>NC_080783.1:27783960-32583960 GCF_028018385.1 Neofelis nebulosa
GCAACAGTGACCACACAGAAAAGTGTGTGTCCTAAGACAACGTTGCCTATTCTCAAGTCATAAGGTTATTCTATTTTATTTTTTCTGAAAGATTTATGGTTTTACTTTTCAGTCTCTGGTCCATCCCAAATTAATTTTTGTGTATGTGTGAGATAGAGGATGAAGACAGTTTTTTTTTTCCATATGGATATTCAGTTAGTCCAGCAACACAGTTTTCCTTTTCACACTATATCACACTGGTTCCTTTGTCAAGAATCAACTGACAGCATAATAGCATTTTTTATAATATCCCAGCAGAAATATTCTTCCCAGGGTGAAAAAATTTACCATGAACAGAAATGCCCCATACTGTGCTATTTCCTTAGTATAAATTCACCCATCATCCATTAATACCTATATACATATACAGAAGTATAATTTATCTGTATTGATGATGATAATACACCATGGCTTGTAAAAACAAAAACAAAAACAAAACAAAACATCACTATTTTTCTCCTGAAGAATCTTACTTAGAAGGACATGTTCACAGGGTCCCTGGGTGGCTCAGTTGGTTAAGTGTCAGACTTTGGCTCAGGTCATGATCTCACGTTTGTGAGTTCAAGCCCTGCGTTGGGCTCTATGCTGACAACTCGGAGCCTGCTTTGCATTCTTTGTCTCCCTCTCTCTCTGTCCCTCCCCCACTCACGCTCTGTCTCTCAAAAATAAATTTAAAAAAAAATTAAAGGACACACTCATCTTCTCAATGAAGCTGTCCTTAATGCTGACATGTCCACCACAAGATGTCTCTTCTCTTCACTTGAATTTCCCTCACCCAATATAGACAGAAAGTATCACATTTATATTTTTATTTTTGAAATATACATGACATCTCAAAGGTTTTTGTACTGGAGCATATATTATTCGGCATTGACATCATGGTGTATCTGTCTTTCTTTCCTACTTGGCTTTGGGCTTCCTTAGATAATCATTTTACCTTTTAGACCTTGCTACTTATTTCTTCTCCTGGGTCACAGTGTTAGATATGTAGGAGTTTAATTTTAAAACTTCAGACATAACTACTTAGGCTTACCTTTAGTACCACAGTTATCAGAAGAAAATTCTACCAGTGAAATGTCTCGCATTCAGTCGAAAACATTTGAAATGAAAACACTTGAATAATGTCTCAAAGTGTGCTGTTGTAACAGGATAATATGGGGTCACCTAGTAAAACCAGGCTGTAGCCTAGACCTGGTGATCAGAGTTTCTGGAGGTGGAAATTGTCAACGCAAAATTCAGGAGACATAAGCTAGACTCAAGTAAATCTGAGGCTAGTCAACAGGCACATTTCAATTCACAACTTCCACCATATTCACTTGAACATAGTCATTTTTATTTCCTTTAGTGAAGATGTAGCCATTTCACTGCAACAAATCTTTCAGGGACAAAAGCATACTAACAACTGTGGTTTTAAATATATATTTTCCTAAAGAATGTGGATAGTTAATCACGAGGAAGTTTGATTTGGCTATGATCATTATAACTGATTCATTCATCTTTCAACATCTCAAATAAGAGCAATATATTTTATATTGTACAAATATTGTAAAATGACATTAAAATGACAGTTTCTTAAAACAGGACATTGATCAGCAGTTACATCCAAATAAAATCTCTCTCTCTCTCTCTTTCTCTCTGACACACACACACACACACACATACACACACACACAGAAAGATTGTGGCTATAGTGCTGACAGAATACATGGAAACAGCGAACAGATTTGACCAAGTCAGGATAGGTAGATTCTCTTAATTTTAGCACCACTTTAGATCTGGCACAAAGGAAGCAGACAGAAGAATCAAAATGATGCATTGTGAGAATCTGCCTATGCAGATTCCAAGTCTGAGCTCCCACCAGAATGAGTACATGTCCTCAAGAAACAATTGTGATTATCAGCTCAATTTGAAAGGATTCTCCACTGTCTGGAATTTAGTTCATCGAGTCCTCATTGCTTCTATTTTATTCTTAGGCCTTTAAAAATATTTTTATAATTCACCCATCTTCTTTTAGTTGTTGCAGTGGGAACTTTGGCCTGTCACAACCTATTCTATCCTACCTGGAACCGTAAGATCTGCCCTGTTTTTAAGTTCAAAATAAACTAAGCAACACAAGTTTCTATTTTTCCTTGTATTTTTTAATACACTGCTTGGCTGTAATTCCTAGAATTCTTATGATCTACTGATAGTGAGGAGAATGTCATAAAAGCTATAGAAGCACAACACTAATGAGAACAATACCTCATTTACTGCATGTCTGTTGCATACACAGCTGTGCCCGCTTCATTAGAAAAGGGACAACGTAAAACTGCCATCCTTCTGTCAGCCATTTTTCTTCTTTTCTATTTTAGCCACATGTTAGTTTACTGGAAGAGTATTGCTAGACGGGTTGACTCCTACATAGAAACAAATCATGTTTTTTTTTAAATATACTTTTTAAAGTTTATTTATTTTTGAGAGAGAGAGAGAGAGAGAAAGAGAGAGAGAGAGCACGAGTAGGAGAGGGCAGAGAGAGAATGGGGGGAGAGAATCCAAGCAGGCTCCACACTGTCAGCACAGAGTCTGGAAACAAATCATGGTTAAACAAAAGCTGAATCATGGAGATTTCATGAAAGTTGATCATTGTAATGAATACAACTTTGAGGTGAAAATCAGGAACCAAGTTTTAAAACTTAGACATGATAACTAACACACATCATATCGTATTTTGATATTATTTGATACTTCACTTTTACAACGTGAAGAATTTAAGAATTTCTATAAGATAGCTTCCATAATGTATAGGCTTTTATAAATAAGATAAGAAATTCTCATTATATTCCAAAAGCTAAATAACCAAATATAATTCAGCATTTAAAACGCCCCAGTTATCATTCTACCTATGAAGCAAAGCTTCATTAGTCATCAAAAGTAGTTAATAATCTTAATAATTTACTAGTAAATTTTGTGTATCTTTCTGCAAAGTAATTTAATTATCATGCAAAAACAGAATGCAAAAGTTAAACACATGAAAAAATTAACCAAGGCATGGGAAAAACATTTGTAGAATAATAAACTTATTTAATAAGTACACCTGAATCATGTTTAAATACTCAGCTTCAAGAATTTATCTCAGCACTGGCGTAAACATGGAAACACAGAGTTTCCTTGTTTTGAATTAGGTCCCTGAAATTATGAGTGTCATCAAGCACTGAGATGGTGGAACAATCTCCACTCCCCGACTCACAAAACACATTTTCAGCTTGGTTCTTGACCTGATGTGAGAGCATTTGGATAAAGATTGCAAATTTTCTTCTCATTTGTACTTTTGAACATCTCTTCTTTATGGCATAGTTGGAAAACATTTGCTGTGGACTGAGTTGTGCCCCTCTCCACCCCCAATTTGTATGTTGAAACCCTAATCCCAATGTGGTGGTATTTGGAGATGGAGCCTTTGGGAGATAATTAGGTTTAGATGAGGTCTTGAGAGTAAGGGCCTTATTAGATTGGATTAGTGACCTTATAAGAATAAATACCAGAGAGCTTGTGCTCTCTGCTCTGTGAGGACACAATGAGAAGACAGCCATCTACAAGCCAGGAAGAGAGCTCTTCACCCAAACCCGATCATTCTACCACCCTGATCTCACACTTCCAGCCTCCAGAACTGTGAGAAAATAAATTTCTGTTGCTTAAAACACTCAGTCCATGGTGTTTTGTTATGGCAGCCTGAGCTAAGACAACTGTGAAACAAAGTATTTATGCCATGATAGGTGAGTAGGTTGAGTAGAAAATATTGGCCGACTTGCTCTCTCAGGCACCTTCTGCTCTCCATCTTAGAACCCAACCATTCTGCCTATGCCCTTGCTCTCTATGCTTTTTCTCGCTGGCCTGCTTGTGACATTATCAGACAGTACTGAATTTTCCCTACTGTCTACTTCCTCTTTTTTTATCAAACTTTTGATGGTCTCTGAATGTGTCAAAATTGCAGCCAATGACAGGTGTTATTGTTCCCTTTATGCTAAAAAGCCATCTGCCCAAATCACTCAGTAGGTAAAACAGATGACAAATAGGACTAGGGATGACTATGAGGAATGAATAACCTAAAGAGAGAGAGAGAGAGAGAGAGAGAGAGAGAACCTGGAGAAGAAGAAGAAGAAAAGAAAAGAAAAGGAAAGAAAAGAAAAGAAAAGAAAAGAAAAGAAAAGAAAAGAAAAGAAAAGAAAAGAAAAAAGAAGGAGGAGGAGGAGGAAGTAGAGAAGAAAGCTAGCAGGAATATAAAATGTTTTCCATTTTCTTAATTCCAGGAGCAAAAGAAACCAAGAATTTATTTTATCCTAGGGAGGGCTCAATGTCTAAATCAAAGTGACCTTTTACACTCTCTACTCCCAGTTAACCTCCTTGAGGAATGAGTTTATATATAGAAAAATTACATGCACAGGAAATATTCACTGATTAGAGAAAGGGCTACATGTGGTATCAATACTCAAGCCTGCGGAAACATCTGAAGAAATTAGGGAGATATTTGTTCCACATGCAAAATGACATTATAAAGAGAAACATTATGACTAATGGATATAAATGATAACTTGACTTTGGTGCTTAAGAGAACTTTGTGTCTTCTTCCATAGACTTTTTTTGGAGTCAGCGTTGTTTCAAGTCAGGTAATTCTAGAACCTCCTTGTTTCACCTGATCTTCTCCAGCATCATAACTGGGCAGAAAGCCCTAAAAAGTAGAATCTCTAGATAAGTAAAAAACAGATTCTCTCTCTCCTAGGGCCCTGGGTAAGGATGCATAGTCATCCAGGCCATCTTCTGCTCGCATTGCCTTCCTTGCCTGGATTATTGGACCCACTCTGGGTTCAGGAAGAGGCACAGAGGAAAAAGTGAGTAATTTCTAAGTATGCAAACACTTTAGTATGGAATGCATCAAAGGTTTGGGGGGAGGACTTCAATTTCTCAGTATAACACTGTTTTCCTATTTTATCAATCATCAATTCTCAGTGAGTATAAGAATTTAGGTGAAATCAAACTTCCAAACTGTTTACTTCCGGCAATCTTACGTGCTGCTGAATAAAGAAAATTTGTTGTATCTGTTCTATAAATAGATAACATTGCATATGCATGATCTCTATAAAAAACGCTGTAAATACATTACTACATTATTTAAGATATGGTTTTATTACCCAGACATTCTAGGATTCATTTACTATTCCATTCCTCTCATTAATATTCTTCCTTCCCTGAAAGAACTGAGTTGCAGTCTAGTTTGTTCTTCTACTTTGTTACTTTAAAGTTTCTCTCACCTGTAAACTGAGGTTATTCAAAAACATTATTTGGAAGCACTAAGCACTTTATTTAACTATAACCACCAAGCTTCAATCTGTGAGACGTTAAGGACAAGGTCATTTCTAGCAACAGCTACAGCAACACAGGGCGATCACTGAGAATACACTAATACCTGCCTAGATTATTCATAGTTCAATAACCATTCAGCCACCTTGACCCATACCTTTCTACCTTTTTGGGTTTTTTGCTTTAGTAATTTCTTCACACTAATTTGGGGTTCCATTCAACCTTACTGACTCATGAAAAAATATGGTATGGCAACTATCACAAAGCACAAAATTCCAAGTAAGTTTTATAGTTATTTATTTATTTTTTCATTCCTCATTTCATTGTCAACTTTCACATGGACACCGTTACTGGCTGATTCAACTTCAAAGTGTTCTCCCAAGCTTTCCTGTCTGAGAATGATATGCACATGGGAGACCTGAAGTTATGGTTCATCTACCTACACTATTAAAGTCCGATTAAAAAAAAGAGAGATTAGAGAGGGAGGGAGCCAAAACATAAGAGACTCTTAAAAACTGAGAACAAACTGAGGGTTGATGGGGGTGGGAGGGAGGGGAGGGTGGGTGATGGGTATTGAGGAGGGCACCTGTTGGAATGAGCACTGGGTGTTGTATAGAAACCAATTTGAAAATAAATTTCATATTTAAAAAAATTTAAAAAATAAGTTTAAAAAAATAAAATAAATAAATAAATAAATAAAAATAAAGTCCGATAGTTCACAGAGTCCAAAAGCAGTTAATCAAACACTGCTCTCTGCCTAAACTCTGTGCATATGCATATGAAACCAAAACATGTTTTAATCATCACATAGCCAGTTATCTCACTTCTCGTCCCTTTGCTGGTATTTTTAATTGGAATTCATATGTGTGCTTTCCCCTCCATGTCACACACCTGAATTTCTAATATCTTAAATGCAAACTGGATGAAACTAATAAAGTGCCAAAATAAGAATCAGGATGCAAAATTTTTCGTGAATTTCAAATTTCCCAAAAGGCCATTACTCAGCCCTCATATGCAGAGAGGACTAATTTATTTAATCATAGGTTGGTAGAACCCTGCTATAGAAATAGTTGCTTGGAAACATGAATGCTATGATGGGCCATTTTGAAGCACGTTATTGAACTACTGCTAAACTATAACCACTGAGCTTTAAATTGCTATGCTGGTAAGAAAAAGGCAATTTCCATCAGCGGCTACAGTAGCCGGGGTGATCATTGAATACACATTAATATCTGCCTAAATTATTCTTTATCGTCACTTTCAGATGGCAGCATTCTATGCGCTAATCAAGAGCTGTTTGGCCACCTGGACCCATGCATCTCTACCTTTTTTTTCCCCTGCTGTTTGTTCCTTTTCTGAATGTTTTCTGCATAACATTTACTCAAGATACAGAGGAGCATGTGTTGCAGAACAAAGGCAACAGCTGTCTAAGTGCTCATGCCTAAACTATCGATGCCCTCTAGGAGTCCTCTGAATGTCACTCAGGGGCCATCCTCTGATCCAAAAGCTACTACAGGTGCTGTTGGGAACTGGTGTCTCATTATGTTAATATTTACACTAGAACAGCAGTTGTAATTTTTATTTTTGGCTTAAGTACATAATTTACATATAAATTTACAAATTAGAGGAGCCATCTTGAACTAACACATCTAAAGATAGGCTGTGTCAACCAGCAGCAGTGGGTCAGAATGCTGGTAATTTTCAGAATGGTCAGTTTCAGTCAAAAAAGTATCAAACACATCCCCAGAGCTTCCTTCATTAGCAGTGTTAGCAAGTGTCAATGTGTGCTCTGGAAGAGTCTTTGTGTGTTTTCTATCTTCTTTTCCAAATGGAGATTTCACACACTTAACCTATTACCACCAACATGTTGGGAGCAGAGTATAAAGAGTTGATTTTTCAACTTAAGGTTGAAAGGTTCTAAACAGCAATAACTACAATGTGCTTCCACTCAACATTATGCAACCATCCCACATACAAATGCAAATTGTTTACTATCTCCCAAAGAGGGGAGACCTAAATTCCTAACAATTTCTGCCTTTATTTCCAAGTGATTGTCATGCTTCTTGTAATTTAGTAATGATTACACACTGATAATGAGAAATGTACAAAGTTATAAAGATAACCAGTACTGATACCAGCTGAAGAGTATATAAAATGTTAGAGGAAAGAAAGACATTAAATAAATTGGTTAATATATATATGTGTATATATATATATATATACACACACACATATACATATACACCTAAGAATAAAGAAGAAATTATAGATAAGTATAAATCCTAGCTCCATTGTGCTGTATGCATTGATTTCCTGTCACTATTCTTTAACCTTTATGATTGGTTGAGACAGTACTAGGAGATGCCCAAGGGGATCTTTTTGATGTGATATGAATTTCCCTCCAATCTCATTTGTGGCAGCCATATTTCCCTACAATTTTCAGGATCAAACAATCCAGCCAACACAGTAACCCTTTGCTCTTTTTATTTTTTTTTTTTGGACTTATAGTTCAATGCCATGAAAAATTGAAAAATTACCAGCTATTCTCAATTGCCAATTCAACAGAAACATTATTGTATCTCCTTGTGCAAACAGTGTCCCTTGGGCACTAAGACCACATCAACAGCATAGCCCAAAGTTCTCGATTTAGAAACAGAAATAAATTCTGTTAGAGGTTATTAAATGCAACTGTGAAATGCATGAGTCCTGCTGCTCTTTTTTCCAGACTTGTTTGCAAGAACACAAGGCTAAAACATAGCAGAGCCAGAGAAAAGCCCATGGAAAATGCCTTCTCATTCCATAGCTTTGGGTAATCATGAATACCAAAGGTTTTTGGATGAGCTTTTAAAGACATAAAGTGCAAAACATGTATTCTAAAGATGCATTCTAAGATATAGTCTAAACTCTCTTTTGTATTCTTTCAAGGATTTTGTTTTATATAAAATGTTATTATTAATGGGGTAAGTGACGGAAATCATTTTTATTTCTCCATGTGAACAAAGATTTTGAAATGAACAAAAAGGATGTAGTTAAGGATTTTGATTTAAAATAGAATAATTAGGGATAGAGCTGGAATAAGTAATGGGAGCCAAATCTGAATCTTTCATCATTGTTACATGTTCATTGAAGTAAAAAATTTTTCTGGGCACCTGGGTGGCTCAGTCAGTTAAGCATCTGATTTCTGCTCAGGTCATAATCTCACTACTCTTGAGTTTGAGCCCCATGTGGGCTCCTGCTGACAGCTCAGAGCCTGGAGCCTGCTTTGGATTCTTTGTCTCCCTCTCTCTCTGCCCCTCCCCTGCTCTCTCGTTCTCTCTCTCTCAAAAATAAATAAACATTAAAAAATGTTTTAATTATTTCTGACACATTCAATTCTTCTTTATGAAAGTTACTTTTTTTCATTTTGGAAATTTCATTTGTTCTTGTTGGTATTACTTTTTCTTGACTGAGTAAATCAAGAGAGACAGGAAAAGAAGACACAAACAACCATCGCTAGAAATCCACAAGTTCAATGAGCCATCTCTGGCATGAAATTTTTGTTTTAGTTCTATGGACATTCAGTTATTAGACACCTTTCAGAGATAGTGGCAAGTATCTATTTGTATATTATAAATTGGGTACAAAGCACCATAATCATTAAGAATAATAGGAGAAAATACTTTCTGATGATTAGAAAAAGCTTTCTGAGTTAAATCCTTGGGCTAACAGATTCAGGGAATTTTCCAAACATTTGAAAATTAAGCAACCCACTTCTATATAATTAGATCAACAAAGCAATCATAATGGAATTTAGAATATATTTAAAACTAAGCGATGATAAATAGATGGTATTATCATAAAATGCAGTTAAAACAGCATTTAGAGATTTTTTAGATTTTTTGGTATTTTAGTTCTTAATCTACGTGTTAAAAAGAAGAAAAGTTGAAAAATCAATCATTTAAGCTTCTATCTCATAAGCTAGAAAAAGCAGAGCAAATTAAACCCAAAGTATATAAAGGGAAAGAGATATTTTAAAAACTGAACAGAGACCAATAAGATAGAAAGCATATATGCAATGGAAAAAAATCTAGATATACAATAAAAAAGACAAACTCAATAAAAATGTGGTCCTTTGAAAAATTTAACAAAATACGTAAGTGCTAGCAAACCAAAGGAGAAAAATGAAAGAAAATACAAATTACCAATAGCAGAAATATAAAAGGCATCATCATTACTGATCCAACAGACATGAAAAAGTCTTTAAAAGGAATGAATAAAACGCTATTTATCAACAAATTCAGCTATTTAGATGAAAGGAAAATTACCTTGAAAAATAAATTTCTAAAACTGCCAAAAAAGATACAAACATCTAAATATTCTTAATCTACTAAAGAATTTGAGTTTATAATTTCAAAACTTTTCCACAAAGTAAACTCCAGCCCCAGACAGTTTCTCATTCACAGAGGAATCTCTTCAAATATATAAAAAAGAAATAATTTCACATAGTCCTACGCAAATTCTCCCGGAGAATCGAAAAAGGGAAAATACTTCCTCATTTGTTTTATGAGACCACATAACTCTCACACACCCAACCTGGAAGATGGACCTGTGAGGTAAAGAGCAGTGAGTTATGTGGATATGTATAGCTAAGTAGAGGCCTTAATAGCCTATATTTTACCAGGATTGAGAATCATTTGCTAGGAGAAGGCAGCATGTGGCTAGAATTTGGAACTTGCTTTCTGCCTGTTGATTTCCCTTACTGTTTGAAAAGCTTCAAGGATAAAAGAAAAGAAGAATTCAATGTAATATTGTTTAGTGTAGGACAGTACTCAAAGAGCTAAACATTGCCCTGTGAGTTGATAAGATTTACCTATTTTGAATGTTGAATCTGTAATTACAGCTTTTTTTTTTTTTTAATTTTTTTTTTTCAACGTTTTTTATTTATTTTTGGGACAGAGAGAGACAGAGCATGAACGGGGGAGGGGCAGAGAGAGAGGGAGACACAGAATCGGAAACAGGCTCCAGGCTCCGAGCCATCAGCCCAGAGCCTGACGCGGGGCTCGAACTCACGGACTGCGAGATCGTGACCTGGCTGAAGTCGGACGCTTAACCAACTGTGCCACCCAGGCGCCCCTGTAATTACAGCTTTTTGACATTAATCAGAATCAATTTTCATAAACATGTTGTAAATATTGCATCCAATTTTAGGGTTGTACCTAGTTAATCTGATTTATTCTATAGCTTTATTTTGCTGATTACAATAACTTAATAGAATCTGTCATTTTAAACTCATTAGCAAAGCCTCAATATTTTTTATGATCAATCATGATCTACTTTTTTATCATTTTATTTCCATCTGCTTTCACATTTTAAGATATGTTAATTTCTAATAATTAATTAACATAAAATTACATACTGTCCCTGGAAAATGGTTTAATGGCTTAAATAATTATAATTTGATTGGAGAGTTGGTAGGATTTAAGGAAATCTTGGTGAAAAGTTGTAGTTATAAACATGAATTTACTTTTCTGAAAATAGTGCTCCCATTAATTTTGTGAATGGCATTGGAGAAAAAAGGTTGAAGCACTGACCAATGATTCATTTCTTTCTTGAATACTGAGGGGATTTCTTGAGAAAAAAAAGATTGCAGATGGCCTAGTGTAGTTTCTTTATAAACATGCTGATAATTGACATCATAGCAGTTAGACTAATTATGTTAACATTATTAGCATAACCAGAGAGAGCCTGATAAAATATATCTTAGTTGCAGGTCCCAACTTTAGGATCATTTATGATAAACAAAACTAAGAGGTGTGGATTTATGGGCATGACACCTTAGAAAATGTCATAAAAGCTAGCTGACTAGGGTATAAAATAGGTAAGTTTCAAAAACTAAATGTTCCCACTATATGAGATAATAAATTTTACCTTACATTGAGACACCACCACCAGTGAGTGGGTGTCTAATCAAGGAAGATAAGATCTGGAGAGCTGCTCTTGAATTCTCTGCCAATGCCTTTTGATTGTATCCCTGAAATTATTAGCAAACCTTAATGCTAGGTAAGATCTGACTTGAGTGAATCAAATCTGACAGTTAGTATTGTGTTGGATATGACTCCCTCAAAAATCAATTTAAGAAAATAAATTCACTATTACAAACATTCCATTGTGAAAAGAAAGCTAAATTGGATAAGACATCACACAGCATGGTGAGGTTGGTGTTAAAAAAAGTATGATAGGCAAATAGGTGTATATATACATACACAACAGGAGATGGAAATTCTCATCCAAAGTAATACTCAAATAAATTTTTAACCACTAAGTTTTATTTTTTCCATCTTTAAGTATTTTTTTTCTAGAACAAAAATTGTAGATAAGGATAAAAATAATGATCTAGATATCAGTTCTGGGCACGGGGGACACTTCTGGTTTAATGCTAGTTTGTTGTGTTATTGCTATAGTGATAACCAAGTGTGGGACTAGAGACTGATGAGTGCCTTCTCTGTTACTGACGTGATAAAACTGCCATGAGTATTATGATTTTTGTTTGGCATATTTATACAGATGGTGATTTGTGCATGGTACCTCTATTAAATCCCACTTCGCCTATAAAAAATATCAATGATCACTATTACATAATCTACAGGAAGATGATAGAAATTAAATTTAACAAAGGTAAAAACTATAACTTATTAATTCTATGCCTGTGCAACTCAAAACTCTCCATATTAATATATATACAAATGCTCAAAATTTTTCTATATAATACATACACTATTAATCAAACTATGGCTTGTTAAGCCACATGTAATGTTTTATTTCATTTCTTTTAATTAAACTCCAGACTGTATTCAAATTTTATTAGTGTTTCCCCTAATGTCCTATTTCCATTCTAGAAGCCCATTAGGATAACACATTATTATAGGTATCATGTCTCTTCAGTTTCTTCTGGCCTACTATAGTTTCTCAGTCCTCCTTGTTCTTCATGATCTTGAGAGTTTTGAGGAGTACTGGTTGGGTATTCTGTTGAATCACCTTCAACTTGGGCTTATCTGATTTTTTATGGTTACAGTAGGGTTATAGGTTTTTTAAACAGATACCACAGAGGTGAGGCAACCTTCTTATCACATTATATGAAGATACTATCAACATGACTTATGACCGATGATGTTAACTTTTATCTCTTGACCAAAGCAATGTTTGTTGGGTTTTTCTACTGTAAAATTACTTTTTTTCCTCTTTACACATTCTAGGTTTTTTGAAGGAAGTCACAGATTCCAGCTTGCACTCAGGGGGGGTGAGAAAAATTAGAGTATCTAAATAAATTATTTGGAATTCTTTTGTAAGGAAGATTTATCCATTCTCCTGTATCTATTTATATAGTTATTTATGTATTTATACCAACATGGATTCATATATATTTATTTCATACTTTGAGATATAACTCAGTACTATATTATTTATTTTTTGCTCAAATTATTCCAGCTTGGCTATTGATAGTTCTTTCAGGTGGTCCCTTTGTCCCTTTGACATAGCCCTATCTTTTTGTTTTATGAGAGCTTCTTTATTTTATGGCACCATTTATTTTGCTGTTTAAGTGCCTCTTTCATTTGTAATTAGTTATTACAGGAAATCAAAGTCTATGAAAGAACCTTTCATTAGAGTCTTATTTTCACATGGTAGAGACAAAGTATAATCTTAACAATACTCCCGCTTATCTCTCTTATAAGTACAATAAGTCCAGTGTTCATAAATCAATAAACATTTGAAAACTTCTTAGTAAGAAGGTGATTAACTATTTATATAGATCTTTGGATGAGAAACGGCGATTGAGTGTCTATAGAACAGTTTACAAATGGAACAGTGACACCTAGAGGTCCCACTTGACATTAACTGAAAGATCTTGAATGTTCACATTAATTGAAGTCACATCTTTTTCAGCCCAGATTCCCTGATGAGGAAGGAGCAAAAAAGACAGAAACCCTACCTCATTACGAACTTGAAGACATTAATCTCATATTGGCAAGCGTAAAATTGTGAAGAGTTGGCATTCTTCACAAAAACAGTAAATCATGAAAAAAAGCAAAGACAAGTTGCTTTAGAGTGATCAAAAGATAACATTATATTGACTGAAATATAATGTGAGACACTAGTAACTGATATCTATCTCCCAAAGAACAAATTTAGAGTGTGCACATTATCTCATCTCTTTAAAAACAAGGACATGTCAGACTATCTAATTGTACTTAAAGATACTGAAGTAGAAGACGTTCAAGATATAAATGGCTTGGAAATCAAAAAATCACTGAAGCAATTATACTTCTACCAATGTTCAGATACTTTAAAGATCTTTCCTAAACAATTAGCAGCTGTGACAAGAGGAAATCATCAGCCCACAGCATTAACAGGGAAAAAAAACATGTTTTTTTTTAAATCTATTGCATAAGTAGGCACAAAGGCAATGAAAATTTCATTAAAAGAAGTGCAATCCGTGGAGATCTAACTCATGGAGACAACAAAATCTTTAAAAGAACACACATGCTTTTATAGCTCTAAGAAACCGTGCACTTTAGTGAAGGTTGATTTGCATAATCTAATTTAACAAAAACTTATCAGTTGTTTGATGTGTTCACTTCATGTTTATAAGGTGCCATCATAAACTACTAGCTGGAGAAGATATTTTGAAATATTCTTATTTCAAATTGTTTTGTTCTTTTTAAAATAGGATACCAAAGCACCACTCAAGGCTATGATAAAGTGGCCATAGTACACCTTCCTTGGATGACAACTAGAAAAAAAGCAAAAAAAGAAGAAGAAGAAAGGAAAGCAAAGCAAAGCAAAGGAGAGGGAAAGAAAGGAAAGGAAAGGGAAGGAAAGGAAAGGAAAGGAAAGGAAAGGAAAGGAAAGGAAAAGAAAGGAAAAGCTAGGTGCTTGAAGGGATGAGAGAATTGTTGAGATGACCAGAACTTCGAATGAGAAAGTCATGCAGATGATTGAATTGCACAAAGAGGAAAGCCAACATTCTGAAGTGGCTGTGTTCTTTCAGTATTTGCAGATACTGGGCTGAGGTCAAGAGGCTGAGGACGCAGCAAACAAGTCAGGTAATTTCCACTATGAAACACCAGAAAACTGGCAGAAATTATGGAAGTTTTTTGAGTCTGAAAATATAAAAACTGGAGACATGAAGGTTAAATAAGGAGGAATATTGGAGAATCGATCTCTCTGCTGGTTTAACTGTGACAAAATGATGTATTCTAAAGCCGGGCAGAAAGCAGTTTAAATAGAAGCCAAGCTAAACATTCAGAAGAGCAGGATGTAGTTTTAAGCAACCTCATACTACTCAGGAGAACAGGTGCATGGTAGAGTGGCCACTGTGACTTCCCTAGGGTTTGCAATCCTTGGAAGGCTACACCCTAGAGAAAGGGAGGTGAGGGACAAACTACAAGTGGACAAATCCTTATCAAACTTTAATGCAAGTTGGAGTCTTGTGGATTCTTGGTTAGATTAAGGGGACCCACCTCCATCCTATCTCCCTAATGAAGAGGGAAAGTAATGTTACCCACCACTGCTAAATTATTAAATGGTATATAGTTTTTAATTCACAGTTATGACAAGGGATTGAAGAAATAATTAAAACCCAGGACATAATAGAGAAAATGGAAGTAATAAAGAATATAAATGACCCAGATTTTGGGGTTATCATAATAAAACTTACATTTAAGGGGCGCCTGGGTGGCTCAGTCGGTTGAGCGTCTGACTTCGGCTCAGGTCATGATCTCACAGTTGACGAGTTCAAGCCCTGCATCGGGCTCTGTGTTGACAGCTCAGAGCCTGGAGCCTGCTTCACATTCTGTGTCTCCCTCTCTCTCTGCCCCTTCCCTGCTCATGCTCTGTCTCTCTCTGTCTCAAAAATAAACATTAAAAAAAACCCTTACATTTAACTATGGTTTTCATCATCAAAACAGCCAAAAGATATATAAGATATGAGTTGGAAAGTATTCAGAGTCAAAAAAATTAAGAATAAAATGGAAATGACATAATTTAAAATTACCATAAGTTACAATTTTTAATAGATAGGGTCAAGGAAAATTAGACACAGTAAAAGAGAGTATAGTTAACTGAAAGACAGGTCAACAGAAAATGTTTAGATGAAGAAGACAGAAAAAAGACTAAAATATGAAGAAATGAAATATTTTTTTCAAAAAGAAAAACAGTTAAATGTCAACCACCTATGTAATTGCAGCTCTAAAAAGAGAAGACTTAGGAGACACTGAAAAGAAGCCATATTAGTATACATTTAGGTACATGATATTTAAACAGAGGAAAATGAAAAACAAATAATATATAAAAGTAGCTACAGAAGGGAAGACACTTTCTCTCCAAGGAAGCACCATAACATTTATAGTAGACTTTTAACACAAATGATGTAAGTCAAAGGACCACGGAATAGCATCTTTTAGTGATAAACTAAAATAAATCTCAACCTCTATTTCAATATTCAGTGAAAACAAACTGGAAAACGACAGGAAATTAAGATACTTTCTATCAAAAAATACTGAGATAATTAAAAGTTATTATCTTAATTTTTAATTATTTATAAGTTTTTAATTATTAAAAGATTATTAAAAACTCATGGAAAAGTTTCAAGCAGAAAAAAAAAAACAGTGCTAGACTGAAGCACATATATACATAAAGAATAAAGAGGAATGGAAAGAGAAAATGTGTTGGTATACATAAGTGCCTATTAACTGTATATAGCAAAACTAACAAATTGTGTCTAATGTAAAACATATGAAGAATTAAATGCACAAGAATATTAGCACAAAAATTAGGTGGTAGTGAAAGTGAATTAGAGTTATAAAATCCCGACATTGTTTATGAGGTGGTAAAATTATTTATATTAAACTTTAATAGCCATGGATGCATGAGGCAATCTTTAGAATGACCACTAATATATAGTAAGGTAATAAACAACTTGTGATTATTATAATAAAAAGGAAAACATAATGATAAAGTTAATGATGGATTATTTGATTATTCAGTAAAATATAAGGATGGAGGTAAAATGTAAAAGAAACAAGTGAAACAAATAGAAAAAATAATAAAATGATAGCTCTAAGAGAAAAGATGTTATCAATTGCA
The DNA here is from genome assembly GCF_028018385.1 of Neofelis nebulosa. Taxonomy (NCBI): domain Eukaryota; kingdom Metazoa; phylum Chordata; class Mammalia; order Carnivora; family Felidae; genus Neofelis; species Neofelis nebulosa. The sequence goes on from NC_080783.1 coordinate 27,800,452, forward strand.
TTGGTATGAACAGACTCATTTTGCTCATCAAAATGGCAAAATAGCTTATATTGGATTTGCCCTCCTGCAGATATTGATTGTAGTCTCTGGGGAAAAAAAATAATTGATGGTACTGGAGAATGATGAATGCAGGTAGAAATGGAAGTAAATTTTACCCTTTAAACAAGAAACTGCACTTTGTAAGATTGAGATTTGTGTAGCTTTTCACTGGTATACACTCTTTAAACTTCACACTGTGGAAATGCTCAGAAATATTTAATGCCTTGAAGAGTCAGAAAGATAGAGCTCGGAGCTGCCAAAACAATTGCAAGTCAACTAAGGGGAGAATTTCCAGTGGGAAGTAGCCACAGTAAAAGGAACCACAAAATCAGTTTTTAAACTGTATCCAAATCCGGGGCTGATTCCTGAATTATATACCTGCATAGAGTAAACTGACAACCTCTAAGTAATAAATGAAAGGATAAAGAACCTGAGTTGAAATCTCGCCTGCTACTCACCACAGGGAGACTGTTTAGAGTTTGAACTGAGCCACATTAACTGCCAGAATGAATAGAACTATGTAGAAGGTAGCAGACTCTGGAGTCTTAGTAACCTTCATACACACTACATGAGCAGTTAAAATTTTCTAGATATGAGAAGCAACAGGAAAATATGACCCATATGCAAAAGAAAATAATAGAAATCAACCACAAGATGACCCTGGTGAGGAAATCATCACACAGGTCTTCAAAACTATTAAAATTTGAATGTTTAGGGATTTAGAGAAAAAGGTGGTCATAATGATAGCACTGGTAAATTTTAGCAGAAAAAAATAGAAACAACTTTTAAACACCAAATAAATATTATAGAAATGAAAAGGAGACTATCTGAAATATAAAATACAGTTAGAGGTCTTAAGACATTAGAGATGATAGAATAAATGTGAAATTGAAGACAGGGAGAGAGAGGGGGAGAGGGAGAGAGAGGGAGGAAGAGAGAGGGAGGGAGAAAGTAATTATTGAGTCTAAAAAGCAAAGAGAGAAAATGTTGAGAAAAATCAAGGTCCAATAGACTCTAGGATAGTATCAAGCAGTTTACTATACGTGTAATTGGAGAGAGCTGTACTTCAGAGCTGCTACAGACTACATCTTGTGTCACGCAAATCCACTCCTTCTTACACATTGGGTAGCAACTTCTGTGATCCTTATTTCTTGAGAGGAACTTGGAAAAGGGAGGGTAGTGGAAAGAAGTAAAGCTCTCATGATTGCAGATCGTCCCGGACTACACCTAATACTCATCCTCTCCCTCCTGCGTTATCCATTCTGAGTTCGTCTAATTCTGACCTTTCACCTCTACAGTTCTTGTCTTACCTGGGAGAGCTACTTAAACCCTCATTTCTGAGGACATCTGGGCCATTGGTTAATATACTCTTTTGCGGGAAGGTTTGTTATTTATGTCCACTCACAGTCAGGCAAGGGAGTAGTAGGAGTTCCATGCATACCCCTCCCTGCCTCCATTGTATAACAAAACCTGCCTTCTCCTCATGTTCAGAGTCATTTATCTTGTCAAGTCAGCAAGGCTGATTGGACCACAACCTGCTTCACTGCCCTTTCCTATGCCAGGCTCTTCTCAAATATGAGTCTTCTATTTCACCCCACATATAAGACGTATTACTAGATGTTGAATGTGCTTTTTCTAGAACCTGAAGAAGTTTGGAAAGCATCATGCTTCTTACTTTGTAGTAGGGATTGCAAAATGCAGCAATTTGCTTTTTGCTTTGGAAGAGATATCTTGATATGCCCCTACTGCTGGATTTCTAAAATCTTCACTGAAAGGGCAGGTGTCTGGATCTTTGAACCATTTATCTCTCATCCTCTGGAGCACATGTGTCTTACTGAGCATGTTAGCCACCTCTTAATAATCCTGCCCCATCAAAATAATGTCATCAACATTATAAATCAGTGTGATACTCTGTAAGAAGTCTGAAGACAGTCCAAACTGCTTCACACTTCCTCCAGAAAACAGAGGCCAAAGCAGAGTTAGAAATGCAAGACATTTATTGGGGCTAATACATAATAAAGTGGAGAATTAGCAGGAATAAGGAAGAAAGATCTCAGACCATGATATATGTCTATCGTCTGTGAAAGGAGAGGGGGAAGAAAGGAAGATTGGGTAGAAAAAGACTCAAACCATGTTACAACACTTCAGGAAATCACAATCAGCTGAATGTGGGAATTCAGAGCAAAGATTTTCCTTTAGAAAGTCTAGTGGGGGGCATAAATGGCCAGACCCTACTATTCCTGACATGCTCAATGAGTCGCTGGAGCTACTCAAAGGGAGTGTGTCCTTTGCCAGAATGCGGCATCAGATGCTAAAGGTACTGCAGCTGGAGAGTATCCACAATTTCATTCCTCTTGGCAGGTTCTGTCTTGAAAGGAGATTTGAGTAGTGTACCCCCATGGCTGTCACAGTGCTGTGCTCACAACCTGCAGACCTTATACATTGTATGTATCCTAGGTTGGTTCCCAACTACCAGCATAGACATCTCTCTCTCTGAAGTTTTTCTTCAGGACTATGGGGGCTGCTTTGTCTATGGGGACAGACAGATAGAGGTGCTGAGGAATTAACAGCTCCTAGAAGCAGCCCCCAACCAGTGACACTTGGAAGATTGTATCTAAGTATCTCAGCCTCCTTATCTTGGGTGAGATGATTCTGAGGCATGTATCTAAATGACATCCTTGAGTTTCTCTACAGAAATTACATTGCAGTTGCCTACTTTGGTTATTGCCTTAATAATATGCTCTTTGTTGGCTGCCTTCCCTTCCTTTATGACTTGTCAACTTCCTTTCCAGTTGTATTCATCACACTTTCCAACTACACAGAAATAGCTAGATTGATAGATTGATTGATCCATTGATAGAGATAGATAGATAGATAGATAGACAGACACTTTAAGGAACTAGCTCACGTGAGTGCGGGGGGAAGGGGTAACAAGTCCAAAATTTTCAAGGCAGGCTGGCAGCCTCAAAATTGTGGCAAGAGTTGATGTTGGAGTCTTGAGTCCAAAGGCTGGAAAACTCATGCAGAATTTCTATGTTGTAACATGGAAACAGAATTGCTTCCCCTTCCTGGATCCTCTGACTGCTTTCAAGGCCTTCAACTACTTGGATGAGGCCCACCCATGTTAAGGAGGGCAATTATTCAAAATCTACTGATTTTAGTGTTAATCACATCTTTCAAATATTTTCACAGCAATATCTAGACTGTGTTTGAACAAACAACATCAGCATTATAACCTAGCCAAATTAACTCATAAAACTAATCATCAACCCGTGTCCTACACTCTTCCAAAAAAAAAAAAAAAAACACACAAACAAAACCAAAAACAAAACAAAAACTTTGCATTCAAATCCTGGTCTCAGGGTTTTCTTTCTAGAAGATATAACAAAAGCTTTATGTTGGCAATACCTGCAAGTGAATTCTGGGTTTCTGAAAATATTGATGAAAAATAGAAATCCATAACTTTAGATTTCCGTTAATAAAATACATAAATATGGATAATATAAAATGTTAATAAAAACAAAAATATGAATAAAGTTGGCCTCTGTATATTTTATAATGCAAATAAAATTATACTATGACACTTTTGAATTTTAAGCCTTACTCACATCCAAATTCAGCAGCTGATTATTTCAGTATGTTGCTTCTCAGCATTTAGGTATTATTTACAACTTAACTTTTGAAAATAATACTCTGGTGAAGAATAAACCATAGAATTTATATTTCACTTTTGTGGCTTTTTTTGGTCAGGGATTTAAAAACCTATACCATGAAATTATAAATGTAAAAATTATAATGTCAAATACATATCCTCGAAGCTAAATCTGATGACCTACTGTAAATTAAGTTGTAAAATTGAAACTCACTGGGTAAAATGTCTAGGAAACACCTCACACAGCATAATAAATAAACAGAAAATAACTTTCCTGCATGAAAAGCTGGAGAAAAATTCAGGTTTAATGTGCTCAAAGTGTCGAGTGATCTGAGATTGCGGGGTCATGCCTTTAGACTTAATGTTTCTATTCCATTTTTAACCATTAGTGCAATGTTTGCCCAGTGGTTGATCTGAAATTGGTCACTGGTCATATTCTTTTCCATGTTGCAAAAACAAAACTTAAAAGAACACTCTTTCCTTCTGTAAATATTGACAATGGGCTTAAAAAAGTACAAAAGTCAGGCACTGGGTGGCTCAGTCAGTTAAGTGTCTGACTCTTGATTTCAGTTCAAGTCATGATCTCACGGTTCAGGAGTTCAAGCCCCACGCCAGGTTTTGTGTAGAGCAGAGAGCCTGCTTGAGATTCTCTCTCTCCCTTCTTTCTCTCTCTCTGTCCCTCCCCAACTCATGCTATCTCTCTCTCTCTCTCTCTCTCAAAAATAAACTTTTTTTTAAAAAAAAAGGTGCAAAAGTCAGTGTGTCCAGCTAGAATATAAATTAAGAAATAATTATAAAGACTTACCTCAACCCAATATACTGTAAATGATTCCTTATAGTCACATCCATAGGTCATTCAACCTTACAAGTACTGTTTCTTATTTCTTATATATTCAGTGAAAGTTATACAAAAGTATACCATCATATTTATTTCAGTTAAAGAGGAAATAAATGGTGGGAAAGGTAGCATGTTGAGGAAAGATATAGGAAAAGAATATGCTATAGTCAATTCTTCAATTAGGTGTATTTTCACAAGACTACCTGATAAATGTACTAATTCAATAGAAATTCCAGCAATTGAACTAAATCATGTTTTCAATTTTAACAATTATTTATTTTACTCATTTTTTGGTCCAACCATTACCATCAACTACTTACTTTTCATCTCATAGACAGCCATTGGCCATAACATAAAATTATGTATTATAAGAAGAATCATTCCCATTCAGAATATAATGGACTTGACTATTATTGTAAAGAATAATTCTTACTGATACTAATCTCATATCTGATATTAAATCAAATTGTGCTAACGCTCCTTTGCTCCTTTCTGCCTATGTGGGTACTATTCTATTTTTAAAGCCTGCCCCCTCCAGTTTAAGTCCCCTCCTTGATGTAAAATACTTAAATGGTGTTTGCACACAGTACATGACGCATACAATTTCTTTAGTGGGTTTAAGTTCATTTCTAGTTTAAAATATAATTATCATCTGACAGCTTACTCTTCTCTTTATTTTCTCTATTTCTTAAACACACACACACACACAATTATTGTCAATACATGCACCAAAAAAAGCATGTTACGTAGACTAGATGCATCTTCTATGGAAAGAAATCATATGCTTTACTATTTTTGTCATTATTAGTTACATCCTATAAGTTCTCACAAAAGCCCACTTTTTGGTTGCATAATCCCTTACACTGTCTGTAAATATTGCTCATGATATGATCAAATGTGCTGTCAATGTTAAGAAAATCAAGAGCTTCCATGCCCATGTAAATCTTTTAATATGAAATGGAAGTCCAGGGCCTTGTCTTCTGTAGGTACTTGATAAACTTAACAAGATTTGATTGAATGTATGAATAAGATGCAGGAAGACAATTTCATAATCCAATGCAAAAGCCTATTCTCAATAGCGATGCTGATTCTTTCTCATGCTGCTCCTTCCCTTTTCCCCCTCTCTCAAGGAATTTTTCACTTGTATTCTCCCCTCTCTGTGTCCTTGGAGGCTGTACATACAGGCTCCCTTGCTGGCTGGCTTGAGACTGGGTTCTACCAATGTAAGCTATGTACAAGACAACCAGAGAGAGACAAAGCTAGGGGCATTACTTGTTGTTGTCGTTCCATGCCTTGTCTCAGGGAGCTTCTCTGAACACAACTACATTCTTCTGTGATCGTAGCTCCTGCAGGGCAGACTGTCTTCCATGGTTGGTGATTTGACAAGGTAATTGTAGCTCCATTTCCTCCCCTGAAAGGTCTAGTCCCAGGAGTGCTAAGAGAGGACACCATTGCTAATTCCTGCATGTATCAACATCTCTTTCTTTTTCCTTAGCCCTGTGTACTCTTCTGTAAGTAGTCCCTTTATTAAACTCTCTCCATTTAAATAAATTACCTGACTTTTTTACCTCCTGAGACCCTGACTGATGAAAAAATAAATCACACTTCTTTCTTTTATACCTTTGTAGTGATACCTTAACCATATTAAATACCAATCTGTCCTCGAATTTAAAGAATTAAGTCTCAATTATCCCTCCAGATTTCATTTGACAAAATGGAGATTTGGGACAGCTCTAGTATTGTTGTTTAGATTTCATGAGATGTTATTTCTTATCACACAGTGTCTTCCCCAAGATGTTTCATTTAGCCTTCAAGTAGTTATATTATAAGTGCTCAGTGTTATAATGTACAATGGCCAACAGGAGACAAAAATTTCTGCTTAATATGTCTTTCCTAAGATTAAATGGTTATTTTGCTGTGATTAATAGCATTTCTACTGTATAATAAAGCAATATGCTTTCTCATTTATGATTCAATGTGTACAATTTAACATTTTTAGAATGGTTAAAATTCTATATTTTTTTAGATTGAAAATTCTGAATGGTCCTTCATAGATGTGGTGTATATATATACATATATATATGTGTGTGTGTGTGTGTGTGTATATATGTATATATATGTATTGTATATATATATACACACATATATATATGTATATGTATATATATATATGTGTGTGTATATATATATACAATACATATATATACATACATATATATATATATATATATATATATATACACAATGGAATATTACTCAGCCATCAAAGAGAATGAAATCTTGCCATTTGCAACAACATGGGTGGAGCTAGAGTGCCTTATGCTAAGTGAAACCAGTCAGTCAGAGAAAGACAAATACCATATGCTTTCACTTATATGTGGAATTTAAGAAGCAAAACATAAATATATGGGAAGGAAAAAAAGAGAGAGGGAAGCAAACCATAAGAAACACTTAACTATAGAGAACAAACTGAGGGTTGCTGGAGGGGCGGTGGGTGGGGGATGGGCTAAATGGGTGATGGGTATTAAGGAAGGCACATGTGATGAGCACTGCATGTTGTATGTAGATGATGAATCAGTAAATTCTACTCCTAAAACCAATATTACACTACATGTTAACTAACCAGAATTTAAATAAAAACTTGAAACAAAAAAAGATCACAATAAAAAATAAAATTATTTTAGACATTCATAAAAATGCTCCTTCATAGTCTAAGTATAAACGTACATTCATATAACAAAATTTTCTGCTTAAGACCAGGACCACAAAATCTCGGGGAAGAAGTTTGTAAATTAATAAATTTTTGTTTCCATTTGATGTCATTACTTTAAATCCTGCAACTAATCGTCTTCCAACTGAACTACATGTTGGGTCTATTTCTAAAGTTTGTTTTCTATTCCATTTTTCAGACATAAAAATTCTTCCTTTAAATTAAAAAAAAATGTAAAACATAAATTTTTAAAAAGTATTATATGATCCTATATGCCATATAATCTATTTTTCTCTCTCCTATTTGTTCAGTTTTTCTTAACTTTTTTGGTCTATTTCTCTTGCTGCCTTTTCCCTTCATTTTTACTTCAAAGATATTTTTATGATTTTTTTTGAAGCTACAATGTCAGAAATGCTTTCTGTGACATTTACCTGTCAAGGATTTTGTATGTAGCAATTTCTTCAAGAAGGTTCTAATACCATTTCTAAAAAAAAAAAAAATGAGCATAAGAACACTTAAGGGGTTTAATTCACATTTCAAGTGCAGAATTATCAGTTTAAAATATAAAAATATAACTGAAAAATGGAAGAAATCACATGTTCTATAATAATCATAATAATCATAATAATCTATAATCATTAATAATAATCTATTGATAATCTATTAATATTAATAATCATGTTCTATTAAAAATCATTAATTTATTTATAATAATTAATAGAGAGGGTACTGTCTAGGAGCAATAAAATGCTAATACCCCTGAGTTGGGTTAATAATTAAATTCAACTAATCTAAAACAGTGACGTGGGATATCTTATGTTAGACCTCTAGTCAAACTTTAACACCACAAATGGGTATCACCTGTATGAAATCAAATGTCTCTGAGTAACTGAGTGACTTTTTTCCATTTTACTTTGAATTCCTGATCTTACTGTGCAAATAATGATTGTCTCAATCACTGGGACACCATTAGGTGTCAAAAGCAAAAAATCAGAAACCAATGTGAGCTTTACCAAATTGAAAAATGCATTTTTTTCATTAAAGGATATTAACAGACTGATGGTGGGCATAGGAGCACATCACATGGGGAAGTAAAAACCAGTCCAAAATAATTCAAAGAATAGAGTCCATAAGTCTACATTCTTAAGACATTAATATGATTGAGATGCTGTGCTAGATAACATGAGATACCAAAATTGTATGCTCTGCTACCAAGTGAAACATCAATTTAAAGAGATGCTTCAGGGACGCCTGGGTGGCTCAGTTGGTTACACGTCTGACTTCGGTTCAGCCTACGATTTAGGCTTACATTATAAGGGCTCTGTGCTGACAGCTCAGGGCCTGGAGTCTGCTTTGGATTCTGTTTCTGTCTCTCCCATACTCACGCTCTGTCTCTCTCTCTCAAATATAAAAAAACATTTTTAAAGAAATGATTCAGATAAAGGTTTCCCCTTTATAATCATACTATTTAAATTTTTTTAACGTTTATTCATTTTTGAGAGACAAGAAAGACAGAGCATGAGCGGGGGAGGGGCAGAGAGAGAGGGAGCCACAGAATACAAAGCAGGCTCCAGGGTCTGAGCTGTCAGCACAGAGTCGGGGCTCAAACTCACAGATCTAGAGTTCATGACCTGAGCCAAAGTAAGATGCCTAATCAACTGAGCCACCCAGGCGCCCCTATAGTCATACTATTTAATTACCTCTGTGGGTTGGGGAACAAGTGCAAAAACAACAGCTAAAACCTCAAAAATTCCCCCCAAATAAATTTGCATAATGTAAATTTGCTTCTGGTGATTCATGTGATAACATAAAATTTCAAATGCACACAACCAAGTTTTACAAAAATATCCAATCTCCAATAATTTAGACCCCATCTAGCAAAAATCATGTTTGTTTCTATAGTTTTATTGGAATTTATAAAAAATACAATAAAAGCAGATGTTTTCATTTAAACTCTAACTTTTCTAAGAGCATCTGTATTATAAAAGTCCTTCTAATTGGTTAGGCTTCTTTGTAATGCATTTTTACATTATCAGCTTACATAAAGAAGCACAGAATTTCAACCAATAGCACATAATGCTTTGCATATTATTTGGCAAAAGTATAATCATTGCTGATGGGAAAGTACTCGAAGAAGCATAAAGCTATATGTTAATAATATGGTGTAAGGTTGGCCTGTTGTTCCAATGCGTGAGACAACAGTAGAGTGTCCATTCAATTCTAAATAGTGCATAAATATTGCATTAGGCATTTTCAAGTTGTAAGGAACAGGACGTGGCCAGGTAAACTGTTTGGCACTTATTATCTGAACACAACGAACTAAGAAAATCCAAACATCTTTTGATGCCTTGGAGAACTGAAACAACAATTGAAACCATTCCAGTTACTATGACTACCCTTGTGACCCAAAAGAAACCCTGGACACCTGCCTGCCATCTTTTTAGAAGCCAGTTTTTGATTCCTCCCACTCTATTGATTTCCCAGTAATTATGACCAAGTTTCTTTCCTGTTTTTGACTCTACCATTATCCTTGATTCTGTAATACAGTTCCTTATTCTACTCCTCTCTCCTGAAATCAAAAGAGAGGTATGAATGAGTACCCTTATAGTCTCCATTCCATATGAGCAGAGTTCTCAAACTCAGTTACCTCACCGTCTATGGGCTCTGGATATCTAGCCTATATAGACAATGTCTGTTGGCTAAAGAGTTTGGTCAATCAGCTGTGCCCATGGAAGCCGAAACACATGACAAACTTTTGGTGAATTGTAAAGAAACTGCTTGGGGTCACATTATTCAGATGGGAGCACAACTCCAGCAGGCACTTAGTGTTTTGTGGGTTTGTTTCCTGCACAGTTTTGCAAGGTTCTGTATTACACAGGTTATAAAAATGATCAAGGAAAATTCCTGTTTTTCAAGGAGATTTCGGTCTTGACCCATTATTCAGAGTCTTCAGTGTAGGATCTTACTTACACTGTCTTCATAAGAGCTCTAGGTTATCCTTCCTCTGTAGGTTTATAAAATTTCCCTTCCTGAAATAATCGGAGTTTGATTTATCATAGGGCGTACAAATTTTTTAAAATGGGTAACCACCTGACTTCTTAAAGTGACATGTATCACTTTACCTAGGAAACTGTGTGTTATCTATTTATTTATCTATATCTCTATACAAATACAAATACACTAAATATTACAGAATTCTCGACCATGTGTCATATGGATTTAAGCATTTGAAAGATAATAATCAGGTTTTAACAAACTATGAGAGAATTCTAGAAGGTGTAACACGTGCATTTCCATGGCATAGAAAAACAGTTATTTGGAGAATTAAACAACTTGCCTTAATTTTTTAAAAGTGTGATGCTGTTATTTGCTTATGTTAAACAGTTACTGAATTGAAAATTCATGGTTTATATCTAAGAAATCAAAGTTTTTGTAAATAATATCATTTTCCAGGTCTAACATATCTCTTAAGTTCCAATAAATTATGGAATTCTTTACATTAGAAAATATTCATGTTCCTATATAAGTAAACATTCTTGATTAGCATATAACGAGTATCGTGCCTCTGTCAAGAAAATAAACCTTTATGAGTTGTTACTTTACATTTCATACTTGTTTCATGTCCATTGTCCTCACTGAACTCTAAGTTCCTTCAGTCAATGAGCAGTATCTTTATAACACCAGTGCCCAGAGTACTTAAGACATGCTACTTTCTAAATTTAGTTGCTTTTGGGCGTCTGGGTGGCTCAGTTAAGCATCTGACTTCGGCTCAGGTCATGATCTCACAGTTTGTGCGTTTGAGTCCCGCATCAGGCTCCATGCTGACAGCTCAGAGCCTGGAGCCTGCTTCAGATTCTGTGTCTCCCTCTCTCTCTCTGCCCCTCCCCGGCTTGCACTCTGTCCCTCTCTTTCTCAAAAATAAATAAACATTAAAAAAATTTTTTTTAATTTAGTTGCTTTGAAAAATAAATGACTTCAGTAATAAGCAGAGTTAATATGCATTTGAGATTATTGGATTTCACAGTTGTGTTAAGTCAAAGGTTATAGGTAATCTTTGAAAAGTCAGTGGAGTCTGATGGGGCCAGGAAGCAGTGGGTGAAAAAACACTTAGTCAAAGTAGCAAAGACCTTCTCAAAGTTCTATAATGAAAAGAAGAGAGAGCGAGCTGATTTAGTGTAAGATTGAAGGAGACTTTGTTTGAGGAAAAGGTAACTGAAATCTGTGTATATAGTGAGGAATGAGCAGATAAAGCAGGAGAATTTGAAGGTATGAAAAAAATAAGACCTATTACTTTGGGGAAAAAATAAAATCCAGCAGGAGATGAGAGAGAAAAGGATCAAGAGCAAAAGAAAACACAGGATAGATTCTTCCTCCTTTGGAACGGGACTAAAGATAATAAGAATATATTACGAATGAGTGTATCCACTTCATATGTTGAATAAAATATTATATGAATATAATTTCTTAATTATATTTTGTCTTGTTTCACTGGCTAATCTGAAAAGTAGAAATGAAAATACAATTCTGAAATCTTTTCTCCCTGACAACCAACAAATTCTTAATTCTTACATATAAATTATATATGTATATACATATGTATATATGTGCATATATACATACATGTATATGTATGTATATATATACATATATAATAAACATGTGTTATATATATTCGTGTATATATAAACCTTTCTTCTGGAAAAATATTATGTAAATGTTTTAGTATGCAACTTTAAAAATCTGTGAATATGACAGCTAACACGATTAAAATTAAAATGTGTAAACCTTTCTATAAGATCATTTAAGCATGAAGTCTTCTGAGTCAGCAGCTTACTCACACTGTTACATAAATGAATAAGCTCAGAAACAGAAATAGCTTCTTTACACACAATTTTAGCTTTCCTTTTTGCTTAACGGATCTTGGTTAAGAAAACACAAACAAATTAAAAACCATTTCAGCGTGAACCACCCAGAAATATATCGATGACTATATACGTGTGTACTCACATACACACACACGGCCATCACAGATAATTTTGAAGACTTTTTTTAAAAAGTGAGAAAAGCCTTTGACATTAAGCAAATAAACCGTGGTTGATTCATTCCAGAGTAACTGTATATTCACTCAGTGGTTTTCAGTGGCAATCTAGTGCAGAAAGCTGTTGTGGAAATACTGTAGTGAAAGGCACACACCGTGCTGAAGAGAAGCAGCCGACAAAACCCTGCTCCTGTGGGGGAATGAGGCATGCCACCAGAAGCAACACTCAGCCCTAGAATAACCCGGAAGGCTCTGAGCATGTCCACCATGGCTGGAGAGCTCATATTTCTCAAAGCTATTTAACCCACTTTCTTTGTGCCACTTACGCTTGCATTCAACTTCAAATGCGCAAAGAGATTTTTTTCTCTCTCTTTTTGCTCTTTTTCTTGTATCTTTCTGAGATGATGGATGCTAACTGAATCTACTGCAGTGACTGCTTCACAATACATGTAAGTCAAACCATTATGCTGTATACCTTAAATTTATGCAAAGATGTGTGTCAATTGTATCATACTAAAACTAGGGGGAAAAGAATAAAACTAATTATCCCTCAACAGCGGTAATAATAAATGCACAAAGAGACACAGTGACCATGAGATCCTGCCACGTAGTCTGTCCATTAGCATTAGAACGAGGCTTGATATGCCTGCTGCCTACGGAGCTTAGGCAGAAGCACAGGAAATGTCCAGCAAAGCCCCGACACAACAGTGGCAGGGCCAGCCAAAGTGGGATGTGAATAAACAGGGTTACCAAGATACTAACAAGGCATCCCCTTCTTTCAACTGCATGTCCTGGAGACTCCTGAGGAGACCTTTGTGCAGCACCCTGCTGTTGTCCTTTGGCACATGGAGTGATACTGCTGGAGGTGATCATGACTGTCAGATTGTGTGGGACAGAGGCCAATGTCAGCAAAAAAAGGAGCTAAAAATGGGCTCCTTCTAAGTGGGCTCTGTGCTGACAGCTCAGACCCTAGAGCCTGTTTCAAATCTTGTGTCTCCTTCTCTCTCTGCCCCGCCCCTGCTCACAGGGGAAAGCTCTCACTTTCAAAAACAAACATTAAAAAGAATTAAAATTGGAGTGTTTTCTTGTATGAAAACTATACTTCCATAAATGTCACTTAAAAACGCTCTAATCCTTTTATTTTCTTTTTTTAATTTTTTTTCATGTTTATTTTTGAGAGAAAGAGGGAGACACACAGAGAGTGCAAGCAGCAGAGGGACAGAGAGAGAGGGAGACACAGAATCCGAAGCAGGCTCCAGGCTCCGAGCTGTCAGCACAGAGCCAGATGTGAGGCTGGAACCCACGAACCGCGAGATCATGACCTGAGCTGAAGTCTGACACTTAACCAATTGAGCCACTCAGGTGCCGCCCCCAAAAATGCCCTTATCCTTTTAAACATTACTGTGTGATTTCAAGGGGAGCTGAAAAGAAGTAGCTTAATAGGAAAAATAGAATTATTCAATTAGGAAATGTTCAGTTTAATGAACAATGCCACTCCAATAACTTTTGTTCTAAGTTTTTCGTATCATAATTTTCTAAAATATGGAAAGTTCTGCCTCCTGGAGAGGTAAAACAGATGGCTAGTGCAAATAAGAAAAATGCGTAACTCTGTACTAGGTTGAATCATATCTTTCATGGGACAAAACATGTTCTTAAGACGCGTATTTCTTAAATGGTTTTATATGAAAAATCATTCCCTGTGGGAAGATTTTTGTTACAAAGCACTTTATCATCATGAAGTTCTGCGTTTTACTTAAACCAATAGTATTTATTTCTTCTGAACAAATCATTGACTTTAACTGAAGGATGAAGAAAGTCACAGTATTCCAAAGCCTGGGAAGAACTGGCTTCTTTAAAAATCAACTTATTTCCAGAACAGTAGCTGAAGAAGTAACTGTAAATGATCCACTGAATTCTTTTCACTCAGCATGTTTGTACCTTCAAAAAGTTATTTATAATTTCTATGATGTTCATAATCCAGACACATAAAAGACATTATCATCTTCAAATATCATCAGCTTTAAAGATGACTAAATCAGAGGAAATATATATTTAAGGACAAATATAAATAAAAATCATTAGTGTAGATTGCCATATGATCCCATAATTCCACTACTGGGTATTTACCCAAAGAAAATGAAAACACTAATTTAAAAAGATATACGTATCCCTATGTTTATCACAGCATTATCTACAACAGCCAAATTATGGAAGCAACCCCGGTGTCCATCAACAGATGAATGGATAAAGAAGATGTCGTAGATAGATAGATAGATGATAGATAGATAGATAGATAGATAAATAGATACGGTATACATACGGTGTAGATAGGTAGATGTAGTATATACATGATGTGGAATATTACTCCGCCATAAAAAAAGAATGAGATCTTGCCATTTGTGACAACATGGACAGACCTAGAGGATATCATGCTAAGTGAAATAAGTCATACAAAGACAAATACAATGATTTCACTGATATGTGGAATTTAAAAAAGAAAACAAACAAGCAAACAGAATGCAGAACCAACCCTATAATACAGAGAATAAACTGACGGTTGCCAGAGGGGTGGGGGGGGGGTGGGAGGATAGGCAAAATGGGTGAAAGAGAGGGAGATACAGACTTCCAGTTAAGGACTGAATCAGTCATGGGAATATAAGGTAGAGCACTGGGAATATAGTCAATGGGATTGTAATAGTGTCGTATGGCGGCAGATAGTAGCTACAGTTGTGGTGAGCAGGGAATAATGTATAGACTTGTAGAATCACTGTTATATGCCTGAAGCGAATGTAACATTGTGTCATTATACTCAAATCAAGAAAATATAGCATATAAATACAGAAGCTACAACTTACAACACCTAAAATGGTATTTCCTACCCCTCTGGATTTCAGCCCATACCAAACTGTTTCCAGGGTGTATTATGATCAAGAAGAGGAATTCTAAACTGTTACTCTGATTACTATTTAGATTCATACATAAAAATTCTTTTTATTAGATGTACCTTAGGATGGAGAATGAAAGGAGCACATATTTGAAAAGCACAGAACAGTGTTTTAGCGTGTATGGCCAACTGGAAAATGATAGATAACTAGTAAATAATAAATAGTAAGTAATAATTACTAGCAATAACAAATAATGAATAAATATTGGCATATCTCAAATTAAAAAGCAATCTTTATTCAAAGGAATAAGTAGAAAAGATTGTGTGGTTCTTTACTATCTGGTAACTGTAGATGACAACAGAATTCTGCTGCAATTGTCTCCCATTTATAAAAATAGGCATTGATATAGATGACATAGATTAGCTCTAGATGATGATAGATACAGCTAAGATATAAATATAAGCTTCAAATGAAAAGTTTTTTCCTGAAAAAAAGTCAAACTGATTTCAAACATTTTAAATCGTCTTTTTTTTTTTTTAACGTTTATTTATTTTTGAGACAGAGAGAGACAGAGCATGAACGGGGGAGGGGCAGAGAGAGAGGGAGACACAGAATCCGAAGCAGGCTCCAGGCTCTGAGCCATCAGCCCAGAGCCCGAGGCGGAGCTCGAACTCTGGACCGCGAGATCGTGACCTGAGCTGAAGTCAGACGCTTAACCCACTGAGCCACCCAGGCGCCCCTAAACATTTTAAATCTGGAACCCATATGTAAGTGAAATTTGTAGAAACTCTCCCAAAAGAAATACAATGTTAGAATAAAGGAATCTCAAAATAAGTTTAGAGGAAATTGCATTATTTGGAAAGAGAAAATACAGCAGAAGTAATGCCCATAAATACCTACAAGGGCCAAGTGATTTAAAGGAGTAAAGTGAACAAGGTACAAAAAAACAACCATAAAAAAATCTTTGGAAGCAGAGCCAACAGAAGCAAGAATGTATCCCAAGAGGGCGGTCGTCATTGAATTTTGCAACACTAGCCAGTGTTTTCTTTGGTAATACAGTCCTTTGCTCCCAGAGTTTCTGAGTTTTCATTAGAAATCCAAAATCTGGGCTTATTGTGTGAAATTGCCTCACTTTTTAAAATGGTAGCAGTTATTGCCTACTCAGAATCCACTTCACTCTGTCCTTCTATGCAAAACTGAGACATAAGCCCAGATAGTACATAGGATCCTCCAGCTTACAATTGTTGGTCTATGCATAGTCACATAACCTAAGGACATTAAATACCTAAAGAAATCAGTGACAGGAAGGATAAAAATAGACGTCTAAGAAAAGGGTAAAAAAATAAAAATCCCTACAGAAAGATAAGCAATAAGGAGAATATTTAAACAGATATTTTGGAAAGAAAAAGAAAGAGAATGAGTAGACTGACAGATTTCAAATAATCACCAGAGTTAAAGCAAGACCTGTGCCTTCAAATTGAGTTGATTCATAGGTTTAAACATGGGGAAAAAATGACAAAATAAATCCATACCTAGACAAAAGTTTTGGCAATATATTTGCACTATAAAGATTAAAAGGATAAAAAAAAAACAACAAAAGTACAAATAAACAAACAAAATCAGTATTCTAAAAAGAATTACAAAATGTAAATATCATGATGTTCTAAGATATTTTTTCTGCAGTATTAGATGCCAAAATACAATGGGAAAATTATTACAAAACTTTTCATTTAAACGTTGCCACTAGGGGCGCCTGGGCAGCTCAGTCGGTTTGAGCGTCTGACTGACTTAGACTCAGATCATGATCTCATGGTTCATGAGTTCCAGCCCCACGTTGGGCTCTATGCTGATGGCTCGGAGTCTGAAGCCTGCTTCAGATTCCGTTCTCCCTCTCTCTCTGCCCTTCCTCCGCTCATGCTCTGTCTCTCTCTCTCTCAAAAATAAGTAAACATTAAAATAAATAAATAAAAATTTTTAAAAAGTTGCAACTAAAGAATTTTATAAACAAATTCCAACAGTAACACATTTTACTATTAACAGATTTACACAAGATAATGCTTATTTAAAAAAAAATTACTTGAAGATGTTCAAAGGTACAGAGTTTCTTAGCAGTATAATAACTATCATAAGATCAAAAACAAGATGGAGACAACAAGCAACCATTGGATGAGTGGAAAATATAAACAAGTATGTGGTTACATGAAGGTAGAAGAGATAAAATGTGACTGAGGAGAAATGATGTATATCAGGGGACCCTACTAGTTCAAATATTTGGAACTGATAACACAGGTCAAGCAAAGACTAGGGAATAATGTCTCAGTAAAACAAAATGCGGAATGACCCTTGCTAAGTTATGTAACTCTTTAATAGGCATTTATAGCAAAATGAATGAATTATATCTACAAGATCCATGAAGCTCTTCTTAACTAAATACCATATATATATGACATAGTATAGAAGTGGCTCAAAAGCACAGACTGAGTATGCATGCATATCTCCCTTCTATCTATATTTCCCAGCTGACTTAAATTTGCTGTTGATCGTTTCTATGGTGAATAGTATTTTAAATGTTCTAACTGACCACTGCTGAAACACAGAAAGGTTATTGACTTTTGCTATTGATTTTTAATCTAGCCAAGTTACCGAATTCTTTTATTAGTTATATACACGTATAGTAGATTCTACTGGCTGTCCTATGTCACAATCATATTACCTGTAAACAGTATTTTCCTTTAAGTTATTAAATTTACATTACCTATGAATTATTATTGTCAAATAACATTTTTTCAGGAACATATTTACAGTTTTCAAGGCCTAAATTTATACACTCAATTGATTTCACTGTTGAACCCATCATTCTTCAGAATTAGATTTTTTTTAAACTTTGGTTTTGATTCAAAAGTCAGTCAGCTGAGGTGAATATTTCTGTTTGCTTTTTTTTAAAGAAAGATAAATTTGGAGGTCTACATGTCTGAGGCTGCCTTCTTATTGTTATTTGCTCTCATACATGAATGGCAATTAGGCTAATTATAGAATTTTTATAGTGAATAATTCGACATCTGAAATGAAGGGTTATCAAATAAATACAAAGTGAGTAAAAATGATTGTATTTTGCATAGGTATTTTCTCTGTACTGCGTAAGGGAGTTAAAACTTAGATCATAGTTTTCCAGAAATAAGTCTCAAGGAAATCATTTTGAATCTTTGAAGACAGTTTTGAAAACTATGAGCCCAAAATGGTGAATCTCATTTTCATAAATGACCTCTAGAGAATTGAAAGAAAGTTCATTTATATTAGCAAACTCTGCCCAATTTTTGTCAAATCTAACATTTTCAGAACATATATATAAATATACATATTTGTAGTTATATAAAAGAGAACAATAGTTTGGTTCAATAAAGGACCAGTATTCTTGGTGAATACCAAATGACATTATTTCATGGAAAATGCCCTTTTTAACACACTTATGTGGGTCATCATACTATTGGAAGTCAGATTTTGAATGTGTGTAATACATGTTGGCCCATATTTTATCTAATGGTCATAGTTTATTTGTAGTATTTGTAGTATTTTCAGAAAGGGAAGGTTTACCATCACTGAAAATGCATGCAGTTTCCTCTTTGAAGGAATTTAATTATTATTTCTAGTTTTTTACTTGTTTCCATGAATTTCCTAGGAAAGCGCTTATATAGAATTTAAATTATGGCAATTTTTCTTTGTATTTTTAATTGTTTTTTTAATGTTTATTTATTTTTGAGAGCAAGAGAGAGAGACAAACTGTGAGTGGGGGAGGGGCAGAAAGAAAGGGAGACATAGAATCCAAAGTAGGTTCTAGGCTCCAAACTGTCAGCACAGAGTTTGAGGCGGGGCTCCAGCTCATGAACTGTGAGATAATGACCTGAGCCACAGTCGGATGCTTACCCGACTGAGCCACCGAGGTGCCCCAATCTTTTTCTTTTTAATATTGACTCCTCTTATTCACTATCCTTGGCTTATTACGTTGGCTAGAGCGTCAAGCTAAATAGAAGTGGAGATTACAGGAATTGCTAATTTATTCCTGAATTTGATGACTTACTTCACATGGTTCACATTTATCTGGTTTGTCAGATTTCTGTTACATACAATTTACAAGGTGATAGAAGTGTTCTTCTATTTTTGGTCTGCTTAGACTTTTAATAATTTCTTTGGCATTATATTTATCATGCAATAATAGATTTTCTCACATTGAATTTCTCTTTTGTCATTTTTGGAATGAATCTAATTTGTTCAAAATGAATTAATATTTTAATACAGTATTTAATTTTTTAATATTTTATATTTAGTTTTTACATCGATATTCATAATTGGTATAGTTGTTTAATTTTTGCATATGAGTGTCCTAGTTTCCTGTAATGAATTGAGAGATTTTCATCTTCCTATTTCTCTTTTTGTTGTTTTTCTTGTTTTTCTCCTAGTCACACTATTGATCAAAGTTCTTTTCAGGGGATCTAATTTTTCTTTGTCTCTGGATGGGAAGTTTGTCATTTCTTTTTTGTTTGTTTTTCATTTTTTCACTTAAAATTTGTAAGATAACATACACACAAGTGTGTACATATTTAAAAATCATTTTAAAGCAAATAGTCATGGAAACAACCAGATCAAGGAAAAGAACATTTACATATTCCTAAGGTCCTACTAATCAATATTCATTTTTTCCTTCTCTGGTCTTTCTTCTCAAGGTAATCACCATCCTAACTTTGTGACTATTAATTTTACTGATTTTCCTTTAGAGTTCTGTCAATTATAGATGCTTATCTAAAAAATACATTATGCCTGTCTTTGAAATTAATATAAATGAAATATCCTGTAGAAATACACTTTGTGTAATGCCCTTTAAGTCAGCATTTTGAGGAGCACCATTCATATATATAACTGTACTTCATTCATTTTCATCACTATATAAAATTGATTGTATGAATGTACAATTCATAGGTCCATTCTCCTCTTGATAGATATTTAGAATAATTTCAGTTTGGGGCTACAATAGTTGTGAGCTATTTTTAGTTATGTGCTCTTGAAAACAATACTTTCAGAGCTTTTTTTTTTTGCATGTATCTTGGTATAATTATGCAAGCGTTCCTTTAATATACACACACATATCCTACAAGTGAAATAGCTGGTTTATAAAAAATGCAAATCTTCAAACTTACTAAATAATGCCAAATTGTTTTCTAAAACCTGCTATATCAATTTATTGAATTGAAGAGCCCAACCCAGGACTCGATGCCATGACCCTGGAATCATGATCTGAGCCATAATCAAGAGCTGGATGTTCAACTGACTGAGACACCCAGGCACCCCATTAGTCCCATTAGTCATATCTGATTTTAATTCTCTGTACATAATCATCAATGTTATTGAAGGCCTTTTTCATATGTTTTGTTTTTCATATCTCCTAAAGAAATCAAAGATATATCACACATTAGCTTTCTGTCCCTGTAGTAAAAAAAAAAAAAACAAACAAAAAAAACAGCATGAACTTTGAAATTTGACAAGTTTTGTTTCACATGCTGGCATTGATTTTTATTAAATGGAACTACATTTTTGTTTTCAATGAGGTTTTAGGGCTAAAATTATGCTGAGGGGAAAAAAGGACACAAAAGAGTGCATTCTGTATGGTTCTATTTTTATGATGCTCTGGAAAAACTGAATGCATCAAATATATGACCTTGAACTAGTCATGTTAATTCACTGAGCCTAATTACTTTCATTTAAAATGGGACTAATAACCACTTCAAGGGTTATTTTGGGAATTAAGATGTATAATGTATATAATAGCATCAAACACAAAACCTAATCCATATTAGAAGATGAATCAATGCCCCTCTATGTCTTTTGCTTTCTTTTATTTTTCTGTTGCTTTACATGACAAATATGAGACATCAGTGCAGTTAATGTCTCTTATTACTTGTTATCTGGATGACTCAGATATGAAAGAAGACTTCATTTAAATGTGTTATTTTACATGGATTTTTTATTTTTTTAAATTTTTTTTTCAACGTTTTTTATTTATTTTTGGGACAGAGAGAGACAGAGCATGAACGAGGGAGGGGCAGAGAGAGGGGAGACACAGAATCGGAAACAGGCTCCAGGCTCTGAGCCATCGGCCCAGAGCCTGACACGGGGCTCGAACTCACGGACCGCGAGATCGTGACCTGGCTGAAGTCGAACGCTTAACCAACTGCGCCACCCAGGTGCCCCTTACATGGATTTTTTTAAACTGTAGGTTGATTTTGTACAAGAAAACATCTTTGAAAACAGCATGTCTCTTGGTACTATTTACATACCTGAAAAACATTATTTTATGCTGAAAATATAAATTTTTACATTTTTTGATAATATGTTTACATTGTAGTTTCTCAGGATTATGCAAAACTGGGCCAAACCAGCCATTCAACTGCCTTCTAGTTCTAATTATACATGAATTCCCATCAAATTTCCAATTTTCCTGGATTTTAGGGACAGCTGCTGTGATGTATAGAATATCCCTAGGTTACTGCTTATGCCAATCAAACACACATGCACTCATATGATCAAGAGAGCTTAGAGAAAAAAAACACAGTAACTCTGAAAGCTGGAGATACCCTCTTGCCTTTCTCCATTTCATATGCATGAGTTACAAACAGAACCTGGCTAGCTGCTTTAGAACTTTGTACTACTAGTGGTGGAAATATCGTTAGGGAATAAGAAGCATCAAATCATGTAAAGGTGCTTCTGAAAACCTGCACTCATTCTGAGATTTAGGTAACAATTTTTAAAGCTAAATAACACAGAGTTGTTAAGCATTGTTTGGTTGAATATATAAATCCTATCATTTTTTTTAAATTATAAATTATATAATGGAAATACAGAGCACTTATTTTGAATTTCTACCTTCAGAAAATCATTTTCACTATGTTGTAAATAAGAACTCAGAAATGCATCTGGTGGCTGTGTCCACACAAATGGAAAACTGAAACTACATTCCCTACCTGTGAAGAAAAAATGTTCTGATAAATAAAAATAGTCCATGTCACTAAAACTATTTCAAAATAAGTCAAGTTCTTTATTATCTTCCAGGAAACATAGACATGGCCACAGTAATACTAATTCATTCACCCTTTCCTTTCTCTCCTTCCAATATCCATCTTTATCTTCTCTACTCTAGCTCCCATCTCCAACTCCAGAAAGTCCTCAGTCCTCATGCCTTTGACTCCTTTTTTAATGTGTTTCCCCCACATGTTTCCCCCACTGTGGAAGACCTACGGACATGTTCTGTGTCATGTCATCCTCATGACAACCTTATGTCATGACATCTCAGGACATCTCTACTTTACAGATAAGGAAATTGAGGCTTTCTGAATTGCCCAAGTGGAGAGTAAAAACTAAAATTCAATTTATTGACTCCCAAGCCTATATTCATTGCCATTCTGCTCTTTTCCTTTTCTAATGAAATGTACCTATGGGCCCTTACACTTTCAAGGCATTCACATTAGTATAAATAATTATAATAGAGACAGATGTGAAGGCGAATCTGGTTCTGGAAAAGAGTCAAATCTTGTTGGAGCCATGGTTATAAAATTAAGTAAATCAGAACACTGAATGCTATGCTATTGGGTAAGAACTCCCTTTTATGTACCCAAAATAATGAGGCAGAATTTCCATGTGATTCATAAAATGGTTCTAAAGATGTCTCAAGGTCATGATGTATTTGTATTCACGTTTGGAGGCATTAAAACACTAGTTCAAATATAGATTCTAAAGTATACATGTCAGGGTGCTGGGTGGCTCAGTCAGTTGAGCGTTCAACTCTTGGTCTTGGCTCAGGTCATGATCTCAAGGTTCGTGAGTTCAAGCTCCACATTGGGCTCTGCACTGATGGTGCAGAGACTGCTTGGGATTCTCTCTCTCTCTCTCCCTCTGTCTTGCTGCCCCTCCTGTCTCTCTCTCTTTCTCTGAAAATAAATAAGTAAACATAAAAAATTCATTCACTCTTTGCATATAAAATATACAAATCAATGGGGCGCCTGGGTGGCGCAGTCGGTTAAGTGTCCGACTTCAGCCAGGTCACGATCTCGCGGTCCGTGAGTTCGAGCCCCGCGTCAGGCTCTGGGCTGATGGCTCGGAGCCTGGAGCCTGTTTCCGATTCTGTGTCTCCCTCTCTCTCTGCCCCTGCCCCGTTCATGCTTTGTCTCTCTCTGTCCCAAAAATAAATAAAAAACGTTGAAAAAAAAAAATTAAAAAATAAAATAAAATAAAATAAAATATACAAATCAATAGTGTGTGTATTTGGTTTTTGTAGGTTAATAATTGTGACATTAAAAGTGATCATCCAGGGGAGGGGACCAAGATGGTGCAGCAGCATGGAAATTCTCTGCTCCTCTCATCCCTGAAATGCAGCTAGATCAGCACCAAACCATTTCGCACACCTTGAAGATTGATCTGAGGACTAACACAACAATCTGCATCATTTGAGCCACAGAACTCAGCAGATACATGGTGCCAAGAGGTGAACTGGGGAAGAGAGAAGCCACAGAGGGTAGGGAGCTGGAAGGAGGTGTTGCTTGGCAGACTGACAGCATGGTCACAGTGTAGAAGCCGGGAGTGGATGGAAGCTGGAGACAAAGGAGGGGTGCTTGACTACAGGTTGGCAAGAGCACAGAGTTCTGATGCTAGAGGCTGAGAAGCTGGATGATGCCATTTTCACCTCTCCCAGACACGTGCATACAGGCTTACACACACCACAACAATCTACCCCAGTAAGCTAAGCAGTGCCGCCTAGTGGAGAACAGAGCCATTACACCAAGACCAATCCAACTACGCCAACCAAGCCCTAGCGGACCACCATAAGTCTCTCCACCTGCTTAGTTTACAGACTATAAAGTGCTTCATAGTTTGACCTCTAGGGGAAACTACATGTAATTTCATTTAGATTTTATTCTATTTGCTGGTCCATCTATTATTTTTTTTTCTTTTCTTATTCTTTGATACAGAAGGAGAAAAAAATATTTTT
Source organism: Neofelis nebulosa (assembly GCF_028018385.1). Lineage (NCBI taxonomy): Eukaryota > Metazoa > Chordata > Mammalia > Carnivora > Felidae > Neofelis > Neofelis nebulosa. The sequence continues at coordinate 27,824,645 of NC_080783.1, forward strand.
ATTTTCCGTATTTATGAAAAAGATTTTTCTTTAATTTCTTTTCTACTGTTTTTTAATTATTTTTATAATTTCTTAGTCTATTTTACTTTCTTCATTTCATTTTATTCTATTTTATTGTATATATTTTAAAATTTTTTAAACTTTTTCTTACATTTTTCCCCTTTTTTTCTTTTCTTTCCTTTCCCTTTTTTCTCTATTCTATCAAGATCCTTTCAACAACCAGACCAAAACACATCTACGATCTAGCTTCCTTTATTTGATTTTTGGGGGGTATTGTTTTTAATCTTTTTTATTTTATTTTTTATTTTGTTAATTCTATTTCTTCCTCCAAAATGACAAACAAAGGAATTCACCCCAAAAGAAAGAACAGGAAGAAATGATAGGAACTCAATCAACACTGATATAAGCAAGATATCTGACCAGAATTTAGAATCACGATAATAAGAATACCAGAAGGGGTTGAAAAAAAGCATAGAATCCCTTTCTGTGGAGATAAAAGAGGTAAAATCTAGTCAGGACAAAATTAAAAATTCATAACAGAGATGTAATCTCGAAAGGATGCCATGGTGGCAAGGATGGATGAAGCACAACAACAAATCAGCTATATAGAAGACAAACTTACAGAGGATAATGAAGCAGGGAAAAAAAGGAAAACAGAGGCAAAAAATCATGATACAAGAATTAGAGAACTCAGTGACTCATTAAAAAGGAATAACATCCAAATCATGGGGGTCCCAGAAGATGAAGAGAGAGAAATAGGGGTAGAGGTTTATGTGAGCAAATCATAGCAGAAAACTTTCCTAACCTGGGGAAAGACACAGACATCATAATCCAGGAATCACAGAAAACTCCAATTAGATTCAACAAAAACCGACCATCAACAAGGCGTATTATCATCAAATTCACAAAATACACAAACAAGGAAAGAATTATGAAAGCAGCAAGGGAAAAAAACCCTTTACCCATAAGGGAAGACAGATCAGGTTTGCAGCAGACCTAGCCACAGAAACTTGGCTGGCCAGAAAGGAGTGGCAGGATATAGTCAATGTGATGAATCAGAAAAATATGCAGCCATGGGGCGCCTGGGTGGCGCAGTCGGTTAAGCGTCCGACTTCAGCCAGGTCACGATCTCGCGGTCTGTGAGTTCGAGCCCCGCGTCAGGCTCTGGGCTGATGGCTCGGAGCCTGGAGCCTGTTTCCGATTCTGTGTCTCCCTCTCTCTCTGCCCCTCCCCCGTTCGTGCTCTGTCTCTCTCTGTCCCAAAAATAAATAAAAAACGTTGAAAAAAAAAATTTAAAAAAAAAAAAAAGAAAAATATGCAGCCAAGAATTCTTTATCCAGCAAGGCTGTCATTCTTCAAAGGAAGGAGAGTGTCCCAGAAAAACAAAAACTAAAGGACTTCATGACCACTAAACCTACCCTGCAAGAAATTTTAAGGGGGACTCTCTGAGGGGAGAAAAAATGTAACAAAACAAAAAGACCAAAAGAAACAAAGACTATAAGGGGCCAGAAACACCACTAGAAATTCCAACTCTACAAGAAACATAATGGCAATAAACTCATATCTTTCAGTACTCACTCTAAATGTCAATGGATTAAATGCTCCAATCAAAAGACATAGGGTACCAGAATGGATAAGAAAACAAGATCCATCTAAATTCTGTTTGCAACAGACCCATTTTAGACCTAAAGGCACTTTCATATTGAAATTAAGGGGATGAAGAACATCTATCATGCTAATGGTCATGAAAAGAAAGCTGTAATAGCCATATTTATATCAGACACACTAGATTTTATTTTATTTTATTTTTTTTTAATGTTTATTTTTGAGAGAGAGAGAGACAGAACACAAGCAGGGGAGGGGCAGAAAGAGAGGGAGACACAGAATCTGAAGCAGTCTCCAGGCTCTGAGCTGTCAGCACAAAGTGTGATGCAGGTCTTGAATTCATAAGCCATGAGATCATGACCTGAGCAGAAACCAAGAGTCAGACACTTAACTGACTGAGCCACCCAGGCACCCTGAGACAAAGTAGATTTTAAAACAAAGACTGCAACAAGAGATGAAGAAGGGCAATTATTTCATCATTAGGGGTCTATCCACCAGGAAGATCTAACAATTGTAAACATTTATGCCCCCAAAATAGAAAACCCAGATATATAAATCAATTAGTTACAAACATAAAAAAAAACTCATTGACAATAATATCATAATAGTAGAGGACTTCAATACCCCACTTACAACAATGGACGGATCATCTAAGCAGAAAATCCGTAAGGAAACAATAGCTTTGAATGACACACTGGACCAGATGGACTTAACAGATATTATCAGAACATTTCATCCTAAAGCAGCAGAATACACATTCTTCTCTAGTGCACATGGAACATACTTTAGAATAGATCACATGCTAGGACACAAATCATACCTCAAAAAGTAAAAAAAGATAAAGATCATACCGTGCATATTTTCATACCACAACACTATGAAACTCAAAGTCAACACCAAGAAAAAATTTGGAAAGACAAAAATACTTAGAGACTAAAGAACATCCTACTAAAGAATGAATGGATTAACCAAGAAGTTAAAGAGGAAATTTAAAAGTACATGAAAGCCAATGAAAATGATAACACCACATCCAAAACCTCTCAGATGCAGCAAAGGTCAACTTAAGAGAGAAGTATATAGTAATCTAGGCCTTCCTAATGAAAGAAGAAAGGTCTCAGATACACAACCTAACCTTACAGCCTAAAGAGCTGGGAAAATAACAGCAAACAAAACCCCCAAACAGCAGAAGACAGTAAATAAAAAAGATTAGAGCAGAAATCAATACTATCGAAATAAAAAAAAAAAAAAAAAAACAGAACAGATCAATGAAACCAGGAGCTGGTTCTTTGAAAGAATTAACAAAATTGATAAACTCCTAGACAGTTTGATCAAAAAGAAAAAGGAAAGGACCCAAAGAAATAAAATCAAGAATGAAAGAGGAGAGATTACAACCAACACAACAGAAATAAAAACAATAAGAGAATATTATGAGCAATTATATGCCAATAAACTGGGCAGACTGGAAGAAATGGACAAATTCCTAGAAACATATACACTACCAAAACTGAAACAGGAAGAAATAGAAAATTTGAACAGACCCAAAACCAGTAAGGAAATTGAATTAGTAATAAAAAATCTGCCAAAAATCAAAAGTCCAGGGCCAGATGGCTTTCCAGGGGAATTCTACCAAACATTTAAGGAAGAGTTAATACCTATTCTCTTGAAACTGTTCCAAAAAGTAGAAATGGAAGGAAAACTCCCAAACTCTTTCTATGAAGCCAGCATTACCTTGATTCCAAAACCAGACAGAGACCACACTAAAAAGGAGAACTATAGCCCAATTTTCCTGATGAACATGGATGCAAAAATCTTCAACAAGATATTAGCCAACTGGATCCAACAATACATTAAAAAAATTATTCACCACGAAAAGCGGGATTTATACCTGGGATGCAGGGCTGGTTCAATATCGGCAAATCAATCAATGTGATACATCATGTTAATAAAAGAAAGGAGGGGCGCCTGGGTGGCGCAGTCGGTTAAGCGTCCGACTTCAGCCAGGTCACGATCTCGCGGTCCGTGAGTTCGAGCCCCGCGTCGGGCTCTGGGCCGATGGCTCGGAGCCTGGAGCCTGTTTCCGATTCTGTGTCTCCCTCTCTCTCTGCCCCTCCCCCGTTCATGCTCTGTCTCTCTCTGTCCCAAAAATAAATAAAAAACGTTGAAAAAAAAATTTAAAAAAAAAAATAAAATAAAAGAAAGGAAAAGAACCACATGATTTTCTCAATTGGTGCAGAGAAAGCATTTGATAAAATACAGCATTTCTTAATAATAATAATAATAATAATAACCTTAAGAAAGCAGGGATAGAAGCATCATACCTTGAGATCATAAATGCCATATATTAGAGACTCACCACTAATATTATTCTCTATGGGGAAAAACTGAGAGCTTTCCCCCTAAGATCAGGAATACGACAAGGATGTCCACTCTCACCACTGTTATTCGACATAATATTGGAAGTCCTAGCCTTAGCAATTAGACAACACAAAGGAATAAAAGACATCCAAATCAGCAAAGAGGAAGTCAAACTTTCACTCTTCACAGATGACACAATATTCTATATGGAAAACCCAAAAGATTTCCACCAAAAAACTGCTAGAACTAGTTCATGAATTCAGCAAAGTCACAGGATATAAAATCAATGCACAGAAAACAGTTGCATTTCAACACACCAATACTGAAGCAACAGAAAGAGAAATCAAGGAATCAATCCCACTGACAATTGCACCAAAACCCATAAAACACTAGGAATAAACCTAACCAAAGAGTTGAAAAAATTATACACTGAAAACTATAGAAAGCTTATGAAAGAAATTGAAGACACAAAAAAATGGAAAAATATTCCATGCTCCTGGATAGGAAGAACAAATATTGTTAAAGTGTCGATATTACCCAAAGCAATCTACCTATTTAATGCAATCCCTATCAAATTAACACCAGCATTCTTCATAGAGCTAGAACAAACAATCCTAAAATTTGTATGGAACCAGAAAAGACCCCAAATAGCAAAAGGAATCCTGAAAAAGAAAACCAAAGCAGGAGGCATCACAATCCCAGACTTCAAGCTATACTACAAAGCTGTAACCATCAAGACAGTATGGTACTGGCACAAGAACAGACACTCAGATCAATGGAACAGAATAGAGAACCCAGAAATGGACCCACAAACATATGGCCAACATATGTTGGCCATATGTTTCCTGCTTTGACAAAGCAGGAAAGAATATCTAATGGAATAAAGGCAGTCTCTTCAGCAAGTGGTGCTGGGAAAACTGGACAGCGACATGCAGAAGAATGAACCTGGACCACTTTCTTACACCATACACAAAAATAAACTCAAAGTGGATGAAAGACCTAAATGTAAGACAATAAGCCTTCAAAGTCCTCGAGGGGAGAGCAGGAAAAAAACCTCTGACGGCCGCCACAACTTCCTACTCAGCACGTCTCCAGAGGCAATGGAAACAAAAGCAAAAATGAACTACTGGGACCTCATCAAGATAAAAAGCTTCTGTACAGTGAAGGAAACAGCCAGCAAAACTAAAAGACAACCGAAGGAATGGGAGAAGATATTTGCAAATGACATATCAGATAAAGGATTAGTATCCAAAATCTATAAAGAATTTATTGAACTCAACACCCAAAAAACAAATAATCCAGTGAAGAAATGGGCAAAAGATGTGATTAGACACTTTTCCAAAGAAGACATCCAGATGGCTAAGAGACACATGAAAAAAATGCTCAACATCACTCATCATCTGGGAAATACAAATCAAAATCATAATGATATACCACCTCACACCAGTCAGAATGGCTAAAATTAACAACTCAGGCAACAACGACAAATGATGCCGAAAAAGGGATACTCTTTTGCACTGCTGGTGGGAATGCAAACTGGTGCAGCCACTCTGGAAAACAGTACAGAAGCTCCTCAAAAAATTAAAAATAAAAATACCCTATGGCTTAGCAGTTGCACTACTAGGTAGTTATCCAAATAATACAGGTGTGCTCTTTCAAAGGGGCACATTCGCCTCAATGTTTATAGCAGTTATATCGACAATAGCCAAAGTATGGAAAGAGCCCAAATGTCCATCAACAGATGAACGGATAAAGATGATGTGGTATATATATATATATATATATATATATATATATATATATATACAGTGGAGTATTACTCAGTAATCCAAAGAAATGAAATCTTGCCATTTCCAACTACGTGGATGGAACTAGAGGGTATTATGCTAAGAGAAATTAGTCAGAAGAAGACAAATATCATATGACTTCACTCATATGTGGAATTTAGGATACAAAACAAATGAACGTAGGGGAAGGGAAGCAAAAATAATATAAAAACAGAGAGGCTCTTAAATATAGAGAACAAACTGAGGGTTGCTGGAGGGGTTGTGGGTGAGGGCATGGTTAAATGGGTAGATGGCATTAAGGAAGACACTTGTTGGGATGGGCATTATATATAGGGAATGAATCACTGAACTCTACCCCTGAAATCATTATTGCACTATATGCTAACTAACTTGGATGTAAATTAAAAAAAAAGGAAAGTATTATTTCTAAAACAGTGTCAACTTTACATCGATATAGTGGCACTAATATGTACTCAATTGTGATACTTATTAGAAAATCTAAGACCCTCTTAAAAAAACGTGATCATCCATACAATGTGCTTAGTAGGATATTAAAGTACTATGAATATAGTAAATACTTCATAAATGCTTCCATTGGCATTAATAATAATTACAACCAATTAATTACTTTGAAATCATGAATTATATATCTGTATCTGCAGCTAAATAAGAATTAAAAAAGTAAAATCAGACTACTTTAACAAGAAATAAATAAAATAACATAAATAACATAGATGGATAATATTAAACCGGAAACCAATGGTTTTCTTAGAACCATTATAGAAGAAGGCAACATAGGAACTACAAATACTCAGCCACATATGAACTTAAACTATCAATAGATCTGAAGCAACTTCTTGTATCTGAACGTGGAAAGATGTTTATCTTCCAGACAGAATTAAGCAATCAGTGGTTTAATAAAAAATCTTGATAATTAATAGGTGATTAGGAGAGATAAAAAAGATTAACATGTTTTAAAAAAGAAAGAAAATAAATGTGTTCATTAGTGATGGATAGGTTAAATATGGATGAGCTAATGGGGTCTTAATGAATCCATATGCCATGGATTTCCCACTAATTAAGAAATCAACAAAGATGACCAAACAAAATGTGTGACATTTACAAACCATCTTTCAAAATTACTTCAGAAGTGTTAAGTTACTAGAGAAAATTTTTTCTGAATTATACCAAAATATACATGTACCTCACACTAGGGTAGTCTTCTCCCATTGGCTTATGGCTCTTTTGTGATGGTGTCCAGAGCAGTGGTTCTCAAACTTTAGTATGTGTAAGAATCCCACGGAAGGCTGGATAAAACATAGTTCCTGAGCCTCACTCCCATGTTCCTGGTTCAGTGGGGCTGGGATAGGGCCAAGATTTGCCTTTCTAACAAGTTCCAGGTGATGTTGATAACTGCTAGTCTTGGGACTAGGTTTGAGGACCACAGTTTTGGAGTCTTTGTATAAACAAAGTACATGCCCTTCAGAACAAGAACACAAAGAACATAAACATAAAGCAGGGTTGAGGTCACAATAATCTAAAGAAATTTGATACAAGAATGGCAGAAACACTCCTTCAAGGAAATTTTTTCCACTCCAATGTCACCTTGCAGTTACAAATACATCTTGTGCAAAACACTTATGCAGAACTTGGTTTATGATCTTGCTCTAACAAGCTATAATGTTTATTTTTTTGAACAATTAAAAATATGACTTTGCTGTCAAGCAGTCTTCCTAAGGTATATGAAACACAACAGGTTTTACAGGTTTTTTGTGTCCTACATTTTGGCTCTCATTGTGGGCAGAGGGAAATAAGCTGATGTAAGCCAAAAACACTTCTAACCTGTCAAGTTATTTTTTAAGAACTTACATGTTTATAAGAGAAAAATAACAATCTTGGAAGGATGATTTTCTGCTCTATAAATAAATATGATTACTGGCTTTTTCACTCTCTTTTTATAGTTTTATTAGTTATATTTTTATTGTTCTTTGGAGATATTTTAATGACAACTTGGGAGTACAGGCAGTATGAAAACCTCTTCCTGATGAAGTATTCATAGTTATTAACAGAAGGCAAGTGTTAATGTATTGAAACAGAATGAGACAAAAAGACTCAAGTTCCTGGTCAGATGCTTTGGTTCTAACTAATGAAATAAACGCATGTTACACAGAATGGCTTCTGGCTACCTTATCAGATTTTCCCTCTTGTTTCAGCCTATTTCTACTGAATTGAGCCCATGTTAGCACTATGCACTTAAAGAGATGGAGAAGACTCTTTTAGGTGAGTTGTATCAAGGTAAGAACAGAAGTGGCACCAACTGCCCTTTTCCCTATGCTCTGTCCTCAGGATAGGGCACTTGTCTGGCCCAGCCATTCTCACTGGGAATGAATATGGCTGTGTACAGATCACATGTTAGTAAGCATTCTTGGATTACAAATGGTTGTTTCAGGGAGTCTCACTGGGTTCTAATTAGACTTCAAAAAATAGTCATTCTGTCCTCTGAATTAGTCCTTAGTGTTACAGAAGATTGGGCTCACTTATTTCCTATATCTGGTCTCTCAAAGGCCCAAAAGACCTTTGTTTATGAGAAGCAGATTTTCTCATAAATGTTAAATCTGAAGTGGGAGTTTTTCTTTCATTAACTCACTTTCTATTAAGAATGAGTTAGTGGGGTATTAATGGCTCAACTACTTTATCTGTTTATATGATCCTTGTAGCCTGGCTTTCGTATTCATTTTAAAGGAAAAAGTACTCAATATCTAACACATTCAACATCGAGTTTAATTCTCATTATCTAAAGTTTGATAACCATAAGAGATATTCTGTGGAAAAGTCCTCATAATAAACATGATCAGAGCCTCACAGGCTTCATTTCTGTTTTCTATTTTCTTCATTTCACCAATATTAAATAATCACAGTCAGAACTTTTTTCAGTTTTTATTTACATTCCAGTTAGTTAACATACAGTGTAAAATTAGCTTCAAGCGTACAATTTAGTGATTCAACACTTCCATACATCAGCTGGTGCTCATCACAAGTACACTTCTTAATCCCCATTACTAATTTCACTCATCCCATCACCCACCTCCTCTCTGGTAACCATCAGTTCATTCTCTATAGTTAAGAGTCTGTTTCTTGGTTTGCCTCTCTTTTTTTCCACTATGATCAATTGTTTTGTTTTGTAAATTCAACATATGAGTGAAATCACATGAAATTTGTCTTTCTCTGCAAAAGGCAAGATCTCATTCTTTTTTATGGTTGAGTAGTATTCTAGTGTGTCCACATCTTTATCCATCAGTCAGTGGACATTTGGGCTCTCTCCATAGTTTGCCTATTGTTGACAGTATTGCTATAAATATCAGGGTGCATGTATCCCTTTAAATTAGTATTTTTGTATCCTTAGGGTAAATATCTAGTAGTGTAATTGCTAGATCATTGGGTATTTCTATCTTTAACTTTTTGAGGACCCTCCACACTGTTTTCTAGAGTGTCTGCTCAGGTTTGCATTCCCACCAACAATGCACAAGTGTTCCCCTTTCTCCACATCCTCACCAACACCCGTTGTCTCTTGTGTTGTTAATTTTAGCCATTCTAACTTATGTGAGGTGATATCTCATTATAGTTTTGATTTGCATTTCCTTGATGATGAGTGACATTGAGCATCTTTTCATATGTCTGTTGGTCATCTGTATGTTTTCTTTGGAAGAATATCTATTCGTGTCTTCTGTCCCCTTTTTAACTGGATTATTTGTTTTTCTGGGTGTTGAGTTTTATAAGTTCTTTATATATTTTGGATACTAACCCTTTATCAGACATGTCATTTGCAAATATCTTCTCCCATTCCATAGGTTGCCTGTCAGTTTTGTTGATTGTTTCCTTTGCCGTGCAGAAGCTTTCTATTTTGATGATGTCCCAACACTTTATTTTTCTTTTGCTTCCCTTGCCTCAGGAGACATATCTACTAAGAAGTTGCTGTGGCTATTGTCAAAGAGGTTACTGCCTGTGTTCTCCTCTAGGATTTTAATGATTCCATGTCTCACATTTAGGTCTTTAATCCATTTTGAGTTTATTTTTGTGTATGGAGTAAGAAAGTGGTCCAGGTTCATTATTTTGCATGTTGCTGTCCAATTTTCCCAACACCATTTGTTGAAGAGACTGTCTGATATTCTTTCCTGCTTTATTGAAGATTAACTGACCATATAGTTGTGGATTCATTTCTGGGTTTTCTAATCTGTTCTTTTGATCTATGTGTCTCTTTTTGTGCCAATACCATACTGTATTGATTACTATAGCTTTGTAACATAAATTAAAGTTCAGAATTGTGATACCTCCAACTTTGATTTTTCTTTTTCAGGATTTCTTTCACTATTCAGGGTCTTTTGTGGTTCCATACAGATTTTAGAATAGTTTGTTCTAGCTCTGAAAAATGCTGGTGTATTTTAATAGGGGTTACATTAAATGTGTAGATTGCTTTGGGTAATATAGATATTTTACCAATATTTGTTCTTCCAATTCGCGAGCATGGAATGTTTTTTTTTTCCATTTCCTTGTGTCCTCTTCAATTTCTTTCATAAGTGTTCTATAGTTTTTAGAGTACAGATCTTTTACCACTTTTGTTAGGTTTATTCCTGGGTATCTTATGGTTTTTGGTGCAATTGTAAATGGGATCAATTCTTTGATTTCCCTTTCTACTGCTTCACTATTGGTATATAGAAACGCAACAGATTTCTGCATGTTGATTTTGTATCCTGTGACTTTATCAGTAAAACATCACATATCAGTTCATGCCATAGTTTGGTGGAGTCTTTTGGGTTTTCTACATAGAGTATTATGTCATTTGCAAAAAGTGAAAGTTTGACTTCTCCTTTGCTGATTTAGATGACTTTTATTTATTTGTATTGTCTGATTGCTGTGGGTAGAACCTCCAGTACTATGTTAAATAACAGTAGTGATAGTGGGGCATCCCTGTCTTGTTTCTGACCATAAAGGAAAACCTCTCAGTTTTTTCCCATTGAGGATGATATCACCTGCAAGTTTTTCATATATGGCCTTTATTATGTTGAAGTATGTTTTCTCTAATCCCACTTTGTTGAGTATTTTATCATGAATGGATGTTGTACTTTGTCAAATGCTTTTTCTGCATCTGTTAAAAGGATCATATAGTTTCCATCTTTTTATTAATGTGGAGTATCATGCTGATCGATTGGTGGATATTGAACCATCATTGCAGTCCAGGAATAAATCCCACTTGATAGTCATGAATGATTCTCTTCATGTACTGAAAATTTTTGCATCCACATTCATCAGGGATATTGCCCTGTAGATCTTTTTTTTCTTAGTGGAGTCTTTATGTGGTTTTGGTATCAGTAATGCTGGCCTCGTAGAATGAATTTGGAAGTTTTCCTTCATTTCTATTTTTTGGAATAGTTTGAGAAGAATAGGTATTAACTCTTCTTTAGATGTTTGGTAAAATTCACCTGTGAAGGCATCCAGTCCTAAAGTTTTGTTTGTTGGGAGTTTTTTGATTACTGATTCCATTTCTTTGCTGGTTATTGGTCTGTTCAAGTTTTCTATTTCTTCTTGTTTCAGTGTTGGTAGTTTATATGTTTCTATGAATTTATCCGTTTCTTCCAGATTGTCTAGTTTGTTGCCATATAGTTTTTCATAATGCTCTCTTATAATTGTTTGTATTTCTGTGGTATTCTGTTCTCCTTTCTCATTCGTGATTTTATTTATTTGGGCTCTTTCTCTTTTCTTTTTGATAAGTCTGCCTCGGGGGTTATCAATTTATTTTATTTTTTCAAAAAACCAGCCCCTGGTTTCATTTATCTGTTCTACTGGTATTTTTTGGTTTCTACATCATTTCTTTCTGCTCTAATCCTCATTATTTCTCATCTCCTGGCTTTAGGCTTTGTTTTTTTTTCTCTTTTCCTAGCTCCTTTAGGTGTAATGTTAGGTTGTTTATTTGAGATTTTTCCTGCTTCTTAAGGTAGACCTGTATTGCTACATACTTTCCTCTTAGGACCGCTTTTGCTGCATCCCAACGGTTTTGGAACACCATGTTTTCATGATCGTTTGTTTCCATGTATTTTTTATTTCTTCTTTGATTTCCTGGTTGACCCATTCATTATTTAGTAGCATGTTGTTTAACTTCCATATATTTGTGGTCTTTCCAATTTTTTTCTTGTGGTTGACTTCAAGTTTTATAGTTTTGTGGTCAGAAAATATGCATGGTATGATCTCAATCTTTTTGTACTTGCTGGGGCCTGACTTCTGACCTAGTGATCTATTCTGGAGAATGTTCTGTGAATAACAGTCAGAATTTTGAAAGACATTCTTTGCAGCACATCTTCAGAACTAATGCATTTCAAACATGTTATGAGCAGAATTCAGTATATCTTACTCTCTTCCAGATTCCTTTTTCTGGAATTTCTTGCCATATATTTTTACTTCTATTCTTGTATTTTTCATTATTTAATAAAATTGTGAACAGCTAGCAGACTACTTTGAGTGTATATATTTCTTATTTTCCAGTACATTTTGTTCTTGAATTAATTGAAATACATTCCCTTTTAATTCTTTAGCATGAAGCTGAGCCAGAATCCTGGTTATTGATACAGCAATTCCACAGAAATCCTAGCTAATAGATATCTTTTATTAATTACTTAGAGTATTCAGAAACCATGTCAACTACTTTACATGCATTACCTCATGTAACTCTCATAGCAACTCCATGAACTAGGTATTATTATATACTCATATTTTTAAGGTAATACTACAGTAAGTAACTTGCTCAAAGTCTCAAAACTCTTAATGACTGACCCATGACTCAAACCCAAATTATTTTTATTCTGAAACACATGTTTCAATGAATACCATGTACTAGGGCTATTTTCAGGAATTTGAGGCTGTACATATATTTTTGAAGTGAGCAGTTATCTCTGGCGTATGATAGAAGACCTCTCACTGTCAAATATCTCTTCCATGAGTCTATGGTAATTCAAAAATTTATCCTTCAAAATGCATTATTTTAATTAAAGCTTTTCCCTTCTGTTTATGCCTATGACTGGCAATAAATTACATCTTATATATTAATCTGTTCTCTATTATCACCTCTTTCTCTTTCCTCTTACAGATTTTCCCCCTTGTTTAAGGAAGCCTTCTAGCTGGACTTTTGTTTCCACATTTCCCTGTTTTCCTCTCCTTATCTCAGGATATCAGGATATCTTATATCTTCATGGGAGGCCTCTGAGCAGAGAAATCAGCCCAGAGAAGGTAGGTTTCTGAACTTGCAGCCAACTCTCACCCAGAGAAGTCCTGCCTTTACCTGCTTCAGGTATTGAGTAACAGTACTTGGCATACTAAACCTCTCCCCTTCTACTACCTCCTTCTTCTCTGTTTAAACAGCTAGAGATAACTTGATGTTACTTTGTTCAAAACTTGGAATCTTCTAAAAGGACCAGAATCCATTGGCTGAGCAGTCCTATGCACTAATAAACCATATAACTGAGCCTCTGGGCTTTTTCTCTGAGACATTTTCTCCAATGGCTTTGCTAATCATAACGCTCATCACCTTGTCTCTTGAACCAAGAAAGATATGCTCATACTCCACAAGGGGACCAAAATTTATCTTACAATGAACCTGTGTAATTTATAACAAAATCTAAGGTTTTATTAACATTCTTTTCCAGAAGTGGCTTTCTTCAATATTACCATTTCCATAGTTACTGCTTTTCCCTAACAATTAAACTTTAGACAACTAATAATTCTTTAATATCTGCTCTGTGTTATAATTTAACTTTTAAAACAACTTTGAAAGGTAGACCTTACCATACTCATTTTTCAAATAAAGTACTTGAAGTTAAGAGAGTTTAGATAATTTCCCCAAGAGAACACATACAGAGCTTTGATAACAACCATAAAAGCTGGACTAGACCATAGTTACTTTAGATCCTATATACTTTCTCCTACATCATGCTTAAAGTTGTTTTGCAAATAACAGCTTCATTAAGATTTTGATCCCAAAACTTGCAGATTATTACTTAAGGATGTCTACATGCAAAATAGGTTGTGTTTTAAATGAAAATTATGATTTAAAATATTTAAACTGGAGAAATATTATTAACTGAATAAGAGCCCCAAGAAAAATCATATGAATTTCTAAATAAATAGTTAGCAAAACAAAAGATGGATTAAACACAAGGAAATGAAAACTTATAAGTCAGAGCAAGAAACACTTTATTTATGATTCATCTCCTGACTCACTCTCAAGTAGGGTAAAAAACATCTTCTGACCTGATATGTATAAAAGGCACAGTGTATTCATTTGGGAAAAGTAATTTTGAAATCTCAAAAAAACTTAAAATACTTCAAAATATATAGCACAAAATAAATTGGAAAATAAGTTTGCTAAGTTTCCAGTCTTTGAAAAAACTTTAGAAAAATTGATCCACATATGTCTAAGAATAGAAAAAAAATTATTGCCATTTAATTTAAAAATTTGAAAAACAGAGATATCTGGGTGGCTCAGTGGGTTAAGCATCCAACTTTGGCTCAGGTCATGATCTCACAGTTCGTGAGTTTGAGCCCCACATTGGACTCTGTGTGCTGACAACTTGGAGCTTGGAGCTGGCTTCAGATTCTGTGTCTCCCTCTTTCTTTCTGCCCCTCCCCCATTCATGCTCTGTCTCTCTCTTTCAAAAATAAACGTTAAAAAAATGAAAAACATTTGATAACTGAATGACAAATCTAAGCAAAACATTTATTGAAAATTATTAAGAGATTAGAATAAGAAATGTTTCTACATGGACATTATATCATCATTGTCCTCCACTTGGTAATACATATCTTTGACAAACTTATTTTGCAATAAACCAATTGTTAGAGTTCTTAGTGTCATCAGACATTAGGTTTACCAATAATGCTTCGCAATAGTCCCATATTCTAAAATGTGGTCTACATGGACTAAATTTTATTGTTTCAACTTTCAAGATATTAATTGACATAAATATATCTTTAGAGTTTTGGAAACAGTTTCTAACTCTTATATAAAGACAAGGAAGATAAAACAACCTCATTCAAGTGATGTAATTATAAGAAGGCAGGATGTGTTATAGATTTAGCAAGTCAGCATCCTGTATATCCACAATACTTCTCACTGAAGGCTGGTGTCTGGGCTTCCATTATTACAGATGGTTTATATGGTATGAGTTGTCCCTGGGTGATGTTATATTAGTTACGATTCTTGGGCTTTGGCTAAAATTTTTAAAATTGTATTTAGAAAGATATACAGGGTTTAGACAACTGATAGAACAGGCATGAAAAGTTAGTCAAACACTTCACAGTTCAGAAGGATCAACTAGCAAAGCAAATCTCTTTTGTCAGGAATAAGGCTCGTCTGGATATATCTGCTATCACCGAACTTTGATGTTTCTGCCACTGGCCACGTCTCTGCTGCTGTCACCAGTGAATTATCCACTTGAGCTTCACCTCCCAGCAATGAGCCAAGTGTGGGACTTAAGCCTTAGCTCCCTCAGAAAAGCAGTGGGAGGACTCTGCTTTTCTGGATCCCATAGTGAAGGGTAAGCCATTTCCTGTGTATCAGTCAGGACTGAGGCAGAAAAAGAGAACCCTCTCTGAGTGTTTCAATTGGAAGAGGTTTAATTTTTAAAAAAGAAGAAGAAGAACTAGATGCTTATGAATAATGAGAAGAGTTTCTAGTCCTCAGATTTTTGCTAGCCTTTCGACACGCTGGAGGTAGATAATGTGGCTTTGGCCATAATCTTATGAGATTGTTTATTATCAGTCGCTTGCGTTTCAGCACCCACATGTAGGATTTGAGGGGTTATGCCTAGAGACTGCTGTAAAATCTCGTATTTGACAAAGGCTGTGAATTTGCCAGCTGCTGCTAGAGGAAGGGATAATGACCTTTGCTTCACGTCTACCTTTCAGATGTGGTGTGAATGCCTAATTAGCGGGGTTTAAACACAACTCTGCTGACAAAAAAAAAGTCTCCAAAATGTAGCTCCCAAGTGTTCTCTGATTTGGGGATAGGCACAGAAGGGAGCGAGTGTATTGCCAACCCATAGTTCTATATTCCTTCACAGAGACTAGACATATATACATAGAATCATCTCCAAATAGAAAGACAGATCTCACACTGGAGGAAAAGACTACAGAAATACACATCACAATGTAATGCTCACATGTTCTTCATCTCATGTGTATTTTCTGAACAGATGATAATATCCAATAAAAATTTATTTTTTAAATTACCAATTAATCTCTCTATTCCAGCCATTTTCAGATACAATCTTATGGCACAGATACCACAGCTCTATGGAAGCCCTATTTTTTACTAATATGATTGCTATGTGCTAGTATAACTAGGGAAAACAATACTGAAAAATACAAACGTACACACCGACTCTCTCTTGTCCTCTTCCATCCATTATATACAAAGATTGCTCTTGGATCTTTGGCTGCGCCTTCAGATAGTATTCTTATATTTGTTACATTTTGGACATGTGGTCTGCCAGAGATAAGCTATTTATTTCATGGTTTTCCTTAGGCAATCTTAGTTTAATTATTTAAACTCACTCTAGGCTATACATGAATTCATTATTCTTTGTCTGCTAGATTAACCATTCTAGACAACAATGGTTTTTCAGAAATTCATTTATAATACACAGCCAATCCAAGGGACCCTAGTTGCCTTAAACCTCATTGTGAGCTCCTTGTGAAATGTAAAACTATTTTAATTCAACCTTTCACCAACATAGAAACTGGCACATAGTAGGCACTTAATAAATATTTGATGAATGAATGAATCAGTAACAGTAAACTAGCCATAGCCAGGACTTAATCATTGGTTGATCTATATTTATTGTTTTATGTAACATAACTCCAGATATAAAAACATGTGACACATGACATAAATCCAAAAAAAAATTTCTTTTTAAGTTTTTTTTTTTAATGTTTATTTTTGAGAGAGAGAGAGAGACACATACACACAGAGTGCAGGGGGAGGCGGGGGGAGGGTCAGAGAGAGCAGAAGACACAGAATCTGAAGCGGGCTCCAGGCTCTGAGCTGTCAGCACAGAGCCCAGTGCGGGGCTTGAACTCATAAACGGTGAGATCAGATGCGAGCTGAAGTCGGGCACTTAACCAACTGAGTCACTCAGGCACCTCCCCCCAAAATTTCTTTTTAAGATAAGTATCCTTTCAAATTTTTGCTTTCAGTAACTTTCTATTGTAGGTTAAATTATTTTGACATATATTTTCATACCAGTATGAATTATTCTTTTTAATTCTTCAGTTCCTCACAAATGTTATTGCTACTTTGGCAACCACCTTCTATGACAAATTGTAAACATTAAAACTCAAATTACTTCTCAAATTATCTAATCTTTAATCTGAAGGCCCAGGGAGACATTTATTATTTTAGAGTGAATCATTTCCAAGACGAAACTCCCTTGTTGCCTCCCAGATTCTAAGATCTAAACAAATCATTAATTCAATAAAATGCAAAATAAAATTACAAATTAAAGGATAAGAGCATTTTTTTTCTTGAATCTAAGTCAGTTTTATAATACAAACAATAAGAGCCTTTCACTTAGCTAATGATGATCATTTTTTAAGTGATGATAAATAAGTAACTTTCCCTAAGAAGTAACTATTTCCAAGTTGGCTAGCACTTAATAAATCTGACCAATCACCAGATAGTCTTAACATGAAAAAAAATGAAACTATAGGGCACAGATGAGGCTCAGTCAGTTAAGCATCCAATTCTTGATTTCAGCTCAGGCCATGATCTCAGGGTTGTGAGATGGAGCTCCGTGTGATGAGCGCTAAGCTTGCTGAAGATTCTCCCTCCCTCTCTGCCCCTCCCCTGCTCTCATGCTCTCTTTCTCAAAAAAAAGAAAAAAAAAAAAATTATATATAAGAAATAAATGAAACTATATATTCCATAAATTCTTCAGCTGAATTGTCTAACAAACATCTTATCTTATAAATTTATCAACAATAGAAATTGAATGATGATAAAAACAAATAGTTATTAACAAATGGAGTATACAGTCCCAATAAAAACTCCAACAGGAAAGAAATTGCCAAACCAATTCAAAAATCTATATGGAAATGCCAAGGAAATACGTTTGTCACGTTAATAATAATGCTACCTTCCGGGGCGCCTGGGTGGCTCAGTCAGTTGAGCGTCCGACTTCGGCTTGGGTCATGATCTCACCGCTCCTGGGTGTGAGCCCCGCGTCAGGTTCTGTCCAGCTCTGTCCGGCTCTGTCGGGCTCTGTGCTGACAGCTCAGAGCCTGAGCCTGCTTTGGATTCTATGTCTCCCTCTGCCTCTAACCCACTCACAGTCTGTCTCTGTCTCTCTCAAAAATAAATAAACATTAAAAAAATTAAATAATAATAATAATAATGCTACCTTCCTATCCATGGAAATGGTATAATTCTCCAGTTACATCTTCTTTAACATCTGTCAGCAATGTTTAATAGTTTTCAATTTATAAGTATTAAATATTTTTGTCAAATTATCACTATTTCATATTTACTGATGCTACTGTGTTTTTGTTATTTTTATTTCTATTTCTAAATGCTTTTATCTAATTTATAGTAATAGAATTAACTTTTGTTTATTGATTTTACACCCTCCAATCCTACTAAACTCCTTTATTAGTTCTAGGAACTTTTTTGTAGTTTCCATAGAATTTCAGCATAGATGATTAAGTCTCTCTGAGTCCAGTTTTATTCACATTCTTTCTTTTACTTGCCTTATTGCTCTGGCTAAAACCATTTCTAGAACATTAACTACACGTGGTGACAGCACATATTTTTGCCTTGCTTCTAATCTTCAGGAAATTATTTAATCTTGCACCATTAAATAGGATACTAGCTATGTGGGTTTTTATAGATGTCCTTTATCATATTGAGGAAGTTCCTTCCTGTTCTTATTTACTGAGTTTTTGCATTTTTGTTTTTCCTCATAAATGATATGGGGTTTTGACAATTACTATCTCTGTGTTTCATGAGATGACCATATTCTACTTTTCAGCTTTTTTTTTTTGTCTGTTAATATGATGGATTAAATTGATTGATTTTTAAATGCTAACACAACCTTATGTTCTTGGGTTAAATGTCATTTATTTAGTCATGAGGTATTATATAAAATACCAGAAGAAAGTGTTTTCCTCTGAAAATGTTGACACCAAACGATTTTTTTTAACTTAGTAACTTCAAAGAAATGTTATTGCAATATGACTATATTAGACATTTTGGCCTGCTGTAACATAATAACAGAGATAGTTTGCTTATACACAACACAGAAATTTATTGCTCACAGTTTTGGAGGCTGGGAGGTCTAAGATCAAATCACCAACAGATTCAGTGTCTGGGGAGAGCTCCCTTTTTTGGTTCATAGATAGCACCTTCTCATTGTGTCCTCACATGGCCAAAAGGGCAAGGGAACTCTTTGGGATTTGGGATTTCCTTTATAAAGGCACTAATCCACTAATACCATTCATGAGGGCTCTGCCTTTATAACCTAATCACCTTCCAAAGATCCCACCCCCAAATGCCATTGCACTGGGGATTTGATTTCAATATATGAATTTAGGAGGGGGCACAAACTTTAAGGCTATAGCAACGACAATGGCCATCGTACAGCTTTATCCATGATGTATAATACCTTGTATAATATGGCTGGAAGAGAATTCTCAACTCTCTTAATTAACTATGTCCAGAATCTTCCCTTTTCTATTATATCTGCTTTAGGCTTACCAAAGAAGGTAAATGAAAATTAAAAGCAAAACAGAAAACTTTTGAAGTTAAAATTAACTTTTAAGTTTGCTTCCATGAAATATATTTCTGTGGTGTTGATAATGGCCTAGTCAGTTAACTCAAAATATAAATGCATAAAATATTTTCTTTAAATGGGAATTCTTGGCTAAAGAATCTGAATGCCTAGACTAACCCTTCAATCACCACTAAAAAAAAGAAAAAGCAAAACATATTTTCCTGCTCATCAATGAGTAATATCACCACATAACCTTTAGAGATAAAAACTAATATACACCATATACAGAAGCATGTATGGGAGGTTAAGAGTAACATAAGTTAGGGATCATGCAATGTTACTACTTTTAACCCCAAATTATGATTTAGCAGATACTGATGCAGCTTTATACAGGGAATATCTACAGAGAACTAGCTGTTTTAAAAATGAAAGTGATTCCCTTTTGAATGGTAGAAAAGAAGGCAGACAACTTCTTTTGATGGAAGGAATACAATGGTAAAAAATAGATGACACCCACGCAAATTGCCTTATCAAGGCTGTGAAAAAACTTCTTTAATTTTTTAATTAAGTTTATTTATTTATTTTGAGAGAGAGAAAGAGCAAGTGGGGTAGGGGCACGGCAGGGGGTGGGGGGTGGGGGGGGTGGGGGAGGTGGTAGAGAATCCCAAGCAGGCTCTACAAGGTCAGCACAGAGACCAATGCAGGGCTCAAACTCAAACCATGAGATCATCACCTGAGCCAAAATCAAGAGTGGGACGCTTAACCAACTGAGCCACCCAGGCACCCCAAAGAAACTTTAATAATAGTGAAACTTATCTTCTTTACTTTTCCATTGTTTCTTTCCCTGACTAAATTTCCTTAACATGGAAGGGTGCCCTCAGCCAGCTATGTAAGCCAGCATCTGGTCCTACACTCTACCCTTGTCAAGCACCTTAACCCAGTTTACATGGCACTAAATGGCAATGTTAAGTGGATAAGAACCCTCTTCCTACTTCTCCATTGCTTCAGCAGCCTCTGGGGAGCCAGTTAGGGAAAACCACTTTCAAGGAGGCTATGACTAAATATGCTTAGTAGAAAGAGAAAGGGAGAGATGCACAAGCAAAGGAGAAAATCGTTGTGAGTAATTGCAATATGGTGATAAGATCTCTATTCTGTTCATACTTCCTGTGTGGGGTTGTTCACTATAAATTGGTAGCCTCAATGCATAAAGCTACCCCGTACCTAAGACAGAATACTGGGAATGGAACAGAGGAAAGCCAGTTCATTTGAGAGGGTGGGTATGATGCTGCTGATCATCCCTCTCTTTTCTGGACTTGGAGATAAAGTTTTCAGTTTGCCTTTTCTTTGATTCTGGTACTGTCTTAAGAAAACAACAGCTGAGTGTCAACATGGTCCCATGTCTTTGGGAGAAAAGGGAGGGTGGTTGTATGGACAGTGCCTTCACTTATAGGCACCATAGCAACAGTTTTGTTTGAAAGTAGAAGTTACTCAGGAGTGCATTCAGGGCTGCCTAGGGGGCGTCCAACTCTTGATTTTTGCCTCAGGTCATGATCTCAGGGTTGTGGGATCGAGCTCCAACTTGGGTTCTGAGCTGGGTGTGGAGTCTGCTTAAGATTCTCCCTCTCTCCCTCTCTCTGCCCCTCTCCCCTACTCAAACTCTCTCTCTCTCTCTCTCTCTCTCTCTCTCTCTCAAATAATAATAATAATAAAAGAAAGTAGAAGTTACTCATAAAAGAATTTCCTTTATTTTCCCTGCAATGGGTAGAAGGGTAAAATAAAATTTGGAAACCATGGGTTTGATTCATATATATCTGAGTTTGCTGAATCAGTTGGTAAAGGAGGCTTATCGATACTGTATTTGTAGGGAAGTCTGAGGAGCTCCCTTGGAAAGAACTCATCCATGAGCAAAGAAGTAACTGGCCTAGGAAGAAAACTGAGTTTATTTGCCAGAGGTGAGAAACTATTACAAAGTCATTCCTAGCTATGGTACTGGGAATTGCCTTACGTGACCTAAAGGGACTTCTGTCTGAATCCAGTAGAGAGCAAAGATGCTGTGAGTGAAAAGGAAACAGACTTCCATTAAAAACTCTCTCGGGCACCATATTGCCGGCAGCCATGCCAGAGTATCCTACTAACAGAATGTGGTGGACCCAGGAAAGAGCATAATGACTGACTGAGGAACTCAGAAAGCCTGGGTGCCCACAAGGAATCTCAGAAATGATTGGTAGAGGTGGGAGACTTTAAGAACATCCGTTCTGAGCAAGATGAATTGAATTATTATTTAAATTAATCTATTATAAAAATAGAGAAGGCAGGACCTCTGACTATAGATGCAAGTAGGTGGGAGGCATGACTGTGGGCATCTATGGAAATCCTCTCCTGCTTGCCTTCATTTCCCAGGGAAGATTAGAAATTAGGTCATCATCTGAGAGGGGGTTGTGGTGCTGGAGGAATAAGGAGAGAATAATGAAATCATCACTTAGGAGAAAAGGAGAATGAATCTATCAGGAAAATGTAGTCTGATTTCTGGGTAGCACTAAGGGCCCACATGAGGCTAGTGAGCATGAATCAAAAGTTAACCTACCAGCAGGTTGTGAGTGTTTCCACCAGCTCTGGGTTCCTCTGTACCCCTGCTGAGAAAAGGGTTGAAGTGAAGGGCAGAGGCGGTTCCAAAAGTACCTGGAGCTCAGGGACCTCTCTTCACACCTAGTAGGATTCCACAGTAGGTCATCTTGTTTGCAAGCATCAGTTCAACACTTCCAGAGTAATAGCATGGCCAGTCTCTACAATTCTGTCGGTTGGTCTTAGTATGACTGTTATCTCTCCAGCTCTTGTATCTGAGTTCAAAGTAAGAGGAAGGAAAAATGCACATGGCAAAAAAAATGCCTGTCTGCCAGGGCGCCTGGGTGGCTCAGTCGGTTAAGTGTCCGACTTCAGCTGGGGTCACGATCTCGCGGTCAGTGAGTTCGAGCCGCGCGTCGGGCTCTGGGCTGATGGCTCGGAGCCTGGAGCCTGCTTCCAATTCTGTGTCTCTCTCTCTCTCTCTCTCTGCCCCTCCCCCGTTCATGTCTGTCTCTCTCTCTGTCAAAAATAAATAAACATTAAAAAAAAAAATGCCTGTCTACCAATAAGGGGGAAAAGTAGGTACTTAATGAAAAAAAATCTCATGAGAGTCCCTGGATGAAATAAGTGGCCTACAGGGAATGAATAGGCAGTCTTAGGGAAAAGCTTCTTTGACACCATGAATTATAAGAGTCTCACCAAGGACAGGAAAATCTTCCAGGGCGTCCTTTTTATTAGCACCTGCTGCTAAGACATACAGGAAAGAGAATAATACTCAGGGCCAATGGTCTCTAACAACAGAGTTACTGTGATTTATCAAGATGGAAGAGAAACAGCCAACTACAGGAACAACTAATGGGGGCACAGGAAAGGACTGACCTTTCCTCCTTCCATGTGGATCACTAATGCTGTGGACACAGAACATGTTAGGTCCAGGTTTTTTCTTGTGCACCTGGAGCAGGATGAATAGGGCTTCCAAAGACAGGCTGTTGACATGTGTGGTAAGGGCAGAATAAACACTAAATGCCTACTGTTTTGATTATGTTAGTAAAGTCTCACCCAAATTTGAGAGTTGCTTGAAAATCTGTGAGCAACCCCAGGGGGATAAGAATAGATGGCAGAAGAGAAAAACATAAACTCTGAAAAATAACTTTTAAAAAATTATGGGAAAAATATATAGCAGAAACCAAACCTATTCAATTATGATTGTGTGCAATCCCAGCTAAATTCTGAGGAGGAAAAATAACAGGGAATGAATATAACCCACAAAAGAGATAGAGAATCCACTATAACAGCAGCAACACCCTATGTGATAAGGGTGGAATTTGCCATAAACCTGCCATTTGGAGAAAATTGAAAAGAACATTAAATCTATGAAAAAAGGGATGATAGATAATTAAATAAAAGAATGAGATGAGTGGGATTGTAGATACACCAAAAAAGAAAAGAAAAAAAAAAAACACAAATGTGTATTTCTCAAAGGAGGGAGTTAAAAAGTAGAACTTAACTACCTGCCTCATACAAATGCTGCATTTAAAGCCCCAAAGGATGGAAGTCAAAGAATGAAAAAATATGCTTGGCAAATGCTAAGGAAATCAAAGCCCAACTCACCAGGACAATGTCAGGTAAGTTCGAACTCAAGGGGGGAAAAAAGTTAAATGAGGGGGAAAAAACGTCATTGAAAATGATAAAAAAAAAAAAAAAAAAAAGAGCAATTCACAATGACAATGCACCAGTCAGACATAATAGTGGACAAAAGGGAAAAAATGCCATAGTGAATATCAAAATAAATCTCAGGGTAGTAGGAGACAATACCTCTCACTTATTAGCCTGTAGCAAATCAAGTAGGAAAAGATTTATGAAAGGTGTAGAAAATCTGAATATGATTATCCTGGCTAGTTTAAGTTGAACACAAAGAACATACTGTTTTTGAAGGATATGAGAAAGGGAAACTGACCCCTCAGTTTCTGACTTCATTTTTAGGAAGGCTCCATCTCTGCTGTTTTTCTGCTAGGCCCCATTTATTCATGTTCTACATTTCACCTTGATTCTGAATAAACCATAAAAATGATTTCCCCCTCCAAGGGGGAAACAAGAAAGTTAATCTGAGTTTCATCCTGGGTCCCCAACACCGGATCCAACTGGATCCCAAACATGGGATCTTTAGCTTAAAACTTTAGGACTTCAGCTTCAAACAAACCTTGGCCCATGCTGGCATCAATAGCCCCTACCTTCAGTGATTTATGAAATAGCACCTACTACTCACTTGTCACTTGCCTTTGATCGGACATTACCCTGGATTCCTGAAGGATCACATACCCTAGACCCCTTTCCAATATAAACTCCAAACCCCAACCGATGACAAGACTTACTCTCCTTTTTTTTCCTGAGTCTCCCAGACACTCCATGTACTAATATCTATCACTTACCCTATTCAATAAACTCTGCTTTCACTTCCTTCTGGCTCATCTTTGATTTTTATCCTACGGGAAGCCAAGGTCCTCAGGGTCCTTGGACGGGCCCACCTACTTCAGATCCACAGGGTTTAGAGAAAAAAATGATCATACACTGAATCAAAAGAAAAAAGTCACTGAATTCAAAAGGTAGAAATATGAGAAATTGTGTTCTCAGATACAAGGCAATAAAATGATCAAAATATTTTAAGAATCATTAGAAACAAACTCGAATTTAGAAAATAATCTCTGAACATTGAGGTCAAGAAAAAAAATACAAAATTCAGGATTTTTATAATATATACTAAAAACCACTTGTACTTGATAGTCTTAAATCTTGCTTGATAAATAAGAAATAATAAAAATATATAACTATTGATCTCAAAAAATTAAGAAAAATCACAAGTAAATCTATGGAAAGTAAAAGCAAATCGTAAACATAAAAAAAGCAAATTGTAAAGGATACATAAAAATAAGTAACTTTAAAATAAAAAAAGAATTAGGACAGATATATAAAACTAACATTTTGTGTCTGAAAACAAAAAGAAAAAAAAGTAGCAAAATACAATGATTCACCAGCCAGCCACATGAAGTAAAAAAGAGTAAAAACCAAAGTATACTAAATAAAAAAAGTAATGGGAAATAACCAAATACATGGGGAATATTAAAAAATAATAATAAAAGTACCATGCAAATTGCAAAGCAAATGAATTTTACCATTTGGATAATACAAATTATTTCTAAGAATCAATAGTGGTAGGAATCAACTTTAATGAAGCCCATTAGAGTTGACTAACTGTTCCTTACCAAAAAAAATCTAAAGCCCCAAATTGTTTCAAAGAGAAATTTTCCTAAGCCTTCAAGAAACACTATATGGCCATACAGTTTAAACATTTTAAGTGGTAAAAAGTAAAAGAAATCTCCCAATGTTTTATAAAGCCAGAATAACACAGACACCCAAAGCTGAAAATTACCACAAAGACAGAAACCTATAGGTAAATCACATTTATGAACATAGAGAGAGCAAATCTGAATAAAGTATTAGGAGATATCTCTTAGCAGTATTTTGGAAATAGAATGTACCATGGTGAGGATGAACAAATTCCGAGAATACAAAGAAAGTTTATTTTGTTAAGAAATATTTTCATTTAATTCAATTCAATAGCTAAATGTGGGGGCGCCTGGGTGGCTCGGTTGGTTAAGCGTCCTACTTCAACTCAGGTCATGATCTCGCGGTCCGCGAGATGGAGCCCCGCCTCGGGCTCTGGGCTGATGGCTCGGAGCCTGGAGCCTGCTTCGGATTCTGGGTCTCCCTCTTTCTCTGCCCCTCCCCCATTCATGCTCTGTCTCTCTCTGTCTCAAAAATAAATAAACGTCAAAAAAAATAGCTAAATATGTACTCAGAAAACATGAACAAATTTAGAAATAAAATGTTTCATGTCTCTTAATTACAAAAGTAATGCATAAGAATCAATAGACCTCTTCAAGACAAGCAAGTACTCTTCAAGTTATTGCAGGAAAAAAATCCATTAAATTCCTATAGCAACGTAGCATAAAACTCTCGGCAAAGTAGATGGCCGGGTCCACCGCCTGAGGTTCTGCTGATTGGAACACCACATCTCTATGGTTTTTTTAAGGGCCATTCTTTTAAAAACCTCTTTTTAAAACCCACGTATAAATCAGGAATCAAGCAAACATTTTCATTTTAATGACTCCTATTCAACAACATACTGGAAGTTGTAGTTAGTGCCAAGGGCAAAAAAGGCATCAAGGTTGACAAAGTTATGCAGAAAACATTCATGGTTGGGTTTGTTTTCAACATCTGAAACAGGGCTGAGACGGACTCTGGAAGTCGGCCTCACATGCAAGCAGGCAGAAGGAGCGCCTTCCTTTTGAAATGTGGTTCCTGTCATCACAAATACTGAGCTAGTGTTGAGGAACAGTCAGTAACTAGATAAGAGAGTGTTGGGACATCTGCAGTGGGCACCTGTGCCTTACCCATCAGGGACTACAATCAGGCAGGGGAGGCACTGTCCTCAGGGGAAAAATGTAAAAGGACACCAAAAACCTCAGAAAGCAACATAAAAAATATGAATGTGAAAATCCACAGTAAACAAAACAGCAAGTTTCAAATGAAGGCTATGTCCAACAAAGGACTCCTGTGACACTTCACTCACCTCACCCCATCCCAGCTCTGTTGGATGAGAAGGTTCTGGGAATGTAGGAACACAAGGAGGAGAGTTCCTGCAGTCAGAGTCTGAAGGTATGGAATGTGATGCCCAAACACGGCTTGAAGGTGTTGCCCAACTGCTGCTGTTTCTCTTGATTAGAGGAGGGGCCCATTTTGGGGGGTTCAGGCCTCTGAAGAGAAACGATGCCCGGCTAGTGACGGTATCGTGAGGGAGCATCAATGAGACTTTTTCTGGTGATATGTGGCAAAATTTTTTTAAACTAAACACTGGAGCCAACTGCCATTGTCAGGGTGAAGAAACTTTCCTGGGGAGGAGTGTCAGGAACAAGAAAACAGGGGAATGAGTGTCTCTTCTCCAGTCTTCAAATCCCCTCTGGTAATTCCAGTTAATGAGCCCAGGCTGGGAGCCATCTGACAAAGTAGAAAAATGGCCCCAGATCCAGCAACATAAATCAGAGTATAGAAAGGTAGGTTTGGAGCGCAGAATCGGTAATTTAATGACAAACACTATGAGCTTGGCAGTGATCAGTGGAAGGTGGGGATAGGAACAGGGCACTGTTCCAAACTGAGGCCTTCCAGATAATGCGTTTTTCTGCTTACTCTCATGTACTTCTGCCAATGGCTGTGAGATGTTTCAGGAAAACAGACCTGAGCCTGACAAGCAGTCTGGGACTCACCCAGCTGAAGCAGCCAAACTCCGTTGAACCCACAGACCTATGAGTAAGGAAAATAAATTTCTTTTGGTCATAAACCATTTTGTGACAGTCTGTTACACTTCAAAAGTCAACTAAAATGCTCAGTCTCTTATCTATAAAATGGGCTTAACGATTACACTTACTTTTCAGGCTTAGTGGGACATCTGCTAAAACAATCTAATACAAAAGAGGGCATGAGGGGCATCTGGGTGGCTCAGTCGGTTAAGTGGCCAGCTTCATCTCAGGTCATGAATTCACAGCTCGTGAGTTTGAGCCCCCCATCCCCACATCGGGCTCTCTGCTGTCAGTGTGCAGCCCACCTTGGATCCTCTGTCTCTCTGTCTCTCTGTCTCTCTCTCTCTCTCTCTCTCTCTCTCTGTCTCTCTCTCTCTCTCTCTCTCTGCCCCTCCCCTGCTTGCACTCCTCTCTCTCAAAAATAAATGAACATTTTTTTTAAAAAAGGGGGACATGAATTACAGAAATAGAATAAGTAGCTCACAAAATGCAAGGGAGCCTCATTTTCAGGCTTTGGGCCATCTCCTTGCTTGTTCTTTTTTCTTTCCTTTTTTTATTGTGGCAAAATACACATATCATAAAATTTACCATCTTAACAGTTTGTAAGCATACAGTTCAGTGGTAGTAAATATATTCGCGATGTTGGATAAATTACTCAATCTCCCTCAACATCACCATCTCTTTTCTCAGAAGCTTAGTTTTCTGATCTGCAATTAGTGTGCAGATACACAAAGCTTTATGAAATCTAAAACAACACACATGGAAGGCGTTATTGAGCACAGCTTCAAAATTTAGACTTATTAACAAGAAAATATTTAAAGAAAGATCCATGTCTCAGTTTTAGCAAATGTAGTTGTTGTCTCACTCTATTTAACTGAACATTGTTTTCCAAGCAGTTTTCTGCTTAAATAAGCCTTTCTTCTTCAGGGCAGAGGCATTTAATAACTTCATTTAGCAGCTGCCTTCTCATTTCCAACTTTGACCCCTGCATTTGTATTATTTTACCCCATTCAGTATGGATAGTAATTTTCTGAAGTGTCTTCTTTTCCTGAGATTAATTTGAATCTGTGTAAACCTGTCACATCTATGTTCAGTTGTTAATATTACAAAACAAAGCTCTGAAGTAACAACAGAATACTTTATATGTGGGATTAAAAGCACTTTTTATATTTCACCTTTTGCTCAAAACTGACACAAAATAATATTATCCACAAATGAAATGAAGGCTTTCAGCAGCTTAAAGGATGTTTCATGAATATGAATTATGTTCTTCCATTGTTATCATAGATACTGGTGATTTGGGGCAAAAACACAACTTGTTCTTGCATAATCATCCCATATACTTTACATAAATGAGTTGATTAGGTTTTATAGAATTATGTAGTTTTGTTTTGTATCAACTTTAATAGCACTTAAAGAAGCAAACGCTGCAACAGCATTATAAAAGGTCTAAACACTAAAATTTCCATAAAATCACCAAAAAAGACACAAAAATAGACACATAGATCAATGGAACAAGATAGAGAGGTCAGAAATAAACCCATACTTATATGGCCAATTAATCTACAACAAAAAAGCAAGAGTATACAATGGGGAAACAGCAGTCTCTCCAACAAACGGTGCTGGAAAAACTGGACTACTTTCTCTTTTTTGTCTTTCTCTTTTTCTTTCTGTCTTTCTGTCTTTCTGTCTTCCTTCTCAGTATAGTTAACATGCAGTATTCTATTAGTTTCAGGTTTACAATATAGTGTTTCAACAGTGCTACACTGAAACTCGGCCACTTTCTTGCACCATACACAAAAATAAACTCAAAATGGATTAAAGACCTAAATTTGAGACCTGAAACCATAAATCCCCTAGAAGAAAACATAGGCAGTAATCTCTTATTCATTGGCTTTAACAACATTATTTATGGATATGTCTCCTTAGGCAAGGGAAACAAAAGCAAAAGTAAACTATTTGGACTACACTAAAATAAAATACTCTTGCACAGTAAAGGAAATCATCAACAAAACAAAAAGGCAACCTACTGAATGAGAGAAGATATTTGCAAATGATATATCTGATAATGGGTTAATGTCCAAAATATATAAAAAACCTATACAACTCAACACCAAAAAAATAAAATAAAATAAAATCCAATTGAAAACTGGAGAGAGGCCCTGAATAAATATTTTTCCAAAGAACACATACAGATAGCTGATTGACACATGAAAAGATGCTCAATATCACTAAATACCAAGAAAATGCACATCAAAACCACAAGATATCATCACTTCACACCAGTTAGAATGGCTAATATGAAAAAGACAGGAAATAACAAATGTTGGCAAGGATGCAGAGAAAGGGTAACCCTGATAGTGGGAATATAAATTGATGAAAATACTGTGGAGAACAATATGGAGGTTCTTCAAAAATTAAAAATAAAAATATCATATGATTTAATAATTCCACTATTGGGTATTTATCCAAAGAAAATAAAAACACTATTTCAAAAAGATATATGCACCCCTGCATTTACTGCATTATTTACAATAGCCAAGACATGGAAGCAACCCAAATATCCATCAATAGATAGATAACTAGGTAAAGAAGATGTGTTATATATGTGATATATAATGGAATATTACTCAGCTACAAAAAGGAATGAGGTCTTGCCATATGTAACAAATGGATAGATCTGGGGGTGGGGGGCAGAGACCTAAGTGAAATACATCAGAGAAAGGCAAATACCATATGATTTCACTTATATGTGGAATCTAAACTACAAAACAAAGAAACAAACAAAAACAGGAACAGACTCATAAATACAGAGAACAAACTGGTGGTTGTCAGAGCAGGGGAGTGGAGAGATGGGCCAAACAGGTGAATGATGCATATTAAATATGTAATATGAATTGGATTACAGATGCAAAAGTACTCATCCCTATAAAAATGTAAGCAGAACTCTGGATAATACAGTTTGATTATCCTATGCTAAAGTCAAGGTGGCG
The DNA here is from genome assembly GCF_028018385.1 of Neofelis nebulosa. Lineage (NCBI taxonomy): Eukaryota > Metazoa > Chordata > Mammalia > Carnivora > Felidae > Neofelis > Neofelis nebulosa. Next base: position 27,855,112 of record NC_080783.1, read on the forward strand.
ACTGTTCTCATCTCGGAAGGCAAATGCGCAGCAAAGACTTTCTGAGCCCATCCCCTTCCTCAGAGTCTTCGGCACACGCTGCAGAATAATTGAAGCAAGTTGTAGCATAGATGCATCAGTAGAATATTTGCCACAGGAAAGAAGTTTAGAGTATCAAATATATCAGTGTAAAAGTATATTTTGTACCTGCTTTCCAGCCAGCTGGAAAAATTTATAGAAATCAGTATGGGAAAAAACCCACATACCTTTGGAGATAAGCTTATCTTGGTTTCCAAAAGTGTAGACTGGCCCTTTAGGGAAATTTCTGGAGATGGCAGTTCATGGAGAGAGGAATGATTGCTAGCTCTCTCCCCATTTCTGTGGCCTCTTTTAGAGGTAGTGAAAGACAAAGTACAGCTAGGATTCTGTTTGAATTGAAACTGTAGTTGGAAGGGAAAAAAGATTAATTTAGAAGGAAACAACATTCACATGTGCGCGCACGCGCACACACACACACACACACACACGCACACTCACACACACACAAATCCAGGTCTGGGTAATTGGTAATTGGGGTATCTGATTAGAATCCGCTTTACCTGTAGGTTGCTTCAGATGCTGTATCTAAACTCAAACAGGCATTCAGACTCTTTCAGCCTCTCCTTTTAAGCTTGAATGCCTTTGTGTATATAAAGATGTTGCACCTTGAAAATGGAAAGGAAGCATTCATGCTTGTTTCTTTAGCAAAGTCAAATTTTAAAGAACATCGTCTCTTGAGAAGAGAATGATTCTATTTCCTAATTCTGTTTGCTTGATTAAAACATTTGGGTTATTTTCTCTCATTCTTGAGAAACATACTTCTGTTCTTTTCTCTGCTCCAGAGGTTATGGAGGTAGAAGCAAAGAAAGGCGAGTCCACTCTTGCACTCTCTCCCCATGCTGTAGCAAATTACCTGAGAGCTGCTTTAGAGCTAAGCTACAAAGAGAGATGCCCCTGGAGCAAGCTGAACAGGCAAGGAATAGGCTTTCTCCTGTGGGAAGTCTCCAGGGATGGAACTTCCTTAGGGTCCTTAATAACCATCCTCCTACACTACAATCAGCTAAAATCTCTGACCTGTGTTTGAACTGTCCTTTATTTCAATCAAGCACTTTTATTTCAAAACTACATGCAAGCTTAATGAAATCTGCAGCATAGTGATTAGGGGTTAAATAATTTCATCGATTTGGCACCAAGCCTATGAAAAAGCCCTTAAATCTTTATATTTTTGTATTTAAATTTCACAAAATGGAAGTCTTATAATTTTGCCAATAATGATGGTCTTGATTTAATTCTAGCCACTTTATAATCTTATTGCTTTTTACACTTAAACTGTGTTCCAAATGAACACACACCACTCTTCCTTTCACTGGGACATATAGCGAATAAATTTACATCCATGATTGGGGAATAAAGAAATATTGAGTGTAACCTCCCTTTCAGGAAGGTTAACGGACTTTTTTAACCTGGATGTATGTATGGATGCCTGGGTGGCTCAGCCAGTTAAGCATCTGACTTGGGCTCAGGTCAAGATCTCACAACTCATGGATTGGAGCCCGCATTGGGCTCTGTGCTGACAGCTCAGAGCCTGGAGCCTGCTTCAGATTCTGTGTCTCTGGCTCTCTCTGTTCCTCCCCCATTCTCTCTCTCTCTCTCTCAAAAATAAATAAACATTAAAATAATTTTTTAACCTGAATGTTCTTGGAGCCACAGTATAGGGAAAATGTGTGCTTCGGGAGAAAATTATGCATTACTTATAGCTCACCCGTTTGCTCTTTATGACTGTGACTCTATGGGAGCCATTTTGCACCTTTGTAAATTATCAATAACTGATAACAGTGCAAAATAATTCTTGTCTACAAACACGCAAATTCTTTTCTGTTCAATAGACTTTCCTAGCTAGTTTTGTCCTCATTTGCATACTCACTTCAGTATTCCTTTACTCTAAATAAGTTTGTACTTTCTGAACTTTTACTTGGAACTGGTTATAATACCTTACAGATCTCCTCATTAATGAGTTAAAGAAAATCTTTAACTTGTGTTCATTAATCTGTACAAGATGTGTACAAGAGTCCTGATTTTACCCTATTTTAAAAATGGTCTTTTAGCAATAGGAAGATACTAAACAAATAACATAAAAGTCAAAGGAGCTTACTTTGACAAAATTTAAGCAAAACGGTCTCATGTAAATGTGGACCCCTCCCATGCATATTCGTTTGACTTTAGAACACGTGCTACACTCTGTCCACCGGGGGTTGGGGTTATCTGCACACTCAACTACTGCCCTCAACCGGGATAGGGTAGTGGACATGATTTAGTTGCCAGTCTAGCCCCATCATCAATCCTCCCTTCCCCTTTGCCTACAGCGCCCAGATTTTCCTTTAAGAACCTGCCCTCCTCCATTGTGTAACAGCCAGGACACATGGCTGCATGGTCCCCATTCAGAACTTCAGGTGTGAGCCCTGACTGATCTAAGACACGTTGCACATTCCCATCCTCTTTGCCATAAGCAGTTGGTTCATGGATGGACAAATGAACCAAAGTTAGCTTATGAAGGCAAAACTCAGGTCTTCCTTCAACGTCTGGAGACAAAACAAGTTGTTTGGAGAGCTTTTGGCACAAAAGCAGCTGGTCCAGGAGGAAAGACATTTTTACAATGAAGGTGACATTATGAAAGTTGAAGTGAAGAAAATAAAAACAAATAAGCCAAATAGTCCCCAGATTCTTATTGATTTCGCTGAGCCACTGTGTCAAACCACCTTGGCATTTGCTTTTCTTCTTGGCTTTGCAGACACATGAGTGAATAAATTTCCTTATTCTTTTAGGAAGTGTGAGTTGGTTTCTATTTACTTATACCATTAACATTTCTTATGTTAATCAAACTGTGAGGTTTCTGAGATTAGAACCTCTGATTTTCTTAATGCCTCCTATAGCATAATGTGTGATAAGGAGACATTCAGAATCATATCATCCTTTTTTGTTTCAAATGTTTAAAACACTGCTTTTTCCAATTTTTACATTCTGTTCCATTCCAGGTGTCTTTTAATATTTTAAAGCCCATTTATTATCTCTTGCCTGTATTTCATTTCTCATTTCCTCTCATAGTTGTTCCATTAATTGTGTATAAAGTATCTTTATTCCTTTGGCTCTTACTCCAGGCATTTTGGGTTTTACTATTTAAAAAAGTATTTATGCTATTTCCAACTGGATTATGAAATCCCATCCTAACTGCCAATGCTCTTCTTTAGTACAACACAGAAGTAGTAAATGGAAATTAGCCAAACTGACCTAATCCATTTATCACTTTATTGATGCTTTATGTGATCCCTAATTTCTTTTTCACTTGTAAATTATCTCATTAGATTTAATGTCAATAGAATATGTCTAACTCAATCTTCATCAATCAATGTTTTAGAAGAGAAGAGCATTCTCAAACTCATCTATTTGAAACGAAGCTTCACAATTGTATAATTAGGTAAATTAGAAGGGCAGTTTTGAGGGCCAGATAAAAGTATCTGTTGAAACAAAGGAATTTGCATATCTGTTGATTGAGACACTCATTTAATTTCATCAAGTTGAAATACCCGCATTACTTATATAGAGCATAAAAAAAAAACACGGAAATTTTCATCAAAAGGACGATGGCTCAATATATTATACCAGACATTGAATACATAAATGGACAATGGCCAGACTATATATGACAACAGACCTCTGACGCAAGCAGCAACCTCTGCAGGCATCAGCCCAAAATGATCAGGACTTAGTGACTGCTAGCTTCCTTAATTTTTTGTCCATGCTTGCAACTCAGGATCAACCAGAGAAAGCCAAATGTGCTCCCAAACAAATCCCATAACGCTTCTCATTAATCTGCCTCCAGCTTCTCCATGTATACAACCTCCAATCAGAGTATACGTGAGATCTTCCTTTTTGTCACTATAAAACTTTCCCTCACCCCTGCCTGCCTTTGAGGCTCCACCAAACACAAGTGATGGCAGCTAACTCCCTTGCTCTAGAAAACTCTGAATAGATTGTGTTGGTTCTCGTTTGGCCCTAAATAGAGTTGTTTGTCCCCATGACAGTAAACCAAGACTTAATTGCAGTTTCCACCTTGCCCAGAGATGTCACCTTTAAACAGTCAATCTTCAATTTCTTGATCAGTACTAGTGAGGTCATCTGCATAATAAAACCCCCTCCCATTCCCACCTTCCCAAAAAGATTACGTGGCCTGAAAAAAATCTTTCCTTTTGCTAACAACCTCCTTGACCCATCCCCCTCCTTCTGCCTATTAAAAAACGTTCACTTTGTATAGCTCCTCTGAGTACCTATCCATTTATTAGAAGGGACACTGCCCACTCCCCCCACTCATGAATCATTGAATAAAGGAAATTTGATCTTCAAATTCATTCTGCGAATGTTTGTTCTTTAACAGACAACAAAGGTAGTTTTCTAAAACTGAAAAAAATCAGGCGACATAATGAGCAAGTTCTTTAGAATAAGCCTTTCCAAAGCCTTGAGCTTTCAACTGCGCCATTTTCTTCAAGATTTTATCTTTTTAAGTAATCTCTACACCCAGTGTGAGGCTTGAACTCACAACCCCAAGATTAAGAGCTGCACGCTTCACAAACTGAGCCAACTAGGTTCCCCATCAAACGAACCGTTTTTTGGTACATGGTAGGCAAGTTCATTTTAAATTACACTGATGCCTTTGTACCTACCTTTCAGTGACAAAAACAAAAAAAGCAAACAAAAAACAAAAAAAAACACACTGATTCCTAATGGACAGATTCTCTGTGAGAGGAAAGCCAATACCAGGAAGGTCCTCAGACTTCAAACAACATATAATATGCACAAAACAAAATAGTATCAAACAACTTCTATAAGAATTTGTGATTTTGTTTTTCTTAGATTTACTTATGATTGTGCCCTTTCTTTTACAAAGTTGTCGTAGACTCTAGGTCTAAATTTCTCTTTTGGCCAGCAAAAGACCACATGCAGGATTAAAACAAGAGATGGCTAATGTCTGGGGAAAAGACAAGAGCCCCAAATAAGTGTCCTTGCCTGGTATTTACTCAGATCAGAAAGCTTACAAATGTGATGGGTGTGCACAAAGAAGCAAAAGAAACTGTGAACATTAACTTGAGGATGTGAGGGGGAAAAGGGGGCTTTGAAGATATACAATGTTTGGGGTTTGGGTCAATATAAAACAAATTCCAGACACTGGGCAGATGGGTATATGTTTGTTAACAGAAGACAGGAGGTGCCATGCCTGTTTATCTTTGCCAGCCTTGGGGATGAGACAGATCGGGAGAATAACCTCAGGGTTGATAAGACACCTTTTCTTTTGTTAACCATCTCCACTCCGGGCTGCTTTGCCAGCAGCGCAGTGGTCCATAGTCCAATTCACCAACCTGGCCCTATTCTCCTATGAAAGCAGCTTTCTGCTATAGTACTAAACTTGGGGTGCTTTCACCCAGAATATCTAATCTTGTTATTCCTATGTATTGAGCACCTTTGCACTGTTTCTATTTCAGGCCTTTGCCTCTCTCTATACATTTTTGGGGGCTCTGCACCTCCTATTTTGGGGTGCCTTTGCACCTCCCTATTCCTGGCACCTTTGTGCCTCCCTATTCTCTAGGTGTCTTTGCACCCCCCCATTCTTGGGGTGCCAATCTGGCTTACCCAAACTCGGGTGTGAGCATTTTATGGCTTTGTATTTCTTTATGCCTTGTTAACCCATTAGTGTAAGCCCAGGGGATTCCTAAGCTTATCCCCCACAGAAAGTAAAATTCATATGATTTTTCTTTCATGGTGGAGAGCTGGAAAACAGATCATTGATTTAGCACTAAATTTCCTAGCATATGACTTACATTTAAACAATAAGATGACCCTGTTTTGAAGATAATATGTGACCTCTGTGGGTGGGAGTTCAGAGGAGGGTGAACATAAGCAATTCTCCTTCTTGGCTTATGAAGAGGCAATGGTTAGCATTGCAGGCAGAATGAAGGATCAGAATAACAGGGTTCTTTTCTTGGGTTTTAATCTCTTAGTCTTGAAACGAATAAAAGGTCTTCTGGGGTGTCTACCATATCCAGTTTCTCTCAAGTCCACAAGGACAAATTATCCCAACAACCAGGAAAAGGGATAATATTTTGTGTAAGTCACAAATGCACAAAGTATTACATAGATGTTGATGAAGAATAATCAAAAAACTGAGAAGAACCTAGAAAACTTTGCTCTGAAAATCACAGAACCAGAGGCAGGGCAGCTCCTATGGGCCTGTAAGTTTAGTGGGTTAGAGAGAGAGAGGGATGCACAGGGAGACAAAAAAGCCTAGAAGCAATAAATTGAAGGTCAAAGTTTTTAAAGCTTGCCTTGTGGATTCATCCTGGTGGCAAAAACTTCCCAAGCATTTAACAAAATTCAAAATCAGAAATGGCAAATGTTTTGCTCTCTGAATCACTTTATGTTCTAATTTTTTTTTTTCAGACAAGACATGATCTTGAGAAAACTTGTCATATGCCAGCCGGATTCTTGGATTTTAACCGTAGACTTGGCAGTTTGGTCAGAACATCACCACTACACTGACATTTGAGAAGATGTGTAGCTCTTCGAAGACAGAAACCTGAATCTCCTCCAGTATTACCAGTCGGTGGAGTCTGAGGCAACAAACAACTGTATGCCTTTCACCTCACTGAGAGATCAGAAAATGTATCATTTTTACCTGTAGGAATTAATAAGGAACCAAAATTTCAAAAAAAAAAAAAAGAAAGAAATTATTTGGAGAATGCTATTATACCAGTGAATCCCAAAGACTTCCAAAGAAATGACAGGTTTGGTGGAAATTTTCTAGAGCTCACTGCGCAAAAAATTTAATTACAGCACCCATGACCTCTACATGATATGACTCACTACACAAAGTGCCATAAAACAATTTTAGAGGGTTTTGGCGCTTCAAAAAAAAAATTGAAAACTGGTTTATTATTTGGGTCTTTATTGAAGAAAACTGAGATACTGTTCCTTTAATATTGTTTACACTGTGGTCTTTAAGGTATGAGAGTGGGGGAAGATGAGAGAATGAATGAGGAAGAAAGGACACATTTTGGTGTGTAAAATATGAAATAGTTGGCTGACATTTTCATCTGATAAACTTTCTTCTTCTGACTTTTCTCTCCCTTAGGACATGAACTTTCAAACAAAAACAAAAACAAAAACCTTTATCTCTTAACCTACTGAAGATAAAATTTGCTTCCTTTAGAGAGTGTCTCATAAGGAAATAGAAGCTAACATTTAAGTGGTTTTGGAACAATTGACTCACCACTTAGAAAAATAAATTTTATGCCTGTCCTACAAAAAAAATGCCTTTTGCTCTGAGGAGAAAGATTTGTAAAGTTAGGATCTGCCTAAATATATTGACAAGTGGGTTTCATTTTAGGCAAAAACATGTGTAAGCAGTGTTAATTACCTAAGGCCACAAGTGCCTATAAAAGTAAAACAAGTACAGAAATACACTCAGAACACTTTTTTCCCCACTCAAAGTACACAGCAAATCATATTAACAACTATTTATTGAAATGCACTCTGCTTTCCCTGACAGTTTATACCAAATAAAACTAACATTGAGAAAAAATTAGAAAAGTTTTAATGAAGTGGAACTATGACAATATCATGGGTAACAATAATATTTGTATTCATAAATAAATGCCATATTAGTTTCTAGAACTGCCATAACCCGATGCCACAAACTAGGTAGCTTAGGGGCACCTGGCTGGGTCAGTCAGTGGAACATGCAACTCTTGATCTTAGGGTCATGAGTTGGAGCCCCACATTGGGCGTGGTGCCTACTTAAAAAAAATATATATTACTCCTCATCAGGAAAATACAAATCAAAGCCACATTGAGATACCATCTCACACCAGTCAGAGTAGCTAAAATGAACAACTCAGGAAACAACAGATGCTGGTGAGGATGTGGAGAAACGGGAACCCTCTTGTACTGCTGGTGGGAATGCAAACTGGTGCAGCCGCTCTGGAAAACAGTGTGGAGGTTCCTCAAAAAAAGTAAAAATAGAACTACCCTACAACCCAGCAATAGCACTACTAGGAATTTATCCAAAGGATACAAAAGTGCCGATTCATAGGGGTACATGTACCCCCGTGTTTATAGCAGCACTTTCAACAATAGCCAAAGTATGGAAAGAGCCTAAATGTCCATCAACTGATGAATGGATAAAGAAGATGTGGTTTATATCTACAATGGAATACTATGTGGCAATGAGAAAGAATGAAATTTTGTAGCAACGTGGATGGAACTGGAGGCTATTATGCTAAGTGAGATAAGTCAGTCAGAGAACACATATATCATGTTTTCACTCATATGTGGAACTTGAGAAACTTAACAGAAGACCATGGAGGAAGGGAAGGAGAAAAAACAGTTACAGAGAGGGAGGGAGGCAAACCATAAGAGACTCTTAAATACGGAGAACAAATGTCCCTATGTTAATTTGATTGTCTAAAAAGAGCCTATTTTCAAATAAATACATTCATAAGTACTGAAAGTTAGGACTTCAACATCTTTTGGGGAAACATAATCCAACCAAGATGTATTATTGCTTATTTATAGTGACTCATTCTAAGAGTCAGCCAATTTGCTAATTAGGTTGATTAATAATTAATTGATTATTGATTATTAATGATCTCCCAGCAGACCTTCAGGTGGTCAGGGAAAGAACCTTGAGTGACAAGAAGACTTTTCAATTGAAACCCCTTCAGCATTGGATTATTGGGGGGTTGGGGGGTGGGGCAGTGTTTGTCCGGGCTTGCCAGCAAAGCTGCAGATTTTCTCTCTTCAGGCAGGGCATCAGAGAGGATCATGAGCTCTTAGAAACCACAAGCTGCCACACAGAGAGCAGGCATGTCGTGTGCCTCCATGTGTTCAACAGAGCACAGGGGAGCCAATATAACTTGGGAAATGATCGAATCTATGAGTTGTCTGCACTGCATAATAAAAACTCCTGAAGGAAGCACAAAAATGTCCAGGGTCCTCCTTTTTAAGATTTTTTGGGGAAAAAAAATCTATGTTCTTTTGTTGTTTCAGTTCTTTCTCCCAGAAGGAAATACTGAACATTTTACAAAATATAGATGAATCACAAGTAAATTTCATCCCAAGACTGTCAGTAGTCCTCTGTCTACCTGACAGCTGAGAGAGACTTTTGTCACCATTCTCCAATAGGAATCTATCCTCACGTTTTGGCTAGGGCAGTGTTCTCACAGTGTGGTCCCTTACCAGCAGCATCGGTATCACCTGGAAACTGGTTCGTAATGCAAATTCCTGGCATTGCCCAAGACCAGGTGAATCAGGAACTCTGGCCATGAGCTGCAGCTATCTATTTTAACAAGCCTCCAGGAGATGTTTGAAGCTCCCTCAAATTTGAGAACCATTGGTCTTCACTAAAGTGAATGCCCTGCCAGTCAATATGGTTTAAATAAAAACTATTGGATTTTTTGTCATAATCAGCGTTTAGGGTTTACTTTAAATATATGTTTGGTGTTATTGGCTACTGTTGCTCTCCTGAAATATGGCTTTGTTAATAAAACTTTAGAATTGCTTTCTGATTTAAAAATCAGTAAGTGCCAAAATATTTTAGTGTCAAGTGTTCAAACTTACTCTGAGGGGAGAGAACATTTTCAAATGCAGCCTTGAAAATTTCAGACAGGGCATCAGTGTTTTTCATCTGATTCCAGATTAGAGAAACCTCACAGGAGCTGAGAATTGATTTGCTCTGAGTATCTTGCTTTAAATTGTTTCTGAAACACAAATGCCATCCCACACCTGCTGAATCACAATCCTTTTTTTTAGGGCCTCGGGTAGTCCATCTCAAAAATATCCTCGGATGACTCTATCGGACACACGTTATGAACTATATAACAGGCCTCACAAATTCTACCCTTGACATCTTTTGAGAAGCGATTACTTTTAACATGAAGACATCTGTCCTACTACAGCCACTTGAGAGAGTAAGTTACCATTTATAAATAAACAAAGCCCTTTAGTGGCTTATTCATATCGTAAAGAATAAGCCACAGGGGCGCCTGGGTGGCGCAGTCGGTTAAGCGTCCGACTTCAGCCAGGTCACGATCTCGCGGTCCGTGAGTTCGAGCCCCGCGTCAGGCTCTGGGCTGATGGCTCGGAGCCTGGAGCCTGTTTCCAATTCTGTGTCTCCCTCTCTCTCTGCCCCTCCCCCGTTCATGCTCTGTCTCTCTCTGTCCCAAAAATAAATAAAAAACGTTGAAAAAAAAATTAAAAAAAAAAAAAAAAAAAAAAGAATAAGCCACAGAGAAAGAAGCAGTCCCAGCTGAAGGCCCTGGGAAGGAGCCTGACGTAGATGGAAAGGTACAGCATCTGGAGGGTTTAGCCACATGCTGAGAAGTAGCAGCTCCAACTTTTTGGGCACTGACCATATGCCACAGGCTCAACTTACATTATCTTCATATTCCCCGCCTCCAATACTTTTAACAACCCTAAGAGACCATGACGATTAGCCCCACTTCCAGACAAGGAAACTGAAAAGGAAAGCGATTTGCCCAATCGCAAAGCCAGGAAGCAGCAGACGTGAGTTTGGAGTCAGATCTCTCTTGACTTCTTCTACTTCTGTACAGCTGCCGTTCAAGAACGTGGCAGGCATTGGGCATTTGATACACATTTGCCAAGTGTTCTGACAAGACACCCTGACAAAAGGGCCACAAGAAGTCCAGAAGCAGCCAACCAGCTGGCATCGGTGATGCAGGTCAAAAGGCATCACAAGTTGGATACAACTAAACCATCCAACAGGAGGAGAACAAAGGAAGAAGAAAAATTAGTTAACATTCATTGAAACTTTTACTATGTGCTAGGCTCTATTTCAAACACTTCACCTGTGTTAATTTATGTAATCCTTACAACAAACCTATGTGACAAACATTATTAGTCTCTCAATTTCACAGAGAGGTAAAGAAACTTGCAGAAGGGCACCGGGATAAAACTCAGGCAGTCTGGTTCTAGAGAATGCACTCTTAATCATTATGAAAATTCAGATGTATCTTAATGATATTACCACATGGCCGGTAAACTTATAAACATGTAGACTATACAGACAGATGTGTATGGGAAATATTATATGCCAGTTCAAAAATATTGAATAATTAGCTTGTTCACTTGCACGCCATAATAAATATAAAACATTTGGGGCACCTGGGTGGCTCAGTCAGTTGAGGTCTGACTTCAGCTCAGGTCATGATCTCACAGCTCATGAGTTCGAGCCCTACGTTGGGCTCTGTGGTGACAGTTCAGCGCTGGAGGCTGCTTCAGATTCTGTGTTTCCCTCTCTCTCTGCCCCTAACCCACTCACATTGTCTCCATCTCTCTCAAAGATAAACATTAAAAAAAAATTTTAAATAAGTATAAAACATTTAACATTTATTTTATGCATTATATATAAAGTGTAATTTTTCACCAGGCCATATGAATAATCTTGCTATGTAACAAACTGACCAAAATTTAGCAGCTTTTAAGGACAAACATTTATAATTACATAGTTTCTGTGGATCCAGAATCTTGACATGACATCTAGGTTCTCTCACTCAGCGTCTCTCCTAGGCTGCATTCAAGGCATTGGCCAGGATTTCAACCATCTCAAGGCTCAACTCAGGGAGGATCTACTCTCAAGCTCATTCATGTGGTTGTTGAGTGACCTCAGGTCCTCAGTGAGTGTTAGTCAAAGACATCAGTTCCTTGATGTGTGGGCCTCTCTATGGAAGTGCTCACAACATAGCTGCTTGCTCCCCAGACAGAGAAAGAGAGAAAGAGAGAACATAGCCTTTCCATGACCTAATCTCATGACATATATATGACTTTTGCTATATTCTATGTGTTAGAAGTGAGTCACTTCTAGTCACCAGCCCACCCTCAGGGGGAGGGAATTACATGAGAAAGGCCTGAATACTAGGAGGTGGAGGTCACTGTGGGCCATCTTAGAGGTTGCCTACAACAAACATTGGTATGTTTCATCATTTCCAGCCTCTTATGAACATCTTTCTTCAAACTATTTTGGGCCATATTTCCCAAAATGCAACTCCTTAAACAAAACCTTTGAGGAGTTTCAAAACTCTTGAAAATAAAAACTAATATATACCAATACATGACTTACAGCACTCTACAGTGGAAACACTGTTCACATATATAACTCACTTTAGTGCTTGGAAGAGTTTTTAAATTCCGGGTCTCACACTATTGTTTTTTAAATGCCAGAATACCTCTCTTGTTACTTATTATGGGGACACATAAAAAGAAGGAAAATGTACGATTTCACAGATTGGCCCGGCACTGAGCACAGGGTCTGTTATAATAGGAGAAATAAAGATGAAAGGAGGCTTAATGGAGTTGGTGGGAAGCAAAGCTAATTTGAGAGAACAGGCATGTTTGTGAATTCTGATAAGCCGGGGGAGGCATCTCAGCGTCTCTTGGAAATACAGAACTGAAGGCCAGGGAAGAGGGGAGGACGGGAGAGTTTTTCCTTACTTTAATTCCTGATTATAGAAGTAACATGAGCCCATTGCAAAATAGATAATTTGAAGCATAAAGAACATAAAAATCTTACAGTCACACAGCCTAGAGACATAAGCTCTATTTAATATTCTCTAAATATTTCTAAGTATTTCTAAATTCAATATTTTCTAAAGCTCTTTATAGAAATATATATTTGTATATACAAAAATGATATGATATGCCAAGACTGTAACTCTGTCTTCTAAAGGATGTTGCAGATTCACATTAGTAGGAGTAGGTGGGTAAATCTCTTTAACATCAGTGAGGGTAGGAATCAGGAAAGATGAAAATCCCTGCATCATCGGTTCTGGACCACAGGAGGGCACATGGTCTGCAGGGCCCAGGAGAGGGTCTACATGGGCAGGAGTAGTTCCTGGAGCAGAGAAGAGACTGTGGAGTTAAAGAGCTTTGTCTCATAAAGGGCGAGAAATTGAATTTGACCAGGAGCCTAAGGAAGGGGTACCTGGAAATACAGAAGTAGGGAGTTTTAGAAACCAGGGAAGGCTGAAGGACTTTCAAGAGCTTATATAACCAAGATTCATTTATTTCCTTATTTCTCTGATAAAGAGAAAATAATAGAAAATGTAAGTGATTGTAGATGTGTGATTGAAAGGGTCTGCTTTCCATGTTTCAGGTGACACAGTATAGGACAGGGATACCACAAAGAACCCAGAGAACTAAGGCTTTGCAAATTTTAATAAAATACCAACACTACAGGGATAGTAGGTTGAAGAATGAGGATTTAAAGGAAGACATCTCTCTACACAACCTCTCTTTTTAGCAACCATATTTTTTTCCTTATTCCATACTATTTCTCCACTGATCCAGACGAATAAACTGGATACACCGAAGGCCAACATTCAGAGGAGGTGAAACCATTGAGAGAAGTTCCCACAGTGAGGCATTTGGAAATATCCACAGTAAAGATATGATGAAAGATATAGGGCAGAGTGCGGGGGGGGGGGGGCGGTGGGCGGGGGAGATAGGCAAAAAAAAAAGAAAGAAAAAGTGAGTATTATATAAATGACGGATGAAGAGTTTCAGAAGTTAGAAAGTCAATAGTGTTAAGAACTGTCAGGGCATTTAAACAAATGAAGATAAAAACAAATCCCCTGAAATTGCCATGAAGGAGGTCACAGATGATCTTAGAATGAAAGCAATATACAGGGAGGGAGGCAAGGTGTCCTGGCTGGAACCCAGACACCAAAGAGACAAATGAAAAAGGAGTGGAGGTAAACAAACAAACAAACAAAAACTGATATTTGATAAAGAAGAGAATATTTACATGGCAGTCTTGAAATAACTCGCTACAAATTAATTAGCAATTATAGAGGGGGAAGATAGTAATTTTACTGCAGAGAAACCTGGAGAACACCCGGTCATCAAAGTCCACCTCAACTAATGGAACTAACCAGCATCATGTGGCTTCTGATGTGATACAGAGAAAGACACATTTTGTGATATTCCATCTGTAAATGAATATGCTGAATCCAACTGTGAGGAAATATCAGACAAGCCAAATTTGAGAAACATGATATAAAATTACTTGACACATAAAACTGTCAAGATCAAGAAAGGGAAAGAAAGGCTGAAGAAATGTTCCAGATCAAAAGACTCAGGAAAGATCATAGCTAAATGTGATTCATGATTGATGCTGGACTTGGAAAAAGCAAACTAGAATAATAGAGTTGATTATTGGATCAATTGTCAACATTTGAACATTTACTTGTATTAATAGTATTGTACCAATGTAGATTTCCTCATTTTAATAATTGAACTGTAATTTTGCAAGGGAATATCCTTAGGAAATACACTGTGAAAAACTGAGGAGCAAAAAACCATCATTTCAGCAATTCAATCTCAAATGTCTCAAAAAAAAAAAACAAAACAAAACAATGAAGGAAAGAGAGAATGACGAAAAATTAGGGAAAATGTTAACAAAGGGTGAATTTTGGAAAAGCTATATCGAGTTCTTTGTCCTATTCTTGCAACTTTTCTGTAAGTTTAACATTACACTAAAATATAAATTTCCAAAATAGTATGTTGCACTATTTGCTAAAGACCTGAAAAAAAATCATAGTTTGACAAATTAACTAAATAGGAAATTTTGGAATATCAGGCATAAAATAATGTTGTAAGTAAAATAGTAAAACAAAATAAAAAGACTTAGGTAGTTAAAAACTATATACTAAGATGAAAGTAGGGGTATTTGTTCTGCTTAGAAGTAACTTTCTCACTTTAACCAGACCTTTTTCTTAATATCGCATAAGTTTATGAGTGAGAGCTTGGATATCAGATTGCTTCTGTTTGAATTCTGACCCTCCCATTTTCCATGTGGTTGACTGTGAGTAAGCTAACCTCTCTCTGCCTTAATTTCCCAATCTATGAAATGGAAATAATAATAGGTTTTCATGTAATCACGAGGATTAACTAATCTAATGAACTGTTATTTAAAACAGTGTCTGGCTCATGGTATTAGCTCTTATCTGTATTATTGGATCTTTGATTTATACGTTTTCAGGGTTTTGAAGAATCACAAACAATCCCCAGTGACACTAAGAGAGGTTTTCTAGAGAGAAAAATGATGGTGGCTAGAGTTTCAGTACATAGAGCCTGGGCATTGAGTGGTGAGAAGTGGTATGAACCCAGGACTGCGGTCAACCCTGGTGTTTAGTGATCAAGTGAGCAAGGGACTATACCTGTACTTTTTACCATTACAAATTTAAGTAGAAAATGGAATTTATGAGTGGTCAGCATTTTATCCTCCATTGACTTTCCACTTTGTGTCCTTTTGGTGCTAGGTTTCAATTACTTTTCTGCAACTATAAAAAACAAAAAAGAACATAAATTTGAGCATCTCAGGTGATGCAGAGGGACACAATATATTTTACATTTTCATAATGAGATAGAAACGTGGAATTTAAGAAAAAAATCTATATTTCCATATTTGCTAACAGGCTTAGTATTTTTTTTAATTTTTTAATGTTTATTAATTATTTGAGAGAGAGATAGGGAGCTAGCAGGGGAGGGGCAGAGAGGGGGGAGGGTAACAGAATCCCAAGCAGGCTCCACAGCATGGACCCAATACAGGGCTCAAATTTACAACCCCAGGGATCGTGACCTGAGCCAAAATCAAGAGTCGGATCCTTAAACAATTGAGTCATCCAGGTGCCCCAGGCTTAGTATTATTATACATAGCCTCCAATCTCACATGATAGCTGATTCATATCATATGGCTTCTACTTACATTCTCTGGGGTTAGGTAGATCTAATTAAATGAAAAATAAATATTAAGAGTCTTAATTCTCAGACAACACAAAACACATAAATAAAACCTTAACTATGTTGAATGCATTTGGATCCTAACTATTTTTTGATGTTAATAATTAAATTTGACATTAGGAAGATCGGTGTAACTCAGGATGGCCAAATATATAACTCATGATAACCAAAATAACCAATGTCAGATGTTTCAAAATCTTACATGGTTGAAAGATCTATTTGAAGTACAAGATAAAACAGCATATTTTAATGTAACATAGTTCAGTGATATGAAATACCTTTTCCAACTATACATATCTGATAAAGCAGGATTTTCTTCATAAATAAATAGTCTTTAAGCTTCATAGTTTTAAGTTTCTCAGTTTCAATTTGTAATATAATAAATATTATAAATATAATCCACATGAACAAAAGTCTTCAATAATCTTTAAGAGTACAAAGTCATCCAGCAACTAAAAAGACATGTTGACTTTTTTGATGTGGTCATCTGATTCAATTTTGAGGATACTTTCTGAGCAATTTTTTAACTAAACTAGCATAGTTGGTTCTGAAGCCGTATGTCTTTTTCCATTCATCAGAAGTGAAGTGACGCAACAGAAGGTTTGCTATTTCATGGAGCTTCTTTGGAGGATAAAAGATAAAAATGTATAATTGCAGTCTGAATTTATGTTTGAAAATCTACAGCTTTTCAAATGCATCCCATTTGATCAGAACCTTGTATGCCAACACTAACTGAATCAAAACATATTTACAATTTTATGTTTTAGATTTTTTCTAAAAGAAGCTATGCCACATTAAGTTAAAATGTCATTTCTAAATGTCTGGTTATTAGAAATAATCATACTGTAGTTATCTCAGTGAATTCATTTCTGCAGAGAAGAATTGATAGGTGATAAATAATAGTATAACTGAATGATGCGAGACTCTTGTTCTTTAGAAAAAAGAAACTATCCCAAAATAGCTATAAAGTTTATGGGCACAAATTTCATAATGCCACACACCAGTGTAGCAAAATTTGGGATGAGTATTCATCATTGCAAGGTAAAAATAATAAATAAAATAAAATAAAATAATAAAATAAAATAACACTTGTCACAAGTTAGGAGTTAAGATTAAAGGGTCCCTAAGCAATATAAATAAATAAATAAATAAATAAATAAATAAATAAACAAACAAGCAAACTCCTTATTTTTATTATCATGAAATTGCATAAATTAGAATGAAAATGTAAAAGACATTATTTAGTCAAATAAGAAAAATTCACCTTTTATTTAGGACACGAAGATGTGTGGAATAAAGTTGAGAGAAATTTAACACCTCTGAGAATCTGACCATCAAATATACTGAATGTTTGATAGTCGAGCTAAGAAGACGTTTTCCAAGGTCACCTAAATATGTCTGACAATAAACACGTTTTTCTTTCATAGTGTAGAACCTAGGTGAGTGTTTCTTGATAGTGGGTTACCACTATGTAGGGCAGTCTTTTAAGGACCTCAATCCTTTCCACTTTGTCATTATTTGGTGCATAAAATTTTCTTACATTAGCCCATCAGACAGCGTCAGAGCTTTTTATTCTGCAGTCACCATTGATCTAAGCATGTGG
This sequence comes from Neofelis nebulosa, assembly GCF_028018385.1. NCBI lineage: Eukaryota > Metazoa > Chordata > Mammalia > Carnivora > Felidae > Neofelis > Neofelis nebulosa. The sequence continues at coordinate 27,872,594 of NC_080783.1, forward strand.
TCTGTCTGGTAGAATCTGTTGAGACCATTCAGTGTCATTCTGTCCATTCTTTTATAAATGGCTTCTTTGTCCAAATCCTAAATTATTCTCTTCTTGTATTTTCTCCAACCTCCTGAAACTATCCAAACTCCGATAGAGTTTTCTCTGTAGTAGGGTCTATCAAATAGTTAAGAGGCATAAATCTATTATACATGAAAATCATCTGGCTTTGTTGGATTTCAGTTTCCAAGATCATCCCAATGAACTTAATAAAAGAATCTTAGGACTACCTATTTTTTGAAAATAGGTGAAAAAGCAGACTGAGGAACAGTTGGCCTTTAAAACAAACTTAAACATTTAAAATGAAATCATACACATTTATCTTCTTCCCCTGATTTTCCAGAATCTCCTATACCTGCCTCCAGCATCATTGTCCCAATGCTCTATGAATAATCTTCATAAGTCCTTTTGCCAAAGTTCACAGCACCTCCTGTGTTGTGGAGTTAGGAAATAAGGAACAGCAAGAGTAGCATCTCACCAGCAGCTGAAAGTCAATGTAACATCAGCAAAGAGAAGAGAAGAGACAACTGGTGATCTCAGATTATAAAATTAATTGAGACACAAGGAGACTAAATCAAGATGGGGGACAGAGCAGAATGGTACAGGCAGAAGCTAGCTGGCAGACATACCAGGAAGTGGTAGAGATCAGTAGCACTCACTATATCCATGCCTTCTCCTCTTCCTGGGCACACAGCTAGTCCTATGCTCCTCAGTGTGTGGTGCTTGGCACTGTTCTATGAACTCTGTAACTCATAATGCTGTGAAGAGATAAGACCAGGGGCACCTGGGTGGTTCAGTCAATTAACCTACTGACTCTAGATTTCAGTTCACGTCATGATCTCGTGGTTCATGAGATCAAGTCCCAAGATGGCCTCTGCACAGACAGCATAGAGCCTGCTTGGGATACTCTCTTTCTCTCTGCCCCTACCCGACACATTCACATGCACTCTCTCTCTCTCTCAAAATAAACAAATAAACAAAAATAAAGAACTAAGAGCAGACTATGAATCAACTACATCACTAAGCACACAGTTAAGTTCAGCTAACATTTTTTCCCCAGAAAAACTTTCCCAATGAAGGAAGTAATGTGTTGATTTATATTTTCATTTAAGTCTCAAGGATTTAGTAGAACAGTTTACTTTGAGCAGCACTGTTGTAGACAGCACTCCCCCAACTCCTCAGAGCTTGTTGGGGACATGTGACTAGATCTCACTACTGCAATGTGAGCAGAAGTGATACAAGTCAACTCCAGCCAAGATATTTGTAGTGAACACTGTGTTGTGCGACTCGGATCTCCCTTTTCAGGACTGAAGCCCTCACTCTGCTACCTGCTGTCAGTGTTGACAGTTCAATGCTCACAGCTAAAAGCCTCTTCCAGTGATGGCTCTCACTTGAAGAGAGCTGCACTTCCTCCAAGGACTGCATTTGCTTCTTGGGGACAACCACATTCAGTGATATCGCTGTATGGGTATAAAGTCCTGGCCTTTTACCCTAAATTCTGGACAAATCTGAGTTCCAGGGTTCCCCGTGGGTCAGCAGAAGCCTTTGTTTTGATGGCATCACAGCTTAAGTCTTCTTTCTGCCCAGTTATACTTCCTTCATTCTTTTCCAGGTTTTGATTCCAAAAGCACTCCCCAGGAAACTTCTTGAACACAGATCTTCATCTCCAAGGGTTCTCCCTAAGGAACCCATCCTGCCACCATAATGGAAAGCAGATCTGATTTCCTCTCTTTCTCTTCTCTGGGCTGACAGACTCATGTAGAGGATTTGCTGGAGATCTTAGTAGGTGGAGTAGTCACGTAATGAATCCTTGGTACCTAAGGGCTTCCCTGGAGCCTGAGCCTACCCATCAACTAATCAACTAATATCGGACGAGAATACAGTAAGGTTTGCCCTGTTTGTTAAGTAACTGAGATTTATGGTTATGTATTGCAATAGTTAATAAACAAACACTAATATAGAGCATAGATTATGGACTTATTAGTAGCTAAATATTAAGTAGATATTTCCACCCACCTCAAAACTGGAGTGTTTCTTTTTTTTTTTTTTTTTTTTTTGCCAGCCAATTGGGACTACTGGTAAAAGAAGACTTTCCTTGGATTTTTAAGTGTTCTTGCTTCTTCATCTTTACTTTTAGCTTTTCAGTTGTGTAATGGTAACTCTTGAAGATATTTTCTAAATTTATTTAAAGAAATACAAGCAAGCAAAAAGACAATTCTTTCCTTTGGAAATTTTTAAATGATTAGATAAATTCTTAATGGAGTAGCTGACATAGGAATCATACACAAAAATGGTACACCCAGACTCAGTCTTAGATTTTAAAGTAATTATAAACCTATTACAGTCTAGGTAGGTAAAACAAGTTGAAATACAACTAAACTGTGCTAATACCCTAACCTATTGTTTTTCTGATAAAATGGCAACTTGAATAAATGATTTTCTATCACTGAAAAGGAACAAAAGATACAGTTCATTGAATATCAGACAAGACAAGTAAGAGTAAACTAAGAAAGAAAGAAAGAAAGAAAGAAAGAAAGAAAGAAAGAAAGAAAGAAAGAAAGAAAAAGGAAGCCCTATGCTTTAGCCAAAGAGTACATAGCCATGTACTATATGTGCTTTTTGTCAACTCATTGAAAGAAGGTGCTAAGATATATCCTAAGGAGTAATTAAACTTTATCAAGAGCTGTGAATAGTTTAAATATATGATTTTATGGACATTGATAGAAGACACAAGACTTCTGAAATAGAGACAAGGAACAGTTTATTACTCAGCAATAATGGAAGTCAACTTATCAGCATTTTTTGCAGTGATTCCTTGAGACTAATTCCCACAGAGGGAAATGAAGACGGCCAGATGGTAACTGAACACATGATAGATTGTGTTACAGGAGAGGAACCCAGAGCTTAGGGAACTCAAAATGGGCAGTAAGCATGCCTGCCCTTTGCTCAGAGAGAAACTATCTCCATTATCCAAGGCTATAATCAAACCCTCTCCTGGTCCCAGGAAAGAAACTATCTATGTTACCCAAGCTATGGACTATACAAGCATTCTTGAAAGATAGTCTAGAACAAAGGGCAGTCAGTACAACTGCTCAGAAACTATATAGAAATTTGGGAGACCTGTGGAGAATTGTCTCCCAAAAACCCCATGAGAAAGCCTTTTCTATGTTTGCTCATTACACAACAACATAAAAACATAAAACTAATGATTTACATAATCAGTGTTTTTACATGCTTATGTAAAAAAAAAATACAGAAAAGCATAAAAAATAAAATATCAGTGTTTTACTTATCATATTATATTTAACCTCAGCTAGAACCATTCTTTGATTTTAAACTATCTTGATCCTTTTTAGAGAATAGAATATGTTCCTAAAGAGCTATGAAGATCTGCACGGTTTTCCAAATCTTCCTTTAATTTCTCCCATGCCAATCTGGCCTCCTTTGTGTATAGTTTACCTATGTGTTGAACATTCACCCTTCTGTTTTCTCTCCCTTTGTTACTGACTGATTCAACCACATTTTTGTGTTTTGTGCCTGGAGGAGGATCTCAACTGTCATCATGAATACCCAATTAGGCAATTTTATTGTCTTCCTGCTATTACTTTTCTCCCTGATGCACCCCTGAGGTCACAGTGATTGTTTAATGGACCAGAAAACATCTGATGATAACACAGGACCTCTGGACTCCTGGATTCCTGTGAATGTCTCTGAAGGTTCTTTCATTTGGCTTCAGCTGTGGAACTGTCACTCTGTGAGATTAATAGGCTGACCTAATTGAGGCCACTAATGAGCTATTCTTCTCTCTTCAAAGAACATTTTATCTAATTCCTACACATACATAGTACAGCATCAGGGATGTTCATTTTTCTAGCTCCTTTGTTTTATGATAGCATTGAGTATCCTGGGAATTATTAAAAGCTTCATCATAAATACACAGACAGGTCATCTGCTTGGCCTCTGTAGGCATTTGAATTTGAGACTCACTATTTAAAAGATAGTAGTAAGGGGAGCCTGGGTGGCTCAGTAGGTTAAATATCCAACTTCAGCTCAAGTCATAATCTCATGGTTGGTGAGTTCAAGCCCCACATCAGGCTCTGTGCTGTCAGCTCAGAACCTGGAGCCTGCTTCAGATTCTGTCTCCCTCTCTCTCTGCCCCTCCCCCACTCACACTCTGTCTCTCAAAAATGAATAAACGTTAACAAAAAATTTTTTTAAAGATAGCAGTGAGAAAGAAACATGAAATTGCTAACCTGTAGGCTTTGACCTATGGCTTATAGTAGATATGGAACCAAATCCTAAAATTCTAACCAAATTCTCGCTAATTCTTTTCTTAAGGAGAGTTGAGGAAGAAGTGATCAATTTAATGGATGCAAAGATTATAGGGCATGAGAACATTGATATATTTTACTTGATAAATAAAATGCCTGGTATCCATTATATTAAGAACTAGGAAACATACAATGTAGGAAGAGTTATGATTCTTTCATTTAAAAAAATTTTTTTAACGTTTATTTATTTTTGAGACAGAGAGAGACAGAGCATGAATGGGGGAGGGTCAGAGAGAGAGGGAGACACAGAATCTGAAACAGGCTCCAGGCTCTGAGCGGTCAGCACAGAGCCTGACGCGGGGCTCGAACTCACGGACCGTGAGATCATGACCTGAGCCGAAGTCGGACACTCAACCGACTGAGCCACCCAGGTGCCCCAATTCTTTCATTTTAATAGTGTGTAACTTATGAGGAGAAAAAAAAAGATATGCATGTGTGAAAATGTTATGCAGCAAATAAGACAAAATAAAAAAGATGATAATGAAAGAAAACATATGTCATGGGGAACAGCAGAAAGCGATCAGTTATCAACTGGCAAAGATTTAAGAGTGTCAGTGTTCCCAAGGAGATAGGGCTTCAGGCTGGGGGGTGATCAAAGAAAGCCCTTATCTCAGTTACACATGGCAGCTGGTTGTCAATGTTGAGAATGTATGTGTCCCAAGTGAAAAGACATTAAAAGGGAGAAAAACTACAGTCATTGTCTCCATTTAGTCTTTCTCCTGGATATCTGGAATTTAAATAGCAACCTGAGTACCTTTGGGAGTAATGGCAAAAAAAGAGAGAAAGTAATTATATGAAAACTGGACATTATTCAAATAGTCCAGGAAATATTAGACTGCATGTCAGACTACATAAATGCAAACTCATTCATATAGAAAAAATAGTTTTAGAATGTAATGTAATATTTAATGTTGAAATTAATATATGTAATATTAGGCATGGCTTTGGGGAAATGGGAGATAGAAATGATTAATAGTAATGTTACAGGTGAAGCATGTGAGATTTAGAGTAATTACATTGCAAGAGGTGTTATGAGGACAGTCAGTGAAAATCCACAACAGTGGATGTCTTCGATATTATAAAGAAAGCTCTATTTCCTCTCTTTCAATATCTCCAAGTTCATGCAAACAACATTTTTGTCCAGTTTGAGGTATCCATTTGTCCCCTGGATCTTGTACACATACTCAGGATTAAAGAATCCTGCTCACCAAGATCTATTAAGCCACCATCCATCACCACAGAGATCCCTATTGACTATTGTTTGTCAGTAGCCCTGAGTCCTACTTCACAAAGTGAGAGATGGGGCTAGGACAGATCCTGGACACCCTGGTCAGATTCTATTTATGAAAGGCTTTATTGCCAAGCTATTTACATACTCATTCTATCTTTTAAATAGAGAAGAGGAATGCTCATCAGGCAGCACCATTAAAAATGCTCAGCTTTGCCACCTTTGAGCTATGCTTCCATTTCTCATGCCCAAATTTGCCCATTGTAGTTTGCACTCATTTCTGTGATTATTTAAATCTCCAGTGACCAGCAAAGATCATACCTTGAGATGAGCAGTATTTGACCTTTATATTTTTACTATTAATATGAGTGAAGTGCTCATATCAAGATATTCTGTTTGAATAATCTTGATATTAGTGTTGTTCAAGCCCAAACTGAGCCTTTAAGTTGTTAATAACAACTCTCCGTGTCATGTATTCTGGAATGGTTAGGGTCTCTGCATCCTAGTCATCTTTCTTTTTGTATTCTTTTTTTCTACATTATGGTCACTTGATTTCTGGACCACAACAATGTGAAAAGCTCTCAATATACTTTCCCAAGGAAAATCTTGATCTATGTTTCTATGAATGACTGATTAAACTTTTGTCTTCAGTCTAGGAAATGTGTGTGTGTGTGTGTGTGTGTGTGTGTGTGTGTGTGGTGTGTGTGTGTGTGTTTTCTTAATATAGAGCATGAATCAATGGCATTGTAACTTTGCCGACTTCACTCATCCGCTTTTTCACATTTTCCTACTTTTCAGGGCTTTTATTTATTTTCAGATGTCCTGGGATCTCATGCTGCAATATACTACCCATAATGGAGAAGAACCACGGGACAAACCCAATCCATTATAGAACAAGAATATTTAGCCTTTCTACTGGCTTAAATACTTATTAGCTGTGCACCCACAGTAATCTGTCTTAAATTCACTGTACCTCATCTGCAATATAAAAATTATAACAACTGCTCTGAGAAACTTATTGGACTTCTGGTTTTTGGTTCCACACATAAGGAGCTTAGAAATTACCATTCTGTCCTAACAACAAGCAAAAACTGAACAGACTGAAAATTCAATAACTCTTCTTGGATCTTTAAGAGAAGGGGGTGGGGAGAGGGATGCAAGGCAAACCACTGCCTCCAAAACTGGAAAGACAGGTGAATACCACAAGTCACAGCTCACTAGAGCAGAGACTTACAAGTAAAAACTGTCACAGAAACCAGAGCTAGAGGAAGAAAGAAACCTGACTCATAATTGGCAAAATACTGGAGGCTCAGTGCAGACAATTCTGAGAGTTATAAAGTCCAGGGAGACCCAGTTGTAGGGGGTGCCCTACAATACTGTGAGATTTACCTCCAGGAGTTCAGCCAGGTTCCCACAGTTTTTAACTGGAGAAAAATGCCTTAGGTCTTCTGGCAATAAGAGGGAATAAGGAAAAATTTTGAAATATGCCAGAGTAAGCACTCTGTTCTTAACAGGGCCGGCCCTCAGGGGAAACTAGCTAACCAAAGCCTAATCTGCAGGAGGTATGATCAGAGCCTAGCTGACTTGGGGAAAGAGAAGTACCAAACTTCAACCCACCCTACCCATCCTGTCCCACCGAACCAGGGAGGAAAAAACTGAGAAACACTTGTGAAGTTCACAGTTCAGAAGCTTAGGCTCACTAAACAACTGAGACCTACTGTAGAACACTTCCCCTCCCCGCACACCTTACCACCATATCACTAAGGGCCTATTTGCAACAGTGTTTGTTTGTTTGTTTGTTTGTTTGTTTGTTTGTTTGTTTGTTTAAAGTAAGCCTCACACCCAATGCAGAACCCAATGTGGGGTTTCAACTCAAGACCCTGAGATCCAGACCTGAGCTGTGATCAACAGTCTGATGCTTAACCTACTAAGGGCCCCAGCAGTTCTTTTTACCCAGTACATCATGCCTGGCTATAAAGAAAAATAACAAGGCATACTAAAAGGAAAAAGAAAATATTAAAGAGAACACACATCAAAACCGGACCAGGCAGAGATGTTGGAATTATCAGATTAGGAATTTAAAACAACTTTAATTAATATGCCAAGGGCTTTAATGGATAAAAGAAACAGCCTATGAGAACAGATAAATAATGTAAGCAGAGAGATGGAAATCCTAAGAAAGAACCAAAAAGAAATGCTAAGGATAAAAATATACTGTAACAGAAATGAAAAATGCCTTTGATGGGCTTATTAGTAGACTGGACACAGCTAAGGAAAGAATCTCTGAACTACAGGATACACTAATTGAATTCTTGAAAATCCAAAAAGCAGAGATCAAAGACTGAGAAAAAAAGAAAAAAAAAAAAACAGAACAGAATATCCAAGGACTGTGGGGCAACTACAAAAGGCATAATATATACATAATGAGAATACCAGAAGGAGAAGAAAGAGAGAAAGGAACAGAAGAAATATTTGAAACAATAATGACTGAGAATTTCCCCAATGTCAGACACCAAACCACAGATCCAGGAACTTCAGAGAATACCAAGCAGGAAAAATACAAAACAAACAAACAAACAAACAAACAAACACCACTGTGCCTAGGTATATCATTTTCAAACTACAGAAAATTAAAGATAAAGAAACTAATTGTTTCAGACCAAAAAAGCTAATGGTAGTAAAGTTTCCTTGAAAAAAACGTGAAGTACCATACAAATTTAAGGGCTTTCTATTCTCATTTACAACAATAAGAATGAAATCTTTGATACTAAAATATTGGATTCATAAATTCTGAAACAAGACTGACAGGCCTCTTTCTCCCATTTTAGTCATGACACTGATGGTAATTAAAATAAACTTTGCATTGGTGTGTGTTAATCGGAATTTCCTAGAATGTTGTATAAATAGAATCCTCTTTTATATACAAAAAAATAAAAAAAAAACTTTGCCTTTTTAAAAATTATTTATTTTGGCATTTATATATTTATTCAACAAGCATATCAGAACCTACTGTCAGAGGCTGGGCTAAACACCCATGATACGTAGATGAATAGCCAGATTCCCTACTTTGGAAACATTCTTGGCATAGTGAAGAAGACATATGGGTCAGCAGAAATCAGAATACAATGGGGTAGAAGTATATACAGAGATTGTTATAGATGCACAGAGAGTACAAAGAAGCTCCAGCCTCTCTGCTCTCCACCTAGGGCAACAACTCTTTTTCTACCTTTCCTTAAGGCTGGAACTGGCTGCTGTAGCACCAGTTATGCAAAAGGTGCTCTCCCAATTTACAGATCATAACGTAATGTTTCACCCACCGGGCAAGGAGGGATAGTTCAAGGGTAGGAGAAGTGGGCGTTTGTAGAGACCTCCAGCTTTGCCAGTCTAATATTCCTTTTCCATTTTTTTGGTAACATACTCTTTATTTCATGAGGGTATTTTGAGCAGGCAGGGTAGTCTGACCTCTGTTCTTCTGCCCACGTGACCCAATCCAGATCAAATAGAATCTTGTTTTGCATTTTCCTTCAGAGCTAGCAGAGTAGAAGCTCTTTCCCTCCCCATGTTGCTAAACAGTAAATGTAAGAGCCTGGAGCTATAAGAGACTCCTTTTCCACCATGGGAGTGCCTGTCTGAAAACGACATCAATACAGACGAAGGACAGCTGAAAGATGAAGACATAAAGACTTGATGACATTGTTTGAACACTAAGATCCAGCCACATCTGAATAGCTGCCTCCTTTGGGGTTTCCACTTATATGAGTTAATAAATCCCTTTCTTTGCTTAAGCTGATTTAAATTAGGTTTTGATCACTTGCAGATGAGGATTATTAATACAATCTGAAATATAACTGTGAATCATCCATTATTTTCTCTTTCCAGAAGTTCAGACTGAAGAGAAAGCTGGAATAGTCCTGCTCAGCCACGTGTCTGTGATAAATCAGAAATTACCAATTCAATGGAAAAGTCATTACTAGTTTTACATATGGCTTTCTTTCTTAATATGGTCATTTCCTTCCCCTTCGTCTTATCTATCTACTATATGTACCCTATAGCAAATTGAGTTTGTTACTGATTCTGTAGGAGTGTTCTGCTCAGTGTTGACAAGAATGACTGCCTTCAGCTGACAGGCCACTTGTTCAATTTTATGTTACTTCACATCATTCAACTTGGTGGTTGGTGGCGTTGGATGGGAGGGTTGGGACGGAACCTATTTTATATGTTGGATATGCAGATTTGGAAAGTTGAAGATAAAAATAGAAGAGAATTTACTTTCCACAGAGTTAAGTAGAATTATTCTGCTTTAAATGACATGGATTCCTTTTTTTTTTTTTAATGTTTATTTATTTTGAGAGAGAATATGAACAGGGAGGGGCAGAGAGAGAGGGAGACAGAGAATCCCAAGAAGTCTCCACAGTTATCAGCACAGAGCCTGACACAGGAATTGAAACCATGAACTGTGAGATTATGACCTGAGCTGAAACCAAAAGTTGAGTGCTTAACCTACTGAGCCACCCAGGTGCCCCATGACAAGGCTTCCTTAACATCAAAAGTGTTTCATATTAATGGCTACTTTCAAATGCAAATACTTTCTCTGCTGGGGAAAAATAACCATCTTAACATAAATATCTTAGTATTTTTTAATAATTAAATGTGGAATAAAAAAGGAAATCCCGCCTGGGTGGCTCAGTTGGTTAAGTGTCTGACTTCCACTCAGGTCACGATCTCATAGTTTGTGAGTTTCAGCAGTGCGTTGGGTTCTGTGCTGATAGGTCAGAGCCTGGAGCCTGCTTCAGGTTCTGTGTCTCCCTCTCTCTAGGCTCCTCCCCTGCTTATGCTCTGTCTCAATCTCTCAAAAAAAATTTTTTAATAAAACTAAAAAAAAAAAGAAATGGTCTTGAAAGGAGGATTAGCAACAATTCTGCCTTAAGCACTCACTTAAGTGTTAGCTATAAAATAGAAACTTGTTAAGCGACGTTAAATCCAATAAATTAAGTAATCAATATATAAAAATCATTACCCAAGGCCAAAACCAAAGTTATTCTACTCTTAAAATGACAAAGCAAAAAGTACCTGAGTACAATGGCAAATAAAGAAGGATCAAGAAGATAAAAAAGGAGAAAATCATTCTTGTTATTGTCCTGCTATCCCAGAGATTTTGAAAAGTGCAGTAAAGTGAAATAAAAATAAATCCTTAGTTTGGATAGAACCATGCTTGCTATCTTGGCATAGATATTATAATTTTATTCATAATAAATAAATATAAAGAAATGAGACAGACAGTGGTAAGAGCTGCGTATCAAAACATATGCAGACTTGGAAATTTCCGTTACCACTGTATTCCCAGTAGTAAACGAGAGCCAATTGCTACCCGGTATGTAAGTGCAGAATTAAAAACTGTGGTTGTCAGTACAATGAAAACTTAAATTAATAAGCATCAGAGCTCTGTGATTCAAAGACGTGAGAACAGCTTCACAGGAAAAACTGAAGTGAATTGTTTATTAATTAAATTTCAATATGCTTAAGAGCCAACTGACTGATGAAATGGGAGAAACCTGGATAAATAAAGGCATAACTGTAGCAGGGAGTATGGCCGGAGTCGCAAAAGATGAGTCTGCAAACAAAGTGCAGTTAAGTGAAGGTCCTCATACTGGAGTCCCAACTCCAGGATGAAGCTTCTTTTTATTAGGATAATTGCTAAAGACTATGTACATAAAGTCAGTTAAGCAAGTATGTTAATCAATCTAATGGTTTAGCTTTTCAAGGTTGAATTTCGAGTTAACTGGTTTCTACATCACTAGGAAGGGTCAGGTGTGAAGGAGAATCTGATCTTGGACAATGTTAATGGCTCTAGGCATTCCTTAGGAGCTGCAGCCACATTCAGCTATGCAAACATGTCCTAAGGCCTTGCACCTTCTCCAGCCCTTCCCTTTTGAAGTCTTTTCCTTTGATGCTTCTCTCCTGCATCTCCCACATCAAACATCTAATGAAATATCATGAGGGGCTCACATGGTTAGTAATATGATGAAAGGGACACATTGTAAGGATATTGATTAATATCCTTTTTATCCAATAACAGTAACCTCACAGCTCCCTTCTGTTTTTCTTTTGATCATGCAAATTAAGCAGTACTCTTGTTAACTGTCCATCTATTTCTTCTAGGAAGGCCATGTTCCATTTACCATCTCCATGTTCCTCTGAAGGTCAAGACCATTGATCTTGCTGGTCATTGCAATGATGAAAACACCTTGCATTGGGTGGTTAAGAGCCATTAACTGCGTCCTCTCTTCATACTCCTTTCCATTAACAAACCAAACCCCATGAATCTTCTCAGACCAACAGTGCTGGCCTAACCAACAACTGAACATGCTGGTGACTCTCTTACCAGTGCAAATGGATGTCTTCTGGGAAATGCAACACTTGAATATGTCCTTTGTTCTCACATAATTTATCCCCTTCAGCATTCTCACTTCCCTGGCCCTTTTAGTCTCTTCATCACTTTCTCCCGCAGGAATTTAAGCATTGCCACATCACTTTGGATGAGCCATTACTATCTCCAGGCCCCCAGGGGCAGCAAGTTGGAACCATCTACTGGGATGTTTGCTAGGTATTCAGTACTGTGTCCTGAGAAAGTGCCCTCAAGCCCATAATATGTCCCTTTCTCAACCTTATGCCCCCTGAATTAATCAACAAAAATGCCCAGTCCTCCAGGCACCCCTTTAGCTTATGTTGTTACATGCTGGTTAATATTTGCAGTTCACTCATTTTATAGCAATTCTATCAGGCCCACCTAGGTACGGGCAGATCCAGAGGGGGCCTTCTGATGCTTTGCAATGGAAAGGCCACAGAAAGAATGCTGTTTTTTAAGGATCAACCACATCATAGGCCCTGACACCAATCTTACAGAAAATGACCAGTATAAGGAAAAAGGAGGAAGTATCACTACAAAGATCCTGCAAATATCTAAAGAATAATAAAAGAATGTTATAATACTTGATGACGATACACTTAAAACTGGAAGAAATGGACAAAGTCCTTCATAAGCACAAGTTACTAAAAAAAAAAAAAAGAAAAAAAGAAATAGAAAGTCTGAATGGCTCTTAGGAAGTAGAATTCATAACCAAAACCTTCACACCAAGGGAACTCCAAACCCAGATAATTTCATTGGTGAATTCTATCAAATAATTAAGGGGGAAATAATATCAAATATGCAAAAATATTTCTTTAGAAAGCAGAGAAGTTATACTTCTTGACCTGTTCAATGAGGCAAGTATAAACTAACAGAACAATAAACTTCATGAATACAACAGTCCTTGATCAAATATTAGCAAATTAAATCTAGCAATATGTGAAAAGGATAATACATCATGACCAAGTGGAGTTTATCTCTGTAATGCAAGGTCTATCATTTCAAATAAAATCAGTATAATTCACCATGATATAAAAAAAGAGAGAGAACCATGTGATTATCTCAAGAAATGTGGAAAAAGCATTTGAAACAATTCAAACTAATCATGAAAAAAATTCTCAGCAAGCTAAGGACAGAAAAAAACTCATTCTGATATGAGTCATCCATAAAAATGTGTAGCTAACAGCATAGTGAATTAATGAATACTCCCCCTCCAAATCTCTGTGCAATATTTCACTAGCCAGTGAAATATAGTACAAAGAAGAAAGAAAAAAAAGGCATAAAACTTAGAAACAAAAAAGTAAAACAGTCTCTATTTGCAGATATCATAGTTGCATCAATAGAAATTCCTAGAATATCTAATAAAACTAAAAGTTACTTAAAACAGTTGTAGGATTCAGGATTAAAAAAATTTTTTTGTACATTAGAAACGATTATAAAATGAAATAAAAATGAGGAACTAATTTTCATTAGTAAGCAAAAATATAAAATACTTAGGAAGAAATTTAAAAAAATATGAAAGACTACCATATTGAAAACTATAAAACATTGCTGAGAGAAAATACAGATCTAATTAAATGGAGAGCTAAACTATGTTCATAGATGACAAGACTTAATATCGTTAAGATAACAATATGCAAATACCTCCTCAAAGAAAGTCTTAACAGGGACACCTGGGTGGCTCAGTCAGTTAGCGTCCAACTCTTGGTTTTTGTTAAAGTCATGATCTCACCGTTCCTGAGTTTGAGCCCCACATCGGGCTCCCGTGCTAACAGCACGAAGCCTGCTTGGTATCTTCTTTCTCTCCCTCTCTTTCTGCCCCTCCTCTACTCACACTCTCTCTCCCAAAATAAATAAATAATCATTTAAAAAGACAAAAAGAAAAGAAAATCTCAACAGATTTCTTGGTAGAAGTTGAAAAGTTGATTACATGATTTATACTGAAATTAAAATGACCTACAATAGCAAAACAATCTTTAAAAGAGAGATCAAAGTTGGAATGCCTATATTATCAGAATTTCACATTTACGATAAAGTTAAATCAGTGAGGTATTAGTGTAAAGATAGACAAATAGATCAATGGAACCACAGACACACTCATATTTGATCAATATATTCTCAACAGTGTAAAATAAATTATCAGCAATGTTACCATGCAATTCAATGAGTAAAGAAAAAGAAAAACCTTTTCAACAAATGGCGCAGGAATGACTTCAAATCCTTGTTTTAGAAAGAAAAATAAAAGCTCAATCCTACCCCACATGATACACAAAAATTATTTTGACATGGATCATAGACCTAAACATAAGTCAACACTGTAAAGCTCATAAAAGAAACATAGGAGAATATTTTTGTAACCTTGAAGCAAGCAAAAATTTCCTAGGCCACAGAAAGTATACCCATAAAAGAAAAATTGATAAAGTAGACTTCATCAAAATTAAGAATTTTAACAAACTCTATTTATGGAATGTGTAAAAGAGATATTTCACAAAAGAAGATAATCAGATTGGCTGTTTTGCACATATACAGTTGCTCAATGGAATTAGTCATCAATAAAATGCAAATTAGAACCACACTGAGATATCACTACATATTCACTAGAGTTGCTGCTGTTAGAAAGACTGGAAATACCAAATGGTGAGCCTGTAGAACACATGGATCTCTTACATCATTTGTAAGACGAAAAATGACAAACTTGATTTTTGAAAATTACTTGTCATTTTCTTGTATAATTAAACCTATTCTCAAAAGGAATTGTCCAAAGATATTAGTAGGCACTTGTTGGGAGTTTAGCTGAACTACATAATATTGCTGCCTCCGCATCCATTTCATCCATTTCCTGTGGCCAAGGAACCATGCAGGAGCTTTGAACTGGCAGCTAGACCCTCCAGGAGGTGCATGACCTAGGGAACAGCCTGCAGGGTCACAAGTAAATATAAGTTCCTGATACAACTACCTCAATGACCCTTGTCAATGCCCTTCCCTTAGAAGAGACACCCCACTCCACCGCACCCAAAGCTTACCAAAATCCCGCTTAGTGTTTTAAATTGTCAAATTCTGCCTTAGCTTGGGAACTCTAAAGCACTTCACCCTCAAGACACCAGTGAAGACATGGGGCCCAGGTCCTGCCCTGCTCTCTCTCCCTGGACCCTGCCTTGATCTCCCCGAATGGCTTGTCTGTGTACCTCCTTCCCTTCCTGTGAGTAATACACTCTATTTCACTTTCCCTTGCTGTTGTCTGGTAAAACCTGGCTCACCCTATCACACTCTGGGGCTCTACTTAACACATGGTAATTTAACAAAGTCACAACCCCACTGTATTCACAATGGCTAAAATTGGAACAACCTAAAATTTTCAACCACAGGAAAATAAATAAATTGTGGTATATTCATATGTACCACATATATTGCTGGAGTATTTCTCAGCAACGAAACGGAATGAATCACTGAAATGCACAACATGGGTGAATTGCTCAATATTATATTAAGCAAAAGAAGCCAGCCACAAAATAATGCATAATGATTCCATTTATATGATGTTTTAGAATAGGCAAAATTGATCTATAGTGATAGAAATCCAAAAAATGATTCCTGAGGTCAGAGATAAGGGGATATTGACTGGAAAGGGGCATGGGGACCTTCTATGGTGGTAGAAATGTTCCCTATTCTTTTTTTTCTTTTTTTTAGTTTTAATTTTTTTTAACGTTTTATTTATTTTTGAGACACAGACAGACAGAGCATGAACAGGGGAGGAGGAGAGAGAGAGGGAGACACAGAATCCGAAGCAGGCTCCAGGCTCTGAGCTGTCAGCACAGAGCCCGATGCAGGGCTCTAACTCACGGACTGTGAGATCATGACCTGAGCCGAAGTCGGATGCTTAACCGACCAAGCCACCCAGGTGCCCCGAAATGTTCCCTATTCTTAATCCTCTTGCACTGTTGGTGGGAATGCAAACTGGTGCAGCCACTCTGGAAAACAGTGTGGAGGTTCCTCAAAAAATTAAAAATAGACCTATCCTATGACCCAGCAGTAGCACTGCTAGGAATTTACCCAAGGGATACAGGAGTGCTGATGCACAGGGGCACTTGCACCCCAATGTTTATAGCAGCACTCTCAACAATAGCCAAATTAAGGAAAGAGCCTAAATGTCCATCAACTGATGAACGGATAAAGAAATTGTGGTTTATATACACAATGGAGTACTACATGGCAATGAGAAAGAATGAAATATGGCCCTTTGTAGCAACATGGATGGGACTGGAGAGTGTTATCCTAAGTGAAATAAGCCATACAGAGAAAGACAGATACCATATGTGTTCACTCTTATGTGGATCCTGAGAAACTTAACAGGAACCCATGGGGGTGGGGAAGGAAAAAAAAAAAAAAAAGAGGTTAGAGTGGGAGAGAGCCAAAGCATAAGAGACTCTTAAAAACTGAGAACAAACTGAGGGCTGATATGGGCTGGGAGGGAGGGGAGGGTGGGTAATGGGTATTGAGGAGGGCACCTGTTGGGATGAGCACTGGGTGCTGTATGGAAACCAATTTGACAATAAATTTCATATATTAAATAAATAAATTAATTAATTAATTAATTAATTAAAAAAAAAGAAATGTTCCCTATTCTTGACTGTTGTTGTTTTAGATGAGCGTATATGTTTGCCAAAATTCATCAAAGGGTATGCTTATATTTCATAGTAAATAAATTAAATGTCAATAAGTTAAGGAAAAAATGAGTATTTTTCTCTATGCTGGATCTGCCTCAGAATCTCTGATTTCATGATGTTTATCTCAAATATAAATCTGAAGTATGAGTGAGGGTAAATATTTAATTTCAACCATAATTCTTGTGTTATAGAGTTAACAGTGGTCACAGGGTCTAGAAAATGTCCTATCCTTTATGTTAAGAATCTAATGTAAAGAATTCAGAAGATGCAACCTAACTTACTTTGGTTTTGGCATCTCTCTTGATAAGACAGCTTCCAATTCATATCTTCTCCCCTACAAATTCATTTCTCACTAGTATTTGACATTTGTATTTTTAATTACAAATGAAATGATAGTTACTGCATTAATGGAACCTACTCCCTGCTTACCAAATCTCTCACATACTCATATCCAACAAACTTGTCTTCTCTGTTGCATCACAATGTGCCGACTTAACAGGTGATACAGCTTTTAGGTTAAAATGAAAAAGGTACTTTGACTCAAAAATGTAGGTTCTGTTCCCCAAATGGAAAAAAAAAAGACAATGTCATTTTCTCTGGTGACTCAAGAGTTGTTTGTGTCGGGAAAATATAAACAGTGAAATGCTAAAACCAGGTGCATTGTCAAACCCTCAGATCTGACAGTGTTGAGCCCTAGGTGGCATTGGGCCATACACTGCCTTCTATGTGGGTCTCTGGCTCATTCTTCCAGAATCACCCTTGCTGCCTTGGTGTTTATGCCCATTACCATATTCATCTTGTAGTTTGCAAGGTCTGTGCCTTCTCCTCTCCATTGGGAGGTACTTTCAAGCAGTGGATACAACTTCTAATTCCATTTGGATTTCTTCTCTAATAACCTAGGACCTAGTGGTCCACACCTGGTCATTCAAAATGCATCTTGTATATACATATAAAAAACTACACCAAACCTTCCTTAGATTTGTCTATATTGCTTCACAATGCATTTATATTTAAAAATGAAGAGTTTCAAAAGTAAATTTTACACCACAAAGAAAGAATGGGATTTCACTTAATTTCTAGTTGAAGGGTTGAGTCCCAAAGTCCTTGGAGATCATTGCTAGGAAATGGCACACATACCATTGACTCTTGAATCTACTTTAAGGGAAGGTAAATTTTAACATTTCATTAGCGCATATCTCAACATAGGTTGTAGGAGAGATCTAATAATAAGTGTCTGTGTGGGCCAATTTAAGAGAGACACTTGGGAGAGAAAAATATTCTCCCCCATAGATCAATTGAAACCTCTGTCACTGGGAATTTTTCTAAAAATAGGCCTTTCAAGTTTGTTTTTTTTTTAAATCACTCATTCACTGTAAGTTTGTGAGACTGAATTTATTATTTTTGTACTTGAGAGAATTCAAATCAAGTGTCTTTGAGATTTTCCTATGATTCATGACAGCCCTTAGAGATGGTTTGTTTACTGCTGACATTCATTTAATTAAATCTTAACAGTAGCTAGGAAAGAAGCAAAAATAATATATTTTAGCTTTAAATGTGGAAAGTAATACATACATATGACTGCTTAATAAAAATTAATTCTTTTAAATTATAACCATATTTTCCAATTTGCCTTTATTTTATATGAAAAAAAAGAGTAATGACAGGCCACTGCAATTATTTTCAAAGCAAGATAGTAATTTGCATTTTGCAAAGCCTCATCTTTGAAGGTTATCTTTTCAAATACTATATTACATCACTTTACAGAAACTTTTCCTTTAGAATGATTTAGTCATCCAGGGGGCATATTAATACAGAATACCTCAGAAAAATCTGGCAAGTAAGTTGACATTCTAAAGGAGTTTTCTTAATTAGCACATAGTTTACCTAAATTAGCACATAGATAGTTATCAGAATTTTTTAAAAATCTTCTTCAATTGTGAAATATTTCCAGAAGAAGAGAGATGGATAGAGGTAGGTAGGTAGGTAGGTAGGTAGGTAGATAGATAGATGTTAGATAGATTAGTGATAGATGAACAGATGAATAGATACATGTATATATGGATGGATGGATGGATAGATACATAGACAAATAGATAAATAAAATAATCATCGGTGGAATCCCCTGCTATCATTACCTTGGTTATAAAACACAACATCACTAAGATTTTATTTTTTTATTATTTTAAAATTTTATATATGTATGTATGTATGTATGTATGTATGTTAGAAAGGGAGAGAGTGCCAGCCAGGAAGAGGGGCAGAGGAAGAGAGAGAGAGAATCTTAAGCCAGCTCTAGTGCAGAGCTGGATCCACGACCCTGGGATCATGACCTGAGCCAAAATGAAGACTCAGATGTTCAATCGACTGAGCCACCCAGGTGCTCCAACATTACTAATATTTTAGAAGCCACCCCCACTGCCTACCTTTCCTAGATTATATCCCATTTTCCATCCTGTAAAGGTAACCACTATTGTATAAGAAGGTCCTTATTTTTCTTTATGGTTTACCACACATTACTAAACAATACAATTTAATGTTGTCTGATTTTAAAATTTGTTTATGAATGAATTCTGATTACATGCTTCCCTTTGTAACTTGTTACTTTTAGCCTCCATTTTGTTTGTGAGCTTAATCTAAGTTAGTGAGCAGCTATAGTTTTATTTGCAGTGCCATATGGTATTTTGCTGTATGAATGTATCCTAAACTATTTATCTGGTTACCATCAATAGACAAATGGGTTGTTTTCATCTTGGGACTTTTATAAACATTTTTATATTTTTTTTCTTGGTGCACACGTAAGAAACCTTCTCTTGGACTGGAATTACCAGGTCAGAGATTATGCATATTTTCAACTTTTCTAAGTAAACTCTTTTCCACTGTGGTTGTACCAGCACTGTGGGAGAAATCTCTTTGATGCGTATCTTCAACAACACATGATGGTCAGTATTTTTTGTGTAACCGCTGGGTGTTTTTATTTTGCATCTCTCTAATCACTACTAAAGTAATGCCTTCTTTCCATAAGATTATTACTGAGTTGGATTTCTTCTTTTGTGGAGGATTTGCTCAAAACTAACAAGTTTTCTGATAGTTTGTCTTTTTATTATCACACTGTATTGATCTTATTTTGTATATTATTGACCTTGAACATCTGTCCTTATATTTATTCTTGGTACTATTTTAAGTGTTTACCTTTTTAAAAAACTATATTTTCTAAACCTTTATAATTGGTTTGTAGAAATATATCACATGCAACAAATTTCTCAAACTGAATTTTGTGCCCAACTACTTTGTAAAACTCTCTTATTGATTCCAATATTTTGTACAAAATTGTGTTATCTGTAAAGCAAAAATGATAGCTTTCACCCTTCTTTTTTAATCCTATATTTTTTATGTCTTTTTCTTTAACTTAATGTATGGCTGAGATTACCAGTTCAAGAGTGAATAGGAGTGGAGTAGAGGTAGCAGACTTTCTTGTCTTGTCCCTGATCTCAAAAGGAAACTTTTCAATGCTTCATGATCGACTTTTGCTTTTTTTTTTTTTTTTTGTATAGTCTCTTGACCATATTAATGACTTTCCTTTCTAATTCTAGTTTGCTAAGAGATTTCATCATGAATGTATGTTGGTTTTATTAAATGCCTTTTGCATCTAGTAAAATATTAATGCAGTTCACTCCATTTACATATTCCTAGGGAAACTGCATTACTTATTTATACGATACTAAATCTACTTTACATTCTTAGAATAAACCCCACTTCATTGATAACATAAGATCATTTTTTCATTCAGTACTGGATCCATTGTTTGTTTAGGATCTTTATATCTCTGTTCTTGAATGATATTAAATTCTATTTATCAAATTTTGGTATCGAGGTTTTGCAAGCTAGTAAGTTACAGTGTTTCCTTTTTCTATTCTCTATTCTCTGTAAGTAATTATGTAAGATTAAAATGTAATATCTTTCTTGAATGTTTGGTGGCATTCTTGACTTCCATCAGGGGTGGGGTGAAATTATTCCAAGAATGTGGCCTTTATCTAGCACTCAGCAGATTACTTGTAAGCTTATCAATTCATTTAAAATGGCAATTTAAAAATGTTTTTATTGAGCATTTTTTGACATCAGGTACCAGGAACTTTTCATAATATTTAGTGTGCCATATTGTCAACAACAAAAATCTCTAAATTTAGTTTAAAATATGTTTTGGAGGGGCACCTGGGTGGCTCAGTTGGTTGAGTGACTGTCTTCGGCTCAGGTCACTATCTCACAGTTCGTGAGTTCGAGCCCTGTGTCGGGCTCTTTGCTGACAGCTCAGAGCCTGGAGCCTGCTTCGGATTCTGTTTCTCTCTCTTTCTGCCCCTTCCCCACTCATGCTTTGTCTCTCTCTGTCTCTCAAAAAATGAATAAACGTTTAAAAAAATTTAAAATATGTTTTGGATAATCATAGGACCTCTAACTGGGACTACCTGTAGGTAGTTGATTTAAAGTCATTCTTGTGGAGTTGAAGTCACACAGTAACCAGGTTTTTTTGGTGTATACATGTGCAAAGAAGAGCAAAAGGTAGCGATTAACTGTCTTCATAGATGAGGAATTAGCTGGGGATCTAATGAGTTTGGAGAAGGTTTGATGAGAAGTGTTCGATGACAGTGGTAGCACTGTAATATAACATCACATTTACCCAGCATCAAAAGGAAATAATAATATTTGCCTATACTTATATAGTGCTTATCATTATGTAGAAAATGTTTTAAGTTCTTTACATGTATAAATTAATCTACAATGCACAATGGTGTAAGATAGGATTAATAAGGTAAGTAAGATAGGCCAGTAAAATATCAGCACCAGAATTTGTAACTGGCAAGTCTGGCTATTGAAGTCATGCCGTTCATTAACCTCTACTCTATACTGCCTCTAGATGCTTTAGTGGACAATATTTTATAATAATTATGTATAGAGGATTGCAACTGACTTCCTTTACTAAATAAGTTTTGATTTCACATTAACATGAAATACATTTCTTATTTTGATAAAAGAACATCCATCAGCAGGGTGCATGATGAAGACAACATATGGAGTGAATTCATCCCAACCCTACTGGGGTCCAAAATGACCCTACACTGGCCTAAGATCACGGCTCCCCCAGACCTTCCACCCTCATTAGAAAAGGAGAGGATGCCCAAGCACTTGGAGTTTCAACTCTATCATGGGAATTCAGTTCAGTACCAGAACACTTGGTATAAGCTCAGCCTTCCCCAGGAAGTAAATACAACCATCCTTTGGTTCTACTTTCAGAGCATGATCAATATCTGACTATTGCTCATGACTTCTGTGCTATCATGTTGTTCTGAGCCACCATCATTTTATCCTTAGATTACTGCCATTGCCTCCTGACTGGGCTCCTTGATTCTGCCCTTGCCACTTCATTCAATCCATTATCAATACAACCAACAAAAATTTGATCCTTTTAAAATGCAAGTCAGGTCTTATTACTTTTTTGTTCAAATTTTCCAAAGGCCCCACGTTTCACTCAGAACAAAAGCCAAGTCTTTACAATGCTTTTCAAAGACTCTTCCTTCCCTGTTATCTATCGGATCCTTATTCTTACCATTCTTTGCTTTGCTTGCCAGCCTCAATGTTCTTTTTTGCTGTTCCTCCCATGAACCAGACTCATTTACAGCTTGCAAGCACTGCTTGCACTCCATCAGGAATGCTCCTCTCCCTATAAGCCCTCATGACTAACTCTTTGATCTCTAAAGTGTTTGTTCAGATGTCTGTGCAATGTGGGCTTCCCTGAGCATTCCATTTAAATCTGAAACTGATTCTCTCCTCTCTGCCCCTCCCCCTGCTTTACTGATCACCCTCCCCTGGTTTGTACTTTCTTTTTTCTATAGTACTACTCACCTTTAACATACTATGTAATATACACATTTATTTTGTTAAATAAAGTAACTATTAAAGAATTTTGTTTTTCATCACTTCATATTCCTTATGGAGACTTCACTCTTCTTTCTAAATTTTAATAATCAAGAATAATTCATTGACTCCACTTTTAACTTTTACTGTTAAAGAATTTATAATCATGGTGATTCAACTCTGATATAGATAAACAAGTCTCGTGTTTTCAGGTAGAAGCTATATAAGGAAAATATTGGGGCAATATTTGAGAAAAATTTTGGACATTAGAGTTAACTATGGTGGAACTTGGAAAGGAGATATTCACAAAGAGCAAAATATTAATCATGAAGTTACTTCATTTCCTTGATAGAGTAGGTAGAATAATTATTTTGAAATCCATTAAAATGATGTAAGTCTTTTGAAACACCTTTTTCTAAGGAACAATACTTTTCTGTTAATGAGATCTTCATCAGAATGATGAGTTAATTTGCCTGTTAAAATCAGAGGTAATCTGAGAAACATCCCATGTAAAAAGGTAGCCCAATACAACCACTCCAAGTGTATATTCATATGGATGCTGGATTTCGGGGGTTTTTTTTCAAGTTTTTTTTAATTTATTTTGAGAGGGACAGAGACAGTGCGAGTGAGGGAGGGGCAGAGAGAAAGAGATAGAGAATCCCAAGTAGGCTCTGTGCTGCCAACACAGAGCCCAACGCAGGACTCAAATTCACAAAACTGTGAGATCATGACCTGAGCCTGAGTCAGAAGGTTAACCCACTGAGCCACTCAGGCACCCCTGGCTGATAAATTTTAAATCTTCCCCTATGATAAAATGAAATAATAGATTTTTATATCTTGAAGATGTTCTGTAAGCTTAAATAGTTTGAACTTTTTATTTTGTAGGAAGGAAAATGTGAGCCTTGACTTGAGCTACCTAGAGTCATTCAGCTAATTAACAACACAATTCTGACTCATGTTAAATATTCTCTGCCACAGTATCTTTGGCCAAAATCATACTAGTTATGTTCTCACTTTTTTACATGATAAAATTTCTTGTATTTTATTTGGATTCTAAGCTAACTGTAACCTCAATTCAGTATTTTCATTTTCCTTCTTCAAAAACACAGACTTCAATTTTTTAGGAGTCTGCTTTACACAAAATTACCTATTTAATTTAACATACAAGAGAATCACAGATTAAAAACAAGTTCATTGATCGACACACATTTCTCTAGGTTTTAAAAATACTTTGATGTTCTTGCTGACATCTGTGTCATGGGGATGATTCTACTAAGGATGTTAATGCTGGTAATTCAAAGAAGTTGAGTGTCAGATGAGAACTTGACTTCCACTGAAATTCTTTTTTAGTCACATCTTTCCTTCTGATTAACTTGTTTAAGGACCAAGTTTGTTAAAATGAGTATGTTAATAGCAAGCCCCTCCCCCCCAAAAAATCTACAATCACTAATCCTATTCCCTGGGTTTTGGATTTACTTTTCATTCTGTAAAATAATATGAAATAAGATAGTTGAAATTTATTATATTTTGGTCCTTTGGTTAAAATAGCTCAGCAATTATAAAATAGAATTAAAATCCATAAACTTTAATTTTTTCTTCTTTTATTCTCTCTATTCACCCCCATCTGCCTTAACATCAGAATTTCTTTTTGGTGAATGCATTTTTTATCACAGCTGCAACTTGTGTTTTCAAAGACTAGAGATCCATATGATCCAATGCCCTCATCCAGATAATTGTTTTTCAGTGCTTCACAAAGAAATACTTTGTTTTGGAAGTGTAAGATATTTTATACATTTTTGGCTACTATATGCTTCATGTTATTGCTTATAAATAAACTCAAGGATGAGTTTGATGGCTAACCCATAAACAGGTCAGAGATGTTCAAGGAGAGTGTGGGATGAACAAGGGGGGAGTTTACAGATAAGGGAGGCTCCTGGTGAGCTAATGGAAGTAAATTGAAAAAAATGAAATGGCAATCAACTAAAAATAAACATGGAGAAGAAGCTACACAGTCTGGTAATCATTAAAAGTTTTAATAGCATAGTGAATGAAGAGATCAGTTGCAAATGGTTAAAAATAACTCGAAGTCACTGTAAAATGCAGCCTCCTGGGGCACCTAGTGGCTCATCCGGTTAAGAATCCTACTATGGCTTAGGTCATGATCTCATGGTTCATGAGTTCCAGCCCCACATCGGGCTCTGTGCGGATAACTCAGAGCCTGGAGCCTGCCTGGGATTCTGTGTCTCCCTCTCTCTCTCTCTCTCTGATCTCCTCACTCATGCCCTGTCTCTCTCTCTCTCAAAAAATAAACATTAAAAATTTTTTAATACAGCTGCCTTGCTGTCTGCTCACTGCACTCATTCACCTACCAAAACAGGTCAGATAATCTCAAGCCCAATTAATGACTCTCTGGAACTGTTATAATATTCAGTGTTGTGAGTCTAGAAGGATAACTTGGCAAACTGGAAACACAAAATGCTTTCTACTTTATTGACTGATCAACACATCTATAGGCCTTTGCTCAGTCCTCAGAATAAATTCACATTCCAAAAATGGGATACAACAGAATCCTGCTCCTCAGCCCCAAGAGGGACGCCAGGGGAGAGATTTTTTCCCTCTTAAATATATGACACTTCTGATATTTTATGGCAACTTGTGTGGTTGGAAATATTTGTCAAATAGTTGGATGAGAGCAGCTCTTCATGAAACTTGAGATATGAGAATAGGGTTATTTTGAAAAAATCTATGGACAATCTATGTTCAGGATAAGAGCTAAACTTTTGGATGTGTGGTGTCTTAATAAACAGTAGCAGTTTATGTTTTACACAAAGTGCTGATATAACAAAGGCAAAGAAAAAAAGACATGTCAAAAAGGGAAAACCATATTGTTTTACATCAACTGCTCGTTTCTAAAACTCACTTCAAGTAGTTTATTTAACAAGATGTGGGCTGTAGAAAAGTTGGAGAATGTTTACTCTGAACATGCAATTATTTTCTTCCTGTAACATTTGTACCCCTAGGGAGATGCTGTCAGTCTTACTGATTGAAGAAACTTTCCCTCAGCCAAGAAAACTTGAATTTTGATGAGTATTTCTGGAAGGCTGCTAAGTTGTTTACGGCACCTGAGATGTAAATAGCTTACCTCTAGGAGACAAGACATTATCCTCTGACAAGAACTTGATTATGGGGTTCAGTTTCTATTTCATTTATTTCTAATTTTGTGTGTATCTGGTCATGAAAAAAGGAATCATGTCTACTTTTTCCTCTTTATTATGAAACGGTTGATACACATGTGAAAGTAGAGAGAAAAACTAATCAACAATGTTGAACTCCTATCACTTATTTCCCCTGTACTCTTGCCCAATATGCCATTGAGTAGGTCCACTATATTTTATTGAGCAAATTGACTATCGATGGACTGTTGGGCTGTTCTCTTTTTCTAGAAGACAAAAAATAGTGTTCCAATAAACAGTTTTATACATATGACTTTTTCATGTTTCCTATGAAGTAAATGCCTAGACTTGGGATTTCTTTGTCAAAGGGTAAAGGCAATTGTCATTTTACTGGATGTGGTACACTATTTGCAAAAATTAACTCAACTATTCTCCTATGTATAGCATTTATACACTCTTGTCTTGAGATTTTTCAAATCTTCCTTTCAACAAATAGAGGCTATCTCCCTACTGGTTGAATCAGGACTGGCTTTGTACCTTGCTTTGGCCGGTATAATGTGGTGAAAGTGAACTACATGAAATTTTGATTCCAGTCCCCAAAAGGTTTTGCGACACTTCTGCTCACTTTCTTGGGATCATTGCCTCCGTCAGGTGAACAAGCTCAGTCAAGTCTATTGAAGTCTAAAAGACCACGTAGGACAGAACCATGTCAACTTGCTTTTCTCAGCCAGTGCTCCAGATATGTGAGATGTGTCGGTCATGATCAGCAAAGCTGGTCCTCAGCTGATGACAGATGTGTGAGAGCTAAGCCATGATTAGAGTGCAGCCTAAATCTCCAACCCACAGAACTGTAAGCTGAATAAATGTGTTGTTTGAAGCTACAAAGTTTCAGTGTAGTTTGCTAGCCATCAATAATCAATTTATACACCACATAACTGCCAAATCCTCCCCCACTGGTATTGCACCATTTTGCAATCTCAACACCAACATATTATAGTATCTATTTATTCTTTCCCATAGAGTGTGTTGTTGAAATGCTGCATTTTCCCGTATAAAAGGAAAAGCTGATGTATCGGTATTGTTTTATTTTACATCTCTCTTATTATGAATGAGGTGGAGTATCTTTTCAGATGGCTAGGTATCCTCCTATTTGTGACTTCATCGAAAACTTTGCTTTCCTGTCCACCATGAGCATGTTTATTAGAATACTTGAGCACATCCAACAAAGACATGGAGATAACTTAAATCCTGATTTAAGGTAAGCTTCCCCAAATTTTGACCTATTTATTAACTCCTTTACATCCTCACTCTCTTAATGAACTGTTTTTGTAACAGCTAATGAACATTATTGGTCTTGTAAAAACCCTTTGCTCTAATTTAAGACCTAAATAGCCCATTTACTGAACAATGGGAATGAGATAAATTGCAATGGTTGATTCTCCAAAAATAGTAACCTGAAATCAGCTTTATAGGATCAAATTATATATCTCCAGCTCAGGGATGCCTGGGTGGCTCAGTTGGTTGAGCGTCTGACCTCAGCTCAGGTCATGACCTCATGATTGGTGAGTTCAAGTCCCACGATGGGCTCTGTGCTGACAGCTCAGAGCCTGAAGCCTGCTTCAGATTCTGTGTCTCCCTCTCTCCCTCTCTGTCCCTCCCCCGTTCATGGTCTGTCTCTCGCTCTCTCTCAAAAATAAATAAACATTTAAAAAATTTATAAATCTCCAGATCAAATTTAATATACAATTCATATCACACATGTGGGGTATACTTAATGGTTATATTCATCTCAGTGTAATATTAGAAATACATCTTACTCAGAGTAACCCACATTAAAAACCACATTCTTCACCATGTTTTACACCTGAAAGTAAGGTAACATTGTGTTAACTGCAATTTTTTTAAGTTTGTTTATTTATTTATTTATTTATTTATTGAGAGAGAGAGAGAGAAAGAGAGAGAGAGTGCATGAGCAGGGGAGGGGCAGAGAGAGGGGTAGAGAGAATCCCAAGCAGGCTCTACACCATCAGCACAAAGCCTGATGCAGGGCGCAAACCCACGAACTGTGAGATCATGACCTGAACTGCAACCAAGAGTCAGACACATAACCAATTGAGCCACCCAGGCACCCTTCAACTTCACTTTTTATAAAAGGGGGAAGAAAAGAAAAATACTAACACTTTACAGAATACTAAATAGGAGCTCAAAATTCAGGTCAGTTTCTGACCTGTATTAAGTATTTTCCTGATGTAACTAATCATTTATCATAAATTCTAAAAATAATTTTAAAAACCCACATTGTTGCCCCTTCTAAGTTAACTTACAAGTTATCTAAGAAAGACGCAAGCACGAAAATAATATATGCAAGGAAGCAGAACTTAGAACGCTCATGTCCTCTTTCACTAAGAGCCAAGAGCCACAGAGAGATCAGACCATGAACAAGTCTATGAATTCAGAATCTGAATCATCTGATCCAAGAAAGTCTGCCAGCTGTATATTCCCACCTTCCTGTGCTCTCCTACATCTTTATCTTATCTCTACCCCAGCATGTGGGAACCATCTGTTTATCCATCTGTCTCCTTAAGGACAGCTGCACAGGTGCTGCTTTGCTTACCTAAACATCTCTCGCCATTAGTCTGGTACGTGAAACATGAAAGGTATCCAAAAATATTTGTTACGGTGGAATAAACTGAAAAGTAATTGTTAGAATAATTAAAATTGTCCACTCTCATAGTATGTGTTAGTATAGAAATATAGTCACATAACTTTCAGATCTTGCTATAAAAGACAAGACTCCCAATTCAAACATACTTAGGGTTTTCCTTATATGTGTGTCGTATCCACAGTAATGCTAAGGAAGGTGGGATGGCCTAATGCATTGTAAGGAAGACCCTAATTAATTCTTTCAAAGCTGCTATTTCACAATGAAAATGCCCTGATATTGACATCTTATAAGAGAGGGAGAAGGAGCATGCATGGAGGAAAATGGATTCTTCCAACACGATTAATATTTTACTTAACTGTATTGGATTTATGAACACAAGAGTATGGAGCATTTTCTAAACTGCTTTCACAGGACCCAACCTTTCTTGGCCTATCCATATGTGGGGAGAGGACATGATATGTTTCTCAGTCTCCGAATTTCTACATACCTCTTCTTGGTCTTTATCATTACTTGCTCTTAAGTGCTTTGCAAATTTTACAAAATGATATTCAAGGATACTAATCACTTAGTCCCAGTAACAATGGTACATTGAAGTCTCAAACACTTTAAACCGAGGTGATGCCTCTTTTGCCCAGTGGAGGAAAGTGAGGTCAGAAGTATTTGGTTTTAGTTCCTTGCTCTTTACTCACACCCACGTGATTCTGGGCTCCCTACCCACTTTCTCAAACTATTAGTTTCATCATCTAGAAAGTAAATGTAAGATGCCGTATACAAATCTGCCCCCCTTGGTGAAATGTATATGCTGCCCCCCTTGGTGAAAACTGGCTGTTCAATATCTGGGGGGTGACTTTCTCATCTCCCTGAAAATGACTGCTCTATTAATGTGGGGGATTCACAATGAAACACATTTAAAGACACTGGAATATTCAGCTCAGCAGACTATAGAGGACTGACACTGGTGTGAACTTGGACAGTTTGCTTAACCTCTGTTGAGCCTCTGTTGTCTCATCAGTAAAATGGAGATATTGAGAGAAACACAGTGTCTGGCACAGAGTAAGGGCCCAACAAATGTGAGGTTAATTTCTTTTCTTTATTTAGAGTTAGTGTACTTGAAACTTATAAAGTACTATATTAGTTTGATAGGATACTTGAAAAGTATAAATCAGCCTACCACAGTTGGTTTTCCCTGAAAACCTGAACTGGCAATACTGACATAAAATAAGACAAGAATATCTTAGAACAGAAATTCGTGGTTCTCTGAACTCTGGTAATGTCTCCTGACATATTGATAGGATTTCACCCAATGCATTTCTATTTTAAATTCACAGGTAAATTATTTCACAGTCCAGGAAATGCTCTCATAGTACAATAACTTCAGGATTTAGTATCTACTTTTAAAATGTCATTTATACTAGCCCCGTTCTTTTTCTTTTCTTTCTTTTAAACCAGAAGCATGATGAGCTAATCAGGGGAAGAAAGGGAAGGAAATAAACCCAAAGGATTCTGCAAGGAAAGGACAGTGAGTGGTTGAACTGAGAGCTGGTCTGATCTGAGTAAGCAAATTCTGGGTTACTTTGTCTTTTAGCCACAGCCACTATTGCCACTCAGTATGACGTAACACGGGACAGGTACTAGAGTGAATTGGAAATCTTTCTTTTAGGAATCAGGGAATAAACACTGAAGAAATGACTGCATTCAGCAGAAAGAAGTGACCTCTTGCAGGACAAAAGGTGTGGCTGAACACAGAGGAGCTGGTTTATTCTAGAATGAATAAGTAAATAAATAAAATTTTCAAAAAAAGTGTAGATCCTTAGGATGCAGTAGTCATCCTACGTAGTAAATACATGTCTCAAAGTAAAAATAAATAAATAAATAATAAAAAATAAAAAATTACTTCTTTTCATCAGGGACTGTCAAATTCTGTTCCAATGACCCCTCTTAGGAACCTCCAAGGTCAAGAGCAAGAAGTGGCAGGTTGGAAAATGGTGGAAAGGTGCACCTTCCATGCAAGAAGCATGATTTTGGTCTAATGTGTGTGCTGTCTCCATCACAGGAACCAAGACTAAAAAGAATATCATTTGTGAGAAAATGGTTTAGCCATCATAAAATCAGATAATAATGACAATAAGTACAATAATTTTAGAGATTAACCTGCACAGTTTATTACATGTCATTTATTTAATTTTTTCAAGTACCAGTTACATTTTCCTGCTTCTTTCTCTCACAAATGGTGTGTCAGATTGTCTTTGCATGTCCTAAGACTCAAACCAAAACTAGGTGAGCTGAGCCTTTCCTTTATAATGTAACTGAAATTGAAATCTATAGGTGTTTTGTTTTAGGAGTGATTAGTCCTCAGTTATCAAAATGTACTAAAGTCTAATTCATTTCATCAACAAAACTTGATAGGAAAAACCTACATTGTTGTTGGACCATTTGTTGTCAGTGCACTTGCTTGCATTCTTCCTTTCTAAATTTCCTGATGGGAGTTACTAGCAGTGTAAGAAATGTTATTATTGACAACTGTACAGCCATTTCCTCCATTTTGCTTCTCGTAGAAATCAAAATTCTGTTCTAGTATTTAATCCTCTCCCGTGTGGTCTTTAAGTCAGGGCTCTCCAGAAAAACAACTAATGATTGAGAGACAGAGAGAGAGAGAGAGAGAGAGAGATTTATTTTAAGGAACTGGCTCATACCACTGTGAGGGTTGACAAGTCAAAACTGTATGGCAGGCAGGCAGGCTGGAAATTCAAATTAGAGCTAATGTAGTCCTTGTGCATGAAATCTGAAGAGCAGGCCAGCAGACTGGAAACCCAGGAAAGATTTGTAAGTTGCAAAGTTGAGGCAGAATTTCTCCTTTGAGAAACCTCAGTCCTTGGTCTTAAAGCCTTTAACTGATTGGATGAGGCCCATCCATATTACAGAGGGTAATCTACTTTATTCAAAGTTGACTGATAAAATGTTTAACCACACATAAAAGCTATCTTCACAAGACTGATGTGAAGACCAAACAACTGGGCACCACAGCCTAGCCAGGTTGACACATAAAAGTAACTATCGCCCTGTCCGTATGGCTCAGGGAAACTGATCTCATCACCAGCTCAAGGTCAGATTCTGATTGTTACAACTCAATCATAGTGGTCCTGTCCTCTTTTCCAGTGGTTACCTTAGAAGCCAGGTGTGAGCCAAACGAATATAGAATTCTCCTGTCAGCCCTTATTCATTCAAGAATAGGTATATGATGAGCATGTGGCCCAACTAGACTGAGGTGACTGTCTTTCATTCCATGGTTGGTTTTTATGCTTGGTATGAACGAAGGGAGCATTTTACCTCAGTTGCTACTGACAGACATCTTGAAACCTCATGAGAAATAAGCCTGTTAATAAAGTTAATTGCTAGATAATTGTGAATAGATGGAGTTAATATTAGAACCATTCCCAGAACCCACGTTCTCTTTTTTTCTATTACACAAAATCATAACTATCTTCATTTTTAAGCTAATTTGAGCTGCAGTTTCTCTCACATGTAGTCAAAAACAACCTATCCAGGGTTGCTAAGCAACAGATACAGGGAAGGACTATCTCTTTCAGTTCCAGAGATGCCCTCTTGGGTTTAAGCCAATAATTGTATCCAGACCCCAGCTGTAGGGAGTAGGTCAAGATTGAGCATATCACCAGGCGGGGCCAATCACCGTTAAAGGGGTTTGAATCTGAACCTTAAACTTTGGGGGACATTGACTTTATTTTTATTTCTCAATGAATATAAATAAGAATACTCATTGCCCTAGGTTCTACTAGCAGCTCTCTTGGAATTGTGATGGGACAACTTGCCAACAGAATGAGCCTACAGACCTCCTACCATACGAACATGATAGGGAACTTCAGGAGCTGCACTTTGAAACTCATTACTGGACTTGTGACAAGGTCTTGTGTACCAAGCACTGCTCCCCACTGGTGATTGAGCTCCTAGGAGACACAGAATATTTTTTGCTCATTGACTTTAGCTCAGGGACTCCCAGAAAGTTTTACCGAGACTTCCTTACATTGCACAGATGTCTAGGACACTTCTACCAATTTTCTCTCTGTGTTTCTATCTCTGTCTCTCTGTCTCTCTCTTTTTGGCCTTCGCAGCATTGAAGTCTGATGGCTCTCTAGATACTCCCAGCTTTCCTCCCATTTCCATTCACATAGTCACTTCCCCTAATAATATCCCTGCACATTTAATCACATCTCAGAGTCATTTTCTAATAAAATCTTGACTGTCTGAACAGAGCAAGACATTGAGATAAAGAAAGAAACTGGAACCAGTTGCATTGATTAAATCATGGATTTAATCAGGATTTGGCTGATTAAACTTGGCTAAAGGTATATCTAGTCTTGGACTGTTGAATTACATAAAATTCACTTTTTTTTTTCTTTCAATTTAGATTGAGTATTCTGTGACTTGCAAATAAAAACTTCCTAAATGATACAGTCAGGTCTCCAGACAACACTAACTCAAGTATATATGTGAGTTTCCATTGTGGGTATGATCAACATCCTGATTGCAACTAGGTTTTGAATTAAGTCTTTACAAGTCTTGAAATATCAGAAACAATCCCATTTTTAAAAGAAATCTTTACACAGGAAAATACAAGTGGCTTTACTTAAAATAATGCAAGAAAATGGACAAAATTCCCTCTTTCTTTTAAAAATTTAAGTCAGAGTTAAGAATAGTCTGGAGTCCCTTCTTTGCACAACTCACAGTTGTAGAAGAGGGGGCTGGTCAGAGACAGGAATGGAACTCCCTCCACTGAATTTTCCAAAGGCCATCAGCAAACTTCAGACGGTAAGAATTCAGATGTGTTTTTCATGTATTATGTAGTCAGGCCTCAAGAGTTCATGCTCTACCTAAGAAAAATGTCAGAAGTTCACATCACTGAATTTTTAATATATATAGTATATGTCTCAATGTTTAAACAAGTTAATTAAAAACATGTGTACTGGCTTTTCAAAGTAGCTCTGCTGGGTAGTTAAACAATGCTTATATGGTGCCTGGGGGGCTCAGTCAGTTAAACATCCTCTTGATTTCAGCTCAGGTCATGATCTCCTGTTTCCTGAAATCGAGCTCCAAGTCTGGCTCTGTGCTCTCTGCCCTTCCCCTGCCCTCTCTCTCTCTCTCACTCTCTCAAAAAAATAAAAATAAACAATAAATAAATGAATGAATGAACGAATAAATAAGTAAATAAATAAATAAAGTTTCCAATAATACTGCCATTTTTCAGAAGGGCTTTGGGGATTACTTTCTTTTGGAAATGCCATTATAGCCTTTGATGCATTCTTTTGAGTACTGTCCAAGAGAACAAATTTCTTACTTGACTTGGAATCATTGTATGGAAATAACCCAAATATACTCGGCACCAACCAAGACTTTTGAATAAGTTGAATAAGTTGCGTGGGGAACACCATTTTTAGTTAAAAAAATGAAATGAGACTATGGAGAAGCTATGTGTGAATGTATTTTCCCCCCTGTGATTTGAGTAGATACATGAAAATAACCTGCCTCCCATTCTTGGAAAACTTGTTAAAAACTGAAACAATAAATTGATAATTAACTTTTCCCCACTGTCTATCATAACGACAGCCTGACATGAGAGAAGATTTCCTTGGGTTTTGAAAGCTTTTGGATCTTTAATAATTTCCTGTGAAAATGTATCTGTATATAGGTGGGTTGTAAAGAGGATTAATCTATTGAATATTAATACTCTTTTTAAAATAACATGATGAAGGGGCGCCTGGGTTGAGTGGTTGAGTGTCCAACTTCGGCTCAGGTCATGATCTCTAAGTCTGAGTTCGAGCCCCGCTTCAGGCTCTGTGCTGACAGCTCAGAGCCTGGAGCCTGCTTTGGATTCTGTGTCTCCCCTCTCTCTGCCTCTCCCCTGCTCGCACTCTTCCTCTCTCTCTCAAAAATAAATAAAACATTATAAACAATAAGAAAAGAACATGATGAAATAGTAGATGGTAGAAGGGATGGTATGAAAGAAGGAATTGTTGAAAGGGGAGGGGATAGTCAATGCGGAAAAAAGTTACACTAAATTTGAAGTTTCACATAAGATGCTTCTATGGTATAGGAAAAGAATAAATTTTTAGTGCTCTGGCTGGGCAATGGGAAGGGATTTCTTGCAAGTAATTGTAAATAGATAATTGATTGAAATTCATTTTCATTAACTCAGAAGTTCTCTCTCCTTTTTGCCTTTTTGCATGCAGAAAATGAGGCTTCCCATTACAAACCTTCTTTATATTGGTGATGACAAATGCATCTTTTAAGTATTATATAACCTATGTAGTTCAGACTTCATTCTCAGAGAACACTGCACATTTTCTAGAGCCTAGGGGAGACAAAGAATGATTTTTCTTTCTGATAGGAAGCTGTAAGCATTTTTCTCAGATTTTTCAGTATATATTCCTGAAGTTATGTCAAGCCTCTTTTTGAAAGTAAAAGAGATTCCTAAAAGATTGGGATATTGTGAGATTTTCAAAAGAACAAACTTCTTGCTTTAAAATGGACTTGAGTCCACTTGACATAAAACAAAGATAGTAGAGTTGATTTAAAGCAGTTGAGGGGCGCCTGGGCTGCTCTGTCCGTTGAGCGTCCGACTTCGGCTCAGGTCATGATCTCACGGTTTGTGAGTTCGAGCCCCGCAGCAGGCTCTGTGCTGACAGCTCAGAGCCTAGAGCCTGCTTTGGATTCTGTGTCCCCCTCTCTCTGCACCTCCCCCACTTGTGCTCTGTCTCTCAAAAATAAATAAATAAATGTAAAAAATAAAAATAAAAAATTAAAGCATTTGAGCAATGAGCTTGGTTTCATTGTACAACTTTCATTTTCTGACAAGTAAAAGCAGATTCAGTCATTTCTAGAGATAGACTTTTTTCTTAAAGTAAAACTCCAGCAGGAATTCAGCATGTGGCCTGTGTTGACAAACTGAAGGACAAACTGAAGGACTTCATTATAACTAGCCAAGAGTATATAGAACTTAGAAACTAGCTGGACGCTTACTTAGTCAAATAAAATTCTGTGCAGTGACTCAAAGTTCCTAAACGGTACCTTGATCAAAATCAAAGAATGCTTTTGAGAGTTTTTATCACATTTCTAAGGTCAAAGAGTTGGAAGTTTTCACACTTTGTAATCCAACACAAACTTATTCTTTATAATCTCTTTCATTTCCTACTCCAAATTGATTCTTAAATTTGATCTTTTAACTTCTTGATAATGCCAAGAAGATCTACTCCCTGAATAAATAGGGAGCAGAATATATATGTGGCTTATACAAGATCTTCCTCGATTTGTAACAGAAGTGAGAACAGAGTACACATTTTCTGATTTCTATCTTAAGCCTTGGTAACAGCAACTCTCCTTTGGGAAAATCAAGCCCTGTATCAGAAATGGAGTTACCTCTTCAGAAACATTCCTCTCTGTGAAATTAGCAGCTCTCGGTTGGCAAATTCCCTGGGTGGCCCTTTCAGATGTGTGAGATAATAGAAAATACATATTGTTTTCTGCCCACCAGTTCCTGGCACAGACCTCCTAAAACCCTTGGAATTTCCTAAGGGAGGAGAGCAATTTAAATGGATTTTGTAATGTTAATTAGGTGACTTTTGGACTGGCCCTGAGAATGGGGGCTGGCTGCCAGGGAACCAATCTTGTGATTAGAGAACTGGAAATTTTTTTTTTTTTTTCAACTTTTTTTTTTTTTTTTTTTTTTTTTTGGGACAGAGAGAGACAGAGCATGAACGGGGGAGGGGCAGAGAGAGAGGGAGACACAGAATCGGAAACAGGCTCCAGGCTCCGAGCCATCAGCCCAGAGCCTGACGCGGGGCTCGAACTCACGGACCGCGAGATCGTGACCTGGCTGAAGTCGGACGCTTAACCGACTGTGCCACCCAGGCGCCCCGAGAACTGGAAATTTAAGTTCCACCCCTCCAACCTCCAGGGCAAGAGAGGCTGGAGGTTGAATCGATTGCCAATGGCTACTGATTTAATAAATCATGACTGTATAGAGAAGCCACTATAAAAAAACAAAAGGACAGGGTTTGGAAACCTTCTGTGTTGGTGAACACAGGGGGTCCTGGAAAAGTGGTGCATCCAGAGGCCAGGGAAGCCCCGCATCCTTTCCCACATTCCTTGCCATACTCATCTCCATTCCATCTGGATGGGCAACTGTATCCTTTATCATATCCTCTTATAAAAACCTGGTCAAAGTAAATTAAGTTTTCTCTGAGTTCTGTGGGCCTCTCTAGTAAACTAATTAAACCTGAGGAGGAATCTTTGGAACCTCTGATCTACAGCTGGTTGATCAGAAGCCGGCGTGACAATCTGGGCTTGCTATTGGCATCTGAAGTTGGGGGGCCAGGGGGAAGTCATGTGGGATGAGCCCTTAATCTGTGAAATCTGATGCCGTCTCCAGGTAGATAGTGTCAGTATTGAACTGATGTCTGCTGGTGTCTGAGAATTGCTGGTTTGTGTGGGGAAAAAAATGTCCACACGTTTGGTAATCAGAAGTGTCAGAAGTGAAGTATTTATGTAAAAGTAAAGGAGACTCACAGGGAAGAAACATACAGGACATAGACTGAACTGAGGTTTTTTTTTTCTCCTACAATAGGAAGGAAAGACTGGGGTTTTCCCTTTTTAAGATGAGACATTCAGAGGACACAGGTTGGGTGCAACATTCCTCTAGGTGGAAGTAAGGTTTACCCACAGACTTTTCTTCACCCCCCCCCCCCCCGTGGTAGGCAGAATTCTAAAATGACCCCAAAATGACCCTTGCCCTTGAATAACTTTCTCTCCTTGAGTGTAGGTGGAACATGTGGTTATGGTGTGGTCCCCAATCATGTGAGCCCCGTAAAAGCGCAGAGAGTATTTGCGTCTGGTTGCAGAAGACAGAAAGATTTGAAGCACAAGAAGAAGGTGGCGCCCCTTTGCTGGCTTTGAAGACGGGGCAGGCTACATTAAAAGAACCTAAGAATGGTCTCCAGGAGCTGAGAGCAACCTTCTGGGCCAACAGTTCATACAAAAACAGGAACCTCGGTTCTAAAGCCACAAGACGCTAAATTCCATCAACAACCTGAGTGAGCTCCTAAGACCCTACATGGAGAACCCAGCTGAGCCCCCCTGAATAGTGTCCTGAAGAACTTGAGATATTTTAACATTTTGTGCAATATTAACAAAACCATGTTGCCTTGAACTACTAGTTTGTGGTAATTTGTCATGTAACAGTATAAAATTAATGCACCCACTCTATCAGAGACACTAAATTTTAGAACAACAACAACAAAAATATTCCATGATGGAACACAAATAATTAATAGAGAACTTGAAATTCAGAGTGGAAAACTAGCTAATTAGAGGGAGTTCACACCCTACAGATCT
The DNA here is from genome assembly GCF_028018385.1 of Neofelis nebulosa. NCBI lineage: Eukaryota > Metazoa > Chordata > Mammalia > Carnivora > Felidae > Neofelis > Neofelis nebulosa. The sequence goes on from NC_080783.1 coordinate 27,910,409, forward strand.
AAAGGATTTTCACCTTACCACGTACTGCATTTTAATATTTGACAATAATGTTAATATGTATATGGAATGCCTATCTCTAAGGAAATGCATGAAGCATATTACTAACTTTCTTTAGCATCCTCTATACAAGTATTCCATAATGTATTTTGTAGTCTTTGAATCCTTTTCTTTAGTTCTGATACCTATCTATCTACAGGAAACTTCATTGATATAAGGAAATAACCAGATATCCTTATTAAATCATAGTAATTCAAATTAACCTGTAAGAGGCAAGCTCTCAAATCTCGTCATTATGAGCCAACATTATCTCTGTTGGAAAGCCATTAAAAAAAAAAAGTGGCTTTCAGAGCCCTATGTATAGAACTTATTTTTGAAGCCTGTCATTTTCACTGGTTCCTGGGGAAAAAAAATTATTCACAAAGATAAAGCTCCCTCTTCATTCATTTATTCATCCAGGTAATTCATTCAATTGTTCAGTCAGCCCACAAATACGGTATTAACTTAAGCCCCCTTTCATTGCCTGCCAGATTCCTTCTAATAATTCTCAGAGCTACAGGAGGCAAACTACATCTTCGCTTCTATGATCTTATAGAAGCTCTCATTGGCTAACTAGCATTCCAAATTCCTGTTTATGGCCTATCTCACCTGTTGGGAGGTCATTGAGCATCTTGTTGATGGTGCATTTCATGAACCTAGCCCAGCAGCAGGTACATAGTATTTGCTCAATAAATATTTGCTTAAAAAAATAAACATCAATTGCTGTGTTAGGCACTGGGGATTAGGGTGTAAAAGAGCATTCTATTGTCTTTAAATAGTTCAGTCTCCAAGCACACCTACTGACAAGAAGAATATTATGATGAGGTATAATAGTGCCTTTGCCAGAACTATAAAAAAGGTGCTTTGGGGGCATCTAAGCAGTCTGGGAAATGATCAGAAATAGTGAGCAGAGGTTGGGCAGGTGAAGGAAAGGGATCTAGGCATTCCAGGTAGAGAAGATAATGTAAACAAATATGGGCAAGCAGGACACAACTGAGGTAATCCTAGAAATCTGTATAGGTGGTTCCCTGTGTCAAGAGGGTAGAATAAAGGGGTCACAGTGAGAGATAGAGCTAGAGAGGCATGTAGAAGGCAAATGAAAAAGGTTTTAGTAAGCAATGGTGAGCAGCTTGGACTTTGTTCTTAGAAAAACAGAAGCAATGAGGAATTTTGAAGTGGATTCTCACATGAATGTAATCTGGTGCTCATAGTGATCACCAAATGTGTGGAGGTTTTTTCCCCACACAAACAAGCAATTCTCAGACGCCAGCACACATCAGCTCACTTCTGACATGATCCGTCTGGAGATAGCATCAGATTTCAATTCTCCACATCTTTGCCATGACCTCGACATTAACAGAGTGTGTGGATTACAACCTTGTGCTTTTCTCCAGGAAATTGTGGAATCATGGTATTGACCCTTAACAAGACCTGAAGAGAATATACAAACAAATCATTAGCATAGTCCTGTGCTAGAGTTCAGAACATACCAAACAGAAGCCTGCATGAACTTGTCAGTGTTTTTTTTTTTTTATAGGAAATACATGCATTGGTGGTTTACTCCTGGCTTTGTTATGTTCTGTGAATTTCTCACATTGAGTTTGATCACACAGGTTGCCTTTAGCTATATGGCCAGTGGGGTATAAAAGACCTTTCTTCCTCAGACGAGACTATGACTTCCTTGAAATCAAGGTATCTCATGCATCTCCTAGTGGCTTATGATGCAAAAACCAAGTTTATCCCGAGCAACTTGGCCCTCTTTAATGTGTTTGTGCTTTCTTTCTCCTGCTTCACTGTACCCTTTTGTTACTAAAATGTTACAGGAACATATTCTGCAGAGTCTCAGAAGTCTTTTCCATAAATTTGGATATTTGTTACTAACGCCATTGGCATAATTGCTGCAAAAACTATGCTCCACCAGCTCTTGGCTTTGAGCTTAGACATGTAAGTTGCATTGGCCAGTGATATGTAGACAAAAGTACCAAGGTGCCATTCTGAACCAGGATTTAAGAACCCTTGCATGTCTCTGTTTGCCCCCTTGTACTTCTGCCACTGCCATAAGGAGAATTCCCCTCCAGCTAGGTAGCTTCTGCATCTTCCACAGAGAGCCAAGTTTGCACATACATGGCATAGAGTTGCCCAAGCCAAGCCCAGCTGGACAGATAACTTAAAACAGAACCACAGTGCTTAGTCACACACAGCTTAGGTCAGCCAACCCCAGACAAACTGCAGATACATGAGAATAGGTGATTGTTGTTTTAAGCCCCTGAATTTTGGGGTGAATTATTAAGCAACATTTATAAAGAAAAGACTAACTGGTACGGATCTAAGTGTGGAAATTAAATACTACAAACTTGTTGGAAGAGCTGGAAAACCACTAAATCCAGATTCAAAAAGCTTCAGGACACCACTTCTAGACACTCCCCAAAACCAGTATTAGGAGGGAAATGAGGAGGTTTGTTGCTACATAAATTCTGCCTGCCAAAGCCCACTGATGTTGGAGGAAAACTGACTGCTACCTCCCTTCTATCTTCCAAATTTTGTGTAATGCATCCAATTGGCACAACCCTTCTGACAAAGGAGTTGGGAAAATCCAGTTCTTGGACTTTTAGCCCCCACACAACAGGCACTAGAAGGTGCTGGGAATAAATGTGGAATGCCTGTGTACAATCTCCAGCGGAAGTATTATACTTATCCACAGCGTGGATATTATATATATAAACTGTTTGTAATTTACAATCGTGTATATATGCCGGTAGGTAAAACACAATGGCACCGTTTAAAATGGAACCCATCTTCAAACTGATTTCCTCATTTCAGTAAATACTGCTTTTAGTTTGGAAAGATCTGCTTGGGGTCATTTTGTGTGAAAGTGAAAGCCCAGAACAAATATGAACATAAGAGAATAAATTTTAAAAAGGAGTTGAATTTCTTGATTTGGATAAAACAGACTTGTAATGTGACTGATGAGGCGCTCAAGATAGAAGTTTTGGTTGCTTTGGGATTTGAAGAGGAAAACGTGTGAGAAAAATTGACAGAGTGAGAAAAGAGAGAAAGAAAGAAACTCAGTAAAGGAGTCCAGTAACCAGGGTAGCAGCCAGGGCAAAAAAAGGAAACCAATTTTCTGAAAAGGAACTGAATGATGAAATTCAAGATATTTGATATTGTTTTCATTTGTTTCTTTGCTTTGCTTAAGTCTTCCTATTATCTACTAATCTCCAGCAAAAGACTGTTACACAAGAGCCTTGTGTTAGTGGTACTATCAGTAATGAAGGTGAAGAGGACACTTGAAGAACAAAATAAAGTGGGACAGCAGCCTAGGAAGGTATCTTGACAGATAGGAATCAACTGAGTAAGGAAGAGAAATTCAAGGCAAGAAGTGATAGAAAACCACCAGGTAGAATCTTGAAAAATATAAACAAAGGATTCTGCTTTCCATTTTTACATGACACAGAGTGTAAACTCTTTCATTAGGACATTAAAGCAAAGGGAGGCCCCAGAATACTATAATACTCGAGGAATATTGGACTATGTATGCAAGGTCTCTACATATGAGCAATACAGGAGAATAAACTCCAACAGGTCAGAAGCGGCTGAGAATGCATAGACCATTTCTTATCCTTCACTTCCTATTATTTAATTATATAGAAGAGAAAGGAGCACATAATTAATATTCAAGTAATACTTATCTTATCAATGATTTAGACATGAAAAGTACCAGAGATATCAGAAGGTATTTTAAATTTGTACCATGGGGTATCCTAGACTAATCTAAGAGTCACATTACAGATTCTCCCCTTTTAGATTCTTGCCTTAATCTTATCTCATTTGATATACATGTTTTAAAATGTAAAGTGCTAAATGCCTTAGATAAGGTTTAAACTGGGAAAGGTAGATCTTATACGATTTCAGATCTTCAGCAACTAAAAAATACATCTTGTTATATGGAAAAAGGAGAAGAAATAAGGGCATTTTTAGCTTTCATTAAAGAGCTAAGAAACATAGCTAGAGGGGTGTGCTATTAAAATCCCAGATCTTTGAATAATACACTATAAAGGTCAGAGCTCGTTCAACCAAAAGTGAAAAGAATAATTCTTCACCCCAGTTTTTAATTTTAAAAAGTCTCACTTCCTCTCTCCTGAAAGAATGATTTCTTGGAAGTAGATAAAGCAGTTGGGTACTAGCCAGTTTTATTCTGGCTTCCATTCATTGATATTAAAATTATATTTGGGTGTTGAGTGCACTTTGGGTCCAAGAAATACTGATCAGAAATAAAAGGACCAAAAGCCAGAGTGCTCTCAAAACAGACAATAGGAACCAAAGGAAGAAGGGATCTTTTTGGAGAGATCCTTGTCCCATTTACAGTCATTTCAGTCAGTTCTTATACTTCTTAATACCCCAATTCCAAATAAGATTCTTAACGCCATCTCTTTTCTGTAGAGGAGATGAAACTCCTTAATTAAACGAAGAAAAGGGAAAGAAAACGCTCTGTTTAAGTCTTCATCTAAGACTTACCACACAGTGATTTCTAATCTAAGACTTCCTCATTGTCTTCTACTTACATTCCTGTTGTTGTCACCCCTTAAAGGCACAAAGTTCTATTTTAGATCTTCTACCTCTCTGCCAGTGTTTCTCTATACAGTAGGGACTTAGAAAAACTCTGTTGTTCAAAGTGATGATCTTTGTTCTTTTGTGTCATGATTTCTATCTTTTCCTGGTCTCATCCTACTGGCCAAAAAAATCTCAAAAATTTCGAAGTCCAACAGCTTGATGTCCTTCATTTCTTTCAATAGATCTTCGTATATCTGTACTAAAAACGTTACAATTCTATTTCAGGCCCATAGTTTGTTTTCTATTAAAATATGCTTTAAAAGAAGTATGTGATATAGTTCTTTTTATAGTTGACCCCACATGTTATGAATGATCATGAGGAGAAGGCATAAAAAGTCAGGTCATCAACAGGCAGCTAGACATTCAGGTTCTAGGGGAAAATGTGGAATGTACTCTTATACTTTTTCAAAGATTTTGCACTGTGCACTTACCAAGCTCATTTGGCAGTTAGTAATACCAAGTTCTTTAGGATAAATATCAGTGACCTCTGGTGATTAGAAGAAAGAAAAATGTAGGCACTTCCTTCTCCAATAATCTCTCTGTTACATTATAGTAAAAGCAAATGACAAACTTATGAACATTTATTAGCAAGATACAAAAAAAAAAAGCCATGCAGCCTGTTTTTTATGCTCAGCCACTAAGAAATTCCCATCCAGATTCACTCCAACAAGCCCACCACAGGATGCAGGAGATCCTCATTCTAAGATAGACAGACAGACAGACAGATAGATAAAGACAGATATATCTTATAATTTTATATATAAAAAATATCCTGATAGGTCATCCAACATTTTGGGGACAAGCAACAGGCAACATGCAAGATACACACTACTAAATAAATCTCTAAGGTCTGCAACACTACACTGTATAAGTGCTAGGCAGCCAGGCTTAATGATCTTGTACTTGGATCATGGAAGGTAATAGTGCCTATACCACTGTTTTAGCCAGTCTTATATCTTGAACTTCACTCATTCCACCAATTAAATTTTTAACATTCTTCATACTAATTAGTGAATCTTCTAGAGTAGATTGTTGTAATATTTAAAGAATATATGAAAACAAAATTGGAGTAAGATATTCTAGCTAAGATCTTCCAAATGCTACTATCCTACTGTAGTGTGTATACTACAATATATACAAGGTTATATATTAAAGGTAAAATACCTGGCCACTAGCATCATATAATTCAAATGGAGTATTTTAAAGTAAATTATCACATAAGCAATATAATAGTCTTAAACCCCAATCTGATTTTGATCACCTTAGTTTAGTATTCTTTGTGTTCAAATACCATGTTAATATGGATATGAAACTATTACTGACTCAAAATTTATTTGGCAGTGGAATAACAATGGAGGATAAGGAAGTTAAGAACACAATAAATGGGCTGGAGAAAGATCCAGACACAACAAAGCTTCCCATGACAGCAATAGTTGTTCAAAAAAAGTTTCTCTTGTCGGTAAATATGGTCAAGAACCTCTCCCTCTGACTCTCTTATCACTTTATTCTTATTTTTATGTTGCTTTATGAGATCTTTGTTTTTATTGTCTTAAAACAGTGGAAACAAGGAATAAATAAATTTAAAAACTTATTTTGGGTGACGTATCCTATAGTCAGAAACTATACACCTGGTTTCCCTAATCAAAGTTTTGAGCTAATTCACCTGCTGTTATTACTATTTAGAATGTCCTTCTTCCTTTATGTTGGCAAAATGTGTGCTCTTCTTCTTTCAGTTTACATCCTCCATGAACCTGACCCAAATTAACACTTCTCAAATATCTGTTGAACCCCAGCTCCATATCCCTATATTCTATCTTCATAAGCTGTGTTCAGTAAGTAAGGCACTCCTCAAGGAAGATACTAATATTACTTTGTTTTTTAATTTTATTATAGCACACTTGCAAGTATGTACTTTGCAAGTATATACACACTGACAAAACAAATAGTACTGAGTGGCATTATCTAGAAGTAAGTTATTTGATTTTCTGGTCTTTTCACCAAAATATCTGAAATCATATTTATCGAAGGTTTACAGTACACAGACCGATTGAGTGATATAATAATAGCTCATGTAATTTTTCTATTTTACCTGATAAATAAAAGCAATAGTTTGGCCTTAACAGCTTTGGGGAAACTTAAGTTTATAAAGGTTAAATAATTTCCCTAAATCACAAAAACAGTACCGTGGTGGGGCCTTGATTCTAACTCAGGTTTGTTTCACTATATAGGCCATGCTATGAACCAACACTGGACAGTAGGTCTCTAAGAAAACTGACGGCTTGATCCTTGAAAAAATATATGTTTCTTAAATGAGAAATATCTAAGCACAACAAATACAGTTAAAAGAATACTTAGAAACAACAAGATTAAATGTACTGGAATCAAAGAGGTAAGACACAGTCAAGTTTAATGAAATTGGAAGTCAGAAGTCCATGACCAGCTATTTCTAAACAATTACGTAACCATGAGTAAATTGCTTAATCTTTTTTTTTTTTAACGTTTTATTTATTTTTGAGACAGAGAGAGACAGAGCATGAATGGGGGAGGGGCAGAGAGAGAGGGAAACACAGAATCTGAAGCAAGCTCCAGGCTCTGAGCCATCAGCCCAGAGCCCGACGCAGGGCTCGAACTCACGGACCGCGAGATCGTGACCTGAGCTGAAGTCGGCAGCTTAACCGACTGAGCCACCCAGGCGCCCCAATAAATTGCTTAATCTTTGAGTTTCAATAATTTTATCTGTTAAATGAGGTAGCTGAACTAGATGGATTATAAAACCAAAAGTCTACAGTTGAGATATGGGAAGTGAAAACTTTTCCTCAATGATTATTATCAATAACCATTTAGACTCAGCAAAACTATAAATCAGGCTGTCCTGGGATTTCTGTGTATATTTCTGTGATGTCAAAACTTAATGTTATTTTCCAACCTATATTTATTATTTTTATAGCTTACTTTCTTACATTGCTCTCCTGCATCACTGAGATAACCATTTCTTTCTTCTTGCTTGCATTTTTAGCTGAGAGACAAACAAAATAAGCTGAAGTTTAAAACACATAAATATTTGTCTTTTGCTAACATTGACTTTTGGAAATAAGAAAATGTTCCTTGGAATATCTATGACTTGATAAGTTATCAAAAATATGATTTCCCCTCAGAATGCTTTATCATACTGATTTAGAAGTTGACAGCTGGAGATAAATTTAAACACACACACACACACAAAGTATTAGAAAGGACAAAAACAACAATCTTTTTCTGTGGAATAAAGGATTAACGTTCTGAAAAGAGGCATTTTATTCACATTTAAAGGACTAATTGGTATTATTTTAAGTTTTAAACTACAATAACAAATAAAACACTAAACCTATTCTTTCTAAATGAAATGACTAGAACTATAATTAAAATAATTTAGCTTTGTTAAAAAATCAACCTAAGAGTGCCTGGGTGGCTCAGTCGATTAGGCCTCTGACTTCAGCTCAGGTCATGATCTCACAGTCTGTGGGTTCAAGCCCCACATCGGGTTCTGTGCTGACAGCTCAGAGCCTGGAGCCTGCTTCGGATTCTGTGTCTCTGAATGTGTGTCTCCACTCATACTCTGTCTCTCTCTCTCTCTCAAAAATAGATAAACATAATTTTTTTAAATCAACCTAAGTTTCAATCAATAACATATCCAAAAAAAATGCTAGCTTTTAAATGGATTCTTATTTAAACATTTATCTAACATTCCTGGTTAATAAAATGTTTTCTCAGTGAACAAAGATGTGTTGATAATATTTTGTAACTAATGGTGATTTTCTTCTTGAATTTAATCTAGATTTGTATAAGGTTTTTAGTTTATTTTAGATATCATATATCAATGACTTGATATATATTGTCTGAATGACAATACCATTATCTATGAATATTATGATGTACATTCATCAACTGCAACAAATATACCACTGTGGTGGGAGATGTTGATAATAGGAAAGGCTATACATGTGGGGTGGGGTGGGATGGGTAGGGAGTATTTGGGATATCTCTGTACCTTCCTCTCAATTTTAAAACTGCTCTTAAAAAAAATAGTCATTAAAAAGAAGAAGAAGAAAACCCATGTAATCAATCTAATAGATGTCATAAAAGCATATGATAAATTCCACTGTTAATTATGGTAAAAGTTGTCAGCAAATTAGGAATAGCATGGATTTCCTCAACCAGTTAAGAATATCTACAAAATAAAATCTGTAGGTAACATCACACTCGGTACTGAAATTCCAGCTTTTTACCTTAGGTTAGGAGCAAGGCAAGGCTATTCATCTCATTATTTTAATTTATTATGACACTGAAGATCCTTGCTAGTGTAATAATATAAGAAAAAGAAAAAAGTCACAAAGATGAGAGAAGAAAATAAAACAATCACACAGATTTAATGATTACTTATGTAGAAAATCCTAACAAATCTGTAAGTTACTATAATTAAATTTAGCAAGATAACAGGATGCAAGGTAAATGTTTTTACAAATTTAGTTGTAATTGTGTATATTTGTAACAAACAGTAAGAAAATGAAATTTTAAATATATTAAAATATAATTGATATACAAAAACTATACATATTTGATGAGATTAGACATATGTACACACCCTTGAAAACCATCACCACAATCAAGATAATAGATATATCCATCACTTCCAAAAGTTTCTTTGTGTCTCCTTTTTTGTTTACTTGTCTCCTTTTTTGTGGTAAGGACACTAAACATGAGACTTAGCTACCCTTATCAATTTTTTTTTATTTAAATTCAAGTTAGTTAACATATAGTGTAGCCTTGGCTTCAGGAATAGAATCCAGTAATTCATCTCTTACATATGACACCCAGTGCTCATCCCAAAATGCCCTCCTTAATGTCCATCAACCATTTAACCCATCCCCCCACTGACATCCTTTCCAGCAGCCCTCAGTTTGTCCTCTGTATTTGAGAGTCTCTTTTTGTGATTTGCTTCCCTCTCTGTTTTTATCTTATTTTTCCTTCCCTTCCCCTATATTCATCTGTCAAGTTTCTCAAATTCCACATGTGAGTGAAATCATATGATATCTGTCTTTCTCTGACTAACTTATTTCACTTAGCATAACACACTCTTAGTTCCAACCACGTCGTTGCAATTGGCAAGATTTCATTGTTTTTCATCACCGAGTAATATTCCATTGTGTAGATATATACCACAACTTCTTTATCCATTCATCAGTTGATGAACATTTGGGCTCTTTCCATAATTTGGCTATTGTTGATAGTGCTGCTATAAACATTGGGGTGCATGTGCCCCTTCGAATCAGCATTTTATCAAATTTTTAAGTGAACAAAATTGTTGAGTACAGTCACAATGCTATTCAACATATATCTCAGTACACAATGAAACTTTATACCAATTGAACAGCTTCCCATTTCTCAGTCACCTTAGCTCCTGGCAACCACCACTCTATTCTCTGCTTATATAAGTTTGACTATTTCAGGTGACTTATATAAGAGAAACCATGCAACTTGTTTATTCTTCTATAACTACAGTATTTCACTCAGCCTAATGTTCTCCAGGTTCATCTATGTTGTTCCAAATGATAATATTTCTTTCTTTTTGAAGGCTGGACAATATTCTATTGTATGTATATACTACATTTTCTTTATCCATTCATCTATATATGGACATTTGGATTATTTCATAACTTGGTCGTTGTTAATAGTGTTGCATGAGCTTAGGGGTGCAGATGTCTCTTCAAGATCCTAATTTCAATTCCTTTGAGTATATACCCAGAAATGGAATTGTTGGATCATATGGTAGTTCTATTTGTAATTTTTTTGAGGAAACTCCATACTGTTTTCCATAGCAACTGTACCATTTTACATCTCCACCAGCAGTGTAAAAGCTTTCCAGTTTCTCTGTGTCCCACCAATATTTCTTACCTTCTATTTTTTTGAGAATAGCCCTCCTAACAAGTATGAGATCATATCTCAGTGTGGTGTTGATTCACATTTCTCTGACAATTAGTCAGTGATGTTGAACACCTTTTCGTGTATCTCTTGGTATGATAGCATCAAAACTTTTTAGGAACATATTTTTTTTTTTTTAATTTATTTTTGGGACAGAGAGAGACAGAGCATGAACGGGGGAGGGGCAGAGAGAGAGGGAGACACAGAATCGGAAACAGGCTCCAGGCTCCGAGCCATCAGCCCAGAGCCTGACGCGGGGCTCGAACTCACGGACCGCGAGATCGTGACCTGGCTGAAGTCAGACGCTTAACTGACTGCGCCACCCAGGCGCCCCAAGGAACATATTTTTAAGAAGATATGTAAGATGAATACCCTAAGAACTACAAAGTATTTTAAAAAGTGATTGACTTAAATAAGTGGAAAGATAAATAGAAGAGACAAGCTATGGTGAAAGAAAGCAAATCAGTAGATGCCTCAGGCCCAGTGCTAATGGACAGACAGGATCACCTACAATGGGCCATAAGGAGGGTTTTAGGGAGATAGAAATGTTCTCTATACTGCATGTCATATTAAAGAACAGACCAAGAATGCCAGCAGAGAAAGAAAACTCTGAAAAACAAACAAATGAAAATGCTAGATATGAAGTTATAATTTTCACATTGATCAGTAAACTCATTTGAAGGCATATCAGATTGGACACAGCAGAAAAAAAAAGCCTCAGTGACTTTGGAAAGAGGCCAACAGAAATTACACAAACTAATTGCCCCCTCTCCCCAAAGGGAATAAAAAATAGAAGCATCAAGTGGCGACTGGGTGGCTTAGTTGGTTAAGCATCCAACTTCGGCTCAGATCATAATCTCACAGTTTGTGAGTTTGAGTCCCTCCTCGGGCTCTGTGCTGACAGCTCAGAGCCTGGAACCTGCTTCAGATTCTGTGTCTCCTCTCTCTTTGCCCCGCCCCCACTTGCATTCTCTGTCTCTTTCTCTCTCTCAAAAATAAACATTTATATATATACACAAACACATATATACATATATATATCAAGATCTTTGGGACAGTATCAAAACAGAGAATAGCCAAGAATTTTCCAAGATTTATGAAAGATATCAATCAAAATATCTTAGAAAATCAGTAAGACCAAAGCAAAATATGTCTATAGCAATAATTTTAATACATAGTCAATGTATATACTCAGAATACAAATATATAATATTTTAACACATATTTTCCATATATAGTCAGAATTTATATTCATATTTTTAAAAGGCTGTGTTCTGATTTAAAAATATATATATAATAACAATATGTTGTGAATTTTATTACATTTGAAAGTATCACAAAGGGCAGGGAGAGGAGAAAATGAAATCATACTGGTATCAAGTTCTGACATTGTTTATAAAGCACTGTAATATTAGCCAAAAATATATCATGATAAGTTAAAGATGCACACTTTATTATCATAACCATTAAAAAATAGCTTGCAACTTACCATGTGTATTTCATACTCTATGTTTGGGAAATAGGACAACACCCAAGCAGAACAAGCCAAATCCAAATATTAAGATTCTAAATCCGTCTTGTTCACTGAATTATATTAAAGCATATGAAAAAAAACTAATTATTTATTGAAAATTTACTATGTACCAGGTGCTAACTGAACACCAAACTGTGTTATCTCATTTAATTTCCACAATTCAATGATGAAAACATTGAAATACTGTTACATCGCTAATTCCTTGAAGAGCCAGAACTCAGATTAATTTCAGACCATGCTCTTTAACCACTAAGGCAGGCAGCTTCTTATGCCTACATTAACATCTTTTTATTTTCAAGCAGGCAAACAGGATTAGCATAGGTGTATTGTCTGTGCCAAACCATGGTGTGTTGAATAACTTTTGTTATCTGCCTAATGAGTCACTGAGCAAAGTTTGTTTACTACTTTAAAACTTATATTTGAGTATATTACCCTGTATCAATAAATAGGCCCCTTCAGCCCAGGGGAAAATATGATCATATTAGCTGTAACTAACAACATTTATGTTTCTTGTTCCTGCTCATTATTTCAAGCCCTGTAGCTCTTCCTGAAGTCATTTTTTGGTATCTCCAGGGCACATCTCACATGTGTTACAGATGTGACATTTTCCCCTTTGTTCCTCCCCTGTGGGATCTCCCCAGCCACATCTGTAACAGAGAATTCTATGCCTGGATGCTGTGTGAGCCATCTCAGCGTGGTCACCGCTCCTGCTACTCGCTGAAGTCCAGAACCCAGCTGGTCCTATCGAGGGCACTGTCATCCAACATCCCTAAAGCCATGCTGGAGCCTACTGACCCCGGTACTGCCTGTTTCTTCTGTGGAACCTGGAAAGCCAGGTGCCCCTGTTGCTCCCAGTGTCTGGAGGGCTCCTCTGCCCAGGCACAGCTGAGCACCGGAGTCAGGCCATGTTACCCTGCGTTGCTAGTGCTCTTTCCCCAGTTTTCCTTCCATGAGCATTTTTCAGTGCAAGGATTCTCAATCTTGCCTCTCATTAGACATAGCTGGAACAGATGGACAAAATACCGACATTTGACACATGCCCTGAGGTTCTAGGTTTAATATGCACGGGTCCCAGGTGGGTCTAAGGTGCAGGTTAATTTGAAGAATCTCTGACTTAGGAGGCTACTGAAACAACCCTGCCTTCTTTCACAATGCGCAACAGGGATTTTAGTGAAAGGGATACATCAACCTCAGAGCTCATAAACCTTCGGTGGAGGGCATCCACTGAATAAAGTATCTCATTTATAAGGCACTATTTTGCTGCTTAGTTGTGGGGCAGGATAAGCCAATCAGAGAACAAATTTGTCCTCTATGGCCTAACACTAGTGATTCTATACATTAGGTATTAGTATACCAGGAACACAGTAAACCCAACCTTCCGCAGACCCCTCAGTAGTGGAAGTAGTCATTGCACTTGCACTAGCTCCCTCTCTCTCTCTCTCTCTCACTCGCTCTTTCTCTCTCATTCTCTCCCACCCCCTCTTCCAATGCTATACAACATTGATATTGACAGAATCTCCAAAGCCCACAGGTCTATTTGCAGGTGAACAATGTAAATATAATCCATGCAGATAAAAAGGGAAGGAATGGGGTCTCTGGGGTCAAGTACAGAAATTCATTTTCTCACAGAAAAACCAAAACCACTTAAAATATTTGATCTGGCTCTGTAGATATGCCCTGTTTATCCACCTCTTTAAATGCCCTGTTTGTTCACCTGTGCTGGATTCAAGTTTTATAAAATTTATTTTAACTTGAACGTAGTAGAATTGTGTCTTTATATTGTTTCTATTTAAGCACAATATAAAATCAGTGGTCAATAAGTGAAAAAAATTGCCTGTAACACATTCTCCACTCCACTTCAGCTACTAAAATATTGAACAGAAGGGAGCAATCTATTGTGTCCGAATTCTCATCAATTGTCTTTCCAGCTGCCAGTAGGTCTCATTAACTAAGAAATATATATAGGATATAAGTAAGGAATTCATTTGAGTTCTGCTGAACACATCTGTTTTCATTCATTTCTGCACGTAGTTCCTCTGTTCAAGACTGGATATTTGCTAGTAAAAAGTGAACAATTAGGAAAATGACTTGGTTCTTTCATCAGTCATACGAAAGCATAGATAATAAAGTCAGAACTCCAGGTTGGAGAGAAAAGAAGGGTGGGAAAACTGTGTCTTTTATACAAGTGAGTTTATATTAGAGCTAGCACTCAACCAGAGAGCAACGAAAACACACTTAGAATCACTCCCCCGAAAAACCCCAAGTGCTATAATAGTCATCAGCTAACTTAGAAAGCCAGAATTTTCCATTTGCATTAGTGTTGCTTGAAGGGCCATAGCAATGGAAGAATACAAGAGTGCTTGATTCCTTCATTCCATGAGAAATAGTGTGCAAACATCTTTTTCCTTGTGAGGTAATGCCAGCTTGGCATTTGATCCCTTGCTAACTATGCCAGTGGAATCAAAGAATGTACTGTGATATGTGATACTTTATGGATCATTTCATAAATCAGAATGTAGTTGAGCCAGAAGTAGAAGTCATCTTTCTAGAATTGGAATGTTAACTATGTTTGAAGCATAGAATGAAAACACCAGCAAGAACCTCTAAATAATCTGAATCATTCTTTATACATGTGGTTCAATCCAGCACAACTGACTATAAATCCAGTTTCTGGTAAACTTCTTATAGAGTAATGAAGGCCAAAGACCTCTGCTCTCAAATTCTGCTCTTTCAAATTCTAGGTATGCTTTTTTTTTCTTAATGTTTATTTATTTTTGAAGAGAGAGAAACAGAGCATGAGTCGGTGGGGGACAGGGATGGAGGGGGCAAGAGAGAGGGAGACAGAGAATCCCAAGCAGGCTCCAGGTTCTGAGCTGTCAGCACAGAGCCCAACACGGGGCTTGAACTCACAAACTGTGAGATCATGACCTGAGCCAAAGTCGGATGCCCAACCTACTGAGCAACCCAGGCACCCCTTAAATTCTAGGTATTCTTACCCATAAAATGTATAAGTGAGTGAGTGATTGAATGTGTGTGTGTGTGTGTGGTTGCATTCAAAAGGAAGACAGGTCCCAAAGCACAGTCTCAAGATAAAACTCATTTGGTTTATTCAGTTGAGAAGTCCTCAGAAAAGACCCAGACTTGTCTGCTCCATTGCCTTGGGTGAGAAACAGTTTGGCTAGGTACAATGTTCTATCAAATAGTCTATTTTTTATAAAAGTTTTATACTGTATTACCTAGCATTTCTCTGATTTTAAGCTAAAAACAGGGATTACTCCCATGAAATGGCAAAAAAATATATATATATCTGCTAGTTAAAAGTGACAGATTGACAAATGAGATGCTGCTAAAGGTCAGAATCCATTGCTCCCTGTCTTTGGTTCCCTCCATCTGTGATCAAGTTCTTTTAATTGCAGAGAATTTGGATGGGAATATCAACTCTATCTAGAATGAACCAAAGTTAGCTATTTCAAATATTTAAAAAGGTGCCTTTCAGACATTATCCACTTGTGGTGAAATCTGAAGACTTCAGAATTTTAAAAATTGTCAGAAATTATACCCCTAAGTAGTTGCTACATTATTTTTTTAGATTTCATTAGCCTTTGGTGTTTTGGAGTCTTGAACAAGAAAAAGAAAGCAATGGCTTACAGTTTTGCTCCAGGAGGTAAGATAATTTTATCATACCCCCACTTTTCCTTTATTATTCCTTCCCAGTGAAACCTAGGTCTTTATTTTTATTTCTGAAAGCCTTGAAAATATACACGAACAGTTTCATGGTAACACTAATATCAAACTGTTCCTTTGTATCTTGGTGTGGGATAGCATGTTACCCTGGTGATTGGTAAAATTCAGTACTTAGGAAGACTTAGATATAAAAAGAAAACTTTAAGTAAACAAACATTATGGTATCTCATTGGGGATTCCAGTTGAAAAAAAATAACCTTTATTTTTTAGATAATAATACATGTGTGTGTTTATACATGCACCATGCAAGTGTGTTTACCACAAATATTTTGGAAAACTTGTCATATGACAAGAAATTAGCCATTGCTTGCAGTCTCACCATTCAGCTCACCAACTAGAAATAGCCACTATTGACCTCTTAGTAAATATCCATCCTCTTTTTATTTGTTTTAGTTTTTCTCTGTATGAAACAATGTTTTATCATGTATGTTAAACTTACTATAACAGCATTTGACTTACTAAGGATAAGTTAGATTATGCTATAGAAGCAACCCCCAAATCCCAGTGATTTATGATAACAAATCTTTATTTTTTTCTATCAAGCTAGATGCACCATACAGGACAGCAGGCACTCCTCTCCGAAAGTGTCTCCAGGATAGAGGCTGAGGGCCACTGCATCATTAGCTGGGCCATCTGGAACATGAGGCCACAGCAGTAGTCATCACAGGAGAAGAAAGAACCTCATACAAAGCCTTTTCAGTACCTCATCTGGAAGTGAACTTATTTCTGCTTACTGTAAATGGCATGGAATAGTCACATGGCCCCTGGGAGGGGGGTGAGAAATGTGGAAAACATATGGAGTATATGGTGAACAGTATGATTTTTTTTTGCCACAGGCATTTTCTCATGTCAGTGAACATTCCTTAAATGCCTGATCTTTAGTGCTGGATAAGGTACCATTTTTTGTGTATAATTGATTACATTTAAATTTACAATAATATCTACCATTTCTATCTGTTAGCAAAAACAAGACAAAACAAAAAACAACCAGGAACCGCTCCATGCCTCGTGTGAATGACAAATAAGTGGCCATCTATTCAAGTAAGGTCAAGTATTTCATGGTAGTACAAGGATTTGGGCAGGGAGAGAGTGTGTTTTCAACTGATGCATAATAAATTACCACAAATTTAATGGCTTGCAACCCTCATGTAGTATCTCTTGGGTTTCCTTGGGTCTGGAATCTGGGTATACTTAGCTGGGCTCTCCACTTCAGGATCTTACTACTCAAAATTAAGGTGTTAGCTGGGGCTATATTCTCATCCAGGGCTCTACTGGAACGATCCACTCTCAGCCTTCCTCAGGTGATTGGAAGAATTCATCTCTTTGCACCTAGAGGAGTGAGGTCCCTGTGTTACTGCTGGCTAGTCACCAAAAGCCACTCTCAATCCTTTCCACAGGCCCAGAGCACATGGCAGCTGACTTGTTCAAAGCCAGTAAGGAAAGTCTATTAATCTGCTAAGAGGAAATCTTATATAGTATAACCCAATCTAGGGAGTGACATCCCATCACCTTTGCCCTATTCTATTGGTTAGAAGCAAGTCACAGGACCCAACCACACTCCAGTGGAGGATATTATACAAAGGTGTGACTCACTGGGGGGGGTCATGTTAGGATGTGGCCACCACAAGAACATGACCACTCATATCATCAATAGAAAGATGTGTATCATAGTCCTACGGCAAATTAATGACATCCCAACCTGAATGAACACACAGATATGGTAATTATTTTCCCTTCTAGGGAACTCAACCCAAGTCATGTTTCCTCTAATCTATCCACCTGAGTGTCTTGGGATACAGCCTCTCTCTTGCTCTCAGTTGCAGACATCATCTCAGAAACTTAACTGTAAGTTAATTGTGTGACATGGTAGGGACCGTCTACCAGCCTCCATTGTGACAACACCAAATACCCAAACACACTGCGAGATATTATTTATCTGTATGTTAAATGTGCTTCATTTATGGTTCCAGACATTTCTGAAACCTTACCACACACCCCCTTGGGCCCCACAAAAACAAACAAACAAAAACAAAACAAAAATAAGGTCTGAGAAGTCCAGCCTATATAGAAGACTAAAGCTTCTCATTTTGAAAAGGCTGAAAATTCTTTCTTTATTTTGTGTGCACGCTGTATGTACCATCAACCTTTCTATCCAAAAGGGACGCTGCTCTCTGAAAAGAGACTCAAACTCTCTTCATCAGGAATGCTGCTGAGGAGACCATGCTATGTTAAGAAATCATGTGGTGACTTTAACGGTATGAAGGATCCTCAAAAAGTTAAAAATAGAACTACCCTGGGGTGCCTGGGTGGCTCAGTTGATTAAGTGTCCAACTCCTGATCTTGCATCAGGTCATGCTCTCGTGGTTCATGAGATCAAGCCCTGCATCAGCGGGCTCGGTGCTGACAGCATGGAGCTTACTTGGGATTCTCTCTCTCTCCCTCGCTCTCTGCCCCTCCCCCACTCATGTTCATTTTCTCTCTCTCTCTCTCAAAATAAATAAACAAACAATTTTTAAAAATAGAACTACCCTGTGACCCAGCAATTGCACTACTAGGCATTTATCCAAAGGATACAAAGTACAGATTTGAAGAGGTACATGTACCCCAATGTTCATAGCAGCACTATCAACAATAGCCAAGTGTCCATCAACTGATGAATGGATAAAGAAGATGTGGTATGCATACACCACACAATGGAATATTTCTCAGCCATTAAAGAATGAAATTTTGCCATTTGCAATGACACAGATGGAACTAGAGTGTATTGTGCTAAGCGAATAAGTCACTCAGAGAAAGACAGATACCACATGATTTCACTCATGTGTGGAATTGAAGAAACACAGATGAACATAAGGGAAGGAAAGGAAAAGAAAGAGAAAAACAGAGAGGGAGGCAAACCATAAGAGACTCTTAAATACAGAGAACAAACTGAGGGTTGCTAGAGGGGGATGAGTTAGTGGGTGATGGGCATTAAGGAAGGCACTTGTGATGTGTTGTATGTAAGTGATGAATCACTAAATTCTACTCCTGAAACCAATGCTACGCTATATGTTAACTAACTTGAATTTAAATAAAATCTTGGGAGGAAAAAAAAATGAGGAAGAAAAAAAAGAAATCATGTGGCTACATCAAAACATTTTCTGTCTACCACCAGGGTTGCCTAATTATCTGAAAGGCCAATAAACATTTCTGTGGCTATGACAGTTGTGAAGTCCTTCCCAAGATAATGAGATATACCTTCAATTTTACCATGTTTAAATGCAATTTTGGACAATCAGAAGAGTTGATTCTTATCTTTGAACAAGTTTAAAACAACTTAAAAATCACAGAAGTCTTGGAAAAAGAATTGTAAATGATATAAAAGAAGAAATTAATATTTGAATCTTATTTCCGAATTATTGGGCTCTGAAGGCTTAGATATAGTATTGCATAAGGCCATGGGGGGTAACATATAATTGTGCAGAATTGCTTCTAACCCACTCACAGGATTGTAAGGGTTTAATTTGCAGATTGATAAAGGGAAAATCTTTTTCTCTGTTGGTTTGCATCTAAAGCATAACTTTTTGTTTTGGGGTTTGTTTGTTTGTTTCATTTTGTTTTAGTGTTCTTACTTTTACTTTGAAAACTATTAGTCACAAAGGTGTAAAATAGTACAAGAATATCTGTACACCCTCCTTCAAGATTCTCCAAATATTAACATCTTATATAACTATAGTATAATTATCAAGATGAGGAAATTAATATTGATATAATAATATCAGCTGATCTAGAGACTTCCTTCAAAGTTTTCCAATAGCTCCACTAAATGACTTATTTCTGGTCTCATATCCAACCTAGAACCAGCATTCTATTTATATGTCACCCCTCTCTCTTCTTTCGTCTAGAACAATTCCTTAGTCTTTGTTTTTCATGACCAATACACTTATGAAGGATACTGTCCCGTTATCTTATAGAATGTCCCTCAATGTGGCTTTATCTATCATTTGATCGTTGTGAAATTCAGGTTGCGCATTGTTGGCAAAATCCCACAGAAATGATGTTGTGTCTTTTTGGCACATTCTGTGGGGAAAACATAATGTCCATTTGTTGCACTACTGGTGATGTTAAATATGATCACTCAGTCAAGGCCGTGTACTCATTTGCTAGAGCTACTATGACAAAGTACAGCACACTGAGTGGTTTCAATAACAGAAACTGATTGTCTCAGAGCTCTGAAAGCTAGCAGTCTGAAAGCAAGGTGTTGACAGTGGTGGTTCCTACCGAGGGCAGTGAGAAATAACCTGTTCTGTGCCTCTTCCTAGCTTCTGATGGTTTGCTGGCAATTTTTGTCATTCTTTGGCATTTAGAGGCATCATCCCGATCCTGCCTACATCTTCACATGGGATCTCTGTATATCTGTGTCCACATTTCTCTGTTTTATAAAGACACCAGTCACGTTGAATTAGGTGCCCATACTACTCCAGTGTGACCTCATTCTAACTCCATTTGCAATGACCCTGTTTCCAGTTAAGGTCAAATTCTGAGGCAGTGGGGATAAAGATTTCAACATATGAATTTGGAGAGGGGAACACAATTCAACCCACAACAGGTGCTGTCTAATTTTCCACCATAAAATGACTGTTTTTCCCTTTGTAGTTAATATGTATCTTATGGGGAAATAAATTAAGAGTTCATAGTTTCAGTATTTTGTTTTCCACCACACTTTCAGCCACTAATTCCAGCATCCTTTGGGGATTCTTACCGGAAGCAATTACTGTGGTGTTTGCCAAATGACATTTTCTGCTTTTGTCATTCTTTATATTTAATCCTTGGAACTCTGTTTTAAGGAAGAGCCTTCTCTTCTCTTCCACTGATTTTTTAAAATTACTTATATTACTACGAAGTCGTGAATTCATATTTTATTGAATAGGTTATAATTCATTATTATCATTATTTTATGATGGCCATTGGGGACTTCAGTTGGCTCCTATGTTTTTTAACATATGCCCATCATTTTTTGATCGCTTTCTTAACTTTTGGCACAATATGTTCCAGGCTAATCTTGTACTTTCCCTACTTCAGCCCTGAAATCAGCCATTTGTCCAAAGAGTCCTGGTTCTTTCTATTAGAGAGTGGTAGCTAGAACCAAGATCTGAGTGTCAAGTGTGTTCACAGGTACTGTGTGTCGGTGCTTAGTAGGCAGAGCTAGGATATATTTGTATGCATAAGCACACATAAACATATACATCACTAGATAGATAGATAGGTAGATAGATAGATAGATCTGCTTTAACATTTACCTTTATAGCTAACTGTTTTAAAAACCATCAGAATATCCTGATACCTCCATTTCCAATCCAACACCACAGTGTTCATTCTAGCCCTTCTCTGCTTCCTTATTTGCAACTCCTTTCTCTGACAGTGAGAGACCTGAAGTGAAAGAAATCTCAACTAAAACCTGGGAGAAATCTCTCTCTTAAGTCAGTCACTGGCTCTTAATGTGATCTATTGCAGTACTTTGCAAAGGTTTTTTTCAGATACAGTAAATCATAAAGTTTGACAGGATGCTGGTATAAATTGGTGGTGATTTGGGAAAATATAGGCTTTGGTGCAAATTCATTCTAATTTTTTGCATATAAAACAGTATTTTGGGGCTTTATTGAGGTATGATTGACAAAAATTGCCTATATTTCTGTTGTACAATGTGATGCTTTAAGGTGTACAATGTGATGATTTAATATATATACATATTATGAAATGATTATTTCATCAAGTTACTTAACACACATCAGGTGTACAATGTGATGATTTAATATATATACATATTATGAAATGATTATTTCATCAAGTTACTTAACACATTGTTACTTAACAATCACCACAGAGAAGAATGGTGATTGTTGGGGGGTGGGGGGAATGAAAAGATAATGGTCAGATGATACACATTTTCTTTTATAAGGTGAATGAGTTCTAGGGAATCTCATGAACACTATGTTGATTATAGTTAATACTGAATACTTGAAATTTGCAGAGAGTAGATCTTTATATTATACAATTATGAGAAGAAAGACTAAGTATTAGGGAAGATACTTAATATTAAATGTGTGTAAAACTTCCAAATAAATATTTCTAAAACTTTGATAACTTTGAACCTGGTTCTGCAAATACATGTTTGAGGTTACAGTCTTTCTCTATTCTCTTCACCTCTAGACACGCTCTATAAATAAGAAACATTATTTTCTAAGACAGTGACCAGAAAATAACACCATTTTTTACTACAATTCAATATTAACACTTACAATTGGACATAAAGAATTGTTCTTTTCAGTCATAGACAACTGTAATGTTGAAAATTATTGTGATCATGTGAATGGACCTAAAACCCAATTAAACTTTTTCAAAGCAAGTCTTTCAATATAACAATGAGGCTCTAATTTGCAAAATGTGCAATCGTTTTCAAAGTAGCCTCTTTACATCTTGTTTGGACATCTCTGAATGAGACAATAGAGGGCCAGAGAGGCAACTGGGAGGGCCCAAGAAAAGTATCTGATACAACATTCTTAATGACTAAGAGTAATTTTTCCTTCCCAGGGATCTTATAGTGATTACAGATGGATTTATCCTTTGCCTTCTACTGGAGGTTGTCAGCAAGGCCAATGTGGATTATGGAAACTTCCTCATTATTTCTTGCTTCCACATTCCACACTATCCCTTGTTGTTTTTCCTAAGCCCTGCCCACATCTTCCCCCCCACCCCGCCTTGTCTCCTTTTTAAACCCCTTCAATTATTCCATTTCAGTGTGTCATCTGCCTTAATGTATTGAGGGTTCAAGAAGAAAACTGGCCCCTAATGATGAATCCCTAGGAGGGTTTCTACATCTGTGATGTCACAGACAGTGAATTTAATCACTATAAGCTGCAGCCCACATAGCTGAAGTAGACAGCCCCAGTAGCTGAGCTACCACAAGACTGTGATTATATTCCCCAGGGGAACCCTTGAGACACATGCAGGAATCTGAACCCAAAAAAGTTCACCTTCATGGTGAAAATGACCGTCTATCAGATGACATAGAATGAGTCATTCATACCAGCAAAAGACACAAAGAAAATGCCACTCATACAAATGTGAGTAAGGAGATATCATCTGCTAAGGTTTCCCCAGTAAAACAACACACAGGCAAATAGGTTACAGTTTGACTGTAAATCAAGATCCAAAGAAGGCACACATTTCATAGCGGCTGACTTTTTTCATACAGTGCTTTTTAATCTATAACTTATCCTCTTTTTTATTTGCAATTAACTTGTTAAAAAAAAAAAACCTGAGTTGTTTTTCCTACTTTTCCAGAGTATAGATTTTAGTGATTTCACCCACATTGCTTAACACAATCCTATATCCTGTGTTTCTCATAAATTAGTAGTTAGATCCAGATAAGTGATCAAATTCGGGGTTGAATTTTGGCAAGAATACTTCAGTTGCTGTATTGGGTGCATCCATCAGGGGGCAGAAAATACCTGGTTGTCTCTTGCTTTGTATATTAGCAGCTATTGAAAATTCTTGATAACGTTCATCATTTTATTAAGGTTTCCAGAATGGTAATGCTCTGAATCTATTGTTCCTTTTCTACTTGTTAACTGAAGACCTCTATATGGAAAACCTTTCTCCCTGTATCAATCCATAAAGAAAAAGCAAGACAAATATTCAATTTTTTTCTCTTTATTTACTATTTTTTTTTCAGAATAATGACTTACTCCCTACTATCGTCCAAATGCAACCAATAATTTTTAGTATAATAATGAACTGATGGTGGGGTGCCTGGGTGACTTAGTTGGTTAAATGTCAGACTTAGCTCAGGTCATGATCTCACAGTTTGTGAGTTTGAGCCCCACATTGGGCTCTGTGCTGACAGCTCAGAGCCTGAAGCCTGCTTTGGATTCTGTGTCTGCCTCTTTCTGCCACCCCTGTCCCCTCACCACTCTCTCTCTCTCTTTCTCTCTCTTAAAAATAAACAAACATTTTTAAAAAATAATAAATTGATGGTATTAGTCTTAGTGACATTGAAGGTGTCCCATCTTCTGCCAATGGAAGTCTCTTAATGATGTCTTCTGAGTCCTTTGATGGTTTTCTCACTTTCTGGTTTGACAAGACATTCAAGGCTCATCTTTTATATTTTCATATTTTTTCTCCAAACCTGGGTCCAACCATTTTTCCAAAGGACTCTTAATTTCTTTAATGAATGATGGTATTTAGATACCACAACTCATGCAGTGGGGGGTGATCATTCTTACTGTGTTGGCCATTGTTTTTAGGCCTTTTCATTAGATAGAAATAAATAGCGTTCTTTAAAAACTTTTGTTCGGTTTAAAGATAAAATGCATCCCAAGTTCATACTGATAGACAGTTCCAACTCAAATTCAAGATTACAAGTTTTACTTAAATTCTGATATTACAACTGCGTAGCCTCTTACCCACACTGAAAATACTTATTCTCATAATTATTCATGTGGGTTATCCTATAATTCACATGAAATGGCCTCAAAGTAACAAAAACAAAACTATCCTAAACATTGTAATTAAAGAAACCAGTGTATGGCATTTTTATAGTTCTTTTTGTCCCTGGGATATACCTTACTGAGATGAACAATGAAATTACATTTAAAGTAAATTGGATAATTATTCCATATGGTTTTGCCATTCACTCCACATTTAAATTATAATTTTATAATGTAATAATTAAACAGTAAGATATAGCTTTAGAATTTAAAACTTAATTACAATTATGCAATTAAAATTTTAAATATAATTTTATAATTACAAAATATTATAAAAATAAAATTACATATTTGTGAACTCATAAAAGAAAAAGTATAGTTTTATTTTACAAATATTTTCTTTTAATCTATCTTGCATAAAAAATTCTTTCCAAACTCCCAGAGTTTTTAAAAAAACATTGCTCATGAGTTCAGTTAGTTTAACTACCACAACGAACACAAAAATATTCAGTTAAGAAACACAAAAGAAGAATTTTAACAAACTTGAGCCAATTATTCATGTTAACATTCTTGTAAGATTGTCTTTCTTCAATTTAAGATATTTAAGTGGTATCTAATTTATATGCTGAAGCAAAGTATAAGAACATAAGCTAATAATGGAGGTAACATAATGTCTCACATTTGAATAAGAACTACTCTGAATGACATGAAACATCTAAATATATTCCCCAGAGAACAGCACTTGTTCAACAAAGTCTACATTAGAAGTCTGGAGTTTGGTTCAACAATTTAAATTTTCTGCCTTCACCAGAAGAAAAGAGTCAAATGAGTGACAGTTATAGCTATGTTAGTGATAAAGTATTTTCAAGCCCTGCATGGAAACTGGTAGAAATTCATCACTTTTTTAAGTTTATTTATTTTGAGAGAGTGTGAGCTGGGGAGGGATAGAGAGAGGAGGTAGGAGAGAGAGGGGGGGAGAGAGAGAATCCCAAGCAAGCTCTGCACTGTCAGCACAGAGCCCAATGCAGGGGTCAAACCCATGAACCATGAGATCATGACCTAAGCCAAAATCAAGAGTTAGACTCTTAACCAAGTGAGCCACCCAGGCACCCAAGAAATTCATCATTATACAGGGCAAACCAAGCATTTTCATCTGTTTATTTGGTTAGTGGGTTTTTTTGTTCAGTACACTGAATAACATAGCTTCATAATCTCTAGAGTAGCCAAAGTAGTTATTCAGAGTAATTGTGCTTTAAGAACAAACTGGGAGTGAGGCAATTTATTTCTGAAGAAAATATATTTAAGAAGAATTCTACCAAAACAGGATTATACATCTCCTACACACCCAATTTCCAAAAATCTATGCAAACTGTTTTACTCTTTTCCACATCTGTAAAATAGGGAGAAGAATTTTCTTGGCAACCTTAACACAATTTCCCTGAGATGCAAAGTTGAGATCATGATTCTAAGTTAGTTTAATGATACATATTTGTATCTCAGGATTATAGACACATAGTCTTTATAATTCCATCACATGATAGTTGAAGCCAGGCTACTTTATTCTTTGCAATTATTATGTCTATCTTACCAGTGGATGGCACTGTACAGAAAATAAAGGAATAACTCATATAACCATATAACTTTCAATTAATTCAGAATTTTAGTACACACAATTCAGTCACATTTATAGTATCATTTACTTGTTTCTAACCTCCATGAGACAAGCAAACCTTTTCCACAGTTGAGGAAACAGAGGGTCAATGGGATGAATTGATTTTCCATGAATCTAGAACTCAGGTCTTTTGAACCCTAGACCATTGGATGAAGAACATCGACACACTTAGCGATGGACCTGACTTCCAGCTCAATGTGTTTGCCCTCATGTTCTGCTGAGGTGCCACTAACCCATGAAGTTTCTTTGAAACAAATTCACAAAGTTGGGAAGCACTGATCTCTGAGTCACAAGAGGATGTCTGAGAGGAGAATGGGAAGAACATGCCTCCTTGGAAAATAACACCATGAAGGTCAACTCTTGTTAGAATAGAGAGCCCTTTTCTACATATCCCAGGAGACAGAAAGAAAGATGGAATCCTTTAGTGAATAAAGACTAGAAAACCAGAAGAAACACTGGTATCCAGAACCTCACCACTGATCTGAAGATGAAAGGTTCAAAAAAAAAAAAAAAAAGAAATTACAGAAATCTAAGATTTTAATGATGATTTTCCACCTGGCATAGGGAGATTGATCTTCCTGAAAAATGAAACTATGTCCTGTGGACCATTCCCCATACCTGAAATTGTCATCATTTATTAGGAAGGACTCCTTATTAATACATTTGTATTGATCTAAAGGCTTCCACCTTGCTATGTTCATATTCTCGGTGTACTATCTTATAATATACTCTCTTATTTCTGACAATATGTCAGATTATTTTGGGTTTTCTATGTAGATGATTTTATCTTCAAAATAACATTTTTTTTTCTTTTCAATCCTTATATTTAAGTTCCTTTTTATGTTTTACTACACTGTCTCAAACATTCAGTTAAATGATAAATAGAAGCTGTAAGTGTAGGCATTCTTGTTTTTTTTTTTTTGATTCTATAGGAAATGGTTTCTATGTTTTTCCTTTAGGAATGATGTTTCTTCATTCACTGGTGGTAGATAAAATTTATCAGGTTCAGGATATTTTTTGCTCTTCCTAGTTTTTATTATTATTATTTTATTATAAGTGGGTTTGAATTTTATTATATTTCTTTATGCTTTAAAGTGATAATTATACATTTTCCTCCTTTCATGAGTGGACGTGTTGAATAATATTCATAGATTCGCTAATATTAAAGTGCCCTTCCATTCCTGAGATAAATACTAATTCATTGTAGTATATTATCTTCCTCATATCTCACTGGTTTAAGATCTTTTCTTTTTAAATTTCTTTTATTTGGACTGGAAAGCAAAATGCAAAAGAATGAACCTGGACCACTTTCTTACACTCTACACAAAAATAAACTCAGAATGGATGAAAGACCTAAATGTAAGACAGGAAATTATCAAAATCCTAGAGGAGAAAACAGGCAAAAACCTCTTTGATCTTGGCCACAGCAACTTCTTACTCAACATGTCTCCAGAGGCAAGGCAAACAAAAGCACAAATGAACTATTTGGACCTCATCAAGATAAAAAAACCTTCTGCGAAGTGAAGAAAACAATCAACAAAATAAAATGCAATTGATGGAATGGGAGAAGATATTTGCAAATGACATATCAGATAAAGGGTTAGTATTCAAAATCCATAAAGAACTTACCAAACTCAACACCCAAAAAACAAATAATCAGTGAAGAATGGGCAAAAGACATGAATAGATACTTCTCCAAAGAGGACATCCAGATGGTCAAGCAATACATGAAAACATGCTCAACATCACTCATCATCAGGGAAATACAAATAAAAACCACAATAAGATACCACCTCACACCTGTCAGAACGACTAAAATTAACAATTCAGGAAAATGACAGATGTTGGCAAGGATGCTGAGAAAGGGGAATGCTTTTGCACTTCTGGTGGGAATGCAAACTGGTGCAGCCACTCTGGAAAATAGTATGGAGTTTCCTCAAAAAATTAAAAATAGAACTAGCCTACAACCCAGCAATTGCACTACTTAGGTATTTATGCAAAGGATATAAAAATACAGATTCAAAGGGGCACATGCACCCCACTGTTTATAGCAGCACTATCACAATAACCGAAACATGGAAAGAGCCCAAATGTCCATCAACTGATGAACAGATAAAGAAGAAGTGGTATATATACATGTACATATGTATATGTATGAATATTATATATATATAATGGAATGTTGCTCAGCCATCAAAAAGAATGAAATCTTGCCGTTTGCAACAATGTGGATGGAACTATAGTGTATTATGCTAAGTGAAATAAGTCAGAGAAAGATAAACATCATATGATTTCACTCATATGTAGAATTTAAGAAACAAAACAGATGAACATAGGGGAAGGAAAGCAAAAATAAGATGAAAACAGAGAGGGAAGCAAACCATAAGAGACTCTTAAATACAGAGAACAAACTGAGGGTTGCTGGAGGAGGAGATAAACTAAATGGGCGATGGGTATTAAGGAGGGCACTTGTTGGGATGAGCACTGGGTGTCTACTCCTGAAACCATTATTACACTATATGTTAACAAACTGGATTTAGATAAATTTTTTAAAAATAATTAAAATAAAATAAAATAATTTTTTTTTTAATTTGGTACTCTTCTACTTTGGAACCAAAGTATTTGTTGTACAAATAACACAGGATTAATTAGTGAATTTTTTGTCAATTTTCTAAAAGGTTTTATTTAAGATTAGACAGATTTATTTCTTGGAAGTGGGTTAGAATATGCCTTTAAAAACCCAGTGAATCTGGAAGTTCATTGCAAGAAAATGTTTCACTCTTGGAGTCTTGAAAAAGTTCTAAGATATTGTCTCCCTCTTTACCTGTGAGTCAGCTGAGTCAGCTGACTGCAAATATTTGTGTATTTATTTATGTATTTTATCTAAGTTTAAATTTATTGACACAAAAATATTCATAGTGTGCTGTTATTTATTTATTTTATTATAAATAAGTAAAATAACAAATAGGTAGATAAGCAAATAAGTTTCTGGATAGCTAATATATACGACATCTTAAAATTCCAACATTGTAGGTCTTGGATCCTGTTGTTTCCACTGACTCCTACACTTGATGGGTTACCTTCATTCCTTAGTGATCATTTAGTTTTATTTAATTACTCCATATGGGTTAGAAAATTTTCCTCCAAAGATGGTTTGATTCTGCTGGTAATACTGGGACCACTTTTACACACACTTTACCTTCTACATTCTAGCTTACTATTTCTACTTTTTTTTTTTTTTTTTTTTTTTTTTTTGGACAGAGAGAGACAGAGCATGAACGGGGGAGGGGCAGAGAGAGAGGGAGACACAGAATCGGAAACAGGCTCCAGGCTCCGAGCCATCAGCCCAGAGCCTGACGCGGGGCTCGAACTCACGGACCGCGAGATCGTGACCTGGCTGAAGTCAGACGCTTAACCGACTGTGCCACCCAGGCGCCCCTCTACTTTTAATACCAAACTCAACTTTGCCAATACTTAGCTCAAGATTCATACTCTAAACAATGATTTTACATACATGGTCATCCCCAAGGCAAGCCCGTGCCACCCAGAAGAATACTGCCTTGTCCCCCAATCCCAGCTCCATTTTGTTTTGTCTCCACGGCATTCTGTTGGATATCCATCAATGAATGCAGAAGTTCCGCCTGTGTGGAATTCATTTACTCTATAGCAGGAAGTCCTCCATGATACTAGAAGTACAATTTTACATCCAATTTCTTGGTTTTCAACCAGTGTATATCATTTTATTTCAGATCTAAATCTTTCAGAGACAGAGAGCTGCATTTTGTTATTAGGTTGCTGGTACAATTCAGTTCCTTGCAGTTGTGGGACTGAGACCCTGTTTCCCAGAGGCGGTCACTCTCCGCAGGTAGTTCATGACAGGTTTCTTCATGACCTGTAGGAGATCATCTGTCCCTCTATGAGGCGCCCAGTCTTCTAAGGCTTTCATCTGACTAACTCAGGCTGCCCAGAACAAGCTCCCTTCTGATGAACTCAAAATTAACTGACTTGAAACCTTAATTACACCTTCCATATCTCTTTATCTATGCTGTAAAATGTAACCTAATCATGGAAGTTAAATTCCAACCCATTCATGGGTCATGCCTACCCTCAAGGAGAGGGATTAGATAGGGCACTTACACCAGTGAGTAGGAATCTTGGGGGCCATCTTAAAATTCTGCCTACCACAGGTATTCTGGCCTCCCCTCATTCACGACTTCCACAACAGCTCTATATACAAATGAGAACTAAGAGGATAAATGAATATTCAGACCATGAAATGAATATTAAAGAAACTCTACTGACATTGAGTTATAGTGAAATGGTTACTACTAGATCAATATAATTGTAGCTTTCATGATTGGTTCGTCTTCTCTGTTCCTCCTCACCTAAGCTATTTACTCTTCTCAGAAGAACAGCATGATACATGCTTTGCACCACACTGGGAGCCTCTTACTCTAAATTTTGATCCAGTAAATACCATACAAATCTGTGACATTAGGACAATGCCTTTCTCTTTAAAATAAGGTCAATAGTTAACTTATCTCTTTGGCAAAGTATATGTATGTATATGTATATATACACACACATATACATACCATACATAGTCATCACAAGTTAAGTATGAAACAGTAAAAAGGAAATTAATTGATATTTATTCTGTTTGT
This sequence comes from Neofelis nebulosa, assembly GCF_028018385.1. Taxonomy (NCBI): domain Eukaryota; kingdom Metazoa; phylum Chordata; class Mammalia; order Carnivora; family Felidae; genus Neofelis; species Neofelis nebulosa. Next base: position 27,941,096 of record NC_080783.1, read on the forward strand.
GTAACTCCACAATCATCTGATTTGCATCAGAGACGGTCTTAAGTAAAATTCAAAAGGAGAACATTTTGTTGGATTGTTACAGCCACTAAAAGGCAACTGAGGGGCGCCTGGGTGGCTCAGTCGGTTAAGCGTCCGACTTCAGCTCAGGTCACGATCTTACGGTCCGTGAGTTCGAGCCCCGCATCGGGCTCTGGGCTGATGATGGCCCAGAGCCTGGAGCCTGCTTCCGATTCTGTGTCTCCCTCTCTCTCTGACCCTCCCCCCGTTCATGCTCTGTTTCTCTCTGTCTCAAAAATAAATAAACGTTAAAAAAAAATTTAAAAAAAAAAAGGCAACTGAATAATGTCCCATCAGCAGGCAGGAACAGGGTGAGTCACTCAGTTTTTAGAAGTTCTTCATCTAATTCACGACACTACATGCACCTTCAACTTCGTTACTAGCTAATTCTCGATAGCTAGTAAGCACCAACATTAGATCTTAATTGGCAATCAGGACTTCTGGTATGGCAGGCCCTGTTGAATTAAATCTGAAAGTACTAACCTAATTCCCCAGGACTGACTTTTAGAAAGTATCACTGTCTTGGGGCACCTGAGCAGCTCAGTTGGTTAAGCATCCAACTCTTGACTTTGACTCAGGTCATGATCTCAGTTCATGAGTTTGAGCCCCACATCTGGCTCTGCGCTGACATTATGGAACCTACTTGGGATTCTCTCACTCTTCTTCTCTCTCTCTGTCCCTACCCAGCTCTCTCTCAAGATAAATAAATGAACTTTAAAAAAACCAAAGTATACTGTCTTGATGCTTTCTAGTATACACGGGCTACAATGGCCCCTTTCATTGTTGCCCCACTGCTTTGAAGAGAGGATTGCTTCTGCAAGAGTTCTACAGGATAAAAGCTGGCTTGAGAACTGAAGCTTTCACAATTTATGACAGAAGCTTAATTATTCTACCATTAATCACCAGTGATTTCTGATTTTGAATGTAAAGCAGGACTGACATGCCCATTTATTCTTTGGCTCCATGCAAAATTGGTACAAATTAACCTGTACATCCCATAATACCCACCACAAAGTCCTTTTGCCAGAGAAACTGTGATGAGCAGAAATATGCTCTATTTTTTTCCACTAGGAAAAGAATTTGGCATAGCTCTCATTCTCCATATCTTTGTTATTCACAGTGTGGTCCAGGCACTCCACATTATTGACCCCAATTTGGGTCATGATCCAGATGGTACTAAATCAGAATCTGCCTTGCAACTAGATCCAGGCAATTCTCATGGGCACTAATGACTGAGAAGCAGTGCTCAACAGAGCTCAGGAGGCTATCAACCAGCTCTGATTATAGTAATGACGATTACAAAAATTGTACTTATTACTATTATATTTGTTAATAATATGGTGCTTGTATTATGTGGTGATAGATCTTATAGGAAGGACACCCTATCACCCAGGGCAGGTAAAGGAGTGGGTTTTCTGTAAATCCTACTATAATTATCTCTGTCCACATAATATCTCAACTTGATGTAGGCCCTGCAGCATTGAGGAATGGGTTCCTGTGCTCTCAAGACTTCATTGTATTTGCAGAGATTGCTCAGGGAGGAAAAGTAGTCTTGAGACAACTCAACAGGCCTGGGTCTGGAGAGTCTGGAAAGGCTGGGGTGACCCACAAAGCCTCCCTCTCTTGGAAGGATGGATGTCATAGTGCTGGATGCCTGGATACACACATGTCAACTAATATCTTCCCTTCTCGAACCTATTGTCCTTCCCTGTCTCATTTTTCATTTCCTGCCAAGAAAGGACCATTTTAAACTCACTATAATAGTCAAGTACAACTTTTTCAGCTACTTTCTCTGTGAAGTAAAGAAAATGAACTGAAGCATTTGCTTCCCTGAAAGCCTACTTTTTACCACTTCATTAGACCTCTTTCCACTTCAAAACCACCTCCTCCGACTTCCTTCCATCTCCTCTCAAACCGACTCCAAACGTCCACATTCCATTAATGAATACTTGTCTTTTAAGTATCAGTGCTTTAAGCAAACGGTTCTCAAACTTCAGCATCTGAATTACCTGAAGGGGTTGTTAAAACACAGATTGCAGGATCCCATCCAGATTTTCTGATTCAACAAGTCTGAAGAGGAGCCCAAATTTTTGTACGTTAAAAATTCTTCGGGTGATGCTGATGTTTCTGTTCAGGGTGCTGTACTTTGAGAACCTCCACTTTCAAAATAGAATTCCAGGAATTGGGAGTGGGTTGAGAGGCTGCGGGGTAGCTGGATGCCAGCCTAATGTCTCTTTTATGGATCAGGTTAATGTGGGTCTGCTGGTGTACACCCAGGTCTGTGAAGACCTGGCCAGTCCAGGATTCACACAGAGCAGTGATGTTCCCTCTCTCGGCTGGCCTCCTGGGCCACTGTCCTGCCACTTTGTGAACAGGCAGTAAATTGCTGTGCAAACACATCTTACAAGTGAGGCTGCAACAATGATGCTCCTCCTATCTTGTTTTGCAAGTGACATAACTGGTGTGAAAAATGAGTTTAACGAAAGCCTCATTTAAAGTGGAGTCCAGGGGCGCCTGGGTGGCTCAGTCGGTTAAGTGTCAGACTTCAGCTCAGGTCACGATCTCGCGGTCCGTGAGTTCCAGCCCCGCGTCGGGCTCTGGGCTGATGGCTCAGAGCCTGGAGCCTGCTTCCGATTCTGTGTCTCCCTCTTTCTGCCCCTCTGTCTCTCTCTGTCTCATGCTCTGTCTCTCTCTGTCTCAAAAATAAATAAACTTAAAAAAAAAAAAAGATAATTTAAAATAAATAAATAAATAAATAAATAAATAAATAAAGTGGAGTCCAGAGGCCCTGAAGGGGGAGTTCATGTGCACATATCACTCATTGTAGACTGCACAACCAGCAGAGAAAAGGAAGATCATTCTTATCTTAACACGGGAGGATACTTTTCATATAAAAATTTCTCTTCTGGGTCACATGCACCCCAATGTTTATAGCAGTGCTATAAACAATAGACAAATTATGGAACGAGCCCAAATGTCCATCAATTAATGGATGGATTAAGATGTGTATGTATACACACACGCACACACACACACAATGGAATACTACTCAGTGGTGAAAAAGAATGAAATCTTGCCATTTGCAACAATGTGGATGGAAATGGAGGGTATTATACTAAGTGAAATAAGTCAGTCAAAGAAAGACAGATAACATATGATTTCATTCATGTGTGGAATTTAATAAACACAACAGACGAACATAGGGGGAGGGAAGGAAAAATGAGATTAAAAACAGAGAGGGAGGCAAACCATAAGAGACTTAAATACAGAGAACAAACTGAGGGTTTATGGGGGTGGGAGGGTGTATTAAATGGGTGACAGGCAATAAGGAGGGCACTTTTCTGGATGAGCACTGGGTGTCATATGTAAGAGATGAATCACTGGGTTCTACTCCTGAAGCCAAGACTACACTGTATGTTAACTAATTTGAGAATAAATAAAAAATAAAAAAAATATGAGGAAGAAAATTTCTCTTCTGCTTTTTTTTTAAAAAGGAAGATCTCTCCCTGTCCCAGCAACAGCACACTAAGTACGGCTTACAGCCAATGAGAAACCACCACAAGCTTGAACTCTTGTTCTTCTCCAATGAACTTCTGTTCAAAACAACCCTCCCCACTTTCCTCCTAAAACATAATTAAAGCTGACCTTCCCTTTGACTCTTCATACTTGCCTAGGGTTCTGCCATTGCTTGCATGTCCTGAATTACAAGTGTCTGCTCTTCCTGAATAAACCCATTTTCTGCTACAAAAATAACTGGTTATTTGTTTTTTTAGTTTGATACTAGCAATGTGACTTCCTGCATTGGCTGTTTAATGGGGAAGGCTGGCATATCAATTTTGGAAAATAGAATTGAAATGGCATGATTCATATATGAATTATTTGGTCTCTGAGACCCATACATTAGTTAACTATGAAATAAAATTGGGAGTTTCTCTCTCTCAAGAGTGATAAGACAAGCATTTCTCCTTTCAGCAAAAGAATGAAGAGGACTGATCTATTGTGCCATCTACATATGTATATTGAACTGCCATATATCCATTAAATATCTGTCAAATTTTCTTTAATAACAAGAAATTATTGTGCTCTAATGTCGACTGAAAAAATACAAAGCTGCATGTGCCATATGAATACGACAATGTATAACTTCGTGAAAACATTCATTCACTTAATTATTATTTACTGAATGCCTGGTATGTACCAGGAAATGTCAAAGTTCAGAAACAATGAAGATAAGAAGTCAAGGGTGATGTCTGGTCAGTACTAGGATGTGACATTTGCCAGGGACCCAGGAATGCCAGAATCCAGCCCTGCAAACCATCCCTCTTTTCCCGGGAACTCTAAGTACAAATCACTAATGAAAGTACAAGTTCCACAGAGATGAACTCTCAGTTAAAATTACATTGGGATACCTGAGCTTATACTTAAATAATTAAACCGACTTATGCTTTATCAGCCATGATTCTGGCAGGAAACCAGTATACATGCAAAGGGTTGAACAAAAGAAAATCTCCTGAAGAGACTATTTAGGGAAGTTTGGACAAGGTTAAGGAAACAAGGGAAGATGAGGTACCCAGGGACTAGTAACAACAGGAATATTTTATCATTCTAGGCCTGATGGGTCAAGGGGGAAAACTAGAACACAGTGAGAATTAGAACCTTAGAAACACGGCTAACAGGAATCATCATCTGCAGAAATGTAGCCAGTGCCCAAACCTTGGCCAACCTGGGGGAAAAGAGAAGACTATCTCAAACTCACCTGGCTCCCATACTCCAATCTCCTGTCAGTGCCTCTCCCTGGCTGAATCCATCCAGAGGCCCAAGTGACATCATTTGTAGAGGTCAACCTCTTGAAGCAGGGCCAAATGGATTATAATTTACACCCTTAAATCCCCCTTTCCTCTCAAACTATAAATTATGGGAGTGGAAAATTCTAGTATTCCCATGGAGGAGTTCTCATGAGAACAGAGAAAGACAGCCTAGGCTCCAAAACATTTGGGGCTGATTTGCTTTGACATTTCTGCGGGATGAAGCGGAAGATGTAGAAAGTGAACATCCTTCCCTGAGGAATCAGATGCCACCTAGAAACGTAACAAGCATGAAGGTCAAGGAAACACAGTGAACAGTGCAGATGCATAACACAGTGACCCAGCTTGCCATGAACCAAGACTACTCAGGGGGCTGACTCAGACTAGAAACTCCTGCTCCCTTAAGGGCCCATGGCTGGGGAGTGGGTGGGCACAGGCCTTCTGGCATAATTAAGGCAGAGATGCTCTTCTTCCTCAAGGGGAATATAGTGACTAGAGTGTACTTATGTAAAGCATTACCAGTCTTCTAAAATTCAGAAAAACGTTGTGTTTGTATTTTCTCATAAAGATAACATGGCCAACAACAACAAAAGCTGCTTTTACTTAGGACTGTTGAGAATACAACTCTGGAAAAAGAATTGTTAAATATTAAAAGTTTTTATGGCTAAATGGCATATATTTATTTACATCTTGCAATGCAATATTTAAACAGATGATATTAATAGGTCACTTATAAGATTAATAAATAACATTTACAAAATTTCATCTGGAGAAATGCAGTTTCATGAAGAGTCAATCTCAGTAAAAGAATAGTCTCAGTCACTGTTTTGAGACACACATACATACATTCCAGAAAAGGAAAAGGATGACTATTTTTTTAAAGATGCGTTGTTCAAAAGGTATGATATTTTTTTTATATTCTGTCTCTCAAGGCTGTTGTCCTAATTTTCTCTTCGGAAATAAAACAAGAATTTGTGTACTGTATGGTTTTTAATTTTTTTGAAAATTAAGCAAAAGTCCACAATGATGGTTAAGTAGACTGAATTTTAAAAATAGACAATTTTGGGGTGCCTGGGTGGCTCAGTCATTGAGTGTTCGACTTCAGCTCAGGTCATGATCTCATGGTTTGTGGATTCAAGCCCCAGGGCGGTCTCTGTGCTGACAGCTGGGAGCCTGGAGCCTGCTTCGGATTCTGTGTCTCCTTCTCTTTCTGCCCCTCCCCCGACTCATGCTCTGTTTCTGTCTCAAAACTAAATAAACATTTAAATAAATAAATAAATAAATAAATAAATAAATAAATAAATAAATAAATGAAATAAAAATAAACAATTTCAAAAATAGCAGAACTAAGCTTGTCTACATCCAGAATAACTAGAGAAAAAAGGTCTTTTTCATAATGGGTCATTGATACACTGAAAACTATTAGTCATGTATCTCAACTGGTACAAAGCAGTAATCAAGGATAAGGCACAAGATGAGAAAATGAGCTGATCTTTGTTATGCCAACTCAAGCATTATGCTACCATTCACTCTCCAAATAACACATTGTATGCAAAAATAATGTGCAGTGAGTACATTAAAATTCTATTGAAAAGGAGGAGTATTCTGTCTTGCCCTAGGTCCTCAATCCTAGAAGGATCTGTCATGGGCAGAATAGTCCAGCAATGATCCACAAGATAGCCCCTGAGAGGCCACCCCATGGTGTGAAAGAAACGTGTACAAGGATGATGTCTCTCTGATACTCAGGGTGGAAGTGGCAATCTATTTCCTTTTACTACACGTGGAAACATGGAAAGAGAGAGAAGATAAGGAACAGCAGGGAAACTGACCAAAGCAGTGAGGGGCCTTCCTTTTAACATGTACCCCATGTATCCTATTTGAAGTTAAAGCCTTAATTATTTAAAATAGAGAATTTCTGGAGTGCCTGGGTAGCTCAGTTGGTTAAGCATCCAACTCTTGGTTTTGGCTCAGGTCATGACCTCATGGCTTCATGAGTTTGAGCCCCACATCCAGCTCTGTGTTGGCAGTGCAGAACCTGCTTGGGATTCTCCCTCTCTCCCTCTCTCTATGCCCCTGCCCTTCTCATGCTGTGTCTCTCTCAAAATAGATAAACTTTTTAAAAATAATAATAAAATAGAGCATTTTTAAGGGATGCCTGGGTGGCTCAGTTGGTTGAGCACCGGACTCCTGATTTCGACTCAGGTCATGATCCCAGGGTCATGGGATTGAGCCCCACTCTCAGTGTGAAGCCTGCATAAGATTCTCACTCTCCCTCTGCCCTGCTCTCCTGCTTGCTCTCACTTTCTCTCTAAAATAAAAGAATAGAGTAATTCTAGTTGGGAAGTGAGGCAGTGAAGAGGAGGAGGAGGAGGGATGCCTTCTGGTGAATCCCCATCAGATTCCTGGAATCCTCCCGATCTCCAGCTCTAATTAAGCTCTAAGTAATTTGTTGCCAGCACAATCCAACTGGCTTCTATTTGTTTCAGTGCTCTTACTATGGTTTCTTTAAACTCTTGAGGTCAAAGGTTAAGTTTATAACAACTCCTCCCCCTATCAGAAGACTTAATGGTTTCAGACACATAGAGAATATTCAATGACCATGTCTGGATTGAGAGGGATTGGTTCTGTATTGTGAAGTACATAAGCAAATCAAGTTCTTGTCAAGGAGCATTTTCTAGAAATGCTTTCATATTATTTTAATAGCAATTCATTCTATAAACAAGAAAGTCACAAAGGCATCATAAATGAAGAGTGACTGGTATTAAACAATACACATGCATACATATGTATACACATATGCAACACAGAATGGTGATGTGTTTTTTATTTTCAATCTCACTTATCTTTGAAGTTTAAAGTTTTCCTTTACAGTAGAAATTTAAATTTTTTTCTTTACTTGGGCATTATGTTTCTCTTCATTTTAATAGCCAAAGTGTAGTTTAATACCTTCATTTTCCCTTGGCCTAAATTCAACCAATGCTTGCCTTTGTAAGCAAGACTTTGTTCTTTTGTCTCTGAAAAATAATGCCATTACTCTGTAAGAGCTCAGTTGGGCTGGAGGAGAGTGAGCTGAGTGGCAAGGTTTTGGAGTAGCCAGTTAAAGCAACAAGGCAAAAATGAAAAAAGACCTTTAGTTACTTATACAGATCTTCTTTGACTTACGATGGGGTTATGTCCCAATAAACCCACTATAAGTTGAAAATATGGGAGTTGAAAAGGCACTTAATACACCTAATATACCAAACATCATAGCTTAGCCTAGTGTTCTTTAAATGTGCTTAGAACACTTTCATCAGCCCACAGTTGGGTATAATCATCTAACACAAAGCCTATTTTATAATATGTGTTGAATTCATGTAATAATTTACATGAGATCATGTAATTTATTGAATATTGTACTGAACATGAAAAACAGAATGGTTGTAAGGATTGTAAGTGTATGGGTTGTTTAGCCATACACTACTCAAAATTCAAAGTAGTTTCTACCAAATGGGTATTACTCTTGCTACATCATAAAGCAGAAAAACAATAAGTTGAAACTTCAAAAGTCAAGGATCATCTATATTAGTGGGGTTGGCCAGGTGCTATATGTGTACATGCTTATGCAAAACAAAGAAACACACACTTAGCCTGAAATGGGGAAAGATATTCCCACACAAGGTGATAAGCCCAGAACAGGTAGTGAGGACTCTTTATCTCCGGGTAAGGAAGTGTTTCAGGCCTAAGGCTCCTTGGTGTAGGAGTCAAAGACTGTGTGGAAGACCATTTCCCAAAATAAACAACAGCTAATCTTCAAGTAGGGGGACTTTGACGGCACCATGTGTTACGTATAGCTCATCTTAAATTCACATGCTAATTGAAGGGCAATTTGTGTTCACTAATTGCCTTTATCCAAAGGAATAAAAGTTCTCCCAACTCTATGAAAGGTAGTCACAATTTGGAGCCAGCATTCAAAGTCAAATGTCTGTGAAGATAGGGAAATAGAGGTTTTCTCTTCCTTGAGATTTACGTTCAGAGAGATAGTTCCCAAGTTCCTGAAAAATGCATGGTGCGATTGAAAAGCTGGCAAAAGTCTTTTTGGTTTTTAGAAAGATTTACATATATATCAAAGGAACAAAGAAAGAATGCAAAAATAAAAGTTTTCTAAAGTAAACGCTCTAAGAAAAAAAAGAGGAGAAATCTTTTGCTCCTTAAAAATTCCACTTTTTCCCTTTTTAGATTTGTATTCATCTTACAAAAGTACATGTGATTTTGAAGACCTTTGTTTCTTTTTTTAAATTTTTTTATTGTTTATTTATTTTTGAGAGAGAGACAGAGAATGAGCAGGGGAAGGACAGAGAGAGAGAGGGAGACACAGAATCGGAAGCAGGCTCCAGGCTCCACACTGTCAGCACAGAGCCCGACATGGGCTTGAACCCATGAACCGTGAGATCATGACCTGAGCCGAAGTCAGATGCTTAACCAACTGAGCCACCCAGGTGCCCTTATTTCTATTCTATGAAGAGGGAGTCATTCGAGGGAAGAAAAGAACTGCTACATAAGAATGAGATGAGAGAGGCCACCTCCACTGCATATTTTTTTTCAAACAGTATAACTTTGATCTTCTCTTTCAATCATTATTTGCTATTTTTCTTATTTCCTTTATAAACCTTTCTCCTTTGTCTCTATGGGGGAAAAACATCAACAAGTGGAGCAAGAGCAAAAGTCAAAAAGGAAGTGCACACTCTAGGGTAGTGGATAGATGGAGCCTGGTTTTGTGTCATCAAGTGATTCACCAAAGTCACACAACATGTAAGAGGTGGACCTGGGACTTGGACCACAGGTCTTTTGACGACATAGCTGCTAAATGAAAATCCTCTTGTGTCTTTCTTATTTACTGCATAAGTTTAAGAACTGTTGTGGCATCTGGGTAGCTTAGTGTGTTAAGCCTCCATCTCCTGATTTTGGCTCAGGTCATGATCTCACAGTTTCTGAGTTCAAGCCCTGCGTCACACTCTGCGCACTGACCTCCCTGAACTTGCTTGGGATTCTCTCTCTCTCTCTCTCTCTCTCTCTCTCTCTCTCATTTTTTCTGGCCCTCCCATGCTCACACCATGTCTCTCTCAAAATAAATAAACTTAAAAAAAAAACAGAACTGTGCAAAAGTATGTAGAAGATAGAATTCAAATCATAAAATTATTATAGACATATACATATGGAGAACAGAAGTTTCAGGGTATGCTTCTTAAACAGTGATACTTATCATCCAAATTAGGATTAAACTGTGAAATCATGTCCATCTGCTCTTACCTATTTTTGATTAGTTTTATATTAGCTTTATATCAGTAACCTTTCTTTTGAAAAGTTGCATTGCTAAAAAGAAAAGAATTTGAGAAGTAGTGGGAGAAATAATGATGCAATCAAGCCTGATTTCTACAGCCTGAAATTATTGGTTTGGAAAATTAGTACTTTGGGATAAATACAAAACTCCCTGTGATCGTGAAACTACGGGGGGTAGCCCAGGAATGAGAAGACACCAAGAGTTTATAGCTAATTTATTCCATTTAGCTTTTGATTATAGAGTTTACCTAGCAAGTAGGATCCAATTAAGGTGTGAATCATAATGCACCTGGGGACATTTGTCTGCATGCTCAGAGCTCTCTGTCACCACATGGGATTTTACAGGCACTTGAGGGCACTCCCAAGAGAACAGCCAACAAAACGCTCAGAATCTAGTAAGCAAGACTTGAAAGCACTTCAGTGTTCTTTTCCTGAAAAGCAAAGGCCAGTTTGGACAGTGCTACTTACTCATTCATATTATTAAGACCTGTCAAGAGCTCTTCCTACCAGACTAATAATAGCTTGAAGTCTAAAGTCTCTATGAGACACCAGGGGAAAAAGGCTCCTCAAACCTCCCTTCAATAGAGTTACTCTGTGGAGATACTATGTCATTCCTGATGCTGATTTATGTTTATTCTAGGGTAAGGCTCTACACTAGGCTTGACAGAGACATTGGCAATTATCTGAGTAAAGTGGTGACAACACTGAGAATTTTGCTCCATTTTTTACATGCCTCATCCTATACAGAGAATCCTATGTTCTTCTCTGGCCCCAGCTTTTGTAATGCAGAATATGGAAAAGATAAAGAATGAGGGAGGGGGCACCTGGGTGGCTCAGTCAGTTAAGAACCCAGCTCTTGGTTTTGGCTTAGGTCACGATCTCACAGTTCGTGAGTTTGAGCCCCACATTGGGTTCTGCACTGATGGTGTGGAGCCTGTTTGGGATTGCACCATGTGTTAACAAGGCATAAAGAATTAGAAAGTCATAGGATACACACACCCAAATTTGGGTAAACAAGATTAGGTAAATAAGATTAGGCAAACTGGGCAAAGGCCCCCAGTATAGGACAAAGGTATAGGAATAGGAAGCCTCAGGATGAAAGCATCAAAAATGAGTTAAACAAGATTAGGCATTCAGGGCAGAAACGCCCCCCAACTTAGTATAATAGCAGAAAGCTGCTTTCACAGGAAGGAAGGACAAAAACAGAAAAACAGGACTTTAGACTGCAGCAGCACAAAGTTGCCCAGAGCTGGAGCTAATTTGCAAAAGAAAGGTGCCTTGCTGACCCTGAGGTAGCAGGCTCTGTCCTTCTTGTCCCCTAGGCCAGTTTAGGTAAACCGAGGTGGTGCTTCATGTCTGCTGTAAACAACCTTCCACCCAGCTCCAGGATTTTGTTTTGTATTGACCCAAACCCCTAACCCTGCATATCTTCAAAACCCCTTTTCCCCACACCCATGAGTTAATGTTCACGATTTCATTGTCTCTTTGTGCAAGTCCATCACACTTGTAAGCCTTCTGATCCTAATAAAAACAGAGCAAGGACTCTTACTTGGGGCTCTTGTCTCCTCCTGGACATTAGCCTTCTTGCATCTTAATCCTGCATCTGCTATGTTGCTGGACAAGAGAGCACTTCAGACCTGGAGTCTATGACAAAGAATGAGGCAGGACTATGAGTACTGTGGGTCAGTTGTAGGCCAGCTGGCAGTGCTAGACCCCTCTGAAGCCTCTAGGGAGGCAAGCTCCTTTCCCATTCTCCAGAAAAAGAAGGTTTCACCCATTGGTTCTACTCACTCTTTTTGGGACTGTTGGAGAACAGGCACATTCATGCAGGATCAAGCTAACCCTCCCTTCTACATCAGTCCATGCATCACACCAGTGCAAGCTCTTCTGAGCATCATCTACCCTTCTTTTTGGCTCTTCCATTATTTTTTCCATCTACTGGATTATTGCTTTCAGTACACAACATTCTGTAACATCTCTCATCTTAAGCTTTTTTTTTGTCCACCTCTCTCCTCCCAAACACTGCCTTATTTCTCTGCTCTATTTGAAGCAAAACCTTAAACAAATTTTCTTGACTTGCCACCCTTATTTCCTCTCCCTCTGTTTGGTCTTGATCTCACCCCAATCAAGACTGTATCCACATAACTCCAAAGCAAGTGTTCTTGTCAATGTCACCAGTGACTAGGACCTCTATTTAACAAGTAGAGTGAGAAGTTCTTAGGTCTCAACTTGCTCAACAATTGATCACCTTCTCCAAATGTTAAATTGCCACAGGGTCTCAATCTTAGGACTCTTCCTCCTCATTATCCACACCACTTAGTCATTTGGTTCCATACCTTAAAGAGAACGCACACATTGATGTTTCCTAAATTTATATCTCTAGCTTTGATCTCTCTCTGGACCTTCAAACTTGAATAGTCAAATGTCTCTTTCACATATCCACTTACATGTCTAATCAGCATTTCAAATTTATCATCCCAAACCAAAATCCCTCCTGGACTCTTCTCTTTCTCTAATAGTCCACAAGCAACTAATTGCCTCTCTATTCAAAATATATTCAGGGAACGCCTGGGTGGCTCAGTCGGTTAAGTGTCCAACTTTGGCTCAGGTCACGATCTCACAGCTAGTGAGTTCAAACCCCGCGTTGGGTTCTGTGCTGACAGCTCAGAGCCTGGGGCCTGCTTCAGATTCTATGTCTCCATCTCTCTCTGCCCCTCCCCTACTCGTGTGCGCATGTGTGCATGCTCTCTCTCTCTCTCAAAAATAAATATTTTTTAAAAATTTTATTGTAAGTTAAATCATGTCATTTACTTACCTAAACCTTCCAAATGGCTTCCCATCTCATTAAGAATGAAATGTTTCACTCCCTTCCAACTGCACTGGCCTTTTTGCTATTCATAGAACAACTGATGCATGCTCCCTCCTCATGGCCTCTGTTTTTGCTTTCCCTTTGGCCTGGAAAACTCTTTGCCCAAATAACCACATGGTTTGATCCCTTGTGCTTTCAAGTATGGGTTCAAATATGGGTTCAAGTATGTTATTCATCATGGAGCTCTTCATTGACCACCACTTTCCCATCTACCCATTCTCTCCGCTCCCATTTATCTGCCTTCATTTTTTCTTCTTCATAGCACTTATCACCATTTGACATATACACCTTTTAAAAAACTTTATCTTCTGCCTTGAAATAGAATGTAAATGTAAACTTCATAAGAGCAGGAATTTCCTACTTTTGTTTTGCTATAACCCTAACATCTCAAACAGTGCCTGATGTATAGTTGTCACTCAGAAACATTTTTGAAATGAATGAATGAATCATACTGAATCTCTCTCTAAGGATCTAGAGGGTGAAAATTTTCTCTGTGTTCATATTGATATAGGAAAGTTGAAGGGACTCCATCTTAGAAAGGCTCCATCTTTGCGGGGTTTTTTTGTTGATTGTTTTTGTTTTTGTTTTTGCCAGGCCCCATTTTGGAATAAGCCAAAGAAGCTATGTTCCCACTTTAAGGAGAAAGCAAAAAAGTTAGTCATTCTCTGAGTTTTGTCCTAGGTCCCAAACACCTAATAGCATCTAAGAGCCAGATCCCAAACCTGTTCCAGGACATTAGCTTTGAACAAACCTCTCTGCCACTGGCATCAACATCCCCTACCTTTGGTGATTTATGGAATAACACCTATTGTTCACTTGGCTTTTGCCTTTGATTAGACACTACCCTGGATCCTGAAGGAACACGTACCCTAGGTCCCTTTCCAGTATAAACCCCTAACTCCAAGTAACAACAAGACTCGTGCTTCTTTCATTTCTGAGTCTCACAGACACTCCATCTGCTATCCTCTGTCACTTACCCCATTCAATCAACTCTGCTTATACTTTCTCTGGTTCACTCTACTTTCACTTTCTTTGATTTCTTTTGATTTCTATCCTGCATGAGGCCAAGGACCCTCTTGGCTGGTCCTATGGGACCCCCGCTTCTGGGTCCTCGGACATAGCCTGCCTGTATCAATATTAAGATTCAATTTCCCCTTTTCACTGGCTTCAAGAATGCTTAACACTAAACTAGAGACATCTTTTAACCTCAACTCCAGCTGCCTTCCTCCTTTGTGTTCTGTCATGACTTTCCAATTAATATATTTTTTTTATTTTGTAATTTTATTATATTAATTTTCATTACCTCCCTTAATTCCATTCTTTAAATTTGTGAAATATTAGCAAGGATGTAACATATTTCATAGTTAACAGATAAAACTTTTTTTTCATTTATTTATTTTGAGAGACAGAGAGAGCACAAGTGGGGAGGGGCAGAGAGAGAAGGAGACAGAATCCAAAGCAGGTTTCAGGCTCTGAGCTATCGGCCCAGAGCCTGACGCAGGGCTCGAACTCACAAACTGTGAGATAATGACCTGAGCCGAAGTCGGACGCTTAACCGACTGAGCCACTCAGGTACCCCAACAGATAAAACTATTTAAAAAAAAAGAAAAACAAATAAAGGCATGAAAATCTATCAATTTTTATTTTGTGATACAAAGAATTCTAAAAGAACTCTTCAGATCACTTATAAAGATACCTTTAAGAGTCTTCCTAAAATAGTTTTTATACCAGTCAAATAATTAAATTAAAATTAATATATTTATTTGGGTTTATTTCTGCAAAAAGCATGGGAAGACCAATTTTAGGAAAGTGTAGTTAAACCCTATAGGAATATGAAATTCCAAAATGATCTTTTTTCATGAGCTGGAATGATTTTCTTTTTTTTTTTAAATGTTATTTATTTATTTTTGAAAGAGACAGAGACAGCATGATCAGGGAGGGGCAGAGAGCAAGGGAGAGAGAGGATCTCAAATAGGCCTTGTGTTGTCAGCACAGAGCCCAACAAGGGGCTCAAACCCAGGAAACAATGAGATCATGACCTGAGCCAAAATCAAGAGTCGGTCACTTAACCTACTGAGCCACCCAGGTGCCCCGGAATAATTTTCAATGGTCTCCAAACAGCATTTTCTTATTAGTAATATATTTTAATAATGATGTTGGAAAAATAGGCAAGTCTGTTTTTTTTCCCCCTGAAAAGATGCATACATACACATTAGGAAGTAATTCCTAATCAGACTCTATTGACTTCCCAAAGGATTTTGTGTTAGTTTCTTGGAGAGACTGTTTTTTGGCAAGGTAAACATATTTGCAGAAGAAAATGATTCAACTTTAGCCACATGTCATTTTTGAATGAAAATAACATATTACTCATCAAGCAACTGGTTACTGACTTGATTCAGTATTCCCTCCACCCTTCGACAAGCTGATGAACAACTAAATTCCTTTTTTATAAACCCTTGAAATTGGCCTTTGATTTAAAGTGCATTGAGAATGTGGGCTCAAGAACAGTTGAAAGAAAAGTCATTCACCAAATATTCTCTTCTGAATGATCACTGACTACACTATAGCATACAAGTGCACTTCTGAATGAGTATTTGTGTATGTGTGTGTGTGTATGTGTGAACTGCAAAGTAAAACATAATAAATACATAGGGTACATATTGTACATGAATTTAATATAATTTTTTAAAACCCCAAGTTAAAGTTTTTTCTTTGAAAGATGAAATCTTAGTTTCACTCTGTGATAGGCAGAATTTTAACATGGCCCCTGTCTTAGTCTATTCCAGCTACTGTAACTAAATACTACAGACTGGGCAGCTTATCAACGGAAATTTATTACTCATGGTTTGGAGGCTGGAAGGCCAAGATTAGGGTAACAGCATGGTTGAGCGAGGGCCCTCTTCTGTGTCGAAAATACTTCTCTCCAAGTTCTCAACTTCTCTCCAAGTTCAGGGGGCAAAGTATGTCCCCTGAGCCTCATTTATAAAAGTACTAATCCCATTCGTGTGAGCCTTGCCCTCATGACATAGGCACTTTCCAAAGTCCCCACCTCCTAATACCATCATTTTTGTGGGTTAGAATTTCAACATACGAATGTGGGGGACATTCAGATCCTACAAGCCCCCAAGATTCCCACCCACCATCGTACTCACCCTATATAATCCTCTCCCTTCAAATGTGGGCAGAAACTGTGAACATAATGGGATTTTACTCCTGTGACCAGGTTACTTATCAGTTAATCAACTGGGATATCATCCCGAGCAGGCCTGATCTAATCAGAGGACATTTTAGAACTATATTAGGCTTTCAAAGGTGCAACCTCAGAAAGATAGGCCCCTACTGGCCCTGAAGAAGTAAACTTCCCTGAGTTTTACAGCTGCCAGAAATACATTTTGCCACCTGAGCATGGAAGAGGGCAAAGCCCCGAGATAAGAACCCACCCCCCAGGCAGCATCTTGATTACAGCCCTCTGAGAAGCCCTACCATGGAGGGCCTCGCTAAGCCTTAATTGGATCCCTGATCCACTGAAACTATGATATAATTAATGTGTATTGTGTTAAGCCACTAAGTTTGTGGTAATTTGTTACACAATAGAAATCTAATACACATGTCAAATTTAAATGTTAAATTTGATAAGTGCAGCAGCCTAAAAATAGAGTTAAGATTTTTTAAAGGTTATGATTCCATGAGCAAAAAATAATTATTATTGTGGAAAGGCTAATGTAAAGTTTGTTTCAAACAGATGAACACAGGGGAAGGAAGGAAAAATACAATAAGATAAAAACAGAGAAGGAGGCAAACCATAAAAGACTCTTAACAGAGAACAAACTGAGGGTTGCTGGAGAGGAGATGGTTAAGAGATGGGCTAAATGGGTGATGGGCATTAAGGAGGGCTCTTGTGATGAGCACTGGGTGTTACATGTAAGTGATGAATCACTAAATTCTACTCTTGAAACCAATATTATGCTATATGTTAACTTGAAATTAAATTAAAAAAAAACCTTTGCTTCAACCATTGAATGGCACTATATATATTTTCTGACCATTGGTTTGGCAAAATTGAAAATATTGGCATCTTTCAATTTAAAATGTTTAAATAATTTTTTAAATGTTCACAGAAGGTAAAATAGCAAAAAGTCATTTAGAATATCACAGTTAATGTCTCTAATAATTAGCATGGCAATGAATACATTGCTAATGAAGTAGAAAACATAGATTTGATTAAATATAGAGTAAATAAAAGTCTTATAATAATTTTTGAAGTAAAGTGGCAGGACAGATGCATTATTCTAGAACAATAACAAAAAAAAATCTCTTTTTGCTGACAATACTTCTCTTCGGGCTGAATTTTTATGTTAGGATTCTCACTTAACATATTCCTATGTTAGGAATACCACCCCAAATAGCAGGCTAGCCAGATTGAGTGAATTATAATCCTACTTCTGATTTAAAGGTCACAAATTTTGCCAAGTCTCACTTGTGAAGCTGGGGTCAGCTTTAGAATCACATAATTAGGCACAATGCAGTTCACATGACAGACATTACATCATATAAAAACCTTTAGTCTTTAGGGAGCTGGAGATCAACAAGGAAGTTAAATCTGACAGACTGCCCGGATTCCAGCTCATCGCCAAAGTGAAGGTGTTATTAATGGTCCAGCTCTCACATTTCTTAGAGATTCTAAGTGACTCCTGCTGCATCTATGCAATTTAAGACAGGCTGGCTAAGTCGGAATGGCACAAAAACAGTTTGAGAGGAGACACTAGTTATAAAGTAGAGCTATACCTCTGGCTTTTTAATATATCTCCCTTCTTTCCTGTTCAGCTATTCTATCTTCCTTCCGGGGATTGATGGATTTGCATTTTGAAAACAGGTCTCTGTTACTTGCTCTCAGAGCAGCTTGTACTTGTATTTTGCAGCACTTTGCATGCTTGTGATTATTTAATAATTTGTAAATATTTACTGATCATCCATTTTCTTGGGGATTCTCTGAGCTTCATGTGGGCAAGTCTGTACCTCTAGGATCTGCCACAATTTCCCTGGTGGCCAGCAAACACCAGGAGCATAAAGGAGATATTCAGTAAAGCCTTGTTTTTGACTTGTCTTTAGAGCTCCTTTTCTGAGATTTGGTTCTCCATTCATACTTTCCCCTGATTTATCCCTATTAAAATTGCAGCAGAGCAGAAAAACAGCAGTGATTTCCTCTGAAACTCAAATTCTTCTAGGAGAGTAGCTCTTAACCAGGAATCTTTTTTTTTTCTTTCTAAAATTCCAATGTCCATGTCCCATTAAATTAAAATCTCTGGGGGTTGGAGTTTAAGCATCAGAAAATTTCAAGTCCCTGGATGATTCAGTTAGCACTGAGAACCACAGCACTAAGCCTGAAGTTCCCAAAATTCAGGGTGTAGAGAATCAGCTGGAGTGGCTGTGAAAAACTTGTATCTCTCAGTCCCAATGTGATTGTCTAGAGAGTTGTTCCAAGTCCTCTCCTCTGCCACTTAAGTATGCAATGCCTTCCCAACCCTTGGTTTCTGCTGAGCCATGTGACTTGTTTTAACCAATGGGATGTTACCAGATAGGACACAGGCAGAGCCTTGAAAGAACACCTAAGTGATCTAACTTGCACACTGGCCTTTCTTCCATTGCCACAGGGGGAATATGTTTGGCCTACCTTGGGTGGTCTCAGGAGGAGGATGAGAGATCAGTGGAGCAGACCCAAGTTCAGCCAGCTAAGCCCAACCTAGTTCAGCTGATTCCCAGGTGAATGTGAAAGCCCAGACAAGATTAGCAGAGCTGCCAGTCAATCCTCACCCCAGATCAGCCAACTCCCCTTTCAAAATGGGGTGGGTGCAAAATGCTTCTTGAGGTTTTGTGGTTGTTCATAATATAGCAATAGATAATGGATATAATCCTATATCCTGGATACAGGATTTTTGAAAGAATGTTGGTCAAAAATAATGATTCCAACACAGTCCCTGGGACTTTACACATAGTGGAGGTATTGGGCTGCTCTAAATTTGTATCTGTTGATCACTTTTCAGGCTTCAGGGTACGGCATTTTATTGTTGTTTTGTTGTTGTAAGTGTTCTGATTCGTTTTCTTGGGTGAAGAGGGGATGGAGATACTCTTCATTACCTTGACCACTCACATGTAGTTTTGCTGCATTTGGCAGGGCACTTATTTCTCTCTACTAGAGTCAGAACCACAAATGAAACTCAAGCCAGGATGCCATTCACAACAGAATTTCTATTGCAAGACCCCCAAGATTTCATCTTGGGGTCACAGGCCTATTTAGAAGGTTGTGTCCTCATTCACTAAAGAACCTAAGTCTTCTGTTTCAGTAAAAGGATGAAACAAATGAAAAGCGAAAAGTAAACACGACACTTAGATTAGACTAAATTCAAGTAACGGATGACTTCTCTGAAGCAAAATCACATTGCCCAGCAATGCCTCACTTCCCTCAGGTTCTTTTTTCTTCGATACAGACCCAGAGTCCAACAGTTTTTGAAGGTCATTTTCTTCTTACCAAATGTCATTCGATGAAATCTAATCTTGAATTTTACTATTATATAGACAATATCTCATTTAAGACTCAGAAAAACGCAAAGATTTAAAATAATTTTTGTGATGCTTTAAAAAAACAAAAAATAAATGAACTGTTAAAAACAAAAAAAAGCAATGGGCCCAAAATGTGTGGCACTTGGGTTAGGCCCACAACATCAACCCAACATTTAATACCTGACCCAATTGCAGTTTCAACCTTTCCCCAATATGTAATCCTAACCAGCCAGTTGGAAATTTTCTAGCCAGCATCAATGAGGTAATCTTCCTCATAGACCCTAACATTCTGCCAAAGAAAGGGGACCTTGCCCAAAATAATCCTTTTTTTAAATTTGTGACTTCCTTGTCCCAACTTTTCTCTGACTTTGAAACTCTCTCCCCTTCTGTAGCCCTCTGGAAGTCCTTTCTATCACTACTGAGCCTATGGCCTGATTCATGAATTGTTCAATAAAGCCCGGTGGTTCTGCTGATTTTTGCTGGGCTGGTTCACATGTCTAGAGGAAGTCCAGCTGTCAACTGATCTAGGCTGGTTGTTGTGGGTTGAACTGTGTCCCCTCAAATTTCTACAGAAGTCCTAACTCTTAGTACCTCACAATGTGACCTTATTTGGAAAATTTTATGCAATTGTCTTTTAAATCAGATAGAAGAAAATAGTTTCAAACTTCCTATTTGATAAAGGACTTGTATTCAAAATATACAAAAATTCTGAAACTTCACCATGAAAAAATTAAGAGCCCAATTTTTAAAATGGACAAGAGATCTGAACAGACACCACACCAGAAAAGATACACGGATGGCAATCAAGCGTATGAAAAGATGTTCGACAACATTTGTTACTAGGGAAATGCAAATTAATACAACAATGAGATAGCATCACACACTTACTAGAATGGCCAAAATCTACAACACCTGACAATATCAATTGTGTGTGGCGATGAAGAACGAAAGGAACTCTCATCCATTGCTGGTGAGAATCCAATATGTTGCAACCACTTGGCAAGACAGTTTGGGGCAGCAAGACAGTTTGCTTACAAAACTAGAGTTTATCTCACCATATGATCCATCAATTGTGCTTTTAGGTATTTACCCAATGTTCTCTATTAAAACGGAGGTATATTTGAATTATTAGCCTTTATTAACATGAAAAAATAGAATCATCAGGCTCTGAAAAGTGTTAATAATCCTAACATGCTTAATGAACATGGTGAAAGCATTTATAATGAACTTAGAAGTCGTTAGAGCTTATCTAACCCAAGTTATACATAACCATTGCTTCTCTTCCTTTAATTAGCAAGCTCTTTTCCTTACATCTTATTAGCACTATCTCTAGAGGGGAAATGAAACTTTTTTCTTTTGTTTGTTTTTATACAGTCTTTGGGGGAAGGAGGGAGGAAGGAGGCTATGAGTACTACTGACAAATTTTACTGATTGCCACTAGCATTTCCAAAGTTTAGTCTTTACTTTTATAAGAATCATATTTGAAGGGCGCCTGGATGGTTCAGTTGGTGGAGTGTCTGACTTCGGCTCAGGTCATGACCTTGCAGTTTCTGGGTTCAAGCCCCATATCTGGCTCTGTGCTGACAGCTCAGCCCCCTCCCCCCTCAAAAAATAAAATGAAATAAAATAAACATTTTCAAAAAAGAGTCATATTTGAGCTGCTTGTTAAAAATTCAGTTTTATACAACCCATATCACCCTTCCTAAATCATATTTTTTTAGAAGCTGAACCCTAGGGACCTGCATTTTTTTATATGCTCCCAGCCAATTTCAAAGGACTTACATCTGAAAATCAGTGGCCTCTACATTCTTTATGTCCCATACTGCCCTGAATAAACAGGACTTGATTTTAACGCAATGATCCTAGGGCACACTGAAAATAGACCCTGCTTGATAACTTACTGAGAGAACCTAAATCAATATTTCTCAAATGTGAGAGGATAGTCTTCAAAATTTCCTGGGTCTTCTTGCTAAAAATACAAGGTACTAGCCACCACCCCACATCCACTAAATGGGAATTCGAAAACAAGTCTCCTGAGTGAAGTCTGGTGCATACGAAACTACTTTAACTCCTATATTATTAAATGGTACAGTGAAAAGAGTTAAGTTTAGCTTTGCTGAGTTCATGGTACTCAGGGAAATTGTCTGGTACTGCGACTCTCCCTTGTAGATAATTACAATGTTTAAAATCAGGCCAATGCATGCGAACACTTGCCCAAAGTGACATGATAAAAACAGAAATAACAACAAAAGAGAGATTTAGGTAAGAATGATCTAGAGAGGTCAACACAAAGAATGACAGCTTGGAGGATCTATTTACTTGAAATCTATTTGTTACCTCTATATCCATGACCTGATAGGAAGAAAAATATCCAATTGGGAAATAAGCCAAATGTGGAAGGCATGTCCTCCCCATGTCATCCTGGGACACTGTTTAATAGGTTCCCTTAAGGATTAGTTACTTAGGGGATATTCCAGTGTTTGACTTTCCTCTTTACTTTTACTATAGCTCAGACCCTGAAGTTACATGTAAACTTGTAGACTTTGTCCTTTACTCTGCCTGGTACTTGCCTTTTGTAAAGTGGAGGGGCTAGAGATCCAGCCTAGCAAGGTTTTGCACTGCCCTGATTTTTCCCTGCCGGCAACATAGTGAAGAGGCAGATAATGACCGCACCAGAGCAAAGTCAGGGAGAGAGGCAAGAGCACAACTCAAAAGTTTGTCTCCCTTGACTGCCCTTGTGGAAACAGGTCCTCACAGCTCTCCACTCATCTCCAGCTTCCCCAGGGCTTCCTTCAGTATTGTTGATTCTGTTACTCTGAGTTTCCAGAATTTATACATCTCCTTTACTTCATAGTTTGTTCAGGGTTCATTTGGGGGCAGAGGAGCCAGAAGC
Source organism: Neofelis nebulosa (assembly GCF_028018385.1). Lineage (NCBI taxonomy): Eukaryota > Metazoa > Chordata > Mammalia > Carnivora > Felidae > Neofelis > Neofelis nebulosa. The sequence continues at coordinate 27,963,597 of NC_080783.1, forward strand.
CCACCAGCCAGAAGCACCGTCTTAACATGAACCTATAAACTCCATTCTGTGAAGAGCCTGCTTCTTCAGGGTATTCACTGCCTCACGGAAGCCTTGTGAGTTTGTCTGATTGACAGACCTCAGATCACACGTCTTTGCTCATACGAAAGTGATGATTCGGAGAGATTGAGTTGGCTTCTAACTTCAGACAGCAACATGAACTGTGTGGGAAATATTTTGCGAAAAGTATTCACAAAATGGTCAGCAGCTATGAAGTTGACAAAAGTCTGCCGCACTGATGATGTAGCTTACAATAAAACTAACTGTTGTATCAGCTCAAAAGTAGACATTTTATTTGAAGAACTTCAAAGAAACATATCTGGAGGGGATGAAGAATATAAAACACCATATATTTGCTAGCAAGAATGAAATACCTTTTTTATAAAGAGACTGACTATTCCAATAATAGACTACCATTTTAAGATAGCATGCAATGAGCTGAAAAAACTAAAAGGTATCATTTTTATCAAATGCAGAATTAACACATCCAATTAAAAATTAAAACATTAGTGTGATTAATCAAAACATGTTCCAATTTCTTCCACCTTTCTATTACCTTCTATTTCCTGAATTATTTATTAAATTACTTATTTTATGAAAACATGTCATTGTACCAACCAACAGGTGTTTAGAACAAAATTAAGCAAATGATGTAGTATGAATTTCCTAATAAATTTTGTCTCCTCTGAGATTTCTCTTACTCTCTTATGAATTCAAGTATTTAAAGGATGTTAGCTGTATTTTTCAGCACTTCTGGAGCCTACAGCATGTCTAATCTACATTACTGGCACAAAAAGAAGTCATTGTATTGTTTTCCTATATGGGACAGATAATTTTCCATATCTCTCACTGCAAGGTTCCTGCTGCTGTCTCATTTCAGCCATGTATTCTGCATCTTTGTAAGGCCTCAAAAAATGTTTTCTAACATTTTTGTTAATCATAGCAAGGCACTCTCTGAGATCAAGGTTCTCTGGATGGTTTTATTCATCCATTCTAGAATGAGGATAGCCCTATCCAGAATCAGTATTTGAGAACCGAAAAACTGAGTGCCTTCGTCTCAGTTCCCTCTCTCATCAACTTAAGGGCTTAAAGATACTTTCTTCTTAAATCTGTGAAGTGTAGCTTGATTTATACAGCCCTCAAGTCAGTTTGATTGTCATTCATTTATCTGGGCAGGTTTGCTGGACAAAGGTTGGATATTTCCCGATCCAGCTGTCAGAAATTACAGTGATTTGATCGTTGCAACATCTGGGGATTCAGGTACACCCAATATGTCAGTGGGTAGGAATTTACAATGACAATTTAATAAAGCAAGAGACAACATGGCTAAGAGAGGAAGAATTTATACAGAGTTTGTTCAGATGAGTCTAATGAGTCAGAGATCCTACCACTACGGTCTTCCCTTACACCGTTTGGAGTGCCTCAGGAAACAGAAGCAGGTGGGCTGCAGCAGACATAGTAAGCCTTAGAAGGAACACAGTGATTTAGAGTCTTTGGGCTGATATAGCCCAAAGAGAAAACAGTGGTTGCCCCTTACCCTCCTTGGTTGTATAACAGAGGATTGGAAGAGAAGGAAGGTCATTATAAGTGAGGACACAGACTAGGTACATAAATTTAGTTTGCCCTTAGAATTCTTTCTTTTTTTTGGGGGGGGGGGCAGGGGGATAGGGGGTGCCTGAGTGCCTAAGTTGGTTAAGCATCCAACTTGGGCTCAGGTCATGATCTTGCAGTCTGTGAGTTCGAGCCTCGCCAATGCGGGGCTGACAGCTCAGAGCCTGGATCCTGCTTCGAATTCTGTGTCTCCCTCTCTTTCTGCCCCTGCCCAGTTCATATTCTGTCTCTCTCTCTCTTTCTCTCTCTCTCTCTCTCTCTCTCTCTCTCTCTCTCAAAAGTAAATAAATAAATAAATAAAAAGAATTCTTTTTTTAATGTTTTTTTTTAATGTTTACTTATTTTTGGGAGAGAGAGACAAAGCACGAGCAGGGGAGGGGGAGGGAGACACAGAATCCAAAGCAGGCCCCAGGCTCTGAGCTATCAGCCCAGAGCTCAATGCAGGGCTTGAACCCATGGACCACGAGATCATGACCAGAGCCAAAGTCGGACACTTAACTGACCGAGCCACCCAGTCACCCCGGTTTTTTATTTTGAGAGAAAGAGAAAGCAGCACACATGTGCATTGGGGAGGGGCAGAGAGAGAGAGGGAGAGAGAGAATCCCATGCTGTCAGCTCAGAGCCTGACATGGGGCTCGAACTTACAGACCATGAGACATGACCTGAGCTGAAATCAAGAGTTGGATGCTTAAACTCACTGAGCCCCTGCTCTTAGAATTCTGATTGGATTTTTGGATAGGGTAATAATTTTGAGTTCTTCAAGTCATCATCTGATTCAACCCCTAGGAAACTTGCCAAAGTTCTGGATAACAATGGAGGTAGAGACAATGTGGAGAGGGAAAGTGATAATAAATTAGATCAATCAGTGTTTGAAGAGAACAACATCATGAGAAATATCTGAGAAACTGAAGGCCCACAAACCAAGTCTGTTTGGGCTGGGAGGTGGTTTTATACAAATGGGGGAACAGGGGAATGATTCCCATCTAGTTCGATGCGGTGACCGGGGGAGCACGGCAAAAGAACGGCCACCACAATGAGAGAAAGGTGCTGAAGCAGCTTTAGGAAGCACACACTAGCCATTCAGTGATTATTGGAAAGAAAAGGATGCCCCAACATGGTCAGGAGGCAGGTGCCATTCAACAACACAAAAAAGACACCTCCCAGGATTCTAAATGGCAAAGAATAGTGTTAAGGGACAGGCCATGAGTCAGATGACTGAGGTTCTGGTGACGTTCCCAGTTACCCCTGGGTCAGAAATTGGCTTATGTTTAATCACTACTACTTTCATGTTCCTTATCTGTTCCTCCTCCTGCTTAAAATGGAATCACTGGCTAACATTTGAGAAGATATGGAGGACAGGTTTTATTTTAAAGTCTGAGGACATCAGTGTGGAGAGTTTGTCATTGGCCTAGGATTTTGGAGTGTTTTATTCACAGCACACTAATGAGAGGCTCATCAAACTCAGAACCATCCACCATGAGAAAAGGATAATATGCCATGAAACAGACTAACTTTGGAGAGGCTAAAATAGAGTAAGAATAGTCAAAACTATGAAATTATGCAATCGTGATTACTGTCCACTGAAAGAAGACAAAGGGGAAAAATCATAGTGTGACCTATGTTGCTCATTAGGAAGATAATTTATTATAGTAGGTAATACTACTCTCTCCAAGAAAACAGAATGACATTATAATTACGTGCAATAGAGAAGAGATCCCTTTGAACCTGTTCCCAGATGTTCCCTCTGACATGTTAACCTTGCCACACTGACATAACATTTGGTTCAGAAATGCTTATAAATGAAATAAGACATCAACTTCAAGTCCACCCTGATTAATCTTGTTTGAGGATATTTGACTCAGCATTATTAGTATAATATTATAATATCCTGGGTAATAATGACAAGAGAAAGGGGAATTATGGGTGCTAGTAGTTCTCTATTAGCCTAGACCCCAATTTACTATCCATGCAAAATCAGAGAAAATACCTGATGTAGGCAAAACTTACTAATGGTATAAGAAATTTAACTGGTGTCTAAGATCACCATCTTTCCAAAAATGAGTAGGCAAGTTTACTTATCATGAGCCCTAATGTCCCCTAGTTTTTCCTTTCTGGAGCTTAAACACCAAACACATTAGTTAAAATGTTACCACTCCTTTGGAGGGACAGCATGGTGAAATAATATGGTTCCTGGACCCAAAGTCCATTCCTAGGGGTGCCACTTACTGTATCTCCCTGGACAGCTTGCTTAACTTTGATCGGCCTTGTTTTCTCAACTACAAAATGACAAAAGGACACTCATAAGGACTCCAGTAAATTGTAATAGTAGCTGCAAATCTTCATTTCCAGTCCTTTTGCCATATGATTTTTGCAGTTCCTCTTAAAAAACAGGATTCATTTCCTACTCTGCATCTGGTCTGGGTTTCTGACTTTCTATGACCAGCAGAATGTAACAGAAGGGACTTTATTTTCTAAATAATGGTAAAATGTTGACATTATAATTTAAGAGAGTGACTTTTTCTATTCATATTTGACAATACTCATAACTCTAAATATTGAGTCAGTAAGTTATTCCAGATTTGGACTATTTACATTAATCAAAAACACAAAGATCTCAAAGCCCTCATCTTCAAGAATCTATTATGTTACACAATGCAAAGCTTTCCCTGGACTCTTGGAATGATCCATTTCCTTGTCTTTTTATTTCTCCTGAAAGAAAAAAGCATGAAAGACTTTGAATCAAATTTCAAATGGAATGGTGAAATCAATTGATGAAAAATCATCCCTTTGGCATAAAAACTTACTGGTCTTGTAGTTATCAAATGCTCAAGAAATAATGAGGATATTATAAACTTAACCAAAGACATGAAAGGCCTGTACTTTAAAAACTATAAAACAATGATAAATGAAATTGAAGATGACACAAACAGATGGAAAGACATTCCATGCTTACTGGACTGTAAGAACAAATACTGTTAAAATGTCTATACTGCCCAAAGAAATCTCTACATTTAATGCAATCCCTATCAAAATACCAATAGCAATTTTTGTTTTTAGAACTAGAACAAACAATCCTAAAATTTGTATGGGACCACAAAAGACCCTGAATAGCCAAAGCAATCTTGAAAAAAGAAAAACAGGGGTGCCTGGGTGACTCAGTTGAGCATCGGACTCTTGATTTCGGTTCAGGTCGTGATCTCACTGTTCGTGAGTTCGAGCCCCATGTTAGGGTCTGCACTGACAACACGGAGCCTCCTTAGGATTCTCTCTCTTTCTCTCTCTCTCTCTCTTGCTCTCTCTCTCTCTCTTCCTCTGTCCCTCCCCTGCTCACACACTCTCTCAAAATAAATCAAAAGAAAAAAAAAAAAGAAAAACAGAAACAGAAACAAAACTGGAGGTATCACAATTCTAGATCTCAATTTGTATCACAAAGCTGTTGTAATCAAAACAGTATGGCACTGGCACAAAAACAGATACATAGATCAATGAAGGAGAATATTAAAACTAAAAATAGGCCCACAATTATATGGTCAATTAATCTTTGACAAAGCAGGAGAGAATATCCAATGGAAAAAAGACAGTTTCTTCAGCAAACAGTGCTAGGAAACTGGAGAGCTACCTGCAAAACAAGTGAAACTGAACCACTTTCTTACATCATACACAAAAATAATTCAAAATGGATTAAAAACCTAAATGTGAGACAGGAAACCATCAAACTCCTAGAGGAGAACACAGGCAGTAACCTGTTTTACATCAGTGATAGCAACTTCTTTCTAGCTATGTTTCCTGAGGCAAGGGAAACAAAAGCAAAAATAAACTATGGGGACTTCATCAAAGTAAAAAGCTCTACACAGCTAAGGAAATAACCAACAAAACTAAAAAGCAACCCACCGAATGGGAGAAGATATTTGCAAATGACAGATTGGATAAAGCGTACCAAAATCTATAAAGAACTTCTAAACAAAACTCAACACCCAAAAACCAATAATCCAATTATAAATGGGCAGAAAACATGAGTAGACATTTTTCACAGAAGACGCACGGATGGCCAACAGACCCATGAGAAGACGCTCACCATCACTGATCATCAAAACTACAATGAGCTATCACCTCACAGTAGCCAGAATGGCTAAAGTCAACAACACAAGAGACAACAGGTGCTGGAGAGGATGTGGAGAAGGGGGAACCCTCGTGCCTTGTTGGTGGGAATGCAAACTGGTGCATCCACTCTGGAAAACAGTATGGAGTCTTCTCAAAAAGTTCAAAATAGAATTAACCTATGATCCAGCAATTTCACTGTTAGGTATTTAAGCAAAGGATACAAAAATACTGACTCAAAGGGATACATGCACCCAGATATTTACAGCACGAATTATCTACAATAGCCAAATTATGGAAATGGCCCCAGTGTACATCAACTAATGAATGAATAAAGAAGATGTGGTATGAATGTGTGTGTGTGTGTGTGTGTGTGTGTATGGATATATATATATTGGGACATTATTGGGACATTGGGACATTATTCAGCCATCGAAAAGAATGAAATCTTGCCACTTGCAATGGCACAGATGGAACTAGAGTGTGTTATGCTAAGCAAAACAAGGCAGTAAGTGAAAAACAAATTCCACATGATCTCACTCATATGCTAATTTAAGAAACAAAACAAATGAACGTGGTGGGGAGGGAAGAGAGGCAAACCAAGAAACAGACTCTTGAGTGTAAGCTGAGGGCTACCAGAAAGGAGGTGGTAGGGGATGGGTTAAACAGGGGATGGGCATTAAGGAGGGCACTTTTTGTGAGCACTGGATTTGTGTGCACATGATGTATCACTAAATTCTACACCTGAAACTAATATCACATTGTATGTTAACTAGCTGAAATTTAAATTAAAATGTGAAGGAAAAAAATGGTGAGAAACAAAACAAACAAAATAGTAAGAATAGGGGCGCCTGGGTGGCGCAGTCGGTTAAGCGTCCGACTTCAGCTCAGGTCACGATCTCGCGGTCCGTGAGTTTGAGCCCCGCGTCAGGCTCTGGGCTGATGGCTCGGAGCCTGGAGCCTGTTTCCGATTCTGTGTCTCCCTCTCTCTCTGCTCCTCCCCCGTTCATGCTCTGTCTCTGTCTGTCCCAAAAATAAATAAAAAACGTTGAAAAAAAAATAGTAAGAATAGCTCTTATGTTTTTATAAAATCTATTTAATGTCTGGGTTTTAATACCTGCTTTTGCATCCAATTTATTGTGATGTGTTGTTTTGGGGTGATGCATATGAAGAAAACCAGCCTCACCAAGATACATGGTTAGAAAAACCAGAACCTCATGGACCTGAAAAAAAGGTCTTGAGGACATTCCAGTGGTCCTGGGAACTCACCTTCAGAACAGCCACTCTAAAGCCAACTGGTTGACATGGAGGAGTTACCCTAGTTATACAAAATAAAAGAATGTTTTCCATACCTATAGTTCTGACTAAGCCCTTAAAATTCATGCCTGAGAGGCAAACTGTTCCTGGCAGCAAAATTAGAAGGGCCCATATTTTCCCGTATTGTAGTGTCAGTTGGGATTTTTTTTTTTACATAAGTCCTGCCCCTTTAGTAAAATGATTGCTGTAAGAGTGCAGTCCCTGAAACAAAACAAATGAAAAACACATCTTTCTAGCTCCATTCACTTTCTCAGGAATGGGAAGCAATGTGGTTGCACCTGTGTGAATAGAAATAGATGAGAAGAAAAATACATAGAAACAAAACAACCCACAGAAACGGAAAATAAAATCTATAATTTGAGTTATTGGACAATTTTACCTATTAGGGAAAGTGTATTTCCCTGGGAGAATGATAAAATATTATAATAGAAGTATACAGAATGATAGATACTTCCAGCCCTAATAATACCACAATCTCCTCTTTGTAATGCAGGCTCTGCTCGCAATGATATAATGAACAGCATCATCCCTAAGACTTCTTTTGCTGGTTCACAGTAAGAAGTTACGAAGAAAATATTGAGGTATGCTTAAAACAGTGAGCATTAAAAGCCTGCATCCAGGTACCCTAATTTCATGAGACTTTCCATTTCCCCTACACTTTTAAAATCTCTTTCTTCCTTGATTTAACAACTATTTTAGAGATCTACTTCATTTTAAAATGTGAGGCTTTTAAAAGATGGAGAATACATTTAGTCTTCCTCCATGTTTGTAATAAAATATTACTCAGGAGAGCAACACCAAAATACAAATGGCTTTATTTAAAATAGAGAACACAGGGGCGCCTGGGTGGTTCAGTCGGTTAAGCGTCCGACTTCAGCTCAGGTCACGATCTCATGGTCCGTGGGTTCGAGCCCGCGTCGGGCTCTGGGCTGATGGCTCAGAGCCTGGAGCCTGCTTCTGATTCTGTGTCTCCCTCTCTCTCTGCCCCTCCCCCATTCATGCTCTGTCTCTCTCTGTCTCAAAAAATAAATAAACGTTAAAAAAAAAATTAAAAAGAAAAAAATTTTAATAAAAAAAAATAAATAAATAAAATAGAGAACACATACAATTACATTAACACATAACTTGGTCTTATGAATCCAACTACAAAATACTAAGCTTTTATTTGTCAAGGACCAAATAAGGGCCTGATTGGAGTAATATTCAAATTGACAACAAAGATAAGGGAAACCAAGCTTATCTTCATCCCCTTGAACCTAATATTAACTGGAACCACTTTGCTTCGACATAGAATCTTAGTAGCCCCATATTCCAGGAAGTGGTGTCAAAGGTTTTGTCAGTGAGTTTTCTAAAGGAAATCACTTCTTCTGCATATTTTGTCACAAGAATAGATTCACTGCTTCAATAAGTATAATGTATAAATGTATAAAATTATATACAAAATGTATAAATTATATGTACTAATAATATCACATTCATACTTTAAGAATTATCATTGATCCTTTTTTTCATTTTTTTAATCTTTTTAAAAAATTTTTAAGTTTATTTATTTTGAGAGACAGAGAGGGCAGAGGAAGGGCAGAAGGAGAAGGAGAGAGAGAGTCCCAGGCTGACAGCATGGAGCCCAACATGGGGCTCAAACTCACAAACTACGAGATCATGACCTGAGCCGAAACCAAGAGTCAGAAGCTTAACCAACTGAGCCACCCAGGCACCCCTATCACTGATCCTTTTATCAAGAAATGTTCTAATTAAATTATATTTTATTAATTCATGATTTAAGGCAACCAACAATTTCTGACAAAGTGTTTAATTATTGCTCATCTGTGGAACACTGGGATCATCTAAAAAGTAGACAAATGACTGCCTACACGAGAGCAAACCAAATATCTAAAACCAGTGCTATCGTGTGATCACTGCCTGCCAGCGTCAAAGTGCCCTAAAAAAGAGGCAAATTGTGCTGCACAGAGCTCCTGCTCTGGGCCCCTACTCCTGGAGGAGCCACATTCCACCCCGCCGTCCACCACCAGGGTAATTGGTAACAAAAGTCAGAGCAAGATGTGGAAATAGTCCCCCAAAAGTCATGACAGAACAAAACAAAGCCTCATTAAAAATACATCACTAAGTCCAATATTTTACCGAATCATTTTCCAAATGGAAATATTAGGTATTATCCAGATAGAATATTCTTAGACATGAAGATTTCAGATAAAAAGCTTGAAAAGTGACCTACCTGTTTTAAAATAGAATACCTTGCGAGCTTATGGGGGTTGAATAGCCAGCTTGCTCCAGAGCTGAATTAGAACACAGCCTGTGGCTCCCAGCCCTGTACTGTTTCCACTTAAATGAGGTTAATTCCCTGGCATTCTGGTTTAAGTCCTGTTGAACAAGGAGATTGCAATTATAGCAAGTCAATTATCATTAGCAATATTATTTATTAATAATCTATGGGTAATGAAGTTTAAATCCTGCCTGGTCACACGGTGGGCATCAATTTCATTATGTGAAGGGGGGTTGTGAAGGATTAGTACCCAGAGAGCACTGAGCCACTGGCCTAAGGTAGTTTCATAAGAAGTGGTGTTATTTATTGTTCACAAAAGAAATATTTCATTCAAGCTATAGATAGAATGCAATTGTAGTCATATAAACAGTGATGGAAAAGAAGGAAGTTTTTAGGTCTCAGCAGCAACTCCTTGAAACCTTGAGCTTTTATGTAGAGCATAGAACTCTACACCCAGTGAGAATCCAGTAAGGACCGTTCAAAGCAACATGATAAAAATATTGTTTTCTTTTCCCATATAGACCCTGATTTAGGGACTTTCTGCATTGGGCACTCATTGGTCATCTCTCATATTTAAATATATTTCATGTTTTGCTCCCCCATTCATGTTCAGGCCCTCATGTCCCCCCAAGGTTTCATCATTTTCTTGGATGAAAGGACACCATGAAAAGGAGTGACCAGTTCTCACTGGATTAGAATTCTGAAATGTTTTAAATCCCCTTATTCTTATTCAGGAATAATGATTCTTTTTTTTTTTGCTTTTTTTTTTTTAAGATTCTTAATGTCACTGTGTGTGAACGTGCACAGGTATTTGAGTATTCTGCTTTAATATCCTATTTTTTTAACAGTATCTTTCAACAAGCCACTAATTTAACATTATGCACCTTATCTGAGGAGGACACGTCACTTCCCAATACAGTGTCATTGTGACATGCTCTGGGTGTTCAGGTTTTTAAATCTATGCAGAAAACTATGCAAAAAAAAAAATCTATGCAAAAACTAATCACAGTACTTATTTGTTACTTATTTGTACACACAGTTACTGTGGAATATTTTTACTAAATGTGACATCTTTTAAATAAATTCGAATGTATTTCTGTGTTAATTAAGCTTTCTTTGATTAGTTTTTTAATTTTCAGTTTTTAATAAAATCACTACATATTTACCATGTTTATCTAAATGACACTGCATTTGGTAAGTTATGTAAAACTTCCTTATCTATACTTATAACTCTCTCACCAACTTCATTCAAAAGCATACAAATACAGGGGTGCCTGGGTGACTCAGCTGAACATCCAACTCTTGACTTCAGCTGGGGTCATGCTAGGATTGTAGGAATGAGCCCCACTCTAGGCATGGGGGCTGCTTGGGATGCTAACTTTCCCTCTGCCCCTCCCCCAGCTTGTGTGCTCTCTCTCTTAAAAAAAAAAAAACTAAAAATAAAATTAAAAGCATACAAATATAGACAGCCCCCCCCACACACACACACACAATAAAAATGAGAAAAAGGGAAAATGGTTTATGCCTGTTCCCTTTGTATCTGAATTCAGTTCTTCCTAATTTAGAGTCATGGCTTTTTTCCATTACTGTAATGATTATGTGTGCTTTTTATGTTACTAACAAATAAGTACATAGGCTTTGAATATGAAACACCACTAGATTTAGAGAGTAACATGATGCTCCCTGACATTTCCTCAAACCTCTTAATCACCTATCCTGATATGGAAATCACCATTCAGTTTTAATACATGATGTACCTACTGTAATATGAATTACACATCCTTTGTAGATGAATTATATACCCATGTTCATCCTCAAGTTCTAAATGCACCAGTACAAAGTTCAGTCCTTCACTGTAATGCAGCTCAGGACACCTCCAACTCACTATTAATCATGATGACATTATATTTGAAGAAAAGAAGAAATGTCTTATCTTGCCTGTTATCCCTAAGTGAGAGTTGTGGAAAGATTAGTAGACAAACCATGTTATACTTCTTTGAGTTGCAATTCCATGCTTCACTACATCCAATTCCTCTCTAATTTTCATTTGGATGTCTCAAAGAGATATTTTGTTGGTTACATAGCCATTTTTGCTACTTTCTTTTCAGGAAAATTATGCTTTTAAAAAGGTTACCATGGTTACACACGGGTCAGTAGCCAGCTTATTGTGTTTTTCTTAATTTGCTATAAACCAAATAACAATAGGGCTGAAATTTACGAAGTGGATGGGTCCTTACATGTTAGAATTTTCAGGCAATGAGTGTTTCTCTTCAAAATGGATGTAACTGCTTGCTGCTTATCTAACTATTCCTATTCTACAATACCTACCTAAAATCCTACTTCTTTCAGAAAGCGTCCTCCCTCTTTGGAATTTTTTCTGTCCATTATCTCTCAAAATGTGAGCCACTGAACTATCTTCAAAAGAAGCACCCAGAATGATTGCTAAGCATGCCAATTCCTAGGTTTTATGATAGGCCTAATCAATCAGACTCCCAGAAAATTAATGCGCACAGTAAGGTTTAAAATTTTTTTATCATTTTATACTTATTTTATGAAGTAAAATTCTACATGTTGTAAATCTTACAATATACTGGGGTGGGTTTTTTTTTTGCTTTAAACAAATACGTTTTAAGAAATCTTATATGTACAATTTTAACAAACATATACACCTGTATATACCTTATCATGAACTAAAATATTTCCATGTCTCTAGAAAATTCTCTCATATTCATTTCCTGTCAATCTCCCCTCCCCAGAGCACTGCTCTGGTTCTGGGTTTGTAAAAATATTATTTTATGTGGTTTATATTAATGCCTATGCTATGTGAGATTACGTCTCTTATTGAGGCATGACATAAAGGCCGCTGTCACAGTTTCCAAGCATATGGCCCTAGCTTTTCCCTAGCTGGTAGGAAAAACTGTTTCCACTCAAAATAAGAATTTAATTAAGGACAAAACCATTTTTAGCAGCTGTGGTGGATTTGGGTGCAAATTGAGTGTGACTACACTGCTCTTCAAATATTCAAAGACACCTGCTTCCTTAATCATTTCCAGATGAAAATCACATGGATTATTAATTAATCCATGGGTGCACCTTAAAATTAAAAGCATCTCCTATGAGAGCCCCAAAAGTCCCATCAAAAAATGTTAATAATGAGTGCCTCAGTGACTAATATTACAATATTCTATGCCTAACCATACAATGTTGATTTAACTCCATATTCACTACAATTAATTCTTTAACAATGGCAGAATTTACATTGTTTCCAAGTGGTGTGGGATATTAGCAAAGATAAGCCACATGATGTTTCATAAAATAAGTCAATAAATTTAAAAGAAAGGAAGCAGAACACATATGTTCACTGATTACAATGAAAGTAAATTAGAAATTAGAAATATATCTGAAAAGTCTTCCAAATACTTGGAAGTTAAACAGCACATTTTTAAGTAATCCACTGGTCAAACAATAAATTGCAAGAGAGGGGCACCTGGGTGGCTCAGTTGGCTAAGCGTCCAATTTAGGCTCAGGTCATGATCTCATGGCACGTGAGTTCAAGCCCCACATTGGGCTCTGTGCTGATGGCTCAGAGCCTGGAGCCTGCTTCAGATTCTCTGTCTCCCTCTCTCTCTGCCCCTCCCCCACTCATATCCTGTCTGTCTTTCAAAAATAAATAAACATTTTTTTAATTTTTAAAAGAAATTGCAAGAGAAATTAGAAAATATTTTTATTCATTCTTTTTTTTATATAATGATAAGTGTACTCTTTAATCCCCGTCACCCATTTCAGCCATTTCCCCACCCATCTCCCCTCTAGTAACCATCACTTTGTTCTCTATGGTTAAAAGTCTATTTTTTGGTTTGTCTCTCTCTCTCTCTCCTTTGTTTTGTTTCTTGAATTCCACACATAAGTGAGATCATATGGTATTCGTCTTTCATTTACTGACTTATTTTGCTTAGTATTATATTCTAGCTCCATCCATGTAGTTGCAAATTGCAAGGTTTCATTCTTTTTTATGGCTGAATAATATTCCAGTGTGTGTGTGTGTGTGTGTGTGTGCGCGCGTGTGTGTACACATACATACAGTTTCTTTATCCATTCACCTATTGATGGACACTTAGGCTGCTTCCACAGTTTGGCTATTGTAAATAATAGTGCAATAAACATAGGGGTGCATGTATCCCTTTGAATGACTGTTTTTGTATTTGGGGCATAATTACTCAGTAGTCCAATTACTGGATCATAGGGTAGTTAGTTCTATTTTTAATTTTTTGAGGAACCTCCATCCTGTTTTCCACAGTGGCTGTACCAGTTTGCATTCCCACCAACAGTGCAAGAGTGTTCCTTTTTCTCCACATCCCTGCCAACACCTGTTGTTTCTTTTGTTAATTTTAGCCATTCTGACAGCTGTGAGGTGATACTTTATTGTAGTTTTGATTTATATTTCCCTGATGATGAGTGATGTTGAGCATCTTTTCATGTGTTGGACATCTGTACGTCTCTTTGAAGAAATGTCTGTTCATGTCTTCTGCCCATTTTTAAATTGGATTATTTGGTTTTAGGGCATTGCATTGTATCAGTTCTTTATATATTTTGGATAATAATCCTTTATTGGATATGTCATCTGCAAATATATTCTCCCATTCCATCGGTTGCCTTTTAGTTTTCTTGGCTGTTTCTTTACTGTGCAGAAAATTTTTATTTTGATGTAGTCCCAAAAGTTTGTGTCTTTGTCTCCCTCGCCTCAGGAAACATATCTAGAAAAATGTTGCTACAGCCGATGTCAGAGAAATTACTGCCTGTGCTATCTTCAAGGATTTGTATGGTTTTAGGACTCACATTTAGGTCTTTAAGCCATCTAGAGTTTATTTTTGTGTATGGTGTAAGAAGATGGTCCAGTTTCATTCTTTTGCATATAACTGTCCAGTTTAGAAAATGTTTTTAAAGAAGAAACTCATTCTAAAAGGCCAGCAACACCCTAATACCAAACCAAAGACATTATGGGAAAAGAACACAGAGCAATATATCTCATGAAAGCAGATGCAAAGATACTCAACCAAATATTAGCAAACTGAATCCAACAATGTGTAAAAAGAATTATAGATGAAAGCCAAATGAAGTTAATCTCAAATATTCACACCTGGTTCAACACTGGAAAATTGATTAATGTAATCTATCATATCAACAGGCTAAAAAAAAAATCACACAATCATATCAATAGATGCAGGAAAAGCATTTGACAAAATCCAAAACTCATCTATGATAAAAATTCTCAGTAAACCATGAATAGAGAGGAACTTCCTCAACTTGTGAATAATAACAAAAAAACCTACTAACATCATACTTAATGGTGAGAAATTAGAAACTTTCCCGCTGAGATGAGGAACAAGGCAAGGATGTCATCACTCCATGTCAATATCATATTGGAAGTCCTAGCTAATGTCGTAAGACAACTGAATGGGACAGAAAACATAAAACTGCCTTTGTTCACAGATAACATGGCTATCTTTGTAGAAAATCTGAGAGAAGCCACAAAAAGCACTCTTTGAAATAATAAACAATTATAGCAAGGTTATAGAATATAAGGTAAATCTACAAAAGTCACTTTCCCACATCCATCAATGAACAAGTAAAATTTCAAATTGAAAACACATTGTCATTTGCATTAGCACTCCCAAAAATGAAATACTTGGACATAAATCTAATAAAAATATGCAAGGTCTCTACAAGGAAAACTATAAAACTGGTAAGAGAAATCAAAAAACTAAATAAATGGAGACAGGTTCTATGTTTATGGATAGAAAGACTCATTAATGTCAAGTTGTCAATTCTCCCAATTTGATCTACAGATTCAATGCACTCTCAATCAAAATCCCAGAAAATGATTTTGTAGATATTGCCAAAATGATTCTAAAGTTTATATGGAGAAACAAAAGACCCAGAATAGCCAATACAATATTGGAGGAGAAGAAAAGAGTTGGAGGACAGATGCTACCTGACTTTAGGGCTTATTATAAAGTGACAGTAATCAAGACAGTGTGGTATGGGCAGAAGAATAGACTAATAGATCAATGGAACAGAATAGAGAGCCTGGAAATAGACTCACACACTACAGCCAACTGATCTTTGACAAAGGAGAAAAGACAATACAGTGGAGCAAAGATAGTCTTTTCAACAAATGGCACTGGAAAAACTAGACATCCACATGCAAAAAATACATTCAAACACACATCTTATACCCTTCATAAAAAGTAACTTAAAATGAATCACAGACCTAAATGTAAATGCAAAACTATAAAAACCCTGAAATATAGCATAAGAGAAAATATACATGATCTTGGATTTGACAATAACTTTTTAGATACACCACTAAAGGCATAATCTGTGAAAGAAGTAATTAGTAAGCTGGACTTAATTAAAATTAAAATTTTCTGGGGCGCCTGGGTGGCTCAGTCGGTTAAGCGTCCGACTTCGGCTCAGGTCATGATCTCATGGTCAGTGAGTTCAAGCCCCGCGTCGGGCTCTGTGCTGACAGCTCAGAGCCTGGAGCCTGCTTCAGATTCTGTGTCTCCCTCTCTCTCTGACCCTCCCCCGTTCATGCTCTGTCTCTCTCTGTCTCAAAAGTAAATAAACATTTAAAAAAATTTTTTTAAAAATTAAAATTTTCTGTCAATGAAAGATACTGTCAAGAGACTTAGAAGACAAGCCATAGGCAAGGAGTAAATATTTGCAAAAGGCATATCTGAGAAAGAACTGTTACCCAAAATATACAAAGAATTCTTAAAACTCAACAATATGAAAGCAATCCAATTTTAAAAATGAGTCAAAGACCTTAACAGACACTTCACCAAAGCATACAGATAGCAAATAAACATCTTTAAAGATGCTCCACATCATATGCCATCAGAAAAATGCAAATTAAAGCAATTAAAAAATATATAAATAAAATAAAATAACAACAATAAAATAACACTATACATCTATTAGAATGACCAAAATCCAGAACAGGGACAATATTAAATGCTGATGAGGATGCTAGTGGGAATGCAAAATAGTATAGCCACTTCAAAAAAGAATTTGGTGATTCCTTACAAAACTAAACATACTCTTGCCATACAGTACAAAACATCGTGCTCCTTGGTATTTGCCCAAAAGGAGTTGAAAACTTAAGTCCACACAAAACCTACACACAGATGTTTATAGCAGCTTTATTCATAATTGCCAAATCTTGGAAGCAACCAAAACATCTTTCAGTAGGTAAGTTGATAAGTAAACTGCTGCATCCAGACAATGAAATATTATTCAGAGCTAAAAGGTAATGAGTTGTCAAACCATGAAAAGACACGGAAGGTTTTAAATGCACAATAAGAGGTAAAAGAAGCCAACACAAAAAGGCTATATACTGTATGACTCCAGCTATATGACATTCTGAAAAAGGCAAAATAAGGAGACAGTAAAAGGATCAGTGGTTGCCAGAGTTTAGGCAGCGGAGGCTGGCATGCACAGGCATCACAGAGGATTTTTAGGGTAGTGAAACTACTTGGTGTTATAATGTGAGGGTAGAAACATGTCCCATATATTCTATGGGTTTGGACAAATGTATAAACACCAAGACCAAACCCTAGTGTAAACTATGAACTTTAGGTGACACTATGTCATTATAGATTCATCAGTTGTGACAAATGTACCACTCTGGTGGGAGATGTTGATAATGAAGTAGGCTATGTATGTGTTGGGGCAGAGGAAATATAGGATAGCTCTGAATCATCCTCTCAATTTTGCTGAACCTAAAATTACTCTACAAATTAAGCTCTTTTTTTAAAGAATAAAAATAAATAAAATACAACCTATTAAAATATATGCAGTGCTAATAAGCAGTGCCTGAAAAGAAATTTGTGACCTTAAGTGCTTATTTAGAAAAGAAAGTTCTAAAATGAATGTCTCTACTTTATGAACCTACAAAAATAGGAATAAATTGATCCCAAAATAGAAAGAAAATAATGAAGACAAGAGCAGAATTCAATGAAATAAAAAGTGGTCAAAAGATAGAGAAAAGTCAAGGAAATTAAAAACTGGTTCTTTGAAAGCCTTGAAATTTTTTGTAAACATCTAGCTGTACTAAGAATAAAGAAAGAAAATATAAATTAGCAAAACAAGGAATGAAAGAGGGAACATAACTACATAACTACAGACATTAAGAGGATAATTAAGGAATTATGAATAAAATTATGCTGATAAATTTGACATCTTAGATAAAGAAATACCTTAATATTTATTAACACATATTAATACATATTTATAATTACCTTAACACAAATGATCAAACTGGGTCAAAAGGAAGTAGAGAAGCCAAATTGTCCCACATTGAATATTAAAATAACTGAATTCATAATGTAAAACATTTTCGTTAGTAAATTTCACATGCAGAGACTTAATTAGTAAATTATGTCAGACATTTAAGGAAGAAATAATACCAAGACTATACAACTTATTTCAAAAAACAGAGAAAGAAGGAAGACCTTGGCTCATTTTATGAGGCCGATATTGAGTGACCTGATACCAAAACTAGCAAACATAGTCCTCATGAATTCAGATGCAAACGTCTTTAAGAGCAAGCTATAAAAATAATAATATACCATGACCAAAAAGGCTTTTTTAAGGAATGCAATACTGGTTTACCATTAGGGAATCGATTAATGTAATTCATCATATTGAAAAACAAAGATGATATACATCTCATTGGAAATAGAAAAAATATTTGACAAAATTTAAAAACCTTTTGCAATAAAAACTTTCAGCAAGGGATTCATTCTGTTAAGCATGGGACTCTGGATTTCTGCTCAGGTCATGATTTCACAGTTCATGAGATCAAGCCCCATGTCAGTCTCTGCACTGAAAGCACAGAGTCTGCTTGGGATTCTCTCTCTCCCTCCCCTGCTTGCAAACATACATGTTCTCTTTCTCTCTCTCTCAAAATAAATAAACTTTAAAAAAATAAACCCTAACACGTCTAGAAGAAAGCATAGGAGAAAATTCCTGTGACCTTCGAGTAGGCATAGATTTCTTCAGGCCACAAGACCCATAAATCATTAAAAAAAAACATTTTGACAAATTGCATTTCATCAAAAGTGAAACCTTCTACTCTTCAAAAGACATCATTTAGGAAATACAAAGGTAAGCACCGACAGAAAATATTCACAAAACCACAAATCTTTTATCAAAAAATGAGTTGTATACAGAATATATTAAGAATTCTTGAGGTACCTCAGTGGCTCAGTCAGTTGAACGCCCAACTCTTGGTTTCAGCTCAGGTCATGATCCCAGGGCCATGGGACTGAGCTCTCCATCATGCTCTGTGCTGAGTGTGGAGCCTGTTTAAGATATTCTCTCTCTCTCTCTCTCTCTCTCTCTCTCTCTCTCTCTCTCCCCCTCTGGCCCTGTCCCACTTGTGCTCTCTCTAAAATTTAAAATTTTTTCAAATTTAAAAAAAGTCTTACAGTTCAATTCAAAGACAGCCTAATAAAAATGAAAAATAATATATGAATAGTTACTTCATAAAAAATGATACATGAACAGATAGTTAATATGAGAAAACATATTCAACATCACTCGTCTTCATGGAACTTCTGATGAAAACTAAAGTAAGATTTTACTCTGTGCCCAGCAGAATGGCCCAAGTTAAAGTCTTTCGTATGTGGCTAGTGTGAGTACAAAATAATACAACCCAACTTGGAACACAGCTTAATAGTTACTTATGAAGTTAAACATACACCTCACACAGGACTAGAATTCCCCTCCTCCATACTTACCTAAGAGAAATAACACATATTCACACAAAGACTTGTTTACATATATGAACAGCAGCTTTATTTTTGGAATAGCCATGACTGGAGATGTGCATCATTCCATCAACAGCTGAATAAAAAAAAAATTTATTATACATCCATGTGATGGAATAGTACTCGGCAATAAATGGAACGAGCTACTGGTGCCTCAGCAACATGGCGGAATGTAAAAAAGCATTGTGCTGAGCAGGAGAATTCAGCATGATGTGTGATGACTTCTGTATGGAACACTGGAAAGGCAAATGTAGTCTGTAGTGACTAAAAGGAGATTAGTGGTTGTCTAGTTCAATGAGCAGCAGGGCAGTGACGGGGGGGCGGGCACAAATTAAACTCTTCCAGGTGAAGAAAATATTGCTGTGTGCGGTGGTAGTGGACAGGGCTGAGCTTTTGTCAAAACTCACTTTGTGGCATAATGAAAATAGGTGAATTTCATTTTATGTTAACACAACAAAGTCCTTTTTAAGGAAATGAAGTCACTGGAAAACAGCCTAAAAAATGTGAATTTTCAAAAATTCTGCTTTTGGTTACAGTAATATGGAGTCAGAGACTTTTAAATAAAATGTTACAGGGCGACTGGCTGGCTCAGTCTGTGGAACGTGTGACTCTTGATCTCGTGGTTGTGAGTTGGAGCCCCACGTTGGGGGTGGGGGGGGTTACTTAAAAATGAAACCTTTAAAAAAATAAAAATAAATGTTGCTATAATCACAACGATATCATTTGGCAAGAGTAACAATTTGACCACAAACAAAATAGGTTGTAGTAGCTCATTATGAGTGCAGGAGGGGGTTCTGATCACCACCATGTTCCCTCACCCTGTTATACATGTCCCCACCTGCACCCTAGTCAAGTCACAAGCAGAGGCTGATTATAGCTGCACAGTCCACATGCCTGGCACACTGTTGCTAGGTCATGCTATGAGAGGGCATATCTTTGTTTATCTTTGTTTTTTCTCTCCATCTTGACATGCAGTGTTGATGTTTACACAAACTCCCTATCAAACTGCAGCTTGTGTCTCACAGTTTACATGGTTGAATTTATATGTTATATTTCATGCTTAATCGTTGTTTAGAAAGTTACATTGTTATTTATTTCTTTTGAACATCACAAATTTTCACTGTAATGTTATGATGTGCCCCTACTAGATTCCAGTAGAATCAAGAATAACGGAGGTGGCAAGATAGATCACATACTGGGTCACAAAACAGCCCTTCATAAGTACACAAGAATTGAGATCATACCATGCATACTTTCAGACCACAATGCTATGAAGCTTGAAATCAACCACAGGAAAAAGTCTGGAAAACCTCCAAAAGCATGAGGGTTAAAGAACACCCTACTAAAGAATGAATGGGTCAACCAGGCAATTAGAGAAGAAATTTAAAAATATATGGAAACAAATGAAAATGAAAATACAACAACCCAAACGCTTTGGGATGCAGCAAAGGCAGTCCTGAGAGGAAAATACATTGCAATCCAGGCCTATCTCAAGAAACAAGAAAAATCTCAAATACAAAATCTAACAGCACACCTAAAGGAAATAGAAGCAGAACAGCAAAGATACCCTAAACCCAGCAGAAGAAGAGAAATAATAAAGATCAGAGCAGTAATAAACAATATAGAATCTAAAAAAACTGTAGAGCAGATCAACGAAACCAAGAGTTGGTTTTTTGAAAAAATAAACAAAATTGATAAACCTCTAGCCAGGCTTCTCAAAAAGAAAAGGGGGATGACCCAAATAGATAAGATCATGAATGAAAATGGAATTACTACAACCAATCCCTCAGAAATACAAGCAATTATCATGGAATACTATGAAAAACTATATGCCAACAAACTGGACAACCTGGAAAAAATGGACAAATTCCTAAACACCCACACACTTCCAAAACTCAATCAGGAGGAAATAGAAAGCCTGAACAGACCCATAACCAGCGAAGAAATTGAATCAGTTATCAAAAATCTCCCAACAAATAAGGGTCCGGGATCAGATGGCTTCCCAGGGGAGTTCTACCAGACGTTTAAAGCAGAGATAATACCTATCCTTCTCAAGCTATTCCAAAAAATAGAAAGGGAAGGAAAACTTCCAGACTCATTCTATGAAGCCAGTATTACTTTGATTCCTAAATCACAGAGACCCAGTAAAAAAAGAGAACTACAGGCCAATATCCCTGATGACTATGGATGCAAAAATTCTCAATAAGATACTAGCAAATCGAATTCAACAGCATATAAAAAGAATTATTCACCATGATCAAGTGGGATTCATTCCTGGGCTGCAGGGCTGCTTCAACATTCGCAAATCAATCAACGTGATACATCACATTAATAAAAGAAAAGATAAGAACCATATGATCCTGTCAATCGATGAAGAAAAAGCATTTGACAAAATTCAGCATCCTTTCTTAATAAAAACCCTCCAGAAAGTTGGGATAGAAGGAACATACTTAAAGATCATAAAAGCCATTTATGAAAAGCCCACAGCTAATATCATCCTCAGTGGGGAAAAACTGAGAGCTTTTTCCCTGAGATCAGGAACACGACAGGGATGTCCACTCTCACCGCTGTTGTTTAACATAGTGTTGGAAGTTCTAGCATCAGCAATCAGACAACAAAAGGAAATCAAAGACATCAAAATTGGCAAAGATGAAGTTAAGCTTTCACTTTTTGCAGATGACATGATATTATACATGGAAAATTCGACAGACTCCACCAAAAGTCTGCTAGAACTGATACATGAATTCAGCAAAGTTGCAGGATACAAAATCAATGTACAGAAATCAGTTGCATTCTTATACACTAATAATGAAGCAACAGAAAGACAAATAAAGAAACTGATCCCATTCACAATTGCACCAAGAAGCATAAAATACCTAGGGATAAATCTAACCAAAAATGTAAAAGATCTGTATGCTGAAAACTATAGAAAGCTTATGCAGGTAATTGAAGAAGATATAAAGAAATGGAAAAACATTCCGTGCTCATGGGTTGGAAGAATAAATATTGTCAAAGTGTCAACACTACCCAAAGCTATCTACACATTCAATGCAATCCCAATCAAAATTGCACCAGCATTCTTCTCGAAGCTAGAACAAGCAATCCTAAAATTCATATGGAACCACAAAAGGCCCTGAATAGCCAAAGTAATTTTGAAGAAGAAGACCAAAGCAGGAAGCATCACAATCCCAGACTTTAGCCTCTACTACAAAGCTGTCATCATCAAGACAGGATGGTATTGGCACAAAAACAGACACATAGACCAATGGAATAGAATAGAAACCCCAGAACTAGGCCCACGAAAGTATGGCCAACTAATCTTTGATAAAGCAGGAAAGAATATCCAATGGAAAAAAGGCAGTCTCTTTAACAAATGGTGCAGGGAGAACTGGACAGCAACATGAAGAAGGTTGAAATTAGACCACTTTCTCACACCATTCACAAAAACAAACTCAAAATGGATAAAGGACCTGAATGTGAGACAGGAAACCATCAAAACCCTAGAGGAGAAAACAGGAAAAGACCTCTCTGACCTCAGCCATAGCAATTTCTTACTTGACACATCCCCAAAGGCAAGGGAATTAAAAGCAAAAATGAACTATTGGAACCTCATGAAGATAAAAAGCTTCTGTACAGCAAAGGAAACAATCAACAAAACTAAAAGGCAACCAACAGAATGGGAAAAGATATTTGCAAATGACATATCAGACAAAGGACTAGTATCCAAAATCTATAAAGAGCTCACCAAACTCCACACCCGAAAAACAAATAATCCAGTGAAGAAATGGGCAGAAAACATGAATAGACACTTCTCTAAAGAAGACATCCGGATGGCCAGCAGGCACATGAAAAGATGCTCTACATCGCTCCTCATCAGGGAAATACAAATCAAAACCACACTCAGATATCACCTCACACCAGTCAGAGTGGCCAAAATGAACAAATCAGGAGACTTATAGATGCTGGAAAGGATGTGGAGAAACAGGAACCCTCTTACACTGTTGGTGGGAATGCCAACTGGTGCAGCCACTCTGGAAAACAGTGTGAAGATTCCTCAAAAAATTAAAAATAGACCTACCCTATGACCCAGCAGTAGCACTGCTAGGAATTTACCCAAGGGATACAGGAGTACTGATGCATAGGGGCACTTGTACCCCAATGTTTATAGCAGCACTCTCAACAATAGCCAAATTATGGAAAGAGCCTAAGTGTCCATCAACTGATGAATGGATAAAGAAGTTGTGGTTTATATACACAATGGAGTACTACGTGGCAATGAGAAAGAATGAAATATGGCCCTTTGTAGCAACGTGGATGGAACTAGAGAGTGTTATACTAAGTGAAATAAGCCATACAGAGAAAGACAGATACCATATGTTTTCACTCTTATGTGGATCCTGAGAAACTTAACAGGAACCTGGGGGAGGGGAAGGAAAAAAAAAAGAGAGAGAGGTTAGAGTGGGAGAGAGCCAAAGCATAAGATAGACTCTTAAAAACTGAGAACAAACTGAGGGCTGATGAGGGATGGGAGGGAGGGGAGGGTGGGTGACGGGTATTGATGAGGGCATCTTTTGAGATGAGCACTGGGTGTTGTATGGAAACCAATTTGACAATAAATTTCATATATTTAAAAAAAAATAAATATACGGGTCACTCTCAAGAAAAAAAAAAAAGAATAACAGAGGTGGCAGTTAGATAAAGGGCCTATGCATTAAATCCATCTATCTACATGAATATAAAATTTATAGTTACAGAGCTAAATGCATACTACTACTTTATGACATTTTTTAGAAACCTAAAGACAGTTAATAAATGAGGGAAAGTCAGGTGAAGCTAATTAAATTCATATTCATTTTTACACTTGGACAATGGCTACATTGGGGTGAACCACTTGTCTCAGCATTCTGAATGACTACATGAAATCAAATTTGGTATTCCAGAGCTTTCAAACTTTTTCAACATTTGGATTTGCCTCATGATTCTTCAACATTTTGTCTTCTAAATATTATTTTCATTATTATAAAATTATGTCCATTGAAAGCCATGTATCACTTAATCTTGCTCAAGAACTTTGCATAAAGTAACAACTGATAATTGTTTGCCAATGAAGATTATCTTGTTTGTCTTAATCATCACTTTTCTGATATTCTCTCTGATATTAATATATAAAGCTGCTTCTAGCAGTGCTAAAAACATGAAGGCTACTTTTTCTGGGCCTCCCCATTTCGATGGCAGATTTATGTGCTTATGCAAGTTTTTTTAGTTATTTTTCATAATCTGTCAATCTGGCTTTTAGTTGCCTTAGAAAATCTATAGAAAATCTCATAAACATATAATCTCCATTAACACCATTAGAATAGTTTTAGATTCTGTATGGAATTCCTGAATTTGTTGTTAAAAACGTGAGACAACCTTAAAAAGATACGCATAATATATATTACATTGTGAAGCACATGTATGCTAAGATCACCGACCACTATGACAACAAATGATACGCCATATTTGGTTGCATTTGTGCTGAGAGCACATCAGCCTTTGCATTAGAAAACTGCTTACAAGTGGGGAAAGTGGGGAGCTCAACTGTAAGGAAAGAGGTTTAGGTATGAGAAGGTCACACAGAAGATGTAATAGGATGTGAAGCAAGAACCACAGTGCTTGGCAGAGCTGGTGATGAATGTGAGGAGACAGCCCTCAAGTTACAAACCCTGGGCTGTTAACACTGAACAGCGAAGTGCATGAGATTCTAGAGGCTCTGGGTGAAAAGAGATTTCAGAGACGATGAGATCCTCTGAAACAGGAATTCTGAGTTATTAATTCCTTTATTTGTTGTATCTATCCTAGAACCTGGTACATAAAAGGCATAAGTATTAGTCAAATGAATGACTTATGAATGAAATGGCAATCCATCAGGGTTAAAAATAGAGGGTCATTTTTATTCACGAGAGGAGTATACCAAGCCCACCTCTCCAGTCACGCCTTCTCTCTTGCTTGCTCATTATCTTCAATTAATACTGATTTTCATTACATTTTTAGAATACTGAAAGCTCTTTCCTGATAAAGAATTTTGCTCTTGCTATATGCCATCTCCCTCAAACATATTTCCATAGCTTGCTTTTTTGTCTCAACCCAGAAACTACATCCTCAGTAAAAGGCCTTGTCTGACCTACTGTATCTTAAGCATTTCCCCCAACATTATTCTCTATCACATCACCCTGTTAATGTTCTTCATAACAGCTAACTCAATCTGGGGTTATCTCGTCTGTGCAAGACTTCATTTATTTGCAGTCTGTGCTATCTTTTCCCAAAGAATACAATTTTCTTGAGAATAAAGAGCCTGTCTGTCTCATCCACTGCCTTAATCCCAAGTCCTGGGACACAACAACCTGGCACATGATAAATATTTGCTGAATGAATAAAATAACCTTCTAAATAAAGTGTGACTTTTCATATCAACATAACTTTGGGTTGAAAATGGCAGACAGCCTTCAACTGGCAAATAAGTAAATAAAATCAGGCACTGATTGGTTTCAGGATTTAAGAGATTATATGTGAGGTAAAGGAATTGCTACCTGAAACAAAGCCACCAGGATACATGCGTCAGCTTTGCCTCTTCGGGGCTGGCTTTACTGTCAAACTATGCTCCCGGCACATGTCTTAACAATCAGTCCAGTAAGGGAGACAGCTTCTTTTTCCTGGGAGCCCAACCGATTTCTCCCTGGTTATACCCTCATCTGGCCAGATGGGATGGCCAATAACCCAATAACTGGCCAGGGGGAAGAAATAAGTTGTTTGATTGTAGCCTAACAAGTCCCATCTGGGACTTGTAAGTAGAGTCAATTCCACCCAAATCACATGACTAAAGATGCGGGAGGGGGTGGTTTCCCAAAGGAACCTGGGGGGTGTTATTACCAGAAGGAAAGAGAACAGGTGATGGGCGTCAACCACAAAATGCCCTCTACAGTATCTTTCTTCTGATCCATTAACTGGAACCAATCATAGCTTGATACAAACCTCTCCTTTTTATGTGAATATTATTTAGGCTGACACAGATCTGCTACCTCTGATCAGAATGAGGAAGACAGAAAGGAGCGCAGAGGCTATGTTATTTAATATTCCTTTGGTTGCTCATGAATATTCATACAGCTCCTAACAGCTAGTTGCTACTCTGCCCAAGCCTCCAAAGGGAGGCAGATCATCACTCCCATGGAGGCTCGTTCCCTCCTCTGGCAGCCTTGAATTATTAGACTATGGCTCTTTTCTTTGAGCTGGAACCTGATAGATAATACTTAGGAAAGCCTCAGTGGCATAGCCAGAAGAACTCTGGAAAATGCTTGCTCAGCAGGCTGGGAGGTAGACTTTTGCTGCTGAGGATTGCTGAAGCCACGACAGAGAGTCATGTCTCCACCTTAGAGGACTTTCCTCTGTCTTCTCTTCTGCTTCCATCCGCAGGCTCCTTTGACTTACAGAGCTCTGGAACTCAGCACATCCAACTCTGGAATTACCACTTTTCCTCTTTAGTTCCTCCACGTGCCTTCTACCTCTTAAATACCTTCTCCCCCCATTTCCACTGATCTCCTCATACCCCTGTATCTCTCATACCCCTCAGACTCCTGTATCTCACCTCCTAACTGCTTTTCCTCACACTTATTTAAACTTTTCTAGTTCATCTCATACAGAGAGTTATCTTAGAAATATATACCTGCTCCTTTCCTGCTTACCTCTGTTAGGGATTCCTTTTAGATTATAGATAGAAGGAACAGAAGTCCTTACCAGTATTTTCCCTGCCTCCCTCTGCAGCCACATCTCTGCTATTTCTGTCTTCCCAGCTTATACTTCATGAAAGTTCCCCAAACGTACCACATTCTCCCACACCTTTGTAGCTTTCCACCTGCACGTTCAACTGCCTGGAACACCTTCCTCCTGAGAGAAGTTCCTAGCACTTTTACTCTTCTTTAGACTCTGCTTTACTTCCCCAAGGAGGCCTGCTTCTTATTCCATGTCTGAACCAACTACTTCCCCTTTGTGGCCCCATAACTATCTTCTCTCATAACAGTCTTTACATTTGATTGTGAGCTTCTTGAGAGTAGGGATAGTCTGTTATTTCCCTATCTTAAATGTATGGCTTTCAATCAGAGTTCAATGGATGTTGATTAAACCAAAGAGCTGACGTATATCACTGTCGCTCAGGTGGAAATTTCCAAGATTGCAAGGGCACAGCCTAAAACTCTACAAAGAACTTCTACACATTACTTAACTCCAACTGTAGTCACTGAATGTATAAATGTAACTTTAATAACAGAATGTATAAATGTATGTATAAATGCTTTCCTAAGTATTATCTATCTATGAGAATTATAGCAAGAGGAAAACAATGGAATTCTTTTGACCACTTTACTCCAAAGGGCAATATGTGATCTAGATTACAATATAGAAATGGATACCTTCACAAAAGGGGACTTGTCAAATAGGAAACACACAGAAGAATGCGTGATGATGTTCCAACTGACACAATAAAACTACAGGAGTTGAGTTCCTTTCCAAGTCTCTTCAATGTGACAGAAATTCAACTAGAATGAAGATAGCATTCAAAAGGTTGGGGGAGGGGAGCTTTACCAGAGAGGAAATAGTAACAAAATGAATGACTACTCCAAAAATTAAGGTTTCCAGACCACACTTTCAGCATTTGCTATTTTTCCCCAAGGGTTTCAAAATCCTAAGACTGAATTATAACTAGAAAATTTGCATTATAATTAGTGAATGTGAAAGAGGTAGAAGGTTTGCTATGGGAAGAGCTAAAAACAAATATTTAACATTTTCAGGTAAAGGCATTCAGTAATTATTATTCTCATAAGTGGGATTAATATTAGATATATTTGTAAACCAAAGATGCTGGTGTGTGCTTTTTGTTATATTTCAATGCAATCATATTAGATATTTGATATGGAAAATTTCAAGTGGAATTAGATAATATCCATACTAATTTCCTAAATTGATTCCTAATTTATTAAAATGAGATTTTTTGAGAATTTGATTTTGGAATAGCTTTATATTTACAGAAAAATTCACAAAGATAGTACAGAGAGTTCATGTATAGCCCTCACCTGACAATGGGTTTCCCCTTTGTTAACATTTTATATTAATCACCATTACAGAATTGTCAAAACTCAGAAACTAACATTGGCACATTTACTATTAACTAACCTCTAGACTTTGGATTTTACCAATTTTTACATTACTGTTCTCTTTCTGTCCCAGGATCCCAGTAAGGGTGACACATTGCATTTACTTGTCATGTTTCTCCAGTCTCCTCTGACCAAGATGGTTTCTCAGTCTATCCTCTCTTTTCATGACCTTGACAACCTTGAGAGGTACTTGGCCACATACGCTGTAAAATGTCCCCAAATTAGGTTTGCCTATTGTTTTTCTCATGACTGAACTGAGGCAATATGAGATTTTTAAGGGAAATATTACTTGCTTAAGTAGTCCTATTTTAAGAAACCATTTTCTTTGTGTGCAAAAAAAAAAAAAAAAAAAAGACTGTGAAAATCGTCTTGGTTTCTGGTTTATTCTGTCCATAATGAGACCCCCCAAAACGAAATCCAACAAGATTAAATCACACATTGTTATATTTTGATGCACAAATTTTAAAGAGTTCTTATGATTTACTGAGGCATTCTTACAACTTACAATAATTTTGAAAATGTTAGATGCTATGATAGCCAACTGGAATGGAAGGGAAAGCGTCCAGTGCTGCATAAGTTAAGCCAACTCAGGGGTACCGACTCTTTTTGCCTTCTCAGACTGACATTTTTCTGAGACAGAGATCTCTGTTGACATGCTCTGGGAAGGTTAAGGTGGGCAGACTTAAGAAATGTCTTTGGTCAGCACAAACCTGCTGAATCCACTGGTCCTAGAGAGGTGGAAAAAAAGGTTACACAAACTCATGGCTTCATATACTAAATTCGTTTTCCCATTCAGCCATTTAAATCATTAATCAAATGAGCCCGTAAGCTCCCAAAATGAAATGTGGCATTGGAAGAGATTAGGGATCTAAGTAGGAGCAAAATTGAAATGCTAACAACATCAAACTAAGAGTCAGTGAAAGAGGACGTTTGCCATTGTGCCTGGCTTCTGCACCATTTATAGATAGTTCCATTGCTCTGAGTGGTTTGTATAATAGTGAATAAGTGGAAACCCACATAAAAGCTATCTTTAAATGCCATAAAGATGAGTAATCTGAAGATAAATTGTTCAAAGTCATCTTTGCAACAATACGTGGGCAAGTTTTCCATGGTCTCATGAGGCAGCTTAAGAACAGGATTGAGATCTCCATATCTGTACTTAGAGATTCTGGCTAGAATTAAAAAAAGAGTTAACACTAAAAAGTTATTTTTTATTCTGATAGCCATAAGATACTGGGAAATTAAAATGTTCTTACCCAAAACTATAATCATGCTATTATTTTTCACATTTCCATAACTATTAGTAATTTGCTATCACAATAGTTAAAACGAATTCTTATTTATTCCTTGGTTACTTGGCATACTACTAGTTTGTTGATAAAGAAAGTAAAAAGGTCCATATGCATGAGAGAAGAATCAAAGCCCTTGGAGTCAAACTGAACTGGGTTCAAATCCAGATTCAGCCCCTTTGATCTGGAGCAAATCATCTAACTTCTCTACATTTTTGAAATGGTGGTAACTTCACAGCATGTTATGATTATACAATACAAAATACAGAAAAGGCTGAGCTCAGTTCCTATGCTATTTCTAAACTACCCACAGGGTGGGCCATCTTTTCAGCTTTAAACATCCCTAAATGAGCAGGTGAGAGCTTTACTGAGCAACTGAGTCCCTGTATGTCTCATGGAGGGGGACTGAAGGTGGAGGACATATGCAGAGCAGGTCCAAAGACAGACAACGAATGAAATCCAACTGATAAAACAAGACACTTGGCAACTCTTTAGAAAAGATGAGAGGGGCGCCTGGGTGGCGCAGTCGGTTAAGCGTCCGACTTCAGCCAGGTCACGATCTCGCGGTCCGTGAGTTCGAGCCCCGCGTCAGGCTCTGGGCTGATGGCTCAGAGCCTGGAGCCTGTTTCCGATTCTGTGTCTCCCTCTCTCTCTGGCCCTCCCCCGTTCATGCTATGTCTCTCTCTGTCCCAAAAATAAAAAAAAGAAAAAAAAAGAAAAAAAAAAGAAAAAAAAAAGAAAAAAAAAGAAAAGATGAGAATGCCCTTTATAGATTAAAAAAAAATTGTCTCTAAAATGAAAATCACTGGTAAAAAAAAAAAAAAGAGTTATAGTTAAATGGCAAAGAGACAACTTTCTTCCCTGTAAGTGCAGCACATAAAACACCATAAACACTAGCAAAATAAGTGATCTTCATGAAGCAAGCAGACAAATAGCAGTTATTCAGCATAATTCTAACCAACCATTATAATTCTTCCCAGGCAGGTCATCTATATAAAGCTCTGTAATAGGCTCCTATGGGTGCCATAACATATCACCACAAACTCAGTGGCTTAACACAATGCAAATTGATTATTTTACAGTTCTGTAAGTTAGAAGTCCAACAAGGGTCTCACTGAGCTAAACTCAAGGTGTCAATACGGCTGCATTCCTGCAGGTTCTAGGGGGGAATTTGTTTCTTTGCCTTTTCCAGTTTCTAGAGATTGCCTATGGGCCCTTCTGCCATCTTCAAAGCTGGCAACAAGAGGCAGTCCTCATGTTACATCACTGACTTCCTCTTCTGCCTCCCTCTTCTACTTTTAAGGACCCCCAGGTAATCCATTTATTTTAAGGTTAACTGATTAGCAATCCTTATACAACCTAATTCTTCTTTGCCAAGGAGCCCCACTTAGTCACAGATTCTGGGAATTAGTGGGCAAATATCTTGGGGAGAGGGGTTATTCTACCTGCCATAATCTCCAAGGAAGATCACCTCTGAATTATATACTATTAATCTCTAGCTGTAAATAATAGACCCCAACTCAAACATACCTCATGCATTTTCTTCCAACGATTTAAAAACCGTGGAACTTTTCAGCAACTTTAGCAAAGGTATTTCCATTGTATTTAACAAGAGCAGAAAGAGACGATGCCATGACAGTAAGAGTTATGTGACCAGAATCATTCTTGTTTACACTAGGCAATGGAATTTTGTTATCTCTGATATCAGCTTCCTTCAGCTACAGGGAAAACAGGGTTTCAAAATATAATATCCATGTCAACAAGCCACCCCTGTAACCTACCATACAATTTAGTCCTTTTTGCCTGTAGAACTTACTGTATTTCCAAAGAGAAAAATATCTGTTACATTAGCAACAAGTCAGAGAGATGACTTAGAAAGTGAAGCTATAAATAGTGTGGTTGGGGTATGAAAGGACAGAAATCATGGGATGAATTTTTCTTTTAATAGACTTATCTAAACACAACTGTGGTTTCAAGCCTAAATACCACTACACATAAAAATACTTGGTTGCAAAACAAACAAACAAACAAAAACACACTTGGTTGCTTAACTTTATTAGAAAAATTAAAATGATTTAGAATTTCACTCCCCAAGAACACTTAAAAATTTTTTTAATGTTTATTTTTGAGAGAGAGAGAGAGACAGAGCGCAAGCAGGAAAGGGGCAGAGAGAGGAAGACACAGAATCCAAAACAGACTCCAGGCTCTGAGCTGTCAGCACAGAGCCCAATGAAGGGCTCAAATTTATGAACCATGAGATCATGACCTGAGTCGAATTCGGATGTTTAACCAACGGAACCACTCAGACACCCCCACAAGCACATTTTTTTTAATTTTATTTTTTTAATTTACATCCAAATTAGTTAGCATATAGTGCAACAATGATTTTAGGAGCAGATTCCTTAATGCCCCTTACCCATTTAGCCCATTCCCCCTCCCACAACCCCTCCAGTAGCCCTCTGTTTGTTCTCCATATTTATAAGTCTCTTATGCTTTGTCCCCTCCCTGTTTTTATATTATTTTTGTTTCCCTTCCCTTATGTTCATCTGTTTCGTCTCTTAAAGTCCTCATATGAGTGAAGTCATATATTTGTCTTTCTTTGACTAATTTTGCTTAGCATAATACCCTCCAGTTCCATCCACATAGCTGCAAATGGCAAGACTTCATTCTTTTTGATTGCTGAGTAATACTCCATTGTGTGTGTGTGTGTGTGTGTGTGTGTGTGTGTGTGTGTGTACAGACACACACACACACACACACACACACACACACACACACCTACCACATCTACTTTATCCATTCTTCCACTGATGGAGATTTGGGCTCCTTCCATACTTTGGCTATTGTTGATAGTGCTGCTATAAACATGGGGGTGCAGGTGTCCCTTCAAAACACACCTGTATCCCTTGGATAAATACCTAGTAGTGCAATTGCTGGGTCGTAGGGGAGTTCTATTTTTAGTTTTTTTGAGGAACCTTCATACTGTTTTCCAGAGTGGCTGCACCAGCTTGCATTCCCACCCCACAAGAACATTTTAGAAAACTGTTGTTAAAGTCTGATGTAAGGCACTACCTACATCAGGAGATGTAGATTAAAGGGGTCTGGAGCCCAGGCAGGTCACAGAAATAATGGATAAAGCCAGGTGGGCATCTGGTGCACTCGCTCCATTGCTGTCCCGTCTGTAGAGGCCAGCCACCACCCAGCTCTAGCAGTTGTTGGCTCATATGATTGTCTGATATTTTCATAATTCAGCAAACATAATTTTTATGTGGAATCATTCATATTTTCAAGGTCGGCAACTTAATAATGGGCCTCTGAACGTAGATAAGACAATCCTTAATAACTACCTGATATTTTAGTTGATAAAATCAAGAGTGGTATAACTTACTGTCTAAGTGGATGCAAACATCAAAAACTAGAAGAAACATGTGTGTACACAGATGAGGCAAAGAGCCTTAGCATGTACATGAGGGGTTCTTTGTTCCTTCCAGGGAATACATTGTGCCTTATGTTCTGTCATGGCCCCAGCACATAGCATAGTATCTGTCACATAATAGGATTTAAGTGAAGGCTTATTTAATTAATGAGTACCTGAACTTTAAAGAAAACATTGGTGGGACATCTGGGTGGCTCAGTCGGTTAAGTGTTTGACTTCTGCTCAGATTATGATCTCACAGTTCATGAGTTCGAACCCCACATCAGGCTCTGTGCTGACAGCTCAGAGCCTGAGGCCTCCTTCAGATTGTGTGTCTCCCTCTCTCTCTCTCTCTCTCTCTGTCCTTGCCCCGCTTATGCATTCTCTCACAAAATAAAATAAGTCTCTCAAAAATAAATAAGTAAACACTTTTTTAAAAATAAAAATTTTAGAGGGAGGAGCCAAGATGGCAGAACAGCATGGAAGTTTTTTGTGTGTCTCGCGTCCATGAAATACAGCCAGACCAACACTAAACCATCCTGCACACCTAGAAAACTGATTAGAGGATTAACACTACAATCTACACAACCTGAACCACAGACTTCAGCGGTACACGGCGCGGAGAAGTGAACTTGGGGAGCGAGAAGGCACAGGAAGGGAGGTGCTTTGGGCGAGGAGAGAGGACAGAGATGGGGGACGGGGGGAGAATACAGGAAAAGCACCCCTCCCCAAAAGCAGCTGGAGAGAAAGTGGAAAATCGGAAACAGCCGCAGGGACTAAACTAAAAAGGGAGAAAGGAGAGGGTTTAAATTCCATTAAGACTGTAAACAAGGGGAGCGCAAAGGCTGCAACTCCGCAGCTCCATACCTGGCGGTGCTCTGGTGGGAAGGGCGAATCCCCAGGAACAGAGTGCGCTCCGGGAGGTTCTCAGGCCACACGGGCAAAAGCGGTTCCACTGCCAGAAGGACATTTGGTAAAGACTGCTGAAGCCACTTGGTCCCAGCAGACCCTAGAAAACGGCCACATTCGCTGGTGCTGGAACAAGGTCCTTAAGGGTGAAGCCTGGTGCCAGATATGTGTTGTGATTTTTCATAATCCCTGAAAAGCTGCTGCTACACTGTCTCGCGAACTTTTTCTGGGGCGGGCTGGCACCTGACCGCAGTCTCAGGGCACTGGCAACAGCAGGGTCCAGCGGGCGTTCCTGGGTGCAGCTGACATTCAGCCATTCTCACTCGGCCATTGCTCAGTGAGACCCTCGCACAGAGGGGCGGAACGGGTCAAAGCCATAGTCTTTCAGAAGTAAGGGGCCAGGGAGAACAGCCGCAGCTGAGACAAAACTCGGGAGAGAGGTACTGTCTGGGGCCTGGTCACGGAGAGTGAAAACGCAGGGAGTGGACGAGAGCTGAAGACAGAGGACAGGTGCGCGACTGCTGATCCGGGAGAACAGAGTGGGTGGCTGGGTGATGCCATTTTCACCCTCCCACGCATGCACATACCCACACGCACCTACGAGCACTGCAATACTCCGCCCCAGCAGGCTAGCAGCGCCATCTAGTGGAGAGCGGAGCCGTTACACTGAGCCCCGCCCAACTGGGCCAACTTCGCTCTTCAAGAACACAAGTCTCCCAGCCTGCTTAGTTTATGGACTATAAAGAGCTACAAGTCTGACTTCTAGGGAAAAATGAAGTAATTTCAGTCCTACATCAATCTGTTAGCAGGTCCATCTATTCAATTTTCTTTTTTTTTCTCTTTTACACTTCTTTTCTTTTCCTTGAATACAAAAAGAGAAAAAATTCATTTTCATTTTCAATTTTTATTAAAAATATTTTTCTTTAATTTTTATTACTATATTTTTTACGTTTGTGTAAATTTTTTCAAATTCTATTTTACTTCCATCAGTTTATTTTAGTCTACTTCAGTCTATTCACCTTTTCAAATTTTCAAACGATTTCCTTTTTTTCTTTTTTCCTCTTTTTCGTTTCTTTTCTTTTTCTTGAATGCAGAAAGAGAAAAACTTTATTTTTACCTTCAATTTCTATTAAAAATATTTTTTCTTTAATTTTTTTACTATATTTTTTACTTTTGGGTAATTTTTTTTCAAATTCTATTTTACTTCCATCAGTTTATTTTAGCCTACTTTAGTATATTCACCTTTTCAAATTTTCAAACGATTTCCTTTTTTTTCTTTTTTTCTCTTTTTCTTGTTTCTTTTCTTGAATGCAGAAAGAGAAAAACTTCATTTTTAATTTCAATTTCTATTAAAAATATTTTTTAAATTTTTTTATTATATTTTCTGCTTTTATGCAAATTTTTTCAAATTCTCTTTCCCTTCCATCATTATTTTAGTCTACTACAGTGTGTTCACTTTTCAAATTTTCAAACGATTTCCTTTTTTCTTTTTTTAATCTTTTTTCTCTTTTTCATTTCTTTTCTTTTTCTTGAATACAGAAAAAGAATAATTCATTTTTACTTTTAATTTTTATTAAAAATATTTTTCTTTAATTTTTTTCTACTATATTCTTTACTTTTGTGTATATTTTTTCAAATTCTATTTTACTCCCATCATTTTAGTCTACTTCAGTGTATTCATTTTTTTCAAATTCTCAAACGATTTCCTTATTTTGTTTTTTTTCTTCCCCCAACCCTTTTTTTTTCTGTCAAACCACATTCAACACCCAGACCAAAACACACCTAGGATCTAGCATCATTTATTCAATTTGTGTGGGTGTGTGTGTTTTTAATTTTTAAATTTTAATATTTTTTAATTTTAATTTTTCTACCTCATTAATTTCTTTTCTCCCTTCAAAATGACAGAACGAAGGAATTCACCCCCCAAAAAAGAACATGAAGAATCGACAGCCAGGGATGTAACCAACCCAGATACAAGCAAGATGTCTGAACCAGAATTTAGAATCACGATAATAAGAATACTAGCTGGAGTCGAAAATAGATTAGGATCCCCTTCTGCAGAGATAAAAGAAGTAAAAAGTAGCCAGAATGAAATTAAAAATGCTATGACTAAGCTGCAATCACGGATGGATGCCACGGCGGCAAGGATGGATGAGGCAGAACAGAGAATCCGCAATATAGAGGACAAACTTACAGAGAATAATGAGGCAGGAAAAAAGAGGGAGATTAAGGCAAAAGAGCACGATTTAAGAATTAGAGAACTCAGTGACTCATTAACAAGGAACAACATCAGAATCATAGGGGTCCCAGAAGAGGAAGAGAGACAAATAGGGGTAGAAAGGTTATGTGAACAAATCATAGCAGAAAACTTTCCTAACCTGGAGAAACACACAGACATCAAAATCCAGCAAGCACAGAGGACCCCCATTAGATTCAACAAAACCGACCATCAACAAGGCATATCATAGTCAAATTCACAAAATACTTAGGCAAGGAGAGAATCATGAAAGCAGCAAGGGAAAAACAGTTCCCTAACCTACAAGGAAGACAGATCAGGTTTGCAGCAGACCTATCCACAGAAAGTTGGCAGGCCAAAAAGGAGTGGCAGGATGTATTCAATGTGCTGAATCAGGAAAATATGCAGCCAAGGATTCTTTATCCAGCAAGACTGTCATTCAAAATAGAAGGAGAGATAAAAAGTTTCCCAGACAAACAAAAATTAAAGGAGTTTGTGACCACTAAACCAGCCCTGCAAGAAATTTTAAGGGGGACTCTCTGAGGGGAGAAAAGATGAAAAAAAAAAAAAAAAAAAAAAAAAAAATATATATATATATATATATATATATATATATATATAAAGCAACAAAGATTAGAAACGACCAGAGAACGCCACCAGAAACTCCACCTCTACAAGCATCATAATGGCAATAAATTCATATCTTTCAGTATTCACTCTAAATGTCAATGGACTCAATGCTTCAATCAAAAGACACAGGTTAACAGAACAGATAAGAAAACAAGATCCATCTATATGCTGTTTACAAGAGACCCACTTTAGACCTAAAGACACCTTCAGATCAAAAATAAGCTAATGGAGAACCATCTACCATGCTAATGGTCAACAAAAGAAAGCCGGAATAGCCATACTTCTATCAGACAATCTAGACTTTAAAATAAAGGCTGTATCAAGAGATGCAGAAGGGCATTTTATCATAACCAAGGAATCTATCCACCAAGAAGATCTAACAATTGTAAACATTTATGCGCCAAATGTGGCAGCACCCAAATATATAAATCAATTAATCACAAACATAAAGAAACTCATTGATAGTAATACCATAATAGTAGGAGACTTGAACACTCCACTCACAGCAATGGACAGATCATCTAATCAAAAAATCAACAAGGCTTTGAAGGACACACTGGACCAGATGGACTTAACAGATATATTCAAAACATTTCATCCTAGGGGCGCCTGGGTGGCTCAGTCGGTTGAGCGTCCGACTTCAGCTCGGGTCACAATCTCGCGGTCCGTGAGTTCGAGCCCCGCATCAGGCTCTGGACTGATGGCTCAGAGCCTTGAGCCTGCTTCCAATTCTGTGTCTCCCTCTTTCTCTGCCCCTCCCCCGTTCATGCTCTGTCTCTCTCTGTCTCAAAAATAAATAAATGTTAAAAAAAAAAAAAAACATTAAAAAAAAAAATCTCATCCTAAACCAGCAGAATATACATTCTTCTCCAGTGTACATGGAACGTTCTCCAGCATAGACCATATACCGGGACACAAATCTGCCCTAAGTAGGTACAAAAAGATCAAGATCATACCATGCATATTTTCAGACCACAATGCTATGAAACTCGAAATGAACCACAAGAAAAACTTTGGAAAGTTAACGAATACTTGGAGACTGAAGAACATCCTACTAAAGAATTAATGGGCCAAACAGCAGTTAAAGAGGAAATTAAAAAGTATATGGAAGTCAATGAAAATGATAACACCACATCCAAAACCTGTGGGACACAGCAAAGGTGGTCATAAGAGGAAAGTATAGGGGCGCCTGGGTGGCGCAGTCGGTTAAGCGTCCGACTTCAGCCAGGTCACGATCTCGCGGTCCGTGAGTTCGAGCCCCGCGTCAGGCTCTGGGCTGATGGCTCGGAGCCTGGAGCCTGTTTCCGATTCTGTGTCTCCCTCTCTCTCTGCCCCTCCCCCGTTCATGCTCTGTCTCTCTCTGTCCCAAAAATAAATAAAAAAAATTAAAAAAATAAAAAAAAAAAGAGGAAAGTATATAGCAATCCAGGCCTTCCTAAGGAAGGAAGAAAGATCTCAGATACACAACCTAACTTTACACCTTAAGGAGCTGGAAAAAGAACAGCAAATAAAACCCAAAACCAGCAGAAGACAGGAAATAATAAAGATTAGAGCAGAAATTAATCCTATCGAAACAAAACAAAACAAACAAAAAACAGTAGAACAGATCAAAGAAACCAGAAGCTGGTTCTTTGAAAGAATTAACAAAATTGATAAACCCCTAGCCAGTTTGATCGAAAAGAAAAAAGAAAGGACCCAAATAAATAAAATCAAGAGTGAAAGAGGAGAGATCACAACCAACACAGCAGAAATAAAAACAATAAGAAGAGAATATTATGAGCAATTATATGCCAATAAAATGGGCAATCTGGAAGAAATAGACAAATTCCTAGAAATATATACCCTACCAAAACTGAAACAGGAAGAAAAAGAAAATTTGAACAGACCCATAAGCAGTAAAGAAATCAAATTAGTAATCAAAAATCTGCCAAAAAACAAGAGTCCAGGGCCAGATGGCTTTCCAGGGGAATTCTACCAAACATTTAAGGAAGAGTTAACACCTATTCTCTTGAAGCTGTTCCAAAAAATAGAAACGGAAGGAAAACTTCCAAACTTTTTCTATGAAGCCTGCATTACCTTGATTTCAAAACCATACAGAGACCCCACTAAAATGGAGAACTATAGACCAATTTCCCTGATGAACATGGATGCAAAAATCCTCAACAAGATATTAGCCAACTGGTTCCAACAATACATTAAAAAAATTATTCACCACGACCAAGTGGGAGTTATACCTGGGATGCAGGGCTGGTTCAATATCTGCAAAACAATTAACGTGATTCATCACATCAATAAGAGAAAGGACAAGAACCTTATGATCCTCTCAATAGATGCAGAGAAAGCATTTGACAAAGTACAGCATCCTTTCTTGATAAAAACCTTCAAGAAAGTAGGGATAGAAGGGGCATACCTCAAGATCATACAAGCCATATATGAATGACCCAGTGCTAATATCATCCTCAATGGGCAAAAACTGAGAGCTTTCCCCCTAAGGTCAGGTACAAGACAGGGATGTCCACTCTCGCCACTGTTATTCAACATAGTATTGGAAGTCTTAGCCTCTGCAATCAGACAACACAAAGAAATAAAAGGCATCCAAATTGGCCAGAGGGAGGTCAAACTTTCACTCTTCGCAGAACACATGATACTCTATATGGAAAACCCAAATATGCCACCAAAAAACTGCTAGAATTGATTCATGAATTCAGCAAAGTTGCAGGATATAAAATCAACGCACAGAAATCAGTTGCATTCCTATACACCAACAATGAACTGACAGAAAGAGAAATCAAGGAATTGATCCCATTTACAGTTGCACAAAAAACCATAAAATACCTAGGAAGAAATCTAACCAAAGAGGTGAAAAATCTATACACTGAAAACTCTAGAAAGCTTATGAAAGAAATTGAAGAAGATACAAAAAAAAAAAGGAACAGATTCCACGCTCCTGCATA
Organism: Neofelis nebulosa; assembly: GCF_028018385.1. Taxonomy (NCBI): domain Eukaryota; kingdom Metazoa; phylum Chordata; class Mammalia; order Carnivora; family Felidae; genus Neofelis; species Neofelis nebulosa. The sequence continues at coordinate 28,003,394 of NC_080783.1, forward strand.
GGAAGAACAAATATTATTAAAATGTTGATACTACCAAAGCAATCTACATATCCAGTGCACTCCCTATCAAAATAACACCAGCATTCTTCACAGAGCTAGAACAAATAATCCTAAAATTTGTATGGAACCAGAAAAGACCCCGAATAGCCAAAGCAATCTTGAAAAAGAAAACCAAAGCAGGAGGCATCACAATCCCAGACTTCAAGCTATACTACAAAGCTGTAACCATCAAGACAGTATGGTACTGGCACAAGAACAGACACTCAGATCAATGGAACAGAATAGAGAACCCAGAAATGGACCCACAAACGTATGGCCAACTAATCTTTGACAAATCAGGAAAGAATATCTAATGGAATAAAGGCAGTCTCTTCAGCAAGTGGTGCTGGGAAAACTGGACAGCGACATGCAGAAGAATGAACCTGGACCACTTTCTTACACCATACACAAAAATAAACTCAAAATGGATGAAAGACCTCAATGTAAGACAGGAAGCCATCAAAATCCTCGAGGAGAAAGCAGGCAAAGACCTCTTTGATCTTGGCCGCAGCAACTTCTTACTCATCTCCGGAGGCAAGGGAAACAAAAACAAAAATGAACTACTGGGACCTCATCAAAATAAAAAGCTTCTGCACAGTGAAGGAGAGAATCAGCAAAACTAAAACCAGCAGAATGGGAGAAGATATTTGCAAATGACATATCAGATAAAGGGTGAGTATCCAAAATCTATAAAGAACTTATCAAACTCAGCACCCAAAAAACAAATAATCCAGTGAAGAAACGGGCAAAAGACATGAATAGACACTTCTCCAAAGAAGACATCCAGATGGCCAACTGACACATGAAAAAATGCTCAGCATCACACATCATCAGGGAAATACAAATCAAAACCACAATGAGATACCACCTTACACCTGTCAGAATGGCTAACGTTAACAACTCAGGCACAACAGATGTTGGCGAGGATGCGGAGAAAGAGGATCTCTTTTGCACTGTTGGTAGGAATGCAAACTGATGCAGCCACTCTGGAAAACAGTATGAAGGCTCCTCAAAAATACTAAAACTAGAACTACCCTACAACCCAGCAATTGCACCACTAGGCATTTATCCACGGGATACAGGTGTGCTGTTTCGAAGAGACACATGCACCCCCATGTTCATAGCAGCACTATCAACAATAGCCAAAGTATGGAAAGAGCCCACATGTCCATCGATGGATAAATGGATAAAGAAGATGTGATTGATATATATATACAATGGAGTATTACTTGGCAATCAAAAAGAATGAAATCTTGCCATTTGCAGCTATGTGGATGGAACTAGAGGGTATTATGCTAAGTGAAATTAGTCAGAGAATGACAAATATCATATGACTTCACTCATATGAGGACTTTAAGAGACAAACAGATGAACCTAAGGGAAGGGAAACAAAAATAAAAACAGGGAGGGGGACAAAACAGAAGAGACTCATAAATATGGAGAACAAACTGAGGGTTACTGGAGGGGTTGTGGGAGGGGGATGAGCTAAATGGGGAAGAGGCACTAAGGAATCTACTCCTGAAATCATTGTTGCACTATATGCTAACTAATTTGGATGTAAATTTTAAAAATTAAAAAAATTAAAAAATTAAAATAAAAAATTTTTAAATACAGAAAACTTAGGTTACTCTCACACTTGTTAACATAAAGAATTACACTCACACTTGTTACCATAAAGAAGTAGTGACATAGCTTTAGAATTTTTTTAATGTTTAATTTTGAGAGAGAGAGAGAGACAGAGAATGAGCAGGGAAAGGGCAGAGAGAGAGGGAGACACAGAATCCAAAGAAGGCTCCAGGCTCTGAGCTGTCAGCACAGAGCCCGGTGCAAGGCTTGAACTCATGAACCATGATATCGTGACCTGAGCCAAAGTTGGATGCTTAACCGACTGAGCCCCCAGGTACCCCAAGTGATATAGCTTTAGAATGTGGGGTTGGCTTAGAAAGTAAGAACCCTTAATATTTTCCATATTATCAAAATATATGTATTCTAAAATTTATTATGTCGCACTGACCAAGGAGGTCTTTTATAATGGGGCAAAGCCAGATTTTAACTTGAAAGTATAATATAACAACAACCCAAACCATGTATTTGTATGATATTTTTATGTTACAAAGTGCTTTCAATATATGATTTCTCTTATCATCAGAACATTTCTGTAAGGTAGACAGGTATTATCTTCATTTAATTTTTTAAAGAGTTTATTTTTTTATTTATTTCTTTTGAGAGAGAGAAAGAGAACACATGGGCAGGGGAGGGGCAGAGAGAGCGGAAGAGAGAGAATCCAAAGTGGGCTCCATGCTTTCAGCCCAGAGCCCAACCTAGGGCTCAATCTCACAAACTGTGAGATCATGACCTGAGCTGAAATGAAGAGTCCAACGCTTAATCAACTGAGCCACCCAGGTGCCCCACCTTCATTGTAAAGATAGAAAACTTGAACAAATGAAGTTAAATGACGTTATAAAGACTTACAGAAAACTAGCCATAGAACTGAATCTCTCAGCCCATGATGGTTCTCTCCTGACAAGGAGACAGCATGGCGTGTGACATTAAAGCATAGACTCAAATAAATTAAATCTGCAAATGGCACCTCCATAAACAGGATGAGAAGGAAATTACCTCTGTGTGGCACAGAAGAGGAAGGCAAGAATGAACATAGCAGGAAAGTATATTTTTGAAAAATGTGTGTGGACCTCAGCGTACCTTATTCATCATGACACTAGTGGCATGTTGGGTAAATCATTCAGCAAAATGAGATAGATCAGCTTGACCTGTGTTGTTTCACTTAGAAACACATTGCTCTGTAATATTTTCATGTCCTACATACCTTTGTCTCCCCCACTAGAGTGGAAACTTCATGAAGTTCAGAGGCTAAGACATAATAAGGGTTCTTAAGCACTCTCTACCCAAAAGAAATTAATTGAATGTTTTGATTGGTTAATGGGCAACGTATGTATTGGTTACAGTGGAGCATAATGGTCATGAACCGGGGTTCAAGTCCGTAGATCTGTATCTGAAGCCACATTCTGTCATGACTAGCTGTGCCACTTGTGGGCAAGTTAGTCCACCTCGGTGAGTCACGTTGCCATCTGTAATAAGGGTGACAGTGATACAACTTAACCGTTAAGTTTGTAGTGAGGATTAAATTAAGTTAATGCTTGTAAATAAAAACCAACGGGATGCTGGGTACCTAACATACACTCAATCAATGTTTCACTGCTGCAATATACTGAGGTTTCAAGTTCAGGGATGTGCTGGAGGTACATGCCAGTCTCCATCGATTTGAAGAAGGAACGTTGGGTTGGTTCTCAAAACAAAGTTAGATGCCGAGGGAAAATTTTTACAATTCACCCAAAATGTATTTTTAAAACAAACTTTTAATTTATCCCACATGCCATTTGGAATGTAGCAACAGAACAAAGAACAAAAGGCACGGATGCTGTGTGCCTTACCAGCGATACAAACGATTACAAACACAATCAGCCTGCAGACACAAACTAACGGGGAAAACCGTGTGACATGTCAAGCTTTACAGAGGAGTGAAGAAGACCTGAGATTTGGCTGGTCACAAAGGAGACATTCAAAAGAAGGAATATGTGCAATACTTTTTTGAGTAATTCTCCTTGTTCCTAGAAAGAAACAAATATGTCACAAATGTATTATCTTATCAAAGCCCAGCCCCTTATTTTCCAGTGTGTGTGTGTTCTTAGCTCACGTTTCAACGTACATCTTCAGACCCTAATGGCTCCCCTGCATCCCCCAAAGAAATGCAATGGTAGGAGTACCTTAAAATGAGAAAGAGAAAAACAGAATGCTCATATCTGAAAAGGGAAACGACACATACTGAATGATCTCTATCATACTTAGGGTGATATTTATGAGAGAAAACCAGAGCCAAGGGAGTGAAACGTTTTCTACCCAAGAGCAGCAGAAAAATGAACAATCACAGAGCAATTTGTCGCACAGCAATTTGGAAGAGAACTTGATGCCAACATAAGAGAATAAACTACTCCACTGACACTTCTTCTTTTGTGTCTTTAGGATTTATAGGATCAAATTCATGCAACCTGAAAATTTTTGTGAAATAACACTTTGAACCCTGAATTTTCAGTTCTGGGGCACAAGCAGAGGAATGCCAGCCAAGCTTCTCTCACACAACCAGAGGGACCAGCTCTTTAAAGTCACAGATGTTGACTCAGAGAACATCCTCCGTTTCTCCTCTGCTTCCTTCAGGGTCTGGGTTGAATTCCAACGGCCTGGGAGACTCTGCCATTGGAATCTCATCTCCTCGCCTGGCGTTACCTTCCTTGGTCTCCTCGTGGATCAAGTGTGGCAGGCAGTCCTGCTCCGAGTTACTCCAGACATAGCCGGGTAACGTCACGTGGCTGTCGGGCTGGTGGCCGGCTGTCTTGGTGGCTTTGCCAGAGATGAGCACCATGCGAGCGCTGGCAGCCACCTGCGACTGGCTGCTGGTGCTGTGGGTCAAGGTGGTGAGCACGGAGCCGTATCGGTGGCCGCCGCATGGGGGCGTCCTTTTCCAGTCGATGGAGAGATTCCACCGGCCCCACAACTTCTTCACCTCGGACTGAACCTAAGTCACAGGAAATATTGTGCGTCAGAAACCATCAGGGAGCCTGAAGCCTTGTTAGACGGATATTTGCCCTTCAGCGATAGTAATCGCCGAGTTTCCATTGTGTGCCAGGGAATGATGTACATATTCTCCCTCCACCTCAGAAAACCTCTACATGTTATTACTGGCTCCGAGAGAGGTAAAGGGTCTTGTCCAAGATCAGTATTTTAATATAAGCTGAAATGCAGCCCATAGAAACATCTGACTTGTGGGAAAGGGAACAGAGGATTCTGGGTGGAAGAGGAGGGGGGGGGGCGTAAATAGTGCCAGCTGTGCCCGAGGAATGGCATGGAAGGTACTCAACTTGAAATGTAATACTGTGACTTTGCACAGGCATACTGAGGGAGGAAAAAATGGGAAAGAAGCCCGTACCACGAAAAACAGGCACTGCAAATGACTTCTTAATAGGGTGGGGCTCTTGCTCCCAATCTTGTGGTTGAGGTTTCAGTTCCCCTGCTATTACCATTTACCAGAAGAGAGCTTAGTTGGAATTTCCATGGAAAGCAGTGGAAACCTGGTAAGCTGATAACAGCATGGCTAATGCTCTCCAGCCAACCCTTCAATGAACTAAAAGTGTCCCGTCACCATCGTGTGGTTTTTAAAATATCAAAATATTCTCATGGACTTGTCCCAAGAAAACTTATTTTTTAGCTTCTCATAGGACTTGAAGTTGAATGTAAGTTTATGTATTAACTGGAATATGAAATTAACCATCCTTCCAAGTATCAGTTTACATTCCAACGAGTTGCATGGTGTTTGGGTTTTTGTTTTTGTTTCTGATATCAGGGTTTGCAACTGAATTAACATTGAAAAGTGCTAGAAGAGGAAGACTTTAGCTTATTTCCATTCATTCTTGCTTTCTCAAAATAGTTTATGATCGAAATATCCCCTTTCTCCCTGCTCATTTTTTCCTGCCACTCCTGGGGATCCTGAAGAGATCCAGGCCACCCCGTGATGGCCATTTACAAGCTGACTCGGACCTACACCTATGGGGTGTGGGGTGTCCGGGGCTCTTCAAACCTACCTCCCCGTTGCAGTAGCAGTAGATGATAGACACAAAGAAACCCTGGGGAACAAAACAGAACGTTAGCATGCTGACAATTCATGAAGATCACAGCGCTGACGTGTCTTGTGTCAAAATATGTGAGTTGAAAAAGTGGGTGGTGGTATGATTCCTTCAGAAAATTATATGAACTACTCTCTCCTGATGTTTCCAAATCTTTAAGTTTATGTTATATTTGTCTGAGATCCTTCCTTGGTGTCAGCTGAACCAAACAAGTAACTGAATAAAACACTGTAAGATCCATAAAGAATTGATTCCCATTTTATTAGCTTCATGTATGTTGTCACTCAAGGATCACAGAATAGCACCTGGTGAGTACGAGGTATTTATACATTGTGAATGCTGGAAACTACACACATAGGCTATCATATGGCAAAAAGACAAAGAAACTTTTGTGTCACTCATTCAAAAGTATTTATTGAGCCTCTACAGTGCAAACTGCTCAGCATGCCAGGGGTGAACAATTTAATCAAGACAGATGGGGTCCCTGTTCCCTTAGAGCTTACATTCTAGAAGGAAATACAGATGGATAAAACATAAACACCTAGCCACGCTGGAAAATTGTAAGATAAAAAGGGCTATGCAGACAAAATGTGAAAGAGAGGAATGGAGAAGGTATATTGAATGGGTAACTCAATGAAGAGCGCTTTGAAGAGATAGCATTTAAGCTGGTTTGAGTGACAAGAAGAAGCCAGGCCTTGTGAATATTGGGGATGCTGTGGGGAGAGCCCTCCAGACAAAGGCAACGGCAAGTATGAGCCCCTGAGATAGGAATGAGTTTGAGGAACAGAGAGTGTGGAAGCAGGAGCGTGACTCAAACTCAATGGGTGACAGGGAGCACAGTGTGACACGAGGTCACAGTCGGGCAGGATCCCTGCCACATAGGGCTGGGCACACCAGCAAATGGCATTTGGATGTTATTCTGAGTGCAATGGGAAAACTCTGGGTACTTCGGGTAGATGGGTGACATGATCAAATTTATTTTTAAGATCCTCCAGACTATATACGGGGACTAGATTTAAGGCGACTGGAGGTGGCAGCGAGCGAGTGCCCCGGAGGAGGGAGGTGTCCGCAGTAAGCCATGTAAGCGATGACAGTAATTGTATTTTCAAATGAGATAAAACGGGTAGCAGCTACTTCTCCTTTTTTGTCTCCCTTTCCCTTTTGTGCCTCCTCCCTGCCTTCTTTTTCTTTGACTTTCGTTTATTTTCCATACACACACGCAGAAGTCCCTGCTCTGTACGTGTTCCATATTTTACAGCAATATGCTTTCTTGTCTCACTGCCCAGACTTGGTGAGAAGCAGCTCCTGCTGTGGGCAGAGGTTAAAAGCATAGGCTCCAGAGAATAACGCCCTTCCGTGGCCCCCCGGGAGACAGGTGCATGAAAGCGGGAGAGAGGAGCAGAGAAAAAAGTTGTGGGGGGGGGGGGGGTACCACAATGCAAGAGCCGGAGCTGTCTACCTGAAAGGAATTGAAGAAGAGCTCACAGTGCATCCGGACCTCCCAGCCCAGCCCGGCGAAGGAGTGGGGCAGGCACAGGAACACGATGTAGTGCACTCCAAAGACCAGCACCAGGACCAGGGTCGATTTGGCCAGTTTCCTGAAAGAAGCCTTTTTATTAACCAACTTAGAGTGCCAGTCCGTGGAGATGGCTTGCAGGAAAAAATCAAGCTTAGGAGAGGCTGACTTTTTCCCTGTCTCTTTAGATCCCATGGCTTCTGCTAGATATTTTTCCCCCCTCCCTCCTCTTCCTGTCACATTTATACTAAATAGAAAAAAGGGAACGATTAATTCAAGCTCGAGAGGGACTGAGAAAGGCTTAAGGGAAATAGTACTTTTTTTAAAAGCTAAATTTTTTATACTAAATCAAATTGTTTATTCTCACTTCCCATGATTATTATCCCTTAATTCTCTCTAATCTCATTTCTACTCTCCTGGATTAACAGATATTGTTTTCATAAAGCTATGAAATGCCCTTTGTTGCTGCCCTAAATTTACTTTAACTTCTATGTTTGAGACTTAAACGAGTATTACTTCCATTCATGTTAATTATCTTCACTTTCCACAGACCACATTTTGATTTGTTTTGTTCATTTTAAAATTAACTACTCCCACGGCACATGGGTAGCTCAATCAGTTAAGTGTCCAACTCTTAATTTCCGTTTAGGTCATGACCTCACAGCTCAGCTCAAGAGCTCACTCCCTGCCTCAGGCTCTGGGCTCTGTGCTGACAGCTCAGAGCCTGGAGCCTGCTTCAGATTCTATCTCCTTCTCCACCCCTCTCCTGCTTCTGCTCAGTCTCTCTCTCTCTCTCTCTCTCAAATATAAATAAACACTAAAATTTTTTAATTAATTAATTAAAATAAAATTAACTACTCCCTAGTTTCTTTATCAGTTGGATCTCCATTAATCATTTCATATTTTCTTATAAGCTGCATATGGTCAATGTTTTTTGCTGTCTGTAAATATTCTACAAATTATCTACAGTTCTAGGTTTTGTACCTTTATTTTGCAAGCTAAGCAATTTGACTTTATTTCCCTTAACTACTTTTTCATATATATTTTCTTGTGTATCTGGAGGAACCCCAGGTTTCCAGTATGTTGGTTGACTCTAAAATGGCCCCCAGTGATTCCCCACCTAATATTTACATTCTTGTTAATCCCCTTCCTTTGAGTGTAGACAGAAACCTAGGACTTGTTTCTAATTGACAGACTACAGGCAAAATGATGGGATGTCACTTCTGTGATTACATTTCATAAGATTGTAACTTTCATCTTAATAGCAAAGCCTCTCCCTTGTTTGGTCCAATGAAGCAAGCAACCATGTTGTGAGCTAGTCTACTGAGTGGCCCATGTGGCAGGGTGGGGTGGCATCAGCCAAGAAAAAACTGAATTCTGTCAATAATCTCATAAACTTGGAAGCGGATTCTTCCCCAGTCCAACCTTAAGATAAGCCTATAGCCCTGATTGACATCTCAGTTGACCCTTATAAGAGATCCTGAGGGAGGAGGTCCATGTAAACCATGCTCAGATTTCTGACCTACAGAAACGTTAAAATAGCAAGTTTTTTTTTTTTTTTTGGTTTTGTTTTAAGCCACTTATGTTTGTGGTAATTCATTTGCACAGTAGATAACTAGTACACCCCAGCACATCATTTTCTGGTGTTTGGCTTTGGGGTTTTGGGGGGGAGGGGGTTCTTTTGTACTTTTATCCAAGAATCTGCCAAATCTGGCTTCTTCTTTCTTTTTTTTTTTAATTTTTTTTTAACGTTTATTTATTTTTGAGACAGGGAGAGACAGCGTGAACGGGGGAGGGTTGGAGAGAGAGGGAGACACAGAATCTGAAACAGCCTCCAGGCTCTGAGCTGTCAGCACAGAGCCTGACGCGGGGCTCGAACTCACAGACCACGAGATCATGACCTGAGCCGAAGTCAGATGCTTAACCGACTGAGCCACCCAGGCGCCCCTGGCTTCTTCTTTCTTATTCCTCAAATATTCCCTTCTTTGGAAATCATTTATGCCCCAGTAATCTCAAACAATTGTAACCTTCTCCCTTTCTTACTGGTCTTTCCTCCAGCTACTTTTCTTTCTCCCTCCCTTCCTTCCTTCTTTCTTTCCTTCCTTCATTCCTTCCTTCCTTCTTTATTTGTTTACTTATGTATATACTTACCTAGTTTCCTTCTTAGAAATAGACAGTGTGGATAAGCAGAGATCACAATGGACTGAAACTAAACAGAACTGGATTCAGGTTCCAGATTTGCCATTAACTTCCTAAGTGACTGGGATTCGGTTTTCTTTCCTCTAAAATGAGGTAACAGAGCCCAGAAGTTTATAAGAGCTATAATAGTCTAAGGCTTTCATAGGGATCATCTTCCAGACACATCCACTTTCCTATCATAACCATCTTATCAGTTCCTGCAGGACCTGGGTGTCCCACAAAATCATATTCAAAAGCCTAACTTAGACATTTAGAGTTGCATATGTGTCCCATCTCATTCTCCTCTGCCTCTTGTATCTCTCAGTAGTGCCTAGACCATCTGCTCCTCTTGTCTCAGAGCCGTCTGCTCTGCCTCAGGCTCACAGTTTCCCCAGTGGCCTATGGGCTTTCCCCTGTGCTGTTCTAGCCCCACACTTCATACTTTGACTCATCTACAGTCTACTTAGTTTGAAAATTCTACCTTAAGTCTGTTTCATTCAAGGCAGCATCCATGGTAAGACCATGGATTTCTCTGACCTAACTAAACCTTTCAACTTTCAGAGGCTCCTTGGGATATGCCTGTCCTCCTGAATCCTGACAAGTGACTATCCTTTTCCATCACTGCATAAATGAGCAAGACACTGTGAGTAACTTCATGACATTGGAATTCAGTCTAATCAGATAAAGGGGGACAGCACTAACTACATTTGCAGAACTTTACAAGTCTTGTTTAACATGACCCTGAAAAGGAAGTTGCATTTCCTCTTTTAAGATGATTGAATAGGGGCACCTGGGTGGCTGAGTCCATTGAGTGTCCAACTTCGGCTCAGGTCATGATCTCATAGCTCGTGAGTTTGAGCCCTGCGTGGGGCTCTGTGCTGACAGCTCAAAGCCTGGAGCCTGCTTCAGATTCTGTGGGTGTCTCTCTCTCTCTCTGCCCCTCTCCTGCTCACTCTCTCTCTCTCTCTCAAAATAAATAAACATTAAATTAAAAAAATATTTTTAAAATGAATGGATAAATCCCCCTGGAGATATTCTCAAACTCAAGCTAACTTTGATTGTTCCTATTGTGTGTGACTAGGAGCCATAAACTAGGTTAAAACAGGAAAGAAAGAAGAAGAAAGAAAGAAAGAAAGAAAGAAAGAAAGAAAGAAAGAAAGAAAGAAAGAAAGAAGAGAGAGAAAGAAAGGAGAGGAGAGGAGAGGAGAGGAGAGGAGAGGAGAGGAGAGGAGAGGAGAGGAGAGGAGAGGAGAGGAGAGGAGAGGAGAGAGGAAAGAAAGGAGAGGAGAAGGGAGGAGAAGGGAGGAGAAGGGAGGGGAAGGGAAGGGAAGGGAAGGGGGAAGAAAGAAGTTCAACACATTGTGAAATGAGCACGAATATAAAATTTTAGGGACAGTTTGGTTCAAAGCAGAGCAAGAAACAGTTGTCAAAGACTGCAATTTAGTGGGAATCCTGCTAGCTCAGCCATCTGTTTTTTTCTCTTTTTCTATGACTAGGCTCTTTTACAGTTCTGTAGAGGTAAAAGTTAATTTGCAGCAAACATGATAATTGAATTTATTTTCTATTGCTATGTAACATATTATCACAAATTTAGTGACATAAACAATATCCATTTATTCACTCTCAGTTTCTATATACCCCACGTCCAGGCATGATGTACATAGGTCTTCTGCTCAGGGTGTCACAAGGCCAAAATCAAGGTGTCAGCCACCAGGATTGTGTTTTCATCTGGACATCAGGGCTCTTCTCCAAGTTCATGCATACTGCTAGCAGATCTCAGCTCCTTGAAGTTGTAGGACTGGGAGCTGGCTATTGGCCAGGGATCATTCAGTTCCTACAAGCTGCCCTCAGACTGTCCTCAGGTCCTAGCCATATGCCTTCACAACATGTGGGATTACTTCTTCAAAGCCAGCAGGAGGATCTCTCTCCAGGCTGTCACTCACAGGAGTCACTACCCCATCACTTTTGCCTTGTAATGTAACCTAAGCAAGGGAGAAACTGTCCTATCGCAGGTCTTGCTCAAGAAGGGGTATGGAGGATGATTATAGAGGCATGTACACCAGGGGGAAGGTAATCTTGGCAGGGCAGGGAGGGGCTGGGGAAGGTGGAGTATGCATCTTAGAAATTGGCCTACCATAGTAGTGCAAATAATTCCTGTCCACAGAAATGTAAATTGTGCCCAGTGGAATGTCACTAATTTTAGCCCTGTGGATATTAACAAGTTTTACTAATTTGCATCCATTTGTAAATTCATTTCAGCCTTCATGATTCCCTTTTAAGCGTGTGTAATGTCTTACCAGTTCCTTCATTAATGACTTCAATAAAATCTTTGAAGTGTGTTCATTTATATTTGTATAAAAGTTATGATTACATCCTCTTTGAAAATTTATCCTCCAGTGCCAGGGGTAAGTTGAAGCAGGGGCATGTACCAGGCCGATGGATACATGGGTCATTTGTTCGCTTATAAAGATGGATTTTCGCACTCACATCAAATCATTCAGCAATCCTGGGCACTGATTTGTTCGGCGTCCATCTGGTCACTCACGTCTTCGCAGCCCAGCTCTCTGAAAAGGCACAGCTGCCTAGTGAGATGATCAGGGATGCACCAACTGAACGTGGCCTTCTGGCTTGCTGAAAACACGGTGGCGGCTCTGCCTCCAAGGGCAAAGCCATGAGAGGAATGTAAAGGAATCGAAGGGTCCGAGGGACTCAGTGTCCTATTCAGAAAATAGATACTCAATTCTTGCAACAGCTCTCTCCCCAGGTGAAAAGTGTTGGAAGATCTCTACTTTCCTTGTCAGAGTCAACTTAGCTTTTTGAAAAAAACTACTATTTCCCTTAAGCCTTTTTTGATCCCTCTTGAGCTTGAATTAATCTTCTCCTTTTATCTATATACCTAACACTTTGTAAGTGCATCTCTACTGGTACTGTCCTCACTTTGTTTAATTAAATTAATCTCTCTCTCTCTATCTCTTTCTCTCACCACTCACACAAATTTTTTTGCACACAGAAACCATGTCTTCTTATACTTTGAATTCTTGTGTGGCACAAAAAGGGCACTCAGTCAATGAAGCTGTTGCCTATGACGCCCCTGTTACATACTATACTGGCTGCCTCCTTTTATTCTGCCAACCATGTAAGAGCTGTTATCATCCCATAGCCTGATGAGGACAGAGGCTTGGAAAAACAAAGTATTCGCCTAAAGTCAGACAATGAGTACAAGATTCAGCCTTAAAATCTGCCCTCTTTACTATCATACTGCATAATAGACATTGGTTGAATTTATTCCAAAAATAATAAATAATAAATACGATCTTTGTCTAACATTGAATGGAAAGTCAAATTAGCCAAAACATTCCAATGTTCTTGTCCATTCAATCTTGCATTTCTCATAGCTCATGTTTTTCCACTTCTGGCAATCTTTTCTTACTTTGCAAGGGGATTGAGTTGTAATTTAAAACAAAAAATGCAGGGGTGCCTGGGTTGCTCAGTCAGTTAAGCATCTGACTTCAACTCAGGTCATGATCTCACAGTTTGTGAGTTTGAGCCGTGCTTCAGGCTCTGCGCTGACAGCTCAGAGCCTGGACCCCGCTTCAGATTCTGTGTCTCCCTCTCTCTCTGCCCCTCCCCTGCTCATGCTCTCTCTCTCTCTCTCTCTCTCTCTCTCTCTCTCTCGAAATTAAACAATTAAAAAAAATTTTTTAAAAACAAAAAATGCATCAGCCTTGCTGTTAAATCTGATATATTATTTAATTTTCTACACACCAGTCTTGTTTTAAAATAACTGATGTGGTAAATAAAAAGAAAGACAGAGCCTTTCCTCACCACATTTTGAACTTTGGGCACTAGTAAGAATACGAAGGGTGTTTCAGTTATTAAAAAAAAAAATGTATGTGGCTGGAAAATACTTTCCCTGACTACCTGACTTTAGTCTAGACTCTGTTCAAATTAATCACTTCAAACTTAAAACACTTCTGGGCCCCAGATTATTTAAAAATATGTTCTGAATTCTGAATAGATTATTTTAATCCTTGATGAATTTTTCTCTTCCATTGTTTTGAGAAATACTCCCCCATGCATGAACTCAAAATATTGCCTATTCAAACTATGTTTTAAGATAATTCACCCTTTGTTCTCTCCAGAATTTTTTCTCAAGTCTCTTTGGTAACTTTTAACTGAGAGTTCAAGTTCACATCATTTAGAACTATAAAAATAAGGAGCTTTTATTCAGAACTAGAGAAATAAGCAGCTTTCAAAAACCTTTGTACTTTTCCACTTTATGGAGAAAATTGAAGAGCTATTTACATTTTCCACTGTTCTGTCATCCCCTGGCCTTTGTCTTCATCAGTGGGATGTGACAGGAGACAGGCTATATTAGTATGGCAAAGGTCCTTCACTGTAAACTCTTAGGCACAATTTATATTATAATAATACCGCTTGCAGCACATTAAAAATAATTGGAGCCTGCAGCTACTGGTTTGTTCAGTGTGTGTCTTATCCCAGACTCCAGTCTATACCCGTCATCTTTTCTGCCTGACAGTGAAAGTTGCCTACACAGTAGAGGGAAATAATTCAACAAAGGGCTTCGAGAACAGTTGTGACACTGAACCAAAATACTGACTATGGTTTCTTCCTTTCTGTGTCTCAGACAGCATTTCCTAACAGTCCAAGACAGAAAGAAGTGGTTATTACTTTGGGATTATAAAGATCAATCCACATCCACCTGACCACTGGATGTGTGTACAATTGGATAGAGGCTGTTATTATTCGGGACTCCCAAAACTGTCATTGGGAAAAGTGGGAATACCCTTAAGATAGCTTGATAATGATCATAAACACTCGATTTGCCCTTTTCTTCATGAAAGACTGAATAATGTGTCTTGCTCAGTGTATTTGAACGTTCTTAAAAATTTATATTTGGTAGGGGCCAGTTTGATGGACAGATTGGAAACGATACAGCAAACCCACCTTCTTGATATTTTCTGTTATGACATATTATCTTAAGAACACAGAGGGGCCCCTGGGTGGCTCAGTCGGTTAGGTATCCGACTTCAGCTCAGGTCATGATCTCACGGCTGGTGGGTTCGAGCCCTGTGTTGGGCTTTGTGCTGACAGCTCAGAGCCTGGAGCCTGCTTCAGATTCTGTCTCCTTCTCTCTCTGCCCTTCCCCCACTTGCTCTCTCTCTCTGTCTCTCAAAAATAAATAAACATTGAAAAAAAAAAGAACACAGATAAAATTGTCTGCTAAGATCATCAACAAGAGATTTTCTGGGTAGTCACATTGTTTATGGGAAAATCCCAATCTGCTAAGAACAGATAAAAAAAAAAAAATTATACTTAGTAATTAAAATGTAAGCACATTAGGAAGGTTCTGGATTACTTAGATTTGCCTAAAATATATATATGCATTTCTGATAAATGGCATAACTAAACCAAATGAAAATTCATATTCACAAATTCATCTCTCAGAGACATTTCAGATCAATCAATACCTGTTCTTTACTCTAAATAGTAACCAAAATATTTCCTCTGGTAGATGCCTGTCCTGGAATTACCTGTATTGCTTTTTTGTGTCATGCCCAACTGCATTGGTCTCCCAGATTTTGGTAGCCAGAACTCTAACCGTATTCAGAAACAGAATAAAATTGAGCTGAAAGAGAAGGTAATATTACAAAGAATTATTAACTTAGCCATCAAGATGTTTATAAAAAGTTATACAAATTGAACTTCTTTGTGTTCAAAAACCATAAATTACCCATTCCATATATGTGAAAGAGGGACTCTGAGATAAGATACTGGACAGCTAGTGATTCTTGAGTTGCCCTCATGAAAACACAGAGATAAAAAGTTTCAACAGCACTGGAAACTAAAAATGCCAAAGGATGATCTGCCAGAATCCATAAGGAATTTCCAAACCCAAGTTCAGATGAAGTCCTGTGGCAGACTGGCAGAATAAAGGATAATAGTTATACAAATGTAACTACCTGCCCTTTTTGAAATGAGTTCCCAGCTTCTGTATAGATCTTAGGGAGAGGAATAATAGAGTTGTTTGGGGGATGCTGTCCTTCTTATGACATATGAAAAGTATTGAGTGAAGTATGTAGGTTTAAAAAAAAAAGCAAATGATGCGGGGCATGGATGAAATAGATAAAAGGGATTAAGAGCACACTTATCTTGATGAGCAATGAGTAATGTACATAATTGTTAAACTATTAAGTTGTACGCCTAAAATTAACACTGTATGTTATGTACACTTCAATTAAAACAATATTTTAAAAACACTTCTCAGGCACACACAAAACAAGATGCTGTCTAAGAATAGGCCCCCACTGGAGGCAGTTAGATTGAATTTGAAATATTACAGGTGTGAGAACCCCAGAGACAATCAAGTTCTGGTTTTAAAAATGTTGGGGAGGTGTTGGTAGGATAAGCCCTTTTATGTCTGAGGGCCACAAGAATCAGAGAAGAGATCCAAAATGAAGAAAAAGAAAAGATCTCCAGGTCTAGGGTCATAGGGAAGTAGAAGCCTGAGGCCCTGGAGATGCCTGCAGTCCAGAAAGTGTCACTACTTAGGAATAACGGTAATGTGGGTTGCCAAGAGTGGGCTTGTGTTAGCGGCAGATGAACAGCAGGAAGAGAGGACCGATCAAGTTCTGGATCTTGGAAAATAAAACTTGTCTTGCCGAGTTTTCAACCATTTCTGGAATTCGAAGAATTTGGGTTGTGGGGTGATTCATGTGCCCCTCTCCTGGGTCCAGCTGATCGTCTCCATCAGCCCTCAGCCCCCTGCCACCTTCTTTGTCACCCTACCTACTGACTATGCTCTCACCTCTCACTGATTTCACACTTCTTATAAGAACTAGGGGCTGAGACTTGAGCCCCATACCCTGGAGGAAGGACACAGGTGCACTGTGAGCTGGTGGAAGAATAAGGATTTTTCAGGCCAGTAAGGGCTGCCATTTATTGAACACCTGAGTTTAAATGCTCACAGGAATATGGGACAAGCATAGGTCCCTTTATTACGGATGAAGAAACTCCAGCCCAAAGAGATCAATTGATTTGACCTAAGCTACCCAGCTATCAGGGGAATCTGACCCAGGTCTGTGTGAGTCTGTACTGTGAATTCTTAACCGCTATCTTATACCTTCTCTTCAGGAGGATAAAAAAAAAAAAATGCAAAACATGAGAGCTGAGGACCTCCATTCATCCTCACCCACCGCAACACCTGGCTCCAGACGTAAAATCATTTTCTTTTTTTTTTTTTAATGTTTGTTTATTTTTGAGACAGAGAGAGAGAGAGAGAGAGAGCATGCATGAGCAGGGGAGGAGTAGAGAGAGGGGGACAGAGACTCCCAAGCAGGCTCTGTGCTGACAGCAGCAAGCCTGATGAGGGGCTCCAACTCCACAATAGTGAGATCATGACCTGAGCCAAAGTCAGATGCTCAACCGACTGAGCCACGCCGGTGCCTAAGACACAAAATCTTTTTCAATAAGAGGGTGAGAGCTGCTCACAGATGTCACATGAGTGCTACTTTGTGAACAGCCACTCATGTCAGGCCCCATTAATTCTACTCTCCCTATGACTACAGCCCCGGGCGATACAGTGCAGCTGGGAGTCAAACTGGTGAGAAGCGATGCTGTGTAATTACCCTTAAAGGACGAAGTGATAGGAACTAGAGCTGGCAGAGCTATGGAAGCAATGCCAACTGGGGACTATCACTTGTCATTTCCTCTTCCTGGAAAAGGAAAAATTGTAGATGGCTTCAGGCAGGCCAACCTTAAACTCCATCCATATTAAAAAGCTCGGGGCGCCTGGGTGGCGCAGTCGGTTAAGCGTCCGACTTCAGCCAGGTCACGATCTCGCGTTCCGTGAGTTCGAGCCCCGCGTCAGGCTCTGGGCTGATGGCTCAGAGCCTGGAGCCTGTTTCTGATTCTGTGTCTCCCTCTCTCTCTGCCCCTCCCCCGTTCATGCTCTGTCTCTCTCTGTCCCAAAAATAAATAAAAAACGTTGAAAAAAAAAATTAAAAAAAAAAAAAAAAAAAGCTCACGACCAGGAATTGGCCAGCGGACCACACTAAATAAATACTGAAAACTCCGAAGAATTTGACTACAGAAAATACACACATCCAAAACATCAGTTTAATAACTAAGATGATGCATTTAAGGACAAGGAAGTGGATTATGGAAAGAATTAAGAAAAACTAAGATTGAGTAAAACGTGCTGCCTTAAAAGATCAGCTAACGAAATATGCCGATACTGCGACAATAGTTGGGTGAAATTCCAAATAATTACTCTGAATAATTTAGGAAAGTATAGAATAAAGGGTAATTAGAAACTAAGTTATTGACCACTTAAGTGTATTATGCGAAGTGACTCAGTCTTCACAGGAGATAGGCATATTATTGCCCCATTTTACAGATGAGGAATCTGAGTAACAGTTTACACAAATTATTCCCAGTCACACAGCCAGCACGTGGCAGAGGCCTCCTGAGGCCCTTGCCGCCTGGACGCAATAGCATGCACTCAACCACTGCACCGTACTGTCCATAAAGTAGAGTTGAGTTACCGCAGATTGAGATGGAGACAGAAACTTAAAGAGCAGGATGGATTAAGAAAAGATTGTAAAGAATCTAAACTATAATCAAGTTTGGGGAGCCTGGATGGCTCCGTTGGTTAAGCATCTGACTTCGGCTCAGGTCATGATCTTACGGTTCATGAGCTCGAGCCCCACGTCAGCCTCTGTGCTGACGACTCAGAGCCTGGAGCCTGTTTCGGATCCTGTGTGTGTGTCTCTCTCTCTCTCTCTCTCTCTCTCTCTCTCTCAGTCCCTCCCCCACTCATCCCTGACTCTGTGTGTGTGTGTGTGTGTGTCTCAAAAAATAAACATTAAAAAATTTTTTAAATAAATGAATTAAATAAAATAAGATATAATCAAGTCTTAAAATCAGTATTAGAAACAGCAAACAGCAGATCTAACAAAGCAGGAGAACATATCCAGCAATGTGGAAGACCACTGAAGACGCTTCCCACATGGAAGGTAAAGAACAGAGACCCACCCACACGATAAGGGGAGAGGTGCTTGTGTGGACAACAGGGAATTGCAAGTTATCATGCAGATTTATTTCTCTTTCTGCAGAAAAGATAATGATAAATTGAACAAACCAATAAAAATACAAGAGGGAGAAGTCCCTGCGCCAAAGGAAGGTCTGAGCCTGTAGACGGAAAAATGACGTTATACGCGGGGCAAATGGAATGATAAAAGAACGAGACCAAGAAGAAGCGTCCTGGTGACATTCTTCAATTTTATTTTAGAGGATGAAGACACGATTCTAAGAGAAAATTAGAGAGTCCTCGCATCTTTCATGTGAACCTCTTGTAAAATTTTGCTTAAAGGTCTACTTCAGGCAAAGCACAGATAAAACAAAGAAAAAACCAAAACCGAGAAGATGAATAAAATGCCCCCCTCATCAGCATTAAAACCAGTCACATATAGAATCAATTTTATGCAAATGTGGTTTTTAAATAATGCAAATGTAAACATTAGATTCTCTCTCAATTAAAAATTTAAAGATGGATTCAAAGTGACGCACAGTTGAATTGAAACAAAGAACTCAAAACTTCAGCCTGGAAACCTCTGGCCCCGCAGGCTATCTCTGAGACTTTGTTCCCAGAGCCCTCTTGGCCGGGATCCTTCTCTCACTCCCTCTGCTCCCCCTCCCTCACGAGGGTAGCTCATTTTCCTAGGCTTCAGGCTGAATGTCAGCTTTCCTCAGAAGCTGTTCCAACCTCACCCCAGCACTTGTCACGTTTAAATGTTTGCCTCACGCACTTTGCTTAAGCTTCAGGAGGAAATGGTGTCTGTCGCCTCACCGTATCACGGCCATTGCCTCACCCAGCACCCGCAATGTTCTCGGTGTTTAATCGGGACTTGTTAAATGAGTGAATGAATAATTGACTGCGTGAGATATGCCCTCTCCAAGCCCTAGTTATATTCTGGGAAATCAGCATATCCCCCTTTCATGTAGAGTGTTCACTTCTACGTGTCTATCATAAAACACATCGTCAGAGAAAGAAGTCAGAATTTATGTATAGGAAAGCCCACTGTTGTAAAACCTCTATAAACCCATCTCTGGGCCCCTGCAATTTTCATCTCTGCCTTTGGACACATGCGGGGGAGGGGTGCTTTCTCCTGGTCCCGATTGTCCCTGCCAGGGGGCGCTGCTCAACTGACGTGCACTTTCGTTCTCCCCTTCACTCTCTCCAGCCCTGAAGGAGACAAACCGAAGTATTTAATGAGCAAATGTGGGAAGAATATGGACTTTGTTTGACCTGGCCCATCCTTCTTTGCCTTGGGAGCTTGCCACGAGCACACTTGCCCTGCAGCGTCTCCAGGGTTAGGAGTCTGCCCCTTAGCCTCCTGTGTGAATGTAGGTCCTCCTGTCTCCGGGGGCGGTGGCCCCCTTGGTCAGGATGGATTACATCTGCCAACTTCACCTTTACCACTTTTTCTAGACCATGCTGCCCTGCGTGCCCTCTTCTTCCTTCCATCGATGTTCTGGAAGGCCCAGCACCAAAACAACGCTGCGTCTCTGCTGTCGACCAGGAAGTATTCCTCTCAGAGTTTGATGTTATACAGAAGAATTTTTTCTTAATCATCCTCAAATCAACAGCGTGTTGCAGGTGAAAAACAAATTGTTATATTGGCAGATGTTTATTATCAGAACAAAAAAATGAATGTTTTCTGATGTTCTCTTAAACATGGTTTTAACACTTGTGAACAAGACAAAGCCAACAACAGTGCTATAATTTTAGATTGTGTGATTCCAAAATACAGTGGTTCATCCTAAATTTATACTAAAGTCTGATGATCTCTAAAATTCGATTCTCTCGATATGACTTCTTCAAGTTAGAACCTATAAATGCTTATTCTCTATAAACTCCTATCTTCTCTTAAATTCAGTTTGCTTTATATATAGCTTAGAACTTCTGATCACATTTGCTCCCAGATTTTACTCCCAGATACACAAAATTCCAATTAATAGAATCTCTGCTATTCCAGTATCCAAAGCCAGAATTAAGTGAGGGATCCAACCTATATTTAAAATTCTTGGCAAATAATTTCTGATAGCGTATATGGAGCATATCTAATTACATAAAACCCTGCCATATGCAATGCAAGTTTGAAAGACAAATATTTTATCCAAAGTTAATATATAAAAACTATAAATATTGCCTTCAAAATTGGAAGACCTTTACCATAAATTCAAGAAACAATCTTGACACGTTTTGGAGTGCAAGTGACAAGAACATGGTCAAAACCGTGCTTAGTCTTATTTTGTCACACTATCTGTGACCTTTATCTGCGTGGACTCTAGTTACCTTCTCTGGAAATGAAAAGGTCACGGGAAATGCAGAGGTTCTGTAATTACACAGCACTTTGCTTGGTGCTCTCATTTCACTTCTTGCCTCTTACCAGTTCCCCAGGGCATCTACTTAGCACACCGGTTTTATTTTTTCAACAAATATTTATTGAGTGGCCACTCTGCACCAGGAAACCTGCTAGGCACTAGAAATATAGAAGTTTAGGGAAAATATGGTTCTTGATCACATAATCCTTGTAGCTTAGAGGGCAAGATGGACGCTCAACAACTAGGAGCTTCACACATTGTGATGATCTTGAGAAGGAAAAAAACCTCACCTTGCTCTGTGGGTTATGACAGGTGTGACCTAATTTAGACTGGAGGCATCAAGGAGGCCACAATGAAGAAGTGGCATTTAAAGTGAGGAATGGAAGAAAGCACACCCCCACCTTCCAGGGGTACAGAGCAGAATGTGGGAGAGCCCTGAGGAGGCAGAGGTGGACAAGTTCAAGGATCTGAAAGGAAAACAATGTGGCTGAGGTACTGCATGTAAATGGTGCAGGCACGAGTGACCGGGGGCTTCTCTAGACTATCAGGAACGTTAGGTTTTATTATAGGTGCAAGGAGTTCATTGGGTAGAGACAGTGGGCCTGAAGTTAGAATCCCCACTTACCAGCCACTTACTCCATCACTTACTAGCTGTGTGACCTCGGGCAGTTTCCTCTTCTAGAAGATTAGATAAATCTATGTAAATAAAGCACTTAAAACAGTGCCCACTGCAAGGTAAGCACTGTGCAGTGTTTGCTGTTATTTGTCATGCTTCCCAGTTTCAGGACGCTGAGGAACTGAGAGGAGGGAGCCTTGTCACTCAGAACACGAGGACGAGGTTCAGGCACACCTCTTTCCTTACAGACTGGTTCTACAGTGAAATGAGAGGATCTTAAAGGGAACTGTGATAACTGAATTGTAATACTAAAACAAAATGGTCGCTCAAAGAACAGAAAGCTTCTCTTGAATCTTCTCTGATTCATGAGAATAAATGGGTGTTGTGACATTGGAAAAACATTTAAAAATTCTTGCTTTGGAGCTGTCATAATTTTAGTTCGAGAATATGAAAGTGGCTTCCCCTAAGTTTTCTTCAAAATGCATTGAGTGTACCATCATTTCTAGCTCTCTTTCCCCAATGGGGAATCTTCTAAGAACCTCCATAATCACCTAACTTTACTGTTTTACTTTTCAGTTTAGAAACCTCAGCAAATAAACTTCTCATCCATGTTGACGTTGTAACTAAGATCTGCAAACAAACAAACACAAAAACACAAAGATTTGGCTAAAAAATCAATGGTTTGGGGGGTGCCTGGGTGGCTCAGTTGGTTAAGTGTCCCACTTTGTCCCAGTCAGTTAAGCGTCCCAGATCAGGTCATGATCTCACAGTTTGTGAGTTGGAGCCCCTGGTCAGGCTCTGTGCTGACAGCCTGGAGCCTGCTTTGGATTCTGCATCTCCCTCTGTCTCTGCCCCTCCCCTGCTTGTGCGCTCTCTCTCTCTCTTTTTCTCTCTAAAATATAAATAAACATTAAAAAAATTTTAAATCAACGGTTTCAATGGAAGACGTCCTATGATTTACTTTTCTCCACTGTCCTCTGCTTCAGTTATTAATTTTGCGAGAATCTCTTAGACTTTTCACAGGTCTTTTCTTTCCAGCAAATGAAAACTCAAACTTGATGTTCTTAAACTCACCTACATTTTCATATAATGTTTAATTATCTCTTATTTCACAATTCTAGTACAAAGCACTGAAGACACTAAAAGTAAGAAGACCCCTTAAAAAGAGGATGGTAAGTGATGGATGAGCGAACCCTGTAGAGGAGGAACTAGGAGGAAAGAAAATGAAAGGTGGGGAAGCACAGATGAGGATAGAGTATTAGCAGATAAAAGGGAAATCAGAGTGGTAAACACCAGACCCTACTTCATAAAGTTAATTTGTATCTTTAACTTCATTCATGTTCCCCCAGGGATATAGTTTACCACCAAATGGTTTGATGGGGTGGTTTATCCCCAGACTAAGAAAGCAGCCCTTCATTAAAATTAAAATTAAATGATAAGAGTTTATAAATGTAAGTCATTCGTTCATTTACCCACAGTCTGTTTATAGCTTCTCCTATGACATAGAATCTGTTCTACTTTGCTAACATGCTGTTTTCGCAAGGATACAAACCGGCTTCTCTAAAAGTGTTCTACATTTTATTTCCTCCATAAGCACTTACACCAATGGGCTTTTGAAATGAAGAGTCCTTTTCAATCTTTTCTATTTTTCTTTCTGCATTTTTCCTATGAGATAAACAAGCTTTTCTCTGACTCTGGATAAATACTACAAAACCTCAGTCCCATTAATAGCTGTCCCTCTGTATCCAGTGTGGCAACATAATGACAAACTGGGTGATGCATTGTGCTACAGAAAACAAAATGAGAAAAGTAAGAAACTGGAGAACAAAGAAAGACAAAAAAAAAAAAAGAAAATCATTAAGAATTAGACTCCTACATTACTTTCAAATGATTTCACAGTTAATATGGGAACATAAGTCATTGTATTAAGATGTTTATAATCTTGAATTAACACAAGAAAACATGAGATGGTATAATTTCTTCATCAAACCACAGAGAAGCGATAAAGCCTTCAAGGGAAGTCAAGAGTAAACATTTTGGTGAGTTTTGTCAGACACAAAGAAGTGTAACTTTGTTTTCTTTCACAACACAGATACAATACACCCGTGAAATATTATAGGCAGATAAGGTCCATGCAATACACATTGCCTACTCCAGTCTTTTTCTATTACATATCAGACAGGATTCTGTGGAATATGTCTCCACATAGCATCCTCTTAACTACTGGAAGACATTATGCCAAGGAAGAGGTTTAGTCAATGCTTTATAATGAAGCATCCTATCATTTTTCTTTCTCCCAGTAATTCCTCTGTTCTCCCACTATTTGTCCTCTCCTCCTGACCTACTTACTACCAGGTGATCAGAACAGTAAAGTGGAGCTATAATATAACAGATGTAAAGAGAGAAGAGTTTTAGGACCTTCCAACTCCTTGAACATGTAAATGGTCACAGATATCTTGAAGCCCTGGAATTTAACCATGCGCTAGCTGATTAAAGCAAGGTCTGTGCTTTCTGCATGGATCTCAGCATCAGCCACAAGTACTGGTATGATCCTAGCCCAGACTCTCCCAACAGCTATTGCTGTAATGTGCGAGTCTCCTAAACCTTTGTAGAAGAAAGAGACAGACACACTCTTTGTAGAAGAAAGAGACAGACACACTCTCTCTCAGTTTTAGCAGCAACTTAATTATGCATCCTATTCCTTTCTTTCTACTACACAGGCTTTTTACACTCACCCCGATAGCTGCTAAGATTGGAGCTTGATAAATCCACTTGATGTTTCCAGCACTAAGTTCCCAGCATCTGAGATATGAAAAAGAATTTTCATGAATAAATTGACAAGCAAATAGGCAGTGAGAACCAAGTAGCATTTTAAGTTTTACCGAACATTCCTGTCCCAAGCTTTTTTTTTTTAATGTTTATTTATTTTTGAGAGGGAGAGACAGAATGCAAGCAGGGGAGGGGCAGAGAGAGAGGGAGACACAGATCTGAAGCAGGCTCCAGGCTCTGAGCTATCAGCATAGAGCCTGATGTGGGGCTTGAACTCACCAACTGTGAGATCATGACCTGAGCCAAAGTTGGATGTTTAACCAACTGAGCCACCCAGGCGCCCCCCCACCCCGTCCCAAGCTTTTGATTGAAAGATAAGTAGACACACATACATACACACACACACACACACACACACACACACACACCCCTCACTAAATACCCAAACTAGTGAAAAAATGTGTAATGGGTCTTGGTTTCCATACGATGAACTGTGGAGCATTATAAATACTGTTTAATTTTATATCAACAAGAGTCAAAACCACAGTTCCAGAGCCACAAAAAATTATTGTCTTACAAATGTGGTGCACCTGATACTTCATTTTCTTATCACTGGAATGAGAAAGTCTTCTCACTTCCAAAAGTTCCAACAATTCTATGTTATAACTCCACACGCTATAGAATACTGACAATAATGTGAATCATTCTTATCCATCGAAATGCAATAAAAAGCTGACAGTGGGTGGCTCAATCAGTTAAGCATCCAACTTCGGCTCACGTTACCGGCTCTCGCAGTTCATGAGTCTGAGCCCCAAGTTGGGCTCTGTGCTGACAGCTCAGAGCCTGGAGCCTGCTTTGAATTCTGTGTCTCCCTCTTTCTCTGTCTCTCCCCTGCTCATGCTCTTTCTCTCTCAAAAATAAACATTAAAAAAAAAACTGACAGTAATGCAAATGATCCTTGTTGACAGATATGCATTAGAAAACTAGAAGCAAGTGAAAATATACATAGAAATGAAAACTAGTTGTGTTTGGTGGAATATGATTGATTATTGCCTTATGAAGACTGAATTTTTGCATGAATTTATAAATTTATTTCAGTGTTCATTTTGCTAAATATAAGCGTGTGATTCCTATATTTCTTCTTTGAACGAGTTATAACATCTTACTCGTTCCCTCATTAATTAGTGGGTTAAAAGATCTTTGACAATGCTCATTTTACATTAGCATAAAATCCATGATTTTATCTTTGACTGTAAAAAGCTTGTTTTTTAGCAGTACTTAATAAAAACACTATATGATTTACCTATTTGTTATGTTTATCTTCTCAACTGCCATCCCAACTAGAATTTAGTTTCTACATGAACAGGGAACGTTTTTCTTATTTTCTGATGTAGTATAAGTGCCTATAATAATATGGAGCATGTAGGTAGTTGACAAATATTTTTTGGATTGAGTTGAATTGAAAGTAAGTTGACTCAGTCTCACCCAGGCTGGTCTGCGATTGGGTGAAATTGGAATAAATGGAACAGTGTTGAGAAAAACTAGTTCTGCTTGAAACTTTAATGTAGCACTTTAAACAGTTTTTATACATTAAAGATACATGACTAAAAGCTTCTTTCTTGGGTTCTTTCTCCTTAGACAAAACCTAGCATCAATTGTAGGGACAATAAATGAAATTATATAAAAAATATTAGGGATAGAAGGTAATTTTTTAATTCTAGATGATAAACTTATCAAAAAGTTCCTTTTAAATTAATGAATAAGTTAGGGATAATACAAAGCAATTTCAACTATCCCCTTGAAGGTAAAACATTTTCAGTATATATGTAATGACCATATAGTTTTAAATTTTAACATTTTCATACAGGTGATACATTCCCATTTGAAAAATCAAACTATATGAAAAGACAGCCATTGAGACATCTCAGTTCTTCCCATCTTCCAATTTTCCTCTGCCCCTGTCTCTCTCTGTATACATCACATCTTTTATTACTTTATTGTATATGTTTCCAGTGTTTTCTTATGCATATACAAATCCAAATATTATATCTTATTTTCCCCTACCCTACGAAAAGTGCAACGTATACTCTGTTCTGCAACTGGCTCTTTCCTTTTAACAGTACATTTTTTATTTCTTTTCCTATCGGTACCAAGACAGCTCAGTAGCACAGCATTCCATTAGAAAGATGTACCACAGTAGAATCAACTAGACCCCAAGACCAAAGTATAATCCTGACCCTGATACACTACAATCTGCAGAATCAATGGACTTGAAGTTTGAATAACATGGAAATCAAAGACAGGGAGATTTTGCACTCGCACATTATTAAGCCTTTCCTAGCATTATTTGCATGCATGTATTTTTCACGTTATTCAACCATACAGGAAAGATAAGTGTGACTGAGTTGTGCAGAATGTCTATCACGCTACCCGAAAAATGCTTCCTACTAAATGGAAAGTGGCATATATTGTATGAATATAAATTGAACACTGATTCACTAGCTGCAAGGCTCTTGAATTCTTTAAATTTTCTTTTTGCTTTGACTTTTGGTAATATCTCCACAATCTTTCTTTGCCTCAATGACATTTCATCACGGTGTCTCCTAACACACTTCAGTTCAGTTGTACAATTGCAGCTCTATAAAATACTTCTATTTGGAACTAGGTCAAAACCAGCTACCTCTAGAAACAGGAAAAACTTGACTTTGATAATTTTCAATGTCAAAGTTTCAAATTCACCCTTTGATATGAAAGGCAACTGAGATGTCAGATTTTTTTTTTAAGAAAACACTATTAATCTTTGCTTTTCATTCATTCATTCCTCAATGTCCCAGCTCATGCTGTGTTTGTTAACATGGCTCAGAAACTACCCTCTGTTCAGACTTCACAAATTAAATTTTAACACTCTCAAAAATGCGGAAATGAATGTAACTAAAAATGAAGTTCTGAGTAGTGAGCATGAGGCACAAGGGTCTGACTAAAAACTAGGAACTAGGACTTCCTGGAGCCAGAACTGGGAATAGGAGAGGCACTGTTCGCCAGAACAGATCCAGGGAGTTGTGCTGACTGAACACCACATTGTACCCACAACTCACAATGTGACAAGAGCAGGGGAAGTGCAGAAGCCCTGGGAACCATGCAGATTTCCTCGAAATGATAGAAGCTATCTTTCTTGGTCCTTTGCACAACTGGGTCCCACCTTTCCTGTTGGCATCTCATCTCCTTTGAATGAGCAGGGAGAAGGTAATAAGGTAGCTAATGGGGGGGGAGGGGGGGTTGCTTTCATTAAGTAAAAAGAAAGAGAAACAAATATAGTCACTTTTTAAGCTCATTTGTCCAATCAAAACTACTCAATTTTCTTACCCTAGCTTAGCCAAATAACTTTTGATAGAATTTTAGAACTGTAAGACTTCCTTTGTGTATTCAGTAGCATTTAGAGGATCTTCCAAAACTGAGTCTGGTCGGCTTACCTCTAATGGGCAAGGCTACAGAGAAAATCAGAGTTCTAGCTTTAGAAGGCCAGAGTAGAAAAAAGAAGAATCTCAAATATTTGAGACAGGAGCAGAGATCCCATTCATCCTTTGAGGATGCCCCAAGCTGGCTCCAAAGCTGAACTTTGTGGCAGAGCACTCTCTGTAGGTCAGATTATCCTCAAGAAAACGCACAAAAACTTTCTATCCAGAGACAAGCTGAATTTCATGAAAAATCAAGTTAGGCAACTTTGAAATCATGCTATGTATGTGATAATACAGTTTTATTTTATATGCAAAATAAATATAAAATGACCCCTTAACCCAATTATCACGTTCAGATCAGGACACTATAAAATTCAAAATTTTATTCTGAGTAAGGCAGGAATAAATGTTTTGCACAGAGGAGTCATATGATCTAACTTATATTTAATTTTTTGGCATTAGTTCAACTGTTTCAGAGCAATATTCAGCATCAGTTGTACTTTTTGAAATATTGTGTACCTAAAGAATGTTTTGCCTCAAAAACAATAGACGTATAATTTTTTTCTTAAAAAAAATACATATGACTGTTAATGGTGTATGATTCAGTTTATGATTTTCAAGGAAGAATAAAAGATCGCTAAGAAAACTAATTATCTAATTCAATATAAAATGCATTGTGAATATTTTTGCTTGCTTTCTATGCTCAAGGCTTGGAATATCTGTTGAACGGATGAATGAGTCAAAATTGCTACAGGCTGACCGTAGGTTTTGGAGATGTAACCTGATGTCTCTGGGAGTCATTTTATTCATCTCTCAAATGAGAGGATTGAACAAAAAAATACCTTAGGATCTATTTTCTCTAAAATTCCAAATCTAAGTTATACGGTTACACATCTCAGGGTAAAATTATTTATCATTATTTAGTACCTCTTTACTGACTCAACCTACCCCGCAAGAAATCAAATAGCAGACACTGTAAGTTTTCTTTGACATTTCCAGTATCATCGTATACATACAGCAATAATGATAATGTTGATAACATTAACCCTCAATTATTAGCAAATTTAATGTTTGCATATAAGTTGGCGTTTACAAAGCCCTTTCATAAACGGGCTCTCATCTGATTTTCAAATCTACCCCCTGCAGACTCACAACCTTACTCATCACCAAGAATATTTTCATTTTACAAATGGGAAGTCTGAGGCTAAGGGAAATGGCCACAATTAACAAACGGATGAGAAAATGCATCTCCTGGTAACTCACAGTTTGCATCGAGTCAGACTTTATCTTGCTCAAGAGACACTTAGCAAATGGAGGAAAGTGGCCAAATAGATCCATAACAACTGATCAGCAAGGATTGAAGAGTTCTCTATTATAAAACAGAGAAATTCACTCCTACCCGTTTGTAATTCATAGGTTTTTTTTTTCAAATCTGACAGTTATACATGCACATCAAGAGAAATAAGATAGTATGTAAGAAAGGGAAAATAACAGAATATACATACAAAATGCTACAGGAATTTGTTAAGGAAGATTTTACATGGTGGAATAGTGAGTTCAAACATACTGAAGTTGCAGACTACTTGTAGTTATGGTTTTCCTTTCTGAACACCATGAAATGTAGATTTAATCGTATCATGTGAATGAGAGAAACGTGCTAGTAAATAGCTCTGTATGTTTACATACAACACCGATGCCACAGCATGAGCTCACACCTTGCAAAAAATGTGAACTATTAAAAAGTCCATCGTAGGCGATGAATTATTTCTGATTTAGAGAATAGAACTACAAGTGGTAGAAGGACAAAACGCAGATATAATGAAGGCATGAAAACCTGTCCAGGGTACAATAGGCATTGTCCTCTCTGCATCCCTCCTTACCAGAGGTGTTGAAGCAACTGAAGGGTGAGCAGCTGTCAGTGATAAAGTAAAAGGAATCCCTCTACAACACTCCTCCCCCACAGAAAATAAAAATACCACTAGTCTTAAAAGAAACATCTACTCTGCTCATGGTATTTATTGAGAGCCTCTGGAGCCCAACTGTCTAGACAAATTCCTTCTCTACCACTTGTGGCTGTGCAATGTTGGGTACAACGATTCTGGCCTCAGTCTCACAGGGTTGTTATGAAGTTCAATTAAACTAATAGTTACAGAACCCTTAGAAAGTGCCTGGAATGTGGGTATCATTCAAAAATGCTAGCTACTGGAGTGCCTAGGTGGCTCAGTCAGTTAAGCATCTGACTGCTGATTTCAGCTCATGTCATGATGTCATGATTTGTGAGATCGAGCCCTGCGTTGGGCTCGCCCTAACAACATGGAAACTGCTTAGGATTCTCTCTCTCCCTCTCTCTCTCTGCCCCTCTCCCCACTCCCCTCAAAATAAGTAAGTATTTTTTTTAAAAAAAATGCTGTCATCTTTATTATTACTTTTCTCCCATTTTTCCTTTCATGCTGGTAATGATCTTTATAAAACGCAAATCTGTTGTCATTGTCACTGAAAGGAAAAAAAAAGAAAACAACCATCCTAATGTAACCTATAAAGATCTGGAAGATGTGGCCCCCATCTCTTCTCCAGCCTCATTTTTAAGCTCTAACTTTAGCAGAATCAAGGCTCCACTGGCTCGATAGGATAAGTACCATCAGTTAGGATTAATGAAAACATCAGTCCTGCTTTCTAATGGAATAACATAACAAAAACATTATTTTTGGTCAGACATTACATATAGGTATAAATTAATGAAATAAGGGAATAATACTTGCTAATAAGTATTTAGTACTTACTATTCCAAACTCTATTCCAAAACTCTAGGTATTTTACATACATTCCCATTCAATCTTACAACAATGCCGTGAAGAGTAATATTCATTTTACCTGCACTTCATTGGTGAGAGAGGCCAGGTAGTACATCTGTTTTCACAGACCAACAAGTAGTAGAACAGGCCTATGAGTTACCTGCACCTGAACCCTTCCTCATTATGTCCACATTTAGTGCCTGTCAGCTACCAGGCTGTGCTAAGCGTTTTGTCTGTATTAATGTCCTGTATACATTATTATCTCTGTTTTATATCAAGAAACGGATGTACAAAGAGGTCATGTGTGTTTCCCATGGTCTTGAAGCTAACAGCAGCTAAACCAAGATTTGAACTCAGGTCTGTGTAAGTCTAAAAATAAGGTCTTTTACCATCATTCACCATCACCGCACTGTACTTTAAAATGCTACTTCAGGGGCACCTGCATGGCTCAGTTGATTAAGCATTGGACTTCATTCAGCTCAACTCACGATCTCATAGTTCATGAGTTCAAGTTCCACATAGTTCATGAGTTCATAGTTCATGAGTTCAGGTTCACTGCTGTCAGCACATAGCCTGCTTCAGATCCTCTGTCTTCCTCTCTCTCTGCCCCTCCCTCATGCACTCGCACACACTCTCTCTCTCTCTCTCAAATAAACATTAAATAATAATAATAATAATAATAATAATAAATAACAATAATAAAATGCTACTTCAAATTAGCCCCAGGCTACTTGGTAATCCTAGTGAATCACTTCCAATGTGCATTTGTTTTATTTTTTGAAAACATTTAATTATGCTATAAAAGACCAAAAAAACCCAAACGGGTTGGATGAAACCCATAGTTTGCATCAAATAGAGATAAGTATGTAATAAGTGGAGCCCATGCATGTTAAACATAAGTATAACTGGGCACTATATATTCATGATACACCATATATATGAGACAAAAAATACCCCTGATAGACAGGAAGTGCTCAATATCCTTGACATCTTAATTCCACCACTGATTGGTGAAACCCGTGCCCATGTATTTTTTGCCCAAGGAACACAAATAAAACCCAAAGCTGTTTAGCAGGCTAACTGGCCAGCTATAACTATGACCAAGTATACTTTCTTCTCATCAATCCGAGAAAGCAATTGTGTGTCATTGGCCCAGGGCACCTTCTGTCTGTGGGTCTCCTTGCTGCAACCACATCTCTGGTCTTCAAAACCACACCATCAAGTGGGGATGGCTGACATGGACAGATTGAGAGAGGAGATCTGAATATTGCCTATCCCATGACTCAGGTGGTGCGACCCTTCCACATGCTTGCACCATTATCTTAAGCATGTTAACTTACCTATCTCCTTCCCCTTGAATTCTTACAATATGTTTTAAAATGATATTACAAACCAGAGAGATCAAGCATCCTAATCTGGTCTGTGAGTCTTTCTGTCCCAAGACCTCTGGGATGGATAGCTTGCTGGTAATGTATCAAAGGCTATAATTTCACCAAGGTAACTTCCTACATGATGTCCATAAAAAGAAATGTGGCCCACAACAGCAGCCAGTGTAAATTCCAGGCAGGAAGACTGAGTCTTAGGAAATTTTAGGCTCTCTCTTTACCTCTTCTTTTTCACTCACCTTGCGTCAGCCAGAGTCGCTCGCGCCACAGCCCAGGCTGCAACAAATGCTGCCGGGAACCCTGTAATCAAAAAGGGATTCAGGGACCATACTTACTTTAAGATTAAAGGAATTTTTAATCTCATACTCAGCACACATAAAAATATACTACTAAAAGTTGAGACAGGAAAATAGACATGAAAAAATATGGGTATATCAACACAAAATTCTTCTTAGTTTTCCTCTTGACCCTCCTGAGAAATGAGCCAGGTACATTGCTGTCATTTGCCCCTGAAAGTCTGAAGATTTGAAGGTTGGCCCAATGTCCCCTTGAGGGATGTAGGATCAAGCCATATGGGGAGGGGACAGAAGTTCCTGGAGTTAGAAGCAGGTAGCAGTTGGAGCTTTGGACTTTGATTCTTGCCAAACTGATAGCTACAAGCCTTCACGGAGGAATGAAGCCACAGACTTCATGAGATGCTACAGGGAGGCCATTGTAAAAAATTAGAGCTTTGCCATTCTAAATGTGCAAGCCATTAGAGAAGCTATACTAGGACGTTTTAATCTGTGTAGCCTCTTCTTTTGAGGGGGGTTCATGTTGGCTCAAGACAAGCATATGCATGCATTAAGACCATAGCGAAGGGTGAACCCTATGTTACTTTGAGGCTTTGAGTGCTGAAATATGTGTCCTTCATAAATGATAAACACCTCGTGAGCTTGCAATGTCAAATCTATTACACTGACTTTCCACAAGTGCATAAAGTGTGCCCACAGTAAAGGCTGACTGTTCAGTCCATGTTATAGTTGATTAGACTCTGACATCACAAAAAAAAATCGCAAACCATAACTTTTATGGAACATGACAAAACAGGACCAAAGGGTTGGATGGACAGCTTCTCATTCTGTGGAATTTATGAAAGTGGTTTGAAGAAAGGAAAGACAGAGCATAATGAAAACATTGCAGAAGTTAGGAAGCACTTTACAAGGGGAGAGAAAAAGTTTTAATCTAACTTAGGACATTTTTATTAAACACAATATTAAATTCTTTACTTTTAAAAACACATTTGTAATTTTTTGAGTTTTCCTTTTTAGCAAAAAAGTGAAAAAGAATAGGTTCAGATGAAGAAAAATGCCATTAAAAGTGAAAATAAGATGGTGCCCTGTAATAGAGAAAGTTTTGGCCTCCTTGGTGATCATCTCATTGAATTTAACCTCAGCACCGCAGCCTGTGTGGTTATTTAATTTTATAACTCCATATTCCAATTTTATTTATTGCTTGCACACAACATCTAAATTTCAAATTCTATGTTCCAGAAAATTGTTTTTATCAAAATAGATCTACCCAGGGGGCCACCTGGGTGGCTCAGTCGGTTAAGCTTCCAACTTCAGCTCAGCTCATGATCTCACGGTTGGCAAGTTCGAGTTCTGTGTCAGGCTCTGTGCTGACAGTTCAGAGCCTGGAGCCTGCTTGGGATTCTATGTCTCCGTCTCTCTCTCTCTGTCCCTCCCCTGCTCACGCTCTGTCTATCTCTTTCTCAAAAATAAATAAACAAAAAAAAATAGATCTACCCAATTCTGATTATTTCTTAGGTTCAGTTCACATATTTTATCTATCTCTCCATCCATCTATCTACTCATCTACCTATCCATCCATCCATCCATCCATCCATCCATCCATCCAACCATCCTTCCAACCATCCACCCAGTAAGCATTTATTAAGTGCCCATGTATGTGTCAAGGATTATTCTACTTTCAGAAAATAAAACAATAAACAGATCAACAATATTCCCATTTTTCTGAAGCATATTCTGTAGGGAGATGCAAAATCAATAACATAACTTCAGTTATCAGTCAGAACCCTGAGGAGGAAACAAGAATGATGCTGTGTAATGAAGACAGCCTGGCCCCTTCTGCTAGGGTGGTTCAAAGAGCCCTGACATAGCTCTCTTTACTGTTCTGCTGCCTTGGCTATTTTAAAAAAGTGTCTGCCTTTGATCAGAATTTTCACATTTTCTCATTTACAGGTCTTTATCTTTTGCTTCCTTTACAATCTCCCAATCAAGCAATTTCCTGAATAAAGTTCTATACACATTGATCAAGGGCGATTGAGCTGGAAATCTGCTTTAGATGATCATTATAACAAATATCTTCTGTCAGACACTATGTCTTCATGAAATTACTTTTCTCATCCTCTTGGAAGACTCTCACTCACAAAGCTAGCACAGAGGCAACCATGGAGGAAAAAAGAATTGAAACCATTTTTGGGATTTAAGGATTTTTGATTACCAATCTTGGTATCACATCATTACATAATTGGGAACACATAAGTATAGAGGAAAATGCTTGAAATTTAGATGTTATTTTGAGTCTGAATGCCAATTTAAGTAAATTTACTGTAAATTCAAATGTTACTCAATATATACATTTACCTTGAGAGCTGAGTAATCTTCATAAAATGTCAGTATAAATAAGTGACTCTGAGAGGGAAGCAATCTCTGGTCTAAAAATAAGTAAACACAGGGGTGGAGGGTGCCTGGGTGGTTCAGTAGGTTGAGTATCTGACTCTTGATTTCAGCTCAGGTTCTTGAGTTCAAGTTCAAGGTTCCTGAGTTCAGCTTACAGTTCTTGAGTTCAAGCCCTGCATTGGGCTCTATGCTAACAGTGCAGAGCCTGCTTATGATTCTCTCTCCCTCCCTTTCTCTCTGCCCCTGCCCCGCTCATGCTCTCTGTCTCAAAATAAATAAATAAACATAAAAAATTTAAAAAAAAAATAGACATGGGTTCTCATGTGGCTCCATTACTATTCCCCTTTAAAATGAAGTTTTGGGGGTGCCTGGGTGGCTCAGTCAGTTGGGCAACAGACTACACTCAGGTCATGATCTCACAGATCATGAGTTCGAGCCCTACATCAGGCTCTGTGCTGACAGATCAGAGCCTGGAGCCTGCTTTGGATTTTGTGTCTCCCTCTCTCTCTGTCTCTCCCCCACTCACATTCTGTCTCTGTCCCTTAAAAACAAATAAACATTAAAAAAAATTTAATAATAAGAAAAATTAAAAATTAAAAAACTAAAATGAAGTTTGGGACTAATTAACAGAAGTCAAAAATGCTTAGGCAATTAAAACCCTTCTTCAAATAAAAACTTGGGCAGCAGTCCACACATAAAACAGGGAGGCTTTGAAGCCAAAGGCAGTAAATAGGATCTTCTCGTCTTGGTCTACGGAGTTTCATCTCGTTTTGGATACTTCACAGGCTTCATAAAGCCCTGCCTCATCCTTATTCTCCTCCTGTGGTGCCAGGACTATTTTACAATAGTAAAATAGGTTGATCATGAAGTGTAAAGTTAGTTCTGACAATTAGAGACCCATCGTGACATGGGATTCCTGGATTAGCTACAGACACACAATATCTTAATAACCAGAAATCTTGATTCCCCAGGGAATCTAGTCAACATACTGACTGCTCAGACATGAAGTTCCAGGCTATACCTCCAGTTCCTGCTCTACCCACCACAGAATGCTGGAATTCCATTTCCATTGCCTATCTATCTCTTTAAGGAACTTAGAAGTGGCTCCATTATGATTTTTGCAGAATCGTTCTCAACTCTGAGGAGATTTGGAGCCAATACTGAAGGAGCACATCTTTTTGTCAGGAAAATTGCAAAACCTTTGAAAGTCTTCCACTGTTACAAGGAAGAGTGTCTACTTCTGAAACTTTAGAAGAGCTACCTCCTCCTGACATGGAATTGCTACAGGAAACAAGAATTTTTTTTAAGTATGTTTTATTATTGGGGCGCCTGGGTGGCTCAGTCGGTGAAGCGTCCAACTTCACCTCAGGTCATGATCTCACAGATCGTGAGTTCGAGCCCCATGTCAGGCTCTGTGGTGACAGCTCAGAGCCTGGAGCCTGCTTCAGATTCTGTGTCTCCCTCTCTCTCTGCCCTTCCCCTGCTCATGCTCTATCTCTCTCTCTCTCTCAAAAATAAATAAAAACATTTAAACAAAATTTAAAAATATATATATTATTACTAAATATATATAAAAATATATTTTATTATAATCCAAAAAATGCAGTAATGTACTGCAGGAAAGGACAGTCTGAAATAAAAGAGTTACAATAAAAAAGAAAATATGCTTACTGAATTAAATATTGCCAGTGGGCAGAAACTGTAGATCGAACTGGTGGAGATGAGGTGAAATCTTAAAACCAGATGAACCCACTGAGATAAACCTACATAATCGCTACATACGGAAATCTAAACTTGACTATAATTTGTTTTCTTTTAAAGAGGTAATCATCCACATAATTTTAATTTTTTTAATGTTTACTCATTTCTGATAGAGAGAGAGAGAGAGAGAGAGAGAGAGAGCGCGCGCCAGGGAGGAGCAGAGACAGAGAGAGGGAGACATAGAATCCGAAGCAGGCTCCAGACTCTAAGCTGCCAGTACAGAGCCCGACGTGGGGCTTGAAATCACAAACCATGAGATTGTGAACTGAGCTGAAGTCGGAAGCTTAACCAACTGAGCCACCCAGGCGCCCCTGTAATTTTAAATGGTTAGTAGTAAAACTTCAAATTACATCTGAAAACCTTGTTCTGTATCTTACATAAGGTAAGGCTAAAATATAGATCTTTTATTGACTCTGTTAAATGTAATTTTAAGACAATCTTCAGTAGAAATAATAAGGGAATTAAAAATCATGAAGGATGGGAGAAATGGCTTTTCTAGATTTTTAATTGTGTAAAGGTATCATTTGACTATCAAAAATAATTTTTGTGGAGAACAGGTCTTATAGATCAAATATTTTGAATATAATACATCTGATCAGAACAGGCAAACACAAAACAAAATGACCTACTGGTCAGACTGCATGTTTCTTGTGTAGTCTTTATGACATATCTCTGTATTTCAATTATATTTACTGCCAACTGGATAATCAAAAAATATTTGCTGAATTGACATCAGCTTATACAGACTATTCTCCTGATTATTTTCAGAGAATACAGAATAGGAAAATATTCTACACAAAAGCTTGGCAAAAGAGACATGACTAATTGGTAGAACCAGGATAGGTGATCTTATATGATAATATGTACATCCTGGCACCTTATCTAACAGTTGAAAATTAAGAATGGTTGCTACTAGGGGCACCTGGGTGGCTCAGTCAGTTTAGTGTCTGACTTCAGCTCAGGTCATGATCTCACGGTTCGTGAGTTCGAGCCCAACATCGGGCTCTGTGCTGACGGCTCAGAGCCTGGAGCCTGTTTCCGATTCTGTGTCTCCCTCTCTCTCTGCCCCTCCCCCGTTCATGCTCTGTCTCTCTCTGTCCCAAAAATAAATAAAAAACGTTGAAAAAAAATTAAAAAAAAAAAAAAATGACTACATTCAATAAGAATGAATGAATAAGACTGATACCTTTTCAATATAGAATTAAATATATAGATGGGGCGCCTGGGTGGCGCAGTCGGTTAAGCGTCCGACTTCAGCCAGGTCACGATCTCGCGGTCCGTGAGTTCGAGCCCCGCGTCGGGCTCTGGGCTGATGGCTCGGAGCCTGGAGCCTGTTTCCGATTCTGTGTCTCCCTCTCTCTCTGCCCCTCCCCCGTTCATGCTCTGTCTCTCTCTGTCCAAAAATAAATTAAAAAAACGTTGAAAAAAAAAATTAAAAAAAAAAAAGAATTAAATATATAGAAAAATAATGCATGCATGAAAGAACAAAATGGAACCAAGAACAAAGCACCAAGTTTATGAGAAAACTGAAGCAGGAATAGGAAAAATTACAAATGTGGTTGGTTGAAAGAAAAGAAATATAGTCATCATCAGAATTTGCCTTTACTCCTTGGTATACATCTTGTTTTGTGATGAAGATGTAAAACACAGTTATTTTAAACATTTGCCTTCAATTTACTAAAGGTCAGATATGGCATCTCTTCTTCTTTAGACTGTAATTTCCTTCCTTTCCAATTTATTCTTAAGAATCAGCAAAATCAATGTAAATGATAAAGCTGCACACATCACCATAATGTGAGCAATAATGTTCTGAGTATTATTTAGCCGAAGAGAGCTTAAAGTTATAATGACTGGGTCCAATGAGTAACATAGGAATCCAAGCAAGTTCTCTTCTCTAATGAAGCTCATAAGTCACATCATTGGAAGAAAGCACAAAATTGGATTCACTCTAAACTATTTCCAGCCAAGGATCCTGCAAAGCAGCTATAATGTTGTTGATCATTGTTTTTCTTATAGGAATTTAGAAAAATGAGTCAGAAATAAAAGTGATATTTTCCAATCAGACTGTCAGGGCTAAAGGAAAAATAGTCTATTACTTAAATGGTCTTAGTCATTTACTTCATTAAATGGTAACTGCATTTAAGTATTGGAGAGAGATTCTTAAAAATATACACCTATAATTATATATGCCCTAGACTAGAGCATTTTTTTATTATATATTATTGAACAAGCAAGACGCGTGACAATGAGGAGAGCATTTTGAGGGTTAGAACATTTTTTTTAAATGGAGTTGCAAAGACAGTCAGAAGGTAGACTAAGTGGAGAACTGTAATTCTATAACGATTGGTTGTTAGTGTTTCAGACTGTGGTTAAGTGCACATGACATATCCATGTAAAATGCTTTTCAAAGAAAGTTTCCATGTGAAGCCTACTTGATTTCATGTTTGTTCTTAAACCATTTGATAAAAAGTTTTCAAGTAATGATGCTTCTCTACTGTAGTTATAATTCCAATGTCAAAGTTCTTGTGGACAATTGAATAAGAGTTGTAAAGGAAGGTATGAAATTCATACTTGCATGGAAGCTCACTGGACTGTTTTTTAAAATTCTGTTTTTAAAAATTTTTTTTAATGTTTATTTATTTTGGAGAGAGACAGAGACAAAGACAGAGCATGAGTGAGAGGGAGAGGGGCACAGAGGAAGACACAGAATCCCAAGCAGGCTCCAGGCTCTGAGCTGTCAGCACAGAGCCCAACACGGGGCTCAAATTTACAAACTGCAAGATCTTGATCTGAGCCATAGCTGGAGGCTTAAGCAACTGAGCCACCTAGGTGCCCCTGACCAAATAAGAGTTAATGGGGGAGTTAACCATCAAACCAATAAGTAAAGAGAGAAAAAAGAATTTATTATGTGTGACCAGTGGTGTTGAAATCCAAAATATAAAATGTAACTCAGACAAATGTTTTCTATCAACACCTTTACCAACTTCTAGTAATTATGTACGTACACAGATGTAATTTTGATTTGAAGGCAAACTGCCAAACACTATTGAGGAAATTTCCAAAGTACTCTAAAAAAATAAAATGTATCTTTTTTTTATTTTTAGTAACTGCTAGTCAAAGGGAGAGCTTTAAAACAGACAAGCTGCCTTCAGAAATAAAACTTTATTCACAACAATCATTTCATAATAAATGAAATTTTATAGTAAATAGACCCTTTGCTTTCTTAAATCTTATTCCTTAACTAGCAGGAAATTCAATATTCCTTACTTCACATTTTCAAATGTTAAAACAATATTAAGGCAAAACAAGCAAAGAAATATTCTTATTTTGCAGGAGGAAAAAAAAAAGCCCTTCAAATGTAATCTTGAACCACCTAGTTAATTTTTTTCCAATGCCAAGCACCTCATAATCTGAATATTAAAACAGCAATTGAAGGACGCCTGGGTGGTTCAGTCGATTAAGCGTCCAACTCTTGATTTCGGCTCCGGTCATGATCTCACGGTTTGTGAGTTCAAGCCCCACATAGGGCTCTGCACTAACAGTGAGGAGCCTGCTTGGGATTCTCTCTCCCTCTATCTATGCCCCTCCCCCACTCTCTTTGTGTGTGTGTGTGTGTGTGTGTGTGTGTGTGTGTGTGTGTGTGTTTTCTCTCTCTCAAAATAAATAAGCTTTAAAAAAATAAAATAAAATAACAATTGAGATCTGCAATTGTTGATCATGAGGTTTCTTAATTGCAGCCACATAAGAGTTTTAAGTTCTCTTAAATTTGGACA
Organism: Neofelis nebulosa; assembly: GCF_028018385.1. Lineage (NCBI taxonomy): Eukaryota > Metazoa > Chordata > Mammalia > Carnivora > Felidae > Neofelis > Neofelis nebulosa. The sequence goes on from NC_080783.1 coordinate 28,043,467, forward strand.
AAAAAGCAATATCCTTTTCCCCATGTTATGTTGAGTTAGTGCCTAGTCCAGTCTAGTACTGATAAGGCATTTTTGGAATGTGAGCTGATTATCCTTTTTTTTATTTACATATGCATAAAGTAATTTGAATATTTTTTTCCAAAAGACATGATAAGTCCACATAATTAGCTTGTAATTCGTATCATTAAATGCAATGGAGATGCAATCTCATAAATTCCTTCCTGGAATTCTCACCAACTTACCAATGATGTATCAGTACAGCTTTGAAATTTAAAAATCAAAATATTTAGAATGAAATCATTGCTAAATCAGGACACTGACATAAGACATTAGCATAGCAGTTCTAAATGTCTATGGCTAACAATGTGGTCTTTTATATTCCTGCCAAAGAATTCTCTCAAGAATCTGGCCTAAGAACACCAACCATAAGTTAAACACAAAAAGTTTCTTACCACTGAGGGGCTTACAGACTTGATCTTCATAACTTTCCCCAATGAACAATGGAAGAGAAAAAAGGAGGTATAAAGATAAAATGGGGAGAGATTTCAGGAAAATGGCTGAAAGTATGCTAAGGATAGGCTTAACAGAAAGTCCTCAAATCTACAATCCAGTTTAAAGGGAAAGGAGACATAAATACCTTACCCCAGCCTATCAAGGTGAAGCCCCACAGGTATTTGGTGTCCGAAAAGAATGCCACAAAGATTAGACTATGCAGGTAGAGACCTTCCACCAAGATCCAATAGTAATTTGTAGCCAAGAAGTAAATAAACATCACAACAGCAATCTTGCACCCAATCTGTTACAAATAAACCAGAATTGTATCATATTAGAACCCTAAACTGTGCTAGAGGCAATATCAGACCACCAAAAAGCAGTTCTCCATTTCTTTTTTATAATCTATTTCCTGTGTCTAGGAAAGCCAAGACTGCTGGAAGAGAGAACAAAGTTATTTTAAGACTGCATCTCTAAGACTATGGGCTTGATTCTATTTTTTTTAAATAAGATTAGAAGTTACCAAAAAATCACTTTTCCTTAATTTCTCCTGTTTATCAAAATAAGACTTAATCATCAGAAAAAAATAGGAAAGTACAGAAGAGCATAAAGAAGAAATATTAGCCATTGTTCTACCATAAGTTTATTTTATTCTTGTCTTTTTTATGCCCCAGAAGTCAATGGCTAAAACAATAAACATTTAATACATCTTATGATTCTATGGACTGACTACGTGATTCTGCTGATCTGGGCCAGGTTCAGCTAATCTTGGCTGGGCTCACTCACAGAGCTCTACCCTCGACTGTCACACTAGCACGTCTACTTCATCCTATTGGATAAAACAAGTCACAAAGCCAGCCCAGAATCAGAATCAGGAGGACCTACAAAGTTACAGGGCAAAGGCCAAAGATACAGAAAAGGTATCAATTCATACCATCAAGGCATATAAACTAATATCCTTGATTTCCAGATATATTGCATCTGTGATCTAATTAACTGAATTATTGTGTGATATATTGTGTGATTCTGGTCACTAAATAACCCCAGGACATTTGAGAACAGAATCAAGTACTCTGTTGCCTTATATTTGAACAAGTCTTTGAGTCTACAATAAAGAAACTAAATGTTGTGGGCTTTTAAATCCCACACTTCTGGTTTTGCAAGTGGGCTTTTTACTTTTGAAAGCCACGACAGCGGCTAGAAGCCATACACCAAATGCACTCCAGTGATGTGATTTTTGACGTTTCCATGCCAGAATGTTCTGGAGGAAAGAGCCCAAACACTTTTAATAGTCTAAGATGATGAGTAACTAGGTGTGAAGCTTGAGGACAGAACTGAGGTAGTAAACATTATACAAATTGGTCATCTATTTTTGTTAACTCAGAGATGAGATAAGCCCAAACAAGTTAATATTTAGTGGACTGTAAAATGTAACGTATCTATAACGTTACATGAATCAGTAATGAGAGAAAATGGCGAAAACACTTACATACTGTGACTTGTCCACAGAAGGCACTTCCATGGAACTCTGCAGGTCACCCTGCATTACCAGAGACTGCAGCTCCTTTACTCCTACGTGAGTATGGACCACTTTGTCCTTGACAAAGATGCTTACGGCTCTCAGCATGAAAGACACAAACAGGTGCATGTGGATATAGTTCCTAGTGCAATGTAATCGTCTATGGGAAAAAAAAATATCCAGTACTTCGATTTGGATGAAATTAGAAATGGGGAAAGAAAATACATAAATGAGCCCACACTCCTCCACAAAAGGATAAAATATAGTACGCGTGAACAAAGACAGAAACCCATTACTATATATTTCCAATAGAAACAACTGGGATCAAAAACTAAAATGTAACTTTCTGAGATAATAATTTCAAATTTATCCTGATCTGCTACCATGTTTCTTCTGATCTGGCAGTTAATTATTATACTATATTATACTGTAGCCTTATACTAAACTATATATTAAAGTAATACATGGTTAATGAAGAACCATTTTGAAAAGGGATAAATATTAACAGTGGAACTTTCACATTTTCAATACATCCTCTGTAAGAAAAAGTAAAATATTTTGCTAGCATTACACAACTTTATTTCCAAGTAATGTTAAAGAGTAAACAAGCTTATTAGTACGTTAGGGACAGATATGCATGTCCATTCTGCCCAGATAGTCCTCCTCACTGATTCTTTTGGGGGAGTTTGTTCACAAGCAAGTGGGATTTGACCAGATAGGTTTTCAGGTGTCTGTGAAAACCATTGACTGAGAATAGTGCCATCAGAGTGTATAAATAGGTATTGACTTTTAGAAGACTCAACATGATTTACTATCCTATAAAAAAAGTACTTTGTTTTGTGAGACAGAGTTTCTCAAATTTTTGTATACCATTCTGCTATACAGTACAGTAACTGTATAAAAAGTACTATCTAGAAAGAATTTGTTAAATAGAGTGATAAATTACCATGTAAATTGAAGAATTACTACTTAGTGATTTGTATCCTCCCGAAATTCTATGTAGCTTTTTTTTCTCATAAATATTCACCTATTATTCTAAACAACCAGAGCTACACTTAGTATAACGGAATGGACTCTGGATAGGAGTTGGAAGATGAAGGTTCTGTTTCCAACTGGACCATCTGTGACCTTGTGACCTTGGACACTGAGCTTCAGTTACTTGGTCTCTAAAATGGGATAATACCGCCAAGTCAATTTCACAAGACTGTTTTGAGAACCCCTTCATAATTTTACAGATCTGATTGTGTTCCCTTTCTACTTTAAAATTTTCATTAGCTCCCTATTCTCTCCCCTTACAAGACAAAACTCAAAGCCTTTGACAAGGGCCTGCAAAACCCAGTGCCACTAAATCTAGTTTCTTCCTGGCCATTGCTACCTGGCCACTTCTCCCTATGAATCAAATGCTGCCTTCACATTGGACTCTTTTATGTTCCCAGCATCTACTCTGCTCCTTCCTGTCTCTGAGTTTTGCACATTCCGTTCCCATCTTCTGGAATGTACTGAATTCCTTCTCATCATTGCAGTATCAGTTCACATGTCAGTTGTTCTGGGAAGTCTCTCTCTGTCATCTAGTCAGTTTTGGACTAGCTCCTTGGTGTTCCCAATACCTTTTATAAAAACTTGTATTATAGTATTAACATTATTTGATTTGATAATCATTTAATGAGTCAGTCTCTCTCAATGGTGTATATACTCCTTTTCCAGTCTGCAACATATCTTAACTTGTCCTCCATCAGTACTAAAAAGAGTCTATCATATGGTAGAGAAAAATGCTTGTTGAGTAGATGGACTAGTGAATCAATAAAGAAAAAGTTTTGAAAATGTAAACTATACTACCATAATAGGAGTAATCATTTTAGAAGAAGTAGTTGGAATATTAAACTAGTCACTTATTTATTAATTCAACAAATATTTACTAAGCACCACTACATATCAAGTACATTGCAGCTACTAAGAATGCTACAATGAGCAAACAAAAAAAAAAAAAATTAATGCTCTTATGTAGCTTTACATTCTAGAGGAAGAGATAAATAAAAAGATAAGTAAAACATCAGATAGTACATTAGATAATGATAAATCAAAAGAGAAAGACAAAACAGGAAATACATATGAGAAGTTTCAAGGAAGGGGGATTGTAAGATGTTCAGAAACAAAACGTAAAACATTTTGTTTTTTAAATATGTCATCTACCCTCATCTCTTTTCCCACACACAACTTAGCACTAAATTCTTAAAATCGTATTGTCTTAATGAATGTACCTCAAAACCTTCCATTTCTAGCCAATCCTCAAAGCCACTGCTGTTGGCCAGGCCACAATCTTCTTGTCCGGAGTTATTCTGACAGCCTCTTCCAAATGAGCTTCCTATCTTGCTTCCCACCAACTCACCCTCCACCTTACAAGTGACCTTTCATGTCACTCTTCGGCTTAAAATTCTTCAATGGCTCCTCATTGGTCTTTGGATAAAGTTCCAATTTCTTCATATAACCTTCAGGACTCAAAACATCCTCAACCATGCTTACCTCTCCTGTCTCACTCACTGCCCATCACTTACCTACACCACAACTCTGAATTCTCAAATATTCCATGCTTTTCTTGATATAATCTTTTCTTGATATAAACTCTGTTCCCCAATGGTCCTTTTCGGTTAAATCTTATTTATACTCCTGTGTCTTTTGAGATTTCATTTCATTTGGGAGGTCTTTCCTCCTCTTCTTACTCTGCCCTCCCAAATTACCATCCACCACCTGAATCATAGCACTTCTCACACTGTATACTAGTTGTTTTCTCAGCTACTTGAGTCACAAACTAGCTGCAAACATCATGAGTATACCTTTCCCATACATGCTGTGCACTGTTTAATCTCCATACTGGTGCTCAAAATTTTGTATTGATTTAGATTAAGTTCAATTGAATCGGGCAAAAGTCTCAGTGGATAAAAAATAAACCACAACAGAAGCAATAAATATGATTATTTTATATATCTCATCAGATAATTTGGGAAATCATTTTAAATGAATTTCTGTCCAATGGCACCAAAATCATTTGGGAAAAATGAAGTCTTTGCACCAGGAATGAAAATTTTTGTAACTCATTCTGCTCCACTTTGCATGCATCACTTTGCAAACAATACACTGTCCTGCAGATCTATTGGCTTACTGGTTCCATACTGCTTTGATGCTTTTAAAGATTTTTTTAGTTTTTAAACAATAACAAAAACGAAAACCCTGAATTTCCTCATAAAAATAAATCTTCAAAGCCAAATGATATCATAACACTAGGCTGAATTCAAAAACTTGCACTGAGAAAAATATTTGGGGGCAGAAATTTTGACACCTTTACATCTTCTATACATAGGAAACAGAACCTGTCCCTTCACGGAAAAAGGGGTAAGGGATCACTCACCTGAAGTAACCAATGATGAGAATAGCCACAGCCAAGGAACCGAAGGAGACAGAATATCCAATTGTGTACATGACATAGAGGCGTTCGAAGAATTCTTGCTGAAGGGGAAGAGATTTAATTAGAAAAACAGTTTTCAACAAATAAGTAGATGTGCATAAACTTAAGAATCATGTCTTCCCCTGTTTACAGACAGGCAATGTGTTATCCCATTTACAGAACATTGATTATTCATCTGGTCTTTCTTTTACTTCCTAAATTCAAGTCAGAGTTAAAGATATAATAATCTTTGACATTTCTTGCTTAATTGAGGCAAAATTAAATGTTGCAATATTTACTTCATGAATTTTTGTGCTGTCCACTTTAATTAGTGGAGCTGTATATCTAATGTGATATTTGAAGTAAACAAAACACATATTACATGACTATTTTAAGAGGAAACTGGTAAAAATGATGTCATTTTTGGAATACTATTTCTAGCTTTCTTTAAGTTTTTATTGAGCTGTCATTTACATAAAATACAGATCTCAAATGAACTGTTTGATGGGTTTGACAAACCAGCTGTGCTGTGCCCCTTGAGAGTCCAGAAACCCACCCACCATTCATCCCCTTGTAACTACTGCTCCAATTTCTGTCATCGCAAATTGGCATCATCTGTTCATGTACCTCATGTATTTTTTGACCGTTCTTAGACTAAGAATTAAATAGTATATACTGTTTTTGTCAACATACTGTTTTTTATATTCACCAATATTGTTACATGAATCAATGATCCATTCCTTTTTAATTTTTTAAATGATTATAATTTCACAAAAACTGGAAAAGATAGTAAAAAACGTCCAATGTATCCTTCACTCAGTATCCCCCAGTGGTTACATCTTAACATAATTATACTAAAATATCAAAGGCAGAAATTTGATATGGTGCAATGTGTGTGTTTATAATTCTACATCATTTTACCACATATGTAAATTTTTGTAACCAGCAATGCAATCAAGATACAGAACTATTCTACCACCACAGAGTGGGGTCCCTTAAAGTCACATTTACCCGCCTCTTCCCCAGCATCCCTGACACCTAGCAACCATTAATCTGTTTTCTACCTTTATAATTTTGTCATTTCAGGGGCATCTGGGTGGCTCAGTCGGTTAAGCCTCCGACTTCGGCTCGGGTCATGATCTCACGGTCTGTGAGTTCAAGCCCCAGTTCAGGCTCTGTGCTGACAGCTTAGAGCCTAGAGCCTGCTTCAGATTCTGTGTCTCCCTCTCTCTCTGCCCCTCCCCAACTCGTGCTCTGTCTGTCTCTCTCTCTCAAAAATAAATATTTAAAAAATTTTAAGTTTAAAAAATTTTGTAATTCCACGAATGTTATAGAAATAGAATCATACAGTGTGAGACCTTTTGAGATTGTTTTTTTCACTCAGAGTAATGACCTCAAGATCCATTCAAGCTGTTGCATATATCAAGTTTGTTCTTTCTTATGCCAAATAGTATTTTATGGTACGTATGTAACCTGTGTATAGCAGGTTTAATAGATTTCTTCAATCTCTGTTAATTGGTATATTTAAACCATTTTTCAAATATAATATTGATATGTTAAGGCTAAGTCCATTATTTTATTTTTTTGTTTTCTGTTGTTCTATTTTTCATTTCTCTGTTTTATTTTTCCTGCCACGCTGTGGGGTTACTTGAAAATTTTGTAGAATTCCATTTTGATGTCTCCTTTTGTTGTAGGTATTACTGTGTACAGTTTAATGTGCAACTTTTGATTATTGAATGGTTACCTTTCTTCTTTTCTAATTAAGCATTGAAAGCTATAAAAAAGCTCTGTTTTTACTGCTTCCCCCAATTTTTGATATATTCAGCTTTGATAATTATTCAGTTTAAACTTTTGCCATGGGTCACATATTTCCAACACATATTGTCAACTGTCTACATATTTTATTTTAATTGAATTCAATTAGTTCTTTTGTGTTGAGAAAATAGACTCTGTATGATTTTAATCTTGAGATTTATTGACACTTGAACCTTTGGTGTGTAATTTAAAAGAATGTGAATTGTGTAGTGTTTGGCTATTGTATTCTATAAATGTCATTTTAATCAAATTATTTGAAAGATATTCTATGGAAGTTTTTACCTAATTGTTTTACCAATTACTGACAGAATGGCATTTTTATAAATTCCAATATGATAGGATTTGATGATGTCTCCCTTTAGCTTTGACAATTTTTGTTTTATGAAGCCCTTAGATGCATGCATATTTAGGATTGTTATTTCCTCCTGGCAAGTGGATTCTTTTATCATTCTTATATGTCCTTCCACATAGATAATATTGTCTTAAAGTCTACTTAGTCACACTCTTAAATATGGAGAATAAACAGAGGGTTACTGGAGGGATTTGGGGAGGGGGGATGGGCTAAATGGGTAAGGGGCATTAAGGGACCTACCCCTGAAATCTTTGTTGCACTATATGCTAACTAATTTGGATATAAATTTAAAAAATAAAATAAAATAAATTAAAAAAATGTGCCTGAAAAAACCCTGACTATAAACACATTCAGCATGAATTTGTGCTGGGTCTTTACCCATAGATATGTGTCAACCATTTGGGAGGCTACAAGGTCAAATGCAGAGTGAGGAGAAAAGAACCTTTAAAAACAAATAAAATTTTGGGGCGCCTGGGTGCCTCAGTCGGTTAAGCGGCCGACTTCAGCTCAGGTCATGATCTCGCGGTCTGTGAGTTCGAGCCCCGCGTCGGGCTCTGTGCTGACAGCTCAGAGCCTGGAGCCTGTTTCAGAGTCTGTGTCTCCCTCTCTCTGACCCTCCCCCGTTCATGCTCTGTCTCTCTCTGTCTCAAAAATAAATAAACATTAAAAAAAATAAATAAATAAAATAAAATTTTGTTTGGTTAAAAAAAAAAAAGTCTAGTTAGTCACACCAACTCTCTTATGCTTAAGGTATGCTCTGCATATAACTTATCCCCCCTTTTGATATCAACAAATCTATTATCTTCACATTCATCTGTATCTTTCTATTTAGAGTACATTTCTTTAAGACTGTATATAATTAAGCCATACTTTTATTACCCATTCTGCCTTTTAAGTGACTGTTTACTTCATTTACATTGAATACAATCATTGCTAAGGTTGGGTTTAAATATAACACATTGGTATTTGCATTCTGGATGTCTTACCTTTTCTTCGTTCCTCTATACCTACTTCCTTACCTTCCATTTGGGGAGCGGGGGTCCAATTATTTCTTAAAACTGCACTTGTGTTATTTTTTAGCAATTATGCATCCGGAACTCATCAGAGCCTACATTACATAATATTGAACTATCTCACAAACTAAAGTTTCCAATTGTACACTCAATTTTGCTTCCCAGACTATGTCCCTTTTAGATTTTGTCTACATAATTTATAAACCCTAATAAGAGACTATTATGTTTGCCTTAAGCAGTCAATAGACTTTTAAATGAATTAAATTATAGATACAGATATAAAGATTAGATATAAAACAGCAATAAATAATGATAAGAATAGTTTTGTTTATTGATTTAGTCTGTCATTTTTAAAAAAATTTTTTTAATGTTTATGTATTTTTGAGAGAGAGAGAGAGAGCAAGTTGGGGAGGGGCAGAGAGAGGGAGACACAGAATCTGAAGCAGGCTCCAGGCTCTGAGCTGTCAGCACAAAGCCCGACATGAGGCTCAAACTCATGAGCTGTGAGATCATGACCTGAGCCAAAGTCAGATGCCTAACCAACTGAGCTACCCAGGTGCCCCTAGTCTGTCATTTTTATCCACAATTTATACCCATTCCAGTACTTCTCATTCCTTCCTACCTATCTATGCTCCCGTCTGGTAAAGTTCTCTTTACCCTAGAGAACTTTCTTGATTATTTCCTATACTGAAGGTATGAGAAAGATTCTCTCATATTTTTTGTCTGCAACGTATCATTTTCTTACTTTTATCTTAATGCATATGATCACTTTAAAGATGTTATCCCATTGTATTCTGGCCTCCATTGTTTCTGACTAAAAGGCAGGCATCTTTTTTATTGCTATTCCCTTGGATATAATGTGCCATTTTTCTTTTTCTGCTTTTAAGATTTTCTTTTTTTTTTTTTAAGTTTACTTATTTATTTTGAGAGAGAGAGAGAGTGCAAGTGGAGGAGGAGTAGAAAGAGGGAGAGAGAGAGAATCCCAAGCAGGCTCCACACTGTCAGCACAGAGCTCGACTCGAAGCTCAAAGTAATGATCCCCTGAGATCATGATCTGAGCCAAAATCAAGAGCCTGACGCTTAACCTATTGAGCCACCCAGGCGCCCCTAAGTGCATTGCTCCTTTACCATGCTGTATCCAGTATGTTGTTGAATATCAAATGAATTCATTTTTGAACTGAATATTTCAATTTTAGAATTTGTTATTTTTTAAAGTCTTTATTTATCTGATTTTTCCATCTGTTATGTACCTTTTTCACTAAATCATCTAACATATTTCTAATAGTTATTATTAGGTACTCATCTGCAAATTCCAACATCTGGATCATCTGGGGTTTTTTTCTGCTGTTATTTTTACTAGAGATTTTGGGTTCCTGCCTCATAATTTGTGTTACATTCCAGGCCCCATAAGTAACTGAGTAACAGGGACTAAAGTATATGATGGTAACAGCCTGAAAGGCAGGCCTCTTCCTCTGTCAGGGTTCTTTAGGGAGGCTGAGTTACTCTGTTGCTAAGCTGAGTTGAGCTCTGTTGTAGTTTTTTGTTTTATGTTTTTTGTGATTCCTTTTATCCTGGTTTTAGGTTTTGAGAGCAGAATCAAGACTCCTTCAGCAGACCTGGAGATCTTAGCACCAGCAGCCTCTAGTGGCCATCATATGGATTTTAGCACACTTGACATTTTCCAAGCCACAGAACTTGTGCAGCTACTTGAACCATCCGTCAGCATTTTGAGTTGCTAGCGATCTTGCTTTGCTCTCCTGCCCTTCCCTGGCATACGGGCTGTACAATTATGCATCTAGTGAAGGCCCCACGGGGCCTCTGTTCTGTCCTATGCCTTTGGCTAACTGCTGCCTCTCATTCTGAGAGCCCTATACACTCTTGGGGGATTTCTTTCAGCCCACTTGTGCTACCCCCAGCCTTTGGCACACGGCCTCCACACACTCAGGGAAGCCCCATGGGAAACAACTGGTTGGTGGGTGAAAGCTCACTGTGAATGTGGCTCACTTCTTGGAAATCTAAGCCCTCGTGCCAACCCTTGTCTGTTAAAAGTTGGTTTAAAAGCCTGGCTCTTTTCTTTCTGTCCCCTTCGATGGTGTGGTTGTTCCTCTTCTGCTACAAACCCAGCGATAAACAGCAGTCACAGGTCTCTTATAGGAAGGGCTTTCCCACTTGCAGAATTAGGATCATTTAGAGTTCTTGGCATCCGTAGCTCATCATGAGTTATTACAAATTAACAATTTTGCATCTTATTCAATCTATTCCTACATCCTACAGCTTCCTACATCCTAACTGAAAACCAAAGATTTTGCCTCTTGTTCCTTTTTAAAAATGTTTACTACATTTTATTATCAATTAATAAAATATTAAAACCTTCTATAGAAAATATTTGGATAATGTGTAAAATATAAAAGAGAGGGGAGGAAAAATCTCCTGAATTCCTACCAACCAAAAAGAAGCATTGTATTTTGTGTATTTCTTTTCATTCTATCTCTATGAAGCATTTTCTATTGTTTTGACCATCTACATTCTTAATATACATACAACTTTATTACCTGGTTTTTTTTTTCTGTGAACTGTATAACAAAGGAACTTCCTAAGGCCACAAAGTCTTTACAAAAAACATTTATATAAGCTTATTTAACCTTCTCTGGAAGGTGCTTCACTGAAAACTTATATTCTTCAGAATATTCACTATAATAATTAGTGGTTCAATGAACATTTTGTCCATTCAATTCCTCCCAGTCCAAATCTTTATACTCGAACCTTAGACATAACATTATAAGATGAAAGGTTATGACCACTTTGAAGTGTTTTTCATATATATTGCTAAATTGCTTTCCAGAAGTTCATTTAGCCTTTAGAAATGAGATGTATTATATGGTAATTTTTAGAGTATACTACTATTTTAAGTATAATACTCTCAAAAATTTAATAACCTTATGGCTTATCATAAGAGTTCCTTCCCATCTTTTTACTAATAGTAACTGTCTCATTTTGTCAAGCCAACAATAAGGAAATTATTTAAGGAACAAAACAACAGATGTGTAAAATATCTTCATCTTATTTTCCCCAATAAAGGTGTTTATTCTTAATGCACACTCTTTTGGTTTTTACTTCTTATTCCTTATACAAAAGCTCTCCTTACAACCATTAAGAATTAATACCTCATAAATAAGTAATATCACTTTGCCCTAGAGTATATCAAAACTTCAGGAGATATCCAGTTTTCTTAGTAGGGGATATTTAGTTTTCTTAAGTTTTCTCAAATTATTGCTTAAAGGTTGTAAACAATAGAAAACACTCTTTATCTTTTTAATTGAGATAAAATTATTTATGCTAACAAAATTCATCAAAATTTTTAGTTAATTTTTAAGCTTATTTTTTATTTATTTTGAGAGAGATAGCAATCAGGGTGGAACAGAGAGACAGGGAGACAGAATCCCAAGCAGGCTCCCCACTGTCAGTGCAGAGCACAACATGAGGCTCGAACTCACAAACCATGGAGATCACTCCCTAAGCCAAAATCAAGAATTGGATGCTTACCTGACCGAGCCACCCAAGTGCTCCTCAGTTAATTTTTAGATCATTTTCACATGAACTAGTACATAGTTGGGTGTATTACCATCCTTGGCTACTTTGATTGTTGGAAGATATAGTAATCACAAAGAGTGTTTGTAAGAGTAGAGTTCAGTGTAAATAAAACCATGATTTAACTGAATGGCCATTTAAAAGCTGTGGAAGATTTGCATCATCATTTAACGCACAAACAAATTCATCACAGTAAACACTGTTTACTTGTGTCAATGAAATTAAAATTATTTTGAAGCATTTAATATTAACTCATTGTTAGTTTTAGCTCCATAGTGGAATACATCATCTCCTCACATTGACTAATTTTATGCAAGAAGCTTGTCAACAATGAAATATAAAGCTGAAGTTCTTTCAGGAACTTACTAGAGTTCATTAAGGTGATAGCACTATGTGTCAGAAAAGAAGAAAGTTAAGAAAGGAAATCCTAGTAGTGCAAAATCAAAGACATCTTCAACTCACCGCTTCCCTTACTGCTCTCCCTACTCACCACCCCCGACTAAAAAAAAAAAAAAATGAAGCATAAAGAAAAATGTCTAATGCTGGCAGTTTATGTATTATAGACTGTTCTCAGGTCCACCATAGAAATAATTTATACATCCATTTATCATACTCACTCCTAACATCATATGCATATACGTCAAGAATTTTACTTACGAGGGCTGAGTGATAGGAATTTAAGCATGACTTTTAAAGCATATATATCACTTAAAATTGATTATCTAGAAGTTTCCAAAGTTTACATATGATTGCTATACTGTAAACAGCACTGATGAGAAATCTGGAGAACAGGATTCCACTTTAGATCCTGTCATCAGCGAGCTGGGTCAATCTAACACCCAAAGTCTCTGCTTCTGAGTTGACTCACGTGTAAAATTAAGGTGTCGTCTGGAAGACCTATAGGATGCCCTTGCTGCTCCGTAATTCTACAACTCTAATCTTTCATATACTAATGAAATCACCTACTGGCTAATATTATGAAATGAAAAATACATCTTAAAAATACAAATCTCCTTCAGGAATATAGAGTGAAATGAGATGGAACCATTCATAGGTAACAAAACAAGTCATGAATCCTGCTGCTGACTACCTATCTCATTTTACACATAATATAATGTAATATAGCATAATACAATATAATATAAACATAGTGTGCTATAACATAATAGACACCGACACATATTTATTAATATATATGCCTGTATCTCAGCCAGATAACTCTAGCCTAAAGAAAATACAGATTGTTTTAGGTCCTACACCTTTCCTTAACTAGATATCTAAAAAGATTCCAAACTTACTTTTATCTTTTATAATCTTTTTGTCCCAGAATAAAAAGGTTTTTACATATAGTAGTTGACAACCAAGAACTGCATAAAAATATTATTCTGTTTTCCCTTAGGGATTTGCAAATACAAAAATATGATTACCTTTCCCTTTTTTTTTTTAAGTTTATTTATTTTGATAGTATGGGGAGGAGCAGACAGAGAGGATCCCAAGCACACTGACAGTGTGGAGCCAGACACAGGGCTCAAACTTAAAAACCGTGAGATCATGACCTGAGCCGAAATCATCAGATCCCTAACCCACCCAGGCACCCAGGCACCCAGCCACCCAGGCACCCCAATATCATTACCTTTCCTATGCTGATATCTGGCTGCAGAAAGCGAAGGCACTCTGAATAATTAGCCCATGTTTTATTTAAACTGTACATAAAATCCCACGTCCCATTGGGGTTACAGTGTCGGAAAGCAACTCCTGTAAAGACACGAAGAAAAACATTGAGATTGCTCAGTTCCCTTGGCATCCATTAGGGGCAAAAGTACATTTCTATTCCAAATTAATCATTGCAGAAAAATTTAATACCTTTATGATTGAAGTCATAAATATAAGGAGGGCATGGGACAGCCAATATTTTCCCCACTGTTCCTCTGGGCCAACAAATGAGTCCATCCCATTCTGGGAAACAATTTCCCTCTAATAAAGGAAAAAATTAAAAAGCAAATAAACAAAAATGCAATTGGAACCAGACACTAAATGCACTCAAAATACCTGCAGCAAAATGTAAAACAAATTAGTAGTTGTGAAACTAGGTGCAAATGTCCTAAGATTCATCCACACAGCCTCCTTAAAGGTCCACTAATAAGAACACTTGGTTTGCACAAATTAAAAATATTTTAGTGATTCCAGTATATATGAGTTATAGCAATTACTATATATAAGAAACATTGGAATTTATTGTGAACAGCTTCTATAGTTGTAGCTACATTTTTTTACTCTAGATTTTAAAAAATTGATGTTAAAAAATATGATATATGAAACAGATTGAGCTTCACAGATAAGCTCCAAGATTTGGATTTGCCTTTTTACCAGTGATCCTTTTTTTTCTTTTTTACCAATAATTCTAGACATTTGTTTAAGTCTAACACTCATCTTAAACAAAATTCTCACAAAATCTACTTTCTTCAAGAATCAAGTATAAAGATACAGAGTGGGGTGGTTGGGGGGGGGGGGGCGGGGAGGGGATTGAATGGACAAAATGCATCCAGAACCCAATCACTTCTCACAATCTCCATTGTCACACCCATGGTCTAAACTTGTCAAGCCATGATATTTACACAGAACAACCTAAAACTTGGAAACTCCTGGGGCACCTGCATGATTCAGTCAGTCAAGCGTCCAACTCCAGATTTTGGTTCACGTCATGATCTTACAGTTGGTGAGATCAAGTCCTATGTCAGTTTGTGCTAACAGTGTGGAGCCTGCTTGGGATTCTCTCTCTCCCTCTTTCTCTGCCTCTCTTTCTCTCTCTCTCAAAATAAATAAATAAACTTAAAAAAAATGAAATGAAATTTGGAGACTCCAACTTTCTCTTTTCAGTTCTATAGTTACCCACAACACAATATAACCGCACATTAGTGAAGTCAAACTGGGATCAATATTTGGAGTTTTGCTTTTAACTATTTGAATCATTTTATAACTAGGTTTTTGCATTTCCATTTTCTTTTCTTTCATACACATGAGGAAAATACTTGTTCTCTTTCTATTACAATTTTTTTCATAAGTAAAGCAGACAATAGTGTATATATGTGAGTGTGTGTGTGTGTGTGTATACACATACATATGTACATCACCTAGAATTGACACTTGCTAATAGTTTACCGTATTTATTTCATCTAATTTATTTTTTGCTATGGTATTTTAATGTAAATTGCAGACAGCATAACAGCTGACTCCTAAATATTTTAATATGCATCTCAAACTTTAAGAGAATTTAAAAATTGAAATTTCTTAAATTAGCTAGTGAATTCAAAATGCCATTCTAGTTTTTTACACATAAATTGAAGAAATTTTTCATTGAAACATAAATCTGGCTTCCAGATTCGTTCTTCCTCTCCTTTCAGTTATTCACAAAACAGGCCAAAATCTTCCAAAAGGCTTCCCATCTCACTCCCAGCAGAAGCCAAGTCTTATAAAGACATTAAAGACTTATAAAGACATTATAAATGTTTGAAAGCCCCTCAAGATCCCACTATTTATTTATCTCAGCTAAAGTCCTCCTGCTCTCCTCTCAGTTCAATTCCCCCATGGCCTCAACACTTATCACCCTCCATCCTACAGACTTTTACTCACATTGTTACTTCTGAATAAACTTTCCCCATTTAGAATTACATTCAAAACATTCCTTATCCTCTTTCCTGCTATATTTTTACCTGAGCTGTCATTGCTTTCCAATATTAAGTGTTATTTTAGTATTGGTTTCTGAAACCACAAGGACCCTGAAGGTGGGGAATTCTGTTTTATTCCACGCATTAGCCACCCAGCACTTGACATGGACTTGATAAAGTCAGTCAGTGCCAACACTGTGTTCTTCAGGGCTCCTCTCCATTACCTGTGTGGGAACTTCCAAGAAGAGAACATATCCTCCATTTCAAAATAAGAGTACTTTTAATGAGTGCTGTATTCATTTTTCTATTGCACCAAAATAAATTACCACAAGCGTAATGTCTTCAAATATCCCAAACTTACTATCTCACTATTTCTTGAAGTCGGAAGTCCAGTGAGTTCAACTAGGACTGAGCTCCCCCTTTCCTTGCTGGCTATCAGCTTCTAGCAGCCACTTGCATTCCTTGGTCATGACCCCTTCCTCCATCTTCAAAGTCAGGAGGCAGGTCAACCTCTTCTCACATTTCAAGTGTCTCCTCCACTCTCCTTTTCCCTTACTTATTTGCCCACCTTCTCCTGCCACTTTGAAGAAGTCATGAGATTACAGTGAGCCCATCCAGATAATCCAGGATAATCTCCCTATTTTTAAGGCCCATAACCATAATCCCACCTGCAATGCCCCTGTGCCATGTAATATAGCACACACAGGCATAACACCAGATATTAGGGTATGGACATCTTTGGGCACCCTTATTCTGCTACTACAGGTACTATCCATTATAACTCTCTCAATTTTTCAGTTACCAGTTGCACTAACTGTAGCTGAGGAATTTTGTTCTAGCTAATGTTCATGATATCAACTTGTTTGTTCAGTTTTGAATAGTCATGCAAACACTGATCTGTACAGAAAAGAATCCAGCATAAACCTGAAATTATCTTCTTAGTGTCCTCCATATCACATGGAAACAAATGACTTGATTTGCTTTGGGGACCGCTGAAGCAAGAAGAAAAAGAAAATGTCTTCCCTCGCCCACACTGTTCCTATAAAAGAGAACGTTTTCTTGGAAACAGCCTCACTTTGCTCACACAATAAAAGCCTGGCCTTTACATGTCACAAGCAACCCAGGAACCCATCACACTGGCTCCTGCTTCTGGTGCACAGCTTCACCGGCTTCTTTCCACCATTACCTGCATTTTGTTTTCCTTTCTTGTTTAAGCAGAGTGCAATGAATCAGTCTGTTTCATCAACTTTACCCTAAGCACTCTTCTGTATTTTGATAACATTCCACATGGCTTCCCATCCATTCACTTTGTCTTTAACGAGTCATGCATCCTTATTTATCTGGACTGTCCGATCCTTTACTGGATATCTATTGTGCAATCTACATAAATTGGACGTGGACAAACATTTCTTGTGCGTTCCTGTGTTCTGGTAACAAGTTGTCCCTATAAAATGTATGCTGCAATGTCATTTGATATTTTCTGGCAAGAGTTAGCCATATGATGGAATAAGGTCTTACTATAAGTTTAAAATCCAATGACCAGTTTATTCTATAATTATGTAGTTTTTAAACTGCTATGGAGCCAAATCTGCTGACATTTTCTTCATGCTCTAAAGGGGACACTTTTCTAGTTCCCTGCAAGATACTACCCGACACACACACATACCCCCAAAATTCAGAAAACCAACATTCCCCAAAAATGTTTCTGTAGATTGTGTTCATCTCTCTGGTGGCCCTTTGACAAAGATAATAATAAATATTCACAAATGTTGAAAGGATTGGGGAAGCCATGACCTCACAAAGATAATACAGAGAGATCTTAATTAACATCTCCTCTTTGATCATCATTTCACATTTCATGTGAGTAAATACTTTCATTAGTTAGCAAGAAACTAATTAATTGCCTGATGACTCACTTTACAAATTACACCATTAATTACATTCCTCGTAATCTTTTCTGTATGCCAGGACAAACTACTTATTAGTGAAGCTCCTCAAACCGTGATATTTACACAGAACAATCTAAAATTTGGAGACTCCAACTTTGTCTCTTTTCAGTTCTACAGTTACCCATAACACAATATAACCCCACATTTGTGAAATCGAACCAGGACCATTAATATTTTGAGTTTTGTTTTTAACTACTTGAATCGTTTTATAACTAGGTATTTGCATTTACTTTTCCTTTTCTTTCATAGACATGGGAAAATGTTTCCTTTTACTACAAAATTTTTTTCATAAATAAAACAGGGAATATTGCATATATATACATTACCTAGAACTGACCTGTTAATATTTTACCATATTTATTTCATCGAATTTATTTTTTGCTGTGGGCTTTTTAAAGTAAATTGTAGACAGCATAACACCTCACTCCTAAATATTTTGATATGCATCTCTCAACTTTAAGAGAATTTAAAAATGGAAATTTCTTAAGTTAGCCAGTGAATTCAAAATGTCATTCTAGTTTTTTACACACAAATTGAAGAAATTTTGAGTCAATTTACATATAATTACACATAATTTTTCACTGAAAAGTAAATCAAAGTTTGACCAGATTTAATTCTATCCTATTAGTATGGGAAAAGGTCTCAAAGAAAGGATCTTTTCTCTTCTGATATTTATTCATCTACATATTTCACATGATTCACACCTTCAGAAATTTTAGATGTTACATAAGTTTATATCCAGATCATTTATTCTTTTTATGTGTCACTCACATGATATGTCACCAATTCATACTTGCTTGCCTTTGACCATCCTATTCCTTCTGCCAGGAATGTCCTTTTACTCTCCTCCTCTACACATCTAATTCCTGCTCCTTTACTCTTAAAATGAGATGATTATTCCTCCAGGAAGCCTCCTCCATTCATCCCCAATCAATTAAGATACTTTTTCACTGGTTCTGTAGTTGGGATGCTTCTGTTGTTAAACTCACACACCATACTGAAAGATGTCTACCTCCCTTACTAGGTCATCATCTCATGGGGCAAGGACATCATCATGGGGCAAGGACAGAAACAATTCATTGTTTCCAGTGCTTACCACAGAAGCAATACACGGTAAGCACATAATATATTTCTCAAACTCTTAAAGGGACACTGAAGATAACAAGGTTGGACTAGCTAGTCTCCATCTTCCAGCTCAAAATTTCATGAGATTCCATAGAAAATAGCTCATTTAGCCTTGATAGATAATAATCTTTATAAATCCCTTTATGGTGATGTCACTTCTTGTTAGTAGCCCCGCATGTTTGAGATATCAGAATCAGTGTTCTTCACAGGTGGCATGAATAAATCTCTTTTCTGACACTTTTAGTGTCAGAGAGCTCCTTTCTAGTACAAGGCAACTACAAAGACTGGATTAATACAAAAACTTGCTTTCTTAAAACACAGTTTTGCTAGCTATAAATGAATGGAATAAGGTGCACCTAGGTGGCTCAGTCGGTTAAGCATCCAATTTTGGCTCAGGTCATGATCTCACGGTTTGTGGGTTTGAGCCCTGCGTCCGGGTCTGTGCTGTCAGCTCAGAGCCTGCTTTGAATTCTGTGTCTCCCTCTCTCTCTGCCCCTCCCCCACTTGCAGTCTGCCTCTCTCTGTCTCTCAAAAATAAATAAATGTCAAAAAAATTTATAAATGAATGGAATAACACTGAGGCTAGAAATTATTCCATAGGCTCAGCAGGCAATGCATTTGGGGCTTTACCCTGGAGGCCTCTACTGATTTGCTAGCTTACAGCTTGGATTATGATTCTGTTCAGGTAACAAAAGATGAGCCTGAAGCCTGATGTATTCAAAACATTGAACAGAAAACCCCTGTATAACAGGATCCCCCCCCAAAAAAAATGACCCCTTTAGTGAAGGAACAAGAAACAAAGCTTTCCTTCAGAAAGAGATTGGCTTGTTTCACTCCTGGCTCCATTTAGAATTTGACTAGAAAACTATTATAATAATAATAAAAAAAGAATAGAAAACTATAGAAAAAAAAATCTTTGAAAATTTCTAACCATAAGCTCACACTCATGTGTAGCCTAAATTTATTTTAAAATAGACGTAGGTAGGTCAATAGGCACCTCACAGAAGCAGACAGAAATTGTCTCTGGAAAAATGTGCTTTAAATGAGGACCTCATGAGTTCTTTATCATAAATCATTGGACACACAGGAAATAAAGCCACCACGTATGATAATACGCATTGACAAACAAAGTCTATGGATATTAGAATTATCAAATGCAGAATATAAAATATGTTTAAGAAAAAAAGAATAAGTTGAAAAGATATTGAGGATAAAAAGACTATCAAAATTAAATATGAAGATTCTAGAATGCAAAAAATGGATAATCAAAATTAACTTAGTAGATGGATTAAACAGCCATTAGACAAAGTTGAACAAAGAGTTAGCACACTGGAAAATATATCTGAAGAAATTCCCAAAATAGCAGTAGAGAAACAAAGAAAAGGTAAATACATAAGACATGAAGACACAAAGAGTAGCATAAGAAGGTCCTACGTTTGTCTAAATAAAGTTCCAGATGGACACAATAGGAGAACAGGGGAGAACAAAGTTTCAAAGACAAAATAGCAAAATATTCCCTGAATAAAGCAAAATATTCACTGAACAAAGACACAGACCCTCGGGGGCGCCTGGGTGGCTCAGTCGGTTAAGCGGCCGACTTCAGCTCAGGTCATGATCTCGCGGTCCGTGAGTTCGAGCCCCGCGTCGGGCTCTGTGCTGACTGCTCAGAGCCTGGAGCCCGTTTCAGATTCTGTGTCTCCCTCTCTCTCTGACCCTCCCCCGTTCATGCTCTGTCTCTCTCTGTCTCAAAAATAAATAAATGTTAAAAAAAAAAATTAAAAAAAAAAAAAAAAAAAAAAAAAGACACAGACCCTTGGACGCTAGAAATCAAATTAATCCACAGGTAGATACAGAATAAAACTGTAGAACATCAAAGTCAAATAGAAGCTCTTAAAAGGAGCCGGAGAGGAAAAACTAACCATCATCAAAGACCAAAAACTGATTTGTCACCAATAACAGTGGAAGCTAGGGGGAAAATGAAATAGTATTCAGGTGCTAAAAGTAAATAATTCTCAACCAAGAGTCACATGTCCAGAAAAAGTGTATCTTTGAAGATTGAGACTGAAATAAACACCTTTTCAGACAAACAAAAACTGAGAGCATTTGCTGCAAGCAAGTTCTAACAAAGAAATTTTGCAAGACATATCTCAGCTTGAACAAAAATTATAATATACAATTAATATAAAATCATATGACTTTATTAACATAAGATAATATGAAAATACGGGGCGCCTGGGTGGCTCAGTCAGTTAAGCAGCCGACTTCAGCTCAGGTCATGATCTCACAGTCTGTGAGTCTGAGTCCCGCATCAGGATTTGTGCCGACAGCTCAGAGCCTGGAGCCTGCTTCAGATTCTGTGTCTCCCTCTTTCTCTGCCCCTCCCCCATTCACACTCTGTCTCTCTCTCAAAAATAAAATAAAAACATAAAAAAAAGTTTTAAAAATTATATGACAATAGCATACAATTTGGAAGCAATTAAAGTATTTCAAATTGCTTATATTATTCAAGCAGGAGAAGGTATTAATAAACTTTAAACTTTCTTAAATATTTGGAGACTAGAATGAAGTAGATCAAACCAGATATTTCACTATAGGGCATAGCTTTAAAGATATTACCTGCTGCATTCAGAATGTTGGGAATTTAGGGAAGCTCAGTAAACTGCAGCTCCCTTTATTAAAAAAAAAAAAAGACTTTAAATATATTCAACTATTAAGGCAAGACATTTTCCCATATAAAACATTATAGTTTTCCCACTCCTCCAAATATTCCAATAAACAGCTTTTCTCAATGGCCCCAGTGCAAACTATGAGTGACCACCAGGCTGTGAGGACCACCACGAGCCATAGTTCCTGTACAGCTCCAACAATAGAGCAATCCAAGAGCGTCAAAGCCACCGCAAGCTCACCTGTAGTGTTGTAGTTCTGTTTTTTCAGTTTCCCACTTGAATTTGGAACTAATTGAGAAATTGCATAAAGAGTCAGGCAGATGGAAATTAAATAATCACCTTATTAAGGAGAAAATATTTTTTGAGAACAGGGCCTAGGTACATATAAAAGGGCCTGCTTGTTTGTTCTTCTGATCTTTATACGTACTACCTAAAACTGCAAGCAATACCCACCGGAACAGAGCCTGCCCCTCCAAGCTTACTAGCTGGTTAAGGGCAGACCAGCATGCACGCTCTCTGCAGGCAAACAGATCCCAAAGAGAGGCCTGAGAAAGAAACCGATGTGCACATGCTCAGAGGCTATTCTGAAATTCAGAAACCAGGCAAGTCACTCCGTCCATTGGAAGGGAAGAGCTTGTAGTGAAGGAGATGAGAAGAACACGATTCTGCTACCACGCCCTTCCACATAGAAACATGCAATGACTGATGAGGAACTCCCTACTACCAACTCCAAAGGGGAATTTGAAGTCTTTGGGAGGACACAAGGAGACACGATGTTTTCAGCACCTTTACCTCCTCCCTGGGGCTGAGCTGTGATGTTGAGCTCACATTGTACTTTAGCTTTCAGGACAAGGACAATCTGCTCCTCCATGGTAATGGTGCCACCAGAATCCAGCTGTAGAAATGAACAAAATACAAACAGAACAATATTTCCATTACATTTTTTAAGCCATGGTATAACCTTTCATTATATACTGATACAGTTGAAAATTAAAGTTTTGATAGCCAGCTATCTGAAATAGTCTTTTATCTGAGTCAAACTTTCTACAGGATAGCTTTCATCAGATACATTGATACTGATTCCCACCCTGAAACATGCTTCTAACCTACAGCAAGTGAATAATAAATTCTTGGATGAGTTCACCTAGATTTGGCTTTAGCACCACCAGTAATGGAGAGGAAATTCTACTATTGGAAAACCTTATTTCAATGAAATATATTTTAAATATGACCAAATATTCATAATTGTTCAGATTCTGTTGCTTGGACCACCTGAATCTGATGCATATATAAAATGTACATCTTTATGCTGCACATCAGACTCAGTGAGTCAGAATTTATTTCTGGAGGTGGTGGACTGGTAATCCTTGTGTTTCCCAGGGACGCTTTGTGGTTCTTGCACTAACTTTAATGGGTTTGACAACCAACATACTTGAAGGTACAAGATAATGGTGAAGATCATTCTATTAGTCAAGTTTCAATCAGAGAAGCAGAACTATAAGAGATTAGGATATACAGAGAAATAAAAGTAAAAATAGAATAGAATAAGTAAGTACTTGTTACAAGGATTTGACTAAACAGTTGTGGGAGGTGACTAAATAGTTTCTAGAAGGCCTTTTTTTTTTTTTTTTTTTTTTTTGGTCTGATACTGGAGCTGGAAATCTGCAGGTCAGGCAGTTAAAAAGAGATGAATATAAAGAGAGGGAGAGAGTAGGAAGAACTTGGAACCATGAGCATGAGCTAAAACCAAGAGGACACAGTAGAATGCATGTGAGTTCTCGGGGCCTCCAGCCTTCATGTTGTAGGTGTCCCACAGAAACTGGCATTCTTTATCATGGACCTAAACACACTTAGCCCAGGAATCAGAGAAGTTAAAGAAGAACCCAGGAAAATATGAATCTGCTGCAGGCCTGGCTGCTATCCCCCACAATGAGATGAGCCAATAGAGAGCCAACAATGCGTGTGAGATACGAAAGCACCTGCCTTGACCATCTGAGTGTAAAAAACAAAATGGCTGTTGCCTCACTTCTGCCTTCCAACACTCATGAAAGCATGTCTTATGTGTCACCCTAACCAGAAACATAAAGGGAATGGGGATTCTGGGAAATGCGGTTTAAACAGCTAAGCTGACACATTACAAAGCCACCAAAATCTACCCCTGTCAACTTGGCACCCACACATATCTCTTTAAACCACAATTAATTTCCAGAAAACTCAATAACAAAGTCACGCTCCATCTAACATGACACAATTTGTTTGGTACTGAGAGTGATTCCAAAGAACAGAATTTAAGGAGCAAAAAAATCTGTATTTGTCATCTCTAGCTGTATAACAAATTGACCCAAAACTCTGTGGCTTACAACAAGCATTAATTATCTCACAGCTTGGGATAAACTTAGCTAGGTGGTTTTGGACTCAGTCTCTTATGAGGTTTCAGCCAAGACACTAGCTACAGGTGTGGTTACCTAGACTTGATTGGGACTAGAGGATCCACTGCCAAGGTGGTCCACTCACACAGGTATTGGCAGAGGGCTTAAGTTTCTCAACGGCTGAGAGGAAACATTAGTTCCTCACCCTACGGTTCTCTATGGGTGCTTAAGTGTCTTTACAACATGACAATTGGCTCCCACCAGATGAGTAGTCCAGAGAGAAAGCAAGGAGAAAGCCACCATGCCTTTTATGATCTACTCTCAGATGTCACTCATGGTTATTCCCATCATATTCCATTAGCTAAAAAGCAAGCCACCAAGTCTCACTCAGGGGGAGAGGAATTAATCTGTACCTTTTAAAGGGAGGTGTCAAAAAATTTATAAATGTATCTGTAGTCAGCTGCAATTTTCTGCAGGTGCTCATCTATTTTCCAGAATGAGAATACTGAGTATTGTGGTTTTTGTAGATTTATTAACAATAATAGGGTCCAGAACTTTGCATTTCTGTTTTCTCCTAGGGGCTTAGAGATTCTTTTTATTTATTTATTTATTTATTTATTTATTTATTTATTTCAAGTTAATTAACATGCAGTGTAGTATTGGCTTCCAGAGTAGAACCCAGAAGTGATTCATCATTTACATATGACACCCAGGGCTCATCCCAACAAGTGTCCTCCTTAATGCCCATCACCTATTTAGCCCATCTCCCCCCGCCCTCGACCTTCCCCCTCAAGCAACCCTCAGATTGTTCTCTGTCTTTAAGAGTCTGTTATGGTTTGCCTCCCTCTCTGTTTTTACCTTATTTTTCCTTCTCTTCCCCTGTGTTCATCTGTTTTACTTCTTAAATTCCACATATGAGTGAAATCATATGCTATTTGTCTTTGTCTGACTGACTTACTTCGCTTAGCATAATACACTCTAGTTCCATTCACATTGTTGCCAATGGCAAGATTTCATTCTTTTGGATCTCCAAGTAGTACTCCATTGTGTGTGTGCATGTGTGTGTGTGTGTGTGTGTGTGTGTATATATATACACCACGAGCCATAGTATATATATATACCACGTATATATATATATATACCACGTCTCCTTTATCCATTCATCTTAAATCAAATGAGATGAAAAACCTATCAATTTACCTAGGTGACAAACTCCCAATAACACAATCCTTTGTAAACCTCGAATATTTAATTTTTGGTTGTAAATACTTATTCTCTAGAATCATTCCTTTAAGGAAATAAGGAAAACAAACCTTTTTATGTTTTGCAATAAGACATTAGGGACTGAACATTAGAAATAGAAGGATGTTTGTATTAGGCATAAAAACACCTAGAGATTACTGATAATTATGATTTTAAATAACATATAAAATGATACACTGGCAGGTTAACTTGAAATGGGGGATACAGAAAATATCTGTCATTAGAACTCATATCAGCATCAAAAATAAGTCTTATTTCTGAAAACTATGAGTTTATTATTTCCTAACATATTTACAATACAGAGTTGCTCAGTGAATATTCTGGAATATAGTTTTAGAGATTTCTGGATAATATTCATAGTTCAATTCTCACATTTATTTTAATAATATTTATGAAATGAGAGAACAAACAAAAACTGATTTTTTTGGATTGGAATACATACCATAATTTAGTTATCAAGCAAACACAATACAGATTCTGAGTTAAAAGTATCTACTCTAAAAGTGAGCCATAAAAATCTCATGTACCCAAAAGGGAGAATGAAATGGAAGCCAATGAGTCATCTAAGTGAGCATGGTAGGAAAATTAACTTCTTCCCCTTCATTCCCCAGAAACAGCCAGGCACCATTCACATTTTGTTTTGCTTTATTTTTTGGCTGGGTTGTTTGTTTTTTTCCAATTCAATAGTTATTTTCTTGTACCTCAATCCTAGAAAACACTGGGTAAGCTGTGCCCAACATTCAGAACTAAAAATTTGATTCAGAGAAATTTGATTTCAGTTATCAAACATGAACATTGCAAATCACCCCTTGTAAATTTTTATTTGAACAAATACAGTTTTTGTTTTCTTTTGTGCAGACTTAGCCTTTTTATTGGGATCATCTTTTCAGGAACATAAGCATCATATAAACTTTAGCTTCTACAGATATTTTACTCTACACATGTGGCCAATTTAACCAGGAGCAAGTTTGATTAGAATGTGCTAATTCATGAACTTTTAAATTGCTCTTTAGTCATTCCAACTGAGGATAAGGAAATGTTTAACATCTTTTATATGACTTTCTCTCCCTCCTTAGTTACAGTTACAAGTGTTCTTCACCATAGAGAGACAGTAAAATCATAATGTACTTAAAACAGAAGAGGAGTTTTCATGTTCAATGCCTATTACTCCAAAAGCAACAATTGCATCCAAAGCAAAATGGCACATTTAGTAAAAACAAGATGTTACTAATTTTTCCTGGGCAAGTGATCATTTACAATTTGAAAGAAAACGATGTATTTTACTGAAAGTACTTAACGTTCTTGTTACACATACTGACTGGTTAAAGTCAGAATATGCAAATCTTCATAATTTCAATATTCACATTTATTCCATTTTTAAGTAAACATGCACCCATAAATTAGATGTTTTTGAAAAGAAGCATTCTGGAACTTCTACTTCTGGCATGATGGGGTAGATATACTTTTCTCTATTTCTTTCAGTAAGTACAACTAAAAACCCTAGACATTATACATAAAATGAACATAAGATAAAATTCTGAAATGTGAAGAGCAGAAAGCAGACCAGCTAGGGACCTCAGATCCCAAAGAACAACACAGTGGTGAATTCTCTGGGTTTTCTTTTTGCCTCGTGTATTTGGGACTTGGAGGTGAGAAGCTGGTAACTCAGAAACACCAAGAGACACTGACCAAAAAAAAAAAAAAGCCTCCAGAAAACCTTGCTCTCTATAGCAAAGAAGGAAAGGAGGAGCCTGACTAGACAGAAAACTCTCACACAATAATAGCCCAATCTAAGCCAAACACCACAGGAGAAAAGCTGCAGTTTTATCCTGACACCTCAAAGGCCAAGTGGAGCGCCTAGTCTTCTACCTTGGCGGGCTGTAAGGAGGTGACCCTACACTCTCTCCAGAGATAGTTTCAGAGCAAAGTAGAGAGCCAGGACATTCACCCACACTGCTCTGGGACAAGTGCCCTCGCCTTTCCAGTGTTACTGGGGAGCCTGGACTTCCACCCCCTGCTGGCAGTAACAAGGTATCCCTCCATCCGCCCTCTGGGGTGCTGTCAGGAAAGACTGAGTAGCGAGTAGCAAGTAAGTCAGCCTGCAACGAGGCCACCCCATTGTGCTGTCAGTGGAGACCACATGGGGCCTACAACTCCCATCCCCACCCATCAGTAACAAGGAGCCCCATCTTAGGTGCCAACAGCAGCTGGCTGGGGAACCTGAACTTCTATTGACACCCTTATTTCCCCAACTATATTAATACCAGATAAAGTATACTTCAGGAAAACAAACTTACCAGAGACCAAGAGGGACATTGTATGAAGACAAAAGTGTCATTCCACCAAGAAAACACAACTATCGTAAAAGTGGATGCATCAAAAAAAAAAAGTGAAGCAAAAATTGATAGAATTGAAAGAGGAAATAGACAAATCCACAATTACAGTTTAAAATTTCAATACTCCTTTCTCCATTGATAGAACAACTAGACAGAAAAGCAACAAAGAGATAAAAGAACTCAACAAGACCACCAACCAAGAGATCTAATAGACATTTATAGAACACTTCACTCAACAAGGCAGAATACACATTCTTTCCAAGTGTTCACAGAATATATATCAAGGCAGACCACATCCCTGGCCATAAAACAGATCTCAACAAGTTTAGAAGAACTGAAATCATACAGAGTATGTTCTCAGACAATGGGATCAAACTAGAAATCAAAAACAGAAAATAACAGGAAAATCTCCAAACACTTGGAAACTAAACAACACACTTCTAAATAATCCATGGGTCAAAAAGTAAGGCTCAAGGGAAATCAAAACAATACACTGAACTAAATGAAAATGAAAACACAAAATATCCAAATGCATAAGGCATAGCTAAAGCAACGCTGAGAGAAATTTACAGCACTAAATACCTACATTGCAAAAGAAGAAAAGTCTCATATCAATAACACAATGTTCCATCTCAAGAATCTGGAAAAAGGAGAGCAAACTAACAATAAAACAAGTAGAAAAAAAGACATAATACAGATAAAAACAGAAATCAATAAAATTAAAACAAACAAACAAAAAAACACAGTAGAGAATGTCAATGAAACAAAGAGCTATGTCTTTGAAAAGATGATAAAATTGACAAACTTCTAGCAAGCGGACAAAGAAAAAAAGAGAGAGGACACAAAGTGAATTATAGAAATGAGAAAAGATTAGTGGTTGCCCCAGGGCTGAGGAGAAGGAGATGTGAGAGAGGCTATAGAACAGCAACAAAGGCAATTCTTTTGGAGATGGAATATATCTGTATCTTGACTGGATCAATGTCAATATGCTGGTTGTGATATTGTACTATAGTTTTGTAAGATGTTACCACTGGGAGAAATTGAGTAGAGGGTACAGGGTTCTCTCTGTATTATTTCTTATAAATGCATATGAATCTACAATTATCTCAATAAGTTAATATTTTAAAAAAGAATCCACCTAACTTGAAAAAACACAATATAATATTTTAAAATATTACCTCATTCTAGTAAATGAAGATTTGCCACAAGGTGGTTGCAAAAAACAAAGGTAAGTAAGACCTGTTAAAATATGATGATTTTATAATTTTGCAAAAATATCTCCTTTATAAAATGAAGTTTCCTTAATGTGTATAATGCCTTCTTAGGAAGTTATTGTAATATTTATATACCAAATCTGACTCTAAGTCAGAAAGGATTGAAAGAATTTTTAAAGAGAATGAATTTCTTTAGACATTCTACTTTCCATACTCCAAAAGGAAGGTGAGCTTGTCTATAATAAAAAGATTTGTTTGGAATTCAGGACTTGTCATATAGTCTAGTTTCCTGGGCCAAATAATAAATCAGTTTTATTAACTTTCTACTCCATGTTTTCACACAGGCCTCAAAAGAGTTCATATAGACCTATTAATATTTTATTTTACTTTCTTAAATACTGATTTCACTCTCAGGAGTGTGCGTCCCTGAGAGCAGGCAAAGTTTTTATTTTGTGAAGTGAGATGGAGACTGAAACATGGTTTTAATTATTTATAATTTATTGTCTGTAATATTGGGTTCTAACAAAGAAAAGGAATCTGTTATAATAAATGATAGCTTTGAACCATCCACCTTTAATTAAAACACCAACTATGAAAGTGTTTCCCCATTTGTCCTTTGTTAATTCAAAGTAAAACAAGTTATATGGATAAAATACACAGAATACACACACACACACACAACATAAGCGTCCAGACTTCTCAAGATTTTTGTTTGTTTATTTATTTCAAGAGAGAGAGAATGAGAGTGAGCATAAGTGGGGGAGGGTCAGAGACAGAGAGGGAGAGAGAGAGAATCCCAAGCAGTCTCCACACCATCAGTACAGAGCCCAACACCGGGCTGGATCTCACACCATGAGATCATGACCTGAGCCAAGATCAAGAGTCAGACGCTTTGTTGACTGAGCCACCCAGTCACCCTTCAAGATTTTTAATCCTTTCACAAACTGACCTCTAACTCAGAGCTAATCCAAAGTCCAGTCCATTTTTCACATTAGGCAATAAACCATAAAACTTCCCATGACTCGTTCATGCAGGAAACAAACCGAAAGCAGTTTAAGAATATAATGTATCCAGGGACACCTGGGGGCTCAGTCAGTTGAGTGTCTCACAGGTCTTGGCTGTGGTCATGATCTCACAGTTCATAGGATGGAGCCCCACATCAGGCTTTGCACTGACAGCAAGGAGCCTGCTTAGGATTCTCTCTCTCTCTCTCTCTCTCTCTCCCTCCCCTACTCTCTCATGCTCTCTCTCTCAAAATAAATAAATATTAAAAAAGAATATAATGTATCTATCTGTGACGTGGCTCAAAATCAGTTAAGAAGGCAGCACTAGAAATGTGATCACACAGAACTGTCATTTTTCACACCTGTCATTCACCCTTTCTCTTTCATTTTAACCACATGAATTTATTAGGTATTTGTAGAGTCCAATTACTACTTAGAAAAAGCAATGTTAATTTCTTAAGTAATTTAATGATGATAGAGGTAAAGAACAGATCAGCCATTGCTAGGTATTGGGGGAGGGAGGGACAAGGGAAGAGAAGGAAGAGGTTGTGGCCATAGAAGGAGAGCAGGAGGGATTCCTGTATTGAAACTGTTCTGTATTTTAACTGTGGTGGTAAGTCTCGTGTATCTGCTTATGTGTGATAAAACTACATAAAACTGCCCCCCACACGCACATGCCCAATGAATATATATAAAACCAGTGACATCTGAATTAAAGAGGCAGATTCCATCAATATCAATTTCCTGCTTGGGTTATTGTACTATAGTTATGAAAGATGTCACCACTGGGAGAAATTGGGTGAAAGGTTTATAGTATCCCTGTATTATTTCTTACACTGCATGTGAATCTACAATTTTCTCAAAATAGCTTTTTAATTCATATAATAGTTTTTAGTGAATTGTATTTAGTTTATTAATGATTATAACCATGACAGATCAACTAAATGTTAAATGAAACATAATAGAATCTATTAATTTGAGGAAATTAAGTTCAAATATAATAAGACTACTTGGCAAAGAATGTGAATGCAAAAGAAACCACGCATTAGGTAGCTCCCCATAATTTACAGATTTCTATAAATATAAAAGGTTCCCTATTATTCTCAATGAAACCCAATTAGAACTGAGAATTTTTAAATTCCCACCCATTACCAGATCTCCTAAGCAAGAAACTAATTGTCAACTATTACTCATCAACTAATTTAAAATAACTCCCTTGACAATCAAATGAAGTAACTATGTGTATCTTCCTCAAAAGTAATTTACTTATTTTACACAAAGTTGCCATCAAAACATAAAGTCAGAGGTAGCCAAGTTAAAAACTATGCACATAAGATCAAGCAGGTTTGTGCAACATTCAATCCTTAAGGCAAAGGCTCCCTTTTCAAATCTCAGCAAAGTTGGCTCAAGATTTTTAGTTATTTAAAAACCTAATTAGTTAGTTACATCTGAAATGGCTTTCAAAATCTTTCCACACTAAGAATTTGAGAAGTTTTCTATGAACATAGAAAAGCTGAACATTTCCTTTGAATGAGGTCTCTGCAATTAGGGGGAAACACATGATTTCAAATACAGGCATACTTCACTTTATTGCACTTCTCAGATACTTTTTTTTTTTTTTACAAATTAAACGTTTGGGGTGACCCTGCATCGAGTGAGTCTTTCAGCACCATTTTTCCAACAGCATTTGCTCACTTCATGTCTCTGTGTCATTCTCGTAATACTTGCAATATTTCAAACTCTTTCATTTATTATTATATTAGTTATGGTTATCTGTGATCAGTGATTATGACTCACTGAAAGCTCAGATTATGGTTAGCATTTTTTTATTAATAAAGTATTTGTAATTAAGATATGTACATTGTTTTTTTCAGACATAATGCTATTATATACTTCATATACTACAGTATAGTGTAAATATAACTTTTATATTCACTGGGAAACCCAATAATTCTTTTGACTCACTTTATTGCAATATTCACTTTATTGCAATGGTCTGGAACCAAACCCATAATATCTCCAAGGTAAGTCTGTCGATCTTAAGTGTTTCACCATAAAAAATAAAAGTAAAAAAAAGAATGAACGAAAAAGTGAGTGATTGATGTGCTAATGACCTTGATAATGATAATCATGTCACAATGTAGACATACATGAAATCATCATGTTGTACACCTTTGAAAGAATCACATTGTACAACCTAAAAAAAACAGTACAATACAAAATAAATAAGCTACCTTCACCCAAAAAAACAGTGTTGCCCTATTTGGGGACATAACAAATCATCAAGAAGATGACTGTTTCCTTCAAGCAGTTGGCAACAAAAATTTGAGATACAGAAAATCAGGCTGCAGGCCAAATTGCATTGGTCAACATTCCATCCATTTGCATCTATGGTGTCACCACCTGAGGCAACACATCTGTCATGCAGCACAGCTGTGGATTCCTGGGAAGTAGTGACTGGGAAAAATAACATGGTTGATATCCAATGAGAATGAGAAGGCTAATTTCCAGCAAAAGCAATGAGGTAAAAATCACCATCAATAATAAGGCCCACAAACTATAAGGTAAGTTTCACATAGTAGAAACTCTGTGCACTCATTAGCTATAACAATTGTGCATGTACATTAAGAGAATAAAGGAAAATTACTATGAGAGCTTGTAAATTAAACCATCTATGACCCCCCAAAAAACAGGGGGGATGAATGTTGGAACTAAACTCTGGTTTCCTTGATTTCTGATACGAGGATGTAACCACCGATCACATAATAGCTGGCTTTATGGATGAAAGAGAGGAGGCAAGGTGTGACTGTTCTTAGTTGAATGAGTAATAGCGGGGAGGAGGAGGAGGAGGAAGAGATAACAAGTAATGAGGAATTTACTCAGCAGATATGGGAATAATAAAAGGTTTCTAAATCAGGAAGAAGTGTGAATCCACATGGTCTTATTGGAGGTAAAGTAAAATTTAACCCAGTGGGGTGGGGGTGGGGGGATAGGGGAGTGGGAGAGAGCTATATTTGACAAGACAGTGTGAGATCAGTGTAGTTTGGGACACAAACATTTGGACAGATAAATGGAGAGACAGGCAGAAGGGCCAAGAAAGCAGAGCAGCATGGAAGTTCTCGGCTTCTCTCATCCTGAAATGCAGTTAGATCATCACCAAACCATTTTGCACACCTAGGAAGCTGATTTGAGGATTAACACAACAATCTGCATAACTTGAGCCACAGAACTTGGCAAGTATGCCGTGAGGAGAGGTGAACTGGGGGAGAGAGAAGCCACGGAGGGTAGGGAGCTGTTTCGTGTGGGTTTTTTTTAATGTTTTATTTTTTATATTTGAGAGAGAGAGAGAGTAGGGGAGGGGCAGAGAAACAGAGACAGAATCTAAAGCAGGCTCCAGGCTCCAACCTGTCAGCACAGAGCCCGACGCAGGGCTTGAACCCATGAACCATGAGATCATGACCCGAGCCGAAGTTGGACGCTTAACCGACTGAGCCACCCAGGCACCCCAAGTAGGGAGCTGGTTTTGCAGAGAGAGAACAGAGAAAGGGGAGAAGAGTGCAGGAAAAGCTTTCCCTCCAAAAGAGTGGAAAGAGAAAGAGTGGAAACACTTACAAGGGACTGAACAAGAAATCTGTTCCCCAAAACCATTGACAGGGAGAAAGAAGAGGGTTTCAATACCATTAGGACTCTATAAACAGGGGTGCACAGAGTCAGAAATTTCAGAGCTCAGAGTTCCTATGCCAGAGACTAGGAAGCTGGGTGAATCCATTTTCACCTCTCCTGTGTGTGCACATAGATGCATACGCACACCTCACTGATCCACCCCAGTAAACTAAGAAGGGCCACCTAGTGGAGAACAGAGCCATTACACCAAGCCCCACCCAACTGCACCTTCACAGCAAATGCCCTAGAGGACCATCACAAGTCTCTCTGCCTGCTGAGTATATGGACTATAAAGTGATTCATAGCTTGAATTTTAGGGGAAACTAGATGTAACTTCATTCAGGTTTCATTCTGTTGCTGGTCTATTTTTTTTTCTTTGTTCTCCTCTCTTTTCTTTTTCTTGGATACAGAAAGAGAAAAAATTTATTATTTTCATTTTTTTTAATAATTTTTTAAATTCTACTTACTATGTTTTTTGGTTTTTGTAATTTTTTAATTCTATGTCACTTTCTTCATTTCATTTTATTCCATTTTATTGTATATACTTTTTTAATTTTTAAACTTTTTCTTACTTTTTTCCTTTTCTTTCCCTTTTTTTTCTATTCTATCAAGTTTCTTTTAACAAGCAGACCAAAACACACCTAGGATTTAGCTTCCTTTATTTGATTTTTTGTGTTGTTTTTAATTTTTTAACTTTCATTTTTTATTTTATTAATTTTTTTTCATCTCCAAAATGATAAAACAAAGGAATTCACCCCAAAAAAAGAACAGGAAGAAATGACAGCCAGGGCTTAATCAATACAGATATAAGCAAGATGTATTCTAGAATTTAGAACCATGATAATAAGAATACTAGATGGGGTAGAAAAAAAGCATAGAATCTCTTTCTGCAGAGATAAAAGAGGTAAAATCTAACCATGACTAAATTAAAAATGCTATAACCGAGATACAATCTCAAATAGATGTCACAGTGGCAAGGATGGATGAAACAGAGCAGTGAATTAGTGATATAGAAGACAAAACTATGGAGAATAATGAAGCAGAAAAAAAGAGGGAAACTAAGGCAAAAGAGCATGATTTAAGAATTAGAGAACTCAGTGACTTATTAAAAAGGAATAACATCTAAGTCATAGGAGTCCCAGAAAATGAAGAGAGAGAAAAAGGGGGTAGAAGGTTTTTGTGAGCAAATCACAGCAGAAAACTTTCCTAATCTGGAGAAAGACACAGACATCAAAATCCACAAAGCACAGAGAACTCCCAGTAGATTCAACAAAAACTTGCCATCAATAAGGCATATCATAGTCAAATTCACAAAATACACAGACAAGGAAAGAATTATAAAAGCAGCAAGGGGAAAAACATCCTTAACCTACAAGAGAAGACAGATCAGTTTCACAGCAGACCTATCCACAGAAACTTGGCGGGCCAGAAAGGAGTGGCAGGATATATTCAATGTGATGAATCAAAAAGATATGCAGCCAACAATTCTTTATCAAGCAAGGCTGTTATTCAAAGTACAAGGAGGGATAAAGAGTTTCTCAAACAAAAACTAGCAAGGGGAAAACCTGACAGTGACAAGCAGAAGAATGAACCTGGACCGCTTTCTTACACCATACACAAAAATAAACTCAAAATGCATGAAAGACCTAAAAATAAGACAGGAAGCCATCAAAATCCTAGAGAAGAAAGCAGACAAAAACCTCTTTGACCTTGGCCACAGCAACTTCTTACTCAACATGTCTCTGGAGGCAAGGGAAACAAAAGCAAAAATGAAGTATTGGGACCTCATCAAGATAAAAACCTTCTGCAAAGTGAAGAAAATAATCAACAAAATAAAATGCAACTGATGGAATGGGAGAAGATATTTGCAAATGACATATCAGATAAAGGGTTAGTATCCAAAATCTATAAAGAACTTACCAAACTCAACGCCCAAAAAACAAATAATGCAGTAAAGACATGGATGAAAGACATGAATAGACATGTCCATTCCAAAGAAGACAACCAGATGACTAACAGACACATGAAAAAATGCTCAACATCACTCATCATCAGGGAAATATAAATCAAAACCACAATGAGATACCACCTCACACCTGTTAGAATGGCTGCAATTAACAACTCAGGAAATGACAGATGTTGGTGAGGATGTGGAGAAAGGGGAACCCTTTTGCACTGCTGGTGGGAATGCAAACTGGTGCAGCCACTCTGAAAAACAGAATGGAGATTCCTCAAAAAATTAAAAATAGAACTGCCCTACAACCCAGCAATTGCACTAATAGGTATTTATCTAAAGGATACAAAAGTACAGATTCAAAGGGGCACATGCACCCCACTGTTTATAGCAACACTATCAACAATAGCCAAAGTATGGAAAGAGCCCAAATGTCCATTGCAAAATTAGTCAGAGAGACAAATATCATCTGACTTCACTCATGTGGAACATGTTGTATTAGTTCCAGATATATAGCATAATGATTTGTCATTCCACAATATATGCAAATATCAAATCATCCAGTTAACATCCATTACCATACATTTACAAAATTCTTTTTCTTGTGATAAGAAATTTTAAAATCTATCCTCTTAGCAACTTTCAAATATTCAAGACAGTATTATAACTATAGTCACCATTCTGTACATTACATCCTCATGACTTACTTATTTAAAAGACTTTTTTTTAAGTAGGCTTCATGCCCAGCACAGAGGCCAAGGCAAGGCTTGAACTCACAACCCTGAGATCAAGACCTGAGCCAAGATCAAGAACTGGACACTCAACAGACTGAGCAACCAAGGAACCCATGACTTACTTATTTTAAAACTTATTTTAAAACTTTTAAAACTTGTTATTTTGACAACCTTCACCCATTTTGCCCTGTTTGGGGTTTTTTGTTTGTTTGTTGGGTAAGGTATTTTGGTGTTTTTTTTTTAATAGCACTATTAAAATACAAAGAACTTCATATATTTAATGGGTACAATTCAATGGGTTTGGACATACGCAAACATTTATGATACCATCACCCAAATCAAGGTAACAGACGTAGCCAACATCTTCCAAAGTGTCCTTGTGATTCTTGTCTGGTTTTTGTTTTTTGTGGTACAAAGAGTTAACATGAGATCTACCCTCTTAAACTTTGAAGTGCACAATACCATGTTGCTGACTATAAGCACTATATTGTCCTGCAGACCTCTAGAACTTGTTCACCTCACATAGCTGAAACTTAAATAGAAAGATGTTGTTCAATGGATAAGGTATTCTTTGTTTTCCTGTATCTGTATAATGAAAGCACAAATCTTATCTTGCTTTCAATGTAAAATTGTGCCAATATACATCTGACTAGATAACCTAGGGAAATTTCTTGGCACATATATCTGAAACCACAGGTAGAGCAGGCTTCAAAAGAATGACAGAATGTAAAGTTCACAAGGGTAGGGATTTTCAGGTTTGGATTTTTTTTTTCACTGTGCATCCTTCCTCTACCACTTGTCTTTGTTTGCCACAAAGTTGCTGAGGAATTAAATGGATGTTGGAAAGGTAATAATAATGCTCCTTGCCAGGGCGCCTGGGTGGCTCAGTCTGTTGAGTGTCCAACTGTGTCTCAGGTCATGATCTTGTGGTTTGTGAGTTCAAGCCCCACAATGGGCTTGCTGCTGTCAGCTCAGAGCCTGCTTCCAATCCTCTGTCCTCCCTTTTTCTGTCCCTCCCCAACTTGCAGTCTCTCAAAAATAAACACTTTCAAAAAGTGCTTCTTGGGGCGCCTCGGTGGCTCAGTCAGTTAAGTGTCCGGCTTCAGGTCAGGTCATGATCTTGAGGTCCATGAGTTCGAGCCCCACATCAGGCTCTGCACTGACAGCTCAGAGCCTAGAGCCTGCTTCAGATTCTGTGTCTCCCTCTCTCTCTGCCCCACCCCCACTCACACTCTGTCTCTCTCTGTCTCTCAAAAATGAATAAATGTTTAAAAAATGTTTTAATAAAAATAATTTCTTAAATGCTTCTTGCCTTCCTCTTAAAGTTGTTGTGAGGATTAAAGAAAGTAATCCATATAAAGCATCTAGTTAAAGGCCTTTATATGGTGAACACTGCATAAATATTAACTAGTATTATGAAGCCTATACTTTTTTTAAAGATTTTATTTTTTAAGTAATCACTACACCCAATATGGAGCTCGAATTCACAACCCTGAGATCGAGTCACACGCTCCACCAACTGAGCCAGCCAGGTGCCCCACCAAGTCTATATTTTTATCACTTTCTACATATATTTGACCAACATAAACTTAATGAAGCAAAAAAGAAAAAAAAAGTGCTGAACATGAGAACCTTTGGCAGAGATCGGCAGGCCTTTCCCATCTCTAGTTGAGGACCTTCTGTCTACACTGCACAAACAACTGAAGTAAAAGACAAAATACACGAGAGAAGGAGAATGGACAGATGCCACAGGATGGGAGACAGAAGGCACAGAACT
Organism: Neofelis nebulosa; assembly: GCF_028018385.1. Classification (NCBI taxonomy): domain Eukaryota; kingdom Metazoa; phylum Chordata; class Mammalia; order Carnivora; family Felidae; genus Neofelis; species Neofelis nebulosa. The sequence continues at coordinate 28,081,404 of NC_080783.1, forward strand.
CCTCTTTGCATTGTTGGCATTCGGTCTCCTCTAGAGTGGAAGCTCCTTGGAGAACGAGGCCATGTCCTAATCCCTTTGAGAGCCTGCACCATAAAGGTAATACCTAGTAGCCCACTGTAATTTTGCTAAATTGAAAACAAGAAGACCTAGGGAAAAAGAATTTTATTTGCAGGGTACCTCCTTCTGTTCACAGAAAAGATGTCAGCCAGTTTTCTACTCATTTGACACCACTCATTGTGCTGGTTTTGCAGCGAGGATTGTTGAGTATATTTATTCTACAAGTATCTACCAAGACCTTTCATGGAGAAAACACTACTTATAGACACTGTGGCAGAAGATAGAAATAAAAGAAACCCTAGCCATAGATCTGGCCCTCAGGTAGGTCAGGGGCTAAAGTGTGGCTCTTGGGCACTTACTACACAATTAGCATGAGTGGTAAAAAAAAAAAAAAAATGTGATAGACCCACAGACAAAATGCCATTACTTATATATGACCAATCTGGTGAGAAACAGAAGTATATTGCATTTTGTGGATTGATTTTTAAAAGGCATTTTTAAGACTGTGGGAAAGCCCCATGTGTCCACCTATGGTTTCTTCTAATTTTTAGATATCTCTAACTTCAATTAATCCACATGAAAACTGTGCTTAACTTTCACTTACATGACTACCCAAAAGCTTCCGGATGTCATGTCTTACTGATTTTATTCATCTAGGAAATAAGATGCCAGAATATATGCTCAGAGGAGAAGTTCCACCTTGGGCTCATTATATGCATGAGTGCCTTTCTGAAGGTAGATTCTCTTGTAGTGTGGGCAGAAGGATATGCAAGCTTAGACATATCTCATGCCCACAAAATTGGTTTAAATGCATTGTTAAACATAATCTTTGCTCTCAGAAAGTGCATTTTAAAAAAATAACTGAATTTTTTTTTATAGAAAACAGCACTAGCCTCATTATATAAATAAGGGAAGTGACAAGTAATATAAATTATTCTTATTCAAGAATTTGCAACCAGTTTGCAATTTTATGTAAATGGTTTCATAAAGGAAAGACAGAAGTTTGCCTTAATGACACATAGAAGTCCATTCCAATCTAGTCACACGAATATTTGGCCAGAGTGTTAAGCAACACTTTTGTTTGTTTGCTAGGTGTTTAAATATATTATAGCTACGTATCTTATTTTTTTATTTTTTTTATTTATTTATGTATTTTGAGAGAGTGAGAGAGAGAGAGCGAGCACCAGCAGGGGAGGGACGAGAGAGAAGGAGAGAGAGAGAGAGAGAGAGAGAGAGAGAGAGAGAGAGAGAAGAGAATTGCAAGCAGGTTCTGTACCGTCAGTGCAGAGCCCAACGCAGGACTCAAACACATGAATTGTAAGATCATAACCTGAGCCAAAATCAAGAGTCAAACACTTAACCAACTGAGCCACAAAGGGGCACCCAATACGTATGTTATCATTAACAAGAGTATTTGACTTATTTGCGAATTCAAGCAGCAATATATAATACTTCTTCTATCTACGATCATGCAAACACTTACCAATATTCAATTAGTATCTACTAGGTACCATATTCTGTAGAAAGTTATTAAGAATCAGTTCTTGCCCTCATGTAGTCCACTATCTGTGGCAGAACATCAAAACAGCTATTTTTAGACATATTTTTAAAGAAATAGCATATCATTTATGATTTTAAAACAAAAATCATACATGATGTAATTCAGAACTTTCTACATGAGCCTTACATTTAACAAACCAATAAAATTAGCACTGATGAACATGAGCGAATATCATACTTGATAAATCTTTAGAAGAAGTCCCAGTTGAAGTAATAATAATAAACAAGATAGAATGCCTATAATAATCACTACCATTCAATATTACATTGGGAGTTCTAACTAATGCAATAAGACAAAAGATAAAAAGAAGTAACAGATATAGTTATTGGAGAAAATTGTTACTGCTCCAGAATAAACTCGGTAGGTATGAATCAATAACTAAAAATAACAGTTTCTCTATACCAACAGTAGCTAATTAGAAAATATAATCAAAATGATGATGATGATGACAATGATGGCAGGGAGAATGAGCAAACTCTGTGACATGTACTACATTAAATGCTTCTCCTGAGGTTTTCATGATGTGTAACCCACACACCAACTCAATGAATTTGGCCTTAGGTCATCCCCATTTTTCAAATGGAGACACTGAGTTTTTGAGATGTTAAGTGATAGCTAGAGAGTAGGAAACATAGATTCCAAATTCAGTTCTTAGATTACAAATTCAGTTCTTATATCAAAGTCCATCATCTTAACCATTTTATATACTTTTGCCCCCTCCAAAAAGCTATGATTTACTTTCTTTGAGCATCTATAAAATTCCATCAGCCAATGGAATAACGGTCAGGCTCAACACTGAGCCTGCTTGTTTATCACTTATTAGGACAAGAGAGCTCTGGAAATATTGAACTCTCTTAGAGACCAACAGCACTTTTCTCTCCATCTCCATGACTAGAAAGATGCAGGTTCTGTGACATCCTTTGTACCCAGGGCAGTTACTTCTGTCCCTTAGAAGAGAGTGATTAATTTTTAAAATTAAAACTGGAGTAAATGCTTAGAGACTTCAGTTCCAAGTGGGATCAAAGAGGATGAGTTTTCTTAAAATGAAAGAAATACAAATGATCTCATTCAAACATGTATGCTACCCAAAGGCACCATGCTAATTGTCACAAGGTGTTCCAAATTGTTTATTAGTCCCTTGTCCCCTGTGAGTTTACAATCCAGGGGTAATCTTACAAAAAAAACCTATCTGCATACCCTCTTTTAAACAAGTTAGCCAGCCCTTTTAATTCCACTGTAGTCTCATTCTTGAGACTACATCTCATCTTGAGAATATCATCTTGAGACTACATCTTGAGAATATCATTCACACACGTGGTTTCAGGGACCCCCTATGAAGTGCTGATGTTAATCCAGAGCTTTTCTTAAGCTTTATAATATCCAACCATCTACTAAATAACTCAGGTACCTCACACACAGCTTATCTAAAAATTTCACTCATCATATCTGCCCCGACCCACTCTTCCTTCACCTGAATGTACCTTCTAACTACCTCTTGATTCCCTCTGCCTACTTGCATCTCCAATTCTACAAAGACACACCAGTGTTCTCAGAATGGCTGCAACTGCCTTCCAATTACCTGCTCTGTCTTCAGAATGGTTTCTTGAAAGGGGAACACAGATATTAATCAAGTACTCACATTAATAAATACTCAGAAGATAATTTGTTAATAAATTAATAAACACTATGAATAAAATGTCCAATTGCTGTCAGAATGTAATTGGGTTCTGAAGGAGAAACTGTAAGGAATAGAAGGAACAGTGTTGGAGGCAGAAAATAACCTTGAAAAATTCACACACACACACACACACACACACACACACACACACACAAAGCCTTTAGTGGCTCCCAGTCATGTTTAGAAATAATCTCAATCTGGGGTGCCTGGATGTCTCAGTAGGTTGCTCAGGTCATGATACCGTGGTTCGTAGGACTGAGCCCCACGTCTGGCTCCACTCTGACAGGGTGGAGCATGCTTAGAATTCTCTCTCTGTACCTCCCTGACTTGTGCTCCTGCGCTCTCTCAAAAATAAAAAATAAATAAAATAAATTTTAAAAATCTCAATCTAATAATCATCCAATAAAAAGCCCTTAGCCAATCTACTTACAGAAAAGATCTGGCATTTTCATTATTAGACACCTTAAGGCTTTTGCATGTTTGCATATTTTTCTTTTTTTTCTTTTTTCAAAAAAAAAGTTTATTTTTTTGAGACAGAGAGAGAGAGAGACAGAGAGAGCATGCGCAGGTGAGTGGCAGAGAGAGAGAGAGACAGGGAGAGAGAGAATCCCAAGCAGGCTCTACGACGTGGGGCTCGATCTCACACCGTAAGATCATGCCCTGAGCCAAAATCAAGAGTCAGTTGCTTAACCAACTAAGCCACCCAGGCGCCCCGGTTTGCATACTTTTCAATTCAATATTCTCACATCCCATGAGATAAACACCATTATTGCCCATCACTTTAGAATGGAGGAAACGAAGACTCAAAAGGCACAATGGGCTGCCTAAAGTCACAATGCTGTTAAAAGATTTAAAGAGTAACTCAGGAAGAAGGCAAAAACCCCAGAAGAAAGAAAGAACATGGATTCTAGTACATGACAAAACCAACTGAAGCTCAAGATGGGAAAATAAATGGAATGTGTGAACATCAGTGAAAGATAGTATTTTTATTCACAAAGAATTGAGGAAGTTCCAAAGACATGAAACCTCTCTGTGCATTGGCAGGAAAAGGCCATATCTAGCTCCCTTCCATCTTGGAGCTTCTGGGCTGCCAGGGCTGAAGATTCTACCCACAGTGCAGCCACAGAGAAGTCCACCGCCTTAGGGCTACAAGGCTTCCCCTATGACTAGAAGACAATGAAACCATCCTGGCTGTCAACAGGTCAGAAGGAGAACCAACCAACCACTGGATCTTTAACTACAGTAGTGCTTATGGAAATAAGTACAATGCAGACATAATCCAGGCAAGTTTCAGCTTGATTTTGCTAAGAACAGTCCCTTAGCTTACCATCTTGGAGAAGCTGCCTATGTCCTCATTCTGTCCTCCTTCTTTTTTTTTTTTTAATTTTTTAACGTTTATTTATTTTTGAGACAGAGAGAGACAGAGCATGAACGGGGGGAGGGTCACAGAGAGAGGGAGACACAGAATCTGAAACAGGCTCCAGGCTCTGAGCGGTCAGCACAGAGCCTGATGCGGGGCTCGAACTCACGGACCGTGAAATCATGACCTGAGCCGAAGTCGGATGCTTAACCGACCGAGCCACCCAGGCGCCCCTGTCCTCCTTCTTAAATCTACCAATGATGGCTTGTTGGTAGTTACATCTGTTATCACCACAATCTCCAACTGACACAGAGATTGACATACAGGCTGTAGGCTTACTCATTTTATTTATTTATCGATCTATCCCCTTTTACCTCTATACCCCACTTCTACTTCTCTACCTTCCCAAATGCAACCACTTGTGTGAATAGACATATACACATATATCTTTTATCTCGATGTTTATACAATATATATTGCTGCTTCATGTGCTTGTATTTAAATGTATGTAAGTGGAATTATGTCATATATCTCATTGTTTATATGCCGTATCTTATCCTCTTTGAAAGGATCTCATATATGCTATTTTGTGTACCTTGAATCTACTGCTTTTTAAGTTTCACAGTATCCCATTATGAACACCCAGTTGACCCCAACACCACAGAATTATTGCAATAACCACTATGGACTTGTGTGAGAAATTCCTTGGGATATATACACAGGGGTGAATACTGTTGGGACAGAAGGTATGAATAGACATAACTTAGCTAAGCAGGGCCACACTGATCTCCACAATGAGAGCACCAATCTGGGGGGAGTGAGAGGGAGAATTTCAGAGTAGAAGCTAGGGTCTAAATCATAACTACTCTACTTGTTAACTGTGTGACTTGAGAATATTACCTAACATATTTTAGCTCCATTTTCTCATGAAATGGATAATTACAGTGCCTATCTCATAAAGTTACTATGAGAATTAAATGAGATAACAATAGATTAAAATGTTTAGCACAGTATTTAGTACTTGGTAGGTAAATAAATATTGTCACTGATTTTCATCCCCTCCCCACAAGTAAGAGATTTGATTCCCCAGTAGACTCTGAATCTTTACACTAGAAGGTCAGTATAGCTTATCCTTCTTAGTGAACAAAATAAGAGTAGAGAGATCAAGTTTCATGCCCAAGGAGGTTTCATGTTATCAGAGGAGGAATTTGAACATGGTTTTTGGGTTCCGAGGCTACTGCTCCTTCCCCCACACCAGAATGTCCCTGAAGTGATTACTGAAAAATAAAACCTGCCCGTTGGTATCTGCTCAAACCTAGTACTCTATAGAACATATATACTTCCATCCACTATGTCATGATCTTCTGGGAATTTTCTCCAGTTGTGGTGATGGATTTGCATTCACTTCCCTGCCCATATACTGTCAGAGCCACACTGATCTGCAGCCATGGAGCCTGGTGTAGGTGACTGAATCATGTGGAGTCAGCTGACTCTCGAGCCCAGCAAAACCAATGTTGTTCCTTGATAATTTTGTAAGGAAGGCAGACACTGAGATAGTCATTCAAGAAAGAACCAACCATCTGTCTGTAAGGAGTATGGTTGCCTGATAGCCTCCAGCTGCCCGACTTTCAAATGCCAGTCTCAGATCTGGGGCCAAGTGCACAATTACACAAACAACCCTGAGCTAGTAAATAAGCAACAATGGGAGTACTAGGAGCTGGCCACTTTATCGCCACGTGGGACTCCTCCGATGGGCAACCTTTACCCCTGAGGTCTGCGTGAGGTTGGCCGAGACTCTGGCAGATTTGCATCCCGATGTGAAGCTCTCCCTGTCCGATCATACTTTCTCACTCCCTTCTCTTTCAGAGGCATTATCCCCCCACCAAACAAATCTAATTGTAACACTAGTTCCATCTCAGAATCTGGGTCCAGAAGGACCCAGTGACAGAGTAAACAAAATACTACACATATTTATACAGTGCTCCCCATTGCCACATGATCACCTGCCTTTAGGAAAGGCATTACTGGGCACTGTAATAACACCTGAGGCGTGAATGCATGGGTTTTGAACTGTGCATTCAGGCCAAGGCAGCAATTTCACCAACCAAAAATCACAGAGATATTTAAAACCAATTGACAGATACTAGTCTATATTATCTATTTTGGTATGTGATCCAATGTTTACTGAATGTTAAACATTTGTTCTACACAAGCTTTTCTGCTTTGATGCATTCCCTTCAATATATTCTCTAAATTCAATATACATATTAGCTGGGAATGAAGACGAAGAAACTGAATATCAGAGAAGGTGTCAGTGTGTTGACCTAAATCACTTTCTTTTCACTTCCAGATTTCGCTTAACCTTCAGATTTTGCTTAAGGGGCCAAAAATGTAACATATTATCACAAACTGTCATTTCATACAATTCTTAATTTATAAATATAAATTGAAGTCAGTTTAAAGCAATGTGTCTTAACCAGAGCTAACTTTGCTTCCCAAGGGACATGTGGCAACATCTAGAGACATTTTTAGTTGTCAAAACTGGGCAGGTGTCAGGGGATGCTACAGGCATCTAGTGGGAAGGACAGGGGCGCTGCTAAATACCCTACATGTACAAGACACTCCCCACAACAAGGAATTATATGGCCCAAGATGTAAATAGTTTAAAATTACAGAAAAAGCATCCAAATGTCCTTATTGTTTTATTGAAAGCTAAAATTAAAGGAAAAATTCTTCCCACAATCCCATAGTGATTGGGGTGGGGGTGGGGGTTGTGCTAATCAATATCCTCCATTCCCTTGGAAAAAGCAATCTAGAACACTGAATAAAACAAATGGTTAGAGTTCATTTTTCCCTTATACAAGGAAGCAATGTTTTTAAGCACATTATTCGTATTTTATGAGACAGAAACACAGGAAATATATTAGAGATCACCAGAGTTCCATAACTGTCACCAAATTCTTAGGGTGTCTTTTTTTCCCATTTGCTCATATTCCTTCTGTTATGTTAGTGAAAAATTTTCAGGTTTGAGCATACCCTACAATTGCTAATTGTATTAGTCAAGATAAAACACACATATTGTTCGATTGATTTTTTAACATAAGTAGTTTGCATTAGACATCCTGGTCATGCTAGGTAAAGCCCAGTATTTAGCAGAACACTATTCCCTTTACCTTAGCGCTGTTAGGATAATTGACATATAAACTGGTCATCTGAAAGCCAAAAACATAGTAGTAAGTTTGGACAGTATCAGTACATAAATCAATGCCTTGATTTTCTCATGGTTAAAGAATGTAAAACAAAAAAACTAACAAAAAAAAAAAAAACCCAAAACACAACACAGAAACACTTGGGGCTCCATTTGATGGTCAAGGTGCGCCCCCTGCTGAAAAGAAGAGAGAAATAATGTTGATACAGCTTAAATTCACAGGGCTCTTCTGCATTACACCCACAACTACACGCATCTCCTTACAGTTCATCTGAAAAGCTGAGTGTAAACCCTACATTTTATTTGACTCAAAAAAATGTGACGTTGAATTGTAATTTGCACATTATAGAGGTTCCATTCAAAAAATTCACCCAGAAAATCTCTAAACAGTATTATCGGTACAAAATGACAACTATCACTGATTCTTAACATTAGCAAACTGAGCCTTATTTAACACTGTATTTCTCTTCTATCTAACATCTTCGCATTAATGATACGTGATTCTCTATCAGGGAAAGCCGGTTATCCCGGCTTTCAGTAGTAGTTACTATCAATCCTAGAAGTTCAAGTTCTGAAAAGTGACAGTAAATTGCCAGCAGACAAAAATAATTTGGACTAATTAAATGAGAACCAAGGAGTGTAAGGGCAAGAAAAGTTCATTCACCTCCCAGCCTCGCTTCCTGATCCAGAACCCGTGAATATCCCTTCACCTTGCATATACCAAGACAGTAGTCTGAATAGTACCCACCCCAGGACCCTCACCTAAAGTAATTCTTTGCAGCTCCACTAAATGCCTGTCAAACCCTGCTGGGTGCGTGTGTGTGTGTGTGTGTGTGTGTGTGTGTGTGCGCGCGCGCCCGGATGTGTCGGCGTGAGCCCAGCGCGCCTCGGTCTCCGTCTCCCTAACGCAGTGTCCCGAGGCTCCGGGAAGCAGGTGCCGCGGGGCACGGACTCTTACCTGGGCTCCGACGAGAAGGCAACCTCCGAGCAGCAGCCACCCCCAGACGTGGGGCGACGCTCCCGGCCCGGCCATGCCCGGACCAGCCCGAGCGAGAAGACGGACGCTCACCCCGGACCCCGGAGAGGCTCCCCACTCGCAACTTGGCCAACGCGGGGCAAACTTGTGGCCGGGAGCGCGGCGCAGCTGGGGCGGCGGGAGCGCGTCTCGGATCCCCGTCCTGCGCGCCGCCGCCCGCGCCTCGGTCGGGTCTGCCGGGGAGAGCGGCTCGGCTCCCGGCCTTGACTCACCGCCCCGCGAGGCCCGCGTGGGAGAGGGGGGCGCTCTCGGACCACCACCACCCCCCGCCCCTATCCCGGCGCGCCCCGCGTGGAGGCAGGAGGGGCGGGGGGACGCTCGCGCTCCTCCTGAAAGTCACTGCGTCCCGCAGCCCAGAGGACCCGAGGGCCACGGACCCTGGGCGCTGCTGCCGCCACCCGCAGTTCCCGCCGTCTCTACTTCTGTCCACTCTGTACCCGCTTCCAACCCTCTGTCTCTTGGGGCGCCCTGGGTCCTCGGGGAGTGGTCTCAAAGTTCCCTGCTGTCCAGAAGAGCCACAGCCAAGGCAGGCCCTGGGTAGCGTGGTGTGCTGCTAAGCACCTGTGTGCTAAGGACTGCCCACAACCCTCTCAAGTTCTCTGATTGCCTTTCTCCTAACCACTGTTTATAATAATTGTGGGGGGCGGGAGGGGGAGGGAAGGAGAGGGAGGGAGGGAGGGAGAGAGGGAGAGGGGGAGGGGGAGAGAGAAAGAAAGAGAGAGAGAGAGAGAAGGAAGGGGGAAAGGAGGAAGAGAGGGGGAGGGTGTGGGAGAGATTCTACTCCAGCAGAAATCTCTGGGTCAAAATTTCTTTGCATCATTTTGAGTTTTGGGTCCAGACATTAAAGAAACTCAACTGACATTCGTTTACAGTTTTGTGTGTGTGTGTAAACATCTTCATTTGGGACAAAACCTGTTCCTTATTTTTCTTACAGGCATAAAAGATGTCAAAGACCTTGCTTTACAGACATTGAGTTCGGGAATATTCAGTCTCCCAGGATCTGACCCAGTTGGGAAAGAATGATTCTTATAGAGGAAACAAAATAATTCCCTCGCCTCTTGACAATGAAGATCTGAGATTTGTCACAATTGGCTTTCACAGGAGTGCCAAAGTGAAAACTGGGTTTGCTTTTAAAATTTGTAGATTATTAATGGTTGACCACTGTAAAACACTAGAAAGGGATAACTTTTATGTCTGTTTCTACATGTCTAAAAATGTTTACTCCTATCTATTTTAATAGCACTGTTTATATTATGTACATGTATTGTGAAAAATCTCATGTGCTCTTCGGAAGCAGCAAAATCTAAATTATACAACATACACACAGGCACACACCTGTAAAATTACCAAGTACAGTTCACTTCCTATTTATTCTATCAAAGATTTATTCACTCTCTGTGGTGATTATTATCTAACATCTTCAGTTTGATTAAATTATTTAGAATTATTACCTGTTATATTATCCTACTCTAGCAAGAAATAATGGCAATAGAAATAATACTGATAGATAGCATTAAGTCATTTATTCCATTCCCATTATTCTTCTAAGAACTTTACATAAAACTAATCTTTCCATTAACTGTGAGAGATAGGCATTATTGTTAGCCATATTTACAGATAAGGAAACAGACAGTAAGTCATTTGCCCAAGGTCCAAATATTCTTATTTTCTTAAGTGTATTTATTTATTTTGAGAGAGGGAGAGAGAGAGCATGAGTGCAAGCAGGGGAGGGGCAGAGAGAGAGGGAGAGAGAATCCCAAGCAGGCTCCACACTATCAGCACAGAGCCCAACGCGGTGCTCAATCTCAGGAACTGTAAAATCATGATCTGAGCCGAAATCAAGAGCCAGATGCTTAACCGACTGAGCCACCCCAGTGCCCCAAGGTCCAGATATTCTATTGTTGTGTCACTACTAATCATGTGCCCCTCTATTTGTGCAAAAGTATTATTACAGATTTTTTTCCATATTCCTTAGACCTCACAAAACCAGAAACACTTTTCCAGCCAGATTTTATTTTTCTTTGTTTGCCCTCCCTAAACTTGAAGATGATTTACCGCACATTACAGCAGTGGTTCTGAGCCAAGGATAATTTTGTCCCCCAGGGGACACCTGGCAGTGTCTGGACACATGTTTCGTGTGGCACACTACACAGTACTAGCATGCAGTGGGCAGAGGCCAGGGATGCTGGCCCACATCCCACAATCCACAGGACAGCTTCTCGTGACAGACAAATCCCTGTCCCCAAACGTCAATAGTGACAAGGTTGAGAAACCCTGCATTACAGTAAAAAGGGTACCCAAAACTGTCAGCTGTTTATTAACTAGATGTTCAATAAAATAAAACAGGCCTATACATTGGAACTTACAATCAATTTGTGTAAAACTTATGCTATTTAAGTGGTTCATTCATACAAACCGGTAAAAATCCCCAGGCTCTAGACTAAATTTATTCAAAATTTTGAAGATATTAAATCATGCTAAATGAAAAAGTTAGGTAAAATAAAAAATAATAACACAAACTGCTATGAGATCATCAGGATATTTGTGACCCTTGCCGGAAAATATATAATTGCTGATATTGTGGGTAAACTAGGAACAATTAGTTAAGCTCAGTTGTAAACCAATAACTTAAAAAATACAAAAACAAAAAAACAAAAAAAACCTTTATGTTGAGTTGATGGAGTGACTTACCCAACAAATCTCTTTGCAAATTATATCTTGTCAAGCCTTAAAATCAATGAAAGATAAGTGACAGCTCTCATCATCCCACAAATGAAAAACAGGGTCTTGATCATTAAGGGATTCAATCCCAAGCAAATCATAGCCCCAAGGAAATGATCTGACTTCTGGCAGTTTTGTTTTGTTTGTTTTTGCAGTTGTTCATTGTTGTCTTTTGTAGGTCCCCTATGTCACATACTGACCTGTGTCAGAATTAGCTGGCATGCTTGTTAAAAATGCACATTCTTGAGCTTTACCTCAGACCTGCTGAACCCCTATCTCCAGGGATGGCACTTGGAAATCTACATTTTTACAAGCTCCTGGTAATTCTCATACAAGATAAAGTTTCAGCACCACTGTTTAGACCTGGTACATGCAGCTGGCGCGGGCTCCCCGGGGCAGTTGTGAGGTCTGATAGCCCAATACTTACTTCTCTTCCATGAAACGTGCACTATCCTCTGCGACAAAAGGGCAGGGGTGGTGGCTCAACAGCCTACTTTGTTTTGTTTTGTTTGTTTGTTTTTTTAATTTACAGGGAGGGGGACAAAACAGAAGAGACTCACAAATATGGAGAACAAACAGAGGGTTACTGGAGGAGCTGTGTGACGGGGGATGGGCTAAATGGGTAAGGGGAACTAAGGAATCTACTCCTGAAATCATTGTAGCACTATATGCTAACTAATTTGGATGTAAATTTTAAAAACTAAAAAAATAAATAAATAAAAAGAGTCTCTTACGTTTTGTCCCCCTCCCTGTTTTGGTATTATTTTTGTTTCTCTTCCCTTATGTTCACCTGTTTGATCTCTTAAAGTCCTCATATGAGTGAAGTCATATGATATTTGTCTTTCTCTGACTAATTTTGCTTAGCATAATACCCTCCAGTTCCATCTACACAGCTGCAAATGGCAAGATTTCATTCTTTTTGATTGCCGAGTAATACTGTGTATATAGATATAGATATAGATATAGATATAGATATAGATATATAGATATATAGATATATATACATACCACATCTTCTTTATCCATTTATCCTCTTCTTTATCCATTTATCCATCGATGGACATGTGGGCTTTTTCCATACTTTGGCTATTGTTGATGGTGCTGCTATAAACATGGGGGTGCATGTGTCCCTTCGAAACAGCACACCTGTATCCCTTGGATAAATGCCTAGTAGTGCAATTGCTGGGTGGTAGGGTAGTTCTATTTTTCGTTTTTTGAGGAACCTCCATCCTGTTTTCCAGAGTGGCTGCACCAGCTTGCATTCCCACCAACGATGCAAAAGAGATCCTGTTTCTCCGCATCCTCGCAAACATCTGTTGTTGCCTGAGTTGTTAATGTTGCCATTCTGACAGGTGTGAGGTGGCATCTCATTGTGGTTTTGATTTGTAGTTCCCTGATGATGAGTGATGCTGAGCATTTTTTCATGTGTCGGTTGGCCATCTGGATGTGTTCTTTGGAGAAGTGTCCATTCATGTCTTTTGCCCATTTCTTCACTGGATTCTTTGTTTTTTGGGCGCTGAGTTTGATAAGTTCTTTATAGATCTTGGATGCTAACCCTTTATCTGATATGTCGTTTGCAGCCTACTTTGTAAAGTGGAGATATGGGGACAGGAGGGTGTTAGCCCAACTTCCTCAATTGCACAAGAACAGCCTTATTGTAAGGAAGACCACTTTTGTTCTGGTTGTTGTTACTCCATTTCTGAGTGTAGGTGTCTTCCCATGTTCTAACGCTGTGCTTCTTTGTGTTCGTGGAGGAGCACCACAGGATCTGAAGCTCTGCTCTGCTTCCTCAAGCTCCAGTGCTCCTTTCTGAGCTGCTCTTGAGCAAACCCACACACTGTCTCTAGGGACTAACGGGAAAAGCTTTATTCTAGGAGCAAAGATCCCTGCTATCAGCTGCTCTAGGTTTGGGGAAAGGGCAACAAAAGTGCTAAAATAATTAAATAAATGGAGATTAATTAATCAATGTGATTTAATTGCCTTAATGACTCGTTTAAGTCCCTTCAAGCTTTTTGATCCCAAGTTTGTGTATGGTTTTGGCTGTTGTTGCTGTGTCTCTGATGGTGTCTGTGTCTCTGTGTGTATGTGTGTGTCTGTGAGTGTGTGTGAGTCTGTGTCCGTGTGTGTATTTGCAGTTGTATCTGCTTTCAGCATTCCAGGAATTTCTCAAAAACTCTAGTGTACCAATCTCAGTCTTTGATGTTTTCCAGTAGAATGAAGTTTGATTCTTTAAAAATACAGGGGCCCCTGGATGGCTCAGTCGGTCAAGCATCCGATTTTGGCTCAGGTCGCGATCTCATGGTTTGTGGGTTTGAGCCCCACATCAGGCCCTATGTGGACAGCTCAGAGCCTGGAGCCTGCTTCTGATTCTGTGTCTCCCTCTCTCTCTGCCCTTCCCCACTCATCCTCTGTCTCTCTCTCTCTCTCTCTCTCTCTCTCTCAAAAATAAATAAACATTAAAGAAAAACAATTTTAATACAGAGTTGACCCCTGTACAATGCAGGGGTTAGGGGAACTGAACCCTAGTCAGTCAAAAATCCATGTATAACTTTTGACTTCCCCAAACTTAACTACTAATAGCTTAAACAGTCAATTAATGTGTATTTTTGTATGTTATATGTATTAAATACTGTATTCTTAACAATAAAATAAGCTAGAGAAAAGAATGCTATTTCACAAAAGAATGCTATTGAGAAAAGGAAGGAAGAGAAAATACACGTACAGTACTAAACTGGATTTACCAAAAAAATCCACATATAAGTGGACCCTTGTAGTTCAATCATGATGTTCAAGGGTCAATTATATATATATATTTTTTTCTCTCATTTCAATGAGGCTTTACACAGGAAGTAGAAACAAATATATATTCCCAGCCTACTATCGTTTTCTGGAAACCCAAGTTAAAATATATTTTAAAAATTCTTGGGGCACCTGGGTGGCTCAGTTGGTTGAGTGTCTGACTCTTGATTTAAAGCTCAGGTCATGATCCCAGGGTCCTGGTATCGAGCCCCATAGCAGGCTCCATGCTGAGTAAGGAATTTGCTTAGAACTCTCTCTCTCCCTCTTCCCCCTTCCCTGATTCTAAATAAATAAATCTCCCTCTTCCCCCTTCCCTGATTCTAAATAAATAAATCTCCCTCTTCCCCCTTCCCTGATTCTAAATTAATTAATTAATTAATTAATATTCTTAGTCACACTTTTTTAAATAATATCTGCTCCAAAAGCAAATTTTGAGAATGCAGAAAAATCATAAAGAGGAGAATAAAAATCAATCAAAATTCCTTTATCTAATCTTGTGTCTACACATAATTATTTTAAAGTAAAATTGGCCTTTTAGTGTATATAACATTTTTTAAAGGAGGAGAAACAAACAGACTCAATAAGAATGTTGGGCTGGATCAGTTTTATTATTTAATTTTCTATACTTTCTATATGTTTATTGTATGATAACATATTCTGGAAATAAAAAGTTATAAAAATATTCTAGAAACAAAAATATCACTGTGGTAACTTCCTTGAACATATATTTTAATGTAAATCATTGAATATTATCTTAAAATTTTAAATCAAAGTTTTTGTTAACCATATGCTTAAATTTAAAGTTTATTGTGTATACATGTATTTACAAAGTGAACTTATTTGTAATCTCAGTAGAGCATTTTCCTACACTCTTGCTTTCATTAGTATTATTATTTTTTAGACTCCCATCCATTTAACAAGAATGATATGTCATTATTGCCTTAATTCTATTTTTTAGTTTGCTAATACAGTTGACCGTTGTATATATTTATTGGGTAATTAATTGCATTCGTTCTTTTTAAAATCTTTTCTTTCCTCTTGATGGAAGAAATGAAGTGGCATTTACCTGAAGCCAGATAGCCTGCGTTTGAAATCCTAGCTGTGTCTTAGCTGTGTAACTCTGGGCAAAAGTTTGTTCGAAAAGTTAAATGAGTTAACAAACACAGGTATGAAAAGCAAAGTCTAATCGAGGGGAAATACTTAATAAATGTTAGCTATTATGAGTAGTATTAGTATTGATTAGTATTAATCATTATTGTTATCAATGATTTGTCTTGTGACCATAGTTTCAGAATGGGTAAAGGACTCTGTTGAGTTTGAATTTTCCTACTTATGTAGAAAACCACTGTCTATATTTAGACTATTGAATCTTTCTCTGGTATAAATACCAAAATGTTGCTCTAATGCTATATTCAGCCTAATTATTTGTACAATTAAACACGTGTAATGCTTAATCAGTGCAGAAATTTTTTAAAAGCTTTTATGTATCTGAATCTATCAATGTTTTCTTTGATAGTTCCTTCCTTAGTTTCTATGCCAAGAAAGAAATTGCACACTAAAAATTAAAATATTGGGGCGCCTGGGTGGCGCAGTCGGTTAAGCGTCCGACTTCAGCCAGGTCACGATCTCGCGGTCCGTGAGTTCGAGCCCCGCGTCAGGCTCTGGGCTGATGGCTCGGAGCCTGGAGCCTGTTTCCGACTCTGTGTCTCCCTCTCTCTCTGCCCCTCCCCCGTTCATGCTCTGTCTCTCTCTATCCAAAAATAAAAATAAATAAAAAAAAAAAAAAAAAAAAAAAAACGTTGAAAAAAAAAAAATATCTTTTCATCAAGGGTACCTCGGACACTCAGTCAGGTAAATGTCAGACTTCGGCTCAGATCATGATCTCATAGTTTGTGAGTTCAAGTCCGCATCGGGCTCTGCACTGACAGTGAGGAGCCTGCTTCAGATCCTCTGTCTCTCTCTCTCTCTACCCACCCCTGCCCCCCACCCCTCTCTCTCAAAAATAAATATTTAAAAAAAATAATAAATAAAATATCTTGTCATCAGATTTTTTCTAGTTCTTTTTCACTATCTCATAACTCTACACTTAAACTTTTTTTTGAAGTAGCAGATATTTTAAATGGTGATTTAACAGTTTTCCCAGGTACCTAATCTGTTAACATAGCATGATGTGTTCAAGAATCCATCTTTTTAATGGGAAAGACATTTTGAAGGGGAGACAGAGGGTGAAAGTTTGCTGATGGCTCTAAAATCACAACCTCAGCACCACATAAGGCTGCTATGTTAGAAGGGGCTTAGAAATTAAAGCAGAGCTTGCAGAGAGTTTAAGAGAGCATCTCTCCATTTTACCCAGGATAGAATCCCATTCATCAAACCCAGATGTCAGAGGCCCCTGTCAAGCTGTTGGCAGTGTTCCTTCTGAGCGTGTAACAGTTCGATTTGGGAAGCTGGAAGAAATGAAGCCTCCAAGGCTTAGATCGGGGGACTTTCGGGCTGGCATTCAGGAAGTAGGCAGAGAGCAGCAAGGAAAAGCCTGGCCATCTATACACAGGTGTAGGTCAGCTACTCAGAAGAGAAAAAGTGTTCCACAAGGAGGGAGCCTCTGCCTGGACCCCAAGCTGATGTGCAAGGGCTCATATGCACGTGGCTTTCCGTCTGTTTAATCTGGGATGGTTGTTATTATTAATAACTGGCTTCAAATGTTCATGTGAGAATTAAGTGAGGCAACGATGTCAAAGAAACTTATCAGCTGTACAAAATTACACAAAGGACAGTGAGACAGTATTTACAGGACACTTTCATACAGCTATCACATTCGAGTTACAGTTGTTAATATGCAAAGTCTTCTAAAATATTCGGTAATTAATTTGTAGCTTAAGGGAAAATAATGAAAAGGAAGCAACAGCAAATCTTAAGTTTTTCCTGCTGACGATTAAAGGGAGTAATTAAAAAATTCAAAGCCCACCTCAGTCAAGATTAAGCCTAAGGAAAATTAAGAAGTTGGACAATTATGTGTGTGGCACCATCCCACTTCCTCTCTCTCAAATTTCCCTTTGCCCTCGCTTGTTAAATGCCCAGTGGTTTTCACTTGTTTCTTGAAAATTAGATGCGAACCTCTTTCCCAGTATCTAACTCACACCCCAAGCTCTTCCTCCAAGACTTCTGCCCTCTGTTTTTTTCTTTCTATATGCTCTGTCTGTAGAGGTTTTAAAATATGTCCCCAAAATTCTTTGAAACATCTAAGAGGTTGGGGGGGGGGGGGGTTCTATGTCTCCTTCCCTTGATTCTGGGTTCTGTGACTGTTCAACAAATACAGTGAAAGTGAACCCTAGCCTTAAGAAACTGGAAGCTTCCAGTTCTAAGGACTCCCTTTCACTCTTGGAATTTAGCCACCATGTTCTGAGGAAGTCCAAAAAGCCCACAGCGAAACTCACATGGAGCCAACTGAGGACTTCAGCTCTCAACTCTGACTGACAATCCAGGCAACAACCGTCACCAACTCAGGAGCCACAAGAGTGAGCCGTGTCCGAAATAGATCCTCTGGCCCAAGGCGAGCTGCTTCAGCTACTGCTCTGTGAAGCAGAGATGGGCCCTGATCAAATTACAGATTTCTGAGCTAATTAGTGGTGGTAGTTACTTTAAGTCATTAAGATTTGGGTTAACCTGGGGTGCCTGGGTGGTTCAGTCAGTTAAGCAACCGACTTCAGCTCAGATCATGATCTCACTGTTCGTAGGTTCAAGCCCTGTGCTGGGCTCTGTGCTGACAGCTCAGAGCCTGGAGGCTCCTTCAGATTCTGTGCCTCCCTCTCTCTTTCTGCCCCTCCCCCTCTCATGTTTTTTCTCTCTCTCTCTCCCTGTCAACAATAAATAAACATTAAAAAAAAAAAGATTTGGGTTAGCTTGTCACAAAGCAATAACTGAACACCATGCCACCATCAACTGACCCAGAATAGCCTACAAGATATTGAAGGAGAAAAAAAGTTGGAGAACACAACTTTTTTTTTTTTTTTTTTAATTTTTTTTTTTCAACGTTTTTTATTTATTTTTGGGACAGAGAGAGACAGAGCATGAACGGGGGAGGGGCAGAGAGAGAGGGAGACACAGAATCGGAAACAGGCTCCAGGCTCCGAGCCATCAGCCCAGAGCCCGACGCGGGGCTCGAACTCACGGACCGCGAGATCGTGACCTGGCTGAAGTCGGACGCTTAACCGACTGCGCCACCCAGGCGCCCCTGGAGAACACAACTTTAAGACCTACTGTAAAGCTACAATAATCAAGACAGTGTGGTATTGGCAAAGGAATAGACAATACATCCGTGGAACCCAATAGACAGCCCAGAAACAGACCCCCACAAATAGGGTCTCACTGATCTTTGACAAAGGAGGAAAGGCAATTCAATGGAGCAAATAATGTCTCTTCAACAAATAGAGCTGGAACAACTCAACAGCCACATACAAAAAAATTAATCTACACACAGAACTTACACCCATTTCAAAAATTAGCTCAAAGCGGATCATAGACTTAAATGTAAAATGCAAAATAATAAAACTCCTAGAAGAAGACATAGGAGAAAACCTAGATGACCATGGGTATGGTGGTGACTTTTATATGCAACTCCAAGGACATGATCCATGAAAGAAATAAGCAATGAGCTGGACTTCACTAAAATTAAAATGTTCTGCTCTGAAAAACCAATATCAACGTCCTTAAGGAAATTCAGGGGAACCTGGGTGGCTCAGTCGGTTAAGCATCCGACTCCTGATTTCGACTCAGGTCATGATCTTCCAGTGTGAGCCTGCATCAGGCTCCAGCTTTCTCCCTATCTTTCTGCTCCTCCCCCGCTCTCACTCTCTCACATACATAGGTATTAAAATAAAATAAAATAAAATAACATAAAATAACATAAAATAAAATATTCAAATTATAACAATGAGATAGTCAAAGTATAACAATGAAATACATCTTTTAGAATAGCCAAAATCTGGAACACTGACAAAACTGAGGCTATGCATGTGTGGGGGAAGTGGACATAAGGGAGATCTCTGTGCCTTCCTCTCAAGTTTGTTGTAGACCTAAAACTGCTCTAAAAAATAATAAAGTCTTTTAAATTTTTTCATCTAGCTGCCGGCATGGGATATGAGAACAATTTGGTTTCATTGTTAGCTCACTTGTGACCATGACTCAACCCTGGCCAAATGTTGACTAGACAGGTAACCCCTTCTGCCCTAACACTCCATTTTGTCTTTCCAACATCATATGGCCTCCTCAGAATTGACTCATTCTTCTGTCAAGAATTTCTAAGAACTGAGATTCTTCTTTAGAAATGCCATAGAATATGAGTAGTTGAAAAATCTTAGAACTTCATCCTAATATATAAATCACCTCTACAAATCTATAGCCATATTTCCTCAATAAAAGGATACCTGGGGTAGTGAGATTTACATGGAAAACACCTGACTGGACTAACCAACAGCATAGATTAAATGGCCACAAGTGATGATGACAAGGACTTGTATTTTATAGTGCTCTATAAAATATCTACACATTTTATAAATTCCCTTCATACATTCATATCTTGCAAAATATTTGTGTCAGCAAAACAGCCCAAACAGCCCTGCGGGCTGTTGGGACCCCAAACAGCCCTGCGGGCTGTTGGGACCCCAAACAGCCCTACGAGATGAGGATTAAGGCACCCATTTTGGTGTCGGTACCATTTAAACCAGGAAACTGCAACACAGAGAGAGGCTAAGTGACTCGCAGAAGGACACACAGCAGGAGGTAGAGACCACAGCCCAGGTCTTCTGTTTCCACATCCATCACTTTTCCTACCAGCCTACCCTACCCTTCTGCAATGCACTTTAGTATCTGCATAAAACTCCACAGACCTACTAAGTGTCTCTTCATTCATATTCTCATTTCACCCACAAAGACAATTTTCTACAAGAATCACATTGTTTTTAAAGAGATGCTGGTTAAACTAATTAGTCACACTTCAGGCAGTATGTCATATCTATCAGTGATTTATTTTTTGAGTCTCTCAGAAGAGGGAGCCATATGCTCCCAAGAATGTACGAAATAACACTTAAAAGAGAAATTTAACCTCGATAAGAAAAAGAATGACCCTTTAATTTGGAGACGGATTAGGAAAGAACATTGAGATGTTTAATGTAGTTGTTTCTCTATTTATTAAAAAAAACGGGGGGGGGGGGTGCTCAAGAAATCTTGAAGAAGGTAATCTGATTAAAACTTTTAGGCCTTCAGAAGTCATGACGGTTTGTTAGCAATTTACATTAACTGCTTTCTAGACACTGATGCTCACTGTTAAGAAGAAAATATTGGGGTGCCTGGATGGCTCAGTTGGTTAAGCATCTGACTTTGGTTCAGGTCATGAGCTCACGACTTGTGAGTTCAAGCCCCATGTCGAGCTCTGTGCTGACAGCTCAGAGCCTGGAGCCTGCTTCAGATTCTGTGTCTCCCTCTCTCTGCCCCTTTCCCTCCCTCCCTCCCTCTCTCTCTCAAAAGCAAAGAAACGTTAAAATTTTTTTTAATAAAAAAAGAAGTAAATGTTGATAAAGAAATAGAACATATTCTTTGTGGCCTAAAGAATGTATATAACAAAGCAAAATATCAACATAGCCAAAATAATGTCTTACAAAAATAACTACGGGCTACAGAGCGAGGGAGTAACCGGGTTGGGGCTAAGGATACCTGAGGAAGGTTTCTAGGAGGTGGGTAGATTTGCAAAGCTTCTGAGGTGATATGACAAAGGGAGAGGGCATTTATGTGTTTCCCATGGCATGAACTCACCACGAAGCTGGGTGGGTTTATAATATTTATATCATATAAATGTTACAGAATAGAGCCATATTATAGAATGTGTACAAGGAAACAAGAGGAAAATGGCCTTGCCAGTAAGGACAGGAAGATGAGAAGTAGCAGGGCCTGGGAGTCCCTCATTACCTGGATAAGACACGGAATTGGGAATGGCATGGCAGCCAGTCACGTGCCACTGCAAAGTTAACACATGAAAACGTTTGCATGGGAGGGGTGCCTGGGTGGCTTAAGCCTCCCACTCTTGATTTCTGCTCAGGTTGTGATCTCATGGTCATGAGATGGAACCCTGCTTCTGGCTCTGCACGGAGCATGGAGCCTGCTTGGGATTCTCTCTCTCCCTCTCTCTTTCTGCCCTTCCCCGCTCATCCTCTCCCTCCCTCCCTCCCTCTCTCTCTTAAAATAAATAAACAGTTTTTTTAAATGTTTGCATGGGAAAAGTGTTCCGTTTGCTCTGTGTAGAACGGATGCAGTGAGGGGGAGCCATGGACTGGTGTCAGCGGGCCATTCCTAGGAGGAACTAGAACAGAGCAGGCACTGTGTGTCGGGCACACGAGCTTCAAAGGAAACAATCCTGTTGTCTCCAATGCTTTCCCAAGAGGGACACCGAACCCTGTGCGGGTGACAGAGGATTTCAGAGGAAACATGGGGACTGAGCGTGCAGAGTGGCTATGCCTAAATTAACAGAGGAGGCCGAAGAGGGTAAAAAGGATGATGGGGTTAAAAACAATCCCCTCCAGGCGCCTGGGTGGCGCAGTCGGTTAAGCGTCCGACTTCAGCCAGGTCACGATCTCGCGGTCCGTGAGTTCGAGCCCCGCGTCAGGCTCTGGGCTTATGGCTCAGAGCCTGGAGCCTGTTTCCGATTCTGTGTCTCCCTCTCTCTCTGCCCCTCCCCCGTTCATGCTCTGTCTCTCTCTGTCGAAAAATAAATAAAAAACGTTGAAAAAAAAAAAAATTTAAAAAAAAAAAAAAAAAAACAATCCCCTCCAGCAGGAGAAGGAGCCAAGAGGGCGGAACAGCATGGAAGTTTTTAGTGTGTCTCGCGTCCGTGAAATACAGCCAGACCAACACTAAACCATCCTGCACACCTAGAAAACTGATTAGAGGATTAACACAACCATCTGCACAACCTGAACCACAGAATTCAGCCTGTATGCGGCGCGGAGAAGTGAACTTGGGGAGCGAGAAGGCACAGGAAGGGAGGTGCTTTTGCAAGTGAGAGAGGACCGAGAATGGGATGGGGTGGGGGGAAGAATACGGGAAAAGCACCCCTCTCCAAAAGCAGCTGGAGAGAAAGTGGGAAATCGGAAACAGCCGCAGGGACTAAACTAAAAAGGGAGAAAGGAGAGGGTTTAAATTCCATTAAGACTGTAAACAAGGGGAGCGCAAAGGCTGCAACTCCGCAGCTCCATACCTGGCGGTGCTCTGGTGGGAAGGGCGAATCCCCAGGAACAGAGTGCGGTCCGGGAGGTTCTCAGGCCACACAGACAAAAGTGGTTCCACTGCCAGAAGAACATTTGGTAAAGACTGCTGAAGCCACCTGGTCCCAGCAGACCCCAGAAAACGGCCACATTCGCTGGTGCTGGAACAAGGTCCTTAAGGGTGAAGCCTGGTGCCAGATGTGTGTTGTGATTTTCCGTAATCCCTGAAAAGCTGCTGCTACACTGTCTCACGAACTTTTTCTGGGGCGGGCTGGCACCTGGCCGCAGTCTCAGGGCACTGGCAACAGCAGGGTCCAGTGGGTGTTCCTGGGTGCAGCCGACATTCGGCCATTGCTCACTCGGCCATTGCTCAGTGAGACCCTCGTACAGAGGGGCGGAACGGGTCAAAGCCACAGTCCTTCAGAAGTAAGGGGCCAGGGAAAACAGCCACATTTGAGACAAAACTCGGGAGAGAGGTACTGTCTGGGGCCTGGTCACGGAGAGTGAAAAAGCAGGGAGTGGACGAGAGCTGAAGACAGAGGACAGGTGCGCGACTGCTGATCCGGGAGAACAGAGTGGGTGGCTGGGTGGCGCTGTTTCACCCCTCCCGCGCATACGCCTACGCACACGCACCTATGAGCCCTGCAACAATCCACCCCAGTAGGCTAGCAGCGCCATCTAGTGGAGAGCGGAGCCTTTACCCTGAGCCCCGCCCAACTGGGCCAACTTTGCTCTTCAAGAACACAAGTCTCCCCGCCTGCTTAGTTTATGGACTATAAACAGCTACAAGTCTGACTTCTAGGGAAAAATTAAGTAATTTCAGTCCTACATCAATCTGTTAGCAGGTCCATCGATTCATTTTCTTTTTTTTTCTTTTACACTTCTTTTTCTTGAATACAGAAAGAGAAAAAAACTTATTTTCATTTTCAATTTTTATTAAAAATATTTTTCATTAATTTTTATTACTATATTTTTCATTAATCTTTATTACTATATTTTTAAATTTGTGTAAGTTTTTTCAAATTCTCTTTTACTTCCATCAGTTTATTTTAGTCTACTTCAGTCTATTCACTTTTTCAAATTTTCAAACTATTTCCTTTTTTTCTTTTTTTCTCTTTTTTTATTCTTTTCTTTTTCTTGAATGCAAAAAGAGAAAAACTTCATTTTTACTTTCAATTCTATTAAAAATATTTTTCTTTAATTTTTTTACTATATTTTTTGCTTTTGGGTAATTTTTTTCAAATTCTATTTTACTTCCATCATTTTATTTTAGTCTACTACAGTGTATTCACTTTTTCAAATTTTCTTTTTTTAAAAAAAATTTTTTTTCACGTTTATTTATTTTCTTGAGACAGAGAGGCAGAGCATGAATGGGGGAGGGTCAGAGAGACAGGGACACACAGAATCCAGAACAGGCTCCAGGCTCCGAGCTGTCAGCACAGAGCCTGATGCAGGGCCCGAACCCACGGACCACGAGATCATGACCTGAGCCGACGTTGGACACTCAACCGACTAAGCCACCCAGGCACCCCGGCTTTTTCAAATTTTCAAGTTTTTCCCTTTGTTTTTTTCTTTTTTCTCTTTTTCGTTTCTTTTCTTGAATATAGAAAAAGAAAATATCCATTTTTATTTTTAATTTTTATTAAAAATATTTTTCTTTTTTTCTACTATATTCTTTACTTTTGTGTATATTTTTTCAAATTCTATTTTACTTCCATCATCTCATTTTAGTCTACTTCAGTGTATTCACTTTTTCAAATTCTCAAACGATTTCCTTTTTTTTCTCCCCCACTTTTTTTTTCTCTAATCTGTCAAACCACTTTCTTTTTTTTTTTTTTTTTTTAATTTTTTTTTTTTCAACGTTTTTTATTTTATTTTTGGGACAGAGAGAGACAGAGCATGAACGGGGGAGGAGCAGAGAGAGAGGGAGACACAGAATCGGAAACAGGCTCCAGGCTCCGAGCCATCAGCCCAGAGCCTGACGCGGGGCTCGAACTCACGGACCGCAAGATCGTGACCTGGCTGAAGTCAGACGCTTAACCGACTGCGCCACCCAGGCGCCCCCAAACCACTTTCAACACCAGACCAAAACACACCTAGGATCTAGCATCATTTATTCGATTTGTGTGTGTGTTTTGATTTTTTAATTTTAATATTTTTTTAATTTTAATATTTTTTTTAATTTTTCTACCTCATTAATTCCTTTTCTCCCTTCAAAACGACAGAACGAAGGAATTCACCCCCAAAAAAAGAACATGAAGAATCGACAGCCAGGGATTTAACCAACACAGATACAAGCAAGATGTCTGAACCAGAATTTAGAATCACGATAATAAGAATACTAGCTGGAGTCGAAAATAGATTAGAATCCCTTTATGCAGAGATAAAAGAAGTAAAAAATAGCCAGAATGAAATTAAAAATGCTATAACTGAGCTGCAATCACGGATGGATGCAGCAACAGCAAGGATGGATGAGGCAGAACAGAGAATCAGCGATATAGAGGACAAACTTAGAGAATAAAGAAGCAGAAAAAAGAGGGAGATTAAGGCAAAAGAGCACGATTTAAGAATTAGAGAAATCAGTGACTCATTAAAAAAGAACAACATCAGAATCATAGGGGTCCCAGAAGAGGAAGAGAGACAAACAGGGGTAGAAGGGTTATGTGAACAAATCATAGCAGAAAACTTTCCTAACCTAGGGAAATACACAGACATTAAAATCCAGGAAGCACAGAGGACCCCCATTAGATTCAACAAAAATCGACCATCAACAAGGCATATCATACTCAAATTCACAAAATACTCAAGCAAGGAGAGAATCATGAAAGCAGCAAGGGAAAACAGTTCCCTAACCTACAAGGAAGACAGATCAGGTTTGCAGCAGACCTATGCACAGAAAGTTGGCAGGCCAGAAAGGAGTGGTAGGATATATTCAGTGTGCTGAATCAGAAAAATAGACAGCCAAGGATTCTTTATCCAGCAAGGCTGTCATTCAAAATAGAAGGAGAGATAAAAAGTTTCCCAGACAAACAAAAATTAAAGGAGTTTGTGACCACTAAACCAGCCCTGCAAGAAATTTTAAGGGGGACTCTCTGAGGGGAGAAAAGATTTTAAAAAATTATACATATATATTATATATATATATATATAATATATACATAATTTGATATATATATGTATATATATATGGTATATATATATATATACATATATCATATATATGTATATATGATATATATACATATATATATCAAAAGCAATGAAGATTAGTAAGGACCAGAGAAGACCACCAGAAACTCCTACTCTACAAGCATCATAATGGCAATAAATTCATATCTTTCAGTACTCACTCTAAACATCAATGGATTCAATGCTGCAATCAAAAGACACAGGTTAACAGAACAGATAAGAAAACAAGATCCATCTATATGCTGTTTACAAGAGACCCACTTTAGACCTAAAGACACCTTCAGATCAAAAATAAGCTAATGGAGAACCATCTATCATGCTAATGGTCAACAAAAGAAAGCTGGAGTAGCGATACTTCTATTAGACAATCCAGACTTTAAAATAAAGACTGTATCAAGAGATGCAGAAGGGCATTATATCATAACCAAGGGGTCTATCCACCAAGAAGACTTAACAATTGTAGACATTTATGTGGCGAATGTGGCAGCACCCAAATATATAAATCAATTAATCACAAACATAAAGAAACTCATCGATAGTAATACCATAATAATAGGAGACTTCAATACCCCACTGACAGCAATGGACAGATCATCTAATCAAAAAATCAACATGGAAACAGTGGCTTTATATGGCACACTGGACCAGATGGACTTAACAGATATATTCAGAACATTTCATCCTAAAGCAGCAGAATATGCATTCTCCTCCAGTGTACATGGAACGTTCTCCAGAATAGACCATATACCAGGACACAAATCAGCCCTAAGTAAGTACAAAAAGATCGAGATCATACTGTGCATATTTTTAGACCATAATGCTATGAAACTCAAAATCAACAAGAAAAAATTTGGAAAGGCAACAAATACTTGGACACTGAAGAACATCCTACTAAAGATGAATGGGCTAACCAAGCAGTTAAAGAGGAAATTAAAAAGTATATGGAAGTCAATGAAAATAACACCACAACCCAAAACCTCTGGGATGCAGCAAAGGTGGTCATAAGAGGAAAGTATATGGCAATCCAGGCCTTCCTAAAGAAGGAAGAAAGATCTCAGATATACAAACTAACTTTATGCCTTAAGGAGCTGGAAAAAGAACAGCAAATAAAACCCAAAACCAGCAGAAGACAGGAAATAATAAAGATTAGAGTAGAAATTAATGCTATCAAAACAAAAAAAACCCAAAAAACAGTAGAACAGATCAATGAAACCAGAAGCTGGTTCTTTGAAAGAGTTAACAAAATTGATAAACCACTAGCCATTTTGATCAAAAAGAAAAAGGAAAGGACCCAAATAAATAAAATCAAGAGTGAAAGAGGAGAGATCACAACCAACACAGCAGAAATAAAAACAATAAGAAGAGAATACTGTGAGCAATTATATGCTAATAATATGGGCAATCTGGAATAAATGGACAAATTCCTAGAAACATATACCCTACTAAAACTGAAACAGGAAGAAATAGAAAATTTGAACAGACCCATAACCAGTAAGGAAATTGAATTAGTAATCAAAAATCTGCCAAAAAACAAGAGTCCAGGGCCAGATGGCTTTCCAGGGGAATTCTACCAAACATTTAAGGAAGAGTTAATTCTTCCTTATTCTTCCTTATTATTATCCTATTCTCTTGAAGCTGCTCCAAAAAATAGAAATGGAAGGAAAACTTTCAAACTCTTTCTATGAAGCCTGCATTACCTTGATTCCAAAACCAGACAGAGACGCCACTAAAAAGGAGAACTATAGACCAATTTCCCTGATGAACATGGATGCAAAAATCCTCAACAAGATATTAGCCAACTGGCTCTAACAATACATTAAAAAAATTATTCACCACGACCAAGTGGGATTTATTCTTGGACTGCAGGGCTGGTTCAATACTCACAAATTAATCAATGTGATACATCACATTAATAAAAGGAAGGATAAGAACTATATGATCCTGTCAATAGATTCAGACAAAGCATTTGACAAAATACAGGATCCTTTCTTAATAAAAACCCTCAAGAAAGTCCGAATAGAAGGAACATACCTTAACATCATAAAAGCCATATATGAAAAGCTCCCACTAATATCCTCAGTGGGGAAAAACTGAGAGCTCTCCCACTAAGGTCAGGAACAAGACACTCTCACCACTGTTATTCAACATAGTATTGGAAGTCTTAGCCTCTGCAATCAGACAACACAAAGAAATAAAAGGCATCCAAATTGGCCAGGAGGAGGTCAAACTTTCACTCTTCGCTGAACACATGATACTCTATATGGAAAACCCAAATATGCCACCAAAAAACTGCTAGAATTGATTCATGAATTCAGCAAAGTTGCAGGATATAAAATCAATGCACAGAAATCAGTTGCATTCCTATACACCAACAATGAACTGACAGAAAGAGAAATCAAGGAATTGATCCCATTTACAGTTGCACAAAAAACCATAAAATACCTAGGAATAAATCTAACCAAAGAGGTGAAAAATCTATATGCTGAAAACTATAGAAAGCTTATGAAAGAAATTGAAGAAGATACAAAAAAAAAAAAATGGAAAAGATTCCACGCTCCTGTGTAGGAAGAACAAATATTATTAAAATGTTGATACTACCAAAGCAATCTACATATCCAATGCAATCCCTATCAAAATAACACCAGCATTCTTCACAGAGCTAGAACAAATAATCCTAAAATTTGTATGGAACCAGAAAAGACCCCGAATAGCCAAAGCAATCTTGAAAAAGAAAACCAAAGCAGGAGGCATCACAATCCCAGACTTCAAGCTATACTACAAAGCTGTAACTATCAAGACAGTATGGTACTGGCACAAGAACAGACACTCAGATCAATGGAACAGAATAGAGAACCCAGAAATGGACCCACAAACGTATGGCCAACTAATCTTTGACAAATCAGGAAAGAATATATATATATATATATATATATATATATATATATATATACACAATATATATATTGGAGGGTATTATGCTAAGTGAAATTAATCAGTCAGAGAAAGACAAAAATCATGTGACTTCACTCATATGAGGACTTTAAGATATAAAACAGATGAACATAGGGGAGAGAAGCAAAAATAATATAAAAACAGGGAGGGGGACAAAAACATAAGAGACTCTTAAATATGGAGAACAAACAGAGGGTTACTGGAGGGGTTGTGGGGGGGAGCGATGGGCTAAATAGGTAAGGGGCACTAAGGGATCTACTCCTGAAATCATTGTTCCACTATACGCTAACTAATTTGGATGTAAATTTTAAAAAATAAAAAATTAAATTAAAAAAATATATATATTTATATATATAAAAAATCCCCCTTGGGGATGCCTGGGTGGCTCAGTTGGTTAAGCATCAGATTCTTGATCTTGGCTCAGGTCATGATCTCATGGGTTTATGCATTTAAGCCCCACATCCGGCCTCATGTGGAGTCCCAAATCGGGCTATGCACTGTCAGTGCAGAGCCTGCTTAGGATTCTCTCTGTCCCTCCCCTACTCATGCGCATTCTCTCTCTCAGAATAAATAAAAAATTTTTAAAATACCTTTTTGCAAGTCTTGGAGCCCAAAAGTATGGGAACAGTGTTGAAGGCAGGAAAGGATACTGCTTTGCCAGGGGAGAAATGCTCATCTTTAACACTTGATGTTGTGTTTCGGGACCATTGGAACATACAGGCGGCAGGAGGGGGAGAATAGCAACAGAGAACGTGGAATCGGAGTGGGGCCACAATGACAGCCCTGAAGACAGATTTAGGAACGGTCCTGATACAAGCGGAGGCTGAGACCACAGACTGGATGGATTACTTGAAGAAACTCAATGTAGGGGCGCCTGGGTGGCGCAGTCGGTTGAGCGTCCGACTTCAGCCAGGTCACGATCTCGCGGTCCGTGAGTTCGAGTCCCGCGTCAGGCTCTGGGCTGATGGCTCGGAGCCTGGAGCCTGTTTCCGATTCTGTGTCTCCCTCTCTCTCTCTGCCCCTCCCCCGTTCATGCTCTGTCTCTCTCTGTCCCAAAAATTAAAAAAAATAAAAAATAAAAAGTTGAAAAAAAAAATTAAAAAAAAAAAAAAAAAAAAAGAAACTCAATGTATGCAAGAATACAAATGACTTCCTTGTATAATTTGTATACACACATCCAGTATACCCAAGCGTGGCATAACCCTGTTATGCATCGTTCACACACCTGGGGTAATGGACGGGCAAGCAGAGTGCTACAAAAACAGGCCCACCGCCTCTCGCATCCTATCCAGTTGGTTTCTACTCCACAAATACGAAGTCAACACTTGTCAAATATTTATTAAGATTTACTATGAAATGGGCATTTATCTTCTCCAAAACACTTTGTTTTGCTTTTTAGGAAAGATATGAGAGATACAAATACATGTAGTTAAATATCCATTTAGACACCAAATATCTTGATAAAAGACTACCTTGCTTAGTTGAACATAACACACATACATCCTATTTCCAATAAAACATAAATAGGCTGAAAAATTAAAGAAATTATTCTTAGCAATTATTTATTGAACTCTCACTGGCTTAACTTGAAAATATTTAGATAAAATTAAGTTATTGTCTGATTTTTTCCATATCTAAAATAATTTTCCCTAAATTAAATCAATGGGGTCTGTAGAAAATGTTATAGATAATATAATAAAACTAATACCAATGTAACCACTAATATAATTTATTCAGAGCCATCCCTTAGCAATCTGGGCAATGTTGCTGTTTTTACTGCATTACCAGGCTAAACTAATATTAGGGGGAAAAAGGTTCTAATGAGACATTCAAATAGCTCTTGCCATTTTTGACAATTTAAGAATATCCCACTGCAGTATAAATAAACATATCTTTTCATTTTAGGTGGTCCCAAAGATAGGTACTGTTGACTAATTTAATAACTAAGCAGATTTTTTTGGCAACTGCTTCTCAGGAGATTATATTACTAAAGAGAAAAGTCTACTGAAGTCAATTCTATCCCCTTACATTTCGGGAAATTCGAACATTACTATTTAGAATTCATATTTTGTTTTGTTGGCCATAAGCAAGTATGCTACCAGCCTCTGGACATATAACCACCACAATATTTATTTTAGTAAGCTATAAAGAGCAGCATTCTCTGCAGAAACAACATGGGCCAAATAACTAAAAGTAATAGCTAGAGATTGAGGATCTATTGAAATAAGTGCTTTTTTTTTCCCCTATGGGATTATTAATGAAGGTTTAAGTCTCTAGAGACAGAGTGAGTAGAATGTCAATATAAAGGGCTGGAGGGATATTACGCAGGGATTTGGAGCTCCACGCTGAGAAAGAAAAGGTTAAGTCGAAGGCAGGCAGACTTTCTATCAGAAAAGAAAGTCGGGGCACCTTGGTTAAGTGTCTGACTTCGGCTCAGGTCATGATCTCATGGTTCATGAGTTCAAGCCCCAGATTGGGCTCTCCACTCTGAGCAGGGAGCCTGCTTCATATCCTCTGTCTCCCTCTCTCTCTGCCCCTCCCACGAGCTCTGTCTTTCTCTCAAAAATAAATAAACATTAAAAAAAAATTGTTTTTTGAAAGAAAAGTCAAACCTCAACTCTCTTTCAAATGTGCTGTGTTGGGGGTCTCTAAGCACACCACCTTCACTCTGGATGACTTGCTAGAAGGACTCAGAGGACTCAGAAGCTGTTATACTCATGGTCTCAGTTCATGGCAGTAAAAGGATACAGATGAAATTCAACAAAGGGACGCAGCGCAAAACAAGGTTCAGGAGGAATCAAACACAAGCTTCCAGTCGTCTTCTCCCATTAGAGTTGCCCAGACAAGCTTACTTCTCCCACAAATGAAACGTGACAACTCATGAGGAGCACTGCAAACCAAGGACACTCACCCAAGCTTTGGGGCCCATGGTTTTTACTGAAACCTACTCCAGCCTCCAACCTACTGAAGCAAAAATAGGCATTTGCCTGGGATCACATTTTTAGCATAAACTATCTGGTCAAACTAAGGCATACAAAACCACTCTTATCCAGCAGAACATTCCAAAAACTCAGATCTCATCTCCCAGGAACTTTTTTGGGAATGTGCAGGGTTTGAGCACCCCAAGCCTACTGAGTTAACCCATTCCTGCACATACACTGATGACCAGACTTCCCAGTAAACTTACTAATGGTACTTAGTAGGAGTGGAAAGATGATGATCTGTATCTGCAGAATGTTTTGGGAGGACATGTCTTAATTATGTAGGTTGTTTATTATAAATACACTTAGCATTTGCAATTTATTGGTGGTACAATTCGTTGCAAAACAAGGGCTATTCATGCAAACAGTTAATCAATGGGATATGAAGAAGAGATGTTCCCTAACCCAAATTACTCCTTTGTTTGAACAATGTTTCTACATAAGCTGATTAGGAAGAGTCTTGTCTATTACATCTAAACCAAAGCTCCTCCTACTGCATAAGAGTAGGGCCATTTTAAAAGCCATACTGAATGGTCTCAGACTTCTCCAAGAAAAGACTATTTTATTTGTGCCTGGTGTTTGCCTGATCTTTTGAATCATGAGTCAAGTTTAGTGCTGGTTAAGAGCTAGTATTCAAGACGGTGTAATGTGATAATTCAAGCCTTTGCTATGTTATCACAAGGGACACAGGTCAATGAGACAACTCTTCTCTGCCTTAAGAACCAAATTGTTCCAGGTATGTATCAAATGGCACAAAATCAAGATAGCAAATTAATTAGTAATATAATAACTTTGGGGAAGAGAGAAGTCCCCTTAAATATTTTTAACAGAACAGTCTAATTATATTCCTAAACCACGTCCATATACCTCATATACTGCCTCTAAAAGGACTCCCTTAATAATGATATCATGAGCCTTAAAAAGCTTTTCTTTTTGAATGCTTTCTTCCTTTTTTCAGGCTCTATGTCTAAGGACATACATCTATCTAACCCATCCACTAAATCACCACGGTAATTGGAAATAGGTGGAACACTGATCTAGCTGCAACAAATAAACACTTCCAACCAAGCATTTCTATAAACCCACAGTGAATTTGTCAGTCCATTTCTTGCACAGGACGTGTTTGGCTTTCACGGCCATCCAGCAACAGATCCTTCTAGACAATACCAAGGAGTGCTAAGTGTGGGACCTAAATGCTACATATTAAAAATTAAGTAAACATTATCATTTCAAGAAAGATAATGAAGATACATGTGCACTGAAACTTAAAATACATCATTCTAAAAGAAAAAGAAACTAGTACTTTTGAGTGAAGTGCTTAGGGTGGTAAATTCAGTGTTTTCCAAGATTTCTATGGCTTAAAGAATCTTAAGAAACAAAGACCCCCAAAATTAAGTTTCTATTGTTGAGCATTATTTTTAGACTGGATGAATAAATTGCTTTCTGGTCATAAATCACATGTATTACAATGATTATTATTCATTGGATAAAAAATATTTACTTTCAACAACTATTTTCTGGTACATGGTATTTGGAGACCAAGAAAAATATTAGTACCCTCTCAAAGACAGGACTAAAAGCAACTTGTTCATCTTTCCAACAAATATTTCTTTAACACCTACTATGTGCTGATGGCTATTCTAGATTATTGCAATATAGCTATTTTTTTTAGAAAATCTTCTTTCAAGAATCTTAAAAATTTTCTCTTTGATGATTTGCAATAAAACATCAATGTTAGAGGCATGTGGGTGGCTCTGTCAGTTGAGTGTCCGACTCGATTTCAGCTCTGGTCATGATCTCGGGGTCATGACTCAGAGCCCCGCATCGGACTCCACACTGGGCGTGGAGTCTGCTTAAGATTCTCTCTCTTCCTCTAGTGCTCACGCTTTCTCTCCCTCTCTAAGAAACAAACAAATACATCAGTGTTGAGAACACTATGTTAGCCAGAGTCACCTTAACCCTGATACACTAACTTCTCCTCATGGGCCACATACAGCTTAGACTTTGAGGAAAGTGCCACTCCAAAGTCAACCTGCTTTCCATTGACAACCTGCAAACTAACATGCGCTAAATTGTATTTGTAGGCTAGAAATTAAAAGATGCATTTAATTATCAGTCCTCCAGTGCTTCTGCTGTCTTTTGGCATTTATGAGAGTTAATAAACTGCCATGGTTTCTGCAAACAGAACTGGCAGTAATCCACAATTGATTGAGTTAATTAAGCAGAACAATTGGCAAGAGCTAAAAATAATGAGAAGAATTTTAATGAAATGGTGCATAATGCTGTAGACCTACACTAAGGAGTATAGACAATCTATTTAGAGATTTTTTTCCTAATAAATTATGTGTGTGCTTGCTTTTAATGTACCGCTGTAAAAAGCATGGCATATTTCTAACATTCTTAGTAATGGAAAATAGCCTAATAGAAATTTAGTCTTTTCTAACATCTTGAATGTGTAATATTCTCTAATGCTTAAATTCAGATATAATGAGACCATCTCCATTATGAACACCCTATAATTATTAATCAGAATCTCTTGATTCTAAGAAGAAGGGGGCAAGGATGTTGATGCTAAGGCTACTTTATTCAATTCAACATATTCATGAAATGTTCAAATAATCTTCCATTGCTTTTCTAAGTGTGTGCTATGCTCCAAGGAGTCTGTGCTACAGGATTTTGCTGGTTATATCCATGAGTACCGGACTGGGTACCAGACCCTGGGTTTGTATTCTCTCCTCTAAAAATTGCATTTGAAGCTGCTGGGGGCAGAATTTCAACCAAACATCAAGAGAAGCAGAAATTTAAGGATATTGAGCAGTGAGTTGCAGTATCTTCTCCTAATAGTTTGGCCATGGTCTTTGACAGCTTTCTTTTTTTTGAGAGACAGAGCATTTTTGAGAGACAGAGCATGAACAGGGGAGGGCAGAGAAAGAGGGAGACACAGAATCTGAAGCAGGCTCTGGGCTCTGTACTGATAAGCCCGATGCAGGGCTCAAACTCATGAACCATGAGATCATGACCTGAGCTGAAGTCGGACGCTTAACCAAATGGGCCACCCAGGCATCCCTTGACAGCTTTCTTTCAAAAGTCGTGTTTAGTACACCATTTCCATTTTGCTTAAATAATGCGATTCTTATGTCAACATGTCTGTAGCAGAGAATTTACTATTACTTGGACATTCAAAGCACACAATTTATAATGATGCATTTTATGCAAAGATAGAGGACTTCAGGATTTATAATAGCTATGTACCCACATAGTAGTAGGTAGATAGGAAGATAAATACGATCTAACAGGTTATTTCAAGCCTTGATGGAATGGAACCCAGGAGTGGATGCAACAGAAGAAAAGCTATCTATGACAGACAGTGCTGAGCAATGGCCTGGAACATCACCCAAGGCAACACCTTACAGAAATCATATGTGGAATTGTAGCTTCGATGGTGTTGGGGCCAACGCAGACTGAAGGGTGAAGCCTTCAACTGTTACAAGTTCACTCATGGCCTCCATCCCCAGCCATGTAGCCTATGTTCTGAGGAAGCATGGCATGGTATTGGGGGACTGACTTTGAGTGGGATAGCCCTGCACCCACATCCAGGTTCTGCCACTGCCGGAGTCATCTGTGATCCTGGGAGAAGTTATTTAACACCTGTCCACCGGTTTCCTGTTCTTTGTAAAATGAAGGGGTGAGGGGGTGGGGAGGGACGTCTGGATCAGAGTTGTTGCAATGATGTAATTAGTGACTGAGACAGATGTCGTTAATTCCCCTTCAGAGAACAGTCAAGTAAAAAGATTTCAATAGTGTGACATCCTCTAGGTAATAACAGTATGATGGCAGAATAAAGAAGCAAAAGCACCTGAGCGATATTTTGCCTCAGTCATTTTCATTATGGAAAATGATCATCTAATTGCAAAGAATGGAGCCACACTTTTAAGAGGGGGATAAAATTCTAATGTAATTAAGTGACTCCTCATTTCTGAGGCCCTTTTCTAAAGGAACTAGAACAGTAGTCAGGGACTTCAGCAATCAGGAAGGTAGGGACAAAGAGTAGAATAGGGTAGAGACTTTCAGGAGGGTGTTCCTTTGAGGGTGCAATGTACTGCCTCATGGGATGGGGACACACAAATGTGCATTGGGACAAAGGCCTGTTTATTTAGGATTTAGCACCACTATGTTCTAGCTGTGTAATCTAAGGCACCCTGGACTCCACCGGGAGCTTATCTGTGAGATAAATATCTATGTCTTTTCTACCTCATAGAATGTTTCATGAGAAACCAAATTTGACACAACATATAAAACTGTTTTAAAAATACAAGGTGCCATCTCTGCAAGTATAAGACTATAGGATGCTCATGATTATAGTAGTGCAAATAACAATCCAGATCTCAAAAAGCAGAAACATTTAGTCAAACTGTTGTTCCTTTGCCTATGGAAGTTCAAGAACTGAAAAGTAGAAGAATTTTTTTTTTTAATTTTTTTTTCAACGGTT
Source organism: Neofelis nebulosa (assembly GCF_028018385.1). Classification (NCBI taxonomy): domain Eukaryota; kingdom Metazoa; phylum Chordata; class Mammalia; order Carnivora; family Felidae; genus Neofelis; species Neofelis nebulosa. The sequence goes on from NC_080783.1 coordinate 28,117,687, forward strand.
TTTATTTATTTTTGGGACAGAGAGAGACAGAGCATGAACGGGGGAGGGGCAGAGAGAGAGGGAGACACAGAATCGGAAACAGGCTCCAGGCTCCGAGCCATCAGCCCAGAGCCCGACGCGGGGCTCGAACTCACGGACCGCGAGATCGTGACCTGGCTGAAGTCGGATGCTTAACCGACTGCACCACCCAGGCGCCCCAGAAGAAGAATTTTTTTTAAAGAGAGGACATAGACTACAAATTGCCATTTAACCTTAAAATTAAAGCCTTATCTGCTATGGGCTTGAATGTTCCGTCTCCCCAAAACTTATATGTAACCCCCAATGTGATGTATTTGGAGGTGGAGCCTTCAGGAGCTAATTAGGTCATGAAGGTGGAGCCCCCATGATGAGATTAGCTCTTAGACACAAGAAAGCTGATATCTGTAGATAGATTAGATAGATAGATAGATAGATAGATAGATACATGATACATTGGTAGATAGATAGATAGATAGATAGATAGATAGATATCCGCCACGTGAAGATACAGCAAAAAGGTGGCCACCTACAAACCAGGAAGAAGGAACCAAATCTTCCAGCACCGTGATCTTGGACCTCCCAGCCTCCGGAACTGAGAAATGTCTGTTGTGTAAGCCATTCATTCCATATTTTATTGCAGCAGCCTAAACTAAGATATGACCAAATCAGTTACATTTATTAGCAGGTTCTCTCTGTGTCTGTCTCTCCCTGCCTCTCTCTGCATCTATCTTTCGGTCTCTCACTCTTTCTCTAACTATTATTGATTGCAATGTGCCAAGTGCTATGCTAAAAGCTTCACATGTATCAACTTATTTATGCCTCACAACTCAATAAGGTATTGGCGTGGATACAGTCTAGATGTATATGAAATACATATGTAATTACACAGCTGTGCTGTATCTATGTCAATACTATGCCTACATCTACTTGTATCATCATCTGTGTGTACCTCCATCTAAATACATCACAATACAAATACAATGTCATATACGTATACACATGTCAATGTGAGTTAAGTGAGTACAATTCATCAGGGCTTAATTCATATGTCCAGAAGATGAATACAACAACGAACATAAGTCTAAATCTCACTCTCTCTGGCATAAGATAATGAGAACACCTCTTTGTGCCAGATATATGAAATGAATCAAAGATTTGATGATTCAAATATTTTCAGGAACTTTCTGTATCTGAAGAGACACAGGAGAATCGCGAGTGGGGGAACAGTGATCTAGCTGCTAAAAGTCATTACTCACAGAATCTGGTGAAAATGAATGCCCAGAAATTTGGGTCTCCGAGTCAAGGCAAAAGGGTGGTCGGTTTCTTCACGTGTGTTTCAAATGGGTAGAGTTGTTTTGTTTAATAAGAGAAAGCTTCTTTACAGTTTTTCCTCCGTTTCGCCCTATCGACCAAGTATTTAGTAATTTTGGCAATAAATTATTTGTCAAGGATTCTTGTTGGTTTGTTTTTTGTTTTTGTTTTTTTATCTTCTGTGTCTAGCTCTTCAGAAGTTTTTTACAATGAAGCCGGGAGAAGCCACAGCACGTTTAAGAGCCTGATTCGACTTCAAATCCAGAGTCCTATAAAAAGATCTGACTTAGGAGCTTGACTGGTATTACTGAAAATTAGAGGATCAACCACTGAAAAAGATCACAGCCCAGGGGAGGGAAGGACTGCTTTGCTCTGACACCTCTGGACCTCACCAGCCTTTCTCCCAGATGACCACAGAGCAAAGTCTAGAAGTAGGAATGCTGGGTCAAAGCACAGGAACATCTTTAGAGTTTTTATTATGTGCCTCCATTGCCCAAAATGTGTTGGCTTGCAATCCTAGCCATAAAATTTATGCAACAATTTTCAGAAATATTAATTTGACAGGCAAAAATGGCATGTCATTATTTTAATTTGCATTTCTTTGAGTATTAGTGAAGGAACGTTTTTTAACACGTTTATTAGCCACACTTACTGCTTGTTTTATAAGTGACCTGTTCATATCCTTTACTCAATAGGCCACTTTAAAAATAATCACAGCACACACACAATTGAGTTAAAGGACACCGTTTCTTGGAACAGGTCACTTCCCCTGTATTTTTTAAAGAAGGGTACTAAACAAAAGTATTAACACTATCAGGTAGTGATTGTAACTTGGAGAACGGCAAGTACAAATAAAATTTCTCTATCCAATATTTTAAAGCACAAGTCTTTTATTTCTGTTCTAGGAAGGGAGTGCCGGAAGAGAGATGTGTGGTTTTCAAATGTTCCTGCCGTTTTCGCTTACGGTCTTTTATTTCAGTCCAAAACTCTCAACCGGAATCCGTTTGCCATACAGACATAACAATAATCTCTCCTTTGGGGGTGAGCACCTAACTGCTTCGTTCTTTTATGGGACTATGTCACTTTTTAATTTAAAAAACAATTCATCTAAAAGAAACATTCTCAAGAGAAAAATGTGTGTGTGTGTGTGTGTGTGTGTGTGTAAATAAAGAAACTGGGACTCAGCAGTAGCACTGAATCAACAACTGTCTTTACACCAAGTTGTTATCAGGGGTGCCATTCCTTGTGGGAGAGGTAACAGAAGGGGCAGATGTTTGGGGTTTACTCATTCTGCTGACCAACTTCAGGCTTTGAAAAAGCTTTCACAGGTCTCTCTTCAGATCTCCAGAGCCCCTCGTCAACATGCCTCAAACTGGATATCGAGCCTCCCTACTTTCAAGGATTCCATGTCACCATGCCCTACTTTTACTGGGTTTTCTGACACAAATAACTACTCACTTGTCCTCAAATCCACTGGCATGGCTGGGTTTTGGCATGAGACACCCACCCTTTCTTCCCACCAATCCAAACCCTGGTCAAGCACCTGGCCAAGCCCTACCTGAACCAAAACACCTGCTCATACCTGTGTGGCCTGCGCAGAGTTCACTCTGCTAACAGGTTTGTGCACTTATTTCCATGCGACACGTGCAATTGCTTGGTCAGATGCTCTCTGGTTAGGACAGCTAGTTTTCACAGTAAATGTTAGGTGGAAACATTCATTCCTTACTATTAGCTGACACAGAAAGGGTCCTAATTAGATGGAAAAGCCTGACTTTTCCCCATGTCTCACCCTCCATTTGCTCCTCTCAGAATACTACCTTCATCGCGGCAAATAGTCATTCAACATGGAGGAGATCAGTCTTGCCCCGAGCATGTGGGTCCCCCCTGAGGCTCAGTATGGGACTGGGATGCACCCCGGGTCTCAGCAGGGAAGTGACAGCAGCCTGTTTTCACAGGGATGATGAACACCAGTCCTCACACTCATATAATCACGCTCAAGTTTAGCTGTTGGCAAGCTACATGTTCCCGGTTCATTACTTCAGTGGAATGTTGTATTTCTAGATTGTTTTCCTGGGATCATTTATAGGTCAGAAAAAAATTTTAGGTAAAGAGGTTAAAAGTAACCGTGCTTTTCTATGTTGCAAAATGTGGCCAGAATAAAATCAAGCTTTAGAGGTGTTAGAGTCATCACAGCATGAGGTATGAGTTTCAGAAGAATCTAAGCATTTCTACCTTTTGCCGTAATTCTACCAGAAAATTTAAGGAATTCCTTACATATTCTAAAGTGCCGTGGGGTCCCTGATAATGTTCTCTCTCTTCAGCTGTGAACACCACTCCCCTAAATTTCTCTTGGTAGTGACCAGTGAGCAGTTCAACAGAGACAGCAAATCGTTGGAGGAGGTCATCGAGACCACATGACCACCGGCTGACATGCAAGCTGGACCCACAAAACTCACCATCTCTCATATCCTTGAAATGTACATTTTGCCCCCCATTCCTATAGCTGGAGCCATTTCAAGGATGCAACCTTGAGAGAATAATGTGTGGTTGAGAGCATTTGGGTGGTATACACGACCGAACCCAGTTAAGGCCTCTATACAAACTTTTAAGAATCTGGTGTGCACGGTGAGAGTGGGGAGTAGGGGGCCAGGCTGCAGAGATCCACTCATCTTGCAACTGCCCAAGAGAAGCCCCCTATGTAAGTTTCCTCGAGTATCAAAACTGCCACCTACCAACGTGAAGTGGTCTGCCCCTTTCTTCAGTGTCTTCTTGTATCCCATGTACAGGGGCCAGGTTCAGATTCAGATAGGGAACTCCTGAGGCTGCAAACCAACACAGACACACCTTCATTTCACATCCGTACTCTCTGACAAATTTCTGCCCAAGGTTTAAAAATCAATTGATAAACATTACACTTAAAAGAAAGAAAAATATTTAGCACCTTACAGCTTCTGACTACTTCCCTTCAGGTATTTTTCTCACTGATGAATTTCTAGACAGCCTAACAGTTTTACTGCAGAAAGGTTTCCATACATCCCTAGGTCTGCCCATCAGGGTGAAACAGAAAGAGGGAACTGATTAGCGTGTAGGTGCAGTTCTTGGGCAGAAGAGACTAATAATAATGATAAGCCGAAGCCCCAGGTCTCCCAAGGGACGGCAATGGGAAGGTGCAGCAAGGAGCTTGGCGTGGAGTCACTGCTGAAGACCCAGCCTTATGACCCAGGGCACACACCAACGGCAGGAAGCGAACCTCAGACAGTAACAGAATACTAGTCAGCACTGAGCTAATAAATGTCCAGCTGAGTTGGCAGCTGGGGTGACCTGTACAGCCATCCAAAATTTCCCTGGAAGAGCTTACGCTCTTCCTGCCTCCATCTGATGGTTCAGTTACTAGAGCAGAAAAGGGCCTGAAGGCTGAAGAATCTGTCTGCTTGTGAGTAGAGATCAGACTCTGGAATGCAGCGGGATAAGGAAACTAAAGCAAAACTTTCCAGCCCAAGTTTCCTGTGCACCTGCTTCGTCTATCCACACTCTCCATGCATTTCCCACACAATTTCCCACACTGATCGGGAGGCTATTTGATTCTCTAAGGTGGTGGACATACAGCATCAAAATAGCTAATCTATGACTTCTTTTAAAAATCAAGTGTGGTAAAACCATTGTAAAAAACAGTTTGGTAACTCCTTCTCGTTATAAACATATACTTAACCACAGGACCTAGCAATTCCACTCCTACGTATTTACTTAATAAGGTAGCTATTATTGCCCCCATTTTATAAACAAGTAAACCAAGGCTCAGTGAAGGTAAGTGACTTGCCAAGGCCACAGCATTTGTCTGTGGTGGGTGCTGAAATCGAAACCCAGGGGTGCTATCCCCTCCTCCCTACCAAACCTGGCATCCCATCATGCTATCCCGTCCCATCATGTTATGGTGCCTCCTTCGGAAAAAAAAAATTTCAATCCAAGTTTAGCTTAAGAAGGAAGTAGTCAGAAAAATGAAAGGAGACATCCTTTTTAATGCTTCATTATCAAGTAAACCATATTTTTTTGAAGATTTTCATTGTACTGATGTTAACACCATTCATGTTTGTTATTTTATTAAAGCCTGGAAATATTTAATATGCCTAATCAATTTTCTATGATGGTGACTTCATGAAAATGGAGGCTGTACAATCATTACTGGAAGTATTCTGCTCAAGCTTAATGGAGACCAAATTCTCCTTTCAAGACTGGTTTGGGAACAAATAGAACACAGTTACTTGGGTCGATGTCATAAGTTAAACAAGACTTCCCCCCTCCCTCCCGGAAAACAATTTTACATTCACTTGCAATTGGTTTGCTAGCATAATATTATACTGTAGAACCTACCTTCAGTAATTTTACTATCCTCTAGACAGGTTTATGTTTATGTCTACAGAACAGAGAAATTACTAAAAGTAGGCTATCCAGGTCTGTAATATTATGCTAGCAAACAAACAGCAAACGAACACAGAATTGTTTTCTAGGAAAACAACAAAATAATTATACACTTTGATTGATATAAATAGGCCGTGATTTTACCTCTAATTTAAGATGGAAACTATCTTAATGATTTATGAAGCCGATGGTTGGTTAGAACAAAAATCTTGATTGCACCAACGGAATCTTTTACATCCTTTGTAGTAACAACTGGTTAGAATCCAAAGAGAATAGCTGAGAACAGGTGTCTCTATAATGCACTGCTAGCATTACTCCTGTTTGAGAGGAAGTAGCTATTATTGAATTTTATTGGAACAGAAATAACTTTTCATTGCAGAAGAGGGTCTTCCTTATATGTGAGTCATTATTTTCAGTAAGTAAAGATTTGACAACTAGATGAATCAAAAACAAGATACCAAACAAAAAAGAGAAATGCCAAAATCTACACAATGATAGATTGGGCTCTATTTAGAACGTCCATAGTCTTAACTTAGCCATAAATGCTTGCCTGTGATTTCAGGATTTAAGCTAATTTAGCAGGAGCCCAATACAAATCTAGCAACAACTCTTAATAATTTGGCTACCTTCTTGCCTTCCTGTATTTTTTTTAATGTTTGTTTATTTTTGAGAGAGAGAGAGACAGTGTGTGTGTGAGTGGGGAAGGGGTGGCAGGGGAGAGGGGAGGGACAGAGGATCCCAAGAGGGCTCCACACTGATAGCAGTGAGTCCAGTGCAGGGCTGGAACCCACGAACCGTGAGATCATGCCCTGAACCGAAATCAGACACTCAACTGAGCCACCCAGGCACCCTGCCTTCCTATATTTTTCCATGTCATTATGAAATTCTTAAACTTTCATGAAAAGGCCACTATATTTCAAGTGTATATACTTATACATTTTTAAATTTTTATAACATTTAAAAATGTTTCACAACCCAGGCATGTGAAAAGCCTGGGTTGATCATTTTAAAATGTTTGCTAAATGTTTTTAAATTCACAGAGCAGTGGGGACTAGGGAAAGCACATACATTATCAGATGTCTTGCAAAGTCAGTTCTACCTGGAAACCCTTGAATGTCATGGCCACTGAGTTGGCTCTATACTTAAATTAAAAGAGACCTGAATTCTGTTAGAGCTCAAGTCAGTCTTTAGCACAAAGGAAGGATACCAGCTCTGTCTAGGAGACTAAATATAGCTGAATAACTGAATTTTCCCTCATTTTACTCTGAATTCCTGGTTTTATGTTCATGGATACTGCATTAAAAAAAAAAAAAAAAAAAAAAAAAAAAAACACATGTTCTCAAGTTCCTGAGAGAGGAGGCATTAGGTGCTGAACTGAAGGTAGTTATCAATGAAATGTAATTTAGATATTTGAAAGAGGCATTTTTATTCACAAGGAGGTGGGAGGGAATGGGAGTGCATAATAAGGAAAGATAGAAGGAGAATTGGAATACTGCAGAAAACAGAGCCCATACATGTGAATATGACCAACACACATGCTAAATATTATGAGATCAAAAAATAAAATGTTGTGTCTTAGAGTGGAACCTAGACTTTAATAGAGGATTCAGATGAGTGTTTCCTTTTTTTCTTCCTCTTACTTAATTGCCTGTGTGGGCTGGGAAGCAATTCCAAAGATAATAGTTAAAACCCTGCGGGTACTCTTTTACAGATCAATTTACTGATTGTACCTGAGCTTCTGCTGATCAATTCTTACAGAAACATGAAATTTCAATTTCAAACAAGGACAAGTGTTACAAAAGCATTTTCCTATCTGATGAAAATCGTCAGATTTTCCAGTCTTGATTTAAATTTTTTTAATGTTTATTTATTTTTGAGACAGAGAGAGGGAGGGAGAGAGAGAGAGAGAGAGAGAGCGAGCAGGGACCGGGGCAGAGAGAGATGAAGACACAGAATCCAAGGCAGGCTCCAGACTCTACGCTGTCAGTACAGAGCCTGATATGGGACTTGAACCCACAAGCCAGGAGATTATGACCTGAGCCAAAGTCGAATGCTTAACTAAGTCACCCAGGCGCCCCCAGTCCTGATTTTATTTACATGTACAAAACACATTAAAATAGAACAGCAGGCATTTTGATTTAAATAAAACTATTCTAGGGGCGCCTGGATGGCTCAGTCAGTTGAGCATCCGACTTCGGCTCAGGTCATGATCTCACAGCTCATGAGTTCGAGCCCCAGGTCGGGCTCTGTGCTGACAGCTCAGAGCCTGGAGCCTGCTTCTGCTTCTGTGTCTCCCTCTCTCTCTGCCCTAACCCATTCGCATTCTGTCTCTGTCTCTCTCAAAAATAAATAAAAATATTAAAAAATATTTTTTAATAAAATAAAACTATTCTAAAATAAGATGGATAATAAAATCCTTTCTCAGGCTTACCTGGTTAATTTTGTAATACTTTTTAAAGTGCTAGCTTACATTAAAATCACAGTATTTCAAGCAATACAGTTTGACACTCTTATTATATTGCCAAAAATGCAAGCATTACTGATTTGCAAACACAGAGTCAGCATAAGGCTAAATGTGAATAGGATAGCGAGGTCGGCATGTTGTTACAATGTGTAATATGGTAATGGAAGCATTAATAATTCCTTTTAGAATTATCACTGCCTAAATATTGTGTTAGCCTCTTACAGACTATGAGGAGTAGGCAATGCCCACCTCATCTGATGGGCATCTGTTATGCACATGCCAGAAAGAAAGGAAACCCTAGGATCTTTATGGGCTTGCGGAGCTAGAAAAGTCATCCTTATTCATGAGAGAGTGGCCGCTCAGACAACTCGAGCAAGTGCTCGAGACACAACATCCAGTCAGCCCCTCAGAAGCCGGCTTTCTCTCACCCCCTCCTCTACTGAGCCCACTATATTCATGACCCAGCCGCCCTCTCAGTTTCCCCCTCTGCTGCCTCAGCTTACACACAGTCCTTGCTGCCACTGCCTCCTCTGCAAATCAAAATGACCAAAAAAGAGAATCTGACTGAATCCACTGGGTACCATCCAACATGGAGTCTTTCTACTGGGCAGACTCCTCAAACTAGATCATCTTCTAGGCTGGTGGACTCTGTACATGTAGCCTATTTGGAGAGTTGCTTGGGGCATAAAGAAGTGTTGGGTCAACCAGTAAGGGTCATGATAAAAACCAAGTCAAACCAGGGGAGCTCACACGGAAGAAACCGTGGGTGCATAATTAGCGCTCTGTCCTGAGAGTGCCACGGCCTTGTCTCCAGTTCAACTATGCAGAGAACTGCTTTGGAGGACACAAGAAGCAAAGAAAGGTCCCTGCCTTCACAGGGACACTTAGGCATCTTCACAAGGGTTTTGAGTTATCCTCCTGCGTTAGCCTAGAGAACCTTTCTCACTGAGCAACTCAGGTTCCATGACAGATGCTTAAAATTAGCTGTTTGTGTTAAGCTTTCTCTTCCTTGACATTCACATGGGGAAACGCAATACTTTACAAGGAAAACTGCCTCAAGTGTACATCTTCAAGAAAAAAATAAAATATTTTTGTAACTAACATTCTCTAAAATTAAAAAAGTAAGGGGTGCTTGGTGGCTCAGTTGGTTAAACATCCGACTCTTGATTTCAGCTCAGGTCACAATCTTACAGTTCATGAGTTCGAGCCACACGTCGGACTCTGGTCTGACAAAGCGGAGCCTGCTTGGGATCCTCTCTCCTCTCTCTCTCTCCTCGTCTCTCGCTGTCCCTTCTCCACTTGCACACATGCACTCTTTCTCTCTCTAAATAAAATAAAGTCATTTTAAAAAATAGTAAAAACAAATCTCTTCTCAAGTCACTTAAATATAGCATACTTCAAATCGGCAGATTTGCATGTAGCCAATTGAATAAACATTCCCAGAGAATAAAGTCCACCTCCATTAACAAAACAGACATTTATCTGACTTTACCCCAAGTAATCATCTGGTTATTTGTTTTATATCCATTTCCACCACCGAACTGTAAGCTCCTTGAGACTGAGAGTGGGGACTCTTATCTCCGCAGCAGCAGGAACCAGTCCAAAGTACATGTTCCATGCAAGTTTCTTTGTTTTTAAATTTTTTTTTTTTAACGTTTATTTATTTTTGAGACAGAGAGAGACAGAGCATGAACGGGGGAGGGTCAGAGAGAGGGAGACACAGAATCTGAAACAGGCTCCAGGCTCTGAGCCGTCAGCCCAGAGCCCGACGCGGGGCTCGAACTCACGGACCGCGAGATCATGACCTGAGCCGAAGTCGGACCCTTAACCGACTGAGCCACCCAGGCGCCCCTCCATGCAAGTTTCTTGACTGAATGAGGGAAAGTATTAATTACCAGCAGCAGACAACAGAAATGTGTAGCTGATTCACTATTGTGAATTGCACACACCACGCTCATGGGGACTAGCAGATAAAAGTCCCACTCCTGCAGCAGCCAGACAGAATGCACCGGACAGCAGCTTCCAGGCTTGGACTAAGACAAAGGTGGTGAGTGTCCACCTTCTGTTACAATTGAAGAGCTTGGATCTCTCCGAGCCATCACATCCATTTTATTTAGCATTACTTACAATGCATTCACTTCTGAAAGGCAGAAGGAAAAGGCAAGATCTCTGATATTAAGAGCAAAATCTCTGCAATTTCCGCCGATGGGTCTTTAGAGGTGGGCACAGAGAAGATAAAAGAGGGCCCCTCTGCACTGGTGGTGTGAAACCAGTTGAAACAGATGTTGCTACAGGAATCACTTCTAGAAAATCAGGGTGTGCTCTCCCGCTAGCAGTTTGAGCTGGTCTCTCCTACGGAGCACTTCCTTAATGGTATGTTGTAGTTTGGCACTTTATGTGATATTACCGTAGGCAATGATGACAATCAGAGTATGGGGGGGGGGGGGGGACTGGCTGGAACTACCAGATGGGTTTCTCTCCGATCACGCGGCATGTTAGCAATAGAAATGCCCATGAAATTCTCTGTGGAAAAATCTAGAGGTACCTACCAAGCTCTGTGGCCAATAAGCTACAGAGCAATTAGTTATGCCTATATATTCTTAAACAACCTTGAAGTTCCCCAGCATTTTCAAGATGAGAAGCTAAAAGGCAGACATGGTGGCAACACCAGGAATCTGGCTCAGGGTTCTTTGCTCCCCGGAACATGCTCTGCCCAGGTGATAATGTGTACCTGTGTACAGGATCACAATTATCTGCTGGTACCTCAAGGCATATAATTGCACACTGAATTTAAATCTTCTCTCCTAGTTACATTATTATCTCTCTATTTTAATTTGTTGCAGATAATAGGACTTCAATTAGAAGAGATTGGGTTTTTTTAATCATTTTTAAAACAGTCATAAATAGGGTATTACTTTTTACTTTGACAGAGGAACATTGTATCAATTTCAACACAGCACTTAGATATAATCTTTATAAATTCCATCTGCTTTGGGCTCCTGCTTCCACCAAAGTGAGGTAGGAGGGTCCAGATTTTCTGAAACCATCATGAAAACCAGGAAAAATACATAGAACGATGTTTTTCAAAACTAGTTATCAGCCAGCAAAGGAAAAGGAAAAAAAAAAAAAGTGGATCCTTTTTTGTTTTTAAACCAAGTCATTTATTTAGAATTTTTAAACATATTGAATGGTTTTTTTATGAATATAATCTATTGTCAAATTGGCTTACATACACCACCAAGGGCTCATCCCAACAAGTACCCTCCTCAATGCCCATCACCCATTTTCCCCTCTCCCATACTCCCCCATCCACCCTCAGTTTGTTCTATTTAAGAGTCTCTTATGGTTGGCCTCCCTCCCTCTCTGTAACTTTTTTTTGCCCCTTCCCTTCCCCCATGGTCTTCTGTTAAGTTTCTCAAGATCCACATATGAGTGAAAACATTTGATATAGGACAGCGGATCCTTGAGAGGTGAGAAACAAGTGAGGTTGAGCCCAGTTTGACCCAGATTATGCTCAAAAAGCTTTTAGGTCAAGGCAGAGGAAGGGGCAACTGAGGAGGATCCTGTTCTAGTCCTTGGGGGAAGACCTAAGGCAGCTGAATTCATGGGACAGAGTCTGGAAGGGAGAGGGCCTCGCAGCGAGAGAGCCCCAGAGATCTGCAGATGATAGGTACCCAGCACAGCACTGCTCTTACCTACACGAGGAAACTGCCCGCGGCAAGATGGCGGGAAGAAGCCATCAGAAATGGAAGTGTATTCTCTTTTCACTTGCCTATATCCTTCTAAAGAACAGTTGGTTCTTTGAATTGGGGAAGGAAGAAAGTATTTTAATAGGCTAATAGCAATAAAGGACAAAAAGACCACCCCTCCCCATTTAATTTCATTAAGATCACATCTCTAAAGTGAGGTTATTCCTATCTACAATATCATCACTTATTTGTTTTGGATTTTTTGTTTTTTTGTTTCAGAAAAATAATTACAAAGGTAGTATAGACAGTTTCCATACCCCCAGCTTCCCTTACTATTGATATCTTACATTTACTAAGGGGTGATTGTCACAATGAACCAATACTGATATTCTTACTAATTAAAGTTCATATTGTGAGATTTTCCTAATGTCCTTTTTCTGATAGTCACTCATTTGTACTTATGACTCTATTTCAGTGGTGTATGGACAGCAAATTTATCAAATACGTGCTCTTTCAAATGAAAAGCTTTTAATGCTACCTTCATTTGAAAAAAAGAATTACAATTCTGAGTAGAAAATATTAAACTATTTCTAACTTACACTTCCATCTGAAAACTACATATTCTAAGATATAACAGACTCTTGTCAAAAAGTAGCTTAGAAGGCACTTAGGACTCTGGTAAAGATTTTTGGGACTTGGGTCCCCTTGTCTCAGGGGTTTCCTATTGCTCTAAAGAATTCAGAAATCTTAGAAACAAGTGCTTCAGAGCCCTCTACTGGCCTCTCCTCAGCATTGCAACCTCATTTGGGTTCATTTCTAACCCTAGCCAACTCCCTGAAAGTACCTTCCTCCCTCAACCATAAAAGCAGGGGCAGCTTTTATGATACCTTGCTAAGAGCCATATAAGTGCAATCAATGTCTTAAAGGTGAGAATTTATAAAGTTAAAAGTTTTCTCGGCCCTGTTACACATATTCTGACAAACTTGAAAATTTTAAATGTAATCAGTCAGTAAATAATAACCAATCAGAGCCAAATTCAAGACAGCTAACTCCAAGGATGCATTAAAGGACATTTACTACAGTAAAATTATCATCTCATAGCTTTTGTTTTCAGTTTTAAAAATCAGGAATAGAGGGGCGCCTGGGTGTCAGTCGGTTAAAGCCTCCAGCTTCGGCTCGGGTCATGATCTCATGGTTTGTGGGTTTGAGCCCCGTGTCAAGTTCTGTGTTGACAGCTCAGAGCCTGGAGCCTGCTTCAGATTCTGTGTCTCCCCCTCTCTCTACCCCTCTCACACTCATGCTCTGTCTTTCTTTCTCAAAAATAAATAAATGTTAAAAAAAATTTTTTTTAAATCAGGAATAGAGATTTTAAAAAAAGGAAAAGACTTCTTTCAATAGGTCAAGACACTGGGGAAAATTCCTGGGTTAACAACTGGTAATTTAGTCACTTTCTCACTCCATGACATTCAATTTCAAAACACTTTCCTTGGATATCTACCTTCTCTTTTGTTTTAACCTAAGACATCAGAATACATGTTCTAGAACAGAAGTTCTCTTTTGGGCACAAATTGTTAAGATTGGAATCATACCAAGTATCCTTATCAACCACGATGGAATAAAACTACACATCAACAGCAGTAGGGAAACTGGAAAATTCATAAATACACAAGAATTAATAACCAGCATGCACTTGAACAACCACAAGTTCAAGGAAGAAATCACAAGGGAGATTAGAAAATATCTTGAGACAAATCCACAGGCAGACACAACATACCAAAACTTACGGGATATAGTGAAAGCAGAATGAAGAGGGAGGTTCACAGGCATGAACATGTACACGGAAAAAGGAAGGTCTCACATCAACAACATAGCTTTACATCTCAACAAACTAGAAAAAGAACAACTAAACCCAAAATTGGCAGATGGAAGGAAATAAGGATTGACAACAGAGATAAAGTAGAGAATAGAAAATACCCTACAGGGGTGCCTGGGTGGTTCATCTGACTTCAGTTCAGGTTATAATCTCACAGTTTGTGAGTTCAAGCCCTGCATCGGACTCTATGCTGACAGCTCAGAGCCTGGAGCCTGCTTCGGATTCTGTGTCTCCCTCTCTCTCTACTCCACCTCTGCTCATGCTCTGTCTCTCTCTTGCTCTCTCTCCAAATTAAATAAACATGAAAAAAAATTGTTAAGAAAAAAACAAAAGGGTTGGGTTTTGGGAAAGATCAACAAAATTGACAATCCCTCAGCTGGATTAAGAAAACAAGATAAAAGACTCAAATATGTAAAATCACAAATGAAAGGAGGGGCATTACAACTAATGTCACAGAAATGAAAAGGATCGTAAGCGAATACTATGAACAATTATAGGCCAAAAAACTGGGTAATCTACAAGAAATGGTAATTTCCTAGAAATATATAATCTACCAACACTGAATCAAAGAGAGTCTGAACAGACCTATAAATAGTAAAGAGATTGAATCAATAATCAAAAACCTCCCAACAAAGATGATCCAGGACCAGACGGCTTCACTGGTGAATTCTACCAGTGATTCAAAGAAGTAATGCCAATCCTATACAAACACTTCCTAAAAACTGAAGAAATGAAAATACTCCCAAACTGATTTTATAAGGCCAGCATTACCCTGATGTCAAAGCCCAAGAAAGACATAACAAGAAAAAAAAAAAAAAAAAAAAAAAAAAAAGCTATAGGCCACTATCCCTGATAATATAGATGCAAAAATCCTCAACAAAATACTAGCAAACTGAATTTAGCAGTACATTAAAAGCACCAGACACCAGGACTAAATGGGATTTATCCTCAGGAGGCAAGGATGCTTTAATTAACGCAAAAATCAATCAATGCACTATACCACATTAACAGAATGAATAAAAACCACTTAACCATTTCAATCGATGCAGAAAAAGCATCTGACAATACTGAACACACTTTCATGATAAAAACACTCAACAAACTGCAAATAAAGAACTACCTCAACATAATAAAGGTCATATATGAAGAGTCCACAGCTAGCATCACTGAAACCTTTTCCTCTAAGGTCAGAAACAAGGCAAGAATGTGCACATTCACCATTTATATCCAAAATAGTACTGAAGCCCTGGCCAGAGCAATTAGGCAAGAAAGCAAAAGAAAAGCATGTTAATTAAAAAGGAAGAAATAAAAAGATCTATTTGCAATTGACATCATCTTATATGTAAAAAACCCTGAAGAGTATATACACACACAAAACATGTTAAAATAAATTCAGGAGAATTGCAGGATATGAAATCAACACACTAAAATCAGTTGTGCTTCTACACACTAACAATGAACAATCTGAAAAGGCAATTAACAAAACAAGTTCATTTATAACAGCATCAAAAAGAATAAAATACTAAGAATAAACCTAACCAAAAAGTGAAAGCCTTGTACTCTGAAAGCTACAAAACACTGGGGAAAGAAATTAAAGGCAGCAAAAAAAGGGGAAAGACATCTTATGATCACAGGTTGGAAGATTTAATATAGTTAAGATGTCCAGGGGCGCCTGGGGTGGCTCAGTTGGTGAAGCGTCCAATTCTTGATTTCAGCTCAGGTCATGAGCTCACGGTTCATAAGATCAAGCTCTGCATCAGGCTCTGCGCTGACAGCCTGGAGCCTGCTTGGGATTCTCTATCTCTCTCTCTGCCCCTCCCCAACTCACACTCACTTGCACCCTCTCTCTCTCTCCAAATAAATACATATTTTTGAAAAGAAAAAAAAAAAAGATATCCATATTACTCAAAGCAATCTACAGATTCAACATAATCCCTATCAAAATGACAATGGCTTTTTTTTAATGTAAAAATAGAAAATTTCATCCTAAAACACATTTGGAATTTCAAGGGACCTCAAATAGCCAAAAGAATTTTGAAAAACAAAAAAAAGTTGGAGATCTCACACTTCCTTACTTCAAAATATATTACAAAGCCACAGGAAGCAAACAGTGTGGTACTGGCCTAGGGACAGATACATAAATAAATGGGATACATATAAAGAGGTCGGAAATAAACTCTTGCTTATATAGCCAAGTGATCTTCGATAAGGGTGCCAAAATCACTTAATGGGGAAAAGACAGTCTCTTCAACAAATTGGATATCCACATGCAAAAGAGTGAAGCTGAACCCTTATTTTACACCATATAAAAAAGCTCAAATGGGTTGATAAGACCTAAACATTAAGACCTAAAACTGTGAAGCTAGAAGAAAGCAGGGGGAAAGCTTCAAGATACTGAATTTGGCAAAGATTTATTGGTTATGACACCAAAAGCACAAGCAAAAGGAGACAAATGGGACTACATCAAACTTAAAAACGTTTGCATATCAAAGGACACAATCAACAGATTGAAATGGCAGTCTATGGGATGAGAGACAATACTAACAAATCTTATGTCTGGTAAGGGGTTAACATCCACAACGTGTAAGAACTCCTACAACCCAACAACAACAAAAAAATCAAGGAGTCCAAATAAAAATGGCAAAAGGACTTGAATAGACATTTCTCCAAAGATAATGTACAAATGATCCACAAGCATATGAAAACATGTTCAACATCACTCATCATGAGAGGAATGCAAATCAAAACCACAATGAGGGGCTCCTGGGTGGCTCAGTGGGTTAAGTGTCTGATTTTCTCAGGTCATAATCTCACGGTTCGAGAGTTCCAGCCCTGCATCAGGCTCTGCCTTGATAGTGCAGAGCCTGCCTGAGGTTCTCTCTCTCCCTCTCTGCCCCTCCCCAACTCACAAATGTGCACATATACGCACACACACACACACACACACACCCCTCTCTCTCTCCCTCAAAAATAAATAATAAAATAAATTAAAAAAAAATAAAACAAAACAAAACTTAGAGGGGCACCTGGGTAGCTCAGCTGGTTAAGCATCCAAGTTCGGCTCGGGACATCATCTCGTGATCTGTAAGTTCAAGCCCCACATCGGGCTCTGTGCTGACAGCTCAGAGCCTGGAGCTTGCTTCGGATTCTGTGTCTCCCTCTCTCTCTGCACCTCCCCTGCTCGTGCTCTGACTCTCAAAAATAAAGAAATTTTTAAAAAATAATTAAAAAAGAAAAAACTTAGAAAAAGCACATGAGATATTATGTCACACTCATTAGGATGGCTACCATGAAAATAAGTATCTAAGTGTTAAAAAAGGATGTGAAGAAATCGGTACCCTTGTATACAGTGGGTGGGACCGTAAAACAGTACGGCTGCTAGGGGAAACAGTGTGGAGGTTCCTCAAAACATTTAAAAAAAATAGAACTGCCTTGTGATCCAGCAATCCCACTTCTCCATATTTATCTAAAAGAAGTTTTTAAAAGAATCTTGCACATACATTTGAATTTCCATGTTCGTGATAGCATTATTCACAGCAGCCAAGAGGCAGAAGCAATTCAAAGGTGCACTGATGATGAAAAAAGAAATGTGGTGCCTACATACAATGGAATATCATTCAACCTGGAATAGCATTTAACTTAACAGAGGGAGGAAATGCTACAACATGAATGAATCTTGAGGATAGGACACTAAGCAACATAAGCGGGCCCCAGAGAGACAAATCCTGTCTGACTTCTAGTAAAGTACCCGAAGTGGTCAGATTAACGGGAACAGAAAGCAGGATGGTCACGAGAGACCAGGGTGGGCAGGAAGAGTTGTTAAATGGATACAGTTGCAGGCCTGCAAGATGAGTACGTTCTGGGGGTATAATGTGCAACGTGAGTATAGTTACCACTAAAGTATATACTTTAAACGCGGTGAAGATGATACATTTGGGATTGTCTTAACCACAGTTTTTAAACGTGGGTTAACAATCTTAACTTTGTTAAGCACTGACCCAGGAATTGTACAAGAAATGAATTTCCAACACAAGACACTTCCTTCAGGTAAGTGGGAACAGAGCACTGGCTGCCAGGTGCCTGCACTGTCTCTTTACCCGCAGGGCAGAGGCGGGGCCGCAGGAGCCGATGCGGCAGCCAGGCGGCGACGCTGTGCCCCGGGGGAGCCCAGGCGCGGTGAAGGGGAGCGCGCGTCCACAGCTGCGAGCTTGCAGCACAGCGGATCCACCGCAGGCAGGCGGGTCGTGTCTGAACACGTCTGAGAGCAGCCAACAGCTGAGAGCCTGCCAGAGAGGTGAATTCGGCCCTCCCTGGCTTTCCTGAGCGTCCCGCCAGGAAAACGGAAACACATGAAGACCAGGAGGAGGACAGAAGAGGCGAGGCCATTAGTGGTAGACGCAAACACACAGGTTTAAGACCCCCTTTCTGAGACTTAAGAAGGAAGGGCTGTTTACTAGTGAAAGACTTAAATTCTCCAGGGGGAAAAATGATGGGGAAGAGAATGAACAGAAGGCAACGCTTTGAGGCCAGAGGCGAGAGGCGAGAGACGAGGGGCGAGGGGCGAGGGGCGAGGGGCGAGGGGCGAGGGGCGAGGGGCAAGATTTGGGCCCCAAACTCCATCTCCCCTTGTTAATTTCCTGAAGCCGATTCAAAACAAACTGAAGTTCATTCTGTTTATTGTAAGTCTTCTTTATTTATAGTATGTCTCCAAAAGGTCAAGGCAGTTTTATCTCTTAAATAACATGTCAATCATATAAAACAGCTAGAACCAAGGTAGAGAAATATATACAATATAATACAGTAAGTATTTTCAATATTGTTAATTGAATTTTTCATATTAAATTAAAAGAGGATATTGTGATTTACAATGTCATTTCTCTAGTTAAAATTAAACCTGTCAAAAGGCATAATGTACATTTTTTACAAAACCAGCACAGCAGCATTAATAAAACTGCTCATGATTGTAATCTTTATTTTTCTATAATACACTGCACCCGTGTTACAAAAACAAACAAACAAAAAGGCATTGCACTAGATGGTCTGAATACTGCATAAGTCAGTATGTTAACACTTGAGGAATAATGAATGGCCTGACCTGTTTCCTCACCAGGCTCATTCACAACAGTTTCACTCTGCTAGCTAAGCAAACTTTCTACAGGTAGGTTACTTTTCCTTGGCAGTTTTATACAAGCCCACTGCTAATGGGTAAAATGCCAAGGAGACACTGATACCACCAAAACCAATACGACCCTATTTACAAAACCCAATAAAAGCCAAGGCTAGAAAAGCACTCACGACTGGATCAAGAAAAAAATTATAAGCAGCATATTTTGTAGGAAATTTTGAATGTCTAGAAATTTAAATTATTCAACAGACTACAAAAGGGCTTGCAATAGCTGGTTCCCCTTATTTTTCTCAGGCTTGGGTAAGAAAAAAGGAAATCCTTTTTATTTTTCCATAAAGTTTTGATGGCATCAACAACCTTCACATTTATAAATAGTATTTTTATACAATGCAACACATTCACATAGTTTTCTTGTGCTACTATCAGTTATTCTTAGGATTCATATTTTATTCTAAGGAAGAAAGTACTCAGGTTATCTTCCTTAGTCGTAACTTTCCAACATTGACATCCTCCAAGCCTCGAAAGGGAATTCAAGAGAGGCGAGCAGTCATTCAATGCTTACCACTGAAGAGCATGCTATTTGAAACACTACATATATATATGGTAGTGGCCTCAACAAAAGCAGCAAGGGCTGAGGATATAGTTCTACCACTCATGACAAATTAACTTCCCTTGCATTAAGACAGTTTTAAAAGGACAGGTCACCCTTGCAAGGCAGCAAGTATTGCTTCAAGATTATATTATCCTGGAATTTTTTTAGCCACGGAATTATCTAAGAGGCAGCAGTGCTTTAAAAAATAATCTTAAATAATCTTTCAAGTCATGAGCAAGCCAAACAAAATCAACGTGACATATTATTATCAGGAGTTATTCCAGTGAAGGATCCAAGCTACACATACACATAGTGTTGAGACTAAAACTGAGAAAACGACCTGATTACAGCTGAGGGAAGATAACTTGTGGAGGTGTGCGTGACTGGGGGGTGCAGGAAACGGACAAGATAAATACTCCCAAGTATCCTGACAGAAAAAAAGAACAGAGACAAAACCGTGTTTACATTCAGAATGAGATGCACGATCCATTGTTCCTGGACTCACAAGAAGTTAACAATGTTCCAATGTTTCTCTTGCAGGACGCAGTCCTTTTCTCCTCTAAAACCACCAGTGTTCTGTGTGTTTTCAAAAGGCACACCCAGGTTTTTGGGTTTTTTTTTTTTTAAGCTTATCATCAGTTTTAAGTCCTTGGCCAACATGTTTCTAGTTCAAAAGAAACCACGGTTTCCAATAAGCACCAAACACCAAACTAATGTTTTCATTCTCTAAAGCAAACTTTCCAAAATGTTCCTATTTCACATACTTATAAGTCTCTGTAAGCGGAATGTACCCAGATTCCTTTTTCTTGTTTTGTGAAAGTTACAATAGAAATGTGCTCTTACAGGAAAGCCTGAAAAGAACAGAACTTTATATAAAACTTTATAAATCCCCCAAGTATCCTTGTTAGGGAAAGAAGCCACGAGGAAATATTTGGCGTTCTGTTATTTCCCCAAAGATAGTTAGTTTAGTACTCTATCTGATCATATTTTAAAACAAACAAAACTCTATTAAACAAGAAGTTCCTTACTACAAATATTTTATCTCTTAACAGTTCTCAATAATCAGAACTGGCCTAGAAACTGGCACAGAAAGTTAAGAAACAGGGATGTCCACACTAGAAACCTCTTAGTTTTATAGATGCCACTTAAATTGCTATCTGTATTGAAAAAGACACTTTACCTTTACAAAAAACAAGCAAGTGCCTACCTCTCACCCAATTTCTTGGATAAGGTCTAATTCCTTTTTTACATTAAAAAAAATCCTTAGTAATTCTCCCTTTGGGAATTTAGTCACTATAGACTCATTTACTGTTTCCCTGAAAGTGGAGGAAAACCTACAAGATGAGCAGGTGCAGATAAGTGTAGTTGAACATATTAATTGCAAAAAAGTTACAAACAAGCTTAAAAAACAGCTCCAAAAGAAGGCTTGAGGTTAATAGCTATAGTCTCCTGTCATCCACAGAGAAGAGAGAACCTAAACAACATCAAGCATACTGAAAACCAGAGCAAGATAAGAACACACAACAGGGTTCCCAATTTAAGTCAAATTCTTCAATAAAACAAGAACAGATTGTGTCAATCTGTTTGACTGGCCATTAATAGTATAATTTGGAATTTTTTAAAGATTTCATAAATTCTGATAATACATAACATTATATTGTCACATAAGAAACACAAAGTCACCAGCTCTACAAATGCTTTCTAAGTAAAGAATATGTCCAACATGATGCCAGGAAACTCACAATCTAGGAGACGTTATTTTCTTAACAGGATTGTTAACAAGTCTGACAACGGTTTTTTACCCTATCTCATCTCTGACCACACATTTGTCTTTAATCCTTTGAAACGGGTCTATATTCCCGCTTAAGTGGAAAAATGTTCATGCAACCTCCCGGCCTAAGGACAGCTAATTTGTAGGTATCAAAACCAAAGTGCAAATCCATGGAGTTTTAACACTTCAGGTACACGGAGCCCACACAACCACAGAACGGAAAGGCCTTGGCATACTGTGGAGAATGTGATGAAGAAATAAAACATGTAGCTTATTTTTGGTCCTTTGTTCCAGGCACCTTTTCACTCATGGTCTATTTCAGCAGTTCAGACCTAAGCCTGTCCAGTGGTCTGGTACCATCAGGAAGTACTTGTCCATTGCTTCACAAAATCTAGTCCTGTACAACTCTGGAGAGACCACGGTGGGCATTTTACCTGAGATTATGAAAAGAGCAAAGGGAAAAAGCTGTTACATAGTTGAGCAACAACTGATCTGAACAGCTATGTTCTTTCATGAAAACTGCCATAAAGACACACACACCACAGCAGTCTCAGAAAGGACAGAGAGGGGTGTTCACTGTGCCCCACGACATGGGACAGGTCCTTCCTGCTAGGGGGTTCCGTTTTAGAAGACTGGCTCTTGCCTAGAGATGCGAAATGTATGGAAGCACAAATGGAGCTGGCAGTGCTCAGAGAACTTTGAAGATCGAAGCGTTAATTAGAGACAACCTCTTATTCAGAATCTATGGCCTTTTTTGGGTAACTTCTCAACTTGAGAACCCTTGGCAACTTAACACAAATTTAAAACCAATTATTCCCCCACCTACGCAATTCCCTTTATTATTTGATCATCTGGGAAATGATAAAATCAGAGATAACCACTTACTTTTTTAGAATTTAAAAAAGTACCCACTTTTTATTTCTGGGGTTTTTTTTAATTTTTCTTTTTAATTTTTTTTATTTTAGAGAAAGAGCGAGCATGAACAGGGAGAGGAGCGGGAAGAGAAAGGGAGGGAGGGAGGCAGCGGGGGGTGGGGAGAGAGGGAGAGAGAGAGGAAGAAAGAGGAAGAGGGGGGGGGAGGGAGGGAGAGGGAGAGAACCTTAAGGAGGCTCCATCCATGCTCAGCACAGAGCCTGCCACAGGACTTGATCCTACAACCCTGGGATCATGACCTGAGCCAAAATCAAGAGTCAGATGCTTGGGGTGTTTGGGTGGCTCAGTCAGTTGAGCATCCGACTTCGGCTCAGGTCCAGATCTCATGGTTCGGGAATTCGAGCCCCGCATCAGGCACTGTGCTGACAGCTCAGAGCCTGGAGCCTGGAGCCTGCTTCCGATTCCGTGTTTCCCTCTCTCTCTGCCCCTCCCGGCTCGTGCTCTGTCTCTCAAAAATAAATAAACGTTAGAAAAGTTTTTTTTTTAAAAAAAAGAGTCAGATGCTCAACCAACTGAGGCCACCCAGGTGCCCCAAAAAAGTATCCATTTTTTAAATGTTAACTGATAAGGAAGGCAGAAGAACAGTTTAAAGAATAAACAAAAATTCTGCTCACCTTGTCCCCCTAAAATTCCTGTTGATTTCACAACCATCTCAAGCTTTTTGTCCCATGTAAATGTTCGAATATAATCTGTTACAGGAGGCAATATTGGCAGTAAAGCTACGTTAGTAAGTGTAAGAAAATAACGACAGGAATTACTATTACTTCTACCATGTTTACTGAGTGCTAACAATACTGCCAGGTGCTGTCCCCAAGGTTTGTCTCCATATCAATTCATTCAATCCTCATTACAACTTCACAGCGCTTCATTTACAAGTAACTTTTTCAATACAGATTGTTTTTGGTAAAGATAATGAAAATGAAAATGAGGACACTGAATAGAAGGTAACTAGAATTTAAAAGCTATTGATTGTGAATTTTCAAGTGTAAGTTGGTGAAAATATTTAACAAGCTATTACGAGACCAGGCTGAGTATAATCTTCAAATATACTCTGGCTTCAATCATGAACTAGAAGGTATGCTTGCCGACTTACCTATAATTCCGACTACCAGCTCATTGCTGGTATCATCTCGTCCAACCAGCAAAGAATAATCTATAATGAGGTGGCTAGAAAGGAAGTGGGAATCACTACGGATCGAGGCTCTCAGCACGGCTTTGGAATGAGAACGGATATACAGGGGGTTGTCTCGAACCATCTTTAAGAGATTTTCATCCAGCAGGACTACATCACAGCTCTCTTTCCCAGTGTCAGTTTTTACATTTCTATTCCTAAGTGAACCCTTCAAATCAAAAACCTAGCAGAAAGGAAATTCTCTGTTATTTATGCATGAGTTGTGCAATGAATTAATGTAATTAAATTGGAAATGCAGAAAGACTCTTTACAGCCCATCCCATTATATACACTGTTAAATTTAATTTTAAAACTTAATCATAACTTATAGAAGCCATTAAATGCATGCATTATAACTGTTCAATACATAAAATAAATGGTGATATGATTCATCATTGAAAATTAATACCTAGGTAGTCAACTACTCAAACATTTCAGAAATACACTAACACACTTAATCAACTTTAAGAAACATTAACAAATAACTCCAAAAGTATATCACTGAATCATAAAGCAGTTAAAATACAGATGCAAACAGTCTTAGGAAACTTACAGCTTTGATACCAAAACCCTATGCAATACTTACGGCAATATAGAAGCAACAGCAGGTCTCTAGAAATTTTGGGGTAGTAAAAGCCACACACTCAAAGGTCAGGGGACTTAGGTCCTAGATCAGTGCAACATGAAGTGTATTCTGCAGACTAATGCTAGTCAATTGTCGCTGGCTCATGACAACATAAGGAGCTAGTGCTAGAATGTGAAACAGTTGCATCATTAAGCACACTGTTCGTTCAGCACAGCACCACACTCTCAATGAAGAAAGCAGTGCATTGAATTATATTCTAGTATAAGCTCCTTACCTCACCAGACTAGGGACAAACAGTTCAAGGACCAACACTCTTAAAAGGTACTTTTCTAGAATCTAAAACAACTTGAGTTCTGGTAGTATCTGTGTGACTGTCAAAAAGTTAAATTTTTCTGGGTCTTAGTTTCTTCCTCTTTAAAACAGAGATGGAAACAGATCTGCCTTCTAATTCTGTAATTCTGTGTTTCTAGGATATTGGAAAGGTTAAATTTGAGGACCCATCTACAATATTCCTCTTTATTCTTTCCTACAGGGTTCAACAATTCCAAAGTTAAAATTGGCCTAGCAACAAAGGCTTAATTCTATTAAATAAGATGTTATTCTCTAACTCCTTATAATCGGGAACCAGAAGTGCCAAAGTTTCCAGTAGCTAAGTGGCTTGCATAGTTCAATATCCTTACCTGTGCCATCTTTCTCCCATAGAAAAGATTTTCCATGACAAGGAGATCTAACTTCTTCTCAGTATTGTTCTGAGAATTCTTATAACCAATTCTGTAAACTCCAAGAATTTTGGCCAATGCAGTGGGCCTCTGATCAAGAAAAAAAAAAAAAAAATGAAAGTCAACTCTTATCAAAAATAATTATTTGTAATTTAATACCCATATCTGGATTATCCATGTAATATCCAAACTAACGTTCTATTAATAGGACCAGAGGGCCTTGAAAGAAACTTAAACCCTTGAATCTCAGAAGCAAGTGAGAAGTAAAACAGCAATGCCAATAAAAACATTAATGATCCTTAATATTCGCCCAAAGGATAAGGCTTTACAATTTCTCAAAATCACAAATTTTACTATGACATATAATTTCCCCTAAAATATGCAATAAACCATAAGTGAAAAACAATCTATGTGACTCCCTTATACACTCACTGGGAAGATCATGGCTAAATGTCAAGTGGGCAAACCTGAACCACTGGCTGCCTCTCTCTCTCTCTCTCTCTCTCTCTCTCTCTCTCTCTCTCACACACACACACACACACACACACACACACACACACACACAAAATGCAACCTGCTCAAGATCTCTTGGTTCCGGGCTGGCAAAGGTAGGAAAGAGGGTTTGAAATGACTACATTCTCTCACACTTTAATAACATAACAGAGATCCAGTCATGTCCTGTCCCTATTTTAGCATGGAAAAGACTGCCATTGGGATGAATTCTCAGGATGTGAAAAAGCCCAAAAAACTCTAATTACGGACCAAGGTTTGGGATTTCTACCTTTTGTTGAACAGCATTTGTAATATAATTGAAGTAGTGTGGTGCAAAGTCGAGGAAAGACTGGACTTCCAGACGAGGCATCTGCTTCAAAATGAATCTATCATCTAAAAGGTACAAGTGTCATATGCGTTTATTCAGTCACAGTATTTCCTGAGGTAATCTATAATAAATCATTCCAAAGATGCCAAATGATTTGTTTGCTTCATAGCTTTAAGGGATATTTTCTAATGTCAAGAGAAAATTTTAATCAGAATATAGTTCTCAATGGGGCGCCTGGGGTGGCTCAGTCAGTTAAGCATCTGACGTGAGCTCAGGTCATGATCTCACAGTTCGTGAGTTCGAGCCCCGCAGCAGGCTCTCGGCTGTCAGCATAGAGCCCACTTCGGATCCTCTGTCTCCCTCTCTCAGTCTCTCAAAAATAAATAAACAAACAAATAAATAAATAAAAAGAATATAGTTCTCAAGTAATTGAGGGCTCAACAGGTTCCTGAGGATTTATGTAGTCAAGAACCACACCTAAATTCATAACTAGATACTAAGTAAAACTACTTACTGAGTGCTAACTACTATGTAAAATTTTATAAACTCCTTTGTTAACAGTGCAGTAAGTCACAGTTAGGAAGGCTTGTATCAAGCAACATTCCTCCTGCGGCATTTTCTCAAATAATTTTGCTCTCAGGGTATGGAGAACGGAACATAAAGTACAAACGGTCATCACCTTCTGTAAACCTCTGCAGGTGAAGAACCTGGGCTTCCGATTTTCAAGTTAAGTATTTGTATTTTTATCTTTCTCTCACCAGCTCTGAGGTACCCCTTTTGACTCTTCTAGAAATTCTCTGTTACTATTTACATTTGGAGAAGTCAAAACCAGATCAGAGTTTAGCAAGGATCGGATCAATGTCTGTCTCTAAATACACACCACACATATGTACACTCTTAAAAATTATTACATCCTTTCAACCATAAAAAAAGAAACCCTTGCTTGACGACTGGCAGTATCATACAACCTCAATTTAAGTGAGTCCCTAAATTATCTGAGGGCAAAAGATAGCTACTACTCAGTCAGTAGAAGATAAAAAGACTTCCCTTCCGTGGCATAGAAGGCAGCTCCTGATTTGCCCCCACGGGCCTGCCAGGGTGACGAGTGGGAAAGAGAACGAATGAAATCTTCTTCACTGCTCCCCAGAATCACCTCACGCATCTTATGAAACTCTCCCGCATAGTAGAGCCGACAGTAAAACTTGGCATTCGCGTCAGAAAATTCTATAAACAGAAGTGTTAAAGATAAAAGGGGGGTGAGGGGCTTTTATGAGCCAAAAATCTCTCTTCCTTCTTGCTCACTCCCACCACCAACAAATGCGACCATTTGGTTTTCTTCATGACAGCATTTCTCATGCCACATCTACATCCCTGTTTATCACAGTTCTGTTAAAGTAACCCTCAAGGAAAATTAAAAAACACCTTATGACCTTACAGAAAAATCAAACATAAAATAAGACCCATTTCTAGCTTTATAGGTTACTGTATTTTCCTCATTGTGCTTTTACATCTTAAATTTTACTACATATTCTGGATGATACGTTTTTGGCACACACACACACACACACACACACACACACACACACACACACACAAAATGCTAGACACCTGGTCACGGCTATAGCTCTAGACTACATAATAATTACTTAAACGTTAGAAATCAAATCATTATAAATTAAATTATAATTTAAACTAAGCTTCTTTATAAACTAAATGTTTATTTTATAAACTAAATCTAGATTAAATAAAGTTTACGTCAGGACACAGACTTAATATTTATTCTAAGAAACAGGATATTTATCTAGTATAAAACTAGAAGCCTTAAATAACAGTTTCCTCAATTACAGTCCCCGTCCCTGCACCATCAGTATTTTATCTCTTACTTACGTAGTTCCACGTGAGGATTTATGAGTTGTTTCTTTTGTGTATCTCCTCCATCTACCTCATCTACAAGGTTTAATATCATTAGTTAAGCCAAAGTTTTAAATGGGTTACCAGTTCATTTTGTTCCCCCCCCCCCCACCGCACCCCCGACATAATAACAAAAACTAACAAGTCAACTCCCTGTTATCCTGGTCAAATCACTCTCAAGCAAGTATTATATGTACAATTAAGCTTGTGTAGACTATTACAAACATATAGGTACCTGTTGTATGGAAACCAATTTGACAATAAATTTCATATATTGAAAAAAAAATATAGGTACCTTTTGAAACATCAATTTTCATATGAAAAATAGAGAAATTCAGGTTGAAGAATACTTTTTCTTGTATTTGATGCCTCTGATAGTAATATACTAACTCCGCTCTTACATCAAGTTTCCATTACTTCTTTCTCAGTTTATGACTGTCTTCCCTGTGTGTGGAATAATGCTTCTCCAACAGCCTGAGATGCTTTTTTTTTTTTGATGGATAATCTTTTTTTAATTTTAATTCCAGTGTAGTTAATATATAGTGTTATATTAGTTTCAGTTGTACAATACAGTGATTCAACAATTACATTACACAGTGCTCATCATGATAAATACACTCTTTAATCCCCCTCTCCTATTTCACCCATCCTCACACCCACCTCCCTTCTGGTAACCATCAGTTTGTTCTCTATAGTTAAGAATGTTTGTCTTTTTTCTTTCTTTCTTTCTTCATTTGTTTTCTTAAATTCCACATGTGAGTGAAATCATATGGTACTTGACTTTCTCTGACTTATTTCACTTAGGATGATAGCCTCTACATTCATCCATGTTGTTGCAATATATACATATATAAATGGTATAGATGCTACTTCTTTATCCATTCATCTGTTGATGAACACTGAGCTACTTCCATAATTTGGCTATTGTAAATAATGCTGCAATAAACATAGGGGAGAATACATCTTTTAGAGTTAGTGTTTTTGTATTTATTTTATTTTGTTTTCTATTTTTTAAAATTTACATCCAAATTAGTTAGCATACAGTGAAGCAATGATTTCAGGAGTAGATTCCTTAATGCCCCTTACCCATTTAGCCCGTCCCCCCTCCCACAACCCCTCCAGTAACCCTCTGTTTGTTCTCCATATTTATGAGTCTCTTCTGTTTAGTCCCCCTCACTGTTTTGATATTATTTTTGTTTCCCTTTCCTTATGTTCATCTGGTTTGTCTCTTAAAGTCCTCATATGAGTGGAGTCATACGATTTTTGTCTTTCTCTGACTGACTAATTTCACTTAGCGTAATACCCTCCAGTTCCATCCACGTAGCTGCAAATGGCAAGATTTCATTTTTTTTGATTGCTGAGTAATACTCCATTGTATATATATCCCACATCTTCTTCATCCATTCATCCATTGATGGGCATTTGGGCTCTTTCCATACTTTGGCTATTGTTGATAGTGCTGCTATAAACATGGGGGTGCATGTGTCCCTTCGAAACAGCACTCCTGTATCCCTTGGAAAAATGCCTGGTAGTGCAATTCCTGGGTCATAGGGCAGTTCTATTTTTAGTTTTTTGAGGAACCTCCATACTGTTTTCCAGGGTGGCTGCACCAGCTTGCATTCCCAGATGCTTTCTTTGTTATACGCTAAGATATATATACAATACATAAAATATACTAGTGTCTACCTCAGAGCAATTTTTTATATTTGATTTGTGTGTCTAGATCTACTCTAATTATTACAAGTTTGGAACATACTTTAATAGTTAGAAGAAATAATCCTCTATGTCTCACATTTCAAAATTAGTTTTCTAAGCACCAATGTCTTCCAAGGATTACAGCCCAACAGAAGCCTACAGAATCCTAAACAGATAGCTTAAGTACTAATGAAAATATATTACGCTATCTTGTAGACTACTAATTCATGATCTAACCCAGGGTCACCAAACTATTTCTGTAAGGGCTAGATGGTAAGTATTTTATTCAGTCAAAACTATTCAATTTTTCAATATAACACGAAAGCAGCCAGACAATAAGTAAATGAATGGGTGTGCTTATGTTCCAATACAACTTTACTTACAAAAACAGGTGAGCATGATTTGCCTATGCCTGGTCTAACCTCATATCCAAACACAATCAAGTAGACATATTTTAAAATATCAAAACGGGGGCGCCTGGGTGGCTCAGTTGGTTAAACGTCCAACATCAGCTCAGGTCATGATCTCATGGTTCATGAGTTCGAGCCCCATGTTGGACTCTGTGCTGACAGCTCAGAGCCTGGAGCCTGCTTCTGCTTCTGTGTCTCCCCCTCTCTCTCCCCCTCCCGTGCTTGCACTCTGTCTCTATCTCTCAAGAATAAATAAACTTAAAAAAAATTTTTTCAAAAAAATAAAAAAATAAAATAAAATATCAGAACGAAGGCAGACATCAATGCCCTCAACCCTATAGAGACTGGAAAAGAAAGGAAATGTCTAAGGGGGTAGTGAGGTGAAAACATTTGAATATATACTGTGACTTACATGTTTTACGTGTGTAATGTCACTCAGTCCTAGTAAGCCTCAGAAGACATTGCTTTTGCCACTTTACAGGTATGGAAACTAAGGATTTCTGATTCTACCACACAGTAAGTGACAGCAATAACATCTGGCCTCTTATCAGCACCATGCTTTTTCCACTCTGCCATACTGAGGCATGAGAAGACAGCGAATGTCTGAGTTTCAGCAGTAAGAATTATC
This sequence comes from Neofelis nebulosa, assembly GCF_028018385.1. NCBI lineage: Eukaryota > Metazoa > Chordata > Mammalia > Carnivora > Felidae > Neofelis > Neofelis nebulosa. Next base: position 28,147,819 of record NC_080783.1, read on the forward strand.
TACTTAAGACTAGAAAGAACACAAGCAGCTAAAATAAGCTCATTTGGTTTCCTTTAACACACCTTGAGACTCAGCACCTTGATTCTCCGTCCCCTCCTTGCCCGTCTGCCCAACCTGGTAGTAAGCACTGTCTGCTCCACGTAAGGTCTCTCTTTTCTGGGAAGAGAGATCAGGGCTTTTCCCTGCTGTCCCTCGGAAGAAGGACAGCATTCCAGAAGTCTTTTTGGCTAAAAATAAAAGGTAACATATTCAGTACAGGTCACTACAGGTGAAAAGAGAAAAAAGATTTTCAACTCATTCCTTTCTTAGCAAGAACCCATTACACGAAGGTAATAACATTATTCCATATGTTTTATGGGTTTGGGGGGGAGGTGGTTAGTCAAGCACTTTTATTATCAGAAACATAAAAGAAGAGCTATGTTCAGGTAGCTATATATCAAAATGAGAAATTCTACAGAAAAACAGAATTCAGAGTTAAAGGTAATATCTCTGTACCATTTGTGTTCCTATATTTTAACACAGCAAAATATAAGATTTTTTCAGCATTTTTCAGAAATTAGTATAAGATGGCCAAAGCTTACATACCTTTTTTTAATGTATTTACTTGGGGTGGGGGGAGAGGAAGAGACAGAGAGGGAGAAATAGAGAATCCCACGCAGGCTCTGCACTGTCAGTACAGATCCCGGAGGCGGGGGGGAGGGGGGGGGGGTTGTGGGGGGAGGGAGGGCAGGGGCTCAATCCCACCAACCATGAGATCATGATCTGAGCCAAAATCAAGAGTTGGACGTTCAACCGACTGAGCCACCCAGGCGCCCTAGCTCACTGTAATTTTATTCCTAGTTTTGAATTTGGTATATACATATATATCATCTATGTATCATCTCTGAGCTTAGCATATATGATTCTAATCTTGTTCAATTTACCATCTATAAAATCCACATAAAATGTCATTCATAAAGTGCTTATTAGTTTAGGGTGGCAGACCCCATTATGGCCTCCTTAATATCCAAGCCCACCTTGTTCCTTGCTGAAAGAACTGCAATTCTGGTTGGGGTGGCAATGTGGAGAAACCCAGAAAACGAATCACGATTTGTATAAGCAATCAGGACAGCGCTGTTGTCCCTTCCAGGAAGGGGTGGTCACGAGATTCCTCACTAGCCAATGAGACCACAGGGGAAGCCTCTGCATTCCTCATCACAGGAAACAGCTGCAGCTTATACCTACTTCCCTTCTCTCTGCCTCAAATGGAGACATGAACTAGAACATTCTGATCATGAGGAAAATTTAAGAAAATCATAAAGAAACTACCCCCTCTACTGTCATGACAATGCTGACTAACTGAACCAATGCCAGCAACTGCCTGTCTCCGGATGTTGCTTTTTTAGAAAAATAAACTGTTATTTGGTTAAGCCCCAGTAGTCACTTGAGTCTTCTGCTATTTGTAGTGAATAGATTCCTGACAAAGCCAAAGAGATCCATGTTCAAATCCCACCTTCCAGCTACTTCTGTAATCTTGAGCAAGGTACTTAAGTTTAACTTTCTAAAAACTGAGGATATATACAATAATTCTTAGTAGTTATTATGGGGATTAAAGGACATGACACATGAAAAGTTCTTTTCACAATGCTAACAATACTGTAAAAACTTTTTTAAGTTTCAAAACACAAAAGTTTAAGTTTTTTAAAGCCACTCTTAGCTTGTATACTTCAAACTGAAAACTCTAAGGCAGATTCTGCTTCTTTTTGCAGGACCTATGAGTTTCTAGAAGTTTCAAATCCAATAGTCAGGTAAAGATCAAACGAAATCAAAGTATGTATAAAAGAGGGCATACAAAAATTTATTAACATGTATAATACTGTAAAGACCAGAAGTAATAAATTCTTGCCAGATGCTATTTCTTATTTAATGTTTTCTTCTTCAAACCATAATTATAAATAAAACTAATAATAACTACTCCTCTATGTATAATCTTACTTGGCTGTGGTTCTGCTTCTGCTGTACGGTTTGTCTGTCCTCCGCTGACCTCAGGTAATCTAATAGGGCTGCTGCTCTTTGGTCGGCTGTCCAAAGTACTGAAAAAAAAAAAAAAAAAGGAAAAGTTAGATTCATACTACTCACACAGAAAATGGTTCCTACATTAATTGACTCCCCACCTAACCCCACCCACAGTATCCAAAATTCAATTCATAAGTCATACAAACACAGGTTATAACACAGAAGAAAGATCTTCCTCTGAAGCAAAATGTTGTAACTATGAAAGTATACGGAAAATATATGACAGCAGAGCCTTTTATAATACTTTCCCCAAGTCCATTACAGCTATATTAGCACCTGTAAGTCAAACAATTACAGAAAATACCAATTTCGTATTTCTCAGTCTAGTTACCACATTAATAAATCAGATCAAATTGTGTCACATTAGTGAAAGTCAAAAACCTATTTCAATAAGAAAATAATGAGCCTACGACAATTTCTGTCTACATGTGTAAAATACCGAACATACTAAAAGAACCAGTTTGGGGGGGGGGGGGTTGTTTTTAAACTATTAGAACGTTTAGTTATTATTGAAAATTCACAAGTAGTTTAAATTACAAAGTAAAGCAGTGGGTTACTAATTTCACAAGTTACTATTATTTAAATAAAAACAATAAGGAGAATTTAAAATGCTGAAAGTTTAAATCTGCAATATACACTGAACGTCTATGGCCATGATCAGAAAACTACTATCCAAAAGCACCGCTGAAGGCCTTTTGCTATCCTTGAATTTTGTTCTGTTAATTGTTGGCTAAAGTTTGAATGCCACTGTCGGTATCCTAGAAACTTTCATGCTGATAATAATATATTACAATAAAATTGAAGTATGAGCATTTAAAAAATGATGACATAGGGCCACCTGAGCGCTTCGGTCGGTTAAGCCTCTGATTTCAGCTCAGGTCACGATCTCACACTTCGTGAGCTCAAGCCCCATGTCGGGCTCCGTGCTGACACCTCAGAGCCTGCAGCCTGCCTCTGATTCTGTGTCTTCCTCTCTCTCTGCCCCTTCCCCACTCGCATTCTATCTCTCAAAATAAACTTAATAATAATAAAGAACTAAAAAAATGATGACATATAGCCAAATTAAATAAATTCTACTCAATCACAGATTACCTATTTGTTGGAAGCCCTTCTTCGGCACTGTTCCGCTGAGTCGCTTTGGATAATTCCTCTAAGGCATTTCGGTATTCTTTACAACTTAGGGTAGAAATAGGTTGCAACATGTTAAACATTAAACTTCTCTTCAAAACAAATCATATACTTTAGAATAAGCTCTGCATTACAGAAATACAATCGTTTTGTGTACCCATAACTAAACACGTTTGAGTCAACTAACAAAAGTTATCAAGTAGAAGCTTCATGAAGAAGGTCATCTTCACAGATAATACTGCAAAATACAAACCAACACACTAACCAGTATCAATATCCTAAAAGGTGATTGTGAAAGCCTTCGTATTAATATTTAGACCAAATATCTTCAGGAATACAACAGGTAATTTAAAGTATAAAACTTCAGACTTTAGTGTAACTGTGAAAAGGGACGTGAGAATGGTTTTCTACTTAGAGGTACTAAACTTTAAGAAAAAAACTTCAACTCTTAGACTAGCAGTCTGGGAGCCCTGATTTAGACAGATGTCAGGGAACAAGATAAGCATGTATTATTTTTCCAACACATTAGAAGAAAGTGACTTCTACTAGTATACTCCATTCCTAACAGTACAATAGGAATTTTTTATTTAGTTGGCTTTCTTACCTTTCTATCTATTAATGTAGCAAGACTAAGCAATAAAGTAAGAAGCAAATACTAACTTCATAAAGGCCAAAAGGCAAAAACAAAACAAAAAAAATTGTCATATGAAATCTCCTAAAGGAAAGAAATTCCTCATTACCCAAACATGTGAACTCTAATAAATGCTAAGGCATATAAACCTACCTTGTTTACTTTTACATATCCAATACCTAGTATACCACATCTTATAGACATTTAAGTATTTGTTGAATAAGCAGCCTTCTTGTAAATAATATATAAAAAGAAAATTTTAAATTTCAATGTCTTCCAACAGAAAAAAAAATTTTAATTAAACATCTTAGATTATACTTAAACTAAGTTCTGTCACTACCAAGATATTGTCTGTGCTGTCTTTTTAGGGGTGCCTGGGTGGCTCAGCAGGTTAAGTGTCTGACTTCGGCTCAGGTCATGATCTCCCAGCTCTGTGCTGACAGCCCAGAGCCTAGAGCCTGTTTTGGATTCTCTCTCTCTCTCTCTCTCTCTCTCTCTCTCTCTCTCTCTCTCTCCTCTCTCTCTCTCTCTCTCTCTCTCTCTCTCTCTCTCTCTCTGCCCCTCCCCACCTTGTGCTCCGTCTCTCCCTCTCTCTCTCTCTCTCTCTCTCAGAGATAAGTAAACATTAAAAACATTATAAATAAATTAAATTAAATTAAATTAAATTAAATTAAAAGTGCTGTCTTTTTAGACAGAAGATGTAAATACTTTTATAGAGGAATGCTTGTTTAAAACACATGATAAGTGTGGGCATGTAAGTGGGTTAAGGCATAGGAACGGCATTACTCTAGTAAGAAAACTACCTGCTACGTGTGGGAAGCAGGAAGGAAAGGAAGAGCACAAAAAGGAACTCAGACGACATAAGACGTTCTAGTATATCAGTAAGTAAACGTAAGGAGGGGATACACAGTAGAACAGAGAATGTTTAGAGGATATAAAGGTGAGTAAATAACTTGCCTAGTCAATTTACTAAGTAGAAGCTTGCTTAAGAATCATCCTGCTATTATCTGGGTACAGAATACACTTTCATACACAAAGAAAACAAGCTATTGTGCCCTAAGAATATGTATTTTTGTTTATATTTAACCATTCTTCCCTACTCTCTATAAAAGATCTCAACAATAAGACGGTTAGTAAATATACATAAAATATAAAGATCTAATCACAGGTGAAAAGTCCCATGAATAATACCTGAGAGCAAAAGCAATGATGGAGCTGGGCTCCTTCTCACAAACAGCAATGGGTACCCGTTCGTGTTCATACATTAAGTAGTGTTTATCTGGATCGCTGTTCAAAATTTTCAAATAAATAAAGAAGAACAAAATTAGCAGAAAATCATATACACAAACCACTAACACATTATAAGTAAATCTCATGACAATTTTAAGTTAGGTAAATACTGCATAATTACAAGAATATAACTAAGTAAGCCAAAATGTATGTAGAATTTAACCAAACAGCCAAGGAAAATGTTATCAACACAAAGTTTTTACAGGTAATTGGAAATTGTCAGATCGGTTTTCAAATCGCAGGGTTCCAGAATAGTTACTCTATACAACGCTTTCCACGTTTCCGGGAGGAAATAATATAACACAGTTTCTACAAGACTTTTTGTTCAGGCTTATAGTGGAACAAAATCTTTCACACTTCTGCTATCCATTATAAATACTTTTTGAGATGAACACAGCTCCAAGTCTAGTATTAGTCCAACAAGAAATAATATAACACAGCCATTCTCCTATTTATCATATGGAAACTCAACGGTGTGACTCCATTTTAACCCAAATCTTGATCCCCTGACCTCCACCCTAAAGCTCCTAGGGAGGCATTCATTCATTCATGTTAACAGCTATTTGCTGTGCCAGAAACACAATATTAAGAAAAACTATTACTGGGGCGCCTGGGTGGCTCAGTCGGTTAAGCCTCTGACTTCAGCTCAGGTCATGATCTCGCAGTTCGTGAGTTCAAGCCCCGTGTCAGACTCTGTGCTGACAGCTCGGAGCCTGGAGCCTGTTTCAGATTCTGTGTCTCCCTCTCTCTCTCTCTGACTCTCTCCCACTCACGTTCTGTCTCTGTCTCTCAAAAAGACAAATAAATGTTAAAAAAAAAATTTTTTTTTAAAAGAAAAGAAAAACCATTACTAAGCACCTAACATGAACAAGATGTGAAAGCATCAAATAATCCTGCAAATAAATACAATCACTATCTGTGGTAAGCGCCACGAGGGAATCATGAGAGCATGTAACAAGGAGACCTAATCTGGCTGAGGCAGGGAGCTAGTGGGGACGGTCTAAAGTTTCCCTGAAAAAGAATTCAGAGTAATGACAAAAGAAGAAAGTGAGGGCATGGGCAAAGGTCATACAACAGGAGGAACAACAACCTAGTCAAGAAACTAAGTCAAGTCTGAAGCAGAGAAAACAGGGACTTTCACAGACTGTAGTGTAAATCTCTACTTGTCCCCTCCCTGAGACGGTGAGCTCCCAAGAGCAGTGATTTTCCTTATTAATCTTGTTCTACATCCTGGGGCACTAGAACTGGCACTCAGTACATTTAAATATTGACTAATAAATTAATACAAAGTTAAGAACAAAGGTCTTATGAACAAATGTCCACCTTTTGGATGCACTTGTAGCAGCATACAGGAGCAGCATCTGATGGCTACACAGATCAACCAGTGGGGAAAAAACTCACAGCCAACCTGTTTTCTTTCCTACTCAGTGAGCCCAGTACAAACAAGATCACATGAAAATTTGTACAGGTCATTGTAATGCATTGACCGAAAAGTACCATGTCCCAGAAAGTTGTAAGTCAGTACTGTCATCTTCATACACAACCAGCAGTATGTTTTTATGACCATGGGATCAACAGATGTAGCAGTATGTCTTTAATATAGATAGACAGATAGATAGACAGATAGATATAGATAGATAGATATAATATTTATATATAGGTATAAACAATTATTTTCAGCACTAGTAATCTTGAGCATTAAGCAACATTAATGTTTTTCTCACTCATTCATCCACTATATGATGATGGTTGCTATATAATAATTCTATAAATTACATTATACCAAAAGACACTTCTTTTACTATGATGGAAATATAATTTGAGAAGTATGCATAATGTTAAATAAATATATTTAAATACGTAAAGGATAAATATTTGGAACGAGGTGTTAAAAAGTAAGTGAAAACAAAACAACCCAACAACAGCCACTGACTTTTACAGTACTTACAACGGAAATGGAATAGGGTTGTAGCTATTTCCTGGAAGCAAATTTGCAAAGATGGCTTTCATGGTTGATTTTTCCTTCACCTGGCCGTCTGTGGATCCCAGCAAATGTCCATCAAACACATCTAGGATAAAAAATATTCTCCTTATAAGTTAATATTCAGAACAAGTAAAAAACAGTATAAAGTATCATAATAATAAAGTATTTATTATTTCTTGCCAGTTTTGGAATACAGACATATATTCACACCATAATTACCAATTATGGTACAAAATTTCTGATCTAGGAATAAGGACTCTTTGGGGATGAAAGAGGAAACAATAGTGAAGCATACATAGCACTGACTCCAAAGATCACACTGTTTTACATTTCACCCTCTCTGAAATTGGAACCATCCCATAATCAATGCTTTATCATTGCAGGGGCCGGGCAGCAGCCATGATGAAATTACTGCCTGAGCATTCGTGAACGTAGCCACAACTCTTCTTATTATCACTTCAACTCAGTTATATGCACTGTGGCTGTGACATCAGAGTTTAATGGGGGCACCTGGGTGGTTCGGTCAGTTAAGCGTCCTACTCTTGATTTCAGCTCAAGTCATGATCTCAAGTTCACGGGCCGCGAGGCCTGAATTGGGCTCTGCGCTCACAGCATGGAGCCTACTTGGGCTTCTCTTCTCTTCTCTCTCTCTCTCTCTAGACTCTGCTCCTCCCCCAGTCGCACACTCGTTCTCTCTCTCTCTGAAAATAAGTGAACTTTTAAAAAAATTAAAAACTCAAAGTTATTTTTAAAGTTTACACTACTTAAGTAGTTACTGCTTTGAACAGAAAGCAAGGAAAGAGAGAAACGAGGCATAAATTTGCCATTAGTGAAATAAACAGTTGTTGTGGGAGAAATGGCTGCAATTTCTCTTATTTTCTTACAAGGCCAAAACCATGTGCTTTGTGGGACTCAAGAAAGTAATATTCCAGAAAACAGATGAAGCAGAATAACATTCTACTCCTTAGATATTCCTATGTCAAGGAGCGCCAACTGCAGAAGTGATACGGTAAAAAGCTGGAACTAAAATAGCACTTCCAGGAAAGATAAAACGTACAAACTCTAAGAGATAAGAAAGCGTTGTATCAAAGCATTCACAGTGTTCTCTTTCGGATGAAGTACAGTAAAAATGACTTCAACTGTACCTTCGGAACTGCTGGCTGTATCGAGCTCAGGGGGCGCTCCCGCCAGCTGCTCGGGCAGGGCTTCCGGGGGGGTAGGCAGCTGCAGATGCGCCGAGCTGGCGGGGCTCTGGCTGGACAGGGTGGTCAGGAAGCGGTCCTCTAAAGAAAAACAGACTTTAGTGAGCCATTCAAAAACGCCGAGCCCATGTCTACCTAATAGGAATGTTTTTTAAATGCCAACTCATATTTCTGCCTCCTGAAGCAAAGAATTTTAGCTTCCTAAAAATTACTTAGGCCATTTTAGCACACATTTTAGAAATAGATACAGGGGCGCCTGGGTGGCTCAGTCGGTTAAGCCTCCAACTCTTGGTTTTGGCTCAGGTCATGATCCCGTGGGTCTGTGGGTTCAAGCCCTGCATCAGGCTCTGCGCTGACAGTGCGGAACCTGCTTGGAATTCTCTCTCCCTTTCTCTGCCCCTCCCCTGCTCATGCTCTCTCTCTCTCTCTCTCAAAATAAATAAATAAACTTTTAAAAAAAATGTTTTTAATAGACATAGATACAAATATCCAAACAGGTTACATGACTTGACCTCAGTCAGCTCTTAGTGACAGCACTGTGGCTGGCCACCCAAGTCTGATTCCTATCTAATATTCTTTACGACTAGACCATAACTGGTTACCTAAATCCCAGTTCATTCAATTTAATAGGGAATAAAATCAAGACACCATTGGAAGAAAAAAATCACGTGCTCATTCTCAGGGGGAAAGTTTACTGAATCATAATAGAAAAATATCAAGAATTATGAGTTGAGCTCACATTCCACAAAGACGATCCAAGAAAATGTCCCTACAAATTTTCTAGGATGGCACCAAGTTATTCAATGAAATACTGTGAAAGACAGCTTAGGTCTAGAAAAAGATTTTAGTGACATGAAAACAGAAATTAAACTTTCTAATATTTTTGCAGTGAAACCTGCTGACTTAGGAACAAGCAAAACAAAAATTCAATTTCCTTCTTTTCTTTGCTCTTCCCCCAACAGATCGTGTTATTTCTACGTCCTCATTGATCTTCTTGCAATATACTCTAAGATACACTGACAGTGCTATAATACAGGAAGGGAGAAAAAAGTCTGTAACAACTGCATCAGAAAATCTTCTCAAAATTAGCCATGGAAACAACTTCTAGACCAAGGAATCTCTTTAAATCCAGTGGCAAGTGATTACAGACTCCAGGACCCACCTTTTTCTCCATTTTGAAGTCCTGGAGAAATATTTCGTGGAGCCGCATCCATTGCGCTTATCTGCAGAGAAGTAAATACCTTACTCTTAAGGAAACATTAAAATCACATTTTTGAAATTTTCTAACCTTAAGCCTCTTTTTTTGTCTAATTTCTTTTTTTTTTTTAATTAATTTATTTATTTTGAGAGAGAAAGAGAAAGAGCACAAGGGGAGGGGACAGAGAAAGAGGCAGAGAATCCCAACCATGCTCCATACCACCAGCACAGAGCCTGATGCAGGGCTCAAACCCACGAACCATGAGACTGTGACCTGAGTCAAAACCAAGAATCAGATACTTACTTACGAGGGTCAGATGCTTAACCAACTGAGCCACCAAGCGCCCCTTATCTTAAACCTCTTAAGAATTAAGATACTCAGCTTTTGTTTATGTGAGTTATAGCTTTTGATTTTTACCTTATTAGAAATGAAAACTGGGACACCTGGGTGGCTCATTCGATTAAGGATCTGACTCCTGCTTTCAGCTCAGGTCATGATCTCACGGTTTGTGAGTTTGAGCCCTGAATTGGGCTCTTTGCTGACAGTGTGGAATCTACTTGGAATTCTCTCTCTCCCTCTCTCTCTCTCTCTGACCCTCCCTTGCTCTCTCACTCTCCCTCTCTTGAAATAAGTAAATAAAACTTTTTTTAAAAAATTAAAACGGAGAAAGTTTTAGAATATACATTTATTAGTTCATTTTAAAAATAATAAACCCTTACATGTTAATGTAAACATTTAATTAAAAATACCTATCAAAAAATTGGTAAAAGTGGCATTGTTTGACACTTTTACAAATACTTTAATGTCTAGCAGACAGCTAGATATTATCTCTGGCTTCTGCACTTCATCTATTGAGCTATATTATCATGACTGAACAATATAAAGAAAATCTAGCCTCACACAGATATGTAATTGAAAAAGGGAAATCTTGCAGAGACCTTGGAAGGAACTTAAACCCTCAGGAGTCCTTTAACTACACTCTATGAACAGTGCTCTAAACAGTGGCTCACTCCCTAGCATTAAAGCATCTAAGAACTACTTAGGATTACCCATTAAACTTAGTAATCTTTTATTTTCCACTGGACTTACTCAAGTCCCATTACACATAGGTGAAATATATTTAGAATCACTATAAATCCTGTGTACAATTTGTTTACAAAGTCATTTCTTAGATGGCTATTTAGAACATTCTTAGATTTGCTCACCATTCCAGAGAGACCCCCGGCCACCCTATATAAAATAACCCACCACCACCCACTCCCTTAGCAATACTCTCCATCTCCCTTATTTTTTTCTTCATAGCCTTTTTTCCATTTTTTAAAAAAGCTTATTGTCCACTGGTTTATCATCAGTCTCCTCCTAATCAGACAAATGTTCCACAAGGATAGTAACTACGGCCTTTGTTCATAGCTATACGTCTTGAACCTAGAATAGTGCCTAAAGTATTCAAAAACTAGTTATCAAGTGAAAATACAGGCAGTGCTACAGACTTTCAAATCAACTTTCAAGTCTTCAAAAAGATGATCATCTACTAAATGATTTTGTATTTTTAATTCTGCATGTACGGATTATAATCAAAGGTCTTACACAACTAGCTTTGCAGTTTCTTCTGTGGGCAAATGGGAAGGCCATTAACAGTCTGTGTTAGCCATTAATAGCCCCAGATTACTTCGCAAATACTAATACACAAACCATCTTCAGTAACCCTCACTCTTACTCTCACCTAACTTTAAGGGAAAGTAATTCCTACACAGCTATGAGACAAAAAGGAAGAATTCATTTATGTATTTCTAAACAACACAAAGATCTAAGGCACTTGAATTTATCATTCCATGAAAATACTTCTCTACAGATATTATTACACACTTGTACAAAAAAAAAAATTCTTTCAAAGTCCCTCGTCGTATTATTAAGTCCTTATACTATACTAACATTAGTAACTTCTCTGAAAATATGGTTACTTAGTATGATAGGCAGAATTCTAAGATGGCCCCGGAGAATCCTGCCCCCCCCCCCCATACACATCCGCCATCCACTGTTATTCACACACTAATCTAAATACTGCTGTGAAGGGATTTTGCAGATGTATTCAAGGTCCCAAATCGGTTAACCTTCAAATGGGGAGAGATTATCCAGGCAGTGATCTGATCACACAAGTCCTTTCAAATCTGTGTCTAAAGGTCAGAGAAGAGGAACTAAGGAATCTGAAGCATGGGGATTCCATGCATTGTTGAAGGTGTGAAGATGAAAGGGGGCTCGCGGCAAGGAAAGCAAGCAGCCTCTAGGAGTTGAGAATGGGCTCTGGTCAACTGCCGGCAGCAAAAGTGAGACCTCAGTCCTAAAACAACTAGGAACTAAATTTTACCAACAGCCTGGATGACCCTGGAAGATGACCCTGAGCCTCAGGTAACGGCCCTGAACCAAATCTTGTCTGGAGCTATGTGAGACTGAGCAGAGATGCCAGCCCCACCGTGCCAGACTCCAGACCTCCATAAAGATAAATTTGTGTTTTAGGCCACAAAGTTTGTGGTCATTTGTTATGTAACAAGAGAAAACTAATACAGTTAGGAAAAGCCAATGAAATCAATGTGCAAAACTAACCCTCAAGAAAAACTTCCCACTTAAGCACAGAAATAAAGAACACACAAAACTACATACTAAAATAAATTAGGACTCTATTATACACTCAGGACGTCCAAAATCTCTCCTTTAGAGACCTACTGCAACCATGATGCCATGATGCTCTCTCCAGTGAAGCCCATAGACAGTAGCTTTTGACAAATGTTTGAAATGAACGAATTATAACAATTTTATTTCAAGCAAGATAAAAAATTCATCCAGGTCATGTCTCTTGGAAACCTCACAACTGCAAAATGAAAAACTATTTAGTATTATTAAATCTACATATTAAATTACTACTTGTGAGCGTCTTAAATGAAATTAACTATAATATTTATATCAATGGAAGACTAAAGACTACATTTCATTACCTTGCTTTCTTCCCCCTGTCTCAGTCTTCCAGGACTTGGAGGAACTGAAGGTCGCTTTCTACCCTTTTCCTGCTGGAAAAGGTCCTGCAATCTATAATGAAAGGGGTTGGGGGGAAGAGAATAGTTTGTTTCTAATATCCTGAATAACATTTACAAATTTTGTGAAACCAAAACAATTAGATTTCCTACTCTGACTGCAATAGATATGAAAATTATGTATAACTAAGTTTCTGTTTTTTTTCTAATCAACTAATCAAGAGCTGTTAGCCATAGGACTATAGTTATAAAAGAACAGCAAGTTATTATAAGAAACAACATAATGTAACCAAAACACACTAGCTTGAGTGACCAACAGACCTGAGCTCCAAACCAGCTCTGATAATTAGTAACTACACAACTTGGGTAAATGCCTTGGTCTCTTAGAGATACTGTTTCCCCCTCTGTAAAATGGAAACAGTATATACACACTGTAGGATTCATAAGACCAAAAAAAGATTAAACATCCACCTAGTGCCTTACTTATTGCTTAGCATAATGCAAGTGCTCAATAAATAAATGCTATTATAATCCAACTCGACTTTTAAATAAGCATTAAAGGGAAATATCTCCCCAAATAAACATTTAAATAAAGGTATAAATAATAACATACTTGAGGGGCACCTGGGTGGCTCAGTCGGTTAAGCGTCCGACCGGCTCAGGTCGTGATCTCACAGTCCATGGGTTTGAGACCCACGTCGGGCTCTGTACTGACAGCCTAGAGCCTGGAGCCTGCTTCGGATTCTCTCTCCCTCTCTCTCTGCCCCTCCCCTCTTTGTGCTCTCTCTCTCTCTCTCTCAAAAATAAATAAATAAACATTAAAAAAAATAACAACAACATACTTGAAAGTCCTGGCCTAAAAACCAATAATCACTCCATGGAATACTAATTCAGTGACATCACATGCAATAAGCACACACACTCCTCAGTATCTGAAACAGCACTGAAAGCTGCTCTCATCTTTGTTTCTTTATCTTTACAAACTACCTAAAGATAAGCATATATACTTTTTAAATTTTTTTTAACATTTATTCATATTTGAGAGACGGAGAGAGTGAGGCGGGGAAGGGCAGAGACAGAGGCACAGAATCTGAAGCAGGCTCCAGGCTCTGGGTTGTCAGCACAGAGCCTGACCTGATGCGGGGCCTGAGCTCATGAACCGCGAGGTCATGACCTAAGCCAAAGTCGGACACTTAACCAACTGAGCCACCCAGGCGCCCCATGACTAGCATATATATTTTAAATTGTGAAGGGGGGGTGGTGACAGAAAAGCAAAAACTTCCACAACTTGAGAGCAAAATGTAACATCCATTATCCAAAAGGCCTTTACATTAAAAACATCACGGCAGAGCAAATTTTGCACAAACATTAAAGAAGCCCCAGGCGCGCAAAGCATACCTGTTGTTCCAAGCCTGAAGCACTTCACACAGACTCTGCTTCTTGGCAATGAGGGACTCGAAGATAGACTGCAGCTGCTGTGGGGCGTCCGCGGAGGAGGACATGAGCCTGGCTTGCATCTTCTCCACCCAGTTCTTGAACTCGCCTTCCTCCATCTACACAGAACAGAAACAATTCGGGCAGGTGAGGACACACACCCCCAAAGGAAACTTCTGATTAACAGTTAACAGTTAACCTTTGAGTTTCTGTCAGAGAAACGAATTACCTCTTTTTGTGCAAAGATATCTTCCATTTTTTCCTCTCTTGTTTTGCTAAACGTATCGGTTTTCAAAGATGCAAGTCTTTCATCAACAGCAAGATATACCTGTGAAACTCTGATAAAAACACGGATGTTAAACACTTCAGAAAAGTTGGAATTAAATCTCCTAATCTCTTATCAAAAGAAAAATCACACACACAAAACTTTAACTGTATTTAACTTAATTAAGAATCATACACAATTCTGCAAAACAAAAAAGACCTAAAGGGATGTACATCAAAATCTTAACAGTTTTTATGTCTAAGATGGTTTGATTTTTTTTATACTTTCATGCAGTCTTACTTCTTTTTTGTAACAGGCATATATGCAACATATATTTAGAAAAATATTTATGTTGGTATTATGCTAAGTAAAATAAGTCAGAGAAAGACAGATACCATATGTTTTCACTCATAGGTAGATCTTGAGAAACTTAACAGAAGACCATGGGGGAGGGGAAGGGGGGAAAACAAAGTTACAGTGAGGGAGGCCGATCGTAAGAGACTCTTGGATACTGAGAACAAACTGAGGGTGGATGGGGGGGTGGGGGAGAGGGGAGAGTGGGTGATGGGCACTGAGGAGGGCACTTGTTGGGATGAGCACTGGGTGTTGTATAGAAACCAATCTGCCAATAAATTATATTAAAAAGTAACAAAAAAATAAATAAAAACTTTAAAAATATTTATGATTTCAAAAAAAGCTACACGAATAAACCTGACACTTTAAAATATTTACAATTTTTTAAAAATCTGTAAAAAAAGATGATCGAAGAAACTAAAACTTACTTTTGAAAGAAGTCCTTCAGATCCTGAAGAAGGGACACTTTTAATGGGGCCTGACGTTTAATGAATATCTTAGGGAGAGGAACACATACTTCAAGAAGCCGAATGGGAGAATAACTGAGAGAAAAAAATACAAGTAATAGTAGAAAAGTAAAAAATACTTTAATATCTTGAGTAGAGGTAATCATAAATCCTATGAGGCATAAGAAAAAGTTTCTGTAAAATAGCATTTTACAACAATTATAAAAATATTGAAGACAACTTCATCCATTATAATACCCTCCCCAATTCTAGAAGGATTTTTGTCTTGTTTATTTCTTCATTGTACTGTGATGTCATCATTTATCCCCTGAGGCTAATAAAAAACAATGGCTGGGAAATAAACTTTATGAATGAGAGGAATCCCTTTCTACAATTAGCTCATGAGCACATCACTTTCCCAGCTCCTGAGGATTCCTCATCAGTCTTTATTCTCATGAGTCCCTTAAGAGTCTTTCCACCCACAAGTTTATGTTGTCTAATAAATGCTATAACCTGTCCACACAGTAGGTTCACGGTTAAAGCTCTTGCTCCCAAAGGAAATAAGCTCTAATTCTAAGTATTTGCTGAAGGCCTATTTTGTGTCAGATGTTATTTTAGATGCTGAGGATACAGCATTCAACAAGGGCCAGAATTCCTGCCTTCATGATTCAGAAATAAGGAGATTCAGGAATAAACAAAACAAATACTTAAAATATACATTATTGCAGATGGTAAGTGCTACAGAGAAAAATAAAGCAGGAAAGGGAGACAGGGAGTGCTAGGGGTGAGGAGTCAGCTCAGGTAAAATATGAGCAAAGACCCAGGAAGTAAGGAAAAGCAGACAGATATCTGGGGAGTAGGCGGTTCAGAGAAGGAAGGGCAAGCACCAGGCTCCCAAGCAGGATCCTCCCTGGTACGAATGAGGCTGCAGTGAGGGGACAGGAGGAGGAGGTGAGAACCCAGAGGAGGTACTGAGCAGTCAGAGCTTGCGGGAACTCACAGGCCCATAAATAGGCTCTGGCTTCCACCCTCACTGAAACAGACACCCAGAAGAAGGCTCTACAGCAGAGGAGTGGCCTGAGCGGATTTTCACTGAGGGAAATCACTTGACTGCTGTTGAGATCAGACTGCAGGGGGCAAGGCCAGAGGGAAACTGGTTGAGGCCACTGCAATCATCTATCAAAAGGCAACAGAGGCTCAGTCCAGAGTGGGAGTGGCGGAGATGGTAACAAGTGTTCAGATTCTGGATATATTTTGAAGGCAGAACCTGAAGGCTTTCTCAGATCATTTAGCACCACAATGGACCCATTCTTTGAACTGGTGATTTTAGCTCTATCTGGAATATCCAATTAACCTTATGCTAGTTAATGTCTCAACAAAAATTCTGACAGTGCTTCCATGTAAAACAGTGGTTAAGATTAACATGTACAGCAGATCTACTAGTTCACATCACGACTTCATCCCTTTCCAGCTCTCTAGGTGACCTGTAAGCTCAAAAGTGAGGTTAATAATAATACCTATTTCTTAAAATAAGGATTAAATAAAATGACAACACTGAAAGCTCTTAGCACAGAGTATGACCCTTTGCATTTGCAAGGGTGGGAGTGGGGAACAACACACACCACAAATTAATTCAATCTAGTTAGAGAAGAAATGTTACAAAGCCTTTAGGGACTAGGTGATGATGTATAAGGTCACTTTCCTACCTGAAAGATGCCACCATCTGATTATAGGAGAAATACTGGTGATAATCATGGTGGATGGAGTGACCACACGGCTCAGCATTGGCTCTGCGAGTGTACTGGTGCCCATAAAACCTAAGTTCAAGGTATTTTGCAAATGACATGGACCAGGACTCGTTGGAAAGAGCAACAACTGGTGTTACCTGAAATTCATATAAATCAGTTGTTATGCAACCACATACTGAGAATCTCTTTTTTAAAAAATAATGTTTCTTTTCTAGTACAAATCTAATATATTTTGACTGCAGAAAACTGGAAAAAGAAAGAAAGGTTTAAAGTGGGTAGAGTTAGGGATAGCTGGACATGCAATATCATTGGTGATCCTACCACCATCAATATGCTAGTATTTTTACTTTCATGACGTACATACATACGAATACACATAAATGAATTCATAGAAGGTACCCAGCCAGCATATTTGTAAATAAAAAGTCTTTCCTATAATTAGTTTCATAACCCTGTATTATTTTTACTTAACAATGTATCATAAATATTTTCCCACATAAAATACTCTTATACAACTTGATTTCAATGGCCACAGAATATCCCATTATATGGACACATTAAACCAATCCCTATTGATATACATTTAAGACGTTACAAGATTTTCTTTATTCTGATGATGCTCCGATGAATGAATATATATGTGTGTGTGTGTGTGTGTGTATATACACACACACACACACACAAATATCCATAATTATTGCCTTGGAATAAATTAAGAAAAGTGGGGATTGGTAGGTCAAATGGCATGAATACTTATGAGGTCTTGGAGACTTTTTGCCACACTGTCTTCCAAAATTGGTGCACTGATTTACACAATCTCCAACAGTATCTGAGAATACCAATTTCCCCACTTGCTTACCAATCTCAGGAATTACAAATCTTTGAAATGTGATTTCTTAAAAACAAAACAAAATAAAACTGCACTTTACTGGTTTTATTTACACTTCTCTACTAACAACTCAAATTTATTTGCATACGTCTACTGGCCATTTGTGTGAAACTGCTTTGTGCCCTTTTTTTGTCATGCCTTACAGGAGTTTAATATTAAGTATATTACTGTTTGGTCATATTATAACTTTTTTACACACGGAAATCTTTCATCTTTGTGTAACAAAAACTGTTTACCTTTTCCTTTCTAGCATAGCCCCAAAGGCAGAAGTTTTTGTTTTAAAATGAAGTATATACACCAAAGCATGTAAGATATAAAAATAAAATTTAAGTTATTCATTTAATTCACTGCTCAATCTATAGAAGTTCACATATTCTGCAACAAAATATTACCAGCTGTCTAACAGGAACCATACTTGTTCCTGTAAGAACAAGTATAAAAAGTAAGATCATTGCAAGAAATGATCTCACGGCTATATGTGTGCTACTGCAGAAGGAAGACTTTGATTTTGGCTTCCTCAACCACTGATGCTGACATAGGTCACACTATTATTTTATCTGTAATTCTCATATGTGTCTTCTGAAAACACACTCCAAAATAAGCCAATGAGGTTAAAGTTGGCATAAGCTTGCTGCAAATAATTTGGATAAAAAGTAAATACTGAAAGCATAATATTGTCACCAAGTATTTCCTCCAGAGTTAAACAAGAAAAGAAGAAATAAAACACATGCTCCTTTTTCTCAAAAATGGTCCTTTTCACATGGCACATGAAAACCAGCAGAGATCAATTTAAACATGGTCTCAGCTCTATCTCTTAAGATAGAAATGCTGGTATAGGCTCAAATAGCCACAAACATCCTGGCGTACTGTAATTACTGTGTTACAAGTCTTTCTCCTCCCCAGAGGACAGACGGCATGCCAAGCCCTTACACAGTCCCTGGCACATAGATGGTGCTTAAATAAGTGCTGAATAAATAAGCATAATTGAGAATTGTCAAAATATAATCTCCATAATTTTACCAAACAAGGTATTTATATTTTGTATAATGACTGATAAATTCTAAAATGGAACCTTCAATAAACAAACACTAAATGGAATACACAGCACTGGAAGATAAAATAAATAAGAGCCCAATGACAAATAAATCCAAAATAATATAGACCACCCCCTCCCAAAAGAACTATGCAAATAAAAAAAGAAATAATGTTGTATGAAATTTACAGTAACAGGGCACGTTTACCTGTTTGCAGATTCTGCACCAGGAATAGGTAAGAATTGTATGTTGATATCCAGGTACTGGAGAATCTAACTCCTTCAGAATTATCTGCACACAGCCTTGGCCATGGACAAAGCGCCGAATATGATGCACCATGGGGGTATCACAGAACATGCTAGGACACTGATAAGAAGGCCTTTGACAAAAACAAAGTCCTCACATTAACCATGAAACCGAGGAGCAATGTAGAATGAATACTGGCTAACTGGACCCCATCTCCAGAAAGAGCAGCATCCTCTCCGGAGTCACGCTGACCGGTGGACGATCCGCACGGGGTGCCACCCACACTGCTCGGAGCCCACAGCCGAGCATCCTGTCTTCAGCTACAGCTCAGTGATAGTTTCCAGTTATTGAGCACCTTCTATTTGCTTAGCATTTTTAAAGTATCAACTCATTTTTTTACCTAGTCAAGTCCATATCACATCTGGAGCTTGTTATTCCCTGTAAAGGGGGCTGGTAAAAATCACTTGCTCTTGATCATGTTAAGTGGCAGGTGACAGCACTAAGACTCAAACCCAGTTCTAGCTGTTCTCATGCTTCTCCTGCCTCTCATTTCAATCACTCTAAAGATAAACATCCTAAAATAAAGTCTTAGGGATGGCAGTGTAATTAGACAAAGACTGAGGAACAAACTGGATAAGATATCCTGGAGTTGAATGTGAAATAAATTCCTTCTCTGTATGGTATACAGAGTGAAGGCCACACAATACTCCAACTAATGTTCACGTTTTAGGATGAAATCCTGGGCATCTGAAGAGCATACATGAAACATAAGGAGAAAATTTGTTCTTACCTGAAACAGTATCTCTCTAAAAATATGCCTAAGGTAAGATCATTCTTTCCATAAAATTCCATTGTTACAATCCTAAAAGAAGACAACATTTCTCAGGAACATATCGTAAGAATTGCCACACAGCAAAGATACTTCATGAGACTACAAACTGATTACTTGTTAGATGTGACTAGAAGGCAGTATTAGAGTAGGTAATATTTTGCTGTTCTTCTAGAACAGGTTTGACCTCAGCTGATAAAACAGGTTTGGACTAGCTCCTTATCCGTTCCCAGTCCATTAGCATCTTATCAAACTACATCAGGATGCATAAACAATAACATTAAATGAGTAAAATAGATATGAGCCAGGAAGAGATAAAAGCTTCTTTCACAGAGCCCTTCTGCTCTATCACCATAAAACAGAACTCCTGTCTCTTGCTCTCTGGTCCTCATACCTTTACTGAGCAAGAACAGCAGCAGCTCATATTCTTCCGGGAGAGCCAATTCCTGACTTATAAATGCCCACAAATAAGAGAATTTGGTTATAGCCCTGCTGTAGCCTAAACCTTATTCAAGCCTTGACCTAAGGAGTCCGTAAACCCCCAGAGAAAATTCCTGTGGGTTCCCCAGCCCCAAGTCAGTCCGCTAGAGCTATACGGGAACCAGAAGGATCCCTGATCTCACTGGAAGCAATAAGTGTTTCTGGAGACCAAGATTAAATACAGAACACATTTTGTCAAGGAAACGGTGCTCCACAAACAAGCAGCTACATTCCAGAGTACTTTTAAAACTAAAGATAAAACTATGCAATAACTAGCCTTTTTCTATCAATCTACTTAGAATTAAGTTTTAGGACAAAATCCGTTAATAAGGCAAAAGACTGACCACTTCTTTGAAAATGATGCCTTATGGAAAACTTGGCTAAATTGTACATTATCATCAAAATGCTTAAAACTAGCTTTGACAGGCACACCTGGTGGGCTCAGTCGGTAGAGTGTGTGACTCTTGATCTCCAGGGTTGTGAGTTCGAGCCCCATGTTGGGTGTAGAGATCACTTAAAAATAAAAAATCTTAAAAAAAAAAAAATAGCTCTTATGTATCAACTTTCTCACTTTTATAAGTACAAATGTCCTTCCATCCCTCACATCCTTTTCACTCTTACTCAAGGTACCTTTCATTTACTTCTCATGAACCAACACAAATTTCATATTTAATTCACAAGTTTAAAAGTTCTATCAATTCATATACAACGAGCAGCATGCCATGTACCTAAAAACAGATCGTAATGGCTGATTTTTTTTTTTTTTTAAGTTGCTGGAATTCTGTTCTTAAATACAATGCAACAGTGCAAGAGGAAAACCCTACCAAGGGCTGACACAGGCACTGGGGGCGTTGCTGGACTGGGCAGAAGAGCTGCTGAAGAGCACGCACAGTCTCTGGTGGTTAACAGGGTTCAGACAGTCCACCTGAAAGGGAAGAAACGGATGAGCACCCCAAGTGGCACCACACTCCAACCCCAACGCAAGCTTCTAATATCCAACACATTCCTCTTGACTTGTGAAGCCTCCAGTCATCACTGTAAGGGTTCCACAGAGGACTGAAAACTACCAGAAACTAAATATAAGGAAGAAGAGCAGCTCATTCTTGAGACAAACCAGTGCAAAAACCTTAAGCTAACTTAAAAATACAAACAGATGTATAGCTTGTTTTCTTCAATACCCTTTTTTACTTATAAAAGTGCATTAAATTATTTTGGAAGTAAATAGTTGACTAAATAGTCCATATGATACAGTCTGAACTGGGGCACCTGGATGGCTCAGTCGGTTGAGCATCAGGTTCTTGATTTCATCTCAGGTCATGATCCCAGACTCATGAGATTGGGCCCGGGTCAGGCTCTGCACTGAAGCATGGAGCCGCCTGGGATTCTCTCCCCCTCCGCCCCCGCCCCTCCTTTGCTCTCGCTTGTACCCAAGCGCATGCACTCTCTCTCTCAAAATAGACCAACATTTAAAAAAAAAAGTCTGAACTGATGGCTGGATATAACATCAATCTGAGAAAAACTCTCAAGTATTTATTTACTTATACTTTATACCTGTTCTTGAGCATTACAAAGGCAACAGGTGCTCTCTGTCAAAAATCAAATAGTACAGAGGTAAGTGAAGAAATTCATGAAGTACATAAAGCCTCTCCTCCGTTGAGGCCACCCTACCTCCCAAAGTGATTGCTTTCATTATATGGTTAAAAACATGACATCTTTTTGCTAGCTCGCACGCATGTACACACAAAAACACCCACATAAGAATACACAGGGGATAGTGTTTTTATAAAAATGAGAGGATTCCGCATATAACACTACTTGCTTTTTAACCCTTGAAAATATATCACAGGCTCTACCTGGGTTATTCAATGAGATCCAACTCATCCTTTTTATTGCAAAAAACTAGAAACAAGGCTTCAGCAAACATCCTCGCATATATATTCCTACAAACGGTAAGCATCCTTACATAAGATGCTTACTTATATCTGCAGAATAGGTTATAAAAGATGGGAATCCTGAGAATGGCTACAATTAACAACACAGGAAACAACAGGTGTTGACAAGGATGTGAAAAAGGGGAACCCTCTCACACTGTTCGTGGGAATGCAAACTTGGTGCAGTCACTCTGGAGAATAGTATGGAGGTTCCTCAAAAAGTTAAAAATAGAACTACCCTACGACCCAGCAATTACACTCTTACACTGTTTACCCAAAGGATACAAAAATATAAATCTGAAAGGGCACATGCTCCCCAATGTTTATAGCAATGCTATTAACAGCCCAACTATGGAGAGAGCCCAAATGTCCATCGAATGATAAACGGATAAAGAAGATGTGGTATATATACATATATATACACATACATATATTTATATATATGTACATATATATGTGTGTATGTGTATATGTGTGTATACATGTATGTGTGTGTGTGTGTATATATATATATATATATATATATATATATATATATATAATGAGAATGTTACTCAGCCATCAAAATGAATGAAATCTTGCCATTTGCAACAACATGGAAAAGCTACAGTGAATTATGCTAAGCGAAATAAGTCAGAGAAAGACAAAGACCATATGATTTCACTCATGTGTGGAATTTAAAAAGAAAAACAGATGAAAACATGGGAAGGGGGGTGGGAAGAGTGAGCGAAACAAACCATAAGACACTCTTAACGACAGAGAACAAACTAGGGTTTGATGGAGGGGTGGTGGGTGGGGATGGGTTAGATGGGTGATGGGTATTAAGGAGGGCACCTGTGATGAGCACTGGGTGTTCTATGTAAGTGCTTAATCACTTCTGAAGCCAATATTACACTACATGTTAACCAACTAGAATTTAAATAAAAATTTGATAAATATCAATTAAAATTTAAAAAAATTGGAATCCTGGGGGCGCCTGGGTGGCGCAGTCGGTTAAGCGTCCGACTTCAGCCAGGTCACGATCTCGCGGTCCGTGAGTTCGAGCCCCGCGTCAGGCTCTGGGCTGATGGCTCGGAGCCTGGAGCCTGTTTCCGATTCTGTGTCTCCCTCTCTCTCTGCCCCTCCCCCGTTCATGCTCTGTCTCTCTCTGTCCCAAAAATAAATAAAAAACGTTGAAAAAAAAATTTTTTTTTAAAAAATAAAAAATTGGAATCCTGGACCATAGGTATGTGTATGTGTGTATGTATATACACATACATACACACATACACACACACACAAACTAAAACAGATCTCCCTATCATTTTCTATAAATTTACATAAATGTATATAAACACAATTTACATAAAATTTATTATAGCTATTTTTCCACACCATGTTAACCATGACTCTTACCACTTTCTTTTTTTGCCAATCTCACAAACAATAATGTACCGAACAGAAAATAGTATATACCATTATTATTTAGCACTTCCCTAACTACCAGTGAAATTAAACATCTTATTTATTCTATTAAACAACTTCATATCCTCATTTAGAGATGGATGTTTTCATTAGTTTTATTACAACCACCATCAGTATTTCCATAAGCAAATCTTAATTTCCCCTCAATTGCTGTTTAAAAAGAATAAGGGCATAGGGCGCCTGGGTGGCCCAGTGGGTTAAGTGTCCAACTTCAGCTCAGGGCATGATCTCATGCTACGTGAGTTCAAGTCCCTCGTGAGTTCAAGTCCCACGTCAGGCTCTGTACTGACAGCTCATGAGCCTGCTTTGGATTCTCTGTCTCCCTCCCTCTCTGCCCCTCCCCCATTCACACTCTATCTCTGTCTCTCAAAAATGAATAAATATTAAAAAAAAAAAAAAGAAGGGCACTATCATAGTTAAGTAATGCAAAGTGTTTGATGCTAAAGAAATAAATCTGATTTTCTAAAAACACATCAATTTTCTATAGTAAGCTTCATCTTGCTCTCCCTCATAATCATTAAAAGGATCAAGGATGCATCACACCACACCCAAGTCACCCTGCCACAAATTTTACATGGCTCCACCCTTCTCCCCATGGCAAAGCTCTTCCTACTTTACTGTGAGCTCAGCATGAAACGTTCAAAAGTCAAGTTTCATTACTTTATACTCTTATTTTTTTTTGTTTATTTATTTCGAGAGAGAGAGAAAGGGAGAGAGAACAAGCAGGGGAGGGACAGAGAGAGAAGGAGAGAGAGAATCCCAAGCAGGCTCCACACCCAGGACAGAGCCTGACCCAGGGCTCTATCCGATGACCCTGGGATCATGACCTGAGCCAAAATCACGAGTCGGACGCTCAACCAACTGAGGCACCCAGGTGCCCCGTCCTACCTTATACATTTGAAAGCAATACATGAGCAAACAGACTCCGGGCAAAAAAAAAAAAAAAAAAGAAACTAAAAGAAGAAATACATAATAAATCTGCAGGCAATCTGTCATATTCATGGGTTTTTTTTTAACCCTGCCACAGCAAGTTTTTCAACACTTTCTAAATTTGCACAAGCTCCCAAAGTGGTCTGCCTCACCTTTGTCGACCACACCGCATCACTCAGAATCAACCCTTTCTCCTCGTCACCATCAGTTTTGCTTCCTGATCTGCCACTTGAAGTACCAGGTACATCCTTTGAATGAGCAAAAGGGTCTGCATTTTTTTGCTGAATTCTTCCTCCTCTGGCCCGATAATCAGCCAGCATTCTACCCAAGCTCTGGCTATCCCCAAGATGCTCAGCAATTCTAGTGCTCACTAGCTCGTGCGAGGGCAAGACTTGAATAGCCTTGGCCTGAACACTTCCGTTCATGCCTTGAAGACCAGAGAGATCCCTAAGCAGCTGCTTCTTCCGCCTGCTTTCCACTTCTTTGAACTCTTTATTGAGGAGAGGAGACCAGTAAACCTGCTCTGCGAAATAATCTCGAGTAGAGCATCTCATCCCTTTTTCAGTTAAAAGGAAGGGCTCCCGGAATGTGATTACTGGGGAGATACAAAGGATCACATCTTTCAATTCCTGTTTAAAGGCCAAAGAATAAGTCTTTCGTTTATCTTCAGAAGAGGTAACCTCCTCAGTAACATACAATCCAGTGTCATCCTGCAAAGGGTCTCTAAAGGCTCTCATCTGGCTTTTGGGATCCTGTAGCTCATCTAGGTGCTGCAAAGCCTCCGGCTGCTCCAAGCCCACAGCATCCTGCTGGTCGTCCACGTGGAGCGGCAACAACGATTCTGGGACCGATGGAAAGAGAGCACAGGGGATCCCTGCAGGGCAAGCCGTTGTGGCATACTCTTGATGCTTCAAACAGGCAACATCCTGTGGAATGCTTCTATTCTCCTGGTCACCCTTCTCAAACACAATCCTTGATTCTAGCAAACTGCTATCATCGGAGGGCAGAAATTCTGGAGGAAAGTCAGGCTCCCGGGGGAGGGGACTTCCGCTGAACGGCTCTTGTGCGGTCCCTTCATCCTCCCGCCCCTCAATCAGAGAATGGAAGGAAGGGTTTTGTGTTAACGTAGGAGGCATAGCAAATTCATCCATGAGGAAGGAGATTTCTAGTTGAGAATGATAAGCTACACAGATCATAAATATTAGGATCTCTTTAACTCGAGCCAGCTCATAATCAGAGCCTCCTCTAAGCTTGATTGTACAGCCCAGGTGCTGTGGACAGCCTTCAAAAAACATCAGTGTTTTGGTTTGCTCTACAAATAAACATATAAAAAGTTTAGGAAGACATAGTTGGCATTCCACAAGCCCAGACAGAATTATTTCATTATCTTGACCTCTACAAAAGAAAAACTTTCAAGTAAGACCACAGTTACCAATCCTCATTTAACAAACACTGCTAATAGATGTTAGTATTATAACTAAACATTATTAATGGATTATTAGAAATTAGGAAAAAGTAAACACTGTAGTACTGATGAGTTTACTCATTTCTTCAATTCTCCAATCTCAGGTCAATCTATCTAATGATCACTCACCATTAGGCAACTGAAAGATCTGCATATAAAATTTGTGACAGGTGCCCAGGTGGGGTTTTGTAAGCAGCTGGTCCATCGACATTACTAAATCACCTTGGGTCATCCGACTGATTCGTTCTAAAACTTGCTAGAACACAGAAAAATGTTTTATTACAAAATTAGAGAATAAAATTCTTAGTAAATTTTATCTGGAAAATAGGAAAAATTTAGACATAAACTTCACAATTAATTTTCTTAATTTTAATTATATAATAATTTTTGATTCTAGATTACACTGTAAGTAGTTGCTCAGTGATCAATATGTTCCCACGAAAACAAACCAGACTCATATTAATAACATTATTAAAAGACATGTGAGCATCGTGCACCGGACTGGGGGAAACGGGAAATTTCCTAGAAGTGGCCTCTATTCTGAAGAGGGTAACTTTTCAGGAGAGAGAGCATCTTCTACTCGTACAATTCCCCAAACAAAACAAAGGCTCAACAAATACTACTCATTACCAACTATCTATTACATCTTTGGTGTTACAACTATAATGAGTGCTATATAATTTATTACCCTTTCCTCCAGTCTGAGATTCTCTAGTCTTAAATAAAGAAACGACTGTCGTGCTTACTGTCGTACTTTCAATATATATGGAAGACCAAACAGATAATCAAAGATCCCTGCATATCAATATGATGCATATAAATTTAAAAACAGAGATTTTTTTTAAATGATAGAAAAATAGGAACACTCACTGATTTTACATTAATGACCAAAGTAATGCCATGTTCTAGTAACATGTCTTGGGCAATCCGAGACACTGTTTTTTCAACTAGAACCAATGTAGGTCGAACATCAACTATTCGCTGAACATAATTCTTCAAGAATTCCCTTTCCTAAGAAAAAAAAAACATCAAAAATATTATACCTGCTTCAATTCAAGATCTACAAATATTAAAACATCAGGAGGGTTTGACTAAGTCTCTTCATCTCCAAATAAGTCTATAAGCAAGTCACTTCAAACACAACCAAGAATATTATTCATAAAGCTGAACTGTTGGTTATGCTAATAAAAAAGGGTTTTAGGAGAAATTCCATTTTCTGACTCACTAATTGTACTTTGAAGGATTTTCAATTCTTAATAACTAATAATGTGAAAGCCAAGAATCCAATTAGTTTGCTCTTAGAGATTAAAACAAACAAACCTAACCTCAGTGAACCTAACTCCCCAATGAAAGCAATTTCTCATTCTTTAAATATAGAATCCCCCTACTACATTCCGAAATTAACTAGAGTAGCTCTTCTTTGGGTATTGGAATAAATAACTCTCTAACAGATGCTATTTCAGCTTCTTCCTCATTTCAATCTCCCAGAAGATCATCTTCTACTTAGTACAGCTATAAAGACCTAAAACATACCACTTAATACAATTTCTTGACGAAGGCTTATTTTCAAAGCAAATGAATACTACCAACAATGACCAGAGTTAAAACAATACAAATCACTGACTGTTTCATAAAATTTATGGGCTCCAGAAAGGAGACACTTGAATGTCTGTCACTTCTGCTCCACACGCCCGAAGTGTCTTTTGAGGAAGTCTGTATTCATGGTCAGTGCCGCCAGCAATGGATGAGCCTACTCCCTGCAATGAACCCACCACTATGAAGTACATTTCTACCGTTTTCTGTTTACTGATAGAAATCGTACGTTTTCAAAAAAAAAAAAATAAAAAAAAAAAATAAAAAAATAAAAAAAATAAAAAAATTTAAAAAAAAAAAAAAAAAAGCTAAAAGGGGCGCCTGGGTGGCGCAGTCGGTTAAGCGTCCGACTTCAGCCAGGTCACGATCTCGCGGTCCGTGGGTTCGAGCCCCGCGTCGGGCTCTGGGCTGATGGCTCGGAGCCTGGAGCCTGTTTCCGATTCTGTGTCTCCCTCTCTCTCTGCCCCTCCCCTGTTCATGCTCTGTCTCTCTCTGTCCCAAAAATAAATAAAAAACGTTGAAAAAAAAAAAAAATTTAAAAAAAAAAAAAAGAAATCGTACGTTTTCTTTTTTTTTTTTTTTTTAATTTTTTTTTTCAACGTTTTTTATTTATTTTTGGGACAGAGAGAGACATAGCATGAACAGGGGAGGGGCAGAGAGAGAGGGAGACACAGAATCGGAAACAGGCTCCAGGCTCTGAGCCATCAGCCCAGAGCCCGACGCGGGGCTCGAACCCACGGACCGCGAGATCGTGACCTGGCTGAAGTCGGACGCTTAACCGACTGCGCCACCCAGGCGCCCCATAAATCGTACGTTTTCAACATCTCCAATTCTTAACAAAATGGATTTTTTCCCTTGAAACATGTTAATTTCCTACTCTACTTACCAAATGATCATTTAATGGCATTTTCAATGATTTTATCTGTGCAGCTTCAAAAGTGTAACTATAATAAGTTGATTTTTTTTTTTTTTTTTAATTTCTGGCCTTTGGCACAGGGATGGCAAATACACTTCCTCTCAGTCCCAACTATAATCAGCTATCGTGACTGCACATGAAGCACCATGTTCAAAGGAGGCCTGGGCCAGGCCCAGCAAGGACAGAATATCAGGAAGTGGACCATGAGCATGGAATGGAGCAGAGGCACACCAACAGACCTAGTAGTGATGAGGGAAACAAAGGCAAAAGAACTGTAACTTAAATGAAATTTCCTAACAGCTTACAGCACACTGATACCTGAACATGCAGAGTGTAACCTTCTTCAAGGAACTCAGGGCTGCCTTAGTGCTTCAATGTTTATGTTTTACTAAAGACTAAATGTAACCTTATCTTAACAGCAACTAGCCCGTCAAGGTCCAGAAAGTCTTGCTTCCAAATTCCTTAGAGACTTCTGCTATCCCTAACCCTCACTAATTAAAAAGTATATAATCAGTCACTCCTCACAATCCCAGTGCAGCTCTTTCTGCTCAGTTACATTTCTTTTGCCTCTGTTTCCCTCTTTCTCCCCACGCTGTAAGAAAATCACCTCTACACCGAAAATGTCTCAAGAATTCTTTCTTAGCCGTTTGTTCTCAAACCCAAAACTTCCAAATATCATAATTTCACCAGTAGTGCCAGCTTTGTGAAGACACTGTAAAGCCCCAGGGTAATTACCTGCTTGGCCTCTGTCACTCATCCTCTTTCTAATTACAGGCATGCCTTGTTTATTATAGTTTGCTTCACTGCGCTTCGCAGGTACTGCACTTTTTACAAATTGAAGGTCTGTGGCGACTCTGTGTCAAACAAGTCTATTGGCACCATTTTTCCAACAGCATTCGCTCATTTCATATCTGTGTCACATTTTGGAAATTCTCGCAGTATTTTACACTTTTTCATTCTTACTATATCTATTATGGTACTCTGTAATCAGTGATTTTGAACAACTCACTGAAAGCTCAGATGATGGTCAGCGTTTTTTAGCAGTAAAGTGTTTTTAATTCATGTATACTTTTTTTTTTTAGATATAATGCTATTTGCACACTTAAAAGGCTACAGTACGGTGTAAGCATAACTTTTATATGCACTGAGAGACCAAACAAGTCACCTAAGTTGCTTTATCGCAATACTGGCTTTACTGCAGTGGCCTGGAACCGAACTTGCAGTATCTCTGAGGTACACCTGTATGAACCAAAATTTCAGCTTCTTCTTTGCTTATTCCACATTGATTGGACCAAACAAAAAAGGAGAAAAAAATAAGCTGATGCTTTATATTAATTCAAACTAAAAGCTTCTATAGGGCAGGTATTAGAGGTATAAGAAACTATGTTTCAAAGCACAACCAAGATGCTTTAGGTTATGTGAATTAAATCATGTCTCTTAGATACATGTTTGCCCAGAGCAAACTTCTCTAACACAAAAAGACTTCAGTATGTTAACCTACTTGGAAGAATGGAGTTAAAATGGAGTGAATAAATTTAAGTATAAATGTTCTGTAAATAATTACCTGTGGATTTCAGCTACCCAATTCATCAATTACAAGACCTATAATTTTATACATTTTAACAAATGCAATCAGGATAAGCCTTACAATCAATGCAGTTGTGATCTGATCCTATAAAAGTTTTCCACGGACTGCTTCACTGAGATCAAGAAAATTCCCAGCATTAAAGAATCTGAGATTCCACAGACAGTAATTGTTTTTCCCCTAATTCCGTATTTCATGTCACCACTGAGAAGGCACAGTACATCAGAGCTAGTAGGGAGGGTATGATATAGGCAGAACCCCTGATTTGCCCTTATTTATAACTGAATTCTAAAGAAGAAAGAGCCCCAAGTAACAGAGTTCGTTAAGCAATAGAGCAGAGTTCCATAAACCACAACGAAGTTTCTTCTGTTGGTGTCTATGAATTCAGTACAAAAGTGACTGCTCCTACCACTCTCAGAAAAATGTGCCTATCACCCACGAATTTTCAAGTTTCCCTAAATGTTTCTGGAACTGAATATGTTTCTACTATAATATTACAGACACATTCCTGAAAACCTCCCATTTTGAACAACTGCTGATTAAAATTAATAGTATTTATGGTAGAAAAGAAGTCGGGGCAAAAAACTTTTTTTTTCTTTTTCCCAACGTTTTTTATTTTTTTTTATTTTTGGGACAGAGAGAGACAGAGCATGAACGGGGGAGGGGCAGAGAGAGAGGGAGACACAGAATCGGAAACAGGCTCCAGGCTCCGAGCCATCAGCCCAGAGCCTGACGCGGGGCTCGAACTCACGGACCGCGAGATCGTGACCTGGCTGAAGTCGGACGCTTAACCGACTGCGCCACCCAGGCGCCCCGGGCAAAAAACTTTTTAAACCAATATAACTTCATATCCAGTGCACTAACAAAAATAATCAGTACCTTGAGAGAGAATGTGGACAGCCCCAATGGGTAGCTCAGCACAGCTGGAGGCTGCCTCATGCCTCAAGGGAAATTTTAAGTGTACAAAAGCAACTGCAACAGTACAACCACAAAAGGAGCTCTGAGCAGTGGAGCCATTAAGAAACACCCAGGGCTAGGGGTGCTTCCCTCCAGGGAGAGAGTCCTTCCAACAGCAGAGCACTTTGAATTTCTTAAAAAGAGCCAAAAGGGTTCCTGCCTTGGTAGCAGCCAAGCTGAGGCGGATTCTTCTTTCCAGTTGAGGGTTATGAGGGTTATGATCCTACTGCAGCCATGCTGGGTCCCCTTAGCTAAGAAAAATCACATAGAAACCAACACAACTTCCATCTGATGCTGCTCCCCTTTACCAGCTGTGTACAAGGTAACCGGTGTTCCAGAAACAAGTGGTTTAGTAGAACAGACTATATGAAAAGCCAGGTATTGCCACTGGGAATCTGGTAAGTTAGAAAAATACTTGAAGTAAATCAACAACCCAAGTGCGCACAGAGGCCAGAATTCAGATTTTCACTTTTTCTTCCGTATATTCCCAAAAAGTTCTAGGTTCACCTTAACACTCTGAAACTCTAAAAATAAGGAATGACAGGGGTGCCTCAGTGTCTCAGTTGGTTAAGCATCTGACTCTTGATTTCGGCGCAGGTCATGATCTCATGCTCACAAGTGAGCATGTGAGATCATGCCCAGTGTTGGGCTCTGTGCTGTCAGCACAGAGCCTGCTTAAGATTCTCTCTCTCTCCTCTCTCTCTTTCTCTCTCTGCCCCATCCCCCGCTTGCAAGTGCATGCACTCTCTCAAAATAAATAAACATTTAAAAAATAATAAATATAAATAAAAATGAGGAGTGACAGAGGTTTTGGTAAGCTTCCAAAGTAATACATAAAAATGTCTTTTATAATGATTTAATAAATTAAAAAAAATTTTTTTAAGTTTATTTATTTATTGGGCGGGAGGGGAGGGAGCATAGGCGGGGGAGGAGCAGACAGAGAGAATCGCAAGCAGGCTCCACGCTGTCAGTGCAGAGCCATACAAGAGGTTTGATCCCATTACCATGAGATCATGACCTGAGCTGGAATCAAGAGTCAGATGGTTAACCAACTGAGCCACCCAGGCGCCCCTATAAAAAAATGTTTTTAATGAAACAAATGCAATCGAGTTTCTTTGCCCCTCCAATTTAAGCAGCTGGAAAGAGTTCTAAGTGTTTGCAGGCACTACAGTACACAAACATCCCTCCAGATCACTGTTTCAGTAAGAAGTTCTTACCTGAAGCACAATTGGATCAATGCAGGTAAATTTAGTTTCTTCTCTGTAGAGATACTCGATGGAACATTTCAACAGAAGAATTTTGGGATTTTTAATACAAGAATTCATCTACAAAAGATGAAGTTTGTTAAAAGATTTTAAAGTCTATTATGTTACAGACCTCCTTTAATCACTAAACTCACACTGTTTATAATTCCTCCTAAATAGATTATTTCCTTATATTTGTAATGAAATACTCTCATTTAGTTCTTTTGTGGTATTCTCTTATATATTTTTTCAAAACAAATAATGAGCTCAGAGCAATGCAGACTTCCTAAAAACTTGGCTCTATACTCTACTCTCTTAAAAGGTTTTGGTTTTTTTAATATTGCAAGAAAAGATATCAAGCCCTGGGTATGGAGGAGAGGAGCTAAAGACAGGATACTTTATAAACTCATATAAATCAGCAACTTTGAAAGCCGAACTTAACCTTTCTAAAATTCAAGGACAGAGGAGGGAGAAAAGAATGAAAATGCCCCCTGAATAGATTCCAAGAAAGTATAAACTGGCAAGCCAAAGTGGGTAAAAAGTTTAAAAAGGAAAACCTTAAAGCATATCCAGAAGCACAGATTCCAACAATACACCCTATCCATGTAACTAAAACCACAGGCAGAAGAGCCTGGGTCCCGCAATGGAGGTTTCAGACTGACCGTGCTGTAGACTCCAAACTGGCAAATGATCTTGAAACAGTGACTCATCAGTTGGGGAACTACATTTAGGGATTTTTTACCAACTACAAATTAAAGACTACCTCTACATATGGTCAGTGGAGCAAGACAGTCATTCATGCCTATGTTTCTACCACACCCACATATAACTTTCAATTCTGGAGATAATCTCAACATACTTACCTTTTAATTCAACACAGATCATTTCATTTGGCTTAAATTACTACTTTGATGGGTAATGTGTCTGGTTTAATAAGATTCTATGTAGAAATACTGACAATAGTTCAAATCCAAGCGTACTTTTATTTATCTATGGTCACTAATAATTTTCAGGAGCCTAATGCCTTTACCAAAAATGAATTAGTCTCTGCTTAGAAAAGAGTGAAGATAGGACTGCAGTTCACCCACCTAGTCGTTCAGGCTAGAAATCTGCCTAAGCTCTCATAGTAACCAAATCAGTATTCCCAGAGGTGGGGGGTCAGGTTATCTCTATTTGCAGTAAGCTCCCATAGTGATTCAGAAGCACAGCAAGTTTGAGAGCACTGCTAGACTGATGGCTTCTCAAAACGTGAGGAGCAACAAATGACACTGGAAACATCTGGAACACCTACTTTAAAAGCAACCCCACCTCCCCACCCCACCAACTCCCTTATACTGAATGAGAATTTCTAGGGGTTGGGCTTAGGACTCTACATATTTAACTATGTCCACAGGTGACCCTAATGTACTATGCACTTTGAGAATCAGTGGCCTTCAGAATAAAGTTCAAGGCCCCTACTGGGATACAAAGCCCTTGCCTGCTTCCTCCAACCTCATCTCCTTTCTCATCTTGCACCTTAGGATCTCAGAGATTCTTTAACACACCAGGTTATTTCACCCCATTTCTTTGTGTTAGTGCTAGAAAGAGGCCTCAGGCCTGAAGGCAGAGATAGAAGGTAAGAAAGATAACAGAATATCAGTGACAATTCTGCAGCTCAGCCCTAAAACAGCAAAGTTTTAAAATTCTAGGCCTCTGGAAGGACTCCAGGCTATTAGAGAAACCTTGTCTCCCTAAGATGTGGCAGGGTCAAGGGAGAAATGATACCAGTATCCTATCATTCTGTTGGTCTGGAAGCCTGACCCACCCTCCCCCTACCTTCTTTTGTCCGATGAGTTCCTATTACCCAAATCCTAATCATCATCAGCTCTGGGAGACCTTTCCTGAACCTCCAAGATTTCACCCCTATAGCAGACACTGCTAAACTACTCCTTGATATCCATTCTCCTTCTCTTCTATGATTAGAAGTTAGTACCCCAACTTGTTGGCTTGGTACACAATCATAGTTTGCTGACCTTCACTGTCGGAAAAGATCACATTACCTTTTTATGTGCAATATTTTTGGTACAAACAAATCCATTGACAACCACAGAATCAAACTTCTTTCCACCTGGAATCTAATGAAATAAGAAAACAAAACTCAGTAATATATCCTTAGAATCCAGTCGTTTGGATGTTATTATTTAGTTCCATTTTTAGTTTTAACTATTATGTAATCAAATCAGAAAAGAAGTTCCAGAATATAGCTCTTCCTTTCAACCAATAATTAATGGCATCTAGCACAACTGTCTATTTACCCATTTCCCACTCTCTACAGTATTAGCTGGTGCTCTAAAATACCAATCTGACCGAACAAATCGGCAATTAAAACCATTACTAAGTCAAACGTCATAGGCAAAAAATACATACAGGACTCCATTACCAGCTAAATAAAGCAATTACCCACTGCTTTTCCTCAGAACAGTGACAGTAATCTGTGGGAAGAGGTCTTCTCATAGACAACACATCAAGCAAAAGGAAGCAAGAAGAGAAGAAACCGTATTTGCTTGGTTTCCCAATTCACTCCATGCCCAACTCACCCCTTCCATTCACCTCTCACTTCCTATGAGTGGCTTCCATGACCACTGAGTTCATTGTTAACAAACATATCAGGCAGAAAAACCTTCCCCTCCTCACCGAGAACCCCCTTTAGATGACCATTAAGAGCCAAATTACTGCCAGGCCCACCGATCAGCACCTAGCATTAGAAAAGCATTAGCGGAACTCACTTTTTTAATATGGACAAACTGACGGATGTCCATGTCATCATCCCGGTTCTTGACATCAGGTCGGACTGTCTGAACAACCTGGCAGACCAGTGATACAATGATGTCCCTCCAAGATGGTGACAATGACTCATTATGGAGCAACTGTTGGAGTAGTGCCATCATGTGGTTATGATTAGCTGAGCTACAAAAATGTCACAAGAAAGAAGTTTGCAGAGTTAATACCGCCAGAGACAAGAATTCTGAAAATCAACAGGCACTCCACAAAGAAATAAGCATGTGAATTAGGGCTTGAAGATCTGTTTGAGTCAATCTTATTTTATCTGCACCTTAATGATCTTGCACATGAATGAAATCTGTGAGTATATTCAATTAAGAAATCTGTGAGTATATTCAATTAAGATAACCCCTTTAATTCAATGAAATTTTACCCCATAAATTACAGTGGGCACAGACAATCACAGTTGAGGACTCTTACAAGAAAGTTCATCACAATAGGCTTTATTTCCTAAGTAATCTTAGTATTTTTGATTTCATGAGGAAGAAAAACTACTATGCATATGCCCACCAAGTCACCGAACATTATAAAAATGGAAAATTAAAATCAAAAAGCTCACTGCCTTACAGCAACCTCTCCATGGCTTGTTTCTCTCCATTCTCCTCCCTCAGCAGCTCCAGGTTGTTATGATGCCAACCCAAAGGTGTGAAAGGCAGCTCTTTGGATTTTTCCTCAACTCGACGATTAAATAAGGATTCTAAGTATAAAATAAGAAATTGTATTTCACTGTTGCATTTTATACCATATACTTACAGGTTTAGAAAGTGCCAAGTTATCCTTTCAAATTTTTTAAAGTCTGTCAGTTCAAACTATTGGTATAAAAAGGCAAGGACATGTGTCAATACACAAATAAAAAAATTAAGTCTGACTTAGATCGTC
This sequence comes from Neofelis nebulosa, assembly GCF_028018385.1. Taxonomy (NCBI): domain Eukaryota; kingdom Metazoa; phylum Chordata; class Mammalia; order Carnivora; family Felidae; genus Neofelis; species Neofelis nebulosa. Next base: position 28,183,842 of record NC_080783.1, read on the forward strand.
AACTCATAACAGCCAAAATCAGAGACAGAACACCAGAAAGCAAATTTACGTAAGTGACTAGGACTCTTAAGCCAACAATTTTAAATATGGCTTCTGAGAAACAAATGAGATTTTTTTATAGTCCTTTTATTCAGCTGGGGACATTAAAAAAGGAGGCCAGCTTTCCTTATAATAACGCAAACTAAAAACTACATTCAGCACAACTCTGAATGCTGGCGGAACAACATGTGATAGTGTGGGTGCTGAACTTGAAAGAGAAAAGCTCAGCTCTGATACGTCTGAACCAGCATGTGACAGTGTAGAAAGTTTATCCAGACAATTCTTAATAGTGTTTCTTTCTCAATATAAAAAACAAAGGCCTTTTTTTAAGCCAAGTTTTTATAAGTCAGACCCAAAAATGAACTACAAAGAAACATTAAAACATGGTAACAATCTATGTAAAATTTTGTAAAATCTTTAAATTTTTTTTTCTTTAATTTTTTTTTTCAACGTTTATTTATTTTTGGGACAGAGAGAGACAGAGCATGAACGGGGGAGGGGCAGAGAGAGAGGGAGACACAGAATCGGAAACAGGCTCCAGGCTCTGAGCCATCAGCCCAGAGCCTGACGCGGGGCTCGAACTCACGGACCGTGAGATCGTGACCTGGCTGAAGTCGGACGCTTAACCGACTGCGCCACCCAGGCGCCCCTAAAATCTTTAAATTTTTAAAAAGAATGAAAGTGGATCTAAACAATAAATAGGTAACATTAAAAGTTTTGCAAAAAAAAAATGTTCACTATATACTGAAAAATGTGACTGAATAAATGGAAAGAGGTGGGAAACGTTTACAAAAATTCTCTCATCCTTCCCTCCTCTTAAAGCCAACCAACCAAACAAAACAGCTTCCAACGTAATGGTCCAGCACTATAAAGAACATGTCCACATGCAAGGAACAAAAACTGTATATTTTAATTATGTAAACAGCGGGCCTATCAACTTCTGGTTGAACCAGGTGTTCAGAGGTGAATATAGAAACCCTGCTAAATTTTGAGATCAGCTGCGAATGGCCCCCCGTGCACCAGCCTGCCCCACCTTTTCTCTTTTATTTGAAGCCCTCCCACTGTCTAAGGTCTAGGCTGTGGAGGGTTATGAACTAATTAAGCATGTCAGTACTCCACAGTAAGCTAAGTAGGGAAGGTGTAAGAGAAGACTGTACTCTTCCATACTGCCTTCCATCCCCAAGATATGGACCAGCAGAATCAGTTCTTTATCTCCTCTGCCCACTTCTCTTCCCAGTTCCACAGGGCAAGCAGTGTCCTCAATTGGATGAGATCTCCTTGGAGGCTTTCTGACGGTTTGAGAATCCTTGATGATATGTATATCAATACTTAATATTATATTCATGATTTGGAAAGCATAAGCTATGTATGCCTTTAAAAGAATAAAATGCAAATTCTATTTAAAAGCTTTTAAACAATTACCCTTCAGATCAGATAGCCTGTCTCAAACCAAGTCCAAGTTTATATTCTTCACTCCCAACATTCTCAGAGTCACCATATGTATCAAAAACTGTGTTCCCATTATATTAAAACAATCAAATTTATTTGCGGTACCTACTCTGTGCCAATCAGTGTGCTAGGCCCTAAGCACATCCTCACAAACAAGACACAATATCCCGTGTACAGCTTTTGAGAAAATTACCTTTGATGAAGGCGTCACTTATTGAGAGTTGTTGTCCTCCATTGTCAGATATCAAATACTCTGCATACCAGGGAGAGAGCAGAGAGAGTGGGAAGAAAAGCAGAGACTTATGACTGTAACTTGCCAGCGTAATTATACAGAGAACACACCTACACACGAAGTATTACTCATACTAAACCCAACACTGCCCAGCCAATGCAAGAGAGCGTTAGGCTAAAAAGCATCTTTAGACTTATTCCACACACTTCATACTAAACTTAACAGACTTGAAAGACTTGAATAATAACTCAAAAGAACCTTGAAGCAGTAAAGTCGGATAATCTTTTAACAGATTGCTTTTCCCTTATCAAAGCTGAAACAGTTTACGAAAATTGAGATCTTCAGTAATTTAGGCATGAAAAGCCAAAAAAGTTACACTATTTTTCTCATGAACAGCTGTATGATTTCACAGATAATGACTCTGTCTATACACAAAGTAGTTCTTGGGTAGAGAAGCCACCTGAAAAAATATATAAGGTGTTTTGTTTTGTTTTTAATTTCAGACTACAAGCTATAAAGCAAATTAATACACAAGTGACACTGGCAGGGAACAGAGATAACTCATCAGGATTTCTAGGAGTTTCTGAATTAGAGTTTCAGTTTTTCAAAATTCTAATCAAACACTGCCAAAGAGTTGCCAGAAGGTAACTGAACACATGCTGTGTGCTTTTAGAACTTTCAGAATATTAAATACTTCTCTTACAAGTGAAACTTATTCTTCACTTCCCCTGTAACTTTTCTAGGTTCTTTCTACTATGCAAACTAAACCACAACGTATTTTAAGCATTTTAAATAGATTTCACTTATAACAAACAAGCTTCAGAATTCATTATGTTTATAAGCCAATATGATCATCCTTTGAACAAGAAAGCAGAGAAAAAGTTTTACATAGAAAATTCATGTGTGCCAACTCAAATACAATAAATCAAGTATGTGGACAAATAAAAATAGATGTTATACTTCATTTCTACACCTCCCACACAGAATGAATAATGCCAACCTGTTTGTTCAACTAATATATTGGCTTTGCAAGCTTTACTTTTCATATACATTTACTTTTATATATATGTATATATGTAATATATATTTCCTAACCGCCCCCAGGAGTGATCAGTTCCAAACATACAGAATATCCTGTATACCCTTCACCCAGATTCAACAACTGTTAACTTACCACATCTGATTTCTTTCTACATATATGTAGGTTTTCCCCAACCATTTGAAATTACACACATCATGACACTTGACCACTAATACTTCAGCGTGCATCTCTTAAAAATAAGAGCATTCTTGGGGCGCCTGGGTGGCTCAGTCGGTTAAGCGTCCAACTTCAGCTCAGGTCACGATCTCGCGGTCCCTGAGTTCGAGCCCCGCGTCGGGCTCTAGGCTGATGGCTCAGAGCCTGGAGCCTGTTTCTGATTCTGTGTCTCCCTCTCTCTCTGCCCCTCCCCCATTCATGCTCTGTCTCTCTCTGTCCCAAAAATAAATAAACGTTAAAAAAAAAAAATAAGAGCATTCTTGGGGGCACCTGGGTGCCTCAGTTGGTTGAGCATCCGACTTTAGCTCAGCTCATGATCTCACAATTCAGGGGTTCACATCGGGCTTTGCACTGACAGTGCAAAGCCTGCTTCAGATTCTGTCTTCCTCTCTCTCTGCCCCTCCCCTGCTCGCTCTCCCTCTCTCTTTCAAAAATAAACACTAAAAAAATGTTTAACATAAGGGCATTCTTCTCATAGCCACAATACCATTTATACACTCAAAAAAATTGACAATGTCTTAATATTGTCAAGTTAGTGCACATTTGAATTTATCTGTTCCTAAAATGCTTTAATAAATTTTTTGCCTCAAACCTGGATCCACTAAGATTCACACATTGCATTCCCTTCATTCTCTTTTAGAACAGAGCAAACTCCCTACCTTTTTACTTAGTCATGATATTAAATTTTGAAAGAACCCAGGCCAAAGGTCCTGTGCAATGTCCCATATTCCAGATCTGATCGGAATGCTTCCTCATGGGGCAGTTTAACTTGCTCCTATGTTCTCCTGTAAATGGGAAGTTAGACCTAGAGGCTTATGGAAGCTATGATTTTCACTTCTCTAGGTTCTACTCACAAACTTGTCAAGACTCGTTCAGAATCCTGCTTCAACACAAAATAAAGTGTATTTTAATTGTACTACTCTCCAAATTTTACCACCAGTGAATAATTAATCAAACAAGATCCCACTGTTTCAGTTTTATGAGCTTATGAAAATGAGGGGTTTGCTTACATAAGATAAAAAAACAGCAGATTGTTTTTTACGTGCAGATATGTCAATCAATTTTAGAAATCCAAATTTCCTTAGCCTCGGAAGATAGAGGATGATTCCTAAGAAAAGAGTTAATAAATATTACCTTTAACTTCAATGGAAAGCTAACAAACCACCCATTCCCATTTGTATTTTTAGAGGAATGAAAACCGGAGGCAGAGGAGTGTTTATTCTTTCACTTTACTACCAGTTCACTCTGACGATATTTACTTTCTGGTAATCAGTGTTAATCTTAACCACAATGCAGAAGAAACACAATACTGTATTTCAACTTCACAAGAAAAGCAGACAAAGGATAATTCTTGTTAGTATGCTAAAAACTAACAGCAGAGAACTGTGAAAGCCAGAAACATTTATTAAGTCCATAAACACCTAGAAAGTCCTTAAATTTTAGACTCTCTAGGTTGCAAATGACCTTAATAATTACCTTCTTTCTGATGCTGAATCTCTTCTATTCTGTTCTTACTGAATAGGTTGAAGGATTCCTTACATTCCTTACCATTCTTTTAAAATGTCAAATCTAGATTTCTCCTTTCAGATTCAGAATTAAAAGGAAACTTAGAAGTCACCAAGGTACCTAACGTTTCATCCAATGTAGGCATCAATCCTCAATAACTCTGAAAGGTGGACATTCAACACCACCTGGGCACCCCCAGCGCCCGGCAGCAAGAGCTCACTACTCCTAACTCCTGAACCTAGCTTCTCCTTCAGCCATATACAAAATAAATATAATTTCTCTCAGACAACATCACACGAACTATTAAGAACAACTTTCGGGGCACCTGGGTGGCTCAGTCAGTTTAGTGTCTGACTTCAGCTCAGGTCATGATCTCACGGTTCGTGAGTTTGAGCCCTGCGTTGGGCTCTGTGCTGACAGCTCAGAGCCTGGAGCCTGCTTCGGATTCTGTGTCTCCCTCTCTCTGTGCCCCTCCCCTGCTCACGCTCTCTCTGGTCTCTCAAAAATAATAAACATTAAAAAAACATTTTTTTTAAAAAAAGGACAACTTGGGTGCCTGGGTGGCTCGGTCGGTTGGGTGTCCGACTTCGGCTCAGGTCATGATCTCACGGTCTGTGAGTTTGAGCCCCACTTCGGGCTCTGTGCTGACAGCTCAGAGCCTGGAGCCTGTTTCAGATCCTGTGTCTCCCTCTCTCTCTGCCCCTCCCCTGTTCACGCGCTGTCTCTCTCTGTCTCAAAAATAAATAAACGTTAAAAAAATTTTTTTTAATTAAAAAATTTAAAAAATTTAAAAAATAAAAAAAGGACAACTTTCTCCAGAGTATTAATAGATGTTTTAAGCCTAATTACATTATTTTATGTTTAAAGGTGTTAAATTTCATCTTATTTAAAGCCTCAGTCAATTGCTTAAGAAAATAAAGATATTTAGATTTCAATTCTGCTATCCAATGTGCTAGTTATTCTTTCCATATTTTAAAAATTTGTGAATCTGGAAAACATTAAAAGTGCTGACCAAAAAAAAACAAGCTTGTTGAGCAAGAACTGAATACAGATAGACAGCCCTATAGCATAACCTATGAGCATCCCTTTTCTGTTGATATCAGGTTACTCTTTCAATATCTGGCACAACCATTAAAGTACAAATCCATGTGTCATATTAAGAGTGACACCCTTAAGTTCCTACATTTGCCAAACACACTAATCTCTTTATGTGTGTTTTTTGTACAGAGACTCATAGAGACTCGAGTCTGTGCTATTAACAGGTAAACATGACTACTGTCTATAACTACCTCCTTAGTATATAAGTGCAAAACTGTCCTCTTTGTCCACAAAGTTATTGAGACCATTAAATGTCTTATTAACATCAAAGACAACAGGATCCACCACAGTCTCCTGAGCTACCAATCTCCTACTACCATAAAAGAAGGAAATAGGGTTGTTTTGAAAAGACTTACTATAGTAAACCAACACTGGTGCCCACTCACTACCACTCCCCTTTCTAAATACAACAGTACATTCTTTTCATTAAATTTTTCTACAATTTTGCCAACTTTTAAAAAAAATTTTTTTAAACGTTTATTTATTTTTGAGACAGAGAGAGACAGAGCATGAGCAGGGGAGGGTCAGAGAGAGAGGGACACACAGAATCTGAAACAGGATCCAGGCTCTGAGCTGGAGTCAGCACCGAGCCCCACACGGGGCTCGAACTCACAGACCGCGAGATCGTGACCTGAGCCGAAGTCGGACGCTCAACCGACTGAGCCACCCAGGCGCCCCCAATTTTGCCAACTTCTAATGTCAAATCAAGAACCTACTTTTTCAAAAGTTTATTGCCTCTGTCACTACAGTCACCCTTTTCTCCACCCTCTCCTTTTCTCCACAATTTTAAGATAACGAACTCTGGCCCCCATGATCACAGCTCTAAATTCTTTAAATAATCTAGTATATATTTTGACCAAACCTGACAAAAGACTAAAATAACCAGGCATTCTTGGGGCACCTAGGTGGTTCAGTCCATTAATCATCCAACTCTTTATTTCAGCTCAGGCCATGAACTTGCAGTCTGTGGGACGGAGTCCCATGTTGGACTCCGCGACTACCTCACTCTCTGCCTCTCCCTTGCTTGTGCTTGCTCTCTCTCGCTCTCTCAAAATAAATAAACTTTAAAAATTTTTTTTAAAAACCTGGCATTCCCTATCTTCTCATTATCTTGGACTTCACTTTCCTTTTAACCATGTAAGTTCTTTCCTGATAAGATTATCTCAATGGAGGCGAGGGGGGAAGCTTAAATTAATATTATATAAACTTCCTCGTTATCACTGGCATTATTTTTTTCTTTCTTTACACCACAATTTTAAAAATCTTTTCTGAGGGGCACCTGGGTGGCTCAGTCAGTTGAGCATCCAACTTCAGCTTAGGTCATGATCTCACGGTTTGTGAGTTTGAGCCCCACATCCAGCTCTCTGCTGTCAGCGTGGAGCCCACTTTGGATCCTCTGCCCCGCCCCCCGCCCCTCCCCCCCCTCAAAAATAAAAAATAAACATTAAAAACCAAATCTTTTCTGAGATGTCCTTGGCATTTAGTCCATCCATCAGCGCAATTTAGACTTCTACTATCCCTTTTTTCTTTTAAGTGCTAGCCCCCACTTTCAGATTCAACCTCATATAAAGGTTATCTCTCACAACTTTTGCAGACCATCTTTTTAAAGGGTTGAGAGCAGAGAGGTTGCAAAAGATTCATGGTGATTTTTTTCAACTGCAGATGCTTCCCCTTTAAATTTCCTTAGGGATACAATTTGAGGTTGTAAAAATACTGTACAAATTTCATTATCGAAGTTTCCTATTTCATTCCTCTCCCTACATTTCGAGGTCAGGCGTCCTAAAGCAAACTGTCTAACTGCCCAGCAGTCCACCTTTTGCTATAACAAAATCTATAATGACTGGTCACTTCCTTCATGGTTTTCATAATTTCCTTAACTTTCCAAGATGTGGAATCAACATCAAGTCAAACATGTATTTCACATTCTACTTTCAGCAAAACAAGACTGCATCGCCAACACACTTGTCCAGAGAAGAGATATCCTCCATCACAACAGATGCCACCTCTGACCCACGCCTGTCATTTCCAATACAAAAGCATCACCCAGTGTGCTCCAGGGGACCAGACTATAGTTCACGTCACCCGAACGTCCATGTCTAGTGGACAGTCCTTTCACACTCGCCCAAATGCTCTCCACCGTTTTTATAATTGTTGATGATTCCCATAAAGACCTGTATCTTACTCATGTTCAATGCCAGTCAGGTCTCCTCTTTTACCGCATCCTCTCTAAACTTCTATTTTTGAATAAGACAAACATTTTTATTAATGTAACTTTTTTTTGTTGTTGTTTCAAGTTTTTATTTAAATTCTAGGTAGTTAACATATAGCATATATGGGCTTCAGAATTTAGTGATCCATCACTCACATACAACACAGAACGCTCATCACAACAAGTGTCCTCCTTAATGCCCATCACCATGTAGCCCATCCCCCACCCATCTCCCCCCACCAACCCTCAGTTTGTTCTCTATCGTTAAGAATCTCTTATGGTTTGCTACCCTTTTCCCCCCCCATTACTGTAACTCTTAAATGCTATTTTACCACTCCTTGAGGATAATGGTTAATATTGACAACGATGAGGGGCACGTAGGTGGCTCAGTCAGTTAAGCGCTCAACTCTGAATATCGGCTTAGGTCATGATCTCACAGTTAGTGAGTTCAAGCCCATGTCAGACTCTGCACTGACTGCACGGAGCTGCTTATGCTCTCTCTCTCTCTCTCTCTAACTAAATAAATAAACTTGAAAAAAAAAATATTGACAACCATGAGAAATTTGTTGTAGAAATGGGGGTTTGTTTCCAATTATTTTAGCATAGATGTTTAGGTTCAAAAATTTCTCTTTTCTGACCATATTTTTACACTCAAAATAAGAAGTAGCAAGGAATTACACAAGCATTTCCAATCTGAGGAAACAATTCAACTTCAGAGAGCTAAATGTTAAAATCCAAACCTCAGGTGAAATCATAGAACAAATTGTTTCATCTTTATAATAATGATTTTTTAGTTACTACAACATAATGAAACCTCACAATTATTTATTTACTTATGTATTTTTTACTTTTACATAATTTATTTACTTTTACATAATGCCTCTTTAGGGCTAAAATTTAATTTGGCTTTAAAAAAATTTTTTTAATGTTTATTTATTTTTGAGAGAGAGAGAGAGAGAGAGAGAGGCAGAGCACGAGCGGGGGAAGGGCAGTGAGAGAGGGAGACACAGAATCTGAAGTAGGCTCCAGGCCCTGAGCTGTCAGCACAGAGCCCGATGCAGGGCTCGAACCCAAAAACCATGAGATCATGACCTGAGCTGAAGTCAGATGCTTAACCGACTGAGCCACCCAGGCACCTCAAATTTGGCTTTTAATTATATCCAAAAGAGTAAACCTCAACATCCATTTTAAAAAAGCATTTCATTTCTTAGGTACTGCCACTAATGGATTTTAGCAATGCTTTACCTTATTTTTCCTTTTATACCAAATGTCTTTTGAATATGGCCATTATTGTTTGTGAGTCAGTAGAATACAGCTTCAAATAAGACAGCTAAAAATAATGCATTCATTTTGTATCACTCAGAGAAGAAAACTTTTTCACAAATATGGCATAAACATAACAAGCATTTTTTCTGAGGTGGACACAAGAATGATATTTATTAACAAAGGGAAATAATAACTAGTACGTGGCCTGGAAGTACACGTGCGAGTATGATCAACACAATCCTTCCCTGCAAACAAATATCTGTGAGAAGCTTCTTCACAGTTAGAAACCATGGAAAAAATACAATGATATCAGGAAATAAATTTGCATCCTCGGTCTGTTCTTTCCATAATAAGCATTTTAAATTCTAGTAGAAAGATGTTTTGGAATGTGTGAATATCCGCCCCGCCCCCGAATATAGTTCAAGCACCTGAAAGGGTTTAGTGAAATACTACATTACTGGTTAATAGCACAAGCAAATAGGCTTTAAAACGTTAAACAAAGAAAGAGAAATGAATAGAGCAGAACGTCCATGTTATAAATGCCAAGAAATGCCACCTTGGAAGTTGCACATTATGCTACAGGGAAGAGCAGTCCAATGTAGTTCCTTTGAAAGACTACAAGCTTTATTTAAATTGGGTGTGGTGGTACTGAGGGAGAAAACGAGAAATAAAAGGAACCGACCAAAAAAAGTGTGGGGAGGGGGTGTGGGGAAAATGAGAAAGGGTGGAACAAAACCCACACCACGTCCCCTCCGCCATGTGGGACCGACGAAGCCAGAAGGACAGGCTGGCGTGAGATCCTACGGCCCAGCTCTCCAGCCTGTGCTTGGATTCCAGACGGTGACTACCTCCTACCTTTTTGGTCAGCAGGGTGAGGGGGCACATGTGGGTACTTGGAGGGCTTCTTGATATGGAAGTTCACGTTGTCCAGCTCCACGTTCAGGCTGATGGACGCGGCTGAGTCACTGTCCACTGTGGACTGGAAACTGCTGACTGATGTGCGCTTGCTAGGACTGGCAGAATCTTTTAGTGTTGGGGAGGGGAAAGAAATATAGGGAGAGGAGGGGAGTAAAAACGGGTTTCATCAGGGTATTGGAGGAAAGGAGAAAAATGTTTTTTTAATATACAAGCCCAATGTGCAATACCAAAATGGATACAGTATTTTCACGTACTTCTGTGTAGCCTTAATAAAATTTGAACATATTAAATATAAAATAAATTTTTTAAATGGAGAAATATATTGGAGGTTCTGCAGAGAGAAAGTCTGATGTCATAGTGAAGAGGTGAGAAAGTTGTCTGCTGCGATATTATTAGCTCAGAGTTATTTTTAAGCTGCTGCAAACTACAGACTATGGCAAAATCTGAAAACGCCAGTAGCCTAACAAGTTGGTTTCTTAAGAAAATACTGTATCTAGAACAAGGATTGCTATCAGATGTTTACGTTTAGTTGGAGCCAAAACTTAAAGTAGGATTCTTTCAACTAAACAAACAAAACATTCATTTTATCAGACATACACAGTAATGAGTCATAAAAATTAAAATGTTAGAAAGTTTAAACTCACTAGTCAAATTATCGTCACCTTCTTCAGCTATCTGTTCCGTGTCACTGTCATCAAACTTTATGTCTTTAAACCACGATGGCTCAGAGTGTCCTTCCACAGAGTTCACGGAGTCACTGTCTGGAGAAGGGGTCTCGGAAAATTCTGTACTCTGGAAAGATCAAGACAAGAGCCAAGTCATTCACTTTCAACGGCAACGCTGTGAGACTGTCACACTACAAATAAACGCTAGCCCAATACTTCTACAAAGCTCACCACTAAAGAGATTTACATAAAAATAAGCTAATTAATACAAACTAAGTTGCAAACCAACATTATGCTGACAATTCCACTCTTAAAATTATAATTCTCATTAATCAGTAGATTTAGGCAGTACATTATGAGAACATAATATACAGATTTTACAGTTTCATTTCATCTTTTTTAGTCCTGAGAGTGAACATGGCTTAGAATTTATTCTAATCCTATGTCAATGCTAGGACACTTCCTGGAAAGCAACTGTTAAATTTTAACAAATAATACCATACCTTTGTCTTTTCTGACCTCTGAGTTTCCACTTTTGGCTCACAAAGGTACGACTAAACATTATACACAACAAATTAACATAAACCGAAAGTGAAAGCTTATCTGCTTAAAAAGTTCTATTTTAAATAATTTCCACTTCCCTAATTAAAAGACATATACACAGCCATCATTTTACCATTGCTATACAATACTGCTAATGCGTCAAAATCTACTGCATGGGTGATACTAAATTTTTTCAATCGTTTAATGACGTATACTCTCTCTTAGTCCTAAAACCACAGGCACAGTAAAACTGAAAACCATTAAAGGCAAATAACGGGCAACGATAATACGGGGTCAAGCTTAAGAAAAGCCATACCAATTGAAAAGTGTCTCATTCCAATTGGTTTTTCATACCACTGCTACCAAGTAAACCTGTGTTTAACTTTCAAACAACAGAGAAAACATGTTAGGAAAATGTATCTGTGAGTAATTCAACTACTTTTTATTCCCCCTGATCAAGAAAGACTTCCCAAGCGAGCTATGTGCTCACTGGCGGACACGGAAAACTACCTGCAATGGCCTGTACAGCGCATACTCATCCCTGAAAAGCTGGTCGTGATGACTGACACAGTCCAGCCAACGTCCATCGACCATGGCTTGTCCGATTGCTATAGCTTGTGCCCTGAATTAAGACCAAAAAATTAAAACTTTTAAAAGTTAGGATAATTTCACAGGTACAAGATGAGACACAAGATGAATTTTTTTTCCCGTTCTAATCAGTTGAAATTTCAGATGGTCCATGGAGAGGTGAGGGGTAAAAGAAGCAAGACCTGGAGCTATATTAAAAGATTTTTCCAGATACCAAAATAAAGGAGAACCTGCTGATAAGGCAGTCCTACCAAAAACTAATTTTATTTACAACAAACACGTATGAAGTGCTCAAGTGCTCAGTGCGAGCATACCTCTGTACTTACTAGAATAAAAAAAAAAGGATAACATGGTTCCTGCCCTCAAGGAGCTTACAGTCTTGATGAGATGACAATACCACGTATTACAGACATAGGTATGAAATATATATACATAAATACATGAAATAGACACAACACATTTTATTTATACGGCATTTCGCAATTTATAAAGCTCTTTAGCTCATATTATGAAATAATATCCTCAGGGCTTCTTCACAGGACCATATATTTTCCTCACATTGGAATTGAGAGCTCTAAGTCTCAGAGAGATTAAATAAACTGAGTAAAGGCACAAAACTAAGAGAAATACAGGCAAAACTGGAACCCAGGGCTTCACTGCTAACCCTTTTATTCTCTCTTCCTACATACTTGTTTCTTCCCAGGAAAGGAGCAGCAGCTAATCTAATCAAGTAGAACAGCTTAGGGATGTGATATCTTGAAAGGTAACAGGACCTGTCTCTTCTTCACAAATGAATCATGAGGCGAGCTAGGACACTCCAGGCATAACTTATGGACTCAATTCCCAAGATAGGTTGTAATGTCCGGATTAGGGAACAGTAGCAGGAGAATCCACTGTGCTTTTTAATATCTAGCTACATTCCCCAATCCTGCTTAATCAGAGAGCTTTGTGTTGTGGGAATTACTAAACTTCTGCTTTTAATAAATAAGGTAAATTGCGACCCCATTTGGCTCCTTGCATCTATCTGCTACTATCTAAAAGCCAGGAGGGAGAAGGGGTGACTAATTAGCACCCTAAGCACCAAATGCAGAAACAAATAGCACCCTATTCACAAAACATAACATTTGCTCCTCTTACTTATATCTCAATGTTATAGCCTCATTATAAATAAATAAATAAATGTCAAAAAGTCTTTCTTAAGATTACATTACCTTGTAGCAATGTGCCCATTTCGGATCAACCAGTTGACTAATTCTTTTCCCACAATGCAGTTGGGATGCGTTCTCAGCCAGTAACGGTGATCCTGAAACTCCATTCCACTACTGTGATGGCAGATTTTCTTCCACAGGTCCTTTAACTGAACACTGTCCTAAAATCACATTATAAGCAAATAATTACTCCTGAGAAGGATATGACATACCTTTTCAAATTCTCTCCTGTGATTTTTAGACTCATAAAAGGAAATTCAACTTGAATTCGTCAGAGCTAACTCCGTTGATTTAATAGAAATGACATGTGCATGGGGAACAGCTTGAACTCAGCTCATCTAATTTCAAACATAACATTTTCTCTTAAAACCCACCATTCCTAATCAATTTTTTCAGTCAATGGCGTGTATGATCAGTCTCCTAGTTATCTAAGTACAACACTGCATACTCCTCGCTGGAGACAGGGCAAGGGAGAGGACACAATCATCAGTCACACTAATCTGTTTCTTGTGCCCTTCACTCCACCAGCTTCTCACCATTCTCACCTATACCTAGCTGTCTGGTGAATTTTCCTGAAGAAAGGCCTTCAGTGCATTACTCCCTGCTCAAAAACACTCCCAGCACCTACAGATTCAAATCTAAACTTGTAAAGGCTGAATTCACCATGTTCTACCAGGTGACCCCAAGTAACTTCCATTCTCACTGCCCACAGACTCTAACTTAATCTCTCCCCCAACCTCACCTAACTTATAAACCCTACTTTGGTCCATGGAAAATGTCATGTTCCTTTTCACCTCTATACTCTGTCACACCTTTAAATAAGATTTACTTTCCTCATTGCCTTACCTAAATCCATTCCATCCTTCAAGGTCCGGGTCAAGCCCTTCAGTTGAAAGCCTTTCCTGACTCCCTCACTACTAAGGATCTTTGTATTTCTTATTATTAAAGTATTACTTGTTTTACTATTTAGGACCTGTCCATCAGCCTCAATTCTACCTTCTGAATTGTAAGCTTGAGAACAGAAGCCATTTTCATTTCTTTAAGTCACTCACAGGATTAAACACGGTTATCTGACACACAGATAAATTCAATAAACAACTGATTATTATCTCATATAAACATACAATAGTAAATGTACGCAAAGCATTTCATGTGTATGCAAAACAGCTTTCAAAGTTTAAAAGCAATCTGGGACCTAACTAAAAGTGGAACTCTTATTATATAGATACCTGAATTCTGATCTTACCAGATGAAAGGGGTCAAGCAAATATTAATACAAATATACGAGCATGCAATGCTTAACCACTTTCTTAGGTGATTATAACAAAAACTTTATTTCCTCTATTAACTTATATGCTAAGTGGCTTTTTGTAGGTTTCTTAAAAAGAAAAATCAATAAAATAAACAACCTTCATGCTCAAACTAGCAATGGGTCAAAGATACTGGACCATTACCAGAAGAATTTTGCGTTCATCCTCAGTGGTCTCTGTCCTAACGTATGTCCGGTTAGACTGGGGACTGACAGATGTCTCATATGAAGACACCATGGGAGAGCCAGATCGATCCAGTGACAGGTTAGTAATGCTGGCTGATCTGGAAATAAAAACAAAGAGTGAAAACACAATTGTAAATTCTTCATCGATAAATTACAGCGAAAATTCATTTTTAAATAAATGCTTACCTGCCAACATTAAGGGTACTTTTAAATAAAGTTATGACGGCTATGTATGATATTATCATTGGGAGAAGCTGACAGAAGTTATCTAAAAATTCTCTATACTGTATTTCCAACTTCTATGTTAGTTTAAAACTACTTCAGAATAAGTGTAAAGGAAAGGCACTATGGAAAGATTACAGGAGAGTAATGACAAATGTAGTTCATATATCAGTAATATTTCAAAGAAAACATACAAATTCTTGTTAAAATGCTGAAAATTCGTGTGTGGTTTTTTTGTTTGTTTTTGTTTTTTTAGCTGACAAATATAAAGAATCACAGACTAAATGCAAAAATAATCTTGCAGATCAGTGACAGCAAACTATGGCCTACAGACTAAATAGTTTTTGTTATAACTGATAAACTAAGAGGGTCTTTAGATGAACGTCTATAATGTTCTGATAAAATACTAACTTTGAACCCCACTAAGCAAATGTTACCCCCCTCCAAAATAATTCCTTTCTTCTTATTAGACCTGCGTTGTTATCTTCAATTATATTTTGAATTTGATCAATTAAAAAATGAGTGAAAATTTGTTTCCTCTCTTCTTATATTCTGACATAATATCCTTAATTTTGTCTCTTGGCAAAGTTACCAGATAAATGATTTGTAAGTGGAATATCAACAGCATCAAGCAAGCCTCTATTTATTAAAAAATTATAGCTAGAAATTTAGTTAGCATCTACTTAGAAAAACTGAACCCAAATTTTAGCTCCTATGTAAAGGATAAAAAGGCAGGAGCATCTACAGTACGTTAGATACTATATGACTCATTTAATCTGCACAGGCACACTATGGAGTAGGTACTAGTAAATCCATTCTACATAGAAAGAAATCAAGAATCAGAGATTAAGTAATTTAAGAGAACTCAGCTAATAACAAGGCTGCCATTCAAAACCAGGTGTTAACTGAAAAACTGCTCTCCCCAAGTCAAAGATAAAGATCCTTGTAAAATAACTCAAGGGGTGGAGCAGCTGGGTGGCTCAGTTGGTTAAGCTCCAACTTCTGCTCAGTTCACGATCTCAGGATTCATGGGTTTGAGCCCTGCATTGGGCTCTCTGCTGTCAGCATAGAGCCCGCTTCGGATCCTCTAATTCCTTCTCTCATTGCCCTTTCCCCGCTCATGCGCTCTCTCTCTCTCTCTCCCTCTCTCAAAAATAAACATTAAAAAAAAAAAATTCTTTTTTAAGTTTTTTAAAACAGACTCTCCAGTAGCTTCCCATTTCACCCAGAGTAAATGACAAAGTCCTTACACTTAACTGTAAGAACACTGTAGTCCAGGTACACGGGACCTCTTGTTACCCTTTGCCAGGTGTGCTCCTTCTAGGAATTTGTTGTTTCCTGTTCTTGCGGTACATTCTTCTACATGGTCAACATTCCACATGGTTCATTCCCTCACATCCTTGGGTTTTTGCTCAAATGTCACCTTCTCAGTGAGGTCTTCCCTGACCTCACTATTTAACATCTCAACCTCTACCCCTATGTTTTATTGCTTATTTGTGCTTTCAATTTTTATGTTTGACTCTCCGCTGTATTCCACTATCTAGTTTATGGGTACTTAATGATACTTGTTGAAAGAACAAATTGAAAGTATGTTAAACCATAGTCATTCAGATGTCTAGTTCTCCAGGTTTATAACTACTTAGTCAACACTTAAGCTTATAAAAAAGAAAGCATTTTCAGTGAAGAGGTGTGAACATTAGTAAGATCTAGTAAGGTGAAAACTGAGGAGGAAGTTTGCAGGTATAGAATGACTACAGGCAACTATTTCAAGGACGCTGGCTAAGAAGAAAGGAAACAATTGAGAATATAGGTCCTAGAGATGAACCATAAAGGAGAAATTTTTGTTTGTTTTTAACAGGTGACCTGAGTTTGTTTAAATGCTAACAGTAAGAAGTCAGCAAAATGACTATTCATGTACAAACATCAATAGGATAATCAATAAAAAATGAGCAGGGATGGGATCCAGAATACAAATGGAGAATTAGCTTGGTCAAGAGGTAGAAAAGAAAAAAAAAAATGAGCTCTAAATGTAATCAAGTTGGTAAGTGGTGGTAAGAGTTAAGGAAGTGCCCATCTGTTACCTCCTCTCTTCCCTATGAAATAGAAAATAAGGCCATCTGCTAAGTTAGAAGAAAGAGGAGGCTGTGGGTTCCAAGATCTGAAGCCAGTGGAAAATACTAGAAAAGAGACACTGAAGAGAATGCAAGCCAGAGCTAACTAGCAAAAGGGAAAACAACAGTTTAATTCAGCTTTTAGAGCTAAGAAAGTATAACAATCAATCTCACCCATTTTCATCTGTTTGTTCTTCTCATTACTATGAAAAAAAGAAAAATTCAAACACAGAATATAAAGCTTTCATTTGGCAGCTTACCTATTTCGAGCAGGAGACTTCCCAGCATCTTCTTGAACAGATACAAGCCTTGTTGAAAGAGGAGTATTTGAGGAGTCTGGATGAATCAAACTATAAAGAAAGTAGAAAAATATGGAGATGCTTTGGGACAGTAACAAGCAAATCCAATTTCAATGAAGTGCTTTAACATTTAAAGGCTGATTATGGGGCGCCTGGGTGGCTCAGTAGGTTGGGCGCCCAACTTCGGCTCCGCTCAGGTCATGATCTCATGGTTCGTGCGTTGGAGCCCCTCATCAGGCTTTGTGCTGACAGCTCAGAGCCTGGAGCCTGCTTTGGATTCTGTCTTCCTCTCTCTCTGCCCCTCCGCTACTTGCGCTCTGTCTCCCTTCCTCTCAAAAATAAACATTAAAAAAAATTTTTTTTTAATAAAAGCTGATTGTTTTCCCCTGCAATGATGAAATTATGCATCAGTTTTATTTTATTTTAATTAAGGTAGAAACTATGTTTTTTTTACATTAAGTGCATCAAATGCCAAAAGACTGGTAGTCTAAGTATATAGTATGCCCTTAAAATAATACATTCCTTGGATGGGTACTCCCAGCACTCCTTCATCAATCATATACACAAAACTGAAGTGACCTTAGGGGGAAATCCTGAATTCAAGTATTTTATTCTCAGTCCCCATAACCCGCTGGAATAGCACTGCAGAATCGGACAAACCTAGGTCCAAGTGCAGGCTCTCCATCTGACTAGCTGTATGAACTTGGGTCCATCACTCAATCTCTCTGAACCTCAGCTTCTACATCTGTCAAAAGGAGAAAGCAGTGCCTATCTCAGAGATGGGAAAACCAAAAAGGGAATGAACATCAATCAGCACAGAACTAAAATTATTCTGCCTTTGACATTAATCCTACATCTCTCAAGAAGCTTTCAAAATCTGGTTTATTAGATGATACTTGCCAATTCTGGGCTCACACAATAGGGCCAGGTACAACTAAAAGGCATTACTAGCTAACGTAAGCAA
Source organism: Neofelis nebulosa (assembly GCF_028018385.1). Taxonomy (NCBI): domain Eukaryota; kingdom Metazoa; phylum Chordata; class Mammalia; order Carnivora; family Felidae; genus Neofelis; species Neofelis nebulosa. The sequence goes on from NC_080783.1 coordinate 28,201,912, forward strand.
GAACTGAGAATTCCTACATTTTTTTATTGTTCTATTAAATGTAGAATCAATCTTTAAAATTTATAAAATACATGTAATGTATAAAGAATCATGATGCCACAAATAATAATGCACCATTAGCACTGACTCTGAGATGCTTATATTCCCCTACCCAATCCCGTTCCCCTCTGGGCTCTGAATGAAACTATGGTTGTAAATAGCATTTTGTTCCTTTTCTTTAAGTTTACCACGTTTGTATACCTAGATAGTGTGGTTTTGTATATTCTTGAACCTCATAAATAATCACTGTAATATATGGGCCTTTCTTTTGTGCTCCACATTATGTCCCTAAGATTCATACACATAGAATGTAGCTATAACATAGTAATTCTTGACTACTGTTTAACTTCATTAGTTATATATTAATTCCTCATACCTTTAAGGGGTGATTGATAAAATAACTTGTAAGAAAGAAGTTAATTAAAACTCTAAGCTATTTGACATGGCCAGATTTAGTGTTACGCATAAGAATATAACTTAGCTAACAAAAAACAATCAGAAACTGATGAATTTATGATTCTAATTCAAACAATTCCAGGTAACTTCTAAGAGTTAATAACATCCTTCACTAGCAGGCGATGTAGCATATTTAGACCTATGGAAAAACATGAAATGTTCCTTAAGAAGGCAATATAATTCCATTTACACATATTATAAAAACAAACCTTAAGAGCATTCTCTTTCTCTAAGAAAGCTACATTAGAAATTAATCTCAGGGCACGTCTGGGTGGTTCAGTTGGTTAAGCACCTGACTTCTGATCTGAGCTCAGGTCATGATCTCAAGATTTATAACAACGCAGAGCCTGCTTGGGATTCTCTCTCTCTCCCTCTCCCCGGCTCGTGCTCTCTCCCCCTCCCCCTCTCTCAAAATAAATAAACTTAAAAACAAAAAGAAATCATCAATCCCAATAACTTCTGTTGCCTATTCAAGAAATATTATCAAGATCATATATACACCTTACACTGTTCTCGGTGCCAGTGGGTAGAACAGCGAGCAAGAATGATACAAAGTCTCTCCTCTTGCAGAGCTTACATCCTAATTAGTCAATATAATCACGATAAACATGCTGTGATCCTTTTGAAGAAAGCCAAAGAAAAAGGTGGGGAATTTGTAGGAAATAATAAAAGAAGATAAATATTAACTGAAGGCTCTCATGGGTCACAAGACTATCTGTAGCTCTCAAATATAAATAAAATTGTAGTTAAGTGACAGTACCTTTGCCAAGCAAAATCATCCTCCAAAAATATGTTGCGGCTGGCTTTTCTACTTCCAACAGGTGTTCGAGGTTCATTTGGATCAAGTACAGACACAGAGGAAGCAGAATCTGAAAGAGCATTCAAGTCTTCCCCAATGGAATTACTGTCTGTGGAATGAGCATAACTTAAGGCTATTTTTCTACAGTATGTGCAAGCTCGGAGGTCCCCTAGGAGGGAAAACAAAAAAAGAAAATTAACTCAAAAGATAACAATAACAATTTAACACAACACATTAAATTCTTGGGTTAACAGTTACTCGAGTAACAGGAAAACGTCTTCAAGTAAAGACCACCAAAAAAGAGGTTTTAAAAATGCAAAATAATTTTGTTGGCTCATTTATATATTTTAAAAACCATCATTATGATAAATTCACCCACGCATCCAAATTACCTCAAATATTTATTAATGAGTTAAGAAAATAGCACTCTGATACTAGAAAACTCTGTTTTTAAAAGAGTATTTTTCAGGGCACCTAGGTGGCTCAGTCGGTTAAGCGTCCGACTTCGGCCCAGGTCATGATCTCGCAGTTCATGAGTTTGAGCCCTGCGTCGGGCTCTGTGCTGACAGCTCAAAGCCTGGAGCCTGCTTCAGATTCTGTGTCTCCCTCTCTCTCTGCCCCTCCCCAGCTCATGCTCACACTCTGTCTGTCAGAAACAAATAAACTTAAAAAAAAAAAAGAGTATTTTTCAAAAAAAAAAAAAACTGTATTTTTCAAGATTCTAAAAGTGAAACAAGGGGCAGTAGGCTCAAGGGAAAAAAAATTCAAATAGAGTAAATAACCAATACAAATGAAAACAACATATTTTTCCTCGGCAAGAAAAGAGGAAAAGAGGAAAGCATTATGGAGGTCTCCATTGTGAAGTCCTAAGAGTGGCCTCCACAAGGGGGCACCATTGTAAAAACAAACAGAAAATGGGCTTACACACAGTATGAAGCACATAGGTGAAACTATTGCAGAAATTCTTATAATGAACGTTAGCATGGAAATGAAATATTCTTCAGAGAACAAACAAGGTAATTTAATACTCTCATACGCTGTAAATTTTTTTAGAACACAGCCCCACCCAAATATAAGTTTTCATTTCTACCCTGATTTTCTGTAACCACTATTCATGTGATTGATTTTGTAACAGTTTAGTGTACTAAAAAAAAAAAGTCAGATAACTAAACTTCACAAATAACATGTTACTTAACAATTCTACCTTAATTTTTTTTACCATTAGCATTAGAAAACTGAAGTGACATGGAACAGAAGATTTCTTAAAAGCATCTGTACTCTGTTTTTACCATAATTACTACCAAGTATAGTAAATGGTGTTTTATGAGGCACCTGGATGGTTCAGTCAGTCAAGCGGCCGACTTCGGCTCAGGTCATGATCTCATGGTTTGTGAGTTCAAGACACACATTGGGCTCTGTGCTGTCAGCTCAGGGCCTGGAGCCTGCTTCAGATTCTGTACCACCCTCTCTCTCTGTCCCTCCCCCACTCATGCTCTCTCCCTGCCTCAAAAATAAATAAACATTAATAAATGGTGTTTTAGGTTTTTTTCATTTTAAGACTACAACTACGTAGTGCTCAGTTTTTGTTAAGTTATGCATATATTTTAAGCAAAATTAAATACCACCTGTTGCATTAAAACTAAAGAAAAACATATCCACTGCAAACAGGACTACAAAAAGTGACCTCCAGTCTGGGATAAATGACAGTGTTAGGACATACCACCATCAGCTGACCAAAGTAGAACTGCAGTAAGGAAGTGAAATCACATCCTGCAGAAAGGTCTTTAAGTTCCCACAACAAAGGCTTGGTTTGTTTCTTACTCTAAGGAGAGCTCCCTTAACCAGTCAGCGATCAGAATAAAAATGACCAGACCAACACAGTTCAGCCAAGCCTGAACTTGAAAGTTTTCATTTCATGAAGAATCTTTATCAGCAAGTGCCTGCTGAACACATGCCTGTGTTATGTGATGGGATACAAAGATCGATGAGACAGCTCTCCCACCAAAGAACTCAGTCGGCTGCGGTGAAAGACACATCTAATGAAGAAGTTACATGACAGATACAGAGATATTACCGCTACTACCACCAATAACTGTTCGATATTCATTCATCCCTTCCCATGTGCCATACATTATTCCGGGTACTTTTACGTTTACTCACAACTACAACATACAATTGCATCCAGCATGTCTTATCCCATTCGCAATGGGTTGGTTAATTTTATGTGTCAACTTTATGTTTGGTCAAATAGTAGTCTAGTTGTTGCTGCGAAGGGTTTCTATAGATATGACTAACGTACACAATCTGTTGACATTAAGATTACCCTCCATAAAGTGGGTGGGCCTCCTATCTTAAAAGATTTTTGTCAATTTAGCAGGTATAATGAGATAGACTGGTTGCTCCTAACTGCACTAGACAAAGTGGGGGAAAGAAAAGGATGACCTCAGGAAGTCAAATTCCCAGGTCAAGAACTGTACAAATTACCTAGAAGTTCCTATGTCTTCCCTGAAAGAAACCACTATCTCCCATAGCAAAAGAGCTGAAAATCAAACTAAGAGTTTCATCCTGCAAGTGGCTGAATTACAACACACACTGAATTATTAATCTTGTAGTATGACTGCTACTAAAATAAGGGCACTGATTAGGAAGGAATGGAATCCTGAAAAGTAGAATGGGGATATATGAAAAGATCCTGATGAAGCGGGGGACACTAAACCCCAAAATTCTGCTGAGTCTTCTTTGCCTTTCTTAGCCTTCACACCCTGTCAGAGATTAACCCTGCTTTGCCTGAGAAATCCAAAATGGCCTGAGTTTGCTACCTTACCAAACACTGCTTATTCTCCTCAGGACCCACTCCCACCACCCTCTTTGCTTCTAGAGTTATAACATGACTCAAGTCCCCACAAGCCCTGAAAGGTAAGGTATAGTGTGACCCATGAGAAGGTGCACTACACTCCAAAAGAACTACATGATTTTTCTAACTTACAGGGACAGAAACTCAGGGAATAGGTGTGGAAGCAGACATCAAAGATATAGAATAGTGGAAAGAACATAAAGTAGGACCAAGCTGATTTTTGATATGAGCCCACTAAGCAAAGATTCTGGATGGAATATCATAGCTTGAGGGGTAAAAAAAAGGGCTCTAACAGTCTGGTTGGTTGGTTGGTTGGTTGGTTGGCTGGCTGAAACATGGACCAAAAGCAGCCTATACTAAAAGAAGTTGAAAGGCCAGAACTGCCCTGGTATACAATGAAGGAAGGGATGCAAAGAAATAGGAAGATTATAATGTCAAGAGAGGATTTACCAAGCAAGACCTGCTCACTCACCCAGGAGGATCTGGAGCCTATGCCTTTCATGACCATGAGAAATAAATTTGTGAGGGGAGCCCCAGCATCCCTGTAGAGCTTTGTGGTCACTGTTCTCTGTAGGTCAGAAATTACAGTGGGAAAACTGCTGCCACTGAATTGGAAAACCTAAATGCAACGGAGACCATTAGATCCCAGGGTGGCGGGGGCCAAGTGATGGCACTTCATCGCCAATGACAAGGTGGGCATGCATACCACAATAGACAGTAGAGTCAAAGCAGCAATCAGAATAGTCTGACTTATAGGACCTGTGGCATTGATCATGGTGTTCCTAGAAGCGAATTCAATGGGCAGTCCACTAAATTCTTACTTGATTTGTAGAACTCTAGATCAAGTGGACAGTAGTCTAACTTAAATCAAAAACAGTCATGGCCCCCCAATTCTCAGACTTGAGCCATTTATAGACCTAGAATTCCATGAATGAAGCAGGAAGGCTGGGTCCCCTTGAGGAAGAACTCCACTACACTGCCAAAAATGTATACAGCCTTCCCCAAAGGGACCTACAGCCTTTTATCAGGGTGACTGTGCATTGAGAAAAAGGTTAACAGTCAAACTTTGGGGAAGTTACTGGACTTTGGCTCTTAAGTGACACTAATTCCAAGGGACCCAACATTTTACTGTAGTCTGCCAGTCAGAGTAGAGGCTTACAGAGGTCAGCTGATCAACAGCATTTTAGCTGAGATCCATCTTCTAGTGGGTTCAGTGGTTATTCTGTCGTTATTCCTCAGTTCTCAAATGTATAATTGGAATAAACATACTCAGCAAATGGCAGAATCTCTACATTAGTTCCCTGACCTGTGGAGTGAGAGCCATTATGGTAGTTCTGGCCTCCAGAACTGTAAGAAAGTAAATTTCTGTTGTTGTAAGCTACTCAGTTTGTGGTATTTTGTTACGGCAGCCCTGGGAAACTGACACACCAACCATACTAACAAGACCGGATTTTATCCTAAGGGTAATGGTCGCTCTGAAAGGGTTTCAGGCACGGGAATATCCTGACATGATCAAATTAGCATTTAACAAAGAATAATGACCAGAATGTGGAAAAGGAATTAGACAAAGCAAAAAACGAAAGGTAAAAAAAAAAAATCTTTTAAAGGCTATAGCCATAATCCTGATGAGAGACAACTGAACTCTGAAATCTGTAGCAGTTTAGTGATGGGAAAAAAAGTGAGTAAAGCTAAGAGGAAGATCTGCATGGTAACAAAAATAATTTGAGAGATGCCGAGAGGGTTTCTCTTTTTGGAAACTTCTGTCCACCTTGCACTCCCAAGTCACTGTATAAATCCACACATCATTATTTTTTTCTGCTTCAACATATAATTTTAAATCTCCATATTGCTACAACTCATGAAAGAACATGAGTAAGATGCAATTTTCTAAAGCACAGTATCATACAACTCAAGGAAGATCTGCACTTCGTAAAATGAAAACTCTCGTGGTAATATACATTAGTAATGTCCCCTAACCATCTTGTCTAACAAATATTAACACTCCTATGGTCTTTGCTAACACCTATGGCACACTATCTTTTACCCTAGTTATTTATGAACATGTCCACCTGCTTTATTATTTGACTGTAAAGTCCTTTAAAACAAAGCTGTATCTCCCTCACTTGTGTCCCCCATGTCTCACACATGAAGCTCCAAAATAAAAACTGGCTTCACATTGGTCCTGTATTACAACGACTTATAGTTACGATCTTCAAAAACTGTAAAACTTTCAATGAAATGCATTTACCCGTATAGCCCATAAATTTTCCAGGGATTTCTTGATTACAGCAACGACTGCAAAAAATCTGCCCACACAAGCGGCAATGGTGTCTGCGCCTAAAGGTTGTAAATTTCTCACTACAGTCGTAGCACTCTTTACATTGGCTGTCTGGCATCCAGTATTGCTTCAGGTCGCTATCCTATAACAATAAAAATATGCGAAATCGAAAATATGAAAAGATGCAATGACAAGTATAGTGCTAATCAATACCCTACGAGGTTTCTTTTGCAGAAACTGACAAACCATTTCGAGAATTCATGTGGGAATTGGCCAAAATGACCAAGACAATCTGAAACAAAAACAAAGTTGAAGGACTTACACTACCAGGCATCAAAATTTATTCTGAAACTATGGTAATTTTAGACAGAAAATCAGTTCAAGGATAGAAAAAAACGGGAGCTATATAACAGAAAAGAGAGGCCTGGTACACCCGCACACATGATATGTGGACTCGTGACAAGATTTATAATGCAATCAGTGAAGAATGGTCTTTTCAAAACCAAAATTGGTGCTGGGTCCATCTAGACATCCATGAGAAAAAAATAAAGCTTGACCCCAAAACTTCACATGAATAATGAAGTTTCTTGAAGAAGCTATGGAAGACTATTCACTGACAGTGGGCTAAATAAATACCTCTTAAACAGAAAAGCACTGACTTAAAACAAAAAGCACTAACCATAAAGGAGAAAAAAATTTATAAAATTAAGAATTTACACGTAAAAATTCACATTCATAGCTGAAGGAAGTACTAACTGGACATTCTTTCAGGTGGCATTATGCCAGTTTTAGTGGGTATGGCATGAGGCCCATAGAAATATTTGATAAATGATTTTCTCAAGTACCTGGCTTTTCCCCTCCATGATTTCCTTGAGGCGTTTTAATACTGTGCTGAGGCTTCGAAGCTGAACAGCTGTACGAGGGTCATGACCTCCAAAGGCAGGCTCTGCTTTCCTTCTTGTGTCTGAGTCAGATTTACCAAAAAAAAAAAAAAAAAAAAAAGCAACCTTGTTATTAGTCCTTACTGTCTATGCAAAAATAAGGCATATATGAAGATATATATGTGATGTATAGTGCCTTTTACTATTAACATAAAGTTATGTTCTCCCAGCCAGTGATATGGATTGAGAGTTAAAACTAGTCTTTATAGGGGGTGCCTCGGTGGCTCAGTCAGTTAAGCATCCAACTTCGGCTCAGGTCATGATCTCACGGTTCATGAGTTCAAGCCCCGTGTCGGGCTCTGTGCTGACAGCTCAGAGCCTGGAGCCAGCTTTTGATTCTGTGTCTCCCTCTCCCTCTGCCCCTTCCCCGCTCGTGCTCTGTCTCCCTCTCTCTCAAAAATAAACAAACATTAAACAAAAACCCAAAAACTAGTCTTTATAAAGGTAAGAGGCTGTTGGAAGTATTTCTTACTACCATGTAAAACATTGCTTCACAGGCAAGTAAGGGCTACCTAACACAAGCACTGTCTAATAAGACCACTCAGAGTTTTGAGGCCTCTGCCAGATGTACTGCTTAAATGGCCCCAAAATTCATTAATGATTTATTGGGCTCTTTGGTCCCAAGCCATAATCAATACCGGCTAGAAATTTAGCAGAAGAAAAGGCAACCTCTGTGAGTTAACCTAGCTTAGCCTATATAGTCAAACAGTAAGCAACAGTCCAGTTCAGTGTACATACAAACCACCTAAGCCTCATTGAGCAGATGATCAGAAAGTTTAATAACCCAGCCCCCAAAGACTCCGACAGAGTTCAGAACATCCAGGGTGGTAATTTACCCACAAAAGTCCCTCCATCAAGTCTAAACAGATAAAAATGCCAAAGAATTGCTAGAACTCCAATCCTACCCTTTCCTGCCACCTCCTTAACCCTGCATCTCCAACTGGAAGGGATCACTTACACTTTAAATAGCAATACTTATGCCAGTCCTATCAACAGTAAAACAAACCCAAATTCAGTTTTGTAGCCAAAATGGGTGTGCCCACCAAAGCTGTCATGTTATTTCATTTTGCAGCCAGATTACCACTGAAGCTACCACCTATTCCTGGCTCTGGCAGTTACAAAACCTAAGTCAAGCGAAGGTGGCTTGACAAAAAGGCTGACATCTCTGTTAGCTTAAACTCATTAACCTAATAACCTATGGCAGATCAGGATGGAAAATACACCACCTTAAATCTTCTCAAACTCACTTATTTGCTAGTTGCCTTAGCTGTTCTTTGTCTGGGCTGGATGGGACAGAAAGGATTACCAAGAAATGAGAGGTTGGCCTCTAAACTGACAAAGAACTCTAAAGACAACTGAATCACAGAAGTGATTATTGAAACTGTGCCTGTTAGAAAACTTAAAAACTTTACCTTTCTATAAATAGTATTACCCTAATTTCAGCAGATAACTCAGATGTGTTGTTACTAGAATAAAAGGTACAAGTATTAGAATGACCAAAATTTTGAATATCACAATATAATAAAAAGCAACTCTCCGTAATTTGAGTTGAAAAAAGAGGCAGACGAAGCTGTTAGAATTCCAATAGCTGTGCTCCCATGCAGGGACAACAAATAATCGTGAAGCCCCTTCTAGCTGCTTAGAGGTATAAGAGAGTACTAATAGCATCATTCACTGGAGAAGGAAGAGCGACACTGTTCCTGGAACCAACAGAATCACAGGTATCCGATGGAGGTGACAGAGATCTGAGAGGAAATCTGGTCTAGCACTCTGCCCTAAATAACCTTAGTTGTTTCTCCTGTAAAATGGATATTGCATAATTAAATGACTTTCCTAAAGTCACATAGCAAGTAAATTGTGGAATTGCAGCCTTTTGTTAGAAAAAGGAACTTGAGGGCACCTGGGTGGCTCAGTTGATGAAGTGTCCGACTTCAGCTCAGGGCATGATCTCACAATTCGTGAGTCCAAGCCCCACATGGGGCTCTCTGCTGTCAGTGCAGAGCCTGCTTCAGATCGTCTGGCCCCCACTCTCTCTGCCCCTCCCCGCTCATGTTCGTTTTCTCCCTCTCTCTCTCTCTCAAAAATAAGCAAACATTTAAAAAAGAGAGAGAAAGAAAGAAAAATGAACTTGATTGGTCAGTCTCAGGCTTCTGAAGCTTAAATGCTTCTAGCAGCTAAGGTAGAATCAAAGAATCAAACGGAGTTGATAAAAGAAAGTAAGGAGTAGTGGAGATTGCAGCAAACTAGACATTACAAGCTCCACCTTGTGATATTTAAATTCAAGTTCATCAAAACACCATGACAAGGTGTGGTAGGCTGTCAGTTTGTAACCCCTAAGAGATTAGATTCTAGTCCAACTCCTCAATTTGACAAATAAAGAAATTCTATGCTTAATTCAGCATAGGATTTAGTCAGACCCCTCCACAAAAACAGTAGTGTTGCCAGAGGTCAGGTTCAAAAGCAAAGGAGCTTACTGAGCTTAGAGGTTAAAGTAAGGATGGCCTCCTTTCTCTCTCCCCCACTTTCCACTTTCTGACTCTTCCTTCCAAATGGCTGATGTAACCCAGGCAGAGGCTCACTGCTCTGGGAAACCTGCAGTGGTGATGCAGCCCGCCCCACTCCAGTCCTTAGGAGGTCGTAAACTGAGTCTGAACTAGCTAGAAGAGCTCTCTCACCAACCACCATTACCTATGCCTGCCCACTTTTCACTCGAGGATCTCATGGGGAAGACTGGCCAGACAAGACAAGATCTGGTGTTCAGGGACACTTGACTTCTAATGCTGCCCCCTCTTCCTCTATTATGTCACCTCTCACTGCCTTTCTTTTGCCCCCTTGAGCTGGGCAAGCCACTGTGCTGAGTTTAATAATCTAACAGAAACTGACTAACATAGAACTCTAACATAGAATCTAACATAGAACTGACTTTGTCTAGTCTCTCATTCAGACACTGATCCCCAGCCTATACTCATCAGAAAAGCATGAAAATGAAGGAGATGACTACAGTAGACCAGGACAGAGAACAAACAGGCAAGAGCTCAGCTTATCCAGCCACAATGACAGTCCGCATCCCAACAAGGACAGAAGGACAAGAGCAAGGGGCAGCCCACTAACGGAGTTGAGAGTTCTGCAGCCAGAGGCATGCACACCACATTACACTAGCCATCCCAAGAACAGATGCAGAATTAATTCACAAAGTTGAAACTAACCTGTATTCTCCTGGGGATGTTGCAAACTGTTCTCTTCTGAAACCCAAGCAAGTAATTAATCAAAAAAACAGTCAAGATATCTGTGCTTGGCCTAAGTTAAAATTTAACAAAATGCTTAAGAATTTTTTTTTTTAGGTATCAACAAATTCTTTCACTATCTAGGTAACAGTTTCATGAATTCTGAAGAGCACCTGACTATTCCAAACAGCAGAAAAGTTAAGTCACTAAATAACCTGGGAAACACAATGTCTGGAAAAATCTAACGCACAGAGAAGAATGAAATAAGAACACTGTCTCACCTAATACTGCTGAAGATCGCCGCTGGAGTTCCTCATTAAGCTGTTTTTTATAAGGTGTAGGTGACCTCACAGACTGTGTTCTTGAAGGGAGCTGAGGGCTGGTCCAACTTCCACTTAGAGAGGGCTGCTCTCCCTGGCCCCCTTCCACTCGCTCTGTAGCAAAGGAAAGCTTGGCATTATTTGCAAAACTAAGACTCAGAGTTCAGCAAAGAGAAGGAATAGATAAAACTGTTCTGAAGATAACGTATATACGTAATATATGCATAACTAAAAATTAGCTTAAAAAAAAGATATTCAAGAAAGTGGCAAAATTATGGGCCAATATTTCTTCCTTGGCATGTGATCTTCAGTTTGTTTTACTTTTCATTAGAAATACCTTGAGCATATTAAAGGAAATAGAATGTAAGCTTCACACAAAGGCGAAAATTTTTTTTATCTGCTTTGTTTATGGGATAGATCCCATGCACTATTAAAACAGTGCAATAATGGATAATAGGTACTCAACAATTTGCTGAATAAACAAAAAGATTATTGTCTTATGATGACTAAATATAATGTGTAATCCCACATGAGATCCTGGAACAGAAAAAGGACTTTAGGTAGAAACTGAAGAATGAATAAAACACATACTTTAGTTTATAATACTGTGTCAATAATGGTTCATTAATTGTAATAAGTGCACTATACTAACGTGAGATGTTAATAACAGGGAAAACTGGGTGTGGGGGTATATGAGAATCCTGTACCATCTTCCCAATTTTTCTGTAAATCTAAAAGCAAACAATAAAATTTTTCTAAAAAGTCATTACCTTAAAAATGGACTAACAGGAGATTTCATAGAACTTTAAATTGACTACTAATAAAAGTCAGTTAATACTGGAGCACCTGGGTTGGCTCAGTCAGTTCCAGCTCTTGGTTTTGGCTCAGGTCATGATCTCACAGTTCACGGGATCAAGCCCCCTGTCAGGCTGTGCTGACAGTGCTGAGCCTGCTGGGATTCTCATTCTCCTTCTCTCCTCTGCCCCTCCCCTGCTCTCTGAATGAATGAATAAATAAATAAATAAATAAACAAACTTTTAAAAAGTCTGTTAATACTATTAAAATTTCTTCTGAACTAATTAAACTATTAACCCTCAAGTTCCTTACAAGAGGGATTACTTTCTAATGCATTTCAAATAATACAGCCAAATATAAAGCAGAGATAATAGGCCATATTTTTTTAAATTTTTTTTTAAATGTTTATTTACTTATTTTGAGTGACAGAGAGAGAAAGAAAACACCAGCAGAGAAAGCGAGAATCCCAAGCAGACTCCATGCTGTCAGTGCGGAGCCCAACGCAGGGCTCCAACTCAGGAACCGTGAGATCATGACTTAGGCTGAAGTCAAGAGTCAGATGTTTAACTGAATGAGCCACCCAAGGCGCCTCTATTTTTTAAAATTTTTCTTCCAGGTAAAAAATACCTTACTTCAAAAGAGCTCACTTAAAAAGTACCTTTTCCCTTCTAGTTATGGAATGAACAAGTCATGGATATAAAAGATACAGCATAGGGAATATAGTCAATGGTACTGCAGTAACACTGTATGGTGACAGATGACAGCTACACTTGGGGGAGCGGGGCATAACTTGTCAAAATCACTATGCTGTACACCTGAGACTAATGTAACATTAGGCGTCAGCTATACTTCAATTAAAGAAATAAAAATAAGCAAGATCCCAATTAAGGAACATTTTGTAAAATATTTGGCATGTTCTCTACAAAAATGTCCATCTCACAAGACAGAGAATAGGAGACAAAAGATAGATGAAAACTATATGCAGTATGTAATCCTGGACCTGATCCTGGAATGGAAGTTTTGAGGGCAATGCATTTGTTTGGAATACAGACTGTTGATTAAATAAAAGTCCTGCATGATGTTAAATTTCCTTATATAAATAGGTAAAAAGTATCTCTTCACTTGATATTATTACACTTACATCTTAATCTAACAGGTTTAAGTCAAGAAGCGTGCTGACAGTTTCAATTTTGGAAAAATAGGAATCTTTCCTCCCAGGTGCTGAGTCTTCTAGTTTTATGGCTTTAATTAAAATCTTTTGGCTATTTACCCCCATAAAAACAAAGTCCATTCTGTGAACTTAAGAAAGTTGAAACATATTAAGAAACGAAAAAAAAATGCTACCTTCAAAGAGGGATCTCCTTTTAACATTATTTTTCAATTCAGACCTTCAGTTACCAATAACTAATAAGATTACAGGGAAAATTCTAGCTTTCTTCTCTTGAGCAGCAAACCCCAGTGACCGATGATTAAAGCTATCTCCTTGTTGATATTTCACATTCTTGCAAAGACACAGCATGAAAGCTGAGCTGAACAAGAGAATTTTAGAAAATCAAAATTACAGGTTCTCTGATCCGTAAGAACAAGTCTTACCTTTGTTAAATCGAAAGAGATTTACAAAAGAACTATACGCTGATTTAAAAGGAGGTTCGTCCTGATCAGGAGTCAAAGGTTTAAAGTGTGTGAGATGAGAAGGACTAGTAGGAGATCGAGGCAAATCATTAGCCGAGTCCAATGTTGGGGAAGTCTTATCATCTGTGGCCATTTCATGAGTCTAAAAAACAAAAGATAGGAGTTCCTAAGGAAGCCCAAAATTTGATTCCAAACAGCATACCTAAATATCTGGAAATCTGACTCTGAAAACTCTGATCTCTGAAACCAAAGAGTAAATAAATCTAGTTTAGTATATATTGCAAATTAAGGCTTAAAAACACTGCAGTCTAGATCATAAGGAAGGGTGTCAGACAACTGAAACTACGATTACACAGCCAATCTAATTTTCAACATTGCTATTTAATCTACAGAAAATATAAAAATTATTAGTAATTTGGAGGTAAGGTACAAATGTGAGCAGGAAAAAAGAAATAAAAAGCATTTTCACATAATTTATATCTTTTCCATTTTAACATTTTTTTTGGAAAAAGAGATAACAGCTGTTTAAAGTTATAAAGAAAACTGATTTTACACAACCATATTAATTCCTCAAAAAAATTTTAATTTATTTCCATTTTTCTTTTAAAAATATAAAGCATAAATATTTCCAAGAAAAGAAAATGAAACAGTCATCCCTTAATGACACTTCTGTACAACCTCAAAGATTTCTTCAAACTGTGCCTCATCTCCTCAAGAACTATTCAAATCAACAAGCTGTTCCTGTCATCTCTCCTCCTAGGCATGTGAATCTGGTTTTTCTCCTTTTAAGCATAACCTCATATAGACATTAAAATGAAGATCTTAAAGAGCTTTTTTTTTTAAATAACCAAAAATGATAGTTCAACCAAAGTAGTAAAGGTAAGCACATCACCAGATGGAGGGTAGAGAAAAACACTGATGTCTCTTTTCTGCCGTATTAACACTTCACATTAATGACAACCATGAACTATGCATAACTGTAGTCATTAAAGTACTACAGATGACTTTTGATTTTTGTCATCTACTTTATATCTTACAAAGAGGACATCACACTCCCACAAAACGCTTTTCAGTTTCAAAATCGTATCTACCACCTTGTTTTAATTTTACAAAAATCCTGGAAAGCGCACAGAGCTGGCCTTACTACACTTTGCCTTTGAGGCAACCAATGCACACTGAACCTAAAGTGACTTTCTTGAGGGTCACACAACTAGTCAGTCAGTGGTAGAACTGTAATTATACCCCAAGTTTTATCCCAGAATTCCTCTTTAGATCGAAATTATTATTGTAGCTCTTCACAGACTTCAATTCCAGCCTATCTAAATTCCTGATTAATAATTTAATTGATTAAAGCAGAAATGAAACCATGGACTTGAACATGATTTGGCAATAAATGTTTATTGGTATGGGGGGGAGTAGAGGAGGAAGAAAAAGAGGAAGGAGTGTTGAGGAAAAGGAGGAAGGAGAGAGATGGAGAAGAGAGAGGAAGGAGGGAGAAAGGAGGAGAGGGTGGGAGGGAGTGAGGGAGATGGAGGGAGACAGAAAGGGTCTCTAATACCACCTTCTATTGGGGAGAATAGTCAACAATTCTAAATTATCATGACAATCCATATTCCAGCATAAAAGATTCTGAAGCAAGCTGCTAAACGAATTCATGTCAACTCAAAATGGGGGAGGGGGGGTGGGGAGAAAAAGGGGAAGAAAAAAGAGTACTAATACTAAAGACAAAGGATTGTGTGATTGCAACAACCACCCTCAGGCTTGGAAAAACAGTCCACATTCTACTGTGACATAAGTAGCATCTGAAGCAGAGTTAGCAATCTGCATGAAGAATCTCAGCGTTACTACTGAGGGTCACCCATATACAAAACTATTAATAAGCTTTGGAGATGTGAGCATAAAAATTACCATGAAAACGCTCAGCAAGTGCAGTCTCTGAAACATAAACACAATCACATAGCTAATCTTAACAATTTCATAATGACACCAGGATCTTGAAAAAACTGCCTTACAACTCTTATTCTCTGGCAGCTTAATTACTGGCTGGGATATAAACTAGGCCTCCTTGCTGACAGGCAATTAGAAATATTAACCTGGCCTTCCAAATGCCAGTACTTTGCCTCTTATTTCAAGGCTACCCCACCACACACTATCTCGGTGATGAAGCCAATGTGAAGGCTAATCAGGTATTACATGTAGAACACAGGCCAGATCCACTAGCCAACTTCAAAATATAGTGGATGAAAAAATCCAAGTATCAGCTGAATAATTTCTAAATACAGTTTTTAAAAATACTCAAGACATATCTAATAATGCAGGCCAGCTGAATACTAGAATTGTCAGTTTCCATCAACAAAGATTTTGTTGTTCAATTTTTGACCAACATGCCAACAGAAACACTAAAGGAAGACCACAACGTGATCCACATTACTCTTCCCAGAAAGCAGAAAATGGGAGCCCACAGGAAAAGAAAAAGGGAAAGTTGTTTTGCTCCACAGAACAGACGACCTGCCCAATCTTTGTCAAAAGCTCAAACCCAACCAAAACAAACAAACAAACAACTAAGGTTATTTTTGAATCCTGATAGAATGAAAGTTTTGGAGTGGCAGAAAAGGAGATTCAAATAAGTTTGAAATAAGAGAGTGCAAAACCAAACCACTACCTCTGGTTTTAAAACAGAGTATGCACTGAATCAATAAATGATAATTTAACACATACCTACACATCTCAGATAAACATAAATAACTTGCTTTCTACAGAATTCTAGCACTTCTCATATTTCTTGAATATCTTAAAAATAATCTCTATACTGGGCATATCTTAATTCTCTAAAAACATCCATCGCATTTCATCCCCACCCTTTTGCTGGGAACATTATAAGCAAAGGTAAAATACTAAATGGGAAATCAAGTCTCCTCCTCAAGAGACTTTGAAACATAGGTAGTAATGGGATGGACTCAAGTAGAAGAAACAAATATTTTTAAAGAGGTCTGTTCATATTTGAAAACCCACTACTGGTGTCGTTTTCTGCAGCTCAAGAACTTTCTTTTTCAGTCTACGGATGCACCTCTGACACACAGACTAGGAGCTGATCCATCAGAGAGGGAAGAGGAACGGGACTGTGCACCTCCGAAATAAGCTGAGAGACGTGGGACAAGAGAGGGGCAAGAGAACTTCAAATGTTTCCAAGGAAACCTCTTCAAGAACAGCCGCACCCGGCTCCCAGACCAGGGGCAACCGGGGAATCGGGGAGCCGGCTTGCTGCGGGTACCGGTTCTCTGCCCTTCGTTGCCCAGCCTCGGCCACAGTCCGGCCTCCAGCCACGGTGGTGAAGCTTCAGCTCTCGCCTTCACTTCAGCCTTCCCCTCGGCTCTGGCCCCGGAGCTCCCCAAACCGGCCTTCTTCCTCACTCTCAGCGCCAGCCGGCCGCGCGCCAGGCCCCCTCCCTTACCTGCGCCTCCCGCCTGGGCCCCGCCGGCCACCCTCCACCCCGGTCGCCGCTTCACCCCGTTCAGGCGCGGAAAGCCAGCTCCGGAGCGCAGCGACGGGGGTACTCGGGCCGCCGGCGGTTGCTGCAGGAAGCAAAGCCACTTACATGGTTGATGCGGCTTCTCCCTTCCCCCGAAGGCTCCGCCCCCTGTCCCTCCTTCTCTCCAATCCGCAATTCTCCCGGCCGCCGGCTCCGCCCTCTTCTTCCCGTCCGCGCCACGTTTGGATCAGACGCCCAGGCAAAAAGAGTCGAGTTCAGATAGAGTCGTCCTCGACAGCTTGGCTGGTTAGGCCGCCTCCTCCTTCCCAGAGGAAGGCAGGGCGACTGCATGCGTGAGCGTCACGCGTGTCGGGTCACCGGACGGGTGCTGGCTGGGCCACCGCGGTTACCGTATGTGTTCGATGACATGGGCTCTCGTAATATGTCACCGTGCTCAGCGTTCCTAGGGACTGACACTCAGGAGAGCGACGACTGTTGTCACACTTAAGTGACTCCGTCAATAACTGGCCAGGTGACCTTAAGCAAATTACTAACTTCCTCAGGCCCCTGCCCTCTTAACTGTAAAATGGGGCTGATAACAATACCCACTTCACGGACAGTTTTTTTGAAGATTAAGGAAAACATGGCACGTAAAGCCTTTGGCACAGCGCCTTACCCAGAGTAAGTCATGGGAGCTCTACAGCTAGTGTTTTCATTCAAGTTGTGTGTTGCCAAGACTGGGTGCCAAGAAAATTACCGAGCCTGGTCTTGCTCAGCCTGGCTAGCATTAATCCATCTTT
The DNA here is from genome assembly GCF_028018385.1 of Neofelis nebulosa. Classification (NCBI taxonomy): domain Eukaryota; kingdom Metazoa; phylum Chordata; class Mammalia; order Carnivora; family Felidae; genus Neofelis; species Neofelis nebulosa. Next base: position 28,219,519 of record NC_080783.1, read on the forward strand.
TTGTCCTGCTGTGAGCGTTGTGCCCTTAGCTGAAGACAACACGCCAAAACCTGCTGACCCCAACGGTGGGACTTGGCAGGGAGGTCAGAAAGTTAATGAAACCCAAAGTGAGGTGCTATTTTAATTCAATTCTCCAGGCCCTTTCCTCAAGAGTTTTGGCAAATCCCTACCCAGTTTTCCTCGAGTTGCCCTCCTCAGCGGATGGAGAATGGCGTCAAAACCTGAAGGCTGATACCACTACAGGGAAATCCCGATCACCAACCTCAGCTGGGTCCCTCAGCAATCATCCTCAGAGTGGGTAGTCTGCCCCCTCTCCCCTCCGTCACTACTGTTCCACATCACACCGTTCTTCGTGCCCCATTACCTGGACTATTGATCTCAGCAGAGAATCTCACCTACCTGAGTCAAAAGGCACAAGCTATTGGGTGTGACCTCTAACAAACCTCCCACATATTTATGATTCTGAGTCTATTATTATGATGGTACTATGCTTATATTCCTTCCTGTATTATGTATTAGTTGTATTTGTACTGAAAATAGCTTTTCCTTTTGTTCTTTTTTATATTGATTCGTATTGTTCAATTCATTAAACAAGCAGGCCATCAGGCCATTAGTCTGAGACTTTTTTTTTTTTTTTTTTTTTAGAAAGAGAAAGAGAATGCCCATGTGTTGGGGAGGGGCTAATGAAGTGAGAGAGAGAATCCGAAGCAGCGCCCAGTGCAGAACCGAACTCGGGGCTCAATTCCAGGACCCTGGGATCATGACCTGAGTCGAAATCAAGAGTGGGATGCCCAACCAACCTAGAAGGCCCCAGAATGAGATGGTTCTAATGATTGAGTAGCCTCTGTAAGTAAACCAAAACCAAAGCCTAGAATGCCTCAAAAGTTATGAATTTGAAACCTAAGGACAACCAATCACCAACAGCCACCTAGGCTTTCCTAAATATGCAACCGCCTAAGATGTGGTCAGTCAAATAATGTTGCTTTGCTTCTGCCTCTATAAGTCTTTCTCCTAGCTCCCGTCGGTGGAGTGCTTCCGATCATTTCGCATTTGGCAGTGTCCGATTCCTGCTCAAATAAACTCTTAGAAATTTTAATATGCCTCAGTTTATCTTTTAACAGTATCAGTACAGACTTGTGTTTTTTTTACACTGTTATAATTCATTACTGCCACCACTCTTTTTGATAGTCAAGTTGTCCCTAATTTGCCCAGTGAGAGCCCCTTCAAGCAGCTCCTGTGTACATTTGACATGCCTTCATCACTTTTTGAGCACTTCCTTACTTTTTTACCCAATAAAATATGCCAGACTCATCTTGAACTATCCTTGATCTAAAATTAGTTCTGTAAGGATCCCTGATTCTCTTTAGTAGGAACACAAAGATATTTTTAAAAATCATGAGATTCAGGGGCACCTGGGTAGCTCAGTGGGTTGAGCTTCTGACTTCAGCTCAGGTCATGATCTTGCGTTTCATGAGTTCGAGCCCCGCGTCAGGCTCTGTGATGACAGTTCAGAACCTGGAGCCTGCTTCAGATTCTGTGTCCCCCTCTCTCTCTGCCCCTCCCCTGCTCATGCTCCCTCTCCTTCTCTCAAAAATAAATAAACATTTAAAAAAAAATCATGAAATTCAGTTCTGGCTAGGAAGTAATGAAAGTGGCACTCACATTCACTGCACATGAAAACATAAATAGGTATATCCCTCGTAGAAAATGATTTGACAGATCTAACAAGTGCTTTTAAAATGTTCATACTCCTTGATCCAACAATTACAATTCTATCAGTAGTGCCTAAGGAACTGAGTCGAGTACAAAGTATAGCTAAATATGTTTTTCACAATTATTCAAAACAGTAATAAAAAGGAAACAAATTTCCAATGAACACAAATAACATGAAAGTAATATAGTCAAATGATGGGCAATTAGGCAATCATTAAAAATTATGCCAAGACTTTCTAGAGCATTCTTCATTTCATGATCAATCTTCTTGAAAAAGTTTTGTCTCCTTTCCCTCACCTCCCTTTCAAACTTCAATCCTCTATAGTAAGGCTTCTATCAGAATCATTCTGATAGATTTATGCTTCTTAAGGTGCGTTCGTGAGGTCTTCCTACTTGCTAAAATTAATTTCAGGCTTTGTCTTCCTTGCCCTCTCTGTAGTACCCCCTCCTTTTTAGAAACTTTCTCTTTGTTTCCCATCAGTCTGTGCTGATTTTTCTACCACCTCCTAGATAATCCTTGCCATTGTCTTTTGGGGGCCACTTTTCCTCCACTTAGCTGTTAAAGGTATTGAGTATTCCACAGAATTCTCACTGAGGTAGACTTTCCTTCTTACTGTATACTTCTAGTTTATGACCTCTTAAATTCTATGGCTTCGACTATCAACACATGCTTGTTCGTTTGCTAGGGCTGCCATACCAAAATGCCACAGATCAGGTGACTTAACAGAAATTTACTTCTCACAGTTCTGGAGGTTGGAAGTCCAAGATCAAGGTGCCTGCAAGGGTTACTTTCTCCTGAGGCCTCTGTCATTGGTTGCCAATAAATGGCCACCCTCTTGCAGCCTCTTGACATGATCATCCCTCCATGCATGCACATGTGTCCCAACTTCCTCTTCTTATAAAGACACTAGTCCAGGGGCGCCTGGGTGGCTCAGTTGGTGAAGCATCTGACGTCTGACTCTTGATTTTGGCTCAGGTCATGATCTCATGGTTTGTGGGTTCAAGCTCCATACCAGGCTCTGCACTGATAGTGCTCTATGATAGTGCTCTAATACTCTCTCTCTCTCTCTCTCTCTCTGCCCCTCCCCCCTCAAAATAAATAAACTTTAAAAAAAAACACTAGTCAGATTGGATTAGGGTCTACCAATATCACTTCACTTAACCTTAACTACCTCTTTAAAGGTCCTCTTTCCCAACACAGTCACGTTCTGAGGTACTAGGGATCAGTGCTACAACATACGAATTTGAGGGAAAGAAGGACACACACTTTAGCCCATAACAATGCTAAAGAGTCTCAGATTTCTCTCTCTAGCCCAGACACTCCTCCTGAACTGCAGATGCAGCGAAATGCCTCCATAACATCTCTATCTGGCTGTCCCACAGGCATCTCAGATTTAACACATCTTAAACTCAACTCATGAAAATCTGTGACTCTGTCTGTATTTGTTGAAGGGCACCCTGTCACTCAAACCCCATGCCCAGAAATCACCTTTACTGTCCTTTCTCCCATAATCTTCATGGCCAATAAATGTCAATAAAGTGAATTTCCACAAGGTAGAATGTTGCACTGCATTTTTTTTAGATTATCAAAATGAAAACACAAATGCCTTAGACTATTTCTGACAATCCTGTTATCTGGATGAGTGTCTCATAACCAAATACAGAAATTTCATAGCCCATGTTTCTATTTGTGTGTACAACAGTAAATAGGACCAGCTCCTATTAAAATATCCAGATTTTTTCATTGGCCAAATGAAAAACAAAAGATGTCAAGGCATGCAATATTAACAAAACAGAAAAATGGTGTGCTAAATGAATTCTCACACGACACCCAGAATAGGCAAGCTAAATTCAAAACAGCAAGAATGTAAGCAAACATGTGTTACATTTAGTTAATGTTGTCAATGGGTAATGTATTATCTTTTAGTTTTGTTTCTAGTCATTTTGTCTATAAATTTATTTTTTAGTTGTATAAGAGCTATCAGCATAAGGAGCATATATATACCTAGTTTTGCATAGACATATATGCAGTAAAAAAATCAATTCTAGGGATCTACAAGAAAATATTTTCAATGAAAAAGGAGTCCCTGTGTTATTGGCTTAGGAAACACTGTTTTAGGATGCTGAGATTCCCATCCATAAGTGTCTCACAGTGGCTCAGAGCCAAATTTGCAGCCCATCTCTAGAAGTGTTTAGGATCTGATGGAATACATTTTGTGATTCAATTCATCTTGGTTCTGTATAATTTACTATATGTATTTTACCTTTTCCTCATTTTCCTCACATATATTCAATGTGTTTTATCGTGCTATATTGTGTTATTTTGAAGGCTTCCCTAAATCCTTTCTGAAACAAGAAAGAATATACTTTTAGTAGTAGGCAAAGGGTGAACCTGATATAAAATGAGAGTAAGTTTACAATCTCAGGTGACTTTGGATCTCAGATTCTAGATGAAAATACAAGCTTATATACCTCTATAATCATTTCTACAAGAATAAATGGAGGTAACTGCTACTTTCCATTAATCCACTTCAAAAATCAAGTGCAGGGCACCTGGCTGGCTCAGTGGCATAGCATGTGACTCCTGATCTAGGGGTTGTGAGTTTGAGTCCCACCTTGGGTGTGGAGATTACTTGAAAATAAAATATTTTTTAAAAAATCAGCACATGCAATGCTATGTATCCCCCTCCCCCCTTTACTTTCTCTTGGGAAAAATACCAGTGCCCTCTAGTGTTCAAAATGTACCTTGTGCAATGACCTTCATACCGGTTTATCTTCAGAGTAATTGTAATCCGATATTAGAGAAAAAAATGTTTTATTATTTATTTATTTTTTAATGCTTATTCATTTTTGAGAGAGAGAGAGAACGACTCAGGGGCAGAGAGCTGTCTGCACAGAACCCAGCGCAGGGCTGGAACCCAAGGACCACGACCCCAAGATCATGATCTGAGCCTGAGCCAAAGTGGGCTGTTTAAATCGACTGAGCCACCCAGGCTCCCCGAGAAAATTTTTTAAAATAAGTTTTGGGGGGCGCCTGGGTGGCTCAGTCGGTCGAGCGGCCGACTTCGGCTCAGGTCACGATCTCCCGGTCCGTGAGTTCGAGCCCCGCGTGGGGCTCTGTGCTCTGTGCTGACAGCTCGGAGCCTGGAGCCTGTTTTGGATTCTGTGTCTCCCTCTCTCTGACCCTCCCCCGTTCATGCTCTGTCTCTCTCTGTCTCAAAAATAAATAAACGTTAAAAAATTTAAAAAAAAAAATAAATAAAAAATAAAATAAGTTTTGGGACACTGAATCCTGGGCAGTAATATACAAGCATTACAACCACTACAAATCACTGTCTAAAATGCCCCTCCCCCATGTTTTCAAGAGTAAGGAATACACAAAAATAATTCCTGTAGCTGACAGAATCTTTTTATTCCAGTGTTTCCTAAGGCTTCACATCTTTATTCCAACTTCACTGGAATCCAGACAATAATCTCCTATATTTATCTTCTAATGCAAATGACACCTGAGCTTATTGATAGTATGTACTTAGCAGTAATTAGAAATATAGGTACAGAAGTTCTGAAGACGTAGTAGCGGAAATTTACCGTGGCATGCCTACCTGTGTATTTAATTCTTTGCATTCTAGTTGCTCCGAGAAGCCCCCAAAGCGACCCCATACTGCCTACCCCCGCCCACACTCCTCCTTCTGCCAAAGGCTCGTTCCGGTCTACTGCACACCGAAGTAGCGCCGGAAGTCTTTCCTTTGCAGTCACTGAGAACCTGGAAACTCACTCCGCAAGGCCCTAGGCGGCGTGGGTCTTAGACTACAGCCCTGGCGCTCCCTGGTCGCAGGACTGCAAATGTCATTCACGTCCTTCCGCGGCCGGGTTCCGGGGCCGAGTCTAGGGGGCGCTGCGACCCCTTCTCACACCGCGATCCTAGAGAAGGCAGCAGCAGATCTCGCCCAGAAGTTCCGGGACCAGGCCCTGCCCACCCAGAGCGATCGGCGCGCGATGATTGGCGGTGTGGAGGGGGCGGGGCTCCGGGAGGGTGGGCTGAGGAGGCGGGCCTGGGAGGGGACAAAAGCGTGTTGGTGCCAAGGCTCCGCCCTGTCGGCCGCCTCCTGGGTTGGTGCGGAGGCGGTGTCAGAAGCCGAAACAGCTGGGGCCCAGCTGGCATTACCAGTGTAGACCCTTGTGAGCTTCAACGTGTGAGTGGCTGTGGCGCCCCCGGCTTATCTCCCGCGTACCTTCTCCTGCAGGTAACCGCAGACTTCGAGGGGCAGCTCGGGCCCCTGGCTTTTGCGGGGAGGCTCTGAGAGCCCGCCAATGGCTGGAGTGGGGAAAAAAGGAAGAAAGCTCAGATCTTGGGTCTGGAGGGAGAAATTTAGCGGCGAGCTCTGGTCGAAAGGAAGCGGGGAAAATCCAGGCTGGGAGTGGGAAAGAGACGTGGGGAGGAGGAAGGTGCTGGATCCCTGTGTATGGGAAAGAGACGTGGGGAAGAAGGTCCTAGATGCCAGAATGTGGAGAAGGCCCGCTCTTGGTCTCGGAAAGGTGAAATTGAGCGGCACAGAGTTGCTTGCAGTGACACAAAGAAGGCCGGGTTTGCATGCAGAAAGGAAAATCGAGCGGTGGGAGAATGCCAGTATGAGTGGAAGACTAAGTTTTGGGTTTAGGGAGAAGAAAACGTGCGGCAGTGGGGAGCTGCATGCAAAGAAAGGTGGAAGCCATGGATTTGGGCGTGTGCAGCGAACTCAGGTGGCTGGAACTAGCAGTGCGGTAGAGTGGAAGCGTCCTCTCGGGGCGTGGAGGGGGTGGAGTGGAGGTGGAGGAGAGGAGGTGGAGGAGACCCCTCCGCCCCCAAGCGGATCTCCAGTTCCCCCGGCATGCTCCTGGCGCCAGAGGTTTAAAGGTTCCTGCGCAGCAGAAGGAAGGGGTGGGCTTGCAGACCTGGAGAGAGGAGCGGAGCAAGCGTGGTTGCAGCCCTCTTGCACAACGGCCACAAGGACGCATGCAGGCCTAGAGCCCGCTGGTCACAGCGTCACCTAAGGACGTGCAAACCCCAAGACCAGCTAACGGACGACGAACCCGGGACGCGCCCACTGACGTGCCGTCCAGTGTGTGGGCAGGCAGAGATATTTGTGCGCTCTTAACCTTTATTTGGTAGGTGCCCGCGCACCTAAAACTGGCCTTTGGTCCACTGGGTACACTCAGCTCTGTACTTTAAACCAGATAAACTGGGCTGTCTGGCCGGTATTAAAAACAGCTAAGTCCTCCTGACAGGCGTATTTTGATCGTTAAGTTTTTCTATTCCTCTTTTGTTTTGTTTTAGGAAATTAACTGCACTCATCTGAGTCTGCAAGATTGAAGGAAGTTGGGGTGATTAGAAGTTGTAAAGGTGAGAATTAGTACTTTCTCCCCTTCTGTACTTCTTGATGTGGCAATGCTGCATTTAATTGGTCCTGGAGGTCTTGAGTAGGTGGAGGCACTGCAAGGGAATGAGTCAGGGATATTTCCAACAACAAACTGCAACTGCTTCCTTGTTTCTTTCAGCGCAGCTCTTCTCTGCAAGAGACCATTTTTGGCCGAGAAGTTATTGTAGTTCATGAACTCTGCTTTTTAAAAAAAATGTGGCTAAAAATTTGGGGTTGATGAAAAGAAAATTAAGCTCAAGCAACTTTCTCCTTAAACTACTCTGTATTAGTCCAGGTGTATCTTGTGCAATTACACAAGTGTGTCAGGAGATGGGAATTCAGCTGCTTTCAGAGTCACTAAACTGGCCTGTTGGAAAAGTCCTTCCTTCTGAAGTCAGGGTTTGGGTGGAGAGGGAGAATCTGGGGAGCAAGGGTTAGAGAAATGAATCCAGTGGGGCCTGAAGCCTACCCCCATGGAATTTAAGTCTAAAAGAAATAATATCCGACCTTGAAAGAAACAATGGTCTACAAAAAAAACTTTACCTTTTTTTTTTTTAAGTTTATGTATTTATTTTGAGAGAGAGAAAGAGAGAACCCCAAGCAGGCTCCATCCACACAGTCAGTGCAGAGCCTGATGTGGGACTGGAACTCACAAACCATGAGATCATGACCTGGGCTGAAATCAAGAGTTGGACACTTAACCTACTGAGCCACGCAGGCACCCCCAAAAGACTTTACTTTTTTAGTTAGGACGTGGTAAAATTTTAATGGATAATGTGAGGAACTCCTGAAATGTTTCAGTTATGCATTATAAGATACAGAAAAATTACTGCAGTAAATGTTTGTTTTGACTGAGAAGGAAGTAGTTTTAAAAATGCAATTACTCAGTATCAAAATTTCAAGGATGCTATATGACCTATCAATTGTATTTGCCATTAAGGAAAAATAGCCAAGTCATAACTCTTATATAATATTATGTAGGAATGTGGCCATGGAACTGTATCAAGACTAAGATAAGTTTGCTGCCTCTTGTTTTGTTTTGTTTTGTTTTAAATACAAGGACAGATGTGACAGTGGGCTCAGCATGACTGAATCATATAAAGCTCCACTGTAAATTACACTTGTAAATTACATGCTGGCAATGTGGAGCCTGCTTGGGATATTCTCTCTCTCTCTCTCTCTCTCTCTCTCTCTCTCTCCCTCCCTCTCCCTCCCTCCCTCTCTCCCCCTCTCTCCCCCTCTCTCCCTCTCTCCCTCTCTCCCTCTCTCCCCCTCCCCCACTTGTGCTTTCTCTCTCTCAAAAATAAAGAAACTTAAAAGAAAAAAAAGGTCAAATTACTTCAGTTCAACTTTGTCAAGTGATACTGCTTATAAGCCCCTTACCTATTAGTTGCTTAAATCAGTTCTCAGGCCTCAGTCTTATTGATAACTTCAGAGGATAAAAGCAATTTTCAGTTATATTGTCCTGGGGAAAGAGTTTCCATTAAAGCATCATGAAAGGGAACAGATACCTACCTGCAGTGGACTCAGGGCCCCTCCTCCTCTCTGGAAACACACCCAGGACACGGTTTTCCGTTAAGCCTCATAGTTTGACTTCTTCCAGAGGGTGTACCCTGTTCCTTCTGGGAATCAGATTAATTTGCATTTGCTACCCTCACATCCCAGGAAGACCTCTCTTGCTGGAAAATTTCCATTTCTCTGTCCCACCTTCTGACAGCTTACATTTGCCCAGGAACAGTCCAGGAGTTAGGATACTGAGGAACAGGACAGGACATGCTTAGGTCCTGGGCAGCAGCCCTTCTATATACAGACTTTTCTAAATTGAGAAATCACTTCTATATTTAGTGTGACATCCCCAATATCCATTTTGTCTCTAGGAAAACATAATTCCACCAGAAATTTTTCATATTTTACTTTTAGTCTTAAACGTGGTTTAAAAGAACTCATTGAATCCCTTCAATCATAGTTTTATTTTGGTTGGTTTGTTTTAATGTGTATTTATTTGTTTGAGAGCAAGAGAGAGCATGAGCAGGGGAGGGGCAGAGAGAGAGAGAGAGAGAGCGAGAGAGAGAATCCCAAGCAGGTTCTGCACTGTCAACACAGAGCCCGACATGGGGCTTGATCCCACAAACTATGAGATCATGACCTGAGCCAAAATCAAGAGTCAGACGCTCAACCAACTGAGCCACCCAAGTGCCCCTGTTTTGTTTTGTTTTTTTTTGTTTTTAAATAAAACAACCTCTTAAAGGAGGGGAAATACTAGCACCTATCATTTTGCTCATTTTGAGGGTACAGTAAGATGAGAAGTTGGATAGAAGGATTCAACTAGACATGGTATTGCATAAATAATCTCATTTTATAAGATGACCCATCAGGAGTGGTGATTATATCATTAAGGACATGTTAGAATCTGGTTCCCCCACGCTCTAATGGGACAGCCTTGAGAAAGTTCTTTTCCTTCTGTCAAAGTAAATTGGGAAAATAATTTCCAGCTTACAGGGTTGTGAGGGCTGGCTCAAAAACCACACATGAAGCACATAACAGTGCTTTTTACAGAGAACGTGCTGAATTCTAATGGTAAATATATTGTTATAGTTTCTTATGCAGTTTCGTGTTTAGGAGTCACCAAAATGTTTGAATTTGTTTTTATACTATAGTGAAATAAACGAGAAGACCTGTGTCCTCTCTTTTGTTCTTCTGAGAGGTTTCTTGAAGTCAAAATGTCTCAAAAAATCCGTGGCGGTTCTGTGGTAGAGATGCAAGGAGATGAAATGACACGAATCATTTGGGAGTTGATTAAAGAAAAACTCATTTTTCCCTACGTGGAACTGGACCTACACAGGTAAATGAATCAGTCTTCCAAGCAGCAAGCTCAGAAAGCATAATCTAAGTGATTTCAGGATATAACTAGCTGTTTCACAGAGCTAGCGCTGTATCTTAGGAATAAAACTTTTGAGGGAGGGATGCCTATGCATGAATCTTCTGTTTTAATTTTAACATATTGCTAGAAAAACTGGACTTGTCATTGTTCCACAGAAGAGAATTGTGGTGGGAACAAAGATTCTCAGCTCTTTCTAAGCCTCTTCTATTTATATAAATCAGTGGTTAAGAGTAGCACAAGGTATCAGTGGAAGGGAAAATAATAGAGGTACATTCTCTACCGAACAGTAAAGTAAATGTAGTTCACACAGTTTTGTCCTTTCTATCGCCGTTTTCTATCACTCTGCTTAACTAGTCAGTGGACCTCTCCGCCTGTTCATTCCTTGGCTCTTGCCCTTTTCACACAACTGTAGCACAGAAAGAACCCTTGAAATTATCTAACACAACCCCCACCTTTCAGTAGACAATCCCTTAAACCTTTCGTGTTCTAAAGATTTGAGCCTTTGCCCTGTCTTTACCATGTTTGGAAATAGGCATGAAAGTCTCTGTGGAATTCTTTCTGCTTTGTTCCCTGTGATTTTCATAACCTTGCTCATGCTCTGTGTGCATTTGAACAAGGTAGAGACAGAATTTTTCCAACGGGGCCGTGGCTGAAGCCTGGCATGGCAAAATGTTGACCGACACAGTTCAGCCGGACTACTGGCACCTCTAAGTGTGTTTGCGTTGACCCGGAATTATTCATAAGACTGTATCCTGAGGACCTGTTGTTTGCTTAGGTGTAGATACTTCATTCACGTGGTGTCACTAGACACCCTTTTTAATTATTCTAAGCCTCAGGCGTTGATAAGGTCTATATTGCAACCATGAGAAGAAGCAAATAACCTGCAGAGGTCCACCAAGCATACAGGAAATGAAGCATAAAAAACATCATCCAAGTGGGTTAAAGAAGCATTTTATGAGCACTCTCCTGTTTCAGGACTTGACATGGCAATAAGTGAATTTGCAGAGTTCTTGCAAATTGTATAATAGCTGCAAAGAAGCTTTAAGCCTCATTAGCCTTAGGGGCATAAGGACTTTTAAAGGACAGTCATTATGGGGGCGCCTGGGTGGCTCAGTTGGTTAAGCATCCGACTTCGGCTCAGATCTAGCGATTCGTGGGTTCGAGCCCTGCATCAGGCTCTCTGCTGACAGCTCAGAGCCTGGAACCTGCTTCGAATTCTGTGTCTCCCTCTCTCTCTCTCTGCTCCTCCCCCACTCATACTCTGTCTCTCTCCACCTCTCAAAAATGAATAAACGTTATAAAAAAGTTTTTTTGAGGACAGTCATTATGCCTAGAAGGAAAACAGTGACTAGCTGCAGAGTAAAGAATTTTGGGAGGCTCAAACAAGTTTTAAGTTGTTTCAAAATTGCTATTATTATTACATCATGGGTTCTTTTTGAGGGGAGTGGAGTGATTTGTTTGTTTTGTTTTCTGCAGGCTATACAGGGGTCCAGACCACTTACTCATTCTTTTCTGTTAGAAATATTAAAAGAGAAGCAAAAATTCCACTACTTTGCTGGTAGATGCTGCTGATGAAAAATGGTTCCTACGAACATGAAAAGTGCTGACTGCAGTCCCTAGTTGAGTTAGGATTAGACATTTGTAAACATTCAGCATTTCCTATGCCAGAAGATAAGAGAGTCCATGGATTTGTTAGACTTCCGTGAATTACCCAAGGTCAAAGCAGTTTGGAATAATTTTTATTTGGAAATACCTTAAGATTGCTACCTTGGCGTTTACACTGTAAGTTGGGATAGCTAAGGAAAGGAAAACAAAAACTAAAAGGAACTGAAAAACAAAGTGTTAATGGTTTCACAAGTTCTGAAAGCTGAAAAACGTTTTTAAAGCCTCAGGAAACAACACGAATTGTTATGTCACCTGTCACCGTTTTGTCTCTCCTGTTTTTGACAAACTGTTTCATACTTTAGATAAGCCTTTAATTGTTCTCTGTGCCTGATGAACAATCAGCACTCTTTCCAGTTCCGAATAACCTGCGGCCTGGGAGTTGGTGTATATTAAGCTACAACTCTCTGAGTGAGCTGTCACATGTATAGTTCCCAACACTTGAATACAAAAAATCCTTTAAACCCTCTGACCCCTTTATTTTTAAACACAATATTTACCAAGGAAAAAATAAGGTGCTTAGGCTTCTGTTTTTATGCTAATTTTATGGAAGGAAGTCTGCTCCTGTGCTGTTATTGCCTCTTTATGGTAAAGAGCACACAAAGGGCCAGAGCACAATGGTTTCTATTCAGGTGCCTTCTAGACGTCTTCCCACACCACAGGCAGGTGAGGCCCAGAGTCTTAGCCTCTCTTTGTGCTTTGTTTGGTTGACAACCGTCTTCTGTGTCCAGGGTGCACTGACCCAAAAGTCGGCAGATTTGGGTGTGTTTCGAGCCATCACGTTCTGCGGGGCAGGCTCCGCGTGCCATCACCATGCATAGAATGGTGCGTGGTGGTAGAATGGTAACTAATGAGTTACCGTAGACCATAGTACCTCCATCACTCATCAGTTTGCCTGGAGAGTTATACTTCACGGTTTTTCCCTCCCAGCTATGATTTAGGCATAGAGAATCGCGATGCCACCGGTGACCAGGTCACCAAGGATGCTGCAGAAGCTATAAAGAAGTACAACGTTGGGGTCAAATGTGCTACCATCACCCCCGATGAGAAGAGGGTTGAGGAGTTCAAGTTGAAGCAAATGTGGAAGTCACCAAATGGCACCATCCGAAATATTCTGGGCGGCACTGTCTTCAGGGAAGCTATCATCTGCAAAAATATCCCCCGTCTTGTGAGCGGTTGGGTAAAACCTATCATCATAGGTCGTCATGCTTATGGGGATCAAGTAAGTCATGTTGGCATGATTTGGTTTTCCATGCTTTTTTTTTTCCTGACCTGTGGCTGCCTAGAAGTTCTGGTTTTCTGTTTTATTCTTTTGGTGTCTACTCCCTTTAAGCGAGATGCCAAATTGAGAAATGTGTATGTGTATATCTGTATATTTAGGCATATTTAGGTATACCTAAATATAGATAAACTTACAGATAGGTACCGGTGTCAACACAAGTGATTTTTTTTCAGATGGGTTTTTTTCTTCCTGTATCTGTTTTTGCACTTAAACTGTATTATATTGCCATTTTTGTGTCCTTTCCCATGGTTCAACCAGTTTAGTCGTCCTTCGCCCTGCTATGCAATAAGATCCCTTTCTGGGTTTTTCAGTTTTCGTTTTGCTTTGCTTTTTAAACAAATGTGGTTTTTTTGTTTTAATTCCAGTGCATGAGTTTTACCCTACACCAACTGAATCAGAATTCCATGGGCTTCAGGCATTTTAAAGCTCCCAGGCGATTCCAGAAGGCAGGCAGGGTTGAGAACCACCAAAGATTGTACTGAGCATGACTTTATACATAAAAAGAAAACTGATGCAGTAGTTGAAAGCATTCTCTTTAAAATATTCCTTTTCCTACAGGGGGGACAAAAAAAAGTATAGTTTCTGTACTTTCACACAAGTCGGCTCATTGCCAAGTTAAACAGAAAAATTGCCAACTGAACAAACACGGTGCTGAAAGAGAGGTTTCAGTCTTTCATAAAAAGCAGCTTAATGTCTTTTTTTTTTTAGCTTTATTTATTTATGTTGTTGTTGTTGTTGTTTTAAATTTACATCCAATTAGTTAGCATATCGTGCAACAATGATTTCAGGAGTCGATTCCTTAGTGCCCCTTATCCATTTAGCCCATTCCCCTCCAGAAACCCTCTGTAAAAATATGGAAGCTTCACGAATTTGTGCGTCATCCTCGCGCAAGGGCCAGGCTAATCTTCTCCGTATCATTCCAATTTTAGTATACGTACTGCCGAAACAGGCACAGCTTATGTCTTGAAAGAGCCTTTCAAACAAGAACCTCTAACACTGAGATGCAGAGGCTTCGACATAGCCATCCTCAAAAGCAGTGTGGCCAGGGCTGACCACTCTGTTCCTGGGGACAGAGTCACTGGGTCAGTCCTTGAGGGTCAGTTCACTCTGCTCCACCCTGTGGTTCAAACTACCCCTTCGTCCTGGCCAAACCTTTCGCAGGTCCCTCCTGGAGACCCCGGAGAGAAAATGTAGACCGCAGCGCTACAAACTCACCAATCCTGGGAATACTGCTCTTAAGTTCTTCTGAGCACAGTGGTGTCTTTTTCATCTCCCCCATCCCCCTCCTCCCGCCTGTCTGAATTGTTTTGGTATCAGTCACTTGGAAGAATGGTCATTCTCTATTAAAGTCCAGATTGAAAATTCTAAGCCTCAGGTTGATTCAACCCTAATCATTTAACTGTACATAAACCTCTACAAAGTATCCGTGGTGCTTTGGTGCCTCCATGTCTTCCTTTTGAGAAATGGGAATAAATGACCACCCATAGGGAAGGACTTTACGTGGCAGAAACACACTCTCGGTAGAAAAGATATTTACAGCTCTTCTACCAGCTGTTGTCAGTGTTACTCTATACAAACATAAGTAAGTAGGGTTGACTGGTACCTGACTGTGAAACTATTCTAATTTAGATCATCAAAGAGGGTACAGTGCAGCAAAAGTTGACAGATGCCCAGTATGGGCTGGGCATGTGTTTCCCTAGAGTAGCTCACTCTGGTGAGCAAGATGACTGTCCTCGTAAGGTCCTTTCCTAAAGGCCACCAAAGTGTCGCAGCTACTTCCGCAATCACTGCTGCTTTTGGATAAATCCTGGACTGGTGTTGGTAGTAATAACAACCATGAATTATAGTAGACTGAGTCCTGTGGGTCTAAGGATCGGATCCCAAGTCTTTAGACCCTAGATGTGTTAGATGTGTTCTCTCTACCATATCACAGTTCCTTCCTTGTAGGACCAATGTAATACTCAGATGAAATGAGATGATTGTAGTCAGTCACTTAAAGCGCCTGTCGTATAGTGAGGACAAAGCATTAGCTGTGTCTCACCACCATCAATGTTGTAGCTAGTGTGCTGTCACCCCCCTGTGGGAAGACTTCCCTGACCTCCAGGTCATGGTCATTTCTCTCTCTCTGTCATCGTGTTGCATTTCTTATCTAAGTCCCTTTTCTGCCCTTTGAAAGCTCTTATGTTGCTTCTTACTTTCGTATGTCTTTATTGGGTTATAAGCTTCCTAAGAGAAAATGCTTGATGCTATTCTCCTCTTTTTATCAATGCTCAGAAAACTGCCCTGTACATGGTAGGCAGCCAATAAATACTGGTTTTCAACGTACACTAGGATTAACTTGCTTTGGGAAAGCTCTGGACCTTTGTTTTCCCATCTCTCAAATATATGAAGGTTGAGCCACACTGCCCTTTTTGTCCAGGTATCTTCCAGCTCTGTATTCTGTGATTTTTGTTTTTCTTATAATTCTTGAGAGGCTATTTTATTTTCTTTATACCTTTTCCACCCCCTTCACAGTATAGAGCCACTGATTTTGTCGTTCCTGGGCCTGGAAAAGTAGAGATAACCTACACGTCAAGTGATGGATCCAAAAAAATGACATACCTGGTACATAACTTTGAAGGTAGGTCTGTCGCAAGCTCCCTCTTTTAATTTTTTACAGACCATTTAGACAGTGTCATTGCTGTTCCTTAAAACTTAGTTATGTGGCTGCCAAAAATACAACCTGGAATCTACAACATTTCTATAGGACCCAAAATCTAGCATGGAGAAGTAATTGACTTCCGTGCCTTCGCATGGTGTGGAATAAAGACACAAGAGAGACTAGCCACTTAATTGGAAACGCATGTGGGCAAAGACAGGTAGATACTTGCCCTTCTCTTAAAACATGGAGGGAAGGTTGGCAGGAATCTGTTGTGCATAAATTGTATGAATCAGACATTAATAATCCCATGTCACCTGTCATGTAATCTGCCCGTTTGCTGTGGTAGGGTTTGTATTGAAAATGGTTGTGTTATAGATGTGCTGAATTTTCTTCTTGGTCCGAGTATTTATCCGGTTTAAGTGAACGTTTGTCTTTTGCCTTTTCTTGCCCACCTGCTGTCTCAAAGGTTCGTTATGGCAAATGCCACCCAGAGTTTGCTGAAAGAACAGAGAACCCTCTTTCTCCACTATTGAAGTTGTTGAAAGCACTCACACAAACAAAAGCTCAAAGCCTACTTAGCCTGTGTTCTTGTTGCCTCCTCTAAATAATATCATTTTAATAGAATCTAGTCCTGCAGGATTTGGCCTTGCACATTTTGAGGCTAAATTGGCCCTGGGCAGTGGCACAGATTCAAGTTCTAAATTTCCGGTAATTACAGAGTTCAACTAATAAAGAGTTGTGAAACACTAGTGGTTACATGTAACATAATTATTTCTGCCAGTGGGGTATGAATCTTCAGTGTCCTCCAGGAAATTAGGAGAATTCTCATTCAGTATTTGAAATGCAAATTTTTTTCAATGGCTGAGGATGGAGCACACACTTAGAGTTTAAAACACATGAAATTTTAAAAGTGTGAAACGCAGGGGCACCTGGATGGCTCAGTCAGTTAAGCATCTGACCCTTGATTTCGGCCCAGGTCATGATCTCACGGTTCGTGAGTTTCAGCCCTGCATCAGGCTCTGCACTGTCAGTGCTTGGGATTCTCTCTCTCTCTCTCTCTCTCTCTCTCTCTCTCTCTCTCTCTCTGCCCCTCCCCTGCTCATGCTCCCTCTCTCTCTCTCTCAAAATAAATAAACTTAAAAAAATAATAAAAGTGTGAAAGACAGCCTAGATATTCACCCCCTCTTGAGTGTATTTCTGGTTCATATCAGTAGTTTTTCGTATCTTGATATCTTCAGGATCCTATAGACCATGTTTTTCTCTCTTCTATTGCCCTTTCAAAACAAGTTAGAATGTCCTTACTGAGAGGTGACTTTGTTCCAATCACTTGCCCCAGGAACTCATGGAATATTCACGTTTGAAGCCTGGCTGGGACTTTTGGAAGCCTGGGCCCAGACACGGGAGCTGGGGATTGGGTGCTTGGGTGGTGGTAGGTGGATTTGGACTTGTTACAACTCTACCCCATTTACCCTTCTCCTTTCTCCTCTCATTGGTGTCCCCCCAACAGAAGGTGGTGGTGTTGCCATGGGGATGTACAATCAAGATAAGTCGATTGAAGATTTTGCACACAGTTCTTTCCAGATGGCTCTGTCTAAGAGTTGGCCTTTGTATCTGAGCACCAAAAACACTATTCTGAAGAAATATGATGGACGTTTTAAAGACATCTTTCAGGAAATATATGACAAGTAACTACAGTTCTTTCCTTTTTTCCTTTTTCTACAATAAGCTGGCATTTGTAGTATAGAATTTGCATCCTTATCCCTTTGATTCTGGGACAAATGGAATGAAAACCATCTCTGTCTCATAAAGTTAAGGGCAAAACTAAGATTTAACAGACATGAAGCAAAAGCACTTCTGAGTTGCTTTTACAAGGTAAATGTTTTCAAATAAGGGTCCCACATTTATTTTTTTCAGAGCCAGAATTGTTTAATATTTGAAAGCAGGTGCCCTGTGACTGATAGAAAGTTCTAATTTTTCGGGGCACCTGGCTGGCTCAGTTGGTGGAGCCTGCAACTCTTGAACTCGGGATTGAGTTCAATCTCCATGTTGGGTGTAGAGATTACTCAAAAATAAAATCTTTAAAAAAAAGAAAGAAAGAAAATTCTGATTTTTCAAATATATGAGTTTCTAAGTTGGGCACATTTTCACTCTTTCTGAAGCCTGTTGTGATTTAGAACTCTGCGGGGGCTATTTGAACTCAAGTCTATTTTTATAACAGCTTCAGGTTCAACAACATGGGAGCATGTGTTAACTTTTAAGATGGCACAACTCCCTTTCAGGTGCACGTGTTGAGGCCAGGGCTTAGATTTTAGGTATCTTTCTTAAGACATCTTAATTCCTCTTCTGCTACCCATCCATACCAACTCCAGGAGCTGTCCTAGTTTCCCGAGAGATACATTATTACATTCTTAAAGTAAGCTATGTCTCTAGAATCTGATCAGCAGTGTAGTGAAAACTAAAAATAATGCTGGGGACATTCTCACATCTCTGCAAAGGAGGTGAAATTGCTCTGACAGGCAGGGGACTTGGGGGATCACAGCTAGAAAATGGGCAGGATTTGAGCTTAGGTCTATCAGCTTCTCAAGTCTGTGCTGCTGCCACTAAAAAATGCTGCTTCTAGCCCCATCCCCACCCCCTTCGGAGAAGCAGGTGCTGTCCCTACCAAAACCAGTTCCTTTTTAATTCCCTTATCTCTCTTGCTTCTTAGGCAGTACAAATCCCAATTCGAAGCCCAAAATATTTGGTATGAGCATAGGCTCATTGATGACATGGTGGCCCAAGCTATGAAATCCGAGGGGGGCTTCATCTGGGCCTGTAAGAACTATGACGGCGATGTGCAGTCGGACTCTGTGGCCCAAGGTAAGGAGCTGAAGGACCAAGTAGAGGTGGAACTCAGCCTGCATCACGTTGGTCATGCGGGATAGTTCTCTAGTTCGCAGCCCATTGTTTGTAAAATCACAAAGTGTTAGCAGTGCAGGCCATTCTGTTCCATCTTCTCAGCTGACACAAGGAATTGAGCAGAGAAGCCCCCGGGCTGTTCACAGAAATTCCAAGAACCAGGGGCTCCATGCCAGAGGGAAGGGCCAGATCAGCAGAAACTCTCTCTGGCGGAAACTCTCTCTGCCCCGATTGCTTCAGTACCAAGTTGCCCTTCAATTTCAGTTACCCATGGCAAACTCGAATCTTCCCTGATAAATGGTGTGTTAACCTTAATTATGTTTGCTTTTCCCCAGGAAGTGCTACTTTTTCTTTTCTCTTATGAAAAGTTAAGTATCTCCTACCAGTTTGAAAATCAGTAGATGAACCCAGTTAAAGAGAAGTTTGATATCCGATAAATGACTTAGACGACTCTCTTTACTCTCCTTCTGTTTCTCCACATCCTCCTAATCCTTTGTGCTGAGTACATAGAGGAAGGAGTGGTGCTTTATGAGGCTTCCACGGTGGATAAGGGAAACTGTTCCTTGTTTTCTTGGATTTCTTGGAAAGGGACCCAAATCTCTCCACTGTTTCTAAATGTCCTTGTAGCAGCGAAGAGTGTCTCTGGAGGGATGTTGTCAAGATATTTCAAAGGACTTTGGAATAGGACTTCTGAAGTGTATTGTCCATTAATGCACTGATGAGATACCTGGAGCAGAGCCTATAGATAAATGAGACCTCAGTGCAGCTGAACAGTCAAAAGGCAGCAAGGCCGTCCTCATGTGCATTCTTTTCTAGAGTATGAACTACTTTGGACTCACACCATTTCTTGTCCCCAGTTTTGACAGTGGTACTGAGTGTCTCCTAGTATTAAAGATCGACAGACTCACTATGGATATGGTTCCTGACCTTCTCCAACCAATAAACATTTGAGAGTCTACTAAAGCCTCAGACCAATACAATGATATGAAAGGAGCTACTAATCCCTTGCAGAAGTTTTAACAATACTCAAAGATGAGTTTAAAAGAAAACAAACAAGCAAACAAAACCACTGTTTATTTATGTACTGTCAAGCCAGAAAACAAAAGTAACAGCCTATGATACATTTGCATTATTAACTCTACAGAGGCTATTGGGAGGTAGCAAAAATGGAGAAAAATATTCTTTGAATTCAAAGGTAAAAAAAAATGAATAAAAGATGGAAAATCAATTTTCTGGACTTAAAAGTGGCAGTGTCCTTCTCTGACAGAATAGGACTGTTCGTGGGGCTGTTACAGACAGCAAGGGCAAGAGGGATGTGCTTGGATCATCTCATCCTGTTTTCAACCTGCTGTTCTTTCCAGTCTCAGTGAATCTGAGCAGAAAGATGGCAGGACACAAATCCCATTAATCTTTATTTTCCCAGAACGGCAGAGCATCTGCACATACGAATAGCAGCAATATACTGAGAGCTCTTACTCTGTGGCAGGTACTATTCTAAGGAATGTTAATATATAGTCTTTTCACATATATTCACAAATATATGTATATTCATCTAATTCTCACAACAACCCGATGAAGGAGGTGCTTTTATTCCCATTTTACAGATAAGAAAATCAAGCCCCAGTAGCGAGGAAGTCCCAGCACTAGGGTGCAGTATAAGCAGGTGGACCCTGAGCTCTCCATCATGGGGCAGGTGCTTCTGAGATAGATAAGTGAGGAAGAAATGCAGCCCCTCCAGACTCCGTGATCCTGGGGTGTGGAGCAGAGACCGTCTTTCTGAAAGGCAGAAGGATCGGTGATGACTACACATGCTTATGTTTATTTGGTTTGCTGAGACCTCTCCTCTCCGAGAGACCCAGTGTTCTTCTCGCACTTGTACCCAGTACTTCACGCTCTGCCGCATACAGGTTATGGCTCCCTTGGCATGATGACCAGCGTGCTGGTTTGTCCAGACGGCAAGACAGTGGAAGCAGAGGCTGCCCATGGGACTGTAACACGTCACTACCGCATGTATCAGAAAGGACAAGAGACGTCCACCAATCCCATTGGTAAGATAGTGTTTTCTGCTACGTTGATTTCCAGCCAGAGAGTGGAGATCTCTAAAGGAAATCAGACATGTTCCTTTGGCTACCCAATGCTTTGTATATAAAGTCCTCACCAAGCATCGGGTCTGTTCTAATAAGAGCTGTTTGAATGTACTATTTTTTTTTTTTAATTTATTTATTTATTTTGAGAGAGAGGCAGGGAGGTGGGGGTGGGGAAGAGAACCCTAAGAAGGATCCACACTGTCAGGATAGAGCCCGGTACGGGGCTCAATCTCATAAACCTGACCTGAGCCAAAATCAAGAGCTGGGCACTTAACCGACTGAGTCACCCAGGCTCCCATGAATGTGCTTCTTGAAATATACACAATGTAGTATATGCTTTTCCGTTTTGTGGTAGAATGTACATTACAGAGAAGAATGTTGTCAGCAAGCATTTTCCTTTTCCTTTGGTACAGCGTAACGTCCCAGATGGCTAAGAATCTAAAAGCCACACAGATAGATCCTTCTAACTGGGTTTCAAGGGCAGCACTTAAAAAAGAGATTACAGCTTGGAAAGAGGAAGGGAGGCCAACATAGACAAGAGAGAGAAGAGATTATGACCTATTCCAAATTAGTAAATCCCTTAAGCTTCAAGTGCTACAAGCACACTGTGAAAATGTGCTTTAAGGCTCTAACAAAACCCAAGACATCTCCTCTACAAAAAGACAGGCATTTTTTAAAGTTTCTATTCAGTAAAATATTTCCAATTCTTTTTTTTTTTTTAATGCTTATTTTTGAGAGAGATGGGGAGACTGAGCACGAGCCGGGAAGGGCAGAGAGAGAGGGAGACACAGAATCCGAAGCAGGCTCCAAGTCTCTCAGCCCAACGCAGGCCTCAAAATCATGAACCACAAGATCATTACCTAAGCTGAAGTTGGGTGCTTAACCGACTGAGCCACCCAGGCACCCCAAAATATTTCCAATTCTTATAAAACTTATAGCCTATGTGGATAACATCTAATGGAATCAGTCACCTAAACAAAAAGAAAAAATAATTGTTCTGTTTTTGAGAACTGTGAAACATTTGGGAATCCCTCTTGGTCTGGTCTGAGTGCTGTTTTGTTTTGCTTTTTTAGCTTCCATTTTTGCCTGGACCAGAGGATTAGCCCACAGAGCTAAGCTTGATAACAATAAAGAGCTCAGCTTCTTTGCAAAGGCTTTGGAAGAAGTCTGTATTGAGACCATTGAGGCTGGCTTCATGACCAAGGACTTGGCTGCTTGTATTAAAGGTTTGCCCAAGTAAGTATGAGATTCCCTGAGCCCCGTGGCCAAATTACCACTTATCTTTATTGGGCTCAAAAACATCAGTGCTTTTCAGAAATATACAAATTGTTACTTACTACCTAGTTCAGAGGTCAACAGAAACTATATGTAAAGTGTCTACCATAAGCATTTCAAACTTTGTGGAACATAGAGCCTTTTCACAACTATACAGCTATTGAACTTTGCCACTGTGGAAGGAAAACAGTCACCAATGACACAGAAGCTAATGGATGTGGCAGTGTTCCAATTAAACTATGTACAAAACCAGGCTGTATCCTGGATTCAGTCCATGAGCCAAACTGCAGTTTGCTGACCTCTGATCTAGTTGACAGTTATTGGATGACAAGGTTCCGTTTTTATTTAACAAGAAAGTATAGGCGGTTGAAAGAAAGGGACCTCCAAGGCTATTGTTTTCTTCAATTTACAGATAAGAAAAGTAACAGCACAAGTATTAGATGCCCACTGGTCATAGTCCCTTTCATAATTATCTATAACCAACAGTCAGATATTCAAGGTCTATGTATTGCCCAGGATTTTTCTGAGAACATGGTAACCCATATCCCCGCTGGATTGGCTGCTAATCAGAGAAACCTCTCCCTCAGAGTTGCTCACTATGACTCACTTCAAGAAACCCTACTAAAATTTAGCACCCATTTCATGTCCCCAGCATGCATGCTCAGAGATCTCAGTTCAGGTCAGTATACCTCAGTGATGGAGATTCACTCAGTCACTACTTCTTTTCTAAATTTCCAGCAGGAAGACAGTGTTCCAAATGTTCTTATCAGTGTGTTACCTTTGTAGCCTACTTGAAAAAAAAATTTTTTTTAATCTTTATTTTTGAGAGAGGGATAGAGAAATTGCGAGCCGGGGGAGGAACAGAGAGAGAGAGGGAGACACAGAATCCAAAGCAGACTCCGGCTCTGAGCTGTCAGCACAGGGCTCGAGACGGGCCTCGAACTCACGAACCGCGAGTTCATGACCTGAGCCGAAGTCAGATGCTTAACTGACTGAGCCACGCGGGCGCCCCATCTTTGTAGCCTATTCAAATAGGCACCTATCAGCATGGTTATGTTAGCCAGTCCCTTATATATACATTGTTTTTAAGTAAGACAATGATAAAAATAAGAGGTTAAACCTTTTTCAGGACATGTAACAATTTGTGGGAATGTAGATAAAAGCATGGCTGTACCCTGAATAGGTTTTATTCTTTTTAAGGAGGCTCATGCCTTATCCAGTAAGTGACTGCGGCCAGTGGTTTTGTTATTTTTAAGAAGAGGAATAACAAGTGGGATGATTTCGGTCTCCCAAGCATTAGTCTGAACTGAACCTCTCTGATAGTTTCACCCCCAAAGACTCAGGGCAAGAGACATCCTATGAAGGTGCGTGCGGGCCTGCTGTCTATAGCCTGGGTCAGCCCCATCTGCCTTGGGCACAGTCATCAGCCATACATTTATAGCTTGTTAACATTAAATAGTTTTCTTCTAGACATAAATAAAATGTCACCTACGTAGCATTTCTAGGACTTTTCCTCTATTTGCTCCCAGATCACAGACCAACTAATTAACCTTCTTTTCTTTTTCCTCCTTTATTAGCGTGCAGCGTTCTGACTACTTGAATACATTTGAGTTCATGGACAAACTCGGAGAAAACTTGAATATAAAACTAGCTCAGGCCAAACTTTAAGGCCGTCCCTCACCTAAGGAGGATATGTGTTTTTTTGGTAACTAGGTCCACTGGTTTACATTTTCCTGTATAACACTCAAGGGTAAAGGTAAAATCAATTTTGTAATTTGTTTAGAAGCCAGAGTGTATCTTTTCTATAAGTTTACAGCCTTTTTCTTACACATATGGTTAGGCCACCCTCGTGAACGTGGCAGGGGACTTTTTTAAATTTTATTTTATTTTCTACTAGTAGCCTAGGAATTACTTTAATACTCATTTGTACTCATTGTCACTTTTTCTCATGTTCCCATACAAATGACCAAAATGAAGAGTGCTTGAAAGGGTAACCTCTAGTCACAGTATCGTTCCCTAAAACATACGTGAAGTAAAAATTCACTCCCTTCCCCACTCTCCGTGGCCCGGGCGCTGGGTGGTTTGGGTGTATCAGATGTCCCATTACGGGAGGTAGAGCTGTTATGTTAAACTTGCCTGTAATTTGGGACGAAGAGCATAGGTGTGACTAAAACGTGTTGGAGATGCCGCAGTCACTTTGTAATGAGCTCTTCTTGAATGTTTGGAAAAAGCTAAATATTTTTGAGGCCACCGGAGCATTTGTAATCCAAAATAAATACTACCTGGGGGTTGTCCCCTGTGTTTGTCTCATCCTCCCAGCCTTGTGTGGCCTGAGTATTCTGCCACCCTGAGCAGCGTATTTCTTCCAAGTGCAATAATGCAAGCTGTACCTTTTTTGGACTTCTGTTGGCCTGTTTTATTTCCCTTCTATAAAATGTGATTTTTCAGAAGTTGATTATTAAACACTATTCTAGTCTGTTCTTCATCTGAACTGTTAATGTTAATTAAAATCAAGTGCTAACGACTAGTCTTGGGTTTTTATTTATCGAGTGTATTTTAGGTACCAGGCACCGTGCTAAGTCCTAGGCACAGGAATTCGATCTTAAAAAGTCTCTGCCCTGAAGGAGTTTACTGTGGGGAAAATGGGTATGTGAACAGTAAGAGGTAGATCCTACCATGAAGGGGAAAGAAGACCAAAGACAGAACAAAGGGGTAACTGGAATATTAGGGAATCAAGTCTGGGCACATGGTAAGGAGTATAGGTATGATCATGTAAGTTAATAGGAAGACAGAGAGGGACATGATCATATTTTAATTAAAAAAATAGCACAGCTTTTATGAAGAACGGATAGTAGTGGAGGGAGTGGTGGCCACAATCAAGGAAGGAAGGCCAGTTGTAAGGGTATTGTAATATTTCAGGTGGGAAAATAATGAGGTTCTGAACTGGGGCAATGGCACTGGGTGGAGGGAGCAGGGTGTCCAAGAAGAGGAAAGAATGGATGGGGATTGGTGGGTCCCAGGGGACGAGGGGAAGGAGGTTTCCCACCTGGAGAAAGGCTGGTCAGCATCCCAGCATTACCCATGTACTATGGGGAAGGAAACAGGCCTCCAGAGGCGCTTTGATCAGGCTTACACATACATCAATGGCCATTTTGGCCTGGAAGCCAGGAATCCTTGTAGCAAAGCTCGGGCTCTTTCTCCTAGATCTGCCCTTTTGCAGGTTTAGATGGAGGAAGAAAGCATCACATGGAACAGAGTGATGACTGGATTGGATGACTCCCTCCAGCACTCACAAACATCCTGAAGTTGATCAGATGAGTGATCATGGCTGCAAAGCCCCGCCCCCATGTCTATCAGGATCTGTATTTGGCCATGAACCAGTTAATGTCCTAAAATAATTAGCAAATGAACAGCTGCTGACCAATACATCCAGAGGCTGATGGTTTATTTTGTAACAACATCAGGATCAGAACTGTTGACCTGGAAAATGACTGTTGGCTTTGCAGAACACTGAAGGCGGCAGGATCCAGGGACAGAAGGCAGGGGTTCCAGACTTTGAAACTCCCTAAATTGCAAGCACTGTTTCTTAAGTAGAATTTTAACTGAAAATACTTAAAAATTAATCTTCACAGTTAGAATCACAGCTCCCCTGTACTTTTCCCGGATACATACAGTCCTCCTAAGTCACTCCTGACGAGTGGTTTCCCATCCTGCACTTGAATATTTCTATCATGAAAAGTTCTTCCAAATTAAGTGTCTTGTCTGTTCCCGTTCAGGAGGTAAGATAGGAAACTAATATAAAAAATATTAAGAATGACTTTGGTGTTTATACAAATACTGATAAAAATTTTGTACTTTTATTACCTGTCTACTATCAAATTTTATTTCATAGTCCCTGTTCTTAATATTAGGGAGACAGCATCCAAACTGCTAATTCCTCTGGAACAAGAAACTTGAATAACTCTGGATGGTATCTCAGACTCAATGTATGCAGACAGCATAGCATTGTTTGTAACTTTTCATTTTGATATTATTTCACACTTACAGAAAAATAGTATGAGGAAGTCCCATAATCTCTTGCCTATTTTTTACTTTTGCACCATTTGTTATTCTGTTTCTCATCTTCCTAAACACACACACACACACACACACACTTTTTTTTTTCCTGAACCATTTCAGAGGGATTTGAAAACATTGTGCCCCTTTACCCTTAGATAATCCAGTGTGTATTTCCTAAGAACAAGGACATTCTCTTAATGTGACCACAATATGATTATCAAAGTCCGGAAATGTAACATTAATATAATACGATACAGTCCCTATTCAAATCTCAGCAACTGCTCCAATAATCTTTACAGGTTTCCTTTGAAGGTCCAATCCAGGATCATATCATTTAGTTGTCATCTCTTAAGCCTCCTTTTGCCTATGACAGTTCCTAAGCCTTCCTTTGTCTTTCTAGACCTTGACATTTTTGAAGAGTACAGCCTAGTTATTTTGTAGAATGTCCCTCAATTTGGGTTTATCTGATGTTGCCTTGTAATTAGATTCAAGTTCTGCATTTCTGGCAGAAATACCATTGAAGTGATAGTAGTATCCACAGTGGACTACAGTGGGAAAAAGGGAGAAGGACATATATTGGTTTGTCCCAATATTGGTGAAGCTGGCTTTGCTCATTAGCTTAAGGTAGTCATTGGCCTTCTCCACTGTGAATTTACTATTTTCCCCTTCTTGAGCAGAAGTTACATGTAGGGAGATGCTATGTAACTATACTGTTCATTCTCACAGTGTGCCCATAGTTTAACGTCCATTGATGATTTTATAACTCCATTGTATGTTCTGTAATTGTCATATATATTATAAATATTACATTTGACTGTAAAGAACAATTGTCCCTTCTTCCCACTTATTTTTTTAGGTTTATTTATTTTGAGAGAGCGAGCGTGCATGCAAGCAGGGGGAGGGCAGAGAGGGAGAGAGAATCCCAAGCAGGCTCCATGTTGTCAGCACAGAGCCTGATGCAGGGCTTGATCTCAAAACTATGAGATTATGACCTGAGCCAAGATCTAGAGTCAGATGTTTAACCAACTGAGCCACCCAGGCACAGACAGACATCCCCACTTATTTTTTCATTCAGACATATCAATATGGGCTAATGAGCCCATAAATAAATAAAATGTTATTCAATGGGTTATAATCTAACACTATCATATTTTGATATTTAAAATGCCTCAGATTTGGCCATTGGCAATCTCATCAAACCAGGTCCTGTTGGCATTGTAACAGCATTTTGCGAGCAATTCACTTGACTAGAGAAAGACACTGATATGGCTCGCTATGCAGTATGAAGACTTCTCGTGAGACTGTCTCTGAGATGGGCCTTTAGATGTGATCTTCCTTTTCTATCAATAGAATGTATTGGTCCTTTCCTTCCTTTCCATTACCCCCGACCCCACAGCACCCCCACCCCCACTGGCTCTGTAGAATGTGTTGGAATACTGTCATTTTCAAAATGGCTCTCTGGATGCTAGAGACCTATTTAACAATTTAATGCTAGCATTAACGGACAGGTGTGGGTTAGAAGCAAATGAAGGCAGTAGAGTGCTAGGGTCACTAATTCCTGGATCCTTTGGGGAGATGGGTATATTTTTAAATTCTGTTATCAAGGCTATAGTGTGTGGGATGCACACTTGGGTAATAATTAATGGGGGCAAGGGCAGAGTATGATTGTGACAGGCACTTGGAGAGCTTGAAGGGTTCTTCCAGTGTCTGTTTCTTGACATGGGTGATAATTACAAGAGTGCCTTGTAATAAAATATTTGCTTTATGTGGTTAACTCTATCAACTTTATTTCACAATAAAAAGGTTAAATATATTAAGAAACCTGTTCTGAATCTCTTGGACAAATTGCACAGGGCCACATTCTTCTGGGGCAAATCAAGAACTTTTTCTCCAGTGTCCACTTACCCTCCTGTCAAAGCCTCTGGTTTGTCTCTGACATATGCTGGTCACACTGTCTCTAACCTTTTCAAAGATAAGCTATGAGGTGTCTCTCTAAGAAGGTGCTCTTTCCCTGTAATTTCACCTGGATCACACACTAAGAATTAAGAGCAGATATGTGTGAGGATCCTTAGTTGGCTTTTTGGACCCTCCTTCTTTGGACCCTCCTTCACCTTGATGAATCCATGACACTTTCTTGTTAGGAGTATTTGGGTGTAAAGCGCTCATTTGATCTCTGCATAAGAATTCACCTCACCCTAGAGGCACCTGGGTGGCTCATTCTGTTAAGCATCTGACTTTGGCTCAGGTCATGGTCTTGTGGTTGGTGGGTTTAAGCCCTGCTTTGGGCTCTGTGCTGACAGCTCAGAGCCTGAAGCCTGCTTCAGATTCTCTCTCTCTCTCTCTCTCTCTCTGCCCCTCCCCTGCTCATGCTCTGTCTCTCAACAATAAATATATGTTTTTTTTTTTTTTTTTTTAAGAATTCCCCTCTTGCCGGTGGGCCTTGCACTGTTTTTGCAAGGTGCTTGTGCACTATTTACATGTTCAGAGACTAAGCTTAGAGACATTTTCTAACTGAATCCCACTTTTCTATTTTCAAATCCCTAGAAATTTTTTTCTCCTACTTTCCTTCCTACTTCAAGAGCCTCTCAGGCATGTCCCACAGGGTTTTAATACTGTGATCTTCCCAAGTAAACCTTGAAATGTTTACATCGTACAATAGAAACTAAACATTTAACCTTCACTCTGAACTCTGATTCTAATACCATAGAGCTACTTTCACCCATTTAAAATGTGCCGTATCTTCTGGTTGCAGTCACCCCATTTGCTAGAATTACTCAGTGACTTTATTTTTTTCAATCATGTGGCTCTTTTTATTGTTTGAGGCAGCCTACACATTGCTGCAAATTAGTTACTTATACTATTCCATACAGACTTACAACTTAGATCTCAGCCAAAGTTGTTCATCTGGTTCTGGCATCTGGATCAAATTCTTTATATGCCTTTTTTTTTCTTATATCTTTGAACACAATTCACCCAACAAACAGACTGGAGTATGTCTTCTAATCCTGACAATCTCTCGTGTACCAGTGTCTCCAAAGACCCACAACCTCTAGATGGGGGTACTTCCCTCCAGGTCAGGCTATACGAGGCACTCACATTGTCCTAGTTCTAGGAGCCAAGCAGTTTGGGTTTTGAGTCACTGACTTGGTTACAGTGTCTTAGTAAGATTCTCTACTACTAAAATGGGGATGACTTTTAGAATTTATTTGGAGTTAACTTGGGTCTCATTTTCCATGAATATATTCTCCAGATTTCCTAAAGCTATGGCAGGACAAGCAATATCTTTATCTGGACTATGAGTGCTGTAATCCTTGCCCTTTAGCACAGTTGTGACTAACTCACCTGGTTTGGTGATGCTTCACTTCTTCAGTCAGTTGCTGGAAAAGTGTCAGGCCTGATGCAATTGCTTCATAAACTCGAAGCTGAACATGGGAGGAGATTTGAGACAAAGGATGGAATTTCCCTGCCCACACATTTACTCCTAGTCCAATTCTCCAATTTTGGGAAATGGTTGCAGGCCACAGCTTTCTCAAAGTCTCCAGCAGTGGACTCACTAGTGATTTTATATACAGATGTGGCATTTGAATCTTACTGCTTGCATTGTACATGAGACAGTAACCCGTTTGGATTCTCAGTACATTTAGGGGCGCCTGGGTGGCGCAGTCGGTTAAGCGTCCGACTTCAGCCAGGTCATGATCTCGCGGTCCGTGAGTTCGAGCCCCGCGTCAGGCTCTGGGCTGATGGCTCGGAGCCTGGAGCCTGTTTCCGATTCTGTGTCTCCCTCTCTCTCTGCCCCTCTCCCGTTCATGCTCTGTCTCTCTCTGTCCCAAAAATAAAAATAAAAAATGTTGGGGAAAAAAAAAAAAAAAAAAAAAAAAAAAAAAGGATTCTCAGTACATTTGGAATGCTTTTAGTGCTTGCATAAGAAACAAAGACCCACATGGGATACCTTCTCAGAGTCGGAAGACATAAGCCTTTCCACTTGAAATAGTTTGCAGGTGGTTATTTTAATTACATGAAGTGTCAGTCACCTTTGAGGTATAGCAGGCCACTAACTATTTTGCATGAAAATAGCATAGGAGGATCCGGTCAGTGGGTTATCTTTTATGCAGCTAATACCGTGTGCTTTTTCTGATGTAAACCTCATATGGTTCAAAGCCACGGATTAAAGATATAAGGCCACTGCAATAACTGTGAGGTCATCTGGTCCTGTAATAGCTATAACCACAGCCCGTTAAGAAGAAACTATCAAAAGTCAGTGACAAGGAGAAAATCTTGAAAGCAAGAGAGAAGCTACTTGTCATGCATAAGGAAGGGATCCTCAACAAGATGAACAGCTGATTTCTCATCGGAAGTCATGGAGCCTGGAAGGCAGTGGATGGATATATTCAAATAGCCCTGATACACTTGAGAATAGTTGAATCTATATGTAGGAATGAGTTCCAATTGGAATGATTTCTGAGGGTAGTTGGATTACTGTTGAACTCCCTTCTTTGCTACCAGAATCTGTTCAGCCTAAAAACCTGCCAATGGATATATCCCAATGAAACATCCAGCATCTATCTTATTTCGTTTATGTCTATTGTAAACATATTAGGAAGAAGTATTATATAGTCTAGAGCTCTGAACCATTTTGTTTAATCTCTTTATCAACTTTGTTTTTAATCTTTTTTCTTTTAATGTTTATTTATTTTTGAGAGAGAGAAAGAGACAGAGTGCAAGCAGGGAAGCAGCAGAGAGAGAGGGGAAGACACGGAATCCTAAGCAGGCTCCAGGCCCTGAGCTGTCAGCACAGAGCCCGATGTGGGGCTCGAACCCACAAACCATGAGATCATAGCTGAGCTGAAGTTGGGTGTTTAACCGACTGAACTCCCCAGGCGTCCCTCAACTGTGTTTTTAGAGTTAATATACAACATTCAGTACATCTTCTATCTTGGTAGAAGCTTTGGAGTCTTTGGAGTGGCAGTATATTAGATTCTACATTATCTAATCAGCAGAGATTTCACTGATAGTCTTCAAAATAAAAAGAAGAAAATGCGTTTTAAAGATCTGTTTTTCTGAGGCTGGATGAGTGAGTCACTTAAGGGACCACCCTCAAAAAAGAGAAGTCTCAAGAAGATGGCTGCTTCCAAACCAAAGACGAGCTCAGTCATGGACAGTGAGTTGGAGACAGGACACCCAGCGGGGGAGTTTCAAGCAGCATCTGAGGAAGGATTGAAGTCAGGGCCAGAGGCGCAGACAATAGTTGAAGTCTTGCAAACAGATCCACTGTAGGAAAAAAGGGGCAAAAGGACAACAATAGATGCTCACTGGCTGGCCACGTTTAGGAAGCCAGAAGAAAAATCTGTGAAGGACAAAGAAGGAACAATCTGAAAGACAGGGTAGGTCAGTGTCAAAGTCAAGGGAACAGCTAGTTCACACAGAAAGGGGTAGGCACTCAGATGTTAGAGATCGAGGTGAACATAAACTAAAAAAAAAAAAAAATCACTGGCAACTCTTGATCATCCCAAGGTTTTTATTTTATTTTATTTTATTTTTTTGCAATTGAATAACATTTTATTTTATTTTATTTTTTCAATATATGAAATTTAGTGTCAAATTGGTTTCCATACAACACCCAGTGCTCATCCCAAAAGGTGCCCTCCTCAATACCCATCCCCCACCCTCCCCTCCCTCCCACCCCCCATCAACCCTCAGTTTGTTCTCAGTTTTTAACAGTCTCTTATGCTTTGGCTCTCTCCCACTCTAACCTCTTTTTTTTTTTCCTTCCCCTCCCCCATGGGTTTCCGTTAAGTTTCTCAGGATCCACATAAGAGTGAAACCATAGGGTATCTGTCTTTCTCTGTATGGCTCATTTCACTTAGCATCACACTCTCCAGTTCCATCCACGTTGCTACAAAGGGCCATATTTCGTTCTTTCTCACTGCCAAGTAGTAGTGCATTGTGTATATAAACCACAATTTCTTTATCCATTCATCAGTTGATGGACATTTAGGCTCTTTCCATAATTTGGCTATTGTTGAGAGTGCTGCTATAAACATTGGGGTGCAAGTGCCCCTATGCATCAGTACTCCTGTATCCCTCATCCCAAGGTTTTTAAATAAATGTTTCACTCATGTGTATGAAGCTTACAACATTCTCATCTTCAGAACTGACGTTCTCTGCCATCTCTGATTAGGAATGACCTTGAACAAAGGCAGTGAAATAAATCATTATCGGCGTGGGAACAAAGTAAAGGGCATCACCTGAGCAAGTGAATAAAGCTCTTAAGAGAACCTCGGCTCCTACTGAAACTCTAAACTTATGTATTCATTAGACAAAACTATCTGAGGGCCCACTGTGTGCCAGGCACCGGCCTAGGCAGTGGGCTACAAAGTGACAAGGCACTTTTGAACTTTTAGTCTCAATTGGCATGATTATGTCTTAAGTATATGTGTTAACCTTATGGAAAATAAATCAGTTAATATTTTGGGAGATAGGATGGACTAGGAAAGAAATACAAAGAAAAGAGTGAATCCCTACAGAGTTCTGAGAGGGGGAGAGGGTGACAAACTCCAGGCATGTGGGAGTGGTGGGGAGGCATAATTGGAAATACCCCATGGAAACGAGTTATGGAAAAGCAGTAGAGAGACAGTTCTTTGCAAAATAATTGTCCTCAGCATTTATGCTGACAATCTGTAGCATTAGAAAATAAGTTGTTTTAGGGTGCCTAGGTGGCTCAGTGTTTTGGGTGATTCTTGGTTTCGGCTCAGGTCCTGATCTCACAGTTGATGAGATCAAACCCCGTGTCGGGCTCTGCACTGACAGGCAGAGCCCGCTTGGAATTCTCTCTCTTCTCTTTCTCTGCCCCACCCCCTGCTTGCTCGCTTGCTCACTCTCTCTATAAATAAATAAATACATTTATACATACATACATATATAAACATTTAAAAAAAAGAGAGAGAAAGTAAGTTGTTTCTGGACACATGGGATTCCATAAATAAGGTTAACCTTGTCCCAGGTTCAAGAAGCAAGCTTGCAATCAGACCACGTTTCAAAAGTTTGGATAAATCAGTTGTTTGGCACTAGAGCACTATTTCTTGCAGAAGCAGTGGAGTAAATCTTCAGTCTGTAGCTGGGGTAAAGGTTGAGGGAATTCACATTTGTGTGTGTGGTCTGTTACATGCATTTTTAATTCATTCCCACCACAATCTTTCACTGCATTTTACTCAGGAGGAAACTGAAGCTCAGAGAATAAAAGTAATTTAGGTGCCCAGGGTTAGCTAGTAAGTAGAAGAATACAAGCCAAACTACCATTTTCTCCGTGCATCTAGATAAAATGTTTCCCAAATTATGAACCAAAGGCCCATAGAGGACTCACCAGGATGGGCAGAACACTCAATTGGAGAATTTAATTGGAGACTCCCAATGGGATATACAAATGCAGACTCCTGGGCTCCACCTAGTGAACCAGCCTCTAAGGCAGCACTCCAGGAATCTCCAGGTTAACAAACATCTTAGGTGATTGTTATGAATGGGAAAATTTGAGAACTATGGAACGGGTTTAGGAAAAGGCCACCAGCTAGAGTAAATTTACACAAGGTTTTGGTTGGCTAATAGCATTCTTTCTAAAAAGAGGATGATGATGATGATTAGTAATTCCTGATGGATCCGATTTAAGGTGTATTATTAACCCCCCCCCCCTTGCTGGCATCGGCAGCTTTTGTTTGTGGGAGATTCTCTAAGGTCCACTTTCCAAACTGTTTTCAACTTCTCTCTTTTCTTCCACTTCTGGACCCAGAAACTCTCTCAAATAATAAAGTGGATTTGGTGTCACTGTCATTCCTTTAAGAACTCCCAATACTGGGGTCAGGAGAGTGGCAGGGCCAGCTGTGGTCCTTTGTAAAGCAGGGTCATTTGTAAGTCAGGAGTTCTTGATTCTCTAGCTGTTGGGATATTTGTCCTCATTTGCAGGCAACTCTATGATATCCCGCCCCCCCCCACCCCCAAATCTCCTGGATAAAATGCACATTTGCATTTAAAGCCACTTTGGGGAGCACCTGGGTGGCTCAGTTGGTTGAGTATCTCACTCTTGGTCTGCACCAAGGCAGCACCCTTGGGTGAAACTGCCCCTCCTTACTTTCTGACCAGACATTAGCCCTGGAAAGGAAATTCAGATTCCCTAGGTAGGGTAGTCTCAGGACCCCGGGCTCCGGGCTCCTTGTAATCAATCCTGCCTCCCTTTTTTGTGGATTCTTCTCTCCAAAGTTGTCTGTCTGCTGGCCTGACCCATAGGGAAACTGGCAGGAACTATGTAACCAGGAGATAAGGGTAGGGTGGGAATTGTAATTCTTTTAAAATAAATGGTATAGTGAAGAGGGTGCCTTAAAGATAATCTTATTTAGCACACCCTGTGCTCAACTTGGAAAACAAGAGAAGTAAGGCCTTTCTTTTTTTTTTTTTTTAATATGAAATTTATTGTCAAATTGGTTTCCCTGCAACACCCAGTGCTCATCCCAACAGGTGGCCTCCTCAACGCCCACCCCCCACCTCCCATAAACCCTCAGTTTGTTCTCAGTTTTTAGGAGTCTCTTATGTTTTGGCTCCCTCCCTCTCTAACCAAAATGACATATCGGGCAAACGGCTAGTAAGGCCTTTCATAATGCTGTGTATTACCAAATAGTTCAAGTGTTGTTCAAGCAGCAGATATTTTCCATAAAAGAACATCCCTTGACCGCAAGGAGCAGATTAGCACCCACAAACACTTTTAGCTCTAAAGGTTTCTATCCATATAGAAGAAAAAAAGTTACTTCCTCTGAGGCTGAGGGGGAAGGGATAACTTAATAAAACCATCATTTATATTTATATTTATCCCCCAGGCAAACCAGAGGATAGAGGTCATCTAAGGATGTGCTCAAGATAGAAGCCACTCTATTGCCAAGTTCTCGCTGTTCACTCTCAATCTCTGGGGATAAGAGAGGACGAGTCATTTAGTGTCATTCTGGAGCTGACCCAGAGTGAAATGGGCTATTTCATATCTTGCTTGCCCTTTTGTTATAATTTGGATCCACAGTAATAATAACCATAGCTAATATTTATCAATCTCACTAAACACTGCCTTCAAGTCTTACTTGTTTCATGTTTGCAATAGCCCTGTGGTGCAGGTACTACTATTTTCTTCATTTCAGAAATAAAGAAACTGAGGCACAGACGTGCCTGGATCACACTGATGGTATTCTGCTCATCTTTTTGTTGCATGGTGAATTATCTCAAAACACAGTGGTCTAAAACCACATTGATTAGAGGCGCCTGGGTGGCTCAGTCAGTTAAGCGTCTGACTCTTGACTTTAGCTCAGGTCATGATCTTGCAGTTTGTGAGTCCCCTGTAGGCTGAGTAGGGCTTCGTGCTGTTAGCTTGGGATTCTCTCCCTTTCTCTCTGCGCCTTCCCTACTCACATGTGCGCGCGCCGCATTCTCTCTCTCTCAGAATAAAGAAACATTTTTGTAAAGACCACATTAGTTACTTCATTGTTACCTCTCCTGGTTCTAAAGCTCGACTGGACTCATTCCCGCACTCGTGTGTCTGGTGGCTAGGACCTAAGATGAGGTCATCATCAAGAACCCCACACATGACCTTTCCACTTTGCCTGGACTTCCCCTATTGCATCCCAGCTGGGCTTTAAAAGCAAGGGTCTCTAGAGAACAGGTAAAAGCCGTACTGCCTTGGGGTGCCTGGGTGATTCAGGGGGTTAAGCGCTGACTTCAGCTCAGGTCATGATCTCATAGTTTGGGAGTTCGAGCCCCACATTGGGCTCTGTGTTGACAGCTCGGACCCTGGAGCCTGCTTCAGTTTCTGTGTCTCCCCTCTCTCTGCCCCGCCCCTGCTAGCATTCTGTGCCCCCCACCTCTCAAAACTGAATAAATGTTAAGAAAAAAAAATTTTAAGCTGTACTGCCTTTAAATTTTTTTCAGTTATTATAGATTAACAGGAAGCTGCAAATATAGAGTCCTATGAATCCTTCACTCAGTTTCCCCCAGTAGTGAGATTTTCTTTAACTGTGGACCAGTATCATAACCCAGAAATTGACATTTGCCCAATGCTATTAATTAGATTATGATCTTACTCTGTTTTACCAGTTTTTACGTGTACTCATGTGTACATGTATGTATGTCTGTGTTCTGTGCAATTTGATTTCATGTTACAATGTATATAATCACCACAGTCAACCTAAAAAACTGTTCCACCAAAGTACTCCCTCATGTATCCCTTTATAGTTTCTTCTACCTCTCTCCAGCCCCATAGTTGTCCCCTGGCAACCACCCATTCTCGATCTCTATAGTTTTATCACTTTAAGAATGTTACCTCAATGAAATTAGATAGTATGTAACCTCTTGAGACTGACTTCTTTCAGTACATATACTGCCCTTTAGATCCAGCCAACTGTGCACACATCAATAGTTAGGGCTGATGGTTCCTTTTACTGCTGAGTAATAGTCCATGTGTGCCTTTTAAGGCCTCATCTTGGAAGTCATACAATTTCACTTCTATAATAATTACAGTCCTGTCCCGATTCAAGGGGAGAAATCTCCCCCCTCGCCCTCTGCCTGCCCCCTCCCCCACCCCGCCCAACCTTGATGAGAGTCGTGTTGAGATCTCCTTCTAAGACATGTTGAGATCTCCTTCTAAGATGAGCATAAGGGAGAGAAGAACTGTTGTGGCCATCTGGGAAAATATAAGCCACCACAGATGGTAAGTGACAAAGGTAGAATTCAAACCCAGGTAGTTTGACTTAGAGCCCATATTTTTAGGGTGACGACCTGTGTTTCTTGCCACAATGATGGGGATGAAATCATTACAAAGTTAACTGAAGAATAAGGTTATAAGTACTGTTTAAATACACAACATTAATTTAATTTAAAGAATTTGGAGATGAATAGGAAAGGATTGGCAACATCAGAACCCTACCTGCTCACTGGGGAAAAGTGCTGGTAGGAAACATTTAGTTAAGCAGCCTGGAAGTAAAACAAGTCTTATCATTCCTTTCTCCTTCTACAGAACTTCTGACCTCCTAACTTTCTGTTTATTAGAAATACTCCATGAATGTTTACTACTGAGGAAGATCTCCATACTTACTGAAGTTGGAACCACACTTTTAGTCTATAAATTTCCTAAAGGGTCCTATCTTTGCTTGGTGAATTATCCAGGATAGTTTACTAACAGGAAAAAAAAAATTCTGGAGCCACAGCATTGCTACTACCCCAAATAAATCAATCCTCCATTCACCATGTGCCCATCTCTAGCCCACAGGCACCTTCCATAGTGAACTGGAAAAAGACACTCCTTCCACTGGACAGATGCATCTCATGGCTTAGCCTCTGTTGCTGTGAAATAATAGAAAACATATGTATTGGTCTCTGCCCCCAGTTCCTGGCACAGAGCTTCTAAAACCCTTGTAATTTCATAAGTGAAAAGAATACCAGGAACATCTTTTGTTCTAATTCTGGTCTTTGATCCTGATCCCTAATGAGGAACTCTTAAATTCCCTGGAATTTCCAGGATGATAGGACTATCTTTTATTCTAGTGAGGCGACTTCGGTTGGGCTCCTGTATGTACAGCCGGTACCCAGAAAGACCAAGCCATGATCAAAAGCTTGGAACTTTCAGCTGCACGCCCCCATTCTCTACAGAGGGGCTGCGAATCAAGTTAATGAGCCATCATGCCTCCATGATGAAACCTCCATAAAAATCCCCAAAGTACCGGGTTTGGGGAGCTTCTCAACTGGTGAACACATGGAGATTTGGGGAGAGGGGTGCTCTCAGAGAAGTCATGGGAGCTCCGTGCCTCTCCCCACATACCCTGCCCTCTGCAGCTTTTGCATCTGGTGGTTCCTGACCTATATCCTAGTAAGCTGGTAATGTAGTAAATACACTGTTTTCCTGAGTTCTGTGAGCTACACTGGCAAATTAATAGAATTCAGGGAGGGGGTCGTGGATTTACAGCCAGTCGGTCAGAAGCACAGGTCACAAACAACTGGACTGGTGACAGGCATCTGAAGTGACAGCAGTCTTGTGAGACTAAGCCTTTAACCTATGAGACCCAATACCATTTCCAGGTAGATAGTATCGGACTTGAGTTAAATTCGTGGGACACCTGGTCAGTGTCTGCTGAGACGTGGAGAATCGCTTGGTGGTGTGGAAAGACAAGAACACATGCTGGAGTTGCTCTCGCCAATGCTCAGCTCACAATCCTGGTAGCCCTGCCACCCAATTTTTCTTCCATTGGTTCCATCAACATGGAAGTGCCTACCATGAGGCAAGAGCTTTGCCAGGTGCTAGAGCTCCAAGAGCATCCACACTGTCCATAAGGAGCTCATAGACGGCAGGAGGAGCAAGCCAGGTAAACAGAGAACCCAACGTGATATTGCAAGTAGATGACGGAACAGACGCGACCTGGAGGTACTCAAGGGGAAGTGTAACTAGAGGTAGGGAAATGGCACTCAGAGAACGCTTCCCAAAGGAGGAGTTTCCTGAGCTGAATTTTGAAGGTTAAGTCCCTGGCAAACAGGACCTAGCCAAGAGAATGAGGGCGAAGAGAGAGAATGCCAGGCAGTGACCATAGAGGTGGGCAGGGGTCACATAATGGGACTCAGGCACTGCTGGCTCTACAGAAACTTTTGTACAATTTTATAAAAAGGCTTCCCTGCCCCCTGAAATGCCTTAGAAAAAGCACCTGTATTCATTTTCTGGGGCTGCTGCAACAAATCGCCACAAACTTCATGCCTTAAAACAAGAGAATTTATTCTCACAGTTGGGGAAGCCAGAAGTCTAAAATCCAGTTGTCCACAGGACTGGTTCCCTCTGGAGGGTCTAAGGGAGAATCATTCCCTACCTCCCTCTTAGCTCCTGGTGCCTTCCAGCAATCCTTGGCCTTCCGTGGCTTGTAGACTCATCACTCCAGTCCTCACCCACGTCTTTAGGTGAAGAAATACTTTGCCATGTTTCTCTTCTCTATGTCTTTCTTCTTATAAGGATACTTGTCACTGAATTTAAGGCCCATCCACTTAATCAGAATGATCTCATCTCGAGGTCCTTTATTTAGTGCCATCTGCAAAGATCCTTTTTCCAAACAAGGTCACATTTATGGATACCAGAAGTTAGGACTTGACATCTTTTGGGGGACCACAGCTCAACCCACTACACCCCTCTCAGTGAGGTGGGACCTAGAACAAGGCACAACTTGTATATGCATCACAGTAGGCCTGGCCCTGCTGAATTGAGCTCTGCCTCCCCACCCGACAGCGGTAACGGGTGGACCTACGATGAAAATGCCAGTCTCTGTTATTCCAGGGCTTGTGCTCATCACTCGCTGCATCCATTTCTCACTCTGAAGACCAATAAAAAGTATCCTTTAAAACAACCTACAGAGCCTACCAAACTTTCACCCTGAGTTGGAACCCACTCAGAAATGAGACTAAGCCCTGTTCAAAAAATGGTAACAGAGGGGTGCCTGGGTGGCTCGGTAGGTTAAGCATCTGAGTCTTGGTTTCAGCTCATGGTTCGTGGGACAGAGCCCCGAATCAGGCTCCACACAAACAGCGTGGAACCTGCTTGGGATTCTCTCTCTCCCTCTCTCCCTGTCCCTCTCCCACTCTCTCGGTCTCAGATAAATAAACTTTAAAAAATGGTAACAGAGAAGTTGGATTTAACCAAGCAAATAATAAATTAGAGAATGTGTAACTAGAAACTTAGGAAATGGGAATCTTAGACGGAAAAAAAATCCTCTCACTAAATTCTTAAATATTTCCTCAGATTAGTTTGTATACTGCTATGTTATAGTGGTTATAATAGTGAGTTCGTTCAGTCTGAACCCTGTGGTGGAGAGGGTTACAGTAGAGTATTTATCATCTCTGTCATCTTTCTGAATGATCTTCTTTATAGAATTCCACTTTCAGAGCATTGCCCAGAATAGTATGTGGCTTTAGAATTAGCATCAAGTCTAGAAGAAATCGTGGAGGCATTGAATAGACTGGGTGGTATTTATTTTTATACAGAAAGGCTGATTTAAGCACTCTTCAGCACTCAACACTTAGAGCTTGTGTCCAGAAAAAGACTTAGTTCATTAACTTTACCAAAGCCCATGTTGAAGAACATTTATTCAATGAAATTTTTCACTTTAGAATCAAGAAACAGCCATTCCCAGAAATTGTGGTTTTAAAACAATCATCATAAAGATTTAAAGTGTGGCGATCTATTAAACTAAAGATTCTTTTTTTTTTTTATTTTCTTAACGTTTATTCATTTTTTGATAGAGAGAGACAGAGCGTGAGTGGGGGAGGAGGGGCAGAAAGAGAGGGAGACACAGAATGCAGGCTCTGAACTGACAGCACAGAGCCCGACGCGGGGCTCGAACTCATGGACCGTGAGATCATGACCTGAGCCAAAGTCAAACGCTTAACCAACTGAGCCACCCAGACGCCCCTAAAGATTCTGAATCCTTTATTTGAAACATGAGCCAAGATTTTAGGTGTTAGAAAGGTCACAAGGGGTATATTCTGCATATTACAAACCACCTGCAAAAGGGTCTCGTTGCCCGTACTCAAACACAAAACATTTACAACCAGACATGAATCTTC
Source organism: Neofelis nebulosa (assembly GCF_028018385.1). NCBI lineage: Eukaryota > Metazoa > Chordata > Mammalia > Carnivora > Felidae > Neofelis > Neofelis nebulosa. The sequence goes on from NC_080783.1 coordinate 28,260,026, forward strand.
TCATTATGGGACAGATTAAAATCTATAGCCTCATATCAGATCAGATTACATTATTAAAACCTTTCAGCTTTCAGAACTGCTCAGATTTTAAAATTGCTGAAGAGGTATTGTAGACATGGAGGTAGTATTTCATCTCTTCTTGAAGAAAATAATGATTACCTAAAGCTTATCCAACCGTTACAGACACAGCTTCCTTCCAGTCCAGCCGCTGATAATGGACTAGGTTAGTCTGAACTCTGGTTATCCTTTGACCACATCCTGAAGCCACACAATCTATGGTACAATTGGAACTAGTACCTACGACTCCAGACTTCCAATCTTAAAATTGGAAAATTTGAAAAAGCAATTAAACTCTGTTGGGAAGAAAAACATGCAAGAATAGTCCAGAAAATTTGGTAAAAGAATAAAGAATACTAGCACAGACAGTTATTAAATAGTCAATCAACAATAAGGTGCTAGTGTAAGAACAGAGATTCATTCATTTTGTCACTAATTATTTCAACAGGATCTGGGGCAACTGGGTGGCTCAGTCAGTTAAGCGTCTGACTTCCGCTCAGGTCATTATCTCACTATTTGTGGGTTTGTGACTCTCCTCAGGCTCTGGGCTGACAACTCAGAGCCTGGAACCTGCTTCAGATTCTGTGTCTCCCTCTCTCTCTTCTCCTTCCCTGCTCATGCTTGCGCTCTCTCTCTCTCTCTCTCTCTCAAAGATGAATAAACATGGGGCGCCTGGATGGCTCAGTCAAATGTCCAACTTCAGCTCAGGTCATGATCTCAGTTTGTGAGTTCGAGCCCCACGTCAGGCTCTGTGCTGACAGCTCAGAGCCTGGAGCCTGCTTCGGATTCTGTCTCTCCCTCTCTCTCTGCCCCTACCCTGCTCATGCTCTGTCTCTCAAAAATAATAAATAAACATTAAAAAAATTAAATAGACTCTTTTGAAACAGCGCCATAATATTCTCAGAGTGCCATCATCACACATATGTAGGCAAATTCTTTTTTTTAATGTTTATTATTTATTTTTAAAATATAATTTATTGTCAAGTTGGCTAACATACAGTGTATACAGTGTGCTCTTGGTTTTGGGGGTAGATTCCCATGATTCATCACTTACATACAACACCCAGTGCTCATCCCAGCAAGGGCTCTCCTCAAAGCTCATCACCCATTTTCCCCCATCCCCCACTCCCCCACATCAACCCTCAGTTTGTTCTCTGTATTTAAGAGTCTCTTATGGTTTGCCTCCCTCCCTTTCTGTTTGAAACTATTTTTCCCCCATTCTTTTCCCCCATGGTCTTCTGTTAAGTTTCTCAAGTTCCACATATGAGTGAAAACATATCGTATCTGTCCTTCTCTGGCTGACTTATTTCACTCAGCATAATACCCTCCAGTTCCATCCATGTTGCTGCAAATGGCTATTTCTGAGAGAGAGAGAGAGAGAGAGAGAGAGAGAGAGACAACGAGCAGGGAGGAAGAGAGAGAGAGAGAGAGACACAGAATCTGAAGCAGGCTCCAGGCTCTGAGCTGTCAGCACACAGCCTGATGCGGGACTCAAACCCACAGACCGCAAAATCATGACCTGAGCCAAAGTAGGATGCTCAACTGACTGAGCCACCCAGGCACCCCCTGTAGGCAAATTCTTATAGAACTCCCTTTGGAGCCTGTTGATGAGCCTTGCATAGCGTTTCCAGAGTAATAATTTGAAGTTATTCAGACTTTATTTCCAACTTTGTTTCCTAAACTCACACCTCCAAAGATAGATTGACGTGGGTTTGTCAATCAGTTATCAGTGCCTAGGTTTTTAGTTTGAAGAAAACAACCTTTTTTGGAGATTAGGGGTCAAAGTTACCTCATTGCCAATCTAAAAGTCTAAATTTCATCTTTTCAGAGATGTCAAGTGTCAAATACACTTTCCCCTACTCGAACGATAAAAAAAAAAAAGCATTTTGGGGGTCAAAATTTGTTCCATTAAAAAATAATAAAGCTCTTTATTTTTCTAGCCCTTGTATATTTTCTTTTGTTCTTTATTCTGTAACATTAAGTAGGTTGAGCATACAGGCATGGAAGACACCTGGACAATGTCCTTATCCTTCCGAAGAAAGAAGGTTTTAAAGAACAGGAATTTTTTTTGGTATACCTTTTCTGTAATTATTACAATGTTCCAATAAATGTGCATTAATTCTATAACTAGAAAAGAAGATAGTAGGGGTGACTGTGTGTCTCAGTTGGATAAGTGTCCGACTTCGGTTCAGATCATGATCTCACGGTTCACAGGTTCAAGCCCCGCATCTGAGTCTGTGCTGACGGCTCTGAGCCTGGAGCCTGCTTGGGATTGTGTTTCTCCCTCTCTCTCTGCCCCTCCCCTTACTCATACTCTGTCTTTTGTTCTCTCAAAAATAAACATTAAAAAAAAAGAAAAGAAGTGAGTAAAAACAGAACACTCCAAATATCTTGCATTATTGCTCAAGACTGGCAAATCCTTTTTCATGTTATTTCAATAATAGCCCTTTATGCCAAAGTACATTTACCGGTCCACACATATCATAACTCAGGGAAGATTGTTTCTACCGATAGTTTTTCAGGCAGCATGGAGGCACAGACCCCCCCCAAAAAATAAAGAGGGAAACTCAGAACCGTTTGATAGTACCCTTCCAAACCAGAATGCCACGTTTCTTCCAAGTCCTTTGGAATTCTTGAAGCACATCTAAAGGGATGTTATCGCAGACGCTAACATTGTTGACATGGGTGGACAGTTCATGTCCAACTGCAGCAGGAATATGGAGATGAGAATAAAAGATGTGTTTGTGGGAAGCACAGGGACATTCGGGGCCCGAGGGCCTGGACTGTCATGTTCAGGATCCGCAGAAGCGATTCTGAGTTCCACGTCTGAAGGATGACGTGAAGGTTGTCAATCGTGGTTTCGCGGGGTTTAAAATTCCACCACGAGGAAGCCTCCCTGTGCATTGCTAGGACGCTTAGGCTTCCAAGAGTTCCCTATAAATGGTGAACCACCAGTGCCTTCCCTGACCAGCGCTCCCCAGCTCGCTGCCTGGAAGGGAGGAAGTAGAGACGCGACAGCTACAGCTACCCTAGACCAAAGGACAGAGGTGGGGCACGAGATGGAGGCGGGCTGAAGACCAACTTCCTGTTTCCCAGGCTTCCTAAGTTTGGCCCTGCAGTGAGGTTGGACAACCAGTCCTCCACTCCCCTGCGCCAGACAGAACTGCAGCCAACGCTCCCACTCGCCCCTGAGGCACAGGGGGTAGACACAGTGCCTGGGCCCGCCTGGGCCTCACCCTACACCGGGCTGAGAGCAGCCAGAAGCAAACCCGGCTGGGCAGTCACAAAGGTTTCTTTAATGCTGAGGTTGATGGTAAACAGAAAAGCGTCACTAACAAGTTTGTCTGAGACCCAGGTACATCCCTGGCCTGACCACATGAGTCTGTGACATCACCGCTTCTAAACATCCGGGGCCACCATTTTAAAATGTCCCGATCTTGGTGGTGTGCCAGTGGCACACAGCTTGGTGCCCACAGACGTCTTCAAGCTTCGGAAAAGCGCCATTTATTTCCACATATTTCTCTCTATTTTTAAAATTTTTTTAATGTTTATTTAGTTTTGAGAAACAGAGAGACAGAGCGTGAGCAGGGGAGGGGCACAGAGAGACTGAAACAGAATCTGAAGCGGACTCCTGGGCTCCCAGCTGTCAGCCCAGAGCCTGATGCGGGGCTCGAACCCATGAGCTGTGAGATCGTGACCTGAGCTGAGATCAAGACTGGGACGCCTAACTGACTGAGTTACCCAGGCACCCCTCTACCTATTTCTCTTTTAGTGCCTTTATTTTCCTTTCAAGGCTAGGACGTTATCTCTGAATCCTGCAGAGAGCCACAAACAGTGCTTGCCACATGGTTGCAGATATTGGTTGATTTACAGTCAGTACGAATTCTGGATCTAATCATGGTCGGGCATAATTACCCCATGTCTCTTGCATATCCTCTCTTCAGAACAGCTTTTGTATCGAGCTAAAATCTGACAACTTTAATCCTAAGGAACATCTATCTCTCTTGCATTATCTAAAATGGAGACTGGCAATCTTTAAACTTGCCGTCCGAAGTGGAAATGAGAGAGGCTTCATACCGCCCTCAGTAGCCAGTTGATTTAAGGTAAAAGTCAGTGAAAACAGCCACATTCTTTCTAGAAACTATAATCAAAACCCGGAGTGTAGGCAAGAATATCACAAGGTATGGGTCATGCTACCTTGAGGAAAGCAGGGGAAGAAATATAAAGAGGGCACAGAAAGAAAGAAAAAAAAGAAAGAGAAAATGGAGAGAGGGAAGAGAGATTTCCATCCCTTCCCATCCACCACCCCTGTGCTAGACTCTTAATAGGTTAGGGCATCTAGGGGAGCACATGAAAATACAGGATGTCCTGGGGTGCCTGGGTGGCTCCATCAGTTAAGTGACCGACTTCGGCTCAGGTCATGATCTCATCGCTTGTGATTTTGAGTCACAAGTCAAGCTCTATGCTGACAACTTGGAACCTGGAGCCTGCTGCAGATTCTGTCTCTGTCTCTCTGCCCCTCCCCTGTTAGTGCTGTCTCTCTCTCTCTCTCTCTCTCTCTCTCTCTCAAATCTAAAAAATAAAACATAACAAAAAAAGAAATAAAATAGAGAATGTCCAGTTAAATTTGAATTTCAGATAAATGATGAATAATTTTCTAATGATGAATAATTTTTTTTAGTAACGTATAACCAGATGGAATATTTGGGATATACTTATACTAAAAAAATAATTTATTGTTTATCACAATAAACTGGTGCACGCTGCATTGTGGTGAGATCTGCCAAGATTTTGAAATAAGACAAACATAGTGTGACTCTTGCAAATGACTTACTAGTCATGAGGCTCTGGACATGTCATATAGCCTCTCTGAGCCTCAGTGTCACATCTCAAAATGAAGAAATGGCATTACTTCATAAGGTTGTTCCCAGAAATAGAAATAAGCATATACTGCAACCAGCAAGCATTCGACAAGTGCTCCGTTAATTCACTTAAACTGTTATGTTTGCTGCCTCACCCTTCTACTTCTGAGTCTAAAGTATCTCTAAACTCCACGCATTTTTACCGCCATCCCCTCCCCCCCATCACCAGTCCACGTAACATAGAGAGTGCACGTTCATTTTCCACAGCTTTCCCCCCCACTACAGAAAATGTATTGTCGTAAAGTGGCACAAAGCGTCATACAGGCTATGGCATTTTAATTCCCCAGCTCAAGAAACATGGGGAGTCCTGCAGAGTTGAGACTGGGGTTATTCCAGGGACCAGAGGACAGCAGACTTAGAAGGACTTAGCAGCCACGGGAAGCCAACACTCAACAGCGTTGACGCTATTCACTGGAGGTAAACTGAGAGTTGATCAGGTCTCTCTTCCCTCGTAAGCTCTGGGAAAGCCTAAGGGAATGATTTTTAAGATTAAAAAATTGTTCCAGTTGCCCCTGCCTGAGTCTTTAACAAGGAAGGAAAGGGTTTTCTCAGTACAATCCAGGTCAGATATTTACAACTGACCTGCCAACCACACTATGGTCGGAACACAAACTACTGCTGAGGCTAGAAAGTGTGCCTTACAAGTATTATTAATAAAACGCGGCATTATGAAAGAAACCTCACAGACATGAAGGGAAATGCTTACCGCAGAAACCAGAGGTGCACAAAGCCTGTGTCATGTCGGGATCCGAATCCGCAACCGAGGAGTTGAAAGACTGCCCGAGAGTCCAACGTACTCTGAAATATTTGCCAAAATCGCTCCTTGGCTGTTCATGCAAAATCCTGGTGATCCCCCAATTGCACCAGAAGAATTAGTTGATAGACTCTACACTCACTTGTCAGAGGAAGAGGAAATAGAGACAGCAATTCTAACAGTGTCTATCGATATTTAAATGTACCTATCCCTTGAGTTGGCAATTCCACTGCAAGAAATCGATCTTAAGGGCATGCTTATTCACAAAGCTAAATATGTATTTATATAAAGATGCCACTGCAGGATTGCTTAGTGCAGCAAACAACTAGACACAACCCAAAGGTGTCTTTCTAGAGGAACTGTTAAATATATTATGATGTAATACTATGGGATGTACACAGCAGTTCAAAGAAATGAGGCAGATTTATATATCCCAATAAGGAGAGCTTTCTAAGGAGGTTTTAAGGGGGTGGGGAAACGATACAGAATATCACTATAATCCCATTACACGAAAAGAGACACATGTCACAAGTGTTTCTACATTTACCTATGTATATAAAGGCTTTGTGTTATGACTCAAGTGACACATACTTAAATGTTCATAATGCTTACAACTAGAGGAAAAAAAGTTTGCTGGGAGATGGAAGGAGGCTGTACCACATGACTTAATGTATCTCCATGCCATTGGAGTTTTTAGCAAGAGCGCGTTTGAGCATTGCTTGAATCATTTTAACCGATAGCTTTTTAAAAGAAATGTAAAAATAATTAAATTGGCTATTTTGACTATCCTCCCCGAATCCTGTTTACTTCCCTACAAAGACCTTCTTTATGAAACAGGGATCTCAGAGAGAAAAATCTAAATCACATAACTGTGGCAAATTCACACATACCTAGGATTTCCTGAGAATATTCACCCAGGATCCTGGGATCTAATTGCTTCAGGAATGGAAGAGACCACAGAAAGAATCCATACCATGAACCAAGTGAAAATACTTGGTTCAGGGATTCAAGCTTAGTTCAAGTGTTCTACAGAACCATGCAAAAGGAGAGCAGTCATTTGTGAGTGTATACATGGATAATCCCAGGAGTTCTCGGGTTGCTCTCAAACACAGACTTATAACAGAGGCTTAGAAAGAGAAAGCTATTTAAGACACCAACCATCCAACAAAGTAAAAATAATCAGAATCTGAGTCACCCAGAGTATCAGACTGTAATGCATTGTAAGCCGTGAGGAGGAATGAACCTGGGTATGTGTGGGCTGGTTTCTCCATACCTGAGAGAGGTGACTGCAGGATGAGTCTGACCCGGGAAAGGGGGTTGACATTACAGTTCAGTCCTAAGAAGCTGAGAGTGACCTGAGTCTCAAGCCACACAGATTGAAAGGGGGTTGACATTACAGTTCAGTCCTAAGAAGCTGAGAGTGACCTGAGTCTCAAGCCACACAGATTGAAAGGGGGTTGACATTACAGTTCAGTCCTAAGAAGCTGAGGGTGACCTGAGTCTCAAGCCACACGGATTGAAGGAGGTGAAGGTGAAAACGTTGGCAGTGACCAGGGAAGCAAGAGACCAACTGCAGAAGTGGCAGAATAAAACTACACAAGACACCCAGGAGGCCCCCGTGGAAATTTATGAGCTTTGCGGGGAGGGTTTGTGGGAAACTGAGGTTTCCTCAACTCTGGTAAAGAACTAGTCTATTAACATTGCTCCTTATCACAATTAGAAGCCTATTACAAACTCTACCTCAGCCCCATTGGGTTAAATGTACACCCAGGTTACATTTAAAAACCAAGTCCAGGGTGCCTGGGGGGGCTCAGTCAGCTAAGTGTTGGACTCTTGATTTTAGCTCAGGTTGCGATCTCACGGTTCATGAGTTCCAGCCCCGCATCAGGCTCTGTGCTGACGGTGTGGAAACTGCTTGGGATTCTCTCTCCCCCACTCTCCCTCTGCCCCTCTTCACATGTGCGTGATCTCTCTCTCCCTCTGCCCCTCTCCCCGGCTTGCACGTGCACACACATACTCTCTCTCTCAAATAAAAAAAAAAAAAAAAAAAAAAAACAAGTTCTATAAAATATCTATTCTTAGATAAGAGAACAATGGTAACTTGAAGCATGATCTTTATCCCTTCTTATTGGATTAGTAGATTAATTTCTAAGTTGTTTGTTGTTTCAAGAAAGACTACTACAGGGGAGCCTGAGTGATTCAGCCGGTTGAGCGTCAGACTCTCCATATCTGCTCAGGTCCTGATCTTGTGTGCTGAGATTGAGCCCCCTGTTGGGCTCTGCGCTGACAACGTGGAGCCTGCTTGGGATTCTCCCCCCACCTCTCTCTGCCTGTACCCAGCTCATGCACACACACTCTCTCAAAATAAATAAATAAACATTAAAAAAAGAAATACTATTGCAAAGGCAGTATTTCAGAATGATTTATCTCCTTAGGTTGGTTGAGAACGATGACCTCTGGGTCAGCCCAATCCCTACCACGCTTTCAAAACCTCGCTCGGAAAAAAATAAAGGTGGCAATATTACCTATTACTTCTTCACTGTTTGTTTCTCGAAGTCATGGTCCTTGCCCTGTTGTTGTGTATCTTTCATGAAGCCAGCCACAGAATAGAACAGCACTTCCACGTTTAGAAGCTTGTAGCGTAATAAGAAGAAAAAACTCAAAAGAGGTTTATAAAAATGGTAGTATATTTTAATTGTTGAAATTTAATACCAAAAATACTTGAATTATAATGTAATATAAATGTGATGTTCACAAGCTAATGATAGGAAGAAAAAGATATGGATCCATGTTGATCTAGAAATAAGATACCTGTTTAAAGTTGATAGGTAAAGGTTGTGTTTCTGTTACATGCAGCCGAATGTCCTGTATAACATATCTTGCTAAGTCTAAAATGGTGGCTTCGGGGTGCCTGGGTGGCTCAGTCAGTTAAGTGCCCAACTTTGGCTCAAGACATGATCTCGTGGTCCATGAATTTGAGCCCTGCGACAAGCTCTGGGCTGACAGCTCAGAGTCCGCTTCAGATTCTGTGTGTGTGTCTTTCTCTGCCCCTCCCCTGCTCATGCTCTGTCTCTCTCTCTCTCTCTTAAAAATAAACATTAAAAAAAATTTTTATTAAAAATAAAATGGTGGCTCTGTCCCCAAGGAAAGATGGCAGCTGGTGCCCACCAAAGGAAATATCACTGCTGCACTCACAGTGACTATCAAGGTGAAAGGGATCTGAATATGGCACCCCCAAATACTTAGGCTATTCCTCAGTCTTTCACGGGCCAGTAATTCTCAGCCTGATCTGTACATTGCAAGCCCTAGAGAAATCTGAAGAATATGGATGCCTGAGTCCTACCCGCAGAGATTCTGAGTTAATTGATCCAGGGAGTTTTAAAAGCCCTTCGAGTGATTCTAAAGTACAATGTTGAGAACCACTGATGCAAACGGAATCTTGGTGTACAAATCTGTGGTCCTCCTGACTTGCCCAGATCTGCTCAGACATGTCTAAATCCTGGGGTGAGTAGAGTCAGAGCTTTGTAACTCTCCAATGTCTGGTCTCTTGTGTTCACAGAGAAGATTACTAAATCTCATCTCTTCCCCCCCCCCCCCATGCAAAACCTGTATGCTCACATATGGTGGCTGGCCGTAAGCTATTTACATGTGCATACAGGTTTTTCTCCTTACCAAATGCAAAAGCTAAAAACACTACCATCTGGTCAACCCCTGCTGACCACCCCCCTTCCCCAGTTGTTCCACCACTAAGGGCAAGAACATGCCTACAGATGAGAGAGCAGAGCTTCTATTTGCTAAATGTGTTCAGAGTTTACATTATGTTCAGGACATAAAAAATTTCCCCATGCCAGACAATATTTAGTGAATCGTGATATGTGCAAAGCATCATTATGCCTCTCTTTTGGGGAACACAAAGATAGAAAACATAATGTTTACACTTTGGGAGCTTACCATCTGTCTAAGGGGATTCAATACAAACCTGCTAAGAATACATTTTAAAGAACAAAGTATGAATAAATTTAATTGATTAAGCTGCAAAACTATAATAATAACAACAACAACCTATAACAGACCTATAATGTTCTAGGCCAAATATATGACATTTCTAACATTTGGAAACCTATGAGATAGATTTTCATTGCACTGTACAGAAGTTGGAAATAAAGTACAGAAGTTGAGCAACTTACCCAAAATCACATAGTTACCACTCCGTTGTCTATTGTGTAGTAGTATTACTTTTCCGTAATTTAAATTTTTTTTAACGTTTTTATTTATTTTTGAGACAGAGAGAGACAGAGCATGAACAGGGCAGGGGCAGAGAGAGAGGGAGACACAGAATCGGAAGCAGGCTCCAGGCTCTGAGCCATCAGCCCAGAGCCGACGCGGGGCTCGAACTCACGGACCTCGAGATCGTGACCTGAGCTGAAGTCAGACGCTTTAACCGACTGAGCCACCCAGGCGACCCCTTTCCAGTAATTTAAGTGTAAGTCTTGATGACGATGAAAAATTCGTATCTACATTCTGTGGAAATGTTCCACAACGTCAAGTCAATATTATTACATGCAGATATCTTGAATACTACAGGAATCTTAGAAAGTTTGAAGAATACATCAAAAAGTCTGGTGAAGACGCATTGCCTTGGGGAGTCAGACCCCAAGTGGATTTTTCCTCCGACAAATCATTGCCCCTTCTATCCCTTAGTCTCCTTATGTATAAAACATGGATATTATTTTTATATCTGCCTCAAAGATGTGTTGTGAGAACTGAGAATTTCTTGATGTGGTAGAAAAGCGCTTTGGGCTGTTGCGTTTTGTTTTGATTTTAATGTCTTGAGAATAAGAAATATAAGAAGAGGTGGGTTTTCTCACAAAGCTAAAGCAGCCAATGTGGAGGGCTCCTCACTTTCTTGGGTTCTTCAAAGGCTGCACGAGTTCCCCATGGGGGAAGTGAGCAGAGGCAACCTAGGCAGCCTAGGCACCACCCTCCATTCCCTCCTGGTGGCTGCCCTGGCATTGGTGCAAGGCACATTGCTACCATTACCTCTGCCAATGCTGGGTCTTAGCAACAAGCAATCCCTGTTGGTCCATTGAGCACCGAGACCCTATCTGGGTTTTCCAGGACTGAAGCTGGGGAGGAGAGCACTGCAATTGACAGATCTTAGTTTTATTGGGCCAGCTGCAGTGACTTCAGCTGTGGTGATAGGGAGAGGGGAAGGGAGGCAGGGGTAAACAGACCTAGCAAGGTCAAGGCTGAAGTTCTCCAGGGTTTGCCCTCTGGCAAGGAGCATCTTGGGAGCAGAAAACTGAAACATTGGGGCAAACGTTATAGAGTAGGCATCACCAACAGGAGTCAGTAAGCTGAAAAACAAATTCTAGTTTATTCTAGTATTTTATTTACAATTAAAAAATAATTGTGAACAGCCACACTAGAGGCAAGACTGAATTGTCTTTCTAATGTCTCAATAGAATATAATATTATAAAATCTCGGTCGTATTTAAAGAAAAATTTTTTTAGCATTTATTTATTATTGAGAGACAGGGCATGAGCATGGGAGGAGCAGAGAGAAGGGGAGACACAGAATCTGAAGCACGCCCCAGGCCCTGAGATGTTAGCACAGAGCCCGACACGGGGCTCAAACTCACGAACTGAGCTGAAGTCAGACGCTTAACTGACTGAGCCACCCAGGTGACCCCAAAATCTCGGTCATATTAAGAAGTAATCAAAGAGTATTATGTTAAAAAAAAAAAGAATTTTAGGGTATGTCAGTTAATAATAAAGTTAATATTAATACTGTGATTTTTTTTTGTATATTTTTAATGTGTGGTATTTGTCAACTCTTTGAAATGTGAAATTTGAGACACCTGGGGTGGCTCAGTGGGTCGAGCATCCAACTTTTGATTTCAGTCATGATCTCAGGGTCATGGGATCAAGCCCCGTGTGGGACTGTGTGTTGGACATAGAGCCTGATTAAGATTCTCTCTCTCTCTAAAAAAAAAAAAAAAGTGAAACCTGTGATCAAGGGTTCTAAAAAACACTCAATTTTGTATTCACAATTTTACAATTTTTGTCTTAAATTTGCATAAAATTCAAACTGTATAAACTTTAGGCTCATAAAGCCTGGAAAGGTCTGGATAGAGCATAAATTCATTGTGGAGTGAACAACTATTCTCTAAAAGTCCAGATCTAGAGTTTTTACTGTCACTCATAGAACACCTGAGACATCAAGTAACCAAGAGACTTGGTCGGTGGGGAGGAGTGGAAGTGCTCCTGATAACAGACGCCCAGGTGTCAATGGGCCAGAACAAACTCTGCTCTGTCCAGGAGTATGGGGGAGACTTGCACACAGGCCATGGCAAGTTTTGGTCTTCCGCTAAGAGGGGTGGGAAACTGTGAGCAAGCCTGAAGCAGGGGAAGAAGTACTCAGGATGAAGAGACAAGTGTGTGAGCAGGGAGACCCCCTAGCAGGGGGGAAATGGTGATGCCTTGCACCAAGGTGATGGTTCTTCAGGACTCCCACCGCACTATCATCAGGTGGAATCACCCTGAATGCTTCGGGGCAGACGTTCCCCAGAAATCCCTGCTCAGTCAGTTGACTCCTGGGTCTGCAGCCAAGTGCTATAAAAAACCCTGGGGGAGGGGAGGGGGACTTCTTGCATCCTCTAGGCTTTCCGATTAATCATTTAGGTGGGAAACCGAAGCCTGCTCAGGTAAAAAGATACGTGAACTCCAGGTCAGGATCACAACCCTGTCTAAATATATGACATTCTTTCCCCTGCAGGATGGCAGGGGTTGGAGGAAGGGAGGGGATGGGTAAAAACAAATTATTTTCATTCAGTCATTGTTTCCTAGCAACCAAAAAAAAAAAAAAAAAAAGGCATGTGTTTTCCTGATGTCTGTGAGCACCAGCCCAAGACGATGATGTTCAATGCTCCAGCACGCCTCCAGAAGCAGGGAGAGAACAAAAGCACCAGAATCCGTCTCTGGTTGGTAAGAGATTCTGAAAGGGGAATTTATTAAGGGCTGGGCACCTAATAGAACACAATCTGAGAGTCCTGTATCATAGCTACAGGGGTGCAGGGAGGGGATCTGCATGGAGTATACAGATATTTACAGATATTCAGGGCATGATATTCTTACAGAGTATGTGGGCTGTGACTTCTGGGGGGTTGGTTTCTATGAAACAGCTAATGCCTGAGACAGCTAACATCTTTCCATTAGACCCTTTGTGTGTATTTCCAGCCAGAGTCTTGGTTTTTGTTAAAGCTCTGTAGACAGAAAAGAAGAGTGACTGGCTGAATTCAAATTTAAACCAAATAGTCTATGCAAACGGCCCCCTTTCAACCACACGGAGCTACTCAATGTACGAAGTCACTGAACTCTACAGCTAGAAGGGACCTCTCCAATCATTCAATGACTGTTTTGCAGAAGAGGAAACAGAAAAACACAGAGACATAAATTCACTTGTCCAAGGTGACACAGCTAGCTGATAGCCTTACTAGGTCTTTGGACCTCCTGGGGGTGAGGCTCGCTCATATTTTTAAGATTTAAACCTTTGTTTATTATGCCACGTTGAATGGTGTTGGGGAGGGTGGTCCAAGGGGAAGTTATCACAGTGGGCAAGAAATGCATATTTTATAATTTAAGTCTGAAATTCTAAGGGCTGGCTCAGAATTACCAACAAGAATGGGTTAAAGCAAATGCTAAGTCTTTTGCTTTTTAAAAAAGCATCAAAGCTAAGGGAGCCTATCTGCCCCCTTGTGAACGAATTGAAATAAGACAAATGTTCGGCCGACAAATGCGTTTCCAACTCAGTGAATTAGAAGAATCATAATTTGTGCTAGCCTTTATGAAGTTTCGAGTGGTACGGTGAAAAATGCTCTTGGTGATATTAACCAGGCTCATCATTTTTTAGACAACACCTGAGACTGGAATGCAGAAGACCCAAGAAGCTTGGCCACAGCCATGCCAGTCGGTCAGTGGTACAGCAGACACTACATCCTGGCATCTGGCCTCCCCCGTCCAGTGCTTTTCCTTCTCTAGGTTATGAGGTCCCCTCTCTGGCTTATAGTATTCTCTCCCGCTTGACTCTTCTAGAGAGCTATATTACTGTCTATGCAGTTCATTCATTTCCTGTGGAATGTTCCTACTTTGTTACCCCCCCTTTTATCTTTTCCACATCCCATCCAAGACTGAAGCAGCTGCAGGGGCAGCAAGAATGGTCCAAAATAATTAATTTGGTCTGGTGAAGAATTCGTGTTAAATTAAGGACATCCTGTCTTCTCTCTGCTTATTGTTAGAGAGCTGAATCAAATCAAGCATCATGTTTAATGTAGTTTACAGACTACATTTTTTCCCAGAAGTTTCTAAAGTTTTATTCAAACCGTACTTAGAGTGGCAATTTAAAAACACATGCACAATTTCAAAAGCACAGAAGGTAATATGATGAACACCTATAGATTTATCTTCCCAGAGTCAACAAATGTTAACATTTTTTTTATATTTGTTCTCAGGGTTCTCCAGAGAAACAGAGCATATATGTATCTATGTATAATGTATATACATGTACAAGAGAAATTTACTGTAAAGAATTGGCTCACATGATTGTGGTGGCTTGGCCAGTCCAAAATCTGAAGGGGTAGCTGGCAGGCTGGAGACTCGGAGGAGAGTTCTTCTGGCAGAATTTTTTCTTATTTGGGAGGAATCAATCTTTCTTCTATCCAAGCCTTCAACTGATTGGATGAGGCCCATTCACATAATGGAGGGTAATCTGCTCAACTCAAAGTTGATTGACTTAAGTGTCAATCTCATACAAAAAATACCTTCACAGAAACACCCAGCATAATTTTTGGCCAAATGTATGGGCACAGTGGCCCAGCCAAGCTGACACATAAAAGTAACCATCACAATTTGCTTTCCATCTTGTTTAAGAAATAAAACATTGTGCAGGGCGCCTGGGTGGCGCAGTCGGTTAAGCGTCCGACTTCAGCCAGGTCACGATCTCGCGGTCCGTGAGTTCGAGCCCCGCGTCGGGCTCTGGGCTGATGGCTCGGAGCCTGGAGCCTGTTTCCGATTCTGTGTCTCCCTCTCTCTCTGCCCCTCCCCCGTTCATGCTCTGTCTCGCTCTGTCCCAAAAATAAATAAAAAACGTTGGAAAAAAAAAAAAGAAATAAAACATTGTGGACATAGTTGATATTCTACTTATACCTCTCCTTAGATGTCCCATTTAAAAGTGATGATTTTTTTAATAAACTCCTTTTTGTGACCTCAAATGCCTTCTGATGCCATCACCTAAACTCCGGTTTCTGGTTCAATGTGGAGATAAGAATTGAAGACATGGCCTCACCTTTGCCATGATGATGTATTCTTTCCAGGACCTACCGGCCATAGGAAGTTGTACACAGGTTCTATAGAAAACTCCATTATGAGCCATTGTACCAAGGTGGATTCACTGGGAGTCACTATGTGGAATGCACACAGAACTCACATGTTCAGATCACAGCATGTTTGGATGTTTCTGTCCAAATAGTCTCATCTACTATTACATGAGTCATGACTATTTTACTTGCTTATTTATTGCAAGGATAAGTAAATGGTGAATGTTGGGAAACTTGGAAAGAATAAGAGGTGTCAGACAAATTCAAGGTACAGTGCACTGCCCTCCCACCCCCAAGCCAGTTTAATTCCAACCTGGAACCGGCTGGATAAGAGGCCTGAGCTCTGCACACTCCCGGATCCCTTCCAGAGTCTAGGACTCCATGACTGGTATTTGGAGTGATAGCATCCTTAACTCAAATTCTCTCTGATTTGCTGCTGTAGCTTGTAGGCTCAAAGAGGCTGACTCTTCCCCAAGGATATCAAGTGCAGTGTAAGCTACAGATATCTGCTCATCTGAACAAGCCTTAATCATGGAAAGAAAGCTCCTAAAGAAGGAAATGAAAAAACTCCTGTAAGTATGATTGAGAATAAGCTTTCGTTTATTACACTCGGCATTTGGTGGGTTTCAGGTCATTGATGGTTTAGATATTGTCAGAGGGTAAAAATCTAAGAGAAGAATGGATTCCTGCACTATAGGAGAAAGCTAGATGATCTGGCTTCTGCCTCCTGCCTGAGAAGCCTCACGTGTGGTGCAAAGCAGGATGCTGACTCTCTTGGGAGAGATGTTTCTGCCAAGACCATGAACTGCACATCTGAGGCATCCCCATTCTGGAACCTGACAGCTGAACCCCCATGCCAGGCTGCCTCTACTGGACAGGGTGTGCCTTTGAAAGGGCCCTGCCAGGAACACAGGCGAGATTTCTGCAAAATGTGCCCAAAGGTACATTTATAAGTGTAGCCTGCCTCTTTCATTGTTAGTCTTATCAACTAAATAATTCATCTCCTTGTTCTTGCCATTTGAACTTAAAAAAAAAAAAAAGCCAAGTTCTCCCATGGAAAAATCTTTTTTCTCCTATGGTAGCTTTTCTATGATTTGGTACTTTGTTAAGAGGTTGGTGAAAATCACAGACCATATGAAAAGGGGAGAAAAGGCTGTTCTGTTTCATATATATTATAGGCACAACAATAATATCCTTTTTATCAAAGACCTTATCACAGTCTTCATCCAATGTCCTTTCTCTACTACTAAGATAATGATGTTTTAACAAGTCCTTAAGAAACACTGGAATAAAATATGTAGGACTACACATAATTACATGTATGGGCTTGGAGGCCAACATAATAATAATAATAAAAAAAAAACCCTATTATCAGGAATGTCAATTCCTCCATGTAGAACTGGCATTTCAAAACTGATATAAGTATAATTTTATACCTAAAGAATACATTTAGGCTACTTTAAATAAATTGCCTTGGAATTAGAAAGCAAAAATTTGAGAATTTAAAAAAAAATCTTAGCCTAGTGATTCAGAACTTTAAGAAACCAGACACAAACTTACCACCCCCATTCCCCACCCCACCCCACCCCACCCCCCACAGTAACTTGCCCATAGTGCTTGGTAAAGACCTTGAAAACAGAACTGGCCTTATGTAAAAGTGTGCAGATAGACCCGGGGAGCCAGAATCCTCTTTCCTTTATCAGGTCCCTCTGGCTCTTCTCCCTGGGGGGCTGGGGGGTGGGGGCGGTAAACCACTTTCTCTTTTCCTGCCAGGACCCCTCATTAAAATCACTGGTAGGGAAGGATCGCACAGGACACACTAAAAGTGGAATTTCTGGTACGCTTTTCTGTATAACTCCTCAGGATATTTGCTTTCTAATGGGGGAAAAGGGGCCTTAGGGCGAGAGAATACATCCATACAGAATATCACTGAGCTGGAATTTTTCAACTGTGGACATTCTGCCTGGGTTTAACACGGGCAGCAAGGGAATCTTTGTTTTAAACAGTGGATCTCAATCCTTTGGGTTTTGTAAAACCTTTTCTGCGTGTGGGAATTTGTGATGCGGCCCCGCCTCCTGCTTTCCCATGAATCCTGTTCCGACTACGGGAGTCTTATTTTTAGATAAATGTGAGGTAAGCTCATGGTGGTTGAACATTTAAAGCTGCACCGTTGCAGAATTGCCTTTTAACTCAAAGCGAATATTAGCTGAGCTACCAGAGCTCCTGGGTTTTGGTGGGGGAGGGGAGGCACTGGAAAGAGCGCGCTTCGGCAAACTGAGCTCCCCTCTGCTTCCCAATGGTTCAATGCTGCTCTCTTGCTTTTAAGGGGAGATTATATTGGCATCAGACTTCGGGAAAATGAATTTGACCCAAAAGGAAGAAGGCAACTCACCTTTCTAGATGATATGGTAAAGAAAGGCATGCCGACGCAAGTCACATTTGTGTTTTTTTTGTGTTCAGGGGACAGAGCAAGGACCTAATGTATATCCTAAATAAGCCTAATCTTGATCCTCCCGTAGTGTCCTCATCCTAGAGTCCTCCACACGGTCTTTTCGACTCATTACACTGAAAGCAAAAATAACGAGAAAGTCCAAGTTATGAGACTGTTTGCTCTTGGCTATTTCGCTCCTAGAAAAGATTAAAAAGCAAAATGGATGCAAAGTTAAACGTTACATACATGTTGTTCAACAATTTTTTTGACAAAATAAGTTATGCAGTTCTCTAATTTTATTTATTTACTTACTTATCGTTTGCATTCATGGAGAAAACCAAAGAATGGAATAATCAAAATCCGTCATCATTGTTAATGTTGAAGTTCAGATTCATGTTCTGTAATGAAAGTTCCCCTCACGGAAATTATGTAAAGGCCTAATAAGTAAATCCTCAGCTTCTTTATGCTTACCTGTTTGCACTATTAAGGAAGAAAGGATGTGTCCCTGCCCTACCCTCCGTCCCTGCCTGACTTCCCTAGAGCTGAATAAGCAGTTAGGCCTGGTGTTCTAAAGTACATCTCTGTGCACATGTTAAATGGGGAACTTAAATCGATCAGATAAGTGCTTTCAAACTTTAATGAGGTCTCAACGCAAGGCCCTTTTGATTGCGGAAGTTGGGGGTGCGTGGCTGGGGAATTTGTATTTGTAATGAGCAAACAGGCCACGCCCACACGGCTAGTCCAGCATCAACCTTTCCATTAGGTTTCAACCACCAATCACAGTTCTTTTTGCTGTTGTTCACTCTCTAGTTTTGTTTAGTCACTGGAAGAAGTACAGTTGACCCTTGATTTGACCCCAGATTTGAACTGTGTGGGTCCACTTATGCACAGAATTTTTTTTAATACAGTACAATACTGTAAATATTTTCTGTTATGATTTTCTTAATCAACTTTTCTCTAGCTTACTGTATTATAAGAATGCAATATATAATATATACAACATATAAAATATGTGTTGATTGACAGTTTATGTTACTGGTAAAATTTCCAGTCCATAGCAGGCTATTCACAGTACACAGATTTTAGACTGCAGGGGTGGGTGCATCTAACCCCTGGGTGTTCAAGGGTCAACTGTACATTGTTTTGAAAAAGTTAGAACCTTAGAACCCATCTAAAACCCCAAAAACAAAACCAACCTTCCCTTTTCTGGAGGGGGGCGGGGTAGAGAGAGGAGAAAGAATATTTGGATGGGGACAAGGTGAATATGCTTAGAAATTACCAGGAAAAGATGGTCAACAGGCATGGAATGAATATTTGAACTGGTCCTCAGCTTTTTACTGCATACTAGACTCTTAGCAAGCCACTCATTGGGGTCTACCTCCAGTCGTTTGCTCATGCTGGTCCCTCCACCCTCAAGTTCTTCTCCACCTGTAGAAATTCTCCTGATACTTCAAGCCCCAGCTCCACCAGGGCCCTCTCTCTGAAGCCTCCCGGGATCTCCCTGACACCCCAGGTGGACACACCACTTCCCTGGTGCCCCTGGGAGCACATTTCTGACGTTCTGTTCACAGAATTCAAAATTGTTCTCTGAGGCCCTCTTCCCCCCACCTTCACTTTTTTCTATGTTAAAATTTGAGGACACTGAGGTGCTGAAAACATCAATTGCTTACCCGAAGATATACCATGAGTTGTTGGCAATACCTAGATTTGAACCCAGATTCCCAGTTTCCTTCCAAGAATCCATCCTTTCTTTTCCTGTCACCATAAATCAAAAACAAAAATCAGTTCTAGTGAGAGGTAAATGTAATGACTGAAGATCCCTAAATATTTCTGTCTGGGAATCAGGTTAGCTGATGATCCTCACCTTTGTGGATGTGACAATATAGTAGAATAGGCTTAGCAGTGCCATTGTCATTGGGTCCAGGGAGTGCTTCGGCCAATGTCTAAGCCCATCCCTTTTCTGTCTGCTTCCCGCTCCCAGGCACACTATGACTTGGCCATCAATGTTGCTTTGCAATGGCTGGATCACTTGGAAGACTTCACTTGGCTTGAGTGGGAGAAAGTGTAAGTGGAAATGGTTTCTCTTTCTTTCTTTCTTTCTTTCAAATATATGACTATGAGTAGTGATAGAGAAAACTTCTATCTGGCATCATCCACCTCGAGGCACTCTGATTTGAAAATACTGCAAGGTGGGGAGCCTGGGTGGTTCAGTCAATTGACGGTCCAATTTCGGCTCAGGTTATGATCTCACAGTTCATGGGTTCAAGCCCCCATCGGGCTCACTGCTGTCAGTACAGAACCTACTTCAGATCCTCTGTCCCCATCTTTCACACTCCTCCCCTGCTCGCACGCACTCTCTCTCTCTCTCTCTCTCAAAAATAAATAAACATTAAAAAAAAAAACCATTGAAAACACTGCAGGGTGAGTATCCATCCCTTTCCAGCTAGAAACCTGAAGAAACCCTATAGTTGTCAACTTGGAGAACTCATATACTTGTTTGTATATTTTGTATCTACACATTGGTTTCTGTCAGATGAAGATCCTTCTCCCACATAATGTTCTGTCTTAGAAATATGGACCATACTTTACTGTGCCCATGCCATGATTTTTAAAACGGTCAATTCTGTGGGTAAAGGCTCTTTCTGAGGACTATCAAACACAATTTCTTAAGCATTTAGCTCAATATCTACCTGGGCTGAGGTGTTTGAATTACAGCTGTGTCAATCCTTTCCAGGATTATTGGTATTTTCTGCCATGTCTAATGAAGACAGGATTGAATAGCTTATTCCAGAGGCCAGTTATTTTTTCTGTTCCATTGCCTTAGAACACACACCTTGTCCTGGCTCGCTGTATCAGTTAGGGTTTAGTTGTAATAAGCAGAAAATCCAGACGTAAGCCTCACCCCCCAAAAGAGGAGGGAAGAAGGAATTTATTAACTTTGCGTTTGAAAAGTCCATGAGTCGGTCTGCATTAGGCAGGGCTTAATTCAAAACTCAAATCGTGTCATCAGGATTTACTTCTGGACTATTTCCCCTGGGTGGACATTATTCTTAATTTCAGCCCATTTTATTGCAACATCCAGTCCAAAGGAGAATAGATTTTTTTAAAAGATCACAAGATTGTGTCTCAATTGTGCCTCAGCCCCTGATTTGTCTGGAGGTGGAAGGTGGGGGGCATGGAATACGCGGACTAGCTTAGTCCGCAGTGTTTTACCCTTGGAATCTAGGGGTGTTCATGGCTTCCCTAGAAGCACATAGGCTTACAGTGGGTAAAGCAGTTCCCTCCATCAAGAAGGGGAAGAGGATCCGGGTTGGCAAAACCATAAGTGTCCACCATAGTGGCCAATGGTTGCTAGCTGTGAAAACATGGACCAACGAAGGCAAATTCATCACCATTGTTGGAAGATTCAGAATTCTAAGTGTGTACTTTACTGAGAGCAGATTCACCACATTAATTTTGTAAATAGATGCATAACATTATAAACTTAATAGATGTCCAAAAAACCCAAAAACAAACCTTCCATTGTTATTTACTCCTATTCCCCCTTAGGAAAATGCCATTTCATGGCAGACCCACATATCCAAACCGGAAAGAAAGAGAAGCAATGATTTTATCATCTTACGCTGGAATCTTAATGGTAAGGTAAAGAACACTGTTTGCCTATATGGGGATTTTATATTTACTTATGTGCATTTTGATATTAATGCATATTTATTTTATTTTTCAACCGCTCTTCCTAAATGCTTAAGGTTTACTAATATTAAATGTTCTGGTTTTAAAGATACAGTAAAAAGTCTTTTATGCCTATATGGTATTGTGAAAACCTTCATTTAAAAGGCAAAAAAACCAGAATGAAAGACATAAATAATTGGATACAGGTGATTCTGATTTACCTGCTTATTCAGAAATTACTTATTTAGTGCCCATGCTATCCAGGCATGATGCTGTACATGTTGGAGCTACAATTGCTTTGTGTTGTAATAAAAGAAAAACCATGACATGATAATACATTTGTTGGTGCTGTTGTTTTTTTTTTAACAGAACAGTCTCCCAGTTGAGGAAGTGTTTAAAATGTATGGAGCCGATTCTTCTACCAATTCTGGGGCCACCAAGGTAGGGGAGACCCGAGACTATCAATAAGAGGAAATTTTAGAGAGGATTTCTTTATTTTTATACATTTATAGTGGATTTTTAACATTGTCAACTGCATGAAATAACAGTTGTTAATCGAAACATACAAAACCAGAGGGGACCACGTCTTACCTGGCTCATAAAGGTCTGTAAAACGCTTTCCTCACGTGAGGGCTGTGTTCATAAGGACAAATGTGTTTTGCGTAAGGCTAAGTAGAGGCAGCAAACAGGTCGCCAAGCTCTGAGTCTAGATTCTGCCTCTGTCTCTGGTGAACGGAATCTCTCACTTACTCTGTAATGCACGTTTGGCAAGCCCAAGAACTCCCCTTGCATGATGTATCAGAACATCCAGAATTCAGGCAAGATGTGCAAGGTTTGTTCTCGTGATACATTCTGTAGTTTGCTGCTGCCACACTTCTTCCCACGAGAGTCCTTTAATCACAACAGTAGACGCGGCAATTATCACAATTCCAGTGACCCGAGTTCTGACACCTCTTCTACAGAGCCCTCGGTCCTTGCCTTCTTTGATCTCTTCCATATACTGATCTAAAAAAAAAATTGTTTTTTTTAGAATTGTGAATGGTCTTTACAGCCAATTCCGTTTTTGCTACTTATGGATGTATGGACATTTAGTAAGCATTAAACAAGAGGTGATATTTAGATGTGAACTACCTATCCGTTTACCTTTAGATACCTGTAGGAAATGGATGAGGAAAGGGGGATGTGCAGTGGGGGTGAGGGACAACCCACACCCACATACCCAGCCCTCTGCTCACACGATCACTGTGGATGCCCCCACCAGCACTTGGCAGGGAGGCCAGGGCAGGGGCAGGGCTATGGTCACAGAAAAGCCCCCCCCGCCCCGTTCTTTACCCGCAGACCATACAGCAAATCAAGAACTCACCATGTCCAGCTTGTGAGTCAAGCATTTACAAAAAGAAAGAAGAAAAGGAAAAAAAAATCAAGCATTTACTAAGAAGTGTTGTAACTTTGGGGCGCCTGGGTGGCGCAGTCGGTTAAGCGTCCGACTTCAGCCAGGTCACGATCTCGCGGTCCGTGAGTTCGAGCCCCGCGTCAGGCTCTGGGCTGATGGCTCGGAGCCTGGAGCCTGTTTCCGATTCTGTGTCTCCCTCTCTCTCTGCCCCTCCCCCGTTCATGCTCTGTCTCTCTCTGTCCAAAAATAAATAAAAAACGTTGAAAAAAAATAATTAAAAAAAAAAAAGAAGTGTTGTAACTTTGAATCCCACTGTCCCATCGCCTTAATCCATATGTAAACTGGCTCTAGTTCTGAGACTCAAGTTCCCTTGATCACAGAGGAAGTCAGTACCTTTTCTCTGATCACTCTAGCTTCAACTACATTGATTGATTGATTGATTCATTCATTCATTCATTCAATATGGTTGTAGGTGCAAGGGATATAATGGTGATTGAATCAGGCAAGATTACTTTTCTCATGGGTTTTATATCTTGTACTGGACCTGACATTCCTCCTGGTTGAGATAAAGCCACTCTGTGCCCAGTTTTCCTCAGAGACCAAGCTGTTTTTGGTTTTTAAAGAAAGCCCAACCCTTTTGGTTCTTTAGAGAGCCAAGCAAACCATAATGCTTCATTCTTGCTTGGTTGTTTTTTTGTTTTTTTTTGTTTTTTTTTTTTTTCCCTGCAGCTTTCTCCCTTTCAGGCTGCCCTCTTTCCCCCTTTCCCCAATACGCCCAACACATACACATTAATATCTCAGCTTAACCCTTTCCTTTTAGCCATTGTGTTTTTCCTTATCTTCCGGTGCCTTGGAACAGCTAGGCAGTCATCAGGCACTGATTGGTTGGTCTCGCTCGAATGGCCAAAGGCCAAATATAAAAAAATCACATCCTGGAAGGGATGGCCCTGTGAACCTTTCTAGTTTTGGCTGGGTTATCAATTAAGAAGGTTTGCAAACATGGGTGCCTGAGTAGCTCAGGCCAGGTTCCTTTCAAAGGGCCAGAACAGGAAGTCATGCTGTTTCGAGGAAGGCTGGCCAATTTCTATCTATACGTCTGGTCTTTCACTTTTTCAGTAAAGAGACTTTATTGTGCACCTTCTCTGTTCGGTTATACACAGTCTCTGTCCTCACAATGGACAATGGGTGACCAGTAACAAAAAGCTCAGATGTGCACATGGACTACATAATGACCAACTCGGAAGGGAAATAGATAATATGGTCATGGAGCGGGCATTCCTTCAAAGGTCTGCGTCTATTTATTGTTACAGGATCTGTCAGCTCATTTATCGGTTTGTACAGGAAAGGCAGCTTGTGTAGGGGTTAAGCATGAGGATTCTAAAGCTAGACTGCCTGGGTGTGAACCCATGCCCCACCAGCTCCAGGCAGAGTGGTCTTGGGTAAGTCATCTGAGTTCCTTCAGCCTCAATTTCATCGTAAAAACTGGGACAAGAAAATAGGATTGTTGCGGGAAATGAGGTGAATTAGTAAAGCCCCTAGTGCTGGGCACATGGTAACCTCAGTAACTATAGTTAAGGTTCTGGTACTTGGGATTTGGGTATTCGATTTCCTCTATGTTCCTATAAATCAGGGTTTCTCAATATTTCAGGCCAGATAATTCTTTGTTGTGTGTGTAGGGCCGTCCTCAGCATTGTCGATGTCTAGCAGTATCTCTGGCCTCTACCCTTTAGATGCCAATAGCTTGCCCCAATGTGATAACCAGAAATGTCTCTTGGCTTTGCCAAATGTCCCTTCAGAAGCAAAATCACAGCTAGTTGAGAACCACTTCTCTAAATGTTCAAAAATTAAAAAGCTCATCAAGCATCCAAATATATTATTAACACAATATAAACTTTGCCCATTTTAGACACCAAATGATCACAAAGGGTATGATACCACTTGAGCTACAATAAAAAAGTCTGAGGATCCTCTACCCTTGTGGACCTCACAAGCTCCTCCCTGCTGCAAGAATGCCCACCCAGGCCTTTCTATTGTGGCTTTATATCAGCTCAACTCAGGGACCTCCTCCACATCTTATTTAAAAGATTAGTAGAACCCTCAATGGAGATGTAGCATTTCAAAGATTAAAGTGGAAGAGCTATTTTAAAACAGTCTTTCAGGGGTGCCTGGGTGGCTCAGTCGGTTAAGTGTCAGACTTCGGCTCAGGTCATGATCTCGTGGTTCATGAGTTCGAGCCCTGCATCGGGCTGTGTGCTGACAGCTCAGAGCCTGGAGCCTGTTTCAGATTCTGTGTCTCCCTGTCTCTGCTCCTCCGCTGCTCGCACTCTGTCTCTCTCTCAAAAATAAATAAAAACGTTAAAAAATAAAAATAAAAGTCTTTCAAGGTTTAACATAATTTCAAAAAATTGACTTAACTAGGAGATGAGGTTGTTCAAAAGAAGTTATTGACAAAGATTCTTCTGGAATTACTGCATATACCTGAATAAACTTTTTTGAGTTGTTTTAAATGTTTATTTATTTATTTATTTTGAGAGAAAGAGAGAGCGAGCCCGTGCACACTTGCAAGCCAGGCAGGGACAGAGAGAGAGAGAGAGAGAGAATCCTAAGCAGGTTCAGCACTCAGTGCAGAGTCCCACACGGGGCTCCATCTCACAACTGGGAGATCGTGACCTGAGTCGAAATCCAGAGTGGGACGATTAACCAACTGAGCCACTCAGGAGCCCCTATCTGAATAAACCTTGATTCCTTTGGATAAAATTGTCTCCTAGACAACAGCTAAAATCCTCCCCAAGCAAGAGCTTAAAGCCCTGTTGAATACTAATCAGATTATGTAAATTTCTGGCCACTAGAATTGGCTACAGTATACAGTGGGTTGTGCAAAGGCTTGATGGTTTCCTTCAGGAGTATTTGCTGCCACCTGGTGACAGAAAGGCATCATAGGCCCAGTATTGTTCTGTCAATTATCCTCAGGTTCTATTCTTGATAGGGAGCTGTTATTTAATGACAGGGAGCCATTTTTCTGCTGAGGGCCTTGGACCTATAGAAAAAAAAATCAAGTAAAGGTCTCACACCAATGAGAGTTATTTACAATTACTTTAGATATAAAATAGCCTTCTCGATTTTAAACTAAAAAAAAAAAAAAAGGAGCATAAATCTGCCTTCAACAAAGCAAGCCAGCAATAAAAACATTCCTCAGCTCCATTTCTCAGAGGAAGAGGAAAAAGGAAAGGGAGGCAGAGTAAAAATCAGTGCAACCGAGACAGGAGAAAGACGAGGAGAGGTGGTAGAGAACATCGGAACCTCTCTGCTTTCCTTCTCTCTTCCTGTAGCCACACCCCAGAGTCTGACCCGCCATCGCTTAACTGCATCCAAAGTTCAAAGCATGCTCTTCAGAGATTGGTGTCCAGTCCCCGCTCTGTCCCTTACCAGCTGTGTGGCCTTGGATAAGTTATTAACTTCCCCGATTCCCAATATCCCTATGTGTAAATATGCATGATTCCACTTACCCAACCCTGCTAGATCGTTCTGAGCATTCATATCAGGTGCATGATGCTGGCACAGGGTGGGAGGCCTCCAGCACACTCAGGATGGTCAGCCTCCTTCCCCCCGCCCCCCGGAGTCCATTGATAGCAGCCTGATTTCTCCGCAGCAGGCCCATCTTCCACCCTCAGACCCGTTTGCAGCCCCAACCTCAGGCACTCACCACAATAATCCGCCAAGTGTCTTCTCTTCTTGACCCAGCCTGAATCAGACAAAAATGAAAAAGTGTTTTCATGATAAAGACAGGGACCTACTGCGTTTATACAAAAGTTCAGTATTGGCAGATCTTCTTGATGGGAGATTGGAAACCACGCTTTCAATATCCATGATGTCCAAATGAACACTCACAATAAATGTTGAAAGTATAAAGGCCAAGCAAACAACAGATCCGCCAAGTGGATGAAATTGGACGTATCAACCGTTTGGGAGCTCTCCCTGCCCCTACCCTTCCTTTTGCTCCAGGCTTCCACTATCTTGAATCACGAGTTTATCATTTTCTTTTCTTTCTTTCTAGTTTGACTGCATATACATGTCTAATCAATGTATCGTTTACTTCTGCATATTCTTTGAATTTGATATAAGTAATATAAAAGACAGTCTTCGTAAATAGAGCAAATGTTTTATTCCTTTCTTCATTCAACGCTATGTTGCACAAATTCATCCCTGTTGTTACACACAGTTTATTTTCACTGCGTATAGTATTCCGCTGTAGAAGAGTATGCCACCGTTTATTTATATATTCTTCCATTATAGACACTGGGATGATTACTGTGATATGTCTCTTTGTGTACAGTAAAAGAATTCATTTATTTGTTTCTTTATTGAGAGAGAGCAAGAGAGAGAGTGCATGTGAGTGGGGGAGGGGCAGAGAGGGAGGAGGAGAGAGCATCCCAAGCAGGCCCCACGCTGTCAGCACAGAGCCGGACTTGGGGCTTGATCTCACAACCATGAGATCATGACGTGAGCCAAACTCAAGAGTCAGACACCTAACCGACTGAGCCGCCCAGGCGCCCCGCCCTTGTGTTCAGTGAAAGAGCTTCTGTGTGTCTAGAACTAGGGTGTGAACCTGCTACGTCCCAGGGATGTGCATCTTCAACTCTATATAAAGTCTAATTGCTTTCTGAAATGGCTGTACCAATTTACACTTTTTTTTTTCAACGTTTTTTATTTATTTTTGGGACAGAGAGAGACAGAGCGTGAACTGGGGAGGGGCAGAGAGAGAGGGAGACACAGAATCGGAAACAGGCTCCAGGCTCCGAGCCATCAGCCCAGAGCCTGACGCGGGGCTCGAACTCACGGACCGCGAGATTGTGACCTGGCTGAAGTCGGGCGCTTAACCGACTGCGCCACCCAGGCGCCCCCCAATTTACACTTCTACCCGCAGTGTAGGTCATCCGCTTGCTGCTTTCAGGCTTTTTAAGCTTGTCCGTCTGTTAAGTGGCTGAGGTCTTAATTTACATTGTGGTCTTAATTTTCAGTCCTCTGATTATCAATGAGCAGCTATTTCTACGTTCTTCTTTTGTGAAGTGCCTGCTGAAAATCTTCTGTCCATTTTTTGTTTGTTTGTTTATTCTGCTACAGGATATATAATCA
This sequence comes from Neofelis nebulosa, assembly GCF_028018385.1. Taxonomy (NCBI): domain Eukaryota; kingdom Metazoa; phylum Chordata; class Mammalia; order Carnivora; family Felidae; genus Neofelis; species Neofelis nebulosa. Next base: position 28,287,762 of record NC_080783.1, read on the forward strand.
GTCGAGTCCTGGATTTTCCAGTACTCTTCCTATTTGAAATTTGCCGTTTCTCTTCACAGACATTAAAATGTTTGGAAAATACGATGTTGCCCCATCCCAAGCACATTTGAAAAACTTCTTGGACAGATCCAACTGTCTTTCCAGACCACATGCCCTGTTTTTACTTTGGAAAATATGATTGTCATACGCATATACCCGATCACTTTGACATCTAGAATCAGAAACTTTCCACCTTCTGTCTCAGTGATACCAGATGACGTGTTAATAAGTTACTGCTCAAGGCTGAAAGAAAGGTTCGTGCAGATTCCTGTCTATGCTCTTCAGCCCTTACTGATGTATCCGGGGACTTTCTTGTGCACATTCCTATGTAACATATCCCCATCTTCTCTCCCTCTTCATGCTTCCAGTTAGAAGAAACTTTCGTTGAATGTGCTTCGGACATAATATGGCACCTAAGGAGAACTTGAATCAAGAAATAAGAATTGCCATAATACTTCCACACTGGCACGATGATGATATTAGGAAATAGCTTTAAAGGAAAAAAAGAATGTACAACCAACTCTAGGTTTAGGATTTAAATTTCACCCTACTTGGAAAATAACTTCTCATACAAACCACACAGGAAGCTATAGGAACTGCTTGCATGAGGCATCAGATTATCAGGACCATAGAATATTTGAGCTGGCAGTGACCTTTAAAATCATCGGGGTCTGTCTTCCCCAGTGGATAGGGAGCTAGAGCAAGAAAAACATCAAGTTTTGAATCTTCAAAGGCATCGAGAACAACGTATAAGCCAGTTTTCTTTCTCTTATACCTGGCATATGTTGTTCTGAAGGGCCGTTCTCATAGCCATAATCGCCCCACCAATACGAATCCTCATTTTATTACTTTCTGTGTTTTAGGGCCATGTTTCTGAATAGATATCTACTTCTTGAAGACGGAGGCCGTTGCTTATGCTTATGTTTAATTTTTTACAATGCTGGATAGCAGGTATACTCTATAAATATGTTAGCCATTTAAAAAAAGGCTGAGGTTTGGCTTTGATTTTCTTTTATTTATTTTTTTTTAATTTTAATTTTTTTAACGTTTTTTAATTTGTTTTTGAGACAGAGAGAGACAGAGCATGAACGGGGTGGGGGGGCAGAGAGAGAGGGAGACACAGAATCGGAAGTAGGCTCCAGGCTCTGAGCCATCAGCCCAGAGCCCAACGCGGGGCTCGAACCCACGGACCGCGAGATCGTGACCTGAGCTGAAGTCGGCCGCTTAACCGACTGAGCCACCCAGGCACCCCTGATTTTCTTTTTTAAAAAGCCTGTAGTGTACTTGTTTTCTATTATTTTGGAATTCTTTATTATTTCATTCCTTCTCTTTTATTTGAGCAAATGTGCTCTTCTCTGTCCGGTTTAAAGGGGGAAGCTTAAATCATTGATTTTTGAGCTTTTCTAATATATACACTTAAAGCTATAAATTTTTCTCTCTAAACGTTTACTACTTTGATTGTATCCCTCTTATTTTGTTACAGATGCAGTTAAAGCAGGGATTTTGTTTCTCAAATAAACATATTTTCTAATTAAAAAAAAAAAAGGAAAGCTGAGGTCAAATTTATTTTTTTAAGTTTATTTATTCATTTTGAGAAAGAGAGAGAGAGAGAGAGGATGAGTGGGAGAGGGGCAGACAGAGAGGGAGAGAAATTCTTAAGCAGGCTCCACACTGTCAGCACAGAGCCCGATGAGGGGCTCGAATCCACAAACTGTGAGATCATGACCTGAGCCGAAATCAAGGGTCAGAAACTTAACCTACTGAGTCACCCAGGCACTGCAAAAGCTGAGGTCAAATTCAGAAGGGCTCCTGCTTAGGTGGCTATAAACTATTCTGTCAACAAAGAGAACACAACCTCATTTATTATTTAATCCATGTTTTCTGTGTGATAATAACCAAAAACCTATAGTAATCGTGAAAACCAGAGTCTGTTTCTCATGTGAAGGAGTCTGGAGGTGGGCAGATTGGGGCCACTACCAAGGTTCCACAGGGTGGTAAGGAACACAGGCTTCTCCGGGCTCTCTGCTCGGTTATTCTTATTGAAAATTGCAAAATAATACATAAATACAGTACCTTTCTTCACAAAAAAATACACCCCCAGGGCGCCTGGGTGACCCAGTCTGTTAGGTGTCCAACTCTTGATTTTGGTTCAGGTCATGATTTCACAGTTCATGAGCCTGAACCCTCCGTCAGGCTCCTTGCTGACAGTGTGGAACCTGCCTGGAATTCTCTCTCTCTCTCCCTCTCTCTCTCAAAATAAATAAACTTTAAAGAAAAATAAAATAAAATAAATAAAAAATAAAAACTATCCCCCCCCCGCCAAATCCCACCTATGTATAAACCACACAATTATCTTAAACTCAAGTTCTCGTGGAAATGAAGATTTCTACTTACTTTGAAGGAATACCAGTGATGTGGGAACTTGATCATTAAGAGTTTGGATGATAGGGTAGAAATGTTCTACTGACCTGGAAATCTAAAAATGGGTATTTATTTTATTGTCCTTGTCTTTCGGTATTTGCCTCAGTTGTACATCATGTAAAAGTGTCCTATTGATGAAATGCCATATTTGTTGAAATGTACACATAAAGAGAATTGTATAATCACATCTTGCTCCTTAGAAATAAGAGTTCTGTAAATTCTGTAAATGTAATGCCTGAAGCTCTCTCGGTGAGAAAGCAGAAACTTGTTGGTCTTGCAGAGGGATATGAATTACTTCAGGCCTGCTGGCTCTGAGTAGTTATTTGTTATTAGTTATTCGATTAGTTATTTCCAGGCAGGATCCTGTAAAGGAAATGGTGGCCAAGTTGTTGCCCTGGGTAATTCACTACAATAGAGAGAGATGAGTCAGGGAGGAAGATGATGATTATGATGGTGATAACAAACATAAATAATAATTACTCTTGTCATTAATTTGAAAGCTAATATATGGTGCTATGTGCCAAGCACTATTTTAAGTCCTTTACATATGTTAACTTTTCAATCCCTACCACAACCCTGTAAGGTCACTGCCGGTGTTATTATTATCACATGAAGAAACAGGAGGAGTTAGGTGACAGGCCCAAGGTCACACATCTTGTAGATGGTGCAGCCGGCCTTCACAGCCAGCCAGTCTGAAACTAAAGTGTCTGCTCTTAACCACTATTGTTTGACTGGAATGGGAGTTATTCAACCAGCCAATGACACTTGAGGGCCTCCTCTCTAAGGCACTGGAGAGAAAAGGTTAAATTAGCTAACTGGGCTCCCTGCTTCCACACTCCAACCCGTGCTCCACACAGCAGCAGAGCTAAACCAGACCTGGTCAACCTACTGCTTAAACAAATGTCAGTGGCTTCCATTGATTCCTGGAATCGATACAACGTAAGCTCCACACCATGGCCAACAAGGACCCAGGGCATCTGGCTCCTGCCTCCCTCCTCAGCCCCAACTACAATTTCCCCTTTCTCGCTATGCTCTCACCACCCTGGCTTCCTTTCTGTGTCTGGAAACACAGGTTATTCCAAGAGGACCTTCTCATTCCCTTTGCCCGGAGTACTCCTCTCCAGCTCTTCCCAGGGCCGTCGGCCACTCACTCTGGAAATCTCAGCTGAAACACTGCTTCCCTTCTAGAGGCTTCCTCTGGCCACTCTGAAGTGGTGGCTATCCAGTCACTTGCTAGTACACCATCTTGTTTCATTTATGAAGCCCATCACAATGTAGGCTTACCCTGGTTGTCTAATCATTTATTGTTTGTGATTCCTTACTCAGCTCCGGAAGGGCAGGAACCTGGTCTGTCTCAGTAACCACTGCTCCTAAAAGAGGGCCTGGCCTGTAGTAAGTGCTCAGTGAAAACTCACTGAAGGAATGAACGAGTGAAGAGACAGTCCTAACCTTGAAGAAGTCCCCAGTGTAGAGCAGCAGACCGTGGGTTATGACTAAGTGCAGATATTACACACTGCGGCTCTTCTACGTGAGTGCATGCTTTGAGTTCACAGAGGAGTGAGTCAGTAATTCTGCCTGGGGGGTAAGGTGGGGGGGTGGGGTGCCAGCATAGGAGAGTGGAGGTGGGAGACATCGGGGCGAGTTTCTCAGAAAAGGTGATATCTGAGCTCTATCTCAATGGAAAAGGAGGAGCCCGTAGGCAGAAAAGGAGGGAATGGTTATCACGATGTGAGGAGCGGGGTCAGCGTGTGAAAGAGCCTTCCGGGCAAAGGGGACCAAGCGCGGCAGCAAAGGCAGCGAATGAACGTGCATACGATGTGAGGCATGAGTTCCACCAGCAGACATCCATGCTGTGTGAGGGGACCACGGCTGCTTCAACAGACCAAGTGTCGCAACTCGCGGCTGTTAACGGCGCAAAGTGTGTGCAGCTTTTAAAAACAGGACTGTTTGGGGGTGGCTCAGTCGGTTAAGCGTTGGACTTTGGCTCAGGCCATGATCTCACAGTTTGTGGGTTTGGGCTCCGCGTCGGGCTCTGTGCTGACAGCTCGGGGCCTGGAGCCTGCTTTGGGTTCTGTGTCTCCCTCTTTCTCTGCCCCTCCCCTGCTCCCATTCTCTCTCTCTCTCTCTCTCTCTCTCTCTCTCTCTCAAAAATAAATAAACATTAAAAAAAAATTTTTAAGGGGCGCCTGGGTGGTTCAGTCAGTTTAGCGTCTGACTTAGGCTTAGGTCATGCTCTTGGGATTCGTGGGTTCGAGCCCAGTGACAGGCTCTGCACTGACAGCTTGGAGCCTGGAGCCTGCTTCACATTCTATGCCTCTCTCTCTCTCTCTCTCTCTGCCCCTCCCCTGCTTGTGCGCTTTCTCTCTCTCTGTCTCAAATGAATAAACATTAATTTTTTTTAATTTAAAAACTAAAAATAAGACTGTTTTCCTTTCAGGTTCCCCGAGCTCCACCTTTCCGCCTCTCCTTGCACCCCTTTGCCATGTTAACGGCACCCAAAGCAGCAGAATACGCCCGCAAACAGGGTAAGCCTGCTTACTTCCACTGCTTGAGAAATTTAAGTAAAACTAGGAGGTGAATACACAAAGTAAGGCCAAAGTTGTTATAGCAATAAGATTCTTCTGTCCAGTTGAACAAAGAAAAAACAAACCAGAAGCATCCATGACTTAATTTCCCTTCATTTTATAGAAGTCAGAGAAGTCTTATTTCTCAGACCCTTTAGCATTGGGAGCACAGCACTCTAATTTTTTTTTTAATTCTTAAAAATGTTTTTAATCATTTTTGAGACAGAGACAGAGCGGGGGGTAGGGGGTGGGTGGGTGCAGAGAGAGAGGGAGACACAGAATCTGAAGCAGGCTCCAGGCTCTGAGCTGTCAGCACAGAATCTGACGTGGGGCGGGAACTCGTGAACCAGGAGATCATGACCTGAGGTGAAGTCAGACGCTTAACCGACTGAGCCACCCAGGCAGCCCTGGGAGCAAAGCACTCTAGAAGGGAAGAATCTAAAACCGTGGGTGGACTCATTTTTTTAAAAAAAGTTTCTTATACCGATACGGTTACTGCATGTGTCTCTAGGTGTCAAGTTAAGAAGGGGAGCAAACAAAAACGCCGCCAGCAGCTCTGCAAGGGAAGTAAATGTCACAGCATGGAAATCATCAAAAAATGTATCTTTGGACATCCAGCCCAAGAACAAAGTAGGTCTAAAAATGCAAACTGGACCAAACTGATAACGGAGAGTTTGGGGAATATTTTACTTACATTGTGGTTAAAAGTCTAGCCTTTGGAGAGAGATGCTGTGGGTCTGAATATCAAGCCACTCCTTGCTGTGTGAAGCTGTGTGACTTCAGACAAGCTACTCAACCTCTCTGTGCCTTAGTTTCCCCCTCTACAAAACAGGAAAAATAAGGTTACCTACTGTCCAGGGTGTTGGGATGAGTAACTGAGATTATGCATTTTTAAGAGATTAGATTAGTGCTTGGTGCAAAGTAAACCCTAAATAAATACTAGCCATTATTATCTTTTAGCACTTAAAAAATACTATTCACAAATTAATCAGCTGTTATTTTTTGATTCAAGTAAATGTGTTGAGGAGATTTATATGAATGCCTGTGTCCTAAGTGTTTCTCTTCTTGGTCCCTTTCACATTAATGAAAATTTCTCTTTGCCTGCTTTGCATCTCTGCTGCTTCTGCCCTGTCCATCCGATTCCTGGCACATTTATGCTGCAGAATTCAGAGAAAGGTCAGAGAGGCACTGGGCTGGAGAAAAAGGAAACAGGCAAGCGAGTTCTTTCCCCTTCCCGCCCTGGCTCTTTAATGTGCAAAGTGAAAAGGAAATTTATAAAGACGTCAGGAAACCCAGTTGGTCAACATAATAAAAGCTGAGAGGGGAAAGAGTCAGATAAGTGGTACAGCTGAGCGTCTGGGATATTTTAGGGCTTTGCAGAATGAGGGACTATGGGTCAGCAGCAGGGCTATAAGCTAGGACAAGGAAAGGGAATTTTGAAACTTGGTACACTGGATTATGAATTGGGTTTGCTTTCAGAAACACAAGTGAGGGGCGCCTGGGTGGCGCAGTCGGTTAAGCGTCCGACTTCAGCCAGGTCACGATCTCGCGGTCCGTAGTTCGAGCCCCGCGTCAGGCTCTGGGCTGATGGCTCAGAGCCTGGAGCCTGTTTCCGATTCTGTGTCTCCCTCTCTCTCTGACCCTCCCCCGTTCATGCTCTGTCTCTCTCTGTCCCAAAAATAAAAATAAAAAACGTTGAAAAAAAAAAAATTTAAAAAAAAAAAAAAAAAAAAGAAACACAAGTGAAAATTAAAATTTCTTTTTATGGGGCACCTGGGTGGCTCAGTCCCTTAAGCGTCTGACTCTCAGTTTCAGCTCAGGTCATGATCTCATGGTTTCATGAGTTCAAGCCCCGCATGGGACTGACTCAGCACTGACAGTGCAGAGCCTGCTTCGGATTCTCTCTGTCTGCCTCTCCGCTGCGCATGCTGTCTCTCAAAAATAAATCAAGAAACTTAAAAAAAAATTACTTTAACAAATAAAAATTTTATCTAGTTTGGTTGCTGTACTGTTCATTTTTTAATGTGAATCTCTGAATAGACTGGACCACACAGGGCTCAGGATTTATTCAGGTTTTAGAGGCAAACTATTGGCTGGTAAGAAATGTATCCTTATCATAACAATTGCTTTAGGAACTGCCTGAATTCTTTGGTCATATCAGGGTTTTAAGAAGTGTTGTTCTGGGGCAGCTGGGTGGCTCAGTCGGTTGAGCTTCTGACTTCGGCTCAGGTGATGATCTCACGGTTCGTGGGTTCAAGCCCCGCATCAGGCTCTGTGCTGAGAGCTCGGAGCCTGGAGCCTGCTTCTGATTCTGTGTCTCACTCTCTCTCTCTGCCCCTCCCCTGCTCACACTGTCTCTCTCTGTCTCTCAAAACTAAATAAATATAAAAAAAAATTTTTAAAAAAAGTGTTGTTCCAGTAACATATCAATCCCACTATTGGGAAAGGTTTACTATATTGTTTTCTTTTAAAGATATTTGCTATAATGAGATTTAAAGACATGGCTTTTCTAGAACCGTATCTGTGTTACTAAAGAACTATTTGAAGTAAGATGTGTGTGCTGTTGTTTTTTTTTTTTAATATGAGTTTGGAGATGGCAAGTTTTAGAAAGTAAAACAAAACAACAGGAAAAAAAGTAACAACTCCAGAAATAACACACAGATGTACACTCACGTATGCATGTGCACACACACACACACACACACACACACTGATATCTAGATGTTAAACTTAATTATGAAAAAGCAGATCTCTGAAACGGGAGTTCATAGGCCCATTTATGCATCTTAGGTACCGAAAATCTGGCTCTCAAGATGACTCACTGGTATGTTTTTTTGAAAATACAATTTCACTTCCTGTGTGTTTTCTTCCACCGCCATTAAGGATTGTTGGCTTCTTGATGGAAGCAGATCTTTTCTTTCCTTATTATTTCCCACATGTATATATAGTGCTTTGCAAGCAGTGGATATTCAGTAATTATTGTTCATTACTGAATTGGCAATAAACTGCATTGTCCTGAGTGCTCTCAAACCACTGTGCTCTGTCTACACTGACCTACAGGCTCGTTTCTAGGGACCAGCCATTTCTATAGGCTAATTACTGCCTGTAAGCCCAGGAGTGTCCAAAAAATAAGTGCCCGTTTTGCAGTAGGGCCAGGTCTTGAGGTGAATCCCTTCCATAAAGTCCTCTTCTTGATAATCAAACAGCAGAAAACACATTTATGACTTTCTTTTTGACTTTCATTATGACTTTATGTTCATTCTTTTTCCTTTGTGTACATTAGGCATCTTTTCCAACTCCTGGGTAATGTACTTTCTAAATTAGCTCAAAACATTATAATAGTAATATGTGCTTATAGTAAAACTTTCAAACAATACAGGAAATATAAACTGAAAAATAAAAGAATTCCGCCTTCCCCACACTCCTGTCCTACTCCTCAGAAATAACCACTGTTAATATCTCTTGTGATATTAAAATATTTGTTGTACATGTACATATAAATATACATACATGTGTCCTATTGATTTGTTAGAAATAACAAAGAAATTAATGAAAGCAATATCTTTATTAAATGGAAAATATGCTTTCACAGTTTATTGCTTGAAGTTTTTCAAATTATATATTTGAACTTCCTAGTCTTTTTATCCGTATGTTTTATGGATATTGTACCGTGTCTTTTAACTGGTGAACATTTACAACCTCAAGATAAAACGATGTCTCATTCAGAACTTTCTATTTATTTCCAGGCACAGAACTGCTTCATAAAGTAAGGGACAAGGAGAATATATATTTTTTTTAATCCAGGTAATTTGGAAAATAGTTTTAAAGATTTCTTTTGTATTATATTGACATTGGTAATTCATTTCTTAATTTTTTTAATGTTTATTTTTGAGAGAGCGAGTGGGCAAAGGGCAGGGAGAGAGGGAGACAGAGAATCCCAAGCAAGGCTCCACACTGTCGGCACAGAGCCCAATGCGGGGTTCAAACTCATGAAATGTGAGCTCATGACTTGAGCCAAAATCAAGAGTTGGATGCTTAACCAACTGAGCCACCCAGGTGCTCCTCATTTCTTAGTCAAAATGAATATGAGCAACACCATACCCTAGAAAAGTGTTGACATTGAGCACATTACCAGGAAATGGATTCGGAATGGACAGGACCATACAAAAGAGCTAGAAAACAGCATGCTATAATGATTAAGAGTATGGACTCCGGAGTCACACAGCTCAGAGTTGACTCTTGGTTCTCCCATTTAATAACTGGAGTGAATTGTTAAGTGAATCCCTCTGTGCTTCATTTTCTCATTTATAAAGAGAGGATTACAGCGGTACCTATCTCATAAGGTCGCTACAAGGACTGCCTATGTGGAAGGGCTGAGCAAAGTGCCAGGACCTAGCTAGCCATAATACAACTGCTTCTGTTACTATCACTCCTGACAAAATCACAAGATCATGGACCGGAACAAGATACGGAGAGAGGGCAATTTGAGGGTTTCTGGTTTCTGGTTCCACACAGTTTAGAAACTGCCGTTCATCCTAACGAGTAAAAAGCTGAACAGGCTGAGAAATGAACTCCTCTTGGATCTGTAGGACAGGGGAGGTCAAAAGGCAAACCTCTGCCCCCAAAGGTTGGAGAGACAGACAGGTGGATATAGGAAGTTACGGTTTGCGAGAGCAAAGACTCACAAGTGGAAGCTTCCAGGGATACAGCATTGGAGTATGAAAACCTCAACTGTAATTGGCAAATTATGGGAACCTCAGTGCAGACAACTCAGAGGGTTAACAACTCCAGGGGGACCAGTCATAGCAGGACACCCACAATATTGTGAAATTTACCTCCAGGAGCTCTGCAGGTTCTCACAGTAAGTATTGGAGAAAATTCCTTTCATGCTTCCAGCAGCAGGAGGAGAAAAGGAATCATGTTTCAATACAGCACGCTGTTCTTAACCTGGCCTGCCCCAAGTGGAAACTAGTTAACTAGAACCTCACCTTCTGGGGTTTTATCAGAGCCCAGCTGACCAAAAGGAAGGGAAATACCAACTCCAGTTAGCTGTAGTCATCTTGTCCCAGCTGGAGGAGAAGAAAAACTGAGAAACACTTGTGAGGCTCACAGTCCAGAAACACAGGCTCACCAAAGACTGCGTTCTAATCAGAGGACTATTGAACTATTCCCTCCCCCCCCCCACAAACACACCCCAGCACCACATCACTAAAGGCGTATTCAGAGAGTTCCTTTTGCCCAGTACATCATATCTAACTATCAAGAAAGAATGACAAGGTATAGTAAGATGCATAAAACATAATTGAAAGAGAGCAAGCATTACAAACAGATACGGCAGGGGATGTTGGCATTATCAGACCAGGAATTTAAAACAAATATGATTAATATGCCAAGAGCTCTAATAGGTAAGGAACACAGCATGCAAGAAGAGATAGCGATGGAAGCAGAGAGGAGAAAATCCAAACTGTTAACTGGAGAATCCAGGTGGGGGCGTGTGTATCTTCATTGTACAAATATTTCAACTCTTCTGCATGAATGTCTTCATGATGAAATTATGAAGCAGAAAAAAAAGGAAACGGTCAGAGTGGATCGAAAAACAAAACCTAGTTATGTGTCGTCTACAAGACACCCGCTTTAAATATAAAGGTACATATAGATTAAAGATAAATGGATAGACAAAATAAATCATGCCAGCACTAATCAAAAGCAAGGAAAAGCTGTACTAATTTCTGACAGAGCTGACTTCAAAGCAAGGAAAATTGTCAGGGATAAAGAAAGGCATTATAAAATGATAAAGGGGTCAATTCTCTGAGAAGACAATCCTTAACACGTGCGCATGGGAAAACAGAGCATCAAAGCACAGGAGGTAAAAACAGGTAAAGCTGCAAGGAGAAATCGCTGACTCCACTATCACAGCTGGAGACTTCAGCATCCCTTCATCAGAAATGGAGAGAGGGCGATTCAAGTTTAAATTCAAAGAAATATATTAACAATTCAAAACAATATAGTATAAGAGAAACACGCAACTGCTCAGGGGCAAAAAAGATTGATTTGCTCTGGGTAGGGTTAGTCAAAAGAAGTATAACTTTTATTATTTATGTTTCTCTTTGGAAATAATTTTGAGCTTAGAGGAAGTTTGCAAGAATGGCACAGATTCCTCATACACCTTTTACTCAGATTCACCAATTATTAGTGTTTTGCTCCATTAGCATTACCATTTTATCTGCCTCTGTCACTCCAACTCTCTTCCTCTGTGTCTCTCTCTTTCTCTTGGTATATAGTACATAATTTTTTTAGGTTTATTTATTTATTTTGAGAGAGAGAGAGAGAGCATATTCATGCATGCCCACAGGGTGGGGAGGGACAGAGAGTGAGGGAGAAAGAATCCCATGCAAGCTGTTCCTTCTCAGTGTAGAGCCCAACACGGGGGTCGATCTCATGAACCATGAGATCATGACCTTAGCTGAAATCAAGAATTGGACACCTAACAGATTAAGCCACCCAGGTGCCTCCAACTTTGATATTTTTATATGATCTACCGCCTATATATCAATTTTGTCAATTGACCCAATAATGTCCTTCTTTTTTAAAAAAAATTTAAAAAATGTTTATTTATTTTGTGCTGTCAGCACAAAGCCTGATGTGGGGCTTGAACTCATCAATTGAGTGAGATCATGAGCTGAGCCAAAATGGAACACTCACCTGACTGAGCCACCCAGGTGGCCCAATAGTGTCCTTTTCTAAACATTTTTCCTTTCTGTACAGGATTCAGTGTGGGATCTGATACTGTATTTAGTTGAGAAATATAACTCAATTTCCTAAACCTCTCAGAACAATTCCATGGATATTCTTTTGTTCCTACATGGATTTTAATCCATCTTTGTCAGTAACTTAGTATTCGATATTTGACCTTAACTCCCTATAGACTGAAAGCTAATGTCTGTGTACATCTGAAACTGATGTGCTTGATACCAAAATCTTTTTTTATTTATTTTTTATTCTGCAGGTCACTTAGAAACATGGAATTGCACCACGAGAGTCTACAATAAAGTCTCCAGGAGGAGAAAAGAAACATCATCTTAACACTGTAACTTTTGCCAGCACGTTTTTCTTTATGGTTAGCTTTTAGTGCAAAGTTTGTTGAAGGGTTACTTTGGATGTTGGGCTTTCTTCTCTTAGAATCCTATTGTGTGGCTAGAGTGTGGTTTTTTAAAAATGTGTATCTTAAGCTACTTCATTGTCACTGGAAGACGGCTGGTCGGCTGGTCGGCTGGTCAGAGAATTTCGAGACTATGTAGTATTTCTAGGTCAGAACAGACTGGCTTTGCAGCAATGCCACAAGTGTTTAGCACTGAATACTACAGAGTGAGGGGGGTAGGAGGCAGCTTCTGGAAGTTTTGACCCCAAATCAAATTAATCTGTCATTCACTGCCCTTACTATGTTCTCCGATGGAGACATTTAAAATCATTTCAATAAAGCAGTAAAGGAAAAATAAGTGTAGGCTTTCTTTCAATAAATATAATATCTACTAGGAAAAGAAAATGTTCTAGTCCTTCAGCACTTTGCAAAATGCTGATTAAGCACTGGTTTAGCTTGTAAATACATGTAGCAATAATTTGACCAAATGACCGTGAGTACAGCTTTCACCTCTTCTGAGGTTTTGATGTGTCACCTTTCCGCAGAAACAGGTGCAAAAACCGGTGTTTCGTTTGTTGGCTTTTGCTGAAAATCGTGGGGTGTCCCGATGCGGTGGTATGGCTGGGGAGACCGATGCCGCCTTTTCCACACGGGTTCAGTTGCGGCTGTAACTGAGGTTTACCTGAGGCCTGCAGCACTAGGTGGAGACTGAAGATACATCAGTGACCTGTGGATACACTGTCTAGCTTCCTAGGACTTCGCGGGTTTTCTTTGGTCTAGCCCTGCTAATTGTGAGGGGACATTTTTTTTTTCCTCTGTGGCTATTGCTGTCTCTCCTTTTGCCATCTGCACATCTGCTTCACGTGCTGCCCAAGGACTTGCCCAAATGGTGTTGTGAACACTTACTGGTAGCTGTGGTTGGCTATCCTCTCGGAGCCCTCCATGAATCACAAACTACCATCTTTCTACATACCCACAGGGGACAAAGACGAGTCAGTAGGTTGGCAGCGGTGGAGAAAGCTCTTTGGGCAGTCACTTGGGTTCTAGGAAGCAGTGACACTCCAGGAAAGGAAAAATCAGGCAAATCACGATGCTAGTTCTGAAAACAAAAAGCAACCTTAGACGACCGTTGGTGGGAGAGAGGGAATGGAAGGATCCTGTATGTTTTCCTGCTCTCAGAGGGTCTCACAGGGTCTCGGGAAATCTCTTTATTTTTAGCCCAAGGAGAAGTGCTCGAGCTCAAAACAAAATATACTTAGTTTCAAAATTTGCTGCTTTTCACCAGCAACTCAAAGTTATACATTACAAATTGAGTTTGTTTCTCATCCCATGAAAGTAATATATACTTATGTAAAAAAAAATAAGGCAATCAAAAACAACCAAAAGGAGAAATAAAAACATAAAACTAGGACCTATCACTTTGCCATTTATTGATAACCACAACTGACATTTTGGTGGATACATACACCATTGTTATCTTTTTTTTCCCCTACATAAACATACGCAAAATGCTTTTATCAAAACCATATCATACTGATGAGGTAGTTTAGAAAATGTAATTGTCGCTCAATTAGAGGATTTTTTTGGTCACCCTTAGCACTTCAAGTCCTTCTGGAACTCAGAGGATTGTCATGAGTCACCCCAGATGGAACCACCCCTCATCTCAGCAGTTTCCATAGGCAAACACCACAAAATGCTGGGCATGTAATGTATTTCTAGAGAGCTGCATAGGATGAGAAGTGCGCCCTTTGTCTCCAAGGTCATAATGGCTCTGCTGACTTCAATTCCTTTCACTGGAGCTAGTGAGGAGAACTCGAAAATGCCAGAGAGAATGAGAGCCCCCTGCCCCATGATCCCAAATGAAAAAAAGAGTGAGAACATAGAAATCCCCTCACGCACTACCCCCAGGCCCCTTTTGTGTTGTTCTTGCCAACGCAGCAGCCCTCCTGCTATATATACCGGCTGCCACTCTTGTCCCCATCACACTGGACGCTGATCATCGCTGCCGACAACCATGGGGAAGGTGAGCCACCCGAGCGAGGTGCCATGCCATGTCTGTTGAGCGCCTGCTGTGTTCGGGGCACTTCCCCCGCTGACTTCTGGCTGTCCCCTTGTTTTCCACCGCAGATCACCTTCTACGAGGACCGGAGCTTCCAGGGCCGCTGCTACGAGTGCAGCAGCGACTGCCCCAACCTGCAGCCCTATTTCAGCCGCTGCAACTCCATCCGCGTGGACAGCGGCTGCTGGATGCTCTACGAGCGCCCCAACTACCAGGGCCACCAGTACTTCCTGCGGCGCGGGGACTACCCGGACTACCAGCAGTGGATGGGCCTCAGCGACTCGGTCCGCTCCTGCCGGGCCATCCCTTACGTGAGTCTTGGTTCAACCAGACTGATGCGAAAGCATCACTGATCCGTCGTCGTAAATTCCTGTTTGTAAAAAAGTCAGTTTGTTTCAACCCAGGACTAGTGTTCACAGTAAGGATAGCAATACCTGGCTCTCAAGCCTTGAAAAGAAAATTGTGAGTAGGCTTATGAATCACTGGAACCTGTCTCTCTTTTTTTTCTTACTTAAGGACAAGACTTAAAAAAAAAAAAAAAGGACAAGATTGTTTTAGGGCACAAGAAATCGCAACAACATAGCCGCTAAAGTTAAATTTGGTGGCTTTTAGATGATCCCTAAATTCGAAATAAACATCACCTTGCTCAGAATAGCTAAAAGCCTGTTCTAGATCATTGCCTTTTATTAATAGAAACACTTAATAGACTCTGGGAGAACAATATCAGTGTAATGTGTGCTGGCTGTATTAGTGACTGTTTTCTATGCAGCCTCTATGGCATAAGGGTCTAGAAACTAGAACGATATGTCTCAGCTTCCTCCGTGCCTCCCAGGAGTCATTATCACCTAGTTTCTCTCCAGGGTCATTAATTGAGATTTCATGGGCATGGCCCTCCTCAGAGCACTGCTCATGTTTGTTAAACATGTTGAGTTTGTGTTTCTGATTGCCGATGATACCAAATTATGTGGTATGACAAGCAGATTCAAGAAGTGAAACCAAAAGTAGGCTAGAGAAATTTGCAGATGCAAAAAGACATATAAATATAAGAGGAATTGCTTTGAAGCAAGAACTTCAAATGGCTCAGGTGACTTGGTAAAATGTCAGACATGTCAGAGTAAATACAAACTGTTGTACATTCTGAGTGAAAAGCGACTTAGAAACAAGCTTGTTAGGACTCAGTTATATGCAGCCATAATGGAAAAGAGTTCACATCCTCTCTGCAGACTCACTAACTACAGTTGGGCCCGATGGTTTCCTACAAAGGACTTTTGTGACCTTTATTTCAATGTTTGTTTCTTCCACAAGACAGTCCACTGGTTTCTTCCACAATAAGTCCACAGTCTTATTTTAATATTCGTCCTGACTTGTTAGGAATTTCCAACAATGTGAGGAAAGGACACATACTCGGCAGGATGGTTTGAAAACCATGCTTCATGAAGGTACAGGCTGACTGAGCCACTTTTACGGAGATCAGGGAGGCACACAACTGATTTTTCTTCTTTTGTTTATTGTCACAACAGACCAGCTCTCACAGGATAAGGCTGTACGAGAGAGATGACTACGGAGGCCTTGTGTCCGAGCTCACTGAGGACTGCTCCTGTATCCACGATCGCTTCCGGCTCAATGAGCTCCACTCCCTCCACGTGCTGGAGGGCTGCTGGGTCCTCTACGAGATGCCCAACTACCGGGGGCGGCAGTACCTGCTGAGGCCGGGGGACTACAGGCGCTACCACGACTGGGGGGCCATGGATGCCAGAGTGGGCTCTCTGAGACGGGTCATCGATTTGTACTAGGCTGTGTGTTTCTTGTTGTGATCCACGTCAAAATGCAATAAAGATACAAATTGTGTTCCTGGCACTAAGTGACTCTTGTTCATATTTAAACAATAATTGAGTTCTAAGGAATGGTGACCCCTGGCAACTTACCTGACGCTGAAGATCAGGTGTTTTGAGTGTTTACGGACTTCCTCTCCATCAGGCAACGGTATTTGTGAAGGCCCCACTCGCATCATGGGAAGCAGGGAGAAGCACTATGTCTGCTTCTGCAACCCATGATCTGCAAAAGAGAGGAAGGGCAGATAGAACGAAAAACTATTCGACTATCGAAAAAAGAAAATAGAATGAGTTATGGCTGGGACACCAAAGACAAGAGGTTGCTGGAAAGCTTAGGGCAGCTGAAGTCCCAGATAAGACGAGTCAAGAAAAGCTGAGTGAAGACGGGTTTTTACGCAGAATTCCCAAGGTAGAGAAAGTCAAGCATGCTTGATGCGTTCAACTGGTAGGAAAAGTGTGTATGCTGAGTTAAAGGGCCTGAGTCGTTCCTGCTTCTGCTAATTACTAGTAAAGTGACCAACTCAGATGAGTTTTTTTAGGGACTCTCCCAGTTTCAGCAACGAAAGTCCTATATTGTGGGAAGCCCCTCAGTCTCAGGTAAATCGTGATGGTTGGTTACCCTACTTAACTGGCTTATCTCTTTGATCAAGTCACTTCTTACCCTCTCTGTGCCTGAATTACCTTATTGAAGACTACAAGTGGATAAGAAATTCCTGCTTCACTAAATCCCAGTACACTTATGATGAAAAGATAAGGAAAGATTGTGAACACACTTTGTTCTTTTTAAATTATTATACAATAATTATTATATTATTATTCTACATTACAAATGCAGAAAATTCAGGCACCCTCAGTGTCCCCTCATTTTCAACAGTGCGATATGGTCATCTTTGTTTTGGATTCCAATATGAATTTTTATCAGGACTCAATTACCAAAGACTCAATCATGCAGAATGAAGTATTAATATTTACTTCCTGCGTACCTCTGGAGTTTCTTTCCACTTAAAGCTGCTCTCCCAGAATGCCAATTCTCTTTCCAAATTTATATAAGCAAAAATAGTGCCCTGTCCCAGTTAACTTCTTTGTCAAAATTGAGAAGCTGATTTTAATATTCATATGGAAATGCAAGGGACTTGGAGAAGCCAAAACAATCTTGAGAAAGAAGAGTGAAGTAGGAGTATTTCTCGATTTCAGAACTTACTACACAACAACAGTAATCAAGACAGTGAGGTACTCGCATTGGGTAGACATAGAGGGGAATTAAATAGACTCGAGAGTCCAGAAATTAACCCATGTGTCAAGAGACTTTTGGAGTGCCTGGGTAGCTCAGTCAGTTGTACATCTGACTTCAGCTCAGGTCACAATCTGCACTGACAGCTCAGAGCCTGGACCCTGCTTCAGCTTCTGTGTCTCCCTCTCTCGCTCTCTCTCTGCCCCTCCCCTCTTTGTGCATGTGCACTCTCTCTCTCTTGTTCTCTCTCTCTCAAAAATAAATAAATAAGCATTGAAAACAAACGAACAAGAAAAGCAAGGCAGTGAGGTCCTGGGTACCTGTGTGTGTCTATATGGGTAGACATATAGATGAATAAAATAGACTCGAGAGTCCAGGAACTAACCCATGTGTCAACTGATTTTTGACAAGCATGCTAAGATGATTCAATGGGGAAAGAGTAGCTTTTCAATAAATGATGCTGAAACTACTGGACAATGACGCGAAAAAGAATGAAGTTAATCCCCTATTTCACACCATATATAAAAATTCGCTCAAAAAAAAAAAAATCAAAGACTTCAGTGTAAAAACTCAAGCTGTAAAACTTAGAAGAAAACACAAACATATATCTTTGTAATCTTTTATTAGGCAATGATTTCTTAAATGTGACACCAAAAGCATAAACCACAACAACAAAATCAATTGGACTTAATTATAATTAAAACCTTTTACACATCAAAGGACACTATCAAGAAAGTGAAAAGACAGCTTATGGAATGGGAAAAAATATTTACGAACTATATACCTGAGTACATGTATCCAGAGTCTAGAATATATATATATATATATATATATATATATATATATATATATATATACATACAGTAAACTTGAATATGTATCTTTCTGAAGAAGATATACAAATGGCCAATAAACAAATGGAAAGATGTGCAACGTTATTAGTCATTAGGGAAATTCAAATCAAAACCACAAGGGGATACCACTTAATACCCATTAGGATAGTTATAATAATTTTAGGGAAAAAACCCAGAAAATCACAAATATTTGTAAGGACATAGAGAGATTGGCATGCTTATAAGTTGCTGGTGCAAGCGTAAAATGGTTCAGCTGCTATGGAAAACAATTTGGCAGTTCCTCAAATAGTTAAACATAGAGTTATCATATGACTCAGCAATTCCACTTCTAGATATATATTCAAAAGAATTGAAAGGAGTGTTCAAACAAGCATTGTTTATAGCAGCACTATTCACAATAGCCAAAAGGTGAAAACAACCCAAATGCCTATCAATGGATGATTGGATAAATAAAATGTCATATATACATATACGGAATATTATTTGGCCACAGAAAGGAATGAAATACTGATACCTGCTATAACATGAATGAACCTTGAAAACATTATGCAAAGTGAAAGAAGCCAGTCATATAAGAATATGTATTATAGGATTCCATTTATATGAAATTCCCAGGTTAGGCAAATCTACAGAGACCATAAGTAGATTAGTGGTTGCTTAGGGCTGGGTGGGGGATGGGTGGATAGGGAATGAAACTAAAGAGTACAGGATTTCTCACTGTGGTGATGTGCATGTTCTAAGACTGACTGTGACAATGATTGCACATTATCTATGAGTATACTAAAATCACTAAACCTTAGGGGCCCCTGGGTGGCTCAGTTGGTTAAGCATCTGACTCTTGATTTCAGCTCAGGTCATGATCTCATGGTCATGAGATCGAGCCCCGAGAAGGACCCCATGCTGACCATGCAGACTGCTTAAGATTCTCTCTCTCTCTCTCTCCTTTTGCCCCTCCCCTGCTCTCTCTCAAAAAAAAAAAAAAAAAAAAAAAACCAAAAAGCAAAAAATTGTTTAATTATATTTATATACTCTGAATGGGTGAACTGTATGGTATGCAAATAATATCTCAATAAAAATGTTTTAAAAAATAATGCTTTGGGGCACCTGGCTGGCTCAGTTGATAGAACATGCAGCTCTTGATCTTGGGGTTTTGAGTTTGAGCCCCATGTTGGGTATAGAGATGACCTGAAAACAAACAAAAAAATCAAATAAATAAATAAATAAATAAATCTTTAAAAAGATAATGCTCTGCATAAAACCTTAAGTAATGAAGATTCTTTTAAAATAAGATTCCTTCTTGTTGAAGGAACTTGTGGGATAAATTATAAATATACACATATTATCAAAATGTTATGGCTTTTATCAATACCAAATATGCAGAAGATTTGAGGTTTTCTTGCTGGCCTAGCTAAATCATTGTGTTGTCCTATAGTTGGGTGACTAATGACATATGAGCTTTGTTGTTTTTTGGGGTCTTTTTCATATGAGTTCTCTTTTAACAAAAAATGAAAAGCCAAGTGACCTGTGTCACCGAAAATAACTTTGTTAATTTAGGATTTGGTTTTGTTTTAATCTGGTGAATTCATAGGCTTAGAAAATAGCATTTCATCTCACAAAGCTCAGTCTGCCATGAGTTTCCTTCTTTGTAAAATGAAGAGTATGGACAAGATGAGCTCTGTATTTCCTTCCAGATCTGATACTTTAAGACTCTTTTGGGTTTCAAAGTGGGCTATCTCAGTGGTTACCAAAGTGGGGTAACTCAGTGGTTACCAATGCAGACTCTGAGGTCCAGGGACTTGGATTCTGGCTTGACCACCTAATGGCTGGGTGACCTTAAGCAACTTGCTTACCCTCCCTGAGCCTCAGTTTTCCCGCTTGCATAATCTTATGAGGAATATATGAGCTACCTCATGTACAGAAGCTAGCCTATGGCAGGAGCTCAGTTACTAGTAGCCATGACTCTATCAGTTGTGTCTAATTGTGCTACATACATGGACTTGATAAGGAAAAGGGGTCGGAAGAAATGAGCTGTTCTCTAGAAAATTCTTTGAAGTCAAGGAAATGTAAACATCTTCAATGTCCCTTTGACAGTCACCCAATACTACTGTCTTAGAAGTCTACACCCAAATAAATAAATAGGGGATTTCAGAGCTTTTTATGGTCAGTTAATGCTGATTTCTTCAGCCTGGCAGCAATCAGTCATTGAAGAGTCCACTAGAATTTACCAGAACTGTTAAAGACAAAGATTTCAGGGTTTGTAGGGACACAGCAGGCCAGTTGGAGGCTGGACCTTTGCAAATTACAAAAAAAAAAAAAAAAGTGTGACATTGAGAAATGTGTAATTTAGGGAAGAGATACCTAGAAGTGTATAATTTAGAAGTGTATACCTAGAAAGGTAATACACAAAACAAACCATTATTACATGGAGAGGCAATTAGTTTAGGCCTTGGAGGCTGACAGACTTGAGTTCAATCCCCAGTTCCTCCACTTACTAGCTACATCTACCTTTTTGGATTTGTTTCTCTATGGTGATCAGTACTGTTATTAGACTTAGTCAGAGATCTTGGCTTGAACTGGGTGCTTCAGAGAGCCTTACTCTAGACTCCCAGCTATAATCGTTCCCACAGGACAGAAATCTGTTGGATCCTGGAGACAAGCCTACACTTCTTCTA
This sequence comes from Neofelis nebulosa, assembly GCF_028018385.1. Classification (NCBI taxonomy): domain Eukaryota; kingdom Metazoa; phylum Chordata; class Mammalia; order Carnivora; family Felidae; genus Neofelis; species Neofelis nebulosa. The sequence goes on from NC_080783.1 coordinate 28,308,572, forward strand.
GACCACACACCTTTTACCTGGAGCTCCAGAATTCCCTCTATTTAGACCCTTGTTTCCAAGACTTAAAGGAGAGTCTTTGCCTGGCCTATCCTCCCAAGGCCACTGGGAGTCAAAAGGCGGCTGTTTATGGGAAGTGGAGGGGGCAAGGAGCATGCAGATAGAGTGTGTATACGTGAGGGAGGGAGAAGCTGGAGGCGGCTCGATTTATGCTCTTGCCCCAGACCTCACAAACATTTGGGAGTTTCCATAATAACTGTGCTGTGTTGGCTACATGATGTACTTTGTACCAGATTCCTGGTACAATGTCTGGAACATACTAGACACTCTTTATACAGTAGGCTATTCATTAATACCTATTATTAATAGGTAGGCTATTTATTAATACCTATTATTATTTCATCACCCCGAGCCAAGTGAGTGCTGTAAAATTTGCTGCAGTTTCAATCCTAACCACGTAAATGAAGGTAGACATGGCTTCCTTCAGCGGAGTGTCATGTCAACGATGTGCTGACGAACTCGAGAGATTTCTCTTGGGAGTGGTTACCAGTGAGTCAGGAGAAAAGTCCGCAAATGCTTCAGGAAAAGCCAGCGTATAAACTAAAACGTTTGTGTGGGGAGAGAGGCAAAGGGTAATGAACTATTTTCACTGAGGCTCCTAACAGGCCTCAGGCAACTATAATGGCTCCTAAATGAGTGATTTTGTTTTTACAAGAAGCCAGGCTTGGGGCGCAGGGGTGGCTCAGTCAGTTAAGCGTCCAACTTCAGCTCAGGTCATGATCTCCCAGTTTGTGAGTTCGAGCCCTGCATCGTGCTCTGTGCTGATAGTCCAGAGCCTGGAGCCTGCTCCAAATCCTGTGTTTTCCTCTCTCTGCCCCTCCCCAACTCATGCTCTGTTTTCCTCTCAAAAATAAACATTAAAAAAAAAAATTTTTTTAAAGAAGAAGCCAGGCTTACAGTAGATACTTTCAGATATTTTGATATACAAGTTTATTTAACCATTGAGTTCCTAGAGGACCTTAAACAGCTTTCTAATTTTTTTCCTGATGTAAATGAGACCAGTTCTTCCAAAAGAGAGTTTTACAGTTACTTTTAAAGAAAAATAAAATGCTTGTACATAACTTGAGAGATAAACTCAGTATTCAAATATTTCTGATAAAAGCCTCATTGGCCTCAGTGCCCTAACCTCTGACATATTTTAGCCTGGGCTGCTGGCTGATAATACAAAGAGACATTACAAAGCATGCCTTGCAGCCCCCGGGACCCCAAGTCTCATTCCATTGATCCATCCATCTTTTAAAGTACAAGGAGGTAGCTAAGAATCTTCTTTATCATTTTCCTTCACAAAAATGTTGCTTATCACTTTTTCCTTCATTTCCGTTCTCTTTCTCAGGCCACCTCTCTTGTCTCTCACGCTTAGACACTAGAGGTAAGTTCTGAGACCTTCACAGCATACCCCGGTGGTGCTTAAAACCTCCCCACCCCAACGGCAGGCCTCGCTGCCCTCTGCACACACCAGCCTGCCTGGTTTCTGGGCCATTTTTACCTCCCTTCAAGTCCTCCCAGGTCAACAAAGGCGGACAGAAGAGGAAGCATCAGAACCAGAGCAGTAGCTGAGTGAGTGGGAGAAACTGGCTTCCGTGTCTCTGAGCCCACACGGGTGACCTCACACGGGAGAACTATCGTTATCCAAAATAGAATTAGAATCATTATTTTTTCATGTTCTTCGTGCTTCCAGGGCTCTATTTATCCACCCACCTAACTGATAAATCATCATGGGGGATAAAGGAGTGTGACATGCCCTTATTCTTGAGCTCATGACCTTGCTGAAGACAACGAAAAGAAGGAATTCGACGAGAAAGGCAAGGCTGCAGTACTAAGTTGGGTGGTGACGAAGTGCATGTAGGTGCTCGGAGAAGAGACAGCCGAGTAACAGCTGGCCTGAAGAGGGGGTGTCCTAGGAAGACGGGCCTAGGCTGCCTTGAAGACTGGGTGAGCTTTGATAAGCCTCTGGGAAGGGAAGGCGTTCCAGTATCGAGGGATGATTCCTTCCCTGGGCCCGGATCCTCACAGACATCTTGAGTTCAAAAGGCAGAATGGGAACAGGTTCTCTCCAATAAGCCCTCCTGCACTGTCAAGATTGAAAACACACGCCCCCACAGTTTTTCAGCTGGATTGTGTTTATTCCTACTATTTCTCTACTTAAACGTGAAAGAGTGTAATCAAACAATGAGAGCAGGGACACTTCTTCTGACCTGTGCTTTACGTATCAACTTCCCTTTCCCGCACCACCTCAAAGACCTCCAAGGCACTTTAACAGAAAGGACACACAGCTATTAGGTAAGGGAGAATGAAAGACAAACACATTTAAAAAGACTGCATTGGTAATATAGAAATGAGGAAAAGGGCAAAATGCTACTGTTGGCCAAATCAGGCCTAACTCACCAGTGGGTCTGAAATGCACCCACACACGCACACAAGCACACATACCCTGAGTCTCTGCTATGGCTGATGACGACCCTGGCTTCTGTATTCTCAGTCCATCAACCACAGTGGGCTGGGTGTAGAACGGGGGTTTGTCAACGACCTCACGGCAACGTGTTCTTGGGGGGATTTCCCCTACTGCACATTCCATCGCAAGTTACCTCTTCTGAGGGCAGCAACGACCAGTCCAACCTGCAGACCTGTTTATCCACAGCAACAGGGTGCGTGCAGGTGGACAGCAAGAGCTGGACGCTCCGTGCCGGGGCGTCTGACACCAGCAGTGGATGGACTTCAAGGAATCTCTCTGCTCTGACCGCACAGCCCTTGCCTATGTTATTCCTTTTCTCGGTGCCTTGCTTCAAGACCACCTCCAAATGGTAGTCGTCATTTGACTGTGAAATCAAAGTTACCAAACAGAAGACCTTTGCTAAATTAGATCAAGCGTTCCAGTATATGCAATTATCCACGGATCGCATTTAGTCTGTATACAATAAGCAGAAGTGTAGACACCATGACATCGAAGCCCGGAAGCAGAAACTTATTTCTTTATTTATAACATTTTTTAATGTTTTTATTTTACTTTTGAGAGAGAGAGAGAGAGAGAGAGAGAGAGAGAGTAGGGGAGGGGCAGAGAGAGAGAGCAAGACACAGAATCCGAAGCCGGCTCCAGGCTCTGAGCTCTATTAACGTTATCATCTTTAGCATTTATTAAAATGTGAACGATATATATATTTTTTTACCACTGGTATTGCTTTACAATGTTCCATGTACTTTCAAATCCATTATCTTATTTGATTTTCATCACCATTCCTATTTTATAAACGGGGAAACCGAGACTACACAAACAGCCACAGAAACTGCAGAAGTGCGTGCACATGGAGGTGTGTAGGCGTTGGTCCCTGAATGCGTTCTCCATAAACGGTGTCTATTCAACAATTTCATGACGTTTGTAAGCACTGGGAAGAAAAACAGCTTTAGAGGAAGCAGTGTGGATGCAAGGCACGGGATAGGCAGGGTAGGTGGTCACAGTTAGTGTCACTTGCGAGGGTGTAGGTCCTGACAGCACCACTCACCCCGTACCCGCCCCCAGTCCAGGTCCCTGATGCTCGAACATTGGAAGCTGACCATTGGAACCGACAGGGCGACCATACGACTGACAGGGCCTGAGTGTAGGCCTCTGACGCAAGGCCTTAGAGGGTAAACCTGTTACATGTCAACATAAATAACGTGTTGTTTTTTATGACTAACGTTTTTATGACTAACAACCGTATTTTCCAAAACAAAAACATTTAGTGAACAGATTGGCATTATTAGACATTTTTATAAATCTCTTCAACTCATATAGCCTCTGGACATAAACTCCACTGGGTGAAAAAAGTCAATAACATCTTGGTATTGTTGGGAAGACTGTTTTGACCTTCTGACCTTCCTGAAAGTGTCCCAGCGGCCTCAGGGGTCCCATACCACACTGTGAGATCCATACGATCCAAAGGCTGCCATCTGGCTTGGGTGCCATCCACATCTCAAAAGTCTGAGGGGGACGCCTGGGTGGCTTGGTCGGTTGAGCGTCCGACTTCAGCCAGGTCACGATCTCACGGTCCGTGAGTTCGAGCCCCGCGTCGGGCTCTGGGCTGATGGCTCGGAGCCTGGAGCCTGTTTCCGATTCTGTGTCTCCCTCTCTCTCTGCCCCTTCCCCGTTCATGCTCTGTCTCTCTCTGTCCCCAAAATAAATAAAAAACTTTGAAAAAAAAAAATTAAAAAAAAAAAAAGTCTGAGGAAGTAGGTCGTTGGTATTTTGAGAGCTTCTACATTACTCCTTACAGTAGCTCAAACCACCCTTACCAAGTGAGCAAGCGTCTGTGATGGGGGAGAGAGAAGGAAGATCTTAAGACGTTGAGGAGGGCAAGGATACCAAGATTAGGACATTGAAGGAGGGCAGGAATACAATGCCCAAGAACAGCAGTACTCCGGGCAGCCACCGGCAGAAGGAAGGATTTAGGCTCTCCGGGTGTCCTCAGCAAGTGAAGGAAAGTCATAACTATCTGCTTTCTCTCAGGTCAAAGCCAGGTATTGAGGGCCCACTATGTGCCAACCCTCTGCTCTAGGGCCCGGGGCACAAAGAAACAAGAGAGAGTTCCCAGCCCCCAAGAACCTACGAATTTCCAGTCAAGTATCGATTTTACTCCAGATAGACCCCAAAATACAAACGACGATGACCACAGAGTCTTGAACCCGAACTAAGCTTTGTGCTTTTTAAAGCACTTTCACAGATTGCTTCACTTGGTTTCCTCTTCCTTAAGATTCCTCATTATTTAAATTCTGCTTTTTAATACGTTTTAAAAAAATACACCAGTCCCCGAGCAGAACACATTACTTAGTTTAATTACCTTTGAGGAGTCAATGAAGCAGATTAGGCGACAAAATAAAAGCACGGGGGATAGAATTTCGCTCATCCTTTTGCTCAACTAAAAGAGTAAAGACTCTTTTCATTTTGGTGGCAACAACAGCTTTAGTGAATGAGAACAACCCGAACCTACCAGAAAGAATGAGAGAACCATTCAGCTAACCCCAATGACCAGGGGGAGGGGGAGCGGGGAGCTTGCAAATCCCCTTACTCACCGAAATGGGCCCCTTTTGTGTGATTTCCTGCGGAGGCAGCAGTCAGGGCTGCTATATATACAGCGGCACTCCCCCTCGGCCCACACAGCACCCAGCGAACACCTCCTGACCACTCTCTCCAAAATGGGAAAGGTAAGTGCTGGGTCCCTGATGCCGGGGGTTTGCCCTGGCGCAGCATCCTCAGCGGGGGCACATGGCCTCACGCTCCCGCACCTTCCATTTTGCAGATCACCTTCTACGAGGACCGGGGCTTCCAGGGCCGCTGCTACGAGTGCAGCAGCGACTGCCCCAACCTGCAGCCCTATTTCAGCCGCTGCAACTCCATCCGCGTGGACAGCGGCTGCTGGATGCTCTACGAGCGCCCCAACTACCAGGGCCACCAGTACTTCCTGCGGCGCGGGGACTACCCGGACTACCAGCAGTGGATGGGCCTCAGCGACGTGGTCCGCTCCTGCCGCCTCATCCCCCAGGTGAGTGTGGCTCTGTCTTTGTCTCTGGTCGCTTTGGAAGTGAAAGCCATGAACGAATACTATTCTTCAACCAAATCATTCCAACTACACAGCAGAAGGTGGGAGTGGGGCTACCGCATGTGGTCTGTTCTAAAAGGCTGTCTCAGATGGGAAGTCGGTCTTCATGAACCCTATGGTGTGTGCTTTTTTACTCACATGGTCCCAGATTCTTATATTTTAAATGGAATAAAAAATTAAAAGGCCAAAGTCTAATTAGGAAAAAGCAGGACAAATAGAAAACAAGTTGCCATCTGTGTAAGATATAACCTCTTTTTTTTTAATGTTTATTTTTGAGAGAGAGAGAGAGAGAGAGAGAGAGAGAGAGAGGGGATGGGTGGGGGAGGGGCAGAGAGAGAGGGAGACACAGAATCCAAAGCAGGCTCTAGGCTCTGAGCTGTCAGCACAGAACCCGACATGGGGCTTGAACCCATGACTGTGAGATCATGACCTGAGCCAAAGTTGGATGCCTAACCGACTGAGCCACCCAGGCGCCCCAAGATATAACTTAATGTCATCATTCTGAACTGTATCAACTCAGAAATAATATATCAAAACTCAGATAGATACAATCTGGGTCGGCTTAATTTTTTTTAAGTTCATTTATTTATTTTGAGAGAGAGAGAGAGAGAGAACACAAGCGGGGGAAGAACAGAGAGAGAGGGAGAGAGAGAGAGAATCAATCCCAAACAGGCTCCGCATGTCAACACAGAGCCCCATGTAGGGCTCAAACCCACAAACCATGAGATCATGGCCTGAGTTGAAATCAAGAGCCTGATGCTTAACCCAATGAGCCAGCCAGGGGCTCCGGGTCTGCTTACCTGATAAATATATGTTTGCTTGCTTTGGCTCACTTTCCTATTTAATTATCTTCCTGTCCTCTATTTTTTATTCTGATACCATGGTCACTACCTATTAGTTTACTTAGAGGTATAAATTAAAGGAAAGGCCAAATCCAAAATCAAAGTTTGAATTCAATATTTCTTAGAGAGTGATTTCACAGTTCTTAGAGGAATGTGCTGGAGTGTGGGAGGCACGGGTAAAGTGTCACCCAAACAGAGCTTAATGGAGATGGTTCTTGTTGCTGAGGGAAATGAAGACGGGAAGGGAAGAGACCAGAGAGGAAGTTTAGACGCCAGATAGGTTGATATTGAACACAGAGATAAAGAAAATGTGTCATCTTATTTTTTACAAGAGATTAATAATCCCGTGTTCCATAATGTACATAAAATAGCTAAATGTTGATTCCTCTTTAACCAAAGTAATGTATCGAATGGGACTTTTCTTTCCAGTGACTTACACTTTTCACCTTTGAGAAGGACCTGCTCTAACAACAAGCACCAACATGATCAATTTTATTTTGGACGAGTCTTGTTGCTAGGGACAGAGATGTGGATGGCAGTGAAGGGTGGCTGAGTTCTGCTCCTCATATTACCCATAAATCACTAGATGCCTGGGTAGGCGATGGGGTGGGGGGTGGGCAAGGCTCACACTGCAACGTGATTGTTCTGGAAGCAAACCTGGACTCCAACAAGTTCTGGGTAGGTGTGGCCAGGGAGGTGCAGGAGCTAGAACACTTCCATTTCTCTCCACTTGTGTTCATTTACTTTTTCTTTTCTGCCACCCCAGCACACCGGCACTTTCAGAATGAGGATCTACGAGCGAGAGGACTTCAGGGGACAAATGTCAGAGATCACAGATGATTGTCTCTCTCTTCAGGACCGCTTCCATCTCAATGAAATCCACTCTGTCAATGTGCTGGATGGCTGCTGGGTCCTTTATGAGATGCCCAGCTACAGGGGAAGGCAGTACCTGCTGAGGCCCGGGGAGTATAGGAGATACCTTGACTGGGGGGCCATGAATGCCAAAGTTGGTTCTTTCAGACGAGTAGTGGATTTTTACTAAAGTACTTACGTTCTCCGCTCTTCTCTTTTAGAATCCAATAAAATATTTAGCTTGTGTTTCTCGCACTATGGAGTCCTGCTTTTCTTTTAATCTGTTAAGACTTCCTAAGCGACAATGGCACTTTGCCAAACATAATGACAGATGTTTTCATGATGGGAAACTATAAGAGGAGTAAAGGATATCATCACCAGCCTTCTTTTTTTTTTTTTAATTTTTTTTTTAACGTTTATTTATTTTTGAGAGAGAGAGAGAGAGACAGAGTGTGAACAGGGGAGGGGCAGAGAGAGAGGGAGACACAGAATCGGAAACAGGCTCCAGGCTCTGGGCTGTCAGCACAGAGCCTGACGCGGGGCTCGAACTCACAGACCGTGAGATCATGACCTGAGCCGAAGTCGGCCGCTTAACCGACTGAGCCACCCAGGCGCCCCTCCAGCCTTCTTTTAAAGACTAGCCCATGTAGGCTCAAGGTTCGATTCGACTGGGCAAAAGCCATTTATGCTTAGTCTTAGAAGGATAATTTTGCAGCTACAATGATAAATAAATAGCTATTGTAACACCCCAAGTTGTCCTTCTAGGTTATCCCCGCCATCTTTTATATATAGTCCAAGCCTTAGCTAATGAGGAAAGTTGTTCTCAGCATCTAGACCCTTACTTTAGCTTCAAAAACAAATGAAGAAACCAGCCACCCTCACCTGTTACGTGCCTTATCCTTCTAACAGCAGCCAATTCCATGTTCAGTACTTCATTCCTCCATGAGGTTTTCAGTCCAAACAGAATTTACTGTCTCTTTGCTATATATGCTTTATAGAAGAATTTCAGGATTTCTACCAAAACCACATACACATGGGGGACTCAGCCCGTATCATTTTAATAGGAAGTAAAGAATTATGACTATACATGGAAAATGATACTAAATGGAAAACAAGGAATTGAAACTTCCTGGAGAAGTTTGTTTGATGGCATGTATGTTTCCTTTTGGTATGTTTATTTTCCAGGGGTGAGGTTCAAGCCCAAGTTGCATGTTGTTATCTACTGCACCATGTTGGCCGTAGATAAAGCCAGATTTGAATCCAGCAGCCAAGACAGAGAGGGGAAACAAGATAAGTCCCATGACTAACAGAGTCCATAACACAAATCAATTAATTACTCAAGGCTAACCTAACCGTTCCCAGTACCAAAACCTAAAAGAAAGTTTTCATGAGGGTCCTAGTAAAGAGAGTACTGAGCAAACAACATTCTTAGTATCATCCTGCAGTAATTAAATATGGTTCTTGGATCTTTCTTACAAAGTTCCACAATGAAATAATTGATGGCTTCAGATCAAAATTCAGCTAAAGTGCCCCATTCTTTGAGATTCTAATGAAATGGCTGAAGTGTCATCTCACGTGGAGTGGGGTACTTGTGTACCCACTTTCTCCAACACACATATCCTCAAAGTCTCTTGGAATTCTGGAAAGGGAATGGGTTGTTTATGCTTTTCCCAGTAACCCTCCACTCTGAACTCCTGCCTTGTCATTGGGTGGACCATTTTGTTCTCCCCCACATGACCAGCCCCATGCATCTCACTGACTCAGATGGGAGACAGTTTCTTTTCCTTGAGTTCCTGAACTATCTCTCATATAAAGCCTTCATGGGTGCAGACAGCTTTATTATACAGGTTGTGGGAGGAGAGATACATGTTTAGATCACAGCAGCACAACAGTACAAATTTAAGATTAGATGACCTTGCTCTAAACAGTCTGCAAGTTCCAACCTGCTACCGGGTGGCCTGGTCTTCTTTCTCATTCTTGTTCCTCTCTCCTCTAGTCTGAGCTGTACCCACATGGCTGTTCATTCTTTATAGCTTCCTTCCATCCTATGCCCTCAAGGGCTCCATATCTCCATGTCTATGAACAGAGCAAGCATCTAATTTGTTGCTTAACCTGAGTCATTTTTGAGAATGAAAGGGTATTCTATTAAGGATTACACTGGGGCAAGAGGCATGAACCAGGAGTATTCCAGGCAAACTGGGGCACAAGGTTAGGCTATTTATAAAAGTTCTTTCCCTGGAAAATAGTCAGATTCTTGAATTATTTGGTATCAATTATTCCTAACTCTCAGTTCTTCAACCTTTAAACTCCCAACGATAGTATTAGCTTACCGGAAACATCAGCCAGAATTCTGTTTGTCAGTAATAATAACATCAGGCATAAATTAGAAAGCCAAAAGCTTCTTGGAGTGCTGGATTTCACATTATTTGTTTGGTAGACATAAAATCACAGACTGCAGACATGGAAATTATCCTGAAATACCTGAACTGAAAGCATGTAAAATTAGAGACCCTGGATGTCACTGATCAAGCTTTTCTTCGTGAAAATTATATTTCCATCCCTGGGGAACAGGCAAAGAGAACGGTATCCTCCCTCTAATCCCAGCATTAAAAAAAAAGCCAACAGAGGGGAGTAATGGTGGCAGGAGAGGAATAACGCTCAAACTAGTCCCTCACCTATGCTTCCTCCTCTCCCTCCTCTCTTGAAAGTGCACACTGGAGCCTCAGAGAGGTGAAAGGGTCTGAGATGAAAGCAGGCTCCAAGAGTGGAATGCAAGAAGGGATACCCTACAGGATCCCACTAACCTTTTCCCCAGGATGATGAAAACACAATTCAAGATAACCCCATTGTCAGCCTATATACCCTATACTCACCAGTATTTCACATAGGTCCTAGTTTGTAATAAGCCCAGGTTTTAGATCTTTTTTTTTTTTTTTTTTTTTTTTTTTTTTTTATGTAATGCTTCAAGAATTTTCACATCATCCTTGTGCAGGACCATGCTAATCTTCTCTATATTGGTCCAATTTTAGTATGCATGCTGCCAAAGTAAGCACCAGAATCTAAATCTTTTTATTCCTTTTCCTCTTTTCTCTCCCTTTGAATCTATAGCATCTATAGCATCTTCTGGCCAATCTAACCCACCAAGCAAAGCAACTGAGGTCATTCCATAAAGAAGTGCCAAGAACTGCCATACTGATGGATACCCTCAAAGAGTGCTCCTCCTTGTGGGTTCTCTCTCCAATGATCCTTCCTCGCTGCCACAGGGTTAGGTCCTGATGTTAGTTTTGTCCTGTTCCTTCTCCTCCAGACTTTAGGGGTTCTTCTTTGTGGGTTTATTAAAGCTAAAGTGACAATCACAACCACCTGAGCAGAAGAAATGTATTATGTTTAACACGAAAGCCAATTTGATCCAAATGGAATGCCATAGGAGTTAAGCAGAGGTGGGTCATTAAGACAGGTTGCCCCCTGTCTTCTTGTCATTTATTGAATAGTCCTCAAAGACAAGCAGAGAAAGAGAACCAGAGGCTGGGGCTATGATGGTGATGCTTCGTCTCTCTCCCAGCCTCCTTGTTTGGGATAGTTTGGTCTAAGTAGCTGCCAACCAGTTGACCTTTTCTCATTTAACCAAGCCTGTATGTGATACAAATGCTACATGAATTAGCAGGAAGCAGGAGGGTGGGCTTAAGATCAACTGCTGGCTGGACCTCGGACACTAGCAATACTCTGGAATTGGCCACTGCTGTTGTGACATTAACTTGGCATCTCAGGAAACACAAAAATTAGACAGAATGACCAAGGAACAGAGGGTTTAGGGGACAACACAACATTCCTGTTTTCTCTCTTTTGCTTACTCATCTCCCCTGTTATAAAGGCCCATTAAATAGATCAAATGCAGAGTGCTTGTGTCATCCTACACATTGAAAGTTGCAAATACTGAACTCTGATGGGAGCCCATATGCCTGTTGTGCTGAGCATTCAAAATAGGTCTCATGGACTATCGCAACAATGGGTTTCAGACTAGGGAATAACATTCATATCCTCCAGGCATTTAATGAGTTGCCTTTATGTGCCTGTTTTGCCGATCAGTGAGAATACAAAAATAAAGGTGGAATAGTCCAGAAAGGAGCTGTCCTCAGTTATTTTGAGAAACTGATGTCTAAACAACATAATTAGATAAGCGATCATCACCATCACAGTGGTATGAGCAAGATGCTTGGTAGAACCAAGTAGGCAGCACTAAATTCAGCCTGAAAGATTAGGAAAGGTTCAAGAAAATCTTCACAGAGGAATTGATACCTGAGTTGAACCTTTGAAAAAGGGGTAAGATTTCTCTGGGTGAAAAACGTAGAACTGGTGTCTTAGGGGGAAGGATCGCTACATTAAAAAACAAAAGAAGTACATAGGACAAACTTCCAGCTGTAAGATGAATAAGTTCTGGATATCTAATGTACAGCATAGTGATTATAGTTAATAATACCATATTATAAACTTGAGAGTTGCTAAGAGAGTAGATCTGAAATGTTCTCACCACAAAAAAAATTAATTATGGGATGTGACACAGGTGTTAGCTAACACTATGGTGGTAAGCATCTTGTAATATACAAATGTATCAAATCAATATGTTGTACACATTAAACTTATATAATGTAATATTTCAATTATATCTCAGTAAAACTAGGGGGTAAATGAGAAATGTGAAAATAACATTGTGCATTTGGGAAACTACAAGTGATTCAGTGATTCAGACAGACAGAGGATCTCGGGTCAGGTATGCCACGCTAAGGAAATGGTACTTGATTCTGGCTCAGGTCATGATCCCAGGGTTGTGGGATTGACCTCCATGTCAGGCCCTGTGCTGAGTGTGGAGCCTGCTTGAGATTCTCTCTCTCCCCCCAACCTGCTCTTCTCCCCTGCTTGTGCGCTCTCTCTCTCTCTCTCAAAAATATTTTAAAATAAAAAAATGCCATGGACTGGATGACTTAAGCAAACATTTCTTTCTCATAGTTCTGGAGACTGGGGAGTCTAAGGTCAGAATGCCAATAGATCTAGTGTCCAGTGAGAGCCAGCTTCCTTGTCCAAGGAGAGGAAGCAAGCTCTTTCCTGGCTCTTCTTATAAGGACACTAATTCTAACATGATATCTTCATCCTCATGACCTAGTTATCTCCCAAGGCCCCATCTCCAGACATCATCACACTGGGGATTAGGGTTTCAACATATGAGTTTGGAGGGGACACAAACATTTGGTCCACAGCAAGAACATGACTTGATGCATTTTGCTTCTTTTTACTTTATCTTATTTTAAAAAAATTTTTTTTTTATTTTAGAGAGGAAGAGAGCACAAGCAGGGGAGAGGGTGACAGAGACAGAGACAGAGAGAGAATCCCAAGCAGGCTCCACACTCAGCATGGAGCCCAACTCAAAACTTGATCCCATGACTCTGAGATCATGACCTGAGCTGAAATCAAGAGTCAGATGCTCAACCAACTGAGCCACCCAGGCACTCCTATGTGTTTTGCTTCTGATCACCCTGGCATCCTGACAGAATGTAGTTTGGAAGAAGGCAAGGCTGGACAGAGTCAGGAGACTGCGGACAGTCTAGTTGAGATATCGTGAGAGTCCAAGAAAGGCAACTGCAGTGATGGTGTTAGGGGGGTGTTGGAGGAGTGGGTAAAGGAAGGGAAGACAGGGGCCCCAGAGAGAAAGAGAAAGATCTGAAAAAAACAAGACTGAAGTTTAGTACTATGCATTTTCTGACCCTTTCACCTCTTTTCCTGTCTAGTCAACTTTATCTAGTCAGCTATATCATACTGGTATTTCTGTTGGGTTCTCTTTTTATGCGCATATAAAACTTTGTAGAACAAAGCAGAGAGCTCTTCTGCCTACGTGTTTAAGGAAAATGATGCGTAAGTGCTAATAAAACATTAGCTGGAGATGGCTAAAACATGTTTTCTTTACCAAAAAAAAAAAAAAAAAAGAGTAAACCAGAGTAGTATTTTTTAAAGTTTGATGCAAGAATGATCTGGTGTGGGTTAGAAATACAGATTCCTGGAGTCTTTTCCACATCTAATCATGCAAAATCTCAGGAGAGGAGAGGACCTGACAATTTGCAGTTTTAACAAGCACAGGTGATTCTTATGCTCACTGGAGTTTGAAAGCCACCAAATGAAAGCCACTAGATGATTTCTAAAGTGCCCCCCTCCATATATATACATACATATATATACATGTATATATATATATATATATATATATACATGTATATACACACATATATACATGTATATACACATATATATACATGTGTGTATATATATATATATGTATATACACATATATATGCAAAATGGATTCATAGCAAAGAAATTTTTCAGGCATCTTTGAGAGGATTGCATATGTTTGAGAGATTAATAGGCTGAAGTCATTCTTAGTATTGTCACACTATTACTAACAGGAGACATGTACTTAATGCTCATTTGTGCCAAGTGGGTGCCAAACACATTGCACACATAATCCCATGTATTCATGTCAGTGTCCCTCAGCCAAAGACCCCCAGAATACCTGTCACAAAACAAGTTGGTTTTATTACTTGTCACAGCAAGGGAAAACACACACCATGGGAAAGCACGGGGGGTCTCAGCAAAGGATGTTATTATAGGATCCGTACTTTGGTTGGGTGATTTGGGGAAGAGTCTGAAGAAGCAGGGGTTCAGTCTAAACTGGATGTTGTCAGAAAGTGGAGGTAATGTTATGATTCGACATCTCAATAAATCTACTCATGGGGAGGGTAGCCTAGAAGAAGGATGAAGCTACAGTTAATTGTGGAGGCTGAGAGGGGTGGTGTTTGGTATTGTGTGGGTGACATGGTGACTTTGCTTTCGCGTGTGCTTAACATTGTGAAGTGACCTTATTTTGTCTCACTGCATCCTGATCTCAGAGGAACCCTGCCGGCAGCTGGTATTCTGTGAGGCAGCTCTCAAGTGAGAGGGAGAGAGAGAGAGGGAGAGCGAGGGGGAGGGGAGAGCGAGAGCGGGGAGGGGGGCTCTCTCTTGTTCCCCTCTCTTTCTCTTCCTCTCAAGAGACTCTCTCTCTCTCTCTCTCTCTCTCTCTCTCTCTCTTTCTCTCTCTCATCTAACAGAGGAAAAACATGCCCTAGCTCTGAATGCCAGGACAGCTTCTGTAGGCAAATACCTCTCTCGTTTGCTTCTTTCTTTCTTTTTCAACTTACTATATCCCAGGAGATAAGTACCATGAAATAACTCAGGTTCTGAGAGGTCACGTGGCTTGCCAAGTTCATGTGGCTCCTCAGTGGACATTCTGAGCGTGCAAAGCTTTACTGCCTCCCCAGGCCCAACAAAGGGAAGTTACGCCAAAAAACAATATACTTCTTAGTCTTGGGCCCAGAGCCCCTAGAAACAAACCTTTCCCTTGGTTCTTACGACAAGTTGACTTGCAGGGGCTGATTTCTCGTGCATGAAGTACGCCCACCAAAGGAGTAGTAGCTATGTCTAAAAGCATCAGATCACCACAGTCAAAACTAGCAAAGATCAGAAACCAAACCTGTGTCCTGCACCAGACTGGCTAATCGTATAAAGGAAAAAAAATGTTAAGTCACAGCGGCCTCTGTCATCAAGGAAAATTAGGCCATGTTTGTGGCATTCCACATCACAGCCCCTGGAAGTGGGGGGGCACTGCTATAAAGGCATAGATTTTCCCGTAGAAATTACACGGGGCATAACTGAATCATATCCGTAGCGACATGAATTTCAGGTCAAAAGTTCAGATTGAGGTGCTGATAAATTTAGAAAATACTAAGAATCCACATAAAAGCAACTCTAGGGACTCAACCAGGACGCATTCAGAACAGCGTTAGAATATACCAGAGAATGAGGGCAAACTCTACAGGCATTTCCACTGAATGCAGCGTGTAAAAGGGATCCATAAAATCCCCTTACTCACCCCCGGGGGCCCCTTTTGTGTTGTTCTTGCCAACGCAGCAGCAGCCTGGCTATATAGACCCGCGGCGCTGCCGGCCCAGCGCACTGAACTCGCACATCCGTGTCAACCAGCCATGGGGAAGGTGAGCAGGATACAAGTTAAAGAAAAAGAGACATCAAGAGAGAAAATGCCTCTATACCAGATCTGTTGGGAGCAACTGATTTAATTCAGAATTATTCTTCCTTTGCAGATCACCTTCTACGAAGACCGGGGCTTCCAGGGCCGCTGCTACGAGTGCAGCAGCGACTGCCCCAACCTGCAGCCCTATTTCAGCCGCTGCAACTCCATCCGCGTGGACAGCGGCTGCTGGATGCTCTACGAGCAGCCCAACTACCAGGGCCGCCAGTACTTCCTGCGGCGCGGGGACTACCCGGACTACCAGCAGTGGATGGGCGTCAGCGACGTGGTCCGCTCCTGCTGTCTCATCCCCCAGGTGAGTCCGACCTCATTTCCATCACGCTGCCTGAGTGTCCTCACTGGATTACTGGGGGGTTAACGTGAGGCAGGTTTTCTTTTAAAGACACGGAAGGGTAGAGTGGGCTTTAGTTACTGCCTAAGCCCAGAGAGATAAATGCACAGAAACAGCAGAGAATATGAGAGGAATTCACTCATGGGAAGAGTCGGTCTTAGTTTTCATTTTTGCTACCGTTATGTCAATTACAAAGTTTTGTTACCATTATGTAACAAATGTAATATACAGAGATAGAGACCGAAACTTGCTAATGAGGAGCTGGTTGGACTTAAGAAGGTAGTATTTCGAACAAATTAAAAATTTTTTAAATTGTAATTTTAATTAGTAGTAAAGAACTGACAATGAATGAATTAGATAGGTTCCACCACAGACTTGTAAAAATGGAAACTCTATTGTTAATACAGACTATTCTAAGTTTGTGTCCAACTTTGGAGAAGGGAATTGCCCTTGATTTGGAAAAGCGGTTGAATTCTGGTTCCAAGTGACTAATCAAACCAATTTTCACTGAAGTATGTAATTTTAAAAGTCCAACTTTATTTGTACACTTCTATGTATATAAGTTGGGGAGATGATACTCATATTAAAATAATACTAGTTAAAATACTTTGTATTTTTCCCCAAAATATACATTTGACTTATCACCTAGGAATCAATGGAAATTAGGGAATTAGGAGTCTAGATATTTGAATTCTTGATGCATTCTAACCCAGACTTAGAACCTCTTAAAATTTGTATTTCCCAGATATGAAATAAAAATTGAATATGCAAATATTTGTTAAATGCTGGTAGAACACAGAGCTATCCACAGCATATGCAGCAATCTCAGAGTCTCAGTTTTGACACTGGTAGTCCCATCCCCCAACCTACCAAATTCATCTGTTGTTTGGTTGCTTCTTCTGCTCCTTGTCTTTGTGGACCAAGCAGACGAGCTCTCACAGGCTGCGACTGTATGAGAGAGAGGACCACAAAGGCCTCATGATGGAGCTGAGCGAGGATTGCTCCTGCATCCAGGACCGCTTCCACCTGAGTGAGGTCCGCTCCCTCCACGTGCTGGAGGGCTGCTGGGTCCTCTATGAGATGCCCAACTACCAGGGGCGGCAATACCTGCTGAGGCCCCAAGAATACAGGCGGTACCACGACTGGGGGGCCGTGGATGCTAAGGCAGGCGCATTGAGGAGGGTGGTGGATTTATACTAAAATAGGTTCACACTACCATTTTCTCAATTTGGAACCTAATAAAGTATTTAGTCTGTATTGTTGGCAACTGCTGACTTCTGTTTTTCTTTCATTGTGTGCCAATTAATTTACCTCTAAAGGCTCCCTGTTAAAGGTTGAGGTGTGACTAGGTGGGGAGGGCTCAGTTCTAGAAGCACTTCAAGGTAGAATGAGTCTGGAACAGGCTCCCAAGTGGGGGTGGAGGGATGAGGTAGCCTGTCTAAGAAGGAAAGGGAAGTCAAGGTAGAAAAATGGGAGAGGGTGACTGGTGAGGAGGGAGGCGTTCAGGTGAGGGTCTTGAGGAACAGCATTCTAGGAGTTTCCTTCTGCCCCAGCAGGTGAGTGGAAGCCATAGGAGGTCCCAGATGAGCAGTGAAGAGAAGCCCATTTGGCAAAAAGCCTGTTTAGGCTACATAAGGAATTGTATTGTTTACTTTTGAGCACAGTATTACATGACTAATGTCAAAGCTATAGATCCCCCTTCCTTTTCTAAAGTGGCTCCAGCCCCCGGTGCACCTCTTGGCCAGTATATCCCCTGGGCCAAACCCTACCTGAAGTGCAGTTAATGCAAAGCAATTAATGAGATATATGTAAATATTTTAAATAGACTTTGATTGAAGTAAAACCTGCTTGCTCACAAGTAAAGCCTTGCATGTTGAAAAAAATTGAAAATCTTTCCATTAGTAGAGAATTAATTTATTTTTAAAATTTTTCCTCTGAAGAAAAGCCTCCTATAATCCTACTACTTTACAAACTCTATAAAGAAAGAAGTAGAGAGGGTCCTTCTGATCCCACTCTTTATTTGCTAGCGCTTTTTTAACGTTTATTTTATTTTTGAGAGAGACAGAGACAATGCGAGTGGGTTAGGGGCAGAGAGACAGGCAGACACAGAATCCGAAGCAGGCTCCAGGCTCTGAGCTGTCAGCACAGAGCCCGACGCGGGGCTCAAACTCATGAGCTGTGAGATCATGACCTGAGCCGAAGTTGGACGCTCAACCGACTGAGCCATCCAGGCGCCCCTATTCCCCAACCCTGCTTTACACTTGATGGGCACCCTTCTTGAATTTTTTCCCTGTTTATATTGACATCTCATGAAATGCATGCTTTTTATTTATTTACTTACTTGCACATATTAGTCTGCAGCTTGCTTTTACCATGAAAAATGATACGGACATAGATCTAGATACGTATCTTATTCTATTTAATGGCTGCAGTGCATTCCGTGATTTGAAGACCCCCTAGATTATTTTACCATTTACCCATTGGTGACTGGGCTTGTCCAAGTTTCCTTTTACAAACAAGGCTGCAAAGAATATCATTGTACATGTACCTTTATCTACACATGCCATAACTTTTGGAGGATAGAGACCTAGGAGTGAGACCGCCCAATCAAAGCACAAGTTATTTTTAATTTTATTAGATTCTGCCCAATTACTGGCCACCCAAAGATCCTAACTTTTTTGAGTTAGTATCTTCACCGTTTTCTAAGCACCTACCATAGGCCTGTCATATGTTAGTACTGGGGATGAAACAACCCAAACAAATGAAAGGCATTGTCCCTACCACCACAGAGCTCTACCCAGAAATACGAGATGCTTACGTTAAACATAAGTATGTAATCACTTTTTAGAGTCAAGTACTTTTCAGGTACTAAATAATACATATATAATCACTTTTGTTTATCAAGTACTTTTATTTAGTACTTTAAAGTCATCCCGAGACAAATTTCTAGGGAAAATAAATGGAGTAATATTTATTTACATATTTCTTATGATACCAAATGGCTCAAATCATGATATCAAATCAAATGATTCTCAGTAGCTTAGGTTTACCAGACCGGTTTTCTTTAAATAGAGACCAACATAAGATTGCCAATTTTTGTTTTGCCAAGCAAGGACACTTAAAATTTAAACAAACCAGCAAAATTGTAAAACTAAGCACCATCTCTTCGTACATCATTTTACAAAAGAAGAGACATTTACAAAAGGACACTTTAATACCCCAAGATACACAAGCTCCTAGTAAACTATGGCTCCAACCAAGGAAGAATGCTTGGGATTTTGCTCTGATGTATAGTGTTTTCATCTGGCAAAAACTGAGCAGAGTTTGAAAACTCTTGTCTGAGGCTGCAGCTCAATGCCCTCAGGGGCCTGAGAAATGATGTAAATAAATAAAACAACTTCTTATAGACAACAAGGAGTGATGACGAGTATGGGGAGCTATGGGTTGTGCGAACCAACCTAAAGCATCATGAAAAACATCTAAACATTGTGCCGGCCAAATAAAACACATCCCAGTTCCCACAGCCCTCGGGGCTGCCAATGCTCATTTCCACGCTGGTGTGAAAGCTGGGGACAGCCACCACCAATGGCTAACACGGGACTTCCCAGCACACCCAATACCGCCATGAAATGCCCACAGAACCCAACTGTAGAGCCTGGGAAAGTGAGAAGACAAAACCCCAACAATGACTGCAGTTCAATTTTCTGTCCATCCTAGTGGAATGAGACTTAGATTCATGAAATATTTCAACAATAGAAAATAAGGAAAGGGGTACTTCTCGTACACTTCATTCTGTAGACTGACATTTACAGCAGCTACAAAAATCTTTGACTCTGCGTGCAGTAAAATTTAACCTGAACTCGTCTCTTTTGCCTTCACTTTTGTTTGAAACCACCTGAATATTTCGGGAGTGACAAAGGGCTACTTCCCAGACTAGAGCTCAGGATTGAGGGTGCCTGATCCTTATCTCTTATTCTCCCTCCAAAGACAGTCCCTATCAATCATTCCAGGCAACTTGTACAGACCTCTGCTTCAGTGCCACAGGCGTGAGGATTCTCAAGTCTTAGCTTATGTTCACTTAGCACACTAAGTGCAGTTTGAGGCTTTGGTCTGACACACATTTGTCAATCCAGGAATTCTCTGTAGAGCATTAAAATCAAGGCACATTTGGCCCGAGCCAATCACTTTTCAGCTCTGTGAAAACTGTGAGTTGGTTTTTTTCTTTCTTTTTCCTTGTCTCTCCAGGCTGAAATAAAGCCTTTTCTCTTCCTAGTCAATGAAAATACCAAACCCAACTCCCTTGTTTGGTCCTCTACATGTATCATAAATTTGTAATTGTATTGGTGGTCCCCACAGCCCACTCCCACCATGCTCCTCTGGGTGTTCCCTGGGGCTCTGCATTTGGTTCTTTCTCATGTTTTACTATTTTTACCTCTCAACACTCTCCCCGCAGAAACAACTCTGAGCAAAACGACAATTTTAACCTTTTTATTTTGTTAATGATTAATTTTTAAATTATTAATTAAAATGATGGTTTTTTTATTCTGCTTATTTTTCCACTCTGTAAACAGAAGTAATTTTGCAAACATATGCCTTTATCTAGTGGTTAACAAGAACGGAAATCATCATATTGTACGTTAGTTGGTGTTTATTCACAAATACAGACTTACAAAGACTTATGACCCAAAGTCAAGACAAAGTATTTCCATGAGACAACACAGGACTGTGAATAATTCTTTGGACATGAAAGAGGCCAAAGGCATAGGTCATCTTCCACTCCAGTGCTCTTTCCAGCCCATCAAACTATTCTCTTCCAGGCTAATAAATACTTTCTAAAGTCTTCCTAGAGTCTCAGCTTCCAGATTTATTCCTTCCTCTTCCCACACCATTTTAGCTATAACTTCTCTTTGTGTTCACGCAGTTAATCTCCTTTGAGTCAAAAGCTCTGCGTACTCTTGTTCCCCAGAGAAAAAGGGGTATCGGGATTCCTACCAGAAATGGGTTTTCTAGGAATTGGGTTTTATCGTATAATAACCTGAGAGGTCATCGATTTTTGTGTTTTCACTTTTTCTTATTTCCTCCAACTTAGGAATTTCCTTTTTCATTCTTCTTTCTGAGATGAAGCCTCCTAACACTGCTCTCCCTTTTGAATTACAATTGGCCACGCTGAAACATCTAATCCTCAGTCTACCTCCAGACAGGGCTGTAACAAATTCCGACCAGACACCTCAGATCTGTGCTTGCTGGTGTGTTCTTATTGTCTTTGCTATTGTTTGGCGTACCTGCAAGTCCGAAGTTTTGTAAATTCCCTTGATAAACATTCCAGTAACTTACACCCTTCAATAAGAAAATTCTCTTAAAGAACTACTTTGGAATTTTCAACATTTAGCTAAGGTCATGCTCTTCCTATTCACAATTAGTACAATATCGTGGCACATACGTCATATGATAGTTCTCACAGATTAATTTTATATTGACCATATTAAGACTCTGCTTTTTTTTTTTTTTTGCTCCTTCAGTTACATTTTGTTGTTTTTCCCCAACCTATACAAGTAGAAGGATCGACTATATACAAAATGGCTGAAGCTCTGCTTCTATTATTAAATAAACAATGTTCCAAATTACTTTTTTTTCTTTTCAAACGGTGTCAATAGCACCAGACAGTGATAGCAACCCGAATACTCCAGAGAGAATGGGACCAAAACCCACAATGAGCCGGTGGACTTTGACAGCAAAGAGAAAAAAGAGCACAATGAGCCCCTCCTCACCCCGCGGGCCCCTTTTGTGTTGTTCTTGCCAACGCAGCAGCAGCCCTCGTGCTATATAGACCCGCGCGCCGGCGGCCCATCACTGACCTCCATCCACCAGCCATGGGGAAGGTGAGCCCAGCGCAGCCGCAGGCCGGGAGGGGCCCCCGCGCCCCGGGGCTGGGGGCCAGGCCTCTGAGCCTTTCCTCCCCTTGCCTTGCAGATCACCTTCTACGAGGACCGGGGCTTCCAGGGCCACCACTACGAGTGCAGCAGTGACCACTCCAACCTGCAGCCCTATTTCAGCCGCTGCAACTCGGTGCGCGTGGACAGCGGCTGCTGGATGCTCTATGAGCAGCCCGACTACTCGGGCTGCCAGTACTTCCTGCGGCGCGGGGACTACCCGGACTACCAGCAGTGGATGGGCCTCAGCGACGCGGTCCGCTCCTGCCGCCTCATCCCCCACGTGAGTCCAGCCCCGTGACAGGACACAGAATGGGTAGTTTCAAGCAAAGGCTAACCATCGGGAGTAGTGATCATCAAGAATAATTGAGTCTGGACAAAAGACCAGCTATGGTAGAGTAGCTCAATGTCATTTGACACAGACAGAAGCAAAGTGTTACCCAGGCACCAATGAATCAACAAATATTTACTCAGCAACAATGTGTTGGCTGGCCTGGACACGTAAAAGCTATGGGTCCTGTCCTGGAACAACTTGCAATGGAGTTGTAGAAAAAGCACTAATATCCCATAGAAGAGTAATGAACTGCTAGAATATACTGTAGTCACAGAGCAGTGAGGCATTGTAAAGGAAACTTTTACAAGGGTTAATGTTTAAAAGACTTTTCTCTCTTTTGCTCCCCACTTGCATATTTTGATTTACCGGACCTATACAAATAAAAGTGCTTTCTCTCAATGGAGAGAAACACAGAGAAATTTTATGCACATACCCATGTATATTTCAAATATGTGTTTTTTAAAAACACTAAGGCTTTTGAAAAACGAGTCCTTGGGCTTACTGATTTTTCTTTCTCATTTTTCTTTATTGTATTCATAAATGATTCAATGAGAATCAATGATTTCTGAGAGACTTAAGATGCTTAACTTTGCTTTCCACAGAAACAGAAACATCCAAGTCCTTGGTGATTTTTCCAAGATTTATTTTAAATCCAACGCAAGATCATTCATTTCATAGGCTTCTTTTACTGTTCAAAGACACCTGCTTGAAAAATTAAAAATATTTCCCCAAAATGGAAAAAGTAGTAATAAGCTGTTAAAGGTTTGGGTTTCTCTCTGGTGGGGTATACTGAACTCGGTTAATAGTTTATCCTGGGAAATTTTGAACACAGAAAGAGTGGAATTTCCTTCTTAATTCTTTCCGTCACACTTTATGGTCTTGAAAAGGTACCGAATTTCCACCTTTGAAAATGGAGAGTATATTAATATGGAGAATTAGTTAAGGCTTATCCTATATTACAAAACACCTTGAGCTGGACTGCCTGAATGTGTTACATCCATTTCATGGTTTGCTTTTCTCCTCTTTCCATCTCTGGATGGGCCAGGCTGGCTCCCACAGGATCAGGCTCTACGAGAGGGAAGATTACAGAGGCCAGATGGTAGAGATCACTGAGGACTGCCCGTCTCTTCAAGACCGCTTGCACTTCAATGAGATCTACTCCCTCCACGTGTTGGAGGGCTCCTGGGTCCTCTACGAGATGCCCAACTACCGGGGACGGCAGTACCTGCTGAGGCCAGGGGACTACAGGCACTACCATGACTGGGGGGCCACGAGTGCCCGAGTGGGCTCTTTGAGGAGGGTCATGGATTACTATTGAAATATTTTTACTCTACCTTATTCTCCATCTGGAAACTAATAAAATATTTTCTGTGTGCTCCTGGCATTGGTTTTCTTGTGTTTTTCTTTTGTCCTCCTCTTATTTTATTGTTTTATTCACTCACACACACATATGCACAACCACACAGCACAAGCAGAAACCAAGATGTGTGATCCATAACAAATAAAACACACCTCTTACAATAAAAACGTGCCTTCGTGTTAAGTACAACTTTACAATTGGCAAAACATTTTTACAATACATTGTCTCATGTGATTCCCTGGTCTTTAAACAAGCTGTTGCTTCAAAACAGATTATTAAAAATCTGTTTAGATTTCGGTTTTTCTCTGAGGTGTGAGGATGTGAAAACTGAGGTTCAGAGATAGCAGGACCCACTTTTTAAAACAGGGATTCTGAAAACACACACACACACACACACACACACACACACACACACACACGCACACACACACAGGGATCCTGAAGCTAGGTTACCATAATGGGCTTCAGAAGGTTTTGAATCCCCTAAACTGTATGTACACATTGAATTCATGAATCTTTGGCAGAGTCTCTTGCTAACTGAGGCTGTCACGTGACACTCTCTGGATATGGAAACATAAGTGAAAGAATGCTGATGGAGAGAGAAGAGATGGTTCTGGAAAAACTTTTGCCTTCCTGATGAAAAGGAGTGGCTGCCCCTGGTGCCACAGTTCTTTCCTCTTTCAGGCATTTTATACCCAAGAGGGGACAAGTGTGGGAGAAATGCCACAGTTTCAGAAATGCTGGCCTTAATGTGGTCAAGCCCCTGAAACAATGTTTATTGGTCAGGCTCTCCAGAGAGCAGAACCAATAGGATAGAGAGAGAGAGAATATGAGATTTATGGTAAGTATTGGCTCCCTAACGGAGACTGAGAAGCCCCACGATCTGTAAACGGGAGAGCCAGGAGGTGTTATATTATAATTCAGTCCTAGTCCAAAGGCCTGAGAACCAGGAGAGCTAGTGTCTGAGGGCAAGAGAAGATGGACGTCTCAGTTCAAGCAGAGAACTAATTTGTCCTTTCTCCACCTTTTTCTTCTACTCAAGGCCCTCAACATTTTGGATGGTGCATTCACTTACATTGGTTCTTCTGCTTTCTGCTCTGTCTTGTGTTCTCATTGCTAGAATTTTAGAAAGGAGGATTGGTGTGTATGTTCAAAGACCAATCTGATCAAGTCGTTTCCCTGCTTAAAAAGCTTTGATATTCCTCCACCGTCCACAGGAAAACAATTCTTACAAGAACCCAGCCCCAGCCCATCTACTTCATCCCCTATTACCTGACTCTCCTGACCCACCTGAGTCCTCCAAGCACACCAAGCATTTTCACATCTCTTTGTCTTTGCTCACATCTTTTCCATACCTGAATTACTCTTCCCCACCTTCCCCCTGGTGAGCAGCTCCTTCTCCAAAGCTTGATCACAATTCACCCTAATCTCTCAGCCAAAAATGAATCTGAATCACTTCAGAAGCAGAAGCCCCACATCAAATGGACGAGCGATATGGGAATCTAGTAGCTCATGTGATAGGAAGTCTTAGGACAGCACAGGATTTAGGGATGGTTGATTCAGCAGCTCAGCAATGCTAGCAGGGCCCTGGGTTTTGTCTGTCTCCCACCATGTTTAGAACCTGCATCATCCTGAAGCTGGTATCACTGGTAACCATAGGAGAGCTTCTAGGCACAACTGGGACACCATACAAGGAAGGTTGGGGGAAGGCGAACACCCAACCATCGTCGCCTCCAACACAATGGTGTCCAGAGCACAAATTCCCAGGATTAAAGAGGACCTGGAAATGTTATCAGGTTCTTGAGTATAAGCTTTTGTGATATAAGCTAATTGGAATGGAAAGAATAAAGGGAGAAAGAGGTAGGAAGCCCGAGGAGGGGAAGGTACTAATAAAAAAAATTTAAGACACTAATTATATCAATTATTCTTTTATTTCTCATTATAAAGTGAGAGGATTATAAGCAAGTTAAAATAAACTCTATTTTAAATGCTGTTTAATTCCCTTTTAATTCCTAGAATATAATTTGTTCTTACAACCTCAGTAGAATTATCGAGAAGTTAGTATTAATAAAATTAATATAGATGTATTTTTGTCTTTTTGCTCATGAAGTATGTTTTCAATTGTGGTAAAATATACATAACCTAAAATTTACCATTATAACCATTTTTAAGTGTTCAATTCAGTGGCATAAAGCACATTCAGAACGTTGTGCAAACATCAGCACTATTCATCTCCAGAGCTTTGTCATCACCCCAGACTGAAACTCTGCACTCATGAAACACTGACTCCCCATTCCCACTGCTCTGTAGCCCCAGGTAACCTCCATTCTCCTGTCTCCATAAATCTGACGGCTGTATCTACCTCAAATAAATGGAATCATATAATAGTCGTCCTGTCTGGCTCATTTCAGTTAGCATAGTGTTCCTGAGGTTTGCCCATGCTGTGGCATTTGTCAGAATTTCATTCCTTTTTAAGGCTGAATAATATTCCATTCAATGCACATACCACATGTTTTTCATCCATTCATCCCTCAAGGAGTATTTGGGTTGTTTCCATCTTTTGGCTATTGTAAATAATGCTACTGTGAATGTTGGTGCACAAATACCTGTTTGTATCTCTGCTTTCAACAATTTGGGGTAGATGCACAGAAGTGACATTGCTGGATCATCTGGGAATTAGATGCTTAGCTTTTTTGAGCAACTTCCAAACAGTCTTCCATAGTACCATTTTACATTCCCACTAGCAATGCACAACATTCCCAATTTTTCCACATCCTCACCAACGGTTGTTATTTTCTTTTTTTATAAGAGCCATCCTCACAGATATGAAATGGTATCCCATTGTAATTTTGATTGCATTTCCCCAGTGATTAGTGATGTTGAGCATCTTTTTATATGATTATTGCCCATTTATATATTTTCTTTGGAGAAATGTCTGTTCCTATCATTTTATTAAAAATTGATGTTTTGGGGGGTTTTTTGCTTTTTGCTTGTTGTTGATGAGTTATAGGAGTCCTTAATGTACTTTGCATATCAGTGTCTTATCAGATATATTATTTGCAAATATTTTCTCACATTCCATGATCTTTCACTCCTTTTCACACAGAAGTTTTTATTTTGATGAAGTCCAATTTACCTATTGCCCATGCTTTAGTGTCATATTGAAGAAATCATTGCCCAGTTCAGCGTCATGAAAGTTTTCCCCTATGTTTTCCTTGAAGAGTTTTATGGTTTTAGTTCTTACATTTAATCCATTTTGAGCCAGTTTTTTATATGGCGTAGGGTAAGGGTCCAACTTCATTCTTTCGCATGTGGATATTCATTTTCCCCAGTACCATCTGTAAAAAAGACTTCCCTTTTCCAGTGAATGGTCTTGCCAACCTTGTCAAAATTCCATTGACTACACGGGGAGGCTCTGTTTCGGAGTCTTTTATTCTCGTCCACCAGCCCCTGTGTCTATCATTATGCCAGTACCATGCTGTTTTCATCACTGTGGCTTTGTATACGTTTTGAAATCAGAAAATTCAAGTTCTCCAGCTCTGTTCTTCTTTTTCAAGATTCTTTTGAGTTTTAGGGTCCCTTGAGACTTGATGTGAATTTCAGGAGGGATTTCATTTTTATTCCTGAATAAAACATTGGAATTTCAATAGGGACTGGATTCAATCTGTAGATCACTTTGGGTTGTATTGATATCTGAACAATATTGAGTCTTCCAATCCATAAACACATGATGTATTTCCATTTATTTATATCTTCTTTCCTTCAGCAATACTTTCTACTTTTCAGTGTATAACATCCTTACTTTAAAAAGACTTAACATTTGGGAGCATTTTCCATGTCCTTAAATAAATCATTTGAGAACATGATTTTTGGTAACTGCCTAGCACCTCGTCACACAGATGCTCTATAGTTTACCGAATTAATGCCCTATTTTTTTATATTATAAACAATGGTCTGATAAAACATCACTATACATAATGTTTGCATGTACCTTTATTTCCTTTGGACAAATTCTTACAGATGAAACTATTAGATCAAAGAAGTGAAAATTAAGAGGGGTGGGAGTATGGGCAAAGCTATCTTTTTTTTTCTTTTACCATTTTAACCACTTTAAAAAAAATTTTTTTAACGTTTATTTATTTTTGAGACAGAGAGAGACAGAACATGAACAGGGGAGGGTCAGAGAGAGAGGGAGACACAGAATCCGAAACAGGCTCCAGGCTCTGAGCTGTCAGCACAGAGCCCGAGGCGGGGCTCGAACTCACGGACCGTGAGATCATGACCTGAGCCAAAGTCAGACGCTTAACCGACTGAGCCACCCAGGCGCCCCCCGCTTTAACCATTTTTAACCACATCGTGCAGTAGTGTTACCTATATGCACGTTGTTGTGCAGTGGGTCTTTAGAATTCTTTCACTTGCAGAACTGAAAAGAAGTTTTAAAATACATATTAATAGTGCTTTTTTGACACAGGACTATGGTTTTAAATGTTTCTCCATAGTTTCCAAATATTCTATAAAAGTAAGAATGTGTAAAGGAAAGAATGTGAATAAGGCTTATTAAACTTGTGTGCAACAAATGAAATTTGTTCAGGGAAAACAACTTTTTAGCAGTAGACTTTAGTCACAACAATCCAGACTAAGGAATGAGATAGAGCGTATCATGTTGTATCAAGTTGAGGAACAGCTTCTTCAAAAGCAGTGGTTTTTGGGGCACCTGGGTGGCTCAGTCAGTTAAGTGTCCAACTTCAGCTCTGGTCATGATCTTGCAGTTTGTGAGTTCAAGCCCTACATCGGGCTCTGTGCTGACAGCTTGGAGCCTGCTTCTGATTCTGTGTCTCCCTCTGTCTCTGCCCCCCTCCCGCTTGTGCTCTCTCTCTCGCTGAAAAAAAAAAAAAAAAAACATATATATATATATATATATATATATAAAGCAAGCAGTGGTTTTCAACCAGTGTTGATTTTGCTTCCCCAAGGAACATTTCTAATGTCTCGAGATATTTTTGGCTATCACAACTAGGAGAATAATACTACTAATATCTTGTGGGTTGACGCCAGGGATGCTGTTAAGCATCCTTAAATGCACAAGACAACTACCCCACTACAGAATTTTTTGACCCAGAATGTCAAGATAGTGTGAGGCTGAGAAACTCTGCTCTAAAGAGAGCTGAGTTAAACTCTGCTCTGAAGGAGCCACCAGGGGTAGAGGTGGGGATCTTGGCAGAGTCAGAGCCTTAACTACAGAGCAACCGCGTCTTGCCCAGGGCTAGGAAAGGTTAAGATTGTAGGATTTTTAACCTGTTACATTTGCATGTTAACTTGTATTCATCAGCAGCTAGAACTAACTAGCTTAGCACCTACTTTGCAAAATTATTAAATAGAAAGCTACCGAGTAAGAACAACAAACTTGCACCTCATGAATTCCAAAGGTGAGGGTTTCCTGGCCAGAGGTGCCCCAGCTGAGGCTCCAGAGATGGCCCTGGTCCCGCCCAGTGTCCGGGGAGCAGAGCAGAGGCCAGGTGCCTACACAGCACGCTTCCTCGGGGTCCAAGCCCCTGTCACCCCTCCTCAAGTGTGTCAGCATATCTGCTGTAGCCACTTGCCAGCCTGTAGGTTCAGAGACGGGACCTCTTGGAGGGAAATCCCATCTAATTTCAAATGTATTGTGGAGGAGGCGGTTCTTGTCCCTGCTCAGACCCTCACACCAAGGAAATACTCTCTAATCCAGATGCCTCATGCTGGGGCCTATGCTGACCTCGGTCTCAGTCACTACCCGGCCTTGGTAGTCAAAAAGGAGATCATTTTGAAACTGTAAAAGATAACCCAAATACCTCATTACAATTATTAACTGGCTAAGGGCCTTTGCTCAGTTCCAAATTCCTAAACAGGCTTCATTTAAAGGCCCCACAGGCACCAAGTGACAGTTTTAACGCGGGTCATCAGTTCGAAAGCACTGGAGAGTCTAAGAGGAAACATACAATAAGTCCCCCACCCCACCCCCGCCGTCATTATATAGAAAAGAGCGAGAGAAAATCCCCTCCTCACCCCGCGGGCCCCTTTTGTGTTGTTCTTGCCAACGCAGCAGCCCTCGTGCTATATAGACCCGCGCGCCGGCGGCCCATCACTGACCTCCATCCACCAGCCATGGGGAAGGTGAGCCCAGCGCAGCCGCAGGCCGGGAGGGGCCCCCGCGCCCGGGGGCTGGGGGCCAGGCCTCTGAGCCTTTCCTCCCCTTGCCTTGCAGATCACCTTCTACGAGGACCGGGGCTTCCAGGGCCGCCACTACGAGTGCAGCAGTGACCACCCGAACCTGCAGCCCTATTTCAGCCGCTGCAACTCGGTGCGCGTGGACAGCGGCTGCTGGATGCTCTACGAGCAGCCCAACTACTCGGGCTGCCAGTACTTCCTGCGGCGCGGGGACTACCCGGACTACCAGCAGTGGATGGGCCTCAGCGACGCGGTCCGCTCCTGCCGCCTCATCCCCCACGTGAGTCCGGCCCCGCGGGCCCCGCCGAGCCCCGGAGCCACATGGGTGCTCCAGAGGCGGCATTCGTCGTGCAGGGTGGCGGCCTCCTTTGGTTGCCTCTCGCCATGGTCTCCTCTCCTTTGTCAACATCTCTAAGCTTTCCTTCCATTGCAGAAGTATGCGAGGGGACGCTTCTCTTTTAAAAGTTCATTCTGCTCTGCTACAAGTAAACTCACCTCTACTGGGAGAAAGTAGGGCACCCGGTCCGTTCAGAGAGTCTATGCCCCAGGCGAGGCGGTGAATAAGCAGCACGTTAGCACCTTTGCATCAGGTGGCCTGGGCTACTTCCTGGGGCTCTCTCTCTTCTTCTGTAGAATGGGGCTCGTGAAGGCGGCTAGCTCACAGGGCTGGAACGAGGGTGAGAGGTGGGCACCTGGCAAGCCTCCCCTCCCCCAGCCACCACTGTTAGCATGAGCCTCCCGCCCTGCTTCCCGATCAGGCAAAACAAGTGGCCGACAGTGTGATTCCAGCCGCTCCGGCAAAGC
Organism: Neofelis nebulosa; assembly: GCF_028018385.1. Lineage (NCBI taxonomy): Eukaryota > Metazoa > Chordata > Mammalia > Carnivora > Felidae > Neofelis > Neofelis nebulosa. The sequence continues at coordinate 28,338,990 of NC_080783.1, forward strand.
CCGCTGTTACCCAAATAAAGCCCCAGCGGCCTGGAATTCTGCAGTTAGGGATTCTCTAACCTGACTGCGACCCAGTCCTGTGGAAAAGGTACCGCTCCGGCCACGTCTGAAACCCCCTCGGAGGGTTTAACGCCTTGATAAGACCCAGCCCAGCACGAGGAGCCTGAAAACCTGGGTTTCCACGTGCCTGCCCCGACCTTCCACGTGACACGCTGAGAGCTCTAGTCACGAGCTTCTCCTAAAAGAAGAAACAGGTGTGGGGCTGTTGTGGCGACCAAATCACGTGATGTACACGTGGGTCCTTGACGACCATGGAAGATTCCTCACTAGCAGCCCTTAATGCTGCAGGATGATTGCTTGGGAGAATTTCCTGTTTATTACCTAAAGCAGATTTGCAGGAGCATATCCTAGAGCTGAGAATTGAAGCTAATCTTTGTGATGGCTCTTGCTTTTCAGGATCTTAGAGAAGCAGGGCTTAAAGGAGAAGGGAAGGGTCTTAGGATTGCCTGGACTGGACTCTCTTCTTGAATTGCCACCAGTCTGTGACTTCCCCTGAAGGAAAAGCAACTTGACTTCCTTTCCCACTAGCTTCTTCTAATACTGTTGAGATTCAAAATTATAACTTTTTTTTTTCCAGGGATCATTTAAAAAAATTTATTTAAATAAATATATATAAATTATTACTTATATATAAATAGTATATAACATATAAATTTATAATACATAAATAATAAATTTAATTAATAAATTTAATAAATATATAAAATAAACATAAATTTAAAATGTATATGATATATATAAAATATACATAAATTATTACTTAAGAATGATACTAACTAAGGGTGCCTAGGTGGCTCAGTCAGTTGAGCATCCAACTTTGGCTCAGGTCAGTGGGTTCGAGCCCCGTGTCGGGCTCTGTGCTGATAGCTCGGAGTCTGAAGTCTACTTTGGATCCTGTGTCTCCCTCTCTCTCTCTGCTCCTTCCCCACTCAGGCTCTGTCACTCTCTTTCAAAAATAAATAAACATTAAAAAAAAAAAAAGAATGATACTAACTAGGGCCAATATGTATGGTTCATATAGGTTGTGGTCCTAGCTCTAGGGAGCACTATTCGTCTCTTTATGCGAATGACACCTTCTTCAGTTCTGCAGTATACAGCCTATTCAATTGCACACAGCTGCCCTGGTGTTGGCTATCTTTAAAATTTGTCATCTTTGATGTAGAAAAGAGAAGGGAATGTCCAGTCCCCTGGTCATCTTTGATGTAGAAAAGAGAAGGAAATGTCCAGTCCCCTGGGGGATGTGTCCCTGGTTGCTAAGGGCTAGATTTTCTGACTTTTCCTCATCTGCTAATTGCTGAACCCACAGACCAGCTCCCACAGGATCAGGATTTATGAGCGAGAGGACTACAGGGGCCAGATGGTAGAGATCACCGAGGACTGCTCCTCGCTTCACGACCGCTTCCACTTCAGTGAGATCCACTCCTTCCAAGTGCTGGAGGGCTACTGGGTCCTCTACGAGATGCCCAACTACCGGGGGCGGCAGTACCTGCTGAGACCGGGGGACTACAGGCGCTACCACGACTGGGGGGCCACGAGTGCCCGGGTGGGCTCTTTGAGGAGAGCCGTGGAATACTATTGAAATATTTTTACTCTACCTTGTTCTCCATCTGGAAGCTAATAAAATATTTCTTGTGTGTTTCCTGCAGTCACGTGGTCCTCTTTTCCTTTCAGTCTCCTTGGAAGGGCTCAGCAGAAAGGAAGCTGAGAATAATGTGGCTTTGCTTACACTGATCAGTCATATGTGGTATTATGTGGTATTATGCGCCCTTGTCGCAGCTCCTGCCTAAACACTTCCAGCTTTCTTTAAAATCCTAATTTTTTTTTCTCTAAAACAAAAATTGGAAGAGAGAATACATTATTTTGTGATATGGTTGCTTCTGTGACTGACTGCTGAAGTTGTTGGAAGAAACTTTGAAATGAAAAGAGGAAGAGGTGAGGAAGAAAACAGAAGCCAGCCGCTAGCAAGCTGCTGCAACCTCCAAAAACCAAAAAGAGGTCACAGGCTTAGGGCAGCGCGGTGGCATTTGTACAAGAGGGAAGTGGTTGCGTGTTGAACACATTCTGAACACAAAAATTCCCATCGGATTCAAGGTGCAGGAGAGGGTTGTCCTATGCCATTGGGCGGATGGAGTTCTCTTCAACCCAAACAGAGACAACTGCAGGAGAAGCACTTTTGGGGAGGGAAACCAGGTGTCCCATTTTGTGCAGGAAGAGTTTGAAATGGCCAGGAACATCAGATGGAGTTGTTGACCAGATAACTGCTTAGTGGTTAACCAGGCAACCAGCCTGGGGTTCAGAAGAGAGGCATGGGCTGGAGATCAACGTTTGCAAATTATCAGAGGGTAGATGGTATTGAAAGTCACAAGATGGGATAGGATCCCCCAGGGCATGTATATCAGTGAAGCCTTGGGCACCCCAGCTTTAAAATGAATGCATGGGAGGGAGGACTAATAAATTATGCTAAAAGTCCGATGGCTTACACAATAAAAGCTTTTTCTTTTATTTAAAAAAATTTAATTTCACGTAAAAAAATAAAAGAGGTGTTTAAGAAACAAATGGTACTGACTTTTTAGCTAGTTCTTTTTTTTTCTTTTTAGAGAGAAAGAAAGCAAGCAGGGGAAAAGAAGAGACACAGAGAGAGAGAATCCCAAACAGGTTCCACATCTATGGCAGAGCCGAACACAGGGCTCAATCCCACAAACCTGGGATCGTGAGCTGAGCTGAAGTCAAGTCAGATAGTCAGCTGACTGAGCCACCCAGGCACCCCTAGCTAATTCTTAAGAGTAGATAAATCCAGGGGTGCCTGCGTGGCTTAATCAGTTAAGCAACCGACTATGGCTCACATGATCTCGCGGTTTGGGAGTTCGAGCCCTGCGTCGGGCTCTGTGCTGACAGCTCAGAGCCTGGAGCCTGCTTTGGATTCTGTGTCTCCCTCACTTCGTCCCTCCCCTGCTCACACTCTGTCTCTCTCTCAAAAACAAACATTAAACTTTTTTTTTAAATTAAAAAAAAGAGCAGATGAATCTGGAAACATGGAAGTCAGCAGGAACAACGCAAACATAATTAGGAAAGTGGAATCGAATTGTTGTTTCATACCGCTTTCGGTTTTCTGACCATTACACTAGAGAGCACTATCTACCAGTTCATCAAAAATTTTGGGGGGCACCTGGTTGGCTCAGTTGGAGGAGTGTGCAACTCCTGATCTCGGGCTTGTGAGTTTGAGTCTACACTGGGTGTAGAAATTACTTAAAAAGTAAATAAACTTAAAAGGAAAATCTGGAAAACTGTAATGAATACTAAAAAAAAATCGTGTGGTGCTTATGAACCCACATTTACAATTATTAAGAGAGAGATTAAGGACTTTCAGGTTTTAGTGAGAGTAGCAAAGGCCTGGTGCACAATCAACCACCCAGATTAAGTTAGGACAGCCTTTCTCCACCACACAGGCCTTGAGAATCACCCGGACACTTTCAACACAGAGATGCCTAGACCTGGTGAATCAGGATCTCCAGGGAGTTCCCTGCGCACCTGTAGAGTTAACATGCTCCCCTGGCAAGGCTTATGACACTGAACATTTGGAAAACAGTGGGTGAAAGCCTTTCTTCCCAAAGCGTGGTCTGCACACCAGCCGCCCAGGGATGTCCTGGGAGCTTGCTAAAAATGTGGAATCTCAGACCTCAACCCAGACACGCTGAGTCAGAATCTGCATTTTAACAAGATCCCTAGATGGTTCTTCTTCTTCTTCTTTTTAAATGTTTATTTATTTTTGAGAAACAGACAGAGACAGAAACAGAGTGTGAGTGGGGGAGAGGCAGAGAGAGAGGGAGACACAGAATCCAAAGCAGGCTCCAGGCTCTGAGCTGTCAGCAGAGAGCCCTATGTGAACCTCGAACCCATCAACCACGAGATCATGACCTGAGCCGAAGTCAGACACTTAACTGCCTGAGCCACCCAGGAGCCCTGCTAGATGATTCTTATGTACACACCAATTTGAGAAACTTTGGGCTAACGAGCAGTGGTATCCCCTAAATCCACTAGAGTATAGATCACTGTTTCTCATGTCTGGCTGTACATTAGAATCATCCACAGAGCTTTTAAAAATGCTAATGCCTGGGCCACGTTCCCAAAGGTTCTGAATTAATTACATCACTTTCCAATAATTTTTTTCTTCTTGGAATTTTTCTTCCAATAATTTTTTTCCTCTTCTTTTCTTTTTCTTCTGTAAGTTCTGTCAACTTACATATGCTTTTTGACTTATTTATTCTAGATTAGTCAAATATGCCCAGTATTTTAATAATGATGAAGCTTGATTGGAAAACAAGGTCTGAATCCAGGATCAAGATGGGGATCCCAACTTCTCCTCAAATTGAACTAACCCTAGGCACAGGCAGAGAAGTAATCTTTTTTTTTCTATATTAAATATAATTTATTGCCAGATTGGTTTCCATACAACACTCAGGGCTCATCCCAACAGGTGCCCTCCTCCATGCCCATCACCCACTTTCCCCTCTTCCCCACCCCCCATCAACCCTCGTTTGTTCTCAATATTTAAGTCTCGTATGGTTTGCCTCCCTCCCTCTCTGTAACTTCCCCCCCCCTTCCGCTCCCCCGTGGTTCTCTGTTAAGTTTCACAGAATCCACATATGAGTGAAAACCTATGGTATCTGTCTTTCTCCAGGCAGAGAAGTAATCTGACTGCGGGAGGATTCCCAGAACAACCCTGGCCCAGTAAAGCCACAGATAAACCCAGTGGATGTGAGACAATGATCATTCCCCCCACTTTTTTTTTCCAGTGTTGTTGATTAGGCCGGCTGGAACCACCTGAGGACCAAGGAGATCTTTACCTTGCTTAGGAACAAAGTTTTTAGAACATGAAGAAATCCTTAGAACCTAGCTAAGTTTAAACTGTCTGCTGAATTTATTATTAACAAGACAGCTTTCCATTCACAAATCCTCTCTCTGTATCATGGTTCTCACATCTTTCTTACGGATTTTTGACTCCTGTATTTCTTCCTCTTTTTCTTTGTAAAGTTACTTATCTATTTATTTTTTTAAAAGGAAGACCCATTTTTATTTATTTGTTTTTTTAACTAAGCTTTACACCCAGCATGGGGCTTGAACTCACCCCCTGAGATCAAGAGTCACATGCTCTACCTGCTGAGGCAGCCACACGCCTATTTATTCGTTTTTAGTGAAAAGCTGAACATCTTTTGTACCACCGGGACTAAATAAATATAAATTCCAAACTCTTTAAAGTAGCACCCTTCTCTTTCCCTCAGACAATGCTTTTACTTAATTTAGATAAGAGCTCCACCCAGTGCTCACCAGAAAAAAGGCAAATATGGTTTAAAAGCCTTTTCCAAAATCACATATATTAAGAGATTATTGGGGCACCTGGGTGGCTCAGTTGGTTAAGTGTCCAACTCTTGATTTCAGCTCAAGTCGTGATCTCACAGTTCATGGGTTCGAGCCCTGCGTGGAGCTCTATGCCGATGGTGCAGAACCTGCTTGGGTTCTCTCTCTCTCTCTCTCTCTCTCTCTCTCTCTCCCTTTTTCTCAAAATAAATAAACTTTAAAAAATGTATTTTAAAAGAGAGATTATGTTGTACCTTTTAAATATACTCTGCTAGGCAGTGTATGCTCTGCAAACTTATTTTGTAGCCAAAATGCTTATTAAGCCAACGTAAATCTTACTCAAAAAGCAGGGCTTGAGAGCGTTGTGACACACTGTGAGCATTTCATAAGAGCAGGTGAAGAAAGGCATGACAATCAGTCTGTGTTCACGGAGCCAGTGAGGCCCCTGCGGGTGGGGAATCCAGCATTTGCACCGTGACTTTTATCAGAGCCCCTGTCTTCTTCCTCCATCTTGCAACATGTGACAGATCCATTGCTAATTTATGAAACTTCAAGTTCAGAAGTAAGATACATTTCACATATTTCTTCAGATATGTCCTCCACTTCATCTTCAAGCTCGGCCCCTATTTACTTATGAGTTCTCAACCAACTCTTTGTGACATCCTTTGTGTTTTTCCTTGCCATTGTGTATGAGTCATTTTTTGGTTGATTAATCTCCATTAGGATAGAAACAAGAGAGCTGTTTCTAATCTTGTTGGCTGACTTCCTGTGTTCCTCTGTCCCTCTCTCAGTGTCTGCAGACATACAAGGATATCATCATCCCATTGGTCTTAAATATCTTAGATCAACCTAGGTATACGCAGAGATAATGAACAGTGTGCAGCATGGCTCCTCTAGTGCCCATCCTTGCATTTGAAAGTCACAACCTTCACCCTTTACAGTAACACTCACACTATGCATCTTGAGGCTGCTTTGACCCATATCCTCCAAGGGATGTTACCTTTCTGCCTGAGCTTGCCTACTCCCAGCTTACATTGGTTTCAAAGGCGGTAATTGGGAATTGTTGATAGAGCTCACAAATACAGTTCATGTCCTCATACCCCTTGGACTCTATTAGGCATTCTAGAAAACCTTCACTCTATGTCCCACGTGGCAGGGGAATGCTACAAACCAGCCCGGATCCCAGCTCCCTTTGAGAATCTACTAGACTCCATCTTTGAAACTTACCCTCTCTCACTCTGACTTTGTAGCCACCTGCCTCACCCTCCCAGGGTCCTGAGAACATAAGATAAACCCGGTCTTAAATATAAATTCCAAACTCTTTTCTTTCCAGGAAATCATCTTTTCTTTTCAGGAAATCATCTTTTCTTTCCAGGAAATCAAAAGGGTCCATTCTAAGCCAAGTCTTACCATCAGACTCTCCCAGGCCACCACTCCACTGCCCATGTTCCAGATTCTTCTCCATGGTTTCCATGCTCCACAGCTCACTCTTTCCACCTGCTTCATCATTTCGTTCTTCACAAATTTTCAAATTTTGTTCCATCTATCTTGAATTCTATTCTTCACAACTCTTCACTTTTAATATTTATTTAATCTTAAAGGCTGTAATCAGAATTTTTCTATCTCCCCCTTGCCCTCCATTATAAACCTCCATTCAAGGATTCACAGAACACAATTTTACAATTAAGAAACAACAGCATTTGGGGGTGGGGAGGCAGCAGCAACAACAAACTCAAATTCCCGTAAATAATCATTATGACTTTTCAAATACTTCAGTTGGCACGGTGACAGTTTACCATAACCATCCAGGTGGTTTTCTGTTGAAAACATTGCTCCTGAATTCCCAAGAGCTAGTTTTGGGAGTCAAACTTGGATACTAACTTTACCATGAACTAGTTATGGGACATCAGGTAAGCCACTTAACCTCTTTAACCTAAGCTACAGTTTTCCCATCTGCCTAATGGGGATACTCATAAAACCCACTTCATGGGGTTTTATGAGACATAATAATAATAATATAATGCTGTAAAAAGCCTGGCATATAGTAACTCATTAAACATTAGCTATTATTAGTATTTATTTATCTTTTTTATTGTCCCAAGGGCTATATTTTGTATTTGTGGATTTTTTTTAAAGGAGAAGCCTTTCTTTTTAAGTTTATCTATTGATCTTGAAAAAGAGAGAGAGAGAGAGAGGGAGGGGCAGAGAGAGAAGGAGAGAGAGAATCCCAAACCCAATCCAAAAATTGTGGATTTGTAAAAATGATCTCGAAGCCCAAAGTTTGATGAAGGATGTCCTAGGTATGAGGAGTTTGGCTGCAAATTATGTAATTAGAAGTGTATTTATGGAGCTACAGGACTTAGAATGCCGGAAACAATGGATGTACTTTTCTTCAAGCTAGTCAAACAAATTATTCAATACTAGGCAATGTATTATAAAGGGACTGTTACTAAAATGTCATATTTTCTAAAGAGGACATCAGGATTATGAAGAGACTAAAAACAATCTCCTGTGAGTAGGTAAAGAAATTGGTGCAATTTGGACCAGAGAAGAAAATGTTAGTATATTCAGGTATTTAAAATGCTACCACGTGAAAAGGAGCCTAGACTATTTCCTGTGTGAGCCCAGTACAGAATTAATGCCGATGGGTGTAATTTAGGAGACGGCTGTTATCGGTTCAATGTGAGAAAGATTTTAAAGGAGCCAGAAATGCCAGGCAATGTGATGGTGGCTTGCACAGTAGTGACCATCCTAGTCACCTTGCCCTGTACATCTCTGCCATCTGGGCTGTTCTCCCCAAGACTGTTGAGTGGCAATAAATGATATGAGTATAACTACAGACTTTTGACACTAAGACAGTCCAAGAACAATGTCAGAAACACTTAAAAGAAGAGACACTTCTGTGAGAGAAACTGGTTTGATGGCCATGGTCTTATTGCCAGCTGCTTTTAGTAAAGGTCCTTTCTTTAAACCAATACATAAAAAAAAAAAAAAAAAAAACCTAACACTAAAACCATTTAGAAAATCCTCGTATAAAGCAGGTGTAATCTAGTAAATAAACTGTTTTCCTGAGTTCTGTGAGCCACCGTAACAGATTAATCAAAACCAAGAAGGAGGCTATGGGAACCTCCAGTTTACAGGCAGGTGGTCAGGAGCACATGACAGCCTGTGCTTTTGATTGGGGTCTTAAGTGCACTGGGGTTGGGAGGCAGTCTTGTAGGACTGTGGGATCAATGCTGTCTCCAGGCAGATAGTGTCAGAACGGCATTAGATTATAGGACACCCAGCTGGTGTCTCACAATCACTTATGTGTGAAAAACGACTGCCCATTTGGTGACCAGAATATAGAAGTGTTCAGAGTACTGTGTGTCACATGAGAGAAAGCAATAATGGGCTTTTTCTTGACTTCTAAGCACCATGGTCCAATAAAGGGAACCAGGGGTTCAAGAAGAAGTGGTTATGGGAGCAGAGGAAACACAAGATGAATCTGGGACATCTGGTGGTACCAGAAAGTAGGAAAACGCTAAAAGAAAAAGGAGGAAGTGAGGAAGGGAGGACACAGGAGCCAACCTTCTGGCACTCCCAATGACAAAAGCTGTGCCAATGTAACTGGCTGTACCTCAGCTTGACCCGGGCTAGTGAGGATTCAGTGTAACTGCTACCCTCCAGGGAGCCTCTTAAAATGGTGACAGTGAGGGACGCCCGGGTGGCTCAGTTGGTTAAGCATCCAACTCTTGATCTCAACTCAGGTCATGATTTCATGGTTTGTGGGATTGAGCCCCGAGCTGGGCTCTGTGATGACAGCACGGAGCCTACTTAGGATTCTCTCTCTCTCCCTCTCTCTCTGCCCCTCCCTCACTTGCGCTGTCTCTTTCTCTCTCAAAATAAATAAATAAACTTAAAAAATAATAATAAGATGGTGACAGGGGGACGGGGCCTCTTCCCTACGCCCTTCCTCATTGGAGCTATTATTTTAATGTTCCCATTAGCTCAGAAGCAAACAAAAAAACCCATTCCCCATGAGGTATAGCGCACATTATTGTTATTTGACAGATAAAACCAATTGACACTCTTAAGATGATTCTCCACTGAGGTTTTATTACACAGGAAAATACTGAAATTCTTGACGCATCTGGAATATATTTGCGACACATTTGGAATATATTTGTTGGCACATATCACCAACACATCAGGGAGCGAGGTCTGAGCTGCCGTGGAAAGATCAGCAGCTTTGGAAGGCTGGCCTGCTGTTTCGATAATATTCCTTTCTGCCATACAGCCAGTGAGAATAGTTGACAACAGTTACAGGGTCTCCAGGCACGGTGCCCTCACTTCCCACCCGTGCCAATCCTTGCACAGCGACCATATGAGTTCCGTACCAGTCCTACCTGCAGGAACAGAGACACAAGCTCAGATCAGTTACATGATTAGTCCAATGCCACACACACATACAAGGAGCAGAGCCAGGATTTGATGTCAGATCTCTCTGGTTCCGGAATCCTCATGTTTCATAAGTAAGTTACACTGCCTCTGCATGGGAGGACACACATAGGAGGCTTGGGGAGGAGGGGGACACAGAAAAGTGTGTACATTATCTCCTGAGACATGTCGTTTCTAGCAATAGTTTATTGGGAGGTGGTAATCACATCCAGAACCAGAAGGAAAGAGCCAGAGGGAGGGGCAGGGAAGTGTCCCCACCTGGATGACTGGAAACAAAAGAAGGATCTTTGAAAGTCCAAAGCAAGAGCTGTTCGGGGAGATTCCAGGCCTGTAACACTCAGAAAACCAGACTGGATATCGTAGCTTCCGTCATTTTAGGCAAGATCATCAGCGAGGCCAGAAGAGACGGTGTGATTGGTGGGGTCCCTACATCCAAGGGACATTCTTGCCGTACATTGGCAGACCTAGACTTGCAGTAACTAGTCCTCCACACGTCAACGATCCTGCCTTCGTCTGGGGAGGAGTTAGCTTGATAAACCAGCACTCGTGTTTCTACTGCACAACACTATAAGACATCGGGAAGCGTCTTCTCATAAACATAATTTGTACAAGATAAATGAGGAAAGAGAATGAAGGCATGGAAAGTGCCCCAATATCCCAGTAAGTCACTCTCAGTGAGAAAACATTAAGGATGCTTTCCAGTTTTCCTGTCAGAGAACAGAGGAAACCAGTCTCTCCCAGGGAGAAAAGGAATGTGGGTGCAGGACGCCCCCATGACCAGCCCTCTTGGGAGTGAGGAGGGAGCTGGGTCACTTGACCCCTAGGAGAGGCTCTGAGTCTGTGAGGGAGGGCCATAGACCCCTCCTACGCTGCAGAGACTTAGGCGTGGGGACAGTTTCCTTGTGGAATTTTTTTTTTTAGACAATTTTGTCAGCCCAGGACTGAAAACCCATAGCATTATGATTATTATTTGTTATCTTAAGTTTAAAATAATAAGAACTTTTTTTTTGGTTTTTATAGAAGAACAAGTTTACCAAGATAGTTACTTGAAGGACTAGAAATGCCAAGATCTATCTTCAGAAGACAGAAAACAAAGGGAAAACTTCAACTTGGAAGGAGAGGCTGAGAAGACCCAGAAAAAGAGTGGACACAACTCTGGAAGGCATGTGGGAGTTCCCGGCCGGAATGGGTAGCATGGAATTGGTGGGAGTTAGCTAACACAGGGGCAGAGATGAGCTCCCCACTCCAGCAGAGGATTTACCGTGTAAGTGGCCAGGTTAGAGAGAAGCATGAATGCTAGTGAATTCTGAGCTCCCATTGACGTTCAAAAAGACCCCATGAAACATGGCGGCAGAAAGTGCATAGCAGTGCCTAGTGCAGTGACAATAAAAGGAGTTAACAGGAGCCATGAAGATGGGCATCGAGGTGCCTGCAACCCAAACCTACAAGGCTGCTGTGCAAGTCTGGGCTTCTGCCCCAGTAGGGAAGTCAGGCAAGAAGGCAAGGCCAGTCAAGCAGAATATAATTCCCACCAGAGGGACAGGCAGGCTGGTGGGGAGCAGCCTGAGGTCCAGGCAGCAATCTGGGATTTTGTTCACCTCCACTGCTTCTGAGAACAATGACTGTAACATGTGTTGGTTCCTGAGCCAAGTCTCTCATTGGCTTCATGGTCAGAAGGTCGGAGCGCACGAGTAACAGGTGCTGCTGGCAGCTGGGAGTACTTGAGCACACAGACTGGGGAGGGGCCTGGAAAGGCCAAACTCAATGTTGGCTCCGACACAGGTGAAATTCTGCTGTGACAGGCGTACATTCATTCAATGGATACTGAGACTAATTGAGCATTTATGGTGTTCCAGGAACCAGTGCTGCCGAGTTAAGCAGAGAAATGTCGGCGTTGATAAGGTAGTCACCGCCATTAGGGAGATAGTGGAGGGGACTAACACGGTACTGAGCCCTTACTCTGCCCATCACTGTTATCAGGTTCTGGAAACGCAAAGAAGATTAAGACAGCCTTTCCCCTCAAGGCGCTTGGAGTCTAACAGGACAGCCAGGCCCACTATTAACTAGATGAAGTAAAATGTGGTTAACTGGATAGGAGCTGAGAACAAGAAGGGCTGTAGAGGCAAGAAAGGAAAGATGCGAGTTTTCCCCAGGTAAGTAAGGAGAATTCCAGAAAAGGATTTGCTGTCTCCCAAAGAGATGACATAGGCGGGTGATGGAGCTTAAAGTCTGAGTAAGAAATTGTTTTTAATTGTATTTATTTATTTTTTAAATGTTTATCTATTTTTCAGAGAGAGAGAGAGAGAGAGAGATAGAGAGAGAGAGAGAGAGAGAGATTGTGAGTGGGGGAGGGGCAGAGAGCGAGGAAGACAGAGGATCTGAAACAGATTCCTCACTGAAGGCAGACAGCCCAATGCAGGGCTTGAACTCACAAACTGTGGGGTCATGACCTGAGCTGAAGTCAGATGCTCAGCTGACTGAGCCGTCCAGGCGCCCCTGAGGTCTGAGTAAGAATTTAACAATTAAGAAAGAGCAGAAGGACACGGATGGCACCAGAACATCATGAGAGAGGCTGGCACACATCAAGGCACACATCAAGAGGCTGGCATTCGGTGGACTGTGAGGAGCTCTGCTATGGCTGGAGGAAGAAGAGAAGGGGTGGCTAGGGGTGGCGAGGCTGAGAAGACACTAGAAAGCTGGGGAGAAACAGGGTATGAAGGACCTTCAGACAATAGGGCACCGTGGAAGGCACCGAGCAGGCTTCGTGCACTTGGACAAGTTTCCTTAGAGGCAGAGGACTGATAAGCAGGAGGAGGGATGGAAGCAGGAAAGCCAGGGAGCCACAGAGCCTCTGCAGAGAGCTGGGCCCATTACAGACAACCCGCCCCATCGAAAAGAGGCAGTCAGACACACTTTGCCTCCCACCTCAGGGGAAGGAGGCCCATCGAGACCAGATCTCCCCACTTCTATGAAAATCTAGAACCGTCCGTTCTGATGTTAACTATCCATCCACCACCCTGATTTTTTTTTTTTTTTTTTTTACCACCACCCTGATTTTTAATACTGGCTTAAACTTTTAAAAATCACCACGTGGAGCAAGAAAAACTCCCTCAGTTATATTTCTGCACAATTAGGAACAAAGGAGAGATTGAAAATTAAGTCAGTAGCGTTTGGTAATTAAGCCCTGGAGTCTGACCTGGGTTTGAAATCTGGTTTTCCCACTAATCAGTCAGGAGGCCAGGGGTAAGTTAGATTAGCCTTGCTGAGCCTCAAAATGCAAGATGATTGGGCAGGTTATTGTGAGGGGCACATTAAATAATGCATGCTAAGCATTTAGCCCAGAATTTGGGATATAACCCATGATTAAAATATGTAAGTTTCTGTTGTTGTTACATCTATTGTATTATCAGTATTGTACATTATATATTGTATTGTGCAATCAATGCATTATTCTCCTTTTCTTTAGTTGAGTTTTGTTTTTTTTTTTAGATTTAAAGCACCACAGGGGCACTGGGTGGTTCAGTCAGTTGAGCATCTGACTCGGCTCAGGTCATGATCTCGGGTTATTTAGTTCGAGCCCCATGTTGGGCTCTGTGCTGACAGCTCAGAGCCTGGAGCCTGCTTCAGATTCTGTGTCTCCCTCTCTCTCTGCTCCTCCTTCTCTCTCTCTCTCTCTCTCTCTCTCTCAAAAATAAATTTAAAAAAATGTTTTAAAACAGATTAAAACACAAGTAACTACTGCAGCATTAAAAAAACCCCGTATTTTCCCAGTTTTCATACTCATAGTAGTAAGAAAAGAAAGAGAAAACATAACTGACATTATTCATCCTCCCTTTGGAAAACAAACCAGAAAATATGGGCCTAAAATTCTTTGACTCTTTCTCCCAAAAAATGCACTACGTTTGTAAATGAGCCTTATCCTTTCTCTTCCTTCCTTTGAAGTCTTGCACATAAATTTTAACTTAGCAAAACATTTCCAGCTTCCATTTTCAATGATAACAGAGCTTTGCAGACATTTGTAATAACTTATTCTAAACTTAATATTAAAGGCAGGGGCTCCTGGGTGGCTCAGTCCATTGAGCATCTGACTCCTGATTTCAGCTCAGGTCATGATCCCAGGCCCATGGAATGGAGCCTTGCATTGGGCTCCTTGCTCAGCATGGAGGTTCTCTCTCTCTCTCTGCCTCTCTCCCCTGCTTGCTCTCTCTCTCTCTCTCTCTCTGTCTCTGTCTCTCTCTCTCTCTCTCTCAAATCAAAAAATAAAAATAAAGGCAAAGTTGATTTCTCAAAGAAGCCTATATGAACAAATATCTCACTTGCTAGAGGTAGGTGCTCAATGTTTTACAGTTAATCCTCAAAATACTTTGGATTCAACTTTGCTCGGAGAGCGTCCAGTAGAAGGTCAGCAGCAACTATTGTGTGACCCATATTTGGGGTTTCATTTCTGTCTTCTAGCAAAATAGGAAAGGTAAGATCAGTCTATGTGGGGGAAGAAAGCACATAATCTGAACTGAGGTCACTGTTCTATTGTACTGGGCAGGTCTTTTCCGATGGCAAGTGACTGAAAACTAACCCACACAATTTCAAAGTAAGAAGAGAATTTACTGGTCTCTATAATGTAAAAGCTGTAGGCATGGACAGGTGCAGCAGTTCTGATGGGATCTTCAGGAGTCCTTCTCTGCAGCCCTCTATCTCCCTCAGTTCTGCTTTCCTCTGTGTTGGATTTACTTCCAACAGCTCTTTCCATATGGTGGACCTCAGCAGCTCCAGGCTTACAGCATCTATCTCAGAATCCCAATGGAGAGAGCTCTAAAAAATCTCAGCATTGGATCTCACCAGCCTTGTGTGAGTGAATTTTCCCTTTCCTGAGCCAGTCCCTGGGGCCAGTAGAAGAGAATGGTCTGAATGGCTGAAGATGAAGCCTGACTAAACTCTGGAGTTGGGGGATAGAGTCCATGAGACCTAAGCTACACAGAATGAGAATGAGGAAGAGGCAGTCACCTAAAGAACACAGGGGTACTAGAAAGTGGAATGGATTCCAAGCAGGAAAAAAACCCCAGATGTTTGCCACCCAGGTGATGCCCACAGCAAAATCCAGAGAAAATCAGTAACTCATTTTATGCCACAGCATGTAGCAAATACCCCGGGTACTCCGTGGGCTAACTGGCTACCAGCTCCATCGTTACAAGAAACACATACACTGAAGTCAATTCATAACACCCTGATTTCTCAGGTTAGCACCCTGTCAACTTCAACTTTATGAAGCAGAACATGATTTCCTTCTTCCCTGGAATTCAGAATGATTTTTTTAAAGGGATTTTTTTTTTTTTTTTGAGAGACGAGAGAGAGCGAGACATGGTGCGAGCAGGGGAGGTGCAGAGAGAGAGAGGGAAACACAGAATCCAAAGCAGACTCCAGGCTCTGAGCTGTCAGCACAGAGCCCAACACAGGGCTCGAACTCACGAACAGCGAGATCATGATCTGAGCTGAAGTCGGGGGCTCAACTGACTGAGCCAGGCACTCCTCACCTGCAGAGTTAAAAAAAAAAAATCCTTCAGGGTAGTTCTATTTTTAACTTTTTGAGGAACTTCCACACTGTTTTCCGGAGCAGCTGCACCAGTTTGCATTCCCACCAATAGTGCAAGAGGGTTCCCATTTCTCCACATCCTCACCAGCATCTGTAGTCTCCTGATTTGTTCACCTTAGCCACTCTGGCCCACGTGAGGTGGTATCTCAGTGTGGTTTTGATTTGTATTTCCCTGATGATGAGTGACGTTGAGCATATTTTCACGTGCCTGTTCGCCATCTGGATGTCTTCTGTGGAAAAGTGTCTTTTCCTGTCTTCTGCCCATCTCTTCATTGGATTATTTGTTTTTTGGGTGTGGAGTTTGGTGAATTCTTTATAGATTTTAGCTACTAAACCTTTATGGAATATGTCATTTGCAAATATCTTTTCCCATTCCGTCAGTTGCCTTTTAGTTTTGTTGATTGTTTTCTTTGCAGTGCAGGTTTTTATCTTGATGAGGTCCCAATAGTTCATTTTTGCTTTTAATTCCCTTGCCTTTGGAGATGTGTCGAGTAAGAAATTGCTATGGCTGAGGTCAAAGAGGTTTTTTTCTGCTTTCTCCTCTAGGGTTTTGGTGGTTTCCTGTCTCACATTCAGGTCCTTCATCCATTTTGAGTTTATTTTTGTGTATGGTCTAGTTTCATTCTTCTGCATGTTGCTGTCCAGTTTTCCCAGCACCATTTATTAAAGAGACTGTCTTTTTTCCAGTGGATGTCTTCTTTCCTGCTTTGTCAAAGATTAGTTGGCCATACATTTGTGGGTCCAATTTTGGGTTCTCTATTCTATTCCATTGGTCTATGTGTCTGTTTTTGTGCCAATACCATGCTGTCTTGATGATTACAGCTTTGTAGTAGAGGCTAAAGTCTAGGATTGTGATGCCTCCTGCTTTGGTTTTTTCTTCAATAATACTTTGGCTATTTGGGGTCTTTTGTGGTTCCATACAAATTTTAGGATTGTTTGTTCTAGCTTCGAGAAGAATGCCGGTGCAATTTTGATTGGGATTGCATTGAATGTATAGATTGCTTTGGGTGGTATTGATATTTTAACAATATTTATCCTTCCAATCCATGAGCATGGAATGTTTTTCCATTTCTTTGTATCTTCTTCAATTTCCTTTATAAACTTTTTATAGTTTTCAGCATACAGATCTTTTACATCTTTGGTTAGGTTTATTCCTAGGTATTTTATGACCCTTGGTGCAATTGTGAATGGGATCAGTTTCTTTATTTCTCTTTCTGTTGTTTCATTATTGGTGTATAAAAATGCAACCGATTTCTGTACATTCATTTTGTACCCTGCGACTTTGCTGAACTGCCCTATGACCCAGCAGTAGCACTGCTAGGAATTTACCCAAAGGATACAGGAGTGCTGATGCATAGGGGTACATATACCCCAATGTTTATATCAGCACTTTCAACAATAGCCAAATTATGGAAAGAGCCTAAACATCCATCAACTGACGAATGGATAAAGAAGATGTGGTTTATACATACAATGGAATACTACTTGGCAATGAGAACGAATGAAATCTGGCCACTTGTAGCAACGTGGATGGAACTGGAGGGTATTATGCTAAGTGAAACAAGTCAGGCAGAGAAAGATATCGTATGTTTTCACTCATACGTGGATCTTGAGAAACTTAACAGAAGACTATGGGAGAGGAGAAGGGGGAAGAAAAATAGAGAGGGAGGGAGGCAAACCATAAGAGACTCTTAAATACAGAGAACAAACTGAGGATGGGGGGGAGGGAGGAGAAAGTGGGTGATGGGCATGGAGGAGGGCACTTGTTGGGATGAGCACTGGGTGCTGTATGAAAACCAATTTGACAATAAATTATATTTTAAAAATAAACATAAAAATTCAAAAAGATAAATAAAAACATAAAAATAAAAAAAATCCTCAAGTTTGGCCTCATGCCAAAGATGAGACTGAATGGTTCTGATGCAGGGCTGAGGCATCCCAGCATTTGCAAAATTCCCAGCTGATTCTAACATGCAGGCAGGACTGGCAGACACAGGGATAATTTGCTTCTGAACAAAGTGTTTATTTCTTTTTAAGTTTGTTTGTTTGTTTGTTTGTTTATGTAATCCCTACACCCAATATGGGGCTCAATCTCACGACCCCAAGATCAAAAGGCACAGCTCTTCCGAATGAGCCTGCCAGGCGCCCCATTAACAAAGTGTTTCAATAGTTGCCATCGTTGCAAACAAGGCAAATATTCTTCTTTGTTAATTCTATTTACATTCTTAATGTCAAGACGTTGTAGATGTCAATTCAACAAAGCTCCATAACCAGTTATGTAAGGTTGTGCTTTTTTTTTTTAAGTTGTGTGTATCTTATGGGCCCCGTGTCTACAGTCCTACTTGGTCTGTAAGGAAATGTCACATCCCTGAACAGGACGACATTGTTCACGTTAAGAGGGAAAGCCCTAGACAGTCCGCTGAGAGGCACTGACTTTCTGACCTCTCCACTCACAGGTCAGGATGCCCTGCAGAAGCCCCCGGCCAGGGCTAAAAAGAGCTGTAGCTCTTCATGTAAACGTATGACAGAAATGAAGAAACAAACCCAGACGAAGGGCCTGCAGAGGCGGACGGGCTCAGGGCTGGGTGTGTGACTGCCACCTCTGCCTTTGACTATGGCTCTTGTACCATGTGCCAAATTCTCAGAACCCAGTGAAACCAGCTCCCTCTTGGGCCACCATCTCCAACCCTTCTGCCTCAGTTCCACCTTGTACTTCCCTTCCTGATGATCTCGAGCTCACCTGGCTCCTGACCTCTGGGCTGCTTTCTATTTCCAACTGTCCCGGCCACTTAATCTGACTTCTTCAGTTTGGCCCATGGCAACCCTTCTTAGACACAACTGTGTTCTATACTGGAGACTGAGATGTTTCCTGCCATGTTGGATATAAGATGGAGATTGGGAGAAAATGAAGTTAGATACGCTGAGGCCAGCTCCTGAAGAGCCTCAGATGTGGTGCTAAGGCCTCTGTTCCCTAGACAATGAGGAGCTGCCATATTGGATATAAGAGGAGAAGGAATGCTATCATAGGTAATTTCTAGAAATCTAACTCTCTTGGCTTTGAGGACAGGTTGGTGAGAGGAAACGATGACAACATTTGGGGCCAGCTTTCCTGGGACATGAGCTAATAAACTATAGTGGGAAGGGTGGGAATTCAACCACAGCAGTTGACAGAGAACTTCCAGGAAACATTTATGTAAATGCTTGATCTAATCAAACACCTTACCCCATCCGTGTTGTCCTTTTGTTCAACATTTCTGGGCCTCACCTCTGAACCTTAAAAAAGACAGGGGTACCTATAGAATGATCCTATAGTAATAAAACTCCACATTCGATTAGAGTTTCACAACTCACAAAAGGGCTTTCTCGAAGTCTCGCTCGATCCCTGTTCCAACCCTGTGGGATGGACATTAGCATCCTCACTTTATAAAGATGAGACTCAGAGTGCGTGACACATCCCAAGCCTCAGAAATGGTAAGCAGGCAAGTAAAAACTCAGTCCCAGGTCTTCAGACAATTTCAGTGCTGCCTTCACCTCAACACAACCACCTCCACAAGGAAAGAGAGGCTTCTCTGTAGTTGGTTTCATGTCGGGAACGCAGCACATTTCATTTTGCATTATGCTAGGCATCTGCTCTATCATGATTTTAGTGCAAATCTTAAGGCTGTGCCAGGGAGGATTGCTGTTAACTTTTTGTGCTTATCTTTACCAAAACCAATACATTACAAGCGTGTTTCCATGTCTACATTTCACGTTCATTAAGGGGAAAACACGGGTTGCAAAGGAATCTCTCCAGCTTCAGTTCCTTTGATGGTGTGTGTGGACCCCTCTTCCTTCCCCCATGCCCTAACACACTCAACTTCACACTCTGTCTCAACCCCCATGCACCTTCAAGCAGGCAGTGGGACACACACACACACACACACGCACACACACATACACACATGCAGCCTGGAGGTCAAGTGACAGGAAGCCTGTTAGGAAGAAGACAAAATTCAAGGCCCCAGGGCTGGATGTGACATGAAGGTAGAATGCAAAGCGTTTGGACAAGGAGAGGAACCACCAAACACTTTGGAATACAGTGAATTGAGAGGAAGAGCTGGGGGTTCTGAGTCTTTACCTAAAAAACCTGAAGCTCAACTTTACAGCTCATTCCTGTGGTTGCCCAAGTATATGGCAGGTTGTGCTCAGCTCAGGAGACACTGCTGCATTGTCACCTAGGAGGGGTGGGTGTTCCGGCAGATGAGGACATCGGCAGGTGGCATTTAAGTGTTATGCCTAATTAGCCCACTAGAGGGCGACCACAGACAGGCATGTGTGGCAATTCCTACTGGCTGAAAGTTTCCATAGCTTTTGCTTGAGTGTTGGAGGAGCACAAAATATGCAACAGATACTAAAAACTCAGGTGAAAGTTTACACGTGTAAATGCTGTATAGCCTTGGCCAGTAGTAGGATATAAATTCCTACAAAATGGGAACGATCTTAAGAAGAAAAAGGATAAGAAGTGGAAAAAGTGATTTTTAAACATCTTTTCTTGGCTTTTACACATCCTGAAAGACCCAACCAGACCACAGATATGGTAGTATTTCTGATGTTAGTACCCCCATGCCCAGGTCCTCATATCTGCTGCACCCCACACCCCTAAAGAAAGCATTCCACAATAAATCTGCTATGTGATATTATCTGTTTCTCACCGAAGCAGCTAATGACCAAATATAATTATTTGTTGCCTATAGACAAATCAAAGGCAGAACAGACAATAATTTACCACATCCTGTTAAATAATCGAGGATGAAATCAGGATTAACACCGAGACATTTCCAGTGTATTTGAGAGTAGATTCCTCTAGCATCGATTAGAGCCAAATATTCCAGTAAATTTTTGGAATGAATGGGAAGCTCTCGTGGTAAGGGCTAAAAACCCGTACGGTCTAGGCACTACCTACCTCCGGGACTCTCCTCTCCTCATCCCTTCCTTCCTCACGTGGTGCATTTTCCATCACCCGAGTTCTGCGCACTGCTCTTCCCCTTGCTTGAAATGTTCTGTTCCCATCATCCAACAAGAGGCTTCTTGTCATTCAAGTTCCAGATTAACTGTCGCTTCCTGGGAAAAGACTTCCGAAGCCACCCACTCCTGTCTGCCTTTCCCAACACTACCCCGCTCTCCAGCTGGGTGGGTCCTTTGCTGCCCGGATACCATCCACTCTTCCCAGCCTCCCGACCAGCTGGATGTGGCCATATCTCCGGCTAATGGGATTGAAGTGAAAACGCTGAGTGGGACTTCCTGGAAGCCTCCTTGAAGGGAAGCAGACAAGCCCTTCCTCCCATTTTTCATTCTCCTGCTCTCTGGAACACAGATATAATAACCGCAACTTCTGAAAGCATCCTGTACCCTGAGATGGCAGCGAGGATGGACAGATAGGAGCCAGGGGAGCTGATGAAACTGTGGCTGGGATGGAGCATACAATACCAGCCTGGGGATCTTTTGTGTGGGAGAGAAATGAACTGTTTATTTAGATCACTGCTATTTGTAGCTGTCCCATTACATACGCCACCACACCTTAATACAAACGACACGTGCCGACCACACCCATCCCCAGACACGGCACCCTATCTTCTTCACCACCTGAAACAGCTCATCCGTTTGTGTTGACACTTTTATTACTAGGGTCATAAACTAGGGTAAAACTTCATGAGAACAGGAATTCAGGTATAACTCAACTCCTGTCCAGTTCTCACTCTTCAAGAGAAGTTCTTCTACGGAGAGTTGCCTTGTGACTGTCCGAGACTCTAAGTTTTATGTTTGGTGCACTCTGTGCTTGAAATGCTCGGTGTTCTGAATATTTTCCATTCATCTCTCCAGATGTCTTTACCTTTTTTCACCTGCTCCACGTTCCAGGAGGCTTCTGGTTGAGTTCAGCCACTAGGGGATACCGGCAGATGGATGGGGGATGAAGGGTGGTGAATTCTTGCAGCTCCCTCCCGGCTGAGCCATTGTGGATTGACTCCATAGCTCCCCGGGTAGCCTTCCCCCTTCAGCAGACCTAGGGGAGTAAGGGCCTCCTGGCTCCCGCTAGCCCCAAGGCACTCATCATTCTGCATTAGTTTCCCTAAATCCCGACTCTATTAAAGTACCCTGTTATGCTATCTGGGCCTCCTGTCTGTTGATGGAGATGGATGCAAGTGTTGTCTTCCTTTAAAAAAAAAAATTATTTTGAGAGAGAGAGAGAGCAGCATGAGCAGGGAAGGAACAGAGGGAGGGAGAGAGAATCCCAAGTAGGCACCATGCTGTCAGCACAGAACCCAACACGGTGCTCAATCTCACAAACCATGAGAGCGTGACCTGAGCTAAAATCAAGAGTCAGACGCTTGATAGACTGAGCCACACAGAAGCCCCAATAGGTGGTTTATTTCTAATTTAACTTATAAATTAAAACTTTTTTCTGCTTTTCTTACCAAAATTGTCTATCAATGTATTTTTCCTGTTTTCCTATCAGGTTTTTGGCCCTTTGTCTCTCCATGTTTAAGAGTTATTTATATACAAAGAATATTAGCCCTTTATCTGTGCTATATCTTACAAATATTTTCTCCCAATTTGTTAGTTGTCTTTTGCTTTGACTATTCTGGGGTTCTTAGCCATGCCAAATAAACAAACAAAAACTCTTTTTAAAAATTTTTAAAAATAGGGGCGCCTGGGTGGCTCAGTCGGTTGAGTGTCCAACTTCGGCTCAGGTCATGATCTCGCAGTTCACGGGTTCGAGCCCTGCGTCGGGCTCTGGGTTGACAGCTCAGAGTTTGGAGCCTGCTTCGGATTCTGTGTCTCCCCCTCTCTCTGCCCCTCCCCGGCTCACACTCTGTCCCTCTCTGTCTCTTAAAAAATAAAAAATAAAACGTAAAAATTTTTAAAAACATTTTTGAGAGAGAGAAAGTACATGAGAGTGGGGGAGAGGGACACAGGGAGAAAGAGAGGAGGAGGAGGAGGAGGAGGAGGAGGAGGAGGAGGAGGAGGAGAGAGAAAGAGAGAATTTCAAGCAGACTCTACACTCAGTGTGGAACCTGACACCAGGTCTGATCCCAGGACCCTGGGATCATGACCTGAGTTGAAACCCAGTGTGAGACGCTCAACCAACTGAGCACCTAGTATGTTTTAGTATCTCATAGGGCTAATCTTACTCTGAATTTTTAAGTTATTTTCCCCATATAATCTTTAGTTTCACCTTGTCTGGCTCCACAAAAGAGCCAGCCCATTGCTCTTTTTTTGAGATTGTGATAATTAATAAATTGACTTAGGAAAACATGAACAAGTCTGTGGTGTTGAGTCATCCTATCCAAGAATAGAAGATGTTTTAATTACAAGGGCTTTATAAAATATTTTAATATCTGGTTTTTCAAAGTTTTTCTATTTCCTGACCATTCTTGCCCATTTATTTTTTCATGTAAGCTTTTGTATCAGTTAATTTGGTTCCGTATAAACCTTTATTGATATTTTTTATTGGGGTTGTGATAATTAATAAATAGAATTAGGGAGAATTGGCATGTCTTCCAAGTCTAATCACTTCAAAATTGATATTTTTAGTTTGAATGTACACACACACACAAGAATCTAAAAATATATGCCAATTTTTAAAAGGACCAATTTCCTTCAGTTCAGCTAGCATCTACATATTAGGCACTGTTTGCAAATTACTGTCAGAAAATATAGGAAGATGAGCAAGCCATGGTCTCTGCCCTCAAGATAACCACCTGAAGGGGACAATAAGCACTTATATGAGTGACTACAATTTACACAGGTGACTCCAATGAGCCTTACATAGCATTTAATGTTTACCTCTTGGGGTAGCATCTCTCTGAGTGACAGAAATCTAGAGCCCAAATATCCGTGCAAAGTGCACACATGTGTCTACAGTGATCCAGGTAGAAATGTGGTTTACTGTTGTATATGCTGTGTGCTGGTCTATCACTCTCCAGAGAGCCTGATCACCTCCAACACTGATCCACACCCACAAAATGTTCTCTTTCGGAGAAGAAAGGATTAAGCCGAGGGACGCCTGGGTGGCTCAGTTGGTTAAGTGTCTGACTCTTGATCTCGGCTCAGGTCATGATCTCATGGTTCGTGGGATTGAGCCTCGTGTCGAGCTCCATGCTGGCAATAAGGAGCCTGCTTGGGATTCTCTCTCTTTCCCTCTCTCTCTGTCCCTCCCTCACTCATGCTCTCTCTCTCTCAAAATAAATAAGTAAACAAAAAAAAAAAAAAAAAGAAAAGAAAAGAAAAAAGAAAGGATTAAGTTGAAACCATCCATTCATTCTACAATATTTACTGAGTGAGAAAGTGCTCTTGGAACTGAGATCATGGTGGATAACAAGAAAGACCACACCCGTCGTGGTGATGGAGTTCTAGAGGCAGAGACAGAAAACAAACAAATGAAATAACGCCATTTCAAACAGTGGTAAGAGTCACGGGAAAGAGTATAGCAAGTCAAGAAGAGAAAGAGGGAAGCACCATTTTCGATAGGATGGTGAGGGAAGGCCTTCCTGAGGAGGAGGCATTTGGGCAGATTCGAACGACGTGAAGGGGCAAGTCCCGCGAAGGTCCTTGGAGAAGTGTTTTCTGTGCACGCGGGAGCATCTGCAGACGGTATGGAGACCTGCACACCTGGAAGAGAAGGCCAGGGAGAAAATGGAAGAGAAGGCTTGAGGTAGGCAGTGCCTAGATCAGGTAGGGACACTGGGCAAAAAAGAGTTTGGCTTGTGTTGCGTGACAAGGGATGCTTTGGGCGGGGGTATGACTTGTATGATCTGATCTGTGTGTTAAATCTGGCCACGGGGGGAATGATAGATTGTAGTGAGGGTCAAGAGCAGAGAACTGGTTAGGAGTCATTGTGTTGTTCGTGTGCAAAATGACGGGGCTTGGACCAGTGGACAGCTGTGGGAAGGAAAAGTAGCAGAGGAATGAAGGAACCGTTTAGAGGCAGAGCCAACGAGACTTGCTGACAGACTGGATTTGGGAGTAAGGGAAGAGAGGAGCCAAGGATGTCTGTGTGGTTTTTAGCTTGAGGAACCTGGTAGATACCAGTGCCATATATTGAGAAGGGATGACTGCCGGAGAAGGGACAGATCGGTGTATTTTGGACAATCATTTCAAGACACTTGGTTATGTCCCGTTGATTTTTAATACCTCAGTGTAGGTTATATGTTCCTTTCCCATTCTTCTCTAGTATCCGATTAGAATCGTTCCTGGGAAGACAGTTAGGTCAGGTGTAAAAGAAGCTGTGGTAAACGAGCACTTGATAGTTTCCCAGGGTCTCAAGCATTATCCTTCTATAAAAAGGAATAAATCAATATCAGTGTTGATAATAAAGGATGTTTGGGTCTAGTTGATTCAGTTGTAATCAAGCAGGAAAAAAATTAATAGAGGTTACACTAAGTTGTTTTGCAATGTTTTGCCTGGTCAGGAGCAGAGATGAACTTACAGCTCACAGCTGGCTGTGTTTAGGCCCATGGTGCATGATCAGAATACACTGGTTACCTGGGGGGAAAATACCTTACCAGATACTCTAGCCCTGATGTAATCTCTGAATTGGAGCCACTTAATCATGGAACGTTTTCTTAGCATTTGTCATACACGGGGCACTGTGCTGGGGACTGTCACTGTGTCAGATACTGTGGCACTGCTATTGTTATTCTTGAACACCTCTTTGTTTTCAGAGAGTTTCCCATGGCTTCCGAAATGCAATTGATCATTTGGGTTCTGTTTGTAGAACTGTGATGAATCTTTAAGGCCAAATACATGCCTTAATGAGATCATAAATGGGTTAAGGCATGTGAAGTACTTTGAGGCGGTCAGGTGAAAAGCTCTCTGAAGTACCAATTAATATTATCTTTACCTTAAAAATAGCTCTTAAGCAAAATCTGGGTCAAAAAAGGCTATAAAGGGGATATTCTTTATAAAGATCTTGGGTTCTACAGTCCCTTCTCTTCTGGCTAGGTGGGAATCCCAGATATTTTGTGAATGATAAGGAAATGCAATCATCCCAGGCCCCAGCACGGCATCTTAATAGGTAGAGCAGGACAGAGTATCTTCAGCTATTGTGAACGACAAATGGATTTGCATTTTGTGGGAAAAGAACTATGGGATAGGGCCAAGTATGAATGATTTATACCTTAAGCATCAAATGTGCAAATTTTCTTCCTAAAATTAAAAAGACTTTTTTTTCTTAAAAGTAATATATTTTAACATAGAAAATTTAAAATACAGAAAATTTATAAAAAAGAAGCCATTAGCCACTCCTCAGAAATTACCACTGTTAATATTTTATTTATATATTATATATAAATGTGTGTGTGTGTATAAATACATATATATCTGTAAATCATCTTTTAGGACTGTCGATTTCTGTGAGTGTATAGAAGAAATGATTGGCATCTGAAAGATCAACACCCAAAGGACTTCAAGTTACAGGGAAAAGTTGCCTAGCATAGACCTAATAATAGTTACTTGCATTTTATAACACATCTTCTGTGTATTATCTCTTATTACTACTAATAATAGCTATTATTATTATCATTAATAACAATAATGCTATTAACAATTAATAATACTTTTTGCTATTCATTATTATTGTTGAAACGTTAGTAAGAGAGGAAAAAATACTTTCTGAGAGATGTAAGTCTCAGCCCCAAGTTATGATTCGATGCAAGATAATGAATTGTATTATGCCTCCGTTTCCTCAAATGTTCAATAAAAAGCCTATCCTAGATGAAGTCTGAGGCTCCTTCCAGTTTTAAAATCCTGTCCAAGTCTTGTTTTGGAATACAGGCACTTATTGACTTGCATTTCCTGGGATGCAAAATTTTACTTTCAAATATCTTTAGAATATTTTATCTAAAATACACCTGTTTTCAAGCAAAGAAAAATGGATCACATTTTGAAGACTCTTCGAATGCTTTGAAGATGGGGCCTATTTACAGAGACCAATTTGTTTCCCTGCATTATTTTAACATGCAACTCTACTCCAGTCCTGAAGCTTCCTAAGTATCTGAGGCTTCGAAAAGCGGGGGTGGAGGAAGCTTATTACCATGGAGATAGATGGGAGCAAATGGTCACATCATCAAAAGCAAACTAGAAATGTACAAAGCTTTTGTGATGCTGATCCTTTTTTTTTTTAAGTAAGAAGAAGAAGGAAAAGAGGCACAAATAAAAGGACAGATCTCTCTCATTAAATCCAACACTAATTTAGTAATCAGTGAAATAAAGGTACTCTTGAAAGCCTGCTGCCAGAAAATACAGTACAACAAAGCAGCACAAAACGTTGCGGGCTGCCAGGTGTAATTTCCAGGTACTCCAAGTGCATTTGGACTCCCCATTCTCTTAGCTTTGCTTTACAGATCGGCCATCCTCACGGCAGATTTGAACTATCCATTTAGTCACCCCAGTGTGTTATCCAAATATTTAGGAGGAAAAATATTGCGAGAAAATAACCTTTAATTTTATGATTCTGCAAAGGAAACTGTTCGAAATTAAGACGTACAAGAAGCTAAGAATGAGTGCTAATTTCTTCTTCTGTTTATGATCTGTCACTTTGGACAATCTGGAAATAATTTTGACAGCAGGATAAGAGTCAAAGTTGGACTAAAAGTAAAAATTTACAGAAAGTAACTTATATCAGAATACAGTCACCAGCAATTAGATTCTTATGTGCGTATGTATATATAGAGCTTTTCTATCAACCCCATCCATTATTTCATATTACTCTGACAGAAGGTGCCAAAAACCTAAAGGCAGGAAAGATTTATACTCAGTTCTTCATAAATATTCAAAGGAAAGGAAATCATTTAAGAATAAATACATAAAAGTTAAAGAACAGGCCAAGAGTCTGCCTTGAACTTTCAATCTATAAATTAGAAATAGTAGGGGTGGGGATGTTTTAGAGATTGAGGTGATATTTTGAAAGTGTTTTATGCTCTTCAGAGAGAAACGATTTACATTATACTTTAAATGTGAATTTTGAGGAAAATTTTATCTTCTTCTTCCTCTTCCTTTTCAATTTCAGATTTTCCCTCTTGGTTTATATCCCTACGAGAGAAGACTCTTCAAAATTAGAAAAACATTAATTTCCTTAGCTGATTTATAAATTCAATGCAGAACCAAATAAAACACCAAGGTGATTTTTTTTTAAATTAAGAAAATAGTACTAAATTTCATTAGGTAATGGATATGGGTAATTTTTTTTAAGTTTATGTATTTTGAGAGAGAGGGGTAGTGTGAGCACACAAGCGAGGGAGGGGCAGAGAGAAAGGAAGAGAGAATCCCAACCGATGCAGGACTCAACCCCATGAACTGTGAGATCATGACCTGAGCCAAAATCAAGAGTCAGACAGAGGTTTAACTGACTGAGCCACCCAGGCGCCCCTAGAAATCCATAATTAGAAACATTCTGAAAAAAAAAAAGTAATGAGGAAATAGTACAACCATATTTAAAATATCTTACAAAGGTACAATAATCAACATATTCTAGAGAAGAAATAGATAGTTGAATAGAATAGAATGACCAGAAATAAATCCAAATATGTACGTGAACTTAATGTGTGGAACAGGTAGATGAGTCAATTTTACAGGTGAGGAGGAAGGAAGATGCATTAGTCAATAAATAGTGGCAGGTATGGGGTGCTTGGGTGGCTCAGTTGGTTAAGTGTCCAAC
This sequence comes from Neofelis nebulosa, assembly GCF_028018385.1. Lineage (NCBI taxonomy): Eukaryota > Metazoa > Chordata > Mammalia > Carnivora > Felidae > Neofelis > Neofelis nebulosa. Next base: position 28,367,126 of record NC_080783.1, read on the forward strand.
TTTGGCTCAGGTGATCTCATGGTTAGTGAGTTCAAGCCCTGTGTTGGGCTCTGTGCTGACAGCTCAGAGACTGGAGCCTGCAGCCTGCTTCAGATTCTGTCTCTCTCTCTCTCTCTCTGCCCCTCCTCCACTCGTGCTTTGTCTTTCTCTCTCTCAAAAATAAATATTAAAAAAAATTTTTTTAATTAAATAGTGGCAGGGTAGACTGGCTAGGAATGAAAAAATAAAATACAATGGTCTTTCACCATACTTTTTTTTTTTTATTTTTTTTTAATGTTTTTTAATTTATTTTTGAGACAGAGAGAGACAGAGCATGAACGGGGGAGGGTCAGAGAGAGAGGGAGACACAGAATCCGAAGCAGATTCCAGGCTCTGAGCTGTCAGCACAGAGCCCAAAGCGAGGCTCAAACTCACGGACCGTGAGATCATGACCTGAACCGAAGTCGGACACTCAACCGACTGAGCCACCCAGGTGCCCCTCACCATACTTTTATATCCAAAAATATTTCCAGAAGATTGAAAGATTTTCAACATGAAAAATAAAATTATAGAATTAGTAGTTCAAAACTTTAATGGATTTATTATTTGGTGGATAATCTTGGCATACAAAAACACTTTCTAAGGCCTGTAATCCTAAAGTCTTAAAGGAAGAAAAAAAACAAATTTGAACATATACAAACTAGAAAAAAATATTGCAGTATATTTGGCAAAGAAATTGTCATTAATATACAACATGTTGTACAACTCAGTAAGTCAAATCAAATTTAAGAAATGGTCAACATATTAAAATCTTCATCTCTTTCACAATTAAATAATTACATATCAAAACCAATGAGTATATCCATATAATGGAACATTATTGAGCAACAACAAGTAACATTATTTATAATATCCAAAAAGTGTAAACAACCCAATGCTCATTAATTGATGAATAGATAAACCAGATGTGGTATATCCATACAATGAAATATCATTCAGCTATAAAAAGGACTGAAGTACTAATAAATGCTACAATGTGGATGAACCTTGAAAGCACTATGTTAAGTGAAAGAAGCCAGACACAAAAGAGCATATTTGTATGATTCCAGTTATGTGAAATCCCCAGAATGGGCAAACACAGGGACCCTAAGCATAATTTAGTTGTCGCCTAGAACTGGGGCAATGAGAATCAGGGGAAATGGGGAGTGACTGTTTTGTTTTTTTGTTTTGTTTTGTTTTTAGCGTTTATTTATTATTGAGAGACAGAGAGAGACAGAGCATGAGCAGGGGAGGGACAGAGAGAGAGGGAGACACAGAATTGGAAGCAGGCTCCAGGCTCAGAGCTGTCAGCACAGAGCCCGATGCGGGGCTTGAACCCACAAACCGTGACATCATGACGTGAGCTGAAGTCGGATGCTTAACGGACTGAGCCACTGAGGCACCCGAGGAGTGACTGTTAATGGGTACAGAGTGTTCTGTTGTGTTTTTCCTTTTTGAGGTCATGAAAATTGATTCTGATGATGGTTGCACAATTCTGTGAAATGTACTCAAACCACTGAATTGTGCACTTTAGACAGTGAATTGTCTGGTATGTGAATTACATTTCAACAAAGCCGCTTTGTTTTTTAAGTCTTATATAAGAAAACAGTCAGGGGGCCGCCTGGGTGGCTGTCACTTAAGCATTCACTCTTAATTTCGGTTCAGATCATGATCTCATCACTTGTGAGATGGAACATCACTGTCAGTGCAGAGCCTGCTTGGGATTCTCTTTTTCCCTGTCTCTCTGCCCCTTCTTCACTCATGCTCTCTCTCTTTTTCTTAAAATAAATAAACTTTAAAAAAATGGACTCCATTAAAAAAGAGAGAGAGATGCTTTCTCACCCTCTCCCTTTGCCTCTCTCCAGCTCACTCTCTTAAAACAGAAAGGAGAAAGAAAAAGAAAAAGAGGTATATGAATTTGCTTATCAGATTACAAAGCTCAATAAATAATGGTGGAAGTGAAAATTGGCACACTATTTTGGTGAACAACTTAGCAATACCTTTCAAAATTTAAATGCACCTCATTCTTTGATTCAGCAATTCAGACTCAAAAAATTACCATATCAATATATTTGCAAAAACCTGGCAACTTGCATACAGAAGAACATTGTATGCAACAGGAAAATCTGAAAATCTGGAGGTGGCCATTTAAGGGAATATTATACAGCCTTTTAAAAATATCATGGAGGGGAGCCTGGGTGGCTCAGTCAGTTAAGCATCTACCGCTTGATCTCAGCTCAAGTCTTGATCTTAGGGTCATGAGTTTAAGCCCTGAATTGGGCTCCACACTGGGGGTGAAGCCTACTTAAAAAAATACACACACACACACACACATACACACCATGGAGTTATAAGGGCTGACATGGAAAGATCTCCAAGAAAACAATAAAAATAATATTTACTGAGCACTTGCTATGTACCACTCTTTCAAGTGCTTTGCATGCAATAACTCACCTAATCCTCTTTGCAACCCTATATTTTTCCTATTGTTACTACCTCCATTTTGTAGATGATGGCACTGAGAAACACAGCTAGGATTGAGTAACTTGCCTAAGATCCCATAGCTACTAAATGGTAGAAACGGTTTTTTTTTATATGAAATTTATTGTCAAATTAGTTTCCATATAACACCCAGTGCTCATCCCAAAAGATGCCCCTCTTCAATGCCCATCACCTACCCTCCCCTCCCTCCCACCCCCCATCAACCCTCAGTTTGTTCTCAGTTTTTAAGAATCTCTTATGCTTTGGCTCTCTCTCCTACTCTAACATCTTTTTTTTCTTTTTTTTTTTTTTCCTTCCCCTCCCCTGTGGGTTTCTGTTAAGAGAAGCGGTTTTTTGCATACATTTAAAAGGTGGATATTTATAGATTTCAGGTGCTCTCATCACACACATAAAATAACTGTGTGAGATGATATGTTAATTAGTTTGACTTTAGTAATCATTTCACTATGTATATGTATATCAAATCATTGTGTTGTACATCTTAAATATTTTAAAATTATTTTATTTAAACATTTTTGTTTAAAAAATCATAGGAAAGCGTCAACATCAAATGTGTGATTGTGGTTACCTATGAGAATGGAAAGAGGAGAATGGAATCACGTTTACTCTACAATATTTTCTTAATAAAATATCAAAAGCTAATATCATACAATATTAACATTTGTTAATTCTGCCAGTTATATTTGTTATATTAGTATTTGTTATATCAGTATGTATTTGTTATATTAGTCCTATTTTTCCATACATTTGAAAGTTTTCATTTTTCTAAAAAATATTCTTTCCATCACACTAAACTGCCTCCTGAGTGGTTACCAGACAGCAAATGGGCGAACATTCCTGTAGAATAAGGTAGGATTATTGGGGGGCGGTGGGGAGAGAAGGGGGCGGTGTTTAGTTTGTTTTATGATCTACTGTCTCCATTGCTGATTCAAAGTATTTTACAGAAGCTGTGAGGGTGCCTAAGTCCTGACCCTTCTTTCTCATTCTAACTCACGTGTGCCTAGACCTCTCATGCCCAGACCCCAGTACAATCTAGTTTGAAACACTATTGATGGTTCAACAGTCATTAAGCATGGGTTTCACTGCATCGTTTCCTTGCACAAATGCCTTCAAACTATCTTGAGGGAGGAAGAATTCATTGTTATCTTGGGTGTCAAGCCTTCATCAGTCTCACCTAAGTCTCTTTCCACTGTTACCTCCCACAAGTTTACCCTCCATGCTTGCATTACTGTTTGATGTATATAATTTTTGCCTTATCCCTACATTAGCCTGTCCCCCTTCCTTCCTTTCTGCCCTTCTCTATCACAGCCTTGCTTGGGATCCAGTTTCAATCCAACATCTTCCCTAGAGTCTTCCCTGAACACCCCAGCCCAATACAGTAATTATAATTACTCCCTCATACGCTCGTCCAGGAATTCCCATATTTGTGGTTTACTTTGCGGTAGAACAGATGCACGGGCTCTGGATGTCATTTTCTCTCACCTGACCAGGAACCTCACTCTGTAGATCACTCTGCCTCTCCTTTATCTTTAATCTGTCACTCTTTACTGGCCCCATTCAAAACTTTTCAGGAGTCCCCAATTATAAATGAAGCAGAAAGTGTGTCGTGAAAGGTCTGGTCCCCCTAAGTCAGGTGCTGAGGGGAGAGCAAAGAGGAAGACTACTGTAGTGATCCGGGACTCGCAGTTCCCACGCGCTGCATTAAGCCTAAAGCATCAGGAAAATCAAGCAGTAGGCTGGTGAGGTGTTATTAGTCACAGCCCCAGTTATACACAACTCAATGTCCATCAAGAGTGGAGAAAATAGGGGCGCCTGAGTGGCTCATTTTGTTAAGCATCCAACTCTTGATTTCAGCTCAGGTCATAGTCTTGCGGTTTGGATTGGTTTTAGGATTCTATTTCTCCCTCTCTCTCTACCCTCCCCCACTCATGCAAGCAAGCGCGTGCTCTCTCTCTCTCTCTCTCTCTCCCTCTTAAACACAAGTAAATAAATACACATAAAAAAAGAGTAGAGTGAATAAATAAATATGGTTGTATTGTAACCCATATAAATGCGTTATGGTGAGTGTGAGATAGAACACTACTGAATGGTGAAATGAATAAACTTGAGCTACATGTAATGATATGGACAAATCACATCAACACTTGAGAAAGAGAAAAGCAGCCCCCAATATGCAAGAGCCAGTCTGGTACATTCAGCCACTCACAGGTAGGCCTTGGTGTTCTATTGAACATAAATAATTTCGCCAAGTACAACATCAGACAAAGCCATTCTGTGACCATGATAGATCAAGACAAAACCCAAACGACTGTTACACCATCCAACCACCAACAAAACACGAATATTGCCCTAACCACAAAAATGAGCAAATATCCTCTTATAGAACTGATATGAGTGACTCATGCTTCTTTTCCAATTACAGCTTTAGCCTCAGTCTTAAGTTCCTTTCTTCTAGGTAAGATTTGGTGTGATACCCAATCACAGAATTACCCTGGCTTCCTGATCAGGGTTATCCAAACCAGAGCAAAGACTCACTTCCTTAAACTCTTCCCCAAATCACCTAACACAAGCCTAAAGCCTATACTAGATCGGAAATTCTCTTACTGAGAATCCCCTGCCCGCCCCCCCTCTCCCACCGTGTGTGCTCTTCCTCACCATAATGAATAATAAACCCAACTTCCTCAACTACAGGAGTGTGCCTGGGCGACTGGAGGGCACTGATACGTTAAAATTGAGTGAAAGATGCAAGTCACAAAAAAATATAAACTTTCATTCAAATGAAGTTAATAAAAGTAAGTACTAATTAAGCTGTTTAGAGATGCATTACCACAGAGGTGAGAAAACTATAGAAATAAAAGTAAGGATGTGCTTATGAGAAATGTTGGTATAGTGTTAGTTCTAAGGGAAAGGAAGGGATGGAATGGGTTGAGGCATAACGAAGTTAGAGCAAAACGAATTGCTTTATTCAAGGATGTGTAAGCACAAAACACTGCAACCTAACAAAGTACTTTTGCAGAATACAAAAAAAAAAAAAAAAAAAAAAAAAGGAAACAACTTCCAGAAGACCCCAGGAAGAGCTTGTCCCAGATATTGAACCACTGTAGGATCTGCAAGAAAACTTCAGGGAACTGGTAGCCTTCATAGACACAAGATGGACTTTTAAAAAGGGAAGGGTTATGAGTTATTAAAAGAAGAGAATAAAATGAGAACTCATTAGGATGAAATAAAATGCAACAAGATTTTTAAAGGAAGGACAATGTGATGAGGAAAGATTGGAAGGAAATTAAAACAGAATGCTGGGGGCGCCTGGGTGGCTCAGTCGGTTGAGCGTCCGACTTCAGCTCAGGTCACGATCTCGCGATCCGTGGGTTCGAGCCCCGCGTGGGGCTCTGGGCTGATGGCTCAGAGCCTGGAGCCTGCTTCTGATTCTGTGTCTCCCTCTCTCTCTGCCCCTCCCCCATTCATGCTCTGTCTCTCTCTGTCTCAAAAATAAATAAACGTTTAAAAAAAATTAAAAAAAAAAATAAAACGGAATGCTGGAGTTAAGGAAAAAACATGGGAGGTATCGCAACATTGATTCTGATTGATGCTGTAGTGATGTAGAGAAGAAGTTAAATAATTATCAAAATTTATGGACAAAGAGATGAAAAAGTTAAGATGATAGCAACAAAGGATAGAGAACAAAGGAGAGGGGCAACCGGTGTTCCTTAGGAGGAATCCAGAACAGCAGGAAAGACACAGTCACAGAGATGGGATAGGAGAGTGTTTCTCCCTAGAGGGTAGGGTTGAGGATGTAGCCATGGTGGGCACGTGACTGGATTGCCCTGGAAGGAGTGGTGTGCCTTTAAATTGGAGTTGTGAATGACTACCGGTTGGGCTGGGTTGTGTCCCTTTAGTGATGTTGGGGGAAAAAAATAAAGAGATAAAGATAGTGAATGAATGCATGAATGCAGATGTTCAGCCAGAAGTGCGAAACCACATCCCAGATGAAGTCAATCAAGAGAAGTCAATGACAAGAAACCCACATCTAGACACATTGGGCAAAACTTTTGAACCATAAGATAAGTAGGAGGGAAATGCTACCATATCCATTTTCTCCTCTAAAAAAAAAGGTAGGGGGCACGCCTGGGTGGCTCAGTCAGTTATGCATCCGACTCTTCATTTCAGCTCAGATTATGATCTCACGGTTCCCGAGTTTGAGTCCAAGTAGGGCAGAGCCTGCTTAGGATTCTCTCTCTCCCTCCCTCTCTTACCTGCTCTCTCTTTCAAAAATAAATAAATAAACTTAAAAAAAAAGAAGAAAAACTACCCAAAACAAATTAAAAACTTAGACTTGTCACAAGCTTTTCTTTCTCTGCCACACAAAATTCCCAATGACAATGAAACAATGCTTACAGATGGCTAAAGAATGAGGTCAGAATCTAATCCCATTTAACTATGTTTTCACTCAAGGAAAAATAATATGAAGACCTTGGTTTGCAAGTGCTCAGAAAGAATGCCACCTATGTAACCTTTTCAGAAAATTACTTCAGTTGGACTCTAACAAACTTATGAGTTGGTAAGTCGTGGAATGGCACCCTTGATGGTGAGTACTAAAATCAAGTAAAATTGAGACAGGAAGAGTACATTAATTTTGAACATCTTCACCCTCTATATGACAAAGCTTATTTCAGTAATAATCGTTAAGTGCAACTATAATAACGGCCAAAAAAGAAATGCAGAAAGTGAAAATAGTTTATTGAATTTTTTATGTATAATTGTACAGTAAAAAATTATTAGTTACTAAAAAAGAGAATATGGAAAATACGGATTACTACTTTTTAATTACAATGTTATGGATTTTTTTTGGTTAAAAAAAGGAAACAAACTTGAACTCTTATACCTGTGTATTTATCGGTTACATAATGAATAACAGCATTATTAATTTAATACTAATTTATTAATAATATAATATATAATAATATATAAGTGTACATTATATAATTAATAATTAATTATTTTAATTTAATAATAATTATGAGGGGCGCCTGGGTGGCTCAGTTAAGCATCCGACTTCGGCTCAGGTCATGATCTCACGGTTTGTGGGTTCAAGCCTCGCGTCGGGCTCTGTGCAGACGCGCTCAACGTCTGGAGCCTGCTTCCGATTCTGTGTCTTCCTCTCTCTCTCTCTGCCCTCCCCTGCTCGCGCTCTGTCTCTGTCTGTCTCGAAAATAAAATAAAACATTTTAATAAAAAAATAATAGTTATGAAAGACTAACAAATTGAAAACAAAGAGAAATTTCTATTTTAAAGATAATGTTCAAATTCAATAAAATATTGAATACATAAGCTAAATTCTGTACTTTCCAATAAAAATATTCACCTTGCAGTTTCTACTGTATCACCGTTTTATTTTATTTATTTTAATGTTTATTTACTTTAGAGAGAGAGAGAGAGAGTGTGTGTGTGTGAGTGGGGGAGGGGCAGAGAAAGAGGGAGACACAGAATCTCAAGCACCGGGTCCAGGCTCTGAGCTGTCAGCACAGAGTCCAAAGTGGGGCTTGAACTCGTGAACCATGAGATCATGACCTGAGCTGAAGTCAATGTTTAACTGGCTGAGCCACGCAGGCACCCCAGTATCACTGTTTTAAATTTCAAATACCCAAAATTCAAATACTCACAAGCAATTACAGAACTGAAGTTAACTCGTGTTCTGATTTCCTTGTCTTTGCAGTCACTATTGTTGTTCCTTGTTTCAAATCTGCTACTTAAACTCAGGCATTTGTAGGACTACAGGGGTTGGAAACACAGACTGCACGCCGAAAGTGAACTGGAACAATCCTGAACCTTTTATAAAGCTACCTTTGAAATGAGCCTGCATGTCCCCCTGTTCTGGAAGCTCAATGAATGACTGACAATTCTTGTGATTACTGCCCGTGTAGAACACAACATGCACTAACAGATAAGGAATGATAAAATGTGCTAAGTTTAAGTTTACACGCACATTATTAAAACTCAGTAACCTCAGCAGTTGTTTATGATGTAGGCCAAAGATTGTTCAGGAAGAAATATTTTGTGGCTGACTTTGTTGACAGTTGCTGGCATGTGGCGATAATAAAGGCTGGCTGACTTTAGTTGGTTTCATTGTCATTCAGTTCTCACTGCTCTGCCCTCCATCTGCCTCTAGTTTGAATAATTCTGGTAAGTCTGGCTGTGCAACTGAATGCCAGACCATAGGTCTCTCTTTTTCTAATTACCCTCCAAAGAGAGGACTGTGGTTTAATTAGATAGAATTATGCTCTCATGCATGTATCAGGAAGCCGAAAGAAAGGCTTAAGCAAGTGAGGGAAATAATTTTTTCGTGTAGCAGACAGCCCAGGGCTGGTAGAGCAGCTCTGTGAGGCCATCAGGGGTGCACGCTCGCTTGGTTTTTGTATCAACATCCTTCCCTTTTGTCTTTTGCCCTTAAGCTCACAAAATAGCTACTGAACCTCAAGATCCTGTGCCAACATTATATGCAAGATGAAGCACAAAAAGCAAAGGCAAAATGCTCCCCAAGCCAAATGTGCCCCCTTTTTAGGAGGAAAACACTAACTTTCCTAGAAGTCTCATCCACCAGATTTCTGTTTACATCTCCTTGGTCAGAAGTTGTCATCTGGCCACTCTTAGCTGCAAGAGAGAGTGGGAAATAAAGGCTTTTTATTTGACCTGGGCACCTTACCATCCTAAATAAAATTGGGGTTCTTTTGGGATGGAGGAATGGATATTGTTTAGGTAAAGTACTTGGAGATTAAATGCTGGCTATTAGGGACACCTGGGTGGCTCAGGTCACGATCGGTCAGCTGAGCGTCCGACTTCGGCTCAGGTCATGATCTCACGGTCCGTGAGTTCAAGCTCCATGTCGGGCTCTGTGCTGACAGTTCAGAGCCTGGAGCCTGCTTCAGATTCTGTACCTCCCTCTCTCTCTGCCCCTCCCCCACTCATGCTCGCTCTTTCTCTGTCAAAAATAAATAAATATTAAACAAATTTTTAAATGCTGGCTATTAAATTCTTCTGTTGCTGTAAAGGTACTGAAATAAAGTTGGGGTGTACTTGAATTCCCCATAAGGAGAAACTTGTGGTTGAGGATCACTATAATTTTAATCATTCTAGGGTTACACATGAGAAAGATCCATGCTATGGTCTGAATGTCTGTGTCCCACCAAAATTCATTTTGAAATCCTCACCCTCAAGATGATGATATTAGGAGGTGATTGGGAGATCCCAATCACCATTGGAAGATGATTACATCAGGAGGGAAGAGATTAGTGCCCTTATAAAAAAGATCCCAAGGAACGACCTTGCCCCTTATACCATGTGAGGACACAGGGAGTTGGGTGTCTTCTGTGAGGAAGCCATCCCTAACTGGACACCAAATCTGCTGGTGCTATGATCTTGGACTTCCCAACCTCCATAACAGTGATAAATACATTTCTGTTGTTTTTTAGCTACTCAGTCTATGGTATTTTGTTGTATCGGCCTGAAGGAAGATCAATTAAAAAAGATGCTTAACTCTGATGTAGTAGAGACATAATTGTTCTGGGCCAAAAGCATTTCAGTTTCTACTCTTTTTGTATTTTAGTATTTTTGTACTTTGTACCTTAATATTTTTTCCACTTGTGTTACTTTCTTTCTGCGTGTGACCAAGAAAGGATAAAATAGTGTATTATCACATTCAATCACCCAATATCATTAAGGTCTGGAGACTTAAAGCCAGGATCAGACTACTGCAAAGGCAGATATTGATGCTTCTTTTTCTGTACACTCATCTTTCAAGCTCTTGAATTTCCTCGGAGTTAAGCAGCCATGGACCACTAAGCAATACTGACCACTTACCGTCCATGTATGAGTCATTGGGCCCATTCACAAGGCAACTCCTGGAAGGAAGAGAATGATAGAACAATGGTCACTCTGTGGGTCATGTTTTTAATGCCCAAGCTACCCAACAGTGAAACAGTTCCCTGTTCATCTAGTCTCGCTCCTTCACTTTCCGTATTAGGCCCATGTTTTCTTATTTTGTCCTCAATGAGGTCAAGAACATTTTCTGGTGAAAATTTACATGACCGGATATCTATTTTCTTAATGCTTCCCACCTCAGAAAATAGTCTGAAGGATGAACGCAGGATAAAGGATGGTAAACATAGGCCACAGCAATAATGACTGAAAGAAGTTTCTGATCATAAAGACTTTCAAACTTCTAGGGAGGGGACGGACAGGCTGAGGCTGAAAGCCTCTAGCACCAAGCTGAAGAAACTGCCACTTGATGGAGACATTGTGTGTAGTTGACACACAATGTTATATTATTTTCAGCTGTACAACATGATGATTCCACAACTCCATGTGCTATGCTATACTCACCACAAGGGTAGCTACCATCGGTCACCATACATTTTTACTGTGACATCATCGACTATATGTCTATGTCATGCCTTTTGTTCCCATGACTTATTCATTCTGTAACTGGAAGGCTGTACTTCCCATTCCCCTTCACCCATGTGGCCCATCCCCTATCTTCCTCCTCTCTGGCAACCATCAGTCTGTACTCAGTATTTATAAGTCTGATTCTGCTTTTGTTTGTTGGTTGGTTGGTTTTGTTTTTTCACACATATGTGTGAAATTGTGTGATATTTTTCTTTCTTAGTCTCACTTATTTCATTTGGCAGAATACCCTCTAGGTCCATCCCTGTTGTCCCAAATGGCAAGATCTCACCCTCTTTTATGGCTGAGTAATACTCCATTGTGTGTGTGTGTGTATATATATATATATATATATATATATATGCCACATCTTCCTTACGCATTCGTCAGCTGATAGACACTTGGGCTCTCTCCATGGTTTGGCTATTGTTAATGCTGCTATAAACATCGGGTTGAATGTACCCCTTTTGAATCTGTATTTTTGTACCCTCTGGGCAAATACCTAGTAGTGCAATTGCTGGACCACATCTTCTTTATCCATTCATCGATTGACACGACACTTACATTGTTTCTGTATCTTGGGTATTGTAAATAATACTGCAATAAACATAGGGGGGCATGTGTCTTTTCAAATTAGTGTTTTTTGTTGTCTTTGGGTAAAAACTCAGTAGTCGAATTATTGGGTTATGTGGCATTTTTATTTTTAATTTTTTGAGGAAGCTTCATATTGTTTCCCACAGTGGCTGTACCATTTTGCATTCCCACCAAGAGCACACAAGGCTTCCTTTTTCTCTGCATCCTCACCAACACTAATTTCTTGTCTTTTGGATTTTTAACTGAGAATGGTCTTTCTTAAAAACTTCTCAAAAAGTCTGGACTAGGTTCTTCCATTTTGCCTCTGTATGTGATTTAATGTTAGTTTCTGGTAATGTAATTTAATATACATATAAAGATATATGGAAAGAGATAGCTATCGGTATAGATATAGACACAGACACAGATATAGGGGACGAAGGTTACTACCAAGCACAGAGCTGTCGGATCACTTTGAACACACAGACCTCCATTCCAGCTGATACTCTCAAAGTCTGAGCACACTACATACACAGCCATCGGCACATCGATAGTCTAAAACATCCCTGTTATAGGATTTCTCCCAAGCCTAAGAACCAACAGCAATAGATTATGGTACTTTATTAAGTGACGCCTCATTATGCAGTGAAATACTACAGGACCATTAAAAAGAATGAGGTGGATGGCTAGGGCTACCAGAAAGACAGATACAGATATGAAGAGTATATTGTGACAGGAACAATGGAAGCTGGAAAGCTGTAAATGGAGAATTCCATCTGGTGTTTTCTATGCAGAGAAAAAATTCTAAGGGAATGTTCAGCATAGGGAAAATTTTCTCTAATATTTTATGGTTTTGTTAAAAAATTACCTTTGCAATCAGCAAAAGCTATACACATCTATATACACATGTGTGTAAAATAGATATAGATACATTTACATATATACACACTTATACATGTATTCACATTTTATGTGCAACAGGTGTTCTAAAACTCAATTCCTTGCAAGGTATGGCTTTGCCTTCAAACCAGAACTTCAGCTTCAGTCTCCCTCATGCCATGTTTATTCTCCCCTCCATACCTCTATTCCTGTTATTCCCTTTGCCTGGAATGCCCCCCCCCGCCCCCCCCGAATCTTTCATTTTTCAGATCCTGTCTACCTGACCTTCAAGGACTGAGACTCTTCCCCAGGTTCTCAGTCACCTCAGACTCCTTATTTCCTCAACTGTCATAATGCCTTTCAAACTTTGGTGTGTGTAAGAATCCCCCCGAAGGCATTATTAATGTTTTTGTCGCTCCCTTCCCCCACCACCAGAGATTCTGATTCACTAGGGCCAAGGTCAGGCCCCAAAGTCTGCTGTACTTCTCATAATACTCCCAGGTGATGTTGACGCTGTGGGCTGTGATCACCCTTCCCAGGCATGGGTCTAGACCCCAACAATTTAGATTTAGTATATTCTGTTACTCATTTATTTCGTGGATCACTTGTTTCTCATTACATGGCCAGCAACTTGTGGGTAGGAACATTGTTCTACACTTGTCTCTAGCCTCTGCAGTTCGAGAGCCAAGAGATGATCATAGGGTACAAGTTACCTGAGGCTTGGAAGTTTGCAGGCTTCTCAGTCACGCGGGCAGTGGTGAAGATTATGTGAGTCTGCAGCAGTCTCTTCCACTTGTACCAGCCCCAGAAAACTTTCTGGCCCTGATTCTGAACTTGAATGCATCATGAATCCATGCATGGGATCATGTGACTTTACGTAGGTTAAGGGACAATGGACAAACCTACCTCAGGAGGACAATTCCTCTGTGGGGCCTCAGAGCCTCTGAAAACACACCTTTTTGTAATAAGATACCCTTTCTTTATTTTTCTAGACTGTCCCCTGTATGAGTGGAATCCTGAGGCTGGCTGGTGCCACTCAAATATAATAGAGCAGTCTGAATGTGGGCGGCCATAACTAAGTGTGAAACGCAAGTGTGCAAATGACTTCTAGCTTTATTTTTTTTTTTTTTTGAGCAGTGATGGGATACATACAGTCGGTCAACTTACTGGAAGAATGCCTGGCCCCACCCATGCAAGTCAGTGTGTATGTGCTCACCTGGTCCATAAAGGCCAACCTGATGGCCATCTCTTCAGAGTATCCCCAAGCAACAGAATACACACCCAATCCTTCCTGTTACTTAGTGCCTGCCGACACCCCCCCCTTCTTACTACATTCAGTAGAGAAAGTCCCCAGTGTTCTTGGGAACCAGACAATTGGAACCATCTCACCCCCTCCCCCAACCGTCTCTGGGCCAGTGTTCCTGGAGTGCTGAGAAACTCTAATCTGGGACTCTCCTCTTTAGCCGTACTCCTTCCACCCCCCCCCCCCCTTCTCCTTCCCACCAGGTCTTGAGAAGACAGGAGACATCACTGAAGCTGGTGTGTGTTGATTTGTGCCTTACGAATCTGTGTCACTGCATAAAGGTCTACCCCTTCAGGGAATAAGAACATGCTTCTAGTCCCACCTGTAAAACTAGAAAAGTAGTCTTTAATCTCATAAGAAAGGAGACCTGGCCCTCTACACTTATATGGGAATATGGGGGAAAATATGGGATAGAGGTAGTTTCCCAAATACAGTAGTCATGGGAACCTCTCAGGTAACAAACTTTGAAAACGGTCATGGAGGAGTGAAGTACGGTATTTTGAATCACTATCTACTATGACAAATATTTATTAAGCACTTGGCTCATAGACATTATACTGGGTACCGAGGATATAATGATATACCCAAACAGGCATAGTTGTGTATGGAGCTTATGATTGTTCTCATGACATAGTCTTATGAGAAAGTAATTATTGTTTTTTTAATGTTTATTTATTTATTTTGAGAGAGGGAGAATGTGAGCAGGGGAGGGGCAGAGAGAGAGGGAGAAAGAATCCCAAATAGGCTCTGTACCCAGTGCAATCCCCCTGGGGGTCTCAGTCCCACGAACTGCAAGATCATGACCTGAGCCGAAATCAAGAGTCAGACGCTCAACTGAATGAGCCACCAGGTCCCCTGAGAAGATAGTTATTCATATAAAACCATTCAAACAAATGTAAACATTTAATTAAAGTAAGTGCTGTGAAGGAGCAGTAATGGTGCTTTAAATGCATGAACTAGAAACTGCCAACCTAGCAAGGGCAGTAAGAGAAGGCTTTTCTGAAGATCTGAGTACTGAGCTGAGAGCTGAAGGGTGGGTGGGAGCTACCAGAGCAAAGAATGTTCCAGGCAGAAAGATGTGAAAAGGCCCTGTGGCAGAAATGATATGACATGTTCTTTCATTGAAAAAGGCCCCAGTGGCTGATACAGGCAAGATGTCACTAGAGAGGAAGAAAGGGCCAGACCATGTGTGGGGCTCATATACAACATTAAGAATTCCTGTGGGTAATAGGAAGCCACTAAAATGTTTAGTCAGATTTGTGTTTTGAAAGACTTCCCCAGGCCGTTGTAAGAATGGGTTGAGAGGGCCAATGCTGGGACACCAGCTAGGGGACTATTGCGATCACCCAGGGGAGAGAAGGTGAAAACTTGGTCTAGGGTTGGGGTAGGGGAAATGAGACAAGACCAGCTCAGGCCACTCACCAGCTAAAACTAATAATGCACAAAGTTTCCCCCACCCCCACCCCCATATGATGCAAACCTCCAGGAAAACTGAGTGTTTGGGGCCTTGGTTATAAAGCTGGCTGATTATAAGACAGCAGTGTGAATTCAGAAGTCCATCCTAAGTTTGACATGGGAGTGTGCAACTGACTCTAGCTTCAAATTTTTTAAGTAATGGGGCAGGTGATTTTTCTAGAGAAATAGACTTCTGGAAAATGAGTCAAAGCAGCAAGTTAAGGGAAAAATTCACCAAGGGTGTCATTCTGCCTTATCACCACTGAGTGCTGCTGTTTCCAATGACAAGTTCCCCCCCAAATCCCCAAAGAGCCAAGGACCAGTAAGAGGAAGGGGGGGGGGGGGGGGGGGAGGTGTCACCTTGGAATAAAAGGGAGAAAAAGACAAAGATATTTCCTAATTTTGGAAATCTGAGTCCTAAGCAGCAGGGGTCCAAACCAAGAATTTGTGAAGGTCATTTTGCCATATGGTAACTTCTGGCTTTACCGCCAACATCTCTAAGGACAGTCCCCAGTATTAAAAGGGCCAAGATGGGTTTTTTTTTTTTAGAACCATTAGCATGCCCCCTCCCCCACAGACCCATTAGCGGGCCTTATTAAACCAGTTCAGACAAAGAGTAAAGATGCCCTAGTTAATGGAGAGTCTCCGATAATTACTCTGCTCAGCCGCTTCTTTTAGGGTTTGAATGGCCTTTAAATAATGTTTCTCTTGCTGTGTTCTCAGACAATGACCTAGTAGTCTGCTTTAAGCGGTGCCAATCCCATTAGCTGAAGAATAGCAAACTGTGTCTGTGTGCCAATGAGTGTGTGCGTGTGTGTGTGTGTGTGTGTGCGTGTTGAGCACAGCATATGGTGGAGGTCAGATTTAAATGTTGCTCCCTTCTTCTTTTCCTTCATTCCTTTGTAAACTCATCCCTCCTAGGAATCAAATGCACCACTGTGTCTCTCGGGTCATCGATTGGGTGAACATCTATTCCTGAAAGTAGCAAGCAACTTTCAAATGCTTACAGAAGATGCCTATCATTCTTATTTACTAAGCATTTCTTGGTGGGATGTGATCTTAAAGTTATTCCTTGCCTTCTAAGAACTTCAAGTCCCAATGCACAATAATGCAAAGAACATAAAGTCATCTGAATATGTGTTTACTGCTCAGAGTTGAAAAATGTGAAGCGTTTCGTAAACGTGGAAGGAAAAATGTAGGAGACAAAACACAGAAGAGGGAATGCCGAGATCCTTGGAATACTTCCCTCTGTGGCCTCTCTGCTGATGCTGGCAGCTCTTATTTTTCTGGTAATTAGACTGCAGAGTTACCTTTCAAGACAGGTTATATCCTGACAGAGAATGTGGAAAAAGGGCAACCTCACTTTACTTGGGAAGGATCAAATTCTTCTATCGGAAAGTAAGTTCAATTGTGAACAGCTTTGTTATAAAAATGTGTAAAACAACGTTCAGAAACACTGTAGTGAATTCAATCTGGCTGGAACCAGCCCTTGCCCACATTTGTCTGGAAGAGTTGTCCAGGCATTCCAGAATGGTCTCTTTTGATAGTTCTTGAACATACGGAGTGTGAAAACAGGCCAGCATCAGGACGTGGGGTGACGTCACACCATTATATGGAAGTGAGTTACATGCAGCTCAGTGAGCATCACACAGCACCCACAATACGCACCACACACACACACACACACACACACACACACACCCATACGTGCACACACACATTTGACAACTCCTGGAAAGGATGATCACACTGTAGCCAACAGGAAAAAAAGAGCCACTCTCTGGTTCTTATTCTACAAAAACACTATAGGCAAGGAAATACTCTACTTGGGAAAACTAGGAGGTTCCATTCAGTTTTCACTTTTTTTACATTTTGTTTTAATGACCATGAGCACTTTATGTGTGAGGGCTCCTTGTGCATAATTTAAATTTCTGATGTTATTTGTTTTTGAAAGCATGAACTTACTGAGAACTGAGAGATGTTAGTTTCTTGTACCTACACCTCTAACAACCTATCCGTTGGATAACAACTTTCATTTGTATAATAATTAAAGTGTGTGACATAGAAATCATCCTTCAGGACATGACAAGTTCAGTATTTTGGGCATTGGACTCTTGTATCAGTGATTCCCATTCTGAGGAAAAGGACTGAATGGTATGACAGTTCATTTGGGTGTATTAGGAGAGGTGAATTTTTGATCATGTACAAAAGGAAAAAGGGATCCAGCTCTTAGGGACAGGCTTGGACCTTGGGTTACATTAAAAAAAGAACAAAACAGGGGTGCCTGTGTGGCTCAGTCAATTGAGCGTCCAACTTCAGCTCAGGTCATGATCTCGCAGCTTGTGAGTTCGAGCCCCGTGTCAGGCTCCGTGCTGACAGCTCTGAGCCTGGAGCCTGCTTCGGATTCTGTGTTTCCCTCTCTCTCTGCCCCTCCCCCACTCACACTCTGTCTCTCTCTCCTTCAAAAATTAATAAACATTAATTTTTTTAAAAAAAAAGAACAAAACAAAAAAAAATTAAAATTAAAAAAATGAAAAAAGAACAGAAAACCCCAATAAAACCTTCTTAAAAATCACTCTTGAGGGGCGCCTGGGTGGCGCAGTCGGTTAAGCGTCCGACTTCAGCCAGGTCACGATCTCGCGGTCCGTGAGTTCGAGCCCCGCGTCAGGCTCTGGGCTGATGGCTCGGAGCCTGGAGCCTGTTTCCGATTCTGTGTCTCCCTCTCTCTCTGCCCCTCCCCGTTCATGCTCTGTCTCTCTCTGTCCCAAAAATAAAAAAAAAAATTTAAAAAAATCACTCTTGAAAACCAAATCGAATTATGGAATCTCAATAATCTTGAAAATTACAAATGTTACATTGTTCATTAAACCACACTCTGGGCCATTACGGTGCTTTGTGCTGTGCGAAATAATAAGTATAATAAGTATAATCCATGATGTTAGACTTTGTGACTAGGATTACAATTCGGAGGTCCTGATCCCCAATCCAGAGCTTTTTCTAGTATAGCAAAGCCTCTCTTGTGATACAATTACTTTACCACAATCCCGCATGTATCAAAGATAGAATACTGCATTAAAAGGGCTGATCCCCAGTAGAACCAAGAGATGCCCTTAGATGTGGGCCATTGGGCCGCTGTCCTGGGCTCTGTGCTTTAGGTCTTCCCCTGGCTGCATCTCTCTCTGGCCAAGGAGGTGGCTACCTGGAGCCCCCTCCTTCTAGATCAGGTACCTAGGAACTCCACATTCCCTGCTCCCAAAGTCAGAAGCCTGCCTCCAGGGCTGCACAGGTTTTTATGCCAGGGCTTGTCTTCCTGGGGGCTGGCCCAGCTGCCAGTGTGTCCTCTTAGGCCTGAGGAGTGGCTATGACTAGGGAAGCAGTAGATGCTGGGACATGTTAAAATGATGGGACAGTAGATGTTAAGACATGGTGGCAGAGATGTCTACATGCACATGTGGGGCCTTATAGAGCGAGACGGGGTCTGGGCTGGGAAGCTAAGGGCAACTGTCTGTTTTGCTCTTGTCCCTGTAAATATCAGGTATGCCTGCGAGTTCTGGTGAATGAATGAATGTCTGTCTCTTGGTGTACGTATGGAATCATAAGGTTTTAATGTGTTCAAATTCAATAGATGATGCCATATACACACACATTCATATAAGTATACAAATTCAAATTCAATATATGGACAGTCCACAAGTTACGATGGTTCAACTTGTGATTTATATATATACACACTTTTATATATTTATATTTTGCATTTATGTGCATTTGTATTATAGACACCCATTTTTACACTACTCTGAAATATAGTATATATATTTGCTCCATACAATTAACAGCTCACATATCGGGGGCCTAATATTGCCACGCACTATTATAAACTCTCACTGTGAATTTGCTTACTCCAAAAACACCTTGAAGTAGATACTATTATTACTATCATCATCATCATCATCATCCCCATTTTACCCAGGAGGAAACTGAGGCACAGAGAAGTAAGGTCATTGGTGCAGGCCTGATTACCGGTGGGTGCCAGAGTCAGGCTTCTGACCGCAATGCAGTGCAGCTGTATTCAACCTCCCCTGCTTGTCTGCCTCAGCCCTACTTCTCCAAGGCAGGCTCAAACCCTCGCTCTTTTGTAGAGGCCTATCTGAGCATCTCCGTCCTCCCTCCGGTTTTCTGCACTTCTGGAGTTTCTTGCGTCTTCATCACTCCTCAGATATTTACTGTTGGGGACTGCCGAAAACCTTCCTGTATATTTATCTATTAGCTCTACCCTCGGAAAGTGAAAGATGACTGGACTCTCGCCTGACAACGTCCGGGTAGGTGTCTTGTTTTCCAGGATAAGCATGCTGGCCTCTGAGATGAGCTGTCAGATCCCTCACTGGAAAGGAATTGTCGCCCCAGCTTCTAGAAAGGAGTGCTGTCAGCAGATTGCCTTCAGCGGTCAGCCAGCCCCTTCAGGGATTGTGTCAACTGCAGAGAACCACTTTGCCCAAGGCCACGCTCCCTCCCAGAGTGCACCACATCCATGGAATGATAGATGTGGGAGTGTAAAGCCCCGGCCCTCTTGGTCAGTGGCGTGCCGGAGCCAGCTTCCACGGACGTGGAGACTGTGCACATGGAGGACGTGTGATTGTGCACAGCTTGAGCTCCATGTTCAATGACATGATACCCAGATCTTGAAATTAGGCACGGCGTGGTATCTACTCCATGGAAACTGGCAAACATGAACAGATCAGGGGCTTCATTTTTCAGAGAGTCAGGTTGCCAGCACACCACTGTTCTTGGCCCAACTCAGGACTACTCTGGACCCTCTGAAGGGCCACTCTGTCTCTGAGTCTTTGTGGGGTTGGCAGAGGCTGTCATTGGGCCTCACAGCTGTATCTCTCCCTCTGCCCCATTCAGCTCCCATCCCCTCACCCACCCTATGCAGGTGTATTGATCCCAAGGGCACTTTCTGCATGCCGAATTCTCAAAGTCTGCCTTCTGGGGAACTCAGCCCGCAACAACTCTAAATACTGTTAAAGTTTATCTAAACTTTGCAGATTGGTTAGGCACTTTGTCAGGAATGCTAGGTTTTCCCACAAGGACGTTGAGAATATATCATCCAAAAAGGTTCTATTCCACATCAAGATTGAGACAATTTTTCTTTTTCTTTTTTTTAATTTTTAAAAAAATGTTTATTTATTATTGAAAGACAGAGAGAGTCAGAGCATGAGCAGGGGAGGGGCAGAGGGAGAGGGAGACACAGAATCCGAAGCAGGCTCCAGGCTTTGAGCTGTCAGCACAGAGCCCGACACGGGGCTCAAACTCACAAACTGCAAGATCATGACCTGAGCCGAAGTCGGACGCTTAACCGACTGAGCCACCCAGGCGCCCCGAGACAATTTTTCTTATACAAGGTCTTAACCTTTCTTAAAAAATTTAAGTATATTTTATTTATTCCAATATATCCAAAATTTTGTGATTTCAATATGCAATCATTACAAAATTTTTTACTGAGACATTTTACATTCTTTTTACATACGAAGTTTCAGAAACCTAGTGTGCATTTTACACTAACAGCACTCTAAATTCTGAAAAGCAATTGCTTTTCAATTGCTTAATAGCTATCTAAAGCTGCTATATACATTATACAATGTAACTGTTAAGAGTATCCATTGCTCAAACATACCACAATTTCTATATACACTTGATTGTTGTTTCCATCTTTATTGAAGTATAATTAATATATAAAACCTGCACATAATTAAAGTATACAAATTAGTGAATTGGGACAAATGCAATGAACATGCTTATTATTTGGATTGTGGTGTTGGTAACAGGAGTGTACATTTGATTATCGATATACATTTAGGTTGTTTCCAGTTTGAGACTATTTAATTTTGTTTTAATGTTTATTTATTTTTGAGAGAGAGAGAGACAGAGAGACAGAGAGACAGAGCGTGAACAGGAGAGGGGCAGAGAGAGAGAGGGAGACACAGAATCGGAAGCAGGCTCCAGGCTCTGGAGCACAGAGCTGGACATGCGGCTCAAACTCAGGAGCTGTGAGATCATGACTTGAGCTGAAGTCAGACACTTAACGGCACCAGGCACCCCCTCCACTTTGAGACTGAGAAATGGTTCTATCAACATTCATGTCTGTCTCCTGGTGTATGTATGTAAAAACCTTATGGAATCATAAGGTTTTTATTTGTTCAAATTCAATAGATGCTGCCAAATATATTTCACTTAGTAGTGTCATTTCTTTTTTTAATTTTATCAGTTCTGAGGGATTACTGGTGGTATCTAAACTGGAGTTCAATTTTTTAATTCCCCAATGAGAAACGATGTTGCTCAAGAGGTAAGCACTTAGCAGAGGCCCTGGTTAGTACTCACCATCCTAGAAGACAGTACATTCCTGCAGTTCGTGCTTGTTGAATGACTAAAACAAACCACATTCAAATTGCCCAATGAAAGAATTTTTTTTGTAAGATTCTATCACTTATCTTTGAGCTTTCTTGTTAAAAAAGGAATTGTAGGCGGTGACCGGGTGGGGAATCATTGAATATTTTGCTTTGCTGAAGGGTTTTCACTCCACCCCCCCACCCCCCCACCCCCCGTTACCTATTTGTAGAAGTGATAGTCAAAAGACTTAAAAACGTGTATAGCCAGACCATCAACTGATCAAAAAGGATTCTGGCCCTAAAGCTAGAGCAGGGTATTGTGGATACCCCATCCCAGCAGAATAGGGTCAGGTATTAATCCTTTGGGTGTTGGATCATAGGATGGGTGGACACGGGGTTCCTCGGAAAGAGACTTGGGACACTTAGGAAGTTTAGGACCGAAGCTAGTTACCAACCTGTATAGAACTGTTTCAATATTTTAACGCTGGGTATGGTCTTGTGGGTGCCTGCTAGTTGAATATTAAGCTTATTTGTACTTTCCAACAGGAACGCCTTTTACAACTTTGACATTTTATGTCTCAAATACTTTTAATTTACCCAAGAAGACAAATTATATTGCTCTCAATGAATATCCTAATCATCTCTACTTGGGCATATCTGGGGAGATGGGAGTGAGGTATATACTTGGCTTGCAAACTTTAAGCTATAAATAGCACCCCAAATTTTCTGATTAAGTTTAACACTTTTTTTTTTTTTTTTTTTTTTTTTTGACGAGGCTTTTATTTCTTCGGAAGATAGCATTGCTTTATTGAATCCTGGTCTGACCATTACTTTTGTAAATGGAGGCTAAAAGGGAAAAAAATAATGAAAGGACATACTAATAAAATCTCCTTGCATGTCATTTGGCATTTCGTTTTGTTTCAATGCACATTTACTGAGATATTTACTAGATACAATGGTACGTGTCACAGAACATGCAAAGATGAGTTAGATGAAATCCCTGACCTTTGGGGCATGGAGAAGGAGATATAATAGGGGAGCCTCAGCAGGATAATGGGAAAGGAAGAGTATACAGGAGTGGTAAAAAAAAAAAAAAATGTGAGTCGGGAGCTTAGAGTGGAGGAAAAGAGTATGCAGGAGACAAGTCTGAAATGGTGGAATATTAGTCAAGATGCTTTCAGTTGTAAGCGACAGAAACTAACTCAAACTATATTTGGCAGACAGTGATATAATTGGTAGCATCGCTGTGAGGTCTAGGAGGTGTAAATAGATAGGCGACCCTATGGATTCAGGGTAATGATGCTGTGTCCTTGTAAGTTTGCTGTTTGTAACAAATGTATGGGGGAGATTGTGCATGTAGGGGAGCAGGGGGTGTATGGAAACTTTGTATTTTCCACTCAATTTTGCTGTGAACCTGAAACTGCTCTACAAGATAAAGTCTGTTAAAAAAAAGAAAAAAGAAAAAAAAAGAAAAGAAAAGAAAAGAAAAGAAAAGAAAGAAAGAAAGAAAAGATGGTGGGGTTGCTGTTCTCAGACAGCCATTTGAATGGAGACATGAACTTAAATGTTTTAAATTTAAAGAGTAAAATATCCCCTGCTGACCTAATGGAGGCCTGAGTACCTGCCCAGCTGAGATTGTTCTCAGTCCTTGACTTTTCATCCCTTTTCTGGGACCACCCCCTTGGTTCGGTGCTAAGGCTCTATATTAGTGATGGTGAATAAATTCAGTCATTTTGCAAATGTGACTCTTTAATGCATTTTATGTGGCAGACCCTGTGCTTGATGCACACTGGGAATACAGTGACAAAGCCTGGGCCTTTGCCCTCAAACTTCACAGAATGGTGTAGTTTTTCTCAAAGGGTAGTCCGCTGACCGCCTATGTTGGAAGTACTTTGAGGCAGTTGTTCAAATCACAAAATTCAGGACAGTATCATAGACCTTCAGAATACAAATGTGTGGATGTGTGACCCAGGAATTTGCATTTTTAACAAGTATTCAAGAGCCTTGACACTCAAAATATGGCATCTCCTGGGAGTTCATTAGAGGTGCAGAGACCCCACCACAGATGTCCTGAATCAGAATCTGCATTTTAACAGGATCCTCATACATTAAAGTTTGTGTTTGAGAAACCCTTTTTTATTTTTTTTTAAATTTTTTTTTCCAACGTTTTTTATTTATTTTTGGGACAGAGAGAGACAGAGCATGAACGGGGGAGGGGCAGAGAGAGAGGGAGACACAGAATCGGAAACAGGCTCCAGGCTCCGAGCCATCAGCCCAGAGCCTGACGCGGGGCTCGAACTCACGGACCGCGAGATCGTGACCTGGCTGAAGTCGGAGGCTTAACCGACTGCGCCACCCAGGCGCCCCAAGAAACCCTTTTTTAGAAGATTGTTACATGCTGACGTTTGAAAATCACTGGTCTAGGAAGAGGATATACAAAAATGAATTTGTAACAATGTGACGAGTTTATTTTAAAGGAACACGTGAGTGCCTCTGGGTGTGCATAAAAGGAAAAGGTTCACCTGTCAGAGGTTTCCCGGACATGTGTGACAGCACCCACTTTTAAAGGGCAAGGAGTTAGGCTAACAAGATGCGGCAGGGGTGAGGGGTCTCATCAGAGGAAACCACAGTACAGAAGTCCTGAAATGAAAAAGAATACTGCATGTTTAGGGAACAAGAAAGGTACCTCAAATTGCAGTGTTGTCGTTATTGTTTTTTAACTTACTGAAACTCTGAACATCAACTGAAGGAGATATTAAAAAATAATTATGGTTAAAGATTTTCTCATTAATCTTTAAGGGAAAGGGGGTGAGGGATCAAACTTTCAATTCCTTTCATGTTGCTTTCTCTAGCCTCCTTGGACATTTTTTTTTTTTTTTTTTTTGCATTTATTTCTTCACTTATTCATTCAAACATATATACATTGGGCACTGGTGCTTTGTGACTATTATGTGGTGGTGAGTGAAAACAAATAGTTCCTGCCCTCAGGGAGTTTATAGGTGAGGCTGGGGTGGGGGTGAGAAGCCAATAAAATAGGTAAATAAATAACTGTGTAATTATAAGTTGAGAAAATGGTAAGGAAGTGTGCTGTGATGGAGAACAATGTGGGGAAACTTCAAGGAAAGGCTTACCCAGCTAGACCAGCATATCCTCTTACAAAGTGGCCAAAATCAATGTGGGTTTGCTGTGGTGGGTGTCTTACTAAGAAGCCCCCGGGTGCCAGTCAGTGTGTACATGAACACAATACACACACACACACACACACACACACAGCACGCCACTGTTGTGCTGGGAATCCAAATGGGGGTTGAAGACCTCCCCTCAAAATCATCCCCTTTCAACCTGCTGTCTACAACATGAAAGGACAGCGAAAATTGATTTTTCTCCGCAGCTCCAAACATGAAATGAGAAGCAATCTCCAGCTTGTAATAGTCCCATTTTCAGAAAGAACTTATATGAGTAATTTTCTTAGGGAGCTGCAAAAAAAAAAAAAAAAAAAAAAAAAAAAGGGTCCAATCCTGTGTGTCTGTCCCAAGTGAAAATTTCCAATTGCAAATATTCATTCGGGCGTTGGGGGGGGGAGCCGTGCGGAGACTCTGCGGCACACGCCATTGTTTTCAAAACGTGTGTGATAAAAATCTTGTCTAAGGAAGCAGAGATAAGGCCTGGCTGTGCGGTCAGGCCCCTCCCGGGCCGCTGGCTCCTTGGGCAAAAAAAGACGAGTCCTTGAGACCCTGGAACCTTGTGTGTCCGGGTCTCGCTTCCCGGGTGGCTGGGGGGAAGCATTTAAGAGTGGGACCGCGAGAAGCGCTTGTAAACAGACGGCCGGGCTGGGATGGTCGGCGGCCGGACGGGCTGTCACGGTGAGGCGGGCTTGCCCGAAGCCGCGCCCCGGCCAGGAGTAGCCTGCAGGCCCCGTAGGTGAAGGCAGAGAAACAGCCCGCGGCCAGGTGAGCATCTGCCTGCGTCTGTGCTGCCTGGCTGGCCAGTGGGGGAAGGGTGTGGGGATGACAACATTGTAACACATATCCGAGGGTATCCCTGGGGTTGCGATGATTTTGCTCTTTCTTCCGTACTCTGGCTTTTAGTTCCTGCTGGAGACTGCGCTGCAATGTAGTGGATAATGGGTGTGGGCAGATCACACGATGCATTGTCTGCTTATTTTTTATCAATCAGGTATATAAGCAGAAAGCAATTGAAATAGCACATCCTGTTCTGTGCGCTGTTTTTAGTCTCCCTGCTTCCTGGGTCCTAGAAACCAAACCTCAGCAGAGCTTTTAACTCACATCACGCCGGGGCTTCTAGAGAAACGATTGTTCCTTCTGTTGACAACGCTCATTTCTAATGTATAGTAAAGGACGCTGTGTGGCTGATGACAAGCATGATTTGGGCCTCTGTGAGAGGGTTACTATGCTAAAACACCAGGATGAGGACATTTCAGACCCACTCAACAAATAAAATTGTCTACTGAGGTATATGGTTGAATGGCAAATGGATATTGGTCTAGATTTATAGCTTGCAAAGCAGGGCAGGTTTGAATTTACCAGGTCAAGCTGAGATTCAGCTATGCTGTTGTAAACTTATTTGGAAGTTTTTTTCCTTTCTTTTGTTTTTACCTCCTTGGAAAAGAGAAACACCTTTTTTTCTTTAGTATTTTCAGTAGTCATGGTGAATTGCAATTTATATTCATTCATAAGGTATTTTATTATAAATCGACTGCATGTAAATTTTAATTGTTGTGTCTGTAATCAAATACAAGCCAGTTTTCATTTCATTAGCTTCAAGAAAATGCTTTCACCAAAAATTGGGCTATATACAGATGTGTCTCCCTGGTCACATAATCTAACTTTGAGTTAGTAGAGTATTAGATTAAATTGCATGTAGATAAGTGTTTTGAAATCAAGCACATCAAAGAAATAATACTAATGCCTTATGAGTTTGTCTTTAAAATGAATATTTTCTCAATGTGATGGTTCATAGCAAGAACTATAAAGCCAGACTACCTGGATTTCAGTTCCTGTGTAGCACCTTTCTGTTGTGTAACTGTGGGAAGTTACCTGCCGTATTTCCCAATCTGTAGAATGGGTTTAGTAATAGTTCTGCTCTCATAGGGTGGTTGTGAGGATCAAATGAATTAATATTTTTAAAGTGTTAAGAACAGCACATGTAATAATTGCTACATACATGTTTGTTAAGGAATACTTAAAGGGTTCCTGGCTGGCTCAGTCAGAAGAGCATGTGACTCTTGGGGTCATGAGTTCAAGCCCCACGTTGGGTGTAGAGATTACTAAAAAATAATAAACTATTTCATTGATTTAAAAAATACATAAAATAAACCTGTGTTGAAAGTAGAATGGTGATTGCAGAAGCTGGGGTAGGGGCTAAATGGAGAGTTTTGTTAAATGAGTGTAGTTTCAGTTTTGCACAATGAAGAGTTCTACTGATTGGTTGCGCAACAGTGTGAACGTTACTGATGTACCCTTGAAAGTAGTTAAGATGGCAAATCTTATGTGTATTTTCCCACAATTAAAAATTTAAAAAAAATCCGTGTTGGCAAAGGTGGGTGTTAAAATTCTTTCTTTTTTTTTTTTCCTTGAGAGAGAGAGAGAGAGAGAGAAGTGGAGCTCACCCAGGGCTCATGTTTTACCCAAAGTGGGGCTCGTGTTCACCTGAAGCGAGGCGTGAGCTCACAAACTGTGAGATCATGACCTGAGCGGAAGTCAGATGCTTAACAACTGTGCCACACAGGTGCCCCGGTATTCAAAGTTCTTATTAGCACACAGCAGCACCACCCACAGTTGCCTTTGTCATTGTGAAAATGCAACTTCTTACAGTCATCAGTAAGATTCATTTATTTAGTAAATTCATGCAATTAAGTTTTATCATAAAGACATGAACATGTTATAAGAACACCTAAGACTCTATAGCAGGCAGAATTCTAAAAATGCCCCTGTACCAAGATTGGATGGCCTAATCCATGCAACCTATAAAGATGATGAAATATCACTCTTTTCAGTATATTATATTTTGTGACACAGTTGAATTCAAAATGGCGAAAATACCAGAGTGGTGCTTGTCTAATCACAGGAGTCCATAAAAGTGGAGAGCTTTCTCTGGCTGGTGAAATCCAAACGATTTGAAGCTTGAGGAGGAACAACATACTGTTGCTGTTTTGAAGGTGGAGGGGACACTTGAGAAGGAATGCAGGAGGCCTAGAATTGCTGAAGTTGGCCCAATGTGGAAACTGGAACCTCAGATGTAGGGGCACAGTCTAGCAGCTGGACCGTGCCAGCAACCTGAATGAGCTTAGCACTGGGTTCTTTACCAGAGTCTTCAGCTAGGAGCCCAGCCTGGCCAGCAACACCTTGAATATAGTCTCTTGAGAGAGGCCCTGAACAGAGAACCTAGTCAAGCTTACCCAGGCTTCTGATCTTCAGCATTGACCTTAAGAAATAGGTGGTGCTTTAAGCTACTAAGTTTGTGGAAATTTGTTATATAGCAATAGAAAGTTAAGACAGGGGCACCTGAGTGGCTGTCAGTTAAGTGTGCAACTCTTGATCTCAGCTCAGGTCTTGATCTCAGTGTTGTGAGTTCAAGTCCCACACTGGGCTCCGTGCAAGGGCGTGGAACCTACTTTTAAAAAAAAGAAAGATGAAAACTAATACAGACTTCCGCAGAAAATTGGGCAAAAGACAGAAACAGACTATCCATAGAAGAGGAAATTAATGGCTAATAGATGTACGAAAATACACATTACGGGCGCCTGGGTGGCCCAGGTCATTATCTCATGGCTCATGAGTTCAAGCCTGGCATCGGGCTCTGTTCTGACAGCTCAGAGCCTGGAGCCTGCTTCAGATTCTGTGTCTCCCTCTCTCTCTCTGCCCCTTCCCAACTCATGCTCTGTCTCTCTCTCAAAAATAAATAAACATTAAAAAAAAAATACATTCTCTTTCCATTAACCAAAGAAATGAAAATTGGAATAACAGCAGGGTCCCATTTTTTCCAGCTCTTAAAATTTACATATTGTTACAAATTTCAGTTCTTCACATTAGTTAGGGTGCAGCGGAGCAGACACTCTCAAATGCTGTGCGGGGTTAGCAAATGGTATAACCTTTCTATAAAACTCATTGCTGAATGTATGAAAAGCCTCACCAATGCCCCCACCCCTTGACCTAATACTTCTACTTCTAACAATCTATCCAAAGGAACTTAGAAATACCTTTTAAAGTGTATTTATTTTTGAGAGAGAGAGAGAAAGAGAGAGAGAGAGCATGAGCAGGGCAGAGAGAGAGGGAGAGAGAGAATCCCAAGCAGGCTCTGCACTGTCAGCACAGAGTCCGAGCAGGGCTAGATCTCATGAACTACAAGATCATGACCTGAGCTGATATTAGGAGTTGGACGCTCAACCGACCCAGATGCCCCAGAAATATTTTTAAAGTTAATGTCCACAAATGCTTAATGTAGCTTTGTTTTCTCATAGATTGTTGGAATTTAGGCTTTGGGGTATAGACCCAGGATAATTATCCAAGTGGAAAACAAAGAACTATAATGGATATGTAACCATTTGCAAAAAGAAAGACATCTGCATATTATGACTAGGAAAACAAAGCTGGCCTGGGTTGGTAACATCTGATGCATTAGGAAACACTCAAAACTATTATTCATTGAATATTTATCAGATATTTGACATACTCTATTTCAGTTTAATCATGTTTGCAACCTTCCCATAATACTTGAAGGCAAGCTATAAATTTACATATTTAAGAAGCAGGCAGGCAGATAGGTGCTACTTTGTTTTTTTTAACGGTTATTTATTTATTTTGAGAGAGAGAGAGAGCACGAACAAGGGAGGACAGAGAGAGAGGAGGAGAGAGAATTCCAAGCAGGCTCTGTGCGCACAGTGCACAGGGCTTCATCCCATGAACCCGCGAGATCATGACCTGAGCCGAAATCATGAGTCGTACACTTCACTGACTGAGCCACCAAGGCGCCCTAGGGGCTACTTTAATTATGAGTTTCAGAAGACCTGATTTTAACAGGAACCTGGAAAAGATTAGATCATTTGGGCAGATGTTTTAGGATTCTCCATCTCTAGACAGTTTCCAGGAGCACTAGAGCAGTGCTACTCTTTCGTTTTCCCCACTGCTTCCCTTTCCTAATTTCATTTTGCTCTATTCTTTCACATCCACAGAAACATCCAGACAGTGCCAGTTGCCCCCTTGGCACTAGCCAAATGCTGATTTTCTTCATGAGGAAGTGTTAATCCCTTAAAAGAAACCATGTGGAGGGATGGTTAGCAAGGGGTTGCTTTTTTCTTTTTTCTTTTTCTTTTAAAGTGTATTTTGTATTTGATTCATAAGTAGCTGAACTGTATTCCAGCTTTGATGCAAGCTAAATAATTCAGAGCCCTGAGTACTGTGTGACACTATGATAAAAATGACCACTAGTAGTAAATTCCATGCATTATGTTTGCTCTATTTCATTGGCTCCTGTGGCTATTACCAGACAGACAATAAAAAGCCCACATAATTAACCCTCATGCTGACAATAAGGTGAGAACTGTATGTGTTCTGAGGGTGTAATTAATCTTGATGGCAATGTGAGTTATGAGCAAAAACCAAAGTTAAAATATAGAGGCCATTGTATTAAGATGTCAGGCCTGCTATTTTCATTAACATTTTGTTTATTTTTCATACACACTAACTGTTAATTTGAGTTATGTGTTTCAGATTGGATTCTCTGATTACATGCCATGTTTGTGACTACTGTAGAGGTTTATTTGTCCAGTTATCTTGATTAGTGTAACCAATTTATAATTCAGTACAAACTAAAGCTGCTTTGTTCTGCATTATCAAGTTTACTTGTGGACATTTATCTAGTGGGGAAATTGCTAAATATCCACTTTACTTGTAGTTTTTTAGCCATAGAATAGGGAACATGTATTACAGGTTGGAAAACATCAGCACTGTAACCAGCAGTTTTTAATGCTCCAGGAGATTAACTAAATGATCTTTTCCCACGTGTTCTTGATCCATTTTTATCAGCACTTTAGCCTTTCCAGAGCAACTTCTCTTCCACCTTTAGGGATTCATTGATTCATTGGCTGAACAAGTAAGAATTGAGCACTTGTTTTGTACCATGACACATAGCTCTTGTACTTGGGGCCAGGAAAACAACCTTGACTAAAACAGTCATAGTCTTTGCCTTCATGAAACTTACAGTCTAGTGGAGGAAACAGACAAGTAAACAGGCCATTTTGCACAGCATAAAAAGCATTATAATTGAGGAAATTAGGATGCTATGGGGACACATAAGAGGGATGTCCAAAATGGACATGGGAGGTCAGGGAACAAGTGATACTTCAGCAGAGACCCAAAGGCTGAATTCACATTAGCCAAGTTGTGTCCCTGTGTGTTGTGGGGTAGAGAGAAGAGAGGGGAAATTCAAGAGATAAGCCTGGGAAAGTAAGTGGACATGAGCTCTTACAGGCAATGTTAAGGAGTGTATGGTTTTTCCAGAAGACAGCAGGGTTTTAATTTTATGTTTGTTTATTTATTTATTTATTTATTTTTATTTTTAAGAGAGATAGAGCGTGAGTGGGGGAGGAGCAGAGAGATATATGTAGAGAGAGAGAGAAAGAGAGTGCGAGAGACAAAATCCGAGGTACGCTCCAGGCTCTGAGCTGTCAGCACAGAGTCCGACACGGGGCTTGAACTCACAAACCAAGAGATCATGACCTGAGCTGAAGTCGGACGCTCAACTGACTGAGCCACCCGGGCACCCCAGAGTTTTAATTTTAGAAAGGCCACTTAGGTGGTAGTGTGGCGACTGGATGAGAGGAGAGCAAGACTGAAGGGAAGACTGGTGGTGGTGTCTGAACTAAGGCAATAGGGAAAGACAGGAATGGATATATTTGACAGATGGAGGTGTGGGTGAAGGGGCCAGAAGGGTCAAGGATGATGTTCATTTTCTGGGGCAGATGATGATGTCCTTCGCTATATGGGCAACGTCAGGAGGAGGGGCAGGTTGAGGGTAAGATGAAGAGCTGGGTTTGTGCATGTTAGGAGTTAGGGGACATCCAAAAGGCAGTTGCATTTGTGGGTCTAGATCTTAGGGGATAATCTGTTGCTCATCCACCACGTGGATTGTAGCTGAAGCCACAGAAATGGAGAAGAGGAGGAACTAAATAAAAGGGTTATAGGGGAAAACAGGAATGTGTGCATTTATGATATGAACATAGGAAAGGGGAGCTCATAGTGGGGACTGAAATGAGCATGCAGAGATAAAGGAGAAATACCGGAAAAGGCTACATCAGTGTATTTGGGAGCGGGATGTTCAGTAGGTCAAATACTGCTGAGAGGGCAGGTTGGGTGTGGAGTGAAAAGTCTCCTGGGGTTAGCAAGAAGGAAATTGTTGATGACCTTTGCCTCTGCAGTTGCCGCTGGTGAAGAACCAGATTCCCTCTGGTGGGGAGAATGAACGAGTGGTGAGAAGTAGAGTCAGAAAGCATAAAGAGCAAGTTTCTTCTAGGAACTTGGAATTCAAAGGGAGGAGGAGAAAGTATTTTAGCTGTAGAGGAACTTGGAGGGCAAGGGAGGGTTTTACTTACTTGGTTTTTCTTTTTTGAATCATTGTGCACTTGTACAATTGAATCTCCCCGCTCGAAGACCACCCGGAACGCGGAAACACAGTGACTCATGCTGCCTTGAACGGTGCAGGAGTTCCTTGAGTAGATTAAAACCTATTTCAGAGCTTCCTAAACTGATTGCTGTTACCACTCTCTGTACCAGTTTGTTGGTTTATAATGGGAGGAGATCAAAGAGGATGCGGTGCCCTGTTCACTGGTACCATGCAAACTCCTGTCGGCATCCTGTACCCTGCTTTGGAGTTCACAGAGCACTGCATTATGTCATTAGACTTGCTTTCTAAGACGACTTTTGAAGAGGGTAGGACAGGTATTATTTGACCTGCATCGAAGTGACTGGAATTCAGGTTCAAATGGCATACCTCTGGTAGTAGTGCTTGGAACCTTGAAACAAACAGGCCTTCCACTTCCAGGTCTTGTGGTCCCAAAGTAATTGTCCTTCACTGAAATGTTAGATATGATGTCTAGAGATTCTCTGGAGTGTGGTGATATGAAACTGGGGCGTATCAACTTTCAGTAGGCCTAAGAAACAAGACTGAAGGTTGTGGGTCAACTTTGTTATTTTGATTGAGCCCCAAATACACTGATATTCTTACCCCTCTTCCTCCCCCACCAAAAAAGTTCAGTTGGCTTTAGAAGGAGACAATTTATTTGGACCTACCTTAATAGTTAAAATGTGTTGGAATTATATATGGTCATATTTAATTTGAAATGATTTCTTTAATTCTTTTTTTTTTTTTAATTTTTTTTTTAACGTTTATTTATTTTTGAGACAGGGAGAGACAGAGCATGAACAGGGGAGGGTCAGAGAGAGGGAGACACAGAATCTGAAGCAGGCTCCAGGCTCTGAGCTGTCAGCACAGAGCCCGACGCGGGGCTCGAACTCACGGACCGCGAGATCATGACCTGAGCCGAAGTCGGACGCTTAACCGACGGAGCCACCCAGGCGCCCCTAATTCTTTTGACAGAAACACTTATTAGCAGGGGCGGATTTTTTTTTTTTGTTTTTTGTTTTGTTTGTTTTTGTTTTTTGTTTTTACAGCAAACATTTTACAGGTGCTTCTGTTTATTGGCTAAATGAAAAATGATGTCTTAGGGAAACATTAGTAAAAGGTTTGGGCAATTAGGACTATGTCAACATTTGCAAAAGCACTTATTTGGCCTAAATGAAGTCATAGTTATTATACCCTTGCAGACATTACAAGTAATGTGTTCAAGGTCACTAAGAGAATTGACGTTAGCTATTTAGTTAGAGAACGGCTTTTTACTCTGTTTAGGGACCTCTCATCCACCATTCCCTTAAAGAATTTACAATGACACAGAAGTATTACAGATGTGATTATTTTAAAATAAATTAAGTATAAACTGTTTCCCTGGGTGTAAAGATGATATTTAGCATTTAACTTTCTGAGTTGTGGGATTAACAAAGATTTAAAAATAAATAAATAATTTAAATAATTATTTTAGTTATTAATAATAAATAATTTAAAGTTGCTGAGGTTTGACACTAAAATTCAAAGCCCGATGTCTGTAAAATTTTAGCTATATTATTTCAGAGTAATTAATTTGCTATTAAATGCCATCCAGGACTGTGTGTGCATTTTAGAGTCTTTTTTCCACCCACTGGCAATATTACTTTGGACACATAACTTCATCGCTTTTGAATTTCCTTTTGGGGCACCTGGGTGGCTCAGTCAGTTGAGCGTCTGACTTAGGCGCAGGTCATGATCTCACAGCACATGAGTTCGAGCCCTGCATCAGGCTCTGTGCTGATAGCTCGGAGCCTGGAGCCTGATTCAAGTTCTGTGTCTCTCTCTGCTCCTCTCCCACTCACACTCTGTGTCTCTCTCTCAAAAATGAATAAACATTACAAAAAATAATACAAAACTAAATCTGAATTTCCTTTTCTGTAAAGTGGTAATCATAATAGCAGCACTCTGATAGAGTTGTGAGAATTTAACAAGATGATGCAGATAAAGGGCTTAACTAATGACTGCCCTTTAGCAACTACCCAAAAATAATAGCTATGACTTCTTAATCTTGGTATTGGCTTAGGAATTATAAAAACTCTCTTTATTTTGTTTTTAAACATTTTATTAAATACATCATTCCACATTTACCATGTGTCCATCCACACTGAATGAGTCCTTTGCAGTACATTTTTAGTGAATTTAGTATAGTAGTGGTGGTCTTGGACAACGGGCATTTCTTTGAGTCCCAGTTATCATATGCCTGTCATCTTAATGCAAAAGAGCTAAAGGAATATGGACCAATGAGAGCTTCAAAATGAGTACGTGCTGCAGAATTGTTTTCTAAAAATCCATTCCATGCTAATGATAACAGTCCATAATAAAAGAAATTTAAATCCAGAACTAGAGATGAAAATGTAGTTCCTACTGTTTTTTTCCTTCATACTTTGTAAACTTTTCCTTTGTCCTGTATGATGGACAGAGGTTGTTTCTGACCTTCATGTTGTATTTAGCAAAATAACAAAGACTCATCCTGTTATTTTACCTTACCTTGTCCTTATCTTTGAAGGTCAAAGACTGTTTTGTCTGCCTTTGCTAGCCTTGCTTGTTTCCTGACAGAATTGGTAAGAGGCCTCTTGGTAGTCAAGTTTGTTGTCACAGATTAAGTTGAAAAGAGAGGGAGGAGTCATGGATGCCATTGATCACCACTGAGTGTCCTTTCAAATAAGAAGTGAATCACCTTTTGCTTAGACCTTATCATGGGTCTGATACTCTCTAGATGCCTTTAACAAAGACCCAGCTCACTTTTTAACAGGTTCAATTGTAGCTGATAAAGAAAACAACAACAACAACAACAACAGTTAATGACTTCACTGTACATTCGCCCTAAGTACCCATAGGAACTGGTTTTGTGAATATGTACTAACCCATAAGCTGATTATTGTTTTGAAGGTTAAAGTTGTAAGCATTTTCCCTCCTGCTAATCAGCTGCAGTGACCTAAGGAATTGAAGTCAACAGGAAGTGAGGCATTTATTCATTTCTCATGACATCCCAGTCATGTAGCCTTCTATTGGCCAGAGATGTCTCTGTGGGTCAGAAAGACTTGGGCAGCTTTGTGAAGCCCTGCATTCGTGCCTTCCATTTGTGAGATTATTCATTTACTTTGTTTTTTTTTTTTTTTTTTCAACATTTTTTATTTATTTTTGGGACAGAGAGAGAGACAGAGCATGAACGGGGGAGGGGCAGAGAGAGAGGGAGACACAGAATCGGAAACAGGCTCCAGGCTCCGAGCCATCAGCCCAGAGCCTGACGCGGGGCTCGAACTCACGGACCGCGAAATCGTGACCTGGCTGAAGTCGGACGCTTAACCGACTGCGCCACCCAGGCGCCCCTTCTTTCTTTCTTTCTTTCTTTATTTATTTTTTTATTTTTTTATTTTTTAATTTTTTTTTTGATTATTCATTTACTTTGAACTGACTCTTTGGAACCTTTGAAGCTCTTACCATAGGTTGACAGCTTCATGCCAGACGTAACAGCATTTCTAGAGCAGGTATGATTGATTTTGTTTGTGTGTTTGTTTCCTTTGTCTTTGGTTTCTTCCAGCTGAAGTCATCTCTTTGTAGACTGTTAAGACATTTAATTGTGTTTGGTCATTAAGACTTTTTATTATCTCTTGATTATTAATGATTCCTTATTTATGTTCCTGTAACACCTTTTGGATACTTCTGTTAACGCACTGTTTACACTTGGTTTTATGTTGTTTCCCCACTAGCTATTAAGCTCTTTTAGGACAGAAGCTGTGGTTTTGTGTCCCCAGCCTCTAGTGTTTGGGTACTTGGTCCATGCTTGTAAATGCTTGTTGAGTATAAATGGTTGTGTGGTTAGAAATCAGCTAGTTTCTAATAGGAATAGTAATTGCTTTAGATTTTATAAGGAGCTTTTACATATATTAACTGCATTTGTGCTTTATAATTTTCTAAGGTAGTTGGGGGCAGGCATTGGCAGGATTTCCATTTTGCAGATAAGGAGGGCCCAGAAGTCCTGAGTCAGCCTGACTTGCTTGTAGTCATTCAGTTTAGAAGTCAGTGCTGGGACATTAGCCCTTTGTGGTTTCAGAAGTTTGTGTCCTCTTTGCCACACCTCTGTCCCATTGAACAAATTCAAAACTGGGTGGCTCATTGTTGGATTTAACCTACTTACAGTTTATGGTCCTTCTAACATCAGTACCCCTGAGCAATTTAAGGTGACTTAAAAGGTAATTGAATTTGGTTGGCCCAGTAATTAGACAGGGATTTCAGGAGCCTCTTTTTGTTCCCCATAGGGCCTTCAGCTGACACTAGATGAGTCATCTTGGTTTCTCTTTCATCATCTTTAAAACAATCCTGCTACTTTACTTACCTCTCTCTGTTTACTATTGGTTTTTATCAAGAAGCTTATCAAATACTTTATAAACTATACTCTAAACCATGCATATGAAAAAGATTATTCTCAGTAAGCCAAATCGTGATATGAGTTGATAACATCTTTGAAGCTACTTTCCTAGTTCCTTTTGGGTGTCTTGCATATCTGGGTCTCAGTGTATCTGCCTGGTGGTTGTTACGTTCATTGTTGTGGTCGGTCATGTATTCAGCTTATGCCAGCTGGCTTGGCTCGGATGGCATCTACATGGATTCTAGTCAGTTATTCCCTGTTGCAGCTGGAGGCTGACTGTAGCCAGATGTGGTTTTTTATGATGGGAGTTTTTGCTTTCTTCGTCTCAGTCTTAGATAATTTGAGGGTATTTTGTTTGTTTTTTAATCTCTAGTCCTTACCATGGAGGTAAAGGGAAGTGGAAAACATTGAGTCTGCATTTTCAGACACTGACACTTACATAACTGAAGTTTATGTCTGTTTGGTTTCTAAAAGTGGGACATATTGGAACTCTGGTGGTTTTATGAAATGGGATTCCCAATCAGGAACCTTGGCTTTCCAATCCAGTGGTTGACATCAGGGCATAATAACATTACTGCCTCCAACAGCAGAGCAATCTGAGATTTGAAATGCCATGCTTATATTTAGTTTGGTTTCTGGGAAAACATCTTGGGGCATTAAATGTCTCAATGATTTTGCAAGCAGCAAACATGTACTGAAAAGTGCTTTAAATTGATTGGGTGTATTTCAAAGGGAACATCTCTTTACTGGTATTAGAAAGAGCTTGAGCTCTAAGTCAATGGGAAATGAGACCAGCCCAACTACTGATTTGGAGTGGTTCACAAAACAATTCCCTAGCGCTGCATAGGTGCTTTTGTTCCCATAAAATGTCTGAGTGAGGTCTTGGCTGCCTGACCTTTGCCATGTTATTTTTAAACCTGGTTCCTACAGCTTAGAAGCTTTCTCTACCAAGAAAAAATTTTGAAGCTCAAATCAACATACATTTTGTTAGATGTTACTTAAATGAGCTTATAATGAATTTAAATGTACTTTTGCCAGAAAACCAGAGTGGTATTTATATTTACAGACGTCAGTGCTTTGAAAACCTACTCTTTATTCAGTTGTTCATTCAGCAAATATTTACTGAACACCCATTGTGTACTAGCCATAGTTCTAGGCCCAGTGGGGGTTATGAAAATGAAATAGGTTAGAATCACCACTCTGAAGTTTCTGTAGGTCCAGCAGGTAGGTGTCTGACCCTCAGGCAAATTGTTTATCTTTGAGCCTTCATTTTCTGTCTGTAAAATGGGGATAATAATACTCCCATTACACATTGTGATACACACAGGCAATGTACCTGGCACAATATAGGCTTTTGAGAAATTATAATTGTCATTGTCATCATTTCAGAAAGAACAGGCAGCATGCAATGTATATGTTGTTGGGGCAGTACCAAGAGATTCTGTGGACCTTTAAATTAAAGAGCAGACTGTTTTAGGATCAGGATTTGAGCTTGTAGAGTGGAAAGAATTTCACAGGTAGAGGTGGGGAGAGGGTACCTTAGAGATAGCTGTGTTAACCAACATTTTGGAGCTGGGAAAACAAAATTTGAGCTGTAGCATTGCAGTTTGGAGGAAACGAATATATTCTGGAAGAGAAGCGGGCAGCGGGGCAGGCAAGCCAGGCCAAGATTGTGCAAGGTTTAGAGTGTCAGGTGAGCAAGTTGGACCCTGTCGGCAGAAGCTTCATTGAAGGATCTATTTGCTACTGTCTCCCCAGTGCCTAGAACAGTGCCCAGCCCATGGTGAGCGTTCACCAAATATCTATTGAATGAGTAACTGACTGTGGTTTTAGACAGATTGAGCTTAACTTTGTCATGAGATAAGCCAGGTAGAAAAGTCCTATGAATAGTTGGGAACCTGGGACCAGAGGTTAGGCCTGAGATTGAGACTTGACAATGGACATTTGGAAGGCATAAACATAGAAGTAATTATTGAAACCACAAGTGTGGAGAAATTGAGCCCAGAAGCATATGTAGCTGTAGTTGGAGAAGAGAGCTCAGGCAATGCCCACATTTGGTGAGGAGACTGGTGAGGAAGGGAGGAAGATGGAGACTGAGAATGAGAGGATAGAAATGAGAGGAAAAGTCGGTGTGTGGTGCCTGTGACGCACCGGAGATGTTTGAGGAGGGGCTGGTTAACACCATCAAGGAGGACCGGGACTTGGAGGAACACTAGTGGTTGTGTATGGAGAAAGTCTCCGGAGAGCTGTAGACGGGAGGTTCAATCAAGTGGGCCCTCGTGCCAGCTTGTGAGGTGTAAGTGGGCACAGCACACCTGGGGACGTTGCTTGGTTTTTTCAAGGTTAGTGTTATTTGCTTTTTGAGCATGCGTATAAACAGACAGTGTGCCCAAATTGTATATATAATCTGATTCCAGTTAAATACTGGACACAACACACCTATTGATTTATTTTCCCTGAGTTAGGAGACCATGACTGATTTTTATTTTCTTTTCCATGTCTGTCAGTATTTTCCAGTTTCTATGAATATTTATTGCTTTTAGAACTGGGAAAACACTATACAAATTATCTTCTTAATGTTATTCTCCTAATGTGTTACATAGCAATAGACTTCTCATTTATTAAAACTTATAGACAATGTAGCCATTTAATGTTCCTTCTAGGCCTATGAAAATGGGATTCCATCTGTGTTTCTAGGTGTCCTTCTCCTCTGAAAGACCTCTGAACTCCTTAGGAGGTCCACACTGGCACTATTTCCTCGTCTGCTGTTGGTGGCTCGCCTCTGCTCCATCCACACGCCTACATCATCTGTATGTCAAATCACCATGAAAAACCATTATCTCTTATAGCCTTATGGTCCAGAAAGGTCGTCTTACTAGGGTCAGATCCTCTGTGTGGTGGATTCTTTACATTATATAACTTAGAAAATTTTCCGTCAGCTACAACCCGAACCAAAGTGAAGAACACAGAAGAGCCACATGTGCTGACCATCCTTGTAATTCCTCTTCGTTCTCACGTTTGAAAATAGATTGGCAGAAACCGTTTACCCTAGGTGTCTTCAGCATTGCATTTTTCTCCATAGTCCAGCTGTTTCTAAAACTACCTGGCCTCAGACACCCTCTCAGCACTCATTAAATTCTGATTACAGGCCATTTAGTCAAGTGGGAGGAAGTCAGCACTTTTACCATCCAGCTTTGGAGAACATGGCATCTTTGTGTGGGCTGGGCTGGTATTATTGCTCA
This sequence comes from Neofelis nebulosa, assembly GCF_028018385.1. Lineage (NCBI taxonomy): Eukaryota > Metazoa > Chordata > Mammalia > Carnivora > Felidae > Neofelis > Neofelis nebulosa. The sequence goes on from NC_080783.1 coordinate 28,406,966, forward strand.
TATCTGCTTCTGCCTCAGTGTGGGAGGACTGACTTATTCATCCTGTTAATTAGCCTGGCTTAATGAGCATGTAAACAGCAGACTTCCTTGTTAGAAGATAGCAACACACTGATTTCTCCATCCTGTTACATTATGATGTGTGCAAGGGATTCTTTGGGTTGAGCTTTTCTTACCACACTGACGAATGGACTTCAGTTTCTCAATCTTTTAAATAGGAGAAATAACCCTTTTTACAGAAAGGGCATTTTATGTAAAATAAGATAAAATATCTATAGATCATTGAATTTGGCTGAAAAGTAGTGTATTGTAAGTAGTTGGTTGCTGACTTTGCCGTTGTTGGGCTGACACATCTTTGAAGGTATAGACCAGGAACATGTGGTTGTTGAGTGGGTGAGGTCCAGTGGAATGCTCCATAATTATATAGTTTACATTTTTTAAAGGCATGTTGGAACCGATACCTAGTGAGTGATCCACAGGCTTAGCAATTTGATGTTAGCAACTTTGTTGGATGCAGGTAGCTGAGTAAAGCACTCAGTGGTTAAACGATTTGCTGGAGGCCACCCAGCACGTGTGTGTGTGTGTGTGTGTGTGTGTGGTTGAGCCAGATTTAGAACACAGTTCTAATTAGCTCCTAATTTCCAGTTTTGTGCTGAGGCAAACCACACTGCACCTACACACTCAATTTATTTGGTTCACTTTGTCAGGGGAACATAATCTGCATATTTTGACCTGTCTGAATATGTTGTTATTTTTAATTAATTTCAAAACTAAATGAAGCATGCTAGGGAAAGGTATTTACTTATAGAGACTAAATTTGGCATTAGCTGCTTGTGTTGTAGTGAATTTGAGGCCTGTATATCCTAGGGAAAAGACGAAGTTCCAAAAAGAATGAGGTTGCAAAATGGAGCCCCAGAGGATGAAGACACAGATTATACAGGAGGGTAAGTAAGCAAGCACCTTGCCTGGTGTCCAGTCGCTTCAAGTGTAGAGTGGGATACGTGGGATAGAGATTGTTGGTCACTTCAGTGCGATATGGCAAACCCAGGGTGCTGCGAGAGAGCCTGAGCAATTGGGAAAGGCTCCCTACCTTGGAGCAAAGCAGGGAGGAGTAAAGCAGTAAGGGGGATGCTGGTTAGGATCTACAAATTGGAGAGGTGGGTAGTCACGAAGGCCCATGAACATCGCACAAAGGAGTAACAGTGCATTCATTCAACACATGAATAGTTAGTGCCTTTTGTTTTTTTTTAAATATGTCAGACACTATTTTATGCACTTGGGATACCTTAGTGAACAAAGCGAGCATAAATTCCTGCCCTTGGGGAGCTAATACTTTATTAGGGAGAGAGAAACACTAAACATTAAGTAAATAAGATCATTAAGTGGTGTGTTAGAAGATAGTAACTACATAAAGAAAAAAGGTCAAGCCAGGTGATCAAGGTTAACATAAACAGTGGTAAGTCATGTTGATAGTATCTGCCTTTGAGAATGACACTTCACCTTTGTGGGTTTTCTCCCAAAAACACATAGCTCTAGTCTAATCATGAGAAAAACATCAAACCAATCCCAGTTGAGGGATAATCTATAAAATATCTTGCCAGTGCTCTTCAAAACTGTCAAGGTCATCAAAAACAAGTAGACTGAGAAACTCATAGCCAAGAGGAGGTTAAAGAGACATGACGACTAAATATGCTGTGATATTCTGTATAGAATCCTGGAACAGAAAAGGATATTAGGAAAAATTGAGGAAATCCCAGTAAGTATGAACTTCAGTTAATAATAATGTATCAGTACTGGTTCGTTAATTGTGAGAAATGTACCATACTAATGTAAAATGTCACATGGAGGAAACTGGGTGTAGGGTATGCTGGTACTCACTGTACTATCATTGTAATAATTTTGTAAATGTAGGGGCTCAGTAGGTTGAGCGTCCACCTTTTGATTTTGGCTCAGGTCATGATCTCACAGTTCATGAGATTGAGCCCCGAGTTGGGCTCTGCTCCAAGAACGCTAAGAGCTTGGAGCCTGCTTGGGATTCTCTCTCTCCCTCTCTCTCTGCCCCTTCCCTGCTTGCTCTCTCTCTCATTTTTATAAATTTAAAAATTTAAAACGGTTTTAAAGCTATGAGTTTATTTTTTAAAAATGCAGAGTAAGAGGAATCAGAAGTCCAGGGCAGAGATATCTGCTATAATTTAAAAAAAATTTTAAATGTTTTTTTATTTATTTTGGAGACAGAGACAGAGCATGAGCAGGAGAGGGGCAGAGAGAGAGGGAGACACAGAATCTGAAGCGGGCTCCAGGCTCCAGGCTGTCAGCACAGAGCCCGACGCGGGGCTCGAACCACGGACCGCAAGATCATGACCTGAGCTGAAGTCAGATGCTTAACCGACTGAGCCACCCAGGTGCCCCAGATATCTGCTATAATTTTAAATAGGATGGTCAGGGTAGGCCTCATTGAAAAGGTGACGTGAACAATTACTTCAAGGTCATGTTGGTTCTGAGTGAACAGCCAATGCAAAGACCCTGAGGTGAGAACATGCCTACGGGTTTGAGAATCAGCACGGAGGCCGGTATGGCCGGATGGAAAGGAGGGTGGCAGTAGGGAAGGTGGGAAGTCATGGAGGAGAGATGACAGAGCAGACTGAGGTAGGGGCTTCTAGGCCATTGTGTTGTGGGCCAGGAACCATGCCATGTATTGTCTTATTTAATTCTCCCAACTGTCCTGAGAGAGAGGTATTATTAACTTGCTGATTTTGCTTATGAGAAAACTGAAATTAAGGAGGTTAGTAACTTGCTGAAGTCCCATTGCAGGTAATTGGCAAAGCCGCAGTTCCTCTGTTGGACTGAGTCTTCAAGGCAACTACTACCCACAAGAAAATCTGATGCTCTGCCTGCTTGGGCTTTTTTTGTTTTGTTCTTTGTATTTTGTTTTGTTCTGAGTTGTGGTAAAAAAAAAAAAAAAAACATGCACACACACACACATAAAATTTACCATCTTCACATTTTGATGTGTCAGTAGTGTTTTTCTTTATTTTAACTTTTTTAGAAGGTGGGGGAGGGAATGGGGCAGAGGGAGAGGGAGAGATAATTCTAAGCAGGCTCCATGCTCAGCCCCAACTCGGGGCTTGATCCCAAGACCCTGGGATCATGACCTGAAATCAAGAGTCAGACGCTCAACTGACTGTGTGTCAGTAGTGTTAAATGTATTCACATTGCTTTGAAACAGTCTCTAAAACTTTTTCATCTTGCAAATCTGAAAATCCATACCCATTCAACACCACCTGCCTTCTTTCCTGTACCCCCAAACACCTGGTAAACCACCATTCTACTTTCTGTTTCTATGAATTGGACTACTTTAGATTCCTCATATCCAGTGGATCATGTGGTATTTGTCTTTTTGTGACTGGCCTACTTAGCATGATGTCCTCAAAGTTCATTCATATTAGAGCATATGACAGGATTTCCTTCCTTTTTAAGGCTGAATTATATTCTGTTGTATGCATATACTACATTCTGTTTATCAGCCTGTTTTGTAAGTAAAGTTTTATTAGACGCAGACAGGTCCACCCATTTCCATATCGTCAATGGCTTCCTTCTGCATGACAGTGGTAGGGTTGAGTGGTCACAAAGCTGGCTGTTTGGACCATAAAGCCAAAGCTATTTATTAACTTAACATTTTTTAAAAGTGTTTATTTATTTTGAGAGAGAGAGTGTACATGAGTGAGCAGGGAAGGAAAAGAGAGAGAGGGAGAGAGAGACAGCGAGAAAGAGAGAATGCCAAGCAAGCTCCAAGCTTAGCGCAGGACCCAATGTGGGGCTTGATCTCACTACTGTGAGATCACAACCTAAGCCACAGTCAAGAGTCGGATGCTTAACCAACTGAGCCACCCAAGTGCCCCTGTTATCTTAACTCATTACAGAAAATGTTTACTGACCCTTCTTCTACTGGGGAGACTGTGAAGGGTTAAGAGAAGTGATGTGGAGACTGCATTGGAGGGAGGAAGGCAAGAGGCAGGAAGACCTTTCTGGCTTTGGGGGAACAGGGAGACAGGTGTGGATATGGGGCTTGCCCTCAAGAAGTTCATAGTTTAATTGAGATGAAAAAGATGGTTTACAAAGTTGACTTGTTCAGTAATGGGTTAGACATTTCGGGAAGGATGAGATCTGAAAGGACTGAGTCCTTAGGAAAGACTTCACAGATGGCTCGGATTTGGGATGGGATGGGTTGGACTAACACAGAGTATGGAGGAATGTATCTCCTTCTCAGGAGGCCTTCTCAGCCACACCTTACACATGAGAGTAAGACACGGAAAGCATTTAGAGCTATGCCTGACATATGGTAAGAGCTCCACTAGAATGTAAGTTCCACGAGGGCAGGATTTATATCTGTTTTTTTCACTATAGTATCACCTTTGCTTAGGACTCAGTAGCTCCTTCAGTAAATATGGAATAAATAAGTTACTGCAACTCTCTGTAACTCTTTTTAATTGCTTAATTTGTACTATGCAAATACAGGCAAAGGGCTGGATCTCTCACATTGGTCTGTCAATTCATTTATTACACTAAAAAGTAATTATTGTTGTTGTTGTTTTTTTACTACTGTTAAAGCAGCAGCTATCTTTACTGTTTATTGCTGGAGATAGTTATGTGGTAAGAGGTGTTAAGTCAGAGGTACTGACAAAAGAAGAAGAGGAAAAGAAAATAATGTCAATGGTCTTAAAGATAACCACTCAAAAATAATTCATTAGTTTACTTAACAAAGATTTATTAAATTGCAACTGTGTTCTGGAGGTCCAGGGGTGAGCAAAATAGACACAGCTGCTGTCTAAGACAGGCTATTGACATTGAAACTGGTAATTATGACTGTAAAGTGTATAACTTACAGACATGCAAATGCCTTGGAAACTTAAGGACATTTAACCTAGTCTGGGACACTGGAGAGTGCTTCCCTGAGGAAGTGACAAGTCCTGATTATTGGTTGCTGTGTGACAAAATACTCCCAAGCTTAGCGTCTTACAATAATTTATTATCTCTCACAGTTCTGGGTTAACTAGGCTTAGCTGGAGAGTTCTCACTTGGGGTCTCTTATGAGTTGCAGTTGGACACTGACTGGGGCTGGAATCCTCTGCAGGCTTAACTAGGCTGTCACCCAAGATGGCTTCTCAACCCACATGCCTGGTGCCTCCCTGATGCAATATGTGACCTCTCTAGCGGATAGCCTTATTTCCTAGGTATCAACTTAGAGCTCCAAGAGATAGGAAGCTGCCAGGCCGGGTAAGGTCTATACCTCAAAAGGGCAGAGCATCATTTCTGCACCCTCTGTTGATCAAGTCCTGCCCAGATTCAGGGCGTAGAAGAATAAAGTCAGTTCTTGAGAGGGGAGTAACAAGGTCTCATTGCAGAGAATCATATGGGACAGAATTTGTTGTGTCCATCATTAGAGAATACAGGTCTGTCACTTGATGTTAGGTTGAAGGATAATTTGGTATTAGGTAGGTGCAAAAGAGAGAGGGAGGGAATAGCCCGTCCAGCAATGAGAACAGCTTTGTGGATGGGCCTGGAGGTCAACAAGGTAAACCTCTAAGGAGGGACTGAAAGGCCTGTGTGACTGAGTGGAGGAAGAACAGAAAAAGGGGCATGAGAGTGCTGGGTCACATAGAGAAGAGTAGAAGGGTAAATGCATATTTCCATCAGAAAGGAAAGGGAGTAGCTGCATAAGTTCCAAACAGAGGCTATGGAAAGCGTTAAATAGTGAAAATCAAAATTCCTAGAGTAGGAAGAACAGGTTAGCCTAGAGAAGGACTTGGGGTGGAGTGGGTGTGGGTCAGGGAAATCTTGCCCCTCATCATATAGCTAATATGAGACAACTGGGATCTGAGCCCGGAGCTGACTCTAGTTCAGACCCTTTCCAATGTATTGCTCACCACACTGCCTATGGAAAGTCACTTAATAAACTTGAAAATCCCTTGCTAATCAAAATGTAATTTATGCTTTCTAATTTCTTCCTAGCCATCCAGGCAAATACCTTCTAAGTTTTCTAAGCTCAACTCAGGACACCTTCTTTTGAAGACTTTCCTAATGTGTCCAAAGGTGTCCATGTGATTTCATGATGTCTCGGCTGCAGTGTCCCCTTCTGTGAAAGATTGGAGTTGGAAGGATGACTTCAAAGTTCCCTTCTTTGTCTAGCAGTCTATGGTTTTAGGATGTGTGGGGTAGAAGTGTTCTATAAGCTAGCTGTGATGGCCACCAATGGTTACATGCTTCTAACCAGCCTATGAATACCTAAACAGGTAGCACAAAGAGTGTATTTCCAGATATTTTGACAAGAAAGAAAGAAAGAAAGAAAGAAAGAAAGAAAGAAAGAATCACTTTGAAGGCATTTACTCTCTTTCTATTATGATTAAAGACTGAATTTTAAGCACTGGGTAAGAAAAGGGATATGCATAATATAATCTTAGTCGAATAACTACCTGCTTTGCACCTTGGTGCATCTTTTATAAAATGGGAAACTTATGTTAAAAAAGCAAAATTTGACAGAGTAAACTTGAAGATCAATTTGGCTGTATTCAATAATTCATGAATCAGGTGACATCCCATGTTGTAATTAGAAAGCTTTACAAAATGGAAAGCTTTTATAGGTAGAAGGGGTGGGAAAACTAAAGTTTCTAACAAAGAGTGGCTTGTTTCAAGCAAGGTCACCTTTCTTTAGGGGAAGGGCAGGGATCTATTAGGCAGATAACCTCACTAGTGCTGATCTGGTAATTCCAGATTGACTGGTTAAAGGTTACATTCCTGGAAGAGGCTGAATGTGCAATAAGGTTAGATATTAAGTCTTGATTTGCTGATGTCACTTGGGCTCTGCCAAGTGACTCCATTTTGGGCCTTTTTATGTAAAATATTTATTTATTTATTGGGAGCGTGCAAGCAGGGGAAGGGCAGGGAGAAGGGGAACAGAGGATCTGAAGCAGGCTCAGCACTGACAGGCTGACAGCAGCGAGCCTGATGTGGGGCTCAAAGTCACGAACCACAAGATCATGACCTGAGCCGGAGGCCTAACCGACTGAGCCATCCTTGGCTTTTTTTTTTTTTTTTTAATATATTTTATTATGTTCATCTGTAATTTTAGTAAAGAACTGAATGTTTTAAAATTTATAATGTATTTTTTTTTCATAGCCTCTGGTGTAGAAGATGAAACTGAAAAGTCCCATTTTTCAAAATTACAGAAGTGGTGAAACCCTGTTGCACAATTCAAGAGACTCAGGGCTTAACTGTAAACACAGGAAAAGAAACCCTGTTTGCAACTAGAAAAATATAACTGATGTTTATCTCTAAAAGTCAATCATTGCCTAGCTTCATGAGGGCTAACATAATGAAGTATCAAAATGTAAAATAGAGACAAATGCATAGTCATTATCACTTTACAGGAGGTTAACCAGAGTTCTTGTGAACTGCAAACCTCTTGACACATTTTAAAATAAAGGGCTCTATATACTAGTTTAATTTACATACATTAAGCAATGTAGATTGGTGCTGTTGATTTAAATGTAATGGTTTAAAGACCTAAGTGCTAAAAATGATTTTAATTAACCATAAAATTGTGCAGTTTTAAACAAAAAAAGCACATCTATGAACCTTTGCAGCAACATGCAGAGGTATTGCTAATTGCCCAATTTTACCTACTTGTAAGTAGTTAAGGGCAAAAAACCCTTGCGTAGTTGTTTTGTTTCTTCATTCATTTCTTCGGTACAAATACAAAGGTGTCTGTGACTGTTGAGCACATGAGATGTGATAGTATGACTGAAAAACTTTACTTGATTTTTATTATGAATTGAAATTGAAATAGCCATCTATGGCTAATGTCTACCACATTGGACAACATCTCTGTCAAGGTCTGTGCTAATTTGGCCTGACCTTGGAGATCCAGTCTTTCCCAGAGAATGAGTTAGTGCTATAGAATATTTTCTGCCCAGCCCCAAGGCTGGACCTGTACTCCTAGGCCAGTCCTCAAAGCCTTAGGGAGTTGAGCCTGGAGCCTTATTTTCAAGATGAGTGGAGGAATTCTGTAGTCCAGAGGCATTCATTAGGTATTACATAATCCACACCTGGGAAGCACAGACACAGTAACATTTGGGTTTAAGAAAAGGGCAGAGCCTCCCTCTGTCCTTACTCCTTGCACTTTTTTAGAAAGTTCTTTTTTTTTAATGTTTATTTATTTTTGAGAGGGAGAGAGAAGGAGGGGCAGAGAGAGAGGACAGAGAATCCTAAACAGGCACCATGCTGACAGCAGTGAGCCTGATGTGGGGCTGGAACTCACGAACCACAAGACTGTGACCTGAGCTCCAGTCAGATGCTCAACCAGCTGAGCCACCCAGGCACCCCTTCCCCTTGCATTTTTTAGCCTGATACACCATCAGAGCTTTCAAAGTCTGTGGAAGGACTCATGCATTTTTGAATTTAGACCGATTATGATGTAGGCCCAGACACAGAATTCTTAGCCTCATTGCTTCCTGTTTTAGGTCAACATATACAGAGATTTGCCAGAACAGACTTTTCACAACTGTGCTCAAAGGCTTTTCTGTCTGAGTGAAAGCTATTGGCCTTAATTCCCCTTATCAAACGTTCCACCCTGCTCTGTGTAAGTTCTGACACAAAGCCGGGAGTGATGTGTGCTCTTGACAGTGGAGCCTCTGTGTAGGTGTTGTCCACTTTGGGCGTGACTACTGTAGAAAGATGTAGAGATGCGGAAATAGCTGGGCAGATTCGTGTACTATAGAATACAGTGATCCATGTGCCAATGTTGTGCTCTTTCTTTTCTTCCAGGAAATTAAGGATTGCGCGGCATTGCTTTGACAAGCACATCCTGTTGTCTTTTCAGAGATCTCAATGAAGAATAATCTCAAAGGAACATTTGTCTCCCCGTACCTCTGCTAATGGCCATTAGCCGCTAGCAAATGCTTTTAATGACTGAAAAAACATCAACTACCCTTGGTTTTGGTCTGCTTTAGGCAGTCGAATGAAGGTTTTTTTCAGTTGTTTCCAGAACTCTATTGCTGAAGCACCTCTCTTTGTTGGGTGAACGTTCATGAAGCCCTTTCCTGAAGCAGTGTAGAAGCCTTAGGCCTCTTGGAGTCTATGACATGGAAGCCTTGGAAGTGGATGATATCAGCCCAGCCTTGGAAGTTACTGAGGATTTCTTCAGTACTTTTGACAGTAAGCTAGAAAAGGCTGTGCAGCAAGCTGAGGTTTATGGGATTCAGGAAGTCCCCGAATTGGTGGGGCACGAGGTACTAAGTACCATAACAGATAATGGTGCTATCAGAAATGTTGCCTCCCTGGGCAAGGGGGGCCTGATTTGGGACCACTGTAAGAGCAGGCTCTTAGAAACCAAAGCTCAAAATGTCTTCCCTGCCAAAGAACAGTTTGTGGTTCAGAAAGGGACAGCCCCAGATAATCTTTCCTGGATGGAACAAAAAGAAGCTTCAACCTTTAACTTTTTCAACATCTGTCAGCGTCGGAGGGACAGACCTCGATCCGTGAATGACTTACTGGATGAGACCTCTACTTTCAAGCCAGGGCATGCACGTTCAAGATCAGATATTACCCAAGTGGACTGGAGGCTGGTCCTCAAAACCATGCCTCTGCAGCGGCAGCAGCAGTCGTCTCTTCAGGGCCCTCATTTCACCAGGCCGTCCTTTCTGTCGTCCTTGCCGAATAAGGTAGAAGATGCTCAAGGAAATACTGGTATGTTTTGATATCTGACAGCTATTGAGCAGTTGTCGATTTTCCTTGGTCTCTATTACATTTACCTCATGAGAAGTGTATTGTCCAGGGTCCTTGTCTGGTTTTGCTTACTTAAGCTCCCTCTTCCATTTACTTTCACACTTCACCTCAAGCCTCAGTCTTGGTATCCTTATAAGAAGTGCTGAGTGAAAAGACAACTGCGGTCAAGTCTCCCCTTCTGATCTTGTGTGTTAGAAGCTACACAGTCTCATAATTCGTGTGGTATTTGCCTTTGTACAGAGTATGCTACTGCTTATTCACATCGCTAGATGTTTGTCAGATCACACATTGGCATAGCCTTGTGCTGTGAAGGGTTTAAAGATCCATAAAGAAACCATCCCTGCCTTAAAGAACTTCTTGCTTGCAGAGGGGATCAGACACTAACAAACACTCAAGAAGGCACCCGCAGGGAGAGAAAGTAGTAGTCGTCAACTGAAATATTTGTGAAGGAACTTTTGTTTTACTTTATATTGTTGAGATTTCTTTCACTGAGAAAATGACAGTGACTGTAAGAGGGCAGAGGAAGGAGAAGACGCTGTGGCGGGCTTGTCAGGAAGGGCTAATGAGAATTCATGGAGCTTTGGCTGAACCATTAAAGATACTAAGATGCAGAAAGGGGATCGCAGTAGAGGACACTCGGGATTATGGTGGGAAAGAAGGTAAGGAGATGAGAAGTACCAGGGGGAGCAAAGGATCCCATGGTGGGTAGTGGGAGGAAAAGTGGGGGAGAGATTGGCTCAGACCTCATGGTGTAGGGCCTTGAATTTCCTTTTTTCTCATACATCATACGCATGCATGTGCACACAACTTCTGTGAGGCGTGACAAACCATCTCTTTGTTTCCCCCAGCTTTTTCTTTCAAGATAACCTCATTTATACAGGCTGTCTATTCTTGTCATTCCTATTCAACCTTTAATTTAGATGGCTTCTTCTCAGTTGATTGGGAATACCGTTTTATGTCCTTAACTGCTATTTTAATACTACTTTAGTCTCTATCCTTGCTTGGTATTCCATTGATACATTTAATATTTTAATTAATAAATTTAGTTTCTAAGTATAATTCGAAGAAGAGATACAGTTTAGTAAGTCTATTCAGGAAATGCAGTGTCCCTATCTGTGAGGTGCTACATTATTTTCACATCCAGTTCAAATCTATTCTTTTAAAATACTTCTTTCTCGGACTCACTTATTTTGCTTAGCATAATACTCTGTCTCTCCATCCACTGATATGTGGAATTTAAGAAACAAAATAAACGAGCATAGGGGATAAAAAGAGAGGGAGGCCAACCAAGAAACAGACTCTGAACTATAGAGAACAAACTGATGGTTACCAGAGGGGAGGTGGGTGGGGGAATGGGTGAAATAGGTGATGGGGATTCAGGAGTGCACCTGTGATAAGCATTGGGCATTGTATGGAAGTGTTGAATCACTACATTGTACATCTGCAACTAATATTACACTGTATGTTAATAACTGGAATTTAAATAAAAACTCAAAGAAAAATAAAATATTTCTTTCTTCCCACTCAAATTCATGACTTATAATTCCTTTTCTTTTCTCCTTGACTTTCACCAGTCCTCTGTAGCATCTAGCCAAGAGTGGTGACCATGGGAGTAAAAAGACAAGGACATTATAAAGCTCAGTACTTGGTAGCTGATTAGATATTAGGGGACAAACAAGTTGCTCTGACCCTGGTGCCTGGCAAAACGAGAGCTTTGCCTTGCGTTCATATATAAACAAGTATACTCGTTGATTTAACAAATAACCTCTGTTGATTTTTGGTTTCTTAAGAGTTCACGTAGATTTTTATCAGTAAAGCACCGGAACCATTCTAAAACCCTGGTGTAACCCAAGTTGAGAGGGTGTCATATTTCCAGGTTTAGTTTTCCTGTCATTTGGATTGTTAGTGTAGGAGCTGGAGCTGCCTTAGATTCTCCAAAGGAACCTTGAGTATATGGCACCCTGTGACTGTTGTTTTTTCAGTCTCAATTTTTAAAACAGTTGAATACTAAATCATGTTGAAATGTATGTACTGAATGGTATTTTGAAAAGTCTACTGTAACAGATGGCCTTTCAGGTATTGATATAGTATATAATCTGGCCATCTTTTGATCATCCACGGAATATATATCCTAGCAGGAATTAGCACAGTTGGGCAAATGGCGTGCCAAGTTCCTAATACCTTTTCTTTCTGTCACACTCTGGAGAACAGGCAAGATAAATCATGTTTGTATTGCTTACCAGGTGAAGGGCAGGGGTAAGCAGTGAGTACCCACTGACTACGTGTTCTCAGGCTGGGGGTAGAGAAGAGTTTTAGATATGTGGCAGTCCCCCACCCTGGTGACCATAATTCTCATGGCAAGGGGAGGGATGTGCCAACACACAAATGCACACTAGTCACAATCAGCCAAGATCTTTCAGTAAAGTTTACTTTAAAACCTTTGAAATTTGTGATCCAAACTGAAAAATAGCCTGTTGTGTCTCCTGAAGAAATATGCCCCCAAAGCAGAGGGAGACAGTGTAGTATCTTGGCTGGAGATTTAGGGTCAGGCCAGACCTCTCTTTTAACCTTAGACTCGCATATCTGACTGCCTGGCGTACATCTCTGTTGGGATGTTCCACAGGCTCTTCAAATTCACAGTGTCCAAAAGTGACCCTCATCCTCTCATCTCCTACTCCTACTGTTCTAAAAATTAACAAGTGTTCATAAGAGTCTGGGGGCTCCTTAGAAGAAATAAAATTTTAACGGGTTTCTTTGGATGAGGTCAACTTGATGCTGTGTCTATCCCTGTCACTCTCTTAATTATAGGTTTGGTTACTGCATGATCCTGTGTTTTCTTCAGTTGATTTTTTTTCCCTAGCTCCTTTTCTGAGCTCACCTTGAGTACGAAGACTCACCAGAAGTGGTTCTTCTTCTCGTCCTCCCCTTCCTCCTCTTCTGCCTCCCTTATCCCCTCTCTTCCCTCCCATGAAAATAAACCCAAGGATCTTCTTCATTAGGTAGGATCTCTGTGACTTCTGCTCATTTGGTGATGAATAACCAGGCTTTTGAGCCTTACTAAGGATAAATGTCACATTGAGTATAAAGCAAATCAAGTTCTGGCCTAATGAGGCCAGTGGGCAGCTGGGTGTAATACCATCTATTTCGCTGATGGGCAAGCCTGTATGAAGGTCTTCTTTTTTTTTTTTAATTTTTTTTTTTTCAACGTTTTTTATTTATTTTTGGGACAGAGAGAGACAGAGCATGAACGGGGGAGGGGCAGAGAGAGAGGGAGACACAGAATCGGAAACAGGCTCCAGGCTCCGAGCCATCAGCCCAGAGCCTGACGCGGGGCTCGAACTCACGGACCGCGAGATCGTGACCTGGCTGAAGTCGGACGCTCAACCGACTGCGCCACCCAGGCGCCCCTGTATGAAGGTCTTCTGATGTGTCTTCTCCTCTTCCCCCTCCTCCCCCTCCTCCCCCTTCTCCTTCTCCTCCCCCCTCCTCCCCCTCTTCCTCTTCCTCTTCCTCATCCCCCTCCTCCCCCTCTTCCTCTTCCTCATCCCCCGTCTCTTCTTCTCTTCTTTTTCCTCTTCCTTCTCCCACTTCTTCCTCCCCCTCCTCCCCTCCTCCCCCTCCTCTTCCCCCTCCCCTCCCCCTTATCCCCCTCCTCCCCCTCCCCCCATCCTCCCCCTCCTCCTCTTCCTCATTCCCCGTCTCTTCTTTTTCCTCTTCCTTCTCCCACTTCTTCCTCTTCTTCTTCCTCCTCCTCCTCCTCCTCCTCCACCACCACCACCACCACCACAACCACCACAAAGCTTGAGATAGTAATGGTACTTTAAATATCTTGTGTGCATTAAATGGGTTAAAAAATAGAAAGTGCTTCTCAGAACCATGTTTGACACATTTGTAAACACCTAATAGATATCTTAAACATTTAATAATATTATTACAATTATTAATTGAATTTGAAACTCATCAATGAGAATCAAAGTAACACAACCAATGACTCCTACTTTTCCCTGGCATACCAACTGATGTGTTGCAGTAAATGGCCTCGCAATAAATATTTCTTAGATTGGCCTTCCTGAAGTGTGTTTTCTCATATTATTGATAGGTTTGCTAGTGGGAAGTAAACCATTCATTCCCTCTCTCACACTGATTTAAGATCAACTGTTTACAGTTCTCCTGGTCAATGAGGAAGGGACTGTTTCTTACCGTTTCATCCTCAGTACTTAACATGGTGCTTTGAACATAGTTTATGCTCAAATGAATTGTTTAAGATGTAAATTGAATGAAAAAGATGTAATGCTGATAAGATAATTAACGCCAATAACCTCTTTAGCCAGTTCGTGTCATTCTAGAAAAAAAACCTCCAGCATCTTTTCTGAGGGCCTAGCGCCATCATCTAGCATTTCATACCTCGCACATCCTCTCTGTGAAGCTCTTTAGCAGCAGTGAAAAATGAAGATTTGCTTTCATCTCAAAGGCTGCCCTGCACTATCCTTGTGATAAGAGAAAATCAAACAGACACAGCTTGTAAAGCGGCCCCTGGTGTTGGCAAAATGTTGCCCTGGCCTTGGAGGAGTATTCAGATACGTCTCAGACTCCCGGGTCGCACAGGCACGGTTAAGCATTCCCCTTTGTGGAGGAACCTGACTGCTGCTTGGTGAGCACAAAGCCTGGTGCAATGATTATGCTTTGCCCTTTAGTCTTTCTGAAGCTGGCAATCATTTGAAGTAATTTTGCATCACTCCTCAACTTTTCCCTGTTCTCTGTTTCTTTACAGAAGGTGATTACTTTGGATTTGACCATCACTTCTTCCCTAGGTTCTTGCTTGGAATATATGAGAGCAGAATCCGTCAAACAGATTAACAGCTTACTTGTCACTGTCAGAGCCAACAGCCAAGCACCCAGTGTGCTTGTCCTCAGGGTGAGAGAGCCCATGTAGAAAGAGAAGGAAGAAAAAAAAGACACAACCAATAGCTGTAGCAAGCACTGTGCATGATTTTAAGTTCTTTACAGCGAACAGCTTATTTAACTTATATAATACTCCTGTGATACAGACACTTTTACTGACCCTGTTTTGAGGATGATGAAACTTGAGGCACAGAAAGCTTAAGGAATGCGTGTAGAGTCCCATAGCTGGTCCTGAGCAGATGCTCGATTGGAACTCGGGCAGTCTTTCTCCAGAGTCCACACCCTTCAACACTAAGCTGGAGTTGAACACTTACCCTGGAAGCCAATCGTTCCCAGTCTCTAGAACCCTCTATTTTGAAAGCCTTGTTAGCAGTCAGGCCCTGTGGGGGTAGAGGGTGGGAAGTAGTGTAGAAGAGACAGACCTGGATGGTATTCATCGAACCCAAAGTAATCCCTCAGGAGATCACTAGCGAGGAAAAACTGAGACACACCGAAGCAGTCTAGCTAAGCAAGGATTGTGTTCTGCGTTTAACATAGTCACTAAAATACATGGACAGTGCAGCACTGGCCAGAGTTCTTTAGGGGACCAATGAGTCCACGGAAAGAAGACTGTAACTTTGCCTTTCATACTCCCGAACGCTGACCATACAGAAGAGCTTAAGTGAACTGACCCCCATGGGTTTATTGTAACTATGGAATGAGGGCTTTGGCATTTTGCTCCATCTTTGGCTGCCTTTTTCAGTCTTACTTAGAAGCTTGTGAATGGATGTGTTCTAGAAATTTCATTGCCTCAGGCAGAGACAGACCTAGGACAAGCTTCTTCCAAGGGAATGTTGCCAGTGCTAAGTAGATGAAGGATATCGTCAGTGGGTCCTAGGAGGCTGTTAGAGTGTGGCTTGAGTTAAGACCATGCGTTCGTTTTCTGAGGGCCAGATAGTAATGTCGAAAAGGTTAGGTCAGAAATCACTAAGAAGTACTAGATCTAAGGCAAGATGGCGACAGAGACAGGTTTTACCCCAGCTTTATTGAGGTATAATTGACAAAGCTGGAAGACATTTAGTGTACATCGTGATGATTTAATATACATACTCATTATGGACGGATTCCCTGTCTAGTTAATTACCACATCTGTCACCTCACATCCGAGGCAGTTTTTTCTAAAAAACTTCCGGGTAGATGGGCGCCTGGGTGGTGCAGTCGGTTAAGCGTCCGACTTCAGCCAGGTCACGATCTCGCGGTCCGTGAGTTCGAGCCCCGCGTCAGGCTCTGGGCTGATGGCTCGGAGCCTGGAGCCTGTTTCCGATTCTGTGTCTCCCTCTCTCTCTGCCCCTCCCCCGTTCATGCTCTGTCTCTCTCTGTCCAAAAATAAATAAAAAACGTTGAAAAAAAAAATTAAAAAAAAAAAAACTTCCAGGTAGGTCATAGAGACAAAGCTGCCTCATGGTCAGTTCCTTTCCTTACTGCCATCCCAGTGCCTGCCATGCCCTGGGCAGCTGAAGCAAGGTGTCACAGAGAAGTAGCCCTGAGAGAAGACCCTAATCCTACCGCCAGAATGGCTCATTGCTAGTCCTGTCATTAATCTTAGTTCTGTACAAACATGCTCTTGACCAGTACCTATGCTTAACCCTCTCTTCCTTTGCATTACGTCATCCCGTTCTTGTTCAGTGAGTAATAATAGAGCCACAGGCAGCAGGGAATGTCCTGTAGGATAAGGAAGACGGGGTCCTGATGTCATAGAATTACAATCCAAATATAAATAGGTGTTAAGGTAAGAACATAAAAAGTCATGTGAACACGTGGACACTAGATATGTTGTCAAAAATGGATCACACACACGCATTTACACCTATAAATGTATACGCATAGTAGAGGAGGGTCGGTCTGTGTGGAAAGAACACTCAACTAGGACTCACTGTGTAGGTTTGGAAGAATCACTCGTCTGTTGCTTTTGATTTAACGACCTAGTGAAGCAGGTTAAATTGTCTCTAAGATCCTCCCAATTCCAAAACCGTATCGTTGTAAGATGTGTTTGAACTGACCCTGACTCATGGTTCTATGGGAGCTAATTACTATAGCCAGATGGGTATTGGAAGGTTGTAATGGAATTATGGGTATGGTTGAAATTATTTAACGCAGAAGGATTTCTGTGTGCCTTGTAACTCTACTTCTGGGTGAACTGCTGTGTTTGTGATTTTAAAATCAAAAAAAATTTTTTAAAGAAATCTTTTGCATTATCTATGGCGCTCTGAAACCCAACAGACTGCCAGAATCTGACTTACTTTTCCCTCCCTGACTGTGTTCACATTTTCATCTGCTAGGCAAGGGCAGTGGTCAGCTGGGCTTTTGTTTCAGTTGGTTTCGCTGTCTGGTGACCTGGTACCATTCCTATGCCTGTATTTTCTTGTTCTAAGTACTTGAGGAGTAGGCCTCAAGCAGAGATTTTCTTTAGAGCTAGAAAAACCATGGCAGTGTGGTTTCTTTATCTTGAGTTTTATGTTACTCTGTTTCGATTCTCTTTTTCCCCATCTTTAACTTTAAAAAAAAAAGCCAAATTTGGGACTTATACTAAAATGACTGCTTTTTCAATTACGATGTTTCTCAAAAGCCTTGGAGCCAATAGAGGTGGGAATATTCCTGTGGGCTTAGAACAAGTGAGGTCACCAGGACATGGTCTCTTGCTGAATTTATGATTCACCCTTCAGCAAGATTAGTCAGTACAAAGAAGTTGCTAAAATAGGTCACAGAAAGTTGATTTTATATGGTTGTATAGTTTCCACTGGTTACATTATTGAATGTTGGCCTGTGGCAGCTATTTGGAAACCCAACACGCCTCATCGACAGCCCATATTCTGATTCTAACATTTCTATATGGGAACTCTGAAAACGAAGTGTCTGATGTGTTTTTGTGGTTGCTCTGTTAATACAGTTTATCTTTCTTGGCTAAGAAGAACTGTAGTTACTAATTTCACAAACTGCTAAAGTTACCATCTTAAAACACAAATCTGTTCATGCTACTCTGTTCTCAAAAATGAATCATGGCTCCCCATTCTCTACAAAATCAAGTGTGTAAGTTTTATAAAGCATCCCAATCTGTCCCGATCTCACCACCCGCACCTTCTGTCACCCCGTCTATGTGCTGTTTTCGAATGTGCCGAGTTCTTCCAAGTTCCTGAGCCTCTGCTTATGCACTCTCTTCCTCCAGAACACCTTCCCCACCCGTTTCACTTTTCACAACCCTCCATTATCTTTCAAGGACCAATCCAAATGCTACATCCTCCCTGAGACCTTTCTATATTTTTTCAACTAAAATTCTTTTTTTTTTTCTTTCACTGTATGTTTTCACAGCACATATCATTCTGCTGTGCATTATAGGCAATTGCTTGTATATCCATCTCCCACACTAGGTTGAAAGTTTTTTTTAATTAAAAAAATTTTTTTAATGTTTATTTTTGAGAGAGAGAGAGACAGAGTGTGAATGGGGGAGGAGCAGAGAGAGAGGGAGACACAGAATCAGAAGCAGGCTCCAGGCTCTGAGCTGTCAGCACAGAGCCCAACATGGGGCTTGAACCCATGAACCATGAGATAATGACCTGAGCCAAAGTCAGATGCTCAACTGACTGAGCCACCAATTGCCCCAGTTGAAAATTTTTTCATGCTATAAACCATATCGTAGAAAACTTTGTGTTGTACCAAGTATGTGAGCATATGCAAAGTGTCTGGTTGAGTTTTATGTGTTGGTGCTTGGAACATCAGGACAATACTGTTTTGTTTTGTTTGTTTTCCAAAACGGAAATGACCCCTCTTTCCTTACCTTATAGCTTAAGTTGAATGAAGTTTGTTATTAATATTATCAGTGAGAGCTATCATGTAATGAGAGTTAGCTTTATGTTCAGCCCTGTGCTAAGATGTGTCAACCTACTATCTTATTTAATATTCATAATAGTTGAATATGATAGATGATATTGTTCTGATTTCACAAATGATGAAGCTGAATCTTAGAGAAGTTGACCTCACCCAAAGCCATACAGTATGTGATGGGGCTAGGACTCCAAGCCAGGCCTAACACTAGAGGCCACACATAACCACTCAACAATGCTGTCTGTCTCTCAAGCATGAGGAGGGTTAGGTCATTCCCTCCACCATAAATAAACACAGTGTGATCTCGACTCCAAGTTTGGAGGTTAGAGTTTTCTACTCTGAGCTTGCACACTTTGTAGTATAACCTTGGCCAAGTCATTTTGCTTCCTGGGATCTCTTTCCAAATCTGCTAAATCAGTTAAGAATATTTTCAGAAAAGGGGTGCCAGGGTGGCTCAGTCGGTTAAGCATATGACTTCGGCTCAGGTCATGATCTGATGGTTTGTGAATTTGAGCCCCATGTCGGTCTCTGTGCTGACAGCTTGGAGCCTGGAGCCTACTTTGGATTCTGTGTCTCCCTCTCTTTCTGCCCCTCCTCTGCTCACACTGTGTCTTGTTCTCCCTCAAAAAAAAAAAAATCTAAAAACATTTAAAAAAAAAAGAATATTTTCAAGAGCAATTAATAGCATATACAACTAAAAGTAGCGTAAGTAATATGACCATTTGTCATCTTATGTTTTCATCTATCTAACAGGTAACTATGGAACACTTAGTGAATATCAGGTACTGTAAACAATAGACACTTAAGAAGACCTGATGTGTCATCGGGGATCCAGGCACTTTCCATCTTTTTTCTCGGCTATTCTCAGTATATTGGTAATGTCTCTTCTTTCCCTTCATAGGTACAAGATAGCCACGGCAGTCCCAAGGGTCACTTTCTTATACATCAATAGCCAAAGTCAGGAAGGGAGAACAGGGCACCCCCTCTGGGTCTCTTTCCCAGTAGGCCCCAATAGCACCCCCTAAGTAGCGAGGGTCGCATGCTCACCCCTAAAGCAATCTCTGGCAAAGGAAAATAGCATTTCTGTGATTGGCTTAAACAAATCTTGCTCCTTTCCGCGGGGTAGGGGAGAGGACATCTCCTCTGAGCATCTCCCATCATACCTGAGCAAGATTTAGGTTCTGTTGGTAAAGAATCAGGAGGACTAGTTAAGGAGGTGAGTAGCTGACAAGTTCTACCTCAGATGGGGTCAGGCTAAGAGATTTCTTATCACTTCTGGCTCTAAGTTTCTCTGATTCTAGTATGTTACCCAAAGATACAGTAATGAAATGCCACTTACCTTAAAATCTGCTGGCCTAAACATTGGAGATTCTTTTCTACTTAATTCCTATAGAGTGAAAAACTCACCATGGCAATGAGTGAGCATATCTTGAAAGTCGGTTTGGAATTGTTTTCTGGGTCACAAAGTTCTTCTTCTTTTTTTTTTTTTTTTTTTTCAATTTTAGTTAACATACAGTGCAATATTGGTTTGAGGAGTGGAATTCAGTGAATCATCACTTACATTATTTACACCCAGTGTTCATCACAATAAGTGCTCTCCTTAATACCTGTCACCCGTCAAGCTTGTCTCCCACCCACCTCCCTCCATCAACCTTGAGTTTATTTCTATTGTTAAGTCTCTTGTGGCTGTTTCACTCTCTTCTCTCCACCCTGTTCACATATATTCATCTATATGTTTCTTAAATTCCACATATGAGTGAAATCATATGGTATTTGTCTTTCTCTGATGGACTTATTTCACTTAGCATAATACGTTCGAGCTCCATCCATGTCGTTGAAAATGGCGAGATTTCATTCTTTTTGATAAATGAGTAATATTCCACCATATATATGTGGTATATATATATATATATCATATATATATATATGATATATATATATATATATCACATCATCTTCTTTATCCATTCATCAGTGGATGGACAGTTAGATTCTCTCCATAATTTGGCTATTTTTGATAATGCTGCTATAAACATTGGGGTGCATGTACCTCTTTGAATCTGTAATTTTGTATCCTTTGGGTAAATACCTAATAGTGTAATTTCTGGGTCATAGAATAGTTCTGTTTTTAACTTTTTGAGGAACCTCCATACTGTTTGTCCAGAGTGGCTGCACCAATTTGCATTCCCACCAGCAGTGCAAGAGGATTCCCCTTTCTCCACATCCTCGCCAACATTCGTTGTTTCTTGTGTTGTTAATTTTAGCTATCCTGACAGGTATAAGTGGTATCTTACCATGGTTTTGAATTGTATTTTCGTGATGATGAGTGATATTGAGCATCTTTTCATGTGTCTGTTAGCCATCTGGATGTCTTCTTTGGGAAAGTGTCTATTCATGTCTTCTGCCCATTTCTTAACTGGGTTGTTTGTTTTTGGGTGTTGAGTTTGATAAATTCTTCTAGATTTTGGATACTAACCCTTTGTCAGATATATTATTTGCAGATACCTTCTCCCATTCTGTAGGCTGCCTTTTAGTCTTACTGATTGTTTCCTTCACTGTGCAGAAGCTTTTTATCTTGATGAAGTCCCAATAGTTCATGTTTGCTTTTGCTTCCCTTGCCTTCAGCGACATGTCTCATAAGAAGTTTCTCTGGCTGAGGTCGAAGAGGTTGCTACCTGTGTTCTCTAGGATTTTGATGGTTCCTGCCTTACATTTAGGTCTTTCATCCATTTTGAATTTATTTTTGTGTATGGTGTAAGAAAGTGGTCCAGTTTCATTCTCCTGCATGACTATCTTTTTTCCATTGGGATATTCTTCCTGCTTTGTTGAAGATTAGTTGACCATAAAGATGTGGGTCCCTTTCTGGGTTTTCTGTTCTGTTTCACTGATCTATGTGTCTGTTTTTGTGCCTGTACCATACAGTCTTGATGACTACAACTTTGTAATATAGCTTGAAATATGGAATTGTGATGCCTTCAGTTTTGTTTTTCTTTTTCAGTATAACTTTGGCTATTTGGGGTCCATCCAAATTTTAGGACTGTTTGTTCTAGCTCTGTGAAAAATGCTGGTGGTATTTTGATAGAGATTACATTAAATGTGTAGATTGCTTTGGGTAGTATAGACATTTGGACAGTGTTTGTTCTCCCCATCCATGAGCCTGGAATGCTTTTCCATTTCTTTGTGGGTCACAAGGTTCTTAAAGACTAGGGATTACCCTTGTCACAGAAGGCAGAAAGCCTCGGCATTTACGAAGTTGGGTCTGTGACCTAAGTTCACACTTAGATCTCTAAATTCACACTTAGAAGTGAAATTGACCAGGACTGCATGGACTAATGCTCTATCACTGTTGCCCATAGCAAAGAAGTTAGATGGAGAAGATCCCAAAGTTGCTATGTCTGTCTAGTGAATATGTAGCCAGATATGTTACAGGTCTCTTTCTGCTAGAGTCTGCACAGATAATACATCTTTTTCCCTAAGTTTATTATGAAGGAAGAGCAAATGGGATAGACTCCTTTACCCATGAAGAAAGGTCTCCAAAGTAGCTCTCAGAAAAGACATTACTTGAGTCTACTTCATTTCTACCAGAATTAGTTTGTTAACAAGTATCTGTGAGCTATCACTAAGTGTTGGCTTGTGGAGCATATTTCAAATGTATAAGACACAGCCCCTCTCTGGTTCCTGTGGTATCATTCTCTTCATATTCTTTGCTATGGACAGTGGCAGTGTCCTGACTGATGTGGATCCTATTAATGTCACTTCTCCTGTGTGCCTGCAATGAGGAGTACAAAGACCTAAAATTACTGAAAACATTTCTCCCTAGTTTCTGACTTAAACACAGTTGAGTACTATAACATGAAACAAATAGACTTGGAAAACTGTGTTTTGTTAATTAGGAATATTAAAAAAAGAGAGAGATGTGATTATAATCTAGAATATCAGAGAAATCTTCATTGAGGAAAGGATGCTTCAGCTGAGCATAGAGGGGTGAACCCAAAACCAAGGTGGAGGTGAACACAGCATGTGTGTGGGATGGCCAGGAGACTAAGCCAGGACAGAGCTCCATTTTTGAGAGTTGTAGTCCAAGGTCATGGAGGACTGCAAAGCCAAACAACTAGACTTAATGTGATATGTTTAGCAAAGAAGCATTTGAAAATTACTTGCAAGTCAAGATTAAAAGGGTATTTTATAAAAAGTCAGTAAGTTGACAGGGCTGCAGGGTAGTGGGGGTAGGAAGCCGGAAACCTCCCCTCCTGTAGCTTTCATGTGTATGTAAAGGGATATCAGACTAACGTTTTTGGCCTCTCTCCCTACCTTTGCACAGTCCACCCCTAGGGAGGAGCAATTTATGGGTAAATTTAGGAGAGGAACTAGGTGTGTATAATTCAGCCTCTCTCATAGGAAGCACTGATTCTGGTCTGTTCCTCCAAACCTGCTCCTCCACCCATCAGCCTTTCATAGGCAGTCCCCCAAGAGGGGAAGCTTGTAGTGATCAGTGCTGCTTGTGACTCAGAGGTAAGTCTGTATAATCCTAGGGCTCAGTTTGGTAGGACGACCCTAAGCTGCGTCCTCCCAACTGGCTGATGTTTTGATCTCCACATGTCTGACAATGTCCGTCAATCTCAGTTGGTTTAAAACTTGGGTGATGAAGGGGATGCTATTTATTGGTTCCCCACAGGCCCCCAGTATATAGAATGGATTGGTAGATGGAAAGAAAGGAAGGGATTGAAACCAACTAGAAGGCTCTGCCAGTCCTCATGCCTGTGGAGCATATTTCAAATGTATAAGACACAGCCCCTCTCTGGTCTGAAAAGAACCAAGAACTTTTCTTGTGAAAAGAAAAAGAAGGGCTGTAACTGGGCCATAGATCTGTTGACAGGTTCTGTGTCTGAATTATTTGGTGTCTCCACAGATTCTAGTAGATTCCTTTTTACATACATTCACAAATATTTATGGAGCCAGCCACTGAGTATACAGGAGTGCGAGAGATATGCAGGTCCCTGCCCTCAAGGAAAATGAGAGAGTTCTTTGAGTGAAATAAAGCGAGGTGTAAGATAGAGAGGGGGCTCCATAAACTGGTAAAGGCTGGCCTCACTGATGATGGCATCTTGAGAGGAAAAACTGAGGGAGGCACGTAAGTTAGTGGGGCGGGGTAGAGAAGTTACAAATGGGGGATTTAACAACCTCAGAGTTCCCGAGGCTACAATACACTCAACTTATTTAAAGAACATAAAAGGGTGTGGCTGAAATGAGAGAAAGGGATGTGAGATGATGTGAGATGAAGTCAGGTTAATAATCAGAGACCAGATTGTGTGGAACAGGAAGGAGGTATACACATTGTAAGAATTTGAAGTCTGAAGGAAAGAGGCAGATTGAGCCATACGAAAGGTAGGATCAAGTGAATGCTTTTTTTTTTTTAATTTTTTAAAAACATTTTTTTATTTTTGAGAGATGGAGAAAGACAGAGTATGAGCAGGGGAGGGGCAGAGAGAGAGAGGGAGACCCAGAATTCAAAGCAGGCTCCAGGCTCCGAGCTGTCAGCACAGATCTCGACACGGGGCTTATACTTACAAACTGCAAGATCATGACCTGAGCTGAAGTTGGACGCTTAACCGACTGAGCCACCCAGGCGCCCTGTGAATGCTTTTTTAGTAGATATAGTCCTCAGAATATTGGAAGACAGGAGGAAAAGACATTAGTGGAGGGATAATATTACAATGTTAGTTAGAGGAGAAGAGTCTGAAGAAGTGGGAAGGGATTAGGGACCGAGTAGAGGTGGAAGGCTTATCTTTAACAGCGAGACAAGAAGACTCTTCCTTTGAGACTGGACGGCTAAAATAGGAAACAAGTATTAAATACTCACCATGTATCAGGCACTGTTCTAAGAGCTACTCATTTCTTTCTCACAGCAGGACAATGAGGTAGGTGCTCTTATTATAGCCCATCTTAAAGATGACAAAACTGGGACTCAGGTTAAGTAATTGTCCCATGGTCACACAGCCAGGAAGGGCAGAATTATGATTTCAACTTAGGCTTTTTGGCTCTAGCACCTGTGGCCTTAACCACCGTACTCTTCTGTAGCAATTGTGCAAGACCTTGATTAGTGTAATGCCAACACGAAGCCAAGCATAGTATATATGAAGGAGCTCCTGCAGTGCACAAAGAATGAGGCAGTGGGATTAGGTGTTTGGGAAGAGTAAAAGAGGTGTGGAAAAATTGTTCTGGGGGTTATGTGTGGGATTCACCGAAATGAATAAAAGAATAAATTGTCAGGATGAAAGATAGGATAGAAAGTAAGCAACATGAGTCTCTGTTTGGTGCTACGGTCTGAATATTTGTGTCACTCCCCAAATTCATATGTTGAACTCCTATCTCCTGAAGTGATGATATTAGGAGACATGGCCTTTGATAGGTGCATAGGTCATGAGGGTGGAACCCCCATGAATGGTATTCATGTTCATTTTTAAGACCCAAAAGAGCTCCCTAGCCATTCCACTACAAAAGAAATGTAATATATCTGCCCAATTTTGAAAGGCAATCCTTTTAGGTTTGTCTTAGTGTTATTCTGAAGGATTCTGGGTACTCTCCATTCACACTCCACTTTGGCTTTCTTCCACATTTATTGATCTTGTTGTAAGAACTTAAATATTTCCTTAAAATTTGCCTAAATAACTTTGATTTGGAATATTGGCACTACATCGGGTTTTTGAGTTCTTTGAAAACATTACAATGTTGCTCTTTGTCTCTCACTGCAACCATGGTCTGACCTTTGGAATCGTATTCTTGTGACTTCATTCATTGTGCGGACTCAGGCAGTCCAGATTTTCTCAGGAAACCAGATTACCTAAACGTTTCTTTCATTTATTGTAATCTGGGGTATGGGGGTTTTTAAAAAGATAAAATTTCAGCGGCCCTTGGGTGGCTCACTTGGTTGAGTGTCCAACTCTGGGTTTCGGCTCAGGTCACGATCTCATGGTTCATGGGTCCGAGCCCCGCGTCCAGCCCCACGTCGGGCTCTGCGCTGTCAATGCAAAGGCTGCCTGGGATTCTCTCTCTCTCACCCTCTCTCTCTGCCCCTCCCCTGACTGTGTTCTTACTCTCTGTCTTAAAAAATAAATAAATAAACGTAAAAAAAAGATAGAATTGCATAAAGTAACCAAAATGAAAGCACATAACCATTTCATAATTATATAAGCAAATATAATATACCTATAATTATTATTTATATTATTATTACATATATATCATGTCTAAGGGCTTCATACCAAATCGCATACAGTCTGGGCAGGAGGATTGTGGGTGCTGGGTTATGGAGGCAGAAACTTTTTGTTGTTGCTTTTTACATTTCTTTCTGATTTTTTCAATAATTTTATTAAATAATGTAGTGCATATGTGACAAATGTGAAATAGCATCTGAAACCTGAGTCATCAGAGTAGTGCAGCCATAGAGCCTTGGAGGCTCAGAGGAAGACAGTTGTTTTCAACTAGAGGGGATGAAGGTCTTCAGGAATAGGTGAGATTTTTGTACCGGCCCTCACGTGGGAGGAAAGAACGGACAAGCAGAGGCAAGGGGAGATGTAGGCAGGGAGGTCAGTGGGAGAACATGCACGAAGGTTGGGAGGGGCAAGTTGTAGAAACAACATCGGGTCACCTGGCTGAAATATGAAGGAGTGGAGAAAAGTGCCTGCATCATGTGAAAGCTCACTGAGGAAAGTCATAACAGAGGGATCAGGCTAACATCTTCTGAACCTCCTGATCCATCCTAATATCCTTAGAAGTGGGACAGCCACCTGTGACATATTCTTGCCAAAAAAAAAACCAAAAAACTAAATGAACCTCAAGGTCTAAACAGCAGTTGACAGAAAACATGGGAAACGGAGGAACATTTAAACAATACTGTGAGGATACACCAAGTCCAGGATGTGAGAAGTTCTACAGGACAAATGAACTAATTTCTTCAATAAGTACGTGGCATAAAAAAAAAAAAAAAAAGGAGAAAAAGAGAACTGTTATAGATTTAAAGAGATTTAAAACATGTATCAACCAAATCAGTGTGTGAGCCTCAGTTGAACAAACCATCCATATAAAGAAATTTTTTGAGACAATCTGGGAAAATTAAATACAGAGTAGGTATTAGATGAGGAATTATTCATGTTGTTGGGTGTGAAAATGGTGTGTGTGTGTGTGTGTGTGTGTGTGTATTAAAGTTTTATCTGTTAGATTAGAGATACCACTGAAGTATTTACAGTAGAAATGATAAACTTTAAGCAATTTCCTTTCAAATATTCCAGCCAAAAAACCAAAATAAAACACAATAAAAAGCCAGAGCTGGAGGGGGTGGGGGATATGAAAAGAAGAATAGCAGAAACTTGATGTTTGAAGCTGAGGGATAGGTCCGTGGTTGTTTATTTTAGTTTTCTACATGCTTTCAAGTGTGTTTGAAATTTTCCATAATCAAATGTTTTAAGGAGTTTGAACTTTACTGTGTAGCACCAGGAAATCTGTGAATGGTTTTGGGCTGAGAAGGGGGCACAGGAAGGGCTGAGTGGCCCTGGTGACAGTGTGGGAGATGGCCGGGGGGAAGGCGGACGAGAGGTGTGAGCTCATTTAGGACCTTGATTAGGTCTTAAAGGTACAACTTTCCAGTTGTAAAATAAAAAAGTCATGGGGCTGGAAGGTACAGCATGGCAGCTATAGTTAATAACACTGCACTGCATGTTTGAAAGTTGCTAAGAGAATAAATCTCAAAAGTTCTCATCACAAGAAAAAAATGTTTTGTAACGAGGTATGCTGACGGATCTTAACTGGACTTACCGTGGTGATCAATTCACAATATATGCAAATATCGAATCATTACGTTGTACACCCGAAACTAATATGATGTCGTATGTCAGTTATACCACGGTATTAAAGAAACACCCAAACAAACCTTAATTAAGGTGGTGGCCATGAGAACGGAAACTTTTTTGAGAACAGATAGAGGAAATAATAGCAAAAGAGGAACTCTGGTACGTTGGCGGTACCGAAGTGAATCAGGTGCATTGTGTGGAAAATTCCCTTCTTCCTCTTCAGTAAATAGCAATCTTTGTCCTTAAACCACTGCACATTACCGGACGAGAAGAGGAAGAAGGGGTCTTCACTAGAGGAACTGAACTGGCTCTTCATGCCCCAAAGTGGAAAGCAAGGGGGAAAGGAAGGGTTCTGGGTTTGGGTTTTGGTTTTTGTTTTTCTCTCCCTTTTTCACAAGGAATTACTCTCATGGTTTCAGTATGAAATTTTTGGGTCCAGTGATTCATTTTGATCATCCTTTCCTGTTTTACTGAGGAAATGGTTATAATCATTGTCAGCGGTCCCATCTGAATCATTTATGATTTTAGTTAAGATAGATATTATTCATTTGTGAAATTGAACACTTTACAATAATGTGTGTGAGGTTAATTAAATGAGTTGAAATGATACAGTCTGGGGAAATAAAAGTTGAACTATAAGTTAATGAAAGCTCAGATTTAAATATATACCTTCTGATTTGTCAGTAGCACAAATATTAAAAATAAACTTCAGATAGAAATAGAAAGTAGCAATTATTAGAGATTAAAGAGAAATGGTAGTTCTCTGGCCCTCTACAACTCAAAGAAAATTAACACTTCACACAAGAAATATTGGTAAGGTCTGATATAAACAGGCCCTCCGGAGTGGAATACGCACCCCAGAGGATAGTTTCCTGATCACATTTGCTCTCTTCTTCTTGATTTTTCTTTCTCAAGAAATTAACGCTACAAACTGCAGCCTATAAGGATGGACCATTTCCTGTGACCAACACCAGTCTTTTCTGTCTCCGTTTAATGTACCTATTTAAAGAGGGCTGAGACAGGTGGGGGGAAAAGTCTGGAAATACAATGAATTCTTTACCCTTACTCTGCATCAAGAAGGTGAGGGGACTTTGGAAATTCCCGGGAAGGATTTCCCATCCAGTCCACCCAAGTCAGAAAGAGGTGAGATTTTAGTCAGGTTTGCTGCTGACTTGGGCCCAATTAAAGCAGAATTTCTTTCTTCTTTTTTTTTTTTTTTTTTTTTATGTTTATTTATTTTTGAGACAGAGAGAGACAGAGCATGAATGGGGGAGGGGCAGAGAGGGAGGGAGACTCAGAATCCGAAGCAAGCTCCAGGCTCCGAGCTGTCAGCACAGAGTCCGACATGGGGCTCCAACTCAAAGACCGTGAGATCATGACCTGAGCTGAAGTCAGACACTTAACCGACGGAGCCACCAAGGCGCCCCTAAAGCAGAATTTCTAATTCATGCTAGCTGTTGTAAAAAGCTCTCAGGAAGGAAAGAAAAGGAGAGAAAATGTCCTAGCTAAAAGCAGGAAAGATGGTTTTATTTTGCTCAGGGATGCATAGCTGAGCCACTGGGTCACAGGACAGATGGGGGTGGAGGAACACATGGTTACGAGTCTTATTATGGAAAAGCTCGAACTACCATCAGCGCTTGATGGAAATGAGTGGGGGAGAGGTAGCAGCAGTGTCTCTAACAGCACTGCCTCCCTTATTACATTATCCAAAAAGATAGATAACTGAGAATAGGCATCCGTTATCTCTCTCTACAAAGGGATTAGTGTGGGTTGCAAGAAATTAATGGCTTTTGAGTTATCACAGAAATACTAATGAATGTCAGGACCAGAGATGTAAAGCAGGTAAAATTGGCTTTTCTCTGCCTTATTTCTCTCCTTTTCTTTTTTGGTTTGCTGTTTTAAGATCTGGATCTGTGTTGGGTTTATTTCTTTACTTTTTATTTTTTCCCTTCAGCCAAGATCAGAAATCATGCCCTTTGGAAGTGTGATTTGTCTTCTTTAGGGAATGACTTCATTAGTTTATGACTGTCTCCAATGTGTATCAGCAAGAGATTTAGAAACATCTCAGAAATGAGAATCTCTGTCGGGGAAGAGTGCTGCCTCTTGCATGGATGTCATTTGCATGCCTGATAAAAATATCAGGAAGTCTCCCAAGTCACAGTTGCCTTCTATTAAAGTACTAAACTTGTATACATTGCAGCTAATCGTTGATTAAAGATGGCACAACCAGATAAACTTGTGAAACAGGGGAAGAGAAAGGAATTATATCTACTATATGCTGGGCGTTGTGCTACAAGCTTTATTTCTCATCTAATAAGTACTTTCTAAGAGCCTGCTATGTAGTAGGCATTGTATTCTGTGTTGTAAAAAAAGGATGAAAAGACAGACCTCTCCTCTTTCCTCAGTGGAGCTTATAGTCCAATGGGGAGGACAGACTTTTTTTAAAAACTTCAAAATTGTATTTGTTCAAAAATTTTAATAAACTATTATAATACAGCCTGACAAGAGTCCATCAAAGAGGAATAATAGGGATACCTGATACTGACCCGGGGTGTGTGTGTGTGTGTGTGTGTGTGTGCGCGCGCGCGCGCGCCTGTGTGCAGATGAGGGGTTGGGGAATCGGGACAGGGTCTGTTCCTGGAAGACAGGATGGCTAAGTGAAGGGTAAGTGTGTGGTAGCTAGTGGAAGCAGTAGGAAGGAGCACTGTAAGCAGGCGGTAACAGTATAAGCACAGTCAGGCTCAGAGGTGAGAGAGAACTGCTATCTAAGCAGAGACCTAAAACATGGGCTGGTTGAGTCCAGCCCGGGGAACTGGTTACAAGACAGAAGGCTCATGAACTGGCCTTGAAGACTAACAGGGGTATCTGAGAAACAGGAGTTTATGAGAAGCATACTTCATGCTCTGTCCTTTCCATGGGCGGTTCCTGGCTTTACTAAAACCCAAATAATGTGTATTAGCAAGGAGTTAGGTCAAGAGATGGGAGGAATATTCGCTCTCATGTATTTGGTTTTCTGTAGACTATTACCTAGAAAACATGAAATCCTGGTGAAGTGCCAATTATTTCATGGACCCGTGGGGGAGAGTCACAGTTTTCCACACAGACCTCCGCATGTCACACTGACATTGCAGACCCCCCCCCCCACCAATACTTAATCTTATGCTCATAATTCCACCCTAGGTAGGCTATTGTGGACCTGAGATTCCCCCCCAATTACATCTTGTGAATTGTACTGTCTTGGAATTGTACTACCTCTACTGTGTTTAGTTTGAACCAGAAGGATGTCATTCCCTGATCTCTGGTCTCTTACACCTGCCTTATCGTCTCCTTGAGTTCATTCATATCAATGAATTAATACATGGCTTCTTTTGTTTTTCCTTTCTAGAACACAAGCAAGCATTCCCAAATATTCTGAAGAAGGGGTACCTGGAGATCAGGAAGGACCATGACAGTTACTGGCAGAGCTGTTACGCAGAACTCTCACCCTACAACTTATCCTTCTACAGCCTAGACAGCAGTGGCAATCAAGCCCTCTATGCCACCTGCCAGCTTTCACACTTCCAGAGCATTTCCGTGTTGGGCAACCTTGAGGCCAGGCTGGTGGATACTGTTCTATATGATAACACTCAGCTCCAGTTAAAGGCAGAGTCACCGTGGGAGGCTTTGGACTGGGGGCAGAAGCTATGGGAAGTCGTGCACGCCGCGGTGCCTGGTTACGTGGGAAGGCAGGATGAGCTGGCAAACTCCCCAGGACTTGGTCACCACGCTGACTGTACACAGAACCATTGTTTACAGAAGAAACCCAGTGAGCTGCTCGCGCCATCACCTGTCTTGGAGAGCCCCAAACAATACCAAAACATCATCAAATCAGGGACACTGTACAGGCTAACCGTCCAAAACAACTGGAAGGCATTTACTTTTGTGCTGAGCAGGGCCTACCTTATGGCTTTCCATCCCGGCAAGCTAGACGAGGATCCCCTGCTAAGCTACAATGTGGACGTGTGTCTGGCTGTCCAGATGGACAACCTAGATGACTGTGACTCTTGCTTTCAAGTCATTTTCCCCCAAGATGTCCTCCGCCTCCGTGCAGAGACCCGGCAGAGGGCTGAGGAGTGGATGGAGGCTCTGAAAACAGCGGCCAATGTGGCGAGGAGTTCAGAGCAGAACCTGCAGGTCACCCTGAGGAGCAGACCCAAGGATCAGATGGGCAGGCATGAACTCAGGAAGAACAAGCGTCAGTCTGTGACCACCAGCTTCCTCAGCATTCTGACAACCTTGTCTCTGGAACGAGGACTCACCGCTCAGAGTTTCAAATGTGCAGGTATGAAGCAAATTTTTAGTCTAAAGCTCCCTAAAGAACAACCTGAATCCTGCAATTGGAATTCACTGTAAAAATCCCCTCGATGGGCTAGTCACATGTACCTCTTGTTTGAAAAGCATCTCTCCTTCAAGGAGTTTCCTACCGCAAAACGTCTGTCTATCTTCATGCCATGCTGGTGAAGTCAGTAGAAGGAGATAGGCTATACGCCGCTGAGTCCAAATGACTTAGCCGAAGCATAACCAGACTAGAATCTAGGCTTCTTGCCTCTGCTGTGATTCCATTTCCTCTGTCTTTTTAAATAAAGGTCACTGGGAATGTGGATGTCACAAATTGTCTCACAAGAGATATTCAGACCCAAAAGCTGACTGCTGACACTTCTTACTGAAAAAAAAAAACAACAAAAACAAACAAACAAACAAACAAACAAAAAAACAAACAAAAAAAACCCGTCTATAGCCAGCAACTGTCATTGATCATGACCTTGTCAAATCCTGTTAAGGAAGAATCTAAAGTCAGCCCTGACAGAAAATCTGGAGGTGACTAACAGCAGGGTAGATGATGATTCAGCAGATGACCTCTGAGTCATGATGGGCCTGTGCCTCATCCTGGGGAAGCCCAGGGCTTCTGAAACTGCTATGGAAGGGTGAGACACAAAGTAGAGTTGAAGGCCAATTATCTGTTATTTCTTAAAACCCTATTACTGCTTCTCTCTCCTACTTCTCATCCCTTTCACTTTCCCCTGAAGAGTAAACTAGACAGAATAAAATCTTCCCTAAACCAAATCTATGTATCTACTAGAAACTAAATCAAATTATTTCCCTTTCACTAAACCCCACAATTTGGGACAAGAAATTTTCCTTAAGGTAAATTTACCATGAAGGTAATCTAATTGGAAACCTGATTTGGAAGATTTTAATTCAAGTGTGTCAGATTGAAGTATGTTATTTAAAAGTGAATGGGACACTCACCAGCAGCCAAGACCAAATTTTCAATTTTTGCTTGTTCCTGCATTGAAAGCCAAATAGTGGTGGCACAGGGAAAATTTGAATTTAGGTTAGTTGTGATGATTCCCTTTTCTGTTGAAAAATAATGTACCTAACGAGGGGATTAAGTGAATCATCCCTGCTTTCTCTAGAGGGGCTCTGTAACTGTGGAGCAGAAACTCACGGGGTTGGGTAGGAGAGACCAGAAACACTGAGCCGGTAAGGAAGCCGCACTAGGTGATGTGCATGTATCTGCAGGTGTGAATGACCTTGTGTGAAGTCAGTCAGCTACTTTTGCAAGATGGTTTTGAAATAGGGGGCCACTGGCTTTACCATAGGTTGTAGAAATTACTGACATTTTAGTGTCTTATTAGTGCATGCGTTATATTTCAACATTCAGTCACTCAACAATAACTTATTGATACTGATTCTGGGAACATTCTGGAATCATGATACACTTCTGTGGCTTTGGATTGCTGATAGGGTCAACAAATCTGTTGTGTTATTAGAATCAAGGAGAATAGCTGAGCCTAGTTCTCAAGGTAGGGACTGGAATTGCTGAGTTGGAAAACTTTCTAGTAAAAGGGGAAAGAAAAGTCTCAAGGGTTACACAGGGATTGTCACCTAGTTGACCCCTAGTCCACCTTTCTCTCATAAGTTTGCTTCCTGACGGAGGGTGCACTGCCCGCGTTCTGGACTTCATTAGCTGTGTTTCTAGCACTCAGAGGAAGGAGAAACACAGGTACAGGTAGCATGCAGCAGGTCCATCACATCTAGCAGTTGGAGAAATGAAAATGGGAAGAAGACAAAAAAGGGTGAGTAGAAGAGGCAGGGAGAAGGAAACTAAGTAGAAAAGAACAGGGGAAGGATTACCGAACGGTCAGGGACAGAACTTTTTGGCAGCTGCTTTACTTAGGTTCTGTGTTTTAAGATGTCTCCCTGTGCTGTCTAAATGTCCTCACTGTTTGGCCTGGTTGGAGAACAGGTTGAGGATGGGTGGTAATAGGGAATCCAGGAGGCAAGAGAAATGTAATCTGAAAACTCATTTGCCCTGCTTAGCTCTTACCTTCGTGCTTTGGTTGGGAGGTCTAATAAGGCACGGCGGGGGGGCGGGGGGGGCGGTTCTAATTTGGGGTGGAGAGAAGTCAATCCTAATTTGTGCAGTATGGTCGATTCCAAAGTAGCAATTTTTATTTCCTTTCAGTGCCCCTTCAATCGGAAAATGCTACGTTCAGTTGCTTTGTGGTACACATGGTTTACCAGCTTGCTTTTCATTTTCCCTAATTCCAATATGCAATACTGGTTTCCTACCCCAGGTAGGAATACTTCATCTCCTGTAGGGGGCAGAGTCTCAAAAGAAAAAGGCTAAAACTCGTTAAGCAAACCTCTGAATGTTTTTTAAATTTCTTGGGAGGCTGTTCATTATATTAAAGATTATTATATCAGATGGAACTTTAAAAATTGATCTGTTTCTCACAAACACAATTAATCTAAACCAGCCGTCTATTCATTTAGTACTTGTGTCCCCTAATGTTTCATCCTTGTAAAGATATGCATTCGGTGAAAAAGCTGGTTGCATAGTATGTTTATCTTCTAAAATGGCAAAATGTCCATTAAGTTGTTTTTAGTTGAACTTGGCATTATCTATTATTTTAAGGAGAAGCTAATTCAGAATATTGCATGGTTCTAATGACTCTCTTTAGAATATAAGTTTTTATGTCCACTTAGTCCCTACCCCCTTAAATATTTTTTTTTAATTTTTTTTTCAACGTTTATTTATTTATTTATTTATTTATTTATTTTTGGGACAGAGAGAGACAGAGCATGAACGGGGGAGGGGCAGAGAGAGAGGGAGACACAGAATCGGAAACAGGCTCCAGGCTCCGAGCCATCAGCCCAGAGCCTGACGCGGGGCTCGAACTCACGGACCGCGAGATCGTGACCTGGCTGAAGTCGGACGCTTAACCGACTGCGCCACCCAGGCGCCCCTTAAATATTTTTTTGAGGATTTATTTATTATTCCCCGTTAAATACTTTTGATGAAAAAACTTTAGAAGTGGACAGTTGCACGGAGTAGCTCTTTATTGTGATGTCATTCGGTTGCAATCCAGCCGAGCTACAAATGTTGGCTTTAAATCTACAGATTAGTGCAGTTGGCCTTATTTCATTAAATTCTTTCTGTAGGTGAAGAATTTTTGATATCCTTTTTGGAAACTTAAAGAGCCCCTGCAGAGAAAATGGACCATGACCATCCCCAAATGCCTGAGGTTATGGTTTTGAAAATACATGCTTATGCGTATAACTTTGTATCTCTTAACATGTGCTTGAACTTTTTATAGTTGTATTTGATTATGTGTGGTTTGTTCCATGGCTTCCTCTCAGCTCCACGGCTGCCTCATTCTAGGAAGCCCCAGTCACGGTGGTCGTCTTGTTGTTCTGGAACCTACCTTGGTCATTCTTGCCTTCAGGGCCTTTGCACTTGCATTTTTTCTTCCCAAAAACATGCCTTTGAAAATGAAGCTCTTTCATTCATCCTACCACTTACCGTGTGCCAAGTTTTTTCCCATGTGCCAAAAACTCAGGTGCACATGGAGGAGTCTTTGCTCTAAGAAAGCAGCTGTGCTCCTTGCCCTCGTGGAACTTGCAGTCCTCCAGGGGAGGCGGACGTTAATCCGAGAATTACATCATGAAGGGCACACGGCAGCTGTGACGAGAGCTAGAGAAGTGAGGCCCACACACTGGATCAGAGAATGGCCAGGGGTGGTCTCAAGTAGAACTATATGAAATTGCAGCTCTCCAGTCATTTTTGACCCACAAAAGGAGTTTGATAGGGTTGAACTTAATACTTGACCCTGAAGTCCCAGAAGGTTCCTGAGCAGAGGAGCATACGGTGAAAGTGGGATTTCAGAACATTTCATTTGGTGCTGCTTTAGTACAACTTTTCAGAAAAACCTCTGTGGAAGAAAATGAGGTGCGATTCTTCAGCGAAGAATCTGGTTGGGATTCGAAGTTTGGTTTGGCAATGAGGCGTCTGTGGTATTAAAATATTAATGCTAAAACAAATGATTATGCGGCTTATTAAAATATTTATGAAGTATGTAGCTATAAGTGGTTCTAAATTAGGTTGTTCACAAAATGCTGTATAAATCCGATCATAAGGCAGCAGTCCTGTTTTCTTCAGGAATTAGACATGGGCACATACCTGTTTCCCCTCAGAAGATATGTGGACTACATACAGCTATTTTTCCTGTAATTTCCCAGCAGTCAGGAAACCTACCAACTGAGCACTGTAAGAAAAGGGCCCAGGGCCTTGTGTTAGGTGCCGCTGCCACTAAACCCTTTCTTCTGTCCCTGCTTTATAATCTGGGAGTGATATCAGATGGCCACCATGGGACAGTGTTCCTGATTCTGAACTGAAGCTGAAAAACGTTAACAGAAGACACAGCAAGAAAAACAGTGAGCCGAGGGGATCCCCTCCACCCTTTCCACACAGTCAGTTTTATGGTTTTACTCCTTCGGCTGCTGTTTAACCTCTTGGGACTGCTGTTGGTAATTACATCTCTCTGGCATTAAGAGCTTTTGCTTTCCTTTTTTCACCCCCAGCCCTTGGGAGGAGTAAGCCCAAGGGGGGGAAAAGTTTTGCTGTGAATTCTTCAGCCATTTAGTGCAAATTCCTGTAATTACCGGCATTGTGTCCTCTCTGAATGGCACATAATACAGCAGAAGCCATTCCTAATTGAGACCTTACAGGAGGTACAAATCCTCTCTTTGTTCAGCCTGACAAATTAGTGCCAGAAAGTGGCAGGGTCCGAGTGGGAATCAAAGGCAAGAAACACAAAGATGGAACTTAAGGCTACAGTAATAACCCTCTCTTGTCCTGAAGGGAAAAAAGGAATGACCAAGGAAAAGATGAAGTTTTTTTTTTTTTTTTTTTTTGTTATAAATTCCCTTGACATGACAGCACCTCGGGGCTGCTCTATTTATTTAGCAAAAGTGATTAAATAGTAATACAACAGGGCCGCCCATTGTTTCCCTGGGTGCCCCTACCTCACAGACCCCTGCTGCCTCGGCTAATTGATTGACAATGAACCTCTGATAAAGAAGTATGTTGTTAGGACCTAGGTGGGGGGAGCACTTTTTCTCTCTCTTTGTGTGTCTGAGCGAGTGTGTGTGTGTGTGTGTGTGTGTGTGTGTGATTTCATTTTTGTTTGAATTGCACTCTAGTTTTTCTTTGCCCCCACCCCTTCTCGCCCCTTCTGGCCCCTTCTCTCCCCTTGCCTTTTTTCTCCAGAGCTTTTCGGTGGCTGCTCCCAGAGGATACAAACAGGTAGAGAGGAATGAGAATTGTAGTGCAGGCTTTTGACAAGTTTATCTTTGGAGCAAACTTCCTCCTCTCCCCCTGCTCCGTTTAAGACAGAACAGCAGTGTGAGAAGAGTGAAAAGGAGAAAGGGGCTGATTATTAGTACTTCAGGGTCACAGAAGTTTTTTCTTGTTGTTATTTTCTCATTTGTGAGGATGGATGTCTGAAACTAGTCTTTGAACTAAGATTTTTCTCTTAAATTCCTTACTCAACTTTGAAAAAAATTTACCCACTAATAACATTTACATGTTGGGGTGAGGGCGGCTGTGGAGTAAGAAATAACCATTTGAATGATTTCGTCTCTCCCCAGTTCCTGAGAAGCCGGGATTGGTTATTTGAGGGTGGAATCTGGCTGCTGGGGGCGTAACTCCGTCCCCCCAGGACGCTGGAAGCAGTGGGAAGAGGACTAAAGGCCTCTAGGCAGATAATTAATAGCCCCTGGTTATATATGCTCAACTAGCTGAGCAGAAGCTAAATCCCTAATTTAACTCCGTTACAGCTGCAAAAACAAATCATTTCAAGCCCCTATGAAAGCAAAATATATTAAACAAACAGTATCGACCTTGTTAATACCACAAGGCATTTCGTCTGATAAATGAGGGCGTCTTTCTGGCAAAGGCCTATTTTATGACATCGTTTAGACATAAAGTATACCTTTACCCTGGTAATACAAGCATCCCTGATAGAAAGTATGGAGTGGTTAATTATTCATTAAATAGCTGCCAGTCTGGAAGTAAGCAACATTTCTGAGTTGGGGTAGTTACTTACTGGCCTTAGCATAAATCATGCAGAATAGCAATTCTTAAGAAAAAGAGAAATTGAATTTGGGAGTTGATTATGCATGTGAGTCTAGGTAAAGAAAGATATGTGGGTTTTTAACAAGGGAAGTTGTATATTATGCTCTTGAAGGGGAAAAAAACTTTTAGCATAGCCAAAATCTGTTTTGATTCTCATGTGAAAAATTAGGGGATCCTCTAGTAGCCAAAGTGCAAGATCTGCTAAGGAAAAGAGGGACAGAAATAAAAAGAATTGACTTTCCTTGATATCTCCAATTCCTATCTTTAGTACTGTTTTCAAATTTGTGTCCCACTTGCTAGGAATGATGATAATAAGGTGAAGATTTATTTGAGTTAAGGAATAGGAAGGTAGCCAATTGGAGGAGAATAAGGTAATAAAGAAAAACTTAGATATTCCCCTCCAAACATATAAAGAGCTTGGATAAAAGAGAATTTTTCTTAGTTTGTTGTTGCCTTTTTATCTTGTGTTGTCTTCTTTTTAGTGTATTGAGTTGTTGTCTCCCAGAGGAAAAGTCTCATATGTGTGTGTCCTGAAGGGCTAAGTTTTATTTTTCTAACCTTTAATATGACCATGAAAGGGTTGCCGATAGGCAAATCTTTCAGTGGAGTTCTGGTGGTGGGTTCATTTCAACAAGCATTTATTAAACCCCTCTTGCGCGCCACATACATGCTCTGCCAGGTACCTTGGGATATGCAAGTAGGAGTAATAGGCAGGCTGTGCTCCTTAGTGATTTATAGAATCCCCTCCAAGAGGCCATGGGGCTTATAGGGGGTGAACAGGAGAATGGGACTGGGAGGTAAGGGGCTAGGCTGTCATGGCCACTGGCTTGGAGTTCGACACACTCCCTTTCTGGCTATGCTAGAGAATCCCTGTTGTAGAGAATTTGAAAACTAAAGAGTTGAAGTAGCGTCTCTTCCCACTTCCCCATTTTATTTTATTTTTTAAAGTGTATTTTGAGAGAGAGAGAGTGAGTGCATGTTCATATGGGGGAAGGGCAGAGAGAGAGAGAGAGAGAGAGAGAGAGAGAGAGAGAGAGAATCCCAAGCAGGCTTCACGCTGGTAGCGTGGAGCCCAGTGTGGGCTAAGTCACCCAGATGCCCCTCACTTTCCCATTTTAAAATTCATCCTTAGATTTCCTATAGAATTAAACTCCAGGAAGTCTCCTTGGCTTTTACTACCCATCTATCAAAGATAAAACTTGAATTTTGGGGGGTGCCTTGGTGGCTCAGTCAGTTGAGCCTCCGACTCTTGATTTCTGCTCAGGTCATGATCTCATGGTTCGTGGGATCGAGCCCGGTATCTGGCTCTGTGCTGACTGCAGGGAGACTGCTTAGGATTCTCTCTCTCCCACTTTCTCTCTCTGCCCCGCCCCCTCCCACTCATGTGAGCTCTCTCTTTCTGTCTCTCAAAATAATTAAATAAATTTTAAAAAAACTTGAATTCTTGTTATGGGTTCAGTAAGAGAAGCAAAGATATGGTCTGGACCCTCACAACTCATCCCCTGGTTGAGGATGCACAAAGGAAAATGAGGAATTACTGGACAGCCAGGTCAGGTCCATGCCCAAGCATTTGGGCTTTTTTTCTTTTTTTCCTGGGACAGTGCCCATAGGCATTCTGAATGGTCAGGTTTGACATACACAACACAACCTCTGACACAACTAGGCTGTCCCGAACCCAGGTAATAGAATGGTTTACCTTTATACCAAGAAGGTTGGGAAAGCACCAAAATCTGCATGTGGTGTGTGCCCAGGCTGGCTTCGAGGAGTTCAGGCTGTGAGACCTAGAGTTAGGAGGTTGTCTAAAACGAAAAAAACACGCCAACAGGCCCTGTGGTGGTTCCATGTGAGCTAAGTGTGTTTGTGACGGGATCAAGTGTGCTTTCCTTTTTGAGGAGCAGAAAATCATGGAATTGTTGAAGGCGCAAGCACAGAGTCAGAAAGCTAAATAAAAAAGTGAAGATTTTTTGAGTAGTAAAAAAAATCAAAAGACTTGTTCTGTTAAAAAAAAGAGGGGCGCCTGAGTGGCTCAGTCTGTTAAGCATCCGACTCTTGGTTTCAGCTCAGGTCATGGTCTCACAGTTTCATGAGTTTGAGCCCCATGTGGTGGCAGCACAGAGCCTGCTTGGGATTCTCTCTCTGCCCTTCCCCCACTCGCACTGTCTCTATGTCTCTCAAAATAAATAAATAAACGTTTAAAAAAAAGAAAGGAAAAAAGAAAAGCATTTGGCAAAATCCTCAACATGGAAAAACATGGGTTTTTCACAGATTATAGTTATGCCATTTTGTGAATGATTGGCAGCTTTACACAAGGATTGTTGACAAATGGATCCCTTTCAGCCTACCATGTTGTTGGTAAGGTACATGATAATAATGAGAATGAGCATCATTTAGTAATTAGGATCAACGACTCTGGAATCAGAGTGGGTTTCCAGATTTGCTACTTACTATGTGACCCTACATAATTACTTAACCTTTCTGCATCTCCATTTTTTTTTTTTTAATTTTTTTTTTTAATGTTTTTTATTTATTTTTGGGACAGAGAGAGACAGAGCATGAACGGGGGAGGGGCAGAGAGAGAGGGAGACACAGAATCGGAAACAGGCTCCAGGCTCCGAGCCATCAGCCCAGAGCCTGACGCGGGGCTCGAACTCACGGACCGCGAGATCGTGACCTGGCTGAAGTCGGACGCTTAACCGACTGCGCCACCCAGGCGCCCCTGCATCTCCATTTTTTAATCTCAGATGTGAGAAAATAATCACGTCTACCTCATAAGTTTGTAGTAGGAATAAAATGAGGTAAAAGGGCTTGGAAAAGTGCCTGGCATATAGTAAGTGCTATATAAGGATTAACTCCTTTTATTATTTGTCTACATAGGACAGTAATTATCTGGATAAAGATATCAGGCATACTTATCAAATTTGGAACTCTCATAAAACTATATTGGACAACTAGAGGGTATTATGCTAAGGGAAATTAGACAAAGACAAAGATCATATGACTTCACTCATATGAGGACTTTAAGATATAAAACAGATGAACATAGGGGAGGGAAGCAAAAATAATATAAAACCAGGGAGGGGGACAAAAACATAAGAGACTCTTAAATATGGAGAACAAACAGAGGGTTACTGGAGGGGTTGTGGGAGGGAAGACGGGCCAAATGAGTAAGGGGCATTAAGGAAAATCTACTCCTGAAATCATTGTTGCACTATATGCTAACCTGGATGTAAA
Organism: Neofelis nebulosa; assembly: GCF_028018385.1. NCBI lineage: Eukaryota > Metazoa > Chordata > Mammalia > Carnivora > Felidae > Neofelis > Neofelis nebulosa. The sequence continues at coordinate 28,448,042 of NC_080783.1, forward strand.
TTAAAAAAAATAAAAATAATAATAATAAATTAAAAAACTATGTTGGACAACTAATATGTTGAATGACAGAATCCAGATTCTGAAACACAAGCTAGAGAAATGGACCAAACAAGTGATATGGGGCACCTGGGTGGCTCAATCGGTTGAGCATTTGACTCTTTATTTCAGCTCAGGTCATTATCCCAGGGTCGTGGGATTGAGCCCCATGTCCAGCTCTGTGCTGAGCATGGAGCCTACTTGGAATTCTCTCTCTCTCTCTCTCTCGCTCTCTCGCTCTCTCGCTCTGCCTCTCTCCCCCACTCGAACACTCTTTCTCTCTAAAATAGAAAGAAAGATGTGATTTTCGTAGGGATAAATAGGTAGTCCCATGCTTATATTCAGAAAATTAACTACAAAGATAGATCTGATGGCCATGGGTGAAAATCAGCACAGTGTCAAGAGCCCTGACAAATAAGACTGAAAGAACTGGAATTGTGACCTCCAGGCAAGTCACTTAACTTGTCTGAGCTAGTTTTTTCATCTGCAAGATGAAGAGATTTATTAATTCAGCCCTTCTGCAAATGTTTATGGAAGCCCTACTATGTTCTAAGCATTATGTTTGATGAGCAGAGTAATCCCATTATTTGCTCTCACAGAAATTCAAAACTGGAAGCCAGACAAATGAGTAATTATAGCATGCAGTTGAACTCAAAGGTCTTTGAATTTCCTTCCAACACTTCCATCTGTCTGGGATATTTTAGAGGGGATGGCCTTGCTCTATATGGTCCCTTTTATCTCTTATTCTGTGATTTTTTTTGGCTGTCTATAGAAGATTAGAGAAAATTATATTAATGTGGTCCCTCCATTTAAACTTCATTTAATAATAATACCTTTTTCCTTTGAGGAAGGTATTTTAAACCAGTAGAAATATCACTTGACTAAGAAGACAGGAGTTGGGAATCTTTTTCCTGACTCTGATGTTTATCATTGGATAAATTTGCCTTTTTATCCTTTTTTGCAGTCTAATTTTTTCTGTCTAGAAAATAATTTTAAATAAAAATAAATGTGCATTAAGAATCCGGATACACACTGAAGTAGTAATATGACTATGGAAGAAAAAGAATGGTATATAGTTTGAGTTTTGAACTATTTCACACTCTAAAATTCAGAGAGATTTGATCACTTTATATAAGTAGGCTGTTTGATTTTATAGGATATAAATTTGCTTTTTGATTTATTCCTGGTATCTCATCATAGAAGTCACATGTTGGTCTTTGATATGTTTCAGAAGAATAAAATCATTTTGAATTTCAGAAGATATGGATCTTTTGATAGACCTTCCTGAACTTCATAGACCATAGCTGTGCTATCTTTTTTTTTTTTTTTTTAAAAAGCTGTTCATTTCTCCCAGTCTTTGTTGCTATACTTTGGTCTGGAAAGTTCTTGTCCCTTTTTGTAGCTTCCTTTATGGTTAACATTGTTCTCATCATGTGTTCATTTCCAGCTAAACTTCTAAAGTAAGTGTTAATGTACTGTTGGACTCTACATTGAGTTAATAGTTTCTATTTACTGACATTTCATTGGGAGAGAAATTGGCCTAGGTGTGGTTTTAGGATAGACTGGGGGTATCCTACCTAGGGGTAGGTCAATATTCTCCTTAATTTCTAGCTAAGTTCCTTGAAAAAGTAAGCTTTTCATGGCCTCTTCCAAAATAAGAGCTATTTGAGAGGTTTTCTAAATTCATTGTACTGCCTAAAAGCAAAGGCATACTTAAGTAAAATGAGTATATTCATCCCTAGATAAGGAAATCTAGTAACTGAGTAATACCAATTTATTTCTTACAATATTGTTTTCATCCAATCATTCATTCATTCAACAAACATGGGCCATATAAAGTTCCAGAAAAAGGTGTGGGGGCAAACTAAAAGTTAATTTTAGCAGTAGAAAATGTGACTGTATGCAAGTTTTATTTTGTTTTTTAATTGAATATAGTTGACATATAATGTTATATTCATTTCAGGTATACAGCATATTGCTTATACAAGTCTTTATACCTTGAAATACATTAACGCAGAAAGTGTTTTAATTAAATCACATTAATAAGAAAGAGCATAAGACTCCTTTGCATGTTTCAGATACAAAATGGAGCAGGCCTGCAAAGCAGTGAGCCCCAAGATCAGGGGTGACAAGGCAGTGTTCTGGGTACAGTTTTGTATTATGCTTTGTTGAAGACTTCTGGGTGTGAAAGATCCTTTATTCCCTTAAAGACTGCTTTACAAGCCTTCCTTGACTACCCTACCCCTGCCCTATTCTAATCCCCCAGGTAGAATTGAGCATTCTTCCTCCATAACCCTCACCCCCTCCACTCTCCTGGACTCCTGTCATAGGCCTATGATGTGTGTCTGACTTTTTCAAAGGCAGGACCTCAGCCTTCTCAGAGTGACCAGAACACCATTTGCACCAGAATCACAAGAGTAATGAGGGGGGTCAAGGCTGGACACTTCCCTAGACCTGTTGAAGTCAGGATCTCTGAGATCAGGTCTGGAGATTTTAACAAACTTTCCAGTTGATTTGCATACATACAAAGTTTGAGAAACCACTGGCATAACCCATTATGTTCTTAGTGAATGAATCAAGCCATATGATAGTTTTCTCTAGGCTACGTAAGCACATTTCTTTTAACTGTTTTTTCTATGTACGTCCAACACTTTAACCACTGAGGTGTCAATCTGCTGATAATCTCCAGGTTTGCATGTCTTCCTTACATTCTGGAAACTACCGTGGTGTTCTAATAGGGTTCTACCTAGTGGTGAATAAGAATGAAGAAAGAGATTAGTTCAAGTCCTTACTCATATTCTGGCTTCCTTTTTAATACATCCTAATGTTTTGCCTAGTTTCTATTTTATACTTCATAAGTATATTTAGTATTTGAATTTTAAGGTAGCCTTTACCTCCCTCATTTCTTTGCTAACAGCAGGCTCACCTTTCACCGAGACAACTACAGTGGCCTCCCAACCAGTCTTCCTGCTTCCATCCTAACCTTTCCCAATCTTGTCTTAACCATAGTGAATGTGATCATATTAAAATGCAGATTGACCCTGGTAGACCTCTCTTTACAGACCTATGGTGGCTTCCCACTTCTTTTGGCTTGAAGACCAGGATCCTTATGATGACCGTGCATAATTCGACTCCCGCCCACCTCTTTACCTTCAACTCTTCTTGTCACTTCCTCCCACACACCAAGTCTCAGCCACACTGACTTTACTCTGTTCCTCAAACGTACCGCTCCTTCCCACCTGCCTCAGAGCCTTCACACTTGCAGTCGCCTCTCTCTGGAACATTACCACCATCTCCACTACCCTAAACTCTTTCTTTCTTTCTTTTTTTTTACCCCCAACTCTTTCTTGAGGTCACTACTTCAGCATTACTTTCTCAAGGACACCTTCTCCAACCAACCCCTCAGACTGACTTAAGACCTATTTAGTTCCCTCCTCTGTAATGCTGGTTTAGTACCAGCTGTAATTGAGATTATACTGTCGTCTGTGTAATTGTTTATTTAATACTTGTCTCCTCCTGTCTTCTCCACATTACAGTATTACTGCAAATGCCATAATGGTGAGGGCTGTGTTGTCTCATTCATTGCTGTCTCCCTAGCTCTGCATCTGGTGCACAGTACATATGTGCACTCAGTTGTTCTGATCGTCCCCTGTTTTGAGCCCTCCCTCCCCACTTCCACCATATTTTCTAGGAATCCTAGATTGGAGTCATCAGCAGATACATTTAACATGTTCTCTACTCAGTCATCTAGGTTGTTTAACCATATTAAGAAATGATGGACCTGAAACTTACCCTTTTGGAAAACCAGTTATGGTCTTGAAGGTTTCCAGGGACTTAAGAAAATCCTTCTTGACTATGTAACTTTTTAGAGCCTTTATTATTCTGATAAGAGGTATAAGTATACGTTTCCAAACTTAGTTGACCTTCTCCTTGCAGGACTAGGATTCCTCAAACACGGGGTGCACACCCCTTCTCTGGGCACCACACCATTAGTTTCTCTCATAGGCATATGTTCTGTTTCAGCTCCAGCTGCTGTGCTGCAGTTCAGTTCTGGCACTGACTGCCTACGGTTGGCACAAACCCCATGAGTTAAGGGCTTGATCCTTCACAAGACTGCTGCAGCTCAGATGCCAGCCATGAACTCAGGGTGTCCCCAGGCCACCTACACTCTCGCTGGCTAGCTACAAATTTGGGGGTTCCCACAACCCTCTCAGATTAATAATTTGCTGGAAAAACTCACAACTTAGGACAGTGCTATCCTCATAATTACAGTTTTATTAGAAAGGATACAAATCAGGAACAGCCAAATGAAGACACTCAGAAGGGAAGGTCTGGGAAGGTTCCAAATGCAGGGCCTCTGTGTTCTCTGCCCTTAGAATCGGGGCATGTCACCTTCCCAGCACACCAGTATATTCTTCAACCAGGAGGTTCCACAGTTTCAGTGTCCAGAGTTTTTATTGGGGTTTCATTACATAGGCATGCTTGATTGCATCATTGACCTTGTGATTGAACTCAATCTCCAGCCCGTATTCCTTCCCCAGAGGTCAGGCTGGCTCAAAAGACCAAACCCTCTAATCATGTGGTTGGTCCTGGTGACCACCTTCCATCTGAAGCTGTTTCATGGCCCACCATGAGTCACCCCATTAGCATAAAGTCAGTTGTGACCCAAGGGGCTCAGGAATCATAAAGACACTTGCATTACTCAGGAAATTCCAAGTGTTTTAGAAGCTCCCTGCTCGGAACAAGGGAGAAAAGAGGAGACAATTGTCTACCATACAACAGTGCAGACAGCAAAAATGGAATCTGGTGAAAGGAGGATAAATGATATACGTGGCTGCCCCTCAGAGGATGAGGAGGCCTCAGTCTCCTCACCTCGTTCTCTCATTTCCAGTCTGCTGCTAGTGTGTTCCTTCCAGCACTGACTGCACTCACCTGGGGAGGGGAGATTTCTAGTGGTGTCTTCTGGGTCTTCCTGGGACCAAGAGGTTTCAGAAGCAGCCAGGAAACTGGCCGGCTCTGGTCTGCCCAGCCTGGTTAGAGCCCTCCCAGGGCCTCAGCTCGGGGTGGTGGGTTGATGTGCACATTCAGTGATTTTGCGATCCCACTCTCTGACCCAGATACCATTTTCAAGTCTTGGCTTAACAGTGAGAGTGTTTCTTTTTTAATGGATATCATAAAAGTGACCAGCAAAATTAACTTCATTTATTGACTTTAGCTAATTTAGTGCGTGCTATATACGACTTCTAGAAGGGAACTAGGATTCTAAAACCAAAGACATGCAGGCTTGTGTCAGTTTCCAAAAGATTGAAAACACATTCGTTTATTTCCCCCCAGCTTTGTTGAGATAAAATTGACAAATAACATTGTGTAAGTTTATGGTCTACATTGTGATGATTTGATATACATATATATTGTGAAATAGTTGCCACATTAAGGTTGGTAAAGACATCCATTACCTCACACAGTTAACATTTTTTGTTGTTGTGAGAACATTTAAGATCTATTCTTATCAATTGTCAAGTGTTCAAGTACAGTATTCTTAACTATAGCCACCATGTTGTACATTAGATCCCCAGAATTTATTCATCCCCCCAGCTTTATTAAGATATAATTGGCATATAACATTATGTACATTTTTTTAAAATGTATTTATTTTTTAATTTACATCCAAGTTAGCATATAGTGCAACAATGATTTCAGTAGATTCCTTAATGCCCCTTACCCATTTAGCCCATCCCCCGCCCCCACAACCCCTCCAGCAACCCTTTGTTTGTTCTCTGTATTTAAAAGTCTCATGTTTTGTCCCTCTCCCTGTTTTTATATTATTTTTTCTTCTGTTTTTTATCTTAAATTCCTCATATGATATTTGTTTTTCTCTTACTGACTAATTTCGCTTAGCATAATACCCTCTAGTTCCATCCACGTAGTTGCGAATGGCAAGATTTTATTCTTTTTGATTGTCGAGTGATACTCCATTGTGTATATATACCACATCTTCTTTATCCATTCATCTGTTGATGGACATTTGGGCTCTTTCCATACTTTGGTTATTGTTGATAGCGCTGCTATAAACATTGGGGAGCATGTGCCCCTTCGAAACAGCACACCTGTATCCCTTGGATAAATACCTAGTAGTGAAATTGCTGGGTGATAGGGTAGTTCTATTTTTAGTTTTTTGAGGAACCTCCATCCTGTTTTCCAGAGTGGCTGCACCAGCTTGCATTCCCACCAGCAGTGCAAAAGAGATCCTCTTTCTCTGCATCCTCGTCAACATCTGTTGTTGCCTGAGTTGTCGCTGTTAGCCATTCTGACAGGTGTGAGGTGGTATCTCATTGTGGTTTTGATTTGTATTTCCCTGATGATGAGTGATGTTGAGCATCTTTTCATGTGTTGGTTGGCCATCTGGATGTCTTCTTTGGAGAAGTGTCCATTCATGTCTTTTGCCCATTTCTTCACTGGATTATTTGCTTTTTGGGTGTTGAGTTTGATAAGTTCTTTCTAGATTTTGGATACTAACCCTTTATCTGATATGTCATGTGCAAATATCTTCTCCCATTCCATCAGTTCCTTTTTAGTTTTGCTGATTGTTTCCTTCACTGAGCAGAAGCTTTTTATTTTGATGAGGTCCCAATAGTTCATTTTTATTAACATTATGTAAATTTAAGTTGTACAGTGTGGTGATTTGATATACATATGTATTACAAAATGATTACCACAGTAAGGCTAGTTAACATATCCATCACCTCACAAAGTTACCTTTTGTGTATGTGTGTGTGTGGTGAGAATTTTTTTGAATGTTTATTCATTTTTGAGAGGGAGAAGGAATGAACATGTGCACAAGCAGGGGAGGAGGAGAGAGCCGGGCACTGAGGATCTCAAGCGGGCTCTGCGCTGACAGCAGAGAACTCATTGAGGCACGCTCATTGAGGATTGAGGGGCTCAAACTCAGGAACCCTAAGATCAAGACCTGAGCTGAAGTTGGATGCTTAACTGACTGAGCCACCCAGGCGCCTGCATCGTGAGAAGTTTTAAGATCTACTCTCTTAGAAACTTTCAGGTATACAATAAAATACTTAACTGTAGTCACCATGCTGAAAATCACATTCTGACCTAGTACATATCAATATACCAAGGGTTATATCTTGTTCATTTTTTTCAGCAAAGTAAACCATGTGGGGCTGAACCGAAAGCCTTACTGAAAATCATTTCCCCTTCAAATCATCAAGCCTGTACCTCTGATACAGAGGATAGACTTAGTTTGAAAGTATTGGTTTCTTTCTCTGTCTTCATCAATAAAGATATTCTTCTTAGCCCCTAGGCTTTTAGAGACCAGACAAAATAATAGATACCTGTGATTTGGTGGCTGGGAAGCATCTAGACTTGGTGGGATAAGTAACATATTAGGAGCAGAAGAGCTGGATTTTCTGTTTGTAGCCCTGCCACTGATTTATCTATCATCCAGCCTCGGGTCAGCCCTTTTAATCTGGCCGGTCAGCATCGGTCAGCATCTTCGACACTCTAAGCTGAGGGCAGATTAAACTGCCTTGACTGTGTACAATCCAAATGTTACAAAATATCAGCTGAACCAAAAGTGCCAAATTTTAATTCAGTAATATTGTACATCACTGCATTTTCCCCCCCAGAAAATATGGAAGAGGTGCTTGGATGAACAGAAGTCTTACTGTGGCCTAATAATGGATGGGAAACCTTTAGGAAAATGATGTTTCTCATCCATCATTAAGGTGAAGAATTTTAGGGGCACCTGGGTGGCTCAGTCAGTTAAGCTTCCGACTTCGAGTCAGGTCATGATCTTATAGTTTGTGGGTTCCAGCCCCACGTCTGGCTCTGTGCTGACAGAGCCTGGAGCTTCTTCGGACTCTGTGTCCCCCCTTCTGTCTGCCCCTCCCCTGCTTGTGCTCTCTCAAAAAAATAAATAAATGTTAAAAAAAAATTTTTTTTTAAAGATGAAGAATTTTAACTGATGAAAGGTGGCTGGTGCCTGGCAACCCTCTGAGCCCAGCTTTCCTGGATGATCCTCGTCTCAGTGACCTTCACCCACGGCCCGGTGTGCTTGGGTTGCCTGATCACCTTCCTTTTTCCTTCCCACTCCCATTAGAAGATGTTGTGTGTCTGAGCCAGCATCCTAATAGGGGCTTAAACTGGACTTATTCACACGGTCACAGTTGGAGTCCCAGAGGCCGTGCCCTCTTGCCATAGCAGACAGGAAGACCGCACCCTGCCGGCCAGGCTGAGCCTGGCAGAGTTCTTCTAAATTCACCAGACACCTCGTCTCTCCATCTGTGATGAGGGCTGGACAAGCAATGGGGAGACAAGCTGGGAATATCTCTCTAGGAAATCCCTTTCAAATGGCAACATGAGGACCAGGGAACAGGAGTTTCTCACTCATACATGTCTCTTTGTGTCTTGCCTGGTAGCTCTGAGTATCCTGATACAAGCAGCCTGCCTTCAAATACTAAAGACAGAGTTAAAAGTTTAGCTTTGGAGGGGATCACAAACCTGTACTTTTAGAGAGACAGAAAAGCCTGGAAAGAAGGCCAAAAATGGCATAGGGAAAAGAGTCAAAGAAGAAAGTACACTGAGGCAGTTCCCTAAGTCTTCTAGAACATAAAGAATTTGGTTTGGGGTGACAATGAAGAAATTCAAGCATGGGTTTAAGGGAAGCTGATGAAAGTGATCTCTCTTTCACTTTGAGGCTGTTCCCAGTACTACTTGGATCCACTCTCATGACTTTAATTTTATCAAATTGTTGTCATTACTAAAATAGCTCAAGTAAAAATTACTCTAAGAGATGCTGTCAAGGTTTTCTCGGAGGCTTTAGCAAAGAAGAGGAAAGGTGATGTTGTAAAGATACTGTAAAGTTCAAAGAGATGAGACTCTCGAGAAATAGAAGGAAAGAGGAACAGGCATTCCAAATGGGGAGTGAGGTGGAAGAGGGGTCCGAGGGGCCCATGGTGGGACAGTGTTTGTGACAGAAGCAACGGCTGAGGCCGATGTGCACAGAAACTTCTATATACAAGCTGGAAGGAAACCTAAGTCCCAGAAAAAGACTAAAGGAAGACAGGTTGCTTTTCAGGGAAATAAAAAAGATAATCTGAACTTCCAAGCCAGTAAGAGGCTATTGACCTTTCAAAGCCATCGAAATAGAGGCGTAACTACTGTGCCGTCCAAAACCAAGGCCTACCAACTATGTCTTCTTTTCCTCACTCGGCTTTTCCTCACTTCTTGATAAAGTAGTGTCTCACAAAAAGAGAGTTAGTGGTGGCTTAATATAATGTTAAAGATCAGGGAAAATCACTGCAGAAAGAACATTATTGGGGTACACAGTGGACTCTCTTAGGAAAGAGGGTTCATTCAGTACAGTGCTGGGACCAGGGTAGGAGGAGTGAGGCAGTTTCTTTGGGCATACGACTCAAGAGGATGCCCTTCCTTCAAAAAAAAAAAAAACCTCAGTAATGGACATAAATAATATTTTAATGTAATATTATTTAAAAATCAAAATCAATGCCAAAATATCCATGATGAATAAAGTATAAAATTTTAGAGATAGGATTAGTATGACTGAATTTTCCTTTTGCCCCTTGGACTCTTACATGGCTCGGCACTGGTTCAGAGGAACATTGCAGTAAGAGTTTATGTAATAAGATACCTTCCCCCAAATCTTTCATTGTGTAAGTTCCAGAGAGCCCAGCTCAGCATTTGGCTTGTTACAGGGGTGGTGAGGATGACCTCCCTTCCCTGTCTGGCATTGCAGGGGTGCAACGTGGGGGTCCTGGTACTCCCATGCTTAAGAGAGATCTGGTAGCGGGAGGTCGACTGTGACAGAGGAACATTATTCCCACCTCTGGCCGCTTTCATGTCTAAAATAATCACTTTAGCTCAGCCCTTTCCATCTCTGCAGTTTTTCAAGTAAGAATTATTGGTAGCAAGTATTTCACCAGAAGGATTGCTTCATGAAGAAAAGAGCCCCAAGCTTGGAGCCAATGTTACTGGCAGGTAGTTTAGTAGATGGTGGTACAGTGTGGACGAGGCCTCTCTTTGATGGTACCTCTCTACCCTAAACTAACCCAGCAGCATGAATCAGGTTTTTTTTTGTTTTGTTTTGTTTTTGTAGCTAAGAAAGTAGAGCTGGTAAGAGGGCTCTTTTCTTTCCCACAATAGTGTATCCATCACTTTCAGAGAAAAGTGATTAAGAAGGGTCAGTACTCGGATCTCTTATTTTGCCCTCTTATCTTAGTACTATCAGAGTTTCTTAATAGTGGCACTACTGACATTTTGGGCCAGATAACTCTTTGTTGTGGGGGCTGTCCTGTGCATCAAGAGATGTTTAACAACATCCCTGGCCTCTGTCCACTAGATGACAGTAGGTACCCCACTCACTCTTTTATGACAACCAGAAATGTCTCCAGATACCATAAATGCCTCTTTTTGGAACAAAACTCTCCCCAGGTTGAGAACCACTGTACCGTCAAGAAATAAATCCTGTCAACTATATCATCTCTTCCACACTCAGCTTTTACTCACTTCTTTATATACTTCTTTATAAAGTGATAAATGTCTTCTACTGAAATGCATGTTGGTTATTTCATGGCACCTAATGGTTTATAATGAGACCTTAGCATCTTAGTGGGTAGATCTAAGTAAAAATATTAGGTCATAGAAATAGAACTCTCAACCATCATTCAGTATCAAATACATCAGATGCTCTCAGTTATAAGTAACAGAAAATCAAAATTAAACTGATTTGTACAGTAAAGGGGAATTTTTCTTAGTCAACTAAGCTTTAGGAATCAGTAGATTGGGTAGCTCAAATTTTTTGAACTGTCTTTTGGACTTAATGCCCCAAACAAACAGCCGTTTCTTCCTGAAACAACCTGTCCCTTCTGACTGATAGGTATTGTGGGCATACAGCATCATGGGCATCTTTGACAATCCCAATCCTTTCTACATTAGTCAGTTACCAAATGTTTGTAGTTTATCTCCATAGTATCTCCTCTTTCCCCTTCCTGCTCCCAAGATCACTGCCTACTTAAGCCCAGATGGTACAATAACTTATCTACTGGTTCTTTCCCCTTGTTTTTTTTTTTTTTCCTTGTCAATTAATCTTTCCAAAGTTCAGGTTGCTGTTCAGCTTCAAACAACTCTAGCTGTTCCTGTATCTTACTGATCAGTAAGGATTCTTCCCTCTAAGCATTTAGGATTCTTATGTTACTGGCTTCAGTTTATGGTTCTAAGCTCTTTTTTCACCCCTCTAGTTACAGTAAGCCTCAGACATCTAGAATAATCAACATTTTCCAAACATGCCCCTGTTTTTCTGACTTGAGCTTTCCTCTTCCAAAATCTCTTTTCTTTTTCAAGGATCAGCTCACATGCTCCATGCCTACACAGCCTTCCCCAGTCTCCACAATTAGAGTGATTGCTTCCTCCTTTGCTTACCTCTTACTGTCTTCTGCTTTCCACCTTCCAGATTTGTAATCTTGTCCCCCTCACCCTTCATATTCAGGGTGATGCTAATGCTGTTAGGTCATAGGCTAATTCATTGACAAAGCAAATTATGCTCTTTTGTATAGTAGATTTATATTTTCTGTGCTTGTCATATTGCCGTACACAAAGGCCATTTTCAAAAATACTTTCCTCAAGGAAATAGCTACATGGGAATACACACACACACACACACACACACACACACACACACACACACACAATGCTATTAAGCTCTGCCTTCTTTACTAACTATACAACCATGGACAGAATTACTTTGTCACTCTCTGCCTTAGTTTCTTCATCTGTAAAATGGGGATAATACCTACATTATAGAATTGATAAGGATTAAATAAATGTGTGTGTGTGTGTGTGTGTGTGTGTATAAATTGTTTATAACAGTGCCTGGCATATAGTAAGCACTATGTCAGTATTTGTTTATCCATTTACCTATTTATTATTTCCATTTAAAATTGCATACAATTTTTTTGAAAGTCTTTGGGTAAAGAGCAGACAGGCAAGAAGTTAATGAGAAAATCTACTCATAGACTAGTAAGAAGAAAACAAGTATGAAAAAATACTAAATTTAGACTGACTTAAATATACTAGATATTGAAATAATAACACTTCATTATTCACTTTCTCTGGTCTTACTGTATTACTGGTGCTGAAGCACCTTATCATAAGCATCTTCCAAATCGTGTCTTTGGAAGTGAAAATCTGTGTCACAGATATTTTTAAGTCAATGTAGCTATTTAGTAGACAGAAAAGCAGTCAGAATCTCTAGAACAATGCACATATTTACTTACTTGCTTTGGCAAAAATTAAGATTTATTGCCTTTCAAGATAAATTTTGACTAAATATTGACTTTAGGCTCTCAATCATTGTTTACCTGAAAGACCAATGAATCCTGACACTTCTAAACTCGAGTTGGAATCTACTTGGTATTTATTAATTTATTTCATATGATTTATAGTCTTAATAACAACATTCCAAGAAGATTATACAAACATTATACCATTTATCTACTGTAGACAGCTTTTATATTTTCTTTTCTTTTCTGTAAAAACTTTATTGTTTCCATTTGGTCCATAGCCGGGGAGAGGGCACCAGGGTGTTAAAAAAACTGCTTAGTGGCTATAGGGGGCAAATGCCCTGACACCTGGGGGATACAGAGGGAACCTTACAAGTCCACTGGGTTCCAGAAGCTCTTAGTCCTGCTGGAGGGTGAGCCTTTACAAGAGCTGCTAGTCCAGCCCAGCCTGTAGAAGTTAGTCAGGTGGTCGCCACCTTCTTGATGAGCTTCACCTCCTCATTTAGGAAGCGGCTCTCCAGGAAATCACAGAGATAGAGGTCTGTGCAGGCAGAATCCAGGTCATGCTGATCCCAAAGGGCCTGTTTCAGTTCTTCTCCAGGGCCATGGCGGCTTCCATGCGTGCACGGCTTTCCCCCACTCATCTTGGGAGGACATCTGCATGTCCTGGAAGAAGGTGCAGCCTCTGCCCTGGTTTTGTATTTTCAAGAGACACTGGGCACCCTTATGCTTCCCCTACGCCACCTGGCAGAAGAAGTGGCCCATGCCCTCCAGAGCCATATCCTTGCAGTGAAAGTAGAAGCCCGGAGAAAGGTAGGTGTAGAAAGCCTGCAGATGTAGGTTGACTGGGCAGTTGACAGCAGCCTCCATTTTGGTGGGATAATTCTGATGAATCTAGGAGCTCAAGGTTGGCGGGCAGTGAGAGGCTAACCACAGAAACAGCGTTGGCTGGTCCCAGAGGCAGAGGATGGCTGAGAAAAGATGGTCCTGGAGGTTGTGACTGGGAAGGAGGTTGGGGGGTGGTTGGAGGTTGGAAGAAGGGGTAGTCCCCAGATCTGTTTCATACAAACACTGTTGAGGCAAGAGACAGATGCATGGGATTCCCCGGGGCACTATCTATATTTTCAGTCAGCAGTAATAACCTGGCATTTGATTTTTCGCTTCATTTCTTACTTAAATGTAATACCTTTGGCACCATTAATACGACACACAAATGAACTTGTTTAAATATTCAGTACAAAAAACCCCATCAACCTCATCTTAGGGCTTGTCGTGTATAGTACTTTTCACTTTTAAACCAATTATTGTTCAGATTGGGCTTTTAAAAGATGTTTTTTTGGTTGCCTTGGTCCTGCAAGTTTAAGCAAGTAACACAGGATTATACTTCATCACTGGCCTCTGTCTTGGACAGTTGATATCTGTGAATATCAGTCTCCTCTGCTTCTGTCTCTGGATATAAAGTGTACTCAGTGCTTACGGTGTCCAGGCGCAGTGCTAATACTTGACAGGCATAACATTGGCCATCTTGTTGTTTAAGGGAAAATTCTTTAGTTAGGTATATACATTTTGTACCAGAGGAGTTACTTCTGTTATATTCTTAAGGACATAGCTCTCCTAGCAACAGCTACAATCCACTCCACAAGTGCCAGCTTAAGTTATCCTAAATGTGCCTCGGTCACAATAGGAACAGTTTCCTTGCAAGTGTTACTTAATGCTTCCTCAATGTGGCAGTTCTTTGACTGTACAGACCAACTTTTTGAGTCCAAGTTTTGGCCAACAGCGAGTGACAACTTCTCTTGTATGATCTCTCAATGCTACAAAAGCCAAACATAAAATGAAGCCAACCAGAACAAATTCTTTCCTGATGAACAGAAATAAATTTCAGTATAGCTTTGGAAACAGTCAGTACATTTCAGGATCGTATTTGAGGACGTGTATTCCCTCCCAACCATGAAGTTTGCATTCCCTGGGAAGAGAACTTACTATCAAAGGACTTTAAGATTTCATGGAGAAAATAATTCTGAAGTATTGCTATCTCAAGCGAGCCCATAAATTAAACAAAGGGACTACCAGCAGCATGCCATACTATTTCCATTAGCAACTATAGGTGGTACACAGTTGATTTTTCTTGACTTCTTTGGTTCTTTTAGTTTTATTAGACATGCTTGTGGATACTGTTTTCCTTATGACAAACAAAATGCATACTCAGAGGCATTTGTTTTCATGTGCCTGATTCTCCATCCAAATATGTCACATTTTAATTGATTTTTATGACACAGTAGATGTCTCCTACCTTGTGGGTCACCACTTTGCCTCAAAGTCACAGAGCAACTCGGATGCTTGAGATGGAAGGCGTTTGGGATCACTTACTTCTGAGTAGGTGTTTCTCATTGTTCCTACCCCTTTCCATCGCCGTGACCTAGAATTCTGTAGCCTCATTCTACCTGTGTTCACTTGGGAACCCACATGTGGTCGGTTTCATTCACATCCCAGCTCCAGTCTCTCCTACGATGGAGGACGGAAGTCTGGGACCCAGGTTTGCTTGGCTTCTACCTCCTCAGATGGATCCTAGGCTACGCTGCAAAACCTGCTTCCACCCTGTGTCCAGAAATCCTTTGTTAACACGCTGTGCCCAGCTTTGTGCTAATTCCAGTCTCATTAAACATAACTTGTGATTGTATACCCAGTGCGACACCTTCTTTTAAGAAGTACGTGTTCAACAATTACATGACCAGTCAATGGTTATAGACTATAAAGTAGGAGAGCTAAGTTCTGTATGACCTTTTTCCCCTCTGATTCTTAGAAAATAGCAAGTCCTTGAAACTCCTCATTTCTGTTCTCCTTCATTTGGGGAAATCTGGTCTCTAGAGCTTATGGTAAAAGTCCAGGCCTTTGAGTCACATTTTGCAAAGTGCTTACCACAGGTCATTTGCCCGTGCCGGGGCACTGGACAGAAGAGGGGAGGGAGGGCAAGGGCAGTCCTTTGGCCCTTCCCGTGGCCACCTCTCTCCCCTCTGCACACATACAGTAGAAGAGGTGATGAAGCGTGCCAGCTTTACTTTTCTCCTTTAACAGAGAAAGTGAAAATGTATCCTCTCTTATCTCTTTTCCTCCCTTTTTAATGAAGACACATCCTCTTCTTCCTTTTCCCCCTCCCTGGTCTTTCTCTTAGAGCCTTTCTACCTTCCAAATAGAAAACACCAAATTTGCTTTACCAAATTAGGTAAAGGGAGTAGCGTGGCTGACTTAGAAAGCATTGTGTGAGTTCTTTCCTTGGTGAGAGAGATTCACCTGCATCTAGCCACACCTCGTGTCACTTTTATTCCCATGAATTTCCCAGCTGCCGGTCAGGGGAAAGAGGGCTGAGTTGGTAGTCATGAAGTAGCAAGAAGGTGGTTGGCTTCTCCTCGAGATCTCGGCTTCAGTAACACCGCATTGCAGCCAATTGAGCTAACTAGGTGCACTTGTGAGAAGAAAGATTGCGCCTTTGTGGAGCCTTATGCCAAAATTTCTGCTTCAGCCCCCAGCAACCGAATCTTTTGGGCGTCTTTAGTGAAAGGCCATTTGGAAAATGGACTGTACATGCAGCAAATAGGATTTCAGTTAAATGGTAACATTGGTTTCCAAAAGAGTACCACAGGGGAAGCTAAGCTCTTCAGAGCATGTGTTCATTAAAGATTTGAAGTGGGGTGGGAAGCAATAAAAAAAAAAAAAAAAAGGCCAGTGAGTTCTCTTGTGAGATAGTTTTTTGTTCCTATGAATTGAACACACTCTGAAAAGTTTCAAAAAAGAGACTGGGAAGAATGTATTTGCTTTGATCCAATATGTGGAGGGTTCCCTACTACAAATGCCCCTTAATTTAGAAGCATTATTGAAAAGTCTGTTTGAAAGTACATAAAAATATAATATGTAAATAAGCTCTAATTAGTTATTTCAATTAATTATTTTTTGTCTCTGCTTTGCAGCTCTGTTTTTCTCCCCATAATGTCGCTTGTCAGAGTCTAGCTTTGGCACCCTTGAAAAAGTGTGTTTTCCTAATAGTCGTTATTAAGAAAACACATTTTTTTGCCCTGTTGAAAACATCACAATGATAAAGTAAAATCCAGATTGTGTATCTTTGGGGTGAATTGTTTCAGACATTTTTAGCCCATGGTTTGCTAGTATGACTTTAAAGAAGGAAATTTTACAGTTAATTGAAAGAATAGATGTTTTCTTTTTCAGTAAGTGGCATGTGTTGTTTTTTAGAAAATGAATCTGTATTATGCCACTAGCCTCTACCATTCTTTCCTGATCATCCTGTGTTCTTTCAATAACAAATATTACATTGGATTTGGAGACTAAAGGTTTTAATTCTAAACCAAATAAGATGCTTCTCAGTGGGGACAATGAGTGCTCTGGAAAAATACTGGTAAAATGAACTCAGGTTGTTTCCACATAGCAAATATTTTAGAAATTGACTACGAACCTGAAATGTTGATTTTGGAGGCCTAAAACGTAAACTACATGACAAATTATGAGCTTTTCACTTAAGAGTCTGCACACCCTCTGCCCTTGAATAGAGTTGGAATTTTAGAGCATGGAGCCACCTAGAAATCAGGGAGCAATCCTCAGCTTTTACTCACCAGGGTCTATGATGGTAGTTGGCTGGTTGGGGAGAAATGCAGGGCCCTAATCTGGGCCCTAATCCAGATCTACAGAATTGAAGTGTAGGGGTGGGGGAGAGGTCTACATTTTTCACAAACATCTCCAGAAAATTCTGATGGTCACTGAATCTGGCAACCCTTGATTTAGGCTGGCCCCTTTATTTTGCAGTGAGGAAAGCAGGCCTAGAGAGTTCGATGGGTCGAGTTCCTGTATATTAGACAGGAACAGGCTTACTAACTCTAGACCTATGCTTGTGTATACATCATGTATCCAAAACGTACAGGTATCCTGTACGTATCCTAAGCGTACAGGTAGGTTTAAACCTACTTCTAAGTCATTAGGGGACCTTTCAGCACGGAGAGTAGGAGAGCCTGGTTCCAAATGAGATATGAAGGTAAAGACACACAATAACTAGGAGTTTATATGCTCTTTTTCTAACCTAAAACCCGAGTGAGCCCTAGCCATGTTCTCTCAGCCCTTTCTGTCTTTGATGAGACTAGTGCACAGCAGGGAGAATGCTTAGCTCGTTTAGTTAACTCATATATTTGAACCTCCAGCATGTTAAACTTTGGACCTGTGTGCCTGATTGATATACACATTTTTAGACCGTATTTTAATATTGCTTATGTATATTGCATCTAAGAAATCATAATAAAGTCATTAAAAATTATAGACTGATAAACCCAGTAGTACCCACTAAAGCATATATAAATATCCAGCAAATGCTTACTGATGTTAATTATATCTAATGTCCAAACAACCAAAAAGCTAAAGCGACCCAAATTTATTTTTGCTGTGTTCTGTGGGGAGAGTCAAAACTGTAATGATGACCCTGAATTCCTGCAAGACCGTAATCACTTTCTAAATCATTAGGAAAGACTGCATTTTATTCAGTGTCATTTCAGAGTTAAGTCAGTTTGACCATAAACTAATTTTTGGAAACAGCAATATCCCAGCGTCTAGGATGTGTTAGGTTCCACTGACTCCTGTTCCATGGTCCATATAGGAACACATGAGTAATGTGTAATTCTTAGAATGGGCAACATATTTTTTATGGGGTTCTTAACAAAAGTACACTGCTTTAAGAGTCAGGTGAGCAGGTTAGGGAGGATCAGTTCTAGGACAGCTATGGGCAATTAAAATCTCTTCATATGTGGGTGCATGTGTGTCAAATAATATTCAGTTTATCATCCTTTCTACGTAAACATTTACCAATAGTCTGCTCCATGTAAAGCTCTGTGTTAAGTACTGAGGATAAGAAACAGATTTGAGGAGTTGGAAAAGCACATAATAAGGCACAGTAGTTTCAGGAAGCGTGTGCTCAGGGCCAGATGAGCAATAATGTGGTCAGTGAGTGCAGCAAACAGCATTCCAGTGTTCATAGCCTAGGAATTGTGACGGCGCCTCCGTCCAGCAGAAGCAGCGTGTGTGTTTGGTTCTTCTTTATCTTTCGCACATATCTCATTGCTCAGCCAATCTGAAAAACGGGAGCTTGTTATGATTTTGCTGCTACTCAATAGGAAAGAAATAACCATTCCAGGAAGGAACGGTATGAAGCTTTGGAAGCATAATACAGATACATTTACTTACCATCTTTCAATAAGGACTGTGCTTAAAAACACCACTTCTCTTCCTGGAGGATGCACTGTGAAACTGCTTGATTACTGATGCCGTTTGATTTGTGATGAAAATGAAAGTCCTGTGAGTTTTTGTGATATTTTCACTCATAGAGTACATGCGAATCACTTTCTTCTTAGGTTAGCAGTTTGTTAAATGTTTGGAGCTCCTTTAATGGAAATGAGGTGTAACGGTAGTAGTATAACATGGTGACGATGACGATGGTGACGATGACGAAGAGTAATCCATTTTATACTCTTATCATGAAATAGGCTTAATGTAAGATTTCTGTGATCAGTACGGTTCTTGATCCAGCCATGAAGTGGGCGGCTACATGGAAGGATTTCTGAAATGAAGCAGGAGATGAGAAATGTCAGGATCACGTTGCTGTTAGTATAATCATGATCACCTGTTCTAGGCTGCCAGGATTCTGTCCTTTGGCTTGTGATAGGATTTCTATCCTCACCAATAGAAGGTGGTTCCTCCGACCTGAAGAAAAAGAATGGCTCCTTTGTGACAGAGCTGAGGTTATTACCAGTTCTTCTTAGAGGAGCAGGACAGCGCTCAGAGAATCATGGATTTCCACGGACACGAAAAGGGCCTTAGCAGTGACTTGCAGACAGCCACTGGTTGAATCATGGCAGGATTTGGCAAATTGGAAATCAGAGAAGAGGGTGTTGTGTGAGGAGAAATAATACATGCCAATGTACGAAGGGCGGAGTGAGCACACTGTTTATTTGGGGAATAGTGAGGAGAATTCTCTGATTCCCACTGGAGAGTAGGAGTCAGTAGTTGGAAAGGTGAAATAGGGGCCAATTGAAGGACCAGTTTCTTTTGTAAGGCCACATATTCGTTTTTTGAGTCATTTTTAAATTAGACAAGCTCAGAGTCCAATCCAAACTCCACCTCTTACTGGCTAGGTAACCTCAGACAAATTCTTAACTTGGCTAAAACCATCTCAAAATGTTGTACATGTTAAATAAGATCCCTTAAAAAAATTTTTTAATGTTTATTTTTGACAGAGACAGAGTATGAGCGGGGGAGGGGCAGAGAGAGAGGGAGACACAGAATCTGAAACAGGCTCCAGGCTCTGAGCGGTCAGCACAGAGCCCAACGCGGGGCTCAAACTCACAGACCGCGAGATCATGACCTGAGCCAAAGTCGGATGCTCAACCGACTGAGCCACTCAGGCGCCCCTAAATAAGATCCTTTTATGAGAAACCCTGAGCAGCATGCCTGGTGGTGGAAATGGTTTATGAGGAGGAAGTGAGGTGCTGATAGGGGGGTTGTAGAGACACTGATCTCCGACAGCTGTGTGCAGAAAACACAGAAGAGACTAGAAACAGGACCAGTTAGGTGCAGGTTATGGCGATCCCTTGGGAGGCGAGGAGGTAGAAGCTATTGGACACATCTATACATGTATTCTCTGGATTTTTTCCCCCCTTTACAGACTTTTATTTGAGGGTTGTATAACCTTGTTCTGTGGTGTTAAAAGTACAGCAGTAATCATGGGCTCTTTCTTCTGCCTTGAACAGGATGCCAGCGATCCATAGGCCTTTCCAACGGGAAAGCCAAGGTGTGCAACTACAGTGGGTGGTATTACTGCAGCAGCTGCCACGTGGATGACAGTTTTCTTATCCCAGCACGCGTAGTCCACAACTGGGACACTTCCAAATATAAGGTAAGCGCAGAGTCTGGGTTTACTTCATGATAGCAGTGGAGGTGTTCACATGTTGTTGTGTGGAGGATAAAGGGAATGATGCAAGAATTTGAAGCAAACTTGACCAGGGAGTCTCACGAAAGCTACGAGATCTTATCCAACGCTTCTCAAAATATCTCACATTTAAAGGTGTCTTAACTATGACTTTTATTAATTTCCTCATTTAAAAAGACATATAGCAGTTTTTTACTTCTGGGCCCTGATAATTAACTGTGGGTGCTAAAAAAGAATTCTGATAGAGAAACAGGCCTCATCATTTTTTATTAGATCTTCTCTCCAAAATCACAACACTCTTGAATATACGAGTGACTTTTGAGGGAAAGGACTTTAAATAATTCAAGATATTTCTTAGAGTAACATTCCTACTCATGTCAAGGTCAGTCTTCCAGAAATCCATCCCCCTGGAACTAGAACCTGGAGAGAAGCTATGAGGACTTCTGGGTAGGGGTCCACATCAAGGAAGAGTGAACTGAGCCACCCTTACACCTTTACCTGGACTGCTGTTTATTTTTTTTTTTTAATTTTTTAATGTTTTTATCTTATTTTTGAGACCGAGAGAGAGACAGAGCATGAGCAGGGGAGGGGCAGAGAGAGAGGGAGACAGAATCTGAAGCAGGCTCCAGGCTCTGAGCTGTCAGCACAGAGCCTGACGAGGGGCTCGAACTCACAGACTGTGAGATCATGACCGGAGCTGAAGTCGGATGCCCAACCGACTGAGACACCCAGGTGCCCCTATTTATTATTTTTTTAAAGGGAGGAAGTGAGAATCACAGGTATATGCTAACAGCTTTGCAAAGTAGCTGATAACAGCCAGCAGGATATCCCAGAAGTACAAATAGCAGACTTGGTAACTATAAAAATGCAAGTCAATAGAGGAGGAGAGGAAGCCTGAGCACTGGGACACTCCACCTTAAGAGTGTGGGAAAGAGTGGGGTGCCTGGTTGGCTCAGTCGGTTAGGCATCCGACTTTGGCTCAGGTTATGATATCGTGGTTCTTGAGTTTGAGCCCCACGTTGGGCTGTGTGCTGACAGCTGGGAGCCTGGAGCCTGCTTCGGATTCTGTGTCTCTCTTTCTCTCCGCCCCTCCCCTGCTCATGCTCTGTCTCTGTCTCTCAAAAATAAACATTAAAAAAAAAAAAAAGTGTAGAAAGGAGAGAAGCAACCAGCAAAGGAGACTGAGGAATGCAGAACGAGGTAGAAGGACCCTAGTGTGTCCAACAAGCCACAGGAAGAATGTGTCTCCAGATCAATTGTGACAGAGGCTGATACATAGATGATGAGATATAAGATGAGCACTGAGAATTGACCATGGGATTTAGGAATGTGGTGGTAATGACTGACCTTGCTGAGAGCAGTTTGAACTGAGCTGTGGGAGTGAAGGTCTGATTGGAGTGGGTTTGATATGGAACAGGAGAGAAAGTAGTGACAAGAATAGACAACTCTTACTCTTGAGAAGTTTGCTGTAAGGGGATGGAGAGAGATGGGGAGTAACTGGAGGAGATGTAAGATCCAATTGGGTTTGATTTTTGTTTTAATGGAAGAAATAACAGCATGTTTTCTATGCTGGTGTGAACTACCAAAGAGAGAATTGCTAGAAGATGTGGTTAAGTGAGAAAGATGGAATCGTGGAGACAACAGGAGGGTTGGTCTTTGCTTGGGGCAGGAAGTAAGAGAAAAGGCAGAGTCTGTGGATGCAGGTGCCAGTGGGTGGCTTAGGGAAGTCCTCTGCCATTTACATCAGTAGCTGTCATCAGATCATTTTATTTCAGCACCCATGATCCTGCAGAGGTTAAACACCTAGCCGCAGTCACTCCGGGAAGTGCCTTTACCTTCTATTTCATAGAGATATAGCAGGATTAAGGCAACAGTCCCACCAACCCTTTTATAAACTCGTCCACATCTACACCCATCCTCCTTGCCCTCCTTCCAGCCACAGAAGAAACCTCACTCCTATGGAAGGTTTACTCCTTCCTCCTCTGCTCACGATCCTAACTCCTCCATCCGTTTTGCCAAATCTAGTTGACCCTCATCAGTTTCTTGTTCTACTGGACTTGTCTGGGATATAATATTTGACCAGGAATTCTTCTGCCTTGACTTTGAAGATACACCCTTGGTTTTCCTCCTACTTTGAACTCTTTTTTTTCTCAGTCACCTTCTCTGATTCTTTGTCCTCAGCCTATACCTTTAATGTTGCAGTTCCTTAGGGTTGTGTTTTGTTTTCTTTTCCCACTTTATGCTTTATTGCAGTATCTCCTTCTCTTCCATGGTTTTAACTCCCTGATGATTCCTACTTTTATCTTCAGCTCCATTTAAAAAAAAATTTTAATGTTTATTTATTTTTCGGGGGGGGGGAGGGCCAGAGAGGAAGGAGGGGTGGAGAGAAGGGGACAGAGGATCCAAAGTGGGCTCTGTGCTGTCAGCTGTCGATGCAGGGTTCGAACTCACAAACCACGAGATCCTGATCTGAGCCGAGATCAGATGCTTAACTGACTGAGCCCCCCAGGCACCCCTCCAGCTCCATTTTTTGCTACTGAAAGGGAGATCTGTGGATTTATTTGCCAAATGACATCTTAGCTCTAGTTTCCAGCCTAGTAGTCTTCAAGATATGTGGATCATACTGCAGTTGTTAGCTGTGTCGTACTGCAGTCCCACCCATGCATAAATGAGGCAGTAGAACTTGGTAAGTCGAGGAATCTAATCCACTGAAGTAGCCTAGGCTTAGGATTCTTTCATGGTCCTGTGTCCTGCCAGAATAGAGAATTCTGGTATCTGACTGACGAGAAGCTTTTTTCTGATCCTTCTGTTAGAATATTGTCACATCTGCCTTGAATGAACCTTCCAAGCAAAGTGCTTTGTACAAACAGTCTTTATGGCTGTTTTTATACCTCCTTGCCAGTAGCTGTCTGAGACTTGCTTTCACTGTAACTGTATCACCTGGGAGCGAGGTAAGTGGGGAAGGAACCCATAACTCACCTACCAGTAATTTTTGAAGTCTAAAACAAACATGAAAATTGCAAGAGGCCATTTGGCTGATATCCTTTCTATACCCCTGGGAAGCTCTGTCCCCTGGGCAAGTTAGCCTGTGTTTGAGTGCTCTCATCTGTAACATGAGGACCGTAACACTTCACAGGGTCACTGCAGGTTAAATGGGTTCATGCATGCGAAGTGTTCAGAATAGTGCTAGTACGTAGTGCGTGCCAAATAAGCATTCATTCTTATTATGACTTCTGTATTTACCTACAAAAATCACGTGAATTGGGATAATACAAGACAGGCACTCTGCAAATAACTTTGATAAGCACTTGAAGAGTGGGAGCTGTTGTCACTGCTTTTCTTATGCTCACATTTATGTTGCTCCTCTCTGTGAGCCACCTGGGCACGGGGAACCTGTCTTCGCATAGTTTCTGGCACGTAGTAGGTAAGCAGAGATGTATGCTGAAGGACGGAAGGAACGAGGCCTGTCTCCTGGGCCCCTCCAAACTCGGTACACCCCAAATGGACTTCATCCCCCTCACCACACATCCCTCCGGAATGTCCATGGCCCCACCCGTCACCACTGCCAGCGCTGGAAGACGTCAGTTAGCAAAACTTTACTCTGGATTCGCACTCTTGAGATCGCGCTCTCTGCTGCACCTTCACTTCCACCTCACGAGTTCACACCTCCGGTGTCACTCCCACGAAGGAGTTTGGTGGCCTTCTGACTGGGCCTCCTGCCTGCAAGTCTTGCCCCAGCAATAGTTCGGAAGATTCTGATCCCACCGTGGGTGAATCTTGTACCCTCGCTTAGTCTCGGTGTCTTCACCTTTAGAACGGAGGTGATGATGACGATAACAGCACCTACTTGACAACAGCGCTGTTTGCATAAAAGAATGATTCGCAGAAAGCACCGGGCACCGTGTCTGGCACACAAGTGCTCGATAATGCCAGTTTTGGGGCGCCTGGGTGGCGCAGTCGGTTAAGCATCCGACTTCAGCCAGGTCACGATCTCGCGGTCCGTGAGTTCGAGCCCCGCGTCGGGCTCTGGGCTGATGGCTCAGAGCCTGGAGCCTGTTTCCGATTCTGTGTCTCCCTCTCTCTCTGCCCCTCCCCCGTTCATGCTCTGTCTCTCTCTGTCCCAAAAATAAATTAAAAAAAAACGTTGAAAAAAAAAATTAAAAAAAAAAGATAATGCCAGTTTTTACTAGGACTGTATATGGAAGTCCAAACCTCATAGCCCGACACAAAGACCTTTTGTGATCTCTAGTCCCTGCGCTTCGAGCCCCTTCATGCCCTACCTCCCCGCCCCCATGAGCATCCTCCGTACGGTCTCACTCCTCCTGTTCCTCAGTGCTGCCCTGCCATTGCACACCTCTGGTCTTCCTCTTGCCCTCACTCGGCATGGCAAACCCTAAGCCTGTCCTAAACCTCATTTCCTCTCGCCCACTTCTTTCCTTCCCCTCTCCCAGACAGTTATCATTCTCTCCTCTGCATCTCATACTTGGCACTCTGAATGCAGGCTATAAATATATTTGCCATGCGTGTATTAGATAAAAATGTACTTAGAGGGAAAGGACACTGGTTGACTTTGGTTTAGATTATTTATATTAATCTGCTTAGAGCGGGGCTTTGACAGCTAAGAGAGGTGTAGAGAGAACAAGTGAGGGAGGCAGGCCCAGCCTGGGGTCACCGAGAGCTTAGGCTAGTGGCACCTGCCAACAGACTGTGCCACTTTGGGGAGTTAAAACAGAAGAAGTGGCACTCAATGAGGAGAATTTGAAAATCAGGCACGGCTTACGAAGGTGTGAAGTGGTGGAAGAGATCCAGGTCCATTTGCACTGAGTTCTAAAAGCCATTGAAACCATCAATTCAGCCATCTCTGACACTTTCCGTCTTTTCCCCAAAGCAGACGTTTTTGCCTTGCTGGTCATCCACCCCTTGCTGACGGGGTTTGATTTTGAGAGGATGAGTAACTAATCGAAGGTGTTACGTGTGCTCATTTCATCCATGTTGTACATGAGGAAAACCTCCTTTGTTAGACCTTCCCTCCCAGGTTCTCAGTGGACCAGGGAAGATTTTAAAGCAAGAACAGAGCTGGTCGAGTTTATCTGGATCATCTCCCACTGGCATTAAGTAACTATATTCCATTTAGTCCAGCCTGTCATTGCTCAGACACTGGGACTTAACTTGATGTTTCTAATTGTGAGGATCAATTCAGACCTATCAGTTTCCAAGACCAGACATTATTCTGCTAGATCTGCCTCCTCTCCTTAATAAGAAGTACGTGACTGGCTTGAATATCCATTTAAAAGAGTGAAAAAATGGTTTTGCAGGGCAGAATGAAATCTGTCATCTTAAAGGTTTCCTTGTCTGCCCTCTGGAGTAATCATGCTCCTAATTATTTTTAAAGCAGGATTTCATCTATTTTCCGGTATACATCCTGCAAATTGAATTGAGCTCCAGGATTACCCAGCAGCTAAACCTTATCCTCGAGTTCTGTAGCCATTTTCTAATGAAATTCTGTTTGAAGATAACTTTCCTCCTGCTCTCTGCCCTCCCATTCAAAAATATCAAGCATGACAAAGAGGTGGTAAGGACCTCAGACTTGGCCTCAGCTCTTCCCAAATAGTTCCCTTCTGTTGTGCTTTTAAAAAATATTTTTGTGTCCTAGCCTGAATATTCACATTCCATTTAGCTAGGGGTTTTCCATGTTACATAAACTATTTCCTATCTCTACATCTTGAGAGGCATTCGAGGCAAGCTGGACTGCCCTCGCTGAGCTAGAGAGCAGCTCACTGATGGGAAAAAAACCACATTTTCAGAGTCATTTGGAGATTTTGTGAACAAATTGCAATTAACCTTAAGATCTCCTGATTCCTTCTCCATTAGCCCCAGTGCTCGTTTTAAGAGGACCAAGAAGTATTATGGTTGGGATTGATTTGAGTAAGACTTTCTCCATGATTTTTTACAATAAACATGGGGGAAAATGCAGGAAGGAAACCTTATACCAAAGCAATAAATGGTCATTGTACTGTGGTAACAGTGTGAGTGATCTATTTTTTTTTCTCTTTCCTGATTTCATTCTCCAAGTTTTCAGTAATAGGACTGTCACTTTTATTTTTAAAACTTCAGCTGTCATTTAACTCTATATATTCTACTTCAGAAAATACATATTAGATATTTGGCTTTTTTAATGCCTTAGAATTATGGCTATAAATAGGATTGTTGGGTCCTGTGATAACATCCGTGGGCTTTAATGTGGTATAGAAGGCACTTTTCCACCAAGAAATTGCCTTGCACTGCTGTACTTTTATTCTTTTTTTCACATATAATACACTTCCACAAATTTCAAGATTCACAAATACAAAGGGCATGCATACATAAATAATCTCACTCCCACCTACACTGTTCTTCCTGCTGGCATCCGAATTACTCTTTTCTTGTGTATCTTTCCAGAGGTATTTTCTTTCCTTTTTTACACAACAGTGGCAATTTGATGATCTACATGCTGCTCTGGGACAGCTTTCCATTTAGATCATATCACTCTTCCTGGGCTTGCTTGCTATTTTTTTTTTTTTTTTTTATAGCCACTCTGTATTCTGTCATGAATTTTACATGTTTTTACACATGACAATCTACATGACAATGACATGATTTTGTTTTTCAAGCTTTTGCTATTACAGGTAGTGATTCAAAGAATAACTTTATATATCATTTTGCATCTAAGTTCTTCCATTCACCGGTGAGACTGAGGACACCTTCCTAGATGTAGGTTGTACATTTTTGAGTTTGGTGCATATTCTGAATTGTCCTCAATCAGGGTTGTGTCCTACACTTTCACCTGTATCTTCTTGCATGCACCTTCCTTCCCTCAGAGCCAAGATGCCAGCTGTCACTTCTGTTGTGACTGTGCTGCTTCAAGCTGTCTTTCCCCTTTTCTACTTTCTGAACTCTAAATATGTTGTAAACTCAATATGTTGTCTAAGTAGCCAAGCTGTTCTAAGCGTGTGTAAAGTAATAAGAGTGTATGGTTCAGAGCACTGTAGAACACTCATTCGTTTCTTCAAGTATTTATTGAACACCCACCATGCTTACTGTTCCAGGCACTGGGGACACATTCTCTGCCTTGTGAATGCTCATATCCCAATGGAGGGAGAAAGACCGTAAACAAATACACAAATAAGTGACTTCTACATAAATGAATTGTTCCTGGACTTTATTTTTTGCTTTAGGATTAAAAACAAATGGCTAGCATACCACCAAATTACATCATAGGTTAGTCTCCCTCTGTAGCCCCCCTGCCTTTGTATTTGGGGAAAGAGAAGGACAGAATATGGACAGGGATCACCTCTTCTAAGGAGTGATGAGTAGACAGTTTATAGTAGAGTTATTAAAAAATAAAAACTGTGAACTTAAGGGGCACCTGGGTGGCTCAGTCGGTTAAGCGTCCGACTTCAGCCAGGTCACGATCTCGCGGTCCGTGAGTTCGAGCCCTGCGTCGTGCTCTGTGCTGACAGCTCAGAGCCTGGAGCCTGTTTCGGATTCTGTGTCTCCCTCTCTCTCTGCCCCTCCCCTGTTCATGCTCTGTCCCTCTCTGTCTCAAAAATAAATAAACATTAAAAAAACAAACAAAAAAACCCTGAACTTAAATAGTGCTACCAAGCACAGGACAGAGTATCCAGAGATCTGAGCTCTGGCTCTAAGTTCTGCCACAAAATGACTGCAGATAAGTCACTTAAGGTCTCTGGATTCAGTTTTTTTTTGTTTTTTTTCCTACTAAGGATAGGTAATGGATTAATTCAGCATTTCTCAAAATATGTTCCATGGAGCATTAACAAGTTCTGTGCTTGTTAATAGGTGTTACTCAAAAAGAGGGTTCTATAGGAGGGCCACAGCTAGGCCAACGCTACAGCTGGAACAGGGCCCCTCAGGAGAACGCAGCCCTGGGGGCTCACAGCGTGGCAAGATGGAAGGAATTAGAGAAAGAGGCCCCTTCCTCTGGTGGGGAAGCAGGGCCCAGCCTGCATTTCGTCTCCCACCGCCCTCTGCACAAGGCCTGCACAACATTAAAAAGCTGCCTTGTCTATAGTCAGATAGGTTTGGGAGATTGCTGGCCTGAGCACGTTAAGCAGACACGATATCCGAAAGCTTTCATAGGCTAACATGCTACCCTTTGAATCACCAAGTGAAGAAGGTAGTGTGTGGCATTTTTCCTGTTGGACCTCAGAACACTATTGTGGGACTAGTATTCTTTGGAACACAGAAAAACTGGACTAGGTTGTGTTTACCAGTTGTTATTCTTAAAGTGTGTTCTCATCAATCCATTTTCCTCCCTTAACAAAAACTGAAGTCCTCACAACCCCCACCTCCACCACATCACCTCCAAATTGCTGTCTATGGTTAAACATTCCCTTTGCTCCATCGCTCTATTACCCGGGGCTATTTTTGTGGGGGAACATACCAGGACACCATTCCAGAACCTCTTTCTCAGAATTACGTAAACCTGAACAACCTTCGAGAACATTAAGAGGTAGCTGCCACCTGCTTAACAAAAGGCTTTTAAATTTATACCAATGATGCTTCCTGCTCACATAACCAATATGTTTATAAATACACCTTTGATGTGTGAGGTGTGGAGGAGAACCGTTTCTACCTCGACTTCGTCCTCCTCCTCAGCTCTTGAATCCTGTAGACCACAACGCTGTGAAGGGAGAACCAGTTCACAAACTGCAACAAAATCACAGTCACTGACTTGAGTTCGTCTAGCTTAAATTAGTCTGTTCGTAAGCTTCGAAAGCTCTGGAAAGAAATTATATTAATATTAGTAAACATTAAATATTATTTAGTAAAAGATTAAAAAGTCAGTAGGTTTGAAAAATGAACTATTAACCCTATAAAAGTTGTTTCTAATGTGAATGGAGTGGGATCACTAAAGACAATACCAACCAAAACCATTTTTTAAAAACGTATTGGGTCCATCTATCTGCCTCTGTGAGCTGAGTTTTTATATCCATCCAAAACAACGCTCAGGCTTCTCATGGTTTTCGTAATTTGGTTGGCAAGAAATAGGACAGTAGCTCTTAGGTGGGGATATATTTGGTGTTCACGGACAATTTATGTAATATTTCTATTAATAGCAAAGAAACTTCTCCTCACATAAACTTTATGGTTTCCTTCCCTAAGTAACTATATATTTAACATGTTCTTTTTAAAAAAGCATTCTAATTACAGTTGAGTTTGAAAGTGGAATCCTTAGACCAGTATGCAGGGTGGTTTAGAACTTAGGAAATCAGTGGGGATACAGCACTCTATTTTGCAAAAATAGCATTTTATACCGAATTTTGTAGTTCTTTCAAAAATTCCCTTACCGGTGTAAGTGGTTGATTATCAGAAGTGAGCATGTGCTCAGCCGTGCTGCCGAAACCTCCCTCAGCCTTGCAAGGGTTTGTTCACCTACCCAGGCAGCCGCGGTCCCAGTTTGCTCCGTATTCTTAACACTGGTTAATAACTTTGTGAAGCAGTGCCTTAGACATCATCGAAACTAGCTCTGTTTTTGTTTTTAGTAATTCCAGCTTATGAACGCTCATGTCGCTAGCTGCTCTCCCATTTGTCTCACTGCTTTTACTGTCTCTGTAAAAGACTCCCTCCCCACCCCCCTACCCCCAACCTTTTTAGGCTTAAGTACCACCTGAAGAGAGAAGCCTTTTCAGGCCTGGCAGACTGGCCAGTGCCCTTTGTCCTTCTGTTCACCTACTAAAAGGTAGCATTGTTAACCTAATTCAGCAGGTCCCTGACTCAGTATAAACACTGCTCAATAGAGCCAGAAAGACTAATTGAATTGTACAATACATCATTTTTCAGCAACAGTTTCAAGTGGACTGTACTTCATTTCCCAGAACACCATCGTGTTTCCCTCGTTTAAGATATTTAAATATGGCACATATTTAACCATGATAAATCAAATATTTGAACCCAATTCTGTCTTTCTCCACCGAACCTTGAGCTACACGAGGACAGGGCCATGCCTGTTGTACTCTCCACTAATGCCTGCTATGGGATCTGGCACGTACCTGTGTCTCTATGCCTCAAGTGAGGCATTCTGTATCCTTGTCAGTTGTTGTTTCCAGTCTGGTTAAATAGAGGTTTTGGCTAATTCTAGGGCCTCTTTGTGAGCTGATTTGCAGAGACTGTAAACTTCACCACGTTTGTAACTGCAGGGCCCCCAAAGGATCACACAACAGGTACCTCAAAAATAATTGCTAATAGGGAAAAAAAATGGGACACTTACTGGGGAAAAAAAAAACCATTGATGCCTTTATATATATATATATATATATATATATATATATATATATATAATCTCTATAAGGAATGGAAACTTTTATATGAGCTTTATTTTCTATTACAAAATATTAAATGTCATAAATGTGCTTTAATCAGCATACAGTAGCCATATCACCTATTCATATTGGTGGGTTTTCTTGCTTGTATCTACTTGTGGTAGTCTCTGTGCCACCCTTGCCCACCAAGTGAATTTCTGTTTATCTTTCTAGACCTTGAGGCAGTGTGGCCTGCTTTGCCAGCGGCTCCCTTCCCCCCAGGATAATTGATTTCTCCTTCCTTTAAGCTACCAGTGGACCTCATCCATATTTCTTTTGTAGTAGAGAACAGGCTATATGCGACATGTAGTTCTTGTTTTAAATATTTATCCCCGGGGCTCCTGGGTGGCTCAATCGGTTAAGTGTCCGATTTCAGATCAGGTCATGATCTCACAGTTGGTGAGTTCAAGCTCCATGTCAGGCTCTGTGCTGATAGAGCGGATAGCCCTCTCTTTGCCCGACTCTCTCTCATAAATAAATAAAGCATTTTAAAAATAAATAAATATTTGTCTCTTATACTACATAGTGAGTCCCTTGAGGGTGAGGACTGTACCCTATTTATCTTCATTAATAAACTTCTAGTCTGGAATGTAAAGCATAGTGGATTTTCAGTTTTCTTTTTAGTAAGCAAAATCGTTTTTCTAATGTTGAATTCTATCCTTATTCCCAGTACCAGAGCAGTTTTCCTGGAAGCTTTTTAGAGAGGTTTTACCCTCCCAAGTAGAAACTAAGCCAACTCTGCACATCACTAGCCAGTCCACATCTCAGTATCAGCAAATTGGTAAAGATTCTCCCAAATTACCCACTTCTTATCCATTATTTAAACTACTCCCTCTGTATCTCAGATGCATTGCATTTCTACTCTTTCTAATGACAAGGAAATCTTAAAATCAACTTGCATAGTCTTGGTGTTTACCACCAGAATTGGATATAGAATTGGAAGGATATATTAGTCTGTCAGCCCAAGCTCAAAGTTATTCTAAGAGCAACTCCTTTCTGCTCACTAAAGTGTTTTTGGAGCCTGTTTTCAATGCAAATTATCCTGCATAAATAATATCCTTTAAAGCTATCCTTTTTATTCCTTTTGAATTTTGTAATATGTACATGATTTACCTATATTTTGATGGCTACTTATAAAAGTGGTATAGAATATACATGTATGTAGTTTTTAAAATTAAGTCTGTTTAGAATCTTTTTTTTTTTTTTTTTAAATTTTGAGATGACTGTAGATTCCCAGGAAGTTGCATAGATAGTAAAGAGAGGTCCCATGTACCTTTCATCCAGTGTCTCCCATTGGTTACATCTTAGATCACTGTGGTACAATATCCACAAATCGGGAAGCCTACGTGGTATCTTGAGTCTGTATAGTTCTGTGTCATTTTATCTCATGTAGATTCATGTAATCACCACCATAATCAAGATACATAATTAATGGATTCCTTTCAATGCAACGGTTACTTCCACAGGTTTCTGGAAGAGAGAAAGAAAGCCACAATTTATATTTAGTTAAGCTATGGGCTTTTGCTTGTGGCTCGCTCAGAAAGTAATGTGACTTTGGCCTTTCAACTCTGGTTCCTAGTTTGAGGAGGTGTGGAAAACTGGATGGTTCCCCAGACTGACTGAGGAAGTTTATCTTGTAGGTATCTAAGCAAGCCAAAGAGTTTCTGGAGTACGTGTACGAAGAGCCCCTGATCGACATCCAGCAGGAGAACCCGATGCTGTACCGCCACGCCGAGCCGCTGGCCACCGTGGTGCGGCTGCGGCAGCGGCTGAAATCGCTGCGAGCCTATTTGTTCAGCTGCCGGGCCGCCGTGGCCGAGGATCTGCGCCGCAGGTAGGTCACAGATGGCAGGCGGCTCCGGTTTGCTTTCCTCTCCCCGCCCTGGGAGGGTGGTTAGAGGACCTCCCTGGCCTTTCCAGTGGGCACCGTCTTCTGTGACTCTCGCTCCGGCTCATCTTTGACGTTTTTCCTCCAAAGTCCTCTAAGTTGAGCCAAGAAAAATGAAAGTAATAGCTCAGCGTAACTGAAGGCGTTCCAGTCATGGAACTAGTTGCCACAACAGTGAAGACTTCTCCTACCCGTAGACGAACTTGAGGGGATGATCACAGGAGTGTCTTCATTGATCACTTATGTAGCACTTTTCACTTTTCCTGGTTTTATTTGTGAAATGAGCATGTTTGAACTATTCCATAAAGACGTTTTTCAGTGGAAATAAGTGGTTATTCACATCTTACTTTCCATCCAGGAACAGGCTTGGTAGGTGATGCCGGGGGTGGAGCCTGGGATTAAGATGCACCGGCCCAGGATTCTGCCTTTTCATGTCACCGTTTGTGCAGGCTGGTTTTCCATAGGGCAGTTATCTCCGGGTTCACAGAGCACACAAGTCTATGCCAGGTTCAGATCCTGAGAATAAAACCGAAGTTAAAATGTGCCTGCTCTCATCAAATTCCTTCTTTTACAGTTAGATTTTATTAGCATTTCAAGTCTCACCCTTGGCACATACGAACTAGCTTACACTTGAAATAATTGTTGATGGTGTTCGTAGGTCCCTGAAAATACCTTTTAATGTTTTAATGGAAATGACCAAAAGCATACCTTAGTCATGGTTTCTGGAGGGGAGCCTACATGCAAAAGAACCTTTGGAAAGCATTAAAGTGATACAGTTTGTTATTTGAGATCTAGTTAGATCCAAGGAAATGGACATAACCCCCAGGCATCTGAAGAAGACATCTTAAAAAGAACTAAATGTAGATAGTGAGGAGTACATAATATCATAATATCTAGACAAGCCCTCATAAAATAATAATGAAAAGGCAGCTGCCATAAAGCAAAACACTTCTCAGTGGTAGTCATTCTATTACCTAGTTTTTCAAAAAGCACTAGAAAAAGGTCAGGTTTTATTCTTGTAAAGTCTAGGCAGATCTTAATTTTAAAAGATCGGGGCTTTCCCTGAAAGGCAATAGGATTATAGGTCCAACTAAACTAGATACAAGATTTGTAATGTTCAAAGTATGTTTGTTCTATCATTTTCACTCTCGGCTTAGTTCAGAGCTAGTTTTTCTTTGCCTGTATTTTTAGACAATATTAAAATCTACTCATGGGAATCATGTGAGGTACCTCTCTGGGACAGTGTTTTGCTTTGGATAAATATGCCACATCAGGACATACATTTAGAAATTAAACAGATTCTGTCTTCATTTGGATGACTAAGAATACCTTTGCTGTTCCCGCAGTCTGGTGGTTTACTGCCATGCCTACCCCTTATGGCCAGACCACCAGGAAAGGAATAGAAGTTCTAGAAAGAAGGCATTCCCAGGGCTGTGAGAATGAAGACAGCAGCCTTTCTTCCTTTCCCTTCATTTTTCTTTCCTCACTTGTCCATGACCCTTATGTAGTGCAGTTCCTGGCACCAGACAGGCATTCAGCAAGTACTGAACGGATAGATGGAAGGAGGGAGGGATAGACAGGTGTCTACTATGCTGTCACTCTAAACCACTGAACAACGGCTGGTAGCCCAGTTTTGAGGAAGGAGTCAATCTTCTGGTTTTATTTCTTCCTTGGGTGTCCGTTAGCACAGTGTCTGACCCATCTGAAACCCTCAAAAATAGTTGTTGAATGAATGAGCAAATGAACTAAAACACAAAGAAGTAAAGAAAAATTTAGTTGGTTTTGTTTTGGAGATCAGTCTCAAATCTTTCTTCTCCGTTTCACTTCCAATGTACCACCCTGGTTTGGAGTCTCAGGACAATTGCAGTGTCTCTCTCCCGTTGAACCTTCGCATCAGGCAAATTATTAAATACAAGTATGGAGTTCAAGATCTGTACAACTCTCATCCAATATATTGTTCTACTCTCACGTATCCTGGGATGATTTAACTCTTTAATGCATTCTGTTGTGGGAATTGGTTTTTCCAATGGAACTGCTTATAATAGTGCATATACATAGTAAGCACTCAATAAATACTATTATTCATACTGTTTTATTATCCTAGAGTGTTCTTGTCTCTGGCTTTAGAAATCTTTGTTTAAAGTTTCCACTTAAAAGCCACCCCTGATGCTCTGTCTACTGGACTCGGCCCCTCCTGCTCCTATGTCAGGAGAACAGTGAGCCAGAGGAAGTGGTTTGGAGCACTGACCCTGGGTATGGGGCCTGAAGTTCCTGGGTATGTGATGCACACTTACTCATGCAGTTGTTGCACAAAGATGAGTGGAGCAGGAGGTTCCCTAAGACCAAAGAATGAGATTCCTACGGAACTCTAGAGGAGGCACATTGATTTTTCTTTTTAAAAATTTGTTCTTTGTTTCTGTATGCTTATATGCTATGAAGATAATGGAGGGGCCCCTGGGTGGCTCAGTCGGTTAAGCCTCTGACTTCGGCGCAGGTCATGATCTTGCATTTGTGGGTTTGAGCCCTACATCAGGCTCTGTGCTGACAGCTCCGAGCCTGGAGCCTGCTTCAGATTTGGTGACTCCCTCTCTCTCTGCCCCTCCCCACTTTCATTCTGTCTCTCTCAAAAATAAACATTAAAAAAAATATTAAGGGGCACCTGGGTGGCTCAGTTGGTTAAGCGTCCGACTTCGGCTCGGGTCATGATCTCACGGTTTGTGAGTTCGAGTTCCGCGCCATGCTCTGTGCTGACAGCTCGGAGCCCGGGGCCTGCTTCGGATTCTGTGTCTCCTCCTCTCTCTGCCCCTCCCCTGCTCACGCTCTGTCTCTCAATAATAAATAAACATTAAAAAAAATTTTTTTTAAATATATTAAAAAAATAAACCCCAAACATTGTTACCATGTCTTCCTACCTTGGCACAGAGAAAAGCATACCAGCAGCAAGAAGTACTTCTAGCTTCTGGTGGGGGGTGGGGGAGGGAGGAGGCTGTTATGGGGAGCTGTTCTCTGTTTTAAAGTAGGACTATTTCGTGAAGCGGGTCTAAGATGTTCTGGGCTGCTGGTACTCCTCGCAGCAGGGCCTTACTTAATGTCAGCTCTGCCTTTTTTGAGTGTGCTCTAAATAACCATCACCCACCTAATAACTAAATTCCTGTCACCAGAGGCCATCGGTTACCTACCTTTTACCTTTATAAGGAATCTGACGTTTTTTTTTTTTGTTTTTTTTTTGTTTTTTTTTTTTTTTAATTTTTTTTTTCAACGTTTTTTATTTATTTTTGGGACAGACAGAGACAGAGCATGAACGGGGGAGGGGCAGAGAGAGAGGGAGACACAGAATCGGAAACAGGCTCCAGGCTCCGAGCCATCAGCCCAGAGCCTGACGCGGGGCTCGAACTCACAGACCGCGAGATCGTGACCTGGCTGAAGTCGGACGCTTAACCGACTGCGCCACCCAGGCGCCCCGGAATCTGACGTTTTAAAAACAAAATTAGCCAGCCCTGCACCTTTGATTAGAGATGATAAACTTATCTAGAAGTAATGTGTAAAGTTCCCTTTGTTTCACTTGGAGGCACAACATTTAAAGTGGAATATAAACATAAGAACCTACTGGATACAACTAATCTTATATAATCTTGATAGGAATTAAAGGAGGGAGGAGTTGGTGTGCAATAGGGGAACGAAAGAGAGCAAGAGAAGCCAGTTCTTACCCAGTTGTAAAAGGCATTCTCTCCCTGCCTGGTTTTTACCTCAGTACAGGAGTAGCCATTAATCTCCAGCAAGTAGGCCCAACATGCTGAAGACCTGTCAACGCCATATAAACAGAAGAAAGCAAACTGTTAATATTGCTGTCGTGAGAAAACTGAAAACAGACTGATTAATACTGGTGCTCCCCCTGCCAGGGAGCTGACTTGGGTCGTCCCCTTATTAGGGAAGTCATAGTTTGCTTTTAGGCCTTTCATTATAATGGCCGCCCGGTCTTCATCCTCAGTGTTCTTGTTCTTGTTGTTAAATGAATGCCTTGTTCTTGAACCCATACCGCAAATCTTGACTGGCAAGGATGATTAGTTTAGAAAAAGTCAGTGTCTTCCATGAAGTCTAAAATGTTTACAGTGCTGACAGTTCACTGTTTCTGAGGATTCCCAGATGGTGACCCTGTTGGATTGGTTCAAGGCCTAGTTAACTTTTCATGAGAAGAATTGTTTATAGTGTCCACACATGAAGGTACATGAAGAACTCTCTGAAAAATCTTAGCACTCTGAGGACACAGCCACATCAGCAGCGATAGGGAAGTGTTTGGGAGGGACCCTAAGAACTGGTAGAGGGTCTCAGCCCTGTATATTCTGCTGCACACAGGAACAGTAGGATGTGTGTAAATCACCTGTCACAAATGAGTGTCTTGGGCCCAAATTTGGCCTAGAGACGTGTTTTGTTTGCCCTTTCAGAGATGGTCTCCTTGACTTTTAAATTGGTGGAACAGTTGCTAACATTTAAATAACCAGGAGTTTTCATGTATACACAACGAAGCTCTCTGGTTCCTCTGAGGAAATCAGAAGCTCTGATTACATAGGGCTTCTGTCATTCCTGGATGATCCTGGACTCCCCACTTCGCAGAGTCTCTCCTGCTCCTGTTCCCCCCAAACACAGGGTCATTCAGTGCAGAATATGTTGCTGCCTTGTTTTTCTTATCCCCAGCCCATTTCATTTATTTATGGTGGTGCCTGGGCCCATGTTAGATAATCATGGTTTTATCAATTAAAAAATGCTTTCCCACAAATATAATAGTTGTTCTTTTTTAAAAAAAAATTTTTTTTCAACGTTTTTTATTTATTTTTGGGACACAGAGAGACAGAGCATGAACAGGGGAGGGGCAGAGAGAGAGAGAGAGACACAGAATCGGAAACAGGCTCCAGGCTCCGAGCCATCAGCCCAGAGCCTGACGCGGGGCTCGAACTCACGGACCGCGAGATCGTGACCTGGCTGAAGTCGGACGCTTAACTGACTGCGCCACCCAGGCGCCCCATATAATAGTTGTTCTTTACAACAGTCCTTTCAGATAGGAAACAGATGCCATTTAGAAAGAAGAGAAGGAACAGTGTGACTCTGAGATGCTACGTGACTTGCCTGAGGTGACAAATCTGGTAAGCAGCAGAGTCCCTGCTCCGAACCAGATCGCTGCTGCTCTCCCCGGCACATTTGCTGGTGGAGGTGGTGAGGGACAGAGGTCTCCAGGCTCTCAGGAGGAACCACTTTTAATTCTCCGAAAGCCTTGACTGAGGTCGTGTGGAAGAGTGGGAAGGCAGGCGGGGAGGTAGCAGACCTCGATGTCCCCGAAAATGGGGTTGCTGACCCAGGCGGTCCTGCGCTCCCGGTTGCTCAGTCAGGCTCGGAGAGTGAGGCGTGACCATGGGCTTAGCGTTTCCCCTAGGGCGGCATTTACCAGACCTTCCCATTTCACAGACCTATAAATTTAAAACAAAAACACGGAGCGATCTGTAGGGTTGCCTTCCATATATATCTTTAACCAAAAAAGACATAAACATTACCACCTATTTCTCACCATTTCATAAAGGAACATAGTAACACTACCAAACAAACAAGAAACAGGCAAATGGTCTCAGAAATCAAACCACTTTTAAATTTCAAATAGATTTTAAAATTCATTCTATTCTTTCTCATTTATTTTACCTTGGACTGCTGAAAACATCAGACTGACAACAGCTATTTGGACTAACTTTTCAGAAATCTGACTTAAGTTCTTGACTTGTTGACTTCTTCTGAGTGTTAAAGTGTATCATTCAGTCTAGGGAAAGACATTCTAGAAATTAATGTGGATATCTGAGTATTTCAC
This sequence comes from Neofelis nebulosa, assembly GCF_028018385.1. Taxonomy (NCBI): domain Eukaryota; kingdom Metazoa; phylum Chordata; class Mammalia; order Carnivora; family Felidae; genus Neofelis; species Neofelis nebulosa. Next base: position 28,486,464 of record NC_080783.1, read on the forward strand.
ACTATCATCGAAATGTGATTTGGGGACTTGGGGTACCTGTGAATCCAAAGTTCCTCTTAGGATATAAATTTAAAACTGTTTTTTCTCCAACACTAGTTGAGGCCAGTAGGTGTATGCTCCCAGTTGCTTTGGGCAGAATCGTATTGGGGAACATTTGGGCCTGCTTGTTTATCAGGTTTAGCCTTGGCTTAGACCACTCCGAAACAACAGCTTGACTTGGGCGTCTCAAGAGAATACCAAATGTGATTCTTCTACCTTTTAAGCCACCTACCTTTTCCTGTCTTTGGTCTCACATTTTCCTTGAAATTATAACCCTATCTACAGCATTAGTTCTCACTGAAATATCAGCTTTACTGAACAGTGAGAAATTTCTACCATAAAGATTCCCATTTTTATTAACATTATTTATCCAGGTGAGTACCTGGAAAGAAAAGTGTGGGTGTGTATCCTGTCAGACTGGCATTGCCTCCTCTTCTGTGAAGCAGAATTTAGCAGCCTGCTCGGCTCTTAGACCAGCCCCTGTTGGTGCCACCTCATGTACCAAGATTGCCTTCCAACTCCTTCCTTTGTTACCGCGGGGCAAGCTGCCTTTCTGGTGGGGGGGGGGGGGGGGGCGCTGCTAAATACAAAGGTTGAAATGTCCTTTGGCTATTTGCCAGCCTCTTAAACTTAATCTGCCCAAAACGGAGCTCACCTTCCTGCCCCCACTGCTGTTGTCAACCGTGCCTGCTGCAGACTTCACCATCAAGCTGGATGGCACCTGTAGCCACCTGGTTGATCAGGCCAAACACCTTTCTTTCATGTCCATATCCGGTCCCTCAGCAAGTACATTCACTTGCCGTCACCTGCCCGCTACCACCCAGGTGCCAGCCACTGCCTTCCTTCCCCCATGTTATTGCAGTAACGCGTCTCCCCCTTCAGTCTATTCTTAAACTACAGCTAGAGCTCATGTGTAAATTAGATGATGTCACCCTTGACCCAAACTATCTAATAGCTTCACTTCTCCAGGTAAAAGCCAAGGCCACGTACAGTCTCATCCCCAGTTACCTCTGTGCCCTCTTCTCCCACTACCTGTCCCCTCATTCCCTCTGGTCACACCGGCCTTTTTTTTTTTTTTTTGTCTTTGAGCCGGCTCCTCCTGTGTGAGTTTCTATCCTTGCTTCTCCTTTCCTCAAATAACCACAGGGTTGCTTCCTTAAATCTTTTAGGTCTTTACACAGCTGTCACCTTAATGAAGCATCCTTCACTCCCTTCCACTTCTTCCCCCCATACACTCTCTGTCTTCTTTCTGTGCTTATCACTATATTACATGGTATCTTGTCTGTCTCCCTCTCTCGGGCCGGCATGCGTGGATATGGAAGTTGTGTTTTGCTCACCCTATGCAGCCATATACAGTGGTCCTGCCCTCCCCATTAAATGTCAGCTACAAAAGGTCATGGTTTTTATCCATTTTGTTCACTGCTATGTCCCCAGGGCCTAGAACCATACCTGACATAGAGAGCTAATCAATATCTGTTGAACAAATGAGCTAAATGAGTAAAGTACTGTTACCAAGATCCCACCTGCTTAATTTGGTCACACTTAATTGTTTTCTTATTACAAAAAAAAAAAAAAAATACCAGTCATTATAGAAAACAAAAATAAGAAAGCCAACCATTATCCTACCACTTTGGTGCCTATGTTTCTAGACTTTTTCCTCTGCAGATTTTTTCCTCATTAAAATGGTTTCATACTGCACATACCACTTTTAACCCAATCATTGCACCTGGCATACTGTGGACATCTTTTTATGCCAGTAAATATTTGTATTAAGCACGATTCACTAAACAGAAATGGTGTTTTGTAGTGTGAGCATACCTACATACCATTGATCCTGGAAAAGTAAATAAGACTATTATTTAGTGTACCCAAAAGTTTGCGTGTCCTAATAATATGCTGAGAAATCATTTCATAGCAACACCTCCTCTTCCCCTGCACATTTCCCCCCCAAATCAGAGTAGGTGGAGGGGCTATCTGTCACAAAGAGAAAAGATGGCTTGCTGTTGGGAATTGAATATGCCTAATTGAGGAGGCTAGTTTATTAAGACATATCTCTTAAGGCAGCCTAGTTCTTAAAACACAACCTACACAGACATGACTTGCTGTGTCTCTGACCTACATCTGAGGACTATTATAACCAAAATCTGGGATCTAATTGTACAATTATTAGCCAACAATTTTAGAAGAATAAGCAGTAGTAGGACTTGAAGCATGTCAGTAACACTTAAATTCAGTAAATGAATACAACTGTTTGCTCTTTATAAGATTTAATATTAGCCAGATTGTGTGGCTTTATTTTTTCATGTTAGCTAATTAAAAGTGTCATTAGCTTGCAGTTGAGGCTTTAGTCTCAATAGATTATGAATCTATCAGAACTTTGAAACTACCAAAACACAGAATGTTTTTGAACGCAACACCTCTCATTCTACTTTAAGAATCCTTTTCCCTTGGATGACTTCTAGAACTTCTAAGGTTTTCAGGTCCTCTAACCTCTTGATCTCCTAATAGCTCCTCCCCCTTCTGTCATTTTCTTCAGAGATCTTGTTTAACAAATCGTGTACCAATATCAACACTCTAAAAGGGAGCTACAGGTTGCAAAAGACCGTGTCATTCAAAACTAAACTGATTAATAAACTGTGAAAAAGGAATTCTGGCAAGTGATATATTAATTTTACTATAATGTACACATAGCTTTTTACTTGCTGAAATCCTTCAGAAAGTTAAAAAGTGATTTTGTTTTATTTTGAGAGGAAATGAAATATACAGAAATTATCTAAAATCATTTTGTAAAGGATGACAAAAAATAAAACTCAGTGTAGTTAGATAAATATTATGTTCTTGGAACTGTTAAAAAAATACCATAAGAACGTCTTCTAGGATCTATAACTGTGATACAATCTGTCACTTTTGCAATCAGACCCCAGAATAATCAACCAAAATTAGTTCCCAAGTATTCCTACTCCAGGTTTTAGATTGTTACTAAGGAACGTAAACACAATCTCTGAATGAGCAGGTAAAAGAGACCCTTATTTCCCATAACTATCTGCCAAGATATAATATCTGATGCAATCTTGCTACTTTTTCAAGCCAATGAGATTAGCAAAATGAGGTATCTAGATCGAAGCTTGTTTCTTCCACATGGGTTGCTATCGAAATGTCTGCCTTTGATTTAAAATTGTTTTTCCATTAGCTGGGAGCATGGCTAGGCATATGATTCCTGTCCACATCCAGCCTAATGTAGCAATTTCAGAAAGAGTTTGCAGCTCATATGAAGAACACCAAATTGCATCTCCCTGGGTATGCTTCACAGTGCTTCTCGCTGATTTTAGGGTGGGTGATACTGCAGCCCTCTCAACTCAGTACAAATTACCCAACCTGGAGCACAGATTCCTGGAAAACACAGTAATACTACATGAATAGTTTTCTTTTAAATTACTCTTTATGCACTTCTATCCACATTCTTCGTTCAGGCACATAGGACTTAAAAATGGAGGTTGTATGTGTGTGTGTATGTGTGTGTGTGTGTGTGTGCATATACATGGGCCTTTTCTTCAAAACCTATCTTTTCGGGGCGCCTGGGTGGCGCAGTCGGTTAAGCGTCCGACTTCAGCCAGGTCACGATCTCGCGGTCCGTGAGTTCGAGCCCCGCGTCAGGCTCTGGGCTGATGGCTCAGAGCCTGGAGCCTGTTTCCGCTTCTGTGTCTCCCTCTGTCTCTGCCCCTCCCCCGTTCATGCTCTGTCTCTCTCTGTCCCAAAAATAAATTAAAAACGTTGAAAAAAAAATTAAAAAAAAAAAACCTATCTTTTACGTGTGCCAACGGTTCCATTACAAACTTTTTTTTTCTCATTTTAATCATTGGGCTTTTAAACACCAGTTGTGCACCACCGAGAACTGAGCTTCAGGGAAATGGTGGTATTAAATCTGTCAAAATCCTCCAAAGGATCTGCTTACTTCAGAGTCTGACCTAGTGCCTCTTCTCTCATTAGCATCAAAGCTTGGTGGGGGCTGAATTGAAGTCCTCAGAAATTAGTTGGGTTAAATGAGTCTTGATTTATTCGACTCAGTGACCTATCACAAAATGGAATGAGGTCCTCTACCTTTTTTATTATTATTATTATTATTATTATTATTATTATTATTTGAGAGAGAGTGTGTACATGAGTGGGGGGGGGGCAGAGAGAGAGGGAGAGAGAGAGAGAATCTTAAGCAGGCTTCAGCTCAGTGCTGAGCCCAACATGGGGCTCCATCCCACAACCCTGGGGTCATGACCTGAGCTGAAATTAAGAGTCAGGTGCCCAACCAACTGAGCCATCCAGTTGCCCTGACCCTTACCTTTTTTTGTAAAGACTACTGCCTTTGATTTCATTGGCAATTATCTCTGCATTTTTAACCCTGAGTACCAGTTGCGTAATATAAAGGCTGAATCATATGTGACCATTTTCTTTTTTAAATTTTTATCTTTACCACCATTCTCATTAGAGCAATCTATAAATGAAGCCTAAGTTACCTTCTTGGAGTGTCAGGCAATTCTAAAGGTGTTAAAGTAGAAAACTTTGGCATTAGAAATGATTGCGCTACTTGATTTCCATGATTTCTTTAGCAAGTTTCTTCATTGTTCTTTGGTATCTGAGAACTTGATAGTGCTGCCTGCCAGTAATGTGGTTTTCCTTGATGGATGAGTAAAGTGTGGAGTTGACTCTCTCCAACACATTTGTCCTTTGGCTCTGATGGCAGGACTGACCAGATGAACTTGCATTGGCATGAGCTGGGCTGTTCTCATGGTTGGCTTGCTGGAGAAATGCTGTCATATCTGATGATTAATAACCCTGCAGTCCAGTAAGCTCACTTCATCACAGAAAACCCTAAACACACAGTCACCTCATCAGAAAGCAAAAGACAGCACCGTTCTGTAGCAAAGATCATGTTTACCAGAGGATTGCAAAATTAGATTACTTTCAGTTAGTTTGCAGCCTTTGGTTCCCAATATGTTGACTTTTAGAGGGAATATTGGAGAAATCAGTAACTACCTTTTATGTAACATTTTAATAGAAATGAAGCATTTCTATTGAAACATTTAATTTAAACATTTCAATTAAGAAAATACAGGAGAGGTATGTGTGCATGTGTGTGCAAAAGAGCTTCCAGCTGGGTCCGCCTCTCATTTTCTCTAGGCCATTCCAGGGCCAGGCTCTGTCAGTTATCCCTACTTTTGTATCTATAGTTTCCTCCTTTACTAGCACCTTCATTTTAGCATATGAGTATGCCCAAGTCTCTCCCAACTTTAAGAAAAGAATCTTTTTGAGGCATAAAACTTATTTGAAGAAGTAATAACTGAAACCTCTCTAGCCTGGGGAAGAAAACAGACATCCAGTTCTAGGAAGCATAGGGAGTCCAAAACAAAAAGAACCTAAAAAGAGCCACACCAAGACGTAATAAATACAGTGTCAAAAATTAAGAAGAGTATTTTAAAAGCAGCAAGAAAAAAGCAACTAGTTACATACAAGGGAATACCCATAAAACCATCAAATGATTTTTCAGCAGGAACTTTGCAGGCTAGAAGGGAGTGACATTATATATTCAGGCATAGAGACTGAAAGGAAAAATCTTACAACCAAGAATACTCTACCCAGTAAGTTTATCATTCAAAATTGAAAGAGAGATAAAAAGTTTTCCAGACAAACAAAATTTTGAGTTCATCACCACTAAACCAGTCTTACAAGAAATGTTACAGAGGCTCCTTTAAGTGGAAAAGAAAAGGCCATAAGTAGAAGAAAATTATGAAGGAAAAAAATCTCACTGGTAAAAGCAAATATATAGTAAAGGTAGTGGTTGACCACTTATAAAGCTAGTATAAGTGGTAAAAGACAAAAGTGGTAATATCAACTATATCTACAATAATTCATAAAGGGATACACAAAATAGAAAGATGCAAAATAGGGGCACCTGGGTGGCTTAGACAGTTGAGTGTCTGACTCTTGACCGCAGCTCAGCTCATGCTTTCACAGTTCATGGGGTCAAGCCCTGTGTCAGGCCTGTGCTTATGGTGCAGAACTTGCTTGGGATTCTCTCTCTCCTCCTCTCTCTGCCCCTCCCCCACTTGCTCATGCATATGCTCTCTCTCTCTCTCAAAATAAACTTGGAAAAAAAAGATGCAGAATAGATCAGATAGATGAAACATGGGGGGTGTGGTTAAGAATGTAGTGTGTTCTTTTATAAGGTGTTCAAACTTTAAGCGACAATAAACCTAAAATAGACTGCCATATACATAGAGTATTGTATATGAAACTCATGGTAACCACAAACCCAAAACCTGTAATAGGTACACAAAAAATAAAGATACAAATATCCAAACATAACACTAAAGAAAGTCATCAAATCATAAGAGAGCAAGAGAAGGAAGAACAGAGAAGAACTACAAAAACAACCAGAAAACAATTAACAAAATGGCAATAAGTCCATACCTATCAATAACTACTTTAAATGTAAATAGACTAGGGGCACCTGGCTGGCTCAGTCACTTAAGCATCCAGGTCTTGATTTTGGCTCAGGTCATGATCTCAGAATTTGGGAGTTTGATCTCCGTGTCAGGCTCTGTGCTGACAGTGGTAGAGCCTACTTGGGATTCTCTCTCTGCCCTCTTCCCCGCACCCCCCCCCCTTTCTCTGTCTCTTTTTCTCTCAAAATAAATGAACTTAAAAGAACAGGAAAGAAAGAAAGAAACAATGGCCTTAAATGACACATTAAACCAAATGGACTTAATAGATACATAATGTCCCATCCCAAAACAGTAGAATGCATATTCTTTTCAAATGCACATGAAACCTTCTCCAAAATTACACATTAGTCTACAAAACAAGTCTCAATAAATTTAAGAAGATTGCAATCATATCAAGCATCTTTTGCAATCACAACAGTATGAAAGCAGAAACCAATTACAAGAAAAAACTAGAAAAATACACACATACTTGGAGGCTAAACAACATGGTACTAAACAATCAATGGGTCAATGAAGAAATCAAAGAAGTAATTTAAAAAACACCTTCAGGCAAATGAAAATGGAAGCAACATTCCAAAATCTATGGGATCCAGCAAAAACAGTTTTAAGAGGATATACAGGCCTACCTCAAGAAACAAAAATGTCTAACAGTCTAACCTTACACATAAAGGAACCAGTAAAAGAACAAACAAAACCCAACATTACTAGAAGGAAGGAAATAATAAATATCATAGCAGAAATAAATGAAATAGAGACTAAGAAAACAATAAAAAAATTAATGAAACTAAGAGCTGGTTCTCCAAAAAAAAATAAACAAAATTGATAAACCTCTAGCCAGACTCTTCAAGAATAAAAGAGGGCTCAAATAAGTAAAATCAGAAATGAGAGAAGTCACAACCAACACTAGAGAAATACAAAGGATTTAAAAGACTATGAGCAATAAATTGGATAGCTAGAAGTAGATAAATTCCTAGGAACATATAATCTTTCAAGACTGAATAAGAAAGGAATAGAAAATCTGAACAGACTTTCTGTTCTCCTCAGCAAACAAAAGTCCAGGACCAGATGAAGCATTCCAAAAAATTTCAGATGAAGAAATGCTTCCAAATTCATTCTACAATGCCAGCATTACCCTGATACCAAAACCAGACAAAGACATTAAAAAAAAAAAAAAAACAGGAAATTACAGATCAACAGCTTTGATATAGATGCAAAAAAACTTCAGTGAAATATTAGCAAACCAAAGCCAACAATACATGAAAAGGATCATATACCATAGTCAACTGGGATTTATTACTGGGATACAAAGATGGTTTAATCTCCACAAAACCAACCTGATATACCACATTAACAAAAAGGAGGATAAAAATCATACAGTCATCTCAATAGATGCAGAAAAAGCATTGGACAAAATTCATCCATTTATGATAAAAACTCTCAAAGTGGGTACAGAGGGAACATACCTCATCATCATAAAGGTCTTATATGACAAACCCACAGCTAACATCATACTCATTGGTGAAAAGCTGAAAGCTTTTCCTCTAAGATCAGGCACAAGACAAAGATGCCCACTTTCACCACTTTTATTCAACATTGTATTAGCAGTTTTAGTTACAGCACTCCCACAAGAAAAAAGAAATAAAAGGTATCCAAATTAGAAAAGAGGAAGTAAACCTGTGCTAGATCCTAAAGACTCCACTACAAAACTGTTAGAATAAATGAATTCAGTACTGTTGCAGGACACAAAATTAATATATGGAAATCTGTTGCAATTATTATGCATTAACAAACAAGCAGAAAGAGAAATTAGGAAAACAATCCCATTTACAAGTGTATTAAGAAGAATAAAATACATGGGAATAAATTTAACCAAGAAGGTGAAATACCCTAATGAGAAAAACTGAGGATGACACAATAGAAGAATATACTGTGTTCAAGGTTTGAAAGAATGTTGTTAAAATGTTCTTACTACCCAAAGCAACGTACAGATTCAGTGCAACCCCTGTCACAATACCAGTGGCATTTTTCACAGAACTAGAACAAGTAAACCTAAAATTTGTATGGAATAGCAAAAGACCTAGAGTAGCAAAAACAATCTTGAGGTATCGTGCCTCCTGATTTCAAACTATATTACAAAGCTATAATCATCAAAACAGGATGGTATTAGCACAAAAACAGACACATAGATCAATAAAACAGAATAGCCCAGAAACAAACCCACTCATATGGTCAACTAATCTACAACAAAGAAGGTAAGAATATACAATGGGAAAAGACAGTCTCAATAAATGGTGCCTAGAAAATTGGACCACGTTCTTACACCATATACAAAAAATAAACAAAATGAATTAAAGACCTAAATGTAAGACCTGAAACCATAAAACTCCTAGAAGAAAACGTAGGCAGTCAACTTTTGGACATCAGTCTTAGCTATTTTTTTGGATCGGTTTCCTCAGTTGATAAAAAACAAAGCAAAAACAAACAATTGGGACAATATCAAACTAAAAAGCTTTTGCCCCACAAAGGAAGCTATTAATGAAATGGAAAGGTAACCTACTGAATGGGAGAAGATATTTGCAAATAAGGGATCAATATCCAAAATATATAAATAAGTCATCAGTATAAAAAAAAACCTGATGAAAAAATGGACAAATCACCTAAAATAGATATTTTTTTAAAGACCTACAGATAACCAACAGACACATGAAAAGATGCTCAACATCACTAATCATCAGGGAAATGTAAATCAAAACCATAGGAAGATATCATACCTTTCAGAGTGGCTAGTATCAATACAAGAAATAAAAAATGTTAGCAAAGATATAGAAAAAAGGGATCCCTTATGCAGTGTTGGTGGGAATGTACTTGTTGCAACCACTATGGAAAAGAGTAAAAAGGTTCCTCCAGAAATTCAAAATAGAACTAAAAATCAGATGATCCAGCAATTCCATTTCTGGGTATCTATCTGAAGAAAATGGAAATTCAAAAAGATGTATGTACCCCTGTGTTCATTACAGCATTATTTATAGTAGCCAAGATATGGAAACCACTGAAGTGTCTATCAGTGGATGAATGGATAAAGAAATTGTGGTATACATACACAAAGTGGAATATTACTCAGCCATAATCTGATTTCAAAAATGAAATTTTGGTTGGGGCGCCTGTGTGGCTCAGTCGGTTAAGCATCTGACTTTGGCTCAGGTCATGACCTCATGGTTCACAGGTTCGAGCCCCGCATCGGGCTCTGTGCTGACAGCTCAGAGCCTGGAGCCTGCTTCGTGGATTCTGTCTGTCTGTCTCTCTCTCTCTCAAAACATAAATAAAACATTAAAAAAATTAAAATAAATGTTTTTTAAACGAAATCTTGGGGTCACCTGGAGCAATATGGCCGTCTGTGACAACATGGATGGATGTCGAGGGTATTATGCTAAGTGAAATAAGCCGGAGAAAGACAAGAACCATGATTTCACTTACATGTAGAATCTAAAAAATAAAACAAAAAAATAAACAAAAAATGGAAACAAACTAATTGGTGGTTGCTAAAGAGAGGGTGGAAGGGTGAAATAGGTGAAGAGGATTAAGAGGCACAAATTTCCAATTGTAAATAAGTCACAGAGATGTAAAATACATCATAGGGAATTAAAATTTTAATGATAATGTGTGGTGACAGACGGTAACTAGATTTTTAAGTGCTTATTTTCTAATTTATGTAATGTTGAATCACTTTGTTACATACCTGCAACTAATACTGTATATTAACGACAATTAAAAAGGTTTTTCTAGTTGAAATAATACATTTTCTTGTTTAAAAAAGGAAAAGATCCCTTCTTAGTCCTACTTCTTTTTTTTTTTTTTTTTAAGCTATGGCCCAGTCTGTCTTTTTTTAAGGGCTACTTCTTTAAAGAGTAATCCATAGTCCTTCACCCCTCTGCAATCTGACTTCCCTCTTCCTCTCCTGAAATCAGTTCGTTCCAGGTCGCTAATGATTCCCATTTGCCAAATCCAGCAGAAACTTCTCGGGCTTTGTGACAGTCTTACTCATATTATTTGACCTCTCCACTGCCTTGGATGCCACTGACCCTCTTTTTCCTTCTTGAAATTCTCTCCTTTCTTGGCTTTGCTGCTCCTGGCTCTTCTGCTTTTTCTCCCTCCTATCACCTGCTCCTTCCCAGTCTTCTTCGTGCATCCACTCCCTAACTAATACTCTTCTGCCAGGATCCAGTCTGGGTTTTCTGTTTTTCTAATATGTGCTGTCCTGGGCTAGCACTTACGGCTTCACCTTCAACCTGTAGGCTAAGGGCACACAAATCTCTTGCCTGGACTCCTGGACGACTTTCCCTGGACATTCTGCAGACACTTCTAGTCCTCTGCCCCAACTGAGCTACCTGTTGCGCAAAGCCAGTTCCTCTTCCTTGTTCCCTCTGCCAGTAAGTGGACATGCCATTTACCTAGTGGACCTAGCCGGAAAACTGAATAATCCCAGGCTCCTTCCTGGCCTTCACTTCCTGTTAGTCAGCATGACCTGTGGATTCTGCTACAGAAATCTATCTTGTGGCAGGCCCACTCTCTACAACCCCAGAGTAGCCATTTAAATTCTGTCCAGGCCCCCATCATTTCTCGCCTAATTTACAAAAAAGTTGTCCATCCCTCTGTCTCGTCCCCATCCCCTTCTGCTGCCGGGGTTCTTTTAAAGTCACAGATCTAACCATGCTGTCCTCCTACACTTCTGTGGCAGCCCCATCTCTTTTGAGGTAGATGCGTAGCAAGGCATTGGGAGACCTCTCGTTTCTGGCTCTGCCCTGCCTTTCTAAGCTCCTACCCATCTGTAGGTGTGCACTGCTCTTTCTTCCTCCCACACAGCCGGTCCCCTGAGAGCACTTTGCTCACACTGGCCTCTGTGCTGTCACGCGTGCTGCTCCCTCCACCTAGAACTCCCCTCCTTCCACACCTTCAGATTACCAATGGGCAGTTCTCTGAGGCCTTCCCGAGCAGGTGCTCTGCAGGTTTCCCTCACCCCTGCAGGTATGTCTCCTGGTCTCAGCACTCCGCCTCGTGAACTGGAGCCATTTGCTTACTTGCCCGTGTATCCCACTTGTCTGCATATTCTTTGCTATTAAAAAGCCATGTTTTTCTCCAAAGCTCCAGGGCCTAGCACAAGGCCCGTCACATATTACGTACCCTGCATCTATTTATTGCATTGAAACATATGCTGATTTTAGGTTTTTACCACAGTGACAAGTCATAGAGGTTGTAAGGTTGGATTTCATTTGCATTAAATTCACTGGGAGGTATGATGATCACAAGTAGTGTTTTCTGACGAAATGCAAATAATCATCCATTCTTTATTGAATACATTAATAGTAAAATTAATGCTGACATGACTATCTTAAAGGGACACCCGGCTTTGCCTCCTGGACATGAATCACTCCCCCAGGGGTCCCTGAAGTGGCTGTGAGCTTTTCTCTGCATCCCCTAGGCAGCTCTGCCCGAGGCAGTTTACTGCTACCCGAGCACACACTGGGTCCACAGGTCCTCTGCAGCCCCTTTTACTACTCAGAGTGTAAGGGAAACTGGCCCCTGGGGGTCCCAACTCGTTCCGTCCATTTCCTAAAGAGCTTGGTCGATTGAGCCAACTTGCCCACGTAAACCACAGCAGGGAAGAGCCCTTGGTGTCACCCTGCTGGGAAGTTGCAGGCGCTTTCCTGGGCTTCGCTTTTATGTTATTATTTACCCCCTTGCTTTCCTTTGGATGGTCTGCCTAAAGGAGATTTTCAGAGACCGTCTTGCAAACCCAACCTGCCGTGAAGATGGGAGGCAGTGAGAAAGAGGAACAGCCCAATATCTGGCCCTGCCTTTGAAACCCTTACCTTCTCTAAGCACAAGAGTGTGTTCCTACTTCTAACTGGCTGGAAAAAAAAATTTTTTTTTTAATTTACATTAAAAAGCACCAGTAAGGAGATACATTTTAATACCTCTCAGTCTTCCCTCTCAGGAAATTTATGGTTGTATTTGACTTCAGTGCTTTTGTGCTACAATTGCCATCCTGAGGGAAAAGAAAAGCTGATTGGCATTATCGTCTTAAAAGCCTGTGGATTTTGTGGCCACCACCATATCTCCTGAACACATCTTCTCCAGACACACTCAGCTTAGTTCCTTTATCTTTTCTGCATATATTGCATTTTCTAGTTCTTTGTGTCTGTTATGACCGACCCCGTATAAATTATAGTAGTAGACACTGACAGGTGGTAGAGAGGAGACAGTAGATGAGGTGCTTCTGCGGGGAGAGAAGACAAACGTGAAATATATTCACACCCAGAAACATTAAACACATAGATAACTTTAGCAGTACAAATAATGTTAGATGACTGTGCTCAAAGTTGGTTAGTTATTGTGAGAAGAGGAGTGGTAGTTAATGAGCAGTGTTTGGAAGCAAGAAGGACCTAGCCCAGTAAGGAGAATCTGGAGATCATTGCTCATCAACTGTGTTCATTGACACATTCATCTCCAGCCTTTAGCACAACACCTGGCTTGTTTTATGCACTAAGTTGTTAACTGGTTAATGAACGGACTGGCTGTAGTACTCTAGGAAGAGTCTACCAGTACGATTTGATTTGTAAGTTTATAATTATTTCTTACATCCTGTGTACTCTGTCATAGAAGTCTTAGGATTTTAGAGCAGGAAGGACTAAGTGGCAAAACATCGAGATGACCCTGCCCTGTGTTTGTTCCTGCTACGGTCCATTTCAGTCAGTTTCCTTCTCCCACAGTGTCCGGCTGACCTACGTTTGTACAAACCAATGGAAGAGGTAGAAGCTAATCTTGAAATGATTTTCCAGCCTACCTACTTGATTCACTCTGTCTCCATTTCTTAGCCCTTCTGACACATTGCTTTTATTTTACTTTATTAAAGGGATTTCAATATTAAGCATTTGCTGTTTAAAGATTATTCCTCCCATTGAGCCATGCTCAAACATTCCGTGTCCCCTTATTGGACTATCCTATGTTGCTACGCTAGCTGCCCCACTCTAAGACTGCGTCCTAGGTTTCCTATTTGGCATGTATCTTTAGGTCTCAAGTTTTCCTGCAAATGCTTACATTATATATAAATAGGAAACTATAAATGCAATGTTGTATTCAGATTGGATCCTTGACTAGAAAAAAGGACATTAGACAATTGGTGAAATTTGAATAAAGTCTATAATTTGCATAATGCTTCCTTTCTTAGGTTTGGTCAATCCACCATGGTTGTGTATGATGTTAACATCGGGGTAGCCAGGTGAAGTACATGAGGGTTATAAACTGTTCACAAATAGAGGAAATGTTAGAAACCTGTAAACATGCTGGTTATTTTTAAAACAATTTTTCAAGCAGGAGAAAAATTGCAGAATGCCAAAGTGTACTTTAGATAATTCCAGGCAGTGTAAGGTAAACAAATAACAACCCCTTTCCCTGCTATGCCCCTTCCTACTCAGTTCCCTTCTAGGTCCATCCCATCCATTCCCACAGCTTTAACTGTCACCTCTGTGCTGATGTCAGAAATGCCCTGGAGTATTCCACATCTCTTCATCCCTTATTTCCAAGGCCCATATTTGCTGGCTCTCCTACAAGCACTCTATATTCAGCACGTGTGAAACTCAGTTCTGTATCCCCTGCCCTGACAGCCTGCCCTGTGTAGGCTAGTGACATCACCATCCTGTCACCCAAGCTAGATACTTCAGTCTCTTTTGATTCCTTTCTCCTCTTTCACAGATTCTAAACATTGTCAATTCTTCATCCAAAAGGTCTCCTGTATTACCTATCCCCCACTTTCACTGTCCTCCTGTGGTTACCCTAAAATAGACTCTCAAATACCTGTCGGGACTATCTCTGCCTGCAGTCTGCCCATAATCTCTACTGCCTTCAGAAATTGGGCATGACAGAGTATATCAGTGTCACTTTCCTGCTTAAAAATGTATAAATGGTTGGGGCGCCTGGGTGGCTCAGTCGGTTAAGCGGCCGACTTCGGCTCAGGTCATGATCTCGCGGCCCGTGAGTTCGAGCCCCGCGTCAGGCTCTGTGCTGACCGTTCAGAGCCTGGAGCCTGTTTCAGATTCTTTGTCTCCCTCTCTCTCTGACCCTCCCCCGTTCATGCTCTGTCTCTCTCTGTCTCAAAAATAAATAAACGTTAAAAAAAAAAAAGTATAAATGGCTATATATTGCTTCTGGCCTAAGTAGGAATAACATCTACCTACAAGAGACATGCATTATATAGCTAAATTAGATAGTTAGCCTGCCTCTCTCTTTCCTCTACTCACACCTTCAAGAAAGTGGAAGGAGTACAGGCCTTTGGAGTTAGAAAGTCCTGACCTTGAATCCCAGATTTGTGACTTTGGACAAATTAGTCTTTGCCTCAGAGCATCAGTTTTTTCTCACGTAAAATGGAGGCTATACTTACATGTAGGGCAGTTGTGAGAATTAAATTAAATGATGATGTATGTTGGGGCACCTGGCTGGCTCAATTGGAGGAGCATGTGGCTCTTAATCTCAGGGTCGTGGGTTCGAGGCCCATGTTGGGTATAGAGATTACTTAAATAAATAAAACTCTTAAAAAAAAAAAAAAAAAGGAAAGAAAGAAAAGAAATGATGATGTATGTCAAGTGTCCAGCCCCCAGTGGGCTTTTCTTACTGTTATTGGTGCTTAATACTATAGGGTGCCAGGAGGAATACATCTCTCAATCACCTCTGTCTTGTATGCGTGTTTTTGAAAATGGAAGTGGTCTACCTTCCACAACAAGGAGCCTGTCTGTAGTAGGGAAACTTATCCCTCATGTGGAGGAATAGGCACTTTCCCCATAACCTACCCACCTGGGCTTGGAATGTGTACCCCCTTCCTGCCACAGGTGTGGCCCTGAACCATTAGAGATGAAGAGTCCAGCCTCAGGTACTATAATGCATTTCCTAGAATATAAGTGCCTTGCCATTCACTCAGTCTATTCTCATTTCTGTGGACAAAACAGGGCATTTTAGTAGAATTTTTCAGAGCCTATCATACTTACTAGGAGAACTCCAAACAAGCATATGCCTGTACCAGACCTCCATGGGGGAAGGAGTTTATCTAACAGGTGCCCTTTCTTCAGTGGCTTAGTACAGTGGCTGACACATAGTTGTGCTTAATCAGTATTGGATAGATAGAAAGATGAATGGAAGGATGAAGGAATGATTTAATCTCTAGGATTTGTCTATTAATGCATGCATAATTGAAAGACTGAATAATAAATTTCCCAATGAGCTGGATATTAGCTCAGGGATTCTAAACCTTGGCTGCACTAGTCACCAGGAGAATTTTTGTTTCATTTAACACTGATTTCTGAGTTCTACCCATGCTTATGCCCCGTTATTTTCTAAAATCTCCCCCAACTGATTTTAATAGACAGTCAGGGTTGGGGTCAAACATGCCAGACCATTCTAAAAATATGTATCCTGTGCATAACTTACCATTCTCAATTAACAGTTTATATATCTTTTCCTCACTTAACTCTCCTTGGCTTATTACTGGGAATGTCTTATTCACAATTGTCCACCTAGTGCCTAGCACAGTGCTTGGTATATAGAGGACAGTTATAAACGTTAATTGAATAAATTGGTTGTTTTATTTAGGATACAAAAAAAATCGCACAGTACCACAAAAGACAGAAAAAAAATGCTGGCACCATGAGTTTTATTTTGGGATGTATGTGTGTTGGTCAGGAGGGTTCTAACCGTCTATACTTTGGTATGATTTTTGTCCATAATCCATTGTTTTTTTCTCTGTTCACAGTCATTTATCCAGATACTGTAAATTGACAGCAGCTAAATATATTAGACTCTGTCAGGGAATCCCAATATGAAATATTTCACCCCATTAGTCCCATCTGTACCTATGCACTAAAATTCGTCATGATATATGCAAGAGGATAGTTCATTAATGTGATATCAAGCACCATTGTCCCCATTAAAAGAAAGCCATAAAACCCTTTAGACAAAGACACACAGGTTGCCACACCGATTTTCTCAATTCCATAATCTAGTAATTTAGGCATAGAACTGGAAAGATATTTAAAGACATCATGTTCAGTAGTCTTTATTCAACATTGAGGAAGCTGGAGCTAGGTGGGTTTTAGGATTTGCCTGAGATGACACAACCTGTGAGAGACACAACTAGTGCAAGAAACCTGATGTTCTAACCCACCGTGGATTGCATTAGAGTCAAAGGTCAGGATAAATTCCAAGAAATGCCCAATCTTCTAAGACTGAATGAAGAAGAAATGCAAGATCTGAATAGACAAATTATAAATACTGAAATTGAATCAGTAATCAAAAATTTCCAGCAAATAAAAGTCCAGTACCAGATGGCTTCATAGGTGAATTCTACTAAACATTAAAAAAGAGTTAACACCTATCCTTCTCAAACTATTGCCAAAAAAAAAAAAAAAAAAAAAAAAATAGAAGAGGAAGAGTACTTCCAAACACATTCTATGAGGCCAGCATTACCCTAATACCAAAACCAGACAAAGACAGTCAAGAAAGAAAGAAAGAAAGAAAGAAAGAAAGAAAGAAAGAAGAAAGAGAAAAGAAAAAGAAAAGAAAAAGAAAAAGGAAGAAAAGAAAATTACAGGCCAGTATCACTGATGAACATACGTACAAGTATCTTCAACAAAATATTAGCAAACCAAATTCAGTAATATATTGAAAGGATAATAGGCAGTGATCAAGCGGGATTTGTTCCAGGGATTCAAGGAAGTTTCAATATCCAAAAGTACACAGATAATCCACATGATAAGCCACATAAACAGAGGGATAAAAATTATATCATTATCTCAATAGATGCAGAAAAAGCATGACAAAATTCAACATCCACTTACGATAAAAACTCAACAAAGTGAGTCTAGAAGGAACATACCTCAACATGATAAAAGCAACATATGACAAACCCACAAATAACATCATACTCAATGGTGAAAAGCTAAAAGCTTTTCCTTCAAGATTAGACACAAGACAAAGATGCCCACTCTCACCACTTTTTAAAAAATTTTTTTAATGTTTACTTTGTCTACTTTTGATGGGGGGAGGGGCAGAAAGAGAGAAAGAATCCCAAGTAGGCTGCACACTAGCACAGAGCCTGACACAGGGCTTGATCCCACAACTGCAAGACCATGACCCAAGCCAATATCAAGAGTTGGAAGTTCAACCAATTGAGCTACCCAGGCGCCCCTCACTCTTAAGCCTTTTATTCAAATTATGGAAAATGATAAAGCTGAGAAAAAGATTAAAAAAAATATAGAACATGAGGGGAGAATTAGAGAACTAAGTGATTTAATGAAACATAATAATATCTGTATCATAGGAGTTCCAGAAGAAGAAGAGAGAGAAAGGGGCAGAAGGTTTACTTGAACAGATTATAGCTGAGGACTTCCTCAATGTGGGGAAGGAAGCAGACATGCAAATCCAGGAGGCATAGAGAACTCCCTTCAGATGTAACAAGAATAGGTCTCCACAACATATTACAGTGACACTGGCAAAATACAAAGATAAAGAGAGAATTCTGAAAGCAGCTAGGGACAAACGGGCCTTAACCTATAAGGGTAGACACATAAGGGTAGTAGCAGACCTGTCCACTGAAACTTGGCAGGCCATTAAGGAGTGGCAGGAAATATTCAATGTGCTGAATAGGAAAATTATGCAGCCAAGAATCCTTTACCCCGCAAGGTTGTCATTCAGAATAGGAGAGATAAAGGCTTTCCAAGACAAACAAAAACTGAAGGAGTTCGTGACCACTAAACCAACCCTGCAAGAGATCTTAAGGGGGAGTCTGTGAGTGGAATGCTGTAAAGACTGCAAAGGTCCAGAAACCTCACCACAAGCATGAAATCTACAGATAGCACAATGACACTAAATCCATATCTTTCAATAATAACGCTGAATGTAAATGGACTAAATGCTCCAAACAAAAGACATAGGGTATCAGAATAGATAAAAAACAAGATTCATCTACATGCTGTCTATAAGAGACTCATTTTAGACCTGAGGACACCTTCAGATTGCAAGTGAGGGGATGGGGAACCATCTATCATGCTACTGGAAGTCAAGAGAAAGCTGGAGTAGCCATACTTATATCAGACAAACTAGACTTTAAACTAAAGGCTGTAACAAGAGATGAAGAAGGGCATTATATAATAATTACAGGGTCTATCCATCAAGAAGAGCTAACAATTATAAATGTTTATGCACCCAATTTGAGAACACCTGTATATATAAATGAATTAATCACAAACATAAACAATCTTATTGATAAGAATGCAGTAACAACAGGTGACTTTAATACTCCACTTACAACAATGGACAGATCATCTAGGCAGAAAATCAATAAAGAAACAGTGACCTTGAATGATACACTGGACTAGATGGACTGGAAAGATATATTCAGAACTTTTCATCCAAAAGCAGAATACACATTCTTCTCGAGTGCACATGGAACATTCTCCAGAATAGATTACATACTGGGTCACAAAACAGCTCTCAATAAATCAAAAAGAATTGAGATCATACCATGCACCCTTAAGATCACAATGCTATGAAACTTGAAATCAACCATGAGAAAAAGTTTGGAAAACCTCCAAATGCATGGAGGTTAAAGAACACCCTACTAAAGAATGAATGGGTCAACCAGGCAATTAAAGAAGAAATTTAAAAATATATGGAAACAAATGAAAATGAAAACACAACAGTCCAAACCCTTTGGCATGCAGCAAAAGAAGTCCTAAGAGGAAAATACATTGCAATCCAGGCCTATCTCAAGAAACAAGAAAAATCGCCAATACAAAATCTGACAGCACACCTAAAGGAACTAGAAGCACAACAGCAAAGAAACCCCAAGGCCAGTGGAAAAAGAGAAATAATAAAGACTACAGCAGAAATAAACAATGTAGAATCCAAAAAAAAAAACCCAAAAAACAACAACAACAAAAAAACATTAAACAGATCAATGAAACTAAGAGCTGGTTTTTTGAAAAAATAAACAAAATTGATAACCCCCTAGTCAGACTTCTCAAAAAGAAAAAAGAGAGGACCCAAATATATAAAACAAGAATGAAAGAGAGATCACAACCAACACCACAGAAATACAAACAATTACCAGAGAATACTATGAAAAAATGTATGGCAACAAAGTGGACAATCTGGAAGAAATTGACAAATTCCTAGATATCCACACACTACCAAAACTCAAATGGGAAGAAATAGAAAACTTGAATAGACCCATAACTAGTCTAGAAGAAATTGAATCAGTTTTCAAAAATCTTCCAACAAATAAAGAGTCCTGGGCCAGATGGCTTCCCAGAGTAATTCTACCAGACTTAAAGCAGAGTTAACATTTATCCTTCTTAAGCTGTTCCAAAAAATAGAAATGGAAGGAAAGCTTCTGGACTCATTCTGTGAAGCCAGCATTACCTTGATTCCCAAACCAGAGAGAGACCCCACAAAAAAAAGGAGAATTACAGGCCAATATCCCTGATTAACATGGATGCAGAAAATCTCAACAAGATACTAGCAAATCGAATTCAACAGCGTATTAAAAGAATTATTCACCATGATCAAGTGGGATTCATTCTTGGGCTGCAGGGCTGTTTCAGTATTCACAAATCAATGTGATACATCGCATTAGTAAAAGGAAGGATAAGAACCATATGATCCTGTCAATAGATTCAGAAAAAACATTTGACAAAATACAGCATCCTTTTTTTTTTTTAGCGTTTATTTATTTTTGAGACAGAGAGAGACAAAGCATGAACGGGGGAGGGTCAGAGAGAGGGAGACACAGAATCCGAAACAGGCTCCAGGCTCTGAGCTGTCAGCACAGAGCCCGACGCGGGGCTCGAACTCATGGACTGCGAGATCATGACCTGGGCCGAAGTCGGCCGCCCAACCGACTGAGCCATCCAGGCGCCCCTACAGCATCCTTTCTTAATAAAAACCCTCAAGAAAGTCCGAACAGAAGGAACCTACCTTAACATCATAAAAGCCATATATGAAAAGCCCACAGCTAATATCCTCAATGAGGAAAAATTGAGAGCTTTCCCCCTGAGATCAGGGACACGACAAGGATGTGCACTCTCACCTCACCACTGTTGTTTAACATAGTGTTGGAAGTCCTAGCCTCAGCAATCAGACAACAAAATGTAATAAAAGGCATCCAAATTGGCAAAGCAGCCAAACTTTAACTTGTCACAGATGACATGATACTCTACATGGAAAACCCAAAAGATCCCACCAAAAAGCTGCTAGAACTGATACATGAATTCAGCAAAGTTGCAGGATATAAAATCAGTGTACAGGAATCGGTTGCATTTCTATACACCAATAATGAAGCAACGGAGATATCAAGGAATTGATCCCATTTACAATTGCACCAAGTACCATAAAATACCTAGGAATAAACCTAACCAAAGAGGTAAAAGATCTGTATGCTGGAAACTATAGAAAACTTATGAAGGAAATTGAAGAAGACACAAAGAAATAGAAAAACATTTCATACTCATGGATTAGAAGAATATTGTTAAAATGTCAGTACTACCCAAAGCAATTTATACATTCAGTACAATCCCAATCAAAATTGCACAGGCATTCTTCTCAGAGCTAGAACAATCCTAAAATTTGTATGGAACCACAAAAGACCCCAAATAGCCAAAGTTATGCTGAAAAAGAAAGCCAAAGCAGGAAGCATCACAATCCCAGACTTTAGCCTCTACTACAAAGCTGTAATCATCAAGACAGTATGGTATTGGCACAAAAACGGACACATAGACCAATGGAATAGAATAGAGAACCCAAAATTGGACCCACAAATGTATGGCCAACTAATCTTTGACAAAGCAGGAAAGAGTATCCAATGGAAAAAAGACCATCTCTTTAGCAAATGGTGCTGGGAAAACTAGACAGTAACATGCAGAAGAATGAAACTGGACCACTTTCTTACACCATACACAAAAATAAACTCAAAATGGATGAAAGACCTAAATGTGAGACAGGAAACCATCAAAACCTTAGAGGAGAAAACAGGCAACAACCTCTTTGACCTCAGCCACAGCAATTTCTTGCTCAACATGTCTCCAAAGGCAAGGGAAATAAAAGCAAAAATGAACTACTGGGACCTCATCAAGATAAAAACCTTCTGCAATGCAAAGGAAACAATCAACAAAATTAAAAGGCAACTGATAGAATGGGAAAAGATATTTGCAAATGACATATTGGATAAGGGGCTAGTATCCAAAATCTATAAAGACCTTACCAAACTCAACACTCAAGAAACAAATAATCCAGTGAAGAAATGGGCAGAAGACATGAATAGACACTTCTCCAAAGAAGACATCCAGATGACCAACCAACACATGAAAACATGCTCAACATCACTCATCATCAGGGAAATACAAATCAAAACCACATTGAGATACCACCTCAAACCAGTCAGAGTGGCTAAAATTAACAACGTAGAAAACAACAGATGCTGGTGAGGATGTGGAGAAATGAGAACCCTCCTGCACTGTTGGTGGGAATGCAAACTGGTGCTGCCACTCTGGAAAACAGTGTGGAGGTTCCTCAAAAAATTAAAAATGGAACTACCCTACGATGCAGCAATAGCACTACCAGGAATTTATCCAAGGGATACAGGAGTGCTATTTCATAGGGGCACATGTACCCCAATGTTTATAGCAGTACTTTCAAAAATAGCTAAATTATGGAAAGAGCCTAAATGTCCCATCAGCTGATGAATGGATAAAGAAGATGTGGTTTATACATACAATGGAATACTACTTGGCAATGAGAAAGAATGAAATCCTGCCATTTTCAGCAATGTGGATTAAACTGGAGGGTACTATGTTAAGTTAAATAAGTCAGTCAGAGAAAGACAGATATCATGTTTTCACTCAAATGTGGAACTTGAGAAACTTAACAGAAGACCCTAGGGGAAGGGAAGGGGAAAAAATAGTTACAAAACAGAGAGGGAGGGAGGGAGGCAAACCTTAAGAAACTCTAAAATACAGAGAACAAACTGAGGGTTGATTTGGGCGGGCGCATTAGAGGGGGAAAGGGGTGATGGGAATTGAGGAGGACACTTGTTGGGATGAGCACTGGGTGTTGTATGTAAGCGATGAATCACGAGAATCTACCCCCAAAACCAAGAGCACACTGTATACACTGTATGTTAGCCAATTTGACAATAAATTATATTAATTAATTAGTTAATTAAAATAAATTCTTTATGTTTATTGTTTACTTTTGAGGGGGGGGTGGGGCAGAGAGAGAATCCTAAGAAGGCTGCACATAGCACAGAGCATGATGTGGGGCTTGATCCCACAACTGTAATACCATGACCCAAGCCAATATCAAGAGTTGGATGCTCAACCAACTGAGCCCCACAGGTGCCCCTCAATCTTACCACTTTTATTCAACATAGTATTGGAAGTCCTAGCTATAACAATCAAGAAAAAAAAAGGCATCCAAATTGGAAAAGAGAAGTAGAACTGTGACTATTTGCAAATAACATGACACTATGTATAGAAAACCGTAAAGACTCCACTAAAAAATGATTAGAACTAATAAATGAATTCAGTACTGTTGCAGGAAACAAAATTAATATACAGAAATCTTTTGCAATTCTATACACTAATAACTATCAGAAAGAAATTATGAAAACAATATCATTTACAGTTGCATCAAGAAAAAAATACCTAGGAATAACTTTAATTGAGGAAATGAAACACCTGTACGCTGAAAATGGTAAAATACCAATGAAAGAAATTGAAGCTAATACAAATAAATGGGAAGACATACCATGGACTGGAACAAATAATATTGTTAAAATGTCCATATATCCAAATCTGACCTACAGTCTGCAGATTCAGTGGAATCCCTATGAAAATACTTATGCTATTTTTCACAAAACTAGAACAGGTAATCCTAAAATTTGTACGCAGCTACAAAGACCCTGTGTAGCCAAAGCAATCTTCAGAAAGAACAAAGCCCTGATCTCCAGCTATACTACAAAGCTATCATAATGAAAATACAATGGCAGTGGCACAAAAACAAATGCATTAATTAATGGAACAGAAGAGAAAATCCAGAAATGAACCCATGCTTAGATGTTCAATTAATGTTCAACAAAGGAAACAAGAACATACAATGGGGAAAAGACAATCTCCTCAATAAATGATGTTGGGAAAACTGGACCATTTTTTTTAAATCATATACAAAATAAACTCAAAATGGAGTAAAGACTTAAATGTAAGGCCTGAAACCACGAAACTCCTAGAAGAAAACATAGGTAATAGGTTCTTGGACATTGATCTTAACGTTATTTTTTTTTGGATCTGTCTCCTCAGGCAAAGGCAACAAAAGCAAAAGCAAAAACAAACAAAAAAATCAAATGGGACTACATAAAACTAAAAAACTTTTGCACAGTGAAGAAAACCATCAACAAAAAGGTTACCTACTGAATGGGAAAAGAGATATGCAAATTACATAACTGATAAGGGATTAATATCCAAAATATATAAAGAACTCAATTCAATATCATAAAAACAAATCAATTAAAAAATAGGCAAAGAATCTGAAGACATTTCTCCAAAGATGACATACAGATGGCCAACAGACACATGAAAAGATGCTCAACATCACTAATCATCAGGGAAATGTAAATCAAGACCACCATGAGACATCACCTCACATCTGTCAGAATGGCTAGGATAAAAAAGACAAGTAACATATGTTGGTGAAGATATGGAGAAAAGGGAACCTTTGTGTACTATTGATAGGAATGTAATTTGCTGCAGTCACCATGGAAAACAGTATGGAGGTTCCTCAAAAAATTAAAACTAAAACATATGATCCAACAATTCTACTTCTGGGTATTTATCCACAGGAAAAATTTATTTGAAAAGAATATGCACTCTTACATCCATTGCAATATTATTTTTAACAGCCAAGATAGGGAAGCAACCTAAATGTCCATCAGTAGACGAATGGATTAAGAGGAGGTAATATCTACATACAATGGAATATTACCCAGCCATGAAAAAGAATGAAACTTACCCATTTGCAAAAACTTGGATGGACCTAGAAGGTATAATGCTAAGTGAAATAGGACAGAGAAAGACCAATGCTGTATGATTTCACTTATATGTGGAAACCAAAAAAAAGCACACAAAACAGAAACAGACTCAAAGACACAGGGAATAATATGGTGGTTGTCAGAGGGGAGGGGGTGGGGTAAAGGATGATAGATGGGAAGGGGATTAAAAGGTACAAACTTCTAGTTATAAAATAAGACACAGTGGTGCAATGTACAGCACAGGAAATGTAGTTACTAATACATAACAACTTTGTATGGTGATAGATGGTAGTTAGATTTATCACGATGATCACTTCATAATGTATATAACTATTCAATCACTTTGTTAAATACCTGAAACTAATAGAATATTGTATGTCAGCTACACTTCAATTAAAAAAAAAAAAAGAGCATTACTTCTTTTTGTCCTGAAATAAACTCATTAAGGAATTAAAAAAAAAAGAAAAGAAATCAAAGACCAAACTTTTACTTCCATCTTAGTATCTGTTAGAAAGAAAAAGGGTGGGTATTGTTACAGTTTCCTCAGAGACTGTTGGGAGGAGGAGTGTTGGTGCAAAGGGAAGAAGGTAGAGGAAAGGGATCTTGAATGAGACTTTGAAACTTATCAGGAAAAGTGTGTTTTGTGGCAGTCAACACAGTTCATTTGTCTTTCTGTCCTTGTTTTCAGAATTTTCCCCAGAGAATACCTCCTTCAACAGATCCACCTGTATTCCCTCGCTGATCTGCAGCAGGTAAGCACTCATAAGGGCCATTTCATTGCTCTTTTCTCATTGGGAAAGTGTCTTTGTTGATTATGGTATAGGTACTGAATTCTGCCATCATTGGGGTAGTTTCTTCATAAGCCCTGATAATCAGTTTCTACTCAGAATGAGAAAAAAAATTTACTATAAAAAATATTACAGGACAATAAGAAATGTTGGCAAGGATATGTAGGGACCAGAGCTCTCATACATTGTTGGTGGGAATGTGAACTGGTTGGTACAGCCACTTTGGGAGACAGTTTGGTGGTCTCAAAAAGTTAAACCAAGTTACAGTATGAACCAGCAGTTAGTTCCACTCCTAGAATATACCCAAGAGAATTGAAAACTTATGTCCATGTAAAACTTGTATACCAGTGTTCAGAGCAGCATTATTCATAATACCAAAGAATAGAAGTAACCCAATGTTCATCAGCTAGTGAACAGATAAACAAAATGCTATATATCCACACAAGGGAATATTATTTGGCCATGAAAAGGAGCAACATACATGCTACAACATAGGTGAATCTTGAAAACATCATGCTGAAAGGAGCCAGACAGAAAAGAATATATATGTATGATTCTGTTTAAATGAAATGTCCAAAATAGGCAAATCCACAGACAGAAAGTAGACAGATGAGTGGTTATCAGCACCTGGGGAGAACAAGGGAATGACTAGTGATGGCCTGGGGGTTTCCTTTGAGGCTGACCACGGTGTTCTGGAATGATAGTGGTGATGGTTGCACAACTTTGTGAATGTACTAAAACCCACTTTGGAAGAGTGAAGTTTATGGTATGTGAATTATATCTCAATAAAAAATTATACAAAGAAAGAACATCTGAAAGGCAATGACTGTATGAAACTCTTTGACTTGTGCTTAAGTCACTTAAGGGAGGACCTTAAAGTTTAATAAAACATAAGAAATCATATAAGAGTCAAAATCATCTTTTAAAACTTTTATTAGTGCTCGTCCTTTTAATGATTGACCAGGTTAGCAACCAAGATGAAAACCAGTATTTTTTCTGTTCAACCCAAAGTCCTGACTATGTTAAGCTTTGGTTAATCATTTAAATCAACAACTCACTGCCTAAGAAGCTTTTAGACGCTAAAAGCTTTCCATATATCTATTCATTCTTTCAAGAGTCAATTAAAAAGATAATTGTAACAACTTCCTAAGCATCTCAAATTGTTCTGATTCTGTTCTTTTGTTTATCATCGTTGTCCTCTGCTGTGGGTTTTGCCCACAGAAATAAGGTCCGCTTAAAAACTGTTCAGATCCTTCAGTCATTTTACAAGACTTTAAAGTGTTTTGTGTTTTTTTTTTTTTTTAACTTCAGACTTTGGTGTTTTCTTTGTACAGTCTGAGGGAGGAAAGTTATTTTAAATGGTAGTAGTAGTTTTAGAGCATTTAGTTGGAACGATCTGAGAGAATAGGAGTGTTTTAATTTCCATGTGTACATCAAGTTTAACCTATTTGCACATATCAGCTTGTTCTATTCTTCAGTCCTGTATACCCTTTACTACCTAATCGAGCGGCAATGATCTGCTGGCTGGGGTGGGAAAAGGTATATTACAATTGCCCAGTGGTGTTCAAGGAGAAGAATTGATTAAAATATCTATTATACACTTATCTATTTTCTAGAACTTCACTTGATCATAGTATCTGAGAACCCATTTGAGAAGTATGTTTAAAGGCATGGACATAGTCTTGTAAGGGTGGTTTAAAATAGAATGGGTGACGGGGCGCCTGGGTGGCTCAGTCAGTTAAACGTCCGACTTCGGCTCAGGTCACGATCTCGCGGTCCGTGAGTTCAAGCCCCGCGTCGGGCTCTGGGCTGATGGCTCAGAGCCTGGAGCCTGCTTCCGATTCTGTGTCTCCCTCTCTCTCTGCCCTCCCCCGTTCATGCTCTGTCTCTGTCTCAAAAATAAATAAAACGTTAAAAAAAAAAATTAAAAAAAAAATAGAATGGGTGAGTAGTTTTTGAGGAAGCCTTTTTTTTTTTAAAGCTTATTTTGAGAAAGAGAGAGAGAGTGCATGCCCATGCAGGCAGGGAAGGGGCAGAAAGAGAGGGAGAGAGAATCCCAAGCAAGCCCCACTCTCAGTGCAGAGCCTGACGTGGGGCTTGATCTCAAGACCTAAGCTGAAATCAAGAGTCAGAGGCTTAGCTGACTGAGCCACCCAGGCACCCCTGAGGAAGCCTTTCAAAAATGGTTACCAGATGAAGAGAAGGAATCAGAACAATTCCATATTCATTTTGGGGTATCAGAGTAGTGTATCCATTTGGCATGATAAAGCCTGCTATTTAAAGCTTCCCTATGCCTTGCAGACTCCCCCCGCACCGCCCCCTTGTATAATCAAACCACATATGCCACGCAGCTCACTTAAGTCAGTGACAGCAGTATTCCTGGTGGGCTGGACCATTAGCCCCTGGAGCCCCATAAGCAGCTTAATCAGTTTTCAGCCTCAGTAGTAAAGTGATAGGGGCAATCAGCAGCTCATCAAACTCCCTGGGTTGGGGGGATGGCTAGAGCTCTGTGCATCCATTTAATACACAACAGCTCACTCTAACCTGGTTCTTTGTGCCTGTTTTTAAGATCCTCAGACTTATCATATTTAGAGGAAGTTTAATTCAATTACTTTTTCTGCCTGAGGTGGTTTAAATTGAATTTAGCTTTTGATCTGTCCGCATCTAGGCTATCAGTACTGAAGGGCACCTCCACCCCATTTTCTCTTAGTTTCTCAGTTTCAGGCATGTTTTCTGAATCCAGACTGTTCTTGCAAATACGTAAGAGAAAGGAGCACAAGAGGAGAAAAAAATGCACTATTGGTCTGTGACAGAGTGTGAGTGACAGCAGGCAGTCCAGCCTAACTAATGGAGCTGCCAGCCCTGTGCTGTCCTGTCCCCTTCTGTCCTGTGTGTGGCTGTACGGTCATCCCGTTTCATGTCAGCTTTAGGAGTTTTAAAGTTATTTCCCCCCCATTTCATTTCCCTCTGCACTCCTAAAATAAAGGTTTCTATAAAAGCAGATCTAGCACATCAAATAACTACAGAAAAATGAACTTCAGTTTATAAATTTTGCAGGGGGTAGAAGGTACGCTACAGGAAGTAACTGAAGACTTAGACACCTTGAATGACAATAACATAAATATCCTTCCTAAAGGCATAGACTGCTCTCCACAGATTGCTCCTCAGTGAATTCGATTTTTCCCATTAGCTCTTATTTAAAAAACAAAATGTGAACATCAACCAAAAATCAAACAAGGTAAGAATTTGGTGATGGTGTGGACATCACCAAAAATCAAACAAGAATTTAAGAAACATGGTAAAGGGGGACTTACGATTTAAGCGTCTATAATCTTAAAATAACAAGTACACAAAACACTAGTAATACCTAAGATAAAGGTGCTGGAAGAATTCTGGTTCAAAAAATTTGCTTCCTTCTCATATCTCTGTTTTCATTTATATAAGTAACAATCCCAAAGTTGAGGAGACAGACTCAGTTCAACAATGTGGCTGGAGATTTCAAGCTACCTGAATGCTTCTGATGTTACATTCAAGACCAATTGCTCCCCGCTTCTCATTTTCTAAACTTAGTGGCCTCCTTTACACACATTCTTCTTTACATCTGTACACTTGGGTGTGAGGAGATGAACCGCACAGACCGACCCTGCTTAGCGGAAGAGGCTCCCTGCACTTGTTCTGGGAGCTGTAGTTGCCTGCTTGCTGGCCAATGAGTGCCAATTATTGACAAAGGTTATAGCTCATGCTGGTACCGAGTCCCCAGTTGTCTGTTTATTTCACCAGTGATTAAGTTGCTCACTGGGTTTTACTAGCACCTCATAAAGGTAGTAATTGAACAACACAGTCATTACGTGACTATAATCAGTTGGCAGCATTATAACATGCAACACAGAAGATGGGACCACGTACTCCTCCTGCCTTGTAGCAGGTCCAAGGACAGCAAAAGACAGGGGCGGAGGCTCTCCAAAACCTAGGAACTCAGAGGGGCACTGACTGGAGCCCATCATTTCTTAAGTCTAGAATTTCAGGTGAATTTCTCTCCAGGATAGATAGTTAGAGAAATTTATTCAATCCATGTTCTTTGAATATAAGTCTAACATAATATATTGTTGATTGTTTTTAATGTTTATTTTGAGAGAGGGGGAGGGAGAGCAGGTATGCATGCATGTGACCAGTGAAGGAGAAGGAGGAGGAGGAGGAGAGAGAGACAGAGAGAGAGAGAGAGAGAGAGAGAGACAGAGAATCTCAAGCAGCCTCCACACTATCAGCACAGAGCCCAACATGGGGCTTGATCCCAGCAACCATGAGATCATGACCTGAGCTGAAGTCAAGAGTCAGATGCTTCACTGACTGATCCAAATAGAATCATAAGCAGAAGCTTTCTTTCAGGAGGTGTGATTGCAGTGTTTGCTTTGTTTTTTTAAATGACAGAGCAGTTCCTTATAAAGGATTTGGCAGACAAGGACTAAGCATATATCAATGAATGAACAAGTACTGAGGCATGTTTTGAATGGGGGAAACTGAGGCACTGCTTTTTAAAAGCTTTCTCCTGCTTTGATACTTCAAGAGGGGGAAGTAGAAAATAATTTGTGTCTTGTTATTTTCTGTCTGTCCAGCATTTTCACAAATCCATGGAAAGGCTAAATTAAGATAGGGATATGATAAAAAGATAAGCCCCAAGGAATCAGCAGGAACAATACCATAACTCTCAATGCATTAGCTTTCTGCAGTAGCTCTCCCCTTTCCCTGTAAAGTACGTGACAGACCGTCTTCTTACTTACATTGCTGATAGGAAAATTCCACATTTTACCAATAGAATACATTAGTATATGTAAGTTAACATTCAAGGGATTATTGTTGCTCTTAAGGAACAAATCAGAACCCTGGTTTAATAGCTCATTCCTCAGACTGTGTAAGTGATAGGAGAATTCTTCTCAAGTTCCTTCTGTTTGCTGAAAGGAAAGGTCAGATTTAACTTCTAAATTTTAGCTACCTGTGCTCTTGTGACAAAACCTAAAAATGTATATTAATGACTAACTCTTCTGGTGTTACTCACCTTTGGGGCATATGTAAGCTAAGCATTGAATGATTCTATTTGTAAATGATTCATGAGAAAGGATACTGGAGGATCCCATGGGTGAGGCAGTTGGTTAGAGCAGCCCCTCCCATCGAGTCCCTCCACTGCCTACCACCTACCCCCCCAACACGCACCCCCCTGTTGTGGGACAATCTGAGGAGCTGATTTCCCCATCATCCACCTTCCCCCAGCCCTCAATTTCAAACTAGATCTTACCTTCAAGTTAAGGCAGTTTAGATTCCAGTTAATACAAAATACTACCTGGGAAGAATAAATTATTTTGTCACAAGTTCTTTTGTCTTGTTAATAAGGTGAAAGCACAGGATGATATTCAAGAGGAGATATATTTCAACAGATATGATGATGCAAAAAAGATGGAACAGTCTGGAATTTGGAGTACTTACTAAGAAGATGTAAAGTGGGAAGGATGCCAGAGGGGAGGGCCCATAGCACTTAAGAGCCACGAAAAGAGAGAGGAGTAAATCAAATGCATACTACCTTTCCAGAGTTGCCTAGAATGGTCTGAACTGCTTGCTTTATGCTAAAGCAGTGAACACTTACATTAAGCAACTAGGCATGTAAATATTTGATGTATCAATAGATGGACGGATGGATGGATACATTCACTATCCCTAAACTTATTAGCACACTCTGTACCCAAAGAAAAGCAAACTAGTTTTAGCCCCTAAACCAAACTCTAATGCTGCTCTATAAAACAACAATGTACAGAATTCTAAAACCAAGTAAGAATCTACACCTTTTTTGTATTGGGATAATGGCACATTGTTTACTGTTGCAAACTTTCTGCACACTAAACATTCCTAGACAGCTAGCTGACTTTTCAGTTAACTTTTTTGCCCCGTACCCATACGACTTAGGAATTGTCATCTCTGTGACCTAAACATTTGTCAGAATTGGGTCCTACCGTGAAGATTATCTACTCTTCCCTAGCTAGTGAGTGCAGCCACTAAAAGGCAATGTTTAAGACATTTTGAGGCCACTTTTTAAAAACATGCTTTGCTGAATTCTTCTTTGAGGAAGTGTGTGAGTGATCTTGCACGGCCCTGCCCCACCACGCAAACAATCAGAGAAAGTTATTCTCTGTGGGCACTGTTTGTCAGCAGACAAAGGCCGAGCCTAAGTGGGCACCCAGCACAGCTGCCCTTTCACCGAAGAAGCAACAGGTGATGACCTTTCTTCACACGAGGCTGACATCTTTGAATCCACAGTCCACAGGAGCACAGCGCCTCGGTGCCCACAACCGAGTCACCAGTCTCCAAGCCTCAGCAGCCTAAGGAATTGTATTCACAGCCTCTCAGCACCCCTGATCCCCGGACCATTGTCCACCCAGGCATTAGCGG
Source organism: Neofelis nebulosa (assembly GCF_028018385.1). Taxonomy (NCBI): domain Eukaryota; kingdom Metazoa; phylum Chordata; class Mammalia; order Carnivora; family Felidae; genus Neofelis; species Neofelis nebulosa. Next base: position 28,518,344 of record NC_080783.1, read on the forward strand.
GCAGGGTAACTAATTAGGAGCGTTCGGACTTAACAAGCAGAAAAACAAAGTGTGACAGCTTGCCTGTGTTGTTCCTTGGCCAGGGCCTGTGTCCGCTGCAGCCACCACTGCCCTCAGAAGCTTCTGGGGTGATCTGGGGCAAGATAGGAGTGGGGCCTCCAGGAAAACATCACTAAATCTTCCTTAGCTACTTTAGCCACCGTTGTTCTACTCAGTGAGCTAGAAAAGACCGTAAGTTACTTGGGGGAGGGGAGGGCACACATCATGCCTTTTAAATAAGCAGGTTTTTTAAAAGTGTGCAAGGGGTACAGGGAAGAATTGAATGTCATTCTTTGAAGGATTCACAGGTTGGCATCAGAGCAAATGGAAAACTCACTGTTTCTCAGGAGAGGTGTATCTTGAGTAGGTGCTGAATAGTCCATGCCTCGAATTCAGTCTTCCAGGGGGTTTCAGATCTTGGGGAAGGGGGGAGTGACGACCACTGCTAAGTGCCTGGGCTGGAAGCTGGGTCTGCCGACTCCTTGGCAGAGGCCTTAAATCTCTGGAGTTTTGTTGATCTTGACTACTGTTTTTTTTTGGTGTTTTGGTGATGGGGCCAGTTAGCTGAGCTAAAGCAGGTGATTAACAAGGTAGTGATACAGATTGTTCTTTGTGCCAGCCAGTTAGTCTTTTTTTGTTTGGAGAACACTTTGTCTGTCTGCAGACCCAGGCCCCACACCCGACTACATCCACGCACCTGGTCCAGAGACACAGTAAAGGATTGGGGAAGGTGGGCTGTGGCAGAAAACGTGGTTAGCTAAGGGCAAAGTATTGCCCTTCTTGGGCAACCAGGCCAGAAAGAGGACCATGTGTTGTAAGGGCTGGATAGAGAGCCTCAGTCTCCAGCTGAGAAAGAACTCAGTTGAGATAAGGATTCCAGAAGTCAAATGTGAGCCCTGGAAGTATAAACAGCATGATCATAGGGGAGGTCGCAGCCACAGAGGTAGGTGGTGCTCAGTCAGTGCTGATGGAGATCACTTTCCTGGAATCTAGTTTCCTGGCTCTGCTTCTATTATGGCTTCCAACCAGCTGGGATTTTGTTGTTGTTGTTGATTTGGGGGTTGTATTATTGTTGTTTCCCATTTATAAAAAAGCAGTTATGGGGCACCAGGATGGCTTAGTCAGTTGAGTATCCGACTCTTGATTTCGGCTCAGGTCATGATCTCATGGCTCGTGCACTCGAGCCCTGCATCAGGCTCTGTGCTAACAGTGAGGAGACTGCTTGAGAGTCTTTCTCTCTCTCTGCCCCTCCCCTGCTTGCACGTGCATGCTCTCTCTCAAAAATAAACATTAAAAAGCAGTTATATTACTGACTAGGCAAAGGCCTGCTTTCAAAAACACTTTAAAGATATAGACAGAGTAAGGTTAGTGTCGATCTTACCATTGGTGGAATCAGACCCTCCCTGCCTGGCCCCTCAGCCTGCCGCTTCACACACAAATGTTGTTAGTCGCTAGGAACAGGCAAGAATGAACTGCCATCAAAACTAATCTGTCACGTGGTCAGATAACTGTCACAGTGGCAGTTGCTCAGTGGGGCCTAGTTCCGTGCACGAGTTACCTATTGCTGTTTAACAGATTACCCCAAAACTCAGTAACTAAAACAGAAGTAAACCCTTGTCTCCCAGGTCTCTGCGGGGCAGGAATGTGGGAGCAGTCTAATTGGGCATTTTGGGTTCAGGCTGTTCGGAGGCTGCAGCCCAGGTGTCATTTGGGGCCACAGTCATTGGAAGAAGCCCTGACTGGGGCCGGGGCATCTGCTTCCAAGGTGGGTTACTTCCACAGCAGCTGAAAGTTGGTGCTGGCCATTGATGGGAGCCCTCTGCCCCTCCTCACGTGGGCCCTGCCACATGCTGCCTCGTGGGGGATCTGAGCGAGTGAAAGCCAGCAGAGGCTACTCTTTGTGGGTCTTTGCCTCTCGAGTCAGATAGCCGTCACTTCTGCCATATTCTATTTGTTTGACATAAGTCACTAAGTTGGGCCCACACCCGAGGAGAAGTGCACTGCCACAACCACAGAGCTTACAATTTTGAGAGAGACAGACAGACAGACCAAGCACGAGCAGGGGAGGGGCAGAGAGCGAGGGAGACACAGAATCTGAAGCAGGCTCCAGGCTCCGAGCTGTCAGCACAGGGCCTGATGTGGGGCTCGAACCCACAAACTGTGAGACCATGACCTGAGACAAAGTTGGACACTTAACCGACTGAGCCACCCAGGCGTCCCATAAACATGTTTTAAACCCATCATATCCTATAATAGCAGCCTGTCCTAGCTGTATGCTTCTTTTACGTATGTATTTTGAATGTATTTTTTACCGTTTAAAAAGCATTCTTTTCAAAACAACCTTGTGAGGTCGGCAGCTCTGCCTTGTCTCATGTCCATTTCATGGGCAAGAATGCAGATGTAGATAAACTAGCTGGCTTGCCAGAGCTACGCAGCTTCTGCTAAGTGACCGAACCAAGACTGAAACCAAACTTCCCTGCCTCCTTGTCCAGTGTTCTCTCTGCTGTACCATAGGAGTGTACGTGTTAAGCAGGCAGCCTCCTGAGTAATCTCACACTCTTGGAAGCAGCCACCATGTTGTAAGGAAGCCCAAACCAGCTCATGCACAGAGACTGCAAAGAGAGGCCACATGTAGTCATTCTAGCTGACAGCCCCACTGAGTCCTGGCGGACAGCCGTCATCAGCCACTAGGCATGTGAGTAAAGATACTTTCAAAGGATTCCGGCCTCTAGCTTTCAACTCTTCTCAGCAGAGGCAACAGATATCATGGAGCGGAGAAAAGCCATCTCCACCATTTCCTGCCTGAGATTCTGACTCACAGATTCTGAGAATAAAATGATGGCCTTACACCACTAGGTTTGGGGTATTTTGTTTTGCAACAGTAGACACTGGAACACCAGTAACTCAGCTGTTAGATCACAGCCTCTAGGAAGCTCTCTGAGTTGAAATGTGAGGGTCCAGGCTGAAGCCAGATGGAGGGAAATGGGAGGAGAACTTTCAGGCCGTGGTAGCATCAAAGCCATCAGTGACCTAATCTACAGTGTTTCTATCAGGGAGGCAAACAGGCAAAAGGTTTTATTACTGACATTTGACATTTCTGAAGAATGTTCTGTCTGCATGCTTCAGGATTATTTTGAAAAATTGTCCCAACACACGTTCACGGAACATGTATGATGGGATCACTTGACTTTCCTTAGGAATGAATGTGATAAAAAATCTGAGTCTCCAAGCTAGAGCTACGGAGAGCATGGAGTTCATAATTTTTCTATCCCACCTGTGCTCCTGAAGCAGGAGCCCAGTTCTCAGTCACCAAACCCTTGGCTGCACACCTATTCATTCATTCATTCATTCATTCATTCATCTAGATGTTAATTAAGCATATACTCATAACTACATGCCCAGAGTTATGCTGGCCTTGAAGTTGAGAGCGCATTTTCTCAGGAAAGGACTACTGAGTCTTATGATTACGGTCAAACTCCTGTACTCTGTACTCCGTCTTTGTGTCAAGAACTTCTGGTGGAGGCTGCCCATGACTGTGTTCAACCTAATGACATCCAGCAGGATTTCACCCCTTGATGCCTCATGCCAGCCACTCTGCCACATTTGTAGTTGGTCTTCAAGGGGCCAGAGGGATCTTGAGAAGGCTGTCTAGGGAGGTATTGAAGGCTAAGGAGGTTTCTAGCCTTTTCACCAAGTTCATTCACTGGATGTTGCTCCAGGGGTGGAACGAGGGAGGACGGCAGACTCACAAGACAGCATTAGCATTTGTGTCTTTGATGAAACCACTGGCTGCACGTGATGGTGAGCTGTAGTTCCATCTACGTTTGGAACGTGGTGCTTTTCAAGAATACCGCACCCATCCTTCTGAGGAAAAGTTAGCTGACTGGGGCAGCTTTTCTCATTATTTGTTTTGAAATTTCTGGCCAAGCCCTAGTGAACCATCAACACATTTGCTCCTGGAATTTTAAACAAGATTAAAGTCATTTGTGACAGCAGGGAGGATCTTTATAGCCCAAGAAATCAAGGAAAGGTAGAAGGAGCATCATCAGTCATTCAGGAAGCTACTGAAGCATTAATAAGCCCGGACCTCTGTTAGCTGTTGAACAGGTTTCTTGTCAGTCAGAAATTCACTCCTCTCCCAAGAGCCAGTCATTCATTTATCTATCCATACAAGAAACAAGTGATAAATGTCATATTAGGTACCAAGCACTTCCTGTGCCAAGTGCTGGGGACAGGATAGAGAAGGCACAGCGCCTGCCCTCTCAGAACATTCTCTCCCAGTTCTGTACTGGTATGCCAAGCACATCGGAGGGGCAGCCTAACCATTCCATTCTGCATTTAAAGGAGAGAAATAAGAGAAATGGGGCTTTAGCACAGGGTTATGTTGATCCCGGCTTCCGCAGGGGCCAGGCAAGTGGCATGGCATCTGTGCCTGACACAGGCCCAAGTAGACGCTTCAGGTCGTGACGAGGAGCCAGAGTACATCCTCCTCTGAAGGGGACAGCTGTTACTCAGTAGCTCCGGAGCTGTCATCTCTTCCCGTTTTCCAAGAGAAGCCGGAAATCCGCATTTTTATGTGAAATTTCTTTATATTTAAACACTCTGCAGGCCAAACAAAACACAGCCACTGGTTTTGACCTCTGCTTTATAATAGAGAATGCTCGCTTTTGTTCCTTCAGAACTAATGAATGCTCAATTATGAGAAGGAATTTGGAGGTTGGTGTTAGATTATGCTCCTCAAAAGGCTGCAGACCCCACCCTGAACCCTCGAGATACTAATTGACACACTAGCACAGGCCGACAGCTGGGCTCTGGAAGTAGGAACACATGAGGAAACAGGCCAGCTAGTCCAGGTCACTTTGGGAGGTCAGGGCAGCAGTGCAAACATTAGGAAGGCTGAAGACAAAGGTCAGGTGGCAGCAAGGAAGCCCTCCATTTCCTCGAGCTGTTGGTTAATGAATCATATTCAAAAACTATCACCAGATTCCCCCTCTCTGGCACTGCTTCGTGAGGTGGAAAACTTAAATGGAAATCAAAATTACCATGGCTGTCGGGAGCTTTTCAGAGACCAGCAGGCCAGTGCGAGGCCAACATAGGATGAAGTTTCTGCCTGGAGCAAAGGTCTCCAAAGGATACCTGGTGTTGGGTATTGCAGAAGGGCTGGATGGAACAGGATTATATACTGGAGCCTTGGAGCCCAGCTGCCCATATTCGAATGCCAGCTCACTCCAGACTCACTAGGTGACCTTGAACTAATCACTTGTCTTAATAACTCAAAAAAAAGCTTCATCTCTGAAGCCGGGGATAATAATGGTACCTTCCCCAAAAGTTGCTGTGAGGCTCAGAGGAGTGAACCTACAATGCTGCTTGACACTCAGAGCTTAGGAGCTACAAGCTTCACTGGTGGCCCAAGTACTGGGATTAGTGTTGCTAGGAGAGGTGGGCCTTCCCTAAATGGCTCCCTGTAGCTTTCTTCAGTGGCACCGAGACACTGCATCTGTGGATACCGATGGCAACCGCCACCGCAGAAGTAATGTTTGTTCTACCTGTTTGGGCCCTCAGATTCTGCGTGGGGCTCTCGGCCACTGGATCCTACCATAGCCGCACTGCGGTCACTGCACGCACCAGCGTGCAGGGACCAAGGTCCCTACCAGCACCTTGATAGGGAAGAGAAACCCTGGGTGGGCTTCCTCCTGCCTCTAGGGTGGTCCTAGACCAGACCTCCCCAGAGGAGCTGCACTTCGAGGCCTCCCACCCTCACCCCCTTCCTGCCCAGGCAGTAAGAACTCCCCAGAGGGCTGTGCTAGATAGAACAAGTCAGAAGCACATACTGGCCTCCTAGCTTCACCATCTTTCTTTGGTCTTGCTAGGAGGCCTTCAACACTTGAACCAGAAGCTGAGTTTTGGCTTCCCCAAAATGGTAGGCACCTTCAGTACTTGTCTCTCTGAAGAATGAGTGCCCTTTTGGTGGTGGGTGGGGGCGGGGGGGTGTTGTGCACAGATAATCTCTTCAATTTTAACAAAAAGCATTCTTTAAATTTCGTACAATCCTAGAATGTGCTGTGTGTGTGTGTGTGTGTGTGTGTGTGTGTGTGCGCGCATGCACACTTAAAAAATACTGAGTCCAGGGGCGCCTGGGTGGCGCAGTCGGTTAAGCATCCGACTTCAGCCAGGTCACGATCTCGCGGTCCGTGGGTTCGAGCCCCGCGTCGGGCTCTGGGCTGACGGCTCAGAGCCTGGAGCCTGTTTCCGATTCTGTGTCTCCCTCTCTCTCTGCCCCTCCCCCGTTCATGCTCTGTCTCTCTCTGTCCCAAAAATAAATAAAAAACGTTGAAAAAAAAAAATACTGAGTCCACACTGTTTCTGTAGCTATAGAAGGGAGGAGCTTACCAGACTGAACTTTTGGCAGAAATAAAAAGGACCCATGTTTCCTTCCCACCTGCAATTATAGTTTTACCAGCTTGTAAAGCACCCATAGAATTTGCAGTACATTCTTCCTTTGCAGGAGGGGAGAGGCCCTGCTGTGAGGGTAATTGGCTTTCTAGCTTCCTTTAATGTGCAGGTGGAAGGGACCTGTACTGAAGGGCCTATACTCTTAGGATTAACTGATGTTGAATTGTGTTTAACTTCCACGCATCTCCCTGAATACATGTGTTCCATTAAATCTTAGGAGTGGAAACACAGCTTATAACCTCGGAAAATATCCCCATCCCTATCACTTTTTATGGCTTTACAAAAACAGAGGTTTGTTTTTTTTTTTAATGGATTAAAAAAATTTTTTTTAATGTTTATTCATTTTTTAAGAGAGAGAGAGACAGAGCACAAGTAGGGGAGGGGCAGAGAGAGGGAGACACAGAATCTGAAGCAGGGTCCAGGCTCCAAGCTATCAGCACAGAGCCCAACGTGGGGCTTGAACTCCCAAACCATGAGATCATGACCTGAGCCAAAGTCTGATGCTTAACCAACTGAGCCAACCAGGTGCCCCATAAATGGATTTTTAACCACCGAAGGGATTATGCTCAACCCTGTTTAACCCTTGTGTTAAAGATACATGGCATCTTTAAATGACAGTTTCACACAGTACACCCAACTTGTATGACTTTTTTCCTCAAGCTTTGGCTGTTTACAGTATTCGTACCCAGGAGGAGAATCTCGGACTCTTCACTACTTTATATCTAGAATCCTAAGTTACCTTATTTGTGAAGTGAAAAGGTAGAGTTAAACAATTTTTACAGCCCCTCTCCCAGCTCAAGGAATCCTGGTTCCATGATCCTTAAGAAGTGATTAAATTGTGGAAGCTACTCTATATGTCTCTACTTTCTGGGATTTTCTTGCCAGTTTTCATAAACTAGCAAGGCTCTGAGCATAGCAAGGAACATGGAGTGAAAGCCAGATAGCTGCTCCTTCAATCAAGGGACAAATGTCAAGATTCCATTTGCCAAAGATCAACTGATGTTTTCACTTTTTGTCCTTAAACAGCAGTTTTAATCTTTTCCACAAACTTAATCTGAAGGACAGCTTACAAAAACAAGTTAAATATACTGATTTTACACAGCCCTTAAAAGCAAATTACCTTCTTAATACCTTTCAATCTAGTGGCAACTAGAATAGTCCCCAGCACACAAAAGTTGGCCAGTAAAAATGTGCAGAATATGCCAGCTAGTGAATTTGCTCCTAAATGGGCAGCTTCGATAGGTTATCTGGTGAACTAGGAGTTGGAGTTTGTGTCAGAGCTAAAAGCAGAGAGCCCCTTGCAGCACGGGTGTGCATGAAGGACAATGAAAGAATGGGGCATCATAAGGGAAGGCTTAGACCTGAAGAAAAAGGGAATTCAGGGAAGGAGGTTGTTGAATGGATTCTTGGCTGGAGCAGAGGTCAAGGGTGCAGAGAGAAAGTCTAGGTAATCACAGGTAGTAAAACTACCGATTGGAGTTTCATCTTTTTCTCTTTTTTCTGTCTGTTGCCCTCTGGGGGCAGGGCAGGGGATCATCTGACAGACAGAAGGAGCTAGAAAGGGCCAGGATTCTCAGGCTGCTTGCTTTTTCCCCAAAGTTGTTAAGGCACACTCTCACCGAAGACAAAGGCCTCCCATTTCATAGCACTCAGTCAAGGAGGGAGGAGAGAGACATTCAGAAAACCTACAACCCAGGACAACAATAGTTCATCCTTTACCAAGTAACATAATACTTCCGGCACTTAGTCTTTGTAAAATGAGAACATTGTACTAAATAATTAGATTAATCATAGCTGTTTTTTATTACATGTTTAAAAAAATGTGACTTTTATTATAGAGTGCTTACTTGAGGCCAGACCCTGTTCTAAATCCATGTAGATTACCTCATTTAATCCCAACAGCCCTCTGAGGTAGGTACTATTATTACTCATCTCTTGCCCAAAGTCATTTAGCTGAAGTAGAGGAGCTGGGATTCAAACCCAAGCTGTCCTGTTCTAGTACATACCTTCTCGTTTCCATTTTATATGAAATGTTTCAGACTTATCAAGTCCAAGAATAACAAATACGACCAGCTGCTTGATTACCCCTGCAGTTGAAGGATTCCCTTCTCCAGTGGGCACACACTCTGAACCACTACGTTTACTATTTGCCACCAGCACTAACATTTCTTTATTTCTAGAGGCATCCTGATACCAAGATCTACCTGGCAGCAAGGCCACGCCCTACCATTGCTGAAGCTCCACTAAGTCTTATCACTGGGTAGAAGGAAAGAATAGAAGGCAATGAGGAGAACAGAACTACATAAATGTTCCCATCACAGCCTGAGTACCAGCACCATATATGTAAAAATCCAGTGCCTGGGAGACGCTGCGTAGATGCTGTGGTCATAGTGCTTAGGCCAATTCCTGCCCAGGTTCCCCCAAATAGTCCATAGCCCCTAAAGTTTCTACAGTCTTAACCACTACTGTGGTGGCCAAAGTATTTTCATTCTGTCCAACCCAGTGACCAGTTGTCAAAAACAGCAAACTTCCAGAGCAAAGAACTGGATAACCCACAGAATATATTATAGCACAAATGGGAAAGCAGGCTAATTACATATGGACTTATGATACTGTGAATTTGCTTTTGTTTTTTGAAATTTTGGACTTAGCATATTCTATAGTCATCACTAAGGCTGACCTGTGTCAGTGTGTGTTTATATATTTATAGCTAGTCTGCTTCCAAAAAGGACTTTTGTGGTAGAGCTTCTCTCTCTCTCTCTCTCTCTCTCTCTCTCTCTCTCTCTCTCTCTCTCTCTCCCCCTCCCTCCCTCCCTCCCTCCCTCCCCCTGTGTGTGTGTGCACGCACGCGAGTGTGTGTGTGTTCATAACTGGCTACTTTTAATTCTCATCACTTGCCATTGGTTTGAATCATTGGCATATATACTTATCAAAGATGAGTCTTTGCTGCTCAGGATCCGGCGTGCCTGGAGTTCTGCTAGCATCCCTCCCACAGAATGTGGTTAGAAAACCCAACTCTTCTAGAATTGCCTTCAGCCTAAAGGTTCCCTTCAGCTACTGGAAGAATAGAGGACAAAAATCTGATGCAGCTGACATTTTAGGTGTGTATATAATTTACCAAATTGTTGACCACTCAGCTCTTAGTCAGTGGTCACAAAAGGAATTAGAAACCCTCCCCTGCTACCCCACAACCCAAAGAAGGAAGGGTGTTACTTGGCTTTGGCACAGAAGCCTGCTGGCACACAGTGTCAAACAGCAGCACAATGGTACATTTTGGCCACAGAAGGCTTTGGGGTAGCGGAAAGGGCCAAAATAGTTGTGGCATAAGTTGGCCAAGATATTAAGCAGATCTGAGTTTAATTTGATGTAAAGATAACAACGCGCTTTTTTTTCGTTGTTTGTTTGTTTTGTTTTCCAACTGGCTGCTGCTTTCTCTGTCTCCATGGGACCAAAGATTTCAGCCAGGAGCTAGTTCATAAGGGCATTCAAGTCCTTTCAAAGTGAGACATGCAATGGTCTTTACACGGGCTTTCACGTTTGGCTGGGCAAGATGGAGTAAGGATAAAAAGGCACATGGGGATCTGGGAGAAGCTGAAAATGGATCTTGAGGCTTGAATTCCTCTAGGACTTTGCTTAAGCCACATTGCCTGAGCTTAGAATAGAGAGGCAGGCAGTCTGTCTCCTTGGGATAAGGAAAGATTTGGAACTCGGCTACTGTGAGGTCTTGGCCCCTACTGTGTATTCTGGTTTGTTTTGTTAGCAGGAGCAAGTTATTCTCGTTTCTTGCCTTTGGGGTTTTCTTCAGCACACTTAGAAGCTAGGAGTCTCCACCCCACTGATAGGGTGGACAGAATGGGATAATGAAAGGGGTGGAGAGACAAGTTGATTCAGCTGCTTAGGATGAGGAAGGCCAAGAAACTTCAGGCCTCGGAGCTAGCTTCTGGACACATCAAGGGTGGGGATGGAAGGGGCACCATGAGGACTGAAGTTATCTCTATCTAGGCAAGAAGCCATTCTTCCTAAGAGGCTAATGGGGCCAGCCGTGCTAGTTAGGAAAACCAATTTCTTGTCTGAATCGTGACTTTATTACCTGTGAAGTGGTTAACAGTGGAGGAGAAGCTACAGTATTCTGAAAAGTAGTCAGTGAAGTGTAACCAATCAAAAGGGATTATGAGATATACCTAAAAATGGTTAAAATGGTAAATGTAATGTATATTTACCACACTAAAAAGAATATGTAGCTTCTTAAAAAAAAAACAAAAAGATTAGGAGCACCTTAGGAAGGCACTCCTTGACTTATGCATGGACTCTATTTCATGACCTTCTAAGTATTTGTGAAGTGCTAGGTACCATGTTTTGTGATGTGGTGGATTTAAAATGTGTAAGACAAGATGCTCATTCTAGATGGGCAGTATGCTGACGGGGTCCTCCGAGTGGGAAGGAGATGCATTTAGGAGGAAACGAGCAGTCCCTCTACCCAGGATCTGGAGGTGCCTACCCAATTTCCAGACTGGGAACAGAGACGGTGCAGTTTTAGGATTCTTGCCAAGACTATGCTATGCATTCCCCACATAAAACATTACCGGAGTTCGTTCTTAGGCCTGCTTGTAAGAGTCTTTAAAAATACTGGCTCAGTCAGTAGAGCATGCGACTCTTGATCTGAGGGTCATGAGTTCAAGCACCATATTGGGCATGGAGCCTACTTTAAAAAAAATAAAAATAAAAATGATCTATACGTGGAAAATTCCACCTTGAATGCAAGTCTTTATCCATCCTGCACTCCACTACTAAGAACAATACCTGGGCAAGAGGAAATGCCCAATAAATATGGAGTGAATGAATGAATGAGTTACAGGAAGAGGAAGACAAGTATGAGACTGAGCTCAAAAGGGACTGTATGTTAATTCAAGCCACGATATTGCATAAGTGAGCGTTTGTGACCTGAAGATCTCACTAACATTAATCTTGTGTTTTCTTTTTTCTTTAGGACTATTTAGTCCTGAGTTCAGACAACTGATTTTCGGTAACCGCTATAGTTCAGCTATAGCATGCCCTCTGAAAGGCAGTGGAGCATAATGGTTGAGGGCATGGAGCCTGGAGCCAGACAGCTTGGGTTTACATCTTAGCTGTACCCCTTACCCACTGTGTGATCTTGAGCGGATTACTTAAACATATTATGCCTCAGTTTCCTTATTTGTAAAATGGGGATTATTAAAGTACCTACCTCACAAGATGATGAGATTGTGTTATAAATACGTGAAGTTCAGTTGATTTACAGCACCGTAATAAAGCTTTTATCATGCACCCCGTGACTACAGGTGCTTTCTCTTTTTTATTCTAACAGTTCAAGCTGTCCATGAATAGCAAGAACACTTTAATATTAGAAACTCTGAAATGTTACAAAGGGGATTCCCTACCTGGACAACCTGACATATATTTCACATCCTCTTTCTACCACTACTGCCAATCTTTTCTAGTTTAGATGACCCCAGTTTCTCCATCTCTGACATAGATAATAATTTACCTTATATGGCTGATAAGGGAACCAATAAAGATATAGATAGATATAGATACACACACACACACACACACACACACACACACTGAACTTTTATTGAAGTATGTAAGCAAATTAAGCGTAATAGAAAATGCTTTTTCAAATGGCTTAGCAGAAATCACTAATACTGGCATTTTTAAAAATACATTTAAAATAGTAGTTGACTGGGGCGCCTAGGTGGCTTAGTCGGTTGAGTGTCCAACTCTTGATTTTGGCTCAGATCATGATCCCAGGGCCATGGGATCAAACCCCGCATTGAGCTCCATGCTAGGCATGGAGCCTGCTTAAGATTCTGTCTCTCCCCTTCCCTCTCTCCCTCTATTCCTCTCCCCTGTTTACACACATTCTCTCTCAAAAAATTAAATTAAAAAAAAATGTTTAAAAATACAATACATGGCCATCATGATATAGAGCTAAAACTCAAAAAAATCAGAGTTCAGTGGGGTGATATTGCCAGTAACACTGCATTTAAGAATGATAGTCTTTTCTATTATCAGGTCTTCTAGCATATTCTAGTCATAAATTATACGTAAGTATGCAGATATGTATTATACACAGTCATGTGTTTAAGGAAATGGTCTCTTTTCCGTAATTTGAAAATTCCTGGTAACTCCATTTTATTTCATTAATGCACATTCTCACATGCTGTTAACTACCTGCTTCCTAGGATGCCGTACAATTTATACTGCTGACATGACCTTGTGACAGAATCATGAGTACTACAGCTAATTTGGAATTCTTCAAATATGAATGAAAAACACAGAGGAAAAATTAATAACCTGTGAACGGGGAAGGGCTGGGGCGGCAGAAGCAAGGAAGGAAGGCAGCTTGGCCCAGGAATGGCATTGGAAGCGGGGAGAAGAGAGGGAGCTGGCTGCCTCAAGACATGTTATTTTTACTGTGGCTTCTTGCTCCTCTCCACCCCCACCTCTTCCAGTCTGAGCTTTGAGCACAGTTGAATTTTCACCACAGAACTTGGCTAGGTCTCCTCAGGGACTTTCTCTTTCCCATCTTTCCATAAATTATAGGTTTGCACATGAGAACAGAACAGATGATTCCCATTATCTTTTGGGTTGGGTTAGGATTTTTTTTTTTTTTTTAAACCTGCCCACTCTTAAATGTGTATCCTAGTTCAGGGAGGTGGAGCTTTTGTTAACATAGTGGCACATCCACCAACAAATTGATCCACTCCTCTTTAATAAGATGGTTTTAACCTGGTTTCCTTGACCAGTATGATTACGATCACTTTCCTGGGCCTTTAAATACTCACAGGAAGTCATTGCTCCTGAAGAACCGGGCCTTGCCGGAGCTGTTCACCAGTATTCCCAGCACTTGGAACACCACCTGGCAGAATGCAGACTCTGCATGTGTATGTATGGATATTTTGGTCCTTATTTTAGTGGTGAAGTGACATTTCCAGGACACTAGTATATTTTCATAAACGACCCATTCAGATCATTGTAAAGTAATTGGATAGATCCAAAAGTGTTCATTTTCCCCAGAGCATAGGGACCATTTATAGATAAAGTGTAGAAACTCACTAAAAGCTAGAGCCACTGCTAGTAGTTACTAACGTTTAATGAGCTCCAAAGCGGAGGACTCTCTTTGACTAGATACACAGACCAGATGCAAACTCGAAGGAAGGGGAAAAGGAATTTACTGTATTGCATCTGAGTTTATTGTGCTCTTTGTGGTCTCCTAAAGTATTCAAGCTAAGCTCTCTAAAAGAAATAGGTCCTAGGGAAAGGTGCAAAGAGAAATGAAAAGATGCGGCCTAACTCCACTTCCAACATCTGGAATATTCTATGGCTTACAAACATAATAAAAGTACAGTGAAGGAATTTTTTTTTAAATGTTCTTGACAGTGAGGGAAGAAGTGGGAGAGGACAGATAACATTTTTTAAAAATGCTTAATATTTGATGCAGAATTCGATAGAAAAACTGAGCGACCTTCCTGAAAAAGCAAAACAAATAAGGATGATGACTTGGCCTGATCAGAAGAGAAGTCTAGCAATAAAGAGGTCTGTAGAGAAAAGGGAGGCAAGTTACAAATGGGGGGATCATGACAGCAAAAAAGAAAAGCAGAAGTGTTCAACTTGGAACACTGGAAGAAGAAACAGCCAAAGCTGAGTGGAGAGGAAGAAGAGGCAATAACGATGTTACCAAGAAGCATGCTATAGAGACAGAAGAAACAGTTCCTCCCCTGGAAAATGGACAGGGACTAAAGAAGATGGATATTTTTGAAATCCAGATCCTTCTGAATGAGGCCACCATCAAGGTAAACCCAGAGTAGGGTCTAGAGTTTGCTATAAATTTCCAAGTGACCTTATCTTGTGGTTTAACAAACTAAACATGTATTTGCCCGCTATCTCTTGCCCTACCTAACCTTGAGCAAGATCTACTAAATTAATACCCTCTCTTTCTACTTGACTGCCCTGGCAGTGCTGTTGTTCTCTCTGTACTAAATATAGTTCCAGGGACAAAAGGGATGAAACACATGAAAGGCAACAGCTTAGCTTATGTTAATATATGTCTTTCTTGTTCAGGACCAACTAATCCATCTCAGGAGCCCCCCAGAACGACTCCTTTTTGATGTTAGCTTATTTATTTGATGATAGTAGTGATGAGTAAGTCTGTCCTTACTATATTTCACAATATGAATTAAATCATAACGTGTAGCCACTTTGAGGGTTAAATCCTGTTAATTCTATTGTTTACTCTAAATAGAGGGGACACTGATTTCATAATTAAAAGCCTAATATATTTGGATGGCCTTGTTTACCTAAGTAGCGATTTACAGTTAAGATCCCAAAAGCCCTTCTGTATGGTGTGACCTTTTTGTGTCAAAGGCATCGTGTGGTATGCCTCAAAGGCAAAAATATATCCTTCAACCTTGCTCTTCACCAAGAAAATTGGGCATGGAAGGAAACAAACCAAACAAACAATAAATTGCCGTAGATGCATGTGCACTAAGTTATTCATTTTTACTCAAATTAGTAAAAGAATGGTCGTTCTTATTTCCTAGCTGTTCTTTCCAGAAATACATTACTATATTACTATATGCCTGATACAGCTTAATATAAGCCTTCAGTATCCTAATTTGGCATTCCTCAAAGTGTGGTTTAAGAAGAACAACATTTTTGAGCTCTTAATGTGCTATTTACATTTCTAAGAGATTTGCATGTATCTATCATTCCATCCTCACAACCAGCCTGTGCAGTGGGTTTTATTATTACGCCCATTTCTTAGATGAAAACCTTAGGCAGAGCAGGTAAAAATAATTTGCCCAAAGTCACCAGCTAGGACATGGAAAAGTATCAAAATTCAAACTCAGGAAGACCAACTTAGCCAGTGCTTTTCATTACTATACAAGGACATCTCTGATTTCATGGAATTTCTACCAAAATGCAACTGGTTGGTACAAGAGATGGACATGGCATTAAATGACATTTAATCGCATAATGAGAAAATTATTCCCTTCCGCTCTCTTTCTGTCCTTGAGGTTAAATTAAGCAACGATTTATTTTGGTGCGACTTGAACCCCTAACATCTGCTAATCTTTTTTTTTTTTTTTTCTTTTTGAACAGAGTTGGTAGCAGGCTCAGGGTGTTCCAGCAGTTGTGTTATCTTGATTTTATGGCAAGGGATGCTGGTTTTCCATTTGTGGTATTCATGCAAGGCTTTCATTTTTAAACAAACTTACTTAAGTAAATGACTCCATTTAAATAAAGCATTAAGTAAACAACACAGGTGGAATGCAGCTATGACAACGTTTGTGAAGGTGTTTTCACACGATTGAAGTTTGGGAAACATTGTCCTGATTCTTCTATTCTGAAGTGCACTTTAATGCAATGTTTTTGGCAAACACTGAGTCAGCTTCCTTGTGTTCTTATCGAAAAGATCCCTCCCTCCCTCCCTCCGTGGGGGGGCGGGGGGGGGGGGCTCATCTGCCACGGAGTTTTCACCAGAGCATAGAGAAGAGAGAAAAATATATTGTACTGAACTTTTTTTTCCCCACAATAACCTATTTTCTTTTGCCTTCCTGAGAGTTTTTACTTTATTTTTTTTTGTAGTGAACTTTTAATCACACCTCATAATTTTTTTTTCCTGAAAACATACTATTTCTGCTTTTTTGGTGTTAAAATCCCGTTACCTTCTTGTGAAAGGATAATGATAGTCAAGAGATTTTTGTTTGGTTTCTAATATCCTTACTCGGCAAAAGTAAAAATTAGAAACTTAAAAAAAATTGTACCAATCCTGAAAACATGAAATTTGGGTGCCATTGCTCAGTCACTGTTCATGGTAGGATTCCTGTTCGTTGCCTAGCAGGCTTGAGTACTTCAGGAAGGGTAATGTGGAATCATGCCAATCTCTTTCTAAAGTGCATTCAAGCCTTTTCTTCAGGGAAATTATTAAAGCACTCTGCTTGTGAAATTCTCTTTATTCTCTAGGTTTCTGGTTTTCCTATCAGGACTGCAATGCTAATTATTAATAAAATCCTTTTTGAAAGTTGAGGTGCCCCTGAAATAGTTACTGTGAGCAACCAATCCATTGAAATGCTGATATTTGTTAAAATGTTTATTTCATTTTTCACTTCCAAAATGGAAAGTTCAGAGCACAATTGAGAAATACTTGGTCATTGGTTTTTTGTTTGTTTTTCTTTAATGTTTCTTTAATGCTGCTGTTGTTTCCAGGACTTAAGAGAATAGAGAAGCTAAAAAATCTTGGACATATTTAAGAAAAAAAGTCACTTATTTTTCTTGACTTCATGCTTTGATCAAAACATTATTTTACATGAGATTTCAGAGTTGATCTAGAAGGAGGCCATTGGGAGATGCAGAAAGATTTGTAAAAGGGAGAGGAGGCCCCAAATGCCCAATGTCAAGGAGGCTGGAGTTGGAGGGGTTAATTTTAAGTCCAAAGCACAGACAAGTAGCAAAGTTCAAAGACTCCTGCAAAATTTAAGATGATTTCTCAGGATAAGTCAGAGTCAGCCAGGGAAGATCTGGCCTGTTGAAGGCTGGCATTGGCCAGCAACCCCGAAGCAACAGGATCAACGCCACAGTCAATGCTCTAAGGAAGACAATAGAAACTAGTCAAAGGTCTCAGACTTCCCAGCCCCTAGATCACTCTGTAAACTCAATGGATATGACTGGCTTTCACATTTTTTATTTCACTAACTCTAAGACGTCTGAGTAGCCCTGTCCCTTATGTGGCTTTCCTTGTACCTTAAAGGATCTTTGTAGAGAGGCAGGTTCTCATCCTTATCTACCCAATGGCCTCACTTTCAGCAGCAGATGGCAATGGCATGTTTCTGGCCTGACACTAAGCCCCATGTCCATATGGAGTCTTTCATGATCCAGTACAAAGGGACCTGGAACAGGTCTATCAGACTAATGTCATCTTTTTTCTCTTGGGAGTAGCCATGACCCAGAGAACCTTCAGAAAGCAGGGCCAGACAAATATGTGGATGCTCCAGCAGGCTAATAATTTAGCATCTTCCTCATTGGTACTCTTAACTTACTTTTAGTAGGTACTCAGATGGTATTTAGTATATTTAGTAGATAAGGAAAGGGAGCGACAAACTGATTATCAATAAAAATACATTATACTTCTTTCTGTTGAGAATGAAGAATTACAGGGCACCTGGATGGCTCAGTTGGTTAAGCATCCAACCCTTGGTTTTGGCTCAGGTCATGATCTCACAGTTTATGGGTTCAAGCCCGGCATCAGGCTCTGCTTGGGATTCTCTCTCTCTCTCAAAATAAATAAACATTTTTAAAAAATGAAAAATGTATTACATACTCTAACAGTAGCACTACCTTCTTAACTTACTTGGAATGAGATTCCTAATAAGTATTTCCATAACTCTGAACTGGATGGTGTTAGTCACAGCCTCTCCAAGAGTACAAGCAACATACAAGGATATAATTATAAGGTCATGATCAAAATATACTTAAGGTTTGTTTTTTTTTTTTTTCTGGCTTTCATCTCAGCAAAATGTTTCCAACTTTTCAGATACCAGATTTGGTCACCATCAGTTTTTCTTTTTCTTGCCTAATTGTCTTAGCTAGAACCTCCAGTAAAATATTGAATAGATGTGTTAAAAAACAGACATCCTGGTCTAATTCCTGATCTTAAGAGTAAAACATTTGGTCTTTCATTATTAAATATGCTTTTAACTTGAGTTTTTCATGGATAGCCTATATCTGTTGAAGAAGTTCCCTTCTTGTCAAATGCTTTTTATCACAGGGAGGGGTTGGATTTTGTCAAATGCTTTTTTTTGTTTGCATCTGTTGAGATCATCTTGTGTTTTTTGTCCTTTATTCTATTAATGTGACTTAATACAATATTTGATTTTCAGATGTTAAACCAACCTTGCATTCCTGGGGTGAATCTCAATTGGTTATAGTGTTTAATTCTTTTTTTATGTTGCTAGATCCAGCTAGCTAGTATTTTATTGAGGATATTTGTATCTTTTTCCAACTCTATAGTTCTTAGTTTTGGTCTGCGATTTTTACAGAATCAGGCAACTTTAACATTCATGCAATGAAGCTCGTCTCTTGCACCCACATTAACTGATTGCTCAGATGACTGGTGCATCATTCCAGAATGCTTTTCCTGGCTTACAGGTTCTCTGTACACCTGACATGTGCTTACCACCAAAATGTTCAGTACTCAATATATAAAGAAGTTTTTAAAATTTTTCACTGCTATCTACTTATCCTCTAGAGGAACTAGTTCACATTTGACAGTAATTTAAAGAGTAGCCGTGGAAATGTGAGCTCAATGGCACCGTATTTCCAATTTATTTGGTGATAATGTTGTACAGTTTACCAGTTCATGTCCTAGGACTGGCCGGGTCACACCATAATCTAGCTCTGATGGTGGGGGCTGAGAAGAACCTCCAAATTGGACTCTGGTGTTTGGGTTCATCATCCCTGATAGTCACAGAAGAGAGCTCTCTGGGATTCTTTCCATTTTCTATTGTACCAGCCACAGTTTTGGACAACATAATCACATAACAATATTCAGATCTTCCCCTTTTGTGACTTCCTTTGGGAGAAGGGAGACAGGATGCCTAGCCGAACACATTAGGTACCAAAGCCTTGCCAACTGGTGGCAAAGTCCCACGTGTGGAGCCTCCCAAACTTTGAGTGCAGGGTTCATTAGGATAGCTTGTTGAGCAGGTACTGAGACCTGGATCTGCTTTTTAGTCTGAACGAACTAAAGTGGAAAATGATGTTTGTTACTTGATTGGAGCTTTAGGATTAGGCAACTCTCCTTGTGATAACTCAGGCCTTTTATAACTATTTTCAGAGAAAGAGAGAGAAAGAAAACAAGAGGGAACAACTCT
The DNA here is from genome assembly GCF_028018385.1 of Neofelis nebulosa. Lineage (NCBI taxonomy): Eukaryota > Metazoa > Chordata > Mammalia > Carnivora > Felidae > Neofelis > Neofelis nebulosa. Next base: position 28,537,750 of record NC_080783.1, read on the forward strand.
GACCATGGTCTAAAGCCAGGCTTCTGTCACTAAGCAATCAAGAAAAAAGCTCAAGTGGCCCTTGCATAAGTGGGAATTTGCGGTTTCTAAAGCTGCCCATTCCCCAAACGACTAAAAGATGTTATTGGCATTTGGCACTGTTTCCTATGTTTTGCTCTCCTTAAATTTCTCTTTAAAAGGGTTTGAGTTTAAAGGCAGAACCACTGAAAAAATGCAATTGAATCCTAGAGCTGTGAAAGGCCAAGTCCAGAGTTAACCCCAGGAGGCCCCGTTTTGTTTTTGTTAAGGCGTATTCCCAGGGGATGCCAGGAAGTCTAAGGGTAGGCAGAAGAGAAGGAAGAGACTAGTCCAGATCAGCTCTAGGATGGCACCACCATGCGCCAAGGGCTTCCCGCCCTCACCAGGCCAACTGACTCCACGATGTACACTGGAAAGACTAGGGGAAAGGGACAGGAAATTTAGGAAAGAGAACCCAGAGCCAAGGGCAAGAGAAAGAAGACTCGCTGGTGGCACAGCCTCCCATACCACAGGCTGTCATGGGACAGAACACAAGACTTCCAAGGGCTTCTTGGCCCCAACTCACTTTTTTAAAAGTTGTGTTTTCCCCTAGATTATTAAAGTCTACTCATGGCACAGAATTTGGGAAGCACAAACAGTTAGTAGGGAGAAAATGAGAAAATAACCGCCAGGCAGGATGGCAGAGAGTTTCAGATCCCAGCCCTTGGTAAGTCAGACTTTGAGTCCCAGCTCCACTGCTCAGCATCCTCATGTACAGCGAGGGGAGTAAGATCTAACGGTGATGTGAGGATTCAGTGAGATCACATACCTGGCCACAGTTAGCTGCTGCTGCTGCTGCTCCTGTCATTACCATTAGCCCACCACCACAGTTAACAATTGGATACACATCTGGCTAGGTCTTTCCTGTGCATGTATAGGTATAAAACATGGCTTATTCTTTACAGTAGATCAATTTTTATCTTGCTTTAAATAACCTTCAGAAGCACTAGCTCTTTTGCTTTCGTGTGGAAGATTCTATTGCTATAGTTGAATGCCTTTTCCTTATAAATAATACTAGGATATACTTCCTTGTATAAAATCTTCAGCTTCTGATTATTTAAGGTAAATTCAGAAGAGGAATTATTACAGTCAGGGTTTGAACTTTTTAAAAGCTCTAGATACATTTTCCTAAATCTATACCTGCCAACACATCAAGTTCTCTCTTCAGATCTCTGGAGCATCAGCCAGGGATTTTAAACACATACATACACACGTGCATACCAATTACGTTTTTGGTAATTTTAGAGGCAAAAAAAAAAAAAAAAAAAAAAAAAATTCCTCATCACTGTTTGATTTTGCCTATTTTTTTTTTTTTTATTTGGGAAGCTAAATGTGTTTTTGCATGTTAATTACTACATTTAAAAAATTTGATCACATCTTTTGTCCATTTGAGGACAGACTATTTTTTTTCCCCACTGAGTTTACATGAGTTCCTTATATGTTACGGGTCATGTTTTTCCTAGTTTTGTTGTTAGCCCTTGGATTTTATATGTGATCTTTTTGATAAACAGAAGTTTTCAACTTTTATGAGTTCAGATCTGTCCACTTTTCCCTGTTGTGATTTTTTTTTCCCCTGTGGCTTTCAAAGCCTTTCTCCATGGTTGAATCTGATAAATGATAAGTTGCATTTTGTCTTTTCAAATAGTTCATTTCATACATTCAGTAAGAAATTTCTGGGATTTTTCTTCATTGTATAAGTGAGGATAGAGGGGAAATTTCCCCCCAAATGGTTAAGTAGTCATTTCAGGCCCTTTTTTAGATACTCCGTCCTTTCCATGCTGACTTTTGATTCCATATTCATATAATCTAATTACGTGTGTGTCCTGGGATCTGTTTCTGAGCAATCACTTCTATTTCCTCAGCAGCAATTCCAATGGCCAGTACCAATCATGTGAATTTTATGATATTTTCAGGTCTGGTAACACAACTGTATCTTCATATCCTTGTTTTACAAAATTGTCTCACTTACGCCTGCTGTTTTATCCCTCCAGATCAACTTTGAAATCACCTTGTCAACCCAATTTCCTTTTTAAATTATTTTAATAATTGTACTGACTCCAAGTTGAATTTTTGCACTTTTTGTACTTTTTCTTAACAGTGAGAATTTTTAGCTCGGGACTTGAAAAGAAACACATGTAGTTTAAACTTATGTAAGATTAATAAGCTAAAAGAATTAACTTATTTTACAATCTTAAATACAACTATGATTGAATGATCACAGCCAAATGCTGCCAAAACTTGTCAGGAGGCAGTTGCAGAGCCAGCCACTTCCTGTCAAGTTAGGAGCCTTTTACAGACTGCGCATTAAGATTCATTTTTGAGGTACAGAAGGAGCTGAACATGCACCAAATGTTCAAATGCTTCAGTGTTTTTTATTCTACATAATCAACAAGAATGTTAGCTATTCCAATGATAAAATGCTTTTTAAGAGCAGTTCAAAAATTGCCCACTCTGGCCTTTCTGGCTGCCCACAGCATTCATCCTCTATTGTCTCATGTTTGGAGAGCCGACTAGCTCATCCCTCAGGAATTGTGCACGTCCCAGGAGCGCGTGAATCACACGTCCCCTGGAGGCTCTGCTAAAGTGCATGTGGTGTTTAACTGGCAGCAACCCCTCTGCCCTCTAGGTTCACGCCATGAAACCATAACCTCATCTGGTCAAAGGCTTGCCATTTTGTTGGGACAAAGTTGGCATTTAAGTGTTTGGTTCCGGGGCCTGCAGTAGGAATATCCCAGAAATATCCTGTTTCAGCTTTTTGAATACAAAGGTTGAATGCACTTGGAAAGGCCCGAAATGGAAATGGAGCAGGACCCATTCCTCCTTAACAAGTGATCTGTTTATACCCATGGAAGGGCAGCAGAGCAAGATGGGGTCAGGTAGTGGCTAGAGGCAAAAATGCCTTAGAAACTAGGTGGCATTTGGGCCAGGTATGAAAGCGCGTGCCTGGAGAGGCATGGTAATGGAGTAGGAATGACTAGGCATGGAAACCGTACGGGCCCGAGTTGAAACTCCAGCTTTGGTGCCTGTTGGTCCTCTGACCAGGCGACCAGTCCCTGAAGCTTTCTATGCCCAAACTTACTGACCTGTGAAAGGAGTGAAGATGCTACTTATCCTGGGCAGTTGCAGTAAGAATTGGAAGTAAATATAGAAAACATCCAGAACTTCTCCATGATGATAGCAATAGATAGTAGTTATCAAGCAAAACTTTTTGAGGGAATGATGAGGTAGGCAGGCATCATGAGAGCAGGAGACAGAGGCACAGTAGATAAAAACTAGAAGCAAGTTTGCAAAGAGTGGATGTACCTAGCTTGTGGGAAGACCTTGCAGGCCATGCTAAGGAGTTGAGACCTTATCTTATAGGGGCTGAGGAGGCCTCAAGGGGTTTTCATTAAAGAAATACCAGCTCTAGGAACGTACTGGAGTGGTTAGCACCGGGCCCTGGGAGTCCAGCTCCCTACTCCACTCGTTTAAGCTGGGTGACCTTGAGCAAAGGACAGAAGCCTTATGAGCCTCAGTTTTATCACCTGCAAATTGGCAATGATAACAGTATTGACCTTTCAGGGTTCTCGTATATAATAGTTATTTATTTAGTGCTCACAGTGTGCCTGCAAATGTTCCAAGTACTTGACTTGTATTAGCTTAATGGAGAAAATGAGTTAAAAAGCTTAGGGAAGTGACTGGCACAAATTAAACAGTCACTGCTGTGGGGGTGGTACAACAGCTGATGTCATTTTCATCACTTGGTCAGATATTTTAATAAGATCCTGCTGGTGATGCCATAGAGACTGGGTTGGCGTGGTTGGGGCTGGAGGCCGAGAGAGCAAACAGGACAATAGTTTTGCACACGTTTAAAATTTCCTGGAGTTGTACCTAAGATCTGTGCACTATACCTTATGTATGGGATACCTCAATTTAATATATGAGGTAGCCAATGAACCCTCTTCTCCCAGCTGACAAGAAGCTACTCACCAACTTCCTGGAGTTTCAATGAGCTGAGTGCTCTTCACTTAAAAAAATAAAATAAAATAAATAAAAATTAAAGGAGAAAGACTGAGGGAACAAAGTAAAATCCTTTTTTGATTAACCGTGTGCCTGAAGCACAGAGGGCCCGAGGAAAACCGAAACCTCTACGATTTGTACGAAACTCTGACCTGCTTGGTAGTTTTCCTTCACTAGAGCTACGAGCAGTAGCACACGACTGTAGAAGAGTCCTCTCTTCTGGCCCAGTGACATAGAGATGCCGGAAGGGAGAAAGGCAGGCCATTGGGTGGTGTGGAGAAGGAGGCAGATCACGGTTGATCTGCCCTCAGCCCTCTGGAAAACTGGCCCCTTGCCGGGCTTTCTTTCTTCGCACACTTTTCCATTTAGATTTTGCCGAAACTCTGAACATGTCACATGTGAGCATGCTATTCAAAATGCTTTTCTCTTTGAACCTGATCTTGTCTTTGAATGTCCTCCTGTTGTAAATTCACGGTTTTCATTTTTTGCTTAAGGCCAAGTCTAAGGCAGGTCAGTCAGCGCATTGACTTCTCTCTCCTTGGATTCACACCAAACTACGTGACAAAAATGTTCAAGTTGGGGAACAGACTTCCCCTGCACAGTACGCTGGGTGGTATGAAATTATTATAACCTTTGAATATCTGGGGAATGGATAAAAGGATCTGATACCACTACTGTTTCTCCTCCTAGTGACTACAAAAAACACAATTTTAAACTATAGGAATTTGTTCACCAACCAGGTGATCAAGATCAAATAATGTCAGGGGAGGGAGCTGTGAGGGCAGGTCATTTCTGAGAGGGCAGGAAAGAAAAAGTAGAACCGCCAAAGGGCATTTAAAACATTTAAGTGAGATTCATAGAAAATGCAATATGCATCATGATTGCTTACTTACTGACTCCCAGTTAGGTATTTAAAGAGATAAGATTAAATGTCTAGAATTCAGTGATAATTATGTAAACAAAAACCTGACCTTAAATTGCCTGGTATTAGATAGGGCTATTGACACTCCACATATCTTATAAGTCATTCTAATTGAATGGGGCAGTGTTACCTTCCAAAACCTAAAAACACCCATAAGTCAGAGAACATTCTGATTAGACACACAGGTCTCCTTAGATACAAGCATCAAGTCTAATGCAGTCATGACAGGTTCACTGATAGGCAATTTTCAAGACCTTTTGTGAAAATAAACATTATCAGAGACGAGTAAAAACACAGGCCATACAAAACCAGAAAATGAAGGTCATCTACATTTTTGTAAAGTTTACATATATGCATATGCAAATTACATTTCTAAAGCCATGCTTTGTAGAGCTGTCGTTTTTTAACAATTTAAACATTATGAAAGTTAACTTGCATTCATAATGTAGACATGAAAAAACAGAAATATATATATATATATATTTTGAAAGCATGAAAAGGCTAGTTACTTACAAATTGAGGTTTCAGGGACGAGCAGAGCTCAAACTCTTCCAAAATGACTGGAGAGAATAAGGAAAGTAGACTGGCTTAAGGCTTTTATTGCGGTTAGGGGGTGGGCCTGGGTGAGGATTCCGGTAGGAAGCAGGAAATTGGGTGGTTTGAATCTCCTGCAGGTGCTAAGGGAGAACACGTCCCATCAGCTTGCCCAGGTGTGGGGCACAAGAAGAGGCAGGCATGAGGTTTAGAAGCTGTTTACAGGGGCGCCTGGGTGGCGCAGTCGGTTAAGCGTCCGACTTCAGCCAGGTCACGATCTCGCGGTCCGTGAGTTCGAGCCCCGCGTCAGGCTCTGGGCTGATGGCTCGGAGCCTGGAGCCTGTTTCCAATTCTGTGTCTCCCTCTCTCTCTGCCCCTCCCCCGTTCATGCTCTGTCTCTCTCTGTCCCAAAAATAAATAAAAAAAAAAAAAAAAAAAAGAAGCTGTTTACAAACATCAAAATAGAGTTTAACTCTGTATTACAAACATCATCCACACAGTCACCCAGTCACCAATTTGTTCTTCCGGTGTTACCACCCAAATTTCTCTTTTCTCTCCACATTTACTACCCCCCCCCCTTTTACTTCTAAGAAGTTATCACCTTTGAATGTCTGATAGCTTTCTTTCCTTTTTTATTGAGGTCTAATTGACATACATTATATTCATTTCAGGTGTGCAACATGATTCACTGTGTATATTGCGAAATGGTCACCACAACATAAATCACTACACGTAGTTAACGACTTTTTTTCTTGTGATGAGAATTGTTAAGATCTACGCTCTTAGCAACTTTCAAATGTGCAATACAGTATTAATTACAGTCACCATGCTATACATTACCCCCCCCCCCCATAACTTAACTGTTTTATGGCTGGACATGTGTACCTTTTGACCCTCTTTACCCATTTCACTCTCCAACCCCCACTACCCCTGACAACCACCACCAACCTGTTCTCTGTATCTGTGAGCTTGGGGTTTTGCTATTGTTTGTTTTAGATTCCATATATATGAGAATTTAGATTCTCTTAGCATAATACCTTCAGTGTTCATCCCTGTTGTCACACATGACAAGATTTCACTGTTTTTTATGACTGAGTAATATTCCTCTGTGTGTGTGTGTGTGTATCACAGTCTCTCTATTCATTTATCCATTGATGAACACTTAGATTGTTTCTATATTTTGGCTCTTGTAAATAATGCCGCAGCATTAATGGGAGTACAGACGTCTTTTCTCGTTAGTATTTTCATTTTCTTCAGATAAATACCCAGAAGTAGAATTGCTGGATCATGTGGTGATTCTATTTTTAGTTTTTTGAGGAATCTCCATACCATGTTCCATAGTGGCTGCACCAAATTACATCCCCACCAACAGTTCACAAGGGTTCCCCTTTTTGCCACATTCTTGCCAACACTTGTCATTTTTTGCCTTTTCAATAATAGCCATTCTACAAGATGTGATCTGATAGCTCACTGTGATTTTGACTTCTGTTTCCCTGATAATTAGTGATATTGAGCACTTTTCATATACCTGTTGACCATCTGTATGTCTTCTTTGGAAAAATGTTCAGATTTTCTGCCATTTTTTAATCAGATTCCTTTTTGCTGTTGAGTTGTATGAATTCTTTATATATTTTGTATATTAACATCTTATCAAATATAGGATTGGGGTGCCTGAGTGGCTCGGTTGGCTAAGCATCTGACTCTTGATTTCAGCTCAGTTCTTGATCTCAGGGTTGTGAATTCAAGCCCCACATTGGGCTCCACACTGGGTGTGTGAAGCCTACTTAAAAAAGGGGAGGGAAGGGGAGGGGAGGGGAACGGAGAGGAGAGGAGAGGAGAGGAGAGGAAAGGAAAGGAAAGGAAAGGAAAGGAAAGGAAAGGAAAGGAAAGGAAAGGAAAGGAGAAAGGAAAGAGGAGAGGAGAGGAAAGGAAAGGAGATAGGAAAAAGGAAAAGGAAACTATATGGTTTACACTAGGTTGCCATTTCATTTTGTCAATGATTTCCTTTTCTGTGAAGCTTTTTAGTCTGATGTAGTCCTACTTGTTTATTTTTGCTTTTGTAGCCATTGCTTTTGTTATCAAATCCAAACAAAAATCCGTGCCAAGAATGATGTCAGATGGCTTACCACCTAAGTTTTCTTCTAGGAATGTTATGGCTTCAGGTCTTAACATTCAAATATTTAATCCATTTCGAGTTAATTTTTTGTGTATGTATAAGATAGTGGTCCAATTTCGTTCTTTTGCATGTGCCTGTCCAGTTTTCCCAGCACCATTTATTGAAGAAAATGTCCTTTCCCCATCATATGTTCTTGGCTCCTTTGTCATTAATTGACTATATACATGTGGTTTATTTCTGGATTCTATTCTGTGCCAATGAGATATGGGTCTCTTCTTATGCCAATACCATACTGTTTTGATACTGTAGCTTTGTAACATAGTTTGAAATCGGGGAGCATGATGCCTCCAGCTTTGTTCTTCATTCTCAAGATTGCTTTGGCAATTTGGTGTCTTTTGTGGTTCCCTACAAATTTTAGGATTTTTTGTTCTATTTCTATGAAAACTGCCATTGGAATTTTGGTATGGATTCCACTGAATCTGTAGATTTCTTTGGATAGTATGGGCATTTTAACAATACTAATTCTTCCAGGGGACCCTGGGTGGTTCAGTTGGTTAACCGTCTGACTCGCTATTTATGAGTTCAAGCCCTTCCTCCAGCTCTGTGCTGACAAGACGGAACCTGCTTGGGATATTCTCTCTCTCTCTCAAAAATAAATAAGTAAACTTTAAAAGAAAATACTGGGGCACCTGGGTGGCTCAGTCGGTTAAGCTCAGGTCATGATCTTGCTGTTCCCGAGTTTGAGCCCGGGTTGGTTGGGTTCTGTGCTGACAGCTCAGAGTCTGGAGCTTATTTCAGATTCTCTCTCTCTCTCTCTCTCTCTCTCTCTCTCTCTCCCCTCCCCTGCTCACACTCTTGTCTCTCTCTCAAAAATCAACATTAAAAAAATAATTTTAAAAAATACTAATTTCTTCCAATCCATAAGCACAAAAATCTTTCCATTTATGTGTTTCATCTTCAGTTCCTTTCATCAGTGTCTTATAGTTTTCAGTGTGCAGGTCTTTCACCTCCTTGGTTAAATTTATTCCTAGGTATTTTATTCATTTTGATGCAATTGTAAATGGAATTGTTTCCTTATTTCTTTTTCTGATATTTCATTACAGAATTCTATTTTTAAAGTCTGCACTTCTCTCCCCTGACATACCATTCTGCAGAGATAGCTTTTGTTAACTATAGCCAGTCTGTCTCCTTCTAGATATCTCTACTCATTTACAAACGTTAACTTTTTTTTTGCAAATGGGATCAAGCAATACTACCTTTCTGCATCTTGCCTTTTTCACTTAATAGTGTTCTGTGGACATCTGAACATACGTGCACATTTAGTACACACAAAGGTTTACCTCATTCTTTTATCAGCTATATGCATAGTCTAGTTATCTTAATTTTTAACCAGTGCATTCTCTATTAGAACCAACACTGCAGCAAACACCCTCGTTTATTTCTCTGAGCACTTGTGTGGCTATGTAGTGTAAATGAGTTAATGTGGGACAGACGGGTCAAAGGGTGTGTGTGCTTTGTAGTTTCACAAGTATTGCCACTTGCCTTCTGAAAAGGTGGAACCAGTTTATACTTCCATTCAGTATCTTGAGAGTGCCTGTTTTCCTACACCCACGTTAAATTAATTAAACATTAATTTTTTTAACATTTATTTATTTTTGAGAGAGAGAGAGAGCATACATGTGCAAGTGGAGGAGGGGCAGAGAGAGGGAGACAGAGGATCCTAAGCAGGCTTGCACTGTGAGCACAGAGCCCGATGTGAGGTTCAAACTCCCGAATGGTGAGATCATGACTTGAGCCCAAATGAAGAGTCAGCCGCCTAACTGACTGAGCCAACCAGGCGCCGCTTAATAACATTTTTAATCCTAGCCGATCTGAGCAATAAAAAGTAGCTTCACACTATTACTTTAATTTGTATATTTTTCCATTGTAATTAAGATTGAGCATCTTTTTTATGTTGTTTGCCATTTGTAGTTTGTGTTCATTGCCTATTTATTTCATGAACCTCTATTTAAATTACGTTGTTGGTCTTTTTGTTATTAATTTGAAAGAGCTCTTTCTTTATTAAGGAAATTGGCACTTTTTTATATAAATGGGAGCTGTTTTTTCCCAGTTTGTTTTTGTCATGTCATTTTGTAAGTGGTATTTTGTATTTTACTAATATTTTAATTTTACATGTTCACATTTATCACTCTCTTATGGCTTCTAAGATTATAAAATATTTGCCCCATGTAAATATTTTGCTAACATTTTTCTCTAATATTTTTTTGTAGTTTTAAAATACTTTTATGGTTTTCTTTTCATAGTTAAATCTTCAATTTATCTGCAATTACATTTTCTTATGAAATGAGTTAGAGATTCAGTTTTATTTTTTCCACAATGTCTCACCAGTTGCCACAGCATCATTTATTAAATAATTTATCTTTACCCACTTTTACTGTATAGTAAGTTCCCATACACATTTGAACCCATATCGTGCATTTATAGATGCCCAGCATACAGACACCACAAACACAGTAGATAATATTCTTGAAAAACAGGATGTATGAAATCATAATCAGTACTGTGCGGTGAGTGGTGGTTTACTATTTGTTGACGCCTTGAGGCGAGGAATAAAAATTACCAGTTGTCTTAAGACAATGGCATGCAAGCTAATAAAGAGCACCTATTCCAGTTTATGTGCAGGGTTTGTTTTTCCTCACATCAGTAACCTAGCAATTTATTAGATCAGAACCTTCTAGCCAGAAACCCATTTTGGTTTTTCATTTAATCTTAGGCACTGCTGGTCTCATAAAAGCTGTGAAGTAATAATAATGTTGAGCACTTATATTGTGCTTTCCATCCCTAGGTGCTATCTAAACTTTTAACTAATTAAATGCATTGACGACAGGAAGGGATTTGCAGACGTCTTCAGGAAAACCGATATCTGGTTGCACACCTGTGAGGGATGATTCCTAAAAAGCATTAACTCCCTCTTTGAATGGCACTCAGCAAGCAGAGGAATAAAAAGCTGGTGACATTATTTCACTTCTTTTGAAAATTTCCTTGGGTATCTTCTAATTAGTCTGGTTAAACTCACCTTTTATCTATCTCCCCAGATATTCCCTTTCTACATTCCTGGGGGTATTCAACAAGCTTCTTTTGATGTCTTCCCTGTTGGTTAATCACAAAATCATAGAATCTTCAAACTGAGAGGGATCCTTATTGATCCTGTAGTTTTGAACGACTTAGTACAATCCCTTTATTCTGTAGATAAGGAAACTGAGGCACGGAGAAGTGAAGTGACTTATAAAAAAGGTTGCACAGCTTACCGGGGACATAACTGGGAATAGAAGCCAAGAAGTGTCACTCCTTTATCTGCTGTTGGTCAGCCCTGTCCTTTGTTTCTCTTTGTGAGCATTTGAATTGACCTTTTCTATTTTCTTAACTTTTTTTTCTTTTTTGTTTCCATCCTTTCCCTACTTCTCCTTCCCTTCTTCACTTTCTGCCTGTTATGTGTCTCCTGTCCTTACATGATCAGCTAATATTGCCTTGATTTCTCCTGTATTTCCGTATCTCTTCAAATGTGGAGTCTTTTGTTGTTTCCTGTTAAGATGTTTTATAGTGGTCTCTACTCAAGCCCTCTCTGAAAAGCCATACTTCTTTAATTCCTCCCACATCACATGCGTAGAGGGAGTTGTTCTGTTTTGCTTTGCTCTCCCCAGCTGTAGTTGCCACTCCTTTTAAGAAGTTACATCTCTAGTTTTGGTAAATAGGCTAGGGTTTAAGTTGATGGTAAGTCCATTTTTGTCACAGAATTTGGTGATTACTTTAACTGATGAATTTCCCAGTTCAACTGATAATAATATAATATTTAAAATCACGTTCCATATTCAGAAAACAACACAAGATGTGACCATTTAAGAGAATTTTCATACAAGGAGTAAATGTGTTGGACAAAAAAAATCTGTAAGGCACAGCAGGTCCAGTTCAGATGGAAATCATGGCGATAAGCCTGGACCAATGCAGGCTGTGCGTCTTGTTTCCGTGCGGGAACCAAATCAGCTTAGAAATCCATTTCTACATGGCGGGTCAGTAGGCATCCAGAGACCTCAGAATTCTCAGGCTGAGCCAAACCCAGAGGCTGCACTCTGACCTAAGATATCCTTAGAAAGGCTCCTTCCTAGAGTAGTGAAATGTGCATAAGAGGGGGAGTCTGGGTCTGTCACCAGCTGGCCAAGTGATCTTGGGCAGCACACATCACCTCTAGACCTCAGTTTTCTCATATATTAAGGAAGCTGAGTTTAAAAGATCACTTAGGGCCTTTCCTTATTTACTACTCAGTGAGTCAGTATTATCTTAACTAGAGCCAAAATGAACAATAGAGACCTAAATATAATTAATTTCAGACATATAACTAATAAACTCAACAGAGAAGTAAAATTCTGCTGACCATACCATGAGAATTTTCTGGACTTGTTTCCATTTAAACTATTTTAATTATTTTCCTCATAATTACATGTGTACCTCTATCAGACTGTATGGCCTGTTTGGGGGGCTCACAACATGTGGACCCCATAATTGTACTCACCCTTTGTAAATGTTTCCACTGGAGTACCTTGAGGTTGTGGCCTGATGAGGCCACACCCCTGGAGACACTTTACCTAGTGCAGAAAACCTGTCTGAAGTAGGCCCCACCCCAGATATTTTTCTGAATAAGAAATTTGTGTTCTTGGGTTCATCTCTGTTATTCACCCATTGAAGACAATTGAAATTGAAAAATTTTTTTCTTTTATTCCCTGAGGCTGTTTCCAGCAGGAAGCAAAATGTGATCTGATAGAAATGATGATGACCACTCACAAATCTACCCAATTACATCAACCCAGATTAAATTATCACATAGTTTACAAAGTCTAAGTAGAAATTGTCACCTTTGGGAGAGGCTCCGATAAGAGCTAATTGGTGACATCATAATCCACCCTCAGGGAAGTGCTTCATTAACCAAAGTTTCAGTCCTGTGAGAGGGGTAAAGAGCAGCTAATTAGAGAAGTTTTCTGTTTATATACAAACAACCCAGGACTGAGCCATAATAAGGGGCTCAAAGGTTAGCAATGGGGAAATGGCATTTTAACAAACTTTTTGAAATATGAAAATCCCCTTTACTAGTTATCCCCCCTCCTTTTTAAGTAAGTTCTGAGCCCTATGTGGGTGAACTCACCACCCTGAGATCAAAAGTCACGTGCTCTGCCGACTGAGCCAGCCGGGCTCCCCTAGTTATTTTCTATTTTTAAGAAAAATAATACGGTGGCATTCTTTTTATTTTTTATTTTTAAAGACTTACAATTAAGAATAGTAAAATTTAGAATTGAATGAAAATTCGGAATATTCTGTGTGCTAGGGTTTTCCAGCCCGGGAAGAATCTCCAGACTGCTTTTTCCTAGCTCTTCACAAACTCACCTGGCCGAGATCACTGGACTTCACCGTACCCACCTGTTAACGCCGACAAATGGCACTCAGAGAAAATATAGTGAGCACAGCCACTCTCATGGTCCTCTGGCCAAGCAAATGCCAACTAAATTATATTTGAAATCATTTTACAACGTGTGACAGTTTTGATTCTTTCATCTCATCAAGCGAGCTTGTTACCACTGGTGAGTGGCAGGTGGCTTTGTTTACCATGAATGGGGTCTTTGGGTTAGACTTTTAAGGAGGGGCCGTTTGTCAAGTGCAACAGGCCTCTTCATCACAGTATTCCCAACAGTTGTCCCGAGTCTAGATGTTACACAATGGCTGAGGAATGCCTGTATTGAGATGCAAGGTAACTGGACAAATCAGGGGGTAGGAATTAGCCAGTGCATGAAGAGATTCAATGAGAAAGAGTTTTTTCTTTTTTCTTGTCCAAGTCACTAGTGGTCTGTCCCTCTCCCCCCGTAGATCTTGAATGTTGTGGTGGTGCCAAGGGAGTGAAGGCAACGGACACAAAAGAATCATTTGTGCCCTTTTCCCAATCCCACAGATCTCTATTGGCCACAGACCTTGAACATGACACTGCAATTTCCTGGTGCCACACATGAGTAATAAGCAGCTGTTTCTGAAACTGTGGTTTGGAGAAGGCAGCACTAGGTTATTTTTTAACTTAATTGTAATTTTTGATTGGTCTGCAAGAAAGTAAATCAAATAAAGACTGTTGTCTTAGTCTGCAAGAAAGCCATAGGCCTCAAATTCCAATGCTGACCATCTTGACCAGAATAGAAAGGGGGGGAAACGTGTGTATCCCTGAACTGGAAGTTCAACCAGGCAGCTTTCGTGGGCTGCAGTCACACAAGACGGATAAGCAGATTTGGTATATTTGTCAGCCAGCTGGATCATGAAAAGTGCTATTTGGCGGCTCCTGGAGTTTTAGAACTACCTGAAATGATGAGTGAAAAGAATTTGTAGAAAGATTGCAAAAGTAAAAAAAAAAAAAAAAAAAAATAGCAAAACGGGGAAGAAGATACCAGCTTGGTGTTGATTTTGCCCTTATCCTCCCGTGTGATGAGAGGACGCATACTTTTAAATTACAAATGAAAGTGTGTATTCTTTGACTACCTGACCCTTAAAAAACTCTGAAATAATCACATATGCACAGTCTCCAACTAGGTAGATCAGACTAGTACGTTCCTTAATACAAGAAATTCAGTTTAATGGAAAACAGAAGCAAACTCCTTTTCACTATTTTGGACATCTGCCTTTTCTCAAGGAGATAGGGCAGTTTGGCATGGACAAGGTGAAGGAGGTTGAGTGTGGGGGGTGGGAAAGGGGGGAAGAGCTACATATGTTTTCTGCTAATTACTTTGTCATAATTTTATCCACATAGGCTGGCACTTTGGGGACGATAAGTGGAGAGATAACCAAACCTCATGTCAGAGATCTATGTCACCTTCACTCGTGACTTATCTAAATGACCACCTGGTTAACTAAAACCAGTAGCCTTGTTCTGCTAAACATGGAATGGCCTTGTGACTTTTGATGGATTGTGATGAAGTTCTATTAACTTGTGACCAATTTAATTACAAGAATGAAAAGATTAAGAAAGACAATTTCCAAGTGTTGCTAAAGTATTATATGAGTGATTCAAATCAAGCTTGAGGTGTGTTACATGTCTTTCCCCAGCATTCGGGCTGCCTGTCTGTCGTATGAGCTCTGTTCTCTCATTAACAGCAGTGTTGAACCGAATGGATCTATACACTTTACATTAATCTCAACTGATCCTATCCAAACAGAAAGACAGTCTGATGCCTTTTAAAAATGACATGTAGGGGCACCTGGGTGGCTCAGTTGGTTGAGTGGCTGACTTCGGCTCAGGTCATGATCTCGCAGCTCATGAGTTTGAGCCCCGCGTTGGGCTCTGTGCTGACAGCTCAGAGCCTGGAGCCTGCTTTGGGTTCTGTGATTGTCTCTCTCTTCCCCTACCCTGCTTGTGCTCTGTCTTTCTCTCTCTCTCTCTCTCTCTCTCTCTCTCTCCCACAAATAAGTAAACATTAAAAGTAAATAAAATAAAATAAGTAAAAATGACATGTAAAAAAAAACCTTTTTGGGGTGCCTGGTGGCTTAGTCGGTTGAGCGTTCTACTTTAGCTCAGGTCATGATCTCACAGTTCATGAGTTCAAGCCCCACATCAGGCTCACTGCTGTCAGTGAGGATGGGATCCTCTGTCCCCCCCCTCTCTCTCTACCCGTCCCCCCTCTCATGCTCTCTCTCCCTCTCTCTCTCTCTCTTAAAAATAAATAAACATTAAAAGAAAGACCTTTTTTTCTCCCCCTTGCTATAAATCACAAGTGTTTGAAATAAAGAATGAATCTAAATCATATAAAGTTTCTGTTTTGATTAAGATAAGCTAATAATAAGCTATGATTTATTGATTACTTGCTCTAAGTTAGACATTATGCCCAGTACTTTCATTATATTAAATCTGATCCTTCCTTCAACCCTGCAAGGTAGACATTATCCTGATTTTTAAGTTGAGGAACTAAGGCTCAAAGAGGTTAAGTAACTTGCCAAATTTGGTCTCATGGCTGGAAGGCAGATGAAGTAGAATTTGTGCTCTGCCTTGCTGCTTCCCCTTACCCAGAAACAACTAAGTTCTGAGGGAATATGGAAAACTCTGTAATGTCAATCTCTCTGGGAGACTGATGAATCAACTCCCACACGCCAGAAAAATAGTCAAGTCGACAAGAAGCAAAAATGATAGATTTTTTAAAAACAAGCTTTGACCAGTTTTATTAAGGATGCACTTTTGTGATTTACTTTGTCCTGGTTGGTCCTGGCTTGCTCTCAGTGATATCAGAATCTCCTGGATCGACTCTAATCTAAATAAAGCAGTTAGTGGAACTTTTCCTCATGCTGGACCCTATCGAAGACTGTTGTTACTCTGGGCAGTAATACTGCCTAGGGAGGTACTCCAACTTAGGGTTGACACAGAAGACTTCTCTCAGGTTGTGCACTTGTTGGCCACCTATTGGCTTGTTGGACATTTGACTTTTTCCTGCCCATAGTCATTTTCCAGGTCCATTGGTATCCTGACAGCTCTTTTCTACTTTGTTCTCAGTTGCAACCTGAAGATAGTGGCTGCTTGGGCTTTGGTCTTCTTTGGCGCCACTATCTTCATGGTGTTTATGGAATATGTCCCTAGCCTTAAGCCCCCACCAAGATGGCTAGGAATTGGGAGTGAAAGTTGCAAGACTCTTGGGGGCAGGAGGAGACGGTAGAGGCAGGACATTTGGTTTCTTTTTACGCAGTTGTTCAAAACAAAGATAGATCTGGTTTTTAAAAAGAACCCTAGGAGATTTCACACCTGGAATCTACTTCGTTATAGTAATAAGACCTCTAGACCAGAAGCCCTAATAGCTAGATTCTGTTCCCAGTGTTGCTAGTAGTCGTATTCAAAGACAAGACCTAAACCTCCTACATATATCTGTACCTCTGGCAAACTGTAAGTATGAAGTTTTCCTTTCTGTAATATTAAAAAATTCAAAAATAAATGTATAGACTATTACCTCACTGTCCTGGAGGAGAAACTTTCAGCATCTTCAGCTCTTTGGAACGTGGCCATGAACCTAAGCTAACACATAGGAAGAGTAATTAATCAAGTGTAAAGAAGCAAAAAAAGTTCCTGAACAGCTGAGCAACCACCAGGTCCACGCACTCTTTGTGCTCCTCCCTAAATCACACAGCAGAATGACTGAAAATGTTTGTGACACAAAGACAGCCCTGAAATGTGACTGCTGCTGCTGCCAAGGAGGGAAAACAGGAACACCTCCCTGGTCAGTCAACAAGAGCTTACGTCCCTGGCAGAGAGGGGACATTTAAGACAAGCATGAGACTCAGTCTTTGCCTTCCAGCAATTGACATTCTCAGATTTCTCCATATAAAATCACCATTTTATAGGTAGTATCACCATTTTTATACGTTCGATCTAGTTGGATAAGCAAAACAATCACATGTCAAACAATAGTAAAGAGTACAAAACAGCATCAAGTTCTGTATTAAATTATATGATGTAAAAGTAAATTATACAAAGCACAAGACATTCATAACAGCTGAGGTAGCCAAAGATGGCTTTCCACATCAAGCTGACTAGATCTGAGCTATGAAGCCTAGGTGAAATTTAAATAAGTGTTAAGAAGTGAAACTTAAGATAGAGGAAATGACAAGGGTGAGGGCCCAAGAGCAAATGTAAGCACATTCTACACAGGGAAAAGTTTTCTCACAACAGGAGATATACAGTAAAAAATGGAAACTGAGCTTAGATAAATAGTATGGATGGAATCAGCTTATGGAGACCCTTGCACACCAAGCAAAAATGTAAGCTCCAATCCCGTCCAGTTCATTCTTGTATTGAGTGCCTGGGACACAGTAACTCAATATCATTTTATGAAATGAATGAGTGAAGAGATTTTCTTAATGATAAAATAAGAATTCACCAAGATTTGAAAGAAGAGATGATACTTGATAAAAGCGATGTCCAAAACTGATTAGTATATACACTGGATGGACCAAAGGGAAAAGGCTGGCATCCAGATATAAAACTAGAAGATTATTTCATCAGTCTAGAGAAGAGTGATAATAGGCTGGGGAAGACGGGAAAAAGGGACTTACACCAGAGATATTCAAAAAAGAATCAACATGAACCTTGAAAACACTATGCTGAATGAAAGAAGCCAGCCACAAAAGGCCATATATTGTATGATTCTATTGATATGAAATGGCCAACATAGGTAAATCTATAGAAGAAAAAGTAGATTATTGGTTGCCTAGAGCTTGGGGGAGAAGGGATAGGTTAGGGGGCAAATGGGAGTAACTTCTAACGGGTACAGGTTTTTTTGGAAGACTTGATGAAATGTTCTAAAATTGACTGTGATGATAGTGCACATCTGTAACTATACTAAAAAACGCTTAATTGTAGACTTTAAATAGGTGAATTACATGGCGTGTGAATTACGTCTCAATAAAGCTGTTATTTAAAAAAAGAGGGAGTGAATAAATATGGTGAATGACAATATATGTGTTTGATGGAGAAAATGAGCCACTCACTATAGATTCTATAATTTCCAGTGTGATTCTCATCGAAATACCAAGAATATCCACTAACACCATTATTACTTAAAATTAGGATCACTGAATGATAAAGTAAGGCATGAAACATAAGAGGTACACTATTAGAAAGGAAGGGACCAAGTTATCACTTTCAGAAAACCCCAAGAAATTACCTAAAAAAGATTTGCATTCATGAAAATTCAGTAATATAGTTATATGTAAGATATCCCAATGTCAGTATATTCTAATATATAAGCAGTAGCTAATAAGAAAGCATATTATACAAAAGCTTAACCTTGAGATAATCTAAATAGTAGTGTGAGTAGCTTAAACTGGGGGGGAAAAAACCCAGAAATTTTATTAGGCAAATGAAGATTTAATAAAATAGAGATATAGACAAGGTTCTTTGATAGGGAGAATAAATATTATAAAGATACCGATCCTCAAATTAATTTTTAAAGGTTATTAAAGTCCACATGTAGGAATAAATATACGTTTCTGACAGTATAAGTTTGTTGAAGTATTTCAGAAGCCTTCAAAATGCAAAATGTTCATACCCTTTGTCTCAAGGAAGTTTTCTAAAAGAAAGAAAAAAAAAAAAAGCTTTATGCACGAGATGCCCAGTCTTCTCCTTTAGATCCTCCTTTCATGTCTTCCTCCATATCTTCCCTTCTCACCCACCGTCTGTCCCTTCAAACAACCTTTACTCACCTGGTTTCCAGGCTCTTCTATATACTGCTGTTTCCCCCCTAAATGGACTATATCTTATTAGAACATCTCTCTGAATGTGTCACTAACCTTAATTTGTTTAGGAAAGAGTAACATAAGTAAAACCAAACTCAGCTGCACTATCGTTACCACAATTTAGAGCTAACCCTATGACACATTGGAAAGTGTTTGATATAAGATTTGGTAGTTGTTGTTTCTTAGAAAGTGTGTATCGTGTGTTGGTATTAGGAGTACCTGTTACTGGGGTTTATCGAAGTTAATGGTCCTTGAGAAAACATAAATAAAAGGAGGTCTATCTATGGCTTCTAAAGGAAATGGAGAGGAGAGTAAGTTAAAGAATGGTGGAAATGTACCTGCTTAACTCAAAAAACAGCCAGCATAATTTCTACCCCCTTTATTAAGAAAAAAATCCACTCTTATAAAGCAGTGAACTTTATTTTTCTGTTCACTTTCTGCATCGTAATACAAAAATAGTATACATTGTTTCTTATAAAAAGAACTACATATATACAAAATGAAAGACTTGCTTTTCCAACTTGTTCCCTTCCTTAGAGTTAACTACTGTTATATTCATTGTTAAAACATGAGATTATTCCATGATGTTTAAAAACCACTTTGAGTTTTTTATCTCCAGTATTAGGTAGAGCTTCATTTTTTGCAAAATGCATTATTAGATTCCTTGCAGTCTTTTATTTTTATCAGTTACTGCTATTTATTCACCTTGACATTGTAATTTCTCTTTAGGTATGACTTACTACATTTCCCTCAGATGTTATTTTTATGTAAAATTGTCATTTTAACTCTGTATTTATTTGAAAGGATCCAGCTACTACCAGTTATTTCCAGCTACTTCCAAACTAACTTTAATGTTCATTCTTTTCTTATATCAAAATCAGCATGTATATGTAGGTGCATTAATGAGAGAGAAGTAAAGGCAGATGTTTTTCTTGTTAGTATTGACC
Organism: Neofelis nebulosa; assembly: GCF_028018385.1. Lineage (NCBI taxonomy): Eukaryota > Metazoa > Chordata > Mammalia > Carnivora > Felidae > Neofelis > Neofelis nebulosa. The sequence continues at coordinate 28,557,620 of NC_080783.1, forward strand.
TGCTGAAGTCTTTGAAGCTCATGCAGTATTAGTTCAACGAGAGCTGACTAACATTGGTTCCAGACTCATGGATGTTTGCAGGCTAACCGGTGAGGTAACAGTGGGAGGTAGGCAGATACAAGACAGTAGGGCCTGGCGGGGACAACTGTCCGCTGCAGAGCACGTGCCTCAGTAGGAGCAGACGGCCCCTACTCACAGCCAGAATCATCATCATGTTGGAATTCAGGCCTAGTTTTGCTATATCTAATGATTTTTCAAAAGAAGCCAAAAATATGGGTATTTATGTGAAATCTCCCAATTATTAAATTGGCTCACTTTTTAAAACACTGAGAGATTAAAAAAAAAATCCTCAGGCTGAATGTGGCCCTCAGACGGTCAAGTTGCAACCTCTTTATATTAACATACTTATCAGCAGCAAAAGAAACCTATTTTTCCACATTTGTTACATGTTGTTGGGGAGACGGTGAAAAAGCTATCCTATTAACTCATCAGAGGAAAGGGATTACTGAATTTACAGCACAACATTCGACATTAATATTTACCTTGTATGTGTCCTTATATGTGTTTTGGGAAACACACCATACTTAGGCCACACCATAACGGTATGCTGGTCTACGAAAGTAGAGTTCCCCATTTGTTGGTCCTCAACTCCCTGTATCACACTACAAAGAAAGAGGAATACAAAAGAAGTTTCAACATCTTCATTTTCCAACCTCCAGTGGTTTAAACCAGAGAGCTCTTTTGGAGTGAAAATACTACGTCTTTTCTTTCTCAGCGTTGCTGAGAAATTATAATTAGAGGTTTTCCTGTTGTGTAAAGGAAAGGAATTCCAGTCCTCCTGCGTCTGCAAGACTTCTGTTCTCAATGAATTTGCTTCCCTGTCCCATTTCTCTTTCTGCAGGTGATAGAGGGGAAGCTGGCTCCATTCTTGGGCAAGGTCATTAAATTTGCCACCTCACACGTGTACAGCTGCAGTCTTTGTAGCCAGAAGGGGTTCATCTGTGAAATCTGTAACAATGGAGAGATCCTCTACCCTTTCGAGGATATTTCAACAAGCAGGTACAGAATCTCTTGTCTTAACAAAAGTATACCTGAATATGTCACATGTCGTTCTGTTTGGCCTGATCAGGCCGACTTTTAGTCAAGTACCGTATATCTGTCTCTTACCTTGTATCAGATTCCTCTTATTCTTGGAGAATATTTTTTGACCTTTTGGTTTCCTATATTTATTCCCAACTCACTTCACTGTCTTTATCCAGAATGAGATAACAGAGTTGCAAAGAAACATCACCTATTTCTCCCTTCTTAGGTAACAAAGAGGGTTCAGATTCATTTTTAGAATGAAGATTAGGGAGGATGAATCCTCACAACATTTCAGGGCCAACTGATAGGCAATGGGAAATTGTAGTCTCAGAGCAAGGCCAAAACCGGCCCAACTGCCAGGAATAAAACTACAAGACACTGGGGAACAGCTGTCTGGCTCGCCACATGCTTTTCTCCACAGATGCGCTGCAGTGTGGCGATGAAAGTTTTAGGATCCAAAGGAGGGAAAAGTGGGAGTTTATGTGGGATTATTTTTCTAACCAAAGTAATATTTGGGCATCATCACATTCATTGGTTGATGGATGATTTTTTTCCCCCCACTAACTTGAGACCAGGGTTTTTACTATGGCTTTTCTTGAATCACAAAATGATACATATCACTTTTCCTTTCATCCCAAAAGCATCATAGAAATATATACTGTTTCTGTATCTGTGCACTGGCTTCTTTGGCCATGAAATCATGCCTCATTTCCCACCCAGCAGGGCTCACTTACACTGTGGTTCCAAACAGAAGAGAGGCATTGTAGCCAGGGGGAGTTGAAGCATGTAGGCTAGAGCTAAGATATTAAGAGTTGACTCAGCCCTTCTGGCCTCTTCTTAAACCCAAAGACTCTTTGTAAATATACAGGAACTTGAGTTGGCCCCACACATAGAAAGATAAACATATACGCACACATATACATGTTCCAGCCTCGTTTCCTGAGTACAGGTACTTAGCTCATGGCCTAGAGATTATATACTTCTTAAAAATGTACACCACACAAAAACTTGTACACAAACATTCGTAGTAGTATTCATAATAGCCAGAAAGGGGAAACAACATAAATGTCCAGCTGATGAATGGATAAACAAAATGTGGTATATCCATACGATGGAATATTATTCAGCATAAAAAGGAATGAAGTACGGGGCGCCTGGGTGGCACAGTCGGCTAAGCGTCCGACTTCAGCCAGGTCACGATCTCGCGGTCCGTGAGTTCGAGCCCCGCGTCAGGCTCTGGGCTGATGGCTCGGAGCCTGGAGCCTGTTGCCGATTATGTGTCTCCCTCTCTCTCTGCCCCTCCCCCGTTCATGCTCTGTCTCTCTCTGTCCCAAAAATAAATAAAAAACGTTGAAAAAAAATTTTTTAAAAAAAGGAATGAAGTACTAACATGCTGTAGTGTGGCTGAACCTTAAAAACATTATGCCAAGTGAAAGATGCCAGATACAAAAAGCTGTATATTTTATGTTCTGTGTATATGAAATGTCCCAAATAGGCCAATCCAGAGAAACAGAAAGTACATTAGTCGTTGCCTGGGGCATGGGGGAAAAGGAAGAGAGTAACTCCTAATGGGTGCAGATTTCTTTTAGGGATGACAAAAATGTTCTGGAATTAGATTGTGGTGACAGTAACGTGGTCTTGTGAATACATTAAAAATCAGTGAAGTGTATACTTTAAAAGAATGAATTTTATGGTATGTGAATTAAATCACAATCAAAAGTATTTAATAGAAAATAAAACAAATTAAAAAATGCTTCCAACTCTATAAACCATATGCTGGGTCACAAAACAAGTTTTAATAAATTTTTAAAAACTGAAACCATACCAAGTATGTTTTCTGACACATTGAATTAAGATCCCCAGTAGCAAAAAAATATGAGAAACCTCAAATATTTGGATAAAAAACAGTACACACTAAAAACTTATGGGTCAAAGAAGAAATAAATCACAAGAGAAATTTTAAAATATTTTGGAAAAGGGGCTCCTGGGTGGCCCAGTCAGTTAAGCATCCGACTCTTGATCTCAGCTCAGATCTTGATCTCAGGGTAGTGAGTTCAAGCCCCACATTGGACTCCATGCTAGGTGTGAAGCTGTATCTATCTATCTATCTATCTATCTAATGAATGAACATGAAATATAAAATGTCAAAATGTATGGAATGCAGCTAACATAGTACTTAGGGTGAAACCTATAGCTATAAATATATCATGGAAAACATGTCAGAAAAAAAGGAAAGGTCTCAAATCCATTACCTAAAATTCCACCTTAAGACACTAGATAACAGAGCAAACTAAATTGAAAGCAATGAGAGGAAGGAAAGAGTAAAGGTTAGAACAGACATCAATGAAATGGAAGATAGAAAAAAAATTCATTAATGAAATCAAAAGTTGGTTTTTTGAAAGAATCAACAAAATTGACAATCCTTTAGCAAGACTGACCAAGAAATTAAGAGAAAAGAAACAAATACTCAAAATTAGGAGTGAAAAAGGAAAAGGCAGTTAAAAGAACTATAAAGAGATACCACAAGTGACTTTATTCCAACAAGTTAGACAACTTAGATGAAATGGACAAATTTCTAGAAAGACAAATTACCAAAATAGACTCAAGAAGAAGTAGAAATATGAATAGCCCTATAACAAGTAAAGAAACTGAATTAGTAGTTTTTAAATCTGCTCATAAAGAAGCCAGATGCCTTCATGATGAATTTTGTTGAATATTTTAAAAAATAATACCAGTCCTTCACACAGGGATAAAGAGGGGCATTACATAATGATAAAGGGATCGGTCTTCCAAGAAGACACAACAATCCTTAATGTGTATGAAGAGAGTCAAAAGACATGCAGCAAAAAACCCCTAATAGAACTACAAGGAGAAACAGACAAACCCACAATTATATATCCACTATTATACTTAGAGACTTCAACACCCCTCTGTCAGTAACAGATCCAGCAGGCAGAAAATCAGTTTAAGCATATCGTTAAACTGAAAAGCACTATCAGTCAACTGGATCTAATTGACATCTCTGCCAATTCATGTTGTTCATCCAACAACAACAGAATATGCATTCTTCTGAAGCTTACATGGAACATTTAACAAGAGAGACCACAGTCTGGGCCACAAAACACATCTGAAAAAATTTACAAGAATAGAAATCATGCGAAGTACGCTCCCAGACCATAATGAAATTAAACTAGGAATCAGTAACAATGTTACTGTTACGGTACAGTAAAATCGGTATGGTAAAATCCCAACATATTTGGAGATTCAACAATATGTTTCTAAATAACACGAGTTGATCATTGATGTCCACACAAAACAGGGATGTTTATAGCGGGTCTACTTGTAATCGCCAAAACCGGAGAACAACCAGGATATCCTTCAGTATGTGGATGGTTAAATAAACTGTGGTATACCCATGCGATGGAGTATTCTCCAATAATAAAAGAAATGAGGTATCTAGACACAAAAGGACATGGAGGAACCTTAAATGCATATTACTAGGTGAAAGAAGCCAGTCTGAAAAGGCTATATACTGGATGATTCCAACTGCATGACATTCTGGAAGAGGCAAAACTGTAGAGACAGTACAAAATCAAATCAAATCAAATCAGTGATTACCAGGGGCTTGGGAATGCATAAGACGAGATGAATAGGTGAAGCACAGGTTTTTTAGGGCAGTAAAATTATGCGGTACGGTTCTGTAATGGTACACACATGACGTTTTACATTTGTCAAAACCCATAGAACCGTAGAACACAGAGTGAGCCTTAATTTAGATTGTGGACTTCAGTTGATAATAATGTGTGAATATTGGTACATTCACTGTAACCAGTGTGCCACACTAATGTAAGAGATTAATAGAGAAAACTGGGGGTTAAGGTAGTATTATGGAAACTGTACTATCAGCTCAATTTTTCTGTCAATCTGAACTGTTCTAGGGGTGCCTGGCTGGCTCAGTTGGTAGAGCATGTGACTCTGGATCTCAGGGTTGTGGGTTCAAGCTCCACATTGGGGGTAGAGATTACTTAAAAAAATAAAAGTTAAAAAAATAAATAAATAAATAAAAGTGAAAGAAAACTGTCCTAAAAAATAAAGTCTATTTTTAAAAAAGACAATTCATCCAGCTGAACAGTTGACTCAAATACCAAAGCTGATCAATGTGAATAAACTTTATTAGAACAATTTTAGACTTACAGAAAAATCACAAAGAGAGTACAGAGAATTACCATAGACCCCACACCCAGTTTTTCTCTTATTAACATCTTACATTAATATGATATATTTGTTACTATTAATGAACCAATACGGATACATCATTATTAGCTGAAGTCCACAGCTTTTTCAGATTTCCTTAAACTTTTTCAATGTTTATTTATTTATTTTGAGAGAGAGTGTGTGCATGCAAGCAGGGGCAGGGCAGAGAGAGAAGAGAGGGAGAATCCCAAGCAGGCTCCATTCTGTCAGCACAGAGATCAACACAGGGCTCGAACGCACGAACCGTGAGACCATGACCTGAGCCAAAATCAACAGTAGGACATTTAACTGACTCAGCCACCCAGGTCCCCCAAGATTTCCTTAGTTTTTACCCCATTATTATTTCTGTTTCAGAACATCTCCCTAAGCTCCTCTTGGCTGTGACAACTTCTCAGACTGTTTTTACGACATTGACAGTTTTGAGAAGTACTAGTATTTTGTAGAATCCCTCTGTGGGGATAGACCTGATATTTTTCTTATGATTAGACTGGATTTTATGGGTTTGGGGAGGAGGAGTGCAGAGATAAAGTGCCATTTCCATCATATCATATCACAGGGACATGCTATCAACATGACTTATCACTGCAATGTTTGTGTCAGGTTTCTCCACTGTTGATACTCTTCTCCTCTGACCCTTCTCCATTGTTACCCTCTTTTAAAGGAAGTCACTATGGGGGCACCTGGGTGGCTCAGTCAGTGGAGCATCCGACTTCAGATCAGGTCATGATATGGTTTGTGAGTTCGAGCCCTGCGTCGGGCTCTAGGGCTCCCGGCTGTCAGCACGGAGTCCACCTCGGATCCTCTGTCCCCCCCCCCCCCCCGCAACTCCCTCCCCCTGCTCACGCTCTCTCTCTCAAAAATAAACAAGGCTTGGGGCGCCTGGGTGGCTCAGTCGGTTGAGCGTCCGACTTCGGCTCAGGTCATGATCTCACGGTCCGTGAGTTCAAGCCCCGCGTCAGGCTCTGTGCTGCCAGCTCAGAGCCTGGAGCCTGCTTCTGATTCTGTGTCTCCCTCTCTCTCTGACCCTCCCCCACTCATGCTCTGTCTCTCTCTGCCTCAGAAATAAATAAACATTAAAAATTTTTTAAAAAAATAAACAAGGCTTTAAAACATAAATAAATAAAGGAAGTCACTATGTGCAGCCTACAGTTAAGGAGTGAAGATTATGCTCCACTTCCCTTGGGAGTGGAGTCTATACAAAATCACTTGGAATCCTGCATGAGTGATTTGTCTCTTCTTCCCATTTATTTTTTTAAATTATCTATTCATGTCAGCGTGGGCATGTGCATATTTATTTTATATTTTTGGTTACAACCCAGTATTACTTTACTTTGTTGCCCAGACTGTTCCAACTTTGGCCATCGGCTCTTTCAGCTGGTGCCTGCATCACCTTGACACGCTCCTACCATTGTGGGTGTTTGTTTCTGAGCATTTCTGTACTTTCTGGTGCTACCAGACATTCCAGACTCATCATATATATTTCTTGCCCTAATCCTACAAGTAGCCATTTCTCCAAAGAGCCCGGGTTCCTTCTATTGGAAAATATTAGAAACCAACATGAGGGCACTTAGATTGCACACCTGCTTTTAAAGCCCTCGGTCCCAGGACTCATCCCTTGAGGAGGGATGAGAAGAGAGATGCTTCCCTCTGACTACACATCAGAATTTCCTGTGAGACTTGTTGGGTTGTTTTAACTCTGAGCATCTTTATCTTCAGAGTCTCCCCGTGTGATCCTGCATGGCAGCCCAGAAGAAAGAATCACTCCTCTAAGATGGCTGTGGCCATAGTCAGACGTGCCAGATTCTTAACAGTCCGAATGACCACATTAACACGTCTGTGGACTCAGAGGGCCCTTCACTCAGCAGGAAGGAATATGTAGCTGTTTAGAATCTTCCGTTTCTCTCTTGGTCAGATGCAATTCTCTAAGCTGCACAAATGTCTGAGAGCAAAGGAGCCCTTACCAGCCTACCTGGAATTTCAGGTTGATAATACTTCCCAGGACCCTGCTGAGCTCTCTCTAGTGGTGTCCAGTTTCCAGTGAAACGCTGGGAATGGTTCATGCAAGTCTGGGGTAAAAGACAAAAATAAACACCAATGAAATATTTATTAAAGGAAAACTTTAATCAGAAATTGAGTTGCAGATTTAAAACCTGTCCATAAAAATGTGCTGAATAAATGTGATAAATAAAAATAAGTTTGAATAGTGGGGTAGATTTTAAAATTTCACTGAAATCTTCATGGATAAAGTTCTGTAATATCTGGGATTTGCTTCAAAATAATCTGATGGTGGGAGAGAGGGAATAGATATAAATGAAAGAAATTGATAATTTTTAAAACTAGATGATAGGTACACAGGGGTTTATTACACTGTTCTGTGTACTTCTGAATATGTTTGAAATTTTCCACAATAAAACGTTTTTAAAAATCTGTAAGTAAGGGGGCCTGGGGGCTCAGTCGGTTGTGCATCCGACTCTTGAGTTCAGCTCAGGTCATGACCCCATGCTTAGCACGGAGCCTGCTTATGATTCTCTCTCTCTCCCTCTCTCCCTCTTTCCCTCTCTTCCTCTCTCCCTCTCTCCCTCTCCCTCTCTCTCCCTCTCTCTCCCTCTGCTCCTCTCCCCTACTCTCTCTCTCTAAAATAAAAAGTAAAATCTATAAGTAAAAATCTTAGAAATGAAGTATTTAGTGAATTTGTCACCACATAGCCTTGACCATCTTGCTAAAGTCAACACCTCTGTGACCTCAGAAATATGCTTAATATCCCTTCAGATCCAAATATCATCTGAACAGCATAATTACAACTCGGTAAAAAACATTCTACAAGCATTACAACTATTCATTTTTTTTTTTTTTAACATTTATTTATTTTTGAGACAGAGAGAGACACAGCATGAACGGGGGAGGGGCAGAGAGAGAGGGAGACACAGAATCGGAAGCAGGCTCCAGGCTCTGAGCCATCAGCCCAGAGCCCGACGCGGGGCTCGAACTCGCGGACCGCGAGATCGTGACCCGAGCTGAAGTCGGACGCTTAACCGACTGAGCCACCCAGGCGCCCCACAACTATTCATTTTTTCAATAAATGACTTACTGAGCATACTGTGTTCGTGCATTGGGCTAGGCTCCGGGGCCACACGGTGAACATGGCATGTTCCTTGCTCACAAATAGTCCACAGTCCCTGGCAAGAGACACTGGGCCATCAGGCAGTTGGGTTGACGTGTGGGCAGAGCCCTGGTCTAGGGGGTGGACCTAGAGCTCCAAGAGCTCCAAGAAGGGACATCGTCCAAAGCGGTCATGTACACTGTAGGTGAAAAAGCAGTTCCACAATTTCTAAAAATGTTAGCTCTGTGTTGAACTTTATCTGAAGCACTGATTTATTCACGTCCATATTAGAACATACTTGGTTTTAACATGCTTATTTGATTGCGACCATATGTCAAACATGGGTCAACTCTTCATAGTTTCTTTTCCTTATTAAATTAATTGTTATGCAGGAGAAGGCTTCATGAATATGTAATTTAAAAATATAGCCCTAGCATTAATGTTTAGAACACCATCTCTGACAGACATAGACAATGTGCTGGGGTTGTAGGAAATTGCACTAATATTTACTAGTGCTGGTGCCAGCAATTTACATATCTCGTCATTTAATTCTTATGCCAGTCCTCTGAGGGAATCTTGTTACCTCCATTTTAATAATGAGGAAACCTAGGTTCAGAGGAGCCAATTAACTTGGCCCAAGAGATAAGGCCAAAACTTGAACCCAAATATATCTGACTCTCAAATCCATGCTTTTTTCATTATACATCACTGTTTCTTCTGTACCTGTCATCTTCAAACCATTTTTGCAGCGTACCCTCGAACAGAAATGTGAAGAAATGACGTCCCTCTGTCATTAAAGAAGTGTCCCCCCAAACGGTTATTCTGAATTCTCCCCATATTTGCCACCCTGAAAGTTTTTACACTTGGAGCAGTGAGCCAGCTAGATTAGGGCGGGGGAAAGACACAACTTTCTTTTGCAAAATGGTGGGGGGCTGTGGTGAGGGGGTGTGGGGAAATAGCTTCCTTCCGCCCCGTGCCCAGCACTCGGCAGGTCGGGAGGCCCAGGGGCGCCTGCGGGAGCTGGAGATCTGCCTGACTCAAGCTGAGTGGGCAGACCCCCGCTTGCTGCACTGTCCTCCCCACTTCCACTCCGTTCAGCCGATAATGCGGACAGTTTCACATTGAGGTAGTCTTTCTTCTCCAACACAAATTAAATACATACCTCTCTCTAGTTTAAATAGGAAAACACTCAGACCCAAACTGCAAGATTTTAAATACAATAGTGAGATCCAGAATCACAGAACTTAAGCTTAATCCAGTATTTACCCTTCTAGAGGACTAAACGGAAAGCACAGCTTTAGGAGAGAGAAACATTCTGTTAAAACAGCAATAAAATTCCACATCCTAAAGACAGAGAAATGACAAAAAACTTACCCTCCTTGATTGAGAATAAGAAATAAAACTCTAACTTCAGAATTACAAATCAGAAGGTTAGACTGATACCTCTCTAAGACTTGAAGGGAAAACAGTGACTATGAAAGCAAAGAAGTTGCATATATCCACAAAATGACCCTGGACTTAGATTTTTTAAAAGAAAAAAACAGTCCTCAAATTGCCTCCTATGCCACTTTCTTTCTGACATCTCTACATACCACTAATCTTCCCTTGTTATTAAAGACATAATGCTGCTAAAGAGACCATCCTGCCTCACACATTTGTGTGTGAAGATGCCATTCCTGAATCTTGAAATGCTTCCAGATCACAAGTACATAAATACTTCATCGTAAGAACACTCAGCATGCATTTTAACATGGGACTTACAAGATATACCAGCTATCATAAATCAGTTCCATCCTTTCTGTCTGATCCATTTGCCTTTGTTAATTTTTTCATGTGACATACAAATCATCCCCACAAGTTTCCCAATATGGAAAACATTGCACTTCTAGACTTCATGACCCCTGTACCATTTGGGGCTGTAGCTAGATGTGGGTATACTATCAGAAGATTCTACTTAACACTGAATTTGGTGTATTCCATATAGTAGGCATTCCATAAATACTTATTGTTTGGTTCAGCTCTCCCCAACATATCGTGTGCACTCATTAAGAACACTGACAAAGCTTTTTAAGTAAACTGATTAAGAAAGTTTAAAATATTTGCTCTATGTGAAATAGAGAATAGATTCTTTATGATCTCACATGTTAAACCTGAAAAAAACAAACTTACAGAGAACAGAGTGGTGGTTGCCAGAGGCAGGGGTGAAGGTGGTCAAAAGGTAAAAATTTCCAGTTATAAGATTAATAAGTTCTGGGGATGTAATATACCACATGGGGACTAAAGATAACAATACCATATCATATATTTGAAAGTTACCAAGAGAGGAATAGATCCTAAAAGTTCTCATCACAAGAAAAAAATTTTGTACCTATACCAGTTGATGGATGTTAACTAAACATTGTGATAATCGTTTCACAACCTATATACATATCAAATCATCATGTTGTACGCCTGAAACTAATACAATGTTATATGTCAGTTATGTCTCAATAAAACTGGGGGTGATGGAATACTTGGATAGATAGAGGAGCATAGTAAAAGTCTGAATAACACTACTTTTACGTAAGCTTTGTCTGTAAGGTTGAAGCAACCGGCCTACTATTTGAGGTATTTCTGTGGTGTGAGCATCGGCCTGCCCAACATTCATTTCTCCAAGGAAGGCATTCGAGGTGTTCTTCCTGGAGGGGGCTGGGGGGCTCCAGTGGCTCAGTGGTGACTCTTCTAAAAGCAGTCCATGTTTTTTGAAGCACTGTGGTTTGGAGAAGCAGATTGAGCATAACTTGCCAGCTTTTCTTCAGCTGATCACTCCCTCCTCTCCTCCAAGAATGACGATTGCACTGAGGATCTTGAACTTATCAACACCAAACTCTTACCGGTTAAGTCAACATATTTTGACACCATGTTCAATTTGCACACATTTCAGGAACGTTTCCTACATCTGTCTATTGAGAATGAACACTAGCCTCATAGAAGAGTCCATAGCAAGTGAGTTTCTAACATGGCCTCTCCTCTTTTTCATTTTAAAAATTTATTTCTTTAGGTTAACTTATAGAAAAAGAAGGCCTGGGCACCGGGGTGGCTCAGTTGGTTAAGCATCCAACTCTTGCTTTCAGCTCAGGTCATGATCTCTTGGTTTGTGAGTTCGAGCCCCAGGATGGGCTACTCACTGATAGCACAGAGCCTGCTTGGGATTCTCTCTCTCTCCCTCTTTCTCTGCCCCTCCCCCACTTGTGTGTGTGTTCATGCTCTCTCTCTCTCTCTCTCAAAATAAATAAGCTTTAAACAAAGAAAAAGAAAAAGGCAGCGTCCCAAAGAACTCAGTCCAAGCCCCATTGCTCTCATCCATCTGGCCAAATTTCAGAAAGGTCCAGCTTGTACTGAAGAACATGTAGACTCCTCCCAACACTCTTGACCTTGTGAATTGGTCTTTGTCATCTTACATTGCATGGCAATCCACACCACCCTGCCCCTGAGGACCTCAACTTGTTGGGGAGTGGACTTTGGTCTTTGCCATGGCACTTTTCTGCCCTTCCTGAAGCTTCATGAACACACTAAGTTTCCAATAGCTAATTGTAGTCAAACCTCATAAAGGTTTGTTTAAAAGAGAGAAAGCAACTGCTGTATTATAAAGGATAGAATTACGTCTTCCATAGAAGATGCTGAGATGTGCGGTTTTCCTCAGCACAACTTGAGCAGTCCATCAGGGGCTGTGTTTTCTGTGCCCGGGTTCCCTTTGATTTGTCCCTGGAGGATAAACGGGGAGACGGCTTTCCTGAAAGTTGTCGCTTACTTCGGTGCCTAGAAAATCACCAAACCCCAGATTCGCCAGCAGCCTTACAAAGGCTCTTACATTTTTCTGGGAGCCAGTTCTAGTTTGTCATTTTCTGAAAGAGAGGTTCATGTTTAGGCAGGAATTTTTTGGTGGGGGTTGGGGACTAGAACACACTCCAGGGTAGAAGGAGAGGGAAGGGCCGCCCAGAAGCCGGTCTTTCCTTGTGGCGTCCTATTTGTTCAGCCTTCGTTTTTGTCAGTCCTTGCACAAACAGACTGAATACCTGGATTATTCCCTCATCTGGACTCAAATACTCATACATTACATACCCTTTCTCACTAATCAGCCTGACACATTCCTTTGTTGGCAAATGGTTCCAAAACAAACACTGTCAGTGTACCTAATTAGCAGGTTTGCGGGCTGTGCTCACAGTCCTGTTACATCCTGTTCAACAATAGAGAACAACAGCCCTGGCGAGGTCGGGCTTACAGGGAGGGAACCGCTCCCCCCAACGCATATACACTTTTTTAATGATATTTCCTTTCTGTGGCTTTTCTTGGGAAGCAGCCACTTGGTGAGTACTGTGATGAGGTGTGGGATTCTTGCAACAGCTACAGGAAGTTTGGACTCCTCTTCGTAGGCACCTTTGCTTAGGAGCCATTAGTTTCCATCTGCTTATTGTTCTTCTCTCTGGTACTGGAGAGGAGCGCAGTGAGGAACTTTCTCCACGTCCTCTAACACTGACGAGAGAGGACAAGATCCCTGCCTGTGTTCTAGAATCATAAATGAACAGAGATGGAAAGGACTGTGGAGAACATCTGGATATTTTAGGGGTAGAAAATCTGAAGCCCAGGGAGCTCGCAGGTTTTATGAGGGGCAGAAGCCGAGGAGCAACTTACCAAGATGGAATTCTGCTCTGCAGCTACATGACTGCCAGCTCTTAAATGTATTTATTGTATCAATGAAGGTTTTCCTTGATTAAAAAAACAAAACAAAAAAATAAATTAAAAAAACCTTGAACACAATGCTAGTTTTTTTTGGCTTTTAAACTTTGGTCAAAGAGTAACTTGGCAAATAACATCTCACCTTGGCCTGGTGGCTTCTATATTCACATATCAAAATGTTTCGGAATGTCTGCTAACACAGACGAGACTTTTGTGAAACGCTCAGGGCTGACCTGACCCTGTATGCAATTAAGCCACTTTATAAATACAGTGCACTTATAAACACAGCCCTCGCTGGTGCGGCTGCCATTGTATTTTGAAACCATTTGGTCCCTTGAATAGATGGCTGTCATCTCTACCTCGACGCATTTCTTACCAAGCTTCTCGTTAGGTGTCTGGTTAATACTGTGTCGTCATCTTATCTCTAAGCATTTCAGACAACTCAATTTTTTGTTGATTGGAGGGAGTAAAGTTCAGCATTGTTTAATTCATGTTGTAACTTTCTGACTATAAAACTGATACGCATTACAAAACATTTGAAAAGTACACAAAAGTATAAAGAGGAAAATTCTCCATACATATGTCTGTATGTTTACTTTTTAATAAAATATATATATATATGGTTTTATTATTTTACTTTTTAATCTTTTTATGTTTATTTTTGACAGAGAGAGATAGCAAATGGGGGAGGGCCAGCGAGAGGGAGACACAGAATCCAAAGCAGGCTCCACACTCTGAGCTGTCAGCACAGAGCCTGACACAGGGCTCGAACTCGTAAAACGCAAGATCATTACCTGAGCCAGAGTCAGAGGCTTAACCGACTGAACTACCCAGGCACCCTTAGAATATATGGTTTTATACCCAGCTTTTTATCACATTATATCAGAACCAAGAAAATAGTTTATCTATAAACTTTTATTGATGGCTACTTTAACAGGAAAAAAAAATAATTGGTTCTAAAATCATTAAGATCCATTTAAAAAGTAGAGGCAGACGGAATACAGAAGTCTAGATGTCATCCCTAACTTGGCCACTAATTTGCTGTGTGACCTTTGACAAGCCCCTTCCACCTCCAGATTTACCTACGAGGTATATGGCATTGTTTTAACCCCGTATTGACAAAGGAGTTAGAACTTTATTTCATTCTGCTCCTTTGCTTAGCATTTGCAGTAGTCTGTTTAATAGTTTGTCACAATGTTTTCAGTGAAGTTGACTATTTTTGATACAATTTACCCAAAGGGATTAAGATATAAATTCAAATTGTGATTCAGTCCACCATTTTGAAATAATGTCAGCTCCATGAGGAAATGGACTTTCCTATTTTGCTCACTGCTCAGTTTTCTGCATCTAGAACAGCACATAGTAAATGCTCAATGAATAATCCACGAATAAAGAGTTTGCTTTACTTTTAGCTTTTCAAATCTGTGCTTTTTCACATACTTTATTTTATTTTAAATAACCTTTAAACTAATTTCAAGGAAATTGTCTACTTACATGTAGACATTGCCAAGATATATGACTTTATTGAGTGATAGCTAGCATTCTCTCATATGTTAGGAATAGATATAGTTTTCTGGCCCAATGAAAACTTTCGTGTCAAAAACTTGAGTTTTGCTAAACTACTCAGTTTAATTTTCAAAACATGTTTTCAGTCATGTTTCAGTGTGTTTTTTCCTTCCCAATGGGACTGTAAATAAGTAACCTGAATACACAATAGGAAAGAGAGGAGTGTTTACCTTTCCATACAAAAAATGTTGATTCTTCAGCCTGAGCAGTATGTTCTGAAATGAAATGTCTTATGCTTTAGAATTACAAAAAGGTACAATAGTAACTTGATTTCATCAGCATATGTTTTTGATATTTTGAGACTTTTCTTGCCTCACTAATTATGGGAATACAGATAGCAAGATGTTATAAACGCTTTTAAAAATCCTTTTTTGTTTTTATTTCAGCACCTAATGTATACTATCACCTTTGTTATAAACCCCTTCAGTAGTCTGAATATTAAACCACTCAGTGCTGCATCAGGAAACATCCTCATTTGCTCTCTGTAGCTATCATTAATAATCACCTGTTCAGTTCCTAATGCTTCCAGAACACTTAGAGTAGAGATAAAGACAGTCTATAGATAGATGTTCATTCTCTACAGAGGTCGCCGCTTGGACTGAATTAGATCTATAAAGCATAGGACTTGATATAGAGTCAGAGGAGCTTAGCAGTTATCTGCCCGTCACTCCTGCCCCCTGATACACGCACCTTTCCTACCCCACCTTCCCCAGGGAGGATGGCATCCCCGCCCAACACCACACCCACAGCTAGTAGGAGATGCAGGCAATTGAATTCCAGTATAGTCCCCTTTTTGCCTCTCCTTGTCACAGCACCAGCCTGAAATCTGAGGGAACGCACAAGCTGTCCAGAGGAGGGCAAAAGATTATATCACCTACCCTTAACTAGTCTCACTTCTGGTGATAGTTGGTGTTAGGGTGGCCGGGGAGAGGTTCTCAACAAAAGTATAATGGGAAGGATCTTATAAATTTTTGATGAGAAAAGAAGATCACGTTAAAAAAGTAGTAATTCATGTGAAAAACAGAAATGTGGGAATTTCCTTTTATAGAACTGGTAATATAACAGACTAATTTCAAGCCCTGAGCGAGTGGCTGATTCAAAAACTGCATTGGAAACATTGGAAGCCACTCACTGGAGCTGACTGGACTTCAACTGAAAGATCTAGTTTGGCCTTGAGAGGTGGGAAGCTGAAGCATGTTAAAGCTGTTCTCTGAGAGAAGAGTTAACACTTTTTTTCTAGAAAGAATCCTTGATGGTGGAGAGAAAGGAAATTTAAATTAAAAGACTTAGCTGGAAAGCAGGTTCCATCAACGATTTGAAAGAAAAATGTCAGAATTGAGAATGAAAAGAGATAAGCAAATTTTCCGTGGGGGCAGGATGGCCAGGTAGGGTGGAATAGGCGCTAGTGAGGCCTGAAGGAACATCAGGGGGAACATGGTTTTCATACAGTGCTTCAAAGAGGCACCAGCCAAGGGACTTGGGGACAGCAATCACATGAATGTCAAAGCAGCAAGCAAGATGACTTTTTCCCTTCCTCCAGCTTCCCTGAGAATGTAGTTAAGGTACACTGTTTAAAAGAGAGAGACCTAATCAGGGGAACCTTAATATTTAGAAAGTACCTAAAAGCAAGCAGTATTTAAACCCTTCTCCATACCTAAACACACCCAAAATTTTCATACTTCCATTGTTCTCCCTGAGGGGTCTAGAGAGCTTGCCCAGGCCACCACTCAGAAAACTGAAAGAGAAAAGGCTTATTAGCACAGCACTTTACTAACCAGACCTAAGCTAAAGGCTCCCATTGGCTTCCCCCAGTGACTGTATTATCGCCTTTGAAAGTTTCCTTTACCGATACACTAGCCTATAGCCTTCTCTACCCTATTCCTGTCTTACGAATATACATGTTGAAGGACAAAATTTTCAATGACTTCGAGGTGTCTTACATGTCTGTTTATTGCTTGCATACTTAGCATAACTACTTCTATTAGTGTGATTATCAGTTCTATTCAGCCTTTACTAATATGCAGAGTAAAAACAAAAGTTCTGAATAACATTCTCACTGAATGAAAGAGACTGCTAAAACATGCGTTCTTATTCACACCTTCCCGTGTTCAGTGATAATGTATACCATGTTTTAAGCATTTTTGCAATATTTTTCCAAGATAATACATCCTCTGTTCATGCAAAGTAGGATACTTTGGGGCGCCTGAGTAGCTCGGTCGGTTAAGCCTCTGACTTCAGCTCAGGTCATGATCTCACGGTTCATGGGTTTGAGCCCCGCGTCAGGCTCTGTGCTGACAGCTCAGAGCCTGGAGCCTGCTTTGGATTCTGTGTCCCCTCTCTCTCTGCCCCTCCCCCACTCGTGCTCTGTCTCTCTCTCAAATATAAAAATTTAAAAAATTTTTTTAAAGTAGGATAATTTTAATTGCTAAAAGTGTACACATTACTAAACAGTTGTATTGTTTCCTAATTTTATAAACATGTAAACAATAAGTCTATTAGTTTAACTTATCAAATTTACATAATACTTTTATTACTATATAAAGATGAAAAAAAATCCGAGATATTCAAAAAGTCAAATATCTAAAGCCAGGATTAGTCCTTGACCACCTAAGATGTTTACACAGGTGCATTTCATTTTAGATAAACCTCATAAATTATACTATAAATTTGTAAATTAGTTGATTGTATACATTTCAAAAATTTTTTTTATTTAACATTAAGATGAGCAGCTGTAAACTTTCCTAATATATTCAGTATAGAATTTGACCTCTAAAGTTGTTTACATGAAGGGAGACTGTTTTCGCTAGATATAAAAATGTATTATAAAATATACAGTACAGGGGCGCCTGGGTGGCGCAGTCGGTTAAGCGTCCGACTTCAGCCAGGTCACGATCTCGCGGTCCGTGAGTTCGAGCCCCGTGTCGGGCTCTGGGCCGATGGCTCAGAGCCTGGAGCCTGCTTCCGATTCTGTGTCTCCCTCTCTCTCTGCCCCTCCCCCGTTCATGCTCTGTCTCTCTCTGTCCCAAAAATAAATAAAAAAACGTTGAAAAAAAAATTAAAAAAAAAAAAATATATACAGTACAGTGCTGGCATAGGAACAGACAGATCAATGGAACATGGTTTCAGAACGTATGCAAATAGACCCAAGTAATATGGGAATTTAGTACATGATAAAGATACATAGCAAATTAGCAAAACAAAAGATGGAACTTTCCATAAAAGAAACTGGGAACTAGACAGCCATTTGGAGAAAGAAAAGGAATGCTGGATTTGATCATACTCTTTACATCAAGGTAAATTCCAGATGGATCAAATATTTTAATGTAAAAATAAAACCCATAAAATACTAGAAGAAAATATAGGTGAATATTTTTGTAATCTTAAGTGTGGAAGGTCTTTCTAAGCTTGACACAAACCCAGAAGCCCTGGAAGCAATATGCTTTTAAATATATTTTTAAAAAGTTAGGACCCCTGGGTGGCTCAATTGGTTAGGCATCTGACACGCGATTTTGGCTCAGGTCATGATCTTGGTTTTGTGAGTTCCAGCCCTGCATCAGGCTCTGCGCTGTCAGATTCTCCCCCTCTCTCTGCCCCTCCCTTGCTCATGCTCTCTCTCAAAAATAAATTATAAATAAACTTTAAAAAAATAAATAAGTATATTTTTTAAAAGTTAAATGTTTAAGGTTCTCTAAAGACAAATGTAAACAGGAAACCGGGAGAAATATTTTCAACACATTTAACAAAGTGTTCATTAATTTCCTGAATATAAAAAATCTTTAAAACGCAGTAAGTAAAAGTCATTAGACAATGGGCAAAGGACAGGAACTAATTTACTGAAAAAATATGCAAATGGCCAATATCTGAACAGCTTAGTGTCACTTCCAATTAAAGAAAGTAAAATGAGGTTCTTACCTATCAGCTATGAGAAAGTATTAATAGATATGAAATGTAAGGCCCAATATAAAAACATTAATTAATACCACTTTTTATTTTCATTTTGCAAAGTCCGTATTTTTGTTCTAAATATTTACAACAGTCCTGTCTAACATATTAGACAGCCCTGCTGCCTTTGGAAACAGTTGGCCTAAAGCGGCAGTTCTCAAACTTTTATATTCATCAGAATACTCTGGAGGGCTTGTTAAAACACAGATTGCCAGGTCCCACCCTAGAATTTATGATTCAGTAACTCTGGAGTGGCACCCAATAATTTGCATTTCTAACAAATTATCTGGTGATGCTGGTTTGGCTGGTCCAGGGACCACACTTTGAAAACCACTGGCCTAGAACGAACACATCGAGTATTAGAAAATTATGTGATATCATCTTGTTAAGAGAATTGTACTGGTAAGAGGAGACAAATTAGGGGAAGTCTAAAGTAATGACATAACACTGGGTCTTTCACCTGAATGTCTTTCTCCTTCTAAGTTCATATCACTAACCTATTCCCAAGCAAGCAGTCATCTTCACAAATCTAGATATGGTTTACCTTCTAAACTTTTTTGCATTTTTCTACTATATCCCTCCTTAAAAATGTCTTTTATTTTGGCCCCCTCAGGAATCTTAGTACTTTGAGGAACTGAAATGGAATATGAAATAGAAATAGAAATAAATAGACATAAATCCCATTCAGAGTCTTAGATACATATTATCCTTATAAATTATTATTTCTTTTAAAGAGGCTTACTTCAAAACCTTGACAGTTAAATTTTACACTTTTACATTAAAGAGGTAGACTGGGGACTCAATGGAAGTCCATATGTAAGCTAAGTTTTTCTGTTTTAAATCTACATTAGCCAAATATTATTATATTCACTGCCTTTGTCTTAGATGTAACAAGACGTTTCTAAACATTTCTTGGGTTCTTAGGTGTGTTGAACTACTTTAGCAACTTTTATAGAAAGCCATTGCTCTTCTTTATGGTTCTCTAATGGCTACAATTATAATATAGTCTAGCTTTTTCTGGAAATCAGAAAATTCTGAAATCTTCCTGCAGTTTCTTTACTTTCTCTAATATTAAATGAGATTCTCCTAAAGTAACCCCAAGAAGAGATGGACCTTTGTTTGTTAAGAATTATATTAACTGCCAGGTGAACCATTAAAAAAAACCCTGAGGAGCGCCTGGGTGGCTCAGTCGGTTGGGCATCCGACTTCAGCTCAGGCCATGATCTCACAGTCCATGAGTTTGAGCCCCACGTCAGGCTCTGTGCTGACAGTTCAGAGCCTGGAGCCTGCATCGGATTCTGTGTCTCCCTCTCTCTCTGCTCCTCCCCTGCTCACGCTCTGTCTCTATCTCAAAAATAACTAAAAACATTAAAAAAAATTAATAATAATAAAAAAAACCCTGAGAAGTGTCAGAAACACTAGTGTTTCTCTATCCCCAAGTAACTATTTCACTCAGGTCAAACCTATTAAGATTTCATACACGTACACAGAGTATGGCTGAGGTTTGTCACCATCCACAAACTAGCAAGAAGCATTTATTAAGCATTGGCACTAAAGATAATGTGATTTACTGTTCCCAATAGGATAGCAAAATTAACAAATGAATTAATTAACCCTTGTTTACATTCTATTTCAAAGCCAAGATTTTAAGTAAAGCTTTTGTCAAAGGTATTAACTGAGCTTGGTTTACAAACTCCAAGTGCAAGACTTGTGAAAGCCAAATGCTTTGTGGTCTGCAATCAGGGAAAAACTCTTCCTTAATTAACTCTGGGGATTCAAAGGTAAATAAAAAGATCTCTGCAGGCATACCAATTGTTCTTCCCATGATCTGAGTCTTAGCAGGTATTTGGGGGTGTGCTGAGTAATTGAAAGGGACACGTGGCTGATAGCAGGGAAAGGAGAGCCAGATTTCATGTTAGAAGACTGGCGTCAAGTCCAGAGTTGATCACACACTTACCCACCTGGGACCAGAGAAGCCACCACCTACTTTATTTTATTATCTCATTTCATTTTATCTATTTACTGACTGACTGGCCTATTACCAATGGGAAAACAAATAGTACCTGGCTCGGAATCATATTACAAGGATAATTTCTATAAAAACAGGGGCAAAGGCCATACAGATGTTGCCTAATTTAAATGTCCAATATTGATCTGGCTGTATGTGCATTTACCATTCAGAGCTATTGGAATAGCTTTACAAACTAGCACATACACACCTAATCTGCCGGACATCTGGCCAAAGGAGGTAGAACTTTTCCAGTCTCATACAATTCCAATCAAACCATATGGATACCTTTTTGTCCCCATCTCCCTACCCCTAACCAACAGACACATGCGCGCGCACGCATACACACACACACACACATTGAATAATCCCAAATGTAGTCCATTTCTAGTTCTGCATGGAGCCACAACAGTTCTGTAAGCCAACATTTCCAGACCTTTTGCCCTCTTCCTCCCCATCCCACCAGCTTCCCCTGGAGTAGGGGAGAGAGGCATCTGGAACATGTGGATTTCTAGTAATCCTGGCTCAATGCTTCACTGGAAGTGGTGCTCCAGGCAGAGGCTGTGAAACTTGGACTGTCCCCAGCCATCAGCACTAACCATAACCTGTTTCTTATTGAAATTGCCTGTAACGTGTCTTTATTTTAATCCTCCTATTACCCCACAAAAGAAAGAATCTGTTAGATTGTTTAAATCCTGTTTAACTCATTTTACCTTAGAATGTTTGCTAACATGTTCTGTGTATTCTTCTAAACAGCATACATACATATGTACATACAGGGAGTACAAACCTAGCACATATGTATACATATGCAGACATACACCTTACGTGATTTTCCACTTAAGCAAATTATAAATGATTGGCTTATATTCATTTACTTACACGAGAACAGAAGAAAACACCAACCCCAAACATTAAAATAACCAGGCACCAATAACTACCTCCCTTAGCTAAGAGATTTAAATAATCATCTCGGTTTCTTGGAAAAACCAATAATAGCTAGTGGCTCTGTGGGGCGCCTTACATAGTAGCCATACAGCAAACCGCACTCGCATGCCTGATAACGTGCACTTATTTCGGCACCCCACCCTGTTCGTTGTGGGCTCGGCAGAGTGGAAATCAGCCAGAGCGCTGCCCCGCTCTGCAGGCCTGTCCTTTCACTTGTCAGAGATCCAGCCAAACTCAAGCCTGGATTTCAATCCTAATGAAATATCTGAGGTCATTGCCTGAGCCAAAAATAAAAATGCAGCAGGAGAAGAATCCGACATGGACAGAGCAGAAGCATTTCAGTGACCTCAACTTGGGGCAGGGGCCTTTAGCAGCTTCCCGTGGCCCGCCCGCATGCAGCTAGAATCTGGAAGACACAGACAGAGCCGTCGAGCCTGTCTCTAATTGGTCTCACATCATCAGCATTCCAGAACAGGAAACTATCTACAGCCAGGAATTCTTGCCTCTTTGCCATATATTTGAGAAGCAAACCTTTTCCCCTGCACATATTTAATTCTGTTAGTTTGCAGCAGGTTAGCTTTCTTGGTTTTGATACTCGAATGAGAACACTGTGTCTGTGGCTATCAGATTTCCAGGGTATGAACCTCTCCCTCACTTGCCTAGGTCAATAAGCTAATTTTTAGGCCAAAGACCATTCATAAAATGTATAGCATCTCATTCGATGATGCCTTTACTGAGACATAGAATGAGATCTGCTGGTGGAGCTATGCTCCTGCCTCCAGCCCTAGGAAGGGGACCAGTTTTCCAGGGCACACGTGGACAGTTAATGGCACTGCCCCGAGAGCTTCCGAAGAAGCCAAACTAGAGTTCCTTCCTCCTTATCCCACATCATATGGTATGTCCAATGCTCACTCACATGCATACAGTTCACTCCACTGTGGCTGCCCCAGGGGTCAAAACGCAAAAATACTTGCACATCGGATGAGAAATGACTGCCACCTCTAGCCAGCCCCCACACCGCCCCCAAAATAAAAACCCCACCACACTGAACCATTCTGGCTTTTTCTTTGGGAGAGAGGGTGTTGATGACGGTTGGGAAAGTACTTAGAAAGGAATCCTTAATGTTTAATTGAAATGTTCTGAGATAGAGGCAGAGTCAGCTCCTTTTGGCCAAACTCCTGAAAATCAGAGCTGTATGTGTACTCGTCTATAAGCTATTTCATGGTTTCATTTATCAATGCAAATAAATAAAATTTAAAGTAATGCTCTCACTTTTTTTATTAAAAAAAAAACTTGCTTACGTTTATTTTATTATTGAGAGACAAAGTGAGACAGAGCATGAGCATGGGAGGGACAGACAGAGGAGGAGACACAGAATCCCAAGCAGACTCCAGGCTCTGAGCTGTCAGCACGGAGCCCGACGCAGGGCTCGAACCCACCAACTGTGAGATCATGACCTGAGCGGAAGTCAGACTCCCAACTGACTGAGCCACCCAGGCGCCCCGGAATGCTCTTCACTTTAAGGATCCTCTCATTCAGTCCCAGCTTGTCAGTTTGAGATTTTCCAAGGAGTGGCCAGCAAGGCTGTGTTCCCACTCATCCATCCACAGACCTTGGGGCAAGAAAGTGTGGAAAGAGAAAGATAAAAGCCAGAGAGGCCTTTACCCCTCCTGCACAAAATCTGCAAGTTGGAAGGAACCTTAGATAATCCAGCCTCCCCTTTAACTTCCATGGAGAGCGAGAGGTTCGGGGATGAAGTAACTTACCCAAGATCCCAATGACCATGGGGCCAACCTGGGCCAGGAAGTCCGGGCTCCTCATTCTAGCTGAGCCCTCCTCTCTTCAGTAAGTGGCCTCATTAATATTTTCTGGTCTCTCTTTCATTGTAGAAGTTGCTGAAACGTAACTGCTTCACAGTTACACAAAAGCAGTTTCTTTTGTGGGGCCAATGCAGAAGTGTTCAGTTTAGATTTGCTAGATGGCCTACATAGGGCATGAAGAAGCAGAGAACACCACAGAGAAACAGCCCAGATGTTCTTGGCACGGAGCAAATAAATACGACTGGGGGCCAACCCACCAAGGTGGCTTTTGGGGAAGACTAAAAAAATCAGAGTGAGTAGATAGAAAGTTAAGGGTTACTAAGCAGTACACAGAATTGTGTCATGGGTATTAACTTCTTAAATGCTGTTCTGAATTAATTTTTAAAACCATGGGATGGTTAATGCTAGTGAATTTCAGCTCTGTTAACCAAATGATGTATTAAAAATATATATTTGTGAAAACGAAATGAATAAGTAACACTATGCTGGACCTTACTGGTTGGTGTGAGTATAAGCCAGCAGTTGGCACTTGCATGGGGAGGGTACAGTTTAAGCATCCCCTGGATACTCCCTCTATGATGCCTTCTCCAGATGAATTAGGTCAATGGTTCGCAGCTGGGATGAGCTCCCTGCCCCTCCCAGGGGACATTTGGACTTCGGGCAGCATCTAGAGACACTGTCAGTTGTCACAACTTGGGGAGAGGGATTGCTACCAGCATCCAGTGGGTTGAGGCCAGGGATGCTGTTGAGCACCGTGCGGTGCACTGGGCAGCCCCCTCCAACAACAAACAGCTGTCTGGCCCCAAACATCAATAGTGCCGAGGTTGAGATCCCTGGATTCAGGGAAGCAGTGGACGTTTTCAGGAAAAACCCACTGGATGGCTTTGGTCAATAGCAGCTATGTCTCCCTGGGGTTGCATTCCCTGTGACGCTGGAAAGGAGGACATAGGTCTTTGTTCTCCGTGATGTACAGCAACAACCAGAAAGCCATGAAGCTGCTGATGGCTGGGAGCAGGTAACTCAGAAATGACGATGAAACTGGCCGGCTTTCATTTGGTTTATCACTCAGGGACACGGAAGGATGGGTCTCTTTCATTATCTGCTGCAATTTTGCACACGGATGATTACATTGATAGATTTACCTTATGTGCAAGATGTGTTCCTGAGAAGTTGTCTGTTAAGTCATATTTGAAATACAGTCGGGAAATTCAGGAAACACCAAGGAGTCAGTGAATTCTTTTAAAGTGAAATGTCCTTTTAAATAAAGTGCTATTCTCAAAGAAGAGCAAGCCTATATATTGCGTTGTTTAATGTAAGTATTTCTCCTGCACATTTTTGTTATAGAGCTCCATAACTTTTACGTAAGAAACTGTTTCTCTTCCTCCTTCCTTTTCCTGACCTTATTCTTCTCACTTAAAAGCAAATCAGGGGGAAAGTTAACAATAGGCTGTCTGAATTTGGGAAGGTCATTGACCAGTCTGTCCATTATGCTGTTCCCAAGATGACTGCTGGGTTACAAATGGTTAGAAAATAGGACTTGGTTACATTCTGAAATCATTAATTTTTTATCTCAGACTTTTTTTCTGTTACTGACCTTTGGCTGGAAAGAGCAGGTGTACTCAGCCCCTCCATCACCCCATGGGTGTCTGCTGCACTGGAAATACCCAAGAAGACTCACCCCTCTTCACTTAAGTGGGGTGTGGGGGTGCCGGTATCAGCAGAGATAAGGGGGTGGTACTGAAGGAACCCAGCGGTTTTCCCCTTATCAATCACTGCCCTAGGGCAACATCCCTAGGTGTATAAATCACTAACTCAGCAGGGCAAAGGGGGCAGGAAGGAGGAAATTTATTTGATAAGGCTACCATTAGTGTCACTTCAGTGATAGGAGGGTATGGAGGTGTGACCCAGTGAGGACAAAGACACTGCCACTGGGGAAGAGCTGACCCAGACAAGAGGCACTAGGAGACCTGGGTCCAACCTTCATCCCACTGGAAAGAGGGAGGAGCCAAGGACAGGGAGATGCTAGAGATGATTCTACCGGGTCGAACATCCTGACCAGTGTGGCTCCAACGTCAAGAAAGCAGGTCCTAGAGTCACCACGAAAGGTGGTGTCACACTCACCTGCTCTTTAGAGCACTTGCCATTGGAATATCCTTCCGTATACATTCACCCATTTCTGTTCCACAGAACTCTGTGAGTAGGAAGGAAAATGAGGAAACCAGAGCAGTGACTTGCCCAAGATCGCTCAAAGAAAAGGTTGTGATTTGAGCACAAGTCTTCTGATTGGAAGCCTTGCATCTCCCTCTAGGATGGCACATTCCCCCCACTCAGATGACGAGGCCTCGGTATGAGCTGTGGCTGGGCTGTCAGGAGTCCTGGATTCTAGTCTCAACTCCATCTTTAACTCACTGTGTCCTCATGAGACAATCACTAGCCCTCTTAGAATCTCGGTTTTCTTATCTATGGCATGAGGGGGTTGATCAAGATGTCCTCACGTCACCGCGCGTGTTGTAGGTGCGGTCAGATTGAAATGAAGACTCTCAGGAAGGCAGCAGCAGCAGTCTTGGCTGTATTTTTGAGCACCTACCACATGCCAGGAACTGTGCTAAATGCTTTATTACCTCATTTCAGCTTCACAACACTTCTACGAGGTACATGTTAATGGAAACTCTACTTAGCAGATAAGGAAACCGAAGTTCAGAGAGGTGAAGTGACTTGCTCAAGGTCATTGTCTTAGTCGGCTCAGGCTGTCATACAAAATACCACAGACTGGCTGGCTTAAACAACAGATATGTATTTCTCACAGTTCTGGAAGCCTGGAGTCCCAGATCCAGATCCAGCAGGGCATGGTTTCCGATGAGAGCTCCCTTCCTGGCTCACAGATGGCCACCTTCTTGCTGCCTTCCTCACACGGCCTTTCCTCTGGGTACACACAGTGGGGGAGAAAGAGAGAGAGCTCTCTGGCGTCTCTTCTTACAAGGACACGAATCCTATCAGATCAGGGCCCACCCTTATGACCTCATGTAACCTTGATTTCTTCCTGAAGACACTATCTCCAAATGTGGTGACGCTGCGGGTTAGAGCTTCATCATAGGAATTCGGTCAGGGCGGTGGCGGGGAGGAGGTGCTGCACAATTCAGTCCATACAGCCAGAAAGTGATGTGAAGGTGGAATTTGAAGTCAAGCCATGTCACTCCTAGCCACCCCTGTGTTTTATTTGCCCAGAGAGCTGAGCTCGGGCAGAGACTGCCGCTACCGAGAGGTCCTGTCTTTTGGTCTCTGAGCAGCAGAGGAGTCTCCCGGGTACGAGGGTGGGTGGGTGGGTCCTTTCACCAAACTTTCTCAATGTGGACTGGTCCTGGGGCTAAGTCAGCGACAGGCTAGGAAAGGGTGCCCCAAAGACCATCCTATGCCCAAGACTGAAGCCCAAGATACTAGAGAAAAAACAAAAGCAGCACAAACTGAGCCTTGAGGGCTGTTTCCTTCATAGTCCTCTTCGAACCTGGTCCAGTGCTGGGCCCCGCATGGACTGTTGCTGGTTGGACAGAACCACTCGGGCCCGATGCCCTGGGCTCCTGAGATGAGGGAGCCGTTGCTTGTCAGGGCTGTGTGGAAGGGTGGGCGCTGAATCCACACTGGCAAGCCACCTCCTGGAGCAGCTACAGTTGTGCTTGACAGTTACTCATTATTAAAGACTTTGCAGGAAAAACAAGTCATTTGGACTCCTGTGCAGGCTTCCACTAAGCCAAACAACAAACTAGTCATCCACCTGGAATGCCTCCCCTCTATAAATTACAATATCTGCATGTTGCCTTCAAAAAATACCCTCTTCTCCGCTCTCTCGTGCTTTACTGTCCCCACTTGTGTTATAAAGATGGGCTTACAAAGGTGGGGGTGGGTCCCTGATTTTTAAAAAACTCAGAAGGACGGACAATAGACCAAAGGGTATCATTCAGAAAAGTGTCGTTTGACCTTTCCAAACTGTCGGATGAAGGCAGGGAGTCACGGAGAACCACGCAGCCCACGTTAGCAGAAGTGGACAGCACCATTTTCACGGCTAAAACGCCAGGGCCGTCACTGGTATTCAGAGCACAGCATTCTCGTTCTCTGTCACTTCACCCCAGAGTTCCTACCCACACTGCTGGCCCAGGGATAGGAAACTAACACACACAGCTTCTAGAACTCTGTCCACTGTCACCACGATCACACAGTTGCTAGTTGACTGCTGACCCCCCTCCACTGTGAGCCATAAGCCTCGCCCCAGCTAGTTCTAATCAGAAAAAAAAATTCTTTTTTCAAGGGAAATTCAACCTTGAGCATCTTGGAAAAGGGAAGAGCCCATTTCCGTGAGTCATCTGTTTCCCCGGTGGCGGGGCTAACCCGGAGTGAATGTACTCTGAGCTGCACAGAGGACTGGACTTCAGCTATTTGTGTCTTTCTCATCTCAGCCTGGTTCATCATCTCCCATGTTCGGCTTTTGCAGGTGTGAAAGCTGTGGAGCCGTTTTCCATTCTGAATGCAAAGAAAAGTCCGTCCCCTGCCCGAGGTGCGTCCGCCGAGAGCTGCAGAAGAAGCAGAAGTCTTTCTGGCGGAGGCTGAACGTGGACGAGAGCCTGGAGGAGGCCTGCAACATGTTTGAGCTGTCCTACCAGAACACCTGACTCAGCAGGGGCCCGAGGACAGGGACTGACCTCTCACCGATCCATCAGCCCGGCGGCCTCCTGACCAGCCAGTTAGGTCCCTTTGGAGGAAGAGTATGTCTCATCTTCAGCTAGATATAGATACATATTTACATACATATACACACATACCTAGACGTCCCGTATGTATGTTCTGTGTAAATCGCCGTCCAAAAGGTCCATGAAGCCTCTGTGGCTCAAAGAAAATACCAGTAGCTGAATTACACTTAGCCATGAATTTCAGCAGCTTGCTCCCAAGCAAAACCCTGGTTCTCACCCGATGCTTTCTATAGTCCAGATTTTTTTTTTTTCTTGTTTTGTTTTGTTTTGTCGTTTGGCTCTCGGGGGCCATCTTGTTATGCGGGACACAGGAGGAAGCATTTCCTACAGAAGCACAGAACTTCGGGTTGCGTTTGTGTTATTTATTTTGAGCCTTCACAGAGGATGTGGTGACCGAGGCAAGCCCTCGCCATCGCCCGTGTCACAAGAAAATCTTCAGAACACGGGGATAGATGACTCCGGGTCACCTCAGTTTCTGCCGTGCAGGTGGGGATCACCTCAGCTGAGCCGAGTGGCCCAGAAATGAGGAGTGTGAGCTCCCTCTGACAGAAAGCACGCACCCCTACTTTATGAGGAGAGCTCCTTCTGGTTTTGAAGTTAATCTCAGGGGTTTTTTTCCTGAGGAAAAAAGAAAAGAGACCTCTGTGACCAATAGCTGCTTGTTGTCTGTCTGTTTGCTGGTTCGAAGCCCAGCGCCACCTAAGGGTGCGACGCCCCAGCTTATTTGGTTGAAAACAGCTTTCTGAAGGGCAGTTTTCCCAGGGTTTCGTGGGGAATATTTATGATTTTTTTTTAATGGTGCGGGCCTGAGGAAATTTCCTACTATTGTGGTCAAACACATCGGTGTCTAGACTGTGGATATTGTACGTACATTCTGTGAGGTGGCGTTCAGTTTCTTTTCACAGAATCTTAGGTAGGCACGTCCTTCCTATTTATTTGAAATGCTTTATTTGTCATTGTTCTCCATTGCACTTTCACTTTGGCCTGTCAGTTTAACCACATCTGCTTTCACACTTTTCAAATTGTTTACAAAATCAAAGTAACATGGGACTTCAAAACACCAACCGTCGACTATTAAGAAAACACCAAACTTATGAATACAATTAATGAACTAAATGCAATAGTATTGTTTAAATAGATACACACACACACACACACACACACAATTGCCACCTTGAAACAAAAACGCTAAAATCATATCCTAGGAATAGGAAATGTAATGAATCGCTTCACCACTTAGCAGAGCCATGGCCCCCACCGCCATGCCGTGTGGGAGCCAGTAGAATAGTCGTGACCAAAATGTCAGGTAGGCTGGCACTGGAAATCATGGCTCCATTCTTTCCACCATAATCTTCCCAGAGCAGAAAGAGACACTGATAATGAAGCAATTTTCAACAGGCCATAGGAGACGATTCTGTATGTTTCCCCTGAGCAGATGCCTCCAAGGCCCTCATAGTTGGGTAGTTTCACCGCTGTTGGGATCTGGAGAATCAGTGGCTCACAAAGTATAGGATACATTTCACCCCATTACTGCTTCGCCCCCACACCTTGCTCCCTCCAGATCCTAACTCTTGATACCTCTGTCCATGTAGAGGCGTGACATTCCAGACTGACTTTTGTGCAGACTGCTGGATGCAAACATTTCACCTCTCAACCCATGCCAGTTCCTTTGGCCCCGGACCATACATTTCAACTTAATAGCTTGCCACCACACATGCATGTATTTTCTGACTGCAGCAGCTGTAACCAAGGGCATAAAAACTTGTTAAAAGGCCAAGACCCCATTCACAAGACACCTTACGGTGCCTTTTACTCTTGGAAAAAACAGGTTGACTTTCCCCCGCCCTAACTCCAGTTATAGAGAACATTGCACACAAAAGATAAAGGGTGGAAAATCTCAAACAAGCACTTGGCAAACAGGCAAACAAATTTGATCCTCTCCTCCTTTTTCTTCCCCTTCGTGAAATACAGTATTTATATTTTCCAGCCTCAGAGAAGATAGCAGAACATGATCTTTCACAAGAGAATTATAGACCTGCTTATTATAAAACAGATGTGCTCCGATGGCAAAGTGCCTTTTCCCCTCCGCCCCCAGCTCCCCATCGCCGTAGTTTGCTTCTGCCTTCGCTGTAATTAATGTATCTGTGATCCCGCCTGTCAGCGAAGCCATCCCCAGCACAGTGCGTTGGGAGACCTGAAGTGCAGGCCCCCTTGCCCCCTCCAGCATGTTTCCTCTCTGTACAGAATTTCCTGTCCCACCTCACAGGCACCTAGCATCAGACCTGCTGAGAGGGAGAGATTCTGGACCCCTGTTCTAAAGGCCTTTGTTTTCATGGGTGCCCATTTAGAGGTCCTTGCTAAATACTGGCATTCCCTGGGTACTCCAAAGGAGACCTTTCCACCCACATCATTTTCTGCTTATTTTCAAAAGGGGAGAGAAAAAACCAAACCGTAGATGTGCTGGGTCCTTCGGCTACCCAGAAGCAGAACAGCATCCCAGCTGCTTGTTTTCTCTCCTTTTCTGTGTCCCTGACGGCCTGGTCGGTGCTGCCTGCCAGTCTACACAGCAGTCCACCACCACCACCAAAATCTGATAGGACAGAATGGAGCCAGCTTAGGAATTGGGTCTGTCATGAAAGTTCAAAATTGCTGTTTTCCAGCCCAGAAACGCCTTAGAGCATATGAACGCCCTTACTGTTTTCAACCCAAACAAATGACTCGGTACACTGTTAGGTAATTGTTCCACTGCTCAGGAACTGTTGAAACAAAAGCAGATCTGTGGATTACCACCTCCTTCAGAACCAAGCTAATACCTGCTTTCCCTCCTGTTCCCGTTCTCATCCCATATTAAATATCTCACACATAAAACACACGAGAAAGCGGCCAATTAATCTCCTAGAGCCGGCGGCTGACTCCAGGGAAACTCTTTTCACTTGAAAGGCCCATTCCCTGGTGTATCACTTGAGGAAATCCCTCCTAACAGTGCCAGAAACTCATGTGTGAGACAGTCCAACCCTGGTAAAATGTTGGCATCTAATCCTGCAGTAGAGAAGCCAGTTCCCAAAATAGAGCCCAGTTGTACCGCTGCAGGAAGGCCACAAAGTACTTTAAAAGCAGTCAACTGGAATCGAGTCGTGTTCTTTCCAGGGCTGATTTTCCCCAAAGTTGAAAGCCTCTTTATATGAAAACCATGTAAAGTCTCATCATCCCCCTTCACCCCACTGCCTTTTCAGGGTACTTGTGTTCCAGCCATTTTCATATACGTAGTAATGAAACGTGATATTTTTAGGAGCTTTGATACTTGATTAGCTGAGAGGGTAATCGCTTTTCGATTCTACTAGACTAGGCCTCCACCAAAAAAACAAAACAAAACAACAAAAAAAGGGAATATGATTAGTGTTTGGGATTTGTGGTTTCCAGCCAACTCAGTGGTACTTCGGACTCCTGCAAAGGGACAGTGCCATGATCTCCTTCGGGCTGCAGTGAGAACCTCGGTGTCTACATCACTCGAGCAGCCCTACACAGCCTTTGCTTAAACTAAGCGAGTCCACTTGGATGAGATCTGACCTCTGGTTTTGTCTCTGCGTGTGTAGACACTGCATACTGACACTGGACAGTTTCTTCCTGTGCCTCCTTGAAAAGGCTTGGCTTCCAGACCTGTGGGTTTGTTCTCTATCTACTGGCCAAAAAAACGGCATGTGTAAATTACCATATCAGGGTAGGACCGGATGCCACACCGAACACTTCTGCAAAAAGAGGCATTACCTGAGGAAGCCAAGATATATTTTGTTCCTAATTTAGGGTAAAGCCAATGCTGCTGTTCGTAAGTTTGGGCAGAATTCTTCATCTCCACTGCTCTGCTGCACTTTATTGAAATAACTGGATTAGGAAGTAACTCTTCAACTCTTGATTCTAACACTGTCTAGAGTCAATTCAGAAGTTATTTTATTTTATTTTTTTACTTCTCCCACTAAAGAGAGATGCATACAGTTTTCCCCCTTATTTTTTGAATTTTCTGTCTCAATACTTTTCTTACTCTTAAAATAATGTCATAAAGTTAGAGAATTGGGGGCAGAACTGACAGAAATGAACACTCTCTCCTTGGCATGAATTGAATCTGTAGAGGTACTGTCTTCCTTCCCTTGGTTCTTGTTAGCAACTGAGCATTGCTGTATTGTGTACTGTGGCCCATTCTCCTGACCCCGAGTCTAGTAGAACCCACTGCTCTAGGTTGAGCCCAGGACGGGTGATAAGCCCTGCTCAGTTAATTTAAGCAGACAAGTGTTGATTTCTATCATGGGGGCAGTTAAGTCCTAGCGCCCAGCACTTCCTGATGGTAGACAATTCTAATTTCATTGTATTCAGACCCTCTGACTTGAGGGGTTCTCTTTAGTATGTCTTCGTGGATGCATGCCAAGGTAAAGTCTCAGTCACTGTTGAACTCTAGGTAAAATTCGAAAGCGTGGAACGTCCTCCTCGGCACCCCCGTAGTTGTCAGGGGCTTTATTTCACATGGGTTCCTGACGATCGTGTGATGTGGCACGCTCCTCATCAAGTGGCCTTCGATGTGGTGGAAGCCAGGGTTAAGCACAAGGGAAGGGACAACTGCTGTTGGGGTTCGGTTCCTCCCTGGAAAGAGAAGCCATCTTGTCAGAAAGGCGTGACACGAAGCCACAGTGGTTGCCTAGGGGAGAAGACTCAGGCACATAAAGCAGCTCGTAGCATGGTGGAGACTCCTTTCTCCCGGCCGTAGTGCTGCAGACCAGCCTCTCTCCCCAGCCCTCGATCTTCCTCGCCCCAGTCCTGAGCCGGGGCCAGCGTCAGGCCTCATGGCTGTTAACCCGGCCGGCAGACCACTGGAGCGGGTGCTCCTTCTCCATGCTGGTCTTGCCATCCGCCTTTCCCGGCAGGAGTGCCTTACAGCACTGCCTAGTGCTTCTGTCTCCTCTGTGGACCCACCTGAAGCCTGCAGGGCCCTGCACCTCAATCTGGATCACTTTGCTTCCTCTCTGCCGGCCACTCCATTTTACAAACGCGCTGGCGACCTGCATATTCCACACGCATGTCAGACCTTTCGCCTTTGTTTAACCTGGTGCCTTCACCTCACGAGCAAAGGATTCCTGTCGGGAAGACATCGTTAACGCAGAAGGGTAGAAACATGGGCTTCTTAGCTCTGTCAACACTTTTACCACGAAATACAAAAGACACGACTGCGTCACGGTTGAACTTCGTTTTATGCTGGTTCGGGTTTTGGGTTTTGGTTTTTGATCCCTCTTGTTATTTGTTTCTTTGCTTGCTTTCATTAACCAAACTCAGGGGAATGTCACGATGTCACCAAGGCCAATGAGGAGAGATTATCCAGACTTGAAT
This sequence comes from Neofelis nebulosa, assembly GCF_028018385.1. NCBI lineage: Eukaryota > Metazoa > Chordata > Mammalia > Carnivora > Felidae > Neofelis > Neofelis nebulosa. The sequence continues at coordinate 28,591,166 of NC_080783.1, forward strand.
CTGTAGAGTGGGTGAGCTTAGCCTTCTTCAGGCTAAAAAAAGTATACAAAAACAATTTTCTTTTCGTTTACCGTATAAAGGTTTTCCTTTTTGCGTCACCACCTGTTTCCCAGGTAGGAGTGGGAAGTCTCTTGAACACATTGTGATGAAAATGTTTCCGTGTGGCATGGGCAGTCCACTGAGTCCAATTCGGCTTTTGCTGCTGGAGGCCTAGGTTCTGATTTTGGTCACCTACCAGAATCTTCTTTTGAATAGCCAGAAGCCCACCGAAGAAGATTGGGGGGGTGGGGGTGGGGGGAATCTTCTTTAATGAATAGTAAAAGGAGGGAAAATGCTTCGTTTGCAAACGAAGAGCATGGAACATGGCGGTCGGTGCACAAGACTTCCACTCGACTTGTTCTCCTGCTCCTGGGTCAGATCCCTGTCGTCCTCCCTTCTTTCCACTCATGCATGACAGAACCCACTAAAATTCTGGGCTTGGGCAATTATATCACCCTGTGTTGAACTATTTGAAATAACAAATGTGCTATACATGCTATTTCTGTTTTCTGGAGTTTGTTGCCTTTCGTTTGGGCATAACTTATCCATATTTTTGTTTATATCATTTTTAAATATCAGTAACCATAATAATATAAAGCAAAGCTGTATTGTTGACAAGAGCCCTAGTTTTTATGGTCATCTGTCGTATAATTTAAGTGCACCAGTTCCTAATGTACAAAGTCATCTCTCTCTCAATAAACAATTCAGAAAATACTTTCTGTTCTCATAACAACTTCATTAAAACACTGTTTTCGCAGGGGTGGTGAAAACCCGAGATGAGCTCTGGATGTTAACTCAAAGTCAAGATTTGAGATTTATTGAAAATGGGCTACTAGGACTTTAAAATCTCTCTTAATATTAATCTTACAGGGGTTTCTTCCCCCCTAAATTCATCGACTCACAATACTCTCACAGCCCTTCCTATGCCTGTGAAAAATAAGAGTGTAACTTTATAAAAATGCAGATGTAGTTTTTTCTGGGCCTTGTGTGTCAAGGTGGCATGGTTTCTTTCAGGTCTGAGAGAAGCCCGCCACAGCTCATGCGTGGAATGTCTTCCCACCGTAGCTCCTCCCCAAGCCTTCTTGTCCTGGTTCATCTTGCCGCTGTGCTCCCCAAATTAGATGGACAAGTGACAGGCAGTAGGCCACCAGGCAAGGACACTCGTCTTCCCGAAGACCGTATTTAGGGGGCAAAGAGTGAAAAGTAGAGTAGGTGCTTACGTGAGAGACAGCAGCCCTCTGGTTGGTGAGAGCCGGGCAGGCACGTCTGTACTACGTGGCCGGGGCCGGCCCTGGCTTTTCCGCCACCGAGACCACGGGTACAACAGTTCTCCACCAGGAAACGTAAAACACCATTTTAACTCACTTTCTCAAAGACAGACATCGGAGACTAGGAAAGGTGCTCCCAGTTAAACATTTACCAGAGGTGAACCCTGAGCCTCACCCCCCAAGACACACCTCAACGTGTCCATATCCAACCTCTGCTCCCCCTCCCTCAGGAAACCAACTAGGGCTCACGCCCATTCTGCCCAAGGAACAACTGGACTTCATCCTCACAAGAAACCTGTTACAACCCGTGATAAAGAGAGACGAGTTAATGTTTCACAGAACCACACTAGACACGGGATGTGGTCAGAGCCTGGATTCATCTGATTCACGGGACAGGTCAGCTTCCCCCCAGTTGTAGTAACCTGCAGCCGCAGGAGAACTCCAGGAAGTTTGGCGGCATCACAGAGAAGATATGCAAAGATGTTTTCAGAAGGCTAGAAAGAGACACTATTTTATTCATCTCTCCCCACCCCCAGGAGATGTTGATTTGAATCTCCCTTAATTGTTTCCCCCGTCCTGTCCTTTGATGATGGCTCAAGATGATGGCTTTAATCAGTGGTTCCCACATCAGAAACACAAAAACAAAAGCCAAATGTCAGGACCCCATCACAGACAATTGAATCCGAATCTCTCTGGATGGGGCCTGAGTGTTTGTATTTCTTAAAAGCTCCCTGGGTGATTCTCCTGTGTTCTGAAAGTTAAGAACCACTAGATTAAATGAAGCAAGTTGCCCTGAAATAAACATTTGCTTGGCATTACTGGTGGTCCGCAGTGGGAAAGATGTCAAAGGGATGTGGACGGACTGAATGGCCTGAGTTGCCCTCTAGCCAACAGCTGTTGCCACCCCTTTTCCCAGCAGACTCGGAACAAGTACTTTGGAACTTGCCGCTCACGGGCTGCAATCACTTTCGTAAAACCCTACCTTTATGCCCCCTGTATTTTCTTCCAGGGTGTGGTTAGCTTCTGTTTCTCCAGTATATCCTATCTCTGGACAGCCTGGTGAATAGAAGTGGCCAGGTCATGGCCACAGGTGACTAAGCTGGCTACAAAGGCAGCCTTGTGTTCTCCCTTTCATTTTTTCCTTCCTCCATTTCAGCAGGCTATGCTGCCTGCGTCCTCAAACGCATGCATGCGCAAGTCTGCTCCCACCGCAGGCCCCTCGGTGCACACGGACTTCATCACTCTTGATAGTGGTGTTTAAAATGGAAAAGCACTAGGTGCTTCTTGCCCAGAAAGATCAGGGGAATTCATGAAATCTTGAGCTGTGTCCAGATTTGCCTCGGGTCAGTAGAAGAACTAGACTTGCAAATGAACCGGAGTCATTCCACGATCCGGGCACCTATTGAACTGATGAGTTTCAACCTCGTTGCCAGTGACGGGTGAACCGAAGCAGCCAGTTCCTTCCCTCTCCTTCCTTTAGGAAGTCAGTAGCTTTGAAGACAAGTATTCCTCGTTCATGAGCTTTTCCAAAGGGTTCAGAGTCTTAAAAATTATAATCTCCTCCGTGCCCGCAGTGCTTATCACATGGAAAACACCCACAGCGGCGATGACTTAATTCAAAATCACCAAAGGCAGCCACGAGTCCTTTGGGGCAGGAATGCAACTAGAAATGAACTTGGGTCTGCTAGGGCCTTACCTGGGATTTGTTCTAAAGCAGCATCAGTTGAAACTACATTCCTGACTGGGGGGGGGGGGGGGGGGGGGGGGAGTTTTAAGTTTCTTTTATTATTGTTTTGGATTCCGACCGGGGTAGAGAATTATTCCTCCCCCAGGAAAATAAAGGCCTCTGGTACATAACCAGGAAGCCCAAGGCAAAATACACCCAGCAGAAAGATACAATTTACTCTCTCCTGTTGGCATCTATTTCTTCACCACTTGGGCAGAGAAGTCTAGCAGGAAGAATAAATTGTGACTAGCTGAACATACGGGAATTCTGGTTTATACTCAGTGACTTCCAGTTTACCTGGACAATAGGGAGATTTGTTACTCTACCTTTATTTCATATTCCTCCATTGAGAGCTCCTGGTTTTATGCAAATCAGCTAGAGTTCACCAGATCATGCCACATTTCAGATCCTACCAGACAATCTCGGGCAGCTGCCGGTCTGGGGAAAATTCCAACAGCTTTTATCCAGATGCTCCCAGACACACTGATATGTGAACCACTTTCAGTGACTTCCATGTTCTCCCGGGATGGTCTGTTGTTCTGAAGCTGAAGAGCTGCTATTAGCACAGTAATTTTTTCAAATGAACATTGAGCTAAATTATCTCGAATGTATGAAGGAACATCTCTCACTGTGTTACGGAAAATTGCCTCCCACATTACAAGACTATACAAAGCACATATTAATTTGGGGCCCAAGGACATCCAAATTGCCTTAGCTTCTGGGCTGTATTGTGATGACACTCTCTCAGTAATATCAGGTTCCAAGGACACCACAAGGTGCACACCGTTAGGAAAATAAACCAGAAGCTTTCTCCATTAGGATCCCCGCATGCATCCCCAAGCCCAGCTAGGGGCATTTTGTTCTGAGATTCAAGCCTTTTGCAGAGGAAATGAATTCCGATTGCATAGGCAGAGAAGTGGATTTGAATTCTAAACTGGGTCAACTTCCCCAGAGGGCTTTCTCATTCTGGAGGGAGTCCTGGAGGGAGGCAACAGAGGAAGCAGCCATCGGGCAGCCCCAGCGACCCCGAGCCCCAGCGACCCCGTAGCTCCCCTACGACAGGTATCTCAGGAATTAACTCCAGCAGGTGCACATTCAAATCCAGGCCAAGGTGAGAGGGGAACGTGCAGGCTGGGCCCTGGCTGATAAAGTGCCAGTGCTGCCGTGAGCATTGTCCGCGTGTGGCCCGGCCGGCAGCGAGCCCTGAAAACTACGCCTGCCTGCATCGCCCCCCCAGCACCCAGTCAGCTCACATGCAGCCCCCACGGGATGTCTCAAAGATAAAAATAAACATCTTTTAAAATAAAAATTGTGAGGGACGCTTGGGTGGCTCAGTCGGTTGGGCAGCCGACTTCTGCTCAGGTCACGATCTCGCGGTTCGTGAGTTCGAGCCCCCCGTCAGGCTCTGTGCTGACACCTCAGAGCCTGGAACCTGCTTCGGATTCTGTGTCCCCCTCTCTCTCCGCCCCACCCCTGCTTGTGCTCTGTCTCTCTCTGTCTTTCAAAAATGACTAAACATTTAAATTTTTTTCATAAAAATTGTTAGATTTTTGCCTCGTTTGTCCCACCCTTGTCTTGTTTTTCATTTTCTACTTTTCTGAGGAAATATCACAAAGCCAATCACAGACATCATGACAGTCTATCTCCGCGTGCTTTAAGTACACGTCTAAACAAGATGTGTGTTCTTTTCCAGGTGGTCACAATGCCATTAGACACCTAACACAATGAGCAATGGCTCGTTGTTTTCACCCGATACTGTTTCAGATCAAACTCATCTTATTATGTCCAACACATCTTTTGTTGTTTTGTTTGCCCAAACGGTAAAGCTCTTACAAAGTAAAAATAAGATTATGCGGTGCCCCCCCCCCCACTCCCGTCCCCAGAGCTTGATAAACTGTAAAATGCTGTGCAGCTTCTGCAGCCTCCCTCCCGCCGTCTTTAAGGCACACCTGTCCCACTCTTCCTGCAGAGGACAGGACTCTCCAGGCCGGGTAGTCCCAGTGGCCTCTCAGTCAAAGTCCCCTCCCTCTTGGGACCCGAGGCCCGGAGCTGGGCCAGCGGGAGCGTGAACTTGAGGGCAGCTGAGCGCGCACGAGACTACGACCGACCGCTGAAGGGGCCTGTCGGTTCCTCCGCCTCCCTCGGAGCCGCCCGGAGCTCTGCTCTGCCCAAGACCTGGGGGTCGGGGGTTATGCCTTATATCCTATCAACTATGCAACAGCGACTTCTCTTCAAGTGACCCAGAGCTGCTCCCCGACGCAACGCCCTTCCCACGCAGGGGACCGTCTCAGCACAATTCCTTCCCTTTCTCTGCCTTTGCCATCGTACCCCGACCGAGTGCCCAACAGCACTGCCACGTGAGGACACAAGAGTGAACCCACCGGCGGAGGGCGCCATCCCTGGCCTCTGTACCCAGGCGACAGCCCCCGTGTGATGACAGCAGCTCACTAAGGGTGCTGAGGAACCGGCTAACTGAAACGATGGGCTCATAGGAAAGGGTTGGTTCCTACAGGACTGGGTGGAAAGACAACCCTTTATTGCAGGCACGGCCAAGGGTTCCATCTGGGGTTCCCTGGCGCGCACTGAGACCCAAGCCATTGACTCCTGCTCTGACACTCTGGTCCTCTCCGGTGGCTCCTCAAACCTCGTCTGTCCCCCTCGATGCCCTCACCAGAAAGACCAGAACTCAAAGGCTCTCTATTCAGTTCTCCCCTTGGATGAGCCTTTCACTTGAAAGCATAAGAAATATTCATGAAATAAAATTAAAAGGTACAAAAACCTGTGAGACAGAAGGGCTCTCTGGCGGAGTCCTCCCAAATAAAAGACTCAGTCCAGATATTTTCTTGAAAATGCTGCTGTTTGCAATGTGGTTAGTTGGGCACATTGCTGACCTTTTTTTTTTCCCCACCAGATACAAATGGCTATTTTATCAGATTGTTATTTTAAAGCAGGAAGAAGCCTAAGATTATTTATGATAATCAAAACTTGCCAACTTTAATTTTGCCTTAATAAAACTCCTGATCTCAGGCCACAAAAAGACAGAGATAATGGAAGGAAGGGATTCCCTGCGGCAACGTTAACATCACCCCCGGAGCACCTGTTGTCAACCTGCCCCCCCAGCCCCCCACCCCCGCAGCAGCAGCAGCTGGAAATGTTAGAAATGCACGTTCTCAGGCTCCAGACCTGGGCAGGGGCGGGGTAGGACCCAGGGATCTGTGTTTTAGCAACCTTTAACCCCAGGGATTCTAATGCAGGCTGAAGTCTGAGACCCAAGGGGGCATAGAGGAGGTCTGCGGATAATTCAGCCTTCCCCGCCTCCTCAAGACAGCAAGCCTTTCTGGAGCCTCCTGTAGGCAGAGTGCTGCGTTAGACGCTGGGGATGCACAGACCACACAGGTACAGCCTCCACCCTCCGGAGCCGCAGAGTGATTGGGAAAGGCCAGCACGGCCGCACATAGGGCCTGTTAACCCGCAGTGTTATCGCAACAGTGAGATGTAATCCTGACCCCTGCGCTTGGATGCTGGGTGACCGTGGGTTAGACCCTGAAACTCTTAGCGAGGCTACGAGACCTCGGTTTCCCCGCTGCCTTCTCTGTGGAGATAAAAATAGTCTTCAAGTTATGGGGCCGTTGTGAGGGTTAGGTGAACTCATGTGGATAAGGCACTTAGCACCGGGCCTGGCACACAGGAGAGGGAACTGGATGCCAGGTGCTGTTGTTTTCAGGGAGCAGAGGGAGAGCCTGAAAGAGGATGTGGGTCAACTCCACCTGGCCAGGCAGAGTTTCCGGTGGAGGGCACGTTTGAGGCTGGTCTGGGAAGGTGAGTCAGCGTGTGTAAAGGAAGGGTGTGGGCTGGAGGCAGGTGGCTCTGAGGCTCCTGCAGACTCCGGGTGGCATTCAGGGGCTTCCCACGGCTTCTCCAGCGGGCCCCAAGAGTCCCACGGCATTATTTGGGTACCATTTTGTTCCTGTCTACAATCCTGCCCAGCTCCACTTATGGACCAGCGTAAAGGTGGTCCTTCTACAGCTCCCGGACTCTGTGAGAGTCTACTGCACCCCACAGCAAGGGACTCAGCCTTCTCCCTTTCCAGCTGCACCTCCTCCCCCCGGCCTCACTGAGAAACGTGGTGGAAACGGGGACATCACCACGCACCAGCCTCAGCGCCCGCCTTTCCACCGTCCTGTGGAGAGTTTTCCTCAGAGCCTTTCCTCACCAGGGTCTCCCACTTTTCTATCAATTAGCAGAAACACCAGAAGGGTGGATGTAGAGGTCAGTGGGCGTCACTCAGGTTCCCGTCCCCCAGGGTCAACCGGAGGGGCCCTCGCCTCCTCCCACCCCCTGCCACCGCCACCATCACCAGGACCCTGAGTTGTTTGAGGCAAAGTCAGCTTTTTTTTTTTTTTCCAAAACAATTTTTTTTCTCCTTCATTTTTATTATTAATTTAGAAAGCCCCACACAAGCCCCAGTCCTGTGCCCCCTCTGCGGATCTGTCCCCCTCTCCTCAGGAACCTGGGCCTCCCATCCTCCTCCTCCTCCTCCTCCTCCTCCTCCTCCTCCTCCTCCTCTCCTTTTATTCCGGTGGCCGGTGATTGGAACAGAGCGCCCCCCTCTTCCTCCCAACCCCACAATTGTCACCACCAATTAGTGCATTGTTAGGACACACAATGGCGTTACTGTAGCCAGTGGAATTGGAGGTCTTTGTGCTTCCCCAGTCGGCCGTGGGGGCAGTCAAGTCTCATTTAGAGACTTAAAACACAACGCCAGAAGAAAAATGCTATCAGAAAAGCAAAAAGAAAAAAAAAAGGGGGGGAGGGCTGAAGAAAGGGAGAAAAGCACCAAAGAGATAAGAGGAAAAGAAAGAATGAGAAAGAAACAAGAGGAAAAGAAGAAGGTGAAGTTGAAGATGAAGGAAAAGAAGGACGGGAAGCAAGTGTTGAAAAGAGAAGGGGGAAAAAAGTGCTATTCAGGAGTTGGCCCGAACTCATGAAAAGACCCGAGTGGTTGCTACATACTGAAGTCCCCCATCAGAACACAAAAAGGGGCTCGGGCTTAACAGTAATTAGTGGCCTGATTGTGCTTAGAACACTGTGCGTCTTTAGAGGGTTTTTCCAACTTTCCTATTTTTTTTTTTTTCAGTTCTCACAAATAAAGGGGGTGGGAAGAGAAAAGTAGGGGCTGGGGGAGGGGAAAGCCTGCAAGCCACACTCTCCCCCCCCACCCCACCCCCAGCCTGGGGGTGGGGGCAGCTCAGCCTTTCTCTTTGACAGGTAAATTGGATTTTATTCTCTGAAGCTTGTAACTAATTACAGAGGGTATTTTTCTGTAAGAACGCGACATATGGGTGCGTTTTAGAGTCACTATTTTGTTTGTTTCAAGTACCTTTCCAGCAGCCTGGCCCTTTTCGCAGCCCGCAAGATGCCCCCAGAGGCCCAGCCCTTCTTCCATCCAGGACCCACCGGTGGCGGACTTTTCCTATCAGCCAGACTTTTACGTCCAGAGCCTTTTCTGCTCGTGAAATTCATGTCCCAGTTTAAACACAGGACCAATCTGAGGAAGCAGCCTCACTCCTGAGGACTTGTCCGACAGCTCTTGGGCTGATAACAGGACCTCCCCTGTGTCTTTCCTCTCTCTCTTCCTCCTCGCTGATCCCTAAAACAATCGGAAATGCTCCGTGCCTCTTAGAGCTAAGGCACAAGGAAAGTTCTTTGAGGGAAAGAAGCCACCCTGAAGTTAGGCTGGTCTCTTGGATGCCCAAGTTCATTCTCCATATTCATATTCCCTCTCTCCCTCCCTCTTCCCTCCACCTGGCCCACACCACACTTTCTAGAAAGTGCAAAGACGCACCAAGTCCAGTTTGCCACAGAACAAAGGTATTCTTGGGGTGCCTGGGTGGCTGAGTCAGTTAAGCATCTGACTTCAGCTCAGGCCATGATCTCATGGTTCGTGAGCTTGAGCCCTTCTTCTCTCTCTCTCTGTCGCTCTCATGGACTCTCCCTCTCTTTCTCTGCCTCTCACTCACTTGCTCCCTCTCTCTCTCTCAAATTAAAAAAAAAAAAAATCTACCTAAAAAAAAGCAAGAATATTCTTGTGTTGCTATTTTTTAACAGTTTTCTTGGAACAATGTAGCCCAATGCAGTCAATTCCTAACTTGTACCAGTTTTTTATTTCCCTTCAAGGGCACAAAACATGCCTCCCCTTTTCCTCTGTCTAGCTCAGACCAGACTCCTATTAATGTGTTTCACAGATAAGCTAATGGAGGCATCATCTGCTCCTTGCAAGGTTTCCATAAAATCGCTGCCCGCTCCCCACCCCCCTCCGTCTTAGAAACAAAGCCGTCAGAATTTGCCTGGGACTGTCTAACCATTGTGTCTCTTTTTGCTTTTCCATGTGTGAAGTGGAAGCGAAAAAAATGGGGGTGGGGGCTGTTCCCAGGCATTTACTTGGGAGGGAGGGATATCGGGGGACACCCAGGAAGGCGCAGACCAGAGTTCTCCTCTACATCCCCAACCGGCGGCCAAGGCAGGTGGCTCTACACTTGGGTGAGCTCACTACAGTCACTATGCTCACTCCAAGGCCCAGGAGGAGGAAGAGAAGAGAGATCGGATCAGAAGGGAGCAGTCCTGGCGCACAGCCGTGCTGGCATTGCGCACGCCCGCTTCTCTCCCTGCCGACCGCGGGCAGGTGCCCTGCGCTGGCTCTTTTCATCCCTCCTTGTGTGTTGGGGGGACTGTTCCAGGCTCCCTCACCCCCACTCCACACTGAGAAAGGGCACGTCCTGACTCAGTCGGGAAATGAAAAGTGAAGCTCTCTGATGGTGGTGGCCCATGCCATGTCACCAGTACCCAAGTCGGGAGATGCTGGAAACAAGGATGACCGAGCCTCCTAGGGGCGGCGCCTCCAGGGCACAGACGGGTTGGCTCGGTTGCCCCAGATCTGGGGTAGGGCAAACAGGGTGAGGTGCGCCCTGAAAGGGTCCTTGGCGAGTGGCCTGTGGCACCGACTCAGCACCTCCCACTTGCCCCCCGCCCTCGGCCTCTTGCTCTGGGAGGGGTAACGGGAGCCCCAGGATGCCGGGACCTGCAGGCGACGTGGGTGGAGGTCAGCTAACTAGGACGTGGAGCCTGAAGACCCCGAGTCCGGCAGTTCAGGTGCGCAGCGCACGCCCCAAGGGCTGTCCGAGGAGTGTCCGTCCCCAAGTTACCACGGCCGCCGCCTACACATCCCTCGGGCCGGTCCCCTCACTGTACCGCTCGCCCTGCTCCTGTCCTGATCCTCTCTCCAGGCCGCCTCAGTCAAGTTCTGAATGACAAGCTCCAAGGCAACGGAAGTGCGTCAGGGCTCCCGATACTTCTTTGAGTGACACTTAATGAAATGCTACGTTTAGGAAACACATGCTACGTTAAGGTCACTCCAGCGACCGTTCTGGCACTGTGCTTGCAGGTTTATTGTGAATGTCCTCGCTTGGGGCCATCAGGGCCACAGCGCAGGTCACCACTGTCTGGGGCTGGTGAAGCAGCCTCTGTCCAGTGGCGCGTGCCTTAGAGTACGGTCCGAAAGAACTTTCTGCGGTGACGGAAGTGTCCCCGGGGCTGGGCTGTCCAGTATGGAAGCCACCGGCCACATGTGTCGTGGAGCACTCGAAATGTCATAGCTAGTGCAACTACGAATATGAACGCTTAATTTTATTGCATTTTAAATAGCATAAATCAGCCCCTTGTGGCTAGGAGCTCCCATATTGGACAGCACAGCCTTCCGTGATGTTACTGAACCCTGCTACAACCAAGGAGCAAGTCGGCTCCCAAATCTTTTTGCTTCAGAAAGACAACTGCCCAAATCACAAGCCCTTGAGCACCTCCTGAGGAGAAAAATTTCTAATTAAAGGCAAAAACAGTCTTTTCTGTCTCCCTTGACCGATACCAGCAACTTCTCTCTACCCACATTCTGCTGACAACCACAATTTGGGGCTTCCCGGTGTAGACACACATGGCCTTACCTTGAAGTGAGAAAAAGAAGCCTTCCACACCTAGGTGTCGGGGCGGCGGGGCGGGGGTGGGGGGGTGGGGGGTGGGGGGTATACCCCGGGGAAGTCAAGGGATTCTATTATGGTTTCCAAGGGCAATAAGTCTAGTCTACATTCCTTTCCTCCAAAATTGTCAAAGGATTCCCATTAACCTTAGTGATGGCTCTCCACAGGGCCTGCGAGGCCGGGGCCACAGTTCTGGGTGCGAACCAGTGGAGGGTCATCTGGCTGCTGGCTTGTTAAAGACTTTGAGTGAAGCAGAGAGAGAAAGAGAATGAGAGAGAGAGAGGTTTCCATTTTCAAGGTACATTGTTTCTTTCAGTGAAGACTTCTGTAACTGATACAGGTAACCATAGATCACCTGGGGACGATTTCAAAGACGAGAGCAGCTGGGTGAGTAAAAATCACAGCAGATCTCGGTGGCCAGGAACCAGGATGGCACAGGCACATCACAGACAAGCCCCTGAGCTTCTTGGTATTTAAAATGATCCACATGCTTGCAGAAAAGACAAAACCCCTAAAGGATTTGAATTATAATTCCAAGTGCTATTTTAAATTATCATCAAAAGGACAGATTAATTTTTTCATACCTCCCGGTAAAATGGGGGTCCATTTCTCACCTTTGCTGCCACCCCCCCCCACCACTACCCCCACCAGGTTCCTTAGGGGCCTTTCCTATTTAATAGGCCCTGCAGCAGGCAATTCTAGAAAATGAGTTACACTAAAGACTGGAAGTTAGGATGGGCACGGGGGAAATGAGAGCTGGAACTTGGGGGGGGGGGGGTGTCTCCCTTTAAAGTTCTGCTGATCGCATTTAAAAACAGGCACATGGCATGCTTTCCAGAAATACAAAATTCAATTTAAAGAGTTCTTCCTCATCTTTCTTCTCTGAGGATAGGTGTTCATACTACTTATCGTCAGCTGACTCTGAGGTTTCAGAGGCTCTGAAATGATTGTCCACTGCAAATAGACTTTATCAGTCAATGCCTGGGTCTACTATTTAAGAAGAGCTGTGTACAAAAAAATAAATGTACCCCAGGCCTCTGGCCCTGGAGACGTCACTATTTATCTGGCGTGACAAGAAACAAAGTTCAGAGAGCAATACAGGAACAAATATGAGCCCGTATTAGGCTGTGAGTTGCAAACCCCCTGTGTGATCAGGGTTCAAAAGGCAGAGATCTCCGTGGGCTCTAGTCAGGAGGCGGCGTCACTCCAGAGACCAGGAGAGCCATTCCCGAGGGGGGACAGGTTGGAGCGCTCGTGCTGGACCTTGGAGGCCCCTCCAACGCCTCAGGGAAGCGGTCCCAGGAGGAGGCGGGGCTTGGCCACTGAAGCTGTGGGCCTGTGAGGCTCATGGGGTCGCTCGAACCTGCCTCCCGCACCCAGCCACGGGGCAGGAGCAGACCTTCCTGCCCCCCTTGCATGCACATACCCAAAGTCAGCCACTCTCGGCCACGGTTCCTGGTAGTAACCTTGATCCAATACTGGGGTACCAGGGACACGGATGAGAAAATAGTTAAAAGCTCAGTGTCTGCCACCAAAGTGACAGGGACGAATTCCCAGCTCTACTATCCACCATGAGTTGTGTCAACTTATGAATTCCAGCCAGTGACCTAGCCTTCCGGAGCCCCCCACATCTGTCAAAGGTGGATGATAATGGTTCCCCTGCAGGACTGCTGTGAGGACTGAGTACGATTAAATAACAAATGTACAACGTCCAGCAAATCATTTATATAATTTATATTTATGATATGAACCCTATACCAATCTTTTGTAGAAAAGGCAGGAAGGCTAAGTGAAGAACTACTCTCTTTTCTGCGCTTTTCTTTTCTAATTTGTGGGTTGTTTGATCACAAACTATTCTCATTTTGACCAAGCTCACTGCAGTACGGTTTCCCTGCAGTGCCTTTCAAAGGACAGAAACTTGAATGATCTACTGTTTTCATAGCAATTTGGCTTAATTTTTTTCCCCCTGAGACTGGCAGAATAGGTTAAACTTAAGGAAAACGGTGCTGTGAGGCTAGCAAGAAAAATTTAATTTAGTTTCTGGATTGGACTGACCACGGTGAATCCTAAACAAGAAACTAAAGAAACCATGTGCTGTCGAAAAGCACATCAGTCATTGAGAGAGCACCTACTAGGAGGCAGGCCCTATGCTGCATCCAGATGGCCGCCTGTGCGCTCGTAAGTAAAAGTTCTCATCAATAAATATTTCTTAAATACTCAAAGAGATAAGGACAAGTGCTTAGATCTGGAATGATGGAGAAACCGGTTTTGAAATGTGAATTGTGTGCAACCGACAAAAGAATGAACATCCAGATTGGATGAAGATTGTCTAAAACCCCATTAAAAAATCATACCAGACAATGGGCAATTTACGGAAAAGAGAACTTAAATGGCCACTGAGCCCATAAAAGATATAATGGGAGATGATTAAAAGGCACGAGTTAGCATAGGATTACATATGATCCCGCAAAGAAATGATAGCAATGACTCAAGTAAATCTCTGCATACCCTGTTCATAGCAGCATTAGTGTCCATAGTCAAAAGGTAGACACAATTGATGGAACGGATAAACACAATATGGTACATATATACAAGGGATTATTACTCAGCCTTAAAAAGGAAGGAAATTCTGACACAGGCTACAACATGGATGAACCTTGAAGGCACAACGCTAAGTGCAGTAGGTCAGACATAGGAAGATAAATGCCGTATGATTCCACTTTTATGAGGACCCATAGGGGTCAGACTCATGGGGACAAAGTGGAAGAGACAAAAAAGGGGGTGGGGCAGAGGGGGAAAAGGGGAGCTGGTGTTTTGTGAGCACAGAGTTCAGGGAGGGAAAATGAAAATGTTCTGGAGATGGAGGGGTGGTGATTGAATGTGGATGTGCTTAATGTCACTGAACTGTACCCCTAAAGATGGTTAAAATGGTCCACTTTATTTTATGACTATTTAACCACAATTTAAAAAATGTATTTCCAAACTTGGATTCAAAAACGCTGTTATCCTTGGGGCACCTGGCTGGCTCAGTCAGTGGAGTATGTGACTCCTAATCTCAGGTTTGTAGTTTCAAATCCCATGTTGGGTATAGAAATTACTTAAAACATAAAACAAAATCTTAAAAAAAAATCACTATCACCCTTTCAAAAAAATATGCCTTAAATATATCCTTCTTTCTCCTCCCATCATTGAACTTCTTTAGTGCGCCTTGACTATTAAAAATGCAAAAACTGGGGTGCCTGGGTGGCTCAGTCGATTAAGTGGCCAACTGCTGATTTTGGCTCAGGTCACGATCTCACGGTTCGTGAGCTCGAGCCTTGCATCCGGCTCTGCACTCACAGCATAGAGCCTGCTTGGGATTCTGTCTCTCTACCTCTCTCTCTCTCTCTCTCTACCCACCCCACCCCCCATGTGCATGCTCTCTCTCTCTCTTTCAATAAACTTAAAGAAATGCAAAAAAAAATTTTTTAAGAATAAGGTAGGCAATGAAAGAAGTCTAAGACAAACCATAATGTGAAAAAGCTGATACACACAATACTTTCCATTTATGTTAAGAAAAAGAAATACATTGTATGTGTACAACACAGAGGAAGGTCTCCCAGGAAACACCCCAAACTGGTCTCAAAACTTGCTTCTGAGGAGAATGGGGTGGGGGGAGTAAATGGAAACTTGGATTTACTTTTACTGTGGAATTTTTTTTTTTTTTTTTAGCGTTTTATTTATTTTTGAGACAGGGAGAGACAGAGCATGAATAGGGGAGGGTCAGAGAGAGAGGGAGACACAGAATCCGAAACAGGCTCCAGGCTCTGAGCCGTCAGCACAGAGCCCGACGCGGGGCTCGAACTCACGGACCGCGAGATCGTGACCTGAGCCGAGGTCGGCCGCTCAACCGACTGAGCCACCCAGGCACCCCTGGAATAATTTTAAAAGAGATCCATAATTCCCCAGTATCAGGGGAGGAAGGCTGGAGTCTCCTGCCCAGTGGGCTTGGCAAACTGGGTCCAGGACTGCCATCTCTGGCTCGGACAACCTACGACAAAGTGGAAAACAGGCTAACACATGCGGAGGGGGAAGGAGACCTTTTGGACTGCGAAAATTATGAACAGTTGTCTGTAAAAATAAAACGTATCTGTGAAATCACGAGTTTCCGTTTTCAGTGTGGAAAATATGGCCAGTGCATTTCTGCTTGGGAGGTAACAGCTCCGCCTTGAGCCAGAAATAGAGGAGTCTAGATACACCACATGTTATTGGTGCGAGGTAGACAGACTATTTAACTCCTTCCAGGATCTGTTTTCCCATCTGTAAAATGGGTATAACAAGAATACAGATGGTGGGGGGCGGTTATGAGGATTATAAAGCATCTGGCATGTACCAAATGCCCAGGAAATACCATTAACATACACAACAAAGTCTCATTTCTTTAACAGGGTGCGTGGAGTCTCAAAAGCCAAAGCCAAAGCCAAAGCCAGTTCTCTCCCTTGTGCAGAACCCAGCATCTAAAGAAGCATTCAGTAAATAGGACCCTGGGACTTACCCACCGGATCCGCGGTCCTCCAACCTCAGCCAACATCCAAATGGTCTGGGGGGCTTGTTAGAAATACAGATCCCAGCAACTGTGACTCAGTGGGGCTGGCGTGTGGCCCTGGAACCTGCTGTCCACCTCCAGTGCTGGACAGAGTGCACTTAAGAACTCCTGTTCTACGAGAACTATTTGGAAAAGACGAGGCAGAGCTCAAATGCCCTCCTTTGCCCCCGCCAAGTCTGCTTTCCCCTATTCTGCTTCCTCTTCCCTCTCTGCAAGAAAATGACCCCTCTTTTTCTTCTTCCTTCTCCAGGGTTTTGGGAAGTGCAGTTTCTAGAAAAAAAATGTGCTTGCTGTTTCTTGACAAAGCCTCCACAGGACTGTTTTTAAAAACAGAAAGCGGTGGGGGGGGGGGGGGGGGGGAGGGGGGGGGTGCCGCACCTGGGTGGCTCAGTGGGTTAAGCACACGACCCTCCATTTTGGCCCAGGTCATGATCTCCCGGTTTCCTGGGTTCGAGCCCCGTGACAGGCTCTACACTGACATGTCAGAGCCTGCTTGGGATTCTCTCTCTCTTCCTCTCTCTCTGTCCCTCCCCCACTCACTCTGTTTCTCTCTCAAAATAAATAAATAAACTTAAAAAGAAGAAGAAGAAGAAGGGAGGAGGGGGAAAGGAAGTGGGGAAGGAAGGAAGAAAGAAAGGGCGGCTTCCTGGAGGTGGGCAGGAGAATGCCAGGAAGCAGGGGGCTCTGAGGAAGCCCTTCACATTTGTCCCAGAAAGACGAAAAATCCTTCGAGATCCCATCTCATAGACAGACCTTTTCCATCCCCTGCGACAACATCCAAAGAGTCTGTCTTCCAGTTGGAGAAGTAGCGGAAATCAGAGAGTAAAAACTGGGCTGGAGGAAAAAGAGGGGTGCAGAGCGGGCACGGGGCGGGCTGCCAGCGGACAAGCACCAGACATAACAACGTGACGTGGACGTACGTTCAGGCCAAGTCTAAGTGTCCCTTTCTCAGTACCTCGTAAACAAAAAAATATATAAAAATAAAGACTCACCTAAAATGCTGCTTGCTTGCTTTGTGTGTGTGTGTGTGTGTGTGTGTGTTTCTTGCAGCTTTGCAAACACCAACTAATGAATCCGTCTGGCCAGGACAGCCCCTCCGGAGGGAGGTAAACAGTCACAGGCTCTCAGGGCCTATCTGCTAAGTAAACCACAACCACAATGGGCGAGAAGTTAAGCAGCTCGTGCGGTGAGAGGCTGCCTAAAGTTAATTAATTGCCTCACGTCTGTTGCTGATAAAGCAGGTCTTAAAGGGTGGCTGTTTTCAAGTTGTGCAGCCTTAGGTGGAAGTTGAAAATTAAGAGTTGCTCCTCTAAGAGATTCGTGACTTCAGGATCAAACCTTATTAACACTAGTGGCACGGGGTGGATGGGAGAGATTTGAGGAGGAAGAGTGGCCCGTTCAAGTCAGGCGCCCACGCTGCCATTACCCTGGAGTTTCACCTCAAAAGACGGTAGAGACGCGTTTCCCAATACGGGGTGGTGACGGGCATCCAAGAGGGTCCATCCGTCTCGTCCAGCCGTGACCCCTCCCTGTCATACCTGCACTCCCTTTGTCTAGTGTGTTATTACTTCCGTAAACTTTCTATGATAGAACATTCCACCGTAAACCCGAAGCTCCACCCCAGCCACGCGTCGCCCAGCCTCAATGACCATCAGCTCAAGGTGAATCTCGTTTCATCTAAACCAGCTGTTCTCAGACTTGAGTTTGAATCGGAATCACCTTGGTGGGGGCTGGGGTGGGGAGGGCTTGTTTCACGAAGTCTGAAGGGGGACCTGAGAATTTGCATTTTCCCAGGGGCTGCTGGTGCTGCTGGTCAGGAAATCACATTCTGAGAACCACTCATCGATATTCTCACTCCCTTTTTTTTTATTATTATTAAACCCAATCTCTCATAGCTTGTCACTTCACTTGAAATATTCAGTGCTCTAAAAAATAATGCCATAATCACTCCTGAAAAACACGGATAATTCATGAATGTCATCAAACACCTCGTAAGGGCTCAAATTTCCAAATGCCTCATAAATGTCATCATTTTTTTTTACAGTGTATTCTAATCAGAATCGAAATAAGGTCCATATTAGGATTGTGTGATGTGTCTTAATGTCTTTTCATCTTGAACCATTAATCCTCCTTTAACTCTTTATTTCCTTGCAATTAACTTGTTGAAGAATGTTTATGGCTTTTTAAGAGGTAGAATAGCATAGTGGTGAGCTCCCTGGGGTCCAGCTGCGAGCTCGTGACCTTGCTGAGTTAGTCACCCTCTCTTAGCACCGGGCTACTGGTAAATGTTTAACAAGCAGCTCTCAAGGGAGGAGGGGAAGTGGGGGAAATCCAAGCCCCGATTTGTACTTTTGCCAATGTCTCTGGTGTCTGCACCGTACCGTGGCCGATTTCAAGTTACCAACATGCTGTCACAAAACACAGAGCCTGGAGGTGTGTGGGGTGGCACATTGTCACACAAAATGTCCACGGTCCCGACACGAGAGACATGCATAAAACTCCAAAGCGCAGACACGAACAACTCATAAGAAAATAATTGGAAAGTGATGACTTTTGAGTACTTATCACCTTTGTTTTTAATATGATTTATGTGTTATGTGTCTATTTAATTTTTTTTTAAGTTTATTTATTTTTGAGACAGAGAGAGACAGAGCATGAACGGGGGAGGGTCAGAGAGAGAGGGAGACACAGAATCGGAAGCAGGCTCCAGGCTCTGAGCCATCAGCCCAGAGCCCGACGCGGGGCTCGAACTCACGGACCATGAGATCGTGACCTGAGCCGAAGTCGGACGCTTAACCGACTGAGCCACCCAGGCACCCCTGGTCTATTTAATTTTTATTAATGGCCATGTTTAACCACTGGCTTGCCAAATTCCTGTAAGTTTAATGGTCAGTGCCGGCTGCCGTATACAGCTGTCCCTCCGTCTCGCAGCCATGAATGGGAGGCATCACAGCTCTAACGCTTAGCGGCGAGGCTGAAGGAAGACCGTGCACTGGGGCGTGCGGTGGGACCCAGTGCGTGCACTTGACCTAGAGGACATCAGATAGAGTTACTTGCTCCCGGGGCTGGGCTGGGAAGGCCGCCATGTGGGGGCTTGTGTCAGATCACCACCTACAGGGGAGCCGTTTTCAGAGTTCCAGGGGAAGAAGCAACCAGAAGGGCGAGAGCCGCAGAAGTGGCCCTTGGGCCTGGCTCGATCACCACACAAATTCCAACCCGCCAGAAGAAATGCTGTGTAGAAGAACTGACTCAGGCCTGCGCCCCTCCTCTCCACTTCACGAGGCCACTTGATCTGTTTGCTAAAACCAAGACCCTTCTTTTGAGGTAGATCAGGTTACTGGCAAGGTGATTATTGTTTCTAATGGTCTGCAAACAGGTTCTCAGCTGTTAACCCCTCCAGCCTCTGGGGACACAGGGACAAGCCAGAGTGGGCAGAGGCAAGCCCCCCTGGGAGCTCAGGGGGTTGAGGGATGCTAAAAGAAGGAGTCTGGGCAGGGGTGGGGGAGGGTGCGCAGCGCCTGGGTGGCTCAGGTCATGATCTCTCCGTTTGTGAGTTCAAGCCCCACATCCGGCTCTGTGCTGACAACTCAGAGCCTGGAGCCTGGTTTGGATTCTGTGTCTGCCTCTCTCTCTGTCCCTCCCCCCACGGGCACTCTGTCTCTCTCTGTCTCAAAAATAAACATTAAAGGGGCGCCTGGGTAGCTTGGTCGGTTAAGCGTCCGACTTCAGCTCAGGTCATGATCTCACGGTCCGTGAGTTCAAGCCCCGCGTCAGGCTCTGTGCTGACAGCTCAGAGCCTGAAGCCTGTTTCAGATTCTGTGTCTCCCTCTCTCTCTGCCCCTCCCCTGTTCATGCTCTGTCTCTCTCTGTCTCAAAAATAAATAAACATTAAAAAAAATAATAATAAATAAACATTAAAAAGAAAAAAAATGAGGCTGGGTTTAGAAGGGTCCTGTGCTAGTGAACAAATGAAGTTCAACTGCAGGCTGAGCACTGACACCTGCATTAGTTCCCCGCATAGCCTGTGACTCTGTCCTGACTCCCTCTGCTACCAGGAGAACCCCACCCCCCACCCCCGCCTGAGCGTGACCCAGTGGGCCTGGAGAATGCATTGTCCACAGAATATGTAAATAAAGGAGGCAAGGTCAGGTGACACTAAACCCTGCCTGCCAGTGACACTAAGCTCTCTGGGCCGCTACTTCCCAACAGTGTGAGCTCAGGCAAGTTATTTAACTTCTCTGAGGCTCAGTTTCCTCATCCATTCGATGGGGATAACAGCGATTTCCACTTGTGGGGTTGTGGGGCGAATTATAAGTAATGCGTGTAGGGTACTTAGCAAAGTTCCTGGCACATAATAAGTACACAAGAAAGACTAGCTGCTATTATCATTGTAATGCACGTGGATACTGTCATCGTTGATACAAATCTATTAATAGTTATTCCTTTCCATGTATTTTCTCATTCAGTAAATATTAAAAGTAGCATTGGGCATGTCTTTGGGGTGGTTAGACTTTAATTTTTTTTTTCATGTTTATTTTTGAGAGAGCGGGACAGAGTGCAAGTGGGGGAGGGGCAGAGACAGAGGGGACACAGAATCCGAAGCGGGCTCCAGGCTCCGAGCTATCAGCACAGAGCATGATGAGGTGCTCGAACCCATGAACCATGAGATCATGACCTGAGCCGAAGTCAGATGCTCAACAGACTGAGCCACCCAGGCGCCCCAGGACGACTACCCGTTAAGAAGGGTCCTCACTCTCCAGAAAGCACTCATCTAGATTCTGAGAGCATTTTCTCCATGCCCCTCAGGGGGGCTCAAGCCCATGAAAGATGACAGTGTTGTGCACATTTGAAATGGCAAAAAGGCAACAGGGATCATTAAGGAGCGCCACTGGAGAGGACAAGAAGAGAGCGAAGCAAGCATGAGGTGTGGGAGTCTGAGGCAAGCAGAGGGAGGACGAGGCCCCCTTAAGACAGACGCCATTTGGGGCGCCTGGGTGGCGCAGTCGGTTAAGTGGCTGACTTCAGCTCAGGTCATGATCCCGTGGGCCGTGAGTCAAACCCTACGTCAGGCTCTGTGCTGACAGCTCGGAGCCTGGAGCCTGTTTCAGATTCTGTGTCTCCCTCTCTCTCTGCCCCTCCCCTGCTTGTGCTCTCTCTCTCTCTCTGTCTCTCAAAAATAAATATTAAAAAAAAAAAGACACCATTTAGAAAAATATGATGTCGCCAAGGCATTCTTCTACCCCGCCGTGGTACCCACAAACTCTTTCTAAGCATGCTGACACGGAAAAGCGGTGAATCTTTAACATGAAAACGGGAAATTGTTGACACTTAGAAATGGCCGTTTCAACCTTGTTGCACGAAGGCTTTCCTTCAGCTGGACGTGTAGTCATGGAGCAGATTACGGCACAGTGGGCAGGCTGAGCCCGCTTATGTGCAAGTATGTGCCCAGAAAGAGCCCCAAAAGGTCACTGCATGAAGTCATGAACAGCAGTCAGCTCAGAAGTGTGAAATCTGGATGTAGGAAAAAGGCTTTTGCTTACTTCATTACTTCTTTATAAAGTTTTGTGACGATCACATACCACTTCTTTTCCTATTTTTGAAATTTAGATATAATTCATCTTTCTGAAGTGCACAGATCATAAGTATACTGATTGATCAGTTCTGGCAAATGTACATACCCATGTAGTCCCCACCCCTGCCAAGATCTAGAACATTCTCCTCATCCCCAAAAGTTCCCCCGTGTCCCTTCCCCAGTTAATCTCCTCCCCTGGTCCCTCTGTTTCCAGTCCTTGCAAACAAACACTGATCTAATTTCTAGTTCAGCCTGTTCTAGAACTTCATATGAGCTGAATCATACAGTACATACTCGTATCTGGCTTCCTTCACTCAACACGTCAGTGAGATTCATCCATGTGGTCACATTCCTCAGCAATTTGCTCCTTTTTATTGATGAGCAATATTCCATTGCATGGACCCACACCAGTTCGTGTTGTCATCTGTCAACCGTCACCTGCTTTCAGTTTTTTGATTATTAGGAGGAAAGATGCAGAGAAATTCATCTCCAAGCCTGTAGGAGGGCACATATGTTCTCTCCCATAGGCAAATATCTGGGAGCAGGGTCGCTGGATTGAAGTTGACAGTGTTACACATTCTTTCTGGGGACCTCATGATCAGGATGAAATGGAGCCAGAGAGGTGGGAGTGGGTGGGAGAGGAAGGCTGGAGTGAGGAGGATGTGGCATTCTAGGGCAGAAGATGCCATGGACGGTGATTTGGAAGGCCCCAGCCTCAAACCGGGTCTTCGTCTTTGGGCAAGTCAGGGGTCCAGTTTCCTCATCTGCAAAAGAACAGCCACTGTGTTAAAGAAGATGGAAGACAGGAGCAGGTGGTTTCAGGTAGACCCATCAAGAACATGGGCGGGTCCCTATCAGACCTCTCGCCCTGACTTGGAGGTGGGAAAGCATGGCCAGCATCCCTATCACTGGGCATAAGTGAGGAGAAGGTCATGCTCATCTTGGCTTTCTAGGTAGCTAGGGAAGAATGGATGAGTGACTAGCTTCAGAAAGTCAGTTCTGTATGGTCTCTAGCTCATAGCTTCCCAGGGCCAACTTCTTGTCTTCCGCAACTCTTCCTCCGTAATCCAGCAGAGCAGGGGGACTAAGCCCGGATTCGCATGCTGATAGCCAGTTGTCCGCTGGGAGAGGAGGGAGCCACGTGAAGGACCAGGGAAGGTACAGGGATGCCCTTCAGTGCTTGTAGAGGGGAGCTCTTCGATGAGACCTCAGCTGTTGGCCCCGGGGAAGGAAGCACAGCAGAAGGCTGAGAGCTGGTCCTTGGGCGACCGCATCACCAGCCACCCTGCCCCCGTGGCTGCTACTCCACACGCTTGTCCTCCTGCTGTTCTGTGATCCGATGGAGTCCCGGAGAGCCGTGTTCTCACTCCTTGTCTTCCCCAGTTCCCTGCAAATAGCAAGAGCCCATTGGACAGATGAACACACCATCCTTCTTGTGCCTTCACGTTGGGAAGAGGCTGAGGCGACCCTTTGAAGGCCGCGCAGGATGGCTGCGTTGCCCGAGTGACCTAATGCCGGAATCGTTATTTCCAGAGCGTTACATTTTCCCACTGCCAAGCCCAAGTTAAGTCTCAAAATTCTCAGTCCCTCGCATGAGACTTTCCCTTTTGTTTATAGGCAGGAATATTTCCCCTCTGTGTTCCTGCCTCTGGCAAGGCTTTAAACATTGTCAGGATGTTTAAAAAGTACACTGCTCAAAGTAGAGCTTCAGGGAGGGGGTAGAAAAAGAGGATAATGTGAGCATTATTTTGGATTTTTTCCCCCTCCTGGCCAGGGCCATGGCTGTGGCTCTGATTACAATAATTTTGCCTGGATCTATTAGGTCTTGTTTTATCAAAGTGACTTACTCTTGTTTTTCTTTCCTCGCTCCTGCAGGCATGGCCTTGGGAGGGAGACAGTCTGGCAGCTGTGAGAAGCATAAGGAGCAGGAGGGGAGCCGGGGGCACCGGGCCTGGATGCGGAGTGGACGCCTCTCCTCTGGACACGCACACAGCGCCCTCTGATTCTAGCGCCCAAGGAGCAGCATCGCCACGGACTTTGACTTTGCTTTACGAAATAAAAATCAACACAACGTGTAAAGTAAGCTGAGGTTCTTCGGGCTCTAGTCCTGGCACAGCACCAACTGACTGGGAGGAGCCACTGGGCAGCTGGGCCCCTCAGGGAGCTTCCATTCAGAAACTCCAGTAAAAGAGTAAGGTAACAAAGACAAAGGGTATCCTTAGAGGTTACGGTGAGTGCTGAGCACCAAGGTTTGGGGATGAGAAGAAAAGCAATTCAAGGAACTGCCATCTCCCCGCCTGTCTCTCACTTTCCTTCTTCCTGGTATCCCGGCCAAATACAACAGCCCCTCAGCCACCCCCCATCCCCACGCCCCACCCCCACACAACGATTTCCCTCTGGGCTCCAGGTGTTTACTTGGTCTGGAACGCTCTTCCCTCAGCCCCTAAGGGTCAACTGCTTCCTTCCCAGGGTGTGGGCCCTGGGTGTGGGACAGTGGCCCCATGCACTCCTGGGCACATGAGCATTTGGGTGAATCACTGGATCGTATTCTCCCTGTTGTGTCCAATGGGCCAGTGTTACCTTCCTTGGAGGATTCTTGTGAAGACTAGAGAGTATGTATTCAGCATAGTGCCAGAACATAATAGGTGCTCAAACAAATACGGGAGGGAATAATAATACAGAATAATGCATGAGTGTTCGGGGAGTCGTGGAGTGTCAGATACAATCAGAAAGGGATCCAAGATCCTGAGCTCTGACTGCTTGAAACACTATCTTCCCTGTCACAGTGCATGGCATACAGTCAGCACGTGACCAACACTCACCCAATGAGTTATTCCATATGGAAAACCATGGATGGCAAACTAAAAAGTCTAGTGTTTATTTTGTCTTTTTATTCAACTAACATTAAGTGCTAACTTAATGGCAGGCACTATGGCAGCCTCTGGGGAGACAAAGAAACCAGGCCCTGTCCTCCAGATGGCTACAGAAGTCAGATTTTAGGAGGGATTTGGGGATGGGGGTGGGGAGGAGGGTTGGATGAACAGAACCCTGGGGTAGGGTAGGGGGGAAGCCGAGAGAAGCTAGCATGGCCTGCCAGGCCAGGCAGAGTTGAGGGCTGGTTTGGGAGACAGGCCAGAGGAGAATTCTCAGCAGGTAGAGGGACAAGGTGGCATGAGAGATTTCCACAGAGGGGACTCCAGAATCCCAGGAATTTGTCTGATCCCTGAAGAGCAGAGGTTTTCCCAGCACCCCTGGGAGGAGGTAGCACCTCTAACCACATCCCACCCTCCACCCCCTGCCCTTCACTAGAAACTCTGTCCGGTCCACAACAGGGGATACTGGGGCTCACACTGACCTTCAAATGTAGGGAGCAATTTCCCAGGGCAACCCACAATACAAAGCCCAAGACCCGAGGCTCAGAGACTTTCCAAGAGGGAAGGAACTGGGCTGAGCTCAGAGGAGCTTAACTGAACATTAAGCAAACACCTTTCATTATAGCAACTCAGGGTGTTTCCATTCGTCTCCTTAATGTGCAATTAACTGTTCCCACTTTATGCCATATTATTTCTCTTCTTCTGCTCTCTTGCTCCCTACCTCTCTCCATGGGGTGAGATTTTAATTTATCCATTCATGTAACAATTATCCATTGAGTACCAACATGCCAGAGATACAAAGAAAAACAAGACAGAACCCCAGCTTTCCACCTTAGCAACAGTTATTGAAAGTTAAATGTCATCACAGCCTTTGACTCAGCAGGTTCAACTCCCAAGAATTTATTCTAAAGATACACTCCCACAGGTGCCAACACTATTACCTAAAAGGACAATTCTTGAACTATTTTAAATACCAATTCAAAATTGGGAATAATACAAAGGCTCACCAATAGAGAACCGATAAAATTGATTATGATAAATTTAAGCAATAGGATACTCTAATGGTCAAGAAAAGGGTTGATCTTTTATGAGTATGTGTGCCTCCATGCTGATTTCGCTTTATTTTTTATTGAAGTGTACTTGATACAATATTATATTAGTTTCGGGTGTACCACAAAGTGATTCAACATTTATATACATCGACAGGTGATGACCACTGATAAATCCAGCTGCCATCCATCACCATAGACAGTTGTTACATATTAATAACTATATTCCCGATGCTGTACATTGTATCACTGGGTCTTCCTTATTTTACAACCAGAAATTTGTACCTTTTAAGCCCTTTCCTTTCTTTTACCAGACTCTACCTGCATGCAGCCCCTCGTCAACCACCAAATTGTCCTTTGTATCTATGAGTCCATTTTTTGTTTTTTAGAGTCCACATGTAAGTGAAAGCACGCAGTATTTGTCTTTCTCTGAGTTATTTCACTTAGTGTTATGCCCTCCAAGTCTATCCATGTGGTCACAAATGGCAAGATTCCATTCTTTTTCGTGGCTAATATCCTATTGTATGTACCCAGCACATCTTGTTTATCCATTCATTGCTGACAGACACTTAGGCTGCTTCCGCAGCTTGGCTATTGTAAATAACACTGCAATGAACGCAGGGCTGCACATATCTTTTCAAATTAGTGTTTTCCTTTTCTTTTTTAATAAATCCCCAGAAATAAAATTGCTGGATCTTATGATGGTTCTATAAAAAAGACTGATCTTTACGGAAGATAAGGAAAGATCATCAAGAAAGATGATTCAGTGAAAAGAGCACATATATTATATCAATTTTTTTTTTAATGTATGCAATTATATACATACGAGGTCTATCTAGAGTCTACAGCTGAGCTGTCCAACATGGTAGCCATGAAACTTGAAATGTGGCTGGCTGGAATTGAGATATGCTGGAAGTACAAAATGCACAGCAAATTTCAGAGACTTAGTATGAAAAAAAGGAACGTAAAATATTTCAATTATTCTTTATTTTGATTACCTGTTGAAATGATAACATTTTGGATATAGTGGGTTAAATAAAACATACTACTGAAATTGATCCTACTTTTTAAAAAAAGTACTTTTGAGTATATCCACAAGAAAATGTATAATTATGTATGTGGCTCATATTATATTTCTATTAGACAGCAAGCACTATTCTAGCTCGGAGCCAGCAAACGATTGTCCCGGGGCCAAATCAGGCTGAAGCCCACTTTTACAAATTAAGTGTTATTGGAATACACCCACGCCCATTTGTTTAGGTACTGTCTGTGGCTACTTCCCGGCTATAAGGATAAGACTGAGTAGTTGTGACAGAGACAGTGTGTCCACAAAGCCAAAAATATTTACTATCTGGCCCTTTATAGAAATGGGGCCTCGGTGTTGCCCCAACCCCCATTCTAGAAGAATCTATAGGAACCACAGTCTATACTGGCTACCTTTAGGGTGGAGATGAAGGCAGATTTTTAGTTGCCCCCACGCCCCACCCCATGATAAGATACTATTTTTGTCAGCGGGGAAGAAAAACAATTAAAAGGACTTTTAATTAAGAACCTGCCCTCAAGGAGTGCACATTCTAGTAGGGGGTCAAGCAAGCAAGGAACCGAAGAGTCAAGGAGAAGTACAAGGTCATTGTTAGATGTTTGAAACGCCAAGTAGAGAAGAGTACTAACCAGTGATTGCTGACAGCTTAGAGATGGCCACAGTGTGCCAAGTAATGCTTTATAGATCTTATTTTGTTTTATCACAACATCCTCATTTTACCTTTGAGGAAATTGGAGCCTAGGGACAAATAACTTGCTTAATGAAACACACCAGTCTCTACTGGGGAGTTACCCTGGAGAAGCGATCTATCAGATCAAGGAAGACTTTTACTAACTATAGCTCTCCCTGACTCTATCTCCCTAACTAGCATTTTTGTCTGTTTTTCTATAATCGGCTTGAGCAGGTGGGGGCTATGCTTCTCTGAGATGTTCTAAATGTCTTTAAGAATCTTTTCATTATAAGCAATGACCTGTTTGTAAATTACTAAAACTACTCAGAAGCAAAAAAGTGACTGTGCCATTCTGCACCCTCCCCCCGCCACATCCCCAGTGCTCCCACCGGAGGGTGGCCTCCCAGACTTCATACTTAAAACATACACAATGAGGGGCGTCTGGGGGGCTCAGTCAGTTAAGCATCTGACTTCAGTTCAGGTCATAATCTCACGGTTTGTGAGTTCCAGCCCCATGTCGGGTTCTGCGCTGACAGCTCAGAGCCTAGAGCCTGCTTCGGATTCTGTCTCCCCCTCTCTCTGCCACTCCCCCACTCGTGCGCTCTCGCTCTCTCTCTCATAAATAAACATTAAAACACACACACACACACACACACACACACACACACACACACACACACACAGTGCTTTAGCAGTGTGTGATGATAACTGTCAGGAGACTGGTTTTTATCACCTAACAATAAAGCATGGACTTTTTTTTACATGATAGCACTCCTGATCTACTTAATTTTTTTTAATAGCTACACGTGCTTTTAATAATCCTCTTTTTAAATGAAAACATCCGTTAAAGTTCTGATGGAATACTGGAAAAATACCTCTTAAGAACGACTTTTACCCTTTAGTCTTTGCTTTCAGGAAGTGGATTTGTGTTTACGGCTTCTCCCAGCAGCAGGCTAGGGGCAGCTCTGGCTGTGCTGGAAAACGTGTTGCTCATTAGTTTTCAATCCCTAACAGTCTGCAGACAAACAGCCAGAGATGCAACTGAACGCAGCGTCTTTACGCCTCAGGTGCTTACACAATCGGCTGCGTTATACACCTGTAAAACCCAAGATAATAACTGTCCCAGTAATTACGACTTGCCAGGGGAATGTCAAAGTCATGTCCAGGCAGGGTAGGTGGAAGAATAACACCGTAGTGTCTGCCTCTCTTTGTCTACTTTTCCAGCCACCAACCTCCCTTGAGCCTTTTCGCCTCGTCCCTGGACTCCTGTTGAGGTCTCCAGGAGCCTCCTAACCTCAGACACACTCTGGTACAATCCACTTGGCATGGGGTGGCCAGATTACACTCCCCCAAACACTGTTTTGTGCATGTTGCCCTTGGGTCAAATACCTAAACAAGATTCCAGATCTTTATCTTGGCATCCAAGGTCGTCCTCAGTGTTGCCCCAACCCACCATTCTGGTCTTGCCACCGAGTCACTCTCTAAGCTCATCTTCCCATCTCCACCAAAGAGGTCTTCTTTGCCCCCGGTTCGTCTTGCTCATTCCAGACCCTGCCTCTGCTAAGAGAGCTTCTATCTGGCTCTCACAGTCAGCTCCCACAATCCTCTTGTTCTTTCTAAACCCTTCCCTAACTCAAATGAAATTTTCCTAAAGACTTCTGAGTCCCTCAAGCCCAAACCTCTTTCTCTGATCTTACCATGTTTTGATTGTTAGGTATCTTTTATATATAAAGATTGTGTACACCCCAACTAGGCTGTACCATTTTCACATATCATTTTATATCTTCTGTAAAATATGTGTGAGCACCTTCCATATAATACATGGTACAGATAAATATTGGTACAGATTCATTAAGAGTATTTAGGGGTGCCTGGGTGGCTCAGTTGGTTCATGACCTCATGGTTCACGAGTCTGAGCCCCGTGGCCAGCTCTGTGCTGACAGCTCAGAGCCTGGAGCCTGCTTTGGATTCTGTGTCTCCCTCTCTCTCTCTCTTTGCCCCTCCCCAGCTCACGCTTTGGTCCTCTCTCCCTCAAAAATAAATTTTAAAAACGTGAATAAAAAAAAAGAGGATTTAGGTTACTTCCAGTATTTTACTAGAAAAGAAATGCTGTTTGAATAATTTTGTACATCTGTGAATATCCCTGTAGAACAACTTCCTCCTGTGAGAATTGTTAGAACAAAAAGCATATCCATTTTTAGTTTTGAAATATATTTTCACATTGTCCTCCTTGAGGAACTGTAATAATTCACACTCTTAACCATAAAGTTTGAGACACAGCCATCATATTTAGTGTTTTTAAAGGAATCCATTGATCAGAAGAACCACACTTGATTAAACGATTCCCTTATTTTTGTACATTTAAGCTTTGTCCCTATTCAATACAGAAATCTACGTTCATGGTCCCAGAAAGTGAGAGAATGTGATCCTTTGACTTATAAATCACGTAGCTTCTCCACAGAACAACAAAAATCCAAGCACCAACTATTTCATATACACAGATGTACTCCTAAAACAGTGTGTAAAAATTTTGTAAATAAAGTCAAACAACCAACCAGAGGATTCAGCATAGTTCCATAGAAACAACACAGATTGAAGGTCAAAAGTATAATTTTTCATCTTTTTCTTACAAGTTGTAAGACTTTGGACAAGCTGCTTAATCTCTCTGAGCTATAATTTTCCCCTCTGAAAAGGGACCTAGTATTTTATGTTTTGATATGAATGACAATGTTTTAAAAAAAAAAAAATCCATCTAGCTTGAGCTGCTAGCCAGCTCAGGAACCATGCCTCAGTCACTGTTTCATCCCCAGTGTCCACAGCAGTTCCTGGAATGTAGCATATAATCAATATGTAACAAATAAATGACCAGTATTTTATCTACTTGTCCATAGGACGAGTGCCTCGTCAAAGGTCAGATAATAAACGACCAAGAAAAGTTACAGGTGGTCAAGGAAGGAGCTCACACGGGCACATCTACCTACTAGTCTGGCCCATTACCTCTCCATTTGAATTTGACCAAAGACTCCATAATTGTCCCCAGCTTTGCTCTATTCCAAGTGAAGAGCTGTCAGGAAGGCGCCTTCTATAACCCATTTTCAGGGTCATTCCCCTTCCTTGCTTATGTATCCCACACTCTTAAGACATTGTCTCTGGTCTCTGGGGAAATGAGACTTTACATCTGGGCTCCAAGTCTACCTCCCAGCCTTAGACCCAACACATTCTCGGGGTCTCTGGGTGGCTCAGTCCATCAAGCGCCTGACTCTTGATTTCAGCTCAGGTCACACTCTCATGGTTGGTGAGATGGAACCTCGAAGAGGGCTCTGTGTTGGGCTCTACCCTAGGCGTGGAGCCTGCTGAAGATTCTCTTCACTTCTCACTCCCCCACTCTCACTCTCTGTCTCTCAAAAACAAAAACACCCACATATTCTCCAAAATCATCTGATTTCCAACTTAATGGATCTCTCCCTTTTATTTGGGTAAAATGTTTTATCTAGACGAAATTAAAATACCCCTGGAACCTCTCTCCCACCTTCCCCAACCCTTCCTTAACTCTACCAATGGAGTTCTAGGACCCATATTACTTTTCCAATATCTTCTCAAGCTCTCACGGTTTTGTGTCTGCAAGCCAGCTCTGTAATTTATGGAAAGACACAGAGAAGTTAAACGATCTACCCAAGTTTACAGAGCGAACTGGAGAGGGGAGCGAATTTTACCTCTGATCTTCAGGTTCTGGGTCCAGAGCTGGTTCAACAGCCCTCCTCTTCTCTCTGCTCACTCCCCATGGCTTCACATTTGTAAAGTGCTTTTGTTTGTCATATAGTCATAACAGTCTCAGGGGGTATGGCCCCATCGCTATTGCTAGGTACCAACCATCTCAAAGTTCAGAGGCTTAAAATAACCATCACTTCCTACTCCAGCTCCCACGTCTGCGGTTCGTGGGGACGCCGGGTAGGCAGAGCAGCTGATCTTGGCTGGGTTTGCACACACATCTCAGGGGCAGCTGGACAGCTCTGTTCTGGGCGGGGCTGAGCTGGACTGGGGCAGCTTCCTTGGGGGCCCCCTGCCCCACATGTCTCTCAACTCCCCACTGGGACCAGTGGCCTAGCCCAGGCAGGCCCCTCTCATGGGAATAGCAGAGATGCAGGAGAGCAAGCCCAACCACACAAGCATGACTTCAAGCCTCTGCTTGTATCCCACCTGCTAGCATCCTATTGGCCAAAGCAGGGGTCATGGGCAGAATCAGTGGGTCAGAGAATACACTCAACTCTTGATGATGGGAAGAGCCACAGAATCACATGGCAGAGGGTAGTGATAGAGGGCAGGATAAAACTGGAGGTCCTAATGCAATCTACCATGGCCGTCAAATATCAAGCCATCCTAGTGAAGCTAAGTTTTCTTCTTGCCTAAGAGTGTAGGCCCGTTCCCCAAAGCACGGCCCCCCTTCACATAGGCCCACGGAGTACAGGGTGTAGCAGGAGCGGACACTGAAGGCACTTCCATCGCTGGCGACTTGAGTGCAAGGAGGCACTTCGGTGGCTGCCGCTGGTAAACAGAATGAGGGTGACAAGCCGGCACTGGCTCCAACCTCCCGGCTCTGTCTCCGGCTGTTCCCACCCTAACAACTCCTCACACGTGATTCACTGCTCCAGGAAGAGAGAAGTAATTGAGGGTATAATTTATATTGGAAGACTTGCTCTGAAGGAAATTAGACAGCGACAGAGCCAGCACTCTGGCTCCAAGGGAGTTTCCTGCCAAAGACCAGAGCAACTCAACCAACCAGTGTCCAGGGATGTGGGAAGCAGGGAGAGGAGACAGACCCCTGGGGGTGGGGGCTGGGGAGAGATCTCAAACAAACAGTAGCGGGGCGCCTGGGTGGCTCAGTTGGTTGAGCATCCGACTTCGGCTCAGGTCGAGATCTCACCGTTCACGCGTCCAAGCCCCGCGTCGAGCTCTGTGCTGACAGCTCAGAGCCTGGAGCCTGCTTCGGATGGATTCTGTGTGTGTGTCTCTCTCTGCCCCTCCCCAACTCACGCTCTGTCGCTCTGTCTCTGTTTCTCAAAAATGAATAAACATTAAATACATAAAATAAAAGGGACAGTCGCAAGAAACCCCAAAGCAATCTTAGAGCAGAAAAAGAAAGAGGCAACAAACCCCACAGTTTCTGAGATGTGCTTTGCTTTCTGGAAGCGTTTACGAAATAAGGCTTACACGTGTGACACCAAGTTTTCCATGAAAACTTCTCGACACGATCTCTCTCACGCTCTACCCCTTCGGTTGCCAGGATAAACATGCTAGGAGGGCAATCGCATACGTCACGAAATGCAAACAAACTGAACAAACTCGGGGAAACGGAGAGCCTCCAGCTCCCAGCTCAGATAGCTCGGTGGTCATCCGTTCCAAGTCTCATTCAGGTTGGAAGCTAGCTGCACAGAGACTTTTGTAGTTATACAAAGAACAACACTCGCATGTGACTCTGCCACGAATGTTCGATTAAATAGTCATAGCAACATCACCTCACCAGCCACAGAGTGGTAATGACAAAGGTCACAAACCTGTGCGTCTGTGGCTTAGAGGAAAAGTCAAAGCCCTGCAGCCCAGTGATGCCCCTACCTGCGCTCTCCGCCCCCCCAGGGGTTCAGGCTGTCTCCAATGTTCTCTCGTTGAGTGTAAGGCCTCCAAAACCTTTCTTGGCCGGTCTCCTCACCTGAAAAAGAAAGTGGTCAAACTACATGCTCATCAACATCCATGCCAGCACACATAGTACTTCGGTGATTCCCCCCACCCGCCTCCTCCAATCGCGCCTTGAAAGAGTGAAATCAGAGTGCCAGGAATCTTTGCCCAGGTATTTAGTAACAGAGGTTGCTTGGCACAGATATATAAAATCAAAACCACAGCGGAGATAACAGCAAGAAGAAATGTTGCAAGTGAAGCTATGCCAAACTGTGTGCCCTCGAGCAACTTACTTCATCCTTCGTGCCTCAGTTTGCTCAGTCTGTAAAATGGGGGAAATAAAATAACCTACTATTATTGAGAGTTCCGAGGACTGAGTGAGACAGCGCGTGAAGCCTTCAGTAAGGGGCTTGGGCACGTAGAAAGCACGCCATGCGTTTTTTTAAAGTATTAGCTGCACGTGTGACTTCGGCAACCCTCGGGACGGCAGGTATTTCTTTACTGAGAAGGAAATGCTGAGAAAATTTGTTTATAAATGAAGGATTTTGTTTAAAAAAAAAAAACCCAACTTTTTCAATTCTTATTGACTTGCTGATGTGCAATAGGACTTACACACGTAACCCAAGAGGTGACAGCCTGGCTCCGGGCAGAGGGGAGTTTGAGTTTCTTATTTGCTCTCATTTTCTTTCACCTGTATCTGTGCGTTTGGTTTTCTTGCATCCCGTTTCCCTACCCTCAGCCAGTAAGACGTGGTTCTCTATCGTGGCTGCACGTCAGAGTCATCTGAGGGAGCTTTAAAAATCTCTGCACCCAAACTCTGCTGTTGGAAGTGAGGATAGCGGTAGGGGTGGGGCTAGATGGAGGGCAAGCGTCTGCATGCTTCTAGAGTGCTTGTCACGTTCTGATTCGTGAGCTGGGCCCAGGGGACACCGGTACCTGCCGTTTGTAAAAATTCGCTGTGCTGCATACTTAGGACGGCACACGTTGCTACGTGCATAATATACTTCAATAAAAAGTTACACAGGAATCTCTATGCTGAAATTGCACTGAAGAGCAATTAAGTCAAAATCTTCAGGAGTGGGACCCTGGCATCAACGTTTTTGTAGAGCCTCCCAGGTGGTTGCAATGTAGAGCCTAACTTGAGAACACGCTGCGGACGTTCTTGAGGCCACAGGGGACCCGGGTCTCAGAACTGGCATTCAAGCCAATAAGTAGAAAGGCCCTTGGAGCATCTAGGTAGCAGTGTTCCTACCACTCACCCTTTCGTACTAGACCTATAAGGAAGGAAGAGGCATGGATGTGAGCTTCTGTTGCAATCAGTGATTTGCTCATTGCACATGAATCCATAAATGCAAGCATCAAGAGCACGTGGATGGGAACTGGCAGTCCTGTGGCTGTCCCTGTCTCCAGCACCGGCACGGGGCTTACCGAAGTCAACCCAGCTTTGCGTCTCTTAAGAGGAGGCTCTGGGCTGTGCTTTCTGCTTACCTCCACCAAGTTTCCAAGAATCTTAAAATCAAAAAAAGGCGTTCCTTACGTGCTTCCCGAATCTCCCTTTTATTTATTGCAATTGTACCTACACCTTCTTCTCAGAGTCTGGGGGGAAAGGAAGAACGATGCTGTTCAACATATAGTTGAACATCATTAATACACTTTTTTCTCTCTCCTTTGCTCTATATTTCAACACTGCAGGAATATTTTGGATTGTTTTCCTGAATGCTATTCACTTAAAACAACTTTTCATAGGGGCGCCTGGGTGGCTCAGTTGGTTAAGTGTCTGACTCTTGTCTTCAGCTCAAGTCACGATCTCACAGTTCAAGGGTTGGAGCCCCCGTGTCAGGCTCAGCACTGACAATGCAGAGCCTGCTTGGGATTCTCGTTCTCCCTCTCTCTCTGCCCCTCCCTCACCCCCCACCCGTGCACGCGCACACTGTCAATAAATAAACGAATTAAAAACATTTTTTTAAATTGGCATCATCCTTATATTTTATTTTTGATAGAGAGAGAGACAGAGCACAAGTGGGGGAGGGGCAGAGAGACAGGGAGACACAGAATCCGAAGCAGGCTCCAGGCTCTGAGCTGTCAGCACACAGCCCGACACGGGGCTCGAACTCACAAACTGCGAGATCATGACCTGAGCCGAAGTCAGACGCTCAACCGACTGAGCCACCCAGGTGCCCCTAAAAATTTTTTTTATAAATGTGTCTCCCCAAAACTATACTTCTCTTGAACACTTAGTGTTACTGGATAAAGATTTAACAAGTTAATTCAACAGGCACTTACAGGGGCTTGCTACATAGAAGATTCTGGGCTGGGGGTGCATGGGTGGCTCAGACGGTTAAGTGTCCGGCTCTTGATTTCAGCTCAGGTCATGATCTCGCTGTCATGGGATCAAGCCCCACAACAGGCTCTGCTCTGAGCATGGAGCCTGGTTGGGATTCTCTCCCTCCCTCTTTGCAGCCCCCCCCCCCCCCCCAAAATAAACATTTAAAAAAAAGAAGAAGATTCTGGGCTGGGCTGTGAACACCATTGATTCCCACCTTAAAGGAGCCCACATTGAGGTAGAATAAGACATAATACTAACACAAGATGGGCTGTCAGACATTCTGCAATATAGTTTACAAATAAGCAAACCACAGTAGTATGAAGCCAAAAGATAAATTCTATAAATGACAATCACCAAAGTTGCTTTATATAAAAGAGCTGGGTCTATGGTTGAACAAGGATACTTGGAAAATTACTGATCATCTAAAGGTCCATAAAGTGTTATAACTATTTATTTTTGTATTATTTTCCCCTCACAATGTCACTTCCAATTTGAAGTTTCACGCTTATGCTAGAGTCAGAAGTTTTTTCTTTAGAAAGAGTAACTTACCATCTTTTAAAAATAAGCGAGAGTTGTTTGCTTCTGTGTTAGATGAGATCGACTGCATAATTTTGCTAAAAAGACTTGAATACTTTGCTAGCCTCAGAAAAATCACTTAATTAATAAACCATCAAGGATTCAGGAGCAATGGTGTTCCCAAAAACTAAACCTAAATATGTCCTCATAAAATTCAAACTGATGAAGTCCACATTCTTCCAAAGGATGTAAGCAATGGCGTGGTCAGTACAAGAGCGCTGATGGAGAGGCAAGAATGGTCTGGAGACAGTGGTGCTAACGGTTCAGGCTGATGCAGAGCCCGAAGTCCCTCTAAATGTTAGAAGTACCGCTCATGATGTCCCTTCCAAGATTCTTCAAGCTGCTTCCTGGAGTCCAGTGATCTCTTCATGGCTTGTTTCCTAGCCATTTAAACACCTTTGTAGATACAACACTATGATCCATGAAAGGAAAATTGATGCTGGACTTCATTAAAATTAAAAACTTCTACTCTGTGAAAGACACTGTTAAGAATAAGACAAGCCACAGACTTGGAGAAGATAATTTGCAAAACATGTATCTGATAGAGGATCTATATCCAAATATACAAAGAACTCTTAGAACTCAGCAATAAAAAAAACAAACGACGACACCCACTTTAAAAAATGGTCAAAAAATCTGGACAGACACCTCACCAAAGAAGATACACATATGGGAAACAAACATATGAGAAGATGCTCCATACCATATTAGGGAATTGCAAATTAAAACGATGAGTAGCTACTACACGCCTATCAGAATGGCCCACATCCAAAACACTGACAATACCACATGTTGACTATGATGTGGGTCAACAGGAACTCATTCATCGCTGGTGGGAATGCAAAATGGTACAACTCCTTTGGAAGACAGTCTGGGAGTGTCTTACAAAACTAAACGTCCCCTCACACACATACAATCCAGCAAGCCTCATGCCTTGGTATTTACCCAAAGGAGTCGAAAACTTATGTCCACACAAAAACCCGAACACAGATGTTTAGAGCAGCTTTATTCATACTTACCAAAACTTGGAAGAAACCAAGATGTCCTTCAGCAGGTGAATGAATAAACTGTGGTACATATAGACGCTGGAATATTATTCACCACCGGAAAGAAAAGAGCTATCAAACAATGAAAAGACATGGAGAAACCATAAAATACACACTACTAAGTGAAAGAAGCAACCTGAAAAGGCTAAATACTGTATGTTTCCAACTGTATGACATTCTGAAAAAAAAGGCCCAACTATGGTTGCCAGGGGTTGGAGAGAAGGACAGATGAATAGGTAGAGCACAGAGGATCTTTAGGGCAATGAAACTATTCCTTATGGTACCATAATGGCAGATACTTATTATTATACATGTGTCAAAATCCATAGAATGTACAAAACCAGCAGTGAGCCCAAATGTAATCTGTGGTCTTTGGGTGATAATGATGTGCCAGTGGAGGTTCATTTATTGTAACAATGTACCACTCTGGTGTGGGATGTTGACAATTGGTACATCTGTGTGTTTGCGGGGGAGGAGGTATATATGGGAACTCTTTGTACTTTCAGCTCATTTTTGCTGTTAACCTACAACTGTTCTAAAAAAAAAACCAAACCACCCCAAAAGTGTTTATAAAAAAAAAAAAAAGAAGAAAAGAAATAAGCTATCAAGCCATATCAAAGCCATGAAGGAAACTTAATTGCATATTACTAAGTGAAAGAAGCAGGTCTTAAAAGGCTATATACTGTATGATTCCAACTATATGACCTTCTAGAAAAGGCAAAAGTGTAAAGAGACTAAAAAGATCAGTGACTATCAGGGGTTGGGGTGGGGGGTAGGCAAGTGATGATTAGGTGAAACACAGGTGGTTTTTAGGGCAGGATGCTATTCTGCATGATACTGTAACAGTGGATGCATGATAGCATTTGTCAAAACCCATAGAACTGGGGCGCCTGGGTGGCGCAGTCGGTTAAGCATCCGACTTCAGCCAGGTCACGATCTCGCGGTCCGTGAGTTCGAGCCCCGCGTCAGGCTCTGGGCTGACGGCTCGGAGCCTGGAGCCTGTTTCCGATTCTGTGTCTCCCTCTCTCTCTGCCCCTCCCCCGTTCATGCTCTGTCTCTCTCTGTCCCAAAAATAAATTAAAAACGTTGAAAAAAAAGTAAAAAAAAAAACCATAGAACTGTACAGTATAAACAATGAGTGCTCTTTTTTCAGTTTTAGGTGTTGAATTTAATGATTCATCACTTATACACAACACCTAGTGCTCAGCACAAGGGCCCTCCGTAATCCCCATCACCTATTTAACCCATCCCCCCACTGACCTCGGCTCTGATAATCTTCAGTATGTCTTCTACAGTTAAGAGTCTGTTCCTTGGTTTGCCTCTCTTTCTCCCCCCTCTGTGTTTGTTTCTTAAATTCTGTATACGAGTGAAATCATACAGTATTTGTCTTTCTCTGACTTATTTCTCTTAGAATGGCAATACACTCTAGTTCTACCCATGTTGTTACAAATGGCAAGATTTCATCCTTTTTCCTGGCTGAATAATATTCCATTGTATATACATACCACATCTTCTTTTCCACTCATTGTTTGATGGACATTTGGGCTCTGTCCTAATTTTGCTACTGTTCACAATGCTGCTATAAACATCAGGATGCATGTCTCCCTTTGAATTAGTCTTTTTGTATCCTTTGGTATCCCAAAGTATCCCCAGTAGTGCTGGGTCATAGAGTAGTTCTATTTTTAACTTTTTGAGGAATCTCCATACTGTTTTCCAGAGTGGCTGCACCAGTTTGCATCCCCACCAACAGTGCAACTTTCTCCACATCCTCACCAACATCTGTTGTTTCCTCTGTTGTTAATTTTAGCCATTCTGCCTGGTGTGATGTGGTATTTAATGGTGGTTTTGATTTGTATTTCCTTGATGAGTGATGTCAAGCATCTTTTCGTGTGTCTGTTAGTCATCTAAATGTCTTCTCTGGAAAAGTGTCTATTCGTGTCTTCTGCCCAATTTTTGACTAGATTATTTGTTTTTGGGTGTTGAGTTTTATAAGTTCTTTATAGATTTTGGACACCGACCTTTATCAGATAGGTCATTGCAAGTATCTTGTCCCATTCAGTAGGTTGCCTTTTAGTTTTGTTGATAAGAATGAATTCCTAATGTCAACTATGGGTCTTGGTTAATAATAATATATAAATACTGGCTCACCAGTGTAACAAATGTGCCACACTAAGGCAAGATATTAATAACAGGGGGAGAGGGGTGCCTGGGTGGCTCAGTCGGTTGAGCGTTCGGCTTTGGCTCAGGTCATGACCTCGCCATCTGTGAGTTCGAGCCCCGCATCGGGCTCTGTGCTGACAGCTCAGAGCCTGGAGCCTGCTTCGGATTCTGTGTCCCCCGCCTGTCTCTGCCCCTCCCCCACTCATGCTCTGTCTCTGTCTCAGAAATAAATAAACATTAAAAAGAATTTTAAAAAAAATAACAGGGGGAGATGTGAGTGGGAGGAGGGCATATTGGGAATCCCCAGTATCTGCTCAATTTTCTGTAAACCCACAACTGCTCTAAAGTCTATTAGTTTAAAAAAAAAAAAAAGTGCAGCCCATTGCTTGACCAGTTCTGTATGTACCACTTATTTAAACGGTAAGTCATTTTTGCAGTGTGCCTCTGGGCAACAAGCAATGACACAGCACAGCCCATATGGGCTGAAGGGTTTCGAAGCCACAAGTCCTTCAGAGCCATCCCCTCACTACAGCGTGAGTAGGAAGGCAGAAGGGGGACCAGACTGTGGTGTATGGTACACGAGCTTCCTTTTTTTAGCTACAACCGAGGAGTCACTGAGCACACACGAAGGCAGCCCAGCAGGGGTGGCAGCATCCTGAAGAAAAGCTATACTTGTGATTGGTTTAACCAAATAATCTAAATAAGCAGATAACAGCCAAATAATTCATCCTCCATGATCTTCAGTTTCCCCACTGGTACAAGTGAGGGTGTTGCTACGGATGTTGCCGTGATGTTTTCAAGCCTTCCCTGATGTTCTTAACAAACACACGGGAACGTTCTTATGTCTTATGATGATGATAAGGAAGGGGACATGCGTGATCGTTTAGGACACGAGATACATTATTAAGGAAGATAGAGGAGGGCTCTTCTTGAGGATTCCTGTTTTTAAAAAAGCTTTTCTAGGGATTAGAGATTTCGTTACTTTCATTGCTGTTATTCACCCACTTGTCACTTGACATCTAAGAGTCTAAGACTCTATACCTTAAAGCTAAGAGTCATGCCCTCCACCCATGATAAAGACCTCAGAAGTTATATTAGCCCTGCAAATAAGTTTCTGTCAAGCAGGGCCTTCTACTGATAAATTTGCTAACCCAAAAGCGAGAAGCAATCTATCCCTCCGGCCCGATAGCTCTTCAAGAGTGGTGGTTCTGCAATGAATTTAAAAATCAGAGACAAGAAGCACTTTCCCCCACTTGAGATGGGAAAGTGAGCATGCAGTAAGAGAAAACCGGATCCAGAACTGAAGAAGCAGGTTCAGGCCTGTGAAGCTCTAAGTGTCACAACTGCTGAAGAAATATTTAGCAGACCAGCAAATAAGCACAGTGAGTCCAGGCTCAGTGAGACCGAGGCTCTCCCTAAGCTCCAGCCGGTGACTACTTTCTCCCTCTGT
This sequence comes from Neofelis nebulosa, assembly GCF_028018385.1. NCBI lineage: Eukaryota > Metazoa > Chordata > Mammalia > Carnivora > Felidae > Neofelis > Neofelis nebulosa. The sequence continues at coordinate 28,631,245 of NC_080783.1, forward strand.
ATGGAAAAGAGGATTGCGAAGAGACTTCAGATTGAGATCCACTTGAATCGTTCCTACTGCATTGCCCACTGGACAGTATTCTTTTTCCTCCCCAAGGTGGTCATACAGCAAGGTGGTCGCCTCAACCATTCATTCTCGTCACTTGGCATGAAGTTGTCTCAGCACAGATATCCAGCGTGCAGTGGTGAGAAGGGTAGGCTCCTGGAAGCAAGACAGAAGGGAGTTCTAGGGGCGCACCCCCAAACCAAAAGGACTCAGGCTACAGGAGCTCTCACAGTGAGAGCCACAGTGAGAACCTATTTTCGGTCATTGAAGCCTAGTTTGGATTCTGGTTTTGGAACAAGATAACATTTGTTCTAAAAAAAAAAAAACTAGAGGATTTTTTCAGGGGGACAAGGGGTTCTCTCCAGCCCTGCTTTAGAGCTAAAAAGGGAAAAGTGTTGAGAATAACAAACTTTTTCTTTCCATGAATTCACGTAGTAGATGTCTCAAAATGACTGGCAAATATTTATAATTCATAGAATGTTAGAGGCAAAAGGGTGCCACGGGGCCCTCTGGTCTCCTCATTCTATAGTTGAGAAAAATGAGGTCCAGAGAGGTTAAGTGTTATGTCCAAGGATACACAGCTCACTCACAAGATAAGACTTGAATCCAGGGGTGCCTGGGTGTCTCAGTTGGTTAAGCATTCTACTCTTGGTTTTGGCTCAGGTCATGATCTCATGGTTTGTTAGTTCAGGCCCCACATCAGGCTCTGCGCTGATAGTGCGGGGCCGGCTTGGGATTCTCTATCTCCCTCTCTGCTTCTCTCTCTCTCAAAAATAAATAAATGGAAAAAAAAAAGACTTGAATCGAGATTGTGCATGTACTAGCCAATGCTCTTCCCACTATATTGTGTTCCGTTTACCAGTCCCACAAGAAGATACCCGTAGACATTAGTTGTTAAAAGCTTGGCACTAAACGTGTGACTAATTAGAAGAGTGCCCCACCACCTTGAAGCCACCAGCTAAGATCCACTGTGCCGTGTCTCAGCACACCTGAGGCCTTGTGGGTAACCAGCTCAAAGCAAGATTATTGTCTCAACTCAGCTCCCTGTGTCTAGGTAGCCACAAAATGGAAATTGCTTTACTTGGGGAAGAACGGGATGGGATGAAAAGACAGCATGTTTAAAATGGATAAAAGAAGGTACTTTTTTCCCCACTATACACAATTGACCTGGGGAACTCACTGCAGCGGGATATTAAGATCAATGGTGAAGATTTGTGTTTTAAGAGATTAGACATTTCACATGCATATCATCGTGAGCGAGGTTCAACAGGATGAAAGTCCTCGAGCTTCAGTGCCTAAGCTGATCACCAGCTGCGTCAGGTAAAAAGAAAAAAAGTTGTCTACTTGGTCATCTAAGGTCTCACAGGAAGGCAGGTTTGGGGTTTTCCACTCCAAACTAGTGGTGTAAACCCAGTGTGCATTTTATTATGCTCAGGGATGCTGTCGGCCACAAGTTAGCAGGACAAACAGTAAGGGATGGCTTGGTTTTGCTTCCTGATACCTGGGGCCTCAGTTGGGAAAACTTGAGGCTGGGGGCTGGAATCATCTGGAAGCTCCTTTTTCATACGTCCAACTCCTGGCCTGGGATGACCTGTCTGCTCATTCAGCTGGAAACGTCACCTGGAGCATCTACATACAGGTTTCGAGAGGGAGTGCCCCATAGAAGAAACATTTCCAAAGACCAGTGCTCCAAGAGAAGTGGGTAGAAGCTGCATGACCTTTTATGACCTATCCACGTAAGTCCTGTTGCATCACTTCCGGCATAATCTGTTGGTCAAAGTCGTCACAAGCCCACTGAGATTCAAAGGGAGGAGACACTTAGGACCTCCCACTTCCCTCCTCTATGGGGAATGGCAAGTTTACATTGCAGAACACCTCGGATGGGAGAAGTTTTTGCAGCCACCTTTGGAAAATCCAATTTCTTAGGCAGGCGGTGAGGGATGTGAGGTTGCAGGAACATACAACCGATTGGAAACAATTGATACATAAACAGATAATCACAGCACAATAAAATAAACTCAAGGTAGTTATTTCCTCCTCTTTAAAACGCTGCCATAAGAATTCTTTCCCTGCCCCCCCCCCTTTGGTAAGAGTCATCACATTTAAGTGTTTTCCATCATTTTCTGTCTTGCGACTAGACTGGAATCTCCATGCATTTAGTTCCCTGCTGCAACTCCTCTGCCTAAAAGATTACCAAACCCATAATAGGCACTCCATAAATATTTGTTGAAAGAGAAGGAGTAAAACTCTGTAACAGAGGAGTGGGGGAAGGGTTGTGGGAATACAGTCTACAACAAACAGCTCAGCCAGACAGGAATGACATTTGAGTGGGTCTTGAATACTTTTGAAGGATGAATAACAGTTTTTCTGGTTAAAAAAAAAAAAAGAAGGGGGGGGGAAGAGGATAAATGTTTGTCCTTAAATTTCTTCAGAGACTTCTATTACCCAAGTTTAAATGGGCAGATCGTCATCCTGAACCCACAGACTGCACGTAGTAGTCACGATGTTCTCAGTTGCAAGTGACAGAAAACAGTGACTCAGTTGGCTTAAGAAACTAGCAGTGTGTTGCATCACATAAGAAGTCTGGAGGCAGGAGGTTCAGGCAGCCTCAATGTCATCCCTCCTCATGTGTCAGCTGAGCCCTTTCACGGTTGCAAGACGGTGCCCACAATGGTAGGCGCTGCACGCAGACAAAATAATATCCAGCAAGAGAGAGGGCTGCTTCTCCTCTGGAGTAAAATCTCTCCCATCAGCACGCCTCCTTATTGGCCAGAACTGTGCCCTGTGCACCTGTGTAACCTATATACTAATAAGAGGAAATGGGGGAGCACGATGGGTTGCACCAAATACATGTTACTTCTTGAGGCTTGGACTGAGTCCCCTTGGAGCACATGGCTGTGCAGAAAAGTGTAGACTCAAAATAAAACAAAACCAAAAACTGGGGTTCTGTTAGGAAAGAGAAGAGATGAGTCTTGAGTATCAATAGCGTTTGCAACATTATGCTTGGCGAAGGTTAAGGTTCTGTTTTCTCACTTAATACTTCCATTTATTTCTTTGTTGTGCTTTTTGCTCATTTCCTTTCTCCTTCTGCATTAGTAGTCAGTTGAATAAGTCCAGCACTGTATCAGTAAAAGCATGTTATTTGTAGAGTATATGTATGGGTCTGAATTTAAAGATAACATTAATTAGACATGAGTGTGATTTCAGGTAAAAATGTTGATTCAGATGCTTCTGTTACTCCCTGAGAGCCACTTGTCCTGTGCTCTTCTGTGGCCTTATGCCCTTTACTTGTGCAGATTCCTCTGTCTAGGAAGTTCTCAGTTTTTTCACCTGTAGTAGATACTAGGATTATTTCTGATATATCCTTCTAGAAATCTTGTTGGAGAAACTGGACACTTGAAAATGACATTTCCCAGACTCTCTTGCAGCTAGGGTCTGGATACAATATATGTTTGGTCAACCAGGTGCATTCCTCGGAGATCCAGCAGGTGCAAAGGGAAGGCACCAGGCTGCTTCAGCTGAGGCTGGCAAGCGCAGTCTCAGAGGTGATGCTAAGAGGCCTCAGTGCTGGACTCCATCCTGTCTCAGTGTCTAGTCGCCAGGTTCATGGGCATGAAGGCAGCTGGGGCAGCAACACCACTGATTTCTGGGACTCGGCTACTGTGGTGGTCCCTTGAACTCAACAGTCCAGGTAGCCTCCTGACTTCTGCCCCTCCAGCCTTTCCAACAATTTTGTGAGGCCCTGCTTGATTCTCAGTATTAAGTCTTCCTCTGCTTGAAATACCCGGGGTGGTTTCTCTTTCCTGTACTAAACTCTGACTGATAAATTGCCTAACTCCTATTCGGCCTTCTGGGCACAGCACAGGTCTTCCTTGAGCCACCAGGTTGAGATAGGTGCATCTGCTACGCTCCCACCATGTCCTGCCTGGAAAGTCCCTGCCTCATCATCTTCACACCCCAGCACCAGTGCTTGGCCCACAGCATGCGTGACATCAATATTTACTGACCTGGACCTGCTGAGATGCCAGGGAGGTTCTAAGTCCAAGGGGCGTCCCACCTCATGCCTGGTCTGCAAAGCTCGGAGAACAAATTGGCTCTAGTCTCACACTGGATTCCGGGTGAATCCAGAGTCTTCAGCTTTTTCACACATTAGCCCCTCCTCCACAAGAGGCCGCACCAGAATTGAAGATTCAACCTGGTCCCTAGGAAAGTGATGCAAAGGAACAAGGAAAGTTACTTATCTCAAGATTTACCATCTGGTGGTTCTCAGGACCCTCTCTGCTGGGCTTAACTTGAGGTCTGCAGTTGATGGCCGCATAGGCTTTGGAGTCAGGAAACTCTAAGTTGGAAGCTATGTAACCCTGTATAACAAGTTATTTAACTTGTCTGAACCTCCGTTTCTTAATCTATAACATGGAAATAATAATATCGCCCTTACAAGATTCCAGGGGTAAAAGAGATGATATACATAAAGTATTATTGTTGTCCCCACTGCTGTTAACCATATCATCACCATACCACAGTTCTGTTGCTTTACACAATTTTTCCTTCAGTCCAAACAGACTCACATGCAATTAGGCTGCGCTTCTCTATACTTTCTCCTGAGGTGCCCCATTTGCACACTGATGTGATTAACCCCTTTTGCAGAAGATCCAGCTGGGCCCAAGCTTGGGGCTGGACTGAGAAAATAACACAGTCATCTGTGTCAGTCATTCTTGAGCCTAGCTAAAAATCAGGATCACCTGGAGAGTTAAAACAAAACAGCAATACAAGCAGACAAACAAACAAGCAAAACCAAAAAATGAGATCTCAATGGTCCCTGAACTAGAGATTTTGATTTAATAGGGCCCAAGCATCAGTGTTTCTTAAGGCTCCCCCAGGTGATCATAATGTGCCGCTAAGAGCCACAGTTCAATGTGGGAAAGATTAGTACTTCCATTATCTTTGGGGGAAGAAAAAGCTTTTACCTTTCTATAATCTCCACCATACCACCGTGGTGGAGCAGAAAGGACTAAAGATTATCATTGAATTATTCCTCTTATAATGTGAACAAGGCATTCTCATTATGCACATGGGTAAATGACTCCTCTTGTTAATTCTCTGATTAGGGTCTTGGTTTCTCATGTAGAGGTGTGTGATCTGGTAAGAGAAGAGATCAGAAACGCTCTAGGACATGGAAGGAGCCAGTCTGGAAACACCTGCGAGGGATTCATGTCGGCTGGCAGTGTCTCTTCTGGGCCAGCACTGTGTACGTTTGCATAGTGACTGGCTGGTTGCACTTGCATTCAGGGCAAGTGAAATGATCTCTGCTTTGGCATAAAATGTATCTAATATCTAACTACCAGAGATGGCTGGTGACGGCTGAGAGTGTGCTCCAACAGAAATTGCCTCTAAAAAGTGTAACTTTCCCCCATTATTAAAGTAATACACAAAAGAGAATATAAAAGGTTGGGAAAACAGAAAAGTAGAATGAACCATAGTAGAAACTAATAATAATGACTAAGACTATATAGACTTCCTAGGCACTAAATGAGGTTCTAAGCCCTTTACCGTATAAATTCATTTATCCCCTCACTACAACACTATGAAGGAGCTAACTATCTGTAACTCCATTTTGCAGGCAAGCAGAGAGCCCCTGGAGCTGTTAGGTGGTTGAGCTGCTAGGCACGGACAAGGCTTGGACTCATGCTGCATTTGTATATGGTCAACCTCAGAGATGTAAGAGAAGCTGCATGCAAGGATTCAATGCCAGCTGCTAAAGTTTAGGAAGGTAATCTCATTCACGTTGTCAATCATTCATCCACTTATTTCACAAATATTTACTGAAGGTGTTTGTGTGCAGCATACGGTTCCAGGCTTGATTATGAAGACACTGAAGACTATACAAAGTTAACCTGTCCAGTCATTCCTATAGCATGGAACTCTCAAGTGTGTCAACAGAATAATTCATAGATAAGGAACACAAGTCTAGTGAGATTCAAAATGCTCCAACTATTCCCTGATGACAAAATCCAAAGCCAGTACCTCAACACTTTTGGAATATCACACACTTACTTGATAAAATGTTTAATTTTTTTTAACGTTTATTTATTTTTGAGACAGAGAGAGACAGAGCATGAACGGGGGAGGGTCAGAGAGAGGGAGACACAGAATCTGAAACAGGCTCCAGGCTCTGAGCTGTCAGCACAGAGCCTGATGCAGGGCTCGAACTCACGGACCGCGAGATCATGACCTGAGCCGAAGTCGGCCGCTTAACCGTCTGAGCCACCCAGGCGCCCCAAATGTTTAATTTTTTTTTAATGTTTATTTATTTTTGAGAGAGAGAGACACAGTGTGAGTGGGGGAGGAGCAGAGAGAGAGGGAGACACAGAATCCAAAGCAGGCTCCAGGCTCTGAGCTGTCAGCACAGAGCCAAATGCAAGTCTCAAACCCACAAACTGTGAGATCATGACCTGAGCCAAAGTCGGATGCTCAACCGACTGAGCCACCCAGATGCCCCCCTTGATGGAATATTTAGCATTGTTCTCTGTATTTTCATCAATTCATAAACACGCTGGACAATAATTTAAGTTGAATTTCATGAATTTCGCTTTGCAGAAACATGTTTAACACAGTTGTGTCTTCAACTCAGAAACTGATGTTTCTTGGATGAATGGATGGATGGATGGACGGATGGGTGGATGGACAGACGAATGGCTACGTGGAAGTATAGATGAGCGAATTCATTGACAAGAATGCTTCCAAATTGCACCTTTAAAAAATCACGTAGTGTTTTCTAGTTTGTTAAATAATAAATTATGAGTCGGGAGACCAATTTGGTTTCTATCCTTCTGATGGACTAAATTGGTCACCTCAAGCAAGCCATTATGGTACCCATTTCATCTGATTGTTGCAACGATCAAATGAGCTCTAAATGAATTATTTAGCAGCCTGCCTAGTACATGTTAAACAGCGTATTTTAAACTGCCTTTAAACTGAAGTAGTATGTGTAAAAAAGCAAAATTTTAAATGATACAAAAACTATACAATGCAAAATAAGTCTCGTTTGGCAAAGTTTCCTGCTGTTGTTACTACTGTTCTTAGAGATCTCCAAGCAAAAATAACATTTCGCTCTTGATTAAGAAGGGAGAGGTTTACAGACCAGTAGATAACATCGTTTGAATCAGAACCAAGTGAAATAACACAAGTATTCTGGCTAAATTCCAGTGTGAGTGATTAACATTCTCCAACTTCAAATAATTTTTATTATTAGCCAACACTTGTCCATCCCCAATAATACACACGTTGCATAAAGGGCACAGAATGAGACAGCCCTTGCTTGGCATTTTCACAGTCTGCACATACTTTCCACTGAGGGTTTCCCTTTCTTTCTGATTGCTATTCCATAGCTTTTCAACTCCCACTACTTTCAACCCTGGGATGTTTGCCGACCCAGAGTGCCAAGTGTTTCCAAAACACAAAAGAGGTTAAATATGAACACCTGTAGAATTTCAGGGCATGAAAGGTGGAAGGGACATTCTAAATATATCTATTAATAGTTTTGATGCTTGTGAAACAACTGTATTTATTCACTTTAAACTTTGAGTCTGGGATTAATGCACGTATCTTCATAATTTTCCACAAAGCCTTGGTGATGAGCCGGAGGGAGACGGCTCTTCTGCAATCCAGTCTCCCAGTCTGTACAAACGGGATCCAGGACAGAAGAACGACGATAACTGCAGTCTATATGTCTCAACCCTTTAGTCCAGTCCTGACTCCTTGAAGTACCCAGGCCCTCCTGTTCCCGCCCCCCGCCCCCTCCGCGGCTTCTTCCCAGAAGAAGGAAGGGGTGGGGGGAGCAGGAAACAATGCAAACCCTTTTGTAAGCGTGTGAATGAATTTCAAGAATGCTAAACACCTCAGTCTCCCAACCTAATTAGAACACGTAGAAAAGAGGCATTTTTAAGACATTTAAAACTTGCAGCATAATAACCTATCTGGAGAGCGCCACTGTGTGTCCCAGCAGTCGGGGCACCCAGCTGGTCCTCCCTCCTGCCGGGCCTGCTCCCAGCGCCCCCGCTCCCCAGAGGCGAGCCAGCGCACGGCTCTTACAGCTCGCAGCCCCGGGGGGCCAGGCGCCCTACCCGCAACAGATCCGCGAGCTGGCGCGGCTTCTCTCCGCAGGCGATTTCGGAACTGCTTGGGCTTTTAAACTTCGACAGATAGAGGACTAACATCTCTCGAGTCTTCCAAAGACAGGAAGAAAATCACTTTATGGCGACAATAAGAGTTTGTTAAGTGCAACAGTAAAGGTTGAAGACTAGGAGATACAGGTAGTACACGGGTGGGGACAGTGGTTAAAACTGGGATGCAGATACGTGGGTTCGAATCCTGAGTTAGCATTTGAGCGCCTACTATGTGCCAGGCGCTCGGAATACTGGGGTGAAGACTGCCTATGTTGCGGCTTTCTTGGGGAAGTATTAGCTCGGTTGCCTTGGTCAAGCTTCTCAACCTTTGTTCCTTCACCTGTAAGGAGTACCTGTCTCACAGGATTGTAAACATCTGAGATCTTGTATTAAGGTATAAACGATTAACGCGCTGTCTGGCACGCAGTAGGGACTCAATACACCTTCGCTCTTCTCTCAGTGTGAGCTCACCTGGTAGGAGGACAGCGCAGAGCGGAGGCAGGTGCCACGGTTAAGAATGATTCTTCGAGCGGTTCTTTTAAACAAGCGCTGGACTGTGAAGATTTTTAGCTGCAGAGAGACCTGGTAGGGGCCCTGGAAGCAAGGGTTCATAAGCCAGCCTATTACAGGAAAGTGAGCCGGGGACCGCTGTGCGCCCGCAGCGAACTCCGGAGGGACTTCTGGCAAGGGTTTCCCGCCGGGGGTCTCTAGAAGGAGCGATTAGCATTCGCCCCGCCCCCATCGCTCTCCGGCCAGCTATTGGCCGGCGCTCTTCGGCGGCCGGCTCCGGGCGGGGTCGGAGGGCGCAGGGGGAGAGGCCGAGCCCGCGGGGCAGTGGGCGGGGACGCGCGGAGAACGTGGCGGGGCGGCCCACCAACCGAGCCCCAGCGCGAGGGGGCGGGGAAGGGGCGGGGCCTCCCGGCGGGCATTAGAGGCAGGTGACCCGGGCGGGGCGGGAGAGGCCAGTCAGCCCGCGGCCGTGACTCCACCGTCGTCGTCGCCGCCGCGCGCGCCGTTCGGTGCCCGCTGGAGGTGGGCAAAAGAGTGAGAGAGTGCGGGGGAGGAGCCGAGCCGGGCGCGTCCCGGGAGCGCCGCCACCGCCCCCAGGAGTCCGCTGGAGCGCGGAGCCCCCTGCAGGGGAGGAGGCGAGCGGCCGGCGGGACGCGGCGGCGGGCGAGCACCATGCAGTCCCGGCGGGGCCAGCTCCAGCTGCTCGCGGTGCAGTGAGGCGGCGGGATCCCCAGGCTGCCGCACACCGCCTTCCTCTCGCCCAGGTGCTGCCAGGCGCGCTCGCCCTTCGTCCGGCTCCCGGACCCCGGTAGAACGCACGGTCGGCTCCTGCTCTGCCCCGCTCGGATCATGCGGGGGGCCCCGGAGGAGGAGAGGGCGAGTGACCGGCCTGCGGCGACCGCGTTCAGGGTGCGACCCCCTCTCTGAGAAGCCCCCACCTGCTGCCATGTGCCTCGCCTCGGGTACCCAGCCTATCGCCAAACTTTCCGGGTGCCAGCCCGTCTCTGAGTCGCATTTCTGAGAGACTGCCCCAGGAACAGGAGACCCAGGCTGGCTGACGACTATCTGCTTTTCAGGATCCGCGAAGGTGAGAGCCCGCGCCTAACCCTTTTCTTTCCGTTCGTTTCCCGGTTCCTCCGCGCTTTTCCCGGCGGCTGAGCTCTCTGACCCCGGGGTACAGCCTAGAAGGCCCAGCGTTAAGGGAGGAGGGGCGTGGGGGTGGGCCGGGAGTCAGTAGTTTGGTTCCCGGAGGTGGAGGGGAGGGAAGGAAGAGACATTAACTTGGAGATTTGGAGAGCGCTTGCGGGGACTGAGCGGTTGACTCCCTTCTAACTGGGAGTGGTTGCAATTTTTCTTCTCCCTCAGCTTCTTTTTTAAAGAGTACTTCTCCTGGAATCGGAGCCCTAACCGTTCCTCCCCAGCCCTATCTGGCGAAGAGCAGAGCGCTGCCTGCGGAGGCAGCGCCTTCCCGAAACAGTTTATCTTTGGACGGATTTAAGAGAAAAAGAAACCAACAGGTTGCCAGCCCCGGCGCCACACACGAGTCGGCGGAAAGGCCAGCCCGGTTTCCCCCGGCTGCGTGGGCCCCGCGCGGGCTGCGGCGGGCGCGGCGAGGGGAGGGAGGGGGCTATGGCTCGGCCTGACCCGTCCGCACCGCCCTCCCTGCTGCTGCTGCTCCTGGCGCAGCTGGCGGGCCGGGCGGCGGCTGCCTCCAAGGCCCCAGTGTGCCAGGAAATCACAGTGCCCATGTGCCGCGGCATCGGCTACAACCTGACGCACATGCCCAACCAGTTCAACCACGACACGCAGGACGAGGCGGGCCTGGAGGTGCATCAGTTCTGGCCGCTGGTGGAGATCCACTGCTCGCCGGACCTGCGCTTCTTCCTGTGCTCCATGTACACGCCCATCTGCCTGCCCGACTACCACAAGCCGCTGCCGCCCTGCCGCTCCGTGTGCGAGCGCGCCAAGGCCGGCTGCTCGCCGCTCATGCGCCAGTACGGCTTCGCCTGGCCGGAGCGCATGAGCTGCGACCGCCTCCCGGTGCTGGGCCGAGACGCCGAGGTCCTGTGCATGGATTACAACCGCAGCGAGGCCACCACGGCGCCCCCCAGGCCCTTCCCGGCCAAACCCACCCTCCCGGGCCCAGCGGGCGCACCGGCCTCAGGGGGCGAGTGCGCCGCCGGGGGCCCGTCGGTGTGCAAGTGCCGCGAGCCCTTCGTCCCCATCTTGAAGGAGTCTCACCCGCTCTACAACAAGGTGCGCACGGGCCAGGTGCCCAACTGCGCCGTGCCCTGCTACCAGCCCTCCTTCAGCCCCGACGAGCGCACGTTCGCCACCTTCTGGATTGGGCTGTGGTCTGTGCTGTGCTTCATCTCCACCTCCACCACGGTAGCCACCTTCCTAATAGACATGGAACGCTTCCGCTACCCTGAGCGTCCCATCATCTTCCTGTCTGCCTGCTACTTGTGCGTGTCGCTGGGCTTCCTGGTGCGCCTGGTGGTGGGCCACGCCAGCGTCGCCTGCAGCCGCGAGCACAGCCACATTCACTACGAGACGACGGGCCCTGCGCTGTGCACTGTCGTCTTCCTGCTGGTCTACTTCTTTGGGATGGCCAGCTCCATCTGGTGGGTCATCCTGTCGCTCACCTGGTTCTTGGCAGCTGGCATGAAGTGGGGCAACGAGGCCATCGCGGGCTATGCACAGTACTTCCACCTGGCCGCGTGGCTCATCCCCAGCGTCAAGTCCATCACGGCGCTGGCACTGAGCTCCGTGGATGGGGACCCGGTGGCCGGCATCTGCTACGTGGGCAACCAGAACCTGAACTCGCTGCGCGGCTTCGTGCTGGGCCCGCTGGTTCTCTACCTGCTGGTGGGCACCCTCTTCCTCCTGGCGGGGTTCGTGTCGCTCTTCCGCATCCGAAGCGTCATCAAGCAGGGCGGCACCAAGACGGACAAGCTGGAGAAGCTCATGATCCGCATCGGTATCTTCACTCTCCTGTACACCGTGCCCGCCAGCATCGTGGTGGCCTGCTACCTGTACGAGCAGCACTATCGCGAGAGCTGGGAGGCCGCGCTCACCTGCGCGTGCCCGGGCCCCGACGCCGGCCAGCCGCGCGCCAAGCCCGAGTACTGGGTGCTCATGCTCAAGTACTTCATGTGCCTCGTGGTGGGCATCACGTCGGGCGTCTGGATTTGGTCCGGCAAGACTGTGGAGTCGTGGCGGCGCTTCACCAGCCGATGCTGCTGCCGCCCGCGGCGGGGCCACAAGAGCGGCGGCGCCACGGCCGCGGGGGACTATGAGGCGAGCGCCTCGCTCACGGGCAGGACCGGGCCGCCGGGCCCCCCCGCCGCCGCCGCCGCCGCCGCCGCCGCCGCCGCCGCCTACCACAAGCAGGTGTCCCTGTCGCACGTGTAGGACGCCGAGGCCCAGAGGGGCCGGGAGTGGAGGGAGGGGGGTTGTTTTGTTTGGTAGTTTTGCCAAGTTCACTTCCGTTTACCTTCATGGTGCTGATGCCCCCTCCTGGGGCAACTTGGAGAGAGGGGAAAGGGGCCCTTTCAAAGGCCGTACAGGTCCCAGGACTTCTCGAAGGGGCTCAGCCCACGTGTATTCTATTTTGTGTTTCTTACTACCTTTTGTTTTTGTTTTTGTTTTAGGGGAACCCTGTTGTTAATTTATATGTAGTTTTCTTAATTTTTAACTTTGTTGCATTTTGGCAACAAAATTACCTTTGCTTTGGGGGCTTTACAATCCTAAGGTTGGCATTATAATGAAGTTCCGCTTGGTTCAGGTTTCTTTGAACTGTGTGGTCTAAATTGGGAAAATATATTTCCTATACTTGTGTCTTTAAAACAAATGTGAACAGTGAAAGTTTAGGTTGCTATGAATGACTGGGAGGTTGTCAGGTGTGATTTTTCAGCTTGTTTTCTTTCACTGCTTAAAGTGTCCCAGACGCTTTAAGGCTGAGCTGCTGGTCTCTGTTTATAGTCCCTAAGTTAGAGGAAACCCCAATTCATGTCGAGGAGCGGGAGCATAATGGGGCTAGGGCCTCCCCAAAGTGACAAGGTTAGAGAGGAGAGCGTTTAACGATTTTGTGTGCCATACTAGTTTTGTTTATTTATCGACCTTCGGTTTCTTTTCTGGAGTTCTGGTAATCGTTCTTATTCCTAACAGCACCCAGCATGGTCTTGAATAAGTTAGAGGTAGCATTATAGAGTGCCGGTATAAATATTTGGAAAAGTGAAAATCTCGAGGATGGGGATTGGTTGAGCTTGAATTCTAGACTGGTAAAATGGCAGCTTTGTGCCAGAGAAGGAGTGGGTGGTTAACAGGCTTCAGTGATTCCATTTTTTTTTTTTTTTTAAGAACTCGTGTTCTGATTTTGGTAAAGGTAAACCCACTCCCTTCTTCTGGAAGTACTTAGAGATGGTTGTTAAAGGAGCTGCTTTTTAGATTTAAGGACTAAAATGGATATACCTCCAGTAATTAAGTAAATTTCTAACACTTATCTGCTCCACCCCATCCCACCTTTATCATGTTAAACAGTCTTTTTGCTTTTCTTAGTCCTCCTCTCCTGGAGAGCTGTGATTAAGAAACCCCACCCACCCTTGAATGGGGTGCTTGAGCTGGGGGCAGGGAGGCTGGCTACCTGTGAACAAACATTGGCAGCAATGAGGGAAAATAAGTGTCCCTGGACTTTGGACTCGTTTATTAGGCAGATATTCCAAAAGCAGCCAAACATTGCTCTCTGCAGTCTCCCCATACAAATGACACCCATAATGCACGTGCAGAAGCTTTTAAAATATGGCTCAGGGGACTGCTGCAGGAGGAAAGCTGTCCTCTCTCCCCCACCTCAATATGTTTTTCTTTTTGCCGAGCACACACTTGCATGCACCCACATGCACGTACACATGCACTTTGCTATTAGAGAATTCTGTTTGCTTTCCGACATGCTTAACCATTCATTAATATATGAAAGCCTATATATGAACACACACACACACACACACACACACACACACACAGGTTTCTTTACTATTTAAGAATTCTGTTTGCTTTTCTAATCTGTTTAACTGTTCCTTCATGAAGAGTGTGAGGCCATGAGTTGGAGAAGGAGGTGACAGTGCAATGACCAGCAAAATACCAATGACCAGGGTTGAGTGGGGACCGAATTTAGGAAGCTCAAGTGACAAAAACAATGAAAATTTTAGAATGACTCCCTAGGAAAATGACGAGTCTAGGCATTTGTGCTTTATTTATACCAAAGTTGGGAATGGAAGATTTAAACCCAGGCCAGTTTTCACTTCATGGATATTAAGGAAACAAATGCACCGTTCCCATAGCGAACTTAAACACTTTGCTTCAGGGAGAAGCCTGGTATTGTAGTTTTGGGGACTCTCAAAAGCTGCTCGCTTTTATAAAAACTCACTGCTCTTACACACTCATACTCTGAATCGAAGTCAAAATTTCAGCGGATTCGACAAAACCTAGTACATAGAGCTACAGAACTTTTTGCACATCTTCTAGTCCTTACTCAGAAGCTGCTTCTTAGGACCTTCGAACAGATCCCCTGTCTGAGGGCCAATTCTTGTGTTTTTCAAATGAGGACCTTTCCCGATCACCTTGACCTCTTCCCTCTTTTAGTATGTCTTCCCAGAAAGTACACAGATGGTCATGCCGCCTCCGGTCATTGTGCTTAATTTGGGTTGACCCCTTGACTTTTTTTCTTTGTGGAGGAATCTAGAAAATGATGCACAGTGCATCTAAAAGGTGTGGGATGAAATGGATGAAAGTGGGTTAATTCTTCATTTTAAAAAAAAAAAAATAGTGTTTCATTTGGGCAACATGCCAAGCCTCACAAAAACAACCAATTTACTGTGAAGGAAAAAAAAGAAAAGCAGTTGAAAAAGGACAGTGAGCCAAGGAGGGGCAATATAAGCAATGCCTTTTGGGGTCTAGTTGCACACCACTTTTCAGAGATGCCCCTTTGTTTTCAGTCTGTGTTCTTGCCCCCGCTCTTCCTCTCCCATCCCTCAACGATAAAGCCTACCTGCTTCCCTAGAGTCTTCCTAATGTCAACTACCCCATCCCCCACCCAGGGGAGAGAAGCCAGATCTATTTATGGCCACCCTCTCTTTCCATCCCACATGCTATTTCCCCCTGATTTGCATTTTTATTATGCAGACAGTTCATACTCATGAAAACAATTATAAAATAAAAGGTTGTGGGCGGTGGGGTCTAGCAACTTCTTCACAGATAGCTTTGTGGAGTTGGAAAGGATTTATGGCTCAGTTTAATGGCACGTGTACAGCTTCCAGGTTGTCCCTTTCACAGGTCAGTTTTAAGCATTGTCTTGCTCCATGAGTTGGGGGTGAAGATTTAGAAAGTTGTCTAAAGGAACTAATGTGACCCGTCCGCGGATCCGTTGGCCAGACTTTTAGGAAGTCTCTTTAATTTATATGATTTCCCTCCTTACATTTTGATGTTGTCTAAATTGGCTGAGAATAATTTTTCTTGGTGCCTTATTGGTTTATCTTTGCAAACCTTTGTCATCTTTTCACATGACCGTTTCCAATGACGGGCCTGTGTGTGTGTGTGTGTGTGTGTGTGTGTGTGTGTGTAATTGTGTGCATGGACAGGCTTAAATAATGTGCCGACAGCACTGTTTCCAAGTTGGTATTCATTAGGCTGTTTCCTCCTGGGCCAGGGCTGCACTAATCCTGACACTGGCTGCCAGGAGAAAACCTCATGGATCCCACACCGAACCTTAATAACAGCATCCGTGACCTGCACTCTCAAGTACAGAATGGAAACCCCAGAGCTAGGAAACGTAGTCGTATATTTTAATGAACTGCTACCCCTGCTAAAGGGGCTTCTTTCACTTTTGTGCTCTACAGAAAGACCAAGGGGGGTAGGAGAGACAAAGCTTTGAATAACTGCTTTCTAACACCAAATGTGGCAAACAGGACAGAGAACGTCACACATCTAGGCAGGTGTGAGGTCCAGTGGCTGAGAATTGCCTGCTCCCTCTGCGTGCCCTTTCTTCCCTCCAAAGTCCAAGCAAGTGATCCCAGGGGGGGAAATATGCCTGGAGGGGGGAGGGTGGTTCTGAGGGGAAGAAAAAAAAAAAAGCTACCAAGACATTAAAGCAGGGCAAAGGGTGGGCAGGATGTGAGGAACTAAGTAACCTGACTCAACTCTCAAAAGCTTCTAGCAGCTCACTGACAATTGCAGGATTCATTTCAGCCAGGACACTGTCTGGGACACCATTGTGAGACAATATGACTTCGTGTTGTTACAAACTGTATGTATAGTATGTATGTGTTGTGGGTGTGTATATACATATAATATATATTATATATATGAGAGATTTAGTGACTTTGATACGGGTTTGGTGCAGGTGAACTTATTACTGAGCCACATGAGGCACATACCGAGTCAGTAGGTGGCGTCCAGGGCATTCAGTACGTTTTTTTTTAATTTTTCACCCGTGTATAGTGCCTATCACTGCAGCATCCTCGCCGTCGCGTCCGACCCAGAATTCCCCAATCAGAGCCAGCGATATTTTATTTGTAGACAATCAACTTGAATCTATAAATTATTATTGGCAGAGGATTATAATTTTGACTCCGTAACATTAACAAAAGGAAACCCAGACATTCTCAATAGGTAGTTTTTGGTTTGGTTTTGTTCCTGGAAGTCCGTAGAGCAGCAGTTGTATGTGGTTATGTTAGTCTCAAGATGCTTAATTTGCTGACCTTATTATTTCAGAAAAGATTTTGTATGTATTATATTTGTGGGGAGGTAAAATAATGGTTTGAGATTTTTATCAAATATGGAGAGTAGTTATTTATGAAAAACAAAGAAATGTCTATTTTTGTTTCTTTGTTCCCAATTAATGTAGATAAATTTTAAAGTGCATTAAAACAATGGTAAAGAAAATAAAAAAGATGCTGTACAAGTCTTTTTCTCCTCATGCTTTTATGAAGACACACACTGCTTTCTAAGAGTGCTTGAGGAGATACGTGGATTCTAACTTCATAATCAGATTTCTCAGATGTACTTAAAGAGGCAATGCTTTTATTAGTATGAAAATCAAGCCAATTCCAGTCACCAGCAGCAAAACTAATGAAAACATGTTTTACTTGAATGTACTTAGGTTTCTCCTGCAGATCCTGTGATTGTTTCATGAATCCCTTGAAGAAATGAAGGGAAATACACATAAGACCAGCGACCTTGCCTGAGATCGTTTTCTATTTTATCAGCCCTCCATCTGTACTTGATACTGAACCTCTTTGAATAGAGGTGATGCTGTTGTGTGTCTGGTTGGGGGGGGGGGCGGGCAGGGACTCTCAAAACCGTTTGTCATTCAGCAGTTAGATCCACAACTTGGTATTAAGCCCTGAATACAAGTCAGGGAGCCCAGAGAGGAGGCTAGAAATTGATTTAGAGTTGGCACCTCCCTGATAATCTGCTGCCTGATAAACCTGAGATACTATTGTCAGAGTCCTTTCTCCTGGCTGCCTGTTGGCCAAACGCAGAGTAGTCCCCAGTCCACGGACCATCGCCTGTTAATGCCTGGGATGTCTGTGTTCTCCAGCATCGCTCTGAGGTGTAAGTATGTCGAAGACGGGTAATTAGGGTCTTCACGTTTTGTTGGAGGGAGATAAGACAAATCTAAGAGGTGGACAACAATACGAGCGTATGTAATTTAATGTCAGAGTGAGTGCTGTGAACATTGTCAGATTCATATAGAAGTGAGGACGGTTGGGAGAAGCAGAATGGAAGACCCCGTTGTTGAGCTGAATCCTGACGGAAGAACAGAGCTGCACCTTCCATGTGCAGGACTCTGGCGGTGGCACACCCTCCCAGGGCTTCCTCATTGCTCATTTCTCCCCAGTGGAAAAGGGGGTAGGAGTAAAGCTACAGGCCAGGGCAAAGGGACTGTAGGGACTTAGCAGGTTGGAGAAAAAGGTGGGGTCCAGAGTATTATTGGTAATAATTCTTTTTAAATGTTTATTTTTGAGCAAGTGAGAGGGGGGAAGGGCAGACACACACACACACACACACACACACACACACACACACACACACAGAATCTGAAGCAGGCTCCAGGCTCTGATCCGTCAGCACAGAGCCCTACACGGGGCTCGAACCCACAAACTTGAGATCATGACCTGAGCTGAAGTCCGGCACCTAACTGACTGAGCCACCCAGGCGCCCCGGTAATAATTCTTTTAGTGATTTAGAGCTTTTTAGTTTGTCACCAATGGAAATGGGATTGAGAGGCAGTAGAATGGATGCCAAGTCTTTAAAGACTTGGCAGCTAGACAGCAAGGGATTCAAGTTCCCGCTCCTCCATTTATGGGTTGTGTGACCCTGGACATATTAATCTCTGAGTTTTTCAGCTTTCTCATCTGTGAAAGAGGCAGAATAGCACTGATCTTAGGGCTGAGGGGAGCTAAAGGATGAGATCAGGTTAAGGTAAAGCAAGGAAGCAGCAACGGTTTAGGCATGGAACGGAAAGCGAATGGATATAATCTTCTGGAGTTCCTACTAAAAATGTAGATTCGGGGCGCCTGGGTGGTTCAGTCGGTTAAGCGGCCGACTTTGGCTCAGGTCATGATCTCACGGTCTGTGAGTTCGAGCCCCGCGTCACACTCTGTGCTGACAGCTCAGAGTCTGGAGCCTGTTTCAGATTGTGTCTCCCTCTCTCTGACCCTCCCCTGTTCATGCTCTGTCTCTCTCTGTCTCAAAAATAAATAAACGTTAAAAAAAAAAATTAAAATGTAGATTCCCAGGCTTAAGCTCCAGGAATTGAGATTCAGTAGGTCTGGGGCCCATAAAGCTGTTTTTTTTTTTTTTTTTTTTTAAAGAAAAGTTTATTTTGGACTTACTTTATGTTTATAGAAAATTTGCAAAGATAATCCAGTTCCTGTATACCCTTTAATCATTTTGCCCTAATGCTAACATGTCATCAAAGGTCACTGTCAAAACGAAGAAGTCAACACTGGCACGTTACCATTAACTCCAGACTTCATTTGGATCTCACCAGATTTTCCACTAATGTTCTTTATCTATTCCAGGATCCAATACAGGATTCCACATTGCATTTAGAGAAGCTTCGTTTTTCATAGGCACTTTCAGCTGATGAGAGGTAGGTGGTCTGGGGACCATATCCTGAGAAATAATAGGGCAAGTAAAGGACCGAGCAATCGCCCCATCCTCACACTGGGAAGACGAAGCAGTTTTGAAGAACAAGTGGGGGATGTAGACGGCTGGTGTTAAAAAGGTGGAACGGAATCCCCTCCATGAGACCAGAGGGGTTATGTCAGGAAGTGAGGGGCCCGTTCCTAATGCCAGCTGAAATGAGTCTTGGAGCTGGAAGGTGGGGATGCTACCTGGAGTGAGGAGATCCATCTTGGGTTGGGGGCAGGTCAGGGGAGTCAACAAAGGCAGTGTGTGGGGAGCTGCTTTGGGGAACCCGGGGAGGGCTCCGGTAGGTGACTGTAGGAGCTTACAAGGGGCCGGTTCAGCCTGGGAGCCCCACAGTCCTGTATTTTCTGGAACCTGATGAAAATGCTTTAGAAATAGGTCACAGTAGTAACTGACATCACGCACTACCACACTGGGCACTAGCAGAGGTGGAACGGGGAGATGGTCTTGTTGAGGGAGGACCCTCACCAGCGGCGGGAGGTGCACACGCTGAAGCTCTCCCTTGGAAGACTCTCCCCCCACAGTGAGATCACGGGGGCCCCGTCTGGGTGCCAGAAGACAAGGTTAGTAGAACTGAGAAGGGTAAGAGGAGGAAGGAATCGATGTTTTAAGAAAAAGCTAGCAGAATGACTTTCGGTCTTGAAGTAGATGCTATGGAAACCTTCCTGAGGACTTTAGGTCCGGAGGCAATCACTGAATTTCTCTACCCCCCCTCAGAGGACGTAGTTCCCTCCGCAGCAGTTCCCATCATTACCACCTAACCTGTTGCCTCTTAAAAGAACGTTAACCTTCTTTCATTTGATTTGAGATTCCTCATTTCTGTACTATTTCACTTAGTTCTTTCTGCACCCTATAAATGCTAAACCACAGATATTCTTAAAATTTGTATCCTATTAAGTACGTGTTGGCTCATGGGCCAAACCCATTAAAGACAGGGTAGTGGAAACTGCCTCAGAAACCAAACCGACAGCACCCGTGTACCTCAGGAACAGGCCTTGCCGAAGGGTTCCCAGATCTGCTTTCTTGCCGGCACAGTGTCTGGCCAGCCAGGTCAGTGCGTGGCTAAGACTTCAGGCAATCAGGTCCTTAACTTGCTAGATGCTGCGTGTAATCTAGATTCTGCATAGAAACGAGCGCTTACCTGGGAGTGGCTGCCGGCTGCCGGGCGCTTTTCCAAGCAGCTCCACACTCCAGGATGCAGCCTCTGGTTGAGGGAACAGCTGTAGTCATATAACGTGTGACTAGAGAGAAGTTTCGGTGATGAAAGACCAATTTAGCTAACTTCTATGCTGTAGCTAAACTTTTCCAAAAAACATTGTATAACCTGAATACAGAG
The DNA here is from genome assembly GCF_028018385.1 of Neofelis nebulosa. Classification (NCBI taxonomy): domain Eukaryota; kingdom Metazoa; phylum Chordata; class Mammalia; order Carnivora; family Felidae; genus Neofelis; species Neofelis nebulosa. Next base: position 28,651,513 of record NC_080783.1, read on the forward strand.
GGAATTATTTTCCTGTGAATACTGGCTTCAGCATGCTTTTCCTTTAAATCAAGTAGTATTTATACATACAGGAAAACTAAACCAAGAGATGAACCTCACACTGTTACAAAACCAAGATTAAGTGGTGTTGGATTTCAGTAATGTATGAGCATATGGGGCACATTCAGTGTAAATGTCAAAGAAAAGGTCGTGATGGAATCTGATACAGCAGGGAGAGTTTCTCTTTAACCAGAAGCACTGGGCCCGAAGAATCTTAGAATGAACCATATGAAACTGCTGATAGGCGAGCATTTTTTTTTTTTTTTTTTACCTCCAGAGATGGCAATTTCATTTGGTTCAAACATAGATTTCAGACCTTTGTCTTTGCCTTGTAAAGGAAAGAATACTTAGAGGCTCAGTTCACAATATATCAGAATTAAAATTTCACTGAGAAAAACTAAAATTGAAGGTAAATGAGATGAGATGGTTCGATATAACCCTTCCCAGGTATAAAACCCTGAGAAAACTGCCATGGGTACTACCCCATTAGCAACTAGTTTCCAGACCCTGCAACATTTGTCAGAGAACCTACCAGCTTTCAGTGATGTTTATTATTTTTACCCTAAGTTGACTTGACTTCTCCTTTATCACAATGGCTATATTGCCACCTAGAATTAAAACCAAAGGGGAAAGAGTAATTTGTGATTCTCCTGCTACCTGCTTGTTCTTGAAGCTAGTCTTACACAGTGTTCCTCCCCCCGCCAGACTTCAACATCTGACCCCTCGTGTCAGCATTTCTGCTTAGTGGCTGGCATAGTAAAGGGAAGACAGTCTTAACAGTGTTTTGAGACAGAATTCCCTTTTCAATGAAATCAGATCATTTATCCTCACCGGCAGTTTCTCAAGAACAAAGTGATTAGCTGATGATGTGACCTTCGGTAGTGAATGAAGGTGGAAGAGAATATGGCCAGACTCTCAGTTTACTGAGCATTGCTCGAGTGGACAGGGTCTTAGTTTTTAACTTTTTTTTTTTTTTTTTTTTTTAATTGAGAGACAGAGCATGAGCATGGGGCAGAGAGAGGGGGAGACACAGAATCCGAAGCAGGCTCCAGGCTCTGAGCTGTCAGCACAGAGCCCCACGCGGGGCTCGAACTCAAACCGTGAGATCATGACCTAAGACGAATTTGGAGGCTTAACCGACTGAGCCACCCAGGTGCCGGGTCTTACTTTTAAAGACACCTTATGGAGATTTGGCATATTTCTCACTGAAATGTTAAGTTTGAAGATAGCATATTAAAGTCAAAATATGTGGGTGGTTTTTCTTTTTATAGCAATGTTCCTGTGCTTCCATTTTCCTTTCTGTTTTGTTTTTTTAAGTTTTTATTTGAGAGAAACACGTGAGTGGGGGAGGGACAGAGAGAAAGGGAGAGAGAGAATCCCAAGATTCTGCTGATAATACAGAGCCTGACAGGGGGCTCAATCTCATGAACTGTGAGATCGTGACCTGAGCTGAAACCACGAGTAGGACACTTGACCAACTGAGGCACCCAGGCTCCCCTTTCCAACCAGCCTCCAGGTTTTCAAAACTGCTGGAGATCCTCATATAGCTCACATTCTGATTCTACAGTATTCCTGTAATTCCTTTCTCTCTGGTATATTCTACCGAATCTCTCAGTGTGCTTTCTTCCCTCTTGGCACAATGATGAACCGTTGAAAGATGCCATCTACTGCGCTGTGCCTCCGAGCACAATGGCCAGCGGTTTTAAATGTACCAAACTACCTGCAGGTCCAAAAGAGCAGAAGCCAAAGAAATACGTGACTACATTGGAACCAGAGGCAAGGATCAAACCCATCACGAATGGTCAGTCTGAAAATGCTTTAAGACCCTACTCTTAGAGCTGACTGAAAGCATTTCAGTTAGAATACTAGGTGAACTGAATGTTACACACTAGCCATATTTTAATTAAAATAGAGTTTATTAGCTTTTCTTTTAATATAAACATGAGGAAGAAAAACCACATACATTGTAGCATTCTTTTCAAAATAAGACTGTAATCAATACTTGAATCTCCAAGCTCCGAACTCCACAAAACATTTTTTTGAGGTGGTAGATTGTAATATTTTATATACTGTTATTTATCATTTATGTCTCTGTCCTTTAAAAATGATGGAACCTCAATAGAATATGAAGCCTTGCTATACTGAGAGAAAGTATTCCTGGCCCAGAAATGCTGTGTTTACAGGCAAAATTCCTAGGATTACATTTGAGAAGGTAGGAGAAAGATCTCACGTGGTTAAGAACACGAATCTTTTTTTTCTTTTTTTTTTTTTTTTTAACATTTCAAGTTTAGGTGACATCATTACCAATGTCCTAGAAGATTGATTTCTTAACTCCCTGCCCTTTAAAGCCTGAGGTGAGGGTTCCTCTTAAATAGCAGGACTTGAAACGAGACATCTCCAGCCAGGTTAACACGTAGGATAGAAAAGCGGTTTCCTATCCCCTACTTTCATATCACTACTATTAGAGTCCAATTCATTTCAGTTTATTACATGTGAATTACCATTGCTCTTCATAATCCTTACCAAATCTAGAAAAAAGAAACTCAGGTGATCAAAGCAGGTAAACGGCACAGCCCTGCAAAGGACTACTTTCAAAGGGGAGGGCATGTCTATGAAGGTACAAGGTATCTTTAAAGTCTTAGTGCAACTTTAAGCTTTGATACCTGTGGAAGTATAAATGCTACAAACTTACAAAACACCATTTAAAAGTTTAGGTATTTCTTGTAAACTTAACTAGTTTTGTAAATTCTAAATATTAAACTTCTAATTTTAATTTTTTGCTTCAGCCAATGTTTGCCATCTTCAAGAGGGGCTGAAACAAAAAATTAAAATTAAAAGCTTAATATTTAAAATTTACAAAACTAGAGAAGTTTACTAGAAATGTAATTAAACTTTCAAGTGATATTTTGTAAGTCTGTGGCATTTATACTTCAGCAGGGCCCTGGAGGGCCCAAGCACACCATATTTAAGCTGAAAGTTGCAATAAGATTTTCAGGACACCTTCTATTTCACTACCTGCTTGTTACCACTGGACCACCATGTTGGTTGGAATTATGAAAATATATTTTAATACACGCATTTAACAAAGAGGAAAATCGTCAGAAAATGAGAAGCACCATTATAGTTCACAAGAAATGCAGCATGGACCCAATAGAAGTAGATAATCGATAATGTACTTTCTCTTGTTTATGATCCCAAACATACTAATAACGCTAATAAGTAGTGCTTGCAAAGAATTTGAACAACAAGCGTTATTCGGCAGCTTTTTGGTTTAAACTGATTGCCAATAACGACCAGCAGCTTCAATGGTAAAGTAGGGAGGAAGAACCCTTCGATACCTCACAACGCTACAGTCTGTTCCTAAGTGGCTTTATGAGTTGTTAGGAGTCCCATGTTTTAATGGTAATACTGCATTGATTCTAAAGAAATATGCAGCAAAATGAGGGAGGGGCAAGAAAAATAGAAAAACATAAAAGTTATATATAGTTAGTGTCTTGTCTAAAAATTTTAAAACCTCACTTAGCTCACAGCTATAAGCCTACATAGTAAGCAAATATCTGTGTGTGGGTTGGAGCTTTTGCTTTGGAGTGGTTTTTGTAACTCTGTTTACATTAAAAAGGACAAAGGAGTGTGTTGCATTGACAAGTTCCATTCTTTCCTATGAGCATAATCCTTGCGGTCCACGAGTCTCTTGACTTTCTTTTAGGTGAAAATACTAACTTTGCTGGTTTTTGAGCAGAAGAGGTGGTATTTCTCCAGTCCTTGTAGGTGAGGGGTTCGTGATGTTACAACCCCTCCTTCCTCCCTTAAGAGAGGATGGCATTAGAGCGCTGGATACCAATGAAATTATCAGCGCTGAAAGACCTTCTCATAGCAGCTCTGCACAAGTCTTTGTATTTGTCTTCACACAACCTGGAAATGGCCTGGAAAGTCAAACAGAACACAAGAACAATTTAAAAACAAAAAAAACCTTAAAAAAAAAAAAAAGCATCATTGGTAAGCCACACAGCCACACTCCTTCAGATACTTCACAGTTACTGCTACCTTGGAGAGCTGGGGTCTATGCTCCCAGATTCTGGGGATGCTCCTTCCTGCCAATTCACTAAGGTAAAATCCTTAAAAGGCTATGATTGATCCTTGGGGCAAAGAAGAATTTAAAAACTGGGTTCCAAAGATGTGAAACGTATTGTGACAGGCTCCTAACAGCACCACACTTGCTCCTTCAACATAATGAACATGGACCTGGGCAAAAATCAGCATTTTCTCAGCTAGTCAACGTCTTTCCAGTCTGCAGTGATTATCACATACTCTCAGCAAATTTTCCCAGGGCAGACACATGCTGGACTTGATTGGAAGGGAGGTCTAACGCCCGAAGTGCCAAAGAGGGCTGTTTCACTTGCATATCAACCAGGGCAGAAAATCCCTGATTGCAAAGTGCCACCCAAGGTACCCCCAAAAGTGTCCATTGTAAATGTGTTTGAAATTTCAGTTGTGACTACTTCTGCTGTACGCTCACCCACAGTCATAAGGCATACGTGCTACTTTGTCTCCGGTATGTTGCCGTTTCCATTAAAAGCCCTACACCAGTACTGGAAACACGCGATATACAGTCTAAGTACAGGTCTCTCAGGTGAGCCACTAATGCTATGTTTAAGAAACTCATGGGATTGAACTGTGCTATCTATAGAAAACACCAGCATGAATTTGCAAACCGAGTAAAAGACAGTTAAGAGCAGTGAGTCGATTATGTATGTAGACATGATTAGGGATACAACCATACATTATTCACGAATGGTTATATGGAAGGGTAGAGGTTCAAATGGATCAAATGGAAAACCATTAAGAACAGGTTAAATCCGATTCAAGATATTCTGAATTATGGTCACAGAAGAGACACCTATATACTTCTTTAAAATGATGTGAGGTCTTTATATAAATCATAAAAGACACTGGAAAAATGCTGCCAAAGGGTTAATAAGCTCTTCGATGTGTTCATTGAAAAGCTTTCCGTTTTGCGAATCACTGCCGAATGAGATTTAGCCACAGACGTGGGTTTTTTGGTGGCTGACAGAAAAGCCTGACTGATGACTTCACAGCCTTACCTCTAGGTTCTGTGCTCTTTCTTTGCTAAGAGGAGCAAACAGAAAATTCAAGTTGTTGTCATCTGCTAAGGAGCGAAGGTCAAAGTAGTATTTGGCATAAACACTGGCGGGAACATTAATATTAAACTGAAGTAGCTCCAAAAAATGCCTTTCCATCTCATTCCTGGGGGAAGAGACAAAACCAACACAGGACAATTTTAGTCAACTGGGCTATCTTCAAAAGTATCATTCTGAGCTACTAGGAGAGCTATAAATTCTGTTTTGAAACAAATAAAGGCTCCCTGGCTGGATTAATACACTAATGCTCCAACAAGGTACAGCTATTTGTGGTCCTTTCTGCATCCCAGCACTTTGAGTTTGGGACAAGGGGGAAGAGGTTATGGCCCTCTTATGCACTCCTGCTGCTGACTCAGGGGCTCATTCTTCAGAGTTCCATTAGTGCAGCTGTACGATTCATGCTCCACGCTCACTCACAAGGCCCCACTATAGTGATCAGATGAAAGGAGTGATGTGTGCTGTTTATTAGCTCTGAAGAACTTGCAGACATTTTCACCGGGCCGATAACAGGAAGGGGCTTATTGAAGTAGAGACGCGCCAACAAAAGGAGTGGGCACATCACCACGGCAACAAATGGATCCATCGAGAGCCACTGCTATTATCTCTGAGGGGGAAAAACTCTTGAAGCAACAAGGATTCATCTCAAATAAATAAATAAATAAATAAATAAGCTACATTCGATGGAAAAGGGAATCCCCTCCCCCAGTGCATGGGACTATGTCAAAGGGCATTCATAAACGTAAGTTTCTGTTCACCTTAGTCTTACTAGGGCAAGAGATTGTCACTATGACAGGACAGGATGTACTTTTTAAACTCTGACAGGCAGAACGATCAAAGAGATGTCATGGCTAGACAGCTCACTTTACGATAGGACCTCTGATAGAGCACTGGACTCCAACAGCATGTCTCATGTTGGGAATGCAACCCCAAGATGTGTCACCAGCCCCTGTCAGAACAGAGTGTGAACACAGCCGCCTGGGGTGAGTTCAATAAAACAGGAAAGGAAAGTGTTGGGAGCAGTCCTCTGCTACACGTGACTTTACAGCTTCCTTGCCAAATATTTAATAAATTAAAAATTTACCATGTTCACAGTAATCCTTTTAGGCAAATACATAAAAATGGCAAATACCTGAAAAAACGCAAGAGGGTAATTTTATAACCTATTTGGTTTCTCGGTTTTAATATTTTAATCCACTGGACAGATCGACAAATGCCTGATGCTCTCCTGTATGGAGAACATTCAGAATATGAACAGAAGAGATGAGGTGCTCGTTTGTTGAATTTTAAACCCAATCGAACCTACTTCCAAATTTAATTTCCTGTTCATATGGCTGCAAGTCTATAGAAATGTAAATCAGATAATGTTTTGATAATGAGCTAATCAGGACTTAATTTACTACAGGAATAAATGCACTTCACTATCCCTTTTATATTTCCTCCACTAATACATTTTAATTGTGTAGAAATACAGTACTTCATAGGATTAACATGTCTATAATCAAGGTTTAATCACCGAAGAAAAGCATTATGCCTATAGGATATGCGTCTTCTGGGTTGTGTTTTAAATAGCTAGATGGCTGAATAGCACACCATTTACGGGCACAGAAAATTTTCTGAAGAGCAGCTGCTCAGTTTAACTTACTCTTTTGAAGGGAATATATTCTAAAGCGTGGATGCTAGAAAGTGTGAAGAAAAAGTGGATAGACAGCGATTTTTCAATTGAGACTCAAAATGAGACCATTATACATTGAAGGCAACAGCAGGGGGACAACACAAATGTGTATTAAACACTTCGTTGTGATACTTTCCAGGTTCCAAAGACCGTAAACAAAACAACCTATTATAAACATAGCTCCTGGTGCTTCTCTGATCGTGTAAAAAACTTGTTTACAACGAGTCTTCCTGTAGCTAGACACTGCCACCACTGCTCCTGGAACTCGCTCTTACGAGCTTCCACACTTCCCAGCGGGCTCTGATGTTCTCACTGGAATCAGAGGCCCAGCCAGCTTCAACACGGGTTCTCAGCTGCCGCCACGGCAGGGCTAGTGTTCAGGACTACACGTTTTTCTTCCTTTAAGGGACCAGAGCTTGAAGACTGACAACAGTGGTGATCAAAGTCTCTTCAGCTTCTGCAACTTCCCAAACCACTTTTATTCATTTCAAATCCATTATTTGCCATTACACCATTTGCTACTGGGGCCGCAAGCAGTATGTCCACACCCACTCCGTCCACGCTGTTCTCAAAAGCCATTCTGACTGCTACCGACAATGACTGGTCCCTTCTCCTAGTCAGAAGTACCCTCACTTCAGCTGTAAATATGCACTTTGGTAATTCTGAATGACGATCTTATCTAGAACAACAGGGAAAGGTAACAAAAACAAACTTGCCACTGCCTGCCAAGATCTTAATCTTCCTATGCTGTTCTGTATAATCAAGACATGTTCTTCCACATCTTCTCCAATGCCACCCACAAAGACATGTTCACTCTCAGGGGGGCACTCCGAGAGTCTACTGCGAATCCCTCTCTGGCTCATTCTGCCTACCATCCTTGGGGCCCTTCACAAAAGCCAGGGTGGCCAAGTCGAAAGCCCTCGTTGAGTTTGGCATTTCACTCCCATGTTCACATGTCATCTGTGGGGGGCACCCTCAGGATTAATCGAAACCCCCACGAGGCACTACTGTGGTTGCTGAGTGCCCCAGAGACTCTTCAATGGGATGGGCAGCGGGTGATGTCCCAGGGATGCCAGAGAAACAGGAGCTCCCTAACTTCTCAGAGCTATTTTTAAACAGGAGCAATACACCTAGGAGGGGAGGAGGCAGAAGAACAGGGATCTGAAACCTTCATACATGTGGCTACTTTTGTACCATGGTTTCTGTAACAACAGAACTTGAGATAAAAAGGAAAGACCAGCAAAGGCTGAGTCAGGGTGAGGTATAACCTCTCTATAGTCTAGAGGCCCTAAGGCCTTAACAGTGGCCAAACATTTATCTCAAAGGCCAGACATATGCCTCTTAAAGATGGGCTGGAACGCGTAGACAGTTTGAAGAAAGCCATGAAGATATGTATTGTACTGTGTTGATAGTAAGCCTGTAAAATGTATGCCAAAAACCACCAGAAAAATACACTTCAATTTACCAAGGAGATTATTACAAGTAACACATCAAGACCTATCAATTGATGATGGGGAAATATGAATTGTTATACCATAGCCAGATAGTATGTAATTTTAATGCCTATTGCAGTTGTCTGCACAACGTAACCTTTAAAAATATGCTTAAAATGTAAACTTTACCGGACCAAAGGAGGCACTGAAAAATGGTTAGAAAGTTCACCAAAACCTTACAAACTCACATGTCCTCAACTGTAATGTCCTTGAGGATCTGGCAGTAGTCCACATTCCATACAGCCTGATCGTCCCAAACCTTGGAGGCAAGAAGAATGGCTCCCAAAACAATTCTTTTCCAGTTAGTGGGACAAATGTCGATCTCAGCATAAGTTAAAAGCCTTTCTAAGTAAACCTGCAAAAGTAGAGCACTGGTCTTTCATTTTAGTTCAGTTTAAGTGCTGTGATAAGAACTGTTAGGAATGACAGATTTCATCTGTTTTTGACATGCCTTTTAGTCTTAGGTTCTACAAAGACTTTGCTCCGCCAGCCAAAGCCAGAGGCCAGGTCACAGTTGTAGGTCGGATACTTGTTGCCTACTCTGCCCCTGCGAATTTCCAGCCCAGTTTTGGTCACAGGAATGACTGGACGCCTCAGCAAAGGGCATCCTGAAGACAGGCACTGGGCTATTAACCTTCCCATTCATAAAGGGAAAAGATTCAGTACAACCGATTGTAGATTCAAGCCGTTCAATAAACCTGATGGCCTACCATGTGCTGTGTACCAAAGCTGGCTGGTGATTACATGGTAATGTACAAATACTTGAATATGTAAAACCCTGGTGATACTGAGCACATGTTTGCCTTCCCCTTTTCACAAGCAGTCCTTTGGCGCCATGAGCCTGGAGATAAAAACTGGTGGTCAAGAGAGCCTCCCAGTGGCTGCTGCGTGGCACAGCAGGACAGGAAGTAGCAACAGGTGTGCCTGGGCCAGTCTTTCCAACTGTCGAGTAATCCCCTATTTAGTGTCTCTTACGGGAACATAGGCGCATACAAAGGACAGTCCTCCTGGCCCCTCTCCTTCACATCTCTATTGTCCCTTCGTGATAATTCACCCTGTCTTACACAACCTACAGCATACTCAATTCTGTTGGTTTTAAAGGGCTCACAGCTGCCAGGTTCTAGATCACCGGGGCTCCTCTAAAGCCGCCTATGAGGTGATTTCATGATTTCTTTTATTGTGTATCAAATGCCCAGTCTGCAAAGACCGGGGTGGAGTGAGCAGCTGAGTAGAGATTACAGAGCTAAGCTAGGATTCATTACTTCAAAGGGTGCTCTGAAGAAGAAGGGTGCCATCTGACAAGAAAAGTCCAATTTTAGAGTTACGTTTACTGTCTGAAGGTTGTCAGATTGCCAGCTCAGATTTGCAATATTGTCCAAACTCAACTGTGTTTTCAAAAACAAATGGTTCTTGAACACTATATGTTCTTAGTGAAATCCTGCTCCCGACCCCCAAAACCCAGCATTCTCAGGTGTCCTAAGAACGACCCTTGCTTACAACAAGGTTCAACTCTCTACTTTACGGGAAGAATGAGAGGCATGTGTAGGACACTGGCAATGTCTTGATTTCCTATCACCTTCCCTGGCAAACTTGGAACCTGCCCAATCATTCATGCCCCCGGCTCTACAGTGTCAGTGGAAGGGAGGTTTCTTCTCACTGAAGTGAACTCTTTTTTCCGTGATCCCATCTCACAATTCCCTCTTCTTGAAGAATGTTTCCCTCTTTGCCAGAGATTTCCCCCAATGTGAATGTATTTACATTGCCCCCAGCCTAACCTGCCCTTCCCCGCCCCCCAGCACAAAGCTTCCTTTAGTTTTGCTCATGGGAAAATGCCCCCTGCTGGCTTCTCATCTCCCATTGTCTTAACCCTGGGCAGTATGCCCCCCTGCCCCTGTCACTCAGGACGTTACTGGTGCTTCCACACATAGAAGCCAGAGCTCTTCACCCCAACTGTCTACTCCCTCAGCCTTGCCTAATAACCCAAAGGGTACTGCCATTCACCTACTTGCTGGGGCCCAAACCTCCCTTAAGTTAATCCTGCTCCAATCCATTGGCAATTTTTGTTATCTCTACCGTCATTGGTAATCTGGCTGATTTCTATTCTATTTGTCACTCCTCAGCTGTATCACTCACTGTCACAGCCTCCTGACCTCTCTGCCTCTACATTGACTATTGCTACAGTCTATTCTCCCCAGAGCAGCCAGGACAGCCTCTTAAATTAAGAGCACTTCATACCCCTGGGGGAAGATCTGCTAAAGGCTTCCCACCAAATAACAATTTACCTTCTTCCCACAGCCTGTAAGCCTTAAGACCCCATGAGATACGGCACTGCCCTTCTGTGACCTCATCTCCCATGTTCTTCCCCTCACTCCTCACTCTGACCAGTGGACACTTGCAGTTCCCTGAACACGCAAGATGTGTTCCCATCTCAGAGTCTTGCTCATCATCTTCCCCAGTTTAGTTTGGTCATGGGTCAAGCGCTACTTCTTTAAAGAGGCTGTTCCGATCAGTCTAATATGGCAGCCCCTCCAATCACTGTACCCTGCTTTCTCTTGGTATTTACCACTGCCTGAAATGTTTAGGTTAACACTCACTTGAAAAAAACACACACTTCTCTCTTCCTCACTGGAATATAAGCCATATAATAGGCAAGACCTTTATTCAACCTGTCGTCTCCTCTACCTCCAACACTGGGAATAGTGATGAGGTATCCAGTGGGTATGGAATTAGCAACTGATCGGCAGCCTTTGGCATCTGGACCACGCTCTCCTTGAACTGAACCTCTCATCTTGGCATCTCTTTTATTATTCTCTCCTGGTCCTACCACTATTATTCTCTCTCCTACCACTCTAGCCGCTCCTCTGAGGACCTGTCCCTTATATGTTGTTAGTGCTTCCAGGTCTAGCTTCTATCCACTTTTTAGTCTATACTTTTCTCTACTACTCTTAATTCCCTACCTCTAGAGCTCAGGTTTATGCTCGATTCCATCTGTTCCAGTGATGACCAGACAAGATCACTCTGCTGTCTCACGGTAATGTCACACTTAACCTAACACAGAATTCCCCTTCTTCCATTCCAGATATTCTCCTTCCTGAATCACCTGGCTCTTCAGATGCAAGTACCACTGCTGCCCCTCTCCAGCATGGGCTAAGCACTCCAAATGGTTTATAGTTCAATGAAAAGGCCCGTCTGATTGAGTGCCCACAGAGGGGTCTCTCTTCAAAAGCATAAGCCTCCTCTCCTGAATTCTAACTGGATAGGAAGGGAGTGCAGGCATTGACCTAAGTATTCTTTCCCTACGGACCATGCGGGTAAGCCTCCACTATAGGTCTGCTGTAGGGAGGAGTAAAAATAATCCCAACCACCTCCCACTTAAATAGAGTTTATTTTTCAAATGATAAAATCTTATCACAGGAATTTGTATGAAGAACACAAAGGTCCCTTACACAGCTGTAGCTTAGCAGGCTGACTAACAAAGCCTTTCTGAGTCCTTCTGGCACTATAACCCTGGGCAACTTCACAGGCAGGCACGAGAGGACACCAGGGATGGATTAACACCCATCGTCCAAGGAACAGAGAACTGAAGGCAATAGTTCTCAATCAGGACCCACATCAGAACTGTCTGGGGAATACTGAAATAATCTGGGACTCAGCTGAGACCTACATTGAATGAGTGCCTGCCTGTGGACCAGATGGTTCTGTGACTGCCCCCATCCTACCCACGCCCACCAGCACATCCTCTGTGTGTGAACATGTGTGTGCTATGTGTGCATCTGTGTCCTGAGGTATGGATGGAGAAACCAGAAGTCGCTCCTGCTGCCTTTAATAGCAATTGTTTTGTGATGAGAAAAGCAATGGCAACATTTTAAAGAATAATGATTATTCTCAAACTCAAATTATATTAAACTCGAATGTGTGTATGTGACTTTCCATAGGTTTCTCCTAATAAATTTCTGATGATCATTTCAGGAACGTACTTTTATGTGAAAATCAGGACCATACCCTGTGCACAAGATAGAAATTTCTAAAGATGCTTTAGGAAAGAAGAAATATCTTACCAAAGTTACTATTGCACATTCGGCTGTTAGCTGTGCAGCACTGAAAAGAGTACGAACAAATCTGTAAATAAATTTGTGTTCAGGATCATGCTTAAAGTACTCCTCTGGAACTTTTTCTCGCTGAAAGAAGAAGAAAATGCAGTGTAAATATCTGTCAAAGAAAAATACCTAAGTGCCCATAATATAGCAGTCTTTACTTGTGCCCACGTGCCCCTTAGAGTAATTTTGATTGCGTGACATGTCTTTTGGTCTTTTGAATATAAACAATGGGATCTTAAAATACCACAGTGATTCAATACTCACCACCATTCATTAAAGAAAAATACAGGCACGACCTCAGAAAATCTGTTATGTGTTCCTTCCTACTTCCCCCCCACAGAAATCTAACCAAATGCAAACTATTTTTAGGCTCAAGAGTCTGGTTGTTCAGACAAGTCATACTTCTCTGCAGCCAACTTTGAAACACCATTTTCAGTTTCCTGTAACCACAAGGCACTAAGTGTGTGCTGACCTATGCAACAGTCACCAGCCACCTGTGGCCGTAGAGCACCTGAGAAAGTGACTTTTAAAACTGTTATTTTAAGTGATTTAAAATTTAAATAGTCTTCTAATTTTCTTCACAGAGATCATAACATATTCATTAGGTTTACTTATAAATATATACAGTCTGATGTTACTGAAGATTAGCTTTTAAAAAGGTCTATTTTCTGTTATTTGGGTATGTTTACTCACTTTGGCTCACTAATTAGACAAAGCAGGCAAATCCGTTCTTACTCTTTCATATCCCTTCTACAACATTCCTTTTGTAAAATGATGACACAACATGGGGTAGGGAAGAAGACTAAAGATGAGTCTGACTTCAAGCTGGAGCGAGTAATTTTCTTTTAGCAATTCATATCAAATCAAATCAGCATGAAATAAACACAACTGCATGAGAGAAAAATACAACTTCAATAAAACTGACACTTACTGTGAGTGGATGTGATCTCTCATCAAAAATATCCAAGGATCTATTTGCATCTCTATAAAATAAGAATGCATTTAAAAAATTAATTCAGGAATTAATATCTTAGTAATATATCTGCTGGGAGTAGAGAGGGGAGTGGAAGAAGCTTAACCTTCAACAAAGCAAACAGTTTTATAAACTCTTTTGTATTCTGGCCTTAAGAGGGTTTCCTGCCCTCTTTTTACTCAACACATCAAGTTCTGTGAAATCTTTCCTACAATGACCAGCCCAAGCCAGAGTTGCCTTTAGCACCGACTTTCCCTAGCCGGCAACGCTACTGAAGCCAATATATTTTCACTTCTCTAACCACACACTGGAACACAGAAAAACATTTCATAAAGCCATAGTGGTGGACAATAAAGTCTTCAGAATTTTAATAAATGTGAATATGAAATTCATGTTTTTCCCTGTTTTTTCCCTCTCTGTAGTTCTCTATATTACACATTCTTATCACGTATTTCTTCTTGTCTCTCTTAAATAGTTTGAGTTAAAAATGTAATCTTCTTCTTAATTTTCAAAGTCTTTTTGTTTAAAAGTTCACCACACTAATACATTGCACTGATTTAAACAGTGGTTCTCCAAGTGTGGTCTACAGGTCTCTAGGGTTCCCCTTTTCAGAGACCCAGGAAGTCAGAACCGAGGGAAATATTAAAGACATTACTTGCTCATACACTTTTGACATCTGCAGTGATTGTATAAAAAAATAAAAGGGAGTAAAACTGCTGGGTTCTGAGCATGAATCAAGGCAGTGGTACCCAACTGTACCTAGTCATTCTAGTCTTCACTGCCACTTGCAGTTGAAAAAAAATTCTGCTGTACTTAAGAACATCTTTGGTAGAGCAGGAAAATTTAACAGTTATTAAGCCTTGACCCTTCTAATATTCTGAATAAGCAGAAAGTATATATGAAACACTTCTGCATACTCGAAGATAGTTAAGGAAAAGCACTTGCGACTTAGTTGTGAGCCGAACAAGCCGCTTTTTTCATAGAGCACCATCTTTATTTGAAAGTGCAACTGATAGTCATTCTCTTAAAAATGAACAAAATGGGGGCGCCTGGGTGGCTCAGTCGGTTAAGCGTCCGACTTCGGCTCAGGTCATGATCTCACGGTCCGTGAGTTCGAGCCCCGCGTCGCACTCTGTGCTGACAGCTCAAAGCCTGGAGCCTGTTTCGGATTCTGTGTCTCCCTCTCTCTCTGACCCTCCCCCGTTCATGCTCTGTCTCTCTCTGTCTCAAAAATAAACAAACATTAAAAAAAAAATTTTTTTAAAAATGAACAAAATGAGGGGCGCCTGGCTGACTCAGTCGGTAGAGCACGTGACTCTTGATCGCAGGGTCGTGAACTCAAGTCTCATGTTGGGCATAGAGTTTACTTTAAAATAAAAATTTAAAAAATTTTTTTAAATTAAAGTGAGCCTGAAACTTCAAGGAAGTAACTAAAGTATTTGTTGCCAATGATAAAATTCAGGCTATCAAGCTAAAAAAATCAGGATTTTGGAAAACTTGTACCTTTCAATGGGAGCTTCAGCTACTGTGAGCTTGACAGCTTCTCAATACCTAAAACACTTTTCTGGTAAGACTGGTGGTGATACTAACAAAAGTGAGATTTTGATACTGTATAAAGAAATGTGAACTAGTACTTTCCAACTGATCAGTGCATAATATTATAAAGTCACATACACGTAAAAGATCCATTCAGTGTGCAAGATAGATAGATCAATGTATTAACAGAGTACAAGTTCACGGACAGGATTTAAAATTCTGTTACAATTTAAGAAACTAGCCCTTGTGGACTTTTGGTGCAGCATCATAGAACATCCACGGTTATCTGAAGGCTTTAAAAGCACACCTTTTTCCAACTATGTATCTGAAAGAGGCTGGCTCTTCTTCATAGTGTTTCTTCAAAACAAATCACTGAAGACAGACAGGGTATGAGAATGAGCTGTCTTCTATTAAGCCAGATATTAAAGAGATTTGCAAAACTGTAAATCAGTGACATACTTTTCACTCTCTTGTTGTGGATAATAGCTACTTTTTAATAAAAGATATGATTTCTGTTAACACTGGGCTTCCCAATCGGGCATGATTTTGTTCGCCAGGGGACATTTGGCCAGGTCTGGAGACACGATGTGGAGGGAGGGAGAGGGTGCTACTGGCATCTAGTGAGCTGAGGCCAGGGATACTGCTAAACATCCTATAATATGCAGGCCAATCCCCCCAAACAAAGAATTATCTAGCTCAAAATTCCAATAGTGCCATAAAAACCATGTTTTAACATACAGTGGACTTAATTTTTTAATTCTCAAATTTAATTTCTAATACAGTAAATATAACCCACAGGAATAAATACTCTTTGGGTCTCAATATTGTAATAAAAGCACTCTATAAGTTTACTCTAATGATATCTATAGTTGTTACCTAACACTAAACTTGATATCTAGTAAATTAACTGGAATAACAAGACAGGTTTGAAAAGAGCTCACCTGTTCTTTATGTGGTAGTATATTGCTAAGGTCACACTGTGGAGGGAAAAAGAAAACTGTAACAATTGATTTTACCATGTTAGGCATGAAGACATTTTCTTAAGAGGGGTTGGGAGGGAGAGAGGATCTTCCCAGAGGCCTAGTGGCCCTGAAATCCTCTAATTCAGAGCAGTTTATATGGGCACTTTCCCCCCTTGTTTTAGTTCATTGGCTTTGGCAAAAATAGGAGGACCAAACTGCTAGGTAATATGCTGTTAGAAGACAAGTTTTGGCTGATAATTACAAATTATAAATTTATTACATATTTTCCCTGTCATTTGTCCTTCTACCCACAGAATCTTTCCTCCTGTACAAGTTTTATCGTTTGTACACATGCTTAAATTTAAGCCATAAGGTAGTTTTTGTATTAAAAAAAAAAAAAAAAAGGTTAGGCCCTGCATTTCAGTTGATTTAGTTCACTATCCACCAACCCACCCATTTTCCATTATTTCCCTAAGAGTAAATGAAAGTGTTCTGTACCAAATAAAATCATTTAAAATCACTTTTGCATAATTAGAAAATTTAATGGTAAGTATAAGTACCCACAAAATCGATGATAGGTCTAGCTATCCCGAAATAAGCGGTATTAACAATGCAGCATCATACTACACAGTATTTAATGACAGGTATTTCCAAATTAGTTTGAATAAAATATTAACGAACAGATAGATTGAAGTCTCTCAGACGCTCTTTAAATCACTAGTCCTAAGTTATTCAGATGTTTTGTATTAGGCAACAAAGGGGTTCTCCTGGTTAAGTTATATGCTTCCCTTTACCCTCAAAGTATCTAAAATGAAGCTCAAAACAATTGAGGGAAGGCAAATCTGAATTTTAACTAGGTCTGTTGGGTGAGCACTTGTAAAAAGGCCTATAATGTTATTAGCATCAAAGATGGATACTTCTATAGTGCTTCAAACAGTTTCAACTTCAATTTGATTTTAAGATCACAGAATTCAAAGTTCTATGATGAAAAGGACCACTAAACCTTACGTAGCATTTAACGAAACAACCCATTTTACCAATAAGGAACCAAGGCTTAAAACTGACTTGCCCAAAGCCCCACAGATGGTCAGAAGCAGTTCTCATTCTCCTACACTCTAACCAGGCAGTGGTTCCCCAAGCTTGCTGCACACTAGGATCACCTGAGGAGCTTTAAAAACTGCCTGGCTTCCACCTCAAGATGTTCTGATTTAATTGGCATTAGGTAGGACTTGGGCACCAGAAGGGTGTTTAAAAGTCCCTAGGTGATTGCAATGTGCAACAAAATCTGGGAATGAATGAATCATCCAGAATGCTTTTGTCCATATAATTATGCCCCCATCCTTCCTCAGCCTATCAAAAGGGTTGTGAGAGTGTGGTGGGGGAGGGGAAAATGCATGTATTTGGAAACACCGATCTTGAAAAAAGTTGTGTGATTCTAATAGCCCCCCTCCCCACTGAGAACAATGCCCTACCCCAATGTAAACATTTTTCAAAATCATTCCTAAAAGCCACTTTGCCCTATTAATTTTCTCAGTAAACCTTTATTTCACCAATAATGAATGCACTGAATTAATATTTTTTAAACTTAGAGCAAATTAAACTTAATGTACTTCCACAAATTAGACTAAATTGGGAGAAACAAGCATGAAACCTACTTGTCTGAGCAAGATTAATCTTTAAAACCACTTTTGAATTATATACTAAAACATTAGAATCTTTTGAACTCAAAAGCTGGGGACTCTAGCCAAAGTAAAGTGTTCTTTTACACATGGGTTTAGTGTCTTGGCTGAATAAAAACATTCAGTGATCACTTGTTAGGTGCAAAAACTCAGGATTTTAGACTTTTGGGGCTCAGGTTTTGCTGAAACACAATTTAATCTTAACTACTGTTATTTATAAGGGAGAGAGGAAAGTTACATTTTTGTGATTGTGAACCTGCTGTCTGTAATTAAAGTAGAAGTTACTAATAATTTAAGTAGCTGAAAAAGCTTGGTATGTTAGAAAAATGTTTTGAAGACTGAAAAATAAAAGTAAAGATGAGAATACTAATATTTTGAAGTAGTGTTTCCATACTGTGTTCTGGAAAATCCACACTCCTGTCTCAAAGAGACATTAATAAATGTTCCTTGGCCAATCTCAAAGAAGTCAAGAAGCACTGCATCCTGTTTTATTTTTTCCTCTTAAATAAGCTTGAAAGGTTCATCTTTAGGGTGTTCCGAAAGTGCAACTCCAACTGTGGATTATGAAGTGCTCTCAGAAATTAAGGAATACTTGTCATCATCACAACGCTGTTCATGTTTGCTGAACTATAAACCTGACCAGCTATGTTTCCAAAACCCTCTCTGTTCTCTGCTGTACTTTTTTAATATATGGACTGATATAGTGGGGCCTGGATATATATTTCTGTATGCATACACACATATAAAATTAAAATTAGGTGTATCTATTAAGTTAAAATTTCCAGTTGAGCAAATCTCATCCATAAAGCTTGAAGAATTTGTTCCTTAAGATAGGCTCGATATTTATTTTCCCCCTCTCTGAGAGATAGGAAGGAGAAGTTAATTTTCACACAGAAAAAGGGCAGGGTAAAAAAGCGCACAATAGGGAAAATCTGACAAAAATTCAATTACGTTTAAATGTAGATACACTCTGGTGCCAGTAGGGGACAAACTGTTCCTTCTTTCAAGAGTAGCTTCCAAAGTAATACACGTTGTTTTAGACTTATGACTCATAAAGAAATACTTTTTCCTAGAAATACCCAATAAAAAGCACCTCTCCCTCTCCTCATCATGTTCAACAATGTCTTCACAACAGAAATGCACCAAGTAAGAGGTGCACTCTCTCTGGGATTTCTTATTTGCTAACTGGCTTTCCCTTCCACCAGGTACTCTAAGATTAAAATGGAAATTGAATACTCAGATTTAGGTCCTTGAAAGCAATATAAAAGTGATACCAGTTTCTTAACCTGATCACTGAAAAGGACAATCAAGTGACTGAAATGACCAAGTATGGCTAGGATGCTGTCTGAGCATAAGGGGGTCTGTCACTCAGCCCTTGGCAACCTAGTTGTACTCACCATTTTATTGTGGTTCTAAGATTAGGCTGGCTGACTGTGCTGTCATCTAGAAATATTGTTGAGCATGAGCTATACTTTTTAGTAAGCTGCCCTGGAGATACCTGAAGGGGAAGGGAAATAGAAGAAAATGTCACAGTAAGTTAAACCTATAAAAGTGTGTTTTTTCCTCGGTTAAAATGTCAAACGATAAAGCATTACGTTTTTTCTTATACTTCATGAACTGCTTGAGTGTGCTATCATGTGCAGTGCTATGGGAAACCCAGTGGATACTCTAACTTCCCACATGAGGTTTAAGGAATGGGTTATGAACTACTGCCCTTGATAAATTGCCTATTATCAAACCTGATAAGCACCTATTATAAATTCCCTTTATAACAAGGTAAAAAGCTTAGAATAAGACTTCAGTGGGTTTTTCCTTAAGCAATGAAAAGCAGCTGAGACTTCCATTTCTACTATTCATTTACTACAATAAAATGTAATGCCTTGTAGAATATTGATGCAAAAACATTTTATCGCAGTGAATGAAAGCCAACAACAAATGTGTCAGTTCAGGAGACAGTGTGATGAAACAAACGTCCTGGAGTCAGAGGCTGTTTGTACCAGGGCTGCTCTATCACTAATAAGCGAAGCGGCCATAGGTCCCTCTGGGCCTCAGTTTCCTTATTTGGAGGGTAAGAGTATTGCTTTAAGATTCCCTCACATTCAAAAACAGATAAAACAGCTTATGACAACTTAACTTTGACTTCATGTTTGAGTAAGATTGCCATCGCATTACTCAGGTGAGAACCTCAGAATACTTTCCATTCATTTAAAATTTTTATTAATTCTATTCTATTCTATACGTGCCTGCCTCACTCATGCTGCTCTCCTTGCCTACAATGTCTTTTTCTTCCTCCATGTCTCAGCAAGCTTGATCTCATCTACCTCCAAGGAAGGATACCTTTGCCAGTAGCCACACCACAAAATTTCTCTTTCTGTACATTCACACAGCTCATCTGCCACTTGTTACATGCTATCAATTGCTTACAGGGTGTCCCCCTCCTTAGAAAGTAAGCTTCTCCAGGAAAAGGAGGACTCTTACTCCTCCCACCTCCAGCTGCTGAGCACAGAATCTGGGGCAAATCAGGAGTTCCATAAGTGTCTGACAAATTATTTAAAAATCAATTACACTTGGAAGGTAAATCTTACTACAGATACAAACTTATCTGCGGAATTTATCTGCAGTGGTGTCAGGAGAGGTGACAGTGAGCTTCCGGAGACCCTCTATGCAGTAATAAATGATCTTTAAAACACTTTAGAAGTATCCATTTATCTGTGAAGAGCCGGGGTATACAGCAGCAGTCAAATACTGAAACAGCCTAAACTCTGGTAGGACAAACCTCTTCCTTAAAGTAAGGCCAATAACTGAGAAGTCAAAATGGCAGCATTCAATACCACAAAATACCAACAATTTTAGTGCTTAGTTTGTGGGGTTTTAGTTTTGCTTCTGTTTTTTTACTAATTCAGATGAGCCTTCCTTCCTCCTATTAAGATAAAATAGGGTTTGCCATCCTGTCACACTCTCCCACTAGCATCCTCCTCAAATACAAGACAGATGGGGCAGAGAAAAAATCTAGTTGATACTTTTTAAATTATAGAGCATTTAAAAACTGCCAGCAGCCAATAATCAGAAATATCCACATGGCATATAAAAACGCCACTTCACTTATTAATAAAAAATTCCAGACATTGTATTTTTGAAAAGTATCACTAACTTCTCCTTTAAGCCAGAAATGTTCAACTGTATCTAAAACTCTGTTATGTTCCTTAAGCTATTCAGCTAATATGTAATTTACTTTCAGAATCTCAAAAAATACAGCATGAAAATGAAAATTAATTCATTTAAATACTTTCATTCTAGGGGTGCCTGGGTGGCTCAGTCCCCTAAGTGACTTCGGCTCAGGTCATGACCTCGCAAGTTTGTGGGTTCAAGCCCCGCTGCAGGCTCTGTGCTGACAGCTCAGAGCCTGGAGCCTGCTTTGGATTCTGTGTCTCCCTCTCTCTCTGTCCTTCCCCCACTCATGCTCTGTCTCTGTCTCTAAAAAATAAATGGTAAAAAAAATTTCTAAATGGGAAGAAAGTTATGTTTTTAGGCCACTACTACTGGGTATAATATAGTGTATATTACATCATAAGAAAAGTCAATTCTGACCAAAAACCTACACTGGGGAGCTATAAAAAGAATAGGAAGAAAATGCACCGAAGTGTAGACTAGTTGGTAAAGCTTTGGGTTGGTTATACTTACTCCCACTTTCCTCCATTAAAAAATTTTTTTCTGGGGCACCTGGGTGGCTCAGTCAGTTAAGCGTCTGACTTCGGCTCAGGTCATGATCTCATGGTATATGGGTTGGAGCTCCACATCAGGCTCTGTGCTGACAGCTCAGAGCCTGGAGCCTGGTTTGGATTTTGTGTCTGCCTCTCTCTCTGCTCCTCCCCTGCTGTGCTCTGTCTCTCAAAAATACATGTTTAAAAAAAATTTTTTTTCTATTATAAATGTATATTGGTTTGTCTCTAAAAATATTAGTGTGAAACATTAAGAAATTTTAATTACATGTGGCCTTATAGCCATATTGGGCAGGGGAGGGAGTTAGTGAATCAGGAACTTACTGTCTACTGACTAGATCTAACCAAAGAAACACTGAATACTTCTCCATCAGTCCAGGCCTACTTTTCAGTATTCAGTAATATCCAATATTCAACTAGAGAGTGGCAGAATTAAGTCTCTGAGCAAAGCCTGGATATATTAGCTGTAACTATTTATTAGCTTAAAATTAGCTGAAATTTTAAGACAATTGTCTTTTATGGTTAAAGGCTTAACTGTTGGTGGCTTACAGCCTCAATAAACTATACTGACAAACA
Source organism: Neofelis nebulosa (assembly GCF_028018385.1). Lineage (NCBI taxonomy): Eukaryota > Metazoa > Chordata > Mammalia > Carnivora > Felidae > Neofelis > Neofelis nebulosa. The sequence continues at coordinate 28,673,418 of NC_080783.1, forward strand.
CAGGGTTATAAAATGCAAATACTAAAAAAAACAAAAAAAAAACAAAAAAACAAAGAGCAAAAAACAGTACTGGCAGTGTAGTGTTCATAGATATTATTTCAGTGGTCACTAGAAGAGACAAAGGCAGGATTTATCTTCATTGAGCACTAACAGAATAGGTGGGCTTTTATAATCTTTACAACAAAAGGAGAGGTTATTTCATAGACTTAAGGTTCAACGGCAAAGACTAGAAAATAATCACACCTAGAAGTCTAGGAAGTCACAACCCAAAACTTACCATCAAAGGTCAAGTACCTGTTGAAATCCTGCCCCCACCCATTGACTTTTCCATTGTGCCTACTGCTGAAGTTCACTTTTGTGCCTCCCCTTTTTCACAGGACAAGTTTTGTCTTTCTTGCAATATAACTTAAAAATTTCCAGCACTTTACGCATTAGTAAAAACTACGCTTTATCTATGTTGTGCATTAATGGGGCAATATGACAAGGTGCATGGTTTGAATTCTTAACCAAAGCCTTAGTAGAAAAGTATAATACGCAAATTACAGGGATAACCAAAAATAGCGTCTGATTTAATATGATTAATTGTATTAAATTAAAACAGATTCTAAGTTTGAGTTAAACATGGTAAAAGATCACGTATCTATTTCCGCTCCCCCTCCTTTCAGAGGTTATACACAACACAGGATAAACAGCAGGTGATTTTTAATGTGTGAAAGATGACCTGACTAGACAAAGGAATGGCAGGTGACATGGAAGAACACAGAAAACACAACCAGGATGCTACAGGAACAGGAACAAGAAAGCCAGTTGTCTTAAGAAGCCATGGCAGGCTCAGAATTCAGAGGCTCAGCCCCAAATCTCCACAGTGAGGCCCATCAGTTAACAAGGACTTCCAATGAGATTTGAGATAGGCAGGGACCACTACACATTTAAGAGAAGCCTCCAACAAGAGACTGAAACAGGAAAAAGAAACTGATAGGAATGATAAAATTAAGAAGCAAATAAAACTTAAAAAACTCTTAAAGGCCCTCAGAAAGACAAGAAATTGCATTGGTGAAAGAATTAAAATGTGATAAATAAGCATAATAAGAATAATAATGCTATAAATAAAAATCATTTAAAGGTCATTTTTTGAGACCTTTATAAATTAAAAATAAGATAAAACTAAGTATTCAAGAGAAGGGTCAGAGCATAAAGTCAAGAAAATCTCTAGGAAGTAGAACAAAAAGGCAAAATGAAAACAGAAGGCAAAAAGATTAGAGATCCATGCAGCAATACTGGTCTAAGAGGCCCAACATCTGAATAACAGAAAATACCAAAACAGAATAAATAAATAAATAAATAAATTAATTAATTAATTACTTTACTAGGAGGAGGGATGGTCTACAGACTTACTGGCCCCAATAAAATGAAAAGGTCCATACCAAACCATATTATGAAATTTCAGAATCCCAGGGACAGGGAAGGTACTCAAAGGTTCCAGAGAAAGAAGGGATGAGGAAACAATGACTAAAATCAATAATGCACAATGTCAATAGATTTATGAGCAACACTGTAAACGAGAAGACAAAAAAAGAAATGTCTGTAGAACTGCCAAAATTAGTTTCAACCTAGAATTCTATACTTTCTCAAACAGGAGTTTGAGACAGGCTAGATCTCTAAAAACTTCTGCCCATTCCTAGAAAAATGGACTCCAGTAAAACAAGGGCATTTAACAAGACAAAGGGAAACAAAGATTCTAGGACACAGGGGGACCCAAAACATGACAGTAGTTATGTGAGATCCCAGATGACTTCAAGGAGATGTCCTAAGAAAACAGACGCAGAGCTGGCCTAGCAAAAACCAGTCTACTCTACTGGAGTAGAATGACAAAAGGCTGTCTCCAAGAAAAAAAATGGAACAGATGTGTTTTAGTAAACGAAAAATATTTTTGATAGACATATGACAAATGTTACAGCATTTGGGGGAAAAATAGCTGTTAGAAAATAGGCAAGTGAATATCGTCAGGAAATTAATTCCACACACACAAAAGATGGGGTATGTGAAAGTAGGAAGGCCCGCCAGGGAGCTACTTACAGCATTTGGCTGTGTGAGATCATGTTGGCTAGGAAGATGGGGACTGGATTACCCTGGAGAAGTGCTGAAGTGCTCAGGTTTCAGAAATGTTTAAGAAAAAGGATGAAGTGTATACAGGAGAAGGCAGAGAACTACATGGCTCAGCAGTGAGTATCTGCATAGTCATAACAAAACATTGGTGCTGATTTAATAAGAACCATGATACAGGCTGAGGGAACAGAGGGAGGGAGGTAAGGCCAAGGTGAGTGAGGGAGCTAAGCTTTCACCTGGCATGACAGCAAGTGGATAGAGAGCGCTACAAATTAACTTGGTATATTTTTGTTACTTTGGTTAAAAAATAAGATTAAAAAATTAAAGCGAACAAATTGAAGGTAGAACTTTATATCACAATCATGTTTTTAAAATTTAAGTCAAATGTCAGGACCCTTAAAAAATGAGGACTACTAAGCCAAAGACTTTCCTGAATACATTTCATAATGAGGAAAATAGAAGAGATTTAGAAAACCCAGAAAAAGAGGTTCACACTAACAATACTGGATCCATTACATTTTTTAGGAATAATGGCAGACACATTTTTAATTCAAACTGTTAATTTTTTAACTTTTCAACTGTTTACTTACATGGTTTAAATGGTTGCTCTTCCTCTTTTCTCGCACTAAGAATAAAAAAGATTAACTGATCAATTCTGATACAAATGCCATAGAAAAGTAAAAGTAGCTGCTAATTATCTGATGGATTACCAACATACAAAAGGAGATCAAATTCCATTTTTAAAATATAATTTCCAGTAAAATTCATAATTTAAATCACCTAGCAAGAGGAATCCTATAGTAAAATCTAAAGACTTAGTTTTACTTTTTGACTCGACAGATATTCCCTGTTAGGTACAAATGAAAGGCTCCCCACGTACAAAAGAAAAGGACAAAGCAAACCACACCAGGTAAAAATTTAGCTAATAAAAATGTTTATCTGTTCTATATCTGAACCACTACACTGTAGTATTTTCTAATTCTCTCTATATAACTTACTTTAGTTACCAGGATCTGCCAGCTCTAAGAACCAGTCTCTGGCCAGGCACTGATCTGTAGATGCATCAGTATCCTGGAAGCATCCTGAAGCACTTATTGGTAATCTACTAATACACCTTACTAAAAAAATAAATGGGTCATTACACAACTGCAAAGTAATCTACCTTAAATTTATATTTTAATGAGTATGTTAACCTAACTGGACATATCTACAGCACACAAAATCACTTTGCTCTAAGAAAGGACAGCAGTAGAATAAAAGGGTCCAATGAGGGTCTCGGGCCACACTTTGTTTCCCACACTGTCTCCTTTAATGTGGCGTGACATCAGAGGTACGCACTCCTTATGACTGAGGCGAGAGAGACATGAGATAGCTTTTCTTTAACTGTCTCCACACTGTCTGTATCAGGTGGGCAATCCATGTTTCTGGATGAATCTGAGAAATACAGCAATGCTAACCAGAAGCGATCTGCTTGCGATAGGCTAAGTACACACACTGTGAACATGCAGGTTAAAACACCCCATTATTTATTGTGCTGCATCACTTCAAATATTATGGAACCCTCACTTCTTTTATTTCTGTCATAATCAACTGAAAAACTTGGTCACGTATAGCTTTTTAGTTCAAATAAATGAGGATTTAACATAACATTAAGGAAAATAAGCAGGAAAGCAGGAGTGCTAAAAAATCTCCAGTTCAGACTCTCATTCTAAATCAAGGGCACAGGCAATGTATACTAGTTTCACTCGTGGAAGCGAACCTTCTAGGAAACCCCACAGGCTATGTTTGTTCCTACAAATCCTGCCACATCACTACGTTAGGATGAGGAAGTTTTGAATAGCTCAAAAGTTCTGAATGGCATAAATGTGGATGTGAGATAGGCTTGTTTGGTTGAGCACTGTGTGAAATGGGGCCAGAATCACAGATTTAATCCCCATAAATTGATGATTTTTTTTAATTTGTTAAATGAAAACCTAACTGTGGCCTAAATCCTATCACTCATCTCTAAAATGTGTGCTCTTTGGAACAGGGGAAAAAGACAAAGTGGTATGAGTTAGACCACATCTAAATCATGTGGTCAACCGACTGTGTTGATAAAGAGGTGGCAAATGTGTGAACAGTCCACGTGTTCTGCTAACTAAATCAGTGACAACGCAAGTATATCATCGCATATTAAAATAAGTGAATACATGAAAAAGTGAAACACTTAAACCAACGTATGAGTTCTTCTAGGTTCCTTCTATAATACACAAAACAAAGACGGTTTTCAATCTTTTTTTCAGAAGAAAAAAAAAATACTGTCTTACCATCGGTTTGAGATTTGCTCAGGAAAATTGTGCTTGCCCTTGGATGGTCAGAAGGGTTTGATTCCAAAGCTAAGTCTGTATAGGAAGAAAAGGTATGATGGTTTGAGTAGAAAAAGACAGGATTTTAAAAATAGCTACACATCAATTTGAATCACTTAGCAGTCTTGGGAAGAGTTTTTAGTAATGACAAAAAGCCAATTTTAGTAACAGAAACAATATAAAAAATATACCAGGACACTGCAAAATTGGTAGAATCTCTCCACACACGTGGAATAAAACCAGGCTATGTCTTAGACTTTTATTCTAACTTGCACCTAAATAACCTATGCAACTTTTAGATGAAATATGTGCCTTCCCCCTCCTACTTACTAAAAATCCCATTACCATCCTTTAAGCTGATATTAACAGCATATTCTAGAAACAGTCCCAAGAAGCAAGTTACGCTGTGGCTAATTACTGTCAGATACCAGCTCAATATATCAAATGTGCCAAAACCAAACAAGTTGCTTTTGGCAAGCTCGTGTTCCTTAGATAATCAAATGGCTAATTCTAACTCCATTCAACAAATGAACTCACTGAATTAGCTGTGGTTTATGTAGGGAGCTATACACAGGTAGAATTAAGAAGACTATATGTATACAAGGTTCAATGTTCTCTTCTTTAGGTACACTTCCATAATAGCAAGTGATTTTTAACTTTTGCCCTTGATTTCTAAAGCCAGACTCTTGCTTCTTCTGTCCATGCTGCATGATTCATTTGGGGCTTCAATAAGACTACTTTCTGGAGCAGATCATGAGGCTACTTGTAAAAAATTTTTTCCATGCCTATGTAAAAGGTATGTCTGTCTATAGTCCATCCTGCACCAAGGTGGGAAAAAGTCTCTCTATTCATGCAAGAATACAAAAACAGGTCCTTGAATTTTCATAGAACAAGGTTTGCCACCATATGGGAAACAAAGTTGTCATATAAAAAACAAAACAAAACAAAAAACCTCTGGTGTGTCTAAGATTCCAAATAAAATGATCCCTGCATTTCCTCAAGATGTTTAGTGACAGTCTGGTAAGCAAAGCAGTTTGAGAAATAAATAGGAAATGCACAAATAGGTTTTGTCTGGTTCCATATAATCTTTGCTCTTTTTAAGCTCTGAAATATATTTTTGGGTTACTTCACTGTGTTTGACAAGACAGCTTGATATTTCTATCAAATAAATGACTTTCATATTGCAACAACCTTTGTAAGAACCACTCAAAATTCTCTTAAAAAGGAAAAAAAAACCCACAAAACTTTATGACACTCAGCAATGTCCATCTCAAAGCATTTAGTCAATCTTGTAAGAAACTGGACCAAGATCCTGACAGAGTATGGTTAAGAAACCACATAATAATTGTTCTGTTTTTAAAAGGGGTGTTGGCAGTCCAATCAAAAAAAAATTTTTTTTTTTGAGCATATGACTTTGTCTTAGATCATGATCTCGCGTTGGTGGGTTTGAGCTCCGCATCAGGCTCTGTGCTGACAGCTTGGAGCCTGGAGCTTGCTTTAGATTCTGTGTCTCCCTCTCTCTCTCTGCCCCTACCCTGCTCATGCTCTGTCTCCTTCCATCTCTCAAAAAATAAAATAAAACATTAAAATATTTTTTTCTTTAAACACTATCTGTGGCTATTAGAGAATCAAAATGTCCAATGATATATTAAAAACTAATCATTCTTACAGTGAATCCTGTCTAATTCGGCATTTCATAAAATTTATCTACCTAGAATCCTTTTTTCCTCCAAGTAATATAGTTAGAATCTTGCACAAACATCATTTGGGACTTCCTGGTTTAACAGGAATCTGAACCATCCATTTTAATGGTGCTGCCAGCACTAGAAATTTACATAGCTAAACATAGCTTTGTTCTTCATGGAAATTCCTTCACTGAATTTGAAGTTTGTTAAAACTGCTTTTGGAGAAACTTATTCAACATTTTTATGTAAAAGACCCATAAAAATTAAACTTTTTTCACATATTTGAAAAATGAGACAGTGTCAGCTATTGGGAAAATAAATGAATTCAGCTGTGCTCAAAGTGACAAAGACTCTCACAGCTGCCTCTAACCTAAAGCTTCCAAAAGAGTTCATGACCAACTTCCTACCAAAAAGAAAGCAAATATACTGCATTTGAATCCAAAAAATAAACAGAAATGTTTGCAGAAGTAAACATACTATGTATCAGTGCCTATAGCACCACAGAAGTTTAATTAAATCTTTTCAATGGGGGGGCACCTGAGTGGCTCAGTCAATTAAGTATCCGACTTCGGCTCAGGTCATGATCTCACGGTTTGTGGGTTTGAGCCCCACATCAGGCTCCATGCGGACAGCTCAGAACCTGGAGCCTGCTTTGATTCTGCATCTCCCTCTCTCTCTACACTTCCTCTGCTCTCGCCCACTCTCTCTCTCTCTCTCAAAAATAAATAAACATTTTTAAAAATTGGGAAAAGAAATTAGGGGTGCCTGGGTGGCTCAGCTGGTTAAGCATCCAACTCTTGGTTTTGGCTCAGGTCATGAGTTCAAGCCCCACATCAGGCTCCATGCTGACAGTGCAGAGTCTGCTTGGGGTTCTATCTCTCCCCCTCTCTCTGCCCTTCCCTCATGCTCTCTCTCTCTCTCTCAAAAGTAAATAAACTCAAAAAAAATTTTTTTAAGTTAAAAAAAATTAAATCCAGGAAAAAGAAGTACCAGAATCAAAGGAGAAGAAGCAGGCTACACATGTACATACACCCCAAACCAAGATGTTCTACTACCGATCTAAGTACAAAAATCAAGCGCTGGGATAAAAGAAATGGCAACGTGCAGGAACAAAGCAAAATTAGCCCAAGCGACAAGAAGGAAACTGGCACTGCCCCTACTCCACCTAGAGTTCTAGGGTGGCACGTGCCCTGGGACTTCCAAAGAACCACTGAGCAAGGCCAAGCTGTGGGCTCCCAGCTAGCCTGGAGCTGTCCCATGTTTCCTTTGCTATCATTGGGGGAGGGGGACCTTGCTAGGAGATATCAAGAGAAGAGAGCAGAACTGAGACAGGTTCTAAAAAGGCCATTTAATTCCTGGGTCAAGTGGTACCCAGTTTACTCCATGAACTCTGGTTATAGGAGTCAATATTGTTTTTAAAAATTTTTAAGATCAATTTTAATTTGTCACTGAAAGGGATCTGGTTAATCGGCAGTAATGATGATCACATTAAAGGTGCAAATAGATAAAAGTCACTTGCTCACTCCTTTAACAAATACCATGAACACAAATTTACAAGAGTCAAAATAATACTTTGTTTAAAAATTACTCATAAACTCACAACCATTACTTTGTTACTTATACTCTTTAAAAAAAAAAAGAAAGAAAAACAACTGTAATCAGTGTACCATTTATGTCCTATCTTGTTATTGACAAGTGATCTTTACCCCATTCCAGTATATTTATTGTTTAATGTATATACAATGGCCTACCAAGCATTATTCCTATACTTTACTTGGCCAATCCCCTATTCTTAGGGTTTAGGTGCTTACAAACTTCTTATATTATGAGGGAAATCTTCATATACAAAGTTTTTAAAAAACAATTTTGTTTTTTATCTCCTTAGGAAAGATCTCCAAAATAGGATGACTAGGCCACAAGTTTAGATCATTGTCATGGCTCAAAGTATTGCTGAGTTGCTTTCTAAAGAAGGGGGGGGGGGGGGGAGGAAGGGATATTAGTGTATAATGCTATCAACTCTACCAGTTTCAGCTCCTACCCGGGCTTTGATTACTTGAAAGAAAAGATTCCTACTGATAAAAATGAGGAAGTCCACAGTCTCTAATTTGCATTTCTCTGATTACACAGTTTGACTATTTTCCCCACAGTTAACAGTGCTATTGCCACTTTGGTGAGTTGCTATGATTTGTATATACTGTATGTATTACACCTACTAAGACCCTGATGTTGTCAGTCTGCATGAGGTTTTCGGAAAATAGTAACCTTCTGTCTTTAGCCGGCAACAGTTGTCTATATAACCTGCACTTTTTGCTAATGACAAAAACCACATTGCTGCTTTATAGAATGGATATTTAAGCCACTAGACTGTAAACTCAGATACACACACACATTTCCGTGCTGTCCATTACTGTCTTCTCAAGCACCTAAGATAACTATGCAAAATCATACTATCACAAAGGTCATACTGCCAACTATTAAGCAAAGCATCACCACCTCCCACCAACATGCACTCACATATTCATGCAAGCACACGCAGTGAGAGAGATGGCATGAAATTACTATACATCTTGTATTTGAATCTAGCCCAAAATTATTTCTTTGGACACCTCTAAGAATTTTTTAAGTAATCTCTACACCCAACGTGAGGCTTGAACCCATGACCCCGAGGATCAAGACTCACATGCTCTTCAGACTGAGCCAGCCAGGCGCCCCACGAATGTTTTTAACCTAAGAGAAATATTCCTGAGTTCATGATTTAGAGGTTATGATTAAAACTGTATTTTAATACCCATCACTTTTTTTTTAAATCAATTTAAATTGCAACTTAATTTGACAGCATGACAGGTTGAAGCAGGAAAAGTAGAACTTCAGAAAAAAATTAAACTTGGGTCTTAATATAAATACAGAGGAAATCTGTAAAACCATTGACATCCAATACTGCTTTTCCCCTAAGATTCTATCAGTTATACAACGCACAGATGTTAAAAATGTGAAAACACAGGCAACTTAGAATAAAGGAAATGCATTATTAGAGGCTAAATGTGGCAAAATTAGGCAACTAGAAACTGTCAGTAAATGATTTTTCCTTGTCAAAATATTAGAGGGAGAAGGCAGTGACCAGGAAACGACCTGACAGAGCAGCATATTTCACAAAGCGATTGATTTCAATATATTGATTTCAATATATCCCAATTAAAATAGAAGATGTCAGCAGTTTCTGGGCTAACCGCTGGGTACCTGTTCACTTAAGGCTTCCTGCATTTACTGAACTACACTATCATCCTTATACTGTACGTGCATTCATTTTATGGCCCATTAACAAAAACATTTCAAGTCTTACAACTGCCATGTACACTGATGATTTTATCTGAGTCCACACTTTTCCACCCCAGTCAGGTAATTTCTACCGTATGGCCTTGAGCTGGCCTGCGTCACCAGAGGGCACACAGCGTGTTCCCGCATCCCCCAATCTACTCCTTGCTTGAGCTCTCCTTCCACTTCCTAGCCTCTGACAATCCTTCTAACTCTGGCTTTCAAACTACTGTACCTGACTCTACCTTGCTTCTCAGTCTTGCCTTGTTTTAACCCTCAACCCATGGTTTGGTGACTCTAACTGAGATGTGACATTTCATACAGTGAAGTACACCTTTCTTCCTTTATATATTTCTAAAGAGTATTTTTTCTCAGTTTCCTGAACTTTTAAGAACATTTCTGGGTTGCAAGTTACCTCTATTTCATTTTACATTGTGCAATGTTAATATCTTAATTCTAAAGCTTAATTATTTTAATACACACATGCACAAAAGAGTGAGAAAAAAAGTAGTATACAGAGGCACCTAGCTGGCTCAGTATAGAGCATGTGACACTTGATCTCGGGGTTGTAGGTTTGAGACCTATGCTGGGTGTGGAGATTACTTAAAAATAAACTCTTAAAAAAAAAAAAAAAGTATCCCACAGTAGCCTGCATGATGAGTCATTCAATAAATTCTATTCCTATAGACCGTGTATCTTTAATTTACATTCCTGATCTACTGTCTCATTGTTAAAACTGAGAAAACTCAATTTATACCTCTCAAAGCTGGTCTTCTCATGTGTAAAACATATCATTCCTATACTATGTAACTCAACTTTGTGAGGAGCAAAAGAAATGTAAGAGCAATCTATATATCATCTAAAGCACAATAAATGACAAAGCTTTCACAAATGAACTCAAAAGCAAAAAGTGAATATTTATCATTTCACTGGAAAGTGTATGAAATGTCCACTCGTTACTCATACCCAAATATCATCTTAAGCAAATATGTGCTTTGGCTACCACTAAAGGGAAAGGAATAATACTCACACAATCAGTAAGAATTTCTCTCATTGATTCTGGTTTCTTTAAGCAAATATGCATTTCTCTTGCTTCTGTCATGCAGATTACTGTATGTCCTCTCCTTGTTTTTTTCATGTAACATATCCTGGAGATCACTTCACAACAGTGAAGACAGACCTTGAACTTTTTTTTACAGCTCCATAGCTATCTACTATGTAGATGCACCACTTGATTTTACTAGCCCCTTACTGGACATACAAGGTACTAACGATATTTTGCTTTTGAAAATAATGCAACAAAACCTTTGTGAATATGTGGTTTCATATCTGTGGGGTATATCTTCAGAATAAATTCCTTAGAGTAGGATTTCTGGATTTAATGTACCTGCAGTGTTGTGAGATTGTGCCAATTTCTCTTTCACGGGGTCAAACCACTTTGCATTTTCACCAGCAATACATGATTATTTCTTCACAGCCTCACCAAAGAATGTAGCATCAATGGATTTTCTCCCAACAGGAGAGAAACTACAGTATAGTTTTATTTCACATTTCTTCTATGCGTAAAAATATGTTTAAAGGTTATCTGCATTTCTTTTTCTGTGACTTGCCCATCCATACGTTTGTTGCCTTTTAAATTCACTTAATTTAAGTCAGCCTATATTTTAGACCTTTATCTTCTGTTCAATTCACTGTTGGCTCTCACCTAAACTCCTGCATCAGCCTTCTACCTGCTCTCCCTGACTCCAACCCGTGCCTGCATTACACATTCTCACACAGTAGCTAGTCTCTTTTTCTTTCTTCTTTCTTTCTTTTTTTTAAGAATTAACATCATTCCCCCACATATAATCCTCCATTGGTTTCCCATTACAACTAAACGAAGATCCTTGTTTTTTAGTCAAGGCCCAATAGGCATACAAGGTCTTAACCCACGGCATTTCTCATAGCATCCCTCTCACTCTGGAGCCAGCCCCTGTCTTTCTGTCCTTTGCTTGCACCAAGCATATTCCCAACTGAGGACCTCTGCAAGGAAGCCTCCTGTCCTACACCCTCCCACAGCTCCCCCTCACTTTTAAGGCTGTGTACTTGTCACTTGAGAACAGCCGTCTTTAACCACTTCAAGCAAAACTGCCTTCCCATCCTTGGCTTTCTTTCACTTTCTTTCAGCACCTCACTACCTGACATTCTTTATTATTCATGTGCTGTCTGCCCCTAGGTCCTTCCAGAATGTAAGGAGTTAGGGTAGGGGCTTTGTCATGTATACCACCGGCTGCCCAGCATCTGGAACCGTGCCCAATAAACATCTGTTTCAGTGTACCCTAAACCAGTTAAGTTTCTTCCTATTTTCCCATCTCTACTAAGATTTCTTCTAATGCTTCTTTTGATTAGTCATCTTAGACTGGCATTACTTTCAGATCTCTTAGCGTAGTAGTTATTCAGAATTAAAGACACAAGACAGGCTACCAAGAACCACAAAAATCTAAAAGAGGTATTCTAACATCCAGTGAAAAACCAATGGTAACTGTAATTCAGTATAAGGACATTTAGTGTTAAACTACTTTACCTACAAAAGGACTCATCCTGCAGACTTAATTAAGTCATAAGACTTAATTTCCGTATACCATCTGAATTCTAAAGGGAGGTACAATGCACCAGTTTTTATCTGTGCCCCCTGAATAAAGCATAATAATGGGATTGTATACTGTTTTACTACAAAAGATGCCCAACCATAAGGGGTAGGTAAATGAATGGTGCTCCCACCATTCAACAGTACACTACACAGTTATGAAAAGGCATGTAGTCGAGCTACGTGCAGCTGCACGGAAATATATCCTACAGTGCTCTCTAGGCATCAAGCACAGTGCTAGGAGCTTTAGGTCGTTGCTTTCCTTTAAAACAAAATGCTATACAGCAGTACATGAAGAGTTAGCTCATTTTTGTTAAATAAACAAAATGTTATGTTTATACACATACAGCACATTTAGGAAGAGTAAATGCCAAAATATTAATAAAAGTTCTGGATATTCTAAGTGAATGACTTTTTTATATTTTCTAAATCTTTTATATCAAATGCTTATTGTCATTTAAAAAAGCCAAAAAAAAAAAAAACCCCAAAAAAACAAAAAAAAAAAGGAGGGTTTAAAATAGCTACTGGAAAGAGGAAAGATCCGTTGCTCAGAGGTTTTTCCACATCATATTGCCAATTCCTTCCCTACTCACTCCTAGGGGGAAGGGGGAAGAAGGGGTCACTTCAGAGAGCACTTTGGCCAGCAAATCAGTGAGGCCTGTAAGGTCAGAACATAAAAGACTGTATGAAAAGTTGGTGAGTAACAATAAAATTGGATAATAGGACTTCAGTATCTTATTTTGTGTCATTGATACACCAGTTAGAGTAGATACAGGGTTAGGTAAAGGCAAGGTAGTGGAGATATTCTTTAATCTTTTTTCAATGTTTGTTTATTTTGAAAGAGGACGGACAGTGAGCAGTGGAGGAGCAGAAAGAGAGAGAATCCCAAGCAGGCTCTGCACTACCAGCACAGAGCCCAAAGCAGGGCTCGAACTCACAAACCATGAGAGCATGACCTGAGCAGAAACCAAGAGTGGGATGCTTAGCCGACTGAGCCACCCAGGTGCACCTAGAAAAATTCTTTTGAGGGGCACCTGGGTGGCTCAGTCGGTTAAGCGTCCGACTTCGGCTCAGGTCACGATCTCGCGGTATGTGAGTTCGAGCCCCGCGTCGGGCTCTGCGCTGACTGCTCAGAGCCTGGAGCCTGTTTCAGATTCTGTGTCTCCCTCTCTCTGACCCTCCCCCGTTCATGCTCTGTCTCTCTCTGTCTCAAAAATAAATAAATGTTAAAAAAAAAAATTTAAAAAAGAGAAATTCTTTTGAGTCTATCTGAAATCTATGCTAGGTTCTTAGAATACCCCTTTGAAAAGGTTTGAAGAAATCACATTTTTCTGAAATGTTTGAGAAAAACAAGGCACAGCATTATCTATGGATGACTTTTGTCTAAGAAATGAAGTAAATAAATTCTTCATCATAGAAAAGCCAAAATGCTTTATATCTAAGTAGGTATTTCTTAGTTTCCAGGGAAACTGATATAAAATTTTTGAAATAAAGACATTAAAAGCAAACTTTCAATGTGCCTGCACTTTAGAGTTAGTGTTCTGACCTTGTTTCTATGGAAATCTAATAGGCAAATGCTGAAATTGAGAGTTCTCTTATCAGTTTATTGAATTTCAAAGAAAAATTTAAGACAAATTGAAATGAAATTTAAACTATCATGTTAAACATAAAGGGTAAATTCTATACTTACAAACTTTTTTAACTTTTTTGGTTTAATACTCCTTACAGTCCTATGCTTAAGGTACCTTACCTCATCAGCTTTTCTTTTTTTTTAAGCTTATTTGAGAGGGAGGGGGCACAAGCAGGGGAGGAACGGAGGGGGAGGGAGAGAGAGAGAGAATCCCAAGCAGGTTCTACACTGTCAGCACAGAGCCCTATGTGAGGCTCGAACTCACAAACCATGAGATCATGACCTGAGCTAAAACCAAGAGTCAGATGCTTAACCGACTAAGCCTCCCAGTCATCCTTCTCATCTGCTTTTCCTAACGTTCCTCTGTCCAGCGTATTCTTGGCTTCAATTTGAGGTCACCAGAACAAACTCTTTAAAATGCATCAACCCGTTTCCCTGACAGGTTAATCTAGGTTCATGGCTTCCACTTTTATCTAGTCTTACCTATTGTAATGAATGTACAGACAGGAGAGAGAGGTAAAAGTTGCTTTGAGTTGTGAACAATCAACCTTGAATGGAAACAATCATGATGACTACGTTGGGATAGGTCTACCTTATGTATAAATAAGGTGAGAGCTGACTATGAGAGCTGTACAAGAGCTGAACCCAGCAATCTGTCACCTCCATGTCAGTCTCTTCTGTTTAGTAGTTGTGTTACACAGTCATTGCCCATCTCTGGGTCTCTCTTTCCTCATTAGCAACATGGGGAGAATACCTGCAGCCTTATTTGTAGTTGGAAGGGCCAAATGAGATTGACATGAAAATGTGGTGTAAATCTTAAAAGAATTATGTAAAGGTCCCATTTGGTCTCTCATCCAACACTACCCATCTACTAACTAGTTTGTAAAATCACTCAGAAGCTTACCTTTCAACACCAAGCAGAATAGAAGTTTTCACAAGTATTCACATGCTTTGTGTTTAAACGTCCAATTAATTCATTTAATTTGTTCATTCTTTTACAATATTTGAATATTCTGAAAAAACAGTACTTCCCTATTACAAAGCCATGTCCCTCATATGGGTGAATCTACAGGCTTAATTATTATAATTCTTAAGAGCCCCACTGAAGTTTTAGAAAAAGAGCTGTAAGACATTTCCTCTATAAGCTGTGGCATTTAAATGAAACGAATGGGCCAATGGGGCTTTAACATCTTTATGATACAATGTTTTCTACTTCAAAGAACATAAGACTCATTAAAGAGCCACATGGTTATTAAAGAGCCACGTTGTTACTCAGAATTATTTTTACCTAGTCCTCCCTTTCCAAAATTCCAGAGGCAAAAATCAAACACTTCCTCTTTGCCCTCCCCCCTCCCCCAACCGTTTAGTCTGAAGAACTTTTACCCCAACATTCTTAAAGTTGAACAGGATTCTATTGGCAGGAGGGGGGAGGAAGGAGAGGGAGCCATGGAGACAAACATTCTGTACAAGATCTGACACTTTAACTGCCAAACGTTTATATTACAAATTAAGGTCTAAATTTATGGTTTTGTCTCTTTGGAAACTTTCTACCAATAGCCTCATGAACCACTGCCCCGCTCATTTTTAGAACTGGCAGCATGTAAGTTAAGTCTGTTAAATCACTGAGATAGAGCAGAAGACACTTTTGTGCCAAAGTGGGAATTTTAAACACCCTGGGTTCTCCGTTCGGTAAAAGGAAAACAAGAAACAAAAAACTATATTCTCGCAGCCCTGGCAGTAACATTTCACACTGTTCACAATAAGTTCAAGTCTCTTCTGCCATCATTTTCCTTCCGTCTTCAAAATATAGTTAGAATTAGGCAGTTTCCATCGAGGCTACTGGAAACAGCCTACTTAAGAACACCGCATAGACTTTCGCAAGCCAATCTCTATTTTGAATTTCCTACAATTCGTCTGAATCGTCCCGCGTGTCAACTACCTTAATGGTAGGAGGAAGGGTACCATCAGGCCCTTACTTGGTCCCTTTACTTAGGTAAGGATAGGGAGATGAGGTGGATGCTCCCAAGTTGGGGTATTTACATTTCCACCGAGAAAGGGGAGCGCGTATACCAAAAGAGTCTTTATAAAGTCTCCGGAGACGTCCAGGAGACCCCCAAACAGGAAAGGGCTGCGGACTGGACGGTCTCAGGCCGCGCTGGGAAACGGGAATACGGGAAAGAACTAGGCGTTCGGGCAGGGAAGAGGGAGAGAAACTGGCCGGACACGACGGGGAAAGAAGAAAGGATGGGGACGCCAGGCAGAGCCAGCCTTCATCCCCGGCGCCCAGCCCTGAGAAAGCCCGCTCCGGGCAGGAAGGAGCCCGAGGCGGCGGCTCGGTCCCGGGGGACCCCGGGGGCGGCGCAGGCCAGCGGTCCGCCAGAGAGCGGACAGCACCGGCCCCCGAGAGGGACAAGAGGGCCCCGCCTCCTCCTCACCTTCGGGCATCTCCCGGTCGCTGATGTGCTGCAGGTGGTGGCCCTCGCCGGCTCCGAAATCCAACTCGGCGGGCTCCACCGCAGCAGGCGCCGGGGCTACTGCCACCGCGTCCCCGGCCGCCGCCTCGTAGATCTCAGACTCGTAGTTTGCCTCCGCCGGCCCCGTGCGCCGGCCCACCTTGGGGCTGGCATTGGGGGACACGCAACAGGTCAGCGTGTTCCCCATGGGGCGCCTCCACTCCTCGCCTGCGCTCGCCCCCGACTCCGCCGCGCTCAGCAGCTGCCCCCTCCCCCAACAATGGCGCGGTCGGCACCGGCAGCCCCGGGCTACGCCGGGGCTGTGCCGCGCATGCAGGCGCGGCCTCGCCCGCTGCCCGCCGGTACGCCCCGCCGCCGGGCCCCGGGCAGGGCTCCGGCCCCGGCCGCACCCCCGCCGCCGCGCCGCCGCCGCCGCCGCCGCCTCCCCCGAGCCAACTAGTCTGTGAGGGCGGCGACCAGCCCGGCTTATTTAAAAGGGGTGGGGACCCGACGAGCGCTGAGAGGCGCAGCCACTGCCGGCAGAGAGCGCGGTCGGAGCTCCTCCTCCTTCCGCCACCACCTCCCGACTGCCGTCCGCTGGCCTGGCTGGCGCCTGCCAACCGGAACACATTCTGCGGTCACCTGGTTACGAGGCACCAATCACACCCAGAGTTCCCTCCACGCGCCCGCCTCGGAGCGGAGGCACGTGACTCGCAGTGCCCCGCCCCCGCCCCGCCCCGCGGCTGCTCCGCCCCCCGCGCGGCGCGCCGCCGACTCCGGTTTCCATTCATCTAGCGCAGCCCGGAGCTTTCCGGTCCCGTGGGAAGCGCACCGGGCGTTAGTTACTCTAAGCCGTCCCGGGTCGGTGGGCGTTATAGAAAGTCTCGTTAGTAAAGAGCCGATTCCGTTAGCAACCCGATTTCACCGGGTGTGACAGCTGACTCATTTGATCGGCCACCGAACTTAGTTCCCCCCGAATTGTTGAACCGTTTTTGTAACTAAACGCTCCTCCTCTCTTGCCTTCCAAACGTTAGTTTTCGCCTGCAACTTGACCACAGCAACCCCCGGAGCCCTGGTCCTCCTCTCAGTAGAGCGCTGTGGCTTTGTGTCTTGAGTGAGACCCGAGGACACGTCACCCTTCACTTCTTTCTCACTAAAATAAGGAACGAACTCGTCCCTCCCGGCCCGGAAACGCTGGGTTTCACCGACTCGCTTTTCTCCCCTCTGCTTCCCCCTTTGATGGCAGGAGTTTCCAGATTGCCCTTCTTTGGCCAACAACCCATAAAGCACGATTTTCTCATACAAAATTGAGACCCACAGAGTGAGGTGGCACGGGTCCTGACCTGATGGAGATGATAATGATAGTTAACATTTGGGTAGTGCTTAGTAGTGCGCCCAACCCCATTCCAAGTTAGGTAGGTACCCGTTTAACCCTCGACAACAATCCTTTCACAGATTTTGGGGAAGAAAGTGAGACGAATTAACATTCCCAAGGCCAAGTGATTGCTCAGGTGTGGGGCCGGGATTTGAGCCCAGATATTGTGGATCCCCACAGGCACCTTATTGTGATTACCAGAAAATAAAGGCAGAAGTAAAACTTGAGAGGAAGTGACTCTGTATATCAGGATATTTATTTAAGGGAGGACAATTTTTTTTAAGTGTAGATTTGTAAATGTTTTCCCTTCACTCAACATTCTCTCCCATGTGCCCGTCACTGTATGTGGGAAACCTTCGGGCCCTCAGTGAGCTCTCAGGGATAACAAAACAAAGGCTCAGAGAGTCCAATTGTCTGAGGTCACGCTGCTGGAAAGTGCTTGTACCTGGGGTTCAAACCTAGATCTAAACTGACCCCAAAGTACATGTTGGGGGAAAGAGGATGGGTTTTTACCCTGGAAACACAAGACGATTGAGTAATAGGAAGCTGGCGTGTCACTATCAGATGGTTTGTCATGAGGTCACTCCCAACAATAAGGACTGAAGGATGCAAGACCAATTCAGAGACTTTATGTTCAACTAGGAGAGAAGGCAGTGGCAGTGACTGAAGTGGGGGGAAAGGACTTGAGATCTTTGGGGAGGTAGAATTGCAATACTTGATGACTGGGTATGGAGGGAGAAGTGAAGAGGGAGGCAGAAATGGCTGCTAGGATTCTGGCTTTGAGGACTGGATAGAGAGCGGTGACTTTTTCCCAGAGAGAACACAGAAAGAGGAATAGGTTTGAGGAGGAAGATAATCTTTGCCCTATGAAGTGGAACATCCAAATGGAGATCTCCGGGGGAAAGTTGGATCTATAGCTCTTTTGACTAAGTCTGTTTTGTGATATCCCAAGTTACATTTTCAAAAATTACACACATATTCAACCACCCAAAAAGTAATTGGGGAGATTTCCTAAAGTTGACATGCTGAGAATGTAACATTTCCTGGTGGTTACTTTCATAGAAAAGCTTGGAATCTATGGTTTTAATAAATGGCACATTTTATATAAAACAAAACTGTTAAATGAAAAACTATTTACAATTGTATTGTCATTAAAACATATAGAAAGTAACGAAGCCATGGGTACAGAAGTGATTGTCTTGAGAAGATGTGTATAATTTTAAAGATTTTTTAAAAAGGCAGACTAGGTGAATAGAGAGATTTAAGTGGCATTTAAGTGAAACCTGCAAAGGTAAGCAGTGAAGTCTAGGACCTGAGCACTAATCAGAAAAGACTGATTGATCGGGTGAGTTCCATGAGGTGTGTGGGAGGCAGGGGGGCTCACATCTGCCTCTCATATCTGCAATGGCTGCATCTAGAACAGTGCCTGGTCAGTAGGCAGCAATAAGCAATTCCCTGAAGAGTCAAGTGTGGGAAAACTACAAATGCCATGGGTTATGGCAACTGGGTGATTGGGGATGTGTTGTGAGCCTGGTGGCCGGCAGTGGGCAAAGAAATGAATAGGAGTTGAGAAAGTGAAGACCCTAACTGAGAGCTTCTTTTCCTAAACATTTTCACTGAGAATAGACACGCAGTAGCAGTTAGAGGGAGATGTATGGTTAAGGGGTACATTAAGAAAAAACCATCCTCCAATGATGGAGAAAAGGGAAGCAAAGAATAGTAATGTGATTTGAATTAAGCAAGAGTTTGACTCTGTGATAGAACCTGAGACCTTGCATATGGCTGCTGATGGCTGAATTATCTCTTGGGATATATCCTCTTGGGATATATCTTGTGATTAGTGTTTTACACGGGTTCGGAATAAGCCCATTCATTCATTTTATTCATTCAATACCTAAGCTGTTACCACATGCCACATACTTTTTAGGTACAGAAGATGTTGTTTTGACCAAGATAAGCAAGGTTCCTGTTCTCATGAAACGTATCTTCCAATAAAAGAGTCAACAAGCAGTGTTGTCCATCACACCTCAAAATCATGGCCCAGGAATAACTACTGAATCTTTATTCCAAACAGTAGGGTGGAGGAAGGGAATGGAGATTTTTAAGAAGATGCATATAGCATAGAACTTACATATCATTGACTTCAAGCTTAGCCATATGGCCACACACAGCTCTACGAAAGGATCAGAAAATGTAGTCATATAGCTGAGGAACTAATGCATAGGGAATAACTGGGCATTGGATGATAACTCTACCCTACAATCTTAAGGTAAGATTAGAGAAGTCTCAGCTTAAAGCAAGGAAGATCATAATACAATTTCATATCGCTTTGCAAGCATATATGGAAACTTATGCAAAGAGTTCTATAGTGACCTTAAGCTAAGAGGACAAAAAAAGTGGAGCGAGGCTTAAACTATAGAATAAACTACCTCAGATACAAGAAAGATTTTATGGTGGTCAGGTGATTAGGATTACATATTATATGTGTATTGTGACTAATTGGATTCCATCTTGGGTATTGTGACTAGTTGGTCATATAGAATAGGATTTTGTGTGTAAGTAATAGATAGGGTTTCTTTGGGCAGAGTCTCCCCTTATCACCGTATTCTCAACAGCATATGTGAACAAAAATGTTAAGAATTATTATTAGACCTGATTTGATGTGGAACAACTGGACTTTTCTCATTTCTGAGTTTGGAAAATTATAATCGGTATCATTAAGCAAGTAGGGCATTTGATAGTGCTGGCATTCATATTTAAGTAATCTATCCAGTGCCTCTTCCATCTGACTCTTTCTACACCTTCTGAACTGTTCTTCTACCTTCTCTCTTCTCATAGCATGCAGGTTTCTTTCTGTCCAGTGAGTCAGTCGAGATAAGAATGTTAATTTGAATTGATGCTCTGAAAAAAATTAAAAATGTGTTAGTTTGGCATTCCATTAAGGGCAGTTCATGTTCATTGGACACGTAGTTCTGGCCCCAAATGTCCACTGTGATTACAACTCCGAACATTAGGGCGCTAAGACAAGTTCTAGGAAGGGCCTGCAGTTTTAAGAGACTAGGAGTTTCTTTTTGCCCTTCCTGGAGCCTTTTCTCCTCTCCGCCGTTCTATGGTTTATTTGCATCCAGTTGCATTTGTCTAAGTGCTATAGGAAATCTAAAATCTTAGCCCACAGCCGGTGCTTCCTCAGATCACCTTCCGGTAGGGCTGGAAGAGCCTTTCTCTCCCGTCGAGTGCTCCGTTCAGGATCCTGGTTTTCTACAGCAGACGCGGCTCTACCCCTGGCTCCAAAGGCTGTAACCAACCGTCCGTGATCTGCACTTCACTAGTTTCAGGAGGGAACTGCCCTCCACACTTGCCCCGGAGACAAACTCACTGCCAAATCCACTTTGGAACAAGGCAGAGTATGAATAAATGCATTAAATGCTCTCAGTTGTTTTTTACCCAATCCTGCCAATACTCCTTCCCTCGGCATCTCCATGCTTTGCTATTTCCACTTGTTTCACTTGAGTGATATCTTGGTGCTTTTAAGATGTGTCAATTTTACTCTTAAAATGGAATCCTTGGCCAAATTGGTTTACTGAAGTTAGAACCTTTTTCTTGCAATGATTTCACGTGTTCCCTCGGTTTCTTCTGGTAGCCTTTTTGACAGCAGCCTCCTAAAATCAAGCTGATATTAGAAACACTGTAGGAAGAGGAGTCTCATTAAACTTGACAGCAGGGAAAAGTTTAAAGAAGTCTTTATCACCAAGTTTGTTCCCTGGAAACAAAACTCACAGATTTTAGGGCATGATCTTTTCCTCATGATGAGTCCATTGTCTGTTGTGGAGACAAATCAATTTTTATCCCCACAGTGTGAGATCCACCCTGTACTACCTCTAGAATGTTTTTCAAATTTTAACATGTATTTATTTTTGAGAGAGAGAGAGCTCGAGTGGAGGAGGGTGCAGAGAGAGAGGGAGACACAGAATCTGAAGCAGGCTCCAGGCTCCAAGCTGTCGGTACAGAGCCTGACGCGGGGCTCAAACCCACAAGCTGCGAGATCATGACCTGAGCTGAAGCCGGACACTTAACGGACTGATCCACCCAGGCGCCCCTAGAATTCTTCTATCAGAAGGGATTAGGATAGCAAACTGGATTGATGTAGGGGCCAGGAAATTTGTCTTAAGAGACACGTTTGGGGGCACCTGGGTGCCTCAATTGGTGAAGCATCTGACTCTAGATTTCAGCTCAGTTTATGAGCTCACAGTTTGTGAATTCAAGCCCCATTGCCAGCCCCCGAGCTGCACTGATGGTGCAGAGCCTGCTTGGGATTCTCTCTCTCTCTCTCTCTCTCTCTCTCTCTCTCTCTCTCTCTCAAAATAAATAAATGAATTTTTTCACAAGAGAGAGACACATTTGAATAGCACTTAAAAAATGAACAATTTAGGGGCGCCTGGGTGGCGCAGTCGGTTAAGCGTCCGACTTCAGCCAGGTCACGATCTCACGGTCCGTGAGTTCGAGCCCCGCGTCAGGCTCTGGGCTGATGGCTCAGAGCCTGGAGCCTGTTTCCGATTCTGTGTCTCCCTCTCTCTCTGCCCCTCCCCCGTTCATGCTCTGTCTCTCTCTGTCCCAAAATAAATTAAAAATGTTGAAAAAAAATTAAAAAAAAAAATGAACAATTTAAATTGCATTTTGGGGGGGACTAGGGCCTTGGCCCCTCCGCTGAGCAGCCTTGGCTTCTATAAGGGTGATTCTTTGAGTAATGCCACACACCCCATGAGCTATTTCTGCTCAGTTCTATTTACTATACAGATAACATAGAATGCTCCTCTGGGGGGAAAAAAATACTCTAGTTATATAGTCAGTGCTTTGTCCAGAAGAGGCAAAACAAAACAAAACAAAAAAGCCCCCTGAAAACAGCTGAAGCCAGGGCCCAAACCCGATCTGCCCTGTTCTTTGCAGCCACAGTGTTAGAGCTGGCCCATCTGGACCATTTGATAAACCTCTACTCATTCTTTGAGGCTTCTGTGAAGTGGAGCTTGGCTGCCAAGCTTCTTTGACTCCCTTAAGGCTGTAAAATTCTGCATCTGCAATTAGTTCCTTCTGCAAATCTCTACCATTACACAGCCTTGTATCATATGATGATTGTTATGTATGTATGATAATTGCATGTATGTATGCATGTATGATATTGTTTTCTTATTTGAACCCTCCCCCTCCACCCGATTAAACCAGGCACTCTCTGAAGACAGAGCTATTTTATTTAGGTGTTTGTATCCCCGGCGCTAAGTATGAAGCCTGGCTTGCCACTGTCCCACACGCTTTTCTTGAATGAATGGGTGCGTGAATGAAAAAGTTGAGTCGAGAGCACCAAAAATCACAATTCAAGAACGACTGTAACGATTCCTTACTTTTCAGTATTCTCTAGTATTCTCTTCTGTGCCTCTGCGTCTAGTTTCTGTTCCCTGATAGCATGTTTAAAAACGGTGGCTATTTTATAATCCTCTCAAGTGTGTGGGTGAGGAAGGCAGGCAGGTCACAGTGGGAACTGGGCATCCCTGCTCCGGGACCACTGCGGCCTGAGCTGGAGCACGTCTAGCAACCGGGGCTGGGCAGGAAGGCTCATCTGGGGCCACAGGTCTGAAGCAGCGGTTCTGGCCCGTCAGCCGGGCTCCCCCTGCTTCTGGGTGTCATGACTCAAGCCTGCTTCTTCACTCACACGTGGGGGGCCTGGCCTGCCAAGGCCGGAGTGTCTGGAACTGGTTGGATATGCCTCCCAGCATGGCTCTCTCAGAGTAGTCAGACCTTTTCCCGGACACAAGTATAAATCCCAGAACGTTTCACTTCTCTGGTAAACACTATTTAATATAAAAATATGGGGGAGGAAGGGAGAGGTGTGGTGAGCAACATTCCTTCAATTAAAACAAAAAAACCCTTCAAAGCCAGTTCCTTTACTGGAAGTAAAGTTAGGAAGTTCGTCCAGAACATCACCTTACAATGGATTATGTTAAATTTACGGGGCGCCTGGGTGGCTCAGTCGGTTAAGCATCTGACTCTTGATTTCGACTCAGGTCATGATCTCACAGTTCGTGAGATGGAGCCCCGCATCGGGCTCTGTGCTGACAGTGTGGAGCCTGCTTGGAATTCTCTCTCTCTCACCCTACTCTGTCCCTCCCCAGCTTGCACTCGCTCAAAATACATAAGTAAATAAACTGAAGAAAAAAAAAAAAACCCAGCAAGATTATGTTAAATTTTCTGTGACCAAATCTTTCTGCACTACCTGGAATCTAAGTAATCCCCTTTCCCCCTTGGTCCCTGAGTGTTTTAGTTCTGAGAAAGAATAGGGATTTCTGCAGGTGCCTTCAGAAACAAATGTGCCATTGGTTACATTCCTTTTGTGATGTTTCGAATTGTATGTTTGACAATAGCGTTTACCTTAAATCAAATATAGGAGCAATAGGAGAAAATTCCTAAAATCTACATGCTAAGAACATCATATCTTTCTAGCGGTTACTTCGGTAGCGCAACTTAGTATCTACAGTTTCAGCAAATGAAGTGTCCAGTGTAAAATAAAGCCATTGCCTGAAAACAAGACTTTAAATGTTACTATCGTTGCAATGTTTAGCTAGTAATTGCCCTGTGAACGCACACTGTGAACGGCTTGACGTGCATAAACTCGTACAGCCACAAAAATCTCGGGATGTGGTAATATGAAAGCCCCTCAGGGCAACTCTCCACATGGCACCATTGACCCCCCGATCCGATCCCATTACATAAGGATTTTCCCTTCTCTTGGGAAGTAGATGGAGGAAGCATGCTGTTTGCTGTTGCCTATTTTTGAAACAAGGTATGCCAAGGTCTCTGTGCCCTTCCCCAGAAGAATGGGGGGGGGGGGGGTGCAACATCTGCAAAGTCTGCTTAGCACTCTCTTGGGTAGAAATCATGCTTTGCTGGCATTTTATGTTTCTATAAAAGAACAGGGAGACACTCGCCCCTCAGAGTCCTCAGTGAAGTAAGAAAGCCGTGATTAGTTAGCAATTGTGATTCGGTGTCTTCAGAGGAGAAAGAAAGAAACAGGGGCAGAAAACTACAACTTCCCTCCTGGTATCCCTGCAGGGGCTTAACTCAAGGCCAAACAGTCACAGAGAGAACAGTGGCAATTCTGAGGCTCAGAGAGAGTTTGGATAATTAATTATAATTAAGTGGTAATTAATAATGATTTGAATAATTGAGGGTTCCCTACCTTCAGGCTGTGGGCTGGAGACAGTAACACTCTGAGCCATAATGGAGCCCGAGACAAAGGGGAAATCAGTAACATGTATCCCATCTTTACTAAAATTGTTGATAGTTTGTTCATTACAGGTTTTTTACATAATTTTGTTTTTCAAAACATTCCACTTATTTACTATTTATCTTGGTTGCCGAGTTTTTGTGCCCCCTTAAATTGGGCTCCTGTGGCAAGTGCCTCACTCACCTCTCCTTAGCCCAGAAACAATGGAAGGGGCATCTGGATACTGCTTGGCCTGACCTGGAGGTGGGAATAGAGGGAGTCAAATCCTTGGGAGGGAGTCAATCCTCTGATCCTGGGTGTCCTGAAATTTCCAAATTACTGAGAACGGGATAACCAAATTCTAGTCTGGGATTAAAGACAGCCCAAGTCTTCTGTGTACCATTATTACTACATGTTACAGATGAGGAACAGAGTCTCAGTGCATGTGACAGACATGCCTAGATGACAAATCTAGAGAGTGGCAAGTGAGGACTTGAATCCATACCCGGCCGACTCCACAGGCTGTACATCCCACCATTCCCCACAAAAATGATAAATAATGTATTTTTTTTTCTTAATACTCAACTAGAAAGTTGAAGTCGTAATTCCCACCACCTCAAAGTGTGAGGCACGAATACTGCCTGTATTTGGAGGCAGTGTCTTTAGAGAGGTAATAAGTTAAAATAAGATCATTAGGGTGAGCCTTAATCCAAATGACTGGTATCCTTTTAAGAAGAGGAAGTTCAGGTGCCTAGGTGGCTCAGCTAGAAGTCATGACACAATACCTTCTGTTAACTTTTAGTAACTTTTTCTTCATATAGAAGTAGTATATATTCATTGAAAAGAAAATACACATAAATGAGAGAAATCAAAATAAATCAAAATCCTACCCCAAGAACCACCCACTGTTAGCGTTTTGTTGCATCTCTCTCCAAGTTTTATTTTAGTAAAGATACATTATATTTTGGGACGCCTGGGTGGTTCAGTTGGTTAAGAGTCTGGCTCTTCATTTCAGCTCAGGTCATGATCTCGAGGTTCATGAGATCGAGACCCACGTCCAGCTCTGTGCTGACAGCATGGAGCCTCCTTGGGATTCTCTCTCCCCCTCTCTTTCTGTCCTTCCCCATCTGGTGGGCATGTGTGCATGTGCTCTCTCTGTCTCTCTCTCTCAAAATAAATAAATAAACATTTTTTAAAAAGGATAAATTATATCTGTATGATTTAAAAATAAAACTAAGCTACAGACAGTAGTTTTTAATGTGCTCTCAACAGTATGCTGTGAACATCTTTTTCTGTCATGCTTTTTTTGCAGAGTAACTTGCAATAGCTTCATAATATGCAATCACTGGTTCATGAATATTTATTGAAGGCCAGCTACTCTCCAGGCAGTGACCCGGCACTGGAGATGTGTCTGTTAACAAAACAAAAAATTTGTCCCTCTAGGGCTAACGTTTAAATAGAGGGAGACCTTCCATAAATGTTTTACTCATTCTTAAAATAAATAAATAAATAAATAAATAAATAGAGGGAGACCTTCAAAAAATAAATGAATCAATGTGTGTCACTTAATAGGGACACTATTTTGGATGTGTCGGGGAGTCTTCTGTGACAGGAAGCTGTTTTGGGCTGAACTCCACCCCCCGTGGCCCCCTGCACCCCAATTCAGATGTTGAAGTCGTAATTCCCACCACCTCAAAGTGTGAGGCACGAATACTGCCTGTATTTGGAGGCAGTGTCTTTAGAGAGGTAATAAGTTAAAATAAGATCATTAGGGTGAGCCTTAATCCAAATGACTGGTATCCTTTTAAGAAGAGGAAGTTCAGGTGCCTAGGTGGCTCAGCTGGTTAAGTGTCTGACTTTGGCTCAGGTCATGGTCTCATGGTTTGTGGGTTCGAGCCCCGCGTCGGGCTCTGTGCTGACAGCTCGGAGCCCGGAGCCTGCTTTGGATTCTGTGTCTCCCCCTCTCTCTGCCCCTCCCCCACTCACGCTCTGTCTCTCGAAAATAAAATGTTAAAGAAGAGGAAGTTTGGACACAGACATACGGAGAGGGAAGGCCACGTGAAGACACAGGGAGAAGATGGTCACCTATAATCCGAGGAGTGGGGCCTGCTACAGGTCTTTCCCCACACGGCCTCAGGAAAAGCCAACCCTGTCGGCACCATCTGGGACCTCCAGCCTCTAGAACTCTGAGAAAAGCAGTTTCTGTTGTTTAAGCTACCAAGCTGGGTACTTTGTTACCCAGTGAACTAACAGGAGCAGAGAGGTCCGAGTGCAGTGAGAGGGTACAAGTCCCGCAGTACGCCGGGAGCGGCTTGCTCCCTCGCTCTGCACTAGAGGGAAGCAAAGGAGCCAGGTTCCTGGAAGGGTAACTGAGGGGAGAACGGAAGGAGGTGAGGGCAGAAGAGGAAGCGGGGTACCACTAGGACCCTGCGGGCCTCAGAAAGGGCTTCAGAATATAGTCTGCAAAATAGGAAGCCGCTGGAGAACCACTGGAATATATATATATATATATATATATATATATATATATATATATATACACACATACAGTTAAAAAACTGGCTTTTTAAAAAATGTTTGTATTTTGAGAGAGAGGGCGAGCGAGCAGGGGAGGGGCAGAGAGAGAGGGAGACAGAGAATCCCAAGCAGGTTCTGCACTGTCAGTGTGCAGCCGGATGTGGGGCTTGATCCCGCCAACCATGAGATCATGACCGGGGCCCAAATCAAGAGTCGGACACTTAACCGACTGAGCCACCCAGGCGCCCCGGACCTAGCATATTTTAACAAAGGTCCTCGGCTCCTTTGGGGAGCCCATGTATCAAAAAGCTTGTAACCCTCTTATCCATCAATCAATATGTGGCAGAGCTTCAGGGACACTGGCCCCGAGTCCTAAGCCCTCTTTGTACCCCCACCATCCCACTTGGCCATCCTACCCCCCTATCTGATAAACTGGATAAACCGTCATTTTAAACCAGCCTCAGACTTGTTCCATGAGTCCTCTTGCACAGGGTCACTCAGCGAGACCTCTTTCCCCATTTCAAGGCCTTCTGGTGGCTAACCCTTTCTCTCCCTTACCTCTTCTCCCTCTCGCTGGATCTGACACCCAGGTTCTCAATCCTCAGGCTCCCTCTACCCCAACTCAAGCCTTCCTAGCTCACTGGCACCAGCTGCCGTCTGCCAGAATTCCATCTTACTCTTCTCTCCTGCTTCTCTCCCTCTCATGCCCTCATTCCCAGGGAATGGAGAAATGGAAGCCTTATCTGATATCTGTAAGTGAAATTTCAGGGAAGTAGACAATGTCTGTTAGTCGGATATGGGACTGAAGTCATGGCTACTCTGCCCCATTTGGAAGCCTCACGCCTTCTGTTAAAGGAGATGTGGTTTATACATACAATGGAATACTACTTGGCATGAGAAAGAATGAAATCTGACCATTTGCAGTAACATGGATGGAACTGGAGGGTATTATGCTAAGTGAAATAAGTCAGTCGGAGAAGGACAGATACCATATGTTTTCACTCATATGTGCAACTTGAGAAACTTAACAGAAGACCATGGGGGAAGGAATGGGAAAAAAATAGTTTCAAACAGAGAGGGAGGGAGGCAAACCATAAGGGACTCTTAAATGCTGAGAACAAACTGAGGGTGGATGGGGGGTTGGGGAGAGGGGAAAGTGGGTGATGGGCACGGAGGAGGGCACTTGTTGGGATGAGCACCGGGTGTTGTATGGAATCAAATTTGACAATAAATTATATTTTAAAAAAATCAGAGGTAATGGGTAGAGGGGCAGTTAAGTAGCTAGGAGTTGGACTGAACTTTGACCAGTGAGCTCCTCCAGGGAAGCTTTTGTTAGTTTCCAGATTCCTCTTAGGCTCCTGAGGGGTCCTCTCTCATGAGCCCTCATCAGTAGCTTCCTTTAAGAATGTATGTACAGATGTTTGCCTCCTGTTCAAGGTCTGTCCATGTCCTCCACCAGCCCCCGAGGCCTATTGACTCTATCAATGTATACTTATCCTGCTGTAGGCTGCATTTTGACTGTTATTCACTTCATGAAGACACGAGATCAAACTGTTCTCTCTCAAAGAACAATAAACACACAGAAGTGGAAAAAAAACAAATGGATGCCATTAGTAAGGGTGCCAGTTCAGCCCAGACTCTTGGGCTGATCTGTTCACTTGACCACAGATGAGAGTTGACATTAAAAAGACAGGTAGCTGAATATTCCCAAGGGCAAACACCGCAGGGCTAAAGAAGGGGAACCCCAGGAGGGTCACTGGCCTGGGTCCCTGCTCTCACAAAGGGCCTCAATGCCACCAGGTTAAACCAGTATTTACAGAGAAGCATTGGTAGGTTTGAAGAAAGAAGATCATTTCCTCCCAACTTATCTCTGTTTCTCATTACTGGGCCACATCTGTCGTGAATGTTGAACCAGTATTTTTTTTTTTTTTTTTTTTTAATTTTTTTTTCAACGTTTTTTATTTATTTTTGGGACAGAGAGAGACAGAGCATGAACGGGGAGGGGCAGAGAGAGGGAGACACAGAATCAGAAACAGGCTCCAGGCTCCGAGCCATCAGCCCAGAGCCTGACGCGGGGCTCGAACTCACAGACCGCGAGATCGTGACCTGGCTGAAGTCGGACGCTTAACCGACTGCGCCACCCAGGCGCCCCATGAACCAGTATTTTTAATAAATCCCCTAATAATTCCCTTAATCATCCTGGGAATAGCATAATTATATTGAACTGAATGTGTGTGGGTGTGCATGTGTAGGTTGAAATTGTTTACTTCTTAGATACTGACATTTAAAATATACCCCAAAGTTGTAACACTATTTTGGCATTTCTTTTTCTTTTTTTTTTTCTTCTTCTTCTTCTGTTTGCTTTAGTTTGGTTGGTTTGCTTTAATATGGAAGTGGCCTGTGCTTTTCCTGACCTCTGAAAGGCCTTATGAAAACCTGAAACCGAGGCAAGGTGACAAAGTCTGGTCATTTAGCAGTAGGGCCTCCTCATGTTACTTCTTTACTTAGAAAAATAAAATGTTGTTGCAGAAGATCCCAAGTTACAAATGTTCTTCCTAGGCCAGCCAGTTTCTGAATTCTTAGATTTTTTTTGTTTAATTTGGCTATCAGGGAATTTTCTAGACTGGAAACATCTAAGCAAGACCAAAACAAAATCTCAAGTGTGAATCCACATCTTCCAGGTTGAGTGAGAATCAGATATGCCTCTGGGATGAAGTGACCAAGGGAATTGATTTTCACCCTACATTGTCATCTCAAAATCAGATAGAAGGTGAGTGAAAAATTATACAGGTTTCTGCGTATCTTACCAGATTCTCATTCCTATTTTCTTGGGCAAAAGAGCAAAGTGCCTGGTGTACTTTTTTAAGAACGTTAGCAAAACTGTGGTTTAATCTTTGTAATTGTCATTGCTAACCAGACACTAACGGTGTCTCTAGGTTCAGTAGAGAAATGACAGCATAAAACTTCTTAGTAACACTCATACTTCATAATAATACCGTCATCTTGAGTTTGAGGGATCATGACACTGTCTGTACGTAGTTTTAAATTCCCCAGTGATGCCAAATATATTTGTGTCAACAGACGCTGTTCCAAAATACCGGAGTTCAATTTAGCTGAATACCAGGGGACTGACTCAAATTACGTTGAAGGAAAAAAAATATATCTTTAACCAACTCAGATGGAAAAACATGGAAAATCTGTGTTACAAAGGGTTGTAAAGTAGTAAAGTAAGACGTTTCCATAAAGGCTAATACATTTTGTATTTTCTTTAATTATATTATTGCAACCTTTTTCAATTCCATGTGTGAAAATGCTGTTTTTACCAACTCATAATAGCATCTAATTCACTACTATTAACACATCACTGTTTTTAGAAATGTGGAAGTTTGTCTTCTATTACAGAACTATTTAATATAGTGAAATACCAATAATCGTAGTAATAATAATCACTAATGTAATATCGAACTCTAAGCAAGTACTTAATATGAGCTAGAAGCTTTGCTAGTTAAGCACTTTTGTGGATTATTTTATATAAACCTCCTGACAACCTTATGAGATAGGTAATTTGTTAATTCTTATTCTAGTGAATGGCTAAGATTTTTATTGAGAATCTACTATATGCCGGGCACTGGACACGTATTAACTCATTCATTCCTCGCAACTCTCCACAAAGCAGGTGCTCTCATTATTCCCATTTTAGGGATGAGGAGACTAAGGCACAGAGTTGAAGTGACCCGCCAAAGGCCAGACAGCTGTAAGTGACAGAGCCAACACTTAAACTCTGTCTGTCTCCAAGCTTAATCTCTTCCTTACTAAGCAGCCGCTCAACACAAATTACATTTTTTTTTTGAGCCTTTTGTGTGTCAGGCACTGTATCAAGTGATCTTCATGGGTTAATTATTCCTCCTTGAGGAGCTCATTGTTTTCCCATTTTTCAAATGAGGAAAATGAGGCACAGGCCACTTGCTCAGGGTTCAAAACCTGGTTGGGCCTGACTCCCAAGCTCGTTCTCTTTCCATTGTATTGCACGGGAAAAGATAGTATGGCTTCTGAAGGTGCCTGGTGACTCTGAGGGAAAAGTCTATGTTTTGTGGGAATCCAATTAATCAGGTCCTGACGTAGGAGAAACACTCGATCAATATAGCATGCTGTACGTCAGACACACAGGCGTGGACAACTGGACGACACCGTCTCCATGGGTCTCACTGCACCTTCCAGCATTGGCCCAAGAAACAGAGACCAAAGAAAGGCAGATGAGGCCGCCGTCTTCAGAAACCAGCCCTAGAAGGGCTCCGGCAGTGTTGTGGCCACATCTGGAAGACATGGGGTCAGAACGTGGCCTCACCAGTGCTGATTCCACATGGTTTTAAGCCACTTGTGAGGGCCAGTGTTTGAAAGGTTCAAGTGGCAGGCAAGCAGTGGAAGCACCGGAGACACCATCCTTGCAGGGTGAAAACCCGCTTAGTCGTTTTTCCTGTTATTCATTTTGAGTTTCCTCTTCCTTATCATCGAACATTGTTTAAGGAATTACTGAAGTACGAAGCTGCAGCAATTTCTATTTGCTTAAGTTGCTTTTTGACATATATTCTTAGCCTCAGCTTTTGACAGCAACCTTCAAAAATCTGGCCGTGGTGCCAGGCCAGGCTTGTGCACTGTGCAAGAGATAGTTCTCCTGAAAAAGAGGTGCTTCATTTTCCTGAACCATATACACAATTGTCCCCTTTTCTTTGATCCTTCAGAAATGAGTCTTTCACACAATAACCCACTGTCATTTCTTCTTCCTGAAATCATCTCATTATATATATATATATATATATATATATATATATATATATATATATGTAGGTATACACACACACACACACACACACACACACACACACTATATTCATATAATCACAGGTTGACTTACAATGCTTGAGTCTTCAAAGAAAAGAAATACACAATAATAAATGTATAAGGAAAGATTATATGGCACCTAGCAGGTACTCAATACATTTTGTTAAAGTGAAATAAAATACATTTGAAAACATAAATTATAAAAGATCAAGGCTTGTCCCTGGATTTAAAAAACACAGTTATAGCCTCAGAACATAACCAACCCCATAAACAAAGATTTATGCACAGATATTTATTGCAGAAAACATGGAAACAATATAAATAGGCAATTAGAATTATGAAGTAAATGGCATACCCATGAAGAAATATTATGCAACCATGTAAATGATGCTTATAACGTGTTTTAAGAACACGGAGAAATGCTTTTGTAATGCAAAATTTATCAAATAAAGGGAATAAAGAATAAGTTCAGTTCCATAAGGATACATTGAAGGGGTGCCTGGGTAGCTCAGTCAGTAGAGCATGCGACGCTTGTGAGTTTGAGCCCCATGTTGGGTGTAGACATTACTTAAAAATAAAATCTCAAAAAAAAAAAAAAAGGATACGTTGAACAGAATGAAAAACTGGAAGGGAATATGCTCACATGTTAATCGGGTTTCAGGGTAGTGAGACTACTTTTTTCTCTTGCTTTTCCATTTTTCAGAATTTGTCTCAAATAATGAAGATTTCTTATTTTGATAATTAGAAAAAATGAAAAAACTAGAAAACACTTCTACAGACAAAACTTATTCATACAGCAACTCAAAATCAGTGAAAAGTTTATACATTTATGATATAAGTTAAACCCATTGGGTGGTTTTAAATATAATCCTGTAAGAGCCACATAATTGAGTTTCCATAATCCTTGTAGGCAATCTATTCCAAAGTATGATGGTCAAACATTTCAAGCTTACCTTCAATTATTTGCTTTCAATATAATCCACGATGAATCAGTGACTTTATAGCAAATATGTGTGCTGTCGTATTCTGACATCTTTCTTTTAGTAAACAACCTACCATCTCACCTTTTCCTTATTTTATCATCCCTTGATTGTTTTTATTGCAGTATCTATTTTCTCAGGTTCTTGGGGTGCTAATTCTCCCATTCACTGTCTCCTGACTTTCTCTCCCGTTGGCTCATTTCCTCGTGAGGTCTGTGGTTTTTCACTGTGAGCATATCTTTAGCAAGATGCATTGTTTCTTTTGTTGTTGCATGTGTTTTGAGTCACAAAAGTGCCCTCAAAGAGAGATTTTGCATTTGCTTCTGGCATGGCCCTCTGGGATTCCATTCCATTCAGGACCCACTTTTATACTAATTTCTGGGCTCAGAAGTCCCATACCATGTGGACAGTATAAATTTAGACCTTATACTTTTGCACGGGTTTCTATTTCTCAAAGGAAACTCCCTCTTACACACAAAGCACGCAGGGCACAAGCTTCCTGTAGGCCATGGGTGTGGTCTGTGTAACATTCTTGTCACAGAGCGGTCAGCCCTCCCTGGACTCTGCTCTGCAGCAAACGTCTTGGTTCCAGCTCCCAGCTGGTAGGAGCCCTCAGTCACAGCCTTCATCTTCACAAAGATAGCACTAAAATGCCAGCCCATGGCCATTAGGGCCGACGTCTGGGTAACAGTGTCCCTGGGACTTCTTTGTTGTCTCATACACCAATTGTTCTCATTTTGAGTTCCATCTTTTGTTTTGGTACCTGGCTGTTTCCTTTCAAAGGCCACACACACACACACACACACACACACACACTTTTAGGGTTATTGCATTTTATTCAGGAATCCTATGGTGTAGAGTGGAAAGAATTGCCTCAGCTAAATTTCAAGTCCTCAAGAGGTTTTTGGGAGAAGAGTACCTCAGACCGTATCATTAGCACACCCGGTGTGTTGCTGTCCCTTTTGAGGAGACTCACAAGAGACGAGTCATTAACAACAGAGCATCTACGTTTTTCCAATTTTTCACCTTTTAAAATAAGTTCAAGGCTCGAGGAGCCTGGCTGGCTCATCAGTTGAGTGTGCAACTTTTTAAAATTATTATTATTAATGTTTATTTATTTTTGAGGGGGGGGGACAGAGGGTGAGCCAGGTGGGGCGGGGAGGGAGAGAGAGAGAGAGAGAGACACCGAATGTGAGGCAGGCTCCAGGCTCTGAGCTGTCAGCACAGAGCCCGAGGCGGGGCTTGAACTCACAAGCCATGAGATCATGACCTGAGCTGAAGTCAGACGCTTAATTGACTGAGCCACTCAGGCGCCCAGAGTGTGTAGTTCATGACCTTGGGTGTTAAGCTCAAGCCCCGCATTGGGTGGAGAGATTACTTAAAATAAATTAATTAATTAAAAAAAACAAATTCCAGGGGCGCCTGGGTGGCGCAGTCGGTTAAGCGTCCGACTTCAGCCAGGTCACGATCTCGCGGTCCGTGAGTTCGAGCCCCGCGTCAGGCTCTGGGCTGATGGCTCGGAGCCTGGAGCCTGTTTCCGATTCTGTGTCTCCCTCTCTCTCTGCCCCTCCCCCGTTCATGCTCTGTCTCTCTCTGTCCCAAAAATAAATAAAAAATGTTGAAAAAAAAAAAAAACAAAAAAACAAATTCCAGGCTCTTCATGTATGATAATATGATCTTCATTTCCTTAAATTCTTTTGTTAGAATTTTTTTAATGTTTATTTATTTTTGAGAGAGAGACAGAATATGAGCGAGGGAGGGCAGAGAGAGGGAGACACAGAACCTGAAGTAGGCTCCAGGCTCTGAGCTGTCAGCACAGAACACGATGTGGGGCTCAAGCTCACAGACCGTGAGATCATGACCTGAGCAGAAGTCGGATGCCTAATTGACTGAGCCACCCAGGCGCCCCTCCTTAAAATTCTTTACTGGGTAGAAATGCTCTAAGAATGTCATCCTTTATGTGTGTTGAGGTGGGCAAAAAAGCTAAGAAGTTTCTCTGGACTGTATCCACCACCCTCGTAGTATCATCTGAAGACAGCTTCAACACCAAACCATGGTCAAACTAATTCTTAAAAAGTAAATACCAGGCTTCATAATGGCCAGCAGAAACTAGATTTACTTCCTGCATATTTCCCAGGATTTTTCTTATGATTAATTCCAAAGGGCAGTGTCACCCAGATGAAACATAATTTATAAAGTATGTGCTGTGGCTGCCCAGGTACCATAATAGGGAAGTGAACTGGGCTTCCTCCCTCACCGTGAGTTCAACCCTGGCCGAAGGGAAGAGCCCAATAGAGGGAAAATGAAACCTACCTTAATGAGGGCATCCTTCACCTTGTGCCTCTTCTCCAGGCCGGGGGTCAATCTTGCTCCCGAGATCGCTAGCATTTATAGCCACATCCTCCTTATTGGTGGAGAAAAATTTAAGGCGGGGGGGGGGGGAATGCTGGGTACACATAAGCACAACCCAGGGGTAACTGATCAATAGGTTCTGATTTTTATCTGCATCAATAAGATGAGTTTTCCTCCAATGCGTGGACACCTCAACAGAGAGTAACGTTTTTCAAAAAGACATAAAACTTGTTTCTTGCTGGGGATAGAACATCACCAAGATTTTTGGAAGCTCTTTTTGCCACCTGTCACCTCGTTGGCTTGTTATCGCTCATTTCACTGCAGAAGTTGCCCAGGGCTGAAGGCCCCCAGGTGTCCACTGGGCAAAGCCGGGGCACCGAAGTTAGCACTGCCCTGCAACCTTCCCTGACACAAGTTTCCCTTTGCAGCCCTGAAATTGGTTCGGTGCTTCTGTCCAGATTTCCTTGCTCGTAGCTCAGTGGGCGGGTCTAACCCTCTCATTCTGATCCGTCCGTGTCTCCGCTCCACCACTACTGGAATTTCCACTCATATCGCTGCCCTTCCACCGTAAATCTTCCCCTCGTTATTCCTGAACTCAGTCCACATGGGCTTTCACATGAGCCAACAGCACATTTGCCACCTCCGCTTGTGTTAACCATTGGCCGCAATCTTCTCAGTGCCAACAGACGAACCAGTGTGATTCAGGCAGGAAAGGTAGAAACGACTGTGACAGATGTTTGGAAAGCCAAACACTACTTGGTACCTCACTTGTGATGGGAAAATATTCTGACACACACGAGGCATCTGAATTTATTAGGCTGGCACAGCTAGAACGTAACTACTGATAGCTGGGTATTTTCTCACAGTCTGATAACAGCTTTGTTGCATGATAGCCCTTGGTCATTTATTGCTTCCTGTGGCGAGACACATAGAAAAGAGCGTAATTATGCCTTGACTGGCTGACTTGGATTTGTGACTCATTTGATCAGAAATGTGTGCTCTAACCATAGCAGTTTAATTCATAGTCGCAGGTGGCCTGAGAGTAGATTTAAAAACAAGACTAGAGAGCACTTAGGAAAAAAGAGCTGCTTCCCTAAGTTAGTGTTTCTGCTTTGCTTACTATTTTAGCCCCAAACACGCTTGAGTTTTGATTTTGGCCCTGTAACTTTGTAAAAGCTATACAGGTAAGTCCAAAGGGCTAAATAGAGGGGCGCCTGTGTGGTTCAGTCGGTTGGGCGTCCCATTTCGGGGATGGTTCATGACCTCACGGCTTGTGAGTTCGAGCCTCGCGTTGGGCTCTGAGCTGTCAGCACAGAGCCCGCTTCGGATTCTTTGCTCTGTCCCTCTCTCTCTCTCTCTCTCAAAAATAAATAAGCATTAAAAAAAAAAAGGGCTAAGTCGGTAATTAAAAGGTCATAAAGTCTCTTCACGTTGCTTCAGCCTGGAGAGATGGACCTGTCCAGGATCTTCCATGTGTGAAGAGCAAGAAACAGCAGGGAGTGGAAGAGGAAGGGATCGTGAGCAACAGGTCTGTGGTACAAAGATGAACGTAGCTGTGTCAGTGACAGAAAATGGGCAGAGAGGAGACAGGCCAGGTCCCCAGCTTTGCCCCATGCTCGGGCACAGGAATGGTGGCACAGCATCGGCCCCAAGAGAAGATGAGAAACCCAGATCCGCAAGGTCATGGCGCTGAGAGGTTGCTGGTGTGGAATGTTCGTAGGGTTGGTCTGGGATCATCTGAGGATCCCAGAGGCGAGCGACTGAATCTGGCTGGAAAATAACTGTGAGTGGAATTATTGATTTCTTGACAACACTTTGTAGACATACTGGATGTTGTTTCATCCGGTTGTTTGTTGTTTCAATCAAAGGATTGAAGTCAAGACAAGGACTTGTGAGAATGGGTGGGAAATCTGGAGTCGGCACGTAGAAGTCCTTATTCAGAAATCTCATAAAAATCAGGAGTAGACACAAGATAGAAACATGAGGCGCATTGACAAGGACGAGCTGAAAAACGGTGAAGAGGTCAAAAGATAAGACACTGAACACCCTTCAAATGGGATTTCTCCCAGCATTTGAACTTTTTGAAATCTCACTATCCTCAGGCAATCCTCAAAAAACATAATTTATTTTCTACTTAATGACTGACAAAGGGGCTATCAATTTCCCATAGAGGCCATGTGATGGTGAATTTTATGTGTCAACATGACCAAGCTAAAGGATGCCCACGTAGCTGGTAAAACATTATTCTGGGTGTGTCTGTGAGGGCATCTCTGGAGGAGATCAGTATCTGATTCCATAGACTGCATAAAGGAGATTCATCCTCACCGGTGTGGGTGGGCAACATCCAATCTGCAGAGGGACTGAATGGGACAAAAAGGCAAAGGAAGAACAAATTCTTGGCTTTTTCTTTTTGAGCTGAGGTGTTCACCTGCCCTTGGCCATGAGTGCTCTTGGCCTCAGGCCTTTGGACTCCAGGACTTACACCAGGCCCACCCCTACCCACTACACACAGTTTACAGGCCTTCAGACTCAGACTCAATTATACCACTGTTTGTCCTGGTTCTCTGGCTTGCAGAGAACTGATCACGGGACTTCTTGACCTCCATAGTTACGTGAGCCAATTCTTAGAATTCCCTAAATTCCTATGATGTATATTATGATCTATACATTCACACATTTCATATCCTATTGGATCTGTTTCTCCAGAGAACTCTAATGCAGGCCATTTCTTCACATAAAGTCTTCTATTATAGGGAGAATATAAACCACATTTAAAAATACAACCAGGCTTCTTCTTCTATTCCCTTTCCTTCTTTTCTCTTCTCTTCCTCAACAGTTCAGTCTTAAAGCCATGGGGTGAGCAAAACAAGAGATGTGTCTGTGGCAGTAGGGGGCTGAGTGGGGAATGGCCCAGGGTGGGGTACCAGAGTCTGCACAGAGAGAACAGGTACCCCATTAGAGGGGTAGCCTGGCACAAATGTCAGAGCCCTCGTGGTGTGCCAAGGCTATCCCGTGGAGACCAGTCTTGGTATAGTGGAGGTGGAGGTTCTAACCTGAGTAGGGTGAGGTAAGGTTGCCAGATTTAGCAAAAAAAACCAAAAAACAAAAAACCCACCCCCCCAAAAAAACCCCCAAAACCAAAACAAAACAAGACACCTGGTTAAGTTTGAAGTTCAGATAAACAATAAGTAATATTTTTAGTATGAATATCTTGCATGAATTCTTTGAAGTTTCTCTGAAATTCAAATTTAACTGGACATCCTATATTTTGCCTGGTAACGGGATGATGGGGGACATCGACCCAGAGGGTGGCCTGGAGTGGGGGTGTTGGAGCTTGGGTGGGGTGGGGAGGGCATCCATGAGGATGGGGAAGTGGCCCAAAAGGAGGGGGTCAGAGCTGGAGTAGGGAAAGGAGGGCCTTGGAGTGGGAAGTGGAATGGCAGAGGAGTTGTGAGGTTCCTGGGGCTGCTGTAACAAATGACCACAGATCTGGGAGCTTCATGCAACAGAAATCTATTCTCCCCCAGATATGAAGGGCAGGGGTCTGAAATCAAGATGTCTGCTCGCAGTGCCACATCCAAATACTCTAGGGGAGAATCCTTCCTTGCCTCTTCCAGCTTTGGGTGGCCACAGGCATATTTCTTGGCTTGAGGCTGCACAACTCCAATCCCTGCCTGGGTCTCTATGTGGCCTTCCCCTCTTCTCCCTGTGTGTCTCTCCCCTGTGTGTATATCCTTTCTAAATTTATTTATTTTTGAGAGACAGAGAGAGAGAGCATGAGCAAGGGAGGGTCAGAGAGAGAGGGAGACACAGAATCCAAAGAAGGCTCCAGGCTCCAAGCTGTCAGCACAGAGCCTGATGTGGGGCTTGAACCCACGAGCCATGAGATCATGACCTGAGCCGAAGTCGGACGCTTAACCGACTGAGCCACCCAGGTGTCCATGTGTATATCCTTTCTAAAGACAGTGGTCATTGGATTTAGGCCTCACTCATAATCCCCAAGCCCCCTTTTCCAAAT
This sequence comes from Neofelis nebulosa, assembly GCF_028018385.1. Classification (NCBI taxonomy): domain Eukaryota; kingdom Metazoa; phylum Chordata; class Mammalia; order Carnivora; family Felidae; genus Neofelis; species Neofelis nebulosa. The sequence continues at coordinate 28,712,908 of NC_080783.1, forward strand.
AAAGTCACATTTACAGGTTTTAGGGGTTAGGATGTGGACATGTCTTTGCGGGGTGGGGGGGGGGAGCAACCATTCAACCCAGTTCAACCCAACCCTAGTAACATATAGGGAACTGATCAAATAAGAGAATATTTTAAAGATAATGCAAGTCTGGGGGTGCCTGGGTGGCTTGGTTGATTAAGTGTCCGACTTGGCTCAGGTCAGAATCTCACAGCTCGTGAGTTCAAGCCCCACATCAGGCTCTGTGCTGACAATTCAGAGCCTAGAGCCTACTTCGGATTTTTCTGTTTCCCTCTCTCCGTCCCTCCTCTGCTTGTGCTCTCTCTCTCTCTCTCTCTCTCGCTCTCTCTCTCTCTCTCTTTCTCTCTCAAAACTAAATAAACATTTAGAAAATTTTTTTAAAAGATAATGCAAGGTGTAAGAAAGTGGTCTGGTTTCATTCTTCTGCATGTTGCTGTCCAGTTCTCCCAGCACCATTTGCTAAAAAGACTGTCTTTTTTCTATAGGATACTCTTTTTTGCTTTGTCAAAAATTAGTTGGCCATATATTTGTGGGTCCAATTCTAGGTTCTCTATTCTATTCCATTGGTCTATGTGTCTGTTTTTGTGCCGATACCTTACTGTCTTGATGATTACAGCTTTGTAGTAGAGGCTAAAGTCTGGGATTGTGATGCCTCCCAGTTTGGTTTTCTTCTTCAATTAATATACTCAAAATGGATGAAAGACCTAAATGTGAGAAAGGAAACCATCAAAACCCTAGAGGAGAAAGCAGGCAACAACCTCTCTGACCTTACTGCAGCAATTTCTTGTTCGACACATCTCCAAAGGCAAGGGAATTAAAAGCAAAAATGAACTATTGGGACCTCATCAAGATAAAAGCTTCTTCACTGCAAAGGAAACAATCAACAAAACTAAAAGGCAACCGACAGAATGGGAAAAGATATTTGCAAATGACATATCGGATAAAGGACTAGTATCGAAAATCTGTAAAGAACTTACCAAACTCCACACCTGAAAAACAAATAAGCCAGTGAAGAAATGGGCAGAAGACATGAATAGACACTTTCCCAAAGAAGACATTCAGATGGCCAACAGACACATGAAAAGATGCTCATCATCACTCATCATCAGGGAAATACAAATCAAAGCCACACTGAGATACCACCTCACACACGTCAGAGTGACTAAAATGAACAAATCAGGAAACTATAGATGCTGGCGAGGATGTGGAGAAATGGGAACCCTCTTACACTGCTGGTGGGAAAGCAAGCTGGTGCAGCCATTCTGGAAAACAGTGTGGAGGTTCCTCAAAAAATTAAAAATAGAACTACACTTCAACCGAGTGATAGCACTACTAGGAATTTATCCAAAGGATACAGGAGTGCTGATTCATAGGGACACATATACCCCAATGTTTATGGCAGCGCTTTCAACAATAGCCAAATTATGAAAAGAGTCTAAGTGTCCATCAACTGATGAATGGATAAAGAAGTTGTGGTTTATATATACAATGGAATACTACTTGGCAATGAGAAAGAATGAAATCATGCCATTTGCAGCAACATGGATGGAACTGAAGGGTATTATGCTGAGTGAAATAAGTCAGTCAGAGAAGGACAAATATCATACATTTTCACTCATATGTGGATCTTGAGAAACTTAACAGAAGTCCATGGGAGAGGGGAAGGGGAAAAATAGTTACAAACAGAGAGGGAGGGAGGCAAACCACAAGAGACTCTTAAATACCAAGAACAAACTGAGGGTGGATGGGGAGTGGGGGAGAGGAGAAAATGGGTGATGGGCATTGAGGCGGGCACTTGTTGAGATGAGCACTGGGTGTTGTATGTAAGCTGATTTGACAATTATATTAAAAAAATAAAAAATAAATATGCACCCTTAACAAAAAAAGATAATGCAAGCCTGGTTTTTCCTACAGAATAGTTTGAAAAGACATTGAATTGGAATTGGGTGTATCACTGCTAACTGATGGTTTTCAATATATATAGGTAAGGTCAGAAATAATTCTAGATGTAAATGTCTGCCTGTGGGTGTGTTTGTGCTGTCTACTGGCCAGTGACACCCCAGTAGCAAGAAGTACATCTAGTGACCAGATCTTGCCTTCCAAATACCATTTCCCAGTAAAGGAAATCAGGTTTCCTTGGAGAAATAGTTGATTCCAGGACTGGTACAAGGAAAGTACAAAGCAAGCCTAGAATATTTTGCTATACCAGAAAACAAAAAGGTACTTAAAGAATAAAGTGGTCATGTTAAGGACACAAAAGTCAGCTGGACAGCTTCCAACTACCAAATCAGGGACAATTTGAGCATCAACATAAATGATGAAAAAAGTGAATTACAATGCAACATGTAAAACAAGAATCCACAAGTCCACACTGGTATACATGGATGAATAAATCAATTGCAAGTTTAATAAGAAATGGGATTTTTTTCATACTTTTAAAGGACCATCCCACAAGATATTTATCAGCTACAAAGGGGAAAAAAGTAATTTTACAATGAAGAGGTCTGGCAGACACTATCTTAATCAAATGATCAAAGTGGCCGTCATCAGTAACGGGACAGAGTTAAATCATGCACCACCTGGTAGGATGCAGAGAGAACTCAGCATCAGTTCTGTGTTCTTCTTGCCAAAAATCCACGCTAATCTTAAGTTTAATCATGAGGAAACAGCAATTAAACCCAAATTGAGGATCATTCTACAACATAACAGTCTTAGACTCTTCCACAGTGTGAAGCCAATGAGAACAAAAAAAGGCTGAACCAGGGGCTCCTGGGTGGCTCAGTCAGTTAAGCATCTGACTTCAGCTCAGGTCATGATCTCAAGGTTCGTGGGTTCAAGCCGTGCATCGAGCTCTCTGCTGACAGGTCAGAGCCTGGAGCCTGCTTCAGATTCTGTGTCTCCCTCTCTCACTGTTCCTCCCAGCTCATGCTCTGTCTCTGTCTCTCAAAAATAAATAAATGTTAAAAAAAAAAAAAAAGGCTGAACCAATGTTCCAGGATGTAGGTCACTAAAGAGATACGGCAACCACATATAATACCTGATTTGGAATTGGATGCTTCTGCTATAATGGAATGGTTGGAATGTAATGTTGGTCAAACTTGAATGAGCTCTAAGTATTATTTTTTTTAATGTTTATTTTTGACAGAGAGAGACAGAGCATGAGTGGGAGAGGGGCAGAGAGAGAGGGAGACACAGAATCCAAAGCAGGCTCCAGGCTCCGAGCTGTCAGCACAGAGCCAGACGTGGGGTTCGAACTCACAGACCGCAAGATCATGACCTGAGCCAAAGTCGGACACTCAACCGACTGAGCCACCCAGGCACCCTGAGCTCTAAGTATTATTAAGTGGTAGTGGAGTATCAGTGTTAATTTCTGGATTTTGGTTGTTATTTTATGGTCATGTAGGAGAGTGTTCTTAGGAAAACTCACAGAGAAATATTTAGGGGTGATGTGCTAGCAGGTTGATATCAACTTACTCTCATGATTAGGGAAAATAAATTTTTTTGAACAGTACTTGCAATTTTCCTGTAATTGTTTCAAAAATTTAAATCTATTGTTATTTCAAAATTTCACAACTGAAAAACATACAGCTGGAAAGGCCAAGAATTCTGTTCATATATGTTCACTGCAGCGTTACTTATAACATCAGAAAACTAAAAACAATGAAAATGTGCAACAAAATTTGTACAGAATGATTTCAACTGTATTTAAAAAGATGGAAAAAAAGATTAGAAGGAAATGTATGAAAATGTCAAGATTATGTTATCTATACGGAAAGGTTTCCTTTTTTTGCAGGGGCATGTATAATATACAGAAAGGTTCACTAGGACTAGATAGTTGAAATTAATCACAAGCTGAACAGAAGTGAGGAAAGTGATGAAGTGAAATAATCTGAGGTATAAATAGTAGAATTTAACAAGACAATGAAATCGCATCATGTATGTCTTTAATTTCTGACAAGTCAACTCTGCACACTCAAATTGTATTTTTCACACAATCTAGGGCTGAAGTGCAAACCAACAACTTCATCTGTTACCCTAGCAATAGAAACAGGGATGGACTCCTGGAAGAAAAGCTGGCTGTGCTACATTTATTAAGAAATGGTAAAGGGGGCACCTGGGTGGTTCAGTTGGTTAAGCGTCCGACTTCGACTAAGGTCATGATCTTGCAATTCATGAGTTTGAGCCCCTTGTCAGGTCTGTGCTGACAGCTCAGAGCCTGGAGTCTGCTTCAGATTCTCTGTCTCCCTCTCTCTCTGCCCCTCTCCCACTCAATCTCTCTCTCTAAAAAGAAAAAAAAATTAAAAAACAAAGAAATGGTAAAGAATATCCTAATCCTGACTATTACTATACTTTGGGCAATTCAAGGGATTTTCCAGAGTGATTGTCATACAGCAGATACAATTTTCGTTTGACATGCTGTGTAAAATGTAACCTTTGTTGAAACAGTGACTCTTGTCTTGATTTTAGAGCACATTTCAACATTGACTTTAATTCCTTCTGGGGTTCTTAACTAAATAGCCTGAACTTGTTTTTAAGTTGAGATATAATTCACATAGCATAAAATATATTCTTTTAAGGTATATATTTGGTTTTAATGATCAGTTTAACATGGCACAAGAGAACTACAAAGAGAAATTTCATTTTAAGTAATTCTACAGATTTTCTTAAAGAAAAGGACATTCAGATTCTAACATTTGGAAAGGAAAGACCAAGCCGATGGGGAAAGATCTGACTGGCCCCTTCACTGACATGGCAGGGGCTCCTCTGAGCCTGGCGACCCTGAGCCAAAGTAGACGTACACAAAATTTATTTTTAGTGCCCCCCACCCCTCACCCCTCCACTCTCTTTTTCTCCTTCCCTTTCTCTTCCCTCACTTTCTTCCATTTTGCCTGGCCTCTGGACAAACACTCTTTCCCTGACCAGAATCCACCTTGGGGTGAGGAAGAATGTGTGGAATCACAGGTAAGGCTGGAGCGACATTTTGTCATTGGTGTTATTTTCTGACAATCAGTGCTGACTGGGCAGCCACTGTGTCTGAGGCATTCTGTCCTGGAGCTGTGGGGATTCACACTCCATGGGGCTACACACCTCGGAATCAAGTCCCTACCTGTCCTGCCCAGGCCACTTCATGGAGGCAGCCTGGCACCCAGAGAGGGCAGCAGTCTGGGGGTCAGGTAGGACTGGCTGGAACTCTGCTTCGTGGTTTGCTGTGTATAAGATCCTGGCCGATTGCACTCTCTCTCCAAGCCTCACTTTCTTCCCGGTAAAATGGTAGTAAGGGTAGTCCCAGCTTCTAAAAGATGTAAAGATTTTTTAAAGGATCCTTCAATGTTACTTCTGTTTTGTATTAGTTTCCTGTTGCTGCTGAAACAAATTACCAAAACAACACAACTTTGTTGTCTTATAGTTGTGCAAGTTAGTTTAACATGGGTCTCACTGGGCTAAGACCAAAGTGTTGGCAGGGCCACATTCCTTCTGGAGGCTCTAGAAAAGAATCCATTTCCTTGCCTCTTCCAGCTTCTAGAGGCTGCTTGCTTTCTGTGGCTCATTGCCTCTTCCCCCCATCCCTCCAGCCTCTGCTTCTGTGGTCACATCTCCTTCTTTGACCCTCTTGACTCCCTCTTGTATACAAGGACCCTTGTGACTGCACCGGGCCCAGCCTGATAATCCAGGACGATCTCTCCCTCTCAAGAGCCTCAACTAACTCACACATATAAAGCTCCATTTGCCATGGAAGGTGACATATTCACAGAATCTGGGGATTAGAACATGGACATCTTGCGGGGGGGCATTATTCTGCCTACCATACTTTTTCTTCCCTCCCACATTTCCTAACCCCACGGGTGTCCCCAACCTGGCCCAAACCTCCCTTGACTGCTTGACTCCTCTTAGGTCTCCTATTCATGCCTTTGCACTTCCAGCCATCACCTTCTCTTTCTCTTCCAGTCCAAATCCAACACATTCCATGAGTCCCACCAAATTATGAGTACTCTGGCGATGCCTTCCCAGGCCATCCAACCCACAAACATGGCTTCCTAAACCCCACCACATGGAGTTAGCAGCACCATTCATTTGGTAAACCCTCTGCCTTCCTGTCATGTATTCATGCCACACAAGTGCTGCAAAAATGTTGAATGATTGGAAGAAGCTCCACCACCAGACTCATTAGCAAATTGAGAGCCGTGCCTTTTCGCCCCAGCTTTATTGAGATGTAATTGACATATAACATTGTGTTAGTTTAAGGTGAACAGTGGTATGATATGATATAGGTATATATTGCAAAATGATCAACATAATTAGGTTAATTAATGCATCCATCACCTCACATAATTACCATTTGTGTGTGTGCATGTGTGACAATATTTAAAATCTGCTCTATTAGCAATTTTCAAATACACAATGTGGGGCTCGAACTCACAAACTGTGAGATATGACCCGAGCCGAAGTCAGACATGCAACCGACCGAGCCACCCAGGTGTGCCTGTTTCTTTAGTTTAGAGCAACCCCAACTTACCTCTTGCAAAAACATACCTAGGGCATACTTTCTTTTTCAGTTGGCGTTAATGACAACCTTCAGTAACAATTTTGCCTCAACCTTTCCTATCCAACTTCTTATGCTGTCTGGATTTGATACCCATGTGTATGGTCAATAGAAGCTCTTATAGGAATACTTGTGGCACCTCTGAGAAGTGCTCTGGAGGCCACTATGGCCTGTGGAGGGTGGGGGAGAAGTCAGAAGTGAGAAGCCTCCTTAAACCTTCTCATTCTACTGCAGGATGACCTTCTTCAAAATGTGTGGCCTTCCTTAGTTTACACGTTGCTAGTATATTACTTAGGCTAACTTATTTTTCATTTTTTAAGGGTTTTGGAAAAGGGGCTCAGTGACTGTGCATCTATTATTCTATCTTACCCCCAAAAGAGGGATATCACTGTTTCATGCGTCATTTGGTTTTTCTAGGCCAGGAAAATCACTTTCTGTGTGTATGTATTCTACATGTTTTTCCTTTGCTATTCATATTTTGAAAAATATCTTTACTAGAACTTTTTCATCATCAGCTAATTCCATTTATTGGGCAATGCTTTCTCCCAGTCAAGGAAAGGGACAGGGCATTTCTGGGTTGCTGGTGGCCTTAGGATTCTAACTATAAGCCATAAATTCACATCAATGTACACATCATAAAACACTACTTGTTGTCTCCCAATTTTGAAAGATGAGTTGAAACCTTTTTAATATAATTCGGCAAACATTTACTCCAGGAACACTTTGCTGGGATTTTGTGGAATAAATAGATGAATAAGAGCCAGTCCTGGCCATCCTAGGGAGATAAGACACAAACACAGATAACTGCACATGAACTATTTCAGGCATCCCTTCTGACTCACCACTGTTGATACACTGGGCCTGAGACCAAGAAAAATTGAACCCAAGATTTAAGAAAAAAAAAAAAAGCCCTTTCAACTTAACTACAGATTTCTCAGGTTTTAAATAACATCACAAAGACTCTTGACTGCTTGGAACTTGGCTTTTCTAAGCAATACAAAACCAAGCAATAGAAAACAGCACTGCTTCTGTGACTGTGTTTTACAGAGGAGCACAGGTGTGGGGTTTTGCTGGTGTTCAACCATGGAAGACAAAAATGTAATGTTCCCCCTTCCCTTTAAGGAAAAAAAAATCAGGAAGGAACTTAAATACAAGGCTTTTCCTCCCATTTTACATTCAAACATGCCTTGCAGGAAATGAACAAATAGTCATTCTCAAATGTAACATTGTGCTCCTTGCACTGTAGCACAGAAAGAGCTTTACAGGAATTTCGTGTGTTCCGGAAGTTGAGTTTTTAAGGACAGACGTGGAACTTGGACTGTCACTTCCTGTAGTGTTGAAATGCCAAATTCTTGAGCCCAACACGTAAGATCTCCAAAATCTCATCCCGACTCGTTGCCGGCCTCCTGTGTGTGTCCTCCTCACTCCACGAACCCTGCCATGTTTTCATTAAAAACTAAAAACTAAACACTACTTAATAGCTTTCAAATAAAACTTGAACATAGCTTTTTGAAAAGGGCAAGAGGTTCTTTCAGAATCAAAGATGTACATTTGTGCCTTTAAATACTTTCACTAATAAGAAAAAGAGAGATGGAAATTCTAGCCAACATAGGAAACAGTAACAAGATAGAGTTGTCCCATGGACCACCAATAATTATTTCTAAGAAATAATGGAAAAAAGAAAAAGAAAGAATTAAAAAGCTAGAATGACCTTTAAAAATGAATGTAGCCCAGAAGAAAAAAATCAAAACCATTTTAAAGGGAGATTTTAAAAATGACATATTGGGGGCACCTGGGTGGCTCAGTCGGTTAAGCATCCGACTTCAGCTCAGGTCATGATTTCATAGTCCGTGAGTTCGAGCCCCATGTCGGTCCCTGTGCTGACAGCTCAGAGCCTGGAGCCTGCTTCGGATTCTGTGTCTCCCTCTCTCTCTGCCTCTTCCCCACTCATGCTCTGTCTCTCTCACTCTCAAAAATGAATAAATGTTAAAGAAAAATTTTAAAAAATAACATATTAATGTATATCATGCTCCTATAAATTTTCCTCAAATTTAGTACAAATATTTATTTTTTATTTGACTAGTTCTACCTGATATTAAAATAAATAAAAGCTGCAATAATTCAAGCAGATGCTATTGGAAAATGACTGGAGAAGTAAGTTAATAGAACGGAACAGATAGCTCAGAAATAAATCCTAGTATATAGAATACTTTAGAAATTTATGAAAAAAGAGAGGATTTTTCAATAAAGGGGGTTGAGAAGATCTTAGCTCTTTAAGAAGAAATTCCTCATCTCATACTCTATAATCAAATGTGTTTCAAGTGGTATTTAAAAACGAAAGGTTCTTGGGGCGCCTGGGTGGCGCAGTCGGTTGGGCGTCCAACTTCAGCCAGGTCACCATCTCGCGGTCCGTGAGTTCGAGCCCCGCGTCAGGCTCTGGGCTGATGGCTCGGAGCCTGGAGCCTGTTTCCGATTCTGTGTCTCCCTCTCTCTCTGCCCCTCCCCCGTTCATGCTCTGTCTCTCTCTGTCCCAAAAATAAATAAAAAACGTTGAAAAAAAAAATTAAAAAAAAAATAAAATAAAAACGAAAGGTTCAAATAAAATAGTAAAGCCTGCAGACAAAGTAGACAAAGTGAACATTTATCCAACATAAGGAGGAGAGGGTTCTTTGAGTTTGGAAGTATGAAGAGGAATCAAAAGAAGAGCAGCGTAATATTTGATCACAGAACTCCCAAACTTCGCATATTAAATTCAAGCAGAAGTAAACAACCAATGTCAAGTGGTGCAGCAACCTCATGCTTGACAAAATGTCCCCTCCCACCTCTGTCCCCACACCTGTTACAACCCACAGCAATAGTAAATAGGACATTAAAAGGGAAAATGGGTGCCTGCGTGGCTCAGTCAGTTAAATGTCGGACTCTTGATGTTGGCTCAGGTCATGATCTCACAGTCTGTGAGATCGAGTCCCATCTGTGCTGTCTGTGCTCACGGTGAGGAGCCTGCCTGGGATTCTCTCTCTCTCTCCTCCCTCTCTTCCCCTTCCTCACTATTGTGCTAGCGTGCTCTCTCTCTCTCTCTCTCTCTCAGAATAAACATTTTTTAGAAACGGAAAATAAAAACGATACAGTTGGGTTCAAAAAGCATAAAAATAAATATATGCATGGAATAGAAACAAAGGAAAACTACCGCCGTGAAGAGAGCAGAACTGCAGCTGGATACCTGCTGGCCTTCCATCCCCATACCCAAGGCTTCAGCTCCCCCAGGTTCATGAAGACTAACCACCTCTAGCAGATCTTTGAGGACACATTGCTTAGAGGTATGGATTCGTTAAAAAGCTGCAAATGTTGGGAAGTAGGAATTCAGACAAGCTTGGTGTTGAGAGGGAATCTGTGACATCTACAATAACAAAGTTAACCAGGAATACCAAAATACTACTGTGTACTCAGTTCTGAATTGGGGGTGCCGGGGTGCTGTGAGGCACAAAAGCAATATAGTCACACAGGAAGGCGTGATCATGGAGGGAAAGAGAAGGAAATAAAATAAAAGATTAAGCACTTTTCTATTAAAAATGAACCTCCTGAAAAATAAAATTCCAAAACCAGATTAAAATATCTAACATAAGAAAGAGTGTGAGTCCTACTTTCCCCCTCCAGATAAAATTGATTTTATGAAATTATTCAACAAGGAATTCAAAATAAAGAATGCTGATGATGCACAAAGAGATAAGTGAAAGTAACCTTTGTATTCAAAAAGAACAGGGGTGCCTGGGTGGCTCAGCTGGTTAAGCATCTGACTTTGGCTCAGGTCATGATCTCATGGTTTGTGAGTCAGAGCCCTGCGTCCAAGCTCTGTGCTTAGAGCGCAGAGCCTGCTTCAGACTCTCTGTCCCCCTCTCTCTGCCCCTCCCCTACTCATTCTCTCCCTCTCTTTCTCTCTCTCTCTCTCTCTCAAAAATAAACAATAAAAAGCACAAAAATTTGAAACAAAAAAATCAATAATGAAACAAGAAACAGGTGGATCTGAAAGAGAAAAAATAGAAATAGAAAATATAGACATTAAAATTAAAAGATCAATTGAAAGGATGAATTTTAGGCTGGAAATATTTAGAGAGAGAATTGGAAGAGAAAAATTCACCCAGTTCCTGGCCAAAGAAAAGAAAAATAGGAAAGAATGATGAAGCAGTACTGAGGATCTATTGCAAGGATTCCAGAAGAAGAAAATGAAGGGAAATAGCCAAAATCCTCAGACTGAAAGTGTATTGTACGTACCAAAAAGATAAAAAAGTTAAATTGCAGGGTGAGTTCAAAACAGCAAGGACAACAAGAAAATCTTAAGGGCTATCATAAGTAAAAGACAGGGTATATAATTAGGCAACAGTCTTCCCATCAGATGACACAAAAAAGCCAATGAAGTAATAGCTTCAAGGAACTGAGAAATATAGATGTCTACACTGCTAAACTCTTGCTATGTGTATGCAAAAATGAAACCATTTCAAATAACCAAGTGTAAGACCAAGAGATTAGCCACCTGCAGACCGGGGCTGATATTTATCCAGTATGGCACTGGCTGGTGAGCAAAGAGGCTGCTTATGGTTAGTGTCTGTTACTGTTGATTAGTACCCATGCTATTTTAGGATGTGATATCTTTAATGTCACCTCTGAACACTTCCTTACTGGTTAGTAAATACTGTTGCCCCAAACACTCAGGTGCGCTCCGGCCATCTCAATCCTGCTCAGACCTATCCACGATTTTACAACTAAAGCCTTAATGGCCAGTAACCCAGACAGAAGATCCGACTTTGGCTCAGGTCATGATCTCACGGTTTGTGAGTTCAAGCCCCATGTTGGGCCCTCTGCTGTCAGCACAGAGCCTGCTTCGGATCCTCTGTCTCCCTTTCTCTCTGACCCTCCCCCACTAGTTCTCTCTGTCCTCTCCCCCCCCCCCCCCCGTCTCAAAATAAATAAATAAACTTAAAAAAAAGAAGAAAATCTAGTCACATGCTACAACATGGATCAACCTTGAGGCCGTTATGCTAGGTAAAAGAAGCCAGTTGCAAAAGACAAATATTGTACGATTCCACTAACGTAGTTAAACTCATAAAAACAGAAAGCGGACTGGTAGTTGCCAGGGGCTGGGTGGGTAGGGGGAAATGGGGAGATGTTGTTCAATAGAATTTCAGTTTTGTCAGATGAAAAAGTTCTGGAGATCCATCACATAACAAGGTGAATATACTTAACACTACTGAACTGTGTACTTAAAAATGGGTTCAGATGGTAAATTTTATGTTATTTGGTTTTTTTTACCACAGTAAAAAACAAAACAAAACAAAACAAACCTAAGCAATTCTAACTTAGTATCTTTGGGGGCAGGTGGAGTGCAGGGAGGGTAGGCGGTGGATATTTTTAAAAACCTCTCGGGTGATTTTTAATGTGCTGCTAAGGTGAAAGCCACTGAATTATGCCTAAAATGAAACCATATGGAATTTGAAAGAAAAAAACGAGAATGGGAAAGAGAGCGGAGAGATTAAAGACAAAGAGAGAAAAAGGGGAAATACTGTTTTTCAAAGCCCGTGCAGCAGTTACAGTCTTAGACAAAATAGCATATGAAGCAAACCCTTAGGTAAGCTGGGATGCCACACCAGGATCAAGGGGGAGAGCCATGTGCCATCATGAATGGCATGGGCTCAACAGCATAGTTACTACATATGGGAAGCAGGAACTGACAGAATGGTAGGAGACAGTTACAAATCTAAAATCATGGTGGGAAATGTTCAACGCCTTGTTCAGAAACTACTAGATCAAGAAGACAAAAATTTTGGGCAAGGATAAAGAATATTTAGAAAATAAAGCTAGCTAGCTTGATCTAGTAGGGATAGGGAGAACCTGGAAGGGTGAAAACAGAGACGGTTTCTTCTTTTCGCAAGCACATGAAGTGATTATAAAAACTGGCAACATACACAGAGGAAGGCTCCAACAAATTTCAAAAAAATATCATATAGATTACAAAAATCTGTAATTTGTAATTTTTCATTCTTTTTTTAAAAATTTTTTTTTAACGTTTATTTATTTTTGAGACAGAGAGAGACACAGCATGAACAGGGGAGGGAAAGACACAGAATTGGAAGCAAGCTCCAGGCTCCGAGCCATCAGCCCAGAGCCCGACGCGGGGCTCGAACTCGCGGACCGTGAGATCATGACCTGAGCTGAAGTTGGACGCTCAACCGACTGAGTCACCCAGGCGCCCCAAGTAATTTTTCATTCTTGAGACGTTGCTGAAGTTACAGCAAAATATTATTTGATTAAGTTGGGTGTAGGTTCATGAGTGCTTGCTCTATTATTCTCTAGAGGCTTCTTTATGTTTGCAACATATGAATAAAATATTTTTAAAAATTCAAACCACTAGAAAGGTATGTTTCCAACAAATACAACAGCAAGTTAATACCACTTTGTATAAAGAGCCCACTAAAAGATAAGAAAAAACTCTAAAGGGTTTGTATTCAAGTGCACAAAAGACATGGACTAATATTGAACGTGAAGAAAAACAAGTACTTAAATGGAAAGACATTCTTTCTGAGTAGAGTCAAAGAAATAAAAATTAAAATTGTGAAGTGCTGTGCTAACCAATTTACGATTTAAAAAACGGATGATGCCTACTGTTGGTAAGGAGGTGATAGTACATTCCCTGTCATTCGCTTGAGGTGGGAATCTAATTTGGTTAAAACATTTTGGAAAACAATTTAATAATACGCAACAAGAGCTACAAAATTTCCCATGTGTTTTGACTCTGTAATTCCATTTCTGAAAATCTGGCATATGGAGATGGTCCGAAATATATTAAAATCTTTATGTACAATGATGCTCAGAGCCATGTTATTTATAAGAATTAGTAACAAATTAAATACACAAATATCAGGAAAACAATCCCATCAATTATGACATATCCTCTAGAAATATCTTGTAGCCATTATAATCTTGCCTACTAAGGTTAGGTAATAACAGAGAACATGCTCACAACAGCACGTCAAGTGAAAAGACAGAATTCAAAACCATTCGCTATGATTATTAACATTTGCAAGAGAGACGACATCAAAATGTTAGACCTGGTTATTTTTTTGGATGATGGGCCATCTTTTTTCTATTATTCTTATTTTCCTATTGTTCTTTGTGTTGATATTACTTTAATAATAAACTTTACACGGGCTGCTTTAATGTTCCTGCATTTTTCCCAGGTCGTGACTGATTGGCAGATTGTTAAATATAAACTGTGGACTTTCTCCCCTTGTGAGGCGCCTACCAGGACCTTAGCAAAACAAAGGCTCCTTCTTCGGGATCACGGTTTTCTCCTGTTAGTAGAACACGTTGAGGCCCTGGCTTGGACTCAGGTCCTCAGCTGGCTGCAGGTGACAGCCATGGCCTCAACCCTCCATTTGCAATGGACGTAATCGCCCTGCTTCTGAACTGGGATGGGAGAGGGGAGACGGATTTGCACATGTGTTCAGGTGGAAGACAGGGAATCTTGAAACTCAGGCTATACGGGCTCCCACGTGATGAAATGTGAAAGTTAAATCGTTCCCGTAATTTAGAACAAAGCAGCAAGTCAAAGGATCCTAAAAGGATTTTAATTACTGCAAGAGTACAGAGTCCCTCCACATAGATTCCTTTTCTAAAAACTCTGGGGGTGTAAATGTAATACTGAGACCACACAGAAAAGTGAGATTACAAAAGAGAACTAAGTAATTTAAACAAAAATTTTCCACAAAAAGCATCTTTTCTTTTCAAGTCAAAATATTTTGGCCTGTCTTCGCGACATTCTTGGACATTTTCCCCATGGTTTTCTCTAAAGAGAGACGGCATCTCCCAGGCAAGAAATTATATTTTGCAAGCATTTGAATGAAAACACTTTCTGAATCAAACATTTGTTTTGTCTTAATGATTGAAATAGGTTCTCGTTTCATAAAGGTGTATTTGATCCTCCTACCAAATAAAGCATGTTTTGATTATTACAATGTTTGCCAATGTAGCTATAGTCCGAAAGAACACGTCCAGGGGCTGAAATCAGCCTTCCTCTCTCCCTCTCTTCCTTCCTTTCTTCTTTCCTGTCTTTGCTGTCTTCCTTGAGTTACAAACTCAAACCAGTGTAGGGAGTGTGGGGGCAATGGTGAGGCAGACAGCACGGGCCCCACGGAAAGTGGGAACTCACTGGTCAGCAAGAGCCACTAGGTACCTTGCAGGAACGCAGGCCCAGCTCCTTAGCCCAGGCTAAGAGACTGTCCCTTTTTTTTTTTTTTTTTTTTTTACAAAAGAACAGGATTCTAGATAGTCTATCAGGTTTGTAAATGGCTGAAACTAATTCAAATATTTGTTTCAACTGAGCAGGCCAATAGTGAATGGCCAGTTGGCAGTTTCGCACTTGACCTGTTTAAGCTGAACAGTCTCTTGCAAATCATGGGGTTATTATATGGATTAATACTTTTTAAAAATAACAAAAGCTATATTCATTAAGTATTTACTTTGTGCTAGGCCATTTTTTTTAAGTTTATTTACTGTGAGAGAGACAGAGAGAGTGCGAGAGGGGAGGGGTGGGGGGGAGAATCCCAAGTCGGCTCTGCGCACTGACTGCACACTGCAGAGAGCCCCACGCAAGGCTCAAATGCATGAAACCATGAGATCATGACCTGAGCCGAAATCAAGAGTAGGACTCTTACCGACTGAGCCACCCAGGCGCCCCCTCCCCCCCCCTTTTTTTTTTTTTTTTAATTTTAGAGACAGAGCGCACGAGCAGAGGAGAGGGGCAGAGGGGTGTGTGGGGAGAGAGAGAGAGAGACTTAAAAAAAATTGTTTTATGTTAATTTATTTTTGAGAGAGAGAGAGACAGGGAGTGAGCGGGGGAGGGGCAGAGAGGGAGGGAGACACAGAATCCGAAGTAGGCTCCCGGCTCTGAGCTGTCAGCACAGAGCCCAATGCAGGGCTCGAACTCACGAACTGTCAGAACGCTTAACCAAAGTCAAATGCTTAACTGACTGAGCCACCCAGATGCCCCTGGTGAGAGAGAATCTTAAGCGGGCTCCACGCTCAGCATGGAGCCCAATCCAGGGCTCAATCCCAAGACCCTGGGATCATGACCTGAGCTGAAATCAAGAGTCGGATGCTCAGCTGACTGAGCCCCCCAGGCGCTCCATGTCCTAGACAATGTTTGAAGTGCTTTACAGGTATTCATTTTGTCCTCATATCTACCCTATGATGAAAGTACCTTGTAGCCTCATTTGGTAAGAAATTGAGGTACAGAACAGATGAGATGATGCACATCAGCATGCTTATGAACATCAGACCGTGTTACAGGAACACAAGGCAGTACTATAATTCTAACAGAGGAGAAGACGACTCTTTTGAAGCATTTGAGGGAAAGTTGAACAACAGTATTCTGAAAAGCAGGGTCTAGATGTGTTCTAGTTATCTTGCTGTGTAACAAATCACCTCAAAACTTAGTGGATTAAAACAACAATTTATTGTTATCTCTCATGGTTTGGGGTTTGATGGACTCATCTGGGAAGCTCTTCTTGGGGTCACTCATGCAGTTATAGTCAGATGGCTTCTGAGAGTAGAGTCATGGGAAGGATTCTTCACTCACAGGTTAGTCACTTGGGCCAGGATGGCTAGGAGAGCTGGGTGCTGTTTGGGCATGTTTCTCCACAGGATCTCTCCAGGTGGTTAGCTTCAGCTTCCTCACAGCATGGCGGCCTCCAGGTAGCTGGACTTAAATGGTGGTTCAGAGCTCCAAGAGTGCACCTTCCAAGAGACAAGAAGCAGAAGCTGCCAATCTGTGAAGACCTAGGCACTGAAACTGACATGGTCACTTCCATTTATTCTATCAGGGAAGAGACATATTGCCCAGATTGAAGGAAAGGAACATAGACTCTGCCTCCTGATGAGAAGGCTGATATAGAATGAGTGGCCATCTTCAATCTGCCAAGAAACAGCAGCCGAATGGCCAATCTCCATTATCCTAATGGATAGGTTACCACTGGGATGAGTCACTGGCAATTTTTGTCCTTGTTCTGTCTGAGTTCTATCTCCATGAGAGTGTGATTATCCAGGCCAAGGAAGGGTAGGCCCCCTTGATCACAGTCCAACCAAGGACATACGATAGCAGAGCTGTGGTTCTTCAGAAGAAAAGCAATGTGTTCTCCACACGAAAAGGATGAATGGATGCTACAGAGGTTAAAAACAATGTTTGCTTCCAGCATTTATTGTTTTAAATCTATTTTTGTCCGACATGAGAATCTTCACACAAACCCACGCATCTCACCTCATCCCCTTCACGCTCATAACTTATTCTCTGTGTTCCTTGTTTGATTCAAATAACAAATGTCTACTTGCAGCAACACTAGGCAGGTGTAGGCTCTGTCAGGGGGATCAGAGATGAGTCAGACCTGGAGTTTGCCCTCCAGTTGTTCACTCTCTAGTATGGGGAAAAGAAAGTAACAGTAATATCAGTGAGAAAAGGGCAAGTGCCATAAGAGGCATAGATAAAGTGCTCTGGAAATTCAGAGGAGAGAGAGAGATTAATTCCAGCTGCACCCTTAATCACATACTGCCTCGCAACATCTCTTGTGTTGTTGTCTTGTCTGGTTATTAAATCCTATATTATTGAACAACAGCAAACCAGTCATGCTGAATAATTCACGGAATCGCTCCTTCCTCTGCCTCCAGAGCGTCAGCTCCTCTGAGGCAGGGGAGAAGAACTGACAGGCATGTGGCAGGGGCTAATATCTTAAGAATATACTTAAGAATCCCAGCTTCAACAGAAGAGAACATCAATAAAATATCATCAGAATAAAGCCTTTCTAGCCCCATAAATATAGACCTTTATTAGGTTACGAAAATTTCTCCAATGCATTAAACAAAATAAGAAATTCAAAGGTTGCCTTTCTCCATTGGCCCTACTTTTATTTTCCCGGTAGGAGGAAATGTCTTTCTATTGGCATCTCCTTCCAATTACTGACATCTCAGTTGCGTGTGTTCTCCCACCTTGGCTACGTAGAAATGCCAAATAAAGGTGACTGACTGCAATAGTAAAACACATATTGGCGATGGCTCTAGAAGTCATCCACATGTAGTTAATCCCAGAATTCTTCGCAGGAAGTCCTTTTGTGTGTGTAGCATCAGAGTATTGCCTTTTGGCATCACATCCAAGTCTTTCTGGAAAGTGTACTGTTTTCTTTTTTTCTTCTTCTTCTTCTTATTTTTAAGTGACAGATGGTTAAGAAATATCTTCTGCACTCTTATAATTATTTTCCTCAGTTTTTCTCCATTAAACGGCAATTACCCTCATGCATAATCTTTCTAAGTAGTTATTTTCTAGCTCCCGAAGAGAATAATCACAGTGAAGGCATTCATCTTCTGTACTTCATGGTTTTTCTCAGCATGAAACTTCTATTGAATATAATTTGTACCACAGTAACTAACACAGACACTTAAACATGCTTGGCAGTTAATTTTTGTAAGTGGACCAAGTTTTCAGATGAAACATTCATCTGTTTTACAAAGGGTAGTTTTCCTGGATTCTATCCAAAATTTCCTTCAAAGAAAATTAGGTATATGACTGCTGTACTTCAAATATTTTCCAAGGGAGATGTGGAGTGAAAACATTTTTTCCCCATGGGTTAAATTTATACTGTGCTAAGCATTTTACAAATGCAAATGATCTGCTTTCTAGAGAAGGAAAACTCCCTTTGGATTTACTTCTTGGTGCTAGCAATATTGAAAAATGATTTAATTTACATTACCCCAAAAAACCCACTTTAGATAGATTTGACAGTTAAACATATAAATCAAGTCATAGCAAAGTAGCAGAAAACAGAAACTAGTAGTTATGATATCTTTAGAGGAACTGTAATTTACCTAAGCTTGGAAGCAATAAGTGAAATACCAAAGGACAAAAACAAGAAATTTGATAATTTGTAAATTGCAATATTAAATATGATTTTAATGAGCAATGTTATTTTACCAAGGTCACTCATGATTAATTTAGAAGAAATTATTCTTGGCCTTTGGTATTCAGTGATGTCCACATTTCATAAGTAATTCCAAAAGCCAACAACATAAAGAACTATGCTATTTTGTTGAGGCAAAATATGAATTGCGCTGAGAACATGGTATGCCTGACAGAGTCCCTCACTGGAAAGTATCCTGACCTCCAGCACCTGACTTTGAGGGTGGCCTCATCCTTCAAGACGCCCACTGACTGGGACACACCCAGTCTCCAGAAATCACATGTTAATGCATTGGTATGAAGGGAAACATTCACTACAATGGTTTTTCTCAAATGTGGAGATTCAAAAAGCTTTCACCCAGGATGCATTTCTGGAGGATGATATAATCACTGGAAAATTCCCTAGAATCAGATAGAAGAGAAATAAATGGAAAGTTACCGAATTTCTAGAGATATTTCCTGAATTAAGACTCTCTTTAGCTGGCTTTAGGAGAGTTGCAACTTTGAATATGAAAGATGATGTACTAGGGAATCGGAGCTACTGTTATAAAAAACAACAGAAAAAAGAGAAAAAAGGAAAAGAGGGAACTATAGTGGGGAGAGGACCCTTTCTCAGAATCATAGAGAACAACCACAAGCAGTTAATGTGATTCCTGACAGGAAGTCCTCACGATCTCTTTGGGCAATATACTAACACACCAAGTTGGACAATGCCCAGAATTGCGCAGGAGGAATAATGATAGTGTTCCCAGCCATACCTCCATTCCTTCGTACTGCCACATCTCCTTCCTGTTTCTTTCTGAGCTTGTCACACTCTCATCAGCCCATGTCTGGACCCTCAAAGTCCCTCCAGCTGGTCTCCCCAGGCTCCAGTCTGTTCTATCACTAATCTGGAAAACGCTTTCCCCAGAGGCTACTACGGAAAATGCAAGTGTGGCCATGTGTCTCCCAGCTTTAAAATGCTTCAGGGAATGGTCCACTGCCTTCAAGAGACTGTTTCCAATTCTCTCTTTTTTATTGTGGTAAAAAACACATAACATGAAATTTGCCATCTTAGTCATTTTTCGGTGTACAATACTTAAGTGTTAACTATATTCACATTGTTGTGTGATGATCGATCTCTAGAACTTTTTCACCTTGCAAAATCGAAACTGTACCCATGAAACAATAACTCCCTCCTTCTGTCTCCCCATAGTCCCTGGCAACCACCATTCTATTTCTATGAGCCTGACAACTTTAGATACCTCACATAAATGGGGTCATGCGGTATCTGTGCTCTTGTTACTGGTATATTCTACTTAGCACAGTGTCCTCAACATTCATCCATGTGGTAGCCTGTGTCAGAATTTCCTTCCTCTTTAAGGCTGAATAATATTCCATTGTACATGTTTACCACATGTTGCTTAGCCATTCACCCATGGACGGACCTTTGGGTTGTTCCTACCTCTTGGCTATGGTGACCAATGCTGCTGTGAGTGTAGGGGTATCAATATTTCTCCAAGATTCTGCTCTCAATTCTTGTGGATAAATACCAAGAAGTGGGATTGCTGGATCATATGGTAATTCCATTTTTAATTTTTTGAGGAATTGCCATACTGTTTTCCATGGTGGCTATTCTATTTTACATTCCTGCCAACAGTGCACAAAGGTTTTAAGTTTTCCACATCCTCACCAACACTTCTATTATCCTCACTAATTGTCACCCCCTGGTGACTTTTGAAATGGAGCATCTTTTCATGTTTGTTGCCCATTCGTATGTTTTCTTTGGAGAAATGTCTATTCAAGTCCCTTGTCCATTCTTTAATCGGGTTTTTTGTTTTCTTGTTGTTGAGTTGTCATTCCTAATTCTTAAGCCTGGTCTGCATCCCCCATGATCTGGTTGCAAGCCTCATTTCCCTTCTCTCTGTACCTCATATGCTTCTCTGTGGGGAACTCATTTTCATGAGGTCCTCTAATGGAGGAGCCGTGTTTTGATCTTTTCACATGTTGTTCCTGACAGGGTGCTCCCCTCCCTACCTCAAACGCATCTTGACTACTGGAGCAAAATCTATCCCTGCCAGAAAGAAAAATTACCTTGAGGGAATTGTCCTGGGTAGGACTTCTCTCACCACGTCCTGAAGCGCACTCTTCCCTCCAACCACTGTGTTCTCTCACTTCTGGACCATCAATCTACCCTGTGTGCAGGGCTGATGAGGTGGGTCTGTGATTTTTATTATCTGTCTCTCCTACCAGACAATAAACTACTTAAGGTCAGAGTCAGTATCTTATTTAATATTCAAACTCTGATGCCAACCATGGAGACTGCCACGTAGTGGCAATATTTTCTGAAGGAAGGGAGGGAAGAAGGAAGAAGGTCTGGCAGGCAGGTGAGCAAGCCAGCACGGAGGCAAACACATAACCAGGCTTCTCCTCTGTGCTTTGAGTCCCTGTGCTGCCCACTTCTCTTCCCACAGGACAAGAGAATTCCAGAGACCCAGTGACACGGCCTGCCATATTCGGGTCCCACCGGAACTGCTGTCTCAACTTCCCAAAGCTGAAATGGCTCAGCCCTCACAAAGCTTACCCTCTGCTTCTGATGCAGAGTCCAAAATGGGAGTTTAGATCCAGGGACTACAAACTGATGATGGTCCAGTGCGGTCTGGCAGATAGACGACCAGGTCTTGGATTACTGTGTAAAGTATCATTTAGGAAGCATCTACTCCAAGGCAGCCAGCATGCAAAGGCCTTCAGATTTGTTGCCACTTTTCAACCCCTTTCCAATCCTTTGACAGAAGAGTTATTACCCTCATTTTTCTAATGAGGGAAGTGACACCCGGCCAGGATGCTAGCCAAGTTACTTTTAATGCTAAGGCCATGCTCTCTTTGTTATATCATGAACCTCAAGGCCAGAGTTGTTTTAGATTTACAATAGACATGGTCGTTGTTTTGATAATTATTTATTAGGTATGTGCTATACGGTTCACAGCCTTAGAGTCTTTTAAGCCTGAGAGATACCTTAGAGAACATCAAGTCTAATCCCCTCAATTTACAAATGAGGAAGCTGACCTGACTACAGTGAATAAAATGATATAATCATGCTCTTCAGAGATTTTTCTATTTGATTTTTAAGCATTCTTTTCTGAATTTAAAAGCAGTACAAGCTCAGTGCTGAGAAACCAAAATTTAAATGAGAAAGATTTTAAATCCATAATTCATATTCCAACAACCCTAACACTTATTGATAAACATGATTTTAGACTTAGCTCATTGGTACCTCATTTTCGGCCTTAGAAAATAGATGTATCTATTAGACAAATGACTATATATTTGTATGTATACACATGTACAAATATAGTAAGTTGATATTATATTCTTTATAAAATATGGTATTGTTCTCACTGAATATTATATTTTATTAAAATTCTTTATAAATATTCTTAAATGATGGAAAGAATTTTTACCATAATCATAAAAATAATACTTTCTCAGTGGGGATAAAATTTTTAAATATAATTCCAAAGTAAAAACTATTATCCCATCATCAAGGGATAACCATCATTAATGTCTCCCCCCAACCCCCCCCCCCCCCCACACACACACACCATGGAGAATGTTTTCTGCACTGTGTGTGTGTATAATTGAGACAAATTGAATAGATGTATTTATTTATTTATTTATTTACTTACTTACTTTAGAGAGAGAGTGTGCATGAGTGGGGAAGAGGGGCAGAGGGAGAGAGAGAGAGATTCCATGACCCTGGAATCATGACCTGAGCCGAAATCAAGTTGGATGCTCAACCAGCTAAGCCACTCAGGCACCCCCGAATAGACATTTTAAACCCTTGATACATTTTGCCAAATTGCTTTCCAGAAAGTTTGTGCTTATTTAAATCAATAGCATCAGTGAATGAGTGTGTTCATCTCACAATGTCCTCACCAACTTTAGATATTTTAAAAAATCTTTTGCTTATTTTATGATGGGAGAAATGGTTATGAATGTGAACTCATTAACATACTGATTGTTGTGAAAGTTATTGCTTTTAATTGTCTCATTTTATGAGGCAAATAAGGTTGAGCATACAATATTAAGAGCTCTGTATAACTAAACTGTAGCTTCTATCATGCCTATTTAGACTATGTTTTTAATGTTTATTTATTTTTGAGAGAGAGTACAAGCAGGGGAAGGGCAGAGGGGGCAAGGACAGAGGATCTGAAGCAGGCTCTGTGCTGACAGCAAGGAGCCCGATGTGGGGCTCAAACTCACAAATCGTGAGATCAGGATCTCAGCTGGAGTCGGAGGCTCAACTGACTGAGCCACCCAGGTGCCCCTATTTAGACTACTTTCAACCAAAGTAACAATGGCTTAAAAACAGTTTTGCAGGGCCACCTGGGTGGCTCAGTCGGTTGGGTGTCCGACCTCGGCTCAGATCACGATCTCGTGGTTCACGGGCTCAAGCCCCCCATCGGGCTCTGTGCTGACAGCTCAGAGCCTGGAACCTGCTTCGTGGATTCTGTCTCCCTCTCTCTCTGCCCCTCCCGTGCTCATGCTCTGTCTCCCTCTCTCTCAAAAATAAATAAAACATTAAAAAAAAAAAGTTTTGCAATAATCACATTACATTAAATGAAAGTCAACAAAATAAGTACCAGGTAACAACATAGGTCAAAGAGCTTCAAGAACAAATGCTATAGAAGATGAAGGCTGCACGTCTCTGTAGTCTGTCTGTCTGCCTTTTTCTCTACCTCGTTCCAAAAAGGGAAGATACGTGAGCACAATGAAGACAGAGCTTACCTGCAATCAGAATTTCTTAAACGGCCCATTTGTGTATATTTTAAAGCCACTGCCAACTTTAAAGCCACAGGGATATACAGCAAAGTCACGACTCACACGACACTACAGTTAGAAACCTAAATTTAAGCCTATAGAAAAACTTCAGCTTCTGGTCCAGTTACTGCTTTCCTAAAGCTCCCCAACGTCATTGGATGTGCCCCTCCTGTCCCTTTGCATCTGAATGTTTTTAGACAAAATATTTCTGCTGGTTAAATTTCCAGTATGATTTATGTGTCAGCGTTGATCCTGACATTGTAACTACAATGCCTGATGAAGATGAAGGGAAATCCCATTTATGGAGCATGTAGTGACTGGGGTTGGTATTGACGAGAGAAAAACTCTCTACAGACATGACATATAAGGAAAGCCACTTTAGGTTTCTAAGTCAGCATGAATGTACATAAACTTTATACCAAAAGACTGATTTATGGCCCACCAAGCATATATTGCACGTTTGCTTTGTCAGCGAGTGCCCTAGAGGAAAACCATCCTGTCCTTACAATATCGACCAATGCTCTCCCACTCCCTGCATTCCTTGATGTTAGAACTTGTGATTCCTGCTTATATGTTCATCTATAATCTTTTGAGTTTTCATAAGATGTAAAAAGCATAGAATTCTGTTAATACTGTTCATTCTCCAGAGCATTTGCTTCCCTGTAAAGAGGGTGCTTCCTGGGCAGCTGTCCTAACTTGGGCTCAAATAAGACTTTCTTACTTTTTAGAGATTCTAAAAATGTTTGTTCGTTTTGTGTCAAAAGTATTCAGACCTCACAGCCCTGGAAAGGTCTTCTGCCCCACCCGAGGGGAGGTGCCTGCTGGTTTGTGATGCCAGCCTGTAAAGCTACCCTCAGCGTCTCTAGATAACTATGTGAGATAATCCTGGGTGAAGGAGCAAGGGTGAAATGGAAATGTTTGGATTGTATTTTGCAAATAGCAAGACACATGGGAACAGATGCAAACTTTTGAAATCTTTTACAGCCTGTGAATGTAATATGATGCTGTCATTAGTGTTACCATTTGAAAAATGAAATTCTTTCACAGTGAATGTATTGTCTGGTCTGTGACTGTTACTTGTTGGTGATTAATGCTATCATTGTTTTGGAAACTTTGTGTTAAAAATGCATGATAATCATGATAAAGGAAGCATAGAATTCCAACTCTTTATCCCGACATTCAGGACCTTACATAACCGTGACCTAACAAAACTTTTAAGCTTGATCTCTCCCCTATGCAAATCTATGTTCCAGGAAAAGTAGTTACCCAACATTCCCTCCTCACCTCCATGCTTTGTTAGTGACAATCACACCATCCAGAATGCCCCTCTTACCAACACGGTCTGGCAGGTCTGTCAATCGAAGATCATCCCAAATGCCACCTCCTGCATGACATTTCTCTCCAGTGGACTTTTTTCTCTACTCTGACAAAGGTTCTTTGAAGATAGAAACTACATCTTACACAATAGGAATAACAGAACTCTCCCTTCCTTCCGGAGTATAAAGTTGTTGCAAGGAAGTGACTATCCAGCCAGGGACCATATTGGCCAATATCCTACATACAGGTCTGCCCAAGTGACTTGTTCTTACCAGTTGAATGCCAGTGGAAATGACAGGTGTCGCTTGTGGGCTGGGTGTTTTAAGAAGTGTGCATTCTTTCTTTACTCTCCTACCTCTTAGGCAATTTGAAGCAAAGATTCTGATGTGCTAGGGGATGGCAGGAGCTCAAGACAGAAGGAGCCCAAATCCCTGAATCACCAGGTGGAAGAAAGTTGCCTGCTGACCTAGGACAGCATCATTGAGCTCTTAAGTGAGCGTGAAATTAACTTCCATTAGGTTAAGCCACTGAAATCTGATGTTTTCTTTCTTATAGAGCTAGAGCCATTTCCTGACCAATATATCTTGGTAGCCTTTTAGTGTTTGGCTCATTCTATTTTATACAGCAGGTGCTCAAAAAGTATTTGTTAAATTGAAGGGAAAATTCAGAGACAAACACAAAAGTTATGAATTATATTGTTAGAACACAGTTTGAGATTATCTGTTGACATCAAAATGCTCTTCCAACCCTATCTTCTTAAAAAATACTCCCCGCTCAAGTCATTTGTTTTACATGATGAGTACTTCCACGTTGAGATCAGTTGTCACTTTGTTCTTGGCAAAGAGAAAATAGGATGTTTTGAAAATTGACGGTCATTCTAGTTGGATGTGGATGCCAAGTTTCTTCCGGTTATATGAGCCAGATGGCATAACTGTGAACAAATAATGGTAAAATGAAAGATAATCCTCTTTGATTGTCAGATTCTTGGGTCAGGTTTTCCAGTAAGACATAACTAGTAGATAGGAGCCCTTGGCCACTAGCACTTCTGTTCATACTCCCAATTAGACTTTCATTGTAACATGATGATGTTATTATTGCTGGTGTTACTTCTTGGGTTGTGCTAAGTCATACAAAAGGGAGCGGTTAGCTCCAAGCTCCAATTGCCACCAAGTCAAAACAAGTATGGGTCGTCACCTCTCCAAATGGAACTTCAGGCTGATTCAATATAACTGGGTATTTATTGGATATCGCATTTAAAAATCAGTGTGTAAAGCTTGACGAGTAAGAAGGTGATAAGGTAACCAGGAATTTGTTATGTCTGGCCTTTTTCTCCATAGTTCTAGTACTCAGTATGGTCAAGGGTGAGATCTTTATCTCATCACGTGGATTCAGTTACTGTCCAGGGTCATTGCATGTAGCCCTCAGGACTCTCTGGACCGTTTCTTGCAGGGCAGGTCTACTAGTGACAAATTTTCTCAGGATTCTGTTTATATTTGTGTATTTGAATGTCTTTCAGTAGTACATTTTTGAAGGGTAGTTTGCTGGATGTACAATTCTGTTGTTTTTGTTTCGGCACTTTGAATAGGTCATCCCATGGACTACCGGCCTCCAGTTTCGGGCGAGCAAGTCTGTTGTTAATTCACGAAGGGTCACTTGTACATAATGTGTCATTTCTCTCTTGCTGTTTTCAAGATTCTCTCATCTTTGGCTTTAGAGAGTTTGTCTATGATGTATTTCTGTGTGGATCTCTTTGGGTTGATCCCATTTAGAGTCTGTTGAGTTTCTAGGATGTGCAGATTAATCTTTTCCATCAAATTTAGGAAATGTGAGCCATTATTTCAAGTATTCTTGCTGCTTCTTTTTTCTCTGTCTCCTTGTGGACTCCCATTATACATGTGCTGGTTAATTTCCATTTCCATGTTAAATTTTTTTCATGCAGGTATAAATACTCCTATAGGTATATCCCTATAGATAAAATTGCTAGGTTATGGCAGTGACATTAAGAGTTTTGATAGATACTGCTAAGTGTCTTCTCGAAAGCTTGTCATAAAGGTGCCCTTGTACCAACAATGTCTGAGCAAGCCCATTTCTCTTAGGGACTTTTTATTGATTTTGCTGGAGATTCTTTTTAATATTGGATGAGATACTTATTTTTAGTTGGGCAGTAGTTCCTTACATAGTCTTACTGCCTCTGAGAATCTTCCATCAATGCCATTGTTACCTGCTTGGCTAGTTTCTCCTTGAATCATCCTCAGAAAACATTCATGAAATAGGAAAAATGATGGGCATATTTCCCAATGCTTTGTTGTTCTATTTTGTTTCTCACTAAAAAGAAGTCTGTTCATTCTAAATTACCTCTGTCTCAGATGCTAGGCTAAACTGTGACCCTTCTCTGGGCACTCAAGGCCGTGATGAGACATACAATGTACACACAGTTTTGATAACTGTTTTTTTCCCCAAACCACCTGATGTGAACACTTTACAGTGTCTTCTACGATATAGTTTCTAATGGTTGCGCAGGAATTCATAACTGCAAAACAACAAACAACACTGATTTTGGTCATTTTGTCAGTTTCTGATTTTTGCCTATTATAAATAACACTATAATAATGATCATTAATGATCTTTAGGAGAGCAGAGCCCTATTTTATTTTTTTGTTGTGTGACAGCATCTAGCACAGAGTCTGCCTCAAAAAAGATACCAGTGTGTGTAGAATTAAAAAGTGGAGAAAAAAAATAAGCTTTTATGTATTTAAACCTTTATTTATACAAAGTTGATTATTTTCTTCAAAAAGTGCCTAGAGGAGAAATTGATGGTTAGGGAGATCTGTGTATTTTTCAAACTCTTGGTCAGTATTTTCAAATTGCCAACAGAAAGTTTTCGCCCATTTACGTACCCACCAGGCGTGCATGGGATTGCCTGTTTATGCACCCTGGCCGACTACTGATTTGTTGAAATCTATGTATTTGATGGTTGAAGAACAGGGTATTCTTACTAGTTTTAATGCACATTTCTTGTAGGACAAGTGATGTTGAACTTTTTAAATGTCTTTTATTATTTGCTCCTTTGACCAGCAAAATGTATTGCTTGGGAAGGAGGGCTGGTCTCTCTCAGGGTCCTGGGGGCCACAGCCCAGGCTACTCAGGTAACCAAAGGGCAGTTCTGTGACTCACAATCCACCTGCTTCTCAGGCAGTTTCACCGGGTATCATCCTCAGTGGGAAAAAGAAAAGCAGGGAGATGTCCAATTGTACCTTGCTTCTGGCAGTTTCACCTCTCCCTGCACCGTGACCCAGGCAATTTGAGTTTATTTTTTGGATCTTAGGAATCCAGGGGCAAGCTTTTGTCACCATCTCCTCTGATACTCACCTTCCTCTAGGCAGAGAGGCCCCAAGATTTTTTGGTTTTGCACCTATGTTGGCAATTTTCAAGCATATTTTTCCAGCTTACATCTACTAACAAAATCTATGCATTATAATACCCATGAATTAAGTACATATACACCTATTACATGAAACTCGAAATTTTAAAGGGTGAGATTAAAAAGACATAGAGAACTGGCAGTTCCAATGTTCCTTCTTGCTTCTCAGTGATACTGTCTTTTGGGCTCTGCACGTTAGAATGCAGCCCTCTAGGGTACTTGCAGGAAAGTGGGTTGTCTCCTGTCTGAGCAGGTGGACTATTTATACATTTCTTAGGCAGCTAGACCTCCTCTACCGTCGAGCAGCTGGCTGTATAAGTAGGCACTTTCTATGGGGTGCTGTAGATGGGCACTTTTTTTTTTTTTCACGTTTATCCATTTTTGAGTGACAGAGAGAGACAGGGTGTGAGCGGGGAAGGGGCAGAGAGAGAGGGAGACACAGAATCCGAAGCAGGCTCCAGGCTCTGAGCTGTCAGCACAGGACCCAATGTGGGACTCAAACTCATGAACTGTGAGATCATGACCTGAGCCAACGTTGGACACTTGACCAACTGAGCCACCCAGGCACTCCTAGACGGGCACTTTAAACTACTGTTCAGTAAAATGAATGCTGTGCCCTCTGATGCAAACTTTCTATGAGGGCCAAGTCCAGAGAAGCCGGACTACCAGAAGCCTTTCTCGCTCTACTTATTCTCTGCTATCTAGCAATCAGTGGCTAATCTGCTTGTTCAAAGACTGCCTTGACATTTGAGTAAAGGAAAGTGAAGCAGAAGCACCATGAGGACCCACCCTTTTTGGTTAAATTTTGCATCAGAATGATCCAAGTGAGTGAAGTATTTATTGTGCAAACATGTGAAGTCTCTGTACAGAGAAGGAATGAGAAAGTCAGGCCCAGGGCCTGCTGATGCCACCCTGAAGGGCCATGCGGTATCTGAAAGGGCAAGGGTCTTTGGAGCCAGACAACTGGATTGGAACTAGCTTTGGATCGCAAGCCTGCCGTATGCTGGCAATATAACTTTTGATATTGAGGTTTTTATTGAGGGGAGAAATCATCTCATCTTAGCAACATCATGAAGGTCAAACAAGAGGATGCCTGTCACCCATTCAGCATGTGGTAGCTGCTCAATACATAGTTGTTCATTCCCTCTTCACCCTCATTGGGCCATGGAAATTTCTTTCATGCCTGCAACATGCCCTAACTTCAGGGTTTGCTTCGTTTTTCTTTCAGCATTAATGACGTAACTCATTTCTCAGAGTTGCTTTAGCTACCTAAAAAATGCCCTTAATGTGAAACTCCTATTAAATTTTTTTTTTAATGTTCACTTATTTTTGAGAGAGAGAAAGAGACAGAGCACAAGCAGGGGAGGGGCAGAGAGAGAGGGAGACACAGAATCTGAAATAGGCTCCAGGCTCTGAGCTGTCGGCACAGAGCCCGACGTGGGGCTCGAACCCACAACCATGAGATCATGACCTGAGCTGAAGTCGGATGCTTAACCAACTGAGCCACCCAGGCACCCCCGGAACTTCTATTTTAAAAGTCTGTGCTCCATTTGATCATGTCTATGTCTGTAATACAATCAAGTGGGTTTCTTTCTTTTTTTAATGTTTATTTATCTTGAGAGAAAGAGCACAAGCAGGGGAGGGGCAAAGAGAGAGAGGGAGAGAGAGAATACCAGGCAGGCTCCTCTCGGTCAGTGCAGAGCCTGACCTGGGGGCTTGATCCCAGGAACCATGAGATCGTGACCTGAGCCGAAAGCAAGAGTCAGATGCTCAACTGACTGAGCCACTGAGGCGCCCCCCACAGGGGTTTATCTCTGATGAAGTTAGTGGCCTCAGGCACTTCCATAATATGACTGGCATCAGAACTATTTTTGGCATCAGAAGCTGTTCTTTGTTTGTTTGTTCAATTACAGGCAACTCTAGTGTTCTACAAATTCACATATACTGCAAAATGCACACTCACACCCACTGAAAAAACCTGTTTTAGGAGAAAACTTCTCCATCCAGCTTTCTGTTCGGCTTTCCATTGCTCCTTATTCCGTTCTGTAAATACAGGTTTATATTTAGCCCTTTTTTTGATTCCCCATATGTTCCTTCTAAAAACATTCCCTGTTAAGGGATTTTCCCTAGTTGATCTCTTGGAGAACCACTGAGTGAACACGACCCTGTGTAGGTATGACTGAGGTTTGCATGCTGGCGGCCTCACAAATAAACCAAGAGTCAAGGAAGCCCCGACAACAAAATCGTGCCCCATAGCTCTCTCTCTTTTGTGGAAAACTTGCTGCTGATGGAGCAGAGGGTCAAACACCGTGTGTGTGGAGGCCGATTTCATGCCCTTTTCCCCGTGTCTCTTCTGTGGGGAGTGGGCAGCCAGAGGGTGGGAAAGGTCAGGTCACAGCATCACAGACCCCAGGTAGCCAGCATATCAGCAGGGAGAGGCCACGGCCAGCAGCAGGGCAGGCTGCAGTTCCCAGCCCTGTCAGGGCTCTGACTCCAGCCCTGCAGCTCTCTGAAGGCCCTGCCTTGGCCACCTCGCTGGCCTCAGCCTGCCCCTGCACTTGGGGAAGCAGCTTACTCTTGGCCAAAAGGACAGGCAGGGAGAGGGAAAGGGCTTTGGAGCCGTTGACACTGGCCCTGGAATCCCTCCACTGGCCCCATCGAATCAATCACTCGGGGCCTCGGTTTCTTCATCTCTCAAGGGGTTAACGTTACATACTTGGCACGGTTGGGAATGTGTGTGGCTCTTACCGGCACTCAATGAACAAGCTTACGCCTCCGTGACTGGCCCCCAGACTCTACTGGTGGCCAGTCTATGTTGGGGCT
This sequence comes from Neofelis nebulosa, assembly GCF_028018385.1. Lineage (NCBI taxonomy): Eukaryota > Metazoa > Chordata > Mammalia > Carnivora > Felidae > Neofelis > Neofelis nebulosa. Next base: position 28,743,823 of record NC_080783.1, read on the forward strand.
CTCTCTTGTTTTCCTGCAAGTTTAGTGCCTATATCATAACGTACATCTTGGATTCCCTTTCAGTTCTTTGTCTTTTTATTCTATTGTTCTTGTTTTCAATGCCCTTTATTCCAGTTGATTTACCCCAGTAGATGGATGGTGAGTGCTGCTTCTTTCTTTCCAGAAACTTTGTTTCCATGGTTGCTGAAGGTTGCCACATTTACTTACCTTGATCTAAGGGCCCCTTGAAGAAAATCACCACAAGCATGGGAGCACATCCCGAGTTCTATGCTTAGCTTGTCAAGACAAGGAAACTTCCTCCAGCCTTCATCAGCCCCAGTGCCTTTGAGGGCCAGGTCAGTGAGGAGTGCTCCCTCCCTCCTCTGGCAGTTCCCTGACTGCCATGCTCTCTGCCCTCAGACACGCTCTGCGAAGACAAAACTCCTGACATGTGGATCGGTTCTGTCCCTTTTCTCCTGGGGGGCGGGCGTGCACGCAGAACCTCAGCTCTCTGTGGCTGCTCCGTGCTGTAAGAATGACGTGGGAGGCCTGTCCTGATCCAGCGACCCCTGAACGCAGCCAGCTGAGTCAGCTTGGTTTTGCCTGACATAAGCCATGCCTTCCAACTGCTTCGTTCTCAGTAAATAAAGGAGACGTTTTTTGCTTCCAGTTTTATATACTGTCTTATTTCTCAGCTTGTTCAGGACCCAAGGAACAGCAGAGATGGTATTTATTGGGGTCCCTTCACAAACCCCAACAGTATTGTCAGTGAATGAAGGCAGCTAAGGGCAAAGCAATAAGGAATGGGGATGGGGGGGGTTATTGCGGCAAACTGAAGAGACAGCATACCATCCAGTGAGGGCAGGGCCAGCTCAGCTCTAGCTTGTCGCTATCTTGGGCATTTGGACCCACTTTGGCCAGATATTTCAAAGTTTTTAAAGAAAGCCCGAGACCCTGATTTTTACCTGATACCTCCCTACTCTTTTTTTTTTTTTTTTTTTTTTTTTTTTAACATTTTTTATTTATTTTTGGGACAGAGAGAGACAGAGCATGAACGGGGGAGGGGCAGAGAGAGAGGGAGACACAGAATCGGAAACAGGCTCCAGGCTCCGAGCCATCGGCCCAGAGCCTGACGCGGGGCTCGAACTCACGGACCGCGAGATCGTGACCTGGCTGAAGTCGGACGCTTAACCGACTGCGCCACCCAGGCGCCCCTATACCTCCCTACTCTTAAATGTTGACAATAAAACTAAAAAAACAAAACACCATGGTGTCGGAGATACAAAAGGCCTCTGTAGGCCAAAGCTGTCTGAAGGTTGTGGACAGCTGCCTGCGTCCTGCCCTGGACCCTCAGGGCCCCATCCTCTCTGGTCACGTGTGCACGTGACTCTACCTCCATCATCCCACCTGGAAAACATCCTTATACCCATCAGGAAACTCCAAATGCCCTGCGTCTTCTGAGGAGGGGCGCTGCTGTGAGTTATTTACATGAGAGAGGGAGGGCAGAGAGAGAGAGAGAGAGAGAGAGAGAGAGAGAGAGAGAGAGAGAATCCCAAGTAGGTTCTGAGCTGCGGGCACAGAGCCCAACTCGGGGCTCAAACTCATGAAACTGTGAGATCATGACCTGAGCGGAAGCCAAAAGTCATCTGCTTAACGGATTGAACCACCCAGGTGCCCCGATGACCTCTTTTGATAGCATGTAAAATGTATCCACTTTGATGGTTACACATAAATTAACAAGCACAGGCAAATGAAAGGCCAATGGTTCCATCTCTTTCCCCAGAATCATCAAAAGATAAAGTTAACAGTTCCTTACCCAAACGGCACCACCCCATGGGTATTGCTGAACCCCAGGCTGTTAAAACACGTGTAAAAAATGAAAGCTGTTACAAACTCTTAGGCACCGTTGACTCAGAAGTGTCTAATAAGTGGAATCTGAACTAAACACCTTTGAAGTAAGGTGGGCAGTAATGTGGTATGATGGTTCTGGTTCTGAATCGTAACATTCATTCGTTCGTTCATTCATTCAACAGATATTTACTCAGCAGTTCTTTCAATACCATAGCTGTGTTTTCGAAACCCACCGGGAGGCAACACTGAAAACTTCTCCCCAAGTTGCTGCCTCCATTGTGCTGAAGAAGGAGAACATGGGGCTCATGGGCCAAAAGGCTGTGAACAGGTGTTCCTTCCCTGGAAGAATGAAAAACCCACACGTTGCTATTATGTTACACATTCCCTCAGAGCACAATGCTGGGTGGCTCCCCTCTGCTATGCAGCAGTGAGGCCCTATGAAAACTTGGACACGGAGAAGCTACAGAACTTGAGAAGGACGGTGGTGAATGTGGTAATGCCAGGACTATATACGCTTATCTTTTACTGACACCAACCCGATCTTTATTCCTTAGGCTTCGTGCATGTGCTTAAGACTGTCACTGTTTGAGTGTAGATGAGTGTCATCCAGGGCAGCCAGCCTCACCCCGCGGTGTCACGCAGGGCTCTGTGGCTCCCACAGAGGGGCTGGGTAGATGATGCAGAGACATTACTCCCACCTGCTGCGAGCCGTTAGTGGGGTTTGGGGACCACAAAGGTTTCAGTGGGACTTAGTCTTCACAGTGGTCTCATGCCATGTCCCCCTTGATTGAGGCTGGTCTCTGGAAAGTTTCTCCCCTTGGTTGGGGATGGGGGTCAGGGTGTGGGGGTGAGGGAGGCTTTTGCATTTTCTGTTCCGTGGCTGGGAATGCCTCCCTGCCCCCACCTTTAGGGAGCCTTTTCCTTCAAATCTTCTACTCTCTGAAGCTTCTAATCTTTTATTTTATTTATTTATTTATCTATTTATTTATTTATTTATCTATCTATCTATTTATTTATTTATTTTAACATTTATTTATTTTTGGGAAGAGAGAGACAGAGAATGAGTGGAGGAGGAGGAGAGAGAGAGGGAGACACAGAATCTGAAACAGGCTCCAGGCTCTGAGCTGTCAGCACAGAGCCCGACGTGGGGCTCAAACTCATGGACCACGAGATCATGACCTGAGCCGAAGTCGGACGCTTAACCGACTGAGCCACCCAGGCACCCCAACTAATCTTTTAAACTTCCATTGAAATGTCACCCCCTTAGAGTCCTCTCCTTCCACTCACATGGCCGGTCCTTGTGCATTAGTGAAGAGAGGCCAGGCAACAAACATTGCAATGGTGAGTAAACTCCAAAATTTCAGTGGTTTACCACAACAAAGGTTTATTTCTTGCTCACGTCACAATCCAGGGACTCAGAAATCCAGCTCCTCCAGTTTGTCTGCCTCTGAGGGTGTGAAATGGGCAAGAGAGGGCTCTGGGGTGAGGGACGTGACATGGCCTTCATCCTAGTGGCCACAGCCCAGCTACACGGCCCCAAGTTACCTGGGAGGGGGCTGGGAAAGCCCTTCCCTTACAGAGATTATTTCAATTAATCCTCACAGCAAGCCTCTGAGGTCAATGGGAATAGCCTGTTCATTTTATAGACAGGATACTGAGGTTGAGATGCTACATGACCCCCTCAAGGCCATGCAGCTAAGTGGCAGACCTGGGGTTAGAACCCAGGACACCAGCTTCCAGAGTCCCCTCAGACACAAACTCTTGTGTTGCCTATGTTGCTTCCATGTTAAAGAGAACAGGAAAATTGATAACATATCTAGTGTGTGTATATATATATATATATATACATATATATATTCAGTGTTAGAAGCTCAGAGTTTTACAAGTATTCTTGTTATTTATTCCTTAAAAGCAGTAGTTTGGACAAAAAACACAGTTTTGCTATGCAGATGTAGGAATGGTTTAGATGAATGGTTCTCAAAGTCTGGCCTTCAGCTCCTGGGGAATCCTGAGACCTTTCTAGAGAATCCATAAGATCAAGACTATTTTCATAATAATACTAAGATGTTTGGTATTTTTCTCATTCTCTCAAGAGTATACTATGGAGTCTTCCAGAAGTGCTCTACACACGATGATGTCATTGCTGTGATGCTAATGTGTAACAGAAGTCAAATTGTTACCTTAAAATGAATTAACAATATAATTTACTGTGTTGGGTTTTTTTTTTTAATTTTTTGTAATGGTTACTTATTTTTGAGAGAGAGAGAGAGAGAGAGAGGTAGAGAGTGAGGGAGACACAGAAGCTGAAGCAGGTTCCAGGCTCTGAGCTGTCAGCACAGAACCCGACACGGGGCTCAAACCCACGAACCGTGAGATCACGACCCGAACTGAAGTCGGACGCCTAACTGACTGAGCCACCCAGGAGCCCCACTGTGTTAAGTTTTAATTTCTTAAAACTTAAAATTTCTAATATGATAAATATCAGTAGATAGAACCCATACAAAGAAAAGTTCTTTGGGGTCCTTAATAATTTTAAAGAGCATAAAGGATCTCGAGACCAAAATGTTTGAGAAGTGCTACTGGGTTAGAAGTTAAAGGCAATGTGTTTTCTGATAACACTTTAAACTCTAGTGTATAGCAATTAAGAGTCTCAGATTAAAAAATGTCTTTTGAGGGGCACCTGGGTGGCTCAGTCTGTTAAGCATCTGACTTTGGCTGAGGTCATAATCTCGCAGTTTGTGGGTTCGAAGCCCGCATCAGGCTCTGTGCTGACAGCTGGGAGCCTGAAGCCTGCTTCAGATCTGTGTCTCCTTCTCTCTCTGCCTCTCCCCGGCTCACGCTCTTTCTCTGTCTCTCAAAAATAAATAAATGTTAAAAAAAAATCTTTTGAAAATGTCTATGTCTCAATTTATCTTTCTACTCTTTTAAAAAATTTTTTACTTTTTTATTTTAGAGACAGAGTGTGCACACATCAGGGAAGGGCATAGGGAGACAGGGAGAGAATCTCAAACAGGCTTCCTGCTCAGCGAGGAGCCCAATGCGGACTCCATCCCATGACCCTGGGATCATGACCTGAGCCAAAATCAAGAGTTGGACACTCAACTGACTGTATTACCCAGGCGCCCCTCAATTTCTTTATCTTTAAAATGAGGTTATAGTACAACTATAATACTAATCTATATTACGTTAAATAAAAGATTAACCCAAAACCTTCATCATAGTAGCTTGGATTAGAATCAAGCATTCTAAAAACTACGGAGAGGAACATTAACAATAAATTTAAAGAAATTTCTTCAACTTTCTGTTCCTTTTCTCAACTCCATGCTTTCTCAAGAATAGTAGAAAAATGTGTCCAATTTGCTTTCACAACATTCAGTCCCTGAAGGCTTATACTTTTTGGAGATTAGTAGTCTAACCAATTTGTCTTGGCCCACATTAGTGAAAAAAATCACCACAGGTGAAATTTCACGGTAACAAAATTCATTTTAACTGCATACTGTGTAGACAGCTCTTGAACTTGGGTGATGGCTTGGTGTTGTCTCATGCTGCTCTCATTATGGCAAATTTCAGTTTAAATAAATCAAGTGGCCACTCTCTTCCTGTTCACTGCAGTGGCTATACAATGCCACAATGGCTTGATATTTATAGTCCATTTTACCTTCACATAGAGGGTTACCCATGTGAGCAGATCATTCACTGTAATAGAATCCAATGTCAAAAGAACTTGATATTTATAATCCCTGTTGCTTTAACAGAAGGGGAACACAGAGTAGCCCATTTACAAAATGACAGATAAGACCTGCCTAAGCGCACAATAATGTTTTGATTTAAGGCTGTTAACAGAGTGGATTTATTTAAAGTGTTCTTGTTTTTGGAAATTTTAAGATTCTAAATGAGAAACGGAAAAGAGTAAACCAGAATAGTCAAATACTGCTGAGTTAATAATAGATGGTCTTATTAAGAGATTACTATATGCAGGGGTGCCTGCGTGGCTCAGTCGGCTAAGCGTCTGACTTTGGCTCAGGTCATGATCTCACAGTTCGTGGGTTTGAGCCCTGTGTTGGGCTCTGTGCTGACAGCTCGGAGCCTGGAGCCTGCTTCAGATTCTGTGTCTCCCTCTCTCTCTGCCCCTCCCCCACTCACACTCTCTCTCAAAAATGAATAAACATTAAAAAAACTTTTTAAAAAAGATTACATGCAGGTATTGTATGTGGTGATTGACGTTTTAGCTCACTGACCACCCCTCCTCCAAACAGTCCAATGATGTGGGCATTACTATTATTCTACTTTCACAAAAGGAAGGAAACAGATCTTTGCAGGATTTCAACTCAGACACTATGATCCAATAACCCACATTCTCAACCACTATCCTATTCCAGTTTCCACTACAAAATGGTGAGTTTTAGTCAAATCCAGAGTTAAAAAAACATTTTTTGTTGAATTTTTGTCCTCATTTGTTCTTGCTGCTTTGGCTGTTATGGGTTGAATGGTGTCCTCTCAAAAGATATGCTGAAGCCTTAACACCCAGGACCTGTGAATGTGACCTTATTTGGAAATGGGGTCTTTGCAGATTTACTTAAAGATGAGGTCGTACTGCATTAGGGTGAGCTCTAAATCCAATGACTGGTGTCCTTATAAAGACTGGGAGAGTTGGAGACAGAGCCCCAGGGCGAAGACGGCCACACGAAGATGGAGGCAGAGGCCTGGGGTACACTGCCACGAGGCAAGGAAGGCCACGGGCCACAAGAAGCTGGAAGAGGCAAGGATGATTCTTCCCAGAGAGCCTTTGGAGGGGCTATGGCTGGCCTACACCTTGATTTCAGACTCAGCCTCCAGAACTGGGAGGCTGTGTTTTGTAAGTTACCCAGTTAGTGGTCCCTTATTATGTCACCTCTCGGCAACTAATACACTGACTTCATGGGCTGGAGGCCCAGCTGAACCTAAGACCCTAAGACTGAGGTCTCAACTGCAGTCCTGTGCCCAGCACAGAGTAGATGCTCCCTGGAGAGATCCCCTTCAAACCAACAGATGACAGGACCAAACTGAGCTAATAATTTGGTTTGAGTTCTAAAACTATTTTGAAGGTCTAGTTTTATAGTGAGATCATGGAGAATATTAAAAAAAGAGAGAGAGAGAGAGAGATACTGCCTTAAATATTTTCTGGAACAAGGCAGAGTATAAAGGAAAACAAATGAGGTCTTTGAATTTTGATGCAGTGAACTTGTAGGTAATGGAGAGCCGCTAAAATGCATAGCTATAAAGATCATGTGCGGGCCGAGTGATGGCAGTGGGCTTCTAGAAGGAGAGGTGGCAGGGTCATCCAGTAAGACAGGGCACTGACCCATGGGGTGGCGGGGTGCTGGCTGGGAAGTCAGGCCTCAGGCAGGCAGCCAAGCAGTACTCCAGTGTGTGTGTGTGTGTGTGTGTGTGTGTGTGTGTGTGTGTGTGTGTTTTGTTTGTTTTTAATTAATTAATTTTTGAGAGAGAGAGAGAGAGAGGAGAGAGAGTGTGCATGCAAGCAGGGGAGGGCAGAGAGAGAGGGAGACACAGAATCCAAAGCAGGCTCCAGGCTCTGAGCTGTCAACACAGAACCGGACAGGGGCTCGAACTCACCAATAGTGAGATCATGACCTAAGCCAAAGTTGGAGCCACCCAGGTGCCCCCCAACCTCCCAACTCTTGCACTGCACTGAGGTGGAGGTGGCACTTTTGGTATAGGGAGGGGCCACCTCTTCCTCCTAGAATGGGCAGAAAGAGGTCTCCGGAGATCATGCTTCCATTCCACCAACATTTATCAAAGTCTGTGCTAACTCTGGTCATCTGTTGACAGTGAGTGTGGAGAGGAGACTTTTGTCTTTCAAACACATGTTCATCTGCTAGGATCATTGTCTGTTGTTTGGCAAGTACGACAGTAAGCTAGCTATGGCTAAATTATACACCGGGATCTTATAGAATGTTTACATTCGGTCTACTTTGCACTTTCTAAAAACAAACAACAGAAAACATTCTACTCATCATGACTCTTGTGTGCATCAGGCACTCAAGCCAGCTTAAGCAAGAGAAGGGAATGTATCTTCAGGTTACACTTGTGGCCCATGGGCCCTGGGAACCCAGGTGCAGCCAGGAAAGGCTGTGGACAGGAGAGCCCCCAGCTGCTCTCTGCAACCCCATACACACTCCACACACACCATGCTGATGGACTTTACATCTCCTTTGTTCAAGGGTCCAGCCCAGACTGAATGCATCAGGATTGTTTTGCTTCTGCAAGGGGACAAAAGAAAGCAGTTCAACCTGGCTTAAGCTAATTAGGGAATTGAACAGCTCAAATAACTGAAAATTCCCAGCCAGCTGGATCCTGGTGGTCACAGGGCACTGTAAGAGGCAGCCCCCCCCCCCTCCTCTGCTGGCTCAGCCCTCTTGGGACCAGGTGACCAACAGGACCTCCAGACTTTATATCCTTTGCCAACACTCTGCTTTTTGGAGAGTCCCAGCAGGTCTCAGGAACCGCTGTAGGTAAGCCTAGCTTTGGTCACATGCCCGCCTTTGGACCACCCCCAGGCAGGTGGAAGGAAATGCTCATTGCCTAGGCCTGGAGCCAGGGCCAAGGTCAGCCCTACCCCAAACATATTAAGAGCAAATGCTACATGAAGTTGACTGTTGGGTATGGTACTTTAGATAAGTTAAATTGTTTTAAACTCAGCATCATGTCTGTTTACTAATTGAATCGGCACTTTATCCCCTTTTATAGGTGGGGAAATTGAGGCACTTATGAATGCGTCTTAGTCAAGGCCTCAGAGTTGTAAGCTGCAAGAGCTGGGGTTTGACCTAGACTCCCAGGCCACAAAGGCCGGGCTCTTGACCACTAGCAGAAGGGATCTGCTACCAGCCAAATGGGACATGGATGCTGGGCTGATCACAATAACAGATGTCCAATAGCCATTCTGATTTCTCGCTCTGTGGAGAGAACTACGTCCCCAGCCTGCTGGCCCAGGGTTATATCATGTTGTACCAAGGTGGCTGCTTCTGCTATGACCTAGTACATGGACTAGTTCCAAAAAACAGAAGGGACAATACAATAAGCACCCTTCCATCATTATTCTCTGGGGAGGTGGTCGAGAAAAGGCAATTTGATCATGGGGATAAAAATAAAAAGCTATCAACCCTAGGCCTCTGGGTGTAGTTATTTATATTTTATCCTATCCAAAGTTTTGTCTCCTACAAGGGGGTGCGTGGGCATGAAGAGGCCAACAGTCTAAAGGTGCATAGGGAACCCACTGGGCTGGAGGAGACGCCCAAACACGTTCCCTTTTCAGTTGTCTGGGTCCAGGAGGGGACCCAGAAAAGAAGCCCAGTTCCCCTTGCTGTTAGGAAAAAGCACAATCATTTACAGATTGTTACGTTATGGTTGAACTGCACTTTGAAATTTGGATCATGGAGAAAGTGAATCCATTTTTTGCATATCCCCAGCAAGACTGTCAGAAGAACTGTCTTCAGGTCTTAGAATCCCGGATGGATAAAGGTGGTCTGTAGTCTTAGTTGATGCTGCCACTGGGGGCCCAGGAGTCATTATGAGCTAGGCAGAGCTCCAAAACAAGATCTACTTTACTGGAAAGCTAAACTACGCCACCCACTCAAAACTTCTACCTAATGCTTGAAATTTCCATCTCTTTCACACCTGTGTTCTGTCAGCTTCTGCTACTCGGTGTACTGAGAAAGAGTGAAGGGCAGCTTCTAGATAAACTGTAAGTAAATACAATCAGACAAACGTCCTAAGTGAGTGGAGTGCTGGAGAGGTTGTGAAGGTTTTGTTTTGTAAAGCCTTTGGTGTGATTTGAGAATCAACAGCAGAGAGGAGGGAGAAGGAAGGAAGGAGGGGCCAGGCTTTATGCAAGAGGAGCCTGGGGTCTAGGGAGCTTTAGGAGTTACTTGTCACCCCAATTAAAGTACTAGAGGCAGAATTTACATTTTCACCATCTTTCTTGTGCCCCATCCTGGTTCCCCACAGGAAAGGGACAAAGAGAGAGAAGAAGAAAATGAGACGAGAGGAAAGCTGAGAGGCAGTAGCAGCACAGAGACGTAGAGGAGGTAAGAGAGAAAGGAGACCCCAGGAGAGGGAAAAGGAGAGGGAGAGAAGCCCAGACAAGAAAAAATAATATTGAAGGAGAAGGCAGTTGGAGGACTGCCTCCCTGACTTCAGACTTACTATAAGCTGCAATAATCAAGACAACTGGTGAAAGAACAGACCAACAGATTAGTGGAATGGAGAGCCCACAAACAGACCTACATAAATATAATCAACTGATCTTGGACAAAGATCTTGGAAAAGACAATACAATGAAGAAAAGACAGTCTCTTCAACAAATGGTGCTGGAACAACTGGACATCCACATGCAAAAACATGAGTCTAGACACAGACCTTGCACCCTGCATAAAAATTAACTGAAAATGGACCACAAACCTAAATTAAAATGCAAAGCAATAAAACTACAAGATACCACAGCAGAAAATGCAGATAACCTTGGGTTTGGCGATGCCTTTTTAGATGCAATGCCAAAGGCAATATCCATGAAAGTAAGAATTGGTAAGGTGGACTTATTACAACAAAAATTTCTGCTCTGCAAAAGACACTGTCAAGAGAATTAAAAGACCAGCCACAGACTTGGAGAAAATATTTGCAAAAGACATATCTGACAGAAGATTGTTATCCAAAATATACAAAGAACTCTTAAAACTCAACATTAAGCAAATAATCAGATTAAAAATGGAGGGCGCCTGGGTGGCTCAGGCAGTTAAGCATCTGACTTCAGCTCTGGTCACGATCTCACGGTTCATGGGTTCAGCCCCACATTGGGCTCTGTGCTAACAGCTCAGAGCCTGGAGCCTGCTTCAGATTCTGTTTCTCCCTCTCTCTCTCTGCCCCTCCCCCCCTCAAAAAGATGAATAAACATTAAAAAATTAAAAAAAAAAAAGGGCCAAACAACAGGTACATGAAAAGATGCTCGGCATCACTACTCATCAGGGAAATGCAAATCAAAAGCATTCTGAGATATCACCACACATCTGTTAGAGTGGCAACTACCAAAAAGACAAGTGATAACAAGTGTTGGAGAGGATGTGGAGAAAAGGGAACCTTAGTGCACTGTTGGTGGGAATATAATTTGGTACAACCACTACGGAAAACAATATGAACAGTGTGGAAAGCTCCTCAAAAAGTTAAACACAGAGCTACCTATGATCCGGTAATCCCGCTTCTGCGTTTATATCTGAAGGAAACAAAATCGCTATCTTGAAAAGATACCTGCACCCTCATTATTTACAGCATTGCAAATATTACTTATTGCAGCATCATTTACAATGTCTGAGACATGGAAACCTAGTTCTGTTGACAGACGAATGAATAAAGAAAACGTGGTGTATGGTGTGACATATATATCATAGAATATATATCATATGTATTAGAATATTATTCATCCATAAAAAAGAAGGAAATCCTGCTATTGGCAACAACACGGTTGGGTCTTGAGGGCCCTATGCTAAGTGATGGAAGCTAGACTAACACTCTATAATATGACTTATATGTGGTATCTATTTTTAAAAAAGCCAAACTCATAGAAACACAGAGTGGAATGATGGTTGCCAGGAGCTGGGGGCGGGGGAAACGAGGAGATGCTGTTCAGAGGGTACAAAGTTATAGGATGGATAAAGTCTAGGCATCTAATATTCAGCATGGTGATTACAGTTAACAATACTGTATCATGTACTGGATAGTTGCTAAGACAGTAAATCTTAAATGCTCTCACCACACACGTGCACAAAATTATAACTATGTGAGATGGTGGATGTGTTAACTAACCTTACTGTAGTCATCATTTTGCAGTATATACATGTATCAAATCATCACCCTGTGTACCTTCAACTTAAATATGTCAATGATATCTCAAAAAAGCTGGAAAATAAATAAGATAGGATAAAGAAAAAAGTGGGTCAGAGACTTAGCAGACACTTCATTAAAGAAGATACACAGTGGCAAATAAGCATATGAAAAGATGCTCCACAACCGTAGGTCATTAGGGGATTGCAAATTACGACAACTACAACACACCCACCAGAATGGCTAAAATTCACAACATTGACAACGCCTGAATGCTGACAAGGATGTGGGGCAACAGGAACTCCAGGAACTGTCATTCGTTGCCAGTGGGAATGCAAAATGGTACGACCAGTTGGGAAGTCTGGTGGCTTCTTATAAAACTCAACATTCCTTTACCATAAGATCCAGTAATTGCACTCTTTTGTATGGACCCATGGGAGTTGAGTAAAAAGATCAGGGGTTATGGAGGAGGGAGGGAGATAAATGGATGGAGCACGGGTTTTTTTAGGGAAGTGACACTTCTCTACATGATGCTATAATGGTGGATATATGCCATCATAGATTTGTCCAAACTCATAAAATGCTCAATACCAAGAACGAACCCTAAGATAAACTATGGACTTTGGGTGATAGTGATGTGTCAATGGAGGTTAATGAATTGTAAAAATGTCCCACTTTGCTAGGGGATATTGATAATGGGGGGAGGCTCTGCATGTGCTGGGGCTGGGAGTGAATGGGAAATCTGCACCTTCTTTCCAATTTTGTTGTGAACTTAAGACTGCTTCAAAAATAAATGCTCTTACAGAAAAATTTTTTTAAATAAAAATAAACTGAGCAAAGAAAAAAAAAGTTGGTAAAAGACCTTCACTGCTGATCTTGGAAGTTCACTGAAGTCCGCTTTGCAGCCCCAGCCTTCTGCTGGAAGGTTAAAGAAATGCCTACAGAGGCCGGCACGCCCCCTGCAGGAGGGGAGGGGCGAGGTGAGGCGAGGGGATGGTTTAGGGTTGGCCTGAGGCTCTTGGAGCGGGTCTCAAGCGGTATTACCAGGAAGCTCTTAAAAGTACCAGTGCTCGGGTCTCCTCACACTGAGACTTTCCCTTGGCAGAGTCCAGGCGGGGGGAAGTGAAAAGCGCTCTCCTACATTCTAACGTGCAGCCGGGGCTGAGAATCGCCGTGACCGAGCGGCGGTGGGTGGGGGACGGGGCTGGAGGTCAGAGTACTGGAAGGAAAGGAAACCTTTCCCGAGAAGAGGACACCCCGCGCGGTCGCACGCTTGGGTGCTCACTCCAGCCGCGCTTTCCAGGGGCCAGCAGCCTAGGTCAGTGGCTTTCACGTCAAACACAGGTGTCGTATCGGCAGGTGCACCAACGTGGGCACTGGAAGGAGGGAGACTAGAGCCTTGGGACTGCAGCAACGCCCGGGACCGGGTGTGGGGCCAATCGCGCGCCCCCCGGCTTCCCTGCGTCCCCGGAGCCCGTTTTACTATGGAGGCCCAGGCGCCGGGTGCGGACTCTGAGTTCGCGCTCTAGTTGACAAGGGCTTTGTCACTTTTCCTACTCTGTTGCCACCAAGCGGTGATGACGCCAATTCGGTCCTCACTTTGGTGACGCGAGGACAAATGGGTGACCACGTATGCTTCGGAGCAAACTTTCTCCTACACCTGCTAACTGGCCACCTTTAACAGGAAAAACAGGAGAGCACACAAACTAGAAAAAAACCAAAACCAAACCACGCAAATACACACACGCACATATACACACACAGTGCGCGCGCCTGCGCAGGGGTGAGAACGAGCTCACAGGAAGGTGGAACCAGCGCAAGACCTTAGCGCCAGGTTGGTGGTCTCCCTGTCACCGGCCGCCAGAGCACCCCGCGCCTTCTCCGCGCACCTACCCGCGGCTCCACACCTTGCTGCCTTCGCCCACGCTGCCCTCGGCGGCCGGGAAACCGATTTGGTGGTCTGAATACTTTGGGGACCCACCGGAGGGAGGCCTGATGCCCTCTCCCCCAGCGTCCTCCTCCACGGCGCGGCCAGCACACCTGCGACGCCGCGCACCCCAGCGCTCGGGAAACACCAATCTGGGGGAGGTGGGACCGGAAACGCGTGTATTCTGGCGCGCGCCGCCCACCCCCGCCGCCTGCCGCGCTGCAGGCGCCCGGCGGTCTCTCGGGTCCGGGCCCTTTAAGGCGGGTGGTTGCGGCAGCCGCGCTCGGGGCGGGGCAAACAATGCGCGCCACGCGGGGCCGGGTCCGCAGCGGTAAGTAGGGGCGAGGCCCGCCTCGGGCTGGGCTGTGTCGTTGCACTCCCGGTGTAGAGCCCGTCCCACGTGGCTGGGGGTCCCGAAGGGCCCAGTGGACCGGCTGCCCGACCCCCACTTCCACCGGTTCCCGGAGCCCTGGGGCCCGCCGGAAGCGAGTGCGTACCTGTCGGCCCTTAGGAGGGGGCCGGGGGGGCGGGTTCGGGGGACTCGGGGCAGGCCTCCGAGCCGCGGACGCCCGAGTCCACCCCGGACCCGGGCTCTCGCTCTCCCCGCCGGCGACTCGGAATCCGCCAGTGTGTTTCACTTCCAGTCTCGGCGAGCTGGAGCTGCGTCGACCGTGTATATCCAGCTGGTGTCAAAAAGCCGGATAATCAAACCGTTAACACCCAGTCCAAGTGCTGGTTCGGGTCCTCGGCGGTGACTAGTGAACGCACTGAATTTAGAGGGGGTGGAGGGAACACCTAAGCAAAACAGCAGGAACTACCCTGCCGGCCGCAGCGGGCGGTAGCTGCAGTCTGCGTGGGCCTGGCCAGTTTAGAAAGAGCCGCGTTCTCCGCGGCCCTGGGCTGTCAGCGCCGCTCCGCTCCGCTTCTAACGCGGCTGGGTTCGGAATTCAGCCAGTGGTGACAGCAGAGTGCGTAGGGCATCCTGCAGGAGCTGCACGGTCTTGGGTTCTTGTGCCCAAAGACACCTTTTAGCATGGATTCAGGACTAAATTTTTCTCCCCAGAAGGGGAAGAGCCATGCAAAAGGAATTAGACAAAGGTTCCCCCCACCTGTGTTTCTTCTTTTGAACATGTAAAACGACCTTAAAAAAAACATTTGGAGCGATTTAAAAGAGAATGAGTATTTCTGGCCCTAGCGTCACGCGAGATTCTTTTGCCCAACAGCTTTGAGGGAGCAGAGAGCTGGATGCAGGTGACATGGCCCTGGTGCCCTACGAGGAGACAGCGGTAATGGGCTTGCAGAAATTCCACAAACCTCTTGCCACCTTCTCCTTTGCGAACCACACGATCCGGATCCGGCAGGACTGGAGACAGCTGGGAGTCGCCGCGGTGGTTTGGGACGCGGTAAGTAAGACCCTGGGGCCTCTGACCACAATTGATTTTAAGACTGGCTTTCTTCTTCCTTTTTTTTCTTTTTTTTTTTTTTTAAATAACAGATTTATTGAGATATAATTTATATACCATACATTTCACCTGTTTATACAATTCTGTGATTTTTTAAAAAAGTAAATTCACTGAGAGGTGTAACCATCACCATGCTCTGTTTTAAAAACATTTTCATCCCCCAGCCCCTCCAAAAATACTTATACCCATTGGAATCTCTTACTTCCCTTTTCCCTCCCCCAACCCCAAAAGATTGCATTTTGAGGGTGAATAAAGGAAAGCTGAGGGAAAGTAAATTACTTGCCAGTAATATACCCAACAGGAAAGAGGGAGGGAGAGCTGGAAGGAAGGCAGGAATCCCCTAACTGCTTTGGACTCTCATTAAGTTAATTTTTCACTTAAGTTTCATTTTGAAAATATTGCAAAAAGAATACTGTAAAAAGTGGGAGAGCCCAAAGTGAAGATCACATGTTTTCCTGAAGTTTTCCGTAGTTGTAATGGTCACAAAATTATACTATTAGTTGCTTTGTTTTACTGCTTCCTCTCACAGCACTGTTCTGTCAGCTTTTGTGACAGTGACTTGCCCTCAAGCAGCTCGCAGTGGGAACTCATTTAATGTTGGATAAATGATAGATGTAATTTTGTGGTCTTAACATTGCGTTAGGGATGCTAGAGAAACATTCAGGTGTAAACATCTCAATGTATTGTAGCCTCTTCTAGGAATCTAGTCCAAGGTGATTACATGGAAAGTATTCCCAGAACGATTAATAGGGCACATAATAGTGAGGAATTGGTGAGCCTTTTGAATGCTCACCAAGAAGAGGAATTGTTACTTATGCTACTAGTATGTGGCTGTGAAAGACAAATTCTATTTAAAAATCATGTTAACAACATACAATGCTTTTAAAAAAAAATGTTTATTTTAGAGAGAGAGAGGGAGACAGGATCTGTGCTGACAGCACAGAGCCGAATGCGGGGCTTGAACCCGTGAACAGAACCATGAGATCATGACCTGAGCCAAAGTTGGGTGCTTAACCGACTGAGCCACCCAGGCGCTCCTACAATGCTTTTATAGAATTGTATGCAAATGCTAACTCATGCATCAGGTGTCCAAAACTTCCTTTCCCATGCCTGATAATATGTGGTGAGGGCCCCCAGTGATGCAGGACAACACGAGAGAAGCACCCAGCTCCAGGAGCCCCAGGCGGGAGCCACTCTGCCTCTTCCTTTGGGTGACATCGTGGCCTAGCTGCCTTGAACTTGGGTTAGGAACTGGACATTCCTTTAAGCAAAATCAGAGACTGTTCATGTAAGCTCCACCGGGGTCGTTTTGTAAACTTTAAGTGACACAGTAAGAAATGAAACTTCCCAGATTGAGCAGCACCCTATGTTGTGTGGGCAGCGTCATCGACCCCTGCTGTCCCCAGGAGGGACCTCGGTGGGGCCTAGGCTGCGTCCGCTCTAGCTCTAGGGTCATCTCCCAGCAGCAGCCGAGTTTCTGTGTGTGTTGTTAAACTGGGACTGCAACCTTGCAGTGGGAGAGAGGGTGTGATGTCTTCCTGCCAGTGTAAAGCCCGCCTGAAACACTTGCGGTCCTCGGCACTCGTTGACACGCAACGCTGTGTTTTGACTCAGGCCGTCGTTCTCTCAGCGTATCTGGAGATGGGAGCTGTGGAGCTGAGGGGCCGCCGCGCGGTGGAGCTGGGGGCCGGCACCGGGCTGGTGGGCATAGTGGCTGCCCTGCTGGGTGAGTGCCGTATGCTGGCTCCCTCCTTTGAGAGTGGAGCTCTTTGACAGATGTGTTTGCTGCTTCCGTGACACAGACCCAGACCGGTTTTTCCCTTACTGGATGTTCTGTCCCCTGTACTTATGAGTCACCTGCTGGTGTCTTTAACTCCAGTAAGCCTCGTTTCTTCTCTCTCTCTCTTGCTCTTTCTCTCATCCTGTTATTTATACTTCCCATGAAAGACTGCTTTGCCCCCTTCGGTTTTTTGTTTGTTTGTTTTTGTTTTGTTTAAGCAAACACACGTTTATTTGGGCATTTAGAATTGCAATTCAGGAGACAGTTGGGTTGTCTGAATTAGGTCCCTGCCCCTTTCAGTTTTATGCCAACAGTATGATCAGAAGGCAGTTTTCAGTTCAAAGAAAATTGTCGTATTCATGTACATAGTTTTTTACACTTTAGGGGCCTTCTTGTACTCTGTTGGATTTAACCCTGCAAGGCAGGTAGAACAGATAGTCTCATTCATTGCTGAGGAAACTTTGCTGGTTCATCTCTTCTGAGAAGGGCCGGCCCTGCTGTAGTTTGTACTGACATCTTATATTTAAAAATTCTCTTCGCGGTATACGGTTCTGAATTGGTATCGAGGTTTGTCATTTTTTTTTTTTTTTTTTTGGTTTGGTACACAGATATTAATTTAGGCCTACAGTATTTTTAAGCTTTGTTTTTATTTTGTTATTTATTGTTGACTCCTTTCTTCAGCTTCTGGCTCATGCCGTTCAAGCCACCCAGTGGGTAGGCTAGCCTCTAAGATACAATATATAACATTCATCACTTCAATATCGTCACCCAGTGCTCTTGTCAAAATGCAGCTTCTGCTTCTGTAGGTTGGGGTCAGGCCTGAGAACCTGCATATCTAACAAGCTCCCAGGGGATGATGATGCAGACGCTGTTGGTACTCAGACCACACTTTGGTGGTGAGGAGCTAGAATTCCACTCCATTGTGGACAGGTGCTCGAGGACCCACTTAAGCCCCTCCTTTATTGTGTTCTCTTTCCGGTACCTTATTTCTTTTTTTAGTATTCTTTTCTGTGTTTAGATCTAGCCTTCCAAAATGTGGTGGGGAACATGGGCAGCCTGGTAGTTAACGGTGTGTAAATGGATCTAGGTCTCCATCCAACACCACGGCACCTTCAGGTACTGATGAGGCCCTCGCTCGTACACTGCCTTTTGTTCTCCTCAGGTTAGCCTTACGACATTCCCGTGGGTGTTAGGTTTCATTTTTTTATTTTGTTTTACTTTATTTTATTTTATTATTTATTTTATTATGTTATGTTATTTTTACAGAAAGAGAGCAAGTGTGCGTATGAGCATGGGAGGGGCAGAGAGAGAGAGAGAGAGAGAGAGAGAGAGAATTTCAAGCAGGTCCCATGCCCATCGAGGAGCCCAACTCGGTTTCATCTCACAACCGCGAGATCATGACCTGAGCTGAAATCCAGAGTCCGATGCTTAAACTGACTGATCCACCCAGGCGCCCCACATTTAAAAATTTTTCATTTTGCCGGTGAAACTGGGGTTCTGGGAGGTTAAGTCACTTTGTGGAGTCCTGGTCAGTGGAGACCTGAGGACTCAAACCAGGTGCATCAGACACTTACTGTCTTTCCTTGACACTAAGTTTGCTGATGTGGGAGGAGTTAACTGGAAGGGAAATGAGGTTTCTTCTGTTTCCTCTGGACAAGCGGGTCTTCATGCAGAGCTGCGTCGGCTGGTGCAGAGACTTGCTAGTTGGCAAAGTGCATAGGTTTAGAGTTATACTTGGTTTTGACACCTTTTCTAACTCTTACTAGCTGTGTGACCTTGGGCAAGTTACTTAATCTCTCCACTTCAGTTTCCCTATAAAATGGGGATAATAATCAGTTCCTGCCACATTGAGGATCCAATGAGATCATGCACAGAAATCAGCTCCTTGACTAGCGCAAAGTAAATGTTCAATAAATGTTAATTGCTCCTCTGAGTATATCTGTTTGTGATCTAGAAATGCGGATCTGTGAGGTTGGGTGAAACAGGATGATGAGGTTCTTTAAAGACTAGCACAGAGTGGGGGACTAGGTAGTTGTCGCCCCACAAGACAATCGGCTTTGGGAGTGGGCTGGGACACTCGTGTTCTCTCGTGACTGGGGGGAGGTGTGCTTCCTGGCCTAGCTTCACTGCCCCCTCTTTCAATCCTTTCCTGCCTCGGAGCAGAATTCATTGCTGCCTTATTTCTTCTCCCCACAGCCCTTGGTATACTTGCCACATTGTCCCAGCCTTTCTTACAAGCCCGTGTTTCTTGTGTCTGTCTCTCCTGGCAGGCTGAAGCTCCTGAGGCTTGGGACTGTGTCTCATCCTGTGTGTCCTTGGCCCCAGCCAGACCCCACTTGCCATGCTGTAGATACTCAAATAGTTCTGGAATAAGAGTTGGGCAAACTAGAAAATCATGAAAAGTAATGTTTCTCTTACAAAAGTGATGTAATTCTTTTCAAAAATAGCCCTAGAAGAAGAATAAAGGGGGAAAAAGCCTACAACATTCTAGTTATTCACGACTCTGCAACATAAGTACTGTTAGCATATTGGTTTATTTCCTTCCATTCTTTTGCTTCCACTTGTATTTTTTTTTAATTTTTTTTTTTTTAATGTTTATTTACTTTTGAGAGAGACAGAGACAGAATGCCAGTGGGTTAGGGGCAGAGAGAGAGGGGGACACAGATCTGAAGCAGGATCCAGGCTCTAAGCTGTCAGCACAGAGCCCGACACGGGGCTCGAACTCACGAGCTGTGAGATCCTGACCTGAGCTGAAGTCGGACGCTCCACCCACTGAGCCCCCCAGGCGCCCCACCACTTGTATATTTAATCACAGTTGTAATCGTAGTTATAGAGGTGTGTGTATGTGTGTGTATGCACATATGTATGTACGTACACATATGTGTGTCTCATTTCATGTTCTGTCGTGTGCATCTCTCTGCACTCCTGTGTGATTTGCACACCCATTATTGTTGTGACTGCAAAGTGTAAGGCATTGCTTTTGAGGGTGAGACCTGGGGGTAAGAAAAAGTTACTCTTTAGAATGGAGGCAGCGAGAACTAGAATAGGTGGTGATTTTGAACGTGTCAGAGGTTGATTGTTCTCCTTTTTAAAAAAGTATTTTCATTTTTCGTAACCCAAATCATTTATTCCCAAATTCAGGGAACACCCACCATATGCCAGGCTTGGGTTTAGGTGCTGAGGCTTCCGGTCTTCTCAGGAAGCTTCCATTCTAATTCTGATGGGGAGGAAGGAAAAGACAGATTCTATTAAAAAGCCAGGGAAAAATACCTGGTAAGTTCTATGCAGAACTTGAATAATGGGTGATGAGATTTTCCTATTAAAAGAAAAAAACAGCTTTTAATTACTGGGCAGTTCCCACATTCTGTCTATTTAGTCTGTCCTTCTCACCTCGTCCCCCTGCCTGGTGGGGTCTACTTGGAGTTCTCTTCCCCTCGGGAAATGAAGGCTTAACAGAGGTTAGGTAACTTGCACAAGGTCACAACACTCCTGGATTGTGGAGTTAGAATTGGAATGCTGTTCTGACTCACACCCTCGTCCTTAGTTTGAAAATCTCTTTATACTGTGTGGAAAGTATTCTTAGAAAAAAAATCATCCCATTTTAAAGATAGGGTTCTGTAAGTTGGGGTGGGGTCAGGGAATGTGGGTTTTTTTTTTTTTTAATTAAAAAAATTTTTTTTTCTTTTTGGTGTTTATTTTTGAGAGAGCACAAGCAAGGGAGGGACAGAGAGAGGGAGACAGAATGTGAAGCAGGCACCAGGCTCCGAGCTGTCAGCACAGAGCTCGATGTGGGACTCGAACCCACAAACCATGAGATCGTGACCTGAGCTGAAGTCGGACCCTTAAACACTTAACTGACTGAGCCACTCAGGCCCCTGGGAATCTGGATTTTAAAGGCTTCTGAGGTGATTTGATGCCCAACCAAGTCTGGGGAAGAGTCTTAAAATATAATGCTCAGGAAGAAGTTGTCTTTTAGTTTTCTGTACTTGTAGTGTAAATCTCCACTGAGCTTTCCACTTCTTTGTATGTTTCACCGAAGGCTAGGCATCTCTACCTGCCTGTTTCTCAGTGCCTTAAACAGTATGTGTGTTTAAACTTGAACTCTTCTTCCCTTTGCAAACTCGACCTTTTGTTCTCTTGAGTTAGTGTGGCCATCCAAGTACGCACTCAGTCCCACCCGCACCCCATAACCCCCCGACCCCCCGCCAACCCTGCCAGCCCCACTGACCCATCTTATAAGGATTTCTTGATTCCAGTTCTCCCTTTACATTGCCCCCGCCCGGCTGGAGCTCTCAGCATCTGTCTCCTCCATGAGGCTCTGCAGGTCCCCGCCACCTGACCTCTCTGCCTCTGCTTTGTCTTCTCAGAGCCACTTCCCAGGAGACTGAAGTGGCCCATCCATGATGCAGAAGTGCTGGGTGGCTGGTACTTAAACACCCCTCTGCCTCCCCACGGCCAAACACCCCTGAGGCTCTCACCTCATTCTGACGGACTGTCAGGCTCATTTTGGAGATCCGTGTGCTGTTTTCGGTTCCAGGGACGCACACGCTGCTTCTGGTCCGTCCCTTCTGCCTCGGATGCCCTTTCTTCACCCTTTCCCCTGGTTAGTGCCACGTCTTTCCAGTGTAAGCTCAGATTTCCATTCCTTCCAAATCCTTTCTTTGACCTCTGACCCTCTCGGAGAATTTCTCCCTTGTGAAACTTTCCTGGCACTCCAGGTTACCATATTTTACTCCCCACAGTGTATCACAGTTGTGTTTCTGGGTCTCTCCCTCATGAGGCTGAGCTTCTAGAGGCCAAGCATCTTCTTGCTCGTCTCTGTGTTTCTAGTACATAGCACGTGTTCAAATGTTCCAAGGTGTTGCTCACAGAAGTGCAAATGGGAAGTGATGGTAAGCGTTTACGTGTTCTTTGTCCATTACCAAGTGAGAGGCCACGGGGTGTGTGGTGCCGGGTCCCTGCCCATTAGTCCTCATGAAGTCAGCCTTGCCTTGGAGGGCACCTGTCTGAACACCTTGTGAACCTCCCAGGGGGGGCATTTCCTCCCGTCTTCAGTCGTGGGGGCTCTGCCCTTCCCGCTTCTCCTGTAGGCTAACCTCCAGGCGAAGGGTGGCCCTCTGCTTGTTCCAGGCCTGTGGCTGTGCAGCCGAATGTGGCTGCTGCCGGGTCTCTCTTCACCTCGAGGATCCAGGAATGTTGAGGGGGGAAGGGGAAAGTGGGGGGGGGGGGCAGTGGATGCTACTGTGCTTCCTCTCCTACTCTGCCAGCCTCCTCCCACCCTCTTCCTCCCAGCCAGAGACACGTCCTCTCATTTCACTGAGGAGACTGATGCGGTCAGAAGAGAACTTCTGTATCTCCCTCACTGCCTCCAGCCCTGCTGTGCCCCACAGTCTCTGCCTTTGCTCCTGATGTGCTCGCAGCCAGCCCCCCCCGCCCCCTCCACACACACACACTGTCACTTTTCTTCCCTCTTTCTGCCTGACCCTTCCCATAAGCCTGCAAACTGGCTGGCTCCCATCTGAAAACAGAAAACAACAACAACATTTTTTTGAGAGAGAGAGAGGTGCAAGTGAGTGAGGGGCAGAGAGAGAGAGGGGGAGAGAAGCAGGGCTTGAGCTCACCCGAAGTGGGGCTTAAGCTCACCCAATGTGGGACTTGAACTCAGGAACCATGAGCTGAAGTCAGATGCTTAAGGACTGAGCCACCCAGGTACCCAAAACAAAAAGTTTTGACGATGTCTAACAGAAATGTATTTTCTGTAGCGGGAAATGTGTAAGATGGACCTGGGATATCTTGTCCCACCAGATAGCAAGGAGGCTAACAAGGACGACATGGGGTTGTGTCAAAAGTCTGCTGGCAGTATTTGAACATCAATATTGATAATGGCACTGGATTCAAATATATTAAATATGTTTAATCCGTGAGTTGATGGTACAACAACAGAATAAACCCTATCAGTCATCTCTGGAGGCTGCTTTGGAGTCCAGTTTATAAAAGGGGAGGGAGGAGCAAAATTTATCCTGCTTTTCCTATTCAGTTCCTATACAAAATGAGATACAAACTGTAATCGAAAGAAACTATTCTTTATAGAAATTTCTCAACAAACAAATGCAAAAAGGGATGTAGTGAATTAAAGATCTGGGCATTGGGTATTCATGCCTGTTCACGTCACAGAAATACAGCTTACCAGGTACTACATACCCCTTGATGAAGAACATATCACCA
Organism: Neofelis nebulosa; assembly: GCF_028018385.1. Lineage (NCBI taxonomy): Eukaryota > Metazoa > Chordata > Mammalia > Carnivora > Felidae > Neofelis > Neofelis nebulosa. The sequence continues at coordinate 28,766,918 of NC_080783.1, forward strand.
CCTCTGAAATAGCCTTGCTCAAAAAAGTCAAATTTGCGGGAGATACAGAGGAAAGAGGAACAGACTAAACTATATAAAATGGCACCGTCAGTGAAATCCAGATTGTGGGAAACTACAGGACAAATGATTTGTTTCTTCCCCAAACTGAAAGGGGAAAGAAAAGATTGTAGGGAAACTGATAGATTAAAAAACACTTAAGACATCCCTGTGCTCCTCTCCGTAAACAAACACCCAAAAGGAAACCACAGGCAGGGCTGCCGTGTTCAGGGATGGACGTCTGGGTGACGAAACGTGAGTGGGTGGTAAGGAAGAGCTTCCCGGCAGAGTCAGGGTTGGCTGCTCTTGGGTGGGCGTATTTGGGAGCTGGCCCCGGGGTGGGTGCGTGGCGTGGTTACAGCAAAGGGGCACACCACCAGCCTCCTTCACCTGGGTCACTGTGGGGGCCTCGTCACAAGGCCCCTTGCTTCCGGCCTGGCCCTACTGCTAGAAAGTCTGTTAAAGTCTAACCTCATTGGCGCTTCCGCTCAGCACTCTCCATTAGCTTCTCCTCTCAGAAAAAGCCAAAGCCTTTCTGAAACCTGATGTGTACGGCCCTCGGTGGTCTGCCTCCTGCCTGTTACTCCTTTGGCCTCATCTTCTGCTTTGTCCCTCCTGCACTCGTTCCTACCATTCTGGCTGCCCTGGCCTGCCCACCGCGGGCCTGTGTACCTGCTCTTCTGCCTGCTGGGGATACTGCCCCTCCTGCGATGCACTTCGCCTAAGTCACTGTCTGGGTGAGGCCTTCCCTTATTGTTCAGTCTGCAATGTCCCACCCACTTCCCTTACCTCTGGACATCTGTCTCTCTTTCCTGCTTTATTTTTGCCCTAGTGAGTGAGTATTTCCAACTAACGTACTGGTCATTCTGACTTCAAAAACACCTCTTATTGCCTGTCTCTTCACTTGAATCTAAGCTCTGAGGTAGGGGTTTTTGTCCCATGGTCGCTAGCAGCCACTTGGATATTTATGCAGTTGATAGAGGAGTGGCCAAGTCGCATCAAGGTCCTACCGAAACTCCTGGAACACCTAGCAGATTAGAAGTAGCCTCAGAACCTCAGAAACCCTCCAAGACAGGCGTCGGAAAGGTCTACGTGCAAAAAGTATTCAAATGAACACCAAGGTGATCTACAAAAGACTAGATCACTCCAGTATTGCCAGCAAATACAGACCGTTGTTACGAAATCCAGACATAAATTTCTAAGTCAAACCAGGAAAAGGCTGTCTGTGAGCTTGACTGTCGGGGGAGACCGGAAGTGACTCTGCGTTCTTCTCCTTGAGGCAGCGCGCTGCTCGGCCAGAATGGTCAACGCAGTAGGTGCGTGCTTGTAAAGTCCAACAACCGGAGCACCTTTGTCAGGGTCACACGGAGCACTGTAAACGTCAGATTGAATTCCACCAGCTGCCGCTGAGGGGGTGCTTGCCGTAGCCGGTGTGGAACCCCGTGGGGGCGTGACCCACGAAGGTCACAAACTACAGAAGGCACGGAAGCGAGAATCTTCTGAAAGAATGGAAATTACGTTAAATTTCAGAAGTTACAAAGTCAGAACTGAACAGGATTATGCATACGGTTCCTGCAGCACAGATGAGGTACTTCAGGGCCGGCCTTAGCTAGTTGCTTCACTGCTGTCAGGGTGACTACAGTTCAGTCTTCTCCCAGCCGTATTGGTTCCCAGCAAACATTTAGTTCATGGTAAACAACTCGTGAGAAACGTTAATGAAATACTGCCTCCTTTGCCGTATGCATGCAGGAACTCAGCATTTAGTAAACATGATCTCACGTTTTAACCTACGGTAATTTAGTACAATCTAGGAATTTCTAGGTTTAACCACTTTTCAAAATATATACATATATATGTGTACATACATACATATATGTATATAACTTACGTGTGTATACATACATGTATGTGTGTATATGTATATATATGTGTATATATATATATATATATATATATATATATAAAACTTAAATACATACAGGTTGGCTGCTTCCTAACAGCATAAGGAGATGTGGACTGGGATTTCTTAATAGCCAATTAATCCCTCCTTGATTCTTGTTAAAGCTTAGACCTGAGAAAGTAGCCTTTCCCTGTTTTTGGTATCTTGTTGTCTTTATAATCATTTGCTCCTAGATTTTTCTTTTGTGGATTCCATTTTACCTTCAGGTCTACTGACTCGAAGATCATGAGCTAATGAATAAAATGTAGTGGTAGATACCTGTGGGAGGTGGGCCAGTTCCACCTGCAGAATCCAGAAGCTTCAGTGTAGGGTCACTGGGGGGCTCTGCACTTCAGAGGCACAACTTAGCAAACAGATGTGTCAGAGGGGCAAATCCAAAGTTCACTTTTACCAGTAAGCGGTGCAGAGGAGCTGCTGGTCATTTTCTGATCGTTTGCAGCCATCCCTGAAGGGCATGAGCTTCTGGATTTCAGGTGGAATATTAGAGACACTCCCCCCCCCCCCCCCCCCGCTTGACTTGACACCCCTACCTGTTAGTTGTATTGATGTGCACATGACTCTCTCTCTCTGTCCCACATTCTAGGTGCTCATGTGACTATCACGGATCGAAAAGTAGCATTAGAATTTCTTAAATCAAATGTTCAAGCCAACTTACCTCCCCATATCCAACCCAAAGCTGTTGTTAAGGAGCTGACTTGGGGACAAAATTTGGGGAGTTATTCACCTGGAGAATTTGACCTGATACTTGGAGCTGATATCATATATTTAGAAGAAACATTCACAGATCTTCTTCAGACTTTGGAACATCTCTGTAGCAACCGCTCCGTGATTCTTTTAGCTTGCCGAATTCGCTATGAACGAGATAACGACTTCTTGGCGATGCTGGAGAGGCAGTTTACTGTGACTAAGGTTCACTCCGATCCTGACAAAGACGTACATATTTACAAAGCACAGAAGAGAAACCAGAGGGAGGACTTCTAGTTGGCTGTAATTTTTAGGAATGTTGTTATTGAGTGTGTCGGTGACGGTCTTAGCCTGGGAATCGAACCACATTTGATGAAATGGCTCCTGAACAAAAAGTCTAACCAATCAAAGGTTCCCAAGGGACAAAGCACATGTGCCGTTTGAAAACAAAGTGGCACTTTGTCCCACTGCTGTGACTTCATAGTCCTATTTTACTTTGAAAAGTCCCAACTAGCGTTAAAGGAATGTATGAGATATCTGTATCCCATACTGCCCCCTCTTGGTAAACAGTTTTCACTGGTGATAGAACGAAGGGCTGGTATAAAAGGGCCTTCAAAGCAGTGAGCTTGTTTCGGTGAGGCTAACCCATGCAAGTTCTATTAAATACATTCTGAGATACCTGTTGAGCCCAGTTTTCTAATTTTCTGAATATAAAGCAAGAGGCTTAATGTATATTCCCTGAGCTGTTGATGCTCTTGAAATCTTTTGTCTGCCCCATTTAGGTTTTAAGTATTCCTTTTGGTTACTTGAGATGAGGATGTGAGTTCCCTGAGGTCTCGTTTCATGCTTTTTGGCTTAATTTCCGATTTAGGCACACAAACAAATGAAGTAAAACTAAAAGTTGAGCTACGTCTTGAAACCACCATGTGCTGTGCCTGGGGTGTCGTCTTCAATAGCTGTAGTTTTCCCCTGGCACTCCCCTTTCTCAGATGTTGTGTTTGTATTTCTTTCCTAGGCTTTCCCCTCCTTCGTATAATGCATAAGATGACGTTGAAAACAGTTGGAAATCTCACCCCTTCATGGGAGGTTAGCTCCCCGAGAAGCTCCTTCCACGTTGTGCTTGTAATTGCTTATTCCATGTCTGGATTCCCCAGAAGATGGGGAGCTTCTGGGGGCCAGGACTGGTGCCTCCTCCAGGGCTGCGTCCCAGCAGCCAGTGTCTCAGGGCCAAATATTCACTGAATGAAAAACTGCATTCCATTTAGAGGGTACTGGCATTTGGGTTAAATGATGCTACATTGTTTTATGATTATCTTTGACAGACTTTATGAATGAAGTCTCTCTCTCTCTCTCTTTCTCTCTCACACACCCCCCCCTTTTTTTTTTAAAAGCAATGTAAAAGCTTAACAGTTTAAACAAATTCAGATGACAAGAATTAAAATCTCAGTATGGTCGAGGGTACTGGAGATAGATCTTTGTAAATCATCGGAAACAAGACCTCCTTCCTCTTAACCTTTTAATGACTACCTTGGATGTGAAAATACCCAATACATTATTTTCTACATATATTTTAGAGGTTTTACTTTTAATAAAGATGAATTATGAATTAAACGTTCTGAGCATTCTGTGACGTACAGGTTCAACACAATTTTGATAAATGCACGTGACATAGAAATATCCATAGTTCAGCAAATCCATAAAACGCCAATACTGTGCTATGAACATGGAAGGTCTTTTAAAACAAGTAAAACACAAGCCCTGCAGTATCAACACTGTAATGAAATGAAAGGCCGGTCCCCCACTCAGGTATGTTCTTCGAAATGAGTATTTTAATTGGGGTTCAGCTCCTTTAATATCCCTGACTTTGCAGAACAGACATTAAAGTGGTTTTGGGTGGGGATGGAAAACTTCAAGATGTCTGGGTGCTCTACCGAGTGAACGAAGCATTAATTGGTGGTGTTGCATGTTCATAAAACATTGAGGGTCAGAAAAGGTTGAAGGTAATTTTTTTTCTTGTCTTAATAGATGTCAATAAAAGGCAAGAAAAATTCAACAGGAATAGTTTGGTGTTTAAGTGAAAAATCAAATGATTTTTTTTGGCTTTGAGTTTAAAATGTTGTCTCAGGCCAAGTTCCCTGGGGAAATACACTCAGAGATGGACATTAGGGTGTAGAAAGTTTAAATGGGAATGATTTCAAGATCGACATCTCTGAGGTAGTAAAAGTAGTAGGATTGGGAAATAGGGGGGAATTAGGCTGGGATGCAGTCAGGAGTCCTCAGAAACCAGAGCTAGGATGGCCCTGTAGCTGGGCCATACTAAGCCAAGAGGGCAGGGTTTTATATCCCTGCATAGATTAGTCATGTGATCTAAGGGGCATATCCTCAGGATGAAGAAAAGACCTGGAGAGAACTCGGCTGAGAGCCATCATCCAACATTGCCAGAAGCTGGGGAAGTGAGTGCTTAATGGGTGTGTGGGGGTGAGGGATGGGGCTGGGGGTAGACGTTATATCTGGATAGTATGCCACAGTGTCCGCTATAAATGTCAGGAAAGCTGTGATGGCTTTCTCTTATGTTAAAGGATTGACCTCAGGAACGTGTATTCTAAGTGTGCCTGTCTTATCCTCAAGGATAGAAACCTAGTCTAAACCAACTATATGCTAAGCATTGATTTTCACACTGCTCAGTTTTAGAACTCTTAGTTCTCCAGTGACTTTTCCCACAATTAAGATCAAATACTGGTGCCAAGATGCTATGTTAAAATATATGTAGGACGTCAGGTTCTTAGAACTACCACTATAAAGTACGCTGTCATTCCCTGTGCAGATTACTTATTTTTTTTAATGTTCATTTATTTTTGAGAGAGACCGAGTGTGAGCAGGGGAGGGGCAGAGAGAGGGAGACACACAATCCGAAGCAGACTCCAGGCTCAGAGCCGTAAGTACAGAGCCTGATGCGGGGCTCAAAGCCACGATCATGACCTGAGCCGAAGTCCCTGACACTCAACTGATTGAGCCACCCAGCTGCCCCAAGATAGCAGTTTTTAAATCAGGAAGAGGGGCACCTGGGTGGCTCAGTTGGTTGAGTGTCTGACTCTTGATTTCAGCTCAGGTCATGACCCTAGGGTTGTGGGATTGAGCCCTATGTTGGGCTCCACTCTGTGGAGCCTACTTGAGATCCTCTCTGCCCCTCTTGCCCACCCTCTCTCTCTCTCTCAAGATAAAAATTTTAAAGTAATTTTAAAAACCACTTTTTAATATACCAGCATGGGGCCTGACATCATAGTTGGTGAAATAGTCCTGTGATTTATTTTTGTGTCAGAGACATGGTCATAATTGTACTGCTACCCCAGAACCTCTACCTAGACATAAGCAGCATTCTTTTTTTTTAATTTAAGTTTTTAATATTTATTTCTGAGAGGGCGAATGGGGGAGTAGGGCGGGAGGGGCAGAGAATCTGAATTGGGCTCACGCTGATAGTAGCTGGCCCGACGCGGGGCTTGAACCCACAAACCATGGGATCATGACCCGAGCCAGAGTCAGAGGCTTAACCCTGAGTCATCCAGATGCCCTGAAAAGTAGCATTTTCAAGGTCTTTAACAAGAACGAGGCAACATGTTGCAGTGAGTAGGGAGAGCCTTGTTCTGGGAAAAAGAGAACCTGACAAGAACTGCATGAAATCAGGGCAGAACTCCGTTCTTTTTTTGTGACTTTGAAAATTGAGGATTTGTTAGCTCTGACGTTTCTTTCCAATCTTCAATCATATTATGCTTTTCTTTCTACAGCCAGGAAGTGTTAAAACTTAACACTAGAAGACGTGGTATGCTGAAAAATTAAGTTTCCTACCTGAGAACTGTTTCTGTGGTAGAGGGGAAATCCCTATAACAGAGGTGTGAAAGGGGGGGCTGTCTGCTACAAAACCTTGTGTTGAGGCTGGCTCTGCCACTTTTAACTCCTAAAAATTACATACACTATAAAGCTTGACATTAAAAAAATACCAACGTGATCTTTTTATTAATTTAGCAAATTATTAATGCTTAGGAAGCAAACTTCAAATATGAAAACCATACTTAATAAACATTCCCACTTCTCAGTATCTATCGTAAAGATAAACTAGCTTCTATTTATACTAACTTGTGTGTATCTGGAAGAGTCAAAAGTAACAACCTACATGTTCACAAAAGAGGGTACTTATTAAACTATGATACATCTACACAATGGGATACCACACATCCGTTAGAAAGACTGAGGCAGATGTACATAAACTGAAATAGAACTGTCAAGACACATTCAGTGAAAAAGTACCATTTATGTAAAAAGGGGAGAGAGGAGAGAATAGACATTACATTTGCATGTATATGCACAGATTGTCTCTAAAAGGATACACAAGAAACTGCTTTTTACTGCTTCCCCATTTGTCCTATTTTCCAAACGTACATACTACTTAAGGAAACGAAGTTAAAAAATGAGGACACTATCGAGAAAGTGAAACGAAAACTTAAGAGAATGGGAGAAAATAATGACAAATCGTACTACCTGGTGAGGCTCTGGTATCCAGAATATGTAAGAAACTCATAAAACTCAACAACAAAAAACACCATTAAAAAAATGAGCAAAGGACGTGAACATTCTGAGCATTCTGGTTATTCTCCAAATAACCACAGACACATGATGATACGCGACATCGTTAAGCGTTAGAGTTGCAAATACGATTGACAACGAGCTAGCTCTTCACACCTGTAAAGAGGGGCATAATTAAAACCAACGTTGGTCAGCACACGGAGAAATTGGGACACTCACATATCAATCATCATTGGCAGGAATGTAAAGTGGTGCAGCAGCTCAGGAGAAATTTGGCAGTTCCTTAGAAAGTAAACATAGAACTACCATATGGCCCAGCAATTCCACTCCTGGGTATGTATTCAGAAGAACTGAAAGCAGGGACTCCAATACCTGCACGTGAATGTTCATAGCGGCATATTCACAAAAGCCAAATAGCGGAAATATCCCAATGTCCATCAGTGGATAAATGAAACTGTGGCATATATGACGGATTATTCAGCCATAAGGAATGAAGTACTGATGAATGATTTTGAGGCACCTCAAAAACATGCTAAGTGAAAGAAGCCAGGCACAAAAGGTCACATAGGATCCTATACCTAAGAAACAATAGGTAACTATAGAAATGGAAAGCAGATTCATGGTTGCCTGGGGATAGAGGGAGGGGAAAATAGTAACTCTTTAATAGATGGAAGGTTTGATTTTGGAGTGACGATTTGGACCTAGATATGCAGTTGGTGGTAGCTAGCACAACGTTGAGAAGGCACTAAGTGCTACCGAATTACTCACTTAAAAATGGTCAATGTTGTTATGTGAATTGTACCTCAATTTAAAAAAAAATAGCAAAAAATAGCATTGCAGTGCCTGGAAATACCTTTCCTCTTCACTTGTTAGGACCTCATCAGAATCCTAAGCCCCAGTTTGGTCAATATGCAAAAGAAAGATGTGGAGAAATGAAAAATGCACAGTGGAAGGTAACACTAAGGCAGTGGTTTTCTGGAATTTTGCCTTAAGCAGCGTAGTGGAATAGTGGCATCATTTACAAGATGGAAAAAGCCAGCTGAGAGATGAACGGATTTAGAGGAGAAATGAGAGGTTCTGTTTTGCAATCTGAGTGGAGATGACAAATAGGAGAGTGTAGCAACCAGAGCTAAAATTGTGTGAACGTCTTAGAATGGTTTCTTCGGCTGTGTCCTAGAGCTTCCTGAGGACAGGTACTTCTTAGTGCTCAACTATTGGTGAAATAAGCAAGTAACCACAAAGGTATGGATAAAGAGAGGCACTCTATCCTTTTATTGGAGGCTCAAGCACCTGGACACGGGTTACAAGGAGGGTGACTGAAGGTCCCGATTTGCTCAGCACAATCCTGGTTTACACCTGTTGTCCCTATTAATGTCACCCTTTCACTCTCAAAAATGTCTGCTTGTACAATCACCTTAAGTAGTCACACTTTGTAGAAGAGAAAGAATAAAATGTGTGCAATTCCTTCAATACAATAGCAGGTGTAACAAGCTTAATACGTCATGGCAATTTTTTAAAAAAGTACCTTAGGATAAATGCAACTGCTTATTTTCAGAAATTAAATCAACAGGAGAGAATCTTTTATTATGCTTTAAGCAAAGAGCAGATTAACCACACCTCCTCCCATTTCCTATGATCACAGAACTTTAGAATTACAAGGGGGCCTGACAAGTTAGCTATTCTCATTGTTCTTCCAATTAAAACATGTATTTTCTGACACTGGAGACGCTGGTCATATGTCTCCATTGGTTTTCTCAATAGGGCGGTAACATCTCCACATCTTCAAATAGGCACTGTTCAATCTTTCTGAACAAAGAAATCTTGTGCTAAAAATGAGGAATACAGTAAAATTAAATAACTGAAGATGTGTTCTGGTTTCTCAAATTAGTTTTCCGTTGCCGTGCAACACAAGCTTGTGATATATTCTAACATAAACTTTGCTCATTTAACAAAAGTAATAAACTGAAGTCCCAGAAAATACAGCTTAACACTACTGGCAGAAACCAAAATTGAGAGATCCCATCCCCAAAAAAGAGACTTACAGAGTTTTTAAAAGCATGTTTATGTGACTGCACATAAATGTGTGTAAAAAGGGCATTAGGACAGTTGATACCACAAAGATTACAGTAAGAAAAAGCACTTTCTGACAATATTTCACAAATTCACAAGGATCACTTTAATATACAAAGCAATTGCTACCATTCTGAACACAAAGCAGCTACTATGTACATAGTGTTAATAAAATGCATTATAACTCAGTACATTTTCTCTCTTTACACAGATAGAGCACAAAAAGATTTAGGTAAAAAAATTAAAACAGGGATGTTTCTAGAATGTAGGGAATTTTATTAGAAATGTATTTCCCTCATTATATTTACTTAATATTCAACTCCAATAGTAACATCAGAGTTAAAAATCGATACCCTGTTTTGTGCTGATAGTTTTGGGGGGAGGTATTCTTTACCCCAATCCTCAAGGAAAAATTAAAACAAAAACAAAAACACCATCTTTCTCTCTAGAAACTTCCCTGATTATTTTGTTTCTAAAAAGTCTCAAGTGATACATCTAGGTTAGAAATAATTCCTTTTTTGGGTGGGGAGGACAAGTGACATGTGGACAAATCAGTTGGGGACGACTCTACATGGAAAACTGCTAACTAGCACTCCTCTTTGCCACCCCTCCATAAATCCATACTCACAGAACAATGGTGACAAATTATTTCCCACTTTTAATATAAATAATTTTTATTACATACACAAATTGGAGTGGCACCTGGATAAAAATATGTCTATAAAGCATTTACCAATTCAATTTTAAAAACGTAAGAAAATAAAACCTCCCAAACACAAAGATAGATCATTTCACTTGGCCAACTAACATAAGATTACTATTTGCAGGGATTTTCTTCCTTCCCTACCAATTTTTCAACTATCTCAGATTGACTCTTACATTTCTGAGATGCTCCTCGGAAGCTTGGAAACGCCCATACTTCTGTAGGCAAGTATCACATAATGCCTGTATAAAGGAGGTAAAATCTGATTTTCCTACCATTTGCCCCTTTTCAAAGACATTTCCCAAAGATTGTTCATTTTCCTTTTACTTGCTGGTGAGAATAATTAAAAATGTATCAGGTTATATACCCAGCTAGGACCTGCACCCACAGTACCAGAATGCAGACAGGTCAATATTTTCTCTCTGTGCTAAAACAACTCTGCCTGTTTATATCATCTTCACAGGCTTTGTTCTATTTTTTTTTTTCTATTTTTATTTTTTTAAAAAATAAATTTCAAGCTAAAACACCTGAAATATAATCCCTCCACTCAAACGTTATCTGGTCCCTCTTAAAGTTTGCCCCCCTGAGGACACATACAAAGGCTTAAGCTACATTCACTAATCAGTACGAACTTATCAGAAGCATATGAGACAGATGGAACTTCAGCACCCTGTTTGATTTATTTGAAATTCTTCCATACTGACTCAGCTTCATGATATGTTCAACCCCTCAGGGATTAGTGCCTCTCCTAGCCATTGATTCGAGAAAGTCAAGGAAACCAGTTCCTAGTACATACAGTGACTGTGCAGTCAACTTAAAAAAAGTCAACGTATCAACATTAAAAGTATTCAAGATGTAGGCAAACCAACAAAAGTTCTAGTTGTGCTTTGTACAACAGAGTGAGCAAATGTATCCCTCAACTCTTCACCTCCAGGCAGCTTACCAAAGCGCGTTGCGCTTTCCCTTCTCACTGGACCTCAGTCCGATTTAGGTGTTTGATGGTAACAAAGCCAATTTAAAGTGAAAAAAACCTCAGTCAAATCATTCCATGTGGTCTCCATGATGATGGTAATTAACTGCCTTGAAAACTATTTTACTGTTCTAGATAAATTGATGGATATCTTGGCACCCTATAGACAACACTAATGTTGGAATGGGAATAGAGTCTCATTTAAAATCGAAAATAAGTATCAATTTACTCCAGTTGCTTTTCCTTCTATCTTTATCCATGATGTAAAAGAATCCCATTGGGTTCAAACTCATCTTTTAATTAACTGGGCTAGTCAAATCTAATTTCCTGTTACTTTTCTTTCACAGCTATTTATAAGGCTAGCCTTTAGGTGCTAAAATATTTTAATGAAATTTTCCATTTAAAAAAGTCACATGATTTGAAGAGAGGAAAAAGACATAAAAAGCCAGTTGACAATCAATTGATGAGGGAACTTTTCTCAAGTTGCTAACACCCAACAGGGTCATTTTTTAAAAGTGCAAGTTACACCAAACATTTACAAAGAATATAATGTAAATATAATCCAAATAAATATACAACTTTTGTATCAGGTCAACGGGAAACAGCATACCAAAAGTTTTCAGAGCCAAAAAGGCAACAAAATGAAGCCTCTTACAAATAACTGAAAAGGTGTGTAATGACTGTTCTAAAAACCCACTTTAATTCAAAAATCATAACTTTATATTCGCCTTATTTAATCCTGCAAAATGAAGCAGACTTTTTGATCTTCGAAATAAAGAGACCAATTTATGCTAATAAATTGACTGTTGCTGATCACAAAATTAAAAACATTTTTAAAATGTAAAGAAGAAATCTAGATTGAAGTCACTTCAAGTAAGTAAAAGCATCCTGGTTTAAACACACTGGTTGTTTCTTCCTAAGCCTTTGTATGATTCCACATGTCACCCCAAGTGGTCAAAATGATAGTAGGGATTAGGCCTGAGAGACAGAGATAAACTTCAGCCAGATGACTTCTGATCGGACAGCCTGCCTGACTGGTATTGTGCTTTCAGATTCTAGCACTGCTGCTGACCTACCATCAAAACACATTTTTCTGAAAAAAATCCCTGCTCAAATGAAAACACCCAAATTCCTCCCCCAGGATGAGTTTTGAAAAATCAGTGGTACCTTTTAGAAGCTATCTGCAAAATGTTCTTACCACTGTTATAGCTGCCAGAGACAAAGCATAAAAACCAAATACTTTGGGGGCGGGGGAGTTTTCAAGTGACTAGTAACATACATAAAAGTATCAAGCCAAAGAAAACGAACAGTAAAAATAAAATACTTGGAAGAAAATTAGAAGACAAAAATCAATCATGAGTGCTGGAGTAATGCAGTCCAAGAAACTACCAAACGGGATGCAACAGAACACGCAAAGATGTAAAATTTCATCTGACCTCAATATACTATAATACTCAGCATTCCTGACTTAGGAGCTCTCAGAGCTTCAGATTATATACTGTATGTATTTATATATATGTACACATATATTATACAAATGCCATTTCCCCCCCCAATAATATCTAAACGAACAGAGCACCTATGACAATATGATGGTTGCCAATATGGTACTTGAGTTTGAAAAGAATGAAATTAAAATTAGATCTGATATCAGTTTTTTAATAAGGTGGACACATTGGATCTAGCCCTTTCTAAACCACTTTTCAGCTAAACACTATCAAAGTTTGAAAACTCGTAAGAGTAATATATCAAAAATAAACCCCTCCCACTTCATTTTTATTAGAGTTAATCTGTCCTATAGATAAAAGTGCCACATGGCCCTATATTTGCAAAGTAAGCGATACCAAACTTGCTATTTTCTAGGCAAATCAGTAGCATATGTACAGATTCCTATGATGACATTTTCATTCCCTTTTGGCCAATATGAAGAGAAAAAAACATTTATTACTGGTAATGTGGCCATATATGTTCTTGGCTACAAGATTTTTTTTTTTAATTATGTCATTTCCTTAATAAAGATTCTCAAAGTTGCATGCTTAAAAACAAACACCTTTTTTCCAATTCTTGTTAAAAAAAAAAAAAAGTCTGCACAAAAGATGCTTAATTTCTATCTGTATAAACTGAAATTTTCAAGTCTCTTTATGGGTCTAAAACAGATTTAACAACAGAATATATTTCTTACCTCACCATTAAGTAACTGACTTCAAACCAGTGCAATCATCCTCAAGGTACAAAGGACCTGGTGTTTGTAAAAACTTACAAATTCAACCAGCTAATATGGATGTGACTGCCTTGATTCATCAGGGACTAAGAGGACCACCAACTTTTCTAACTAAACAGAATGCCTCAACTTTTGGAAACATTTTACTTTGGAGAATACAACTTGCTAAATACTAGGCAATTTTCATTTATAAAGTTTATGACATTCAAAGCATTTTGACTCATTAAGAAAGAATTCTAGTTTGTGAAAAGATTTGTCACTTTGCTTGGTTTCTGCTGAAGTTTTGGAAAATGACACATCTATGCTGGTATACAAATAATTTTTATGCTACAACTTTCCCCATTAGCTCAGCAGGATAAACATCAAACTTTACAGTCGTTTGAAAGCCTTCTTGAGAATCTGGTGAATTGTCCAAATATAAGACTACATCACTCAATTCTTAGAATGATGCTCCTTCATAAACTCTGTTCATCCTTGAAAAGAGACAATGGTTTGTTACAAACAAAAATAAACCATTTTACAAATATTAATTAAAAACCTTACTTTTCAAACGGGACCCAACAATTAACACCCACATCTGTATATTTTGTTAATACATTAACAAACTTTTAAAAATAACCCATGACTAAATATAAAACATTAATTTTCTACACTCTTCTTTTAAAAGGAATAACCTTTTCAAATGAGAAATTATATCTAACATTATGTCAGTCTCCAATTTTTAAAATCCACCTTAGTCCTATTTTTTTAAAGGGTAACTTTTGTAAAGATTTATCAAGCTTAGTGAATGAGTAGTTAATAATTAGAAGTAGTATTGGAAACAATGTATGATACATATAAATACAGACTGGTATAGTCAGGGGTTAAAACAGGTAGCTCCTTTGCAGAACAACAAAGGCTATACAGCATATTGGAAAGCTCAAGCACAACTATCCTTTTTAGGAGAAAACAAAAAAAAAAAAAAAAAAAAAAAAAGTTTTGTAAGAATGACAATCCAAATATTGTAGTACAGCAGTCATTCAAATGCATCTGAAGAAAATAACTCTCCTTGTGTACATCTAATACTGTACTTTTTATAACTATATCCTTACACTTTCATTAAAAAATTCACTAAGGATACTCTGTTAAAGTATGTTAATATGGAAAAGATTTAAAATCAGTATTTTTCTACAACACAACATTTTATAAACAAATATATCACTTTGTTTTATTTAACATCTTGAAGGCTTTCCTGTTGGTGGTATAGTGTAAGTGCAAATGGGAACAGTTTAATTAGAAATATCTTTTTAAGTAAATGAGTGACATAAGTATTTTTGAAGGCGATGACAAAAACATTTATTTAAAAACCTTGTTACGTAACTCAAGGGGCTGGTTTACTAATGAGCATCTTTTTACTAAGAATTTAGTACTAACTAAAACAAGCTTTGTACTTTTATTTACTTCAGTTTAATTTAAAATTCAAATACCATGCTTTTTCATTCAGTTGGTTACTTCTTTTAATGTATTCAAGAATGTTGAACACATACAGAACTGAAATAAGAAGCAACAACTGCCCTACGGAAGAGCTACAGTTAATACAGAAGGTCAAGGACAAGTTGTCAGTATTGAAGAAGAGAATGTACATAGAAAGCACTTCGAATTCATTCTTAATTTCTTCAACACCACACTAAAACTCTTTTTTAGAGGGTATATCTCTTTGCAATTTTACATAATTCACAATGAAAATGTGAAAACACGTCAATTTGGCAATCAACACTTCTTCATTGCACCTTACTTACTTTATGCATGCGGCCCACACATTACTTCAGCTCAAGAGGCTGGGGTAATTCTGTCCCTAAGGCAATCAAGGAGCTCAGCACAAACCTTGAAATCATTTAAAAAAAGATTTTCTTTTCCTCATTTCCCCCGTCAATTTACAAGTAAACAAATTATTACTTCTTGAAGAGGGTGGGGGATGAAAAGCAGAAGTCTCTTCATGATTCCTGGTGCTGAAAATTTCTTGAGGGGAGACGTGGAGGCAGGTGTTGGAACATTCACAGTTTAATGCAAAAGCACAAATGAATGAAATTCTGTAGTTGCTTTCAGGCAGTTTTGCGCATAGAAAAAAAGAAATGTTTAGAAAATAAAATGTTTATTTTGTCTTTCTGCTTGAGGCCAAGCCAGTCCTTTTCCACCATGACAGGTGAAATTTAAATCCCAAATTAATCTGATTTGTGGCAGTAAAGGTCCTTAAGTGCTTTTAGCTCCTCAATGAGAGTCTTATTTTGGTTTTCAAGCACTGCCACTCTGTTTTCTAAACATTTCACATATTCTTTCTTCTTTCTACGACACTCTCGTGCTGCTTCCCTAGGAGCAAAGGAGGACAGGAAAAATTATGCAACATTTATTTCTGTATCACTTATTTTGGCTTAGAATGCTTTTAGATATTTAGCTCAAAGCAACAAATATTTTAATATACATTAGGCATTTGAAAAAACTACACAGAAGGACTTGGAAATTGCCTCATGTAACATTTTAATATACCATAGATGTTTGATTTAAAAAAAAGGACCCCGAATGTGAAAACCCCACAAACAACCCAAAGGGCTGAATGATCACTTAAAATTATATCACTGGTTATTGACAGGATCTGCCTCATACCTATAAAACTTGAAATTCTATAAATATCAATAACTAAGAAAATACCAAAGCTAAACATCAGTGTGCAAAACATCGTAAATTGAACAGAAAATTCTCATAAACTCATCATTTCAGGGCATTAAAAAAAGACAACAACAATCTAACATGAGTCTCTTCCACAAATGATGTTGAGAACACTGTATATCCACATGCAAGAGAATGAAGTTGGACCCTTAATTATGCCATGTACAAAAACTTATTGAAAATGGATTGAAGATCTAAATGTAAGACCTAAAACTATAAAACTTCTAGAAGAAAACACAGGAGAAAAGCTTCAAGACACTGGATTTGGCAGCGCTTTCTTGGCTATGCCACCAAAAGCATAGACAACAAAAGCAAAAATAAACAAATTGGGTCACATCAAACTTAAAAAATTCTGTTCATGAAAGGGCACAATCAACAGAGTGAAAAGGCAACCTATGAATTGGGAGAAGATATTTGCAAATCATACATATATCTAACAGGGAGTTAATATCCAGGATATAATCAAGAAGTTTTACAACTTACAAATCAAAACCACAATGAGATACCACCTCACATCCACTGGGATGGCTACTATTTAAAAAACAAAAACTTAAACAGAAAATAGCGAGGGTTGACAAGGATGAGAAGAAATTTGAACCCTGTGCACTGCTGATGGAATGTAAAATTGCCCAGCCACTACAGGAAACACTACAGTGATTCCTTAAAAAACTAAAAATAGGATTACCTTGTGATTCAAAAATCCTACTTTTGGATATATATCCAAAGAACACAGGACAGGATATTAAAGAGATATGGGCAAGCCTCCATCCATAACAGCATTATTCATAATAGTCAACATGCAGAGGCAACCCAAGTACTCATCAACAGACGGATACACTGAAAAAATGTGGTACACATACAATGGAATATTATTCTGCCTTAAAAGGAAGGACATACCATCACACACTACAATGTGGATGAACTTTGAGGACATAATGCAGCAAAATAAGCCAGTCACGAAAAGGACAACTGTGGATTCCACTTATTTCAAGTATCTAAAGTAGTCAAACTCATAAAAACAGATAGTAGAGTGGTGACTGCCAAGGACTCACAGAAGGGGAAAATGAGGGAAGCTGCTTTTAACAGAGGTTCAGTTTTGCAAGGCAAAAAAGTTCTGGAGATCTGTTGCACAATACTGTGTACATATTTAACACTACTGAACTGTATACTTAAAAATGGTTAAGATGGGCGCCTGGGTGGCTCAGTCAGTTAAGCGGCCAACTTTGGCTCAGGTCATGATCTCGCGGTCCGTGAGTTCGAGCCCCGCGTCGGGCTCTGTGCTGACCACTCAGAGCCTGAAGCCTGTTTCAGATTCTGTGTCTCCCTCTCTTTCTGATCCTCCCCTGTTCATGCTCTGTCTCTCTCTGTCTCAAAAATAAATAAACGTTAAAAAAAAAAAATTTTTTTTTAAATGGTTAAGATGGTAAATTTTAAATTTTTTACCACAAAAAATTACTAAAAAAAATTTAACACTAAGAATAAAATATTTTTTAGCAAGCTATGAAGGCTAAACTAGTAAACAAACTCTTCTTTTAACTCTATGTGAATAAGGACCATAATATTACATGCTCAGTCACTAGGACTGGCATGAGGTAGGTCCTTATGACTAAATGAACCAAGAGTTGAAAGCAGAACGGTCCTAAGTCTTTAAACAATGGGAAAAAAACAGCAATTTCTAATCACTCATTTACAGCAGTGGCAGTACTTAGGAGCAGTATTATCTTCAGTGTCCGGTTCTTAGGTTTAAGTGGTTACTTCTTACCAATTACATGGCCACAAGCAAATTATTTAACTTTAGTTACCAGACTGTAAAACAGGTAATATTACCTACTTTAAAAGTTTTATGAGGATTAAGGAGTTAATCTGTAAAAAGTGCATGAAATGGTGGCTGGCATTTCCTAAATGCTACCACATATGTGTTAGCAATGACTGTTTCTAGAGAACTCTAATGTCTTTATGCCCACATAGCCTACTGGTTCAGAAAAAAGGAGCGAGCTGACTTTTGGAATAAAAAAAGCTGCACCTGATGATGTATTATCCATGACAGATACAGACAATATATGATCCACTGCATCACTGTGCCACTGGTGAAAATTTTTTTGGAAAGAAGTTAAAAATGGCCCAACATTCAAATGCATGATGGAGATCACAAGTCGAGAAGTGCTACGAGGCCAAGAGTGATCTAAAGGGTCACAGTGGGCTTGATTCAGAGGTCAGGCTGGATGTTCTGTGTATGGGGTAAATTCTAACAAAGAGAAAGCATGTATTATGTATATACACATTTACAAATCTCATTTTATCCAGGGCTGACTCCTCTTGTTTTCCTTGCTTTCTCCTTCTCCATCATCTGAGAATTTACAGTCCACAAGTGCTCATAGGAATGCTGTTATCTACATGCTAGTTTCCAAAAGCTAAACTAACATGATCCTATAGGTTAGTACCTCCTAACTCTGTCGTACAAAAATCAGTATACTACAGTGTTGTGAAAGATTAGACTAGGATTCCAAAAAAAAAAAAAAAAAAAAAAAAAGAACACTGGGCTACGAAAATTAACTGCTTTCTTTCATCTAAGACTTCTGATCCTTTCCATGTACTGATGTCAATTGAGACTCTCCAAAGAGCAATTCTAACTAGCATGTCCTAAACTGAACGTGAGTATACAATACTTTTTTTGTGGGGGGCGGCGGGAAGATACCAAATAAATTTCAAGTAACACACAGTCTTGCAGAACAATGCTCAAGTTAGGCTCAAGTTAGGCACGGTTTAAAATAAACAAATTTGGATACAAATTTGGATACAGTATGACATATTAGCAAGAATCCTAAACTGAAAATCAGAAATCTTGGGTTCAGATTCTGGCTTTGAAACTAACTAGTTGAGTAGCTTCCAATAGGTCCCATGCAAGAACTGTTTCTTCATCTTTTTTTTTTTTTTTTAACGTTTATTTATTTTTGAGACAGAGAGAGACAGAGCATGAACGGGGGAGGGTCAGAGAGAGGGAGACACAGAACCTGAAACACGCTCCAGGCTCTGAGCTGTTAGCACAGAGCCCAATGCGGGGCTCGAACTCACGGACTGCGAGATCATGACCTGGGCCGAAGTTGGCCGCTTAACCGACTGAGCCACCCAGGCGCCCCTCTTCCTCTGTTTTTTAAAAACAGGACTAATCAAGATGCCTCCAACCAGGACTGTTAGGTTCCTATTAAGGAGTTTGCAAAATCAGGGAATAAACGTGGCATGTCATTCTAAAGCACCAATTTTGATTAATGGGTCAGAGGGGTGGCAAGCATTTTCATGTTAAAATAAGCATTACTGTATTTTGGAGTAGAATACAAAATACAAATGAGCTTTAAATAAAAATTTTAAAGAAATCCTTAGCTCGGAGAATGCTTCTTAAAGCTTCTCAAAAATTTCTAGCTAAATATTTTTTAAAAAACAGAAGAAAGTGATAGGACTCTCCCAGTGGATTGGTCTGACACAGTGTGAAGATTAAATTGACCACTGAATGTTTCTTCCAGTAGAGAAACAGGATTTTAGGAGTTTAAGCATTCATGCAAACAGATGGCTTATAGATTCTGAAATTGATGTGATAGGCATATTTTTAGAAAAAAGTTCTTTCACATAATGTGTCTCAACATCCTCCTCCATTCACTGACCTAATTCTTTGCCTCCATATGATACTCTTATTCTGTCTCACTTACTCTTTCCATTTTCAGCATCTTCAATAATTCCAAACTACCTGATTTTTTTCTTTTGTCTTCAAAGAAGTTTATCAATTGTACTTTTTCTTTTTTAACAACCAATTTTTTGTTTCGCTGATTTTCCTCTATTGGTTTTCTCTTCAGTTTTATTGATTTTAATTTGCTCTTTTTCCCCCTAGTTTCTTAAGATAGAAGTTAGGTTGGCAAACATTTTTTTGGCTTTTTGGACCAAATGGACTCTGTCACAACTACTGCTGTTGTAGCATGGAAGCAGCCATGGGTAACACATAATTGAATGAACATGGCTGTGTTCCAAATAAAACTTTTTTTTAAGTTTCCTTGTAAATTTATTTGAGAGAGAGAATGAGAGAGAGAGAGAGAGAGAGAGAGAGAGAGAGAGAGAGAGAGAATATCAATCCCAACCAGGCTCCGCACCGCCAGCACAAAGCCTGATGCACGGTTCAAACTCACAAACTGTGAGATCATGACCTGAGCCAAGATCTAAAGTTGGACACTTAACCGACTAAGCTACCCAGATGCCCCTCAATAAAAGTTTATAAAAACAGGCAATGAGATGCAGTTTGCCAACCCCTGCCTGACACAGAGGATTCTTTTCTAATGTTAAGTGTTTAAGGATACAAATTTCCCCCTAAGCCCTGACTGAACTGTATCCCACAAATTTTTGTTGTTTTTTAATTTGCACTTAGTTCAAAATATTCATTTCCTTTAAGACTTCCTTTTGACCTATAGATTTAGAAATGTTTGATACTTAATTTCCACACAACTGGGGATATTCCCAGATGTTTTATGGGCCAAGCACATACTTTATATTATTTCTACTCTTTAAAAAAAAAAAAAAAGTATTTATTTATTTCGAGGGAGAGAAAGAGACAGCAAGTAGGAGAGGGGCAGAGACAGAATCCCAAGCAGGCTCTCCACCATCAGTGCAGAGCCCAACAGAGAGCTCAAGCTTACAAACTATGAGACCATGACCTGAGCCAAGATCGAGTCAGATGCTGACTCGACTGAGCCACCCAGGCACCTCTATTTCTATTCTTTCAGATTAACAAGTGTCATAAAAATGCCAAATAGGTACAACTGGTTGATGTCATTCAGGTTGTATCTTTATTTTCTATCATTATTGAAGAAAAGAATGCTGAAGTTTTCAACTATGATTATGGATTTGTTCAATTCTCTGTTTAGTGTCATCAGCCCTGGCCTACTATATGTTAAAATTGTTAGGAACATACACCTACTCTAGTAGAATTAGAGGCCTATGATAATAATGATATTATTATTAGAGGCCTATAATGATAATAATTTTATCATTATACAATGTCCTTTATCCCTGACAATGTTCAGCTTCCTTTAGATTGCTATTTGCATGGCCTACCCTATTCTACCTAGCCTTTCCTTCCAATCTACCTATGCTTTATATTTGAAAGGAGATTCTTATAAATAATGTATAGTTAGGTCTTGGTTTTTTAATCTGGTTTGTCTTTTACTTGGGTTAGACCATAGTTAGCAACCTGTGACCCATGGGTCAAATCCTCATAGTCTGTTTTTAATAATTTATAAATTTCTAGCCAGACTAACCAAGTAAGTGTGTGTGTTTATGTGTGTGTGACAGAGAGAGAGAGAGAGAGAGAAACCACAGATTTTCAATATTAGGAATCAAATCCCTACTAGTCTTCTATACCCATCAAGAAAACCAAAACCAAAAATCCAGAAATATTTAGTTATAAATGTAACAAAATGTATGTAGGATCTATATGCTAAAAAATGTAATTGTATTCATAGAATGGAAGACACATACTTTGAAAATGCAAAGGAAAGAGAACAGTCCAAGCAATTCTGTAAAAGAGCAAAGTTGGAGGACTCACATGATCAAATTCAAAACTTACTATGAACTACATTAATCAAGACAGCATGGCATCAGTGAAAGCATAAACACAAAGACCAATGAAACAAGCTAGCCAGAAACAGACCCACACAAATACAGATACATGATTTTTGACAAAAGTACAACGGGAGTTCAACAAAGGATAATCTTTTTAACAACTGATGCTGGAACAAATGGATGTCCACACACAAAACATGAATCTTGATACACCTCACACCTTATACAAAAGTTAACTCAATAGGGATCATAGACCTAAACGTAAAACATACATTGTAACACTGAATAGAGATCAAAAGTAGAACTCTCAAACACTGCTGGTGGGAATGCCAAATGATACAGCCACTTTGGAAAACAATCTGGCAGTTTCTTGTAAAGTTAGATATACACTTACCATTCCAGCTGGCCAGCCCACTCCTAGATATTTACTCAAGTGAACTGAAAGTTCATATTAACACCTGTATATATTTATAGTAACTTCATTCATAATGCTCCAAAACTGGAAACTATGATGAACGTCAAGGTCAATGGACAAACAAACCACAGTAAAATCATACGAGGCAGTACCAGGGGTAAAACCAACTACTGATCCACGCAAGATAATCAATGAATCTTGAATGCATTCTGCCAAGTCAAAGAAGCCAGATCCTAAAGGCTACACACTGTATGATTCCATTTATATGAGATTCTGGAAAAAGCAAAATCCAAAAGATAGAAAATAGTTCAGTGGTTTTGAGGGTATGGGAAAGGGGGTAGAAGAGGATTACCATGTGGGTATTACATGGGATTCTTTCTAGGATGGTATAACAGTTCTGTAAGGCACTGTGGGGGTAGAAACGTGGTACCATACATCTGTCAAAACCAACAGAAGATAAAAAGTAAACTACATGCAATCCCAGAATTGAATGAAGATGATGACAAATCTAACCATACTACAAGTGTGATATAACCTCACTGAAGAAGGTAAAGAAAAAAGGAAGAGACCCAACTCAATAGCTTTGAAAACACTGGTACTTTAAGGCTAAGAACAAAAAGAACTGCACATACTGTATTGTAATTGGTGAATCTGTTTCTCATGGATGTACAAGTCAGCAATTCAGTAACTATTTTAAATGTATACTACACTTAAGTGTGTAAATATACTTAACGGGAAGCCAAGTTTCTGGTCAGAGAAAGAAGTTATAAATAAGCAAAGTGGAGAAGACTAAAATGAACCCTGTGGCTATAGATCAGAGTCAGAGAAGCTAGTATGAATTCATATTTATTTTAGTAATATACAAATACAGAAATTTAGATGTGTGCATACATCGGCTAGTACACATACATATTTAGTGACACCACCTTTTGAGAGGGCCCACAAGTGTGATACCTGGTAGCAAAGAGCATATGTGATGCCCTCTTCTTGATTTCTATGTACCATTTTCCAATAAAAGGAACTTAGGAAGAAATGGTTAGTTCCAAGGCTAAGGCAGGGAACACACAAATAAGAAGCTGAATCTGGACAATCTTGTAGTGTCAGACAATAAGGACATGTTTAAAAAAAAGGAGACATGTCAAAAGGATAAAAGGAAAACAACTTGTAAGAGCTCCCAAAAGTCAAAGCTGGAATAATCTGAACATAACAAATAAATAGTATTAAGTTATAGTGCAAATTATAAAGTAAGTATCCACAATATATTTATTTATACATATAAGTAAGTAGGGAAGAAGGGACAGATTTTCCTTATGAAAGAATTCCAGTTAATAAATGTATTAGGGACAGGGGAAATAGAAAAACCCTCATCTGAATATCACTAGTGAATACTAAAATTAATGGGCAAAACTTTAAAGAGAAATAAGGTATCTGCACAGCCTTCAAGTCTCTCCCCTCAAATATACCAATTACTATGGTGGTTTTTTGCCTATGACCATAAATTCTTTGATATTCTCCTTTTTGACTTTCATCTCTCTTTGAATGTGGGCTAGATTTAGTGATTTGCTTCTAAGGAATAGAGTGTAAAACTAGAAAAATGGTAACTCTGCAGGAGACACCTGGACCCCACTTTAACCAAGGAATCAAAGTTAACATCACCACCACTAACAAGTCATACTGGTATGTGCTACCTCAATACAGTATGACAAGAAAGGCACGTTACACCTCTGTGGTATTATCCCTCCAAATCCATTACCTCAGTCTGTAAGAAAATGTCACATAAGCCCACCCAACCCGAGGGATATTCTAAAAGAAACCTGACCACTACTCTTCAAAAGTGACAAGGCCATGAAAGTCAAAAGAGAAAGTGTCACAGTTTGCAGGACATGAGTAGGCATGGTGACTAAATGCAGTGGGTAGGTACCCTGGACTGGATTCTGGAAAAGGAATATAAATGGAATAACTGAGGATATCCGAATAAAGTGTACAGTCTGTTTAATAGTATAGTATTATGGTATACAACACTATGTTGTATACTACACCATATAACATATTGACTGTGTTAATATAACATATAATATGCTGTCATATACCCACAGTATATGACAGATGTTAGTTTCTTAGTTTTGGTAACTGAAGCCTGGTTATGTCATATGCTAAAATCAGAGAAAGCTGGATAAAGAGTATCTAGAATTCTGTACTACTTTCACAACTCTTCTGTAACCTAAAATTATTTAAAAATAAAAAATTAAGAACTATACATTAAAAATATATTATTTATTTTTGCACATATATATTAGGGAAAAAATTATACTCCAGAATGTTAACATTTTGGGTGGCACAATTAGTGATGATTAAATTTTTAGCTTATATTTTCTAATGTGCTTGTATAATTAGCATGTTTCACATGTGTAATAAAAACAAAAGTAGGGGTCACCTGGGTGGCTTGGTCAGTTAAGCGTCAGACTTCAGCTCAGGTCATGATCTCATGGTTCATGAGTTCAAGCCCTGCATTGGGCTCTGTGCTGACAGCTTGGAGCCTGGAGCCTGGAGCTTGGAGCCTGCTTTGGATTCTATGTCTCCCTCCCTCTCTCTGCCCCTCTGCTGCTGGTGCTCTATCTCTCTCTCTCTCTCAAAAATAAACATTAAAAAATAAAAAAACCAAACTCCCCCCCACCACCCAAACAAAGTGGGATTACACATACTCTCTGGTAACCTGCTTTTTTCCACTATGAACATCTTCCTATCTCAATAAAAATGCCATCTATCTATTCTTAAATTTATTTTTTTTAAGTTTATTTGAAAGAAAGTGTGCGCGTGTGAGAGAGCGTGAGTATGAGTGGGGGAGGGGCAGAGAGAGAGAGAATCCCAAGCAATCGCCAAGCTAGAAGCATGGAGCCGGATGCGGGGGCTGATCTCATGAACTGTGAGATCATGATCATGAAACCAAGAGGCGCTTAAGTGACTGAGCCACCCAGGCGCTCCCCTCCCCCCATCTATATTCATTCTTAAAGGTTGACTGTATGTGGCTGAATGTACTACAATGTGTACAATGAACATGCCTTAATTTACATAGCATACGCTTCAACTGTCTGGAATTTTTCCAAAACTATTTTTTTTTTTACCTCATTTCTAATTCATTTTCTATGAATTTGCCTATTCATATCCTTAACTCTCTTCTGACTTGTCAAATGTTCCTAGTTTGTTTGCTTTGCTACTGTATCTTTTGCTTGGCTAAACAGGGGTTTTATATTTTCATACATGTAGTCAAACCTATGTAACCTTTACGTTTATTACTTCTGCCTTTAGGAAATCTATTAAAATCCTCCTGCATTCTAAAATTATACAAGGATAGTGAATTGTATTACTGTCGTAATTTTTTACTCCTCCCTCCCCAAGAGAAGAATACACAAGTGGATGCCACGTTCACCCCCAGCAAGCAGATGATTTAAAAAGCATTGCCTTTTCCCCTTTGCTACACAAGTGACATGCTTTGTCAGAAAAGGTGCTTCTCCTTTAGTTGGGAGCATGTGGAAGAGGGCCAAGCAGCTGGCTAGCAGCTGTCAAATGTAATGTGAGGAAGAGGCTTTGTTGTTCTCAGACACTGAGATTTGGGGGTTTTTGTTATTGTTACTGCAGCAACAAAAAGTAAAATAATAACCATCTGTCCTTTCTTTTAGACTTCTTATCACTTATCTTCATTTTTGAGTAAATGGTAACTTGGACGGTGTAGAATTTAGGGGATGACAACTCTTCTCATCAAAGTTCAATTTAAGACAGGCTGTGTTTGAGGTACATAAGGGACATTGATCCTAGGGAGTATGCTCAGGACAGCGTTCCTCTAACTTTTCCACTGAAGTACCCTTAATGGGCAGAGCAAACTAGAAATGGGGATTCTGGGGACACAAGCCAAAATACCACTGCTGGTGTGAATTTCTTTTAAATTTCTTACCTTACAAATGTTTATTTTGCTCAAATTTTTGTGAACTAAACATTGGAGGAAAGCATTCCAAGTTTACTTCTTGGGGCTACGTATATCTCAGCACACTGGCATGTGCTCTGGTTTGAGAGGCACAGCATGAGAGAGCTGCAGGCTGGAATTCGAGAAGCACCATGCCCACAGGCTTTCGCGCCAGACATAATGGGCTCAAATCTCAGCTCTACCAAGTTTTCTTTTTTTTTTAAAGATTTTATTTTTAAGCAATCTCCACACCCAATGTGGGGCTTGAACTCACACCCCCAAGATGAAAAAGAGTCGCATGCTTTACTGACTCAGCCAGCCAGGCACCCCTGCACCAATTTCTTAAAAGGTGTGACCTTGGCAAGACAGTTAACTTCTCTCTGAAGTATAGCTCCTCTGTGAAGTGGAGATAAGCTTCTACTCATTGTAGGTAGAACTAATATGTAAAGAAACTAGGTACAGTGTCCAGCATAAACTGGCCCCTAATATTAAAAGTCCCTCAGGAAAAAGGTCAAAGCCAAAATACAGAATCAGGAGACAGCAACATATAGGTGATGCCTGAAATAAATACACAGGTATGAATGAATGTCTCAAGGGAAAACTTCAAAAGTAGTCAGAAAACCAGGTGAATAAACCAAAGAAGAGTTCAGGAGAAAGAGTAGACAAAAATGTCAAATATTCCATAAAGGTAAAATGAAAAGAGAATACTAGATTGCCAAGTGAGAAGGAATCTGTATCTTTTAAAGACATAAGAGTGCTGTGGTGGTCACAGAAGCCACATTCTAATGAAAGTTGGAGAAGTAGCAGCAGCAGTAACATGGGAATAAAGGGAAAAGGGAACCATAGCAGAGTCAATGGGAAGTTTCCTTATAGTGAAACTAAATCCAAGACAAAGTATTTTATTAAAGAGTCCGTGGTAAGTCAGGTAGCTTCCCTGAAGATCTCAGGCCAGCAAAGGTTGTTAGGAACTATAGCTATGTATGCCCTGTCCCTAACTTGGGGTGTATGTATATGGGGGGAGGGGAGGGGAGGGGGTGGGAGGGAAGGGGCGAGACATAAATTACATGGATAAAGAAGGAAATTTAGTCTGCCAGCCAAATTAACAAGTTTTCATACATAGGCAGCTCTCTGCTACATACAAGAGAGCAGACAAGAAGCTATACGGTGCTGCCTCCTTACCCACTAATTACACCACCTCTTAGTCTTTTCTATATAAGGGGAAACATTTCTGTCCCACAGAGCCCAACTACACAGACACAACATGAAGTCCTTCTGTTGTTTTTATCATCAAGAGGGTTTATCTTCCATCTGATTGCTCTACTGTGTCTTGATTAGAACTGGTTTCTTTACTAAGCGCTAGTGTTTTAAATTTTACAACCTGGCCTTTACTAAAGACTTCTTAATCAGACTTACTTCCAAATTTTTGAAAGGGTTAAACATTTCTTTACAAACATTTTAAAACTGAAAAGATTTAAATACAAAGTTTAATTTATATTTTAAAATATATTTAAATGAATGCAGCTTTTAATGCTTCTGTTGTAATTCCTAAGGAAAATCACAGACTGATGGAGCACAAATAAAATAAGCCACTTGGCGTATTTTGAACTCTTTTCCTAATATCCCAGAAAAAGCCCTGCCATTTCTCATAGCTTAGATGTAATTTACTAACACTCTATAACAGCTAAGAATATTTTAGGAACAAAAGAGGCTGAACTGAACAGAAACAGGAAACTTCATAAAAACAAATATTTCGAGGGGTGCCTGAGTGGCTCAGTCAATTAAGTGTCGACTCTTGGTTTCAACTCAGGTCGTGATCTTATGGTTCGTGAGATTGAGCCCAGCATCAGGCTCTGCGCTTGACGGTGTGGAGCCTACTTGGGATTCTCTCCCTCTCTCTCTCTCTCAAAATAAATAAATAAATAAATAAATAAGTAAGTAAATAAACATTAAAAAAAAATTTCAACTGAACATTGCAGTTACAAAGTGCCTTTAGGGGAATATGATATTTGTCCCATAGAGCAGCCCTTTGGGCAGGTGGTGGAATCTCGTTTTACAAAGAAGAAAACTGCAGCTGAGAGGGTTAATGTATTCTTCCAAAGTCATAGCAAAAAGGGCAGTCCAGGACTTGCATCCAGACAATCTAAATTCACTCCCTACATTTCTTTTATCTCATCACAGTGTTTGAATAATCTTGGGATGAACAGCAGAGGAATATTTTCGCCAATATCAAATGTTTAGATCTTTATATATACCTTTATTTTCATTCTCTTTGCTTTGTCTTAAAGTCATTTCCATATTAAATCCTAAGCTAAATAAATAAAAAATACTAAAGTAAATATAATAAAAACATCTTACTGTTTTTTTATTGACAAAACTACTTACAGCTATGAATTTACTTTATGAGAATTACTTTACCCACATTTCATAGATTTTGATACGTAGCAATTTCATTGTTGAAGACTAACTCTAAGATTTTATCTAAGAACAAGGTATTAGAATTAACCTATTTCTGAAGAAACCTTTAGGTGTTAAACTGTTAATTTTCAATAAAGATGGTATTCATTAAAACAGTGGCCATCATACATTTACTTTATTACAAGTAACTTAATATAAATGAAACAATTTTAATATCCATACTTGAATTTCTTGATCTTCTCGAATAAGACTTGTCATGAAAAGAAAACAATATTTAAATAACCTAGCTAGTTGGTTAGAGCATAGTGAAAATATAGCAGAGTTGTGTATTAAATCTCTCATGGAGAAATTACACAAAAGAAAACCATGAGTAAAGATTGACCCATAATCCCATTAACCATTTCGTAAGTGCTGCTTATTAAATAACGAAGTTTCAGCAACATCCATCAATTCTACCAGAAAAAAAGCTCAACACCAAGATCATATTCTCAGCAGACTTAAAAGACACACGTCTGGAGGAATCTGAAGACGACGTGAGCTCCCACAATCTGAGTAAATGCATTGTATGTACCTGTTCTTCATGAGCCGAACCTCTCTCTTTCGTGCTGCTTCTTCAGCAGGCTGTGTAGGAAGTGCTGGGGAGGATGCCATAACAACTCCGGGGGCAATGGTGCTAGTGGGTGCTGTGCGAATCTGGTATGTCTGTACATCTCCAGAGGCAGCTGAGAAGAAAAACCGTGAACGTGGTGTAAAGACACTGAAGCACCGTGACTTGGTAAAACTACGCTGTGTCAATCATCAATCTAAACATACATTTTGGATTACAAGGGAAAAAAAAGAAGGAATGTGATTGTAACTAAAACATTGAACTAATCAGCCCTCTTTGGGTCATTACTGACAAATAATTTCCAATTTAATGTATTTATTAGTATAGACACGTGGGTGAAAGAGGCCTTCACCTATGTCTTCTGGGTCTTGTATTTATCTTTCATTGGAATGCAGTTCTATTCTGTTAACATGCTTACCAACCTTAAGTCTAAAAGGTAAGTAGGGCACAGCTTGGATGATCTTCCTAGATAGAGTATACTCCTCAATGTCTTCCTTTGATATTGGTAAATTCATATTAAAAAATTTCAAGTAGACTCTTGCCACGACATAAAAACGACCATGATTTTTCATAAAATAGCAAAATGGAAGAGAAAATAAAGCATTATGGTCAACTGTTATAAATTTCTAATTGAAACAAAACTGTAAGTATGAAAACGTGTACCACGTGATGCCAATTATATTACTTGTTTTAATGTAAATGCTAATGGCTAAATAAACCGAAGTTTGTTTTTCTACCTAAATGATCTATCACTTGTGAAAAGAAACACAACCATTATTTGTCAAACTGCTTCTAGAAACAGCTTAGGAATATGCCCTCCTAAGAATAAAGAACCTAACACTATCTGAGAGAATTTAAAGGTCTGTATAAAATTAGCCATGTTAGTCATTAATTTCAATTAAAATGTGTAGTCTGAGTGGAAAAGATTTATATACTAAACATGTTACCATCTTCAAACTGACGTTCAGAATTCAAATTCACTGACATCCTGCTTTACAATTTTTGAGTACCTGCATGTAAAGTGAAAAGGTGTTTTACTCCCATTAATAAACAAAATATTATCTTCTTCAAATATTATTTGTTTAGTAATAGAATATATTCTGTAAATACATTAGGGCCTTTTAAATAAATGATGACTCTCTAGTTGGGTGTTTTAGGATTATTCAAAAATTATCATCTATGGTGAAGGGGTAAGATGGTCACTACCTAACAGAGGCAAAATATATTATTATTAATAAAAATATTTTAAGAAACAGATTTTAAAAGTATTTCCTCAATATGCAAGTTTCAATCTGGCATAAATCATACTCTTAAAATATTCAAATAGATTCAAAGAAAAACGGTCAACTCCTATCTGTAAAGATTCCTAAGACCAATAAATTATTTAATTTAAAAACTAAAACAAAGCAAAAAAAGCTATTTCTACAGTCATCAAGGATTTAACTACTACTTCTTCTCTATAGACCAGTAGACTTACAAACTGGTATAAGATATTTCAGAACATACTGTTTTCATTTGAAATAAAAAATGATGATCTTAGAAATGAGGATGTCAATTTCTTGAGTAAGAAGTAGAGAAACAGATTATTTAGTAAGTTCTATACCCAATGTGGGGCTTGAACTCACAATCCTGAGATCAAGATTGCATGCTCTACCAACTGAGGCAGCAAGGTGCCTGGAACCTCTGATGATTCTTAGCAGTGATTTAATAAAACTTTTATTTGACACATGAATAAAAATGAGGCCCAGAGAGGTGAGTCCTACTCAAGATCACACAGCAAAACTATGCAGTTAGATCTAGAATCTAGCTTTCCTAACTCCTGATTTCACTATCTTTCCTTGTAACCTACCCTTGTTTCTCCTATCCCCAAACGCTGGAAGTGTTAAAGAGGTTATATTTTTTAAACTGAAAATAGTTGTTTTTATGCCATGACATTTGGGTCCAACTGGAAAAATAGAAGAGTTTATGGAGAACATGATCTATAATGAAAACAAAATTAACTACATTTTCACAGTGCTCTGCAGTATCATACTTACTTTATCTGAGTTTATAAAATGTTTACCCTTTCAAAGAATTTACCACACCTATGAATTCTGAATTCTCTTACCTTGAACAACAACTTGGTTGCTGGGCACTAAGATCTGCTGTCCGTCAGTGGTCTGTGCGTACTGTAGAATGGTAGTGCCTGGCTGAGTGGCAGCTGCATTGGTCATGGTTAATGTTTGCAGGCCCTGTACCCCATCGGTACCATTGTTAGCCAGCTGTATTGCTCCTCCCTGGGTAATGGCAACTAAAACCCAATGGATTTTATGGTTATCAGTTTAATTAATACCATATCAAACTTCTACAACACACTACATTCAGCAGAATAATGTGTAAGACCTGATCTAGGAGAAGTTATTATAGCAAATGACACGGCCAAGAAGGATTTGGTAGGATTTGGTAGACTCAAGTAACTTTCTGCTCAGGAGACCCATATCCTATTGCTAGAATATAAATGCACTCTATGAACCATATTGTAATTTATAGTAACACCTGTTAATAATTTAAAAAAAAAAAAAATGAATGAAAAAATGTTAAATTTCTTTCTAAGTGGTTGGTTCAGAGGAGGTACCACTTTGTGATCCATATTTCCTTTTATTCTAGTCTTAATTACGCAATATTTTAATTGTTTAATATTCGCTATCCCACTAGAAAGTAAATTTCTTGAAGGTAGAAAATGTGATTTTTCTTCTTTATTTTCACATAGTTAGCAAAGAAATGGGCAGTAATAGGCACCCAATAAATGGCTGTTTTAATACACAATTAATAAAGCAGTTCAGTAGTGCATTCTGTTCTCTAACTCAGTTAGCAATGCTTAAACTGTAACAAACGTCCACTCAGCGAAACTGATACATCCTGTGAGACTCATTTATCATAGAGTATCTCTCGCAAAGTTAAAAATTAGTGCTCAAGATCAATCATTTAGAAAAACTATTTAACTGCTATTTCTGTTACATATCCAAGCATCTCACACAGGATCCTTTGATTATTCACTAATTAACCACACTTGTCATTCACCTGTTATGAAGTAATCAACTTTGGCTCATACTAAAAGATATTTCACTTTATTAAAAAAAAAAAATGAATTCACCTTTATACTACAGTAGATGGAAAAGTTAAGAGAAAGAGGTGGGTTATTATTTTATTTGAACAAAGCAATCCTTTAGCTACCAGCATTAAGTTGGTGGTTGGATCCTCTCGAGATACTCTCCCTCTTAAAAGTTTTCCAGAAAGAGGACTAAAATCACAATATTACATATAAAATTGCATAATGGATTTTAACTGAATCAGTCAACATGTCTGACTTATGCATTTTACTTTTTTATTTTGTCTGTTAGAAGGGAGTTATTTGGGATCAATTATCTGCCAGCTCTAAGAAACTAATATGCTGAGTCATCTGTATGAGCAACATTGATTAACTACTGTTCAGTCAAGAAATAGTAACAGTAAGTAGCTATGATTTGCTTTAGCAAATGATAAATGATACCTATTGGAAATTAAGATACTGGCATTTATAATCCATCTACTTTAGCTAAGTCTGTAAGTTTTACTTCTCTTAGGCAATTAAAAAAAAGGAATATGTAAGAACTGTATTGAGATTAAAATGGCAGGTAACTTGAAAGAATCAGAAGGGGAACAATCAAACCACAATTTCTTCTTGGCTACCTACCAATGAACTCAAGGTGGGAGAAAAGAAGTAGGAAACTAGGTATCAGCAGATCTGGGTTCTAGTCCAGGTTCCATGAGTACACTGTTATTTGAATCTGTCATCTCTTCTGTAAAAATATCCGGTTCTAGCCATACTAACTACAACTATAAAAATCAAATGAAGTCATATATATGAAAGTACTCTGAAAACAAAAGTCTGATCCTACCAGACATGTTTTTCTCTGTACTATTTATTTATATACTTGATTATTCCCAAAGGATTTGGGATGGCTTTTAATAAAACTAAATTCATTAAAACAAGAAGAAAAAGATAGAAGTCAAGTAACTGATGTGTCTCTACCACAGAGATTCTACCAGAAAATCTAGAGGAAGAATACAATTAAACATAAACTCAGCTGAGATTCTGAGTAGTTAAAGTGAACATGAGGAAAACATCATAGGTTTTAGTTGTATTTAGTGAAACAAAAGATTCAAGTTCCAAATGATAGACACTTGTGTTTCTAACTCAGAATTTCTCAAAAAAGACTTTATTTTACTAGGAACAGTGAACAAAGTAATGGATAAAACTACTAACAGCATTAATTAAAAAAAAAAAAAAAAAAAAACAATGTATGGAAGGAATACAAACTGGTGCAGCCACCGGGAAGGGAAACTGGGCAGGATGTGCTTTGATTCAACAATTGCACAATTAAAAAAAAAAAAAAAATTTTAATGTTTATTTATTTTTGAGAGAGAGAGATAGCATAATATGGGGCTCAAACTGGGAGATCATGATCTGAGCCTAAGTTAGACACTAAACCGACTAAGCCATCCAAGTGCCCCAACAATTCCACTCTTTGGATGCTATCCCACTGAGATCTTATCACATATATAAGAATGTTCATGTCTTACTGTTTAAAACAATAGAAATGTCCTAAATGTTTACCAGTGTGTGTGTGTATGTATATGTGTGTGTGTGTGG
Source organism: Neofelis nebulosa (assembly GCF_028018385.1). Lineage (NCBI taxonomy): Eukaryota > Metazoa > Chordata > Mammalia > Carnivora > Felidae > Neofelis > Neofelis nebulosa. Next base: position 28,800,511 of record NC_080783.1, read on the forward strand.
GGGGGGGGGGCGGGGGATGTTTAAATAAAAGTTACATTTATATAGTGAAACACAATGTAGCTGTTGAGGAAATTATATATATAGTACATAAGTAATGTAGGTCTCACTTGTATAAAAATACTGTACATGGTAACATATTTATGTATAAATAAAATGAAAAAGAATGGACAGATATATACCAAACTCTTACTACTGGGGAGAGATGAAAAGGATTAAGTTAAGAAACATATAAATGTTGAATATGTGTCAAGAACATAATGTTAAATCAATTCCATCAAGGAAATAGGTGTATACTCTAAGAGAATAATGGATAATGCAATAAAATTTTAAAAATCTCAAAGTATGAACTTTCTAAAAGTAGCAATTTTCAGTTGCTGGGACAGAGTGGTATGCCAAATTAAACATCTACATTTCTGAATTTCCCTTCCCTATTTGAGATTCTATATGCCTTTTCTCTAAAGAGCATACTTTCTAGTTCAAGTGAGATTCCCTGCACAACTGAATTACTGTTACTAACAGGAGTGTGGTGTATCCCTCAGGTTTCTGTTGAAGTACAGAGAAAAGTACATGTCATATATCAATGTCTCAGAACACACATCTTGAATACTTCAAATTATTTGGATATAAGGGTTACAAAAACCACATACATGTATATAGATGGTACCTGTTTGTCTCCGTCAACAAAGAACTCAAGAAGGAAAAAAGGTGACTGAATTCCAGTAAGCACAGTGTGGACAAGAAGCTTAGTCAAAAAAATGCTTTCCTTCTACTCACTTTCAAAAGTTTCAGCTTCAGGACAGCTAAAAAGTCTGCTACTTAGGAATATGTTTTTAATACAGGTGGAATGCAAATTAGTTACGTAAACAAAGGCTGAACTATGCAAAAACTATTAATTTGGGACTCAAACTTTTATACGCATTCCTGACACAGACCACCCCTGGGCATTAGAAAATTAATGCAACAAGGGAGTGTCAATGAGTACATTTAATTTGCAATAAGGAAGAAAGGGGGGGAAACTACATAATGGCAAGCAATGGATTTTTTTCAACTTTATTTTGAGACAGAAAGAACACGTGTGGTAGGGGTAGAGAGAGAGAATCCCAAGCAGACTCTGCACTGTGAGTGTGAAGCCCAATGCGGGGCTCAGACTCACAAACCATGAGGTCATGACCTGAGCTGAAATCAGGAGTTGGACGCTTAACCGACTGAGCCACCAAGGTGCCCTTAGGAAGTACTGGATTTAATGAACACATCAAAATGAAGAAATCTACGTGTGAGGCACTTAAGGAGGCAAAAGATACTGGGAAAAGACAGAAAAACACCATTCACACAAATGCCTCTGATCAAACAAAAGCAGAGCTCAAAAGTACTTTGTAACAGATTTGGGTGAAAGATAAGGAGAGAGACCTAAGTGTCAGACAGAGACATGACAGAAATGGAAACTTTGATAATTTTGCAAAAGAAATCTTTGCCTTCTCTGAGCCCAAAGGCCAACTGTGCTCTAATTTTGGCAGTCCTTATGTTTATGCTATCATAATTCACTATATTACCTTTTACATTAAAAAGAATAATGGTTTGAATGTGTTGGTAGACTATAACCAAGCCTGTCGACACCCACCACAAAACATTAAATACGATTTTAAAATGCTACTTTTAGAACAGAAAGTGAATAAAAATAAACCGTTTTTATCCTTAAACATAATCAGAGAATGGTTATGTTATCTGAAAAAGTATGTCCTCTATGACCATCATATATCACACGAGGACTACAATCTAGAGCTCCAAGCAGCAATTCAAAAAACTTTCAAGACTCTCCTGGTATCTGCACAAAACAAAGGACCACCTAAAGGGCTAAAGTGCTTGAGTCATCCCAACAAAAACTCCGAAGAAAAGACAATACTTCTGTTCCAGAAGTCTGCATAGTGAACAGTAAAGGAAGTGTAATTGATCGCATCCAAGACTGAGGAAAGAGTTGGTAATTGCAGGATTCCTTTAAGGAGAATGCAGCCATTAGTGTTTTGGTCTCACTTTCCAAAGCAGAAATATCTTCTACTCACTGTACTGTCCGCTGCTCGTTTGGTAAATCGGAGTTGGCACCGTTACGGTGGTGATGGCAGGTGCTGAGGTCTCCTCTTCAGACTTCTCTTCTTCAATCCTTGGCACTCCTGGTGCGTCTGAAGACAAGTCATTCAAAATTTTCCTAGAAAAAGAGAGAACTGTATTAACTAAAATAAAAGTAACATTTACTGGCTAAATACAAATAACAGGAAAGGAAAATGAGTGGAAAGCTGCTAGTGCTTAGGACAGCAGTTTAAAATGTAAGAACAAGAGGGGCGCCTGGGTGGCTTGGTCGGTTAAGCGTCTGACTTCGGCTCAGGTCATGATCTCGCGGTCTGTGAGTTCGAGCCCCGCATCAGGCTCTGGGCTGATGGCCCAGAGCCTGGAGCCTGCTTCCGATTCTGTGTCTCCCTCTCTCTCTGCCCCTCCCCCGTTCATGCTCTGTCTCTCTCTGTCTCAAAAATAAATAAATGTTAAAAATGTAAGAACAAGAATAAACCATAAACGGATGAGGAATCAATGTGTCAAAATGAAATCATACAAGGACTAGAAAAAACGATGAATTTCTCTTTAATTTGAATGTAAAGGGAAGCAATCATTCAAAATCTAGGTGTAAGCAGAGGTTAATAAACTTGATTACAGAAAAAAAAACCACACAAAAAAACAAAACAAAATAACCTTTTGTAGGACAAAGAACACCAAAACCAAAGTCAAAAGATGATCAACAACACTAAGAAAAAAATGTTTACATATATTACAGATGAAGGAGCAATAGCCCCAATATATAAAGAACTCTTAAAAATTTAGACAGGGTGCCTGGGTGGCTCAGTTGGTTGAGCGTCCGACTTTGACTCAGGTCATGATCTCATGGTTCATGAGTTTGAGCTCTGCATCAGGCTCTCTGCTGTCAGCGTAGAGACCGCTTTGGATCCTCTATTCCCCTCTCTCTCTGCCCCACCTCACTCGCTCAAGCTCTCCTTCTCAAATATAAACATTAAAAAAATTGAGGCCAAAAAAAAAAAAAAAAGAATTAAAAACCTGACTTTAAATGTCTCAACTTTCAGATTGGTAAAAAGTAAAAAACCTGTGAGAAAACAGACACTCTCATTGGTGTGAGTATAAAATTGGCGTACAACCCTTATGGAATGAATGTGATGATGTAACAAAACTATGTTTACACAGCAATCTTACTTGTAGGAACTCACCCTTAAGATGTACTTCCTACAGTACAAAAATACATACACGTAAGGTTATTCATGGTAGCGCTGTTTGTAACTGCAAAATACTGAAGACTATCTATATGCCAACACGCTGGAGTGGCTGAATAAACTAGAGCTCATCCAGGTGGGGAGTAAAGCACATACGTTTTGTATACGAAAGAAAGTGAAATAACATATGTTTGTTCTGCTATTCTAGAAAAAACTCAGAAAGGATAAACCAGATAGAGTTTCATGAAATTACTTAATCTACTGGGGATGGGTAAGAAAGAAGTAAAAAAAGAAAAAACTGGGAAAGGGCACTTATAAGTGTGTGGATGTTTTTGTACAATTGTGACTTTTGGAACCATGTTATTAATGTTTTGCATATTAAAAAATAGTATCAACAAAGGATGGAGGAAACATTCTAAAAAGGAATACAAATAAAAGCAAATTAACCTTATTGTTATTTCAAACGAGTAACATAATCACAGAGGAGGGGAAAAAACTCAACTCATGCAATTTTTGACATCTTAAATTTCTACATTCCATCCAAACTCGGCGCACACATTTTGAATAAGTACTGGTCTTGAGAGCAACATTTTTCAAACTCAGGTCACAACCCGTATGTGGACCATGGAAATGGTTATGTATGTTGTAACCAACGTAAAACAAAAAAACAACTGAACATCACACGTAATATGGTGCTGTATTATTTGCTTCAGGTGCCTATTTATGTGTGTACCTGTATATATATACACCTATGTGTATATGAATATGAATTTGAAATAATAGTATGTATACAGAGAGAAAACTATAAAGATTATTTCTTATTGTGGATTGTAGTAAAAAAATAAAAGTTTCAAAGCTACTACTTTAGACCTGCATATAATATAAATCTACTTCTCTTTTGCCTGAAGCTAGTAATCATTCTTGTCTTCTCTTTCCAGTTTCTAATATTGTTGCTCCAGACCGTCTTGGTCATTCTTGTATCACAGAGATACAATTCACTTTCTCTTAAAGTAGATTCGAGATGTGGTCTGAGCAGTGGGATTAATTCCTTCCCTTAATCTAGACATTAGGTTTTTACCAATGTAGCCTTATGGTATATTGGCTTTTTTTGGCAACTGTATGTATCTGTTAATGATAATTAAATAACATCATTACGTTTCTAAAACAATTTTTTTTTTTTTTTGAGAGACAGAGAGGGAGGGAGGGAGGGAGGAAAGGAAGCAGGGAGGAAGGGAGAGAGAGAGAGAGGACATGCTTGAGTGCAAGTGTGTACCAGGGAGGGGCAGAAGGAGAGGGAGAGAGAGAATCCTAAGCAGGCAGGGCTCGATCTCATGACCGTGAGATCATGACCTGACTGAGCCACCCAGATGTCCTGAAAACAAATTCTTAATCTTGGCACTTGAAGAACTGGTTTGATTTTAAACTCAAGTTCAGAAATTCTGTAATTATCACCAACAACTGACAGTCTGTTTCTCCGGGCTGCTATGATCCTTCAAAGTACTTGTTCTCCCACCCATTAGGGTATTTCTCCCCTAACATTCTGTCACTTGCAAAGGTGATGAGCTGGCTTTTCTGTTTTTCAGGTGAACTGCTGATAAAAATACCAAACCAGGTTGAGACCAAGTAAGAGTGCTTTAAGAACTTCCTCTGAGTATAAATTGATCACTACAAAGCTGGGTTGTTCTAAGAAAAACTTATCTTGAATTATCAACTAATCCCCATTTCTCCAATCTTACAAAAGCGCATCATAAGGACTCTGTTAAAGATCTCATTGGAGTCAAGACATAAAAGCTAGGTTTCAAGAATTTATAAGCTTAAAACAAAATAACAGATACACAATGACTATAAGGAAAGATACAGTATTTCTCATGAATGTAGCCCCTTCTCTGCATGTGCGCATCTCAGGCATTGTTTATTTGATTACGAATTAAGGTGTTACTATTTAAGTGATCTTTGCTAGGATACAGGCTACAACAAAATATTTTCTTCCCACACAGAGCTCTTATTTTATAAGGTCTACAACTAGAATCTACAGAATTTATTTACAACTATTTGCCTGGAATTTATAGACGGAGAAGCCAAGTGGCTCGTCAACACCTGGTTGGATCTGCTTCAGGATCAAATGTGTTAAAATACTAACACGGGATGTATTTTGAAGTTCAAATCTAAAACTAGATGTATTGGGGCGCCTGGGTGGCGCAGTCGGTTGAGCGTCCGACTTCAGCCAGGTCACGATCTCGCAGTCCGTGAGTTCGAGCCCCGCGTCAGGCTCTGGGCTGATGGCTCGGAGCCTGGAGCCTGTTTCCTATTCTGTGTCTCCCTCTCTCTCTGCCCCTCCCCCGTTCATGCTATGTCTCTCTCTGTCCCAAAAAAAAAAAAAAAAAAAAAAAAAAAAAACGTGATTTAAAACTAGATGTATTTAGGAAAAAAAGATATGAGCATAAATGCATACAACACATACTTGGTAATATAAAATTTCTTAAGATCTCAAAATCAGTTTATTGGTATTCATTTAGGATCCCTCATTTAATTGAGAAAAGGGCTAGGAGCCAAGTGGAAAAAAAAATTTAACCATTCACTGAAAAACAGAAATACCTTAGGCTAATAACAAGAAAGAATATTAGAAGTTTGAAATTTATTAAACTCTCAAGTAAGCTTACAAAGATTTATGGAATGGCTCTTCCTGGAGATATTGAGCATCGAGACAGTTTCTACATATAAAAAAATGGTTTGGGTCCATGATAGAGGCAAAGCAACCTCTATAGCTGAACACAGAAACTATAGTAGGGTGTCCCTAAAATTAGGGAATATCAGCGAAGTGTCACGCTGCAATAAGGATTACATTAATAAACAGTTATTTACTAAGTACGATGGCGTGAGAAATGGTCTGCAAATGTGATGCTAGGTAGATAAACAGTGTAGTGTGTCAGAACTGACAAACTAGAAGTGCTATAATCCTATCAAATATTCCAAACTTTTTAACATAAAAGCAGCAGCTGGCATGGTTTACAAAAACAGAAGCAAAAAAGAAAAAAAAAAATTGTTTATCCAGGACTGTTCAGAGTAGAAAGTTCTCTTATTCTGTACGATAAACTTCAACTTGAGAAGTAACTCAAGATGAAGAGAAGTAACCTAGATGGTCCTGAATTGAGCAGCTAATTGGTCTTCCGACATCTTTTCATCTGCAACTACCTAAAGCTTCCTGACATCTTTGATTCTGAATCTTTTAACTATTAAATTCCATACCTGTAGGAAGGCCTCCTTGAAAGAATTTCTCTTCGTTTTTGGGAATCAGTTACACTATCCACTGACTCCTGTGAATCTTCACTTTCTGCAATAGTTGAAATCTGAAAACAAAGAAGAACTTTATCTTGATAATCGAATTTAGTTCCCATAAAGTTTTTATGAACTTTAAGAAAAAATCAAATATAAAACGATGTATATAAACCTTGCACATGCTTCAGTAGAAAAAAAAAATCAATTTTTATGGGAGACAACCACACCAATCACATTCTTCTCCCCTTTACTTATCCTATAGAAGTCAGTTAGTCCTAAGATTTTTTTGGTCAAAACCAAACTTTTGTGATATACAAATTCAGCTTCATCTCTTTCAGGACTTCATGTAACCAATCTTGAACGCATCAGTATCACTGTCAGTTGTTTTCTTACAATTGTCAGAACAAAACTACCAAGTGAAATAAGACTTCTGACATGAAGAAAAGAATAAATGACTAAATATTTGGTCATAAGTCTATACAGTGACATACAAGTATTATCCTTTACTGTTAAACACTTGTGATTATATTTATAACTGCACCAATAAGATTGGTGATCCCCCAGATGGTTGTTTCTAGCAACTTAGTCTACATATAGACCTTCAAAGTTTTTACTATGCAAAAACTCAAGGTAAAGAACTGTGTATTTCTGGAAAGTATCCCTGGACTGAAAAGTAATGAAGTTGAACAAAGATTTTACATGGGATAATGATAATGGTAGCAGCAACTAGCATTTATTGAGAACTTACTATGTGCCAGGTACAATGGTAAAGCACACAATGGTAAAGTTTTATATTAATACTCACTAATACAGTAACATCAGGTACTAGCTAAGTACAGTATTTAAACCCATTTCATAGATAGAAGAACTCAAGGTACAAAGAGGTTAAGTAACTCACCCAAGTCACAAAGCTAGGAAGTAGTGGAGCCACTGTCAATAGTTGGCATCTCAGTTTTAGACATCCTTACCAGCATCAAAATCCTGTTGGTTCCAATCTCAAACCAGTTTTGTCAGAAGCAGCAACCCAGAGGTGTTTTTAGACCATTCTCAGACTACAGTTCACTCGCCTAGTAGGTAAGCCTGTCTGTCAAGATGATCTAGCCGAGCTTCTCTAGGCTGCTTCATTCAGCTTCCCTTCTCATCAGCAGGGGCCTCCTGCTCCTTCCTGAACTAGGTGTGCATGGTGCTATCAGAGTGAGGATTAGGTTTAATGAAGGCAAGAGAGTCTGTGTGGCTCAGCTCCATGTCAAAATTTAGGGCAATTGCAACAACAAAAAAAACATATTCAGAGGAACCTGACAAATCCCACAGGTACTCTGTATGTGGTCTGGGCCTATGGGTTTTGGAGAGTGGGGGCTCATCTTGACAGGGCACTTTGTAATAGGCACTCACTCTCAAATGAAATCAGGTAAATGTAGTAATTTTTCACAAAATTTATCTCCAATAAAGTAATGTGCCCCATCCAAACACTTTCAAATGTAAGAACTTTAAAGACCTACACATTAGCAGGCAACACTTAACGAATCCAGAAATGACAGATAAAAAGCTGTGTCAGAGGCTGAATTTAGTCTGTGATTCTCTGCAGAGTAATAATGCTACAGTTACAGCACAGAGAACACTCCCACTAATCTGTAGCTGCTGTAACTAGCCCGCTCAGCATAGTCTCTGCACAGACTTTCTCAGATACACAGCAGATGAGGAGCTATGAAAAGACCTTAGCAGAGTGTCAGGATTTCCAGGAATAACAAGACTCAACTCAAAGTGGACAGCACTATCACAAGTGTTTACCTTCATTAATACTTCTCAGACCCTCAGTTCCTCTGTTCTTTCTGCCTCCTTTGCATGACCCTCATCCTTACAACCTTCTTGTAAGGACAGATAGTGACTTAGGCATACTCTTCCAAGTTGAAAGTCATTAAAACAACAGTTTTAAAACATACTGTATAAACTACCCATAAGGGAAGTTGTGAAATGAAATAAATTAATGCTGCTTTTTAACATGTGACCTTTAATCCTACCCCCCCCCCCCCCAAACTCAGTGGTTCTATTGCTCTTAGCAGGAAAAAAGCCTCCCTTCCTCTGATCTGTAAGATTTTGTCAATTGAGTCAAAAGGAAATTAACTTATCACTATGTAGTGATTATAACCATTTTAAGGGAGTTCAGAATTACTCAATAAAAATAATAACAACAAGTGTTAACATTTCGTCTTTGGGAATACTATCCAGGGAGAACTTAAGAGCTATGAAGTCAATTCCTACGGACTATCTACCAAAACAAACAAAAACAAAAACAAAAATCCCAAACGCACATTGGATCCACATTTCTGAGACTAATAAAAATCATGTCAAAACTCCTTTTTATAAATAACTATTAATTATAGTTTAATATATATTTAATAGGTTATTAAAAATAACCATATGAAAAATTATATTCCAAACTACCACTACCACAGTCCAATGATAGAGACCCTTCCTCTGGCCCTTACCTCTTATCACCTCTCTTATTAGCCCTTTCCTCAGATCCTTATATAGGTCTTTAACCTTGGCCACTTAGAAGTTGAGACATTTTCAAAAAGTCAAACCACCATGGGTAGATGTAAAGTTTTAGATCTATATTCCTCAACTTTCTTTAGTTTATTAAAAACCTGCACCTCCTATTAGTAAGAGGGGAAAATCTTCCTATTTTGAAGTTATTTGAAATTTTAAAATGAAACATACAGTGCCAAAACCAAATCAGATGCTTTTTCAAATAATTATTAAATTAAATTATTAGTAAATTTAATTGAATATGCTTCATTAAGAAATCATTTAATATTTCATAACAGTGACTCAAACATCTGGTTCTAAGCTTGGGCTTTTTAAAACATGATTTAACATTTGCCATTGTTGAAAAAGAGAACTCATGAAAAAGTAAGTGCATTTTTGGCTGGGCTTACTAAATACTAAATCAGTTTTCATTTTCATCTATCAATTATACAAACTTATGATGAGATTTACCTAGTATATTTTCATCTCCCTGGCTCTCAGTTATTGTATGCTAATAATAGGTGTTGCAATTTTATATTTATTTTAACAAATAAGTGCAACAACTACTGAAACTCTAGAAGACACCTGTATAGTTTAGAGAATTCTATTTACAGGGTCTAAAAGTATATAGATGTGAGTTTTTAGGTGACAAATTTATATGGTTTGCAGTTTAAAAAAAATAAAAAAACTATGAATACATTTCCAAACTTCTTTCAAAATGGTCTCTCCACGGCACAACTTTCTTTCAAAAACGTCACTTTATCCCAGGATAGTTGAAAGGGATTTCTTTTTTTCAAAAATATGTTAGGTAATATATCCCTTGCAAATCCTTGCTTACCATCACTGAAAAGATCAGAAACTCTGGAACATTTGTCTCGCAAAAAACAAACCAGCAACTCATCCCTATGTTAGATAACTCTTAAGTACTTTGCTGCAGGAGAGCCACTGAATCCCTGTGTTGCACAAAAGGTTATTATTGTTCCCATCATATTACAAAGTTATTGTGAAGATTTTATCACGTTTCATCTATCCACTCTCCCTCTTGCTCTATTGGAGCACATCTTTTTACTATTCCTTGATATGTAAAACATATTCTTACTCCTAAGCCTTCAGATTTGCTTTTACTATTTGCATGGTTTAGCATTCTGCACTGGCTTCTGGTTTCTGTTCACTGTATTCCCTGACCACCCTACATAAAAGAGAACACCCTTCCCTCCACATTATCTATCCCTTTCCCCTGCTTCAATCATCTTCCCAGCACTTATCCTCACCTGACATATTTTATTTTCTCATTGTCTCTCTTCGCTCAAATGTGATCTTCATGAGAATAGAGAAGTATTATTTGTTCACTGCTGTCTTTCATAGCACCTAGAACAGTGACTGGCACATAGCATGTGATCAATAAAAATTCATTGAAGGAATGAATTTAATAATTTAAGGTAACATAATCCATAAATCCTGACATGTTTAAGCTGCACTGTATTAAAAATGCATTCAAAATTAACAAAGGAAAAGTGAAGGTGCCACTGTTAACTTCTATCCATTTGCATAAATCCCATTATTTTGAGGGGATTCTGACATAATCTGTGAGACATGATAATATATATAAGGATAAAGGAGGGCACTAATGTCAAGTCAGAAATGAAACAGGAGTACAGCATAACTTCTAATATTTGTAGACTAAAAAATATAAAGAGATGCTAATATCTAACTCTCACATCAAGAGAAATGTGTCTTGTAGATTTTGAAAAGGCTGTTCTACACTACTCGTATTTTCCCATCTAGAAGTTTGAGGGACCATTTCTCTCCTTGTTTGAACATCTCTTCTGATGTACACTACTTCCTAATTACTAATATACTAATCACAGTTAACCAGCTGAAATGGCCATTAAAGTCTAATATATTCTCCCTGGTTATTTTCCTTTAAAGAAAAAAAATAAAATAAAAAATTTAAAGAAGTAAAAAAAAAAAGTAAAAAAAAAAGTTTGTGTCTCTCTATTCGTAGAATTCAGGCTTTCAATGATAAGCATAGCCCACCTCAACGGAAAAATGTGCTCTTGAAAAGATGAATAAGTATTTCTATAAAGTTAACAGCCATGCAACCCTCAGATCCAAATTATTACTGTCACAAAGATTAAAATTAAAAATATAATCAATAATTAAATATCACATATTATGACCAAAAATTATAATTTTAACAAATTTGGTAATTTTGGTGTATTCTTTATAACACACCAAACTCTTATTACAAGTGAAAAAGAGAAAGTGATGAATCTATGTCTTCTGACTAGCAGGTCAGTTTCTTTCTACTGTTATCAAGAAGAAAACATGAGTGGGGAATTAGTAATGGCACAGTATAGAAAATAGTAAGGTAGCATTCAATGAAATAAAAACTGAGACAAAAGATAGGAGACTACTGTTCAGTAGTGCGATTCCACAGAAATACCAAATACTTCGATTGTCATTGGGACAACACTGTCTCCATCTTGTTAACAAGTTCGGTCCCCAGTGTCTTTCATTATGGAAATTCATATACCTTGATTTTTTTTAAGTTTATTTATTTATTTTGAGAGAGAGAGAGAGAGAGTGAGAAAGCACGTGAGAGTGGGGGAAGGGGCAGAGAGAGGGAGTGAGAACATCCTAAACAGGCTCTGTGCTGTCAGCGTGAGCCTGATGTGGGACTCAATCTTACAAACTGTGAGATCATGACCTGAGCCGAAATTAAGAGTCAGATGCTTAACCGACTGAGCCACCCAGGCGCCCCTACCTTGATGTTTTCACATGAAAACATTTTTTCCCCCCACGTAAGTGTCCAAGCAAACCAAAAGCACCAGAACAGAATGAAGTAGAGGTAGGGAAAAGTGGCTAAATGACTCAATAGTATAATATGGCTGACTGGATCTAGTATGTCCTTTGAGGACATTAACAGAACGCTTCCAGAGCAGAGGAGGCACTTCTCCTTCTACAAATATCAATCAGTCTGGCTACCATACTCAAGGAAAACACAACAGCTCTCCTCCACAGGAAGATAGCAAGGATGGTCAGGAGCAATCAGAGATATACCATATAATAAATGGCTGAAGGAAAACACATTTGTTTAGTCTGGGCATTTTTGTAAAGTAGAAGGGTGTGGGAGATAAGGGAGAGGGAGTGGTCCAACAGAAAAGGAATTAAATTTGCTTAACTAGTTTCTGAGGATGGAACTGGGACCACTAAATAGAAGTTTTAGAAAGGTATATTCTGGTTCACTACAGGAAGAACAGTTTAGCAATGACCCCTATTTATAAACTGTTTAACTCAGGAGACACAGCTTCCTTTCTCAAAGTAATGCTGGACTACCATTTGGAGGAGAGAAGAAAGGATACACAGGGAAATTAAGCAACACACTAAGGGCTGGGCAGGTTAACAAGTTCGGCCTAGACCTAGAAGATCTCTAAGATCTTTATGCAAACCTTAAATTGCATGTTTATAGAAGGAAAAAGACATAAAGAATAATTTCTCACCTTCCTTTCTAAAAATAGTTCTCTCCAAATCTAGGACCTAGGACTCACCTGAGTTCCGGAGAAAAGTCTTTTTAAGTCCTTACAGGAAGACTGTGAAGCAAAAAATATGAAATGGGAGGCTGGGGTTATGGCCTACTTGAATGAACGTTCAAGTCTTTTTTTTTTTCTTTCAATAAGCTCGCTGCAAAGATGTATACCGCTCTAGGTTCCAGTTCAGCAGTCACCTGCGGAGCTCTAGGTGCCTTTATTCCCCATGGATTCAATCCAAAGGAACAAGGTCTCCAAAGAATTAGGTAACATGCATAGTGTAATCCCTGACCCTTAAGGTGAACTTTCTGAATATATAATTATTTCAAAGTTATATACTCCAACTTACATGCCTAGACATAGCTGGTTTTACAATGCTTTAAATGATCTCAAAATTCAGGTAATAGCTTAGGTAAGGTTATTAATTTTGACAAGGGTTTAGTTTTTTCCAATGGCACATTTAGAAAATAATTACTAAGTTATTATTTTTGTATCTTAATTTTCCTGAACTAAGGTATATCAGGTTAGTCTTTCCCAAACATTTCCACTTTATCCCACGTAGTTAATGATTTCCCCAATCAATTCTTTTTCCTCCATATCTTAAGAAAAAGTCTTTTAATTAGGTCTGTTCTTGTGTATATATATATATATATATATATATGTTCCTATACGTAAGGTGACTATACAGACGCAGCATATTCCTTACTGTAAAATGAAATAAACTTTGAACTAGATATGTATCTATTTTCATAACTACTGAAAGGAGAGAGATATGGCTATAAATGACAGTTACGAAGTAGATGCAGAAGTTTTTATACACATACCTGAACTGTCTGGACTTGTGGAGACTGAATAACTGATGGCTGGGCCGCCTGAATAACGCCATGGACTTGAACTGTCTGCCCATTGGGCAGCTGTACTAAAGTTACGGTGGGAGCAGATGATGTTGCATGAGCTGCTGGCATAGATACCTATGGTGTTGAACATGGAAAAAAATTACCATCACAGATAACCTCCTTCGAGGTAGTCATGCTCAATATGCACCAATTTTTTAGCAGGAAAAAGATGACCTTTTTGCTAGATAAGTATTTCACTGGTGTGAAAGAAACTAATGATTAAATTTAATATTCTTAAAAAAAAAAAAAAAAGACCATAAATGCCCCCTCCCTTTCAAATCCTTCCAAATGACAAAAAACCAAAAAACTATTTTAATGCAGTATCAAAATTTGTAACACAGACTTCCTCTGAATACCAAATACACTTTAATTGTATGGTGCTTTACATTTTACATTTTCCTACCTGCTTTCATGTCCAGTTTCTCCTTTTGCTCTTCGAAGAAATCAAGACTGGGTAATAAGGATTATCTCCATTTTAGAGACAAAAACATCAAGTGCTCAAGAGATTAAGTAACTTACCCAAGGTCAAGAGATATGCTAGCTTTGAAGAAATATAGAAGTCTTCAGAATATTGTGTGTTAAATAAGCCACATTCTAAAACTCAAACTTAGGCAAAACTTCTCTAAGTCTAGAACAAATATACATCTTAAAATATACAGCATAGTTTTCTCTCTTAAACTAACTACAAGCATGCCTTTCATTAGTGAGAAGTATGAATATGTATTATAAACTCAAAGTTCCCACTCCCCCAAATCAAACTGGTATGATACTTGGTATTTTAAGGATTTATTTTCCTCTTGAAGGAATAAAGGCAGAATTGAGGGAATATAAGAGATACTAATTTTCTCCTGAGGCACAAAGGCAATTTTAATGAGTCAATATCCAGGTTCAAAGGGTTCTTATGTCATATGTGTCTATTAGATGGTATTTACTGTTCCTATGTTTGAATACATTCAGGGATTCATTATTTTTTGTTCATTCAGTAAACAGTTATTGGGGACCCAGGTGCCAAGGGTGGTGTCAGAACTGAAACTACAAACATGAAGAAAATAACTGGGGCTACATGTGTGAAGGCATCAGGAAAAGAACATAAATAAGTATAATCCAGTGAAATAATAAGGCTTGCCAAAAGAAAAATGAACACACTGAGGAGAGGAGAGCTACCCACTGGCACCTAAGAGGAGGGGAGGCAAGAATGTGAATTTGAAACAAAGAATATACATTAGGTATATTATGACTCCCTGGGACAGGCACAGACTTTCAGGGAGAGAGGGATGGAAAGCAGTCAGCACTACCAGACTGACCACCTAAGTGTGTTACTTTATGAATGTAGGAACCGGGAAGAGAGAACACTGTAACAAAGGAAGGCTGGGGCTAGATGAGCTAGTCATGAAAAGCCACCTATGTGTCACCTTAAAGAACGTGCATTTTTTCCTGAGACTGGGAAAGACACTGAAGAACTTTTGAACTCTGGAGTATCGTGGTGAGGTTTGCATTTTAGATAGATCAGTGGCAGTATGAAAGATGTTCATTTCAGAGAAAGAAAAAAGTGGAGGTGAGGGGATTGAGAAAGATTATACAGTAGGTAAGGTGAGATGATAAAGCCAGAAGTAAAGCACTAGTGGTAGGGAGGGGGAATGAAAGAAGTGATTTAATGAAAATTCAGGAGGCAGACTAGAAAGGGCTTTATGAATGATTGGTTGAAGGAGGTGAGAGAGGAAATCAAGGATGACCCACATAATTCATGTTTGGGTAAAAACTGGTAAACTATGCCACCAAATGAAACAGAGAACACAAGAAGTAAGCTTTGGGGTGGTTGGGGCGGTTGGGGGTGGGGCAAAGGGGGATGGTGGAATTGATCTGATATCCAAGAAAGTTGAGATTAAAACCATAAGCATCCATGTTTGGACAGTTAGGAAGTCCCTCCTTATTATCATTTTCTCTCTGACTGCCATAAATCTTATCTAGTTTTACGTGGTTCTCAAAATGTGGTCCATGGACTGCCTCCATTAGCATTACACAGGATGCCTCTTTACAAAGTCAGAATCTCAGTGGACCCAAGGACACTTTCCCCTGCACTTAAGTTTGAGAATCACAGCTTAAGTTACTCAGAATATCTCCTCTTAGTTCCATACAAAAGCTCTTCTGATATTTGAAGCAATTATTACATCTTCTCTATTTTATAGAATAAACGTAGCAAGCTAACTCAATGAATAATCCCTATTCTACCCTGATCATTCTATATACTGGCTCCTCTCATCATAAGTTTACAAACAGTACAGATAGACAAAGTAAGATAAAAATCACTTCTGTTCCTACCATCCACAGCGAATCGCTGTTAATATTTTTTGCTGTAGATATATAGCTGTTTTTATAACATACTATCATGGAATCTATTTTATTTTTTGAATCCATTATAAATATCTTTCCATACCAGTAATAATTTTCTTTAGTGGTTCTAATGGCTGCACAATAAAATCACATACTTTGTTTAATAAATTCATTATTAGATATTTAGGTTTTCAAATTTGCCTATTACAAAAAGATTCAATGATCATCCTTTTACTTCTTTAGTTAAATCCATAAAAATTTACATTCTCATAGTCAAAACCAAGATTATTTTTTTTCCTTTCCACTTTAAAAAATCTCTGTTAAATTCTCAAAGTAAAATGAGGCCTCTCATTATTGTTTTAGATTGATTTTCTTCCTTTACTAGTTGGGCTGAAATTTCTTCTGTTCCTTGACCACTATAATCATGGATTTGACAATTTTTATTATATTCTGATATTAAATATGACAATAAAAAATACTGGGTATCAGACTTATGAAAGGAAACTATGACAAAAATGTGAAACGTATGTGTTAAGGACATGGATGAGCAAATGAAAAAAACTCTGTAATTAAGAATAAAAAAACCAAAACTATACAAACGGGAAGAGAAAGAAAACTAGCTTTCCCAAAGCTCAAACATCATGTCATTCTGTTCTAGGTCAATCCTAGAGGACTGCTTGATGAGGATGACAAATCAAACATACGCATGTAATTTTGCTCCTTCCTAATCTCCAATTAAACTTCATAAAATTGACTCTGTTTTTACAGGCATAATCACATGAGCAAAGAATGAGAAAGGCAACAGGAAGAGTTTTGGAGGCTGGAAGGATGCATGAATGGTACTAAAAAAGGCCAACTCAGGAGGTAGATGCAGGGAAAGCCAGATTTGCACCACAAAATCCTTCCGAGGTTCAGGCAGGATCTAAGTAAGTCACCCTGGAAGGTGGAGTAAAGGGAGAGCTGAAAATAAGGAAGGCTGGTTGAAGGCTCTTTGAGAAGCAATTGGATCCCCTCTTCATAACTCCCTGTGGAAGAATAATTAATCTACTCCATGCTGACAGAAAAATGGAGATTTAATTTCTGGATAGGGAAAATTACACCAGACACTGCTGAAGGTGGGGTAACTAACTTTCAGTCTTCTTCTCTCACTTAGCTCCCAGGCCTTTACCCTGTAAGCAAGAGATTAGTAAAGCTTTCTCCGAGGAACTTAACCAACCACAAGGGGCTTGAATAAAGACTTGAAAGACACTGACATTGGGAAGGCCATAATCACCCTACACTGAAAGCTCACAACTTATAGGCATCTGGCCCCAAACATATCCAGAGCTTCGGGTACAGTTTTGCGGTCCCCTACTTGAAACCTGAGCAGACAAGCACAAATTATAAACATCTGAGGAAAGCTTCTTCTAACATTAAAGATGGAGAGACCAAAACAAATTGAAGGGCAAAAATCTATACAGAGAAAAATCTATATGGGGAGAAGAAAACTTAAAACCTAATTAATATTCTCAGAAATGAACGAAAATATTGCCTTTGTGAAACATAAACAGGATGCTATTAAAACACAAAAGGACAACAACAACAACAAAACACAAAAGGACTATTCAGAGAACAAAAGGAACTGTTGGAAACATGACAGCAGAAATAAAAAATTCAACAAATGGGTTGGAACACGAAGCTGAAGAAATCTCCCAGAAAACAAAGCAAAAAGACAAAGAGAAAGAGGAAGGAAAAGAGAGTTAGAGAAACAATCCTATAGTGTAGCATCTAGATCACAAGGATCCTAGAGAAAAAAATCTTCAACTAAATAATTTACATTGCTCAGAATCGAAGACATGAGTTTCCACTATAAAAGGGGCCTTTGAAAAAAAAAAAAAAAAAAAAAAAAAAATATATATATATATATATATATATATATATATAGCACAATGGATGAAAACTATTTTTTTTTTTAATTTTTTTTTTCAACGTTTTTTATTTATTTTTGGGACAGAGAGAGACAGAGCATGAACGGGGGAGGGGCAGAGAGAGAGGGAGACACAGAATCTGAAACAGGCTCCAGGCTCCGAGCCATCAGCCCAGAGCCTGACGCGGGGCTCGAACTCACAGACCGCAAGATCGTGACCTGGCTGAAGTCAGACGCTTAACCGACTGCGCCACCCAGGCGCCCCTAAAACTATTTAAGCCAAGGTCCTAATAATGAAATGGTGAAGCACTGTGAAGAGATACCAGAGAGAGAAAAAAAGTGGTTTAGTCCTTTCAAACAGCAACACTGCTTGGTGATTGTGGATCAATGCCTTCAAACTTTGAAAGAAAAAGGATCTCTTTACCAAGACTTCTTTACCCAAACTTGCTTAAGAAACCACTGGAAAACGTGCTTTACTATGTCAAGAACACAAACTCGATTAAGAGAAAGACAGTAAGGGGAAAGGAATTTCCAGGAATGCATTATATAGCAGACTCAGAGGACAACCAGATCAGACACAATAGTGCCACCCAAGAGACAGATAAGTGGAAGGTTTTCATCACCAAGATCCCTGCTGGCACTGTACCTTCTTTTTACCAGGCCAAATGGTTGGATAAACCCAGACTCTCACCTCTGCATGTTTGCCTTGACCACGTTTTGATGAAGCCCTGGATTTTCCCCCTATGTTTCTGCACCTGCCTCATCCAAGTATTTACTTCACCCCCAGATATATTCTGCTTTGCCTTAACTCCTGAGGGGTGGAGGTGGGCCCTAGTAATCAGGAGAAAACAGACAGCAGCCCACTCCTTGTGACTCTCTCCTGCTGGAGCTCCAGTATTTGGCCCCCACTTTGGCTTAGTGTAGTAGCCCCCCCTTAGTCTGTGGTTAGCCCCCTATTCTCCAAGACCCATTCAAACTCAGGGACTCCCCTAGGAGGGCTTCTCAGTTCTTCAGGACGCTGAAGTTCAACATCCCAGAGCCTCTGCTAGGATTATATTCTCCTGGGAGCCTTTATCAGAAAGAGACAGTATCACACTCTTTTAGCTAGCAGGTTTATGTCTTATATCAACTACCTTTCTCACTTATATGCAAATAATGGTTAATATTATTTAAAATATTTGAGGAAAAATACACCAGAACAAAAAATAAGGATGAGAGAATATGACTTGAGAGACAGAATGTTTAAGACAAAGACAAAGTTAAAGAATCGTGAATTATATTTAAAGGATACAGGAAACAAACACCATTATCATCCTTGAAATTTACTTGTGTGTCAGTTTGTTTATCCTATTTTTTAGTTTAAGCACATGGAAAACTTAGCCTCTCAGATTATCTAAATTCCCATGCCTCAGAATAAATCTGTGTGATATGAAAAAAAAAACAAAAAAAAAAAAAAAAACAAAACGAAATAGTTAACATTACCAGGTTTTCTTCCTTGGTTTAAGAGGGACAATCTACCCATTATTAAAATGTCATTATTCTGAATCAGGTCACTACAAACAGATAACTAGTGTTTAAAAATACGGTTTTCTGTTATGTTACTAAATTAATTATATCATTTCTAAAATTAGGCTAATAATACTAAGTAAACAGGAATTTTGATACCCTAAGAATGTCTCCGCTCGTTCTCTGCTTATCTCTATAATAAGAACTAAATCTTCCTGTCTGAAACATACTCCTCTTAGAAGAGACATAACTTGGAATCTCTCCATGTATTTTATATACCTGGGCTAATGTGGCAATCTGTGGCTGGGCTTGAACTGTCATTTGTTGGTTTTCAGCTTCTGTTACAGCCGCATCTCCACTCTGCTGGTTCTCTGCTCCAGATTCCATGGTCATTTAGTTACCTACAATAACATGGAAGAGTGTTACAAGCACTACAGTGCTTTGTGCTTTTGTGACTTTAAAGGCAAATTTCAGGTTATGAATAGGTATATGTACTGGTTACATTAGCAAATGCACTCAAATCTAGTTCAAAAAAAATAGCAACCTAGCTGAAATACTGTCAAACTCATCCAAATCTGCTGAGCTGTATAAGTTCTAGTTCCTTCAAAAAGGAAAAAAAAAACAACCACCTGTCTTTTCACTTGTCACTTCTTCCTAACAGGACAGTATTCCATCTAGAAAGAAGAAGGGATTCCTCCCTTCCATGAATCTCCTCTATGAACAAGGGGAGGAGCATACCAGTAAAACTGTAATTTTTTCAAACTGTACTAATTAGGTATGGAAAGAAGGTAGAGAGTAGAAGTGAGCTGATGACAGGGTCTATGAGATGTATCGGCTTCATGGTAGCTCCTATGAGGGTATTCCCTCCTATTATAGGGAAGAAGCAGAAAATTATATGCTACTTCCACAGGAAATGTTGGGACAAAATCAGCCCAAGTTGTGGGGTATCGAGATAGAAAGGTGGGATAAACATCCACAGAGCCAAATTAGAGGCCGTAGACACTGCAAATATTAGTGTTCTGACTCCTCACCCTATGTATAGTGTGCCACACTACACATGCACACATACAGGAAACAAAACTGAGTAAGTTAATGAAGGCTGCTCTTTTTTACTTTAGGACCCTACTTTGCTGGTATATTTGCTGGGTAATCTGGCACTGACTGGGAGCATAGGTAAGCAGAGAACAATCCCTAGCAGCAGCTACATGCTGAGGAAAGATTTCTGACAACAGAAATAAATTTCTGGTAATAATTGTGTCTAAAGGATTCACAATCAAAGAGATTACTTCTTACTTGTGTACCACTGTTATCATTTAGTGCCTGGCATATTACCTGTCAAAAATGAATTTACTAAAAATGACTACCTACTATGATTCCATAAATAACACAAAAGCCCCAATGCTTTTCCAGAATTTATTATATTTATTTTATAACTCTGAAATTGATAGATCATCAAAATTGTGACTGATCCTTATGTGATTATTACATGCCATCGTAATGTATAATATACGAATACATTTTGCCATCATTCAGAGTTCTAGAAAAAGTTTTACAAGTGACAGTTAAAAAAAAGGAAGTAAAAATATCTCTGTGGAAATGAGTATAAATAATATAGAAATATAGAATCCACAAAGGAGATTACAAATGAAAAGATCAACAGACTTAACTGCATAGTTATTTACAACATTCATATGACAAAAGACACTAAGACAAGTGCGTAGGGAGAAAACATCTGCATATATAATTGACACAGTAACATCTAGAATACAAAGAAACTACTAGTCAACAAGAAACTCCTTCCTTATTGACTAGTTCACAAAAATACATGCTCGAGAATATT
Source organism: Neofelis nebulosa (assembly GCF_028018385.1). Classification (NCBI taxonomy): domain Eukaryota; kingdom Metazoa; phylum Chordata; class Mammalia; order Carnivora; family Felidae; genus Neofelis; species Neofelis nebulosa. Next base: position 28,821,588 of record NC_080783.1, read on the forward strand.
CACTGTAGTATTTTTTGTAACAGTGAAAAACTGGAAACAAGTATCCATTATCAGAAGGACCATTAAAGAAATTACAACAATGAAAAAGGAGTCTGTACTATAACGACAGATAAAGCTTTCCAAGGCTGAGTGGAAGCGCAAGTCACAGAACACACCGTAAAGGAGAATTCCACTTATGTAAAAAAACAAGTCACACTGTTGTAAAACACGCTGTATGTAGGCATCGAACAAGTATGGGAAGTTACATACTAAACTGTAAGCGGTGGCTCTGGACAGAGGAAGATGTGGTGGAACTGGATAGGATGACGACTTTCACCTTGTACTTTTTACATAGTTTAGCATTTTGTTTTCTTCCCATCAGCATCACTTCAGAATTACTTGTACAATTTAAAAGATTTTAATTCCAGAAGTCATTAACAACATTTTGAAAACTATGAACCAAAAAACCGTATTTCAATCATGATTTTGAGATACCTGTTGAAAAAAAATTTTTAATCTCAGATATTTTTATATGAAATTACTATTTTTATTAAATCCTGCCTCAATTGCTTACCCCATATTTCTGAACAGCAGAAATACTATTCTTAAAAATTATCAAGTAACTTTATGATCACTCGTGATAACTGAGTTATATACTTACAGTCTGTGCTCTTTTAAACTAAAAAATTTAAGAAAGACATTAACAACAAGGCAACATCAACAACAAAATGGTTTTTGTACCCTAAATGTTGTCCATACTTTTGGTCAGCAAGAAAATAGCATGTGAAAACCACCTAATCGCAATAACATGCAAGTGAATCCATTTGAGGACAAGATTGAACTCAGTCAAGCTAAGTATGGGCAGAAATCCATAAATTTTTCTCCGTCTTCTCCCCCATGTCATCATTTTAATGCGAATAAAGATAAATATAACTTTATCATCATACCTCCTTTGTAGACAGAGTATACACCAACCATTTTTAAAAAACTTTATTCCAGGCCACATTTTTTTTTTAAACCTGTGCTGTCATCTATATAGTTTCAATCCCGCATTTGATTAAAAGCAATCTAAGGTACGGATCATGTATCTTTTTTTCCCCCCACTATACAACATCAGGACTACTTAATTTTTTTCTGACATTTGGGTATAGAACATCTTTATAACTTTTTGCTGCAGAAAAGAAAATATATTATAATAAACAAAACCACTAGTTAACATCAATGATTATAGCTACAAGGACACATTCAAAATAAGAATGGGACTTTCATCCTTCTTCCCTCCCCAACTAGGTAATATTCTTAAAAAACAAAAACAAAAACAAAAGTGTAATATTTTCAACAGGTAGGATTCTCTCATCTAAACTGCCACTGTTTTATTTTCATTTCTTTCATCCAGGAAGACTACCAATCTTTTTCAGATATGGGGACAGCCTTCTTAATGTTTATAACTCTTAGCTTAAGTAGGTATCAACATCTCAAGCAACAGCACAAATACTGTCTTTCATCAGAAAATTCTCAACGTGCTTTTCTCAAAGTGTAAGTGAGAATTGTTTAAGTAATAACAATTTGTTTCGGATTAGAAACTCACTGACTGAACTGAATCAGACACTATTTTACCATCAAGGTACTGAAATAGCAGTCTCTCAACTAAACTAAACTGACACTTAAAGTTGGTGCATTCTTTCTGGACTCTGAAAACTTTTGCTCTTTTTTGTTTGTATCTTCAGGTGGAGAGAGAAGAGATGTTAGAGTATCATATGTACAATCTTCAATTTTGCTAACATCCCAGGAGCAGTCTAGCCAGAAGTGCAGTATGCAGACACAGGATCAATGACTACAGCCAATATGTGGGTGTCCAAAGTCGTTTGAAGAAAGGAGATTCTTAATTCATTACACAAATGAATGCTTTTCAGGAATACAAAAATTAAGAACGACTGAATACTGCTATGAAATAAGTAAAATATTAGGTACATATAAGCTCAGAGAGAATGTTGTATAAATACTGGGCCTGGAACATCAGTAACAGAATGGATCTCAGATATCACTGAAAATGTAGTATCAGCTTGACAGTCTGGGGGTTCTTTTTCCAATACTTTCACAATTATAAAACTCTGGGTTACTGATATTTAAAATTTGGAGATTTTCCTGATTTTTCCCTAAAAATTAATATAATCCTTTGGAAACCCTAAGTTTATAACAAATTTCAAAACAGTATCATGCCTAAAAGAATCAAAAATATTTAAGCCAATTCACAAGGATACATACCATTTTGCTATAATGTCTTCTAGAGTTCTGCCTCTCATTATGAAAAATAAAGTGAAGTGATTCTTTGCATTATTCACCCAATGTTCAGAGAAATAAACAATGTGGCTGTGAGTAGTGGGGAGAGGGAACCTAACACTTGGTGGGAAGCTGGATCTGTCACCAAGCAGTCACTGGAAAAATTAAACTTTTTGATTTTCAGTTTCCTCATCTATGAAAACAAGGAAGATGAATTAAAAAGAATTCTTTCAATTTTAAATGCTCTGACCCTGAGAAATGACACAAGATACATGTACACACACGTAATTATGCAGGCCACTTAATATAAATGAAGTATTTCCTTTTACTATATAATAATATTTACACAGTAAAAGAAGACAGATTCACTAGGAATAGGTCACCTAGCCTGCCTCTTGATCTTGGATTAGTACAGGGCTATTACCACTTACTAATTTATAAAATCATGAGAATGCAATACAACTTGAGATAATTAGCAGTACTTAAAAAAAAAAAAAAAAAAAAAATGCTACGAGACCAGACTACTAGTCAACAAAGATTCTCTTTCAATGTTGGACAGCGTCTCTTTTATCATTACATTGCTCTGGTCACATTTATTGTTAGTTATCAACTAAATAGTTATTAAATAGTTTTATAGTCCCCTTTCTTAATTCTCAAAGAGGATAAAGAAGTTTTTCCTTTCCATCTTAGAAAGCTTCAAGAAATTTATCTAAGATGGTATCACTTTGTACCCTTTACATGGTAAAGACAGTAGATAATGAAAACTTCACAATGTAGTTTAGAAAAACATCCCAGTAAAGCGTCAAATGAGTGCTTCCATGACATTTAAAGGAAAAGAAAATGTTCTGCAATAGTCAAGAGAGTGGGGGGAACTCCAAAGCAGCACTGAGGATGGACACAGAATTCAAAAATGTGGGGAAGGAGGGTAACTTTTCTGGTAAGACAAATGGTATGAGCCAAGGCTGACATTATAGTATGCTTTTAGAGAAATGAGTGAATCAGTGGCTGGGGTCAGATTCTGTACAGAAGCAAGGAGAGAAGACAAATGATAACAGAATAGTGACTCTAAAGCTATCAGCAATCACCTACTAGGACAAAATGAGAATTGAGAATGATGTCTCTTTAAAGTTACTGGGTTTAGAATTTCTATATTGCAATGAATTTCACTTCTACTCTATATAGCAATATATCCTGAGAGAATTCACAAGTAACTAAATAAAACCAACAACATCTCCAATTTTCACAACTTACATTATATACATTATACTTTTATTAGGGTATCAGACCTGAACACTTACATGCCAGGCACTGTCAAATCACTCGGGAAAAAGAAATACACAATTTTTTAAAAACACTTTCCTTTTGTGGAACTTACATTCTAGTGTGTGGGAGCAGGGAGAGAAGGTAAGTAAAATGTATAATAAATCAGATGGTGAGAGGTAGTGTATAAAAAATAAAGCTGAGAAGGAAGTTGCAGGGATTTCCAAGATTCTAAAAGCTGACCAGTGAAAATGTCATTAATAAAGCAGCATTTAATTCACTCAGATTAGCTAGACCCAGTATATCATGTATACATTAGTGGTAATTTTTTAAATCAAATTGTCTGAACTTGTCAGGAATTACCTTCTAAATAACTGTCACAGGAATCAATATTATGGGAATTACCTGAAACTGAAATTTGGTAATAAATGAGTTTTAATGAAAATAAATAAATTAATTAATTAATTAATTCACGTACTTAGCACCTCTACAGAACTATACTGAATCAGGGACAGATTTCTGGCAGCACTATGTTCATATCTATGTGCCTCTGTCAACTTAAGCAAAGCTCAGCAAGCAAGAAAGCAAGTTCATACTGTCACTTTTGCTGAGAAGTCATTACAAAAGGAATGAATGCTGCAGATTTTAGCTTGTTCTGCTTCCCAAAATATTTTGACCTTCAAGAAGTGCCCCAGTCCTTACAATCCTACACATTCTATTCAGGTTCAACTTTATAAAAAATAAACCCATCTCCTCCACAATCTAGTTTACTTTTTAATTCCTTAAGTCTATGACCAATTTAATCCAGGATTTTGATTTATGAATAATGCGGCCATAACTAATGGAACATAAGATTACATGCTGTGATTTTTTTAAATGCAAATGACCTTAATTATAAATGAGAAAAAAAACCTCACCCTTACCCTAACAAGTGGCTGATGCCTCCTAAACTCAAAGCCCAGGGATTTAAGGAAAGCACAACTCTAAAGTCTCCAGGGTAACCTCCTTGATGTGTAAAAGGTACATTTGGGCACATGATTTTAAAACTATATGATTATTTTGGGGCGCCTGGGTGGTTCAGTAGGTTGAGCGTCCCACTTCAGCTCAGGTCATGATCTTGTGGTTTGTGAGTTCCAGCCCCGCTTTGGGCTCTATGCTAACAGCTTGGAGCCTGGAGCCCGCTTCAGATTCTGTGTCTCCTTCTCTCTCTGCCCCTCCCAAGCTCATGCTCTGTCTCTCTCTCAATAATAAATGAACGTTAAAAAAAAACACCAAAAAACTATATGATTATTTTGTTGTCATAGTCAAATATATTACTAGAAATATTTTGCAGAAGTGTAAGTAGAAACATCTATGGACAATACTGAATACTCTCTACATGTTTTGTACCTCTTATTTCGTTTTTAGGATATTATGACTATTTAAAAAGCATTCTAACACATTCTTAACAACTCCAGCATGTCTTGATTAATTCTCTAAAGTGTTATGATTAATTTACTAAAGAAAGTAATGAAATGTTCAGGTGCTACACAAGACTTCGGCTTTCCAACAGTCAATAACTATGCTGTACTGCCATTTTTTCTTCTATTTTTTTTTTCCCCATACATTTTTTGGGGATTGTTAACTTTGAAGTACTTGTCATGTCACTCTTTAATATGCTCAAGCTAGTGGAATGGAGATGTATGCAATCAATACTGGAAATTTAGCAATGCTTCAGGTTTCTGATGCTAGTAGTAAATGGTCGTTTGGTATTAAAAATAGCATATCTTCACTAAAACCAGAGAGGAAAACAGCATATTCAAATGCTGTATGTGTATACATAATGCGTGTAGGTACGTATATACGTACCTACACACATACCCCCCCCTCAACAGGTACCAACTTCAACTGTAAAATTTTATTAGAATAATCACACCCTAACAAAATGAAATTATACATTTTTTGAAAAAGAGTATGAATGGGAAATGTGACAAACTAAAATAAATTGGTGTCTTTATCAAGTTAAGTAAATTCTAACACAGTTTTCAGAAACAGTTTACTCTGTGCTCCTACCAAGGTCTTTCTTCCTTAATTGGGAGAATAAATCTGCCTCTAGTCCAGATATTAGAGGAAGGCAAGAAGTTGTACATGAAGTTAATTCTGTGTGATTTGAACTCAATGAATTTTAAACATTTTTAATACAAAAATAAAAGCCTAAAGATTGCTTATATATTTTTATAAATTCTTTTTATCAGTAGTAAATATCAGTATAACCCAACCACCACTACCGAAAAACGAAGGCAGCATACAGCAAAGGGAAATCTTTTCAATTTTATTTAATAAAATTAACTCCTTATTTATTGGACTCAACTCAGAGAAACTGCTTTAAGTTAAATATTTATATTTTATTATTTATTGCAGTTTCATAATTACCACAGTATTTGGATGCTATTTTTAAAGTCATTTTTAAATGTGTAGCATGTGCTACAAGAAAGACACTGTTCTCAAAGTACTTACCACGGTGAATTAGAAAAATGTTACATGATTTATAGAAATGCACTGCACGATGACAGCCTTCCTAGGACTAATTCTATAGTACCTTTCAACAGAAAAGCTTTAGTGTTTTCTCAAACCAAAGTCATTATTTTTTAAGTATTGGCAAAATGTATTTGCCTCGCTTGCCTTCAAGTAAGACTACTTATGGCTCTCAAACAAGCCTTCATGTATCTGGTCACCAAGAGACAAACAGTGTTGCTTAGCAAGGAAGCAACCATGACTGTGCATTATTTTAGATAACTTTTATCCCATTACTTCCCATTCTCCTTTCTTTCCCATGCAATACTGTTTACAGCTTTTTACACCTAAGCATTTCAAAGAAGTGAGCCTATATAAACTTCTACATATGAAGTTCCACTAAATGGATGTTTTGGAGCTGAATTTTTTTTTAAAGGACTTAAGGATAAAAGGATTACACACCTCCTACATGCAGTTACTTTTAGAAAAGCAATTTCTGTGTTGACTAAAGAGTGAAACTCTTAAAATTTTAAGTTGATTCATAAACTAGCTCAATGCTAAAACTGTAAGGACCCACAAAAGTTACGCTCTGAAGTTAAATATTTAAAGCCTACTACTTCATTTACTCAATAAAACCTGAGAGACTATGTGAAAATCACTACATTCAAATGGAAAATGAATATCCAAGTGTGTTTATAAAGTTAAACATTTATTATTTTGACAGCTCTGTTTTGAACTAAATTTTGAAATGCTATTCTTGGTGAATTATTTACAAATTAGACACGGAAGAGTGAAAATTCACTTTTCCTGAAGTGAGATGGCACATGTTACAGGAGAAGTCATAAGACAGGAATCCTGCTTTTAGTTCTGACTTCACAGATGGAGAACTAGACATGTTGAGAGATTTGCAAGGAATCTGCAAGACTGTGCAGGGCTGTACCACACAGCCTCCAATATTAGAAAATGTGAAGAATTCTTTGTATATTTGGCAATGGAACTGCATGAACAATTAAGCCACGTGCTAAGCATTTTTATTATGTTTTGCTCACTAGAAAAAGCCTGGCACCTAAGGGACCAAGGACATACTGGACTACACTGAAAAATTAGCCATGGTTGGGGCGCCTGGGTGGCTCAGTCATTTGGGTGGCCGATTGCAGCTTTGTGATTTCGAGCCCCACACTGGGCTCTCTGCTGTCAGCACAGAGCCTGCTTCAGATCCTCTGTCCACCCCTGCCGGCTCACGTGCTCATGCTCTCTCTCTCAAAAACTTAAAAAAATAATAATAAACATTAGCCATGGTTAAGCTACAAAGCTGATAAATTACAAACAGACAACAGCAAAGTTTTACTTAAAGATTCACTTCAATTTTATGTATCTTTATTTTTACTCCTAAAAGAATCAACATGAAGTCCAATCTTTCAGGTAGATGTATTATTTTAAGTTTATTTATTTATTTTGAGAGACACAGCATGAGTGAGGGAACAGGAGAGAGGGAGAAAGAGGGAGGGGGAGGGAGGGAGGGAGGGAGGGAGGGAGAGGGAGAGAGAGAGAGAGAGAGAGAGAGAGAGAGAGAGAATCCCAAGCAGGGCTCGAGGGGCTTGAACTCATGAACCGCAAGATCATGACCTAAGCCAAAACCAAGAGTCAGACGCTCAACCGACTGAGCCACCCAGGAGCCCCTTTTTATAAAGCTTACTTATTTTATTTTACTTATTTATTTTTTACTGACCTGGTAGTGATTTCTGGTAAGGTCGTTTTGATTTATACAATCTTATGCCATTTCTCAAGTCTCAGAGGCAAAAAGTATTAGTAAGGCATCAGAGGTTAATGAAAACTCAAAGTGGAAAAACTTTTTAAGCTATGGGAAAATGAGCATAATTTCCTTGGCTTTAAAAAAATAAATCTTTAACTTCAGTAAGTTTTAATTATCTAAAGCATGTATGTCTGCTTCCTTTAATCTGTGCAACTCTACAGGAACTGTTTTTAATCCTGCCTTTCAAAGCTGTGACCATCCCAAGAGGGAATCATTCATTAAACAAATACGTTTTCTGTGCCTATTACATAAGAAGTGTTCCACCAAAAACTATGGGGACTACAGTTTAAAACAGACAAGAAACTTTCTCTCAAAGAGCTTACAAGCTAATAACAGATAAAATATGTGTTATATACAAAAGGGCTAGGCAATTATAAACTAATCGTTATGACCAGTTTGCCTATAAATTCCCTCCAAAAAATATTTAATAACAATGATTTAAAACCATAAACTTCCAGTTTGAAATGACAGAAATACAACAAATTATGGAAAAAAACAAATCATGTCTTTCTACTGATGTAGATCTAATCAGTAAGATAAGGAAACCAGTATATTTTTTTAATACCTTGGCTAGAATATTTCCTCCAAGTGAACTTTTATATACCTATTTATACAACTTCTATATAGTACTATTATTTAAAAACAAAAATTCTAGATCATTAATAAAGCTAGAAATGTGAAAACTTTCATCACAAAAAGACAATGCTACAAAAAAGTGATGAAGCCTATGCTTTACTGTTATTTCTTGCTCAGAGAAAAGGCTCTTCCAGCAAATAAATCATTTAAGTTCTCCAGAGCTCAGTTTAGTCATCTGCAAAAAATGAAGGAGTTACTCCCTCCCTTAATGGTAAAAGTTTGTTAAGCGTGAATTCCCCCAATATGGTAGAGTATTATGAGTAATACACTATACTCATACAAGCATCATAATAAATTCTTCATAAGAAATAATTCTCAAATACAGTGCTTCAAATTAAAATGTTTCATTCCAAGTTGTTACTTCTTGATTTATATACCTCATTCTACTTCCACGTCTTCATTTTGGTTGTCCTTACCACTGCCTAGAACACATTGCCTTTCAATGCTACCTATCCAAGTTCTTCAGTATTCAGTTTAAATTCTGTCTTTCTCATAAAACTTTTCCTCACCAAACTCTTTCTCTTCTAAACTGTATAGCCCTTCAAGACAGTAGTGAAAAATTGATGTTCCGTCATGTATAAATCCTTCTTTCTTACATGATTTTTGTCATTTCTACTATACTGTAGGTTCCTGAAGGTTCTCCAGCTTTACTGTTTACAGCAACTAGCATGATGCTTCATTTAACATCTACAAAAATACTTAACTGAATAAATCTTCCTATGATTATTTCACTCACTTTAAAGTCAATGGTCAATAAATGTTCACTGAATAAATGACTAGGCTGATAAACGACAGTAAGTAAAACCAAAACATCATTATTATTCGTCACAGCAAACAAAGCTGCTACTGATAACTTTTAAAGAAATGATACCCCTTTAAGAATACAAATAGTTCGGAACAAGCAATAATTTTCACTTCGGTGATATTTCTGAGTCTCCTATTGCCAACCATCTACACAAATAGGGATAATGACCCTCAGAAATAATGGTTACTCAGCTTTGGCTGAATTACAAACATTTTTAGTTACATTTATATGGTCATAAAATCATAACCAGAAACTCACACAGATAACCAGCTCATTAGATATACTCTTAAAGTTGAAGAAAGCAATCTCAGTTTCAGAGAAGATTCACTAACCTTTCGGAAAGAAATTTCCTATTACCATTGGTGTAAGTCAACTTTCAGACCTACCCTCTACTCCTACACCAACATCATTATCAATTTTAACTTCCTACTGGATTCTCTCTTCTACAACAAAAGGTCAGTCTTTCCTTCTCCCCTTGAGGCAAGAAACTCACCAATGATCCCTCAGACCTTTTACTCTCCCAATCTTGCTCTTTGTTAGATTATTCAGAGATCCTAGATTAATACAACAGCAGAAAGAAAACTGATAAATGCTTTTCATCTTTGTTCAGACAGCCCATCACATTCGTGGTAAACTCCTTTTTTACTTTTACCCCAGCATAAGAAAAAGCAACTCAGACATTTAAAAGTTTATCAAGAAGTACTACTTTTTTTAAATTGAAATTCATGAGCTAGCCCCAAGAACTGATTATATATTGAAGGTAATTTTTCATCACTGGAGATGTAAAATACTGTCTTCTACTTATCTATAGGAATACATACCAGAATACGAATGACTAACCTTTTTCCCCCTCTTCTTTCTGATAAACTAGAAAACAGGTGAGTAAAACTCTAGGTAAAATATAACATAACTTATCTTTATGAGGCCACATCTGGCAGAGCTAAGAATGCAAAACAAAACAAAGAGGAGTATGTATACGTTAAGGGGGGAGAAGCATTCTGAATGTGAAGAAAATCCAATGGCTACTCTTTATCCAAGTTACAAACATGTCTCAAAACCTACATTTACAGATACTATGGTACAGAATAAGATTGAAACCATCTTTTCTTCTTACGGATTCAGAAAGTTGACCAGGGTTCACCTCTTAAACCAAGACTGAGTTAGCACGTAAAACTGGCAGCAGAAAACAGTCATTTTCACATTATCAGTTTGTCCATTTAGTTCATGATCTTTACTTCTACCACAAAAGGCAATTTACTGATTTCAGCATACTGTGAGAAATCATTTATTTTTTTTTATTTTTTTTTTTAATTTTTTTTTTCAACGTTTTTTATTTATTTTTGGGACAGAGAGAGACAGAGCATGAACGGGGGAGGGGCAGAGAGAGAGGGAGACACAGAATCGGAAACAGGCTCCAGGCTCCGAGCCATCAGCCCAGAGCCTGACGCGGGGCTCGAACTCACGGACCGCGAGATCGTGACCTGGCTGAAGTCGGACGCTTAACCGACTGCGCCACCCAGGCGCCCCACTGTGAGAAATCATTTAATTCCCTGTCGCACACAGATGTGTTCCAGAAGGAAAATTTTCTGCCTTTGCAGATTTCACTAATCTACCTCCAACTCCCCAAACCTGTCAAGATTAGTGTTTTTACTAACTGAGCAGGTAAAAACAGAAAATATTAGTACTTAACATGAAATACTAGTAAATCCTCAAAATAATAGTAAGGCAATATTCTTACACTAAGAACTTCAGCTCAAGTAACTGGCAATGTGAGCAAACAAAAAATGAGATACACCACAACAGCTTCATTTAATGACTTGTTTTTTGAAAGATAAGGGCCTTAAGTGTGTCCCTGCTGCAGGATTATTAGTTATCATTTTCTTTCTAAGTTTAATCAACTTAAAATACTTACAGCATGTGTATTTTAAAGATAAATACACTAACAGCATGTAAAACGTACCAAATAGTTAAATGTTACCTAGAAGAGCCAAAAAAAAGAAAAAGAGAGGTACTGAAACCTGTTTTGTGTTCTAGCTGAAATGAGTATTACTTGGTCCAACTGGATGACCAAGGACTTACACACACACACACACACACACACACACACACACACCATGTAAGCAGTAAAGTCTAAGTAGACAAGCATATAGACAAGCATTCTTTCTATTTATATATTAGCTATATTTATTGCTACTTAATTAGGTATAAAATATAAAACTCACTGATAATTACACTAAGAAATACTAGAAAATCATCAAAGAAAAAATTAATGTGAAAACAAAATGCCACAGGGACAAAGCTAGTACTCCAATCAGCATTAGGAGGTAGTAATATCGCATGAGAACAGTCTGCTTAAGTGGGAAAAAAAAAGTACTTGAGGTGTTCTTTCTCATTTAGAGAAAAAACTATAGACACTTTTTTGGTACAATAATAGAAGTAGTCTGTTCAGGGTGTAAGAATCTCAACAAAAGAGTTACATTCAGACTAAACTCATTTTGTGAGTTAACTCTTACCCACCTTACTTGCCTTTTCATGCACATCTGGATCACTTCACTAAAACTTTTAAAAACTGGAGCTAAAAAGGTAGTAAGACAGTTCAAATAACCACTTCCTGTCAGAAACTGGTATTTCTTATTCAAAAGAAATGTCTTTCATTTAAAAAAATAAAGGCATAATGACAGATTCCCTTAGTTTAAAAGGTCATACAAGACCCAAAAATAAAACCAGCTCACTAACCAGTTAATAAACACAGGCACATCCATACGATGAACTGTCTCATTAAAAAAAAAAAAAAAAAAAAAAAAAAATGAAGCCCTTAATATACTGAAATGAAACAATTACTCAGCTGTATTAGGTGAAAGAAAGCAAGTTACAAGATAGTGTATTTAGTATATAATACCATTTGTAAAAAGAAAAACAATGTGCAACACAGGGCAGGGAGTACATACAATATTTGCCTTTACATGGATAGAATTATCTACAAGGACAAATTGGTAACACTTGAGCAATGGGGATGAGAGTGAGGGTGTATCACATGACCACCTGCTGTATTACATTTTATGGTGAATCATGGACTATCTGAATGAATTACTAAAAAAATTAAATTGAAAATATAAATACATACATTCTGCCTTATTAGTCGTCATGTCCCCCAAAGTTTCCTGAGGATAGAGATAAAACAGTGTAATCCATCTCTGGAGTCTCTGTAGCTTTCGGCCCAGTGGACTAAACATACTACTACTACTACCACTACTGAATAATTTTTAATATTTTAGGCAATATTTGATGAGCACTTGTGAAGTGCCTGACATTTAATATGTATTAACTTATATAATATCTCCATTTCTATGAGGTAGATAGAGTAGATTTATGACGAAGGAAACTGAGGAATGAAGAAATCTGAAGGTCCCATAGCTAGGAAGTTAAAACAAAGCTTAAAAATGAATAGCTATCATTAATTGAGTCCCTAAGGAGGTACTTTATAATTATCTCACAGCCCTATAAATTGGGCAGTATTCTAATTTAACAGGTAAGGAAACTTAGGTTGAGAAAGATTAAGGCACTTCCGTAGGTCACAAAATTTCCTGAGGGTGGGCACATGACAGCAGTGGCAACAGCGGGAATGAAACCCAGGCCTGTGAGTCCAAACCCCGTGCTCTTTCCACTAACTACATTGTCACGGTAAATGCTAACCAAATATTTGAATTACCACGAACTATTGCCTCAAGTGATTCTGTAGCAGAGATGAGTTCACACAGGACTAAGAAAAAAGAAATCCTTGCATTTTTTTCCATTCGCTGTTCTTAAATTCAGATTTGAGCTCCGCAGCCATCAGGAAAGTGACACTGTACATCCAGGAATACACGTTCGTAAGACTCTGCCACAGGCTGCTGTAAACAAGTCTTTATAACCGTCTCTACAAGTTACTTTATGAAGTGAAATTATAAATTTTAGTGATACATTGTAAGCATTAAGATACAATTTTCTGTACTGTGGAAAAACAGGAAAAGATTTTTTAAATGAGGTGAAGTAGGGAATACATACTTGGCTTTACTATGACCATATGATATCCAAAAAACAAAACCCAATGTCTTAGGATGAGAGCTAACGTAAAGCTACTTCTCTACAAAAATGAAAAATGCTGTTAATTAGATACAATCAAGAAAATGAATGTCAAAAAGCAGGAAAAGGAAGGTACCATTTTATGGACTGGGTTTCTAAGTTTCCTTAGGCTCTCAGGTGAGAAAAAAAAAAAGTCATTCAAAAAGGGGTAACACCGGTTTTAAGTGTCCTTTTAACATTTTTCAGTCTGTCTCAGTCAAAGATTCATTTGCTTTCTGAATACATGTGTCCAATAAAAAAAAAAAAGGCACAAGCATATTTAACTGTAATTTCTACTGACCTGGGAAGTGACATAAATATAACTTATGGCCATGCTCCAAGTGAACATTCAAATATTAATGAATATAAAAGTTTGAAAAGTTCCACTTGGAATTGGTAAGAATTGCAGACTATCAATCTATAAATAAAACAAAGCGTAAAAGATCTTTTTGATACAAGAGGAAAAAAAATCCATCAGGACACTTTTTTTTTTTTTTTTTTAATTCACAAAGAGTCATTGTCACACATTCTCTGTAAGGGACAAATAGTCTACTCAACTGATGCTGGCTTGCAGAAAATCTTCAGGACACACAGCAAACTATCGCATCATCAATACTATAATTTCTTCAGTGTTTGGAAGTAAGATCATCTTCCCAATCCTTATGTAAACTCTTTACTGCATCTTAATGAAGTTTCCCAGCAATGATAAATTTCTAAGGTTTTGTTTTTTTTTTTAAGACTTGCACTAGGATAAAGTAGGTTTTGGAAAAGTGACTTGGATACAGAAAAAAATCAAAAGACAGTGCTTCTATTACCAATCAGTATTTATTCTGAACAAGAAACCTTGTAGTATCCATCACAATGCTATCACACTACGACAATATTTTCAAAACAAATAACGTGTTCATTTTTTGTATCACCTAAAATAACCGTTTTGGCTTTACTTTTAAATCAGGAAATGAGCCGTGAGTGCAAAAAGATTTCAATAGCTGGCGACTGAAGTTATCTTTTAAACCAAACCTTTAAAGGCAGAACTGATGCAAACGAAGTCTAGGATGAAATTCCAACTTCTTAGGAAGGTATGACAAACTTAAATAGGTCATATTCCAGGTCCCTTAAAAACTGTCTTTTAATCTTTAACGTGTCAACGACTTTTCTGCGGTTCTTTTTACCAACAGGCAAAGAAAAAACAAGCCTTGTGGCTTCAACTATTGTCCGTCTCCTGCAAGGGTTACTTACTGCATGGGAAGCAAACACTGGACACTTCTAAATGCTTATTTTTAGATTTAGTATTAATCTCTTACTTAAGTTTAGACAGAGACATGTGGGAAGCTTGGTTGGGGGTGGGAGATCCGGAGGACCAAAACTCGGTTGGCATTGTTGGCCCCCAAAATATAAAAAATTGATGTAAAACAAAAGTGAATCGCCTAATATTCGTTTCAACGAAGTGCTTCAGAATGATAGATCTCAAGTGATTATTACCTTTTTGAAAAGGGTTAAAACCGAAACTGTTTTCAAACAGCAGCTTCCCTTTTACAGGATCCCAACAGTTTTTTAAAAAGTTTTACAAATATGTTTTTCTTAGCCCCCCCCTTCCTCCCCGAAAGAATGCATTTCCATGACTACTGCCTTAAAAAAAAAAAAAAAAAAAGAGCGAGGGAAAAGAGTCAAAAATTATATTAAAAAGCACGGCTCTCACCATCTCAACTAAGCAGAAAAGAACAGAAAACAGTATGTCCCCAATGGGGTGGGAGCGGGGGAAAAGGGCATGAATAAAATACAGAACGAGAGGAAACCTTTGGTTTCGAACTTTATTGCACAAAGAGAGTGGAGAGAAGAGTAGGTCAGACGTTGCAGCGCTTCCCCTCGCGAAGCGGGCATGGCAGACACCGAGGCTACCGGGAAGGCAGGCACCTTCACCTCCTCTGCCCTCAACTGTCGCCTTCTTCCTCCTCCACCCCCCGCGGGCACCCCGGCGGCGCTGCCCCGGCGGACGGCCGGGCCAGATCGGGCCGGGCCGGGGGCGAGGCGGGCGGCGGGGGCCGGGCGAGCGGCCGGGCGGCGCGGGGGGCAGCGGCGGGCCGGGCCGGGCGGGCGGCGGGCGGCCTCCCCCGGGGCGGCTCCGGGCTCCCGGCTCCCGGCTCCGCGCCCGGCCCGGCCCGGCGGCGGCGGCGGGAACGCGGGCGCCAGCTCGCCGCGGCCGGCCGCCCGCACACACCCCCGGCCGCCGGCTCCCACCCCGCCCGCCGCCCGCCGCCCGCCGCCCCCCGCCATGAGCGCCGCCGCTGGCTGCAGGCAGAGTCGCTGCCGCCCCGGCCGCCGCTGGCTCCAGTCCGCCGCCATTATTCTTTGTTCGCTGCGAGCGGCGGCGATGTTGTGGGGCTCGGGCGGAGGCTCCATCTTTACCGCGGCCCCTCCTGCGAGGGGAAGGCCCCGAGCGCGGGTGTCCGGCGCCTCCCCGTCCCCCCTCCGTCCCCCCGGCTCTCTCCGGCTCCTGCCTCCTCCTCCTGCTCCTCTTACCGGTGGTACAAGCTCCTCCGTCACTGCTTTCGTTCGCGGCCCGGATCTCGCTGGAGTTTTATTCTCTCCCCCACGTAACACACCGCGTCAAACTACACCTCCGCCGCGTCACTCACCAACACTCCGCTTCTCCCAGCCGCCCGGGCCACAGGCAGCAGCAGCCGCCGCCGACTGAGGAGCCGCAGCCAGGGAGCCAGCCAGCGCCGCCCAGTGCCGAGTGCGCAGCGGCCGCGCACGGAAACAGCCGAGCTCGGCCCGGAGGAGCTCGAGCGGCCCCGCCCCCCGCGCTGGAGGCGGAACTCGCCGAAGGCCTTCGGGCTCCTTCGGCCAAGGCGAAGGCGTTCCGCGGGGAGTGGGGAGGAGGCGGCGAAGGTGGGAAGCGACGGGCGGAGGGAGGAGTGGTCTGAGTCCCGCCGCGCCGTTTTGGCGGATAAAAACCCGGCGGCGGAAATTTGCCGGAGGAAGGTGTGTGTGAATGTGGCCCCGTGGGGAATTCCCTAGGGGTGTCGAAGGCTGGGTGGAAACCCCCGCGCGGGCCAGCCCCTGCGGCGGTAAGCGGCGGGCTCTAAGGCGGCTGCGGCGGGCCGGCCTGGGCCCTGGGCCCTGGACCCTAGCCCCTAGTCCCTAAACGCCGTCGACCCCGGGAACTTTCGAACGCTGCGGGGACGTGGCCGACGCGCCGCGGGGTCTGGAACGCGGCTCGGTGCCGGAGTAGGGCGAGCCGGGAGGAAGGGCGGCGCAGGCGCTGCAAACGCCGCCAAGCCTGGTGCCCGGCGGCCGGCCCGGGTGCTGGGACCCGGGGTAGCTGCGCTGCCCCGGCGTTGTGGTTGCCCGGTGGGAGGGGTTTGCCCGGCCGGCGGCCTCTCCTCTGCGTGAGTGAGCGGAGAAACCTGGAGGCCGCCCGCCCTGCTCTTCGGTCTCCGGGGGGTAGCGGGGGTGGGGGGGAGGGGGGCGGTAGGGGGTTGTAGCTGGAGCTCCAGGGACTTGTGGCACCTCGCAGGGTGCAACCGGGCAGCCAGGCCCGGGAATGATCTGTTCGGTCCTCGGGGGCCTCCGAGCAATCACCTGTCCAGACCGAGGTTGCTCTTGGACACTCCGAAATATGACCTCCCTCCCCCCACCTGCACGCTTTTTTTTTTTTTTTTTGGCACCTTCCTGGCCGCTGTCTTTTCATAGCCGTTTTCCACCTCAGTGGTTTACACCCATTGTGCCCTTTTCTTCACCACCACACTCCCACTCTAAACCCGACAGTGTGACTAACGTTCCCTCGACTACCGAAACTGCTATCTCAGAGGTCGCTCAAGGCCACGCTTCTGACTCTTTATTCTTTTTACTGAACTCTGCGGTCCTCTCCTAGGGCTCATGTCTATTATAATTCTCCTTCTGTCCTCTATCTTTCGGAAGCTGAAGGAGAGGGTTCAAATCTGAGCCCCACCCCTTACTGGCTTCCTGTTACAAAGAAGAGTTGCTCTTCCCAGTACTCTAGATCCCCTTCTGCTTTCTCGGGGACTTTGGGCTGAAGAGGGGTCCCCTTTCCTTCTGTTATTTTCAACCCTTCTTTCACTGCTGGCTTTTCTATCACTTGAACATGCTTAACTCTCTCATTTATTTAAAATGTTTCTCTCCTTCAATCTTTCTCCAGCCATGACTGCAGCTGTCTCTTCCCCAGGGGACATTCTCACGTGTTCCATTCCTCAGCCCTTTCCAGTCTAGGTTCTGTTCCTACCCCTCACCTGAAGCAGCTCTGAATTGTCACACGCAAGCTTCCGTCCCCTCATCTTACAAGACCTCATTCTAGTTTTTGACACTATTGACCACACCCCTCATTTAAATATGCTCTTCCTTCTGCTCTTATAGCAAAGTTTTCTTCTTATTTTTCTGATTGTTCTTTGACAACCAGCTTCTCCGTTATCCAGATACTGGAATCCTGCTGAGCTGAGCCCTAATGTGTACTTTGTCGGTGGTCTCATCCGCATCCAGTAGCTTCAGGTACCCTCTGCCAAAGACTGTCCAGCCCATAACTCAAGCCTAGATCTTGCTCTTGGACTCTGGATTCATATTCCTAACTGACCTTGCTACACTTCCATTTGGATGACTGTGCCATGTCAAACTCAACCTGTATATCATATTCCCTCCAAAATCCTCTTCCCAAAGCCCTTGGATTAGTAAAGGGATCTACTCAGTTCAAGCCAGAAACTTAAGATACTCTGACACACATCAGAACCCCCTAAACTTGTCTGCCTTAGAAAATTGGATTTGTGGCCTCTCTCCTTTCCTGTAGCCACTTTTCATTCTCTAGTATAAACAATCTTCATTCTTTGAAGTTCCTGCAATAACTACCATCTAGGTCCTACAGAACTGTTTCTGGGGTATTCCAATCCATTTGCCATACCGTAGCCATAGTAATATTTTTAAAAATATAAATCTGATCTAGTCACTACTCTGCTTGAATTCCTTTAATAGTTTCCCTTTGCTTACTGAACACAGTCTAAGCTCCTTATCATGAACACCAGACCCTCCACCATCTGGGCTTCTCATTCTCCCCAGCTCCCCCAGCTGTCTCCCTAGCTCTCAGCACTCCAGCCATATTATTCTTTTCATTTTTTTCTAGGCTGTTCCCTCTCTCTCTCTCTCTCTCTCTCTCTCTCTCTCTTTTTTTCCCTACTGTAGGCTCTCATTTCAAGGTATACGGTTGTTTTTCCCTACCCTCTGGAATTCTTTTTACTACCCACTCCCCCTACCAAACGGTAACTTCTCACTTTCTTTTCTGACTCACCATACATACTTATTTGTTTAATGTCCATGTAAGGTAGGCATTATGTCTGTCTTGTTTACCACCAGCTTTTTCCCTCCCTTCCCACTCCTAGCACCAGCGCCATTTCTAGAATGTAGCGGTGCTTGTTAAATACTTATTGAATAAATAGTGAATATGGGTGGTCCTGGGCAAAGTTTTTTTTTTTTTTTTTTTAATATTTTGGTGTTCAGATCCTTGCTCAGCCACTTACTAGCTATGTGACATTGGGCAATTAATTGTTCATTCTTGTGCCTCAGTTTTCCCATCTGTAAAATAAAGACGATCATAACACCTACATCCTAGTGTTGTGGTAATTAAATGAGACCATTGCCGGGAATGTGCGCTTGGAACAATGTTTGGCAGGTAGCAAGCATTGATTAAAATGTTGCCTATTAGTAGCTTTTCCTTGCAGATCTCAGCCTTGTGTCAAATACATTTTCAAAATTGAGCTCTTCTTGCTCTTCTTACCCTGTACGTAACGCCAAATTCTTGGAATTATTGCCTCATGGCCTATTTTTATCACCCAGCAAAATGGTCATTTTTTATAATTTGTAGAAATTTCCGCATATTCTTCCTGTCTGGTCACACTGACCTTCATGTAGGCTCTCTCTCTCTTCATATCGTACTTTGCTAACTTCGTAGGTGCCTTCTGACTGAAGGCCCACTTCCCTTCCTCGCCTGTGCCCTGCCTTCAGACCCACAGGCCTCAAACCGTGTATTCTTGAGTTCTGCTCTCTTGGCCTCTGTACTCACCTAACTTTGTACATTCAGTCCTCCATTCATCCAAGTGCAAGTTATATTTACTAAACTAAATCTGGATCCACTCCAGATTTGAAATCGAGTCTCGCAATTTAATCTGTTCTTCCCTACCATCTCCATGAACCATAAAAAATGAACCAGGAATGTCAAACTTTCAGCATCCATTTTCTGTCTCTGGGACTTAGAAGCTACCCTTATTTTCGACTCAGTTGTACCCCTGGAAAGTATCTATATTGGGGAAAGTAGAGAAGAGCACATAGATATAACTTGACTTAATGTAATATAGATAAGACATAGAAGTGCCCTCATAGAGATCCAGAAAAGGGGAAGGTCTCATGAGATGATTATAAACGTCTTCAAGGAGAAAGTTATATCTGAGAGCTTTTCTCTAACCACGGCTTCCTTTTCCTGTTATTTTTCTCTATTATTTATACTGTTGAACCTAATTTTCACTTTCACTACAAACTCAAGTTCAACGAACCCTGCCTATTCTAATTCAACACCTCTCATGACTTAATTTGCTTTCCTACATAACTCCAAGGCCATGGTGATCCATTGCATTTATTCTAAAAGTATCTGTTAAATACCTGCTTTGTGCCATGTTTAGAAACTGGGGCTATAGTACTGAACAAAACATTGCCTCTGTCTCAAAGGTACTAAAATTTTCATCCTCTCGTCTTTCGGACATTTCTTTTTGTCCACTCCTTTGTGCTCCCAGCCAGTCTCATGGTTGCAAATACTAGGTCTATGCTACAACTTTCAAAATTATACCTTCCCTCCAAATCACTCCCCCAAACTCCAGGCTCATCTAAACAAGTACTTACTCACACCTCCACTTGGTTGTTGACTTAGCCTGGGTACCCCCAGAAAGCAGACCTGAGGCATAAGCTCTGTGCTATTATTTTATTTGGGAATATAATTCCTGGGAAAAGAGTAGGGAAGAAAAGTGTGTCAGGGGAATTGGTCAAGATTCTGTCAACGCAATGATAATGCTACTGTCCTCCCCAAAACACAGATACTTCCATTTTGTATGGGCCCGAACGTGAAAAAAACACTGTCAGGCGGTTACGGCCTGAAGCGTGTTGGCCATGGCAATGGGGACAGAAAAAGGCCAAAGGCTCCACAGGCAAGGAGACCAAAGGGATCTGAGATGCTATAGACATCTAACAGGCACCTCAAACTCAATGTATCCAAATCTGAACTGATTTTCCCCCTCACATCTATATCTGACAGCCTTTCCTATCCTTGTAGCCAAGATTAAAAATCTTGGCAAGATTCTTAGTGCTTTCCTTTTTCTCATACCCCACATCTATTCCTTTAGGAAAATTTATTGTCTATCCCTTCAAAATGTATCCCAAACCTGTCTGCTTACTACCTCCTCTGCAAGTGAGCCTAGTCTACAAGAGCCTCATCTCTTGTCTGGATGACTGCAATCGCTTCTAGAGAAGTTCCCTTCTTACCTTGCCATACACCAGCCACACTGCTGCCTTAGCGCCTTGGGGCTGTTTCAGTGCGTAAAATGTTCTTTTTCCAAATATGGAGAGAGCTCACTCCCTCACTTCCTTCAAGTCTGCTGACATGTCACTTTCTCACTAAAGCCATGATCGATCAATCGATTGATCATCTATCTATTTTTTGCCTTTATTCATGAGGTTTTACATAGAGTTATTTCCTTATGCTGGATGGAAAATTACTGGAGCAAAGATAATGAAGCATTCCCAAATCCTTGGCTGTCAAGTTGCTATTTAGAAGGGCGAAAGCAATTTACACTCCTTTGTATGTCCCACCTCAGTCCACCTTTACTCCGATTGTTTATTTATGGGCGAAAGAGGGTACCTCATTTTGGGGTGGTTTTTTTTTCCCCCCCCACCATACTGTTTAAAATTGCAAATTGACACCCACCTCAACCACTCCCCATTCCCACCCCACTTTTCTGGAATCCCCATGCCCTGTTAATACTTTTTTTCTGTGGCACTTATTGCCTTCAAGTACACTATTTTCCTACTTTTCATGTTTATTGTTGACTGACTCCCCTGCTAAAATACAAGTTTTCAGAAGCAGCATCTTTGTTTTGTTCGCCGATGTATCTCAAATACTGGAACCCTGCCCTGACATATAATTAGGTGCTCAATATATATTTGTTGAATGAATTTCCAACTTGCCTGTTGTTGGTATTAGATGGCTCATACTCTTCAGATTTATTTTCTTGGTTGCTTTTGCACTTAAATGAGGAGGTATATAAAAGGTTTTCTTATTTGGTAATTTTCTCATGATCTTAATGTAATAGATATCAACAAATATTTCTAGTTCAAGAAGCAATTGGAATCATTAATATCCCTCTTTATAACAGCAAAAAGAAAAAAATTGAACGGCCCAAATATCTCCAATACCAAATAGTTAATTATTTAATTCATTTTTTTGTCCCTTAAATGTATATGTACCTCTTTTTTTTCTTTCTTTCTTTTTTTTTTCTTTTTTCTTTTTTTTTTTTTAGAGAGAGAGAGGGCGCAACTGAGCAAGGGGCAGAAGAGAGAGAGAGAGAGAGAGAGAGAGAGAGAGAGAGAGAGAGAGACAGACATCTGAGGAGAGGCACAGGGAGGGGGAGGGAGGGAGGGAGAGAGAGAGAGAAGCGGGACTCACCCGAAGCGGGCTCATGTTTTACACAAAGCAGGTTCATGTTCACCTGAAGTGGGACTTGAAGTGGGAGAGGTTCCTTGCCCAGTCAATGCAGGCTTATGATCTACTGAGTTCTTCCCCTGCAGTGTAGAGGGATGCTTGAGGCTCTTCATAGTTGGAGTCAGTGCAAGTTATCAATGCTCACAAAGTCATCTTGTGATTTTCATCATACTTTCCAGATAGTTTTCCAACAAAGAAGAGGAAGTGCTGAACTGTTACAACTATTCCTGGTCTGTTTACCAGTTATAGTTCTCCATGTAAATTAATACATTGCTTCTTAAAATTAATCTTTTTTTAAAAAAAATTGAATGTTTATATATTTTTGAGGGCGGGGAGGGGCAGAGAGAGAATCCGAAGCAGGCTCCAGGCTCTGAGCTGTCAGCACAAAGCCCGACGCGGGGTTCACACTCATGAGTGGTGAGATCATGACCTGAGCCAAAGTTGGACATGTAACTGACTGAGGTGCCCCTATAATTAATCTTAAAGAACAACAACAACAACAACAACAACAACAACAACAACAAAACAACTCGTAACTTCACTTCCTCCTCCAGCTACTGTTGCACTTTTTTCTTTCCTTTTCTCTTTTTTTCCTCTCTCTCTACCGTAAATACCCTTGAAAGGGTTCTATGTTCACTGTCCCAGTTTCCTTTCTCTTATTTTCTGTTAAATCCACTCCAACTAGCTCTTGCCCCCCCAGCATTCCACCCGACTGCTCTCCATGTTACTTAATCCAGTGACCTGTTTTTAAGTCTTGGTCTCGCTTGACCTGTCAGCAGCCTTCAACACAGGTGATCCCTCTCCCCCCTCCCTGTAACACTTTCTTCACTTGGCTTCCAGGACACTATGTTCTTCTGGTTTTTGTCCTACACTACTGGCCACTGTTCTCAGTTTCCTTTGCTCACTGACCTCCTAGTGTTGGAATGCCTCAGGACTCTGTCCTTGAACTTCTTTTGTTCTTGTACTCTCTCCCTTGGTGATCTCCTTCAATCTTACTGCATTAGATACAAGTAAGTTCACAACTCCCTAGTTTCAGACCCAGACTTGTATAACCAAGTACCTCAGCATCTCTACTTGGATGTTCGATGGACCTCTCCATTCTGCTATATCAAAACTGAACTCCAGATCTCCTCTCCCCTCAAAAACCTCTCCCTACAACCTTCTCCATCTCAGTTAACGGCAACACCATCATTCCCGTCGCAGAGGCTGACTCAGCATCTTTTACACCCCGTGTCCAAATCCTGTCATTAAATCCTGTTACCCTTTCTTCAACATATATGGGCCCTCTTCCCATCTTCTTTGATGACACCACTGTCAGCTTTGACTATGATTTTGTATCAGTCACCCTTAATTTCATTCGATTCTCAACATAGCAGCCAGAGCCATCCTTTTAAAACGTAAAGCAGACCATGCCATCACTGTCCAAAATTCTCCCACAGGTCCCCATCTCACTCAGAGTGGAAGCCATGATTCTTACAATTAGCCTACAAGCCCCATTACCTCCCTGCCCTCGCTCTCTGATATTCTTCCCCTTACTTTTCTGTTTGGTCATGTTGGCCACCTTGCCGTTCCTCAAATATCTCGGATGCACTCTCTCCTCAGGGACTGTGCAATTGCTTGGAATGCTCCTTCCAGACATTTCCACGTCTTTCTTATCTCCTCAGATCTTTGCTCACATGTCCCCATTTCTGTGAGGCCTTCCCTTACAACCCTGATAAAAATTGTTTACCCTACACCCTGCCTCTCTTCTTTTGCCGTCCTTGTCTCCCTTTGCCACTTAATTTTTCTCCATGGCACCTACCACTTTCTGGTGTGCTATCTACTTAACTCACTGATTGTGTTTATTGTCCATGTAACCCCTCTGCGGCAGGGGCTTTTGTCTCTTTTTTCACTGCTGTGTCCTTAACGTCTAGAACGGTGTCTTATATACAGCTGGTGTTCAAATATTTGACTGAGTGCTGTTGAAATTCAGGATCTAATATTAATCTCCTGGCGTTGGTTGGCCAAACAGATCCCCTTCGGCCTGATCACCTCTGGGTGCGTCTAAAGATAACTGAGTTTCCGTATTGCAGCCTGAATCATGATGGTTCCCCCAAGGTACTGCCTTCTTGTGGGGCTTGATTTCCGCACGGCCACCCTCTCTGCCATCTCTGTCTTGGTTCTATATAACCTGAAAGAGATGAGGACCTCTTTGAAGCTTTCTGATTTTTCATGTCCCAGAGTCAGAACGGGGGATCTGGCCAGCAAGATTCTGGTTACTTTTAATTTCTATTTTGAGGACTGAATGGTAAGCTTCCAGTACTGCTGCATTCTCAGCTTCCTGTGACTGAACGCAATACCATGTAAACAAAGTCAATGGCCTCTTCTCCTCCTTGAAATCGCCAGAGGGCCGGTGGTTGGCATTTGAGGTCAGTAGTGAAATCTTCAACAAGTGAAGATTTATTGAGTGCTTACTTTGTGCCAAGGGCTGTTCTATACACTTTGGCTGTATGAATTAATTTAATCCTCACAATAACCCAATGAGGAGAATATTAGCATTACGAGCATTTTATAGATGAGCGAGCTGAAGCACAGAGGGGTGAAGAAATGTCTCTGAGGTCTTAGAGCTAGTCAGTGGCAAGGTCAGAACGTGAACCCAGACAGTCTGGCTTTAGAGCTTTGCTCTTAACCACTGCGCTCCCCTGCCTGGTTATAGAGGGACCAGTGGGGAGAGACTCTGCATTGGAAGGAATGCAAAGTAATTATGATTTCTTCATTGTAGTTTTACCGTTCTGAAAGTACCATCGTAACCCAAACACTTCCCGCACCCCCACCCCCTCGCTGCCGACATCAGCCTATTGCCACTTTCATCCATGCCACAAGAATCAGGCCAACTAGCTTCTAAGATATCATGCTTCCTAGGCAAAGAGTAAGCTCCCTGAAACACTCTGCCAAACCACTCCCTTCTCTCTTTGCTTCACTGGCTCCTACTCTTTAGCTGAGCTGGGAAGGGTATATCATTAGCTCCGAGTTCGTCCTAACCGTTCTCCCCGCCATACCAACACCCCGGTCTGGTTTAGGCGCCTCTGGTTTTGTTTCCATCAAAGTGCCTATCACACACACTTACTTGTCATGATTTTAATTGTCTAGTTCCTTGCTGCACTATAATCTCTATGAGGGTAGAGATTACATCTGCCTTATTCATTGCAATATGCCTAGCATGATGTTTTTCACATTGGAGGGGTTCAGTAAAATTGTGTTGAATGAATAAAAGTGGTTTTTCTATAGAATACTATATCCATGCATCAAGGTGAGTTTTCTTATGGCGAAGCAAGTTCATCTAGCCTGAGATGGCAAAGATAATTTTCTTTTCATCTGCCTTTTAGCTTTTGGGTTTTCATGCTATCTTCGACTATGCCATAATGCTAGTTTCCAGTTGGTGTTTCTTTCTGACTCAGATTCAACTATCATTCAACTGCTATGTGATGCCTCACTAGGGTCTTTCACATAGGTGTACTAATTTAAGCTGAGATAACTTCCCTGAGTTTCAGTTTCCTCACCTATATATCCAAGATACCTGGTTTACTTGAACGAGATAAAACTGTAAATTTGAAGATGGAGTTTAGATTTAGAGCTTCCAATTCTAATTTTTTTTAATGTTTATTTTTGAGAGAGAGAGAAAGAGAGAGAGCTAGCAGGATAGGGGCAGAGAGAGAGGGAGACACAGAATCCGAAGCAGGCTCCAGGCTCTGAGCTGCCAGCACAGCACCTGATGCAGGGCTTGAACTCACCAACCCTGAGATCAGGGCCTGAGCCCAAGTTGGATGCTCAACCACTGAGCCACCCAGGTGCCCCTAGGGCTTCCAATTATAACTGTTGCTTTCTTTTTTTCATATATAATGTTGTCTTCCTAGTCCCATCTCTGGTCTGTGTCTACTAGGCCCTAGGTAGCACCCACATTATTGAGTGACAGCCGTATTCCATAATCTTATCATACGTACCTCCTCCACAAACCTTTTCTCCCCTCCCCTTGGTTCTGTTTTTTACATTTTATTCATTTCCTTTCCATTTCCACTCTGCTAGCTTCTCTCCCAGACAGTAGCACTCGGGGTTTATGAAAACATTGTCAAGCCTATCCTAATCTTATATACGCGTTGACGGCTTTAGTGACATTTGGTTATTTCTATTGTATGTTCTCATTACTTATATCTATTTCAGAGATATGAGAGAAGTTTGAGAGATTTGAACCAGGACACATACTATCTGGGCTCCTGATCAAACAAGATGATTAAACACACGCTTTGTGCTCTGTTCTTCCCTGACACTCCACAGGACCAGAATAAGAAAAGTATGAACCCTTGTGGTGTAAACAGAATAATGCCACCCCACCCCCAGACACTCATGTCTTTCTTTCTGAAACCTGTTGAATATAGTAGCTTACATGGCAAGAGAGATTTTGCAGATGTAATAAAGTTAAAAGATTTTGAGAAGGGGAAGATTAGTTTGGATTATATGGGTGTAATCACAAAGATCCTTATAAGGGCAAAAGGAAGGCGGGAGAGTTTGAGTCAGAGAGAGAGAAAAAAATTTAAAGAGGTTCTGTTTTGAAGATAGATGGTGAGGTCACAAGCCAAGGAATACGGAAACCTCTAGGAGACAGAAAAGGCAAAGAAACAGATCCTTCCCTATAGTGTTCAGAAGGAACGGAGCCCTGCCACCACCTTGATTTTAGCCCACTAAGACTGCTTTTAGACTTCAGACCTTCAGAACTGTAAGATAATACAGTTGCGTTTTGAGCCTTAAGTTTGCGGTGATTTGTTATATTGGCAATACTAAATTAATTCCGCTCCCTAAGGACAGAAAAGAACAAGAAAGGAAACCATAGGAGTTGAGAGAATCCACACATGTTTAGAAGATGGGATAGATGGAAGAAAAGTAACAGATGGAAGATGGATGAAGCTGACATCTGAGTGCCCGCGGTGGCGGGGGTGGGGGGGAGGGGGGATATCAATAAGAAGGAAGTAATTTGTCCTATAGAAATCCAGAAGGTCTCAGGGATTAGAGGTCATACCTAATACATCCCATTTACAGAGCCCAGGAAAAGAGTACAAAGGAAGGCCTACAGAACATTTGGCTAAATATTTTAAGTTATAAATCCAGCTAATAAACCACTATCTAAAGTATATTCTGTCCTATCTTGAGAAATGCAGAGAAGGGACCTCCATTTGGGGGCACACCAGTGAATTTAAAGAAATTGTTCAGCATGAAACAGAGGAACCAACACACTACTCAACCAACTAACCAACCAAACAGAAAACCTGCTACGTCTGATATATTGAGCTGAGAGTTAAAGTGATGGAGAGTTTTGAATGAGTGATATGTGCTTAAGACAACCACTAAGTGACAAGAACAATGCAATTATTAACTCCAGGAAAGACAAAAAGTTGGGAAGAGGAGGAAAATTAATTATAGCCTATTATACAGCTCAAAAAGAACTGGAATACAAGGCTCTAAAAATATAACCACTAATTATTAATCTAATTAAAGTTATGATATATAATGAAAGAGCATGTATGTAGTGGGCATGCAGAGAGGGAGAAAAATAAACCCTCATTTCCATAATGCAAAGTGAATAATGCCTAAAGCAGAAATACCAAGTTACCACAATTGAAATATGTGTAGGGGGCGCCGGGGTGGGTCAGTTGGTTGAGTGTCTTGACTCCTGATTTCAACTCAGGTCATGATCCCAGGGTTGTGTGTTTGAGCCCTGCATTGGGCTCCAGGCTGAGTGTGGAACCTGCTTAAGATTCTCTCTCTCCCTTTGCCCCTTTCCCCTGCTTGCACTCTGTCTCTCTCTCTAAAATTAAATGTGTGTGTGTGTGTGTGTGTGTGTGTGTGTGTGTAGAGATTGGAGGTCAATTTCAAAGAATTAGCTAAAAAAATTCACAGTGACTATCTCTAGGGAAGGGTAAATATTCAGTGAGAAGGCTGTGGACTATTCAAACTATGAACATGTATAGCTTTGATAAGGCTAGATTCTTTTTTTCTTTTTTAAGTATATTTATTTTGAGAGAGAGAGAGAGTGCTAGCAGGGGAGGGGCAGAGAGAAAGAAAATCCCAAGTAGGCTCCGCGTGTCAGTGCGAGCCCAAGCTGATGTGGGGCTCAATCTCACAAACCGTGAGATCATGACCTGAGCCGAAATCAAGAGTCGGATGCTTAACCAACTAAGCCACCCAGGCGCCCAATAAAACTAGATTCAAAAAAAAAGGGGTGGGGGTGGGGGTGGGGGGAAATAAAAGATGATCTTAAGGGGAAAAATTATCAAAGATGCT
Source organism: Neofelis nebulosa (assembly GCF_028018385.1). NCBI lineage: Eukaryota > Metazoa > Chordata > Mammalia > Carnivora > Felidae > Neofelis > Neofelis nebulosa. The sequence goes on from NC_080783.1 coordinate 28,850,016, forward strand.
TTCCTGAATTTGAAAAACATGAGCATGAAGATTGAAAGAGATGCAAAAAGGTCATGTCTGAGCACATGACCATACAGTTTTTAAAAGTTTTAACATTTTTTATTTATTTTTGAGAGACAGAGTGAGACAGAGCGTGAGTGGGAGAGGGGCAGAGAGAGAGGGAGACACAGAATCCGAAGCAGGCTCCAGGCTCCGAGCAGTCAGCACAGAGCCCGATGTGGGGCATGAACCCACGAACTGTGAGATCATGACCGGAGCCGAAGTCGGACGCTTAACCGACTGAGCCACCCAGGCACCGCAACCATACAATTTTAGAATGCCCGTTTATAAAAACAAAAGAGATAGTAAAAGCCTCCGGGAGGGACTGAAGCTTCCTACAGAGGACTAGAAATGAAAATGGCACCGGCCTTCCCAACAGCGCCATCGGAAGCTCGAAGACAATGTATCAATGCTTTCCTAATCTTGAGGGAAAAGTGTTTCAAATACAGTATTCTGTTTTTAGACTTGTCAGGTTTTCACACTTTCTTAGGAAACTATTAGAAAATATGCATCATCCAAATGCAAACCAATAAAGAAGATCCGGGAAACAAGTGAGTATCTGTCAGCTTAGGTTATGAGACAGTCACAACCAACAGGAAAAGTCTCCAACAGAGTTGAACTTGTACTCACCCAATGTGTTCATCAGGTAGTTCTGTTGTCACCTTAGTGGGGCGGACGCTGATGGAGTCCTCTATCTGGGACATTATGGCTAGTCTTGCGGCAGACGGAAAAGAGAGAAAGAGGTAGTAGATCTTACACTTCCACCTTGGAGTGACACATGCCATTGGCCAAAGTTAGTCACATGGTCCCTTCTGAGTTTAACATGGCGGAGATGTACGGTCCTTCCATAGAGAGGAACGTCACAAGTCATGGCCTAGGCCATCAAGGGGGTAAGGAAGTATAATTCACCCCAGGGCAGGATTAGCAGATATTTTGAATGGTAATAAAATCTATCCGAAAGGAAACCCCTGCATTGGAGAGAGGCAAAGGGAATACCAGGACAGCATCCGTGAGAAGGAGGAAGAGAGCTTCAGGCAGAAGGTCAGGTTGGGGGAGGGGGGGGGTTGGAAACTGGCACTGGTAGCTTTGTGACAGGTTTGACAGCTAGATGCCGGCCTCTCTGGGTGGGCACGAGAAGACAGAGCGGCGAGGTAAGCAGTCTCTTCGAAAAATTGTAATGTTTCGAAAACTGTTTCTCGTGTGAAACTTTTCGAATACAAATTTAAATCACTTGTTAAGTGGATACATTACCTCAACTGGTCTTGTGTGTTTGTGCCTCTGATGTGCACGCATCCTGTGTTTGTGTTGTGTGGGATTGGGCGGTTCCTCTCAAACTGTAGTTGGGAATTTTTGTTAACCTGTCTGCCACAAGGTCAGAAAAGAAATTAAGAGTAAGCTATTATAAACGTTAATAGCAGGGCACCTGGGTGGCTCAGTCAGTTTGGGTGACTGACTCTTGATTTCAGCTGAGGTCGTGATCTCACAGTTTGTGGGATCGAGCCCTGTGACAGGCTCTGTGCCGACAGTGTGGAGCCTGGTTGGGATTCTCTCTCTCCCTCCCTCTCTCCCTGCCCCTCCCACTTTCCCTCTCTTTCTCTCTCTCAAAATACATAAATAAACTTAAAAAAATACTTTAACAGCAACTCAACAGAGTAGTGTATGTCTATTGAAATCAATAATGCAAAATGTGGAGGTTATGTCTTATATTCTTGGTTTTTAAATTTCTTCTAGTAAATCATTTCTACCCTCTTTTACAAACACCTGCATTGGATTGGATCAGAAAATTTGGTCCTTCACCACAGTGTTAGAAACACTGATTGAAGGGATAAAAGTAAAGCTCTAGGATGAAAATATTTAGAAATGCTGCCCTAGGACAATCAGCAAATGACCATGCTATACGTCTGACTGTCCTGCCCCCTCCGCATTATACTCAGAGAACTTTATGTAGAAAGAACAGAAGCATATTGAGGTCAGCTCTCCCTGTTCTTCTGTGACAACTTATTTGCGACAACCTCCTCCTCATCCATCTTGGCCCCTCAGTAAAGCACCTGGAAAGAACCCAAAGAAAACAGTTGTGTTTTCCAAGAAACCATGGGAAAACAGCATTAGCAGGCCCGAGGTGAAGACATTTGACTTTCTAAGGATAACAAGCTTACTTTATGCAGTCCTATCCAAATTCTGCATTTTTGTCTGCGCTGCTCTCATGTTAACAGTCAAATACCTTAGGTATTAGCAATAATAATATAAAAAGATGGGGATTCTCTTGCCTTTTTAACTAGTTCGTTAGGTTCTTGCTTCTTTCCTTCGGGCTTTATGCTCACGCTGCAGGTGCCTATTCACAGGAAACAAAGAAGACGTCCATACTAACTGTCTTTGGGAGCTTCCAAAGCTGATGCTTCCCTGTGATTAAGTAAAATACAATTTATCATAGGATGCACCTCAGAAATACCAGAGCACATTTCTTCTCCAGAATAGTGACATTTCTTTTCAATATATGAGCGAAAATGATGAAGTGGTCAGTAATTCTGTCGATTTTAACGCTGAAGTTCACATGTGTCTTGATAAAACACTTCTGGGCTCTGTCAGTTGTGGGTTAGTCATGAATGTTGTCTTGGTGACACTGGAAAACAACACAGCCGACTCATGTCCAAACAGGAATTGTTACTACCTACACTCAGGTAGAGGATATAGAGGTTTAAACCATGCCCCGAGGGGCATCGCATCTCTGCACAGTGAAAGGCTGTCAAAACCTGGTTAGCTTCTGAGAGAGGAGTCAGTGGGTCTCCTAAAACTAACCATATCGAGGTATTTGACCTTTGTGGTCTGGTACTTAGTGAGGGGCCCTCAAGTTTCTTTTTCTCACACAACACATTTCTACCAATAACATCCAAAGATGATACCGGGGGGGGGGAAGGGGTGCTGTCCATTTTCAAAAGCTCCTCCCACCCACGTTTGAAATCCCTCCCCCCCCTCCCCCCTTTTACAAGGAATTTAAAGAGTATTTTTATTTGAGTGTGTAACGATGATAGAGAAGGAGGGAATAAATCTTTTAACCCATACACATCTCCAGGCAGCAAATGAGAATAAGAACCCTTAAAAATTTCAGTGTCATGATTGCTAGTGTCCCTGTTCTGTGTAGACTTAGCAAGGAATCTGGTCTTGTCAGCTAAATTCTTATATTTCAGTATTTGACATACTTTTTTTTTTTTTTTAGGGACTTGTCAATGATGATTTAGTGTATGTTTCTGCACGCTGCATCAACCACATACTTTTTTTTTTTTTTTTAGGGACTTGTCAATGATGATTTAGTGTATGTTTCTGCATGCTGCTTCTTTCAGGAAATATCTTCTTGCCAACAGGACTTTGAGGAGGACACACGTGCACAAGCGGATTTTATATCATTAGGGTTGTGCATTTGCAGATCAGAAAAGCAACTTTGTTTCCTCCTAATCCATTGGTTGGAATGAATATCTTCACAGTTCTGAGATCCTCTTAAACTAGGAGGTCCCTTAGGGGCGCCTGAGTGACTCAGTTGGTTAAGCATCTGATTTCTGCTCAGGCCATGATCTCACAGTTTATGGGTTCGAGCCCCAAGTCGGGCTCTGTGCTGACAGCGTGAGCCTACTTTGGAGCCTCCATCCCCCCCTGCTCCTCCCCTGTGCGTGCTCTCTCTCTCAAAAATAAATTTAAAAATAATAATAAAATGAGAAGTCCCTTAGTAATCCATTCTCAAACTACAAATGAGGGTTATAAACAGCAGTGAAATGGAATTGAACTTGCTAGAATTTGGTGTGCTCACAGTCCTGGCGCTTGACAGGATGGCTTCTCATTCTAGGTTCATGGAGTTTTCCTATCTAGACTGATTTTCTTCCAGGATGGACAACACCCCCCTGCCTCCCAGTATAATTACCTTGTGTAGCTTCATCTAATGAATCTGCAGGTGTTATCATCTAATATGTTACTCTCTAACACCCTGTAAATGTTACTCATTTCTATTCTATGGCACAGTTGCTAAATCGTTTTTGTAACTGTGATTTTGAGATGAACCAGTAGAATGCTTTTCTATTTGTGTGTCAGAGTTTCTCATACTTCTTCCAGGAAGGCAGAACTGAATCATTTTCAGGACTTTTTTTTGTTTTGTTTTTAATTGAGCTATAGTTGACATACTATTAGTTTCGCTTTTATATGACCTACTCTGTCATTGTCAGTCCAAGATTAGACAGATAGCGCTTGCTCTTGTGGCCTTCGTGATGCAAAGTGTGAAAAGACTTATGATCAAAACACTCCTTAAGCGGCTTGCTGCAGCCCGGGAATGTTTACTGGAATTACCCATAGCACAGCATGAAGCCAAAGGAGCTTAAAAACACCCTCCCTTTCTTTCCATGAGGGCTTGTCCTAAGTTGTGGCTTCACTGTCAGAGCTTGCTGCACACATACAGGCAGAGCTCCTCTCTTGTGGTAGGAAGTGTATCACCCATTCAGGCAGTAATCTGCCCAACCAGATAGACTCTAAGTGCCTCCAGGCTGGGGACAGAATCTTACTCATTGCTCTCGTCCAGCACCTCCTTCTGTGCCTGGTTATTGACCTGAGCAGAGTGAACCAAACTCAACACCCGAAACACAGAACACAAGAGACTAGAATCAGAGAGCTGAGTGGAATAGAGAGGGAGGCATGGAAGATTTGTGCTAAAGATTGTGTTCTTAAAATTCTTAAAGGTGAGGATTTATTAAATAAGAGGCTGAGGATTTTTTCCAAGAAAAAAAAGGCCAAGTACGAAGACTGTTTGGGGCATACAGGAAACATGGTAGTTTTCTTCACAATTTCGAGCTTTCTCTACAAAGGGCGGGGTTGAGGATGGTAACTACATCCCTAGGTTGTTATAAGAACGAGAAGATCCATGGATCTCCCTTAGCGCTGGGTCCCTGACCCATTGGGAGTGATTAGTGTTAGATATTCTTACCACCATATTCATTGCATGCAGTTAAAGGGTAGTTTTGTGTCTCGAATTAAAAAACTGCCAATTAGGGGCGCCTGGGTGGCGCAGTCGGTTGGGCGTCCGACTTCAGCCAGGTCACGATCTCGCGGTCCGTGAGTTCGAGCCCCGCGTCAGGCTCTGGGCTGATGGCTCAGAGCCTGGAGCCTGTTTCCGATTCTGTGTCTCCCTCTCTCTCTGCCCCTCCCCCATTCATGCTATGTCTCTCTCTGTCCCAAAAATAAATAAAAAACGTTGAAAAAAAAAAAAATTTAAAAAACTGCCAATTAAACTGTTACATGATAATTTCTTACCGTCAAAATTATTTTCTACATGTCGAAAGATTTTAGACTTATATAGACAGATTTTAAAAACCATGTTCCATTCTCAGGCCACATATAAAGAGGAACTCTCTCGCATGTTCAGAGTCTAGTTCGTTGAAATCACTTTTTGACTCAGAGACGTTGATTTCCGTGTTTTTTTCTTGCAATGTTTTCTGTGATAGCAAGTGTTGGAAATGAGAAATGCAGCATTCCTAAAACGTCTCATCTGCCGAATCCCAGACTTTCTCACCAACCACTGGTACGGACCCTCCTTGCACTTGTTTTGTCTCTCCAGAAAGTCCAGAGGGCATTCTCAGGCGACAACCAAATTCACATTCTTTCCTGAATTGCTGCATGTCACATCCTAACCTGCTGCTTCCATGGTCTTCCCCATTGTAAGAGTCGCTCAGAACACAATCCCTGGAGTCACTTTTGGCTCTCCTCTGTTTGTTACACTCCTCCAGCCCCACCAAGACTCTAAATCCAGAACCTGGCTCCCATCTGTCTTCCTCCACTGCTGCTTCTCTAGCCTAAGGCATCATCATCTTTCACCTATAATCACCCCCAACAGGTTTTTCTGCTTTTGTCTTGGCCCTACTACAGCTCTGTTGTCAGCGCAGTGGCCTGAACAAATCTTGCAAGGCTAAGGCAGCTCTCCGTCCCTCCTCTACCTGAAACCCAGCAGTAGCTGCGGCTCTCACTCAGAGTGAAAGCCGAAGTCTTTGCAGTGTTCCCCTCCTCCCCTGGCCCTGCACAATGGATGCTCACCACTTCACCCTTCTCTTCCCCTCCTACTCCCTTCTGGGCACTTCCTCCAGACTCACTAGCCTCCTGGCTGTTTCTTAATCTCACCAGACATGCTCCTGCCTAAGCGTCTTTGCCCTATCTCTTCCCTCTTCCAGAAAACCGCCTCCAGGATCTGCAGACTTAACTCCCTCACCTCCTTCGGGTCTTTGCTCGTGTGCTCACTGAAGCAAGCCTCCCTTGACCACGTGAATTAATACTGCAGTCCGGGCCACCCCACCCTCTTTAACACACTCCACATTTTCTTTTTCCACAGCACTTAGCAGTGTAACATGCTATAAAATGGACTCATTGATTATGGTTGGTTGCTTGCTAGATTTCTCACAAGGGCAGGCATCTTTGATTTGTTCACTATGGTTCCCAAGTGCCCAGAACGGTGCCTCAGAGGCATCCATTGAATACTTGTTGAATTGTACTGAACTCTGATAAATCCGCTGACTGAGACCACCACAAGGTGCAGTGGAAATATATGGAAAATGGCCTGCACTGAGCAGGTTAGGAAAGACTTTGTGAAGGAGCTAATGTCTCAGCTGGACTTGTTTCTGGATAAACAGAGTGAGGAGACCCAAGGAACCATGGGAAGCAATGAGATCACAGATGCAAAGTAGTCCCTTGGGTGTTGTTTCAGGTGGAAATTTAGATCGGACTCAACTTATATTACCGTTCTGAGTAAGGAAGTCAAGCCCCACTGGGAAAACCCTTTGTAAACAAATGTGTCAATAAAGCTTAGGTCTGTCTGGCTGTACCTCATTATCACAGTCAGCACTGGTAACATTTCATGGTCAAACTGCATTGGCCAGGAATTTCAATCTGACTAGCCCCAATCTTCGTTTTGGTCAGTAGAGTGGCCGGTAATGAAATGATAAGGTTCTGCTAGCCAAAGTAGCAGTTAAGGAAGTTTGTAATGAATATCTTTAGAAAGAAATGCAATGGCACAGAGCTTTTTCTCATTTGAGGTGTTCTTTCTGTGCACACCAGGGTTGCCTCAGAGATAGAGTCCTAGCTATTCAGTACTTGGGACACAAATCCACTCTCAAATCAGCTTTGTAACTTACAGTGTATGATTTATGTGTTCTTGACAATCTGTGCCATCTGGTGGCTTCATATTAAATAATATTCTTGATAATTAGACATCAAGCTCAGTTGTTTCTAGCTGTTGGAGGAGTGTATGTGCTGTCAGCATGTAAATATAACACATTTTAGAATTGTACATTCTTTACAATGCTTAGCTGCGCCCTTGGAATTACAGTAGGCAGATCCAAAGCCCTTTCTGCCTTCCCAGTTTTGACTCTTTTCATAGAATTACCTAAGCTCGGTCCCTGGATGACATACATTAATCAATGTGCATTATTTAAATGACTACATCAAATAAATTTTGATCCAGAAGAAACATATGGCTTAAGCCTCAAGGTGCCGGGGAAACCAAACTTAGTGTACTTTTTTTTTTTTTTTTAAGTTTTATTGGGGGGGGGGCAGAGAGAGAGGGAGGGAACGGAGAATCAGAAGTGGGCTCTGCGCTAACAGCAGCGAGCCCAATGCAGGGCTCGAACTCATGAACTGCGAGATCATGACCTGAACCGAAGTTGGACACTCAACCAACTGAGCCACCGAGGTGCCCCTAAACTTAGTGCACTCTTGTGTCTATAAGATAGGACTCATCATAGTACCTATTTAAGCTTTTATGAGAATCAGTATGCCTAACAGGAGTTAATATATGGAAGTCTTTGTTTTTATTAGTAGATTTAATTTTTTAGAACAGTTTTAGATCCACAAAAAAAGGAAACAATATGGAATATATATACCTATATATCCTCCCCTCACCCTGCCTCAAGCTCAGTTTCTCCTTATTAACATTCTGCAGTAGTAGGTATATTTGTTAACAATCAATGAACCCATATTGATACGTTATTATTAACCAAAGTCTGTAGTTTATTTGGATTTCCTTAGTTTTTAGGTAATATCATTTTCGGTGTTAGGACCCAGCCAGGAAACTCTATTGCACCCAGTAGTTGTGTCTCCTTAGGTTCCTTTAGCAGTGACAATTTCTCTGACTTTCATGTTTTTGATGACCTTGGCAGTTTTGAGGGATACCGGTCAGGTATACTGTAAAATGCCCCTCTCGTGAAATTTGTCTTTGGCACCTTTGAAGGCTTAAAAAAGTGTTGGTTATTAGTATTATTACTTCATATTCAGATTAAAATGTGGAGCAGAGGTGGGATGTTGAGGGGGAGGTAGTTTTGGTGGACGGTCAGTGTTTAAAAGAAAGATTTATTTTGAGGCTTGGTCATTTTATCAGTGCTGTAAAACTGGACAGATCTGGTTTGCCTACATCCACCCTTCCATCTGTCCATTCGATTCAGTAAATATTCACCAAATCTATTGTAAGGGTAGACGTGTGTTAGATGTTGAGGACTGGATGACAAGGAAAACAAAACTCTCCTCATGGAGTTTCTGGTTAAATAGGGAGATAGTTATAAGCAACTAAAGGAATAATCTGAAAGATAGCCTGTGACAAGCAAGGAGAATAAGACATTTGTATATTAAAGAATAGCTCAGTAGGGGAGAGGAAGGAGGACGACTTTATTAGGCTACTTTATTAGGATGGTGTATTAGTTAGAGTCAGAGCTGACTAGGAGGAACAGAAAACAAAAAACGGAGGCTTAAGCAAAATGGGAACTTCTTGGTCATGTTCAGGAGGTCAAGGAGGTGGTCCAGAGCCAATGTGGCAGCTCCATAGCATCAGGACTCTCTCTCCTTCCCTCTTGTTGTTCTGCTGTGCATGGCTTCATTCCCAAGGATCATCTCATGGTCTAAGACTGGGGCTCCGGCCATCACATCTGAATTCCAGCCAGCATGAAGGTGAACGACACAGACAAGGGGACAGCCATTTTCCCATTTTTGCTTACTTCTTGCTGACCTAAACTTAGCTGTGGCCTTACCTGGCCATTTTACCTAGTCTTTATCCAGGTGGCCAGATATTCCAGTTAAACATCAGAAGTGTGTTTACTACAGGGGCGCCTGGGTGGCTCAGCCAAGCGTCCGTCTTCAGCTCAGGTCATGATTTCAGGGTTTGTGGGTTCGAGCCCCCCATTGGCCTCTGTGCTGACAGCTCAGAGCCTGGAGCCCGCTTCAGATTCTGTCTCCCTCTCTTTCTGCCCCTCCCCCACTCATGCTTTGTCTCTCACTTTCTCTCTCTCTCAAAAATAAACAAGTATTAAAACAAAACAAAACAAAAAACCCAAAGAAGTGTTATTGCTATGGAACAGCAGTTGTAAATGCATCAGAATCACCTGCAAGGCTTGTTGAAACACAAGTTTCGCATTCAGTAAGAGGCAAGAAATTGCATTTGTAGCAAGTTCCTAGGTGTTGCTGCTAATGCTGGTCCAGGACCACCCTTTGAGAACCACTCCCCTAGAAGATGGAGAGCGTGAGTGTTTGGGGAGCGGTCTCTGATTTGGAGCGTAACTTGGACTTTGATCCTTCACGTGTTTGTACTGAGACAGATTATGCTTTCTGAGGTCAAATGTCTTTAATGTGTCAAGTCTGGATAGCTATGCATAATTTAGTCATTTTTGTAAGAGCTTGGTGTTTTGGTTGTCTACTGCTATGGAACAAACTACCCCCAAACAAACTGAATTAATCCGCTTGTGATTTTGGAGTCTGCAATTTGAGCAGGACTCATGGAGAAGACTTGCCTCTCTTCTCCATATGTGGGCCGGTTGTGACTAGGGCTGGAGGGTGCAGTACGGCTCCACTCACACAGCTGGGGCTGGGCGCCTTGGTGCTTCTCCAGGAGACTCTTTCTAGTAGTATAGGCTGAATGGCCTTACCTGGAGGCTTGGGGCTCCAAGAGGATGAGATGGAGATTCTAAGGCTTCTTAAGTCCTGAGCCTAGAAATCACACTGAGTCAGTCCCTCCTGCCAGATTCTGTCGGTCAGAGCGAGTCACAAAGCCAGCCCAGATTCAAGGGGAGAGAAGAAGTAGACTCCAACTCCTGCTGGGAACAAAGAGTGGCAAAGTCACCTCAAAAAAGAGCATGCGGTTGAGAGGGATTATTGTAACTGTCTGGCAATAGTCTGACATAATCGGGAATGAGGATGTCCATTTTATAATCGGAATCCCTTATACTTGTAACTATGAACATAGACCATTCATTGTATTTTATCCTTACCAGGACCAGGCACTTCCAAAATTTTTTGGTGCACCGCTAGAAAAGAAGTGTGGCAAGATCAACACGAGGTAAAGAAATACTCTTTGTGGAGATGTGTTTAGAAACACACACACACACACACACACACACACACACACAATGTATGGTATCATATTACAATCAGGATAGCAATTACTTTTTACAATCAGGATTGTAGAAAGTCTTGTTGGTTATTGTAAAAAGTTTTCCCACGCCTTTATAGATATAAAAGTTCAAACACGAGGAGAACGCGATTTGGAAATAAATTCATAAGTATTTTCCTGTTGGCCTTCTTTAGGCACGTGGCTATTTTGATTGAAAGTTGTGATCTCAAGTTTTGAAAGTCAGCATTTAAAAAGTAATGTTCTCATACCCGTTCACTGTGAATTAATGCTCTAAAAGAGGTCAAGTTTACAGTATATTTTTATTTGTCGTATGATACAGGCTAAGGGTAAGAGCCTCTCCTCCCACCCCTAATGAAATCTCTACAGGTGCTTGAAATTTTATCGGGAGTGACTGTGTGTTCAAGCACTGCTCATCTTTGCCGGATTCTTACGTAGCAAATACTTCTGGGAAGGGAACGGTGGACGTAAGTGGCACTGGATTATGAATCATTTAGAGGAACAGTCTTCTCAGAGAATCCTGAGAGTCCTGGATGCCTTTGGAAGAAGGGGTTGCTGAAGGCAGGCGCTTGGCAGGATGGGGTGGGAGGGTGAAGAAGGCTAAGATAGAGTTACCAAGCCCCAATTTCTCTGCCTCGAACAGACTGCTGCCTAGGTGGCATGCATTAGGCTTAGGTGATGTTAAAATAACCAATTCCATACTGGCTTTTTTATTGTGGAGAGAACATTTTGTTCCTATCATATGATATCATACATTCTGTGTGTGTGTGTGTGTGTGTGTGTGTGTGTGTGTGTGTGTTTCTAAACACATTTCCACAGAGTATTTCTTTTTTTTTTTTTTTTAAATTTTTTAACGTTTTATTTATTTTTGAGACAGGGAGAGACAGAGCATGAACGGGGGAGGGTCAGAGAGAGAGGGAGACACAGAATCTGAAACAGGCTCCAGGTTCTGAGCTGTCAGCACAGAGCCCGACGCGGGGCTCGAACTCACGGACAGTGAGATCATGACCTGAGCCGAAGTCGGACCCTTAACCGACTGAGCCACCCAGGCACCCCAAGAGTATTTCTTTACCTCTAAAATAACTCCAGCCTCCTGCTTTGAGGTCTTTCTCTTATAAGAACTTTCAGCTTTTGTGATTTTCCTTTGGCATGGAGTACCTCTTCCAGCCCTTCCTTCTCACCCTATTTTCCAAGGGCCAGCAGACAGTGCTGGCGTGCTCCTGGGCCTGTAAGGTTGCTGGCCCACTGTGGGAAAATTCCAGCTCGGGCGGGGACCATGCTGGTTGTTCACCAGGTGTTGAACGGACCGCAGAGCGGAGCTGCCCCACAGCCTGTGTTTTCCTCGTTTGAATAGCAAGCTTATTTCTGTCTTTGATTTTCTGAAGGGCACTTGGTCTCTCCTTTTCATGTGTGCCTTGGCCTGGGGAAAACTAATCCAACTCCAAAGCCCTGAAGAGTTACATATGAGGGAGCTGCCTTTGTTCAGGGAGCTAACACAGTGTGATTTTATTATTCCCGCAGAAAGCCAGGGCCTGCTTGGCGGTTCAGATGAAAAGCTCTGTGACTAACAGGATTCTTTCTTCGTTTCTTTCTTTTTTTGGGTTACATTTCTCCCATTAGCTGCCAGGTTGTTTCACAACATTTCTCCAGGCTGAAGTGATTTATCATGCAGGGGGAAAGAGAAGTGGGGACTGTCTGCTCTCCCTTTACCTCCTGCCAGCAGGGCTCCTGCTCCTGCAGGCGGGACAGGCCAACAGCCGTTACTTAGGTGGGGTGAGGCGAGAAAAAGGAAAGTTGACTCACAGCGGTTACCGATCTGGAGAAGGCCCGGGATATGGGGCAGTGAGCCAGTTGGGGTGCAGTCTGCCTCCTGGTTCTCCCTCCTGGAGCCAAAGGCTGTTGGAAGACAAAGCTTTGTTTTGCAGCCAAAGTCAAGATGGAGGTCCTTCTGCTGTGGTCCTGGGGATCTACTCCATACGGATTTTACAGTGCGCCAGAGGCTGCTGACCTGGAACCGGAGTGGCCAGGCATTCTGTCTCTTTTAAGCCTCCGTTGCAGGCTTCCTCCCCGACCCCCTAAACTGCTTGGCGGGATCCCAGGGGATACCCACAGGCTGTTGAAGGCTTCTCTTGTTGCAGTGTCCTGTCTTGCTCTCCTCAGTCACTCTTTTCTTCCCAACCGCTTCACGGAGACGAACATGTGTTTTTGAAAATAAGTGGCAGTCGGGCAAATCCAGTTAGTAGCTTAGTGTCATGACAATAGCTGAAGAGCCAGGTGATAAAAGCCTCTCTAGTCTTGACAGCTTGCAGAGGTCCACCTGAAGACCAGGTGAGCCTTGAGCAAGGAATGAATTGGAGGAAGGCGCTAATTTGCTAACAAGGTGGCCCAACCAGATGTCAACCAGTGCAGAACAAATGTAAATACGGTCCATACCCCCCCCCCCCCCCCATCCCGCTTGGGGAAATCTGTGCTGATGAGTCCTCCAGCCTTCAGCCTCTGTGGGTGAGCTCCATCTAACCCCTAGAAGCACCGCAGTTTCTGAGTTTCTGAGCCGGTCCTGATGAGTAGAGAGTGTACCAGTGTTCTATAAAGGTGTAACCAGAAAAGAGAGACCATGCTGAGCAGTTGAAACAGAGGGAATTTAATGCAGGTAACTGTTTATACAGGAGGGAGAGGTGGAGAGCTGAGAACCCAAAGAACAGTAACAGCTGAAAGCCACAGTTACTTCTAAACTGGAGGCCAACAGGGGGGAGATGCTTGTTTACTAAAGCGGGGGAGGCATGAGGGTCGTGTGGTGGAAAACTACCTTGGGTCTGTCTGGTGAAAGCCGGAGCCAGAGAGGAGATGCCAGAGACACTGCCTTCGGCAGAGAGAGAGAGAGAGAGGGGGCAAAATACCCCGGGAAACACAGCTCACAAGGGTCAGTCTCCTGGGATCCAGCACAGAGCCAGAGATAAGGGCTGACCCAGACAAGGAGGCTGTGTGTGTAGGTGTGGGGGGGTGGGGGGAGAGGGGGGTAGGGAGACATCACGAGAGAGAGCGCTCCCACTCAGAATTGAGTCTTCCTGGGAGCAAAGCTTGTGTGTGCAGTACCAGAAATGACTCCTGGCTGCCATGAAATGTACCACTCCTGTCAGCGGCTAGTACGGGAGAGCGTAGTGGTCAAGAGAATTACTGTATATAGTTCTTGCTAGGAATGTGGGTCACATGGATGTATGCATTTATTCAAAAAGCACTGAACTATAATATTTAATCTATACCTCAATAAAACATAAAAGTATACACACATAAAGAACATCAGGCTCTGGAATCCCACTGTCTGTTTGCGAATAGCTGGCTCCAGACTGAATTGTGTCTCCTCCTTCCACCCCCCAAGTTCATATGCTGAAGCCTTAGCTCCCAATGTGACTGTACTTGGAGATAGGGCCTTTAAGAAGGTCACTAAGGTTAAATGAGTTTATAAGGGTGGGCCCCTAATCTGATAGGATGGCTGTCCTTATAAGAAGAGAGAGAGAGAGAGAGGTGCCTGGGTGGCTCAGTCGGTTAAGCGTCTGACTTCAGCTCAGGTCATGATCTCATGGTTCGTGAGTTTGAGCCCCGCATCAGGCTCTGTGTTGACAGCCTGGAGCCTGCTTCAGATTCTGTGTCTCCCTCTCTCTCCACCCCTCTGCTTGCCCTCTGTGTGTGTGCGTCTCTCTCTCTCAAAAATAAATGAACATTAAAAGAATTTTTTTAGTAAAAAAAAAAAAAAGAAGAGAAAGAGAAGCCAGTGATCTTTCTCTTCCCCACATGAAAGAAAGGCTGTACGAGGGCGACAAGAAGGCAGCCGTCCGCAAGTCAGGAAGAGAGGCTTCACCAGAGAACAACTCTGCCAAGCACGGCCATCTTGCTCTTTGAGCCTCCAGAATGCCGAGGAAATGAATTTTTGTTCTGAAACCACCCAGGCCGTGGTGCTGTGCTGCAGCAGCCTGAGCCGACTAATATACTGGGCTGTGCGATTTTGAGCAAATCACACATCTGTCTACCTTAGTTTCTTCCTCTGAAAAATGGAGATAATAAAAATTCCCCCCTCACGGGGTTTTTGGGAGAATTAAGTAAAATACGAGCACTTGCCATCCAGTAAGTAAGCACCTATCACTCTTGCTGTCCAGAACCTTGACCTTCTGCCTCGGTATCCTTGCCTGGAATTCTGGGTCCCACCTATCATCAGGTGCTGTCTCCAGCCCCTTAGCCTCACACAAGATCTTGCTGCTCTCCCCGTGTCCTCCTCCTGGCCTCCTCCAGCGAACATTTGGGGTCCAGCCGGCATTGCTCAGAACTGTCACCTGCCTTTCTTTTAGCTGTCTGTGCTCCACTTGGTGACACCATCTCCGCCCCGAGAGTGTCATGTCCTTACAATTACGCACTTTGGTCCATTTACCTAGTGGCTTGTGGCTGAGCCAGCCGTATCAGTTTCCCATGACCCCTTCCTTTCTGGTCCGGGTTCCATCCCACCAGCCTGGGTGCTTAGGTTGGCCCAGCATACTGCTCACCTCCTTGAGTGATGCAGGCTACTTGTGCAGACGCACGGGGCTGTGGCAGTTCTAGATTTTTCTGTCTAGAAATGCACTGGGCTGGAGAGGGGTGAGTGGATGAGCTTGCTTTTATTTGTATAGCAAACATGCTGTTTTGTTTGTTTGTTTGTTTGTTTGTTTGTTTGTTTAAAACTTACACTGTGGGGGCGCCTGGGTGGCTCAGTCGGTTAGGCGTCCGACTTCAGCTCAGGTCACCATCTCGCGGTCCGTGAGTTTGAGCCCTGCATCGGGCTCTGGGATGAAGGCTCAGAGCCTGGAGCCTGCTTGTGATTCTGTGTCTCCCTGTCTCTCTGCCCCTCTCCCGTTCATGCTCTGTCTCACTCTGTCTCAAAAATAAATAAAAATGTTTAAAAAAATTAAAAAAAAAACTTACGCTGTGGCCTTACTAGGGTTGGCTTTTGGGGAAATGGAAACTAGGTTTGTGTGGGGGGGGTTGGGGGCCGTAGTCAGAGGCAGATTGGATACAACTTCCCAGCCTCAGTCCCTTACTGGGCACGTTGTTGCTAGTTTTACATGGTCTGGGAATCTGTGGTTGGCTGTCTGAGGTTTGCTGGGTTGTTTGTAAAGCAGGGAATCTCAAGTTTGTAATGAATCGTGTCTATTAGTTTCCAGTTACCGCATATCTCAAATTTAATGGCACAAAGCAACACACACTTATTAGCTCAGGGTTTCTGAAGTTTTTAGCCTCTTAAAATTACATAAATGGTACAAGCTGGTAAGAACAAGTTTAAACATCGAGAAGATTATAAAGTAAACATGATGCGTGTGTCCTGAACCTACTCTGTTCCAACTCTCCCAGAGAAATGCTGACCCAGTCTTACTAGTTACTGTCAGTACATCTATCCGCATTTTTTTGCATGCTTAGAGGAACATACGGTCACACACTACACTCCCTCTTTTTTTTTTTTTTTTTTTTAACAAGGATGCGCTCATACTTCACTTAGGTGGGACTTCTGTTTGCAAGTGATAGAAACTCTACCTCGACCATTTGGGGCAAAAAGAGGAACTCACTGGCAGAAGAATTTAAACCACAGGACTCAGTCTCTTGGCCTTTTGTCTCTGCTTCTCTCAGACCAGCATTCTCCACAAGCTGGAACTCTGGTCACGAGAAGCTGCCTGGCTCCCCACTCCAGGCTTCCCATGCAGAGGGCTTATCCCTCACCTTCAGCTAAATAAAGCATTCCCAAGAAGGATGTTGATCGGTCATGAGTATCATTTAAGGTGTTTTTGGGAGGAACCTGGGTGGCTCAGTCGGTTAAGCATCTGACTTTGGCTCAGGTCATGATCTCTCAGTTTGTGAGTTCCAGCCCAGCGTCGGGCTCTGTGCTGACAGCTCAGAGCCTGGAGCCTGCTTCGGATTCTGTGTCTCCCCCTCTCTCTGCCCCTCGCATGCTCATGCTCTGTCTCTGTCTCTCAATAATAAATAAATGTTAAAAAAAAAAACATTAAAGTACTTTTGGCTGCAAATAACAGAAACCCCAAGAGCGAGTGACTTAATAGGGGTTTATTCTTTTCATGGAACAAGATGTCTAGAGGTACACGGTTGTTCTTGTAGCCCAGTGATGCCATAGATCTGGGTCAGTTTCTTGGCAATTCTCTTTGTCTTCCCCTCGGGGTTGCAAGGTGGGTACAGCAGCTGTAAACATCATGTTCTCATTTGACAGTGTCTTTTTTTTTTTTTAAGTTTATTTATTTGGAGAGAGACTGAGACAGTGTGAGTCAGAGAGGGGCAGAGAGAGAGAGAGACAGCGAATCCCAAGCGGGCTCCGCGCTGTTAGCACGGAGCCTGATGTGGGGCTCGAACTCATGAAACCGAGAGATCATGAGCTGAGCCAAAACCAAGAGTCGAACTTAATTTAACTTAACTGACTGAGCCACCCAGGCAGCCCAGCTTCTCTCAAAAGCAAAACCTGAGACAAAGGCTTTTGTGATGGCAGGGAGATGATGGCAGGGAGCAGGGGTAAGGACTGAGGGAGTGAATCGGGGAAAGAGGGACAGCCAACAGAAGGATGCATTACTGACCTGCTGGCACCTCCCGAGGGGCTTATGAACTACATCTCAGGACTGTCTGCTGGGGGACAAAGAGGGAAACATTTTTCTATCCACAAGCTCCCTCCTCCCCTAACAAAACAATATGACAATAAATATATTTTCCAGTCAGCATATGTGTATGTGGTATACACAGTCCATAGCCACATCATCATACAGATGAACCACACTTACGTATTCTATTAATGGATATTTACACTGGTTTTATATCAAGTTGTCATAAACATTGAAAGGGGCTCCCCCCCGCCCTGCTCTGGTCCCAGAACCAAGGAACTTTCATCCCATTTCAGGACTTTGGCACATTGAAAAAATACAGCAATATTTCATCTTGCCAAAATATAACTAATTCACACTAACCTATTCAGAGCAAAAATAGAAAAGAGGTAAAAATAGCTTCTAAGTAGCCAAATAGGTGTCAAAGAGTCACAAATTCCAGCTGGAATGGGCAGTCGTGTGTGCGATGTCACTCCAGCTTGGGCTGAAATCTCACGTACTTGTAAGAGACAGCTTTGTTAGCCTGTCCAATCTCACTTTGCTTACAGTTCTAACTAGCTTGGTATCCTAGTCACTATTTCCACAAATGACAAGGGGAAGGAAGTCACTCAAGGAAGCCACACTGCCAGCTCAAACCAGAAGGGGGACCACAGACGGCAACAAAAACAACACAGCAGAAACAACCCAAAACCTTTTTTTTAAAATGTCCCAAACATGCAAAAGAATACTGGTATTTTACCGACTCTGTGGAACAGGAAGAGAACGGAGGTTCACAGCCAGAAAGAATTGTCGCAATCACGTTTGGAGTGCTCTTTCCAAGGCGTGGAGATGAAGGATTTGTTTTTTGCTGTTGTATCTTTTCACGCAGTATTGATTCAGTACCATTGTTCTTGTTGCACAATATTTTGGAGAGATTTCCCAATATGTAGGTTTCGGATGATGAAAACGTTGATTCTAAAATCTCTGGGGAACATCACTGTCCAAACAACTGGTTTCCATGGAGTTTTAGCCGAGAAGTTTCATCCAGCAAATTGGTTGGGTAACCACAGAGAATGATTTCTCTGCCTCTCTGCACGAGGGGGTGATGCTGACCAGACTTCCCCTGTAAACCAGGGCAGTGGTGCTCCATTTCGTGAGTACGCGGGGACAGTCACCGGCCATCCTTGCACAGTGATGGGTTAAGGCAGGTAAGCAAGTATTGAGACTTTTATCCATCCTCCTAGAAAATTTCCAGAAATGCTAGAGGTGAGCTGGAATGGAGGGGGCAAGAAAATAATCTGTCTCCAGGGAGAAAGGAATTTGGGAACTTTTTCTGCGAAAGTTCTATATATAACAAAATGTCGCTCATTTCTTGCTCCGTTTGTCTAATTAGGAAATGGTTATATCCCAGCTGCGGCGTCAGTTAACCAGGATATTAGTGGCTTCGTGAGTGTGTGTGCATGTGTGTGCTCCCAGTGCTCCCTTGAAATTTAGTTAGTAGCATTGACTAGAGAATTTTTTTTGCTTTGTTCCAGAATCTTGTTACTTATTATTGTTATTAATGTTACCACTCCATTTTGGCCATTCACTTCTTGCCCAGTATTTCTTCCTCTGTTCTTCCTGGGTGTTTTGTTTTGTTTTACATGTTGTGGTAGACCAAATAAGGGCCCCCTACAAAGGTATTCCTGCCCAGACATGGTGTGTATGTTTTACTACATGGCAAGAGGAATGGAGGCTGCAGATGGAATTAAACTTGGTCATCAGCTGGCCTTAAAATAATGAGATTATGCTGGATTATCTGGTGGGCCAATGTAATCATGGGATTCCTTTACAGGGCAAGGCAGAGGCAAAAAAACAAAACAAAACAAAACAAAACAAAACAAAACAAAACACACACACACAAAACAAAACAAAACTCAGAAACAGGGAAATGGCACTGTGAGGAAGGCCTCCCACGGATGACTTTGAAGATGGAAGGGAGCCACAAGCTAAGGCATGTGCAGCCTCTGGAAGTGGAAAAGGGGAGAAAAATAGATTCTTTTCTAGAGTCTCCAGAAAGAAATGTAGCCTTGCTGACACCTTGGTTAGTCCAGGGAGACCCATTTCGAACTTCTGACCTCTCGAACTCTGAGATAATCAATTTCCGTTCTCTTAAGCCACCGAGTTTGTGATAATTTATTCCGGCATGTGTTTATAAATTACATTTAAGACATATTTATGAAGTGTTTGCTGTGTGCTCAACATTGTGCTTGGGGAGAAGATACAAAAGTAACGGAAATGTTGTCACACCTTCTCACAAGTGATTGGTATTTCAGAGGATGAAATAAAGTTTATTTCTGTTCTACACACTATTAGCTATCATTATGTAATGCTCATAGTTGCATAGGCAACGTGATTGATCTAATCATCCATGTTTCTTGGTGCCTTTTCTGTGCCAGGCACTGTGTGTGCAATAAGGGAGATACAGTGCTGAACAGATACAGTTACTTAATATGACCAGGAAGAATTGTTCATTTCTACTACAACCCAGTCTGCTCCTCCTGCAATCTTTTCCTAATCTCCCAGTTCCTCAAACTCCAGATCTACAAAATCATTGGAGCAGAGGTTTTCAACCGGTGGTGTATGTGATTGCTGTGGTGGACGTGAAGGGGCAGGTGAAAATACAATGCCTAGCCCTGCCCCTGGAGATTCGGACCCAGTAGTCTGAAGAACCATTGGGCTATAGGTTTTTTGGTAAAAGCTCCCAATGGAATTATTTACCTTGTTTTAGAGAGTGAGATAAATAGAGCACTAATGGGCTACAAAAGAAATTACATGTTAAATATTTTTTTAAATGCTTATTTATTTTTGAGAGAGAAACAGAGAGAGAGAGAGAGCAGGAGAGGGACAGAGAGAGAGGGAGACAAAGGATCCAAAGCAGGCTCTGCACCAACAGCAGAGAGCCTGACGTGGGGCCTGAACTCATGAATTGTGAGCCAAAGTCGGGCGCTTAACCAACTGAGCCACCCCGGCACCCCTTGTCTTTTATTATCATATAGGTGGTATCATGTCATTTAATTACAATGTAATATGATTATAAATTAACAACAAGAGAGTCACTCAAAATCTATACATTTGGGAATTAAAGCACATTCCTAAGTAATTCAGTTTTTGGATAAAAGAGGGAGTCAGGGGGTGCCTGGGTGGCTCAGTCGGTTAAGCGTCCAGCTTTGGTTCAGGTCATGATCTCGCGGTCCGTGAGTTCAAGTCCCGCGTCGGGCGCTGTGCTGACAGCTCAGAGCCTGGAGCCTGTTTCGGATTCTGTGTCTCCCTCTCTCTCTGCCCCTCCCCTACTGATGCTCTGTCTCTCTCTGTCTCAAAAATTAATAAACGTTAAAAAAATTAAAAAAAAAAAAGAGGGAGTCAGGGTAAAATCGCAAAATATTCAGAATGAAACTGCAAGGAAAGTAGCAGGTATCAAAACCGTAGAAAGCAGCCCACGTGGCATTCAGAGAGAAATTTCTCGCCCGAAGGTTATTAGAAAACAAGAAAGATTGAACATCAAGTACCCAGCTTAAAAAGATACAAAAGAAACAACAACAACAAAATCCCGAAGAACGGACGAGTTTGCAGACGTTTAAATACAGAAGCAAAATTAATGAAGCAAAATGATCTTAGTGGAATTAAGAAGACCCCAAAATTTGTTCTTTAAAAAAAAATGAATGAAACAAACTTCGGTTTTAATAAATAAATGGTATTCGTAGTGACGGCAGCGACAGTGGTAGTAATAATTCAGAAACGTGTATATGATGCTGGGTGTCAGACATTTATTCCCTGCTAGGCATGCGTGTGCTTCCTTACGTTTCTGGGCCCTCTCACCTGTGAGTCAAATGCTGGCCCTTGAACTGTCAGCAGAGTAGCAGATGTGCTGGTCAGAGCCTGTGTGGGATCCTGTCCCTCTGTTTTTTCCGCTCCCGGTGCTGCTGTGAACTTGCAGGCCAGGTGCCGAGATAGTGAAGCAGCCTGGATGACTGTGTCCCCAAAGAAGGACGGGTACTCTGGGGAGTTGTTCAGTTGACATAGCACTCTGTGGGAGCAAGAAATGTAACTTTCCTGGGCGAAGTCACTGGCTCACGTTTTAATGCAGCATAGCCTGTCTCCTCCTGACTGAGCCACGTTTCATAAAATGTGTGCGTTCTAGAGTACCTCTCGGTCATTAGATAGATAAACACCTACAACTTGGTCAATGTATTGTGAAAGTGTAGCTGCAGGAAGAGAGTGGAAAAGGAAGAAGCTGAACTCTTCAGAGTTTGTTAATTTTCCTGCTCATTGCCAGACAAATATGGCTGAAGTCCCAATCATTTACCAAGACCTACTGGCCCAGGTTGTTTGTGTCCACAAACATACATACACCTCAAAGCCTGTAGTAGGGAAGGGTTTCCAGACACCTTCTTCACTGTCTTCTGTTTAGAATATTGCTTTGAATTTGTTCATGTACTGTTGCTTTAGAAAGATAGTAAGACTCGCCATCAGCTCCTTTTTTGAATGTCTAACTCCGATAGGCTATTAATGTGATTTATCGCAATGAACTCGTTACAGAATTTTCCACCAAAATGAGAAACTGGAAATAAAACACAACTGACGGGTCCCTGCATTAGGTGACTTGTAACTGAATTTGATCTGATTTCAATGCTAATTCTCATGTTCAGAGTGCAAAAGGGCAAGCCACTCATTCACATTCACTGAGATGCTAGTTCCGTATTATTTGTGTAAGTACGTTGGAAAGTCTCATGTTTCTGAAATGTATGGAATATTGAAGCATGCAGTGGTTTGGCATATGAAGTCAGCTTGTCTGAGTTCATATCCTAACCCTAGCTCCTTACTAGCTGGGTGAACATGGGCATTATTAAATCATTATTAAACTGAGACTCAGTTTCCCGTTCTGTAAAGTAGGAGCGACCATAGCTACCACCTCAAGGAGTTATGGTGGGGGTTAGAGGTGACCCTCCATGTAAACTGCTCAGTAGGTGTTGTTGTGGATGCTGGTGGTGGGGTGGTGACGCTTATGACCGGGCAGGTTTGAGAGTAGTCCGGTCACACGGGGCTGGCCCTCAGGAGCAGCTCTGCCTCTTACTGGCTGGGCATCTTTGAGGAACGTACCCTCTCTCATTTTCCATTTTCTCACACATGAATGAGGATGATTATAGTTATCTGGTACACCTGTTGGGAAGATGAAATCAAATAGAGTATTAAAAATAGTGTTTAGCAAAGAGATGGGTACACAAGGCACTTAAGAAATGATAGCTATTATTATGAAAACCGAAAATTGGAAAACTGCTATTTAGTTTACCTATATAGTACAGATATCATTCAAACTAATATTCCCTCTTACCATGACCTTCCACTCCTTCCTGTGGCATTAGACATCATGATTATTATTTTCTGAATTACAGGTTAGATTCTGATACCAAGAGTTCCAATATGCTATCTGATTTTTTTTGGTTTTATATTTTTTTTAATACCTACGTTTCATGAAGTTTCATACTTGGAAATTTGAGAATCTTTTTATTGTCGTGATACAGACTTGACTTGTCCCCGCTGGGTTTCACTTGCAGTCCACGTTTTTTGCTTTTCCTCTTTTTTCTCCTTCCTTCCTTTTCCCCTCAGTCTTCCTTCTAATCTTTCATCCTTGACTTCTTCCCTTTCTTCTTTATAATTAGAGACACGTCCCCACTATAATCCTGGAAACTCCCTGTAACACGAAGGACTAGATCTGTTCTGTGGAACAGCAACACTGAGAAAGCAACCTCAAGTGAACGCTGACCTTTTTGGGTACCATATGTCCATTTAATGATCATCTACCCTGCCACACAGAGGCTACTATGGCGCCTATGGTTTTTGCTCTCATTTCTGCCTAAACTTGACATTCTTCCAATGCACTGTTAATTTCAGGTTGCGAACGTTGGATACATTTTTAACCTATGCTTCTTTCTTCGATGCTACTATAAGTCTATTAGCCCTCAATTGTCTCTTACCTACTAATTTTAAGTCTTTAAAGAAGATGACACAACCAAATCTAGTTTTGCAAAGTACCTCAACAATATAAAAAGGTATTATCGCTTTTGGGTCAAGTCCTGGCCACGCAGGGAAAGTGTTCCAGGCAAAGCCAACAATTTCTTTCTCAGTTGCCAAGACTATAGCCATTTGTCTATTGGCACCAAGTTGTGGGTGAAGCTGAGTTATCTAGATTGCCTCCAATAAAGAAGATTCTCACTTTCTGAAAACGGTATGTTTCATTTCTGGAGAGGAACAAGTACCAATGGTGTTGATGCTACTGTTAATATTAACAGGTATCGTGTGGGGCTTCTTGCCTTTTCTCTGAAGAAGGGAAGGTCATCGTGAGGTTCGGGGAACTGTGCAGGGAATCCTTTCTCCAGGCACATCTGACAAGGCTCTTGGGAGAACAAGGGTGGGAGAAGCAGGAGCAGATTTGTGGTCAAGGGGGCAGAGTTGTGCCCATCCATTTTGGGGGGCAAGATGGCATAATGGGGAAGAGCCCAGGCTCTGGAGGCAGACCTAGCCCGCTTCAAGAGCCAGCTTTACTGTTTGTTAGTTGTATATGACCTTGTATAATTGTCTAACTTCACCAAGCTTTGGTTTCTTCATCAATTATTTATTTTTTTTAATGATTTATTTTTTTAAAAGTTTTATTTTATTTATTTTGACACGGAGAGAAAGCAGGGGAGGGGCAGAGAGAGAGAGAGAGAGAGAGAGAGAGAGGAAGAGAATCCCAAGCAGGCTCCTCACTGTCAGTACAGAGCTCAACGTGGGGCTCGAACCTCGAACTCACAAACCATGAGATCATGACCTGAGCTGAAAACAAGAATCAGACACTTAACCGACTGCACCACCCAAGCACCCCTCTTCATCAGTTAAATAAAAGCAATAATGGTGGCTTTCCTTCAGGGCTGTGGTGAGAATTGAGAGAGAGCATGCATGGAAACCATTCAACACCGGGCCAGGCACATGTTGAGCTCAGTAAATGTTTAGTATTGTCATGGCTGGTTTTAGAATTACTATTATGTTCCTATCCTTACTAAATTCTACAATTTAATAATTTACGTAAGGGATGAGGGGTTTTTGCCTCTTCCAATCAGTTGTGTGATCCTTGACTTCCACCCCTGGCTTTAAAACAGGAATGGCTTATTTCTGCTCATGTGTTTTGTTTTTGTTTTTTTCTGTCTGTTTGACTATAAAGAGGATAAATCATCATCTGTCCTTCCTTCCCACTCTTTTTCTTATCCATTTGAATACAATAAAACACCTTGCCTAATGTGGGTTTCGCGCTAAGCCACATAGACATCAGAGAAATGTGGTCGCTTGCTCCTGCCATTTGAAATGGGGATTTGGCTACAGTGAATCCCTGCTGATGAGAGAGAGTTGTAGAGGTCTCAGGGCCCTGACTGTTTGGGTCTGAAGGACTCGGGCTCTCGCTACCTCTAGGGGTGATTTCATTTTTAGAGCCTGGGGACTCTGATGGGCTGTTTTTGGTCTGGTGTCAGGGGACTCTGCAGACATCTGCGTGACCTTCCCAAAGGCCTCTTCCTCCCTGATTAGCACATGCTGGGGTGTAAGGTGAGTGTCATCTCAGTCCTCCCTGGCCTTTGTCGGCTGCATGGATGCTGGGAGCCTCCAGCTGAAACTGAGAGGTGGCCAGGAAACAAAGGTCTGACAGTAGACGGGATAAGGTCAGTAGTGAAGCTGCAAGGCTGAAATCATAATGTGTGCACTGGGATCTTTTTGGCTTAAGTGACCTGTGGTTGCCATATCACTTCATTTTGTTTTTATGAGTATATTTCTTTACTTACAGAGTGACTTCACATTGAGTAGAAAAATTCAGTCTTTTCCTCCCTGTGTTTTCCTTTACTGTTACGTGCCTCTCACATTTGCAATGCCTCTGACACATCGATCACCAGATATGTGACCCCCACCAAGCAATTCTCTGACACCGGTGGGTGTTCTACAGTTCGACTTAATTCTGACATTACTTACCTGGAATTAGGGTCAGACCCCACAGGTCAACAGTTCGGTCAGGAAACGCAGATTGTAGGTCCCCAGGCTACCCACAACTTCTATCCAATTGACTATTGAAGTTCTTATGGCCTCTTCCTCAGGTTTGATTAGTTTTACTAGAGCAGTTCACAGAACTCAGGGAAACACTTATGCTTAGCAGTTTATTGAAGGATCTGATGAAGGAAACAGGTGAAGAGCCGGGTGAAGAGATATATAAGGTAAGGTCGGGGAGGGTCCCAAGCTTCTGTCCCCATGGAGTTGGGGTGTGTCACCCTCCAGTACATGGATGTGTTCACTGGCCTCGAAGCTGCCTGAACCCCATTACATAGGGATTTCATGATGATTTCATGAGACATGATCAGTGATTAGCTACATTTCTAGCCCTTCTCCCTCCTCAAGAGAATGGAGGGTGGGGGGTGTGGAGCTGAAAATTCCAAGCTTCTAATCATGGCCTAGTCTCTCCTGTGACTTCCTTTCATCCGGAAGACATCCAGGAGCCCACCCAGATTCACCTTATCAGAACACAAGACATCCCTATCACCTAGGAAGTAACAAAGGAGCTCTGTGCCAGTAAGTGGGGGGCAGAGACCAATATGTATTTTCCATTACCTTACATGCACACATCAACCGGTATGATCGTCACAGTGACCTTATTTATTTATTTATTTATTTATTTATTTATTTTAATATCAAATTTGTTATCAAATTGGTTTCCATACAACACCCAGTGCTCATCCCAACAGGTGCCCTCCTCAATGCCCATCACCCACCCTTCCCGCCCTCCTGCCCCCCATCAACCCTCAGTGTATTCTCAGTTTTTAAGAGTCTCTTATGGTTTGGCTCCCTCCCTCTCTAACTTTTTTTTTTCTTTCCTCTCCCCCATGGGTTCCTGTCAAGTTTCTCAGGATCCACATAAGAGTGAAAACATATGGTATCTGTCTTTCTCTGTATGACTTATTTCACTTAGCTTAACACTCTCCAGTTCCATCCACGTTGCTACAAAGGGCCATATTTCATTCTTTCTCATTGCCACATAGTATTCCATTGTGTATATAAACCACAATTTCTTTATCCATTCATCAGTTGATGGACATTTAGGCTCTTTCCATAATTTGGCTATTGTTGAGAGTGCTGCTATAAACATTGGGGGTGCAAGTGCCCCTATGCATCAGCACTTCTGTATCCCTTGGCCAAATTCCTAGCAGTGCTATTGCTGGGTCGTAGGGTAGATCTATTTTTAATTTTTTGAGGAAACTCCACACTGTTTTCCAGAGTGGCTGCACCAGTTTGCATTCCCACTAACAGTGCAACAACAACCTTTTGAGGCAGGCAGGGGCAGTCTTGGCTCCTATGTAACAAAGAGGAAAATGGAGACTTTCCTTAATAAGTCTTCCTAATTAGGTGGCTCCTGGCTCCCGTTCCAAGTGTAGAGTGTTTTGGGCTGGGCTGACTTTATTGCTAGGTAAAGACAATGGTGTGGCTTGAGGTCCATTGGGACAATCTCCAGGCACCAAATTACTTCTACTTTTCTGTAGTGATTTTCTGAAATTCTATCATTTTGAGTCAATCGTACCTTTGATTTAGCCAGTGTCTCTCCAAGCCCTCTCTTTCAAAATGCAAAGACTCCCTAGCAGGGGGAGATAAGTCATAAATGGCAAATCAGTTTGTCCAATTAATTTCTCTCTTGGCAGCCAGCTGAGACTCGGGTGGTTAAGGATGGAAATGTCGATGGCAGATGGGGAGAAGGAACCTCTGGAGTTTGAAGCCCTGTCTGAGAAGAGCAGACCTCAGAGAGTGTATTGGTTTTCTATTGCTCTGTAAGAATGACCACAACTTTGTAGCTTAAAATAACACACATTTATCATCTTGCAGCTTCTGTAAGTTAAGAGTCAGGGCATGGCTTAGCTGGGTCCTCTGCCTAAGGTCTCACAAAAGTCCAAGCAAAATGCTGGCTGCGCTGCATTCTTTTCTGGAATTTTGGATCTTTGTCCAAGCTTACAGGGTTTGTTGGCAGAATTCGGTTCCTTGGACCTAGGCCTGAGACCCTCACTTCCTAGAGACTGCCTGTAGTTCCCTGCCCTGTAGCCCCCTCCACAGGCAGTTCACAGCACAGCGACTTGCTTCTTCAAGACCAACCACATATTTTCTCTCTCGAGTCTCTGAGACAGAGTGTTATACAGCGTAAGGCCACCAGGGGGGTGGCATTTTGAGATTTCACCTGAAAATCTGGATCTTGTTGGGCCCACGTTCTCACTGGGAGATAGCTGGTTGGTGAGTAGCAGGTGTCTACTTGGACATGGAAGGACTCTTTGGTTTCCCAGACTCCTTGCCTTCCTCCGATGCTGCACTCACACCACCACAATCTGCTCTAGTTCTTCCCTGTGTCTATTGTGGGCTTTTGAGTTCGTGACCCGGGATTACATTCTGAAGAGGCTGAGGAAATGTATGACTCTGGGAAATGGAATAAGGAGGCTGTGACTCAAGACGGGGGGTGGGGCTGCAGCAAACATGGCTCCACACCCCCTCCTGTGTCTAATTATAGCATCAAGGCAGTGGGACTGAACAAATCTGGGGTCCTTTCTTGGCTCTGTACTCACACGTATGGATGTCAGTCTATGATTTAGTCTCTTTGAGCCTCAGTTTCCTCGTCTGGAAATCCTCCCTTCCCCCAGAACTGCTGATTCAAATCGGGTTGGGTTGGGGCCGAAGAATCTGTAATTTTGACAGGTGCCCAAGGTGACCCAGTGGTCGGGCCACTTTGGGTGATGAGTCCATTCACAACCGGACATTAGCCGGCAGCTGTGGGCTTGGGAAATAGGAGCCTTTTTTTTTTTTTTTTTTTTTGAGAAAGTCATTGACAGTTGGGGCTTACCCTAAGCTGGCTAGAACTTGGGGAAAGACTTCAGTTTCAGACAGAATATTCCATGGAAAAAATATTGAGAAGTTAAGAATCTGGGAAGGTGGATACAGTTGCCTGCTGGATCACTGTGAGGACTGGAAATTTGTGTCTTATGTCTCACAGTAGTTTCTAAACCGCTGATGGGGCAGGGCTACCCAGCAGCAGAAAGCAGGGGCTCAGTAAATGTTGGTTGAATAAGCGAATCAATAAAAAGTAAACATTTGCCAGGATCCACCGGTCGGCATTCTGTCAGTGTGAACCTCTCCGAAAACACTCAGAGAAGTTCTCCTCTGTCTCTCAACAAGCTCCTTCTATTGAACTGAGTGCAATCTATAGAGAGATTATAGTTAAGGAGGGCCCCAATTTGGAGACAATCTTTTATTTCCAAGCCAAGAACAAATCAAGTGCCTCCAATGTCCTGGTTTGAAAATGCAAAGCTCTAATTTGTCAGTGAAAAAGAAATCCTTTCGGTTTCTGAGCTTCACATGCTGGAACATATTTTCCCAACCAAGAGGAATTTCTAGTAACTAACAGGTGCAGAGAGCCTCCATTGTAGGCAAACTTGGGTTCTATCATTTCAGGATCATGTTTGAAAATAGAAGGGAGTTTCAAGTAGTCTGATACAAATGCTGATTGTTACAAAGCTTTGTGGTTAAGAGAACATGAGATTTATCAAACTGCACACTTTAATATTGGGCAGTCTCTTGTTTGTCAATCATTTCTCAATAAAGCCATAAAAACAAAAAGACATGAAGTGTAGAAGGGCACATATGCACTATGAAGTCCTGTTTAGGCTAAGTCTTTGCTTCCCTTAAAATATATTTTGGTCAATTAATTCATATATTTTTGGTCCCGTCTCTGTTTAACACACAACATTGGTTTGGTTTAATAACCCAAGAGAGCCTTTAAATATTTCATAGCTGATGGTCCTGATGAAAACTTAACTCATACCAAAGTTATTTTTTATTTATGGGCTTCTGAGGGCATCCATGGTGCTCCACGAAGCATGAGAAAGACAAGTTTATGCTCTGGGCCTTCTGTGAGTACTTAGCATTTAGAAAGCAGTGACAAGTATGAGCGTGAGTGGCTTTGTGAGTTATTTGGGGTGATAGCCTCCTGGGAGGAACGCCATGCTGTCCTGCTTGGAGCAAAATGATTACACAGGTATGGTCACCAGTCATTGCATTTGGAGTCATTTTTCTACAAGTGGTGATGAGCATTTAAGGGACAGAAGAATTGGGGAGGGGAGATGGGGAAAAGAAAGGCATTTGAAATGAGGGAAACAGCGTGACAAAGGCACAAAGGTGCTGTGGCTGGTGTATTTATGGACGCATTGGGGAACAGAATCAAATGAGGCTGGGTAACGTGGTGAGCCTGGATTATGAAGGCTCTGGAGAGGGAGGCCGCAGAATTTTAGCAAATGGAAATAGAAGGTTTTCTATTGAAGGTTCCTGAGTACACAAATGCTATAATAGTTTAAATGTTTTAATTGAAGATTCTTGTATATAGATAATGGTATAAGTACTCTTGTATACATTGACCCATAGCAACCCTGTGATGTAAACACTCTTTTCAGTGTCTCATTTTTTAAGTGAGGAAACTTGGGCACAGGAAAGTGGTTGACATAGGATTTGAACCCAGGCTACTTGGCTCTAGAGCAAATGCATTTAATCAGTAGTGTGTTTAGGACTCCTATAGTGATAAGTCGTATATAAGGAAGGTTAATCTGGTGGTGATATTCAGGGTTAATTGGAAGGAAAAGACTCCTGGTGGTGAGCAATCCAGTTAGGAGGCTATGGCAATAATCTGAGGCATACCAGAAGCCATTCACATCTTTGCTTCTGGCCGCCCCTCCATCACTTGACTTCATCTGTCCCTACTAGTCCTATGCCGATTCCAGGCACCGTTATTTTCTGCCTCCGCTTCGCTCTTCTGCAATCCATTCTCCACTCTGCAGCCAGAGGATCTTTGTAAAGAGCAAATCCGAACAGATTGCTCCTTTGATTAAACTTTCCTTGTAAAATCTCATTCCTTCAGGAGCTGGCTCTCATTTTCTTCTCCAGCCCCATTTCCAGGCACCTGCGTCCTTTCGCACCAGTAAATGTCAGCTGTTATTATTACCCCGCCGCAACCCACTTATCACACCATTGTATTTGCTGAATGAAGAAAGTCAGTGAGTGGGAAGAGAGATTAAGAGATGGATATGAGTAAGAGGCAGATGTCTGGCTTTAACACTTCCTCTCCACCTATGGGCCTGAAGCAAAGAAATCCAGAGGAAAAGGATCTACCTTTCTATTCCGAGGCCTTGGCAATCTGGCCTTCCAGATCTCGTCCTGCAAATGCTGTCCTTTTTAGCAGCGCCCTCTTAGGTGGGGGGGGGGGGGGGGTCTGTTTCCAGCCCTGCATCCTGTGCATCTCCCTGGTCTCCTGGCTCCCCTGCCTGGAAGCTTGGGGCCTGGCCATGCTCACTGCATGCAGCTCCAGCTGTAGGAAGCTGGCCTCAGAGCCCCCGCCCCTCTGCTGCCCTGGGAAGGGAATTCACCTCATTTCAAGGGAAAAGGAGAGGATGATTCAAAGATGAGCAGATAGTTTCAAGATGGTTGACTCAGAGAATGATTAAGAGGAGAAAGCCGGAGGGGTACAGAAGGAGGACAGAGGCTGGGCTGGTGAAGGGCGGGGGGCCTCTGGTGGCCAGCCACGGGGCTGGGCTTCAACCCCGTGCCTGACCTCAGGCACACCACCCAATCACCCACAGCCTCAGCCCGCTCTCTCCCTCCCTGGGGCCAATGACAGTAGCTGCTTTACAGGAGTATCAAGGAGATCAAAGAAAAAGTGGCCCTCAGGCACTTAGCGTGACGGCCCGGGGCAGGAAGCACCCTCTAAAAGTCAGCTGGCATTACTTTAAGTGGGCAGTGAGAACAAAAGTGTGTACTCTATCCAAGCGACTTCTCAATTTTTGGGTCTCAGGAGGGCTCCTTGACACTCTTAAATATTACTGAGGACTTCAAAGAGCTTTTGTTTATATGTATATCTTGTGATATTTGTTTACATTAGAAATTAATACCAAAATAGTTAAAATATTTATTAATTCATGTAAGAACGATAACAAACCCATTATGGTACCGTATTTTTTAAAAATGAGAAATCATCATCTTTGCCAAGGTAAAAGTCCTTAGAAAAGTGGCGTTGCTTTAGACTGTTGCCAACCTCCTTGATGTCTGGCTTCAGAGAGGACAGCTGGGTGATCACGCAGTCTGCTGCACCTGTGCCTGTCACGGTGCCTCTGGAGAATTCCATGTGCACTTGTGAGAGACTGGGAGTGAACGAGGCAAATAACGTCTTGGTGCTCTTAGGAAATAGTTGTGGCCCCAACGACTGGCTGAAGGGGTCTCAGGTGCCTTTCAGGGTTCCCAGAACACACTTTGAGAACCACTGACCTAAAAGAGAATTTTGAAAAAAATCCTTTTTCAATTTGTGAAAAAAGATCGTGCCCAAAATGAGATTGCACGTCATTTCCATCACGTGGGCAAAAAACGAAGGAGTCTGGCAATACCAGGTGTGTCTGAGGTTGTGAAACATCAGGAAGTCCCAGCCACTGCTGGGATGCTCCTTGCTCAACCGCTATTGGACGTTATCATCTGCTCTGTTCGTGCTGTACCACTCAGCTGTTCCACTTCTGAGAACTGAGGGACAGACTATGGTATCTTTATGTAATAGAATACTACACTTAAATACCACAATGAAAGGAACAGGCATAGAACATGGAACACGGTTGGCCCTTTGGTGTGGTTTTGGACTGTGCAGATCCACTTATGTGCAGATTTGTTTTAATAAATACGGTACAGTACTGTAACTGCATTTTCTCTTCCTTATGGTTTTCTTGGTAACATTTTTTTCTCTAGCTTACTTTATTGCAAGAATGCAGTATATAATGCATGTGACATACAAAATATGTGTTAATCTACTGTTTGTGTTAGGTAAGTCTTCTGGTCCATGGTAGGCTATTAGCAGTTACATTCTGGGGGAGTCAAATGTATCCACAGATTTTCAACGGTGCGGGGCAACCACACCCCCGTGGTTGTTCAAGGGTCAACTCTACTCTAATAATAGTAATGTGATGTATTTACATAATAGAATGCTACAATTGAAGATAAATCCACTAGATTGGGGTGCCTGGGTAGCTTGGTTGGTTGTGTCTTACTCTTGATTTTGGCTCAGGTCAAGATCTCATGGTTTGTGAATTCAAGCCCTGTGTCAGGCTCTGTGCTGACAGTGTGGAGCCTGCCTGGGATCCTCTCTCTCTCTCTCTCTTTCTCTCTGCCCCTCCCCTGATCATGCTCCCCCCCACTCTTAAAAAAAATTTATGCACCCCAGTGTTTATAGCAGCACTATTGACAATAGCTAAAGTATGGAAAGAGCCCAAATGTCCATTGACAGATGAATGGAGAAAGAAGATGTGGCATATATATATATACACACACACACACATACATACAATGGAGTATTAAATGTGGATAGAACTAGAGTGTATTATGCTAAGTGAAGTTAGTCAGTCAAAGACTATGACTTCACTCACATGTGGAATTTAAGATACAAAACAGATGAACAGAAGGGAAAGGAAGAAAAAATAATATAAAAACATGGACGGGGACAAAACATAAGAGACTCTTCAATATAGAGAACAAACTGAGGGTTGCTGGAGGGGTTGTGGGTGGGGGTATAGGCTAAATGGGTAAGGGGAAGACACTTGTTGGCATGAGCACAGGGTGTTATATACATAGGGGACGAATCACTGGATTCCACTCCTGATATCGTTATTGGACTATACGCTAACTAACTTGGATGTAAATTAAAAAACCAATAATCAATGAAAAAATAAATTCACTAGGGCCATGTTAATATGAATAAATCTCAAAAACAATGTTGAGCAAAAACTATGTAACAGAGATGCAAGTCCAGAGTGCCATTTGCATCCAGTTTGAAAATATGCAAACAAACCTATATGTTACTGATGGGTACGTACATATGTAGTGAAGCTATCGAATCATGCATAGAATGAGAAAGACCAAATTCAGGGAAATGGTCCCACCTGAAGAATAAGGATAGGCAACAAAATCAAGGAGGAGTTTTGGGAGGATTTAACTGTATCTGTAGTGTCTTATTTATCTATTTTTAAAATCTGAATTAAAAAAATAAATTTCTGGGGCGCCTGGGTGGCGCAGTCGGTTAAGCGTCCGACTTCAGCCAGGTCACGATCTCGCGGTCCGTGAGTTCGAGCCCCGCGTCAGGATCTGGGCTGATGGCTCGGAGCCTGGAGCCTGTTTCCGATTCTGTGTCTCCCTTTCTCTCTGCCCCTCCCCCGTTCATGCTCTGTCTCTCTCTGTCCCAAAAATAAATTAAAAAACGTTGAAAAAAAAATTAAAAAAAAAAATAAATAAATAAATAAATTTCTGTTTAAGCAATTATTTGCTGGGAAAGAGTATGGCGAGAAAACGAGCCATGGCAATAAAAATTAACCATCTGGCAAAAGCCTGTGGGCAATGACCAGCAAATTCCTCACTCACGTTGATTGTGTGGACAGGGTCCAGTGAGGGGCAACTGAGTTCCAAAGGCTCATTTGTAGTTGGTTCTTCAACGTTTAGCATGGATTTTCCCATAGAAACAGTTGAGCAAGTTGCCTAAAGACCTAGACAAGGCTGGTCTGCCCAGCCCACAGAAACCCATGAACTTCGCAACCTGCCTGACCCACGGAAGGAGATGAGCAGGGCTGAGAAGGAGTTCCCTCAGAAAGTTTCCTCTGTCTTGGAGAGCTGGGAACTGATCCTCCCTGGGAGCCTTGGCCTGACCCTCCCTGGACCTCCCTTCCAGCCCAGTTTGGGGGTCAGGGATTCTCACACTTCTGAGCCAGTCAAGGTTGGCGAGGTAGGATCCCTATTTGGCAGGACAATCTGGAGTATGTGTTTCTGGGGGTGGATGGCCTTGGGGCCAGGAGATATGGGGAGGCCAACCTTC
Organism: Neofelis nebulosa; assembly: GCF_028018385.1. Classification (NCBI taxonomy): domain Eukaryota; kingdom Metazoa; phylum Chordata; class Mammalia; order Carnivora; family Felidae; genus Neofelis; species Neofelis nebulosa. The sequence goes on from NC_080783.1 coordinate 28,884,025, forward strand.
CAGCGTAAACCTTTGAGTTGAGACCACTCTTTATCCTCATCAGCTTTAGAGTCATCTCTCACTGACTTTCTGCCAAGACCTTTTTTGTTTCCTCTTTCACTGCCACCCTGGTTGTTTCAGACCCAAGATTCTCTCTTCTCTCCTCTGTTCCATGGAGGAAAAAGCCTCCTCCTGGGGCCTGCTATACAGTTGACATTCTGCTGCTGGTGACTCCAGAATTTCCTTATAGGAGGGCTGAGGGGTGCTGGTTTGGTTGGAAGGAAGGGTTTGAAGTTGTATTTATGCACCATTTTATTTTTTTAATTTTTATTATTTTTTTAAATGTTTATTTATTTTTGAGACAGAGAGAGACAGAGCATGAATGGGGGAGGGTCAGAGAGAGGGAGACACAGAATCCGAAGCAGGCTCCAGGCTCTGAGCTGTCAGCACAGAGCCCGACGCGGGGCTCAAACTCACAGACCGTGAGATCATGACCTGAGCCAAAGTCGGACGCTTAACCAACTAAGCCACCCAGGCGCCTCTATGTACCATTTTAGACAAGACGGAGGCAACACCGGTTGTCCCTAGTCAATAGGGTGGGGGCTAATGGAGAGACGAAGGCTGAGGCCAAGTTACTGCCCCAAGCCCCAGTCTTCTTAACCAACTCAATGAAAGTCGATTCTCTTCCCTCTTTTCAGTGTCTAAAGCGAGAACTCTGCTTGGGGGTTTGGGGGAAAAGGGAGAGACTAAAAATAAAAGATGACGGGAAAGTAAAGAATGCTCTAAGAGGAGCGCCTGGCTGGCTCAGTCAGTCAGGCTGAGTCACAACTCTTGATCTCAAGATTGTGCATTTGAGCCCCATGTTGGGAACCTACTTAAAAAAAAAGCCTACTTAAATTAAAAAAAAAAATTTCTCTAATAGAGTCTCATATGTGTTGGCCTTGATATTCATTGAAACATATGTCTAGTTCATTGGAAGTACATTTCTATATTACAAGCTTTTATCAATAGCAATAGCATATAAAAAAAGATACTGTCCATCATTCCAACCTAAGTGCTCTCATTTTTGGACATTCCCTTTCAGTCCTTATTACATGTTTGTATGGCTGTAGATTATAGGGGCACAGACTTTTTATCTTAGCATTCTTACTAATGAATACACGTTTCTCTATGCTCCTATGTACCTGTCACATTTACTTACTTACAGTAAAACCTTGGATTGTGAGTATCTTGTTCTGTGAGTGTTCCGCAAAAGGAGCAAACATTTCTCATAAATTTTAACTTGATAGACGAGCGATGATTTGCAATACGAGCAGTACGTGATGTCAAATGTAACATGATCACAACTGGGCCATGGTTCTCTCTCCCTTTCTCTCTGCCTCTCTCTGTCTGTAGGATTGTGGGTGATCGTCTCCCATGCTCAGATGCTTGGTCTCAGGCCACAGTGTTTGGCTGAAATCAGTGATTTTTCAGAACGTTGGGAGGTGCCCACAACCAGCACTAGGGTATTTTTGGTCACTTCAAAGCACCTACATACAGTCCTTTGCTTGTCCATACAAGAGTAAGCTTAGGAATGCCTTGCTTCATTCTAGGTCAGGCTGCCTGCAGATAGAGACCCTTTCTTCTGCTCCTTATTGCCAGTTACATTCAATATAGTATATGACAAGTTTATTAATACTGTGCTACAAAAAAGATTCCATTCAGCCAACAGATAGCAATGATTCCGTTAGTGATAGTGGAAGTTGTCCTACACAATAACTCTCCTCTCTCTTGTCTCCCTCCCACCAGCCACGAAGGTTTTCAAAAGTAAGTTCAGATTAATTTATTTTTCTTTAAATTTTGTATTTTCTTCATTATTTGGTATTATATTACAGCATTACAACCATTTTTATATGAATATTTTTGGGGTGTGGGACGAATCATCTGAGTTTCCATTATTTCTTATGGGGAAATTTGCTTTGATATAGAAGGGCTTTGGATTACAAGCGTGTTTCTGGAACGAATTATTCTTGCAAACCGAGGTCTTACTATGTTTTTCTTTTGGAAGCTGTTCCATTCCCCCCCACCCCCACCAGCTTTATTAAGATATAACTGACACATAACATTGTGTAAGTTTTAGGGGTCAACATGATGATTTGACATACATATATATATTGGGAAATGATCACTGCAATATGTTTGGTTAACATCAATATTTTTTTCTTGTGATGAGGACTTTTAAGATCTACTCTCTTAGAAACTTTCAAATATACAATACAGTAGTCCCTGTGCTGTACATTACGTCCCCAGGCTGTACATATCTTATAAGTGGATGTTTGTACCTTTGACTACCTTCATCCATTCGCCCCACCCCTCACTCCACGACTCTGGTAACCACCAATCTGTTGTTCTCTCTAAGTTGTTTCTTTTTTGTTGTTGTTGTTAAGATTCCACAGACACACACTTTTTTTTTTCTCAATGCCTAGTAATACTTCGTTGAGTAGATATTAACGGATTGAAGAAAAGGTACCTGAGTTCTAACTCAGGGAGAACATTAAGACCTCATAGAGTTAACTAAAGGAGTAAAGGAGGCAATAGATGTAACATAATTACAATAGCATCTTAAAAGAATAAAGGCTAACTGCATGTTGGCTGTTTTTATCTATAACCATATCTTCACCTTTGTTCTTTTAAAAAGCCCCACCCATTTAAGGGAAGTCAGCCTCTCCAGGGACACCCTACTACATCTCCCCCCCACCCCCCACATTTAGAGACCAAGGTTCACACGGATGATAATTCTGGATCTCAGCCTAGCAAAACGACCTAAGTAGCTTCATTTCCATTTCAAGAAAACACCTCAATTCACTTCACCTTCCCTCTTCACCACGTAAGAGTTACTTTGGTGAGGGGAAACCTGGGTGGAGACCAGAGCAGGGGCAATGGGAGGAGGCAGTTGGAAAAATCTTGGGGCTATGCGTTCATGCTACGACAAATATTTGTTAAACAACTGGTTTTTTGAGCCAGTCACTGAGCAAGGCTGCTAGGCCCTGGAAATATAGATGAAAGATGTTTTTTGCTCTCAAGCTGCTCCCTGTGTAGAAAGGTGTGAAATGCGGAAAGAGTGCAGGAGAAGAATGCACTGCTTAAGAGGTCAGGGGGCTGCCTAGCCCACACCGGCTGATGCTCCAGCTGAGCTGGGTACGGTTCCTCGAGGAATTGGTCCATTTAGGCAATTACGCTACATTTGAAAATGCAGGAACCAGACCACGAAGGACTTGTGCGCTGTGTGTGGTAGAAGGCTTCTCTTCCCTCCCCCAGCAGGCCATGGAAGAAACTATAAGGGACAGAAGGAGTGAAGAATGAAGGTTTACCCCTTTGTCCTTCCCCACATTTTCCTTGTTTCTCCTCGACTGCCCCCACAGAATTGTCCTGCAATAGCACACGGGTTATAGTCAGGGAGGAGAAGGGAGAGGAGAGCCAGGAGGAAGAAGTGCCTAAGAACACAGGTAGAGGAAAGGGGAGTTTTGGAGAAAACTGGGTGGCGTAGTCATCTGTAGTTAGGGGCTGTACAAAGAGTAGCCAGAGACTGCCAGAGAGAATAAATTTCCCATACCACAGAGCAATTCGTCCACCCCACACTTCGTCTCCTAGTTATTTATGAGTTTATGGAACTTGAATAAAGACCAGGCAAGTTTTTCTGAGTTTGCTTCTTCATTTACTACGTCTATGTTGGACTATTTTTTCCTATGACCAAGTTCAAAGTTAGGTTGATGGACTAATTGAAAGCTGGGGAGGACTCACGTTGGCGGTAAATAAAGCAGCCATTCTGATAAATTCCTAATCTCAAGCCAAGTTTTCTCTCAACAATGAGGCACTTAAGTACAGTGAGATGGTGTTTTTACCTGAGATAGAGTTTACCTGGGGATATATTGACATTAACTTCGAAAAGTTTTTTTTAACGTTACCTTTATGTTTCTAATTTTTTAACTTCTGTGAAGTTGAAAATATATATAATATTTTAACAAGTACTGAGCTTGACTTAAATATTTTTTCCTTTGCTATTTGAGGTTATTAGGGCTGGGCGGTGAGCAGAAGACTATTTGAACATTGGAAAGAGCATGCTGATTCCTTTAGCAATACTTTTGAACAGTCTTTTAATGGCCTCCTTAGAAGTTCTATGAAGACTTGAGTGGAACAGCTACCATTCAGGAGTGATAAAGATATCAACGCTAAGAATACACTACGTAATGTTGCAAACCCACTATGGTCTAGAAGATCCTGTATGTCATGCTAGGAGTTTATTTTGGAGCAAAAAATGGAAATTAAAATCAACTGGAGAAGCCAAGTAGGAAATCATTCAAAACCTCATATTGAAGAGACCTTAGGAGGAAAATAGCATGAGCAGTGATTTCATCAAAATGAGGTGTAAAAAAATAAACAGATGGGGGGACATGGCAGGAAAAAAAAATTATAACAAATCTGTTTTTCTTTCCAGATACTTTCCCCAAATAGCTAAACCTGTAAAAGTTACATAATGCACAATTAGTAATGCTGCGTTGTACCCCTTTCGGTTTTTCTTTCCCTTTTTCTCATATGTCTACCTGTGATCATGTAGGCGGAATCAGAAGACACGTACTCCTCAAAACCAGGAAAAGGAGAGAAAGTTCAGACCCAGTAAGCCATCCCCGTCAGTTAGGATTTAGTTCATCTGCACGGAAGAGAGACCTGGTTTCTTCAGCTTACACAAAGGACATTGGCGTTGTCCTCACAGGACAAAGAATCTGGGCAGGCCGTCCAAAGCAGGTGCTGGTGCCTGAGGAAGTCACTGAGGACCTGGGCTCCTTCCAGTCACCGTGGTTTCACCACCAGGCATTGTGTTTATGCTCTAGCAAGTTAAACAAGGAGAAAGTGCAGAGTGAAAGGCAGAGGCCCGCGCCCCTGCCCCAGACGGTCCCCTGGAAGCCCCGCCCTGTGATTCTTGCTTTCATTAGCAATCAGCCAGCACTGATTTCCACGGTCACCTCTATCCATAAGGGAATCTGGGAGAGGGGAGGGGTACTTGGCCACCCCCAACAAAATTGAGTTCTTTTGATAATGAAGAAGGGGGTATGCTTCTATTCCTGATTTTTAAAGTATTTACTTTACCCCATTTGCCATTAAGTGGAAGTTAAGGTTAATCTATTTCTCTTATGACCTTTCATTTTCTGATGCCTCTGATAGTAGACATTCAACAAATAAATGTGGGTTGATTGATAGATTGATTGACTCATTATACTAGTAATTGCCAGGCATACTTCATGTCAGTATACTAGGATATTTACAAACAAAATATATGTTCCTGCACTCAAGGGGCTTATCAGTGCAATTTCAGGCATTCATGTACATAAAGTAATTAGAGAACAATCTCACTGGTACAAAGGGTATATTATCTTCATTTGTGTGTGTGTGTGTGTGTGTGTGTGTGTGTGTTTATTTACTTATAATGTTAATGTATCTGTTGAATAGGACTTGGTTCCAGGGGTGTTTTCGTTAAGTTGTTTGCTTAAATATGATCAGTCCTGCCGAAAAACATAATAGCAGCCTTAGACACTTGGATTCTCACTGCATCATCACTTGTGGGATGGTCACACAGCCTTTCTACTTCTCAGTCTCTGTATAAAATATAGAATGTGCTAATAGCTATCCGGTATAGGTATTGGGTAAGTGAGTGCCGACGTAAGACAGTGAAGGACGTGCACGGGCTCATAAATCAGACTATCCAGAATCTTTTTCCAGGTCTGTCATTTACTAGCTTGTAACCAGGGATATATGCTTCAGTTTCCTTATCCATAAAGTGGGTGATGGTGGTCCAAACTACAGAGAGCTGATGTGGCGATTAAGTGAGTTAATATATGCTGAGTATTTAGAAAGAACTTGGCATGTAGTAAACAATAAAAGTTAGCTATTATTATATAATTTTTCTTTTTTTTTAAGTTTAGTTATTTATTTAGAGAGAGAACGGGCATGCGAGCAAGGGAGGGGCAGAGAGAGAATGCCAAGCAGGGTCTGCACTGTCAGCATGGAGCCTGACGTGGGGCTCGAACTCACAAACCATGAGATCATGACCTGAGCCGAAATCGAGAGTCAGATGCCCAGCTGACTGAGCCACCCAGTCGCCTGTATTATATAATATTTCCAATTATTTATCTAAAAGTAAAATAGACTCCATCTGGAAGTATGGGCTTGCTTTTCTCCCATGCACGTTTTCATGGGTGCTTTCTGGTTATTTCCTCTCCCTCCTCTTCCTCCTCCCCCTCCTCCCCCTCCTCCTCTGTGCATGTTCAGCCTGTGTCTGCTTTGACATCTTTGACTGGGCCCAAGGGGGACATCGGGAGCAGCTAAGATGGTTTTGAAGGCTGGAGAAGCAGCTCTGCAAGCTGAGTGCCCTGAGCCAATGTGATGGGCTCTTGAGCTGGGTGCCAACCAAAGTAAGGCAATGGGACCTTCCGGGAAAGATGCTGACTTCAGCTGTCACTCATGTCCGCTTTGGGATTCTCCCGAGGTCTCTTGACCCTACCCTGCCGTGGTTTGAAGTAGATTTTATTAGGCTTTCATTAACCCTCACGTCTGTCTTTTTTTTCTCGTTATCTGGCGTCTAAGCGGCTACATGAGAGCCAGTGCTGCGTACTTGGCCGGCATTCTGCCCAGCCCTCCCTTGAACACGCATTTCTCTTGCACCAAATCCCAAAAGTGAGGTCAGGGGTTTAGAGGCCCAACTCAGCTTGTTCATCAACACAGCAACAAGGCTATTTTTGTGTTCTTCCCCTTCTTCAATTTCCTTTTGAACCGGAATTGTAAATAAGATGCTCTGTGACCCATGGGTCAAAAAGGGAATAATCGGGCAAATAAATTTTGATTGTAATGACCATTACGAACGTAACGCATTAATAATGAATATCAAGGATTCAGCTCAAAGATGTTAAAGGCAAAGTCTCCATGAGTCTTTTTCCTCTCTCTCCCTTCCCATTCTTATTCCATAACTCATCTGTAGGTGGTGATAGGGGTTTTAAAAGCAAGTATAAATTTTCATCCCCCCCCCCCCCAAATAACTGCTAGTTTTTATCCTGAATAATATCCTTGACTGATGAAACCCGTTTTGTCTTGTACTATTTGCAAACAAAAAAGAAACAATAATCTACACTAATAAACAAATATGAGAAGGCATTTAAAATCCCTTTAATTTGCCTAATTAGGGAACTTTCGGGAGAGTGATTTTCAAAGGAAAACAGTTATGGCATTTGTGTCTAAATATATCTTCCTGCTTCTGTTCTACTCCAACCTGAGTGTTTTAAAAATTCTCATGTAGAGCTGATGTTCCTTTGTTAAGGATACTGTTTTTTGGAATAAGTTTTTTTTTTTAATTCCTTTTTATTTATGCAACCCTGAGCTTCCACGTTTCTTGGTGAGAGTGTTTCTGAGTTTCAAGGGAGTGATGTCTTGTCACAGCATTATATGATGTTGTGGGTGTGGGTTTTATTTTATTCCAGCAAAGCATTTAGCTCATTCTCTCTCTCATCTTCCTGAGCAAAGAGAAATGTAAACAGTGACAAATCGAGCTCTTCATGACTCTTTCCCGGATTTTTCTTCTGTGGTGTCACCGTCCACAGAGGTCAAATACATTGGGTATTAAGAAGAAATAATTTCATTCTATAGGGAACAATTGATATTATGAAAAGGAGTAGCAAATATTTTATGAAATACCAACTTATCAGGTAATTTAAATTTGCTGGATATGTGGGGCGCCTGGGTGGCTCAGTCGGTTGCGCTTCCGACTTCGGCCCAGGTCACGATCTCACCGTCTGTGAGTTCGAGCCCCGCGTCGGGCTCTGTGCTGACAGCTCAGAGCCTGGAGCCTGCTTCGGATTCTGTGTCTCCCTCTCTCTCTAACCCTCCCCCACTCATGCTCTGTCTCTGTCTCAAAAATAAAATAAAACATAAAAAAAATTTTTTTTTTAATTTGCTGGATATGCAAGGCCTCTCCTCTCTTAATTATTAGGCACAAAGTTGATAACCTTCATCTTGTAACTACAGAAAGACACTTCTATATGAACTTAGAGCATTTTTCATTGAAGCAAGGCTTCTCAACCCCTTCGCTGCGGGGGTCATCACATTCATTCTTCGTTGTGGGGGTTTGTCTTGTGACCTACAGGATATGTAGGAGCATCCCTGGTCTCTACCCACTAGATGCCAGTAGTGTCCCTCCCCCAGCGTGACATCAAAAACATGTCCAGATATGGCCAGATGTCCCCTGTTGGAGCGGGGGGGGGGGGGGGTGTGTGTGCCATATCTCCCTGAGTTGAGAAGGGCTGGTTTACAGTGATCTTCAATCTGGGAGTGTAGTGACAGTTTCTCTACAAAGGGCAAAATTATTAGAGCATGTTGAGAATCAGAAACCCCACATTGTTGATATGGAAGCCCAGGCACAGAAGTTTATGTGCTCTTGGGGATGAAAGGGGGAATTGGAGATTAAACTTCTGCAGTGCTTGGATCAGTCTGCCTGATCGCTTCTGATCAGATGAATACTAGGATGGGGAAGGGAGAAAACAGCTAGTTGTCCCTCTGGTTAGTCCAGCCTGCTTGCCAGCTGGCACTACGTTAAAGATACTTCCCAGGAGTTTTCAATGTTTAGGGTTCTAACATTACATATACATGAACTATAAAAAAAGAAATTTACAAATGGTTTTAGTAGAAATCAATGACTGCTCACGTCCATTAAAATAAAAAATGTAAGAAGTTTTATGTCCTTGCTCCCAACCTTTGTCTTTTTTGTTATTGTTTGTTATATATATATATATATGTGTGTGTGTGTGTGTGTGTGTGTGTGTGTGTGTATATTACACAGCTAACACACGTTCATTATAAAAACAGTTAAAGGTAGATATGAGCCAAAGGGGGGAAAAACCATCCCAAATCCCACGCTTAGAGAGAACTAGTATTAACCTCTTGGTGTATATTCTCCAAAGATATGATTGTATAGCTTCCTTTTTCATAAAGCCCACTTTGAATAACACTTTAATATTTACTTGATATCTACTGCTGCATCATGGTAATGCTATCTTGGTCTTTATAGGATACGTTTCTTCTGTAGACTCAGATGTCTTCTGATTTATGGTTATTGTTGCAAAATCCCAGCGAGGTAGAAGGAACAAGTATTGTTATCTCTTATTTATGAAGTATTAAAAGGTAAAGAGGGTTTAAGTGGATTACTTAATGCCACAGAGTTATCAGGGGAAGAAGTTTGAATAAGATTCCAGGTTTTCTGTTTCCTAATTCAATGTGCTTTCCATTAGTCTGTTTTAATTGTTTTAAGTATAGATTTATATAAAAACTGTCTTTACCAAAACTTCAGGTGCTTTAGGGATAATTTTTAACCCAGACAATGCCCGAACCCCTTACGGGAAGTTGTAATGATAAAGGGAGCCGGTGGAGGAAAAGCGTACATGAGATGAAAAGAGATATATCAGAATTAGTGCTCATAAACTTGGCCCTCCCCTCCCTCAAACCGGATTGCCATTTAAATGTGCTGAGCCTTGTGGCTGCTAGAGAGTAAGTGTGTGCATCACAATTCTCTGAACTAGAGCAAAACGGTACATATAACAACAAGGTCTGTAAGGCACAGACACACATTATAAATCAGTAAAATGGGCTGGGTATGCGTTAGGGAGAGGTGGTGACTGTGACAAATGACGGTGTGCATGTTCCCTCCAAAGGGGACAGCCACTCCTCAGCTCTAGTGGGAAAATGCACCCAGTGCTGTGAGGCCTCCTGATTTTACGGAAAAATCAAAACTAGGATTTTAATGGAAAACATCCTGATTAAAAACAAACACTGCCATCCACACCAGTAGATTAGCAAGTCAAGGGTGCCTTGCAGGCCTAGGTGTATCCTTGGCACGCTCAAATATTTTTAAAGTTCCATCAGGAACAACAATGGATCTGGTGGGTGAAAATCTTCCTTTCAACTTGGAAATGTTCCTCAAGAGGGAACCTGAGGGTGGCTCGATTTCTTCTTCTTTACAAAATGCTCCCCGGTTTTGTCTCCATTCAAGACATCTCCTCTCCTAGGGCTGCTGTCTACCCACTGTCCGCATCACGGCTCCCGCAGAGGTGTGCCCTGTCATGGGACAGGGGCTGATGGCACAGGCTTGGAGGCAGGAGGCTTCTGGTTAGTAGTTCTGAGACCTGTCACTCAGTCTAAGAAAATTGCCTTGCAGTGTCTACCCTTGGTTTGGTAAATCTTATCTGACAGTCTCCTCCTGGTCTGCAATTTCTCTGTAATTTCAGGTGATCTGTCCCTGCAGGAAACTAGAAGGTGATTTTCCATTCACAACCACGAACAGTTGTTTTTGCCTAAAAATATATTCATGAACTGATTTGTTTCCTTCAAATATAACAAAACCTTCTCCCCGGAATAGAAGGGGGCAGTCATTTCCGTCAGATTGTGTTCAGATTAGAGACATTCAAAAAAAAAATTTCCTGCTCTGGAGTTCTTCTAAGTTTTCTGTTATGAGAAAAACATTTCTCCCTGAAGAACTGAATTCAGGAGCCCAGCAGCACCATGATTTATTTTCCATTCCCTCCAATGCCCTATAAAACACATGCAAAAACGGCATAAACCAGTTCCAGATATAGATATAAAAATGTGCAGAGGGTATTTTGTTATGTAAGTTAATGTATTATATGCACCTATATGACGGTAAAGGGATGCAAAATTCTTCAAAGTACTTTGGGAGAATAAAGAACACGAAAACGTCCGGGTTTTTTTTTCACAGAATCATGTTATGAAGAAGTTGGCCATGAGAGGGCAGCATTGCCCACACAAATCACAGGATGGTTACTAAATTTGAACCTCACAGATACCGTTTTGAGTTTCAAACATCCACCATTTGGTTTCAAACACAAGCAATAATAATAGAAGCAACATCCTTTATGCTGGAAATGTCACAATTTTTTTCAATAAAACATCTTTATCTTATGGCCTGGGCAGCCATTAGGTCAAAGCTGTCCTGATCTAACAATGGCATTTATCTTTTTTCTCATGTTTCTTTTTTCTTTTCCAGCGGGTCTCTTTCACATTCTGTTCTGTTTCTGTGGTTTGATGACTTCTTTTTAAAAATCACCCTGCTCTTTTAAGATCCTGGCCACATTGTTTAACCCCAGGGAGCCTCAGCTTCTCTGTCTGTGAAACTCCCGGGCAGTCTGGGGTGGCGGATAAAACGCGGAGTCTGCTGTGGGCAGACGGTCTTGCGTTTTAGACCTACCTTTCCCCATCTGCGATCGGTGTCTGCCTCGCACAGCTCTTGTGAGGATGTGCTTTCTAATGGATTTATAAATGCCTGGAACATAGAAAGTGCTCAATAAACATCAAAGGAACAGTGTGTTTTCTTTTAATTGAATGAGTTAACATTTAAAAATCTGGAAGGATTGCATACAATTTCTTACCAATCCAGTCTCATTCACGCATGTTACTTGCCTGGCTTTCACGGACGCTCAGGTTTCTGTAGGTCCCTGGGTCCATTCATTATCTTCAGAAAATGCACCCTGGCCAGCGAGGACAGCCGAAGGGAGGAAAACTTTATTTTTGCCCCAGACTGCAGAAGATGATTGCGCCCTGGCCCAACAACGCTGCAGATTCTTTAATCTGAGCAATCCAAAACCCTTAGCGCGGCAATTTATCTAATTTGTTTCTTTTGTCAGATTTCATTCTGAGGTTGAAGCTTTTGAAAGACCAGGAGAGGGCATTTCCTATGCGAAGTTTGGTTTCCCTCCTTCCTGGGTGGCAGGTTGCAAGGTCGGGATTGTCAAACGGGGAGAGGACATCCGGGGTCTGACCGTAGAGCCAAATGTCACTAGGGGCAGACTCAGCCGAGACATCCTTTCTTCTTTTTGCCCATTTGCTTTCTTCAGCCCTCCTACCCTTGTGTGTTCAAGTTTTCTTAGTGTTGGTTTTAACCTTGAAAAAAAACTGTGTGATTTTTTTTAAATTTTTAAAAATTTTTTAACGTTTATTTATTTTTGAGACAGAGACAGAGCATGAATGGGGGAGGGTCAGAGAGAGAGACACACACAGAATCCGAAACAGGCTCCAGGCTCTGAGCTGTCAGCGCAGAGTCCCACGCTGGGCTCTAACTCACGGACTGCGAGGTCATGACCTGAGCCGAAGTCGGCCGCTTAACCCACAGAGCCACCCAGGCGCCCCAAAACTGTGTGATTTCTAAAATAAAGATATAAAGGTTATTTCCTCACGGCAGGAGGCTGGGGAGAAAGCTTTGCCCTCCCCAGGAGCCCGGGGTGGGGAAGGATTTAGTGATCCTCTCATCAAGACTTCTAGAACTGTGCTAAGTTACCGAAGGAAAACTGCTCATTTATCTAACCCTTTGCCATGAAATGTTCAGAGAAGAGTGTGCTCGTTGGCACCTGCTCTCAAGGTGGCGGCAGACACTCAGAATGGTGTTTCCGTTGAACTTCCTGCCTTTCTGCTCATTGAAAAACACAGCACATCGAGGGGCTGCTGCGAGAACACTTTCCAGCCTATAAATCGGGGCTGGAGGAGATGCTTAATTAAATCAGTTCGGAGGTTACAGGAAGGAAAAGCAAACCTCTCCCCCCAGAGTTGACCTGGTTCAAGGAATGTGGCAGTGAGAGAGAACTTGGAAATGTGTTAGTAGGACTAATGCAAATATACCAGAATCAGGCACTTCCTTGCCAGCCTAACAAAGCAAGAGCATAGGATGCAGCGACGGACGACTCGGGCTTTGACCTTCCAACTTCATTCTGTGTGCAAGAAACACGGGTCTGACGATGACTGGAGAGGCTGAATGGCTGTGTTTCAGTTTACAGCACAAAGGACAGGCTTTCTCTTTTTTTTATGTTTTTTTTATATTTTATTTTTGAGAGAGAGACAGAGTGTGAGTGGGGGAGGGGCAGAGAGAGAGGGAGACACAGAATCTGAAGCAGGCTCCAGGCCCCGAGCTGTCAGCAAGAGCCGGATGCTGGGCCTGCACCCACAGACTGTGAGATCATGACCTGAGCCGAAGTCGGACTCCCAACAGACTGAGCCACCCAAGAGCCCCAAAGGACCGGCTTTCTTAAACGAACTTAATTTCTACAGCATCCTGTTATTTGCTGGCCAGGAATTGGGAAACCTTGAGTCAGTCCTATATCAGAATTCTGTGTTGGAAAGGGCAGATCATTAACTAAAACCTGCCAGTTCACGACCGGGGAAACCTGGTTAGAATTTAGGATTGTAGACTGTGGAGTGGGCAACAAAGGAAAACACGTCTGCACACAAGGGGAAAGGAACAGGCTGCATTCAGGCTGGAGTACTGACTATGTCACCGACTCGGCATGCCCGGTGCAGGAATATTCCACACAACCCAGCTGGACCCTCCTTTCTCCTTGAGCTCTCTCTGAGGTTCACAGGCACACGAGATCATGTGGCACCTGTCAATAACCTTCTCTCTGCATGTCACCTCTACTTGAAAGATAGGATCATGTGACTGAAAGAAAAAGAGCAGGACATAAATGTGGAGTCTCGGCATTTGGTTTTAGCCAGGAGATAAGAAAGCTAAAGCAGTAACTTGGGTTCAGATGCCTGGGTGGCTCAGTCAGTTAAGCATCTGACTTGGGCTCTTGTCGCGATCTCACAACTCATGGATTCGAGCCCCGTGTCAGGCTCTGTGCTGACGGCTCAGAGCCTGGAGTCTGCTTTGGATTCTGTGTCTCCCTCTCTCTCTGACCCTCCCCTGCTTGCTCTCTCTCTCTCTCTCTCTCTCTCACACACACAAATAAATAAACATAAACATTAAAAAAAAAAGGTATGCTGGGTTCAGTCAAGTCAATCAGCACAGGATGCTAGAACCTTGGTCGTGGTTGTATGGCTCAATCTGGAGCACACGTGTTCCAGTGATAAATGTCATGTGGGGAAGGAAAAAAGTTTTCCTCTACTTTCTTAGGATCCCTGGTTGGTTCTGAAAATTAAAGTGACAAAGACAGATAAATGGGAGAAAAGCAAACATATTAATTTAACATCAATTTTATGTGACACAAGAGCCTTCATAAGGAAATGAAGGCCTTCAGAAATGGTTAAAATTGAGTGTTTCTATGGTAGGTTGGATGAAGAATGAAGAGTCATGGAAAGATACGATAAGGCAAAGGGTAGGAGCTCAATGGCGTAAACTGTGGGAAACTTGGCAAGGTCTGTTGGTTTGGGTTCTTTTCAGTGTCCCTCCATCTTGGGAGACGAGGACACTCCTTTCCTCCTCCACTTATAGGGAGGGCACCTCTCCCGTGACGCTCTTATGTATGACCTCTTTCAGGGGGGACGAGAAACTTAGAGAGTCCCTCCTACACCTGCTGTATCTTGAACTCCTATAGCTTAAATATATCGAACAGACCAAGGTGCGTATTTTAGGGTAGCACATCCAGAACGCCATCGGTCATGATGCGAAACAAAGGAGTCAGTCCTCGGAATCATTACCCACTCCCTCACATCTATAGCCATGTATTGATCACACTTGCTTTCCATTCATAATTTTCCATGACTCATTATTTCCCATGATACATCCATATCCATCCCGTTAGCCCCTTTGGATCTATTTGTTAGCTGGATCAATTCTTGTTAGGACTTTAGGTTAATAGTCAGAGCAGGACGGAAGGAGAGCATTGGGGCAGGAGTTTATTCACACCTCCTGTGGCTGACTAGATGGGCACGCCACCCCCCTCACCTTTCCTATGTCATTTCTCACTCTCTGGCACTGTCTTTGTTTCCCATGCCCCTCCTCCTGTTTTCCTGTTCCTTACAGGAGGCAAAGCGGGCCTGAATGACACAGCCGGGGTGAGAGAGGGCAAATGTTTGCCTCATGCTAAGCAGCTACCCCTTGTCTCCATGTCCTCACTAATGAACAGCCAAGAAATGAACAGATGAAGGATGAGAAGTGGAGAAATAAGGACGGAAAAGTCCAAAGGTGTGTGGGAGGCCTGGAGAGCAGGGGAGCTGAAGGCAGGGATTTAAGATCTAGAGCAGGGATGAATGACACTGGGTTTGCCTTGAGCAGCTGCCCCCCCTCTCTGGCCTCAGCTGTAAACTCAGGGGCCAGCCTCGATGGGCTCTAGGTCTGCCCAGGTACGACCCGGGAAGCCGTGGTTTGCAACGGGAAACTCCCGCAGCACACTTTTAAAATTAATTTGTTAAAAAGAAAGCTGCCTGTGATCTGTATATTTCTACTCCATTATCAGTGCAGTTATATATGAGTGACTTATTTGAACCAATGTAAAAAAGAAAAAAAAAAAAGCACCAAAAGGCAGAAAAACGAAACAGGAGATGATACCATCAGACTCATTCTGGTAAGTGAGTAATTTGTTTATTCCTTCAGTACTTGGGGTTGCCACTAAATCTGGACTGGAGAAGCCAGTAAATATTTTTTTTTTTTAATTTTTTTTTCAACGTTTTTTATTTATTTTTGGGACAGAGAGAGACAGAGCATGAACGGGGGAGGGGCAGAGAGAGAGGGAGACACAGAATCGGAAACAGGCTCCAGGCTCCGAGCCATCAGCCCAGAGCCCGGCGCGGGGCTCGAACTCACGGACCGCGAGATCGTGACCTGGCTGAAGTCGGACGCTTAACCGACTGCGCCACCCAGGCGCCCCGCCAGTAAATATTTTTAATGTGACAAGAATATCAGAGCATTCTGTGCAAGGCACACTTTGTTACTCCAAGCTTTATTTCTTTTTTTATCATTAGCCATAACCTTTTGGGGCCTGATCTCAACCAAGAGCCACATGCAATCCTGAGAAGGGTCAGAGGCCAGCTAAAGCCACCGCCACGTGCTGGGCCATCTGCCAGTAATTCACGTGACAGTGGTCAGGTCCCTCCAATATGTTGCAGATTTGTGACACAATTCAAGGATATTTGTTTGTATTGTGGTGTTACCATATATATCTTGGGCTGATCATGGGGAGGGGTTCAAAACCTCTTTAGACCCATACACCCTTTCCACCCAGCTGATACCATTTGCTTTGTGCATTTTGATCCACCTGCTAGCACGTGTATTCTCTTCTCTCCAATGCATTAAGTAAAGAACACACACACACACACACACACACACACACACACGCACCCATCTGCCCATCGTTGTGAAAACCTAATAAAAATAATAGCAAAGAAAGGCAGGCTTTATTTAATTTGGGTTAGATGTGAGCAACATTGATTTCCTTGTCTCAAGACAGCTCATATCTTGTAGAGGTTCTATAAAACTCCTAAAAGGCAAAGTAAAGCTGGAGAGGTTCCCTTAACGACTCCTACCTGGCACACAGAGAGTTAAACTTAAGGGGAAAAAAAAAATTGAAATGCAATCCTGGCTCATGTTACCCATTAGCTGGGTATATTGACCAAACTTATAGTCAGATAATGCAAACAATAACAAAGTTATTGATTGAAGAGATGTCAGGCAAATAAGTACTTATTATGATGCTGCTGATAAGCTCGGGGTCTCCCTCACGTGACAGTGACAGAGGCCTATTGATTCTGCAGTTGGTCATCCGTGGCTTCCAGCTGACACGGAATCTGCAGGCTGCTTCCACACGCAGGAGCTAGACTTCCCTAGCATGGGGGGGTGGGGGGCGGGCGGGGGGCGAGATCACCTAAGAGAATGCCACCAAACTCTGGCTGTGGGGAAAGGAAGGGGTGACTCTACACCAAAAAGGAGCCCGTGAGCAAAACCTTGCAGTGCCAGCGGGTCACAGAACACTGTGGGGCCGTGTCCTCCGTGGGCCACCTCCCTCCCCCGTGACCGGAGAGCACACACAAGGGCAGGTCCTTAAGCAGCTGTCACTAGCGCTGAGCTCTGAACTGACCAGTAGGGGTGCGGAAGACAGATGAGACCCACAGACCCTCCCCACTGAAAACCAAATGTATCACCTCTCTAGCACATCTGCTCCCCAACCTGGGCCTTCCAGTTGGCAGGGAAATCTGGCCAGACGTTCTATTATTGCTTCTCCCAGCATGTGATCAGCCTGAGGCATTCATGGTTGATTGTCTAAATTTTAGATGTGAACCAGCAAAACACCGTCTCTCTTAACGCTTTCAGTATTAGCCGATTATATGGCTGTGGAAGAGATGGAATAATACTCATTAGTTTTTTGGATGGCCTCGCAAGAAAAGGATGCTTGGTGCCTGCCAAACAGAACTGGTGATTGTTTTGACACTTGAGGGTGTGAGGGAGAGAGAGGGAAGCTGCTGTGGGAGTGTAGTGTAGAGGATGAGATGAGGAGGGGGTTATTTATTTCTTACTTTCCCATAGATGAGTCCGTAGATGATTTGCTGGTCTCATATGTAACGGAACAAAACACTTTGTGTTCATCATAACTGGTTCTTCTTCATGCAGAATGACACCAAGGTATGGGATATTTACACAAAGGTTATGCTCTAGGAAGGAAGAGGAATTTCATTCATTCATTCATTCATTCATTCATTCAGTAGATATCTACTGAGGGCCTACCATGTGCCCAGCTTGGTACACAGAGCTGGGTAGAGCAGTTGAACAAGGTAGCCAGTCCCTGCCCCTTGTTGGTTTCCATCTGATGAAGGTGGGGTGGGAAGCGGTGTAGACACAGGTGGTGCGCAAACACGTTTAATTACTATTTTGGGAGATTTAGGTTGTTTCCAATTTTCTTGCCTCCCCTAAAGAAACGATGGACCCCTTTTGGGGGCCTTGGAGTCTTCTGTGGGAAAACCGATACTGGTTTTAAAGTCATCCCTTTCTGAACTGGGATGTCCAGCCTTACAGATGTTGTTTTTTGAGACTTCTTTCTTGGAGTTATGTTTCAAAGCTTCCTTTTAATATCCTCAGTCCTTTGAGGGAGAATCTAATTTGACTTTTAGAAATAGTCAAGCATCATCCGGCCTTACATCTGGTGAACGTGGCGAGGGTGAATCATCACCATCTTCTTTTGTTGTGAAGAATGTGTGGCTATAGAGTAACGCGACTGATTTGGGGGTCGCGGGTAAGGCTTTTCAAAACACTCTAGAAGCAACTCAGGGGAGGACTTCTAAAGTGTTTTCAGCACCGGCAGCATCTTTGCTGTAGGGAAATGGAACAGACGGCACGCGGGCTTTGACGTCAGAGTGTCCCGGGTCTTGCCTGGATTCCTGTGCTGCCTCCCTGTGAAGCCAGGTACTTGGCCCCCTATGTGCCTCAGGTTGATCATTTGCAAAATGAAGCTAATTTTACCCATCAGACAGACTTATGATGAGCGTTAAATAACGTAAAATAACTACCAGTAAAGCATCTGGTACAGTGCCTGGCCTATGGCAGTTGTTATTATCGATAATACGTGAAGCACTTCCCAGAAGGAATACGTTGAAGGGAACTACTTTTTTTTACCCCCCCGCTTAAAACTGTAACTTCCAACATTTTGTAAAAGATATCAACTCCATGCTCAGGATAGTCGGATATTATCCGCTTGCTGCCCCAGATCCGCTCTCTACTTTTTTCCAACCTGCTCTGTATCCTGTGTGGACTGCATTGGGCAGACCCGAGTTCCCCAGATTCTGGATGGATTCAGACAAGGGTGGCACTGACAGGTAGGCAGGAGAAGAGAGTGGGGTGTTCATCTGCCCAGCTCGCTTTCCCAGAAGGTGCAGCCTTCTCCCCGAGGCCACAACTCTCAGGTCCCAGCCCCGCTGGGTGGCTCCCTCCCCCTCTCACCTAGGGCAGGTGACGGTTCTGAAATGCTAGCCCCAAGGTGCCTCACCGTCCTTGTGGGTTTCTCTTAACCCTACCCACACTCACAAATAAACTCTTCATTAACTAACTCTTCCTTAAGTTACCCTAGCTGGATCGCTGACTGATACACATAGTTCGTTTCTGGTTTTGGTCTAGTCAAGCCCTAAGGTTGCGATTAAACTGATTTGATTGTGCTGACTGTGTCTGGAAAGAGAATAGGATCTTATAAATTTTGAGCTATGCAAAGAGCAGAATTTCTCAGAGATGCTGAGAGCAGTCTTCAGAAATGCATACGCCTGACGCTGTTTGCTTTCTAGGCAAACCGTGGGATCTCCCTCTTCCCTCTGTCCTCCAGTAACGTTACACATGTCTTCATGTTAAGTGCTTGCATTGTCTTATTCTGACAATAAGGAGCACTCAGAATAAGTAATGCTCCTCAGTGAGTCACAAATGGAATCCGTGTCAGCCAGTGTCGTGAAATGGATCTATAACTGGCTTTTTGTCCCTCAATTTGAGATGATCTAATTCAATTTCTATGATTTATAGCTTGGGAGAAGACACTCTCTGTCCCCCTCCCGAACTTTCATTCTGTTTCTTATTCCCAAATTTCCTGGGATCTGAAGGGAATTCATTTCTGAAGGCAAACGAGCCTATTACCACAGCCTACTGCTTATGATTGTCATTTTGGTTTACTATTGCTGTTAACACAGGAGATGTGAAGTGTCACCAAAACCCATCTGTGTCTCTGCTATTGAGATGAAATTTCTTTTGTAGGGCAAACAAACAAGTTTTTTGAGAAGTTGAAATCATGAGGACAGTGTAATGGCTGGTCTGGTTGCCGACATGAACTAATTTTTTTTTAAAGATTTTTATTTTTGTAAATGTTTATTTTTGAGACACACACACACAGTGCAAACAAGGGAGGGGCAGAGAGAGAGGGAGACACAGAGTCTGAAACAGGCTCGAGTCTGAGCTGTCCGCATAGAGCCCGATGCGGGGCCTGAACCCATGAACCAGTGAGATCATGACCTGAGCTGAAGTCGGATGCTCAACCGACTGAGCCACCCAGGTGCCCCAACCAACATGAACTAATTTAAGAATGAGCGGAGGGCTCTGGTAGCTTCTGTAGTGGCCACTGCCCAGCCTGCATCCTTCTACCAGGCTGGCACATTATCTCCAGCTTCCCTTTCTCCAAGGAATTGCCCGGGGCCAACAGGAGCTGCCGGACAGGAGGCTACTGTCCTCTCCAGCCATCCTGTGGTAAATGATTAACATGATGGCACAGAAGGCAAAACTCCTTGCCTAAAGGGCTGCACCTCGGCCGGGGCCTCCCTTGCTTCGCTCTTCCCCACTCTGTCCCTTTCACCTTCTGACAGTTTTCTCTTTTGAGTACATCCTCAGTAAATCATGCACCCCCTTGAATTCCCATCTCAGGCTCTGCTTCAGGAAGCCTGGCCCTTCTCCTGATCTTATGGCTGGAGAAATGGTAAGTGTGAGAGGTGGAGAGAGAAAGGTGCTCTTCCTCTGTGGTGCACGCAGTGGATTTGACCGCCGCTGCTTCTCAGATGCTCTTGGGATAAATAGACGCCATTTTGATGACCGCATATGACACGTCAGTGGACCAAACAGTTGTTTGAGCTCTGACTTTCACCGGGAGTGAGAAGACTTTAAACATCCTGACCCTCAACTGTCTCTGGATAGCTTATGTCACCAAAATTCTTGAGTCAGAGACACTGGTTGCCACTTGCTCTGCTGAGAGCATTTGGCCAGATCTTTCGGCCATGAGCTTTTGGTTGTGGTCCTAGGTCCCTGGTGTTTTTGATGATTTGCCAACGTGGCCTTGGACTATCCGGGAACTCCTTGCTCTTCCTTTTTGGAAAGTGCCCTCTCCCTTCCTTTTTGCCAAATCGAGCCCCTCATCACACAGAAGCCTAAATCAATCTCTGAGGGACCCTGTCTCTGTGGCCACTCTGGGCACTACTGTATCCCACTGACATTCATGAAGCCTAATTCTACAGAGCTGTACTTGAGTCAAAGGCACCTGTACCCTTCTTTTAAAAAAAAAATTAAAAAAAATGTGTGGTATAACATACATAAAAGACCTACATCTCAAGCATGCAGGTGGCTGAATTTTTACCTGTGTATTTTCCCCAGAAACTGCCACCTGGATCAAGATCTAGAACGTTTCCAGCGCCCCATGCTCCTTCTCAGTCTATTATCATCCACCCGCCAGTAAGAGGTAAGCACTCTTCTGACTTCTAATTACAGACTAGGTGTGGCATTCTTGGACTTCATATAGAATGGAATCATGCAGTATGTATTCCTTTGTGTCTGGCCTCCTTCACTCATTGTTATGCCTATGAGAGCCACCTCCTGTTTGTTCTTTTGTTTACAGCTTTTCTTGTTGCATGTTTTAATATTCTGTATGTTTTTGCCCTGTTTCCCCTTTTATCTTGCATACTTCTTGGAGTATAGGCTGTATCTTTTATGTATTTCCTATATGAGCATATCGTGGACATTTACAAATATTCCCTGGGTGAATGCTGACTGATTCCTGTTCATATGGTACTTAGTGAAAGCAAGCTTTTGTCTTCTCTTCCTTCCTGTTGTATGTGTAGTTGAAGTCGTTGTGTCTTCTCTTCCTGTTGTATGTGTAGTTGAAATGGTTATGTCTGGGGCTGCAGCATGTTTTACTGTGAAGTAACAACAGTAATAAATATTTATAGGACCTGTATCCAAGGCGTCTATAGTGACTTGCAGTTTCTAAGTTCATCTTTTCATTTTCTCTTAGAGCTTGGCAGGAAAGCCACCGAGGTCATTCTGCTGAAGGGGGGAGGCTAAGATGTGCTGAGGCGAAGTCTCCGACCCCGAGTCCTAGCGAACCTTAGTGGCAAAACTGAAGGTCTCACCTAGTTTTAGCTCATTCTCTCTCTTGGATTCAATCCCATGTTTCTCTCATCCCTGTTCCCAAGGCAAGAGATGCATTAGTACAACCACAAATATTAGTAGAGGTTTAACGTTTTGGAATCCTGTCATTATAGGAGTTATGTTACTGCTTCATTCTATGTGTGTGGGGGGGGTTACCGGCTTGTCTTTAAACTTATTTTGTCCTCTAGCTTTTGTGATACTCTTTAAAGGCGTTACTTTAAAATAAATCAGATGTAGGAAGTTACAGATTTACCGACCTGATAAGGGGAGGGGTTAACTGATGCCTCTCCATGGTAAAGGTACCTGATGTTTTCTGCTTCTGGGGAATTCAGTACACTGGGGACCATAGTTCAAGAGAGGCCAGAGTGCTGACCAGCTTCTTGCCACATCTTTTTTGGCCACAATCTTTCTTTGTTTCCTGTGGATCACATGTCCTCTTTATAATAGAAATGAGTGCGGAATAGGATTCATTCGATAAGAAGAAGAGTGATGCCCCCCCTTGGCTAGATATTTGAAGTCCTTTATTGTTATTTGATCCACAAACACACGCAATAGTAGATAACATCCAGCGGGCACCGGCCAGCTACGGGAGCTACGGAAATTTGAGAGTTTTCAGAGAACTTGTAAGACTAAAGTCAAATCTATCTTCCCCTTTTTTGTCTTAAATTTCAATTTCATTTTCATTCATGTCGTTTGATCTGTGGTCTGTTGTGGAGGGAGGAAAAACACTTTTTCCTTCTACCTTTCTGGGTTTTCAGCTGGGGCCCCCGTAACAACGGAGAGACGAATATTTGTTTAATATTTTACTATAAGTTTCATGTGACACGGGAGCCTTCATGAGGAGATGAAGACCTAAAGAAAGGGCTGGCCCTCAGTGTTTTTATGCTGTAGGTTTGATAAAGAACTGAAAGTTATGGGGAAATGTGATAGGACAAAGGGGTACGAGCTAAAGGTAGTAAACAGAGGGAAACTTAGCAAGGCCTGTTTGTTAAGATTCCTGGTCTTGGAAGACAAGGTTGTTCGTTTCTTCCAGGGATAGGGAGGGTGCCTCTCAACTGAGAATTGTCATTTTTTAAATTTTTGTTCATTTTTTTCAGATGGGGGAGGGGCAGAGGGCGAGAGCCTCTTTTTTTTTTTTAATTTTAAAATTTTATTTAAATCCAAGTTAGTTAACATAAGATGTAATAATGATTTCAGGAGTAGACTTTAGTGATTCATCACTTACATATAATACCCAGTGCTCGTCCCCAAAAATAGCCTCCTTAGTGCCCATCACCCATTTAGTCCCTCCCTTCCCCCACCCCTCTAGCCCCCCTTAGTTTGTTCTCTGTATTTAAGAGAGAGAGAGGGGGCGGGTGGAATCTTAGGCAAGCTCCATGCTCAGCACGGAGCCCGATGTGGGACTCAGTCCTATGACTCTGGGATCATAACCTGAGCCGAAATCGAGAGTTGGATGCTCAACCGACTGAGCCACGCAGGCGCCCCAACCTAGGGTCTTATCACCTGTTTTAGGGGAGAAGGGGGAAGGAAGTTAGTGAATCCTTCCTACACTCGGTGTTTCTCAAGATTCCTTTAGCTTAAGATATTCAACATGCTGAGGTGCCGTATTTTGGGGCAGTATGTCTTGAACCCCATCATTTGGTACATTAAAAATCTCTTGATATCATCAGTATTTCATTACTTGTTGACAAATGGACTGAAATGGGAATTTATCCCAATTTCTAGCTTCTGTCTGTTTTTTTTAATCAGCCTAAAATCATGCCTGGGATAATTGTAAGTTTCTTCTTAACTTCTAGGGTGATTTAACAAGAAGCTTTAAGAACAACAATATATATTAATGGCAAATGGGCTCCCAGTATTGAGATCTGTTTAAGTGTTTTTGATTCTTTAAGCTCACATAATGAAGGTACTGAACTAACAAATAAATAACTGTTCTTGGAAGAAAACCCCACATCAGAGTAAATATTAACAAAGGATCTGGTTATGGCACACATTGAACTTCAGGTAATTATGTTCTTTATTTTGAAAAAAAGTTCAAAATGCTGCATAGATGCTCAGTCCACGAAGGAAAAGGCTTTACAATTTACATTGTTCATGGGATGCTGTGACAATAAACAGAATTGCTCTTCTGGAAGCATCTGTTAAGCCAATTACATGGCAAATTTTCAAGTTCTAGAATGGGTAGGTTTGCAATTGGTGAAAACTTTGATAACCAAGAGAAGACAGGATCTAGAGAAGAGAGCAGGTGATAAACAGAATCCTGATGGTGTCTATGTTTTAATGCAACCTGGAAATTAGACACTTTTACATGCAATATTTTTTTTTTTCACATAACAGTTCCCAAATAAACAGTTAAAGTGGTTTTAGGTGATTAAAGCAATATAGAAGATTAGTTTTGTTATGTATAATCACCTTTGCTTCTCCTTTATTGATGAAAAGAACTCTTCTCAGCGGGTTGTGTTATCTATTTTAGATGTTGCCTGATCTTGTTTTTTAAATGTAAATCAGCTTTTTAATCTTTTTTTATGTAAATTTGATAGCCCGTACCAACAATTATTCAGCTTTGTTGCAGCTCCCTCTTTAGAACTGTCTCTGTTTTATGTTTAATTGTCCTAATTGTCCAAATTTGAATAAACCTGGAGAACAGCAATGGAGATCATTACTTGTTTTTAAATTTACAAAAAGGTTTAAGCACTCCTTCCTGAACTTCCCTTTAATTCTTTACACTGTTAATTATGATCTGGGAGATTGGAAAACCTTGTTATTGTCCCCAGAGCTGCTACTCCAAATTATAGGTTTGTTTATTTTTGTTTTACTACTTTATATCAGACTTCTCCTTCTTGTGAACATGATAAAAAGCTCATCAGAGAAAATTTAGATTCACTTTTTAATCAGTGCAGGATTTTAGCAAGGGGGTATCTACATGAAGATATACATGATGTATTTTTAGAAGTTGGAGCCCGTAACTGTAGTCCAGGAAAGGGAATTCATCCATTTCATATCCATCTATCATCCATCCATCCATCCATCCATCTATCTTTCCACCACCCACCCATCTATCCACCCACGTAGCCATCCAACTAGCCATCAACTTATGGAGGGCTTGAACTGGATGACACATCAATTCAATGAGATTATGTTCTGATTTAATAATTTTTAGCAAATGGGTAGATTAGATTCTAGGTCAAAACTGAATTTTTAAGTTGATTTATTGCATAACTTAATTGGAGAAAACAAAAACAAAAGAAGGAAACCTACAGGAGTCTTATCTCTGTTCACTGAGGTTCTTTGCAGCTTGGGGTTTTATGCTTTGATTCAGATCAAGGCGGCCTTGGTGCGGAGACAGAGCAGTCGATTGAGCAGTTGAGCCTGAGACACTGTGTGTCTGATCGATCTGTGGCCAGCCCACCTATGTCCGATATGTTTCTGTCCCATGCACCTATGTCCTGTATGACGTCTCTCACTGGGACTCTTTCCTACCACCACTCTAAAGAGAAGCCACTTTCTCGGGTTTAGAGATGCTTGGATTAAGCAATGAGGTATGTTAATTTCTGGTCAATCTCACATGCCAGTTAGTGGGTTCAGATGTCAGTGAGAGAAATGTTTCATGTCATATAAGCTGTCACATATAGCTACACAGATAAGTAACTTGACTGGTTTTTGTGGCCAGATCTCTTCAGGATTGCCTAAAGAGACAGCACTGCCATGACTTGAGCAAGTCACTGAAAACTTCTAAGGTTAATTTTCTGTCCTGTGAGGCCAGGGGTAGGAATAATTCTCAGGGGTGCAATAGAAGGAGAACAGACAAGCGCCAGTGTTTTAAAGAAGCTCCATTATCATACACAAGGTCAGATCAAATGAAAATGAAATGTTCTCTCGCAGCATCCCTGACTTTCGGCAAGTGCATTCTAGTCATGCTCTGTATTCACAGACAGGAAATGTCTATTCAGAAGGAATGAATAATAGATAACTACTTTCTTTGCTTTACACCTAGTTATAATTCTACAACTAACATAATAGTAAATGAGTTCCCTTCCTCCCAGTGATGTTTCATATTCGAGTTACATACCGTAACCTCAGAACTCAACAGCGTGAAAAATCAAACAGCTGGGGAAAAATGCATCTTTAATTTTCCCACCAATTTACCACCCCCTGCCCTCTTGCTCCAGATTATCTGCCCAGTTCTTAGGCAAATGCTATGTTCTTAGTCCCTCTATTCTCATAAAGATGATGGACCCCAGCCAGTCTTAGCTCCAGCTTTTCAGATCCCGTTTTTATTTGCTGGGTTTTAAAAGCAAGGTTTACTTTCACTGTGGCACGTTAAATACCTCATTTGCTGAATCATACCTCGAATAAATTTAACAAAATTGTTTTTGCAATTGCAAAACCAGTAGTGCTCATTTTTAGTGTTATATAGCTCATGAGTAATAATTTATGTTTGGTAAAAAAATAGTAATAAGGACCTAGGATGGGGTATAAGAATTGTAAACTATGTTGTTCTACAGGGTATATTAATAGTAAGAATAAAGAGAACCAGAATCAAAGAATGACATAACTTTGGGAAGAAATCATAGACATAGTTTTATTGACTGTTCATTGAAAAAGTGAGGGGACAACAGTTCGGAGAGATGAAATGACTTGTTCAAGGTCACACAGCTGGTTAGCTCCAGAATTGGCCCAAAACTTCACAGTTTTTGGCTCCTGGTCCAGCACACTCTCCATCACAACATGCAGCCTCTTAGTTTGTTGGTTTTGGGTCAGAAATATAATTAACACAGGGCAGGAAGCCTAGATTATGAAAAAGTTGGAGGGGAATCTAATGAAAACCAAGCTTTGTGAAAGTCGACCTGTTTTATGATATATTCATGGTGTCTGACTGCATTTGGAGTTTGGTGAGTGTCTCTTCTTTCCTCTTTGACCTGCTGGTCCTCTTCCTAAACTGGTGATTTAAGGGTCTACAGAGAGTACACAAATTCTTGCCGAGTGGTGAAAGTAATACAATACTAAATAACAAGAAACAAACATGTACCGAGAAAGTAAAAAAAAAAAAAAATGTAAATACTGAAGAGAGTACTATAGGAATAAAAGTAGCACTTCTGTGGGGCGCCGGGGAGGCTCAGTCGGTTGAGTATTGGACTCTAGATTTTGGCTCGGGTCATGGTCTCAGGGGTGGTGAGATCAAGCCCTGTGTCTGAGTCCATGCGGAGCACGGAGCCTGCTTGGGACTCTCTCTCTCCCTCTCTCTCTCTGCCCCTCCCCTGCTCACGCGTGCTCTCTGGCTCTCTCTCTCTGAAAATAAATAAACTTGAAAAAAAAGCAGTACTGTTGCAAGAATTCTGATATGAGGTGAAAAGCAGTGGATGGGGAACCCTTGTTCTGTAGGTTTAGTTGTGATTAATAAGGAAAAGTAGTATTTGGTATTGAAGGGGAGTGGAGTATACCACCTCAGAATGGACCCCTTTAATTTTTTTCTTTTAACGTTTATTTTATTTTTTGAGACAGGGAGAGACAGAGCACGAACAGGGGAGGGTCAGAGAGAGAGGGAGACACAGAATCTGGAGCAGGCTCCAGGTTCTGAGCTGTCAGCACAGAGCCCGACGCGGGGCTCGAACTCACAGACCACGAAATCATGACCTGAGCCGAAGTCGGACGCTTAACCGACCGAGCCACCCAGGCGCCCCAGAATGGACCCCTTTAGCATGTGGATTACTTTGAACTGAAGGCAGTCAAGAGCCAGTAGACTCAGGAAAAACTTCTACCTATCCCTTACCAGCCTTAATTAATTAATTAACTAATGTTTATGTTTATTTTTATTCAAGTTCGTTAACATACAGTATGGTCTTGGCTTCAGGTGTAGAACCCAGTGATTCATCGCTTACATATCACACCTAGTGCTCATTCTGAAAAGTGCCCTCCTCGATGCCTATCATCCATTGAACCCATCCCCCCCCCCACCCCCCTACCCCCCCAGCCCCACCAACCCTCAGTTTGTTCTCTGTATTCAAGAGTCTCTTATGGTTTGCCTCCCTCTCTGGTTTTATCTTATTTTGCCTTCCTTTCCCCTATGTTCGTCTGCTGTGTTTCCCAAATTCCGCTTATGAGTGAAATCATGGGATATCTGTTTTTCTCTGACTCCTTTTGCTTCGCATAATACCCTCTAGTTTCATCCGTGTTGTGGCAGGTGGCAAGATTTCATTCTTTTTCATTGTTGAGTATAAAGAAGATACGGTGTGTATATATATATATATATATATATATATATATGATGGAATACTACTTGGCCTTAAAGAATTTAGGTAGGCGTCCTGGCTCAGAAAGAGAGCTATTACCAGAGATAGCATTTTTTCTTGAAAGACCTACCTGCATGGCAGGGAAAACATCTGATTACTGAACATGGGCTCTTGTTATCTTCCTGTGAGTTGCCCCCCTTCATACACACTTGGAAGCCCCAGACCCCTATCACATTCCTTAGCTCAGGATGACACATAAGCCTCAATTCTCTGACTGCCATTGAGTCTCATATCTTTGGAGGGTTTTGTTTGTACAGAATTACATTTAGGTTTTTTTGGTTGTTGTTAACTTGTCTTATGTTGACTTAATTATTTAGACCAGCCAAGGAACCAGTCTGACTGGTCATTTAGACCAGTCTGTCTATCATTTGACAGACTATACTGTCAAATGATAATAGAAAGGTATGGCTGCTTGAAAACCAAAATAATATGGACACAAAAGGGGCGGGGTTTAAGACTCTGATGCAGACCCATTGGCCCCACAGAGATGCAACAGAGATCTGAAGGATTGTAAATTAACAACAATCCCACATAGAATCCTATATCCTATTTAAATATATATGCATCTATATACACACGCACATAAGTATGTGTATGCATATAATGTATATGCGTGTATGATGCGTGTGGGTTTGGTTTCCATTCTGCAGGGTGGAGTTCTTTAGTTATATGTGAAAACCCATTGATAAAGAACATCCCCAGGAATTGCTTGAGATGCCAAGTGGGCCTCCTTAACAATTACAGTCAAGATACTGAGAGAGGAAGGCTAGAAAAGTAGCACTCTTCCAGAATGGCTCATTCCTCCCAGGTTGGGACTTCCATTACCCCTCTCTCCACCCCTACCTAGTAATAGCCAGTGTCTTCTCACAAGGTCCTGGGCTACTGAATTTTCTGTCTTGATAGACACTCTTGAAGAAGCTTCTATGCTTCTATCAGTCAGCATCTGTGTAAAAATTATCTTCCTATATCTCTCTTCAGAGGTGTGATTTTGTGAAGAGAGAGATGATGAGGCTGTTATCTGGCCCTGGTGACACAATCTCTCACGGGATCGCCTCAGTTAAGTCAGTCTATCAGAGAGAGGAGACTAGAAGTTTTAAGTCCTCCTAGATATGATCATTTTTTTTTTTACACATGATTATTCTTTTGGTTATTGACTGATATTACCAATTCCAGTTGATATCAGAATGCCATCATTCTAATATGTATTTCAAATTGACATTTATATATTATTTTTTATGTATTTTTATTTACTTTAACTTCTATTGACTTAATTTTTTGCATTCCCTATCCTAAGGAGTTCCTTCATGATATCTAGTTACCTGGGAGGTTGAATTTTATTCGGAATGCTGATTGGTGAGCACAGAGTAAAATTTGCCTTGGGAAGATATTTTACATAAACTCTGAAAAGCCAGATGAAATATCTCTACTTCAAACTGAATACATCGCTGTGACACCACAGAATGGAATCCCCAAATTCAGTACCTTTTCCATCAAAAGTATGAGTTCCTTTGGAGTAGAGAAAGTGATGAGGAACGAATCTGATGAGCTATATGTGATGGGCGGAATGGCCTCCAAAGGTGTCCAAGCCCTGCTCCCTGGAATGTGTTTCCTTGCATGATAAAAGGGGCTTTGCATCTGCAATTATGGTTATGGATGTGGATAATCCAGGTGGGCCCTTCGAAGCAGAGAACGGTCTCTGGTTGGAGTCAAAGATATGCAGTGAAATAGGAGGCAGGAGAGGGAGTCCAAGAGAGAGGCTCCAAGTGTGAGAAGGGCATCAAAGTGCTGTTACCCGCCCTGAGCACAGGGAGACACCTGCCGGGGCGAAGAGAGGTCTCTAGGAGTTGACGGCAGCTCCTGGCTGACAGCAGGCGAGCAAACAGGGACTTCAATCCTACAACCGCAAGGAATGAAATTCTGACAACTGAAAAAGCTTGGAAGTAGATTCTTCCCCAGAGCCTCCAGAAAAGAAGGCAGCTCTTGATTCTGCCTTGTGAGACCTGGAGCAGAGAAAACCCTTGAGCCCTGCTCTGCCCGCACTTCTGACCCACGAGAAGTTACAAAATAATAAATGAATGTTATTTTAAGCCTGGAGATGTGTGGCAATTTGTTACTGTAGCAAGAGAAAACCAAAACACTGTGTTAGTATGTTCAAGTTCAGTCTAAGAAAATAATCTGAGAAAAACAACACAGTTGTGTGTGTGACCCCCCCCCCCCCCCCAAACAGAATTGGAAGGACAAGGACAGTAAAATACCAGGTAAGGTCATTCAAATACCAACTGTTATTTGTAAGATAATGAAAAGCAAACATCTGGTTCTTTGCATAATTTTGATCAAAGGAACATAATATGTTTTGCACACGTTTGGAGGAAAACCAGCTGCATTAAGATTTTCATCAGGGAAGAACTAATGTCAACCTGGGATCCAGGATGAGGAACCTCTCCCTGTGTGATGATGACAAGGAGGTGAATGTACAAATCTAATTTGGGCAAGTAAGTGAGCAGTCACAGAGTGCCCAGCAGAAGATACAGGCCACCTCAGGGAGCCTGGGTGGCTCAGTCAGTTGAGTGTCTGACTCTTGACTTCGGATCAGGTCATGATCTCACGGTTGTGAGGTCGAGCCCTGTATTAGGCTCTGCGCTGAGTGTGGAGTCTGCTTGGGATTCTCTCTCTCTTTCTCTCTCTCTCTCTCTGTCCCTTCCCCTCAAAATAAATAAATACATTTAAGAAAAAAGAAGGTATTGGGGCGCCTGGGTGGCTCAGTCGGTTAAGCGTCCGACTTCAGCTCAGGTCACAATCTCGCAGTCCGCAAGTTCGAGCCCCGCGTCGGGCTCTGGGCTGATGGCTCAGAGCCTGGAGCCTGCTTCCGATTCTGTGTCTCTCTCTCTCTCTCTGCCCCTCCCCCATTCATGCTGTGTCTCTCTCTGTCTCAAAAATAAATAAAATGTTAAAAAAAAAAAAAAAAGAAGGTATAGGTCACCTCAGTCCATATACTGGGTGGAAACCAGGGTGAAGTCAAAAGAAAGAGGGAAGAGAGAAGGACTTTTCTCGGGGCGCACTTTTCATGCGCATCTGTCACTTTCAGTTGACAGACTTCTGCTGGCCCTTCCTGTTGGCTCCAGGCTTGGACATCTGAAACAGGGCTGGCCCATCCACGGATTGCTTCCTATCTTGCCATAGAGATTGGCTCCAGATGTGACCAAAAGGTAGCCCAGAGAGCACCAGGACCTTCTCTGGGACTGAGGGGAAGGCGCTGCTCTGTGCTGGTGTCGCTAACTTGGTGAGATAGATTCTCAGATTGCTGGTTTCCTCTGGTCCCCCATGTGAGGAAGGCGTATCTGGGAGTGAAGTCAGCGCAGACCGAGTAGGACAGAGATGATGGAACAAGGCACACACCACTAGGTCCAGTGCAATCTCTGCACTGTGCCAACTTTCTCAGTCGCTTGGCTTAAGGTAATTGGAGGTGGATTTTTGTCCCTCGGTATAGAAAGGGTCGTGACAAAACTGTCTCGTTTTACCGTGTCAGAGCAGATGACCTGCAAATCTCATTACTTCTTGATTTGCCTTTAGAGCATCCACGCTGGAGACAATTTCTGACACGCAGACTTGAATGTGTTTAAACTGAACTAAACATGACCCTTTAAAAAAAAATGTTTTTTTTATTTTTGAGAGAGATAGAGAGAGACAGAGCGCGAGCAGGGGAGGGGCAGAGAGAGACGGAGACACAGAATCTGAAGCAGGCTCCAGGCTCTGAGCTGTCAGCACAGAGCCCAAGGCGGGGCTTGAACTCATGAACCGTGAGATCATGACCTGAGCTGCAGCCGGACGCTTAACTAACTGAGCCACCCAGGTGCCCCTGAACTAATCATGACCTTTACTCTTTTTCCTACCATTCATTGTGATCCTCCCCCCCATGCACCTGACCTTACCTCTTTTTCTGTTAGGGTTGGGGACATGGTTGGATAGTAAGCACTTCTTGATTCTTTCTTCTGTGAACGGCCCTTCTCTTCTTTGGGTATTTGTTTCTCCCACACTCCAAATGAATTTGGTGGCTCCTCTACCCGAAATTGGCGCACCACTCTCTAGAAACTATCCTGGGTCCAGGGATGGGCACGTGACCCAAGCTGGTTTCTGTCACTTGCAGCCTTACACAGTGCTGGCAAGTCAAAGTTCAGATATCTCCCGTGCCTCCCTCTAACCAGCCTGCTCATCCTCAGGTCCTTTAGTTTGGTGAGATGTTTTCTATCTCCCCTTTTCTCTTCTCATCTGGATTCACATTTTACCTAATTATATGAGAAATAAGTGTGCAGTGAAGATGTAGAAAATAAAAACAGGAGTGACAGAAAAATACAATTCCCTGCTTCTAAGGGTTTATACTATTAGATTGGGCTCACCTGTAGTCCCTGTCCATGACCTTAATTACTTCTGTGAAGTCCCGTTTGCCATGTTAGGAAACACCCTCGACAGGCTCCAGAGAGCAGTGCTGGGACATCTCTGGGGGCCATTCTCCCTTTGGGGGCCACATCTAGCTTATCAATTTGGTTCCTTATCACTTTTTCCTGGCCAAAGGAACTCATACTCTTGATGTAAAAGTGTACTGAATTTGGGATTGTCATTATCTGGTCATCAGAGCAGTGTATTTGGTTATGGAGTAAGGATATTTCATCAGGGTTTTCTAGAGTTTGCATAAAATATCCTCCCAAAGCAATTTTTACTCTGTACTTACCAACCAGCATTCTGATGAAAATTCACCTCCTAGGTAACTTGATGTCAAGAAGAAACTTCCCAGGATAGGGAATGCAAATAATTGGGTCAGTAGAAATTAAAATATATGTTAAATATAAATGTAAAATAATAAAGAAATTAAATTATAAATATAAATCTATTATCTATAATGATAATTATATAACACATAATTATAATCTATAATTAGGCCATTGGCATACTATGCTGACATTTTGGTTTATTTCCCTTAAGTCAGTTTGCTTATGTATTCATTTATTTATTCAATTTTACTTTTGTTTATTCTTATCTGATGCAGTCAGACCCAGTGGTTGGTCAGCTCATCAAAATATTCAGTTAACTTGATGTAATGGAAAGTAAATTCGGTTTATAGTAGGAAGACCTCAGTTATTCTGAGCAAATCACTTAATTGTGATATGGTAGAAAGATGCCGGGATTTGGAGCCAGAGGATCCTGGGTTTATCTCCAGCTCTGTCACTTTCTGTGTAGCCTTGAGGCAAGTAAAAACTTAACTAAGCCACTGAGTGTAAGATTCGTTGTCTAGAAAATGGGACCAAGGATAGATACCACCTGGCAGGGTCGGCCTCCAAATCAATGATAATGTGAGCAGAGCGGGCATTACTATGCCCAGCACATAGTATGCACTCAATAAATGGTAACAATAACTAACAAACAAAGAAACTCAGTTAAACTAGAAATTACAAAAAAAATGATAAATGCATCATATGAACACATGGCATACACAGCACAGTCTCACCTCTATTCTGATGTAGGGCTGAGGCCTCTTCTTGGAGCACGAGTCTGCTGCATGACATCTGCATGGTCTCGCTTGCATTAAACGCATCTCTAATAGGCCACAGTTTCCAGTTTTTATCTGTTTAAAGTGGAGTGAGAACGTAGAGCCACTTGCAAAGCAACCTGAGTCCAGAATTCTAGAATTTTATTTATTTCCCCCTGTTCTTGCATGGCTGTGTTTCCCGCAACTGACTGATACAATTTCCTCCAATAGCCAGCCTTCACCAAGCCTTTCTAATGATTCGAAAACTTTGTTCTTGTAAACACAACTCTCTTCACACACACACACTTCATTGCTTTCCATAATTGGTTAAATCACACGATTGCAACAACAAATACAAATGGCATTAACAGTTTTGGGATAAAGGAGTTCAGTTGAGGGGTGCTTGGGTGGCTCAGTCAGTTGAGGATCTGACTCTTGGTTTGGCTCGGGTCATGATCCCAAGGTCATGGGATTGAGCCCCGCATCAGTCTGCTTAAGATTCTCTCTCTCTTCCTCTCTCTCTTTCTCTCTCTCTCTCTCTGTCCCTTTCCCCAACTTGCAATCTCTTTCTCTCTCTGTCTAAAATAAAAAAAAAAGGAGTTTAATTTATAGTAGAGTGTCTTAGAGAGGAATCTACTAACATAATTTCATTCATTCATTCACTCATTCATTCAATATTTGTTTAGTGACATCTCTATGCCAGACACTGACTATTACGTCAGGCACCTGGGAATATAGGAATGAACAAAACTGACAAAAACATTTGCCCTTCTGGAGCGTCCATCTAGTGCTAGCATGCAGAGTGCGGGGCCATCACTCAGCACATTTTACCGAGGGAATAACACCATTGGCTAATGAAATAAGTTGGTCAGTTAAAAGCACCCCCGCCCCCCACTGTATTTTCCCTTGTTCTAATCCTCCTGCTTAACCTGAGGTGATTTCAAACTCTCTTTGTCCTTTATGCCTTACATCTTTTTTGTTGTCAATTTCTCCCAAAGTTTTCTCTGCAATCGCTCTTGGCAAATTACAGGGAAGAGTCACCTTGTGGGTATCTCCACCTCAAAAATTTTTCTTTTCCAATGCATCTCACGAGCAGATGCTAGAATCATAGTCTTTGGGAAGTATTTTCGCCATCACACCCTGAACGATAGGGCTGGTTTCGTGACCGGCGCATTCATGCAGGGCTCCAGGCTCAGAAGGGTTCCGCACTCGATTTAATGCTCTCCTGTCATGGTCTTGGAATTCTTAATAATTTTTGAACAAGGGGCCCCAAAGTTTTGTTTTGTACTGGGCCCCGAAAATTATGTGGCTGGCCTGCTTAAAGGACCAATGGTAGCTTGTTCATTTTGACCCTATTAAATCTAAACTCTTCTTCTGCCTACTCCCTAAAGAGAATGCCCACCCATGAAAGCGACCGCTAACCTCTCATTTTAACCTCTCCTTGATGGAATCTTCGAGGTTAGCCAGACCAGCTGCCCTTTCACGAATTTCACCCACTTCCACAATTGTGTTGTGGCTTAAGCTGCTCTGTTTGGTGGGAACGGGCTCCATGTTTTCTCTGCTCCAACCTGACTTCCCAGTCCTTTATAATCGGACTCGGAAATCACTCCCCTCCAACCTGAGTGTGTTCTCTCTCAGTATTAATGGAATTAAGCTTTCTAACAAAATAATAATGAGAGCCACCCCCTGGCTCAGTGTTTACTGCGGGCCTCCTTGGCATGGAACTAAATGCTTTGCAGGCATGATCAGATCTTTGCATAGAGTTCTGCATTTTCTCTCCAATTTGGGGTGTGCTTATTCAGTATGGTCTGACTCTCTGTGTAGCCTTCGCGTTTTCTGAGCCCATAGGTCATGTCTTCTTCATTCATTTGTACTCTCCTGGTGCCATGCACATGGTGTTTGGTATAGTGCCAGGGCTCTGTGCCTATTGCCAGTTGACTGACAAAACATTAATAAAAGCTGAAAGTGTAAAGTACCACACTTCTTTCTTCCATGATTTTTTTTTTTTTTTTTTTTTTTTTTTTTTTTTTTCAGCTAGCTGTATCCTATGAAGACTTTGCTGGCCTGGGGACTTTTAAAACTGGTCTGCACCATAACTTGAAGTAATTGTTCTTGGGATTGAAGCTAACAACTATATAATGCCTGCTAGGCATAATGCCAAGACATGATTTGATTTCAGGTTAAATTTGCAGCTAAGCTGATTTTGCAAAATGTGCCCACATGTGCTCAGGCAGTACGAATGCCCTCCCTACCTCCATGCACCCTCAAAAGTGCACTTGTCCACAGAGTCGGAGATCCGTCACTTGTTGGGATCTTTGACCCTGCGCATTGAAGGCTGAGGCCTCCAAGACTAATTAGAAACAATTGTTGTTGACCAGCGTCTGCCAAATGTAAAATGCCATATTCAGATGCCTTTAGGACGTCCATAAAAACAGCCAAAAAGGGGGCAAGAGTATTTATCAAGTCAAGGGAGGCTCATGCCTAATAACAGTGAGCTGTTTTTTGCTGTTAAGAAATGAGTAGACCTGTCAGGAGAATGTTCAACATAAGCTAATGTCAAACTTGCTGGAATAACTTATTCACTGCAGGGTTCCCATCTGTGAAGTTGCTGGGGAGGTGGCTGCCTCCATGTGATTCTTTAGATTTGTCAGTTAAATTAGATATCCAAGGGCAAAACCAACTGACAGGGGCATTATGGGACACTCCTGGAGGATTCAGAATCCATAATCCCATGGGTATGTCCCATTCATGATTTTGTTCATGCTGATATTAGGGGTCATATCAATTTTATAAGAAAGCAAGGGATAACAAAGGAAGTCAGCAGGTCAGCCCTCTCAAGACTGTTGATGGCAATGTGCCTAATGCATGTTTTGTATGAATAGAGAGAAGGGAATGGCTTTACTTTGTTTTCCAGTAGGAAAGTCTCAGAATATGATTTTGAGAAAAGAGTTTGCAGGTTTTTAGGAACTGGATGTCTTGGCTGCACCAAGGCTGGCTATTGTCAGGGAAGTAATATTTATGGAATGCTGATCAAAGTTTTCCTAATGTTTCCCGGTGACACACTGATATGAGGGTAAAAATAGGATATAATAACAAAAACCAGAGCAAGTTTCTGTTTTGATCTCCCTCAGAAACTGTAAGGAAAGCAACCTAGTTTTATTCTAGTTATTTTTATGTCTTTTTTCATTACTCTCTCCCCTTGCCCCTACCATTGTCCACTAGAGGGCCTTCAGAAGGTCATGGGTATGGAGCAAGGATATCCTGAATAGGAGAACATAGAAGGTATGTTAACACAATGCTCAAAACTGGCCAACCCACAGCATCTCCTCCCACCAATACTGACCTCAAGGCTTTGGCCCAAGTTTGTAGGTCTCAACTCTCTCTTCTTTTAGGCTAAGTTATTGTCCAGGAAGTTTCTTGAACCTTAATGAACCTGAAGACAGGCTCCGGGTTCAAGCTTCTTGAACCTGAAGACAGGCTCCGGGTGAGTTTATCCAAGCAGATATGTCTGGATTATTATAATGGTGAACACAGAGTCAACTGAGAAAGCTCCGCCCTTACCACAGCATGAAAACTGTCTCAATGACCTCAAAATTTAAATTTCAGATGGTGAAAGTCAAAGACTTTCAAAGAATGGACCATGGTAAGTATTTTCCTTTAGGATCTTCAGAAACAAACGCTGAGGCAAGGAGTCAAGTGGAAGTGGTATTTTTGGGAGATGATTCCAGGAAACACTTGCAGTGGAGCAAGGAAGGGAGACAGGGAGGGAAAGAGGTCAAGAAAGGGTGTGTTGTTAAGCCAGTCAACACTTCAGGCAACTGGAACTTACTCTGCCCAGGAAGCTGGGATATTTATCCACCTAATACCCTCTGTCATTGGTTGATTCCAGGGGCATCAACACCCCAGCACGTTGGCTTGCTCCGTAGGAGTGCTGACCCATCTCTTGAAGTTAGAACATGTAAACAGAGAATTATAGGTATTCACAGTTAGTATCTGTGTAGAGGTGAATGGATATGGACAGGGCACTGACTGAGCCTATTATAGTGAGAGCAGGAGGCAGAGTCATTAATAACCAGGATCAGAAGAAAAGCCATCTTTCGGTGGTTTTCCTATCAGTGCATTAACAAAGTTCATCTCAGACAAAAGAAAACCGGAAGACTGGTGGGTGAAAACTTTAAAATCCTTCTAGTTTGTATAATTTCTGCAAGGTAACTAACACTCGCTTGCTATTGGGTAGGTGTGCAAGAGGTTTTAGCAAGAGAAGAGAAATTTGATCGGTCAGATAAGGCTCAAAGAAATCTGATTGTAGAACACACTTTGAAATTATCCATTGTGAACTTAATCTCTTTGCACAAACCCAAGTGTCCTTTAGCTAATTCCTTTCCCAATGAAGGAGCCAATCAATGCTCTTTCAGGGGAGAAAATTACTAGAGAGCCTAGTATGTGTTTTGATGCCCTAATGAGGCACTATGAATTACCCAACCCAAACCAATTAAGTCTTAGCCCGGATAGAGGGCTACTGAGGAGATGAGGACACAGCATGCATTTAGGGCAGAATTAACTGCTTCCATAGCCTGGAAATATGCTTGGGGGGAAGCCAAGCCTTGTAAGCTCTGTGCTGTCCTTAAAGCTGGCAGTCAAAATGTGATCCAGCCCAATGTTAGCTTTTGTCGCTTTTGCTTCTTTGGCCTTAAAATTTTAAAAATGTCTGCAAAACATAAAATATGTTTGGAACATTACATAAGGCTATTAAGAGAGGGTGAATCATGAAAACATGGTATGTCAGAGACAATAAAGTAAGTGAAATGAACTGCTGCTGACTAGCTGCTTGACCTTGGGCCAGTTTCTCAGTCCTTCCTTGTCAATCAAATCGGAAATTATAGCCCAATAATGTGGTTTTGGATTGCAGCTCAATAAGCAAGCTCTAATCTCTTGGTTACGCCTTACTGTACCATGGGAAACCAAGCACTTATTTTCATTTTAATGCGATCTCTTCCAGTGGACTGTGACTTCCTAAAGCACCCCAGCACAATGCCTGGCTTAGCTCAGGAACTTAGGAGCTATGTGTTGAATAAATGTGAAGTGAATAGTGGAAGAAGCTATTTCAAATATTATGGTGCAGCTAGAAATATGTGAAGAAACATGCTAACAGCACACATAGCTGTTCTAAAGAAAATGATGAAAATAGAATTTTTTACAATATGAAATTTATTGTCCAATTGGTTTCCATACAGCACCCAGTGCTCATCCCAACAGGTGCCCTCCTCCATGCCCATCACCCACCCTCCCGTCCCTCCCACCCCCCATCAGAAAATAGAATTTTTATACGACCCATGTGTATTAGTGGGATAGAGGGGGCATAGTGGAGGGGTTGCCATTAGCGAGAAGGTGTGCTGTGTGGTGACTAAGAGATAGCCTTTGGTGTTAGGTAGCCCTGGGCTGGAATCCTAGCTTTGCTACTTGCTAGCTGTGTGTCCTGTGCAAGTTACATAACGTCCCTGGCCTTCAATTTCTTCTTCTGGACCTTGTAGTTTGCAATAAGGATCTTGTAACGCTGCAACATTTAAAAGGGCTTGAGAAATAGTGTGTTACTTTAAAAGAGCTCAGTCTCAGATGAGCATCACGAATTCACACAAAGTCCAAAGTGAGGTATAGAACTTCCTCCACTGGGTTGCCTTTTAGGCCTACCGAACTAGTCTTTGGTGGGTATCAAAGAGGATTTCCCTTCCTTCCTTTCTTCTTTCTTCCCTCCCTCCCTCCTCTTCCCTCCCCTCTCTCCCTCTTTTTCTTTTTCTCTTTCTTTCTTTCTTTCTTCCCTTCCTTTTTCTTTCTTTCTTTCTTTCTTTCTTCCCTTCCTTTTTCTTCCTTTCCTTTCCTTCCCTTCCCTTTTTCTTTCTTTCTTTCTTTCTTTCTTTCTTTCTTTCTTTCTTTCTTTTCTTTCTTTCTTTCTTTCTTCTTTTTTTCTTCCCTTCCCTTCCTTTTTCTTCCTTTCTTTCTTTCTTTCTTTCTTTCTTTCTTTCTTTCTTTCTTTCTTTCTTTCTTCCTTTCCTTTTTCTTCCTTCCCTTTCCTTCCCTTCCCTCTTTCTTTCTTTCTTTCTTCCTTTCCTTTTTCTTCCTTCCCTTTCCTTCCCTCTTTCTTTCTTTCTTTCTTTCTTTCTTTCTTTCTTTCTTTCTTCCCTTCCCTTCCTTTTTCTTCCTTTTCTTTCTTTCTTTCTTTCTTTCTTTCTTTCTTTCTTTCTTTCATCTGCTTCTATTCCACCAATGTTTTAGCTCCATTTTCCTGGCACTAGGATGGCCAAGGCTGGTAAAACTCTTGCTCCTGTCTCCATATTTAGAGGGTGATGACAGGAAATCATTGGAATGGTAGGTTCTCAAGGTCCTACATGGTACAGTCATAGCTGTTCCCCATGCCATAATTCCTCAGAGAAGAACATCCTTTTGGTTGTAGTGACCACATTACGAGAAGTAATATCACTTTGGATAACTATGCTGAAGTCACCTCCTGAGGTGCAGGGGTGGGGGTGGGGGGAAGGGACAAGGGTCATGGAGGGAACAAAGAACCATTTCTGGCCACACTGGACTAAGGCAATACATACACCTTTCTGGTTTCTGCCACATAATAGATACTCAAAATATGGTAGCTCTGTTCAGTCTTCATGGTGGTAGATAGTGATCAAGGGACACACTTTTGATTTGTACTTGTTTCACTTCTTTAAACTTGTGTTTCAAGTGAAGAAGTCCAGAATTATGATCAATTCTCCAAATCTGGCTAGGACAGAGAAAAGGATGGTTGCGAACTATACTACTTGGGTCAGTACCAATCGTTGAGCAAAGGTCCCTGATCAATGGGATCAGTTAGATCTACCTTTATCAACCTCCAAGTGGGGTTTGCTATCTTGTTTACCTTTCTGCAATGGATGCTCGTTTTAGGGCCGTTGGTGTGTGAGCACCTTCCTGGGGGAATTCAGCCCCCCCCCTCCCCCATCCATGGCCAAGGAAATGGCCAACAACCACTTGTTCCAGAAATCCTGAGAGCCTTTCTGTTTTTAGGTCACTTGAAATAAAGGCTATCCATGGGAGAGCTTTTTGAAAAATACCTATTGTATCTTCTGTTGTGAAATAATTAACTACTTGGTTTGCTCTGTTTATGTATTTCAAGAATTTAAACAGTATAAGGATGTTAAAGTAAATGTAGTCTAACTCCCTTTCACTTTAAAGAAGAGAAAATATAAACTCTGGTTTTATATAAATCTTCCACATTGTTTTTTCCCTCCTTCCAGTATTTCTGGATGCCAAGAGCTTTGTCTGTGGGGCAAAATCTAAAAATTATATGCCTGTACGCTACTTTGCACAGACTAATGTTTAAAAAAATTCCTTAAGATAAAACAAAATCACAGTTGAAGTTATGTAGGTGCTTGGTGAGGTGGCGACATGGCATAATGGTTAATATAGCTTATTTTTATTTATTTATTTTTTACACTTGTGTAATAGCAAAAAGACACAATGACATGGAGAGCCATAAAGCCAAACAACTCTCTCGTTTCATTTTACAGCGCGAGGCGGGGAAAGGCACAATTCAGCATCCTGACCATTTTTATAGGGGTTTCGAGACAGGTTGGACATGTCTGAAATATGTCCTTCAATTCCTAGAACTCTTTCAGGCATTCCTGCTGAAGGATGTTCCTTGGAGAAATACTCCTATAAATACAGGATGTTTTCATTACTGCATGTGGTTGATTCAGCCTGTTGGCGACATGACAGTGAGAAGAAGTGTCTGAGAAACGACTTCATATAGACCGCGTTCAAACGGTCCCAGAGCTGCCCGGATCAGAACGACTCTAGTGGGAGCGCTTGGAAATGAATGTTCGTATATCACTGGGGTCTTTAAAGAAAGGTTTAGGGTTCTGTAGGCTGTCTCCCTCGGTGCAGTGAAGTGATGGACTGACAGCACGTATGGAGATGAATTTCTGCCTATGAAAATTTTCGCTTCCCCTTATGGGGGAAAGCTACAAAATCAACGCCTCTGATATCAAAACAGCGCAACAAAACAAAACAAGACAAAACAAACCCCAAACCAACAAAATAACAAAGCCAAACAAACAAACAAACAAACAAAAAGAAACCTAAACCCCACATAAGGAGAGAGCAGGAAGATTTATCTGGGGACGAATGGTAAAAATGGGGGCACATATGGTAGATAGATTCAATCTGGGTGTTTTCTTTGGGAATGTGGAGCTACATGCCAATGGAGTGGAAGCAAGGCCTTTAAAAAGTTCTATGTTATTTTAAGTAATAATAAAAATATTCCGTGTTTGCATAGCTCTTTAAAATTTTCAAATATTTTTACTTTTTTATTTGAGCCCTAAAGTCACCTTAGAAACTGGGCGATATTTTATAGATGATGAATCTGAAGCTCAGAAAGATAAAGGGACCTGCCCAAGGTCGCACAGCTAATAGGTCTCTAGATTCCCTGACTCCCAATCTGGTGCTTTTTCTACCATCCCACACTGACAAATAAAATATTGCTTCTCTGTTTCTGTAATATTGCCAGTGTTGTAAAAATATTACAACCCCCACTCCTCTGATCAAAAATTAACCACTCTTTATTGAAGAGACATTTTATGGTATGGAAGACTGAGGAATATAACACTCTTGATGCAGGGTGGGGAAGGAATTGACCTAGGGATGCAACATTTTTTGAGAGACGTTGAGTTAGTAATGCAACACGCAATTTTTGTACCAGCTGATTACTGAAATATAGAAAATAATGGGCAGGTTGGAGAAAAGCAGAATTGTGAAAGGACAAAATTATTTGCTATAATTGGATTGGTCTGTGGATGGGATAAAATT
The DNA here is from genome assembly GCF_028018385.1 of Neofelis nebulosa. Taxonomy (NCBI): domain Eukaryota; kingdom Metazoa; phylum Chordata; class Mammalia; order Carnivora; family Felidae; genus Neofelis; species Neofelis nebulosa. Next base: position 28,926,335 of record NC_080783.1, read on the forward strand.
TACGAAGAATGGTAACCTTTGCCTGCCAAGACAAGGGTAACGTGATCTCATGTGCAGAATAAAGCTAATTATCACCAAGGAGGATCTCTCTCTCTCTCTCTCTCTCTCTCTCTCTCTCTCTCTCTGTTTGTTGTTGCCCTGGGTATTGTAAAAATTTCTATCTACCCATCTATCTTTATTTTTTTCTTGTAGCACCCTAGACAACTTAGAAACCATTGCCAGGGAAGTTTAAGAACATAGAAGTACAGATAAGTCTATGGAAGAATTGGATTCTAGCTTGACATAGAAAGCTCATCATTTATGAGCATGTCTTTTAAAGAGAATGTACTTAAGATTGTGAATTGAAGGGTGATTTCTGGGTAGTTAACAGATATAAAAATCAACCATCCATGAGCACAACACAACAAAACAAAACATTGATCCACAAATGAAACACACTACCAGCTCACTGACATGTACTTAAACGATGAGTCCAGTGCTGGCCTTTGAGGCTCTGGACTGCTCATCCGCATCCTTCACTGACTTCCTTTCTATACGTTTGACCTGCTTGTCCTTGGCTTTCCTGCCAGATCATCCTAATTGCCAGGCCCAGAACAGCTTCTCATATGACATCTTTCAAGGCAGCTTCCAAATGCTTCTTCCTCCTTTTTTTTTACTTTTCAAAAATTTTAAAAAGTATGGCAAATATAAAAGATAGTCTAACAAACACTTGTATACCGTCCACCCCAAATAAGTGCCAACATCAGTTCTAATGCAAATATAACCAAAAGGACACTTACATTTACTTCCAACTTCTAACCTTGCCTGGATCATGATGACCAATTAGTGGTAAATTGATGGGGGATGGGAAGTCTGCATTTAAGAACGTGTATATTTAAAACCAAAATGAAAAACAAATACTGGTTTAGCATAGTGAAGCTTTGCCAGTCCAGATTAATTTTGGGGAAGGACTGAATTAGTGAAAAATCTGTATCATACCCCTTTTTGTGATGAAGTGTGAATATGAAGTTTAACAACTTACAGAAACATATAAATAGGAGAAAGTCAGCAAAAATTTTCCTAATAAAGTTGTTTTTAAAAAGCAAATCAAAGGCATAATTTTTGATGTGCTTACTGGTTGCTTTAGGCAAATGGATTCAGAAGTATTCAGAGTATTCAGTACTTTGAAACAGTGAGCTTTTGAGAAATATTTATTGAACGAAGGCGTCCTCTTTGCTAGGCACTGCATTAGGTTGTTGGAAATACAATAATAAGAAAGCTCTGTGCTCTTTATGATGGGACTTTGGTCTAGAATAAGAGCTTCATAATTGGGCAGTTATAACACAACGTGGTAAATAAACCCAGAAAGGCAGACAAAAATTGCATTTTAAAAAAGTGTGGTGAGTTTTCCTGAGTATTTTTCATAAAATTTTATATTTACGCTATTCATTTATAGTGTAGGTCTCTTGTGCCAGCTAACGTCTTGCTGAATTTATTACAAATGAATAGAATTATAGACTTGAAGATGATTTACTGTAGAAGGGTAGGAAAGAATGTGTTTGCCCCTCTTCCCATATTTGTAGTGTACAATTCAATAGTTTTCAGTGCCCTAGCACTGTTTTCTAAAAAAGACTAGTCTTTCTCCGTTGAATGATCTTGGCACCTTTGTTGAAAATCAATTGGCCCCCATATGTGGGTTTATTTCTGGACTCTAAAACTTAATCCATTCATCTATCCTTATGCGGATACCACACGATCTTACTTACTGTAGCTTTGTAGTAGGTTTTAAAATCAGGAAGTACGAGTCCTCCTACTTTGTTTTTCTTTGTCCAGACCGTTTGGCCACTCTGGATGTCTTGAATTTCCATGTGAACTTTGGGATCAGCTTGTCAGTATCTCTAAAGAAGCCAGCTGGGATTTGGAGAAACTAAGATTTTTACAATGTAATTTAAAGATTTATTATTAAAAAAACCCCCAAAAAACACTAAATGCCAAAGGAAACTTAGAAATACCCTGTGGTTTTACAGTGCCAAAGCACCCCGTTCATCTGTTAATGAACTTCGGGTAACGCAGCACAAGGTTGAGCAGAAGCCCTTCTCTCAAGTTAGATGCACGTCCTGCAGAAGTCACCAGGCTTCTCTGAACCTATTTAGCAATCTGGTAGAAAATGAGATAAGCTGGACTACATTAAAATAAGAACGGGACACTACTCGAAGAGTGAAAAGGCAAGTCACAGGGGGAGAGAAGAATCCGCAAGATGTCTTTCTGACTAAAAATTTGTCTTTAGAATGATGAAAGAGTCACTAAGGGCGGACCACCCAATGGAACAGTGAGCAAAGGAACGGACGCTTCACAAAAGAGGAATTAAAAGGAGGGGTTGTGGGGGGGATGGGCTAGATGCATAAGGGACATTAAGAAATAGACTTCCTGAAATTTCATCATTGTTGTACTATATGCTAACTAACTTGGCTGTAAATAAATAAATAAATAAATAAATAAATAAAAGGTGCCCACCTATCCGCACCCCCGCCAAGGATATATTTTACTTCAAAAGTCCCAGAACCTGTGAATATCACCGCGCATGGCAAAAGATATCTGGATGAGTCCTACGTGCAATCGCATGTGTCCTTGTAAGAGGGACACAGAGGGAGCTTTAGCACAGATACACAGAAAACGTGGCATAGAGACAGAGGCAGAGGGTGGAGTGGTGCGGACACAAGCCAAGGAATGCCGGTGGACACCGGAAGCTGGGAACGGATCCTCCTCTAGAGGCTCCAGAGGGAGTACAGCTGTGCTTGGTCCCTCGATTTCAGACTTCCGGGCTGCAGAACTGTCCATGAATAAACTGGTGTTGTTTTAAGCCCCCAAGTGTGTGGCAATACGCTAACAAACCGCCTTTATTCATTGCCAGGGACAAGTACCTGAAAAGCAACAATGGGATGCCTCTTCTCGTCCCTAGAAAGCTCAAGTCAAAAAGACAGATAATTGTCAGTGTTGGTGAGAATGCAGAATGAGCTGAACACTCATACGTTGGGGGTGCAGTGTACATTACAACCACGTGTTTCAACTGTCTGCGGGTATCATCTAACGCTGAATAGATGCTTATTCTATGATCCAGTCATCCCACTTATTGATCACATACCCAGGACAAATGCGTACTTTCACCCCAAATCATGAACAGAAATATTCATAACACTGTTTATAATAACTTCAACTTGGAGATACGTCAAATGTCCATTAACAGGATGGGTAAATACATGGGTAAATACATTCATACTACAAAATACTACACAGCAACGAGAATGAGTATCCACCGCTTCACAGAGCAACAGGGATTATTAATCTCACGAACGTAATGGTGGTGAAAGATGCCAGACACAAGAGAGTATATACAGCGTGATTTCATTTATTTAAAAGTTCCAGAAACAGGCAAAACTCATTAATAGTGTTAAAAGTTGGGTTAATAGCTAACCTTTAAGAGGGATAATGAGTGGGAGGGGGCATAAGGGGCTGGATGAATGGAAGTTTATTTTAATAAAAGGAGATAAAATTAATAGAATCCATCCTGGGGCACCCGGATGGCTCAGTCGGTTAAGCGTCTGACTTTGGCTCAGTTCATGATCTCACACTTCATGGGTTCGAGCCCTGCATAGGGCTCTGTGCTGACAGCTCAGAGCCTGGAGCCTGCTTCGGATTCTGGGTCTCCCTCTCTCTCTGCCCCTTCCCCACTCATGCTCTGTCTCTCTCTGTCTCTCAAAAATGAATAGACTTCAAAAAAAAAATTAAAAAAATAAAACCCATCCTAATTTATAGGTGTGTGTGTCTCATCCATTTATTCATGTATTAAACATTTATACTCATTGAGCTTCTGTTATTTGCCAGGAGCTGTTCAAAGCCAGGGTTATAGCAGTAAACATGACAAAGTATCCACCTTCATACAGTTGACATTCTAGTACTTTCTTCTCAAAATACGAGACTACACTGTTACATTGTTGACCCCTGATGATTTGTAGCTCATGACATTCGCATCGTTGGGTAGTCCTTTCCCACATTCTGGATTTGGTCAAGTCATCTGCCTTAGCCGATGAGACACAAAGCAGAAGCTTTGAGGAGTGCTTGCACACTGGGGCTTTAGCTCTTGGAAGGTTTCCTTTCTGGAAGCCAGCTGTTCTGCTATAGAGAAGCTCGGACTCGATGGCTAAATATTGAGAAGCCACATGGAGGAAGTGCCTGGAAGATGAGAGTCTATCTTGGACATTTCAGCCCCAATCAAGCTTGCAGCTCAACGAAACCACATAAGTGACCTCAGCTACATCATGTCTGGCAGAGAAACCACCCGACAGAGCCCAGTCAACCACAGACTTGTGAGAAATAATAACTTGTTGTTCTTTTAAATCACTAAATTTTGGCGTGGTTTGTTATACAGCATTTGGTAACTGCAACAAATAAATGGGTGAGTAAATAAATAAGGAATAAAATTTCTGAGTGTAATTTGAGTTATAAGCAATTAAACAGGGTCATGGCATGAAGAATGACAGGGAAAATTCAGAGAGGCTAATGTGAGCACATTTTAAGACTTTAAAGTCCCATGTAAGGTACTGCTAGGGTGCTCTATGCAGAAACAGAGGAATTAGCTGTTTCTTGTTGAGAGTGTTGGATAGTATGGGGGATCAACAATAGAGAAAAAACACTGAGATTTAGAAGAGCTTGACTGGAGTTTAGACTATTACTGACCTTGGCCAGAACGCTGGTCTTTTGTGAACTTCAGTTTCCTCATCTCTAATACGGGGATAATGACACTTGTCTTGGCTACCTTCCAGGATTGCTGGGGAAATTAGACTCAGTAATGTTTGCGAAAGTACCCCAATATTTAAAAACGTTATCGAAGTGAATGCATTTGTAAGAAAAAAGACATTTTGATCACCCATTTGCTTTCTGAAGCTTCTGCTCCGTCCACAAGATGATGCATGCAAAGTCAGTGAAACAAATTTTATTGCCATAACCACAGCCTGTCTGCATATTCTACCGGCTTGGTCTATGTTACACATCAGCTTTTTAAATTTATTTAGCATCCGTTTGGAGCATAGTTCTGTAGTTTTGAATAATCCAAGAAGTTGTCACTGTTAATTTCTCTATCATATTCTCTACGCTGATACCTAAGAAAAATACCAACGAACAGCCCTATTATGCAAAAAGTCACACAATCCAAAGCCTCTCTCCCATTAGGAAAAAACTTGACATATGTCATGTCATGTTAATAAATACTGCATGTGCAAAGTATACCTTGTATTGAAAGTAAATTCCCCCATGGAAAATTGATTTGCTTTAAAATTTTAATCTACATCTTTTTTCTTCTATAGAGCACAGTTAGGGTTTTTTTTTTTCTTTCCCTTTTCTTCTGCAAAGAATAGACATTTGTACAAGAAATGCATCATTCTCTAAACCAAACAGCAAAAAGAGAAAATGCAGAAGAAAGGAGGTAAGGAGAAATAAAAGAGAAAAAATAACAAATTGGTCATTAAAAGGAAAAAGATGCACAAGATAAAAGAGAGGGAGGCAGGCGGAGCGTCTACTATATTGGGCTTCGGTGCAGATGTAAGTATAAAATGCTCCACAAGTCCTGTAATTGAGAAAATCTATCAAATGTCCTGACAGCTGCTCGGGCATTTCCAGAAGCGATAAAACTTGAATTTATTTCACTCCTAGAAAAGGGGCAGTATCACCTTCTGGCGGCTTTAATGAAATGCCATAAAATTCTAGGAAAAACTGTGTTGTAAAGTCATAAAAAGGTAGTCGGAAGTGGATTGTTGGAAATACCGCGGGAGGGGTTGCTGTGTCTGAAGAGTGACCAAAGTGGATCTGGCGAGCAGGTGATTGGGGCTCCTGGATGTTGGAGAATGTGCCGGAATGTGCTGCGTTGCTGCACATTCCCCGACACCTGCTCTCCGATCTTGGCTGTGGCTACGTGCTTGCTGACTTTGCCTGTGACATCGGGACTAATAAACCCCTTTGGAGGCTCACATACTCCATTTGTATTTTGTAGACGTGAGCCCTAGGGGTACGCTCACCTGCATTTCTTCAGATAGAAACTGTCTAGTAAACCGTAATGGGTCCTTCCCACCATAGGGTCACCTCTCCTGGCTGCAAACCTGCTGGGACAGGAGTCTCCAAAACCTACTGGTTCTGGGGACAGGGTTTAGCACAAACACAACGAGACACTCACCTTCTGCTCTAGGATCTGCTTATTCAGGACTTGGCCAGCACTTAACCCCCCAATTTCCTCTGGCCTTGGTTCTACTATCTGGTATTTCTAGAGGTCTGCTTTTTCTCCCAGATGATGAGTAACCAGGAAGGCAAGGATTGTCTCAAAGTTTCTTTTTCATCCCTTTGGCACCTTGCCTCACACTTTGCACATAGTAGGAACTCATTATATGTTTCCAAGGGGAATACAATTTCTTTTCTTTTTTTTTAAGGTTATTTATTTATTTTGGGAGACACAGAGACAGTATAAGTGGGCGAGGGGCCAAGAGGGAGAGAAGGAAATCCCAAGCAGGCTCTACACCGTCAGCACAGAGCCGGACGTGGGGCTCAAACTCACGAACCATGAGATTATGACCTGAGCCGAAATCAAGAGTCGGATGTTTACCACCCAGGTGCTCTGAGAATACAATTTTTCTTGAGAGCCTCGGGTTGTCAGGTAATGTCTTCTATTATCCAACCACTTCTGTGGGTGGATATTCCTCTATAGAAGCACAAGCTAAATTCATTTAAGATTATAGTACACAGAAAAGTTATAAAGTACCGTACTTTATGTTTTCAAAACTAGGTGTTTTAATACGGTCACATTAGATCTGTATAAAGAATTCTATTTCTTTAAAAAAAATTTTTTTTAATGTTTATTCATTATTGAAAGATAGAGAGAGACAGAGCATGAGCAGGGGAGGGGCAGAGAGAGGGGGAGACACAGAATCCAAAGCAGGCTCCAGGCTCTGAGCTGTCAGCACAGAGCCCGACGTGGGGCTCGAACTCACGAACCGTGAGATCATGACCTGAGCCAAAGTTGGACGCCCAACTGACTGAGCCACCCAAGCTCCCCTAAAAAATTCTATTTCAAAGATAAATAAATAAGGCTCCAAGTCTTATAGTAAATTTCTTTGGTCCATCAGGCTTTGTGCAAAGATTGTGAAGTTCAATTGTAAACTCTGAGAATAAGAGTCTTAAAGTGAGGGGTTTCCATGTCTTAAAGAAGATAAAGATATGCCCAAGAGATAATATTCAAAAATGAGGTCGTGAAGAGAAAGATTTTCCAAATGGAAGCGTCTCTAGGAAAACTTTAGCAGAGACCTCTTGAGAGACTGTCCTAATAAAAAATTATTAGAAAACAAACTAATGGACTAAATGAACAAAATGTAAAAAATGATGATCTCGGGACAGTGCAAGCAAGTGAGAAGATCAATAAGGTTAATGAAGACAAAGAAAATAAAAATGAATTGTGAAGTTCGAAAGTGGCAATGGATATTTCTTTCCTTGGTGAACTGATGACCTTGGGCCTATGGTATAAAGGGGAAATTTCCGCCATGCAGGTTTCACCGCAGCCATAGGTTAAAGGAATATCGGTAAGGATGTCACTCTTTGGAAAACCTTGTGAGCACCATTATTGAGTTATGACTGTCGCTGGAGCAGCGTATTCGATGGAATAGGATCTAAATTTCCCTAAGGCAAGAGCGAGTGCTTGGAAGCCAACGAAGTTTAGTGACACCCTTTCATTTTTCTACGCTCAAGTCCTTTGTCAGCTTCAGAACTAGGAAGTCAGCTATTAAATTAGAGAGGAAATAACGCCAGACTCCAGATGTGGCTGCTTCACCCTCCTGACTTTAGCCAGATGTGTCCAAACCATGGCATTCATCATGATTAGTGTGAAGGTGTGGAAAGTGTCAGACAACACACTGGCCAGAGTCCTGATCCCAGCTCGTTCACACAGGGAGACACCCCTCCCCAGCGGAGAACCGCTGCTCAAGGGGCAAGGGGTAGAGGTGAATGAAGTCTCTTTAAAAGTCCTGTAAAAGGTAGTAACAATTTTATTTTACGGATAATTGATCCTAGCTCTAAGTTCCAATGACCTCCATTGGGTCATTTGCACAGCTGTATTTAAGCAGTCGCCCCTGGTCCTGCAGCCGTCCTGTCTCCTTGGTACAGAATCTATCCCTATGTATTTGCTTTCTGTTTTGGGGTAAAGCCCTCCATGTTCCTCTCCTTTCACCCACTTTTGGTTGGTAGAAAGCTTGAATTGGCACCAGCTGGGAATGACTTCGAGGGCAACATGGAAAGACCTTGAATCTCAGCTAGTTTTTAGAGGACACTGAGGGATTAACTGAGGCTCCTGGTGGAGGATGGGGGGGTGGGTGTTGGGCAAGCTGGACTAAATTCTTGCTGAGGGTTTGGGGGCATTTAAGCCCAGTCACCCCGGTCTAGGTGTGGGCTGGTCTCCAGGGTGATCCTAAGAGGTCACAGGTTATCACTGTCCCACTATTAGATTCCACAAGTCACTTGGCGATGAGACTGGGGATACCTGAAGGGTGTGAGTGCTGGAAGCTGCTGTTTGGACCAAGTGAAAATGAGCGAGTGCTTTCAGGGAATCTCCCCCGGAGCCTGCGGCCCACATAACTAGAATAGGTTCTGTCAGGCAGGAGACCAGTCATAGAATATGATTGGAAAGGACTGAGCTGTGCCCTGTATATAGTTTAAGGGTCCTACGTATGTATTTTTAAAATGTTTATTTATTTTTGAGAGAGAATGAGAGAGAGAGAGAGAGAGAGAGAGAGAGAGATTGAGTGCATAGGGGAGGGGCAGAAAAAGGGAGACAGAGGATCTGAAGCAGGTTCCGCACTGAGAGCAGAGAGCCCGATGGGGGGCTTGAACTCCTGAACTGTGAGATCATGACTTGAACCAAAGTCAGACGCTTAACTGACTGAGCCACTCAGGTGCCCCTAAGGGTCCTACATATTGATCAGGAAGTTTTCCTTAGAGCCATAAACTCTCCTCTGAGAATTGTTTGCTCAAAGAGCACCTTCTTTGTTGAATGAAGTGATAATAAGTACCCAGATCGAATGGTTCCTTCTCACATTAACTAAAACAAAATGGACAATGACAACAAAAAAGGTCACATGCAGGTTCTAAGTGTTTTATGCTGACCAAGCATGGTAGGTCACTTCTAAAATTCCCCAGCCGAGATGGTGCTTTTTGTTTGGGCAAAGATATTAGCATTATTTGAAAAGAGTCTTTAGACTATTCTAACAGTTCTAATTGGCATTCTACTACGAATAAAAACCACACATGATTCTCTGAAGTATTTTTTAATAATACTCTTCACCTTGGCAGTGTAGATAAACTTCAATTTCCTTTCATTCCTTCTAAAAGGCAGAGAGGGAAGGAGGGAAGGACAGAGAGAAAGTGAGAGAGAGAGAGAGAGAGAGGGAGAATGGCAATGAGAATCATGAACAATTTTAGTTCATTCGGAAGTCGAGGAGACATATTTTTCAAATGTATTCTCTAAATCCAGATTCCTGTAACAGATGCTCTCATCTCTCAAGCTCTTTTCATCTGTAATTCAATTTCCTCCTAAACGTGATGCTGACATCTGTTGTAATGCAGATATGTCCTCAAGTACCTGCAATTTCTCTGTCAAGCTCAGTGTCATGTTAAAGAACTGTGAACTTTGCAGGGCTTGGGAGCAGACAGTGGAATCCACAGGGCTGCAGGCAGAAAGAAATTTAATGTCTCTTTCATGGTTCTGATGTTTCAGCATCTTTTCTTCTGACACTGAAGCTCTCCTTAAAGGTTTTCAAGGGAACATAAAGTGTTTATTTAATAGTGCAATTGATTGTCTCAGCTTCACTTCTGGAGCCACCTGAAATCAGCACACGCTAAGACTTAGCAGGGAGGCAGGGACTCGGTCTTCAGATTCTTCCTGACAGGGTGGATTAGATAAATTACCACACAATTCTCTAAAGTATTTTAAAAACAAAGACAAAGCACTGCATGTTGCATTTAAAGATGCTGATCTTTGTCCTCTTTCTTTTTTCATTCCCTTCCCATAGCATTACTATAAATCAAGAGCCTTTGAGGCACGGATTGAGCTCAATCATTCCATCATTAATTAATTCATTAAATAGATATCTGTCGAGTCTCGGTTCCGTGACTGGTATTGTGCCAGGTGCTGGGGATGGAAAGGTTGATGTGACACGGGATCCATTTTCAAGGAATTCCAGCAGCATTTTGTTTTTTGTTTTTTTTTTTAAAGTACAGAACCTCAACTCAGCCTCCAAGGGGGGGATGAAGACAGCTGTATGCCAAAGGAAAGTTCTGAATTCTGACAAGAATACAAGCCCACTGTTGGCTTAAATAATTTTCTTCTAGCAGGGACTTGTTTTCGAGCTTCCTAGGAAAGTGGGAATCTTTGCTCTATGCCAGCTAATTTGGAGCTGATAGCGATGGGGAAGAGTGGAACGTTCCTTTGCACCCTTTCTGCGTCTCTCACTGCAGACAATCAGCTCACATCTGAAGCATGACACTTGATTATCCATATCATTTCTGTAGGTGGCTTTGCCAGGCCTACGTTAGGATCACGAAATCATTCAGGCCTTTAAAAAGGTTTGTCACAACACTTAACCTGGACATCTTCTCTACCAATTACCATCATTTCGGTTTTTGTATGACACCATCCAAGGGCTCAGCGGGCTGTGCGAATGCGTGGTTTGTGTCATTCCATGCTGACTTAGGGCTGAGTCTGGCTGGGACAGCCAGCGCAGCTGTGACTGGCAGTAGTAAGAGACAGGGGATAGGACTGCAGGCTGCAGCCACACAGCTGCTTGAAGTTTGGTCTGGTGTAAGGGAGAGACAAAGGGGAGTCTGAATTATTCATCGTAATTTCTCAGCAATTTCCTTTAACTAAGATATTGCAGACTGTTAGGCCTGGGCTGAACCTGGGCCACAGATGTGTTATTATTGGGCCTGTACTGTATTAAAATTGTAATTTTTAAAAAATTGGTTGCCAGCACGTCAACCCTGGGAGATTTCACATTAAAGATCTATCTTCCACTAAAAACTGGAACGTTTAGAGGCGCCCGGGTGGCTCAGTCAGTTAAGCATCTGACTTCGTCTCAGGTCATGATCTCACGGTTCGTGAGTTTGAGACCCACATCGGGCTCTTGTGCTGACAGCTTGGAGCCTGGAGCCTGCTTTGAATTCTGTGTCTCCCTCTCTCTTTGCCCCTCCCCCACTCCTTCTTTTTCTCTCTGTCTCTCTCTCTGCCTCTCTCTCTTTCTGTCTCAAAAATACATAAACACTAAAAAATTTTCTTTTAGCAGCACAGGGCCTACGTCGGTGACAACAGTGAGCCCGGGTGGAGTTCAGCTATCCACTCAGATGGGACATCCATTTTCCATATGACCTCAGTTTTTACTCCTCTTAACTGTCTCCCACCCAGCTGGCTTCATTATTCAGCTACCTGCCTGGTCCCCTGTTCTACATGGATTAGTTCAACAAAAAGTCTTTTGGGTCAATTGAAAAGTTTTCATTGGGTCACTTCTCTGCTTGTACGACCTTGCTAGGAACGGTGGGAAAAGCAAAAGATATTCCTGCCCAAATGAGGAAGAAGAGATGAACATGTGCAATAATGAGGGACATGGCTGAAAGACCACAAGCCAACGTCAGAATTCGGAGAAAGAGATGCCATGGATATTCTTAGTCATTAAGCTTCTGTATTTGATTACTTCCAGTTTCCAGAAAAGGAGAAAAACCATTTCTCTTTCCTGCAAAAGAAATTCTTAGGAAGTTTAGAATGTAGCCATTTAACCCGTCTAAGTGCATGAGGCATCTGTATTCTGGTCGCATTTTCAAGAAAATCTCTTTGTTAGGCAGAATAAGAACCCACATCCAGGCAATCAGTATCACTCACACCTGAGAGAATATAAAAAGAAATGACGCTCAATAGACTACAGAGATTTGGAAGAAGGATTAATACCACTAGTTCCATTCTGCAACTCTTTGAGAGCCCACACAGAAAAGCTCATGCTTCAAAAGGATTGTCATTGTTGAGAAAGACCGGGGCAATGTTTTTAAAATTCTAAGTTTAATTTAATATCGACTCTCTGGCTAGACTTGTGGTCTGGGTTTGCTTTATGAGAGGAAGGCTGACACAGAAAGCAGGAAAGGTCAAGGTCTTATTGGCATTAAATAGGGAACAGTTGGCTACTTTCCCTAGGAGCAAACTCATGGCCCATTATGCCACCGCTTTGCTCATATTTGAAAACAAGAACTAGTCAGCACAGCGGGACAATTTAAAGACACTGCCGATGGCTGGGAGATTCCAGTCTCTCGCATGATTTAGCGCATACACATACTGGAACGATCAGTAAAGACCTTGATTGAGTCTTAATAAAAATGAACATTTATCGACCACTTATTATGTCTTAGACACTGTCCTAAGTGCTTTGTATGTATTATTGAATCCTTACAACAGCCTTACAAAGTAAGCTCCATAATACTCCCATTTTACAGATTCAAAAAAGGAGGCAGAGAGAGGCTAAGTGAGTTCCCCGAGGTCACCAGCGACCCAGAGCACCAATGGGAGGTGAAGTCAAGTTTGAAGCCACCAGGCGATACTTGGGTTCAGCGTGCCTTGCTCTTTCACTGTGGGGATTATGAGCCCTCAAACTTCTGCTTTTTAGAAGAAATTGGGTAATGTTAACAGTCTGGGCGTTCGTGAGTTTATAAGTAGCCCCCCAGACCGAGGAAAAGACCACAGTCCTTTTCTTTCATTCCACTCCTGGACATCGCAGGAGAAAATCACAACATCAGGGCGAATGGTTTCATACAAGGACACCGTAAGCTCAGAAACAGGTCCCAGAGCTGCTCAGCGCTGCTTGCATTCATCGGCAGGGGGCCAGCACAACTGCTGTCCCCAGGTGCCAGGCTCTTAGGCTGCAGTTCCCACCAACCCCTCTAGGATGACAGATCTCGGCAGAAGACCCTTGCTCCAATTCGCTGAGAAAATGAGACCAATGTGACATCATCTAGCCTCTCCTTCCCTGCTAGGATGCCCTGTGTGCTCACTCCTTCTTTACTTCAGCCCTGTTATCTCAGAGGGAAAAATAGCTCCAGTCTTCCCATCAGAGACTGACCCTACTTTTGTGCTCACCACCCCCTCCCTGCGGCTTCCGAGGCCTGCTTCTGCAGTTACCTCTGGCATTTCTTGGCTGGGGAGTCTTTCTACCTTCTGTTGATCCCCCCTGGGGGTGAGGGGGTGGGCGGTGGAGTGAAGGCAGGGGCCTAGTGACTAGGAGCTCAGCTTCTGGATCAGGCTGCCTGGCTATACGCCCATGCATTGGTCACTGCCTGACCTCGGGCACGAAGGCTCAACTTCATCCTGACAATGGAACCGGTTGGGAACCCTAGCATGGTCGTGACGACTGAGTGAGCGAAGTGGTGCTGAGCTGCTGAGCGCCGTCTGTCCGCATCCTGGATCTCGCTACTTCCTTTCTGTGTCAGCGTTCTTCGCTCCCTCCCTCCACCAGCTTTACGCTCACAAACGTCACTGCAACCACTCTGGATGACACCACTATTTGCTCAGTTGGTTGAGCGTCGGACTCTTGATTTTGGCTCAGGTCAATGATCTCGTGGTTCGTGGGTTCGAGCCCTGCGTCAGGCTCACGCTGGCAGCGTAGAGCCCGCTTGGGATTACTTTCTCTCTCTCTCGCTCTCTGCCCCTCCCCCAATTGGGTGCACTCTCTCTCTCAAAATAAGTAAACTTTAAAAAATCGGTTTGAAAAAAAAAAAGAGGAAGAAACTTTAGTAACAGCAAAGTCCAGGTAGAACAGTGGAGACGTGCCCATGGGCTCTGAGGTCAGACCACCCAGCACCGCCTATTGCCCTCTGTGTGACCTCAGGGAAGTTTCTTAAGGGCTCTGTGTGTCAATTTCTCATCTCCCTGTGGAGTTGTTGAGAAGTCTGAAATTAGTGATGCTGAACAGAGTGCTCAGAAGAGGGCCTGTTCCAAATAGGCATTGAGGGAAAGGGTCCTTGTTATTATCAGAATTGGCACTTTAGAGACCTTTCTCATGTCCCGTATCAGGAGATCAAGCAAATACACAGACTTGCATGAATCTTAACATCACAATCAGATGCGAGGGATCAGAGTTTATCGGCAAGAAGCCTGTTTACTAGATAAGGAAGTATGGGGCTATAGAAGGTTAAACTCAGAATAATAAAGTGCTGCAACACAGACTCGTTCCCAGCAGCTATGGCCCAGGAATTGTGATTAAGTCCAAAATTCTTACCAGCTGGATTGAAAGTCCTCCTGCCAGTTCCATCGCGACTGGTTCCGCCAAAACTCTGATCATGCGCCTTTTAAAGGAAGTTGGGAGCACAGGCGCAGAGCATAGAAAGCTGAAGGGGCTTTGGGGGATCCTGGCGTACCTTCCGGTTTCCACCGGTGAGCACAGAGGGCCGTGGGGGTTGCGGGCCGGCTCCTCACTCGGAAAACAGCGGGGGTTTTAGACCCGGGGAGTCCCTCTTCCGGACCGTGAGAAGCAGAGGCTCAGAGAGACATGTGCTGTCTGTGGACTCCTTTTGTGTGCATTTCCTGGGTGGTTCTTGCGTCTTTCATCTCAGTTACTGACTCAGCTTCACCCTGCTTAGCTTGCAAGACCTTTCAGGGAAACCAGAGCGCGAGATGCCGGCGCTGCGAGTGTCACCTATGATTAAGGAGCCGGAGGGAGTGATTTATGTGGAAAGATTAAAATCTCTCAATGTGGATGGCCGTTGCTGCTCTGACTGAGTGGGGCTTCAGGCGTTTGCCAAATGCCCGGCCGGAGTGCCACAGCCTTCCGTCGTGGTGGGACGGTTGAAGGGTGATGCGGGTGGCAGAAACGTCATGATGTTAAATAAAACAAGGCGCTACTTCCGGGGGAGCAGAAAAGACCAGACTGAGACAGGAAATTCTTCTGCGGCTCTTGTCAGGCCGCTGGATATCTCCGGAATTTTCTACACGTAGAACTTGAAGCTCCCTCATCAGAGAGACAGTTCTCAGTAGCTCTTACTGCTTTCCCCTGCAGAGCCCCCCCCCCCCCCCCCATTCCTGGGGCTCCCTTTGCTTCCTCCCACTGTCCCTCCACTAAGGCCCCTACCCTCTACCCCCAGTCTTTCCTGCTACTCCTTTGCTCCTCACCTCCCCAGAGCCCCTCTTCCACCATTCCAAAGAGAGTTCCTCTGTGCCCGGATTTTAAGTGAGGACCACGGGCCTAGAGTTAATTGGATAAATTCTTTACTATTCAACTTTAAGCAAGATAATTAACTGAGTCTCCCAGATAACACTGACCAAAACTTTCGGAAGTGTTGAGACTTTTCAACCTGGGATGTGTGTGTATGTATGTGTGCTTTCATTTCTGTGCATAAACAGTAGAAGCAAGGGTGCTTTACAACAGCCTGAACTTGACCTCATGTAGGTGACAGTGTATTCCCAACATGGCTAAGCAAAGATGTGCAGTCATTGACTAATTGGAGTGGTCAAGGAGTACTTCTTAAGGAAGTGATGGTGAACGTCAAAGACTGAAGGATGAGTCTGAGTTAGCAAGGTGAAGGGGTGAGGCGGAAGAGAGAATTTCCTGAATGTCGACAAAGAATCTTGTTTTGCAGTAGCCTACCCCATGTCATGATTTGGACAACGTGGTCACTATACCATTAACTATAATAGACAAAATACACAAATGGTGTCCTAGCCATATAGATTTTCTTTTTCTTTTTTTTTAAATTTATTATTTTTTTTTAATTTACATCCAAATTAGTTAGCATATAGTGCAACAATGATTTCAGGAGTAGATTCCTTAGTGCCCCTGACCCATTTAGCCCATCCTCCCTCCCACCAGCCCTCCAGTAACCCTCTGTTTGTTCTCCATATTTATGAGTCTCTTATGCTTTGTCCCCCTCCCTGCTTTTATATTATTTTTGTTTCCCTTCCCTTATGTTCATCTGGTTTGTCTCTTAAAGTCCTCATATGAGGGAAGTCATATGATTTTTGTCTTTCTCTGACTGACTAATTTCACTTAGCATAATACCCTCCAGTTCCATCCACGTAGTTGCAAATGGCAAGATTTCATTCTTTTTGATTGCCGAGTAATACTCCATTGTGTGTGTGTGTGTGTGTGTATATATATATATATATATATATATATATATATATATATACCACATCTTATTTATTCATTCATCCATCGATGGCCACTTGGGCTCTTTCCATACTTTGGCTATTGTTGATAGTGCTGCTATAAACATGGGGGTGCATGTGTCCCTTCAAAACAGCACACCTGTATCCCTTGGTTAAATACCTAGTAGTGCAATTGCTGGGTCGTAGGGTAGTTCTATTTTTAGTTTTCTGAGGAACCTCCATACTGTTCTCCAGAGTGGCTGCACTGGCTTGCATTCCCACAGATTTTCTTTTTCTAAAGAGCAAGACAAAGATAATCTATCTATACTTCTTCCCTTGTCCAGTGGCCTTCATATGGCACACTAAGCCCTTTTCAGTCTTCTCCTGACCCATCCCTAGTGGGCCTTGAGTTCTAGCCTTTATAACTCCCAGATCACATCATTCCCTTTTGGACCTCTGTACCCTTGAACAGTCTTTTCTTCTGTTTCTGGATTGTCCTCCACTATTCGGATTTGTCTGTAAAGCTCTTGACTTTTCTGCTAAGACCTGCCTTAAAAATCACCTCCTCTGGGAGGCCCTCCATGATCAAGTTAAGGGCATCTTTATAGCATTATAGTGCCTTATACCTGTCTCTATTTGGAACATAGGTCAATATCATGCATATTTGAATATAAGTTGCCCCTTCTGGCCTGTGAGTATGTTCGATTCTTTTTTTGGATGCTTAGTGCCTAGCATCGTGTTGGTAGCATAATGTAGGTGCTTAATAAATGTTTGTTGAACCAATGAATAAATTGAAGTATACATATGCATATTCCATAACTACAGTGTGTATGTATAAACACTCATGGATTAGCAATAAACTGAAGCTCAGAGAGTAGAACATTTGGACTTTCCGTTTTGTTGGGTAATTGAAAAAACACACAAACATTTAATCACTTAGCTCCAAGTAGTATAACTATTTTTTTTTTTTTTTTACGGGCAAAATGCAGGTGTCTCTCTTTAAAAATAATTTCCTTAAATGTGATAAGATTCATTATTTTTTTTGGCTCATATCTGTTAGGTTATTATAGTGTTTTAAAATATCTGGCTTAGATCACTTGAAATTCTGAAATTATACTTTAAGCAGCTATTAGCATAATGATATTATCTATTAATAGGGATTCCTACAGGAGTAAAGGTACCTGCAATTTACATGAAATCAGAAAACTTGGTGTGATTGGTAGCATCACAACAAACCCAGCATGACTATTGTAATGACTACATTTCCCATCACTGTAATTATCTCCTAAAACTTTTATTGGGAACATTGATTGCCATTTGCTCACCCATTCGCTTTGAGAAAGTGGAATGGTGAACAAGTGCCAGGAGCGAAACTGTAGCCATACAGGTCCTCTGCAAAGTACCCACTAGAGGACTACAGAAGGGTTTGCCATTGGCCGGGAGAGCTGTGTGACCGGTCCGTGTTCAAAATAATGACGGATTCCACATTTCTTTCAATTACCAAGAATTCCAGTGAAGAAGATGAATGAGACATGGCGATTTTCTAAGAGAAACTATGAAATGATAGTTTATAGTTGAAGAATATTTGGCAAAAATGTCTTGTGTTCCCTTCCCCGGCATGGTGCATCCTAAAGGTTCCCCTATTCGAAGGAAGGTAAGGATTCACCTTCTTCGTTCTCTCTCTAGGTTTCTTTTTAGATTATGTTTTAAAGTACTAAAAAATTAATAAAAAACATTTAATGGAAGTATAGTTAGTGATTCTTGAGTCTGTCCACCTGTCTCGGTCTTCTGTGCCTGGTCGGTAAGCCAGGCGACCGTCGGCCCTCCCCCAGACCAATGCAGCTGCTTGGAACTGCCCTTCCCACTTCTAACTGTGCCCAGCTCTCCAGGATACTCTCTCCACTGCGGCCAAAGTGCTCCTTCTAAGTAGCAGATCTGATCATGTCACTCCCTTGCTTAAAGTACCTCTCTGACCCCCCAAATCTTTATCATGGCTTATAAGGCCTCTATGATCTGATCCATCGGTAGCCCTGCAGCCCTACACCTCAGCACGTCCCCGTGGAATTCACACACTCCAGGCACAAGGGACCACCGGGGCTCCTACTGGGCTCTCGCTCCTGACCATGGCCTCCCTCTCCTGTCCCTCCTCAGGCCAACTTCTCATCACCAGGATAGACGGTCCCCTCTGCGCTCCAACGGCATCCTTATCACGCTGTCCCGAGGCTGCCTTTTGACTGGTCTGTTTCTGCCACTGCTGTGTAAATTCGATGAGAGCAAGACTGGGTCTGTCTGGTTTGTCTTGTATCCTCAGCACTGAACACGGAGAGATGGCAGCCAGGCACGGCTAAGAGAGGGAGCCACTCTGTTTCCCAATCTTGCTGGTTGTTGCCTTTAACTCAGGTCGAAGACAAAGCGAGCGTTGAGCCCCGGTATCTACTTCTAAGTATTGCTTCACACTTGGCCTTGTGCAAGTGGATTTTCCTTCTGGAAGATGGCTCAGAGAACAGAATGAAAAATAAGGGTGTGGTTCTAATCAGGTTGTTGTGAGGACAGAAAATGTAAACGTGGGTGATCAGGTTCAGTCTGTTTCTCCCAGATCCCGCAGGAAGCGTCACAGGCCGGCAGAGCGGAATTGGAGCGTGTGCGCGTGCGTGTGTGGTGTGTGCGCGCAGACCTGGCTGCATTGTGTGGCCGCGCCCGACGCTAGGTTAGCTTTGTTGGAAAATAATGCCTGTGAGTTCTTCAGATAAAGCAGTTGCTGATCTCTGCTTTCTTTGCCAGAGAATGACCTATGCGTATTAAATGGCGTGTGTTAGAAAGAGAAAAGCTGCAAATCTTAGAAGGTTACCCTGAGATGCCTGATATCTACTGTAGCCCAGATTTTATGACTCGAAAGGTTATTTAGTCTCATGGAACGTGGCTATATATGTGTGTACATGTTGATTGGCATTGGACCAAACCAATTTAGAAGAATGTAGCTTCTATCAAGAAATGAGATTGCAGAATATAAGAAAAGGTAACCGGGACAAACAGTGGTGGGTAGGTTGTAGAGATCTCCATTTCTTAGCACATATTAAAATTATTTTGCGTATCACGTCTTTTTTTTCCCTTAAAAAAATGTTTTTTCTTAAAGTCTCCCCAAGAGCTCTCATTGAGGCTTCTTTGGAGGTGAGCTATACAAACTGCTGACTCTCTTCTTTCTGTTACAGACTAACAGATCATCGTGGAGATGTTTTCCTGCCATTGCTTAACCCTGTTCAGACACCTTGGGCCCCATGGCTCCCTTTGTGTAACGGATGGCACAAATTGGGTAATACATTTGAACAAGTCTGGCTGATTCCTGCCAGGATGCAGACAGAATAAGCAGCAAAGGAAGTCTACAAAATACCTGTTTCACTTCCTCTCTCCCTTCTCCGTCCCTTCCTTCCTCCCTGGGTCCACATAGTCCAATGCAGAGGCTTAGCAAGCACCAGGCATGCTGGCTTACTGATAAATCGCAAAGCAAATAGATGTTTCATTTGCATTTTTTCTTGGAAAACAGTCAGGTGGTACGAGCCTGCCTGGGGTTGCTGGCAAGAACGTCAGTGATTGTTTAGACACCCAAACAATTTCTTCTTTCTCTAGTTTTCTGTTGGGCGCTTTAAGTTGTATCTTGCTCCTTTAAGCAAAATAGCTGACTTGACTTGTCTCTGACTTCTGGGAATAATTGAATTCTTATGGCAGGGGCTGAGTAACCGGAGAGCAGCAAATGAAAATTTCACTCTACAACATACCCACACTCTTCAACACGCAGACGTGTGGGCTCGTCTACGGCGATCTCTGTGGTTCGGAGAGACATTTGGGGGAATATCTGTGTACTATTTGCCTTTCTAATTTTCCAACCAATCTTAGGGAGGGGTGGTCAATGCTATAAAGCTCAACAGGGGGGTTGAAAGATAAACTTTGCATGATCGAGGAGTGTGTGGAGTTTTAGAAGTTGAGGAGCACAGTGATGAAGAAAGGTGGGTCATTTAGTGATTTATCCAACCTGCACTTTTATGGAAAAACTGTGCCTTGGTAGAGAAGGAATCAGAAAGGCAAAGAAACTAACGTGAATTGGATGCTCAGTTATGCTCAATAATTAATTTGAGTGAATTAGCATATTTAATCCTTGCAACAAAGCTGTTGTCCCACCTATTTTACAGATGAGGAAGGTAAGGATTAGAGAGATTAAGTTTACTTGTCAAGTACACCCATCCAGTAAGAGACAGAATTAGTGCCCGAACCCAGATTTCTCTGATGCCCAATATAGCTGCAATTCTATCACTTTAAATTAACGGGATGGGGGGGGGGACCTCCAATGTATACCACTGTGGCCCATGGGGTCCCTAGTCCACCTTATCACAGCAGTGTCTTTCTCTTGCTGCCTTGCCTGTCTGTCTCTGCTGCTCTTAAAGCCTCATCGGTGCTGGATAGTTCTGGGGAATTCTCTGAGCACCACAGGCCATCCTTACCTTTCGAGGTGTGTTTGGCTTTAGCGTGTATCCTTTACACAGAATTAGGAAGGAGCACTTAAAAAAAAGATTATTTATTTTTATTTTTAAATCTATTTTTAAAGTTTTATTTATTTATTTTGAGAGAGACAGAGCCAGCCTGAGCGGGGCAGGGGCAGAGAAGAGAGAGAGAGAGAGAGAGAGAGAGAGAGAGAGAGAGAGAGAGAGAATCCCAAGCTGGCTCTGCACTGTCAGCACAGAGCCTGACATGGAGCTCGGACCCAGGAACCATGAGATCATGACCTGAGCTGAAATCAAGAGTCAGTCGCTTAGCTGACTGAGCCACGCAGGGAACCCTGCTGGATGATTTCTTGAGCTCACCCATTACTTTTCTAACCATTTAGAATTAGTTTGGGTATCTACACTGAGTCATCAGTCAACATGCATTTTTGAAGGCCTTTCAGAGTAAACCGTAGTCGTTATCTGCCTGGGAGATACAGGAAGACTCTCACTCCAGTTAAGATTCACGAACAGCCTAACAATCTAGTTGGGGAGATAGACAAGATACATATCTATCTCTCTGTCTCTTTTGATCTCTATCCCTATGTCTGTATATATGTCATTGACTATAAAATTAAAGCAGTGAGAACATTTCTCAGGGCTTCAAACACCTGCTAATCAAGAAAATGAGTAAATATAACCAGGAGGCTTGGAAAAGACTTGAAATTGAGCATATTCTTTTTAGAACCTGATAATGCCTGCTTATTAGCTTTTCATGAGGACCAAAAAGGGTTATTCTCTTAAAACACACACACACACACACACACACACACACACACACACACACAACAAAAAACCTCCTCTTTTGTACAACAGTCGCCTGAATAGTCAGGAGTTGGCAAGGTCTTTTCTGATGTTTATTGGAGCAGCTGTGGAAATAATTTTGTACCTTGGATTCTGTGATTTATTTCCATTATGAATAAATTTGGAATTTATTTTAAGGCTTTCAAAAACTGGGAGTGCTGTGGTCTCAGAATTATTTTTTATTAAACATTGTCTCCCTGGCTGCATTTCAGGTGCTGGCTGAATTCTGCACCGTGGGCTGTGTTAGCATCAGAAATGCCTTTGAATGATAATAATTATAATAATTACATATATAAAAAGGATGGAATTGGGTTTCAGTTCTATTCGGCTGAACTTGATATTTGACTCTACTGACTCAGTTTTGGCATCTTTAAAATGAAGATAATTGACAACTACCTTGTTATCTCTGAGGAGTGGGCATGATCATGCTTGAAAAGAGACTCGAACCCTTGAATAAATGTGCCCTGAATGCAAATTGTTACTTATTTCAATCAATGTGTTTTACAGGTTGACATCTTGGACAGGAAGGAAATCGTCCCTATACTTGAATTCAAGACTGACTTCCAAATGAGAACGAAATCAACATAGTAGACAAGGAGGCTGGGAAGATCTGACTCTCTCCAGAAGCAGCATTGCCACCTTGCTGCCACTGGGAACTAGAACTGCTGTCTTTCTCACAGAATCTTATTCTCGAAAGACAAGTCACACTTTTTGCTCTCGGGGCAGAGCCATGTATCCCAGCCTCTTCCTTTTTTCCTTTGCCCTCTCGCCTTTATTCAAGCTCATTGATTCTTTGTTTCAGTGGGAGCTTCCAAGAGAAATGGAGTAAATCATTCAGCAAGGGGAAGACATCAGCCATCTAGAATCCTCAACATTAATTTAGAATTCACTTTTATATGGTTTAAACCATGAATAAACAATAGACAAGGGATGGGAGGCTGAGGGAAGGAGAAAAGTGGATCATCTAGTGAGGCTCGTGGAAACAAATGAATCTACTGTGTCCACACTGACTCAGTAAAACTCGTTTCTGGTCTCCAGAAGCTTAGAGTCCAGTTGGGGAGAAAAGACATACTCATCATTTATGAGACACGGTGAGAAAGTTTATGGCTGCCACCAAAGCGTCACTTCTGATCCATCTACAGACTATGCCCCCTTTCTTGACTCCCAAGGGACCCGGAAATCTATTCACAGCCTCCCTAACTGTCTAGGAGAGTATGCTGGTGGCAGAAGCACCCCTTGACTGGGTGAGGGGAGCCAGAATTGGGCTTATCTCCTATGGGTGCTATGTCCAGCAGCATGAGTCACTGTAGTGGATGGACCCTCTTCCCGTTCAATCTGCAGCCACTTCTGGTATCACAAATGGGCTCTCCAGTGCTTGGATATGATGGGTCCAGATTCTTTGTCTAAGAGTCCTGATCTCTTGCCTTCTCTGCTCTCCCCACAGTTTCCTTCCCAGGGTCTGGAAATGTCTTCTCACACTCCTTTAAAACACGGTTTATGACATCCATGTTCCTGGAAGAATGGGGAGCCATCTTCCTATTCTCCTAAGTGTGCCTACTTTGTTGATGGTTACTCTCGTAAGGACTACCACGATGACATTCTGTCATATGTTTTGTCAAAGGGCAGAAAAACAAACAGAGAAAAGAAAACATAAAAATGGCCAATTAGCAAGTAAGCCAGGAAATATGTGCTGAGCAGCATATGACAAACATTTTCATGTACTTTATTCTATTTCGTTTTCATGATAAAGCCCCCAGAGTAGTTGTTATTCTTCCTACTTTATTGAGCAGAAGCCTTAGGGTCACAGGAGTTAAACCACTTGCTCAAAGCTGTATACATAATAGAGCCCATAATGCATATATTTTCTGTTGCCCAAGACACTGTTCCTTCTACTGTACCATGGCTGCTTCTAGGTCAAAAGAGGAAGAACTTCCTGTGGGTTAGAATGTCCTAGGGGTAGGTTTATGAGGAGGAGGTATTTGAACTGGCTCTCGACTGAATTATAGGCTCTGGCTAGACAGTGGAAGAAGGCAAGGCTATTCCTGGACTTGGAAGGATTAGGATGACTAAAACCACAGGTTGAAAAAAGTGGAAGGTGTATTTGGAAGACTGTGTGTAGACTGTTTTGGCTGGATAGGAGGGCTCATTCATATAATGAAATGGCACCCAGCCAAAGAGACAGGAACAATGAAGACTGCTTTGCCATTGTTGTGATTCAGGAGTTTCAGGCACCTCTGTTAAATGAGGATAAACAGGGCTGACCTTCCCTCACAGGCAGTCTGGGATTCTGAATCATCGGTGACTGGGAAGTGGCATGCTCCATTATCTGAGGCATGATATTATATCCACCAGCTATTTTGTGCAGTTGAATTTTTGTTCCATTGAAATGATTCTCTCAGTGTGAGCTCAATAGCGACGGGCATGATGGTGGTTTTTCTATGTTGCCAGAAACTAGGTCTGAATTTCTTCCAGCGCCTCCTGCTCTAAAGCACCTCTTATGATTAATTAACCTTTTGTGGAGTAACTAGGACATCTGTGTGGGATGAGATGTACTTTGGTCAGACTTCAGTTTTCAGTTGTTCGGCAAGAGGATAATTAATTATAAGAGCTGAATCTGAACAGAAGACTTTGGAGGAAATCCAAATGAAGCAAAACATCTAATTATCAATGAACAGGAAGTATTTTTTTTTTATTGTTGTTGTTGTAGAAGTGAAGAAAATACTTAATATAAATAAAAGGTAGTAACAACTTAAGATGCTTGCTTGGAGTGTACATGTAATACGATAAATATTTGTTTTTTGGAGATAAAGTACGATGAACTCACCATAACCAGACAAATACGAAACAGGGGCCAAGTTAAGTGTCTACAATAATATGTATTCCCCTTAGAGAGAATTGTGTTGGCTTTAACAAGGGTATATCTAGAATCACCTGGCTATCATTACTACTGGCAAATAACAGCAAACACCTCTTGTCTACAGAAGAGGGTTGGATTAAGATGCAAAGTAAGAGATAAGATGTGAGAAGCTAAAAACAGTGTAAAATCAATTTCTGTAACAGAAATGGCTGCTGTGATAGAGATGGTTTTTCCAAAGCTTAACTCTCTGAGGCGAATCACCTGCCGTAGTTAGCCCACATCTACGTGACACAATCTCCTACAAAACCCACAATCCCGGCAGAGCCAGAGATTCTAGCTGGACTTACTGAACTGTGAAGATGGGTACTGTGGTGGACAATGAGAGAAATTTCCACTCTCAAACGAAATGATCCTCGGGGTTGGTTGTTGCCCACACTCACCGGTAACTTCTATACAAGTACTGCATGGTTGTGTCCTTCAATGAGGGAACAAGATTCTAGTCGTATTTGTAAGTATCACGAGGCTTCCATTCTATGAAGATGCTGTGTCCTTTCTTACTTATTTCTCCTGTTGCTATGAAATAATTTTCATTACCATTTTCTTTCTACCTGTGGCTTCGGCTGCCTCACGTGAGCACTTGACGCCCACGCTTTGTGCATCTCTCAGTTTCTACAGCTTCCTATTGTATGTTGTTGTGGGGAGACAATCTTCCACGGTGTCTTGCATTTCTGCATTCTGCTGTTCAGTACAGTAATGTCTCTGTCAGGGACAAAGGTAGGGCAGGTTTATCAGTAACCCAATATAAAAGATTTAAGTTTCCTAAGTCTGATGTTCCTCAACTATGATCAAACCTACTGCATCACATGGCTGCTCTGTGTCACCCTTTTGGGACTCAGAGGGGTGCCGGGGACAAGGAAGGGGGACCAGGGTAAACACGAAGCTCCTGCTGTGTGCTGTGCTGTGAGTAGTGAGTCATTTGTCTCTGACTCAGGTGTCTTGTGTCTTCTGCCACATCCATGAAGGTACGCCAGGCTAAATTGTTAGATTGCAAGGAAGGTGGTATTTCTATATACTTCCTGACATATGGGTCTTACAACCAAACTCCCTCTGAGGATCTGACTGGGTCAGTTGGTCACCATCCAGTATGGAGGATGCCTGTCGCACTGAGCTGTTGTGCATATACAACATCTATCTTCTAGGATAGTCGATAGATTGCAGCTTTTGGATCAGGAACTCTTTTTTGAACTAGCCATCTGTGGCCAACTTTTCAAGGTTACTTTGTTCAAATATTGAGGACTGTGAAGGAGGGTACAGGATGTCATTAAGAGGGGCCATGAGCTTGGCAAACCCTTGAAAGTTCTCAGAAGTGGACATTATAAGTTTTGCCTTTCACAGACTGTCCAGGGAAATGTTACTGAGAAATAGTTAATTCACCTCAACTCTCTGGAATATTCTGAGATTTTTGTGAATGAATATGGGTGTATGCCTTATCTGCAACTTACCAGCTCTCTGCCTGAAGAGGAAGGAAATATTTGGTAAATTTTGTGCTCCTAACACTGGCTACTGGAGATGAATGCTCAGGTTCACCTTAGAGGTTCTCTCTTAGCGTGTATTCCACTATTGGGAGAGCAGACGTGTGGTTGGCTGGGATTCTCTCCACTGTCAGGTTCAGGCATGAACCCTCATTGGCCCAAATCAATCAGGCTTTTGTCTGTTGATGCAGACGAGGGCCTATGACTTTAAAGCATAGCTTTCATTCTGTCACTGTATTAGTCAGTGTTCTTCAGAGAAACATAACCAATAAGAGATATATATATATATCTGTATATATATATGGCAATGTTACTATAAAACATAGCGCCTGGGTGGCTCAGTCTATTAAGCATCTGACTCTTGATTTCAGCTCAGGTCATGATCCCAGGATCATGGGACTGAGCCCCATGTTGGACTCTGCCCTGAGCGTGGAGCCTGCTTAAGATTCCCGCCCCCCCTTCCCCTCTCCTGCTCATGCTCTTTTCCTCATAATAAAAAAAGTTAAAAATTACCCGCCCCACATATAATATATAGAATATATACTTATATATGTAAAATCTCAGCATAATTAATTAATTAATTGGAATCGGCTCATGAGATTTTTGGAGGCTGAGGAGTCCCACGGTCTGCTGTCTCTAAGCTTGAGACCCAGAAAAGCTGGTGGTGTAATTCGGAATACACCGAGATGTATTCTCGGCCAACTGCCCGAGAACCAGAAGGGCCAGTGGTATCCAAGGGCAGGGGAGATGAGATTAAATGTCCCAGTTCAAACAGGGAAGCAGACAAAGAGAGTTAAATTCCTCCTTCCTTTGCCTATTACTCTAGTAAGGCCCTCAGTGGATTGGCTGATGCCCACACACTCCTTTACTGAGTCCTGTGATTCTACAAAAACTAAATCTTAGTGAGGGACACCTTCACAGACACACTCAGGAATAATGTTTTATCCGGGCAGCCTGTGGCCAGTTAGGTTGACACATAATATTAACCATCACGGTCACCAAGCTTGAAAATAAAGCTGACACTTGGAGGAAGGGAAGAAGAGTTGAAAGTCTGGCCAAAGTCGGAGTCAGAGCCCTGGTCAAACCATCCCCAGAGCCTATGTAACTTCTGGCCTTTTCTATTATGTGAGCCAACAAATTAACTTTATTGTTAATGGCAGTTTGAATTGGGCTTTCTGTTACTTACAAACAAAAACATCCTAAGTGATTCACTTACTGGTTTTCATAACATCTGAGGTCACTCAAGGGTTAATGCTCTGAGATTATATGGGTAATGCAGGCATCTTTCTTGCTTTCTTCTTTCTTTTTTTAAATGTTAAGGGGCAGAGAGAGAGGGAGACAGAGGATCGAAGTGGGCTTTTTGCTGACAGCAGAGACCCCCATGCAGGGCTCAGACTCACGAACCATGAGATCGTGACCTGAACTGAAGTCAGATGCTTAACCAACTGAGCCATCCAGGAGCCCTAGACATCCTTCTGAAGTTGGGATGGTGCATGTTAATTCCGGACACATCAGATGCAAGTCTCATAGGTGTAATTCACTGGTCTTTTCCCAGTGCCTGATGTACGGCACATGCTCACAAACATTTGTGGAAGGGATCCATGAACACTACTTATGGTTCCCCAGAACTTATTAATTATTTCGTGACACTTGTCACACCTCCTTGGTTGCTTTGATTGGGCTTTTGCTGCAGGATTTGGAGGATGAGTTTGGTTACTAAAGAGTTAAATCAAAAGATTAAAAAAAAAAATCACACTGTTTCCGTGGACAATGGTGACCGATGTCATCTTGGACTCCACATCCTTTAGGGATGGGTTTCCACATTGGTGATTCAGCAGGCCAGGCCATACTAGTTAATCAGAAGTTATAATTTTGGTTTGTACTGTTCTGAGGTCCATTATAATCTACAGTTTACAGCTTGTGGTAAAAAGGACGGACTAACTTGTTTTGCTGCAGTACAGTGTTATTTTCTTCAGAAAATGATCAGACCTAGAGCTGTGCCTTAGATCCCAGCACTGCCTCTTTGCATGCAAAAGAATACCCCCCTTTCTAACTGAAAACTGCCAGAGTAAAAACAAAACAACAAAAAAAAAATCAAGACAGAGATGGTCTTACCTTATGTACATCTGCTGTAAGTCCAGGTACCAACAAGGATCACACCCGAAGTGGGAGAATCATACGGCCTTACTAACTATGGTTGAACCATGTTAAAGTCATGAAGAACCCTGATGGGACCTCAGGTTAATATTCCCAGCTTGCCAAGCCGCATGTTTGCTGATATCAGGATTTTCTAGTGGATGTGGAAAACAGTTGAAATCAGAGTATCTGGGTCAGCATAATTTAATGTGCTCTAACTGACAAAAACCTAACCTGAACAGCCTTCTCTAATGTTCAGAGTGTTCTCTTCCTCTCTTCAAATGATTTGTCACACCCAAAGAATGGGAGAACTTCTTGGAATGTGTTCCTGACTATGGACAGCACGTCCACAATGCAACAAGTAGACAGCAGGGTAATTGCGTGATGGCCAACACTTCTGGGAATAAGGCAGGAGGTGCATCATTTATGCCACTAAACCCACCCACACACCCTGCAATATCTTCCTGGAATCGCAAAGGGAGTTCGAAAAGAAACCCAGACCTTATAGGTAGACCTAAATCCAAGGCCATGTGGCACTGGGGAGAGCAAAGTGGCTGCTGGAGTTTCACTTACAAAGGACTTCTTGTCCTGGTCAAACTTGAAAATTCAAAGAAATCCTTTTGTCAGCTAAATTCACAGTTTCTCTGATAGGGTTGCACTTCGGCCTTCATTGTTTCATTAATGTAGCTTTAGGCACACTTATTTTCTGAAAGTCCAAGCTACCTCCATTTATTTCCTTTAGTATTTAGAAGGCTAAAACACCATCATACCATTGCCACTTTCCCTAAGCATCTTGACAGGTTTAGATTGCCAACTGACTTTTCCTTTTGGATCAGCAAAAAAAAAAAAAAAAAAAAAAAAAAAATCCCTGCTAACCATTTCCCCATGGTATCCCTCCCAGCAGTAAAATTCTCAGCAAGGCTACTTAACAATGTCTTATGTGCTCGTTTTTTTTCCATAATGAGACTGCCAACAGATGCCCATATAATGGAAGTCTCCATTGGCTCCCGTGAATCCGAGTTTTGTAGCTGAGCTTTTTGTGAACCTGCATCAGCAAAGCATTTTCAAGATCCTCTGTCTCCCCGGATGGTCTGCTTCTCCTCTTGTCGCTCTCCAAATTCTCTTCACTTTGCTTCCACCTGCATGCGTGTGCGTTTCTGTACTGGAGTATAGCCTCTTACTCTTATTCTAGCATTTGATTATACTTACTCTGCTCTGTTATTCTCGTCTCTAGTGTTTTTTTTTTTTTTTTTCTTCTAAGCATGAATTTATTTCATCCAGCTGATTCCAAGAATAGGAACCATATCTTCTAATTCTTTGTATGCCTCTAAATACCACTCACCACGTTGACTATGCCTAATAAAGATGCTTCCCTGGTAACATCAGTTTCCTGGTCTTGGCCTCAATTGCAGTAGTTTGCTTTACTTTTAAAAACGCCCCTCCAATTTATTTTTAATATTTAATATTTGAACTGTTTATAAGCCATTTTTTAGGCCTCTCTTTATAAGTCCATTTTGCCCAGTTGCAGGTCTATCGAAACTGGATTTGACTGGAAAGGAATCTTAGATGCGTGGACTGTAACTGGATATCTTCCTCATATTTAACTCAGCATCTAGTTTGTGGTCTTCTAGTTACTACTTTTAATTGGTTTATTAAGTGTGCTAAACTTGGTAGGGGTTAACCAAGAGACAGTATTTATTTTCCTGCCATGACTGTCCTTAATTGTACTTAGATTTTCCTTCTTGGCCTCCTTGGTGAGGCTGATCTCACAGCTTTGCAGTCAAAGTGTTAACAAATAGCACAGCCCAATCTAATATAAAAATTTCAATCTCGGGGCGTCCGGGTGGCTCAGTCTGGTGGGCGTCCGACTTCGGCCCAGGTCATGATCTTGCGGTCTGTGAGTTCGAGCCCCACGTCGGGCTCTGTGCTGACAGCTCGGAGCCTGGAGCCTGTTTCAGATTCTGTGTCTCCCTCTCTCTCTGACCTTCCCCCATTCATGCTCTGTCTTTCTCTGTCTCAAAAATGAATAAACGTCAAAAAAAATTTTTTTTAAATTTCAATCTCTCATCTAGTCACAGCTTCTTCCCCAACACTGCCTGCCAGTCCCCCCCATCCCCCATTGCTCAGAGAAGACATGATCCCTCAGTGCAGTAGATGGGCAGGGAGGCATGGCTGGGTCTCCCTCTTGTTGTCTACTGTGCTCCTTCACTCCCCGTCTCCACTCAGAACACTGCTGCTTTGGACTCTTACAGAGTTGGGGTGCTGAGTAGGGAGGAGAAGTAGACAGTGACCGTTTCCAACTTGACTACTGCTGGCATAATCGGTGCCATTGTTCTCAGTGTGGCAGATGACCCAACACTGGGTTTCATTCAGGAATGTTTGTGGGATCTTTGTCCTGCATGGGGAAATGTGTTCTTTGGCTGACCTCTTGTGACATCCCCTCCGTTCTTTGCTCTGGTTCTATACCCCACTGCGCTTTCTTTTGTTGGGGTCCCGATGCCCTGTAGGCAGAGTCCTGTCAAGATGGTGCCAGCCTGGCTCCCCTCTGTGGTATTCACATGGACTATCTTTATTCTTCTGCTGGCTGATGGAAGTACGGCCTGCTCCTTGGTTTGCTTATACTCCACGGATAGTCGCGATCTTGGAGGACACTTTAGGTTCTCCCAACAACGCTTTTTTGCCCCATTCTTTAAGATCATTCTGCCAAGGACTAAGATGCCTACCTTCTGTATGCAAGTGGTGGTGGCAAAGCCCCTTCTAGTTAGCAGGGTGTTTTGTGTGGCAGAGGGTGGGCAGAGAGTCAAAGGACCCCCAATTCTTTCTCCATGGGACAAGGACGGGACAATCCACTCCCACACATTTCTCCAGAGGATTTCTGGAGGTCTTATGTTTCTCTAATGAAAAATAAAGCACGGGTGCACATTCTTTCAGTGTTTATTCCAGATTCTTCTAGATGGTTCTTATATGAAAAGCAAGGCATTTTGAAAGCCCAGATGTTTGTTGTCTTAGCATAATATCACACGTATTATTACCGAATTCAAAGCATATGATTAAGGAAACAGGAATTAGATAGATGAAAAATAGAGTCTAAATTTGTTGAGTGAGATTTGAATGCAGTATTCTTTTTGTAGATTCCTCTTTCAGTTGAGCAGTTATTTTCATTGAAATATTATTTGGTTGAGGAAACCTTCTACATAGTGAAACATATGGGCAGCGATTCTTGGCTTTAGAGCTTCCAGTTTCTGACAGGGTTTCAAGATGTCTTAATGCTGAGACTAGGTCTGCAGCTTTGGCACCTTGGACAAGGCATTTTTACAGAGCTAAGTTGTTTTATTTTTAAATTTGAGAAGATTTTACTCAGTAAGTGTTGAAATCCTTCAGGCCTTTAATAATTTGTAACATTTGCATAATGTACACTCATATTGGTAAGAATTGAAAAAGACCAGCTTATGGGGCACCTGGGTGGCTCAGTCGGTTGAGCGTCTGACTTCGGCTCAGGTCATGATCTCACCGTTCTGGAGTTCGAGCCTCGCATCGGGCTCTGTGCTGACAGCTCAGAGCCTGGAGCCTGCTTCAGATTCTGTGTCTCCCTCTCTCTCTGCCCCTCCCCTGCTCATGCTCTGTCTGTCTGTCTCTCTCTCTCTCTCTCTCTCTCCCTGTCTCTCTCTCTCAAAAATAAATACACATTTAAAAAAAGAAAGAAAGAAAAAGAGCAGCTTAAAAAATGTAACTGCTTTGAAAAAAAAATCTGATTGAACATTTGCATTAACAATAGTGCTGCTCATCAGGATTTCATCATTCAACTTATAATTCATACAGCCTTTAATTTTATTATTTAACTTTGCTACACTTTCAATAATGGAAAGTTTAATAATCAGTGTCTTTAATTCAACACTTGTTCTAGTTCTGGCATTTTCCCTTTACTGGTTGCAAAACAAGTTACTAAGGGTTTCCTTTAGACTATATGCTATAAATAAATAAGTACCTGGTTTTTAAATTTTTTATAACTACTAAATAGGACATTTAGTTTTCTCATCTGGACAGTGGATATAATAACACAGCCAAAAAAAAAAAAAATCCCCACGTCCCCCACAAACATGTTCCTCAAGCTATCTGAACAGAGGATGTGACCAAGCCACAAGCAAGGGGTCCGTCCCCTATGATTCTTCCTTCCCTCACTCTCGACATCTAATCAGCTAGAAAATCCTTGGCTCAACCTCCAAAGTGAATCTCAAGTTCATCCATTCTTCTCCACCTCTGCTGTTACCACCAATTTTGTTACTTCTTGCCTGCAGTAAGGTAGAGACCTCTGTTTTCTCAGTTTCTCTTGCCCTTAGACTCCACACTGCAGCCACAATGGTCTCTAAATACATAAACCAGGTCACCTTCATCCTCTCTCTCAAACCTTTCAGTAGCATTTGTTTGGAGTTAGAGTAAAATCCAAGCTCCTTATCGTGGTATATAGTTAAAGTGATTCTAGCTGTGGTGATAAATGGAACTCGAAATTTCAGTGGCTTAACGTACGAAAATTCGCTCCTGGTTCAAGCAACAGTCAGCGCAGTTGATCCTGGTTTAGAGCAATTTGCCTCCACAGGATGATTCGGGGACCTAGCTTCTATCTCGTGGTCCTGCTGTTCACTAGCTGCCTCAGGGTGTTCTGCATCCAGCAGACAGAAGGAGGCAGTGGTTGGAGAGGGAACACCCACTTCTTAACTGTTGTGGGACTCGTAAGACCACATTCCAATACTGCTCGCATACCATTGGTGAGAATTGATCACATGGCCCCACCCAGAAGCTAGGAAGGCTGGGAAATGTAGTCTCTGGCAGGGAGACCCTTAAAGGTACAAGTCTGGAGAGGTCAGCATGCATCTTTGGGGAAAGCCAGACATCCTGTCACACACAGTGTTTATTTTATTATTAAAAATTTTTCTTTAACGTTTACTTATTTTCGAGAGAGAGAGAGAGAGAAAGACAGAGAGAGAGAGAGAGAGAGAGCGTGCAAGGGTGGGGGCAGAGGGAGAGGGGGACAGATGATCTGAAGCAGGCTCTGCGCTGACAGCAGAGAGCCCAATGAGGGGCTCAAACTCACGAACCGAATGGTGAGATTATGACCTTAGCCAAAGTCGGACTTAGCTACCCAGGCGCACCCCCACACAGTGTTTAAACACCCCCACCAGTTGCCTCTAACCGCCCTCCAGCCACCTCTTAAAAGCTTTCTGGGACTAGGTTCCAGCCATGCTGGTCTTCCTCCTCTTCCAAGTTCAAGCTCATCCTTGATGAGCCCCCCATGTCCCCCACAAACATGTTCCATCCTTGGAACTCATCCTAAGACTTTTGTGTTCTCTTCTTTCTGGCTGGAAACTTTTATCTCCAGGCCTTTTCCTGGATAGTTCTCTTCAATTCCCAAATCTCAGTTCAAGTACCATCTCCCCAGGAGGCCCTGCCCGCCTACCCAATACAGTACTCTTCCATGTACCAGTTGTAGTTGTCTTCACAGCACGAATCGACTATCTGGAATTATCTATGCTTGTTTACTTAGTTACTCTCCATTTTCCTCCCCACTCATCATCTGTGTCATGTAAACTCCATGCCCGACTATCCCGCTCACTGCTATATGTATTTCCGGCACACAAAACATGACTGGCACAGATGAATCAATCAATACATATTTATGGAATGAATGGAGGGAATCTTTTAGTCCTGGCAGTCCAAAATCCATAAAGGAGAGTTGGTATGGGAAGGCTGACACCACTCCATAATCACTAGGATTCAGTTGTGCTGATCAATTTTCAACCAGTGAAATCAACCATCTCTGCTATATTAAATCCTCGTTGTATCTTCCTGGAAGAACCTTGTGGAATATATTAATCCAACAAAACCCCCAAATTTATATCCTATTAGAAATCCAGTTTTTTGCAAGTTTTTAAAGAACTACCAATGTTACTTGGTATTTTTAAAAGTCCTTTTTTGACTACATGTGAATATGCATTATAAGTGGTACATTTTGTTTGTGAGTAATTTTTATTGCTATTAATAATACTACTGGGGAATACAAATGAAGCCGCATAAAACAATTCTAATGGCTGCTCCACCAGCCAGTTTTAAAGCTGCTAATGGAACCTGAGGCATTCGAGGTTTGTGTGTACTCAGAATTTTAGAATGACTATTTAATTTCTTTCCTTATTATTTCCAGGGTGGAAATTCAAAGCCCTTTTGAATTCTCTTTGATGAAATTACTCATATGAATGTAGCGTTTTATGAAGATATGTTTTATTCTACTGAGAAGCAACATAAGAGGGTGGAAAAAATATTTCTTGCAGACACTAAAACCCTGAGTTTGAATTTTTTGGGGTCTGCCATTTACTAGCTATGCGACCTTGCCCAGGTTATTAATTTTCTCTGTGCACCAGTTGCTTAATCTGCAAAAAGAGAATAATAACATCTGCCCCTGCAGGGCTTTTGTGAGGATAAATGTAAATGCTTTGCCTAAAGTCAGCACTTAGTAGGTGCTCAAAGAGTTCTTTTTTTTCTTCCTTTATGGCATATGTTTTTCTTTACTCAATTTAGCCCAAAGTTGTGTAGAAGACAAAGACTGGTGGGGCAACTGTTAAAAAAACAAAACAAAACAAAACAAAACAGAACAAAACAATTTCATATGGAATTTTTCACACACACTCAGGGTCAGACTGGAAATGTTGGGGTCACCTCTTTCTCTCTTGATCACATGTTTAGTAGGTTACAAGTGATGTTTGTGTTACTCTGGAATTATCCCTGGAAACCATCGTGGACACTTCATCTCTGACTTTCTCACTAGGATAACTCTCAACTGCTCTCTGCAGCTCGCTTCCCTTTCAACTCTATTCTCCACATTGTGCTGACTCCATCTTTCTAAAGTGTAGATATAATCATCTTCCTTTTCTTCGTAAGCCTCGGTGATAGTTAATGTTAGGGGTCAACATGACTGGGCTCTGGAGTGCCTGGATACTTGGTTAAACATGATTTCTGGGCTTGTCTGTGAGGGTGTTTCTGGGTGAGATCAGCATGTGAAGAGGTGGACTGAATAAAGAAGACTGTATTCCTACGTATAAGTGGGCCTCACCCAATCCACCGAGAGCCTAAATAGAACAAAAAGGTGGCAGAAGGGGGAATTCTCTCTCTCTGCCTGACTGGTGAGCTGGCACATTGGTCTCCTGTCCTTGAACTGAGACTTGTACCATAGGTGCTCCAGTTCTCTGGCCTATTACAGGATATGTGTATCCTATTGGGTCTATATCTCTGGAGAATCCTGACAAGTACAGCCTCTGAGCCTCCAGACGCCCGTAGGTTAAAATTCGACCGTGCAATTGCTTAGCACGGTTTAGTTGTAAACAACCTTCCCAGATAATTTTACTTCCTTTCTACCCTCATACACCACACACTGCTGCTACTGTGCTCTCTTTACCATTGTCTGAGTGCTCTGCCTTTCTGCCTTGAAAAGTA
Source organism: Neofelis nebulosa (assembly GCF_028018385.1). NCBI lineage: Eukaryota > Metazoa > Chordata > Mammalia > Carnivora > Felidae > Neofelis > Neofelis nebulosa. The sequence goes on from NC_080783.1 coordinate 28,961,855, forward strand.
GTTTTTTCTTTTTAAAAAATTTTTTTTTAAGTTTATTTATTTTTGGTACAGAGAGAGACAGAGTATGAAGGGGGTTGGGTCAGAGAGGGAAGGAGACATAGAATCTGAAACAGGCTCCAGGCTCCGAGCTGTCAGCACAGAGCCCGACGCGGGGCTCAAACTCACGGACCGCGAGATCATGACCTGAGCCGAAGTTGGACGCTCAACTGACTGAGCCACCCAGGTGCCCCGAAAAGTAGTTTTTTCTATCTAGGGTATCCTGCCCCCTTTTCTCAGCCTGGTTCACTTCTATTCATCCTTCAGCACCCAGGTCACACATGACTTCTTCAGATCTATAAATCCTGTGACATTGGTGAGAGTCCAGTGTTGTGACCACTGGTTGAGTAAAGGCTTCTCTAGTGGATCCTAAGGATTGGGGTGTGTGTGTGTGGGGGGGTTCCCTTTTGCTGACAGCCCAGTTAGGACACATAAGCACATAATATTAAAAATATCGGGGTGCCTGTGTGGCTCAGTCTGTTGAGCGTCTGATTCTTGATTTCTGCTCAGTTCTTGATCCCAGGGTCATGGAATCAAGCCCCGCATTGGACTCTGTGCTGATCATGGAGCCTGCTTAAGAGTTTCTCTCTCTCTTTCTCTCTCCTTCTGCCCCTCTCCTCTGCTCATGCTCTCTCTCTTTCTAAAATTAAAAAAAAATACTACTAAATTTATTTTACATGATGTTTCTTAATAAGGCAATTCATATGTTTATAATCTGAAAAAAGAAGCCAAAACAAATCGGTTTAATATTTGTATATTATATATTTATATATAAAGCACTATACATCTGATATTGGTATAATATTTTTTTAGCATAATTTATTGTCAAATTGGCTAACATACAGTGTGTAAAGTGTGCTGTTGGTTTTTGGGGATAGATTCCTGTGGTTCATCGCTTACATACAACACTGAGTGCTCATCCCAACAGGTGCCCTCCTCAATGCCCATCACCCATAATATTGATAGCATATTAAAACATGCTATAAGAAGCCACAGTTTGCAACAAGAGGCCTACAGATTCAGTCAAGAGAGAATAACATAAACCAACTTCAAAGCAACTTCCTCAACAATGAAATTTGATCACAGATACAACATTAAAATCAGATAGTGCTCTGTGTGCTAATTACGGAGTCTATGAAATTCTAGCTTGCAATGAAAAACCCCTAGTGAAAAGGAAGTAAAAGAATATTGCTTAAGTTGATGATACTGCATTTCCTGATAATAACAATATAGCATCTTTTACAAATGAGATCCGCAAACTTTAAATGAAGTAGTTATTCATTGATTTGCAGACAGAGAATGTTGTTCCTCACCGCTTTGGCCAACACGTTAAAAATCAGTCAGTCAACAAACGTTTTCAGAGTGCTTTCTGTGCTCTGGACATCGTGCTAGGCATTGTGGAGATCATAAAGACGTTGTTCCTGTCTTCAAGGGGATTTTAGGCTAGTATCTCACTCACTTTAGTGTCATCTCTGGTTCCCTTGCCTGACCTTGCCTTCAAGACAGATCAGCGAACACTGCCTGTATCCCTACCCTTCTTCATTTTGCCACATCAGCACGAGTTCTTCTCCCTTCAGCTCATCAAGTCTCACACTGGTCTATCCTGACTGCAGACCACCCAATCTGCATCTGTCCCTCTTCCGAAAGGAGCATGTTTAACTGGTTAATGTAACCCCCATCCTGCCCCAGGGGTCTCACCACTGTTTATATGAGTTAGGACCCCCGCCCCCCTGTCTGACTTTGGCTCAGGTCATGATCTCATGGTTTGTGAGGTCGAGCCCGGCATCGGGCTCTGTGCTGACAGCTCGGAGCCTGGAGCCTGCTTCATATTCTGTGTCTCCCTCTCTCTCTGCCCCTCCCCCACTCATGCTCTGTCTCTCTCCCTCTCAAAAATAAATAACTTAAAAAAAAATTAAGAATAAAAAGAGTTAGGACCCCCCCATTTACATTTAATTACATCCACTTCCGTTACACTGACTTTCTCTGCACACTCATGTTTCTGTGAAGGAATGGATCTTAATCCCTTTTTTGGATTTTTGCATCTAGAAAGCTTTTTATTTTCTTCTTCTTCTTCTTCTTCTTCTTCTTCTTCTTCTTCTTCCTCCTCCTCTTCTCCTTCTCCCTCTTTCTCCTCCTCCCCCCCTCCCTCCTCCTCTCCCTCTTCTCCTCCTCCTTCTTCTCCTTCTCCTTCTCCTTTTTCTTCTTCTTCTTCTTCTTCTTCTTCTTCTTCTTCTTCTTCTTCTTCCTCCTCCTCTTCTCCTTCTCCCTCTTTCTCCTCCTCCCCCCCTCCCTCCTCCTCTCCCTCTTCTTCTCCTTCTTCTCCTTCTCCTTTTTCTTCTTCTTCTTCTCCTCCTCCTCCTCCTCCTCCTCCTCCTCCTCCTCCTCCAGAAGACTCCTGAAGTCCAGAATAGTCCAGGGAAGGTGCTTGTGTTACAACTTAGTTCTTTTGCCTGAGTTTTTATAAGCCTCTTGTTAGGAGACAAGCAGATTGAAACTAAGAGGTGGATGGAGTGACTTGAAAGACCTAGATGGGGGCGAGGACTGCTGAAGGAAGGAAAGAGAAGCTCACATGAGAGGTGGGAGAGAAGCCCACACTTCCCTGTAAATGCTAGTCCTGAGCAACTAAAATGGCATCCTGTTCAGGGTCTACTTTCGTGAACTCTGCTGCTAGACATTGTTTCCGGTGAATATTTATTACCCCAATGGTAATCCTTCATTTAACATAATATAAAAATTGTAGAAAAAGAGAGTAATTAGTAATAAATCATCATCTCATCCATTAGCTGTAAATAATGCCACTTTGTCAAAGTCATAATCATCAAGCAGTCAGCTAGAGGTGATTATGTGTGCTACCCAACTGGAATCAGTCCAAAAACAAACCACAGCTCCCGTTTATTATCCTAATTATGCCTTAATATGATGCCATCTTTTTCTCCCATAAACTTGATAACAATAAAAGAGTAACAATGAAAATTGACAGGATAAATGAGCAAGAAAGGTAGCCCGGGAAACTTCCCAGCTTTCCCACCCACTGATCTCTCTAATTTCTTTTTTTTTAATTTTTTTTTTTTTTTTTAAATTTTTGGGACAGAGAGAGACAGAGCATGAACGGGGGAGGGGCAGAGAGAGAGGGAGACACAGAATCGGAAACAGGCTCCAGGCTCCGAGCCATCGGCCCAGAGCCTGACGCGGGGCTCGAACTCACGGACCGTGAGATCGTGACCTGGCTGAAGTCAGACGCTCAACCGACTGCGCCACCCAGGCGCCCCTCTAATTTCTGATGCAGAAAAGACTGTAAGTCTTGAGGAGGATGCTGAACAGAATAGGGGAACTCTTGGAGTATTGGGTGCATGGGATAATTTTTTTGTCCACCAGTCCATTAATCAAATTAGAACACAGGCCGTCCTCACTTTACACAATACTACGTTAAATGAAATGTTTACATATAGAAACTGTTACTGTTTTACAAGGTTCAGTGGTAAGCAACAATGTTACCATGGAATTGTGCAAAAGAGCGGACATGGTTTTGATATGCACTCAGTTGAATTAGCCTGGGACCATGCAAAGTGACAACTGCCTGTAGTCTGTTTAAAATAACTGCTTCACCCCAAATTTTGTTAATGAGATTTATCAGACTGTTTGAGAGCATTTGAGTTGATGGAAAAACTAATGCAAAGGATTTAAATGAGTCTTTATATGACCACCTAGCCTATTATCTCGAATGAAGGACATGAGTTTTCTTGACCCGGTGGATCCATGATAGGAGAATGAGACTTCTGTGTTGGAGCAAGTGAACAAAGGGTAGGATGGGGCTCAAAGACCTAGTTTAAAAGATCAGAGGTAGGTGGACAAAATAGGTTGAAGGCCAGAGAAAGAATGTTGGTAATGGTGATTGATATGGAAAACCCAGCTCATGAAAGTTAGGATATTCCCCAGTACAAGGAGAAGGCCAGTCAAAGATCTGTGTGGGGAAAGGCTGAGGAATTAGTTGCACAGGTGATGTGATATTAGGATTTCTCGCCTGTGTAGATACCACCTTAGAGGACTTTCCCAGCTCAAATGAACCCCTCAACTGGCCCAAATGGCTACAGTGACGGGCCCCACAGTACATTTTTAACAAGGGGACCGTGCTCTCTGGTCACATGGATTGGTCCAAGGGTATGCCCCTAGTGCAGCCTGGACCTGAGTCCTTTCCCTGAGGATTTGGACTTAAGAATGACAGAGGGACAGATTCTTACTGGGGAGCTGAGCCACTGAAAGCTCCCTGGCCTGTTTAGCTTCACTCTTTGGTTTACAACATGCAGGGAGGAAGTGGAAATAAGAGCTGGAAAGATTCTTCTGCATGTTTCTCTGGTTCTTGGATCCAGTCTTTTTTAAGTCTGAGATGCATTTTTGTTTTGAATTTCTGTAAGCTGTTCCTATAACTTTATGAGATAAATTCAACCTTTTGGTTTAAACTAGCCTGAAATGGTTTCTTGTCACATACAGTTAAATATCCTAATATATGACAGGAATCTAAAGGGTATGGGATAGATAGAATGAGAGCTAATGAACTCTTGATTGGGAGGGGAAACAGGTTAGATCAACAAGAAAATCACAGTGACCCCTATTCCACACACTGCATCAGGGGGAAGTGCCTTGTGGCCAGAAGGTTCACAAAAACCTTCAGTGACTGGAAATGGTCTTTAGTGCTCAAAGGTTATATGCTGTTGAGTGATGTGAGATTTACTCGTGATGGGTCTCAACTGCACACAGTTGATGTCTTACAATGAAAAAATATCACCAAACAAGGCTTACCACTTCTGGTTCTTATTCTTAAGCCTCACCTCCAGTCATTAGCTGCCACATTGTATGTACCAGTGGACCTCCAATGGGGTCTCTTTCATTTCTTTTAATGGATCATGCGGTTCATAGTCCTTGTGCCTCCCACATAATCTTTCTCTTGCCTGGAAAGCCTTGCTTCTTCTCACCTTCTGGTGGTCTCCTAGCTGTCCTCCTAGGAAGCTCTTTTTAAATAAGCCTTCCCTAAACCCTATAAGCAGAGTAAATCTCTTCCTCTTTCCTCTATCCCATACCTACTTGTTTGAATGTCTTCCTGACAGATTCATAATTCTTTCAGGGCATAGAGCAGATCTTCATTATCTTTCTTTCCTCAGTGTGAACAAAGTTCCTGAACCATCTTCTATGCTCAACAAATATTTATTAATCCAACTTAATGAACGTCTTTAAACTAGACCACAGATGAAGATCGTGTATGAATGGTGTGGGATGCTCTGGAGATCAGAGCATTGGATATGACCCATCCAGTCACACAGATACATGGCCCGGGATTTGGGGGAAATTGGATTTTGCTGATGCCCGTCATGCTGCAATGCCCAGATCTGAAACTCCAGTCAACTTCTGAGTGTTATTATTGCATTATCAACTACCTAATGGACGTTGCTGACTTGGATGTTTCTGTAACTTCAAACTTAATGAGTGGAAAACTAACTCATCAAAATACTTCGTTCTCCAGCCTTATTAAGGTATCATCATTCTTTCATTCATGCCATTTCAAACATGGGAATTTTCTCTCCATGGCAATTGATTAACCCAAATCTTCTCTGCTCTTCTCTTGCTCTGTCTGTAAACCCATTCTTTCTTTCTAATTTTATTGTCTCCATCCTCTTTCAGCCCTGGGCTATTGCAATAATCCTAAAGTCTGGCCTGAAGCCCTTTTAGTCCACAATCTATCCTATATGCCAGCACAACTGAATTAGTCTTTCCTTCTCATCATGCTACTCTCCTGATAAAACATTAGAAGCACCTAGCACGTTGCCATGCAAAATAATCTGTAAGTTAATTACAATTACAAATTGTATTGCAAGAGAGAATATGAATGGCTGCAATAACAATATTATTATACATAGAAAAATTATGTTATAGATTGCTAGATGCTTTGCATTGTTCAATTTGTTTCTTTCCTATTTTGCTCAACCCAGTAGAAGCTACATACAAAGAAACAGAGCAACCATTCATATTCAATGGAACAAATGAGAAACTTAAAATGGAATTTGCTCATGTATCTATTTCACACGTATTTATTGAGCACTTGGATGTGTCGGGGAGAAAAGAATTGAGTGAGGGGAGGCAAAAGAAAATGTGATCTTGCTATGGATTCAATGTGTGTGTCTTCCCAAAATTTGTACGTTGAAATCCTAACCATCAATGTGATAATATTAGGAAGTGGGGTCTTTGACAGGTAATTAGGTCGTGAGGGGGGAGTTCTCACAAGTGGGCTTAGCGCCTTTCTAAGATGAGACACCAAAGTGCTTGCTTGTTTTGCCTGCTGTCTGCCATATGAGGACTCCAGGAGAAGATGGTCACCCGCAAGCCGGGAAGTGGACCTTCACCAGATACCGGAAATGTATGCATGTTTACCTGTGTACATGTGTATGTCCATTTATACATGCACATGTACTGATACCCATATGCACATATTATGTATGTATATATATTATCTCCATATATCCTATTGGGTCTGTGTCTTTGGTAGAACCCTGACTGACGTACTCCACCCTTGTTATCAGGAACTCTTCAGTAGAAACGTTTGGAGGGTACTAGGGATTGCCTTTCTTTTTGGTTTTCTGAAACACTGCAAGGGGTGGGGAGACATAGGATCTGTCTCCAGCTTTGCCCTGCCCAGCATACTTTTCTTTTCTCCTTTTTTTTCCTGGTAATAGAAAGCCTCCATCTTAAGGGGAATCTTATCCCTGTACTCTGAATGGGACTCACCCACTTTTACTCCAGGGGTTGGCATTTGACACAGCCCAGCCAATCAGAGTAACCCATCTCATTGGCCACAGTGATTGGTTTAGGAATGGGCATGTGACTCAGACTGGGCCAATAAGATTCCCCTTGGGACTTCAACTGTCAGGAATGTGGCCCTTTATTAGGAATTTGCTAGCTGAAAGGGCAGTGTAAGGTTGGAGGTGTGGATGGGGCCATTTCTTCTTGTTAAAAAGCCTGACGGAGAATAAAATCAATAAAGAGGAAAAGAGGCAGATTCCTCATGCTATTATTTTAACCCCCGGATCTAGCTGTGTGCCCTGAATTACTCAGTTACATGTCCTAGCAAAATCACTCCTGCCTGATTTTTCGCTTGTCTGTCGATGATGGTTTGAGCTGTATTTTCTGACACTTGCAACTGAGTTTTGACTTATAGAGGAAAGCAAGAAGCCAGTGAGGTGGTAGAAAAGAGGATGATTATGTAAGGGGCTAAAACAAAGCAAACATTATGGTGTTTGGAGATATAAGGGAGACATTACAGCACAAATTACAGAATAATATAAATCCTCAGGAGGATGGCGTTTTTGCTACTGGTTGAGATGGTCAAGTCATGAGACAGCAGCTAAAGGCAGCTTTACAGAGCTTCCACTGTGGTTTAAAGAACGCATGTAAGAAAATTAAAATAACTTTTTAATTTTAAAACTGAAATAACTTTTATGTACAAATAATTAATTGAATAAAGTGAATTATGCTTAGGCCTGCACCGTATGGTGACTCCCTTAGTTGATTAAGAAAGTTCTATTAATGAAGATATTAAGAAACACAGCATCAATTCTTGGTCGGGTTGGCCATCCTTATTTTAGATACTAGTCAAGCCCAGTGCCCATTTCTTTAACACTTAGAGCTGGATTAGTAAAAAGTTGTGCTGTTATTGGTAGGTGAAAGAAGTCTGAACTTGTATGGCAGGCAGCAAGTGAATTAGCATTTACTATATAGCAGTGTGGTAAGCACTATTTTAAGGGTAGGTACAAGGTAATTGACAGCAAAGAGTAGGGATTTCTAGATCAGGGTGTGGGTTTTGAAAGATTCCTGGGGATAAGACTTAAACTGATATTGGAGGATGAGTTAAGAGTTAGCTAGACGATAGAGGGGCTGAGAGCATCCTAGATATCATAAATGCAGAAGCACGGGGGACAGTACACAGCTCAGGCTGGTGGAAATAAAATTATGTGTAGGAGAAGTGTGAGATGATGGTAGAAAGGTAGGCAGGGGCAATCATCGGGACGTAGTGTGTTAAGCTTCAGAATTTGAACTCTGGTGGAAATATATGGAATACCACTGAAGGGTTTTAAAGCAAGAGAGTGACCGTTTATTTAAATCTCCCACGACATGAGCTTTTAAAAGCTATCACTATATCTGTGGCTAGTCATAATTGCATAGCAAATAAGGAAATGAGCAATTACTCTCACCTGTAGGGTGTTATAAGGAAAGCCTTGACTATCTATGAGGCTCTGATCAACAGGGCTTCCAAGGAGTGACTGGGTCATTGTTCTCATGGGGCTTTACCAAAGGCCTTGAGCAGAAAGACAGCACTTTGAGAGAAGAAGGCTTTGTACTAGAGAGCAGTTACTGATTCAAATTCATGTGTGTTGTTGAGTCCCAGCTGGGCCTTGACATTGATCTTCTTACTCCTGGATCTGAAATAAATTCAGAAATACAGTCCTTTGGAATGAAAGCAAAAATAAGGGCGAGAAAGAAAGGGGAAATACAGAAGAGAATTAGCCTTACTTTAGTGAGAAATTCCCAGCAGGGTATTCTTTTAAGTAGCATGTATTCTGTTCTATTCCATTAATTTTAAAAGGAGGACCACTAGAAATGACTTATCTGAGTAACCCAAAAGATTCAGATCAGCTAGTCAACTAATGGGACCCAGGTCACCTTTTACATGAATGATGCATGAGTAGATGATAGATACAAGGAGCTTTGCTAAGTCTGCTGATATTTAGTGTCTAAGAAATTGAGGGGTTTCCGTCAAATGAATAAAGATTCTTCCAGTATAGTGATTTCCTGTGTTTTGAAAGATTAGTGCACGCTTTTGCTAGTAGTTTATTTTTCTGCTTTGACAAAGAGGAAAATTAAGGAAAAAGAAAGGTTGGTATATACACATATTAGAAAGATGGATTCGTAGAACTGCACTGTTGTACTGTTTTTGAACGACCTTTTTTTTTTTTTTTTTGATGGAAAAGAGACTTGTGACCTTATTTGCATTTCAAATATTCCTGGAGTGGAATAGTAAAGATCAATGAATTGATTGTCAGAGAAACAGCATGAGTGACAAATTTCTTAGTAAAGGAAAAAGAAATACAAAAGAGGAGGATAGTCAGGTCTTCCTTATTCGGAAGTAATGGAACAAAAAGGTCTCCGTCCTATTTTTGGTTTCATTTTTCTAAAATTTAAATGATCTGTGAGGATAAGAAGAAAAATGCTGACCTGAAAAGTGCATGATTATGTGACACTGGAATATGGCCCAAAGTGTATGTTGGGAGTGGGCTACATTTCCCCTTGTCTGGGGCATATTTTGAGAGACAATACAATATAACAGAAAATGGGTTGTATTTGGAAATTGAAAATACCCTTCCAGAAACTCAGCTCTCCACCATTCAAGGCCGGAGAATGGGCTTCTTTTCAGAATGATTATAGTAGAAACATTTATTATATTCAGAGGAAGTCCCAGTCTATAGAGAAGAATGTAGGCTAGTTCTATGTCTCAACGCAATAATCCCATCAGTATGTAATTGTCCTAGAGCTGAGCAGTTTACAAATGTTTATCTTGAACAATCATTGACTGGGTGAGGGCATCATTTTTTTTTTTTAATGTTTATTTATTTTTGAGACAGAGAGAGAGTATGAATGGGGGAGGGGCAGAGAGAGAGGGAGACAGAATCCTAGGCAGGCTCTAGGCTCTGAGCTGTCAGCACAGAGCCTGACGTGGGGCTCGAACTCATGAGCTGTGAGATCATGACCTGAGCCGAAGTTGGACGCTCAACCGACTGAGCCACCCAGGTGCCCCGGAGGGCATCTTGAATAGCATCACATGTGTGGGGGTATCACTAGTATCACCACCTATTTGGAGTTGCAGTAAGGTTAGTGCATCTCCTTTTCATGGCCCACCTCCTTTTAGAGGTGAAGATCTGGTCTGCACACTTTAGGTTCATGTCGCTACATCTCACTGCCCATGTTGGACAGAAAGAACCTGAGATGGGGATCTACCCTGATTCACGGGCAGGTCTAATGCTTTGCAGTGTGGGCAGGATGGGTAAGAGGAATAGATTGTTGGCCTACGATTTGGAGAATGGAGAATGGGGATTATAGATCTCAGAATGAGTCCAGAGTTAGAGAATTTGTGCATCTTTATTGTGTTAGGTTGAATTGTGTTCCTCCAAAAGATGTGTCCAAGCCCTAAATCCTAGGATCTGTGAATATGACCTTATTTGGAAGTAAGGTCTTTGTAGATGTAGTTAGGGATCTCAAGATGAGATTGTCTGGATTTAGAGTGGGCCCTAGATTCAGTGAGTGGTGTCCATAGGAGAGAAATAAGGAGGAAATTTAACACACAGAGACCCAAGTGGTGAAGGCCATGTGAATGCAGAGGCAGAGATTGGTATTGTGCTACTATTAGCCATGCATACCTGGAACCAACAGAACTTGCAAGAATCAAGAAACCTTTGGAGAGAGCATGGCCCTGTTGACATCTTAATTTCAGAAATCGCCAGAAAAAGCATCCACAATTTCAGAAACTGTGAGAGAGAGACTAAAAAAAATTTTTAAGCCATTAAGTCTGTGATAAATTGTTACAGCGGTACCAGAAACCTAATATACTCATGAAAACATCCTTACTCTGGAGACTCCAACTACAATCTCATGCCACTGGGTAAAGGCCAAAGAGGAGGCACTGCTGGGTTGACTGATCCTGACTCTAGAGAGAAAATGGGATCATGGCTCCAGAGGGAGACAGGAAGGAGGAGGACAGTTTAAAGGAAGTGGTAAAAATTAAAGGAAGGCTTAATCATCTGGTACAAATAGGGCCATCAATGACCCAGATCTCTCAGGAAAGACTCTGGGCCATTCCATAAGGTCAAGAATACCTAGTTGATGTTCTGGCTAAAGGCAAAGCTAACTTAGAATTGGTGGGGTGATCAGGGTGCTTGGGTGGCTCAGTCAGGTGAGCAACCGACTCTTGATTTTGGCTCAGGTCATGATCTCACAGTTGTGAGATTACACTCTGCACTGGGCATGGAGCCTGCCTGAGATTCTTTCTCTTTCTTCCTCTGTCCCTCTCTCCTGCTCTTGCTCTCTCTAAAATTAAAAAAAAAACAACAACAAACAAACAAATGGGTGGGGAGATTCATAAATACCACCTATTGACTCATGACCAGCTAGAGTATTTTTGATTGGGTTAAACACATGTTTTTATACTTGAATTTTCGTCCTCTTTTCCTCTTCCATTTTTCTGTTTCCTCCATTATGTTTATAGGGTGTATTGGTGAGAGTTAGCTTAATACTTTGGTTTAGAGGCTACAAAGTACCAGGAAAAGATCACGATAGAACTACCATAAGAATGGACACTCAAAAATCTTGCACTTGAAGCTGGGTGCAGGACCTGATGAGACCTTGGGTGTTTGGATACCCACCCTGTCCCCACTTTGGGCAGAAGGTATTGACCCTTTATTGACTATAGGAGGGATAGTTACATTATGTTTAGCAGTCGTATGTTTAAACAGCAGATGCATGGGAAGAAGGATGTATGTTGATGTTGAACAGCTAAAACAGTGGACATTTGTCAGTTGTTTCAACACCCAGCATCTATAGTCTCTGTTTCTGTGTGGGAGATTCACTACCTTATGAGTCTTAGGGGAGACTGAGTCTCCTTCTTACTGTAGAAGCCAAGCACTTTCCCAGCCTCCCTTGTAGGTAGGACACATGTGCACCACCTGGGTTCCACCAGTGAGACTCATTTACCCAGAGCTGGCAACTAGAGGGTGTGAAGAAGCAGGGGCTCTGAGGACACTTGGTGGCAGGAGCTCCCTCCCCTCCCCCATCTAGTTTTGAGAGACAGCATGGCAGGGTTCTAGGTGCTTTCGTCAGCGGTCAGTGTCTCATGTTGGTGACTTTGGAGACGTAAGCTGTAGTGTCTGTGTTTAGTGGTGTCATCTCTGCTGCTTGAGGTCTTGGCTGACCCTAGACTGTTGATTCTTCTGTTCTGTGAGCCACCAAATTTCTTAACAAGTTCCTTTTCTCTTTAAATGAGCCAGAGTTGGTTTCCCTGCCTGCAGGAGTCTAACTGATACAGTATTCCAATTAGGGTCTTTTAGTTTTCTTTCCTATTGTCTTTTAAAAACACATATTTTTATTTGATGCATAAGAAAGGGTATGCAACGTAAGTGTGAGTGAAACAAACTAATACTCATCCAAAGTAAGACCCAGAACATTACTCTCCCTTCCCCAGGACATAAACACTGTCCCAAAATTTGTCTTTATTACTCCTTTCCTTCTTTAAAAAATAGCTCTATCACCTATCTAGGTACAACTAAACAATATAATCCTTACTTTTGCTTATTTTTTGAGATTTATCAAAATAGTACCATTCTTTTAACTCAATACTAGTTCATAAATGTAGGTAGTAAGAAAATGAGATTAATAATATATCTACTTTTTGACTTTCAAAATATTTATCATATATTGAGGTAGAGTATTGTATTTATTTCAAATTCTCCAGTAGAATTCTTTTTTAAAAATGTTTATTTAGTTTTGAGAGAGAGAGACAGAGTACGAGTGGGAGAGGGGCAGAGAGAGAGAGAGAGAGAGACAGAGAAAGGGATACACAGAATCTGAAGCAGGATCCAGGCTCTGAGCTGTCAGCACAGAGCCTGACATGGGGCTCGAATCCACAAACCGTGAGATCATGACCTGAGCTGAAGTCGGATGCTTATGCAACTGAGCCACGCAGGTGCCCCTGGAATTCTTATGAGAAAATCAGACAGACCTGGAGAAGGAAGTACCCCATGCTATTTTTTCATGGGCAGCCAGGGAAAAGCAGGCACATGAAACTATTAGGTCCTGCAGGCTTCTAGAGGGGTTGTGACTGGCTGGCTGGAGCAGAAGTCTCAGTGGTGACCCATTCTAGGAGGACCTGTGGACGGGGACTGGTAATGGCGACATAGCATTGTATCGGCAAACGAGGACGAGGGACAAAGAGGCCATGGTTCCTGGGTGTCAGGCAGAATGTGCAGGTCTGTGTATGCGTGCATGTGTGGGGCGGAGGGGGGGGGGGACTCGAGAGAGCAAGAGGTTCTGGAGAAATGTTAGGTTGTGTAATATCTGGAAAGAAGAGGAAAGAGGATTTTAAAGAAGTCTTTCTGTGAGTCATACATTTAATGTCCTTTAATACTTTTTAAAAGATTAAAGCAAAGTTTGGATTGCCTTTTTTATTTTTTAATGGGCTTCAGATTTGAGAGCAATATTAAAACAAAGACCATGTACCCAGTTTCTCCTATTATGAACACACATCAGTGTGGTACGTTTGTTTCAATTAATGAACCAGTATTGACACCTGGTTACTAACTAAAAGTCCATAGTTCATTCAGATTTCCTTCTTTTAAAATTTATTTTAGGGGTGCCTGAGTGGCTCAGTCGGTTGAGTGTCCGACTTCAGCTCAGGTCATGATCTCGCAGTTTGTGAGTTCGAGCCCCGCGTCGGGCTCTGTGCTGACAGCTCAGAGCCTGGAGCCTGCTTCGGATTCTGTGTCTCCCTCCCTCTCTGCCCCTCCCCCACTTGTGCTCTGTCTCTATCAAAAATAAATAAAATATACTTAAAAAATTAAAAAAGTAAATAAAATTTATTTTAATTCATTTTGAGAGCGATAGAGACAAGCAGGGGAGGGACACAGAGAGAGGGAGACAGAATCCCAGGCAGGCTCTGAGCCGTCAGTGCAGAGCCCGACATGAGGCTCGAACTCGTGAACTGTGAGATCATGACCTGAGGTGAAAGCAAATGTTGGGTGCTTAACTGAGCCGCCCAGGCTCCCCCAGATTTGGTTTGTTTTTATCTAATGTTCTCTCTCTCTCCCAGGATCCCATCCAGGACACCTCATTACATGTGGTTGTCATGTGCCCTTAGAGTCCTTTGGCTGTGGCAGTTTCTCAGGCCTTCCTGGTTTTTGGTGACCTGGCCACTTTTGAGGAGTACTGGGCAGGTATTTTGTAGGATGTCCCTCTATTGAAATTTGTCTGCTATTTTTCTTATGATTGGACTGAGATTACAGGTTTTCGGGAGGAAGACCACAGGGGTGAAGTGCCATTTTCATTGTATCGTATGAAGGGTATGTACTCTCAGTGGATTGGCTTTTAGACTCATTTTACCCCTTAGACTTCGTTGTTGTTTTTCATGCGGCTTCATTTAATAACTGGGCCTGAGGGACCACAGAGTTTGTTCTAGTTGCAAATGAATAGAAGAAACACCTGCTTATTAAAACAAACTAAGCATTATGGGAATATTACATGTGGCTTCTAATAAAGACCGTCACAGGATAGAGGCTGCCATTGAGCATTGACACTGCATCGCTCCATCCCCTCTCCCCAGTTCTGTCTCCTTCCCTGAGCCCCTGCGCTCCAGCGGGAAGGAAAGATCTTGGCCGGCGCCTACTCGGTGTGCCGTCATTTTCACCCGCGTTAACCTATTAGGAAGAAGCGACCCTAGAGAGATGGTTCTTCCTTTTGCCTCAAAAGGCTCCCCATTCCCTACTCAAGTCCATCTTGTCTGCCTGGAAGGCAAGGGAGAGAGATATTTGTGGGTTTTGTCCATCTGTTTATTTCCTGAATACCTTTTGAGCTCGATGGAATCCTGGAGACCCCAATTTGTTCGTATTTAGGGTGGAAAGTACTACCATACAGAATGCTGTATTGGACACACTAACGTCCTATGGATTGTCCATCGTGCTTTGTGAGTTTGGAAAGTGTTGTTGCATACGTAAGGGTTTGACTCTCGTAAGAAATTTGCGAGGTAGGTAAACCGTGTGTTATTGTCTTGGTCTTATAGGAAATAGAGGGAAAAGAAGTTTAAATAACTTGCTCTGGATGGCACACTGGTCAGCAAGCAGTCTCGGGGACAGAGCTCGGCACAAGCCCTGACGGCTGCAAGTTGCAGTCTTAGTGCGTTAGCTGGTTCGGGCTGCTGTAACAAAGCACCGCAAACTGAGTGGGGGAAGTAACGAGACCCTTACTGTCTCACACCCCTGGAAGCTAGAAAGTCCAAGAGCAAGATGCCAGCAAAGCCATGCTCCCTCAGAAGGTGCCAAGGAAGGCTCTGCTGCGGATCTTTCTTCCAACTTCTGGTAGTTTCTTGGCTCGTGGCAGCTGAACCCCAGTCTTCACGTGGCATTTTTCCCGTGTGGGCCTGTCTCTTGTGTTCCCGACTCTAACTGTTAGGCCACACTGCCTCTCTCATCGGCCTTCATTCGGCGCCTTGCTGGTTAGTTTCCATTGGAGCGCTAGCATAGAGTTGAGGCATCTCTAATTTTGGGGTCTCAGGATGGTCTCTCCTGTGAGTGGGGAGGAGTTCTCGGCATCCAGTGTCCTACAAAAGGTGCAGGTGTTCTGAACAGCCTGCTGCCTGACTTCCTTTTAAAATGCCAGAGCCATTAAGTACAGTGGATTTGTTCCACTGGAGAAGAGTGGGTTGCAGTCAGCAGGAGTAAAAGCCATGCCACTTACTGGTCTAAAAAGGTGCTTAGCAGCTACAAATAACCCCCCCTGGATTAATGGAATCAACAGCCTCTAGGTCTCCAGATGCAAAGGGGCCATTTATTCGACATCCATTCATTTATTCAACAAGCCGTGGTGCCGGTTTGGGTTGCGCCGATTCTGAATCGAGACTGCTGTCCTTCCTCTTAAGGCTTTCTTCAATAATTATTCTGTTATTGACACATCACTGACCCAGGCATGACTAATGGTTTAGTATTACTGAGGGATGCAGCTAAAGGTCACCTCGGGTGGGGGCGGGGGGCTGGGGGCTGGAGCTGACATTTCCATGGTACTGCAGTGGAGTAAATGGAGATTTTAAGGGGCAGACCCCACTCAGTCTTTACAGCAGACTTGAGTGCCATTACAATGCTGCATAATCAAATTTTTTCCTTTTCCGGAATCTTCGTTCTGCTTATTAATTAAGTGAAATGACACAAGAGGGTGAGTGCTGGCAGTCTGTGGCACACTTAGGTGTATCGTGAGGGCAGCAGCACAGGCTTGATTACAGTCAGGGCGAACAGTAGCAGGTTACTTATTGGGTAATAAGACAGACCCAGGAGTGTCTTTGTAAGAGTTGAAAGAGGAATTTTCAGATAAAGGAGAGAAAAAATGTTTTTAATGAAATTTAGAAAATGGGGTCAGAGTATAATTTATGGACTAGATCTTGCCCTCCAGCATCGACAAAGATAGAAAGAAGACAGGGAGGGGGAAAGAATCCAAAGCTCCAGGAAATTTCTCATTAGTCACATCTCTGTTTCCTGTCCATCTGTAACTCCGTATCAATGGACTGCTTATATTTCTTTAAAAAATTTTTTAAAATGTTTATTTACTTTTGAGAGAGAAGGAGACAGAATGTGAGCGGGGGGGGGGGGGGAGGGGGCGGAGGGGTAGAGAGAGAGAGGGAGACGCGGAATCCAAAGCAGGCTCCAGGCTCTGAGCTGTCAGCACAGAGCCTGACGTGAGGCTCGAACCCACAAGCCGTGAGATCATGACCTGAGCCGAAGTCGGACGCTGAACCTACAGAGCCACCCAGGTGCCCCTGGATTGCTTGTATTTCTAGACAAGGTTTATTATCATCTCCTCAAGATGTCTTTCTTCCTATAGTAGTACTGGAGGGCCTGCCCGTAAAAGACAATGCCTGGTTATTTTCACTATTGTTGGTTTCCCTAGATGATTCCTTCATAGAACATTGCTTCGCAGAGAATTCGGGGAGGCAAGGGGTATAACACTCTTTGTGTTTTGTGCCTCAAGACGGGCTGAAAACATTAACACAATCGGTCATCCTAGATCAGTGGCTTGCCCATTAAAATGATGCCACAAATCTTTCCTGAATGAATAGATGAACCCAAAGAGGCCCATTCTGTTTGCTCACTGTGGTGGACCCGGAGATCTTATTTCAGGACTGTAGGTCTCACACCACCAGCTGCCCTGGGTGCCCTTGGTTGTCAGGCCCTCTGGGTTGTCTCAGATGAGGGGAGAAGGCTTGGGTGAGGTCATGTCCCCTTCTTGGGGCAGCTGCATCCAATGACTGATGATGAAGGGACAGTGAGACTTGGCTGTCTCCGCCCATGGGGGCAGTGTTTAGAGGTCAGTCCATCTCCAGAATTCCCCAGGGGCTTTGCTGAGCCGTTCATTGCAATTTCACTGTGGTCCAACTTCTCCCTCTACCCAATTTTACTACCTTCGCTTCTCTTCCGCAGGTATTGGATCCCAAGAGCATGCCCTAAAAATGTCCTGCACACTAATCTCTGTCCCAGAGTTGGCTTCGTGGGCCACCCAAGCTGTAACATTGATGATATGTAGTGTCATGTGTTAGGTCCCAAATAGGGAAGAGATCTGAGGGCCGACGGGGCAGGGTGAAAAGACAATGTGCTACTCATTGAGGAGAGAGCTCTTGTTTGTGTCTAGAACCTTTATGTGGAATTTGTAGGCTGGAATACAGCAAATTCCACCAGCAGCTACACCCCACCCCAGACCCCGGCTTCACTCTGGCGTCCAATGGCTCCAGTCCTCTCGGAGCCAAACTCTTTGATTCTTTCCCCTTTAAGTCTGGACTGTGCTGGGACTGGTTTACTGGAAGTAGGAGGGGATTCCACAGCGGGCGTTCAGGAAAAATGGGCACATGAAGTTAATTGTACTTTCTCATTGGCTTATTGCATTTTGAAGGGAACGCTGAAGCTATCAAAATGTGCGGTTGGGAAACAGAGGCTGTGATGCTGTCTGCATACTTTTGCGACCTTGTTTAAAGGGTTTCATTCAGCCCTCTAAAAACTGAAGGGAACAATTCTGGCAGTATCTTCTATCTTCCCTTCCTTTTCCCTTCTTTTTCCAGGGCAGACGATTTAAGGCAGACCTTCTGTGCATCCTGGATCATCTGTGTTTACTTGCTCCTGCCAGTTGCTTGGCTCTATTGTTAAGAGAAGAGAATATGAGAGAAGAAAAGTTATGCTCCTTAGAGGCTTTTCCAATTAACTGTTTGAAGAGACTTAAAAAAAAAAAATAAAAGCCTAAGTGTGAGGTTATTTGTATGCCTAATTTCATTTTTATGTTACACGTACTTTTAAGTGTAATTTACCAAGGCTTAACACTTGTATTCTTTCAGGGGCATTACAAAGAGCTTTGCACATTTATTACAGCCCTTTAAATGGCTGTGTTTTATTTCCATATTCTTTTAAATGGTTATTGAGTGGATTTGGTGCTCTTCCTGTAGTTAAAGTGCATTTTTTTATGTACATAAATGGTAAATAATTGATACCTGCCATATGCTTCTCTCTCCCATTCCGAGTTCCCCTTCCCCGTCCTCTCTTCATTCTCTTCTCTTCTTTGTTGCTGTTGGTTTCTGCCCTTATCTTGCTCTCTATCCTTTCTTCCCCTCTCTCTGCAGGTCTCCCCTGCTTTCAACACCATTTTCCTCCACTCTCAATGTGCTCATTTGAGAGGGGTTTTTATACGGATTCTTGAGATCATTGCATTACCCAGTGGGGGTGAAGGAGGGGGGGGGCGGTAAGGGCATACAGCTTTTTATTAGGTGATGCCTGGATCAAGAATTTTAAATAAGAGAGCCATTTCAGAGAATGTGGCTTGAATTTTTTTTCCTTCAGATTGAATTGATACTGGGCGAATTCTTGCTCATTGCCTCTGCTTCTCTGACTAACCAGTGACAACCTCCAGGAGCATCAAATTAAGGAAGATATACCAGTGTCTGAGACCATTCTTAGCAGGGAGAACTCCTCAAGCTGAACCATTTTAAAGGATCTCTCATTAGGGAAGGGCAAGATAACTAGTGCAAGAGGAAATGTAAAGAATGTTCAGTTGGATGAACTTGTTTGGGGGAAATTCCTACTACATTGAAGCCACAGCACTGTAGAAATTTTAGATTCCTTTGCTTTTACATCTCCAGAAGGCAAAAATCAAAACCCATTTATAGATGTTACAGCCCACAAACACTAGAATAGTTTTCCTTTTTGAAATTTTGAAAAGGGGTTGACAATTCGTATGGAAATACAAGGAACCCAGAATAATCAAAACAATCTCAAAAAAGAACAAAGTTTGAGGACTCATGCTTCTCAATTTCAGAATTTACTAAAAAGCATCAGTGATCAGGGTAGTGCAGTACTGGGATAAGCATTAACATATTGATCAATGAACTAGAAATGAGCGCCCAGAAGTAAACCAACATAGCTGTGGTCAACTTCTATACGGTAAAAGGGCCAAGATCATTTCATGGAGAAAACACAGACTTTCCAACAAAGGGTGCTGGTGCATGCGAGGAAATGAGGTTGTACCTCCACCTTACACTGTATACAAAATTAACTCAAAATGGATCAAAAGCCTAAATATAAAAGCTAAACCCATAAGCCTCTTAGAAGAAAATGTGGAGCTAAGTCTTTGTGACCTTGGATTTGGCAATGAATGCTCAGATATGATGCCAAAAGCACGAACAACAAAAGAAAAAAAATAGATAAATTGGACTTCTCTAACATTACAAACTTTTATTCTTCAAAGAGTATTATGGAGAAAGTGAAAAGACAACCCACAGGGGTGCCTGGGTGGCTCAGTCAGTTAAGTGTCTGACTCTTGATGTTGGCTCGGGTCATGATCTCATGGTTCATGAGATCGAGCCCCAAGTCAGGCTCCCTGCTGACCGTGGAATGCCTGCTTGGGATTCTCTCTCTCCCTCTCTTTCTCTGCCCCTTTCCTGCTTACACGTGTGTGTGTGTGTGTGTGTGTGTGTGTGTGTGCACTCTCTCTCTCTCTCTCAAAATAAATAAACACATTTAAAAAAAAAAGAAGAGACAACCTACAGAATGGTAGAAACTATTTCCAAATCATTTATCTGATAAGAGATTGTATTTAGAATACATAAAGAATTCTTAAAGCTTAATAATAACCAGATTTAAAAATGGGCAAAGGATTTGAGTAGACAGCTTTCTAAAGAAGATAACCCAAAGGCCAACAAGCACAAGAAAAGATGCTAACCATCATTAGCTATAAGGGAAAGGCAAATCAAAACCAAAATGAGGTACTATGTCACACTTGCTAAAGTGAAAAAGAGGCAATAATAAGTGTTGTCAGCATGTGGAGAAAATGGGACCAGGAGCATACATTGCTCCTGGAATGTGGGATGTAGCCATCTTGGAAAACAGTCCAGTGGCTCCTCAAAAGATCGAACACAGAGATAGCATACGGAGTAGAACCCAGCAATTCCACTCTTTGGTGTACACTCAAGGGAAGTGAAAACATATGTCCACACAAAAATTTGTACATGAAATGTGCATAGCAACATTACCTATAATAACTAAAAGGTAGAAATAAACCAAATGTCCATCAACTGATGAATGCATGAATAAAACATGTCATGTTCATAAAATGGAAAGTTATTTGGCCATAAGAAGGAATGGAGTACTGACATATGCTACAGTATGGATGAACTTTGAAACCATTATATTAAGTCAAAGAAGCCAAAGACAAGAGTCCACATATTATATGATTTCATTTATACGAAATATTCAGGATAGGCAGAAAGTAGAGACAGTAAGTAGATTAGTGATTGCCTAATGCTGGAGGCAGGGGAATGGATGGGGACCCTGGGGAGGGTAGCTAAAGATATGGGGTTTCTTTTGGGGATGATAAAATGTTCTAAAATTGTGGTGGTAATTACATAACTCTATGAATATAGTTAAAGCCATTGAGCTGTATACTTTTTTTTTTTTAATTTTTTTTTAACGTTTATTTTTTTTTTTTGAGACAGAGAGAGACAGAGCATGAACGGGGGAGGGTCAGAGAGAGAGAGAGGGAGATACAGAATCGGAAACAGGCTCCAGGCTGTGAGCTCTCAGCACAGAGCCTGACGCGGGGCTCGAACTCACTGACCGTGAGATCATGACCTGAGCCGAAGTCGGCCGCTTAACCGACTGAGCCACCCAGGTGCCCCTTGAGCTGCATACTTTAAAGGTCTGAATTGTGGGGCATGTGAATTATATCTTAGCAGAGCTGTTACCCACAAACATCATAATCTCCAATAATTGAAAAACAGTTGCAGCATTTGAAGTTGTGGAAGGTGACTGTTCCCCAAAAGCAAAGCTGCAAACTCTTTGAAAAATAACTTCTAAAACTCAAGAACCTTGCTGTAAGTAAGCAATTATTCCTGTTTTACAGATGCACCACTTGAGATTCAGAGGCCTAAATGACCCGTCTGAAGTTGTACAGATAGTTCATGGTAGTGGTGGAGAACCTAGATGCCCGTCACAGCCTCTTAGTGCAGAGTTCTGTCATTATACCAGCCCTTCCCAGAGTTTTCTTTCCAGAGTCCTTTGGAGGCAGCAGAAATGAAGCAAAGCTGCCTTTTCTGGTTTTCTTATATTGTTTCTCTGAACTGACATAAGCCAATTAAAAAAATAGATTTATATTTATTTTTGAGAGACACAGAGACAGAGAGAGAGTGGGGGAGGGGCAGAGAGAAAGAGGGAGGCAGAGGATCCAAAGGAGGCTCCGTACTGTCCGTGTGGAGCCTGACTCGGGGCTCAAACTCATGAACTGTGAGATCATGACCTGAGCTGAAGTCAGATGCTTAACTGACTGAGCCACCCCAGGAGCCCTGACCTAAGCCAATTTTTAATGCACACTCTCAAGTCCTTTTTGGTAGGTAGCAGGGGCCTTGAAGAACTTTGATGTAGGTGAGAGTTAGCTCCTCCCACACAACCTTTCTACTGGGTTATAATGAAAGCAGATCTCAAGAAAATTCCTCCCCCCCACCCCTCATCATGTGAACGTTACACAGCCATATAAACAGGCAGGCACAAAATAGCTTCTATGACCTGCTCTGCAAACATGATGGCATCCTAGGTCTCTGTCCTTTCAGTTGTGTTTGTCCCCACCTGTGTGCAAGGTCCACCTGAGGCAGACATGGTGATATTCCAGAGGCAGGATTCTGTTCTACAGTTCAGGCAACCAGAGATTTTCCTGGCTAACAGCTGGAGCTGGGACCACTCGGACAGCAAGCCCTGGGCACCAACTCAGAAAGAAAGTCCAGATTCGGATACTCTTGAAGCAAGGATGGGGACAGTCTTCAATATTTTAGCCAAGATATACTTCTTGTATACATTTAATTTCACCAATAAAGCCTCAGATTCCACTTCTGTTAAATGAGGTATTTAAGGAGTAGTGTTGTAAATACGTGGAGACTTTCATGATATACCAGCTAAAAAGCCACAATTCAATTAATGACTTTAAATAGAGCCACTTTAAAAATTCCTAAAATTCACTACGCTAGGGGTGCCGGGGAGGCTCAGCCGGTTAAGCGCCAGACTCTTGATTTTGGCTCAGGTCATGATCTCACGGTTTGTGAGTTCGAGCCTTGCACTGGGCTCTGCACTGACCATGTGGAGCCTGCTTGGGATTCTCTGTCTCTGTTTTTCTGCCTCTCCCCAGCTTGTGCATGCTCTCTCAAAATAAATAAACTTTAAAAAATTCACTCTGCTAACTAGTAAAACCTTCGTTGCCAATTGCGATAAAGAGACAGAAGCATTTGTAGCAGCTGCTTCTAGAGTGTTCCTTTCAAATATGACGCTAACTGAACACGCCAGGGGTGTGGGTTTCCCATGAAGGCAGCTGACTGCTCCTAGAGTGGAAGCTTAAACTTACCAGCGTAGGCGGAATATCTCAGTGCAGGGTGAAATATTTCAAGTTAAATCACAATTAATAAATACATTCACTAATAAATATGTGACAAAACCAAGCAATATACTAGGGCTGTCACTTGCTGTATGTATTTTAATTACATATTGTGATGCATATATCTTCAGGCTTGTGGGCAAATGATATAATTTTTCACATCCAATAAAGAGAAAATGTATAGAAAAGGAAGACATAGAGAATTGATAGAAAAAAAGAGAAATAGAAACCAAAGAAGAAACAGAATAGTAGATTTATAGTTCAGAGACCCAGAGAGGGGCCCACAGAGACAACCAGAGACTGAGCATCAACCTGGTCAAACATCCTTGGGTTGTTCATTTCCTAATTTCCATGTGGTCTCCTCCAAGACATCCTTTCTATTGACCAAGAGTAGAAGGTGCATCTCATCAAAATTATTTCCAGCCCTGCTGGAGGGATAGATAGAAGTCAGCAGAGAAGTATCTTCTGAGAACTCCCATGTTCATTGCAGCATTATTTACAATAGTAAAGACGTGGAAATATCCTAAGTGTCAGTTGATAGATGAATGGGTAAGGAAAATGTGTCCTCTGCATACATGTGTACGTGTGTATATGGGTCTATAAATTCAGCCATAAAAAAAAAGGAAATCCTGCCATTTGAGACCACATGGATAGACCTTGAGGGCATTACGCTAAATGAAATAAGTCAGACAGAGAAAGACAAATACTGTATGATCTCACTTATATGTGGAATCTAAAAAAAAAAAAAGAGTGAATTGATAGAAACAGAATAGATTGATGATTGCCAGAGGCAAGAGTTCGGGGATGAGGGAAATGGGAGAAGGTGGTCAAAAGGTGTGAACTTTCAGTTATAAGATAAATACGTTCTGGGGATAGAGTGTACAACGAATGCAGTGATTAGAATTAACGATACTGTATTGTATACTTGAAAGTTGCTAAGAGAGTAGATATTAAAAGTTCTCATCACAAGTAGAAAAAATTGTAACTATGGGAGGTGACAGATATTAATTGAATTTATTGTGATAATCATTTTGTAATGTATACACAGATCTAATCATCAGGGGGTATGCCTAAAAATGACACAATGTTGTGTGTCAATGATATCTCATTAAAACCGGAGACAAAGAGGGGCGCCTGGGTGGCTCAGTAGGTTAAGCGGCCGACTTCAGCTCAGGTCACGATCTCGCGGTCCGTGAGTTCAAGCCCCGCGTCGGGCTCTGGGCTGATGGCTCAGAGCCTGGAGCCTGCTTCCGATTCTGTGTCTCCCTCTCTCTCTGCCCCTCCCCCGTTCATGCTGTGTCTCTCTCTGTTTCAAAAATAAATAAACGTTAAAAAAAATTAAAAAAAAAGAACTGGAGACAAAGAGAAGTATCTCTGGAGATAATCAACCTGAGCTCCCTGTCCTTTCTTGAGTCTGGCAGGTGGCTCCTGCTAGGGATGTGATGCGGAAGGGATGCTTCCTAGGGCAGGCGGCAGAACCGCAGCTGTGCATCGACTGGCAGAAATCCAGAGGACTCTTCCACGGAGGTCAGGTGAGTGGGCAATGACACAAGGCATTCGGAGAAGGCTGTCCTTATCTCATTGTTTCTACTCATCGCCTACCTTGGCCTTGCCACTTAGAATTATGCGATGCTGCGAAACCTGGTCAACCTTTCTGCATCTCAGGTTCCACCTTCATAAAATAAGGTGTATTGAGGACTAATATAAGTATAGGAGGATTCCCAGACCTACTTTTTCTTCCTTCCTTTCTTTCTTTCTTTCTTTCTTTCTTTCTTTCTTTCTTTCTTTCTTTCTTTCTTTCGCCTTTTCCTTAATTCTTTTTTTTTTTTTTTTTTGGTAACAGTTTTCTTTTTTTCATTAAGAGTACCTTAAAAATGCCTGTGGGCTCTGCGAGAGGTATACTGAGACAGTTTTTCTCAAATACCCGTCAAAATGTTCATAATGGAGGAGGGAAATAAACGTTAGACCCCCTGAGATGTGTGGGGAAGGAGTTGGAAGCTCTTGCCTTGAGCTCAAAATTTATTTGCAGTTTTAAGATTTATTTTAAAAGTCCATGAATTTTGCATTTTACTCCGAGTCTGCATTCTACCCTAGTTTGTAATGCTCTCAAATAATGGCATTTCCTCTATTATTGGCCTTCAGGAAAATGTGCCATGTCTATTCCGTGGCTTCTTGTTCTCCTGGCATGTCACTATGTACTCCTCAGCGTCTGTAATCCCTGGCTTCAGCAGGGTGGCCTTATGTATCAGCTAACACATTGGCAAGCAAAGCTACAAAAGAAATAGGACACCCAAAGAGGACTCTGGCTTTGTCGTGGGCCCATTGGGTCAGTTGTTCATATCCAGGCTACTCTAAATCTCTAGCTGGAAACCATGCCGATTTTATTCTCAGACTGAGGCCGAAAGATGAGAGAAGTGGGTTATAGAAGCAGTTGAGAGGTTTTCTGAGGTTCTCAGCCTCCTGAATATCTGGCTTAGATCTGAGGTCTCCTCAGCCATGTAAAAAGTGCTAAAGGATTCTAGTCGTCTCAAAGAGAATCTGCATCAAACTCAATCATGCTGGGCCCTCTAAAAGAAGGTGAGAACTTGAAATGTACTTGAACCTGAAGAATTCCTTTAGGTGATACTAATAGTTTTGGGGACCCTGAAGTTCTTAACATTTTCTTGGCTCCAAGGTGCAAGCATTACTTTAGGACGGTCATGCTAGTGAGAAGGCATCATCTAGGCTTCTGTGGTCATTAATTAAAGATCCCATTGTCATAGAAAGGTGCTAAGGGTTAAACGTTCTTTGGGAGAGGATCTTTTTTAGAGTAACCTCTCAACAAGTTGTCTTGGGCGGCACAGATTGGCTCAATCATTACTAACAGATGCATCTGCAGCAAAAGACAATTTTGCAAGCCCAGGCAGAAAAGAACTCATGCTTTCCTGAAATCTTTCCCTTGGCTCACATTAAGACTAGCCAGGAGAAAAGACACAGCAAAGTTTATTAGGGACAGTTCCCTGGAGGGGAAAATAATGGGGATAATGAGACAAATATTCCTAAGGCATCCTGGGACTTCTGAAATAAGCAGACTCTGGTCCACTGAAATAGCTGGTGCAGAAATGGCTTTGTTATACATAGTTCTACAAGATGCATTGTATGTTGTTATGTTCCAGATACATTTGAAATTTCCTAAAGGGGCTGTAGTCACTTTTAAAAGTATCATCACCAGGAGTAGCCACCTGAATGGCAGTCAAGACTGCCTCAAGGTAGATGGGGTGATACTCTAGCTTCCTTCTGGTTACAAATGGCCCAGGCTTCAGAAATAGCCAGACTGAACAACGTTCATGTTTGGAACAGAGTGGCCTGCCTGGGTAGGAATATGGGGAGGCAAGGGGGGAAGCTGTGTTTCATCTCTGGCTTGGTTCTCTTTAAGAAGTAAGAATGCAGCCTTGGGAAAAAGGTGATGGGTCAGGTATCCTGTTGGGGAAGTTTGGGAACTATGCCTAGTGTAGTCTAATTTTAATCAAGAAGGAGGCAGATGGAGTGTGTGTGTGTGTGTGTGAGAGAGAGAGAGAGAGAGAGAGAGGGAAAGGGAGACAGAGCAAGAGAGAGAGAGGGAGGGAGGGAGAGAGAGACCTAACCTTTCTGGTTAGGATGAGATAAGCCATTCATTTAATGGTCTAAAATCCATTGGGACAGGCATATTAGTTCCAAGTAAATGCTACCAAAGGTTCCTCGAGTCAGAAAGAGGTCCACCTATGCAAAACTGAACCTTTATCTAGACCAAATCACATTGTAGAGCCTTGCTTAGTGCATCTCTCCCATGGCATTGTAGATAGCCATGGACCTAGATGTATAATGGGAAGGTACAGGAGGCTGTTCTGTCTACCATCCAGGGAGGCTCCTCAATGCACTACTTCCAAATATATGGACCATCTTCCTATAGGTCTGGCCTTGGCACATATATGAAGTTGAATAAATCTGAACACAAGCTGCATGTGAGGAGCTTCTGATCTGTCATAAAAGATTCATGTAGAGGAATTATGTAGTGGTTAGAAGCATACAGCAAGACATTCCGGTGCAGTGGTTAAGCTCCCAGCTTCCGAAGTCAG
This sequence comes from Neofelis nebulosa, assembly GCF_028018385.1. Classification (NCBI taxonomy): domain Eukaryota; kingdom Metazoa; phylum Chordata; class Mammalia; order Carnivora; family Felidae; genus Neofelis; species Neofelis nebulosa. The sequence goes on from NC_080783.1 coordinate 28,988,725, forward strand.
ACTGCTTGGGTTCATATCCTATCATCTCCACGAGTTAGCAGCTTAAGCTCACCAAAGCTCAATTTTATCATTTGTAAAATGGGATTATTTTGATCACAAATGAGCTGATATATGTAAAGTATTGGAATCATTATGAGCATTCATAAATGGACCAGTTATTATTAGCACGCATATAAATGCTATTGCAGATTATTGACATTCATTGAAAAAACATACATTAGGAGACTTTTGGTAATCCCCAAATTTGGGGATGCCATAACACAGCTTTGGTAACAAATTTTCCTTTATATCCTATTAAGTTACTACTTTTGGGAGGACGGGGGCAACTCGGTCTCAAGGAGATATTTTAGTTTCACAAACCAACTCTCCACCCCAGGTAGTGAAACATTCAAATTCGTGCTCAGCAAATGAGAAATTGTTTCTTGCCATGGACCTTTGGAGTTAGGTGGGAAAAGTGAAAAACAGGACTCTTACATTTCAGACAATGTTGAAGATCTGTAAGACAACAGAGCCTCACAGAATCCCCATTTGCTCAGGGAACGAGAGGTGGGGAGCACTCCAACATCTATCTTGTGATAAACTTGGAAATTTGGCTCTGCCCAACCTCCTGGGTGAGACGGGAATAGGTGGGGGTTTTAGGAGGGAGTTGGGGCAGGAAGTTGTTGGCTGGCCCGAACTAGAGGCTCCATGAGGCCATGACTGCTTGGCATTCTGGAGATGCTTCCTATTTTTCTGAGATAGGTGTTAATTTCCTGTCTGACTTTGAGGGAATATAACTGGACACTTTCACACATCTAAGAATTGAGGGGTAGAGCAAGTTCAGGGCAAAAGAGAGATCCGGGTCCAGGTACCCTTCAAGCTCCAGCCTCTTTTTTTCCTGCATATTTTATCACTCTGCTGTGAGCTCCTTTCTTAAAGGCCTTCTCACTCTTTCCTTTCTCTACCCTCCCCCTCATCAATGTCTGCTCCAGCAAAAGACTTGACGTTAGCTGTTTATATTTCACAGTGAATTTAAAGTGACATGTTACCTCTCTTAGAAGTACTTACCCCTTTGCCTCATGTATGGGCGGCAATTGAACACATCTTGCGTTGGCTTTGACTCTGTCCCTATGTTCGTTGCAGTATGTTGGGGGCTCCATTATAGATTTCTGTGTGTTACAACGTGGAAGAAACTTCAGTCACAGAAGGAGTTTTAATTCATGGATCTTCCCTCTATCAAGCAAAATGTCATTTGTACCAAGAAAAGGAACAATGTTTATAAGCAAATCAGAAAGACCCTCTGTACCTAACTGCAATGACAAGCAAAGGAAGGAGAGTAAGAAGAAAGAAGAGGAGAAGGAAGAGAAGAAGGAGGACAACTGAAGAAAGAGGAGAAGGGATATAGAGGAAGCATCACCACCTCCTCCAAGCAGCCAAGGGCAAGGAACCGGATGACAACATGGAAGCAAAGTGCGGGCAACAGTGAGAGCTTCATGGTATAAACAGGTGCCATGGAGAACAGCACTGAGTTTTGGGATTCCTTTCCCCTTTTCTTTGCTTTGAAATCTTTGCCTTATAAAAGAATTTTTTTAAATGTTTACTTATCTTTGAGAGAGAGAGAGAGAGAGACAGAGAGAAGGGGGTGGGGAGAGAGAGAATGAGCAAGGGAGGAGCAGAGAGAGAAGGAGACACAGAATCCGAAGCAGGCTCCAGGCTCCGAGCTGACGTTGGGCTCGACTCACAGACCAGGAGATCATGACCTGAGCTAAAGTCGGATGCTTAACCGACTGAGCCACCCAGGTGCCTCTGCCTTATAAAAGAATTTGAAACACAGCTTACTACTTTTCTCATTTCTTACATTTTTACCTCAATATTTGCTTGCTTAAGACACACCAAGAACAATAAGCACATGTGCGCACACACTCCATTTGAAGACTTTTCTCAGAGTTCCTATCCTTGTTTCATCTTTTTCCATTCTACTTATTACCTAGTGCTTTCTCTTGCTAATTGACTTATTGGTAATTGAAGGCTTTAAAGGTCAAAGTTTATTATATTGTTACCTCTAAAATGTGCATTAAAAAACAACCAAGAATATCCTGAGGAAGCGGCGAGGTGCTGGGCAAAACCCGGAAGTTGCTTCAATCTCTACTTGGCAGGCTTTAAAATTTTGCTTTTGAACAGAGATGAGCTAAGGGGAAGAAAAGAAGACTAGAACATCCTCAAAGGGAAGGGAAGAAGTCTGAAGTGTCCAAAAGTATCATGTTAGCTTTTCTTTTTAACAGATTAAAATAATCCAAGTAACCTCTAAAACAGACGTTGTAGACAGGGTGTGCTGGAAATGATCTATCAGTTTAAAAATGTTTTGCTTACAAAATACCTTTTTTCATACTTAAAATGGCAACCTAATGGTATTGTCGATGAAGGGGGAACAAAAGAGAAAAAATTTATGAAACAATGGCTTGTGTGCAGCCTGATTTAGCATAGCCTGTGATGGCGTAGATGCTGCTCAAAGTCACGTGCTCTCATCAGGTTGTCCGGGGAAGGATTTCGCCTTTCTGCTCTGTGCCACTACTTCAAGGGGAGAAAGAATCGGGGTGTCTCCCTGCACAGTGTTGGTCCCTGGGGGCCCATCTGTCTGCCACGCTCAGACTGTATTGGTGGTAACTCTCCCCCCTCTTCCGCCCTGGAGGCCAGCACAGAGATTTTTTTAAAGATGGATGACGAAACTTTGCTCGAGAAAGCGTGCAGAGAAACACTTTATCACAAGAGCCTTCTGCTGTGTGTTTCATAGGTGCCAAGCTCAGTACCTGCTGCTTTATTCATTCCTCCTTAGCTGTCAACCTCACGAGTCAGATACAACAAACATCTTTAGCTCAACTTCCGGTCTGTGGAGGAGAAAAATTCTCTCCTGTTTAGACTCCTTCCAGGCTGATCCTTTTCCCTATCAGCAGGGCCTTTGCCTGCTTTGGCAAAGGTGTTAGCTCAAGGTCAAGCTGACAGTGGGTAGGAAGGTGGGGGACCAGAGACGGGAGCTCAGTCAGAGCCTGAGTACTAGAATCCTATAAAGCAATGCTGGCCTTGGGCCGAGGTCACATGACTAACTCCCTCGCGAGTGGGCCCAGGTCACGTGACCAAGTCCCCACGAGAGTGGGCCGAGGTCACATGACTGACTCCCCACACAATGCAGTCAGCTACAGATAGTTCTGTGCAGAGTTTATCTTATATTTGAGCTCTAGGTCCGGGAAACAGAGACCATAAAAGTTACACTGTTTTTGTCATATGATGTGACTTGTGGGAGAGGGTCTTCACTCCCTTCCACAGCCTGGGGCGGGGAGGGGGGGTAGTCACCGGTAAGTACAACTTTGAGGTGGCACCTGGAACGTCCATGGGTGTGGGGTCGGAAGTTTGACACCTGGATCAGAACCTCAGTGTTACCCCTTATGAAACGTGTGACCTTGGGTGGGTCGTGTAACTTTTTTGAGTCTTAGGAACTTCCTCTGCAGAATGAGGATTGTGTGAGACACATAATGTATACAAAGCAACTAATGGGGTGCCTGGCCCTTGCATTTAGGAAAAGTTCCTGGTAATTATCATTCTGATCCTTAACCTGAGAGCCTGTATGGAGCCCATGCTCCATGGACCACATGCTTCTGAATGCAGATTATTAGTTTTGTTAATCGCCTTGGAAATACATGATGGTGCTGAATATTTGCCTTTTATATACACAGTTGTGATGGGCTCATCCTTTGCCTGTCTTTTCTTTCTTATACTTTTTAATGCTTTCTTAAGATATGAACTAATAGGCAATTTTACATAAAACTAAAAATACTAAATTAAATAGACATAAATACATAGTGATCTATATAATATATATAAATAAATATATATACCTGCCTAGATATACTTGCCTTAGGATATGAAATTTTATCAAGCTTGTCTATTACGTTTATTGACCCCGTCAAATATACCTCTTTACAGACACTGTAAGTTGGTGAAAATCTTTCTTTGGTCACAAAAAATGCTAAGCAATGTGGCAAATAAAACTAATAATCTGTATTTAAATTTATCCTTGTGTGTATATGTGTGTGTAGATATACATATAAATGTATATCACTGGCCACCTTAAATCAAGAAATTTAAAATATAATTTAGTCTAAAATTTCTTAGACAAAAATAAGACAATTATACATTTTTGGTGTCATTCACACTGCAGAAAACCTATTTACTAGTTAATAAAATTATTTCTGAGATTGTCCCATATCTGGTGAAGTGGTTTCCTCCTGAAAATGTGCCATTTTGTCATTTCATTTGATTCAGTTAATTTCCAGAACTCTCCCTCTTTTGATGAGGTAATTTAAATAGGATTTGTTATCATGGAAGGAAGACCTTTCTCTAAATTCTCTTCATGAGGAAATTGGTGAACTATTTTCTTTGAGGATATGGATTATTTTCCTTTGAGGGGCTGTTTCCTGATAAAGAGAATTTAGCTTTTCATGAAGAATCTCCAAATTTGTTTAAAACTGGTTTAATAATCTGCTTCATTTCTGTGCCAAATATCGGTGTGAAAAAAAAGTTTCTGAATATCCGTTAATCCGTGGACTGCTAAATGCAGCAGATTGAGCGCTGTGTCTGTGAGAGATGAACCTTATGTTGAAAAAATGCTGAACCTGCAGAAAAGCTGAAAAAGTAAAATAATCCTGATAATCTTTACCAGACTCAATGATTGTTTTGACACTTTGCCACTTTTGTGCACACACACACACACCCATCTATGCCCTTTTATTTGGATTTGTTTGAATTTTTTTCTCATGTTAAGATTCAGGCTAAACATTTTTGGCAAGACTGGAACACAGCCAACATTGTGAAGCTTTTAGATGAGATAGGAAGGTGACAATTATCCCCTTTTATAGAAGTAAAGAAGAGGGACTGAGCCATCCCTCAGATCAGGTGACACGGGGTGACTGTTGCATGTTTGGGGAAGGGCTTAGAGAGTTAGTCACTTAGGGATTTAGTGGATGAGGAGGCTAAGACAGAAATAAGTGGTTCCTGCCAAGTGGTGCATTTAAATATTCTGGTATTCTTTTTTTTTTTTTAATTTTTTTTTTTAACGTTTATTTATTTTTGAGACAGAGAGAGACAGAGCATGAACGGGGGAGGGGCAGAGAGAGAGGGAGACACAGAATCGGAAGCAGGCTCTAGGCTCCGAGCCATCAGCGCAGAGCCCGACGCGGGGCTCAAACTCACTGACCGTGAGATCGTGACCTGAGCCGAAGTCGGACGCATAACCGACTGAGTCACCCAGGTGCCCCAATATTCTGGTATTCTTGAAGCTAATAGGCTTGTACCATCAGTTCATGAGACTTTCCCCCTCCTGCATCTCCAAGGCAAGATCTATGATGTTGTCCCTAACACCCTACTCACAATTCCTAGATTGACCTTCCAAAAGTTTGTTTTTTCCCTTCAAGGGTATTTTTGATAGTCATTTACATCAAGCTTGACTTAAATAAAAAAGATTTGTGGATTGGGGTAAGGCGAGGGGAAGGAATCATTGTATGATTTGCGCCTGGCCTTGTACCTGCTAAAGTCAGCTGAAAACTTTGTTTTACTTATTTATTTTTTTAAATGTTAAAACCATGAGTCTCTAGGGGCAGGAAGCAGGAGACGACTTAGGAGTAGAGTTGTGATGTGCTCCTTAGGCTTGCTGCTGAAGGAACCATGACTGAAATCCCGCAAGAAGAGATGAAACCAAGAGGAGATTGGGGCCAAATGGCTGAAGTTCTCGAGTCTCCAGGAAACCCCATAAATAATAGATCGTTCTCCGAAAATAAAAATAAACAAGTCAATGACAGAAAAATAAATGATAAACTTCAGACAACTTTCCAGAATTATCTAGTTGTTTTTCTTCTTCTAAACTTTTGTATCCTGGGGCATACCACCTCTGTGGCCAAGATCTTAGAAAATTGCTTAAAAAAATATTGACTGAACTCTGTAAACAATAGTGGCAAACAGCTATCAAAAGTGAGGGAGGATGGAAGGCCCTGGGACCCACTCTCAAGCTCTGTCTGGGTGTCCCAGCCACATCATAGGACACGGTGATAGCCACTAGGATTTTTCCTTCTAGGTGGTTGCTCAGTAGACCACTGGCAAATCGCTGTAACGATCCGGCTCCTCTGGCCATGCTCCAGGCCTCAGAATCTCCTCTCTAACATAGCAGGAGCAGCAGAGCAGGAGAGAGGCACAGTAGCAAATTCACTGGAGAGATTGAGTTGCTTGCTTTCTGTTGTTGTCAATGGCTTCTTGAAGGTCACGGCTGAGTTCACGGGAAAAGTGGCACTTTGGCTGTGAATTTATTACTGATATAATTTCCATCTCTGTCTTCCCTTAGCCTCTCCACTGGCAGGTGGCTCATGCATAAGTCTTAAAGAAGTTCAGCCTCAGGATGCCCTGGCGGGGTTGGCATGATGTGAAATGAGCTACGCACCCCCCAATACCATCCTTTTCAGTACCTGTGATAAAGCAGCATCTGCCCCCACAAAAAGTCCAGGGCAAAGGTCATCTGGCATTCCAAGGGAACTCTCCGCTACAGGGAGCCTTCTAATTGGCTGGTATTGATCGGTAAATTGTGTCCCTGCTGTGATTAATTCTGGCCCCCCCAAACTCCCTCAGCATGAGCGTGATAGGTCAAGGTTTGGGGCCTCTAGGCATCCTTTACAAATGGAGCTCAGGTCCTTAAAGGTGCCGGTGAAAGATTGTAGCTTGTTAACTCTCTCCCGGCTGCTAGTGCTGACCCAGGAAGCCGGTTTCATTCAGCTTGCTCTCCCTAATAGCGGCTTAATGGGATGCTAATGTGAGGAACAGAAGTTATCAGATGGCTTGTACGATTTATGATGGATTTATTACCACTCTGAGTTCCCTTGATGTTCAGTGCATCCTCTCCCGATCCATCCCTGTTATTGGCCTTAGCAAATGGTTTCATAATTAATTAATTTTTTTTTCCTGAGGGGGGTTAAATTATTTTTGCCCTGCTGCTTTTCCTCCATATTTATTTCCCAGTGGATGACCCTCCTCCGTGTGCCCATCAAAGATGGAACATACTAACGGCTGTTCTCTCCAGTCTCCTCTCTTTCTTACCTCCCCTGCCAGCCAATGCCTACCCTTCTTTCTACAATAGGGGTTCTCAGATTTGAGTCTTCACTAGAATTACCTGGGAGCGTTTATGCCTGGATCCTGTTCCCAGAGATTCTGACTTAATTGGTCTGGGGGTCCTGCCTGGGTATCCGGAGTTTGAAAAGCTCCCCAGGTAATTCTAATGTGCAGTCAAAGATGGGAGCTGTTGGAGTAGTATCTAAAGGTAACTTAACTGCTACCTGTCCCACGATGCTTTTTTCATTCTACCAATGGACGTGATCTCTCCTCCCTTGGAATCCGTAAAACACTTTGTATATGTCTTTGGAACCCATGCCGTATATTTGTATTCCACTGGCTGCTTCCTTACAGTTTACCTACTTGTGAACTTATAGCCACTATTAGGGTCTGAGCTTCTTGTGGGCAGGGACAGTGCCTGAACTATCTTTGGGCTCTTGTGCCTTGCACGGAGCCAGAACTCAGCATATATCTGGTGACCTGAGTTTTACCAGTGACTGCACTCTAGCACGTGAGGGAAGTGTGCCCCGAGCCTCCCAGTCTCACAGACATCTCAGGCAACATGAGGGGATTCTGTTTTATGACCTTAAAGATAGATCTTCCCTGCCAATGTGTCCCTGCTGCCTTCTACTGTTCCTTCTCACCAGGGTGGCTACATGTCCTGGTTTGCCAGGGACAGTCACTGTTGATGCCTCCAGTCCCAGCGACATTGTGCAGAGAACCTTCTTTCACTTTCAAAGGTGTTCCAGTTTGGATGACAAATTATCTGGTTCCTCTACTTTTCACCCTCCTCCTGCCCTCTTTCCTCAAGTCAGCCTAGAAAAGGCAAACTTTTTCAGGGCTTAGCCCTTCTTTACATGGTAAGCTTTAAGTAAGCTTCAGAAAGGCCTGTGCTCACACTGTGTAATTCCATGAATAAAAAAATGAGAAAATAAGGGAAGGCTAAATCGTAATTAGTGCAGAACTGCAAAAATCAATACCTACCCTTATTCATTAATATGATCGCCCTGATTTAAGAATTCTTGTCAAGCACCAGCCAAGTGCTGCAGTAGACAGAGCGGCCAAGAAACCTAGCATCTCTCTTCTTGGAGGCATAAGCTGTTATTGTTTTATTAAGAAAATGCATGTTGCCAATCACCAAATACAATGCAGCCTTGTTTGTTATATAATTCTTCCGGTGACTCTCTGACCCAGGTGGGTGTTTTCTCATATTACAGATGAGAAAGCTGTCACAGAGCTGATGAAAAGTGGGCTGAGTTTACATATAGGCTGAACTTACTCATAGTACATTGAAAGATCAGCAGGATTTTCAGCTGTCTTGATGATAGAAACCCATGAAATGTACGGCCTATCTTACTGATTGGGCAGAAATCGAGTAAGAGAGCCTAAAACAAAATAAAATTAAATGACAACTAGAACATAAACAATTTTGTGGCTTTAAGTAGAAAAGACCACAGAGTCCATAGCTGAATTCGGATTAAGACAGATAGTTTTTGAGTTTCCAGAAAGCATTATCAAATTCCGGGCACCATGAGAGTCTCAGTCTCAGATTAAGAGAATCCGCCGAAGGTTCAACATGAACCCTCTCTGCGTCTGAGCCTCGTTCTCCTGGCCCAGGGCAGAGGTTTGCCAGGATGGAACCTTCCCAGAGAATCTTTAATGACTGTCTCCACCTCCTTTCCATTCTACCCCCACTAAGCAGGACCTGCAGAGAAAAGTCTTCCCTTTTTAGACGTAGCTAATGTGGGCAAATGAAGTGAACTAATTTTCATTATCACAGGTAATACATAAATCTTGGGGTGAAATAAATATTATAATGTGTGATCATGGACTAAAACATGTGGCTCAAAACACACAAAGCTGGGTAAAAACAGAAACTAACAAACGTCGAGGATGTGGGAGAGCTAGCTATTCAAACAAAAATAAAGCAGCAAAATCCTGGGGCCTCTTGTACCATACTGAAGTGAGTTTTAGCTACTCATACTATGTTAACTGTTGATGAAATGTCATTGAGCTTAAAATAAAATAAGTCTGTAGTCTCAGATAACACTCTACAAGATCAAATAATGTTAGGCCACTATCCACAGTTATATGAAGAAATAACTCATAGCAATGTACCAGTATGTCAAGATTTTTCACAGGAAGCAATATGAAAACTAGCTGGATGGTGTCAGGCTTGTTTAAAAGCTCATTTGCTCCCCTTCGTCACTGTCCTTCCACCTTTACATGTCATATATCCTGGTCTCTTGTCGATGTGGTTGTCAAAGTACAAGCTTAATAGTGCTGCTCGCTCCACAGAGATGTGTTAAGTGCGAAGACGGCAAAGTTTCCTGCCGAAAGGGATATGCAAAGGGCCGGAGCCAGCTGAAGTCATGAGATACCAGGTGACAATAAGACTGTGTCATCCCATGACATGTGTCCCTGAGGTACCAATGAACTTTGCACAATTTTTTTTTTCTGTTTTATTATTCTGACATCCTGTAAAAAAAAAAAAAGAAAAAAAAAAGAGGACGAGGAAAGACATTTCCATTCTACACAAAGGGACATTGGGCTCAGAGAAGTGAAACGAATTGCTCTGGGTCACTTTAGTTTCGGGGATTTCCTGACTTCTGTGAGCAACCACCAATCGGTCTGCCCCTCTCACACATACAAGCACACACCCCTTTCCACAACCCCAGCATGCTCTGTGTTCAGAGGAGCAGAGTTCATGTCCGGGATGGAAGAGGGGGGGTGTATGAGGTCAATGAGCGCGCCATAGTTTCCCGCCACCTGAAATGCCTCATGACAGGGATCGTTCACACAATCCCTTCCTGGTTCGGTGTGAAAAGTGTTAGTTTCATTAAACCCGACCTGTTTGGGGTTCTTTTCCACCTCCTGAGATTTCACATCTGTGAGATCCAGTTAGCATCCCAAAGTCATAGGAGGCTGTTCAAGGAGAAGTCTACACACGTTTCAGCTTTTGAGTCACAAGACCTGAGCCCTGCTTTTAGTTCTGCCCTGTGTCTGTCTTACTCTGTCACACCGTCAAGTTGAGTAACCCTTTGTGGCTTCCGATTTCTTATCTAAAGGGTACTTTGGATGATTTAAAGGGCTAATTTTAAACAGTCTAACACAGGAGTTGTCAAAGTACCGCCTGCCTGCTGCCGATTTATGGAAATAAAGTTTTGCTAGAACACAACCATGCCTATTCATTTAAGGCTATTGTTTGTTTATTGTCTACAGTTGCTTTTTTGCTGCAAAGTCAGAGTTGAATAGTTGCTACACATAATAGGATGCACTCTAGATTAGTTGCTTTACCCGTTTTGTTTTATGTTGGTTCTTACTTTTTTTTAATGTTTATTTTTGAGAGAGAGAGAGAGAGAGAGAGAGAGAAAGAGAGAACGAGTGGGGGAGGGGCGGAGAGAGAGGGAGACACAGAATCTGAAGCAGGCTTTAGGCTCTGAGCTTGGGGCTTGAACTCGCCAACAATGAGATCATGACTTGAGCCGAAGTCAGACACCTAACTGACTGAGTCACCCAGGAGCCCCGGTTCTAATTCTTAAATATGTGCTCCTCATTGGTCATTCTCTGATCATGGCTATCCTTCCCCAGAAAGGGAATGACTACACTTTTTTAACAGTTGCTTCCTGGAGAGTTTCCACTTCACTTTGGGGACTTCTACATCTTTATAATAATGGGAAATTCATCTGGAGTGGATGGGGTTTGTGTGGACTGGGGAACAGGAGTGAACGGGAAAGCCCTGTCCCCCTACTTCTTAAGTGGGTTCAGGGAAAGGCCATCAGACATCACCCCAGCCTGATATCTCTACATAGCATATATTTTTTTTGGTCAAGGTATCCATAATTTGATTTTTAGTATTGTATCTTTAAACAGGGACAGTTTTTTGTTTGTTTGTTTTTGGTTTTGTTTTTTATAAAGCAGGGATATATGGTGTAAGGGAGAAGTCCAAATTTTTTCCCCCAAATTTCAACATCACTTTAAGAAAGAAAAAAGGCATTCTTCGTTGCTTTGTGAGAACAATAGTAAAAAGAGTCCGGCTTTGGGAGGTCAGAATATCTGGGTTCAAGTCTAAGTTCATCTCAGTTTTACTACGTTGGGCAAGTCACTTAATTTCTAAGCATCAGTTGCTTCATAAAAAAAATAGGTTTAATAATAGTGCTTGTTTCACTGCATGGTTTTGAAGCATAAAAGATAATGCAGGTAGAAAGCTTCATAAACTATAAAGCCTTCTATAAATATGACTCATATATATAACAAGGTCTATTCCAGAGTATTTGATTACTTTCCTTTGGTTTATGTTTTTATATTTATATCAGACTCACAGTTTTAATTATGGATGTTTTACAAAATGTTCTGATATCCAACAAGATTGATCCCTAAGAATGTGTTTTGATAGTTTTTCCCGTTCAGAGTTTTGAGTGCTTGTTAGAAGATAACGCATCACGCCTGGGAATTAGTGCTAATTCTAATGACTTCCAAGAAAAGTCTTGCTGTGGTTTTGGATATAATTATTTTAATAATTTCAGATTAAGAGGTCTTGGCATCTTTATGTTGAATTTTTGCAGCTAGTAAAAATGTAGCCCTTCCTATTAATTATTAAAATTGTATCTCTTGATGAATGTTTAGAAAGTTTTAATCCATTTCTCACTGAATTTGTAGGTATTTTATATTTGTTGCTTTTGGAATTGCTTTTCTTTTCTGTTATATCATCCGTCTGGTTATTACTAGTACATAGGAATACTATTCTTTTTTAGGCATTTCTCTTATTCCAAGCCACTTTATGGGTCTTTATTAATTAAGAACACTTTTAGCTGATTTCTTTGGTTTTTCCAGTTACATACTTAGGCGATTTACGAGTACTTTAGCGTTTTAATTCACCAAACTGAATCCTTCTGTTTCACGACTTCTTGCCTTATTTAGCCAGAGAATCTAAGCGATGATGATAGGAGAGGACATTCTTTGTGTTTGTGCCTGATTTGGGATATTTCCATATTAAATATAATCTTTATTCATTTTATGCCAAGAGCATCTTTATCACATTCAAGGGCCCTCCTTCTAGTGTATTTAACTGTTGACTTTATAATTAGGAAAAGGTGTTGATTTTATCAAATGTGGTATCTATGAAACTATCACGTAGGTTAATTATTGTTGAATCCGTGAATCCTCGGTGGCTTAATTTTTCCTTGGAAATCAATCTCCGTGGGCCATGGCTGGCTCTGCTAACGGTGGCAAATCGTGTACATGGTGCCATTGTGAGTTTGACTATCTCAGTGCCGAACGCGATACTCAAAGAAAGTGGGCTAACGCAGAAGCGAAGGTTGTGGGGGGCAGTACCCCTGGGCTCCTCTCCTGGGCGCTTTCTCCGAAGGTGGTAGCTTTGAACAATTCTTCCAGGTCATGGCAGTTGAGATCACAGTTGTTAACACTGTGGAGAAAAGACATGAGAGGAGGCAGCATGGAATATGCAGAAAGAGTTCAGGACATGCCACCCCAGAATATGCCGCTTTGGCATGTCGATCACTTCGAGTTGGAAAGAGCAGATGAAAGAAGAGCCATCTGACATTTCTTTTTTCTTCCTAAGAGCAGACGATGACGTCCCCTTGTGAAAGTTGCCCTCCTATATCAGGAGAAAGAAGCATGATCATCCGAGAAGGGGAGTCCAGGCTGAGAGACACTCGCACAAATGGATCTCGTTAAAATAGCCCATCTCCCTCTACTCTCCTGTTACGTTACAGTTACATTTTTACACCTGCTACTCTTTGTTCAACGTAGTGCGTAAGCCCTTAGGCTTGCTCCCTTCTTTGGGTTTTCACTTTTTTTTCTTGTGGGGGTTCCCACTAACATGTAAATAAACCGTGTATACTTTTCTTGGTTGATCTCCAGTTCTGTCACTTCCCAGCCGGAGACTGTAGGAGGGTAGAGGAAATTTTACTTCTCCTACGATGGGAATGAAACTCCGTGGCCGGGTCAAGACACATGAAGTTAGAAAGTTGTCAAAAGTGGGACCTAGAATGCGTACCTCTCCCTCCAACTAAAGGTGCAGCCCCCTCCCCCCTCAGCCAGGCCCAACAGCCTCTCAGCTCACCCTTGGAGCCTGCTTGTGCCTCTGGGCCTAAGACTAAGAGTGGAATTTCAATGCCATGGGTCTTGCATTTTAAATGCCAAGCCCCAGAAATATCCTCTAAAATGTAGACAAATGAACTAACATCAGTGTCTATACCAGGTTCTTGCTGACACTCGGCCACTTGTATGACCTTTCCACATGGCATTTAAAAAAATGAGCAGTGTTTTCCTCTTCCCCTGGCAGCTCAGAATAGCTGTTTCCTTTCTTATAAACAAGTCATATCTCTGGGAATTTCTAAAACCTAATGTTGTCTGCTCAGAAGCCATGACTCACACTCTTTCCTGGCAACCCTCACAAATTCACGAACACCTCTTGAGGAAAGAATCCCAGACAAGAGTGGTCACAGAAAGCCTCAGATTCCTTCATTTCAAACACAGGAAGCTGAGAGACAAAGGAAAACACCACCAACAGCCCCTGGCTGAGGCAGCCCCCTCCCCACCCCCATCTTGGCTCAGCTTACATTTGTGGCTGTCAGAGCAGGAAGGGGAAACCCACCTGGAAACTTGTCCCAGCCTGTCTTTAGGTCACCACCCACCCGGCACCCCTGCTTGGGAATTTACCTAGTTCAGCTTCCTCCTGAATCTGGGGGTAAAGGCTCTCTGGTGGGGGGGGGGGACTCCCTAGGGAAATTACCCGGAAGTTCACACACCCTGAATGGTGGGGCTTCGTAGCTGCTGTTAGCAGGAACCCTGAGGCAAAAATATCTCTTTTCTGCACATCCTTTTCTCAATAGTTCCCCTCCTCCGTCCCAGGGTCCCAGGCCCTGTCCCTCCTCTTGAGTGCCACGTCCTTTTCCTCATACCTCCTAAGTTGTCGAGAAACACAGCTGAACAATTTTTATTTGGCTTCTCCCATCTCAACAGTATAAAAACCGATGGGTGCATGGAGGGGGGCGTGCGCGTGTGTGTAATGCACATGTAAACAATAAGGCAAAGGTTGAAGAGACTGGCTAAGAAAAACTGAAAACACTCTGGGTAAACAGGACATTGCTTCAGTTCTACCCATTTGGTGGCCAAATGAAAGGACCAAGGACTGATCTGTCTATGGCCCAGCACAGACCCTGTGGTAGGAGGGTTAATCCCAGCTGGCCCACCATGTAGCCAGAAATCAAGTGTCACTCTAACCAGAGCACGACAAGTCTAAAGGATCCATAACTGCACGATCTGTGAGATAATAATGCTTCACATACATAAAATGTGATGTATGTGCCCGGCATTTCTCAACTGTTATAACCCTAACACATTTTGGCATTTCACAAATAAGGAAGCACTACTGGGGAAGTTTCATTATTTGCTCCAGAATTTTTAAAAAGTTCCGGTGGGGCGTAACTACTGAGCTATGGTGGTGGCTCAGTCAGTTGAGCATTAGACTTTGGGTTTAGGCTCAGGTCATCGTCTCATGGGTCGTGGGTTCAAGCCCCGAGTCAGGCTCCATGCTGACAGTGTGGAGCCTGCGTGGGATTCTCTTTCTCCCTCTCTCTCTCTGCCCCTCTGCTGCTCATACACACACACACACACACACTATCTCTCGCTCCCAAAATAAGTGAACTTTATATGAAAAAAAAAAGTCATGGCAAAGCTGGAATTTAGACCTATATCCACCTGGAAACTAGAATCTGGTCCTAAGAGAGTGAGATGGAATGGGAAGGGAGAGAGAGAGAGAGAGAGGGAAAGAGAGACAAAGAGAGAGAGAGGACAAGCATGTGTGTGAATGTGATATTGTAAATTATAATGAGAAATATACGTTTGGTCTTTGTCCCTGTTTCTGGCATAGAGCTTACAACGCTTAGAATTTCCTAAGTGATGAGAACAGATATGGGTGCCTTTTGTTATTTTAATGAGGTGATTTTTGGAAGCATCTAAGGGTTGGTGGGAGCTGGTTGCCAGTAGACCCAGCCACATGATTAGAGAGTTGGAACTCTCACTCCTACCCCCATCCCCACCCCACCTTTGGGGAACTCAATCTCCAATAGCCAATGATTTAATCAATCATGCCTATGTAATGAAACCTCCATAAAATCCAAAAGGATAGGAGCGGGGTTTGGAGAATTTATGAGTTGGTGAACATATGGAATGGTGGGTTGGAGAGGGCACAGAAGCCCACTTCCTTTCCCTTGTACCTCACCATACGTTACGTTATCTCTTCCCTCTGGCTGTTTCTGAGTTATCTCCTTTTGGAAGGAACTAGTAATCTAGTCAGTAAAATATTTCTCTGAGTTTTGTGATACACTCTAGCAAATTAATCAAACCCAAGGGGTTGTTGGGACTCCAACCTATAGCTGGTGGGTCAGACGTGCAAGTGACAATCTAGACTTAAGATTAGCGTTGGAAGTAGGGTGCAGACTTATAGGACTGAGCCCTTATCTGTGAGGTGTGATGCTATCCCCAGATACATAGCATCAGATTGAGCTATGGTGACCGGAATTGGTGACCGGAATTATGGTGAGTATTACACTAATATAATTTACTAATTTCATTTCTTCCTCAACTCTTTAGGGAGACCAAGTTATTTAAGTTTGCCTGGGACCTTTCCAGTTTTAAACACTGGAAGTCTCACATGGGGAACTCCCTCAGTCTTGGGCAAACCTGGACAGTTGGTCATTCCATCGGTCACCATCTGGAAAATTTCTGCTACGGATCACATGGATCATTAGAAGACAAAGGCAATCCATTTGTGACTCAGAAGAACCTGGGTCATTGGGGCATATAGTTGAAATCCACATGCACTATGCATAACCTGTCTCTAAACCTCTTACAGAGATGGTATAATTTGAGTCATATAAAAAACATGGAATAGGGACACCTGGGTGGCTCAGTCAGTTGAGCATCTGATTCTTGATCTTGCCTCAGGTCTTGATCTCAAGGTTTGTCAGATGAGCCTGAGTCAGTCTCACTGTCAGCACAGAGGCTGCCTGGGATTCTCTCTCTCTCTCCCTTCCCTGCTTGTGTTCTTTCTCTCTCTTTCTCAAAATAAATAAATAAATAAATAAATAAATAAATACATACATACATAAATATTTTTTAAAAAGCATGGAATAGTTGTTGATATATAAAGAACAAGGTAGTTTGTGTGTGAACATTTGTGGGATGAGCACAATTGCAAATAATATACTTTTAGGTAAAACCAAGTCTATGAAGTTTCTTTTTTTTTTTTTTTAATACAGAGTCCCTGTTTTCTATACGAATGTGCAATTTCCTTGAACCACACTAAATTATGTATCTTGACAATTTTTTTAATGCCTGAGTCCAGGAGTATTCACTTTTTATAAAAAACTGTGCTTCTGAAGGGTATTACGAAAAAGCAGACTTTTGTAAATCGTATTTTTTCAGTGCATTAGGGATGTTCTTTGATAGAGTCAATAAAGTGCCTCATCTGGTTGGTTTTGCAAATGTCAGTTTTAGACATACAGTTACTATGCTAAGTGAAAGTGGAAAATACCTACACCAAAATACTTGAGGAACCATACACTTCCAGAGTAATATTTAGTGGGCGGATCTGGTTCGGCTCTGATATTGGTTTAAATCTTCAAAAAACGATTTCCTGTTTTCTCTGGAAATAGAAAGAACCAACTTCCTTTTCTCCTACAGCTGCCTCTCTCACCCCAATCAAAAATCTCCTCTATTCAGACACTTGCTTCCTCTTCCAATTTTTTTTGGTGCCTCGTCTCTCTGACGTGATGCGTCTGGGTTGTGTTTTGTTTTGTTTACAGTGCAGCTTTCAAAGAACCTCAGGAAGTGGTTGTGAGCAGAGTAGGATCTTGACATTGTGAGGAGGTTTCTCCTGTGGTAATGGTCTGCGGGTGACCAACATGGCGTTGGTAACAAGCAAACTCCGAAACGTGATCAGCCTACAGCTCAGCTCAACTCAGTTGTCTCCAGTGACTCCAATAGGACCTTTGTTCTTCCTACTGGAGAGGGTAACTAGGACCCTAGATGACCTCCACAGTTGAAGAAACTTGGTTTCCAGTGGCAACAATCAAAAGAAATAATCTGGGACAACAACTCTCCTCCTCCTGCTTTCTTAAAAGCACGGTAGCTACTGCCTGGGTGTGAGTATCTGTTGGTTTCTCTCAAGGGTCCTTCCTTGGCTTTCCTCCTCCAAACCTTCTTATAGGTGTGTCATAGTCCTAAGTGCAGCTGGACCCAAGCTGGGGAAGGTCATCTTTCTTTTTCACCTCTACTTCAGGTGAAAAACAAGGCTGATGTTTATGGAGTTTCATTACGTCTTTAATAAATGACTCCCTGGGTTTGCAAACTGGCCCCATACACAGAGGGCAAGAAGGGACTGAAGAAAGAGGCAAACCTCTCCAGATTGGTAGGTGGCAGGATTAATGAGCAAGGGAAATTACATTTGAGGCTTGAGTAAGCTCTCCACACCCACCGCCAGAATCTTAGAAGTTTATATAGAGGCCCTACCCGGGTCCCATCATGTGTACCATCCAGGTGGTCTCAACAACACATTATGCTTCAAGGCTATGTCCTTGGAATGTTTCCCACTGTGGGGACGGTGGGCAGAACGTACATTCCAAGGACAAGCGAGGAGGTCAGGAGCCCCAGATTGCCAGCTCCAGGGTCAACCAGTGGTCACGTCCTGCTGACTACCTTCTCTAAAAGGAATGCAATTCCAGGAAAAAGACACTTTGAGGAAAATGTCTCAGAAGGTGGTGACAGGACAGAATTAGCTATTGTGGTGAGAGATACTCCACATTAGGCATTTCTGGGAGGCTGGAGGCTGTCAGAAATGCTCCTGTTCTATCCACAGAAGTGTGTGTGTGGTGGTAAAATGGCTTTCACAGACATTTGTAGGATTTAGGATGAAGAGAGAAAGGCTTTTCCTCTCCCTTGTTAATGCTGGTATGTCATTTCAATGGAAGAAATAGTGCTGAAAGAAGCTGGAAAAGTTGGGCTTCCTTGAAAATCTAAAATACTTTTTGAAGAACAATTCCCTCCCCTTCTTCCTGTGACACCACGCATTTCTCTTGAGGGAACAGGAAATAATGACTATGAGTATTTCATAGGGTGTTGGAAGGGGAGGGAGTCTTTCTGATGTGACTGTATAATGTCCTCATTGGTAGAGATGAGGACACTAGGTGCAGAGAAGCAAAGGAAGTCACCCTAGATCTCACAGTGAGTTTGCATGTGTGAGTTGGGCCAAAGGTCAGTTTCCCTTCCTGACACCCTGTAATTACCTGACAATAATCTTAAGATGACGTGTTCCAAACCCTGGAACAAAATGGATCAGCCCCTCCCTTTTCCTTTTGTTCACAGCTCACCTGTGCTTTGTTCGGTAATGACCCTGATATAGCTGGTTTGTCGGGTGTCCCGTGGGCTCTTCAGAAAGCATGAGTCATGAGCTCTTGTCTCAAGGGCCCTGATTCATTTCTAGCCATGATTGCATCAGTGTGCATGGGTGTCTCTGTGTGAGCAATGCGGGTATTTCTCGAGTCAATGTGCGAGAGTTTGCCAGGGCAACAGCCACCCCACTCCCTACCCTCTGTCACGCCCCATCAGCTATGGCAAAAGAATAAAGCAAAAAAGGCACAACCACTTGGGACTTCTTACAGACTGGAGGTTCGGCCCTCTTAAAGATTATAAATGGTGCCATAGGAAACATTAAGAATTAAGATCATGATTGTGTTGGGCGTTTGCTTTGTGATCCTTACTAGCATTTTGAATCAGGAGATAAAGTGAGGTTGGCATTTTAATTGGCCCCTTGCAAAAGTGGTTGGGCAGGGTACTCATGCCTGTTGGGAAAGTGCATGAAGATCTTGAGATAAAAGGTTTCATACAAGGGAAAGGTTATTGCTATTATTTTGAACTTTCCGAGTGGTTTCCTTTTTGCATATTTATGATATTAATATAATCTCAATAGAAGGCTTAATGTGCAAGTTGCTAAGCACATTGCCCAATGGAAAAAAATAAATTATACAACTACTGCAATGATAAGGCAGTTTTCAACTACGTTTAATTATCTCTTTCTTAAGCGGAAACACTTGACGAAATCTTAAAGTATGCTGGAAAAGTTTCGAGAACGAAAGAGTTGAATTTTAAGATTTATGTTTTAGGTAAAGATCAAGTAGTAGTCTCTCTGTTGAAAAAAATAAAGGAGAGATTTTAAAATTTCCTAACTGTGTGATGTATGTTCTCAGAGAAACTACATGAAGAAATGGACAAGGCGGAAAACAGAAGCAGATCTATTCTTTAACACAATGTGTGACAGAGGCAGAAGATTTGGGGGGGTGAAATCAATCAGATGTTGGCCTAAAATCTATTTTAGCACTAGGCTATGCACAACTCGAATGGAAAAGTTTGGGCACCATGTTTTAAAAATCGCTGAAGCTGTGGTTTTGGCCTTGATCATGTTTTATCACCTCTCTAGCAGGTGTTTTCAACCACTTATTATTATTATTATTATTAATTTTTGTCCTAAGCACATAGACACAATTCTTTCCCGTCTTAAAAGAGCATATACAGCTTCCCCTTGACCCAGGATTTCCTAGCTATCCTCCTTTCCATAAACAGTCACAAGAATAGATGGCACTCCTTACTTTTTCTTCCTTATGCTTCATTTAGGACTGAGTTCAACCTTACTTCCACCCCGCCCCTCCCCCCCCAATTCTCTCACTGAGATCACCCAGCATCCTCCGACGTTCAGATCCAACAGCCTTTATGTTAGGCCTTGGATTCCTTGACATTCTGCGGTAGTTTCTCAGGGTCAAATCTTTGGTGTCGTAATGACTCCTCTCTTTCTCTCACATCCTACATCTGGTCTGACAGCACATTCTGTCAGCTCTCCTTTCAAAATCTGTCTAGAATTCAACTGCTTCTCACCATCCCACTGCCACCTGGTCCGAGTTACTATCACTTCTTGCTGGATTATTGCAATGGTTTCTTAACTGGTCTTCCAGCTCTGCCCTCGCCCTCCTACAACCTGTTACCAACCTGCAGCCAAAGGGTTTAAGGCTTAAATTAGATCATGCTGTTTCTCTCCTCAACACCCTCCAACGACTTCCCATCTCATGCTGAGTGAAAGTCAAAATTCTTAGTAGAGCACACAAAACCCTATGTGTTCCTCCCCCGGGTACCCGTCTGTTTCGTTGTGTACAAGTGCTTCTGTCTCCCCAGAGCCAGGACTAGCATGAGGCAAGAAAGGTGCCTGGGGTGCAAAATTTAAGAAGGCTCTCGCTCTCAGGGTCATGTGACACTATTGAAAACTCTTTAAAATTCCCCTTCTTAAAGCTCTCTTTTCCTTGGCTGGTTTTCCTTCAGCTTCTAAGGACCTTCTCCTTAATTCCAATCCCACCACCATCTACACAGCATGGTATAGTTGGGGATGGTCAGATTTTTTGCTGTGCAAATATGGTGTTCAGATTGCTTGAGTTCAGTTTCTAACATCTGTCTATGTGGTCATAGACAAGTTATTTAAACTTTCTAAGTCTCAATTTCTCCATCTGCAGAATTTATATAAAAATGCTTTCCGCGTTTTATTGTTGTAATATTTAAATCAGTCACGTAAGCATTTAGCACAATGCCTGGCATATAGCAAAAGCTCAAAAACTGTTAGTTATTATAAAAGAATAATTATTACTACTTCTGGGTGCATCCTGTTAAAGCCTACTGTCCTCTCTGTAAACCAGTTGATTTTTTCCGAACAACGGCAAAAAATACAAAAGCAAGTAATTTTGTCTCTAAAGGTAGAGAAAAGAATGACACATTTCACATTCCTTTCTTTAGGGAAAATGTTACAGGTCACGCTTTTGCCAAGAAGAAAGTTAATTAAAACAGTATTCCTAGAAAGAAAGAGGACGGGACATTAGGAACATTTCCTTATCACATCGTATGGTTGAAGTCATCTAATATCGACAACATACAGGATAGAAGAGAAATTATAATCACATGTGTCCTTAGAGATTTTTACCTGGCACATCAATGGGCTGAATCTTGGCATAAGGTAAGCGCTTGATGACTTTATATTTTTCTAAAACTCTATGCCACCGCACGAAAGAATTCTGCATAGTTAACAATGATTTTGTGAGTCATCTTGCAAGATACAGCTTTGGGAAGTGTACTGAGGGAACCTTAGCGAAGGGCTCAGCAGGGCACCAGGGGTCTTTCTGTCTGGGGTCCGCTGTCCTCAGATTCTATCATAGCCACTCAAGTACCACTCCCTAAGCACCCAGATTCAGAACGTCCCACAGCTGTTTCTTCAACTTGCTACCCTGTTTGATTTTTTTTTCACAGCTCTTATTGTCCTGAAATGACTTTGTTTCCTTTTTTTTTTAACATCTGTCCTCTCTGTAAGTTCTATGAGAACATGGGTCTTGTTTGTTTCTAGAAACTGTAACAGCGCCTGACCCTTGAAGACATACACTGCTTGCGGAGTAAAAGAGGTTACACCCGGGTGCCACACCACAGGTAACTTGATTCCCAGAGAATAATTGGTGGTCAATAATATGCTGTCTTCACTTGATTGTGTGTTGGCAGAAATAGTAAAAATTAGTGAATATGATGAAATCACCGTCATGGTGTGATTTCAGGATGCTGTGGAAAGAATGTTAGATTAGTTTTCCCTGTGAAAACTGACTCAGGCCCTCAACCCCTGTTGTCTGGAGTATTGCAGTCTCTTATCTAGTCTTCCTATCTCCAGTCTGGTCCCTTTTAGTCATCCATACTACTTCCAGAAGGGCATTAAAAAAATGCAAACCTCGTTTGCTGACATTGCTTAAAACCCATCCACGGGTCTCTATTTTTTTCCAAGTTAAGTAAAGCAGGTGTTTTCTTGGTTTCGTTTTTTTTTTTTTTTTTTTTTTTTTTTTTAAACCAGGTCCTGCACAATCTCCTTCTTGCCTATGTCTCATGTCCTAACATTTTTCGGCTAGTTAAGAATACAGGGTGCATGTGAAATGTCTTGCAAGCCCTTGAACCTATCATGCATTTGCGGTTACCTTGCCTTTGCACACACTCTTCCTTGCATTCAGAAGGTGATCTGTTCTTCAAGGTTCTGTGCGGATAGCAGCTTCTTGGTGCTCCCTCAGTGCTCTCTGCTTACCTCAATTCTGTCTGCTGGCCCAGGCAAGCTCTTAGAGAGAGGGACTGCAATCGCATTAGGGTCTGCTCCCTTTAGAGCCTGGGTCTAAAGACCTAGTGTGTGAATCTCCCGTAGGTCATGCAGCTTGTGGGAGGCACAAGCTGGAGATGGACAGCCGGCAGTCACAGAAGGCGGATGGCCATCTTTCCGCTTCCTTTTTATTCTCTCTCTCACGTTGTTGACCTTGCTTTCCCACCCCTCATGTGTTGAAGCTCAAGGCAGGACTTAGTAAATGTCTAATGATTCTCTTCTTCTTCGGGACACGTTCGTCGCTTCTTTGGAGACACTGAAGATGCTCTCTCACCTGGAGTTTCTCTAACATAAGTGAACGCATTTCTATTGTGACAGTGCACGGGAACCCTCAACCTGGCCCCATCGCCCGGCTGCAATAAAAAAATCTAGGCCAGCCTCCTCCGACTCTCTCAGCCCATTTTCAAATAAGCTTGAGAAGCCTGCCTTGCCATCCTCAGGAACCTCATTATATAAGTAATAAACTTTTTCATACTCCTTTGATACAATGTGATGTCATTGGTCTTGACGTCAGATCCAAATTCGGGATGGGGGTCCATCCTGCAAGGGGGCCAGTAATAATTGGTGCAGGAAGCAGGGTGACCACAGTGTTCATATAGTCTAATATTAGTGTAGCCATCTAGCTCCCCATGCTGTTTGCATCACCTATCTTTTCCCGTCCTTTTATTTTCAATTTATTTGTATCTTTCAATCTAAAGTATATCTCCTATAAATAGTAGATAGCTGGATATTGCGTTTTTTGTTTTTTTTTTTTAATTTTTTTTTTCAACATTTTTTATTTTTTATTTTTGGGACAGAGAGAGACAGAGCATGAACGGGGGAGGGGCAGAGAGAGAGGGAGACACAGATGCGTTTTTTGTTTTTTAAGCCAATCTGATAATTCCTTTATTCTGGTTGGATCGTTTCATTCACATTTAAAGTTATCATTGATATGGTTGGTTTTATATCTGACATGTTGAGTTTTTGTTCTGTGTCTATTTTTTTTTTATCATTTTCTACTCCTTTTAAAAAATTGACTTTACTGTTATTATTTTTTTAAAAAAATGTTTATTTTGAGAGACAGAGAGCGTGTGCTGTGTGTGAGCAGGGGAGGAGCAGAGAGAGAGAGAGAGGGAGAGAGAGAATCCCAAGGAGGCTCCATGCTGTCAGGCTGATATGGGGCTGGAGCTTGCAAACCATGAGATCATGACCTGAGCTGAGATCAAGAGTCTGACGCTTAACCGACTGAGACACCCAGGTGCCCTGGCTTTACTTTTAAAATACTTTTAGATTTTGGAAGGAAGTCACTGTGAGCAGTCCGCACTTACGAAGTGAGGAGTTATGATCCCGTGATTAAGGGTGAAATAGCCACATAAATTATTTGCAATTCTCCTGCCAGGACATTTGTCTTTCCTCCCACACCACCCCCATTTATTTCTTTATTCAATCATTTTTTATAACAGCAAGGACTCACGGATTTTTATTTTATACTATGTATTACAATCCAGTATGATTTTATTTATTTATTTTTTTTGCTAAAATTGTTCCAACTTTGGCCATTGGGACCTCTTTTACTTGGCTCCCGTGTCCCTTTGGCATATCCCTGTCAATACAGGGTTCCAATGTTTTTAGTACTTTATTTTCTGTCACTGCAAGATGCACTAGGCTTGTTTTGTGTATTTCCTTTCCCTGCCCTAGAATCAGTCATTTCTCCAAGGAAACCACTTCTTTTTATTGGAAAATGGTATTAGAAACCAAGGTCTGTGAGTTGGGGGTGCTCATTACTGTTGTTTTACATGTCTTGTAATTTTTTTGCTGAAATCGGACATTTTGATAATATATTCTAGCAACTTGCTGTACTGATTCCTTCCCCTACTCTGCAGGAGTGGTCGTGGCTGTTGTCTTTGTCAACTATTTATTTGTTTAGTGGCTTGGCTGAACTAATCTCGTGACATCTGTTGCCCCCACAGTGTGCAGCTTGCAGTGTCCATGCTTGCATTGTTCCTCCTTGTTTTTGCCTTTTAGCCTGGCTACCTAAGGGTCATCTCTGGTCTGAGTTGGCATAAGCTACCTATGGGTCAAAGGTTGGATTTAGCCCTTTTAGCCAGTTAGATTTTTGCTCTTTACCTTTTGTGTGGCTTAGAGGCTGAATCACAGTTCAGGGAATTTGTGTTTATAGCCCCACATTCAGCCAAGGACTAGTACCTTGGAGGTCCTTTCTCTGATTGCTCCCAAGAGGGTTCAGCCTTGGGCAAGCCCATAATTTTCCAGTTTGTCACGGGTGAGTGTGATTTTATCCTTAACCCCTTCTTCCCAGGAATCACCCTTGGGTCAAGTCTCCTTATTGTTCACTGTCTGGTCAGAGGTTGTGTTTAAGCCCCTTGCGCTGGCAAGACTTGAGCCCTGCGTTGACTGTGACCCCAGGAGGGCTCTTCCTGGCTGCTCTTTCCTGGTTCTATTAAACCTCTGGCTGCTCTGCTGTCTTGCTTGTATCCTGGAGCTTTGCGATTCCTCTTAATTACTCTCTACCCAGGTCTCCATCATTGTCAACAACACCCTTCGGCATGGAGTTCTCTACTCTCTGTTCTAAATAGAGAGTCAGCCCCTTTAGGCACAGCTGCAGAGTGCCTCACCCCCTGCTTAGGTCCCTGGTGTCACTACATCACAGCTAGGAGTTCTAGTAGTGCACACAGGTTGCTGGATGCGGCAGTGGAGGGGGAGTGCAGGGCGGGGAGGAGGCAGTGCCAGGCCCTGCCTTCTTAGCTTCCCCTTCGACATGTAGAGGCTCTCCTATGATGGAACCTTCTTGGCTTGCCCTTCAACATGTAGAGCCTCTCCTATGATGGAGCCAAGGCAAGAGTGATCAGGGTCCTGATATTCTCAGGAGACTACAACTGGTGTAGGACTGGGGAAGGCAGCTGCCTCCTCGAGGCCATGTCTGCTAGGAACAGAGCTTCTGCAACACTAGATGGGGAGATAAGAAATGCTGCTGGCCATGTGCCCCTCCTGGGGTGAAATCATTGCTTCAGACTGTGTACTTCAGGGAGAAGAGACCCCTATCATAGCTAAGTGAGCCTGGGATACAGTTTCTGCAACATGGCCCTGGGAGAGGGAACCAGGAGCAAGTCATGGCCGAAATACCATGGACCCTTGCTATTTGTATGAAATTTAGTAGGTTATCTTCAATAACATTTCTCCTTTTGCTCTATACCCTTGGGACAATTTCTGGGGAATTTAAAAAAACGTTTTTATTTTCATAATTTTCACTGGTTAAATTGCTGTTTTGCTGAAGGGAGCCCACCGGAAGTCCCACCCACCCTCTTGTAATATCCTTTTACACCAACAGTATGTTGCCTACCGTGAATACTAGAAATAGTCTTCCATGATGTTGTGTTGTTGATGCCTTGGATTGCTTGGTGGGCAGGTGGGGCTTGAGAATCAGTAAGAATGGAAGAGCCTGGAGGACGACCCAGGAGGGAGCTGGCACAGCCATTGGTGGGGAATGGGTGCCGGAGACACCCCCAGTTTTACTCTCACCAGTGGCATCTGATTGTAATTCAAGATGACGATGATCACTCCGGTCTTACTACATTTATTCCAGCCTTGTGGGGATCCTGATATAGCCATCTGATGTTTCCTCAGGCATCTGAACTAATATCAGCATCAAGTAGCATCTGTTCACTGTGAGGAGAGAAAATGCACTTTAATTGCAGCAGGAGGAATTTGGGCTAAATGTGAGGAGATAGTCCCTGATCAAAAGCGTCAGCCTGAGAGGTCTTTTTCAAGTGTAAATCAGATCATGCTGCTCTCCTGCTTCAAGCTCCCTAAAGGCTGCCCAGTGCAATTAGAATAAAGTCCAATCTCCTAACCAAGACCTACATTTCATTTCACTCTCTGTCATTCACCATGCTTCAGTCACTTGAGCTTTCTCTCTGCCCTTCAAATCCACCAGGCTTGCTCCTGCCCCAGGACCTTTGCATTGACTCATGTCTGGGATGCCCTTGCTCAGATTTTCATGTGGCTGACTGTCATCAACGGTCTCAACTCCAAAGTCACCTCTTCAGAGAGGCCTTTCTGGACCATGGTGTCTAAGGTATCCAGGTATCTAATGTATCTAAGGAATCTAGTCTTCATTGTTCTCTATTCATTATTAACCTGCCTTCACTTCCTGCCCTAGAGTGCAACCTCCAGGAGGCAGGGATCATGACTTTCTCATGTTGTCTGCTCTCTTCTAAGTACCTAGAACAGTGCTTGCCACGCAGTGGGTACTTAATCAATTCAAAGAATAAAAGAAAAAAGAAAAACATGGCATGGAATGAATAACCACAGTTGTCTTTTTAGGTTTTAAGGAAAAAAATAAGATACTTTCTTGGTGAGCTGTTTCAGCAGCAGGAGCATAGATGAGATTATATGTTGAGGTCCTGCAATTTGGGGATTCATTTTGCTGGTAGAAGAGTGCTTTAAAGAAAGTGGCAGACTACAGTGTTTTCCAGGGGAATAAATCTTCCACATAAGAATAAATCAAAATATATCCAGTTATCCAGGTCCTGATTTGACTTCTGCCTGAGTAATTCCTGTACGCCTGTGCCCAGTTTTGGTTATAACACCCAGAGACAGGCACGGGAAGAGTGACAGAACCACTGGGGACCTCATATGCTTGTGATTCGTGATCGCAATAATAACTTTGAAGATTATGACTTGTAAAAGACACAGAAACCCCCCAAAATGCTGGCTTTGCCAATTTAAACAAATCCTGGCTCCCCTCTATTTCATCAATCACATGAATGTCCTCTCCTCCACCACGGTGATTAAACTGTGCATTTGGTTCCAAGATGTATTTCCTATATCAATTATTGTGCCGAGAAATTCTTTCACCTTAGATTTAGAAACTAATCTTCTTATGAGAAACACAGGAAAATGACCCCAGTCTTAACAGGTCTAGGACTTTGAAATCTGCATTACAGAAGGGTACAGAAATATGATATTTGATCAGGGATGGTGAGGGAGAATTACATAGGCTCTGTCTAATAAATAATGAACCAGATACATTCCATACATGAAATATTGTGTACCTGATCTGTTTGCTCACCGAACTCTTAGCAAAGATTACATGGAAAGAATAATGATCACACATTTCCTTTGAAGTGGTAAGAGTACAGAAAAATTCCATGGTGCTTTGAATAGGGCAGAGAAGCCAGATTTTAAGATATGCCCTTCCTCCCCTGACCAATCCCCGAATCCTAAAGTAGAAACGGAAGTTCTCAAGACCCAAGTTGCTAAGAACACCAGAAGTTCATGCAGGGAAATCTCATTTCAAAAGTTCTTTTATGATGACAATTTTCTTTTCTATTTTATTTTATTTTATTTTGTTTTATTTTAATTTATTATTTTTTAAAATGTTTATTTATTTTTGAGAGAGAGAGAGACAGAGTGTGAGTGGGGGAGTGGCAGAGAGAGAGACACACACACAGAATCTGAAGCAGGTTCCAGGCTCTGAGCTGTCAGCACAGAGCCTGACACAGGGCTCGAACCCATGAACCATGGGATCACGTCCTGGACTAAAGTCAGACGCTTAACCGACTGAGCGACCCAGGCTCCCCTATCATGACAGTTTTTGAACCTACAGAACAGTTGAAAGGCTGGTATAGTTGCTTACTCATATACCTGACCATCTAGATTCAAAAATTGTTAATATTTTACCGATCATTTGCATGTAATACTTCATCTTTCGGTATTTCAGTATGTATCTCCTTAAAAATCCATTCTTCAAGATAATCACATTTAGGACCATTAACAGTATTCTGTAATATTATCTAATAGGTAAATGCAAGTTTCCCCAACAGTCCCTGAGATATCTTTTATATCTGTTATTTTCCAAGCCAGGACACGTTCAGGGTTGTGCATCGCGGTTGGTGTTTCCAGGGTCTTCAACAATCTTCATCCCCATTTTCTTTTATGACATCACGCTCTTTAAGAGATGAGGTCAGTTATTTTGTAGAACTTTCCCCCCATTCTGGATTTTTCTTATCGTGTTACCATGGCATTACTGGATTTTTCTGTCTATCCTCGATATTTCTTATAAACCGTTAAGTTAGGCCAAAGGCTTGGTTCAACTTAGGTTAAATATCTTTGTCAAGCGTTCTTCAAAAGTATTGCCACGTACTCCATACTGCATCACATCAGGTGCGTAAGGCTAGGATGTTCTACTATCAAGGATGCTAACTTAAAGCCCTTTAAACTACATTGTTTCCATAAGAAAAGAGCTTCTATTTTGGACAGGAGAGAGATGTTTTGTACTAAAATTAAGATGATTTGCAGCTTGCGATATAGCTGCAGGCAACGGTTTGCAGGAATAGTCTAAAACGGTGACTCATCCATTATTCTGTCACTGAGGTGGGGAGCCACTACCGGATGTCAAGGGGGCTTGAGAAATAGTCGAGGTCAGACTGCGTCTCCCCAGGAAGATGAACATATTCCCATGTGGCCCAGATCTTGGTCATAACTTCAGGGAAG
This sequence comes from Neofelis nebulosa, assembly GCF_028018385.1. NCBI lineage: Eukaryota > Metazoa > Chordata > Mammalia > Carnivora > Felidae > Neofelis > Neofelis nebulosa. The sequence continues at coordinate 29,017,580 of NC_080783.1, forward strand.
TAGAATTTGGGGTCTAGGTGACATCAGGGAAAGGGCTTAGGATGTTGGTGGTAGAATCTAACCGCCATCTCTCACCGTTGTTCCCCTGAATTTATCTTCGGCAAATAATTAAATAGCCCAAGTGGAAATTCTGGCCCTACTCCTTGTGCTGCTGTTATTTTAAATGCAACGACTTTACATTTATCTATTTGATTTAAAAAAATTGGTCCCTGCTTTAAAAAGCCTCGGGGCACAAGAACAGTGAAATTGTCCAATAAAATACTTAAATCAATCGACAGCACCACGTTTAAAAACACAGTGTATCACAAAGCGACATAAATGCCATACCCGGTGTGAGATTCCCTTTGGCTACACAAAATTTTAAAGGCAGGTTTTCACTGGGTTTTAAACATGGGTAAACCTGGATCTGGTTGAGCCAATAAAGGCAGATGGCATGATAGAAAAGCGTGTCCTTCTCCCTATTTAGATGGGCCAGGTGGGGAGCTAGTGGCACACTCAGAATGGTCATCAGGGCTTACTGTTCTCTCCTGTTTACAGTGCACCAGGCACTGGGCTAAGACACTTACTTTCCATGCATCATGTCACGATCGCAACAAAACTCTGAAGCAGCTATGACTATTATCCACATTTTACAGGTAAGAAAACCAAGGCACAAGCTGAGGCACAAAGAAGTTAAGCAAGCCTTCCAATGTTGCACTAGCTGTTTTTTGATAAAGCTGTGATTTGAACCCAGAAACTTTGGGTCTAGAGCCTGTGCTCTTAACGTTTTAATTTCTACTCTAAACTGACGACATCTATTCTTTCACTCGCTTATTTAATGAATGTGCGTGTGTGCGTTTCTTTATGTGTGTGTATTCTACTATGTACCAGGCATTTCATTTTACTGGACTCTAGAAGGTGGCCAAAACCCAAGCCCATGGGGACCCTCAATTTAGGCTGACTCAATTTAGGCTGAAATAGTAAGGGTCTTGGATTTGTAGAAGAAACCTGTTGAGGAGGTTAAATGTCAGCAAGTTATATAATTGTTGATGGGGAGCATTTAAGGCTAGGAAATAGTCTCATTCTGACCCTTACATGGACTCTGGGCTCTTAACATTTAACTGGCATGTTGGGGGTGTGTTGAAATTGATCACTGTGTAGACAGTATACCAGTATTAAGAATGGGCTCAGAAGCTGAAGCTATAAAAAAGCAGTGATGGAGGGAGACTCAAGAGACAAGGGGTTTGCTTGGAAGGTATCTCCCATGTGGATCACTCATATTTGTGGTGTTTTCTCTCGATAATACAAACCAAACATAGCGAGAAAATACTCCACTTTAACAGAACCCATTTATGTTTCTATTTTGGACAGAAGGATTTTTACGAAGAGATGAAGTGGCTTATTTCAGAGAGGTGCTATTTCAATAACAGCAGTGGAAACAGGAAAGACTTCATTTGTGCAGCCTAGTTGAAAGCTTATCAACCTCATACAAGTGCAAACACTAGGAGGTGGAAACACACTTGAATTAAAAGAAAAAAGACCATTGAAACAACATCACTTTTCATTGGCTGGGGCTTTACAGCTTTAAAATCACCTTCAGATATTTTATCGAAAATGACTTATGTGTATCCTGTCATCCTCATTGGAGTCTCCTCATCCTCACTCCCCGCAAGCCCCCCCCCCCCCGCCCCTGCCCGGCCCCAACCCCCAGCGGTGTATTCTGAAGGAGCTGCCCTTCCCGAAGCAGAGGGATTTTTCGTGGGGCTGCAGGGTGTCACCACTTGTGGCCAACCTGCCACAAGCCCGGAGGGTCTGGCTTTTCCAAACTTGGATGAAATACCATGTCAAAGGACGTCGGAGTAGACCTTCTGAGTGCTTTCAAGGTGGAGGTTGAATGAGACAGTCTGGAAGTGTGGGCAGTAAGTTCTCTAATGGTTAAGTGTCAGCCCGTGTTCCATCCTTCCTCGATGAATTGCTTCCAAGTATTGCTTCTCCATATAAGATGTCCTGTGTGCTGCTGTGATGCTCTGGCCACATGATGGGTGGTGCTCTTTTGTGGGTTCATGTGAAACAGTGATCAATGTGGTAATTCATCATCTTTTCATTTTTGCCCATTCTTTTGTTTGTTTTCCTTTTGCTCTCACTTTCAGTGTTCTGGGATTGCACCTGCCACATAGAGCACCAATACTTAATCCCTGCCTCAGGCTCCGTATTTTAGGAAATGGGGTCTCAAATGCATATTGTATTTCAGACTCTCCCCACTGCTTTGAAATAAGGAAGCGTGTTATTGTTAGTCATACTTTTTTTTTTAAATTTTTTTTGATGGTTATTTACTTTTGAGACAGAGAGAGACAGAGCATGAACGGGGGAGGGTCAGAGAGAGGGAGACGCAGAATCCAAACAGGCTCTAGGCTCTGAGCTGTCAGCACAGAGCCCGAGGCGGGGCTCAACCTCACGAACCACGAGATCATGACCTGAGCCGAAGTCGGCCGCTTAACCGACTGAGTCACCCAGGCGCCCCATGTTAGTCATACTTTAAAGATGAGAAAATGGAGGCTCAAAGATGGTAAGTGAATAATCTGAGATTGCCCTCATTCATTTGCTCATGAATTCATTACTCATCTAGCAGACATTTCTCAAGTACCTTCTGTGTGCTCATGGTGGCTAAGACAGACAAGGTTCCTGCCTTCATGGAACTTGAATTCTAGTTAGGAGGGGCAGGTGGTATTCAAGTAGCATAAATGTCTGCTACATGAAAGAATTGAATTATGTGACAAGAATTATATGACAAGGGAGATTGGGTGGTTATGTGACAAGAGAGAAGTCAGCAGGGCTTTCGCCTTGTTCTGAGCATTATCCAGAAAAGTGGCAGGGCAAGAAGTGTACATACAACCTGATTAGTGAAGTCTTGTTTTGCTTTTGTTTGTTGGTTTTGCATGAAAAGGATGATGGATTTTCCCACATGGGAGGCCTTTGCAAAGGATTCTGTGATCTCAACAAACGGGCAGTAAGTGCACCAGTAAATGGGGGCACGGTTGTGAAGACGATTCAGGACGCACCCACAGGCTTGAAGCTTTGCTCCAGTCTGGTGACGGGGCTCCCCTTTGCCCCAGGATGCCCCCCTCCAGAGCATGTGGACCAGGCAGTCCTCAAGGTCTTCCAGAGTACATGCACCTTGTGCCTTTGCACCACGGTGCACGAATCCCCAGCACAGATGGCCTCTTACTCCCCAGCCTGTCCTTTCTTCCTGCCCTGCGGATCCCAATTCAATAGGTTGCCTGGAGGACAGCAGAGACTGTCCTTCTCCAGCCAACCACTAAGTGAGATTTTGAGGCTATTCATGTGTATTCACGTGCTCCCTTCCCCTTCCCAAAAGGAGTGGGGGAGAGAAACGTTATGAACCAGAGATTGCCGGCTGGGGGGAGAGGGGGGAGGGCGGGGAGGATTAACCTGTGATCATGTGGGCGGGGGAAGGGAGAGAGATTTACAGCGTGGAGCCTGAGGAAGCCAGGGAAATGGAGAGGACTCAACGGGAAGCAGGTAAACAACAGTGTTTGTGCATCACGAAATCGCACCTTCTCCGAGTCCACTGTTTCACCAGCCTGCCCCCACCAGCCCAGCGCCTCTTAGCAATTCCCCAGCTGTCAGCTCCCTACCTGCCTGGCTCTGCCTGCTTAGCTCAGAGCTGCTCCCCTGGGTCTCTGGCTGGCTTGTCAGTGGGCCGCGTCAGCATCACACCATACTGTCTCCCGTTGGCCCGGTGATCAACGCCTGACGGCCGGCCCTCTCTCTCCTCTCAGCTGGGGCCAATGGGAGTCAAGGGAAGGTTTGGGTTACAAATGAAAATAAAATAAATAAGTCATACTCCTGCACTCAGGAGTCTGGGAGAAACATCTTCATGGCCTCGTAAATCTTTCCTTTTAAATTTGTCCTTCTCCTGCTAGAAGCTCTTCCCAACCCCCTGCCTATACTTGGCTGCCCCTCGCGGCGCGGGGGAATACAAATTGAGAGGCTTGGACTTAAGCTCCATGTCGGGAACTCCCCCCCACCATCCCAAAGGCATTTGTCTCCGTGTGTGTGTGTGTGTGTGTGTGTGTGTGTGTGTGAGGGGAGGGGAGGAGCCAGCGAGATAGAATTCATGACAGTGACGGCTTGTTCCCCCTCCTACTCTTTGACCTTTGTGATGAGTCACCTAGCCCCCTCCCAGGTCCCCCTTGACCCTGGCTAACTAACTCCAAAGCTCTTGGTCTATTTCTTCTCACTGCAGGGGATTCTGACGATGACATGTGATGCCCTATTTTAAGATGCCTGGACATTTTTCTTAAATATACATTAGACATTCTATTAAAGCTCATTGACTTCACACCTTTTGAGTAAGATTTTGTCCTCTGTTTAAGGACATCTGCTTAAGGCACGGGGTGCTATTAATCGCATATACTTGAATGTGAATAACAGTGCCCGAAAGTTGGACCTCGGGGTCTCAGGGGCGAGAGCCGGAACTCCTGAAGGCACCAGGGAGGACGAGATGGGCAAGGTGCGGAGGGGTGAAAGGCGGAGAAGGCTTTAGACCACTTTGCTGGTTTGCCCAGGGTTGCACAGGGCCTTTTATAAAGAGAATTTGCCCTGTTCATCAGAGGGGATGCCCTCTGGGCAGATGGGGTAGTGGTCGGAAGGAAGCATGGGCATAGGGGCCAGCGTATTAGAAGGGGAAGAAAGTGAGAGAGTGACTGGCCAATCAATACTCAGTGCAGAGGAATCCCCTTTGTCTTAAAAGACTAGTGTGGACAATCCTCCTTGGCACTGCTTCCTACCTCACTTCAGTGCACAATGCATGAAGAGAGTGGAGGTTAGCCATCCATTAACTGTGGTCAGAGGAGGTCAACTTGTCAGTATCCTGGGCTGTGAGGGGTTGAGGGGGGATTGGTACCTGATGCGTTACCTTATGGGGTTAAGGAGGAAGAGACTGTGGAAAGGTTTAAGGAAAAGTTGTCCAACTTGTTCCAAGTGCATAGAGGCATCATGCAGCAATGGGGCTCCCCTCTGGGGATGTCAGGATGGAGCCATGGTGGTTCAAGAGGGTAGGTAGTCAACATGTCTACTGCCACTTCATTGTCATCTAGGAAGATTTCACTGTGTTCAGAGGTGTGCACACCTCCATCTCTCTCAGCTTTTTCTACCTGCCTCCCCTGCATGGTTGCCATGCTAAGGGGACAGTGGGGTTTTTCACAGACTGTACTTTTTGGTGGGGTGGAGCGTTTCCAGATTGGGTGGGGGCCAGAAGAAATAGGCTTCATTACAGAGACTCTGGGTGCCTTGTACAGGTGGATTTGCTACAAAGCTAGTAAAATTTAAGCTTTAGGGTCTCTCGTTTGCATGGGCTCTGTCTATGGCTCTGAGGTTGGCCAAGGAATGTTAACACTGGGAGTATTGTCTTTCCTTGGAAGGACAAATCCCAGGAAGAGGCTTAGAGAGAGGGGGGAAAGGGGCAGAGAGAGAGGTTGAGAGAGAGAATCCTGAGCAGGCCCTGCACTGTCAGCACAGAGACCAATGATGGGCTTGAACCCATGAACCATGAGATCATGACCTGAACAAAAACTGAGCCAGACGTTTAACTGACTGAGTTACCAAGGCACCCCTAGATAGGCCCTGTTTGAACAAGAAATTCTGATGTCCCATGTGTTTGGAACTGTTCAAGAAATGGGAGGCATGGGTTTTGAGGCTACATTTATCCTTGACCCCCTAGACTCCTTGCTCTGTGTAGAGGGACACAAAGAGAAGCGAGACAGAATGTGGCCCTGTAAAGTGCAGATTCCCTCTTGACTGGGGTAAGTGTGGTTCCCATAGTATCCCAATGCCTAAGATTGGGAATACATGTGTATTCAGGGACTAAAAACATTTCAAATGTATCTGGAAAATTCTTCCAAATCCTGTATCTCATACATATGATAGAAACTTGATAAAGTTTTCCCCAAATTTGACAACCATTGTGATAGTTTACATGACGATACCGAGAATGACTTCAGGAACTGAAAAAATGTTTCTAAACTATTAATAATAAAAGGCAAATTTTGATCAGCCATGTTAGAGGAAAGACTGAATTATTCTTCTGTTTTCTCTCTAGGAAAGATATGACAATATGACAAATCATTGTCACTTAAAGAAGTCTTCAAAGAACAAGCAGCTAAAAATGTAGACGGCAAAGTATTATAGAGGCATGTCAGGGAGTTAATAAAAATATTACTTTTTTTGGGAGGGGGTACTTGCTATAGATGTGATATTTATCCTGTCTTTAAAATTAGCTGTGTTCTATTTCCTCATTCTAAATTTACATTTTTTTCTGTTTGTACCTTATTTGATACAAACTTTAGGCCTCACAAAACCTGTTCCAGCTTCTGATACCCTATTTTTTCCTGGGTAACAGCATTCAATGTCCTTCAGGGTTATAGCTGGGAAAGAGAAGAAATTTCTATGACCACTTCATGTCCCCAGTGGATTGGGCCATGATGGCTGAGCCCAAGTTTTAAAATGTTTGCGAAATTTGGGATGTTTACCAAACTTGCAAAGCCATATGATTTCAAACAAGCCACTAAACATTTTTGGCTTTGGATTCTTCATCTATAAAGTGAGAGGGTCAGACAAAACGCTTTCTAGTTTGTTCCCCAGTGCTAATATCCTGTACTTTTCCCACTGAAAATTGAACTCAGCATTAAAAGCAGAGGTAGGGGGCGCCTGGGTGACTCAGTTGGTTGAGCATCTGATTTTGGCTCAGGTCATGATCTCCTGGTTTGTGAGTGTGAACTCCACATCGGGTTGGCTGCAGTCAGAGCAGAGCCCACTTTGGATCCTCTGTCCCCCTTTCTCTGCCCTCTCCCACTCCTTGAGTATGTGCATACACTCTCTCTCTCTCAAAAAAAAAAAAAACATTAAAAAAATTACAAGCAGAGGTGAAGGGACACTCCAGTAGAAGCTGAGGACTGTTGGTAGCAATAACTAGATCCCTAGAGAATGTCTCCCCTAAACAGCATCCAATTCAACAACTTTTTCCAATACCCCCACCTCAATAAAGGGGCGACCTGCAACTTACACAGCGTACATGCTTTTGCAAAGTCATATTTTTCTGACTTGGAGTACACGATGGATAAGCTAAATAGGCTTAAGAAAGAGAATCTATCCTGGAATTCTCATCCGTAAATGTAAGAAAATGTGACTTTATAAAAGGATTCTTCAAGTGGATTCCATCTATGCAAAGATATTCACACCTCATATATAATTTCTTAAAATTCATGTATTCAGATTTATGTTATGTGAAATCACATTAGCAACAGGCAAAAGTGACAAGTAGGAGAGCCAGGTTTGATCTTAGAATGGGGAAGATGGGATAAGATGAAGAGATTTGAGGTCTGGAAGTTGAATATAGAGGTTGAATAAAGCCCTACTGTCCCCAAATGGCTGGGTGATACCAAGCTGAATGACAGCTCTTAGAACGTGCCTCAGGTGCCATGCTTACTCCTATTTTGGCTACAACATCTGCCGGCATGAGAAATAGAGCCAAGACAATTCCACGCATTACTATAAATGAGCCTGTTTCTACACACATAGAAACTACATACTGTGTATAATATGTTCAGAACCTATAGCATTCACGTATGTAGCTAACTAGAAGATCCATCCAGTGATACAGCCAAAAGGCTTCTGCCCAAAGGGGTTACGATCTCCCAGCTCTACTAAACTTCTCTGATTCCTTGCAGTTGTTCAACATAGCATTTCCCCCCTTCTTTCACTACCATTGGCAAATGCTATGCACTACACCCACGCCGTGCTCCTGCTCACCTTAAAAGACACACTGCCTGGGTGCATATGTGATTCTAAGGCAACAATAGCTCTGAGTACACATTTATTCATTCTGCTGTGTCACTGTCTCCCTGGGTCAATATCTGGCATGGGAAGTGCTAACTTGGAGCTGAGGCTGCTTCCACCTTCCTCTTATAGAAAAGCAGGGTCTTCCTGGACTGGGGCAAACACTTGTGCATTTACCATTTTTCTTTTCCTCTGTTTCCGTCTTCCTTCATCAACGGAGGCTGACTCTATTTTTCAAGGATGGATTTAAGAATGTAGGACTTAATCTTACTTTTTTTTTTTTTCTCTCCTCCCTGTGCAGAATTTCCTTGTGAAATGAGGAAGTAATCTGTTTACTTGAGCTCTCATCCCTTTGGCCAGGAGCTGTTCCGTAGAGTGTAGCACATGGATCTGGGAAAAGACTGAATTCCAACATTGCCTGTCTGTGTGTCTTTGATCAAGTCAGTCAACCATTTTACACCATCGTTTCATGATTTGTGAAATGGGGATTAAAAATGTATTTCCCACGGGCACCTGGCTGGCTCGGTCAGTAGAGCATGTGATTCCTGATCTGGGGGTTGTGAGTTGGAGCCCCACATTGGATGTAGATTACTTACAAATAAAATCTTTAAAAAAAAAAAAGTACTTCCCTGAGGAGTTGTGTGATTAGGTGACATAATGCATGTCAAAGTCTTAGCATGGCTATGGCAGATATGTAGTTAGTGGTCAATGAGTATCAGGCAAATTGCTCTTCATGTCTCTTCTACATTCTGTACAACCTTGGGTGTTTTTTTGTTTGTTTGTTTATTTATTTATTAAAAAATTTTTTTTTGATCCAAGCTTCTGGAGGAGGGGCAAGAAATTGGCTTAGATTTTTCTTATTAGCCCTTTGGCATTGTATTATCTGTTTTTTCTTTTTCCTTCTTTCTTTTGAGTTCTCTCTTCTGGACCCCCCCTCCCTCACCTTCTCACCTCACATACACACTCACCTTGATTGTGAGTTCTCAGTGGTCAATAGAGTGCATTCATGTCTTATCCCCAATTCCTGACTTTGAGATATGTTTTGTAGCAAATGTCTGATAAATGTCTTTTAAGTGATTTCTTTTCTATATTCTGATCAGATTCTTGTCCTGCTATTTTTATTAGAGTCCTCCATCCCGAACATTTGCTTATTTTGGCAATGGAGTCTATATTTGTAAGAGATTCCTGTAAGACTTTGTCCTAAAACATTTCCCAAAGTACATATGACTTGCAGGACACTAGCCGAGTGGGAGATACTGGGAGAAAAGATGTCTATGGCTGTCTGTATCCCCTCTGGTGCTTTGTGAGAAATGGACACTTACAAAGAATTGTCTGGTTGGGGGGTGGGGTGGGATGGGGAATGAGAGTTTGAGACTTGGAGAGGAATGTTGAGGGTCTTGTGAGGTCTTTGTACCTTTAGCCTTTCCTGCATAGGCAACTTCCAGGGAAACTTTTTTTTTTTTAATTTAAAGTGTATTTATCTATTTTGAGAGAGAAAGAGACAGAGCACGTGAGCCAGCGATAGGCAGAGAGAAGGGAGGAGAGAGAATTCCAAGCAGCCAAGAGTCAAGACTCTGCACTGTCATCTCGGAGCCCCACACAGGACTCGAACTCGTGAACTGTGAGATCATGACCTGAGCCAAAAACCAAGAGTTGGGTACTTAACCAACTGAGCCACTCAGGCTCTCCACGGGGAAACTTTCTGACCCAATGTCCCTGCCTGGCCTCTTCCACCTATCAGCCATGGGCCCTCATCTTCTCAAGCCACTCTCCTCTGACCTTTGAAGGTGCCAATTTCCACCACACGTTTTTGTACTTCTTCTTTTCCTTCTAATGATGTCAAACAGTGTGATGCCCTCCCCTCCTGTCTTTTCTATCAGTATTCTCTTTCTAAAGCAAATAATTTTTCATTGGCCTCTCCAATCATCTTAAGCTAACACCTAAAATTAAGAGATGTTGGGAAACATTGATCCAGGATAGCGATTCCTTTTTTCCCCAAATTTAAGTAAATGTTTGTTTTAAAAATATTTTTTGATTTACAGAAAAGTTTGTAAAGATAGTACAGAGAGTTCCTATACATCTGTCATCTAGTTTCACCTTTTGTTGATATCTTACAGCACTATGCTGATTCCAAATAAAAAACAAACATTGGTACATTACAATACTATTAATTAAATTGCATAATTTGTGTAGATGTGCTCAGTTTTCCCCTGATTGTGTCATTGCTGTTCCAGAAGCCCATCAAGGATACCACATGACATTAGTCATTATATCTCTGTAGCCTCTCCTGGTTTGGGACAGTTTCTCAGACTTTTCTTATCTTTGATGAACTTGGAAGTTTTGAGGAGTGTTGGTCACATATTTTGTAGAATGTTAGGCGACTAAAAAAACCCAACAACTTTACTGAGATATAGTTTACATACCACAGAATTCACCTAGTAAATTGTACATTTTTTTTTTAGTGTATTCACAGCTATTTGCAACTATCCACAGTCAATTTTATTTTATTTTATTTTATTTTATTAAAAAAAATTTTTTTTTAATGTTTATTTATTTTTGAGACAGAGAGAGACAGAGCATGAACAGGGGAGGGGCAGAGAGAGAGGGAGACACAGAATCTGAAACAGGCTCCAGGCTCTGAGCCGTCAGCACAGAGCCCGACGCGGGGCTCGAACTCACGGACCGTGAGATCGTGACCTGAGCCGAAGTCGGACGCTTAACCGACCGAGCCACCCAGGCGCCCCCACAGTCAATTTTAGAATAATTGCCTTACCATACTCACATTCTCCCTAGTCCTAAGCAACAACTAATGTACTATCTATCACTATGGATCTGCCTATTCTGGACATTTCATATAAATGGAATCATATATATATGGTCTTCCAGGACTGGATTTTCTCATTTAGCATAATGTTCTTAAGGTTCGCCCATGTCGTAGACTGTATCAATGCCTCTATTTTTTGTGGCCAAATAATAGGTCATTGTTTGGCCATGCCATATTTTATTTATTCATTAATCAGTTGATGGACATTTGGGTTGTTTTCACCTCTTGGCTATCATGAATCATGCTACTATAAATGGTAATGTACAAATTTTTATGTAGACATATGTTTCACTTCTCTTAGGTATATATACCTAGGAGTAGAATTGCTGGGTCATATGGCTACTCTATGTTTAATCATTTGAGAAAGTGCCAGATTGTTTTCCAAAGTGGCCTTTTAAATTCCTACTGGCAGAGTATAAGGATTCCAATTTATCCATATCCTCACTAACACTTGTTATAACCCATCTTTTGGATTATAGCCATCTTAGTAGGTTTTCATGAAATGGTACCTTACTGTGGTTTTGTTTTGTATTTTTGTGAAGACTCATGGTGTTGAGTATCTTTCCATGTGCTTATTGACCATTTGAATATCATTGGAGAGATATCTATTCAAATTCTTTACCTTTGATTTTAAAATTGGGTTATTTGTCTTTGTATTAATGAGTTATAAGAGTTCTTTATATATTCAGGATACAAGTTCCTTATCAGATACATGGTTTGCAAATATTTTCTTCCATTCTGTGGGCTGTTTTTTCACTATCTTGATGGTGTGTTTTGAAGCACAGCTATTCTAAATTTTGGTGAAGTCCAATGTACCTATTGTTGTCATATATAAGAATCCATTACCAAATCCCAAGTAATGCAGGTTTGCTCCTCTATTTTCTTTTAAAATTTTATTATTTTAGTTTTTACATTTGGGCCTTTGATTCGTTTTGTATTAATTTTCATATATGGTATAAGGTAAGGATGCTATTTCAACTTTCTTCATGTGACTATTTAGTTGTCACATATGTTGAAAAGACTACTCTTTTCCTATTGAATAGTCTTGGCACCTTTTTTAAAAGTCTGTTGGTCAAAGACATATGGGTTTATTTCTGGACTCTCACTTTTATTCCATTGGTCTCTATGTCTATCTATATGCCAATATTATACTTTTTTAAAACATTTATTTATTTCAAGAGAGACAGAGATAGTGCAAGTGGGGCAGGGGCAGAGAGAGAGGGAGACAGAAGATCCCAAGCAGGCTCCGCACTGTCATCCCAGAGACTGATGCATGGCTTGAACCCATGAAACTGTGAGATCATGACCTGAGCAGAAAACTAGAGTCAAAAGCTTAACTGACTGAGCCATCCACAGGTGCCTGTATCACACTGTTTTGATTACTGTAGCTTTGTAGTAAGTTTTGAAATCAGAGACTGTGAATCCTCCAACCTTTTTTTTTTTTTTTAAAGTTTATTTATTTATTTTGAGAGAGACAGAGACAGAACAAGTGGGGGAAGGGCAGAAAGAGGGAGGGAGAGAGAATCCCAGGCAGGGTCCCTGCTGCCAGTGCAGACCTTGATGGGGGCTCAAACCCATGAACTGTGAGATCATGACCTGAGCCAAACCAAGAGTTGGATGCTTAACTGACTGAGCCACCCAAGCTCCTGCTCCAAACTTTTTATTTTTTGAGGCTGATTTGACTATTTTGATCCCTTCCAATTTCCTGTGAATTTTAGGATTAGCCTGTCAATTTCTAAAAGAAAGACAGATGGGAGTCTGATGGTATATAAATTACATTGAGAAATGTAGATCAGTTTGGGGTATATTGCCATCTTAGCAATAGTAAGTCTCCCTGTTAATGAATATGGGATGATTTCCCACTTATTTAGATCTTTAACTTATTATAATAATTTTGTGTACTTTTCAGGTTATAAGTTTTTCACTTCTTTTGTTATATTTTACATATTTCATTATTTTCCTTGAGAGAAGCTAAGAGAAGAAAGGCCAAGTATATTTGTACAGGCTTTGTTATAATAATCTTGTTATTTTTTATTTATGAGACTTTGTGTTTGTTCCTGTGAATCAGAGTTATCATCTGAAACTTTCCTTAGTCCCAGATAGTTTTGCTCCCACCCACCTCCTTTGGGCTATTGGGGACAAATATATTACTGTTCTATATGTTGTAGGCTCACCAATACACTACATCCACATTGTTTTATGCAATTGAGTTTAACATCAGTTAAGAGAAGACAGGACAAGAAATGTGCGTTTATGGTATCTTTTATAATTATATAATTACTTTCACCAGTGCTCTTTATTTGCTAGTATGGATTTGAATGACTTGCTTTCAGTACAAAAAATGTCCTTTAGTATTTCTTGTAAGGCAAGTCTGTTAGCAACAAGATGTTTGTTTTGTTTATCTGGGAAAGTCTTTATTTTGCCTTTATGTTTGAAGGGTAGTTTTGCTGGATATAGGATTCTTGTTTGAAAGATTTTTATTTGAATACTCTAAATATGCTAGCCCACTGTCCTCTGGCCTCCAAAAAATCTTTTGAGAACTCACCTCTTCATCTTAATGGAGTTTCCTTATAAATGATGTGTCATTTTTCTCTCATTGATTTCAAGATTTCTTTGTCCAGCTTGCAGCATTTTTACTCTTTGTGTTTATCCTAGGAGTTCATTGTGCTTTCTGGAAGTAGAGATTACCTATTTTTTCTGCTCTTTTTCTCTCCTCCACTTCTGGGACTCCCATTATGCATATGTTGGTGCAGTTAATGGTATCCCACATTTCTCTGATGCTCTGTTTTTCTTTCTTCTTTTTTTCTATTTTCTTCAGATTGCTTAAACTCTATCAATTCATCCTTAAGTCTGCTCATTCTTCTGCCAGTTCAAATCTGCTGTTGAACCCCTCTAGTGAATGCTTCATTTCAGTTATTATACTTAACAACTCCAGAATTTTCGTTTGATTCTTTTTTTAAAAAATAATTTCTATCTTTTTATTGATCTTCTCTATGTGGAGCAACATTGTCAGGATATCGACTTTTACCTATTTAACCATGGTTTCCTGATTTTTTGAGCATATTTATAAGGGCTACTTTAAAGTCTTTGTGAAATCCAGCATCTGGTTACTCTCAGTCAGTTTCTGTTGACTGTTTTGTACAAAGCACTAAAGGTCATACTTTATTGTTTCTTTGCGTGTATCGTAAGTTTTTATTAGAAAGCAGGAATTAGACAACGTAGTGTCGCAATTGTAAGTGCTAATCTCTCCAGGGATTGTTATTTTTATTTGCTTGTTTTCTTGTTTGGTGACTGGCTGGATAATTTTGGTGAAATCTATTTCCCTTCACCATCTGACCCCTCCCACAGTGTTAGGTCTCTGATGCTGCTCTTCAGGGGTGCAGTGCTCACCATCACCCTGGGATGACTGTGGTTTTGGCTGGGCTCTCCTGGACTCTCTTTTCCTGACTACACTTAGCTATTAAATTCAATTAATTGCTGGCTGATTGCTCTGTTGTTTTCAACAATGCCCGGAGGCATAAATCGCTTCACAGACTAATCCAATCAAATTCAGGCTCCTTTGAAGGGAAAATTCTGAGGTCAGGTGTTTGCAATTTGTTCTTACCCCAGGAAGGTAAGATGTCTCTTTCACCCATTTCTCTATAGCAAACTAGATGTCCTGCAGTTTACTCTCCATCTCCAATGACTCTATTAATCTTCTTCCAACTGCCTTTTGCCATAACTTCCACTATTTTGAGAGCACCCTTAGGCTTGAATTTCTTCACATTCTATTGCAAATGTCTGTTTCTTTGGGGAGGGATCTGGAGCTCTCTATGATCTACTACTTCCCCTGGGCAAATTCTGTGAGCCACAGTTCTAGTGCTAGAGGCAGGGATAATGGTGTGCTCCTTTCTGAGTGATTTAGAAGCTGAATGCTTGGTGCGTGGGAAGGGTAGCAGTCCCAGGTCTCCTTAGCTTGCCTCTCTTGGCATGGAACCGAGTCAAACAAACATAATTGGGGACATAGTATTCTCAGCAGCCTTGCGACCGAGGTAGAGGCTCTGTGGCATGAGTGGGGGTCTGGGTAGAAGAAGGGTGCTCACACCTGTTGGCCACATTCATCTGATACTTCCTCAACATAACTAGGGGGAGGGGAGAAATACTAACATCCTGCCAGTCCCAGGGAAACAGCCGCTGACTGGTTGCTGGAAGGAGAAGGTCTCCCGGGGTCTTGGCCACAGCAGGTTGGAGTGGAGTCTACCTCAGTGAGCTGGGAGATGGGAGGAAGGCTGTGGGTCTTGGCTCAAATCTACTACTTCTTATAGTTCTCGTGGAGATTCAATAGATTTTTGTGAATGAATTTTACTACCTTTGCTGTTTACCAGAAGAAATATTTCCACAAACTTTAAATCGCCTTTAAAAAAAAATAATAATTTAAGCAGTTTTGCCTGAGGAGTGGGTCTGCACGGCTCTTCATGCTGTCATGCCCAAAGTGGTATTCCTCAACTCTAGGGAGTGATTCTCTAAGGAGTGATATCAGACTGCCACTGCCCTGTTAGGCAACAGGGAGAATAACCTGTGTGTGAGCCATGAGTATTAGCATAACCTCTCCCATGGCTGTGTTGGGATGGAAAGGAGGCTAAAAGTGTCTGGGGTTCTTTCCTGCAATCAGGAAGGTACTTGCAGAGAGAAACAGATATGCTGCTTATGGTAAATGGCCATTGATTCTAAGTAGATGAAGAACATACATATATATATATATATATATATATATATATATTTTTTTTTTTTTTTTTTTTTTTTTTTTTTTAGTTAATTTAAAGTTATGTGGGGAATTAAGAGCACTGCTTGGGTCTGCTTCTTGGCTTTACCTCTTCTTTGCCATCTTTGGTAAGACATTTAGCCTTCTGTACTGCTGTAAAAGGGGATACATCATAGTCTCCACTTTAATGAATGTCAGCCATCACACAGGTCCTACACATAGTAGGCTTTTGAGTTTTGTCAGATAAATGGTATCGTCTAATGATAAACATGGAATATCAGTTTTCAAAGAAATAATAAATAATGTATCCAATTATGATTAGTGTAGTTAAGTGTTTCTGGGGTGATTCAGAAAGCACTTAAGCATTTTACAGGAACCCAGCATTGTGCGTCTGAGAGGAAACAAATGAGGGAGGTGGGTTGACTCCAATCTGGCCCAGTGACTTCCCCCAGAAGTTAGTTTCGTGATGACCCCTTAAAATCTGCTTAGCTTGCTTACCCTTTTTCTCTCTTCTAAAACAAGAATGCCAAATGTATGCAGAAGAAAACTCTATTGTTTGCATGCTTTGTATGTGGTGTGTGGCGTCGTGTTGTGTTACACACACAACAACAGGTATCAGGGCATTTTCTGAGTGGTTAGATTAGGAAACATGTGGTGCTTTGTATCAGCGTCACCAATACTGCCCCCTCCCAAGTCTCACTCACTATGTTGCCAAGAAGCAGCCCCACAGAGCCACTTCAGTGAAGTAAAGCTTACTCTTACTCCTTTTGTGATCATTATAAATTCATCATTTCCAGCTGCTCTTGAACTCATTTCTACCTTTCTTTTTTGTGCTTTACAAATTGTGTAGCTTGGGGGTGGAAAGGGGATAACTTTAGTAGGGAAGCTATTGCCAAAAACATAAAATGAAAGAACCACTTTTCTTTGTTTCAAATCCACCATCTCAGAGGATTTCTTTCTTTCTTTTAAATTACATCTCCTAATTAGGTCATGCCACTGGAGGTGACCTACATTTCAGAAGCCAACAAGCAACAACAGAGAAGAGAAGCAGGGAAATGGGTGGGAGACAAAAAAGAATGACTTCAAAATGGCTTCAAGTGCAGCTTTCCTCAAGTGATTTGCTTGTGACTGAAGTTACCATAAACTTGATCTTTAAATGAGAGATATGCTTGTTGGCTCAATTTAACGTTCTAAAAGCTTATCTGTTGGGGTACACTGTACGGGGATAAAATCATTGGGCACAGTTGGAGATACAAAGAAACCTAAGAAATGATACCAGCCCTCAAAAAGTTTGCAAGCTAGTTGAGAAGTATTTTCCTAAGAAGAGGTAAGAAATATGTTCTAGTGTATGATAATAAGAGTTGTATTATTTATCTCTTGCTGCTGAAAAAAATTGCCCCATCACCTAGTGGTCTAAAACAAGAGATATTTATTTATCTCATACAGTTTTGGTGGCTTTGGAATCCGGAAATAGATTAGGTAGGTGGTTCTGGTTCAAGGACGCTTACAAGGTTATAGTCAAGATCTCAGCCAGGGCTACAGTCATCTGAAGGTTTGACTAGGGTTGGGGATATGGTTCCAAGTTGGCTCACTGTCATAAATGGGGAGTTTGTGATGACTGTTACCATGTGTACTTCTCCATAGGGTTTCCTGAGTGTTCTAATGACATGGCACCTGGCTTCTCCAAGAGTGAATGGTCCAAGAGAGCAAGGCAGATGCTGCAGTCTTTTACAGCCCAGCCTGAGAAACCATACATTTCCATCAGATGTTATTGGTAACACAGATTAGCCCTCTCAGTATGGGAGAGAGGGCTACACAAGGGTATTAATACCATGGGGTGGGCAGCACTCTGGGGAGGCTGGCTACCACAGGGGTGAAATGATTTGCTTAGAATTTAGGAGCTATAGAATTTGAGAAGGAAAAGAGGGTGACCAAGGATAGGGGTGGGGTATTAGTTTCTGAGGGCTGCCGTAACAAGTTACTACAAACTGAGCAATTTAAAATGACAGACGTCTGTTCTGTCATAGTTCGGGAGACTAGACATCCAAAATTGCAGCGTTCACTCCGAAAGCTCTAGGGGAGAATATTTCCTGGCTTCTGATGAGCGCATCCCTGTGTCCATCTTCACATGGCATTCTTCTTCCTGTGTGTCTCTGTGTCTTCACAAGACCTTCTTATAAGGATGCCAGGCATTGGATTTAGTGCCCACCCTAGTCGAGTATCATTTCATCTTAACTAATTACATCTGCAAAGACCCTGTTCACAAATAAGGTCATTCACAGGTACCAGGAGTTAGCACTTCAATGTATATTTTTGAAGAACACAATTCAACCCACAACATGTGATCAGGGAAAGGAGTCATGAGGAAACAGAATGGTGCTTTCGTGTGTGGTTAAGATTTGGATGGAAAAAAAGAAACATTCTAGGTGAGTGAGGGTGTGATTGCAAAAGAAGATGAAAGAGGAGAAGTGGAAGAGGAAGGTAAGAAACCATGAGTTTTATTCAATAAAATCAAACACAAGTAGGTCAGTCTGACTAGAGAAGAGTTTTTATATGAGGAAGGTGGGACTTTAGTTTCAAAAATTAGCGTATGGATATATTGTGGAAGGTCTTACAAGATATGGTAAGAAGTTTGAACTTTACCTTGTGGGCAGTGATGATTTAAGGTTTTTCTTTTTTCCCCTCTCCTCCCATTCTTTCTTTCTTTCTATCTTTCTTTCTTCTTTTCTTTCTCCTTCTCCCCCCTTTGTTCCTTCTTTCCTTCCTTCCTTCCTTCCTTCCTTCCTTCCTTCCTTCCCTTTCAGAAGACTATAACTGCATTTCTTTATTATTATATTAATTGAGGAACAACCTACACATATAAAAGTGCACAAACCTCAGTAAATGTTTCTCAACACACATGCACACATATACATCCATGTAAATATCTCCAAGATTAAACTATAGAATAATTCCAGCATCCCAGAAGGTGCTCTTTGTGCCTCTACCCAAGCCACTATTATAGCTGTAGTCTGTTCTGAAATTTCATTTAAGTGGAATCATCCTGTATATACTCTTTTATGTCTAGTTCCTTTGTTCATTATTACCTGTGAGATTTAGCCACACTGTTGTGTGTAGCAATAATTGATTCTTTTTATTGCTCTATAGTAACCCATTGTATGAATACATCATATTTTATTTATACTTCCTACTCTTGATGAACACACTTAAGACTTTTTAAAGTATGGAATGGCTCGATGAAAAGAAAAACTGTGGCACATGTTGTTAGATAAACGAATACACTGCTGGAGGGTTGAATTGATATAGCAAAGTCTCTAAAATCTTAGGATACACAGGCATCACATGGGGGAAGCTTATTAAAAATTCAGATCCCTGAGAACCGACACCAGATATTTTAAGATAGAAGTCTGGGGTCTGGGAATTCTGCATTTTTCATAAGCTCACTTGGTGATTTTCTTGGAGGTAATCTCTGGGCCACCTTTTGAGAAACACTGAGCAAGAGTCTGGAATTTAGGAGACGGAAACTGAACAGTCAAATTATTGTTATTTTTTAAAACTGATGTGTCTTAATGATCACTGGAACTAGGATGTTGGCCCTGGGAATGGAAAGGAAGGGATGGCTATGAGATGGAAAAGACAGAAGGAAGACTCAATAGGCATTGTTGACACACTGCCAGTGAGGAGTGAGCGAAACAGATGAGTCTAAAATGACTGAAGTGTCACGCCAGGATGACTGAAAACAAGGTGATGTCATTTACAGAAATAGGAAAGTCAAGCTAAAGAACTTATTTTATGGAGCTGATCCGTTCAGGGCAGCCCTGTTGCTTGAGAAAATGACGTGGGCCTGTGAGGACATTTGGATGGGAACTGAGGAAGCGGTGTTGAGGGCCACTGTTATTTTCTGATCAGCCTGCTGCCATCTTGCTGAGTTTAATGGTAGTCAAGGTCTTAAAATGACAATTTCTGGTGCTACTCCTCACAGTCCTTCTGTTCCACTCTCTGCTGCTAATCACACCAATCCAGAAAAGAAGCCAGGTATAATTTTGCTCCAAAGTTTCCAGGCAGATATGAGGCTTCTTTTGGTATTTGTTAGAGATTATTTTGAATCTTCTTCTAGCTTAAAAACACAAAGATTTAAAATTTTTGTTTAAATGTAAGTAAAGTGTATCTGGTTGTTCTTTAACGGTCTTGCTTTTGCTTCCAGTTATTTCATGGAACCACTGGTTGCACATATTCCTTCCCATACAGGGTTGAGAGCCCCCTTCTCCTACCTATCTTCTTCTTGAGGACATATGAAGCCAATTCCATTAGCCTTTCTGCATGGGTCCCATTTTCCAAACTTTTAATCATTTTTTGTGCCTCTCATCTGGAAATAGGTGATTACATGCTTGACTAAGAGAAACGTTTGTTTTCGCAGTACTGTGTTGGCATTACTGGAAGTGCTGGAGGAATGTAATCTACAGGGTAGCTCACTGTCACCATGGATGCATTGCCTAAAACATGTGGCTGTAAAATCATCCTTTTGGGGCGAAATTGAATGTTACTTTCCCCTTTGCTTGAGTTACAGTCTCAGCAATACTTTCAGTTTCTCATTGACCTTCTCTGAGCTCTCACTTCCAACACTTTAATTGTGAGGTATGTTCCTCTTTCTAAGTTGTTAATGGTGGCAACTATCCTTCCTCCCCTGCAAAAAAAAAAAACATGATAAAAATATGTATTAAAATGGCTTTTTATCATCATGTGGCAATTATCACTTCCTCAAAACCTGGATTTATATAATTGGGAATTTGTAAAGTCACTTTAAGTCAAGGAAAGAGAAAATACCAGGGGGTCAAAACTCTGGCAGGAGTCTGGGTAGCAGCTAGAGGCCAATAATTCAAAATGAAAGGATACAAGAGTGACCCAGCTTCTCCTTAACTCAGGAGGTTTATATGCCCCACCCCACCTCTTATGGAAGGCAGGACTCAATCCTCCTAGAGGAGCTGGGCGGAGCCTATAGGAGGAGATGGGAAGGGAGGGCACAGCAAGCAAGGGTAGCCTTCAAGTTCATAGAATCACTTAGGTTTGTCAATTGTCAAAGCAACATACAGGCACCCTTTTTAAATTTTTTTTAATGTTTACTTATTTTTGAGAGAGAGACAGAGCACAAGTGAAGGAGGGGCAGAGAGAGAGGGAGACACAGAATCTGAAGCAGGCTCCAGACTCCCAGCTGTCAGCACAGAGCCCGATGTGGGACTTGAACTCACCAATCACAAGATCATGACTGATCACCGACTGAGCCACCCAGGCACTCCCTGCCCTCCCCGCCCTCCCCTCCCTCCCCCCCCCCTTTTTTTAGGCATCCTTTATCTTGCTCCTCTGAGTATTTGAAGAATGATAAGGGCAGTTTTGGTTGGCTGGCAAAGTATTTGCAGCCCAGAGAGGTTAAATTATCAGTGAAGATGACATTGCAAGTAAGTGATGGGGTTAGAAGAACTGAAGATTACAGATCTAGTGTGTTCTTGCCAGAAACCAGAGGGTCATGATCAGGGTGATGGCAGGCTTGATAAAGACGTTTCTCATTGGCATAGCATGGATACATGCCAGAGAGGCAAGAGAATCTTGTCTTTCTTCACAACCATCAGCATTTCTCGCCTCCACTTCCGGAAAGCATTCCATACCCATTTCTCAGGAAAGTAAGATAGTTTATATAGGATATAAAGAGACAGCAGAGCCAGAGTTGAGGATGGCCTTCACTTCTCCTGCCTATTCTTGCTGGATGATGGGCTATTTATCTCTTGACTCTTCTGGTTGTCCGTTTTCATATTGGTGTTTGCTACCCAATCCCAATGTCAGCATTGGGCTTTGTTTCCCCATTTGTGAACTTCCCTGTCTTGCTGACTTAGGAGATTCTGGGTTCCAGACAGAGCAATGGCCTGGGCAAAGACAGCAGAGCTCCATGTTCCTTTCCCCAAGTGGAATCAGACCAGGATGCATTAGCTTTTATGCATTTTTTGAAGAAAGTTCAGACCAAGTGAGAAAGTTCCACTTTAAAAAAATATATATTTTAAATGTTTATCTATTTTTGAGAGAGAGAGAGAGAGAGACAGAGAGAGAGACAGAGAGAGACAGAGCCTGAGCAGGGGAGGGGCAGAGAGAGAGGGAGACATAGAATCTGAAGCAGGCTCCAGGCTCTGAGCCGTCAGCACAGAGCCTGACGTGGGGCTCCCACCCATGAACCCATGAGATTATGACCTGAGCCCAAGTCGGACGGTCAACCGACTAGACCACCCAGGAGTCCTGAAAAGGCTCCACTTCTTAATTCTGGCAGCAGAACAATGATCTTGCTTTTACAACATCCCCTCAACTCCGAGTTATGCTCAAAGGTTGGTGCAGAAGGTGCTCTTTCCCATCCAGCACAGTCTCTTCTGGACAGTGAGGCTGTCCCCACTTTTGGCAAATGTTCGTCTAACTAGAACCATGGACATCCCCTCTGAGGAATCCCTGGCTCTGTGTGACTGGGTCATGGCTAGAGGATATTTGGCTCAGAGAGACCATGAGCTTCCCCCTTCTTTGAATGATCTTTTGTTTACCAACAGTAGGAGAAGATGAGGACTCTTCTCTTTATTATGAGTGCCCATTTCCTTGAGGCTCTGAAAAATACAGAGAGCTCTGCTCCCCTGTTCCCCTACTTGAACCCTATGTAGCACTTTGGGTCAGCTGTGTTTGGGAGAGAGCTATCTTAGCTGTATTATATATATTTTTTTAAGTAAGATTTTTATTGAAGTATAACTTTACATACAGAAAAGTGCAGAAACCCTAAGTGTATAGCTGGATGAATTTTCACAAAGTGAAACTAAACTGTTTTAGCAGCCTACAGATGACAAAATAGAAGATACCAGGTTTTCTAGAAGATCCCTCATAACCTATCCCCCCAACCCTGTCTCTTTTCCCCAAGGGTTACCGCTATCCTGACCTCAAACGCCATAGGTTATTTTTGCTTATTTTTTGTTTTGTTTTATTTTAAATGCTTATTTTTGAAAGAGAGAGAGAGAGCACAAGTAGGGGAGGGGCAGAGAGAGAGAGAGGGAGACAGAGAATCCCAAGCAGGCTCCGTGCTGTTAGCACAGAGCCCGACATAGGGCTGGAACTCATGAACTGTAGAGATCCTGACCTGTGCTGAAATCAAGAGTCAGATGTTCAACTGACTGAACCACCCAGATGCCCCTATTTTTGCTTCTTTTAAAACCTCCCAGAAATGAAATAATACACTGTTCCTTGCATGCGTGGCTACTTTTGCCCAACATTATGGCTGTGACATTCACTCATGTTGCAAGGTGAATAATAATTCATGCACTATAATTTCTGCTTAGTATTCCATTGTCAGTGTATAATTTATTTACCTAGTTCACTGTTCATGGGTATTTGGGTGATTTTAGCTTTGCAGTTTAGTTCTCTTTCAATGTGCCTCTGCCTGTGTATACAGGGTATACACAGGTGTCACATAAATGTGTGTATAACATTCTTCGCAGAAATATAGCAGCCAGAAAGCATTGATTGAAGGGCTTATGCATGATATCAAATATTCTTTCAGATATCCCCACTGTTCTGTGAGTGTACTTGAGCTCATCAAATTAGTTATGCCAAGTTTGGGTTTGGAGAAAGAGGCTTCTGCAGATAAAAGACATATAAATATACTTACTACAAAAATCTGCTCCTTATACATGGATATTTTGATGCTTTGTGATTTTCAGCTGTGCATCAAGTATGTGTATTTAGAAAAACGTTGAATTGCATACAAAACCAATCTGAAATACTCATAGAGAATTTGAGCACAGAATACTTTCTGAGGGCTGGTACAGGAGACATTTTTACCTAAATTATACTTCTTATCCATCTTAGCTGGGGGGTCTTGCTAAAGTATATTCTCCTTTTTACATTGCTTAATTTTATAAGGTTAAGCATTTGCTTCCAAAAGTGAAGAGAAACATTTTTTGGAAAAGGCACAACTAGATATAATGTATATGACTTGTGTGTTTATCTAGCATGAGATTTTTACCTTTCATATTTTCTGCCATTAGGGATGAAAGAATTAGTTCATCTTTCTTCTCAGTATACGTGAAAATAAAACTATTGAAATTTCTACCTAGATTAATAAGTGCTCTTTCCTGACCCCGCTTAACTTCTAAAAAGTTCTCAATTACGTTTTCCAGGAGCACATAAGCAGCTGTGATAAATTATCCTATACACCAACCGGAAGATGAGCATAATTCTTCCCAGGGCAAAATGAGGCAGGCAGTGAAATTACCAAGAATACGTTTGTCCCTAAAATGACAAGTGCTTTAATGGATTCGAAATACGTGAACAAACATTTGGAGAATAGTTTTGTGTATTTGTTTTGAGTAAAAGCGTGTTTACAAGAGTCACCAATGAACTACTAATGTAGTAATTAATTTACTATGCAGCTCTGGTTGCGAAAATGGCTTGAAATTGTAAAGATGTCTTATAAAGAATGATTTAATTTAACGATTTAACATTGAGTATTATCCCCTTTAAAACTCGAATTTATGGAAAACCCTTCTGTGTTGTCACCACGTGCCTAGCATGGTAATTCAGTAAGGAAAGGAGCAACCTGAGGGAAGAACCGGGCCCCTCCCCTTGGGAAGGAAAGGTAGAGGAAAACATTCTGCTTTGTCACTGCTGATCCCCTTTGCCTTCAAGTAGCCCTTCTTAAGGATTGTCCTCGCCCATCGATCCCCACCTCCTATGAGAAACTGAAAAGGTGGGTCGGAGAAGGCAGGCGTGTGTGCATGTGATTTCCTTCCACCTGGGCCCCCATGGAGTCAAGGGTGAGGGTCATTTATGAATGTATGTTTCCATTTGTGTCGATGACCAGCTCTTAGACTGAAAATTCAAGCGGAAAAATCGTGATGACTTCCATTTTCTTGGATTAGTCAAATAACTGGCAATGTGCAGCCTGAGTTCTCTTCACCACTGACCATGACCTTGGACGAGTCACTTAGTTGGCTTGAGTTTGGAAATGGGGATGACCGCTCCTCACTTCATTGCCTTGGGAAGCTCAAACAAATATCACTGGAAAGCTCTTTATAAGAGTAAATCATTATAATTTATATTATACTTCAGTGAAAAGTAGATTTTTTTTCCCCCAGCACGAATTGTGCCAATCCTTCTGGCTTGCTCGCCTCAAGTCCTCCATTCAGTTTGTGAAGTGTCGATTTAGCCTATTTGTATTCTGATATTTTGCCTGTTTCTGGAATGGTAAAGATTGTGTTTTCTGTGGATTATACACGGTTCTTATCCAAACACTGTAGAAAAGCTTCATGTATTTTTAAGTAAACAATAACAAAAAAATTACTCTTTTAATGAGCCAACACATGGTCTTTATGTGCCTACCTTGGATTCAGGTTTGTAAGCTTTCTTTCTTTCTTTCTTTCTTTCTTTCTTTCTTTCTTTCTTTCTTTCGAAGCAACAACAGAATAAGAGAAAGGCTTCACAGGGGCGCCTGGGTGGCGCAGTCGGTTAAGTGTCCGACTTCAGCCAGGTCACGATCTCGCGGTCCGTGAGTTCGAGCCCCGCGTCAGGCTCTGGGCTGATGGCTCGGAGCCTGGAGCCTGTTTCCGATTCTGTGTCTCCCTCTCTCTCTGCCCCTCCCCCGTTCATGCTCTGTCTCTCTCTGTCCCAAAAATAAATAAAAAACGTTGAAAAAAAATTAAAAAAAAAAAAAAAAAAGAGAAAGGCTTCACAGTTTTGCTTCTATAAAGTATAATAGGAATCTCACCTGGCCTCCAGCCAAAGGATGTAGTTAGGTGCAAATTAAGAGTAAAATAGCTAGTCTGTGTTTGATCCCATTCAGGCTCTCTTCTCTGGCTTCAAAAAGATGTATGTGGGTGCAAGGAGAAGGACTTTGTAGGACTTGTCAATATTTTTTCCCTAAGGTTCTCATGTGCTGTATGTGATTCCCATGTGATTCCAGTTGATTCTCCCCGGAGGACTTGCCCAGCAATGTTTAGAGTCCTGGCCTGGGTTCTCACAAGGTTGGAAGGACCCATATGCAGCTGGAAGCTCACGCTTGCAGCTTGTGTAGGAACGGTTGCTGCCGGGATGTGACTGTGGTTGCAGTTCCCCCTCACGTCTGGCGAGAGGAGGGTGTCTTAATCCACTTACAAGGCTGTGTGGTGTTTCTCCCCAGGACAGGAGCAAGGTGGCCAACCTGGAGCCACCTTGAGGGTTGTTCTGAGCATTCAGTGAGGTAACACCTATAGAGTGATCAGTGCACAGTCCGGGCTAAGATTAGCTTTTTAAGCTGTTACTGCCTGCTGCCTGTTTTTGCCTGCAACTCCAAGTTAAGATGCCCTCCTCGAGCAACACTAGCCTCTCTCCTGAAGCTGCGGGGGGGCTGGTCCCACTGGGGAGTCACCGGGGAGGGATAAATCACCCCCTTCCCCCACCAAGTTTGCAAGATCCCGTATCTGCCTTATTTCTGCTCTTCCAGACCCATCCTCCAACTCTGTCGGCGGATCCACTTTTTGTGAGCAGATGGGTAGTTTCCAAGAGGCATGTGTGATAATCTCCTGTAGAAACCAGCAGCCCCATTCTTTGACGGGATGCCTGGGAGCCTAGTTTAAAGATAAACAACAACAATTACAATCATTATAGCAATAAATACTGGTTCGCCTGGATTGGGTTCTTTCTTATACTTATGACCAGGGGAAGCAGGTGAAAGAAAGAAGGCAAACCTTTGCTTTAGCCTCTCCTATGTGGGGGACCAGGGGGCCCTTTCCCAACTGAAAGGAGCGGTGCTACTTGGTCCTGGGTGAGACACGGTGTGACGGTAACATGCCCCCAAATTCATAAATGTTGGGGGAAGTTGACAGCTGGTATTTTAAGGGGAGCTGATTTAGTAGCTAATTTTATTTATCTTGCTTCCTTTGCCAAGATCAGCTGCTTCTTTGCCCTGTGCCATTAAGTCCCAGGGGGTCCATAGGCAGCAATTTACAAATCTTGCCTTCCCGTGGCTAGGGTTGTCTCCACCACCATGGATTTTTCATAGAGAAAATAGAGAATCTGGAAGCCATATAACCAGCGTCATCTTTAATGTTTCATCAAAAGCTGTCCTATATGAGTATTTATTTATATTTAGCCCTCAGTGAAAGGCCCCAGGAGGCCGCAGCCTGAGCAGAGTTGGTTCAATACCTGCAAGGGAATTTAAATAGGCTTACTAGTGGAGAAACCTACCTACATGAAGACAGACAGTGAAGCTTGTTTCTGGTTGACCTTGGGACAAAGACGGGCTGGAAACCACTCAACGGTCGATAACACAGCCTCGCAGCAGGTACACAAGGCGTTGTGAGTGTGGCTATACATGAACTGGGCCAGAGGTGGAGGTAAGCAGCAACGTTCTAACGCAGTCTCCAGGGTTGTATTGGAAAGAAGTGGTGTTTTGTTACGGATTTTAAACATCAACATTTCAGACGTTTTTGACAATCTGGTTTAAAGAAAATAATAACAGAAGAATATGAAAATGATATTGCGAGAGATTAACAGCTGTATAATGGATATCCTGCTGCATAGCATTTATGAATAATGCACCGTTATCTATTATCTTTAAATCTATGCAGGATTAACAGCTTTGCAGATGATTTAGCATCTAAGATTTGCGGGATCAAATCAATACATATATGTTTTGATAATCAATGATAAGCAATTCATTAAAAACGAACATTTCGCCAACTTTGGCTAAACTCAGAAAGCGTCCTTATTCTCCAGCGGGGCTGGTTGATTTCCTGAAGCGGAGCTCCCGCACTGGCATTTTAGGGTGTGCCTTCATGATCCATGTCAATGTTGGGGAAAAAAAGAAAAAGAAAGAGAGAAAGAAAGAAAAAACCCTCCAGATCTGAGCAGGGAAAAAGTGAAAAACCTTCTCCGGGAGTTTCAGCATAAAGGAACAGAGCTTTCTCTTGTCCTTGTTGCTGCTGCGTCTCCTGGCACCGCGGGCTGGACAATGATTGGTTTCCTTTGATAAAAAGTCCTAGGGAAAAAGAACAGCTGAGTCAGAGAAGGCCACCAGGCAGTGTGACCTAGTGGTGAGGGCTTGGGCAGCACTGGAGAGGTACAAAGGAAGAAACCCCTGCTTCCTGCTGTACCGAGGGAAAGCAGCTGGCCTGGAAAAGGTGCCTCCCGCTCCTCTCACATCTGGAATGATGGCTCTTTCTCTCCATTCCAACGTGGACAGCAGGACACTAGCTTTGCCTGGTGATGGCACGGGAGTAAGGAGAGATCCCCCGGCCCCACATCCCGTTCTGTGCCTCTTTGTCCTTCTTGCCAAGGTGACACTGCCCCCTAATTTCAGACAGTTGCTCTGTCTTCCTCCCCTTCCACCTTTCCCTCCCTTTCTCGTTCTCTGTAATGCTGTGCTTTTGGCAAATATAACAAGTACACAATCCATTTGCAGCCAGAACGCATAGAGTTTATGTGCATGTTGATTGTTTCTGATGAGTGGATTGAAACCTCAGCTTCTCAGTGCCCTTGAGCAGAAAGCTGAGCACGTGGTATGTTTCCACATTACAGATTGTCGCACTAGCTAATTCCTAGGTTGCAGGATATTGTCATAATATTGGATTCCGGGGGTGTAGCTTAATTCACTCTCCTTCATAACCATCGCGCACACTGTTCTGACCGTGTCACAGCTTTTTGTTTAGACCGATGGCTAGTTTCACAGGGGTTAGAAGCTTGTGTTTGGGAAATGTGTTTTGCATCGATTAAAATTTCTTAAAGGACACGCTGCAATTGAATGACAGGCTATTTTTAAATTATTTACAAGCTCGACATTTTACTCAAAGCAAATTGTCAACTAAATCTGGTTATCATTTTATCTGCTGGCCCACTCCCCCTGGGCATACCAACCACGGAAAAGATTATCCCCTCAATTTATTGCCTTAGCAATCAGTGACACCTTCTTGGCACCCCCCTCCTAGTACTAAAGGGTGACAGGGAGTCATTGATGAGCTTCGGGGGGCAATTTGTTTTCAGAATTCCCCCGAACACAAATTTTGCAGTTGCATTATTCAAGAAGGTCCTGATGTGAGGGTTTTCCTGAGTTTAATTTTCAGCATAGTTCACTCTACTATCAAAAAATTAGAAATCACTTTTCCATTTACCTTTTCTCCGTGTTGTTAAGAACAAGAGTTGACACTCTTTCCTTTTTGCTCTTTTATTGTGTTCCTAATTGCTATTGTAGTGTCATCAATACAGTTCCAAGCTCTCCTTCAACTCACTTTTACACTTCTGTTCCTTCTGCCGAGGGCATACTGCCCACTGATCTTTGCTTGGCTCTGTCCTTATTGTCATTCAGGTCTTAGTTCAAGTATCACCTCCTCTGGGGATCTTCCCAGACCAACCTATATAGTGTCCCCAACACCTTTCTAGTTGCTACCGTTACCATAGTACCTACTCTATGTCATTCATCACTGCCTAACATACTCCTATTGACTAATTTACATGATTAGGGTTTGCTTTTCTCAACAGAAGGTAAGCTCCATGAAAGCAAGGTTCTCATTTTTGTCCTTTACTACTGTTTCGTGGTGCCTATACCAGTGCCTGGGATCCAGGTTTACTTATTTATTTTGAGAGAGAGAGAGAGAGAGAGAGAGAGAGAGAGAGAGAGAGAGAGAGAGAATCTGTCAGTGCAGAGTCCGACGCAGGGCTCGAACTCACGAACCGAGCCATCATGACCTGAGCCGAAATCAAGAGTCCGACGCTTAACCAACTGAGTCCTCCAGGTGCCCCAGACGTCCAGTTCTCTTAGAGCAGTGCTTCTCAGCTGGGACAGGTTAGCCCTGGAGGACATCTGGCAATGTCTGGAGACATTTTTGGGTGTCATAAGTCAGAGGGAAGGGAATGGTGTCACTAGTATTTTGTGGGTAGAGGCCAGGGATGCTGCTGAACATCTTGTAACACACACGACAATCTTTCACAACAGTGAGTTATGCAGCCCCAATGTCAATAGTGCTGAGGTTGAGAAATTCTGCTGTATACAGCAGCAATGAGACTTCTCCTTTCTCATTGAGAATGAATGAGATAAGATCGGTAGAGGGTTGGGTTTTTCAGATTTCTTAATACAGAATTACCATTTGGCATTTTTTTTTTCAACCAAAGTTTTTTAAAGTTTCCAAATAAAAGCAGCTTTACTATTTTTTGATTATAGAAATAGTACATGTTTATTGTAAAAGAATTCAGGTAAAACACAAAGGTATTAAAAAGAAAGGAAAAGTCATTCATGATTCTAACACTTGGAGATAAATATAGGAGCATATTGGTGTGTATTTTTCAAGACTTTTTTTCTATGTGTACATACATCCAGTTTACATACGTTTTTGACAAAAGTGGAATAAAGTATTTAATATATACTATTTTGTAACTTGCTTTATCCATTTAACAATATTTTGTGGGCATCTGATAAGTCTGTAACTATGAAGCTACATTATAATTCCTAAAGATTTGATAATATTTTGTTGAATGTGTTGTCTAATCTCCCATTGATGAGTTTCTGATGTTTTAATGTTATAACAACCTTCCAGTGAACCTCCTCGTTCATTCATTCTCTGTTCATGCTCAATTATTTCCTTAGGATGAATTACTAGAATAGGATTGCTGGGACAAAGGAAATGGGATACACGTTGCCAAGGTGCTTGCCTGAAGGTTTGCCCAGTCACTAATGGGAACCAAATAATTAGAAATCTCAGTATGCTAGAATTCTCCAGGTCACCTCACTTTCAGATGAGACATGCAATTCACAAAAAATCATGTTAGGCTTTTAATTGTTTTCTTTTATGCCCTAATATCAGAAAAATTCATTTCTACGTCCTCCACTCATTTAAATTTGATTCCAGAAAAAAAATTATTTCAGAGAAGGGAAAGGAACATTCACTGAATTCTGCTATGAGCCATGAGCTATATACTAGGAACTTCCGTTCTCCTAACAATCTGAGTGCACGCAGGTGGGAACACCAAGGATCAGATGCTTTCCCTCAAGACCACAAACCTTTTAGCTGATAGAATCAGAATCTGAATGCAGTCCTCACCTTGAAGAAGTATAGAATCTACCATCAGGCAAAATGTTCCAGGAACACTTTCTTTATCAATGTCGTGTTTGGTAAGATTCATGTTCAACTTATGATCCTGAGGATCCTAAGATTTTATACCTATAAAGAAATAATCAGCTGCATTCAGGGTATTATATTTACCAAAGCAAGAAAGTAGATTAATACACATTTGAAAAATGCTTTCCATAAATAATGGTGAAAATGAGAGATCTCTCATGTCTGATCTCTCTTTACTAACCAAAAAATTAATCAGTTAATTGAAGCTGGTACTTGATAAATTTCTTATTTTATCACCTTAGGATCCTTGCCTACTACCATCAACATGTAAGACATACTGCTCAAGTCAATCACTATAACATAAATATAATTTCTTTTAGAAAGCTGAGAAGCCAAGAAGAAAATCTTTGAGAGAATATTGGAGGTTTTCTTGTCTAAACATTTTCTTATGTCCTTTTATTCCCCCTCATCAGAATTCTTAAGTCTTCTCCTTAAGCCCGTGTACTCTGGTTAAGCTGTGGTAGGGCCTTCAAAAAACAAAACCAAACAAAAAACAAAAAACAAAAAACAAAACAAGGAAAATCGGTAAGGCTCAAGCCAGTGCAGACAATTAGTTTCAGAATGAGATTTGCAAGTTGGGAGAAAACCCATCTGAGAAAAAAAAATCTTTCCACGGCCTTTGTGGTTTGAAACTCTCTGCTTTATCCCATGAATTCATTTCCAGGTAATTTATTAGGAAAACACTCAAAGATGTACAAGTGTATTCCTTTCCACACTGCTTTAGATAGTAAAGAGAAATAACAAACGGTCATCACTAGGGGTTAGACATAAACTATGATATATTATGCTATGGAATAATATGCAGCAATTAAAAGAATCTGTTCTGGATATGAGTCTTGTTAGATGTATGTATTGTAAATATCTTTTGTGGTTTTCCTTTTCACTCTCTTAACGGTGCCTTTGCACAAATGGAAATTTAAAGTGCTACAACTTATCTTTTGTTTTACTTTATAGTTGGTGCTTTTGGTATTTTGTTTATGAAATTGTTTTCCTCCTCATGGTCACTAAGATATTTTTTGTTTTCTTAAACAATTTTTGTTGTTTTACTTTTCACATTGATATGGTATGAAGGAGAGGTTAAAATATATATTTTTCCCATATGAATGTCCTTTGGCCCAGCATGATTTACTGTAAAGACACTTTTTTTTCCCTCACTGTTCATCACTTTTAACTTTATCACAAGTCAAGTGATCATATATGTGTGGAGTTTCTATCCTTTTTATTAGTCTATTTGTCTATCATTGTGTCAATACCGCATTGTCTTAATTTACAAGCTTTAAGATAGGCAGAAGACTTGAACAGTCCTCATAAAATAAGGTATCCAAATGTTTAATAAACTTATCAAAAAGTACTCAACCTTATTAATAGGGAAAATATATATTAAATATACACTACATTGGGGGCTAGAGAGACTAAACATGGGGCCAGCATATATAATTAAGAACGGCCTAAAACCTGGCTCTTTCCTCTATTGACAAGACATAGGAAATGAAAATTCCCTATAAGAAAAAGGTGACAGTCCGGACAACCAATTGAGAAGGGCTCTCTTTGTGTTTGTCTCCAGCTTCAGCAGGTAGAAGGAAAGCTATGCAATGTAACTCGTTAGGTAGAGGTTGGGTGACAACAAAGCCAGGTGTCCTACTGAAGTCTGCTGTGGAATTTGCCCCTGGGAAGCCCAGGTAAGGCCAATGTAGCATCTCCCCACTTTTATTGTATTAAAAAAATTTTTTTGGCAGTTATTTAGTTTTGAAAGATAGAGTGCAAGCAGGGGAGGGGCAGAGAGAGAGGGAGACCCAGAATCTGAAGCAGGCTCCGGGCTCTGAGCTGTCAGCACAGAGCCCAACACGGGACTTGAACCCATGAACTGTGAGATCGTGACCTGAACTGAAGTCCGAGGCTCAATTGACTGAGCCATCCAGGCGCCCCGAATCCCTCTGTTAGTGTAAAGGCTTAGAGTTAGTTCTTTAGTCTTGGGGATGGAGGCCTGTTTTAAATGTCCATATTGGAGAAAGGGCAATCTTGTGTTACGGAACCAGAGACCTGCAGAGAGTGGGATGCCTTACAGCTTATGAGCTCTCGGCCCAAGCTGTGTACTAGACTCACCTAAAGGACTTACAGTGTTGAAACTGAGTCTCAGGGGTGAGGGCCAGACATCTGTAGTTTTCAAATGCCCCGTGTGCATTCTGATGTCTGATCTATTTAGTCCATTGGCTTTCGTCTCTCTGGGACACTGGAACCTTTCAACCAAGGGGCTCCACTTTATTTATTTATTTATTTAATTCTGCTTTACAGTTTTGCAGAGGTCTTATTTGAAGACAGGGTTCCACTTTGAAAGGCTCAAATGTTAAGGACCACTATTGTAGTCTCATGGGCTTCCAGACATCCGTCTCCCTCTAACTGAATTTATTTGTCAGGTCGATCATTTGGCTGTAATCTCATGAAGAGATTGAAATATGTAACAGCTGTCCCAGGACTCACTAGAAACAGATGCTGAGCCAGAGTTTCTGGAACAACGTGCTCATCAGCTCTAACACCGATGAGGGGAAGGAACTGGAAGCAGGGCCAGGCAGGGGAAGAAACCGAGCTGTGGTGCAGGTCCTGAAAGGCCATGGCCAGCGTGGCCAGGAATGCTGGTGGGAGTGCTGTCCATCAGAGATGGGCCCGGTGGCCACCTCCCTCAGCAAGGGCTGTGGGCCTTTGGGGAAGAGTGTGGCCATGGGTGAGGAGGGTCTCTTTAGCTGAGAAAGACCAGAAGAGCTGGAGGAGGGTGGTGGCCGGCACTTCCAGCATCAGATCCTGCCTTAAAGGGGAAACTGGGCAGCACAGCAGAGGGTCTACAAGACAGGTGTGTAAATTCGGGGGGTAGGCTGATTCCGATTCAGGAAGAGGAAGGGGTTAATGGGGCAGTGCAAGTATCCCAAGCCAGGGTCATGGCTGTGGGACCCGGGAGAGGCTCCTAAAGGAGCAGAGAGCGGTGACCCAAGTTAGAGAAGAAACCACCTACCTGTCCTCTTCTTGGGACATTTCAGATAGTAGACTTTCTTCTCACACCTACCTCTTGGGGAAAAGGTAGGAATTTTAGGCCTGGGAGAAGGTGAGATAACATTCCAGAGAATACTCTTGCATTTGACCTTTGTTACCTCTGTCTCTAGAAATAGGCTGACTACCT
Source organism: Neofelis nebulosa (assembly GCF_028018385.1). Lineage (NCBI taxonomy): Eukaryota > Metazoa > Chordata > Mammalia > Carnivora > Felidae > Neofelis > Neofelis nebulosa. The sequence goes on from NC_080783.1 coordinate 29,051,308, forward strand.
TCAGTAGAAAGGAACTTCAATGGTCTCGAGTCAGATTCAGCGTGCATTTATCGATCACCTCATGTATACCACCTTCTAAACTCGGTATTTTGTGTCCAGTCCCACATGCCCACACTCCCATCTTCATCAGTTTGTCGTGAAACTTACCCTTTGAGGGAATTTCTTTTCGTTTTTCAACTTACCCACTTGTTTATTTAAAAAAATACACACGGGCGCCTGGGTGGCGCAGTCGGTTAAGCGTCCGACTTCAGCCAGGTCATGATCTTGCGGTCTGTGAGTTTGAGCCCCACGTCGGGCTCTGGGCTGATGGCTCGGAGCCTGGCTCTGGGCTGATGGCTCGGAGCCTGGAGCCTGTTTCCGATTCTGTGTCTCCCTCTCTCTCTGCCCCTCCCCCGTTCATGCTCTGTCTCTCTCTGTCCCAAAAATAAATAAAAAACGTTGAAAAAAAAAAATTAAAAAAAAAAAAATACACACAGAGGACACCATTTTCTGAAAGTGGTGTGGCATCTCTAGAATCTTGTTACTAATGCGGCAAATCAGGTTCTCATTGTGTTTAAAAGCTACCCTGTTATCAACACTTTCATTATACTTGTAAAAGAAATCTTTAGGAGCAGGAATGCCTTTAGCTATGTTCTTAATTTTAAGAGATACAGCACAGCCCCTTTATAGTGGTTAAGTAGATTAGATCTAAAGGAGTGAACTAATACTGAGTTAATTATCACAAGATTGGTGGTTTCTATCAACCTCCTATAACAGACATAGATCAGAACAAGTAAACTAAACACACATTGTTTTCTACTATAAACCACAAAGTTCAACAACACAGTTTTTTTTTTAACATCTATTCATGTTTGGAGATGGAAAGAGATATGGAGTGTGAGCGGGGGAGGGGCAGAGAGAGAGGGAGGCACAGAATGTGAAGCAGCCTGCAGGCTCTGAGCTGTCACCATGGAGCCTGACGCGGGGCTTGAACTCACTAACTGCAAGATCGTGACGAGCTGAAGTCGAATGCTTAGCTGACCGAGCCACCCAGGCGCCCCCCGACAGCAGATTTTTAAAACAAACTTTAATATATGTGGTTTCCCATAATGAGCATTTATAGTTTTAAGGCTATCCAATAATAGTTCTTAGAACTCTTGAGACACACTTTCGAATATCATGAGAAGTCTCTTTGCAGCAAGAAACAGGCCTAGAGACCCAGCTTTAAGATACAGGACAGACAGTGGATTGATGCAGCTTAAATTATGGTAACTGGTATGTAAATATTCCATAATAATTTTCTCAACCATTTATCAAGATGTAATTTCTTACTGAAAGATTTGTCTATTCAAACACCTGTGTTGATTGTCTCCCAAACGTTCAAGGTTTCTCATTAATCGGCTCACTGAAGCTTGTAACTTCTGGCTTCCATTATAATTTCTATCCAGAGGTGTGTTAAAGGAGAATAGAATGTGAAGAATGTGATGCCTGTTAGTTTCTATTGCTACACTAACTAGACTTTGGGTTTTGAATAAGTTATCTGTTACGCATGTTCCATTTTGGCACAAACATGAGAATATGCATCAGGCCCAGTGACAGTGGCCTTAAGGAGGGGCAGATGCTAAAAAAGGCGTGGGGGTAGGTGGGTACCCCCAAAGCCGACCGGCACCCTATATTTCTGACCAGCCAATGTCAAGGGAGGGTCAGGAGCAGAGTTGGGCAGATGGGGGCATAGAGTGAAGGAGGGAGGGACTTTCTCAGAGCTATTTGAGATGTCACTGGGCTACCCTATGCTTGTGGCGTCCCAGTTATATTCAGTGCATGGTATGGAAGGAAGGTCTGGTCATTAGAGATTCCATCTCTTGTTCAACACGTGGAAACTAGAAAGGCACGTGGGGCCACACTATGGGCCACACTATGACTTTTTCGTGTCCCGCACTTGGTATCAGCACGTGGAGATGCTGCCCAGGTGTGATTTTGGAGTTCCGGTTTCCACGTCCTGGTCCCATAAATTCAACATCACGAGAGCAGTGCCAGCAACTGTAGTTGACAGTGAATCTGGCCATGTCACCCTCCGCAGGGACACGGGCGACGAGTAGTGTCTGGTGGAATAGTCTGTCATCGTAGTAGCTGTTTGCAGGGTTATCTGGGTAATTAAGGTGAAGGCAAAGTGGAAGGTTCTAGTGAGCCAGCATTTGGGACAATCTGTTGCTTTCGTAGACTGGAAGACCTAGAGGGGAGACACTTAAAGAGATTAGGAAGGGGCTGAAACGTGCTTACGCACCTTGTCACTTTCCTACCCAAACTTCTTGAGGGGTAAGGTCTTCAAGCCCTCTGCTTCCCATTCATACCCTTTTGTTAAAATCGTTTCCTTCTGAGGCTGGCCCTTTAACATCTTTTTCCACAGTACCGCTGAGTAAACAAAAAAACAGCATGAGAAGCCTCCTTTGGACCTTGAGGAATCTATTTAATTTGTGGTGGTTTGCATTTTGTTTGTAGGAGGAATAAAAACACAACAAGCCCTAGAAAATAACTACTTCATCACATCTTATAATTTATTCCACCAGGAGGCTGGAAGGCTGCCTCCAAATTTCCTCGGCACAATCTTTGAGGATTCGGTGGTTTATAGTAGCAAAACTGAAGTCACTGGAACAGTTCCAAATGCAAGAATTATAGTATTGGGTCCTTTAAGACAACACACGTGCACACACAGCCCCCAGCATTTCTGAATGCCTGGAAATCCTGATCAGGAATCTGCAAAGCAGGAAGTCAGGCTCTACTGCATGAAGTACGAGGCAAAATATTTAACACAGTGTGTGGTTTAACACCAAAAGATGGTTTGGTTAGACTTAGCCCGCTCTGCCTCATTCCCCGAGAGGACTTTTTTCTTAGCTGTTGCTTCAGAAAAGTCCTGTCTTAAATCATCAAGTCATATACAGGAGGTTGATGGCTTAAAAGTTAGGTAGATTGTGTAGAATGTGATCATAACCCATTGCTGGTTTTTAAAACCAGTTCATGGGAAAGAACCGATCTTTCTTTTAAAAAAGTGATTATTCCTTCTTCTCTCTCCCTTCTTTCTTTGTTGCCTAAACAATCGTAACTAAGACTAACAGTTTGCGAGAGCCTCTACCTTTAGGTATCAATTCTTGATCTCAGATGCCAGCTGTATACGTCTCATTTTGACCTAAAGTGTCTTGAAATCTGGAAACAGGTGTTGGCTAGGAAGCTAGAAAGGTGCTAATTTTCAACATCTGGCCTTGCTGCTCTGATCATCTGGGTGCTACAATATGTGGCCCAATGCTTCCCTTTAATCATTATCCTGGCTTGGAATCACTCTCCCCAGTAGGACCCATTTTCATTTAGTTAAAACCTTTTCTTCCTTCAACACCCATAGTTCCCATTCTGGTGGGAATCTGAGTGGAAGTGGGGAGCTGTAGAAGTGGAGGGTTTATAGGATGGACCCTGGGTTGGGTATGAAAAAAAAAAAAACAAACAACTGTGAGGAGTCAGGAGAAGGTGTAGGGATGGAGTGACCAGTAATCCAAATAACACTTAATTGGGACAGGGGACCAGGGACTGGTGGTGCTGGAAGGATCCCAATTCAAACCGGGCTGGCAATCAGTTAACTGAGGCCCCTCAGTAGAAGATGCCAGACAGCGTCTAGTATTGATACCAAGGGTGCCTGGGAAGGGGCATCTCCGTATATTCAAACCCCACATCCAGACCATCAGCAAATGCTACTCATCTGCTGTCCTTCTCAAAGATATTTAAAAATCTGATTCTCACCACCTCTTCCACCAGCACCTGGTTGGAGCTACCGTCTCACTTGGATTATCAAAATACCTGTTTTTGCTGCTTCTCAGTCTCAATCTAGCATCCAGATTAATCCTGTGAAAACCTATATCGGGTCATATCACCCCTCAATGGCTCCAAGTAAAAGCCAAAATCCTTACCAGGGCTGACAGGACCCTATACTGGTCTCCCTTCGTCTTGTCTCTCGGACACCATATCCTCCTTTTCTCTCCCTCTCACCCTCTGTCCTGATGCAATAGTCTGTCTACTATTTTCCTTTTCTTTCCAGGCATGCTCCCACCTCCCCCCCCCCCCCCCCCGAGAGTGACATGGGCCATTCTTCCAACTCCTTCAGATCTTTGCCTCTCAAGTCACCTTCCTGATGAATCCTCTCTGACTGCACCTTTATTTTTTTTTTATTTTTTATTTTTTTAATTTTTTTTTAACGTTTATTTATTTTTGAGATAGAGAGAGACAGAGCATGAACGGGGGAGGGGCAGAGAGAGAGGGAGACACAGAATCAGAAACAGGCTCCAGGCTCTGAGCCATCAGCCCAGAGCCTGACGCGGGGCTCGAACTCACGGACCGCGAGATGGTGACCTGAGCGGAAGTCGGACGCTTAACCGACTGAGCCACCCAGGCGCCCCAGACTGCACCTTTAAACATGGCACCCCTGACTCTGGCTTGCTCTGTCCCTCTTTTCTGCCATCCTTTTTTCTCCGTAGTGCTTATCATTTTCTGATGTACTATATATTTTCTTTTTAATGGTTATTTTCTGTTTCTTCCCAGCAGAGTGTAAGCACGTTTGCTTTCTAATGTATCCCAAGAACTTAGAACAGTGCATAGCATATAGTGAGCACTTGAGAAATATTTGTTGAATGAATGAATGAATGAGTTTGTTAAATAAGCTCCCAGTAATGACAAGGGGAAAAGGACCACTCAGACCATGTTGGCAAAAAGTCAATGGGATTAACAGGGTCCCAGGTCAGGGAGCTAAAGATAGGCTTTTGGGAAAAGAAATGCAAATAAGATAGTCCTTGTTTGTCAGGTGCTCATAGTGGGGGAGTTATGAACAGGGTGTTATCCATCAGAGAATGGTCAATGCCTATGGTTAAATAGGTTGAATATAGCCAGACACCAGCATTTCAGGACTTTAGCTCTTCTGTGAGTCTTTGTCACGGTCACTGTTTTATCCATCCATCTACCAATTCGTACATCCACCTAACCATCCATCCATCCATCCATCCATCCAGTCTTATTCATCCAACGTCTTTCCAAACCCACATTGGCATTGCTCAGATTTGAGCATCCACTCTACAGAACTGTGCATCTTTGTGAGCAGGAACCCCATGTCATCAAATCTTAAATCCTCCCATTCCTAATGTGATGCTTTGAATGAGTGAACCTTGGACAAGAGATTGTTCCTTTTCTTTGTAACCCAAGTGAAAGAATAATGAGAATGGATACGTTAATAAATCAAAGGTCTCAGAATTTTTAAAGTTGGAATTCAAATCTTTCTAATTGGTGCTGAAAACTCTCCCAGGGCTGCCCATCTGCCTTTGCTAATTCAATGTGTGCACTCTAAGTGAAATGTCTCATCTCCCGTGATCAATTCCTTTTGTTTGGGACCTTGATAAACCCAAGGCTGGTCCTGACGCTGGAAAAGAGGCTTTGTTCCTAGTTATTTATTCCATTAACTTCTAGGTTGTTTTTATCCATCCTACTGACTTCCTTTCTCTCTCTTCTTCCATATTCTTTTCACATAATAAGGCTCTTAAAGTAGGTGTGTCAGTGCTCCTCTAGACAGAGTTTAATTCCCCCCTGTCTGTCTTAGTCTCCTCAGGTTGCCGTAACAATGTGCCACAGACTGGGGGGGTTAAACAACAAATTTTTTTCTCCCAGAAATTCTGAGAGCTGGAAGTCTGGGATCAGGGTGCCAACAAGGTCAGGTTCTGGCGACAGCTCTCTTCCTAGCTTGCAGACAGCCACCTCCTTGCTGTGTCCTTGCATGGAGGTGCACAATGGTGGGGTGAAGGAGTTCTTTCCTCTTCTTAGATGGCCACTGGTACCATTGGATTAGGGTCCCACCCTTATGGCCTCATTTAACCTTAATTACCTCTCTAAAGGTCTTATCTCTAAATACAGTCTCATTGGGGGTTAGGGCTTCAACATAGGAGTTTGAGGAGGGAAGCAATTCAGTTCATAGCAGTGTCCTACTTCAAGATACCTAGTAGCAGGTATCGATGGGGTTAATTTCGTTGTAACTTCAATTTGCTCATAACTCCAAGCTGTGTTTATGCCCAGTCTTTATATTTTCTTTTTCACTTAGCATGCGTTTCAGCTCACCACTGAAATCAACTTCAGGGGATGTGATTTATAGACTAGTTTTGCTTTGCCCCAATTGTCAAGTTTTTACTTTACTCTAAATCTGGTTTCTTTTATTGTTGTTAAAAAACAGGTCAGTATGGAATCCTCTGTCCCCATTAAACATTTTGTACATGCTGTCCCATCTGGGCCTCATCTCCTCTCTCTTATCTGTAGTTACACAGACACATATACACTCTCTGCACATGGCTGTTTTCTTGAGATCACTCGAGCTTCTGTTTGAGAGGTTCAGACTGGGGGCACCTGGGCGGCTCAGTCAGTTAAGCGTCTGACTTAGGCTCAGGTCAGGATCTCATGGTTTGTGGGTTTGAGCCCTGCATCAGACTCTGTGCTGACAGCTCAGAGCCTGGAGTCTGCTTCAGATTCAGTGTCTCCCTCTCTCTGCCCCTCCCCTGTTCTCTCTCTCTCTCTCTCTCTCAAAAACAAATAAACATTAAAAAATAAAAAAATAAAACTTTTAAAAAAGGAGTTCAGGCTGGTCTGGGCCAGCCACCATGTCAGCAGAAGTCATATCATGCTTTATTTCCTTTCTAACATGTAAAGACGGCTGCTGTTTTGCAGATGGGGAAACTGAGGCTAGAGAATGTAAGAGAATTGCCACAGTCATTCAGTTTCTGAGCAGCAGTCAGAAGGCCCAAGAGGCCAAGGGTGGGGCTCAAACGTGTCTGAAGGTGAACTTCACCCATTTTGAAATGCACTTCACAGTGGTCCTGGTCCCCCCTTCAGAAATAGCAAAACAGCAGTGTTTTAGCTTTTATTGCTTCAGAGTCTTTACAAAGTGTCCTTCTCTCTCGTCTTTTCTTTGTCCTTATTGCCTCAATAAAACCTGTCTGGAGGAGTGAGGGGACATGCCTGGGAAGGGTGAGGGAGCATTTGGCCAGGTGTAAGGTTGCTAGACTTAGCAAATAGAATGAAGGACAGCTAGTTTTGAATTTCAGATAAGCGATAAATATTTAAGAGTAGGTATGTCCCATGCAACATTTGCAACGTATGTATGCTAAAACATTATTTATGTTTTATCTGAAGTTCCAATTTAACTGGATGTCCTGTATTTTATCTCGCAGCCCTAGCCAGATGGCTACTCTACAACTACATGTATCCTGTGAATAATGGTTATAAGCCTCTGGTGAGTCTGCTTAGAAAAGGAAACAAACAATAAAATCACTTTGAACTCTATTGTATTGAATTCAGTGACATTTTGATATCCTTTGACAATAAAAACAGCCATACAAATATTCTCAAACGAATGTGTGTTTTATTTTGGAAACGTTGACTTATGTTTATTTCTATCAGCTCAGTTCCTTTGATTTTCTGTGAATTCAGAATTTTATGTGAATTCATAATGTTGAGCACTAAGGAGCTGGAACACTGCCTGGGCTCCTCATGTTGAACTCATGTCTGGGTGAATGTGGACAAGCTATTTAGCTTCTCTTTTTGCCTCAATTTCTTCATCTGCAAAATGGAGATCATACTAGCACCCATCTTATAAGATTGTGTGAAGTGAAGAAATGTATATGAAAGTGACTATTCAAATGTATATGAAAGTATATGAAATGTATATGAAATGTATATGAAATGTATATGAAAGTATTAGCTCCCCTCTGCTTGCCCCACCACTCCATTCCTGAGAGTGGACAGCGTCACTTTCCAGACCACTGCAAAATACTAGACTATGGATCTTTAGTAAATGGTGTTGGGGAAACTGGACAGCGACATGTAGAAGAATGAACGTGGACCACTTTCTTACACCATACCCAAAAATAAACTCAAAATGGATGAAAGACCTCAGTGTAAGACAGGAAGCCATCAAAATCCTCGAGGAGAAAGCAGGCAAAGACCTCTTTGAACTCAGCCACAGCAACTTCTTACTCAACATGTCTCTGGAGATTAAGGGAAACAAAAGCAACAATGAACTGTTGGGACCTCATCAAGATAAAAGCTTCTGCGTGGTGAAGGAAACAATCAGCAAAACTAAAAGGCAACCAATGGAATGGGAGAAGATATTTGCAAATGACATATCAGATAAAGGGTTAGTATCCAAAATCTATAAGGAGCTTATCAAACTCAGCACCCCAAAAACAAATAATCCAGTGAGGAAATGGGCAGAAGACATGAATAGACACTTTTCCAAAGAAGACATCCAGATGGCTAATAGACACATGAAAAAATGTTCAACATCACACATCATCAGGGAAATACAAATCAAAACCACAATGAGATACCACCTCACACCCGTCAGAATGACTAACATTAACAACTCAGGCAACAACAGATGTTGGCAAGGATGCCGAGAAAGAGGAACCTTTTTGTGTTGCTGGTGGGAATGCAAACTGGTGCAGCCATTCTGGAAAACAGTGTGGAGGTTCCTCAAAAAATTAAAAATAGAATTATCCTACGATTCAGCAATTGCACTACTGGGCATTTATCCCAAGAATACAGGTGTGCTGTTTCGAAGGGGCACATGCACCCCAATTATTATATAGCATTGCTATCGACAATAGCCAAATTATGGGAAGAGTCCAAATGCCCATCAAATGATCAATGGATAAAGAAGATGTGGTTTATATATACAATGGAGTATTACTTGGCAATCAAAAAGAATGAAATCTTGCCATTTGCAATAATGTGAACAGAACTAGAATGTATCATGCTAAGCGAAATTAGTCAGAAAGAGACAAATATCATATGACTTCACTCCTATGTGGAATTTAAGATACTAAGCAGATGGAACATAAGGGAAAAGAAGCAAAAATAATATAAAGACAGGGAGGGGGACAAAACATAAGAGACTCTTAAGCATGGAGAACAAAATGAGGGTTGCTGGAGGGGTTGTGCATGGGAGGATGGGCTAAATGGGCAAGGGGCATTAAGAAGGACACTTGTTGGGATGAGCACTGGGTGTTACATGTTGGGGATGAATTACTGGGTTCTGCTCCTGAAATCATTTTTGTGCTATATGCAAAAAAAAAAAAAAAAAATACTAGGCTATAGACACAATAGCTATGTCTCGAAGAAATTTGATTCTTATTCTTTACTTCTACTATTACTCTTTACTAATACACAGGTACCAGCAAAGCCACACTCCCTGTTGTAACCCCTTAATCTACTGATTGATTTGTTCATTCAAGTATTCATTTGGCAGGCACTTATTGAGGACCTAACATGCACCAGGCACAGTGTTCTAGGAGCTGGGGATACCTTGTAAAGAGCAAAGTCGCTGTTTTCCAATGAGAATGGCTCATAATGATGGTCGGGTGGGGAGATAATGAACAGATAAGCAGGAAAATATATTACATTGTATTACATTGTATTGTACATATTATATTATATTGTATAATTTTACATTATATTATATTATATTATATTATATTATATTATATTATATCATATTATTATATTATTTTACATTATATTATCCTAATGTTTACGTGGAGCAACCAATTAGGGAAAAGGCTGTGAAACGGAGCATTGACTTTGGTTAGTGAAGATCACTGGTAACCATGATAACAAGTTTTTATTCCCTGAACGTTGTTCAACACAACGGGAGGAGGAGGAAGCTGAGAAGGCAACTTTGCTAAAACGGAAGCAGAAAAATGGGCGGCAGGTAAAAGGGGAAATGGAGTTCAGAGGCTTTTTGTTCTTTTCACGGGAGCTCTTCAGCAGGTCACATGTTTGTAAGCTGAAGGAAGGACCAAGTAGAGAGGAACTGATGGCATAGGAGGCACGGGACGGTGCTGGGAGTGAATGTGTGACAAGGCGCTGGAGGAAGGGATGGCAGCGGGCTGGAGGATCTGCTCTCACACTGCACCCAGGTCACTGCCTCCCTGCAGTAAAGCCTGGGGCAGAGGCTGGTCTGAGCGTGTGCAGCTGGGGGAGGGGCGGTGCAGGGGGCTTGGTTAATGTGGCAATGGGAAAATGTGGTATTTTTTTTCTGCCTTCTCCGTGAAATAAGACATAAAATACTGTCTTTCATTTCTCCTCTCAAATAATTATGGATTACTGATGAGCTGAAAATAATTGATGAGAAATGACTGCTTTCTCATTTCTATCAGGCTCTTGCCAAGCCCCTCCGAATAGCCTTGGAGATGTACCGTTGTCTCCCGGCTCTCTCGGGGCCCAGGGGATTGAGGCTCTGACTTATTTTAATTTCTTTCCAGACAGCTCTTTCAGCTCCCTGTGCCGTTCCCAGGATGAAGCACCAGTATTTTGATGTTTTTCACCCATCACGTGTTTCTCTCCATTGAGATAAACTTCTTCCAGGAGAAGCTGCCCATCTTGACAAGTCTGTTTCGCGTCTGTGCTCCGCTGCACAGCCAGACCCGAAAGTGACGGGAACTGACAAAATCTCTGAACTTGTCCCATTGGATTTGTCTAATGGGCCTTTCCCTGACATAGATGAAAAAGTCATTGACAGAAACAGACCATTTACCATGAACCTGAGCAGAGGTATAAGCAGCGACAGATGAAATAGGGCTCAAAATAAAGCTGGGAAATTCAGGACGCATATGATGGGCCCAGGGAGATCTCTGCTTTCAAATGCCAAGACGAAATGAATGATATTGAGTTTTGTAGCCCCAGGTTATCTGGCTGGTTAGCAGGAAAGCCAGGCTTCCACTCTCCATCTCTCTCCCTCTTCTGCACCAGAGAGAGGCTGCTAAGTGGTAACCTGGAGGGTGAGGGGTGACACTTCTGGGCCCAAGGGACTGACCTCTCTTTCCAAAGGTAGTGAGACCAAGAAAAAAGCACTATTTAAAATTTTGTGGACATTTAGAAATTCTAGTCTGTTGGCAAAATTCGTGTTGAAGAAAGCTTTCCAAATGGAAAAGTCACAACTTAGGAGGGATATTTTTAGGTTCTATAATTGACACCTAACGTGAACATCCTATAAACTCAATATTGGCCTTGGAAAGCCCTCGTATCACCCATAAAACATACAGCCCTGTATTCATATTTCTGTCCACTGCATTGGATTAAAGGTAAAAACAGAAGGGAAATCTGAATGCAGGTGCCTGGCCTTCAGACCAGTCTGCCTCTAAGGTGGCTATCAAATCTCCAGCTTTGAACGAGCACTGGGTGGAGAATGTAAGTGTTCCTGTTGGGTCATAGGCTTTACTTTATTCTCTTTTAATATTAAGGCTCGACAACCTTTATAGATGGTAAAAGATGTGTTTGTTATTGTGAGGGTTAAATGGAATGGTGGCAATGCATCAAATCCAGCTTAGGGCTGAAGTCTGGGTGTTGATTAATGCTGAAATAACACCACTCCAGTCCGTTTTCTTTAAGAAAGATCTTTAGATGATCCTGTCAATAGGTAAAAGCGAGGGCTAGGTCTCTAAAGGAAGGATGTTGGCTCACTGAAAAGTTAAAATTGCCTTTATTAAAATTTTTTTTTTTACAACATAGTTACAACATAGTGGTTTGGTAAGTCTATAGGTTATGCTCTGCTCACCCCAAGTGTAGCGACCATCTGTCACCATACACTGCCATTACATATCCTTGACTACGGTCCCTATGCTTCAAATTGGTTTACTAAGGCAGTTTCTTAAACACTTTTAAAACACAAAATGCAACTTAGGGCAAGAAGGTCCTATGCCGAAAGATGGTTGATTTGTTTTCAAAAGGGAAGAGAAGGACATCTTGGTAGCAGCCCAACACTGGAGTCTGGAGGAGAGAGGGTGGTAGGACAGGAAAGGACCAAAGGAGTAGAACCTTGGCAACATGCTGGGCCGCAGACACGGAGGGAGGGGGCCCGCAAGCGCTGATGTGCTCAGGAATAGAGATACTGAGCTTCGGCTTTCATTTTCCTTTTCTGGCTTTTGAAACTCCCTTGTGATCACCTAAACTACTTTCATAGTATGGGTGACCCGGTACAGCCCTAACGTGGTGGAAAATTATGCAACGGGTCAGAGTCCAAGTTGGGCTGGGAAAATGGGGAGGGCTCCCTAACCTTCCCCCAACCACCCCTCTCCCAAGGCTGGAAGCAATGTGGTATTAAGGAGAGATGATTGTTGCAGGTCGGAGGAGGTGCTCAATAGCAAGACCACCAGACAAGTCCAAGGTGGAGTGGAGACGGGAAGTTAGGCGCCAGGCCACAGAGAGGACACAGCTGCAACACCAAGGGCAAGGGTGGACTGAGCCAAAGGCCTTTCCCCCAAACGTGCTGAAGTTGGGGTTGTAGGCAATGCCACAGGTGCCAGCCTGTGGCATAAAGGATTGAAGGACCTCATATAACCTTAGCGCTAGACTCCTGCCGCCATTAGACTTGCCACAAGTCATTTCACAAAGCGGCAAGTTGCCCTGGCTTCTAGAACACGGTGGGGATGTGTCAAACTGAAACAAACACATTCTTGGGCTTCCTGAGGCTGTCGGTTTCTGGGCTGTGGCCCCTGTCCTGTGGAAGGTGACCCTCTAAAGGGGAAGTGCCACTCTGCTATGATGTGGTTGGGGCTCCTGCCTGCTTGTGTTTCCCACCAGGAGTCCTGAGACCTAGCACTGCCTGTGCACTCTTTCAAGAGGGGATTTATGACTGAGGGCCTGTGGACCAGATCCAAAGCCGCATCCCCGCCTGCCCCACGGGACATAGCTCAGTCTTTGGTCATTACGGAGAGGAGCAGAAATCCAATCTGTGTGTTGAGCATTGCGGGGCTTTAAAGGAAACGTGCACTCGGGCTTCTGCAAGATGCTGCCACCACGAGGCCGCCTCACCTCTGTCTTGGTCAGTGTCTCCTGAAAGCAGAGTCTTGGTCAAGGACGAGGTCAACATAGTTATTTGGGATCCTATCTCGGGAAACAGGAGCGGAGAGACTGAGGCAGGGAAGGGGGAAAAGCCAACATATGGGTGCATAACTCACGTATCTTCTGCAGGTATTCAGAAGGAGGCTGGGGCCTTGCTCTATTGGCTCCTGTCTCTTGGTAGTTGAGGGTTGGGCGAAGGGAGCAGTAAGCCCTCTGTGGGTCTGGGTTTTCCCTGTGCGGATCTCCCATAGCTTCAGGAAAGGCCCTGAGGCAGAGGAGCCAAGAGTGTTCTCTGAAGGAGCAAGCGTGAGGTGGGCCTTGTCAGAGTTGAGTCCGAGTTGAAGTGAGGGGGTGTGACGCAGGGCATCCAGATGATCGGTCAACATCTCTAATGCCAAAGAGCAGGATCCATCATTCTGGGAGTGCACTAGGATCTGGCACTGCTGACCTGACCCGGACTCAGCTTTACTGCCCTCTTCTGCATGGTCCCCCCTGCTCCATTATAGAAGCCAAGGATGCCTGTCCTGGGCTGTGCTTTTCCTCCTTGGCTTCCTTGCCCTTATTCTCAGTTTTCTACACATCAATGCATGGGAAGAGGCTGACATGTAGCAACAGCTCTAGAAATTAGTTCCCTTCTCGGGCGCCTGGGTGGCTCAGTCGGTTGAGCGTCTGACTTCGGCTCCGGTCATGATCTCACAGCCCGTGGGTTCGAGCCCCACATCAGGCTCTGTGCTGACAGCTCAGAGCCTGGAGCCTGCTTCAGATTCTGTGTCTCCCTCTCTCTCTGCCCCTCCCCGCTCATGCTCTGTCTCTCTCTCAACAATAAACATTCAAAAAAAAAAAAAAAAAAGAAAGAAATTAGTTCCCTTCTCTGTTTCCTCCTTCACTTCTATTGACCTTTTCCTCATAAAACATGGTGTCTATCAGGTTTAAGTCCCTCAGACTCTTTTCTTCTTTCTCCCTACTCCCCCAGTTGCAGCTCTCACCTCTCTGTCACTATCTCCATCAGAATATCTTGGGGAGGGTCCATCTTTCCAGCTCTGGCCCTTCGTTAATCTACACCCACCTCAGATTCACCTGGTTATTTTTATGCTCAAGTTTGGGAACCTCGCCTCTAGTGTGGAATCTCCAACAGATAGTTGAACATTCCATTCGGGCTGTCTCCCTCTCACCCCAGTTCAATATGCCTACGAGTGACTTTGCTTTCTATCCCCAACCCATGCCATCCTGCCTCTCCCCAGTATCTCTCTGCCCCCCACGGAGAAGGAGAACCCTGGTGCTTAATTTCTGTTCACGCTGTCAATCCTTGTCCACGTGTGTTCAAAATGCTGGAACCACGTTTGACTCCTCAGCCTCTTTGAAAGGGCAGTCCACCTGGTGTCCATAGGTCATGGTGGGGGTTACAGGGAGACAGTGGTGAGACCACCTGAAAGGGCAGATCAGGAAGTAAATGGTCAGGTTTTCTAGGGCTTCAGCAACACGGTGGGGCCCGTGGAGTCAGGTTGCTAGAGCTAAAAGGAAAGGATCGGTAGAGATTGGCTTGTCTGACCCCTCAGGTTACCACTGAAGAAACTGAACCTAGAGAGACAAAGAGCATTGACAAAGGTCACTCTTCCAGTTCATGCAAAAGTTGGACCTCAAGGGACAGTGCTCTCTCTGCCTTCCTTCCCAAAGTCCTTCCCACAGTGACACAATTAAATGGGGGAACCTGTGCCAGGTGCTTTTTAAGTTCAAGGAACAAAATACAGAAGTCAGACAAGAAAGGAAAGTTATTTCATACAAATGAAAATTTAGAGGTGTCTGGCTTCAGGGAACATTTGAGCCAGGAGCTTAAATATGTCAACAAGTGCAGGCAGATGGGATGCCCTTCTGAGCTTAACCTAGACCACATGAGCCCCAAGATCATGTGTGAGATTCAAATGGAAATAAGGGTTGTTGGAAGGGGAAGAGAAGACACTGGATGCTTAACAGGGTCAACAAAAAATCACTTCAAAATTCTCAACAGGGGACAGAGGTATGTGATCTGAAGTCTGAATGATCCAAGGTCATAGCCAGACTAGGTCCATTTCGGTAAAATCAGGGCGGAGGTCTGGTTTTGGGGTTGAAACTGAAGAGATTACAACAGCCAAGAGGGAGAAATGGGAGTTGTCTGAAAACTGGCCTGACATAATTCATCCCTGTGCCCTGAACATTCTTTCTGTCTCTTCAGGGAGGGCAGGGCTGCATTCTTGGGATGGCATGGGACTCTCACTGGGGAGCTGGGTGATTCTGGTGTCTCTAGGGTGTGGGGAAGGGGTGGAGGTGAGAAAGCAGCCCAGCCAGGACTAAACCATCCCTCTGGACAGCTGTCCTCCTGTGAGAGCTGGCCAGTGAGCAGGACCCCGGACCCTGGACCCTGTCCAATATTCTCTTGTTCTTCTTCACGGCGCCTGAGCATCTGTCTCTCCCTCTTGTCACCACCGCCAACCCTCAGCTCAGGTGGGAGTTGCTGGTGCCTGGGCCACTGCCAGAGCCTGCAAACTGGTTTCTCAGCCTTGCTTCTCACCGGCCCCAGTGCATTCTGTGCCGGGGTACTCAGCTCTGACACCAGGTTTGTTATAATGTCATTTCCCTGCCCGAAGGCCTTCAGTGAGCCCATGCTGCCTTCAGGACCAGATCCAAGCCCCTAATCTGGCTCACGTAGCACCTCCTCTGAGACCCTTTCACTGTGCCCATCATTCCCACCTCCAAAACCCAATAGCACTGAGAGTCTGTCCCACTTAGTTGGAACCACCAGCTTTTTCTGATTTCCATCATTAATTATGGTTTGTGTGTCTGTTTCCATACTCTGATTCCACAATAC
This sequence comes from Neofelis nebulosa, assembly GCF_028018385.1. Lineage (NCBI taxonomy): Eukaryota > Metazoa > Chordata > Mammalia > Carnivora > Felidae > Neofelis > Neofelis nebulosa. The sequence continues at coordinate 29,067,041 of NC_080783.1, forward strand.
CAGAGGACAGAGAAGGGCACGTCCAACCATTGCTCCAGGTACAGCTCTACACTGACTATGTGTAGTCAGTGGATAAGCAAAGAGCATTTGTTCATTGGGGTTAGACTCTTTGGCTTGGAGTCTTGGTCATTTAAGACTTCCTTGTTGTAATATTTTGTAATCTCTAGAAATGTGGGCTTGAATTATGAGCTAAGAAGGAGATGAATGGGAGGTATTTTCGCACTCCTTTCTTACAATTACTTTTCCTTGTCTGCTCAAGTTTATATCAGCATCAGTATCTACCTCTGACTTAACTTACCAGGAGATGCTCTTAAAACCTACCAGTGTGCGTTTCTAGAATTCAAACGGGCATATGAATTGAAAGACCAAATTTGTCATGCCTCCAGCATGCAGGCTCAGAGGAGGATGTCAAGCAACAACAACACAACGGCAGGTTGCGTGCGCGCGTGTGCGCGCGCGCGCACACACACACACACACACACACACACACACACGGAGCATGCATTTAGGACCAGAACAATTTTAAAGGGGATATTTGAAGCATTAAAAAATGACATAGGAATATTCTTTGTTGACTCTTATCCATTTCACTCTTCGGTAGCGATGAGGCCAAAAATCACTGCCTGAGAGCTCTCAGCATCCCTGTCCTGGAAAAGGGTGGATGTTGACTTTCCTAACAGGTATAAGTTTCAAAAGGGACAGCCTTTCGCTTCAGCAAGTAGGAAAAGAGGCTCTGTCAGGTGACTTTTGGCCGGAGAAATGGTGATAAGGCTGCTGGGTTCCTGGAGGAAGAACAAGACGCAACGGAGTCAGGTGTAAACCTGATATTTGGAGTTTCCCGACAACTTGGGTTGGTCAAATGCTGAATCCCCATTTATGTTCAAAACAAATGGAACCTCATTCTGTGACCAAAAGAGACTGCTCAGGTGTGGTGTTGCTCCAGAGGCAGCCAGGCAGAAGCCACCTTCCTGCAAGGGGACAGGCCCCCAATGTGAGGCAATCTGCTGGTGGGAACAGAGAAATATAGGGCAAGGGGTTGATAGGCCCCCAGAATACTTAATCCTGCTGTCCTCCCTCCTTCACCAGGGAAGCAACGGACTGGAAAATTAGTACTTCGAAAAATGCCTTCTTTTCTGTTACTACTACCTGAAATGCTGTGGAATTGTTTGGTCTCGTCTTGGAGGGTGGGTGGGCGGGTGGTGCCTTCGGGTCAGTAGACAGCAGGGCAGATCCTGGGTCTGTCTGTGTCAGCGACAGGGGCTGCATTTTCCAAAATGTTTATGCAGATGGAGACTATCGTCCTTGGTCCTGAGACACAAAAGTCGTAATTGTCGTTAGGGGCTGACTTGTGTCCTCCTCAAATTCATATGGTGAAGTGTAACTCCTAGGACCTCATAATGCTACTGCATTTGGAAACACGGCCTTCAAAAGGGTAATTAAGGAAAGATAAGGTCATAGGGGAGGGCCCTAATCCCCTGGGACTAGTCTCCTTACACACCCAGGAGACCAGGTGAAGACAGGAGAAAGCGGCCATCTACCAGCCAGAGAGAAGCCTCGGGAGAAATCAATCCTGCTGACACCTTGATCTTGGACTTCCAGCCTCCAGAGCTGTGACAAAATGAGTTTCTATTGTGGAAGCCAGCAGGTCCGCGGTACTTTTTTATGACAGCTGGAGCAGGTTAACGTGATTGAAGTTGAAGGAGTGGAGGGAGACAGACTTAAAATGGAGAAGCACAAGTTCTGGGCAGCCCTGGGTTTTATTATGAATGATAAAGGAAGGAATGCAATCATTCATTCAGCACATACTTTTATTTCAGACCCTGGGTGGGTAGCACGTAGAGGCTGGAAGAACCCTTCCTTTCACTGTCCCCAGTAGAGAAAACAAAGCATACCAGGGAATCTTAATAACCTCTGCCCACCAGCTGCTGGCCTCCTGCCTCTGGGAGGCAAGGATAAATCTGGTGATCCACTGACTACTCAACATGTAACAATGGCCACTGGAATGAAATTAACTATTGTCTTTTCACATTTCCACTGGACCTAACCTTGCAGGTCCAGTGTTATCCCTCCGCGTCAAGTTCTCAGCTTGAACATGAGCCCTCGTTCAAATTGCGAATGATCAAAATAGATAAAATATTTAGTGTCTTTTTATTGCCCCTCTCGGCAACGTGCAAGGTCCTGGTTGGCCTCATGCAAGGGGTATGGACAAGCCACTGGCTCACTTAGCAGCGCTTATAGGCTGCTGACAAATGGCTCTGGCAGGTGGTGCGGTGGAGGGGGAGGGCTTGCAGTCTGTCCCTGGGGACCCCGCGAGCGTCTCCGGGTAAAGTACCATCTCTCAAGCTTGAGAAGCCCAAGCTCCCTGCACCCGCCCCCCCCACCTCCTTCAGCTTATTTTTCTCTCCTGACTCATGTCTGCTGCCTCATTTGAGTTACTGTGCAAACGTTTAGCCAAGAAGCCATACCAGGCCTTGCGTTTATTTACGACCGCCCCAGGACTTTACAGCTGAGGCACCGAGGCAGCATTCCATGCCGAGCCTTCTGGTCAAATAAGGACAAAGTGAACCACGCCTTCCACTCTTGGCACTGAAGCACGTCCGTTAGAATGCTGTGTGCCAGACGCAAAAGCCTCCCCTACGCTGGGCCATTCTTCCCTGGCTCCCCAGTGACCCCAAAATCTTGGAGCCGTGAATTAGAAGAAAGAAGCACAGAATATCGCGCAGGGACCGGAGTGCCGGAGGACAGGAAGGCTTTTGTTTCTTCCTCTTTCTGGGCTTCCTGCAGGAAGTTGATTGTGCATTCTCCAAGTTCTAAGGCAAAAGTGCTTTGCCATTATGCAGTCTGGTTTGTCAGCAGGGAGCCTTCTAGAAAAACTCAAGGAGAGGCAAACAACGCGGTTGGCCTAAGACACATGTGTCTGCGTGCACACGCATGCATGCACACCCACGAAAGAGCCAAAGAAACGGAGATGGATGGGGCTGCCGTCCTGGAGGGATGATCAGCCTCGTGGCAGACATAAAAACTCCCCACAGGAGGAGTTTATAAACTAATGGGGGGCGGGGGTACAATTACACATAAAACTACTCTGACGATTCCAGACCAAAAAAAATGGTTTGGACAGTCAGCACTGTGGCTAAGCTTTGGTGACCAGATGAGTGAGAGCCTTTAGAAGGTTCTGATGCTTTGCTGTTACTCCATTTGCTCAATAAAAAATAAGCCGGGGGGGGAGGTGCCTGGGCGGCTCAGTCGGTTAAACGAAACGTCCGACTTTGGCTCAGGTCACGATCTCACGGTTCTTGAGTTTGAACCTGGCACCGAGGTCTGTGCTAAGAGTTCAGAGCCTGGAATCTGCTTTGGATTCTGTGTCTCCCTCTTTCTCTGTCCTTCCCCTGCTCATTTTTTCTCTCTCTCTCTCTGTCTCTCTCAAAAATAAACAAACATTAAAAAAATTAAAAAGTAATGAAAATAAAGAATATGCCTAATTTTGCAGCAGTTAGACCTACTGTGTGCAAAACCTCAGAGACAGAGTCTGGGGGAAACAGTGTCAGCTGTGGCCGTGCACGGACCCCAGCCTGCCTGCAAAAGGGGCCCAGTGCTATCAGATGTGCACTGCAGGAGGGGCGGTCAGAACGAGAGAGCAAACAAAATAGCGAGCATGATCCTGCCTCGAATGCTCTAAGTGCTTTGCGGCCATTTGAAGACAAGAGAGTAAACAACCTCCCATCTCCTTCCTATACATTAGTGCTCGGCAAATATTTGGATGATCTCGGCAGGGACGGTTTTCAAGGAATCCTTGTGGGGTGGGGACGGAGAAGGCTTCTTTATAAGATAAATATTTATAGCTAAAGTAAAAGAGCTAAAGGAAAAGGAAATGGACTCTAGACTTCCCATAGATATTTTCTTATCTCTTGGTCATTTCCTTTTGGGGACATTGCTTCCTGTCCCATCCTCTCTGCCCCCGGGCCTCCACCTGCTCCTCTTGTCTTGTCTCTAAGGGAGTTCCTGCCATTCCCAGCTGTCCCCAGGAGTCCAAGATCCTCACTCCTGCTGGCTCGGTGAGGTAAAAAGGGCCTACACTCCATCCGGTAATCAGCTTTCAGCCCAGCACTATCTATGGGGTTTCCGAGAGTCTTTGAGGCACGCATACTTTCACAGCTTGGATAACAAGGGCTTTCTGCCTCATTCTGCTTCCCACCCTTCTTCTTGGTCCCCCGCCTCCTTCCCCCTGCTGCTCAGACTTTATCTAGCCAGCAGCCTTCAGGAGCCCTGGGGACTCCCCACCACCAGGGGCAGCTGGGAGGCCACACGACTTGCACGGAGCACAGACCCTTGGCCACAGCATGGCTGGGATGTGAACCGCCTGCCTGTACGGCAGGGACACACGTTCCTGAAGGATCCTTTTTGGGGGAGGGAGAAGGAGAAGGAGGAGACAAAAGGAGGACAAAAGGAGAAAGGTGGACAGCTCAGGACCGCACTTCTTTACTGTTCATTTCCAAATGGGATGACAGAGCTCTGTCAAGTCCACAGGGGCTGTGTCTGGCATGAGTCAGCAACCAGTGCAATTTACTGCCAGTTGATTAAATTAGCATTTGTTATAAGCCAGAAAGGGGAGGGGGGTGTTGTGTGCAGGGATAGATGGAGAATGAAGAAAATCTTCTTCATGCCTTTTGAATTATTTATGGCCTGGAACTTTACATGCTAAAACCTAACCAGACTTGATAGAGGGAGCCTGGGAAGGATTCTCTCTTCCCTTAAAGCCACAGAGCACATGCTTTTGGTCTCCTTGGAGGACTAGGAGAGTGCTAACAATGACAGACTCTACCGGAGCGAGTGGAACTCTCCATTTTACTGTGACCTTGAAAATAGATACGCTGCACAGAAATCTTGCTTCCACTAGGCACAGGAAGACTTAGATTTCTCAGTAAGCTTTTGAGCAATGGATGTGAATGTGTGAATGCATTCCGCTTGGATTCTGCCGAGTGGGAACGTGGGACGGCCGTCAGATCAGTGGACAAAGGATAGGTCTCTTGGATTCCGCCCCTGGCGCCCAGCCAGATGGGAAAGAAACAAAGACTCCAGAGCCTCTGCCTTCCTTCCCCCATGCGTCTCCCTCCTCCCTCCTCTACACACCACCCCCCCTTCCCCTGCCTTTACCGCCTTGCAGCCCAGTATTTGGAGAGAGTCTGCTGACTCCTCTCACGTTTTGGGAAATCATGTGTAATTGTTTAGGATGTAAAAATGAAGCGATTCAATCTCAGAAAGGGGCTCCCCTTTTGGGAGGTGGGTGCCTGCAGAAGAGCACGAATTCCATGCAGGGTGTGTGCGCAGGGAGCCTGGCAGGGTGGAGGGGAGCAGCGTGTGGAGAACACCTGGACGCACTCCAGCTGGGCATCAGGGTGGCCTGGCGAGCGTCTTTGGTCCGTGGCTCTTCTGACTGCTGGAAGCAGCAGGGCAGCCGGCACACCAGCCCAGAGGAGCTGCCTCTGTTCATAGTCAAGATCTGAAGCTTTTGTCCGGTGAAAAGGCAAACTCTTGGGGTCCTCCTATAGACTCACAGTATACCTCCAAAGCTGCTACTTCAGGATAGGGCTCCTTCTCCTTACCTCAAATGCTGCCCGTGGACCACACTGGAAGGCAGGCTTTTTGCCCAGAAGCAGGTGACTCTATCTCGAGAGATGCAAGAAAAAAAGAGCCAGGGGAGAGTGGCTGAATGAGGCGGGACAGAAGCAGCATGACAGATAACGGGACTGGAGACAAAGAGTGGGGATGGGTGCTTTGGTTAAAAAAAAAAAAAAAAAAAGGAATGCAATCCTTTCCTCGCCTCATCACTGCTAGCTCGGTTTACCCGTCAATGCAATATGTATATAAAACCTGAATCCAAGGCTGACCTTTTAGTAAGAACTGAGTCATTTTTTTTCCAGTCGCTAACCTAAGTCTTACATTTTCAGCTGTGTATAAGCTCAGCAAAGCAGGCAGTGTCCACTGGAGTCCTGGCACATGCAAAATGACCTACGAATTTATAGTGGAGAATGGAAAGGATCACAGTGTCGAGCCCCAGCGCGGGGTTTCCCTGTGCCCCCATTTCAGCACCAAAAGGGGTCCATCCTAGGCCACAGGGGAAGGGCTTGCTTCCTACAGCCAGGATACTGTGCACTGCCCTCTCGTTCCATTGCTGCACCAAGAAGCAAGTTGAGGTCATTTTCATAATTAAGGCAAAACCTCCCTTTCTACTCGAATTACTGAGATATTTCAGGCAAATGTAGATTTCCAAAAAAAAAAAAAAATTAAATGGCGCAATTTGAGTTTGGGAACTCATTAAAAAGCAGTGAGACTTCCTGTATTGCATCAATTATAAACAATTTGGAGGGAAGAGAGGTTGCTTTTTTTCCTCTTAAAGAAATTATCTGGAAAATTACCCAGGTCTTTGCTTCCTCTTTTCAGATGAGATCTGGACAGGCTATGTTAAGTACAATAACCTCATTAGGACAGGTTGAAATGATAAAACCAGGAGAGGAAACCGAGAAGCCCAAACCCTGTCCTTAGGCTTGCCTCCAGCCTGCCTCGCCTCTGATAAATCAGTTCATGTCTCCAGGCACTAGCATCTTTTCCTTTTTCCCCCACTGAAATGGAGCCAAACCCCTTTGCCACTTGTCTACTTTATAGGAATGCTCTAAAAATTAATATTCACTGTGAACCCAGGAGAACCTCAAAGGAATGATCCTATCTCAGCGCAAAACATTATCTGTTTTGTTTCGTCTGTCGCTCTGAGTTGGCACTGATACATTGTTCAGAATCTTTCTAAAAAATCTCCTTTCTGTTTCTGACCCCCATGACCCATAATGATTGGAAACAGTGTACTGGAATAAATCCACGAAAGAAATGTTTTTGCCTGTCCATCAACTCAGCCAATAGGGTTGAAAGTGACTGTGATCATTTTAAGTGGTTCAATGAATGTATAAGCCATGTACTATGGAAGGAGCACCAGTCACTGCCGATCTTATCCTTCTTTGCCCAGGTTTTTCTTAGTGTTCGAATTGGTATGGAGAGGAGGATGGAGATTTGGGTCTTAGGGATTTGGGGAGGTGAGTCATGCTGAGGAGCTATGTGATTTTACTTACTCAATGTTTCTAGAATCTATCCTCACCCTTTCCATCCCTAATACCCTACTCTGACTCAGGCTTTTATGGTCTCTTGCCTGGATGTCTGAAGCCCCGTTGGAGCTGGCCCTCTTGAGTACGGTGTTACCTGCTAAGCAGTTCCCCATACTGCTGCGAAAGAGTCCTTCCAGAAAGCAGGCTTCGCCAAGTCGGTGCCTCCATTGTCCAGAAACCACAGTCCAGGCTCTCCCAGGGGAGGGACTTCCACGCTCCGTCAACGCCTTGGTGACCTGTGTGTCCAGCTTCACTTCCTGCCATTCCCTGCCCTGCACATTCCTGTTCACGGACGGCAAACTGACTATGCTTTCTTGACATGGACCGTGCTACTGTTTACCTTTGGGCCTTCGCTCTTGCCATCCTGTCTGTCATGGGTATCTCAGAGCGAGCAGACAAAAACAAACAGCAAACAATCAACGAGCACCCTTAGCTCTTCAATCATCCTCAGGACTCAGATCATGCGGTATGGGGCACGTACCCTCTGTGCCTCACTCCCCTTTCTTGTGTTCTCCTCCAGGGTAGGGCTGTCTTCTGAAACCCCCCCCACCCCTCCCCCCACCTTGGGCAAGGCTGTAGCAACAAGGTGGCATGTAAGGTTATATGGATCTTGATTATATGCGCATGTCTACCCTCTCTGAGGAGAGGGAACTTGTCTTTTCCATTTCTGTATCTTGAGTAGTACCTGGCTCAAGAAGGGACCCAGTAAATCGTTACATACACCCCTCTTAAGTAGCTTCTATGTGTAAGGCACTGTGTTAAATGTTTGTGGAGAAAGTTTCCAATGCTACGCCGTTCAAAGAGAAAAACTGGTAAGTATATCAATGCATATTTAAGTGAATTCCTTATTTTCCTTTGAATGAATGATCCAGAGTTATGCAAATAATTAGCAGTTGGGGGGAACCCTGTGTCAACAGCGGGCCATCTGGCAGTGTGAAGTCATAGCAGGTTGCTTCGCTTTGCTGCCACCACTCTGGGCCTGGGGCTTTCTTGTGGCTGTGGCCTTGGGTATAGAGACCTCCCCCTTCTCTGGAGTTCTCTGCCTTGTGTTCTGTTGCCATGGCAACAACCCACTTTTCATTCTGGACTTCCTGCATAGGAGAAGGGAATCTTTTACTACCAGGGCATAAACGAGGAGGGGTTATTAGAGAAGTAAGTTGACAAGGTTAATCATCAACACATTATACTAGTTCCATAAATTCTGCTTTAGCGGTAGGGGAGTTTTTTAGATGTTTGTGGCAGTCCTGAAAACTAGAATCGCTGTCCGGATATGAGATTTGGGGTACCCTTTGTTTAGATATCTATGTGCCTGTTGTGATTCTATTTTTAATGAGAAAAATATTTTTGCTCTCCAAGTATATGGAAAACCTATTTTCAGTAATTCAGTGTATTAAAGACGAGAGCAAAATTTCTAGGAGGAAGGCTGAATGATCTTGCAAGGTGTGGAAGGCTGGGATAAAGCAAGATACTAACACCTGTCCAACTCTATAATAAGGCTGTTCAAATCTGTTAAGAGATTATGTGGAAACATAATAATGTATCATTTGAATACTTTATTTGGAATAGAGTCACCTTTAAAAAAAAGAAATTGCTAGCAGACTTGCTTTCTACATACCTTTCTGTATCCAGGCCTGCGAGTGCAGGTGTCTCTTACAGAGTGATTCACTGTTTGGGGACTACAGAAGTCTGATACAGAGACGCCATGTGCTCTAGGCAAGATGTCTTAATCTGGCTGTGTGAGCCCAGCCTCCTTGTAGCTCAGCATCTTTTCCTTTTCTCCCAGAAGAATCGAATTTCTCTTTCTAGTTCAAATACGAGCTTACCCCTGGCCTAGGCTGAGTTCCCTTTGACTTTTTACCAAGGCAGCTTCTCTTTTCCGGTGTCCAGCTTTTACTCCCAAGACAGATGGAGACCTTGCTTTGTCGAAGGGGCAGGTCTCTGATGAGTTTCACGGAACGATGCGGTTCTCTGTCTTTTGCCTCCTCCTGATGCCTGGGTTCCCCTTCTCTCCGATATGCCTCACAACTCCAGCCCATTTGTCTTCTCTCGAAGGAGCCAGACAAGATTCTCATTTATTCACTTGCAATCAGCTACCCACATCGCACAGAGACGCACAGCATGCATGAGCATTATTATACCAGGGGCATCGTATGCTCGGGCATGGGCCAGGGAGCAGTGGGGACTTGGCTGGCAGGCTTATCTGTGACAGACGTGATCAGTAGACAGTTTTTCTGTCAAAAATGAAGGTGATACTTTGCTTACTAGGCATCATTCTTGGTGGCTGCCCTGAGTGGGCTGCCATATTTCGTTCCCTATGACTCAGTAGGTAGCCATAGCCATTTGGATTGGGGGGCAGCTCATGGACAGATCCAATTGGACTTTGTGCGCTGGGATTCTTAAGAAATCCCAGTGAGGTAGTGACCAATGTGAGTTTGGAGTAGCCAAAGTGGGCCATGTCCAGGCTGTAGGTACAAGGGAGTAGGAATGAGGATTAAGTAGAAGCTGTTGGGTACAAAAAGGCAACACAGAGCATACAGAAAGAATAAACTAGTTAGTAGGCAAAGGAGAACAGAGTATACACACAAAAGAGGGGGAAGAGAAATACTAAGAGAGTCAGAGGGAGGTGTAAAGAGAAGACTGGAAGAGGAGGGTGGAGGGAGAGAAGGAGAGAGAGAAGGAAGTGGGGAGAAAGTTAGACGGAAGGAGGGAGAAAGGGAAAATCCTTAATGTGCTTCCATTCCATTTGGATTCCCATGGAGTAGCATAAACCAGTACTTAAAGGAACATTCCTTGAAGCCTGCCCATTTTGGTTCAAATCCTGGCTCCTTGCTTGCTAGCTTTTAACCTTGGCACTTACTCTTTGTTTTGTTTTGTTTTGTTTTTACCTTGGCTTCCTCATCTGTATAGTGGGGAGAAGTACAGTATCTCCCTCAAAGGGCTATTGTGAGGAAGAAATCAGCTAACACACGTAAAGCATTTATCAGGGTGCCTGGCATGCTGTGTAAGTGTGATCTATTTTTATTACAGAAGATCTTGGTTTCAACAGAATGTCTCTCTTACTACCTCATGGGGCTTCCTGACTTCAGTCCCCTGGCCCCCAATCCGAGTTGAACGCATTTGTGGGTATCTGCTCCTTATCATCAAAAACAGCTTAACTGCAATACCTTAAGGGTACTTTCCAGATTTTGAATCTTCTAAAAAGTCATATTTTCTTTGGCATTTTATAAATTTAGGATAAAAAGAGAAACTGTGGGCCTTGTGGGAACAGAAATAGGCAGAGTGAAAGAGGAGGCTTTCGAAGTGTGTACATTGTCCAAACAAGCCATCTCTCATTTGGGCAGGCAGAGTGGAGGGGGGGACCTTCCCCCCCATCTGGGGTTACTTCTGGGGGCCAAACGCCACATGAACAATGATGCTTTCTTTGATGGCAGGTTTCCTCGCTTCTTCCGTATTGAATAGACATGCTCCCTCCGATTTGCTTCCCTCCAGCATATTGCTTCATTTTTACCCTAAAGCTTGTAGCCTTCACACTACTCACCTCGTGTGACTGTGTTTCAGGTGTTCTTACAAGGGCTGGCGACACAGTTCCACTTCCAAACCCTGAGCACAAAGCCCACGGAGGGATCCCACAGTGGCTAACACTGTCCCAGAAACCTAGCTTGTGTTTTGCCCACCTGGAGAGGAGACCCCTGCTGTGACAGCGTGCTGAAGGCCTGTATTAGTTTGCTGAAGCTGCCTAGCCAAAGTGTCGCAAACTGGGTGGCTTAACAGAAATTTATTTTCTCAGAATTCTGACGAGAGGTCTAAAATTGAGACATCGCGCCCTTCCGAAGGCCATGAGGCCGCGAGCAAAAGTCGGTGTTTGCCTGTCTCCCGGCTTCTGGTGGTTGGCTGACCATCTTTGGTGTTCCTTGTCTTCTGCTCCATCAACCTGATCTCGGCCTTCGTTTTCACGTTGGCGGTCTCCCTGGGCGTTGGGTGTATCTCTGTTGTCCTCTTTTTATAAGACGCCGTCCATATTGAATTAGGACCCACCTTGATGGCCGCATTGTAACTCGATTACCTCTGTAAAGACCCCATCTCTAAATTAGGTCTCATTCTAAGGTACCGGGGTGAGGACTCCAACATAACTTACTTTATTGACACAGTGCGACCCATAACACTGATATATCTGAGGAGTGAATGCTGAAATGGCTCCTGGGGTTGACAGGTGGGTGACTGGGTATAATGCTGGTTTCCTGATAATGGTGTACTTGTGAAGTAAGCCCAGTGACTGTAGCAGTTGTAAGTCATACCCTCATTGCTTAACACTCTCTTGGCTTTTGTAATTTCATACCCTCTTGGTTTTTCTCTACTGGCTTTTCTTCCTTAGAATCCTTGGCTGGACCCCTAAGTGTTGCTTTGCCTCGGGATCTGCACCTTGACTCCTCTTCTTCTCCATCCACATCCTTACTTTGGGGAATCTCATCCAGTTCTGTGGCCTTAAATACCATCGTTAGAGTCATGTCTCTCAAATGTATACCCCTATTCTTAAGCCCTGGTCCATTTTGGAAACCCACACTCATATACTCTGTTATGTATTGCTTTGTAGTCACATTCCCTTAGATGTTGAAGAAGCATCTCAAACTTTTAATGTCCAGCACTGAAATCTTGATTTTCTCCCATAAATATGCTCCTGCCCCTGTGTCCTCTGTCTCAGTAAATGGCACCTCTGTGGCTAGTCTAGTCCTAGGAATCCTCCTTGGCCCCTTGCTTTTCTCCTCCATTCAGCCCAACTGCAGACCTGTAGATGACGGTTGCTTTGAGACCTCCCCAGAGCCTGTGTACCTCTCACCATCCCTGTGGCCCCCATGGTGCTCCAGGCCTCCAACATCTCTTACCTGTGTGACCGTAAGAGCCTCCTAAATGATCTCCCTCCTTCTACTCTTGTTGGCCCATCCTTCCTGATGGTTCAGACTCATGTAGGTCAGATCCTGTTCCTCCTTTGCTTTAAATTCTCCACAGGCTCCTCATTGCACTGAGAAGAAAATACAAGCTCTTTCCTCTGACCAAGTAGCCCACAATGGTCAGGCCTCTGCCCACCACTCTCCCACTCCTTGTAGAAAGTCATCCAAGTCCGTTCCTTCTTGAGGGCTCCCACTAGCTACATCCTCTTTCTAGAGAGCTCCTCTTTCACACGTTCAGTTGACTTTACTTCTTCTTGTCGTTTATGTCGCAGCTTAAACTTCACTTCCCCAGAGAGGCCCTCCCTGACCACGCAACATAAAGCACAACCACACCCCATGTATTTCCTGATTAATTTTAATCCTAGCACTTATCGCTGCCTGCTATGTTTTTATTTATTTACTGTCTGTCTCCTCCCACTAGAATAGAAGCTGCATAACAGTAGGTACATTGTCCTACTTTCCCATTTTATATCCTTAGGGCCTGAAGCAGTGCCTTGCACAATTTAAGCGTCAACATGAATTTGTCGAATGAATGAATGGACATTCTGGGCAGGAAAGATGAAGGGAACCTATGGTTAGAATATGTACCACGTGTCAGGCATGGTTCAAGCCTTTACTGCCAGGATTCATTTTGACCTTCATAAAATCCTTTAAATTATGTGTTCTTTCCCTTTGACAGATGAGGAAACTGAGGCTTTGAGAGACTAAGGAGACTGATTCAACAACTCATAAATTACAGAGCTGAAGTTCTAACTGGTTTCCACATGTTTTCTACTATGACATAAGCTGGAAGTGAGAAGTGCATCATATAACCGATGTTTCAGAAATAAAAGTGAAAGCAAGTGATTGAAAAGTATTAGGTACAATGGTTGCTTCTGGGTCAACTAAAGAAGCTACTTTTTTTTACCTAATCTTTCTAAAACTGGAAAGTTTAATTGGAGGATTAAAGATTTCCACAGTAGAAGTTGTGCTAAGGACAGATAACCTGAAATGGAAGTTTTGACTTTTTTTTTTCAACGTTTTTTTAAATTTTTTAATTTTTTTATTTTTGGGACAGAGAGAGACAAAGCATGAACGGGGGAGGGGCAGAGAGAGAGGGAGACACAGAATCGGAAACAGGCTCCAGGCTCCGAGCCATCAGCCTAGAGCCTGACGCGGGGCTCGAACTCACAGACCGGGAGATCGTGACCTGGCTGAAGTTGGACGCTTAACCGACTGCGCCACCCAGGCGCCCCTGGAAGTTTTGACTTTTAATGAAAGGAAACTTGTTAAAAGCAAAACAAAAAAGTGGAATATTTTTATTATTATACTGTTTTGGGATTCAGGACCAAGAGACACATTGTATGTCATGATTGGTGGCGGTGGTAGGGGTGGGGTGGAGGGAGCGTGAATGGTTTTCCAACATGCTCTACGCCTAGTACAGTGCTACCTGGGCGTAGCACCATGGCACATGCTCAAGAATATTTGTTGAGTGAATGAATGGGGAGAAATAAGATATGCAAGTCTTTGCCTCCTCCCGTGTGCTCTTCACAATGAGCAAAGGTAGGGATGGGGAAACTTCAACTGGCTGGGTGACTGGAAACAAGTTAAGAGACCTCACCAGGTTGCATCAGCAAGCCCCTGTGCTCAAAGTGTGTGGACGTCCCCCTCCCCGTTCCTAGGGTGCATCCCCCCCCCCACCTGCATGCTTGTTTATCCCTCTTATGCCTGTGAGGGAGTGAAGATGTGATGTGTTACTTTGTAAAGATTACCGACTCTCTCTTATTATCCTCTAATGACCCAGCATCCATCTTTTGTTGGTTGTGGTTATGTTTTGGGAGAGCATGATTTAATCCATGATGCAGTGCATTCTTGGTGATAATGAGCTATGAAGAATGGGGTCCTACTGTAATTTATTTCAGTATTCAATAGATTTCAAATTACTGTATAGAAATACCAGGAATAATCTCATGAATAAAAGAAATAAAGGGGGAATTTATGCGATCTTTACATTCCCTAAGGAAATAATTCAAGTACAAAAAGAAGAAACTAAATTTAGGTAATCAAAAATCAAGGTGTTTAAAGAAGAGCTGTTGTTTTGCAAGATCTGAAATAAGCATATGGAATGCAGCAAAAAGTGGGAAGGGTGCCAGTTTACAGGAAGCCAGTAGCATGAACCAGTACAACTGTTTGCAGAGAAAATTATCCAGGTCAAAACAAAGTAGGTGATTCAATTTACAAAGGACATAAAAGACAATAGGAAAAGATTCTTTATATACCCAGCAGAAAGCACCAGGGAAGCTTTACCTCCTGATTAGATGTGGAGATGTCAGGGTAGGTAACACCAAAGACGTATTTTAATGGAAAGTTGTGCTAACACTGGGATTGTAGGCCAGGTTCCCCAGGCAGTAGACTCTGCAGTGGATATTTGCATGCAAGTGTTTTGGGGGCAGTGCGCTGGGAACAGCCCCTGTTTGGAGGGTGAGGGGATTGAACAGGGATGCACCCGCAACAGAGGCCTCAGTGGGTTTTACCTGGAGCTCTGGAGCTGGGATGGCCCTTCAGAGATGTCCCACGTTGAGACAAGGGGATGGGGCCTTTGTACCCCTATACCAACCAGTTAATTAGACGTGCACTGTTCCCAGGAGGGGGCATAACCTAGAGTAAGGCAGCTCCCTTCTGTAATTCCTGGGGAGGAACTTAGCTGTGAGCCGTCAAGAGCTGACACTTTTGGCAGCTGGAGGAAGAGAGGGCTCAGTCTCGAAGGGGTGGGGCCTCCACAGAGCACCATAGTGTCTAGTCTACTGGAACCAGCACTGAGGGCTTGAAAAGAAAAAAGATGATAGACTATTGCTTAACATAAGATACATACATTTTCTTTTTTTTTTTTTAATTTTTTTTTTAACGTTTATTTATTTTTGAGACAGAGAGAGACAGAGCATGAACGGGCGAGGGTCAGAGAGAGATGGAGACACAGAATCTGAAACAGGCTCCAGGCTCTGAGCTGTCAGCACAGAGCCCGACGCGGGGCTCGAAATCACGGACTGTGAGATCGTGACCTGAGCCGAAGTCGGCCGCTTAACCGACTGAGCCACCTAGGCGCCCCAAGATACATACATTTTCTAAAGATTTTATTTTTGAATAATCTCTACACCCAACATGGGGCGGGCTCAAACCCACACTCCTGAGATCAAGGGTCACACGCTCCACCAACTGAGCCAGCTAGGCATCCCTGCATAAGATATTTTCTAAATGTGATTCTCTGTTGACCATCCACTTTTCCCGGGGTCACTACAGTAGCCTTACTACAGCTCTCTCTCACTTGCATGCTTGGCCCCCTTTAGACTACAGGTGGAACAGTCTGGAAACACAAATCAAATTCTCTCATATCTCTGCTTAATATCCTTCCTGATTTTCTATCTTTCGTATTATAAAATCCCAACTCTTTGGCCTGCCCTTTAAAAATAGGATGGCCATATAATTTATTATGCAAACCAGGACACTTTTGAGAATAAAGAGCCTTATCAGTAATTACTCAGGGACAACGGTCTAAACGAGGACTGTTCTTAGCAAACTGGGATGGATGTTCACCCAACCTGTAAGCTTCCTGATAATGACCACCCCTTACCTTCATTTCACCCTCTTTCCAAAGTCCACTCCCATTTGCCTTCCATTAGGTGCTAGACCAGAAGAGGACCCCAGGGCCCTTGCATTCATCACTTCCTTCTACTCACTTTTTAAGGCTGTCCCTCCCTCTTGCACTCTCCAGAGCTCAGCTTAAAATGCTCCTATTCAGAAAGGCTGTCACATTTATTTTCCATCATAGCACCTGTTTATTTTAGCCACGGTCCTAACTATAATCTGAAATTGCAGTCACTAGATTTTATGCTGTCTTGCATACCAATGTATCCCCAGTGATTAGCCCAGTGCTAGTTCATACATGTTTGGTAGTCAGTAAATACAAAGAAGTGAATGAAGGAAGAGCTTGGGAAATTGTTTTGAAACAAAACAGTGTGTGTGTGTGTGTGTGTGTGTGTGTGTGTGTTTTCAATGAAACACCCAAAGACCAGCAAAGGACAAACACATCACCTACACTGGGAATTGTAGATGTGCCTGCTGACCCTGGAAATGTGGACATAGAAGAATGCAAAACATTAAACAATCAATTTGCAAACACCTAGAGGATCACAAGCTGCTGGATAATAACCAGCAGTTTAGCGATGAAGAGATATTGTCAGAACAATCTAATTTCCTTTTAAGACAGAGGGACCTTCATCAAAAGCATTTATTAAGTGTCTGCACACAGCCAGGAGAAGCCTGTCAGAGGTGGAGGGGCTTGTATTCATCTGTGAAGCATCAGATTTAATATGTGTCTTGACTTCAGCTAAAATCTGATTTTGTTTCTGCGATAATTTCCTATCACAGGCCAAGCAAATATGAGTTATTTACGGTAGAAAATGGTAGCAGAAAGTTACAGGGGTAAGCCCAGAATAATTACCAAGGCCTTTAAAAGTTGCCAAAACCCTAATGATTCTAGGTGAAATCAGTTTAAAGGTGAAAAAGGGTGGCCTTTTGTTCAGATCAACTGAGGCTGACTTTTCAGTGCTTTGCCTCCTAACACCTGCTTGTCCTGGGAAACAGAGTTGCCCTCAGATTAGCAGCTGATTTATTCTAGGTGCATTTGGAATGGTTACTGAATGCCCCTCTCTGAGAGAGGGTCCAAATGAACTATTGGAAGCACAAACTCTGATACTGATTCACACACAAGCATCAAGGTCAGAATTGTAGGATAAAAGTAATACCCTTGCAGGGATCCAAAAGCCACATGGATGCTCCCAGATATCGGTGCTAGGCATTGTAACCTTGACTTTCAGACACAGACAACATTTTGGCCCGAGCTGACACAGACTCATCCCAGCACCCAGCCACACAGACCATGCATATGTGTGAATTGAATACAAAGCAGCTGAAAAATTCCGCAAGAAACACTTATGAAATCTTAAATGTAAAGTCCTGGGAGATGGGACCCTCAGACATAATTTAGGGGTACGATTTGTCCCAACTGTGGGGATGGGCAGGTCACCAGGAAAGTCTCGTCAGCCAATGAGAAGTCCACATCAGAGAAGTCACTAGCAATACCAGGAAACTGGCCTTAGAGCAGCACTTTATGCTACACAGATTGAAGAGCGAGACAGGATCCTAACCCTGAGAAGCCTCAGTTTGGAGAATATTGAAAAAATGCCTCACATCTATCCACAGGGGGATAAGGTGGTGGCAGCTTGGTTACCAGAAGAAGCCATGTACAGTATGGATGATAGGAGGTCAAATGGGATTTAATGTTTATTCATGGACTCAACTTTTGTTAAGAATTTATTTGTGGGTGGGTACTGCAGTGGCTGCTGGGATACCGTGTAAACAGGATGGAGGCCATCTTTGTTTTCATGAAACTTACAGATTCCAGAGAGCCTATAGGGATTCGCCTGAGGGGTCTTCATATTTCTGGGCCTTTGGAAAATCATGAAATTTGAGGAATAACTGAACCTATGAGAACAGAGATTAAGAGGAGCGGGGACAGCTGGTATTAAGTAATTCAGCTATCCAGTGACAGAAGGCTGCTTTGACAGAGAGACTAGAGAATAATTTTACAATCCATTTTATGTTTGGGGTGTATCATTGTCCTGGAGAGGACACAAGATATTTGAACGTTTGCCAAATTCAATGGTTTCAGGAAGGTTCCTGCCTTCTGTATCAGTCAGGAGTATTCAACACCATAGAGTAGAACCTCCTTTCTCTCTATTTTGCCCTCTTGATTTTGGTGACACCATGTGTCCCTCGTCATTTGCCCCTTCCTTTACTCTCTGTTCCTTCTCAGTCTGTTTTGCGGGAGCCTTCTCAGCTGCTCGGCCCGTCGGTGGGGGTGTGTCCCAAGGCTTATCCTTGTGTGTGCTTCTTCTCTAATTACTGTCCTCAGTGACCTCATCTAGTCCAACGCTTGTGGCATGTGCATGCCAGTGACCCCCAACCTATTCTGCAGTGCTGACGCCTCCCTAGGACTTCAGGCCCATGTGGCCTCCCACACACTTGGCCTCTCCCTGTCCTAATGGATGGACGTCCCAGACTCAAGCAGCCAGGCCCTCAGGCCTGCCCTTCCCCTGATGTCTTCCACCTTGGTTCATCCAGTGACTGAACAAAGATCTAGACATTACCCTGGATTCCAGTCTCTCCTTTGACTCCACACGTAACTCATCCCAAGACCGATTATTTCTTCCCCTAAACCATATTTCCCTTAATCTTAATTACTATAACCATGGCCCAAGCTAAGTTATTGCAGGAGCTTCTTAACTGATTTTCTTCTTCCACTTTTGACCCTTGAAAACTGCTCTATGTCTGGGAGAGCCAGGGTGGCTCAGTCGGTTACATGTCTGACTTCCGCTCAGGTCATGATCTCACGGTTCCTGAATTCAAGCCCTGCGTCGGGCTCTGTGCTGACAGCTCAGAGCCTGGAGCCTACTTTGGATTCTGTGTCTCCCTCTCTCTCTGCCCCTCCCCTGCTCATACTCTGTCTCTGTCTCTCTCTTCCCCCACAATAAACATTAAAAAACAACAACAAAACTATGTCTGCCACCAGCGGGATTCATTTAAACATTAATCACATTATGCTATACTCTTGTTTCAAAAAAGTGATAACTAGGGGTTCCTGGGTGGCTCAGTCGGTTAAGTGTCTGACTCTTGATTTCAGCTCAGGTCATGATCTCATGGTTGTGGGATCAAGCCCCGTGTCGGGCTCTGTGCTGAGCATGGAGCCTGCTTAAGATTCTCTCTCTCTCTCCTTCTAACTTTGCTCCTCTCCTCCTCTCATGCATTCTCTCTCTCTCTCTCTCTCTCTCTCAAAAATTAAATAAATAAATAATAAAATAAAATAAAATAAAATAAAATAAAGTAAAATTAAATTAAATTAAATTAAATTAAATTAAAAAGTGATAATAGCTCACTTAGTGCATTTGACATGAAAATCTTAATTCTTTTCCTGGCTTAAAAGCCCTCTGTGCTCTGTACCTCCTCTTGCCTAAGTTAAATCTTTCTTCAAGAAGGAAGGCTTCCCTGGCCATAAAGCCAAAGTAACCACACCGTTACTCTTTATCATATGCCCTTTCGGCGGCTCTGTGCATTACTGCTAGCTGATATTTTTATTATTTTATTGACTCATTTATTTATTTGTGGTTTGTGTTCCCAGACTGGGATGCAAACTCTAAGAAAGCAGGGACCTTGCATCCTCAGAATTTGGAGCAGTACCTGTTATAGAGCAGAAGTTCAACCACGATCTGTGGAATAAATGAGTACGTGGACGCCCGAAGGGTGGTATTACACCATCCTGTGTGCTGTGCCCTCTCACTGAATTGAGTAAGTGTAACACTTGGCTCTTGCTGTGTTACAAGTTACAAGTCACCCGAAGTTAATGACTTACCACGACAGGCATTTGCTTTTGCTCACAGGTCTATGGCTCAGCCGGGCAGTGCTGCTAACTTGGGCCAGGTTTGGTTGATCCTGATTTGGCTTCCTCGGATCTGTGGTCAGCTGGCAGATGGGCCAAGGGCTGCTTGGTCTAGGAAGGCCTCACTCAGAAGTCTGGCAGTTGTTTGGCTGTCAGCGAGAGTGACAGGGGGACCGGGGCAGTGTCTCTTTCATCCAGCAGCGCAGCTTGCTCCCGTGGTCCAGGAGAAAGAGCACAATCATAGGTCAATCATGGGCCCAAGAGAAAGGGCACAAGTGCTCAATGCCTCTTGAGGCTGAGGCTTAGAACTGGCACACCATCACTGACCCTATATTCTGTTGGTCAAAGTGAGTCACAAGACCAGTCCAGATTTACAAGCGCAGGGAGACACTTACTGGTGGGAGGAAATGCAACGTCACGCCGCAGAGGTATGGCTTCGTGGAAGGGTGAAGAGTTGGGGACATTTTTGCAATCACTCTACCACATTACGAACGATGACAAAAATGGTCACTGCGTCTTGCTACCTTCTCCTTTCCGGACAAGCACATAAAGAGCATGTATAGGGCCCAGAAGCGCTTTTCCTTCAGTCCACAGAGGGTGGGTCGCAAGATCCAACGTGTCCTTGGCTGCATAGCTGTGGTGACAGGAGTGGCAGGAACCGGCCCCTGGGCACACTGCTGTCCACACAAATGTGCAGACTCCTCTGTCGCCGATGGGAGCCGCGGGACGCTGGTCCTTCCTGATTCTCCCGCACTGTCATGGGTTCACCACCTAATTCCACACCGCATGTAAGGCAGGGCCTAGGAAGGTGCTAGTGCCTCTGTGAACCCACCGCAGGGGCTGTAAACATCTGGGCTACCTGTTGTGCCAACTTGCATGCATTTGGTGAGAAACAGTGTTAAATCGAAAAGTGCTTCTCTTTTTTTTTTCTTGGAGAACACTCACATGACTCAGAATCAAAAGGCCTTGACACAGGCATTTTAAGAAAACTCCTTAAAAAGTGAGGAGAACGGTATGCTCAGCTTTGTCTGTGCCTTCCGAGCACAGTGGTCTGTCTGCATCCTGAGAGGTTCAAGGCTAAAGCAAAAAGAGCAAGTGTTTGTTCCAACAGATAAAGTCTTTCTCAAAAAATGCATACGCTGTCCTATCAAAGTTATTCACCACACCTCAACGATCTGAAGCTTGTCATTGAATCACGGGATCCAGATGCGAACTCTAGGGGATTGACCATTGTTGCAGGTCCCTCACTTGGTGGCAAAGAGCTCCCCTGTCCTAGCTCCTTGTCTGGTTCTTCTCTCGCCCTCCCAGTTGCCAGCTCAGGTTTAAGAAGTTCTTTCTCCATGCTCAGATGCCGATGACTGTGTTTGATTTGAACATATTGATTCCAGGCAGGTGACAGTGGACATAGCAATTCAGCTGGACAAATATTTAGATCAGTGAAATGTCCTTTGGAATCACTGGAGCCAAATGTTTCCTTTTCCCAACCATTTCACTCGGCGACCTACCTCCCCAGCACAGAAGATTCAAATTCTTTCTAAATTTCATCTATTAAGAAAATACTTCTAGGCTCTAGCTACATGATATCTCCACTGGGAGCCTTGTTCTTCTCCATGCACTGAGCAAATCGAATCTGAAACAGATTGAAATGACTCAGCAGCAGGCCTCGGGCCTCTGTGTCTACCTACTCGTGCAGTTCACCAACCTTCAGGGCCCTCTTGCCATCCAGCCTGGAAAGAAAGGAAAAAAGTCAGTGGCCCCATTCTACTGCATTTGAAACTCTTCTTGCTGCCCACAGACACATTCCTGAAGGCACCAGTCATGGATGAAGAACTCCACTGGGGTCAGAGTTGGATCCCACGAGGCTGTCTGGGACTTGTGGGGGAAGCAGCAGAAACGCAGTGTTCTTAGCGCCTCTTGCTCATGATTCATGGCTCTCCACCCTGAGCTGCGAGACGTGCCCACATTCACCACAGAAGGAAACAAACTATGAGCTTGGAGGGCCAGGGAGGAAACCAGAGGCATGCCTGGGATGATTAGGCACATGAAAAAACACTGTGGAAAGCTTTGCTCGTCCTCCTCTCTGGCTGGAGGTGCACAGAATACAATAGATAATACTGGAATGTGGCACATGACGGGGCTGACATTGGATGTCTGTGTACAGTGAAGGCTTTCTGTCATCTTTGCTGGAGCAAAGGAAGGCTCTGGATAGCACAGGTGGTTTCATGATGGGACAAAAGGGCCAGTGGGGGCATAGTGATTAGGAAGGGCTTCCTATTTCTCTACGTGGAGAGAGCCCACTTCTCTGGACCAATGGAAGCTAAGGTCCTTGATGGTGCCCTAGTTACTGACCTCTTATCACTAGGACAGAACCAGCATGGCTGGTTCTTGTAGATCAGATATCTCCTGACACCCTTAAAAAGGGACTAGGATATTTGGTACATGGGCATAACGAATAGATCCCCAAGCTTTACCAGCCAGTGAGCAGAATTAGGTACCATTATGTTTGGTACTCACATCTCCACCAACTCCATGAAAGTTTGCAAAGCTCTTCTCCATCCTCAGCACCCTTTCACCAAAGTGTAGTCCTGAGAGTGCCTAAGGGGTATCTTACAGGGCCCACACATCAGCCCCAGCCTCTGACCTTAATGACCTGGTTGGCCTCTGTCCTGGCATCCACTAGTCCCCAGCTACACAGGCCTTGACAACTTGGTAGGCTTTGGTAAAAAAGAGGAGAACCCTTCTCCTTCCATGTGATGATCAGCTACAGAAGATCCTACAGCAGGGTTGCATACGCCCCCGGTTATGATAGGATTTAATAAGGGTTTATTTCATACACTGAATTCTTTCTCTCCCTGGCACGTGCATGTGGAGCAGCTGGGATGGGGTCATCCAACTACCTGCAACCAGTTTGAGTCAGAAGCATGACTTCTCCCAGATTTTTAGCACGTGTTGCTGAATCTGGTTTACACTCCAGGCTCTTCCCGTCACCGTGTGGCCTTTCTCGGGTGCCCTGCTTTCCCTCCATGCAAACTGACTCAGGGTGCCTTCCCTTCCCCACTTCCTCCCATTCCACCTGCTATGCCCATATGTTTGGATCCCGATTGTACACAGAAATCACATGCTCCCTTGAGGTCCCCTCAGGCCCCAGGTAAATCAGTTGGCATAAATACCAGCAGGGATGGGGGTGTCTCCTGGCCTCATCTGCCAGCCACATGCAGACCTGATTCCAGTGCGGTGGAGAATTTTGTAATTGCTGCCATTCCTATTTGCTGCTTTGTCAGTGGTTTCCTGGTGTCTGAGTCACTGCACTCACAGGGCCACCAGGGTTGGCTCAGTCAGGATACCAGCCGCACGGCATGTCCCAGGGGGCAAGAGCTGTGTTGCCCGTGAGATGCGATGCAGGGTTTGGAAAGCCAGAGCAAGGGCAGCTGAGGCTCAAGCGCTGGTGAGATCTTGTTCAAACCAGGTTGGCCTAAAAAGGGTTGCAGATCCAGGGATCCAGAAGTGGTGCTGAGATCAAGCAAATGGTGTTTGGTGGTGATTTTCCTAAACATCGACAATTGTCTACTACTTACCTGCACAGGCCAGATCACGCTTGCTCTGGCGATGGGCCAGGCTGATGTAGAGGACCAACACACCCCAGACAGGTGTTACCCAGTGGCTAAACTCCCCCCTTATGCTTAGGGGGCTGTTCATAAGCACAAAGAGAACCAAAGACTTTAGTTCCTTTGTAGTGTTGGGCTTAACATAGCAACTAACAATATTCTACCCGGAATGGAAATTGGGGATTTTCTCTGCAGATTAGGTTCTTCTGCATTTCAGCTGCATACACAGTAGCCCCCCCACCCTCGTAAGTGGGAGAGATGACAGTCTGGGCATTCTGTTGTTGAAGCAAAAGATAATCACTTCTTAGTGGACTCAAGTCTCATCCTCCTTTTCACACAGACACTTGTTTTGTATTTTGCTTTCTTTTTCCACTGTCATCCAGGGGGGGCTTCTGATACCTCCTCAGTGTCACCCTTAGATCTTCGCACACCTGTTGTGTGTGACCTATAGCTGCTCAGGGGAAATGTGACTTGGGTGGCCTGCAAAAAATGAGCTAAAGGTTATTATCTCCATTTCTAGCTCTACAGCTGAGCAGCAGCATCACCACTAACCGACCAACCAATCGTTCATTTAATCATTTAATTAGAACTTACTGTGTGCCCATCACTCTCCTTGGCCTTGTGGACAGACATGGCGTCTGTCCTCCAGTTGCTCAAACATCAGTTGGAGACACAAAAGTTACCCCTGTGAAACAGCTAGCAATCCCCTAAGAGCTCGACAGCACAACAGCCCTGAAGAGAAAAGAGGGAGAGCTCAGGGGAATGAGAGAGCTTCTTCAGGAAGGAGATGGCATGAGAGGTAGAAAGAACCTGAGTCTCAAAATTCTTGTGCATCTATGTCCAACCGGGAGAAAGTGAGATGCGACTGCACTTATCACAGCCCAGCGTTGAGTACCAGTGACACTGATGTGGTTACTAAGGGGTCCTGGGTGCCAAGGCGGGGATTAGGAAGGGAAACCAAGATATTTAGGCACGTGCATGACTTTGAGAATGAGCACCTTTTTAAATTTGGTGTCTCTGTGTCCTCAACCTGGTCCTATCGTTCGATGGGTCCTGTCACTCTGATGCACACGCTCTCTTTCTATTTCATTCTGTAGCCCCACCTCCTCTGTATTTCTCTTTTTATTAGTATCTTCCTCCTTCCTGGCTGTTTCTCTCCATTCTTTCTCTTCTGTTCCTTTCTCCTTTTACCAGTCTGTCCCTAGTTCCCTTTCAGCGCCCCTCAGTGATGCCCCAAACATTTCTAGATTCTGAAGTAGGCTGTTGTGCAGAGGTCATTGAGTGAGCGTAAGCAATGGCTGTGACCTGCATTAGCATTCTTATTTTTAATACTGTGGTGACAATAATACTGTTTCGTATTAGAACCTGTAAGTCTTTGGATCTGGTTCCCAGGAAAGTCTAAGTTCTTTCTACGTAAGAACTCCTTTCTAAAGGAGTAAGGTGATTTAAGTTGCGTGGAAAAATTAACTTTAGGGGCGCCTGGGTGGCGCAGTCGGTTAAGCGTCCGACTTCAGCCAGGTCACGATCTCGCGGTCCGTGAGTTCGAGCCCCGCGTCAGGCTCTGGGCTGATGGCTCGGAGCCTGGAGCCTGTTTCCGATTCTGTGTCTCCCTCTCTCTCTGCCCCTCCCCCGTTCATGCTCTGTCTCTCTCTGTCCCAAAAATAAATAAAAAACGTTGCAAAAAAAATTTAAAAAAAAAAAAAAGAAAAATTAACTTTAACAAAGGGAGATATTCTTAGCCAACTAATGCTTCCAAACATCTTCCCTTTGGAATATAAGCTCCTTGGTTATCTACCTGGTTCTCTACTGACCCCTCTCTCTACTTTATCTCCAGCACCTAAAATAGGGCTTGGTACACGTGACGTGCTTAATACATGTTTGTCAAATAAATGAATGTAAAGTTTTAGGAGTCAAAGGGGTTAAAATGAGGGAGAGGCTGAGGCACAAATAATCCCAGGTATGGGGCAAAATTATTAAAAAAAAAAAAAAAGATGATGTTTGAAATGGAAGATGTGTTAAAGCTCGATATCCTTGACCTCTGCAGTACTAATTGGCATATAAACTTGGTCTCATCATGTAACCTTTGTCTATAAAAGGGATGAGAAACAATGTTGAAGATCTATCTGCTTAAAAAAAAAACCCCTCCCTTTCCTTTTCAACGTGCGGTTTGGGTGGTCCCATCGGAAGTGACTTTATTTGGTTTGGATTTTGAATTTGTTGCCTTTCTACCACTTTTGTCTCCACTTGGTACCTGGACGACCCTTTGATCAGAGCCTCAGAGGACTAACCGACGTATAGACGGCATCAGTGAAACAAAGCCTTGCTTAGGAGCTTTGGGAATAGAACTGTTTCTCGTCCTCTTTTTCACAGTTGAAGCCTGTGTTTTCTTAGTTTTATTCTGTGTTACTGTTGGTTACAAACATTGAATGCACAGGTTGTTCCTTTGGTTCCTGCGCCCCTTCCTTCATAGTCATAATGTCTTGTTAAATGACATAAATCAGCTGAGCGGGTGGCCTGAGAGTCAAAGTCTGTATGGCCTACAAGGAAGAGGGTAGATCATAACCCCAGCCCACCCCACGTTCTCTGGGCCCCTCTGGGTAAAGTGCTGGGTATTTGCTTGGTAGAGTTGAGGTATTCAATAGATGCTCATGCTTTCCTTTTCCTCAAGAAGGAAGGAGGAAGCTACCTTTAGATGCTGAAGTCTGATTTTGTATAAAGAACTGGGTTATCACATCTGAACGATCTTGGAGGTCTTTACCCTGCCTTTTGTGCTTTGCTCACTGTTATTCAACATTTTTCTTTCTCCACTTGGTCAATTCCTTCCCCTCCATCTTGGCAGTTGCACTGACTTACTTTTCTGGGCCTGAAATGGTGAGAGGGATGGTAACAGCAAAGAGGAGAGGGGAATGTGGGAGGCCATTCTCTGACATGGAATGAAACATAAACATAGCTGGGAGACTGATCCATCTGAGTGTGAATAGTGGTATTAGCAGGTGATTGCTTGAGGTAATCTCAGAAGGTCCCCATCTTCAAGAGTGGGGGTTGCAAATTGGCACCCCGGGAGTCAAATCCAGCCACGGACATAATAGTTTAGCCAGCAAAGGGTTTGGAAATGTTTTCTCCGGGCCAAGACTAGAAGAGGTCCCACTCCCTATTGTCTTGTCCTGGACAAGTAACATGCTGATGCAAATCTGCTTACGCCGTCTTTCTAAGTGGACTTCAACAATCCAGACTCGAATGTCAGTTGAAGCTCCTTGATGGAGGCTCTCCCACGTAAAGAAGACCTACACCAACTCATCACCAGCATCCTTATTCCTCGTCTTGGTATTTCCCCAGAGTGGTTTAGGCCATGATCACAAAGTTTGAGGACCATATCTGCAGACAGTCACTGCAAAAATTAACATCCTGATTGACTGCTAGAAATTGTCTGACTCCATGTTTCACAGCCTCTCCTTCTACTTTTCCCTGCTATTCTAGATATGTGACAAGCCAAACTCTTTCTGTGTCAATCTTCACCGTGTTGAGCTCTGTTGGAAGCCTCTGGGAGCTCAGTGTGCAAAGGAGATAAGCCAGGGGCATGATGCTTGTTTAACGGTTCTCTCTGTAGTGTCCTTGTATTTCAGCTCCTTTTTTCTTGCCCATTTCCTTGGCCTTTTATCATAAATTCCCTGTGTTGTTTCTATACCACTCTTGGCAGAAGGACCCACTGTATTCCTTTATTAGCTCGACTTTGTAAGGAAAAGGACGCCAGGGTACCATTTGATGATTTTTCTCGGCTAGATTTTGGACACTCATATTTATTGGACCATCACATTTTAATACCTTTACATATCATCCTTTTGCCCCTTCCAGAAGCTAAGCTGTTCTCTTTTTTGTGGTCCTTTGTTTATCACATTACAGTGTTGATGTCTACTTCGGTGTCAGAGACGGACCTCCCTAATGTCTCACCACCTCCTTTTAACTCCCGCATGAGAATGTAGAACCCCAAACACTGGTAAGTTTTCATGGAAGGCCACTTGATTCTCTCTTAATGATATCACAGAGGGGATTTCTACGGTCACAGAATATAAGGGTGGGTTCCAAGACCACTTCAGTCTACTCCAGCTTAAAAAAAATATTTTAATAAGTTTATTGGGGGAGTACTCTTGGGATCACCATCGTTGAGGGAATAATAGAACAGGATTGAGCAGAGGGGGATGTTGAACTACAATGCCATCATGGCATATTTCTACCATTTTTTAAATAGGGCACTCTGAAGCTGAATGTATTTTCAAAGATATCTCAAGTCAGGCAAGGGAGCCACATGGATCAGTAAATTGCTGTGGATGCCCTCGGGAAGGGGGCATGACCTTGGCCATATTCCAGCCTTTAGATTCTGAAAATGTGTTAAAGGATGTGTTTGGCCGTTTATACAAAGGAGTCTATATATACCCAAAGTGCATACCCAAAGCCCTCAGGGTGTGATGCCTCACTCAAGTTTTCTATGATGATTGCCTTGAAAATATTGTCTGTTGATGACACTTGTAGGCACACTTATTAGTAACGAAGTATTCATCTCAGCTAGAAGCGAGGGGACAAAGGGAGACACAGCATGCCAGTAGGTAAGACTGGACTCCAGAGAGGATGACAGGGGCTGGGGTGGGGTATGAAGAAGGAGGCCTCACCTTGCAATACTCCTCTCAGAATGGAACCTGCTCAATTTTTAATTTTCTGCCTTGGGCATGAAACATGCTTTGTTTTATCTTTAGCTTCTGCTTCGAGGGGTCGGAGTATTTTCTCAGCTTACCTTCTCCAGTGTCTCAGGCTGTTCACTCTGGGGTGCCTTGCTTGTGGTTTTAACCTTTTATCTTTCTTTGTGATGGTTGTTTTGAGTTTACAACTAATCAAATATTCCACGGGCACCCTGGGGTTTGACCGGTCAGTGAGGAGCCAGAGACAATTCAAAGCCGATTTCCCACTCCAGTCTCACCGAGTGATTTGAGGGAAGGAGGGAGCTCCTAACACAGGGAGTGTGAATTGTGTGCATAAGCGACTTGAAACCCAGGCAACCTTCAGCTCAGGACTTCCTGTTAATCAGCTGGGTTTTCTGGCATAGCAATGAGCAAATGGCATTAATGAGGTAGGCATAGAAGACGGCACAGGGGCTCGAACAATCAGTAGGAGCTGGGCCCCGCAACAGTAGAGAAACAATAAAAGAGGGGGTTATTTTATCCTCTTCCCTTTTTTCTTTCTTTCTTTCTTTTTTTTTTTACAGTCGCAACTTTTTGGCTGATTAAAGTACTTTTCCTGGTTCCAAAAGGGAAGTGTCTTTTGTACTACACGCTAGAATGTCAGTTCTCATTACTAAGCCCTAGCTGTTCAAATGCTGTCGGAATCTCCCCAAGGCCTCCTTGGGGAGACTGTAGGCAGAAATTTCAAGGAGCTTATGCCAATTATTTTCCTTCTATCTACATATTGATGGCTGACCCACAGTAATCATGTGAGTCAGGTGCTATGAACACTGTTTCCTTTATTTCATTCATGGCTTTTAAGGCAGATAAGATTTTTTTTTTTTTCCTAAAGACTCCTTTTCCCTTGGTTTCTTGCAACTACCATTTTTGTTTTCTACTCGAAAATGACATGGCTGACCAGAGAGAGAGTGACCCAGGCTTTTTTTTTCCTTTTCTTTCAATTATTTGGGCCTTTTTCACACTGATTACCAGAGTTAGTAGAGGGTGTATAACATAAACATATGCTGAGGCCTCAGTGGTGGGAGCAGGTGTAGAACTCCAGGCTTCATTGTTCAAAAGTCTAAGATTTTGGGTCCTTTAAAATTTTTTTTTTAATGTTTATTTATTCTGGAGAGAGAAAGAGAGACAGAGCATGAGCAGGGGAGGGGCAGAGAGAGAGAGGGAGACACAGAATTTGAAGCAGGTTCCAGGCTCCGAGCTGTCAGCACAGAGCCTGACGCGGAGCTCAAACTCGTGAACCATGAGATCATGACCCGAGCAGAAGCCGGAGGCTTAACCGACTGAGCCACTCAGGCGCCCCAGGACCCAGGCGGTTTGGGTCCTTTTATTGTTAAGTTACAGATATTAACCCGGCAACTCACAAGGGAATACAATTAATTGAAGGATATGTAGTAGTCATTTATTAAGAGCCAAAGCCCAAGACCAAGTATCAGAAAGCATGAGCACCTGGGAATGTAAGTAGCAGAAAGTAAGGGACACTGTCTTCAGGGAAGTTACCAGGGTTTTGGGTCATCTTCAGTTTAGGTCTTTGTTCTGTTCAAGATCAAAATTTCCATGACAATCTAGGTTGACCCAGCTTGGGCCCATGCCAACCTCTTGGCTAGATAAGGGTGAAGAACCTTAGCTGATAGTCCTTCTGAAACTGCTCAAAACAAGGGAAACATGCAGAGCATAGCAGGTTTAGACAGGCTAAATCAGCAGATGCCTTTCACAAGCTGAGAGGTCCCAGATTGCCCAGGAAAGGGACGTCCCAATGCTGATCTTACACTGACTCTTGTCATTATGGCGAAATAGCAGGAGAGTCTGAATGTTTGTGTCCGCCCCCAAATTCATCTCTTGAAGCCCTAATCCCCAAGGTGATGGTATTTGGAAGTAAGACCTTTGGGAAGTAATTAGAGTTAGATGAGGGCATGAGGGTAAGGCCCTCATGATGGGATTAATACCCTTATAAAATGAAGATCAGAAAAGAGCTCTCTCTCCCTCCACCACATACACATCAAGGAAAGGCCATGGGAGGACATAATGAGAAGATGGCCATCTGAAAACCAGGAAGAGGGCTCTCAACAGACACTGAATCTGCTAGTGCCTTCATCTTGGACTCCCCAGACTTCTTGGGAAGTGTCCTTGGACTCTCGCAGAGCTGTGAGAAAAAGATGTTTGTTGTTTAAGCTACCAGTCTGTGGTGTTTTGTTATAACAGGCCATACTAACTATGATGGAACCTCCTTCTCCTTTTCTCAAAGCAGCCAGATGGGCTCCATATTACCTGTTTTGGAAGGAAGGTGAACCACAGATACTCTTCTGAACAGTAAACTGATCCCCGAGAGCAATCAGATTCAGCAGATTCCATCCCAGCTGAGAGGAGAAGTCAGGGTACATGGTGAGCACAGACCCTACCTTCCTAGGTTCTGAAGATTTTTCTTGAGTGGCTGGAAATCCCAGAAGGGTGGGTGATGAGTCTCCCAATCTCCTGTCTCCCGATTGTCCTCTTTAGCTGATCAGACAGGCTTCTATCAAGTCTTAGCAGGCCTCGTGTGTATTATTTATTTGATTAAAAAAAATTGTGTCATTTGCTTTTAAGGAGCCTCTGGGAATGAGCATAATTAAGCATAGATTAAAATGTCTGAAAGATTGAAAACCACCATGATGATATAGTGAAACGCATACAAGAAGCTTAAAAACATCCCCACATTGCCATTCCATCAAAGCATCCCAGTTTACAGTGATAGCCGAAAAACCAAGCCTCACTGGAAATGATCAAACTGGGATTTCAGCGGTAGAACACAGGCAACAATTCTAATAATTTGGGGAGGTTAATTTGGAAAAGAGCTCATCTGTACCGCCAAGTAAAGCTAAAGGGCGTCAGGTAGATTCAAAGGAGGAGAAGGAAGAGAAGAAAAAAGAAAGGGAGGGGGGAAAAAAAGGAAGGAAAAGGAGGAGGAAGAGAAGGGGAAGAAGGAGGAAGAGGTGGGGAGGAGAAGAGGAGAAGGAGCCACTGAGACACCGTAACAAACACAGCTGGGGATGAGCAGGGGATTGGACACCAATGTCTGAGCACTTGCTATGAGCCAGGTGATGTTCTAGGTGAGTAAGATGGGCACGCTGTCCAGTGCACAGAAATTTTAAACAATGAAGACACTTGCACAGCACAAGATGTTCTATGAAGGAAACAGTGCGTAAGACACAGTTAGTGGGTGGCTACTCAAGGTTGGGTGGCAGGGATTGTCTCTATCAAGGTGATTTTGAGGTGGGTGAAGGGAAGAAAGCAGCCCCGTGAAGATATGGGGAGTGGCTTTCCCTGCAAAAGGGGTGGGGATTGCAAAGGCCAGGAACTGAGGCAGGATGATGGCCAGGGTATCCTTCCTGGAGCCTCTTGGGGAGGGGAACCGATGCTGTGCACGTCAGGGTGGGGGCAAGCGGTGGCCAACAAGGAGCACAAGTTGTCACTGAGCACCTTTTCTGGAGGGCTGCTTTTGGGTAACCCTATCAGTCGGCTGCCTTGGGCCATAAGTAATGGAAAACCCAACCAGTGGTAGGTTAATTGTATAAACTCAAAAGTTTTGTTTTGTTTTGTTTTCACCAAACAACCTGAAAATTGCCAGCTCCAGGATCGGCACAGTAACTCGCTGATCAAGTTCCCGGGGACGTTTCTTTCCGCGTTTTTTTCCCCGTAGGATGTCAGAGGCAAATTCTCTCACAGTTCGAAGAGCCTGCAGCTCTAAGCTCTGTGTCATCACATAGCGGCGGACCAAGCAGGCAAGAGGATGCGTCCTCTGACACCTGCCTCAACAGGGCTGACTAGACAGACACGTACCCCTAGACTAGAAGGGACCCGAGAGTGTTAGCTCAGGCATAGCCCTTTCTGTGCCCAGCACAGAGCTGTCTCCAAGGTGGTATTTGGAGATCCTCTTAGGAGAGAAAACTTCTGGAATAACGGAAATAGGGAGGGTGTTCCAGGGGAGCCCATTGCTTCATGCTCCCGAGGAGGAACAGAGCCACAGTGGTCTTAGCTGGGCTTTGGTGGAGTGGGAGGAGAGGGATGCTGGGGTGTTAGAAAGGACACACCAGTGTCTCCATCTTGGAGTGTAAGACGGAGAGTGGGGGAGAGAGTGAGCAGAAGAGGGTAGTGTTAGCAGGGTGGAGGTGCAGAGTCCAAGGCTGGAGGGAAGAGGTGTAGGCTCTGGGCAGCCTCCGTGGGCGCCTATCCTAGCCTCTCGCCTGACCACTGGCTAGCCATGCTCTGCCCTGTACGTCACCGTCTATGACATGGGGGTGATAGTAATACTTGTCTCGTAGGGTCTTAGGACAAGCAGGCATTCAGTACATATGAAAACACACAGAGCAATCTTGGTAGAAAGCAATCAGTAGGCAAAGGATGGCTATGCTTTAACTGCTATTCTCTACCACTCACCTCTTCCAGGGTTAGATTAGCCTACATGTATTTGCAGATCTGACGTTTGCTGTACAGATCTTGAAGAATCTTCA
This sequence comes from Neofelis nebulosa, assembly GCF_028018385.1. Lineage (NCBI taxonomy): Eukaryota > Metazoa > Chordata > Mammalia > Carnivora > Felidae > Neofelis > Neofelis nebulosa. The sequence continues at coordinate 29,099,428 of NC_080783.1, forward strand.
CATGTGCTACCTCACGGGGTCCCTGGTCACACTGCTCTCTTTATAGCAAACTTGTGGCTACAAAGCCTGAGAAATCTTTTGGCGGTGTCAGAACCATAGATGGTACCCAAGAGCCTTTGAGGGAGGTTGCCCAGGGTTCCTTTCAGGAGCCACTCACCCAAGGGGGAGTTCTCTGGACACGTAGAGGAGCGCAGTCTTGGACCCTGCCTCAGTTAGAGCCAGTAAATGCAGCAGCAGCTTTTTTGATGTTCATGGGGTCAGGAGTGCTCTTGGCATTGCCTCAGCTGCTTCTCACTGTGCCTGGGAGGCTGGGGTGCGGGGGAGGGGGAAGGGGGGAGAGGTGTGAATAGAGAAGCAGGACCTTTTGATTTCTTTCCTTACCAACAGGAGCATTTACTCCCTCCAGAATCTGGGCATCTGTGAGAGAGCTGAACTCTGTTTTATGAGAGGATTTTTTTCCTTCTTCTTCTTTTTTTTTCTTTTCCCATCAACACTTGTCAGGGATTCAAGGCAAAAAGCCTGGCAAAGGCCTGGGCTTCTGCACCAGCTCCGGCAAAAGATGGGTCTAAACAGGGAACAGAGAGAGGCATTGTTCCAAACACTGCAGAGTGGGAAAAGTAGGTCAGGGAAGAAAATGCAGGTTTGACAGAGCTGGGAATTGAACTTGTCACCTCAGAGCTCATTGGTGTAGAAAGTGAACAGCCAGCAAGGGACGAGGGAGTAACTGAAGTCTGCTGCCAGGGCAGGGGCAGACACACGCTGTGAAAAGCTGCCTGCGTGATGGTCATTGCCTCCTTCCAGGGCCAAACGTCCCCATCTTCCCTCCTGCCCCACCCTCAAAACCCCTTCCCTGGGAAACTAAACCAAGTGATGATTCGAGACGAGAAGAGCAGCTGAGACTGTCTCTGGAGAGAGTGCCAGGCGGCAACTTCCCAGCCACCAGCTGCATTTGCAGGACTGGGAATTGAGACAACCCCCACCCTCCCGGAGAAGAGGCTCTAATTACAATCAACATCACCTTCTAGGAAACTTCTGGGTGGATGGCTACCAGCAGAGAAAAGCTTTCTCCTCACTACCCTCCGATTGGTGCTGGAGCCAGGGGTCCTGGCTGTAGCCTGGGAAGAGAAAAAATACCTCTAACAACTTGCCCAAACCTTGGTAATTCTCCTTTCTCCCAGAGTCAAGGTTCTGAGCTATTTTGGACGAAGGGTGCTTTCTCCCTGACTCTTACACCATTTCATTTGGAAACATCTCCAATTTCTTGTTCTGGACGCAGCTTTTGCCTAATAAACACGTCAACCTGCTCCTTGTGGGGCTCAAACTTCTTTCCGTTGCAATAAGGGTGACTTTGAATCTATCATTCCAGATCTGCCTGCCCCACGGTTGGTACCAAGAAGTACAAGTTCATTGGATATTCCAACGTGCACTTGGATCTGATAGAAACTTGTAGCTAAAGACCACAAACCTCTGTGGTTACCGCTCATTGTTGGACTTTCTTTTGTAATTAATGACCCGTTTTCCCTCTCTGTGGAATGGGGACAGCAGTGGGAATAACACCACTTACTTAAGATGGAAAGACTATTGGACAGGATCCAAAGACTCAGATTCCATTTCTGCTAGATATTCATCTAGTGACTTTAGGCCATTTATTAAAATTCATCACTTTCAGATTCCTCAGCTATAAAATGGGAATAATATCATTTATAACAGAGTTGTAAGGTTTGAACCAAGCACAGATGAGGTTCGTGTGTAAAGGCACCTTTCCCAATCTTGGTGCCTAGAGGATGCTTAATCCGATGTTTGCTTCCTTCTTTCCCCATTGCTGATAATACTGAAAGAATTTCTGGAGGACGTGTTTGAAGTTAGATATACTTAAGACTAGTTTTTAAAAAATGGAGCAAGGAATAGGATATGTCTTGACCTCTAGTCCTGCACTGTTCAATAGAGTAGCCATGAGCCCTGTGTGGCCATTTAAATTTACAATCATTAAAATTAAAATTAAAAAACACAAGTCCTCAGTCGTACTTGCCGCAATTCAAGTTTTCAATGGCCACAGGTGGCTACTGGGTATCATACTGGGCAACGAAAATAAAGAAAACTTCCATCATTGCCGAAGGTTCTGTTGGACAACATTGAAAGGATTCTTGCAGAAATTGCTTTATCGTGATGTTATTTACCAAAAGAACAGGTTTCTCAAGGCAAAACTCAGATGTATTTTTGTCTCAGAGTATACAGTCTTCTTTCAGTGGCATATCCTTTAAGTCACACAGTCACAGAGCCCGAGGTGGGGCTCAAACTCACAAACCGCGGGATCAAGACCTGAGCCGAAGTCGTACATTCAAGCGACTGAGCCACCCAGGCACCCCTATTTCTTGTGTTTTTTATTTCAGCCGTTCTGACCGGGTGAGGTGGTATCTCACTGTGGGTTTGATTTGCATCTCCCTGATGATGAGTGATGTCGAACATCACGTCGGTTGGCCAACTCCTCCTGCCAACCTCAGCAGAGAGAAAAGGCCTGCAAATATGATTTAGGTGAAGATACAACTTTCATAGTGTGCTTCCCTGTATGGCTTTGTGAATGGAAGGTGAGGGAGACGAGGCCACCACACTCTGTCATCGTACTGTGGGACAGAAGAGGTGACTTTAAAGCAGGTGGGAATCCCCACCTTTGCGGCCTTTCAAGAGCAGAGTTAGAAGGGAGGATTTGGGGGTGAAGGGTGAAGGAGGTTGTTGTTGCTGTCGGGGGTAACGTGAGTGAGGAGGCCGGAAAAAAAATTCTCAGACAAAATGAGTGTTGTGAAACCGGGAAGAGGGGCCTTTTCTAAACCCCAAATTGCTTTCGCCTCCTGGCTATCAGTATTAGTGGAAAAACTTTTCGTGTTCATTTTCCACCCCAAGGACCCAAGTACCCCCAAGGACCTGTCACTTTAGGCTTCCATATGACACCCCTTCCCTCAGGGCAGCGAGCACAAGTTATCCACCTGCTCTCACTTTCTGTGATCCAAATAGAGCAGAAGAAGTTTCCTGGAGGGATTAAAATGCACACCTGAATGACTCTAGCCTGCTCCAGCCTGGAGAGAAGCAGAAGTCGGGGTGATGGGGGGGCATGAAATGAGTCAAGGTTAATTCAGCATGGGAGGGAAGTCTGAATTATTCATTTCCTGACCCTGTACCGGGTACTTTTCACCGCAGTCTGCTACAGTCTCTTTCGGGGGAAGTGTAGTCGCACGGGTTTCTCAGTCACCTTTTAAAACCATGCCTTGTCCTCTAGTGTCCAGCAAAGGGATTGCTAACATTGGGCTCTTGTGCCAGTAGCCGTCTGGAAGCTGCCTTTTAGGGGTGCCGAGATGTGGGCCAGCTGGGGGAGGGGGGGAGGGGGGGAAGAGCAGCCACTTAGCACTTGAGTCCCATTCGGGCCGAGTGGTTGGGGAGGACAAGAAGGGAGATTACAAGCCAGAAGTGAGAAAAGCATCTGAGGGTTCGGAGGAGGGTGGGAAGGAGGAGGGAGTTTCATAGAAGATGTGCGATTTGGTTTCCTTACGTCACTGGAGCTCTTTTGTCTTTAAGTGACATTTCCAATGGGAAGTTCATCTGAACGAGAAACAAAATCTAGACAAAGCTTTCCTGACCTAAGTTAAGCACGGATCGTCCCGGAAAGAGGCTAGGGCTGCTTCAGAGAAATCAGAACCGTCGGCCTTGGCGAGGCTGTTCTTACTCGGTCTGGGCTATTTCTCACGTCCCCGCTGCCCCGTGAAGTACGCGTCACAAAATATGCCAAGCGGTTTCTGGATCTCCGAGATGCTTTGGCTGGCATTTTATTTAACTCGTGACATTTTTGACTGTTCTTATTCTGGCGGGCATCAATACTGCCCAAGCCTGCAGTTGTCGCGGAATTGAAAGCCGCGTTGGGTTACCTCTTTGTCGTTAATTGTCGCTTCGTGGCCACCACTCCTGACCGGGCTGAAATAGCCGAGCGAGTGTACGAGGCACCGTGCAAGGCCAGAGGCCAACCTTTCAGGGCCACCAGCTGGGGAGGGTCCACGGGCAAACTGCACTTATGGGCTGCGGATTTTAACCTGGTCTTCCTGGGCGAGCCTAACTCAGAAGCCATTTAAGGTCAAGGTCTCCAGCCCAAATGCCTCCAGGGTCCGTGGAGAAGTAAATGAGGGAGGGGGGTGGGGAGCACACTGGTAGTGAGCGCTGAGGACGGTGGTAAACGGGAGAGCACAAGGTGGGTATCAGAGTGAAGCTGCCACTCAGCTCTAGCAGATTGGTGTCGTAAAGGAATGCCAGCCCGGCATTTTCAGACTTGCCAGGGTTTTGTGAAGTCTCCAGATTTTTTTTTTTTTTTTTTTTTCATGTTGGCCCAAAGTCAGGCCAAGCAGAAAAAAAAGTCCGTGGGCCAGACTCAGCTAGCGGGACACCGGTTTGCAAACCACGGTTTGGGCTCATCTGTGACGAGGCTGCTTCGGGTACACTGATTTGCACAAGTAGTTTTTGTTTGTGTGTTTGTTTCATGGCTCCTATGATCCTGAAATCCACCCCCCACCCCCCGCACACACACCCCCAAATGGCACTAGTATCAAATAAGGCCAAGGGGTGAACACCGGCCTCCTCTCGTGTGGAGCTGTTCTGCTAAGTGGTTCTTACCAGCCCTCAGCTGTACAGCTCGTCACCCCGTTCCAAGCACGGCCTGGTCCTTCTTGGGGATTGGAAATGGTGCTCTTGCTCCTTTTCCAGCTAATTGCTTTAATGCATCCTGAATGTGTCTAGGCTGCCGCCCCTAACCACTGGGTCATCATTTATTCACAGGCCTGAAGTCCCTTAAGCAGCCTCCTGCTGGCCCTCACACTGCAGGGGATTAATGTAGTCTGGTTGGTGAGTCAAAAAGAAAGATGACATCATTTTCATGTCAGGAATGAGGATGTGCATTTGTGTATGTGAGGGTTACGGAGTGCAAAGTGAGGAAAACTAAAGCTACTTCTCTTCCAAAGTGGCACGGTGCTCCCCCCCCCCACCCCCTTCTTTTGCTTTCAATCCAATCTGGCTTCTCCCAAGTGAGTTATTAATATGGGACACAGCCTGGCTTCCTCCCTTCTGTCTCCTCATATAAATCCAACTAATTAATTTACTTTAACAAGAGGAATCTTTTTCTATCTCTCCCAATCTTCATCGCTCAGCTTAGATTCTCGTGATTCAAACACAAGACACGCAGCTGTAATAATCACACATAGAATCTTATCTGGATCATCAGATCTGCTGTCAAAAACTTGGGGGGGGGGAAGGAATCTTAAATAAAGGGACTATCGAATGAAAACACAGGTTAGCTACCAGGTGAAGGCTGGAATTCACATTCCGTCCGGTCCAATTAATGAAAGGAAAGTGGAAAGTATCCTGCGTGTGCTGGAAATCTGACAACGTGAAGAGGTGTACAAATGGTGTTTGGAAAGCTCCGCGACGTTGAGTTCATTCAGCAACCATAGAATGGTGACATGACAAGGCCTCCTCCCAAACGATCAGTTGAATCTTGTGTCCCCTTTCTGTGTATGAATGGAAAACCCACCCCAACACCTAATTTTAGAAAACTACTCCCCCCCTCCCATAAACGTCCCCCCTGCCCCCGAGACAATCAGGGCTGTGTTGGGGTCAGCATTGCCCTGTTTTCTGGGACAGTGGCAGCACCCACAAGGTCAATAAGGTTGATCTCCCAGGGGAAATTCAGGTCAGAGGACAAAGGTAAGGGCAATCCGAGGGGAGGCAGGAAGGTGTAGGACAGATTTCGCATGTGAATGAGGATGGGTGGACCTTCCCAGATCATTCGTAGAGCTCCTTTCATTCTTTCCTTGGTGCTGCAAGGGATTTTCTTTCTTTGTGGAAAGTGTCAGTGCCTGTCTTTCAAAAGCCAAAAAAAAAAAAAAAATGTAAAAAAAGAGGATTTGCAAAAACAAGCGCCATGCTGCCCATGTGCACATTGGTGCAGAGAGAGAAGTCAGGAACTGCTAATGAATGTACCAGCTGTGTGTGGAAAATCAGCCAAGCTTGGGCTTTGGGCTTTTTATGTCTCTGCGGAGATCCCGATTCTAGACTGCCCGTGAGAAACATGAGCATGGCTTTAACCACAACGTGAATAACGAGTAAAGGTAACAAAGGTGAGGCGATCCTGAAATACCCATTGAAAACGAACCCCGTGTCGAGGAAAAGCAGCTATCATTCTGTTATCACTTTCTGGTTTGGTAACAACTTAAATCCAGGCAAAACCCTTCTCTTCTTCTTAGGACCCGAGACTTGAATTCCCCTTTCTTAGATTTGAGGACTGGGAAGTTTAGTTGTTTTTTAAAGGTATGTTCCCTGTTTTTCTCTCTTTCTCTGTCTCTCTCTTCTCTCTCTGTCTCTATCTCTCTGTTTCTGTCTCTGTCTCTTCCTCTCTCTCTTCCCCATTCTCTACCCACCCCCCAGCCCCGATCCCTCCCTGACTTCTTCTCCCTCCTTCTCTTTTTTTCTCTTCATCTTCTTTTTCTCTCTAGATTTATTGAGGTGTAATTGACAAAATTATAATACATTTAAGGTATACGGCATGATGGTTTGCTATACATATACGTTGTGAAGCGATTCCCACCATGGAGCTAATTAACACATCCATCACCCCATATACTCACCTTTATTTTGGTGAGAACCCTTAAATTGCACTCTCTTAGCAAATTTCAATTATACAATTCAGTATTATCAACTGTAGTCATCATGTTATACATTAGATATTCAGACCTTACTCGTAACTGAAAGTTTGGGTCCTTCTATCAGCCTCTCCCTACTTCATGCTTCACACCAGACCAGTCTGCCCACCACCCACCCACACCAGACCCTGACAACCACAATCCTAGTCTGTTTCTATGAGTTCAATTTTTCTTTTCTTTTTTTTGTGGTCCACCACTAAGTGATACTATGCAGTATTTGTTTTTCTTATCTGGCTTATTTCACTTAGCATAATGCCCTCCAGTTTTATCCAGGTCACAAATGGCAAGGTTTCCTTTTTTTTTTTTTTTTTTTTTTTTAATGGATGAATAATATCAAACTGCACACATATACCACGTATTCTTTATCCATTCATATGTCGACTGACACTTGGGTCGTTTCCCTACCCTGGCTATTTCCGAACCTTGGCTATTGTGAATAATGCTGCAACTGACAGGGGAACACAGATATCTCTTTGAGACAGCGATTTTGTTTCCTTTGGAGACATACCCAGACATGGGATTGCTGAATCACATGGTAGGTCTATTTTTAATTTCTTGAGGAACCTTTGTGCTATTTTCCACAGTGGCTGCACCAGTTTACATTCCCACCAATAGTATGCAATAGTATTCCCTTTTCTCTACATCCTCACCAGCGTTTCCTCTCTTTTTGATAGTAAACATCATAACAGGTGTGAGGTGATATCTCACTGTAACTTTGATTTGCGTTTACCTGCTGATTAGTGATATTAAACACCTTTTCGTGTACCCGTTGGTCATTTGTATGCCTTCTTTAAAAAAAAAAAAAAGTCTATTCAGGTCCTTTGCCCACTTTTTAACTGGTTGTGAATGGTTTTTGTTTTGCTTTGCTTTGTTTTGAATTATATGAGTTTCTTATATATTTTGGATATTAACCCCTTATCTATTGGATATATGGTTTGCAAATATTTCCTCCCATTCCATAGGTTACCTTTCCTGTCGCTGATGGCTTCTCTTGCTGTGCAGAGGCTTTTTAGTTTGGTAGAGCCCCATATTTTTCTTTTTGCTTTGGTTGCCTTTGTTTTGGTTGCAAATCCAAAAAATTATTGCCATCATCAATTTCATGGAGTTTACCAGTTGTTTTCTTCTAGGAGTTTTATGGCTTGAGGTCTTACGCTTAAGTTGAATCCATTTTGAGTGCTTCTTGTGTATCATGTAAATAGGGGTCTAGTTTTGTTCATTTCTTCCTTTTTAGTGCCAGAGATGACATATCTACTCTTTGGCTGGAATAGATCAAAATCACACTGTGTGTGAACTTAGGGATGACTGCAAACTCGAGTATGTCCATAGTCACGTGCATACGTGAGGTGAAACATATGTTTCATCCTTTGTGCAGCTCTCCTGCACATTTACTTCTTTAATAATACTAGCCACTGTTTATTGAGCACTTAGTATGCACAGAGCACCGTAGTGAGAGCTTTGCATATACTTTCTCATTTAAGTGCAATTATTAAAACTAGGGAGAAGTGGAACGTCTCCTTTCTGCATTTCAGTAATTCTTTATTAATGGATTTCTTCATAGATAGGATTATGCCACTGTGCCTAGCCTAAACCCACATGGTGACTGTTGCCAAGGAGAAAGTCATTTTAGTGCATAAATATTATTCTCATTCTAGAGGAGGGAGAGCAAATACATTTTTCAAAACCACGAGTCCGTGCCCATTTGGAGGGACTTTGCTCACCAGGGACTTGGATGCTTCCAAGTGGATTAAATTATTTGCTCCCAAAGTTTGGTCTTGGGCAAGGTACCCCATCCATTGTGCTCTAATTTCCTCATTTGTAAAATGAGATTTAATATGAGTATATGTAAGGGGCTCAGAACAGCGCATGGCATACTGTAAACATTCGATGCACGTTAGCTGTTATCATTGTTATCATTATTAAATAATCACAACAACACGCTGATGAAGGTATTCTTATACCTTCCCGTTTTATACATGGGGAAACTAAGGCAAAAGGATTTAACAGCTTGCCCAAGGTGATACAGCCAGTCAGTGATCGGAGGTAATAATTCTAACCTTATGTCATGCTCACTGGGGAGCTTGCAACTAAAATTCAATGGTGCCACTCATTATGGAAAGTAAGGTCTGGTCATGGCTGTCTAGAATACAATTTCTTTCTCTTATAGGACACCTGAGCTGTGAAACCAGCATAAAATGTCCTGAAGAGTGGACACACGTCACACGAGAAGCATTTTCGATCCCTCTGGTAGAGAGGGAGTGCTTAATTACCATGTGCCACTGCTGTTAACCTCTGCAAATAAGTCTAATTATCACAGATTAATGAACAGAGCTTAGGCACATCTAAAGGGGCTTTGCTGAGGGGTTTTCATTTCTGCATTTCATTATCTCCATAAACGCTGTTGTTCCCCATGCACACGGTTATGGAACTTTTATTATTTTTTTAGCTGCGCTCTGTGGACTATCAACAACAGTGCCTGTGAAATAGCTCAGGGCAGGGATCGCTTTCCAGGAAATCTTCAGGAAGCCTGCAAGTTGGGTGGCTGCTGCTTCGCTGTTTACTGATGCATCATGCCACATTGGTTCATAGGGAATAAAGCTTAGACGGTTGCCAAGGAAACAGGCTGAGATTTTTGAAATATCTGAAACCATGGTGAAATTTCTAGGAAAAATCAATGTCTTAGTCAAGAGTCAGGTTAAGCCTTCTCTGCATCAGGGTGGGTAGCAACAATGCAGATACAGCTGGAAAGATTCATTCCTGTTTGCACCATGGCTTAAACCCACACACTCGATGTTGTGATTCTCAGAGAATGTTTTCTACAAATAGAAGTAACCGTGTTGGCTATCATCGTACCAGGAAGTGGCCATCATACTGGTCCTTAGAGCAGGGCTGAGTCTGGCAGCCATCTTTGAATGTGCCTGTGAGCTCAGAGAGTCCCTGGTGAGGACCTTGGAAATCCCAATGTCTTATCGTGGCAAGAGAGCAGGCCGGCAGCTAGCAAAGGGCTTTAGCCATGCAGAGGCTGGGACCTAAGGAAGATCTTGGGCACAATCCACCAGACACGTTTCATTAATAAATGATTAGATTTGCAAATCTTGTCAGTAGAGATTGCTATCACAGAATTAATGAAATAAATAATGAAACATTGCCAGTGTTTCTGGCTGGCGCTCAGAGCAGAGTAGATCTCTGCCTTTGTTGCAATTTATGGCTGTCTCTTTGATCAACTCCTGGGGAGTTCAAGGAACGATTTTCCTGCTTCCAACACCCGCCTTTGGCTTTTAGGTTTGCCTTTTTTTTTTTTTTTTAAACTTGACTTTTCATATCATTTTGTACTTCAAACACAAAGGTTCCCCAGGATAATTTCAGATAAAGAAACCCAACAGGGTGAATAATCTGCAGTGAAGAAAATCTGAATCATACTTGAAGAAACAATCCATTTGACACTGGGTTAGGAAAGGGGTAGGGGAGGGATTTTGCTTACAAATGAACACAAAAAAGTTCACAATTTTATTTGAATGTCTCCATTTTGCACAGCCTAAAGCCAAGAGCATTTCCTGATCCAGAAGCAAACTAAGATGCCACCCAGTGTGGGTAACCCAGCAGGCAGACAAAGCATATGTTCAGGACATTAGCAATGCAGGGGTAGCTCACATTTCTTTTGTTGAAAAAGGAAAAAGAAAACAAAACAGATTTTTCATATCTCAGAAAAAGTCTCAAAATAGTCGTGGAGAAAGCAGATCCTTATTGGGTTTCTTATACTTGTTTTCTGACTTAGTGTTATTTTGATGTGAATTCCTATTCAAGATTGGGGGGGGGGTGGAGCCCCAACATCTATTCACTGTACGGAAACTTTAAAGGGCTTCCTGGGATGGGATTTCATCCTTGACCCATACTGGTCATAAGGTGATACAGCCATTATCTCTACCCCTGACACTTTGGGTAATCTTTTAGAGATTGATACGGTATTATACTAGTATTGATAATATACATGGATTTTCAGTTCTCTCCCGCTGCAAACACATCAATGGGCACACAGACTCACTGTCTCTTGGAAATCACAGTGAGTCCAAAGGTTGGGGTTCTGATGGATTATCTGCTCCTGGGCTTATCTTCCTGAGAGCTGCCGTTGTGCTCCTTATTAGGTTTTGCCATTGGGCAAGTTACAATGAAATGAAGTTCAGATCCACCCAATTTTTTTTTTTAATTTTTTTTTTTTAACGTTTATTTATTTTTGAGACAGAGAGAGACAGAGCGTGAACAGGGGAGGGGCAGAGAGAGAGGGAGACAGAGAATCCGAAACAGGCTCCAGGCTCTGAGCTGTCAGCACAGAGCCCGACGCGGGGCTCGAACTCACAGACCGCGAGATCGTGACCTGAGCCGAAGTCGGACACTTAACCGACCGAGCCACCCAGGCGCCCCAGATCCACCCAATTTTTAAAGATCCAATTTAAAAAGTGCCTTAGAGTGTCTTTATCTTTTCTAGTTTCATCCTGTGGCATGGCAATTCCATGGGCAGAACCCAGTGGACATTTCCTGTCTACATGATTTAGATCATTCCTTCTGGAACCAGATACCTTCCCAGTAGACAAACCTTTGAAAAATTAGTGAGTTGCTCAGTTGAGGAGACAAAATTAATACTAAAATTATAAGGATCAGAACAAAGCAATAAGAACTTCCTTTAGGGCTCAGAGAGGGGGTGTAAGGCGATAAGTGTTCTTATGGTGTAGTTTTATGATACACCTTTTGCCTCATGTCCCACACTGGCCAGTTCTTTAATGGGAGTATGAACACAGAGTTGGTTCTACTCTCCAAGATGAAAAGTAGATTTTATTGTTATCAAATTATTTCTGCATTTGTTTGATTCTAAGATGCACCATTTTTTTCATATTTTCACATGATTTTTGAAGTCAGGAGGCATATCAAAATCATCAGCAGCCTGGTCACAGTGGTGATGGGGCTCTCAGCACTATGCACACGGGTATTACAGTGTCCAGAATGGGTGCCAGCTACTGCAAAGGAAGTCCTGGAGGCAATAAGACTGACACTTGTTTGTTTGTTTTTTAATTTTTTTTAATGTTTGTTAATTTTTGAGAGACAGAGTGTGAGCAGGGGAGGGGCAGAGAGAGAGGGAGACACAGAATCCGAAGCAGGCTCCAGGCTCCAGGCTGTCAGCACAGAACCCGACACGGGGCTCAAACCCATGAACTGTGAGATCATGACTTGAGCTGCAGTCGGACGCTCAACCGACTGAGCCACCCAGGCGCCCCTTCATCACCCACACTTGTAAGGACACAGAACATGATGTTGGTGGAAAATATGGACGTTGATGACAATGGGTAGGAAATAAAACAGAAACCACAGCTCGCAAAACCATAGTGACTGGCAAAGCAGACAAACTATACAGACCGTGATAGGCACAGCAAACCAAGTTGAAAGTGTTTTTTTTTAAAAATTTTTTTTTTTTAACGTTTATTTATTTTTGAGACAGAGAGAGACAGAGCATGAACAGGGGAGGGGCAGAGAGAGAGGGAGACACAGAATCCGAAACAGGCTCCAGGCTCTGAGCTGTCAGCCCAGAGCCCGACGCGGGGCTCGAACTCATGGACCGTGAGATCATGACCTGAGCCGAAGTCGGACGCCTAACCGACCAAGCCACCCAGGCGCCCCAAGTTGAAAGTGTTTTAACATCAGCTTGTTCTGACCCATTCGCGCCTGGCTAAGATCACTGGCTTCCAGCGACTCCTCTCATTACAAATTCTGACCTGTTCTCACCCAACCCTCACTGTCTTCTGCCCCAACCCACCTTATGACTACTGCAGACTTCCCTGAGCCCCACAAGTACCCTCCCCTGACTCCTCTTTTGAAAACACTGCTAAGACGCTATCAAGCTGGTGCGTTCTCTTGCTCAGCAAGTTTAATAAACCCAGTTTTGTGTGATCAGCAGTGTTCCACGGTGGTCTTGGTACAGAGCTCTGATAATTCAAAAAGAGATTCAGTAGAATCAGGCCCTAATGCTGAGAAGTTTGAGGAATACATTCAAGTATTTCTTTAACTTACATTTCCCTTTTGACATATGTGCAAGAATGATCTGTGATAAAATATGTATCTAATAAGTTTAGAAGAACTTTTGACACAGTATAAAATGAAGGACTGCAAGAAAGTATTGTGTTACCTACTTGTGTATTGACATCAATGTTCCTTTCTTAGTGGCACATGAAATAATCGTTTATTTGTACACAGGAAGGCATTTTGCATTTGATAAAATACGGTAATAATAGCTAGCTAACTTTTACTGGACATTTCTCATGAGCCAAGCACCGTGCTAAGTGCTTTACCTGCACTCATTTAATTCTTACAGCATTGCTAAGAGGTAGGTCACATGATTACCCGCATTTTCTAGATATATAAACTGAGGTGTGGAGCCGGTCCGTGGCTGCCTTGAAATACATGGCTAATATCTGGGGGAGGAGTTAGGGCTCCGATCCAGGCAATGTGCCTCTGCTGGGCTAGGATAGGAGGGGAGAAATGGGGCACACAGCACTATTTTCTCGAAAGTGGCGGAAAGCATTAATTAGAATGATAGTACTTGCACACGGCATGTACTAAATTTTGGGATTTGGGCTTTTAAGGGTAATCCATTAGCCAGTTCTTTGGTGCTTCTGGAAGTAAAATTGTTTCCCTTGGGTATTTAAGAAAAGGTGCATTCAGAACCTAAAATATTTGCCAGTTTATTTCTCCTAGAAAAGAGACTTCCGTGGTGTTCAAAGCCACATATCAGGGTTAAAAAACAAGCAACCAAATAAAAACAAACCCAGCACTGGGGGCATCCATTTAAGTCACTGCTTGACAGCTGTTCTGGGAATGGCTGTTGCCACGGGTTACTACAGAGCACTCAGCATTTCAGCCTTACCCATCACTTCCAGGCTGTGCTCCTGTCTCTCCGGAGAGACGACCCTTCCCTCCTTTCCCCACCCCACCCCCACCTTGGCGGCTCATATTAAAGATTGTTTTTTTCCTTTGAACGAGAAATAAAATAATAATATGCTGAAAATTCCCTAGCTGTTGCCTAGGGTATTCTCTGTCTTTGATGCTTTTGTTGCCCCGTTTTTCCTTGTAGATCACAGCATCAGCACCGCTTTTTCTAGAAACCTCAAAACAGGGTTCCAACCTGCTGCCTTCTGCGGGTGGAGCCACAATCAGGCATTGTCCATCAGTGAATGTACCAACCTAGATGTCACTCAGTTAATAAGTTCTTAATTGGATTCTTCAGATAGTTGGCCATGGCAGTGTATTTTCAGGACTTTTGTTGTCTTTGTTCTTCTTCTCCTTTTTTTTTCTCTTTTAAACATTCTCCTCTTATCCTGTCAGCGCATTCACATATCCTTTTGACCAAGAGATTTGACCAAGATGCACCGATTTTCCTTCTGCCACCTACTTCCCATTCTTTTCACACTGAAGGGTTCAGAAATCCATTAAAATGCCGGTTCATCCCGACTTTTTTCTGTTTTACGAAAGGGGGCGGGGGCGCTTAGGGCAGCACATCTTACTTAGATAGTGCCATTTACTGGAAGCATGCACGCAAAATACCAACCTTACATATAATCTACTAGGCTCATTGTATTCAACGTTCATGGTCACTAATGCCTTCAAAATCGTGAAACTGTATGTGTCCCCTATTACACTTACAAAAAAGGTAATTTGTGGAAAGTGCTTTGAGATTCTTATAAGAAATTTAGGATATTAACATTCCCTTGTTTCGGGTATTGGATAATGTTTAAGAACCGTAGCTTCCACCAATGCTTTGAGTCAAACCAAGGCGCATTAAATATGCGGTTGGCTTCTCTGACATTGTACAAAAAGGAATTTGCTACCCATTACATTTTTTTCCTTGCCTTTTCTTCCTATCACCTGCTCCCCCACCATTACTTTCTAGTCAACACATGCCTCTTTTCTATGGTTTGCTTATAGATTATTAAGAAAAAAGATGTAAACTCACAGGGAGGATTAAGGTAGACACAGCTGGTGTCAACGAAAACAGAGAGAAATGAAAGAGTATTGAGCCCGTCTGAATGGACAGCCCATGGGGCTTTCTCGTGACTCATCCTTGACCTTTACCCTCCCAAATCGCGCCTGAGGCAAGTAAACAGCTTTTCAAAGCAGACTACCTTCTGGGACACTTCGTACATTTTCATTTTAATCTCGTTGCAAAGTGGTCAAAAATAAATGTCCCCATGAAGAGAAGTACAACTGACAAAAGTTGAATTTAAAATGACACGGAATCACTCTGTTACCTATCACACAGAGGGTCCTAAACTGCTTCGCGGTTTACTCCAAATGAAAAGGAAAGGAAACCGTCTTCAATGAGTGTTTTAAACATCTCTGTACGATTCAAAATGGTTACATGGGCCTTTGAAAATATTGCCTGGAGGCATTATGGGTGATTTAAGTTTTTCTTTGTATTTTGCAGATTATCTGTCTATAACGAGCAGGCATTACTTCTGTAATCCACAAAAAGCCTTTCAACAGAAATGGAATTACAGTACAGATTTTTAAAATATGAAAATGCCACCCAATGAGTTATTTTTATAAATGACTGGAATAAAGAAAACTATTTAATAATGTAGACAAAGTGTCATATGCCTAAGAAATCTTTGTCTGATATAAAAGGTGAGTTAAAGATGGACTGAAATGTTTCTTAGTAACCAGGTAAATATTATACCCAAAATTAAACAACTACTCTCCCTTTGTATATTACTCAGCCCAAAGACAAAAGAGGAAATGTTTCCAGCACAACGGTCATTAGATACACTTAGCTGTGTGAAAAGAAACAGAAGACCCCGCATCATTTAACTTGTAAAATCTCAGTCAATACTTGATAACAAATGGGGTTTCTGGAACAGGGCACACCAGAGTGATGTGTGGATAGAGGTCTGCAATCATCACCCCCACCCCACCCCACCCCCGCCATCTCATTTCCAGTGATTTTTTTTCCACTTTATGTAATGTCCTAATGTGTTAAATATTGAAAATGTGGGTAAGGTAGTTTAATTAGTCCTCAGTGTCAATACAGAGAGATTAAGAAAACAGTCCTGTTTTCATGTTGTAGGAAAATGACTTCTAACAATCACCGTATCCAGTGAAGGGAAAACATACCCAAACAAAACAATAAAAGTTAACTTCAGGTAAAGCCAACTGTTGAGAAATCGAATAGAGAAATGTGTTCCACGTGCTCGTTACACTAAATCCTAAACATCCAGCTTTTTACAGACTCGCAAATCAAATTGCTTTACGGTTAGGGGAGCATTTAATACAGTGTGACCAGTTTAAAGTTAACATTTTGTATTCAGGATGATTAATGACACCATATTGTATTTCAATTACTACAAGATACTTCTCTGTAATAAACGATGGCAATAATATTCACATTAAGTCAATAAAAAGCATCTTCAAAGTGTGATGTATAAGTGCCATTATTATAGTATAAGTTGATCACATCATACAATGAATTATCAACAGTGTAACAGGAAATCTCTATACCAGAGCATATATTTCCATCTCAGTGCACAGGGAGTTTGGTGGAGAACCCTCATTAGGATTAATAGTAGTCAAATGAAAGCATTCACACACACTAGCAAGGGGACTATTCCTTCTTCCCCCAGCCTTCCTATACTCCATTCTCTGCCAACTGCATTTTTGCGGGTTCAAGGATGAGAAACCAACTTCTCAGAGCATTCAAGGCCAAAGGGAAATAGATGCAGCAAATGACTTAATGATTTATGTGGTAGAAAACCAATAGTTGGGGAAAACAAGTCCCAAACAGTAGGTGTTTCTTTTCCTAAAGGATCTGTCCACTTTAGGGAGAAATTGGAGAAATTGCGCCGGGAAACTTGGAGAAGCCTCTGAATGACAAATCCCCTCAGGGGTCACGTCTTTTTAAATTGCTCTGACTAGTGCCTGGTTGTAGAAGTGAGGTCGTAGATGAGATGGCCCAGGAAGCTCAGGAAAGCAGGCTTAGGGGAGAGGGTAGGGTAAATGGATATTTTCTGCCCCCTCTGTCTGCCCTCCTGTCCTTCCCCACATGGTTTCAGCTGAGTTGGTCATTCTGGGGGGAGGCATCATTAGGATAGTATAGGGAGGGGGCCAAGGACATTGATCTGACTCCACAGCACTTCTAATTTGGAGCGGCACCCTGTCTTGAGGGATGGTTGCAGGAGGAAGTGAGAATCAGAGGAGGGAACAAGGCACAAATGTGTGGGGATAGTGATACTTGTCGGTAAAGCTGTCTCCTGTGTGCTTGGATAGACATGTAATTGTCTGGTTGCACTTCCATAATTGTTATGCACGAATATGATCTGCATACTAAAGAGAGGACAGCATGATCTCCTTGTCTTCTTGGACCATTAAAAAAAATTAGTTTTTTAAACAAAATTCTCTCTTGCAGGCCTCATGGTACCATAAGTCCAGGTAATTGCTGGTGATATTGCAGAGTCAAATGAGTTTTTAAATAACTTTAGATATAATCCCTAAAATTAGTCATTAGAAAAAAATGGAGTAACTGGCATGAATGATAAGTATCAGAGTAAGAGGACCTGTTTACTCAACTATAACCCAAAGTCATGGAGGAAGAATTCTAAGATAGAGACCTTTCAGAGCAGTGGGCAAGGCCCATAAAGCAGCGATATGAGATGAACACAGACTCCAGAGTATAGTTAAATTAGATCAACATCAAATGAAAATTTTCTTGGGAAACCTGGATTCACTGCATACAAATGGCTTTGCCATGTGACTCCCTTTATAGTCAGAAAAAGGAGGATTCCTATATATGTCCAAATCCTGTACCTACCTATAGCTGTGGTTTGCAAGCTGTAAGCAGGTTACAAGATTACTATGAGAATATTGTTAACTTCTGGGGGCCTCGGTTTCCTCTTTTTGCAGTAGAGTTGACGCTCATCGTCCAAGACCCAATCTTCCGGGTATGTGAAGGTCCTCACCTACTCCGTAACTTCACATTCTCTAAGTGCTCTTTTTGTCCAGTGTCATTTGTCATTCTGAAAACCCCCAAATTTGAAAAAAGCAAAAAAACAAAAACAAAAACAAAAAAAACCCAAAACACCCACGACAAAACAAAACACAAAAGTTGTTTTGTTTGTGTATAAATTGGTGTCAAGACCCATATGGTGGCAAAGCCAGACCCTGGACTGACATGAGGTTATTTACTGGCTCCATTGAATCCCGTTTACTGTGTTTTGCTGCAGAAATAGTAATGCATTATAATTAATTTAATTGACATATCCAAAACCAAAAATTCTGAATTACAGGACGCGTCTAGGGCTCAGGGGTTCAGACGGGACTGTAGGTTTGTAGAATGATGGTGAAGATGATAGTCCCAACACTTTTGCTTCTTATTAGCTAGCTTCTTTGTCCTGGTTATGATAACTGGCTCTTGGTTTTTGGCATCTTTATCTCCCAAAGACCCCCCTGGATTGTTCCTTTGCTGTCACGGTGACACATTTTCTGGGAATAACCTACCACCGCTTTCTCTTGGTTCCTGGTACGGCTCTGTACATCCCTGGTTTTGATTTGGCTCCCCCTCTGGTGCTCTGGCCAACTGTCAGTGGCTTTTGGGAATGAGAAATTTGGCTTTATACTTGTCAAATGGATCAGGACAAAGATTTTGTTGTTCAGTTTGGCTGGAAAAAAACAGATGGCTTGCTTAATAAGGATGGAAGAAAGACATGGGTGAGGACAATTCATCGCCTTATAAAATAGAATCCATTCACACACGGGTACTTTCTTTCTTTTTTTTTTTTAATTTTTTTTTTAACGTTTATTTATTTTTGAGATGGAGAGAGACAGAGCATGAACGGGGGAGGGTCAGAGAGAGGGAGACACAGAATCTGAAACAGGTTCCAGGCTCTGAGCTGTCAGCACAGAGCCCGACGCGGGGCTCGAACACACGGACCGCGAGGTCATGACCTGAGCCGAAGTCGGCCACTTAACCGACTGAGCCACCCAGGTGCCCCGGTACTTTATCTCTTATTCGTTATGATTCATTGTATACAAAAAAGGCTCCATTCAAACAACATGCTTTGTGGTATGAGTTCTATTATCAAAAACAAGAGTATTACGGGAGGCCCATGGATGTTGTCTAGGATGGGGTTCCCTCCTTCTGCTCCCTCAACATGTGAGGTGGGTTACGGCTCCTTGGTCTCTGCTTCATGAGATGAAGACATCTAGCCATTGACACATGGCCATAACCCAGGGAACATTTTCCCTGTCTCCAGGGACCTGCCTCAGACACCTGGGGGGAAGAACCCTCCTCTGCCTTGAAGAAGGGCCTCTTCCTGAAATATTCACTGCTGGCTTCACCTCAGCTGCTACCAAGCAAGCATTGAGGATTCTGAAATCTTCTCAGTCCTTTCTGGGTCCAAGCTTAAATGTTTAAAGTCATTTTCTTCCAAACGTCATCACCCTAAGGTGCCATGCAAGACGCGGATATTTTGAATTGCGTCCCAAAGAAATTAGTTACTAAAGAATCAAAAGGCTTTCTTCTTTGGCATTTGGCAGTTCTTTGACCACCCGTAAGGTGTTCCCTTAGCTTGGAACCGAAAGACATTCTCATTTAATTACACAAATAGGACATAAATACACAAAAGAAGGACGTCAAGCTTGACAATATGTATTTTACAACATAAATGACATAGGAAATAGGTGTCATCAACAGGGTTTGGTGGAGAAAGGAGACTCGTTTGGGTTAAGTGTCAAGAAGACATTTATGAAGGATGCTGGGGTTAAACTAGACCTTAACATTTGTGTACATTTGAATGATGGGATGGAGATGAAGGGGAAATGAATGATAGGACCCATAAACAGTAATGAAATGGGGCTGAATGGGAAAGTAACTTCGCTTCTGATGGTAAAAGCCCTTGAATGAGAGACCAAGGTGTTTGGTATTTGTCTTGTATGCCGGGGATCTAGCTTCGGTTTTGGAAGAGAAGATGTCATTTTTGCTGCTTTATATTAGAAACAGAAACTTGAAATAGGTGTATAGAGTGAAATAAAGGGGGAAGACATTGGTTATGCAAAACAGTTAAAAAGTAACATAAGCATTTTGCACACAGTATCTTGATTTTTATAACAACCCTACAGGTAGTTACTTATTGTTATCTCTACTTTTCAGATGAGGCTTGGAAATGTTAAGTAACTGGTCCAAGGGCACACAGCTAGCAAGAAGCTGGTCCAGAATTTGCATTTGGATTTGTTGGTCTTCAGAGTTGAATTCTTATCTACTCTCCGATAAACCAATGAGTACGATAATTCAGCTGTGAAGTTATGATGACCTCTGTTGAAGTGATAGCAGTGGGGATGGAAATGAAGGTTGGGGGGGTGAGAGATAATGTAAAGGAAGCATTCACAGACCTAGAGCCTGCATGTGAGGGGCAAAGTGGGGAAAGGCAGAGATTTGGTTTCATTGCTTTAAGCCTGGATGTTTAGGAGAATTATGGTAATACTGGTTGAGAAAGGAAGTTGGGAGGAAGCTTTGGCTGGGAGTGACAGATTATGAATTATTAACAAAGCTACATTCAACACTGGCCTCCAGTTCTTTCTTTTTCTATCTTCCTCCTCTATCTTATCCCCCCGATCTCTCCTCTTTATTACGAGCATCTACGGAAGACAGTAGGGGGCTCGTTTTAGTCTTACGCTGAGTCCTATAAGATAAGGCTTATATAATGTGTGAGAGGGTGGGGTGGGGGGAGGGGGAGAAAGGGGAAATTAGTATTTAATGAGGATCCTCCATAGAACTTATTCTCCATCCTCAGGATTTATTGTAAGTAGATTTCACTGTAAAAATACTATTATACTTACTTTGCACTATTCTCTCAGTAATGGCACTGGGCCCACAGTGCAGTTATAGGACCAAATCACAGTAGGCATTTAAAATTCATGATCTTGCTGCTGCACGGCAGAACAATATAAATTGAAAGGCACAGCCTGGATACCATCTTGTGGTCTTTATAAGGGGAAAATTAGTGGCACTTTGATTCACGAAAGGCTTATGACAGGCCTGGGCCTGTGGTGGCACTAATATAGCCATCACTGGAATGCCAAGAGGTGGCCTGCTGTGTTAACAGCTGTCATTTTGTGCCAAACTCACATAACTAAAAGGTTATGGGCCAATAAAAAAAAAAAAAAAAAAAAGATGCTGCTCTTCTCCTTTGGTTATGAGATGCGAGAGCAAGCACTTTGGAAAACAAGCTACCTTGTTTCCTGTTAAAATATGCCTGTCAAAGTGGCTGGTTTCTATGGTGAAAGACATTTTGTAAACAAGTCCATGTCGGCATTTCTTTGTCTAGTTGGCGAGTCTCGCTGAAGTATGGTCCTTAGAGCTGAATCCCGGGCTCTGGGGGAAACTGACTTAGGATGGGGTTACTTGAACATTTCAGTCAGGATGGTGGGTTGTATGGGGACCAAGGTGACTCTGAGAGGCAGAACGGCACCAGTGCAAAACGCCTGAACTCTGTGGTCGGAAAGCCCTGGCTTTGCCACTTGGCAGCTATTTAATTTCATGCAAGTCACATGGCTGGTCTGGACCTGTGTTGCCATATATGTATGATGGAGTGACCGTCTATTTGGAAGCGTTGTTTTAAAAGATCAGAAATAATGTATACGAGGTGCTTTAAAACAGTAACAAACCTGAGTTCTTACTATCTGCCAGGCTCCGTGCTAGGCAGTTTAATATGCATTATATCATTTGATTCTCATTATTGCCCATAGAGGTAAATCGTATTTTTATTTCCCATTTGACAGGTAAGGAAACTGAGTCTTAGAGAAATAATTTGCTGAAGCAATTTCCCCCGCTAGTAAGTGGGAAAATGAGGATATAAACCCTAATCTGTTGGCTCTAGATTCTGTTTTACTAAAGACTAAGTTATAAGGGTTAGTCAAATGGCGGTCATGGTTGTGATTTAGAGTCTGCCTTGCACTGTATAATTCTACCACAAGGAATTAGGGATGAGTATATCTCATCTATTGCCTGTTTCCGTGTAGGTTTAATTGAATTCTTGTCATACTCTGAAATTGCAGCTCCATGAGCCTGAGTATTTATTTATTTATATAGTCATAGTTATTGGGAAGAGAAAAGCAGTTTAGCATTTAGAGAAGTGGGACCAGGTACTGTGATTCCTCTTTCTTTTCGCTTTTCACTGACACAAACTTATTGTGTGTCTTATCTCAACCGTTAGAAGTTCTACATTGGGATTAGCCATCAGGAAAATGCAAATAATGGCCTCACCTAGGAAATGTTTCAAGGAATCAATTAAAGTGCAAAATAGTCCTGCTAATCTCCCTTTTGGGGCTATACTGGTGCCAACACAATGATCCTCAGGTGTTGAAGATCATTTTACAACCAACGTTACACAAAACAACAAGGCATCTTTAATATTCAACATGCCTTCATCAGAGAGGAAACCTAACCTCCCTTCAGTGTTTATAGTTCCAGGATGTTTTTACGCTTTTTCCACCCTTGTTCCTAGTGATTACAGTGTTTATAGAATGCATGGGAAATCTCTAAGAATTTACTCTTCTGTGAAAATGCACTTCAGTGTTTTAATGCCTAAAGTTTGGAATTAGCACATCTTAGGCTCTAGGGGCTTCTTCGAAGTAGGTGATCAGATGGCTGAGGTAAGGATGGGGTTCTGTATCTATAAATACTTTCCAACATCCAGGGTGCCTGGGTGGCTTAGCCTGTTAAATGTCCGCTTCAGCTTCTCTGTCTCTTTCTGACCCTCCCTCACTCACGCACACACGTTCTCTCTCTTTCTCTCTCTCTCTCAAAAATATATAAACATTAAAAAAAATACTTTCCAACATCCAAAGCGCTAGTGTATTTTCTTAAAGAATGTGGGTACTTATTCTGACTCCCACCGTAGCACTCACTTTTGTCCCTTGCCTTAGGACAGCCCTGTGGGGAAGACACTATATTTCCCAGTGTTATAAATGAGAAAACTGAGTTGCAGAGAAATTGAGATCACTGATTTGACAGGCGTGTGTCAAAACTGGACTTCAGATATAGCCTTGGGATTCTAAAGAATCCTGTAGCCTCTCTTGAAGGTTTTCATTTCAGCCTTGACCAAGTAATGGCGCTACTCACAGTGAGATACTTTCTGGGGAAGAGATTGTGATGATTATTGAGCAAAGTACTGAGGTTGAGAAGGGGCTCTGGAACCCAGCTGCTTTGACTTAAGACCTGATTTTGCTATATAGCTAACGTTACTTTACTTTCATTGTGCCTCATTCTTATGAAGAAATACTTCACAAGCTTGGTGTAAAGACTAAATAAGTTAATACTTAAATCATATATAAGAACAAAAGACACACTCTTTAAAAGTTAGCTATCGTTATTCTACCAAGAGGTAAGATCAATGTTTTGTTCCTTGCTATAATTACAACATCTAGAGAAGCTTCTGGCATGTAGTAGATACTCCAGATCTTTTAACCGTTATAAATGATTAAATTAATGAATGCATAAGGCAATTATAAGGGATTATATGCAGTCCTGACAGTGAAGTAAGATTTAGATTTTGTCAGCTCAGTCCTCTAGTCAACATCATTTGGCAACAAAAATACAAAGAATAAGAGCAACATGGAATTTAGGAGCTAGGAGGGACCAATTACATCATCTACTCTACCTTGTTGTGAATGAGGAGACTGAAGTTCCAAGAAGTTAGGCAACATTGTATGAGGCAATTCAGTGAATGGACAAAGCTGGTGTTACAATCTGGGTTGTTGTTTTTTTTAACTTCTCAAGGATTTCATGAGCCTGCTGGAACTATATCAGAGGTGTTTTGAACTTAGTTTTTTTAAAAAAACCTTTTTTTTTTAAAAACCACCTTTTCACAGTTTTCCATGGAAGGAGGGAAACACAGTGGAAGAAGAACCATCTTCTTTTTAAAGCTATCAGTTAATATGGAAGGGAATCTCCATAATGTTTGTGGTGTAAACCTGAATTTTAGTGCCAGTTCCTAGCTTTGGATTTGGACATGGGTTGGGATCCCGACTCCGTGATTTGTAATCTGTGTGACCTCGAGCAAGTCAGTCAACCCATATGAGCCTGAGCATGTCTCATCTGTGAGGTTAATTATTATACAGACTCAAAAAGTCGTCGTGAGGAGGATTAAAGGAAATATTGTGACTAGAGCACTTTGTACAGTCCTGGCACAGAGTAAGTTCTGATTAAGTGATAGCCATTATTGTGGATCGGGTTGATTTTTTTCTATGGAAGGTCTCGTTTAACTATTTCTTGTGGGGTTCCCATCCTAGTATAGTTCCTGGATCTATTACTGGTGTAATACCTCATTTCCCCCCCTCTTTATGCCCTACGACATATGGCTCCTAGCTTTGTTAAATACTCTCCCAAACTGTCCATTGGTCCTGATGTTTCATCTCGACATAAAATCTAGACCTTCTGACTTGTTTCTTACTTTTATTTTCAAAATCTTTTAATTTAAATTTTTTTTTAATTTAAATTCAAATTATTTAGCATATAGTATACTACTGGTTTCAGGAGTAGAACTTAGTGATCACTTAATATAATACCCAGTGCTCATCCAAATAAGTGTCCTCCTTAATAACCATTTAGCGCCTCCCCCCCCACCCACCTCCCCTACAGCAACCCTTAGTTTATTCTCTGTATTTAAGAGTCTCTTATGGTTTGCTTCCCTCTCTGTTTTTATCTTATTTTTTCCTTCCCTTTCCCTATGTTCATCTGTTTTCATTCTCAAATTCCACATATGAGTGAAATCATATAAAATTTGTCTTTCTCTGACTGACTTATTCCACTTAGCATAATACATTCTAGTTCCATCGATGCTGTTGCAATTGACAAGATTTAATTCTTTTTGTTGGCTGAGTAATATTCCATTGTGTGTGTATGTTTGTGTGTGTGTGTGTACCACATCTTCTTTATATGTTCATCAGTCGCTGGGCATTTGGGCTCTTTCCATACTTTGGCTACTGTCGATAGTGCTGCTATAAACATTGGGGTGCATGTGTCCCTTCAAAACAGCACACCTGTATCCTTTGGATAAATATCTAGTAGTCCAATTGCTGTGTCACAGGGTAGTTCCATTTTTAATTTTTTGAGGAATCTCCATACTGTTTTCCAGAGTGGCTGCACAAGTTTACATTTCCACCAACAGTACAAAAGTGTTCCCCTTGCTCCACACCCTTGCCAACACCTGTTGCTGTTGCCTGAGTTAATCTTAGCCAATCTGACTGGTGTGAGGTGGTGTCTCATTATGGTTTTGATTTGTATTTCCCTGATGATGAGTAATGTTGAGCACATTTTCATGTGTCTATTAACCATCTGTATGTCTTCTTTGGAAAAGTGTCTATTCATGTCTTTTGCCCATTTCTTCACTGGATTATTTGTTGTTTGCATGTTGAGTTTGATAAGTTCTTTACCTGATATGTCATTTACAAATATCTTCTCCCATTCCATTGGTTGCATTTTAGTTTTGTTGATTGTTTCCTTCACTGTGAAGAAGCTTCTTATCTTGATGAGGTCCCAATAGTTCATTTTTGCTTTTGTTTCCCTTGCCTCTGGAGACATGTCTAGTAAGAAGCTGCTGCTGATTTATTTTTTAAAATCCTCGTCGTAAAGCCTCTCTTTGCCTCTCTTACCTCTTCTTGCTACTCCTTTCCAAGTGTATTTTTCCATTGGCCCATCTCTGCTCTGTCCGTGGTCCTGACTTCTCAGGTTCACATTCTTGGCTTCTCCCCTCTTTTAGGCTATCCAAATCCTGTTTATGTTTCAAGAAACAGCTGCAGTGCCAGCTCCTGCAAGAAACCTTCTCTGATTATTCCAGTCTTCATTGTATTGCTATTTTGAGTCCTGACAGTGCTTCTGAAACCTGTTAGGATAGTGCCTGATTTTCCCTGCAATGGGTGATCATCAACTGTGACTGAAGGTAAATTACTGTAAAGTTTTAAGTGCAATGTTGTATTTGGCGGTTGTATCTGATCAAGAACTACAACAAATATATTATTTTAATACCAATCTATCATATTGACATAATAATATGTCAGTAAATTATACAGAGTAATAGTAAATATAGGCATGAATTTCTGTAAAATATGTAAAGATGAATACCTGACATTAATTTGCTGAAAGGAATTTGTAAATATTTAAATAAAGGTATTCAAGAAGGTACATTTTTTTCTTATTAAAATATTCATGTCAGTGGGAAAAATGTACAGAGATTTTTTTGGTAGCATTGTTTAAGATGTCAAAACATTGAAAACACTCTAAGTATATGTCAATAAGGCTTGAAGTTATGATATATCTATACACAATGCTATGCACTTATTGAAAAGAACAAAATAGATCTCTATATATTGATAAGGAATGATATCTTTGGCACAGTATGTACAAACAGCAAGCTGTAGACTAGTCCATATGACTAAATTTTTGTAATACAAACATATATTTCATATATATTTTATCTTTATGGGTAAGAAAAAAATCTAGGTACACGATAAACTGTTAAAAGTGCTTATCTGTGAGAAGTTAGATATTGGAAATTGATTGGGGAAGCTGGAAGAATAGTTACTATGTTTTTTAAGTATCTATACAACAAATAAAAAATCTAAGGTCTCTATGTCCTAAGTTTAGACCAAAGCACAAGCCAATTATAATAGGTTCCAAAATTTTTATACAGGGGCAAATGGATGGCTCAGTTGGTTAAGCGTCTGAATCTTGATTTTGGCCTAGGTCATGATCTCACGGTTTGTGGGTTCGAGCCCCATGTTGGGCTCTGTATTGGCAGTGTGGGCCTGCTTGGGATTCCCTCTCCCTCTCTCTCTGCCCCTCCCCTCATTCATGTGCACGTGCATGCTTTCTCTCTCTCTCTCTCAAAATAAACTTTTTAATATAAATAAATTTTTTATTAAATAAAATTTTTATATAAACCTTAAAATAAATGAGGTATATAAAGTATTTAACTAAAAGAATTAGTTTTTCCTTGGTATAAATTTTCTCCTAGCAAAGAGTGTTATTCATATTGCCTTCCTTTAACCTTAGAGCTGCTTTCACATTTGACATTATTCTTCTGAAAAAACAATATTCAGCATCCACAAATTTCAGGGACCCAGTAAGTAGTTAAGGGAGATATTTTAAAATATGTCACATCCTCAATGAGTTTTGAACTGACCAGTTAGGACAGATGCAGACTGGTATGGTGGACTGGGGTATCCTGACAGAAGACAAGCCCTGCCCAGAGCTTTGAGCAGTGGTAGAAGGTAGTCCCTTGAATATGTTTTTCACCTTTGTCTTCTTGTGTTGATCTCTCCTTTTTCCCACCCACCCAGAATCGGGGGCCATTTTGAAGAAGACTATTCACAGGTAAGGTGGAAGTGACAATGGGGATAGGCATGATTTGGTCAAGATGATAGAAGATATGATGGGGGCAGTGACAACTGGAAGGAGTGTGAGCTTTGGAGCAGACAGATCTGGGTTTGAGTCCTGGCTCATTTTCTGGTTGTGTGGCCTGGGGCAAGGCAAGTAATCTCTCTGAGCTGCTACTTCTTTATGTGTAAAATGATGATGTTGATCTCTATAGAGCCCATGTTAAGGGAAAATGTGGCCACCTATGAAGTGGCTGGGGATATACTTGGAATTTATAAATGTTAGTAATTCCTTATCTCTTCTCTTCTCCCCAGTCCTCCTTCTCATATGCCCTTAATTTACTCTAAGCATGTAAGGTCAGGTTTTTTCGGCATCTGCTGATAAATCCACTCTTTGTCCTGCTATGTACTACCTATCTGAGTTATTGCTCAGTGTCAGGTGTAACGCTGAGTGAGGTACAGGTGCTTATCAGGCAGCTTTGAATGTATGATTATCAAACAGTCCAGAACAACAACCTACCAATTTAGCCATAAATACACATGGGTTCACATGGGTCAGTTTCACCTCTTCTAACTCAATCAGAAGCTCCTTGAAGGCAGAAGCCAACTATTATCCTACATCTACAAAAATGCCTTGCACAATTATGAGCACATTTACCAATTATTTGTTGGCTGACTGGTCCAGGGGTAGCTGAGTCTCTTTAGGTGTGGACAAAGCAGCTTCCAAACTGGTTAACTGGGCTTGATAAGAAATAAAGCCCAAATCTGACTGTTGGAGCTTAATTATACTTTGTAAGCAAACACATCTACACCTGCTTCATTGCAAATTGGAGAAAATCTTCCATCTGTAGCTATTTTTCATTTTCTCATTGGCTTTGTAGCAGCTCATTAGTGTAATGGAGATGCCTTAAGGCAAGCTTCGATAGCCTTAGAACACAAGCAGACATCCCTGAGCTCAGGAAAGTACCTGGACAGGCCCTGAAAGCATGAGGGAAAGCTTTGGAAAAGGCAATTGAGAAACCTCCCGGCGAGACATTGTCTGCAGATCACTGGCCCGATATCACATAAAGGCCCCATCTGAGCCATTACAGCCTATTGTGTCAATGTGTTTTCTGGGAGGCTGTCATCCATAGATCACAGTCGGCAGTGAAGGTAATGCCTCCACGGGAACTGTTACTATTTCCCATCGGTGAATTCTATTAGAGGTCCGTGGGTTACTGCCACTGGAGTTCATATTAACTCGGTCAAAGGGATGGTGATTGATTCTGTGGAATTTTGTGAATACACACAAAATACATTTCATACTGTCATCTGGGTTTTGTATTGCACTTCCATGATCCTTGCTACATGGTAAATCCAATATCATCTACTCCAATTGCCACAGAGAAAAAAACAAATTTCCCATGCCATTTTAAAGCTAAAATACCTGCCCATTTCTTTTCTTCTGCAGTCAGAAAAGATTTAGACCTGACTATAAACCACTGACTTCTCTTCTGACTTAACTACTTGATCTGATGGGAAGGGCATTTATAGAATGCCCACTGTGTACCAAGAAATAGCAGTGGTTACTACAGGATGATATCAGAAAATTGATACAGTAGGTTTGTGTCCCCAGGGAATTTACAATATAGTTAGACAGAAGGCACTTATAAAATGATTAAAGAATATAATTATGAAACAAATAACAGGAAGTACCAGATTAATACATATTGTATCACAAACATAGGGCAACAGCCATATTCTTGAAAAGATAAATTGTTACTGAATCTTGTGAAGCGCTGAAACAAAAAATAGCTATTTATAGGGGTCCTTTGTGGTAAACTGTACTTATTTTATAGCCTAATTTATTGATATTAAAATTTCTAAAGTTTGTGAAACTCCCTGTTCTTTGAAGTAGGTTATGTACTTTCAACTCCTGGGCCAGGAAAAACACCAAGTTTAGGAGTAACCTGAGAAAGTTTCTTAGATAAAGTGAATTTCAGCTGAGATGCTGAAAGTGAAGGACATGAACTGGTAGTGATTTGAGAGAGGATCCACCTTCTCATATGCTCAAAGCAGAAAAAAGCACGTCAGGTCTCCCTTTCCTTCCTGAATGGATGCTGCTCAACATAGGAAAAGCTAGTGCTGAAATGCTCATGCTATGTGCAGTGGAGTTTTGTAACTGATGTATGAGTCCTTTTACAAGCCTTTCTGAACTGCATTCTGACATATTCTATGTTCAGTGCCTTGACCACCTGAGACCTTATGTGTACCTTATGGATAGATAATTGGTGGTCCATTGACCCCATATCTGGACTCCTAAAGGAGAGGCAGTTACTCTCAGGGCATCCTGTGTTATTGTGGTCAGTGGCACACTGAATGGAATGGCCCAAGGATCTCATTCATTACGGAAATTCTTTTGTTTGCATGATCCCTCTCTCTGAAGGTCTTCAAAAACAGCCGTACTGGTGGGAGCTTCATTAGATTGAGGTCTCCATTTGGAAAATGGAATGATGATCTGGGTGGATAAAGTTCCTTTTAATTCCTTCATAACAATTCCTACAATATCCCTTGAGTTTGTACCTCCTTTTAATTTTCAAACTCTTTGTTGTTTGGGCTTTCTTTGCCAGATAGATAGATAGCTGATAGATAGCTGATAGGTAGGTAAGTAGGTGATAAGAGAAAGGTAGGTGAATAGATAGGTATATAGATAGATAGCAACAGCTCTTAGATTATTCTAACATTCATCTCTCCTTTGTCCAACCCATTCTAAAGTCAGCTGGAATACAACTGTCCTCAAGTTCAGAAAACACCATGTTACTCCACTGACCAAGAATTCCCTATTGCTTATATTGATGGGTCCAAGTTCTTCACTCAAACACCAAGGTCTCTCACAAACTCCCTCTCAGTGCAACTAAACCCCTCTCTCTATCCCTCTCTTTAATCACCAGCATCTTTCCTTCCTTTGTACTCTCTGCTGTCTCCAAGTAAAGTTGGTTCCTTCCTCTTCTGTTGTTTTCTGGGAGGTATCCCACGGCTCAAAAGCCCCATTCACTTCTCCCTTCCAAGCCACATCCTTTGAAGCACAGGTTTGTTTTGTTTTGTTTTATTTTGTTTTGTTTTGTTTTTTAATAAATTTAAAGAACTGCTTGGCAGGTAGACACCTTATTTCCATGACACAATGGTTGTGCAGCCTGAAGAGACAGGATCATGGAAGACTGAGGAATGCTTCAGCAGCAGTCTCAGACTTGGGGAGCATGGGATCCAATCTCCAAACACCCGCTTTGAAGGGAGCCTGCATTGGCCAAATGCAGACATTAGTTCTGCAGAGCTAAGAAAGAATAGGGGATAGCTGCCTCAGGCAAGACCAAAAGCTGAAAGCAACGGACAGGGGAATGATTTAAGCTTGCAAATTACAGGAAAGCTGGGGTTCAAGCCCCAAACAAAATCCCAACAACCAGTTCTGCAGTCAGAGGGCAAGGTTCACACAGCTGAGAGTTCAGAGGCAAGAGGAAGTCAGCCACAGAGTCTGCAGGAGCTTATGGCATCTTTCAGTGGTAGTGGTGGAGCCAGGAGAACGAGGTGTTGGAGGTGTGTGGTATGGGAGAACTCAACTTCTGTCTCCCAAGGGCGGTGGAAGCAAGGAACAGAGTAGTGGGAGGTTCCTTCTCTCTTGGCCTATGGGGATTGGAGTGCTCCCCTGACATAGACAACATTTGTTCGGGGCACGTAAGCATTCATCATAGGCATTATTACATCTACCTGCATATATCTAAGGGAGCTTAGCAATATGAGAGTAAGGGCAGATCTGTTTTGTTCGCTATGTCTACATAGGCTAGCGGGCTGCCTGGAACCATTTCGAGGAAGGATATAGCTGCTGAATGGGTAAGTTTGTTGAGGAAATAAAATGAAGTAATATGTAGAAAGTGGCTGAGTGTTTGTATTCCCTCAAAATTCATACACTGAAGCCCTAACCCTCAATGTGATGGTGTTTGGAGATGGGGCCTATGGGAGGTAATTGGTTTGGATGACATCATGGGACCAGAGCTCTCACAAGAGGATTAGTGCCCTTATAAAGGGAAGAAGAGACTAGATCTCCCCTCCCCCCCATCCTCTGTCGCTCGCTCTTTCTCTCCCTCTCTCTCCCCTTCTCTTCCTCTGCCCTGTAAGATACAGTAAGAAGGCAGCTGTCTATAAACCAGGAAGCAGTTTCTCACCAGATACCAGATCTGCTATTATTGTTATAGCAATGTGAATTGACTAAATCCAAAGGGCTTAGCCAAAAATGAATCATATATTGCAAGGCTGATTTAATTATACTAATTAATTGGTGAAAAGATCTAACTTGAAATCCTGCATCCATATCATAATAAGGGGTAAAACACTTTTGCTGTAATACGAAATGCATATGCCTGAAAAAACAACAAAAAAGCTTGTGTTCTGCAAAAGCCCACACTGAAAACAGCAGCACATTTGGTAAAAATAATATTGAGGCAGACCAACTAACACTGAGACAACATTGTAAACAGAGTACCAAAGAAACAACAATTTCAATGAAATCCTCATATTTTTAGGGGCTCCTGGGGGGCTCAGTTGGTTGAGTATCTGACTTTGGCTCAGGTCATGATCTCACAGTGCATGAGTTCAAGCCCTGCGTCAGGCTCTGTGTTGAGAGCTCGGGGCCTGGAGCCTGCTTCGGATTCTGTGTCTCCTCTCTCTCTGTCCTTCCCCCATTTGCGCGTGTGCGCGCTCTCTCTCTCAAAAATAAATTAACATTAAAAAATGTTTTTAAAATTCTCATACTTTAAAAAATCAAATCACGTCAATTTCTTAATAAATACATACTATGGTATTATATGTAAGACTTTAAAAATAAGGTGGCTTGATAAAAGGGATATTAAAGGAAACATTGAGTCTGCAGATGATGGAGACAAGGCCAAGCAAGATACAAAAAGATTGGGGGAAACTGTGTAAATGATCACTTCTAAGACAGAGCGGGGTGAACAGAACAATGCTGTATTCCTCTGTGATTTGCTGCACTGAGCTAGGCTGATGTGCTTTGTATCCAACTGCCATTGCTTTATGACACAAAGCATTCATGCACTGGCAGAAAATTCTGTGTGAACCAACGTATCGTTTATGTTAACACAGTTCTTTTATTTTCCAATCATAGATTAGGTCTGTTACATTCTGGAAACATGTTTAGAAGTAAAACAGACAAGGTTTCACATTCTGAATAAAGATGATCTAGAGAATTATTCCTTTTGAATATCCCGAGTTCCTCCATTGAAGAAGGTTCATGACGATTATAGATGTCTTCCGTGTGGCTTATGCAGTATGTTTAAAAATTTTGAATTCGTGTGTTCAAATTCAAATATTCAGAGGTTTTTTTTTTTTTAATAAAAATGTGGTTTTATGCTTCTTATTCCCACATGGCAATAATTTGGTGGCCTGGCTAGTGGCTTTCTCCATTTAGAGACTGGTTGTATTCATTTATGTTACCTGCATGTTCCTATAGGTATTGGGGTTAGCAAGACTGGTTATACTTTTCCTTTGCTGGGGCTCTGCTCTTATGTATGTGTATTCATAAGTTGGATATTTGTAATTTAGGGAATGCCTGCATTTTATTTATATCCACAGTCCTTTTGTGGACTTCTCATTACCCTAAAATGCATACTCTTCAATTTAAAAGTGACCTAGATCCATACTAAACAGGTCACAGGTAAGAGAGATAAATGAATCCCAGAAATAGAATAAGAAATAATGAGTTTTATGGGCAAATCAAACATTACCCTCCTAATTATCACAGTTAGCTGCTTAAGGAAGATCTGTTGATCACCTTTGAATAGTGAGTATTTTAGTACCTTCTTCTAAATTTAATTTGATTTGATTGCTGTGGTTCTTCTGGAAAGACAAGTATATATAATGTCAATGTAATTTTATTAGCTACCTCCCACATAATTGCTTTAAAATAAGATAATTTTTCATTGCTACACCTTGAGGTTCTATTATTATCATTATAAACATAAACAGAACATAAAACCTTTCATTTTTGTGTGACAACTCTCTATTAGTTTTACTATTGATCTTGTTATTGAGGTGAAATCAATACACATTTACATATCAGGTCTTTGTTTTTTCAAAGAAGATGATGAATATTTCTTTATATTGATCTAGAAAGTATGACTGGTACCAGGCTACTCCTCAATGTAATTTTTATGTTTAGAATGTTTTGCTTTGGAATTTGGCATTTCTTTACATCTGAGTCCCATGGTATGTAATCACTCCCCCACATACACTCTAATGAAGTGAATAATTAAGAGCTTTGTTCCTGTGTTTGACCATGGAAGGGTTTGTGTTATGCATAAGCTTTATTTAAAACAGTTCATATTCCTTGACTTGGCATTTAATGGATGTGTGCTCACTGCCTCAAATTCACCCTGTCCTGTTCCAACAATGATTGACAGCCTTGATTTAAGACCAGTGAGTTAAAGGCAGATTGTTCAAAGGACAGCTACCATTCCCTATCAGGATGTGAATGGTCTGCAGACAATACACAGTCCACAAACTTAGAGCTTTTCAAACAAAGAGCGGGAAATAGAAATGTATGAAACTATTAACGTAATAGGTTCTCTTCTCCTTATGATTTTACTTGGTTAAAAGATTATCGACAGTAGGGGCACCTGGGTGGCTCGGTGGGTTAAGCGTCTGACTTCAGCTCAGGTCATGATCTCAAAGGTTTGTGATTTCGAGCCAGGCATCAGGCTCTGTGCTAACAGCTCAGAGCCTGGAGACTGCTTTGGATGCTGTGTCTCCCTGTCTCTCTGTCCCTCCCCTACTCTTGCTCTGTCTCTCGGTTCCTCTCTCTCTCGCTCTCTCAAAAAAAAAAAAAAGATGATTTACACCAATCATGAGCAGTCATCTAGCATGAGATAATTAAGTGAACTGTAACTGAATTGTTAGAAGTCATCGTTAATTTCACATCCTACCAGACCTGGAAGTTCAACTTACTGCTCCTTTTGGTGTTATTGCTAATTAATTATGTTTTCACGGTCATAAATATTCAGTGTATTTTTTCCTGTCCTTCTACCACTCAAGTGTTACATAGATAAATATTTTTATGGGGTTTAGTTGTTCATTCTCTAGTCAGTCAAAGACCCTGTGATGTTCTACCTCCCTGTCTTTCTGATAGAGTGGTGTATTTTCATGGAAAGTTATAGAAGATCAAGAAATAGAAGGCTCTTTTCACGTCCCAGAAAATGATCTCGCTTACCTCCTCTGCCTCACCTACTGTATCTACTGCTGTTGTTGTCTCAGACAATCTTTACGAATGTTTATTTTTTATTATTTTTTATTAAAATTTTTTTTTCAATGTTTATTTATTTTTGACAGAGAGAGAGAGACAGAGCATGAGCGGGGGAGGGGCAGAGAGAGAAGGAGACACACAATATGAAGCAGGCTCCAGGCTCTGAACTGTCAGCACAGAGCCCAATGCGGGGCTCGAACCCATAGACCGTGAGATCATGACCTGAGCCAAAGTCAGACGCTTAACCAACCGAGCCACCCAGGCGCCCCCAAATGTTTCGTTTTTAGCTTTTATCTCTGAGTTCCTAAGTCAACACAAAACTACTTCACACAAATCCCCCTGCCCCCAAATAGGTGCTTATTTTTCATTCTCCAAAGCTTCAAATTGTCATGGTACCTAACAAGGATTTCTACTCTCACCTTTGGTAATTTTTATTCATGATTATTAAATAAGTTACTGAATAGACACATGAATTGCCTCGGTTTTTACCTGCAAAAACATTTTAAAAATTCATTTTCAAGGAGTTTCCAGTTAGGAAGGAAGGCTGTAAGCGTGCACAGCATGCTGCCCCACTACTGCCAGTGTTCGTGGCCCTGGAGACCCGGCAGATGTTGTCAATGACCGTGAAGGAACAGTGAGCCTCAGGCTTCTGACACGCTACCTTCTTTGGAAGGAGCACTTGGATCGGGGGTTAGGAGAGCCGTCCCGACCTTTACAATATAAATATTTAGCCCCCCACCTCTTACTACAAATGGTTTAAGACTACTTATAACAATATCGCAAGATTAGTGAAGCCATGAATGGAAGTAATAAGGCAGGATAAACGCGAAGAGAACCAGAAACATGCCAAGCCTACAGTCACGAGGGTTGCTGTTGAGCTTGCAGCCAGGGCAAGGTTACAGTCCAGGGTCTATCTCTAACATCCTGGTGACCTTGAGCAAGATGCTGCATCTCTCTGGAAAGTACAGGGATTACATTATAGGATGATTTCTGAAATATCCTCCATCTTTAAAATTCCAGATTTCTACAGTTTGGGGCTTTCATGAATCGGTCATCTGAATATAAAGAAAAAATGGTTTTAGGGCTGATGGAGTGTCTAGTAAGTCTAGCTAGTTATCTTGGAGATGGGGTTTCTCTTGCTTATGGTGTAGACAGTGCAAGAAAATGCAGAAAACAGCAGCCTATCTCCACTGAGGGGTTGGAGGGTGAGCCTCAAAGCTGACCATGTTTTTATTTTCATAGGGATAGCCTATGCAGTTAACCCCCAAAGTACAGTATCTTCTACTGTCCTCTTCTCGGCAAAGTGTCCTTTCAGCTTTAGACACAACCAATTTTGCAAATTTATTCATTCATTCACTTATATATGAATCTGACTTATTTCTTTTAAAGGAAAATTACTTTATAGTTTTTATACAATATATCTTTTTACAGCACAAAGATATTTTAAACAATCAGGCGAGTAAAAGCAGAAGGCTGAAACAGAACCAAACAGCAAAGAAAAACCAGACTAAATCCTACAACCCAGAAATCATCATCACTGGTTGTTCAAATGAAGCTACTTTGAGAGAATAGGTAAATAGAAATGTTTTTATAAAACTGGATAATATTACACTTACTGTTTAAACCCCTTGAATTGGGGCGCCTGGGTGGCGCAGTCGGTTAAGCGTCCGACTTCAGCCAGGTCACGATCTCGCGGTCCGTGAGTTCGAGCCCCGCGTCGGGCTCTGGGCTGATGGCTCGGAGCCTGGAGCCTGTTTCCGATTCTGTGTCTCCCTCTCTCTCTGCCCCTCCCCCGTTCATGCTCTGTCTCTCTCTGTCCCAAAAATAAATAAAAAACGTTGAAAAAAAATTAAAAAAAAAAAAAAACCCTTGAATTGATTTTAGGGGCACCTGGGTAGCTCAGTCGGTTAAGTGTCTGACTCTTGATTTCAGCTCAGGTCATGATCTCATGGTCATGAGATCGAGTCCCACGTCGGCTCTGCACTGGGCGTGAACCCTGCTTAACATTCTCCCTCTCCCTCTGCCCCTCCTCTGCTTGAGCATGTGTGCTCTCTCTCAAAAGAAAGTTGATTTTAATTTAATTTCAAATGTAATATAAATAAGTGTAAACTGAAGTGAAACTAAAGGAATTACCTAGTTTAAAATAAACGCTTGCTCCCCATCTGTTGTGGCAAGATGACTTTTACCGCATACATTTATCCCACACATTTATGTTCACTTACAAGAGGGTACAGAGACCAAAACATTTAATGCCGAGCTCATTCTCATAACTTTATCATTTTCTTCTACTGTGATAGTTAAGTGCAACATATGTCTCTACCTGAGAGTGTAATTCCAGCTAAACTTGAGTATTTGGACCAATGGTTCCATGGGGATAGGTACTGCTTAGCCAAAAGAAAAGAAAAAAGTCCACGTTTGTGTTTAATGCTAATCCGCAGGGAGTTTCTAGAGAGATGATGCTGTGGCCCTGAGTATAAGCAGTGCATGGCATGAGCTCCTTTGCACCCTCAGAAGTGCATACTTTTTAAAACTGGAGAGAGGCAGGATGACCATATAGATGTGTGGAAGGCAGCCCAAGGATCTGGCCCCCACTCCCACACCACCGTCAATCATCCAGTGGTTTCCAAAGCAGAGAGAACACAGCCTAATCCATGAGAAGAGAACAAATTTTAAACTCGTCCTTTCCAAATGTCTATTTTTGGTGTATGCTTTACAATGTACCTCATGCATTACTGCAGTAGTACAAGTATATCACTTACAAAGAAATGAATACAAAGGTATACTTTGAGGGCACGTGCTTAAAATTTGCTTAGCGATAGGAGTGCCCAGTCACGACTGCATTAAAAGGAAGTCTCCATTCGTAGGTTGCAGTTCCTCTCCCCTCTGTTCCTGCCACCTCCTTTTCAGAGAAGTTGGGAGGTCCAGAGAGAACTCTGTTGCCCTAAAGAGCAAAAATGCCATAAACATTCTGCATGAACTGGGGTAATTTAATTCAGATTTAAAAAATTGTTTTATAGGACTTATTTTAGATCGTATGTTAATGGTTTTCACTTCCTATGTTTAATTCATGCTTGTGGGCATTCTCCCAAACATATATTCTGAATTAAATTAAGAAGCCAAAAAAAGAAAAATGTCTGGAAGAAGCTTTTGACTATACCTGACAGATTCAAACTGAATCCCCGTGCCTTAATATACAACTGAGGGGTATAACGTAAGCGGACTCGGAATTTCTCCCATGTAGCTCATTTACGAGAGTACCTCGGCTGCTGAGAATCTGCCTCTTGTTGGCCATCAGAACACTTACTGGAATATTTATTAGTTATTAACACGGAAAGTGTGTTTGCATGTGTGTGTGCACATGCTGAAAGAAATGTCGCTCTCCAGCTGCTTATTGTTCGGGCTAGTTTAGATTATAATATGTTATATGTGGTGGTGGTGGGGGGGGAACAACAACTAGATCCAAGAATGAATGGAGCTGAGACTCAGGAGGAGAGGGTGATGGGCTGATGGGGGCAAAAGCAGAGAGAGCCTCTCTGTATTTCTGGGATTCAGAGGCTCAGTCCCCTATAAATCTAGCTGCAGAGCTCTTTCTGCCTAACACTGTGGCTGTACCAGTCTGCTTGGGCTACTTTGCAAAGCACCACGGGCTGGGTGGCTTCCATGTCAGAAATTTATTTTCTCACAGTTCTCTGGAGGCTGGAAGGCTGAGACCAAGCTGTCAGTAGGGTTGTTTTCTTCTGAAGCCTCTCTCCTAAACTTGTAGACGGCTACCTTCCTCCTATGTCTGTACATAGTCTTTACTCTGTGTGTACCTGTGTCCTAATCCCCTCTTCTTACGAGGGCATATATAAGGACATACCAGACATATGGAAGTAAGGTCCACCCTAGCGGTCTCATTTTATCTCTCCTTTCACCTGTTTAAAAGCCTCATCTCCAAATACAGTCATTATGAGATACTCAGAGTGAAGACTTCAACATACGAACTTCAGGGGCCACAATTCAACCCACAAATAGTGACATTCCCCAAGGTGATGGCCGGACAGGTGATGGCCGGCATCCTAAACATGCCAGGTAAGTTACAGCTAAATGCACACTGGACAGTAGCTTTCCCTGGCTTGGACTATCTTTACTTACTATTGTGAAATGTTTTATTGTGTAGCTGTTAAATAAAGTTTGTTGCTTTCCATGCCAGAAGTGGCTATATTCCAGATATGAATGAAATGTTTCCTGTGCTTTTTCTGTAATGAGAGATGGTGAGAAGAGAAAATTGGGGACATTAGTACTGTCAATTATTTTCATAAGTGTTCAGGAGTGCATGTTTTAATCTTATTTGTAGGTTTCATTTTCAAGGAAAGAATTTGATTTATAAATCAACATAAATTTGGTTTATTTTCCTCCTGATTCAATTCCGCTTGAAGAGACCTGAACTTGAATTCTTCAGAAGAGAGAAGAGGGTCAAAATGCAATTGGTTTGCTAAGCTGCCACACAAGATTCTCTTGTTAACATTTGCAGTATTTTCCTTGGCTGACCAAGCACTTTTCTCCCTGGAAAGTAAACAGCAAACAGCTATTTATGAAACAGGTCAGAGCAAATATATTTGGTCAGGTGCAGGATAAATAGATCATAGATTGACTAAAATAGTCCTAAACAAAACAGAACAAAACAAATCTCTAACCCACACAGATCCAACCTGAAGGCTTTCAAAGTTAAAATAGGAAAACAAAACATCTAATATATTCATGATCAGTTCATATTTCTAGTAAAGGTATGTTTCCTAAAGCTTTATTCTGATAACTATAGATGACCAGAGTACCAATGAACCAACCAAAAACCATGAGCTTAACAGAATTTTTAGTCTATGGTATCTCATGATATGGTAGACCAGAGGGGTGGTCTAAAGATTCTGGAACTTTCAAAATCATAGAGAATGGAATGATTGCTACCTCAAAAGATAGGAGAATATAAGAAGTTATAATGAAGTCGGATATTCCGAATAATGATGAGTATTCTTTTAATGCCCAGGAGAGACTATGAGGAGCTATATGGACAGAATTTATAGGGAAATAAAATACTCAACTTGTAAAGCAAAATAAACAGAATCTATCACTTCCACCAAAAATAATTCAGACAATGAGACATTTAACTAATCTGTGAGATATTGACTTTCAAAGACTTTTGGATTTTTCCTGTTCTATGTCAAATACATCAGTCCCTTAGCAAAACCCAGTATCATTACAACTGTCAATGGGGATCATAGAATTCTAGATTTCAGTGGGAAATTAGAGATATTCCTTCCTTAAAACTCCCTTGGTTTTGACAATATGGCTCTAACTTGGCTTTTCTTCCACATTTCTAGTTGATTTTTCTTAGTCTTCTGTGCAACCTCTTCATGCTCTGTCCATCCTCAGGTTTTGGTGGTTTAGTCCTTTGTGTTTTTCTCACTCCATCTGGGTGATCTTAATCACTCCCGTGTTTTCAGCTGCCATCTTTGTGCTGATGACCACAGGGCACATCTCTCTTCTGAATCACAGTTCACAAATCTAGCTCTCTGCTGTGCATCTCCACCCACCTTGACACTACATAAGTACTTTATGTTCAAACCTGAACATCCCAGATTGAAACCTTCACTGTCCCCAGTTGAGATAGCCAGCTGACAGAATGACCTCCCTATGATCCCTGCCTCTTGGTTTTTATGCCTTGTTGTATCCCTTCTCACATTAGATAGGGCTGACCTGTGTAACCAAGAGAAAATTGTGGAAATGATGAAGTGTGGATTTCAAGGCTTAGTCATAAAACTGTGGCTTCTTTATTGCTCTCTCTTGGATTGTATGCTCAAGGGAAAGCCTGCTGCTATGTCATGAGGACACCGAACAACCGTATGAAGAAGACCATGTGGCATGAAAGATGCCTCCTACCAACGACCAGCACTAACTTGTTAGGCCTCTGAGTGAGCCAAACTAGGTGCAAATCTCCAGCCCCAGTCAAGCCTTCAGATGACTGCAGCCCCACCCAACATTTTAGACAGACACTTCTTGAGAGACCCTGAAGCAGAACCATCTAGCTAAGTTACTCTCGAACACTGAACCATAGAAATGGTGTGAAAAAAATAAATGTTTACCGTCATTTTGGACCACTAAGTTTGGCGGTCATGCAGCAACTATATAACCAATATTCCAACCAAACCTAAAACTCCTCCCGTGTTTCCCTCTTCAGACATGTACGCCAGCGTATAATTTCAACACATCATGCAAGGAATAATGAGGACCTGGTTTAACGTAGTGATAATGGATATGGCAAGAAGTGAATGGACTATGTAGACATAAAGGAAGCATCGGTAACAGGAGGTGGGGGGTAAGAGAGTGATAGGCATTTATTCACTTGGTTTTATGTTTTGCTGAATTCAGTTCCAAAGGAATGAAAGAAAAATTAAGCCAAATAACCTTTAATGAGTTAGGTCTTCTTTCATAAATCAGTTTGCCCAATTTCTTCACAGGAATCAGATTTTAAATATCATGACTGAAAAGAGAAAATGGCAAGAGGAAGGTACCTTTATGGTCAGCCAACAATGATCTTCTAGGGGCACCTGGGTGGCTCAGTTGGTTAAGCATGTGACCTCGGCTCAGGTCATGATCTCAGGGTCTGTGAGTTTGAGCCCCGTGTCAGGCTCTGTGTTGACAGCTCAGAGCCTGGAGCCTGCCTCGGATTCTGTGTCTCCCTCTCTCTCTCTGCCCCTTTCCTACTCACGCTCTGTCTCTCTCTCTCTCAAAAGTAAATAAACATTAAACAATGATCTTTTATGCTTTCATATTTCTGTTTATACTCTTGAAATTTCCTTTATATGCATTAGCTCATTTGCTGTTTACAACAATATTATGTATTAGCTCACTCAGTGTTTATGCAAATAGAAGTGAGAAAAAAAATGAGATAATGTGCCAGTTAGTGCATTTTTTATTGAAATTATGGCACAAGACTCAACTCAAACTGGCTTAAGCTAAAAAGAGAGTTTATTACTAAATTTGTAGGAATAGATACAGCTTCAGATCAGTGTGAGTCATTCCTCAATGAGGCCACCAGCATCCGTTTCTTGGCTCTGCTTTATTTCTTCCTCTGGGGTTGCTCCTTCTTAGGCTCTGTGTGGTGTGGCTCAGTGACATAGGCTCCCAACAGTCAGACAGATAGAGCTAGAACAAGTCTCTTCAGGTCACTTCTGGTAGAGTCCCAAGATTCACTTTGATTGGCTGTTTACCTCTGAATCATCCACATAATCCAAGGAAATATGAAATGCTGATGGGGCAGGCTTAATGCACATGCTTCACTCCTAGACCTGAGAAGGGATTTACTCCATCCTGAAGCTCAGAGGAAAACCAGAGTGGGGTTAGCCAAGCAAGCGACTCAGGATGCTGGAACAGAAACCAGTAACTGCCCAATAGTAATATTACATGGAAAAGCCGGGAACATGTACCCAATGCATAGTCATTATCAAGAAAAAAAGTTGTTAGGTCTAAATGTGGAAATTGAAGCGAAGGATGCACCTAAGTAAAACTAGAAACTGGAGAGCCTGAGTGTTAGATTGATTTGAGCTACTTGTACCCGGCCACTGCTGAGATGAGTGTTAGCTGTCGCCCAGGTTGCACATAGTGGATGGTTGCTCTCGTAATGCCAACACCCCGCCTCCCACCTTCTCATTTCTTAGCTGGGCTGAGTTATCCTGTATTCTTAATGCTGACAGTGGAGGTCACGGCCATGCCCATATATTGTCTGAGCCTCCTGTGACTGCAAAGATCCCTGAGACTCGCAGAACAGAACCAAAGCTGGGGCGGGGTGGGGGGGGGAGAGGGTGGGGGGTGGCACCCATGAATCAAGCAGCAAACTGCAGAGAAGGGACACCTCTAC
Organism: Neofelis nebulosa; assembly: GCF_028018385.1. NCBI lineage: Eukaryota > Metazoa > Chordata > Mammalia > Carnivora > Felidae > Neofelis > Neofelis nebulosa. The sequence continues at coordinate 29,141,738 of NC_080783.1, forward strand.
CCAAAGCAGGAAATCGGGCCAGATAGCAGAGCAATAGACATATTGTGCATCCTTCATTGGCGTGGAGACCACTTCCGACTTGGAGTCTTGTGGGAGGGAAACTTTCCCTTTAGCCCCACAGCGGGGATGCCGTGTCAAGTGGGGACACTGCAGCAGAGTTGCAGCAAAACCTGTCAAGTTCTGTGGGCAAGTATGTTTCCAAGGAGGGGCCAAAGTGAGTCTTCATAAAGTGCTGAGAAAATGTGAGTAAGAGGCAGACGAAGCAGTCAAGGCGTGATCACTTCGTCATGGCATCATAAGAATTCTACTCAAGAGCCCTTAAAAGCTTGTCCACTAAATTCCCTGACTCAGGTAGGTCAGCTTTGAAATCGTCCAAATAACCGATCTTCTGTGTTATGCTCAAAGGCATTTGGAAAGGAAGATCCCTAGTTTGGAAACGTGTTCTTACACTGAAGCACCGTCTCAACCAAAAATTCCTCCTTACATATTACTATATTCCATTTCTGGCCTCTAAAGAGAGCTAAATAATTCGAATCTGGGAAGTGAATTGAAGGACCAATTTTTCACGACTATTCGACCTCACATTTTGTCCTCTTGCTTTCCAGTGCCGCCATTTTTACATCTATAAATCAGAAATGATAAATAACCTCCTTTGTAGGAACATAATGAAGATGAGAAGATACAATATTAAAAGTATATTGAGCCAGAAATACAAAAAGCTCTATTTAAACAAGTGTATTATTCTAACCTGAATTACTACTAACAATGATAGTTGTAGTAATATGCCTCTGTGCAGAAAAAAGAGAATTGAGTAATTTCTAGTTTGGTAAACACATGCCCTTGAATTAAGAAAAGAGGAGCAGTAATATTTAACTATCACTTGATTTTCCATTTGTTGTAAGAAAACAATTGAGAATTTCTCTGAGAGAGAGAGAGAGAGAGAACCATACAAAGAATAAGCAATATTTTGCATTGGAGGCCGAAATGGGAAATCAGTATGGCTTCAAGTTTTGTTCATTAATTTTCATACCTTTCTACAATAGCCCCCAGATATGTTAAAACCAACCTTTTCCTTTCTAATCTGGGGGCATTTTCGGGTGCAGATGGTCATAAATCTCGAAAGGAGTCCTGCTCACTTCTTGTAAGAATTACTGGCGATTTCTAGATGGGAGCACACAGTCATGTATCATGCCCATGAGCATTAAGATTTTCCCAGCAGAGATGTTCAGTAGAAGTCTGGCAGCTTTCGTAGCTGCCAGCAATTTCACGGTTACTGTCCGAAGCAGAAAGGGCACATCATCAAATTCTTCCTTCTAATGCAATCTTGTCTTCCTGGAATTTGTAATATTTTTCTAATATGAATAGGGAATATTTTTTTGAGAGTGCACAGTCATGTTAAAGTAAATACCCCGGAGAAATACTTTCAATTAAAATTCAGAAGTTTTAAAAATCCAGGCTAGAAAGGATTTCCCTGACCTACAAAACCTAATAAGATTTTTCCTTTCCATTTTCTCCCGCCCCGTCCCCTCTAAGTGTGTGGAGCCGTCCTGCTTTTTTACCTGGTGGCCCCATTTAGCTCTGCCCTCTAGACATTTAAGTCAGAATATGGCTTTAAAGAATGTTTTGAGAAAACTTGACATACTGATCTACTCTCAAACTCAATGAATTTTTTTTTTTTTAAGCTGGAAAAGAGAAAGAAACCACAAAAGCAAAGCAACAATAATATCTTTTAGTTAAGTAAGAAAAATCTGACCAGGAGACGAAGAGGTAGAATTTGTGATGATTGAGGGAATTAAAGTAAGAGAAACAGAGAGGGGAGATTTTTAGGCCTGAAGGGAGGGCAGGATGCAGGCAGTGAACGTAGTAGTGGAACAAGGTGGGGGGCCAGGTGTCAGTCATTTCATCTGTCCTGGTCTCAGCTACAAAGTGTCTGCGGTCTCATCCACAGACCCGGATGGTGCCTGCATTGCAGAATTTTTAGTATTACAGATAGTACATGCACAATACGTATACAGTTTGAGTACATAGGTACTTGCTTGTTTGAGGTATCACTGTAAGAAATGAAATGCCTGGCTATGAGGGGGAGAAAATCTCGTTTTCTGTGAATGTGTTCTTATTAGGAGTATAGCTATTCAACTGAAAGTAATAACAGATCATAGTGTCGATTGAAGATCATTCTTAGCCAAAGGTAGGGTGAACACAGGAGAAATGCCCAGGGTGAAACTTACGAGGTGCTGGCCCTGCACTGCACGCACAGAGAGTGAGCACCTCCTTCAGTTTCACTCCCGAGGAGACTCTCCTGCTTTCCCTGAGTCCCCGTCCTGTTCAGAGGACAGCCTGCCTGGTTCATCGGCAACTGCCTTACTTTCCTCCCCGGCACTTTCCTTCCTACTTACAATATCTGGAGTCACAATAGCCACTTGTTGTCAGATTCCTTTGGCTCCCCAAAGAGCCCCAAAGAGATCATTACAAGGCACAGCACGTGAAAGGGAACCTAGGTGCATTTAAGACTATAAATTTTAACAGCAGAGAGGATCCCACGTTCAGTCGTCAAAGTACATGGAGGGACTTACTAAAATTTCCACTGTTGAGGGCAACAAGTCATGACCTCATTCTCTCACGCCAGGACCTTGCTATAAATGCTAGGAATAGCAAGCAGGATCTTTTTTATTGGCTTGTGCAGAACAGCATTGGAGGGTGGGAGACACCAGTCTCCCTTGAGAACTAGAGACAGAGGGGAGCTTGAAGGCCGTTGGTGGACAGCCTCCAACACACATATTCTTCTTAGACGTTGTTTGCAAAATGTCTAAAAAGGCACGATAACTTCCGTTATTCAATTCCTTCAACCTCCTTCTCCATCTAAATCATTTATAAGCATAGCCTGTAATAATTAGCTCTTTTACTCTGGCTTATTGTATAATTTGATAAAATCATGTAACGCCAGTTATTGGAGAGTGGTAAAGTATATTAAGAACGTGTTTGGCTATAAGCCAGGGAAAGCCCCACTACAAGGACTTTTAGCAAAGGGGTTAATTTTCCTCCTGTAACAGATATGAAGAGTCAGGCACCTCCTAATGTCGGTTCAACTCCTTAGTTCTCTTGGTCTTTCTCTCCTAATCCCAATAAGGCAGAGCAGCTCCAGCTATGGAGGCAGAATATAAAGCAGAAAGGACAGTGGAAGGAGAGCACCCGTGGCTGCCCCTTTTGTGAGAGAAGCCAAAGCGCCCCAAGAACACCATACTCCTCCCGTGTGCTGGGGTTGAATTGTGTTTTTCCTCCCAACCCCCCAAGAATATGTTGGAATATTAACCCCCCAGTACCTCAGAGTGTGATCTTATTTGGAGATAGGGGCTTTACAGAGGTAGTCAAGTGCAAATGGGGTCACTGGTGTGGGCCCTAGTCCAATATGACCGGTGTCTTTATAAGAAGGTGAAATTTGGATACAGAAACGTGCACACAGGGGGAATGCCATGTGAACGGGGCACAGCCATCGACAGGAGAGATGCGGGGAACAGACCTTTCCTTCGGGAAAGGAACTGACCTTGCATCCACCTTGATCTCAGACTTCAGCCACCAGAGCTGTGAGACGATTCCGTTTCTGTTGTTTACAAGCTATCGCTTGTGGCACTTTGTTCCCACAGCCCCAGCAAGCTCATACCGCCCAAACACTTCCATTTACACCTCACTGACCAGAATTGCCCTGGGCCACCCCTGGCTACAAGGAGCAAGTATGTATATAGCTGAACATATTCTAACGGAAACATTAGGTTTCTGGTAGCAAATTTAAAAAGGAGTTGGCTGGGCAACTAAGAGCATTTTCCACAGAGGAGCAAGTGTTTGCGCTTGGTAAATGGTGCTAGGATGGGTCGCTCTCCCTCCAGCACGGCTCAGAAATTTGGAGCAATACATTGGAGATATAGTTGTGCGGTGGAAAGAAAGCAAAGGGTCTGGATGCTACCACGGATATTGCCACTAGTTACTATATGATTTCACCAAAGTTGCTTTAAGCTGTAAGCCTCAGCTTTCTCACCCGACAAATGGGAATAATAAGCTATGCTCTGATAGGGATATAAATTTATATAAATATAAGTGTAGGAAGCCATTTATAACAAGTTCAGAAACAGAGAGGTCATGAGCCCTTGGCCTATGACAATGCTTCTCAAGCTTTGTGTGCACATAGATCCCATGGGCATTTTGTTAAAATGCATATTGGAGTTCAGTAGGTCTGGGGTGTGGTTCGTCAATGTGCAATTCTAACATGCTTCAGCTATATCAAGATAGCTGGTCCAAGGAGCACACTTTTAATAGCAAGGTCTGTATCACTGAAAGAGAAACTGAACCCAAGAGTAGGAACCTTTCAGAACTGAAACTCTCACGATGCATTGATGAATGACTCTACTGAGGAAAATATGTAAAGTACCTAAAGACTCTGCCCTGTTTGGGGGATATCTTCAATAAACTTAGCTTCTAGAAGAATGTATAAAAGTTGGAAGCAGAGACATAAGACCAGGGGCAATTACAAACAGTGTAGACTTGTCTAGAAGGTATTAGAACAGAGTAAGCTATGTTATCTATAAATTACTTAAATTTACAAAGCAATGGGAGGGATACCCAGGAGGTGGGCCTGTGCTAAGAATCCTATTTTTCTTATAGTAACATCTTGTTATTCTTATAACAATCTATTTGGGGGCCCACCAAAATCCCCTCCTGGGTCAGGTTGTATTTTGATTCTTGACATCATTTCTTAGTCAAATCCCAGAATTAATTATTAAACTGATGAGTTCCACGGTCCCCAAAAGGGAAGCCAGCATCCCCAGGATCCAGCATCCACGCCACAAGATGGGAGTCAGGCCAAGCCAGACCAAACAATATCCCTGTTTGGGGGATGACCTAGCCGGAGGCAAAGGGCTTGTGGACATGGTTCATCTAAGCAAAGCAGCCAGCGAGAACTTTCATGGTATCCTCGTGGACAAGCTGACAAGATATAGAATGTGTAGAATGTGCGACAAGTAGTCCATTGACTTCATGGTCCCCTCCCCCCAGTAAAGACTCAACTTGGAAGGTAGTCTTTAAAAGGGTTTGGCATTTTAGTCTCATCTATATAAATTGCCCTTAGAAATCTGAAAGGACAAAGCATGAAAGTTAAGCTGAAAGTTAAGCATGCAGGCTTTGTATTTGATGACTTGGCCTGTCACCTAGAAGCTGCGTAGCCCACAGCTTTGCCTCTCTATGCCTCAGTTTTTAAGTATGTATAATGGGCATATGATTAGTCCCTCACTCAGAGGGTGGTCGTGAGTATGAAATAATGCATGCAGACACTCAGAATGGGGCCTGGTATATAGGAAGGTTTACACACATAAGTGGTTATTATTAGGCCTATCCAATTTGTAGGTGACATGTAATTGAGAGGGAAGGAAGCGTGTTACACGGCAAAATCAAGAGCCTAAAAAGATTTTTGACACAAAGGAAATCTGAGCTGAAAGTAACAAAATTTTCCAGTGAATAACCGTACACTCACTGTCTGTATTCCACCATTAGCATTTTACTATGCTTGCTTACATATCTGTCTACATCCCATCTTTAAGTAGTTCAAAATATATTCAATTTTTTCCTGTGATATTCTCTTTAACTTACAGGCTATGTAGTAGTATATTTCTTCACTTCTGAATGCACGGGAACTTTACACTTATCTTTTTGTTACTGATTTCTGGCTTAATTCCCACTATAAGTGAAATCATCTATTTTGTCTAGTTTTCACTCTTTAGAATTTGCTGAGACTTGCATATGGCACAATATATGATCCGTTTGGATCAATTTTCTGCATGAAGTTGAAAATACGTTTTCTATGAGCATTGTGTCAGGTTCTATATTTGATAATTAGGTAGACATCTTTGTGCTCAAATCTTTTATATCATTACTGATTTTTGTCTGTTTGTTCTGTCAGTTACCAAAAAAAAAGAAAAAAAGTTAAACTCTTATCAGTATGATGGTAGATTTTTCTACTTCTCTCCTACTTCTTCCAGCTTACTTTACCATTTTGAGTCTATATCAATAGATCTAGAAGTGCTGTATCTTTTCGTGTACTCTACTGTATTATAAAATACCTCACTATCTGTACTGCGTTTACTAACCCAAATCTCATTTGTTGAGCATTCTTAGAGCTAAGCCAACTTTGTTTTAGTTATATTTGCATAATTTATCTTTTTTCTTCCTTTCTTCTCTCTATGTTTAATAAGTATCTTTTCTTTTTTTTTTTTTTTTAATTTATTTATTTATTTTTGGGACAGAGAGAGACAGAGCATGAACGGGGGAGGGGCAGAGAGAGAGGGAGACACAGACTCGGAAACAGGCTCCAGGCTCCGAGCCGTCAGCCCAGAGCCTGACGCGGGGCTCCAACTCACGGACCGCGAGATCGTGACCTGGCTGAAGTCAGACGCTTAACCGACTGCGCCACCCAGGCGCCCCAATAAGTATCTTTTCTAAATAGCATTCATTTCTGATAAAAGTTCTTCAAGCTGTCAATATTAGACCATTTCCAATCTATAAAAATGGGAATTTCATTATACTTGAGTTTTGTTTTTTAGTTATGCACTGTCTTTTAATTGGATATTTTAGTCTGTTTGCAAAACTGAAATAACTGAACATTTTGGGTTTAAATATGCCATCTTACTATTTATTCTCTATTTTTACATCTTATTTCTTTTGTTATCCTTTCCTAGATTAATTTTATTTCTCCCCTTTTACTAGCTTGTTATTTAAGATTCTTAAATTATTTTCTTTAGGTTGCCTTAGAAATGAAAACATTTTTCTGATTTGTTAAAGCCTAATACATATTACTACTTTTCCATGTCTTGGGACAATGCAAGGGTATTAGACTATTTTAACTCTATTTCCCTATTTTTGTGTTATTTTATATTTCACATCATTTAAAACCTCATAGATCTTCTTATTATTGTTTTATACAATCAAGATTTATATTCCTTTCTCCCACCCATCACCATACCTTCTTCTGGTACCATTATCTTTCTGGTGAACATCTGTGCTTAGTATTACTTTAGAGTAGATCTGCCCCCAGCAATTTTTGGAGGATATTTTCACTGGGTATAGAAATCTAAATTGGCACTTATTTTCTTATGGCACTTTGAATATGTCATTCCATTGTCTTTTGCTTCCAATGTTTCTGATAAGAATGAAGCATTATGTCTTATCCAGGCTTGGTGAGTTTTTGTTGCATTGCTACTTCTCCAATACCTTCATCATGTAATTTTAATATTTTTTCTAGATTTCCTAATTGTTCTGGGGATGGGGGGCACTCATCCAATACAGCTAGTCTACACTTGCTGGAAGCCATATCACTCGATGGTATTTTTTAAACTCTTTCTTTTTTTTTTCAACTTTTTTTTTTTTTTTTTTTTTTTTTTGGGACAGAGAGAGACAGAGCATGAACGGGGGAGGGGCAGAGAGAGGGAGACACAGAATCAGAAACAGGCTCCAGGCTCCGAGCCATCAGCCCAGAGCCTGACGCGGGGCTCGAACTCACGGACCGCGAGATCGTGACCTGGCTGAAGTCGGACGCTTAACTGACTGCGCCACCCAGGCGCCCCTTAAATTTTTTTTTTTTTTCAACGGTTTTTTTTTTTTTTATTTAAACTCTTTCTAATATACAGCCAGTGCTTGGAATATTGAGTTTAAGAGTGCTCTGTGCCAGAAGTGATGTTGAATCTCACTGTCACTTAGATTTTAGCCCAATGATTCCTTATTATCTTGTCCGCTCATCAGTGCTTAGGTCCCAGAATTTTGGCCATTTTTTTACAAGGAGGAAGTATGTCTCAATAATCTAGTATGCCATATTACCCATATTATTTTTTATTTGTATCTCTCCTCATTTAACATATCAGATGTAGAAGCATAAGAATCATCTCATTATCCTTATAGTCCCAGCCCCCAGCCTCCTGTTTGACAGAATAGGTGCTCAATAAATGTTAAGTAAACGAAATTATGTGGCTTTAAATAAGACTACCTGGGCATCTTAGTGGAGCCACCAGAACTGAAAAATATGAAGCTCAGTGTTGCCAGTTCATAAACCAAATAACTTGTGCTCTAGGAGTATTGGTTCACATGAGGCAAGTTTACAAGGAAATAATATCTAAGTAACAACATAGCTGGATCAGTGTTGACTAGGAGACACAGCTGGAATGATAATGGATCCTTATTACATTTCTTCTTCCCTCACCCTTGAGCACTTGACTTCTGTCTTTTAGTTAATGCTAATAGTTTTCTGTATTGTCATTCTCATATTTTATTGTCTTTATTCATACTTCCTCTCTGAACCTAGATGAAATAATAAAGGATGCAAATAAATAAAAAGAGCCGCTACATGTTTACAAAAGGCAATATAAGTAAGTCCACTCAGAAGACCAAATTACAGGTGAGAAAGTTACTATGGTAAAGGTAAGACAGAAAGAGGAAATTCAAGGTTACTGAATACTTACTTTCAAGTTGCTAACATAGATCTCTATTCTAAGTGATCTTTAAAGCCCTTTTAACATCAGGACATCCTTTCGTCCAGGTCGGTGTGAAAGAAACTTAAATTTAACAAATTCTTGTTCTCCAGCTTTCCTTTTGCTAAAGTTGTTACTAGTTCCCAGAAAAGTCTGTTATTACACCACTCCGTGAAATATTACAATATTCAGGATTACAGTCTCTCTTACAATGTAACAAATGTAACAGTCTCTGTTTCCTGATAGACTGGGAAGTACCTTATTTTAAAATATTTTTATGATTTCCAAATCAGTCTGGGAAGTGGGTTCCTTGACAACGCATCTCATGTACTTTATGTAGATGTTGGTAATTTTAATTACAGACATTTTTGCTAAGTGCCTTAGATCTTCATTTTCTTTTAACCACATTTGACATCATTTGAGGTAATGCCATTTCCTCCTATTTAGGCCAGTCTCACAGAAACCTGCACAAATAATACAGTGTCCAAACAGTACTGGAGAATACTATTTTTAAATTTTACTAAAAATATTTTGTCTGATCTCTCCTAATTTGGGTTTAAAAAACTTTATGTATACTATAACAGATCTTGGATTCTCTATAGGGTGATCAGACAAACGTTCCCCAGAAATTTATCATCTCAAAAGGGCAACGATGCACATTGAACACGTGGAAAGGACGAAAATACTCGGGATCGGTTTAACATCGACATCCCTTGAAACTCATCGATATTGCAGAAAAGCAAAGGGTAGATTAATGTGGGAGGCAAAGAGAACTGGGTTAGAACTTCACGTTTGGACATGTCGGGGGGAGGGAGTGAGCCCCTTTCATTCTGCCCCCTTTTGGCCTTGGTCAGTGGCGTTTCCCTACCTTCCCAAATAATAACCAGCACTGAAGCAAAACAGAAGAGTGTGTTATATGTGGGACCCAGTTTGGGAGAGGCCCAAATGAAACGGCTCTCTGTAAAGCCTGACCACATTGGCATAGAATGGTCTACGAGCATTGCAAAACAGTGGGGAGAGTGGAGAGAGGGTTGTGAGGCTGTGGTGGACCCTGAGGCATCCTCCCCGCACACCCATTTAGAAGGCATAAATGGAAGGCTAGGGCATTGCCTTGCTTACTCCGGAGGAGAGCAGTAACCAAGATTCGAAACTGACTCAGCTGACTCTTCTAACCATGCAAACAAGCATGCTTCCAGTAAAGAGAATTCAGTGAAATTCAAATGAGCAACCAGTCAGCAAAAAACTGCTGCTGACATTATTAATCTTCCAAACTACCCAGATCTATCATACACAGAAAAACTCATCATTGGGCACTTGTGGAATAGGTATCCCTCACTTAAAGGAATGGTCACTGTCAGCAAAGTTTGCAGCACAGAGACTTTCTATCAAATCAATCTGTTCTCCCATTGATTTCCATTACAAAATCTGAGATGCATTCTGCTGTTAAATCCCATGAAGCATGTACCAAACGCTTTGCAAATGGCATGTTTAAAAGAAAAATGATAATATTCGCATAAAACATTGACAGTGATGTTTAATATATTAATAGCAATGCTGGGCTACATTCAACATGTCACTGCAAACAAATACTCAGGATGAAACATAACACAATTTTCCAAACTGTGCCTCACAGGCTGTAAGGGGTAATAATCCCTAAAACATTAGCAACTTGATTTCACACAGGCTTCAAACTGTCTTGGCATTTCTATCATTACATAGCCAAAGGAATTCTTTTATTATTTAAAAATCTTTCCTCATTTTCTGCTGGCCTCTTTCCCAAAATCTTTGTCCAGAACCCCCAGAATAGCTTCTGATGCTATTCTTAGGTGGGGAAGGGAAAATGAGCCTGCTAGGTTCCATCACAGTGGTTTATCCCACTGCCTGCTGGGGTTTCCCCATCACTGAAGCAACTGGGCCTCTCCTGGAAGGAATGTTGTAGAAGGAAGCAGTGGGTCTGTGAAGGTTGGACCAGACACTTCAATGCCTTTTCAAACTTCTAAGATATAATACTACCAACATTGGTAATGTGTCTGCTTGCATTTCTATTTTCAACATATGCACTCTGCTTAATATATGTTAAATGACCAAACGCTTTGCCTACTGTACGATAAATGACTGAATGTTTTGCATCATATTTTTTTTTTAATTTTTAATGTTTATTTATTTTTGAGAGAGAGAGACAGACAGACAGACAGACAGAGCGTGAGTAGGGGAGGCGCAGAGTAGGAAACACAATCTGAAACAGGCTCCAGGCTCTGAGCTGTCAGCACAGAGCCCAACGCAGAGCTTGAACTCACACATTGTGAGATCATGACCTGAGCCGAAGTTGGTCGCTTGACCCACTGAGCCACTCAGGTGCCACGCATCATATTTGTTGAATAACGAATTGAATTTATGTGATGGTTTTGTTCTTCATTAGAGGATACTGACGCTTGTAAGTGCTGGTAGCTTAAGCTGGAAAAGTGACTACAAGGGTGCCTGGGTGGCTCAGTCAGTTAAGCATTTGACTTTGGCTAGGGTCATGATCTCGCAGTCCGTGAGTTCGAGCCCCGCAGCGGGCTCTGTGCTGACAGCTCAGAGCCTGGAGCCCGCTTCAGATTCTGTGTCTCTGGCTCCCTCTGCCCCTCCCCCACTTGCACTCTGTCTCTCTGTCTCTCTCAAAAATAAACATTAAAAAAAAGTGACTGCAGATATTAATCACCACAGGAATAATGCACTACAGGTCATAATAACATTAAATGTTCAATTCTAAGGTCTGGGTAGGACATTCCTGACAGTAAACTTTTAAAGAAATTTTTGAATGCCTTACCTTTATCACTCCGGTAGGTCAATTTTTGTTAAGCAAAAGACTACTTGAGTCAGAGCAACATGCCCATCACCAGCAATGCACCTTTATCCTGTTTGTATGACCCAATACAATGAAGAATTCAACATTCAGGGTTGGCTTTAACATTTCATGAAAAAAAAAAAAAACATTTTGTTTTTTATTAAACTATAACATACCCGAAGAATTCTGACAAGCGATAGCAATACTGGCATGTTTTCTGGAGATCAGCAAACTATCTGCCAAGAGTTTTTGGTTAATTCGTTAAGACCAAGATTTCTTTCCTTCCTTCCTCCCTCTGTCCTTTCCCTCCCTCTCTCTCTCCCTCCCTCCCTTCCTTCCTTCCTTCCTTCCTTCCTTCCTTCCTTCCTTTTTTTTAGCTCATCGTGTCCAGAAACCTCAACATGTCAGAGTGTCAAAACTGAACACATCCAGGGAGCCAGGCCCATGCTAACTATACTCCCAGAAAACACAATTATAACTAAAATGTCTTCGTATTGACAAAAAAACCAAAACTGTCACGATGAGCACCGGGCTCCTGTGGTTGTAGCCAGTACATTCTTTCCCTGCAGGCAGAACAAGGGGGAAACCAAATTATGAGCAGATAGCAAGTACAGAATGAAAACAGAAGGTGATGTCTATCGGTGAGGAGTATTTTTTCCAGGACATGAGAGCCTGATTAAGGTGCCATTTTTTTTTCAAGGATGAAACAACTCTTTGGTTATATGTATATACATATGTCATTCGCTCTATGACACATACGGACAAATACTTTTTCTTCCAGGTTCGAACCGTGTCTCTCAGTCTTGTTTACTAACCTCCACCTCCTCTGACATGCTTATTTTCTGTGATATCATCAAAACATGCTCCCTAAGTTCACACGTTCTTTCATTGTAGTGAGACTGTGAAGGGAAGGGAAGGGAAGCAAAACTCCTAGGTATGTGGAAATATTTATTAACGACATGGCCACCTATAAATGAGTTCCCCATTCAAACATCTTTTGAACACAAGGCTCCCCTCCTCTACTCCCCATGGTGGTAAACATTTGTAATCCAATGCAAATAAATGTAGTTCTGTTGCGAAGTGAAATTGCAAATCTTGCGAAAGGTGTAAGGTTTCGTGATGTCGGTGAAAGTGAAATTGGTAGAGCAAGTGGCAAGTGAGGGTCTGTAAAGTTAAACAGACAACTGAAGGTAAAGTCAACAGGGATGATGACTATGTTGATGCTTTAAAAGAAGAGAAGACGATACTTCGAATATCACAAAATTAATTGAGATCCTGGGGAAAACTGATGAAGCCCTCGAACATTTTAATAAAATGACCCTCCTTTTGATTATGGCATAAAAGTCAAAAATGAACTACAGCATGTTTGTAAGGTTCTGCACGTTTGGCCAAAAAAAAATTAAGCCAACAGTAATCTTGATTTATTGTTTATTCATCCTAAAATTAGCATAGTGGTACTTACAACATAAATTTTGTTCAATAAAAGATAGAGTAAACGTGTTCTAATAACGTCGACTTTTATTTTCAGGTGAAGTCTACTTTTCACCAACTGCTCTGAGATTTGGCCCCTGCTTTAAGTAGATTTATTTTTAGGAGGCTTTACCAGCGCTAATCACACAAGCCTAATAAGGACTTCCTAGACTAACGAACGAGACTTTTCTAGTAGAAACAGTCTGATGTCTTGGTTGCGTCTATTTACATATCAAATTTTTACTATGTTGTTCATAAAACGTCCTCAATTCTTAGTTTTGTGGGGCGGGGGAGGCAAACATTATTTACTCTTAGGTGTTTCCTACGGGATAACTTCCAAAGGGTGATATTATTGAAAGTAGTATCAGTGTCTCCTAAGGCAACGTGTGTAGAGGTCACAGACTCTGGAGTCATCTTGGAATCAGACCTATATTTGAATCGGCTTGTACCACCTAACAGACATATGGTAATGGGCAAATTACATACCCTCTCTGAACTTGCATACCTTCATCTGTGAAAATGGAGCAGGGACAGCTCCCTCACAAGATCGTGGTGAAGATCGGATGAGAACACGTCTAAAATGCCTGATACAGAGAGGGCATTCAATATATGGTGCTTAGAGTGGTGATGTTTATTTTTGGTTTGTTTGACCGCCAAAGTTCCCTTGTGATCTTAATTTGTTGATTATTCTGTACATTCAGATTCTTTGTATGCGTTTTGCGATGTGAAACTAGGGTCTCTAGGCTATAAAAAGTAGCTTTTTGAAATGTGACTTTAGGAGTGCCTTGTGGCATAAATCTCTTAGAATGAATTCTAAAATATTCCATAAAGCTTTGAAGAAAGTCATAATGAGGTCTTTCAGATTGACACTGTGAGATTTTGGTTGAGTTCTGTAAGTTGGACGGTTGATATTTACAAGGAGAAAAACCTCAAAGGAAGCCCCCCCTTCTCCACACCGAAGCATTTTTGTAAACAAATCTTGACTTAAAACAAGAAACTTAAGTCTTTCACCGCACACAGACCCCCAGGCAAAGCAAAGTCTTGAAAGTCAGATGCTCCTGGATTTGAACCTCTGCTCAGTTCCTTCTCAGTTGTGTGACCTTGACCAACTATTTCTAAGCCTGTGTATTTTCATCTATAAAGTTGGAGATACAAAAATACTTCCGTCAGGTTGTTGTGAGGATGAAATGAAGAATTGCATATAAAAATCGTTTGTGTGCCCATACAGCCTGGCATACTGAAAGTGTTTAACTAGTTAACTATTATCTGTATAATCTTTGAACTCACAGGTTAACAAGAATGTCATATTTTGTTCAAAAATGGCAAGAGGGTAATGCACAAAACAGAAATGAAGTTCACTTGAGTTCAGACATCAAATTACATGCTTTGGCCTTGCCTTGCCTTTTGCTTCTTGAGCTTCCCTGTGTCTAAGTTCTTTTCCTTCCCCTATTTACTGTAGAACTTGTTTTCTGCCTCAGGGCTTTTCAATGGTCTCTTCCCCATCCCCCCACACAATAGGAACATTACATTCGTAATACTTATTACAGATTGGCAAGGGGCTTATACCACTCCTCTTAGTCTCTAAGACTTTGGTATGTCCCTTCCCACCACCCCTCCATGGGTCTCATTAGTTCAGATATCTTATTTGGTCTACTTAGCCAAAGCCAGGAGATAATGATGGTTAACATTTAGCATCTACCTAATGGCACCAGATACTATGCTAGGTGAGTTGCAAACCTTACTTTGATTCTTCACAACATCCAGGCGAGGCAGATACCATTATTTCTATTTCTGAGATGGGTAATCAGAGGGTCTGAGCTAGGAAGCTTAGTCACAGGGCCAGTAAGCAGCAGCACCAGTGACCATAAGGATCAAGTTAACGCATTAACTGGGATGTGATGGCTCTAAGTGGTTTTCTACTTCTGGGAAAGGCCCATCTGGCCTTTCAAAGAGAAGCCTTCATGAGAAGTATGCCCTGTGCTAACACATATGTGTGCTATCATGATATCATCTTATTCATGTAGCCGTTTAACCTTTCTGTACCATCATTCCCCTAGCACTACTAATGTGTATATGCCTAATACTAAATGCACTAAGATCCTTGCACGACTTATATACACTCCAGTAGCTCTGCCAATTATTCTCCTACAACGGATGCTGTAGGTCTAACCAACAGAACTCCAGACATCACAAAGCAAATAAATTAGACTTTCCTCAAGCCCAGTAATTTGTTTAATTTCCCCTGGCAAGAACTAAATGTCAAATTATGCTCGTTCTATAAAGCAGAATCTAACAAATATTATGCTATGGAGTCCCACAGAGTCAGAAGGAGAGAAGGGCGATTAAGTTGGATGGGTTTCTTTTCTTAGGAGTAAAATTAAGTTTCTCATCTGAAGAACTACCGAATTCTGCAGTCGTTCCAAAGGTGTAGGCTTGGCTCATGGTACATTTTAGGGAAACGTGAATCACACTGACCACGGAAGGTCAAGCAAACAACTGGTCGACCCCAGAAACGTGCGTGTGCAGGGTCTGCATCTAAGAGAGGAGTATCTCTGGATATTTCTACGTGCCAATTCCAGAGCCGGATCCGGTTCCGACTCTTCACCACCGCAGCTCGCTAGACACCTCTCTCCCTAAGCCACATGGGGAGACACAGAAGCTGCCTGCGCCCCGCGTCGGTCCGGGCGCCTTCCATTCGGACTCCCACTCCCGCGAAATGCCCCCTTTCGATCAACGCTAACTGGGCGTCTGCCTCCCGACGCGGGCCCCGCGTGGGGTCCCAGCGGGGGGAGGGCGGCTGGCGGCGCGCACCGGGGCGGGGACTGCGTGCGGGGGGCGGGCGCCGGTCGTTGTCTCCGCGCCGCTCCCCTTTGTTCGGTTCCATTGTGTGCCACTTCCTCCTCGGGCGCTTCTTCCTGCGCCCTGGCAGCCTGTGGGCAATTTGTGAAAGGGCTTTGGGGGCCTTTTTCTTTCTTTCTCGGTTTATTTTTTAGTGAGCCCCCCCTCCCCCCCTTACCACGCCTCTCCCTCGCGGCTCTCCGCCCCCGGGTCCCGGAGCCAGGCGGAGTGGGAAGTGTCACTGCCTCCTCCCCCACCCCCCGACGGCAGCTCCGCCGGGCTCCCGCCCCGCTCCTCCTCCAGGAGGCATCCTAACCCCGCATTCTGGACTTTCACCTCCTGACCGGCCGCGTCACCGCCAGGAAGGCGACACGCGACCCCGCCCCTCCGAGGGGCGCAGGCTCCCGGCGCCCGGGGCTCCGCCAGGCACCGAAGCGAAGGTCGGAGGCCGGAGCGCGGCCCAAGCCCGGCCGCCTCGGCGTCCCGGGAGCCGGCGCGAGTGTCACCGCGGCCCTCCCCGTCCCTCGCGCTCGCGCTCCCCGGCCGCCTCGCGGCCGCCTCAGCCCCCTTATATAGCCCTCTAAAAATAGCTCGCCTCGCACCGCCTTGTAAGGCAGCAGGGAGATCCGCAGCCCGCCAATCCGCGCTCGCCGCCAGAGCCAAGCCCCGCCCCGGACCCCGCTCCGCGCTCCCCATTGGTCCTCAGTGACTTCATGAGCCCCCTGTTTACCTTACATGGTCACACGCGGCCTAATGGACGCCCTCCTCCGAGATCCCACGGCTGCGCGGAGAGCCAGGCGGAGGGGGGGAGTTTGGGGAGGGGGAAGAGCAGGAGGAGGAGAAAAGGAGGGGGGAGAGACTACAAACTAGCAAGGATGGGGTGGGGGGTGGGGAGGGAAGGGACGGGGGGGAGAGAAGCGATCGCGAGAAAAAAAAAATGCAACCTCCCAAAATAAAGAGCAAAGATTGCATTAGGAGCGAACAGCGCTGCAGAAATAGATGGCAGCTTCGTGTCAGTGAGTTTGCATCCCCCTTCCTGATCCACGAGCTGGAGTGATTAGAGCCCTGGAAGGGAATTGTTACTCCCGTGGAGAAGTCCCCTTTTCCTGGCAGCGGTCTGCACTTGTACACGCTGGATGCCTCTCTCCATCCACCCCACTCACTCTCTCCTCTCTCACCTCCTCTCTTCCTCTCTCCTGCATTGATTTTTTTTTCCTTTTTAGTTGACTGAAACAAAACAAAACAAAAGGGCCACTGGATGTCTGCCTTCTTGGGGGGTGAGCCAGACAGACTGACAAACAAACAGACCCAACTGTGTTCGGGGGAGGGTTTCTCCTCCCGTTTTGCCCGGCAGCAGCAGCATGGACGTGTTGGCTAGTTATAGTATATTCCAGGAGCTACAACTTGTCCACGACACCGGCTACTTCTCAGCTTTGCCATCCCTGGAGGAGACCTGGCAGCAGGTGAATGATTTAAATTACTTGTGTAAATCGTGTGGTGGCGGCGGAGGCGCAGGGGCTGCGTTGGTGTGGGCTCGGGGTTGAATTTTTTGTTTGTTTGTTTTATTCCCCCCACCCTTTTTTGGCTGTTTGTTGGTTAAAATGTTTTCGGAAACAGTCATCTGCGCTTACCTCTCCACCCACCCTCTAACCCCTTAGCGTGCTGAGCTGAGCAGCCGGTCTGAGCTGCCTGCGTTTCAGTCACCAACACACATCCTTGCGCACACGTTGTCGGGCTCACTGTCCCCAGCACAGACCTGCGTAACTTCTGGGGTTCGGAGGAACCGGGTGGAAAGGTGGTTTGGGGCTCGATGAGCCATTAATGCCAGGATACCGCGTCCCTACATGCTCGAGCTCTACCTGCTTGGTACCTTAAATCGGGTTCAGTTCTTTCAACTGGTGCTGAGGACCGTCAGATGGGGGTCAGGAGGTAGGAGCATAGCGGAGTGTTTTCTCAGTAATTAGCCAGTGTCAAGACAAGAGAGAAACTTGATTTTGAGATTGAGGAGGTGGGCAGAGGGCAGAGGAGCCCAGTGACAAAAGATATTCCAGGATATCTAGGAGGAGCACGGGAAGATGTATCTACCTAACGCTGACCATGCATTGTAGGTTTCCCCAGTGCGATGCCTCTGTATGTGTCCCTGTTTCTCTTTTTTTGTTTGGGGTCCCTCCCTAGTTAGACAGCACAACCTCTGACAAAGGGTGGTATGTGCTTCCGTGCCTCTGACTTTGTCTTAGAGGACTAGTTAAGAAACTCCTATGATGCTGAAGGGCACCGATGCCAAGTTGGCTAGGCGTCCCACTGAGGGCAAAGTGGGTCTGGTGACAAGTTCACCGGGCTTTGTGAAGTGGAATAAAGAAAGTGCTGGTCAGTGGAAAGTGCTAGATCTGCTGCGGAAACAGTGGTTTTCTCAGCATGGATTAGGAGCTGCTGAAGGGACACTCTGCAGGAAAGATGGTGGGTGGGGGGCGGGGGGTTGGGGTATCCTTTAAAAATACTACACTGTGCCCCATGGAACGTCCAAGAACACAGGCTGGGTTTGCACATCGGAAGTGTGAACTCGCACAGTCCGTCCTGGAGAAACCAGCCTGCCCTTGGGGAAGACCGAGAGAGGCTCGGTGTGTGGCTGCTCATGTAACTTCGCTCCATGACAGCAGCTTGTTAAGGCTAATGAACGGCTGAATTTCTCCTGCCAGGATCCAAAGCGGGATTTGCCAGCTCGAGGCTGGGAAGTAACAGTTGCCGCTTTCGCGGGTGAGGTTTGGCTTTTGGTGTAGGGTGAAGAGGGGCAAAGCCGATCCTCTGACTGTACCTTTGTTACTAGTTACTGTTCTCCCCTGGTTAGAGGCTGTGAGTTTTCCTCCAGGTACCGGCCCCTGTGTCCACATGTATGTTGCTGCCCAGGGATGCTGGCAGATACACTCGACTTTGTCTCTCAGTGCGCACATAGTTCATACGTTTTTAGCGCAAGGCATTTCTTCAGTGCATCCTTCCTCTGCCCCCCCCCCCCCATCCCTAATGAGACTGTCTCATGAAGGGTCTCGCTAGATCTTTTCCTCCTTTTATTTCACATGCTAATTAAGCCAAAATGTGGCCAGAATTTCATTTTCCGAAATAGCCTCCATTTCACATTGTCAGCCCACTGGTGTCAAACCGGTTGCGTATTAACGACTGTCTAGACAGGTTAGGGTAGGGAATCTGTTGATTTAGTCAGCCTGCCCAAGGCAGCCCTTGTTTGTGACTAACTGTTAAGCAGTGTTGGAGGGAAGAAAGTTGGCTTTATTTGTTACAGCGTTCCCTCCTGATGAATCACACAACTTTGTTTTGGTTCAAGTTTTCACAGTAGTAAAGCCTGCTTCGGGGGAAGGCCGCTCCAGAGGAAACCTGCTTTTCTAGATCTGGTTTAGAGCGTCCAGGAGAAAGTCTGGATATGTAAAGAAGCATCACTGGTTTGATAATTCGGGGATGTGTTAGATCTATTGTTTCCTCAGAAGCCTTCTCTGCTTTTCCTTCCCCCTCCTCTCTTTACCCGTCTCCACTCACCTCCTTCAAGGAACCGCTAGCTTAGTTTCTACTGCAGGCCAAGGAATATCACCCCCCCCCCCCACACACACACACACCTCCCTCCTTACTTCTTGCCTTAGCCCTCTCCAACTGGCAGCTACTCTTACCTTAAGACCCTTTGCCAAGCTGTTTGAGAAGCATGCTCATAGTCTATGCCGAAACATAAGTTGTGGGGAAGCACTACTAAATAAGATATCACTCCAAGGACCTTTCTGCCCTGCTCTCTATAGTCACAACTGCTCTCTTTAAAGGTGACTATGACTCTAAGTTCATGCTGATGACAAAACCTCCAACCTCCATCTCTTCCTTCCTCCCTCTCCTTGGCCCTCCCCTCCCCCACCCTTTGCTGCTTCTGTGTGTAAGGAGAGGGGGATGGTTATATGCAACTGCTGGGGCCAAATCAACCATCAGATGGTGAAATTTTGAGACTCCTTTGCTCAAAATGGCTTAAGAAGGTTGTTGCAAAGAACCCCAGGCAGGAGGAAGTTTCCTGATGCTCTGGGGTAATCAGATTTTAGAGGTCAAATGGGGAGCAATTATTAGATGTTCTCTGCAAGTGAACAGTGTACCTGGGCTTGAGATGAACGAAATACAGAGATTCTAATAATCTGATTTGGTTTGTAGAGAAAGAGTGGCTTGGATGATAAACCCAAGAACATCTGTGCCTTTGAAAATTAAAGATGGACTATTTGGGGATGTTATTTTAAACTGGGGTCTGGGATCATCGTCCTGCTTAACCGTCAGTGAGCTTGGGATGGTCCTGCTGTCACAGGGGTCGTCATTTTGACATTGGGCTTTCAGGCAGTGATGTCTATAGCAACATACAGCTCCAACTCTGAACATCATTGCCGGTGTAATTTTAAAATCCAGATGGACATCCTACATTAACAGCTCTCCATTCCCCGGCTCTGACTGCATACTTAAGCACTTGGCCCAAGTAACATCATCTCTGCCTGTCATATAACTGTAAATTACACTGTGCTTCTGTGGTCTATTATTTTATGGAATTCAGCTGACGCACAACTCTTAAGGCTACTAGCCTTAAGTTCTTTGGAAACTTGCAGGAAATTTTCCAAGAGCTGTCTGAGCAAAAGCAGGAAAAAGTCAAAGGTAGGACAGAAGCTGGAGTAGTGTATAGGGTACCACTTGCTGATGGATAAAGGGAAACACATTCATGAGTTTTGTTGCCAATAGAAATCATGATTTTTCTGGACCCGCTGTTGCCTTGGAAAATAAAAAGGATTTGATATGATACACTTGGTTATTTTTCTCCGAGAAGCTACAAAGACTTTGAGAATCTGGATATATTTTCCATACCTCGCCTGCTCTTTCAGGAGTGCAGGTCAAGTAATGAAGTTCTAAGTTGTTATTTGCACTTAGCTTTGCTTCATGTCATTGAGGAGCGTGGTATGTTTGCTTGAAAACTCTTATGGAATTATGCTTGTCATTAATGCTGATTCATAATTGGCAGATGGGGTCAGTTTCAGGCCTCCTTTTTGCTCAGAGAAAATTTTCCACTGCTACTGGAAACAAATAAATAAATCATAGAACATTCCTCCCTCCTCCCCCCATTCCCCCATTGTTTTAAACTAATGGCACTTTAGTAAGAACTAAAGTGTCCCCATAACACTGCAGTTTCATCTTGGTTTCAGGCACCCTGTAACGCTTGTTACAAGGGCTTTTGATACGAGGCATCTCTAGGGGACAACCTACAAAAATGGTTGCCTTCCAAGAACAGCCTCATGATACCAGGGATGGGATTTGTTCTCTGAGCTACATTGCTGCTTCCTCTTTTTGGTGCCCTGGCCTGTGCACTGCCTTCTACAGGCCTGAGCGGCCAGGTGCTGTCTCAGCCGGAAAGACAAAGCAAACTGTAGGGTCCCTGCATCTGTAGGTTTGCCTCTGTCCCCAATTTGCAGGAAACCTTGTCATGAATTAGAATTTCTTGGCAACAGCACCACCCAGGGAAATTTGTAGACACAAAGGAGCCTAGCTAACCACACTGAAAGGATAAACTAGCTGGCTTTTTTGCCTTTTTGTATGTGATGTGGGTGCTCTTTAGTTACCATCAATCTATTTTTTTTTTAATTTGAAATAATGACTTGGGAGATAAAAAAAAAAAAAAGGAAAAGAAAACTGTCCTGTAATTCAGATTTTCTTCATAAGGATGCAGTCACTAAGTAAATGTGGCTTTACAAATGAAAGCACATGTGTATGCAATCAATCACACACTTAGCCTTTCTTTAATAGATTCTTTCCATGTTCTTTTTAATGGAGACATCTTTGTGTCGATTTAGGGGTCACGAACGCGATCATTCCATCTACCTGTTTGTAGTTCAGTATGTTAAAGTGAGTGGATGCTACACGGCAGATATTCTTACTACCTCTGTCTTCCGTGGGGGGATAAAGGAAGTGGTGACTTCTTTGTTCTCCATGCAACTCCCACCACCACCCCCCCCTACCCTGAGGAGAATGTGATGTTGGGGTCCAATCCATTTAAAGGGCAGAGCAGAAGATGCACTGTGACAGCCTCACCCTGAAATGATTTATGTGTGGGTATGTCAGAGACCTTCAGTGTTCAGATGTGGGTTCTTCCTCTCTTCCAGCCCATTTTAAATATAAATGCCAGTGGGGGCTCTTTGCCTCTCCACTTAAACGGGACTAGTTTAGAGAGGGTCCTAATGGGGCTTTTAGTAGCCACTCTTATAAATCTTCAGATTCTTCTCCCTTCAGAGAATTCCTGTATTTTAACTTTTTGAGTCCAAGAAGGCATTGCAGTCTTCTTTAATCACTCTGTGCCCGTTGGGCAAAGGAAAATACAGTTTACTCTGGCCAGCCCCAACTGGCTCGTGTTGATCGAATGGCTGACGCCCCCTATCTCTGCAGTTTGTAGTAGTGGGCAAGGAGTTCTTTATCTCCTATGCTGGACCCTGTGACTGGTGAACGCAGACTACTCTGTGATTCTGTTCACTCAGTACGTTAGTTAGCATGTATGTTGGAATTAGGATTTGCTGAAAGTTTAGGACAGCTCCCCGATTTAACCTGAGTGGTGCCAGGAGAGTGAGGGGTGGAGATTTGGTCTCTGCAAAGAAATCCCTTTGTTTTCCTGAATCATCTGAATGCTTCCTTAGCATAAACAAGTAGAAACATTTTAACCCAAACTGCTGAATCTTAACAAGTACAGAGATTAGGAAGCTCTACAACTACTAATGGCTTAAAATCCGTGGAACGATTTGCAGTACCTAATCATGAGCATTTCATGTAACGTGGGCAACTTAAGAAACACCCCTCTACCCTGTTACATCGTGTGCTCGCCCTAGAGCATCCACCTGAGAAACTGTCCTTTCCCAATTTAGTGTAAGAGTTCCCCAAATAAATGAAGCATTGCCTTTACCAGGATATGCTTTCACTTAAACACGGTCATGATCGTGTTCCTTCCCTTTCCTTGCCTTTATCTGTTGCTGCTCATTTGGAGGGTTATTTCTACCATCTTGACTCCTTTTTGTTTTCCTCCCTTGGTATTTTGGCGTGCCGGAGAACTTGCTAAGCGTCCTGCTAAGGGTGTTGTGTCCATTTCTCCCTGCAATAGAGCAGCTTCTAGCTGTCCTCGCCACCACATGCGTCGTAACGTTGGTATCACAGCCAAGAGCCCGCAGCAGTCTTGGTTAGGGGTCCAGTATCAGCCTGCTTGAGGTGTGGGTGACTTCTGATTTCATGGCAATACCGTTCCTGATTGAGCTGGTGAATGCAGTCGGTCACACCTTGTGAGATTCTCTTTGTTTATTTATATTAAAATATGGAAAATATATCACTGTGAAGACTTAGTCCCTTCTTAATGCTGGTTAGGTGCAAAGAGACTCTTGGGGTGATGCAGAGTTGACTTGGATATAAGCTTGTGAGTGAAGGTTACACTGCAGGTACTTTTTACTACATATCTGCCCTCTAAGCTGGACTCCCAGTAGGGGAAAGTCAACATGTTCAAAATTCAGTAGTACAGAATCAGAACATAACTGCCAGAAAAAGAAATTGTAAGTCTTGTGTGAGTTTTTGAGTACTGCCCTATGCCTGTCTGTGTTTCCCCACTTTGCTACAACCTTGTTCATAAAGTGTGCCTTAGATTTACTACTTCCTGTTGCTTTTTTAGCTAATGGCCTGTCGGGGCTGGTGGCCCTTGTAGGGCAGATGAGTATACAGTGTGAATACACGTGTCCATAATGGCCCGGAAACAGCATCCATGTCTGTGTCATTCGGAAATGATTAGAGGTAATTAAAATAATTAATGTAGAGCTACATGCGATATCTATTTCTGAATTTGGGTTTATTGA
Organism: Neofelis nebulosa; assembly: GCF_028018385.1. Taxonomy (NCBI): domain Eukaryota; kingdom Metazoa; phylum Chordata; class Mammalia; order Carnivora; family Felidae; genus Neofelis; species Neofelis nebulosa. Next base: position 29,165,263 of record NC_080783.1, read on the forward strand.
CATTCCCTGAGGGTCCATATTGAAAGTCAGGCCCCAGGCCTCGTACCAAACCTAGGAACATAGAATCTTGGAATTTCAAATCCTGAAAAGGGTCTTGGGTTCTTCAGTTCAAAGACTGTAGTGTTGGACCAAGTGGTTGTTAAAGCAGATGAGGCATTGAACCCTCCAAGGTCATACACCTGTAGTTAACAGTGCTGGTGGTTCCAGGGCTCAGGACCCTTTTGGATGCCCACATCAGTTTGCTTGCTTTTTGTTACACTGTCTGAATATAATTTGAGTCACTTCTCGTTTTTTCTTCCTCTCTCTTTTCCTCTCTCCCCTTTAAGGGAACAAGAAAATGCCCTTTTTACTTAGAACAGTACTAGTACATGGAATTTTGGAATTATCTGGGGCCTAAACCAAGCTCTTGGTTTTCTTGGCTAAGGCTTATGTGTATGATTTAATCCCTTTTCCACTTTTAATAATGTGTGCTAACCTGGAAAATGTACACTGTCCTGAAGAAAACGAACAAAAGCCCCCAATTATATGTGTAGGTTTGTTTACAAAAGGACTGTCACTTAAATGATAACACGTAGAGTGGGAGTAAGGAGGGTGTAGGATGTAGGCAGTAGGGGGGTTGGATGGACCATAGAACTGGGGTTTTATGTCAAAAGCATCGAATGTTCAATGGCTTCGTCGCTGACACCAGGCCAACAAAGGGACTGAACAAAACTGCAACAGCAATCATGTGCCAATTCAGGAAAAAAAAATTTGAAGTGTTTCTAAGTTTCTAGAGCAGGTTGGATGGGCAGTGAGGTTGTAATGTTCTACAGATTTAAACAACAACAACAGCAAAATACTCCATATTGGGATAAGCAGTTGGGAAGAAAGTCAACTTCTGTAACCTCTCAGAATGTCCTCTTGGGGCTGGTGGATGAAGCAGGCTTGATTCCACATGGCCATCCTGAGCAAAGGAAATGAAGGGTGCTCTTTGCCCCTGTGCCTGATGATTTTTTCCCTTCTCAACCCAATCTTGGGATACTCTCTGTGGGAACGCATCTCACTGATGTTAGAAGTCACAGTTTCCTCTCTAAAGGGGACTTCTTTATTTCCTCAAAGCTGTGACCTCCATCTCCAACTCCAGATATGTTCTTGAATTTCAGTCCCCACTTTTGGATTGAAAACATGGGACTGACAATAAATCCCTTAGGGGTTGTCCCAGGATCATCCCAGTTGAATGTGTTCCAAAGCTTGAACTCAGCAACTTCTTTTCCCCTCTTCCTGGCTGCCCAGTTTCTTTTTTGAGATGACCTTCTTTTTTGTGGTCTAGGTTTGAAAGCTCTAGTCATCTTTGGCTCCTCTCTTCCCTCGAATCCAATCAGGTGGAAAATCCCACTGATTTGGCCCCTGACATACTACACCGTGCTCTTCAGCTTCCTGCTCCCTCTGCCATTGCCCCAGAGCAGCCCCTTGCATTTCCCCTGGACTGACTTTCTACCTCCATCACCATGATTTCAAGCTGTCGATGGCTCTTTCTCTCTTGCACATATGATGAGGCCAAACTTCAAGGACTTAGGATATTCTAAGATGTTCCAGTTCCCGGCCTGGGTAATAGTCACATTTCCCCCTCTTGAGTGCAGTAAATGCCATCCAAACTGGATGACTGTGCCTTTCCTGCTTCTGTCTTTATTTCTGTCATTTCCTTTAGCTTTTTCCTTCTTCCTCCCTCTTCCCTTCTGATTCTGTTTGTCCAAATTCTACCCATCCTTTAAGTTTCAGATGGTTGCCACATCTTCCAGGACACTCCTTTCCCTTCCCTTGGCCGATAGTAATTGCTACTATTTGTATGCTCTTGTGTAGAGCTTTTTAATTTTTCATGATGCTTTTTAGTTTTGTCTTATAGTACAATTTTCCTTTCTTTTTCTTTTCTTTTTTCCCGCTGGCTTAGTTTTCCAGTGAGGTGGTATATTTTAGAGCAGAGTTGATGCCTTGGTTATAATTTTGATAGTAAACTTTTTTTTAAGGTTTATTTATGTATTTTGAGAGAGAGATAAAGAGAGAGGGAGAGGGAGAGGGAGAGAGAGAGAGAGAGAGAGAGAGAGAGAGAGAGAGAATATCCCAAGCAGGCTCCCCACTGTCAGGGCAGAGCCCGATGTGGAGCTCGAACTCATGAAAAAGGAGATCATGACCTGTGCCAAAACCAAAAGTCAGATGCTTAACTGACTGAGTCACCCAGGTGCACTGCTAATAAACTTTTAATATGTAACCCTTCAGGTTCATAGAGAGCTTTGCACACAGTAGGCATTCAATACATAGGTAGTGATTATGATATGACAGGAGTTAACATTTGACTATGCCTGCAGCAAATAGTTCTCAATCATGGGTACACCCCAGACGAATTAAGTCAGTATCCCTTTGAGCGGAAGCCAGGCATCGTTGTTTTTGTTGTTGTTGTTGCTGGTTTTTAAGCTTCCAGGTGATTCCAATAAGTAGCCAAGGCTTTGAGCCATTAAGCTTCAGAGACTTAATATCCGGTGTATTAGAGTCGTCGGTGCCTGCTGCTTACATGGAAATACCTGATTTCTTGTGTAACTTGGAGTCCAAGTGTAACAGAGGTATAGAATAAAGCAGGACAGTGCCGGTGGATGCACTTCATCCAGCTCACTGGTTAATAGCGACTGCCCAAGCGTTGTTTCATCCTTCTTGTTTTGCTTTCCCTCACCTTAAAGTGTCAAGTGTGGTCCCATTTGGCTCACATTCCTGTGACCCTCTACAGGTTTACTTAACCTGGTCAAACTCCATTTCTGGTACCTTTGTGGTGTTGGGCGTTCAACTGCCACCATGCCGTGCTTCAAATAATTCATTCTCGGCAGGCCCTTGACCATGATTTTCCACTTACCTCAGCCTGTTCTGTGGTTTCACAGGGATGGATGCATGCATGAACATCTGTTGGATGATGCCAGATAGACGTTAGGAAGCAGCTCCCCATATTTCTTACTGACCTCACTGTTTGGAAGTAGATTCTGTTTATAAAGGATTTCAAAGGGCCCATGTCTCTAGTAAGAGGAGCAAAAATAAACTGTGGAAAAACTGCCACGGAGGACATCCAGGCAAGGAGGCTGCCTCCTTGTCCGTGGAAGGCTTAGCTCTTGTGGTAATGACCGTGGCATGTGGTGATCTTCACAAAGAAGCCTTAGAAGTGCCTCCATTTCACACTGTGATGTTTGCAAAAATGTATGTACTGTAGCTACATCCTTTTATCTATAAACTGCCTTTGATGGGGGTACAGGTTGGGGAGAAAGAACATCATGAGAGGAGCTCAGAGCTTAGGGTTGAAGGATGCCTTTTGGAAAGCTCAACCCAGCTGTGAAAACGGCAATTAGCTGTGGAGCAGTTGCTGTGCAAGGGAGTGCCTGCCTGTTCCTGACCCCGCTCCATGGGCTCATCTTCCGGAGCTCGGGTAGCAGGAATGCAACGGAGTGGTCACGGTGCTGGCTCTTATTTTTGGAGAGGCGGCACATTTGTCAGCGCGCAAAGGAGTGGAAATAGATTGCCCCCGTCCCATACCTTTTGAGCTTTTGATGTTTGTTCATATGGCCACCATAGATCCCGATAACAGAGCACAGTCCCTGCGTATGGTGATAGAAGATGTCTTCTGGGAAGAGGCCCCGTGCGGAGCTGATTCTCCCGTAAGCCCCCGGGGATGCTGCTCCGTGTCAAATTGAGCCGTTGGGTTCACTTCTGTGTTCTAAGATTGTTCAGCCCCCACCTGTGCATTTGCCTCTCTCGCTCAGTGTTCAGTATGGACCAGGAGATAATTTCCTCTGTGATGGGGATTTTCTCACTGCTTTTGAGCGTCTAACAAACATCTGTATTAAGCTTTTGTTCAGAAGGTATCAGGGTGTTTTGCTCATGGTCTCTTGTCGTTAGCATGTTCCTCCTGTGGCCAAGGAGCGGGCAGATATTACAGAATTTCCCGTTCAGAGGTGGGAAAATGGAAGCAGAGGAAGATTGAGCAAGTTGTCTTCTTGTGGCTGCGAAGTAAATGAGTTGCAAGACCAGTGGTGGAACACGTTTTCCTCCTCCCTCTTTCCACTCGGTGACTCTTCCTATCGCCAAGTAAGCATTATAATAATATCTAATATATGTCTTCATTCCTGCGGATGATCTCACTGGAGCACCTTATCTGCAGCATTTCATTTAGTCCTTCCAACCCTGTGAGATACAGATTCTGTGTATCTCCATTTTATGGAGGGAGACCTCGAGGTTGGAGGTATTAAGTGGCTTGGAAGCGATTGAGCCAGGATCCAAACTCAGGCAGTCTGCTCGACACTCTGAATTTTTAACATTTATGCAGACTCTTGATTAGATAGGAGACACCAGGGCAGAAGCTAAAGACGATGGCCTGGCAACCAATGGACCTGTATGGATTTGAACTGTTCTCTGGTCTGGCTTCTTTCTGGGGCTTGGTTTTGTCATGTCTAAGAGGACTGGATTGTGCTACATCTCCTTGAGGTCACAGTGTTTGGTAGTAGCCAAATTACACGGAGGTGTTGGAATAAGGCAGAGCTGAAACCTTGAGACAGCGTCTCTGAGCCTCATTCTGGTGTCTGTGGAATGGAGTTAATAATGCCCATGTAAGGGCAGGCACGTTGGCTCTCTGGCCCACGGTCTGGCATGTAGCATCCACTTAACAAATTCCCGTTCCTTCTCCATTTTCAACCATCCTCCCTCTCCCCAATTACAGTGCAAAGTGACACGATGCTCTTTTCTCTAAATGGTATCACCGGAATGGCTAGGGAAAGGTGAATGGTGGAAGGCAGGGCGAGAGTGAGGGCTGGGCATCGGGCATGGCATTCCTTCATCCATCCCACAGGGGAAGCTCTTGTGAAGTCTCTTATACTTAGACCTGGGGCAGGACTGGCCTGACCGGGGGCCTACATGACGGGCTGGCCTGCTCATGCATGTGTCGAAGCCATTCCCCTTTCTTTCTCTCCAGTCTTACTTAGGACTTACTTAAGTTTTTCCAGCATGTGGTTATGTTTTAAGAGCCAGAATTAGGCATATATAACATAATACAGTGCTGGTTACTACACCTGCCATTTCTGCCTTACCTGATGACTGAGCTTACAGCAGCTTATGAGAGTGAATCAGGTTTTATGAGATCTATAAATATCTCAGATAGGATTTTTATTTCATTTTCCTCCTTCAAATAAGACATAATGGAAGCACTCACATACACAAGGAATATTCTTTCTGTGATAAAGTAGGGCGTTTTTGAATTGGCCTCTGAAAAGCAATAATTTGATGTGGTTGTTCGTGTTGGGAGTTTTATGGGGGAAGGGGAAGAATCACGCACATGCTGCTATAAAACGCCAAGATTATTTCCTCATACTGAAGGTTTAGCCCAGCACCTATGGAGAGATTCATTTCAGGGATGCCAGCTCTGTGTGCAGACTGCCTTCCCTCCTTCTGTGGAGTGTGTACATTTGTGTTTTCTCAGATACGTAGAAGCCAGAGAAGGAAGGTCCCGTTGGTTGGCAGGAGGGGGGCTCCTTGAAAGAACATTTCCAGTTCTTTGTCTAGTCTGCTTCCGGCTGTCTCAAGAGAAAATGTTCTCATCCTTCTCCCCACTTCATAGATTTCCTGGGAAGACTTCATACGACTTACTATATCCATGAGATCTTTTTCCTGGAATTTCACTTTTAAAAAAGTTCTCAAGTGGATCGCCTGGGTGGCTCAGTGGGTTAAGCCTCTGACTCTTGATTTTGGTTCAAGTCATGATCTCATGGTTGTAAGGTTCAGCTCCACGTGGGGCTCTGTGCTGACAGCGTGGAGCCTGCTTTGGGATTCTCTCTCTCCCTCTCTCTGCCCCTCTCCTTTCTCTCTCTCTCTCTCTCTCTCTCTCTCTCTCTCGCTCTCGCTCTCAAAATAAATGAACATTTTTAAAAGTCCCACATTTATCCAATCTTGTAAAAATATACATTAACCAATACCAGGAATGGATAGGATTTTTCTTATATTGCTCTTTGAGACGTATCCCGAAGGAATCTTGAACATGTAACTTAGAAAAGTATTTTTGAAAACAAGATGTAAGGATTCTAAGTACCCCACTTTTTCTGCCTGGAAAATGGAAGTCAGAGCTCCATTTGCCGCTAGTCCAGGGCCATTGTGACAAATCTAACTACAGATTTAACTACCTGGGTCTCTGGTTACTTAGGTGTTGTTTCGTACAGCCTCTCTCTACATACATCCTCCCCCGCTTCTCAGTAGCTTTGTGTTTAACTGGATGGTAATTTGTTTTCATGTAAACTTAGTATATCCAAACCGAAGACATGCAGAAGATTTTTGCTTTAATATCATTTAATTTTTTTCTATTTAACGTCATTTTAGTCTGCAACATAATCCTGCCATTTTGGCTCACATATACCCACTGTTTTGTGCTTGTCATCAAATGTTGTGACCCCTCTGGTCCTTAGGTGTTAGTATGTTTCCTTGTGCGTTACACCATGGGGTAGAGCTAGGGAAAGTTAGATTATCAGTGATACAAGCAGGAAGCTTCTAGGTTGAACTGGCTTGAAGAGGTGTTTTATTTGACCAGCACACCTATTTCAACTTTCTTTTTAGTTTGAATGCTTTTAGACAGATCAGGCACTCTTCAATTAACCTTGTACCGATTATTTCTACCTAGCTTCCTTTCTGATCTCTGACCCGGTGAGCATGCGTCTGGATTTGTGACCCTTAGACTGGCAGCTCTTGAAGGCACCTTCCCCTCCAAAATGCTATGACTGGGGGACAACCTTTATTCCCCCACTCCGCCCAGTGTCAAACCGGTTGGCTTTCTGCTCTTGCCCAGAACCCATTTTCATTGCATCTTAGATTTCTTTGCCTTGTTGAGTGCCTTTGTTTAGGATTCTGTCTTATAAAGCAGCTTCCAAATTGCATCTGAATTTCTCCGAGTCATCCAGGTTCTGTTGTAGATCTTCAAAATCTGGGATGGAGAAGACCATCTGGTTTACCCCTCTCCCTGCCTGCACCGAGCAGTTGCTCCAGAGCATGTTCATTCCTTATTGGTATTTGCAACATTTTCCAATTTGGAAACGGAGCTTCCTGAGCGTGCAGCCTCCCCTTGGTCTAAGTGAGAGCAAAAGGGACAATCCGAACTAAATGTATTTTTTGGTCAGACAGCCCTCCTTACCAAATGACTGCTATTTGTCAGGGTTTCTTTTGTCACTCCCAGAGACCCGATGGGTCAGTGGTGGGAAAAACTCCTTTTGTGGAAGAAAAACATATAGCCAGTTCTGAGGTTTCTTAGTCTGACATAGAGACATGTGGTACAGAATCCTACTGACTGCTTTAACGGCTGATTTTTTGTTGTTGTTGTTGAGGTGGATTTTAGACGACTTGTTTCACTGAGGAAGTGATGCTTTTTGTGTGAAGAACCCCAGGGCATTATAATAAAGTACTTTCCTGAGAATCCAGTAATTTGCTTTCTTCCTACCCTTGGCACGCAAATACTGCCAGCAAGGCACTTGGCCTTCATTTTCTAATGCTTTCAGGATGCTGTTCTACATTAAAGGTATTTAAAAAAATATATTATGTTATAGTGGCTCCCTTATATTAGTAAGGATATCACTTAGGTTGACCAGATGGTGATTTTCAGGGTCGTTCTTTTCCTGTTTAAAAAAGCCATTCCTTTCAATTACTTGATGCTGGGGGTTTCTCCTCCTTTTCTCCAATCTCCAGTTCCTTTTCCTTTTTAAAAATTTCTGAGTGCTAAGTAAAGGTCGAGGGTCATTATCTTGTTCATATATATATTCATTACTTTTAAACTAATAACTATTTACCTTCCTGTGTGAATTAGCTACCATTAAAACATTTCTGAAAAAATATTTCTAGGAAGGAAGGAAAGAGAGAGAGGAAGGAAGGAGGAAGGAAGGAAAGAAGGAAGGAAAGAAGGAAGGAAGGAAGGAAGGAAGGAAGGAAGGAAGGAGAGAAAGAAAGAAAGAAAGAAAGAAAGAAAGAAAGAAAGAAAGAAAGAAAGAAAGAAAGAAAAATGTAGCCGTTATGTGAACTTAAAATGTTCTGACACAGCTTTCCATGAAAGAGAAGCAGAATGCAGAAAAACCTTTGTCTTTCTACCCAAGATGTGTCTGCCTACTTCTCCTTCTGCTTTTGCCCCCATGATCTCCTTTTTATGCTCCTTATTCATAGAGACTAGGATTTTACAAATATTAGAATCTGAGGACCATGGGACACCTTATTGCAATTCCTCTCCCTCCTCCTCAATTTGCAGATAACCTGTCCGAGCCTTAGAGATCATTAGTTAAGTCCAAGCCAGTATTGGGCCTTCAAGAATTGTGAGTCCCTTTTCAATATTTTAAATGCATTCCCATGTTAACACAATGCATGGTGCAGCACAGCTGAAGGCCATGCCTCTTAAAGGGCTGGCTGCACTTCTTGAGCTTCAAGAACACTGTTAAATAACAAGGAATCACCACGGAAGGTAATCTTTTCCCCTTTTCAGGTTTTTTTTTTTTTTTTTTTTTTTTTTTTTTTGCCTTCCAGTCCCATGACCAACTCAAGGAGAAAGACTCAGCTTTGTAGTGGTATGTTTTTAACAACAAAGGCTTGATAATCTTTCCTTTTTTTCCTCCTCCATCTTCTCTTTTCCTTTTCTTGCATTCTTACTTTCTCTTTCTCTCTTTCCTGCCCTCCCCTCCCTCCTCCGTCTCCCTCCTTCTTCTCTCTCCTCCTTTTCTTCTCCTTCTCCTTCCCATCTCCTTCTCCTTCTTCTTCTTCTCACAAAAAAGAGAACAGATCTCAGACCCAGAACTATTGGCAGGCGAACACCTAGCTAAAAGTTACTATCATTTTGGTTCTCTTGTTTTTAATTTTATGGTTAGCTTTGATGGACGGACATTTACAGGACAAGTATTTAAAAATACATGTAGCCTTAATGCATGCATAATGCCTTAATGAGGCAATGAAAAAAGAAAACGATAGGGAAATGGTTGTACAGATGGAACGCTGTTTTGGTAAAAATACAGAAAGGTAGAATGCAAATGGAGTTTGAGAAATCCTAGTGTGGTAGGAAAGTCAAGGGATTTGGAGTCAGAAAACCTGGAATTTTGTCCTGACTTTGTAAGTATAAACCAGGGCAAATTGCAAAGTTGCATTTTCCCATCTGCAATATGGGGATTATAATAATAGGATTTGTTATAATCAAATGATACATGGATGTGAAAGTGACTTGTAAACTGTCGCATGCCATACAGTGTTATTATTTTCTCTTCTTCGGCAGGGAAGGCTTTTGTTTCAAGCCTTGGACTAGCCCTCCTTGTTCACTTTCTTCCTCCTTAGGATTTCTGTTCAGTTTTCTGAGCAGGGATATACTTGCTTCTTGTTGTACTCATGGCACTTTGAAAGAATTTTCCTACTGGCTGTCTAAAAGCAGGGACACAAAACTTTCTACTTTGTGTGTGTGTGTGTGTGTGTGTGTGTGTGTGTTGGCTTTTTACATAAATTTTGAAAAAGTAAACTTAGTTTATAGTCGATAGTATGTCAAAACTTCTGGATAAAGATGACACATTTGACTTAATTTTTAAGATAAATTTTTAAAGATTAAAGTATTTTACCATTCACAAAACAGTTGTGTGTGTGTGTGTGTGTGTGTGCGTTTGTACCCAGAGATGAAGGAAGTTTGTGGTTTGTGTAGAAGTAAGAATTCTGGGGACTGTTTGCTTCTGAAAGTGGAAGTCTGTGTGACTCATTAACAATGTACTGTCACATGTTGATAGATGATAAGAGGATGGGGACTTACCTGGGTAGGAAGTCCTAGACTTACCGTGACCTCTTAGCTTGACTTCCAGGGAAACCCAGCTTACGTTACATAGGGATTGGAATGACAGAGCACCAGAGCATACCAGTATGCTGTCTGGGTAACCCTCATAGGAGGTAACTATAGATAAAAAGGGAGGTTGATCTCTACGACGGGAGGGCCACACTGACTTCACTAAGGATGCTCAGATCTCCATGCTACTTAAGACAGGTGCCATACTGATGAGGACTTAGGAGGCCAGTGTCAGGTCCAAAGGTCCAGTTGCAGACTGCCTCACCTGGAGCACTGGTGGAAATGAGAGCACACCTCCTCTGTCGATGAGGAGCCACCAGGGTTTTAGCCTCTCTCTCTTTCGGGGTTGAGTGGCTCTGTCTTTCTATATCCATTAGAAGCGGATGGAAGTTTGCACCTGGGATGGCCCTGGGGACCAGCCTGTGTGGTGGCTTGGCACGGGCTGCTCTTGCTCTGTCTGCTGGGTCCGATGGCAGATATGGTTCCTCCCTCGGTGTAGGTAGACTCGGATGGGGCCCCTGAAGCTCACAGCTTCCAGTTTGCTCTAGCTCCAGACCTTCAACGTAAAGTGGAGATGAAGAGGGCCAGAATGTCAGCCTCTCAATCCACCTCTGTAGGGATTTGTCAGGACACCCCTTTGGCTCAACCTCCCGCATGAGAAATCTGATTCCGGGGTCAGGAATGTGGCAAAACACTTGAGTATGCAGCTGGGTTTTTGCCATCAGTGTGATTTGCAGGGAAGTGGGGCCATAAAATGCTTGAGATCATGAATTGGACAGGCTCCCCATCTGGAGAACCATACCTTTCTCTACAAAATTAAATATTTATATACTTTTAGGATTTAGTTTTGAGTTTTTAAAAGAGGATAGAAACACACTCAACTATTAAAAAAAAAAAGCCCACAACAGGCTCCAGATCTAGTGGTAACATTTCTAAGTTCACGACAAATAGCTTTATTGGAAAACATTGTTTTGTTTTTTTAAAGAAAATCAAATCAGTCCTAAGACATTTAAAGAGCTGGCTCATCTGCAGGCCCGGCCAGCAGGCACCACGCGGGCAGCAGGGGCTAAGGGCTGGTGTTGGCCTTCAGCACATTCTGTTAGCAGAGAGCTTGGCCATTGTCGCTTCCTCCTCTGCCTCCCGCTTGAGGGTTCCTCCACAGTAACTTTCCCCATCAGGCACTGACTTATTTTCCCTTTTAAAAACATTTTTTATTTTCGAAATAATTGTAGACTCAGCAATGAGTTGCAAATCTAACAGAGTCCCTTGCGCCCTCCACCCAGCTTCCCCCAAAGGAGACGTCTTATTATATAGCTATCAGGTGGCTTAGTTCCTTCTGAGGCACTTGCTCGGAGTTAGTGGGGTAGGTGTGGCAGAAAGAAACACCTAGAAAAGGAGGGGCAAATGTGGTTGTGGGCAGGGATAGAGCAGTGAGCTAGAAGGAATCAGGCCTCCCAACCCCAGCCTCTTTGCAACGGGGTTCTCTTGGCTATTAAAACGAAAAGCCCATTGTCTTCTGTGTAAATGAGAAAAAAGAGTAAATACAAATGTCTATTATATATGCTGATATGCCTACCATTTCAAATAGAAGGATACGTGTAAGTACTTATTTACAATTTGGGGGAGAAGGAGGAGAGAATGATGGGGGGTGAGGAAAAGGAAATTTTTACTTTCTATACCCTTTCTGTTCCATTTAAATGTTTTTTTACTTTCGGGGCACCTGGGTGGCTCAGTTGGTTGAACGTCCGACTTCGGCTCAGGTCAGGATCTCAACGGCCCATGAGTTCGAGCCCCGCCTCAGGCTGTGTTCTGACAGCTCAGAGCCTGGAGCCTGCTTAGGATTCTGTGTCTCCTTCTCTCTCTGCCCCTCCCCCACTTATGCTTTGTCTCACTCTGTTTCTCAAAAATAAATAAACGTAAAAAAAAAAAATAAAAAAAAATAAATGTTTTTTACTTTCACATATGTTCATTACTTTAATTTTTTTTAAAGAGCAATCCAGGTGATGGAATAATGGGCCACTTGTGTTTTCCTCATTATATGTTTTTTTTTTTTTAAGTCTTATATGTTAGTTTAAAAATTACCAAGCTTCTTGAGAGAATCAATAATTTGGACTGTTAATAGTGGTCTACAATTATAGCACAATTGCTGTTCTTTTAGTGCAGTCAGTAAATTAAGCCCACTTCTCCTGCCCTTAACGTATTTGAGAAAATAGAGTCAAGAATCAGCGAGACAGAGGTTGAATATCAGGTTTATCATTGATAAAGCTGGAGTTGGGAAGTACTGTTTCATTCTGGCTTCCCAGTGTTTACCTGTCCCCATCTCCTGCTAAGCTTCTGGGCTGGCCCATCCAGGTAAGTGTCTGATCCACTAAAAAGCAGCTCACCAGGGATTCACCAGGCCAACCTGTCCCCAGGGTGCTTCCCTCATGGCAGGGGGTAGAGTCAAGCCCTCTAGGGAGGGGTCAGGGTAAAGAGAGATGATGTGAGCACTACACTGTTTTTCTTTCCTCTCCTCTCCTGTCCTCTCCTGTCCTCTCCTCTTCTCTCCCCTCCCCTCCCCTCCACTCCCTTCCCCTATCCACTTTTCCTTCTGTTATCACCAATTACTTTCTTTGCTGAGCAGGCATGAGTGAAGTTAAGTAAAAGAAAGTTTGGAAGCTTTACTTTCAGGATCTTCTGGGAGGTATTTATTTCTGGGGGAGGAGGGCCCTCAGGGAAACAAAGAACAAGGGAAAGGCTTCCCTCTACCCAGAATGAAGTCTGAGGAAGAAGGAATACCTTGCCTCCAGTGGAGGGGAGGGGGAGCCCAACAAAGCAAGTGGGAGGCCTCAGGGTGGCAGGAAAGAAGACAGGAGTCAGCAGTGATGGTTTTACATTGGTCTGTCTGACTTGGGGGAAGGGTACACTATCCTTGGCCCTGGTGCTTAAGGAACACTGGCCAGAGAGAGAATGTTCAGGGAGTAGGCAGGGAAGGGGAATGATGCAAGGTGTGTTTGGTTCTAGTGGATCTTGAATTCCCCAACCTCACCTACAAGTAAAAATGGAAAAAACTGGAGGACTTTGGACCAGCAGCCTTAATGTAAGAGTGGTATAGGTGGAGAGAAGAGAACAGAAGAATCCCAGGTCTCTATTAACTCTCTGGCTGTGGGGACTGCTTTGTCCTTTACCTGTCCACTTGTCCACCTACTTCTTCTTGGCCACTTCAGAGCAGAACTCACTCCTAGTCTCTGAAGTCAACTGGCCCTTGCTCATCAGAGTATGTCATTCATTAACAAGGGGCGAAGACATTAGGACAAGGGATGAAGACTGGTCTGTAATAAACCATTGAGGTTATCGAAAGGGAAGTAGAGAGTGCTTAATTTTGTAGCTGTGCTTCATTTCTCTTCTGTGATTTGTTGGGGGAGGGTTCTCTTTCTTGAGTTTCTCAGTGGTGCCTTGTTTATGAATCGTTAGTGGCTCATCTTATGAGAGGAAGTGGAGTCAAGAATGAACCGTGTCACCACCTTGGTGACATCACTCTCCTGGTTCTCTCTTTCATTCATTCATTTAAGTCCTCCCTCTCTTTGTCCTTCCCTTCCTCCTTTCTTCCTTTTGTTGAGGGTTTTCAATATGCTAAGCACTGAGCTAGGTGCTAAGGATGCAGTAGTGACCCAGGTGGGCACCGTCCCTGCTCTTATGGAGTTTAGAGTCTAGAAGTAGAACCCAAAGATAAATAAATACACACAGAAGTTTACATCATGACTGAGATATAAGGAAAAGGACAGGGTGCCAAGACAGAATATTTCTTCAGTGACTTGCCCAGTCCCATCTGAAATAGTCAAGGAATTTTCCTGTTCATCTGACAGCTCTTTGGTATACTTCCCCAAAATGTTCCCAGAACTTTTTCCTGAAAGTTTACAGTTACCACTCAAAAGGAATCTAAAGTGGAACAGATACTTGGGGTTGACAAAACTTAGAGCCTTTAGATGCTTTTATTTCATGTATGACTAGCCTCTTGGGTTTATAACTTCCCTGCTATGTTTGTGGCTGGAGTTTTAGTCTTGCTAAGCAAAGAAGTCATCACATCCCATATTCCGTAGATATTGTTGGCATTGAGTACATGTATTGCTGTTTAAAGATTTTGGTTTTAACCTTAACTTATTTTCTAATAGATGCATAGTATTCCTTGCATAGAAAAGAAAATGAGGGAAGTGAAGGAGAGGAAAAGTTAAAGGTCTTTCCGTGTTACATAGCAAAGCAGAGCAGGTGAGAGATTTTGCCTCTGCGTGTCCGTGAAGGCCTTCCTTTGTAACAAAGTCTGTGCATGTAAAAGCAGGAGGTGTTTTATGGTCATCAATGGTGCCGGTTTTTAAAAATATAGCTATGATGAGTATTCCTTTCCTTAAGTTCTGCTCCAGAACTGATTGGCAAGTTGCCATTGTCCCCTGTTGAGTGATGTGAACAGTGACAATGAGTGTATCAAGCTATATTTCTCCTAATTCTGCCTTGGTATGTAGTTAAAGGGAAAAACGTTTCTGGGAAGTGTGATGCTTCTTTAACAGCAAATGGATTGAATTGATGTAGGTATGATTTGCGACAGGGGATGCTTGAGGTATTGTCTAGAGTTGGAGAAGCTGAAGGCATTAATGACTTTACAAAGATAAGACATTTGCCTAATCTGCAGGGTTGGAGGAAGGATTTTGGGATTGAGACGTATCTGAAAATTTACTTTGTTTGCCTTTAATGTCTGCCAGTTTGCAGCCCTGCAATGCCAGTTACTGTCACTATTGAGGGTTGGGGGCAGAATAAAGGAGAGACCAAAGCATACTTCATATGAAAGGAAAGATGAAATGAACCCCTCTTTGGCCATTAGGTGTGCACAAGATTTGTTGGTGACACTGACTTGGTCCTAGAGACAGTGGGATTGGCTCCTTGGATCTGAGAATGGGAAGTGGTGAGCCAGCCAGGTGGGAGTTCTAGGCGAATCAGAGGGGGCATAAGGATAGAGTTGGTGGTTTCCTTTCCATTCAGGTGTAACAATAGCTCTGCACTTTCTTCTGGTGAAAACAAAGTATTTATTTTGATACTTGCAGGCAACCCAGGAAAAGTGAGTGAAAAATTAGCAACAGTGGGATGCTTCAAAATTCGACACTGCCACTGAAAGAGTGTTACATTTGAATGCTGTGTTTTAAAATTTTGTTTTTGGCTAGCCCCCTGGCATGACCTTTTGGAAGTCTGTACCGTACAAAAACTCTTTGCCATTCGGACCTTGCTCCCGCTTCACTTTCTTCCACGTAACTCCTGGATCGAGGGCAAGACTTTTCTGGGAGGCTATCAACACCAGGTTCATCGGTTGAGCTTACGTGGCAGCTGCCTCCCTAGAGTTAAGACTTTAATGAAGCATCCTTTCCCTTGGAGCCAGCCTGCTTCTCCCAGTCTTTCCCCTCCACCCAGGCAGAGAGTGAAGCCTTCTCGTATGATATTGCAAAGTTAATAATGCGGCTCTATTGATTTTGTGAGCCTTTCAGTCACTGGGGAATGCGTGGGGGATGGGCCCAGCACTCACAGCGTGCTTCCTCCAACTCTTTTTCCAGCCCTGGAGCTTTTGTTTTCATAACCAGATCCAATTGCTCACACTCCACCCTTGAGAAGTGCCTCAAGGAGCCACGGAGGGTTATTGGCCAGGAGAATGCGGTCATAAATGCATGTCTACAGGAATGGGCGAGGTTTCCTCTTTGCTTAGAAAGCCAGAAAGGCATCAACAGAGAGAGACTACAAAGGAGAAAAACATATCCCGGCACTAAACCTTTGGTCCCCTCACCAACAAAACATTTGATGGTTTTTAATGAGGGAATTTTGCCTTTATTTTTTTTTTTAAAGAGGGGGAGATACGTTTTTAAATCCTCTCTTTTCCTCCTTTGTTCTTTCGTCTCTTCCGCATTTTCTTTTCCTCTTCGCCTCTTGGTAAACCTGGTGTGCACAGATCAACTATCTCTAAGGAACTGATGCTTCTTTTATTTGATGCTGAGAATTTCTTAACTCACTCTTGATCTTTTTGCCTTGCCTACCAGGATGCTCAGGGCTAAATTTAATTCTGCGCTTGATTCAGTAGCTTTCTTTTTTAAGCTAAGATTTTTTTGGTAGTATTTATTCCTGTCTTCTTTTATTCTCATTTGAAGAAGTGTTACATGTGTGCTTTAAATTAGGAGTATAGATTTGTAAAGGAAATTCCTGAGATGATTGTCTAAAACATTTACATTCAGGAATATTAGTTGGCAACATTAATATGACCACTGGGCCTCACTACTGTCTTTTGAGCTCTTAGTTTTTCCCTGAACTACCACTGAGCAGCTAGAGAGACAGCCACTGCTATTCATAAGTATAAAGGCTGAGGCCAGAACAAATGGGGGTGTTGAGGAGGGAGGCCTGAGGCCAGAGCATTGTCAGACAAAAATATTTGGCATTTTCTAGGACCCAGGGATGCATTTCTTGCTACCCTATAACGTATACCCCATGCTCAGAACCCCTAGGCTGTTCCTCCCTTTCCAAATACACGGGGCGGGGGGTGGCTTTCATGTGTCTACACTATCTCTCATGTCATATGTTTTTTCTAGAATGTCATTGCTCCTTTTCTCTCATTCATTTTGCAAGGTCTAGCTCAAATGTGATTTCTTCACATGGCCTTCACTGACCTCTCCAAGAGAGTGAATTGTTCCTTCTTTTTTGTCGCCATAACATTTTGTTCATTCTGTTTATTAGTCGCACGTACACCTTGTTATCTTTAAGTTGTATGCATTTCAGTCCCTCTTTCCCTACTATATACCATGGGCAACTCGTAGGAGGATATTGAACCCTAGGATTCCCTGAAGTCTCCAGCAAAGCATCAGGTAGAAGGCAGAAGCTCAGTAAATACTGTGTAAGTAATTTAAAAGAGCTATAAGATATAGTACCTTCCCCTGAAAGGCCAGCAAAATTCAAGTGGGGGTAACCTGCTTATCCTAGCAGAGTTCTTGCTCTCTGGTCATTATCCCGTTGGATAAATCTACCAGTCTGACCCAGTCACCCCAGGGAAGAGCATGCAATGAGAAATAATAGTGGCTCTTAATTAAGATTTTTTAAAAATCATTTAAGAAGTATTTATTGAGCAGCTGATTATGCCAAACACTGTGCTTTAGCCCAAGGGAAGTTTAAAACTTGGTGCCAGACCTCCAAGCTTTTGTAGATTTGTCACAGTTCTCACTGTCTTCTGTGTGACATTTCATGGTGCCGCCTCTGCAGCTTTCCATTCTTGTGACGAGATTCTTGTTGAGAGCAGGGGTTTAGGCTGAGTGGTGCTGGGCAAGAGTAGCTGAGCAGAAGACTATCAAAAGCTGAGTCTCTCCTTAAATAAGGAGTTTCATGGAAAATTGTGGGAACCGTTTATCATGGTCTCCACCAGGCCCTACAGTCACACTCCTTGACTATTTTACTAATGTATGTGATCCTCCGGGTCCCTGTAGGTATTTGAGTTTGTGAATCCCCACGTAGATTTATCAGGAATGGCGTTGTTAACTTCTGGAGTAAAGCATCGGTAGAAACAATCCTTGTCTACTCCAGCGCCTCAAGGACGGCCATGTGGCCTTGTATGATGGGTCCTCATCTAAGAGATAGGATAGAAACTGCAGTCCAGAGTCTGAAATTGAGATACTTGGAGGCATGGTACTTCTTTAGGCAGGGGGATCAGGAGAGTATATTCCATCTTCCTCATGCCTTGCTTCCCTTAAGCAAGCAAGATTTGATCATGAGAAGCCAAAGACCGAAGGGGAACTGACTTGAGGAAGGCCAAAGCTAATTACAGAGGAAGAGCTGGTAGAAGGCCTCCCGACTTTGGTCTGTATTCTTTCCATGCCACTGCATTGCCTTTGACTTTATATATCCACAAAAAGTCCCAAAGTTGAAGGATTTTGATATCTAAGATTGGTTAGGCACAATATCCCAGTGCAACACCTGGTTTTTAAACAAAGATGGTTTTCTACCACACATTTCTTAATCACGGTAATGTTATTCACCCACTGACCATCTTCCTCTCTAGTTTGTTACTACCAGATGATTATAAACAAAACCACTTTAAAATTAATGTTTAGGCTTCATGTAGGGAGCAGGGCCAAGTGTCAGTTATGCCCTCGAGCTGCTCTGTTGCCCAGAGTCTGATGGATTCCCTTGGTTAGAGGTGCGTAAATCTGATAAGAGCTGTTGGCATCCAGGATTCGTACACAGGAATGAGATGCCCACTGTTCATCTATTTTCCATTGCTGCTGTATTTCCCCCCCTCTTCTTTTTGCTGCTTCTCTTCCTTCCATGTCCTTTTTAAAGCTGCATTTTCTATTTGACTCTTGAACAAAAGAAAAGAGTGATTGATAACACTGGTGTTGAAATGGGCCAATAGCCACGATTCTGAACAGCATTGGTTGGGGGAAATGTTGAATCTGGTTTACTTAGATATGAATTTTAATATTTATTACAACCGGGAAATTTTTTTTAATGTTGGATAGCAGGTTCAAGTTTCCCTTTAAAAATGTATTGTTTTTAGTTTTCATATATTTGACATTAATCCAATAAACAAATAAAATTAGGTTCTCAGTAACAGTTATGGTAAGTTTTCTTAATGCAGATCTTAAAAAATGATACTAGTTTCATAATCTTCCTGTCTCAACAGTGACTCTTGATATGGACATGTTGGAATGATTGAAATCCTATTTACTTTTAACAGTCCAAGCAAGATATGGAGCAATCAGAGAAACCCCAGGAATCTCTCAGTAAAGGGTGGTGTCAAGACCAAGACCCTCCTTCCAGTCTCACCAGGAGAAACTACACAGAGATATGTAGTTGAAAAGCTTGTGAAGTGAAGTTTGAGATAAGGTGTGGCGTTTCCAGTTTGGGAAGATCCTGAACTTTTGTTCGGAGTCCTATTCCTTCATCCTGAGGGAGGATGACTTGTTGAATTTTTAGAAGTCTTTTAATTTAAGTTTATTTGTTTATTTTGAGAGAGACAGAGACTGCAAGTGGGGGAGGGACAGAGAAAGAAAGAGTCAGAAATCCCAAGCAGGCTCTGCACCATCAGCACGGAGGAGCCCGACAACGGGGCTCGAACCCACAAAACTGTGAGATCGTGACCTGAGCCAAAACCAAGAGTGGGATGCTTAACCTACTGAGCCACCCAGGAACCCCTGTTGAATTTTTAGAATGTTTGAGATCCTGGTAGAAGATTTAGAGTCGGACCAAAAAAAGCCTAATAGCCAAGAAACTTTTAGCTCTGTTTCTGTATGGCTACAGAACTATGGAAAGCCCAGTTTTCTTTACTAGGTTGGGCTCCCCATAAATACGATAGGGATTTTAATCCTTTGCTGCCTAGATAGTCTCATGGGGGAACTCCAAAGTCACATGATCAATATTGATAAGCATTTTCAGAAGCTGTACACAAAGGAATTCTCTGTAAAAAAGTATACATCGTTTCGTGTGGATTGCATTTAAAAAGTCCCAGTTTCATCTGGCTGCTGTAGTTATGACTCTGTTCCTGATGCTGTTAGCCTGTTTTGTGTGTGTGTGTGTGGTTTTTTTTTAGAGATAATGGCAGGTTTCTCTAGATCTCTGATTTAGTGGATCATAGGTTGAGAGCTCAGACTGCTTTTAAGAACAGCACAGATAAAGCACTCCTACCTCAGCAAAAGTGATCCTTTCATTCCCATAGTTGTTTGCACACCCTGATAGTGTGGATGACATTTCCATTTTCTTCTTCCGGAAAGCACATTCAAGAACTCACGTTACTGAAGATCGAGCCAAATATGACCAAATTTCATGGCAATCGCAGATAGAGACACGACATCAAAATATCTCCTTCATTAAGGCAGTGGCACTGCTGGGGCCCACATTCCAGGATTCTGAGTAGAAAAAACATGTTTTCTTTATAGGGGAGTTTTATTAGCAGCAATGTTCCGGTATGTGGTTCAGGTTAATTAATGATGTAGTCACACTGCTGTCTTGCATGAGTTTATTCCAGCAAGTAGGGCACTAGGAAATTGTATTGGCATAGCCTGTCATGCCAAAAAGGAATCCTTAATTTGGACCATCTCAGTGTTTAGAATATGTCTTAGTAAGCTCTGTCAACAAAGTAGTTTAAGAATTCTTAAGGTGGGTACTGCCTCACACTGAGAATTCATTCTCCATAATCTACTAAGTAGCAAGTCCATTGGTTTCAATGAATACATAACGTTCTAAAATATTTTGTTGGCTGAGATGATTGAGACCTCAAAGACACAGACCACCCACAAGCTCCGGGTAGAGCTGACCCTCATCGTGTAAGGAGATTTGTACCAAGAACCACCTTTTTCCCATGAGAGTTTTTATTAATCGTGAATCGCGGTGGTGTTTTAAAACTTAATTTACGTTGTGCATATGTAGGAACCTTCCTTAGAGGTTGAAACAACAAAGCAACCGGATTGGAAATTAGATTTTCCCCCTTATGCTGCTAATGTAGTTCTTGTTCCATTGGGATTTCCCCTTTGCATGGGCTGATGATTTCTTTGAAACTGTATGGAAATTGGTTCAGACAGGAACAAAGGGGAGAGGGGATGGCAGTGATGATTCAAATTAGTGTCTCTTCTTCAATGAGAGTCTGGTGTGCCTGCGAGTGCATGTCGTCCCATATCAGCTGAGCCACCTGAGGTTAAGTGAGGTCCCCGAGCTACTGGAATCCAAACTTCAGGGCCCCAGCACTAGATTCTTCCCTGTCAAGTTTGGTTGAATTGTTAATTTGAAATCTGTACATCGTAATGTGGCTCAGAAATGGGCCAAGCACAATTTTACTTCTCTTTACATGATGGAAAACCTTCTCTTCATTTCTCCCTCGTCTTTGTGCAGCCAGCATGTGAAAGATTCCTACTGCCTGACCTAATGAACAAGAAAGGGAACAGCTTTGTGGCTCTGGAACAACGATAGGTTTAGAGAAAGGCATCAGAAATACATGAAAAAGAATCTACATTTCATTGTCGGTGATACACGCGCGCGCGCACACACACACACACACACACACACACACACACACACAAACCCGGTACAGCTATATTCAACATTTTCACCCTTAGCTCTTGCCTAGTTCAAACGCCATACCCTCTTAATTGGATTTTGGCTTACTTCCAGGTTCAGTGTTTGAGGGCTCTGTATCTGTGAAATAATGATCCCGAAATAAATAGCACCTCTCAGTAGAGATATCTTTTTATGTAAAATTCTTAAAGGGAATGGAGAGAAACGAAATCCTTCTGTGTTTAGGAATTTATGGGAAAGTCACCAGAATGGGCCCACATAGGGATTTCTGGGGGCCTCGCCTATGTAAATGGAGTGTGGCACTATTTAGGGTAACAGAAAACACAAGCCCTTGATGACTGCTAAAATTGAATGAACTTTTTCATTTAAGAGCCTTTCATTTAAGGACTGATGATAGTAAGGATGCCAATGTTGGGGAACCAACTGATGTGACCCTCAAGAGCTTTGAAGACCAGTGGCCAGAATTACTTTTTTCAGGGAGGTCTTTCAAGGTGAAAGAAATGGGAATAAGTGATATGATGTGGGTTGAGCCTCTACCTTTAATCTATTCCCTCAAGGCACCAGTTAATAAACACCTGGTGCAGAGGCCTGGAGAGGGGTGGGTTTTGTTCATCTGAGCGACACTCAGAGCATATGATGCAATATACACTGCTGAGAAGAAATGCCCTTTTGGCATCTGTGTGAACTGGGCAGATCTGAGGAGCCAAGACTGATCTGTCTCGAGAAGAGGCTCCATTTTACTTCTGTTTGATGAATGTGCATCGAGTGTGCATCGAGGAGGAATGACGATGAAGCCTTAGACCTGATAAGGTAGACATTGTAGGCCAGCTTTAGGATAGACCAGTTATTCTTCCCTAGAATTCCAGGACTGATGAATGGCTTTGCTGATTCATTTGTTTATTCATTCAACTCGTATGTTTTGGATGCCTTTTCCAGGTGCTGCGCTAGGTCCCGGAGATTCATTGACTTATGAGACTAAGTCCTACTCTCTTGGAACTTCCAGCTTGGTAGAGAAAGATAGACCATAAGCATGAAAACCAATAATTTAGATCTTTCCAGGACTTGGTAAATACTAAAAAGCAAATAAAATGAGGTATCCTGATGAAGAACAAATAGGGTGTTTGGGCTAGTTTATCTAAGCAGATCAAAGGACACTGAATAGGTGACGATTAAGCCCAATAGATTTAAAAGAGAGCAAGTGTGCAGTCTGCATCTGGGGCGTGGGAACAGTGGCACTGTAGCTCTGAGACAAGGTATGAGCCTGGTGTGTTTGTGTGAATGGGACAGGGGTAAGAGAGGAGGGAAGCAAGGCTAGATCTTAGAGGAGCTGATGTGCTGCGGCAAGGAGGTCCACGCGATGGCAGGCCACGGAAGGATTGGCAGCATGTATTTTGAGCTGGAAGGGGCTTATGAGAGTGTGGTTCACTCATTTTACGGAGAAGGAAGTGGAATGCCTGCTCAGGTTCAGTAGCTTAGTGAGTGGGGGAGGGGAGAGAGAGTGTGGGGAAAGCAGGGGATTGAATCTGATTCCTAGGTCAGGTTCTTTTCATCAGTAAAGAACAAGAGTTGAAAATAGCATCTTATCCACTTGTCTTTATTGCTTCTCTTTCTGGTGGCTTCTAGAGGTCAGAGGAGAAAAAAAAGCAAGTGGCAGAAGAGGGAGACACTGTCCCAGGTGAGGAAATGGTTTTTACCTCCTACCCAGGTACATATTCCCAGGGCTGTCCTGTGGCCTTTTGTGAACCTAAATGTACCTCACAGTTGAGAATACTGGATGTAGCTCAGACGGGAAACATTGAACTATTTCTTTTTCAAATAAAAAACACTGTAGAGACAAGTAAATATCACCTATAGCTAGATCCTAAAATACTGACATATCCTGTAAGAAATGTTGGTAGTAAATGCATACACATTGTTTCTGATGTTCTTTGTTCTAAGAAGGAAGAATTTTTGGCTTTCCTCATACTGTTGTACTCCTGCCTGCTCAGGATTGTGATCACCATTGACTTTTGACTGGCTTGTTTGGGAGTTGCTTCATTCATTCATTCATTCATTCATCTGACAAATGCTCGAGACAGGCCATGATGATTCAGGGACGGCTCCAGGTGTCTTTGAGGAGCCTCCATTCTAGTGAAGTTCACATTTAGATGTGAGGCTGATATCCATGGTGAACCAGAGAATTAGTTTCACAGCATCCTTTGCAGAACAGAGTCCAAGGACCATTTTCTTCCAGAGTCTCCAACCTCCTTCCTCTCACCACCCCTCGGGGTAGCAGAGCCATGGGTCAGTTCCTTCGAACCTGCTCTGAAGGGGCCATTCTCACGTTTCACCCTCTACCCTTCCACTATGATTTCACAGCATCATAGAACTCCAGACTAGTATGGTAGGTTCCTTAAAAGTCCAACCCATTCACTTGGTAGAAGAGAAAACTGAGCCCCCCGGGAGGCAAGTTGCCCAGCTAGAGTCCCCTGCTTTGCTTAACTTTTTATACGCCACAGGTTTATTTTACTTGGAGAATTATTTGGTGTTTTTTATTTTCCCTTTCTCTGCCATTGTTATATTTGTTTATATTTACCGTCTTCTTGGAAGTGTAGTGAAAATAACACTAGTCAGAGAATAGCTACAACATACATAGTGTATGTTTCAGGCCCTGTTCTAAGCACTTGACATATGTCAAGTGATTGGGACTTTCACATACTCCTGTGTGGTGGTTGCTACTGTTAGCTATTTTACAGACGAGGAAACTGAGGCACAGAGGGGTTAAGTAACTTGCCCAACAATGATGCAAGCCAGTAAGTAGTTTAACCTGATTTTTGACCCAGGCAGCCTAGCTCCAGGGCCAATATTCTTAATCCCTTGTCTTCTGCCCCTCAGTGTGCACAGGGCTGTCTATTTCCTTAACTGGGGTGGGCAGTACAGCGGCACATATATGCAGTCACCTTAAATATTTTGGGGAGTTGATTCTGTGTACCTCAACTTAAGTAAATGTACAACCATCCATGTCAGGAAAAGTGACTTAGGGCTTGTTTTTGTTATATTTTTGGCTGTCATTTTACACCATCTGAGGAGAGAGTAAATACCCCTCCTAGTGCTCCCAGGTCAGTCCACAATGGAAGTTCCTGAAAACTCTCTTGGATTTGGAAATATCCTCCATGATCACAAGCCACTAAATCGCGTCTGCCATAAGGGGCCCTATGGGATTTGAACCTGTTGTTTTTGGGATTCAAGCTTTGTGTGTGTGTGTGTGCATGTGTGTGTGTGTGTGTGAGAGAGAGAGAGAGAGAGAGAATGTGTGTACACACGCATGTTTCTGTACATTGTACATGTGTGCAACTGTGCTTTTTGGGTAAAAGAAACACTCATACATGGATTTTCAAGGGGGATTAGGGGTAAGGTATATTTAATTAATCCAAATGAAAAGGATAAAGCAGTGTTCCAGAAGGGAGTCAATGAAATGAGTTTGCTTTAACAAAAAAAATCCCAGTAGCCTGAGTCAGCCTGTGCGAGTGATTTGGGAGAGGCAGGGGAGATGATGTAATGGGTTCGGCATGTTCCCATCTTGGCCACTCAGTGCAAAGGGGCCCCAGGAGTTTGGGGAGGGTGTGTGCATGTGAGTGCAAAGTTAACGGGAGCGGGCGGGGGTTGGGTAAGAGTGGGTTGTAAAACAGGATTAATAACCCCTTGTCAGACCTTTCCCTGTTACTGTGTTTTTCAGTAATTTTGGTTTGAATGAAGGCTCTCTAGCCAATTAATGTTTATTTGTTTCCTTTGGCAAGACCCGTTGGGGGAAGGGATGAGATTGGTGAGTTAAAAATTTTTTTTTGTTTGTTTTTGTGTTTTGGAAGAAGAGGCAAGTAATGTGAGTTTGGGTTTTCAATGAAGGCTCCCCTACCCCTCCACCCCACCCCCTTAAGAGGCAGGAGGCAAGACACGACCAGCTGGTGCCTTGAACTGACACAGGTGCAGAGGCTGTGGGGGGTGGGGAGCCAAGAATAATTACAGGTTTCTGAAGCATCAGGCCCTGCCTGACACAAGCGCTCATCGAGAAAACTGCTCTTTATGGAAAATTAATGGTGAAGCTGAAAAACTGTCAGGGCCATTGTTGTTCTTGGGAAGCCATCACTCCTCAGAGGGGAAGCCTTCTCCCAAGGCCTTGGGCTGTCATCAGCGGTGGGGATAGTGGGCCTCCCTTCGTGAGCAAGGCCTGGCTGGCACTCTTCTGCACAGTGATGGGTTTTTCCTTTAGGAGTGCCTCCTCTGCATTTTTCTTCTTTCCTAAACCTCACTGTCAGCCCAAATCTAGATCTTTGGCCCAGTGTAGGATGATTCTTCATTGACTGTTAAAGCACGAATTTCATTTCGTCCATGAAAGTGTAATGACCAAAGCAGGGGCGTCTAATGAAACTTGTTTTCAAGCTGTAAATGAACACATGGGGTTTCCTCCAGTGTATGTCGAACTGAGTACGGGCTTGGTTTGGTAGCATATCCACACATCTCATGGGATCCAGCTGTACGTGAGCCATGGTGTCTCTTGACCACTCATGAGTTTGAATTTAGTTCTAGCCCAGCAGCCAAGTAATAGCGAGTGACTCTTCTTAAGGGCTGGTGGAGGGTAGGTGCAGCAATTGTGGGTAGAGGCCAGCGTGACGGACTTTGGATCAGTATGTTGAAACAGGTGACATCTGGAGAAACAACTCTGAACCAAGGTAGGAAGCCTTTTCAGGTCATGGGCCATCCTGTCCCTTGTGGACACTTATTTCTGAGGATCATAGACATTCTGAAGGAGGGAGTCCTTTTCCAAGCTGTTGGAGGTGTGGGGGACTCCAGTGCCTTCCTTCAAAGAGCGTAAGACCTGGGCCCCCGCTCTGCTCAAGTTATGTGATTTTACAACTCACCTTAACATTTAATTTGGCTTTGAGTTGTTTTGGGGATTTCTTTTATGCGCTGCAACTAAGGAATCCTTGGAAGATGAAAGGGATATTGGACACGGCCTATTTCAAAGACAGCACCCTCTCCCCAGGCCTTTAATCTTCTCTCTTTCCTCCCCCACCTCCCCAAGGAAGAATATACAAACAAATATTTTCTTTGTATGTTTAAAATAATTTTTTTTGGTTATTTATTTTGAGAGAGAGAGAGAGAGAGAGAGCAAGTGGGGCAGAGAGAGAGGGAGAGACAGGTTCTGAAGCAAGCTCTACACTGTCAGTGTGGAGCCCGATGTGGGGCTAGAACTCATGAACGATGAGATCATGACCTGAGCTGAAATCAAGAGTCAGCCGCTTCACCGACTGAGCCACCCAGGCGGCCCTGTATGTGGAAAATAATTGGGGAGAGGAGAGATGCTGAAGAAGTTTTGGTACACATTTCCTAACTTTCATGTTGGTTTAGAATTCAATTAATTTTCACTGCATTGTCTGTCAGAATTTACACATTACCAGAGGGAAATACTTAATTTGGTTTCATCTCCAGCAACCGGTTGATGTAAGAAACAGAGGGAAGGAATGCGATCTGACATTGTAGTCCCATGGTTGTTTCGTGGAATTCAGCAGTTCTGACAGTGATGTGTAATGCTGTTGCACCTCTGGGGTGTGCTATTGATGTGGCTTTGGGGCGGTTGGTTTTTTTTTTAGCCTAATAGCTAAAAAATTCAGGAGGAGATTTTTACTTGTACTATATATTTACTTACCTTTATTTTCCAGACAAAATCATTCTCTCCTAGCCTTCCACCTTAATATTTCCTGGCAATGAAAGTCAACAGTGAATATTTGTTTAACAGGAATCATTTTTTGGGTCTTATGTGGTTGATTCTTGTCACTGGCTCATACACAGTCTCTACCATGGGTTAAACTTAATATTACATTCTCCTCCTCAAACCCGCTTTAAAATGTTGAAACCCAGGAAGATGTGCAATAAAGTCCAACTACTTGGTGTCTGAGGTTCTCTAGTGGGCTTACATGAACTTATTAATCATAATCATGGTGCTTCTTATCTCTCCACTCACTCCTAAGAAAAATGGTACCAGAACTCTCTGACAGTGCTGTCCACTTCCTTTCCCATCTTTCAACTCTGACTTAATTTTAAAAAACTTGAAACATGTCAGAACCGTTACATCATATCATCCTTTAAAGGGAAAAAAAAAAATCACAAAATTCCCATGCATATCAAGCTTTGCAGTCCTACAGAGTTGGTTTCAGGAGTCAGAGGAATACAGATTTTGCTAAAAAGTATAAGGTATAAAAAGTTTAAAGTATACATAAAGCATAAAGTATATCTAAGAAGGAATTAGGGAAAAAAAAAGAGTATTTTAGAAGATAATTTTTAAAAAGAAGCTCAAATTACCCCACTATCACTGGCTTATCTTGTGTCACTTTTATTTCCATTCTGGGATGTGTGTGAAGATTTTAAAGTGCAAAAAAGTAATTAAGCTTTGGGACAATCCCAGGAGAAAGGTAAGGGATTCATCTCCCTGTTTCTGCACTTCACGCTCTTTGGGGATGGTGGTACCATGGTTAATAGCACGTGACAAAACCACACATAATAAATATCGGAAGGGGCTCCCATGGGTAGCCGGATGCAGTTACTTGCATGTGCAATTACCTGGGTGAGCATTCTTTCTGGGAACAGAGTTCACCTCTTCCTTGCTAGAAGCATCGTCACCGTTAATATCATCACCATCACCACCACCATCATCATCATCATCATCATCATCATCAATATCGTCATCAGGTCCAGGTCTGATCTCAGAAGAACATGACTTTGCAAGTTCCCCTGAAATAGAAAACGATATATCCTTATATTTTTGCATCTATATTCTTTCCCCAGTTTGCTTGATCTCTTTGCCCTTTTAACTCTTGGATCTTTTAGGTGAATGAAATAGGTAGAATGATTGGCATTAAGGGTAGCTGGCTAAAGGGACCACAAATGACTGACAATTAATTATAAACATAGGTAGTCGTAGGTGGCATTTTATTTAATTGACTCTATACTATTCCAGAAAAAAAATAATTCACAAAATGCGATTTCTTTTCTTTTCTATCTTGTGTTTGATTCACCAACTTGAGTATTCATGGATACAAAGACTCCAAATAATTAATCATAAGGACACAGTAACGAGTGATGGCAAAAATATTGGACCAATGGCTTTATCTTATGTTCACATTAAAAGACACAGAAATGAAAACAAGAACTTTTTATGTTCTAAACACTTGGTTTGTAAAGGGATGACATTGAGGAGACTGGACTAGAGTGTGCCCAACTGACTATGGATGTAGTTATGGTGGTGGTTATGGATGGGGGTTGTAAGGAGATTTTAGCTCATTCTTTTAGAAAGTTCTAACTCTTACAACTTTACACCACTTCGAACACTTAGATATCTTTGCCATCTGAGATAATAAGGGAGAAGTTTATTTCTGAAATATTACTGTTATTGTTTGAGTACTCATGTAACTTAAGGAATATGATCATTGCTTTTAAGAAGATTGTAATTTTTAAAGATTAATTTATCAAATTTTCTTTCTTATTGAGAAATAATTGACATGCGTTACTGTGTAAGTTCAAGGTGCACAGCATGATGGTTTGACCTACGTATATTATTACCACAGTAGGTTCACCCATTATCCATCTTCTCATATAGATACAATAAAAAGAAAGAAATGAGAAGGAGAACATTTGTGATGAGAACACTTAGGATTTACTCTCTTAAAAACTTTTCTGTATATCACACAGCAGTGTTAGCTGTAGTCATCATGTTTTACATTACATCTCTAGTTCTTATATATCTCGTATACCTTTTGACCACCTTTTCTAATATCCTCTCCCCCGACCCTCTGCCTTCAGTAACCACAAGTCTGATCTCTTTTTCTATGAGTTTTGTTGTTGTTTTGTTTGTTTTCAGATTCCATATATGAGATCATACAGCATATTTCTTTCTCTGTCTGACTTATTTCACTTAGCATAATTTTTGCAAGGGCCACCCATTTGCCACAAATGGTAGGATTTCCTTGTTTTTAGTTAATGTTTACCTATTTATTTTGAGAGAGAGAGAGAGAGAGAGAGAGAGAGAGAGAATCCCAAGCAGGCTCTGTGCTGTCAGCCTAGAGTCCAACACGCGACTCATTAGCACATACTGTGAGATCATATCCTGAACCAAACTAAGAGTCAGACACCTGACCAACTGAGCCACCCAGCGCCCCGTATTTCCTTGTTTTTTAACGGCTGAATAATATTCCATTGTATATATACTCTACAACTCCTTTATCCATTCATCCAGTAATGGACACTTAGGTTGTTTCCTTATCTCAGCTATTAAAAATAATGTTGCTATCAACATGGGGGTGCAGATATCTTTTTGACTTAGTGCTTTTGTTTCCTTTGGATATAGTCCCAGAAGTGGAATTGCTGGATCATATGGTAGTTCTATTTTTAATTTTTTTGAGGCTCCTCCATACTGGTTTTTTATAGTGGCTGCACCAATTTATGATCCACCGACAGTGTACAAGGGTTCCCTTTCCTTTGCACCCATGTCATGCTGGCATGGGTGTAAAGAAAACATTCGAGAAGGAAGCATAGGAATAAAGTTCCTTGACGTGGGCTTTGGTAATGATTTTTTGGGTATGACACCTAAAGCAGAAGCAACAAAATAAAAAATGAAGAAGTGGGACTACCTCAAACTAAAAGCCTCTTGCACAGCAAAAGAAATCATCAATAAAGTAAAAAGAAAACCTGTGGAGTGGGGGAAAAATACTTGCAAACCTTGTACTCAAGGAGTTAATACCCAAAATATATGAAGAACTCGTACAACTCAATAGCGTGAAAACAAATAATCCAGTTTAAAAATGGGCAGAGGACCTTAATAGGTGAACAAGTACATGAAAAGATGCTCAACATCACTAGTCATTAGGAAAATGCATACTAAAACCGCAAGGAGATTATGATCTTAATAAACCAGGCATACCATCAGTCTATGGACTCATAGATTCATTTTGGAGATACTGTTTATTTGTCCAGGATTGAGGAGGTGTGTATTTCAACACTTGGCAGTCAGCATATTTTCTTAACTCCATTTTTTTTTCTAGACCAAGGTTCCTGAAGAAGATAGACTATGTTGAACTTTGAATGAAAGAATGATTAGTGGGAGGGAAGTTGAAAGATTATATCAAGCATATGAATACGAGGGAAAGTAAAGAGTGGAAAAATAGGTAAAGAGAATCTTTAGGGGAGGGTTGTAGGGGAAATGGCAAAAGTGACTGGAGATATTTGCAATCCTGAATGACAAATTTCATATAATTTATGATGAGAGGAGGACAGGTTTAATGAAAACCATTTGGTAACCTTGGCATCATCATGCCCATATATGGCCAAGTTTCTTACATATTTCTTGATCCTATTAAAGTAACTACCTCTTGCCAACATTGGGAGATTTGGGGGAACTTAATTTGTGCTACAAGACTTGGGTTATTCTGTTCTCTGTCAATTTCTGCCTCCAGAACCTGTCACAGAAGTTGTAGGCATGGCAGTAATAGGTTTGAATTTTTTTTCTTTTTAAACTAAGGCTTGGGTTATCACTTTTAATAAGCATGTTTCAGTAAGTACTATGAACAAAATGGAGAGAGTATTAAAAAAGACTTCAGGATGATCAAATTTTAAGATGACTTCAAAACCAATTTCAGTTGATCTTATGAAACTAGGAGAAGAAACCACGTATTTTGAAGTTGAGATGTTGGAGTGTCTTCACAAAGCTCATTTGGACCTCATAAATAATAAGAAAATCACTTGGTACTTGGGTACATTTCCTTCCCATTGCTGACTGTAATGGATTTTTGAGGGAGTGGAAGTTGATCCAGCGGCTCAAGTCTTAAGTTGTATTGTTAGGTCAGGTTGAGGGAAGTCTCATATCTCCCACATGAAGTATTGGAAAGGCATAATTTATGTAATTAAGTTGACATCTGCTGTCTCAGAGTTGGGGTTTGCTAGCTACAGTGTCATTGGGACAGAGTAAATCTCTGGTTCTGGTAGATAAACAAATATCTGAACTTTACATCCAAATTTGCGATCTGGAGACACTCCTAGTTTGCTAATGGTCATTTCTTTTTTTTTTTTTTTTTTCTCTTTCTCTTTTGAAATTATTTGAACTTACGGAAAAGTTGCAAAAATTGTGCATGAGTTCCTGTATACATTTGCCCAGCTTCCCCTAATGTTTCATGACCATAGTACAATGATCAGGACCAGGAAATTAACATTGATACAATGCCATTAACTAATCTGTTTACTTTATTTGAATTAAATGATTTTCCCCATCCATGTCTTTTTCCTATCCAAAATCCATTGCATTTAGTTATCATATCTTCTTAGTCCCCTCATCAGGGACAGCTTCTCAGTCTCCTTTTTTTTTTCATGATCTTGATATATTTTTTAAAGTTTTTATTTATTTATTTTGAGAGAGACAAAGACAGTGCAAGTTGGGGAGGGGCTGAGAGAGAGGGAGAGAGAGAATCCCAAGCAGGCTCTGCATTGTCAGTGCAGAGCCCGATGGGGGCTCAAACTCACAAAACCATGAGACCATGATCAGAGCAGAAACCAAGAGTCAGATGCTTAACTGACTAAGCCACCCAGGCACCCCTGATCTTGATATGGTTTAAAGAATACTAGCCAGTTATTTTGTAGCATGGCCCTCTGTTTGGATTGTTCGGATGTTTTCTCATGATTACACCGAGGTTATATGTTTTTGGCAGGAATGGAATAGAATAATTTTGTGCCCTTTGCAGCCTGTCATACCAGGGTACAAAATATGATTATGTTTTATTACTGGTGCTGCTGACTTTGATCGTATATTTAAAGTGGTGCGTGCCAGGCTTCCCTACTGTTAAGTTATTATTTTTGTTTATGTAGTCAAAATATATCCACCTTGTTGGGGGGGTACTTTGAGACTGGCAAATATCTTGCTTCTCATTATAGTTTCATGTACTAATTTTAGCATCCATTGGTGATTCTTGCCTGTAGTCATTATTACTTTTTTGTTTGCTTAATGGTGATTTTCTATTTCCATCATCACTTCTATGTTTATTAATTATAGTTTTATTAGAAGGTGAAGCTAACCCTTTCCATTTGTTTATTGATTCAAGTATTTATTTATATCACTATGGATTCATAGATACTAATTTTATTCCATGTGTTAAAAATACATTATCACTATTCATTGCTATTGCTCATATTGTCCAAATTTGGCCACTGAGAGCTCCTTCAAATTGGCTCCTGAGTCTTTCTGACATATCTCTACCACTTTATGAACACTTCCTTACCTTCCAGTACCACAAGATAGTCTAGGCTCATCTTTTATTTACTTTGCCCCACACTTTGAATCAACTGTTTCTCCAATATGCCCTGGTTCCCTTTATTGGATGATGATATTTAGAAACCAAGATCTGTATAGTAGGCGCGCTCACTGCTACCAAGGTGTCTTTGCTTGTAGACTCTTCCTACAGACAGAGCTAGGAAATATGTATGTAAACCCCCCACACACACATATACATGTTTATTTCTATATAAACTTCTCTCTCTGTATATATGTATTAACATCTATGAGTAAATTCCAATTAAACATCAGAGTCATTTCTTAAGGGAGTCCTTGTAATCATTAAAGAAAAACATTGGAGATAAAGTTTCTCTTTGGCTTATAAATAATCTAACATTAAAATTCTCATTCTTGACATTTTATTTCCCAGCACTTCTGATGAGTTTCTGATTAACAAAATCTTCTCTTCTCTCTAAGTAGAATATTATAAGAAGGGGATTTCTCAAGACAAAAACCATTACAAAATGATTTCATAGGGTTATCCAGCACATCCTGATGGGTACTCCTGCTTCTCTGATTCTCAGATGGAATAAGAATGCCCTGCATTAGGGTTGCAAATGATAGCTGCTCTTAAGTGGTCCAGCATTTCCCACATTTTAGTAGATGTATCTCTATCTTTAGATCATTAGTGTGACCTGTGTGCCCCTGGGATTTAAAGTAGGGCATACTGGGTAGATTATTTTTTTTTAACTTCCCAGAAAAGTATGTAAATGTGTTTAGAATCTCTCAGTTGCCCACAACTCTGAATATGAAGAGATCTGAGCTTCCTAACGATCACAACAATTTCTTAGTGGCTTTCAAATCTTTGAGCTAGAAAGTATGTAAGAAAACATGACATACAGAAACTCTATCAAAAGACAGAGGTGACTATGTTGTGAAATAATCTTTGTGTGTGAAGCAAAAAACTGCCTCAAGGACAACTTATCATCCATGATTCAGCTGATTTTTACCCAGAACATATCTGTGTCTCAAAGATCTGGTTCATCAGTTTTGGGCAAAGCTGAAGAAGCATTACAGTTACGTTCCAGAAGACATGTATTAGTGTTCATTTCTAAGATTGCTGGCCTCAGCATGGTCCAGGATAGGGTGTCAGGAGATGACTTCTGTGGAGTGGAGGAGATAGAATAATCAAAGTAAGAGTATAAAGTTGATTTTGTCCTTGTTTGATAGATATTATATACCTGCTGGGTGCCAGGCACTGTGCTTGGTAGGTGAGGGTTTTAAAAGAGAAG
Source organism: Neofelis nebulosa (assembly GCF_028018385.1). Taxonomy (NCBI): domain Eukaryota; kingdom Metazoa; phylum Chordata; class Mammalia; order Carnivora; family Felidae; genus Neofelis; species Neofelis nebulosa. The sequence goes on from NC_080783.1 coordinate 29,198,732, forward strand.
AGGAGCTTAAAGGGAGGTTTTAGGAGTAAGATTCAGAAGTGAATTCACTGGAGCTAAGCCTGAGGGTTTCATTATTGGAGAGAGATAAATGGCAATTTCTAGCAATGAGATGGAAAAAGGGAAAAGAAATTTTTGAGACCTGGAATTCAGAAAAGGGGCAACTGAAGATAATGCAAATTTCTAGACCTGAGAAGGTGGCAGTATTGGTTTCAAATATGAAGTGATGGGAAGCTACTCAACCAGAGCTGTTATTTAATCAGTAAGTACAACAGAATCAAAACTGACTTTTCCCACAAGCTTTTCTTGATTAATACCATTATATTATAGAATGTAGAATTCATTGTCCACTCATCCCCTAAGAACTCATCAATATACTTTATGTTATGTTATTTGGTATCACTTTGCTTTGTAAATTCATGTCATTTTTAGCTTGTAATTTCTTATTGCGCACCTACCTCGCATGGATCTATTAATATCTGCTTCCAACACACAGAAAGCCTTGTACCTTGCTGTGAACACAGGAGTTGAGTGAAAACTTGTGACATGAGTGTTGAATGAAGATTAGACTCGTTCATTAGTTTATACTATTAAAAGTCAACAGTGAAAGCCAAAGTTAATTCATAGTTAAAAATCTTATTTTGTCTTATTCGCTAATGCAGAGTTCTACCATAAGGCTGATTAAAAACCAATCTTTTTGGTCACCAGACTTACTGTGGTGATCATTTTGCAGTGTATACAAGTATTGAATCATTATGTTATACACCTGAAAATGATACAATGTTATAGGTCGATTATACCGCAATAAAAAATACTAACAAAAAATAAACAGAAGACACAAGACAAATAAATGTATAACCAGTGAGAGACCATAAGTAGTGATTTAACGATTTTGAAGTTTAAAGTTTATACGGTGGTAGTAGATACTTTGGCAAATAGGAAAGAAAAATTCACAGGTAGAGCTTGGGTTATTCAGAGAGGAGGAGTGGAGTGAGACAAGCAAGGAGGAGAAGTCGGGCATGAGATGTCATGAGGATACAGATGGGGACTGGAAGACTTGAAGGGCAGGCTGGCAGAGAATAAAGAGCTCTGAAACTCCATGGTTCTATGAATTCTATAACCGGGGAAAGGTAAACCCCACTGATAGTGCATCTCTATTACAAATATATGGGAGAATGAATGGGATAAGAGAAAAACAAAGACCAAAACAAAAACAACCTTTTGAAATGTCGCCAAAATAAAATCCTTAACATATACAGCACAATGAGGCATATCATTAAAATCTATTCTTAACAGAATAAAAGCCTAGATTCTGAACATCGGTTGAAATCGAAGATGCTCTACGGAGGCAGTAAATTAGGAGCTAGTCTCATTTTAAATCGGTCATCAGTGTTTCTTTGTCGGAGCCCAGAAACCAGAGCAAATTGAGCTGACGGTGCAAGTTAGTGCCATCGTTTTACACAAGATTCTGGAAAAGTGGGATTTGTAAGTGAGGAGAGCTTTCTAGTACAAACTTAAATATCCACACCGTTGCCACAACAGCATTTCCACCACCTTACAAAGTCTGAGGAGCACCATGGGTGAAGATTTGTTGCAACTCTGAACTCTTCAGTTTGCTCTATTTCTTTACCAGGTGAAAGCTTTACGGTGAAATCTATTGGGTCCTATCTTTTAGCAAGTCAAATAGCTGTGTTTGAACCTATTCTTATCACATAGTCAGAGATACTAAACCATTGTAATGGGACTCATGCTTCTTGCCACAAAATAGGTAGCAATCGGATTTTGAATAACTTGCTGTAGACAATGGGAGTTTTGTCTTATACATCAAAGATTCTGTGAGAGGCATTCTTGAGAACAGTGTCTGTTCCTGCCAGCTAGGGAATCCGAGGCAGAGCTTGCTGTTGGCTCATCATGGCCGAGGTCACCTCTTAGTTTGGGTGGGTATGGTTTGTTCTTCGGGGCAGGTTGGAAAATTGACTTATTTTTGTGACTTGCCCCCGTCTATTTGAAAAATGAACGTGGAGTACGGGAAGTCTTGTTTTGGTATGAAAAACTTTGATTCTATTTGCCTCTTGCTTACGCGGGAACTCCTGGGGCTGCTTGGAGCATCTCACCTGCCGACTTGGGTTATAGGGCAGGAGATGACTTTAACCCCGAATATTCTCTGGGATCCCGATGGGGCGAGACAGCCCTTCTGGGCCTCTAGCTCCCCTTCATTAAACTCACATGATGTGGCCCTTAGGAACCCTTCAGAAGCCTTCAGGGAGTAAATAACAAGGTCAGACCTTCCACCAAGAGAATTTCAGACTCCGGCCGCGAAACCATTCTCTGTGTCTCCCTGCTCTGCCTGTCAACATGTGGCCTCATGGTGTTCTTTGCCTCTGATGGCTGTTTCTCTCCCTCCCGCCTTCCCCCCTGCAGACATGCCTTGAATTGGAACGCTACCTACAGACGGAGCCCAGGAGGATCTCGGAGACCTTCGGTGAGGACTTGGACTGTTTCCTCCATGCTTCTCCTCCCCCGTGCATTGAGGAGAGCTTCCGGCGCTTGGACCCACTGCTGCTCCCCGTGGAAGCCACCATCTGCGAGAAGAGCTCGGCCGTGGACATTCTGCTCTCTCGGGACAAGTTGCTCTCTGAGACCTGCCTCAGCCTCCAGCCAACCAGCTCTTCTCTCGACAGCTACACGGCCGTCAACCAGGCCCAGCTCAACGCAGTGACCTCATTAACGCCCCCCTCGTCCCCTGAGCTCAGCCGCCATCTGGTCAAAACCTCACAGACTCTCTCAGCCGTGGATGGCACGGTGACGTTGAAACTGGTGGCCAAGAAGGCTGCGCTCGGCTCAGTAAAGGTGGGAGGGGTGGCGACGGCGGCGGCGGCCGTGGCGGCAGCGGGGACAGTTAAGAGCGGACAGAGCGACAGCGAGCAAGGAGGGGTGGGGGCCGAGGCGTGCCCCGAAAACAAGAAGAGGGTTCACCGCTGTCAGTTTAACGGGTGCCGGAAAGTTTATACAAAAAGCTCCCACCTAAAGGCCCACCAGAGGACTCACACAGGTAGTGGTACAAGTTGGCCGCACGTGGTTTCTTCTTCCTCCTCCTCTAGCCTCGCGGTGGGAAGGGCGTCGGGGCTCCGAGGAGCGGCTTCGTGCTGCCTCGGGGGGTGGGAGCCAGGCCCGAGGGTCGGGGGCGGGGCAGCCAAGGGACGCACGCGTGACCTTGAGCCCCCGCAGAGGCCCCGGGTGCAGGCCCCGGGCTGGCCGTGCGGTACTTCCCCGGGCGGTGCCAACCCCGGCATGGAACCAGGCGGTTCCAAGGATGCCCCCATGGGGGGGCTCCGGCCGTCCGGGCACTTGTCACCTCCCGACACTCCTCGGTGTTTCAGGAGTGTAGTTCTGCAGCCTTGATCAACCGTGGAATCTGAGGAGGCCCATTTGAAAGAATTCACAGTTACGCAAGGTAGTCGGGGCGTCCCTGATTTTTCGTCAAAGTCACCAACAGCAGGAGGGTTTCAGAGTTCATTAGATGTGATCATTCTATAATTAATTGGCATCTCCTCTTTTGCATTGTTCTCTGGCGCGTGCTTTATGGGGAGATGGCAGAATTGCTTTTTAATGAGCTTGTTACCGAGAAGTTGCTAAAGTGATTACATCGCTATGTGTGTGGTAGGGGAGGGCGGGGACCGGCGGGGACTGTATATTTTTCTCAGGACTATCTGCGTGATTCCCAGGAATCGTAGTGATCTTTGGAGCAATGGGATAATTTTGGAAGAGTGGGGTTTATAGAGAAAAGAGTGAGATTGGCATTTTCCTTGAAACCTGGTCTTCGTCGTGTGCTTTGAGACGCAAGCTTAGGGATGGTGTTTCTTCTTGGCGTTAGCATCCTAGGAGCAATTACTGTCATTGGTGGCTTTTAAAAGAGTCCCGGCTGTATCGCCTGTATGGTTGTGCATACTGCTTGTACATTGCAACTGAGTAGGGAAGAGCTCCAGAAGCAGAAGCAGCAGAGTGAGAGTGTAGCCAGAGAGAAATGCGTGATTGGATTTGAGCCAGGAGAAGTGGCTGGCGGGAGTTCTTTTTGGTCTTGTAGCTCGTCTTCCTGGTGCTCTGCGGCGGGTTTTGGTCTGTGCCACCAAGGACGTGTGCAGTGAAAAGTTCATTGGCTGGAAAATCAGAAAAACGAACTAGCTAGTTCTGGTTCTAACCCTGCCACTAACTAGCTCTGTGACCTTGAGAGTGTCCCTTTACCTCACCGGGCCCCGTTTGCCACGTCTGTCACACAGACTGGCCTAAGGCCCCTTGAGGCTCCGGTGCGCTGGGGTGGGGGGGCGTGAAATGCCTTTGTGCAGGACAGCAGTACTTCCCTGAAGTAAGATGCAGCATACATGTCCAGAAGAAATCACCATTTTGAACCTCAAAACCATTCCCATGGGAGCATGAGAATACATTGCTTCCTTGCTATACAGGACTGAGGCACGTACTCCTCCAGTTCTGCACTTAGCTGCCTATGTAGCTCCTGCTCGGTTCATGGGACGGTCTCCTAACGTGACTCTTGAACCCCACAGCTCAGGCCCACTTAGGGTTCCCCGTGAGGGTTTGGGTCTGAGTTGTCCACTCCACAGACACCAAGGCTAACATCCCCTGCGAGAGTCAGCTTTCTTTCCCTCCCTGAGAGTGTCCTGAAGGTCATCATTATTTATATTTCTTTCTTCTCGAGTCAATGAGGAAAGTAATGGCAAGACATTGCAGTGCTCCCGGGCTTTCATTGGTGACTCACTTCCTGTTCTCCCCAGGAAACCCGAGAAAGCAGGATGAGGCAAGAATGCTGAGCTTCGTTGGGGGCTTGGAATTCATGAGTATGGACACATTGTTGAATTATTGACTTTGAGACGGGCTACATCCTGCCTAGTATGGAGGCCGGAAGGCTCTGGGGAGGCAGGATTCTTTTTTCCAAGGGGGAGTCCAGAGCATTTCCTCCTTTTTCCTATCCCCATTGCCCAACGGACGTGTCAGAAGGAGACCTCTTAGGAGTGATCCCTTATTCGGTGCTTTGTTTTTTGGGCATCGTCTACTCGGAACGATTACCAAGGTGGAGCTCAATTATGTTCCCCAGCACCTGCAACCACTTGCCGTAGGGTGGACTTTAGTGGAAAGACTCCTCTCCGCGGGGGATTTATCCAAGGAGGCACCATGCATTACTGAAAGGCAGTACTGCAGAGTGGTTAAGAGCGGGGCTTTGTGGTTTGGTGCACTTCGGTCTGAATTCTGGCTCCACTGCTTCTTAGATCTGTGACCTGGTTAAGTGCTTTGTCTTCCCTAAGTCTCAGTGTAGCCGCTTGTAAAGTACAGGGATAATTGTGTCTACATTCTGGATTGTTTTGAAGGTTCGATGAACAAACGTATGTAAAAGACTTGGCAGGCCGTGAGAGCTCATGAAAGGTGGTAGTGGAGTTGGTTGTAGTTAGTAGGATTGCTGTTGCTATTGATTAGTGATGGTCGTGTGAAAAAAACAGCTCTATGTATACTGGAAATAAGGCCGCTGCCAAAGTTAAATACCATCGAAAAGCAAGAAGGCTTTTTCGTCACTCTGTGCAGGGGGTGACGATGCTCGCGGACACCAGTTGAGGGAAGTGCATCTGGATGTGCAGCCGGCGGCTCATTGAAGGTGGAAGCACCGTAGAGCTCGGCTTTCCTAAGACCTTGCAGAAAGCAATCACCTTGCATCCTCCGGAAGCCTTTTGCCTGTAAAACCTCCCTCCTAGATAAGCATGGAAGGAAAAGTAGGTGCCGCAAGAGAAATAGGAGGGGAGGTGGAGGTGGAGGAAGGGGAGAGAGAGTGTGAATTAATTTGGATCAAATGGATGAGAATCAGAAGTATTTATTTGGAATTGGTGTGAATGGGGCACATGGGGAACTGAACACAAAGGTGATAATTTATGTGGTGTGGATGAACTAAGAATAATGAAAAAAGCATGAAGGATGGAATCAAATTAAGTGCAAACATATAAAAGCAATGGACTAGTGCAAGCTTGAGGGCAAAGGTATATGGCGATGGGAATTCTGGTTGGAGGAGTCGCCGATATAAGCGAGTGAAAGGGCAGAACTGCCGACCCAGTGTTGAAATGGAGTTTAAAAGAAATGGGCTCTGGTTGGATTCGGGCAAGCTCTTTTAACACAGGGCTCACTTTAATCCAGTGGAAACATTTCTTTATCTTTCAGATGGGTAAGTGTTTGGGGACAGAAAAAAAAAAAAAAGAAGATGAGAAAACAATTGGTAAAAAGAGGGAAACCATTGGCCTCCTTTTCTCTAGAGTTCTGTATACGCTGTATCTCTTCTATACGGTAATATGTTGAAAAGGAGACACAGTTGGAAAAATGAAATAAAATAAAATGTGTGGGTCTCCCTGTATGCCTAAGAAAGACAATACATTGTTGGTAACATGGATTTGCTTGCGCTGAAGAATTTTTAAAATGCTATTCATTTAATCTTTATATAGATAGAATTTACTGAGCTGGAAAAGATATGCCTCCCCGCCCCCCTCCCCTCCTCCAGCCCCCCTTCTGTGGCTGTTCTTTTGAGGATGCTGAATCCTTCAAACTTTTTGCCCTGGAGCATGTTAGGCAATGAGGTGATTTTTTTTTTTTTTTTTAAGGTAGCAGATGTTCAAGTTGGTAGCTAGGGCACAAATATTGTTTGCCCAAGGAGGTGAAGTTAGGGATGGGGGAACCGAGGGAGGGGGAAGACAAGGCAGGGACTGGGACAAAGGGAATATTGTGAAGTCTCAGGATCTTAGTGAAAGGAAGCATATAAAAATGGACATATGGTTTATTCATCGCGAAGAGCACTTAGTGCTGGCATGTGCGTAAAAATGTCCTTTAGCAGCCAACCATTACAGACCTTTCTCTCCCACTCTGTCTTCTGGTCTTTGTGTAACGGACTTTTCTTGCTCAATAATCCAATTATCATGATCATAGTTTTATTCATTTTCTTGGAGTCAGCTAAATTGTCCTTATGTTTTGATGCAAAGGAAATCTTCACTTCCAGTGGAAAAAATCACTTTATTATGCGCATGTTCCGCACAAGTCAGTTTGTTAAAATGTTAGTAGTTTCTATGCAAAAAGGGAAAGAATTGTTTTCCACGTTTCTTCTTGGTCACTTCTGAGAAGAAGAAGAAGAAGAAAAAAAAGCCTGGGATTGAAATGGCACTTTGTGTTAATTGATCAGACTTGCCTAATATGGAAATTCAAATAAAATTTTCTAATATGGAGATTCACGTACACTATGCAGAGTGAGTCATGTTGACAAAGTCAGGACAAAGGCCAGGAATGAAATCTTTGATTGCTGGTCACAGAGGAGGGTAAAAAAGAAGGCCATGTTCTCACATGTTCTACTTGGAGGATTCTTTCTATGGACAGAGGGTTGCTTTAGACTAATCAACGGGTGTTGATAAGGACATTCTGGATTTTGTGCCAAAGAACGTAAAGGGGTTCTTTTTAGGTGGGAAGATAACACAAGTGTGCAATTTACTTAACTGTTTATGTCTGCTTTGGGACAGGTCTCACTGAGTCACGGGGTGGCACCATTTCTAAGCTTACCTTGGATCTGGGGAAATAGTTTGTTTTCAAATGAAAAGGTAGCTAAAAATATTATAAACGAAAAGAAGAGCATTGTGTTTAACAGGCGAATAAAAGTGTTTAATTTATATAATGAAAGTTCTTCAAAGTTTGAAATGTGATTTATTTTGTTTATTCAACAAAGATAAAGCGGGTGTTACATCCTAGGCATTGTTCTAAGTATTTTACAAACTTAATCCTTTTAGTCCTCGCATTAATCTAATGACATAGGTGCTATTCTTATAATATAGAGGGAATGAGGCCCAGAGAGGTCAGGTAACTTGCCCAATGTCACACAGCTCCTAGGTGGTTGGGCCAGGATTCAAACCAAACAGTATTGCTCAAATCTGAGCTCTTAACTTCTATGCTAACTAACAAGAGGAAAAGAAATCAAGTAGATATTTTTTTCTTAATAACTCATTATTAAGAGGAAATGAGAGACATAGTTTAAATACAAATTGACAATGAAAACTACTTTCAGTGTCTTCTAAATAGAATAAAGTTGGGAGGGTCCTTAAACATATTGCCTCATCAAGTGACTAAGTACCAGAACAAGGAAATTACAAAAGAATGGTCTTCCGTTTCTAGGCCCATTATTGTTACTGTTATAGTTACTATTATTATGGTCATTACTATTAAACCATTTTTTTTTTTACCGTAGGATTAAAGAGAGACTTCTTCTAACAGTCCCAATGCACTCATTAAAATGACAAATGTTAATACTCTAGCCCTATGAAATCAGGCAAGCATTATCACGTGTTGGGGGAAACTGAGCACCAACAGTGTAAAAATGCCCCAGCCCGGGTTCTATGACCTGTCATTGGCAGAATTAAAACTTGACCCAGGCCTCCTGTCCCTTGGGCTTACGTGCTATTTAATGGATCATCCTCTTAGTCACTTTGTTTGTTCTATCAGTCATTCCTCAAATGGGGTAGTAAGTGCCCAGAGATGTCGGGCTCTGTGCCACTGAGTAAGCAGTGCAGCCCTTCCAAGAAAGAGTGCAAAGGGAGACATAGCATGGCATGAGAGTAGGGATGCCTACCAGAGGTCAGAAGTAGCGAGCATGATTCAGAAAAAGTCGCTTTTCTCTTTTTGAACAGGGTGTTTATGAATGCTGTTCATCGTTTCAAATGATGCCAATGTGATAATACACCCATTTGTATAAATAGAAGGCCTAATGCAAGGTCAGGCGTATCAGCAGGATAAAATTAAATACCTCAGTCTGGAACTGTAGGGGGCCCATCGACCACTTTCAACCTCCTCAGCCCCATAGATAAGAATTCTTTGAATTTATACAATAGCAACTGAAATAGGGCAATTTTAAGACATTAAAGGGCCTTTAATATGCTGAGACACATGGCTGCTAATGAAGTTTATCCATGTGTTGAGGCAGAAACTCATTAAACCCCTATTATGGGATGGAAACTGGAATAAGGGTTAACTGTTCAGTTCACAAGGTGGAGAGAGTTTAATAGGAGGGTGTGATAGTTTGGATTTAGCATATTCAAGAGCTTAGGAGAAAGTGTTTGAAAAGAACGGGTGTGAATGAGATGATGGAAAACAATTGATGGGAGAATTTTATGATTCAAGAAATTCTTAGAGCTTCACCACATGGTAATTTAGCAATATGCTGGCTGTTAACATTTATGAAGATAAATTTAGGTAAACATATACTGGCTGAAATGGCATAAACCTCGGCATATACACAGCAAGCACGTTTATTTTATTATTTTCATATGGTAATAAATGTAGGCTTCACGGGATGCCTATTCCAGATGTCCTTTTAATGGATAATTGGTAGTCGCAAAGTAAATAAGCATGTTAAAACAAGAATGGAAGGAAAAGAAAAAAGTATGAAATTAATAAGTGTTTCATCATAAACGATATTTCTTGAACACCCATTATACTAGACTCTTGTTCCTTCCCCCAGCCCTGAGGACTTTGCTTTTTGATGCAAAAGCCTGAAATGTGGTTTTACAAAGTCACTATATTTGGAACCTGATCTCAAAAGAGAAGATGGCATGGATTGGGGGGGGGAGGTAGGAATGAGGGAAGAGAAAAGAGGAATCTCATTTCAGAAAAGGCAGTTGAAGTAATAGAATTTTATAAATTCGCAGACTTAAAGGTTAGGCCAGCTCTGTTTGATAGAGTAGAGAAAAAGAAGGTCATGAGAAGTCTGTGCAAATGAAGGAATGACACTGGGAAGACCAGATGTGAACTTCAAAAAAAAAGTAACTGTTCTGTTTAATAAATAGATAATGTACAGAGCTGTTTGTATTATAATAAGAATGTTAATGACTGTGAGGAGTGTGGTTGTCCTATACACACTACATTGGGAGGTTTGCGGAGATTAAATGAAGCTTTGTAAAGAGTACAGGCTAAGTGATAGCATAAGAATTAGCTGGGGGTAGACAATACTTAATGTCTTATGTCTTCTGAAGTTAAAACAAAAATGGAGTGATTCTGTTTGAATCAGACAAAAAAAAAAAGGAGTTGAAGAAGGTAGTGTGTAATAAAAAAAGCAAAACAAAACTTTTTTTTTAAACTTTGGAATATCTCTTTTTAAAAAGTTAGAATGTAAGGATAGATGAAAATGTATTTGTAAAATGACTGTCTTTCTTTGAAAGATACCTGGCTTGAATTTAGTAGAAATTATGGTGGAAGCCTTGAAAATGGATCAAGAGAAAACAAACTTCTCGTGTAAGGAAGTTAGTTCCGGTAAGCAAATGGAACTCTCTGGGGACCCAGCCTATGCTGGGCATATGTGCAGTGGGGCTGAGAGCTCTTCCAGCTGACTCAGGTATTAATGGTGAGAGTCTGGCTCTTTCCAACCAGGTGATTTCTGTCTGTCTCCACCCTAACGGAGGTGAACTGGATGGCCGTGGGCAAACCTGTTTCCTAAAATCTCAGTTCCTTCTTCAGGCCCCACCTAAGAGCCTTACACCTGATGCTTTCTTGCACTGAGTCACTTCCTGCCTTTGAAGCCTTCCTTTATTACCCTTCTTTACGTCAGAATGACATTTCTTCTTGTTATTATTTTTCTAATCTTCGATTACGGGAGGCAGTTAGTGGAATTTCAGGAATCTTCCAGCAAGCAGGGAGACAAGATGGGGGCGTTTTGGAAGCTGGGACAGCATTTTCCACCTTCCGTCTTCTGCTCCTGGATGTTCTACATTTTCTAAGAGTAACTTCTTTTCAACCATTTTTAAAAGTCCTATTGACATGACAGTTATCGTGCTAAATGTTAGTAGAAGCAAGATTGTTCAAGGTAATCAAAAGTTAGTGACTTTTTAATGTGCTAGTTATTTGGCCAACCAATGACAAGAGTTATTCCTCATTCCTGCAGTGTCTCTATGTTTGGTAGCCAGTGTTGGAATCTGACTAGCTTATATAATGGAGGTCAACCCACTTAAATTATTTAAGAGTGTCTGCAGTGAGAATAAGCTTTTCATGGTTTGTCCCATATTTCTGTTCACCTTCTTTCTCCTTCACCATCTGTGCTTATTGAGGTGGAGAGTTAAGGACTCACCTGGGATTGGACCCCCTGAACTAGGCCTAGTTGGCAGACTGCCCCTGCCCCTTTTTTTTAGACCCTGAGTCTTTTGCCTTCTTCCCTTCAAAAGTTACCTGCATTCAGGTTAGACCCCTTTTATTTTGTTTGCAAAATAAAATGCATTTATAATTTAAAACCCATTTTATATTGCAAACCACTCATCCAGTATCATAAAACATAGAGTTAGGCTTCTTTTGTTGTTTCTGCCTTTAGAATGTATCCTTTCTCTATTCATTACCATAGTTGACATTTAACTTAGGGAGTTCAGTAAAGTAAAACAGTATTACACATACTGTTTTCAGGCAAACAATACAATTGTTCAAAATCCCAACTTTGTTGGGACAGAACAGTCTCAACTGTTTCACTAGGTTAAGCTAAAGTTGATAAAAGCAATCAATCCTTTTGTTTTAGGGAAGGAAGCCAGAAACCATCTTCGGTTGAGAAAAAACTTTCCCTTCATGGTAGATTATTATCGCCCAGTTCAGTGTGTTATGGTATATAATGTCTTCCTTTGGAGCCCTTGCTATTTTCATATCAGGGAAATTTTGTAAAAAGGACTATAAATTGTTCCAAAAGCGAAGGCACTGTTAAGTGAGGAAGGTTCTAGGCATCTAATGGATGCCCTAAAAAATGTAAAATTATATAATCTATGCCCCGATGAATAGAACCCAAGAAGAAGCTTGACTGGTACATATTCTAGTATCCGAGGGCAGCACGATGCAGTAGGAGTAGCAGAGGATAGCTGTGTAGCAGTCATTTTTAAACGTTTTCGGTCTTCATTTTGCGTGTTCACGTGGTTAATGTCACCTTACTGGAATTCATTACAGGGATTAGGAACTTACGGTGTCTGCATCTCCTTGCCGTGGGGTATGCACACTCTTTACCCACACTCGAGTTCTCTTGTAGAAAGGAAATAACGATTGTTCATACTGAATTCTCCATTGGTCACGAGCTTGTTGAAACTAGTATTCGTATTTTAAAAAGAAAACAAAAGATACATCTCCCTTCTCTGATATAGGTAATAAGACATCTTATGTTCCTGGTGTTCAGGAGAGAGTGTCAGAAAATCAATATGAATAAATTCAAGTACACGGAGGGTTCAGCCTATTCGGAAGGGTAGCGTATGGCAAAATGACATTATGCATTATTAAATATTTTTTGCTTCACCCACATGTAAATATTAGCATATAGAAAAGGTACCATAGGCTACTTACAAATTTAGGCAGAAGGCGATTTGCTGGCTTTTTTTTTTTTTTAATTCTTTGTTGTTGTTGTTGTTTGGTGTCTCAAGGCTTACAGCTAATCTAAATTTGAAACTAAATACTGTCATTACAGAAGATTTTTTCCTGAGTTCTTCCAATTTCTCTGGGGACAAAATAATGGCCGCCCGAAGCAGTGGAGAAACAGTAATTAGGGCAAATAGTAATACTGTGCATGATTGAGGAAAATGTGAGGAAGGGAGGGAGAAAACGCAACAGACAGACTTGTACAGCCTGTTACTAGGAAACCACATCAGCATTAAATACAGTGTGCTAATTGGCTATCCTGTTTCTGCCTGGGTACCAGCCTGGGCCTGCTACACAGCTGTTTCTGCTCTTTCTGGTTGCTAGGTAACTGCATCATTTTTTTCCCCCCCTCTTTGTATTCTGGAGGCTAATTGGCTACTTCTGCTCCTGGTGTTGCTGCTGGGTACCAGTCTGGGCCTGCTGCTCTGCTGTTCTCCAAAGGGATTTAAGGGGGGGGGGGAGGGGAGGAAAAAGGAAAAGGAAGATATGCTGGCAATTAATGGAGCATAAGTGCAAATTCTACACAATGTCTGGCACCTGCGTCCCCTCATCCTGCTTTCTCAACTAGATCCTTTAGCTGTGAAAATAGATTGAATCTTGGAGTCTTTCTTTTCTCTGCATACCTTTTGATTAGAACTTGAAAGAAATAAGACATTTGACGACGACTACTTAAATGGTGGATTTGGTCTTCTTTAGAAAGAACTGGCAAATTATTACACATTTATACTTGATATGGGCACTAAGAGCATTTGCACGAACGTTAAAATCACTAACTTAATAACAAAGCAGGATCTTTAACATCTTAAAGGTAGTGGCTCTTTATCTCTTAAATGGACCAGAGTCTTTTGTAGCCGTTCTTCTTGGTATCCTACAGAGTATAAAGTAAGAAATAAAATGGACTAAAGGCAATCATCGGATTTTCCCAACTGTTTTATTCATTATGGAGTAAAAGGAGACTTCTAGACACATGACTTTACATTATGGATTTCATTCCTCTGATAAGCATAGCGAAGGTCTCAAATGCTTTTTGGTGGGACATTGCTTTCCACAGAAGGAATGCATGTTTCGCACACCTTATTTTCGTTCCTTATAGCAAATGAACAAATGGGGTGCGAGAGAAACCTAAAATTGGTTTTGTGATGTACAAAAAAGTCTAATCGCGTTCCAAATAGTTGCATCTCCTATTGAAGTAGAGGTTTCCATTTCCTCATTATCGAAATCCTCCTTGGAAGTATGGGGACGAAGGTTCTTCAGAAGTGAAGTGATGTTTCAAGGGGGTTCCACTGTAAATGGTTGAGAAGGTGTATGCACATTGAGGCCCCTTGAAGAGGCAGCTTCATTGCTCTAGAAAGGAGCTGTTTTAGTGAGAAGACTCGGCCCACCGTTGTGTGACCGTGCTCAGAAATAGTTAGCAAAGGCAACTCTTATTCGACGTGAATAGCGGACACTGGTTCTCCATGCTAATGAGATGTACCACTCCCTCTCGAAAGTGAAAAAGGAGAAGTTCTGTTCAAAGCAACAAGCCACTTATAAGACCAGATCAGTCTCTGTGGAATCTTTTCTGCTTCAAGTATCCTTAAAATAGGTGGGAGACCTCAAACTAGTCTAGGATGACGGAGAGAATATTATAATGTTCCATAGGCCTTAAACCCGCTAACCATTAGTAGCATTCAAACTACAAAAGAAAACCTTATCATCAGAGGATAACTACAGAGTGGGCAAAATATTATTCCTGCCCTTTCTGTTCAAAGGACCGGTTGTTAATCACTCAGGAGTATTTCCCCATGGAAGGACTTGGCCGTTTGGTTATGGGGAGTCGTCAGATGTCGGAACATTCCTTCATCGCTCGACAGGTTTTATATTCTGACTTTGGGAGGGAGCGGTTTTGACTGCTTGAGTGTTTAGTCTTTGTTGAGGGAGATTGTCAGAATAACAACTTTCCATGTGTATGACGGATCGTCCCTAGTCAACCGAAGCAGGATCTGGAGTGAACCGTCCAAAGATGGCCTGGTGTCTGTCTTTTCCACCGTTCCTTCACCCGTCCATTGGGTGCGGTTACATGTCTACACTCAGGCTCTGGTAAGATCTGTGACACAGGGGGTTTCGAAAACTGGCATAGTCACGGGTAGCCTCAGCCCTGAGTGAACACCAGTTCCCAATTCTGAGCTTCCTATCTTCATGCTCTTGTGGGTGGGCAATCTTTATTCTTTGGATGAAAGCAGTCAGGGGCATGCAGACACGCTTTGGGGGTTGAGGAAAGGAGGTAGTCCTCAACCTCACTGCTTCAACCTTTCCATTCTCCTCAGTCACCTGCTTTGCTCATTCTCATGTGCATGCCATACTACTGCTCCTTATATGAGGTAAATCAGTTGACAAACCTAGCGAAGAGGAATCTGATGGGGCCGGGCTGCCGAGCAGGGCTGCTGCTAACCCATATTCTGCCTGTGTGGGAATCAGAAAAAAAGTGCCCCTTTTAGGGGGCAGATAGCAGCCCCGTGCTGGAGAAGAGCTGGAGGCAGTCCTCAGCCCTTCAGCTGCACGCTCTGTGCTCACAACGTCACATGGCCGCCTGCTCACCACAGGTGCTGATCCACTCCAGCGGGCCTTCCCTGACCCTTCAAGAACTGGTGAGGCTAATGAGGTTCCAGCAGGAACGGGAAAGTCGTGACTGTTGAAGGCGGGCGGGGGCGGGGGGGGGGGGTGGTTCTGGGGCCTGCTCTCAATGGCTAAAGAGGCCATTATACATGAGAGCAAACCTTTTAGCCCAGCCGTTCTCCCAAATGTGAGGTCATTAGTTGACTAATGCGGTGATTCTCAACTTGGACTGATTTTGCCCCTCGGGGGACGTTTGACCATGTCTGGAGACATTTTTGGTTGTCCATCTTGGAAGGGGGGGTGTTGCTCCTGGCATCTGGTAAAGGGAGGTCAGGGATGCTGCTAAGCATCCTGTAGTGTGTAGGACGGCCCGCAACAAAGAATCATCGCCCCCTGAAGGTCCGCGGTGCCAAGGTTGAGAAACCCTGGCCCAGTGCAACCTCAGCTATCCTTTTCTTCTCTTTGTGTTACTCTTCACCACTTGCAAAGTATTTCCTCATCCTCTTAAGACTACGCCCCAGGTCTTGGTTCCCTTTTATGATCTTTAAAAAATTGACTAAGTATAAATATTGTATGATTTATTATTTCTGTCAGGACTTAGATGTGCTGGTTCCCCCCCCCCCCCCGCCCTTCCTTATAACATGAGAGAACTCTCTCCACCTCCGCGAGACGCTCAGCTTTCTAGATTTAACGTTTGTGATTGGGACTCTTCGCAAGTGACATCCCCTCCCCTCTTGCTGACGGCTCCTGACCTGTAATAATTTGAGGTTTTGCTGAGGCAGGGATATGAATCACATGAGCTGCCAGGCTGGTGTGTGGGAGGGAGGCTTTTAGCCAAGGGGGCCTCACCGACTGGGCACTGACGATCATATTCTACCTGTCCTCTGGCATCCGGCAGCCTCACTGGATAATAACAATTGTTTCCTTGTTATTAAGAAGAAGTTTGAGGGGCTCCTGGGTGGCTCAGTCGGTTAAGCGTCCGACTTCAGCTCAGGTTACGATCTCGCGGTCCGTGAGTTTGAGCCCCGCGTCGGGCTCTGGGCTGATGGCTCGGAGCCTGGAGCCTGCTTCCAATTCTGTGTCTCCCTCTCTCTCTGCCCCTCCCCCGTTCATGCTCTGTCTCTCTCTGTCTCAAAAATAAATAAACGTTTAAAAAAAATTTTTTTAAAAAAGAAGTTCGACTGTTGGTGCAGAAAGAGGTGTCTGAGTCAGAAAATAGAAACCTCTGCTAGGAAAACCGTATTGCATTTCTATGTGCCACTGCAGCGCCTTTCCCGTCGCTCACGATTCCAGTTTGCACCAACACCGCGTGGAAAGTACTATGAAGCAGTTTGAGTTCTCAGGGAGAAAGGTGCCATCGAAGGTAAAAAGATTTAAGTGGCAATATCTAACAGACACATACTTTATGCTTGCATTTTTGTCGGGAGATGTGAATCATGCATCGGCCCTTTCAGCTATGCTCGCATGCATAGAAAATAACATTGTCAGAAGTGTCGTCCCCAGATACAATGGACAATATGCTATTAGAATTGTATGGCATTGTCCTTGCTGTTTGGAGATAATACTGCTGACATTATTCCCCTCATACATGTGAATGTGGCTGTAGGGAATACGTGACATCTGTGTCTTTCACACAGATTAGCTTATCCCTTGCCTCTTGGAGGGATTGCGATTAGTGGGCCGGCCTCCTGGGGTCATGGCAAGTGCCATGTTTTGGATCACAGTTGTTATCGGACCTTAGTTTTAGGCACAATAGGGAATTAGTAATATTTAGCTCCATGACCTGAAGAGGCAGTGGTTATTTAGACAGCTCCCCAGCGCAGATGGGCTAAAGAAAGGGTAGGCTGAGGCATTCCTACTCAGATTGGCTTTGGGAACGAGAAGGCAATTGGGTACCAAGCCTGGAAATGGCTGCCTCCACACGGTTGCTTTTTCCGAGTAAACAGGCAATAATATAACTTGCCTTAGCCGTTAGAGTTTACCAAGTGTTTTCACACACCTCATTTCATTTCACCTTCGCTTACCTACGGGGCAGATATTCTCATTGTTCCCATTTAATAGATGAGGAAACTGAGGCTCAGAGGGTGATTTGTCACCGGTTTCTCTGCTGGGCTGTAGAGCCTGCCTTATGCTGTTTTTTCCCTGTAGAAATCAGGTGTGGTTTTTTTGTTTGTTTGTTTGTTTGTTTTGTTTTTGTTTTGCAAGAGTGCCTGAATTAAAACAGGATATAAATGAATGCAGGGTATATTGTTATAGTTGAGCAAAATAAGTGGCCTACTGTTTGCCATTCTATGTATTTCATACATATGCTAAGTAACACGAGTTATTATCGTACTTGTCCAACATGACAGCAAATTCAGAAGAGCTAAGAGGACAGAATGATATAATGTATAGGAATATTGTATGTTCTTATATCCTCTCTAGTTTGATTGAATTTAAATTTTTTTTTTTTCAACGTTTTTTATTTTTATTTTTGGGACAGAGACAGAGCATGAACGGGGGAGGGGCAGAGAGAGAGGGAGACACAGAATCGGAAACAGGCTCCAGGCTCCGAGCCATCAGCCCAGAGCCTGACGCGGGGCTCGAACTCACGGACCGGACCGCGAGATCGTGACCTGGCTGAAGTCGGACGCTTAACCGACTGCGCCACCCAGGCGCCCCTAGTTTGATTGAATTTAAAAATCCTTGATCTTAGGGTTGTTTTTTTTTCCATTTTAAGAAAGAAAGCTGGTTTCGAAGATACAAACACATGCAAGGTATTGATTCTCAAAACGTTATCTCAGTACTCGTGCATTTGCACGTTGTAGAAAATTTGTGGAGAGAAATCGTGAACAGAGACACTTCTCCCTGACCCCTTACAAGAATGCACCTTAACAGCCCTCATTTATTACTAAATGGGCAAATCCAAATGGAGGTGCCTTCGGGAAGTCGGAAGAAGCTAGGGGTGGATGGATCTTGCTGTACAAGTTGCACATTGCTGGCTTAGGTACACCAGAGCTTTGCTAGGGGAGTGCGAACAAACAATTTGTGCTTTTATTTTTATTTGTACGATAAATGTCGACTCAAGATAATCCTGCGTTAGCCCCCTCTCCCCCCACTTTTTGGAGGATATTTGTGGATGTATTAAATGTCTTACGGAGAAGAATCCTTGTGCGATACAGGGATTCTCGATCCCCTCATGGGCAGCGATCCCAAGCTCAGGTTAAGATTCTGCTGCTGTGTGCAGCGGTCTCTCCTCCGTATTCACAAAAGCACACGGTGAGGAAGAATAGCTGGTGTCTAACATTCTGCCAAAAGGATCTACGGGAACCGCCAAGCAACAGGCACTTGCATTGTCTTCCAGAGATCTGCAGAAAGAAAAGGTTTTCACACCAAGAGACAAATCCCTGGAAGGTGCTAGGAACAGCGCGCATGACCCGTGTGGGTTCCTGAGGATTGTTTGCCTACATATATATATTTTTTTATCTGATCCTATGTTCCTGTCTATCTTTGTATTTTCAAATCTACTTTCCCCTTTTATTTATTCTACCTGCTAGAGAAATAACCTTCATAAATCGTTGTATTCGGCAGGGCCCCCGTCCGCATTTGATACTCGCCTTTTGCTTGCGACTGAGTTCACTGCCAAGCGTGTAGAACGCTTCCCACCCACCTGTGAGTCTTCCCCTCACCACAGTCAGGTCTTGAAGTTTTCCTGTGGTTTTCTTTGGTATCCGTCTTCTCCACAAAGCATGTTTAATAAGCAAAGGCAGAGACTGGAAACAATCCTTTCATACCTCCTTCCGTCTACTGCCCTTCCCGGAGCTAGAAGGACCCTGGGCACAAAGCTTATGGGATCAATTACCACGAGCTCCCTGTTAACCTTTTTTTTTTTTTTTTTTTTACTCTGTTGTGGGAAGAATAAAGCAATAATTAAAATTAACTGAACAGCTTTTGCTCTATTGAGGCGTTAAATCTTTGTGTAAACACAATCACATTGTGCAAACATAGGTCCTTTCAGCGGGCTGATTCAGACAGCGAAACCGCCGAAGTTTTGAGGTCTCTGGGTCAAGGGCCCGTTTTGACACGGTTTGAAAGGTCACCTGCTCATTTGTGTCTCTGCCGCGCTGCACCGAGTGCCGTGAGCGAGTGGCCTCCCTTGCCCGCCGCCGCAGCACAAAGAGGGGCCGGCTGGCATTCGGCAGATAGCGGGCCGAGCCGAGGGGGCAGGCAATCTGCGCACAAAGCAGGACTGCGGGCGCGCACGGGGCGGGTGGGGAGCGCTTGTGAGCCCCTGGGGCCCAGGCAGTGAGACGGCTCGAATGCGGAGAAAACAGCGGTTATAAACTATAAATGTGTTTATTATTACACTGGGCCCATGCTATATAATTTTACACACGCTCATATCCGTGATTTACGGCCGCAGCTCCCTACGGAGGAGAAGCGTGCTAATTTACCCAAATTGATAGGGAGACCTCTGAAGATGATCAGATTTGAAGCAGCAGTAACTGAGGGGGCGGGGGGGGGGAAAGGTCTCCTAAAACCACAGCAACAACAAAAAGTGGCTGCTGTGTCAGAGGCACCTTTTGTTCATTCAGTTAGATAAGCAGAGCTTCGCTTTAATTATTCATGATAATGCCTGCCCTGCAAGGAGCGTGCCTCCCTCGGCACTGCGTCCGGTCCGGTCCGGTCCTCGGTGCGGTGAACACCCAACCAGCCTGCCCGGCTTTTCGGGGAGCTGTGTTGTGCTCTCACCCGCGACAGGTGAGCCGGCTAAAGGTTGGGGGGTTCGGGCACGCCTGCCGCCCCTTTCTGGGGGGCGGGTGCTGAGCGCACTGCAGCGAAGGAGAAAGGCCTAGTGGTCCCAGCCCGGGGTTCCGGGCAGTCCCTCCACTTAGCAGGAAGCGCGCTGGTGCTGCGCCTGCGTCCTTGTCCTGAGTCCTGCAGGTGGGGCTTTGCCCACGGAGGCAGGAGGAGATGTAGACCTGCAAACAGCCCAGGGGTACCCAGAGAGTAAGGGGCGGACCTGACTTATGAGTCCGGTCTGACTCCAAAGCCGGTTCTCCGGCAGCATTCTCCTGGAATTTTCTAGGAAAGAAGCCAGGAAGAGGCCTGGGAGCAAAGACCCCACCCCGCTTCCACTGCAGCCCATCCCATGTGTTGTGCTTTCGGCTCATTTCCTGGTCTCAGCGGCAATTACCCTCATCGTTTCCGACAGCTTTCCAGGGTGTTTTTGTCTGAGCAGGATCTTGGGTTACTTGTTCTGGAGCTCTTCAGAAGGAAAGCACTTTGGGGCAGCATGCGCTGGTTCCAGAGTCTGGGAACACCCATGATTCATACTCCTTGCAGGGGAACTTCAGGTAGACAGCCTGCTGCAATCCCGGGATAACCTGATGGGCCATTTTTACCCGGATGCATGCTACCTAGGGTGTGGAAGCTGAATGGCCACCCAGTCTTCATAGCAACCCCCCCCTCCCCCCCGGAGGCGTTCCGGATACACACCCTTGCCTTTTCCCCTTGTTCAGTCAACATCCGCATCGGGCTGGCACTACTTTCTAAGCATGTTTTGTATTTGTCCACTTGTCTCCATCTCTGCTGCTAGGGGCGATGACATCTGTGTTTCAGCCACTATCTTCTGTCTCTCAGAAGTCCTCTCACATCAGCTCATTTCCCTCAGCAGCCCATTCTCCATTTTATAGCCAGAATGATACTGTGAGAATTCACATCTGATCATGTTATGGCTCTGCTTAAAAGTTCACAATGGCCACCATTGTGTTAAGGTCCAGATTCTTAAATGTGGCCGCTAAGATCACTGTCCCATAGAAATAAATAAATTATGTGAGCCATGTGTACACTTACATATAAATCTTCTGTCAGCTTTATTTATTTTCATTGGTTTATTTACTTTATTAATTATTCATTTATTAATTAGTTGTACTAATTAATTACTTTAATACTAGACTTTAACTCAATATAGCCAAGCTTTATTTCAACATGTAATCAATATAAACAATTGTTAATGAGCAGTTTTACGTCCTTTTTTTTTTTCCATACTAAGTCTTTGAAATTCAGTGTATATTTTACATTCAAAACACATGTCAATTCAGACCGCCCACATTTCAAGCGCTCAGGAACCCCATGTGGCTGGTGGCCACCAGACCGGACAGAGCTCATCTTTAAGCCCTGTGGTCTAGCCCTGCCTGATTCTCCAGCCACATTGTGACTCTCTATCCCTGTGGGACATCTGGGCATCTGGGGTCAGTGTGGGACAGGATGTGGCAGAGGACTGGAGAAACTCACCCCTGCTAAGGAGTAGAAGACATAGCCCAGTACTGGGCCATCTTCACTTTATACTTCCACTCTGTGGGGCTCTCAGGCAGCTGGAGGTGTGGGTTAAGGATGAAGCCTTGGCTTTGCTTTTGGCCTTGGGGGGGTTTCCATTTTTGGTTTATCTAAGGCTGTGTCAGGCTAAACGGATGTTTTTTGAGAAAGTGAAGGGAATTAAATGGAAAAACACTGGTAAAGTTGATATGTGGTATTCTTTTCTGAGGAAAATCAACTGCCTGTCCCACACAGAGGTCCTTTGGTGGGTAGCACTGTTCTGTGAGCTCAAGGTGGACCTAGGGGAGGAGGAGTGAATTGTAGTCCACACCCTTGGCTTCTAGTCTCAATAGATTACATTCCTTCACTTACTCAGGTTTAAAAAGTTACAACAGCTATTATATGGGTGCATCTAAATATTTTTGACATTCTTTCCAGTTGAAAAATTCACTTTATCAGAAAATGTTTTCAAGGGGAATGTAAACATTTATTCTATTTTAATTGCTGGCATTTCAGTAAGAGAGTGACGTAGTGGTTAATTAAGCCTGTGGACTGAAGGTGCAGCTGCCTGAATTTAAATCTTGACTGGACCGCTTATAAGCTGGAGAACTTGGTGAGTGGTTTTATCCTCTGACCCTCAGTTTTCTCGTCTGTGGAATGGGAATGATGTGCCTCATAGGGCTATTGAGAGGATTAAAGGAGAGAATGTACATAAAGCCCTTAGTTTCCTGTAGTGCCCAGCATATAAGGAGAGCTCGCTAAATATTGCCTAATAGCCCATTGCCTCAGGATTTGCAAAACACTATCATTAATTGAGGATGGCTGGATTGGGTCACAGTCTTGGCTCAGGATGGTCATTCAAGGTGCTTTCTCTGAACAGATACATTCATTGCCTAGTTTGTGTATAACATTTTGTGTCTTTCTCTCACATTTAGTTTTCTACACTATGTATATATCTGTGAGGAAGGAAAATATAGACATCTCATCATGGTTTGATTCTGTCATCTATATCTCCACTAGAAAAAGCCAAATATATTTTAGTGCATGATACATAAGGCATGGTGAGATATATACCATATTTTATTGGTACACAGGCTTTGGGCTCCCTTTCTGCCTTTCTATATGTGGTGTTGGGTTTGTGCAGTTGGGTCTAAATTCTTTAGCTTTCTAATCAATGACATGTTGCCAGTTGAGGCACTGAGGCCTGGAGCATTGAATTCAATAAAAGGCCAGCCCCAGGAGGCATCTGCTCCTAAGACTGGCACACAGATCTCTACTCATCTTGACTGAAAACAGTGACGGCAGGCCCTTTATTCACTAGGAAAGTATGTTCAGGCACTAGGTGTTTTTATGAGCCACCTTGCATAAAGAAGGATTTTTGTTTGGAATATTTTAATAATCACCACGCCTGTAACTGCTTTACAATATACAAAGCATTAACACAGGTATTATCTCTCGTCATACTTCACAATGGTCCTGTAAGGCCAACATCAAAGAAGCGGTCAGCCCCACTTTGCAGAGGAAGAAAGTGAGACTCAAAGAGTTTGTCACTTTCCTAAGATCATATACCAAGTAGTGAGAATGGGGACTAGAACCCAGGTCTCCTGATTGTGAGCCATGTGTGTGCGTGTGTACGTGTGTGTGTTCTACTAAATTGTACTTGCACACATGAGACACCATTTACAGGAGCTCAGGCAACCTTCCTGAGTAAAAGAAGTGATTGAGATATGAAATAATGTTTACACTGCAAGTATGGGCCATTTAGGCATGTATTGTTTTCATTCATCAGTTTCCGTTACCCTTTGAATTATTAAGAACATAAATGAAGCTATTTGTAATAGAGACACAGGCTAGCAGGGGCTTAAAAAGATATCAGATTTTTTGCTCTTTCACATAAAAATCCAGAATCTCAGACGGCTGTACTCTGAGAAGTTGTCAGTGGCCCAAACTCCTTCTGTCCTGTTTGTCCCCCATCCCTAGGGTTTCTGCCCTTCAGGAATTGCCTGTGTCCATACAATTCAAGATGGCTGCCACCAGGCTTGCTTTCCAGGAACCTAGTTTTCATACAGCTGTTTTGAAAATGGGAAGGGGAGAGGATGTCCCAACCTTTGAAAGTACAGCTTGAAATTGCACTTGTCACTTGCACTCACATCTCATCAGCCAGAACTTAGTCATATGTCAACAAGTCACTGCAAAGGAGCTGAGAAATAGTCTTTATTCTGGGTAGCGGTGAGCCCAACTAAAATTTGGGGGTTCTCTTATAGAGAAAGGGAAAATGAATATGGAAAGTCACCTGGCCATTGTGCTATGCTCTTTGTCTTAAGAATAGTTCCATTTTAGCTTGTAATACAGGCATTTGAACATGAAACACTTGAGTTCTGAAATTCTAAATGTATAATACAGTAAGGGAAAAATTTTAGTATATTCTAGTCCATGGCACATTACAAAATCAAAATAACTGCATGAGAACTAGGTGTCTGTGGAATGCCAAAAGTTTTGAATGGAAACTTAATTTACATTTTGCATTTTATGAGGATAGTCCATTACTGGAATAATATGAAGTGAATGGGAAATTAATAACTTGGGAGAGCAAGCTTAAAGTGTCAGAATAACCACATCTTAATATTCCTTGCATCCCCCCCAAAAGGTAAAGGGTAAAGTCACATCGCCTTGACATTTTCCCAGGATGAAAATTAAGTAGAAGAATAAAGAGAAAGTATTTTGTGGCTGTGAGTTTAGCACAGACAAAATCAAGGCTGTTTCAGGTTAGAGGTATGTAGGCTGACAGATTGTGTGGGGGTGTTTCTATATATGTGGGTGTCAATATGTTTGTGCTGAATTGTTTGCAGATTTGGGGGGGATGTCGTGTGTGTGCGTGTGTGTGTGTGTGTGTGTGTGTGTGTGTGTATGTGTATGTGTGAATATAGATTCCATGGGTGGCTTCAATCATTGTGTTTTCTTCCTAATTATTCATATTACAGAGCAGCAGAAAGAGGATGTAGGAGAATCTAGGTTGCAGTGTTTCAAGTAGTTTTGAAGAAGGACTAATAACGTATGCGCATGTTCATTCAGTCAAGTTAGTCGAGGGTCTTTGACCTGTCTTCAGCGTTCTGAGTGTTGGAAACACTAAAGTGAATAAGCCTGGTCTCTGTCCATGACGGAACCATTTGGTTTTGTGAGGCCACAGCATGTAAAAAATTATTCAAGCAATATGATAAGACTCTTTGAAAGGAAGTTATGGGACCAAAGAGGAAGGAGCACCCAACTCTATCAGAGTTGGTCTAGAACCACTTCACACAGGATATGTTCTTTAAAGTACTAATGCCACATGTTGGGGGAGGCTCTGAGGCATCAGATATGCAGAGGCATGGGTTCTGACCTCAAGGCAGTCAGTCTCCTGGGGGGATAGCATGTCATCAAGACCCCACAAGGGTCTTGCCATCTCTTCAGCCATTCTTGAAATTCCTCCTTATAAACTCGTCCTTGGCCTCAGCTATGACAAACCACTGTCTCTCATTTCTAGCCTTTGCGCACGCTGTTCCTTCCCCCTGAGATGCCTGCCATAATGTTCTTACAGAGTGTTAGGGCTTCCCTCCTCTACATGTCCATGCACACACATTTACCAGATATATCAGGCCTCGTGTTGTTGTATGCATCCATGGAGCCTCCCCACCCGGGAACTCCTCTAATGCAGGGACCCTTTGCTTTTACCTTTAATCTCCAACACTGTCATTGCTCAGTACATAAGAGACCAATAATTAATGTAGATTGAATCCACCTTGTCACATTAAAGAGGCTGTATTTTCACCCTCAGTGAATGAGACCAGAAGTCTAGACATTTGACTTTGCCTGCTCACCCGTGGACAGAGATGAGGTATTTCAGAGATACTGTGTGTTAGGGGTTTTGAATCTGGAAGGCAAGGTGGTAACAACTTTTGGGGCTGTTAATTTTTGATGGATCACCAATCTGTTCATTCGCAAGCCTTGTATTGATTCCGTACGACGTGCCTGAGCCTGTGCTAGACGCTGCGGATGATGACACAGAAGCAAGTGAGAATCACCTTGCCCCTTTCCTGGACACACATTGGATTCTTAATCCCATTTATTGAATTGGAGGTGTAAGGCATTCCAATGTTAAAAGCACTTTCTATGTAACGTGGGTAGGGAAAGCAGGGCAAGGAATCAAGACGTAAGAAATTAAATATCTCACAGGGCATAGTAAATAAATAAGTAGCCAAAGAGTGAAAACTCTGACAAGATTTCAGCTGTCTAAGCGGGAGAAACACATTAGGCTGGGGTGACATGTGGAAGACAGATTAAATTCTGAGTACAGGACATTCTGGTAAGTGGGACAGGCTGGGGAGGGCTACTCAAGGATGATGGAGAGTGAGGGATTTATATAAGGAGCAACGGGTAGATTAGGGTAGAAAAATAAGTGAGACGGTTTCGTGGACGTCTTTTTTGAGTACATAGGCAGTGGTATGTGAAGAGCATCTCTGTCTTAGGTTGTTATTTGTCAAAATAAGACGCTTAGCTTTCCCTTTTGAGTTACCCTTTCCTTATATTTCATATTCAGGTAAGGTACATATTTGGGTTGCCTTAGCTAATGAGGAAATTCAGTCTCTGAAAAACAGTGTTTGATCATCTTGGAAAAGAGTTATGCAGACAAATGGATGTTTTAAAGCTTGGCTGCTTTAATATTTACTTCTAAAAATCTCTGGAGAATTAGATCCATGCTTGAGTAGTAGCTGGTCCAGGGGAGGGCCCATCTCTTTATCATTTCTATGTAAATTATCCAATTTGTGCTTCTTGAGGACTGATAAACTTACCTGGTTTTTTTTTCTTTTTAATTTTAGGGCAAATTGCCATATAAAATAATCATATGCTTGGGTCACTTCTCCACCATCTGCATTTATATAATTAGGGAATAACAATTAATATTAACTTTATCTTAATCAGAACAAATTCAGGATGCTGAAACCAATCATTTGCTAGCTTCTCAAATCATACCTGAGGTGGTTTTGGATTGTGTATTCCCATGGGTTTTCTAGACCATCGATGTATTTCTTTTTTTTTTTTTAATGTTTTTATTTATTTTTGAGACAGAGAGAGAGCATGAGCAGGGGAAGGGCAGAGAGAGAGGGAGGGAGACACAGAATCCGAAGCAGGCTCCAGGCTCCGAGCTGTCAGCACAGAGCCTGACGCGGGGCTCGAACTCACAGACTGTGGGATCATGACCTGAGCCGAAGTCGGACGCTTAACCGACTGAGCCACCCAGGCACCCCGATGTATTTCTTTTCATATTTATCAAATATGTAGCAGAAAGTTAACTTTCATCCTGATAGTAAATGCTTTGGGCTTGTATTTTCCAATTTTTATTTAGTAAAAAATTCAGTGTGCTCAGGGATAATACATGAGGTATCTTCAACTACTGTGTGTGTGCCATTGATGGCTACCATGGGTCCTGGGTCTGATGAGACTTGTTTCAGCCTTCCCCCCGCCTCCCCACCCACCTATACTGGACCTCCACGCACCCCCTGTTTCCATCACTCCCAGGTATAGTCCTCTCACAATGACCTCAGGCCCCCTCAAATCCTCCCCAGGAAGTGTCCAGTAAGCCTACCTTTCCTCAAAGCTGTGTGCTCCACATTTGTTCTTTTCCTTACTACTACCCTCCGCGCGGAAGAATCAGTTTCTTGCAGTGCTCGCTTGGAGTTGTACACCTGAGTTGCCCACCTCTGCAATGAACTGTATCTTTGGGAGAAGCGTTCTCACCTGGGATTGGCTTGCTTCTGAGGGCGCCCATCTGCATTTGGAGATGTCACTTTCTGAGTGGCTTGTTGATAACTTTGGATATTAACTAAACTTGGAACATGTGTGGAGCTAAAGTAACATTTCTTTCTCTGCATTCTTAAAATTATCTTTTTATTTATTTATTTATTTTTTATTTATTTATTTATTTTTAAATTTTTTTTTTAACGTTTTATTTATTTTTGAGACAGAGAGAGACAGAGCATGAATGGGGGAGGGGCAGACAGAGAGGGAGACACAGAATCGGAAGCAGGCTCCAGGCTCTGAGCCATCAGCCCAGAGCCCGACGCGGGGCTCGAACTCACGGACCGCGAGATCGTGACCTGAACTGAAGTCGGCCGCTTAACCGACTGAGCCACCCAGGCACCCCTTAAAATTACCTTTTTAGAAGTGATTCAGAAACTAGTAGTTTGGTCACGTGGTGGTCTTAGGCTGTGCCCTGCATAATCCTCTGCAATATGACCATCTTCACGTTTGAATGCAAAAACGAAAGATTGGCCATGAACTTAAAATTCATATTGTTAGGCAATCATGTTCCTATCTAAATACATCAAATCGATTTGTGGGAAATTGGCTTACAGAATAGTACCTTTACTACTAAGTGGAAGAAGTCTCCTATAAATTCATTTTCAGTAAATTTACATGGTGTCATCATCTTCACAGGAAAAAAGATAAATGTTTTAACTTTCGTCTTCAAATTCAGTTTCTGTCTAGCTTTTAACTTTTTGTAACTTTGGCAATCACCAAAATATACTTAAGTTTCCAAATTGACATTAAACTTTCTTTGGCTTTATCTCTAAAAAAAGCTGATACAAATAATTTTTAAAAATTAAAGCAACAAAGACAAAAAAGAATAAAGCCAAATAAGAAAAAATGCAAAAAAAAAAATTAACCTCAATGCCAGAAAAGCATGGAGTTTTTTACCTACATAGTCATGCTTATCTGTGTCATGATTTGAGAACATATAACTTTAGGTATGAGTGTTGAGATCTAAATTTTTAAGTGAGTTTACAGTCTTTTTTTTTTTTAATTTTTTTAACATTTATTTATTTATTTTTGAGACAGAGAGAGACAGAGCATGAACGGGGGAGGGTCAGAGAGAGAGGGAGACACAGAATCCGAAACAGGCTCCAGGCTCTGAGCTGTCAGCACAGAGCCTGATGCGGGGCTCGAACTCACAGACTGTGAGATCATGACCTGAGCTGAAGTCGGACGCTTAACCGACTGAGCCACCCAGGCGCCCCGACAGTCTTTTGAGAATTACAATAATTCCTATCTTAAGCCTTGTGGGATTTTGTTTTGTTTTGAGGGGGGAGGGTATTAGCCCACTAAAAATATTAGAACACTGCATACATTTCTAATTAAATAAAGATTCAGTTTGACTTTGAGAATATTATGATACCCCTTGGCCTAGGAGAAACACACTATGGTTTCTGAAACACGTGTATTGGAATCACGGGTTGCACATTGAAAAAACTCCAATTGCCAACAGCTATACTTATTCCAGCCTCTGGGATAGTTGCCAGTTTTCATGACCAACCCTGTCTTCCTCCAACATTTCAAACCAATTCACCAAGAACCTAACACATCCCTCCCAAAGAAACTTTTTGGTCAAAGTTGAGTCATTAAAAATGGAAGCTGGCCCTCAAAGATTTGTTTGATCCTGTGTATTTCCTGGCTGTGCTTCGCAAGGTAAAGTGGGTCTGAGAAGTGATGCTTGGGCTCTAGTTTAAATCTCATGGAGAAGCCCTTGCGCCCATAGCCTTCTCTGGCCTCCATGCACCTGCACACTCCCTTCTGATACCCCATCATCGTGAGAACATCTTTCACGCGTTTGGGACTTTGTAATCGACCAATCACTTTTATATGGTAAATGCCATCGCATCTTGATAACTAGAAAGGAAGTAGGACAGATTTTTTTTTTCTGTTCCTTCCCCATACAGTTAAAAACAAGTCCCAAAGAAGTTTACCGACTCTACAAGGCCACACTGCTATTAGGCAGCAAAGGTGGTTTTGATGGCTAGTCCTTGTTTTTGATAACAAGTCCATTTTTCTCCAATAGAGCAATGATTCAAGTCTCATCAAGGCCTCAAGGCATGGCTACCCTAATGTTTCTACAGAGCCTTAGGGATCCCCTCCTCCACATGTCATTCACACGCATTTATCAAACACATGGGCCTTGTGTTGTTTGTATGCATGCGTGGGGCTTCCCCACATGGGAGTCACCTACTACAGAGACCCTGTGCTTTTCTTTAATCTCCAGCAGTGTCATTGCTCGGTACAGATTTGAGCCAACAATTAATGTAGATTGAATCCAACTTGTCACACGAAAGAGGCTGCATTTTCATCATCCATGAATGAGGCTTTGGTCTAGGTATTTGACCTTGCCTGCTCAGCTGTGGACAGAGATGAGGTGTTTTGGAGATAACGCATGCTAGGGTTCATGGATCTGGAAGGCAAGGTGGTAACAAGCTTTTTTGGACTGAGCGTGGGGAAAGGTTTAGGAAGGCTGAATCCTTATGCTTGAGGTGATGGTGGAGTTTCCACATAGAAAATGTATTTTAAACCAGTGCTGTCTAAAATAGAAAGCAAGCCATATATATAATTTAAACTTTTCCAGTAGTCACCTTTTTTAAAAAGTGAAAAGGAATAGGTAAAATTAATTTTAATAATAATATTTTACCCCAAACCAATATATCCAAAATACGATCATTTCAACATAAAGTCAATATGGGAAAAATTAATAAGACATATTTTGCATTCTTTTCTAAAACTAAGTCTTTGAAATCCAGTGTGTATTATATATACTTACAGCATATTTAAATCCATATGCTAAATTTTCCACGGTTAAAGCTAAATGTAGTTAGCCCTACCAAAACAAGAGTATATAAATTATGCTTTATCATGGTTCAGTCTTTAACTTTTAATTAAAATTAAATTAGAAGTTCGATTCTTTAAGTCGCCTTAGCCACATTTCAAGGGTTCGTAGCCACATGGGGCTAGTGGCTGGACACCAAGATGTCAGTATTTGTGGGGTTATGTCAGAATTCTTTCTTGCTCCTCTCCACATGCTGAAGTAGGAACCCTGCCTTACGGAGGGTATGGTTTAAATTTTAGGTTATACATTTTAAACAGCCACTTTAAGGTGGCGATCCAGGCTGTAAGGACTTATCCAGACCTCAGCCAGTTATTGTTTTCTTAGTTGTTTCATGAACAAAAGAAAAAAAGAGGAAACGTGTGCTCCGTGCAGTGACCGCTGCTTTATGCAAATTGAACCACTCAGGTCCTAGCGCCTTGTAGCTCCTGGGTGAGCGAGTAATGGATGAATGAAAAAAACCAACATGGAACATGAACAAATGAGTACACATTTTCTTTTATGGTGTGGTTACAAATGCTTTTCAAGTTCTGGAAAAGAAAGCCTTGGTCTCGTTTTCCAACAATCACCTGACTAAAATTCCTTGGAAAAAGAAAATATTGAAGATTCAGCTGGAATCTAAGAGGAACTCTGAGCCAGTTTTCCAAAGCCGAGTTAATAACAAGGTTTTCTACTTGCTGCTCATATACCCTGAGAAGGGATTGCCAAGCTGGGGAGTGATGTTTACTGCTTACTCTTTTTCCAGTGTTAAGAAAGCTTAGTGACATTTTCTCTCTCGGTGTCTTTATTCCC
The DNA here is from genome assembly GCF_028018385.1 of Neofelis nebulosa. NCBI lineage: Eukaryota > Metazoa > Chordata > Mammalia > Carnivora > Felidae > Neofelis > Neofelis nebulosa. The sequence goes on from NC_080783.1 coordinate 29,229,546, forward strand.
CAGGTGGCTTAAATTCTCTGGTGCCGCCGAGTGTGATGTGAAAGCAATTGATGGGTCTTTGCTGATTTCCTCTTCATGGACTCAGTGGCAATACAAACCCATTACGAAGTGTTCTTCCTCCTTTCCATTTTACTTTTTCATTTCCCGATCTGCAAAATTTCAAGTTGCTAATCCAAATTCTAAGGAGCCTAGGACCTTGACATGCCCAGATAACAGAAATCTAGTAACACTTTTTAAAAAGTAAAAAGCGGTAGATAAAATTAGTTTTAACAGAAATCTGGGCGTGTCAAGGTCTTAGTCTCTCTAGGAATTGGATTAGGGACTTGAAAATTTGCAGATCGGGAAATGAATGCAGAAAATTTGCATTAACGATGTTTATTTTCAAGGGACTTTTAACCTGGTATGCGAGATTCTGACATGTTCATATTTTATTCTACAATCTATATCTTAAAGGCAAATTTATGGTGCAATACATTTGACATATCACTTATGCTCTCCCAAACACATATTCAGTGAGAACCTTTACAAATGAGTTCCATAAAATGACGCACTTGGCTTCCCAGAGGGGATGTTGCCCAGGAGACTGTGGTCCCAGGTGTGAGCTGAATATTACAGGGAGATTTTCAGGATAGGCCTTTCTTTAGGCTCAGGCAGATAGAGAAGAAGAGTGACCTTTGATGGTGAAGGAATACTTAATCCATTGTAGCTCCATACTTTAGTCCCTGGAGTAGAGGATTAGCCAGCAAACAAACATCTTCTACTCTTAGGCCAGTTCAATGTATAGAAAGACAGGGACTGAAATCACACAGGCTGCCCTGCTCCTCTGGGTGCACTTGGTTCTTTGTTGTAGATCAGGATGTCGTATTCGAATATTCACTGTATTCTACAGGATTGAGCCAGGCCCTGCCTTAGTGCTGTTGGTATCACAGTGAACGAAACAGGTGCCCGCCCAAAACTTATGTTCTAGGAGGGGAAGCAGGCAGTAAAACACACAAACAATATGCAATCTAATTTCAAAGTGATTGAGTGGAGAAGGTGACAGAACCTGTTGTTTTATGGAGGACGATGAGGGTAGGTCTCTCTGAGGAGGAGACATTGGAGCAGGGACCTGAATGGCACGAGGGAGCGTGTATTCCAGGCAGAGGGTTTAGTAAGTGCAAAGGCCCTGAGATGGGGGTAGGAGATGAGATTAAAAAGGGGCCAGATCACATGGAGTCTATACGACAGGGCTGCACAGGCTTTTGACTTGGATTCTGAGAATGACAGGAAGCCAGTGCAGCATTTATACTTTAATTTCTTCTTAACCTTGTTTGGGTCAGGAACTTCTTTGGCAGTCTGGTGAAATCTGTAGAAGGTTTCATGGAATGTTTTCAAATGCACAAAGTAAAAGCCAGGGGATGTCAGAGAAACCAATTTATGGCAATATAAAGACCAAAATCCCCTATAAACAACCCACCTGCTCTGATTTATATTTTCAAAGGGTTTGTCTGAGTGTTGTAGGGAGAATGGACTGCAGAGACCGAGTATGGAAGCACCAGGACCAATGGACTGGGAGCCAAGCTGCTTCCATTTGTTCTCTGGGGCGCTGGTCACTAAAGTAGGGTGTGCAACATAGTCTTTTTGAGCACAGGAAGAAAAATGCGTACCTCCTATTTATATTTAATTTACTCTCATTCTTTTTAGTTTCTATAGTGAATGCATATTTTATAATATCCTAATGTATTAGGACATCAGTAAACTTATATAATTCATGAATAAACCTACTTATATTGGAGATGCATGTTCAAAAGTGCATTGGACCAATCACATTTGATGATCGTGATGTAGAGAGAGTTACTCTGTAAGAAACTAAAAAAAAAAAAAAAAAAGCCATACTGGTTTAGCCCACATTCCATCTCAGAGGCCATTCTGTGGGAGAGCATGAATTCTTGCCATGATTCAACCTTGCTAAATGTCAAGTCCTGTTTCTCAAGCATCCTTAGCTCTCCTTAAGAGCCCTTGTATGGCTATAAATCCATTTACACCTGATTAGACCTCCTATCACCTCTGAGGGAAGCACGTCTCCTGGGGCTAATTTCCAGATAGGAAAAGTAGATCTTGATATTCCCCCTGCAATTCAGGGGGTTCTGACCGAGTCCTCACTTGTGGCCCTGTGAACTGTGCAGGCCCTGGCACGCTCCCTTGTCCATCCGGTTTGTAGGCCGCCTTCATCCACATACTCCTTCCAGACCTGGGTCCTCGTGTTTTAAGCCTCTCTCCATCTTCCTGTCTCATAGAGACCCCTCCCGCACATTTGTGATCGCTATTGAGTTGCAGTGAGCTGAGTGGTGGGCATTAGTGCAGGTGCCATACCAGATAGCGTTGGCAAGGGCATGCCATTTTCTGCTTTCTGCCCCGAAGTAGTACCTGGAGTGGAGCAGGGGGAGAAAGAGAGTGAAAGAGAGGGCAGGATGAAGGAGATAAGCTGATTTTGCATGAGGTCTGCTCCAGTTACAACTGAACGACCCTTTTTTCTTTTTTCCTCCCTCCTTACTTTCTTTCTCCTTTCCTCCTTCCCTCTGGCCCCTTTCTCTTCCTTTCTGCCTGTCTTTTAGAAAGAAAGCTATTCTTTCACCAAGAAAGAAAGCCAAGCTTTTTATGAAATGCACAGAAATCTTTAGGTAGGCTGTTCGGATGAAAACTAGTGCATCGTGGATTATAGATGGTTTGCTCCCTGCCCCGCCACCCCAACCCCGAGATCAAGCAGTGGGCGCTGGTGTCCAGGGAGGTGTAATCTTGACCATGCAAAGTACTGACAGAGGGTTTTCACGGCTGTCTTTCAAGGAGACATTGGTTTACAGAAGCCGACCTGGAACCCAGAAATGAGGCCAGCCTAACCCCGCTATTTCTGAGTCCTAAATAAAGAAGTCTTATTCCCGATTCTTTAAACGTTTTTTTGCTCCTCTGATTTCTGAACTCTGCCCTGTATCAGGCACTTCTCCTTCATTTGGTGGAGTTCTTTCTTGGTTATTTTTAAATTTCGCATTATTGAGCATTTGCAGAAATGGCAACTTGTAGGTAAATGGATCAGACGCTGGAAAAATAGCTTGATGAGACACAATAATATAACTTGGGTAAACTATCAGGGCACAAAGGGACTTGTTCTGGGTGCAAGCAGGAAACTGTGTTAGGTGATACAATTCAAAGCCAAGTCAAACTATCTGCAGTTTCTGTCTGAACACTGGCAAAAGGGACACTGAAATAGCTACTGGATAGGATAGTTGGTTTGTGCCAGAATTAATGAAAAGTCGACATTATTTTCTAGGAAGTGAACAGATCCTTCATATTATTTGTCAAAATAAAAGGAAACCAAACTATTTTTAAAAATTCACCAAGAGGAAAACCAAACAGTTTGAAATAATAATTTAAAAAAAAAATACCCAAAGACATCCATTTGAACCTCTATTTTCTCTCTGTCCTTCCTGTGTCCTTCAAAATGTGGTTGCTTATGATGGATGGGTTAGTTCGATTGCGGGATTGATTTTGGGGACTGGAAGTCTCTGCTTGGTGCTGTAGAATGTCATGGGATTTCCAGATGCCTTGTTGCATTTGGGGTGTGTTTGCTTCCCCTGGGTGCCAGGAAACCCCAATTTTACTTGCATTTGAGGGCCTTGGGGGTGGAGGGCATTGTGAATTTCTAACACCTTTGGTGCCTCATTCTGTTTGTTTGTTTGTGCCAGATTTCCTTGAAGTAACAGAGCCTGGTTGGTAATCAATCACATTAAGTGAATGATGCCAACACACCTCTCAAAGAGGGCACACCTCTCCCCAAGTAAGGTCTCCAATTTCCCCTTCAGCATTTCACTCGTTCAGAGTAGATCTAGAGAACACTCCACTTTTCTGGTGAATTTTCCATTGATATATGGAGAAAATATTTAGAACTGAAATACACACTACTTTCCAATATTTAGGTTGCCCAGAGTGATTCCAGGCTCAGCTGTCTGGAGCCTGAGCTCTGAAAGTTTTGGGTGACAGCCGTTAGACAGCTTCTGAGAACACAGGTAAACGTGGGAGGAAGAGAAGTTGAAATTGATTGAATACTTACCTCGTGTCAGGCTTCAGGATATGTGTCTTATATTTGACAACATATTTAAACCTCACAACAAACATGGGAAGCTCAGCCCCATTTGACAGAGAAGGACACTGAGGCATAGGGTCTGTAATTAACTCAGCTTCCAGGTGTGTTAACCCCAAAGTTGACTTGATAGCCCCATTCTGCTACCTTCTCTTCAGCAGGTGCAATTTTCTAAAATTTCGGCTTTAAGGATTCAGAAGGTGAACTTTTAACACTGCTCAGTGATTCTTTTTTTTTTTTTTTCCTGGTTTCCAAAACCGAATGGGTTTCCTCCTGTGCTTCTAGCCCTCCTTCATGTCCTCTTGGTTCCCTTTAAAAGAAATGCCTGTGTTTCTCATTCCTCTTCTCTATGGGTCTTATAGAGCAGTGGCTCACTGGGGCATCGATTTAATGAAATAAAATTTTCAATCATGTTTGGTTCAATTCTAGGTGATACAAATAAAGAATCGTGAACACTTTGTAGTCCGGTATAAAGGGAAGGAGAAAGGTGAAAGAAGAAAGTGGGTCAAGTTATAGTACCTGGGCAATGTCTCCTTAAGCGCTGCCTGGTGAAGGTCTAGCTGTTAAAAATAGAGATATAATGGAGCAGCCATAGGACTACTTTGGCACCTGTGTGTGTATCCTGAAGTTGTGGGTTTGGCAATTTGTAATATTTGCCAGTGACGTCAACATCGAGTGTGCTGGGCGCTGTTCTAATTAACATATAATACATATGTGTATTAAGTTATGCTCTTCAAACACTTTGAGGTCCATGCTGTTATTATCTCTAGAAAGACAGAGGTGCAGATAAGTTTCTTAACTTGCCCCAAGTTAGACAGGTAGGGGCAGCATTGAAAGCTGAACCCGGGAAGGTCGACCTCAGAGCTCATGACCACTGTGCTAACCTACCTGTCAGTTATGAGGGCTTGGTAACTCTCATGATTTCATCGTGTTGTAAAGATTATTTTTGCTTCTTCTTCTTCTTTTTTAGTGTTTTATTTATTTTTGAGAGAGAGAGAGAGAGAGAGCATGAGCAGGGGAGGGGGAGAGAGAGAGAGAGAGGGAGAGGAGGGAGAGGGAGAGGGAGAGGGAGAGGGAGAGGGAGACACAGAATCCAAAGCAGGCTCCAGGCTCTGAGCTGTCAGCACAGAGCCCGATGCAGGGCTCGAACCCACGGACCGTGAGATCATGACCTGAGCCGAAGTCAGACACTTCACCAACTGAGCCACCCAGGTGCCCCAAGATTATTTTTCTTCGTAATCAGAACCAGCCCACCATACAGTTGGAAGGGTAAATATTTGCCATGTTTGGTGACAGACGTTGATGGGTTAAAAGAAAAGGTCTAGGGAAAAATCATGTCTTTCTCTTGCATATCCCTCCATCTGTATTTACTGTGCGAAAAGGTCACTTGAGCACAAGAGCTCGAATTTCGTACTTACAAGCAGCTTCACTGTGGCTAAAACCTTGCTCTACAAATTGGCTTTAAAAATATTTTGTAATACTCTGTATCTCTCTCTACTATGAAAGCTCTGGAACCATTAAGTTATGGCCTTCTTAAATAGGACTTTGTGACTGTATTTTACATAAATGGCAGGAATCGTCAAGGGATTTCTGTTTTACTCTCAAACTGTAGCCCTTTCTCCTGACTGTCCATCCACTCCCATTTACTGGAAGGCACAGTGGTTCTGGGAGACCTGAGCTGTTTGCCTTGTCAGTCAGGTCCCTGGCTCCAGTTTGTGGTAGGAGGGAAGAGGAGGGAGAAAGCTAAAAAGGCTGAAATGGTAAATTACTGTAGGTACTGGAGAAAAATAGAATTAGAAGCATTTGCGGTTCGGACGAAAATAGCGCATTTCCTTTCTGCTTGGACAGTGGGGGTCAAAGTGCTCCAGGGAATAGAAAATAAATAAAAATTGATCCCTCACCAGTTGAAGGAAATGCTCTGACTCTGTGAACTGAAATGACAGCTCCCGATTAGAGGATCCTGTGAGACCACTTTTGAAGGTTAAAAACAACAACAGCAACAGCAACAACACCACACCAGGAGACTAAAGAAAATGTGACACAGCGTATTAGGCAATGTAGTCTTTCGAGAATGATTTCTACGGTCCTTTCTCAAGACGGTGGCTAGAGAGCAGAACCTGATCAGGTATGTGGCCATTTTGTTCCCGTTGTTGACCATGGTCGTTCCGTCTCTTCTTGCAGGTGAGAAGCCTTATAAGTGCTCATGGGAAGGGTGTGAATGGCGTTTTGCACGAAGCGATGAGCTCACGAGGCACTACAGGAAACACACAGGTGCAAAGCCCTTTAAATGCAACCACTGCGACAGGTAAAGAAACAAGGAAGCTTCCGGGATGGGGAGGGGAGAAGGTGAGGTGGGTTGGGGGTGGACTGCCCATATGCTTCTGGGGTTATCCCAAGCCTCTGTCCCAGAGACTCAGGCCTGGGAATGCCTTTTACTTGGCCACTGAGAAAACCGAGGAGATAAGGGTGCCTTTCAGGGTAAAATCAAGAGGTGATATGGACTCGTGGTCCGGTAACATGGGTAATTAGCGAATGCCAGCTTTGGGCCAGGAATCATGTTCGTCACTGAATGGCAATAAGACACAGTTCCTACCCTCAAGGAGATGATGTGGCAGATGATTTTACTGTAATATGAAAAGTAATAAGCTAGAGAATGGTCACCTGTAGCTGCTGCTTCTGATCTTTTTATTAGCATCAATACCAGTTTTCCTCACGCTTAATAACATGAAAGAATAGAAAGCCTGCTGAACGGAAGGAAGGCTACTCATAAGGCTCTCCTCTGAAGCGTTAGTAGAAATGAATTTACCGGAGAGAGTCCCCATTCTTTGGGGGCCTGAATCACTCGTTCTCCTTTGAAAATAGGGACTAAAGTCTAAAAGATGGCGAGGCTGGGAGAACTTATCCTATAATTCAGTTTCAAACCTTCAGCATTTGATAGAAGAAAGAGCACGTAGCAACAGATACTTCACAAGTAATAGTATCTGACAGCCTTGGCATTATCAACCAATAAACCCCAAAATGGAGACTCTGCAGGCCAAGGTGAAGGCAGGATTAGGTTTAGACATAATCAAATAATGGGCTTGCATCTGAGCATGTTATCCTTCTAATCCTATTTCTGTGTTTAAAAGGAAGCTTAAGAAAATTAACCATCTTTTTAATGCAATACTAAAGGTCTCAGTTATGATGAGAAAAATGCTCCTAATACGATAAAAGCCCTGAAAGCCTCAGGGTTCCCCAGCCCGCAGGATGTCCGTAGAGGCCTGGCTCTCCGTGGGAGGAAATGTGATCGCTTTCACATCCTGCCTCCCCGCGCCTGTACTGGCACCTCCCTGCACCAGGCCTTCCTCTGGAGTCGTGTGTGTGTGTGTGTGTGTGTGTGTGTGTGTGTGTGTGCGCGCGTGCGCGTGTGTGTTTGGAGAGCAGAGCAGTAGTAGCCAGGTCTCATGGGTGGCCGGTTGGCTTGGTGCTCCTTTAAGATGCTTGTAAAGGAGCATTCATGTTTTTCCTCCTTTTTTTCCTTCTTCCTGAAGAGGCTATTTTCCTCTTATCTTCATTCTTTAAGCACTAAATAAAGCCCCCATGCCTCCTGGAGCCCAGAGATAACCTCCCACCCCAGGGCCGGCCGAGGAAGTCCACTTTACGAAGCTATTGTCCTTCATTCCCTTGGAGTTCTCTTCTGCTCCCCAAGAACAGAACCTGATTTTTTTTTAAATTTTTTTTTTCAACGTTTTTTATTTATTTTTGGGACAGAGAGAGACAGAGCATGAACGGGGGAGGGGCAGAGAGAGAGGGAGACACAGAATCGGAAGCAGGCTCCAGGCTCCGAGCCATCAGCCGAGAGACTGACGCGGGGCTCGAACTCACGGACCGCGAGATCGTGACCTGGCTGAAGTCGGACGCTTAACCGACTGCGCCACCCAGGCGCCCCCAGAACCTGATTTTTAATTTCTATCCCTTACCGCCAAGGTCTCCTGAATTTATGTGCATCGGCTGCTTTTCTACAGATTATACTTCAGTAATGTTTCTCATTTGACATCTTCCCTCAACTGCCATCTCAAGTTCATTTCTCTCTAGTCCCGGCTGCTGATAAAGAAGCTGCATAGCGTGTGGCTCTTTGCCCACAGTTCTCTGAGGGAGAGGATTATATCAACTGGGATGAAGATGAATCCTCTGTGAGCTGTCCAAGTGTGGTGGTAGCAGGCATACACAAAAGACGCCCATCCCTGAAGAGTGGTGTGGCCGTGGCTCAGATTGTGCACTGTGCACTGCATTCATCCTTAGAAATGGACGAACAATTCTTATTGGGAAATGGCCAGAGTTAGTATTCCTCTCTTCAGATCAACTGACTTCTTAAGAAATTTACAACTGTCCAGCAGTCGACATGCTAGGACTAAATCTGACCGTTTGTATGATTTCTGTGGAGAGATAACTTCAAGCCCACTGGGTATTTCAGTGAAGGAGATGTCAGAGATGGGTAATTTGGTTAGTCTTTTGCGTTATTTTCTTCTCCAAAATATATGCTTTCTGGAGCTAGAAATTCACTGGGCAGATGGTACAAGTTCTGTGACACAGTATTTGGGGGAGATTGTGATTTGGGAGAGGTCTGGGTCAAAGTCCTGTGGCATTGGCCAATAGTGCATTCTCAACAATGTCCGGAATAAGGGGTTGGATTCTCATTTAGTGTCTCACGACAGGCAGCACCTTATGTTTCAGTGGTGGCGATTGTGCTAAGAGTAGAGCAGGTCTGGGAGGTGGCATTGGGGGATTGGAGTGGTCCCAAAGCAGATGAAAGGCAAGCCTGGTATGACTGGGGAGCAGGCATTCCTAAAGGACTTTTACCTTCAGAAAAGAGGGCATCTGTAGCCCTTAGCAGGACTGTGAGTCCCGCTGGTACCACAGCGTGGATAAGTGTAAGAAACCTCCCTCTTGCTTCTTGTAATTTGAGAAAGCAGACCACTCCATAGGCTAAGCTTGGAATGGGGCTTCCTGTCTGCAAAGCGTGTACCAAGTCTAATTTAGACTTTTATTTTGCCGATTGGGGAGGTTGAAAAAATAAATGAGTTTGTCTTTGTGTATTTGCTTTGCTTACATTTAAAATTACCAGATGCCACAAAAATGTCTGCATCTCTGGCTTTGTCCAGAAAAATCAGAAGATCCGGTCACGCTGGGCTCGCATTCCCGTGTGGCCAGAATTCTCTGGAGCTAAACAGTCGTCACTACGCATTCGTGGTGGCCACGTGCTCACTACTCTCTCACCGTTCCCACCACACCCCGTGTCTCCCGGTGTGAAGCCAGACCACCAGTTGCCATGCATCCTCGCTTGCTCCGTTGTCTCCTCTTAGAGAAGAGCAGGATTGCTTCATAGCCATGCCTTATCACAAGTACAATCAGGTAGTCAGTCCTTGGCCCACTGCACCTGTTCACTTTATCTGCCCGGCCCCTGAAGACTTTGGGTTTTGTGACCTCTGGCTTTAGGTGTGGGTTGGGGGAGAAAGCCATGAGCCTCTGCCACTTCCTTGCCATCAGACTGAACAGGATAGCCCGTGGAGTGACCACTTGCTAGAGGGATGAGTCTTGTGTCTCAGCCCATGCGGCATGAGGCCACTGGTGCTGGTAAACAGGGCTCTGTTTCCATGAGCCGTGATATATAGGCCATTGTTCTGCCAACTCAGCATAGTTACAACTCAAGGAGACTGCTATCAGGACAGTACCTTCGAGATCCTGGGCAGTGGAGAGGAAACATTGTGATCTTTGCATCAGCCCACTTATAGGTGGTAACAAATACCAACTCATCTCTAGCCCCTTTGGTGCCTTAGAGGGTTGCCGTTGACTTCATGCCCTCATGACTTTACTGTGCCTTTTTCATAAGCAGACAAAATGACAATAGTGGTTTGACTAGTCCTCTGTAATGAACAAATTTCAGTCATTAAGGACCTTCTTATTTAAGGTCATCTGACTGCTGTATAGTCATAAATACCCTCTGGGGGTATATTACCCTTAGAATCATTTGATTCTGCATTTCTAGATGGTGAGTTTATGCATTACCTTTTTCTATTCCTATGTGGCTCTCAGTAAGTATAAATTAATAAATATAAATTAATCACGACTAAGTATCTTGCTGGTGTATTGAATTTAAATACAACCCCAATGGTGAGGGACCTCATCTGAATTCTAAGCACCATACACTTACAAGAATTTGCACAAATAATGAGGCTGGTTCGATTCAGGAAGAGTGCAGTTACATTTCATATCACGTGAAAGACTTGGTTTGTTTTTGCACTTTTCTTCTTCCCTGAAAGATCTTGAAGCGTAAAGATAGATGCTTGCGCATATATCGCTGGATGCCCAGCACATAGTAGCAGGCAATTGGTAAAGGCAGAATAAAAATCTAAACGTGTGCATCACCGAGGGGTTTCTTCAGATGAAGCTCCGTATCAGGATTACCATTTTCCCTTAGGTTCTCAGGATATAGAAAGGAAAGAGGTTCCGTCCACAGGCCAAGACCTGTCTTTTACCGCCACCACCTCCAACCCCCGTGTTCCTCTTTCAGACAGCCAGCGTTTTCCTGGTGCCTGCTTTCCTGCTTTCTCACAGGTGCTCACCACTCAGGCCTGACCGCATGCGCTTCTGGATTCATTTTCTAGTTGCTGCCATTACCAATTGCCACAAATTTAGTATCATCTTTATTTAACTTTATAAGTGCATTTTCTCATAGGCACCCTCTTACGGGTAACCTTCCGTGGGTTAGAAGGTGGCACTGGGCTACAGTCAAGCTGTCAGCAGGGCTGCATTTTTTTGCTAGAAGCTCTGGGGAGACTTCATCTCCTCATCTTTTCCAGCTTCTGGGGGTGGCCCATAGTTCTTCCCTACTCACTCGTCCCCTCCTCATCCAAGCCGTTGAGTTCTTGTCCGCTGCCATCTCTCTGTCTTCTCTTTCAATTCCCTCTTGCATTTTTGAAGATATCCGGGATGGCATTGGCCCTACCCAGATAATCCGGAATAATCTCCCTATTTTAGAATCAGCTGATCAGCAAATTAATTCCATCCACAATCTCAATTCCCCTTTGCCACGTAACCTACCATGTTTACAGTTTCTAGGGATTCAGTGTAGACATTTGGTGGGGGCAAACCCATTACTCTTCTTGCTACAAACTCCTCAAACTGACAGCTCAGCTTTCCCTTCTTCTCAGTCTAAAGAGAAGGTGTGGCTAGAGCATGGGCTCTGGAGTCACACTACTTGGGTTCAAATTTTGGCTTTGCTTCCTTCTGATGACTGTCTCAGCTGGTGGAGGAGATAAGAATGGTGTCTTCTTTATAGAGTCTTTATTGAGGATGTTAACTTTTTAAAAAATGCCTACAAAAAGAACTTCCCAACTTAGATCCTCTTTCCCTAGGCTGTTGGGATGAAAGAAGGAAGGAAGGAGGGAGGGAAGAAGGGAGGACAGGAGGGAGGGAGGAAGGGAGGGAAGAAAGAGAACAGGCAGGCAGTGGTCAACACTGAGTATGCCCTCAGGATAAGACAAAGTCATGGAAGTTAACTGCTGAATTCCCTATAGGCTGTATTGCTAATCTGTATACCAGTAACATCAAACACTTACTTTTAAAGAATATTTATCCCTATTTTATAGTAAGTTAAATCCCCTTTAGACGGCACTCTAAGGGATTATCCAAATATCTCGCTCATATTAAATTAGGGCTTAAAATAAGTGGGTGTGATTAGAATTAGAATTATTATTATTCAATACATTATTGGATTCGATTATTTTCTACTGCACTTTTCCCATTTTTACATGTTTTCCATTTTGGCCTTTGTTCTGTTTTGCTTCATTTCCTTGGGGTTATATCCTGCATGTGTACCTATTTAAAAAATCAACACAGAGTGGGTAGAGTGGGTTCACTCAACACAGGAGGTAGGGTGGGGTTTTTTTTGTTTGTTTGTTCGAAGAATGAACAAACACTGGGAAATCCTGCCCCAAACAGGAAATCTTGCTAACCTGAACAGGGCAGCTTGCTAACATCCTAACAAGAATGTTGGACTGTGAGCATGTTTTGGGCCTCAGGAGAGCCTGGGAATATTCTCACAGGTAAGAGAGCGGCCAGTTTCAAGAGAAGAATCCAGAGGGAGAGCACACACTCAGAGCTAAGAATGATTGCTGTCTTGGGTGCTGACTGTACTGAGATTCTAGCCAGAACCTTAGATTGATTGGAGGCTGCAGGCATATGGAAATGCCCACTCTGTTAGGTATATGATACAGAAACCTGACTCAGACTGGTGTTAGCTTGTAAGGGGATTTGGTAGCTCAACGAACTAAGAAGACCAAAGTTAGATTGGTCTTTAGGTTTGGCTGGATCCAGGGTCTCAGATGTGGTCATCAGGACTCTTTCTCTCTCTTTCTCTTCTCCTGCCCATTTTTCCCCATTGACTTCATTCTTAAGCAGGCTGTTTCCCACGTGGCCAAATGGACACCAGCAGCTCCAGCTTCAATCTTAGTAGCTCAGCAGCCCGAGTGGGAAAAGAGCTTCTGTCTTCCAATTGTTTCAGCAAGCATTCCAGGACTGGCTGTCATGAATCTTCATGGGTCATAGGACTGTCGGCCCACTGTGGCTGTAGCTTTAGCCTTAGGAGGAGGGTCAGCCCGTACTCCTGGGAGTGCAGAAGCGTGGCTAGCCAAGAGAAGATAAAGTTGCTGGGACCAGAGGAAAGGGGGAGGAGTGAAGATGACCACTGTGCCGGATCTGAGCCTGAGGAGGGCACTCAGTGGTGGACCTCAGGCAACAAGAAACCGGGCAGTCGAAAGAGTGGGCATTTGAAAGAGTGGGCTTGCCGATCTGCCTAGGTTCTAATCCCAAGTCTACCACTCGCTGGCTACAGGACCCTTGCCTCAGTTTCCTTACACACACACACACACACACACACACACACACACACACAAGAGGTGTGAACACTTACCATGGAAGGTTGCTGAGAATGTTACTGGATAATACTGGGGAAATACCAAGCACATGCCTGCGTGTTTTCTCATTCTCAATAAATGTGAGCTCACTTCTCCGTTCTTGTTCTTGACTTACTATGTAATAGAGCATCTGTACAGACCCGTAGGTATCACAGGCAGCATTTCTGTGTTTTCACTGTAAAGCTCAAGACTAAAATCTGAGCGTTGAACTGTTAGAGTTCCACCATTCAATGAAACAAGCTAATCACTTTCTGCCGTACTACGGGCAGCATACGGGCATGTCCCATGTTTCCGAAGCACTTTCTCGTTGGTTTCTTCTTTAATAATGACAACTATGATAATAGTTAACATTCATTGACATCTTCCTCTGTGCCAGTTAATATTCTAAGCACTTTACATAGATCATCTCATTTAATCCCCCAAACCAACCTGTGAGGTAAGTACTATAATTATCGCCATTTTACTGAGGAAGAATTAAGGCCCAGAGAGGTTAACATGCTCAGAGTCACTCACACAAAGAGTAGAAGAGCTGGGATTTGAACCCACGCAGTCTGACCTCCAGCTCCCCTTCCCTACACACTGCCTTATTTCTCATACGTATGTACCCGCGTCCCTTTAAGGTAGGGCTAATCATTTTCTAAGGGGTGCTGGAAGTTGGGTTTGTTACCTGGACCCCTCTTATATCCTTATTGTTGTTTATATTTCCTAGGTGTTTTTCCAGGTCTGACCATCTTGCCCTCCATATGAAGAGACATATCTAAAAACCCTAAAGGCCAGAGTTGCCATGGCGTCGGCCGTTGTCTAAAGGAAATGCCGTGAGGCAGGGGGCTGGACTTCAGGCGGGGAGCCATTGCCTCGCAGAAGAAAGTTCTCACGTATAAACCTCTGTGTACACACGCACACACGCACACACACACACACACACAGACACGCACTCACATAGACCCACACACACGCACTGTCATGCACTCAGCTATATTTAAAATATATACGTCTATTCTTTATGCCTTGCCCTTGCCAGATGGTGGAAGACGAAGAAGAAGGAAACCAGGTGAACTCAGCAAGGCAGACTGGCTGCTTACTTCAGCACTATTGGAATTATTTCCCGCTGTTGCCAATGGAAATCAAAGAAAATGGATGTGACGTCTCTGCAGGTGGACGGCAGTAAGAGGGGCTTATTTAACTTGCTTCTCAGTGCAACTTGATAGGAGAATACAACGTCTTAAAGTTGCATATGTGTAGCACTGATGTTTCTTTTTAAATAGTTGGGGGAAAATGACCTAGAAAACCAAATTGCAGTTTGGTAGCCAAAATTAACTCTTGGTTTATTTGTCCTTTGTGTGTGAAAAGTCCTACTATTCCGTGCGTCCGACTTCCTCACAGAACTGTTGATCGGTTTTGGTTCTTCTTAGTACTATTGAGATCTTTCGAGTCAATACCAACGGCCTTAGCGGCGGCAGACTCTGGAATAACACCTTACACCTTTCTGGCCTGCATTTCTCTAGACTTCACTCTCAAGGGAGGAGTTTTCTTTTCTTACTTTTTGACTCTTGCACACCATATGCACTAGGGATTCTGGAAACTTCTAGCATGACTGCAAAGTGGCCAAGAGAATAAAGTCCTTGATGATAAATCACAGTATATCCCTTGAGCCTCACCTTATTGCCAGTGCTAGATTTTTTCTTTTTAATCTCTCTGTTTTTGCTAACGAAAACTTGAAAAAGCTTATTTGGAAGCTTAAATGTTTTATCTTTTCTCCATGGACTAAACCTCTCCAGGACTCTCTCGGCACCTGGATGTCCAGCTCTCGAAGCAGCCAATCAGATGGGACATCACAGTTCTCTCATCCCCCTTGAGGCATCATGACCTCAGCTCATAGTGACCAACCCCGTGCTGTGTGTCATTGCCACCTTAGAACCACTTTCAGCATAGATGTCGCTAGTCTCAAAGGGCAGCTGCATATTTAACCTAACTCTGGGTTCTGACCTGACAAAAAGCCAAAAATATCACTCTTTCCAGGAGTGGGGAGAACTGAGGATGCCTCCCGAGTCTAGTGGCTTCAGAAAACATCATCCTATCTTCCTCTCTCATACCCACTGAGCTCATATTCCCCCACTTGTTAAAACACACAATTCGAAATGCCATTGTGGGAACGAAGGGTGGACATTTAAGGGAAGGGTCGAGAAGTTTCTCTCATGGTCTGTCTGAAAGGAGAGACATATTTCTAATTCTTTTTGGCTAGACCCCCCATGACTCGTGACCTAGAGCACCCAGGATCAACAGAGGCCTCACACGTACTCTGCAAGCTGACTCCAAGGGGGCATACATTCCTCATTTTCAGCCCACACACATCCAATATCGGTCTCTATCTACCCGCATTCTTAGCTAGCTGGCCCTGGCCTCAACTCCAAAGACTGCCTTTAGGACCATTAAATGGCCTATGCAAGCAAGCGGGGTGGTTATTAGGACAGATTGTATATTTTGTATATTCTGGGACCATCCCTTCAAGACACGTCTAAAAAAAAACAAAAATGGCGTTTGGTCCGCACATGGTTGCTGCTCCCTCATACCAGCTGGCTCCCCTTCTGCCCTCCTTTGACTGTTTGACTCATTGACTGTTAAAATGCCGCCCCATATCTATTTGGGATGCAACACTGAAGTCTTTAAAAGGAAATAATAATCTAAGCAACACAAATACATTTCTGACAGCAACCTTCAAGATCCTTGGCATTTGGTTTCTCAGCTTTCTGCAACCTTTGATTTCACTGAAATGTTGAAACTATTCGTCTAAGGGTAAAGGAGCCTCCTTATCACAAATGCTATAACTGCCAGTTGGACACTTGGGCATTCTGAGGTCTGGCCCTTAAAGTTTTCTTTCTCTTTTTCGTTTTTTTTCGATGTAGACCAAAAACAAAACAACAGCAACAACAGCAACAACAACAAAAAACCAACAACAACAACAACAACAACAACAAAGAAAAGAAAAAGAAAAACCACCCTAAAACACACACACACACACACACACACATAAAATAAAATCTGCCCATTTGCCGGAGGCAATTCTGTATATGTTAGTTGGAGGGTATTTAAAAAAAAAAAAAAAATCAGTTTTATTCCAAAGATTTAAAACTAGACATGACTTAGAAACATTTTCTGGAGCACTGCTTGCTGACAATCTTATAGTTCTCTACTGCATTTGAGTGCATTTTGTGGCCAGTCCATCAGGGCGTATCATGGGATTATATTTGAATGTGTGGTGCATCCTTTCTGGATGAAGGATGTGTGAGGGACCCTTAAACCTCAGCTGTATTAAACTGTAGCGCCTCCAGTCAGTGCACTAGATGAAACTTTAGACACCCCAGATTTTGTTGGTTCGTTGATTTCCCTTTCTATAGCAGCCTCCAGCATGAATGCACGCACAGACCAGTGATGGCATTAGCCGTGGCTGCCACGATTTACAAATGTTCTCTCCCCTGCTGGAGCTGCTCTTGCCTCTCGAAATGCTATTATTAAGGGTTTATAATACTGAATTTAATTTTTGAACTGACCAATGCAAGGCTCTATTAAAAAGAAAGTTTAAAAAAAAAAGAACGCAAAAGAGTAATCATTGCTTGTTTGCTCCCTGTTGTCATCTGTGGTCTTGAAAAGTTCTCATTTGAATGTGGCGGAACAAAGGCCCTTTTGGTCCTCATCAGTGTCTGAAATGTTCAGTAATTCCTCTCTCTTTTGTATCAGTGAGGTCCTTTGTAATCTGCTCCTGACCTTGGTCGGAGCAGGGCGCGCTGAACCACGATGGTGAGGCTTACTTGCTTCAGAGTCCTTTGTGGGCTGTGAGAATTGGCCTGAAATTCGGTGGGTGCTAAGTGTATGGCTTTGAAACTGTTCTTCTCTAGCCTGGTTGACACCTGTGATCGGTGACCTAGCCACAAAAGCGAGGGTAACACCCCATCATTTTGGAAACGGATTCGTGATAAAATGTCCATCGTCTCTGAAATGACAGAGATGGTTGGTAAGAGCCTGTGAGCGGGAGCAGGCTTTCCAGGAAATAACCATCTGAAGATGCTTTGCCCCCCAAGAGGACAGGTTATTTAAAACCGTGCTTTAATGGACATTTAAAACACATTAAACCGCTTTCTCATTTGAATCGTTACCTCCTGACATTCCCGGGGATCCCAAATTTGGAAGGAAAAACCTGGCATGGTGTTTCCTGCGGTTGTCCTCTCGAGCACATTCTATCCAGGGTTCAGAGCTTGATGTTCAGAGGAAGAGTGTTTCTAAGCCATTGACCATTTCCTTTCTTTCAAGTTGTGCTTCTGAATCCTCCTGCCACATGGCTGTGAGTCAAAGATGTGGAAACGTGAAATTATCATGCTTCTCCTAGCTACTGGCCTCCTGCCCCACTAACAGTTAATTGGCCCAGCCTAAAGCCTGGTGGTGATGAGTCCTATGTCCAGAAAAACAAATGTTCAGATTCCATGACAAAGCTGCATTTTATAAAAATATCGGAAACCCCAAAATGAACTCATGCTGGCCATTTCCTCCTCCTCTCTGTGTGCTTTCCCTTGCAAAGCCCTTCAGACACCCCATCTCCTCCCCTCCTTCGCCTCTTGTGCCCTTTTTCCATCTTCGATTGCCTGATTATAACAGGGTAAAAAGACAGCCAACCTCACGCATGATTAGCAGAACTGATTCCTATCTTTAAAAAAAAATCTTCTTTGAATCCAGAAGCCAGAGAAGATTTTTTAAGGACTTTCCTTTGGGATAAGCTTCCAGATTAGCCATGTCTATTTGCATCAAAAGGGGAAATAAATGGGACTTTCAGGGCAGCTCACCTAGTGCATTCAGAACATTCCGCCCATAGCCCCCATGCCTGAATTGTATGGCAAAGTCAAAAGGAATGAACTCCAATGGCAAGAACAACCACCTCTAGTGATCAGTTTCATTGGTTCAAAATGATTTCTGCCATGGAAGTCGCTTCATAAAATATAAACTACAGTGCAGAGTACTTTTGTCTTCTCTTTTGCACAAGTTGGTTTTAGGAGAAGGAAGAAGGTAGGGAAAGTCAGAGAGATGCGACGTATTTAACTGCAAAAATCAGGTTTGTCGTTTCTTTCTTTTTAAAAGATCTCATGAGGGCCAGCATTTCTGGCCATAATTTTGCACCCAGATCTTTGCCAAAGTGAAAATTCATCAAGCAGAGCCTGTTTGAAATGTACATGTGGAAGCTTTCCCTGGCATCTTCCGGAAGTGGCCACCTGCCAAGCGTTGGGGGGGTGGGGGGTGGTCGTGGGAGGGTAGGGGCTGGAGGAGAGAATTCGAATTCTGAGTTTGGGTTAAATTTCGGTAAACATGGTGATCTCTCAGTTTGGAAACTAGAGGGGCTGGCCTGAGCATACACCAATGCCTCTTTGACGGCCTCCTTTCCTCAGTGAGGATCTTCGGGAATACTTGAGACGGAATAACAAAAATGCGTCCAAGGAAACAAAAACTGCTTGTAAACGTGAGATCCCCTGACTAATGGCCTGAGGCTTCAGGGTTTTCTCTTGCTTTTAACACTCTTAACCCCCCTCTGTTGGTTCCTGATAAATAGATCCCGGAAAAGGGGGGAAAAATAAAGCTGCAATTCACTTTTCTTCTGTGCGCCCTTCCAATATAGTACTGTATTCTTCAGGTGTTTTGCATTTATGTTTTTAAGTCCTCGGGAAACAGGTATCAAAAATGGAGAGCGAAATCCTAGGCGGTCACTTCACTAATATCCCCAACCAGATACTCTTTTCAAACAGGGCTCCCTCTCAGCGGTCATGAGGGAAGGGTGATACGTTCTTTGTTGGGGACTGTTTATACAATTTTTTTCAACTGTAAGCTTTGGAATCGTAAACTGCTTTGACTCCAGCTTCTGTCTACTGCCATAAAACGGACCCCACGTCAGAATAATGAGGGTGGTATGTGTGCCCACGCCTAGACAGGCGTGCAGATGTACCTATTGTACCTTCGCAGAAGGAAAACAGGCTACTGACGTTTAAGAGGAGTAGCCACCAGTGCCTAATATCTTTTGGGGGGGACGGATGCTTATAATGCCAGTATATTGAAACCACACTGGGAGCTCCACGTGGAGGGGAGGGGCGGCGGGTGGGGAAAGGGGACATTTTAATCCTAGGCCTTGGGACCGGAGGCAGAATGATTTCTGCAAATCTAGGTTCCAAAAGGCTTCGGGGCTCATTGGCTGGTTCTCAACCGTTTTCTTTCCTTTCCTTTCCTTTTCTCTTCTTCTTTCTTTCTTTCTTTCTTTCTTTCTTTCTTTCTTTCTTTCTTTCTTCTTTCTTTTTTTTTTTTCCAGCATGCATTTCCTATCTAAACCCAGACCTGATTTAATTTCCTTATCTTTCACTTCTGCTTCATTCCAGGGAGGAAAAATACACCTATTATGGCCAAGATCTCCTTGCTAACACAGAGGCAAAAATAAATGTTGAATGTTTTTGCAGCCTGCCCTTCCTTTCCATGAATCGCCCCAAACTCCTTCTCTCTCATCACCCTGTCCCCATACCCAGCACACAACTTCCCGACCACCACCACTTTTCTTTCAAATCTCTATTATCCTCTTAACAGTTGCTTGAAGAAATTTATTTTTGCACTATACATTTTCTTTTTGCCAGATGTGTCTAACAAGTGTGTTAGGAGAGACCTACTCCCAGCCCCCTCCCCTCCCCCGCCTCCCCCCAGGTCACATTCTCTCAGGCCTTCTCTGGTATTTATAATATATCACAGAAGTACCCAGTCTTATAGCCCTCGGTTATGCCTTTTTTTGACATTTTATTTTTTTTAAGCTTTTTATATATATATATAAATATATTACTTTGTCAAGTTTTTTTGCTGTACAAAAGTCTTAAGATTTAATTTAAAACTATTATTTGTATTATATGATGGTGGTATGTTAATGTTACAAAATTATTAATGAAGAAAAAATTTATTTTTGTTACTGGTCTGTTTCATAATTCTTTTTTAAATTGGTATATTGTAAGATATCTATGCAAAAAATGTTATGTGACGCATTTTTATTTAAGAATGTAATATGTGTAATAAACAGTAGAATGTGTTTGGCCTTGGAATGCCTTACTGTAGTTCTCCTTAGCTCATTTCGTCGGGAAGAAGAAAATCCTCAAAGGGACCCAAATGGGCCCTTATACACCTCACGAGAGTTTTCTTTCTCAGAGAGAGAAAGGGAAGGGGAGATTATATTAGGTCATTTGTCTTTGTTTGGGAGGCTGTTGGTCGTGTGTGTGTGTGTGTGTGGGTGTGTGTGCGTGTGTGTGTGTGTGTGTGTGTGTGTGTGTGTGTTTTATGGTTTCACCGAGGTAGCTCAGTGCCCAATAAGAAGGAACTCTGAAAACTGTTTCTCTGAGAGGAGGGGAACAAACGGTTGGAGGTTATGAAAAGCAATATCTCAGAACGAGGTGGGTTACGGGATATTATTTGTTTGGGAGGGGGGGTAGGAGAGGCTTATTGAAAGCAGTTTGTTTGGTGAGAGAAGGCGAGAGTTTATTCCGGGACAGCGTGAAATAGGAGCCTATTTGGAAAGGCTACCCGGAAGCAGTTTGTGGAGGAGGGAAAAGAGGCAGAGGCCAGAGGGAATAACTGAGGTGAGGGTTGGGGGGAGTCGACGCCCAGGAGAGAGTTGGGAACAAAGTGGGGAACAGGTGGCTAACCAGAGGTGGAGACCTTCAGGTGGCCAGACATAGGGCGGGGAGGGAGACGCATATATAAGCAGCCTCAAACATGGAGGAAAGGGGGGGTGGATGGGGTGAAAGGTCTCGGGAAATTCTTCAGAGCTGAAAAGAACACTCACTAAAATCTTGTCTCCCATGCCCGACCTCCAGGAAAGAAAACCGAGTGAGGAGGAAGGTAGGGAATCGAACCCGTGTTGTTATCCCAGCATCCCCTGCAGGGCGTTTCCCCCAGAGAAGTGGTATCGTTAACTGGAACCGACAGTAAGCACCTTTCTCACTTACGGGGGACGTGTCACTACTCAAGCTTTCTTTTCACGCTTTGGATTTGGAACCGGCTAGAGCGGTGAGTAACCTCAGTTCCTCGTCAAATGAATCCAACAAGAAACTCTTCAAATTTGCATAGAGGAAAAAGAGAAAAACTGTGGTGCAGTGACCGAACCTAGTCCATTGGCACAGACATGTTCCAGTCTCTGAAGAGGAGAGCAGACGAAAGGATAGTGGCGGTGGGTTGGGAAGGGAAGCTGAGTGATTGTGTCCTCACCCTGATAAAATTTAGGCTACCAGGAAAAGGAGGAGCTGTGGGGGCCAGAAAAGGGTCTTGAAAATTGTATCAGCTGCCACATCTCCGGAGCAGACAAGTGAGCTGGGCAACAGGGCAACCCAATGTTGACTGGGGAGAAACCTCGAGATCTGGGGCGGGGGTGGGGAATCACTGGCCCAGAGGCCACGGACCTGTCTCCTGGTTCCCGGTCCTTCAGTAGCTCTGTAACTAGATGAGTGATTTAATTCTCATAACCAAAGTCATTTGCCTAGATGTTTCTTTGCAGGAGGAAGGATAAGATAGCTTTGCAGTATGACTTAGAACAAAGGTTATTTTTCTGTACCAAGAAGCTGACTGATAAAAAAGAGATCGAATTGGGTATTTTAGGTGGGGGACGACCAGCATTGTGCTGAAAGGAGGAGCGGGTAGTAAGTCTGATCGTTTCACATAAGGAGATGAGATGGTTTACATAAGGGGATATTCTAGACAACTGAAGCTTCCACATTTAGAGACTTAACTTTTGCTTAAAATGTGGCTAAAAATACATTACCCACTTTACAACCTTTTTGAGCATCCATTTTTGCAATATAATACAAGTTCAGGGAGGACTCCAGACTTTGGGATTCCTGAGCTCACCCTAAATGGCTCCTGACTTTATACTGGGTGACTCTCCCTTCTCTGCTGTGTCCTCCCTATTACGCCGTCTTTGCGTCGGCTTCCAGCAATATTTATCTCCTCGTCCACTAGCAGACTGGAGAAGCAAGCTTGGTAACTAGCGAGTGCAAAAAGAAGGATAATTGTAACTCAACAGGCTGTCGTCTGAAAGCGTAACCTGGCTCTCCTAGGGGAGAGAAGTGCATAAGCCTCGTGACAGTTGTAATCTGAAGTTGCCTACCCAGTGGGGTACTCTGTGCTAATGGAAAGGAGCCTCATAAAAAGCAGAGCTCAGTGCAATTGATAAATAACTTAGTCAATTATCAAATAAGGTAGCCCGTCTTCCGCTTACGAGTAGAGGTTTAAAAGAGGAGATGGTTAAAACTTTTAACTGAAACAAGATTTCGAGGTGACGGCTACGTGACGGTTTGCAGGGTTATCCATGAGGAGCCAATTCATGATTCCTTCTCCAACATTCAACATTTTATCTGCGCTATCAAAGACAATCGATATTTTGCCTGCTTGAACTTGACCTATTTTTTTTTAAGAAATTCTGTCTTATCATAATATAGGTATACATACCACCATACTGTTGAAAAGTAACAGAAAGAAACAGACAGGTACAAAAGGGTGGTAGAACAAGACGTCTGTCTGTATAGAATTTTCTCCTCACAAGTGCTGCATTTAAGCCGTCCAGCAAGACTGCATGGTAATGGAATAGGTGTCATTCATTGCCATGACCCTTTGCCCTCACAAATAGAGAACCCGGGGCTCAAAGAGGGCAAGTGAATTGTGAAGGCCCAGGGGGCAGAGTAAGTGACAGAGCTGGCTCCTATGTCCCCAGATTCTCAGTCCAGTGGACAATTAGCCAGAAAGAGGTAACTCTAGAATGTACTGCTTCTGGATAATCCAGGAGCTAACTTGATGCTTGTGTGTGGGGCTTAGCCACAGCATCACCGCTGACAACACTGACTTTATTTCCATTTCCTCCCCGATTCATTACAAAAGGTACTTTTGAATATGAGTAAGTCATTGCATGCTAGAATTGAAAGGGAAGTTGGAGATCTCTTTCAAGGCCACCGTTGTACTTGAGTAAACTGTGGCTCAGAGAGGTTGCAGCTTGCCCACGGCGATACGGCACATCCTTTGCAGGACAGGAGTCAACCCAGGGTTGTTGACATGCAGTAATGCTCAACTAAGATCGGCAGTGTTTCTCCACGCTGTTCTGTGCCATAGTCTGAGATCTATTCTGTTCCATTTCTCTTTAGCTAATTATTTAGTCCATATGATGCTCCTTGGAGCACATTTCAAATTGAATCTAAAACTAAGTGCATGTGAAAATTTAATAAAGACTGATTTGATGACTGGGAAGTTACTTAAGGACCCAGAGGTCTCTTAGGAGATAGCAGATAATGTGACCGTGAGTGAAGTGTGCATGCATTCTCTGCCTTGTTTTCCCATCCTTGGAACACCCATCTTCCCTCAGGAAAAAGCGCTCTCAGCGGATGGGCTCATGGCCAGGTCATACCATTATCCTGGAAATGGTGCCCTGGACATTAGGCATTGACTGAATCAAGGAAATCACCTTTTCCCTGTGTCCCCCGTCAATAGTCAATGCCTAGAAATAAATGTATATGCTATAAGATACAACTGCAAAAAAATGTGCTCACCTCCGCGGCATGTTTTCTGAAATTCCCAGACCGCCATCTGTACGTGTACACATATACACAATGTGACCCTCCAAATATTTTTCCAACCAGTTTCCAGGCACTTGATAGTCTACTCCTAAATATTTTTTGCCTAGTGGCTTTCCTGTATTTAAACTACAGCTAGGCAGAAAGAGGTGACTCTTTATGCCTTATCCATCATGTGTACCTTAATGTGCTCAAGTTTATTCTATCCTTTCAAAGGAAAGGCTTCAAGTGCAAGGTGGATGGGAGATATGGGGATCATGGATAGAAAAAAAAATCACAGATACAGGTGGCTAACTTTGGGACTCGGGAGATAGAGAGAGGTTAGCACTCAGGCAGGCAGTTCTTTGCCCATCACTACAGAACCACAGGAGAGTCAAACGAGTTCATAAAGGGACTTAAACAATATTTTGTTGCTGGCAAAGTCTGCTACATGATCAAAATAAGAGTTTCCAGGAAGCTGGCCTGCGGAGCTTATCACAGGAAACAGCTACCAGCAAATGGGTGGCTTCTAGTTAGATAATAATGGCAATGACAGACCCTCAGTTGCCAGGCTGGGTTCTGTTCCTTGAAGCAACAACTTCCTGGGTCCTGGTTTTATGAGAGGAAGGTCAGGTTCCCTCCGTAAAAATGGGAATGTGCTTGAGTGTTTGGGGGAATATTTAAAGGGTCATCACCGAAGGATTCTAAATAATATCAAAACCAAAGCAAGAGGATATATTTCCTGCAGCATCACTGGGGGGTTAAGTTCGCAGACTGTTCTCAGAAGCACATGACCCAGGATCATGGGATTGCCAGTCAAAGAACCCAGGCTATAAGAAATAAACACCCTGATCTTATTTACATGCTCTGGAGGACTCAAGAAAACAGAAAGACTTGTCACTTGAAACCTTACCTGAATGGATTCAGTGTCGAATTTGTCACAAAATCACTTTCCATCCCTGCTTGGAAATGGCTAATCCCACCCTAATGCATATAGTATGCAATGACAATATTAATAAACGACTATAATTTGAATCTTCTCTTTGGCCCTGGGGACTTTTAACACCTTTCTGTTCCCAATCTTGATTTTTTTTCCCACTTGTGGTCCCATTTATTCTCTTTTCCTCTTTTCTCCCTCCCTGCTCTCTGCCTCCTGGTGTCTTCAGAAAATCACTGTGAGGAACTCGCCCCAAAGCCCACATTGGGCCCCATTCTCTGGTATTGTCCCAGTGAGCTGGCCTCATCTTCCCAGGTGCCTTTTCTTCCTCTTCTGTCTCGTTATAGAATCCCTATTTCCCTGTGGAAGGGTGTGTGCGCTTTTCAGCATAACTTAAAAAGATGCCACTAAGACAATGCTTTGAGTTGTTCTCCTGGTTTCCCTAGGCACAGTGAGAAATCTGTGGGACGACACAGAGAATTCGAACGCATCTTCGTTTGCTAAACACCGATCTCCAGGCAGGAGGGCTGCCTGGATATGTGCCTTGTAGAAGATTTGTCAGCTACATGCATACCTGTTTGAACGTTTCTCAAGACACATAAGCAGTCATAAAATAATAACAATAAGATGAATCTTAGAGAGTCAGGATTGTAAAATGCCCAATGGCAATTTTCTCTCTTAGCTCACCGTCCTGTCCATTACAACATAGGTGGGTTCTGATTTATGTGACATATTTGACCCCCACATAGCAATTGATTTCGGTTTCAATGCATACAAAGGCCAGGTGTGTGCAGTGTTTTACAGAGGGCAGACCAATGACCACGTACATCAGAATCATCAAAGGTTCTTTTCAAAAATGCAGTTTCCTGAGTCTCATCCCAAACCTGAATCAGATTCTTTGGGGGTGGGACCTAGACCCACCTAAGTCCTAGGACCTAGCATGTTCTCTCGGGGTCATTTTCAGAGCATCTCAGAGCCTGAGAAACACTCACATGTAAAGCAAAGCAACATTTTAAAATTTCATGTAAGTGTTTTCTAGTTTTTATTCAGTGGAAATATGGATTTTCATGTGCACCTGTGATTTGCTGAGAGGACAGTGTGTCTATTCATCAGACCGCATTGTTTAGGATCTGTCACTATGAGAGTTGCCTTTCCACCAGTGACTACTGGGGGACCTCCAACAGGGCAGCTGATCAGGTGAAGTCCCGGGGACCTTCCCCTGAATGTATGCTGAAACAGATGGCCTCTGGGTCTTTTCTTAGAAAAGAACTCTGGTGGTAACTCCTTGGGGATAGTAAGGTTCATCTTTGTTGGTTTTGATTCAATCTTCTTATATGGCTCATGCCCTGTGCAGAGATGATCTCTGGCAGAGCCCTAACCTGGGCATAGAAATGCCAGCCTATTACCCGGCCTTAATGACCCATCCCCTCTGGGCATAAGACCAAAGTCTGGACCCTGTCCTTGGTTTCTGAGATGCCAACAACAATGTCTCTGTGTCAAGTCCTATTTGTTTTTTATACCTTTGCCTCCTTCATCACTGCCCCTTGATTCCCCTGAAGTTCATCTTTTAAGCAGAAGTCCCCCGGCCCTAAGAGCTTGAGGACCTCAGAGGAGTCCGCTGTCTGTCAAGCAGCCCTTGAGCTAAAGCCTGGTTTTACCTCCAGGTTTTATCAACTAAACTAGAGGACGAAATCCATGCCACAGTTGGAGAATGTGGGTTTTTCTATATTCTGAGAAAGCCATTCCCAAAATAGGCCTGTGGAAGACCGAACAGGGAAAACTAGGAGGAAAGGGGAATTTTCAAAATGATTGCAAAAGCTCTCCTTGAAAATGTGGACACAGCTTCCTGCTTATCTCCTTCCTCTGACCCGTACCGCCCCAGAGATGAGGTGATTGGCTCAGGGAACAGGAAGGGAATCGCCATAAATCTGAGCTAATTTGGAAAGGGAAGGATGAAGCAGATACTCAGCAATCAATAGAGCGTCGTCTTGTTTTGTGGTAAACGTTTACGGCTCTGTTGCTGGAATGTAATGCCGTTGCATCAGAACATGGGCCATTAGAGGTGAAATGAGTTCACCTAATGCCCTCCTGTGTAATTGGTACGCATCGCTCTTCCATGTACAGGAGCCAAAGCCCCTTGCTTCCACCTAGAGAAAAGGTTTTAGATGATTCCCCACGTCCTCTCTACGTTTTATGACTTCACGTTTCCCAGGAAAAGGAGAAAATGACCCATTTCTCTCTTTCTCTGAGTTCCTCACATTTGCAGGACGGGAGGTACACACGCCACTCAATGTTCCCTTCCACTCCTGAAAGTGCTGTTGGGAGAGCAAGCAAGGAAACAGAGCCGTGAGAGAACAGGGACTAGATTGTTCCTCGGCTGAGTAAGCTTTGAGGAGTGATGCGCGGGCCCCGGCCGCCCCAGCACGTGCTTCCTTGTCATGGAAAGGAGAGGGCATAAAAAAACGCTTTGACTGAAAAGCAAGTTCACTAATTGGTGGCTAATGACTAGGCAGCCCGAAATGTCTGGAATTTGGTTTCGATTCAATGTAATTTGACATTTGCCAACCATTATTAAATCCCTTTGATGCTCTCCCTGCGCAGCGGCGAGGAGCAGCTGATTGGCTCTTGGGGATGCAAAGTGAGTCTGGCTGGGCACCGAGTCCGTGAGGGATCTGGAAGGCAGCCATCGTCACCCCTCTCCCCTCGGCTCCACCAGGCCTTGGTCTTGCCCGTCCCCGTCCCTGTGTCCGTCGGCTCTCTGCCCTTCGGCCTCATTCTCTCAGTGCTATTCCCCTTCCAGCACCGGCTCACCTGCCCCTTTCCTCTCCTGGCTCTTCTCAGAAGTCACCCCCTCTTTGCAAAGGACACAACTTCACTACAATTGTCTCAAGATGAAAAGGTTGATAAAAAGCCCGCAAGGAAATTTGTTCAAAGCTCGCGATGGGTCAGTTGTCCCTGAGGGAATTTGAGAGTCATCGGGTCCCCCACTCCCACCCCCATATTGATCTCCATTTTCCCTGACCTGTTGCTCTGCCCTTCCTCCCACAAATAAGCTTCTTCGCTTTCTCACTCACTGCACACAGTCCGGATACCTTCCCTTCAGCGGCCCCCAAATGACTCCTCTAGTTCCAGCCTCTGCAGGGCCTGTCGCCTGGTTACCCTCAGGAACGGACACAGTCCCTGGGCCCCAGATGTCAAAACACCAGCAGCTCCGATGATCTTCCTCGGGACAACGTAAAAGGCCTTGTCCTCTGTCAGGCGTCTTAGAATATCCAGCACGGCCTTGCAAATAGTTTTGGTTTTCTTTCCGGTTCCTCATTTATCCTCTACTCCAACACTTGCACTGATACACTCACTCTGCCAGAACCTCCAGCTCCTCCCCATTCACATTTCTGCTACATCTCCTTTCAAGAGATTGAGTGAGGAGGGGAAAAAGAAAAAGAAAAAAAAATCAGAGCATCAGGAGAACCAAGAGAGACACTGCAACAATGGGGAAAAACACAGAATTCTATTAAGGACAAAGACGAGTTTCCCTATTACCTCACGTGTGAGGCAGTGAAGGCAGGAAAAAAAAACAAAAACCAAAAACCCCAAAACAGTGGATAAGGAGTCGGGAACTTTCCTAGCTCTAACGATGCCTCTGGTGAGCTG
This sequence comes from Neofelis nebulosa, assembly GCF_028018385.1. NCBI lineage: Eukaryota > Metazoa > Chordata > Mammalia > Carnivora > Felidae > Neofelis > Neofelis nebulosa. The sequence continues at coordinate 29,257,794 of NC_080783.1, forward strand.
CGGGACCTGAGGCAAAGCACTGAGCCTTTCTGGGCCTCGTTTTCTCTTCCTAAGTAGAGAACAGATTAGATGTATCGGCAAGTCCTTCCTTATTCTTAAATTCTGTGATAATACAATTTCGAGAAATGTACGATACAAAATTTATAGGACAGCAGGTGTCGAGTGGTCGCCAAGAATGGTTCCTCTTTTCATCCACTCTTTTCATTCCTTAAACAAAACTTTATCGAGAACGTTTGAGTGCTAGCTCATCTCTGTCCCATCTCTGTCTTCCTAACGAACCTTCATTTTCAGGTTTGGAATAAGTTCTAAAAACACCGGAAGCCTTTATATCCAAAGACAAATGTAAAAGGATTGTGAAACACGATCACAAGTTGATTATGAATTGCCCCCCCACGTTGACTGGCTGAGCCTGTGTTAGCAACTTGAAGATGGCTTTAAGAATTATGAGTTAAGGGGCACTGGGGCGGCTCCGTCGGTTGAGCGTTCGGCTTCAGCTCAGGTCATGATCTCATGGTTCGTGGGTTCGAGCCCCACACCCGGCTCTGGGCTGACAGCTCAGAGCCCGGAGCCAGCTTTGGATTCTGCGTCCCCCCCCCCCCCCCCCCGTCTCTGCCCCTCCCCCGCTTTCACTTTGTCCCACTCTGTCTCTCAAAGGTAGACATTGTAGGCCAGATAACAATTGTAAAAAAAATTTTTTTTTAACTAAAAAAAGAATCATGCGTTACTACATGGAAATGATGAGACTGGCACATGTTACATGCTCAGCCAAGTACTTACGTGTTGCGTGCTACATGTTACACATTAATACATGGAAATGATGGGACAGGCATATGTCACATGCTCAGTAAGTGCTGGCTGTCATTATTATTACTATTATTATTATTACTAATAGCAAGCTTAAGCATTTCAGAGAAGAGGTTCCTGGATCTGAATCTAATCATCGTCCTTGAGAAATTGGACGTGCTGCTCACATGCACCCCAAGTCTTAGACTGGCAGCCTCTGCTTTGGGCTCAGAGAAGGAGAGACCACAAGAGGATCTCCATTCATAGCACACAGCCTCTCTTTTCCCTCCTCTCCTGCAGCCACCCCAACTGCTGTGCCCACCCCCCGGCCCCCACCTCTCCTCACCCGTCTCAGATTCTCCTTGACTTTGAAATCGCCAGAGAAGAAGCTAGGGGGAATGGCAGGCGGAGGTTGGGGCGGGGGGGGGGGGCGGGGGGGAGGTTGAATGTTTTCCAAGTTCAATCCTTCTCTTTCTCCAGAGACTTCAGCCCCAAAAAGCCAATCGGTGTGTTCTCACAAAACACTACCCCGGTGGAAATGTTTGCCATTTTCTTTGCTAAGTGTTATTTTTTCCATATTAGAGGTCCGATTTCCTGCAATTCTTGGAGAGTACCAGGAGGAAGAGGGGTCAGGAAACTCAGCACAGAGGGGAGCAGTGATTAAGTGCCCACTCATTTCCATCCTTTTCCTTCACGACGGCAGGAAAGGGTTTTGAGATGTTCTTGTATTGGTTATTTTTGTATAGAAAGAACAGGGCCTTTGTTTAACGGACCCCAGATGATATGAGCAGAAGATTCAGCATTTTCCCTTCAGTTTTGTCACTCACGAGCAGTGGCTTTCCAAGAGCCGTGTCTCATTGGGCCAGTTTCTTCAGCCCCTAAACAGAGACAATATGTGCTTGATAAATGATTTGGATTTCCCTCCAGATAAGATGGCAGGCAAGTCTAACTTAATATTATTGTTGTAAAAGGCTTCTGTCTTGGGAGATAGCACTCAGTGAGAGGTGAAGAAAGGACATCTTCAAAAGGGAAAGGCACCAAAGAGAGTTACAGAAAAATATGCTGAGATATTCTCTACACACCGCCCCCCACCTCTCTTTAAAAATAACTTTGTAGAGGTTTTCACCAGCTAATCACAGGTCACAGTGCTTATAGCACAGCAGTCATAGGATTGTGGGATTGATTGATTTGACTTGATTATTTAGACTTTTGATGTCAGCTCTCCATAAGCACAGAAAGAAGGAAAACGACTTATCCAAGTATTCACTAGTGACATACTAGGATAAGAGCAAAAGTTATCCTTTAAAAGTTATTATTTAAATAGCTTGCCCATAGCTTGAATATACTGATCACTTAATATTCACAACACCAGTCGTGCAGTCAAGAGGGTAGATATTATGCAAGCCTAACTGCCTGCCCCTTCTTTGCTTTTGAATGGGGAAAGTAAAGCCCAGGGGGGTTGGGTGGCTTGTCCGAAGCCACAAAAGTGCTAAGCTCTAGAGCTGACATGATAACATCTCTCTTCTCTTAATTCTCTCTCTCATCTACCATGGGCCCATCAGCACTTTATGAAGCAAACGTTACCCAAAGATGTGGTTCATTTAATAGATACTTAGGCTTATAATTAAGTTATCCTAATATTTCGGAAGTTTATTCAAAAATGAGTTTTGCTATATTTTTATTAAGTAACTGGTCCATATTTAAAGATTAAAAACACAGCTGCATTATTACATTTGGTGATTTATAAGATCGGGCATTTTTACTTAGGATTGTGAAAATGGTATGACACAGGAATTCAAACAAGGATTAATTATTGACTAGCTCATCTGATGGGTACAATAAGCTAAAGACTGTGTTCAACACTGAAGATTCAACGGTGCCCAGGCAAATATTTTAGAATTGTGTTTTTAGGTTTACTTATTTATGTTAGGCAGTGACAGAAATTCAACCTGAAATGGTCTATGCCCAAAAGGGAATGCATTATAAGGATTGGGGTATAATTCACTATAGGGATCTTAGAGTATATTTGTGGAAACCCTAGATGTAGAATATGACTTCTAAAACAACTAGGAATGGTAATTCCAACACTCAGGACCCTCTGTCTCAGCTCTATTCCTCTCGGCCCATTTATTTCATTCTTGTCTTTCTAAACATTCCCCTTTTTTTGCCCTCATGTCAGATAACACGGCTGCTGATAACTCTGGAGTTTATTACTTTCAAACCAAGAGACTGGGCTCCTTTCCTTAGTTCCAATCCCCAAATTGGACCAGAAGCTCACCCTAGGTCATATGACTCTGCCCCTTGGAGTAGGATACACTGCTTTGGTCAGGTACTCACTCCTAACCAATTGGTTGGGGGTAGGGATGATATTATACTGGACCAGCAGGATGGGTCACATGATAACCACGTGGGTGAAGGTGAAAATGAGCTGCCACTGGAGGAAGGGTGTGAAGAAGACAATCCTCTGAAGAATGGACAATCCCAACTCTCATGAAACTCCCAATGTCATGACACAGAAACAAATAATGGCACTATAATTACATGAACCCAACAATAAAAGAAATCTATCAGATCGCTCTAAAAACACACAAGGAGGGATGACTCTGCCAAAGAGGAAATCAGGAACAAAGAAAGTAAGACTCCAGATGGGTTTTGAAATATGACACAAAAGAATGATCAGTGAGGAAAGGACATTCCAGGCAGAGGGAAGCAGCATAGAACCATAACGCATAGGAGTGAAAAATGAGGCTGGAGAGGGGAGTGGCACTCTATGTCCCTTTGTGCATAGATGTATGACCCATCCACCTTCCCCATCCTCTAAGGAGCCGATAAGGTCCTGAAATGATAGGAAGCTCATCGTATAGCACTTTTGGCCTTCTCTGAGAACTTTTTTTTGTAAGTTAATTAATTTATTTTGAGAGAGAGAGGGAGAGAGAGCGAGCACGAGTGTGGGCGGGGCAGAGAGAGAGGGAGAGAGAATCCCAAGCAGGCTCCATCCAGACTGTCAGCTCAGAGAGGCTCCATCTCACAAACCTCGAGAGCACGACCTGAGCCAAAATCAAGAATCAGACGCTCAGCCGACTGAGCCACTCAGGCGGCCCCTCAGGGCACTTTTACATAAACTTTTTCATTGGATTCACACAATTTTGGCGTGATATGAACAGGACAGGCCTATCCCCCGCCTCCCCATTTTATTGATGAAGAGAGAAATATTTAGAGGACTGTGATTTGGCTAAGGTTACTTTAGGGGAAGAAGTGTGACTAGAACTTGGGTTTTCAGTTCCCAACGGAGTGTTCTTTCTGCCCCTCCTTGGGTTTTACTTTAATGTCAACATGAGGGATCATATCTGTGTCACTAATAATCCAGTCTATTGTGACAAGCCACTTGGATGGTGCCAAATGAGCTCTGTATATTTTGTTTCAGTCAGTTATTAAAATATCTTGTGGGGTGCCTGGGTGGCTCAGTTGGTGAAGCATCCAACTCTTGATTTCAGCTCAGGTCATGATCTCACGGTTCATGAGTTCAAGCCCCACATCGGGCTCTGTGCTGGCAGCATGGAGGCTGCTTGGGATTCTCCTGTCCCCCCCCCCCCCTCAAAATAAATAAATACACTTAAAAAAGAAATATCTTGCAGGGTTGCCTGGGTGGCTCAGTCGGTTAAGTGTCTGACTTCAACTCAGGTCATGATCTCACGGCTTGTGAGTTGGAGCCCCGCATCAGGCTCTGTGCTGACAGCTCAGAGCCTGGAGTCTGCTTCAGATTCTGTGTCTCCCTCTCTCTCTGCCCCTCCCCTGCTCATGCTCTGTCTGTCTCTCTCTCTCTCTCTCTCTCTCAATAAATAAATAAATATTTTAAAAATTTTAATTAAAAAACCTATCTTACAAAACCTTCATTCCGGAAAATTACCTGAAAGAAAAGATTCTTCCCACCTGGAAGGGGAGGTGAGAGGGACAAAGAAATAACCTCTCAGGAACTGGCTTATTTCTATGATTCTTGTGTTATAATCAATACATGCAGATTTAAGCACATCAGGTGAATATGTAAAATAAACTGGTGATTATTTTTCACCTCACAAAAGAATTGCCTGCTAAATTTTAAGCTACATGAAGACACATTTTTGAAGAGCCAGAATTTGCTCAGAGTATCCTGCTGTGATACTTTGTAAATGCTCAATAAATGTTTGATGAATGATGAATGAATCAACTAACACAGGGACTTCAAAAATAAAGGCACAACACTGACCTTTGATTAAGAACCTTGGTGTCAGATGTCTTTGGGATCAGTTGTGGGCTGAACCGCCTACTAAATGTGAAACAATCAGTGAATTATTATCTAAGCCTTCACCTCCTTAGTTGTAAAATGAAAATAATAATGGAACTTACTCCCAAGGTTGTTTATTTACTGCATAAAAATTTATTGAGGATCCACCAGGAGCTCAAGTTTCAGGAAGGTATTTCAGAAAACACAGGTGACAGGGTCCCTAGACAATAAACACGAAAATAAGTAAATGAATTAATTAAAAATGTGACGCAGAGCTACGAAGGAAGTAAACAGAGTAATGTGGACTCAATCATGGCCATGCGGGTGACTTTAGACAATGTGGTAAGAAGAGGCTTCTCTATGGGGCGCCTGGGTGGCTCAGTTGGCTAAGCGTCCGACTCTTGATTTCAGCTCAGGTCATGATCTCATGGTTCGTGAGTTCAAGCCCCACATCGGGCTCTGTGCTGGCAGTGCAGAGCCTGCTTGGGACTCTCTCTCTCTCTCTCTCTCTCTCTCTCTCTCTCCCCCTCCCTCCCTCTGCCCCACCCCCTCTCACACTATCTCTGTCTCTCTGAACATAAATAAATAAACTTAAAAAAACGTTCAAAAAAAGAAAAGAAGAGGCTTCTCTAAGGAGGTGACATTTGAGCTAAGAGCTTGGAAGGGGAGAGTGTGAGCATCCTTGTGTAGAGCTAAGGAAGAGCTTTCTGGGCAGAGGAAGCAAGGGCAAAGCCCAGGGAGAGGCCAGGATTGCAGGGCTGAAAGAACAGAAGAAAGGCCCTGGGGCCAGAGCTTAGGAAGCAAACTAAGTGCGAGGCAGGAGAGAGGCTGGACGTTGGCAAAGTCATGAAGTGCTCTCTGTGGGGCAAGGTCAGGAACTGGGGCTTTGCTCTAAAAGCAGTGGGGATTCAACTGAGGAATTTAAACGGGTGTCCTTACCTGATTTACATGTTGTAACGAGCAGTCTGCCTCAGTAAAGAGCACCGGCATTTAACTGCTCACGTGAAGAACCTAGGTCTTTGGTTGCTCAGTTTCCCTCTGCTGCTCCATCAATGAATTCAGTGAACTTGCTCCCTAAAATATATCCCAAGCATCTCAGGGTCTCTCCACTTCCACTAAAACTACCTCCGGCCTAGTTCTTTTGTCTTGTCTAGGCTATTGCAATGCCATTTTAGACACTGTCAGAGAACTTAGTGGATTTTCAAAGGGAGACGTCAAGTAGGTGGTTGGACCTTTAAGACTAAAGGTCAGGCTGGGGTTACATGAGATAATGCACATAAACACTTAACAGAGCACCTGGCTTCTTGAATGTTCTTAATACACATGTTTTTTTGTTTTGTTTTGTTTTTTTTTTTTTTTTTGTAGTAGCGTCCATCCTCCTTGTGCTTTTCAACATGACGAAAAGATCAAGGGGTTTGGAGTAGGAGGCTTGGGTTTACATCCTCGTTTTACAGAAGTGTGGCTCTGGACACGTTCTCATGTCTCTGAACTGCTGTTTCCCCTTCTCGGAAGTGAAGATGTAAACACCTGTCTTTTCCGTCATACAGGACTGCTGTGAGCTTCAAACGTGATGACGGATGTGAACATGCTTTGTAAGCTGAAGCGCCTCTCTTCCTGAGCGATCAACTATATGAAATTATATTTAATTCAGTTTCCCTTTGTATGTGACCTCTCAGGTTCCTATATTGTAAGGCAGCATTACAAAATAAATTTTATTATAGGGCACTGGGGTCTTCAGCTTAGAACAAGACCGAGTCCCAGATTCTTCAACCTCTGCCTTGTATAGTTCTAAGCCAGTTGCCGTCAATTGATCTTTCCGAGTGAAACGCAATCCTGGAAGATGAACTACTTTAGAAACACGTTCTCCCGGGAGTTGTATTTTGGTAGCAAGCAGCCTACTTGTTCCAAAGTTAGCGTTCCCCATTTCTCATTAAGAAAAGTCACTAGGAAAAAATATATATTTGGAATTGAATAAATAAATGGATGGCTGCAGTCGAGATTGTTTATGTGAAGCTGACAGTTGTGAGGTCATCAGGGGTTTCCATGATGAAGTTGGCACTAATTCTGTCTCTACACACAAGGACTGTGTTTCCAATACTGAATATTTAGAACATGAGGTGAAATATCAGGAGAAATGGACAGGACAGGTAGGTGACGTGACTGAGGTGTTTCAGGCGAAAGTGAGAGCTCAGCAGAAAAGAAACCCAAGACAAGAGAAGGGACTAGAGACAGGGGATGGCAAGAAGTGAGAAAAGCTTTTGAAGCAGAGAAATGAATATGGAACTGAAATCAAGAAGACAGAGAGGGAACAGATGGGGGTAGGCGGGGTGAGGATCAGAGAAGAAATTCCAGATCCATTTGTGAACGACACCAGGAGCTGTCTGTGGGGGGAGAAAAATAAGGAGCAAAAATGAGGAAGACCAAAAAAAAAATTACTTTGGAAAGAAAGAGAGTGACAAGGTAGTGAGGACAAGGAGGGACAGCTGTCATCTCATTTAATTAAGAAATTATTAATGGAACAGACGGGACAACCACACTGAGCCTTTACTGATGAGATGCTACTAAAATTCCAGATAATAGCAGCTGAAAGTTATTGAGAGCAAAAGTGGGGACGATGCTAATTTAGTTGATAATAACACACTTAGCACAGTGCTTAAGAATTTAAAAATCACACATCAAATAAATTTAAATGATTCTGGTTATCATCTAATTACGGTTGTTTAAATAATGTAATACAATTAACTGTTAAAAAAAAAATTTAAAAAGCCCTAATAATTTTAAGTGAGCACGCTTGTATTCTGAGTCCTCCTTTTAGGCAGTTTCTGTTCCACCCTGCAGTCCTGGTGGAGGGAATATTATCCTGATGGCCACACTTCTGCCAAATGTAGATAGTTGTTGGGGCAGAAGAAGACAGATGGCAAATAGGTTCTAAATGCCTTATTTTTTTCCTCCTCTGTCCCTTACTTTTTCCATTATCAACATAGACAGCTTCTCTCCTGAAACAACTACTTTTTCTTTCTCCTTCCTCCCCTTGCTAGGCAGGTTCCCTGACAACGCCTCCCTGCCTTCATCAGAAGAAAATATGGCATCAGTGCTGTTGGGATCAATGTAATCCCGGCCCAGTAGGAGTTCTGTCACACAAGTTCACTCCACAAAAGAAAAAAAAACACTGTCTGGATCGCATAATTGGGGCCGAGAACTGTAGACTCGTGGCCATGACCATGTGGCTGACCGAGGCTGGAGGAGGGAAAGACCACATTGGCTCACCTGGCTGCGTTAGGGGAACGAGTCCAGAACTTCTCACTCCGAGTAATAGCCTCATAGTGGGTAGAAAGGAGAAATCAAAGCAACTGATTCATTTGAAAATAATCTTTATTTTTTCTTAATAATAAAGAAGTGTAAATTATTTAAAAAACAAAAACAAAAAACAAAGCCTACCCAGATAATCTTATAACCCTACCCAGATAATCACCGTCAAGAATTTGATGCATGTTTCCAGAAATCAACACACATATAGCATCTCGGAATCTTCTCTATGCAGTGTTCTGTAGGAGCTTTTTTTAGCTTCACGTATGATGGCCATATTTCCATGTCAATATGCCATGCTTCAGTGAGTGAAAGGCACTTCTCATTGTAAGGTTAGTATCTGTAAGAAAAAAAAAAATGCTGCAGATTATAACCATCAGGTCCCGTAGATGCTAAGACATATTGTAATTTCAGACATGTTAAAATATTTAAAAGGCACCTTATAAATGATGAAACAGAGATTTAAAAATCACCTTAACTTTTTGACAGCTGCAGAGTATTGCCCTGTGCAGCCATATCATAAATTACTTAACAAATCCTTCATGAGTAGACATTTGTGTGGTTACCAATATTTTCAAATTTCTATGAACTTCCTTAATGTATATCTCTGCACACTCGTCGTATTGCTTAATTCAAGGTGAATTCCTAGAAGTAGGATTGGTGGATATTAAATAAGAGTGTTAAAAAAAAAGAGTGCTGATCCTGTTTACACCAGGTGATATGGATCTGGACTCTTAGCAATTGTGTCTCTCAGAGTGCTCACTTCTGTAATTGATATATCATCTACTAAAACCTAGCCTGGACTTCAGGTAAGAAAAATCCAAACTATACACTTCATTTGCCATCCGCTGTCACTCTGATCTTTCTTCTTGGTGTTTCCAGTATTTTAAAAACTTCAGGAACTTGAAATGGTGATGTCCATTGATGATTCCCCAATAAGGGACAAAGCCCGGATCTACTTTGCTGCGGAGAGCCACCCGTAACAACAGGAGTGTGTTCAACGATCAACTTGATTGCTTTTCATCTTTCTGCCAGTTAGGGACAAGGTCTAAGGCTCCTGCCTTTGGATATGACTTTGTATTAATAGCACCAGTGACTAGGAATTATACTGGGGCTACTTTCCTGAATTCTTTTGTTCATTTGATCTGAAATCAGTGAACCCACACTGTGCCCTAGGCAGTGGCGACACAAAGATGAACAGCTTACAGTTCCTGCCCAAAGAACCTACCGTCTAATGGGGGACATAGGATACACTCACATAAAGTTATAGAACAACAGAAGACAAGATCATCGATTTTATGAGCCAGGCTATGATTTCGCGTCAAATGTGCAGACGTTAAGTCCAGAATTTGAATGAAATCGGGAGACAATGCTCTGTCCCTCTGCGAGGCGCCAAGACCAATGCTAATGTGCCGTGACCCTCTGGAAGCACAGAGATGACACATGGTCGATCCTTTTCTAGGCAGCATCTGTGTCCTGTACCGTCCCCCAGGAGTCTAAGGCACATCAACAAATGCTCAGTCTTTTCCTGGAGCACCAGAGGCCAGCTGTCCCAGTGTCCTGTGTGTCCTGGAGGGGAGGAGCTGAACCATTTGACTTCAGCCCCTCTTCAGGAGGAGTGCCCCAAGGGCAAGACACAGAGTTCCAGGATCCTAAGAGCATAAGACTCAGGCTGCTCTGCTAGAAAGGGAAAATGCACCGATCGCATTTCCATGCCCAGGGGCACAGGGACTAAAGTCCCATTCATAAAGCAAGCTTCTTAGTTAATCAGTAATTCCAGTTTAGGGACATATGCCTCCCAAACCAAATTTCACGAGGGTAAAAGGGGGAGGAGGGCTCTCTTCTTTCATTGTTTCTGAAGCCAGATACACATGACTTTTAAGAGGCACCACATCGTGTCCTGCTTCGGGCTGCTGATTTAACAAGAATGGCAAGAAACAAACAACTCAAACGGACTCACTTGCTAATATTCAAAAGAGGGCAAATGCACCTGCCCCAGGCCCTTCAGGTCAGGACATATGTTTATAAATGACACACTGGCTGTGAACTGGTGGGAGGAGCCCCGGATGGGGAGTCGGGAGAGGCAACTGGGCCCCATCAGTGGATCTTAATCAGAACCGTAGGACAGAATACCCGAGACTGTTTCAGAATAGATGCGATTCTGGACACATCCGGACCCACCTGAAGCAGACTCTTGGGCTGGGTGGGGCATTGTCTTTCAAGAAGTACCATCCAGGACTCAGATGTGCTCCTCTGGTTAAAAATCACTAAGTTAGGTCATCTCTAGCCAGGAATTATCCGAACTCATATCTGACGTTTGGGCGTTTCTATGTAATCAGAAAATCAAAATGAAGCTTAAAAAATATTTGAATAGCATATTTTGAACGCATAATTTATGTTTACATTTAAACTAATATCATTTAATATAAGACTGCAATGCAATTTAATCTTGCAAGATAATTAAAGATTTATGAAAAATAGTTATTCTTAGGGAACCATAGGCAGTCTGATCCAAAAATGGAACACAAGTTTAAGGTTGGATGATGAATAGCTTCTTTCAGTCCTGTCAGAGTAACTCTGAGACTGAAGACACCACCTCATTTGGTGAAATGATTAAAGTATAAATTTGACCCTCTTCATTAGTGGGAAACCCAGGCCCACAGTTGTCTTGCCTCCACTTCCTCCCTCCCCCACCAATGAAAGTCCTGCCATGAAAACCCTAGGCTTCAGCTATAATGATCAACGACCCCTTGGTCTAATGTTGGTCATAACGCTCTAGGCTGACTACTTTACCCCCCAGGAGAGAGTGGTTAATGATGATATTAATAAGAGCAGCTAACATCTGCTGAGCTCTTACTATGTTTCAGGCTCTATGCTAGGGGCAGAAAATAGATTTTCTTTTCTATCCCAGGAATCTAGGTCCCTGAGAGTTTATACAATTCAAGAGAAGCAGACTGTTTTCCAGAACAGGCTCCTTAATCGTATTACCGTTACAAGTGTGAGATATGGTTCTTTTCTGCTCTTTCAGCCAGTGTATTGGCTTTCACATAATTATCATCTCTGTTTTGGAGGCTCGAGTACCATTCAGGGTCCAAGTCGTTGACATTGGACACAATCCTGTGATTTAGCGATTAAGCAATACATTGAGCTGATGAGGCAAGACTAGATACGTGAACAGGAGCCTCCAAATGAAATGAAAATAAGAGAGTGATGGCAGAGGCCTCACAGGTATGCAGCCCACAGGGTCAATCTGGTCCTCATGGAGTCACATCTCTTTCCAACATCCTTTGGGACATTTTCAACTGAATACTTTTCTGAAACTTTATACTCCCCCTTATTTATTTATTTATTCATAATTTTTTTTTAAGTTCATTTATTTTGAGAGAGAAAGAGAGAGAGCAGGGGTGGAACCGAGAGAGAGGGAGAGGGAAGATCCCAAGCAGGCTCCACACTGTCAGCACAGAGCCCAATGTGGGGACTGAACTCACCAAACCTGAGATCATGACCTGGTCATGACCTCGGCTGAAACCAAGAGTTTGATGTGTAACCGAGTAAGCCACCTAGGCACCCCCCTACACTCCACTTTCTAAAGTCAAGTTTATCCGTGTTCTCCACACCAAACCCATACCATCATTTTCCCCTAACTTACTTATTTCTATTCATTTCTTGATCTGAAGCCATTTCTTGACCTAGCAAGAGGTCAAGGCAGAAACATCCCTCCCATCCCAAGATGGGCAGAGGTGGAAAAAGAGTGGGCTCTGCTTGGTCATTCATGACTCAGCCAGATAGAGATTCTGCCGCCTTCGATGCATGGCTTCCAAGGAAGTCTCAGGGGCTGACACCCAGATGTCAAGAGGAGAAAGGCCCTTGAGCATCGGCAGAGGAGGTTTACATAGTCCAAGTCGGGAAGTAGCAGGCGGCATTTTGTTCACGTTCCATTGGCTAGAACTTGGTCACATGACCTACTTGCAAAGGACACTGGGCAATATTATCCAGCCCTGTGCCCACATGGAAATGGGTTTTAGTGAGTAGTCAGCTGTCTGTTATTCTCCCTGAGTCCAAAGCCTGAAGATAGTATCCCTTAGGTCTTTTTCGGACCGCCTTCCTTTTACCAGTTAACCCCCAGGTCCTGTTAATATTTCCTCCACAACATCGCTGAGCATATCCAGTTTCTCTTTTTTATTCTTACTGTCATCTGACCTCGGGCCTTCATAAACTAAGTGGGAGGTTATAATGATCTAACTCAAGTCTTTGCCCTACTAATCTCTCATTCGTTCAACAAATATTTCTTAGGCCCCGTATTACGCCCCCCATTAAGTGACTAGGGGAAGATGAGGAAGTAGATAAGACTTGCCCCTGCATTTATAAACTCCTGGGGAATATAGACGAATAAATGACTCTTGCCACACTGGGTGGTTATCACCTGCTATGGGGAAGTGCGAGTTGCAAAGCAAACAGTTGGAGGGGTCCCAACTCTTGTGACCACTCCACTGAAGTAGGATATAAGTATACCCCAATCACCGACTCCATCATTGTTCTTATTGATCTCTGGCCCACCGTCTTGTTTTCTTTTCATCACAGGCCTAAACACCATCTCAAATGATCGTGTATATTTGTGTGCTTATTTTTCGCTCTTGTGCCTTCTCCCACCAGAATAGGTGCTCCACCAAGAACAGGGACCATTTGTCATCAATGTGGAGACAGGATCCAGAAAAGTGCTGCCACGTAGTACATATAGAAGGGAAGGGATCTAGTTTGGGGAGAGATGATCTCTAGGTTGAGGCCTCAAGGGTGTGCGGGAATTAACCAGGTTTCCTGTGGGTAGGGAGGAAGTTGGAGTAGGAGTTATGGTTCTGAACCAAGAGGAGAGAGAGAGCATGGTTGAAATTCAATGGTGGGAAAGGGGACAGCTAGGGTTGGAGGTGTGAGCTTGGTCTTGTAAACTGTGTGTGTTGGTGTGGATTTTCTCCTGAAACCAACGGGGAGCCATGAAGATTTTTCACTAGCATAGCCACATTAAGGTCCAATTAGAGTTTTAGATCCCGCTGCTGCTCTTTGTAGGATGGACAGCAGGAGGGCAGGACAGAAGGCAGGATGGCACATGAGAACCTAAGGGAGAGACCTTGGTGGCATAAGCCAAAAGAGTACCAGTGCATTTCATGTTAATTTTTCGAAAGTCTTAGTTCAGTAAATGTCATTCTCTCAAAGAAGTCTCCAACTGGTGAACATTGCAAAAAGTGGGACGATTACTACATTTTTCCATTTCTGTTTTATCTTCCTTCCAACTCGAGTCCTACCTCCTCCCTGAAGCTTTCGACGTACCCCTGCCCTGAGTTGTAACATTTCCTATTTGTGTAATTCAGTCAGCATGAATGCGCTCCTCCATACTTTTTCTAAGCCTTATATTCATCTCCAATTTTTCCCCCAAGAGATTGCTAGCATCTTTGAAAAGTGAGCTTTGTCCACTATTTCATAAAAAATGTGCTTATAGGAATGTAATTTGGACAAACTAATCCTCACTAGGGTATTTGTGACTAATGACAACTACCCCTATGATACTGGAATCCTAAAAGGGAAAAAAGAGTTCTTTGGGGAAGGAGAAATATTTAGCCCAGTCTTCGTGAAATCACATCTTCCTAGGGTATTCCAAATGCAAGTGCGGCCCATTGATTTACCCCAGCGCTACAAATCAATCTTCATGGAATTTCTGACACTCTTGGGGAGATACGTTTAGGTGAAGCCACTTTACAGACAGTACCTCCAAGGGGAGCCTGAAGCCAGTACGCCAGCACTTTCCTAGGTTCCTTCTTGCCTCAGGAACATTCAGACGCTGACCATCAGACTCCCCAGCAGGTCTGAAGTGGCTCAAGATAGCACATGGCCCTTTGTCTGGGTCTTTGTTGACAGGCTCACAGAGCAGGGGAATCAATCCTGGAAAGGAGGTTTTTGTCCTAAGGTAGCTTTTCTTTTCCTATTTTTATCCCCCAAACTCTAGGTCCATCAAGGTCAGGCTTGCAATTCAGAGAAAGAAGACCATGGGAGGAGCCAGTGGGGTTTTATTTCTGAAGGGCTTGGGCTGTGAGTGGTCGAAGCGAGTAGGGAAGCCTTCGGAGGAGGCAGAGTAATTGTCACCCGGGAATTCACAAACTGTAAGACATAGAAATGAAAAAGTCCTTTTATACAGCTCCTGCCTCCCCCTGTCAGGGCAGAATATGCCAGTGATAATTGCTGCTGAGGCGCACATCTCAGTGTTAAGATATCATTTATTCCCCTTTCCTTTGTCTTTCAGTCCGCACGTACGTTCCTTCAGCTTTCTCCATCTGCTATTTTTTTGCTTCTTTTTACTAATAATTAAAATAGCAGACACTTATTCATAGGGTATATCTTCGGATTTGTTTTGCTTTTTTCATTTTCTATCATCCTTGTATTTATATAAAAATGTCCCCTTTTCATAAAAATTGCATTTTCAATAGCTCTTATGACTGCAGTATTAAATCATCGTGGCAGCTGTTGGCTTTGGGTGTAAAAAGATGTTGTGTATATGCAGCCATGTACCATTCACCAATTGGGGCAAGGAGGTGAACAAGGATATCTTTTTTTCCCCCCTTCACACAGTCAAATTAAAAATATGGTGTCTGTTAGTGTGATCTAAACAGGATTTTAGAAGTGTCAGAAGGGTCACCTGTATCTCTGACTTTTTGATATTCAAAAAACGTTTTTTGCATTCAAAAAAATGGAAGGAAGGAAGGAAGGAAGGAAGGAAGGAAGGAAGGAAGGAAGGAAGGAAGGAAGGGGACAGCTTAACAAGCAATACCAGTGTTGCTTAGAAGCACACAGTGAGAGTTGACCGATCTGCTCGTAGTCTCAATTCTCTATTACCCACCTCTTTGGAAGGAGTGTTGAAGGCAAGTAGCTGGAGGGAAAGAACAGGAAAATGAGATTTTCGCCAACCACAAATTGGGTAAGTGACCCCAAATAATAGAAAATTGACTGTTCTTATTTCTTTTTCTTTAAAGTTTATTTATTTGTTGGGGGGGGAGGGGCAGAGAGAGAGAGAGAGAGAGGGAGAGAAAGCATCTGAAGCAGGCCCCACACTGTCAGCACAGAGCCCCATGGTGGGCCCGAACTCACAAACGACAAGATCATGATCTGAGCCAAAATCAGGAATCAGACGTTTAACTGACTGAGCCCCCCCAGGTGCCCCGACTGTCCTCATTTCTTGTCACACCCCCGGACTGAAGGCCCAGAGACGTTTAAACACTCCACAGGAAGCTGTGGGCTTGCAGGGTCTCACCGATGCCTATTTCCCAGAGGCCAAGGTAGTATGTCCACAAGCTGCGTGACCATGTTGGACTTGAGACTTGGCAGGTTGTCATTGCTTTTACTCAAAACCAGACCCTGAGAGGAACATGAACTTGATCCCTGCAATAAATCAAGTTCTAATACAGGGTGAGAGCCTTAACCCCTATCCTCCCAGCCCCCCTCCTGCGGCACTCCTCCACATGCTTCCAGTGCTATTGAAATGATTCAGAGAGCTGAAATGGAGCTGTTATTTTTATCACTCAGTCCCAAAGGTAAAATGTTTGGCTAATTTGGCTCTTATGCCTAACCCTCAGCCCCCGTATTTAGACATTGAAGGGGGAAGGAATGCTTAGGCAAATCAGTCTGGAAACAAAGCTTAGGAGGAGAAAATGGAGACAGGGAGGAAAAAAGCCAGCGGAAAGGATGTAACATGTGTCTGGACAATCCCCCTTTGTTTTCCAAGTCTCCCCTTCTCCTCTTAGGACTATTTCTTCCTTCGCTCTTATTAATTTTTCTCTGTAGCATATCTCTTAGCCTTCAGGTAGGGAAAGATCAGAGCCTGAGAGCTCTGGGCGGCCAAGCCTGCAGGGAGCTCAGAGAGCGGAGAGCAGCAGGCATCCAGCAGGTGCCCGGGCTGCCCTCCCTGAGAAGAAGACAGTCTTCTCATCCCCCACAAGCACCCTGAGGGACTTTAATAGCTGTGCTCAGCGTTGGGCATTTATTCTTTCCCCTGTGTCCTTGACATGTAGAAAATATCCATTTTAATGCCTCTAAGCGGAAGGAATAGCCCTGAAAGTTTAAAGTAGGGAGCCAACAGCGTTATTCAAAGACACGCTGCTTGCAAGGCTTAACGACCACGCTCTGGAGTCGCGGTGACTTCACAGTGCGGTGTTGGTGGTTATCAAAATCATCATGGGGCGTAAAACTAGGGGCTTGAAATGAACTTACTCTCGAATCAATGTTTGATACTTGCTATCCGTGTGACTTTGATCGAGTTACTTTATAGTCTCTCAGCCTCAGTCTTCTCATCTAGGAAATGGGGATGATAATCATACTACTCACTCAGGATGCTTTGTGATAATTAGATGAGCCTCTGTGAATAACGAGCTCAGTACATAGGACTGATTGACTGCGGGGACACCGCAAACTCCGGTTGAGTAGTAGGAGCTGCTACGATTATTGTTGTGACTGTATTATCCATTTTCAGCATTGACGAGATAATCTGAAGTCTGAATACGGGTGCAATCTGTATCCAGTGAAGAGTCTCAGAAAAGGATAGAATGGGTTGCCACAGGCAGAGTCAAGTCAGGAAAACAGAACCCGTTTCTAAGTATTTTAAATGGAGGGAACTTAATACAAGAATGATTATGAAGGTGGCGGAAGCGACAAGAAACCAAACAGGAGACGATGAAGCCACCCAGAAATCAACAGCAGCAGGAAGAGGCTGCCGCCCCTATGACGGGAGAAATACAGGGAAAAGGTGATGTTAGGCCAGAAGCCGGGGACTACTTGATAGAAGCTGGGACTCCAGAGAGAGGGGCTATCAGAAGGACGGCTTGAACCGCAGGGTTCAAGCACTGTTGTCAACCATCACCTGGAGCTGAGTCCTCCCTTCCTCCCGCTCTCCTGCACCCTCCCACTGCCTGAACTCGGCCAGAAGCCTGCTGAGGAGACAGTGTGGGAAACGTGGTTTGCAGACGCGTCCACAGTTACGGACTCAACAGAGATGGATTCCAACCTGGAAGGAGAAGGAAATCTTTGTGCCGATGAGGTATTGCTTGAGGAACTGCTTGATAGATTGAAAAGAAGCCATTTAGACTCGGGATGTCAGCCTTCAGTTGGCATGCCTAAAGACTCAGAAGCTTGAAGCCAGGACTTGATTATTTTGTTATGTTTATTATTTTGTTATGAGCATACCTGAGGCATGAGACGTTAGACACACAGAAAAAGAGGGGAATGACAGCCCCACACCTTTCGAGACGCTTCATTTTACTTTTTCATCAGGAGAGCTCTTGACCACAGTCCTTTCGATAACTTTCACCAAAAAAATAAAAGAAAAATTCCCATTATTATTTATCGATGCCGTCTGTAGATGTTATTGGTCAAACCACTATTGACCATGGTGAGAAAATGACTTTGCCATCATGGAAGGCCAATGATGATTATTTGGCGTATTGAAGGGTGCAAAGGGGAAAGAAAAATTGTCGGTGTCTTTGCTTTCTGCAGAGTTGCTTTCAATCTGAGGGATGTCCCTTTGAAAACATATTAGTCTTAAGTATGAAAGAGGGCACTAGATAAAGATTCGATCCCGTACATGCTATAATGTTCAACTAGTACCCTGGCTTCATGTCTCCATCCTAGACCATAACACTTGTTTCTTACAAAGTGCCAGCCTCTGGCTCACTTCCCAGCACTGGACGGGCTCCCTAGCCATTTCATTACCAGAAATGACAATGATCATCTGCCTAACTGGGAATAGCAGCATCTGAAACGCAATTAGAAGTAAACCAAAAGTCTAGGTGGCCCAGTGATGACTAATCAGAAATATTACTGGCTGGCACATCACCTCAGATCATATCTCAGCATGATCACAGGTTGTGTTCATTCTCAGAAGCACCTCAATTACCACTAATGTGGCTGGAAGGAATAGAGCAGTTATTAATATCTTCGACTTAGGTATCTAGGGATTGAAGCTCACAAAGGTCCAGGGACATCAGGATCAAAGGCCTTGGTCAAAACATCGTCTAAACTCCCAGATACATAGTAATGATTTTGTCAGGTGTGGTTCCAAGTCTGGAAGTCTCCCCCAGGAAGAGTGGGAAGAAAGTCACCCTGAAAAATTGGACTGCTCAAGGCTAGAGAGCACACCCAATGAGATAGCAGGGCACGTGCTCCAGAAGAGGCATGCTACAGGAATTTCCCAGGAGACAAAAAGTGCTGGAATATGGCTCTATTCGCATCCAGAAATAAGTGTAGGAAAAAATCACCTCCCTATGAGTTACAGGCACCTAGCCTAAGGTCACTGACTCTGCCAAGGCCAAGTCTCTCCTGAGGCAAAACAAACAAACTGAAAAGGGACTAGGCATTTGTTTGCCACCATGGAGAGAATGTTCCAAAGTACGTTGCATGTGTTTGGCCTTGCAAACAGCAGAATGATTCCTTACTGATCCAAGTCTGAGCTTTGGGCCAAAGTGTGGTTCAGGTCAACCCAAAAGGCTGAGAGCCAAGAAGTCACATGGGAAAGTCAGCTGCCATATGTGGAAGAGAGGATCAAGATCCCTGACCATCAGTGGCCCAAGCCACTCCAGATTGTCTTTTTCTAAACTGCAAAGCTCATCGGAAGAGATGGAAATAGCATTGTGTAGCAGTTGCCAATAGCAGCATCCAATGGGAACATGTCTAGAGCCGCCTAAGGACAGTCATGGCGGCTGGTAAGTCAAACCATCCCTGTGACAGAGCAAGGGTAAAGAATAATAAAAGGAAGATTTAGTTTGTATTGGCACTTCCTTGCATTAAATATAAGAGAAGTGTCCCCAAATGAATTGCAGTCTTTTTGAAAATGATGCTCTAGGAAAAAGAGCAAATATTGACACTTCAATAATGTTTGCCCAGCAATCAGTGAGCTGTACACAGCACTCGGGGTATCTATGTTACGGGAATCAATTAGGAAAACGGAGAATTGATATCCTCCAATGAGAAATGTATGGTAACTGCTGACATTACAGATAACGTTGGCTCTGCAAATCATCTCTGAAGTCACAGGCCTACCCAACCCTGTCATTGATGCTGAAGGAATCTGTCTGAGAACATAGCTCTTACTTCAGTTATGTTGCCCACTGCTCGTATTAGACACGGTCTTCCCTGATGCGCAATTTCCATCCCCTGCAACTAACTCTTCCTATGCATTCATTCATTCATTTAACAGATTTGTTGAGAACCCACCTTGTGCTGGCACTATTTTAGATTGGACAGAGTCCCTGGTTCCAGGAGTTTGGGGAGAGGGGCAGATGGAAACAATGGAAAAGTACAAAGTGAGACATTTTCATATAAAAGTGAAAATGGACGAGTCACATGAAAATTTGAGAAAATAGTAAGAGTATTCCACCTAGGGGACAACGATGCAAAGGCCCTGGGTATATTCAACTGCCTTCTCTTTATTCTCCCGGTATGTTTAGTTGTTCTTTAGTTTCTGATTATTTATCAGACTGCTAGACTTGCTTCTTCCAGAACAACAGAACAACAGAAACTTGTTGTTTTTCAGATGCCTCTCTCTCTCTCTTTTCAAATAGATTTTAAGTTATTTGAAATAAGGACACACTCAAGTGTCTTAGATTTTTGTGGATTTCCCAAAGTACCCAATTTAACAAGGGACATATAGGAGAGGCCCAGTATAATGAATGCTAGCCTAAACTAAAAGGCTTCTAGCTGGAGAAGGTTGTGGAGATAAATTTGGCCACCCAATACATTTTTTGACTCTGTCTCCCTGATCTCCTCCCTTCTGTTTGTTATATGTATTCAGTTGATCTCCAGAAAACTAAAAATTTTCAACATAATCTGGGAAAGAAACCCTTAACAGGTTGCTGATGGTTTTCATTTAGCTGTGTTTGGAATTATCAATTCTCATCCTGTAAAGTAACCGATAAAGTCTTTATTGATAAAGGTAATACAGTAACGAGCAGTTTTTAGGTAGCAGGTATATACGATGTATGTATAGGGCAATCAGGCTGGACGAAGTTGAAAGATAAAGTTCATTAGCTTCCTTTAATAGGAGATGCTTCCAAAGATCCGACCGATGATTTATATGATGTTTGGGGAAAGCCCCAATCCTTAGCTTTTGGAGCCAGTGAAAATGTTGTTCTCAATGTTCCTCTTTGGAAAGAGAAAGATTCATGCTCCTGGGTGAGGTGGCGCCCGGGGGACGGGGCGGGGGTGGGGGGTGGGGGGAGTAGTGTTAACATACATTCTCAGTCTGTGGATTTCAGGATCACAGCTTTGGCCACCTAACCTAAAACTAGTGTCGATAAAAAGGGTTTTTATAGCAGCAAGCTGGTGCCATAGTGATAGGATGGTTGCTAAGGATGTCATTATCACTCTGATTGCAGGAATCGTGAGTTAATTGGCATGACCTCATTCAAGTCCTCAGGGCCTACCTGTTCACAAATTACAAAGGAGACAAAAAGTTGATCTTTTTATAGTGTCAGGAGGCAGCACCTGTTAACATTTAACATTTGAAACAAGCTATAACACACATTATTTATCTACCTGTTCTCTTTTTCTCACACTGTGTCCTCTTTCCTTCTCTTTACTACATAGAATTAAGACATGCCCTTCTTAAATATTTTTTCCTTGCTCTATTTTTCCCATTCCCTCTAGAGAAAGGGGGAATTTTTTTTTTTTTTTTTTTTTTGGTCTGAAAATCAGCCATTAAACTGAGGAAGGCTCAAGGAAATGAACTGAAATGTCTCATAGGAAGAAAAATAGCACTATGAAGATGAAAAAAAGCCCGGGATAATGGAGATTGATCGCTCGATCTATCTATGGCCTCAAATAAAACTGATTGAATTTAACATGTTAGGTTACAGTGAAGAAGCTTAGTTGTTTCAGTCAGGGTAATATAGTTTCAGATTTTCATAGGGAACCATTTATTTATTTTTGCATTTGTGAGTCATTTAGACATTCCCTTGTGAGTGAGAATACATTTATTTTCCAACTCCCTGCTGTTAGGCGTTCTATTAATACCACACTAGTTGAAATAAATGGAGCAGGAGAAACTGTTTGGTGGTGAATTTGTTTTTCAGATTTTTTTTTTTTTTTTGATTCTGCTATTTTGGTAAGTTGGCTTCCCGACCTCTCCAGTAGTTTAAATAGAGTCTTAACTTCTCCCCTTTCACCTCTGTAACTTCACGTTGGATTGTGGCTTCTGCTTCAATATTGACACCTTAAAGGCGACCTAAAGCCCTATAACCCAAGAAATGCATATTAAAGAGTGGGTGTACGGTGAAATAAATTTCACCAAGCAATGGGATTATCAAAATTATGGACAAAGTGACAGTTTTCTTAGCCACAATTTTCTCTCCCCCTCTTTGTACTCTACCCAAAAAGGAAAATCCAACTTAATGAAGAGGGGAATTGGTTCCACAGGTTATAAGGGAGTGGCAAGGGTCGTGTTTTCCAGGATTCTAAAAGGGTATTGTTAAGTGTATTTTACTGTGCTTAAGCACAGTAAGGTTTGCTCATGCGCCTTCTGAGTAGAGCAGAGCAAAGATAACGTCCTTGTTATTCTGGGCAGCTAATTACTGTCAGTAATTGTTGTTTGTGATGAACAAGATGCCGGATAAAGGCGGGATGGGTGGGGGTGCTGGGGGGAGGGTCCGCTAGGCTTTGAACCACAGCCAGCCCTCCGAGGCTGATTTAGGCGGAGCCGCAGAGGGCTCCTTTGGGGACTCGGTCAGAAAAGCCCCAAAGGGGTATTGGAGGAAAGCATGTGGATCTACACATTTTCCGGCACCGGCAAAGGTCAGGCAAATAATCAAATTACTCTTCCTCGGCTTTCAGTTCATCGACTGCACAGATGAAGATGGGGGAGGGGGAGGGATGGAGAGGGGGTGATAGTAGGTGGTCCATCCTCGTCCTGCTGGGGGGAGGAGGCTGGTCAAGGACATTCCATTCCCTTCGCTACTTTCAGGGAAGCCTTGGGAAAGAACAAAGAAAGACTGACAAGGATACAGGCATGCAGGGCACGCGCACTCACAAACACACACACACACACACACACACACACACGCGCAGCACTTGCAACAGGGAGTCAATAGGAGCAAGGATAATTTATGTCTAGGCTGGAAACACTGAGAGGAAGCCAAGGCAGAAGTGTAATGTGGGGAGGCGAGAAAGAATGAAGACAATCGCTAGCATTTCTAAGTGTTCTGCCATTCTCTAGGCTTTGCAATTATACCTGTGCCTGAGATAGGTACCCGAGGGGTATCGCCTGAAACTGACCAATGGGGAAACTGAGGCTCAGAAAAACAAAGTGAGCCCTCTGAGGGCACGGATCAAATATTCAGGGAAGTGACAACTACACCTCAGGTCTGTGTGCTGAGCTGGGGTTCACGACACCCTGAGCAGGTGGCAGTGGCTGAGAGCATCGTGTTGGAGGAAGGACCAGACATCAGGAGCCCACGAGGCAGGCTTCGATCTGCTTCATACAGAGACTTGTGCCTTGGCAAGGTTCTAGACTGTCTGATTTTTTTTTTTTTCACTTGTTTTATGAAACCAATAAAATCAAGTCAGTGAAACATTTTACTGGCAGTTCTGGGTGTATTCTAATTGGACTGTAGTTGGAATTCCCATTATTGCCAGGGAGAAAGCAACCGCTTCAGTTCCCTCAAGATTACTTAGGGGTAGATTTGTAAGGAGGAAACAACAGGAACAGGGCTAGAGATTCAACTTCCTCAAGCCATTTTCTTTGATTTGAGGGGGAAGCTTTGCCACCAGTTTCGACCTTTGTTCCTAAAAACTTTTCACCAAGCTCCCACCTCCACTCCCTTTCCCATCAACACACTCCAAATCACCCAAGATGGGCTTTCAGGGCCCGCCTCATCCAGAGGTGGACCGTCGTCCGAGACAGGTCCCAATCACATCCCACCTCTGTCCTCGGGCCAGGCCGGCTGCCGGCTGGAAGGGCAGTTCTAGTGCTTTCCCAGCCCAGCCTCCACCAAGGTTGGTTAATGAAACCGACAGGGAGGTGGCTGCCTCTGCTGCCCTGGCCATGGTGACTTTGCATTATGCTGGGGACAATGAAGGTAGTGTTTGCTGGCTGTGACTCTTGCGAGCAAATGTCACTGAATCCATTTGGAAGGTGCATGCTACTTGGACACTGTCACACTGTAGGAACCAAAACCAGTGAGACAAGGAGGAAAAAGGGCAGAAGGGTGTTATTTCTTCAGCTTTAGTGCCCAGGGTCTGGACTAGGACCTCCATTCAAACCTCAGCTAAAGCAGACTTTGATTCTGGGTCAAATTATTTCACCTCTTTTGTGCTTCAGTTTCCCGATCTGTATACCAAAACGAACCAAACACAGGATTAGTGCCTAATTTACAAGTTTATTATGAGGATTCAGTTATATTATTTGTGTGAAGCAGTTAGCACCAGGTCAGGAACACGATCAGTAGTTGACAAACAGGCCTTCCTCCCTACGTGGCCCCTGGGTCTCAGCTGCCTGCCCTTCAGCTCCTCATGTAGAACTTAACTAATACCTTATAGGTAGGTAGTCATGTTGAAGAGAAGACGATGACAAGCAGAAAAGGATTTAACTTTTGACTTTTGTATTTTGTTGTGGATGTTTTTTCTAAATACCTCCCATTGAAGCAGTTACAGAGAATGTTGCAGAATAGGAGAAATTCTTTCAAGTCTTACAAATGTCGACTTTCCCATTCTGCTTAATCTTATGATTTGGTGCATTCACACGGAATGCCTTGTGACTGATGGGTTTGTCATTATTAAATAGACATTGTCAAGTGCCCATAGAGCCCCCACATAGTTTTAATGTTTTAGCAGCTTTGTAGTCAAAGGAACAGACTCCATTTTGGTGGGATGTGGAATCATTCAGTCTCATATTTGGATATGACTCCATTTTCTGCAGGAAATTAGAGCAAACAGGAGTCATCCAGCCTGCTTGTTGGTATCTGGGCAGACTTCTCGGGGACAGTGCAGGTACTGAGATAGGGAGCAAGTCCATTCTGGCTGGCAGGTGGCAGGTGTAGCCCAGTCATTCGCCATCACTGGCGGGGTTAACACGTTAGGGGATGGTTAGGTGAGAGAGTGGAGCCCAGAGTCAGAGAGTTCAAAGCATTTGGGCATCCTGGCAGGTGGAGATATGGGGGATGTCTTTGGAGAGATGGAGGGGCCATAGATGCTGCGTTTCTTTTAACAACAATGGGTTGAGATTCTAGAGAGGGTCTGGTCCAGGTCCTAGTTCTAGAGAAACCAAATAGTAGGCAAGATATGAGGACAAGAGCTTCAGGCCCAAGGTTAGGAATCAGCTGCCAGGATTGGGGAGCAGGCAGGGACTAGGTCTTCTTAATGACAGCAGAAGCGGCAATAATAACACACACTCATGTAGAACTAAGTACCCGCCACCCATCCATACGCTTTAGTTGTGTTAGCTAATCCTCACAATCCTCTATGCCTCTGGGTTGGGTATTTATTATCATTGTGCCCATTTTTCAAAGTAGGAAACTCGGGCATAAAGCATGACTTGCCCAAGGCCACACAGCAAATACCAGAGTTGAGATTAAACCAAGGTTTTCTGGCTCCTCCGAGTAGATGCTCCTTTGAAAAGCCCTCGTGTTTGAGAACCTTGGCCGGGGTTGAGCCTGTAGGTGAATACTGAGAAGCACTAGCTATGGGGTGGGTTGCAAACAGGGTGTAAGAAGTAGGCTTGGCCTGTCACTATGTCCTAGCGTTCCTTGGAGAAAAACATCTCGGCTCTTCTCAATAAGTGGCAGTGCATGTTCCAGTCAGGAATTTTCTCTCTTCCAGTTTAGACCTAGAGATTTTGGCTCAGTCCTCAGTTCTTCCTAACCCACAGATTCCCCTAGGAAACTGGATAATTTCTGACACTGACCTGTAGAATTTAAGGCCGTTCTAGCAGATGCAAAGATCCATCCTCCCTGGGGTCAGCCCATGGTGAAATTCAAGAGAGAAAGTGAGCAGTAGTTGCATTTCAATGTATAAATTCTTTACTTTAAAGAAGAGACCTGGGCCTACTATGTGCTTTACATAAATAATTACTTTTAATATTGGCAATAAATTCATTTCTCAAGGCTGCCATAACAACAAAGTGGGTGGCTTAGAACGGTAGAAATCTCCAGAGTCAGAGTCTCCTCTGGCGCTGGAGTCTGGAGATCTAAATCTAGATGACAGCAGGGCTGTGCTCCCTCTGACACCCGTAGGGAAAGGATCCCTCCTTACTTCTTTGTACCTTCTGGTGATTTGTCAACAATCCTTGGCCCTCCTTGGTGTGTGGATTCGACACTCCAATCTGTCTGTCTTCACATGGCATTCTCTCTGTCTCTTCCTACTATCTTCCCTCTGTGTATGTTGTCTGTGTCCAAATTTCCCCCCTTTTATAAGGACACCAGTCATATTAAGTCAGAGCCCATCCTAATGACCTCATCATAACTTGACTGCAACTGCAAAGACCCTATTTCCAAATAAAACCACATTCTGAGATTCTGGGGGTTAGGTGTGTGGTCGTGGTGAGGGATGCATACAACAACCCTAATCAGCCAGCACCCCCTTTCCTTATTGCAGATGAGGAAAATGAGGATCAAGGTCACTCAGCTACCAATTGGTGGAGAACAAGTAGCACACCCAATCTGAATCCAACGTCCACACTCTTCCTCTCTATAGGAAGATGGCAAGTTGCTTGTTTGGCTCCTTAAGTGACACAAGATACCTTTTAGATACTTTTTAAGAACCAAAGTGTTTGCTTATGACATGGCTCAATCTTGCTAGTGACCTGGAAGTTCTGGTGCCTACTCAATGCTGGCTCTTTGAATAAGCCTCCTGTTCTTGCTGCCGAATACACATGATGTACACCCTATGTTACCAAGGGGATTAACAGAAAAACATGTGCTGGGTGCCTCTAAAGGTAGATGTTTCATCCCAAAAGGTCTGCACTGCTCAGGAGGGTTCTTCACACTGCCTGAACAGCAAATGTTATATGATATGTTTTACCCTGGAAAGATTTATTTGCTGTACAAAGAGTCAGAAACCTGGAGACATAATCCCATATTGGCACCTGATGCCTTGAAATAAAGTGTGTGGCCTGGGGCAACTCACTTAACCTCTCAGCCTCACCACCTGGGACCTGGAGGTAATGATGGCCAGCTCCTCGGAGGCATCACTTGAGCAGCCTTTGGCTGACTTGGCAAAGTTGAGCAGACTTTGGCAAATGGAAATGCTATATTGACAGCAAAAATGTTAGCTGAAAATAATTGATATTGATAGAATGCCATTCTTAAGGATTCTACATTTCTCATGGCCGATCCCCATCCTCAAGCCTCAGGAATTGGAAGAATTAACCTGGAATGTTGTTAAAATTAACTCCTCCCCAATCCTTCCTTGCCATTCTGTTTTCAGTTAGAATCATACTTTGAGTTCTTGCTGAAAATTGAACACTGGGTCAAAGGGGAGGTTTGGGATTATTAACTACCATCCATCTTCTGAGAGTGAATGTGTTTCTGCATCAAATTCTTCCTTCGATTTCCTTCCTAGATAAAATGTATTCAGCATCCAGCCTCAGAGGCAAGCTCCTCTCCTCTAGTCTTCCTGACTCACTCAAATTATTTAATTATATTGTTTTCACTATCCCTTACTGTCTGGTTTTTGGATACCCATGTAATTATCAGATTAGCTCCTATGTAAAATCCTTGCTTTTGGTTTTCCTTCCAATATGCTAAATATACGTCTAGTGGCAAAGAGCTGGCACTGGTACATTAAGCAGCCCAGAATAGAGTGGAGCCAGATGTAAAAGGGTCTCATTTCACTTGTATTAGAGATCCAGAGCTGTAAAGACTCTTGCCTTGAAAACCTGCTTGGAAGAGAATGGCATCATAGCACTATTCTGCAGCCTGGGCCCCATTTATCTTTATTAATAACCAGCCTGTTCATAGGTTCCAAATAAAGAAGACAATGTAATCCTATTACACTAACCATTCTCTATGAGTAATAAGATTTAATTAAAATTATTTGAAGTGTCACCTTTGGGTGCTTAGGGTTCATGCCCCTCTCAGTGTCTCTGTTTGTTTTTGTTTGTTTGTTTTTTAAAAGATAGATTTGGAGCTGTCTGACTTGTGCAGGAATGTTTCCAGCCTGCACATTTCCTGGATATCAGTTCTTTGGTCAGAAATGTAGTTATTCGATAGCGTTTAGTCCTCAAGTGCTGGTCACTACATGCGAACAAAGAGAAAACAATTTAACGTACACAAATGTCATTGTTCAATCACTCATCTGCAGCACACTTGTTCAAAACCAATAGAATATCTCTCTAGATCAGCACTATCCCACTGCTGCATATAAATGAATGATTAGCCAAGAGAATCTATAAATGACATTGCTTGCTTTAATTCTAGTTTGCTGTCTGTCACTGGACTTCTTCAAGAACTTGAAAATATATTTTCTAATCATAGCCCTTTTTAAAGAAGTAGAGAGAATTGTTAGAGGGACTCCATTTTCTGTTTATTATCTTAGGTCTGCAGAATCGAGACAATTCACAAAATAATCAACCTTGCAAGACTCCTATTTTATTTTATTATTTTATTTCATCTTGTTTTATTTTGTTTCTGCCTTGGTCTCTCTCCCCATCCACCCTGCACTCCCATAAGCACCTTCTCAAGTGTTTCACATGGATTCTTCCAATCCACCTTCCATATGTTTATTTAGGTTATTAGTGTTTATTTAGAAGATTGTGTTGTGTCACTTTTTAGTTATGTGGATGTAGTGTGCTATGAATCTCATTCTCTTTACTTGTCATGTAACTTGGTGTTTCTGACATCTATTTTTCTCTATACGAATCCAGGGTGTTGCTTCTTAGTCCTGCAGATTATGCCAATACATGCATATACCATTTCTGACTCTTGCATGCAGCATATTTCACTTATTCATTTCCCTAGTGGACATTTCACGGATACGTGAATTCTCAAGTGGATAGTTAGATCGCATTCAACTTTATGGTACCACAAATGATGCTACAATCCTCTATCACCATATTTCCATGTGGATCTCTGAGCAAGTAATTCTCTGGAGTATATTCCCAAGAGTGGAGTTTCTGAATTGTGAGGGTATACGTATACTTTATTTCACTAAGTGCTTCCAGATTGCTGTACAGAATGTTTGCACCAATTTATAATTTCACCACCAGTGAGGGTAAAATTTCCCCACATCCTTGCCAGCACTTTCTAATTTTTGCCTATCTGGTGGGAGTAAAGTGGTATTTCACTTTTTAAAATTTGCATTTCTCTGATTACTAATGAGGATGTAGATCTTTCATAACTTAGTAGTTGTTTTCATTTCCCCTTCTGTTAATTGCCTGTTCATGTCCATTGCCCATTTTTTTTATTTTGGATTTCTTTTCTTTTTCTTTTTTTTTTTTTTTTTTTTTTTTTGCAAAGTTCTTTGTATATTCTAAATATCAATTCCACATCACTTTTGCAAATAGCTTTTTCCCAGTATTTTGCTGATTTCTCCATAGAATATAGATGTCTTTAATTTAGATGTGATCAAATCCATCATAAATTTTTCCATTAACAGATTTTTGTTGGCAACCCCTATATAAAATCCTTGTTTGAATTTGTATATGCTAAATATACATCTAGCAGCAAAGAGCTGGCTCTGGGACATTAAACAGCCCCAAACAAGGTCCTTCCTTCCTTCCTTCCTTCCTTCCTTCCTTCCTTCCTTCCTTCCTTCCTGTTTCCTTTATTTATGTATCCCACTTTATTCTTATACCTCTATCATTTCCCCCAGCCAGGTTAATGTGTTTTATGTGTATCCTTTTAATTCAATATGTTCTTGAAATACATGTATTTTTGGGTGTACATAATTTTTAAATTTTTGTAAGTGATACTGTATTATACACTTCATTCTATTTTTAACTTTATTCACCAACCATGTGAATATCTAATCCTTTGATCCTAATCATATTTTTCCTACCCACATTCACAGTGATAAATACTCAGGTTACTTCTAAATCCCCTACATGTCCCTTTACAGACCCAAAGAATCTTTTCCTTGGGGTACATGCCTGAGTGGAATTGCTGGCTCATAAGGCAAATGCCTACTTAATAAGACATCGTATTGTGTGACAAATTGCTCTCCAGGCTTTCATTCCTCCAGCAGTTCATGAAAGCCCCTCTGCCCCCATGTCCTCACTGGTACTTGGCATTATCCAATTTTCTCCCTCTTCACAAATTTAAATGTTTTAATTTGCATTTCACTGATTACCAATGATTTTGAGCATCTTGATAGAGGCCCGTTAACTTTTTGGGATTTCTTTTCTATAAACTGCTTTGCTCATATTATCTATTACAGTTGTTACCTTATTGACTTTTAGGAGTTCTTTGTGTATTCAAAAAAAGTATTCCTTGCTGGTTTAGAGGACACGGGTATCTTCTCCTATTTTGATAGGTGTCCATGAACTTTGTGCATAGTGCTTTCAATTGAACTAAAATTATTTTATTTTTTATGTTTATTTATTCATTTTGAGACAGAAGGAGCATGAGTGGGGGATGGACAGAGAGAGACCAGGGGAGAGAGAGAACCCCAAGCTCTGTGCTGACAGTACAGAGCCCTACCCAAGGTCTTGATCCCACAAACTGTGAGATTATGACCTGAGCAGACTGAAATCAAGAGTCTCAACTGACTGAGCCACCCAGGTGCCCCTGAACTAAAATTCTTAATTACGGTGTAATTTAATGTCTGTCTTTCTTCTTTCTTTCTTTCTTTCTTTCTTTCTTTCTTTCTTTCTCTCTTTCTTTCTTTTGTCTTGTTATATATGCTTCTGATGTTTTGTTTTAGAAGTCATTCCCTGCCCTCAGTCACAAAGATATTACCTTACATTTTGTTCTTTTAACCTAATCATTTTCATATAGTTATTTCTCTTATTTTTTAAAGTTTTCTCAAATTACAAATGTAACTATTGAACTTTATCAAACAGTGTTTTGCATTTGGGATGATCAGGTGATTATTTATTTTTGTCCATTAATGTGGTAAATTACATTTATAGAATTTTTGATTCACCCTTCTTCCATTCCAAGGTAAACCTGACTTAATTATGAATTATTTTTTTAGTATATATTGGATTCAGTTTATTTGAAGTTATTACATTGATGTTCATATATGAAACTGGCCTATACCTGCCTTTATTATACTGTTACAAAGCAGAACTTATTCAATTAAATTCTTTTTCTATTTTGATATCAAAAATATACTAGCTTCATGAATTGTATTGGTCAGTGCTATGGGTTGAATTGTGTCTCCACAAAATTAATACATTGAAGTTCTAATCCTCAGTACCTCAGAATGTGACCTCACTTGGACATATGATCTTTACAGAGACAATCAAGTTAAAGTGAAGTCATTAGAGTGGACCCTAATCCAATA
The DNA here is from genome assembly GCF_028018385.1 of Neofelis nebulosa. Classification (NCBI taxonomy): domain Eukaryota; kingdom Metazoa; phylum Chordata; class Mammalia; order Carnivora; family Felidae; genus Neofelis; species Neofelis nebulosa. Next base: position 29,288,608 of record NC_080783.1, read on the forward strand.
TGAATGGTAGCCTTATAAAAAGGGGAGATTTGGACATAGAGATACATATGCAGGGAAAACGCTGTGTGAACAGGAAGAGAACCATCTACAAGCCAAGGAGAGAGGCCTGGAGTAGATTTTTCTCTCACAGCTTTTAGAAGGAACTAAACCTGCCATCACCTTGTGTTTGGACTTCTAGCCTGCAGAACTGCAAGGCAGTACATTTCTGTTGTATAAGCCACCCAGTTTGTGTCACTTTGTCACAGCAGCCCTAGCAAACTGATACAGCCAGTTTTCCCTTTTCACATTCTTGGGCACAAATTATATAAAATGGAGATCATTCAAAATTAAGCATTGTAATATATTGGTACTATGTTTTCTTTCTTGTGCAATTTTTTTTCTTTTCCTTGGCATTAATCGTTAATTTGCTTTTCTACTTGCTTAGTTTTGTGGGCACCAGACACTAACTCACCTCTAAAGTTTCTTCCATGAGTAGGTCTCTTCTCAACATTCGAAACATCAGATATTTTATTTATTTATTTATTTTAATTTTTTTTAACGTTTATTTATTTTTGAGACAGAGAGAGACAGAGCATGAACGGGGGAGGGTCAGAGAGAGGGAGACACAGAATCTGAAACAGGCTCCAGACTCTGAGCTGTCAGCACAGGGCCCGACGCGGGGCTCGAACTCACGGACCGCGAGATGGTGACCTGAGCCGAAGTCCGACGCTCAACCGACTGAGCCACCTAGGCGCTCCAACATCGGATATTTTGAAATTTCACTTTCTTGGAGGCATTCCTTCCAGGGCCCTCTGACCTCCTTCTCTAACACAGACTGCTTGTTCCCTGGCTCTGCCACATGACAGTCATCCTGGCATCTCTTTCCCCCGTTAACTCAAAGATCTCCTTTTCCTCACCTGTGATGAAACTACTATTTCCTGGATCCCATGTCTTTTTCTTTCTTAGTTGACTCTCCACAGAAGATCACATGCGATGGTAACACAAGACAAAAGATGCAAAGGTTATATTTTTTCTTCAATTTTAGGAAATTCTTCATCATTGCTTTTTCAAATATTTCTTCTCTCCATCTGGAGACTGAGTTCCCTCCTTTTGCAACTCCTAACTGATGGAGCTGTTAACTTCTAGTTCTATCTTTCATGTTACTTAACTCTTCTCATTCTTTCTGACTTTTATCCCTTTCTAATGACTTTTAGGATACTTCTCATGTATAATTTTTTAACTCACTAATTCTTTCTCCAGCTATGTTCATTTACTCTGCTATTCAATCTAACCATTGAGTTCTTGATATTGTGAACTCTAGCAGTTCTCTAACAGAATGCCCCTCATCCTCAGTGGTCTACTGGGCTCCATCACTGCTCTATCCTCGGACTGGGGGGCACTGGCCTGCCTAAGGCAACAGTGGGTGAACAGAGATCTCCCAGGACAAAGAAAGCTGTTCCCACAGTCATCCCTTTCCTTGGCTTCTGACTGATCTTCCAAGGCTGTCCTTCTTACCACTTTTGGTCTTCCTAAGGACTACATGCAGTTAGTGGTAAATTATTACGGTTCTGTGTTCCATTAGCCTCTTAAACTCTCATGTGGCATGCCCAAGGTTGACCTGCAGTGGGGAGGTGGGGGCAGCCAATAACCTGCACTTAGCCACCATCTTGCTCAGGCTGTTAAATACAGATCATCATTTTTTTTTAATTGTAGGAACTTCTTTGGTTATTGGGAATCCACCCAATCCATCCAAGTTTTTTAATTGGAGGAACTTCATTAAGTAGTCTCATTAAGCTCTGGAGTTTTTTTCTTCTATATGTCAACTGAGTGATAATATTTATTCTCAATTTTGTAAGAGTCTTGGGAAAATTGAAATCATAAGGTTGAGAACGATAAAATTCCTTCACCACACCTAGAACTGATTCTAATTATAAAAATTCCCAAGATTGTTGTTGTAATGCTAGAACATTGGAAAAACAGGCTTTATTCTGGTTCTTGATGTCGTGTTCACGTCAGAAAAAGCAATCCTGACCTAGGCAATATTCAATGGAAGGGGTATTGGTTATGGTCTAGGCTTTAGAGACAGATGGGCTGGATTTCATTTATGGACCCACCACGTATTACTACATCTTAGTCTTCTTTGTATCTCCAAGGCCTACCACAGTTCCTGGCACATGGTAAATCGTCAGTAAGTATTAAACAAAAAATTCTTAGCATGGCTAAGCCTCAGTTTCCTTCTCTTAAAAAAATGGGATAATACATTCCTAACATAGTGCTTGGCAAAATGTATGTGTTCAACAAAAATTAATTTCCTTTCTTACCTTTCCTTCCTTGTGGTCTCAGCCACTGTATTACCCAAGTAGCTTGTTATCTGAGTGCACAGGAAACCTGTGCTAATATGCTGTTATTAGCTCAATTCTTAGAACAGAGCAGGGAGAATGATTTTCTCTAGCTCTTATTCATACAATAATTTCCTAAAATGTCAATTATGAATGAACCCAAATTGCAAAATGCATCCTAGAGTCTGAATCAGGTTAGAAGATACACTAAAGCTAATGAAATAGCTAATCTGGAAACATTTTGGGATCCACAAAGCTCAGGAGTTGGCATGGTCTGATACAGAATTCAAAATTCATTCCATTCATAATCTCCTAATGTTGCCTTTTCAAGGGACATAGATGAAAAGAATTAGATGGAAATTTAACCTAGTCTTATTGTTGTTGTTGTTAAGTGATATATTTTTTTTAGTTTTTATGTTAGATTTGGCTTGGATACTGAGACTGCCATCCAGGGTGCAGAATGCAAAAAGGCAAATACTAGAAAAGGTTAAGTCTTGACTTTTCTTTCATGACATTTGGTGGCTAATTAAGAAATTTCCCTGCAATGTTGTTTGTTTTTTGTTTTTTTGTTTGTTTTTGTTTATTTTGTTCTTCTCCCTCAGACATTTCTAAAACAATGTAAGGTAGAAATGAAATCAAAGCTAGAACTATTGAAAATAAGTGATCCCCACCTTTGGTCTTAATATCATTGCTTCCCATCCATTTTGGCATATTGAGTTGGTAGAGTGGAGTACATGGTTGCAAACAGAAGGAATGGATTCGGCTAACTTATATAAAATAGGAATTTATAAGTGGGGGGAGAGATTGCAGTTGAGGGAGGCTCATAAAACTGAAGGGAAGAGGGAGGAAGTGGACCCAAGGGAAAAGAAGGAACCAGACTCCTTTAGAACTCTCCATTTCAAGGTATCTCACCAGATCTTCTGCCATCATGGGATGGCAGATATTTAGGAGGGAGGCTTTGATTGACCGGGCTCAGTGACATTTTCATCACTTATCTAGAGGAATGTGAGGAGCCTTCATTTACAGTCCCACCCAGCCTATACACCATGGGGGTGATATAGTTTCCCTAAAGGGAATTGGGATTTTGTCACCAAAAGACGAGGGGGGTGGATTCCCAATAACCAAAGAAAGAGCAGTTGTCCACTGTGTATCATTCCAAACTGCAATTTAGAAGAAGAATATTTTAAGTCAAGAGGTTCTTGATGAATGCATTCATGAATTTAACATTCAAATGTCAACAAGTCATTACTTAAATTTAGTGTTCTCTTATTTGAATTATTGGGAGTAATTTGAGGAAATGCCATTGTCTTTATAGATTGGATTAAAGACGGGAGTAATTTCCCTGAAGAATAATTTGGGGGTGGAGAAAAAGCCGTTGTAGTGGTGAACAAGTTGACCTTCTGGGCTTGCCTACTAACCTACTTTATAATCAACACTGAGTAATTCAATTTACCCAGCCTTGCAAATCATTGGAAAATAAATAAATAAATAGACCTGCAAAAATTCTGCTTGGCCTGCAAAATGTGCTTGGCTGTCATCCATGATACCACTTCTCCTCTTTCTCTCTATGGCTTCTCTCATGGACAAACTAAGAACACACAAGCTTTGAAATACTCAAGCACACTTGAACATCTCTCTTACATGGCTTCCTGGGAGCCAACACTCCTATCAACACACACCGAAAACAAACAAAAATGAGGGAGTGTAAAGGGAGAGAGATGATTGTTTTCTCATGAGGCTTCACATAATTCCTTTTCCACCAAGAGCATGTGGCAGGAGGTCATTTTTTGCAAATAAATTAACCTCTGTGCTCTTTAGGGTCAATAATACTTTCCCATTTTACTAGAGAATTTAAATTATTGACTGTGTTGTGTCTCCATTCCCTAGAAGGTGAAATGAAGGAATTCATGTTTTTGAAGTAGTTTCATTTCATGTCATTTATTTATTTATTAAAATTTATTTATTTATTTTGAGAGAGAGAAGAAAAAAAGCACGAGTCGGGGAAGGGGCAGAGAGAGAGGAGAGAGCGAGAATCCCAGACAGGCTCCGCACCGACAGTGTGGAACCCGATGGGGTGGGGTGGGGGGAGGGTAGCTCACCCTCATGAACCATAAGAGGGAAATCATGACATGAGCCGAAACCAAGAGTTGGATATTTAACTGATTGACCAGGCGACCTTTGAAATAGTTTTTTAAAAGGTTGGTATTTTGCTAATATTATTTTATTAATCCTTGACAGTTTTTGTAAGATGAGGTAGTGACTAAAAGCACTACCCACACTTTCTAGTGATGCACAGAGAAGGTTAAGTCTGCGACTTTGAGAATAAATGGGTTTCAGAATATTCAGAGAACCTTCTAGCACATGCTGGCCCAGCGCAAGATTCAGTAAGCGTCCTCTAGTTCAACATCTACATTCCCACGGTAGCTAATTTCTAGGACTGTAGAGGAAAGTCTATCTTCCAAACTGATTGCATGCCAGTTTTCTAAGGACTGCTTTAACTAGTTGTGCCTTTAAAATTGAACTTCAATATTTGGAGCACTCTGAAAAGGAGAGAATTAAGGGTCAGACATCTCAGTACTTCTCTGACAGCCCAGATACCTATTTAACTCCAGAAAAACATATCTTAGAAAGCCATGTTTGAACTCTTTATTAAAATAGACAAACAGTAGCAACAAAATAACTTGATAAGTTGTTGAAAAAAGCTTGTTGATGCAGAATAAAAAGTGGGAGGCTTGGAATTCCAGATAAAGATTCCAGCTCTGCCTCTTGCTAGCTGTGAGCAAATTAGATATTTCCTCTTAAAGCTTCTGTTTCCTCATCCATAAAATGAGGAAAATATATAGTGCAGGTTTGGCAGTGAAAATTAAATAAGGCTAATGTATGCAAAGAACTTGTGAACTCCGTGCATACAATATGGGTTCGGTAAATGATAGCTATTAGAAAAGAGAATCCAAACCTAGTAAGCAGGCTGACTCGACTTGGGGTTTAATATTTATTTGCTTTTTCACAGAAAGTAGATCACTAAGTTATTTTTCTTTTGATGAAAAGCAGATGGGCTCGAAATAAATCTCTGGTTCATCATACACCCTCAGACAACTCTCCAGGAAAGGGAGGTTTTTGCCCTCCTTTGCAAGGTCAGTCTCTTTCCTTTTTTTCCCCCAAATCTCTCCTCACCCCCGCAGGCACTTCTCCTTGATATGTTTAATTACTTCATAGCTTTTCTCTATAGTCTGTGTTTTATGCCTCCTTTCCTGTCATGCAAGAAAGATAGCTTATTTGATGATATTTCTCATTCACTAAAGAAAGTGCTAAGTCAAATAGCTATAAGGTCTGAAGAGGTGATGTTCCTCCTGTTGGGAAAGCCAGTGGCTAATAGCCATCATGATAACTTTAAATATAGATTATTATTATTATTGAGCTTATAGCACCTTGGCTGTTTGCCCAGCATGTCCTTGCTAACTCAGGGTCACAAAAAAGAGTAATTCTCTGCCACAACTCAATAAGACATGGGATCTGCATGATTAAGATGGCCTTAGCATTTGGAATCCTGAAATAATGGCACTCCAAATTAAATTAAAAATGGGTTAGATTGCTTTCAGGGAAGAATTGCTATTACCCTGTACCTTTCTTCTTGCTCCCCTCCAAAGTCTTTATTGATTTCATTGTTGCTCAGATCTGATAACATCTGTCCTATTGTTTGGGGGAAATTTAGGATGCTTACAAAGACGTACCAAATTAATGAATTAACAGAGGAAGTTTGGAGAAACAAAGAAAACAAGGTGATTTAAATACACACACACAGACACACACACACACACACACACACACACACACACACCCCTAACAGAGGTTGCTGCTATGGTAGACACGTTCTTTGATAAAAGCGGAGTGGAATTCTTTGTTCAATAGTTGCTTTCTGGGTAAATGTGTTTTGTCAGGACATGAGACCACTGGTCCTTGGACAACTCCAGCTCATTTGCCCCCCAGCAACCACGGTGCCCACACAGACCATTCTGATAATTAAATTCCCAGAAAACCTGTTCTGAATCACCCGATAATTGACTGAATTTGTATGTGGATGCCATTGCTGATGAGAATAAAACACCATGCAATAATGCTTTCAGTTTCACCATGGTTTTATTACCTTACTGGACCACCAGGGACCTGGTACATCCCAGGGGGAATGCTTTTCAATTTAATTAACCTGTAGACATTGAGCTTAAAGGGTAACAAACAATAGACAAATACTCCCCTTGCCCCTGTTTGTCTCTTATGGAGAATTACAACTACTAATAATAAAATAATTGAAATCCAAAGTAAAACTACATGGCCAGGCAGGTGATTGGGCAGGGAGGTTGGAGACCAAAGCTGCAGATGGCTGTCTGGGGCCTCTGTACACCAGCCCAGTGGCCAGGGACTCTCTCCCTTTACTACGAACTGGGAGGCAGAGAAGAAAGAATTAGCTACTTTTCATGGCTAGGATTTCAGGAGTCCCAGGAAAGGGCCCTGCTCCGTACAGCCTCTTTCCTCACCAGAACACTGAGCCTTTAACCAGAGAGGAAGCCATTGTTTCTATTGTTACAGAGAAGGCTTGGAATGTGAAGTCTCCTGGGCAAGGGAGGAGGTGATGTAATCTCATTAACCACGAGAGGCCGATGACCGATGTCACATTCCTCGAGGGCTGATTTTGATGATGAAAAAAGGGGGGAAAGACCTGGGTTTTGAAGAGGGCCGGGGAGAGAAACAGAGGCCAGGGGTTGGCATACCTTGCACTTTAAGCCAGGGTAGTTTTGTTGGTGAACCATCATCCCTTCATCATCTGAAAGCAAAGCTCCCGATATATGGATGTGTGTTAAGCATTTATTGTGTGCCAGGTTCTGTGAGAGGTACTTCTGCACACAGAACCTCTCGTGATTATCACAACAGGGCTGCAATGGAGGATTCGGACCCCCTTTTGCAGGAGAAGAAACTGAGGCTGGTATGCAAGAATTAACTTCTCTGAAATCACCCAGCTCCTATGTGGCAAAGCAGGAATTGAAACCAAGGTCAGCCTGATTCCACAAACCATAAGCTTTTTTACTCCAAGTTTCTACTGCAAAGCAGTAAGTAATTAGGATTCAGTGCTCTGATGTTATACCCAATTGCTTGATTGACCTCTCTTTTTGGGTTTCTCTTGGACATCTCAACTCAGTCTGTGCAGAAGTGAACCCACCATCTTGTATTAGACCATTGCCCATACCCCTTTCCTGCCCTAACCTATTCTTTCTCATACTTTCTTTTAGGAGAACTGTGTACCATCATTCATCTTTAGTCCCCTAAGATGGGAGTCTAAAAGTATGTCTTTCTCTTTACCTATCTGGAACCTCCCTACTCAGTGCCCTAATCTAATCAGTCCTATTGAGTATACCTTCCAAATATGTCTCAAATCAGCTTCCTTTTTCCTTTTCTCCATCTCCAATGTCATCTCCTTAATTCTCGCCCCAGTCATTTTTCCTCTGTGTTCATCTTGTAAAGTCCTAAGTGAATTGACCATAGTGCATCCTGCCCTCCCATGCCCCTATCATACCCAAACTGATGACAGGTTGGTTTCTTTAAAACCTAAAGCTTGGTACCTAACAAACGCTGAATGAATAAATGAGAAAATAAACAAAAAACAAATTAAAAACAAACCTACTCTCAAGTACAAAGACTAGAATAGCGACAAATCAGCTAGAAAAAATACAAGCTGTTTGTGTTCCTTTAAGTTGATGTAAGATACATACGCAGTGAGATATGAATCTTAAGTATAAAGTTCAATCAGTTTTGTCAAAATATATACCTATGTAAACACCACCTCAATCAAGATGTAGAACATTTTTATCAGACTGGAAATTTCCTTCGTGCCTTTCCCTGATGAGTAATGATATTGAGCACTTTTCCACATACTTATTAGCCAACCATATATCTGCTTTTGTGAAATGTCTGATCATGTTTTTCACCCATTTTTAGATTTGGCTGTTTTTAATTGCACATTTGTAGAAGTTCTTTGCAAATATAGATGAGAACTTTTATCAGATAAAACTAATGTGAATATATGTTTCTAGACTTGCTGTTTCAACTACTTGTATTTTTTGAGAAGGAGAAAAATTTGAGTTTTGCTAAAGTCTATCGGATAATTTTTTTTTTTCTTTTATGGTTAGTGCTTTTTGTGCCTTATCTAAAAAATCTTTGCCAACCTCAGGATTCAGTGATACTCCTTCTGTTTTCTCCTAGAAACTCGACACTGTAGCCATTATATTTAGGTCCAGAAGCCATTTAAAATCAGTTTTGTGTACAGTGAGAGGTAGAGGTCACAGTTTTGTTTTGCTTTGTTTTTTCCTAATAAAGATATCCACGACCACTTATTGAAAAGATTTCCTTTCCCCATTGAATTGCCTTCATTCCTTTGTTGCAAATCAGTTGACTTAATATGTGTCTGTTTCTGGATCTGTTAAATTCTAGTGACCTATTTGTCTATCTTGACCCCAATCCCACACAACTGATTACTATACTTTTATAATAGGTTTTTAAAACAGGTAGTACAACTACTCCCGTTATCAAAATTGTTTTGGCTACTCTAAACATTTGCATTTTTCCTATATATATATATTTTTTTTTTTTTTTAATTATCCTGTCAATTTTCACAAAGAAAATTCAACTGAGATTTTGATTGAGAATGTGTAGAATCTTTAGATCTGTTTGGAGAGAATTAACATCTTAACAATAATGACTTTTCCAAACCACGAATATGGTATATTTCTCTAGTTTTGGGGGGGGGGGGGGAGTATTTACCTTCTCATAGATGTAGGTCTCACATATCTTTTATTGGATTTATTCTTAGCAATTTGACTTTTTGATGTTATTTTAAATATTTTTAAATTTCATTTGTCAATTGTTTGTTGGTAGTATATAGAAATATACTTAAAATGTTCTACAGAAATAATCATGTGAATATGTGAATAAACTTCATTTCACTTTTTCCTTTCCAATCTTTAAGCTCTTTGTTTCTTTTTCTTGCCTTAAGACTTTCAGTGCAATCTGAATGGAAGTGGTGGAATTTGTATGCTTCCAATGTTGAAGTAGGTCCATTGATTCGCCACTGAACATGACGTTAGCTTTAGGCTTTTTAGATGCAGATATAGATCAAGTTAAGAAGAGTTCACTTATATTTTCAGTTTGTATGAAAATTTTTATCATGACTAAGTGTTGAATTATGTCAAATATTTTCCTGCCTCTATTAAAATGATCATACAGTTACTCTTTTCATTGCCCATTAATATGGTGAATTATATCGAATGATTTTAAATATTAAACCAGCCTTGCTGTTCACTTGGTCATGATGTATTATTCTTTTTATATTTCACTTACTTCAATTTTCTAACATTTTATTTAGGATCTTTGTATCCATGCTCACTAGACAGACTGGTCTGTAATTGTCTTTACTTGTTATGTCTTTCTCAGGTTTTCACGTCGGGGGTATACTGGCATAATAAAATGAGCTGAGGAGTCATTTATTCCTCTCCATTGCTCTCCATTGCCTTAAAAACACGTCTTTATAATCTTTTTGGTTTGCTTTTTGTTGTTCTGAGGCAGTGATTCTCAAACCACCTACAGGTTGAAGCAAAATAAAAATCGATGGCCCCTTTTCCCAGAGTTCCTGATTCAGTAAGTCTGCATAGACACCAATAATTTGCATTTTTAACAAATTCCTGGGCACCTGGGTGGCTCAGTCCTTAAGCATCTGGCTTTAGCTCAGGTCATGATCTCACCATTTGTGAGTTTGAGCCCAACATCAAGTGAGCCCCACTTCTCTCTCTCTCTCTTTCTCTCTCTCTCTCTGCTCCTCCTGGGATTCTCTCTTTCTCTGCCCCTTGCTTACTTGTGCCCTATAAATAAATAAATAAATAAATAAATAAATAAATAACAAATTTCTAGGTGTTGCTAATGTGGTTAGTCTGCAAACCAAATTTTGAGGACCACTTTTCTAGGGTTAAAATATGCATCTTTAATTTATCATAATTTATTTACCATCAATATTACACTACTTCACATAAAATGTATGATTTTCAACAATAAAATTCTATTTACTATCTTTTGTGCTATTGTGGTCATATGTTTTATATGTACCTAAGTAAACAAAATACAATTTTATCATTTTTTTATTTATTTTTTTAAATTTTTTTTTAACATTTATTTATTTTTGAGACAGAGCATGAACGGGGGAGGGTGAGAGAGAGGGAGACACAGAATCTGAAACAGGCTCCAGGCTCCGAGCTGTCAGCACACAGCCCGACGCGGGGCTCGAACTCACGGAGCGCAAGATCATGACCTGAGGTGAAGTCGGCCGCTTAACCGACTGAGCCACCCAGGCGCCCCTATCATTTTTTATTTAAAGAGTGAATTCCCACATAGACTTCTAGAACACCCTCTTCTGGAGTTTCCTCTTTTCTGGTACCTTATCCTGAAAATTCCAGGTATTTCTGCACTCTGGAATTCTGATCCCTGCCTTTTCAACTCAGCTAGGTGGCCATTGTATTTCAGCTCAAATTTTCCACATTGTGACAGGAAAATGCCTACCAGAAGAAAGCAACGGAGGTTCCCCTTATGTGTATCTCTTCTCTCAAGGATTGCAATTCTTAACTGTCTGTTGTTTAATGCTTTTTTTTTTTTTTAATTTTTTTTTAATGTTTATTTATTTTTGAGACAGAGAGAGACAGAGCATGAACGGGGGAGGGTCAGAGAGAGAGGGAGACACAGAATCGGAAACAGGCTCCAGGCTCTGAGCCGTCAGCACAGAGCCCGACGCGGGGCTCGAACTCACGGACCGTGAGATCGTGGCCGCAGCCGAAGTCGGCCGCTTAACCCACTGAGCCACCCAGGCGCCCCTAATGCTTAAAAATAGACACATCATATCCTTTGATCATCTTGATGCTTATTTATGGTAGGAGGGCAAATCAGGTACCAGTTTTTCCTGCATGGTTGGGAACAAACCTTTGAAAGTTGTAATCTTAAGGTTCTATGACTGAGTACAAATGTATTTGGTGAAAACAATGTAGTAGAAACTGAAGTTTCTGACTGCAATCCCTTCACCCAACCCTATACACACACATACACCAATTATCTGCAAATTCTGAACTCTGATTACTGTTGGGTGTTACAATGGGCTAAGACTGTATGGCTAGGACTTTGACTCCAAAGGTGTTTTACCTTTTTTTTTTTTTTTTTTTAAATGAGTTGTCATCAGTTAAAAATTTGGAGAGTTTGATGTAGAAGTCCAGAGTTTCTGGGGCACCTGGGTGGTTCAATTGGTTAAGCATCCGACTTTGGCTCAGGTCATGATCTCACGGTTCGTGAGTTCGAGCCCTGCATTGAGTTCTGTGCTGACAGCTCAGAGCCTGGAGCCTGCTTCGGCTTCTGTGTCTCCCTCTGTCTCTCTCTCTGCCTCTCCCCTGCTTGTACTCTGTCTCTCTCTCTCTCTCTCTCTCAAAAGTGAATAAACATTAAAAAAAATTTAGTAAAAAAATTTAAAAAAGAAGTCCAGAGTTTCTACTTCTTTGAAATGGAAAGATGTGGGGGCACTCAATGAACATGGCAATAGCAGCCTATGGTAGAGTAGTGGTTGCTTTCTTTGGAGAGGATAGGTGTTTTCCGATTTGCCTCAGTCCCAAGCCAGTCCATTTTACAAAGTTACATTGTCTCTCTGATCCCTGCAGGGTTTGTATATGTCCCCCTGGCATGAAGGCAGATTATCTTACTCACAAATAGCATGCCCACCATATCCAGTGTGACCCACCCCTTCGGTGCCACATTCCCCATGACAGTTTTATGCTATGAATGCACCTAGTTTTCCCACACTCCTTATGGGGATATTAGCACTAAGGAAAAGAAATAAAGGAGCAGGAAGCAAAGACGTAGAATGGAGTTAAACTTGGCTGGCATAGCCCTGATCTTCATGCAGGTGGAAGTTCATCAAGAAGTAGTCAGGGGCCGGCCACACTGCCTGCTCCCATTCTGATTCCAAGGTTAAGACGCATTTATGCCTTTCAGCCAACAAACCTCTGTCTTTTTAAGACCTTCTCAGATATTGCTTTCCTGGAAATTCAATTTGGCCCTGCTCTGAATTTTATTCTCATAGTTTTGCTTGAACACTCAAAGAAATGAAAAATCATATTGTTTCGCTTATGCAATAGGGATATGGTCTGTGTGTTTTATAATCAAAATGCAGTTTTTTCTTGAATTTGCTGTGTGTGTGTATGTGTGCATGTGTTTTGAGGGATAATAATATTAACTAAGATGCTTTGGCTACTTACTATGTACTAGGCACTCTGCTAAGCATTTTATATGAAAGGTGAAGTTTTATCTTCAACAACAATCCTGTGAAGTAGGAATAATTGTTTTCTTAGTATAGGTGGCAAATGAGGCACAGAGAACATACATACCTCGCCAGAGACCTAATGGCAAGTAAGTGGTGAAGCTGGAATTTGAAATCTCTGAATTGAAAATGATGAAATATCCGAACCATGTACTAGCCCGTGTGTGCCCTTTGACTCCCTGTAACGGTCATAAGCAAGAGTGTCAAAGTCACGTGCAGACACCCCACTTAACCACCACTCTAGCAAGTCCCTGGGTTGCACAATCCAGAGGGATCTTTCAGACCTAGAGTTATGCTCTGAGGTGGCCCTGGAGACTCAATCATCCACTAGGAAAAAGAGCCCACCCACTAAAGTTTCTGCCTTTTTAGAGTACAAGTCAACAAAACATGTGAAACAAACCACAAAATGTCGCAATAAAATAACATAGAAAGTGAGTATCACTCTCTATGCTCTACACGGAGTTTGCAGCTTGTCCCTGTGTATTGACCTCCGAAAGCATGAAAGACAGAGGCTTGAAGAAAATCCTGTTAGTGTCCCCAGGGCTAAAAGCTCTGGAAAGACTTAGCTGAGGCCACCAGGTAAACCTTGAGGAGTGTTCTTTTTTCTCACTCAGGGCCATGGAGCATTGAAGTTGGAAGAAGCCTAGGAAGATATTTTTCTCCAGCCATCTTGCTTGGTAGATGAGGGTTGGTAGATGAAGGCCAGAGGTGGGGTCTGACTCCCCGGATACTAGGTCAGTGAAGGCAGAGTTGAGTGCAGAACCAAGGCCTCCTGGCTCTCTGATACAGTGCTTTTTTTTGTACACACTACACTATGGCACCTATTCTGGGCAGACCGTAAGGCTGCCCTCCAAGTTCAGGCGACAGGAGCAGAGGAAGAGCAGGAGTGATGGCATAGCTGGCAGTGACATAACGGCGATGGTTCAATCAGAAGCCAAAATATCGAGTTACTAAAAATAGAAATGTCTCCCATCCATTGCCACCAAAATTTTTTCTCAGGAATTCTCCAGCTGTCTTCCAGGATATTGGAAGTAAAGGGAAACAGAGGCTATTCTTTTTACTTACTTGGTTAATTCTCTGATAATTCTCAGGAAGCAGAAAAATTAAAATTGTGAGGGCCCTAGGACACACTGACGGGTCTATGGAGCTCCTCGTTTGGTTCCATCCTTTGACGTGGCGTCACAGCTTGAGTTCTTTCATGGGTAGTGTCGTAAATAAAGAAAATGGGCTTGCAGAGGTGAACTGATTTTCCTAAGGCTACATATCTTCTCAGTTCAGAGCACCTAGAACCTCTGCATTTTTGGCCATTCCTTCTGGAGATGGGTAGCCATCAAATCAAATATATCTAAATTTAAGGGAGACATCAGTATGGGGAGGCAAATTTTGAGTACAGAGTGGGGATAGTCTACCCATAGACCAATATAGCTCTCTAGCCCATGACCACGGCCAGGCACTCAATTTCCCTAAGCTTTAATTTTTCTCATCTACAAAATAACAACAATAAAGCTGCCTTGTATGACTCATATAAAGATTTCATGGCTATCTTTGCATTACATAAAGTGGCTTTCGTGTAGTAGACATTCAAGAAATGTTAGAGCTTGTTCTTTCCAATATCCTCTGTCAGTGGTCAAGATATTCAAGAGGGGCAAGAACAAAAAATCTATAACTGGTTAGGTATAATCAAGATATTAACAGCAATACATACCCACGACTTCAGTAAAGCTTCTGATCAGACTTCTCCACAGCAGAGCCATTTGTTCCCCATGTATGGAGTACACATGTATGGAGTTTTTAAAAGTTTTTATTGCAGTTCTTTTTAGTTAACACATAATGTTTTATTAGTTTCAGGTGTGCAACACAGTGATTCAACAATTCCGCACATCGCCCGTAGCTCATCATGACAAGTGCGCTCCTTAATCCCCATCACCGATTTCACTCATCCCCTCACACACCTCCCCTCTGTTAGCTATCTGTTTGTTCTCTATAGTTAAGAGTCTGTTTCTTGGTTTCTCTCTCTCTCTTTCTTTCTCTCTCTTTCTTTGTTTTCTTTCTGGAATTTCACAGACGAGTGAAATCATATTGTATTTGTCTTTTTCTGACTTGTTTCTCTTAGCATTATACTCTCTAGCTCCATCCATGTCATTGCAAATGACAAGATTTCATTCTTTTTTATGGCTCAATAATACTCTGTTTTATGTATATATATACCACTTCTTCTTTATCCGTTCATCAATCAATTGATGGATACTTGGGCTGCTTCCAGATCTTGGCTATTGTAAATAATACTGCCATAAACATAAGACTCTATGTGTCCCTTTGAATTAGTGTTTTTGTATTCCTTGGGTAAAGACCCAGTAGTGCAATTGCTAGATCATAGGGTAGTTCTATTTTTAACTTTTTGAGGACTCTCCATACTGTTTTCCACAGTGGCTGCACCAGTTTGCATCCCCACCGACAGTTCGCAAATGTTCCTTTTTGTCCACATCCTCACCAACACTGGGTTTCTTGTGTTTTTTATTTTAGCCATTCTGACAGATGTGAGGTGATATCGCATTATAGCTTCAGTTTGCATTTCCCTGATGGTAAGTGATGATAAGCATCTTTTCATGTGTCTGTTGGCAATTTGTGCATGGGTTTAAAAGAGAGACTAGTTGAATAAAGACCTTGGATGGGTCCCTCTTCAAAGGCTATACACTCTGATACATGCATATGACGGTCCTGTTCTCAGGTTTTGGAAATGGGAAACAGAAGTCTAGGAGGTTGAGTTACATATGTCAATGATAAACCATAAACTCTAGTTATGATAAAGATATCTTTTATGGGCTTATAAACACAGAACTGATCACAAGTGAAAGTACTTAGTAAACGGCCAGAAATTGACATAATCAACTGTGACCAGATCTGTGTCTTCCCAGCTGCCATCTCACTTTTCTAAGAACTGTCTACCCACCCAAATGGGTGGGCTTTTGTAGCTATATTTATATTGACTGACATGTCTTTTACTGGCCATAGCTGATTGGATTACAGATGAACAGTATGATGTTCACCATGTGCAAAAGGTGCTGGTGGGAAGAGAGAAAAAGATTAAGTAGGCACTGGGAGAGAGGCGGAGGCAAATGACACCACGGTCATAAGAAGGTTGGCAATAGCCCCCTTGGTCCTAAGGATTGTCCAGTCCCTATTTCCCTCTTTCCTGGATCACACCGGTTGTTGAGTTCTATGAGACAAATATGGATTCTTCTAACAAATTCTCATTTTCACATTGAGTCTGTTTGATACTTGTACTAAAAATCTCTTTATTGAGGCAGTGTCTATGATGATTAAGTGGTCAAGGTTATTATTCAGCCTCCTTGTACTGGAAGTGTCTTGTTGGGAAGGATGAGTTTCTCCTGCGGTGATCCAAGGGAGAAGGGCCTCTGCCAGAAAGTTACAACAATCTCTTTGTTCAAGGTTATCTGCCATGTACTTCTATTTCCCCTTTTATGTACCTGTGTTCTCCCCAACTAAACTGAAAGCTTCTTTAGGGAGATGACTCTCCTTACTCAACTTTTCATCCTCTGTAGCACCTGGACCGTAATGCTATTAAATTTGCTGACAGTGTTTATGTAAAAAGAAAAAGAAAAAAATAATAAAGAAACTTTCTACTTCAATAATTTTGCATTTGGGCAAAACTTCTTTTGCCTCGATTTAGGAAATAATCACATTTCTTTCCTTTTTTTGTTGTTGTAACCAATCTCTCGCCTCAGCTTTGTGTCAATGAGGAGATAGGTTTATTTAGCCAGTAATTTCCACTGCAGAAAATCTTGGGCCCAGATTGCCCTGCAAAAGCAATATGTTCTGTTTTATTTTTATATTACATTATATTTATTTTAATTGCATTCTCCATCTGGTCAAAGACAGCATTAGGCACCATAGATGGAGAAAAGAAACAAAGAGATATCTAACCATGATAATAACTGGGATTATTATTTTTTAAAAAATCATCCAAGGGTACTATAACCCGCAGGCACGAGACACGAAACAATAGCCCTCACGTTAAAGAGCTCTAGAAGGATTCTGGAGAGGAAGAACAATGAAGGGAAATGGACCAGACCAGGACTCCTAGTGTCCCTTGAATGGCCCAGAGTGGACTCTTGCACTCACCCCACACTTGGAACTAGTTCTAGGACAGTGTGGGCCCCAGTGAGAAATGATACATATAACCCCCGAGCTATCTTGAGCATTTCTACTATTTCCAAAGTAGTTTCAGCAGCTCATTAATGCACAGTTCCAGTCACATGTTTTATGAATAAACTTTAAAGAGACCTCCATGAGAGAGGTCATTTTCTTCTCATTTCGGGGGATGTTTCTGCAAAACTCTGCTAGCACCTGGAGGTCTTCCAAATGAAGCTGATGTTCTGTCAATGGTTTAGCAAGTCAAAAACCAAATCCTAAAATTGGATGCCTGCAGTGGACAGCTAGGCGCTCGGTTTCCAGGTTAGGATGGTTTATGAGAGGTTGTCAGAGATGCTGAATCAACTGTTCCTGCTTTTAAATCTGAACAAATGAGGGGACTCGAGGGGAGGGTTTACACGTGAAAGTTTGCCAAAAACGAGTAGGTGGTGACATTCCCGACGATGATCCATCTCTCCTCCCACCCTCTGCAGTCTATCGCTTAGGATAGTTTATGTTTCAAGAAACAAAAATCCATTTGAAACTGGCATCAGCAACTAATGGAATATGTTGGTTCACATACTGACGGATTTAGGGGTATATGGCTTCCCGGACGGCTGGAAGCAGAGATTCACCATATTCTCAGGGCTCTGTTGATTTGAAAGCCTTTTGTCCACTTTTCGTGTCAGATCTTTTCTTCAGGTTGGTCCCAGGCTCAAATTCCAGAAATGGAATCACATCCTTTTCCCATGTCAGTCAGAAGACAAGACTACATCTTTACTAGTCTTTAATAAGACAAAAGAAGCGTTTTCACCCAGGACTCCAAGAAAAAGTTTCCTTGTATTTTATTGGCCCAAACCAGGTCATGTGCTCACTGCTAAGGCAATCCTTGTGCTTGGGAAGGGGTGCGTTGGCTCTGCAGATTGGCTTAAGTTTATCAGAGCTCATCTCTGGAACAGAACAAGGTCATTCCCGTTGAAAGTGGGGCCTTTTACCAAGGGGAATCTGTGATGCTATCATGATGAAAGGGGGGAAATGGATACAGGCAGCGAAATCCCAGATACCTACTACAATGTTCAGAGCCATGAAAGTACCACTGTCCAAACCTTTCCCTAGCTGGGCCCCTTTCACTTACAGTTACTACTCTTAATGCTAATTTCAGTATATTTTGCAGAATAATTAAAGAATCTGTATACCAACAAAAGGCAGAAAAGGACAGCTGTTATTCATCAGGGGAGAGACTTTGTGTCCTGAGAGGTCTAACAGGAACTGTCCTTGAAACAGCAAGCCCAAACAGGAAGGTGGGTTTAACCATTAGAATGAAAGAAGGCTGTCCTAGACACAACTGGTTCCTCACCTATATCCCTTTTATCAGGTTACAGGCACCTTTCCCCAGCTGCTAAGAGCTAACAGCTTGAAGTTCCCCATTCTTTGGGGATGAACTGTGATTGGCTGATGGTCGTTAAGCCTTCCTCCCTTACTCCCAGCCAATCACCAACTGATGAGATACAAAAGCCCCACTCCCTTTCCACAAGCTGGGACCCACCTCTGGTGTGTTTTATCTCCTGAATGCCTGTGCTTCAGGGTGAGGCTAGACTCTAGCATCCTTGCTCAGCTCTTTCCCCTTCCTTTTGATTCCCTTACAACTTCTCCTTGAAGAGCAGCCCCTGCATAAATACACCACCTGAATCTCTACCTCAGACTTTGGTTCTAGAGAACCTGACTTAAAACAGAGGCCACATGGTATAGAAGAGGGAAAATCAAAATACAAACTAACAAATGGGAACCAGGAGCCTTTGTTCAAGATGAGTTCCCAGAGCTAATGCATTATAAGAATCAGAAGGTATTAGAATGAGTTAGGACTTTACTGTTTTCCCAGGAACAGGAGCCCCCACTCCCAAAGCGACTTAAATGTAAAAGGGATGAGGTATTAGAAAGGACTGGGTGCCACAGAGGACCTAAGGGCTGCAGGCAACCCTCGGTAGAAGGCTGTTCACAGAATGGGCAGCATCAGCTGCTGCTTCTTTCCTGCTCTCTCTCACTCTGTGCTGGCTTCATTGTTTTCTTCTCTACTCCCCAGGACATGGAGGTGGAGGAGGGGACAGAGTTACCCCAGAGCTATGAATATTTCTCTCTTATACCCAGGAGATTGGACTGGACTCCATTGTCCAGTTTGGTTCCAAGAGAGGGAACTTTGGCTGACTTATATCAAAGATGCCCCGGACCAATCAATCGGAGCCAGGGAGCAAAGTTATTTAGCAACGACGACTGCTTACTAGTCATTGACACCACAAACAGAGAGACTTTTTTTTAAGGTTATTTATTTATTTTGAGAGAGAGAGAGAGAAGAGGGGAGGGGAGGGGAGAGGAGGGAGGGGAGGGGAGAGGAGGGAGGGGAGGGGAGGGGAGGGAGGGGAGGGGAGGGGAGGAGAGGAGAGGAGAGAGAAGAGAAGAGAAGAGAAGAGAAGAGAAGAGAGAAAAGAGAAAAATCCCAAGCAAGCTCAGCACTGTCAGCGCAGAGCCTGCCTTGGGGCTTGAACTCACAAACAGATCATGACCTGAGCCAAACCAAGAATGAGACACTTACCCAACTCAGCCACCTGGGCAACTCAGAGAGACTTTAAAACCCAGTTTCCAGGTTAGATGGGTTATCTGGAAATACAAGCTTAAGAAAAATGGAACCAAGAATGATTTGACCAGAGGGGAGAAGGCCTGAAGAAATACCAAGACAACTGCATTCAGATACTCAATAAGTTGTCATGTAGAAAAAGAAATAAGGCTGGTCTCTGCTGCTTAAGAACATAAAAAAAGTACATGAAGTGTCAAATAGAGAGAGGCAGAGGCAGATTTGTGCAGAATAAAAAGGAGCTTGCTAACAATTAAGGATGTTCTATGTGAGGGAATGGGCTTTATTTCCAAGTCTACACAGTCCTCGCAAGTGTCCAGGAAAAGACTGAAGGTTAACAGGGGTAATACTAGCTGCCATTGTTGAATACCCGCTACCTGCCAGGTTCCATGGTAAGTGTTTTGTATACACTATCTCAAATTCTCACAATAATCCTGCAAGACAGAAACCCTATTATTCCATTTTAGAAATGAAGAGCCTGAGGTCTAGAGGATTAAGTGACTTGTTGAAGATTGTATTACTTATAAGGGGCAGAGCCTGGATTTGAACCCATGTCTGTTTAATTCCAAAGTAGAGATGTTGCCAAGTAAATTACTGCCTCAGAGGGCAGTTAGATTAGACAACTATTAAGGATTATCAGAGTAATTTTGCCAATGTACTGGATCTCAGTTTCTGCCCAGTAAAGTTCATGACCTCTGAAGTCTTTACCAAAGAAAGCATACCATGATTCTAAGTAGGACCTTCTTTTGGGAGAAGAGACCAGATGTTCTACCTCAGTGAGGTCAGAATAAAAGAAAATCGATCTGTCAGTAAGTATAGGCCGCAATGATGAACAATTCCAAAACCTCAATGGCTTATCCCAATACCTCCAGCAGAGGTGAGCCAGGGAGCTCTTCCCATGACAGTCAGGGACCCGGGCTGATGGCTCATGCTTGCATTACCACAGCTGCAGCAGGCAAAAAGCACAACGAATTGTGCACAGGCTCTGGAAGCTTCTGCCTAGAAGCGACACACATCCCTTCCAGTGACATATCTTTGGCCAACTCCTGGTCACAGCTAACTTCAAAAGAGGTGAGGAAGTATAATCATATCACAGGACCAGTGATGGAAAGACATAGATTTGGGATTGTACTAATGAGTTCCACAATAGGAGTTTGACAACAACAAATAGTAAGAGTTCACATTAAGTAATCATGATAATTAAGAATTCCGAGAGGAAATTGTGAAAATACAGTGTGAAATTCATTCTCTGAAAATTGGGGGGACCATAAATTGGCTCACCGTACCAGGCTGCCAAAAGATGAACCAAGCCGGTCATTTTCATTCTGTGCCATGGAATGCCTCAGATACCTCTGTAAAAAGTTAAGGGTGGGGTTCTGGATTCCCCTCCTTTTCTCTCCTCAACTATTTTCACCTGTTTCACTTGGGGTGTGTGTGTGTGTGTGTGTGTGTGTGTGTGTGTGTTTACGTGTTTGATGGACTGGATGCGTTTTGCTTCTCAGCATCCGTTCCTTCTTTCAACCAACACCCCAATAGTCACTTGAAGAATTACTTTTTCTATATTGTATGCAACCTTAAGATGTCCTATCCACCAGTCAGAGACCACCGGCTCCTTTTACTTGCAGCTCTCATCATCCAGGTACAGCCAAGCATGTGATCAAAGCTTAATCAGATTCTCCTTAGATTTTGACCCATAGACCTGTGACTACAACGGCAAAAGAAATGGTCAGAATTCATTCAAGACCACTTTGGTTCCTGCTACCTTGTGTATTCTCAGTCTTATGCTCCCATCCTTCCTTCAGTCATATGAAAATACTAATATATTTCCAGTAAATTCCCTTATGCTTACAACCAAATAACCTTAAGTGGATAAAGTTTCATTAAGATTGGTTTTTCTTTTTTGCTTGTTTGTTTTTTACATAGAGTTCCACTGCTAAAATATTAGAATTTGTACCAGATGGTTTCAGATGTCGTTCCTAGTCCTATGTGTTTAAGTTTAAAGAACAATAACAGAAGAAAATGCTTATTGCAGATCAGGCAGCTGACTCAATATAAACATTACCACCAACGGGGAACCACAAAGAAACCTAGGTCAGTAATATGCTTGCATAAAAAATGTCTCAATATCTTTCCCACCGATCTTCCTGCACTGGCTTGTGAAATGCAGCTCTTTCTAATGTCCAAACATTCAAAAGCTGCAGGCTTGCACATTCTGGGGCTGTGTGATTTGGGTTTCCTTTGTGAACCTCACCCTATACTTCTCTCTGTAATGGAGGAGAAAGATCATTGTCCCATGCACTTGCTGACTTTGAACGAAGTGCTCTTTAGGTTTGCGCCATTTCTGTACAACGGAGACACCATTTTTGGTGAATAATTTGTATGATCCTGGCACTACCTCCTCAATCTTCCTGGCTGATATTTACGAGTTTAAATATGGCTAATGATATAACAATCCTGCCAGATGGTCAATAGGAACTACATGGATTTAGATATCTGAGCATCAGGCAAAAAGCTTGATTCTTTTGACTGAGACTCAAACATAAAGCCACTTCTGGAAAATAATTTAATTGTGAGGCGTCGTAAGCACTGTAAGAAGTAAACAGAAGTAACCAGCTCAGATAAATGAAACAAGAAAGAATGGTCTTAACATGGACCATACATTCTTGTCAGCCGTTGTGTCTTCAGGGCCGGCCCGTGTCTTAGGACTCTCTGCTCATGGGTTCTGTCTGGACTACTAGTTATCAAAGGGGCTGCAGACAGTTAACGCGTCTCCTCTGTGATCTTCCCAATATTTACTTATTTTGTTTGGAGGACCTGGCTGCCTCGTTGTAACTGTGCATAGATTTTCCTGATCGTTTTCATCACCTTCGTGGTCTCCACTGCGTTTCTCTTGTAAAGTGTCTCGTATGATAGTCTGAATATCCATCCTGTCGTGCTCTGTCTAGGGGGTGCTTTATACTCTTGTTCTCTGCCGAGTCTCTACCCTGAATGTCTGCCCATTCTGTAGTGCCCCCCGGCCTCCCTGTCTCTGCCTCTCTCACTTGCTTATCGACGGTGTCCTTTGAACTCCCAGCACCCATGCCGAACAGCCCAGTTCTGCGCTCTGAATTTTTTCTCACTCTGTGCCAAATGGATACATCTTCCTACTTGCTCAGAAAGTAGCTGGGCTGCTGCAGAAAGGCTGGCCTCTTGAAAGAACACCATCCCAGCACTCAACACTGAGTTTTATCTGTAAATTTCCATTTGTTTGTTTGCTTTGTTTTCTAACTTTTAAAGTATCACTCGGCTGTGGCAAAGGCAGGCGTATATCAAGTGCTGTCGGCAAAGCATGGAGACGCTCCTCCCGTGCATTTATTGTCTACACTTTAAAGGCTTTGAGTGAGGATTACTCTTAGAATTAGGGAAGAGGGTTGAATGAAGAAAGCGTTTTAACGGAAGAAAGGATTTGTGGAGACTATAGCACAGAGTTCGACCGGAAGAGGGTCAAGGAAGACAGAAAACAGCTAGCTTTCTATAAAAATTAAAGGGAAATCACATACAGACCCTGGAAGAGTTCAAAGACACGTAAAGACTGGCTGCCGCTCCTTTAAGTATCATTTTCCTTTGTACAAATTTCCCAAGCAACCCACCTGGCTGACCTTACTGCTCTATCATCCATATGGAGGTCTCTGGCAAAGTCCAAGAAGCTATAAACAACAACAAAAAATACAAATAAGAACCCTGGAAATAGAGACTCAGGTCCCAAGCTATGAACACAGCTAGCAAATTATGTGAAGTTACTAAAGAGTCGTCGCAGTCCTCCTGACCCTGACCTTATAAGGCTCATTCATTCTTATAAATGCGCCTGTGGAAACCAGCCTCAGCCAACAGCTTCCTTCAAGGGAAAGATATTTGCCTGTCCTCTCTTCCATCCTCCATCTTTTAGTCTGTCCTGAGATGTCGCTGTCACGTCTTGGGAATTACAGCATCAGTCTGCCACACCAGTAATGCGGTCAGCGTGAATACCTTTCTTAACGTGTGCATCACACACGGTGACTCTGTCCATGGCCACTATTCTCCTTTGTCCCCACTCCTCCCCGTCACCCCCACATCAGCATTTCCCTAGCCGTGTGGGATCCGGAGCCAGCCTTGAGAACAGCTCTGCCTCTCAGGGGAGAGGCTGATCGGCTATGCTCTTCACCCCGAACGAGGAGCCCTTTCGCTTGAAAAGAAAGATGTTTTATTTCCTCCCGGATGAGAATAATGAAATATTCCTTGTAAACCTGGAAATTAACATGCAGACAATACATGTCCTTCAGTTCCCTTTTATTGGTCTTCAGAGGTGAGCCCAGGAAGAGCTGTAAATACGTATCACGGTCGCTGCTGGCCTGGAAGTACTGAAACACTGCTGACAGCCAGGCCAATTGTTGCTGTCTGGTGACTCCAAGAGCCCCCTCCCATCTCCTCCCCCCACCCCCCGCCATCTCACTTCCATCTCCCTACCCTGTTTACAGTGACTTTGAGACTGGTAAGAAGCATTTTGAGGTGACACTCCAGCCGCTGTATGGTCTGGAATGCATTATAATGCTATGTCTCAATTACAGTGTTCTTTGGTTGATGCAGAAGGCATGAGCCAGGGTCCAGCCTTAGAGCACACTGCCATCTCCTGGAAAACCCTCTATACACGAGGCCTGCTGTCATTGCTCCTCTCGTGCCAGGGATCGGAAAACAGGCCTTGGTCATGGCCCGCTGTCATTAGCACCAAAGATCTGGGTGCACCGATCTGGGTGTCCCTTCAAATGGGAACACACCAGTTCCTGAAGGAAATGCAAAGGTGTTGTATTGGCATCTTAATTAAAAGCAAGTAACTAGGTTGGGGAGGCCACTGGTGCCGAGACTGTGATTACTACTCCTGCCTTCTGCTCCCGATGCTGGTAACAGACGCTGCTTCCTGTAAATGAGTGCCTGGCACCGGTACAATCCTGCCCTCGGGATCTTGAGGAAAAGCAGCAACCTTATTCACACTATTAAGGACAGCACTGAGGACTCTGGGAAGAAGTCACCGGCCCAGGGAGAGTGTCAGAGAGAAGAGAGCCCTGAGTCCTTCAGCCATTTGCTCTGTGGCAATTGTTTATCGAGATCCCACTTTACAGACAGACTGGGATAACTAATGAGATATTTTCAGAAAGCACCAAAGACACAGAAAAGCACCTCTGAGTTTCCATTTACATTCACAGCCTATGAAGACCACCCAGCAGTGTCGTAGGGGGCCGGTGGATTTCCTAAGACACAGCTTTAGTGATTAGAGCTGGTTGGTCGTCAGATTTTGGCTGGAACAAAATGCATTTGGGAAGATATCAGACTTTTCATCATGAATAAGAATAGGGTAACGGATTTCTCTACTAACAGCTTTCTTTTGAAATAAATGATTATCCGCATAAAGACAAATACAAAATATTCTCATTAGCTGAATTAATTGATTTCAGTTAACTAACTGAATTGCTTAATTTTCACTAGCCACCCTCTCAATGAGTAGTTCTTATCTCTTGGAAGACCCTTTGAGCAATCTGAAAACGTACGTATCCTTTCCCCGGGAAAATGCGTACATGTTCCGCATATGATTTAAGAAAGTTCATCACCATCATCATCAAAGCCAATTAAAATGCAGCTAGAATTCTTTTGCAAGCCTGCCTTTAAGTTTTGGGTCTCCTGGGGGAAAAGAAGGGCCACAGGAATATTTGCAAATGAGCTGACCTTTGGGTTGGCACCTGCAAGGAACGGCCAGGAATATTCCCCTTCCCTTCCATTCCCTGGCCTTATACTGAAAATAGATTTAAATGTTTGAGAATCCTGGATTTGCAGACACACATACCTGAGAACACCTTGGTTCAGCCTGGCTCCAGGAAAACAGAGTGGAAGCACGTGTTCTGCTCTGGCACCTGGTTGGACTCATCCTTTGTTTTAACCCCCAGAGAGCAACCCTAATGCAAGTAATTTGAGAACACAGCCTTCCACGTGACAGGAGGATCAGACACCGCCTCTTCTGACAAGGTCATGGTGGTAGCCCCACAACCCTTTCAGGGGACTCTTGTATATGAAGAAAGGAGCACATCTCATGACATGAAGGGTGGGATGGATTGTAAAACCTACATTAAAATAGCAATAAAACACTGACATACAGAATTTATCCCAAGGTTTGGGCTTCTCACCAAAGACTTGTATCTTTGGCTCTGTGTTTTCATCTTTGTCATCAGTTAATAGCAGGAAGCCTTTTGTCTTCCCTTTCTCATCTGTTGCCAGAGGCTGTATGGTCACATGAGCACGTTCTGATTCGAGCCTTCAAAGAAGTTTCTATTCTCCATTTTGGCTTTACGTGGATCACTCCAGCAGGCTACTGGGAACGCACCCTTGTTTCTCTGTCTGAAGGTGATGCAAATGGCAGTGTTTCATATCTATATAATACTTGTAACTTTTTGGAAATTTCTCCTACTTCAGCCTCATTTCTTTCCATTTAGCAAATGGGAAAACTGAAGCGCGCATAAGAGAAGAGAAGGAGCACGAGCTTCTTGCACACAGTAATGATGATGACAAGGAAGCACGAATCGGTTCTTGTATATTAGGCAGTTTGTTTCGCACATCACATGTCTTGTCTCGTTTACTGTCCCCAACAGCCCTATAAAAAGGTACGAGTATGATCCCTTCTTTTTAAGTTAGGAAACTGGGAGGAGATTCAGTTAGCTCTTGCCGCAATAACGCTGTGTAACAAACAACTACATGTTACCAGTCGCGTGCAACAGTAAGTAGCTACTGATGTCATGCATTTCTGGGTTTTCTGGATGTTGGCTGCACTCAGCTGGGTTCAGCTGGGGTGGTTCTTCTCCCTCTGTCTCTCATCCTCCTGGATCAGTGGACTAGGTGGGCCATATTCTCCCCGCGGTGCTGGTAGAGATGAAAGCAACAAAGTGGAAACGCACGAGGACACTAAAGTCATAGACTCAGGACTCATGTGGGGCTGATTCTTCTTAACATAAAACTAACCAAAGTGAGTCACATGGGTGAGCCCAAACTCAGAGAATGGGCAAGTACACCCTGCCCAAGATGAAACCATGGCAAGAGTAGACGTAGGGAAACATGAAGAACTGGAACCCAAGCTAGCTAAGAGGCAGGGTTAGAATTTGAACAAGACTTTAAACCCAAGTTCTTAACTACTATCTTACATCACAGGGACTTAACAAAAGGCCACCGTTGTTATCTTGAAAATGCAATTTGTCCCTTTATGGATTAAATGGATTACTGTAAACAAATGAGAGTAGGAGACAAAAGCTCTTAATAAGAAGCCATGGTGGAAGAATAAGAAATGGGACAGAGAAGGAATTGGTAACGATAAATCAATTACCCAGCGCTCACTATTTACAGAATACTTTGCTCCTATTTTATATCACCATTTCATAGCAAATGAGGAGAATGTCTCATTTTTGTCTTCTGTCTATACTGGCATGGGTCAAATGTTTTGAGATTCAAAGTCACTTTTAAGTCGTGATTTGGGACATGCGCCCCATTTTAGTGGCACGCTTAACTTTAGATAAGTCAGGTACACTGTACTCTCCTGGAAAGGGTGCAGGGGCCAGAAACGTCAGGCTCTGACCTCAAGAGGAACAGCAGGAAAGCAAGCCAACATCGATGAACCAGACGAAGACAAATAGAAAGGAATGGGCCAGTGGCTTAAAATGACCCACGAAGACTAATGAGATTGGGATAAAATACAGACACGGATAAAGAGTAGATGAATGACACATAAGAAACCTTTGCCTCCCAGGAAAGTAGGATGACCTAGTTTCTGTAACTTTGTAACCTCAATTTGGAGGTAGATGGCTAGTGTCAACCACAGATAATCTCATGGAAGGTCAACCCTTGTCAGGGCCAGTTATCCAAATGTCACCCTCCAGCAAGAAGCCAATGAAGGCTGTAGAAGAGGTCATTAAAAAAGAATTGACTGACCCCCTCAGCCATCTAGGACCTTCTCACTGGGTTTCCTCCTTTTATTTTTGGAAGTGATTTGTTGGGACTACCTTACACAATGATTCTACTTTCCATCTCCTCTTCCCCTAACCTGAAATCATATTTAAAGGACTACTGATAACCTGCTCTTTGCTGTACATGTTTATGCCTCATTGCTGTGATGCAGAAACTTGTCTTCTGGAAGGAACAGGGAAGAGATACCAGAGAGCCTAGAGAGGACCAAGAACAACTCTGGGGTCAGCCAAGGAAAAAGGCAATGAGAGGGAGAGGTACTTACAAGAGAAGGGAGACAATGGGGTGCCTGGGTGGCTCAGTCGGTTGAGTGTCCGACTTCAGCTCAGGTCATGATCTCGCAGTTTGTGAGTTCAAGCCCCCCATCGGGCTCTGTGCTGACAGCTCAGAGCCTGGAGCCTGCTTTGGATTCTGTGTCTCCCTCTCTCTCTGCCCCTAACCCACTTGCATTCTGTCCCTGTCTCTCTCAAAAATAAATAAACATTAGAAAAAAAATTGAAAAAAAAAAAGAGAGAAGGGAGACAAGATCCCCCTTCCTGGTGACATCAGTGAGGTGTGAGTCTCAGAGTGAGTCTCAGCGTCGGTGCTGAGGCCCAGCAGGTCGCCAAGATGTGGGGGAACCCTGTGGTGCATTCTGGAGTCATTCACTTATACTTTGCCTCCCTCCTCCACCCCATCCCTCCACCCCATCCTTCCATGCCAGGTGTCCTTGAAGGGCAAAACCCTCTTCAGTGGTGCCACTGTGAGACATCTTACTGATTCCAGAATAACAGAATGCTGACAAACCAGGAGACAGAAGAGAGAATATTGGGAAGATTTAGTCATTGATAATGACATCAGACATATCCTAGGCAAGGCAGGTCACCATGGTGGAGGACAGTTAACAGTTCAATATACCCAGGCATGCTTTCCTTTTTATTGTTACTCTATGGTGAGAGTGCCCTTCCTGTACCTTGGAATTTCCCATGAGGGCTGGGGAAAGGGGTGGTAGAAATAATAGTTAGTCTCAACTCCTTACGTATAGTGAGCACTTACTCTGTGACTAGTGAGGTGGTCTAGGGTGGACAAGTGACTTTGTCGTGGAAAACCAGCCCCCTTCCAAGTGTTTTACAAACATTATCTTACTGAATGTTCTCAACAACTGCGTAAGGTAGATTGTCTTAGTATTCCCATTTTATCAATAAGGCCGTTAAAACATAGGTTCAGTAACTTCCCCCAGATATACAGTCATGAAGTAAGGGGGCTGAGCTTTTGACCTTTTGAAGCCTTTTCAACAAGGCTTCAGAATTTTTGCCACTGACACTGCCTTGTAGTTTCTCCCATAGACGAAACCTGGGAATAGTCCATGAAAACAGTTACCTGTAGAACTCGTGGGGAGGCCCAGAGACATTGTTGCTACAATCAGGTTGACCTCATGATTAGAATGGGCTTTGGCTTTGGTTTGGGGGACCTTGAATCTAGTTTTGAATGTATGCCCAGCGCACAGTTCCAAGAAATGTTTGACTTGCTTCTTGGGAATATGATCCTCGGAATCTGTTGGAACAAATTCTGAGAGAGGCCCTTCCCTCTCCCTGGTAGAGTGGTCAGCTTTGCTTTCTGACTGACCGGTGCCCACCCATCCTTCTTCCTCTACAAGTGCCTGACTTCACCCCTTGTCTCAGTCTATATGGTTTGGGAGAGCTGATCTATGAGTAGACATGTGGCCCAGGCCTGGATATCAGCATATTCCCACTTCTTGACCCAAGGAGGCCCATTCTTGGGTCTTACTGGAACTACTGGAAAAGAGAAGCACTTTTCCTGGTAGCAGAGAGGCTAGGATACAGTCCTGGAGCTGTTAGGGGTTGCTTGTCCCCAAATGGGAAGGGTCCGCTTCAGTGAAACCAACAGAAAAAAAGCTGATGCAAAATTAAAATATGAAAAATCAACAACCCTGAGAACATATTTGGAATTCCCAGATCCTTCTGTTCCTGAACTCCCTAGTCTAGACATTTCTGTTACACAAACCGATAGATTCCCTTTTTAAAGTTTAAAGCCAGATTGTTTGAGGTTCTAGTCCCTTGTATCAAAAAAAAAAAAAGAGAGAGAAATCTGGCTGGGACACCTGTGGACCCTTGGAGGAAGGCACACCCCTTAGTCCTAGGACTTAAGAACTCTATTCCTTCAGAAGCAGGGTCCTGGGAATTTCCTCCTGTTATCAGGGGCAGCAACTGACATCGGATGCTTAAGGCAAAGATCCAGAAACAACCAGATGTTTCTGGACTGAGAGTTAATTCCAGCCTTTTCTTCCCTGCTTGAGAGAGGGTTTGTTCAGGCTTATCCCCACAGCCACTGCTCCCCTGCAAGCCCCCTGGCTCCTGATTCTACTCCTCCAGTCCATCCCACCCAACCCCATTCTGCCTCATAAAAGACTTTGAGAGCATTCTTACTTACAAAAACATAATTGAATAGCCATTATCAGGATCTCAAATTCAAGAATGTGTCTTGCATGGGCTACAGGTCATTTACACAATCTGACCATTTCTAAGTTCTACTCGAGATTTAAGACAACTAGGTGTGGGGCACCTTGGTGACTCAGTCAGTTAAGTATCTGACTCTTCATTTCGGCTCCGGTCAGATCTCACGGGTTTGTGGGATCGAGCCCTGTGTCTGGTTCCACACTGATAAGGTGGAGCCTGCTTGGGATTCTCTGTCTCCCTCTCTCTCTCTCTCTCAAAATAAATAAATAAACTTAAAAAAAAAAAAAAAGACAACCAGGTGAATTTTCCCTGGCCCTCACCCACCTCATACAGAGGCTAAGTTAATGGCTCTTTCATTCTTAGTTAGTTCCATGTATATGGCCTCTGTTTTAGTCCTTATCCTTAAGTGAGGTTTACTTTTCTGTGTTTTGAACTAGACTCAAAGTCTCTTTGAGGGAAGAGACCTATCTTTCACATTTTACCTCCTTTCACTCAAAAAATAAATCAAGGCACTCTCTGCTCATCTAGTGGTGGTTTTATCCTGATTTATTTTATCCATGATTATCCCCAAGTGTGTTCCCTGGAGCAGCAGTATTAACATCCCCAGGGAATCTTTCAAAACTACAAATTCTCAGGCCCCACTTGCTGAATCAGAAACTGAGATGGGGCCCATCAGTCCACATTTAACAAGGCTTCCGGATGATTCTGATACGTGCAAATGTTGGAGAACTGCTGCTCTAGTCTCTTGCCACTCAATGTGTTGGAGGGTACCCATAGCATCAGCATCACTAGAGAGCCTGTTACACATGAAAATTTTACGCTCTGCCGCGGATCTTTTGGCGTGGCCCGAGAATCGGTGTTTTGACGTGATTTCCAGGTGACTTGTGTACTCTAGAGCAGCACTTTCGAAATTTTCAACGTTATTAAATTACCTAGGGATCTTGTTAAACCCAAATTCTGATACCCGAGAATCTGAATTTCTAATAAGCTTCCAGGTGAGACTGAAGCTCCTGGATCGGGGACCACACTATGAGTAGTAAGGGCCTAGAGTGAAAACAGGAAGTGTTTCAGGGCTTTGGGGAAATTGTGGGAGGGGGCTGAGGGGTGTCTCTGGACCCTCCTCCCTGTTTTTGTCTGACGGATACATCATGCCGTAAGGTACATTTTTAGTCGAAATAGGAATTCTGCTGTAAAACAAATCTTTGAAGCAACTGCGTTAGAGAAAATAGTCAACCTTTAAAGTGATAGACTTGCGAACCTAATTATAAAATAAATGTCATAGGGTACATTAGCGTATGTGCAAGAAGAAGTTGGTGGATATTATGGGTTTTTTAAAACTTTTTTTAAAAGCTTCTACCAAGTTTCCATATTGAAGGAAATGTTGAAACATAAGATTGAAATGAAGGTTGCCCGTGTCTAGAGACCCGATTTAAAGTTGGAAAATAAACCTAAGTTTCAGCTGACGCTTCACCGTGACAATTTCATATTTCCTACTTCCTGTCTGAAACTCAGTGGTTTCCTCATTTTTCCATACTGCTTCCCTTTTGGCTTCCATAAACCCACAAGTCCATTTTCAGCATTGGTCTATTGCACCTTTCTAGCTAGGGAGGGAGGAAACAAATTTGACTTCAGACAAGTTCTCATGATCTTGTAGTTCCACAATTATTCTAGTCATCCACTCCCAATGATTTCAATGTGCTTTTTTCACATTTCCGTGTTCACATAGACCCCACATTGAATCTTTCTGAATAGCACCTCTGATTTCTGTCCCTTGGTTCCATTTTTACAGCCACCAACTCACTTGAGTCTTATTTAGTTTATATGTGCACAGTATATTTTCTGAACTGTTTGCCTCAGACTTCTCCACTCCAACTGTCTCCTTCTAATTCATCCTCCCAGACTTAACTTTACATAACATGTGTTTATTTATCCTCCCTGTGCAAAAGCATTGGTATTCCCAGCAGCCTATCGGGACACTATTTGAACCGTATAACCACCTGATTCCACCTTGACTCTCTACCTCACTTTCTCTAAGATCCTCTATCTAGTTAACTGGGTTTTCAGGGAGTTCAAACCTATGAATACATACTACTCTTTGCCTCCTCTGTGTTTCTGTGGTTGCTTTTGCATGAGAAAAAACAGTCGCCTTTATTTGCACCATTATTTTGGAGCTGACTTGCTCAATTTTTATTTATTTATTTTTTTATTTTTTTATTTATTTTTGGGACAGAGAGAGACAGAGCATGAACGGGGGAGGGGCAGAGAGAGAGGGAGACACAGAATCGGAAACAGGCTCCGAGCCATCAGCCCAGAGCCCGACGCGGGGCTCGAACTCACGGACCGCGAGATCGTGACCTGGCTGAAGTCGGACGCTTAACCGACTGCGCCACCCAGGCGCCCCTTTTTTTTTTTTTAAAGAACAAGTTCTTGGGGGGAAAAAAAAACCTGATAAGAGCTCTATGGGAAAGGCACACGCAGCTTGGGAAGGAGTTAACACACTCACCATTTAAGCTCTTTGGAGCTTTACTTTTTATTATTATTATTTTAAATGAATGACTCCTGAGAAAGAAATAAAATTCCTTTTTCAGGGTAGCTAAGAAAAGACTATGCAGTCTTGATTACAGCAGAGTGGAAAACTGTTGTAAGTGGCCATTATTTTCTCATAAAGTTTTATCGTAACGCCAAATACTTCAAAATTTACAAGTCCATAAAGGCTAATCTTTTTTTACTTTGCTTTCAATAAAGACAAAACTGGAAATGCATATGTTTTCCTGAAATAAAAGCCTTATCTGAAACCAGATTCCTCACATTCTAGAATGATAACATCTTCAAAACACAAATATTTCTGTTCATGCAACATTGATAATCCCCAGGCATGTTCTGATTATTAAATCCTAGCGCTACTCTTATTAAACGTCCTTTTAGGAAAGTATGACTGTATTTTGTTTGGATAGTCATTCCCAAGGCGGGTGTCTTACTTTGGGTTCCCTAGATGTAGACCTCCAAGCGTGGGTTCACGCACCAATGGTTTACTCAGGAAGTGCTCCCAAGAGAAGCTGGTAAGGGATGGGGGAGAAGGACAGGAAAAGGGAAGCCATCCACAGTTGTAACTTCAGAGAAAGTTCTTCGGAGGGTAACTTCAACCTCATCCCACAAAACCTCTCCAACATGAGTCACACTTGGGAGTTTTCCCCCAACCCACTGCAAGGTGACAGAACTTTACACTCATGAATTTAATGGTTCCCATCCAGGCAGTGGCTAGGGGTTTCTGGTGGTAGGTATGAATCCCATACACGTCTCACTCTCTGTGACTATAGGAGAAGTATGTGCAGTAGCCAAAAGTAGTCTTCAGAAGATGAGTCACACAGGGGCGCCTGGGTGGCGCAGTCGGTTAAGCGTCCGACTTCAGCCAGGTCACGATCTCGCGGTCCGTGAGTTCGAGCCCCGCGTCGGGCTCTGGGCTGACGGCTCGGAGCCTGGAGCCTGTTTCCGATTCTGTGTCTCCCTCTCTCTCTGCCCCTCCCCCGTTCATGCTCTGTCTCTCTCTGTCCCAAAAATAAATAAAAAACATTAAAAAAAATTAAAAAAAAAAAAAAAAAAGAAGATGAGTCACACATGTGTGAACGGTCGGAGGCAAAAAATACCTCCGGGGCAGAGATAGATTTAGGAGAAGGGGCCTGAAGGGATACGGATGAAGCATTGGCGGTGGCCGCTGGACAGTGCTTCAGATATCGTGGAGCCAGAAAATTCCTACAAATATGAAATTCCCAGTAATTATTTGATCAACCAACAATTATTAAGAGCAGTGTGACCGCAGTCATGCTACTTTTCTTTGTCTCGATTTCGTCTTCAAATAAATAAAAGTACCCGACGGGAATCGCATGAGTATTGCACGAAGTAATATGCAATCAAGTATTTCAATCGCTTCGTAGCGAAGCGGAAGTGAATGATTATTCATTTTAATTTTTTAACTTCTTTACAGTTAGCATTGTGATTGTATATATGTAGGCAGTGGGCTTCTCTTAGTGTCATGATACATTTATGCCAGATTACAATGTATGCATGAGATGCGAATCATACTGGGGTGATATGAAGGATACATTTTTAGGAACATATCAAAAGATGGCTAAACTGCACAAGAAAAAGAAGGGAAACAGGAGCTCGGTCATACAGAGCAAAAACAAAAATATAACTCATTTTGCCACTGATGTAGAAAAAAAAAATAGGAGTTCGAGGTTTGGCTACTTTGGTGGAAGGAAAGTAACAGAAAATGCAAGATATTCAAACTTTCTTAAAAATTAAAGAAAAGGCACCATGGAGACACCTTTATTAGCACTGAGAAATTATGTTGAACCACATAAAAGCACCAACACTTGGACTTTTTGACCTACGAAGACAGCAACTTCATATGACTCAACCTAATATAATACCTGTTGGGAGACAGTCTTCTATGGACTTCTCTTGCTCCTATGCATCTTGCTGCCTATGCCAAGGATGCAAGGTTCTGACCACTCTTCACCTGGCCCATTTCTCTGAGTTGTGTTTGCAGCAAGCAAGCAACTGCGAGTAATAAGGAAGTGTCTCCTTCTGGGATAAAGAGCGGTCTTCCTGACTGCTTGCTGTAAAAGCAGTGAAGTCCTCAAGCTCAGTGTTTCTTTCCTGTGACACCACTCGCTGCAAGAGCAGGTGTCATCTGGGCTCTTTTGGAACTTGAGAGCAAGAGGAACCAATGCAAATATGTTGATGCTCAAGCTGATTATTGCACCGTGAGTAATGTTGTCCTGTGTCTCTGACTCAGGAGTCGCATGTCTTTCAACATCCATGAAACAGTCACAAGCCAAGTCCTTAGCTTTAAATTGGGGTAATATCAAATCCCAGACCCAGCAACATCACAGTACAAACTTGAGACACTCTCAAGTTTGCATTAAGTACATCAGTGGTGAAGTTTCCCCAACCTACTGCCATTTAAGACCAGGAAGTTGAAAGCTTCCTTAAGAAAGATCTGTGCGGGGAGCGCCTGGGTGGCTCAGTAGGTTGAGCATCCGACTTCAGCTCAGGTCATGATCCCGAGGTTAGTGAGTTCAAGCCCCGCATTGTGCGTGCTTGTGCTCGATGCTTTCAGTCCTGAAGCTGTCAACTCAGAGCCCTCTTGGGATCCTCTGTCTCCCTCTCTCTGCCCCTCCCCTGCTTGCATGCGTGCCTGCTCTCTCTCTCTCTCTCTCTCTCTCAAATAAATAGACTTTTTCTTTTTTTTTTTAAAGAAAGATCTGTGTGGTTGTTTATCACCTTTAGATCTTTGCTCTTAGGATCCTTTCACAAGAAGTAAAAAAAACTTCCAGAAAAAGTAACATACATGTCCTGGCCCTCAGATCTCCTCATGCTCTCAAAGCCACGGGAAGCCCCCCAAGAAAGCTATGATTGTGTCCTAGACTCTTGGGAGAATCCATGTAGGAGGTTTCAGGCAAGCTAATAGCTTGCATTTCCATCTGCTCCCTTCTAATTTTATTTGTCCATAGGCTCAGTCTTTAGACATGAATTAAGTTTTGTAGGTCAGAGTTTCTATAGACTTGGAGGCTCAAATTGTTAAAAGACAGCCATAGAAAGTAAAACACAGGCTAGATTAAGGCTGAGAACCTGTGTCCCGAGGCACAGCTCCTTGGCTTTCTTCTTGAATATGGCACTGGTGGTCACAGTAGGTTTCATCCCTCCTGGGTTGACTACTGAGGAGACCCTACCGTTTTCTCCTGACAACGCCACAATTGTGGAGTTGGCATTTTCATGTAAATAGCTGCTCTCTGATTCATTAAGCCCTATTGCCCCTGACATTTTTTTTTTCTTTCTGACCCTCATTAGCCGCACACTGGCAACACAGGAAGAAAGAAAGAGGGCAAAGAAAGGCAATAAAAGGGTTACGACCAAGAAGTATATTGTGACTGTGACCAACAAGGAAATTTGGAAATGGGTGACTGAACGCCCAAGGATGCTCTGTCGGCTGGTTACAGCCACAACATTTGTTCAAAGCCTGACAAGTGCTTAGCACCATTTCAAGGTGTCGCATAGAGATACATAGGAAATGACAGTCATAGACACTACCTTAAGAGCACTTACAGTTTAATAGACAAGATAGTACAATTAAATGCCTGTATTCCCATATATGTATGATCCGGCCCTTGCTTACCTCTCTACTTACTCTTTATTTCTCTCATAGTATCTGTCACAAGCTACAATATTCAGTTTATTTATTTGTGTTCTTAATCATTATGGCTCCCCTGAGCTGAGATTTGCCTTGTGTGCAACAGGGTGTCCATTCCAATTATTTATGGCTACCATCCCCAATCTCACCCACTGAAATAGAAATTCCCAGAGGACAGGGACCATGTCTATCTTATTAACCACTGTAAGCCCAGAGCTTAGCAAAATGTACCTAGCAGATTCTCAAAAAAATTTCCCAAGTAAACAAATAAATAAAATATTGAATAAATTAAGGCAGCAACAGCTACCTAGAGGGATTACGTAACATCTTCTGAGTGCCGCTAGTAATTCGACGATACAAAATTAAGTGTGAACCTGGTTCAAAAACACAAGCAAATTTCTCAAAATATTTCGATGAGAAAAAAAAAAAATCTCCAGGCCCTGAAACTGACCGCAGATGCATAAGTGAGCGTGGCCAGGATCAGCAGACCTTCCTCGCTAACCGATAGATTCATGAGCCACTGAACTTTGGTCTGATCGTAGCAGTATTATAGCAACAACTAATACTCTTTTAAAGTAATAAAAATTGATCACCAGCAAAACACACATGAAAATGCAAACGTGATTCGTCTTTATTGAAATGGGAAGTATCTTTGGTTAAATTATTTGATTCCTCCTTAACAACAGCCAAGCACCTTCCCTGCAACCACGTTCTCGTCACTGGGGCTGAGCCGGCGTGGGGAGCATGCGCTCAGAGAAGAAACATGAAGGAGAATAGCAGGCCCAGCACCACGGCGGAAGATGCCACCTTTCCAGCACTGTCCACGCCCCAGTATTTCTCATAGACGTCATCCAGGACCGAGAGCATAGCTGCCATGCTCTCCTCGCAGGTGGCCTGAATCTGAGCTTCTGGCAGAACAAATCCGTATGTACCATTGTCCCGCAGCTCAAACGTGTATGAGAAGGGGATCCCAATGTCCCGAGCCCAGTCTCTTGAAGACCCTGATGTGGCATCTACAAACGAAAGCATGAAGGCAGAGGTAGAAGTTATACTGGGAAAGGACCCGTCTCCATGGCCATTTCAGGGAGGAAAGGCTCAGTGCAGGAAAATGAGTAGACTTTTTCATAGTAAGGATTCATGGGTAGTTGTCTTCTCCCTCTCGTTGAAACGAAGCCCCCCGTAAGGGCAGGGATTACATCGTGTCTAACTTCTCTGCTCCCTCTCGCCCGTCTCCCAGAGTACCTCGCATCATGCCCGGCACATAGCAGAGGACTAGTTAAGCTTCTCAGCTGAATCCAAAACTAGGAAAACCCAGCATCACATGGCAAGTGAACTGACATATAAAGGAACTGAAGCAAAATGAGCAACAGGGAAAATATTATGCAAATATCATCCAGGTGGTCCTCAGGTGGGTGGGAGATGTGGTGGCTGAGGATGGGGAAAAGCAGTGCATTGTCCTTTTAACTAATTTTTTTATTGTCTTAGATCCTTTCTCCGAGCCCCACCTGCTTTGCTTTCTCAGCCTGATAGGTCCTCTGAGAACTGAATCAACTGACCAAGGGTCACTGGAAAATGTCCTTCCTGTTAACTCCTGTACCTTCTCACTTGCCAGCTCTTTTTAACTGAAGCCAGAGGGAGTTCTGGTATGCGCCAGTATATTAATTTTTTTTTTTCTTTTAGCTCACACCTTATCCCTAGAGAGCATAATTCTAGATTGGTACAGATTCCCTTTTATCCTCAGTCATTTTGATTTGTACAACTTCCTGTTGACCTCTGGAGCTCTTCCGTCCTTCTCCTGCCCATCCCACTCCCCAAAGTCCACTGGTTTCTTTTGTTCCTTAGATACTATTGAAGAGGAGGAAAAAAAAAGCTACTTACATAAAATATCTGCACTCGATCCAACTCTATAATTGGTTCCATGCTTTTCTTTCAATGCATTTGCTGCCTTCTGTCCAACTTGGATCTGTAGGTGGGAAATGCAGAGACAGATATCTGGTGTTAAAAATAAATCCAACAATCCAGAGGGTTTCATATTTTGTCCAAATCCTTTTCCAGAGTTCCAGACCATCTTCCTAACTTCCTATTGGACCTCTATACCTAGGTAGCCTGCTGGTACCTCCAACTCAAAACTTTCACACCCAATTTCATCATTCCCCCACTA
Source organism: Neofelis nebulosa (assembly GCF_028018385.1). NCBI lineage: Eukaryota > Metazoa > Chordata > Mammalia > Carnivora > Felidae > Neofelis > Neofelis nebulosa. Next base: position 29,326,914 of record NC_080783.1, read on the forward strand.
GTAAAGCTATTCTGGTTTCCATATTTCTGATGCCCCATGCTCCTGCAAACACATGTAAAATCTTGCCCTCACCTTTGACTCTCCTTCTTTCAAATGGTTGCCAAGTTGCATCTCCAGTGCCATCACCCTATTTCAGTCTCATTACCTCTGAAATGGACTATTGTCATCTTCTAGTAAGTTTCCCTTCCTTTCACCAATCCTTATCCTAACCGATCTCCTCTGGCTTCCAGATGAACTTCTATAGAGTAGAACTATGATCATGATCTTGCTCAAAAGCCCTACGCTTAGCTGCCCATTGAATTAAGCCCAAGCTTCTCAGTTTCATATTTGAGATTGTAGGCTTATAGAATTTCAGAGCTGGAAGCAACACCCTTCCTCACACCTACCACCATGTTACCTGACTACACGGGAAATCCGTCAGAACTGGATGATTTCTAATGTTTCAACCTTGCTCTCTGCAGACCCTTTTCTGAGATCAGAGCCACCAATACTGAGAGACCAAGTGCATTGGCTGTGTTTAGTAGCCTTCTGATAAATCTCCTCACGTACCCTTTCAACAGTCTTCTGTAAGTATTCTCCAGCCCGGACTCCCTAATGTTTCCCCTTAGATTCTACACAAACACCACCCAAATCCTCCTACCCACTCCCTGCCTAGACTGGGATCTACCTTGGCTTTCTTTACCTCTTAGGGCAGCCTGACTGCTCTTGGAGATGCATCAGTTCCCCTGACTTCTGACTAGGGATGAGCCTAACTTTAAATCTTGTCTTTTCCTTCCTGGTCCTGTGTTGTCCAGCTGAATCCTAAGGTATGACAGAGTGGCGCTTGGGTAGAGTAGGGATAGGCACAATGAAATTCAAAAGGAAGGGTAAAAAAGGTAGTAAGTCGTGGTGGGTCACATAGAGCAGTTGAGAGTAGCATCCTTAGGGCATTTGGGACTTTCTGTGTGTGGTGAAAATAGAAGAAAAAACATTCAACTGAACATATATATTTAAGATTTTCACGTCTTTACTCAATACTGAGAATTCCGTCTTGGGCCATTCACCTTCTCTCTCTCTCTTCCTGAAAAGAGATTCTACGTCTGGCTTCGTTCCTGGTCTCACGTTGTCCAGAAGTGACAGGATGGGTAGTAAGGGCTAAAGACGCACAAGAAATAAAGCTGGTTTTCATCATTAACACTGCAAAGGGGTATAAGAGTTGTCTGTAGAAGAAGAGAAAATGATAAGAAGGAGAAGAAAGTCAGAGAGGGGATTTCTGGAGAGAGAAATTCTGCTAAGGAAATAAAAATGAAAGGCAAAGAGAAAGGATCACGGTAGTTGCTATCCGTAGTGAAATGAACAGCCAGGGGAAACAATTTCTGTGATTTACCAACTGCAGTTCCTTTCGAAGTTCTTTCAAAGTCCGGTAGAGATACAAATTGCTTTTAATTATTTGTCATTCCTACATGTCTCTGCATTTCTTTGAGTGAAACTACATGCTGACTGGTCCGTGTGGGCCTTAACTTTTATTTGGATTATATGGACCAGTTCCAGGCTGCATTTTCCTTCCAAATGGCACTTGGATTTTTTTTTTTCTTCTGCACTTCACCCCAGATGATGATTTCCCTCTTCTGATTGCCAGCCATTACTTATTTTATCCTACGTAATTCCTTTCCCTCAAATCCTGGCTGTGAACTTCTGATTTTTTTTTTTTCAATGATCCCATTAGCAATTCTAATGGGGAAGTCGATAGGAGCAGGAAGAATAACATAGAATAACATATAGGAGAAGCATACAATGGTGGCCCTAGCTTATAGACTTGGTCCTTTCCAAGAAGATAAAATAAAATGCGAAGATTCTGACTTCTATCTTTAGGGGTGGACCTCCTGATTATTCTTCCCTCTCCTTTTGACACTATACCCCGAGGCCATACAGAGCCAATTTCTCCGCTGCCTTCTTCTCAGCCTACAGGAACTTCAGTCAAAATAATAAAAATCCCTTTGCCAGTAGCACATAGTTTACATTTCTAAAGACCTCAAGCCTCCTTCGTAACTCCTTCACTGGGCCCAGAGAATTTCCTATAGTCGTATATGCCCAGGCAGACACACAAAAAAAAAGGTTGATGAAGGCCCTGGCATGTGTGTGGGGGGATGGAGTTTGGGATGGAATCTAGAAGTTGAGAAGGAAAGGGTTCAAATGAAAGAATGTCTGCATTTAAAACATTAGAATTTTTACAGCTATTGTAATTTCCAGAGCCATTTAGAACAGGGCTATATATAGTTATGTTTCCCCTACATAGTGATTGCCAAGTTGTCTATCATGCAGTGTAATATTTATCATGATTTCTACAAATTTCTGGTTTTGTAAATATATAGAGATTAATTGCTAGTCTCTGGTCGTTGTAAATAGTACCCAAACTGGAAATCTCCTTAAACAGTTGGCTTGATTCCGTGCCTCTGTGCACTCTATCAAAGCTTACCCTTAGGTTCTTAACCCAAAACCACTGCTAGCTAGCTTCAACAAGGTTGACACAAGGTGGCAAAAATTTCACACTGTCTTTTTTAGAGATGATTGTTCATGCTAACTCTTCAGCTCCTGAGACTATAAGAGATACGGAATTGAAGCAACCTTTCTCAATTCAATGTCTCAGTTTCCGCCTGTCGTCCTAAAGTGTTCTCGGTAAGTCCCACCTTGGAGTTACCATCCAGTAGTGGTGATATCTGTGTGACAGGTCTCTCCTGCCCTCTTGCCTCTTCTAGCCTGTGGCCAGAGGGCTCTAACCAGAGAGCCAACAGCACAAGAACCTCTCACCTTTGCATACAAACCTTGCAAAATGGTCACCTAGTATCTGTTTTCCTGAGCCACAAAAGGAACAAAGTTCCCTAAAATTATACCGGGGTTACAGGCTGTTTTTTTATTTTGCTGGTGGAAGGCGTGTTCCATCAAAGATCTATAACGGCCTGTCTTTGGTGGTTCATTTGTGTTTGCCACAGATCCCTTTGAGCAGAAAGTAGACATCTACAACAAATGCCACAGAAACTGGGATATAAAAAGGGTTCTGGGCGTCTCAGCTGAAAGCCCTGTTTCTACAGTTTCCTTTACAGAAGAAATGAGATTTCTAGACCTCAGGGATAGGAAGAACTAGGACACAGTGGTCTGGGCATCTAAGTTGATAGGAGTTCCTAGAAGCTGCAAGCTGTTTCAGAGCAGAGAGGCAGTTATGAAGTGACTATATGAATGTAGCCTCTGGAGTCTGAAGACATGAGTTCCAGTCCGGACTCTACCAACCACTGCCTGGGTCCCCAGGCCTCTGTGATCGCAATAACAAGTGTTGATGAGCATGTGGGGCAATCGGAACCCTTGCACACTGTTGGCCGGAATAGAAAATGGTGCAATCCCTATGAGGAACAGTATTTTCCTCATAAAATTAAAAATGATTCATCGATTCATTTGATGATTCATCGATTCCATGTCTGGTTGTATACCCCCAAAATTGAAAGTGGGATCTCAAAAGAATATCTTTGTATACCTATGTTCATAGAGGCATTATCTGCAATAGCCCAAAGGTGGAAGCAATTCAAATATGCACTGATGTATAAAGAAAATGTGATACGTACACATGATGGAATACTAAGCCTTAAAAAGGAAGGGGATTCTGACATATGACACAACATGGATGACCCTTGAGGGCATTATGCTACATGAAATGAGCCCGTCACAAAAAGACAGATATCATACGATCCTACTTGTAGGAGGTTATCTAGAGCGGTCAAGCTCCCAGAAAGTGAAAGCAGAATGGTGGTCGACTGGGAGCTGTTTTTAATGGGTAGCGAGTGCCAATTATGCACGACAAAAGAGTTTTCTCGAGATTAGTTGCACAATAATGCAAATACACTTAACACTCCCGAACTGCCCACTTAAAAATGGCAAATTTTAGGTCATTCCAATTTTGTCATAATTAAAAGTCGAAAAAAAAAAATAATGCTTTACAAAAGATACCAAGCATTCCAACAATTCTAAATGTCCTCTCCCTTTACTTTGTGTCTTTTGTCCTCGGGTTCCTGAAAGGGCAAAGACACCTGTCCTTTTCAGCAGTTTTGCCCGGTGCTCGGGTAAACACAGCTTCAGAAGAGCCAGGTGAGACAAAGTGCAGTTTCCCTGCCCGGCTTGGGCCTCACGGGCGCTCCCCCTTACAGACATTCCTAGGCAAATACTAGAAGCAGAGCTTAGAAGAAAATAAAGCATTGTGTTTAGCAGAGAAGAGAGCAGATATTATTTAGCCATGTTATTTTAGATATGCCATATTCCACTAACAGCTGGCAAGTTCTTTAAAGCACGGTTCAAAAGCTATAATTGCTGAACGGAGCTTCAAGAGAATTTACAGAAATGAAGGCACATTCCTGCAGATTATTAACATAATCGTCTCATTTATATTATAGACGAATACCTAAGATGTCTCCCAACTTGACACTTTGTGAAACAGGTAGTTAATTAATGTAGGTAAAGCAGCATTTAACCTGAAGCCTTCCCCGCAGGCGTCTGGCAAGGTGTAAAAAGCAGACGAAAGAAAATAAGGAAGAGCGGGGAGAACAAAAGCGGGGCTGGAGCCAAAATCTCGAAAATGGAAACCGAGGAAAGGAAGGCAGGGGTCCCATGGAGGCTTTTGTTAAGACTCTGCTGCTGTGGGCTTACCAGCTCCTCGTGGTTACTGGACTTATTTTTAGTGTAGCCATAAGGAGTGAGAATGAGCTGCCCAAAAGAGTGCATGGTCAGGAAGCACACGATGTTGTCCTTCTTGCTCTCTATAAAGCTGGAGACAGCTTTTGTCTCTGGTTCCGATACCGGTCCTGTCCCGCAAAACGTTATATCTTGGCAGTTTCTAGATGCGCCGATGCCTGGAATATACGGGACACCACAGGAAGGTCAACATGATGCCAGTTGAGAACTGAGGACAAAGAGTCACCCTTGCTCGGGGCAACCCGTGGGTGGAATCAGGGCTTTTCCTGGCTTGTCGAAGTTAGTTCCCATTAAATTCGCGAACGAGGATGGTCACTCAAGGAGGAACTCAGAAAGGCAGGAGGGCTGACCTTCAGACTTAGAGACAAACTCCATGCTTCCATGGGCTGCAGAGGGCGATGCAAAATGAAATGGCATTCCTTTTACTTAAATCTGTGCGGGGCCCTGAAACAGACTTTTGGGAACCCGTTCGTGGGTTCCTAGGTCAGGCTCTGCCATAGCCTTATTGGCCTAAGTCTCTTTCACTGACTTTCTGGCTTCCATATCATGAGAGTTATTTTGCAAGGACGCAGTAGCCTGTTCTCACTGATAGTATAAGGACCATCAGCCGCACACCTTGTACGCACTGGGCACTGTGGTTGGCTCCTCCTCTGTGGAAACTGATCAAATCTCCACAACAATCTACCGATTGGATGGTATGACTACGGGCCACATTTTATTATTTTATTTTATTTTATTTTATTTTATTTTATTTTATTTTAGCTTAGTTTAGTTTAGCTTAATTTAGCTTAGTTTAGCTTAGTTTAGTTTAATTAATTAATGAATTTATTTTGAGAGAGAGAGAGAGAGAGGAGGGGAGGGACAGAGAGAGAGAGAGAGAGAGAGAGAGAGAGAAGGAGAGCGAGAGAATCTTAAGCAGGCTCCACGCTGTCAGTGCAGAGCTCGACTTGGGGGTTTTGCATGTCAGGAGCCATGAGACCATGACCTGAGCCAAAATCAAGAGTTGGATGCTTAACCAACGGAGCCACCCGGGCGCCCCCCCAGACCACATGTTAAATAAGAGAAAACTAAAGCAGAGAAAGATGAAGCAATTTTTCCAAGACCATACAGCTGTCAACCCTTATCATCTGGTTTTTAAGCAGACTGCTCTGAACTATTTTTTTACCTCTTTATTTGCTTCTGATTCCTTGGGCATGTTGAGATTCAGAAACATGAAAATGCTTTAAGAAAGAAATGTTTGCCTTATTTACTTCTGCCTCCCTGCTATAAAAATAATCTGCACGGATAATTCTCTGACTTTTCTTTTCTTTACGATAATTCGTATATTTAAAAATAAGGTGTGGGGCACCTGGGTGGCTCAGTTGGTTAAGTGTCCGACTCTTGATTTCGGCTCAAGTCATGATCCCGTGGTTCATGAGATTGAGCCCAGCATTGGTTTCCATGTTAATGGTGTGTAGCCTATTTGGGATTCTCTCTCTCTCTCCCTTTCTCTCTCTCTCTCTCTTTCCCTCTCTCAAAATAAATCAACTTAAAAAAAAAAGAATTGAAGTTTTAAAAAATAAGGTGATAGATTTCAAACATATTCACTTGATCTAGGTTTTCTTTGCCCTTGTTTACCCCATCCCACTTGATGAGAGTCCTGCATTTGAGTGTTGCTGGTTCTTACTATATAGATGTCATTCCTTAGAACAAAAACACTGGTCAAGAAGTCCAGAGAGTTGTGCAAAATTAGCTGTCTACTTTTGTAAATTATATCTCTAGTAGTTCACCTCGGTCCTAGCTTCTCCTCTCTGTTTTTTGTTCAGCAGGTCATCTACTAAACATGTACTTACTACACCACGATACATTGAAATTTCGATTGAGATCTGTCCCAAAACATGTGCCATTATTGTGTGATGAACGGGATTTCCTCCAAAGCCGATCCTGTAACAGAGGAACATAGAAATGCTGCTGTTCTAAGGTCTCATAAATCACAGTGTTGGTAATGATTGGGTGGCTCTCAAACATAAAAATATTCTCTAGGATTCTCTGGAAAAACTTGCCTTTAACATAATGAAGCTTGTGCATGTAATTTTTAGTCTCACAGAGGGGCCAGCAACCCCCAATAACAGAAACATCTGTACAATCCAAGCGTACCTACATGTAAACCATCAAATTGGAGGGAGTATGGCCTTTTCCTCATGAGCAGATGAGCAGTGCCTGGTGGACGTGATCTGCTTAATCAGGGATAGCTTCAGAGAGTCATTTTTTATGTCCGAGTGATACAGGATGAAAGGTAAATAGCTTGGCAGATGGAAAAGGGCTGTTCCAGGTGTATCAGTGATGGTCTCTGCACATTTCTGGAAGCAAAAGACTGATGAGCAGAGATGAAGATAAAGACAAGTTTCTCCAGACAAGCTCAGAGGAAAGAATTTGATTCACACCCACGCCAAAAGGCTATTGCAGAGAAAGGGGTCCCAGGAACAGCTTTTGGAGGAGCAAAGGGGGAGAAGGAGGAATGGATACTCTTTAGAAACAGGGCTTCTTGTTTGTGGAGTGATATGCTTTAGTGAGATTTTAAAGAGGAAGCTTTTCTACTAACTAAAAACCTTATGAGATATTGGTTCCCTGTGTGAATGATCACAATGAAAAATGAAAGTTGGGTTAGAGTTTATATATCATTTGTGCCCCTCATGCTTCAAAACTAGGTGGATACTAGGCAGCATATGAATCTTATACCAATCTGGCAAGCAATCCTCAAACTTTAAGGAGGTGGAGTTGGAGTTGGAGAAACGTTAACTCTGGCTGGAAAACTGGGAATACGTTAAAAACAAACAAACATAAAAATATGTGTTGGATTTCAACTGTAAAAAGACCTCAGCTCTCTCAATCCTAAACCTGATGTAGATTGTTGGCTTAACATTATTGAGTTGATTTTTATTCCAAATGGGGTTTCTTTCTTTCCATGGCCACAAAACATGTTGGCCGCTCCGACGACTAAGGTCAGAAAAACGAACCTGAGTCAAGATCTAGTTCGTGAACTCATTCCAGAACCAGACTCGACATACTCACAGTTGTCCAAGTGTAGATATAACCATCTATGTTCAGGACGGGAAGCACATAAAAGTCCAGGTTTCTAAGCAACTTTTTTATCCTTGAGTCGTCTTTATAGTTTTGTAGAATCTGAAAATTTAAGAGAGAAACATTTGGAATGCTCCTGGGAAGAGATATTTTCTTTCAATTTTCTAACAATCTCAACTTAATTACAAGAGGTGATTGTACATGGAACTTCTACCCTTCTACCCTCCAGCCTGCCTCAGTTGTCCTGTTTGTTATGGTAGTGGTTCTCAAGCTTTATTGTGCATCAGAATCACCTGGAGGGTTTGTTAAAATATACACATCCTGGCTCTCTTCCCTCATTTCCATCCCCTACCCCTAATTCCCTAGGTCTAATGTGGTAAGAATTTGCATTTCTAACAAGTTCCCAGTTATGTTGATGCTGTTGATCTAGGAACCGCACTTTGAGAACTACTCTTTGTAGGTATCTTTCTGTTGGTTTCTCAAGACTTATAGGGTCCAGCTAATAGGTAACAATTCACTGAGCAAGGTATTTTCCACATGCTAAATCTCTCCATCCATACAACAGACCCCCCTGAAGAAGCCACTCCATGCTCCTTCTGCTGGTGAAAAAGTAGGGATCCTAGTGTTAGAAAAATTGCCCAAAATTATTTGAAAAAGACAGCACCAGGCTTTACTCATCTCTGACTTCCAAGGTGTATTGTCATATACACTTAGGTATGTTAACCTTCCAGTAAAAATTATTTGGGATCCACTAAAAAGAGATCAGAATACCTAACCCAGTTTTCAGTAAAGCTACTTATACATTCCATGTTCCTTGGAGTGAAGGAGTAATTCATGCCTACATGTGAAAGAAGCATCCTTTCTAAATAGCTGTTGTGACAGGTATTTTGTTGGGTGGTTAGCCATTATAAGAAAACTAAAGAGGGACGCCTGGGTAGTTCAGTCATTTGAGCGGCCAACTTCAGCTCAGGTCATGGTCTCATAGTATGTGAGTTTAAGACCTGTGTCTGGCTCTGTGATGACAACTCAGAGCCTGGAGCCTGCTTTGGATTCTGTGTCTCCCTCTCTCTCTGGCCCTCCCCCCCCCAAAAAAAAATAAATAAGCATAAAAATAGAAAAGGAAAGAAAAGGAAGCTAAAGACACTTACTTCTTTCACAAACCATTGGCAAAAAGCTGGGGCAATCCATTCCCTGGCATGAATTCCACAGTCCATCCAAATGATCTTCTTGGGATTATTGGATGGTTGACTGATCTGGAAGGACATTCATGCTCTGTTACCAAACAATTGCTTATAATCATAAGCCACTGTGCAAAGTTATCAGGGTTTTTTTATTCCCCCACAGGTCCCTTTCTTCCTCAACTCTGTGGTTCCAAGCACGAGGCAGGGATGATGGCAGAGACATTTACCAATATGACCCTTTCCATGGCTGCTCTTGCTCTCCTGCTAGGTACCTTGGCTGCTATTCTTAGGACCATATTCTGACTCCCCGTGTCCCCCACCCAAAGCCTGGCCTTCCATTCACCCCTATTTCCTAATTATAAATAAAGGCAGAAACCCCCAAGTTATAAACCAGGAAACCAAGTCTTTATAAACCTTATAAAGGCTTACCACATAGGATTCACTCAGAGTGGTAAAGTACCTACAAGAAGTAAGGTTCAAGTAGTTAAAAATGAATCCGGGTCTTCATTTAAACTTCTTGGAACTGTTGGGGTGCCTGGGTGGCTCAGTCGGTTAAGCACCCGACTTCGGCTCAGGTCATGATCTCATGGTCAGTGAGTTCGAGCGCCGTGTCGGACTCTGTGCTGACAGCTTGGAGCCTGCTTCAGATTCTGTGTCTCCCTCTCTCTCTGACCCTCCCCCATTCATGCTCTGTCTCTCTCTGTCTCAAAAATAAATACTTTAAAAAATTTTTTTAACTTCTTGAAACTGTGAATGGATCCAAATACATAACCTCCTGCAATATCTACTAAATTCATTAACTTCCCCTATTCCTTAGAGACTTTTCCAATCCCAGTCAACCAAATCTTCTTTCCTTTCTCCCTGTGCCATTCTTGTACATCAGTTCAGCCTTACTCCAGTAAGAAAGATCCCCTCCTCTTTCAGAGGGGTGGGGTGAGTGGGGATTAACCTGGCAAGTGTGGATTCCCTTTGATGGAAAAGAGGTTGTGAACACTCCCAAGTTTGTAACAGTCATATCTGTTTTGAATGTAAATGGCCTAGACTCTAGTCATTGAAAGCCTTTGGAAGAGGTTGATCAAGAGTCTCCCTCTTTATCAATGAGGAATTTACAAACTGAGATAAATACAAGACTGGATTCATCATATTCAAGGAACCTTTTCCCTCTAACCTCACCCATTTTCAAAACTGCCAGCATATTTCCTAATCCACCTTTTATCTTAACTCTCTTTTATAATTACCCCTTTTATGAGTGCGTGTATTTGACGATTAGTTTCTTTTTATTGCTTCCTTATTCTTTAAAATATGCCCCAGGCAGAGGATATTTACCCATCTTTTTTGGCTGACTTAGCTCAGAGTTTGATGGCCTATTGAAAATCAGGTAGGTAGTGAATGAGCCAATCATTCACTCAATTCCTGAGTAAATTCTATTTCAGAGCCAATACAACTTATTTTTTTGTAGTTATAGATAACTCTCAAATTTGGGAATGTGCTTTGTAAATTAATATGTCTACAATAAGTGGTAATAGGGCAGTGAACCAAGGAATTAAGGTAATTCTCAGCCTTCTCACTCACCTTCAAATAATACATGGGCCGGGTCTCATAGGTCATTCCCAAGAAATGCTGTGTCACGACTTCTGCGTACTTCTCACTTATCTGGATCATCCACTGATAGATCTGAAACAGTCAGGAAGGACTGCGGATATCAATAAGAAAATCGTTTGCTTGCCTCTAATTAAGATAACTTCTTCTCTCATTAAGAAACTGAACTCTGGACTGTTTGTTCTACATTACAACGACTGTGTGCTAAACACACTACAAGACTCAACCAATAAAGTATCACTGACTGCCTCCCATTTCCTTTAAAGATCTACTCTGCCACCCAATCTTAGAACACCTTATTGAACTTTACAAATAAATTATTGAGAATTCATAGTTTCAATAATCCACTGATAACAGGGAATATCAGAACATCATACTGGGGCAACTGGGTGGGGTGGCTCAGCCAGTTAAGCCACTGACTTCGGCTCAGGTCGTGATCTCACAGTTCATGGGTTTGAGCTCTGTGTTGGGCTCTGTGCTGTCAGCTCAGAACCTGGAGCCTGCTTCAGATTCTGTGTCTCCCTCTCTCTGCCCCTCACCCACTCATACTCTGTCTTTCTCTCTCTCTCAAAGACGAATAAACATTAAAAAAATTTTTAAAGAAACATCATACAATAACACGTCCTTCAAATGGTCACACACCTCTAGGCTTCCATCATGGTACCCAATCATGCCAGAAGTTTCAGTCAGGCTTTTGGGGGATCTTTTGGGATCCCAGCAATATCCTTTGCTAATGCCCATGGATCCAAGATTAGAGAGGAGCTGGATATGCCCTTTACAGAACATGCCAATAGAAGTTCCTCAGTCAATCCCAAATCAATCATTTTGATTCATGTGAGGAGACCTGAATGGATGTTGATTTAATTAAAAGTCTCATACCATGCTTGGAAAAGCAGGGTCTTATACCTTCACCTGTATGTCAGTACTATGGGATTCTATAATGGTGAATGGAATAAGGGAATTCATAAACATAAAATATATTAGGATAGTCATTATCCTATTGAGTGTGGGGCAGTCCCACACTCAATATCTGTATAGTTGAAACATCTCTTCCATAAGAGTTATGGTAAATAGCAATGATTACTTTGGGATAACAAATATTCTATTCAAAGAATTTGTATCTCGATTGAGATACATGGAATATCTGTAGATAAAATTCATTATTATAACACTAGTAATAGGTCAGTGGGGTTTTTTCAACTCAGTTCTGTTGACTGAAGAGAGCAACAGCTTATCACGTGGGTATTGTGCATGCTTCTTTTTTTTTTTTAATTTTTTTTTTTCAACGTTTTTTATTTATTTTTGGGACAGAGAGAGACAGAGCATGAACGGGGGAGGGGCAGAGAGAGAGGGAGACACAGAATCGGAAACAGGCTCCAGGCTCCGAGCCGTCGGCCCAGAGCCCGACGCGGGGCTCGAACTCGCGGACCGCGAGATCGTGACCTGGCTGAAGTCGGACGCTTAACCGACTGCGCCACCCAGGCGCCCCTGTGCATGCTTCTTGATGGCACTGAGACAGATGAAGGTGTCTTAAGCCGTGGGAGGGCTACAAATAACAGCACAGCAGGAGCGTTTATTTCTTTATTGTTTAATTTTTTTAATGTTTATTTATTTTTGAGAAAGAGAGAGACAGAGTGTGAGTGGGGGAGGGACAGAGAGAGAGACACACACAGGATCCGAAGCAGACTCCAGGCTCTGAGCTGTCCTCACACAGCCCAATGTGGGGCTCGAACCCATGAACTCTGAGATCATGACTTGAGCTGAAGTCAGACGCTTAACCGACTGAGCCACCCAGGCGCCCCCCTTCATCATTTAATCAGATGTAGTATAGTGTGTTCCATTCACTCTCACAGAAAAGCTGCAAGATAGGTACTGATTTCCTGTTTCGCAGACGAGGAAGCTGAGGATCAAGGAGGTTAAATGTTTCGGTCAAGGTCAAGTGGCCAAGGCAGGTGTGACCTTTCCCGATACCAGAGCATAATCTTTCCAGGGGCCTTACTGTGCCTTCTTCAAATTTTTAGAATCTTTACTGCTTGAGGGTGATTGTTACAGAAGAATGTGTAAACTTGTTCCTGCATTCTTTGAAAAAAAATTCTGGAAATTATTAATAGACCCCCCCAAATGCTGAGAGAATTCATGATAAAGCCTATTTGGAAAGCCACTTGGGCATTTATATAAAAATTTAGATGTGCTTATCCTTTAACCCAGAGATTCCATTTCTAGAAAATTTATACTTCGAAAAAAGCTTGGCGTAAAGTCACAAATATGTCTATAGGGTAGCTAATTCTTTCCTGTATCCAGTTTCAAAAACAACAACATCTTAGTAGCAATACAAATATTTCTTTAAAAAAATTTTCCCTGTGTCCTTGCTTACCTCCTCCATGGGGTGATATCTGGTATAGGAATAGGCGTCCAGGCCTCTCCTCTGGCTCATTGTCTCTTCCAGAACCTCTCGTCTGTGTTGTGCTAGGGATCTGCAGAAGAAAGCCAGGCTGAAAGCAGGGAAGAAACTCGGATGTCCTGAACAGTGAAAAGCTGATAAAAAGGTGGTCAGAAGCGATGGGAACAGGATTTGAAGGAGAGAAATTCAATGTTAGCGTCTTCTCGCTGTGACTTACTGACTGTGAGACCTTGGGCAACAATTGAGTCTCTCCAAACTGTAATTTCTTCATCAGTTGGGTGAGGGGAGGACAGCCACTCCAATCTTGCAAGGAAGCTGAGATAATTCAGTAAGATGTTGTAGACGAACATACTTTTCAATTTGTAAAAGAAGTAACAGCTATGATTTATTGAACTGAAACTTATCATGAGACACTCAAGCAATTTTTTTTATTTTTTTTTAATGTTTATTTTATTTCTGAGAGAGAGAGAGAGAGAGAGAGAGAGAGAGACGGCAGCAGGGGAGGGGCAGAGAGAGAGGGGAGACACAGAATCCGAAGCAGGCTCCAGGTTCTGAGCTGTGAGCACAGAGCCCGACACGGGTTTCGAACTCACGAACCGTGAGATCATGACCTGAGCCAAAGTCGGGCGCTTAACAGACTGAGTCACCCAGGGAGACACTCAAGCAATTTAAATCTCCTTCACTTCTCTTGACCACTCTGGGATAGGTACTCATAGTATCCCCATTTCAGAGATGAAGAAATTGAGTCACAGGGAAAGTGTTGGGATTGACGATAACTGACAGCCTGATTGAAGAGCCTGCAGTATTCTTTAAATTATTTTTAAAATGTTTTTGAAGTATGATTAACATACAGTGTTACATTAGTTTCTGTTATACAATATGGTGATTCAACAATTCTATACATTTCTCAGTACCTATCATGGTAAGTGCACTCATAATCCCTTTACCTATTTCACCCATATCCCCATTCACCTCCCCTCTGGCGGCCATCAGTTTGTTCTTTGAATTTAATAGTTTGGTTTTTCTGTTAGTCTCTTTTTTTCTTTGTTCGTTTGATTTGTTTCTTAAATTCTACATATAAGTGAAATCATGTGGTATTTGTCTTTCTCTGTCTGACTTATTTCATTTAGCATTACGCCCTCTAGGTTCATCCAGGTTGTTGCACACAGTAAGATCTCATTCTTTTTTACGGCTGAGGACTATTCAACACATGTATTATAATAGGAGAAGATAGGCTAAAATAGGCAGAGAGGAAAGGATTAGGATCTGAGTTCCCGGTGGGGTGGGGGGACACATATTTTGCAACAATGCTGGGAGTGTCTGACCACAGCAAACCCCCTCAAGGCTTAAGGTTCCTCTTAAGAATGTAACAGACCCCCCCCCCCACTCTGATTTCCCTCAGGAATTTGACAAAAGACCTAGGTTCCGCCAGAAACCACCCCTCATACAATGGAAACTAGCCAATCAGGGACGGAGAACTCAGCACCTAGCCAACAAGGGTAGAACCTGAGAAGGAACAAGGGAGAAGTGAAGGGGAGGGGGAGGGCTGACCAGAACCTTATAAAACAAGGACCCTTCCCTATAGTCCTGGGGCATTCACTTCTGAATGTCCCTTCTCTGTAAAGAGAGCTTTCCTACTATTCTTCCTTTCTAATCTTATACTCTGATAAACTTTTTCCTGCTCCTCATTTTGTGTCCACCTCTTCATTCTTTGAAGTGGCAAGACAACAAATCCCGGGTATTGTGGTAAAAAAAATCCTCCAACAGTACTGTATACTTATAATACTCCATTATATAGATACATATATAATGCGTGCATATATATATACACACACATACACACATATATATATATATCCACCCCACACACACACACACATATCAATAACCCACATCACAGTGGAACATTTGTTATATTCAATGAACCAACATCAACAGACACATCTTTATTTTTCAAAGTCCATAGTTTACATTAGGGTTTACCCTTGGTGTTATACATTCTATGGATTTAAACAACTGTATGATGAACTGTATCCACCACTGTAGTATCATAGAGTCTTACTGTCCTAAAAATCCTCTGTGCTGTTAATCCCCGTCCCCCATCCCCCAACCACTGGCAAACACTGATATCTTTACGGTCTTCATTGTTTTGCCCTTTCCAGAATGTCACAGAACTGGAATTACACAGGGTGTAGCCTTTCAGACCGACTTCTTTCACTTTAGTAACATGCATTTAACTTACCACCATGTCTGTTCATGGCTTGATAGCTCATTTCTTTTTAGAGTTGTCTCACATTTCATTGTCTGGAATCACCACAGTTCATGTATCCATTCACCTACCAAAGGACATCTTAATTGCTTAACTGGCACTCATGAACAAAAATATCACAAACATCTGTGTGCAGGGCTTTGTGTGGACGTAATTGCCAATTCATTTGGGTAAATCCCAAGACACATGGTTATTGGGTCATACGGTTAAGAGTATGTTTAGTTCTGTAAGAGATTACCAAATTGTCTTCCAAAGTGGCTCTCCCAGCCTGTGTTTCCACCAGCAATGTCTGAGAGTTCCTGTTGCTCAGCCTTTTTCACCAGCATCCGGTGTTGTCACTGTTCAGGATTTCGCCCATTCTAAGTACGTAGTGATATCTCGTTGCTTCCACTTCCCCAATAAACATGATGTTGAGCATCTTTTTGTACCCTCACTTGCCATCAGTAGATCTTCTTTGGTGAGGTATATGTTCTGGTCTTTGGCACATTGTTAACTTAGGTTTTTAATTTTCTCATTGTTAGGTTTTAAGAGTTCTTAGTGTATTTTTAAATAACGGTCCTCTATCAGGTGCATGTTTTGCGTGTATTTTCCCCCAGTTTATGGCTTGTCTTCTCATTCTCCTGACATTGTCTTTTGCGGAGTAGAGTTTTTTAATTTTGATGAAATCCAAGCTATCAATTATTTCTTTCATTCATTGTGCTTTTGGTGTTGTATTTAAAGTCTTGCATTATCTTCTAGAAGTTTTATAGTTTTGCATTCTAGATTTAGGCCTGTTAATCCAATTTGAGTTCATTTTTATGAAGGATATAAGGTCTATGTCTAGATTCACTTTTTGTTGTTTGGCATGTAGATACCCACTTGTTCCAGTACCATTTGTTGAAAAGACTATTTTGCTCCGTTGTCTTATCTTTGTTCTTTTGTCAAGGATCAATTAATTATATTTACGTGGGTCTATTTCCGGGCTTTCTATTCTGTTCCAGTGATCTATTTGTCTCTTCTTTTCATCGATACCACATTGTCTTCATTACTGTAACTTTATCATAAGTCTTGAAGTCAGGTAGTTTCAGTCCTGCAACTCTGTTTTTCTTCAATATTGCGTTGGCTATTCTGAGTCATTTGTCCCTCCATATAAACCCTAGAATCAGTTGGTCAATATCCACAAAATGACCTTCCGGGATTCTTATTGAGATTCCATTGAATCTATAGATCAACTTGGGAAGAATTGACATTCTGACAATAGTGAGCCTTCCTATCTATTAATATGGAACATCTTCCCATTTATTTGGTTCTTCTTTGATACCTTCCGCTAGAGTTTTATAGCTTTTCTGATAGATCTTGTGCATATTTTTTTAGGCTTATACCTAAGTATCTTATTTTGGGAGGTGATAATATAAATGATAATATGCTTTTATTTTCAAATCTCTCTTATTCATTGCTGTTATATACAAAAGCAATTGACTTTTGTACATCAACCTTGTGCCTTACAACCTTGCTTAATTGCTTCTTAATTCCAGGATGGGTTTTTTGTCAGTTCTTTCAGATTGTCTACATGGGTGATCATGTCATCTGTGCACATAGTTTTCTTTCTTCCTTCCCAGTCTGTATACCTTTTATCTCCATTACCTGTCTGATGGTATTAGCTAAAATTTCCAGTGCAACGTTCAAAAGTAGTTGTGAGAGTGGACATCCTTGCCTTGTTTCTAATCTAAGCGGAATGTTTCTAGTTTTTCACCGTGAAGTATGATGTTAGCTGTAGATTTTTTTGTTGCTACTCTTTACGATGTAAAGGAAGTTCCCCTCTATTCCTAATTTACTGAGTTTTTATCAGGAATGGGTGCCGGTGTTTGTCAAATGCCTTTTCTGTATCTATTGATTCTGCATCATATGAGTTTTTATTTCTTTGCCTATTGGTGTGATGGATTTGCATTAGTTGATTATCAAACATTAAACCAGCTCTACACGCTTGAGATAGATTTCAGTTGGTGGCTGTGATGTATAATTATTTTTATATATTGTTGGATTCAACTTGCCAGTATTTTGCTGTAGATTTTTATATCTATGTTTATGTGAGATATTGATCTGTAGTTTTGTTTTGTGTTTTTTTCATAATGCTGTTTTTCTGATTTTAGTATTCGGGTAATGCTGATCTCATTGAATAAGTCAGGAAGTATTTCTTCTGTTTCCATCTTCTGATACAGACTGTACAGAATTGGTAAAATTTTCTTTAAGTGTTTGGTAGAACTCATCAAAGGCCCCATTGGGGCCTGAGCTTTCTGTTTTGGACAGGTATTAATTATTAATTATATTTCTTTAATAAATATAAGCCTACTCAGATTGTCTATATATTCTTCATCTTTTGATAAACAGTTTAATAAAACTATTCAGCTCCGCTCCGCTATGCCAGATATTGTGCCAGCACTTAAGAGAATACATTCAGCACATTATATAATTTATTCCCATTGCAACCCTGTGAAATGTTATCACCCATGTTTTATAAATAAGACAACTGAGGCCAAGAGAAATTCAGTAACTTGCAAACGGTTGCGGAACTGATAAGTCGAACAGCTAGTACCCTATCTCTAAGTCATGCAACTGTTTGATAAATATTTTAGTTTCCTAGCTAAAAGCCTTTATTTAAGCAAGAAGTATATAATATTTTCATTATGAGCACATACCAACTGATACTTCATTCACCCAACAAATATGTATGGAGTGATTATCATATTAAGAGCACTAGGATGGGAGCCTTTGGAGAAGCTGGGGTGTGAACTTTTGGATTGTGACCTTGCACTGCAAGGATGTGTCAGAGATTGAATTAGTTAATGTTTCAATGACTTTTATCTATTTTCTCTTTTTTTTTTTTCCCTCTGAACATTCGTGGTATTATATCTGCCCTTTCCCTAAACCTTCATTTCCTTATCTGCAGAATGGGAATAATCATACCTTCCCAAAGGATTCTTACGAAAACTAAATAAATTAATACACTTATCCATGTTACAGTGAGCATAATTCTGACAACTAGTTAATGCTTGATCAGCGTTAAGGCACACTAGTAGTTCAAAACAAAGCAAAGCAGAACGCTATTTAGCTGCAATCATTTTAAAAATAAAAATTGTGTGGAGAATACTTTAGCCACCTAACTGGTACTGTCTTCACACAATACTGAGCAACAAAATATTTTGAAAGAATTAATTAAAACTCAAGTTCCATTCGTAGCTACAGAACTCCAGTAACTGAATTGACTAAATTTTATTTTTCAATCTGGTTCATTTAGCACCATGTACCACAATTACCCACTGTAATAGAAATCAATCTCTCTAACATAATTCCATGGCTTCCAACTTGGAACCACATTTATTATTTTTAATTGTTACTAATATTTATAAGAATAGCTAATATTAATAAGAATTATTATTCTAAATTTAATAACAGTATGAATTTTACCTTATTCACTCTGTGCAAATGAAAATCTCATGAGATAGGATTGTCTAAATAATCAGTTAAAATAATGAAAATGAATTTTAGGGGATTAAAAGAAATAACTGTTGTTAAAATTGTAATAGTTAAGAAACAACATGTTATTCAGGGATTGGTTTCTAATATTTATCATTCATTTGATTTTTTTTTTTTTTTTTTTTAGTAAGCAAGAGTGCTTCATTCAGGGTGAGCAATTCTAATATAAAATATATATACTGATGCAAGCAGTATGTTGAGGCTGATCAACAAAACATATTATCTTGTAAAGAAAATATGTACAACCCCTGGTGTGTTTAAATTAATAAAAATTCAATCTACACATAAATGTTCAAGGGCACATTTCATGTCTTTATCAAATAATCAGAAGATATATATATACATATATATATATGTATATATTATGATACCAGCTAATCTTTATTGAGCACTATATGCTAGGCACTGATAAAAGCATTTACTTAATTCATTCAACAACCCAAGAGGTGGGTGCTCTTGGTACTGTATGCAAAATTAGTAATAGATAATAATAAAAGAAAAGTCGATTTTGTTTTTACAGACCTTAAAATCTACTTAAGGGAATAGACATAAATACTCAGCCATTAAATAATAAGCCATAAAGTGTGAAAAGGAAAGTGCCCGATTGACTACCAGTTCAATGGTACACTAAGTGTATTGGAGACAAAGGAGGGAGAATTCTTAACCTGAGAATAGCCAGTAATAACAACCAACTTTGTGCTAGCAATTATACGTGCCAGCACTGTTCAAAGAACTTGATGCATATATATACACTTATTTAATCCTGACAAAAATCCTTAAGGTAAATACTACTATCCCAGGTTGTTGTTTTATTCTGAAGATGTTGTTACATAGTAAATTATGCATTTATTGTACCCTAGGGAATCAACATAAAATATTTATTAGCCCATTTAAAACTTTGTCTACCTCTAATTTGGACTATGAAGAGAGCAAAATAAGAACGAGCATTATAAAGTCACTAGAAAACAATTTTAGTGCTTTTCCTGGAAAGAGGGAGGGAGGAAATGAAGCAAAGTAGAAGGATATCTTTTCAGCCTTCCCTTCGTCTTTCCTCACATTGGCTGTCCCTGTCCAGTCTGGCCCAGAAATGAGATCATCAGAGAGGCTTTCACAACACTGTTGGGACAGAGATGGTCACTATTCAAGAGCGACCCTGTTCCATCCTTCATATAGTTCAGCATTTATGGTTGAATATTTATCATAGTTATCTAATCAGCAGGGTAGGAAAGTGAGTACACAAAAAACAGGGCTGGTCCCTGGTGAGTTCCTGTTTCAGTTGGGTTGATATTCCCTGGCAATTCCACAATGGAGAAGGGAAGAAATTAAAGGTAACTGGGCACCATCAAGAACCAACATTTGGCTTTCCCCTAGCTAATGTCTGCTAAATGTATGAGTACTTTGCCTATTAAGCCCAACATTGAATGACTGAGTTCATTAAAATGCAAAAAAAAAAAAAAAAAAAAAAAAAAAAAAAAAAAAGAAAGAAAAAAAAGAACCGTATGGGATCTGAGTGAAAACATCTGATATTAAGAGTGCTTATCATTTTTCCATGAGATTAAACACAATACCTAAATCTCAGAAACCCAAATATTTAGTTCAAGCAATGTTTAAACCATATACTTAGAAAAGGCAATTCCTTGTTTCTAGGCGATTTCTTGGATGATGCATAATGCATGCAGAGAGGGAAGAAAAGCTGGCTAATCCCCCAAATTATCACCAGTCTCATCTCACCGATCAAATGAAAAGATTATTGTACTTTGTGTATTCTTTTTGAATAGGAATTCATGAAATGTTTAACAGAGAAAATGATCCTTTGGGGTACATTATTAATAAATACTGTGGATCAAAGATTGTCTAGTGGAATTTTGACTGGAATGTACAAAGAGGCAAAAATCTAATGAACACTGAGGCAAATTTTGTATTTTCAATACTTAGTAAGGATACAGTTACATGAATATTTCATGACAGTAATGTATTTTCAAACTTTTTTTCCCTTCTTATAAAATTAGCATACACTTAACCATGGAAAATTTAGAAAGTATGGAGAGGATAAAAAATAGAAAATAGAAAGAAGGAATAATCCTTAATAATCCCATCTCCCTGAGTCCACTGTTGATATTTTGGCATATTTCTTATCTGTATTTTATCCGTGCACATTTTTTTTCTTAAACACAATGCAGATTATATCTACATAAAATTTGTTTTTACTCCTTTGTATTGCCTATCTACCAGAAGCATTTCCTCAAACCAATGAAAACTTTTTATAAACATTAGTTTTAATGACTGCATAATATTTCACAGTAGGTATATATTACTAAGCATCACTTATTTAAACATTGTCATCTATGCTACATATTAAATCTATTTCTCCTTTTGTTTTTTTGCTATTGTAAATAATTCTGGAGTTAATGACTTTTTGCATAAATCTTTGTGCTCATTTCTGACTATTTCCCTGAGCTACATCCCAGGGAGAAAAATTAATAGGTCAAAGAGGATGAATATTTTCAAGCATTTAGGTCACATTGCTAAATCCCAAGTGATTTTACAGACTGACACTGTCTTGGGAGCATGCAGTATATAGGAGTTCACTTCCCTAAACGCTCAAAAGAAAGATTACAAAGCTTGTAATCTTTGTTAATCATAGGTTTTCTGGACCTTTATTGCATCACATGTAATGAATAGAGTATCAAAAATGGCAGGTAACCGATGTTTTGAGTTGGTAAGAGCCATAAAAAAAGTGGACATTATTTTATATTAGTAGATAATAATGAAGACGCAATCAGTCACTAAGGACCAAGACTAGCAGATTTAAAATGTTCTCCTTAAGAGCAGTCATAGCTGCACTTGAGTTATCCGATGGGAGTCATCTCATCAGAGTCCCATTGCCTGAGCCAAATCATTCCCCTAATCTAACCTGGGCTTGAAAAATATTTTTTTCAATAAAAGTTTTATGCATCTTTATTGAAGAAAATTCACAAAATGAATAGTTGATATTCACAAAATGAATAGTTGAAGGTAAAGGGGGAAAAATCACCATCCAAAGATAACAATGACCATTTTGGCACATACTTTTTCTTTTCTTTTTCTAGCTATTTTATTACATTTTTCCATTCCGCACCTTGCTTTTGGCATAAAACATGCTTTTTCTTATTCTATTAAAATTTTTTCATAATCATTATTCTAATGGATAAATAATACTCCATTATCATAGATCATATATCAACATGTATATAACCTAATATGGGACACTTAGGTTGTTTCCAAATATTATAATATTTTATGCAATATTTATATTATTAATAAAGCTACATCTCCGTGCATAAAACTCTTTCTGTGCTTCGCTTATTTTCTCAATATAAGTTTTCAGAGACAAAGCTACTACTTGAAACAACGTGTAAGTTTTAAGGCTTTTGATATTTTTAAGCAAGATGATTTTTTTCCCAATCAAAGCCCCATGACATATGCAAGTCTTTGTCTCTAATTTGTGAAGAAGAACCTCAGGTGGAAAGATAAATGCAGTATGTATATATATATATATGAAACCAAGTAAACTGATGGAAAACATGAGATGGACTGTTCAAAGAGGTTTTGGCACCGGAAAGATCCTAGACTCTCTCTATATATCTGAAATAAGACTTCCGATCAAGCTAAGAGATAAGCTGAGATTGCACTGTTCATCTGGGGCAAAAATCAGAGTGAACTTCCCTGTTCTGTGAGAGTGGGTTTATTGCAAGATTCTTTTAACCATGAAGCAAAAGGAAAAAATACTATCTACAACCATGCATGCTTGATGAGATATGCCAAATGAGCAGGATAAACCATGCATGAACAAAGGAAAATACACACTTTATGTGAAAACTATACCCCCCAACACACACAGATTTGATATACATTATATGTTTTAAAAAGTTATGATTCATTATGAAGAGAGAAAGAACACAAACATAAGCAAATGATACGAACAGGCAATTTATAAACTAATAAAATGACTAATAAGACAAAATCAACAAAATTTTACTAGAAATCAACAAAATGCAAAGTAAGGCAACTGGATATTTTCACACACAAACCGATGCAAGTTTTCTAGAGGGCAATTTGGCAATAAGCAATATGATTCTTACATTTTCCTCAGCTTCTGAATGAGGAATTCTACTTCTAACTTACATTAAGAAAATAATCAAAGACTTGCAAAAAATTTTTATGTGGCTGGATGCTCACCATGGCATTATTTGTAAAAATGACAAAGTAGAAATCAAGCATACGCCCCGTAGGGTACAAATGATGGGATATTATTAACGATTGCAATATGTTTTAAATGAGTTATGAATGTCAAAGGAAATTTTCAATAATACAATTTAACAGAAAAATTCTGACAATAGTACTGAATCTATCCATCTATCCAAAAACATTAAAAGTAACTGTATCTTAGTGAAATTTTAAACATTTTTAAACATTTTCTCAAGTAATTAGCATAATCTTATTTACCAATTATGAACCTGTAAATAAAGGATATAGAATTTTCATTAATATTTCCTTTTTTCAATCACACATGACATATCTTTGGTATTTATCATATGTTATGTTGGAAAAAATTTGTCAGATATTTATCTATTTATTCAAAGATTATTAGAGTAACGTTGAATGACAAAACTTCCACAATCTTTATTATTCTTATTTCATGGTGGTGCATATGGGTTGGAAGAGGGGAGAATCCAGCTATACTGATCTTGAAAAAAGCTTTCCATTTAGACGGTCTAAATCAAGATAAATCAGCCCCTCTTCCCACTTCACTCTCACCCATCATATCCCAGCTCCTCAGAAACCAGGATCCCCAAGAGGTAAAGGGTCCCAAGCAGCAGCTTCATTCTCCTGCAGAAAGAACTAGATAATCCTGGGCTTCTCTTGCAGGTTAATGGACCAAGCACCTCTGAGAATGCATAAAGGCAGAGGCTCTCACAATCAAGATAAGATAAGTCAGTTAATGGATGTCTCAGCAGAATTTTATGTGAGCAGTTGCTTTATTAACTCTATCGTGTCCTCAAATAGCTTTTTTTTTTTCCTTAAGTAGTGGAAAACACTACCATTTTATTTTTCATTTCTCCTTGAAAACCAAATTCACACAAGCTCTTGGCTCCACTAGATCCGGAAAGAAGTTCTTCCCTACATGAAGTCCTCATTGCCAGGCATCCCCATCACCTGTATTTACTTAGAAGCTGATTATTCCTGCTGTTCTCTCCACACAGGTCTCTGAGCATAATGGGTTGTATGTCTTCTGCTCTGGGTATGGTGGGCATGGTTATTATCAGGATTTCCACTCCCCTCTTAAAGCTTTACGTTGGGTCAAATTCCTTCTCTTGTTCTGAGAAATCACCCCACCAGCTTCTTAAACAAATCCAGGTCTCTCTGAATCTGAGCAGTGAAAACATTTTAAATCCCTTCCCAAGTGGATTTTCCCACACACCCCTCTCACATAAAGGACTCTGTCACACACCCCACAATGTTTCCAGACAAACCCAGGATATGCCTGAATCTCAGTGATCACTAACAAGTAAAAGTTCAAGTTAAGATTGTTGTTAAAAGTCTAATTGAGCAAGACAAGCTTTCGTGCAGAGAAGTGGAGGATTTAAACAGAGTCTTTGGCATTTGGAGACTTAGTCTAAATCCTGTGCTCCGTATTCATTCATTTATTTGTTCATTCATTCTACAACAATGTAACGAATACCAACTACACACCGGGCATTAGTACAAAGATGAAACATACAAAGATGAATGAGGCAGACCATGACTCCGCTTTATGGAATTCACAATAGAGTGGAGAGAACCATAAACACGTGTGCAAACAATTTCAAGTACAATTTCAAGTAAAGGGAATCAAATTAAGGAGATAGAGAGTGATCATGGGCCAAGACTATACTGGGATGGAGAGGTCTGTCCTGATTTAAGATAATATTTTTTAAATGTTTATTTACGTATTTTGAGAGACAGACAGAGAGAGAGAGAGTAAGCGTGAACAGGGGAGGAGCAGAGAGAGAAGGAGAGAGTGAGAATTCCAAGCAATCTCTGATCTGTCAGCAGAGCCCAATGTGGGGTTTGAACCCATGAACCACAAAGTCATGACCTGAGCTGAAATCTAGAGTTGGATACTTAACCTACTGAGTCCCTTATTTAAGATGATTTTTGAGTTAAGTTCTAAACGATATGGTTCATGCAAAGGGTTGTAGGAAAGGTATGGTAGGTGATGGGGCAGCATGTGTAGGGGTCCCCGGGAAGAAATAAGTTTGGTGCCGTTGAGGAACCGGAAAAAAGCCAGTATTTGAGTGAAGTGGGCCTTAGAGAGTGATGGAAGATGGGGTCAAGGAGATAGGCAAGGGCGCTGGTCTTGTAGAGACCATGAGCCATAGTACGGACTTTGAATATTATTCCAAGAAATCACTGCAAAGGTTTTGCTTTTATATTTTAAATAATTTGCCTGGCTGCAGTATAGAGAGTAGGCAAGAATGGAAACACAGAGGCCAGCTGGGAGGACACCATAGCAGTCCAAGGGAGAGATGATGGGGCCTCGGGTTAGCCAGTCACAGTGATATCATGTGACATGGTCACACTGGGAATTTATTTTAAAAGCAGACTCAACAAACTTGTTATGGAATACTAATGAAGCGTGAGGGAATTAGGAAACTCAAGAACTACTCGTAGACTTTGGGACTACAAAATGGAATGACTAGGGGTGACTTCTTATGAGATGGCGGCAATTGAGGGAGATGAGATTTGAAGAGGGGGAAGCTCAAGAATTATGTTTGGCTCTGATAAGTTGAAGGTGCTTATTATTATATATCCAGGGGATTGTCATGTGGGCAACAACAATGGCAGGCTGGAGCTGAGGAAAGTTGGAGTGAGGTGCATAAATTTGTGACTCTTCAGCTTGCAAAAGATGACGCCTGAAGCCACATGAGGAGCTCATCTAGGGTGCGAACATAGATCAGGAAGGCAAGAACGAAGACTGAGCCTTGGGCTGGTCTAACATTTAGAGGTCTGGGTAGAAGAGAGGAATTCAGCAATGGAAATTGCGAAAGAACAGCCAGTGAAGTAGGTGGAAAACTGAGAGACTGTCGTATCCCAGAAGCCAAGTGAGAAAAGCATTTTAAGAAAGTGGGAGTTACCAGCTGGGCCAAATGTTGTTCAGAAGGGGAGTCAGATGAGGACTGAGAACTAGCAGTCTCATCCAGCAGGATAGAGGCTCCTGGAGACCTAGAAAAGAGCAATTTCAGTCAACATGTGGAAGGGACAAAAGCCTGACTGGAGTTGGTTAAAGAAGGAAAGCAAAGTGAGAAAATGGAGACAGCAAGTGTAGAAAACTGCATCAGCATAGCTTGCCTAATGGAAACTCCATTGTTATGATCTTCCGCCATCCCTTTGGGATATTGTCAAGTCAGAAATCTTGAATTCATATATATATATATTTTTTTAATTTAAATTCGAGTTTGTTAACATACAGTGTAATCCTGGCTTCAGGAGTAGAACCGTCTTGCACATGACATCCAGTGCTCATCCTGAAAAGTGCCCTCTTTGATGCCCGACACCCATTTAGCCCATCCCCCCCCCCCACCCCCCTCCCCTCCATCAACCCTCAGTTTGTTCTCTATATGTCAGAGTCTCTTCTGGTAAAATCAGATAAAAACAGAGAGGGAGGCAAACCAGTGAATTCAAATTTTGATGATGTCCAGAATGAGAGGTAAAATGCAGCACCCGACACTTTTCCCCTCACCCAAGTGCGGGGACAGAGCAGTCACCTCAGGGTCTTCATTCTGAAGCAAAGGTTTTAATGGAGCTGTGAGTTCCACAGAGGGAGAGTGGAAGAGAGGAGTTGAGGGTGTTTTCTTTCCAGGCTCCTCTCTGCCGTGAGGCAGAGAGGCAGAGAGGAGTATGGGGGTAGTCCAAATAAAAGGTGAGATTAGAATAGGCTTCCCCCTCCATCAGATATGTGACTGTATGCAGTTATTCCGAAGCTAAAGAACACAAATAAAAATAAGAAATACATGGGGGCGCCTGGGTGGCGCAGTCGGTTAAGCGACCGACTTCAGCCAGGTCACGATCTCGCGGTCCGGTCCGTGAGTTCGAGCCCCGCCTCAGGCTCTGGGCTGATGGCTCGGAGCCTGGAGCCTGTTTCCGATTCTGTGTCTCCCTCTCTCTCTGCCCCTCCCCCGTTCATGCTCTGTCTCTCTCTGTCCCAAAAATAAAAATAAAAACGTTGAAAAAAAAAAGAAATACATGAAAATGCATAAACAATATATACAAATTGCTATTAGAAGCCTACAAATAATTTTTAAAACTATGTTATGAGACGTGGGTGCTCGGGTGGCTCAGTCAGTGAAGTGTCCAATTCTCGTATTTCAGCTCAAGTCATGATCTTATGGTTCATGAGATAGACCCCCGTGTCGGGCTCTGGGCTGACAGCGTGGAGCCTGCTGGGGATTCTCTCTCCCTCTCTCTGCCCCTCCCTAACTCTCTCTCTTATGTACTTGCTCTCTCTCTCTCTCTTTATCAAAATAAATAAATAAACTAAATTTTAGAAATATGTTGTGACCACACTTTGTGTGAGCATTGCTACACAGGGTTTTCCTAACAGTCGCTGATAATTGGATTTTCCTCCATCCTCGTGTCCGAATGCACTGCAGTATGTGGTTTCCTGCCAACTCACTGGCCAAAGACTATCTTTCTGCAACCTTATGGAATGAAACCAGTAACCTACAGCACCCAGAGCCAATGAACTGGAACCACTGGACTCCTCACTAAGAAGGGTGAATTATTATCACATCTTTCCTGGTGATTAGATTATTCCTCACTGTTGTGTTTTATGGCTTTCTAGTTAGTCCTCTCAAACAATTTATTCACAATAGTAGTGTTTTTTATTATTGCTGTTTTTTTTTTTTTAATTTTTTTTTCAACGTTTTTTATTTATTTTTGGGACAGAGAGAGACAGAGCATGAACGGGGGAGGGGCAGAGAGAGAGGGAGACACAGAATCGGAAACAGGCTCCAGGCTCCGAGCCATCAGCCCAGAGCCTGACGCGGGGCTCGAACTCACGGACCGCCAGATCGTGACCTGGCTGAAGTCGGACGCTTAACCGACTGCGCCACCCAGGCGCCCCTATTATTGCTGTTTTATAGTTCCTATAACAGTAAAATTTATCCTCAACTCTATTATTACGATATTCAACTACTAATGGAATTTTTGTTTCTACTTGGTTGTGTTTTAAAGCCATAACAATAAAATTTACTCCCAAAACTATAACCGCAAGTTTTATTTATGTTCTTTAAACTACGCGATAGCATGCTCGCAAACACATGTGGTTCTTGAAACCCACATGAGAGAAGACCTGCCAAACCATAAACGCTGTTTTATGGGGGGGGGGGGGGGGGAAATGGGAATGTGTTGCCATTATGGTGAGACCCATGTTCTTTGAGAGAATAAGTAATAGGATAAAAGAAATGAAAGAATCTTAGCGACTACTGATTTGGAGGATGATTACATTGTAATTGGCAGAAATATTTGTCGAAAAGGTCAACCTCTTTTTATTACACGCCAAACCCTAGACATTTCCACCATCTTCGTCCTCCAAAATCATGTGGCCTCAGCACGAGGTCCATGATTTCCCATGGCTGATTGCCATATTTGTTGCAAAGAAGCTCTATGAAATATTAATAACAAAGACTGGGGTCATTTTGAAGGTAAACAACTTGAGCGGCTTAAAAATTGAAAATTATACAGCCGAGCCAGTTCACCACCTCTGCTGCTCCTTAGTTGTTTCCACTGACCTTGAACCCGTGGACATTGCAGTAGAACTCCTCGCTCGCCATGCACGTTTTATGCCTGGTGATGTGACTTTCACAACTGGGTCAAAGGGCTGGAATGTGAATTCTCATCCACCCGGTGGAATAAAATACCAGCAGGAAGCAAGAAGGAGGTGTGTCAGACAGGCAAAAATCGGGCTGTGTTTAAGGGCTTGGTCTCAGATGGATAATAGGTTGACTTATGGTCACAAGTAGGGACGCGGGCAGATTGCAGGGAGACACAAGCTAGTTGTCACTCAGAGATTATGGCCTTAGTGGCAGAAGAGGCAAACTCTAGATCTGGTTTGTGTGGCAGCACCTAGCATACGTTCGTGTCTTGACAGAAGCTTCAGAGAATACTGCTGTCATCTAAGACAATAGATGAGTGGATGGGTGGGTAGGTGGACGTGTGGATGCATGCATGCAGGAGTAGATGGAGGGATGCATGAATCTATATGCCTGTTATTGACAGACGGCATAAATCCATTGGCTAGATCCAGCCTCTCACCTTTATGGCTCGGCACTTAATTTTCTGTGACCATCCCCTTCCCTTCTGCCAGATGCGGTAGCTGTGATTATGCCAGCAGATTGAGATCTACTTTCAAGAGAAAAACTGCTGCCAGTCTCTGGCTGTGAGTACTTTCAGAATCTGACTCAGCATTCAAGCTGAGACTAAGTGCTACCTAAGAGGCATTCCCTAACCAATGACTGAGCACAGAAGTGGCACAAGGGCTTACCACTGTACCTGTGCAGGATTCCTCTATTAG
This sequence comes from Neofelis nebulosa, assembly GCF_028018385.1. Classification (NCBI taxonomy): domain Eukaryota; kingdom Metazoa; phylum Chordata; class Mammalia; order Carnivora; family Felidae; genus Neofelis; species Neofelis nebulosa. The sequence goes on from NC_080783.1 coordinate 29,356,244, forward strand.
CAATCTTTTTGGAGTTGCACTACAGTCTGAGGCCTTTCTTACTCAATCCCTCTTTCCTTCCCTTCACTTTTCACAGTTGTCAGATCTGGGTCATGCTCTGAAGGCTCTCCTTGCCTTTTCCTGTCTTCTCTCCCTTCTATCTTTCCCAAGGATTACCCCCCTGTAAATCTCTTCCACTTCTAAGTTCATCGTGACACCTGCTTCTCAGAATGCCCAGCCAACACATCAACCAGACCCCTGGACAAATGAAAATAAATGAATACAACTGTTCTTGAGTCACAGGGATCTTTCTGGACTTTGCGGATAGTTAGATGCAGAAACAGACAAAACTGAAGTTCCAAAGAGCAGGGACCATCCCACACAGCCAGTCCTTACCAGGCTTCCAGAACAGCCAGTGAACTACAGAAAATCACATGCTGGCTAGATTGCACGCCATACTAGTTGGCTTAGAAAACAAGCGTCGTCTGTCTCATTGTTCGCTTGCCTTGCCAAATGTGTTCACAGTACTGTGTGACAGGGTCCTCAAGGAGGGAGATGATAAACTTTGCTCCTTCCCTCGTGCTAAAGTATCTTTCATTTAGATCATCACGGAAAGGAAGAGGAGCAGAGGGAAGAAATACATGCTCTCAAGTGTCAACAGGAGAGGCGGGAGGGCACGGAGATGGAAGAAGTCCCAGAGAGGAGTTTGGATTTCCTCCAGAAATCTTTGCCACCTGTCTGGATGAGGGGTGGGCATAGAACCAAGGTGTGGTAAGGGCAATTACCTTGGGAATTAGCCCTTTGGATACTTTTCCATCTCTTTCCCAGTTGGATGGTATTTCACTCAGCATTAACCACCAACTAATTTTCAAAACAACAACAAGACACTTTTGATTCATCACCCTGGGTCATACAATACATATATATACACACACACTATATATATATATATACTAATATGATATCATTCATCTATGAGAAAGAAGGAAATCCTGCTACTCGTGATAGCATGGATGGACCATGAGAGCTAAGGGAAATAAGTCAGAGAAAGATAAATACTGTATGATATCACTTACATATGAAATCTTGAAAAAGCCAAACTCACAGAACTATCTAGTAGAAGGGCGGTTACCAAAGGATGGGAGGTGGGAGGAATGGGGAGATATAGGGCAAAGGGTACAAACTTCTGGTCAGAAGATGACTAAATTCTGGGATTCTCATGCACAGCATGGTCATTACAGTTAAGAATACTATATTATATACTTGAAAGTTGTTAAGAGAGTAAATCTTAAATGCTCTCACCATAAAAAAAGAAAAGGTAATTATGTGGCATGATAAAGGTGTTAGCTAATTCCATGGTGGTGATCAGTTTACAATATATAAGTGTGTCAAGTCAATATGTCATACATCTTAAACTTACACAATGTTATATGTCAATTATATCTCAGTAAAGCTATAAATATATATATATATGCAAAGATATATATATACACATATGTACACATATATATGTATGTATGTACATGTATGTATAAAAGAAAGGCAACACAATTAGAACAGGCTTTCTTCTCTTCTCTGGATTTTCCCCCAGCTTCATTGCCCTAACCTTTCATCCCTGTTGACTATATTTAGCAAAATCATTACAAATTACTAGAGATTATTACATTCATTGTCAGAATCTCAGTGCATTACTAGATAGACCATGTACAGAGCACTGGGTTAAAAGTCAGAAGCCTTGGGCTCTAATTTTTGTTCCGCCATTTATTAGCCATATGATTTGGGGCAAACCTCACCTGTCTTCCTTCATAAACAATTGTAACAGTCTGCCCTCCCACTCAGACTTGTGGAGCATATTAAATGAAATAATCTATGTAAAAGCCCTGTGAAGATTGTAAAAACTATCAAAAATGTATGGTGTAATTATCATTGACACTAATAACAAGGATCTGTAGCCAGTTTATAGTTCTGCACACGATTATGATAACGTATGATAACCACATTCTATAGAAAAGAAAAATCAAACTTCCAAATAGCAAAATGTAGAACTGTTTTCTCCTTTATCATCAAATTTCCTAATAATATAAAGTTCTCTAGAGAAATTTTGATTTTTTTTTTAATTATTTTTTTCTTTTACATTTATTTATTTTTGAGAGAGAGAGAGAGAGAGACAGAGCATAAGCGGGAGAGGGGCAGAGAGAGAAGGAGACACAGAATCCAAAGCAGGCTCCAGGCTCTGAGCTGTCAGCACAGAGCTTGACACGGGGCTGGAACTCACCAACCCTGAGCTGAAGTCAGACGCTCAACCAACTGAGCCACCCAGGCACCCCTCTAGAGCAATTTTCTAGAGGTGAGGCAGAGGGTGGAGGGGTTTCTCAGCTTTATATCCATTAGCAAAACGGATTTTTGAAAATGAGCATCTGCTGAAAATGAGCTGTATATTAGCTACTAAAATCAGCTGGATATAATCTATATAATCCTAGCTTTCTGTTTATGACCTAAGAACGTATTAATATGAGAATATCCCTAATTTAATGTATATTCCTATTCTCACGAGTTTTCTATATATCGAAAATAAAAACATAGGAGTCACCTACTCTATTTCACATATGGAGATTCATTTTATACAGAAAAGTAGTTACTAAAATTATTATGGGGTTTAATAAACCCAAGCATACTAAAAAATTTCAGTTCCAGTTCCACACTTATACTCTGAGACTACCACATTTCACAAGATTCATACCTGTTATTCTCTTGTATGGAAATAACGCCAGCAAAGCATTCACATCCCTTACCCTAATTGTCCTATGTCCTCATCACTTCTATTAGCATTTCCTTAACCCCCCAGGAGGATGCCATTTTACTCTGATGGGAAGTCTTTTAAAAGCTAAAGCAAATTACAAAATTATAAGGAAAATTTTTAAGTGATTACTATATTCCCAGACGCTATGCTTTAATGCATAAACAACCTTCATGTGGTAGGATCAGTTATTGACCCCAATTACAGAAAAGGAAACTGAGACCCAGAGGTCTGCATTGATCATGCTATCTAAAACCAAAAATTACAAGTCAGAATATGGACTGGGAACCAGCATCATCAGCATGACTGAAGCAAGGTCAGAAAGGCCAAATCTCCATCCCAGACTCTCCATTTTAATAAGACTCCCCCGGGGGGCGCCTGGGTGACTCAGTCTAGGCTTCCGACTTGGGTTCAGGTCATAATGTCACGGTTCATGAGTTCGAGCCCCAAAACAGGCTCTGTGCTGACAGCTCAGACCCTGGAGCCTGCTTTGGATTCTGTGTTTCCCTCTCTCTGTGCCCTTCCCCTGCTCCCACTCTGTCTCTCTCTCTCTCTCTCTCTCTCTCTCTCTCTCAAAAATAAATAAACATTTAAGAAAAAACACTAATAAGATGCCCCCAAATGAGTCCTATTTTGTTACTTTTGTATTCGTTTGTTTATTGTGGGTCCTATTTTCTTCTATCAGCATTTCCTTAATACTCTAGAGGAATGTTATATCACACGCTAACCAAGATTTCCCTCATTCTCTTAGCGGCACCCCACCCTTCCCTCACCTCCATCCTCCTCCCCCCTCTCCCCCGCTGAGGCAAGTCACCAAGTCTCTCGGAGCCTTTGTTTCCTCCTTTATAATATAAACAAGGATGAAAATACCCCCCTTAGGGGGTTACCAGGAGGGTTAAAATGAAATGGAAGATCAAAGAGCACTTGTAAATTGCCTAGCACTGTAGTTTGCTAACGTTGTTTCCTTTCAGAACCATCTGGAGAGTTGTGGGGGGCACCTCCCTTTTCGGGGCAATTACATCAGAATTTCTGATAAGGGCTCCCTGGCCGCAGCATTTTTACATTCCCAAAGGTGATTTGAATGGGGAGGCAGGTTTGAGAATCTCTGGCACCCATTGCCATGTACTTTGTAGATGCTGAATAAAATTTAGCCTTGATTATTATTTCTTCTATCCAGTCCTTGTCAAAGAGGAAAGCTCTCTGAACAGGCCATGCTGATTTCCTCTGCATCTTATTACAGCAGGCTCTACCTTCCCATCTCTCCTGGGCTTTCTGAAGTCCTGACTCTGAAATCATACCTTTTCTCTGAAGTCTTTTCTGGTTACTCCGCCCTAATCTCCTTCTTTCCTCAAATCCAATGGCAACCTGAAGTCTCTACTGTAAAATCTACTCATTTGCCCACCTCTCTTAGGTGTAGTTTGTAACTGTTTCCCATGTGTCAAATTACCTGTTTGCCAGGCTTGGTGAGTTCCAGGCCCACATAGGGAACCTGTGCCGGCAGCACCGGGCCTGCTTAGGATTCTCTATCTCCCTCACTCTGCCCCTCCCCCGCCCCCCAAATAAATAAATAAACCTTAAAACAATTGATTCTATTTACTGCATTAATGAACAAGAGAGCAAATAGGAAGTTAGAACCCGTTCAAGGGAGAAGTCAGAGAAACACAGATATATAGGCAACAAAGAATGCTATATTGAATTTACAAAAATATGCAAAATTAGTCATTTCCTTCCACTGAACACTTTTCAATGGTATTTGTTTGGTTTTTTTTTTTTTAATTTTTTTAATGCTTATTCATTTTTGAAACCTGGAGACAGAGCGTGAGTGGGGGAGGGGCAGAGAGACAGGGAGACACAGAATCCGAAGCAGGCTCCAGGCTCTGAGCTGTCAGCACAGAGCCCAACGTGGGGCTCGAACCCACAAACCGTGAGATCATGACCTGAGCAGAAGTCAGACGCTTAACTGACTGAGCCACCCCAGGCGCCCCTCAATGGTATTTCTACGGACAAGAATCATTTGGATTATTACTAATTTTTCACAATGTACAGAATTGTAAAATATATCAAAAACAATGAAAACCAGGTAGCCACAAACAGTGCTGTAGATAGTGTTCTTCCTTTACCATTGTAGATGCCCCATAATCCTCGGGGTCCATTACGTAGCTTTTCACAATTTTTCCTGACAACCCTCTGCATTATTATGGTCTATTCATTTCGGGGGCAGTTAGAAAGGGTAGTTGAAAATCAGGTGAAAAGCTTCACTTATGTAGGAATTTGTGTGAGATTAATTCAGCTATTGGTATCTTCAAATAACTGCATCCAAGGTAAAGCCCAAATCCAAACTTTATCTGGAGTAACCCAGACTTTTGAGATGTCTGTGCAAATTTTACTAATAAGGAGGTCAAACTTCCAATGTTGCTTGGAACGTTGTTATTATCAAGCTGGTCCAGCTGGGAAAGAAAGGCAACTTTTAAAATTGATAATGACAGGGGCGCCTGGGTGGCTCAGTCGGTTAAGCATCCGACTTTGGCTCAGGTCATGATCTCGCGGTTTGTGGGCCCGAGACCCATGTCGTCAGGCTCTGTGCTGACAGCTCAGAGCCTGGAGCCTGCTCAGATTCTGTGTCTCTCCATCTCTCAGCCCCTCCCCTGCTCGTGCTCTGTGTCTCTCTGTCTCTCAATAATAAATAAATGTTTTAAAAAAATTAAAAGTAAATAAATAAATAAAATTGATAATGACAAAACAATTATGACTGTTAAAAACACATATGGATTTTAACACTGACTTGGCTGGCCAAAGCCCATTTATTCAACTTTATTCATTCTGAAATGTATATTATTAGTCTAATGTTAGTCACTGATAACTTCTGATGAACATACAAGTATCTGGGGTGTATTTCCTTAGGACTTACCAAAGTAGAATGAATAGGTCTACAATCACTTTGTGGAAAATTGGACTAAATTATAAATTACAGGACTCCTGCAATAGTCTCCTAATTCATCTGCCTGAAGCCATTCTTTCTCTCCTCCAATCTGTTCTCTACTCTGATTCCAAAAAAAAAAGCTTTTCAAATCCCAAATTTGTTTATATCTTTCCCTGACTTCACATTGCTTTGAGGGTTAAGACCATCTGCTTGTCATTTCCTAGGACCCTGTGGTTTGACCCTTTCTGATAACCCTACCCTAGTTTAGGTAACAACCATCACTGCCCCCGTCATACCTCAACCTATTCATTTCTCAAGGAGGTCTTCCTTGGCCCCCTCCCGTTCCTAATTGGGGTACCTCTTCCTCTTACACGTTGTTTTATTAGTACTAATCAAAAGTCCTTTATAGCACTAATTAAGGCCACAATTTCATACTTACTGATGTGATGATTTGGTTATTGTCTGTCTTTGCCATTAGACTATCCATGAGGGCATGGATGTATTTCCATTGCCTAGCATGGGGCCAGGCCCAGAAATGTATCCAATAATTATGAACTTAATAACTGTATAAACAGTTACCAGTTACATACAAACGTAGCAGTTTCTTCTTGGTCCCCAGAGCTTTATCAATTTATTTGCTGGTGTGTTTTGCCTGAGCTTTTCTTGTTTTGCTTTCCTTTGTTGCTGGTTTTATAAGATTGCATCATACTAAAGAGAAGGAGGAGGGGTGCCTGGGTGGCTCAGTTGGTTAAGCATCTGACTTTGGCCTAGCTCATGATGTCGTGGTTTATAAGTTCGAGCCCTGCATCGGGCTCTGTGCTGATAGCTCAGAGCCTGAAGCCTTTTCAAATTCTGTGTCTCCCTCTCTCTCTCTGCCCCTCCCTGACTCACACCCTCTCTCTCTCTCTCTCTCTCTCTCTCTCTCTTTCTCTCTCTCAAAAATAAACAGTAAAGAAAATTATTTTTAAAAAGGGGGGGGGCGGGGAGAAGGAGGAGACATGAACTGAGCAGGTACCAGGCCCCTCACAGCATATTTTCACATGATTTCATTTGATCCTCATAATCTATATGGCATGTATTATTTTTCCAGTTTTACAAAGATGACACTGAGGCTTGGAGATATTATGCAAGTTACACCACCAGGAAATGGTAGAGCTGAGTTTGAACCCAGATTTGCCCTTTACTGCTAGACTTGGCATCAAAGACCTTGCTTGGTCAGCGGGCTGGGAGGTTATCTTCTGTACCATGATAGCAAAGCTTTGGGCCTCAGTTTCTTCCTCTACAAAATAAAGGCTAGAAGCCAATGTTAATATGCATTTCTTTATTCACTAGTACTAAAATCAAGTTTCCGTGCAATGATCTGCTATTCTGTGTGAGAGCCGCCTGTCTCCTTTACCAATTACTGACGTGGGGTAGGTTACAAAAATGGCCACCGATCTGCCTCTTCCCTGACTCTACATACTTTGGCAATGCGCTCCCACATGGACTCTGGGACTGATCATGTGATTCTTTGGGCTCATTGAACAGTAGCCAACGTGATGCAAGCAGCGACACGTAGAGCACTTGTGCACTGGGGTTTGCCCCCTGGCTGCACTCGGAACCCATCTGCCGCACATGAGCAAACCCCGACAAGACTTTCGGATGATGGGATCAGGTGCCCCATTGCATCAGCCAACAGCTGGCCCTAGGGGCCAGACCACCTAACTGACCCCAGATGCCTGAGTAAGCCAGTGTAGACCAGCGAAGGAGCAGTCAGTCCAAACTACCAACCCATGGACTCGGGCGCTAAATAAATGGTTATCATTTTAAGCCACTACATTATGGGTTCTGACTGTGTATATAGAAAATTTTGTTTTTAACAGTAAGTTTGTGTTATACGTTGATCTTATAATTTTCCCGTTCCAGGAGAAATGGGTCATATTTCCTAGATTTATTCTATTAAATGATATAAAATGTATAACATAATAGGCACATATCTCTTCTTCATCGGTGGGAGAAATAGGCTTTTTTATTTTCTTCTGATTGTAATACAATTTAACCCACTAATTCATTTGGAACTTAATGAAATTTTAGTGATGAGGCATGGATTTAAATTTTTTTCCTCCACATTAATATTCAATTGTGACATCCCTTACCATTTAATAACTCCTTTCTCAACTGCTGTATTGCTCCTTGATCCTCAAGCATTAATTTCATATAATGTAGTAGTTATATTCTCTGGGATTGCTGTGGCGTTCTACCAAGTAACTTTTCTTTTTATAATTTAATACCATAATTTTATAACAAATTTACTATTCATCAATATAAAACATATTAGTAATATGCAACTCATAAAAGTTGTTTGTTTCTAATAGTGTAATTAATGAAGGCCCTTTATGCACCGCAGAAAGCAGTTTCTTTCTCTCTGCTAATTTCCATGGCCTTTTATCTTCCCTCTGGCTCCTCCATAATTCTGCTTCTCTTGTAGTTATTTCTGCCATTCCCGGCATTCTCCACCTGACTGTAAAATTCTTGAGAGCAGGAAGAGTGCGTATTTTCCCTTTGTTCAGTGTTTTCCACAGAGAAGATGTCCAGTACTTGTTTGCTAGAGTGATGTGAAATTTCATATCCCGGCAGACATTCATTCTTAATGCAGTCTTCCTGAGCCTGTGAGCGCTCCTCACTCATGAAGTTCTGAAAACTGTACAAAGCGTGTCTTGTTGTCCTGCCTGGTATTGTGTAAACAGGATATCTGCAAGCTAGAAAGGGAAACTTCTTGGGTAGCTCAAAAAACAGGCATGTAAATTTAACTGATCGGGGTGTCCGTGGAAATAGATTCTAATTATTAGTGCAGTAAGTGAATGCAAGACCTGGGGACAGGTTTTAGGTCAATGCCAGCCTATCGGGCAATACCCCCACATGCTGGGCCCAGGGCCTACAAGGGTGACTCGGTATGGGCCGTGCTTTCAGAACCGGCATAAAAATACTGACCACTATGAGAGCCGCAAAGTTTCATGACGTGCTTTTGCAAATCTCATTTCAACTACTTGGAAGAAAGATTCTCTGTAAGAACTGAATGTCAAGACTGTCATTGAAAAACCTAGTTCTAATGTCTGCTTTCTTCTCCCACTCACAAATCTGTTTTTCAAGGAGAATCTATTTGCTGTTTAAGCTTTTTCCTCCTCCTTATCCTTGACGGTGGGAGGTTCCCACTAGGTTGTGAGGAATGCACTGAGAAGTAGAATGTCAAGGCCAGGAGCACAGTTGGACCTGCCAAGGTCATAGCCCAGCCCTGCTCCGTCTCTAGTGATTCCCATAAACACTCCACTCCCAAGGCCTCTCCCCGGACCTTTTCCTCACCTTGGCATGCACCACCTCTCAAATGCTGTCCAACCCAATCCTCACGGAGCATCATGTGTCCATAAGGCTCTTGCCAGCACCCTTAATGTCTTCACCCCCAGCTACACCCACCTGAAAATCTTCTAATCACTCTGGACCATTCAATCCATCTGCCTCTTTTGCGTCTCGACCCCAGCATTTTTGAGGGAATGGAGAAATCTCACAGCTGCCATATCGCTGAGGCTTATTCAACCAGTTTCATTGAGTACCTGCTAGGCACTAGAAACAGTAGAAGAAACTATCCTAGACTCAGAAAAGAATACAACAGTGAATGAGAGAGAGGTTCTTCTTCTTCTCAGAGCAGGGAAGCTCTACAACTACACCATAGTGTTATCATATGGGAAAACAGAGTACCATGGAAACGCACAGGAAGGCACCTAACCTAGAGACTTAACGGGCCAAGGAAGGCTATGTCACTTCAAATTCATGGCCTTCAACTCCAGGGGGGCCCTTGGCACCACTCAGCAATTATTTTATAATTGTCTGGTCAACCGCAAATTCCCAAAAGGAGTAGCTAAGCCTTCATGGCTCTCCTAGAGGGCCCCAATCCACTCATCGTCCTCATCTCTCAGCAGGCAAGATAGCCCCTGACTACAATGAAGAAGTCCAGTCCGTGTTTATGAAACCGTTTCCACTGCAACTCTTCCTCTCCTGACTTCAGAGAAAAGGTGCCCTTTTTAAAAAAATCCTCTCTCTCCACCATTATCCCCAATTCTGGGACCAGGGCCTTGACAAGTTGGTTGATTGGACTCCTTCAGAGAGACTCCATATACTCTTTCCTGTTCGAGCTCTTCCTCTTAATTACTCAAACACAGCCAATAAATACAAGTCTCTACTACACAAAAAGTAAATCATAAATAAAGAAAAATATAATGCAACCCAAATGCTCTCGGGTTTCACCAGTTTCCAGATTAAACCCGAATCGTACCGGGTTAAAAAAAAAAAAAAGTTTACAAATGCTTTCCTGCAGCTTGCCAAGTATTCTAACCCCAACCTCCACCTACCTCCAGCCTATGTGAGATCCCCAGAAGGAAGGAGGATCTTACATGTAGTCATGAAAATACTGTGTTTGTTGCTGCTGCCTTGCTAGAGACCTACCTCTCCCAGCCCGCTCCCAGCCCAATGTCAGGGTTCTGTCATCCACTGCTGGAGAGCTACTGCACTGTTGTCAAAAGGTCCGCGGCCTCCGAAGATTCCAGCTGAATCTGCAATGCGCCGAAATGCTGGCCTCACTCTGCTGAGCTAGGACTCCATGCCGGGGTACAGAGTCCTGCTAATGGTTCTGCCCCTCAGTGTTCTCAGTGTGGACACTGACCTCGGTACCTTGCATGGGGCCTGGACAACTGCAGCGTGCAGACAGAAGAGAAGGGGAAGGATCCCACGTGTCTGCCCTAATTTCTTTAAAGAAGCCTGATGGCAAGCGTGTCCCTGACAGACCTAATGCCCTGTACAGCTCCAGAGGGCTCCTTGCACACTATTTGCTATGTGAATGGCAAACTCAGAACATAACTCCTTAGAGTCCTCTCGGCGGCAGTCCTGTCGAATATTCCAGTCTCTGCTCCCCCCACCTCCATTTGGGAGACGTGTTGATATCTTCCGAATCCCCATTGTGGCTGTGACTCAAGATCTCCCAGGAGGATCTCACGCTTCCTGCTACTCAGCGGGTGTCAGAAAAGACTTGGGTGGGAGAAGGAGGTCACAACTCAATATAGTAGCTGTAGGGAATGAACAGTATTTCCTTGACCCCCTTAGAGTCCCTGGCTGGATCTGAATATTAAACGGACGCGAAGACGGGTTAACAAAAGGAAAGCATAAACATTTTTTTTAAATACAGGTTTTACGTGACCTGAGGGCCTTCACTTGGTCCTGAGTATTTTTATGCTCAAGTTGAAGGGTAGGCAGTCAGGTAGAAATGTGATAGGTCAGAGGGTTTGAAGGAAGTGTAATGAACTGGGGAAAATTAGCAAGACTTGTTTGTTAGGATTCTTCTCAGTATCTCTTTGTCTTTGCAGATAAGGATGTTTCTTCCCTCCAGGTATAGAGAGGGCACCTCTCTCATGAAGGTCTTGTGATCTCTTGCAGGGCAGACTGGTTGGGGGGAAAGTCAGAGTGACCTTGCTGCTTCTGCCATTTTCTCAAACCCCTTTAGTTTAAAATAATATGCCAATGAGCCATGATTTAGAGTAGCATTTCCCAAACCCCATCATCATTTTATACAAATCATGGAATAGCCATGACTCTGCTACAAAAAAGAAAACCTCACTCCTCAACCCTGCACCCAGTCCTGGCTCCTACTCTTTTCTTTTCTTTCCTTCACAGCCAAGCTCTGGAAAGAATCAGTTGTAATCTTTACTTTTTCACTGTGCATGCGTTCTTTCAATTTAATACTACCTTCTTTTTCAACATAATCATATATTCACTTGGTTTAAATTTCAAAAAGTACAAAAAGCTACCCCTGGCTACCAAACATCCCTCCCTAGAGGCAACCAGTTTCCTGTGTATCCTATCAGAGATATTTTATTAAACACAAGCAAAAACAGATCTATTTCCACTTTTTTAAAAATAGCAATTGCATCCTGTATCTACACACTGTTCCTTTTTTTTTTTCTCCTTTGCTTAACATTGTATTTTAGGGATCATTTCAAATCAACAAATAAAGAGTGTCCTCATCATTGTTGGGGGGTGGGATGCTACAGAATATGATCTTGAATAGCTGTACCCCAATTTTACTTAATTAGTCCCATATTGTGGGTCGTTTTCAATTTTTCATGCCTTCTTGTAGAACAGAATTTTTTAAAAATGCAAGTTTCCACTGAGGCACCAAGATGTTACATTTTGTTAAAAAACAAAATCCAATGGAATAAATTTTAAAGATCTTATTGGCTTTAGTTAATGATTCATGAATCATGCAGCCTCTAATCTAGCAGATAGAGAGAAGCTCCAAAAAGCTGTACCAAATGAATGACTTTTAGAGGCAGAAGGGAACAGGAACAAGGAAGTTATACTAGACAAAAATAGATTGGTTATCACAAGGTTGCTTTCCTTTAGGGGATAGAAAGGGTCTACTGGGCAGATTACCTGACTACTGCTGACCTCGCAATTCCCGACTGCCTGGTTTAAGATTCCATTTGTGGCAGAGCCAAAACCGTAATTAAGTAAAGTTTTGCTTTGGTGACATGGGGCTTATCGGAAGCCACTCAATTTTGGACCCGTTGTCTAGTGTTTAACAATCCCAAAGCGAGGTAAAGATCATATGATTTCTAAAAGAGGTGAAAAACCAGTTTTGTGACTCTTAAGCTTCTGACCCACAGAAAGGATATAAAGAGGCTGAGATTTGGAGATGAGCAAATATTTTGGAGACCGTAGTCTTGGGTTGTGAATCCTAGCTCCCCATGGGGGGAGCACTGGGGATCCTCACTCTCCATTTCATGACAAAGAAAGATGCTTCCAGACGGTTGCCCAGAGAGTTTGATACATGGCCATACATCTAGAAAACCTAAAGGTAAGGGTTGTGAGGCTAGCTGCTTAGAAGATGAACAAAGAGACGGTACAGGGAACCTGCACTCCTAAAGTTGGGCAAGGAATGTGTGTTTCCTCAGGACCGGATGAGGACCCCAAGCAAGGACAGTGTGGGATGTCTTAGGTTCTGTTAAACAGGAATACCTGGAAGAAAAATTCACAGTTGAACTGAAGCCAGAGCGTTAAGAGCTGAGGAAAACATAAAAGACGTGTTGCAGGGGCACCTGGGTGGCTCAGTCGGTTGGGTGCCCGACTTCGGCTCAGGTCATGATCTCACGGTTTTTGAGTTCAAGTCCCGCATTGGGCTCTGTACTGACAGCTCGGAGCTTGGAGCCTGCTTCGGATTCTGTCTCATTCTCTCTCTGCCCCTCCCCACTCATGCTCCGTCTCTCTCTGTCTCTCAAAAATAAATAAATGTATGGGGCGCCTGGGTGGCGCAGTCGGTTAAGCGTCCGACTTCAGCCAGGTCACGATCTCGCGGTCCGTGAGTTCGAGCCCCGCGTCCGGCTCTGGGCTGATGGCTCGGAGCCTGGAGCCTGTTTCCGATTCTGTGTCTCCCTCTCTCTCTGCCCCTCCCCTGTTCATGCTCTGTCTCTCTCTGTCCCAAAAATGAATAAAAAACGTTGAAAAAATAAATAAATAAATAAATGTAAACAAACAAACAAAAACCCTGTTGCAATAAAGGTGGATCTACCTTCCTGAAAGGTAAGCAAGATGAGAGATTCCCTGGAAATAAGGGAGACAGACCCAGCACTCCAAAAATCCATGAAAGATCTCAAGGAAGAGCTGGGTTAAAAAAAAAAAAAAAAAAATCCAGCACAGCCAGAAATTGGTGTTGGTCAAATGAGGCATTTCTGCGTCCTCACTCTTAGCTCTCCCCGATGTTTCCACCTCTTGGGGGATCTGAAGGGAGATTAGAAAGACAAGAGGAAGCAGGAAAGCATGGGGTGGGGAAGAAAAAGGCAACGATGTCCCCTCTCCCACCGCTGGTGCCCAGCCTGCAGTAAGCTGAACCCGAGAAAAATGGGACTTAAATGAAATTTTAAGTATTTATTATTATAGTGGACTAAACATTTGAATTGCTGACTATAAGACCTTTTTATTAACTGAAAGTGATCACAGAAGTCATAAGGCTTATACCAATTTTCACTGAGGGACTGGGTTCCACAAATAAATCTGAAGTGACATCGGGTGACTGCCATTTCCTGTGAGGATGTAAAAAGTCATGAGAAACTGTTGCTTCTATCCTAGCAACAAGAACACTCCAGAGAAGTTACTAAATCATAGCTGTGGGCGTTTTTTTCTTCATCTGTCAGAGAGATAAGGACACAAAGAAATCTAAATGAACTACATTCCAGAAAGTGACCGGCCCTTCTTAGGGGAAAAGAGACCCGTGGCCACATTCATCCCTGGCAGAGTACAAAATCGGCTACTGAAAGGGGTAAGGAAAAAACAGGCAAAATCTAAATGAACTTTTAATGGCCTGCAATGGGTGTTCTGAGACCAATTTCCAACGTGGGTGGTGTTCTTCCCCATATCTCCAGTGATTTTCTACACACCGTCTGGGTGTCCTACAATTCAGCTCAGTTCCGATACTCTCCACTTGGAGATAGAATCAGATTCCACAGATTAAAGGCTCAGTCCTACAGGACTGCCTTCCCTGCCACTGCAGGTACCAGTCGCAGGCCCAGGTGACCACCTGTGCTTCTGACCCACAGGCTATAGATTGGAGACCTTGTTACCGGTGGGACAGTCTGAGCTGTGTGAATGGAGGTCTCTGTCCCTGGATTCCCATGAGAAGATTCATGTGAGGGTCCGTGCTCAGAATAAAGACAGCCAGAAGGAAAGTTAACAGGCCCAAAGGTTTATTAAAGCAAAAGTACACTTCCAAGGTGGGAGACCGGCAGATTTCTGCTTCTAATCCTTTGGAGAGCTCCTCCCACAGGTTGGGGGGTGCAGTTTTTGACCCTACAAAGTTGTACCTGAAGGGCCCTGGCAGCCTTTCTCCATGGTGGTGGTGGTAATACCCACAATGCAAATGTACTATCAGGAGTCTAGAAGTTGTCCTTGGGCACAGGTGGAAGAGGAGAGTGCTTGCTCCACACCTGTGCCTCTTGATCTCAGCCCCAAGGTTTTGGAAGCCTGTGACCCCAAGCTTTTAATGTGTAACCTATTTACGCTTGCCTCCAGCACCGGTCTCTATTGTTCTCCTTCAAGGACTTGGGACTCTGCCTCGGGGTGTTCCTTCCACTGGGTGGCTCAGTCATTAAGTGTCGGACTTTGGTTCAGGTCATGAACTCGCAGTTTGTGAGTTCCAGCCCCGGGTCAGGCTCTGTGCTGACAGCTCAGAGCCTGGAGCCTCCTTCGCATTCTGTGTGTGTGTCTCTCTCTCTGTCTCTCCCCTGCTCACACTCTGTCTCTCTTTCTCTCTCTCAAAAATAAATAAATTTTAATAAAAAAGTATTGTTTGAAGATAGACTATGTTGAGTTAAAGATGGTTGTTGTAATATCTAGAGCAAACACACACACAAAAAAAAGTACGGCTAAAAAGTCGATGGGGGAGATACAGATAATTAAAAAATCACATTCAATTCACCAGATAGAAGTCATCAAAAAATGAACAGAGAAACAAAGAGGAGATGGAACTATCAGGAGCAAATAGCAATATGGTAGACTCAGACCCAACCATACCAGTAATTACATTAATTATAAATTAACCAGGGGCGCCTGGGTGGCTCATTCGGTTGAGTGTCCGACTTCAGCTCAGGTCACGATCTCGCAGTCCGTGAGTTCGAGCCCCGCGTCGGGCTCTGGGCCGTCGGCTCGGAGCCTGGAGCCTGCTTCCGATTCTGTGTCTCCCTCTCTCTCTGCTCCTCCCCCGTTCATGCTCTGTCTCTCTCTGTCCCAAAAATAAATAAAAAACGTTGAAAAAAAAATTTTTTTTTTAAAAATAATAAAAAAAAAATGACTACATTCAATAAGAATGAATGAATAAGACTGATACCTTTTCAATATAGAATTAAATATATAGATGGGGCGCCTGGGTGGCGCAGTCGGTTAAGCGTCCGACTTCAGCCAGGTCACGATCTCGCGGTCCGTGAGTTCGAGCCCCGCGTCGGGCTCTGGGCTGATGGCTCGGAGCCTGGAGCCTGCTTCCGATTCTGTGTCTCCCTCTCTCTCTGCCCCTCCCCCGTTCATGCTCTGTCTCTCTCTGTCTCAAAAATAAACATTAGGGAAAAAAATTTAAAATAAAAAATAAATAAATAAATTAACTAAACATTCCCACTAAAAAGCAAAGATTGTCAGACCAGATTAAAAGTACAAGATACAACTCTATGCTGTTTGCAAGAAACTCACTTTAATAACTTTTTAAAAAATTTCCTTAAGTAATCTCTACACCCCACATGGGGCTCAAACTCACAACCCAGAGATCAACAGCTGCATGCTCTGCCAGCTGAACCAGCCAGCCGCCACCCAAGAAATCCACTTTAAATATTAACACACAGGTAGGTGAAAAGTAAAAGTGTGCTGTAAGATAAAACATGCAAGCACCAAGTATAAGATGGGTTGTGTGACTATAATATCAGACAATGTCAATTTCAAGATCAAAGGTATTACCAGGGTTTAAGAGGGACGTTCCTTGATGAGTTAAAAAGGTTGAGTCATCAAGAAAACATAATAACCCTCTAAATATTTCAAGATACATGGACAAAAATCTGAGAGAATGAAAAGGGAAAATGTGTAAATCTACCTTTTTTTTAAAAAAAGGAAATAGGAAAATTTTATATCCCTCTGTCAGTAATTGATAAAACAAATAGACAAAATCAGTAATGATACAGAAAGCATGAAAATTGCTATCAGTCCCCAGACTAACTGATATTTTGGAACAACACCCAACAGCTGCAATGCTGAAAAGATATATTCTTTTCAAATGCACATGGAGCGTTCACCAAGGTAGACATACGGAGTATGCTCTCTGACCACTAGAATATTAAATTGGAAATTGATAATAATAAGACATCTAGAAAGTCTTCAAATTTTTGGAAATTTATTAGCTATACACATCTAAATAACCCATGGGTCAAAGAAGAAATCACAAAGGAAATTAGAAAATATTTTTAAATGAATGGTAACAAAAATACCACACATTAAAATTTGTGAAGTACATTAAAATAATCGTAGAAGGCAACTTAATATTAAATACTTGTATTAGAAAATAAAATAGCATAAAAATTGATCATCTAAGTTTCCTCTTAAGGAACTAGCAAAAGAAGAGAAAATTAAACCCAAAATAAGCACAATTAAGGAAATACTATATATGAGACCAGTAATTAATGATACGAAAAGACAAAATTGAGAAAAATCAATGAAGGCAGTAACATTGATAAAATTAATAACATTGATAAGCCCCTAGCAAGATCAATGAAACCACACACACACACACACACACACACACACACACACACAAGTAGGGGGTGGGATGAGAGAGAGAGAGAGAGAGAGAGAGAGAACAATAAAATGAATGAGGCAAAGTTTTTCTGTTTTTGTTTTTACTAAACTGCATTCAAATGATAATAAGGGATATTATAAGCAATTTATGCCAATAGTCAAGAAATGCAAGGGTCCCGACTTCAAGAACTATGAAGATATCACTATATTTGTAAGCTAATAAGTTAGCCTGCCAATTTTGTGTATGCTGGCAGAAGACACAAGACTCCTAGGTCAGAGACAAATGATATTCCTCACAGCAAGTCTATGAGCTTCATGTTTGAGCAGGTTCTCCCTTGATCCCTCAGTTCCATCAGGTGACACGGTAGTTCAGCTGGATGCTGCACATCAGTTGGTTTGTGTCACAACTGAAAAATCCCAAGGTTGAGAAACTCCAGTCTTTGAAAAGGAACAGCAAGCAAACCAGTCTGACATTTGCCCCAGAGGAAGACCTTATCTTTATTATACTGGACAACAAAAAAACCTGCCCTCTACTCCAGACAGAGAAATGACTTCTATCTTCCAAGCTATTTGCCATGTAAATATCTTCAAAAGACAGTCTGAGACAAAAGCTGTCAGTGTTTCAGCTCACAAAACATGCAAAATTTGGCAAATCCATGGATAATTATCTCCCAACACCAACTAAATCAACTTTGGACAAATTCCTTGAAAAATACAACTTACAAAAACTTGCAAAAAGACATACAATATTAAATAACTCTGTATCTGATAAATAGAAGTTATAATCAAAACATTCCCACAAAGAAATTCCAGTTTTTATCAGTTTATTCTATCAAAGATTTTAAGAAGGAAATTCTTTCAGAAAATAGAAGTGAACACTTACTATTTTTATGATGCTAATGTAACCCCAACAATAATATTTGACAAAAATATTTTTTAAAGTTACAGGCCAATATCCCACACGAACATAGATTTGAATAAACTTAAGAAAATATTAGCAGATTCAATCCAGCAATGCATAAAAAGCATGCCAAAGTGGATTTTATTCCAGGAATATAAAGTTAGTTCATTATTTGAAAAATCAATGATTGACACTAACAGAAAAAAAAGATCAAAAACATAATTATTTGAATAAATGCAAAAAAGTATTTGACAAAATTCATTGCCTATTCATAATAGAAATTCTCAACAAATGAGGAATAGAAGTGAATTTTTTCAATGCGATAACTTTTCATACGGAAAACCTATAGGTAACATTGTATATCATGAAGCCACAAACACCTTTTTTCTATGATCCAGAACAAGGCAAGGATGTATACTGTTATCGCTTCTGTTAAACATTGTATTGAAGTCTAGTCCAGAGCAATAAGAAAACAAAAGAAATAAAAAAGCATAAAGATTACAGAGGAAAAAGTAAAACTTTCACTCTTTGCAGGCATGAATTGAATTTACAACACTCTTTGAAATTTGCCAAAAACTGCTAGAACTAACGTTAGGATGATACGCAAGCAATTTGGAAATCCATCGTGTTTCTACATACTAGCCATAAACAATTGGAAAATGAAATTAAGCTTAAAATGCTGTATATAATAGCATCTGAACAATCAGATATCTGAAAATTAAGCTAATGAAAGACAGGCAAGACGTGTACATTGTAAGTTACAGAAGATTGCTGAGAGAAATTAAGGAAAACACAAATAAAGGGGGAGAAACGTATGGTATTCATCATTTTCTATTAAGTTTTTTATTTTAATTCCAGCATAGTTAACATACAGTGTTATATTAGTTTCAAGTGTCCAGTATAGTGATTCAACAATTGTACCCATTCCTCAGTGCTCATCATCATAAGTGTGCTCTGTAATCCCCATCACCTATTTCACCCATCCCCCGCCCCCCCCCCCGTAACCCTCAGTTTGTTCTATATAGTGAAGAGTCTGTTTCTTGTTTTTTTTCTCTATCTCTTCCTCTCTCTCATTTTCCTTTGTTTGTTTTGTTTCTTAAATTCCACATATGATTGAAATCATATGGCATTTTTCTTTCCCTGACTTACTTCGCTTAGCATTACACTCTTTAACTACATGCACGTTGTTGAGGATGGCAAGATTTCTTTTTTTTTTATACCATTTATATATATATATATATATATATATATATATATATATATAATATATATACATGTGTATATATCATCTTTTCTTTATCCATTCATCTATCTGTGGACACTTGGGCTGCTTCCATAATTTGGCTACTGTATTATAAATAATGCTGCTATAAGCATAGGGGTACACGTATCCCTTTGAATTAGTGTTTTTGTAGCTTTGGGGTAGGTACCCAGTAGTGCGATTGCTGTATCATAGGGTAGTTCTATTTTTAACTTTTTGAGGAAACTCCATACTGTTTTTCACAGTGGCTGCACCAGTTTGCATTCCCACCAATAGTGCACAAGAGTTCCTTTTTCTCCACATTGTCACCAACACTTGTTTCTTGTGTTTTTGATCTTAGCCATTCTGACAGGTGTGAAGTGATATTTCATTGTGGTTTTGATTTGCATTTCCCTGATGATGAGTCATGCTGAGCATCTTTTCACGTGACTGTTTTCAGATGACTGTTGGCCATCTGTATGTCTTCTTTGGAGAAATGTCTGTTCATGTCTTTTGCCCATTTTTTTAATTAGGTTATTTGTTTTGGGGGTGTTGAGTTGTATCAATTCTTTGTATATTTTGGATTCTAACCCTTTATCAGATATATCACTTGCAAATATCTTTTTCTGTTCAATAGGTTGCCTTTTAGTTTTGTTCACTGTTTCCTTTGCTGTGCAGAAGTTTTTTATTTTGATGTAGTCCCAATAGTTTATTTTTGCTTTTATTTCCCTTGCCTCAGGAGACATATCTAGAAAAATGTTGTTACAGTGGATGTCAAAGAAATTACTGCCTGTGCTCTCTTCTAGAAATTTTATGGTTTCACATTTCACATTTAGGTCTTTAATTATAGTGTTCATTATTGAAAAATTCAATGTTGTTAAGATATCCATTCTCCACAAATTTATCTATAGATTCAATACACTCTCAAACAAATTCAGCAGCTTTTTGTTTTGTTTTGTTTTGTTTTGTTTTGTTTTGTTTTTAAAGAAATTCAAGCTGATCCTGGGGCACCTGGGTGGCCCAGTCAGTTAAGCATCTGACTTCAACCCAGGTCATGATCTTACAGTTTGTGAGTTTGAACCCCGTGTCGGGCTCTGTGCTGACAGCTCAGAGCCTGGAGCCTGCTTCAGATTCTGTGTTTCCCTCTCTCTCTGCCCCTCCCCTGCTTGCATTCGGTCTCTCTCAAAAATAAATAAACACTAAAAAAAAATTTTTTTTTAAGAAACTCAAGCTGATCCTAAGTTTTTTCTGAAAATGCTAATGATCAAGAAGTGCCAAAATGATTTTGAAAATGAACAAATTTGATAGTATGGAAGACTTAACCTACCCAATATCAGCAACTACTATAAAACTATAATCATCAAGTCAGTTTGATATTACCATAAGGACAAATAGGTCAATGAAAGAGAATATAGAGTAGAGGCATTGACCCATACAATTGATTTTTGACCAAGGCAACAAGTCAATTTAATGGCGGAAAGAAAAGTCTTTTTAACAAATAGTGAAAGGAAATTGAAAATAAAACAAAAATAACCTTTCAATGGCTGCTATGGTGCACAATCCAGATTCCCTCTTCAGACTCATTTCTGTCACTGGAGTGTTGGCGTCTGATGGCTCACAGCTGAGCCCCTTCTCCAGAAACTGTTGTCATCAACCAATGTTACAGCCTCTCCTTGGTAAAAGCGGGACTCCAATAACTGGCTAGTGTAGAGGTACAAAGGTCCGGGACTCTCGCATCACTTAAAACAATGTTGAAGAGCCATCTAAACCCTGAGCTCCTCATAGGATTGCCTGATGCCTTTTTTGCATCACACTTTAATTTCTCCCTCTGCCCAATCCTGCTTCCTTCACGACTCACAAGTATTTTTCCTGTGAATGAATGCTCCCCAATAAACCTTCTGTATGCAAATGCGTTTCACAGAGAACACCATATATTACAAACTGGACTCTACTGACCCCATACCAAAAGGAATAATTTGAGATGGATTATAGAGACAAGTGTAAGAGGCAAAACTAGAAAACTTCTAGTAGAATAACTCATGGGAGAATTTCCTCGTGACCTTGGGGTAAATGAAGATTTCTTAGGACGCAAAAGGTACTACCCAGGAAAGGGAAACATTGATAAATGAGCTTCATAAAAATCAGAAATGCCTGCTAATCAAAAGATACAGAAAGCAAGTAACGGACGGGGGAAAATTACAATATTAAAAAAAAAAAATAGCTTGTGCTCATAAATACAAAACAGTCTTTATAAATCAACAATATAAAGACAAATGGCCCAGTAAAAATGGACAAACGACTTAAAAAGAGATTTATGAAAAGCATATGTAAAGATATTTAACGTCATTGGTTATCGGGGAAATGAAAATTAGAGCCAAAAGTGTGATACTGTTTACAACCACTTACAATGGCTAAAATTTTTAAGACTGACCACATAAGGCAAGGATGGGAGTACCTGGAACCCTCCTACATTGTTGGTGGAATGTAAAATTCCATAAAAACTTCAGAAAAATGTTTTTTTAGTTTCTCATAAAGTTAAATATACATCTACTCCAGGACTCAACAGTTCCACTTCTAGATAAGAAATGAAACCTTATGTCCACAAAAGGATTTGTCAGTAGTGTTCCTAGCAGCCTTACTGATGTTTGCCAAAACCTGGAAACAGCCACATGTCCATCAATAGAAGAATAAATAAACAAATTGTGTATGTCCACTCACTGAAAATAACACTCAGCCAAAAAAAAAAAAAAAAAAAGAACTACTGATACACACATCAATATGGATGAGTCTCAAAAAGATGTTGAATGAGGAACACCAGACACAAAATAATCATAGTGACTGATTCCATTTATATGAAGTCCAAGAAGAGAAATATAAATCTATGGTGATAGAAAGCAGAAAATAATTGCCTCTAATTGTAAAGGAGCATGATGAAATTTCAGCTGTGGTTAAAATATTCTCAAGTATTTTTACTTGAAGAGCTTTAAAAAGAGTTCAGAAAGATTGGGATCTCCAAATAAAAGACACTACAGTTTTGGAAAAAAACCTCACAAGTTTACCAAGATTAAATTTAGTCTTTTTAGGGTGAGATAAACAGCAATTGCTTCACACAATTATTCTATCTTCAAAGTACCACATATCTGCCAAATTCAGTATTGCAAAAATTGGGGATAACTTTTTCCTGAAGTGTAAGCCACTTAATAGAAAGGACTCGAGGCTTCATTTATTTTGGAGATTAGTGCTAAGCAGTGTACTTACTGTTTTCTTTTGTTTTGGTTTTATTTATCTCAAGGCAAAGAGCTTGGGTTTTGTTTTGTTTTGTTTTGTTTTGTTTTGTTTTGTTTTTCTTATTTTTTTCACTGGTATAATGATGTGTTCATCATTCCGGCAACCAGACAAGGAATCACTCTGGCTTTCTCAAAATCAGAGACCCCATCCTCAAAATAGTAAGACCCCATAGGTTCTTGGAAAGAATATTAAAATTATCCTTTGTTATATCACATTGTCCTACTCTTGCTAACAGATCGGGAAGAAGTATGATGAATCCTATTTTAATGATAGTAGTCTTCTCGATAGCTTCCTTTTGTGGTTTTCTACCAGAAACATTACAATCCCCCACTAAGGGGCACTTGGAGTGGTGTAGGAGCACTTTTCGGTTGTCATGGTGACAGAGTAGTACTACCACTATTTTAACATTGGGGACCAGAGTTACTGAGTATCCTGCAACATACACAAAAGTCCTGTAGTGTAAAGGATTGTTCCACCCGATGTCGGCAGCACCTGTCTCAATCTGCTTGGGCCGCCATAACAACATATCAGAGACTGAAAGGCTTAAACAACAGGGATTTATTTTCTTATAGTTCTAGAAGTTGAAAGTCTGAGACCAGGGTGCTAGCATGGTTGGGTTCTGGTGAGGGCCCTCTCCCTGGCTTGCAGACAGCTGCCTTCTTGTAGTGTCCTCACATGGTGGGGGGAGAGAGAGAGAGAGAGAGAGAGAGAGAGGGAGAGAGAGGTGGGGATGGGGACTGGGAAAGAGGGACAGAGAAACGGTGGTGGAGAGAGAGAAAACTCTCTGTGTCTCTTCTTATAAGAACACTAATTCTATCAGATTAGGACCCACCCTGTGACCTCATTTAACCTTAATTGCTTCCATGTAGGTACAATCACATTGGTGATTGTTGTAACCAGGGCATCACCATATAACTTGGGAGGGACACAACTCAATACATAGCACACCCCTACTGAGAACCGTAAACGTGAGTCTGTTCCAGTTTAAGGTTATACCAAGACATTAAAATGAATATCGTTGCTTCAAGTTAAAATTAAAATTATGCCTTCAGGATAAATCTAAACTCCTAATCATGATGTCTAGGCTTTTAATATCCTAGCCCTAAACTATTTTTCCCGTCTCACTTCTGTCCATTTCCTTCATTCCCAAATTCCATTTTTATTTTCACACCTCTGCCCTTGCCCCATTATTCCCTCACCCTGGAATGTTCTTCTCTTTTCAGTCTGCTTAGGAAGTGCTTACTCATCTTTAAAAGACCTAACTCACATGACTTCCTCTTTGCAATTTTTTCTGATCACATCACTCCTGTCAGAATTAATTAATTTCTTCTTTGGATTGTGCCGAAATTATTTACAGCCTGTCTCTTCTGACAGTTTGATCTTTATATCGCCAGCATCTTAAGAGTCCAACGTACGTATGTGCCCAACAAATAGTTCTTGGATTGTATTAAAATTTAATTGATGTAATGGTGACATCATATATTTTTTCCACTTTCAACTCTGCCATGTATCTCCTTTCTCCTTGGCTTCCTGCTATAGCAAATTACGATTTAGCATCCAAACCACCCTCATGACTTCATTTCTTCTCTCCCCATTCTCCTGATTCTTATATCGCAACTTTTCATAAGGTGAATAGTAATTGTTTATAATAACGATGCCTGTAGAGTAATGAAAAATTATTATACTTCATCTCTTTTTTTTTTCTTGTATATTTTGATTCCCAAATAATCTTCTATCTGATTCATAGTTAGTCCTTGTCTTGGACAAGACACATCATGTCTTGTCCTTACCACTAAAGCTTCAACAATGCCAAGCAAATCTTCCGTCAATATAGTAGTGCCCCCCCCCCACCTTTATTTCCACAGTTTCACTCTCCACCATTTCGGTTACCCAGAGTCACCTGCATTGTGTACACAGAAGATTCTCCTTCTGACCTATCATCAGATGATCAATAGTAGCCTAACACTACATGACAATGCCTGCGTCATTCACTTTACTTCATCTCCTCACATAGGTACTTTATCAACTCACATCATCACAAGAAGGGTGAGCACAGTACAATAAGATATTTTGAGAGAGAGAGACCACGTTCACCGAACTTTTATTATAATATACTATTATAATTGTTCTATTTTATTATTAAGTATATTTATTAATCTCTTACTGTGCTAATTTACAAATTAAATTTTATCATAGGTATGTATGTATGCATAGAAAAAAACATAGTATATATAGGGCTGGTACTATAAACAGTTTCAGGAATCCCCCGGGGGTCTTGGAATGTATCACCCAAGGATAAGGGGGAACTACTGTACAGATTTTGACTTTCTCAAAATCGCCAATAATTTTTTTTGGTTGATGGATGAAATTCTCAATCACATATAGGTAAAACAAAGAAGCTAAATTTACTGCTTACTGAACAATGGAGAGCTAGTCTTAAAAATCTCATTCTCTCTGTACAAAGCAAAACTTGATATCATAAAGGGTTTTAGGAACCACGGTGTCCAAGGATTGGCAGACTCTCTAAAGTGGGAGGGTTTAGAAATTGCCTGACTTTCAGCTGTGAAGTTTAGGGATTAACTGACTTTCAGAAGCAGGTCCTGGAGTGCCGCTGCTGCTGATTGGCTGACCTTCAAAAGCACGTGGCTATCCCTCATTGATTCGTATGGGCTGAATACTTGTTCTGTGGTTACTTGTTTGCTACTCTGGACTCAGACCAAAGAACAGTCTTTTAATCTTCATTTTCAAATTAGGAAGCAAGATCTTTCCAGTTAGGGCATGCATCAGAATCACCTGGAGTGCCCGTTAAGGCAGATTGCTGGGCACCCCCTCCCCAAATTTATTATGTCATCAGTCTGGAATTGTACCTTAGAATGCACATTTCTAACGAGTCCCCAGGTGCTGCTGCTGCTGGGGCAGAGACCACTGAGACCACTTTGAGAACCACTGAGTTAGAGACGAAAATGTCATAAAAGTAAACGGTAATTAGAGCTGGCCAGGTTTAAGAACTCTTTGGTGGTAGTGACCTACAAGATCAGCCGGGTTACAGTTGGATACAGAAGCTAAGGCAATGGACGGAGGCATGGGCCAGGCTAGCGATGGGGGCTTTCTCAGGGGTCCATGGATGGCAGAGCTTAAGACCTGTTGGTGTGAGATATCTGCTGGAGAGGCAGAAAAAGGACAGCTTTTGCTCTCCGCCTTGCACACAACGCATGACTGCCTTCCACTTCTAAATTGTCAGTTAGACAAAGGAAGTCACTTTACCATAATTTGTTTTCCCTTGTGTAAACACAGAATACCTAAATACAACGGGATTTTAATCTCCACTTTCTTCTCAGTGTATGTCCATAAATTTTGCCTTTGCTAATTAGCCCATTCCTTCAAGGTAGTGGATACTTTATACATCTGAACAGGCAATTTAATGCCTTAAGGAAAAGAAGATCCCCAAGGGGGGAAAAATGTGCATCATCAGTTCCTAACACATGGAAGATCTATGTTGAAAAATCAAGGCCCATGCCCAAATGTGCAATATATTTTTTGTCTTCAATCCATTCCAGCACAAGAAATATGATTCCAACTAGATTGAAGATTTTTCTTCTCCTAAGAAATGTGATAGTTGCCAACTAGTGATGAAGTTTCCAGAATTCTTCTCCCAATACTTAACAGATGAATTTATTGGATGGAAAAGTAAGAGCAAAATCTGAGCTTCTTTGGAAGCGTGCCCAAACTCAGCAACGGTGATATCCATAAGTGTCACGTGGAGGCATGTATAAAAGACAGGAAAAGAGCGAAGCAAACACAAAACCACCAAAAAGGCAGCAAAGTAGAGCATATCTAACCTTGATGGAGCACCAGAGTCAAGATCTGAGCCTTACCCATACATCACCATTGCGTGGTGCTCATCAGCGTAACCAGAAGGAATGAGTGTGTCCTCCCTGAAGGAACGGAATGCTCTGGGACACAGCAGGTTGTGTTTCCTATTCTCTATAATGACTATGACAGCTCTTATCCTCCACAATGGAGGTCTTCTCTACAGAATGTTATTGACCATCCATGTTTGGAAGTACCAAGAGCTTCAGGAGAAGTCTCCAAAAAAATCAGAAACTGTGAATCTCTGCATTTTGAAATGACAGAATCTTTCTTAATGGTGGGAGAACGCAATGAATTGGGCACAGAAATTCATACTTCTCTCTACTTTTAATTCCAAGCATCCCCTAGTGAATTTTCTGTGCCTATTTCTGCCTACCTAATAGAGTGAATCATTTACCAAATGTGCAAAATTTCAGCCAGAACGACATCTATTTTAACAATATTTTATTTTCAGGGTTTTTTTTTTTTTTTTCCCATGGAGGGTGAGCAAGCACTCTGTAGGTAGGATGTGGGTTGTTTTTTTTTTTTTAATGAGTCTCATGGACAGCTCCAGAAGGCCCACAATGGCACAGATTCTCTGTGCATGCACAATTTGTATACTTTTTTTTCTTTTCGCTGAGGGATATGCTAGACTGATCTGACTTTATTGATTCAACAAACATGTCTGTGCACCCACCCTGTCCTAGGTGCTGTTCTCAGGGCTGCACTTCCTAAGTGAGTCAAGTCTCTGGTTGCCTACGAGTGTGGTCTCCAGTTTTCCTTACTAGCTTTTTTATACCTGACATCACACAGAGTTCTAGTCCCTTGTTTCAAAATAAACAGGGCTTTGTTCCTTGTTTAAAAATATGAACAATATTAAACAGGTCCCATGGTTATTTACAATTTTCTGCCACTTAACTCAGAAATGTGTATGTTTTCCAACAAAAGGATTTTGGCTAAGGAAAGATTAAGGGTCTGGAAGAATGGAGACATGTGAGTCTCATTTACTTCTTTCCTACTTAGGGTCTTAGTGAGAGGGCTCCATTTTGGATATATTTTCCATAGCTTTGCTTCTCACAGTGTAGTCCCTTAGCAAATGCTATCAAAGTCACCTGGGAGCACTGATCTAGATACACAGAATGCAAAGTATAATAGATACTTATTGGATATAATAGATATAATAGATATAATAGATATCTATATATCTATATATAGATCTGTTATATCTATATCTATATCTAGATATATCTATGTATATATCTGTTATATCTATATCTCTATATATCTATGTATGTATAGATATAGATATAACGGATCTATATGTATATAATCTATAACATAATATAATCTATATATATATATCCATAATCTATAGATACTATGCGTGATTGACTGCCACTAACCCCCTGCTCCCCATAAGTCTAGCACTTTGTTAGTCCCTCCATTCAACATTTCTGAAATACCTACGATGTGCCCATCATGATGCCAAGGACCAGAGGCACAGTAGGAGAAAACACATACATCTCTTTACCCAAGTCTACATTTTAATGGTGAAGATAGATGTAGAAAGTTGTCATTTCAGTATTTTGTGATGAGTGCTATAAAAAAATAAGAACAAGCCAATATAGCAGGTTATAATTGGGGCACCTAACCTAGTCTAGGGAGGGCTGTGAGGGAAGACAAGGAGGAATCAGCCAGGAGGAAAGGATTTAAGGTTAATATTGGGAACATTATTTGAGATTTTATATATATATATATATCTACAGTGAAGGTCTACAGTGAGAATGGATGTGCAATAATAAGAATATATTGGTTTCTGCCCCTGGTTCTTGCAAATATTTGGGCTTTGATCCTGGTTTCTGAGACACGGAGATTTTAAAACTCCTGCAATTTCCTGAGTAATGGGGTGATAGGAGCATCTTACACAGGGCTCCCAAATCCCTTAGAATTTCCTGGGTGATGGGAGCATCGTTAGTTCTAATAAAGCAACTCTTAGTGGGCTCCTGGATGGGGGTGGTCACTAAAAGGACCAATCAAGACCGGAAGCTTGGAACTTTCAGCCACACCTGCCATTCTCAGGGGATGAAAAGGGAGCTAAAGATTGAGTTAATAATGGATCATGCTTACATGATGAAGACTCCATAAAAATCCCTGAAGTACAGAATGGGCCATGCCTCAACCAGTTTAGAATGCAAGTACTGTATGCACAGAGAGATGTTTAGAACTTGATAATCATAATAAACCCACTTTGCAAAAAATCTACTTACTTTATGATTTTGAGGTCTCAAAGAAGAAATTAAAAGCTATTCTATTATGTTAGAGAGAAGGCTGTTACATCTTTGCTCTTTTGCCCACACTACTTTCCAGTCTCCTTGGTCATCCAAAAGGTCTTTGGCTTTTCTAATGGAAACAAATTTGTATTCCTGGAGAACCACAATAAAAACCCAGCTGAGTTCTGCCAGCCTGGCCCCAACCATGGACTGTTCTCCCCTCCTACATTTCTTCTTCTTCTTCTTCTTCTTCTTCTTCTTCTTCTTCTTCTTCTTCTTCTTCTTCTTCTCCTTCTCCTTCTCCTTCTCCTTCTCCCTCTCCCTTTCCTTCTCCCTCTCTGTCTCCCTCTCCCTCTCCCTCCCTTTCCCCCTCCCCCTCTCCCTCTTCTCCTTTTCTTCTTCTTCTTCTTCTTCTTCTTCTTCTTCTTCTTCTTCTTCTTCTTCTTCTTCTTCTTTCTTCTTTCTTCTTCTTCTTCTCCTCCTCCCTCTCCCTTTCCTTCTCCCTCTCTGTCTCCCTCTCCCTCTCCCTCCCTTTCCCCCTCCCCCTCTCCCTCTTCTCCTTCTCTTCTTCTTCTTCTTCTTCTTCTTCTTCTTCTTCTTCTTCTTCTTCTTCTTCTTCTCCTTCTCTTCTTCTTCTTCTTCTTCTTCTTCTTCTTCTTCTTCTTCTTCTTTCTTCTTCTTCTTCTTCTCCTTCTCCTTCTCCCTCTCCCTTTCCTTCTCCCTCTCCGTCTCCCTCTCCCTCTCCCTCCCTTTCCCCCTCCCCCTCTCCCTCTTCTCCTTCTCTTCTTCTTCTTCTTCTTCTTCTTCTTCTTCTTCTTCTTCTTTCTTCTTCTTCTTCTTCTTCTTCTTCTTCTTCTTCTTCTTCTTCTTCTCCTTCTCCTTCTCCCTCTCCCTTTCCTTCTCCCTCTCTGTCTCCCTCTCCCTCTCCCTCCCTTTCCCCCTCCCCCTCTCCCTCTTCTCCTTCTCTTCTTCTTCTTCTTCTTCTTCTTCTTCTTCTTCTTCTTCTTCTTCTTCTTCCTCGTTTTCTTCTTGTTTTTGGCAACGTATGTCTTCCCTAAAGATGAAGCTGAATCTTATTAGGTAAAAGTAGAGTATTTCCCGGTAGGAGACAACAATTTCACCTGTTACTTTAAAAGAAGAGATTTTTTTTTCATGTTTATTTTGTTTTTGAGAGACAGAGAGAGACACAGAGCAGAGCGAGGGAGACACAGAATCCAAAGCAGGCTCCAGGCTCTGAGCTGTCAGCACAGAGCCCCAGTTGGAGCTTGAACCCACAAACCGTGAGATCATGACCTGAGCCTGAGCTGACGTCCGACGCTTAACCAACTGAGCCACTCAGGCACCCCAAAAGGAGGAATTTAATATTGACGATTGTTCATTAGATACAAAGAACTGCTATCTAAGAAAGAGAAAGCTAAGGTAAGATGAAGTAGCAACTGCTGGAAGCAGCTCTCACTCCTAAAAATGAAGAGAAATAGCAAAGAGAGGTTGCAAATTTTGAAGCTTAAAGCCTTTTGGAGGAGGGTTGGAGGAGGGGCGCCTCTGCGGTGGGGGTGTTACTCCGCTAATGCTGTGGGTGTTAGGGGCACTGCAAAGTGGATTCAATGAACTGCTGTTGGTGAGATTAAAAAGTCTTGCTGTGTTATATTCACTGGAGAGAGAGCTGAGGGGAAGCCCATAGGAAGCAAACAAAAAGGAGACAGTCCATACTTCCTCCTCTAGCTTGGCAGTTCCCTCCAGCACCTCCTGCTGGCAAGTCAAGCGTGGAATCATCTGGCAAAGCAGATGAGTTCCCAGCCTCAGCAGCAGAAAGAAGCAGGTAGATTGGTGAGTTTAATTTAAGAGATAATAAGTGACACTCTTCTGTTTTTTGTAAAAAAGAGATCCTTAGGAAAAAATGGGCTATAACTTCTGAATTGGAAATCAACATCAGTGTTGAGAAATGGAAAAAGTAAAACATCAATTGTGAGTACAACAGATTTTATGAGTTAACCACCACTTGTACAAAGTATAATAAATGATAATACAGTTCAGTCTTCTTAAAGATGATGAGTTTTACTTTACGCCAAATGTGGTAGATTTAATTAGTGGTTCTGATTGCTTCCTCAACCATAATAGAATCCTATAGCCACACCCCTGCCTGGCTTTATGGTGGGCAGAATGTACTCTTCTAGCTCTAGCTCTAGAGTACGCTTCTACTCTTCTTGCTGTGTCATGTGATTTGCTTTAATCAGTGAGACATTAAGTAATGTGACCAGGGTGGAAATGAACTTGCACAACTGAGCTTTTGTCCTTTGATGGTCCACTACATGATTAACATACTCCCCATGTAGCTGCTGCCCTTTCAGCTTTGGCTCCAGAATAAGGTACATGGATCATACCAAATGCTCTGGGTAACCCCTGGTCCAAGAAAGAGCAGAGATACATGGGACAAAACCTGATCTCAGCTGGAAGCCTGGAGTCCAGCCTAACCTAGCTAAGTAAAATTCAACCTACAGATCCATCAACGTAAGAGAAAATCTGTTATGTTAAGCCTTTGAGTTTTGGAGTTTGTTATGAAGCATTAGTGTGGCCATAGCTGACTAAAACATTAGGTTTCTCAGGGTTCTTTGATGCATCAGTAGATCTAATCAGGAAGCAGAAAACACTCATTATTTAATAAAGAGACATTTAATGCAGAGAATTGATTATAGAGGTGATAGAAAAGGCTAAGGAGTCAACCAGAGGTCATTGAGAGAAGCCAGAGATTGGTAACAATAAGAAACTGCTTCCAGACCTAGATTGGAGGGAAAACAACAGGAAGGCTGAAGGATCACTCAGTGGAGACTAAAACCTTGATAGGTCTTTTCGATGGCAACTGGAGTCACTGAAGATACATAATCACTTAAAGATGATGCCACTTAAAGCCAGACAACAGGGGAGAAATACCCTGGTTTCTCCCTTATTTCCCCTCTCCAATCTCCTGTGAAGTGCCGGTCATTGGCCAAAGCCCCCAGAAACCAGGTTTATGACGCCTGAGAAACGCAGCTTGCAGGAGACCACATGTCACACAGAGCTGAGCCCAAGGGAAGGGCAATGAATGGATCTACAGGAGATTCTCTAATCAACAGGAATGCTTATATTATTGCCTGACCACAGGAAAGTCAGTCTTGTAGAGTCCCTTTCTTCAAGAAATTTCTAGAATGTCCCCCAGGGGTGTTTACATGCACTAATTAATCGGCCTTGATCATTGTCACTGTGGCGACAGGTTAGAGGACTCAGGCCCCAGCAGTTCATAGTAGTTTCACTTCAAGCTATAACTCTCCTTCAGAGGCCATGGCTGCTATGCAGCCATGTCTCTGGAGCTGGAACTCTGCAAGGCCCGCACGCTGATGGAATAAGAACGCAGCAGAGCTGAGATAATACCACCATTCTTTACAATCAGAGGTCCACATTACTAATTTCAAGAAATGAAAAGGAACACATTCTTTTTGTTTTTAACCAAAAGAAGAGAAGGTCCCAGAACTAGCCTGAGTGAATCCTAAAGCATTACAGCATAGCGGTAAAGCGTGGTCCATTCCCATATGTCATTTTCTCCCAGAGCGTACAACTTATGCTAAGGCTGACTAGTGGCAAATGAATTTTCCTACCACTCACCAAACCACTGATGGAACTATGACCTTCCTTTAATGTTTAGGGCTTTTGTGTGCTTCACGTTTTTTTCACTTATGGTGTGTTCCCTTAGAGGTCCCCGATGACCTTTTCTATGATATGGCCTTAGTCAGAGCCCCCCAACTTATTAGACATGCTTGTACGTGAGTGAAACTCCAAAACTAAAACCTTGGGTAGGGCTTAAATATTTTCCCAGGAGGCTGCTTAACCCCATTGTAAATTGGTAGAAGCAAGAGTTAATGGAGTGGGGATGACCACATCCACTAGCCAGAGTACCTGGGCCTCTCAGCTCCTTCCCAAATGAGTTACCTTACTCTGCTGACGGTTCACACTAGAGGGAATCTAGAGGTTTCACTTAACCGTGTCAATTTAAATTTGAGAAAACTGAAGTTCAGAAACACAAAATGATTTGCCTGAGGCACAACTTTAGGTAGTGAGATGTGAAAAGTCACCCAAATAAGCCAGAGAAGACACAAACTAAGGGAGAGTCAGCAGTAGGCCAAAGCAGATGAGTGGGATCCTGGAAAAGAAAATAAGCCCAGGGAGAAAGTAGCTTAATTTAAAGAAATAAAGTAAGAAAAATCAAAAGATTACATCTATATGTATGTATGTATCTGCTCACCTACCTACCTACCTACCTACCTACCTACTTACCTACTTAAATTTAGGCTGTGATAAAGGAACTCTATTCTCTTCAAGAACCGTACCATGTCTCTTCTTAATTCCTCTCTTCTTGAGTTGTGGAATTACTCAATTCATATTTTCCCAAACTAAACAAAAAACTCACAACGTATATTGAGATAATAACATTGACTGAGGGTCTACTGTGTTTAGTAGAGCAGAACACAAAGCAAGAGAGACAGGCTTCCCTCCTGCATTTAGGAAAGAGATAACGTCATCACTGTGGCTCCTTTCCTACCCACAGAGGTGGTTTCACCTGGTGCAAGCCATCTTGCCTCCCCGAGTCTGTTTCCCCATCTCTAGAATGTGATTAACTACATTAGCTCCATGAGTCCCCGTCTGTCTCAGGGAAATGCTGCTAGAATCGTGTTGATCTTGAGACGATTTTTAATTCTTCGGATTGATGTGGGAATACCAAAGGAAAACGAGATGAGTTGTGGAAATACAGATGATTATTGTTTTGTAGGCGTAGAGTTTTAATAATCAGAAAATAAAAACGATAGAAAACCTGCTCTTATTGGGTTTAAGTTAATAATCATCTCCCCCCCCCCCCAGTCTTCTTTGAGCTCAAATCCAATTATAGATAGAGGGGTTTAAAATTTTTTTTTGATTCGTACTAGTACAACTGCATTGAAGAACAAAGCTTGGACTTGAGGCCAGTGTAGGCTTCTGGACACTTCGCCCTCACCCTTCACACACTCCAAGACCTCAGACCTGCAGAAAAGACACTCACCCCACTAGGTGCTGGAGGATCCTGGCTTGCCTTTGAATGCGGAGGGTCCTATTAACAGAGACAACACAGGGAGGCCACAAAGTGCCTACAACCCTTCACACGTCAACTCCACCTAACAGCAGACTGCTAGAGGCCCAAGCTCACCATCACACCAAACAGATAATACCACCCTTTCTTTTATGGAAATGGCCCAGGAAAAGAGAACACACACACACACACACACACACACACACACACACACGGTTCCTCTTACCTCACACGGGCTGGAAATGTCTATTTTATTGGCCAGGAATCGAGGGAGAGGATGGTGCCTCCATAGGTCCTCACTGTCCCAGTGACCCTGGCAGAAAGGGACAAGGTAGCAGCGTGCAGCATGCTACTGACAGCTGTGTCCCTGCAGCTTCCTAGACGGGGCACCTGCGTGAATAGTTGACTGAAGCAATGGCAGTGATGTTTGTGGCTCCCTCGGCCTATGCTGACCCCACTGGATGAAGAGGGAGCTATAAAATCAGGCAGAAAAAAACCCAGTTGACCAAGTAGCCCATGTGTAGAGACTATTCATTTCCTCTATGGTTAACTGGAATTTGGGGTTTGGAAATAAAGTCTTTTTTTTCCCCTTTTGATAGATAAGAGGGTGGATCTTCACAATATTCAAGAGGAAGCAGCTGCATATTTTGGCAACCATTTAGAGGAAAAGAGTGAATATATGCAATATTACTGCAAACGTATAAGGGAGAAATTTGAGTAGACAGCCAAGAAAAAAAGCGAGGAGTGGAGAACAGTAAATTTAGGAGATCTCCATATGATGTGGTTTCCTCAAAGATGGTGTATTAAAAAAAAAAAAAAAAAAAAAAGGAGCAAGGAGAGAGGGTTAGAAGCAAAGGCTTGGAACAGTGAGCACCAAATTGAGGAAAAACTTTCCTGAGAGACACTTAAAAAGTAATCACAGAAGCAAGTTCAAGACCCAGAAAGGGCAGTTTGTCTGGAGCTTGAAATGGAAAGAATCACAACGAGATTCCCCTACTATATCAAACTCTCACTGGACCGAGAAATCTGCTGTGCTAATAGCTCTGAACCAATTGCTTTGCATGAGATCTGGGCTAATCTAAATGACTTTGTCAAATTTCAATTTCCCATTTTAAACGCAGAACAAATAATGACTTCGAGGTGTATACAGCATTAGAGCTATTCAGTTAACTCCTTGCCAAGAAGCCAAGTTAAGTGTATACGCTCGGGAGCTTTCTCGTAAGATTGATTCTGAGAAAGGCTGGATTAGCCACTTTCTGTAACACACCTTTCCTGCTCTGCCCTTCTCACCTTCAGTGTGCACTTTTCTTCATCTCATAGCTCATTCCTGGAGAATGCTGGGTCATCATTCCATTCTTCTCCCTTATCTGGCATATCTACTGATGGACTCGGTGTGGCTACAGAGAATTCATTGTTGATATAAATTTAAAGTTTCTGCGACTTTAGATGACTCTCTGTTTTACGCCTAACCTGACTTCTTATCATGCTTGGATAAAAAGTGTGCCGTTCTTATATAATCAAGTGGTATATTTTGCTGAAAGCAACCCTGAAAACTGGCTTAGGGATCTAACATTTAAATCAAATAAAATCCCAGCTGATAAAAGTGACAATCATTAAAGGGTATTAACATTGAACTACGACCGAGTAAGGGGTCATTTAATCAAGACGTAAGTATCTGAATTTCTCAGTGGTACCATCTGAAACAGATCTTCCTCTGCTAATCAGCCAAGTGGAGGGATGGAGAGAAGCGTTGGTCAAAATATTGTGGACTGTCTTCTGGAATCAGTGGAAAGAAGCTCAACTGTAAATGAGAGTCTTCTAAATTCCACAGCCTTTGCCAGCTGATTTTATAAACTTCATCTCACAGTGACATTGGTATCACTACTTTCATTTTAAAGGCATGTAAACAAAATCAAAGAGTTTATGTCACTCACTCAGATTCACACCGCTGTTACATGGCAAATCCAGACTCCATGCTCTGGGCTATTTGACTCTGAGTTCACTGCTATTCCATTCTTCAGAAGTGAGTTCTTAGAGTTGTCCTACGGGATTCTTTTTCCTCTTCGGGCCACAGCCCTGGGTCTTATCTCAGGGGGACTCCCAGAGAGAAGTCAACACCACTGAGAGAACAGATTCCTCTGTGGACCTGGAAGAACTCGATTCGGTCCAGTGGAGAACACGTCTAAGACACTATGATAGGTGTCGGGACAGGGAGGAGAGAACCTGGAATAGAAATACAAATAGAAGTATGACATGTCTTCAACGCTTTGCAACAGTTTTTCTTGCTATGAAGTCTTTTCTGCATCTGCCTTCCTGGATTGACTTCTCCCACTTGAGGCCCTCACTAGACCAGGGACATCCTCCACCTTTGCACCTCTCATGTTTCATTCCACTTGGAGCCTGTTTTACAAAGGAGAACTCAGCAGTTGCCCCCCCTTAAAAGGTCTGGAGGAGAGGAGAAATTTGTAAACGAAGCTAACACTTATTTTTCTCCCTACATTTGACTGTCCGCTCCTTGAGGGCCGGGAATGCATCTGTACTGAGTGTTTAGCACAGGGTCTGGGGCATAATGAAGTTCAGAGTGAATCACTACATGAACGACTTGGGTAATGCAGTCTAGTAGTGGAGAGAAATACTTAAACGACTCAGTAAGAAACCAGACAGGTCAAATTCAACTGACTAAGGGCCAATTCAACTGATAAGATTTTTCCAAATAGGGGTTTGCAGCTGAAATAAAAGAATCATCCTAAAACACACCGACAGACATTGAAACACTGATGAGAAGAATCCATAAAATGTGCAGTGTAACATCTTTCACCTTTTTCAAGGTATCTTCTAAACACATCTGCAGACACCATAATTTATTCTGCCCGCCATTCTCCAACTGCAAACTACAGGGGAAGGTGTGCAATGTTCACTGTAACAATATTTGTTTTCTGATCTGTTCCCCTCAGCTCATCTTCCATTATCTGTTTCACACGCTATGAGACTACATATGGGACATGCCTCATAAAAGGGCATAAACACCTTCTTTTATTCACAGTAAGGTGAATGGCTGCTATTTGTCGAGTACCTATGATGGCTGAGGCACCCACTAGATTCCTGACAGACTGATTTTATTTCATCTTCACAAATATCTTGATGAAGTGACTGTTAGGTTTCCACACTTCACAGATGAGATTTCTGGGACCAAGTTAAGTAATTTACCCCCAAATTCCATGGTAACAGGAGGCAGAGTAAAGATGTGAATTTTGATTTGTCTGACTTCAGAGTCAGACTTAAACACCCATCTAAGCTCAGCAGCCTTAGACTTCCTTTGCAGGAAACAAGGATATCAAACACCACTCAACTTCTTCATTTCCAGAGAAAAAGCACCCTCCTCATAACGGGTCCTGCTGTTCTGAGCTGCTGTGAGAGGGTAAAGTTGCAACTTTGACATGGCATGCTAGCCCAGCTCGACTGCCTTAAGGAACTATTGGCCATGATACAGCTGGGGAAAAAGTTGGGGCTGAAATGAAGTCACACTTTATTTTGCGGGGTCGTTTTCTGCATCAGAGAAAGGGGTCTTAACACATTTCGTACCAGCAACACAACAGGTCCCCAGTAATCTCAGGAGGAAGCATTTCCCTTTCCCACAGTTGCAAATTCTCTACTCAAATGCAGGCTTGTAAATAATTAGAATAACTAGAGTCAAATGCAGAGCCTCTAGAGAGGGAATTCATAAACACTGTGCAAAGTAGTTTATAAATGTCATGTTATGATTTCTTAAAATGGGTTAGGCAGGTGTTTATCCACGCTTTTTTAGAGACCAAAATGATTTCACATTCTCAACTCTTTCTCCTGTGAACTAGAAATGGTTGCAGGCTATCTCTAAAGGAGAAACTGAATACACATACGCACATGCGTGTTAGGGCTGGAGGAGGCTCAGAGCTCAGCTTGCCTGGCCATCATCCAGCTGAGGCCAGGGGAGCCGGTGATTGCCCTCAGGACACATCCTGGGCGCATCAGTAGCCGAGCCCAGCCTGAAACCCATGCCTGTCTGTTCTCAGCGTAGGATGACTTTTATAACACCCGAGGGGAAGCAATGTTCATTCAGGGAGAGCAAGAGTCAGAATGTCATGTAATGACTTGGAAGGCTCATACCAAGTCAATATGCACCAATATTTTTTTAAGCAAATATAAGGACTTTTACATAAATAATACAGATTGATTTTTTAATAGATAATAAAAAAAAAGAATGGATGGGAAAAAATGAAACAATCATCTTATCACCCAGAGACAGTCGCTTATTGAACCTGGGTAGCAATGCCTCTGGATGTTTCTATGCTCACATGTGCTTAGAAATTGATTCTTTTATACACATGAGACCACACTATAAACACTGTCCGATAATTAGCTTAGTAGCATATTTCAAACATCTTTCCAAGCGGATGTATCTTCATCTATGTTATTTTTATAGCTGACTAGCATTCCATGGCATGGCTCCTCCATAATTTATTAAACTGGTTCCCTAATGTGAGACTTCAACTATTTTTTTTCTTTCACTAATAGAAGCGATGGAAACATGGTGTGATAACTGGATGGGCTCGGCCCCCTTCCAGTGGTGTTTCCTTAGACCTGTGTCAGGACGGACAAACTACTAACTTCTCCAAACTTTTTCCTCAAGGAGCAGTCACGCTTCTCACAGGGGTTGTTTGGTATCTTACGGGAGGGGGTGCGCATAGGAAGTGCTTAACACGTTAGTTGCTTTCCTCATTACCATTTAGTTGGATGGTGTTATTAGTAACAAGTCTCCCACAAAAATTTTTGCTAAATTTTTGTGCCCGCCCTTAATTATTTCCTGAGACTACGTCTTAGAAATTGTATCCTGAAATCACAAAATATTTCTAGATATTTCACATTTATTGCCAAGTTGCCCTCTTAAGACTATGCCAGGTTGCTGTCCCCTGAAGAGAAACCAGTGTGCTCATTATGTCATACATTCTCCACAACGGGCATTATGATTCTTTTGAAATCATCGTTGCCAAATTGAGTATTGATAAAGAGTTGCCATTATTGTTTGAATGTTATTTCTTTGCGTGTCAAGATGGTCAACCTGTTAAGAAGGTCAACCGGTTCCATCCGTGTTTTGGCCATTTACATCCCTCCCTCCTCCCCTTCCTCCTTCTCTTTGGACTTGTCTCTGGCACAATCTTCTCTCTCTGAGATTGTTCATAAAGTCCATTTAGCAGCTGCTTTAGTCCTTTGGGTAAAAAAAAAATCCTCTAGATTACATAAGCACCATGAGGTCAGGGATGGAGACTGTCTTCTTGGCTGTTCTCATTCTCCATAGTGCCTGGTTGGGAAATGGCCCCAGGAAACATTGATGGAATGACTGATTGATTGAATGGATGATGGATGATGGGTGGGAGACTATAAGAATGGTCCCCTAGAATCAATATTGTGTACCTACCAAGTGAAGGCACTGGGCTCTGGGGAAAAAAAAAAAAAAAAAAAACACATGAGGAACTTAGAGGGAGGAACAGGGTGTGCTGTCCCCGTCCTCGGGAACAGGAGTTCCTTCAGTTCTTGCAGATGTTACAGGAGCCGGGCAGGTCAGTATTGTGGTAACACAGCCACCACCAAGGGTGAGGGAGCATGATCTTGTTTTTTCTTTTTAATTTTTTTAATGTTTATTCCTGAGAAGGGGGGGGAGGGGGGCGGGTACAGAACATGAGCGGGGGAGGGGCAGAGTGAGAGAGGGAGACAGAATCCGAAACAGGCTCCACGCTCTGAGCTGTCAGCACAGAGCCCCACATGGGGCTCGAACTCAGGAGCCTTGAGATCATGACCTGAGCCAAAGTCGCACTTAACTGGGTGAGCCACCCAGGTGCCACGAGGGAGCTTGATCTTAAAGAGGGCAGTCACTTCTCAGCTCTAGTCAATTGCTGCCAGAGCAAAAACATGGGCTTGGAGCTGGCAGCATCTATCTGGGACGGGATGTGAAATCACACCGTTGGTTTACTTTTCAAACATTATGTAGGTCCAACAAAAGGTTAGCTGGCCCATCCGGGAGTTCTGCTCGGGAAGCAGTCAGCTCCTAGGAAACAAAACGGCTACACTGCAAATGAGGGGCGCAGGTGGTAAAGTGCAAGGGCACGAGGGAGGGAGTACTGCTCGCGGGGCGGGAAGCAGCTGCAGACAGAGGTGAGGCATGAACCTCATTTTGCAGGGCGGCGTTCAGATAGACCGAAAGGGCCATTTGAATGAACACTGAATGCATTTCTCGATCTTTCAATTGCAAAGAACTGGTGTGTGGGGCGTAAAGGCAGAGCCCGGGCAGAGTGCCTTAAGTGAAGTGGATATAGAATCCACCGTGAATATAGGACCTGGCGGATTCAGCAAGACGTTAGAGAGCTAGTTTGGGGAAGATGGCAAGCCCACGTCTCCACCAGACGGAGTCCCCTCCGGCGTCCACGGCATTACAGATACAGCTCTTACCCTGCCTTGTCCCTACTGCAGCGACCCAGGACACCACCAGTCTTGGACCCCCGCTAGCAGGTGTGCATGGCAACCCTAACTAGCTTCACAAAAACCAGGAGACTCAGTAGCCTGACATTGCAGAATGTACCCTGGCAGACTCCCGTTTTTCAAGCCGCTGCCCATCCTTTTTCTCTTTAAACAGCAGACTCATGTATGATGTTCTATTTTTCCATCTGAAAACGCTCCAGCCGAACACTTGGGCGGTTACCATGGCAACTATCAGGTAGCATCGTCTTGTGCCTGAAGCTGAGACTGCCTGCAAGAAAGCCAATGCGGTAGTATATTGTTTCTTCCTGGACTAATCTTTTCCACTGTAGCCTATAGTGTTCCCATAATATATTCGATCAGAAGCTTGAGTGGTTTATTGAATTTAATGTGCCATGGCTCTCCTTCGACTGAGCAATCCATTCAGTGGTCGGCCTTTATTTTGAATCTTCCACTTGGCAATAAAAAGTGCAGGGCCTACTGTGGTGCATGTTTTGTGATTTCTAAGGTTCTAAGAAAGCAAATGGGTTTGCACACACAAACAGACTCTGTCTTTTTTAATCTCACACTAGTTGAGGAATTATTCATCTTATTTTGACTGGACCCGAGTGGGCTATTTGCCAAACATCTGATTTCTAGATATTGTATATATCACCAGGGGAGAGCTAATACATTTCTGTGATTAGTGAACACTGTAAGGAGGCATGGAGCAAAAGCCAGCTGGCTCAGCCAGACAGTGGCCATCAATCCTAAACCCTCCAAGGTGCCCCCCTCCACCTATACCCTTATAGAGTGTCCATGCCCCCCAGCCTCCCTGGGCGAGAGACGTAAGCTAAGCAGAGGATGGGGGTATGTTTACCGTGGAAAGGGGCAACCCAGCAGGACACCATGAGTGGTAGTGTTCTTTGGGATCAAGAGGATGAGACACTCGACTGTTTCACAAAGTTTCAGAGTAGACTAGACACGGGGAGAGAGTAGGGGATTTTAAAGGAGCTGTTATACACCTGTGCATGCACCTTTGCATGTCTGAGAGAAGCGTGGGTGGACACTGGAATCCTTTTGTGGGCTATGCTTCTTCGACCGTGAAACAACTTGGGATAGGGCTGGACCGCATAGGTCATAGCTTAGTACGCACTAACAATTTGTTCTTTGGGACGTTAACGTTGCCTAATAATTTAATTAATACTCATACCAAACCACTGACTAGTTATAAAATATTTAGCATTAGGCTTCTGGGTTTTGATTTTTTTTTTTTTTTAAATCAGACCTTAGGCACACACTCATCATTGGCCCAAGCATGCCCTTCTTTGGTAATTGAAAAATCTACACGTTGGTTTACTTGCTAATACCTTGTGGACACCCATGAACCCATCATCCTCTATTCACAGTTCTAGATGTTGTAGGAGGTACAAAGAGGAGGAAAATGTGTCGCTTCTTCCAAAAAGCCTCTAATTTGGTGCGATAGGCTGATGATGGGCTCCCAAAGATATGTTCGAATCCTGCCCCTTAGAACATGTGAATATCACCTTAGTTTGAAACAGGGCCTTTGCAGATGTGGTTAAAGTAAGGATCTAGTAACGAGCAGATTATCCTGGATCCTCTGGCTGGACCCTGAATGCCATCAAAAGTGTCCTTATAAGAAAGAGACAGAGAGCGGACTCACCCAGACAGAAGAGAAGACACTCTGAAGACAGGGGCAGAGATTCAAGTGATGTGGCCGCAAGCCAATGAACACCCAGAAAATCCAGCAGGCATCAGAAGCTGGAAGAGGCATGGGATAGAGTCTCCCCTAGAGCCGCCAGTGGGAATGCAGCCCTGCTTAACAGTTGACTTCAGACTTCTGGTCTCCAGATCTGTGAGATAATACATTTCTGTTGTCTGAAGCCACCAAGTTCATGGTAATTTGTTACGGCAGCCCTAGGAACCTAATACATTTGGTGTGATGGCGAGGCACGCACACAAGCAGCAGCAACCAGAAAAGCCAGCACTTACTAAACACCTTCTCTACGCTAAGCATTTTACCTGCATCCTCTCTTTTCACTCTCCAAACGAATGGAGTCCCTGTCAAGCAGGGACTGTAATGCCCTCCATTTTGTATCTGAGCTGATTGAGCCTCAGTATCTTAGAAAACTTTCCCAGAGTCCTACACCTAATTAGTGGCATTCAGGGAATTCAAACCCGGGATTCCCCGCTGCTATCCGAAAGCAGAACACCCCCGTGAAAACTTTCATCCGCCAAAATGGTGTAAGCTGAAAAGTATCCTCTGCTTCCTGAAAGTTCCTGTTAGGCCACGTGGTTGAAAGAAAGCCAAAAGGATTTTTGCTTTTACGAAAACAGCCTTAACTGTACTAATGTAGGTTTTTGTAAAGGGGAAGTGACAAATTGCAGACTCTTTGCGCGGGTGGGTGAGGGACGCTTGTACTGAGCACTGACAAGTGCACCCTCTAACTCAGAATTGAAACACATGCACACCTGAACTCTAACGTGCAGCTCAGCCATAAGTGCCGAAATGAACATAGCTTCCTTCTAGATTTCCTAGTAGAAAAATTCTAGAGAGCTTAATAGAAGCTTCATTTTTCTCTGCACGCTCGGTCTTTATTTCACTGGTATTCTAAGCCACACCTCATCTGTCTAATAAGAAAATTGCTATGTTTGCCTAGCAAAAAATGTGCAGAATGCCTTCAGGAAACGTGGGGTAGACGAGTTTTGCTGAAGCAGAGCCGTTTGCATCAGAGAGTCCCAAGGGAGGCAAACAGAATTTTGGTGCGAGCCAGATTGCAAGAGGACAAAGGAAGTCTGATCTAAGGGATCCGGACTTGATTCCGTCATCAGAAGTCGGTGGGGGTGACTGTGAAAAGACAATCAGCCTAGTAAGTAGGGGTCATTGGTGGCTTTGAACTTAACAGAGTCTGGGGTGAGGATGATGGTAGACTGCAGGTGCTTAAGGAAGAAGAGGGCATGTGGACGTGGAAGCAGATGGGACAAAGTCCTCATTGGAGGTGTCGGGCAGTGGAATAAAGGTGACAAACAGTGAGAGAGGGGGTAGGTGGGTGTCTGGGCACCAGCAGGTCAAGTCTCTTCCCTGTAGGAGAGACTCAGTGGGTGTGGGGCTGAAGGAGACTGGGAAGGAGGGCAGGCATTTTTTTAATTGAAGTATAGTTGACACACAATGTCCCATTAATTTCAGGTATGTGACATAGTGATTCCACAAGTTTATACTTTACGCTGTGTTCCCTACAAGGGTAGCTACCGTCTGTCACCATACAACACCATTGTAGTACCATTGACTCTATTCCCTATGCTGTACCTTTCGTCCTCGTGAATTACTCATTTCGTAAGTAGAAGCCTATACCTCCCGCCCCCCTTCAACCCATTTTGCCCATCCCTCCACTCCCTCCCCTCGGAAGCCAGTGATTTTTGTAAAGCCCCGGAGTAAAAGCAGGGGCCCTTCCTAGATTCCAAAGCAAGTGGATTAAACTGAGTTCAGTAATTCTCAGAGGGCTCCAGGGAGGCGCTGGAGTGTATGAACTCCTTCGAGAATCTGAAGTCCAATCTCAGACACACCAATGCTGTGATAACGTCTGTTCTTTAGTTTTTGCACGAATCACCACCTTCACTTCAAAATAGTCTGCTAATATTTAAAGTGGCGGAGAAAAGAAATTCCGTTTCCTTCTCGCCCCGGCCCAGCTCTGGTCCTGTGATGCCCAGCACAGAAGCCTTGTTTAATAAGTGTGAGCTGAAGGAATGAAGGGTGTCTACAGCACGACTCTACCATATAAGTTCCATGACCTTGGGCAAGTTAGCTAAGCTAGTTTCCTGATCGCTAAGGTGCAGATAATAATATCCCAGTCGCAGAATCATTGTGAGCATTAACGGAGATAATGAGTGTAAAACATATAGCGTGGCAGCTGACACATAATAGAGAAACTACCAAGTTGTTGAAACCACGTTTTGCAAAGCCATGTAACAGAGCTGTCAAGACAGAAACTGTGAATCGAGCTCACTTGACTTCCAATTCAGTTCAGCTGCTTACTGTCTGGATGACTGTGGACGGTTTACTTATCCTCGCTAAAGCCAGTCTTTCATTTGTAAAATGTGGACAATAATATTTACTTTATTAGGGATGTTTTGAGGAATTAGTGAGCTACTTTACGTAGAGCTGGACTCTCCCTTCCTTTACATTAATATTTTAAAATTTGCATAATATTTCACTTTGAGTGGAAAAAGAACATTGAAATTTCCAATAAAAATCATTTGGATGCTCTCTCTTCTTTTTCCAAATGAACGATGCTGTGCTTTCTTCCCTATTTTCCCTAATTTAAAAGACAAGGCGTTATGCACTGAAAAAAATCTTTTAATGTGTATTTATTTTTGAGAGTGAGTACACGCAAGTGGGTGAGGGGCAGAGAGGGAGACAGAGGATCTGAAGTTCTGTGCTGTCAGTGCAAAGCCCCATGTGGGGCTCGAACCCACAAACTGTGAGATCAGGACCTGAGCCGAAGTCGGATGCTCAACCGAGGAGCCCCTCAGGCATCCCACACTGATAAACTTAATATCATTCCTTCCCTAGATTAAAAATGTCCCCAGGGGCGCCTGGGTGGCTCAGTCGGTTGAGCATCCGACTTCAGCTCAGGTCACGATCTCGCGGTCCGCGAGTTCGAGCCCCGTGTCGGGCTCTGGGTTGATGGCTCAGAGCCTGGAGCCTGCTTCCGATTCTGTGTCT
The DNA here is from genome assembly GCF_028018385.1 of Neofelis nebulosa. Classification (NCBI taxonomy): domain Eukaryota; kingdom Metazoa; phylum Chordata; class Mammalia; order Carnivora; family Felidae; genus Neofelis; species Neofelis nebulosa. The sequence goes on from NC_080783.1 coordinate 29,401,156, forward strand.
CCCTCTCTCTCTGCCCCTCCCCCGTTCGTGCTGTGTCTCTCTCTGTCTCAAAAATAAATAAACGTTAAAAAAATAAAAATAAAAATAAAATAAAAAATGTCCCCAGCCTCTCTATTCTGAATGGGGTGGAACTTTACAAATTTACATATAGACATAAGAACATGATATTCCGTAATGTTCCTTATTCTACTCTCTCTGTGGTTGGTTTCAATACTTCAAGGTATATAAAACTAACAAGGTTCACACTTTCTATCCCCCAGATGATGTGAGACAAATGGGAAGGATAGCAAGTAAGATCTGAGAAGATTTTGGAATGTAGATTCTCACGGTTCACACAGCCTCTGAGTGCCAGCCCATAATATCACTTCTAGATGATTATTGAAGACATGAACATGAAAATATAACAATTAGATATGACACTTCAGGGTCTAAAATCCCACAAGGTTCTGCTTGATTAAAAATGGTCCATGTGGAAACTTTCAAAACCTGAAATTAGTTTCAATATATGAGGAACTCTTCTCACACAGACTAATAATGGACAAACGAGCTTGCTACCAGGCCTTGGAAATAGTCAAAGGAAGCACAGTGAATCAACGCTCTAAGTAATAAATTCAAAACAGCCATGTGTTCCAACTTTTACTCCATAGAGTGCATAATGATTGCGTGTCCATTTAAACCAAGGTTCCTGACATATAGGGGTTCGAGTTGCAACGGGGGAGACAGACGTGGAAACATTCAACATAGGTGCTATAATAGAGTGGGTCTTGAGCAGTGGGTCTTGAGGGTGCCCAGTTTGTGGAGAACAAAGCCCTGAAGCTGGATTGACAGATTTAGCAAAATATTGAATTATTTGGTCTTAATTCACTGGCTGCAGAATGAAAAAGACAGTTGGTAGAGCTCCATTTTCAACGAAATATGAAGCTCAAATTTCACATTCTTCCTTTTTAAGGTATCTGTCTCTTCTGCCTCTGATAGGAAAGTGAGGTCTTGGTGCCATGATGCATTGAAAACTTGAAAAAGAGGAAACACACACAACCTATTGTTTATGTGACCTATGTGCTATCAAAATACTGATTTGTGTGGTGAATTGTTGTTCCATTTCTTTCTCATTGACTTGGTAGGTAGGTACACTGGGTACAAACTAAGTGAACCCAGAAACAGCAAAAGGCCCCAAGAAGATAAATCTATCAAGAATTATGAGGGGCGCCTGGGTGGCGCAGTCGGTTAAGCGTCCGACTTCAGCCAGGTCACGATCTCGCGGTCCGTGAGTTCGAGCCCCGCATCAGGCTCTGGGCCGATGGCTCGGAGCCTGGAGCCTGTTTCCGATTCTGTGTCTCCCTCTCTCTCTGCCCCTCCCCCGTTCATGCTCTGTCTCTCTCTGTCCCAAAAATAAATAAAAAACGTTGGAAAAAAAAATTAAAAAAAAAAAAAGAATTATGAGAAGACTGATGTTACTAGAAAAGAGAGAAGAGTCAGTTGAATGTAAATTTCAAAGCTGTCTTTATCATGCCTTAAAAAATTCCAGGTTTCAACGTATTTTTAAAGTCTTTGAATTGAGAAGCTCAGAAATTGGTGCTAGTCCTGCCTCTGACTTTTTCTAGGTCTGTCCTACCTCTGGATAGGTCACCACCACCGGTGTCGGCTCCCTAAGCCTCTAAAACGAGGGGTTTGTATACCCAGAACTCTTTTGGACCTAAGTAAGAGAAATTCAATTCAAACTGGTTTCATTTTTTCAAAGGGGGAACTTCATTGGTTTCGGTCACTGAAAAAGGTACACCAACTTCAGGCATAGCTGCATCTAGGAGCTTTGAATTATGTCACCGGGACACTGTACCTCTCCATCTATTAGCTCTAATGAGCTCTAATTTTTATTGTGCTGGCTTCATCCTCGTGCACGTTCTCCCTCTGTGATGACAAAATTGCTCCTCACATCTTCAGCTTTTTTCCTAAACACGTAAAGCCCAGCAAAAAAAAAAAAAAAAAAAAAAAAAAAAGAGTTTCTCCTTCACCGTAATCCCAGGAAAAGTCCCAGAATTGAGTTTCATTGGATTTAATTGACTTCAGGCACATCCTTAAACCACTCACCTTGTGAATGGGGAATACAGTGTTTCAAACTGGTCGGGCCTGGGTAAGATGGAGCCACAGGTAGAGTCAGTACCAGGTCCGAGAGCGAGGGAAGACTGATTTCCAAAGGAAAGCCAAGAATCGGCTACAGAATAAAGGGGAAATGGAGTTTGGAGGCCCCTAAACAACAGATGTCCACTGTAGGATGAAACATATTGCCTGTAAAGCCCCTTCTAACCCCGGAACCTACCTCTTGAAACCTACCTCTTTCCTTTATTAGGTAAGGAAATTGTCACCAAGAAAGGCCCGGTGATTTGCCCGTCTCACAGTTAGTTAATGACAGAAACCGAACCTCTGGTCTCGTAAGCTGCAGTCATGTATCCCACGTATTTTTCAAGGGTTCCGACTCCAGGATCACAACGGACAGAACACCAAGCGGTTCATAGAGTGTGATCTCTGCCACTCCGGGAGAGCATCGCGTTGAAGGTCACTCCTTGTCTTGCTTCTGAAGATGCCATTAGGGACTGCTGATAACTGATCGCAGGTGCGCCGAGAACCTCTGCATCGCCTCATGCGATTGGTTGACTCCACTTCAAACGTGCTATATACATCGCACCTGTTTCCAGTCCAGCTGAACACGCTTTGCGTTCTCATTTTTAACGTCTTAGAAGAACAAGCTCGTGGTTACCATAGCAACTGTCCGGCGGCGACTTCTGCTTGGAGATGAGAATGCCAACAACAATACTGCTTCTTTTTCTTGATCTAGACTAGCCTTGCGGGTGGGCCCAGGCACGGGTGATTTTCTCTTATAAGCTTCTCAGATGATAATGTACGGCCAGTGTTAGGAGATCTGATACAGCCTTTTAAATTCTTATTAAGACTGGTCTGGCCAAGAGTTCAGCCAGTTCATTCAATCTCATGCCTCCTGTTTCACTTCCGAACTTCCCATAAGTGCCTACCTGGTGACTTATTTAAAACCCTCTTCTCAAAGGAAAGGATCTGGTCCACTCTGGCACAGTATGTGATTTCTGGCTTTCCGAGGTGCAAACTCATGAATATTCTTAATTAGAACTGGGGTTTCTCCATCTCTTTCAAATTGGGCTATGCTGGAACTTAATTGCAGCAAGGGACTAGGGACATCTGGCAGGTCTAACAGCCATGATCTGTGGTTCTGAATATACCATAAGAATTATCAGCAGAGTAGTGCGTCACTGCTGTTGCTGATATGCTGTGGAGATGTGGAGGAAGAAGGAAGCAAGGCAAATAATGACCTCTCAATTAAGTTTTCCAAAAGGCCCAGATGATTAACTGCCTACAGGCAAAATTTACTCCTCAATTGAAAACATAAGCAACAACATAAAACAGGAACACCTGCCATCCCAATAACTTAGGGATGGTGAAAAGAAACATTCCATTTTTTTAAATTAGCGCATGCCCAACGTGCGGCAGCTCTTTTCCAAATGATTTTATGTTCCTTCCTTCATTAGTGTGAAGCTTGAAATAAGGTCTATTCAGTTTCATACTATGGACTTGATTTCTGTCAAAACACTGTACTGGTTATGACCTAGGCAGTGATAGACATCTTTGAGGGAATGTGGCTCGGTATTTAAAACGTGGTCCTTGAAAATTGAGTGAGAAATATTTAGTAGGGAACTTCTGCTGCCTTATTTTTGAGCTCTTAACAGAATAAATTTAAATTTTGTGATTGAAAATCATGTGGACCATTTTGGTAAATAATAATACAGAATGTATTCAGTAGATATTTATGGAGCGTATCCTGTTTGCAAACTCTTTAGATGCGATAAGGGATATAAAGATGACTGTTCTTGGTATGTTTACAATCCATATGAGGAAATGAGGGAGACGTTAATCACTACAATGCTAGGCCGTATGTGATAAAGTAGGATAGCGTTTTGAACGTGGCAGGGAGAGAAAGTCACATAAAAGGAGCAATAGAACAAAAATTCCTAAGGGACAGTGGGGACAGAGTGGGTGGGAGACAAGACTCACTGGGTGTCTAACCGTATGAGAAGCGGGTTACAGATTCTTTTCCACACACGTTATCACCTTTAATTCTTGCAACAACCCCACGAGTTTATGCGCAGATAATTTCCAGATAAATAGACTCAAATTCTGAAATCCTAACTCATTTTCCCCAGATCACTCAAGCAGTAATATTCACACTCATGGAAAAATGATCAGCTCAGTTCGACCACCCCAAAAGAGGAAAAGAGGCTGGAATGTAGTCAAAGAAAGCAAGATCACACAGGGCTGGAAAGTCAGGCCGACAAGTTCAAAGTCAACTCCACAGGTAATGTGAATCATTCGCAGCCTGACCTAAATCTCAGCCAGTTTGCCTGTGTCAGGAGAGCGATGACAGGAGTCTGATGCCACCCTTGTGACGGTTCAAAGCCCTCCTACGTTTCCCATGCTTTCTCACACTCATTTCCTCTCACTTCCCGATGGCTCCGTGCTCCTGTGCCCTGCACATTTGTGTAGACATGATGCCCAGCTCCATAGGTTCTCCCCAAGGCCACTAGTTCCAAATATTTCATAAGCTTGGCGGCTTTCTAAAAGTGAATGGGGGTCATGAAACAAGACACATCAAGAAGAGAGATATCTATGACCCCGGGCCCATTCCTTCTATTTCCCAGTCCCTGCTTTTTGACTTTCTACTCCTTTTCCTTGTGACACAGGCAAGATGCTGCTCGTATTCATCTGTTTCAGGGAAGTTGCACCCACACCCTTGAGTGGGTCCTTGGTGCTTGTCTTCAGCAACCCCTCCCCGCCCCCCTCCCTGTGCGCTATTTCTTCTAAACAAATGCAGAGTTCTCCTCGGCAGGAGTTCTAGTAGATAGATGGACGGGATCCTGAGAGCCTGAAAGCGGGGAGACATGTACTCAAGGCCATCGCCCAGGCGCAGCACAAGCCTATACGGACTTTACCCAGATGTTGGCAGTAAGGGCGGAAGAATAAAGGGCAAACATGAGACACGAGGAAGGCGAAACTCTATTTCAAGTGACAGGAAGAACTTTTCTATTTCGTAGATTCGTTTGCACCATGAAAACTACCTAAGTTCTTAATGAGGTTTATGGTATTTTTTTTTTCTTTCCCATCAAATGCTTTAGTTCTATCTAAGTTTTGGACATAAGGCAGTATTCTCTCTAGTTATAAAATAGAAAATCAGCAGGTGGTCTCAGAAAGGAATTTTCCTAACAGGCTGTACACTTTGTCAGAGAAAATTTTTCATGCCACTAGATCTTTTTTAAAATCATGATTTACTTTCCAGATATTTCCACCTTTATTTCCATTTTGCTTGCTTTGAAACACAGTAGATTAACTAGAGCACGCGGTTGTCTAGGATCGGCTGAGCAGCACAGAACACTGACACAGTGAGAGAGCGGAATGTGAGTCATTTGTCTTCTCTGCAAGCACACACAAATGATCCTTTCCTGCCATATGTTCCAGAGAGTTCTTTTATTTCCCTTCAGGTATTTGACCCCCTATTGAATAGAGGCATTGATCAAAGTGGAAGCTGTAAAGTGACTGATAGAACAGCTTTAGTTCTCAGTAAATCAAATGTTAAAAAAGAATCAAAAGTTAAATTCTTGATGTTTAATTCCTGTTCCTGAGCCTGGCTTATGTGGACATGAGGATATTGCTTAACAGTCTTGTGCTTCTGGTCTTTCTTTCTTTCTTTCTTTCTTTCTTTCTTTCTTTCTTTCTTTCTTTCCTTCTTTCTTTCTTTCCTTCTCTCTTTCTAGAATAGACACAGCCAAGAAATTCTACAACAAGAATTTTTTTTGACTTGTACTGACCTTAGAGATGAGACTCCTTAAGTAAAAGATGGTAATTTGAAATAAAGCTCCTTGTGTCTATTTCCAAAGAATTATGACTTGGAAGGTTCATGTGAGGTGAAGGAGAACAAGAAGAAATAGGCATCGAGTTGAGATGCTGTGCCAAACATCTGGAGGAGAGAATGAGAGCATTATGGGAAAACAGATGGAGGGAAGCTCGGCCAGATAAAATTAAAGGAAAAGCCGCTCAACATCTGATTAGCTAAGAGAATTCTATGTAAAAGGAAAATATCTATAAAACCTGTACTTTAAATTGTCTCTTGACATAAAAACACTTTCAAAAATTAGAGTTCTTATCAGGCTTGAGATTTACTTTGAACGTTTTAATTTACTAATTACTCTGTGCATTGTCTTGTTTTGTTTTTTAATTAGAAACACGACCCTAACTGATAACCAAAAGGCTTATAGATAAAGACCTACACTAAAAATTATTTCTCTGCTATTTTCATTAACCCACTGAAATTCTGCTTGAAAAACCAGGGTCTAAATTAAGCATTTGTGGGTGTGAGTTAAATGTTTGTATTTATCAAGAGAAGCTGATAACACCTCTTTGGAAATTGGCTTTACCTCTGCAAGAAAGAGCTTACTGTTGCGTATGAACATTTTATCCATCAGTTATGTTGAGTACAGAGGCTGAGGGTTCAGAAGCTTTGCAGAGGTCCATGAAAATGTCTAAGATCTGATCTTAAAAATTCATTGGGTCCAAATTAAAACACTAAACTCTGAATAAAAACAAATAATTACATCAAGAATATATATTATCGAAAGCAAAATCACAAAGACGGTTTCAGATTCTTACAAGAGAATATTGTACCATTTGTAATGTGACAGATGGGACATGAGGGCTCTATAATAGGGACACCCAGGTCCTACAGAGGCCGTGGAATAGCCTTGCTAGTGGGGAGAAGCATCCTTCCAAGAGAGCACACACACCCTTATGTTAAGCATTTCTTTTGTAGCCCAAGGGAAAAATCATCTTTTCCTTTAACATCCAGAGGAAACGGTTTGAGTCACTAATTCAGGACCCAGGAGATGTAGAACATACTCCTCATGACTCTGTGGTATTCTCCTGGAGTCTATTGCTACCCTAGTTAGCTCCTGCCCAGACTTCCTGCCTCTTCTGACTTCTTGATCCTTGCTTACTTTCCCTTGTCCTGTGAGTCCTCTCCTCTTTCCATGCTATGTGCAGCCACCTTTCTCCTCATTTCTTCCAAAACACACCGCCAACAAAAAGCCATTGTTCACAACAGACTTTTTTGAATGCTTGGGTATAAGGAAGAGGGACCAGCACCTCATGGAATAACAAACAACTCAAAATTGAATACAAGGGAATAGTGTTCTTATAGTTCCTTATCCATCCCCCAAGGGGAAGTTTCCTATCAGCACTTTCCTGCCTTGCATGCTGGCCCGCCACCATATTTCCGGGTCCCCTCTCCCTAGCAAGATTCCCATTTTCCAACTCTCCTCTCCTAGCTCTCAAGAACCCCTGCCTACCAATAAAAAGTGAACATTCCTGTCACAAACCATCTAGCTTGTGTACTTTCTTTTGCATACCTAGTGATGCCCCTGATTGCACTTTCCTAGCAAATATACATTTTGCCCTTAAATTCTGTTACATCCTTGAAATGTGGACACTGCTAAGTAACTTTCTTTCTTTTTCTTTCTTTCTTTCTTTCTTTCTTTCTTTCTTTCTTTCTTTCTTTCCTTCTTGATAGTAATCTTTACCTTTCTATGACTTCTAAAGAAGACCCACGTGCTCAAAATAACAAAAGGCATAGGTTTCAGTAAACCTTCTTTCCCCTGAATAATTACTTTCTGACTTTTTTTTTCTTTTTTCTTTTCTTTTCTTTCTTTTTTTTTTTTTTTTTTTGACAAGGCTTTGAGAAAGAGTTCTTGGAGATTCAAGTACTTTGTTGATTAACAGAAAAGACAGTACAAAGAGCCATGAGACCCAGCTTTTGCTTCCATGGATCAACATATTTCAATTCAAAATACTGACTGAGTCCAGGGTAGGGAATTTAGGAAAGAATTATGTACAAACAACCATCATTAGAAGAGTTAAATAGAAAGAGACAAACATAGGAATGATAAGCCAACAGAGGCCCCAGGGAGAAGGTAATGTGTGAGTTAAGCCTTGAAGAAGTAGGATCACATCCTGGGAATGCTGGGGCACCATTTTCTTCAGTTTCATTTGACTCTGGACATTGTGACTGAAAATGTGCCCTAAGAAGTCCATTTTGTCTGGATGACATACTTGAAAGGAGAAAACCACAATGTTCATTTACTTCACAAATAAAGACAACATTCACTTATTTTCACCGAGTTTGCTAAGCTATTAACGGACTCAAGATACTCTTTGATTCTGACTCGGGCTCAGTGCACTATTTTTCCCCATTTAGCCAGCGATGATCATTTCAACTTGCTGTGGACAAGCACGACGCTAGGAGACAGGAACAGACATGGAAGAACACACAGTAAGACATGGCCTCTCTGATCACCGAGTGAGGAATAATACGGCTACAGAGAGAGAACTGCAAAACGATGTAGTAAATGGCATCATGGGAATGGTCAGGGATAGCCATGGGCACAAAGGGTGATCGACTCTCCCCAGGGATGTTGGGGATGGTTCTAAGCGGGGGTAACACCTGAGCCCCTTCTCCAAGGCTGAGAGGAGATCACCAGGCAGCAAGGAGGAGGAGAACATTCCAGGGAGGGAGGTAGATGGTGCAAAGGGGGAGAGCACAGGGAGGGGCCCAGAGTTGAAACGGCACAGAAGGGGAGCTGGAGAAACTGTGCCATGTGCTTTGGATGCTCATGATTAAAACAGGTCCTAAGGGATCCTGTGCATGCCACTGAGAGGAGGAGGACGAGGGTTGGTCAAGGACAAGGGGGCCAAAGATGTGGGGACATAGACTGAATGAGCAGGGACTCTGCCCACACCCAACCCTACTCCTACGGAGCAGAGCTGCTTCAGTGTTTTATATATTGGGATGCCATATTATACTTCATTTGGGGAAGAAAAGGGAAATTAAAGCTTAAAAAACAGATGACAATGAAAAGCAGGAAAATGGCAATTGTAGATTTGTGATTTAGAAAGACAACTTCACCATCAGTTACAAAGTAGATTGGAAGACGTGGAGACCATGAAGGGGTTTATCACAATGGCTCGGGAGAGGTGATGAAGCTTTGAACAAAGGCATGACAGAGTTTGAAAGCCAAGTATAGCTACCTCAAGGTCTTCAAATGTACTTTAGGGCATTTTGTTTTTAAAAAAATTTTTTTTTACATTTATTTATTGATATATTTTTGAGGAACAGAGACAGAACACAAGTGGGGGATGGGCAGACAGCGAAGGACACACAGAATCCGAAGCAGGCTCCAGTCTCTGAGCTGTCAGCACAGAGCCCGAAGCAGGGCTCGAACTCACAAACCACGAGATCATGACCTGAGCCGAAGTCGGATGCTCGACCGACTAAGCCACCCAGGCACCCCTACTTTAGGGCATTTTGTAAGGCCAGAAAGTGTTCCAGAGATCTAAGACCATGCTGGGTAAAGAGGGAGAAATGAATAGTACATAAGACTACTTACTCATTTCACTTAGACCTGTGCCCCTTTACCATAGCAGGAGGGGTGACATGCTTACTGCCCACTGGTTAAATGGGTCCATTTAGGACTGTCTTCAGGACTGTCTTCCTTATGGTGGAATCCAGCTGACAGCTGGTGATGGGGAGGATGGGCAGAGCACCAAAAAGGTGGCAAATGCAGACTGGGAACCCCTAAAAGGTATAGTCACTTCTCTGCCTTTGACGCGAAAAGAAGTTTTTCATGCAGAACCAGAGGATAATGTCCCTAGTCTATTTAAGGCACCCCCGAGTTCACAGGAGTAAGACCTTTCTCTTCCCCACTTGCCCATAGCCTCTCCCACACGTGTGCTCCCTCGACCTTGTTAATTCCTGCTTCCCTCCCTTCCTGTCCCCAAGGTCCCCCTCCTCTGTGCATTACCAGTAGCCTCCCTCCTCACAGACTGTTAAAGACTCCAGAACCCAAGGATGGAGGGGAAAAAGGAGGGAAGACCATCATTGTGGCTGAGCCTAAGGTTAGAAATATAAGATATAGTTAGACACTAAGTGAACTACAAAGATTACATTCTGCTAACCAATCTTCTTATAGCTCATAATGCTAAGAGTGCTTCCAAAATTCTGTTGCATTTCAATATGGATAGATATTGCTAGAGATAGATATAGATGTTTAGATATAGGTATAGATATAGAAATTATGTGTATACATATTTATACACACAATAGTTCCTCTATTTCCTTAACTTGAAGAGAAACCTAGTTCTCCCAAGGAGAACAGAGGTGGTACACCTTTCCTGCCACAGTTTTAAGTATTGTTTCTAACTTAAAGAAAGTATTTACATAATTAGATGCTAACATATTAGATTTTTCTGTCCCAAAGTCACATGCAGATTAGCAAGAGAAACCTAAAATAGAGCAAAAGACACCAAGACCCAAAGAGACCACTGTAGAAGATTCTTGGAGGGGTGGGGAGGATTTTTGACCTTCAGAGCATCTTCAGTGGTGGGTATTTCAGCTGCTCTAGACAGAGCAGAAGAGAAGAAGCCCTCAGAGAAGAAGCCAGGTCTCCTACCTAATTCCCCTTAGAGCAATACTGGGAACCTCTGTGCCAGTGTACGTGGATCAGACGCAATTCTAGATTGAGGCAGTGTCTGTCGCTGTGGGTTTTCCCCAGTTTAATCCGGAGGAATTGGCATTGTGGCAGAGTATGTGTTTACACACATTCTTGTCTTGTGTCTTCATAATATGCACTGGCTTGAAAACAAATATGAGTCACTGACCCTGCCATAAACCAGAGATTGCAAGAAATAGAGAAAGAAACAAAGACAGAGAACAAGAATGTGTGGGATGGGAAGGAGGGAAGGAGGGAGGAAAGAAGGAGAGAGAGAGAGAATTCTGTTTCCTTTTTGAGCATCTTTAAGCATCCTTAAGACAAGTTGTGACATTCCTCTATTTGTCCTGAACCCCAGCTTCCGAGGGTGATTACAGTTTGTATTAACCACCATTCCAGGAAAACTTGTATCCCTTCTAAAGTCAGGCAAAACCAAGAATGTGGCAGTCATAAAACTCCCATTCTGCTCTAACAGAATCAGTATTGCCACCTCAGGAATCGGGGACGTAAGTCCTCTGCAAAGTTGTCAAGGAGGTTCTATTTTTGGCCCCCAGTCTGTTTCAGCAGTGATGAGAAAAAGCAGGCCAGAAAAACATGAAAAATAGTTGAGGGCATCTGTAATATCCATGAAAGGGACACGGAAGAAACTTGCATGTGTCAGATGGAGGAGAAAATTTGAAACAAAAGGAAAATCTGGAGGCAGATTATTTAACATTCATTTATGCATTCATTCAACAAATATTTGCTGAGTCCCTACTTGATGCAAAGCACTGCACAGGGCGATCTTATGGAGGATATAAATATTAAACAGGCTCAGCTCCTGCCTTTATCTTCCAGTCAAGTAGGAGAGGTAAGGCATGCATGTATTTATTATTTAGTGGTGCCGTGTAAACGTTTGAGGTGGGAATCTGTGGGCTAAAAGGCTATATTAGTCACTCTACCCAGAGTGGAGGCACAAATCAACCTGGCCCACAGCACCGTCAGCCGGCACATGGCAATGACCTTCTGGCCTTTCCATAACCAACAGCCCACAGGTCCTATGTCACGGACCCAGACTCTAAGGAATGCAACAGGGTCCTCTCTCTTTCGGAGGTAGCAATGGTTACGGAATTGCAAAAATCCTGTATTCAGTGGCAGAGGATTTCAACAGCCTAACACGAGTGGATTCAGAACTCAAGGAGGCAGTGGTCTATGGTGGCTTAGCGCAGAGGCTTTGGAAGCACAGCCACGGATTTGCTTCTCACTCCTGCCTATTGGTTCCTTGACAATGAAACGCTCTGAATCTCTGTCTCCTCCTTTGTAAAATGTCATTTGAAAGGATACTCTGAAGCAATGTGCTCTGGAATAGAGTACTCAAAACACAGACGTTGGTAATAAATAGAACGCTAAAAAAAAAAAAACCCAGACATTAAAGTTGTCTTGGTCACTTTGTGTTCAAAAGAGCCCTGTACTACTCTGCTAGGGGTTAGTCCTGCAGCTTATGCTCTATTTTTCCTTTTGCCTTGTGGGGTACTAGATTCGCCATTTTCTCATTCTCTCATCCTTTTAAATCATCGTAGTAAAATATACATGACATAAAATTTACCTAACCATTCTTAAGTGTGCAGGTCAGCAGCATTATGTGCATTTGTATTATTGCACAGCCATCACAACCATTCATCTCCAGAACTTTTTTCATCTTCCTAAACTGAAACACCGTACACATTAAACACCAACTCCCGTTTTCCCCTTTGTCCGGCCTCTGGCAACCACTATTCTTTGTTTTTGTGAGCTTTTTTTTTTAATGTTTATTTATTCTTCAGAGAGAGAGAGAGAGAGAGGGAAAGAACAAGCAGAGGAGGGGCAGAGAGAGGGTGACACAGAATCCGAAGCAAGCTCCAGCCTCTGAGCTGTCAGCACAGAGCCCGATGCGGGACTCGAACTCTCGAAACGTGAGATCATGACTTGAGCCAAAGTCGGATGCCTAACAGACTGAGCCACCCAGGCGCCCCAACAACCACTATTTGATTTTCTGTCTCTGTGAACGTGACTACTCTAGGTAGTTCATACAAAAGGAAGTATGCGACATTAGTCCTTTTGTATCGGGCTTATTTCACTTTGCGTTACGTCTTCAAGGTTCATCCATGTGGTAGCATTGTTGGAATTTCATTCCTGTTTAAGGCTGAATAATATTCCACTGAAAGTGTGTATCACATTTTGTTTATCTGTTCATCCATTGATGGGCATTTGGGTAATTTCCACCTTTTGGTTATTATGAATAATGCTACTCTGAACATCAATGTATACATACCTGTTTAACCCTTTCTCGTTTTTTAAAACAATGCTTAAAAATAGTAATGCTGTATTTTTAAAAATACTCTCTTATCCCTCTAAGTGACAATATAAGGATTGGTGAAGTAGGTTCTCTTTTACCTATTCTGTGATCATAGTGGGAGTATCAGGAAAGTTATTTTATTTGGGTCCTGTAGAGGGTTCTCTGATAAGCCTCTATAACCATAAAGCAAGTACCCTTATAACTGGCACAAGTTTTGTCAAATCAGATAGGCTACATTTAAAAATAATTTATTAAATGAAAAAAAGGAAAATATACTATTGTTGAAAAGTATTACATTTGTCATGAATAAATTAGGCATAAGGAAATAGGGATTGACCAACAATGGCCCATGGGCCAAAACCCAGCCCACTGCCTAGTTTTTATGGTCTACAAACTAAGGATGGGTTTCACACTATTTTAATGGTTGAAAAAAATCACAAAAAGAATAATACCTTGTGACATAGAAAAATTAAACACAATGCAGATTTCAATGTCCATTAGTAAAGTTTACTGGAATACAGCCACATGCATTTAATTATATACTGTCTATAGCTCCTTTTAAAGTACAATGGCAAAGTTGGGTAGTTGTGATAGAGTTTATATAACTCTCAAATTCCAAACGTGTATGCTCTAGCTCTTTATAGAAAAAAATGTGTCAACCTCTACCATAAATCATTGATATAATCAATCCCTCATTTACAGTTAAAGAAATCAAACCCCAGGTAAGTGTCCTGTCAGACCATACATTTTAAAGCTTGAGTGGCTAGGGGCACCTGGGTGGCTCAGTCAGTTAAGTGTCCTACCTCGGCTCAGGTCATGATCTCACGGTTCGTGAGTTCGAGCCCTACGTCAGGCTCTGTGCTGACAGCTCAGAGCCTGGAGACTGCTTTGGATTCTGTGTCTCGCTCTCTCTCTCTCTCTGCCCCTCCCCTGCTCACGCTCTGTCTCTCTCTGTCTCAACAATAAATAAAACATTTAAAAAAAAATTAAAACCTTGAGTGGCAAAAAGGAATCCATGCCCCAACCCCTGACCCTGAGCTCCTAACCATCTCTCAGTGTATTCCTAGGTTACAGTATAGTGGTTTACCTTACAGATGTAGATTATAGATGAAGACATCGCTGTTTCACATTACTAATGCAAGACAGTCAGCTTCTGTTCTTTATTTCCTCTACAGAATGCTAGGAATACAGAGCTGGATGCTTAGTTGTTAGCTTCTTTGTGAGGTTCACATCGGTTCATATCTTTAGGTGTTGACCTTGGTCTTTAATTCCTTAAGCACTATTTCATATAATGTCAATACTTCCCAACTGCTCTTGTGATGAATCCTGTAAGATTCAATATATCATGAGGCTCTTCTTGACGTGGCTTCAACTTACCTTCCCGGTCTTATTTCCCCATCTTTGCTTTCCCCTCTTCGCTCCTTGTCCTCTATGCTCACAGGACTTCTGCAAACTCTCAGCATCCTCTGCAGACCTAGCTCATCTCTGAGTCTTTGTTCACACTATCCATCACCAGGGAAACATTAATCTCGCTCACCCAGCAAGGTCTTCTTCATTCTCCAAGACCCAGCCCAAATGCCTCTCCCAGTGAGGGGCCTCCCCAGTTCCTACCACAGGCAGAAGCAATAACTCTCTTTCCCTGTGGGTTGTGGCCAAAATCATTTCAGGAAGGTGTATTAAACATCTGAATTTATTATGAGAATAGACAAGAAGTTATTTCTATAGATAGCAGACAACGCAACATCAAAGGCGAAGGTCCGTAGACATTTCCCAAGCTTTTAATTCACAGAGATGTGAATCAATGCCATTTGCTCATCAAAATTCAAAGAAGCTTGTATTATCATCATGTGTTTTTATAGTAGTTTTTGCGTCAGTGTGTAGATATTGTAACTACAGTTTCTGACTCATGGTACTTTACGCTAATATGTACGAAGCGTTATGTTTTGAAAATGAAATATTTTCTAGTGTTTATTTTGAAAGAGCGCTCTGAAAACTAGAATAATGATCTCAGAGCCTCATTTTGATTGATTCCCAACCAAAAATAAAATCTTGACTGCACTGAATCTTTTTTATTATTATTTTGTTAATGTTTATTTATTTTTGAGAGAGAGAGAGAGAGACAGAGCATGAACAGGGGAGGGGCAGAAAGAGAGGAAGACACAGAATCTGAAGCAGGCTCCAGGCTCTGAGCTGTCAGCACAGAGCCCGACACAGAGCTCGAACCCACGAACTGTGAGATCATGACCTGAGCCGAAGTCGGTCGCTTAACCGACTGAGCCACCCAGGCGCCCTGGCACTGAATTTTACATTTGAGTTTCCTTCACTCTTGTTGGACTGAAAAGAACTTAATGTTGACAATTATCAATTCGGTTCATGAAATCTTCCTGAAGATGAGATGGCATACAAAGGAGTTTATTTTTTGGTGTGAATTACAAATTTAGATCTTGCTGTTTTATAATCAGTTAGGTTACAATAGAGACTTGAAGGAAAACATAAATGGCATGTTGAATACACCACTTGGATCATTTCTACCACGAATTCATTACCTCCCTGTTGATTTTCCTTCTCTTCTGTAGCATGCACTGACCAGAGGGACAATCGAATTTCCACGTGGGTAAACTTTGGAACAGCCATCCATATTTCAGGACTCCTGAAATCTTCTCTAAAGATAATTGTATATGTAAAAACTGACTTGTTATCAGAAAACCAGGGTCCAAGCCTTTATTCCTCTCATTAACTTATCTTGATCAAGTCAATCTGTCTTTGAGCTATTTCTTTTTCAGTAAACTTGTAATCGTAATTCCTACCTTCCAGTTTGTCTTCTGAGAATTATATTCTGTGACTTCTTTCAAAATTGGGGCCACCCATTAGGAGTAGGAGGGTAATTCATCCCAAACTCATCCTGCCAAATGCTCACCAGATGCTGACGAAGTACCACACAGTGTTCTGCTAGTGAAGAGAATAGGACCGTCTCTACACTTGAGGAGTAAACACCCAGGTCTCAGAGAGGCGGTAAAGAAATAAATATGTGAGTAAAGATTGTGTTGGGTGCTACAAAGGAATGGACAAGCTGCTCTGAGAGACAGAAAACACCTCTGAGGGTATGACATGTAAGCTCTAGTTCCTACAGGCCGAGAAGGCATCAGCCATGGAAGGGGAATGGATGCCACGTGAGTGATTAAAAAATAATCAAAGCCAGACCCCAGCGAGACCAAAAAGACACTGCTCCCTGTGACAGGAGAGACGTTCAATCCCCTCATCTATGCCACAGAAAGAGGAAGGGCTTGTACAACACGTTTGCCCTCTCTAGGGGGCACCCAGGGGGAGGTGTCAGACATCCTGAAACTTCATGGAGCATGCAACCCATGTACAGCATTATTTAGGTATCCTGTGTGAAGAAGGTTCTTATGCATTTTCTGTAGTATTAATACTGAGAGTACTGCAGCTGGCTTTCTGAAGCCGCCCCAAGTCATATCTCTATTTGAGATAGCAGCATGAGACTTTGTAGAGCCATTCATCTGTTCAGTCAGCATCTATGTGGGCCATGCCATCTGTATGCCCGGCACTGTGGTAGGCACTGGAAAAAGAGGAAGGCACACTCCCCGCCTTCTGGGAGCTCAGAGCCAAGCCCAGAATAGACAAGTAAACAAAAGAGGCCAGTGGAACACATCACAATGTGAAGGAGGACGTGAGCTCTGATGTGATAGAGGCATGGGGGGTGGGGGGACTCGCTCAGACTCGAGGGGACACGGCTGGAGGAGGCTTCCCAGAGCCGCCATGTGTAATAACGGTTCAAGGCATGAGTTGGCACGCCCATTTGGGATATTGCAGGGGTTCCAGTCAGAGCAGAAACGTACATTTTAGGAGACTAAGGAGAAGAAAAACAGGCCAATAGAGATGGGCCTTATGTGCCCTTCTGGAGATTTGAGATTATGCCCTAAAGGTCATGGATTGCTAGCAAATAGTTCTGAACAGAGAAGTTACGCATCTCTTTTGCATCCATGAGGAAATGTTATTATATTTTAGATTTAACTTTCAGAATTGTTCCATACAAGAAAATACATAAAGCATAAGTGTGCAGCTCAATTGGAATTAGAAATTACAGGGGTGCCTGGGTGGCTCAGTCGGTTGAGCAACCGACTTCGGCTCAGGTCATGATCTCGCGGTTCGTGATTTCGAGCCCCGTGTCGGGCTCTGTGCTGACAGTTCAGAGCCTGGAGCCTGCTTCGGATTCTGTGTCTCCCTCTCTCTCTGCCCCTTCCCCACTCATGCTCTGTCTCTCTCTGTCTCAGAAATAAAGAAACATCCAAAAAAAAAATTCTAGAATTAGAAATTACATTTTAGGAGGGGATTTTATGTTATTTATTTATTTATTTATTTATATTAAATATAATTTATTGTCAAATTGGTTTCCATGCCAACACCCAGTGCTCATCCCAACAGGTGCTCTCCTCAATGCCCATCACCCACTTTCGGGATTTTATTATTCTATGATAATTTACAGTCATTTTGGCTGCTGTCTTATATTTTCATACTACACGTGTTTCAAGATTCAACTTGAAGTGAAGACATTATTTATTCTGGCCTAATTCATGATAGAGCAGTGCTAAATTACTCTAATTTGTATATCTGAAGGATGTAAAGGAACTCAATAAACACTCACCAAACTTCAGTCGTATCAGCCTCCCTTCTGTTACACAAACACCATAGCACTTTCCTCAGCTCAGAGTATTTGCACCTGTTGTTCCCTCCACCCAGCACTCCCTTCCCTCCGCACCCATTAGATTGGACTCCTTTGCATTCTTTAGAACCCAACTTAAATGTCACCTCCCTGAAGGGATAGTCCCTGACTTACTGAGTCAGCAACTCTGGGGTTGGGCACAGGACACACTGAACTTTGAGAACCACTGGTTAAGAATTATAGGATAAGCCAGGGAGATTCTGAGTTCTAAAGGACTTAGGCACCATGATGAATGTATTCCAATAAATAAAAATCCTATATATATATATATATATACTTATGCATTGTTTGTGTAATAGGTGCTATAAAGAAAAGAAGATAAGTAAGGACCAATGATGCTAGTGGACCATGAACCCCAAGGTTCACAAAAAATCCATTCATTTCTCCATTAAATAGGGCAGTGGCAGTGGCCAACTACAAGGGATAAGATGGTCACAGACGGCATCCTGTGTTCCTGAATCAGCCTTGAGTTGTGATGTGACTCAGGGGATATCTGAGGATCTGGGGACAGTGCAGTCCAGGAAAAGTTCTCAAAGCAGCAAGAGGCTTGGTGTGCTTGAGAAAGAGAAGGGAGAGCAGCATGTCTACAACACCAGAGCAGGGGCAGCGAGAGAGAAATGGGTTGCAGAATGAGGTACAAGCAAATGTACGTGGCCATGGTGACGTTTGGATTCGACTCTTCATGCAAGGACAGTTTTGGAGTGTTTTAAGCAGTCGGATGACATGAAGGGATTCTCGGTTTTGAAAGATAACTCTGGATGCTGGGTAAGAATGTACCAGGAGGGCAGAGGTGGGCCTGATGCTATCACTGATACCCTTATGAGGCTTACAGCATACTCAGCCCTGCTTTAAACAATTTACAAGCATTAACTAATTCACCAATACCTACAACACCTGATGAGGTGGATACTATCGCTCGCCCCACTTTATGAACTAGACAACTGAGGCACAGAGAGGTCAGTAACTCTTCCGAGATTGGACAGCTGGTAAGTGGGAGAGGCAGGACTCAAATGCAGGCAGCATGAATTCAGAGTCTGTACTCATAACCACCATGCTAAAATAGGCATCCTGCTCTTGTCTTCCCTCCTGACAAAGGAGGGCTTTGAGCTTAAAATAGAACACTCTAGTAAAGTGCTTTGAATATTAAGAAGGGTACTATGTGAATTTAACAATGCCGTTGTATTGTATAAATATAACTCATTAAACAAAGTATAATGAATTGGCTCCTAATCTTCTGTATGTTGTGGTTAAAAGCAGCACTAATATTTCCAGCAAGAAAAACAATTAGCACATTCATTAAGTAGAGTCCTGCTTACACTTCACTCATTAACTTTAATCATCTATGAAATGCTTAAACTAAACTAACCTGTCAGCCCCAGAGTCATTAGTGCCTGTCTGCAAAAGATGATGCTTTAATTTTTAGGGTATGTTTTAATTTTACAGACTAACAAAGAACCCAGCTCAGTCACTGTTTTCCCTTAATGGTACTTGTGATCAAGATATTGAATATTATTTAAGCTAAGAAATTATTATCCTTCACAATAGCACCATAAATTGGATCCTAATTAATGGTTACATTTGTTTCCCTTCACTTTCCCAAATACCACACTCCTGTTTAGCCTTCTTTTGTCAGCAATACGCATTCTTAAATGAAACAGGTCAATACTGTTGACCCTTGAACATCGTGGCAGGTAGGGGTGCCAATGCCCTGCCTAGTTGAAAATCCACATATAACTTCTGACTTCCCTAATAGCCTACTGTTGACTGATAACATAAACAATCAATTAATGCGTATTCTGTAGGCTATATTTTTATATACTGTATTCTTACAGTAAATTAGCAAGCTAGAGAAAAGAAAATGCTGGGGGACTTGGGTGGCTCACTCGGTTAAGCGTCCAACTTCTGCCCAGGTCATGATCTCACGGTTTGTGAGTTTGAGCCCCACATCAGTCTCTGTGCTGACAGCTCAGAGCCTGGAGCCTGCTGCGGATTCTCACCATTGGGAAAACTTGAATATGGAGCTGATATTAGAGGTTTTTAGGATATTATTGTTTCATAAGTGATATAATAACATTTGTTAGGCAGGAACAGGCTCCTAGTTTTAGGAGATGTAAAAGTCTTCGGAGCTGAAGGGTCATGACTGAAATCTACATGAAAAAGGTTCAATAACATTAGATATACAGATGGATAGATAGATGGATTGATCGAGGGACTGAATTCTGGTTCCCCCACCAAATTCTTATGCTGTATCCCTAATCGCCCATGTGATTATATTTGGAAAGGCTGTTAAGTAATTAAGGTTAAATGATACCGTGAGAGTGGGACTTAATCAAATAGGACTAGTGTCTTATAAGAAGAGGAAGAGACAGGAGTGTACACAGAAGAGACTGGGGGAGAGCACACAGCAAGATGGCGAGCCAAGGAAAGAGGACTTAGGAGAAACTGAGCTTAACAACTTTGATCTTGGACTTCCAGGCTCCAGAAATGTGAGAAAATAGATTTTTGTTGTTTAAGCCACCGAGTCCATCGTATTTTGTTATGACAGCCCTAGCAGACAAGACAGATAAGGAGATGATAGATAAAGGTTGCATGATAGATGAGAGAGAGGGAGGGAGGGAGGCAGACAGAGAGCAAGAGAGAGATGAGAGATAGCTAGAGAGAGAGAAATTAGATAGATGATAGATAGATAGATAGATAGATAGATAGATAGATGATGGATACTAGGTGGTGAGTATATAGTTTCTATCTTACTATTCTTGAAAATTTTTCTGACTTTGAAATTTTCATAATAAAAATGTGGAGGGAAGCATCCTTGATTTTGAGCATTTGGGGTATGGGAAAAGAAAGCATTAATGCAATTTGCAAATCGAGGGGGGGAGGTAGGATTTACATGGATATTCTAAAATAGAGGCTTCTAGTAGAAAAGTCCAATAGAAAAGAAGTTTCAGAGTTGTTCTAGAAATAAGATTAGGGAAGAGGTTAATAAAAAAGGAATGCCTCAGGTAAGGATCATAAATGGTCTACACCCACCTTACTTTCAAGTAAACTGAAACTTCTTTGCAGATTTGGCTTATTTACTCTTTTCTATATATAGCTATCACTATCAGCCTTGATCACCGGAGGATTAATTTTTTGAGGAATCTGTGAAAAATATTGATCTGACGTATGTTTTATCAGAGTTCAGGGGTATTACCAGTAACTGTAGCAGGTAAAGCTGATGTGAGAAAAGGCCCTCCCACAGCCAGAAGAATCAATGAATAAAAGGAATTTTTTTTATGCATTACTAGGACACGTAAGAAAAACTGGATACACGGAAAGATATACTACATCCCTGGGTGGGAAAACTATTGTAAAAAATATCAATTCTCTCCAGATCTATACATAGATCCAATGTAATTCCAATAAAAGTCTCAGCCAGATTTTTCATGTATCTTGAAAAGCTCATTCTAAAATTTGTGTTGAAGACCAAGATTGACAATAATAGAAAAAGAAAAAAAAACTTCTCTGCATAAAAAGAAGAAAAAGATTTAGTGATTTGTCCTCACAGATACTAAGCTGTGGTTATGAAAACAGCGTGATGGCATACTACTGGTGTGGGATAAATAAACAAAAGTAGAGTGTCCAGAAACTGATCCTCCACAGATGGAAAATTGATGTATCACAGAAAAGACTTTGCATATTAGTGAGGAAAGGATGGATTTTTTTTTATTTTTTTAATGTTTTTGTTTTTGAGACAGAGAGAGTCAGAGCATGAGCAGGGGAGGGGAAGAGAGAGAGGGAGACACAGAATCTGAAACAGGCTCCAGGCTCTGAGCCGTCAGCACAGAGCCTGACGCGGGGCTTGAACTCATGGACTGTGAGATCATGACCTGAGCCGAAGTCAGACGCTTAACTGACAGAGCCACCCAGGTGCCCCAGGATGGATTTTTGAATAACTGGTGCTTGGACAATTGGCTATGTGTATTAAATATACGAACTAAATCCTTCACGGTGTAACCAAAAATCCCTTTTAATTCAGGTTAAAGTTTGAACTAAAATTTTTCTTTGTAGACTCTGGTTAGGAAAGAACTTACTTCAATATGACCAAATAAGAGGGGAAGAAAAAAAAAAAAAGGAAAATATTGTCATTTTCCCTATCCCCAATTTAAAAATCCCTGCCATCATTTAACAGGTGAAAATAACCCACACGTTGGCAGAAGATATTTACAATTCATATAGTAAACAGAGGACTGGCATGCAGAATACTTAGAACTCCTGATGGTGAAGAAGACAAGTGAATGGGCAGAGGCATGAACCACAGCATTTCACAGAAGAGCAAACAGAGAGTCGATAAACATACAACATGTTGTTCCCTTATTAGAAGTTGAGGAGGGGCCCCTGGGTGGCTCAGTCAGTTAGGCCTCCAACTCTTGATTTCGGCTTAGGTCATGATCTCAAGGTTCGTGAGTTCAAGCCCCACGTGGGGCTCCACACTGACAGTGTGGAGCCTGCTTGGGATTCTCTGTCTCCCTCTCTCTGCCCCTCCCCTGCTTGCTGTCTAACTCTCTCTCTCTCTCAAAATAAATAAACATGAAAGAAAGAAAGAAAGAAAGAAAGAAAGAAAGAAAGAAAGAAAGAAAGAAAGAAAGAAGGTGCAGGGGCCTGGGTAGCTCAGTCGGTAAAGCACCTGATTTCAGCTCAGGTGATGATCTCAACAGTTTGTGAATTCCAGCCCCACATTGGGTTCTTTGCTGTCAGCTCAGCCTGGAACCTGCTTTGGATTCTGTGTCTCCTGCTCTCTGCTCCTGCCCCGCTTGCACGCTGTCTCTCTCTCTCTCTCTCTCAAAAATAAATAAACATAAAAAAACGACATTGAGGAAATGCAGATTGAAACTGCAAAAAATATACCATTTACACTCACCAGATTGTAAAGTCATACAGTCCCACATGTTGGCCAGGATGTGGAACATCAGTGACATCTCTACATAGCTGATGGGAATGTGCACCGGTGCACCCACATTTCCCAATAAAGTAAAAAATGCAGATACCCTGCAGTCCAGCACGTTAATTTCAAGCACGTACCATTAAAAAAGGCTTTCGTGTGTGCACCCAAGGCACAATGTATGAATGGCCGTAGCAGTGTTGCTCATGACAGCAGAAAACTGGAAAACAGCATACATGATCACCATGACACTGAACAGATAGCTGTATCTATATAGGTAAATAGATAGGTGGACAAATAGATAGACCCTTCAATATTTTACTTTGTATTTCCTGTAAGGATATTCTCTTGTGCAAATCCTAGGTAGCTCAATTATCAACGTCAGGGAATTTAGCAAAAATGTACTATTTGTATCTAATCTTCAATTCTTAAGACTTTAATCTTCCAGCCACAGCCAACCTTTCCTGTTGTTTCAATTATGTATCTTTCCCCTCCCGTATGGGATCCAACCCAGGATCACGCATTACATTTAGTGATCAGGTTGCTTTAGTGTCCCTTAATCTGAATTTCTCAAATGTTTCTTTCATTGGCTTTCATGGCATTGACACTTTTAAGCATTTTGGCCAATGACTAAACAGAATGTCCTGTTTTTTCTTTTACTATATGTGGTTTCAAGTCATAATTGTAAAGGCTTTTTCTACAGCTGGATTGTAGAGGAATTCATCCGTGTCTCCTAGTCATTGTAGTCTTATTTTCTCATATATAGATCGTTTATTAATTTGGAGTTTATTCTTGTGTGTAGTGTGAGTTTTATCTTTTTCCAAATGGCTCTCCAGTTGTCTCAACACCACACAGTAGAAAATCCCATTTTTGCCCCAATGATTTGCAATACCTCCTTTTTCATACACTAGATTTTTCCATGTAGGTGGTTTATTTATGAATTTTCAATTCTCGTCTGTTGTTCTATGTGTTCATGTGCCGGTACCATACCGTTTTAATCATAGAAGCTTTGGAATGTGCTCTGATAATATGGGAGAGTCAGTCTTCTCTCATGCTTCTTTCTTCTCAGCACTTTTCTAATGATTCCTATGTGTTTATTTTCTCCTATTATGTTTAGAATCAACTTTCCCACCTTCAACAAAGAGCTTGTCAGTACTGGTGTTTTTATTAGGATTGCATTAAATTTATAAATTAACTTAGGGAGAAGTTGCATCTTGACTATGTTGAGATGTCCCAAGCAAAACAAGAGATGTCCTTCCATTTGCTCAAGTCTTCTTTTGTGTTTTGATCTACAAAAAATAAAAGTGGCATTTTAATATGGTTAAACCTAATAAATGGAGAAGGTTTATCACGCCTTTGGAGAGGAGATTCGATATAATGAAGATGTCATTTCTTCCCAACGTAAAGACCAAATTTAATAAAATTCTAATCGTGGTCTCAGCAGCAATTTCATTACCCTTGACAATAATCCTAAAATTCATTTGCAAAGGTAAAACATCAAAGATAAGAGAGAGAAGGGGAATGCAGACTTGCCCTATTGGAAACCAAGACTTCCCCTAACACCGAAATAATTAAGACAGTGTGGTATCGGTGCTTGGATAGGCAAATAAACCAATGGAAGAAAACAACCCAGAATCAGAACCATGGTATATTAATCAGGATAAGCTACAGCAACAAATTAGCCTGAAAATCTCAGAGGTTTAGCACTTATAGGTTACTTCTTGCTCGTATAGAGTCTGCTGCTGGTACAGATGACTATGGGGTGATGTCACAATGCAGACAGCTCTGTCTTGTGGCCCTGACATCTCAACACACATTCTTCAGGGCATCTGAAATATTGATCAAGGGTTTTTCATTCTTTTCCCAAAATTGACACACAAAGGCTTCTGCTCACAGGTCACTGGCCATTACTAGTTACACAGCCTTGCCAAGCTGGAGAAGAGCTGGGAGGTGGTTTTTGATATATCCAGAAATGACAAGATCACCAGCTATTGGTGAGTGCTAGTAATGTCCGGCTTACACAAAAACTTACCATACGAAAGAGATAGCATTACAGATAGGTTATTTTTGTGGAATATGCAAGAACTGGTAGGAGGTAAATTGGTTTTCATATAGAAAAAATATTAAATTTGATCCCTGTCTCACACTATGTCCATACATTACCAATGGATTAAAGATTTAAATGTGAAGGGGCGCCTGGGTGGCGCAGTCGGTTAAGCGTCCGACTTCAGCCAGGTCACGATCTCGCGGTCCGTGAGTTCGAGCCCCGCGTCAGGCTCTGGGCTGATGGCTCGGAGCCTGGAGCCTGTTTCCGATTCTGTGTCTCCCTCTCTCTCTGCCCCTCCCCCGTTCATGCTCTGTCTCTCTCTGTCCCAAAAATAAATAAAAAACGTTGAAAAAAAAAATTAAAAAAAAAAAAAAAAAAAAAAGATTTAAATGTGAAACATAGAACTCCAGCATTTTTAGTAGAAATTAGAAGGATACACACAGGGATTTCTTTAATAAGACAAAAAAGCACCAATTATAAAGGAAAGAAATGGTAAACTTCACCAGGAACAAAAGAGAGCACAAGCAATGTGTAAAAATAAACCATAGAATTGAAGAAGATATTTGTATTATATAACAACAACAGATTGTATTAAACAATGTAAATAACTCCCTCAAATGAACAAGAAAAATAAAATAACACAAAAAAAAGATGAATTATATGAATAGGCAATTCTACTTCTTGGTACAAAGGTGTTTATTGGAATATTGTTGGTATTAAAGAAAAAATTAGAAGTGACCAACATGTTCAAGGACAGAGACTTGGGTGAGTAAGATATGGTATATCTTATACAACGGATTCTAAACCAGAGTTAAAAGGAAGATCTGGACCCACTTGTATTCATATGGATAGGACCTGGAAAACATAACATCAGATAAAAAAGCAAGTTGTAGAATGTGTATAGTAATAATGCCATTTATTCTGTGTATTATTCTGTGTGTTTTAAATAGGTATATATATATATATATATCATCTTGTATATTCTTATGCATACACATGACTCTAGTCAAATAAAAACTCATGGAAAGGAAGGACACACATCACCTTTGATATAGAGATTTCCCTTGAGGAGGGAGAAGAATGGGCTTGGAAAAGTCTTTCTAAATTCTAGAGTGTTCTGTTCTTCCCACCACTTTCCCATAAAAGACATGAAGCAACATGGCAAAATAGCAGCATTTATTAAATCTTGGTAGCTGGTAACTGTGTTATATTGCTGTCTGCGCATTTTGGTGTGTTGGATACACTTCTTAATAACGAGCGGAAATAAAAGAAAACAGAAAGCACTTAGAAGGCGTGATTTGTTGAAAGGTACCTGTTTGATCAAATCAGAGCTCCCTAACTAGTCAGGAGAAGTGAACAGGCATTGTATTCATCTATCAGAGACCAAACTAAATAGGGAGTCAAGAAGCCTGAGCTCATCTTGTAGACCAGTTCTCAGTTCTACAACTGGCTTCCTTTTAAGGATACTGCAAACACCGCAGTGTTTGTAAGAACAGATCCTACCTGGGCACTGGAAAACTTCAGAGGTGCATTTAAGTGTGCAGGTCAGAGGGATACTATCTTATTCTGCAGAAGCAATAATTCAAGTAAAGGTATCCCCACCACCCACACAGAGTGAGCAATCACATAAATAGCCCTGTTCTGTGGTTACTACTCGGCCTGTGTCATGTTCCTGACATGATAAGATGCTTTGAATTTCTAAGGAAAAATGATAACAAAATATTATTAACCTGCTCTTTTCCTTCTATTTTTGGACCTCAATGGCATTTTAATAGCTGCCATAATTTTGGCTACACTGTAGTCACCCATATATCATTTATGAGGCTCCCCAGACATCTTTCTTGCATTAGGTAATTAGTTCAGCACAAGTTGTGGTGAATGACATCTATTCCATTGACCATCTGCTTCCACAATGCAGTTCAGTTTCAGGAAATGGCTCTCGTTCTGTCACACCATCAGTATTCACTGCATAGGTGCATTGCCCAAAGTTCCACTTCTCTCTGATCACTTGTATCTTAACTCTTTCCAAAAGATTTACAGAGCAGACCCACAACTAACACACGGGAGATTTAGTATTAGAGAGATTTAGTAGATGCAGTCAAATCCCTTTAAAGATGGACTGGTCAAATGGTTATAAATGGATGTTTTTATATGTGATGTGGTTTTCCTAAATCAACAAATCTTATTATACGTCATACATCACCATTACAATGACAACCAAGAGCGTTGCTCCAAAACAACTCTGAAGTGTCACAGCCAATGTCTGGCATCGCTTCTGGGAAAGAACAATAATTCTCAGGACAGTGCCATGACACCAACTTTGAAACCATCTTGAATTTCCTGTTATGTTCAAAACTGCCTCTCACGTGCTGGTATAGCAGCCTTCCTGGCTCCTTGTTCTGTAAGCCTTGTAAAAGTGGATGTTCATGTTATTCACAAGGGAGTTAGTTTGTGGAAAAGACCAATAAGGAAAGGTGGGAGGAGTGTGGGAGGGAGACAGGGAGACTTATAATTTTCCAGAAGATTTGAACTATATAGGATGCAGCACGCGCGCACGTGTGTGTGTGTGTGTGTGTGTGTGTGTGCGTGTAACCTGAGACTTGGTTTTCCATCATACCATTGAAAAACCCCTCCATGATGACATCACTCCTATTTTCAATTGCCATACTGCTATTCCTGCCTTACCAAGAATTAGAGGTAAATAATTCATCCCAGTTTTCGCTTGTCTGCGTTTTCTACGTTTTTTACAACGAGCACATATTAATTCTATAAGTAGAAGAAACGGGCACTTTAATGCAAAAATGTTTTAAGGTTTGCCAAAATATTGGGATTTCATCACAGAATAGTATTTCTTTTTCTTATCTCGTTCTGCCACACGCGGATGTGAAATGTGATAGTAACGGGGAATTGCTTTCTATCCATTGCTTTCCTGCACATTTGAGGTAACTATGTCATTTTAACCTCAAATTTATTATTGTGTCCCTGTTGTTACTAGATTACAACACTCAACTGGCGAATGTTAACAGGTAGCAGAGCAAATGTAAACAACACTTGCTCTACTGGTATTTTAATAGGCTTCCTTGGCTGCAAGGTCTCTTGACAACCATAAGATGATATATATGCAAATATCACTTAAATAGTTAAGTAGCAATGTAATGTGAGTGGATCAATAATGAGATCCCCGCGAATTGAACACACTATGAGGTTCAGCTGAAATGAAGAATGGAACAGCAAAGTGTGATTTTATCTACTAGCTTAGACCAGGATGAATAGATAAATGCACATGTGTTCAAGGTCAATAACCATAGGATCACACATATTAAGTGTGTCATATTTTTTTTCCTTCAAGGCCTTATTCAAATTCTACCTCTCCCATGAGGCTTTTCCTGTTATTTCTGGAATGTTCTTTCTTTCCTTGGCTCTTTTCGTAATTTGTGTCTTTTCATCCTAACGCTCACCACTGCCTCATACTGCATTGTCTCCTTACTGAGGCGCATAATTAAGCACATTTTAACATTTCTGAAATTAAGATGCATCCTATAACTTATATGCATATTTAACGTGGTGCTCTTTTCCCCCTTCTCTCCCTCCTGCACCCCCCCAAACAGCTCTCATAAATCAGTGGAAGAATTTATAATTGATCAAGCCTGGAAATAGCTTTGCTGTCTACCTACCTGGAGGACAGGTAGCACACCTTTGATTCTTGTAGTGTCTGATAATATACACTATAGCCCTTACAGGATAGAGACGTGGGGGAACTGTAGTTCCTAACACTCAGGCTCTCCCAGACTGCGAAGAGAGAAGAACTTTAAAGAGGAGACCACCGTCAGGAAGAATTTTTGGATTTATATCATTGGAGTGCCATCCAATGATCTCCCCTTCATCTCTCCAAATTCACGTTAGTGTTCTGAGTCTCAATCTCAGAAGATTCTGTGATACCATATTTGTCCATATAGCAGCAAACAAATCAGACTTTACATATTTTATGTAAGTGACTTGAAGTTCAAAGCCCTAATTGCTTTCCTTTCTCTAATGGACACTCTGCTGGGCCATCCAGAGGCCTCCGCCCTCTCAGCACTAAGGCAGTCATTTCCCCGGCTGCTGGGAATGTTGGTGGCTGACAGCTCGTGATTGATTCCTGCCGCCGAGATTGCTCTTTGTTAAAGAGAACTGCCTAAGCTAAGCTCACATCGCCTTCCTGGGAGAGCCCACATGCAGTGACTGGTCAGAGATGGAAGGCCTGGTCCCCTGCCCCAGTTTGGGATGACAATCCAGAGCCTCCTCAGCCTCCGAGTAAATCATGGGATTGCCCGGGATCTTGGTCATCACAGCCACCTTTCCCCTTCCGCTCACTCCTGATTCTTTCCCTTTCCCGTAGGAGTCTACCCTCCCAAGATTACTAGCTCCCAGTGTACGTGATTTGTGACAGTTGGTGTGTTAGGAGTGGTCCGCAAAATGATTCAACAATAAGATTTGGGAGCTGGATCATCCATGAGCCAGTTAATAATAATTCTTATCAACTGATGGTAGGTGGAGCATGGGTGGACCCCAGCATGAGGCAAAACTTTCATTGGTGGTGAACTGGGATGGTAAAGTAGTGAAACAGAATATTCAGCAGGTCTGATGTACGAGGCATTTGAGAAACAGAGGGAATAGTAATAATAAGGATAACTCATCACCAGTTAAAGACTAGGCGGGTAAGCCAAAGCCTGCTTTGTGGCATATCAAGTGACTTTCGTCTCCTGCTATTGGAGGGCAACCAAATCTGAGAACCAAGCCCAAGACTTACAAAAACAAGAACAGTATAATTCCCAACAATTCAACATCCCTGGCAGGTTTGACATGCCAAGGCCAAGGCCCCAGTTTGGGAAGAATGGACCTTGAGACATGAGATAAAGATGTCTAGGTTGATGCACTTGGCAATCTTAAGTCCCCAGATTCTCTTGAACCCTCTGTAGAAGTGATCCACCCCTCCCCATTAAAGGCTAATGCCCCCTCCCCACCTTGATGAAAGACAAGGCAGAGGGACTCTGTCCTTGCAAGACAACATAGACTCTACTCAGGGTCTGTCCTATCTTCCTCTTCTGGCCACTCAAATAACTAGATTAATTCACACCAAAATTTAGCCTGGGAAGTACTGGGCATGCTAGGGGAAGAAAGGGATCCTAAGCCAAAGGAGCTGTAGGACCTAAACAATAGTACTGACAGGGACAGGAGAAGATATCCAGGACTAAATTCCAAGGATTAAGGAAGGAGAGTCAGATAAGGGAGAATTTATAGGTGTGAGAGTCACATAGAATTTGACATTTGGCAAGAACCCAGTTAGGTAGTGATGGGGGGGGAGGTGGTTTCAGGAGCTTAGAGAAAAAAGTGTCCTACGCTAAGTAATACTGTGCTATTAGTTGAAGGAAGGACCAAAAGCATCAGGAAAGTAGGTAATAATGGGTGTACCAGTTAAAGTTGGAAAACCTATGAGACGACCCTGATCTATGAGAAGGCCCAGAAAGCACACTATGTAACAAAATGGTAAGGAATGCGCTGTTGCAAGGGGCAGAAGCCTTGCTGGGAAGCTCAGTGGTGGCCAACATTGGTAGATCACGCTCGGCAGTGGGAGTTGGTACAGAATTAAGCTCCTTGGTAGTGGGGAGGGGGTGGCACTTAGTCATGTGAA
Organism: Neofelis nebulosa; assembly: GCF_028018385.1. Taxonomy (NCBI): domain Eukaryota; kingdom Metazoa; phylum Chordata; class Mammalia; order Carnivora; family Felidae; genus Neofelis; species Neofelis nebulosa. The sequence goes on from NC_080783.1 coordinate 29,431,460, forward strand.
ACAAAGTGGGTGCAATTATTGTGGCATGCAGCAAGGACAAGGTAAGAGTTTCTAAACATATGTCTTTGGACTTGCTAGAGCAGAACTATCTGGAGGAGAAAAAAAAAAAATATATATATATATATACATATTTCTCATTTTCCACCCCATACCTCCAATCTTTGTGGGCGGGCCCCAGGAATGTGTATTTTTTAAAGCTCTCTGGATAATTCTGGTATGCAACCTAATTTAGGAAATGCTGCTACATCAAGAACTCAGATTCAATGCAGCCTATGATGTATGCACATCTTTCTCCATCTTCCTGTTCCAGCTTCTTACAGAAGGGGGAAGTCAAAATGGTCAAAAGTTTGGTACTCCTAAATACAATGTGGAGAGCTAATGTATGAAGTTCGCGGGAGGGACTGGGATACTTTTGACTATTGGACACCGACAATTGCAACTCAGCCCCTTGCCTCTGTCACTCAAGAAGCTCCGAACAAGCTCCAAACCTCTGGCTTTCAAGAGGACTTTACCATTTGGGCTTCCAAATGATAACCTCATCCCTGGCGGTCTCTCGTGTTTGCAATCCAATTTCCCTCTGCCATCAATTTCCTCACTTATTTCTCGTTGTGTTTATATTCCACATATTACTGTAGGCAACCTCAAACCCATTTTTCGGTTGTTGTTCTTGTGAGGAACAAGTGAAGAATCAATTAAATGAAGAAGGAGAAAAAGGATCTTGTCAGTGCTTAGAAATAGAGGCAGTCATGGATGTACAGGACCTGAATTATTCAGAATATAGATTATCACAAGCTGCTTTTATCAGACCATTATTTTAGAATGAGAGTTTACCACTGAGCATTTTTCTAAGCATTGGGCAGTTAGTTACATATGCAGTATGTATACTAGGATGAAAGGGTGAGAAGGATGGGAGGGTGAATTCGGCTATGGTTGGTCTGGGCCCTAACTGAAGGTTCAGGTTTCAGCGTTTTTCCTCAGGCAGGACCAGATCCCCGCGCCGGGCGCTGGTCCTGAGTCCCACATACTCACAATATCTGTACACAAGGCAGTTGGTCGGGTGGAGAAGGTGTGGAGGGCAGGGCTGAAGGGTCTGTTTAGTAATTATTCTTACCCTGCCCAGAGAGTGATATTTACTATAATTGTAGATCCCTAAATTCCCATCTGATACTGTTCTTTTTCTACCCAGTAGCCCCTGTGTGTTTTATATTAAGATTCTGAGTCATGGGAGGGGAAGTGAAAAGCTTTCTCTGGAACAAATCTGGAATGGAAACCTAATAATGTTTTTTTTTTTTTTTCTTTTTTCTCGGGCTGGATAAATGTCCTAAATGAAACTACCAGAAAGTCTGACATTATGTCCCTGATTATAAGCTTTTTCTCTCCTTCTGTAGTTGGCAATTCCTTGGAAGAATAGAGCTACAGTTTCCAAATGTATCAAAATCTTAAAAATACAGCTTGCACCCGTTGAACTTTATTTTCTCCTCTCTGGAAGGTAAGTGATCGTGATTAATAGCAATTCCACTTGTGGGACTCCGAGGCAACGTGGCCCCCTAAGGAAAAATGAGAAAAGAAAATCAAGCTAAAACACATTTGTCTTCATTTCAAGAGTATGTTATTCACTTCTATTTATTTAATGGTGTGTTTTGTCCATCTTGGACTGGGTTTGCCTAATATTCTTGTGCCTCCTAGAGGACTTACAATGGCCCTGGTACATTCCAGAGCTGGCCCCTGAACTAACCTTGTCCACCATCCTGTCTTTCCCACCCTCAGGTGCCCTCTGGGCCTTTAGAGACATCCGCCTTGTAAGGAGAGGCAAGTACGTGTTTCTCACTCTATACCGAAGTACGAGATGACCCTCAGGGCTTGTCAGCCCACAAACATGCTTGACTTGATGTAAGTGCTACCCTAGTCTCATTTGGAAATCTATCAATGCTTAGGAGAGCTAAGAAATCTGAAACCAGACGGATATCAGGGCGTAAGAGAATGAGCTCCTATCTTAAGCACAAGTGACTTTGGAGAAAGTTAGCCAACATTTAACTGACTTATCTGGAGAAAGAAATACAGCCTCACGTTTGTATGTCATTTTATTGTTCATCGTGACATTTCACAATATTATCCACGGGGTCTAATGAAAAAAACTATGAAGGAGGCAGAATTGGCATCATCATTTTCTTCATACAACCACCTTCCCTGCCTCGCTGCCAGGCACTTATTCCTCTTGGTCCCTAATATTTATGGATTTATATTTATGAGATGCAAAAGAATTAAACTAGTGCAATTGGTCAGCCTAATAGAGTTGCTAAAATATCATCATCATATCCTTTTGGACAGGATGACCACTTTCGGGCCTTAGCTTCCTCATCTTAAAAATAAAGGGTTGGTATTATAGGATTGCTTGGCATCTGTGTACCCCTGGTACTCTATGGGCCACTAAAAAGTCCTCACCAGACCGGGGGTTTCTCCATGGACTTCCGCAAGACAGCAGTATAGGAAGACCCTGAACTCGCCTCCCTTGGACATACCAGAACTATGGCAATATATGCAACATTTTCTTCTGAAAAAGCTCTGGAAATGGGGTGAACTGCTTTTCCACCTCAACAGACAAAAATACCACATCAAGATGGGTAGGAGAGGCAGATACACCGTCTTGCCAAACACCCCACCCCAAGTGTGGGGACGCACAGTAAGTAGAGAGGGATCTCACCAGGCTGGTGCTTCTCCTGGAGGAGCGAGGGGTTGGTGCCCCCACCTCAGGCACCTTAATATCTGGGATCTTCACAGAGATGAGCCCCTATAACATCTGCCTTAGAAAATCAAGGGACCCACGGGCACCTGGGTGGGTCAGTCGGTTGAGTGTCCAACTCTTGATTGCAGCTCAGGTCGTGATCCCATGGTTGTGGGATTGAGCCCCACGTTGGGCTCTGCGCTGAGCGTAAGATTCTCTGTCTCCCTCTGCCCCTCCCCTGCCCCTGCTCATACGCACATTCTCTCTCTCAAACAAAAAAGAAGAAGAAAGAAGAAAACCAAGAGACCCAAAGCACTATAGGAAATGGAGACTCCCCTTTCAAAGAGCTCATGTGCAGCCTGTTCACCCCAAGACCCAGGAAAAACCCAGGAAAAATTTTAAATGCACTTAGATGATACCTGAAAGAGATTTATTTACTCATCTAATAGTACCTGCTAGAGGGTCAGGGGATATTTGAAACTCTCCCCAGAGATGGAGGCACTGACAGACGCCATTTTGCAGGTGGGAGAGCTCAGAGGTGGCACCCTCCTTTAAGACCAGCATGGGGCAAGTGGTCAGGACACTATTCCACTGCTTTGCTGAAGCCAGAGAGCATGTCCTAACCCCTACGCTCTCTAGTTGCCTAGCTGAAGTCAGTGGGCATATGCAGTCCACACGTGGGTCCCCCTTTGAATGCCTGGCCCCGGCGGTCAAGTGGGCTGCGTTCCTGAACTTCATGGGGATGTAACAATTGGAAAGATAGAGTGTTTGCAAGCCACCACCCCACAGCACTGCACAGACAATAGACTGACACGCAAGCCCAGTCTTCCTATGAAAAAGGCCCACCGACTTAGCCTGGAGCCTCAGCTTGAGGAACATGCTTCAGGTTTCCCACACATCTAGAGGCTGCAGAGGCACTCTCGGGAACGTAAGCACGGAGACCCACCGTCACACACCCCCGTGGCCTTCCTGAAGCTTGATGAGATCTGCCGGAAAAGAGCTTATACCCTTGGTCTGGCCCCCCCAGTATTTGTAACTGTCATGCGAGCAACACTTGCAGATCTCCTGGTCTGGCAGCCAGGATACAATAGAGATATAATAATTTACGTCTTCAAATAAATTATACCTTCAAATAATTTATATCTTCAATAATTATATCTTCAATTTCACGGGAAGAGTTTAAGACGGTAGGTGTTAAATATTCTTTAAATGTTCGGTAGAATTCACCAGTGAAGCAAAGTTGCTTAGAAATCTGATGATGTATTTATGGGAAATGCTTCTAAACCATTTTGCGAGGTCAGCACTACCCTGATACCATCCCCTGACAAGGACACTACAAAAAAAGAAACCACAGGTCAATATCTCTGATGAACATAGATGCAAAAATCCTCAACAAACTATTAGCAAACTGAATTCAACAATGCATTAAAAAGATGATTTGCCGCAATCAAGTGGGGTTTATTCCAGGGATGCAAGAATGCTTTAACATATGCAAATCAACGAACATGATGCACATTAACAAAACGAGAGATAGAAGTCATATGATCATCTCAATAGATGCAGAAAAAACATTTGGCAAAATTCAACATCCATTTGTGATAAATACTGCCCAAAAAGTAGCTAGAGAGGGAATGTACATAATAAAGGCCATAGATGACAAACCCACAGCTACTACCGTACTCAATAATGAAAAGCAGAAAGGAATAAGACAAGGCTGCCCATCTCCTCACTTTTATTCAACATTGTATTGGCAATCCTCGCTAGAGCAATTAGTCAAGAAAAAGAAAAGGCATGCAAATTGAAAAGGAAGAAGTAAAACTGTCACTATTTGCAGATGACCTGATACTATATAAAGAAAACCCTAATGATGCCACCAGAAAACTGTTAGAACTAATAAAGGAATTCAGTAAAGATATATGCCCCTCTGTGTTCATATTTTCATTGCCATGTTATTTACAAAAGTCAAGATATGGAAATAATCTAAGTACCCATCAATAAATGAATGTGTGTGTGTATATTCATATATATGAATATGAATATATATATATGAATACTATTCAAGCATAAAAAAGAATGAAATCCTGCCATTTTCTACAACATGGATGTACTTTGAAGGTATTACGCAAAGTGAAATAAATCACACAGATAAAGACAAACACTACATCATTTCATGTATATGTGGAATCTAAAACACCAAACAAACAAACAAAACAGAACCCAGACTCATACATACAGAGAACAGACTGGTAGTTGCCAAAGAGAGGGGGGTGAGGACCTGATATGGGTGAAGGGGATGAAGAAGTACAAACGTCAGTTATAAAATAAAGAAGTCACGGGGTTGTAATGTACGGAATGGGGAATATAGTCAATAATATTGTGTTAATTTTATATGGTAACAGATGGTAACTAGATTTATTGTGGTGATTATTTCTGAAATGTACACAAATGTCAAATAACTATGTTGTACTCATATATATAGGTTATCTCATTTAGACTTATGACTTTAAATAGCATCTATATACTGAAGACTCTCATATATACATCTTTAGATATGATTGCTCCACTGAGCTCTGGTTTCATATTCAATGGCTGATTAAGCATCTCAAACTTATCATAAGCAAAGTAGACTCATGATCTCCTCTCTACCCTGAAAACCCCATCAACCCAAATCTCCTCCTCCATCAGTCCTCAATCTCAGCAAATGGCACCACCTCCCGTTAGTTGTTTAAACCCAAAATCTATGCATCATCCATAATTCCTTTCCCTCCACTTTTAACCCCTTCATTCTGCAATCTTGTCAGTCTGTCTATCAACATATGCTAAATCCATTCACTTTTCTCCACCTCCATTGCTATCATAATACAAATTACCATTATTTCCTATCTGGAATACTGTAATAATTGTTGCAGTGCCTCTGGTTGCCAGATATAGTATCCAACCTGTAGGTATAGATGCTTGTCCATAGCTAGGTCAATCAGATTCCCTCTCCCAGGAATATGAGTCTTAATCAAAAGGACACACAGAAGTCCCCTCAGTTCTATCACTATTTTAGGAAGTTAGTTGTAGATGGGTCAATAACAACTTTATTACCAAGAGGAACCAATTCAAGGATTCCTGACCCTGAGATGCTAGAACTTTTTTGGATCCTTTGAAGCCTCATCATTACCTTTTTTTTTTTTTTTTTTTTTGACTTGTGAGCTACCCAGTATCCTTCCCTAAGGAAGGGTGCAGCGAAAAGTCTCCCTTGGACATCTCTAAAGAATCCACAAATGAGCTTTAGTTGGATTCCTGTCATGACAGAAGACACAAAAACTTGATTAGAACAGCACCAGTCCTCATGTCAGTGAACAGGGACTTTTCTTTCTTACTCATTAGCCTTATCCTTAATGCTTAGTGCAGTGTGGCACTAAGGCTATAATACATTAACCAAATATTTGTTAAGTGAATAAATAAATGAATGTTATCCACGCAAAGAAGGAAAGAATAAAGGGGGGTCTAGACAGAAAAAGCATCACATTGGGATGAGAGAAAACATGGTGCATTAAAGAACCAAAAAGAAGTCAGTCTGCATGTCGTCTCGAGAGTCAGTGAGGGGATGGTTAAGTATGAAGTAGGAGTGGTCAAATCGTAAAGGAGTACAAGCCTGTAAAAGTGCAAACTTCATGGAGGAGGAAAATGGTACATCTTTGCATTTTAAGCAGAGGAGAAAATGATAAAATTTGCATTCAGAGATGACCCTCTGGTTGCAATATGGAGGTTTGAGTTGGAGAGGCAACGGACTAGAAATAAGTGGCTAGCCTAGGGTAGCAGTAACATGTTGCTGTATTTTATGAGACTTTGAAGAGGTAAAATACAGTGATAGAGAGCTAGCGGTCAGGGATGATGTCTGATTTCTGGCTTGTCTGCCAAATGGGTGTAGATGACATTGACTAATCTAGGGAATATGGGAGAAGGAGCAGGTGTCAAGAGAATGGTGATGAATTGAGTTATGGACACAATGAGATGAGGTTTCTATAAGACATGCTAATGTAAAGGTCCAGGAAGCAACCGGATATACGGATCCAGAGCCAAAGGGAAAGAAGTATATAAGCTGAAAATGTAGGTAGGCAGTCATCAGCATAAAGATACAACAGAAGATGTAGGAGCAAGTAAGATTGCATAGCAGGGCAATGTAGCATGAGGAGAACAGAAAGCCCAAGACAAAACCTCGAGGAGAGAAACCAATTCTTAAGGGCAGGCAGAACAAGAGGAGCCTGCAAAGAATATTGGAAAGGACCAGCTAGAGAAATAAGAGACACAGAAGTATTTTAAAAGCCAAGAAAAGGGAAAATTTCAAGAAGGAAGGAGCAGTCAAATGCTGCTCTGAAATCAAATGAGATAAGGGCTTCAAGTTTGGGTTGCATTTAGCAACAAGGACATCACTCAGACTCAGTGGGAATGACTCCAACAAAGGAAGTAGAGAGGAGTCTGTGGGAGAGGGGCAAAGGAGAGGAGAGAGTAGAGAAGTGAGGTCAAAACTCTTCTCAGGATTTTGTCTTGAAAGGGGAGATGAAAGAAGGCAATGGTTGGAGAGGGATTAGGGGTTGTGGGAAGGTTTTGTGTGTTTAAGATGCAAGCATGTGAGCATCTTTAAACAGTGATGGGAAGGAGACAATAGGGGAAAAGAGGGCAATAAATAGAAGATGGGACCAGAAGTGAAAGAGATCTTAAATGCTGTCAGGTATTTCTCCATCAACTGTTTCGTGTTTTCCAAGTAACCATTGCAAAGTTTTCTACTTTCTCCAAATTCTTGATCTTCTCGCCCTCACTCACTATCAACCGAAGTAGCTCCTCATACCTCAAGAGAAAATGGAGCCATCAGACAGGAGCTCTCTGGACTTCCTGTATCCATGCCCATCTTTTCCTCCTTTCATCCTGATAAGCTGAGAGGTGTTCCAACTCCTGTTTGGGGCTATTGCCCCACTTTCCCCCCTCCCCCATCCGTTCATTCAACTTTTCAAATAGCCCCAACTTTGTGGCAAGTGTGCACTAGGCCCAGGAGACACAAAGTTGGAAAACATATAGTCCTTCCCCCAAGGAGGCCAGAGTCTATTGGAGAGAAAGATAGGTAACCATACTATAAATAGACAATATTGTTAATGCTGTAATAAAAGTGTGAAGAGAGGGGCGCCTGGATGGCTCAGCTGGTTTAGTGTCCAACTCTTGATTTCAGCTCAGGTCACAATCCCAGTGTTGTGGGATCGAGCCCCACATGAAGTCCCATGTCAAGCCCTGCGTCGGGCTCCATACAGAGAGTGAAGCCTGCTTGGGATTCTCTCTCTCCCCCTTTGTCCCTCTCCCCTGCTTATACTCTCTCTTTCTCTAAAATAAAAAAAATTAATTTAAATTTTTAAAAAAATGTGAAGAGAGTCCTGAATGATCTCAAATGGTTCTTTTGGGCTCTCAGAAAATCCTGGTGTCTCCACTTCCAAAGACCAGGCCCTCTCGGTTCACCAGTCCCAACCGATCAAGGAATATTATGGAAACCCTACAGAAAAAATGCCATTTTAACATTGCAGAAGAAAACAAAAACCCCAATTCTCTGAGGTGCATTTGACTCAATAGAAAGAAAACTTTCTGTTTCGCAATACAAATGTACTCTTAATGTATTATCTTTAAGTGTTAAGTAAACAAAGCACCCCATACAATTTCAAGTGTTATCATTTATTTCTTAGTAGCAAATTTTAATCGCCATGTTCCAGAGACAAGGTTATGGAACAATATAGGAAAATTCTCAACATATATTTTAGGCTTCCCTTGGATATAGTTTGAGGGAGGATGGTAAATATGTTAGACAATGTAATTACCACCATATTGAGTTTGCTACATTAAGATTGAAGTGTATTCATGTATGAATAACTGAAATGTATGAAATGTTCAAATTGTATCAGTTTAAACATGACACTTGAAATATGTAGTTTCCAATGGCTTCTCTCTCAGCAATGAACAGTCACCATCTGGGCATCATCAATAAGATACAGGGACCTGTCCCTAAACACTTCATAAAATGAATCTCATCTCAGAGAAAGACAGCAGTCACTAAAAAAGATCAAAAGGACTGTGTGGCAGAGATTACCATATGCCCCCCAATATCACTATTTTCCCCATCTTCCTTTTAGTACTAGAAAACTCTTAATTTTTGCTGGATACTTGGCCACTCAACTAAGAGACTTTATTTTCCAGATTTTCTTGAAGGTAGGGGTGGTCATGTGATGATGTTTTGGCCAATAGGACAAGCAACTTCTGCGTTATATCTTTCAAATGGAAGCTGGTTTCCCTTCATCCCCTCTTTACCTCTTCCCTTGGGCTGGAAAGAGGATGTGATGCTTATGGCATGGCTTTAACCATGCAGCTGTGGACAATAGTCCAAGGGATGACAGAGCCACAGGTCTCAGCAAACCTGAGACCCCAGCCTGCTGGTGGGGCAAGACCACCCACCCATCTCACACTTCTCCTCATTCTCACCTCTGGACTGTTATGTAAAAAAGAAACTTTTAGCTTATTTGAGCCTTAGTATGTTCAGGTCTCTTTGTTACAGTAGCTTAGTCTGACCCTGACTAATACAGACTGGTTCTAGATAACTTTCCCCCCAAAAAGGAACCCCTGTTGGGGTCTTCTCATAGTCCATAGAAGATAACCACGTATCCCATTGGAGCTCAGTGATCACTAAGACCTCTAGAGGATCACCAACACCCAACCTGAGTCTAGAGAAAGCACCCAAGATGAGGACAGAAATTGAGTGTGACATAGTCATCTTTGGCCTTGTGAGTTTCTGTTACATTCGATGCCAAAGAAGCAGTTAATTATGTTCATCAAGGTGTTTAAGGGAGAAAAACAACCAGGTAGTCAAGGCAAAGGCGTACTTCACCTCATTCCAGCGGTCCACCAATACAGACGGCAATCTAGCAGTAAAGGATTTTATAAGCAAAAATTATACAGCACAATTAGAATAAACAGCCCTTGGTGTTCACTGAGTGGTCAGCAATATGCTTTTATTTGTTCTAAGAGCTATTAGCATTGTGCTTCCACACATGGTCACAGTTTACTATTTTTCCCAGTGGCACCCTCCATATTTTTTCTATTATCCACTGAATGTTGTACTAAATACATATTAAAATATTTTTTTTTCTGAAACAGAAGCTTCTATTGCTAAACTGGTATACCAAAGCCTTTTCATTTTTCATAAGAGTGAGAGTTCGTTGTTGATTATAAACCCAGTAAACAAACATCCCTTTATTGCCTCATTGACAATTACACAATATCTTTACCCTCTTACCTACAGAGTTTTATGGAAACTATTTCAACAGAGTAGACATTTGTCATCTCAGGAGAAAGTCCCATTTAGACATTAACTACCTTAGCTTTATTAGAAACTCATTTTCCACAGATGTCCAGGCATGATTTGCTCCTTTTTAATCAGGAAATAAATAATATCAGGTAATAGCTTCCTGTGGCAGAGGTTACATCTTTATTATACCCAGGGAAATAGATATCAACCAGTCGGAGAATAGCCAGATGGCTTACCCTTCTTATCAATAAAATTTAATTTTCACTAAGCCAATTGTGACCAAGCTCATTTTTAAATAGGAAGCCAACATTTAAGATTCTTATGTGAGGCAGCAAATATGACATCTATGAGCGTCTCCAATTTGCACTAACACACATCCCAAGCCAGAAACCTGGACCTTTTCTTTGGCACTAAGCCACTCATTCATCAAGCCTTACTGGTCCCAACCCATATGACCTCCTGAATCTGTCTACTTTTTGTGTTCCCGATGCCCAACCGTAGTGTAGTCCTGTCATTTCATACCCGGGTCACTGAAACAAGCAACTCATGCCTGTCCCATCCTCCCTCCTCCATGCCATCACAATGGTCTGTCAAAAGCAGAAGCTCATTCTTTTTAGAAGAGAGCAAAATGCCTAAACGTGGTTTTAAATGTCTGTCTGATCTGCTCTCCTGTCTAGCTTCCTGCCTTATTTGCTACCTCCTCAACTCTGACATTATGTCCTATTTGTAGACGAATTATTGGCAGTTCACTCAAAATAGACAAAGTTCACTTCTACCTCTGTGTCTTTGCAAACATTATTATTTTGCCGAAAATGCATTTCCCACTGCCCTCCCCACTCCCTTTCACCTTGACGTTAGTCGCTAACTGCTGTTTTCCTTTCCCTTCCAGCAAACACATCATCTTCCCAATGAAGACTTCCCTGGTCCTTCAAGACTACACTACCTACCCTTCCTATAGGCTTCCCCAGCATCCAAGTGAATGTTTGATAAACTTTATTGACAAACAACAGCCCTGTCAATGTTAACTGGTTAGTCAGTCTTGTAGGATCTTGTACAGATGATGAGCTAGGGCAGGGGGCAGGGTGTATGTTCAGACACGGTTATTACTCTGATTTCTGGTTCTGACATGCACACCCCCCAGCCCGCTGACCTTGATAATGTCACCAATAGGTGCATCCATTAGAAGCTGCAGTAAACTGCTCATATCAAAGGACAAAAATAACAGAGGCTTCAACAAAATAGAAGGTGATTGCTCTCTCACAGAAAGGAAAGTCCAAAGATGGACAGTCCTGGGCTCGTCTGCCACACCACAAAGTCATCAGGGACTACAGTTCCTCGTCTAGCTGCTTCACCACCTTTAGCGTACGACTTCCATTCTCAAAATGTCTCTGGGTCCCTAGACATCCAAGCTTCATTCCAAACGAGAAAAGGGCCAAAGTAAGGGGTGGGGGGGGGGGTCTTCCTGATGCTCTGCCTATGGTCTTTGGCTTATATCACATTGGCCGCCCCCATACACAAGAAGCACTGTGGAATGAAGTCTTTCAGTTTGAGCACACTGGTGCCTCAAATAACATCTTATTTACAAAGAAGGGGGAGGTGAATACTGAGTAAACAACTAGCAGTTTATTCCACATTGAGAGTAGGTGTAGAATCCATTCTTCAAGAAAATAATTGCCCTGCTTTTCAAATTCAAATTTCACATAATCTAAGAAATCATGAGTTGCTCAGAAAGAAGAGTCACAGCAGGGACTTTTCAAACAGTACATTTCAGGGGTGGCTGAGTCGGTTAAGTGTCCGACTTCGGCTCCAGTCCCGATCTCATGGTTCGTGGGTTCAAGCCCCATGTTGGGCTCTATGCTGACAGCCCAGAGTCTGAAGCCTACTTCAGATTCTGTCTCTGGCTCTCTCTGCCCCTCCCCGGCTTGTGCTCTGTCTCTAAAATAAATAAACATTAAAAAATTTTTTTTGTAAACAGCACACTTCAAATATGAAAGAAGTTTTAAAAAATTTCAGATCACGTATAATCTTTTAGGAAAACCTCTTTAACATACAAGGAAGGATACCCTCATGCAGATACCTTACTTATTCACTCATATCATCCACAATGAACTACTAATGAGTAACATTGAACATATTACTGTATGTGCTCCCCGCTTTATGAAGCGGGATTGTTATTCCCACTTGTAGATAAGAACACTGAGGCAGAAAGTAGTTAAGTGACTTATGCAAAAATCACAGTGCTGATGATAACACCAGCCGTTGAACCCAGGTCTGTCTGATGCTCTCTCTATCCTGTAATGCAACTTTCCACAAGCCTCCTTCACTTCACTTGGACTAATGATTCTGACACTCCAAAAATAGAATTTCCATCATGTTGAGTTTGCTACATTGAGATAGAAGTGCATTCACAGATGAATCACTGAAATGTATGAACTATTTCAATTGTATGAGTTCAAACATGACACCTAATGCCTGAGCCCATGCTTGCTTATCCCTAATGGAAGATACTGGACACTTTACTGTGTTTAAGCATATGATGAGCGATTTAGATTACTCAGGGTCTTAAAGCTAGAAGGGTCTGTATAGATCGTCCAGAATCACTTTACTCATTTTTGAGATGAGAAAACCAAACTGGCTAACTGATTCGGTGAGTCACACAACCAATGAGTTGTACCGCTGAGGAGAGAACTCAGGTCCCCAGGCCTTCATTATTTCTAGGCTCTCTTCTGTGGCACCGTTCAGCTTTTCCAAATTTTGCGGCCAGTGGTCTAAGCCCTCTGCCACACCCTGATACCTTTTACTTGATAGAACTATTTTTACTGAGTAGATACAAGTCAGAGGTTTTCAAAGCCCATTCTAAATTCCCTGGCATCCTTAAGGCGCTCCATGATTCTCCTAATGAGAATTCGTTGTTCTTTGCTTTCCACTTAACTTATACTTTGAACCTCCATGTTAGCACTTAATTCCTTCTGATTTATATTAATTATTTATGCTGGTCCCCCATTCTGTATTATACACCCTTTAAGGACATGTTTTTTATGGCCTTTAAGCTGTTGGTTACTCTTTTGTCTATAATAGATGTTCAACATGTTTTTATTGAACGAATGAATGAATGAATGGAGTGAATGAATAATATAATCATATTTTAACATTTATTTTTAGTTTTTATTTTCATTTATTTTTAAATTTTTTTTAATATTTATTTATTTTTGAGAGAGACAGAGACAGAGCACAAATGGTGGGAGGGGTGGAGAGGAAGGGAGACATAGAATCCGAAGCAGGCTCCAGGCTCTGAGCTGTCAGCACAGAGCCTGACATGGGGCTTGAACTCACAAACCCTGAAATCATGACCTTGAAATCAGATGCTTAAGGGACTGAGCCACCCAGGCGCACACACCAACCCCCTCCTTTTTTGTTAACTGAAGTATAGTTGAAATCATGTTACCTTTGTTTCAGGTGTACAACATAGTGATTCAACAACTCTATACGTTATGCTACACTCACCAACTGTAGCTACCGTCTATCACCATAGACTCTACCATAATACCATCGACAGATGCTCTAGGCTGTACCTTTCATCCCTGTGAATTATTCATTCTATAACTGGAAACCTGGTTTAGTAGGCTTAGTAGGGTGAGTATTTCTTTAAGTGTGTCTGTTTAAATGTGTGTCTCTCTAGATTTAAAAATAAACTAAGCTGCGCTCATTCCTCTATATTAGTACTTTCCATGTTGAGCTCTTTGTTGTCCACTTACTTGTTTGGCGTATCCTCTAGCAGAACCAAGGTCTGCACAAATAGGCTTATTTACATGTGCTTCCCCACATTCCCTAATGCCCAGCACTGTGTGTGACAGAGCCAGCACTCAAGCATCCAATAAATGGGAGATAAAGTGCGTGAATCTCTTCCATTTCACAGACACTCCTAGGATTTTTGCAGCTTCAGTCCAAATCTTTCTGAAGCATAGCCCCACAGAAGTAAATACCTCAAAACAGCTATGTTGTTCTTCCAAAGAAATTATTGTAGAATGTGTGAGAACATTCCGTGGGCAAACATGCAATGTGTCTCAGGAAAAATGGAAGTGTGGCTGTCAAGGAGAAAAGACATAAGGACAAAAGTCTTTGGCACTGTATCATTAAATATTCCCAGTGATCCCAGCTACTCACCAACCACAGTACTTTGGTGCCCACACAACAATGAGCAATTCTTGCTCATGTCTCTGGGATGTCTGATTAGGCAGCTCTGCTAATCTTGGCTGGGCTTGGCTGGGTGGTTCTTCTGGTCTCAAACTATTTCACAAGTACAAGGAGACTTACCAACGTGTGGGGGGATCAGCTGGCTTGAAGCTGAGATAGAATACTCTTGGCTGGAATGACGAGGCTAACTCATCTCATTTCCAAGTATTTCTAGTCATCTAACAGGTTAGCACAGATGTTCTTATGGTAAGGAAGAAGGCAAGAATGAGATTAAGCCTGACTGCACCAAGTGCTTTCAAGCCTCTGCTTACATCGTGCTTACCAACAACTCATTGGCCAAAGCTAGTTTCACGTCTGAGACCAGAGCCAAAATGGAAGATCACTATAAAGTTGTGTAGCCAACAGGAAGGGGTGGAGAAATGGAGCCAGTTTTGCAAACCTACCACAGAATAAAGACTGAATGTTGCTTGCTGAAATCTTTTGCCCCTAGCATGTAATAGTAGACTCCAGAAATATTCGTAAAATAGATGTGCAGATCAATGGATGGATAGGTGAATGCATAAATTAATGAAGCTAGTCTATGGGGCTCTGAACACAGACTAGTCATCCATAATTCTACTATTAACTAGATTATGCCAGCAAGAAAATATTTGTCCTGAGATTTCCACAAGATCCAATATAATATCTTACAAAAGTAGAAACAAGCACACACTTACTGGGTCCCTCAAGAAACTCCAGGGATGTGTTCTTCAGAATATGATGAGCATGAAGTACTTGTCCAAGGTATCTACCCTTCTTTAGTTATCACAAATCTTCCTGTGCAACTGAGTGTTTATCACAATCATTTTAAAGACATTCTAATATCTCCAATTCTCGCTTTCTTACTACACAAAACGAAAGCATCAGAAAAGTATCTTTGGTCTCAATTACAAGTTTTTTATTGCAAGGGCAGCAACACTAAAAGCTTCCTGAACCACAGCTAACCTCTGACAAAGCCATGCAAAAATTCATGGAGTTTTTAAGTACATCTCTACTCAGGAACGTTTAGTAGGGGAGAGAAATCTCCACTGGTGATTAGATTGCAATAGAAAAATTCTCCACTGAAACAGAGAGCTCCTATAGCCTCCTCCTTTATCTAAACCGTCAAACTGCATATAGCACTCTAGTAAAATGGATTTAGTAGAAATTTACCAAGTCCAGGGGTTAGGATGATGAGACTTCTATGTCACAGGAAGAACAACATGCCTGTTCCAAGAAAAAAAAAAACTTAAATCTTTTGGGGAGTTCTGTATAATACACAAGAGACAAATATTAATTGTTCATAGTATTTTTTTTTAATTTTTTTTTCAACGTTTTTTATTTATTTTTGGGACAGAGAGAGACAGAGCATGAACGGGGGAGGGGCAGAGAGAGAGGGAGACACAGAATCAGAAACAGGCTCCAGGCTCCGAGCCATCGGCCCAGAGCCTGACGCGGGGCTCGAACTCACGGACCGCGAGATCGTGACCTGGCTGAAGTCGGACGCTTAACCGACTGCGCCACCCAGGCGCCCCTAATTGTTCATAGTATTTAATGCTTTGGATTGCTCTGAGGAACATGAAAACTTGGGTATGTATAGTTAGCTCAATAACTAACATTTGTTGACCTTTAATATAAGACAGTCTCTGTGCTAAGCACTCTTTATTCATCGTCTCATTTAATCCTTACAATATCCTATAACAGGGGTATTTTTCAAATGTTTACATTTTCCTGTACATATTACATTTCCTGTGCACATGTTGTCCTGGCACAATTTTTGATGACATTCTCTTTCACTCTTAACAAGTGACCTGGTTTGGATGATTGCTATGATCATCCTGGTTGAAAAAAAAAAAAAAAAAAACCACAAAAACAAAAACAACAACTACCTGCACAGCTAGTGAATGGCTGATCTAGGACTATCAAGTGGGTTAGTCTTATACCAGAGGCATCAGTTTTACCTCATTGTCCTACAAGTTCAACCATAACGATGACTGACACTAGGCCATTCTTCTGGCATCTGTCAACCTAAGTACGGAAACCAAGAGTGTAGAGATCCTCAAGCGTAATAAGACTAGAACGTAGAACTTCAGTAAGTTCTAGCTATATTTCCGAAAGACGGGAAAACTGAATAGCCCCTGGAGTTGGAAAACAAGAAGGGAATAGATGCTTTCCAAAGCAAAGCCCTGGGTAGAAATTAATTAATCCTTTGGGTAGAAATTAAAACATTCTTTTATATGCTTAAATATCAATTAATGTATTGGATTCCTATTCCATTTGTTGCATATGCACATTGAAGAGACCACGATTTTGTCCTAGTTCTCAAGTAAAAGAGAAGACAAGTTTGCAGTTGGAATATCCTTCCTCTTTCCCATTTATCTTGCTACCGGTAAATAGCAACATTTATCTCCTTTTTTTTTTTTTTTTTCCCAGCAGGACAGATAGTTTGTATTTTCAAAGAGAGTCAATTTGGGTAAAATGTAAATCAACAAAATCAAAATGCATTCTTTCAAAGTCCCACCCCTTCCCCCAGTAGTAAGGATTATGTACAGTAGCAGCACAGAAATGTAAAAGAACTAAGGAGGAAAACAGTAGAGGAAATGCAAATAAGTGCATTTCTTGTATTTATTCATGATACAAATAAATACATTCTTGTATTTATTCTTTCCTGCACAAAGAGACAATCACCCAGGTTCTTTAGATTACATTGACTGTTCTTTGCTAATGCATAACGCTAGGAATTCGTTCATAACACGTGTCCTGTAAGCAAATCAAATTGGAAAAAAAGTTAACTTGGAGGAGTGGTTGTTTGCCCTTATAAAAGAATCCCCCCTGAATTCTCTTGAGAAAATATATAGACCAAATCAAAGGAGGAGGAAATAATAAGTCCAGAAAATTGACAGGGGTAGAAGTCAGCCCAACTTACAAGAACAGAGACGAAATAAGAGTCAAGGAATTAAAAAAGCAACTAGGATAAACACCTAGAGATGTGAGAGGAGAGGAAGTATAGAAATAAGGCCTTCTTACAGAAGAACTAGAAAGCGTGGCGGTGGCTAAGAGATCGCTCCCCCAAACTACAATCTACGTAGTGAAGCCAGAACACCTCTAACTCATGGGAGATAAACCCATTTCGACAGTGAGAACAGATGTTCCAGTGGCTTGATGGCTCTGGAGAGATCTGTGAGGCAGTCATGCAAACCCCACCTAGAAGACGCGCAGAGAGGGAAAGCAAGAGAAAGGAAACGCACTGACTCATAAGGGAAGAAAGGAGCTGGGCCGTCACTCTGCCAGCTGCCTGACCCTACCTAGAGCCCCACCTAAACCGTCCCAAGCACATGAGACTGCCAGCCCTGTAGCTCCATGATCTCCCTTAGTCACAGTGCTCTGGGTGGCACATGGGTCAAAATGATTTCCTTCTTACTGATATTGACACCCCTGCGCAAGGAATTATTCTTCCATTCTGTTTGCAGGGCAGAGAGAGCGAGCAAGTGAGCCCCTCATCACTTGTTTTCTTGTGGGGCCAACAGGCACTGACGTTACTTTCTAGTGTGGAGACCCTGTCTCTCCTGGAAGACTATTACCGAGAGCTCTCATTGTCACCTCCAGACACTGTCATCCAGGTCCTTGAAGCCTTTCCTCCTGAGAGGCAATGCCCAGGTTTTAAGAATTAGTGCAGTTGGAGAAGACAATTTTTTAAAAAATCGGTGTTAATGAAATAAAGCTGCTCATGATGAGAAACACGTAAAGGCAAGGCACTTGGGAAATGAGACTCTGTCCCTCTGGCGGCTCTCTGGAGATGGGTTCCAAGTGCAAGGACCCACCCAAATCCATTAAAGGGTGATTATCAGAAAACAGAGAGGCCACAAAGAGCTCCACACAGGCCAACGTCTGATCCCGGCAGCTCTGGATTTTGACAGCTGTCTCTGTTCTACCAACTCTTGTTTGGGCCCTCTTTCAGGTGCTAAGTGTTCTACTATCACTAACACTACAAATAATAACAATAACACAAAAGTACGTAGTTAACACTTATTTGTGCTTGCTGTGTATGGTAAGCAGCATAATGGCCCCTGCCTCCACCCTCAAAGGTGTCCTCAGAAACCATGAATATTGAATATGTTATGTGACAAGGCAAGGGAGAATTAAGGTTGTTAATCAACTGACCTTTAAATAGGCAGATTATCCTGGATTACCTGGTGGGCATAATGTCATCACAAAGATACGAGCAGAAGGTGACACAGTCAGTGTCAGAGCGAAGAGACGTGAGAAAGACCTGCCGTTGTAGACTTCGAAGACAGAGGAAGGGGCCTCGAGCCAAAGAATGCAGACAGGCCCCTAAAGCTGGAAGCGCAGCAAAGACAGTGAAAACCAGATTCGCTTCCAGAGCGAGAAGAAAGGAAGGCGGTCCTTCCGATGCCTTGAATTGATCCTCCTAAGTCCCATTTTGGACTTGGAGCTCCAGCAATATAAGGTACTAAATGTGTGTTGTTTTAAGACACCGGGTTTGCCCAAATGTGTCACAGCAACAAGAGGCAACTAATACACTCTGCCAGACTTGGGGCCAAGCGTTTCCTGTCCAACGATCTCCGACTCTTACAACACTGAAATAAAGACATGATCATCGCATTCACGCAAATGAGGAAACTGAAGCTCCCGATGTTAAGTGACTTGCCTTAGGTGTTGGCTACCAAGATGCTGAGCTAGAATGCCATCCGGGTCTGTTTGACTCCAAGGCCCATATCTCTTCTCTATTCAACACTAACCCACAGGAAAACACACCCGAAACGACCTTAGCACCACGTCCAGATAGGCACCACTCCACCCCAGCTGTTACACTGGCTCCCTCGAAGCTGAACAAAGCATGCGTGTGCACTCATACACACACACACACACACACACACACACACACACAGTCAATTACCATTTAAAAATAGCTCCCTATCCCAATGGCCACATGAAAGTAGTATTTTGGTCTAATTGGTCCTCATTTATTCACTGTATAGGACTCTTCTGAAAAAAAAAAGGATAGAAAGGGCAAGGGGAGACTTGTGAACGTAGCCTGAAAGCTTGGCTGAAAGCACTTTGAATCAATAAGCAAGCCAATGCTCTGGTCTGGGAAATTTACTATAGTCAAGTTTGAAATGCTTTTCACTTTTATAATTAATTACTGTGGGTAATGCTTCTTGTTATTATTTTTATAATTAATTACCAAGCATTGCTAGTAGCCAGCAACTTTTCACACATTGCTTAAGCATGCGGAGATAAAAAATCAGAACCGTAACTATAGTGCGTGTTCATGGATTACTAAAATACTCACATAAGAATTACACACTAATTCAACCACAATAAAAAAAATTACACTTGAAGAGCTTATTATATACTATTCCTTCCCCTTCTGAGAAACATTTGAGCAGAAGCCTAGCATGGTTACCATGGCAACTATAATGCAAAATTGTCAGTAACTTTATGAATTGCAAATTCCTCTAAGGGTGTTGGGGAATTTTTTTTCCGACTTCCATTTTTAACCATCTCATATGCATTATTCCAGCAATATGTTAAACAAGGTTTTTGGGAACTCATGCATCATTTCAAAACAAGCCATGTTCTAAATGCTCAAATTCCATTATTCTAACAAGAGAAAGCTAAACAGGGAACACCAATTTGCTGAATATTAAATCGTCCATTGTTTTTAACTGAGTTCTGAACACATTTACTACCCTCACCTTTCCTGAAGAGGATCCTATTAGTCAAATAAAAGGAATCACTATATTCTCCACCATTGTCTGCATCTCTGAGAATGGAAAAAGGGATAGTCCCATTTTAAAACAAAACAAAACAAAACCGCACAATCCCACAATCCGCTTTTCTCTCCAAGTAATTTCAGTTACATTGTATCTGGAACCTTTAATCAAGTGAATGGTCAATGTCCACTGTTGTCCCCTCTCAATCCCATCTTCTGTGTTCTCAATAGACTATGAAAATGACCCAGAGAAGTTCCTTGAGTAGCCAGTTTCCCAACATGGATTGTTTGCGCTGGGAGGTTAGAGACATGGAAGGTAGCCAAAAACATTGTGTGACAATGTGAGTGCTTTCTCATTTACAAATACTGGTAATGAGGTGGGGGGCGGGTACACACAGAATCATAATTGGTTCTGGTGTTAGCACTGCCATTTCCTCGGTATCTGGCTTTGGACAAGGCATTTATGCTCTACGAGCTTCAGCTTCCTCGTCTTTAAAACAAGGATTTTAATTTTTGCCCTGTCCATTTCACAGGTCTGTTATAAGGATCACATGAGATCATGTATTTGAAAGCTACCATGCCCTATTAAAATACTGGTAGCAATTCTTGTGAATTTTTATTTCACATAACCAGCACTAAGAGTCTCTCAAATATGAATATTCTTTATTTTCAGAACCTGATCTCAAGAAGATAAATGCTGATTCATGTCTTGGTGTTGTTGGGGGGGGGTGGTCTCAGGGCTTAGAAAATAGATGGAAATAAAGGTAAAAACAAAAATATCAGAATGAAATCCTATTTTATACAGGAAGACCTAAATTATTGCCTCTGATCAGTTTCCAAGTTGCAAGACCATACACAGAAAATGGCTGCATTCAAGGCACATCTCTAAGACAAGTGTGCGTCCATATGCTCACTGAGCTCAGGGAGCAGCAGCATTTTGTGAAGACAAGTGAGTCTACTGATTTGTTCCTCTCTGTGCTGTTTGGCAGCAACTTCTCGAGGTCAGAGGAATGTTAGTTGTTTTCCTATTCTTGAACAGTAGCCTTCAAAAAAGATGTAAGTACGGCATAACCCCTGTCAGATATGAATTATTATATACAAGATGGAGAAATATGGTGGAGAGGTTTTAAAAGACTGAGACCCTGTTGGTTTCCGAGGACTTTGTGTTCATTCCTTCATTTGTTCATTAAACAGACACTTCCTGAGAGCCAATTCTACTCCATTGTAGAAAATAAAGGGAAAAACCAAACATGTTTGCTCTCATGAAGAGCTCTCCAACTTATTGGTGGGGGGAGATTATACACTTCTTTTCCCTAGCCCTAACTGCATCTAAAGGCTATCAGGACCCAGAAATGACAAAGCCTACTGCACATGGGGCAGGAACGAATGAGGAGAGACATCACAGAGAATGTGCGTTTGAGCTGCATTGATATAGGAGTTTGCCAGGTGGAGAAGAGATAGCAGGGATTTTGAAGAGTAGGAGGCATATGGAAATGCTTGGAAAGATGAGATTGGAAAGTCAAAGACCCCCGTGGCTAGAGCACAGGATGCCAAGGATGGAGAATAATGACCAAAGAATCTCAAATAGCAGGTTCAGCATGCATACAGCATGCAGTGTGTGCATAAGCAAGAAGTCCTGAAGATTTTATTTTATTTATTATTTTATTTTATTTTATTTTATTTTATTTTCTGAAGATTTTAAATAAGAAAGAGGAACGACACTGTCAGACCTGGGTTCTCAGCAGGGCTCTTTAGGAGTAGTAGAGTCAACCAAGGTAAGTACAAGTGGTCAAAGTCACTGCCATGTCC
Source organism: Neofelis nebulosa (assembly GCF_028018385.1). Classification (NCBI taxonomy): domain Eukaryota; kingdom Metazoa; phylum Chordata; class Mammalia; order Carnivora; family Felidae; genus Neofelis; species Neofelis nebulosa. The sequence continues at coordinate 29,453,267 of NC_080783.1, forward strand.
AACAGGAGAGCCTGTGTTCCTCAGAGCAGACTTAAAACCCAATGGCCCCGAGGACACAAAAAGCCTGGGGAAACTGCAGGAAGGAAGTCAGGAGTCACTCAACTCCTCAACTTCCCGAAGAGTGAGAAAAAGTTTGGAAGACTGTCGGCATTATCTCAGAAGGTGAGCACACAAACTACACAGTATCTCTGCCTTCCCAAGTTTGGCAATAATACAAAAATGCGGTCAATTCCCTTCACTTCAAGTAACTCACACCAGATGCTGATGCCCTTCGACTCCTCCACAGCGACGGTTCCCAAAATCATTTCTTTCCAGAGGTCAGGCATCTGGAGCTCATTAAATCCCACACGCCAACACTTTAACTGTGTAAAACTTTTTATGTGCAGTGCAATTTAGTGTTGGATTTGATTTACAAAGCACTGTGCATTCTTAGTTCTGGGATGACAGTTTGCTTGCCTAAGAGCTTAAATCGTGGTTTGGGGCAATGGGAAAGACCTTTGGCCAAAGCTGGAATTGGAAATCTAGGCTTATGCTCACCATTGGTAAAGAATGGAGAGCTTCGTGTCTTAGAGAAGATCTGTAGGACCTCCTTGTTATACAGGTAAGGAAACCAAGACCCAAAGAATTAAATGAGAGAGGTAGAGGCTGAAACTCAGGCCTCTTGATTATCAGCCCAATGGCCTTTCCTCTCATTCCCCTGCCTTTTTACAGTTCAACACACACACACATACACACACACACACACACACGGGGGGGGGGGGGGGGAGAGAGAGAGAGAGAGAGAGAGAGAAAAGAGAAGAGGAAAAAAAAAGAAAAGAATTGAAAAGAAAAGAAAAAAGAAAAGAGGAGGGGGTCCTATTCGTGATGAAATTTATTAAAAAATGAAAAAAAAAAATTACCTATGTATAATGTACCAGCACTTTTGTATCTTAGTATAAAACTGAGAGAAAATTGATGAGATTTGTTTGAAAATGACCTGTCCTCTGATTGTATAAAGTTATGTAATACATGACATATCGCTCCTGAATCAAATCTGAAATGTTCAATAACTTGCTCAAAGTCACATGGCTCATGAATCTAGGTCTGGGTTTTTTCATCTGTAAAATGGGCATAATAACATATACATCAATGTTGGATTGTTTTATTTAATTACTTTTTGAGAAAAATGCTTAAAAGACAGTGGCTATTATTCTATTGTGTATATCATATATGTGGGTTTGAGTCTAAAATAGTTTCCCTGGGAACTCACCATATATTCATTCCCATGATGCTGTCATTGTTCAAAATATTTGGTACGTTTTTCCCTTGGGACTGCTGCCAGAGCTAGTTTTTACATCTTAAGAGAGAATTATCCCTTTAAGCCTACATTTTGGCCAAAAAGAGTTGTACTCGGTTTTATCAACTTCATTCACCAATGTTAGCTGTGAAGGAGTTTTAACCATTTGTGAAAAACACAGCCAAATACAAAAGATGAAGATTTGCCACGACTGAAGATACTCAAAAGAATCTGCTTCCTGAAGGGGAGGGGATGCATTTTGTATTTGCTGGGCCAGGTCCAGAAACCCCAGGAAAGTCACAAGCCGTGGAACCAAACCCTGTTCCAGAGTTGAGAAGGTGGGAAATGGGGGTGTTGATGATTCAAGGTCAGCCCTTGGGAAGCTGGAACTTTTGAGATAGAAATATTGCCTCTCAGAAACAATTACATGTGGATCTTCACAAGCAGGAAAGATCATTGTAGCTCTGGGAATGATTAATTCCAATTCTGTATGAGGGATAGAGGGAAGGAGAAGGCTTGTGAGGGCCACTCGTGACCTTGAATGCAAAGCAGCCTGTGGAAGACACAAAAGAACACCCAAGCCACTCGTACCCCATCCTTACTCAGGGTAAACTTATCCCCTCCCCTCTCCACTGAGACAGACAAACACACACACACACACGTACATGCATGTGTGTGCCCACACATATACACGTGTGCACCTATACATGTATGCACATGCATGCGTGCACACGTACATGCACATGCGTACTACATACGTGTACATATATGCATACGTGCACGCACACATGCACACATACACATGATTACAAATAGACTCCCTGTCTCGGGTTAGGTTCTAGGGTTAGCATCTTGCCTGCAAATTGCACCTCAAACATTTTCATTCTTCATGTTGTTATCATTATAACCCTATCATTACACTGCTGGTTAATCATGAATAAAACAATAAACATAGAAAAAATCCTTTCCCTGGTGAGCATAAATAATTGCAGATGAATACCTCTCGTTTGGGGCCCGCACCATGGAACGTCATATGCTATTACAAGCAATATCAGAGGATGTTTTATTGCAAGGAATAATTTTTTCTAATTGTAATGTTTATTCCCTTCAGATTCCGGCCTCCTCCTGAAGGCCCTACAAAGTTACTGAGAGGGAGTTTGCAGCTCTTGCCTGCAATTTATGGAAATATCCTTTCTCTCTGATAATAATCCTAATGTGAAAATGTGAAACCAAGCTGAAGAGGGCAGAAAATTTTTCTTTAACCAGAAGTTAAAAGGAAAAACACGTAGGATATGGATTCTAGAGTGAGCTTAGCTGCTGGGGGCGAAGGAGCAAGGAAAGGAAATCCAGCATTTCCTTTGAAAATATATCATGCACTTGAAAGGCTTTCCCAAGGTGAAACCAGCCTATCGTATGGGTGGATCGTAGTTAGGCTGGAAGCAGCTCGATTTTCTTCCCTCCCCTGCCCATTGTTCCCGCCCGGCCACCTCTCCCTCCTCGCCCAGCAAGGATACCTCACACATACACTGGAGCATTTGGGGCCCCCTTGGATATTAGAACAGCCTCATGTTCAAGTATTAAAAGTTATCTACTGACCTATTCTCTAAACATTCTAATCTCTCACGCACTTAAGGTTCCTCTTCTGAGCTTAGTAATGAGCAAGTCTCTGCTTCTGCTGTTGTCCATCTTGTTCTCTCTCCCAGTCCCACTGGCCCCCTGGCTGTGCTGCCAGAGTCAGGATCCTATCTCAGGCCTCCTCAATGTTCAAAAGACTCACATCAAACTCTCCAAAGAATCCTGAGTCAAGATTTCGGGAGTGTCACTCCATGAGTCATGGCTGTACCTCACCGAGTGAACAATGAGTCCAGGCACCAGACATGCCCTCCAGGACGAGAGCCATCCCCTCCCCCTTCCTCTCCGTACACTCAGCTCCCTGTGTGGCAGGTGGCTCTAGCTAGGATTACAGATCATGTTTCTCCGGAGGACGTATCAGCTTTTGACTTAACCAAACGTTTTAAGCATAATATCCTTCTCTATTATCATTTTAGGCAATGTATAGAGATAAATATGATTTCAAAGCTCTAACACATGAAGTATGGATTTTTAGATTAATTAGAGTATACAACTCTGACATATAAAAGTTCATACTCATAAATAGTATTTCCACAAGACTCAGGTCAAGAATGGTCTCATATTGATAGTAAAAATCATCCCTGATCAATTAAAGTGAATCCAGAAAACCTTGCCAAACATACATAATACACTTAATTCTTTCGTAAATTCCTATGAAATGGATGAATAGGTGGATGGATGGATAGATGGATCGATGAAATATTTCTAAAGCACCAAATCTAAGAGATCGACACGGAATTAGAGATGAATTTGGTTTCTTATTCTTCAATAATAGTTGTGACCTTGGGAAATGCCATTTAACCTCTTCACATCTCAATGTCCTTGTCTGTAAATAGATACAAATGCTGTAATCATCACAAAGACTTACTATGAGCGCCAGATAAGATAACCTTGGGAGCTGGAAAGCTTCATGTGACAGAAAGGTATTAGTGAGATGGATGCAGAAGTTCTACAGCTGTTGCCTTGAAACAACAATGTTTCTGTGACTCACTTTGACTACCTGCAAAATAGACACGGAAAGACTTCTCTCCAGCTTTCCTTACGAGGCAGCGCACATGGGGCCTATGGGAGGCCCTTTGATTTCAGGCCCCAGTAGATCTAACTACCTGTACAGCCATGGACCAGTCATCCAAATCTCTGTGCTACTGTTCTCTCAGCTGTTTAAAAGGATAATGATGACTACGTCGGAGAGCGGCTGTGGGAGTCACATGTCTTAAAGCAGCACAGTGCCTAGAACATAGACAACAGTACTCAGCCTATGCAACTATTAGAATCGACAGTGTCCTGTGACTCTCTGGTGAAAATACCATGGGGTTGCCTCTCCCTTTATTGCCTAGATTCAGTCATTTCTGAATAAGCTCCGTTGCTATGGTTACCTTCCAAAGACACCACATTTGAAAATGTGTTGGGAGATAGGGATTGATGGCAGAAGGCTTTAGTGGAGGACACAAAGCAACTTCAGCAACTGAGACATGTTAATACATGTGAACCCTTTCTCTCGGAAACCGAAGTCACATTTTGCCAAAATGGAAATGAACTCAGGAAGTGGAGTTTCAGAAGTTCCGCATTTGGCCAGCCTCCTTCCCCCATCACCGGGACCTCAAGGACAGGTATATCTGGCCCTGAACCAACTCCTCAGCCTCTCAGTTTTCTCCCCCAGGATCTGGCAGTCTGAAGGATGTTGGTTGCCAGACAGAATTCATCAGATTCACTTCCCAGATGCTATCGCTTCTGATGCCGAATAAAAAATAGGTTGCCCAGAAATCGAGGTTGGAAAGGACAAGTGCGGCTGAGAAATGCACAGTGATATATATGCACAGAACGATAAAGGGCTACTCTCATTGAAAATTCATTAGCGTATATATTTGAATATTCCAGGGGTCTTCACGTCCCTCGAATCCCATACTCAGTCCCTGCAGGGGCCAGCGCTAACATCCCAGGCTAAACTATCTCCCACAGCAGTGTTATAAATGGTTTTCGATCTGTCAAAATCAGTCACGGCTCCAACAGGGAATGAATAAAAGTTGGCCTGACCGCGCTTCCTGTTTCTAACTACAGAACCCAAGACCTGATGGGCAAGAGTATTGTACACTCAGTGCTACTAAAAAGACTCTTTCTTCCTGGTCATTTTTCCCCAGACCTCCTAGGGAGCTGTCCTGCTCTTATTTGAAATTCAAACCAGAAGGAAGTCACCTCTAAAAATACCAAGTTTCCCGCTTTCCTTTTCACGATGATGCAGCACCACCTAGGGGACATTTCCATTCATTTCTTGCTATTTGCACTATACAATTCCTTTTAAAATGTTACAGTCCTCCTTATCTGCATGAGAAACGCACAGGAGCTTCTCTGAACACAGTTTTCTAGATTCAGCTCCAGACTTACGTCAGGTGGAAACCCTGGTGGACTAATTTATTACACGATGATCACTGCCACGGGTTGTGGTTCACATTTATAATCACCGAGGAAAATTGGCTTTATTATTACATAAACTACCAATTAGCAAGCACCTACCACATGACAAGGTATATATATATATTTATTTCTAATATACACAGTAGTCCTTCAAATTGGCCATTAGCATCCCCATTTTACATAGGAAGAAATCAAGGCTTGGAGAAGTTTTGAGAAACTTCCCCAGGATCCGAAACCAGGGTTGCCTTACTCTTTCCACTACAAAATGCTATCCCTTTATCTTAACGTGAGTTGCGCCTACACGGCAGTGAGGCTGCTCATTTTAATGATTATAAGGCAGAACATTCAAATAACTATTGTCTTTCAAAGGAGTCACCTTGAAGCCTGTACCGTCATTCTAACGACTAACACTCATAACACTTCTGAGTGTCTGTTGTGGAAACTGCCTGCAGAGCTGTGAGTTGCACAACACAATCTCCTGTTATATGATGTCACATGTTTAATGAAAACCTGGCAGAGATTCCCTGATGTCAAGTAGTGTACGTTTTTCAGGCCCATCCTCTGACGATTTTGATTCAGTACATGTGGGAAATAGTCCAGGAGTTGGTATTTTCATGAGGAATTGAAGTAAATGTCATCTTCAGGAAAGTCTTAGAAATACAAGTGCAATGATACCTGCACGAACTTTGGGGTGACACGGACTTGGGTTGTGGATCTAGGTCAGTCTTTTTTCTAGTTGTGTACCCCTAAGAAAGTCATTAAAGTCCTGAAGTATCAAGTTCCTCATCTATAAAATAATATTAATATTTATTAATAGCCACCAAACAGAGTTGTGGTATGGAATGAATGAGATTATGGATGTGAAGTGCTCATATGGCTTATAGGAGGCACTTTGTAAATGGTCATTGCTATTGTAACATAAGCATCCTCTCGGTCATCAAATTTGTTCTATGTGACAAATATTTCCAAATATTAAATCCATGGTGAAAGGATATCTGGACGCATAAAATATACTACAGTAACATGTGCTTAATTCTAAAATTAACAACTAAAGACTCATAGGAGAGAAGATGAAAGATAATAGATCGATAGGGACAGAAATATGTAATCTTTAGGGTATGCAAATGCTTAGGAAATGAGAAACCGACATTTAAAACAGTTTGACATTCAAGAGAATAACACGTTTCTGGGAAAAAAAGAAAAAACCCACACACATTATACAAGAGATGGAAGCAACCCAAGTGTCCACGGATGGATGAATGAGTAAGTAAAATGTGGTACATACATACAATAGGATACCATTCAGACTTAAGCAGGAAGGAAATTCTGACTTATGCTACAGCTTAGATAAATGTGAAGGATGCTATGCTGAATGAAATAAGCCATCACACAAAAGGACAAATACTGTATGATTCCACTCATGTGGGTGCATTTAAAAAATGGTTCCAGGGGTTGGCACAAAAACAGACACTCAGATCAATGGAACAGAATAGAGAACCCAGAAATGGACCCACAAACATATGGCCAACTAATCTTTGGCAAAGCAGGAAAAGAATATCCAATGGAATCAAGACGGTCTCTTCAGCAAGTGGTGCTGGAAAACTGGAGAGCGACATGCAAAATGAACCTGGACCACTTTCTTACACCAGACACAAAAATAAACTCAAAATGGATGAAAGACCTCAATGTAAGACAGGAAGCCATCAAAATCCTCGAGGAGAAAGCAGGTGAAAACCTCTTCAGCCTTGCCCGCAGCAACTTCTTACTCAACACGTCTCTGGAGGCAAGGGAAACAAAAGCAAAAATGAACTGTTGGGACCTCATCAAAATAAAAAGCTTCTGCACAGCGAAGGAAACAATCAGAAAAACTAAAAGGCAACTGACAGAATGGGAGAAGATATTTACAAATGACATATCAGATAAAGGGTTAGTATCCAAAATCTAGAAAGCACATATCAAACTCAACACCCAAAAAACAAATAATCCAGTGAAGAAATGGGCAAAAGACATGAATAGACACTTCCCAAAGAAGACATCCAGATGGCCAACCGACACATGAAAAAATGCTCAACCTCACTCACCATCAGGGAAATACAAATCAAAACCACAATGAGATACCACCTCACACTTGTCAGAATGGCTAACAACTCAGGCAACAACAGATGTTGGCGAGGATGTGGAGAAAGAGGATCTCTTTTGCACTGTTGGTGGGAATGCACGCTGGTGCAGCCACTCTGGAAAACAGTATGGAGGTTCCTCAAAAAACTAAAAATAGAACTACCCTACGACCCAGCAATTGCACTACTAGGCATTTATCCACGGGATACGGGTGTGCTGTTTCAAAGGGACACATGCACCCCCATATTTATAGCAGCACTATTAACAATAGCCAAAGTATGGAAAGAGCCCAAATGTCCATCGATGGATGAATGGATAAAGAAGATGTGGTATATATGCAATGGAGTATTACTCAGCAATCAAAAAGAATGAAATCTTGCCACTTGCAACTATGTGGATGGAACTGGAGGGTATTATGCTAAGCAAAATTAGTCAGAGAATGACAAATTATCATCTCCTTCACTCATATGAGGACTTTAAGAGACAAAACAGATGAACATAAGGGAAGGGAAGCAAAAATAATATAAAAACAGGGAGGGGGACAAAACATAAGAGACTCTTAAATATGGAGAACAAACAGAAGGTTACTGGAGGGGTTGTGGGAGGGAGGATGGGCTAAATGGGTAAGGGGCATTAAGGAATCTACTCCTGAAATCATTGTTGCACTAGATGCTAACTAATTTGGATGTAAATTAAAAATTGTTTTTTAAATTATAAAAAAATAAATTAAAAAAAAAAAACAGTTCCAGGGGCGCCTGGGTGGCTCAGTTCATTAAGCATCCAACTTCAGCTCAGGTCATGATCTCATGGTTCATGAGTTTGAGCCCTGCATCAGGCTCTGTGCTGATGGTGCAGAGCCTGTTTGGGATTCTCTCTCTCACTGTCTCTCTCTCTCTCTCCCTGTCTCTGGCTAACTCTCCCTCTCTCTCTCTCTCAAAATAAATAAACTTAAAAAAAATTGGTTCCAAAATATGTGTATTCTACCACAATTAAGAATATTTTTAAATTTAAAAAAAACCACATGGGTGTCAAAATCAAAATGAAATGTGGCTTCTAGATTGTCTTGCTGGGTTTGTGTTTCTTTCAAGAGTGCCATGTGAAAAAAAAAAAAAAAAAAGAGTGCCATGTGAGACACTCTGGCTTAGAAATGCATAGAGCACATTTATTTTTTTTAAATGAGCAAGTAAATTCACAAGTACTTTTACGTCCACATTCTCCAAACTGTGACCAGCACCGCCTTGCTCGCCTCTGTTTTTCTTTAAAGCTACATGGTTACCCACGATCACCCAAGAAATATTACTGGGCAAGGTGGGAGGCTGAGCCTGGAAAACCTGTTCTGAGTTCACTGCCCGGGCTTGAGGCGGGGCTTCGAGAGAAATGGCTGAGGAGCATGGCTCTCCCGGAGAACATTGAGGGAGTACGCTCTCTTACAACATTGCAGCGTGTGCAGAGTCCTGCCCAGGGGCAGCTGGGTGAAGAGGAGGCGCATCAAAGGCACAGCCCATCCAGGACTGGACTGTGTGAGCCCCTCTCGACTGCAGCCCGCAGCGGCAGAGCGGATGTAACTTGATTTGCACCACAAGCTGGTGAAGAGGGCATTGCCTCGTTTCAGTTAACTGTGATTTTCCTTGAGACCAGCCTTTAATAAGATAGATGGGGTCTTTTCTGATGAGTCTACGTGACATCGAAGCTCTTCAAAGGTCCCCAGACTATGATGGTGTTGGCTTTTTGTCTAATTTAACTTAAAAGTCATGACTTTTAAGATGAAAGTACATATTTATCAAATTCCATGTCTTTCCCCATTTGTGGCACTTTTCACAAAAAGACGAATGGATTTCCTGAAACAAGTGGGCAAAAGTTAGATGCCATTCTTTCCCTCTTCAGGGTGACGTGGGTCCTGGCGTACAGAGGTCACCTGAGATGGAACTGGTGGACTTCCGGAGTTGAAAACCAGAGAAGTATGGTGACAGCTGCGTGCACGAGTAGAACATAAAGGCAGGAGGGCTGGTTTCACCTTTCAACTGCCAGGGAAAATTTATTGCTGTCTAAAAGAACCCCCTGAGGGTGAGGGACGTGTAAAACCAGCTGGCAGCATCCATGGATGGCCCTGGTGGCTCTTAGTAATGTAATGGATGTCTCTAGCCTTGAGTGAGATTCTTCAGAGCAAAATTCAGAAAGTGTTTTTAAAAGGTATCCCATTTTTGGCTCTGGGATAGATAGATTAGATAGATAGATAGATAGATAGATAGATAGATAGATAAGATAGATTAGATAAGATAGAGATAGATAGATAGATAGATAGATAAGATGGATAGGTAGATAGATAAGATAGATAAGATACATTAGATAGATAGATAGATAGATAGATAGATAGATAAGATAGATAGATAGATAAGATGGATAGATAGATAGATAGATAGATAAGATAGGTAGATAGATGATAGATAGATAGATAGATAAGATGGATAGATAGATAGATAAGATAGGTAGATAGATGATAGATAGATTAGATAGATAGATAGATAAGATAGATAAGATAGATAGGTAGATAGATGATAGATTAGATAGATAGATAGATAGATAGATAGATAGATATGTTATAGTACCTTTATCCATCAACACTCAGTAGCTGATAACAGAAAGCACTCCATCTAGCTCCATCTAAGCTTAAACACCATGTGATTGGATGTTAACTTTTGGCCATCCACAGAGCTTGCTTCCTCTTTCTTACAAGATGATTGGGAGAGCTAACAGAGCAGCCTTTAGTCTGACTTCCGGGTGTGACTCTTGGACCACCAGCCCGGAACTGGCTGTCCAGAGAGCTCCTAGCCCTGCAGACAGCACGGACATCGGAAAATCACGGTGCCGCCGCCTGCTTGTTAGTTCTAAGGCCACAGAACCTACCGGCAGAACGCTGCCCCACATCCCGCTGGAGCATGCCCTATTTGCTATCCAGAAAAATCAAATGCTCCACAGTCGTGGCCAGAGAGAGCAGACATAATGGTTTCCATCTCATCTGGGCTTCCTAATCTCAAACAGGAACATCTGCTTGGAGGAAACCAGGTCACATCTGGAATTCAAGCCGTAAGGGGGTGCTTGGGAAATGTACAGACTTCAGTTCCCTGGGCCCCTCTGCGAGCCGTAGCGCATCCATGTGCCGCAAGTGGGTTAAAAGTGTATCACACACACGCGCTCAGAACTTCATCATTACTTGGAAATACCTGGTGTGAAAAAAATTCAATTGCAATTCAAACCCATTTGTATTAGCACACACACACAAAAAAACCCACTTCTCATTTGTCAATGACAGAACGAGAAGAGCTATTAGGCTTTAAATAGAATTTTCAATTTTTGAATGGATTTTAAAAAATGGTTTCAAATTGTTTCAGCAGCTACTTACATAAACCAAGTTTCTCGTCAATGGTGATTGCCAAGAATTCGAAGAGCTCGTCATTAAAATATCTTGATCAAGAATTGGATATAGCCATTTCAAGCATACAACTTGATATTTAACAGTCTGGAAAGCAAGATCAAGTTTCTCATTAAGGCGTTTTAAAAAATGTATTTGGGAATTTTGCACAAAATCAATATTCCTCTCAAATACTTTGGATTTTACTGATTTTAGTTCTTATAGCGTATGGAGAAAATACAATATTTTGTTCTACTAAACTCCAAATAAAAATCTCAAAATAATCTTTAGCTTTGTGCTATGAAAACACTATCAATTTCTTTTTTAAAAAAGTTTCTTGTTTACCAAATCTCATTCTTTTTTAAATATATTTTAATGTTTATTTATTTTTGAGAGAGAGAGAGAGACAGAGTGTGAGTAGGGGAGGGCAGAGAGAGAGACACACACAGAATCCAAGGCAAGTTCCGGGATCTGAGCTGTCAGCACAGACCCCAACACAGGGCTCGAACTCACAAATTGTGAAATCATGACCTCAGCCAAAGTAGGACGCTTAACAGACAGAGCCACCCAGGCGCCCAACTCTATCATTTTCTATGTGCACCACGACGTAAAAAAGGGAGGACTTGGAATGGAAGAGAATGAGCCACATTCTACAAGATTTCACAGTAAATTTAAGAAAATTATTTACTTGCCACATTGACATTCTAAGCAGAGGATCATGCTCTTGGCTCCTTTCCCTTTTAAAATTTAGTTAGCAGAATGTATTACATGCACCACCACCATCACTATTGTTCCATCTCATAAAAAACCCGCAAGAAATTTTCAGATTATATATAGTCTCTCTTTGTATGTTACCCAATCTTGTTCATTCTTCTCTGTACAGCCAGCTCTGAAAACCCAACTTGGTGACCCTTTCCCTCTGACCTCCTCTTCCCTGTTCTTTGGGCCTTTTCACACATCAGGTTATCTCCTGACAAACAATAATGGCATCTTATCTCATAAGCAACTTGAGAGAATCCCCATCTTTTTTTTTTTTTTAATTTTTTTTTAACGTTTATTTATTTTTGAGACACAGAGAGACAGAGCATGAACGGGAGAGGGTCAGAGAGAGAGGGAGACACAGAATCTGAAACAGGCTCCAGGCTCTGAGCGGTCAGCACAGAGCCCGACGCGGGGCTCGAACTCACCGACTGCGAGATTGTGACCTGAGCCGAAGTCGGATGCTCAACCGACTGAGCCACCCAGGCGCCCTGAGGATCCTCGTCTTAACTTCTTTATATCCCCCCATTATTCTAGGTATACACTAAGCAAGCTCTTGGTGGTTATCACGAATCGCTAAAATGCTGTTTGGAGAATCAAACATTAAGAACGGATGGAGATGAACTCATGATTTGTTTTCTGATTTTAAGTGTAATACATATTCATTCTTGCAAATATTAAAAATAAGGTATGAAGAAAATAAAAATCACAATTCTGTTTTTAAATTTTTTTAATGTTTATTTTTAAAGTTTAATTATTTATTTGGAGAGAGAGGCAGCATGAGTAGGGGAAGAGCAGAGAGAGAAGGAGGGAGAGAGAGAATCCCAAGCAGGCTCCGTGCTGTCAACGCAGAGCCTGACGCAGGGCTTGAACCCACAAAACTATGAGATCATGACCCGAGGCAAAGCCAAGAGTCAGACACTCAACTGACTGAGCCACCCAGGTGCCCCAAATGTTTATTTTCTAGAGAAAGAGAGACAACGTGGGTGTCACGTTGGAGAGGGAGACAGGATCGGAAATGGGCTCTGCACTGACAGCAGAGAGCCTGATGTGGGGCTTCAACCCACAAACTGTGAGATCATGACTCCAGCTGAAGTAGGACAATCAACCTACTGAGCCACCTAGGTGCCCCCATAATCACAATTCAATTCAGAACTATCACTCTCTCCATCTTTCTCTCTTTCCTTCCTATCTTTTTCTGTACTACTATGCATTATATAAGCTGCTAAGAAAATTTTTTTTTATTTATTTATTTTGAGAGAGAGAGAGGCAGAGTGAGAAGGAGAGAGAATCCCAAGCAGGCTCTGGACTGTCAATGAAGAGCCCAATGAAGGGCTCGAACTCATGAACTGTGAGATTATGATCTGGGCTGAAATCAAGAGTTGGACCCTGAACTGACTGAGCCACCCAGGCACCCCTCAGCTGCATGTTTTAAAAATAGTATTCGGATCCCAATATGGAGTTGGTGTTTGCTTTTCCATTTAATATCATTGTAAACTTTCCCCGTCAAGTAAATTGTAGCACATCCAGATATTTTACAACTATTAAAGTGATGTCTTAGAACAGTGCTTCTCAAATTTTAATGAGTATACATTAACCTGGGATATTGTCAAAATATGGGTTCTGGTTAGTAGGTCTTGAGATGGGTCCCAAGATTCTGCTTTTCTATCAACCTTCCAGATGATGCCAACACCTTGGGTCCATGGACCACACTGAGTAGCAAGAGCTTAGAAAGTATATATATTCCAGTAATGATGAACACACATAATTTTCAATGTCTGGCTCATATGTGGTGAAATATCACATCAATGGAGCGATAAGAATCCTTACACACAATGCAGGAGTAATACAAATATTTATCACGTATATACTCTGTATGCATATAGGCACAAAGATCATTAAAAATCTAATGCTGGTCAATTTCAATCCATATCAATATTTCTAAGACTCTGGATGCATGCACCCAAAGGACATTCCACAGAGACAGAAAGCAGATCAGTGGTTTGCAGGGAACAAAGGGAAAGGCAAAGAAGGAAGAAATTTTTAGGGGTGGTGGATATGTTCACGATCTTGATTGTGGTGATATTTTATATGTAAAATCTGATAAAACTGATCAAATTGTACACTGTAAACATATGCAGTTCATCATCAATTATGCTTCAATAAAGCTATTTCTTTTTTTAAATCCAGGAGGGAAGCCACAAAATGCATTCCACAAAGGTATTTACATTCCTCCAGCAGTATACACAAGTGCGTGCCTCATTACACCTATGGCAGCATTGTAATTCTTAAAAGGGGAAAAAAAAAAAACCACTGCTAATTTGAAAGGCAAACATACCTCATTTGTTTGAATGTGCATGTCTCTGATTAGTAGTCGACTAAAATTTTTTCATGTTGATCAGCTCTTTGCTCATTTTTCTTTTGTTATGTTAGTGTTTCTTACCAACTGACAGGAGCTCTTTCTTTAGCTATCTGTCGAAAATATGTCATCTATATTTCCCCCTAAGCTTGATGTTCACCTTTGTGTATACTTGATGGAATGTAATATAAGTAGACATTTTAAAGAAGCCCAAGAATAAAATCATCATAATAATCATCTTGACACTGCTCCAAATACACACAAAGCTCAGAGTCTGAACACGGAATCAGGTATAAAGAACATGGAAGTCTTTTCTTTTTTTTTTTTTAATTTTTTTTTCAACGTTTTTTATTTATTTTTTTTGGGACAGAGAGAGACAGAGCATGAACGGGGGAGGGGCAGAGAGAGAGGGAGACACAGAATCGGAAACAGGCTCCAGGCTCCGAGCCATCAGCCCAGAGCCTGACGCGGGGCTCGAACTCACGGACCGCGAGATGGTGACCTGGCTGAAGTCGGACGCTTAACCGACTGCGCCACCCAGGCGCCCCCATGGAAGTCTTTTCTAATCACCTAATTTCTTTCATGAGGTGAAAGACTGATTACCACAGACTATATCAGAAGCAAGCCGTCTATATAAACACGTCAATTTCTAACTTTCACATTCATGCTTTGGTTGGTTGTTACAGTAAAATAGGTTGGTTCATCCTTTCTAGAGTGGAGTTAGTGGTACTAAGATACAAAATGTTTTGTGACTTGATCAAGAGCAGTCAGAATTTGAATGTATAAACTCCCACCTTTTATTGAAACCTCTCAGTGTATGAGAAATGAGTCCATGAAATCAAACCGGGGGTGTGTGGTTTGGGTTTTTTCGCTTGTTTTGTTTTGATCAACTGAATACCAGAAAAGGAGAATATGTAAATATCCTCCTGGAATGGGAAGTAAATGTTTCTATCCTGAGAAGACTTATATATTATTACTTAAACGTTTCCCCTTCACCATACCTGGAGTCTCACAAGATTGTTTTTAGACCAAAAACCAATGAAGAGTGCCGACACTGGTAATACCTATTTAAAGAGAAATGCCTTTTTATGTACCACAAAAACTGGCACAGATGCAAGAAAACGACTTCCCCAAAAGGTAATTACAAGTATTCATAAAACTGTCCCATCCTGGGCACCTGGGTGACTCAAGTCAGTTGAGCGTCCAGCTTTGGCTCAGGTCATGATCTCATGGTTTGGGAGCTCAAGCTCCGCATTGGGCTCTCGGCTGTCAGCACAGAGCCCACTTCGGATCCTCTGTCCCCCTCTCTCTCAAAAAAAAAAAAAAATTGTCCAATCCTTTGACTATGAGCCATAATTAAGCCACTAGAAGCAACAGATACACACAAAACATTTAAAGAATGAATTTTAGTTTCTTTAGTCAAAGATTTTCAAACTTCACTCTGAAGCTTATAAGGGTTAAAATCAGGGGCGCCTGGATGGCGCAGTCAGTTGAGCGTCCGACTTCGGCCAGGTCATGATCTCCCAGTCCGTGAGTTCGAGCCCCGCGTCGGGCTCTGGGCTGATGGCTCGGAGCCTGGAGCCTGTTTCCGATTCTGTGTCTCCCTCTCTCTCTGCCCCTCCCCCGTTCATGCTCTGTCTCTCTCTGTCCCAAAAATAAATAAAAAACGTTGAAAAAAAAAATTTTTTTTTTTAAAAATAAATAAAAAAAATCATTTGGCCGAGGCCACAAAGCTAAGTGCCGTGCAATCTGAAGCCAGAATCCAGATCTGCTGAGACCCAAGCTAAAGGGCAGTAGAGGATGAAATGAAGCAGCAGCAATCAATGATGGGGCTTAGACTCCAGGAAAATCAAGTTCCTGGAGCTTTAACCTCCTCATGCATAAAATGAGGTGAGTTAAATGATTGCTAAACTTCCTTTCACCCCGAACCTTTTCTAAATGCTGGATAAGCGGGTAAAACCTCAAGAGTTGCAGTCCTGTGCTGGAACTTTATTGCCACTCCAGGGTTCCTTGACTCTTAAGCCCATGTCACCTCAGGCTCACACTCCAGCCCTGCCCTATGATCTGCATCGCCGTGGCAAATAATCTATCTTCGTTTTAGAGATAAGGAAACAGGGGCCCCAGGAGGATCATAAAGAGAGTCACCATACTGGGAAAGAATACATCTGAATACTTGGCCGGGTCTGGCAGAGAATAAGATGTCCAATAATTGCATGTCTGTGTATTTGGGGTATCTTAGTCCATCCGGGCTGATATTAACAGAATGCCATTACTTGCGTGGTTTATAAACAACAAAAATTCTCAACAGATCTGGAGGCTGAGAAGTCTTGAGATCAAGGCTCTGGCAGACTGTGTCTGGTGGAGGCCCTCTTCCTGGCTCACAGATGGTCATCTTCTGTGTCCTCAAATGGCAGAAGCACCAAGGGAGCTCTCTGGGGTCTCTTTAGGAGGACCAACACCACTCATGAGGGCTCCACCATCATGGATTAATCACCTCCCAATGCTCTACCTCAAACACCATCATGCTTGGGTTAGGTTTCGACGTAAGAATTAGGAGGGATGACAGAAACATCCAGTCTTTTGCATTGGGATAAAATACTTATCAAATTACATGGCACTCGGGTTTCATAAATGAAATTCACTATATCCACAGTGAGTCAAACACTAGGTAGACAGCTATACTGCAAATTTGAACAAATGTTGTTCGTTTTTTGTTTTTTTTTTTTTTTAACATTTATTCATTTTTGAGAAAGAGACAGAGCACAAGCAGGGGTGGGGCAGAGAGACACACACAGAATCTGAAGCAGGCCTTTAAGCTGTCAGCACAGAGCCCGATGAGGGGCTTGAATTCTAGAACTGTGAGATCATGACTCGAGCCAAAGTTGGACACTTAACTGACTGAGCCACCCAGGCGCCCCTTGAACAAATGTTTCAATGAAGGAATAAACAAGAAAAATATGGGGGGGAGTGCACCTCCAGGTGGCTCAGCCGGTTAAGCATCCAACTCTTGATTTCAGCTCAGGTCATGTTCTCACAGTTGTGAGACTGAGCCCGTTGGGCTTCATGCTGGGTGTGCAGCCTGCTTGGGATTCTCTCTCTTCCTCTCTGTCCCTCTCCGGCTCACACTCTCTCTCCGAGGGGAAAAAAAAAAAATAAAAGGAACAAACATAACTGAAAAATAGCCCTCAGCTCGGACTCACAACATAGCTCAGCTATATATTTAATTTAAAAGACTTCCTGAAATGGTGGGGAGAGGGGAAGAAAGGGAAAAGGAACGACCTCAATAATGGCAACAACAGTTACATGTCAGCAACCCACAGCCTAGCAGTTTTAATAAATTTGGACTCGTTGCCATGTCTGTACTGTCTTCGCTGTGCAGTTCTTAGTGTGGCTCACGAGCCACTTCCACCTAGAATGCCTGTTACAAAAGCAGACGCCTGGCCTGCAGGCATCTGTCACATCATTTCTTAAATTCTGTGATTTGAGCACTGGGTCCAATGGCCACGTGGCCAACGATTAAAAACGCAGTCCGTGCCTGAATTCTAGAACAGCGTATACAGTAAGAGTGCAAACATGCAGGTCTCGAACGCAAGGACTGCCCGTGCCACCTTAGCTGCTGCCCTTCACAACTAAGAAGCCAGTGTTCAATGCATCAAAGCTCACGAGCCAAAATAAAACCTCATGAATCTGTCACATATCTGTGCACTGGAGGAAACAGGTTGGGTTGGAAAAGTGATCCCCCTGGAGTTTTCTTAGCACCTTCTAAGATGCCAATAACAACATTTCTCCCACTCTTCAAATTAATTTTAACAGTGAACTGAAGTGATACTTTTTGTTATAGTGACTAGTCAGGTAGATTCCACTGACAACTGAATTGCAGTCTTTATTAAAGTTATTTTACAAATTTACGTCTCCCAATATGAAAAGGCAGCTTCCATTTTAACACGTGCTTTGCAGATTTACATCAGCAGTAGGAAAGGCTTCAGCTGAATAGAGTTCAGTCTTCAAAAACGTGACTACATCCTTCATCTGCAGTCTTTCTATCTCCCAGTTATGGACCTTACCAAAGAAAGGAGAAAATGATCAGTTTGCAAGAAGACAACAGGCAAAATAAAAGCTAGTTTCGAGATCCAAGCATATCAACATAATATCAAGCCAACTGCTCTTCAAAAGCAAGTGCTGGGGCGCCTGGGTGGCTCGGTCCATTGAGAGTCCAACTTCGGCTCAGGTCATGATCTCACAGCTCGTGAGTTCAAGCCCCGTGTCAGGCACTGTGCTGACAGCTCAGAGCCTGGAGCCTGCTTCGGATTCTGTGTCTCCCTCTCTCTCTGCCCCTAACCCACTCGCATTCTGTCTCTGTCTCTCTCAAAAATAAATAAAAACAGGGCGCCTGGGTGGCGCAGTCGGTTAAGCGTCCGACTTCAGCCAGGTCACGATCTCGCGGTCCGTGAGTTCGAGCCCCGCGTCAGGCTCTGGGCTGATGGCTCGGAGCCTGGAGCCTGTTTCCGATTCTGTGTCTCCCTCTCTCTCTGCCCCTCCCCCGTTCATGCTCTGTCTCTCTCTGTCCCAAAAATAAATAAAAATAAATAAAAACATTAACAAGAAAAAATTTTAAAGCAAGTGCTATCTTATGATTACTCATATTTTAAAGGGTTAGTAAGAGAATGTGCTAGGTAGGGTTGAAGAAACCTCTATCAGTGAAAATTCTAAAAAGTTTAAAGGTCTCTGGGGCACGTGGGTGGCCCAAATGGTTAAGCATCCAACTCTGGATTTAGGCTCAAGTCATGATCTCATGGTTTGTGGGGTAGAGCCCCATGTCGGGGGCCCTGCTTGGGATTGTCGGTCTCCCTCTCTCTCTGCACCCCCCTCTCAAAACTAAATAAACATTTAAAAAACTAAGGTCCTCTAAAGGGTGGAAAAATCCCTTTCTTGGGATAATCTTCCTTAGAATACATACAATATCCCTTATGGGGAAAAAGCTTAAACAGTAGCCCATTAAGAGAAATGTGGCATCTTAACCTCAGTAATATACATGTAATCCATTTTTGGATAGGAAAGTATCATAATGTAAATGTGAATGTTTACATTTCACATAATATGCAGGACCAGATGAGTGGCAATTAGACAGATCCCAACGCTAACATATATATAAACTCATTCACAAGGTTCTTGCTCCATACAGAGACATCTGGAAAGGCTGGTCACGCAAAGCTGTGGAGTTGGAATCAAGATGAGATGTGAGCTCCCCTCTTACAAGCACCTAGCTTTTCCTGGAGACATACTTCCTACAGTAGCCTCACACCAGCCCATGAAAACAAAGCTTAAATTCTCATCTTTCCTTCCCTTACGGAACTCTGGGAAATGAATATGATATCATGGGTCTTAAATAAGAAATTCTTCCTCTTACCAAAAAGGATTAAAGTTGACCAAATGTAGCATTTATAAAACTCCTAGTAAATGACAGCTATCAGCTGAGTAAAAACCAAATCACGTACAGAAATGTTCTTTTCCAAAGAATTACTGCAATACTGCTGACGATTCCCCTAGAGTCCTTGTGACCACCCTCAACCACAACATCCCCAGCAGAACAGACATCAGTCACTGAAGAGTATCTCGTGTGCATTTTCTTCTTACCAAGATTACATGAAAACCCATTACTTTCAAATGCCGCATTTTCATAGCAAGGAATCCTCTGGGGTGGGTTAAATCCAAACAGTAAGTAGATCTAGGAACACACAGCACAGCTACTCTGAAAACAAAAATGCACAAAAGGAGACCCGTTATTAATGAGACTGCACGTACAATCTGCTGTGCTCCTGTTCTTTGCAGATTTCATGGCTGAGCTCTCTGCCAACCATAGGCCTCACCATTCCCCACTGCCCCTCCCGCCCTCCACCTCCTTGTTACTCGGCCTTTACAAACACTCCAGTACATGAAGGCTGCTTTAGAAACCAAAAGCTTGCAATAATGCTTTACACAGCTATCCCTCAACCACCTTCAAGGATGGCTACATTCTTGATGAGGAAAATATCCAGATAGGAAAGCATTTCAAGGCTTTCCTGTGCAGTGTTCAATCTCTGACCCGAATATAATTATTTATGCTACTAGAAGTACTGATGTAGAAAAACGAAATGGCAAATGATCTCCTTGTATACACATGGTCCAGAGAGAGCAGCATCTGAAAACCAGAGAGACCAAATACAAAACAGGAAACGCTAAGAGAAAGGCCAAACTGTTAAAAAGATAAAATCTGTATGTGTAACAAAATATGGAAGGCATAATTTGTTTTTTCATTGTTCTTGGCCTTTTGGAAAGATTAAGTTGGCTGGGGGGAAAATAAGACATTTGTATCCTTTCTCTCTTCTGTTATACTTTGGCTGTTATCTGAGATAACATAAGAGAAATTTTATCTTTTAAAGGAATGCTCACATTCCTTACTTCTCCTCAGGACTTTAGGCTGAAAGCTTGTACATTTATTAGGCCAGAAAAATGGAGTACCTGAAAAAGAACAATTAGCTTTCACAGAGGTCACAGAGAAAGCTATTCCTTCAGGGGAGATGGGTGACAGTACAGGGAAGATCACAGTGAAACAGATGGACAAGGAACAAGCTAGATGGATGCAGAAAAGGGTAAAGTTAAAGAGTCGTATGAGAATGGAGAGGGATGAGCAGGTTAAGAGTTTGAACGCCTACAGATCTGTTTCTATACCTCTCCCTACGTGCATGTCCTATAAAGCAATCGAGAGACAGGTTCCTTGGGGTCGGGATCCACATCTGCCTCTACTTCGCGCACCCCGCAGGGCCTAGCAGAGCCTTTGTACGAAGGCTGACCGAACACGGGGTGTCGCAACATGACCGGAAGCACCTGCTTCACTGGCTCGGCAGGACATCCTCTGGGGCACAGTATCACAATTCTCCAGACACACGGTTTGTAGTATGCGAGTCAAGGAAACGGCTTATGATTAACTTCAATACGGTCTGACCCATACACAATACAACTTCATTAAAAAGCTAAAGTTTCTCTACCTTTGGAAAGATCCTGGTGGTAGAACAAAATATTTACTGGGTATTTAATTTTCGTAGATGCCTTCATTTTTTATGATGACTATTACACTATCTTGTCAAAAGTTTATACTGCACTGATAGTTTCAATTATGTTGACATTGTTTTATTGTAGTATTCAGCTTTAAAACCTGATTTTTAAAGACTTCCTATTAAAAAAAAAAACACACACACTGCCTATTTAACAGCTCAACTCCAGTCCACTGTCTTTAATCAATGTCCACATTTACACCTAAGGAGATTAATGGATGAGAAGTCTCTTGGTACATTATAAGTTCTACACAAATATAAGGTCTTAGTATTGTTACTGCTACTTATTATGAAGTCTTTGAGAATTAAGATTTAAATGAACATATGCAAGCAACCTTTGAATATCTGCAGAAGTTACCGCATCCATATGGGAAAATGGAAGCACTTGACTCCTGTTAATATCCATTCTGACTTCAAAATCTGAAAGAAAAGAATTAATTTTTCAAACATTGCTCAAAGTGATTTTCTGTTTCAAAATGTATGCTACCACTACTAATAACGATAACAGCATCAGACAAAAACTATGTCGAGCTTACCACGTGCCAGACTCTAGTCTGGATTTCACACGTATAATCTCATTTATTCACCACAGGAACCCTAGGAGGTGGGCACCACGTTTACTGCCGCTTCACGGACAAGGGGCCGGGGGCTGGGGAGGGCCCGAAAACGCAGCACGAGTACTCACAGAGCAAGAGCCCAAATCAGGCAGCCCAGTCTGGGGCCAATGCCGCACTAACCTGCTGTGGAAAACCCATCTTTGTCCAAAATAAAGGAAAATAAATAAAATACGATAGAGGAAAATGTCATAAAGCCCCATACCGATATGGTAATTATGTGGCAACTGTACATTTCTTAAGAAGTATCCTTCTCCCAGGAGGCTACTTAGTGCGTCTGCCACCTTCGCGTTTGGAGATAGCGGTGTGGAAGGCAGCGGTGGCAGCGCTAAGTCTACGGCCTTGGGACAAGAAGTGTCAAGTTTTAGGCAAGCGGCCAAAATACGAAGCTTGTGAACATTCCTCTCTATGTCACCTAAAAAAAAGAGAAAGAAAATCTAGAGTTAAGAAAAAATATTTAGTTACCAAAAAACACTAGTGCCACAGTTAAGACATTCTATTCACGTACGTATGTTTCTGATTATTTGTTTCCTATCGAGAGGAGTCTTCGTGTCTCCCTAGTTCCCAGAGTCTAGATCAGTGCCCATATCAGTTCAGTCTAGATCAGTTCCCAGTGTCTAGATCAGTATTTGATGACCTCTTACAGTTTAAAATCTCTCTCAAGGTGATTTAGTCTAAACTCTTCACTGAGTGATGAGGGAATGCCCAGGAATGTTCAAGTGCCTCATGATTACCCAAAGGCAAAGTCGGGACTAGAATCCAGGTTTCCTGGGTTCAAGGCTGCTTCCCCCACAGTAACCGCTTAAAAAAAATCAGCACGTGGCATTCCTCCTTCACAATTCAACTTCAGAATTTCCTAACATTGTTTTTTCAAAGAATTTAAACTTCTCTGTTGTCAGACACATGATCAAATTTTGTACATCCGGCCAGATATTGCTTTTCTTTGCTTAATATAAAAGACCAAAAGTCAACAATTAATTTCGTTTCAAGAGTAAATAAATTCACTACTTTGGGAACTATTTGATTGCTTGACCTAGGGGGTGTATCCTCATTGTAGGCCACAAGTGACAAAGTGTTTAGAGCTGCAGAAGCTGACTGAACTTGGCTTCAAAGGTGACACGTAAGGATTAGGAATTACAAACATCTCTGATCAAGGCATAGAGAACACCTTGAACACTCGGCCTTTGTACAGGTGCAGACAGTGTAAATAAAAGGAACAACGGGGGCGCCTGGGTGGCTCAGTCGGTTGAGCGTCCGACTTCAGCTCAGGTCACGATCTCGCGGTCCGTGAGTTCGAGCCCCGCGTCGGGCTCTGGGGCTGATGGCTCAGAGCCTGGAGCCTGCTTCCGATTCTGTGTCTCCCTGTCTCTCTGCCCCTTCCCTGCTCATGCTCTGTCTCTCTCTGTCTCAAAAATAAATTAAAAAATTAAAAAATTTAAAAAAACATTAAGAAAAAATTTTTTAAAAAAAGGAACAATGATGACATGTTTCTTATCCTTGCCTTCTGTATCTGGGATCTGTCATTAAAGGAGGCTGGTTTGCTGGTTTAAAGCATCGGCCTTCAACTTCATCATTTGTGGTGCTGTCCTCAGTAGCATCTGCTCCACCTATGACCCCGTTCGGAATCACAAGGCAGCCAGGGTATTGCCTTATTTTAGTCACCATTGTACACCGACGCCATACCTGATGTCAGCAGCTCATTGATGATGTCCTTTTGGAGAAGCTGATTAATAAGAGCCAGGGGGAAATGGTTCATCAAGCAAAATGAAGACACAGCTTTCAAGAGGTTTTCAGAAGAGATGTGGTGAAGGTAACCAGTCAGAGAACGAGCCATAGCTTCCTGGAACCTTCAGGGGAACAAAGAAAAGTCAGCTTTCAAACATGAACAGAACACAAGGTCATGGTGAGGCGAGTTAGGTGCCAGAGAACTGATGGCTTTAAGGAGTCCAAAGAAAGGAAGTAAGAAAATCAGACTGGCAGGAAGTATTCACATGTCCCTCAGGTCAGGTGGCTACCTCATAATAAATATAGATTCTCAATAAATGCTAGTGAACTACTGTCATATGTCTTATACAGAGCAAATACTTCATAGGCTTTAACTCATTTAATCACTACTAAAGCTTTATGGGGTAGGTATTCTTATTATCCTCTTAAAAAAAGACAAGTAAAAGGTTCATTGAGGTTGAAGAACTTGTCCAAGAAAAAACAGCCAGGAAGTAGCAGAGACAGTGTTGGAACCCAAGTTGTCAGGCTCCAGAGCCTTTTAACCATGATACTGGATTTGTATAATGAGTATGTCTGTAAGGCCTGAAACACCACTGTAGATTCTCCAGCTATCAATATTCTGAGTTAAAAGTAAAAGAACTGCAAGCCTAATCCTACCACCCAGAACCAGTGTTATACAGTGTAACAAAGCAGTTAAACATGCATGAAGAGAGGAAAGAGCACGGTAGGTGAGGTCACTTGCCCAGGGTGACACTGGTGATAAACAGCACAGGCAGGTTCTGAACCCAGGTCAGTCAGAATCTTAGACAGCAGCTATCTATCATTATGGGACATGCAAAGTATTGAGATAGCACACAGCAAAGTAAGTAGATAGAGCTTTGGGGATAAAGAGAATTTCAACAAGTGGAAAAGACAGGAGAAGGGAAGATCATTTGAAACTGAGCAAAGAAATGGAGCCCTGAAAGTGCGTGCTATCTGTGCTATTGTAAGGAGCTGGTGGGGCCACGGTGCAGAGCGAAGGCAAGCGCGCCCGTGAACGAGCCCTTTGCACAGTGAGCCTGTAGAGGAAAAAGTCTCAGATCAGCTGGTAGGTCCCAGGGGCAGCAGGAGGGGGTGAGGGAGACAGTGGAGGCCAGGGCAGGCTGAGCAGGACTGTGGGAGTTACAATGGGATGGGAAGAAGGGGAAAGATCCCAGAGAAGGCAGTGAGGCGAGAAAGGGCGGGCTGCAGATGACCGCTTCTGGAGCCTGGGTGCTGATCACCTCTCGAATCTTCTCATCCCATTCCTGCCGTTCCTCGTGTTTTAGCAGCACCCAACTACGCGTCCTTGCCTGCACATGCTCTGCTGTTTCTTTCCTCCCAGACTGAATATGGAGTCCTTTCTGCTCAGAATCTTCCTTCCTGCTTATCTTCCTATGGTTACCTCCTACTGCTCCATCTTCTAAGATCTGCTTAGGAACCACCTCTCCAGGCAGCACTGCTTGGCATTCATCCTGAACTTCCAGGTCACCAGGCTGGCTAGTGTCCTGGCACAGTCTTCCTCTATTGCCATTTATCCTGCATAAAATTCTCTCACTCCAATTTCTATGCTGTATTCAATTGCCAAAATCTACCTTACCCATTACATAGAATCCTGGCAAAAAAGGATTGTGTCTTGGGGCGCCTGGCTGGCTCGGTGGGAAGGGCACGGGACCCTTGATCTTATGGTTATGAGTTCAAGTCCCACGTTGCATATAGAGATTACTTAAAAATAAAATCTTAAAAAAAAAAAAAAGGATGTGTCTCATTCATCTTTGTCCTAAGTAGCCACGTGCTCAGTATACGTTTTCTGACTAAATAAACAAATTTAGATGAGGAAGACATGAGGAAGAGAAGGTTAGCAGAAAAGAATCAAGAATAATGAGTTAAAAACTCACCCTGTTGGGTGCATTAAACATGTAGTTTTTCACGTGTTAATCAGACCTCAATAAAGTGGTTTAAAACATCACTTCACATAGTATTTAGTAAACAGTAAATAACTGCTGGAGGAGGAAGAGGAAGGGGGGAGAAGAGGAGGAAGAAAAGAAAGAAAAAGAAGAGGAAGAAGATACATGGTGACCACATGCAAACCACAGAAGTCCTGGAGTCCAGAGGCACACTAAGGACCAGAGATGCAAATCTGGGATTATTTACAGGGTGGTAAGTACAGATCAAGAAGAAACTAAAGGACTGAAAGGACAGCTTAACCGTTACAATGTTTTCTTCCTTGGGTTTCAAACCCAGGAACATATTCTGGATTTAACACACCCTGTCTCCCAGAGGCCATCACATAAACAAAATGATTAACGTACAACATGTGGATATACAATACACTCAGCCAAATCTTCTACCGCTCTCTTCCAGTCAACTTATTTCCCAAATGCTCTGAGCTGGCCTGCTTTTAAAATCTTGCCACTACAGCCTAAGACCCCAGCATCCTTTCTCTCTCTTCCGGAGAGTGTTCATTTGGTACCTACCATTTACTGCCTTCCTCTGGATATCCAGCCCTGTCTCCTTAAGCGGGGTAGAAGAACAGGGAACACAATGTAACAATTTCGACCAAGTTGTCTCTTGCAATGCTTACAATAGGCTGAAAAACTCCCTAACCACCCAGTGCTTTTTCTCCTAATACCATGGAATCTGTGCAGCTGTTTCTGGAGTTTTAATTATCACTGCTTGACGGTATTTGTCAAGAAAGTGCAGGAGGTACATGGGAGCCAGCCTCAAAGACAAGCGTGGGAGTAGAGAAAGACCAAATTTGGGGGTACTTTTAAACCTTTATTAGATGCCTATTCAGTGCCAGGTCTTGTGCTCAGTTCAGAATAACAAGAACCTGGGCCTCACTCTAGAGAGCTTTCCAACTGAGAAGCAGAGACAGGCTTATTGATAAGTGATTACAACTCTGTGTCAGGGCTCCACCGGAGATTCATAGATATGACAAGCACAAGGGCTCTGATGGGGACAAGTAGGGAAGGCATGGGAAATGCAGCACAGACTGAGTTTTTCAGTACGATGGAGGGTATAGTGGGCAGCTGCTTTTCAGTGGGCCAAGGATTCTTGGGTTACGTGCTCCAAAGCGACGGGCATGTGACCCAAACCCAGTCAACCACACTTGCTGTTTTAGAAATTTGAATCCTGAGGGAAAACCACAGGGACAGAAAGCAGCTGCAGTCAAGTAAGTTACCTGATGGCAAAGTGATGGCCTGTGACTCTTGCCACTGAGACCCTCAGAACTGCCCTAGTTTATTCCTGCCAGCCTGTGACCTACGCTGTAAGTTTTTTTTGTAATCTAACAATTACTATGTGCCGGGCACTGCTTTAAGAACCTAACACAGGTTAACTCATTTAATCCTCATAACAACCCAATGTGATTAGAAATAATTCTTACTTCTGATCCCCATTTTAATAGATGATGAAACTGAGGCACAGACAAGTAACTTGCTGACAGTTAAGTAGCTAACAAATGGCAGAGCTGAGATTCAAACCTAAGCAGACTCCGGAGTCTGGGCTTTTAATCACTCTTCTAGCAAGTGACATTTTATATGCATTTTGGGTTTCAGTGAATCCGATCTGATCTAGAAAGGGAGAAAAGATGTTCTGGGTGGAAAGCAGAGGTATGAAAGAGCCCAGCACGTCTGAGGAGCTGCTGTATTTAACAGAAGTGCATGGTTGTGGTTAAAAATGAAAATTATAGAAAGCAGTAGTCTGGGACCAATTGAATAGTCAGAGTGAAAATTGAACTATGAACTCAGGAGCTGAGGCAATAAGCTGGGAGAGTTTGAAATGAAGACTCCTATGCTGAATTAACAAATATGTCATAATGAACAAAGAAACAAGCAAGGCAAAAAAGAAAAAAGAACAGCAAAAATAAAATAAAATAAAGTTCTGTTTAACTTCTCAAATAAAGTATACTAATGTTTTATTTGTTGATATAGATAATGACCATGGATCTGTTCACTTGTAACAATCCATTAAGATTATGATAATATGTAATCTTCTCTTGAAGTATGTTATGCAGCAATAAACAAATTAAAAAAAAAAAAAAACAAGTACATACTCTTGGGTCTGGCATTTGTAGAAGTGATTGAGAGAAGAATACACGTGAAGAATAGAGATAATGCTTTTCATGTTTAGAGAAGCAGGATCATCTATCACTTTTTTCATGAACAAGTCCATCAAATCAGTATGTCGGAAGCCAAGGTCTTCAAGTAAAATGAGGAGAAAGAGAACCTTTAAAAGAGTGAATTGAGGAAAAACTTTTAATAATTATAGTATGCTACCAGTAATTGTTTTAGATCTCAAAAAATTTAAACAGCAATAGAACTGTCTGAAGAGAATATTCTCCACAAAGAAACAGTTCTCTCTTCCTCACGAAATCTGTTCCAGTAATTCTTGAATCAGATATTAATACTATCTTTTTATAAGCTGAGAACCAGAGCATACAATGGTTTCCATATTTCTAAATCATTTCCTATAGGTTTTTCATACAACAGATACGAAAACTACTTTAAATACACCTTTTCTGAGGTTTTTCAAAATGACCGAATCATTTTGAACTATTCCCTCTTCCAAACCCAGACACTTCCTACATCCAAAAGGAAGAGAACATGTAAGAGAGAACTCAAAAATTTCTCTATTCCACATTGAGCTGTACAAATGAGAACAGAGATGAAATACTATGATTAAATTAAAATTTCCAGTCCACTTCTCATTTCCCTCTTGGAACTTCTCACAATTAGTGCTTCTCTTTCCAAAGACAATTTCCATGGCAATCTCAATATATACTTTACCCTCAAGGTAAAGTGAATCTAGTGATCTAACGCAATTACCACTGCTTCGTCACAAAAAGAAATTTTTACCAGCTGCTTCTAGATATTTATATTGCTAACACAGCCCCCAAATTTAAAGGTTCTTACTCTGGAGGAAACAAGACAACTTTCCATAAATAGAAAATAGGCATGATCATTAAGTTATGGCATTTTATTCTTCCAAATGCATAAGCCTGTCACATTACCCATTTTTATTATTCTAAATCTAAAAAAGTAAAAGCAGAAACAGAAATAATCCTAATTATCCAGAGTACCACACAACTGGTTTTTTTTGAAAAACAAATAGAAGAGCAAACTTTGGACAATATAATTTTTATTTCAGAAAGATAGTCAAAAGATTGAATAGTATATTAACAGGTAACTCCTAGACATAAATGATAAGGAGCTGATTTTTCAAAAGTAAATCCAACATTGGAATATTTTGCTCTTTTAACTGCTATAAAGCTGAGAGAGAAAAACTCAGAATGGGAAATGAATTGATACGCTTCTCCCAAGTTTCTGAGGCTTATTCTAAACTGCTAACAAACTTACTTGTTTTAACTTCCAGATGTCAATAGTTGTAGCCACATAATCTGCTATTCCCTTAAAAAGATCTAAATTACGGTATCGGAGGTCTCTGCAAGCCTGCAGTATGTTGATCAATACTTTAAAAGGACACCCATGGATATTACCTTTAAGAATGAGTTAAATAAACAAACAAAAATTACCACATGGCTTTGAACGTAACATCCAAGATACTCTACACTCGATACTTTTGTTTCTTTAGAAAAAAAAAAAAATAGCACTGTACTTTGTAAAAAACAAAGGCAAAAATAAAATTCAGATCTAATCATATCATCAGATAGTGTCTGTATAACAGCAAAGATCTTAAGACAAACAAAACAAATACAGTCCTCAACAGTAGGTCAGATGCTAAGAATCATGAAAGAAAAATTCCTCTTACCTATGACCATCTTACTGCATTCATTCAGAAGTGTAATAGAGCGGTGATTCATGGCAGCTAAAGCCTCAAACATGTGCTGGCTATTCAAATCGGAAAACCTGTCTAATTCTCTCAAGGCTTTCATCTAAAGAAAACAAACTTTAATTTATAACTTGTGGCAAAGTAAAGTAAATTTATCTTTAAGTAAAAAGGATAAAGTTTGAGCAGAATGACTCAAATAGATACACAGGTTAAACACATATATTTGTATATACAAAAAATATAAATCTGCATCTATTATTTCACTTTAGCAAAGTTATAACCCAAAAGCACAACAATGTCCTCCTAAAAAACTGACTTCAGGAACTGATAGCAGGTCGTAAGAAATTTTTTTTTTTTCAAATCCTGCCACTAGAGGAAATCCAAAATGTGTTTACCTCCAGTTTCCTTTTAAGAGCAATTGGTGCGTCTTTTCCAACACATTTCATCACAGCTTGTAATGTGAAGACACGTTCAATTTTCCAGACTTGCTGATCGGCTAGTATCCTGTAATTATACACAATAAACACCACAATTCTAGTATCTGAAAACCAAAGTTATCTTAGAAGTCATTTGGTCCTGCTCCTAATTCTAGGCAGGGAAGATGAAGCCCATAAAAATAATGTGCCTTCCCATGGGGGAGTGTAAGTAGTTAAAGATGCAGGGCCAGCCCAGCACTGTCCTCTCACATTATTCTGCTACCATTATGAATAAACAAATCACATCAGGAGATTATAATAAGACATCCCAATGCACAGTCAATGAAAAAGGAAACTAACTACTATCCTCACAGACCTATGGCAACAGATCAGTTGCAGCAATTTTATAAGTTATAAAACTCAAGCCCCTTTTCAGGCCAAGTCAGCGACACGTAACCTCCCCATGGTGCCCAAATGACCGTGATGAGCGGAACACATGTCAATTCTCCCCCAGCCCACATCAGTACTGTGTTTTAAGATCAATTTAGAATTCACTATTACCCACACTTTTTTTTTATGGTAGACCCTAAAAGAAGTATTATTTCTAGCTTTTCCTGATCCAGAGTCAGGATTTGAAGTTTACTAAGGTACTGAAGACTATACTACAACAAAGTCTCCCCCCACCCAAAAAAGGCAGGTCAGCTTTCCTCTTGGTTTTGGATTGGAGATATAAAAGGGATAGAGAATGCCACATGAAGAAAGCGTAAGACAGGACTCACCGCACTCCTGCTCGAAGAACATCCACATTCTTGCATGGCTCCATTGCCTCTAAAACAGTTGACAAAACTGAAAGACATTTCTCATCACACTCATTGATACGTTCCTATTGAAATATAATTACAAGAACACTGCAGATGATAAGCCCAGAGCAGACGATCTCACCAAAGCAAAACTGCTGAACTGATGCTTTCAATTATATGACTAAGTATCAAACCAATAATTCATAGCCAGCCCACAAGAAACAACATCTTTGGGAAATGAAATGTATTATGTAGTGAATTTCCCAAATAACCAACACACGCTTTTGTGCACCAACACTTTTTACATTCATCATTACCACTGAAAATCCATTTGGTACTGATCATATTCAGAAGCTTCTGAAGTAACTTTTATCTAACATTATTTTGACTTCTTCTTAGGACTCAAGTTCAGCATGAAGACAACAAATGCGGTAACGTAAGAGCTACTGAGGTATACACGGTAACATGTCCATCCCCAAAGAAACTCAGATAGCTGTTCTCTTACAATTTCTCTCTGTCCTTTCCCAGTTATCATATTGTAGCTTCGGTTGTGAATCTTCTGGTCCACATCTGCTATCACATTTTACCACTGGGTCCCAAGGGGGGCTCCAGGCCCCCAGCTCCGTCTCTCAGATCTCCTGGATTAGGGTACTAATCTAGATTCTAGAAATGGCGGTGGGCATAATTCGGAAAGTTAATAGTGACAACAAAGTGTATCTAGTACTCTACAACTTAATCACAACCGGTTCATACACCTCACAAAAGTAGTTGTGAACACATGTGAGAAAACTTGGGCTGCAAGAGGTATGCTCTTCTGCTAAAATGGCATGACCAACAAGGCACAAAGTCTTAGGTTAGAACCAGGTAATGAGAAGAAATGGAGAAGGCCGAAAGAAAAAGAAAGGTCTCATTCCCATGGGAGGGTTTCCATATCAATTTGCAACATTCCATCATTATCCGCTGTGAAAGGAAAGACCAAGTGACTGAAGGACAAATTCAGCAATGACATACTGAGCTTTCATCTCCAGCCAAACTGTCTTTACAACATTCCAACAGGTCAGCAAGACGCAACTGTACCAAAAGATATACTGACTCCAAATATCCACTGCTCATACCTCACCAATGCAGAGGCTAAGCTGATGGGGATACTTGCCCAAAATCCAGTAAGAGCATTGCTAACCAGGTGGTGACTAACTGGAATCACTTTTAAATACCTGTGCAGAGAACACAGTCTACCAAATAAACAGAATAAAGGCATATTCTGTGGTTTAAGCACACACACACACAAATCAAAATTCATTATTAATGAAGGATGGATGGAAATCAGAGTAACATAAAAAGTTAAAGTTAAATACAGTTATATGCCTATGAGCTTAATTCTTCAACTCTATAATAGGAAGGACTACACGTGAGATCATCCTCAAGAAATTTAAAAAGTATTGGGACACCTGAGTGGCTCAGTCGGTTAAGTGTCTGACTTCCGCTCAGGTCATGATCTCACAGTCTGTGGGTTCGAGCTCCACATCAGGTTCTGTGCTGACAGCTCAGAGCCTGGAGCCTGCTTCGGATTCTGTGTCTCCCTCTCTCTCTGCCCCTCCCCTGCTCATGCTCTGTCTCGGTCTCTGTCTCTCTCTCTCTCAAAAATAAATAAACGTTAAAAAAATTAAATAAAAAAGAAATTTAAAAATTATTTAACCCTGATCATTGAGTTTAAAAGACGAGATGTCCACCCTTAAAAGGCACACAATTAGCTGAATGGGCTATCATTTCATCATCACATCTGGTGGTGTTTCCACTCATACAGTGATCTAGAATATAAATTTGAACATGTTGACACTTTGCTTAAAATACTTCATGGATCCCCACTGCCTATAGGATAACTCCAAACTCCTGGACCCAGACATAAAAGGCTCTTCATGATTGAGCTCCGCCCCCCTTTCCAGTCTCGGTCTGGCCTCTATACGCATAACCCCTCCTCCTTGACCACAATTACACAATTTCCTCCGTACTACCTCAAACACACAACCCCAATATTCTATACTTCAGCACCACTGAACTACTTCCAGCTCCCCCAAACCTGCCAAACTTCTCTTCTGAATAGGCAATCTTCTCTGCTTCAAATACCATCCCTTTCACTATCAATCTCTCACAAGCTGCTGCTCGTTCAACTTAGATATCATCTCCTACTGGGCTTGAATCCTTGTTCTACTATGAACTAGGTATTTGCTAATTTACTCAGCAAATCAAGACCTACAAAGAGTGACATTCACAGAAAGGTAACTTCGGCCAGGTTATTTAACCTCTCTAAGCCTCAATTTACTAATCATTAGTAAGATGATAGCATCTATTTAAAAAAAAAATTTTAATGTTTATTGATTTTTGAGAGACAAAGCGTGAGTGGGGGAGGAGCAGAGAGAGAGGGAGACACAGAATCCAAAGTAGGCGCCAGGCTCTGAGCCGTCAGCACAGAGCCTGACGTGGGGCTTGAACCCACGAATCGTGAGATCGTGACCCGAGCCGAAGTCTGGCGCTTAACCCACTGACTCACCCAGGCGCCCCAGTAGTACATATTTTAAAGGCTACACTGAGGATTATATGAGACAATTCTGTTTTCAAATTTGTACGTGTGTCTCTGCCTCAAACACTAACCCTGTATCCTCCTCCCCTGTCTCTTCTTCCCATCATGAAAGCCATCTCCTGACTAAGCTGTTAAGTCTGTTACACACTCTTACAAGACTATAGTTTTCCTTCATTGCACTTAAAGCTCCATGCGGCCGTTATTTTGTTCATAATTATATCCCCTTGCACTCAGCACAGTGCCTATAATTTAGTAAATGTACGAGTTATTAAACGAATGTTGGTTATTTTTATAATTGCCTACAAAATATTTGTCTTCCCTTCCCTTTCCCTTTCCATAGGGAAAACAGGAATGAGGTCTCCTAAATCTCTCTCTCTAGTAGCAACTGCAGTAACTGATACACTATTGATACGAAATAAATGTTAATTGTATGAATAAATGAATCCACTAGCTGGCTGACTTTAGCCAAGTTGTTTAACATCATCAACTCTGTTTTTTCATCTGCAAAACTGAGGTAAACATCGACCTTGCAGGGCTATTGAGAGGATTAATTAAACTAGGAAAAAGTGCAGGTACTCAACAAATATTAGTTCTCCCCTCTTCCCTTCTCTCCTGCCTTCCACTAACCAACATTTCCTTGTATGTTTTGTATCTCTCCTCATTTTAGTCCTCACTATTGGTTAACTCTGGAGAAGAAAAAACGGCACAAGCTTTCATAAATGTCCATAGCAAAAGGAAGGAAAGGCCCAGTCAACTTAAGGTTTCTAAATCACATATATGCAAAAACAAATATAAACTACCATTCCACTGATAATCTCTTCCAAGGAGGATACTTCTCTATTTCCCCTCAGTCTTTCAAAGTATGCCATGTCGAGAAAAACGATATTTAAGTCGCCTTTTGATTTTACCTGGACCACTCTCAGCAAAGTCTGTACCAGCAGACTGTTCTGAGGAATTCCCAGCTTCACTACAGCATGAAGACTGAACAGCAGGTGGTCACAGTGCATGATCTTGGCTTCTCTCATCACTTGTTCACACAGTTGGCTAAATGCAGGGTGGTTAAACATCAGTTGTTTCTCAATGCGTTTCTGGTCATCAGACATCCTTTTGGCAATGGTCCACATTGCTGAAATATAGTTACTACTGGGGAAAGTAGATGCTTCTGAAAATGTATCTAACACATCACTCAGAGAACTACACTCCCGAGACAGTTTTCTATAGTTGACAGGGGTTGGTTTTGTTTCCTTGGTGAGAACATCTTCATTGGAGGCCTCGTGATGAAAATTTATCTTCAGTCCCTCGTCAGAGAAAAGAGAGTGTTTTGAATCAAAGGAGAGTCTTCTAGGACAAAGCACTCTGCTAACTGTAAGGACTGTTTCAGTGCTTACGCCCTTTGTTTGAAAGTCGTCTCTTGATTTAAAAATTAAGGCATCCTGAAAAAGGTACCTAATAGATGACTGCACTCTATTGCCAAAGTCACTTAAGAGAAGGTTTCTTAGATTTGAATTGTATGAAAAAACAATTCTGGGTCTGGAAAATCCCAAAGGATACTGCCTCATAGTTCTGCTTGTTGGAACGAAAGTACTGAATTGTCTGAGGTTCCATAAAAAGGAACTTGCTCTGTTCATCATTTTGCTATCCACTCAAACACTTTCAACTCGCTTTAAAGTAGTCTATGTAACACAAATGCCACTTCTATGAGTGAAAGAGAAGACACGCCGTTGTTTTCCTGTGGGGGAAAGGGTTATAAAAGGAATACAAATCAAAGCAAAACTTTTACTTAAAGAAACGAAATGAATTTAACAGAGACTAAAGTGAGAACCTATGTAGACATTAAAGATTAAAACGGTAAAAGTGCTTTACCAACATGGGCTTCCTCCACATCCACCAATGTGTACACTGTCTCAGAGAAGCCAGGTTACTTTGGAAGTAGTCATCGTATAAATGAGTTTTAAAAATAAATAAGTAGAGTGGGGTTTCTGGTGGAAAGTGTTCCCACAAAGTTTCCTTTTAAGAAAGGAATTTTATGTTACCGTTGCCTGGAGAGATCTTCAATGAGAAAGTTTTAACGTTGGCGGATACTTTTTTTTTTTTTAATGAAATTTATTGTCAAATTGGTTTCCATACAACACCCAGTGCTCATCCCAACTGGTGCCCTCCTCAATGCCCATCACCCACTTTCCCCTCCCTCCTACCCCCCATGACGGATACTTTTCAACATGAAGATTTAGCAACTGCCAAACCCGGACTTGTAAGAATAGGGACTGGGACAAGTAGAACCGCTGAGGAAAGGAAGCAATAAACCAAAGTGACGCTTGCATGCGGCCTGCGCTTAGGAGATAAATACATGAGCCAGTATCACCAGATCTCAGAAAATGTTAGGAGCCAGTGCTGAGCCACCCAATATTAACCCACCTCCCTAAACTTAATGCCCGAGCAACTCCTGAGACTTTTCTCCAAAAAGCAAGAAGTCTATGGTACAGGGCTGCCAACTGTTCCCGCCTATGCTCGTCGCCCACTCACCTGAGGTCAGAACCCCGTGGTTCTATACAGGCGCAGCCATGACAGCTTCCCCGCGAGCTGCGCGTATCGCGAGGTTTTACGGATCCCTCATAGGTCAAAAAGCTTCCGTTCGCGGTAGTTGGCGAGGTTAACTTCCTGAGAAGAAAGCCTACCTAAGAGAATGACTAGTTTTCTTGGGCTTAGGGATGGGGACAGGGGAGAGCATAAGGCTTTTAAATACAATGTGTGATCGTGTACCCCAACACCTCACGTCTGCGACAGGGCCTCAGCCTCAAAGTGCGCCTGCGCCACGCCGTGGTTGCTAGGGAACCGCTGACCCGCAGTTCCTGGTCCTAGGTCGCGGCTTTAACATGGCCAAATTCGTGCTTGCGGGTGAGTGATCCCCAAGTGCCCCCTGTAGGTCTCTCAAAACACCCAAACTCTCACCTCCTTTGGTCAATTAGCAGTGATATTCTTAACTTTTGTTCTAGCGACTCCAGCATCTATATGGACCACCTCGAGCTTCTTATGCATTCATTCAAAGATGTTTATTGGGCAGCGCCCTGTGCAAAGCACTCCCGCCCACTGGAGATACAGTGGGGGAAAACATAACACCCGGGCCTTCCAAGAGCTTTCGGTCTCACGGAGTACAGTAGCATGTAAACAAGAAATTTAGATCCACTGGAATTAATGAAATAAGGGAGATGTGCACAGGACTCTGGGAGGCGTTCCAGGAGCTGATTTGTGAATATTTGCGATAGGGAGGCCATTCCAGATAAAAGCTAGAAGAGGCTAGAAGTCTCATGGCCTAATGGAGGAACAGTCTGGACCTGGGGCTAGAATGGGAGCAGCAGTCAGATCCTTGCACATAAAGTACACCAAACAAAGGTGTTTGAACTGTATCTTGAAAGCAATGAGGAGTCTTAATTTTTTTTTTTTTAAGCAGGAGAGTATGTGTTTGCATTTTAGGAAGCCCATTGCTGTGTAGCGATGGAGGGGGAGGATTGAAAACGTCCACTGGCGTCCAGAAAAACCACTAAAGGGTCTCAGGAAAAGCAGCAGGCTATTGTACCTGCCTCCTTCCCTTTTCTCGGCAAGTTTCTTGAAAGAGCAGACTGCTTTCTTGTCTTCAGGTCCTTCCATTCAATCTGGCTTCTGCTTCTACCTCCTTTCAGATATGGCCCTCACCAAAGTCACCAATGACTTTTACAGAAGCTGTCCAGTCCTTATTTGAAGTTTCTGATGCATTAACACAATTGGCATCTCCCATCTGCCTGGAAACCGATTTTGCTTGCTTCTTTATTCATTCAGAAGAACATTTTTGATCACTGACTGACTATTTGCTGAGAAGGCAGTGATACAGAAACTTACAGAGAACGGTGCTTGTGTGTCAGTGACGGAGCAGGTTCTGTAGGAGCAGTGTGGCAGGAGACCTCATTTAGTGGAGTCAAAGACCTCCCAGAGGAAGTGGTTTTTTAAGCAGAGATCTGAAAGATGGGCAGTTACCTAGCAGAAAGGAGGTAGGGAAGAAGAGAGGGATTAAGCATAGGAGTGGGGTTGGAATGAGGAAAGCTAGTTTGGTGATGATTGAGAGTGTACAATAAGCAGAAGATGGAAATAGATTTAGTAGGATTGGAGTAAAGGGTACAAAGGAGAGAGTATCGTAGGCTGAGGCCAGAATTAGTTAATATAGATTCTTGTGAGCCATGTTTAGTATTTTAAACATTATCCAAAGTACATGGAAGACTTTGGAAGGAGAGAACATAATCAAGTTTTCATTTTACCTGAATGTTATTCTCCATTGGAAGAGAAAGATTAGATGCCAAGACCCCAGTTAGGTGCAATAGTCCAAGAAGGAGATAGTGGCCGGCCTGGTCTGGGATGGTGGGCAATGGAAATGGAAGGAAGTGAATGGACTGGAGGGATATTACAGAGACATAATTCACAGCACTAGATGTCTAATTAGGTCGAGGAAGAGAAGTAAGGGAGAAGAAATAGTTAAAATTATTTCCAACCAATGGTTTGGAAAAATGGGTAGATAAGGAGTCGCTGAAAACAAAAATTGGAAAAGTAGGCTTAATACCCTGGATACTCTTAATTCTCTTAAATAACTATGTAGTCAACATAAAGAACATAAGAGAAGGAGCAGATTCAGTGGGGGAGTTTGGGAAAAATCTGCCCTAGACATGCTGAGTGCCTATGAGACATTCAGAGGGAGATGGAAAACTACAGGAAGGTATAAACATCTTGGATAGTTCTGAACTGGATGTACAGATTTCTACCTGAAACCAAGAGAGTGGAGAAGATTAGCCAGAAAGAATGCATAGAGTATGAAGATAAGAGGCAGTGAAGAATGCTCCTTTTAGGGGATTGATAAAGGAATAAGAACCTACAAAGTATGGAGAGAATGGCCAGAGAAGTAGGATGAAAACCCGAAGAGTGACCTGACCGTAGTGGGTGTTTCAGAAGGATAGAAGAGGGCAAATGCCAACAAGAAAATGTCAGTGAGAGAAGGATCAAAAAGTATCCATTGGATGTAATGACATGGAGGTTCCCTGATGTCCCTCCAGAGAGTCATGGTTAAAGCCAGATTGAAATGGGGTAAGAAATAAATGGAAGTGAAAAACTGGAGATGGCAAATGTAGAGGACTCTTTCAAGAAATTTGCATAGAAAAGGGCAGGTAGGATGCGTTAGCTCAAGAGGGACATAGGCTTTTTGGTTTTTTTAGGACAGGAAAAACTTAAA
The DNA here is from genome assembly GCF_028018385.1 of Neofelis nebulosa. Taxonomy (NCBI): domain Eukaryota; kingdom Metazoa; phylum Chordata; class Mammalia; order Carnivora; family Felidae; genus Neofelis; species Neofelis nebulosa. The sequence goes on from NC_080783.1 coordinate 29,491,515, forward strand.
TATAACCGTACTATATTTAAATACGATGGAAAAGGAACATTAAGAACAGAGATAAAATGCCGAAAGAGAGGCAATTCTGAAAGCAGAAGAGGGTGGTATTCAGAGCATAAGTGGTGAGATTAGACCTGGAAAGGAGGTAGGAGCCACCTTCCACTGAATAGGAGGAAGAAGGAAAGGATGAGTCCAAATGCAGACAGGCTTATAGGAATGATGGTAGGAGGTTGGAGGACTTACCAGCTGATGCCTTTTTGTATGATTTGGGTTTGTTTTTGTAAAGTAGAAAGTCAAGGTTTTCTGTCACCTTCCAATAGTAGTGGGAAAATGGAGACAAGAGGTTTGCAAGAAGTGGGCCAAGTTTAGAAGGGTAATTGTGAAGAACAGAAAAAAGTGATGATAAAGAAAACAGAAGGAGTTCCAGGCAGAGTTGAAGGCCAGTTGAGGCTAGTGACCATGAATTTATAATGGCGCCTCTCTGTTTGGTTCTACCATGTTTCTCCAGGGGTGCCTAGCAAATGGAACCCAGAAACAGGAAAGGCAGGTACGCTTTTACCGGGCTGATTTGCCAGAAGCATAGTAGGGCAAGATAATTTACAACATGAGCCAGAGAGTGGTTGAATTCATGAACCATGGATTTGAACTAAACAGGGAGGCTAACAGAAAACGAGTGGGTGGGAAGTTTGATGATTGAGAAGTCACCCTGAAGTTGAAGAACTCATGATTGGGAGTAACTGGGGAAGATTGTTGCAGAGGGGGTTCTGCCCTTGGCTCCTGCCCCTCTCCTCCTACTCCCTCAGACACCTAATCCCATCTACTCTGGTGGCTTTAACTTCCTGTGTGTTGATGGCTACAAAATCTGTATCTTAATCCCTCACATGGGTCCTGTACTTGAGACTTAACATGTGCAGCTACCTGCTGGTCATATTCAATTAGATATACTGCACATACCTCCAATGCACTTGTCTATAATTAAACTTCTTACCTGTGGTTTCTCTCTAGTAAGTGCAGGATCATCTGCCCAGGCCAGAAAATAGAAGTTATCCCAGACTCGTCTCTCTCCCTTCGGCTTCTCCTCCCTTCAGCACCATGTGATTTCACCACCACTCCTCACTTCATACTTGGCCTTTTAGTGGATACTAATGAGTAGTTCATTACTAGTAATTCATGCTTAGTTAGTAGCACAGCAGCCCTTTAGAGAGAGTGAGATCTAGCTAATGCTGGAAGAGAGTAAATATCCAACAGTCTTTATTTTCTTTCCACATTTTATTACTTAAGATCCTGACCTTCTATGAAATAATTTTATGTTTACTGCTGTTATAAAAATCAAAAGTTTACATGGTGGCAGTTATACAATAATTCTGTGTAATAGAATATATCATAACTATATCATTATTTCTGTAATTATATGGCAAATACTTATAACTACATGATAATTTCTGTGTGATGTAAGAAAATGTTGCTATTTTGAACTCTTTTAGGTAGAGCAGATTGCCCATATTATGCTAAAGCAGAACTTCTGGCAGATTATTTACAAAAGAATCTTCCTAATTTTCGGATACATAAAATTACACAACATCCTCATGTTTGGGAGGTAAGAAGCCTTTCTAGTGTGTTAAACTCACACACTCACAAAATGTGTTCTAATTTAAATGAAATATTAGCCAGTGTATCAGATAGGCTTCCAATAATAAACGTTCATGTACTACTGCTATTTTAACACTAATAAAATAAATTTCTACTTACCAGTCTCAAAACATTATGTATTTTTTTCCCCAGTAGCTAGTAGAACAAATGAGGCCCTAACCAATCAGTAGAATAAATTTCGCTATTTTTTCTCCTAGAATCCAGGTAACTTATATTATCCTTTTTAACTTTTCATTGTTCTTCATCTGATTTCTAATGACACGAGACACTACCATACTGCTGCGTCAGAGGGCTCAGCCAGCCCTGAACTCTGAAGCTGAGTGGCCCTTCAGAGATACTCTAAATACAGGCGAGGGGGCTGGGCTTTTGTACTGGCACAACTAACAGTCCTTGGATGCAGGCTGCCCTTGGGGAAGGGACTTAACTCTAAGCAAGGGAACCTCTCTGAGGTCGGTTCCTGTAGAGAGACTCAGCACTGAGCCATCAGCAGCCAGTGCACCTGGTGGCCCAGGCAGTGCGTGTCTTGGTCATGAAGAGGAAAGCTGAAAGACATATGACAGGATCTGCTACAGTTCACCAGCTGTGCCTTGTGGATCCACATTCTCCAAATAATAATTTCATACCGTCTGGGAACAGCTTTTCTGAGGTTCTGGTTGGCGTCTTTCCCTGAGGAAACTTTACAAGAAGATGGTTAGTCAAAAGAACCATAGTCTCCACTGCATATCATTTTAGGGCTGTAACTGACGCTCGTCACCTTTCTGTCTACAGCCCAATATCGATCCCCCTCCTGCTCTACTGGTCTAGGTGACTTATGAGGCATAATGAACTAGACCTTTATCCTTAGGGGTCTGAGTCCTAGTTTCTAGCACATGCACATTTGCTGTCAAAACTGAGCAAAGCAGTACCAAGGATTCCCCAATGGATCACCTAGATGCCAAATATTCTTTTCTGCCCACATGCCCCAGATCAGCAGTGGCATTTACTCCTTCCAGGATGGTAACTCCCTCCCTTGACTGTTGTCCCTTGGCACAGGAGCTCCAAGTGACCAACCAGAAGCCATAACTTAAAGTTTAATGGAACTCTTCCTGATAGAACCACCCTTGCACCTCTGGAACTTAGAACCTCCAGACCCATAGAATCTAGAGTAAGTAGGTTAGGGGAAGCACAAATTCTCCAGGTGGGTCACTGGGAGTGATGGTAAGCAGGATCACTCTTAATTCCATCTCTTGGTTCCTGGATCCATATATGTCACCTATTAGGGAAAAAGCACTATATTGGTTCATGGTATATATTGCATCCTGAAAGACAGTGCTTTATCCCTACAAGGTGGCAACCTCTAAGCACCTCCAGTGGGCTGTTCTATCCCTCTATCAGGCTGCCATGTGATGTGATTTATGATAGGGCCAGTGCATCCCATGGTTACATGCCCAGTTCTACACATGCTTTAATCCAAATTGGTTCAGAGTGACGTTACACAGGATCCCATGTTGCTAGGTTGAATACTTTGTAAGCTCGTGGGCAGGGTGCTGGCCAAAGCCCCACAAGCAGGAAACGCAGTTCTTTACCCAGAATATTGATTGTGATTGTCATTGCAAAGCCTGGTCTACACAAACCAGATTGTTGATTCCAGTCAGGATGAATCACTGCCCTTTCTAGGCTGAAAGGGGTGAAATGTAATCACCTTGCCACCAAGAAGCTGGCTAATGTCTTTGAGGGATAGTGTCATTATCACTGGGTCAGTGTTGGTCTGTATTACCATCACAGTGGACATTCAGCAGCAACAATGGCTAGATCAGCTTTAGTGAGTGGTGGCTCATTCTCTAGGGCCGTAGCATAACCTCTGTCTCTTTTGTGAGCCCACTGTGCCTTCAGCTAAGTCACCTTATCTGCTGGTTGTCTCATGCTTTTATCACAATATAGATGTTCTCTGGTGGGCACTGTCCCCAGCCTCTTTTATTTCAGGATTCTATCATCCCAATCCCCAGGGAGTCCAGCTCTAGAACAGCATGTCCTTTAATAGCCCTGGCCAGTAATGGACATCCATACCAGGCTTCTCAGTGATGCTGAAAACATATCACCAGCACAGTTCTTATCATTTTGATGAAAGTAGTGTCCCCCAGGCCCTTCCGGAGAACGTAACTGACTAGTAGATTCCATGCTTCCATAGTAGCATATCCATACCAGCATGCCCACTTTTCTGAGCTTTTTGATTCCTTCTGCTATTGTCTTCCATGGACGTTCTGGCATTTCCATTTCATTTCTTGTGAACCATCACTTTCTCCAAGCTTCAGAGAGCCATTCTAGAAACGTGTTACCACTGTCTTCTGAGGTTCTTGCCAGGATATATAGCATTGAGTTGTAGAAGAGTGATTCATATTGATAAATTCTCCCCTATCCGACTGTATGTTCCATTCTTGATTCTGCACCCTCAGGGTCCAGACCTATACATTCACTGGTCAGGCTTTATAATGACTAGGGGAACCATGGTAGAATCCTCACAGCAGCATTATTTGCTTTAAGGGGTGATAAAGGCACAGAGATCTTCAGCATAATCAAGATAAATTAGTTTCTAAGATTTCATGTGTAAGGTAGTCTCATTACACATGCCTCCAATGGCAAGAATGCTATCATGTACTTTACTCACAAGAAAATTGCTCTCTAGCTCTACTCAGCTCTTGTCATTGGAAAGCCTGGTCTACACAAACCAGATAATTACGATTTAGACTTTTCCTAATGAATATTATTAACATCCATAGATGATTTTTAGCTCATTAATGCAGTCTGAATGACATAAACTATACCCACATATTTGGAAATCAGGGTCAAGTTTACGTGGCCCTAAGACTGAAAATATCTCATAGAGAAAAGCAAGGGAAGAACCAGTTGAATTTTTTGGATATCAGAGGAGTTGGGACACTTGGCTTTTCTTTTAAGCTCTCCACTTTCATTCACGGTCTCCTCAGCAAAGAGAGCAACTCTCATTAGGTCAGCAAATTTGAAGAATCATCTTTCTGATTTGATCAATTTGTTACTTAACTCACTACTATTTTCTGCATACATCTTTTACAGTGTAAAGATGTCTAAATTTTATTATGTATACTCAGTGGTAGTAAAAAAACAAGCTAGTTTGTGTTTGAATTCTGAAGTATTGAACTAAATTCTGACACCGATTCAATGGATGACGTGTCTTGGAATATCATTCAATAGGAGTGGCTAGAAGATTTGTGTGAAAAGAATAAGTGGAGTCACAGAAACTCCCCCATCATCTGGAGAGAGCTGTTGGATCGTGGAGGAGAGGGGTTGCTTTTAGGAGGCTATAACGAGTTCCTGGAGTACGCCCAGGTATGCGAATTAAGTTGGTTTATTTGCTCAAAACATTATCCTTCTCTCACGCTGTTCTTCAAATGTCTTGCTTTCCAAAGTATTCCCTCGGCTCTCTTTTTACGCTCTTCTGGCTTTAAATAAGAACTTCCCATTATAATTACTGTCAGCTAATTATGTATTCTCGGTGTTGACTTTTTCTTTCCTAATATTTAGCTTTACTACGGTGTCACCTCTAGCATGACTCCTGAGCTGATGAAGATAATTGCTCAAGAGAACCTGGAAGCACATATAGAAAAAGAACTGCAGGAAGAAGTCAGGAAAGATCTTGTCAATCCCTTGCAGGTCTGGATCACCAGGTAGCACAGTCAAACTCCAGGATTCGTGAGATTGGGTGTTTATATTTAGAAAGGACAATAGTGTGGGATTAAGTCCATGATGGAAGAACATCTGAATGTCAAATTTGAGATTTGTATGGATAGATAGATAGATAGATAGATAGATAGATAGATAGATAGATATATGCATATATATCCCTCAATATAGCTTCATATTTGTTTTATTTTTTAAGATTTTTGATTTATTTATTTTGAGAGGGAGAGAGGGTACATGTGCATGGGCCGGGGGGGCGGGCAGAGAGAGGGAGAGAGAGAATCCCAAGGAGGCTCTGCACTGACAGTGTGGAGCCTGATATGGGGCTCGATCCCACCAACAGCAAGATTGTGACCTGAGTTGAGATCAAGAGTTGGATGCTCAACCAACGGAGCCACCCACGTGCCTCCATATTTAAGCTTTACAATATAGGTGTGTGTATGCACACACACACATGCAATCGAAGAGCAAGGGTATAGCAAAGATAAGTACTTTGATAACCCCATCTCCAGCTCTTGTCCCCTCAGTCTGTGTCTCTCAGGCCCTCTGCTGCTCTCATTCTTGCTCTTTGCCTTGCTGTCCTTCCTGCCCTTTCCCTCACTTTCTGTCTCCTCCCCCACTCCCATCTCATTGCCCGCTGCCTTCCCCTCTTCCCCACTTGCTAGAGCTGACATTGACTCTTCCTTGGCTCTTCCTCTGTCACCTCCCGTTGTGTGCCTGCCTCACTAACCAGTGTTGTGGCTGGACCAGCCCGTGGTTCTTACCGTGACTGCAAGGCACCCTTAGCAATAACCGTCAGGAAACTTTGGACAAAGGGGTTTGTTGCTTATACCTCCTGGAACTTACATGGCACACCTTGAGCCACACGGTGATGTCACTGTTACAGAAAGAGAGAGAGAGAACATGTAAGCATGCGTGGGCCTGGGGCTCTGCTTTTCTTGAGGCTGAGAGTGGGGGGCCTGGGGTTTTGTGGACTCACTCTGGATTGCCAAATTTAAAACCTAAGAGTGGAAATTTAAAGCTTGGAAAGAGAAAAAACTAGTGGCCCAGATGGTCAGCTACCCAGATACTTGCTGAATTGTGGACACCAACCCATGATGCCTAGCCTATGCTGATCCTAGCCTTCTTTGCAAGGATTTAGAAAAGATAGCCCTTTCCTCCAAAATGTCGTTACTTTGTAGAAAAGAATATAAAGTAGAAAAGAGCTATGGTTAAATAAAACTTGTTATTTCTTTACCTTTTTAAGACAAAATGTAAACATGTAATCAGAGTGATATGACACCATTCTTTTAAATTCTGCTTTCTGCATAATCTATTGTATTTGAAACTTTTGAAACAGGTAAATTTCTTATTTGGGGATTGTTTTCAGAGGGCCAGAGTAAGGGATTAGTAGTGAGCATTTTTTTGTTCAACTTTTGGTTTCTAGTCTTAAAAAGTCTATGCAGCTGTGGACGCTGATTTAAGCTATTAGATCACCTGATTACTGCACATGCTGAAATATCTATTAAGAATAAAGGCTTAACAGGGGCAAAAGATTTAACTATTCATAATCTGGCTTTGCATTTTTATTAGTGCATCTGTCCCTGCCTGCTACAGCCTAATTCCCATTTTGGTAAGTGGCGAGGTGTTCGGAATGCATACGGAGATGAGCATAAATCTATTTGACAAGGAGCAGGCGGAAGAAGACCTCCACCTTCTCATGACTGAGACTCGGAACCTGGTGGCACCCTTGCTCCGGAGCGTCTCCGTCTGTACCAGAGTGGAGGAGGCCTTCCGCCAGGCCCACGTGATCATCATCCTGGACGACAGCGCCGACCGGGAGGTGTACACTCTAGAAGGCTGCATCCGAAGCAGGCTTCCTCTGTGTAGGCTGTTTGGACAGCTGATTGAGAAAAATGCTCACGATTCCGTCAGAGTTATTGTGGGAGGAAAAACCTTCGTGAATCTGAAAACAGTTTTGCTTATGAGATACGCCCCAAACGTGGCACATAATATCATCGCTGTGGCGCTGGGGGTGGAAGGCCAAGCCAAAGCCATGCTGGCCAGAAAACTGAAAACAGCCCCCTCCAGTGAGTGAGCTTCCGTTTCTGTTTCTGGTTTTAAACAGGGTGATCTCAAAGCAGCTAGGAAGAACACCATACCCGTTAGGATTTTTCTGGGTAAACTTATTGTGTGATCTGACTATTGTGCAAACTGGTTTTTGGTTTTTGGTTTTTGGTTTTTTACTGTTTTTAACGACTGGCTGACTTTGTCCATCATTGTAAAAATTAGTAAACAGGGGCACTCGGGTGGCTCAGTCGGTTAAGCGTCCAACTTAGGCTCAGGTCATGATCTCACAGTTCGTGAGTTCGAGCCCCACGTCTGGCTCTGTGCTGACAGCTCGGAGCCTGGAGCCTGCTTCGGATTCTGTGTCTCGTTCTCTCTCTTACCCTCCCCTGCTCACCTGCTCATGCTCTGTCTCTTTATCTCTCAAAAATAAATAAAGACTAAGTTTTTTAAAATAAAAATTAGTAAACAAACGTTTCGTATAAGACATATTTTTCAAGCTATAATTTGAAACCTAATGTTCCAATTTTCCATTATAATAGTCAACTAAGGTAATCAGTGTTTTTTTAAAAAAATAATCAGGGGTGTATTTAAGTGGCTCTACCTCACTTCCCACCTCTGTGACCTTGGGCAATCACTTAACCTTGCCTCAGTTTCCTCATCTGTAACATGAGGATGTTAACAGCACTTACCTCCTGGAACTGATGTGAGGATTCAAAAAATAATGTTTCCGAAGTGCTTGGAAGAGTGGCCAGCATGTGGTAGACATTTGCGAGGGTATTTCACTTATCCACGGGATTATATCTGAGCTGTTTGTGATTCTGTTGGTCTTTGGAATGGCAGGCATCAGAATCCTGCAAGGATGAGACCAGTTCAGAAAATGGATTGGTGTATTTTTTTTATTTTTTTTTAACATTTATTCATTTTTGAAGGCAGAGAGAGACAGAGCGCGAGTGGGGGGAGGGGCAGAGAGAGAGGGAGACAGAATCCAATCCGAGCTGTCAGCACAGAGCCCGACGCGGGTCTCAAACTCACAAACTATGAGATCATGACCTGAGCTGAAGTCAGCCGCTTAACTGACTGAGCCACCTAGGTGCCCCGGATTGGTGTATTTAAAAGCGGGGTGCTGTATTTAAAAATGTTTATTATATTTGACAAATTTCAGCTATTGGGTAAAGGAAAGAGAGACATGAGAGGGACGGCAGTCGATTGGAATTGTCAGCGGAGTAGCAACAAGAAACTCAGCACCAACAAAGACATTGAAGCAGAGGGACCTGAAATCTGAAAACCATCAAGGAGAATCATTTGGGGGAAGATTCCAGATGCCAAGGGGGTAGCAGACCTTTTCAGGATATCCCTTGAGTTCAGTTCACACATAACCCTGTTTCTCAGACCATGTGCATTGGCTTAGTTGGAACTCTTTCTGTTGCAGGTGATAGAAAGTCCACTCAAAGCAACTGAAGTCAGATCATTTTTTGTGGGTTTTTTTTTTTTTTCAGGCAAAGATGGATGCTGGGGCTTAAATGGTCATGTCAGATCTAGCTGGTTCTCTCTCTTGACCTATCCCTCAGCCCTGCTTTCCTCAGCGTTGGTTTGATTCTCAGGCAGGCTCTTTGTAAAAAGTGGCAAAGCGGCCACGGGTGTCTCCAGACTCATACATTCATAGCTTAGCCACCCCAGTATAAAGAGGGTTTGCTTTCTCAAGTGTGCATAAGTAGCAGGATAATATCTCATTGGCCAGGCTTGGACCATTTGCCCATCTCCAAAACAATTGTTGTGGCCAGAAATCTGGAATCTGGGTCTCGTGCCTATTGATAGACCTGAGGGGTGAGGACAGCCCCACCCAAACCATATGGACTGAAATTGAGAAAGGGTAGTTATTTATAGGAAAACCAGGATGCTGTTAAAGAAAAACATTAGGAAGAAATGTTAGGAGAAAAAACAGCAGATGTCCACTATGATTTTCTCTAACAGAGCTATGAAGAGCCTTAAATCTGATAAGCAGGATTCTTCTTCCTACTGCCCGCCTTTGCACACAACTGTGTGAGGGTGTGATACTTGGAGCTGATGCAGCTGTTTTAGGACCACGTGGGGCAGGCCAAGAGAGTAGCATCTTCTGAGCCGCGGAGCAAACCCCCGTGTCACTGCCTACCTCAGCCTGTTATTGTAGAAGAAAGCGAATTCCTTCTAGTTAAGCCAAGTCACAAGGATATTCTGTTACATGAAACCAAACGGCAATCTTCCCTCGTGCAGAACAGTAAATAATGTAATTTCCACAATAGGAAGTAGTGTGAACTTAGAATGAAGTCTTTAAGCAGATAAATAAGTGAATCAATCAACCAATCAAATTACTTATTTTTCACTTTGGATACAATATCCTTAAAAGATCCCCAGTTTTAGAATCATATTAAATCGTAATCACTCTTTATCTCTGACCCCTATCCTCTTATTTTCCTTCATAGTACACATCACTTTGTATAGTAGTTTTGTCACCCGCTCCCCTCCACCCCCAGAATGTTGCAAGGATTTGGGCTCACTTGTTTTCTTCCAAATGTACCACCTAAAAGCACCTCACACATAGAAGCCAATTCAATTATTTGTTGATTAGGACGTTCCTGGGGTCCTCCGATTATAACACCCTCATTCTGCTGGAAAGGAAACCAACTCAGGGGCTAAGTGATTTGCCAAAATGTCTATTCCAGTGTAGAATCAAGGATTCTGTCAGAACCAAAGCAGAGAAAAAGTTCTCTTAATGGCAAGCAGAGTGGTAAAAGGATCACACCGGTGGTACGATTTTCAGCAGTAGTTCTTTGAGGGAGCATTTCAGTATTTCTTGAATTCAATGATATGCCCGTGCCCTACACAGAGCACGATTAGGCATTGCCAAACCCCGATGATTAAGGAACTTATCCACGCCATTTTCACATTTTGGGGGACCATAAACTAAGCTCATCTTCCAGCAAAAAGATCGATCAATCCTAAGACAAACGCACAGTCAAAAAATAGACTGCAGGCAACTTTTTTATATTAATGCTCATTATTATGTTAAACATTTTTTTTTTCTTCACAGGCATCAAAAATGTGATAGTTTGGGGCAATATTAGTGGAAATAACTACATTGATCTGAGAAAAGCCAGAGTTTACAGATATGAGAGTGCTATTTGGGGACCTCCTAACTATTCACGTCCTGTTTTGAGCTTGATTTTTGATAGGTATGGTATATTTTTAAGTCAAGTATACTAACAGTGTTGGGTAAATGTATAATCGTTGTTATAATCCTTTAAATCATCTTAGAAATCATTGTACAAAAATAACTTGACATTATTCACACCCACCTTTGTTTATGTGCTCTATTGAAGAAACATAGAAAATTCCACAGAATATCAATCAGTCAATCCCCATGCCCAACTTATCTGATTTTGCAATTATGAATTTTTGTGTTAGACTATCCTTCAAGTAGCCCACATACTCCTTTAAATTTGTCTCTAAAGCAAGCATACAGAAAGTGAGTCTTCATTTAACACAGAGACAGAGACATGTATCAAATTGAAATCGGTGGGAACATTTTCAAGAATAAGGAATTAAGGTGGTGAGCGGGCCCAGGCCCGTGCTGGGTGCTCTGTCCCAGGAGAGGCAGAACCCAGAAGTGGTGAAGAGCATGGTCTCAAGAACCAAGCCACTTGGATTGGAATTCTCAAGCAGCCACCTATTAGCTGTGTGACTTCAGAGAAGTTCCTTAACCACTCTAGGCCTCAGTCTTTTCGTCTACAAAGTGGAAATGGTCACATAATAAGAGCCTTTAGGGCTGTTGGGAAGATGAAAGGGATCAGCACAGGCAAAGCACTTAGACCCAAGCCTGCCCCAGTCAGCACCCCCAATACGATGGGGTGGGGAAGGGGAGAGGAGGAGGAGTGACTCTGAAGTGTTTTTTTTCTAAGCTTTGCAGCCCTTTTCCAGTTGCAGCATTTCCTTCCCATTGCCCCTTCCTCAGATCAGAGGCACTTCACCCGTGCCCAGAAATTATGTGCCCTGAGCCCACTCTCCTGCAGCATGCTTCCTCTGGGTAGGAGCAGTGTCTCATGGAGCTATCTCCAGCTGGCTTAGCGGGGACAGCCATTCAAGGCTTTGTTCTAGTCTAGCTGAACTACTCCCTGAATTGAAACGTTACAGATTCTAACGACTTAGTTATTTCCCCGGTCTCAATGTGAATAGCTCAAAGTCTTATGATATCATTTTATTTAGGATGAAAGAGACCACTGGTTCCAAAGATAACATCTACATATAGAAGAAATTCTTTGTAATGGAAGTAATCGTTCTTGCAGCCTTTGACCATGTTTGTGTATTTCATATTTGTTATCATGTTTTTCATTTGACGCTTTGGGATTCCTTTCTGCTACGGTTCGTTACTTTTCCACTGATTTTTTATGAGATTGAAGAAGCTTGAATACTTAGATCCTTGACCCAAGGAACATTCTTTTTCACTTGCATTCCTCCCTCCATTGTAAAATTGTTTCTTTGTCTCCTTATAGGGAGTGGGTAAACGGACAGTTTGTGGCAACTCTCAAAAAGCTGACTGAGACAGGAAAACAATTTGGAAGCATCTTAGCTGCACACAGTATAGCCACTACGTTGAAATACTGGTACCAGGGCTCACCTCCTGGGGAGATCGTATCTTTAGGAGTACTAAGTGAAGGTAAATCTGTTTTGTTTTGTTTTTAAACCTTGTATTATTTTCAAACTTCCAGGTATGCTCTGTGCTCCTACTTCCGTTTCCCCACCTCCTGCCTGACATGATCTATAAACTGTCCAGACGTCCAGAGTTCTATTGCCATTTATTCACCATGCATTCATTCAGTTATCCATTCAGAGATCCAGGAGTGTTTGTGCGAATGCACAGGGAGCACACAGGGATCAGACCTGACCTCTGCCTTCAGGAGATCTCGAACAGAGTAAGAAGAGCCAGCTAACAGCAACTAAACCATTCCATTAAGTTTTTCTCACTGCATCCCCGCTGAGGAAGGGAAAGAAAGGTTGATTTTAGGCAGATGGCAGGAAGAATCAGGACAGACTTCAATAAGGAGGTGACACTCCAGGAAGCCTTCAAGCTTGAGTAGTGTTGCTGTGGCAGACAAGTGTGGGAAGAACATCTTGCAGATGCCACAGGAGCAAAGGCACAGGGGCAGGATCCAGAGAGCACAGCAGGACACAGATCTCAGGTGCCAGTGGAAATGTGGAAAGCCTGCTCTCCAGCCACAAATACCAGACATGCATTTTTACAGCCTCACTGCTTTCATCTGCTAAAAACCATTTCAGAGGACTGCTACCATTTTTGCAAAGTAGAAAGAGCGAACAGCTGGTGTTCTGTGTTCTGTGGGTTCTTCTATCGAAAGCACCTCTTTCCTTTGTGTTTTATTTTCTCCCTGTGCAAACTCATTCACGCCTAAAGCTTCAGGCTTCACTCTCTGCTGAGCTGCAGCCTATGAAAACATTGCCACCTAGATGTCGCTTCAAACCAAACTACACCAAACTGAACTGTCTTCCTCTCCCATGTGATCTACCTCTTCTATTCCTTATGTTATCAGGAACCACCATCTTCCCTGTTATTCCAGTGGCTATAGTGCAGCTCAAGGTAATCCCCCCAAGCCCCCCAAGTCAGAATCAATCTGTCTGTCTTCTGTACACACATAGCATGTTGTTCCTCTGTCAGACAGCATATTCCAGCCTGCCCTCACTGGTGGCATGGTTGATTACATACGTCCCCACCATTAGGGGGCATATACCCTGAGGGCAGGGCTGTGGCTGGGTCTCCTTGCTGCTTCACGGTTAGACACTCAGTGGATCTTGTTTCGGTTGCAGTTAAGGTGAGAAGCACCCTTTTACTGAATGAGGTGAATTCAAATCAGCATGTGACCTTTTTTTTTTTTTATAGTTCTTTTTTTTTTTCAATGTTTATTTTTGAGACACAGAGAGAGACAGAGCATGAGCATGGGAGGGGCAGAGAGAGGGGGAGACACAGAATCCTAAGCAGGCTCCAAGGCTCTGAGCCGTCAGCGCAGAGCCCGATGTGGGGCTCAAACTCACAAACCACGAGATCATGATCTGAGCCGAAGTCTGATGCCCAACTGAGCCACCCAGGTGCCCCCAGCATGTGACCTTTTTAGTGTAACAGGCATTTAAAACCTTGTCTTTATTTGTAAACAGTTTGATTAAGCTATGTAGGAATTCACCAGTAAGCAATGGGATCAATATTGGAGGTGAGGAGCACATAATCATTATCTCCCTGAAATATATAGGTAAACTCTCATATGTTGTCCACCTGTAAGGCTGGCTTTTTACAGATAAAAAAGAGACTGAACAGAGAACCTGGGATGCTCTCTAAGGAAAGGCCTTTTAGATCCCAGTTTCTTGACTATCCTCCCATTTTTGTTCTACTGACAACATTTTTGATGACCAGATGGCAAGAATAACTTTCTCATTTGATTGACTCACAAAAAAAGGGGGAAGTTTTATCTGTATGTTGTTCAGTTAGTGGTAAGTATTGTTGATCTTTTTATTTGGAACACATCCAAAGTGAGCCCTGGGAACGGTGGAGAAGTCATCCACTTTCCCATCCATCCCCCCCCCCCCCCCCCAACCCTGGCCCTCACACCAGAGCTACGGACCAGCCACATTCAGGCTAGCAGAGCAAGGCCAGGTGGACAGATGCCTTGGAGTCTTGGGCTACTGAGGTGTCAAGGAAAGGCCACAAGGAGCAGACAAAAGGAATCCAGAAAAAATGGAGGAGAAAGACTGCATTGGCCCCCGAAGCAGAGGCAGGGGGTTTGAACCAAGCCAGAGGCAACAGAAGGCACAACAAGAGGAACAGTAGTTCTTCTTTCGGAGAGAAACACAGAGGAGAGAGTTGTCAGAACTTGGAGAGGTGCTCAGGCAATACTTCTGGAGTAAATGTTTCAATCTTCCCAGGAGAGGAATTGCCAGAAATATAGTTCCGCCATTATCATTAAAAACCATATACGATTTCTGTCCTTGTCTACGGTGCTTAATGTGAAGGGTTTATTGTTCTGAGCACTTTGTTTTGCTTTGCTTTGTGTTTGCTCACTGCAGGCCAGTTTGGTATTCCTGAAGGGATCGTCTTTTCTATGCCTGTAAAATTTGAGAATGGAACTTGGGTGGTTCTTACGGATCTCAAAGATATTGAAATCAGTAATCAAATGATGACCAGAATGACAAGTGATCTAACTCAGGTAATGTCCAAATAAATACAGGAGCGCTGACTGATACTGACTATAAACTGATTTTCTCTGGGCCAAGGCAAATGCTGATCTTCTGTGCATCTTATCCCTAAAAACAATAAGAAGGCGATAAGAGTTTGAAGAAATCAACAGAAGAACACTACTCATTAGGTTATATGATTTCTGGCATGTTAAAAGTATTTGTTGGTTACCGGGACGCCTGGGTGGCTCAGTCGGTTAAGCATCCGACTTCGGCTCAGGTCCTGATCTCGCGGTCCGTGAGTTCAAGCCCCGCGTCGGGCTCTGTGCTGACAGCTTAGGGCCTGGAGCCTGTTTCAGATTCTGTGTCTCCCTCTCTTTCTGACCCTCCCCTGTTCATGCTGTGTCTCTCTCTGTCTCAAAAATAAACGTTAAAAAAAATTTTTTTTTAAATGTTTGTTGGTTACCTAAAAATCAAGATTCAAAGTGCTTTTCTATTGAAGAATGATTAAGTTAGCAATTGTGGTCATTTACTTCTCTGATTATAAAATTTTTCAACAGGAGAAACTTGTTGCACTTGGAGATTTGATCAGCTTCCAGCCCTATGAGTCAGGTAATCTTTTAGATGTGACATTTTATTGAGCTGTTATTAAAAGACTACTAAAATAGTTGTAGAAATGAAATATTACTCAGCCATCAAAAAGAATAGAATCTTACCATTTGCAATGATGTGGATGGAGCTAGAATGTATTATGCTAAACAAATCAACCAGAGAAATACAAATACCACATGATTTCACTCATGTGGAATTTAAGAAACAAAACAGATGAACATATGGGAAGATGGGGGAAAAAAGAAAAGAGAAGAGAGAGAAACCACAGAGAATCTTTTTGTTTATTTTAAGTGTATTTACTTAAGAGAGAGAGAGCATGCACATGCGAGCAGGGGAGGGGCTTAGAGAGAGAAAGAGAAAGAATCCCAGGCAGGTTTCTCGCTGTCAGCACAGAGCCTGACATGGGTCTTGAAGCCACGAACCATGAGATCATGACCTGAGCCAAAACCAAGAGTCAGATGCTCAACTGACTGAGCCACCCAGGTGCTCCACAAGACACTCTTAATGACAGACAACAAACTATGGGTTGATGGAGGGAGGTGGGTGGGACACGGGCTAGATGGGCGATGAGTATTAAGAAGGGCACTTGTGATGAGCACTGGGTGTTGTATGTAAGTGGTGAATCACTGAATTCTACTTCTGAAACCAATATTGCACTGTATGTTAACTAACTAAAATTTAAATTAAAAAAAAAATAAGATCACTATAATCATCCATGAAAAAAATAAAATATTTGTTGAAACTGAATCACTATTTGAGATTGGTAACTATAATCTACATTTTATCACATTTAAATGAAATTATTGACAAAATAAACTACCAAGTTCAGTGTGTCCTTTGAAATAAAATATCTCATAAGAATGCTAAAGAAATTACCTCTTAAAAACACTATGACCTTGGGGCACCTGGGTGGCTCAGTTGGTTGAGCATCTGACATCAGCTCAGGTCATGATCTCACAGTTCATGGGTTTGAGCCCCACATTGGGACTTTGCGCTGACAGCGCAGAGCCTGCTTCAGATTCTCTGTCTCCCTCTCTCTCTTCCCTGCCTCCACTCAGGCTCTCTCTCAAAAATAAACATTTTTAAAAAGCTTAAAAAAAAAAGCACTATGACCTTATAAATGCATATATCATAAGTATTCATTTCCCAGGGCTGCCATAACAAATTACCACAAACTGGGGGGCTTATACAAGGGAAACTTACTCCTTAGTGAATAAATGAGACTAGAAGACCTACAGCAAAGTGTTGACAGGGTCATGGCCCCTTTGAAGGCTCTAGGAAAGCACCCTTTCCTGCCTCTTCGAGCTCCTGGTGGCAGTGTTTGGCGGTCTGGGCTATAGCCACATCACTCTGGCTCTGTCTTCACATGTCAGTCTTCTCTGTGCGTGTGTCTGTGTTTCTTCTCAAATGGACACCAGTCATTGCAATCCAGTATGACCCCCTGTGAACTTGATTAGATCTGCTAAACCTTATTTCCAAATAAGGTCACATTCACAAGTATCAGAGATTGGGACTTCAGCATGTCTTTTTGGGAACACAATCCAACCCACAACATCCCATTCACTTTTAGATCACTTAAAAAAAATTTTTTTTTAGTAAGCTTATTTTTCTCATGGGCAGTTTCTCGAGTCCTAAACTGACAAGGAAATGTTATCATCTTTCTTTAATCTCTAAATATTGAAAATATTTAACAATCAGTGTGGCACAGATTTCACCCAATCTGCCTCTTAGAATGAATTAACTGGTAAAAAGAACTGGGCAGTGGACAGAGGACTTCCTTGGTCCAGACTAGAGAAGTTTTAGTGAGGTCAAAGCATTGCCATAGGGGAAGGGCAGAGAGACTAGACCTCAAGGAAAAGAGATTCTGGGCAGAAAGGTGGGTTTTGGGAATTCAGACCTGGTTCTGCCTGGTAGTCAAGTCACCAGGAATGGGCCAAAGTCAATGAAGCCCAAAGACAGCATGGAATCCAAGGGTATGGACTCAGAAGTCCAAAGAGCAGTCGATTTTCACTGGAACTCTTTTATTCCCAGATTTTTGAGGCCCTCTGTGAGGTTTCCTGCTTTTGCAGGGTAGAGCTACAAATTCCTTTTCTGAGAATGGGGTATAAAGCAATCATTCTAAATTTGACTCCTTTGACTGGTAGTTAGTCCTAAATTTTCCATAATACTTGCATTATAGAGGGTTTTATGAAAAAAGAACAACCTGATTTTATGCTATTTTCATTAACAAAGGTCAAAGCATATATGTGTGTGTGTATACATATATATATGTGTACATATATGTGTGTGTGTGTATATATATATATATATATATATATATATATATATATATATTTGATTGATCTTGACTCTGTCACCTAAAGGTGACCTTGACCAAAACACTGTTCCAGAGATTCCAAGATCAGAGCATTAAAAATAATCAGAATTTTGCTGTTTGAAGATCTCTGCTTATTAACATATCAATGAGATGATTCGTGTATGAGGTTTGTTTATTCTTTTCCATTAATTTAATACATAATTTCTTGACTTTTAGAAACTGACTTAGACGAAAGAGATGAAAAGACCACCTTACCAACCACATACACCAACCAGGAAAATCAAAGTCTCAGATGGTAGGTATATCAATTGAAAAAAAAAATGTCCTTTTTATCCAAGGTTTAACACTAAATTTTGAAGAAAGGAATATGATCATCAATTAACCATGAAGGGGAGGTAAGCCTTTCATCACCCTTATCCTATATTCAAAAATCAGATCATATTTAAAATCTACTAAAACCTGTGAAGGAAATTACCAGCAATTCATTGAGCACCTTCTGTATGCTGGCCACTGTGAGAGACACTGGGGGACACAATAACAGAGTTATGGCCACACAAACACGTCTTGGGAAAGGAGCCATAAGAATATTAAAAAGTAAATGCAAAGATGCACAATGAATTAAAAAGCTCAATAAAGCAAAGCAAGACAGGTCAAAAGTAAAGAGAGTACATAATAACTAATCTGGAAACTCACAAGGAAACAAGGAGGTCCTTGTAATATATGGAGGAAGTTTAGTCATATCTTCAAATTTAGTTGGGACTTACAGTAGCTAAAAATAACCAAATGGTCATATATTTAGTTAGAAACTGTGCTAGTTCTGTCACACATGATGAAAATATTCTAGAGATTATTGTACAACAATGTGTACCTGGTTGATATGCTCGTGTACACTGAAAAACATGTTAAAAAGGTAGATTTCACGTTACATGTTTTTAGCATAATAAAAAAAAGAAAGAAAGAAATGCTAGGTTCTAGAGACATGAACATAAATCAAATGTTGTTCTTGCTCTCAAAGTGCTCACCATCTAGCGTGGGAAACAGCAAAGCTGACTTAAAACTACCCAATTGAGGGGCACCTGGGTGGCTCAGTTGGTTAAGCGTCCACCTTCTGCTCAGGTCATGATCCATATAGCTCGTGAGTTCGAGCCCCACGTCGGGCTCTGTGCTGACAGCTCAGAGCCTGGAGCCTGCTTGGGATTCTGTGTCTCCCTCTCTCTCTGCCCCTCCCCTGCTCGCTCTCTCTCTCTCAAAAATAAATAAAAATTTTTTAAAAATTAAAAAAAAAAAACTACCCAACTGAGAAGGCAGTGGTATGCAGAGAGAGGCCCAGGCATAATGGAACCACATTGGGGGTCTCCTGACATAGACAGGAGTGTTAGCAAAGGCTTTCAAGAAGAAACAAAATGGGAGTGGAGTCTAGAAGGATGAGTAGGAATTACTCACGTCATGTAGTGAAAAGCATGCTAAGAGGAAGAGTAGAAGAGGCTGTGGGAGGTGCACCACCAGAAGGAGACACATGAGCCAAGGAGACATGTCAGGTGACCAAGGCATGACCAGAAGTGTGAACCTGAGGCAGTGTGGAACTGTATTCAGAAGACATTAAATAGAGTAGCTGGGCTAGAGCAGAGGGTCCCAAGAGGATGAATGGAACTGGAAACGGTGGATGGAGGACATCTCCAGTTTGGCTGAATGGTTGGCTGAGAGCTCAGCAAAACAGCCGGTGGATGGCCAGACAAATCACGGAATGGGTGGGTCAGGCTTAGAGAACTAATGTGGCTTTATCATCGGCCCCTAGAGGATGATCACGCAGCCCAAGTCAATGTCTGCAGGATTGTGCTGAGCTCAGTCCCAGACAGAATAGGTACTTTAAGAGGCCCAGGGAGACAGTATCTGCAGGGATCAGAGTGTCAGCACTATTGTTACAATGAGCCTGCTGGTGCTAAGCAGTACTCAGGAAAGGAGTGAGGGCTCCAAGGCCCTTGTGAGGGAAATGAGAAAAACTGGAAGACCTGTCATGATGAAGGTGACTGGCAGCTTTCCAGAACAGATGGAGAAAAGCCAAATTGTAGAGGATCTACTCCTGAGTTTTGACATCAGAACAATCTAAGTGGTTAATTAAAATGGTAGATTCTTAGGGGGCACCTGGGGGGTTCAGTCAGTTAACCAAGCATCCAACTCTTGATTTCAGCTTGGGTCATGATCTCAAGTTCATGAGTTTGAGCCCTGAATTGGGGTCTGCACTGGCAGTGAGGAGCCTTCTTGGGATTCTTTCTCTCCTTCTCTTGCTGCCCCTCCCCTGCGCTTGCTCTCTCTCTCTCTCTCTCAAAAAATAAACAAACTAAAAAAATGTCTTAATGGTAGATTCTTAGACCCTCTACTAAATCATAATCTTACGTAAACTGAAGAATGTTAGTGGTGATAACAAAGAAAATGGGGTTGATCTCAGGTTGTTTCGGGGCTAGCTGTTGAATGAGCATCAAGAATCAAATATCACTCGATAGAGCTTTCCAGTGTGAGTTCGGTGAGTTGTCAAAAAATTTTGTGGGTGACAAAATCAGTATAACCACTGGCATTTTTTCCCTGAACTGGAATAAAATTGATAAGAAAAGAACAGTGAGAAGACCAGAATTTTCTTCCCAGTGCACTTGAATAGAATAGAAAAACAAAGATGAGTGGTAAAGATTAGAAAGGGGTAAGTACTGCTTCCTGTAACTTTTTTGTTTTATTATATGCACACAAGTGCACGTACTGGACTATAATGTAAAATACATTTTTAACTGTAAGTCCTGGTCAACAAAGATGGAAAAACACTGACCTAGAACATTTCAGAGGTTGTTATAGTCTACAGCCAATATGTTTTATTAAATTTTGGTTTCAGAATACAAAGGTAGAATGCATTCTGATCTAATCCAAGATGAGGAAAAAGATCTAGTTATGCCAGACAGTAGGTCAGTCGAGTAAGAAACAATCTCTGTTGTGCTAATGGTCATGATTCACGTTGTCCAGTCTTAGACAATAACGTTGCAGTCAGAAGAACATAGTCCAGCTCTTGAGATGCCATATGAAAGTGATCTGGCATCTGGCAGCTCCTAAAGAGCAAGGCTTTCAGAGAAACTTGGAATGGAAGAAACAACATAGGAGAAAATGAGAAGATCTGCAAAAATCAATGTGTTTTAGATACTAAAATCTCTGTTCTTTTCATTCTCTATTTACTATGGTGGGTTTTTCAGATGTGACTCCTCTAACCATCTCTGAAAACCCATACAGTCAAGCACCCATAAATGGTAGGTGGGAAACAAAACATTAACTAGTCTGTTTGTTATTCTATAAGTAGAACTGGGTAGAAGAGATCAAATTTCCCCCAGATACAGTTCTTTTCAAACCCTTTCCCCATCCCACATCCCCAGGTCCTCAACTTTGCTCACTGATGCTTCTGGAACCTACCTTCCTACATTTATAACCAGGGCTGTGTCAATGACAACTGAATCATTCCCTTAGAATGAATATGTAAGGAAATGGACACAGATAGATCTGTGAGTCCAGATTTTCAAAGTCTATAACCTAGTTGTCACGGTATTGTATGAAAACAAGGCTGATGCAGACTTCTTTGTGGTTGACCAGTCAGGATATTCACCCACGCCTCCACACTTTTATTTAAATGTCCAACAAAATGAACGAATCAATTGTACCTTCCATTCTGAAAATGTACAGTATGATGGGCTTTGAAGTGGGGCTCACCACAGGGAATTGGAATTGGTGCATAGATGAGAAGCAGGGCCAAGAGAATAAATGGAACTGACAACATAGCTGCAAACAAAATCGAGAATGGAAAGCAAAGGAGCCAAGGGACACTGCACATAGAAATAGATTAAGGTGAGGAGGGAGGCCAGAATTTAGTTTTGCTGTATAAAAATACCTAGCAATGGTCTCGTGGTTCAATGTCCCTCATAGATAGAATCCCTCTCACACACACACACATGCTCCCTCAATTGAATCAGATGGAATACAGGAATCCAGGGAACAGAAGAAAGAGGAGAGCAACAAAAGCTAATACAAATATAGGTTATTAATAGATTTTTAAATAGTTATACCTTTTATCCTCTTCCTTTTACAGATTCTGAAGGCAAAACTATGGAAGAGCAATAGAGCATATTAGACCAACTATAAAGTTCTTTAGTAATGTAATAAACACGGAAAGACCCATGAATGTCTGTATTTAGGGAAGAATAATTTGAAAAGATTGGCTTTCATCTTAGACGATGTTATGCTAGACAACGATAGTGACAGCACACACCCACGAAAAAGTGAGCCCGGTCATTTTGTGTTACCCGAATCCACCCATAGGTTTCCTTACTGTCCCATTTTCTCATACAGTTCGGTGTCAATTGCTATTTTGTAAACCACATTAAAATACAGTTGTCAGTCATTGCATCCTTGCCCATATATCCTTCTAGGAGAATCTGCTTCCTCCCACAGGCCATACCTAAGGCATGGACATAAGCAGCCATGTTTGCTCAGCTGGTCTCACCACCTTTGGCTTCATCTGATTGTACCAGAATAAACATACTTTACTCAGAGAGAACCAACTAGGTTTTTTCTCTCTGTGTCCAAAAATTTGCACTGAGAAAAATGGATAAGTAACTTGGTGTCTGGATGATGGTAATGACAAGAAACTAGAGAAGGCCACACATTTCTGCTGTGAGGTCTTCAGAGCTAGTCAGGTTCACCACCTTCATAAGGTCTGGCTGTGTATCCTTTCTCCTTGGGTTTGCTTGGGATAATTATATTTACAATAAATTGCACTTTTACTTTAGCTTAGATTGAATGGGTTTCTGTTTCTTGACACTGAAAATAAATAGAATGTTGAAAGGAAAGCCTAATATTTTTACCATATAATTGCATGGTTTAAGTAAAAATTACAGTCTTTATTAAAGCAGTAGTAGTCAAACCAATATGCTCATATATTTTCAAGCTAATAGAACCCTTTACAAATGCCAATTAGGAGCTTTTGAAAGCCCAGGAGTCATGTTAGAAACTGCTGATATCTGTGCTTTCCATGTAGTTTCAATAGATCTTACAGTACAAATTACTTTCTGAAAATTCAGGGAAATTTTGGATACTTCTTCATTGCTTCTACACCCTTATGATTCAAGCCTGTGACCAACGTCAGCTTGTTTCCAAAGTCAGCACCTCATTTGATGTTATTGTAAAGAAAACTTAATGTCTGTCAATGTTGACATTGGGTGAGGTGTCGTTCCCTGATCCTACCATTTCCCCTGCTTCTCCTTGTGCTATTCTCAACCGAAGCAGTGTGACCACAAAGAACAATAACTGGATGGGAAGTCACGTGGTGCTCTACGCATCACGAGGCCAGTATGTGGCAGCTATTCCTCAATATACAGGGCTTCTTTATGGGAAAACCACACTCGATTGGAAAATGTGGCTCAGACCAAGAAACCTAAGTAAGGCTTCCTATTCCATTCTCCTTGAATCAGGTATGCTAGTCACTTATCAACAGGAACCAGCCAGAAAACCTGGAATAGAGAATATAACCATGAAGATCCATCACCTTTCAAGGCAGTGGTCCTGCCCCTTAGTGATAGGCTTTCCAGTGGGTAAAGCCCTGACCATTCAGATATGGTGAACATCATTGTGAACATCATTCAGATTGGTGGACATCTACAAGGGGCTATAGAGAGACAGGGCAGAGTTTCTCCTTTTTAGAGATGCTGTAGGACACATCCAGTCCCATCCCCAGCAGGCTATTCTTTCTAGCATGAACATAAGCTATTATATGTTTGAAACACTATAGGATGACCAGGATATTCTAGGATAGGCTCCCATCGGAGCACAGACCAAAGTGATATTAATCATTACACATAGTATCACACATTTGTCCCAGATTGATAGAAGATACGGAATTACACCGGAAGGAAAATATTAGCGTTTGCTATTTGTTTGACAATAATGCCGGGACCATTCCGAAAACATCTCTCAGAGAGTTTTGTTTTGTTTCAGCTAAGGCACTAGCTGTCACAGTAGCCTGATAGGTATGGTCGACCAACTTGGGAAATCTCAAGTCTGGTTTTCCCATTAGAAGTAACTTGAATAGGAGGTTATAAAAATGATTTCTCTATGTTATTACAACTGTCATGATAAAGTCATGCGGGAGAAATATTCAGTAGAAAATTTAGAATATTACTCGAACAGAGGCATCATGTGAATAAAGTAATTATTGGTCCCAGAAATATAGGTTAAGTGTATATGTTCTTATAACTACAGCAAGCACTGTTACTTGCTCCCCGTACAGCCCTGTCCCCATTACCTTGACTGACAGAACTCCAATTTAATTGGGATGTACAAAGGCCCAACCCTAGGGATGCATCTTGCTAGATGTCATCTACTCTCACGTCCTGGTGATTGGTCCGGGGGCAGGCATGGGATCCAGTTTTGTGCATTGACACATAAGAAGTCTTCTGGAGGTGTGTGGGAGGCAGACAGGGTTCGAGATGAATAAATGGCATATGGAAAGAAAGCACTTAGGCTTCCACCTACTTCCTTCCTGCTTAAAAATTTGCTCTTCTACCAGGATAGAATGCTTGCAGCTAGGGCAGCCATTTTGTGGCCATGAGGAGACACATCACCAGTATGGTGCCACCAGGAAGGTCGTTGTGTGGAAAGAGAAAAAGCCTGGCACCTGGGACTGAGACCTTGATGAATTAAAAGAGCCTCTGAACCAACTCTGGGCCAACTTCAGAATTTCTGTCAAATGAACAATGAACAACTTTATGGCTTAGGCCTCTGTTAGTTGTTAGCCAATGAATATATACATATATATATGACCATATACACTTACAGCCAACAGCTATGTAACCTGATAGAGAAATATCTTTCAATTTACTATTTGTCTCAGAGGAACAAATAAGAAATGGATTTATATAATTTCAACAACTGACTTCTTTCACTCAGCCAAGCTCAAAACCTTTATTGACTCCTGTATTTGTAATATTCTTCCTAATTCCAGTTAGTAAATGCCTCGTTTGGTCCTAGACCTGTGTTTTCCAACATTAGCATGTATCATAATCATCTTTTTAAACAGATTGCTGGGCTTTACCTCCAGAGTCTCTGATTCAGTAGGTCTCAGGTAGAGCCTAAGAATTTGCATTTTTGGCAAATTCTCAGGTGAGGCTGCTGATCTGGGGAAGCACACTTGGACGGATACTGCCTAGCCTACAGGCAGTCACATCCTAAGTCAGCCATATCCCCAGTTCCCTCCACTCACACCTACACCCCAGACAGTTGAGTCTGAATTTCATTTTCTAACCACAGGATTCCTCTCCATACTCACCAGTAAATTGTTTTAGGTCTCCTTGATGCTATCCAAACTGGTCCGCCACAATCCTGTGAGCCTTAGGTTTGTGCCCTGCCTGCTTTTACTTATACCATTTGCCCTGCCTGGAGTGTCCCCAAACCTGACCTCATTGAAGCCTCTTTGGGTCTCACACAGTGGGTGGCCTTCCCTCTCTTGACCAAATCCTTCTTTGTTTCTTTTTATCTCAGAGAGAAAAAAATTGTGGGACTTCAACACCTAGAAAGAGGTTAAAGAGCCTTTTTCCTCCCTCTGTACTCCCTACCAGGTACAAGCGGGGGATAACATCCCATGTAACTGTCATTTGCTCCTTTGCTGGCCTTAACACAAACATTTTTAACTCTAAAATTGCCTTGGCCCAGAGCCGAACGTTCACTTATTCTGCAGAGGACACAGAAACGTTATTCAGGCTTATGGCTGAGCTACTGGAAGCTAAACCAGTAACCCTCCCAGGAGTAAGTGCTTGCTGCATCCTTCACATTAATTTCCTCCGGGCAGAAACTATGAGCCCATGGACACATCTGACCACCACTTTCTCTCTTCACTGGTACAAAGAAGAGTGATTTCTATACAAAGGGTCCATAAGCAAGGTTTTTGCAGAATGCACGCAGTCTCCTCCCTTCTCACAGGTGTGCTACCTATCCCCGGGACAGTGGCCACAAACTGGAATGTGTCTTGCTCAATAACAACATGCAATGGTCACACTCAAGTAATGCTACCAGGCAAGTTTTCATCCTCGGTGCCCTACAACTACCCATAATTTACCTCTCTCTGGTACCTTTCACTTGCCTTCAGGGCATGACTCTCTCTTGGCTTTCTTCCTATGTAATCTCCATGAAGCGCCTCACTTTTTCCTCAGTATCCTTTGCTGACTCTTCCTCTTATCCCTTCACAAGGTTGGAGAGACTCTGAGGACCTGCCCTCGGTTGTCTTCTCTACCTACACTCATCTATTAGTGATCCTAACCAGTCCCATGACTTTACAAGCCATCTATATGTAAGTAATTCCCAAGACTGTATCAGCAGGGTGTCATTGCTTCCAAACCTCAGGTTCATCTATGCTGCTTAATATTTCCAGTCAAACGGCTAATCGGCAAAGAAACTATCAAGTCCCAAATATGTTGGGGCGGGGCCCCGGGCTCTGCGCTCTTCCAGAGCCCTTTCTCCACTGTGGTGTGGGCCCCGTCCAAGAAAGGGAAGGGGAAGCCACCGAACGTGTCCCCGGCGGAGGTCCAACCCAAAGACTGGCCCGTCCTCTGCAGGCACAAGTGTCGGGGCAGTCCGCCTCCACGTTTACCCGAGCCCAGCCAACTCGGTCACAGTTGAAGTTCCTGGTGCCCGTGTTGGACCCGCGACCGCGTCCCCATGCATCACACCTTCGTTAGCCGGGCAGGCCCTGGTGACAGGCCGCGCACAGCGCGGGAAGACCTTCTCTGCGAGCGCTCTTCAGGTTCACGAGCGGACGCACACCGGGGAGAAGCCTTTCGTGTGGAACATTCGCGGGCGATCTTGTACCATCAAAGGCAACCTGAAGGTGCACATAGGACGCATGGGGCCAACAGCAGCTCGGCACGCCCGGGGGGGGAAGGAGGCTGGCCATCCAGGACACCCGGCCTCTGTTAGGAACTGATGAGAAGAGAGTCCCCGAGAGGTTTCCCAAGGAAACCCTGGCCCCTGCATGGAACGTGGGCCCTGTCGTCTGGAGCCAGTACAGCACCGTGCTCGGGGGAGGTCTGGCCGTGACGACCAATGAAATCTCTGTAATCCGGAGTGGTGGCATCCTGGCCCACAATGGGGCTTGCTGCCTTGGGGACAACACCGCTGTCTCCACGATGGGTGGCTCCCAGTCGGCTATCAGCGACCAAGTGGAAAGCCCGGACGCTGCGGACAGCCTTCCCAAACCCCAGTTCCCTCACTTTCGGAAGAAAACAGGATTGCAGGCCTCTATGCTCTAGAAGAACCCTTGTGAAGCAGAAGGGCCAGGAGAATGACCCGGCTAGAACTGTACTTCCTTTCCCTTTTTATATTTCCTTTTTAAAAGAACCCATCCCTTCCTGTGTGTTTTCTTACTGATGTGCAAATGATGTTTTTACAGTTGCGATCACAGCCTCAGGCAAGGCTTAAAATCAAATGTTATGTTGCTTGGCAAAAAAATAAAAATAAAATAAAAT
This sequence comes from Neofelis nebulosa, assembly GCF_028018385.1. Lineage (NCBI taxonomy): Eukaryota > Metazoa > Chordata > Mammalia > Carnivora > Felidae > Neofelis > Neofelis nebulosa. The sequence continues at coordinate 29,518,575 of NC_080783.1, forward strand.
AAAATTGAAAAAATTGAAAAAATAAAAAAAATTGGAAAAATATTGAAAAACATACAAAAAAATTACACCCCAAAATGAAAAATACAAACCACAACAAAAACAGACTAGATTTTTTTTTTTTTTTTTTGGAAAGAAGCAGGTCTTGCAAAGTAGCTTTGTTACTTTTAACAAACTGTATGCATAAAAACCTTTGTACAACTTGGAGTAACTGTTTCCAAAGACTGGTCCCTTATTTCAAGTTGGAACTTACTGACCTGCAACGGAAAAGACAACTGTTAGCCTAATTGGGGGCTGGGGATGGGGGTGGGTACTATATACTTCCCTGGTAACTGACTATATGTGCATCCATGGACAAGATCAGTCATCTTTAGAGTCTTTTTTTTGTATAACCCCCAACGCTGCACCCATCTTTTTTTCTTTTTTAACTAAGGTGGTAGAATTTCAAAATTCCTTCAACCTTGGAACCTTAAATAGGATGCCCTCAAATGGACTGATTTAAAATTTTTCTAAGTTTATTTATTTTTGAGAGAGAGATAGAGAGAGTGAGTGGGCAGAGAGAGAGGGAGAGAGAGAGAATCCCAAGCAGGCTCTGCACTGTCAGCATGGAGCCCGATGTGGGGCTTGAACTCACAAACCATGAGATCATGACCTGAGCTGAAACCAAGAGTCAGATGCTTCACCGACTGAGCCACTCAAATGCCCCTGGACTGATTTTAGTCCTTAGGGAGTCAGTGTGTGTTGCTGCTTTATCGAAATACAGTTCAGTTGGAGCCCCAAACATACTTCCTATGCTTTCCAGATGCCTCCTTCCTGAGCCACCAGGAGAGGACCCTCAGCTGACTTAATTTGGTTCACATGTGCCTACCCTGATGAAAAACTGGGTTTTCATTCTTGAAGAAACTCATGGGAAGGCATGTTTCTCATAGGTCCACAGACTAATTTGTACGAAAATGTCCTTGGTACGACTTAAGCCAAGTAATTATGAAGATGGTTTTGAGTATTTCATGAAGGCTACGAAGTTGGAACAGGTAAGTCATGGGTGTGAAAGCTTTCATTGGTCTGCCTCATTTATTTTTATTTTTGTAGCCATCATTTCTATTTTCCTATTTTATGACCGCTCAAGTGTTCTGACGCCTTGTCTTCAACCTGAGTTGGTGCAGTGGGAGTGACTGGACATTTAAGATATCTTTACGGGTCTTTGTTTTAAACTCCCCCCTTTGCGTATATGTAATATGCATCAAATGAGGACACATTGCTCTAGTGGATGAACAAGAGAGAAGAAAGAAAGACCTTAATTTCTGAATGGAGAAGTCTCCTATGTGGAAAAGTAGATCAAGACTGTTATCAAAAGTTTGTCTTCGTTATTGCACTTTCTTACGATCCCCCCCCCAAATTTTTTTTGCCACATTGTGCCTTTCCTACTGGAATTGTAAATTGAATACAATTTTAGCACCTGTTTACACTGTGAAGTGGATATTGTCATATTGAATGCATGATCTATGGAGAAACCCCTGTAGTCTTACCTGCTGATGCTGTGTTGTTGGAGGATACCTTTTGGATGGTTTTTTTCCCTTCCCTCCCCGCCCCCCAGAATTTTTTTGAACCCTGTCTTCTAAATTCTGACAATATTCGTTATTAATTTTTGAAGTATGAAAGAAAAGGAAAACCAGTGAGTGTCCAAGGAGGTGGGAAGGTTACTTACTACAAGGGTGACATTGCCTCGGTAGAATCCACCACCAAAGCCTATGCTTCATCTTTGCAGGGTTAGAGGTATAGTTTGCAGTCACCAGTAGTGACCTTCACATAAGCGAGAACAAGACTGATGATGGGACAAGAATGCCACTTTATAAATCTTAGAGTCAAAATAGAACTACCAAGGATACCAGATGTCCGTAGCTCTGACAGTGAGTTCGCTTCCTGTGCAAGCTAGATGGAGGCAAGGTAACAATCCGAAGGCTTAGTCAGAACAAGGAAAAGGATTCAGATGTTTTGGAAATCGGATGGCCTGAAACTCTAACTTTCATCTCCATAAGAAAGCCATATACGATACAGACTGGTTGAGATGGGCAGGGTGCCCTCTTTCTGCTTGGTGCCAGTCTCTCTTGATTTATTTTTTCTTGAGTGCTTATGATAGGTCATTCAGTGCAGGAAGCAAGCACTGAGGACACAAAGCATAATTCTGCTCCCAGTTCTGAGCTGCAGGGTTTCCTCAGCACAAAGCAAGACTCCTACTCCAGCTGGGTGTTCTACAATTTAGCTCAATTCTGACACTATCTACCTGGAGATAAGATCAGATCTCACAGGTAAAGAGCTGTCTTACAAGACTGCCCCCCCCCCACCACCCCACTTAGGTACCAATCAAGTTGTCACCTGTGCTTCTGATCAACCAGCTTACAGATCAGAGGTCACAACAACCCTGTCCCTGGGTTCAATTAATTTGCTAGAGGGGCTCACAGAATTCAGAGAAACATTTTACCTACCAGATTACCAGTTTATTACAAAAGGATATGTAACTCAGGAGACAGATGGAAGGGGTACATAGGGCAGGGTATGGGGAAAGGGCACCAAGCTTCTGCACTCTGTCCAGTGCACCACTCATCCCAGATCTCCACGTGTTCACCAATCCATGAGCTCTCCGAACCTCACCATGTTGGGATTTTCTGGAGGCTTCGTTGCATAGGAATGAGTGATTAAATCACTGGCCATTGGTGAATAATTCCATCTCTAGCTCCTCCCCCTCCCCCCCCCCCCAGCCAAACCAGGGGTAAAGAGTTAAAATTTGGTTCCCCTGGCAACCAGTCCCCTCTTTTAGAAGGGGCCAATAATTGCCTTATTTGCATAACAAAAGGTATGTTAACCCTCTCATCCCTTAGGAAATCTCAAGGGTTTTAACAGCTCTATATGCCAGAAAGACAAAGACCACATACATATTACTTATTATAAATCATAATGTCACACAGGGACAGACAAGAGAAAAGGGCTCTTGTTCCCGCCTTTGAGGAGCTTGCTTTCTATTAGAGAAGAAAAATAATAAGCCAGTCAACCAGTTAATATAAAAAACCAAGAAGACCACAGTTTGTGCTTGCTTATAAGCTATGAATCAAGTAGAGTGATGTATTGAAGCCAGTTGAGATGGGGGGGGGGGGGTCGTGAAAGACCTCAGCGAAGCCTAAAGGATGAGTTTGCAGCCTGTGATCAGTGTCTCCCCTTCTACCCACCCCCACCCATCTCTGGAAAACACCATTCTACTCTCTGTAACTATGAGGTCAACTTCTTGTTTTTCAAAAAAGCCCACATGTAAGTGAGATTGGGTGGTATTTGTCTTTGTGCCTGGCTTACCTCACTTAGCATAATATCCTCCAAGTTCATCCTTCTCGTAGCAAAGGGCAAGATTTCCTTCTTTTTGAAGGCTAAATAAAACTCTATTGTATATGCATACCACAAAGTCTTTACTCATTCATCCGCTAATCAACACTTAGGTTGTTTCTGTATCTTGGTGACTGTGAGTAATGCTGCAATGAACATATGAGTGCAGATATCTCTTTGAGATACTGATTTTATTTCCTCTGGGTATATACCCAGAAGTAGGATTGCCGGATCATATGGCAGATCTATTTTTAATGTTTTTGAGAGATCTCCGTATTGTTTTCCGTAATGGCAATACCAATTTACGTTCCTACCAACGGCACACAAAGTGTTCCCTTTTCTCCATTCTAACCTGAGTCGATTTTCGTAACAATTTTTCCTTGAAGTTGTTCATGCGTATGTAAATATGTGTACAAAGCCATCCTGTGATTTACATAAGGGACTACGTACACATGTTAGGGTGCAAAGTGTCAAACCCCTTCTTTCTCTCTTGGGAGTTAGAGTCTTCGCATGTATGTGCAAAAAGCTGTCAGATAGAGGGTGAACAGAACACTGGCTGCCTCAAAAATCAGTCCCCGTGCGCAATAAGCAATGGTCACCGAGTCTCTGGTTGGTGTGCAGCCTCCTATGTCCAAACCAGGGCATGCTGGGATTGTGTGGGAAGTTTGAACCCTCTGCCTCCCTGCTTCCTCAAGGTGGGGCTGCTCTGTTTCAGGAGGCAAAGAATATCAATTATACATTACGACTTACGGGACCTACTGTCATATGCCAGCGAAAAATGCCCCCTCACTGAGGATCTATGGTGTAGTACAATCGCAGTAACTGGCTTTGATTTATAACCCAAATCATCCTATGAAAAAGAAAAAAAATCTTACTGTGACCAAGCCTACCTGAGCCTGAACCGGGAGGTGCAACAGTTAACTAAACCTTTCCAGAAGTAAGTGAAACCAAAACAGTCCTGGGAGCCCTCAGCCTCTCCCAAACCAGCCAGACTTGCAGCTCAGACTATCAGTTGTTCATGCTCCTGTGCTTACGTTACTTTCCGACAAACCATGGTTCATTTGTATGTACTTAAATACTTGTCTGTTCAATGATGTCATTTTGACTGGAACTTTGGACATTTGTTTTTGTTGGTGGCGCTACGATTCTTGAGCTACATAATTAATCAACACCAGAGGGCTGCTCAGATCTCAACAGTGCAGCGTTTAGTAAAACATCCCTCTATCACCAATGCCTCTGATACTATATTCCTCGATCCAGATATGGTGGAACATGAACCTCATAAGTACGATTTCAGCTTTGAGTCTACAACACGCAAAAGACAGAGATTTCACATGAGAGAAACTTACTCTCTTCCCACATTGTCTTATCTGTTCCCAGAAAAATCAATGTAATTTATCTATGAAAAGGCAAATGGCGGGTTGTTTTTTCCCCTCCTCTTGATCCACGTGAGCCCCATTGTTAATCAGTTTTTCATTCTTTATTTTTTAAACACAGAGTCAATTTTATTCTTTTTTTTAATGTTCATTTATTTTTGAGGGAGAGAGAGAGAGAGGGAGGGAGAGAGCATGAGTGAGGGAGGGGTAGAGAGAGAGGGAGACAGAGAATCTCTGACAGTGCAGAGCCCGAGGCGGGGCTCATACTCCTGAACCAAATCGTGAGATCATGACCTGAGCCAAAGTTGGAGGCTTAACCAACTGAGCCACCCAGGTACCCCCATTTTTCATTCTTTAAAAAGTCCCAAGTTTGAGTTTAAGAAACCAATAGTGTGACACTAATACTTCTCAAAAAGACAGGAATACATTGACTATCCTTGGATATCACACTTTTGAAAACTGATTTTTACGATGAGATATTCTGGAGTGGATTCATGACCACTTGTCATAATTGTTTTAAGTGCCTCAGTTGGGACCATGGACTCCCAGACATTCTGGCTCTTCAGGGCAGAGAAGTAATATACTCATTAAATAATATACCCACGCTTTGGGTTCTAACCCTTTTGAAAGGCATGTTAAAATCAGCTCTTTACTTCCCCGGCAGTCTGAAAACATTAGTAAAGTTCTAATATATTTGGTTCCTGAGACGTCACTTTTTAAAAATTTATAAAACCGTATTAGGATTCCAACAGGTTTATTCTTCATCTGAATTTCTTAAAAAGTAAAGACATTTTCAGGTGCTACTCAAAACTTCAGAGGAAATGTGTACTTGTGACAAATCATTCCCATTTTGAAGACCTGCTTTATATTTGGTGACTTTTAAACTGTGTAGCGATACCTCTGAATTTATAAAAGAGTTAATCAAATGAATTAGATTTCATTCCCAGGTCACTCTTATCTGGGATGGCCAGTAAGGTGGCCATTAGCTGGGATGTGGAGGCTTTTTTACCGGTCATAATCTCTACGGCAACCCCTGCTCTCCATAGCACCCAGAAGACGCTTTACTTGCCTCTCCTACACATGAAAGTAATGCAGAAATAGCCATTGAAACAGAGATGTAGGAGTAGCCTTAAATTATTCAAGATCTTTATTACTAATGAATGCACTTTTGTGAGGCCTTAAAAAGGGTGCAACTTCAATGTCATTGTTTTACAGGCAATTGCTGCGCAGTCAGAACAAGACATCAGCTCTCCATAGGAATGCCACGTCTGGAAATCTGTTATGACTCAGCTTTTCCCTCTTTCAAAACTGCCGAGTAACCTATACGGACTGTTTGCTAAACTGCTTCTTCCATAAAGTCCGAAAGGTAAGGAGTTGACGGGAAGGTGGATCAATTTCATCTCCAGCTGTACTGTTGATGGTACAGGAGGCTGAACCCCTCTCACCTACCTGGGGGCTTTAGGAAGAGCTCAAGGGAGCAGTTGTATGCCCCCAAGGAGTTCTAATCTGATTGCCCTTGCTAGAACTTTTCAAAACAAATCTTATTGAATATATTTGGAACTTTCCTAGTTTGGGGCAAGTCAGGGATGATCACTATCGCTCTCATTTTTAAATAACTTATGTAATCAATTTTTGTTTGCAAAACTGTGCCATTAAATAGTTCATTCATTAGAAGAGGAGGAAAGTGCTATTTAAATTTAATTGTCATGCAACTTTAAATTCTTTTTTATGTTTATTTATTTTTGACACAGAGACAGAGCGTATGTAAGTGGGGGAGGGGCAGAGAGAGAGAGGGAGACACAGAATCCAAAGCAGGCTCCAGGGTCCAGGCTCTGAGCCATCAGCACAGACCCAACGCGGGGCTCAAACCCACGAACCAGGAGATCATGACCTGAGCCAAAGTGGGATGCTCAACCAACTGAGCCACCCAGGCACCCCAATTGTCATGTAACTTTAAAAAACAGTTCTCAACTGCTTATGTTAAAAAATGGGGTTTTTTTCTTAGAACTGTGTAAGGTTTCTTATAGCATAATCCATTAACTTATTCTTTTTGATATAAGTTCAAAGATATATATATGTATTTATTTATTTATATTTATATGTAGTCTGAACAATAGTTGCAACATGAAACAGCAGGTAGCTAATTGACTACTCTCTTTAAAATAAAACATCAATTGAATTCTGTGTTCAATACTCATATATGCATATTTGTGATAAGGTGTTCAAATGGATAGTATTTGTCAGGAATTTAATACATCGATTATTTAGTATAGTACTGCTAGAAGCTTAAACGTTGAGAGCTTCAAATTTTGCCCTTAAAAATTCAAGTAAATTTGCATTTTCTTGAAATGAGAATCTAATCTCCTGCTAAAATTATAATGCCTCAAAAGTTCTAAGTATTCACATATTAGTCTCAGAAGCTGTTCTCAATTTCTGAGGTACAGCTCCGAATCCCTACAGGCATGGCCAGTATAAGAAGCCTCTACCCCTATAGTCCTTATTTTTATTCTCCAAGGAGAGTACACAGGCTCTCTGAACACCTTTTCCTCATTGCTTCACAGGGGAAATGGCTTTGCTTAGCGGTCTTTTTGTTTTCCCCCCTTTCCCCTTCCACTGCAAAACCTTTCTGCTTAAAATATGGATTTATTTCCAGTTCCAGGGGCCCTCTTACCAACTGCCATTCTAAGAAATTCCTGAAATGGATCCAGATAAACAAGGTGAGTACTACTGTCAAGTTTCTGAGCACAGTCTGTAAACAAAAAAAATTAGGCACAGATGCTGTATTTTCATACCTCTGAGTTACAGAACAGTAGACGTTTGGCATCTGGCTGAAAAAGAAACCAGTGGGTGATTGAAAAGATATTCTTTCTTTTTTTTTTTTTTAAACAGAAATTCATAACGTATGGAAGAGAGTTTAGTCTATTGTCCCCAAAGCACCAAGAGTAATTTAACAAAAGATTTGTTCTCAATATAATTACACTTTAAATTGCTATTCACATATAGCTTGTCTTATTTTTGTATATTTTCTTGTTTACTGTTAAAATGACATCCTTGTACCTATTTTAATGTCAAGGGTAAGTTCACAGTATTATGGGGGCCCAAAGTTGGGGGAAAGGTCTCACAGCTGTCACTATATAAATATTTGATAAATGGGTATGGGGACACCAGTGCCCCTTTCTACCAATATTTCTGAATGCCAAGGTAGGCCCAGGACTGGCTCGTGACATTTTTATTGCTGAATCGAGTTTCAGCCCTATTCTGCTACCTGAAATCTAGAGTGTTCACTTGCTTTACGTAAACTTCGGTCATATCTCAAGTGATTTATCTGAAACGACATATGGATGAGTCAAATCATCTTTGGGCTTCCCAAATTGAAGCCCTCATTGTAATAAGCTTCATACGAAGAGGTAGATAACCCGTTCAAAGCCCGACGTTCTCTCCCTAAAGGGATGCCTCCCGAGTTTAGTGTCACCAGAATCACCTGGAGCCTTTGTTAAAGTGCCACGCCCCACCCCCAGAGTTTGTGACTCAGTAGGTCTGGGCTGGGGTCTGAGAACACTCGTGTCTAACAGGCTCCCAGGCGGAAGCTGCTTGCTGGAAGCCCTGAGGACCACCGGCCAAAAATCTCTCTTTCTGGATCATCGCACTAGAGATGATACACAGCTGAAAGATAGGTTATTGCATTCTGTCTCAGTAGACATATTGATGTGCTGACACGTATTGATCTGGCTAAGCAAAAATAAGAATCGTTTAAAGCAACACGTGTTTCCCAAATTGCTTCCATGAACAAGACCATATGTAGCTTGTATTATTATTTCTTTAAGCATCTGAAACTACTCTCTTCATAGCTTTGAGCCTGAGACGTCAAGCGATTTCTTCCTTTCTTGAGTTTTCTCCCACCAGCAGGAAAGCAAAAAAAAAAAAAAAAAAAAGCCTTTAGGAAGCAGAGCTGGTAGTGAATCACCTGGGATACTCATTCATTTGCCAGGCTGTACTCTGTCACAGCTTGCCGCGCTATGCTGCATAACTTCATCAGAGGACGCTGCAAAACGCAATCTGACAGGAGTGCACTGGGCCAGATGGTAGGGCAGCTATAGAATCGCTCTTGCACCCATGACAGCATCTGGGAACCCGCAGAGCCCCTAGTTTGCTGATTTTCGATATTCCCTTGTTGCATCGGAGTGGAGCCAGGGCACAAAAACTGGCCAGTTTCCAGAAGGAAAGACAATGTTGGGCATTACATTTTTGTAAAACTATTTCCACACCGTGATGGCTGCTCTCAATTTGTTTTCCTTCTCCAGATTATAGGGCAGAGGGGTTTCTGACTTCTCCATACTCCAACACTGGACTCATCTGAAAACTGGAAAACATTTTCCAAACATAGGGAAATATTAAATAACAAAAGATTTAGCACAAATTGTAGCTTCTTTGATATCGTTGCATCTGTTCAAAAAAGGGGCGGGCGGAGGGAGATGTGGCGAGTTCATAGGATTGCTTGTGTAATGACGTTTTAAGGCACATTTACCTGAGGTAAATGGCTTCCGCTCATGATCGTGTATCGATCACTGAATTCGTGTACGTTCCAGGAGAGGCTTTTGGTGGCTCTAACCCCCAAAGGGTGGATCTGACCTCGTTCAGCACCATAAGCCCCTCAGTGGTTTAGCATAGTGGCTGGCACTCCGTATCCATATGTGCAACAGCTAGAACTTTCCCCCCACAACCCTCCAGGGCACGAAACATTATCTTCTCAACCAAAACCAGGGCATTGTGGCTTGGTAGGTAGTTCAGATCCAGTTAAGTTTGGGAAGGAGCCATGCCTTAAAGACAGACAAAAACTTCTAAGCTTCTTATGCTGAACATCCCATCCAAAGTATTCAGAATTTCTTGTACAGGAATGAGCCTCTCGCCCCCTTCGGGAAAAAGAGAACCGTAAGTACTAAGAATTCAAGAAACCAGAGATATCCTCTATGAACAATTTGGCAAACGCTCCTAGAAATTAAGCTCCACGGGACAAGGATTTGTATCTGTTTTGTTAATTGCCATAGTTCAGAGGCCTGGAATCGTGCTGGGGCCATACAGTAAGAGTGCAATAAACATTTGCTGAACAAATGAATGGATGGAGAGTTCTGTGCTGTCTTCATTTATAAATATATGTGTGTACATCTGACTACAATATATTAACAAAGTTGAGTTTATATTCTACACAGAGTCTTTTATCCTATTTGTTTCACAAGCTGTTTCCTTTTTATTTAAAATGTTTCATTTACTTAGGGGCGCCTGGGTGGCGCAGTCGGTTAAGCGTCTGACTTCAGCCAGGTCACGATCTCGCGGTCCGTGAGTTCGAGCCCCGCGTCAGGCTCTGGGCTGATGGCTCGGAGCCTGGAGCCTGTTTCCGATTCTGTGTCTCCCTCTCTCTCTGCCCCTCCCCCGTTCATGCTCTGTCTCTCTCTGTCCCAAAAATAAATAAAATAAATAAAAAAACGTTGAAAAAAAATAAAATGTTTAGTGGACTCAGAGGGTACCCTCTAAGGTCACTTGCAGCCTAGGACATTTTTGTTGTTGTTGTTGTTGTTCGCAGGTAGGAAAAAGAGCTCTAAGACTGTTTCCTCACCTGCAACAGTGAGCTACGTGATCTCTCAGATCCCCCTCTTGGATGTGGGGCTTATCTAACGAGATGGTCTTTTTATTTATGATATTTCATCCTTTCTTTACAGATGCTCTTAACAGTATTGAGAATTCCATTTACAGAACAGCCTTCAAATTACGATCAGTGCAAACTCTGTGCCAATGTAAGTACAGGCTCTCGTTAAAAACTCGAAATCATCTGATCCTGATGTGTGATGTGAAATTCCAAGAGAAAACAAGTACTCCCCCATGTGAGCGACTGCTGGGTCCGGAAGGTGTGATCTGTGCATTCACCACATTAGTAACAGAGAAGGTGGAGTGGGGAGGGGTCGGGGGGGGGGACACACCTTGCGTGTTCCACACGCGCGTAGCTTCACCGACAGGAGACGATAATTCGTGGATGAGGATTTTATCTTAATTTTTTTAACTTGGTTTCTGGACATGTTTTTGCTTGTTTCCTTTTCAGGATAACAATAGTGACACAAAATAAAATTACAAAATAAGTTAGTTTGGAATCTCCGCTTGTAGATATAAGCATGACAATTTTAAATTCCTTCTACCACATAAGATTTGCATTTGAAATTGTACCTCTCTCCCTGAACGTGCAAAAGTATATTCAGATGAATAATCCTTGGGCCACAAATTTTAAAACTATCTCAAGAGTTCTCTGAGAACTGCTTTTTTTTTCTGCATTAAATTTGTATCTGCTTAATTGCTATGATTTTCTTTTCTTATACTGTCATCATAGGCAAACTAAGGTAAAATGTGGTAAAGATGTTTATTTATTAAAAATTCTCCAAAATGAAATAGACTGGGCTCTCGCTGTGAAAAATAACAGGGATTCAACATCTCTAATAAGTTCTGTATTTTGCATTATAAAATCTCCTCATACTAAATGAAGTTGTGTTACACATATGACATTTCTCCTGAAGGCTGAAATTTTTTTAGGGGTTGCCTGGGTGGCTCAGTGGGTTAAGCAACTGACATCGGCTCGGGTCACGATCTCGCGGTCCGTGAGTTCGAGCCCCACGCCGGGCTCTGTGCTGACAGCTCAGAGCCCGGAGCCTGCTTCGGATTCTGTGTCTCCCTCTCTCTCTCTGCCCCTCCCCTGCTCACACTCTGTCTCTTTCTGTGTCTCAGAAACAAATAAATGTTTTTTTTTTAATTTAATAAGTAAAAAAAGAAACTTTTTCATAGTTTACCTTCTGCCTTACAAGTTCTAGAGACCAGTGGTTTTCAAATTATGCTTTCACAAAGTGCACATGGATGCTATTGAACACAGCAGGAAAGGACGTGGGAAAGGAAAGTACAGGCAAGTGAGGGAAATGTAAAAGATCATCTCTTCAACCGATACAACTCGTTTTCTCTATTTTCTCTACTACATTCTGTAAAAGGGTCCTTTGAAGAAAGATTCTCGGCTTTTTAAAAAGATTTATTATTATTATTATTTTTTTTTTACTTAGCAAGGCAGACAAACTCACTTGTAAGTATTATTGACTCTTCCAGGAATCAACAAAAGGCAAAATATGCTCACTGAAGGTTTATGCTCAATTATGCTATTTTCTTGGGGAACTTCTCCATTAAAGAAAGTTAGCAGGGAATGTCTGTGTAAGCCCCCATCATCAACGCCTGAGTACGTACAAACGGCACAATTTGAGGATGTACCTTTTTGAACTTTTTATTACCCCTGGCGTTAGAAACCAAGAATAAATAATACTCCTGGGAATATGAACAATACACAAAACCAGTATTTCAAAGTTCTGCCTAGAAGCGATATCCAAACAATAATCTGAAACAAAAAAGTCCCCAAACCAGAGATAAAGCACACGGTGAGCTGCAGACGGCGGGATCCCAGAGCATCGCGCATAAATCTTGTGCTGAGACGAACAAACGCGCTCCACCGTTATCTGTTTTGCTGTGATACCGAACTCGTGGCAGGGGACAAGAACGCCTTGCTTACCGCATGCCAGGCCAAGGGGATGCGTCTTGCGATTGAGCAACGATAAAACGGTTTGCGTCCTCCACCACCTGCAGCCAGGGTTTTATTAAAGCCACATCCTAAAACCTACTCCTCCCTTCTGCAGACTCTCTTTGAAAGCAGTATCAGAGAACAAATAAAAACTTTTATTATACTTGCTAGATTCCTTATCTGCGAGGCTGATTTACGAGGTAGAGAAAAGCGCAGGGTCTTATTTCACACACTGGAGCATTTTCAATGCCAGCAGCTCTGGGTGCCACTGACATCATCTGTCAGATGGTGCAAGTGGGTGTTTATTAATTTTGTCTGTTATCCTCTGTCGGCAAGAAACCGTAGGGTTAGCTCTATTCCATTCTTCCTTGAATTCATTGCCTTGTAAAATTTTTAGGAGGTGGTAAAAAAAAAAAAAAACATAAGAAATAAACCATTATTTTTTGTAAGCAACTTTATTAAGTGCCTTCCCTAGATAATAATACCGATGGAAGGGAGATCAACAAAAAGAAATATTACTGAGGCAAGGAAGCGACTTAAAGAGTCTCATAATTCAGCAACTGCTCTTTATTATAAAGATCACGGGTTTGTTTGTTTGTTTTTTTTTACCTTAGGCAATTGCATTTTAACACAATATTCCTTCTGCAGCAAAGGTGCAGACATGGAAAACTATATTTGAACACAAAAGGTAAATTTACTCAATTCATTTAATAAAGAGTATAAAAATGTTTTTGCCACTTTTCAGCACAGTGCCCTAACTTTCTTGGAAGGCTGTTTTTCAAATTTCTCACATTTTCCCCTTTCAACTTCATTCTATAAAGCAACATCCTAGGGGCGCCTGGGTGGCGCAGTCGGTTGAGCGTTCGACTTCAGCCAGGTCACCATCTCGCGGTCCGTGAGTTCGAGCCCCGCGTCAGGCTCTGGGCTGATGGCTCGGAGCCTGGAGCCTGTTTCCGATTCTGTGTCTCCCTCTCTCTCTGCCCCTCCCCCGTTCATGCTCTGTCTTTCTCTGTCCCAAAAATAAATAAAAAACGTTGAAAAAAAAATTTTTAAAGCAACATCCTAGAGGTTATGCTGGCAACAATCTGGTAACAATGCTGTACTAACAGATACGCTTTTCCAAAATCAAATCTACTATCAGAAGAATAGGGCCTGAATTCTACACAAGAGATATGCATCCAAATAGTGGTCGTATCTAATTCCTTTTATTTTTATTTTTTTTTATTTTTATTTTTTTTTTTTTGGGACAGAGAGAGACATAGCATGAACGGGGGAGGGGCAGAGAGAGGGAGACACAGAATCGGAAACAGGCTCCAGGCTCCGAGCCGTCAGCCCAGAGCCCGACGCGGGGCTCGAACTCACGGACCGCGAGATCGTGACCTGGCTGAAGTCGGACGCTTAACCGACTGCGCCACCCAGGCGCCCCTCTAATTCCTTTTAAAGAAAAGAGCTGCCAGGGCACCTGGGTGGCTCCGTTGGTTAAGCGGCCGACTTCAGCTCAGGTCATGATCTCGGGGTCTGTGAGTTCGAGCCCGGCGTCGGGCTCTGTGCTGACAGCTCAGAGCCTGGAGCCTGTTTCAGATTCTGTGTCTCCCTCTCTCTGACCCTCCCCCGTTCATGCTCTGTCTCTCTCTGCCTCAAAAATAAATAAAAGTTAAAAAAAAAAAAAGAAAAGAGCTGCGATTAAAAAAGTCTTAATTAAATGCTAGATGACATTTGCTTTATTTGAAGTCTTTATATGAAGGTTTTGTTCCCATTGGAAAATAAGACAACTTTTCGTTTGCTTCCTACAGTGGACTTGATGGACAGCTCTCTGATTCAGCACATCCTCCTACGTCACAGTTTCTGGGAAGCAAGAGAGAGCCCCCTCTCTGTGCAGCAACTCTTTAAGGCTCTTCAGGAGCTGTTTCAGAGAGTCAGGGCGGAAAATCCAGGACAGGTGCATCCCAGAGCTTCAGAACTCACTCTGAGCCTTCTCACAGCGATGTATGACAGGTGAGCATGTGAAGGTCACACTGTGACCTCAAGGGCAGTGTTTAGTCACCACTGGTCAGTGACCATTTGGTGTTGTCTAAGGTTTGCTTAAGGTTTGATACATGAGAAGGCTTCTTTGTTGTCGGCAAATGTATTATTCATTCAGCAGAGGAACGAAGAAGCACACGTTTATCAGTTTCACTAATACAAAAGACCCAGGGGTAGCAAAAAGGGAAAAAAAACAAATCCACATTACTTTTGCTTCACACAAACTCGTTTCCACTCTAGACACACACACACCTTTTGCCAGGGTGATTGTATGCCTATACATGGAAAAAAAATCACACTTTTGTCTTGAGTTCCTGGTAGCTTATTTGTTTGCTCATTTCCTTGTAAGCAATGATCAGTTTTTGTTTTGTTTTGTTTCTCAGGTGCATTAAGGTTGAATAACCTGTGTGTGGGTGGCTAACCTATTGTCTTAGTCTGTTTGGGATGCTACACAAACGTACTGTAGACCGGTGGCTTAAACAACAAACGTTTCTCATGGTTCTGGAAGCTGGGAAGTCCAAAGCCAAGGCGCCGGCCAGTTCAGTGTTTAGTGAGGACTAGCTTCCTAATTCACAGAGGACTACCTGCTCACTGTGTCCTTATGTGGTGAAAAGAGTGAGGGAGTTCTCTGAATTCTCTTTTGTAAGAGCACTAATCCAGTTCATGAGAGCTCTACTCTCATGAACTAATCACCCCCCAAAGTCCCACCTCCAAATTTCATCACATTGGAAGTGAGAATTTTGAAATACAGGTTTTGGGGGGACCCAAACATTCAGTCCATTGCACCTGTAAGCCAATTTAGACCATGTCAAAGGCTTTATTGCTCATGCCATCAAGTAAATGGTGTGTGTCTGTGTGTATGTCTGTGTGTGTGTGTGTAGGTATGTGTGTGCTTCCCTGGCTCTGGGGTCCACCGTTCTTCTGTCCCACTTCATTTTGTTTACCTTATTTGGTCTTGACCTCATCCTGTAGAATGGACTTCTAAAAATCATAGTAAATATTAAACATTTGGAAAGTACAGAAAAGAGTACAGAAGAAGAAAAGTCACCCTGAATCCCGCCTTCTGAGGCAACCACAGTTTAACCATCTGGAAAATGGTTAAACAAAAGGAAACAGTGTTTCCTTTTCCAGTTTGTTATTTATTTTTTTATTGCATAAATAATATAGCAACATGTTTTCAAGCTATTTTTTTCATTATTTCAGATTCCTTAAACATTATGCTTTCGACTATCGTTTCTAATATCAACGCCTGCCTCTAGAAATCCTCCTACCCGTGAGACATTGTTCTGCGGGTTTGAAACTGTGAAGCCAGTGAGCCAAGAACAGTTAGGCTCTACGTGAGGGCCCATGAACTGGTGGATTTTGTATATAAATGCTTGCTCCTTTTGTCTTCCTTTTGTGCTTGTATCTTTAGTTTCCAGACATGTGTATCCTAAGGACTTGACCCGGCCCGCTCTGTGAAGACAGGGGGTATCCCTGTTTCCCTGGTGCCTAGTACAGTGCTTAGCACAGAGGAAGCACCCAATAAATAATTGTTGGGCACATGAATGAATGAATGAATGAATGAACGAATAATGAAATATTTTAAGTCAAGTTTTACTCTGTCAAAAATCTAGATAGCGGAAAACAGACCATGAAAAATGTGAACTTGGAACACAAGGTCAGAAGCGTCCGTTCATAGTGATTGTTTTTATAACCCACGTCACCCAGAAACACCCTGCCTTTCCCATCTTGGGCTCTGTGTTTTGTTGCCCTGCAGCACGGGAACGGGCTTGCTCAAGCTGGCACCTGTGGCTGCTGCCCTGATTGCTCTCTGCGGGGATAGCCCTCTTACGAAATACAGAGGTAACATACATAAGAATTTGCGTGTATGGAGTGCAGTGACCTCCGAATCTCCAACACACTGTCTCCTTCACTCATTCCTATTCTCTGCCATGTGGCTCTTGTTTGATACGTCCTCAGCGCGGTGCAAGTTTTCAAAATGTCCATCTGTATGTTCTCATTATTCATAACTTTGTTATTCTTGCTCCTTATTCGTGTGGGAATTATCCAGACACAAGTGGTTATTATTCGTTTAAAGACTGGGATTCTCCTCGCATGGCCATTTTCCAGCCTCCTGGTCTTCATCACTGATGTGCTGAATTATCAAGAGGTTGAAATGTGAATTGCTTCTCATTAGTCATCGTATTATCTAATTTGGGAAACCTTCAAAACAGCAAGCAAATAATCAAGAAATATACCTTTCCTTTCCGTTTCCCTTCACACCTACAAATAAACTGTTTAGAATTCAAGGCACATATTCTTCGAAGATGTATCGCAAGTATTCAATTTAAAGATTTCTTTCTCTCCTTGTATGTCTAGCTCTTTTTCAGCTCTATGCAGAAAATAACAGGGGAGGTTATGATTCTGGGGCACGCATGACTCGAAGGGTTTTGAGAAACCTACTAACAGATCTACAGCAGGTAAATCTCCAATACTTAAGAATTCTAAATGTGTTCCAGTTATATTAGCCACCTTTGTTATTAAGGAATATGGTTTTCTACTGTGTCAATTCTATGTTAATGTAGTTCTCCATGCAATCCCTCCCCTCTATAGCCACTGCTCTTATCTGAGCATAGGCCTCATCTTTTACAATCACTTCCTAACTAGTTTCCCCAACTCAAGCTTCTCCTCCCTCCAACTCTGCCTCCACCCTGCTGTCAGTGACTTTCCAAAATGCAAATGTCACCCGCGTGCCTAAAATTCCTCCTTGGCCATTCATGTCTATTGAACAAAGCCTAAATTCCTTAGCATCATATGAACAGCTTTCCTGGGGCAACTTGGTGGCTCAGTTGGTTGAGTGTCTGACTCTTGATTTCGACTCTTGATGTCAGGCTCCTTGCTGAGTATGGAGTCTGCTTGAGATTTTCTCTTTCTCTCCCTCTCCCCCCACCCCCCGCCACCGTCTGCCCCTTTCCCCTCTCTTTCTCTTAAAATAAAATAAAACAAAACGAAATGAAATGAAATGAAATAGAAAAAGAAAAGCTTTCATGATTTGACCCAATCCTTCTCTTTTCAAAAAGAGATAAAATCATGATTTTTATAGGAATACAAAATGAACATGTGTCCAAAAAATGTATTTAACTTGTTAATTGAAAGAAAGCATCAGCAAGATGTTACAAGTAGTTAAAAGAAATAGCCCAAGAACAAACAAAATGATAGATAAGGAATATTAAAATGAATTTGCAAGTGGATGAAAGATTGACTTTTGGGGGACGAGGGGGAGGTTGGTCATCAATCAGGATGGAATTTATTTGCATGTCTATAGATGAGAATTATTTGTATTTCAATCTGGTTTCTACTACAAGTTAACTTTAATTTTCTACAGAGTTGTAAAATAACCTAGTCACATGATATGTAATGATGCATGTCTCTGTAGGTTCCAGAATCACCATTGAAAAGATATCCAGTGGTTTCTTCTGTTTGTTCCATAGTGTTTAATTTTTTTCTTACCTTTTGTGCACTGATTTCACTCCTTTGTATCAAAATCCTTACCCTGCCCAACATGTACCAAGTTCTCCATGCCTGACTTGGTTCCTGACTGGTGTGGTTCCTTCTATCTCCAACAGCCTGCGTCTCTTTTCCCTTGGCGAATACTGTTCATGTCTCAAGTCATTTAGATTATTAGTCACCTCCTCACTAAAAGCTCTTTAACTCCCTGTGCATAACTTTGCTGTCAAATTTTGTTGCATTTATTGCCAGATATGTGGCTTCCACACTAGGCTGCTTCTCCAGGGGAAGGATTCTATTGCATTCGTGTTCACGTCTCTGATGGCTTAAAAAGTGCCTGGTAGTAAGGCCTTCGACAAATGTTTAATGAAAGTATAAATGAAATTCAGTCCTGAATACTCAAATAGTTAAAATTTGCATCATTTCCTGTGCTTAAAGAATGTACGAATGTACTGCTGTTTTTAGCCTTGCCAGGTAAGGGAATTGAACCTCCTTAAAGTAAGTATGTTACTTAAATGTTAAACTGATAATAAATGATGTGTCTGAGCAAGAACTTCTACGAATGGATTAAGCAGACTCCAGATTGTCTTCTGTGGAAGTGGTTGCTCTCCCAGCGTAACTTTTACCCATTTCGAGAATGTCTCTACTTTTTTTCCAGCCCCTGTAAAATCCCCACACTAGGCTTTCTGCGCTACGATGCCATTAAATGGCTTTCTATCATTTTTCTCCTGGGTCTCCCTCCTGGGTCCCCTTCCTCCCTGTAAGGGAGGAAAAAAAATAATCTTTTCTTCTCCCCATTGTAAGGTTCTCTGGCTGGGGCCCTGTAAATTAGACTGACAAAAGACAGATTAACAAGAGGAGAACAGACAGAAATGTATTGACATGTATACGGTGCACACACATGGGAGTACCCAGTGCTGAGTAACTCAAAGGGAGGACTAGAATTCAGGCTTACATATAATCTCAAGCTAAACAAAGGGAAAGGGTTTGGGGCTTCCTGGTGGAGAAGGAAAGTTATGAGAAGGTGACCAGGAAAACTCTGATTGTTTAGTAAGGTTTGTTGTGCGGATTTAAGTCAGTACCTTGTCCATTGATCAGAGTTGTTAAGACCCCTCCTCTTTCTGGTAAGGAAAGAGAGACACCCTTGGCAGACGAAAATTTCCTTTATAAATAAATGTACATTTTCTTTACAAAAGGAAAACTTGTGCCCTGCTTTTAGAGCTTTTCCTGCATCTGCTGGTTTTCAATGGCCTTTAGCTCAAAATAATCCATATGCCAAAGAGGCACATTTTGGGGTGGCATATTCTGGTACTCTTCAGGACCAAGAATTCTGAACTGGGGAAGGTCATGAAGGGGGTGGGTAAAGAGGAAGATTATTAGAACTCTAGGACAGGGAGTATGGTTCAGAACAACCTATCCAAAATTACCTGTGATTTGATTTGGCCTTAATATCTTAGGTTCATATTGATCATGATAATATTTAGTTTATTCTGGAAATTCCAAGTAATAGTCAATAGGTTCATATTTTTTAAATGGAGTAATGATTTTGTTTTTAATTTAGAAGGTTAAACTTCAGGCAGAGCTATTGGTGATTGTGGCACACGGATCCCACTGACCCTTAGGCATATCTGCCATAGCAGAGGCACCTAGCCCAACACCCCTCACATCTCAGGGCTCGAGCTAACGGGAGCCGGGGAGATTGGAAGAGTCTGTCCATCCATTTCTGCAGGCAGACTTGTAAGACTGGAGGGCTTAGGTGGATGTCACGAAAGTAGGTGGACTGAGGGGCATTTTCCTTCTCCCGTAGAAATCCTTGTGTTCACTTTCTAGCTACTGTAGCTTGCCCCAGGCTAGCACCGTATCCAACAAACCCTAAAGCTCTGTCCTTGTTCCAGGCTCAACTGAGGTCAATGAACTGCTGAAATGGCAGCTCGAGCAATGCTCTGTCTGCCACCGGTGCCTTAGTAGGCTCCTGAGAGAAGTCTTTGGAAGATGGAAATTTGCATAGCAAATTATCATCCCATTGACTTCCATTAAGAACTCAGAGATGGATTCCCATGGAAAATTCCAGGCCCTGTTGTGTGATTCAAACCCCTCCCCTAAGGATCCTAATTATCATTTCAAGTGGCATTCTGCCTCTGCTAGTGTTCCATCTAGCCACATGGAATCTTCCATAGCACACCTGCAAGAAATTAGTCAAACGGACAATGAATCCAGACAATTTTCACACACACACTTAAAGCCAAAATGTGGAGGTGAAAGCCTCCTACCGAAGTGAGTTTTCTTTTGGCCGATGGCAGAATCACAGAGCTGGCAAGCCGGCTCCATCTGATCTCCTTCCCTTGATTTACATGAGGTCGACCCCCTTTCTCAGGGCTCAAGAACACCCTCCAACTAATTTTCCAGTTAGTTCATCAGCACTTATAGGCCAAAGTATGGCCAATGAGTCAGTTTTTCAGACAAAGGCCAAATGACGTAGGGAGCAGTTACTTATGTTCAGCTGGTGACGGGGTTATTATCAATTTAAAGTACAGCCATCTTGTCGCTGTTACGAAAATGTTTGTTGACTCCTGCCTGGCTAATTGTCAGCAAAGAGGTTCTAAGTGCCACTTTCCTGATTAGAAGAATGTTTATTCGAGTTGATGGACTCAGCAGGGGGGTCTTTGAAATTACTTTTGAGCTTGCAGGCGATGCCTCCTGACAGCCAGTGCTGTATAAGACATCAGATGCGAAATTAGGACTTGTGACCAAATGGGCATAAATGGAGGTGACAGGTACATGTATTTGTGCATATAGATAATGTCAGAACCAAGTCCCTGGCCATCTTGGCAGTCACAAGGGGTTCTTAGTCCCTTAGTTAAACTCCCTTGGTGATCATGATTGAAAGGTGGAAACCATTGAGTGAGGCAGTGCAGACAGAGCCCTTGGAACACCTACAACAGAAGTCAGAAGGACAAAGCTTTGTGAGCACCCCTCAACAGAGTAAGGAGTCTTGAAGCGAGATCTCAGTTCTGCAGCTAAATCACCTTTTTTTTCACCCTGAGCAAAACAGTAAATCTCAATCGCCCCTTGCTTTAAACAAGAATGATGATTACTGCTCTACCCCAGAAACTGGTGTTTGTTGAAATGCCATGAAAGTGTTTTAAAAGGTTTTCCTTAAAACCGCTCTGAATATTAATACAGTATCATTGTTATATGCGATTCACAAGTAAATGAGGGCAAAGAAAGGTGAAAATAATTGGATTGGGATCATAAGAAGTGAAACAGCGACAGCCGTGCTTGGATTGCCCCAATTGCTAGACTGTCTTCTCGCCCTCCTCCTTCCTCTCAGCCCCACTTTTTCCCACTTGTTCATTTGCTGTCCTCATTCAGACATTGCACAAAACCCACAGATTTCTCATCTGCTTGGACTGAGGCAGTTCATCCAGTCTCAGACCCTAAATACTTGTGACCCCGTGGCTGTAAGCACCTCTACTCAGAAGTGCTGATTCCAGTGGTCACCTACTTCTCTATTTTCTCACAAGTGACATGGGGATTTCTTGCCTCTTGTAGATCCCAACTGTTGTAGGGGAGAGTCGTGCTCTGTGCTCTGTGGAAAGTGCCACCCACAGCTGTTTCCAAGGGGTGAGTATGATGCAACTGTCCCTGGGACTTGGGGGCAGATCCCCGGGAGTTGGGGGCAGACAAGTTTGCTGCCCAGTTCAAATTACAGAATTGCTACTCCACACAGCATCCGAGACAACCTAATTCAAGATATAACCTTGCCTCGGAGCGTCTGGGGGGCTCAGTTCGTTAAGCGGCGGACTCTTGATCTCGGCTCAGGTCCTGATCTCACGGTTTGGGAGATTAAGCCCCACCTCAGACTCTGTGCTGACAGTGAGGAACCTGCTTGGGATTCTCTCTCTCTCCCCCTCTCTCTCCGCCTCTCTCTCTTTCTCAACATAAGTAAAATAAACATTAAAAAAAAAAAGGTATAAACTTGCCTCTGACTTTTCATGTGATAAACGTCTTGGGCAGAGCTGACAGAAACAGCCAGAAAAGAAAATGAAAATACATTTGCATCTATACTAGAGACCAAAGTCAAGCTGGAAACACATCTAAGTGAGCCATTGTTTTTCAGGTGTTAAGCCCAACAATCAAAGAAGAAAAATTCCTCTCTTGGTTACAGTCTGAGCCTCCCATCCTCCTGTGGCTCCCAACCTGCTATCGGTTATCTGCCACTGAAATGGTCACTCACCCTGTTCGGTGTAGAATCTGCAGGAACTTCCCAATCACTGGACTGAGGTACTCATCAGTGTTTCGCAGACGGTCATTCTCCAAATGGGTCTCGGAGTAGAGCTGTGTCTCTCCAGATTCCTTTTGAGGTCCTTCTCACAGATCTGGAACTCAGTTAATATTTTGAAAATTAGTCAGTAATTTTCTGCATGAGGGATCTTGGTTGACAATAAATTATATTTTATCTTCTGTAATTAATGGAGTATTAAATTCTTCCACTAACACAGTCTGATCAATAGACATTTGTATTTCTTTAGGGGGAAAATGTGTTTTCTTTTGTTACAAAAGAGATATTTAAATTTAATTTAAATATTTAGCTTAAATATTTAAGTATTTGGGAGCTATTTATAAGAATTACAGCAATAATAATAGTTTATGAACTGTTGAGTGTTAGGCTGAGTGGTTCACGTGGACCATTTCGTTTAAGGACTTGTTAGAACCTCTATCCAAGGTGGCATTATTATCCCCAATTCGCAGAGAAGATAAATGACTTACTTGCACATGCTTAGCAAGTAGCAGATGCTGGCGGACTGAAGCCAGAGTCTCTGCCTTGCGACTATGATGCTATACTGCCTCCCAGTGCAGAAAGCTGGGAACAAGGGCTCAGGATCCAAAGGAATAAAATCAGGTTTTGTGGCGGCAGCTCACACCAAGTCTTCACTCTGCCTGGAGGAAAGGGCAGATTTGGAAGCTAGGTTTGGACATTCAGATCTTTCCAAAGCTTTGAGGATGAAAGTCAGAACCCCACCTTAGGGCAAAGGGTGCTGTTGGTCTCCCGTAAATAAAACAATGAAGAAGTGAAGTTAAAGTGGTTGAAAACTTGGGGAGGAAAGAAGGAAAGCAGCAGGTCTAGGCCAAGCACAGGGATGCCATTATCGTGGTGAATGAACACAGGTAGGTGCTGAAGGGGCGGGGGTAGGACTGAATTGCTGAGAAAACCCAGTTGCTAAAAACAAGTCAAAGAAAGGGGTGTCCAGAGGGGCAGGAGTGAGGACTTGGGGACTCTGTTCCTCTTCTCATCCTATACTTGCAGATCTTTACTAGCCCAGACAGTAAGCATGCTCCCTGTGGGTATAAATTACATCTGCTGGGTCTCCGGCCAATCTGGAAATCAGGTTTTAGTTTTGCCAACGAAATGAATTGGGTTTGCAGAGAATTCCGAGTACATGGTGAAATTTCATTCATGATTAACTGTACTTTAAACAATAAAACCTATAAATGGGAAGGACTGTTGGAAACCAAACCAAAGAAATCTCCACATTGCAGTGAAAAACAAACTCCTTTTATATTGGACAGTGGAGGAACATGAATATGATGTACCATGTGATATGCAACCAATAAATAAGTATTGATTAAGTGGTTAACACATGTCCTGCACTCCCCCCAGGGGCAGAATTCACTTTGCAGTTATATAAAACACAACTTTTACACAGAAATGTTTTTTAAATTATTGTGTGTAACACAATGCAGATATTATTAATCCTGTTTTACAAAGGAGTCTCAAAGAGTTTGAGTGGCTCAGGTCATACGAAGGCGGAAAGCAAAAAGGGCCATACGCTAAAGTTGAGACTGCGTCACTTTCTACTGAGAATGAAATTAAGCTTCCTCTTAGAAATGCCTCCGTGCAACCCATCTTTCTTTCTAGACATCCGAGGCAATGTACAGTTCTCATATATGGGGATGGCCGAGCAACTTGCCCAAGGCCATTAACCCCTCTGGACCTCGGTTTCTTTAGAAGTACAAGAAGGAAAGCTGGAGCCAACGGAGTACTAGACTCACTTTATCTATAACCTTCTGAGTCTATTAGAAATTGCATGTATTACAGTCCCAGCCTTCAGCTTGTGTTTTTGGCTCTCATAAACTCCAGCAACAGCCTCACGGCTTTAAGTTTTAGTGAGATGAGGAAGGTCATTTTAAAGCAGAAGTGTTGGCAGATCTGGAGGTAACAGGGAGAGGCAAAAGCTCAACCTTATCAAGAGGAGGTAAAAAGATCAGAGATTGTTCATAAGCCAGTGTTACATTTTAGCAGGATGTATCGTATTTATGCTCTGTAATAGCCATGTAAGGTTGGGATGAGATTGGGGGAAAACGCAGACTTGGTTCTCTCTTGGTAAAGGCACCAACAGATCCATCTCATCAGGGATGGATGGATCTACACCTTCTACAAAGGTGTAGAAAACTACGCCTTTTCTCATGTACCTGTAGGTAGCTTCTGAGCATAAAGGGACTAATGCAAGGTTAGGGTCAGTGTATTGTCCTCGATGAGTCGACTGCAGCCATATGTAATGCTGATAAAGTAGCCAGTACAGGTGGCTCATCAAATAATCTTTACATAAAATATCATGTTATACGTTTCACGCAAACAGCAGTTATCTTCCCAATTCTGCATGTTGAATCATTTTCAAAGCTTTGTAAAAACCTTGCCAGGCCAAGAAGGCAGGGCTTACCAGTCCCATTCTTCTCGTGAAGAAACTAAGTCATTCACTTAACTTCTTTCGTCTCATGTTCACTGAAAACGTTCAGTGCACCAGGTATCCTCCAAAGCATCTGACCTTAAGTTCCCACTTCAAGGTCACTGGTAATGGTGGGGTGTGTGTCCAAATTCAAGCCTCCTGTACCAGCGGTCTGTTCCAGGGGTAAAAACAGCTGGCTGTCCATTCAGGCGGTATCCCTGGGCTCAAAGCCTAGTTCCCCCTCTGACCAAGATGTGGTGTAACTGTGTGCAAGTTGCTTAAATTCTGATTGCTTCAGTTTCTTTATCTGAAAAAATGAGAATAATAAGAATGCCTTACCTCAAAGAACTTTCATGGGGATTAACTGTCAATACATGTAAATGTATTGCATACACATATGCACATGTATACGTGCCTGCCCTTAGTAAGTGTTCCAAAACATTGGAACTATTTTGGCTACCTTGGCTACTATTCTAGCCATTCGATGCTGTTTATGAATCCTGTATCATGGAACGAGGTGTCAGGGTTAGGCAGTGAACAAGGGCAGCTGACGGTCGGTCTCACCCAGCTTACATTCTTCTGCTCTGCCTTCCAAGGACTGTGGTCAGAAGACCTTCTGCCATCTGGCCTCAGGGGCACTCCAAGTTTTGATTCCTCTGTTCTTCAGAATAACCAGCGGGTCTGATAGATTCGATGTGCTCTAAGCCCTCCTTCTTGGCTCCGGCCTCCTTACCCCACTCCTTTCTATCTGGAACTTCATCCTCGTTGATCTGGAGCCCAATGGCACACTTCCTCCGTGAAAACTTTTCTGACCTCGCAGCCCACAGGGGTCTCCCCCTCTCTCCCTCCTACAGCACTTGCCTTCTATGCCTCACATTTGGTGCATAATCACATATTGCTTAACTTTTCCAGTTAGGACCACAAGCTTCCCTATCATCTCTCTGCAGCAAGACATGAAATTTGAAGAGCACAGGGGTCTGGTCATATTTCTTTTTCTGTAACTTGCAAGGGAGGGGTTGAAAACTCAAATGTTTACAGGAGCTAGGCACGTAGTCTACATGTGAGAAGTTGGCCAGGTAGGGACTGTGGTGAGCTGGAGGGTGTTATCTCCAGTCTAGAAGGAGTAGCTGTCACTTTGCCCTTACCTATTATTGTCACTGATGAAGAAGACAGAGCTTTTGTGCCACCTACACTGTGTTTGGAGAAGAGAATTAAAATATCAGAAAAAAAAAAGTGTAGATCCCCAATCTTTGACAAACAGTATGATTCCACTCACATATCATCAAATGTCACTAAATCGTAACTATGAGGCCTTACCAGCCCTCCCTGATATCACCATATTATGAAACACCCCTCCGTCCCATGGGTCTCAAGATACCCTCCTCTCCTGCTGACCATGGGAGATTTAAGGGTGTCACTGTTCATAAAAGAAGGACTGCAGTGTTGATGTGTTAAGAAGCTTGGGTGTGGTGGTCGCTCCCCCACACTCCAGCTGAAGGAATGACCCTCGTCCACTGTGTTTCTTTCCTACAGACAGAGTTCTAGAAAAATCACAAAAGTTGCTTTTCAATTCTTTATCTACGGCTTTATTTTCCCCAATACCATGCAGGAACACAGGTCCAGTATTATCCTGTCTTGAAATTCCTCAAGAGAAGTCAAAAGTCAGAATGTACTGAAATCTCCCGGTGTTTGGTTTTTGGTTTTGTTTTGTTTTGTTTTGTTTTGTTTTTTGTAACTTGGCGACTAAATTCAAAAGATTTGAATGCCACCATACAAAATGTGGCTTCAGACTTAGGGCTCTGTCTTAAGGGTCGTAGTACACAGTAGCCTGCCTGTAGAAAGTGTTCGGTATATCTGCGGGGGCATGAATCAGACTTCTCTACTATAGTTTGTTGGATAAAACGATGTTAGTGTAATGCTGTATTATAAAAAAATCCTATCAAAAGAAGATTTCTTCGATTAAAAATAACATGTCAGAGTCACTTAACGTCCCTACAAAGTTTGGGAGAAATTTTACGCTTACTTGATAGCCGTGATATCTCCTGTATGTTCTGGGGTACCCATTCTCCACCTGAACGTTATTTTCTGAGCTCATGAGCGAGTTGCCACGTTAGCCTTACTTCCATTTTAATTGACAGATACCGCTGTCTGAAGTGTCTCGACTTTGACATCTGCCAGGCGTGTTTCTTATCTGGTCTTCACAGCAGGTCCCACCAGAAGGCCCCTCCTGTGTTTGAGCATTGTGTCCAGGTAACATCTAGTGCAAGATACCAACCATTCATGAATCGGTACCGGCGACAGCAGTTCACAAACTTTGCCTCCAGTAAAACCACAGATTCTGCTCCTTTCGTTCACGATAATGTTTAAGAGTAAGGAAGGGGTGGGATGCCTGGGTGGGTCAGTCAGTTAAGTGTCAGATTCTTAATTTCGGCTCAGATCATGATCTTTCGGTTTTTGGTGAGTTCGAGCCCCCCCATCCGGCTCTGTGTTGACGGTGCAGAGCCTGCTTAGGATTCTCTCTCCTCTCTCTCTGTCTCTCTGCCCCCTCCCCCACTTGCGCTGTTTCTTTCTCAAAATAAATAAATAAACTGAAAAAACAAAAGTCTAGGGAAATGGCAAACTCAACCTTAAATATCTCTCAATATAAATCTACAAAGTTTTTTTTACATCATAGATTTTATTAAAACCTATTAGGGACAAGAAAAGGCCAAACAACACTCAGTACGAAGCCACTGATAACACACTATATTGCAGACAATATCTGAGGAATAAGAGGGGAACAGCATTGGGAGTGGACTCAAAGAAAAGGCTTTGATTCGGTAAAAATGACAAAACTAGGCTTCTAGTTACTAGTGCCTCTGGGGAAAACTCCTTTTAGCATGTCTTATCCTGAGCCCTAAACTTCCAGTATTTTTGCTGTAGGAAAAATGAAAGAGAAAAATTGCCATCTCGGTTTTGACTGAAAGAATATTAAACTGAGACTTCACAGCTGCCTTTCAAATGTTTTGTTTTGTTTTGTTTTTTAAGAAAATCTACTCAGCAAGAGAATTCAGGTCTTTTGAAGAGATGAGAGAAAGAGGATAGTTAATTTTAAGCAAGGAGCATTTTCATTTTCCCAGAAAGAACACTTTCTTCTCATCGCTAAGTTCCTACAAATCCATTTCACCATATAGATTTTGTCACACGGCAATGGTGAGAGATGTTGATTAGCTAGCCTTACGGAGGACAGCTTTCTCTTGTTCTCTCTTTAACATGAATGGTCCACAAAAGTCAAGTGTTTGGATCTTGCCAAAGAATTCCAGTGGGTATTGTTTTATGAAACTTAAATAACCCAGATGCTGGGTTACTTGTTGGCCTGGGGAGATACAGGGCTTCTTGATGTTAGACTGACACCATGTGGTCACTTTGTTATTACACTTCAGATTTCAAGAGCTGAAAATCTTTGAATAAAATCCCTCATTCCTTTGTTCCTTTTGGCAGAAATTCTTAACGTGGGGTTGATGGGTGGACTTCAGGTGGAATCCACTGATATTTTGTATAGAATTAATTGTATGAGCCACTTTTCTGTAGATAAATCCACGAGTGACCATCCAGTGTGTAAAGGAATCCACACCCCAAATGTTAGCAGCCCTGGACCTAGCCCTGTTTCATACACCTTCTAGATTCTGCCTTCCAGGTTACTGGATTGCTCTAAGGAAGAGAGGCTATTTGTGTAAGTTGATTGATCTTTAATTTAGAAACTTACACTGCGTGGACAAGTAGACAGAACGCAAAGAAATTCATGTAGTAAGGAAGTAACATGATTTTTCTAAGGACATAAAAGTGAATGAAATAATTCCAAAAACTTTCATGGTGGCCAGTCCACTCAAGTAAGGAAAAAAGACCACATTTAGACTGACAGGACCCCTTTTTAATGTTGGCTATTCCAGCAGATGTCAGCAAAGGAGAATACAAAATTCCTCCTCAGGACCCTCAGAAACAACCTGCTCCAAGGGCGCTGTGGGAGAAAAGAAGCTTTAAGAAGGCGGTGGCTCCTGGACCAGGTGACCCCAAAGAACATGGCTGACCACGCAGAGGCCAGGTGAGTGTCCATGAGTGATGGTCCTGTAGGGCAGCCCCCCCAGGAGCCTGGGGACTGAGTTATGCAGCCGACACAGCATAGCACAGCACACACACACACACACACACACACACACACACAGCTGCTTTCATAATGCTGGCTGTAAAGAAGGCACGACCTGGGGGTGAGAGTGTGCTTAAGATGTGTTTCCCCTCCAAAAATGATCTTTAATTTTGAAGAAGAACAAGAGGCAAAAGTACTTCTAAATGGCCCATCCTGACATTTTAAAGGCATCAAACCCAGGAGCCTTTTAACAACTTTGCTTTTTTAACCCTAGTTTTGTTGGTTTGCTTTCAAAAGCCTAATTTAGAATTAATACTTTATTTTTATTAAAAAAGGGAAAGAAAAACACTCAGAATCCCATCTCGCACAGATGAGTACCAGTCACATTTTAGTATTACCAAAACAGGAATTATGCTGTGGATACGACTTTTTTAAGTTTAATTAATTAAGAGAGAGCATGTAGGGAAGAAGCAGAGAGAGGGAAAGAGAGAATCCCAAGCAGGCTCCATGCTGTCATCGCAGAGCCCGATGCTCGGCTCGATCCCATGAACTGTGAAATCATGACCTGAGCTGAAATCAAGAGTTGGACACTGAACCAACTGAGCTATCTGGGTGTCCCTGTAGATACGATTTTTGATTCTTCTTTTCATCTACATTAAATGGAGAGTATTTCCCCTGTCATTAGTTTCCAAAATATTATTTTTAATGGCCTCACTTTCCTCCTTATAAGGAAGTATCATAATTCATAAACAACCTGATTATCATTAAACATTTTGGTTATTTTCAAAATTTGCCCCATCAAAATTCTGTAGTCAACATCCTTATACATGCATCTGCCTATAGTTTAAATATTCTATTACGATAAATTTGCTCAAATAAAATCATTGGATCAAAAGTTCTGAATTTTGTTAACCCTTAAAATTCAGAGTACCAAATTGTGCTCCAGAGAGTTATCTCAAAGCTTGCCCAGCACTACTAATATATGAGGTCACCTATCACTTACCTAAAGGTCACCAGCTTAAAGATGACTTTAAAAAGTCTTTGTGGGGGCACGTGTGTGACTCAGTCGGTTAAGCGTTCAACCCGGGCTCAGGTCATGATCTCACGGTTAATGGGTTCGAGCCCCATGCAGGGCTCTGTGCTGACAGCTCAGAGCCTGGAGCCTGCTTCGGATTCTGTCTCCCTCTCTCTCTGCCCCTCCCCCACTCATGCTCTGTCTCTGTCTCTCAAAAATAAATAAACATTAAAAAAAATTTTTTTTTAAAGTCTTTGTGATGGGGGCACTTGGCTGGCTCGGCTGGTGGAGCATGTAACTCTTGATCTTGGAGGATGTGAATTTGAGCCCCATGTTGGATATATTGTTAAAAACAAAATTTTTAGGGGCGCCTGGGTGGCGCAGTCGGTTAAGCGTCTGACTTCAGCCAGGTCACGATCTCGCGGTCCGTGAGTTCGAGCCCCGCGTCGGGCTCTGGGCTGATGGCTCGGAGCCTGGAGCCTGTTTCTGATTCTGTGTCTCCCTCTCTCTCTGCCCCTCCCCCGTTCATGCTCTGTCTCTCTCTGTCCCAAAAATAAATAAAAAACGTTGAAAAAAAAATTAAAAAAAAAAAAAAAAAAACAACAAAATTTTTTTAAAAGTCGTGATGTTAATTTTGGAAGTAACCATCTCAAAATGTAAAATTGTAGAAAGCAAAAGAGATACTGTTTCCATGGGCTTATGATCGTCAAAATTTTGGGAGAAAAAAACCCAGAATTATTAATTTTACCTACAGAGAGTAGAGGAGATCAACTTAAATCAGACTGGTATTCATTTATTAACTTTTTTTTGTAATCTTCAAATGTTTTCTCAGACACCCACCAGCATATTTCTATCTCAATGCCAGACCCTATTTCTAGGGTCATTTTGTCACTTTCCAATCTAAATATGTTTTATAGTTCTTTCCTTTAAAGGAAAAACGACATGTTGACAGTGCAATTGGATGCCATTTATTATGCCTGTGTCACACTTACCTAACAGGCTGCATCAATATATCTTTAAAGTTAGAGAATTTGAGTATCTGGATGTATATCTTTAATATAGTACAAAGAATTTTAAAATAAGCACAAAGATATCAGGTGCCAATTCATCTGTCTTCTTCAAGACAGATTTCACTTTTCCCAGGCAAAGAAACAATACAATGTGTTGGTTAGTCATCTGGATTTATTATACACTTGAGATCTTGTCTAAATTCCTACGTTCTCGTAGTTAGAACACAAAGATCCATACTCTTAATTCTATTTCTTTTGGCTGCTAAAGCCAGACTGATGTTTTAAAAGCACAAATTTGACGGCATTCTTCATGTGCCCGTATCCCCTAAACTCCCACGTCTGACATCCCTCCAGTATCCTCCCATTGATTTTAAGCTAAAAACTAAAAGTTGTAATAACCACCTGGGTGGCTCACTCGGTTAAGTATCAGCTCAGGTCGTGTTCTCGCAGTTCTCAAGTTCGAGCTCCGCGTCAGGCTCTGTGCTGGCAGCTCAGAGCCTGGAGCCTGCTTTGGTTTCTGGGTCTCCCTTTCTCTGTCCCTCCCCTGCTCACACTCTCTCTCTGTCTCAAAAATAAATGAACATTTAAAAAAAAGTATTACCCTTAAAAACTGTAATGATTTGGAAAATTTCTGCATATTTTGGGCCCCCTGAGCACCTCTCCAGCTTCATCTTCCCCCTGCCCTACATTGTCTCATATCTTCATGTTCCCCACAAGACTAAGCCAGGTACCCACCCTCTGAAGACTTAAACCTTTGCCTTAAGGAGTTGGTACCCCTCACTCCTAAAGACCCATAGAAGTCTTTGCTCATATGTCATCTCAACCATGAGGCCATTCTTGATCACTTACCATTTCAACCCCGTCGTCCCTGTCACTGTCATTCCAATCTGCCTCTCTTGCTTTATTTTATTTCAGAGCATTTCATCAGCACCTGACTTCCTATATATTTTGCTTTTATTTTTTGTTTGTTTGCTATAATGTGAGCTCAGGGGTGGGGGTGGAGAACCTTTTATTGTTTCCAGCTGTATTTCCAGAATTTGGAACAGTGTCTGCATTTGATAAATGCTCAATAAATGTCTGTTGAATGATTGGCTGATGGACTGAATAATACAACGATGGATGTTTGATGAAGGAATTGATGGGGGTAATAAGATAGGTCATGAACTCTTTTAGAAGGGAGCATGAGAGGAGCACCTGGGTGGCTCAGTCAGTTGAGTGTCCAACATCGGCTCAGGTCATAATCTCGTGGTTTGTGGGTTCAAGTCCTGTATCGGGCTCTGTGCTGACAGCTCAGAGCCTGGAGCTGTTTTGGATTCTATGTCTCCCCCTTCCTATGCTCCTTCCCTGCTAGTGCTCTGTCTTTCTCTCTCTCAAAAATAAATAAACATAAAAAAAAAAAAAGAATGGAGCTTGAGAAAGTCTCACAAGAGTAATTACACAGTGTTGGGAGAAGGTAGTGAAGTGATTGAGCTTTGTCCTCAGTCAACTGTGTGGCTTTGGGGAAATCACTTCATGTTTCTATGACTCAGTTTCTTCACTTGATAATAAAAATAACCTGTCCTATAATAAAAATAACCTGTCCTTCCTACTCCGAGTAGTATCAGTGGAGATAAAAGGAGGGACAGAAATTGCAAGCGCTATGCAAAGCTAAAAGTTTTTTAAATGTCAATGTGTTCTACTCTGTCTACCCGAGTACAGTGAAGTGTTCCCCAAAGTAAAAATCTTGTGTAATAATTTTCAGTTTAGCTTAGATATTAATGAGTTCAGAAGTTCTGATCAGTGGCTGATCTAGGAGAAATGATGAGGAATATTATTATTTAACAATGTGACAATAGACAGAAACACATCGTTGATACCTGTTGACATATTAGTACTGATCATTATCTAAGAGATTAATGATTTTGCCAAGTGATAGTACTAAAAATTCATTCATTGGTTCAGCAAATATTCTGCAAGGTAATGAGCCTCTTCCCTTTTAATGTGAATTCACTCACTTTAAATATAATGGTTTACATTGAGATTATTTTCACTTACAAAAAACATAACCGAAAGCCAGGTGCCAAATATCACCACTGTTATTAAATATTTTGGGAAGTTCTTACTTATATAATAAAAAAATTAAAACAGTGAAACAGACAAAAATTTGCAGCGAATATGATTGTAAATCTCCAAGAAATCTTAAGTAACTCTAGCAAAAACTATTAGAATTAATAGGCTTTGAGTGGTGGGAAATAAAATATATATGCACAAATTAATAGCTCTGTACTATGATAACAATAGCCAGCTAGAAATTTTGTTAAAATCCCATTTACAGTACCTGTAAAAATTATTTTAAAGAGAAACTAGGGGGGAAAAGCTTAGCAAAAAAGATACAAAAGCCACGTTAAAAAACCTATAATATTTCAGAGTGCAGAAAATAAGACCTGAAAAGGGGGGAAACATACCAAATTCATGAAGGAGAAGACTCTAGCATGAGAATTGTACATGCTCTGAAAATTAATATAGTTGATCCTCATTATTTGTAGTTATGAAATTTTTGAATGCACTCATGAAAATTTATTTATAACCCTAAAATCAATACTTGCAACGTTTTCCTGGTCATTTGCAGACATGCACAGAGTGGCAAAAAATTTGAGTTGCCTAATGCACGGCTGAGGTCAAACTGAGAGTCACTCTGCCTTTTTGTTTCAGTTTTTATACCGTAAACACATCCTTTTCACATTTTTTGTGCGTTTTTTTTTTGGTGGTTTCCCTGTTGCAAAGTGCCGGCATTGTGCTGCAATGTTGTCTGCTGTTCCTAAGGGCAAGAAGGCTA
The DNA here is from genome assembly GCF_028018385.1 of Neofelis nebulosa. Lineage (NCBI taxonomy): Eukaryota > Metazoa > Chordata > Mammalia > Carnivora > Felidae > Neofelis > Neofelis nebulosa. The sequence goes on from NC_080783.1 coordinate 29,552,113, forward strand.
TGACATATGTGCCTTAACAAGAAAATGTGCTTTAACCTTTGTGCGGGCATACATTATAGTGCTATTGACCATAAGTTCAATGTAAACAAATCAACAACATGTATTGAATAAGGTGTCCATAAACAGAGACACACAGGGGCACCCGGGTGGCTCAGTCGGTTGGGTGTCCGACTTCGGCTCAGGTCACAATCTCACGGTCCGTGAGTTTGAGCCCTGCGTCGGGCTCTGTGCTGACAGCTCAGAGCCTGGAGCTTGCTTCAGATTCTGTCTCCGGCTCTGTGCCCCTCTCCCGTTGGTGCTCTGTCTCTCCGTCTCTAAAATAAATAAACATTACAAAAAAAATAAAAAAAAAACAGAGACACACATAAAACAAAGTTATATATTGAGTGAATGACGGAAATGATCTGCCCAGAGACCAGCAAGAACCTCTAACCCTGTATTTCCCCTTGGAGCAATGGGTCAGTCTGCATTAAGTCAGGTTCACAGTGACTGTGTAAAACAGAATGGCCATCATTAATGAGACCTGACTGTATTTAAATTAAATCCATTTCCAAGTAGAATCACAATGTTTTTTAAAATACGATAAAATGATTTTGAAGGCATTTTGAAATAATAAATTGTACCAGAATATTTTAAATTATAAAATTGAAGAATAGTGGGAAGGGATGTTTTTCAACAGATATTAAAACTTACTATAGAACCACTATGTATAAAAAAAGAATGAACATGTAGATATGAGGATAAGATATACAATTTAATTATTGATTCAAGCATAAATGGGAACCTAATATATGATAAAGATGATGTTTTGATTCCCCCAAAAAGGATGCGTAGTTGGCTATCCATCTGAAAGAAAGCAAACTGGCCCTTATTTCATCCTATAAACTAAAATAAATTCTAAATTGTTTAAAATTTAAATGTAAAAACAACTCTCTGTGTCTCCCACTCTCTGCCCCTCCCCCTCTTACGCTCTGTCTCTCTCTGTCTCTCAAAAATCAATAAACATTAAAAAAATGTGTAATAAAAAAAGGGCACCTGGTGGCTCAGTCGATTAAGGTCATGATCTCATGGGTCGGAAACCCGCATTGGGCTCTGTATTGACAGCTCAGAGTCCAGAGCCTGCTTCAGATTCTGTGTTGCCCTCTCTCTGTGCCCCTCCCTTGCTCGCACTCTGTCTCTCTCTCCCTCTCAAAAATAAATTAATATTCAAATTTTTTTAATATATAAATGTAAAAACAATTTTAACTTAAAATAAAAATACTAAACCTAGCGTTGGAAGAGATCATCCTAAGAAAGACAGAAAAACAAAGCATTGTGAAGTAATAATACGCAGATATAGGGGCACCTGGGTGACTCAGTTGGTTAAGCATCCGACTCTTGATTTCAGCTCAGGTCATGATCTCACAGTCATGAGATCAAGCCCCACATTGGGCTCTGTGCTGAGTGTGGAGGCTGCTTGGATTCTCTCTCTCCCCCCACCCCTGCTCACTCTCTTTCTCCCTCAAAATAAACGAATAAACTTAAAAAATAATAATACACAGATATCCATGATAACATGCACACTTAAATATTATCCTGTGGTGGATGATATAAAGAAAATCAAAAGATAAACTTAGAAAAATATTTTCACTAATAAGACAAACCATATGACAGAAAAGCCCTTGCAAATTAATAAGAAAAACCCAAAAGAAGGAGAAGGAAGGAGAAGGGGAAATGAGGAAGAAGAAAATGAGGAAGAGGAAGAGAATGAGGAGAAAAATACACCAAATATATAAATAGGCAACCACAGAAGACGTATTGCAAATGGCTATTAAACACCCCAAAATATTCTCAATGTCACTAGTGGCTAAATTACAAATTAAAGGAACAACTAGCTACCATCATCGTATCTAACAGAACAGCAAAGCGTGAGTGAATAACCACACCCAGTGCTGGCGAATATGGAAGAGAATAGGCGCTCTGAAATTTAGTAGGAACACAAGTAGCTGCAGACTTTTCAGAAAATAAGCTGAAAAATCTCCATTTGTTTGTTCATTCCATTAACCTGTAGCTAACACTCTTCTAGGCACTTAGGATACATCAGTGAACAAGAGGGACAAAGAGCTGTCTCTGCTTTCAGAGAGCTTTCATTCTAGTGGGGAGACTAGACAATGAAAAATAGGCATATAGGTGAATTGTATAGTATATGAGAAGTTATAAATACTAAAATAAAAGAAAAAAAAGAAGCAGGTGAGAGATGCCAAGACTTAGAGGAGGAATTGGTAGCACATTTAAATAGGGCGGTTATAGTGGACGTCTGTGAAAAGTCACATTTGAACAATGCCTTGAAGGAGGTGAGGGAGTGAATCCTACAGGCATCTAAGAAAAGCCCTGCAAATTGAACAGACAAGCAGCCAGAAGTGGAAGTGTGCTTGGCAGGTCCAAAGAACAGCAAAGAGGCCAGTTTGGCAGAACTCGGCAAAGGAGGACACGCTGAAAATAGACCAAGGGGATGCAAGGGTTGGGGCAAAAGCAGAAGCAAGGTCGTATCATAATTTCCTAAATGTTCTTCCGGTGTTCCTCTTTTCAACTTTGAGTTTACATTTGAGTCCATTTGGAATTTCTTTTAGCAAGGGTCTGACTTTGCTTTCTTTCAGATGCGTGCCAATTTTGCTCTCTTTCCCCCCACTTAATTACATTGCCAACTTTGCTACATATTCAATTTCCTTATATGCTTGGATCAGTTAAGAGAATTTATATTCTCATCCTCAGATCTTATGGGTCATACTAAACTGTATGGTCATGGTGATGCTGTAGTAAGTAACAGGAGAAAGTAGCTATCATCTGAAATAGGGAGGCTGTTTTTGGAGCAGGTTTTGGGGGAGGATGGTCAGGAGTTCAGTTTGGGATAGGTTAAGACTGAGATATCTCAGACACCCATGCGGAGATGTCGACTAGGCAGTTGCCCATTCATGGTCTGGAATTTGGGGGCAAGCCTCCTGGAGGTGCAGATTTAGGAGTTGCCAACACAGATGGCTCTTCAAGCCATGACATTCTATGAGATCGCCGAGGAGAGTATAGACAGAAAAAAGGTGGATAGCGGATTGAGCCCTGCGGCAGTCCACATTACAAAGTTGGAGAGCAGAAGAAAAGCCAGCAGGGGAGACGAGAAAGATGAATGATCTAGGAGGAAAACGAAGAAAATGAGGCATCCTGGAAGGTAGGTAAAGTGTTTCAAGGAGGAAGGCGTGGTCTCCTCTGTCCAATGCTGCTGCTAGGGCAAGCAAGAATTGGCCTTTAGATTTTGCAATGAGAGAATCACTGACCTCAAAAAGAGCAGTGTAGGACAGTGGTAGTAGCAAAAATCAGACTAGAGGCAGTTTAGGAGAGAATGGGGCCTGAGGAATTGAAGATACCAAAGAAAATTCTTTCCAGGATCTCTGACAGTAGAGGGAGCAAAGAGTCTGTGTGCCTGAAGTGCAGAGAATGTTTTGTTATGATGGAAAAAATAACAGCATGTTTGAGTACTGAAGGGAATGATCTTATGGGAATAAAAGTACCACTACCTAGTAAATAAGGACACACATTGTAGCACTGGAGGGTGGGGCAGTAAACCGGAAACAACCCAAGGGTCCACCAGTAGAAAACCGGTGGAACACACATGAAACAGACATCCAACAGAACATAATAAATCCTCTTAAATGAACAAATTTAAGCACATGTCTATTATACTAGAGGGCATTCATCATCCTACATTAGCCAAAGGGCAAGTGGCAGAATAATGTGTATAAAATGATGTCATTTTTCTTCCCAAAATAAATCCAATATATATTTGATGTTTGTATGAGAACTGAAAATGGTGTGGAGCAACCCAAAGGTATCAAAATTATCTCAGACGGGGTAGGAAGAGAGTGCGTTACTCAAGCATATGTGACAAAGAAGTTACGGGTTCTCCCCAAATCTCCCATTGCTTAAAGACATAATCAAGCGTAGCACAGAATAATCACTTCATTCCCTGTGCTCTCATCACATCCTGTAGAAATAATCGCGTTAATGTCAATAATGATTGTATATTCATCTGTTCATTAAATGTGAAGTATCTGTGAGCAGGGAGTTCCCTGCTTTTATTTTTAATTGTCTTATCTGCAATAACTCGAGATGGTGAGACGCTTTACAAATAACTTTTGAATAAAAGAATTAAACTAAGTGGAACTGTATAAAATGGAATATGCCTGACCTTAAACTAATTGGCTCTATTTTATGTTCTTTCTGATAGACACGGTAAACACACCGGTGCTTAGAACCCCTAGTATCTGACCTGCACAGGATGACCTGGGGGTTCGATGCAGCCATCGCTAAATTTCCTTGCATTCTCCTTTCTAGATTGTCAAGAAGGAGGGTGGGAAATAAAATCCCCACTTCCATGATTGGCTAATTCCTCTCCATCACCTAGGTAGTTGCTTGGGGGAAAGAAAAGCACCAGGAAAAAAAAAAGTGACGCTACTTTAATGCTCTTTTGAATATTAAATTTAATATCTGATTACGCATTTTCTAAAAAGGCTCTCCTCGATGCCGTAGCTGATAATTAAATATTATTAACACCTCTTATAAATCTCTGCTTTAGAGCAGGATTTCTATTCAGATGTGAATGTGATAAAGAAAATATTTTTTGAAATCACTTTTTATCCCCAATCACAAAGTGCTACGTATTTACTATAGAAAACCTGGAACAGCCAGCAACGAACAAAATTGTAACTGCAGTCAAATCACAATGGAGCCACTATTGTAATATTTTAATTTTTTTATTAAGTTTTTTTATTTTAATTCCAGTATAGTGAGATACGGAGTTATATTAGTTTCAGGTGTACAATACAGTGATTCAACAATTCTATACATGACTCAGTGCTCCTCGTGATAAGTGTACCCTTTCCTAATATTATTTTAATAGTAATGTGTTAATATTTTGGTGCACTGCTTTCCCTGCAAATACTTGTAATACAGTTTACATCATACTGCAAAGCATATTGATTATATAGTTCCATATCAGTGTAGGTTATGTTGTGAGCATTTCCCATTGCCATTACAACACTTCAGACACATTGTCGTGCAATGTTTATTCAAGTGGGTGTGGCATTATTTATTTAACCCTTCTTCTGTCATTGGATATTTGAGTTATTTCCAATTTTTGCATACTTTAATAGTTTACTATTGAAATCCTGGTACTTTATTCTTTGTACGTGGTTCCCTAAATGTTTCAGGGGGGTATGTTCTTCAGGTGAAATCACTAGAATGAGAGGTGGGAATGTCGTCAAGACTCTTCATACTCGCTATGAAATTACTATTTAGAAGCTATGCACCAAACTATACTCCTAGCGAATTCAGGTAGCCATCTGGCTTGATCCTTGCTAGTACTGTTACTTAATTTTAAATTTTGTTAATGTTATGAGCAGAATATTTTTTTTTATTTGCTTTAATGTCCATCTCTTCTTAACGTAGAAGGCAATTGTATTTTCTCTTCTGTCGGTGTCTTCTGACCAGTTTTCCTGATGCATCAGTTTGTTTCATTAATGTATTTGAACTTTTAAGATTTTAGCCATGGGCAACCCTTCTTCATAGTTATTTCCTTTTAGTCTTATTTGTAATGTGACTTGCTATATAGACAGTTTTAAGTTCTATGGAAACATTGTTAATCGTTCCTTTTCTGACTTCCTACACGGTTTTATGCTTGGAAGATTTACTGCGTTAAAAAATCAAATGACCCTTCAGCTGTATTTGCTTTAACGGGGCTTGATTTTTTGTTTTTTGGGTTGTTTTCTTTTTGTTTTTTGTTTTTTGTTTTTTGTTTTTTTTTTTGGCATAATATGGCTTGGCTTTTTTTCGGCAGTTAAGTAAGGTTTAAGTCTACCTGGGTTTTATTTCGATGCATGTTAGAAGGTGAGGGTATTCTCCTATTCTTACTTTTTTACTTAAATAGGCAATTCTCCCAGCAACTGCCAGTAAAATCAGAACGTGGATATAAGACCCGCCCCTTTCCTAACTCCCCCCAGCAGAGGCGGAACTGTCATGATGTGTAATCAGCGTCTGGGGCCAGGTGGTAGATAGGAGGGTCCAGCGCCTCCTCTGCTGTCTTGCTGACATCATTGTTATTTTTATTTTTTAAAATGTTAGCTGTTATTAAACAATTATTCTTCTAGAAAAACTTTAAAACCATTCGTTTTAAAATTAGTTTAAAATTAGTCGTTCATATTTTGGTTCGATTTGCATTAAACCTCTATTCTGAGGTGCACATATCTGTCAGTAAGGGTTGTATGTAGCTTACTTCTTACCATTCTCCGTTTCCCACTGAGAACACCCTGGGTCTTTTACGTTTGTTGTACTTGTTTTGAATAAAGGCCTTTCCCATTGTACCTTTTTTCTTAATTATTGATGATGGCATATTGGAAAGTTATGGATTTTTGAAGAGTTCTCTTATAAAGAGAAAGCTTTCTGAACTCTCCTAATAATTTCAAATACTGGTTTAGTGTGAATCTTTTGCTTTTAAGTAAACAATCATACAGTTTGGGGAAAAAAGGATATTTTGGTCTCTCTTTACAATATTTAAACCTCTCATTTCTCTGCATGTCTTCCTGAGAGAAGCCAAATCTTCCAGAACAGGACTGAATAATGCAAGAGGTGGTGGGACAGCTTATCTCACTAAAAATGGAATGAGATTTAATGGGGCATTTCTCTCATGCTTCTCCATTAACTCTGATGGTGTTCGTTGTTGGATTGAAATTCCTTTTAATGTGAAGGAAGTAATTTTCTTTTCTTATTCCTTTTACGTTTTTGGCGGGGCGGGGAGAGGAGATGCAATCAGAAATGATTTTGAATCTATTTATTTTAAATCTCTTTTAAAGCCTCATTTGACATTATCTCATGTTTTCCTTTATTGGGAGAACTGCATTAATAGTCTCTGAGAGTAAACATTCCTGGCATCACTGAAACTAAAAGCTATATCTGTTTGTGGTGAATTGTTCTTTGATTTAACTTAAATTTGATTTGCCTATTTTTTATTTAGAATTGCAACATTTATGGGGCAGCTGGTTGGCTCGGTCGGTTAAATATCTGACTTCAGTCCAGATCATGATCTCGCGTTTAGTGAGTTTGAGCCTCACGTCAGGCTCTGTGCTGATGGCTCAGAGCCTGGAGCCTGCTTCTGATTCTGTGTCTCCCTCTCTCTCTCTGTCCCTTCCCCTCTCATGCTCTCTCTATCTTTCTCTCTCTCTCTCTCTCAAAAATAAATAAACATTTAAAACAAAATTTTAAACATATATTCCCAAATTAGATAACTACTGGTCAGTCTTTGGCCTCTTTAATATGATCAATTGCGTAGTCTTTCCCGAAGAGTAGAAATGTATCAGGTTAATCTGATGTTTCCAAGTGTGCTGTTTATTTGAAACATTCTTCCCAGCTAAAAACTATGAATGAATGGCTACACACTGGCTACAGTGGTACACACAATTAATTATAATATAGTCTACATTGTTCTTTGTGGCATGTGTTAGAAGATTCGGTATTAGTATCCTTAAGAAGACAACAAACCTATCCTCATTTACATGTAGCTGAGCAACATGAATTTTCTCTTACCTTTTGCTCCCCCAAAAGAGGGCAACGCTCACCACAACAGCATATGCAGCCAGGGAACTGGACTGGCCACTTAGTGGACAAAGTTCAGCTTTGAAGGGACTGTTGCTAAGTCTACATCCTAAAAGTAAGCTGCATTCAACTTTGATGTCTTTAAATTTTGATGTCCAGTGTCCACAGATATGAAGTTTCTGCCCCCAAACTTGCTGGTATAACTTACAGATAAAGATTTCTTCTGCCCATAGGGGCCTCAACATGGCAACTCAGTATCACACAATGTGATGCTATTCAAAAGCAGGGGGGAGGGGAAGGAAAACCAGTACATCCAGGCATAAGGAAAATGCCAGGAAATTTAGAAGGGAAGAGATGAGAGGCAAAGAGAGGTAAAAGAAATAAAATGAAAGAGAAACGTAAACAAAAAAAAATCCAACGTAATTCTTCATCAAAGGAATTAGAAATGCCACCTTGGTTGTGTGTGTGTGTGTGTGTGTGTGTGCGCGCGCGCGCGCGCGCGCGCGCGTACGGTCTGCAAGTACTTTCTCCTGTTTTCAATCAGTTGTTTATTTGCTCTCCCAAGTGTGACTCCACTGGTAGGTGTTCACCTCAATCAGTGTAATCAGTACAGTCTGATCCTAAGGAAGGTCTTCAGAACATTATCTGTAATGTTTTTCAATCACCCAGGAAAAATTAAAGTTCCCATTCTGCAGCGGTGCTGGGAAGAAGTGTGAGCGGAGGCTGGGTCCTGCGACCGCCCAGTGACAGGCAGCCCGTGTGCATGGTAACCATCAGCCCCCATAGACCCCGCCCTGCAGGCGTAGCAATGCAGAAGGCTGCAGTTACCCGTGTGGGGACACATTAAGCAGCCTCGCCGTCTCCTGCTTCGAATAAAAGAGGAAGAAAAGCCATTTCCACAACTGAGCCTTTCTTCCACTTTGACATTTCTTTGTTCCAAAGGAGGAAATTTCAAAGAGGTTTTGCTGTTCGGGTTTTCTATCCTTTACTTCACTCTCCTTTTATTCCACCTCACCTCTTTTTCATTTTTATAGTTGCTACAGCCTATCTTACTCATGTAGTACATTTCTTTCTTAGATGAAAAAAAAAACATTTTTAATTATACAAATAAGATGAATCTGTTTGCCTTAGAAAAAGTTAAAATATTGCAGAGAAAGGCAAGGTCTTTTTCAACCATAATTCCCATCCCAGGTCAGGTTCCCAGTTCCCCAGAGGTAATCTGTTTAGGCTAGATCTTCGCATTTATTTGCGGTATATCTATGCATTTCCAAATATGCATACATGCGTGTTCACGTGTGCGTGCGTATGTGTGCACGTGTGTGCCCAAAGTGGGCAAATGGCTACTATCTATTAAACGTAAAACCTGAGAACCCTGCACACATATATGCTCAAGGAGACATTACAGCTTTGTGCACTGCAACATTGCTTACACTTTCGAAAAACTGGAAACAGCTTGATGCCCTCCAAGTGAGAATGACTAAATAAACCGTAGTACCTTCTCTATGGCTGAACCGTGGTAAGCCCATATGTGCCAACCCGAAACGCTTCTCAACTGCAGAACAACATGTACCACGTGATAACATTGATGTTAATAATATAACGTTCGCGGATTCAAAGGCTATCTATGCGAGGCATGCGGAAGCTGTTTGAACATTTGAGTGAAGAGACAGACAGGCCCAGGTCACTCGGAGGGGCCACAGAGTACACACCAACCAGAGAGCGTGACTCTAAGTCTGTAGTTCAGTTCCTTCTTCCTGCCCTTCCCTCTTCCTCTTTCAGGCTGTTCCTGTAGACAAATGTTCCCAAGGTGGCCAGCTCCTCTTCAGCGGGTTTGCAGGAAGGAGATAAGGCCACAGAGTATTGCCACAGCTGCTTATAAGTGTAGAGTAATAAAATCCAATCTCCCATCCAGACGTGCAGGAGCCAAGGGCTGGTACACGGTGCCCCAGGAGGCTGGGCCAGTCTGGGTCAAGTCAGGACTTATACCTGGGTGCCGTTCAGGGAGCAGAATGTGATATGAGAGGCAAAGTTTGGTGGGAAAATCCTAAATGAGAGCTGAGCTGATCACTATTAATTCAAAGAGCCTCGGTGAATCCAAAGAGAAGCGACGACTCTCAGTACACATCCATGTGGAAAGGGGTGGAAAGGTAGGAAAGTTTAAGTAGAAAGTGACAGACCGAGGGGAAAGATTCCTTGAGCCAAGATTCCTTCCCAAGGGGAAGTCAGTGGCCCAACTGCTTTTCATAGATGCCTTTGGGGAAGGAGGTTTTCTGGGCAGCAGCCTAGCTCAGGCAAAGGACTGTTGTAACTTATTTTTAAAACCTAAAAATCTTGTTCATGGTGAAATCCTTTTAAAGAAAAGCATCATGTAAAAATGAGATGGTGAAGTTGCCCTGTGAGCATATGAACATCTGCATCCTTGTATATGAACCTAAACCCAAACACCACTCACTTCTTGAAATAGACTGTATTTCATATATGTATGATATACATTACATACATTAGAATACGTACATATCTCATTATCATGTTCCTATGATGAATTGCAAGGAATGTGGGTTAAATTCAAACCAAAAGACAAACACTCACATTCTGTATTTCTTGCTCCTCTAGACTGTGGTCAGCATCAGGAATGAACTGTGGAGAACTCACGAATCCGTTAATGCACTCCACAGGGAGTGGAAAAATTTCTACAAATATATCGCCATGTTTTTTTTAATTATTATTAAGAAGAAATCCCTTAAACAGAAAAATACTAAGCCCAATACGAAGGTAAAAGGAGACTTTGGTTCTATTTGAGTTAAGCAGAACAGAAATCATCGGGCTGGTTCCATTAAGCTTGGGAGATGGGGACAGTGACCAGCATAGGAAAAAAAAGAGAAACTGATGCCACTAATGGCTGTAATAAGCACAATAGTGTCTAGAAAACTGTCCAGAGTGACTTCTGAGGATATATCTTTGTTGTGTGCTTCAAGTCCCTGGACTGACTCCTTTCTGAAAAACCCATCATAAAGATACATTTGAAACTCCAATTATAATCAAGGATATTAGAGTCAGACTCCCTTTTCATCTGAGTGTGATTGCCGATACGTGTGAGGGCTCTCCTTCAGAGATGCCCACTTTAGGCGGGAGCCCAAACCAGACCCCAAGGCCTCTCCAAGACCTATGGTAATTAGGAATTTCAGAGGTTCTAACACTGAGAAATCTTGTTGCGTTTGCCACTGACAATTTGATTCCTACAAATTCCACCCATATGCCAACCGTGCTGATTAAAGAAGAAGATTATACTTCATTCTGCCAGTTTTAATTGTACACATACTCCGTCACCGGGACTATTTTAGGCCGGGGCCTGGGAATATGGCAACAAGCAAACCAGAAGAAAAAAAATTTGCCAGAATAAAGAGACAGTAAGACATTATTAAGTAATAGAATAAGTAAGGTATACGTAAAATAACAAGTAAAATATATCGTATGTCATATAATGTGAGTGTCTGGAGGTTTGAAGGCTGGAGACTAAGTCTAAAATCTAAGGCTTTATCAAGCTCCGTAGCAATGAGACATGCAGAAAGCTAAGAAGACAAATAAGTAGGGAAGGGGATGTGAGGTGCTGGAGGTCGGGTTTTTGCAATTTCAAGTAGGGCAGTCCAGGAGCCACTAGGAGAAGTTAAGGTGGCAGAGTAGTAAAGGCACCCTGGGTTTGTGTCATCCCTCAATCACAGCTAGATCAACATCAAACCATTTTGAACACATAGGAAAGAGATCCGATGATAAACAGAACAATCCGCATAATTTGAGGGAGAGAACACGGGCAGGTAGTGGTGCGGAGAGGCGACCTAGGGGAGAAAAGCAGTGGAAGCCATTTTCCAAGAAAGGAGAAAGAGGGAAAGAGAGCAGTGCTTCGGGTTTGCACAGGAAAGCACTCCACCCCCAAGCCCCGGAAAGCGGCTAGAGAGAAAGTGAAAACAGGCACAGAGGACTGCGCAAGAAACCTGTTCGCCCAAACCACTGACGGGAGTGGGGAGGAAGGAGACGGATTCAGTACCGTCAGTTTTTTATAAACGGCAGAGTACAGAGTTTGAAACTTCAGAGGTCAGCTGTAGTGCGGTCTGAGGATCCCCTGGGTCGCACAGGTAGCAGCGGTTCCCCGTGCATTTGGTAGAGGTGCTACAGCCTCTCTGTGGGCAAAAGATCCCACAGGTGCCATCGAGCCACCAAGGTCACCAGTATAGGTTGTAATAATTCCATTTTCATTCATGATTTTATCTATCTGGGTCATCTCCCTTTTCTTTTTGAGAAGCCTGGCTAGAGTTTTGTCAATTTTGTTTATGTTTTCAAAAAACCAGCTCTTGGTTTCGTCAATCTGCTCTACAGTTTTTTTAGATTCTATATTGTTTATTTCTGCTCTGATCTTTATGATTTCTCTTCTTCTGCTGGGTTTAGGCTGTCTTTGCTGTTCTGCTTCTATTTCCTTTAGGTGTGCTGTTAGATTTTGTATTTGGGATTTTTCTTGTTTCTTGAGATAGGCCCGGATTGCAATGTATTTTCCTCTCAGGACTGCCTTCGCTGCGTCCCAAAGCGTTTGGATTGTTGTATTTTCATTTTCGTTTGTTTCCATATATTTTTTAATTTCTTCTCTAATTGCCTGGTTGACCCACTCATTCGTTAGTAGGGTGTTCTTTAACCTCCATGCTTTTGGAGGTTTTCCAGACTTTTTCCTGTGGTTGATTTCAAGCTTCATAGCATTGTGGTCTGAAAGTATGCATGGTATGATCTCAGTTCTTGTATACTTATGAAGGACTGTTTTGTGACCCAGTATGTGATCTATCTTGGAGAATGTTCCATGTGCACTCGAGAAGAAAGTATATTCTGTTGCTTTGGTATGCAGAGTTCTAAATATATCTGTCAAGTCCATCTGATCCAATGTATCATTCAGGGCCCTTGTTTCTTTATTGACCATGTGTCTAGATGATCTATCTATTTCTGTAAGTGGCATGTTAAAGTCCCCTGCAATTACCACATTCTTACCAATAAGGTTGCTTGTGTTTGTGAGTAATTGTTTTATATATTTGGGGCTCCCGTATTCGGCGCATAGACATTTATAATTGTTAGCTCTTCCTGATGGATAGACCCTGTAATTATTATATAATGCCCTTCTTCATCTCTTGTTACAACCTTTAATTTAAAGTCTAGTTTGTATTATATAAGTATGGCTACTCCAGCTTTCTTTTGACTTCCAGTAGCATGATAAATAGTTCTCCATCCCCTCGCTCTCAATCTGAAGGTGTCCTCAGGTCTAAAATGAGTCTCTTGTAGACAGCAAATAGATGGGTCTTGTTTTTTTATCCATTCTGATACCCTATGTCTTTTGGTTGGCACATTTAATCTATTTACATTCAATGTTATTATAGAAAGATATGGGTTTAGAGTCATTGTGATGTCTGTAGGTTTCATGCTTGTAGCGATGTCTCTGGTACTTTGTCTCACAGGATCCCCCTTAGGATCTCTTGTAGGGCTGGCTTAGTGGTGACGAATTCCTTCAGTTTTTGTTAGTTTGGGAAGACCTTTATCTCTCCTTCTATTCTAAATGACAGACTTGCTGGATAAAGGATTCTCGGCTGCATATTTTTTTTCTGTTCATCACATTGAAGATCTCCTGCCATTCCTTTCTGGCCTGCCAAGTTTCAGTAGAGAGATCGGTCACGAGTCTTATAGGTCTCCCTTTATATGTTAGAGCGTGTTTATCCCTAGTTGGTTTCAGAATTTTCTCTTTATCCTTGTATTTTGCCAATTTCACTATGATATGTTGTGCAGAAGATCAATTCAAGTTACGTCTGAAGGGAGTTCTCTGTGCCTCTTGGATTTCAATGCCTTTTTCCTTCCCCAGATCAGGGAAGTTCTCAGCTATTTCTTCAAGTACACCTTCAGCACCTTTCCCTCTCTCTTCCTCCTCTGGAATACCAATTATGTGTAGATTATTTCTCTTTAGTGCATCACTTAGTTCTCTAATTTTCCCCTCATACTCCTGGATTTTTTTAACTCTCTTTTTCTCAGCTTCCTCTTTTTCCATAACTTTATCTTCTAGTTCACCTATTCTCTCCTCTGCCTCTTCAATCCAAGCTGTGGTCGTTTCCATTTTATTTTGCAGCTCGTTTATAGCATTTTTTAGCTCCTCCTGACTGTTCCTTAGTCCCATGATCTCTGTAGCAATAGATTCTCTGCTCTCCTCTATACTGTTTTCAAGCCCAGCGATTAATTTTATGACTATTATTCTAAATTCACTTTCTGTTATATTGTTTAAATCCTTTTTGATCAGTTCGTTAGCTGTTGTTATTTCCTGGAGATTCTTTTGAGGGGAATTCTTCCGTTTCGTCATTTTGCATAGTCCCTGGAGTGGTGCGGGACTGCGGGGCACTTCCCCTGTGCTGTCTTGAATAACTCGTGTTGGTGGGCGGGGCCGCAGTCAGACCTGATGTCTGCCTCCAGCCTACCGCTGGGGCCACCATCAGACTGGTGTGTACCTTCTCTTCCCCTCTCCTAGGGGCGGGATTCACTGTGGGGTGGTGTGGCCCGTCTGGGCTACTTGCACACTGCCAGGCTGTGGTGCTGGGGATCTGGCATATTAGCTGGGGTGGATGGGCAAGGTGCACAGGGGCGGGAGGGGCAAGCTCAGCTCACTTATCCTTCAGAGATCAGCTTCGGGAGGGGCCCTTTGGCACCTGGAGGGAGTCAGGCCTGCCGCCGGAGGTGTGGGTCCGCAGAAGCACAGAGTTGGGTGTTTGCACGGTGCAAGCAAGTTCCCTGGCAGGAACTGGTTCCCTTTGGGATTTTGGCTGGGGGATGGGTGAGGGAATTGGCACTGGCGAACGCCTTTGTTCCCTGCCAAGCTGCACTCTGTCGTCCAGGGCTCAGCAACTCTCCCTCCCATTGTCCTCCAGCCTTCCCACTCTCTGAGCAGAGCTGTTAACTTATAACCTTCCAGATGTTAAGTCCCACTTGCTGTCAGAACACACTCCGCCTGGCCCCTCCACTTTTGCAAGCCAGACTCGTGGGCTCTGCTTGGCCAGTGGGCCGCCCCTCCACCCCGGCTCCCTCCTACCAGTCCGTGTAGGCACACCACCTCGCCGCCCTTCCTACCCTCTTCCATGGGCCTCTCGTCTGCGCTTGGCTCTGGAGACTCCGTTCTGCTTGTCTTCTGGCAGTTTTCTGGGTTATTTAGGCAGGTGTAGGTGGAATCTAAGTGATCAGCAGGACACAGTGAGCCCAGCGTCCTCCTATGCCGCCATCTTCCCTCCGATCTAGCCAAGGTCACCAGTATAGGAACAAAGACGCCGGCTGAGGGCAGCAAACCCTAGCCCCGGCCAGGTGTTGTGATTTACCATAAATCTGATCTGTTGCCACCGTACAGTAACGTGACTATTTCTTGGGACAAGCGGCACCAGCCACAACGTGAGGAGATCCTCCCCCAGAAGATCACTGCAGGTCTGACCAGCTGGAGTCTCTAAATGGTGGGATTTTGAAACACAGCCAGGCCTGAGATAAAAATTTTGGAGAGAGGCACTGCCTGGTAGGCAAACAGCTTGGACATAGACAGGGGGCAGATGGGGAGCTGGCGGAAGTGGGGACACAGGAGGGGTGACTGATCGCACACCTGTGAGAGTGTGAACTTCCTGCTCTGGAGACTAGAGAGAATGGTGAAGGCGTTTTCGCTATTAGCCCACCAACAGTGATTGACCCCAGTGGGCTATACAGCGCCACCAAGTGGAGAATGGAGCCATTACACCAAGCCCTGCCCGGCTGTGACCTCCAGGCTCCTCTCGGCTAAGCAAGTGGGCTTGAGAACTGAGAACCGTAGAGGCAGGCCCCTCCCTTAGAAGACCAGCCTAGATCCCTTCCACGAGTTCAGTCTACTGACCATAGACTCCTGCAAAGTTTCAGCTCTAGGGGAAACTGGATCTAGCTTCATTTGGGTGTTTTGTTTGTTTTTTGTTGTTGCCGCTGCTTCTGTTTTGTTTCGTTTTTTCTATTGTTTTTCTTTTATTTCTTGGATACAGAAAGAGCAAAATTGTTTTATTTTTTATTTTTTAATTTTTTTTCTCTCTTCTGTTCTCTTTTTTCTATCAAGCTTCTCTTAACAAGCAGACCAAAACACACCTAGGAGCTAGCTTCCCTTATTTTATGTTTTCAGGTTTTCAATTTTTATTTTATTTTATTTTATTCTATTATTATTATTATTATTATTATGTTTCCCCCCCCAAAATGACAAGATGGAGGAATTTACTTCTAAAGAAAGAACAGGAAGAAATGACAGCCAAGGATTTAATCAATGCAGACATAAGTAAGATATCGAACTAGAGTTTAAAACAACAGTTATAAGGATACCACCTGTGATTGAAAAAAGCATAGAAATCACCAGAGAATCCCTTTCTGCAGAGATAAAAGAACTAAAATCTAGTCAGGCCAAAATTAAAAATTCTATAACTGAGATGCAAACCCACACAGAGGCCATAAAAATGAGGATGGATGAAGCAGAGGAGTGAATTTGTGGTATAGAAGTAAAATTATGGGAAATAATGAAGCTGAAAAGAAGGGGAAAACAAAGGTCAGGGATCATGAAGGCAGCCTTAAGGAACTCAGCAATTTATTAAAATGTACTAACATTCAAATCACAGGTGTCCCAGAAGATGAAGAGAGAAAAAAGGGGCAGAAGATTTATGTGAGCAAGTTATAACTGAAAACTTCCCTAATCTGGGGAAAGCCACAGACATTAAAATCCAAGAAGCACAGAGAACTCCCATTAAACTCAAAAAAAGCCAGCCATCACCAAGATATATCATAGTCAAATTCACAAAATACACAGACAAGGAAAGAAAGCAGCAGGGGAAAAAAAAGTCCCTAACCTACAAGGGAAGACAGATCAGGTCAGTTCACAGCAGATCTGTCCACAGAAACTCGGCAGACCAGAAAAGAGTAGCAAGATATATTAAACATGCTGAATCAGAAAAAATGTGCAGCCAAGAATTCTTTATCCAGCAAGGCTGTCATTCAAAATAGAAGGAGAAATAGAGAGTTTCCCAGACAAATAAAAATGAAAGGCGTTTGTGACCACTAAACCAGTCCTACAAGAAATTTTAAGGGGCACTCTTTGAGTGGAGAAAAAAAAAGACCAAAAGCAACAAAGACTAGAAAGGACCAGAGATCATCACCAGAAACATCAACACATAACACAAAGACACTAAATTCATGTTTCAATAATCACCATGAATGTAAATGGACTAAAGGCTCCAGTCAAAAGACATAGGATATCAGAATGGATTAAAAAATAAGATTCATCTATATGCTGCCTACGAGAGACTCATTTCAGTAAAGACACCTGCAGACTGAAAGTAAGGGGATAGAGAACCATCTATCACGCTAATGGACATCAAAAGAAAGCCAAAGTAGCAATGCTTATATCAAACTAGATTTTAAAACAAACCCTGTAACAAGAGATGAAGAAGGGCATTATATCATAATTTAGAGGTCCACCAAGAAGATCTAACAATTGTAAATGTTTATGCCCCCAACTTAATGAACCCAAATATCTAAATCAATTAATCACAAACATAAAGAAACTCATTGATAGGGGACTTTAACGCTCCTCTTACACTAATGGATACATCATCTAAGCAGAAAATCAACAAAGAAACAATAGCTTTGAATGACACACTGGACCTGATGGACTTAACAGAGAGATTCAGAACATTTCATCAAGTAAGGCAGTCAGGGATCACCTCACTGAAAATGCAATGTTGAGCAATGACTGTGAGAGGGTGAGGAGAGGAAGGAGGGTTCCAGGCAGAAGGACCAAAAGGGCAGACTGGTGTGTTGAGAGTAGCCAAGAGCTCTGTGTGGCTGGCAGTGAGTGAGCCAGAGGGGAAGCAGAGGGAGGCCAAAGAGGAAAGGGGGCTCTTGGCCAACTGCTGGGCCTTGTCTGCCTCTGAAGGACTTTGGCTTATTCTAAACAGGGAAGGGGACCCTTGGAGGATTTTGAGCAGAGGACTGACATGATCTAGTCTGTGTTTTAAAAGAATTGCCCTGACTGCCTGGTTCTTTCTTAAACCCATAAACAACTGCATTTAGGAAGAGGAACCAAAACAGACCCACAATTCATGAATTGCCTGCCTCGTTGTTCCCTCCCTGTCCTGGTCCCTCCCTGCCCTGCTACGTGTTTAGCCATGACATGTATACTGTCTTTCTAAATGGAGTGATTCCAGACAAAATGATAATGAATAAGGTCAAATTTCAAATGCAACTAGCTAGTGAAGGTATGCTGTCAAAAGCAACCCATAACATGCATGATGAGTTTTCTTTTTTTTTTTTAATTTTTTTTCAACGTTTTTTATTTATTTTTGGGACAGAGAGAGACAGAGCATGAACGGGGGAGGGGCAGAGAGAGAGGGAGACACAGAATCGGAAACAGGCTCCAGGCTCCGAGCCATCAGCCCAGAGCCTGACGCGGGGCTCGAACTCACGGACCGCGAGATCGTGACCTGGCTGAAGTCAGACGCTTAACCGACTGCGCCACCCAGGCGCCCCCATGATGAGTTTTCTAAAACACCTCTAATGCCAATGAAATTCTTAATAGAATTGTGTGTATATATAAGAGACGTAAAAGGCAGTGGTATATGGTGACCATATTGTCAAACAGTATAAAACAGCATTGATCAAGGTTAAGTAATAGTCAAGGCACAGGCTCCTCCAGTATCTTCCCACAGAGAGGACTCACGGTACATCTTGCTAGGGCTCTGGTGAGCGTGCTGGCCTCTAGCCCTTCCTACTCATGCAAACCTGTCCTCTTTGCAGAGTCCTTAAAAAACAGTTAAACCGATACAAAGACAAGTTGCAAGCCATATATGCCGCCCAGAAAGAAAAAAGTTGCCGATTTGAAACAAAGATTCACCAACTCACGGCCAACCAGGATAGTCTGTGGACCCAGCTACAGCAGATGGGGCAGCATCTACAGGTAGGCAGTGTGGGAGATGCCATCTGGACCGTCCAGAAATCTGACCTCAAATCCTCTGGCCAGTGGAGGGACTTCTGCCTGAAGCTTCTCACCTCACTCTGATCGGCCTCTTCTCTTCCCTGACTCCTCTTTCCATTCCCTCACTCCTCCCACTCTTATCCTCTCCAGACTGTGTCCTTCCGCTTCCTGAAGGCAATGCCATTAGGAGAATTGGTGGCTGGTGTGGTTATCAGTGCCATTTAGAAACTATAGATCTAGAGAAAAGTGGTCCTTTACAGCACTGATTAGCCTTTTGGTCTCTGCATCCTTTTTACATTCTTAAAAAAAATTTGAGGATCTCAAGGAGCTTTTGTGGGTTATATCTATTGCTCTTTACCATGATCAAAAATAAAAGCGAGAGGTGGCTTAAAAGTTTATTACTGAATTTAAAAATGTAGTAAACCCATTACATAGGGAACAATTTTAAATAGTAACTATATATTTAAAAAAAAACCTTAGAATAGTGGCATTGTTTCACATTTTTAAACAAATTTCTTTAATATCTGGCTTAATAAAAGACATGACATGGGGCATCTGGGTGGGTCAGGTCGTTAAGCGTCTGACATCAGCTCAGGGCATGATCTCATGGTTCACGGGTTCAAGCCCTGTGTCGGGCTCTGTGCTGATACTGCAGAGCCAGGAGCCTGCTTCAGATTCTATTCTGTGTCTCCCTCTGTCTCTCTCTCTGCCCCTCACCGTCTCACACTCTGTTTCTCTCGTTCTCTCTCTCTCACTCTCTCTCTCTCTCTGTGTCAAAAGTAAACATTAAAAAATGTAAATAAACATTAAATTTTTTTAATTAAATAAGTAAGTTAATAAATAAATAGAAGACATGACTTCACTGCTTCATTCAAGATGTTTTATTGAAGTATATGAAGAAATCTGGTCTTATAGAGATTTGCAGTTGAAAAAGAGAAAAATGTTTGAATAAAGTCTTTTCAAATCATTAGAGATCTTTTTCGTTGGAAGTGCACCGAAACACAAGTGATTGTTTCTTAAAGGAGAGTTGCAACCTTGAATCTGAAGCCATCGCTCTCTCACACTCTTGTTTCATTAAAATACAATGTTGTGTTGTGCTCTTCGAATGAAGCTTCTACCCATGCATGATATTGGAGCACGATACACTGGTAATTTGGAAGTTCGCTGAGCTAAGCCAAACTTCTTGCCTCCCATTAGACAATACCCACCCTTCCTCCTCCGCCCCCGCCTCCCCCCCCTCCCTCCCCCCCGCCAAATCACATTCATTAATACCACCATTAAGCTCATCAGGAAAGTCTTTCCGGGTTGGAAAGGTATCATGCACGTGGTGGTAGATCCGAGTTTTCTAAAATCTGGTTTCTGCTACAAGCCTCACCTGTTAAAATTGACAACACATACTGTGAATTGCTTCCTTACTGTGACAATCTCACTTCACCTATTTTTGGAAAACGTTTGCCAGACTTCCAAGTCTGCATAACAGTCTGCAAGTCCATCCTTTCACCCAAGAGGCAACTTTTGTGTTTCAGTAACATTAGAAGTATTTTGGACACTTCCCATTTCATCCTACACAATACATGTCATACATGTATTCTACAAAATACATGTCATCATGTACATTTTTCATCCTAAAAAATACATGTCATAACTAAGAAAACTGAAAATGTTTGTTATACCACCAAGGATATTTTTATTTTCTATTTATTTATTTATTTATTTATTTTAGCTGCGAGAGCATAATTGTGAAGAACGCTACTGACTAGTAGCACTCTTTGATGCTGCCTTGATTTGTACCAAGGCACCGACGGTGTTAGCCTTACTTACTTTAGCCTTACTTTTGACTCTGTACCCTCGGGGCAAATGTCAACACAGTGAACAGGCAAATAATATCTAAGAATCATCGGGCAAATAATTTTGACCTCACAGACCTCTAAGAAGGTCTTAGGGATTTCCGAGAATCTGTGGACCACACTTTGGGAATTGTGCTTTATAGGGTGCACACCCCCTAGATTCTATACCCATGGCTTATTATAAGCCCCCCAACATACCTAGCTAGATGGATCATTATGAACGTGTTTTATTGTAATACATTTTAGCTACAATTCAAGGTATCCTGATGTTCTCAGAAATTCCTTATGATAGTTTTAGAACCTGAACATTTAGGACCTAGAATTTTCCCAAGTTCTTGTGATATTTTAGTATCTGAACTGCTGTCCTTTTTGTAGCTGGTTTTAGAGGGACATTGAATTAACAGCATAAAATAAAATCAATAATAAATGATTTACAAAGGAGAAAAAAAAATCTTGCATTAAAATTTCCGATTAGATTATTAAAACGTAATGTATTTATGAAAAGGGTACGATAAAGGTTGATTTCTTCATGAAGTTTTCTTTACCCAGGCAATGTTGCAGCCACTCCACCCTTCATCTTCTTCCCGTCAAAATACGATTTCCAAGGGTGACCACGGAAAGGATGGAAGGTTTTGGAGGGGAGGAGATTCTTCCCAGGTCACAAATGCCACTGAAGCCTGTTCAGAATGGGAACCTCTCGGTTACCCAACCATGACTGACAAAAGTCACCAAAGTCAAGCAAATGCAGAGCGTGCTGTACCAAATTCAGAATCCCCAGAGGCCCTTTTGCCGCTGAAGTCAACACAAAACAGCAAGGCACAAAGCCAAGCACCAAAGACCTCAAAGGAAATCTTTAGCTCCTTACCCGGTTCTCAGGAAGGATCGCTGCAGGACACCCCCCATATGGTTCCTGAAATGAGCAGTCATGCTCTGGCAACTGCAGACAGAAAAGAGATGCCTAACATCCAGGAGGGAAAGGATGAGCTAGAGGAAAAGGAACTGCAAGAACTGTTGTCAAAACTTACAGATGCCTTCACTCTAGAAGTGCCAGCAGGTAAGATTTTCACAATCATTGGAAAAAGTTAACGGCCAAGGATTCAGGCTGCCTTTTTTTAAAAAAAATTCTTGTAATGTTTATTTATTTTTGAGACAGAGGGAGATAGAGCATGAACAGGGGAGGGTCAGAGAGAGGGAGACACAGAATCCGAAGCAGGCTCCAGGCTCCGAGCTGTCAGCCCAGAACCCGACATGGGGCTTGAGCCCACGAACCGTGAGATCATGACCTGAGCCGAAGTAGGACACTTAACCGACTGAGCCACCCAGGCGCCCTCAGGCTGCCTTTTGTTTTATAACATTATCCCAACAGCTACAATTCATCTAGTGAGTAAGAGTGAGAGTTGTGAATCGTTTGGACATCAGTAGCATCTCTGAACTTGAGGTCTAGAGTTGCCCAATTTACAAGGTTTTTGTGAGCACTAAAGGTGATAGACCGTAAGAGATTTTACTATAGCGTCTGGCACAATCCTAGCATTCCATAATAGTAAATAGCTACAAACATTTTAGAAATAAGCAGCTTTCATAGCTAAACTAGAGAAACAAAAGCAAAAAATAAAAACGATATGAAGATGTCAAAGACCAAAAGACTCTCCTAGAAGAGAAGCCAAGTTTTTACGTGAAATTTAAATTAGAAAGCATTTCCATTATAAAGTATTAAATTATAGAAGAGAAGTAAATAACAAAAAATAGATAATTTTGTTATTGCTCTTATTATTATCAATAGTACTGCCACAAATATAATTGGGCAGCCTGACATTACCGTTTAAAAATGGGGGTAATAATGAAGCATAAGAGACTCTTAAAAACTGAGAACAAACTGAGGGTTGATGGGGGGTGGGAGGGAGGA
Organism: Neofelis nebulosa; assembly: GCF_028018385.1. NCBI lineage: Eukaryota > Metazoa > Chordata > Mammalia > Carnivora > Felidae > Neofelis > Neofelis nebulosa. Next base: position 29,574,497 of record NC_080783.1, read on the forward strand.
GAGGGTGGGTGATGGGTATTGAGGAGGGCACCTTTTGGGATGAGCACTGGGTGTTGTATGGAAACCAATTTGACAATAAACTACATATATTGGAAAAAAATTAAATAAATACATAAATAAGTGGGGATAATAATGATGTTCTTCCAGAAGACAATTGATTTAAGTTTCTACAATGTAAGTAGTAGAATTTATCATCATTATCATCATCATCTTCTTCATAAGCTATGACTCCTTGCTAAATTCTGAAGGCTCTTTTTAAAAAATCTTGAAAAAAATGAGAAAAAATAAAAATCTTTTTGAAAATTAAGTTAAAATTTAGCTTAAAATTTTAATTTTAAAATTTAAAAGGCTCTTTACTATAGTTATTTCTTCTGTTTTGGCCTGGTAGCATCTTATTTATAGTGTTTTGTTGCCTTAATATTATCCCTATATCTATATCCATGTCCTTTTTGAAAGCCTAAAATCTTTTGTGCTTGAGTGACCATCTAGAGATGTGTGAGGAGGGCTTCTCAAAATATTTCCGAATTGGCGTGTGAGTTTTTTAGAGCTGCCATAACAAAGCACCTACCACAGAGTGGGTAGCTCAAACATCACAAATTAATTTTCTCACAGGCCTGAAGGCTGAAGTCTGAGATCAAGGTATCCCTCTGTGGGCATCCCTACCCAAATTTGCTCTTTCTATAAAGACACTACTCCTATTGGATTAGGATCTGCCCGTATAACTTCATTTTAATTTAATTAACTCTTTAAAGAAGCTGTTTCCCAATATATTCACACCCTGAGGTCCTGGGGTTAGGACACCCACATATGAATTTGGGAAGAGACACAATCTAACCCGTAACAGTCGGTGAGCTGGAAAATCAGTACATCATAATGTCGGTCGTATACTGAAGTTGGTAGAAACAAGTCAATAAAGTAATTATTTGGTGATTCTGAAAATCTCCAGTGTGAGAAGAGTTGGAGTTATAATCCTTGCATTAGAGAACACGATTACCAAGATGCCCAAAGCATGCTCAGACTGCCTGAGATAAAGACAGGATGAGAACTCCTTGTGCTTGATTCTGAGGCCGGCACAAGATTCCACCCACTGTGTTTCCACTTTAACTTCATTGGGGTCATGACGAGTACTCAAAGCAAAGTCAACATCCACTTGAAGGTTTCAGGAAAATTTCATGTAAAAATTTGGCTTTTATTCTAGAAAAATCTTCCAGTCTTTGATATCTTCATCTCATTTTTATTTTTTGTTTTGTTTCTCCAACTGAACTTATTAGGGCTGTTGATTCCTCATAGCCCTTGCAAATGGAGCAGGCTGTGTTGCACGTTCCAGATCACTAATAAGCTAGGTCTAGTACACACATTGGGAAGACATTATCCCAACACGTGTGCAGTTTGATACCTAAAACTAAAAGATGCGTGCATATTTTAATTTCCTTTATCAAAGTCTATATATAAAAATCATACATACATACGTATACACACATGATTATATCATTAAAAGGAAAATCATGAAAGGGTAAAGCTTATTTCTACATTTAGATGATGCAATAATGTGTAGAGGTGCAGTTAGCATTGTCCAATCTTGTAGAATATACCAAAAAAAAAAAGTATGTCTCAAAAAATTAATTTAAGGAGAATCATTAGGATGTTTCTACTGGAGGTATACAAAAGTGCTTAGGATGTTAGCAAGAGAGCACGCATTTTCCCTTTTTGTTATTATGGTAGTGTATACTTCAGGATGATCCCACAAATGCTAATTGACAAGATTTAAATTTACAGTCTTATTTCTTTTCGAGCAGCTCTGTTTCCTTAATGCTTTCAAACAGAGGATCTATGTTAATCTTCACGGCTATTTGCATTTCCTAAACCTTGTCACTCCTCACTCAAATATTTCTAAGTTTATATCTTTATTCAATCTGGTTTTGAATATGATCTTGTTTGCAAATTCTTCTTAGCCATTGGTGATATGGGTTATAAAAGTACACTCCGTCATTTATGCATAATCTCTGCATGCTTGCCAAAATTACACCAAAAGGGCATAACAGGGCCAGAGGTGTGATAACCACACTGATGAAGGTGTGGAAAGGCCAACAAACTAAATTAGGGTGTTGGCTACCTTTGTTTTATTTCTCTGTCACAGATGCATCAAATAACAGCAGGAAGTTTTTGATCATCTTACTGTCCCAGTTTTTTTTTTTAATTTGAGAATTCTCTGGAAAATTAGGAAGTCCCATTGTTTGTAACAAGCTAAGGTTTACTCAGTGTCAACCAACGTATTTACCCAGTGTTGTGATCATCCTAGTGATGTAGGCAGGCTGGGTCCGAGGACCCAGAGCGGGTCCTGAGGACCTGCCAAGAGAGTCCGTGGCTTCACACAGGATGGAAATCAAATGCAAGCCAGCAGGAGGTGAAAGCAGAATTTATTGAAGATATAAAGAACGAGGTACAGATGGAGAGTCTGAGAGACTTGGAAAGGAAGAGAGGGAGTCTCATCTTTGGTTCGGTCTGGGGTTTTATTGGCAATTGTAGTCAGTGCACGTGTCCTCTCGGGCACACAGGAACTGGTCAGAACAAGGACAGAGTGCAGGTGTCCATTGTAAGGCACTTATTCCCTGAAGCCAGGGAGTCTTGGCATCAAGATAGATAATCTAGCGCCAGTGGTCTGGAAAAGGCACATGATGGCTCTGTCCTGTCATTCCTTAGATACCATCTATTATGCTGGAAGACCCCAAAGACATCATTATCTCTTTGTCCCTTACAAGGAGGACACACATTAAGGCATGTGTAGGGTGGGGGGTGCAGGTCCTAGCAAGAATAGAAGCGGGAAAAGAAGTGAAGGGGGAAAAGAAAAACACAGCTTTTTCTTTCACAGGGTCTCTTCCGTTTCCCTGCCTCACTGTCGCTGACTATTCTTTTAGATGGGAGCTGCGCTAAGGGGTCAACACAGTTTGGAAATTAAGATGAACTTTAAATTACTTAAAAGATAAGACTAACGCAATAAGCCTAATGGTCAATTAGGCAGTTGTGCACATTAACTGAATAGAGTCATTCATTATCACGATAGGATAACAGAATTTCAAGAGACTATGAGAGTTTAATAGAAAGCATGTAGAAGAGGTTCCCGAAACCTCCTTAAATTCCAAATGCTGGGTTGAAAATCAGTAGCAAACGATTTGCTCAAGCTTGCAGCAAAGGAATTTACCTTACAGTGCAGGAACAGGAAATTTTTCTCTGTATGGTTGTATGTCTTTCCTTTCTCAACTTAAGTTATATTGTTCTTGCTTTTGCTTTTTTTTTTCATAGGGCACTGCTCAAACTATTCATCAGTAGCCAAACAGCAGAGGTTCTCACAGCATGGTCCCTAGACCAACGGCATCAGACTCACCTATGACCATGTTAGCAATGCAAATTCTTGGGCCCCATCCCTGATATACTCTATTAGCCAGGGAGCTCCAGAGAAACAGAACCAAAAGGGTGTAATATAGAAAGAGACTTATTTTTAAGAAATTGGCTCATGTGATTATGGAGGCTGGCAAGTCCCAAGATCGACTGTCAGCAAATTGGAGACCTAGAAGAACCAGCGGGTGTGGTTCTAGTGCAAAAGCTGGCAGGCTGGAGACTTAGGAAACGGTGATCTTTCAACTGGAACCCGAAGGCAGAAGAAAACTCATGTTCCAGCTGCGAGGCAGGCCGAAAGACTTCTCCTACTTAGCCTTTTTGCTTAATTCAGGCCTTCAATTGATTGAATGAGGTCCATCCACATTAGGGAAGGCAATCTGCTGCGGTTAGTCTGCAGATTCAAATGTTAATGTCATCCAGAAACACTCCTACAGCACACCCAGAACAATGTTTGACCAAATATCTGAGCACCAGTAGCCAGTCAAGTTGAGGCATAAAATTAACCATCACATGTACCAAATCAGAACTCTTAGGGGAGGACCTAGAAACCTGTTTTTACACTGTCCAGGTGATTCTGATATACACCAGAGTTTGAAAACCTTTGCTCTACAGTGGGATTTCTGGCTCCTCAGATTATTGCTCAGAGTCATGGGAATGTCCTTTAAGAACCCAAGACCAAGTTGTATTAGTAATCGATCATGGCAAATAACAGCCATCTTATTTTCCAGATAGCCTAGAGAAAGGGCATTGTCAACAGGGACGGGGGAGCGATGGTTTCTATTTCTTCTCCGTGCTAGAACTTTGGCACGATCAGCTTAGGAACCTGTAAGTGCTTTCTCTGAAGGACTCTCCTGTTTGTTGATTTCAGGCCCGCAATCTTCGGTAAACATGGACCTGTATTGTGGAGCTGAGCGGCTGTGCAGGGCCTTCTCTGCCCTTGTCGATCAAATCACTTTCTCCAACTTGAAGTGATGAGTCCGGGCCCAAAGACCCCTTGGATGATGATGAAACATATTTTCAAAATCTATACTAAAAGAATTAAGCCTTTTACCTCTCCATAATCTGGTGTGAAATGTGAAGAAAATAAGTTTAATTTTTTTCATCTCCCTACTCACGTATCTCAGTTCTGCAGTTCAGACGAAAGCCCGGGAGTGAGGGCAAAGGAAAAAAAAGGCCAAGTCAAATCTAGGGGTGTTGGGTTTCCGATAGAGGGCCATTATTCATTCGAATACCTTATTAGCGATATCCCAGTGTGTGATCTACATGAATTAATGCAACTGTCTTCTTTAAGTAGCACTTAGTGAATTGATGACTGTATTTTCTTTTTTTTTTGCCTGTATTAATATCTTTCTTTTTTAAATTTATTTTTTATTTTTAAATTTACATCTGGGGCGCCTGGGTGGCGCAGTCGGTTAAGCGTCCGACTTCAGCCAGGTCACGATCTCGCGGTCCGTGAGTTCGAGCCCCGCGTCAGGCTCTGGGCTGATGGCTCGGAGCCTGGAGCCTATTTCCGATTCTGTGTCTCCCTCTCTCTCTGCCCCTCCCCCGTTCATGCTCTGTCTCTCTCTGTCCCAAAAATAAATAAAAAACGTTGAAAAAAAAATTAAAAAAAAAATTACATCCAAGTTAGTTATCATATAGTGCAAGAATGATTTCAGGAGTAGATTCCAGTGATTGATTCCCTATGTATAACACCCAGCGCTCATCCCAACAAGTGTCTTCCTTAGTGCCCATTACCCATTGAGTTCATTCCCCCACCCACAACGCCTCCAGCAACCCTCCGTTTGTTCTCGAATTTAAGAGTCTCTTGTCCCCCTCCCTGTTTTTATATTATTTTTCCTCCCTTCCCTTATGTTCATCTGTTTCGTATCTTAAATTCTACATGAGTGAAGTCATATGATATTTGTCTTTCTCTGACTAATATCGCTTAGCATAATACCCTCTAGTTCCATCCACATTGTTGCAAATGGCAAGATTTCATTCTTTTTGATTGCCAATTATTACGCTATTGTGTATACACACACACACACCCCACACCTTCTTTATCCATTCACCTGCCAATGGACATGTGGGCTCTTTCCATACTTTGGCTACTGTTGATAGTGCTGCTATAAACATGGGGGTGCATGTGTCCCTTCGAAACAGCACACCTGTATCCCATGGATAAATGCCTAGTAGTGTTACTGCTGGGTCATAGGGTAGTTCTATTTTTAGTTTTTTGAGGAACCTCCATACTGTCTTCCAGAGTGGCTGCACAAGTTTGCATCCCCACCAGCAATGCAAATGAGATCCTCTTTTTCCGCATCCTCGCCAACATCTGTTGTTGCCTGAGTTGTTAATGTTAGCTATTCTGACACGTGTGAGGTGGTATCTCATTGTGGTTTTGATTTGTATTTCCCTGATAATTGAAAGAAATGAGCATTTTTTTCATGTGAGATGATGCTCCTGATGGAGACCAGGCTTGTCAAAGAACTAAATACACACACACACACACACACACACATACACACACACACACACACACACACACAATCAAGTATATGCAAAACTGATGAAATCTGGATAAACTTTGTGGATTGTACCAATGTTGATTTCCTGGTTGCATTATTGTACTATAATTATGCAAGATGTTACCATTGGGGGAACTGGATGAAGAGTATACAGGATGTCTCTGTATTATTTTTTTATAACTGTATATGAACCAATGATGATCTCAAAATAATTTTGTTTTTAAAACGTGAATATTTCTCACTAAAATCCAGCACCCAATGCGTTTGGCTAATGTACCTATCCGCCAGTATAGATGCTTAATTTAATAATGTCCAAAGTAATAGCTAACATTTTTTTTTTTACTTTTAGAGTACTTAGTTTCTAAGCACCTTGTAAGTACCAACTCATTTACTCCTCACAACAAAACTAGCAAATAGATATCTCATTTTATGAGGAAACTATGGCACAGAGAGGTTCAATAACTTGTCAAAAGTTGCTTGGCCAGTAGTTGATGAAATTGAGATTTGAACCCAGCTTCTGGGCCTCTACTCTACTCTGTATTTTCTCTCAATAAATATTGCTACGAGTCCAGTCTTATGGATATTGTCTTGATGTGCAACCCATGTTGCATTTAGAGAGTCATGGATTTTTATTTATATGATCTGTAATTTCTAGTACTGTCCCAGAAGAAAATGATGGCCATTTACATAGGATTAAGAGTGGGTTATCCCTGTTCAACCTCATGCTAATATTTGCTCTTTAGCCTATCACAATTTTTTTTATTTTGCTTTTTTTCACTCTTCTTCTCACTTTCTCCCAACTTATTCCTTACAAGTTTAATAAGCATCCCCTACAACACAGATCAGCAAACTACAGCCCACAGGCCAAACGCTGCCGACTGCCTGTTTTGTCCGAGCTATGAGCTAAGAGTAGTTATTACATTTCCAAAAATGGTTGAAAGAGTCAAAAGAAGAAGAATATGCTGTGACACTTAGAAGTGATATGGATTCAGATTTCATTGTCCACAAGCAAGTTTTATTAGAACATCACCACACTCATTCATTCACATAGTGTCCATGGTTACTTTTATTCTACAAAAGCGGAGTTGATGATTCATTGCAACAGACACTAGATGACCTACCGGCATATGATAGTTACTATCTGATCCTTTACAGAAAAAATTGTCAGCCCCAGTTGTAGAGCACCAAGGTGACGGGGGAGCCACGGGCAGGTTTTTCTGTAAGCAAGAGGGGCATTTCTTCAATGATTTGTAAGAGATAATAAGATAATAAGATAATAATAAGATAATAATAATGATTTGTAAGAGATGGCTTTTAAGAATGTGATAAAAGGTATTAGAGAGAGGGGCATGAAAGGAATACTATAAGCCTATGTAGGGGCGCCTGGGTGACTCAGTCGGGTAAGCGGCCGACTTTGGCTCAGGTCGTGATCTTGCAGTTTGTGAGTTTGGGCTTTGTGCTGACAGCCAGAGCCCGGAGCCTGCTTCAAGTTCTGTGTCTCCCTCTCTTGGCCCATCCCCCGCTTATGCTCTGTCTCTCTCTTAAAATAAATATTTAAAAAAAATTTTTTTAAAGAAATGATAAAGTGGCAGTTTTTAATGTGCTCATTCTCTTAACAAAGAAAAGCTGAAGGTTAACAAGGAACAGCCAGTTCCTTCCTCGGACTCACTTCCCCTGTTGTTAGGACTTAATTCTCAGTTGTGGCTGTCTTCTGATAACCCTTTGGATAAGATTTTTAGTTTAAGGAGGACCTAAACCTTCAGTGAAAACATTTCCTGAAGTTTCCTTTAGATCTGGAAAAAGCAAGTCAATTGTTAACATATCTGAAATTCAAACTCGTTGTCAAGCATTGGTTATATAGTACAATTGGAGGGATAAAGTAGTTAGATATAAAAAAATCACATTGTGTCTGGATCTCAAATAAATTTGCTCATTGAACTTCTCTGTTATGAGCCTCATTTGGGTCTGGTCACTTTTCAGGAAAAAATTTTTTATGGATTCCTTTATTATAACACTGTTCATTTTAATTTTAGTTTGCTTTGCAGTGCAAAGTGTAACTAACCACCTATAAGGTTTTATTATTTAATCAAATAGAAAATAGGTTAATTGAAAGATACTTATACTTACTGTTCTTTTCTTAGAGTTTAGATTGTCAGTAATGGTAATATAAAATATTGAAATATGGGGCGACTGCGTGGCTCAGTTGGTTGAGCATCAGACTTCGGCCCAGGTCATCATCTCTCCATTCCAAGTTTGAGCCCCAAGTGGGGTTCTGTGCTGACGGTCTAGAGCCTGGAGCCTGCTTCGGATTCCGTGTTTCCCTCTCTCTCTGCCCCTCCTCTGCTTGCACTCTGTCTCTGTCTCTCTCTCTCAAAAATAAATATTTAAAAAAATTAAAATATTGAAATAAAAAGACTCCTTGGGGCACCTGGGTGGCTCAGTCAATTAAGTGTCCAACTCTTTATTTCAGCTCAGGTCTTGATCTGACGGTTGTGAGTTTAAGCCCTTCATTGGGTTCCATGCTGATTGTGAAACCTACTTAAAAAAAAAAGACTGGGGCGCCTGGGTTGCTCAGTCGGTTAAGTGTCCGACTTCGGCTCAGGTCATGATCTCGCGGTCCGTGAGTTCAAGCCCCACGTCAGGCTCTGTGCTGATGGCTCAGAGCCTGGAGCCTGTTTCAGATTCTGTGTCTCCCTCTCTCTCTGCCCCTCCCCCGTTCATGCTCTGTCTCTCTCTGTCTCAAAAATAAATAAATGTTAAAAAAAAATTAAAAAAAAAAAAAGACTCTGGGGCTCCTGGGTGGCTCAGTTGGTTGAGCGACCGACTCTTGACTTTGACTTGGGTCATGATCTCACAGCGGGTTTGAGCCCCACATCCGGCTCTGCAATGATAGTGTGGAGTCTGGTTGGGATTCTGTCTCCCCCCCCTCTCTCCGCCCCTTCCCTGCTTGCTCTGTCTCTCTCTTAAAATAAATAAAAATGAACTTAAAAAAAAAAGACTCCAATAATGTCACTTGGGATCCAGAGCTTTTATTAATTTTGTTTCCATTAGAAGAATGCTTTATTTGCCATTGGATATGGTTTTTCTTGTTCTTTGTTTTATTCATTATTCAAAAATATTCTTTCAAACAAGATTTAGGTATTATAGACAGTCAGTAACTGGTAATAAATATAGCCCATTATGCCTGTACGTAAGCAGTGGCTACTGGCTTAGAAGTCATGCAGTGTATTCAAGTTAAATGTATGGCACTCCAGTTCACCAAGATCCAGCATCCCAGAACAACTGACCAGAGTGAATACAAACAATGTGACTCGCCCAATCCCCTGGTCATCTTTGGAAGCTATTTTAACTCTTTCAGATAGTGGGATGAGCTGGCAGTAAAGCCACCCTTTGAAGGAACATGCTAGCAGGCTAAAATAACGAAAAACCTTAAGTAGGTACGCTGAGAGAACGTGGCTTAATATTTACCTCTGGACATTCCCACCATGTCAAGTAATTAAATGATCAGGAGTCAAGGAAACAATGTTTTTTTAGTTCCAAGATACGAGTTAGCTCTGAGGTTAGATTTACTTTCTCTTTATTTCCAGGCCACGGGTGACTTTCCCAATGAGCTTAGACCCACTTCCGTGCAAGTGCATGCTTATCACACCTTCTATCAACTCTTTCTTCTTTAGGAAAGGTGTTCTTAGCTGCTGAGAATATGCACCTGAAAGCAGAGAAAAGGAACTAGTCGTTAGAGCACCAAATTATTCTCAGGTTAATTAAATGTCAATAAATTGGTTTTAAAGTTTGTTATTTCTGTCACTCTATCAGAAGTCTGTATAAATTTATTGCAGGAGTGTGCATGTAAATCTGTGTTTATATGTCCTTTGCAGTTTAGTTAAATAACCTAAGTAAAGTATAATAAAGACATGTCCTTGTTAACTAAAATGCATGTATTAAGATATGTTCTGACTAAACAAGTAAAAGTGGTCATTATATAATTTTAATACAAAAATATACAGAAAAAACTTAAATTACGCATAATATAATCTTTCAGAGATAACCATAATTTTATGCATACACACTTTATACCATAATTTAGCGAACCGTTACCTTATTGTGCGACGTTCCAATTATTTCCACATTTTCTACTTTTATAAATAGCTTTGCAGTGAAGATTCATGTACTGCATGATTGGTTACATCTCTGAATATTTCTTTAGGGTAGAGTTCTAGATAAGTAATTTCTAAAGATGTTTCTAGGAAATTTCTTGGAGTAAGTAAAGTAAAACAAAAATCAAACATTGGTGCATCTAATTATTTATATTTCTGAAGCACTTTTTTGTCTAATGCTTGGTGTTTTACAAAAACAAGCACTAACATTTACCAGCTAGTTAGACACCAACTGCAAATATCATCAAATTATAAATCTGAATTTTAATGTTCTTATCATGAAGGAATGCAAAGACTCCTAATTTTTCTAGAACATACAAACTGCCAGTCTCAGGCAGGCAGGTTTTTTTTTTTTTAATTTCTCTCACTGGCAAAGCATGATTTGTTGAAGGAAAGGGCCATTGGGTTTTGACACAAACAAGGATATACTTCAAAATCCCTTCATTTGCATTGAAGCCTTTACTAACCCATGAGTTAACGTCAAATTGGTCATTTTCTATTTGGAAGTTATCAGCCTACTCTTTTCCTAAATCAATTAATAACTCTCTCCCTCCTTCTGCCTTGACAAAATCCATCATAATTTGGTGGTTAAGGCTGGTTACACCATTTTCACACCTTCTGGATATTACAGCATTCAGTTAATAACTCATCCTTTCTAGACAAACTAACAATGATCTTTTGAGTCTTTTCTCAAGTGAGAACACATCTAGACCTCAGAATTTTTGGAATTCTCATTTCTAGATTCCCTCTGTTCCTATTTAGCACTGTTATAAACAACTATAGTATCTAGGTCATCACCCAGCTCAACAAGCTGTCCTTGGGGTAAAGCTCTTCCAGACTCTATTGATTGTTAAATACATGCCTCTCATAAATTTCTTTTTTATAGAATCACAGAACATTAGAAAGGAGAACATAAAGAGACTTTACAGTTCCTCTCTTTCCACACCCCTCTTTTTCAGATGAAGAAACTGAGGGCTAAATAAGTTGACTGAGGTTGCATAGCTATTTAATATCTCTTGTTTTCATAGTTTTTGGCCCAATAGTAACAAATAGGATATACTGGCATACAAAATAGGAGTTTTATGGTTTGGGTATTTTTTTTAATTTTTTTTTTTTTGTTTTAGAGAAGGAGGGGGAGAGAGGCAGAGGAAGAGAGACAGAGAGAGAAGAATCCTAAGCAGGCTCCATACTCAGTGTGGAGCCCAACGCAGGCTTGATCCCACAACATTGGGATTATGACCTGAGTCAAAATCAAGATTCAGTTGCTCAACCAATTGAGCCACCCAGGTGCCCAGGAGTTTTATGTTTTTAGCAAAGTATGATTCATAGCAACAATTCTCAAGTGTATTTAAACTATTAAACTTGAGGATATCAAAATAAGAACTCTCTTGCATATTATGTAGACATATTAGTTCTTCCCTTCTGCTCTGGTTGATTTGATTTCCCTGAGAACTAGAGAGACAAACATCTCTTCACCCTCACCCCCATCCCAACCTGGTAGCATATTAATCCCCCAAGGACAATAGAAAAAGTTAGTGGAGAATCCGTGCAGGTACATCCAGAGCCCCGCTGAGCCACTAGAGATTTCCGCAAGCCTCTTGAGATGAAATCTCGATGTTCCAGCAACTATTTAACTTTTAGACACGGTGTCTCCTTGACCCAAGACCCTCTTTGACTGTGATGATACAATCAAAATGGAAAGCTTTGTTTCCTGATCTGCAAACAGTTGTTTATGTCAAACATTAAAATAACTCCAATAAAGTGGAATGTTCCCTCCTGCTACATAGTCACTCTGACTAAAGTTTGCAGACCAGCTGAGTCAACAGCAACTCTGTAGCAAGATTAAAAAAGTGGCTTCCAAAGCTGAAGATAAATCTACTGCCTTTAAAAAGAAGAAGAAGAAGAAGATAGAAATGCTATGTTGAAATATGCTCCAAAAATTACATGAAGCTTCTGACTATTCTGATAGCCACATTGCAAGCAAGCAAACTGAAAGCTGCTTTAGAGAAAGACCTTGTGTGTGTGTATACTTATTCTCGTGTTCATCTGAACACAAATATTATTACATTCATTTATTCTATAGATAATTTAGTAATTCAAAGTGAGTGCAAAATATAAAAGATAAATATTGGTAGTGATTTGAGTATGACAACTAAATATGGTAAGAATGGAAGAAAGAGTCCTACAGTACAAATGAAGAAAATATACAGGGGTAGAGCATTTGGCTGCAAGTGAAGAAAGTAAGTAATTCTCTTGATGCTGATGTCTAAACAGCCTCTGTTTAAATAATTTTTAAATATTGGTAACCAACATTGAAAGACGCTTATTTTTGTATTTCTTTAGTAGCTAAGCTGATAGAAGAATATTTCCTCTAAATATGGAAATTGTTTTAAGTTACAATGACACTTGCCAAAATAATAAATTTATCTATAAATAACAGCAGAGGATTATCTGGTTTAATGGATCAGCAAATCATAAGATTTTTAGTGAGGTTAAAGCAAACTAGATATAGAAAAGCTCTATAATCTCGGAAAAGTGTTGCTCTAGAAATATTACTGTTAAGTGCTGTTTTAATAGGGAAATTATAGGGATTATAACAGTTCTCACAATAAAATATACAAATGTAAATTTTATTTATGCCTCAGTTTTGCACTATTGCTCAAATGATTCTAAGCACCCAAACAGGGTTTGCTGCAAGGATTGCAAGCTCATTGGTTGAAACAACTCTAAAAATGGAACAAAAACAATATGAATAGGGCCAGGGTATCTATCTCTCAGCTTAGTCACAGGGGCTCACTTGCTCTAATTCTAATTCTATAAAGGATACTTCTTCTAGTGCCCCCAGAGAAGACTGTTTTTTAATAAAATATTTACACCAGTGAGAATCTCTAAATTTGTCAGAAGTTCCAAATTACTAAAAATTAATCATTCAACTTGCTGGAAGTTAATTACATATTTGAGATGTGTTCAAAAAGCAACAAGGAGTGAATCTGCAAGCTAGCCAATTTTTATGCCCTTTACTTCACCAACTAAGTACATTACAAGGAGCCTCTCCATTTACATGAAAGCAGTCTTTTTTTCTATTTAAAAGAGGCAAGAGTTTGCATGCTGTGAATATTCCCCAGACTTACATTCAAATCTTCCCAAATCCATAGCATGCAAAGACAGGTTATGACTGCTAATATTCAGGCTAATCGCTTTATGCCTTTACGTTGTATTTTGAGAATCATGCTTTTCCTTACTTGCTTTTTTGACTCTTTTTTGCTGTTGTTTACATGAAGTATGAAAATGACAGAGAATCATGCTTTTCCTTACTTGCCTTTTTGACTCTTCTTTGCTGCTGTTTACATGAAGTATGAAAATGACAATATGTTGATACAAACAGCTACCATGAAATACAAAAGGCAGTGCTATCTTCCTATCACTCATGTGCTCTTGGGTTCACCCCTGAGAGGAATATATGTGGCAATGGATTCCCCGAAAGCCATTTCCCTCTTCCTCACAATTCCTCACATTCATACTTCATTGACCCTTTCGAAAAACATGGAATCTAGAGTTCACCACCTTGTTTTCTCCCTGTGTGCTGTGGACGCACTGCTGAAATCTCCTCTTCCTTCCCAGCCAATTGCCTCCTTCCTAAGCCATGGTTCCTGGAGAGGACACAGTCCACATAGATGTCCCAGAAGAGTTGGGCCAGATCCCAAAACAGTGCCCCGTGCTTCAAGTTCTCAGATGACTTTAGGTAGATCATAAAATCCCAGAAACCTGAAACAGTGTTAGAAATTCGAGGCTTCCGCATTTCTAGGAGGAGCACTGAAGAAGATTCCCAGCACTGAGGATCAGCTTGATTAAGGGCCAGAAGGTCTGTCTGGCTATGGCAGAAGAAAGGAGACACACAGCACATTCCCACAATGAGCAGGGAGCAGGTAAGGGTCCAGGGGCGGTAGATCCCTCTTCTGTTCCCAGGATTGGCCATGGTGTTGAAACTGCACAGAATGGAAATATCTTATGAATCCTCACTTGATCTCCACTCAGTAATGAAAATAATTATGCCTTTAGAAACCTTGGTGTCAGCAAAGAAAATGCACCATTGTCCCTAGGAAAAGTCTTATCATACCTCCCAGATCATAAGCCCCGTTCTACCTAAAATGACTCATCGTCGAGCCAGGTATTGTAAAACCAAGATACTTAGATTAAAAAGTGTTTATTCCTAAGACATGTTCCTTTGTGAGATGAATAAGTGAACTTGTTTTTCCCGAGTACAGAGGAACATAGTTGAAAAGAATAGTAAGTGAAAATTTAAAATCTTGCTGCATGGCTTTAATTATTCTATAATATCTGAGTTTAGCCTACCTATTTCTCATCCAGGACTCACATGCAATTAAGAATTTTAAACTATTTTACCCTTAAATGTTTTCTTATTCGGGGTGACTTTCAATTTTTTAAAACAAATAAGAATAGTAAAATGTTTTAAATAAAAACAAACATAAGGTAGTGTGCTAAAAGTATAAGAACTAAGGGGCATATATTCAATCAATTAGAGTAGAATTAATAGACACTGTATTAATACCTAAAATGCTCTACAATTCTCATATAACTTTCATAAAGATGATGTTTTATCATTTCTTTCTTCTTGCCACAAATCTCAAGAATTTTAATGAAAATATTTGCCTCTCACTCAACTTTTCTGGCTTTCAAAGCCTGTTACAATACAATTAAACCACATACCACTTTGAAATTATTATGTTACACTTCAGACAAGTGCAATGAGAAACAATGTTCTTAAAATAATCTAAATTTTCTTTTTTCCAAGGAAACAAGCTTATCTTACCCTTTAAGACTACTCAAAATGTATATCACACTGAAACAACTCTCACATAAAGAAAAAACAGGAGAGTACATGTAGCTCACTTTTAGTTTTCCCTTATATTTCCAAACATTTTAGATGTTAGTATCACGAAGGCAAGCAAGGCACTGCTCATAGGAACACTTATGGGAATACATCTATCTTGGAATATGTAAGGAGGATAACACCTTAAGATGGAATCTGTCTCTTCTGCACAGCAGCAGAACATATTGAGGTACCTTGAAATCAATATTCCAGAACTGCCTTTGAACAAGGCATGGTCCTATTTGGAAGAGGTACGCGGAGATACGAGATTATTCAAAAATATTTCAGATCACTTACACAGGATCTCTCCGTGAACAAAATTATATTCAGTACGTCCTCCTCTCAACTAAAATGTCAAAGTCGAGTTGCCCCAAAGGCTATTTTTCCTTAGGGGACAAGTCCAAGTGTCAGTGGCAAGTTATCGGAAGAGGGCGGGCCGCTGTCCAGCGTGCTGAAGTTAGTGTTGTCCTGGACTCCCTGCCTGATTGCACCACAGCGCTCACACCGGCTCCTTTAGATTCCCTTCTCAGGAGTCTTTCTCGAGCCTGGAAGTTCCTCAACCCTGGGGTCCGGCGTGCGCCCCGCTACGAGCCCCGCGCTGTGCTCCCGGCGTCCCAATCCCACACCTTGTTCTACGGCCTCACCCACATCAAGGCGGAGCTGCCAAAGACCCGCTGTGTCTTTTGTGCCCCATTATTTTCCTTACACCGAGGCTCAACTCCCAGGTCTCAGGAGGGCACCCTTTCGCACTTACCTCCCTCTCTGGATTCCCTCGAGTGTATGGAGAGGAAAAGCTCAGGCTGCTCCCGGAGCGAGTGACGGTCCCCAGCCCCGGCGTCCTGAAGGCTACGGTGCCTCTTAAGCAGTGGGAGTGTTCGGCGCCTCTCCAAGTCTACGTCAAAGCGCCGGGAAACTGCCGCCACCTCTCGCCCCCAAGTCCAACTCCCGCACCCTCTTTTTCCCTCCCTCCCCTAGAGATCTCACTTCAGGTAACCGGCAGGCTTAGCCACACACGCCCTCACTGACCCTGACGCACACCTACCCTCCACCCAGTGGAACTGAGCCTTTCTGCGGTTTGGATTCCCGGTCTTACCTCGGGAGGAGCCACGCGAGGCAGGAACTGGAAAGTTGGAACCCAGCTCCGAGACAGTCTAGGAGTGAGTGGGGCTCCCTAGATTCCCCACCCTCCAGGAGCTCCTTGTTTGAGAATGCAAAGATGTGAGGGAAGACCCAGGACTCCCGGAGGTCGGAGAAGGCACGAGGGCACCCTGAGAGCGGTCAGAAAGGGCTCCAAGGGAATAAGGAGCCTCCTAAAAACGTCATGGGTGTGAATTTCTCTGTCTGTCTGTAGTCCTGGGCTGAGAGTAGAAAAACGCCCCTGGGGCAAGGATGTGAGTAGGGAGACGTTGCTGGAAGGCCCCCTTAACTGGGGACAGGACACCCCCATTACCTCTAGGCTCTGTGGCCTGGATCCCCTCAGGAGCCCGTGTTTTTGCTGGCATCACTTGGGCCAGCCCACTGTTGAAGATTCACCTCAGGGGCCCTGCGTTTTGCCTGGGACTCCCTTTGGTTCTCAACTCACAGCTAGTTAATACCTTAGAGAGGGACTAAGCCCTGTCAAGCTTACGGAGCTCTGCTGAGCATTAGCGTCTCCCTTCACTGAAACACACCCTGCCTGGGAGCCTGAAGCAAAAGTCTTAGCTTTGCAAGTGCTTCCAAGGTTTGCCCCTCACCTGGAAACCCTCTAAGTGTCCTAAAAAACCACTTGGAGTCTCCATTAACTGAAGGCTTTTGTGTCAGCTCAATAGTATCCGTGGTTACCTTCCAGAGGGGCACAGAGAGGAACCCAGGCTTATAGCAAGGTTTACTGAAGACAGAGAGAACTGACCAGCCACCCGAAGGATAGAAACAAAGTTCCAAAGAGGATTCCTGAGGGGTTCTGGGCTTTTTCTTCATCTCTGAACCTGGATGGGGTGTCCTTCAGTTACTCAATCTGTGAACTGAACATACTAATGCCTGCTTCTAATTGCACCCTAAAAGGTGGAGGGAAAGATAATAGGTGAGATCTTGGACTTGCTTCCTAACTTCAAGACGCTCTCAGCCTTTTGGAGAAGGTCATTAGAGAAACACAGGTGTGTGACCACAGAGAGAATCCTGTGGAAAGGAAAGGGAAAGGAGGGGAAAAAGAATGTATCTTTGAGGAGGTGACTGATGAACTTCCTGAGGAAGGAGTTGTACAGGTATCCTGGGGCCAAAAGGGGATATAGTCTTCTCCAGGCAGAGAAGTCAGCATGAGCAAAGACATTGAGGGAGCACTCAAAGCAGTTCTGTGTTTCTGGGAGAAAAAATAAGGAGTGTAAAGGAAGAAGAGAGAACAGAAATTCTGGTTTGGGATGTGTTGACATTACCTTTGAAAACATCAGTATATTAATATTCAGTGCTTACTTTATGTTTCAGTGCCTTTGTGCCAGACACTATTCTAGAAATTATGTATGCAGAAGGAACAAAACAAAGTCCCTTCACTCATGGAGCTTACATTCTAGTGGGGATGGGGGAAGAACATTTATATATATTTTTAACTTTTATGTATTTTTGAGAGACAAAGAGAGATAGAGAATGAGCAGGGAAAAGGAAGAGAGAGAGAGGGAGACACAGAATCTGAAGCAGGCTCCAGGCTCTGAGCTGTCAGCACAGAGCCCGACGCAGGGCTCGAACTCATGAGCTGTGAGATCATGACCTGAGCCAAAGTCGGACACTCAACGAACCGAGCCACCCAGGCTCTCCAAGAACATTTATATTTTAATTAAAAAAAAATATATATATACATATATAAAAATCATTATAATACATATAAATATGATATAATATATAATTATATTAATATATAAATATTACGTATATGTATAATGATTTGTAGTTCCAGTTTCTGTGTTGAACATTGAGTTTACAGCTATATATCAAAACAAACACATAACTAGCTAATTAAATGAACAAATAGTGCCATGTATGAGTCAATAATGAGAGTCTATCATTCTGAAGCCCTCCCCCCCCCAAAATATATGTATAATATATCAGTTGTGATTAGAAAAAACAAAAGATCATCAAAAAAAGTAAAGCAGGTTTGGAAAAGGATGTGGAGAAGAGTTATTCTATATGGAATACTGAGAAGCACTTCCTGGTGAGGAGATATTGAGTAAATCCTATTAATGTGAAAGAGTGAATCATACATATACATGAGAAAGAATTGCTCAAAGTGGGATATAAGGGAAGCTTGGGAAAAGTGTGCTGTGAGAAGTGTTTTCTGTACTGTGAGAAGTGAGGTCAGAAAGGTGGTCAGAAACCCATCCTGGCTGCTCAGTAGAGCACAGACTGGATGGGGCAGGGCAGAGGCAGGAAGTACAGTTGGGAGCTGATACAATAATTCAAATGAGATACGGTGAATTGAGTAGAGGTTGTAGCAGTGGAGTCAATGAAAGTAAGTGGATTCTGAATATATTTTGATGATAGGAAAAACAGGACTTATTGATGGACCAGTTGCGGGGTATAAGAAAAAGAGAGAAATTGAAGATGACTCCCAAGTTTTATGGGCTAAGCAACTGGAAGTTTGGAATTACCACCAGATAAGAGAGGAAAAGTGTTTTGAGGAATCAATATGAGAGAGGAACATCAAGAATTTGGTTTTCAAGATGTCAAGTTTGAGATGACTATCATCCAGATGGAGATGCTGAATAGGCAAGGCAAAGGTGTGGACTAATGATAAAACACTTGGGATACAGCATTTAAGAGAGAAGTTTAGATTTGGGGTTTAGGCTTACCTGTAGACAGTAGGTAAAACCCTCATAGGAAAGTATGTAAAGTGGGGAAAAGAATAGCCAGATGATAAACTAGGAAGTGCCAACATTTAAGTGATTGAGAAACGGAGTCAAAACGAACCGGAAAAGTGTGGTTCCTTAGAAGCCAATGAGACAGAGGTTTTCACAAAGAATGAGGAAATCAACCATATCACACAGATTCAGAAAAGGGGCCAATAAAATGAAGGCAAAGAATGTTCCATTGGATTTGAAAAAACAGGAGGCCACCAAGTTGCTTATTAGGAACAAATTTCAGTTGAGTGTTCAGGGAGGAGTGGGGGGCTGAGGAGAAATGGAAAGTGAAGAAATGCAGACAGGCCCTGTGAAGCACCTTCTATGAAGTTCAGAAAAGAAGAGGGAGATGGATTGGAAAGAAGGTTGGAGGTTGGGTCTTTATCATGTTTCCAGGCTGAGGGAGAGAAACCACTAGAGAGAGAAGTCGAAATTCAGGAGAGAAGGACAACTAACAGTCTCAGAGGAAACGAGAAGAGGAATGAAAATAAAAACAAACCAGTGTTTTCCAGAAGGGGGCAAAGCTTGCTCTATGAACAAGGAGGAAGGCGGGGGGGGGGGGGGGGGGGGGCAGGGGACTCTCTCTGGATATCTGTAGGTTAAAAGGTGGGCAGCAGTGAAGAAGTTGAGATGGTGAGCGATGGTCTCAATTTTCCTAGTGAAGTAAGACGCACAGTCAGCCACAAAAATATGAACGAAGGGAGGTGTTAAGAAGGGCACTTAAGAGTGAAAAGACTTTGGGATAATCACTGAAGATATGAGAGGAGATAAGAAAGAAAGAGAGACTAAAGAAAGTACTAAAAGTCCAGGCAAAGTTTGAGACCACAAATTTGCATGCATGCATGCCTGGTTTTTATGAGGCAAAATAACGTAATGAATGAAGACTATTATATTCTATAGCCAAACTAGCTGGGCTTACACTGTATCTTTCTCATAGGTCATATTTCATTGATTCTTAGATGCATTTTTTTTAACATTTAACACCATTGAAATCAGAATGTGTCTATCACCTGATGGTACTTTGTAGTTAGAACTGCAGCATTTTCTTTTGCTTTTTTAAAATAATAAGATGTCTACAATTGACCGCATTCGTGATTTGATGTAATGTTATGGGCAACCTGACCTCTGTGAAACAGTTTTCCTGCATGTAAAATGAGCAAAAATGTCTCCTGTGGCTGGTGAAAATGAAACGAGATCGTACACAGAAAATACTCAGAATGGTGCTGCGTGTAGCTAGTACTTGAAAAATGCTGGTTATTATTTTTCTCCTGCGGTGTTCATCTGACTGAACGTAGGAGAAAAGAATGGTCATTATTACATTCGCCTAGTGTTAGAGTTGGGTAAATGCTGACACAGATGGATGCAAAGGACTCAAGGACTAACTTATAAAAGCAAGTTAGCAAAAGAGAAGAGACTGGGGTGGAGAAGGAAGACTAGAAGGAAATGGAGGCAATGAGAGGTCTCAATAAGGGAGGGAAAAGGCAGGTGTAAGAGGAATAAAGAAGGAAGGTACTGAAAGGCAGAGAGGCTCTGATCAAGGAGAGGGATATTTACATTTCACATTTTAGAGGTGGGACAGCTCTGAATTCTGAGCACAACCACTAAAAGGAGCAGCTGAAATGGGTTGAAGGTAAAGACCCCTGTGGTTGAGCTCCACCTCGCCTGTGAGTGTGAACATCATGAATTGAAATGGTCGCCGCTATTTGTAAAAGCTGAGGATGTGTGGCATTGCTATCCCAGTGAAACGGCTTACGGTTCTTGCTAATAGGAGTAACGGCTTTAAAAAATACATTTTTTAAAAGTCTAGCTAGTATCTACTCATATCTTTTTTTTTTCCTAATATAGTTACTGGGAACTGGAAGTTTTGACCTTCAGTATAACTTTTGTAGTGCCATCCTGGAAAATAATGAGCTGTAAACATTTCTCATAAACACGATTCACCAGCTTACACTTGAAAATTAAATTATTGAATATTTTATGTATTTATTTATGTATGTATTTATTTTAAATGTTTATTTACTTATTTTGAGAGAAAAAGAAAGAGCGGGAGAGAGGCAGAGAGAGGGAGAGAGAGAATCCCAAGCAGGCTCTGTGCTGTGCTGTCAGTGCAGAACCCGATGCGGGGCTCAATCTCACCAACTGTGAGGTCACCACCTGAGCCGAAATCAAGAGTTGAGAGCTCAACTGACCGAGCCACCCAGGCATGCCTGAATATTTTTATTTAAAAGCAGATCCTAATGACTATATACTCTGTTGTAATGTATATTCAGTATTCATTCCTTGGTTATCAGAGAAATCTGGAGAGATTCTTGGGAAGAAATATATGTCTTTTATCTGGGCCTTCTCATCAGCTTAATGATTGCAAGAGAAAAATAGCAGACTAATTCTGGAATTTAGATTAAAAAAAAAAGCCACCACCAAATCATTTGAATAAAACACTTTATGCTCTGTGTAACATATTAGAATGTTTATTTTGATATCTTATCCTTGTGACTTCATTTCCATAGACTAAACTCTCCCTAACGATGATGACTTTTAGTCAGCAACATTTTACAAAACATTGTTTCCATATACCTGGTTTCATGTGACCCTAAGGAAAACGTATGTTATCCTCCTCTTCCCCCATTTTGCTGTTAAGGGATTTTCCCTGGGTGACTTAGCTGGTAAGAATGAGAACAGAGAACATTTACTATCTGTCACTCTCTATTCTCTTCACTGTGTAGTCTATCGTTATTCTCCTCTAGGTCCCCAGTACCAACTGGGAGGGAGGATATGGCGGGTCCAACTTAGAGAATCATTTTAATAAGCTATATCTGGAATCAATCTATCATATCATCATTCTGACTTGTTAAAAATATTTGGAGAACCAATGGATCATTTAAAATTACGTGATGCCAAAAAACCGGTTTGACTGGCATTTGTCATCCAAAGAGTTGTTTCAGTTTTATGCAGTTGCAGCCTTGGGCAAAAGAATGACTAGTTGAGAAGTAAATCGCAATTAGCTGAATGTGCCCCATGGGTAGATTTCCTGATTTTTGCCACTTGAAGCAATTCTCAAAGACATTAAAAAGGACTTCCGATTAATTTTAATGAAGTTCAAGAGCAGTTATATAGATAGTTTGCATCTTCAGCAGTGCATTAATTTGCAAATGATGGGGGCAGCCTTTAAGAATAGGGTGCTTCTTTAACATTTAGGATCAGATAGTAAAAATAATTACTTTCTCTCATTCTTTTATGCTTTTCCATAATGTGAAGATGGCAATAAACAAGGACAATTTCCTGGAATGCCCATTGGGGTAAGTGGATGAGTCATTCTTTAATTGTCATCAAATTCATAAGGACACATTGCAGTGAAGTAGTCAGATGATATTGGGCATTGATTCTAAAATGTGCAGAAAAGGAAAGTTACTCCGTGACACAGGAATAGTTCATTCATGTTTTTCC
The DNA here is from genome assembly GCF_028018385.1 of Neofelis nebulosa. Taxonomy (NCBI): domain Eukaryota; kingdom Metazoa; phylum Chordata; class Mammalia; order Carnivora; family Felidae; genus Neofelis; species Neofelis nebulosa. The sequence continues at coordinate 29,596,755 of NC_080783.1, forward strand.
TGCTTGTACAAGTGAAGTTACTGTAGTTGTGATCATAGGCACAATGGTGGGTTTTTTGGAGGTACTTCTCAAGATACATCCATCCTTTGCACATTCTTTCTAGTAGGTTGCAAAGCCAATAGGTATCCTTATGGCTTTGTCAACAGTTGAGTTTATCTCTTACAAGAATCCCAGTCATTCAAAAATGACCATTGTAAGTCCTGTCTTTTTGGGCTACTCATTTCCAAAGGAGACTACAACACCAGTGATTCGTTTTCAATTTGGTTTGTATACCAAAGCAACTATGACAAAGGTCTGAAGTTTTAGCAAGTTTCTTTCCCTAAGGCTTTAATTATAGAGTAGCAGAAAAAAAACCAACATAAAACCTCTATCTCACCATATGTGGGAGGAGTAGAGGGGTTCACAGTCAAAAAGTCAGAGGTCCAGTGACAATCATGGATTTTTGTCCAGAAGAAAACATCTGTGAAAGAACAATAAGGACACAGACCTATATGTCGAAGGCATAAAAACATCTCACAGTATGAGCAGGGCTCCTGGGATGAGGAACTTTTCCTGACCCATGTGCCTCTAAGGGAGTTAGCTTTTCTCTGCCCCAGATTTTGTTCATACTTTGTTCTGCCACAATTTTGTTCATACTTTCATTATGCACTTACTATATTCTAATTCATATACATGCTTATCTGTCTCTCTTCACCTTCCTACTCCCACCCAAACCATTCCTTCAGAATGGGGATCATGTCTGACTACTCTCTCAGCTTTAAAGCCCAATCAGTGTGGATTGAATTTATTTATGAGAATAGTCTCATTTTGAACCTGAGACTGGGGTAGTGAGTGTCATTTAACAACTCTGCATTGGTCATATTTCTTTCTTATGACTGGACAAAGAAATTAAAATGTCAGTCAGCCAATTTAGTTTTTCTTTTTAATTTTTTTACATTTATTTATTTTTGAGAGACAGAGAGACAGAGCATAAGTGGGGGAGGGACACAGAGAGAAGGAGACACAGAGTCGGAAGCAGGCTCCAGGCTCTGAGCTGTCAGCACAGAGCCCAACACGGGGCACGAACCCACAAACCGTGAGATCATGACCTGAGCCGAAGCCGGACACTTAACCGACTGAGCCGAAGCCGGACACTTAACCGACTGAGCCACCAGGCTCCCCCAGTTTTTATTCTTTATCCAGTGCCCAAACTTTTTATCATACTTTTGCTGGATGGAGATATTACTTTGATTTAATTATAAACACATCCTCTGAAATGAAATTTTTTTATTGAAAGAGTATAATCTAAAAGAAGATGCTAAGTATAAAAGTATCAAATCATTTTCCTTGAGGAAAAGACATCTCCATTCAATGACGAGAGTTTAACTTTCAGGCACTGGAAAATGAGAAACATGCTAAATCTAGTTTGAGATCATTTTGGTGACATGCTGTATTAGCTAGAAACACAGTAAGCTGCAATAACAAAAAACCTGACTACAGTAGCTTAAATAAAAAGGGATTTCTTTTTCTTACCTAAGAAGAGGTCTGGAGAAGTGTGGGTGCTAATATTACTTCAGTGACCAAAAATATCAGGCCCTACATTTCTGATTCCCTTATCCTTGCCTTGGACCCTGAGGTCAGCTGCCACAGCTCCAGACGTCACATCTGCATTCAAGGCAGGAAATAAGTAGAAGGATTGTTCCGGCCCAGCTACCTCCGTTACTTTTTAATCAAGAAAATGAAAACATTCCTAAAACCATGGACTTAGCATTAAATTAAGAGGCTACCCCTAGGCCACATGGTCATTTATAGATGCAGGTAAGTCTGGGGAAAAAAAGCTCCAGTGGAAGGGGGTAAAGTACTTTGTGCAGGGAGTTGGGAATGGCTTTGGGAGAAGCAAACAGCAAAGTCAGCCCCACAAGGCAATGTGAACTGAAGGAAAATGAGCCAACTTTAACCCTAAATTGGGATAACTCTTTTGCTGCTTATCTTTTCTTTTCCTAGGTCTTAACTTCTTTATCTTAAAACTGGAAGTTTCACTATTATTCACTAATAATATTCACTTCTCTTTGAGAAATAGAAGATGCTAGTAAAAATACAGTGATGGCTGCATAAGCTACTTGGGGATACAACTGAAAGCCCCTTGTTTCTAGGACTTTGAGCAAGGCATTTCAGCTCTCCTACGCATCAATGTTCTCTGCAAATCATATGGGTCCAATTATATAATTCCAAAAGTCTTTTCTGCTTTCTCAATTTGTTATTGATGATTTATGGGAATAATCCATTGATGAAATAAATGTCTAGAAACATTGGATTTAGAAAATCATTGAAATTAAGAATTAGAGGTGGTATAATCATTATAGAGAGGAGTTAAACATTGCTATACCCTATGAGTAAGTATAACTTCTCAGTGCAAACACCAGAGTAATGCTTGCATTTGTACATTGCTAAATATGTACAAGAATGTTCGCAGAGATACCATTCATACAGCAAGAAACCAGAAATGACACAAAATCCCAAAAAGTAGGGAATAAATAAATACATTGTAGTATAGTCACACAACAGACTATTTCACAGTAGTTAAAACGAAAGAAGTACAGCTAGTTGGAACACCGTGGATGGCTTTAAAAATATATTGAAAAGGAAAACAGAACTCCCAAAAGATTATATACAAATGCAGATACCCTTTTTATAAAGTTAAGACAACTAAAACCAAGCAACACATTTATTAGGAATATTTAAAAGAATATAACTGTGTGTTTCAAATGGCAATAAAATTATTATTATAGGAATCAAGGTAGTAACTACATTAGGAGGGAAGAGTTCATTGGACAAGACAGTTTCACACAGAGTTTCGCACAATGTTAGTTACTGTGAATGTTCTGACCATCACAGTGAATAGTAGATTCATTCTTTATATATATTATAGACTTTTAAATAAATAGGTAGGCAAGTAAATAAATACCTGCATACAAAAGTTCAATGGATTAATGAAAGAGTATATCAAGGACCAAGAATTATGACTAATCCCATTCTGTTTATGTATATTTCAAGCAAAAAAAAATTTTTTTAAGTCCATATCACCTATGGAAGGTCTTTAAGAAAACGACCTTGTTGAGCTGATGTTCTTCTTTCCTCAGATAAAACAAATGATGCAAAACTTCATTCACCAAAAAAAGAATTTCTTGGCTATTTAGGATGTCTTCTATTAGAGCACCTAGTCATTTAACTAGTGCTAATAAAACAACGAGGGAAACTGGAAATATATAACACCCTGTCCTGAACTCCAGTCCCTCTTGGGATAAGCACACTCTATTCCCTTTGACCATCAGTCCCCATCCCTGTGCTCCTTCTCTGGGGTAAGGTCAGGACAATAAAATGTGAGGGTCCATCCACAGCAGCTTCCTGAGAAGAAAGGAGATTGTTGAGATGACTGGATATTTACTATTTGAAAGCATGTCCTCTACTAAGTGCAATGAGAGACCATCAAGATATGTTTTAAACCACTCATAAACCCAGAACCTAGTGGGGAACATAGTAGATGAAGACAGGCAAAGAATAAGGTATTGAAATATACTGATGCATATGCCCAAACCAAAGCAATTCATTTGTTCAATATTACACACACACACACACACACACACACAAACACAATGCCATTTGCTGTTACAGGCATGGGGGACATATGTCAATAAACAAGGTAAGCAAAATCTTTGCTTTTGTGGAACTTACATTCTACTAGAGAAGACCAAAAATATTTAAGTAAACAAATATATAAACCAGATAATTTAAGAGCAAGAGTGAAATATAGGAAATAAAATCATGTATTACTATAGAGATTGAGAAGAAAAACATGGCTTTATTGTACAAGTGACTTCAGTCCTCTAACTTTTTTAGGCCTTCAATCCATGGAAGCTTTGAGATTGCATTAGTACTCATTAGAACATAATCAGCCCCTTATGCTTATAAATTTGACTTGTATCAACCAAATTCAAGTGTCATTAGGCATACACATGCGAAACTACTGAAACCTACCAAGATATGTGGAGAGCATATGCGTCTTCACCAGTCAACCACTCTGCAATCAGGCTTCTTTTTAACCCTTCCCCAACCTCTTCCTTGAAAACCTTCCAAATAATAGGAGATCCACCCCTTCCCTAATGGCCAGCAGCTCCTGAAGAAGAGTACATTTCTTTTAGCAGGCTCCATGCTTCTGACATATCTGAGGGTTATATTCTAAGGGAATTTAATTATACCTAATTTACATAGGCACAGATATGGAAAAGCAGGTTATATATTCAAATATATATGTATATATAGATGTTTGTATGTATGTATGTATGTATATGTACCTCCATCCCATCTTGGGATCCCATATTCAGATGAAGTTTCATACCTAACTAACATCTTGGGACACCCATTCATAGTTGACTTTGAACTAATGACCATGCAGAAAACTTCTAGACTCTAACAAAGATGTGACATCAGCCAAGGCATCGATTACGTCGTAGTGAGAAGTTTATCCCTTCCTGTGTATACATTTGTGATTGTTTTCAACTTGTAAACCTGATCCAGAGTTGCTATCAGAAAATTGACCACTTCTGTACTCAAACATGACATCTACCTTGGACGTCCAACATAACTTGCCATCCCCAGCAGAAAACACTGACTTTGGAACAAATTTCTTGAGCTTTCAGTTCAACACCTCTGGCTTACTAGGTAACAGGAGCAAGAGAATTTTCAAGGAAATCTATGATATGACTATATGACCATTGCATTAATCCATTTCAAGACCAGAAAGATGTCAAGCAATGACCCACATAACCAGAAGCATGTGTATTATTTTAACATTTCATCAAATGCCTGGCAGTTTTGGCAACACTGGTGAGCTGCTGCTTGTAAAGACTATTGAACCCCTTGTTTATCTGCCTCAGTTGTAAATGTTTACGCCATAAAAAAACAGTAAAACTAAGGAGAAAATCAAAACAAACAAAACAAAGTTAAAGCCATGCTCGTATGCTAATAGACTCATGACCTGTCTGACCATTTTTGAGAAAAGTCATATTCACAAACATGACCCACCTCATTTCTAAATCACTATAGTTCAACCACACTCTGTCCAGAACCATGATCCCACATTTATCCCTTTTTCTAAAATGGTTCCCAGAACAAGCATTAGCCCCATGATACATCCAATAGAACAGGCTCTCTCATACGGAATAGGGAATTGAAGGCATTCTCAGACTCTCGTAAAATCTAGACGGGGAGAAGAGTATTACAAAGGGCTGGGATTATTCGGTTAGGGGTGCTTCCAGGTTTTAAATCTTTTGTGGTGGGGAAAAAAATTCTCTTATTTCAAAAGCAAGATGTCAACATTATTTTTAGCTGTCAATCACATTTTGTGCAAGGAACTCAGTTTTAGATATCGATCACTTTTTGTGCAAGGAATTCAAAATTCATCTTTCTCTTTCACTATAATAAAAGTAAATATACACAAAGTGTTCCAACCAAACTAATTTCAGAGCTATTTAATTAACCTTCAAAATAAGGTTTTGCCAAACAAAGAGATGATCCATGTTATAGCCAAACAAAGGGAAAGTCAGACAAACAAAGAGATGATCTATGTTATAAAATATTTGTAATAGTCCACTAATATAAGTGATATGTGAAATGTGGATATATGAATTGTTTGCCTTTCCGGGTAACTCACTGGAAATGGTACAAACTTTGATAGTCAAAGGACTTCTTCCAGGGACATTCATCTGTAATTCATTCATCTCTAAAAAGCAAAAGGCTTTTTATTTTATATGGACAACTACCTACTCGGTATATATATCCTGAGAACAAAGCCAAAATGGACTGAATTGACTACATTTTCCTCCTTTCATCTGAGCGTTTGGTCTCATATAAATATTTGAGTACAAGGTCTTCTCAGAGTTTTTTTTTTTTAACTTTAATAAAGAAGAATTTATTTCTTCATTTCTAACCATAGCTAATGAAATGCGGCTCTGGGCAATACATCACCAGGAAGGGAGAGGTTATACAACTTTCTGAGAATTCACTGAACTACAGAGTCATGTTGATTACCTATAACCATGACTTTCTACTTGGATTGCCTTCTTTTATTTCCTTTGTTCAACTCACATTTCTCAAAATGCCCAACAAAATGTCTTCGGCACCTCCCCGCTTCTTTGTGTAGTATTGAGAATGTAATTTTGAGACTGAAGAACAATTGACGACTTAATTGTGTTCCACCTTATGCCATGCATCCACATTTACATCATTGTGGCCCAGGGGCAGTATTTTTCTGTGGAGAGCCACCGCGTTGTTGAGAAGAAACAACCACTCTGCTGATAAATCAATATCTGGCTTCTAATAAGTTTGGGAGTGTCATTCTCACCTCTCGTTCCTGGAATGCCAAGTGCTCATAATTTCAGCTTTGGACTAAAGAAAGTGTAATTATGGTTACAGTAATGGAAGCAAAAGGATCTTTTTTAATCCATTCTTCTGCTATATGGAGATCCTGTCAAAAGTTTTTTCAAGGTTGGATATCCCAGTTTTCCTCAAAAAAATTAAATATATCCTAGTGAAGCTCCCAAGACTTGGGGGAGTTGAATACTCCCTTAATGGAAAGTCATTATTGATTTCAAGTTGGTTGGAATCATGGCTACCGCAGGAAGATTGGATTCACCCCTTCTTGCTACATTCTGTCCTTGGGACCAACGGAATTCACTTCCACTGCCGGTAGTATCTTGTAGCCCATAGCACTGATCTCATGGAAGTCATCTTCTTCCTCTGCTCCATTTATTCCATATTTTCGCCCAATCTCATCAGTTCTCTGTCTCCCTCACTCTCTTCCTTTCCCTTTCTGTAATATGTCTTCAAGAATTTGCCTCTAGTTTTATGGCTCAAATTATTACATCTATAGGTGGTACTCGAGTTAAATATTTCCATCCTGACCCCTCCAAGATATTCTATATCTTCATTTCACTAACCTGCTGGACAACTTCACCTGATTTCCATCAAGCCCCTCGATGCCAACAGATCCAAAATGGAATACATCTTTGCCCCCTAATTCAGGATCTCCTCCAGGCTGCCCCCTTCATCCCAACTACCAGGTATCAAGCCTGGCCTTCATCTTTTACCCTTCTCTCTCTCTTCCTTCCCACAACCAGCTGCCAGCTTCTGTTGATCCTACCCATGTGATCTGCCTCTTTCACTCTTTTTTTTTTTTTTTTTTTTTGCCTTTCCAGAGCCCGATGTCAATTCCTCATTACCTGGATCTGTGGTATGGGACTGGCATCCTAACCTGTCTGGATGGTACCTCCCAGCTCTCTGACCCACAATCCATCTTATATACTACTGCCAGACCGCTTCCCTTACCCTGATCGTCATAAACCTGCTTCCAACTGCTAGAGAATTAAGTCCACACACGACAGTTCAGAATCTACAACTTTATCCAGCGCTACAGGTCAATCCTCACTTCCTTCCTTTCTTCCTTATACTCTACGCTCTGATAAAACCCATAGCTGCTTGGCGACTGTCCCAGATGGGATTCCCTGGGAAGCAGACTCTGGGGCAGAGTAGGGACAAGCTGTCCACCAAGGAGGGAAGGGAATAGGACTGGGCAGAGGGAGATGAACTTCCTCGTGGGCCCCAAAGAGGAGGAGCTCTTGGAGCTGGCCTGGCCCTGAGAGTTGTCCTGAGTCAAGGTGGAGCCTTGATAACCCCACATTGATCCACCACTGGATGTGGGCCGCTTCAACAAGGGCAGTTTTCTTCAGTAGAGGCAAACCTCAAAAGGATGCACAGCTGATGCCCACCTTCTGGCACTACTCTCAGCAGAGGAATAAATCCTTTATGCTCCCTTTATTCCTCACGTGGATCTCCTTCCTTCACTTCTGTAGCATTTTCCTCTTCTGATCCTCCATAGTTTAGCTGCATTTCCTTTACCTAGTGTGACACTTTCATCGTAAATGGTCATTCTTCCCCTATTTCTCAGCTCCTTTATTAAACCGTAATATCCTACAGGGCAACATCTGGGCATCATATTTCCTGACCCACCATAACTAGCCAAAGTGCCTTTATTAGAAGATTTTCATATTACTCATTGACTCAATGAAGTTCTTCTTCATACAGGATTGCACATAGCATTTCTGTAACCTTTCAGTCATCAGTTTTATAATGGAAAACTGCTTCACTCATCAGAGGTAACAGAAAAATCCTATCTCTTCTCTCACTTAACGTCCTGCAGATACTTCACGCTGGTTTACGTATTCCCTCCCTCTTAAGTGAAATGCCATAGGGCTGATTTTCAGGCTTTTCCTTCAGTCCTACTAGCCTCTCTCTCTCTCTCTCTCTCTAGTTGTACAAAAGGTTAACATTTACATTTAGAAATGGAAGATTCTACCATACAGATTCTCTGAACTCGGACACTCCCTGTCTCCCAGCGATGGCAGTGAGTAGTGGTTCCAACAGTACCCCTTGTTGAACCAGCCCCCAGGGGTAAGCAGCAAGTGATTCTCTCCAAGGATCTACCACTAACATCCACCTGCTCATTTTCCTGTGTTATATATGCTATATTCCATGTTCTCCTGGGTTCCGAAAAAGACCCAGAATTCGACTGCCCGTGTCCTGAGTCTGCCTTGTCACTTATAGAACCCTCTTCGACATTGAGGTTTTTTTGTGTTTTTTTTTTAACTGTAAAATGGGGATAAAGAGGGACAATAAAGCAATGTGGTTAGACCATGGACTCTGGAGCTTATAATACCTGCGGTTTCATTCCAGTTCCACCACTACCTGGAGCCGCCATCTTTGTGCATCCCCAGAAAGCAGTGGAAGGACCACGAAAGACTTCATGGAGAAGGCAACATTTGAAGTGACACTTGGGGAGGCACTGAAATTTGACCGGGGCTGTAAGAGAAGTCTTCCCAGCAGAAGAAACAGGCTGAGCTAAGGCCAAGAGATTAGAAAGTACTTCCTTGCCCTAATGATCTGATAGTCTCATGCTTTTTTGGAGCCAGTAGAACACAGAACATAGTACACAGGACACACACGTATGAGCACACACACACACGTACACGAGAGGGGGACTGAAACACATCCTCAAAGAGACCCACTTGCTGCCTACTTTTGTGGGCTGCTTCCGTAGTGGTGAGAGAAAACAAATGAAAGATTCAAGAAAGTAACAAAATAGTGATGGGAGGGGGGTTACATCTTGTTGACTCAATTATAGTTGTTTTGATTTTCTTTGAATTGTGTTTGTTTTCCGATTTTTCTGCAATAGACATGTAGCTTTTCGTAATTAATCAGAAACAACGCAAGTTGTTCCTTCCTGCTGAATGTTTCAGCATCTCTTTGCTCAAAAATCTTTTCCCTATTTCCCTGGATCCAGAAAATTACATAGGACCTCTGGATTAGCTGATTCATGCCTACATCCAATTGATTTTGAGAGTCAAAGACAGAAAGAAAGGCTGTCTTAAGAATCTAGTCGAGTACTTAAGCTTGCCAGGTCACAGGCACTCATAATCAACCCCAGACCCTCTCTAACAGGTGGCAGACATGGCTTAGGATCCAGGAGTCACTAAGCGCCTTAATGAGCATTGAGACAAGGTCTCATTGAGCACTGAGGAATGAGCCCTGAGAAAAAGCCCATTTGCCAATGCAGGATTGGTTCATTGCTTACAAATGAACACATCTGAATAAGCTTGGCACACAAACCACCACCAAAAGGATGTACCTTCAGGCGGGCTGCTTTCAATGGCTGTGCCGCCATCCACACAAAACAACGGTAAGTCAGCATTGTAAGTGGGAACTCATGTGAACACCTGCATGATCCTTCAGTCAGAAACCTACAACCCCGCCTGGGAGCAAGGCCATGTCTGTGTACTCACTGGGGCTGTCCGAAGATTTCAGGGGGCCATGTGTGAAAATGTCTTACTGATGTACGTTGAAGTTACATACTAGGGGCCAACAGGCTCAATCCTACACAAAGACAGGTTCTGGCTACATCACCTTGACCCACACAGTGCTTTTAAAATATGAATTGGCTGCACCATTTAAAAAATAGAAACAAACCTGGATTTCTGGCTCCTGTGAAAAAAATAAACGGAAGGGCCAAGGAAAGAACCAATTTTCCGTGTGGTGACAATTGACTGGAGCTGAGTAAAGACAGGGTAAGTGCTCTCTAGCCCAGCTCAGTTTCCCCAGCCCTCTGGTCTCCTATACTGCACTGTTCTGCTCATTGTGATAATTTGCCACCCTTGCTTGATAGCCATTTCACCTACATAGGAAAAGCTACTGCCTAGAGTCCATTCGCGATCTCTCTGGGAGTTACAATCGCCCCATAATGCTATGTCTGTTGCTGCAGGCCAGAGGCATCTCTGATGTCATTTACAATCCAAGTTACCTTTTTTGTGTCTTCACCACGAGACCTGGGCCTGAAGAAGCATGGAGCTCTCCTGCAAGCTCATTTACCCCCTGAAGACTGGAAGCTATTTAAAGCTCCAAAGAGAGCTGAAGAACCCTTGATATACTCCTGATCATTCAGGACAAAGATTTTTGTTTCATTTTGTTTTATTTTGCTTTGCTTTGTTTTGCCTTGTTTTTGTAGGACCAATAGATTTACTCAGCTAATTTGGCTTTCAATGATCATCACAGTCGGATAAATGTTCTCATAAGGGCGGACTCTGTGGGGTCACAAGTGCAGTCTTTGCAGCCACACCAAGGCAAGTGTGTGCGGACGCAATCAGCTGGCAGAGGAGCATCAGCAGATCCCAGCAGGACAACTATTTTCAGGTAATGAGGGATCATGGCATTTGCTTTCTCTCCAGAAGTCACGTACGTGGCCAAGAACTTGTTTCAGTCAAGGAGCCAGACCTGCTGACAGGTTTCAGAAAAGCTCAAGGAATGGTGACCTTCTCCCCGAGGCATAACAGAGAGATAAACACCAACGTTAGTGGACTGGGAGTGCAAATGCACTTGGAAAATAATTCTGACCCTTCATTAATTGGAGGACTTCCTAATGATGCTTTAAAAGCATTTGTGGTTTTTATTCACCCCCTCGCTCCTGACTGAAATTAGTCAGGGATCTTTATGTGAAGAAAATATCGAAAGTCGACAACGATATATCGTCGACATTAGTAACTGATGGCCCCAAACAATTAAGACTGAGCCATGATGAGCACATCAGTGGGAAAATAGTTTAAAACTACAAGGTTCTGGGGCACCTGGGTGGCTCAGTCGGTTGAGCATTTGACTTCGGCTCAGGTCATGATCTCACGGTTCATGAGTTCGAGCCCCGTATCAGGCTCACTTCTGTCAGCGTGGAGCCCACTTTGGATCCTCCCTCCCTCTCTTCTCTGCCCCTACCTCGCTCATGCTTTCTCTCTCAAAAATGAATAAAACATTTTTTTTTAAATAAAATGTTCTGATGGAGAATCTTGTAACAATCATCTCGCTGTAAGCTAAAAGAATTCAGATATCTGAAAGTTAGACTCAACATTACAGGTTGTTCTTCTTCAAGATATTGATGAGTGAATTTGCATCAAACCAAATGAGCCCTGGTTAACATAACAATAAGTGATCATGGCACTAGGTCCAATGACACAGCTTTTTTCTCAAATGCCACCTCCTCTGTGAAGCCATTTTTGATCTCAAGGGCAGAGATAGAGTCTCTCTCCTCTCTTCTGAAGTGCCTAAGTAACTTATGTCTGCTAGGGCACTTATCACCTTGTTTTTACATGTGGCATCTGAGAGTGAGAGCTCATCACTGTGACCTTGAGACCTGGCACAATACTGTAGGATCTTTACAGATCAAGTGTTTGTGAAAGGTAGGAAGAAAAGAAGGAAGGAGGGAGGGAGGGGAGAAGACTGGAAGGAAATACAGACGCTTAGCGTTTCTTTAACCAAAGGTCTGAGCAGCTCTTCCTCTTGGTCTCGGCACATCGCTTCCCATATCGTGAGTGTGTTTCCTACTTAATTAGACTAGTGATCTCTCGTCATCTCTCAAGACAGTTCAAAACTCACTTCTTTCGGGAAGCCTTCCTGCATCCCTCTCCCGCCTGCCCCTCATCAGTTCTCCTTTCTCCCGTTCCTGAGTTTGTCACATTTATCATGTCTCTCTCTGCTGAACTGTGAGCAAGCTTAGACCAAGAATTTCCTTTTGTTCCTTCAATTTCTACAAGGAGTTCCGAGCCTAGAGGCTTAGTAAATACTTGTTGAATGAATGAATGAATGAATGAATAGAAGGCCCTAACTCTTGCACATTAACGTAAAAGGTGCCCACTTTAAATTTCAAAAGCTATTTAAGAATTCCATTGTGAGCATATGGATTATCTACTTAATTATTCACATCAAAATTTTAACTCTAGGGCTGCTGTTCTGCGTCTAGGGAGTTTCTGGTTTCAGGCCACCTTTCTTAGTCAGTTACCAAGGGAGCATGGGGTAGAACTCATTTCAATGTCAACTTCAAAAACAGAATGACTAAAAGGAAAACGTATAAAAAAAATCAGATAATTCTTTTACGTTTATTTACTTATTTTGAGAAAGAGAGAGAGAGAGACAGAAACATGATCAGGGGAAGGGCAGAGAGAGAGAGAGAGAGAGAGAGACTCCCAAGCAGGCTCCACACTGTCAGTGCAGAGCCTGATGTGGGGCTCAAAATCACGAACCGTGAGATCATGACCTGAGCCAAGATCAAGTGTCAGACGCTTAACCAACTGGGCCACACCGGTGCCCCTATTCATGTTATTTTAAAGGGCTCCTATTTTATTACATAAAATGACATAGAAACCAACGAATTATGGTGAATGGATATAAAATTTCCATGAGATTATTTAGCTTAGGTAGAAGAGGCTCTTTGAAGGGGATCCTGAGTAAGATGGCTGTGAGGATAAGCCAATGATAGCTAGAAAAATAAACCAGGTTGAGGTTATGCAAGGGAGGCAGAAGTTTAAGTCATATTATTAAGCTTGAATTTTATCTGATAGGAGATGAAGAGACCCTACAAACTCATCAGAGGAACGATGTGTTCAGATCAGCTTCTTTCCATGTCAAGGTGATAGATGTAAGTAACATACCTGTGGCTGCTGAGGCCAACCCAAGGGATGGCAGTGAGGCTGGATGGAGGAGATACACTGAAAGATATTTATAAAGAAGGAATTGGTCAGGGCGCCTGGGTGGCTCAGTCGGTTGAGCGTCTGACTTCAGCTCAGGTCACGATCTCGCGGTCTGTGAGTTCGAGCCCCGCATCGGGCTCTGGGCTGACCACTCAGAGCCTGGAGCCTGTTTCAGATTCTGTGTCTCCCTCTCTCTCTGACCCTCCCCCATTCATGCTCTGTCTCTCTCTCTTTCTCAAAAATAAATAAACGTTAAAAAAATTAAAAAAAAAAAAGGAATTGGTCATCAATTCCATGTGACGTGTGAGGAAATACTTTCTTCGAATGTTTTCGATAAAACGATTTCTATAATCAAATACTTCTATTTTCTTTATAGCTTGATTGTAAATTTGGGATCATGCCAAAAGTATTACTAGCCATCTCCTTTTAGACTCAGAAGAGAGACACTAAAGAAAACTAAATGATAATGTGATCCTAAGGTGGGTTTTTTTTTTTTTTGCCCCTGATTTATAAGAGGCAGAGCATTTCCAATAAAACCAATGAAACTGAATTCTAATCAGGGATGTATTTATCATTAATCAGAGATTTTATTTTGTTCCATTGACTGCTTAAATTTTCAGTGAGCCTTTGACTGAGAAACCCGTGCTAAAACTCTTGATATCAGGCACACGGCCATTTAATCAACAATACAAGATAACACAAAAGGGTTTAAGAAAAATAATGACAGTATAAAGCTACAACATTCTATGTTAACAAAAATTTTAATACACACTTGTCTAAAAGATGCATACAGTGACTACTGAATCTCCATTCATAGGCAGCCAACAAGATTATGAATGAATTTATTAACTTCCAACAAAACTTCAGGTTGTACACTTAAAAAATTACAAACCATTTAAAAACGAAAATTAACAACGGAAGCAACAATGACTCTAAAATCTGATGGGATGACTTTAAAGAAAGGTTCAAGTATTGTTTGTAAAGTTCTTCAGACACTATAGTCTTTGAAAAGTTTGTGCATTTCCCATCTTTGCATAGTGAAAACAAAAACGGAAACAAAAAACACGCATACCACTTGGTAAAACTCCACAGCTCCACGTGATTCGTGTTTCATAACATGCACCTATGGGTACTGCTCATTTATCTAATAGGAGTAGCACTAATTCAGTGGGCTCATGCAGTATCCCAGTGAGCAATGAAGTTAGCGCACACCTCCTCATCCAGGTGTCGTTGATTAACGCAGCAAAGAATAGCAGGTGGAATGGGAACTTGCCATCACTTAACACTAACTCTTGTTGGGTAACATTACGACGGTGATAACGCTTGTGCTTTGAGCTCAAATTAATAAAAAAGGACTATTCTCACCACAAAAAAAAAATCAGCAAACGAATGGCATGTGCAAGAGAAAAGACAGCAAAGAGTCTGAAACGACATAACCGAATGCCACCAAAAACGATTATAATCCATTGTTTACGATTGGGATGGTTGCATTCTCTTTCATATTCATACACACATGGCTTAAAGCTTGTGTATTTTACATATACACACAGATAATTTAACATTGGAACATAGGTTTGGTTACCTATGAAACTGCCAGTGTGACAAAAAGTTACACTGACATTTGCCATTATGTACATAATATTTGGGGACCACTGTGGTCTGATTTAAAACGTAACATCGCACACTTACAATGTTGTTTGTGAAATGCTCAAAAGTTAGTAGTAGAGATTCAACCTGTTTTGTAACCACCATGGTTTTGTTTCCGTTAAGCCACCATGGCGCCTCTGGAAGAGCAGTGAAATGTGCATGGTGTGCTTGGTAGCAGCTTGGAATCCACTAGTGGGTGGGATGCAGCGACAGACAGACAGAAACAATGCAGCGACAGGAAGAGATGCCAAGTAATCTGAGTTTCCTCTGGGCTGAAAGAGCCATCGCCACTAGGTGGAGGGATACAGCCTGTGTCTTATGAAGCCGAGATAAGGCTGATAAATCTTGTAGATAGCCCTGTTATTACAATATAAACAGATAGCTAGTTCTAGAGAAAGACCGCAGACCCGGGTAGCACCTAGTACTCAGAAAGCAGTAACAGGATTCAGATGTTAGGCTGTGATCTACTGTAGCATACAGAAATTAAGGTTTCTGCTCTATGATTGTGAGACTTCCACAATTAAATCTATCTGGGGAAAAAAAAACAACAACACTGTTTCAAGCAGTAGATATTTAGGACAAGAGTCCTAAAGCCTCTCCAAAGTCAAAGCAAAAGTTGTGAGACTGGTGTCATGAATCTTGCTGAAAAGGGACTTAAAGCTAAATCTAGCAACTCACTGGGTTGTCACGAAGTAAACACTACAACTGCGTGTCCTGTTCCTGAAAAGGGGACGTTAGGGAAGAGCGGGCTCTTTGGGGGCCGTCAGGAAAGCTCGTCTCTAGATGGATGCTGACTGAAGGAATCACGTACAAGTTTTTATATTCAAAACAAAGTCAGGACCAAATTTCTTTATTGATGTATATACTTAACACTTGAACGGAAGCTGTCTCGATCATAAATGGAAGAAGTCAGTGCAAATGAAGGAAACTCGAAAGGACTTGGGAACCCAGATTACATCCACACGTCTGCCTGGAGGCAAAAGAACACCATGAGCTTGTGAATAGTAGAATCCCATCATAATCCAGAACATTCCACAGACCAGGAACACACCATGGGCCCAACAAGATTTGCTGAAAACACAACACACAGACTTAAAGCCTATGATAGCAGTGCTCCCAAGAAGGTAATTGCTGCTTCTGTGTCCGTTCCCAGTTTCACAGTGGGGTTCTACCATATATATTTCGAGGCAGGAAAATGAAGCATGAATGAGATACTGACAGTAATAGATACGAATAAAATGGAAAGCTTAATTTTTCCCCCAAGTTTTTAACGCTTAAAAATTGTTATTTAATTTAAGGCTTTAAGTTTATCCTTCTTTCACATTAAAGACAGGGAAAGAAAATTGTCAAAACAAAAAACAAAAATCATGAGCTTGGCACTTCTGTGATTAATTTGAGAGGGCGTCTACTTTCTTACATTATGTACATACGTTTATAACAACATCAAAAAGTTTTAGACTTGTCAGTACATATATTTGCATTTACATAATTTGTGTATTTTTAATAAGGGTTATTTAGTTGTTTGTGTCCCCCCACCCTTTTGCTTATGTTTAGTTTCAAGCACTTCATTTCACTCAAAGCATTTCATTTGTAAATTCTACCTGTCTTGCGCCCAAACTCCCTTCGTCTGTGGCTATGTCTGTCTTTGTTAAACAAGCCCCCAAATCACTGAACAACGTGTTGGTCTTGTGACGAGAGGAGAGAGAAAACAGAGAAAAGAACCCAAAAGATGGGGAGCAAACAATAAACTCAAATCTACAGAGAACCTTTACAAGAAAAATATTTCAGTACAGACAAGTGAAAATGATGTGTCAAAATCTCTTATTTCCATATTTACACTTATAAAAGGACTATACAGTAGCATCATTGTTCAAGTCCCAGCTCCTATTGGCAAAGGATGCTCGGTCCAGGAGAACAGACAACGGGGAAGTAAATCAACAAGAGCAGGGGTCCGGAGTCCTTCGTGGCCTGGTCTAGGCTAGGGATGGAGGGCCAGACAGCCTCCACGTGTCTGCCTTTCATCTTCACCTTAGGAATTCAGTTGCAGGTTTGGCTGTGGGTTGGCTTGCTAGCTGCTTGTTGTATATATGCCATGCAGATTTGACCCTTTCGGAAATGAGATCTTTATGCCACCGGAGTGTGTCATCGGTAGGAAAGGGAAAAAAAAATCATGCCAACTCATTTAGAAGATATTAAGTGCCGGCAGGCTGAGGAAAGAAAAAAATCATTTGCTATTTCTTTAACGGTTCTTTTATTGCACTTCATTTTTTGTTATTGTTCCTTCTTCCTTTAGTTAGAAAAAAAAAAAGCTTCTGTGAAATAGTTCTTTTTTATAACATTGTCTTTTATCCCCTTTTACTGGCCGGCGGTGAGAGGGGTTCTTTGAAATTATTTCTCAAAAGGACAGTTTCTTTTTACCCCCGTCCCTGTCCCCCAGCTTCGGTTCTGTGGTCATTACCACCCAGCGTTCTTGTTTACAGACTTAACAGTTCCGGAAAGGGTGCTGTGAGTTTGTCACGCCCAGAACCCAACAGTGCGAGGCACCGCTCACCCAGTGCCGCAGAGTCAGATGGGGCCTTGCTGAGTGGGATCGAACCTCCTCTTCTTGACATTTCTTCCAGAGACGCAGGCGGAGAGAGAAAAATCCACAATATTAATCAGATCATGGCGAGAGGAGGGTGATGATAATGACAACCACGCTAGTTCCAGAGCAAAGTAATCAACTCACACGGAGGCAGATTTCCCAAAATAACTTGAAACACAGAACAGCTCACACTTTCGAATGTCTTTACATCTCCACTAGAGTATATCCATTTGTAAAGACCAAAAGCGGCTTCGAGTTGTTCATTTTAAATCACTGGAAGCCTCCGCAGCCCAATTTGTCTCTTATTTCAGAAGTAAATGATCTGACTAATTTTAACTAGATGAACATTACAGAGAGGGCTCTTCCTACATTGTAGGGAGCTCTTAGGGGAACTACGCACAACTCCGAAGGGCTTCGAGCTGCTTCCTTCCAGGACTTGAGAGTTCTGTGTCAGCGGATCGGCCTTTGCCAAGACGGCAAGGAGCCTTGTTCTATCTTGCTGCCTTGGGTGTGTGAGCTCTTACCCCACCGTGGAACAAGCATTTTTCATATCTACAGAGTTGAAAACCAGAGTGCACAGTAAGACGGTACACTCAAAGGAGAATGGACACGGGCTTGGGTTAGTTAAGCGAATGTAGCAGTTAAGCTCGGTGGAAATAAGCAAGTTAAAATGCCTTGCTCTCAGTGTCCAGTCTCCTAAAAAGTGGTTCCTGTTGTTTAAAAAGAGAAGAGAAAAGAACCAGCAAGACACTACAAGGCAACAACAAAAGTTGGTTGCAACCTCCCCATGGTCTGGCTTCATGTGGGGCATCAAGCAAGGGGGCTCATGCATTTAGTGTGCGCGCTGGGCAGGTGCAATGCTGTTGCCACCGCGGCGTCATGCAAAACTGGAGAGCGAGGGGTCCCCGAGCCCCCTCTCGCCCCTGCCCACTTGGGGCCGGCTGAACACCCTTCCAGCCCTCCGTGCCGAAAAATGACAGTGTGTTCCTCCTCCCCCGCACGTCATTCAAAATTAAAACAATACCAAAGCTCAAAATATGTATAAAGGCATCCTGCAAAGTGCTCATTTCTCCCAGATGGCCACTTTGACGCTTCTCTTTTGAAATAGCAAAAATAAAAAAATCTTGAAAGAAAACCTCCCTTTTCTTTTAAAAGTTTTCATTAAAATGTCTTCATTAATGGCCTAAGCCTGTGGTTTGTTGGCCTAGCAGGTAATCCATTGCTGCAAACCCTATTTGCAACAGTGCTACTTCCTTTCTTCCCTATTCCCCACCACCTCCAAGAACCTTCTCTTGTGTCAGTATTTTCTAAAGCAGCCATTGCTGCTGCTTTGAGACCAAACGGGACGTCCCCCTTAATGCATCTGGCACTGAGCTCATTCGCTTCAGAGCACAGGATCTGCGCCTACTACCCACACACTCACAGCTCTTAAAGGTAGATGTGTGAAGATCAACTCTACCCATGAGTCAGGTGGGGAAAAACAAAGATTGCTTGACCTTGCCAAATGACCCTGAAAGACCAGGGGTTCCGGCCAATTTAGCTCTGTATTGCTGGAATTGAAGAGAAACGTGAAACTAACATCCCCTCAATTAAAACGAATGTAGAGGAAAGATCAAGGGAGCTAGTGCTGCGCATGCAAATGACTACATTGCTCACATCTAAATTCCCTTATTCAAATTCAGGGAATGGCAGATAAGTAGCCATGTCCAAGGTCTTAAATGCAATCCAGTTCGTTTTTAAGTGGAGATACGAAATTCCATTTCAGCCTGGCATACCGTCAACCCCCAGTGCCCAAAAGATCGTGCTCCTTTGAAGTCAGCGTTTGAAACTTAGATTATATTATTTTAAAGAAAATATATTCTACAGGATGAATGGTTTCCCAGGTCAGACCAAGAAGCCAAATCATCCTGTAGAACCATTATTTCTATGGGAAAATGGACTCTGAATACCAACAGGGCACTATATCTCCTCCACAGATCCCCCAGCAGGAGGAAGGCAGGGCCCCGTGATGACGGCAGAGAGGGACCCTCCTGTGGCAGGCTGACCGTGAGCGCTCCTCATGTATAAATTGCAAAGCTGCCATGGTGAGTTGTGAGAACTCACCATGTATTGAGAACTGCCTGTCCTGAATTTTCTATATGAAAAAAGTCTTTTTGCTCATTTGTAATATGAGAGCACAGCTATCATGGGTGGATGTTTGCTGTCTTCCTTCCACAGCTGTTTCATCTGAATTCCTTCTGCTCACTAGGACTGGAAAAGCAACGAATGTTCTCATCATAACCCGTACGGTATTTCTGGATCGTTATAAAATGTGAGCATAATCCATAAACCTTGCACCGACCCAGCTTTCACCAATCTTTCCGACATGTGAAAAGCCTACACTTTTGTCTACAATATACATTATACACATATATATTTATACAAAATTAGAACAGTGCTCTTCAGGTAACAATACCCTGAAGGTTTGTGAAGGCTTTAGTTCTTTCAGGGCTATATATTTACCCAGTGCTATCGCCTTCTTCTCTTTCCACAATGGGTCATCACCACTCACCGAGAACCCTCCCCTCAACCCCTCCTAGGCCACCTTTGACTGAGCTCACTTCCCCAGGGGGCTGAGGCAGGAAGCTGACCTGGTTCTTCCGGGCCAGCCTGCTAGGTCTCAGTGAGAAAGTGCCTAACCCAAGAGTTGCAGGAATTAAGGGAATTAGGCTCCTTATTCCCCACTGGGATATGGTAGTGGAATTCAGAGAAGCCGCAGTCTCGTTATCCTCATGGAAAGACTAGCTAAAATTGATTCCATTTCCTAATTCTATAAAAATCAAAATAAAAAGGCATTTACCCTTTTGAGAAACTATAATTGGCAATATTAAATTCCTCTCAAATTTCATCCAACTTGACATTCAAACAATTCAACTTTCCTCGTGATAAACCCAGATGTGATCCTTTACATGTCAGTTACATGATTACCTTCCTTTAACCTTTTCTTTAGTATGTCCTACGAAATGGGACACAGGCCAAACAGAAGTGCTTGAAATCAGCCCACATCAGGCTCCGTAAGAACTTGTAACCCAAGTAACTATTCATAGAGAGGAAATCACAATTGATTGTTATACAGACTTATTGAAGTAACTAACACTTTTAAGGTCAAGAGCAGCTCTGCCAGGCCAGTATGACCACTACTGCCACTGAATCGTACCCAGGGAGCAAGCAGTGGGGTGGTGGGGCGTGGTAACCGGGCTCTACAGTCTGAGGCATGGCAAGATGGTTGCAAGAGCTCAGTACTAATCCTCAAATCAAATCCTCAAATCACGTCACTGTTACCTTCAAGTTGTTTTCCTACTATCACCTAGAATTTCTCTTCCTGACCACCATCGCCTAGAGTGATCACATACTTCATATGCAAGGTAAACGACTGTATTGCTCACATCTAAATTTCTGTATTCGAATTTAGGGGATGTCAAATAAAAAGCCACGTCCAGGGTGGTAAGAGCAATTCTGGTCATTTTTAAATGTAAACAGGAAATCCTCTTTTCATAGATTTGTTATCTTTCCTAAGATTTAGAGAAGAGGGTACTAAAATGATTCTTCATCTACTTGATTTTTCTAATGTCAAGTAAAAGCAACAGCCCTAATAATCTAATCCAGCAGCATTACTATTCAAAACTGAACAGTGGCTGCGAGTTTTCATTAGTCAACCAGGACCAAGGTTGGCAGTACTCTGCGGCACAGTCCATAGCTTTATTCTGCATGTGTAGGTGATGGAGAAGAAAAGGAACATGGGGGTGGGAGGGATGTAAATAAATGCAGATATGGGGGTAAAGTGGGACAAACTGGTGTGCCAAAAACCTATCTTCATCTTTCACAGGATTTCTTACAGACAATTTCTAACACCCCATAGACTGGGAATCCATAAACTAAGTCACCCTTAGTATCCTCATACTTCTGGAGGATGCAGATTAACCGAAGTTGCTAAGGTATACCTACCACAATACCCCATATATCAGAATACATTAAATAAAATAACCTACCAGATAAGGCATTTTTTGTTCTTCTCAGGAGTTCTACAGCTTTGCTTATGGAAGTCTTGTTTGCATTAAGCAAAGCTTGCAGACTCTTATTATTCTGCTAAAAAGACGTCATCTAAGCTTATATTATTTTTTATCACAATTATCTTAACAAAATTTCATTATCACGTATTCACACAAAGGTGCACACATTCACACATGCATGCACACTCACATATACTCATGCTTTTTACCACCTATTTCAGAGGAAATATGGTTTAGGACAAAAGCTATAAAGAAGGGCAGAGAATGTCAGGGATCAGAGCAGAGCTATTTTCTCATTTGTATTTGAACAGGTCATGTGCGGTATGACACTTCTTCCACGCTGAAATTACTCACAGTGTTATGCCTCAAGAAATGTGACTTTGGGAAAAAGCAACACTTCCCCTGAGCAATTACCATGTTGTCCTTTAATCTAAAAGTTCATGTAGCCTCAAATTCTCAGGCTACTTTGCCACTTGCTTTGCTTTTCTCTTCTAGTAAAATGTAATTCAGGAAGGATTTCCAATAAAAGTATTCAGAGCAATCTCCTTTACAAACTATTTTCAACGTCTGATTCTAAATGACCCTCTTTTGTATTTACATTGAACTCAACAGGAAACTCAAATAACTCGGTTCATTCAGCAAATAACTTCTAGACTAATAATCTCCAAAACTGCCCAAGTGGTGGGAAAACCTAAACTGTATCATTTGGCACCCAAAGCTTTCTCTTGCAAAGTAGAAGTAGTTCTTTAATGTTTAATATAAACCACATGGCTGCTCTTAAAATCTAAAGCAAATTCAGATCCTCATATAGTGGCCAACAATCATCATGAAGAACAGTGGTGTCTCCAGGTTTAAACTACTAACATTCAAGCATTCTTCTGTCTTCAGTTTTTCCTGTGTTTTAGGGCATAAAGATACTTCATATGATTGTGTGTGTGCCTTCCTGCAACGCTTTCCTTTAAAGTAATTCTTAGGCTCATAGGGCACGGTAAGGGGCGTTGGCTTAGCGCATCAGTGCGCATGTCTGCACAGCGGTCCCCTCTCGGCCCTTGGGAGAGGCTGTTTCTCACCTCACTAAGTGTCCCTCTCCCCTTCCTCTTCTCTGTTCCTCCGATGAGTAGACATCTCTCTCAGATATAAGTCATCTGTACAGGGCCTAATCCACTTATATACACAGTGATAAAGGCTTTTCCATTTTCCCCCAAAGAAACATGCAATTCAAGCTGTGCGCTAGGCCAGGCCACTGTTTTGAGGTCCTGCTACAGAATAGTGCTCTTGTCTCCAAAGGCTGAGATAGTAAATTTGGCATTGCATGTGGCTGGACGTCAGAGATGCATAGGACTATTTTCCAGTCCTTTGAAACCAAGGCTTCCTGATGCCAAAAGGCAGAAGCTTGGGCACGAGCCAAATTTATTTTTCTTAAAGCATATTTATTGAAAATGTCAAGGAAGTATTTTAAAATAATAACAGATCATGGGACTACTATCATGTGCAATGACTTTTTTACAGTAATATGGCACGAAGAAAAATTGTTGCTTGAATTAGGCCGGCCTAAACAAAACAAAACAAACAAACATATATATAATATATATAACATATATATAATATATAATATATAATATATAATATATAATATATAATATATATATATGTTTCAGGAGAGTGCCATATATTAGGGACCATGAGTGACTCATTATCTGGGCAATGTCTTGTTAATAGCACAATGAGAAATTCAAATGTGAGTTGTCCATTTTGTGTGTGTTTTTGAAAACACGATGATGCCAAAACTACTATTTCATCAAACAAGTTCAAGTTTACAAATATCTCTGTAGAAACGAAGTACCATTTGATAACAACTTTCCAAGTTCAAGCTACTCAAAAACTTGTAGGCTTACTCATTAAATCTAATATGGTAACAAAATTATCAGAAAATGTTGAATTTATTTAGATCATCATGTAGTTTGTTTTTCTTCCATAATCAGTTTCTAATAACATTTTACCTGGTTTCAATATTTTGAATTCAGGATTCAAAATATTAAATAGAATCAAGTTCATAATTAATGCAATTATTCAGAGAATTCAAGTAAAAAGCTTCCTCTATTGAGTAACCAGATGGAGGCAAAGTGGGTTTTGAATTTAGGTAATGGTCTTATTTTCCACTTAAATTTGTTTCTGTAGATCTGGTTGGGACTTAATTTATCAGACGGAATATTTGGCATAGGAAGTCTTATCTACAAATCATAATAATCAAGCCACCACAGCCCGAAGAAAAGATATACAAAGCAATTACCCAATGAACCTGAACTATGGAAACATCAAAACTTGATAAACTAGGTTTACAAATTTTGGTCATAATGAAGGTTTATTTGTGAATATCTGCCATGTCTATTTAAACAAACGTAGTTCAGTGATCAATGCACAATCCAATGACTAAATGACTAAAAGTCACTATGGAAACAGGCCAGTTAATTTGCAGTTAATTAGAAAATATTTAAGTATCACAGAGCCACAGATTTCAAATTCCAATGTGAAACCAATGCAGATGGTTAGGGAATTAATAATTTTTTTAATCTGATTTTTATAAAATCACAAAGCTTTTCAAATCACAAAGCTATACATAATGTGTTACGTGTGAAAAATATCAAACAAAGAGTTACTTAGGTTGTGAAAAATTCAAAACATCAATGGAATATAAATGAGTTTTAAACACACAAAGGATTTATATCCCCTTATTTCCAACTGCAAAGTGTCCTGATTATCGTGTATAAAAAACGTTATCTCAGAATGCTTGCTCCTAAAAGCTGGAATGGCTTCTACTGAAGAACCTCTACTTTGTTCTCCTCAAACTTGTGCATGTGAATTCCTTCTACATTTCAAGTTTTCCCACTAGCCTGAAGATGACGTTTGAGGTTTCCACGTTTCTTCTTTTCTAGCCCATTTCTGAATAAAAATATTCGTTTTTAACAGTTTACTGCTAAAACTTGAAATCTTGTAGCAGGAACTCAAAACCTGGTTATGTAAGCAGAAAAGAGAAATGCCAGAGCCACCGAGGAGAAGACATGCGGCGTTGCTTACTTAAATCCCCATCCTGTGCCCCCAAGGACAATAGCTGCTACCAGGATGGCACCAGCGATGGAGCCTATTATGAGATTGGTGGCACTAGGACCTGTGACAAAGGATCATGGGAAGAAAGTCATATGAGCCACCTACTGTCGTCACCACAAGGGAAAGGCAGTTACGCGGTTTTTCGGAAGTAAATACCCTGCATAAAAAATTGCTAAACGCTTAAATCGCCTTGATTGACTTAGTGTAATCGCACTTCTGATGCGAGGGAGAGCTACTGCTTGGACACGAATGCCTCTGAATCTAAAGCTTCTGCACCGCTGACAGTTAAGTTCCGTTCAATTCACCTTCCACAGAATTTGAAGCAAATGTGCCCCAACTGCCAGCGTCACCAGTCTTTCTTCTCCTCCTCTTTCCCAGTATCATGAATCAAGCAAGCAAAAGAGCACATAAAGAACATGGATGCATTAGAATTAGCTCAATCTTACTGGCAAATCATGGCAGGAAAAGAAGGGAAAATATTCTAATAAAGTGCTCTTTCAAGCAGCACCCAAAGTTGTCGGAATGCTATGGTTTGTTTTTTTAGCCCCCACTTGGAAACAATTTCGAAGTCAGAAGGAGGTGAGGCCTGGGTGACTTAGTTGGTCAAGTGTCTGACTTCCGCTCAGGTCCTGACCTCGCGGTTCACTAGGTCGCCGTTCCTGAGTTCGAGCCCCGTGTGGGACTCTGTGCTGACAGCTCAGCCTGGAGCCTGCTTCAGATTCTGTCTTCCTCCCTCTCTGCCCCTCCCCCAAAGTCTCTGACTTTGTCTCTCTTTCAAAAATAAATAAACATTAAAAAATAAAATGTCAGAAGGAGGTTACTAATAAAGATCTGACTTGAAAGCCTTGTGCTCAGAGAGGCATTTCTTCACTGTAAGGATCCATACAGTGTTTAAACAACAACTTGCGATTCCAAAGGCAAGATAGGGAGGAAGCGTAAAACTCATCCGGGTAATTCTGTAGAAATGGAAAAAAGATTCTGCCGGCTCAACTGAGACTATCTTTCAAGTTCCCATTTGAAATTCGAGGCCTGGAGATAGAGTTTAAAAAGGGAGTAGAAAGGACAGCAAGAAAGAAAATACAAAGTGGGGTTTCCATCAACTGAGTAAGAAAGACTTAACGCATATGACAGCACATCCTTTCCACTCACGGGGGGAAACGCCTTAGCTCACGATTTTTAAATGTAAGCAACGTTACCTAGCACAGGAATTATTCTGCACCTCACATCCTTCCGGATGCTAACAGGTAGAGTGCCCCCAACAACAAAATACTTCCGATCGTAACTGAATATCCCGTTTCAGAAGTCATAAGGCCAATTTTGCTATTTCCCCTGAAATCCTTGACTTTGTGTATATGTTCATTTCTGCATAAAAAAAAAAAATTCTCTTTTCTGCTCACATCAGTGCCCTCAACTGTGCACACAAACAGATGCCACTTTTAGCAGCACTAAAATCGTGTGTGTTGTATGTTTTTACTCAGAGACCACTCAGGGTTTGTGAGGGTGAGTGGAAAGGTGGGAGACAGCTGCAGCGGGGGTCTCGGGGATGCGGTCTCTTCGGGCGCATGGGCTCGTGACTCATTCTCAGGACTAACCACTGAGGTTCTACAGAACCCAAATCTCAGTGGCCTTCAGAAATGCACAAATAAGAATAAAGAGTAATATGACAGCAATCAAAGCAGGTTAGTTACTCTACACTGAGCACTTACTCTGTACCAGGTGAGGGTCTAACCATGTGACAAAACATCTCACTGGATCCTCACAAAAACCATACGAGGTAAGAATTATGACTATCCCTGTTTATTAGATGAAGAAACAGTGGCTTCTAGAATGTAGTGACAGAGGCAAGATTTGAACACAGATGTGTCTGACTCGAAAGCTTATGCTATAAATCAAGGGTCAGCAAACTGTAACCCACTGGCCAAATCTGGCTCTACTTACTGGTTTGCAAAGAAATTTTGTTGGAATACAGCCACGCTAATTCATTTTCATGCAGTTTACAGTTTCTTTCGTGCTAAGACAGCAGAGTCACAAGGCTGTGACAAACATCCTGTGGCCTGCAAAGTCAAAACTATTTACCTTCTGGCCCTTTACAGAAAGTTTGCTAACTGCTGCTCTAATGCAACAGTCCACTTATATGCATTTCCTCCCCACATTTTAACAAGGAAACATATTTTGAAATAAACATTTAGACGATATTTATATTTCCATGTACCTTAGGCTTTAGACATGATTTGTACTTTACTAGCTCAGAAGACAGGTTGGGATTAGAATCAATAGATAATTCATGACAAATGAGTCCTGATTTACAATTATAAACTAAGGTGTAGAAATTACCCCCTGCCCCCCGCTACCAAAAACCCAAGCAAACAAAAACCTTCCAAACCTTCTATTCACGGAATCCTTAGTGACTAAATGAACATTACACTATTAGCTAAGCCAGGAGGTGTTAAAACAATGTATACTGTACTATCATGAATTTTTTTAAAAAACTGTATGATTTAGCAATTATGAGAAAATTTAGAATTTGAAGGAAAACAATCAGTAAACTAATAAACAAAAAATAGTGCATAAGCCAAGAATGATAAATAACAAATCTATTTTTAGAAAAAATAATACACTTTTACAGACTTACCTGTCACAACCAGAAATAGCACAAACCAACAAGACTGGAAGGGATGATGAAAACAGACACTGGTCACAAGGACTATGCTTTACAACAAATGCCTTGGGAGTTGCCTAGCTCTAAGACTCAAAGGGAAAGTTATTAAAATTCATCCCTTAGTTGGTACTTTGCAGCACATCACAATTATGGTCAATAAATAATCTAAAACCACACTTGGGATGATTTTTTCAAAAACTACCTTTCTTCAAGGAGGAATTTCACATATATGTATGTATAGAATTTCCCCTGGAAAAGGAATGTTACTTCTATAGGTAATGCAGTCAGCAGATCTAAGGTGAAATTTTACAAGGCAAAGTTTTTGTTTTCTCTAAATGTTACCTCTGCTCTAAAACTTTATATTCTAATAGGTAAAGAGAAACAAAATATCTTTTCCAGTCTTTCTAGCTGCCCTGGGTTAACTAGTTCACAGTCTGTACCCATGGGAGGTGAGTTGGCAGGTGTAAATCTAGTCAAAGTCCTTCAAACCAGGGGAGAGAAGGTTCGGGTAATCTTCCACACAGAGTGGGAACTACAGGCCTGCTTTCCTTGTACTATTTCGGTGTCTGGGTCTCCCAGTACTGGTATGGAAGGGCATCTGTGGGCCACAATCACTGGGACTAAGGAAGAATGCATGTTACACGATCAACGTGCCCATGGTTTGGACAGGTTGAGTACAGGCTATCTGGTGGTTCCTTAAGATACCAGTAATTCATCCGGGGCCACTGTGAAGTGTCACCCATCCCCGTGAACACAAAGACAGCATGGGAAAGGGTATTTCTGTCATTTGTAAATGTTCTTCCTGTAATTGGGGGGGGGGGGAGGGAATCACGAAAACCTTTTAGTCTACAGATCAGCAACTTCATGAAAAGAATATCCCATGGAGAACTGACAGCTATTCTGAGGCTTGGATCAAGTACACAGCAACCTTAATAGAGGTACCAGAAGACCTGTATTTCTGTGAAAGATCAACACGGGCCAGGGACACACAATTTATTTGTGCACTGGCTATTTTTAAGACAAAGCCACCAGATAATCTGCAACGACTCTCCTTAAGGTTTTGCCGGTTTGGATAAATATCTTTTTCTTCTTCACACTCTTTGGTCCCACACAGTTATGGAAGCATCTAATTTGAATTATCAATCTATTTTATATTTTAGAAATGAAGGCAATATACTAAGTATCTTCTTTAAAAAGTTAAGCCAAAGCTTCCCATATCACTTTAAATACATGGAGGGAATATTAGTGACTATCACTCAAATTATCTTCAAAAGAAGCTACAACTATTAATAATTCCCAGCTGTAAACGTGGATTTATTCGGTGAAGATTGCATTCATTTCAAGAATACTAATAAAACACTCACATAAAAGCATTTTTTTGTCAATAAAAAATAATGACAATAAAAGGTCTGTATCTTAAAATTACTTTTATAAGTAGAAGAACAATGGAAGCTTTTGGACCATCGTCTCAATTGTGAAGACATCATAAGCACCCCAATATTATTTTATGCCCCACATTGTTCCAGACAGGAGAAGGTTCTTCACTGCACGAGGAAACCACACGACACAGACACATCCAAATAACACCACAAGGTGCACTTGCAAGGGGAACACGTCAACGAGACAACACGCGGTGGGGATTAGGTACCAGCAGTCAGTTCACACACCGGGAACCAAACAGAAACACTCCGAGACTCACAAAGATGCTTACTCTATTCCCCACCCTGTGCCTCCAAAAATCACCCCCAGGGCCAGAATGGTGCCTGCCACAGCACCTATTAGCCTGCTTGTGGTCATGTGCACTGTGTGGAGGGAAAACGGAGATGGTTTTAACAAAGGAAACGAATCACACACTGATTGTGCTAACACACAACATAATCTATTCAGGAAATGCTTTGAAAGTCAGTTAAATACTGACATCTCTGCTTTAAAATTTAAAATGAAGGTCTACATACACATTGAAAATACTGGAGAATAATGCTGAGGCTAATTTAACTTCAAACTCTACAAACCCTACTTAAAAAATCCTCTCTTATAAATACTGTTAAACATGTAAATAATCTAATTTGAGTTACAGTTCCTACAAGGAATGAGTTGGAATGAAAATGTCATTTAAACAGCATAACAGCAAGTCTGGATTTTAATTCCAAAGTAACAGACCGTTAGCATACTTCACAAATTTCTTAAACTGTAAAATGCACCTAAGAAGCTGCATCTTTTCAAACTTTAGAACTTACATTCAGTTTTATGAAAATCCTACAAATTTAAAAGACTATCTTTAAAATTAAGTACATTTTCACCTGGAAAAGTGTATTGCACATAACTCTGCAATGTTTGGGTTTCTGGCACAGTCTTTGGGGGTTTGTTGTTGTTGTTGTTGTTGTTGTTTACAGTTTGCAGGGCATAAACTATGCACTCGGAGAAAGTCAGGGTCGCTGGGAAGCACTGATTGCTTCAGATGACCCAATGGTAGATTACTGACTGGAGACACTCCACCCCTGCACATCACCACTTCCGTGCTGAGCTTTGAGCTTTCAGATGTTGCAAAAAGGGTCTGCACTGCCCAGAGGTGCCCAGGCTGCTCTCCACACAGGCAAGAAGTTTAGTGCTGGGGCAGGAAGGCAGATTATTTAAGATTGACTGTGTCTGTGTGTGCGCGCGTGCAAGCGTGTGGACATACACACACTTTATCTCCTATCTTCATGCGATCAAAAGCACTGGCTTCAAATCACTTTACTAATGAAAAGAGAGATTAACTTTGACAAGACTGCATGGCACAGATTGTGTGCTGTGAGACGGTGAAGGAAAACAAAGAGCCATGATTTGAACTCACAGTTTTTTAAGGCTTAGTATTGTGTTCGTTGACCTTTTGGGTCCAACTACTCTCCCAAAGAAGAGAGAGAACCTTGATCGCCAACGCTGGTGAGTAGGGGTACACCCACTTAATCGCAGGGCAAACAATAAGAGTGAGAGATTCTAGTTTTTATCCTTAGCTAGGCACAACCTGAGTTGTTAATAAAAAGCAAAAAAAAAAAAAAAAACAAAACGGAAACACAACAGAAAACAGAAAGTCTACTGAGAGCATTGAGGGGAATGGAAAAAAGACCAACATATAAGGTGGTGGTGATGTTTTCCAGATATGACAGTACATTAGAATTCAAAATAACCAAACCATATCTCAGATTTCTAAACTGTGGAGGCAAATACTAGAATGAAAGGTCCTATAAATATACTCATTTTTTAAGATCTTAGAAAATAATTGCCTTCAGAATACTAAATTAACAAGGACATATTATATTACAATTTGGTTTTTTGGGGGGAGTTTTTGGGGTTTTTTTTTTTTTGCTTAAGATTTAGGCATTGGCCCTCAGAGCCAAAATACCTGAAACTCCTATTAACTCTTCAATGTTTATATAAGCTACATATGCTAAATTGCAGGAAACACACACACACACACCTGTAAAATGTGGTAGTAAATGAATGTGTGTTAATTTTTAAAACTTATAACTGCATGAATGATGAATAACAATTTAAAAAGGACTTTTTATTTGCTACAGATATAATTCCTCTCTGTAGCATAAAGAGAATTAGGCAATCCATCATGTGGGTGTTAGAAACCAACCAGAGGAGCAAGGCATCCCTAGAGACACTTCAAATATGCATTCCAGAGAAACAGATACAGTCTATAATCTCTGCTGAGCAAGAACAATTATCTCCCAACTCTTAACTGATAACCACTGCTAGCACCAAAACAAGACAAAATAAGTGGGGAAAAAAGCTTTTTCCAAAGTCTTCCCCCTCCTCCTTGTTTGCCCGCTACCTTTAATTCTGGTGTACTGCAAAGGTATGTAAAATACACTTGACTCTTGATCGCGATACTTAACAGGGTTATTTCTTCCAGCTCGCAGTGACTCAACCTGCTTTTAAATTGACATGAATTAATTGCCTGGCTCACAAGTGGGTAGATTTTTATAGGGGACAAATTTGAAAACAGGTTTCAGCTGCTCCCCAGAGCTACAAAGGATTTACCTTCTTATTGAAAAAAAAAACTCCCTTGGACTTTTGGGGGTCTATGCTCTCCTTTTTACCTCTATACTAATTTATTTACGATGTAACTGTAATTGCTTATTCATTCACGCATTTATTTGTTCATTCATTACCTACTAGATGTGTTTTTTGTCCCAGGAACTACGCTGGGTACATGATGATATACCTCACTTTCTTTGCATTACACCAAACCTGGAGATGAAACTTGCAAAGACTCTAGCTAATAACGCAATCCCCCTATTAGGGATGCGACTTTGTTTCCTAATTCTTTAACGTACTTACCTTTGTATTATAACTTGTTTGTGGAAATTATTTTCTGGCAATATGTCCTCATTTTTGTTTTATTAAATTCTGATGTTTGTTGGTTTATTATTATCATTGTTTTTAGTGTTGCTTCCCTGCTACCTAGGTTCACATGTGCTAACAGGCAGAATTTTTGGTAAGTATGTAATATTAAGATACAAACTGTAACTTTTCTCCTTTTCTTAAGACATTCTTACTTTATATGTAGAATTCTTCCACAGACAAGTCATGCTTCAGATAGCGTGAAATTGCGCTTTTGAAACTGAGTAGTTGGGGGTTTTTTCTTACTTTTAGAGAGTTTCTGAAACAAAAAGGTGCATTATTTCATCCATGTGATTCTAATGAGCAAAAGGCGCTATAATCCTGCATCCCGAATACTTCAAAGGCAGGAGGCATCAAAGCCATCATTTGTACTCTATAAACCAAAGTTCTTTCTGCAGGGATTTATGATTTTGCTAACATTTAGGATTAGAAATAAATACTAAATATATTCTTTATATGTTAGCATACAATATTGGCATGACACACATATATTTTCTAGCTCCGTATTTCATTGTCAGACACACAATCAGATCTCCTTACTCTTTCCCATGAAATTTTTAAAAAGTTAAGTTCATTTTCAGATACACTGGGACAAATGTCTAAAAAGATGAAAAACAAATTAACTTCATATAAGAATATTATTTCAGACACTGTCAATGGAAATACCATGGAGTTTTTCTGAACCCAAACAAAATAAACTCAGTTACTGAAAACTTTTAAAACCTGGTAAACCCTTAAGTTATTGATGAGGCCATTACTGATGAGACAAATACATAGGTGATACATAATTCTGCAAGAGCGTAATCATATACTACCATAATACCTCATATCTACTCATCTGAACTACAAAATCAAAGATGGGTGCATTCACAAAGGAAGCAACAGATATACACAAAAGGTAAATGTAAATAAACATTAATAATGCTCTTTAAGGTATTAAGACTTAGAAATTATTGCTTTCAAGATACTAAATGCTAATAATATAATACTCCCTTGAGAAGCAATGGATGAGCTAATATGCTTAATCATTACCTGCTTATTGCCTCACCCTTTCTACTTATTACTATGCTGTGAGAACCCTCAGAGTAACTTAATACTCAGCTTTCAATGAGGCAGTCAGTGTGCAATAACAGAAAAAGTATTAGGCTCAAGACCAGGTGATCTATGTTTTACTCTTGGCTCTGTTACCCTTGGGAATTAAGTTAGACCCATTTGTAAAACAATGGGTCTGGACTGAATGGCCACTAAGGCCCTTCTATCTCTGATTTGATGACTGTGGACATAATGAAAGGGTCTAACCAAAGCTTCTTAGCAGCGTCTCTGCCCTTCCTTATCGATGAAAATGTGATATGTATCAGTTTCTTCTCTTTCCTCCTGTAATGCTGCTGCAAACCATCCAGTGAGAAAAGTCCCATTACGTTGCATAATAAGCACCATGAAAAAATGCCCACAAATTGACAAAAATAATCAGTACTTCTACTGACTCTCCTATAGCCTGTGGGAGTTCCAGGCCTTTTAAAAGGCGCAAACTTATTCTACCCCATTAGGGTAAAGTAAAATAACTTCTTTCAGCCAATTCAGTGGACACATGTTGGGAGATGAGGGACCAGAAGAATCTTCATATGTAAAAATATGGGAAATAAATGACAATGTAGAAAACATGAGTGAAGTAATATGTAATGGAAAATCTTTTTTAAAAAAATCTTTGCTCACATGGTTTCTGCTTTGAAATGCTATTTCCTGTCTTTTAATAATTTTGGTTTGAGACATCGGAGCAAATAAACTGTGGGTCAACAAGTGCAGAGCCTACTTCAATGGCGATGTTTCTTTTTAGCTTTTTAATTAATTAATTAATTAAATTTAATTTACATTCAAGTTACTTAGCATATAGTGCTATAATGATTTCAGGAGTAGATTACAGTGATTCATCCCTTACGTATAACACCCAGTGCTCATCCTAATAAGTGTTCTCCCTAATGCACCTTCCCATTTAGCCCTTCCCCCCTCCCACAACCCCTCCGGCAACCCTGTTTGTTCTCTATATTTAAGAGTCCCTTATGTTTTGTCCCCCTCCTTGTTTTTATATTATTTTTGCTTCCCTTCCCTTATGTTCATCTCTTTTGTATCTTAAATTCCACATATGAATGAAGTCATATGATATTTGTCTTGCTCTGACTGGCTAATTTTGTTCAGCGTAATATCCTCTAGTTCCATCCACAAAGTTGTAAATGGCAAGATTTCATTCTTTTTGATTGAATGGCAATATTTTTATGTGTGTGTGTGTTGGGGGGGGTGTCCCTACCCAGATGGAGAGGTTGAGTTTTTATTCTTCCAGAAACTTTCTGTTAAAATAAGAGAAATACCCAAAACACATTGGCTCATTTCTGACACCCTCATCAGCTGAAACAAAGTCACAGAGTTCTCCTTTTTTTTTTTTTACTAATTATGTTTTGATTCAGAGGCCTGCAGTTGTATACAATTTATCTTTTACGCCCATGTTAATAATACAAAATGC
The DNA here is from genome assembly GCF_028018385.1 of Neofelis nebulosa. Lineage (NCBI taxonomy): Eukaryota > Metazoa > Chordata > Mammalia > Carnivora > Felidae > Neofelis > Neofelis nebulosa. The sequence continues at coordinate 29,630,803 of NC_080783.1, forward strand.
AATATTCTCAGCTTTGTTTTTGAATTTTTTCCTCCATAACAAGAAAACACACTAAAATTAAATAAAACTAAATATGTTTTAATACCCTGTCACTGTATCTATACAGAAAAGCCTTCATCCGTGGATATGACAGGTCAGATCACTTGGGTCTTGCCCACTGTATATGGCAAGCAGCCGAGAAGCACCCAAACACTGTGATCCATAAGACCAGTGCCAACCAAACTAATTCGATCATGAAAAAGAATATATGGCAATCAGTTACAGAAAAACCTTGGCACCTCACAAGCAACCCTGGCACCCACAGTCAAGAAAGTACAGATTGTTTCAGTGTCTTGAGTTCATGACCTGCTACTCTTCGACAACGCAATACAAATGGTTTCTGGCAAACTGAAAATCAGCACTAGCATGCACCATTTTGTTTCCTTCACATGATCCCAAAGGGAAAGGATGTAATATGTATTGAGTGCCTACAATATGCCAAGGATGTGCTGCCTTTTAAATAGTAGATGGCCAATAAATTGCTGCCTTTTAAATAGTAGATGGCCAATAAATATTTGCTATCTGGATACAATTAGAAGTACCTAGTTTCTCTCTTACCATTTTCTTTTAACCAGAATATCAAAAACAAAATCATAAAACCGATAACAAGGTGTTAAAATTGTGATTTTGTTTCTTTCCCATTTTACTAATGTATTAACAGGTTTTTTTATAGAGGCTGAAAAGATATTAATAACCATCATAGATAAAGCTATTATTTAGTCATGCTAAAACTGCTTGACTTTTCTAGAAATCTAATAATTTACAATAATAACTGCTCTTCATAGATAGTAATTAATGGCTTTTTTCTATTTAATAAAGATTACCGGAGTCACGAGGATTTTAGCAATTTTAGAACCAGGGGGTGCCTTTACTTTAGTGACTCCATTGTCTTCACTAATAATGAAAAAAGAAAACATGCGACAGAAAAGAAATACACCAGAATGTGTATACTGATTACCTCTGAGTTGTGGCATTAAGGGTGATTTTTATTTTCTTTTTAATCTTTTCCTTATTTCCAAAATTCTCTACCATAAACAAGTATTACTTGAATAGTCATAAAAGTTATATTTAAAAGATAATATAGAAGAGCACCATGGGGAAAAGGAAAACAAAACAGAAGGCGGCTGTGAATCTCCTCTTTTCCAGAATGCAGCTGTTTGCTTCACACCCTCCCAACTAAGCTTTCTAGGCATAGGTGGGTGAAGGAATGGGAAACAGAATCGGACAACTGCTAACCCTCTACCCCCACGTACTGAAAAAGGACAGAGGCTAAGCCAATTTAGCTCTGTTCATCTCTTCTTTATATATCACTTGAAGAAACAGCATCTAGATCTTTAAGAGAATCACAGACGTGCCATGGAGAGAAAATTTGGAAAGAATGAACGTCTGCTTCTCTTGTCAGAGTTTGAAATCTGCTCTAAATCTAACTTCTGAAGGTGGATCCAAGAATTTTTTGTTCCAGTTTTAAGACTAAATGTAAAAGTGGAACTGGTTCCTTTTTACAAATAGAAGTAGGAGAACAGAAATAGACTGTGAGGGTGTGACTATGGTTCTTCTTACAGAATTTCAATATCATAGGCATATTAAGTAAACGCATGGAGACTTTTTAACACACCCACTATTACTGAACATTACACATGCACCCAGATGAGCTAAATCTCTTCAGGAACTGAGGAGCATGGCGCTTCATATACTTTTCAAAGTCATACTTTCCCAATATTTTCCCGATGCTGAAGTTCAGAGAGTTTAAATGAGCTCCCATGCAAAACTAAGCAAATCAAAATGACGCTATTTCTATAGGTACTTTTCCTACCTGCAGGAAAAAATCATGATAGTTATTTATAAAATATCATTAGTGGCACCATGAAAAAGAACGTGATGTACGATGTCACTGGGACACATCCTCTGCTCTAGAAACTCTGGTTTCTCAGGTACAATGCTATAGATGCTGTAATAAGCCTACTGCAATTGATGACTTATTTTAGATCTTTGAACTCATATGAGGGCTTGGGAATGGGGGAGGAATAATGAGAAAGTGATTACCAAGTTTATGATGATAAAGAGCATGTTATAACACAACGTAACAGAAAAGACTGGGCCTGAGATCAGGCACTTGGGTCTTGGTCCCAGCTCTGTCTCTGGCTGCCTGGATAACTATAAAATGTCACCTGTCTTCAAGGCCTGGGTGTTCTCATCTGCAAGATGAGGGTGCTTCTAGATGGCCATTGAGACTCCTTCTAATTTTAAAATTCTAATTTCTCTCTTTCTGATAACTGACTAAAACAAAGTCCAGATCTTTCATATTCTCTTTGAAGAATTAAAGTTCGGTGAGGATTTTGGGGGAACCTGGGTGGCTCAGTTGGTTAAGCGTCTGACTTTTGATTTTGGCTCAGGTCATGATCTCACAGTTTGTGAGATCGAGCCCTGCATCAGGCTCTGTGCTGATAGCACAGAGCCTGCTTGGGATTCTCTCTCTCTCTCTCTCTCTCTCTCTCTCTGCCCCTGCCCAACTCACACATGCTCTTTCTCTCTCCCTCAAAATAAATACATAAACTTAAAAAATATATATAGTTCTGTGAAGATTTTCCACTTCTTCCCAATCAAAAATGTGTTTAAGCAGAGCATAGAAGACAGCAATTTCCCTCTGGAGGATTCTAATTCTGAGGAATGACTAGAGTCTCATGTTAGCCAAAAAGATTTTACCTATTAGAAAACTGGCATAGTGGAGACAAACTGTACAATGATTAACATATGTGCTTATGGAAAAGGAAGGAGGTTTATAGGAAAGAAAGGAAACTGCAAGGAAGGAAATTGGTATATTTACTTCTTTCTAATCTCAGTTCTAAACTAGGGGAAATTCAAACACTTCACTACATCACTCTAGAACCCTTAATGCTTCAGTAACATGAATTATATGTTTGAATGGCAAAAGAGATACTCTGGAGTGTCTCCTTTCAAATCGTTTCACTTGTTATATTGGCACCATTGGAAGAGTGCCAACAAATTCAGTATGTAATGAATTGAAACTGAAATCGCACAAACCCTTGGGTCCTTCATCCTTGGGGGGGTGAAGGTTCCTAACTGGATCCCGGATACTGCAGTCTGTCCCTGCCCAGGTGAAATCGCAGATGCAGGTGGCTTCATTACTACACACCTGTGAGGAACAAAAAACAGAAATGGGACATTTTCATGGTGCTTTCTTAAACATTTTTTTTAATGTTTATTTATTTTTCAGAGGGAGAGACAGACCGTGAGCAAGGGAGGGGAAGAGAGAGAGGGAGACACAGAATCGGAAGCGGGCTCCAGGCTCTGAGCTGTCAGCCCAGAGCCCGACGCGGGGCTCAAACTCACGGACCGCGAGATCGTGACGTGAGCTGAAGTCGGACACTTAACCAACTGAGCCACCCAAGTGCCCCTCATTCTGCTTTTTTGACTAATGGTGATAAATGTAAAAGAGACGTGGGGCAGGGCGGGAGCTTTTAAAAACCACTTTGAATTTTTTAAGTCTCCCATGGTTGAAAAGGGGAGACAACATATATACAAAATTGCTGAGTGGTGTTTTCTTGTTAATTATAGACAAATACCCATTAAAAGAAGAAAAAATGTTTTTTAAGATTTTACTTTTAAGTTATCTCCACACCCAACGTGGGGCTCAAACTCACAACCCTGAGATCAAGAGTCATATATTCTACCAATTGAACCAGCCAGGTGCCTCAAAATGGAAGAAAATTTTAAATTAAATGTTAATTGTTTATGTTGATATTATTTACACAAATGTCTGACAATGTCGTTTTTTCAGAAGTAGTTGTTTCTAGGAACATACTTCAGAAACATATGCTTAATTCAAGAAATTAATAGATACAGGGCTCCAGTGGCAGGGCCAGAGATTAAACACCTGATGAAATAAATCACCAATGCATCGTTTTACCTCACCACGTCCAAATGAGCACAACACCCACCTCCCCTGCCTGCCCTTGGTATCACCCTTCTCTCAGTCAGCCAGGCTGAAGACCCTCCTAGAATGATTGTTGTCTCCTTTTGCTTGTCCTGGGGACCAAGCAGCATGCTGGAATGGACTTGTAATTTAGATGAAATAAACAACCATGCAAACTAGAGACAGAGGTGTTTAAATTCTTATCTGCCTGTGAAATACATTCAGAGACAGATCATTAGAGATGATAAACTGAGTATCAGCCTATTGGTATAAGTAGCTTTTTAATCTGAAGTGTTATAACAGCATGATTGCGATTAACGAGGTTGAATCTGACCTTTTATTTAACAGGATGAAAAAGTGAGAGGAAAAGTACAGAATTAAGAAGGGCCTTTCTAGACATTAAGTTCTATGATGTTTTCAGAGAGGTAACTGAAATAACTGAAATGTCTGTCCAGGGCTTTTAACAGTGATTATTGAACATTCACTATGTGCTAGGTACCTGTGCCGAGTGCTTTATGTATAGCATCTAATTTAATCCTCATACTACCCATCACCCTGGTGGCTAAGAGAAGGTAAGTGCCTTACCCAAAGTCACCAGGAGACCAAGGGGCACAGTCAGGACTCAAACCCATGGTTCTTTCTAGCCTCCAAAACCATGCTCTAAATCACTAAGCTATACTGGTGAGCCTAGGATTCAACGAAACCCAAAACCCTGAATAGTCATTAGGCATTTCCTTCTAAGGCCTCTCTACCTTGTTGTATTCCACGTCCTCTGCTAGCTAGCTATATTTTGATTATTTTTGCCTTCCTTCCAGCATTTTCCTTTTACGTTATCACTCTCAATTTCTTCATGTCTATTTTTTTCCCATTTCTAAAGTCTGTATAAATTTTGAAACGTCTTTCTTTTACTAAGCTAATTTAAATAATTATTAAAATCTGTGTCGAGATATTAAGTCTCAGTTTGCCAGGCAGTGTCTGCCCATCTTGTTCGCAGAATTACAAACACATACAGGTGTGAGTGGAGAAAGCATTTTCTCTTCAGCTGGCAATGGGTGGAGCAGAACTATACAATTCTAAACATGTGAATTATATCAGTGATTCAACATCTAGTCTATGTGATCTTGTACACACAGATACTCAGTACACATGCTGAGTAGCCGAAAGGGAATACTGAGAGGACTAAAGTTATCTTGAATGGCACAAAGTAGTTCACGTGGGGTCTACAGTTCTTTTAGGAACCCTACCAATTTCTTCCACCTCTTTAGCTGGCAAGGTATAGACAATGTGGGACATACAAATAGCCAGTGATAAAACAAACAACACAAATAAAACCATATCGGTACCTATGGGTATTATCCTTAGCAGGTGAGGATAGTCTGGAAATTATCATCGTGCATAGACACTGGCAGCAGACGCAAAAGGAGAACGGCTGAAATGCAAGTCTGACGACTGCGAACTTTGAGGATGCCAGAGAATAAAGGTTTGAACTGGAACACTGATGCCTACTTACCCCATGGCCTGAACAGACTTTACCCTTGGAATCAAGTGGGCAGCTACTCATATTTAGGGCCTGAATCAGTAGGCACTTCCGATCTAAACACATCATGGATGGACCACATGGCGTTCCGTCTTCTACATAGCCCACATCTGTATCATCATCTAAAATCACATGAGCACCACTAAAAGGAGAAAGATATTCATGCAACCATTAGCACCATAGTTAGAAACAGAAAGCCAACATGAAAGAGGCTTGCTCTTCATGAAATTAAAGAGGCTGTCAGTGGACATAGATGGCTCCTGGCATTTCTCCACCTCTCCCTGCCTTTCCCCCTTTCCCACCTCCCTTCAATAAAAGAACAGGAGGACAGGAAATATATTTCATTGCCATTATTGCACTGCATGTCATTGGGGAAAAAATGTCATCGGCACAAAGTATATACTAAATCTTCACTTGTTGTCAAGACCGGCATGAAGACTAAGGGTGAGTTGCCTAAGAACAAAAGAAGCCGGCTTTTATATAATATACTAGTTTAGAATATATAATTTAATTAGGCTGTCGTATCTAAAGATGTGTGAAAACTTACACCTTCAAAGAATGTGCGTCTAAGTAATTAGATTACAAATTTATTCCAGGAAGGATCTTCTTGTCTAGGACCTGGTTAGAATTGTTTTCAGAGCAGTCTAAAGGAAACAAAAACCAGCAATCATTCGAGCAAGAGAACAGTTTTCAATTTGCTCACCCAACCACTTGACTAAATCTTCTTCAAAAGTTTTTTTTTTTTTTTGGATGTTTCCAAATCTTACATTCACTCACAGAAGATGAAGGTTAGCTACTCTAAGGACACTACGGATAGAAGTCTGCAGACACTAAAAGCGGTCCTGTAGGGGAATCCCAGACGTGTTTGGGGCCACAACAGTACCATGTGTATGTGGTTTAAAAAATAAGCCTCAAACTTCCTGTGCCCTATACTCGCAGATAATTGGATATCAAATGTATGCCTACAACTATAAATAACATCTTAAAAAATATGCTCTATATGCTGAGTATTAAACCATCTTCTAAAGCAGAAATATGCTGCGTGAAGTATAAAGTCTATTTTTTATGATAAAAAATAAAACACACATAGTGTTCGAATCCTGAGCTATTACAATGCTCAAAGCTTTAACCATAGGTCAAAATGGACACTGTAAGTCTACTCAACAGTTATAATTACAAAGAAGACCCTACTGCTAATAAGTGGTCCCATTTTTGAGCAAATGAAATTTGCAAATCAATATACAACCTTGTTTTTTAACTCTAAACATGAAAGGTGATCATAAAATTAAAGTCAACAGTCCTCTTGTGAGAAACAGAAAAAATTCATTTGATTTGTCTGAATTTGTAATTCTCGTGATTCATTAGATTCTCAAACATTTAATATATTACCTGCAGTCAATCACTCGGCCTTGATGGTAGAAGGAAGTTGGGATGATCTCACCCTGAAGTTGACCAATGCGCGGAGCCCGAGTAAGATTGGTACAGAGTAAAAATCCACAGAACACGTCACTGAGCATGTCAAATAAAAACAAAAACAGAACAGGATAGGATGAATCAAGCTCCAAATAATCAAAACTATTCAGTCCACATCTATTCAAAAATTGAAAATATTTTCTTTCCTTCTAAATAAAGACGTGTTCAAATACTGTTGGTTGGCTATGACCCACGCCTTCCTTGCTCACAGGATCGCAGTTTTGTTTGGGGAGCGACATGCCCAACCTCAAGAGATGGATCATGACCGGTGTCTGAGCTAGTCTGGCACCCCCATCCCCTACGGCCACTTTCCTAGCTGTCCCTCTGTCCTGCCCTAATAGGGCTAAAAGTGGCCCCTGGGTGTGGTGACTGGAAGAGGAGCCAGATAGGAAGTTGCTGGGGAGAATGTTGCTTTCTGGATAAGAGGTCAGAGCCCAACAGGGAGAAGACCTTTTGTTCCTACTCTCACACTGCCTGTCTTTGAATGTGCAGCCTTTGTATCCAACCTTGCCATCGTTGAGTTCACAAGCAGAAGGACAGACACTCCAATGTTCTATTACTAGATATTCAAAAGCTATCTTTTACAATGATCCAATCCAATGCCTCCCAAACTTTTTGAAGTGACACAGACACAGAAAAATGACAGGTTTGTCCAGGACATTAAGCTAATGAAATCCAGGTGTCCAACCACATACATTTTTACTACTTTGGGCCCCACTCCCTCCTACTGTCTGTCACCTTCGAAAGAGAAGCAATATTTTGGAATGTCTGTGCCTCACCTGTGAGACATTAGTTGAGAAGTTACGTTCTATTGTTTTGGTTTAATTTTAAAGAAATTTTGGTCAAAGATTTGTTGTCTCCTAAGGCCTCATCCACCATCAAAGAGTACATGGAATAGCAAAGTTTCATAAAGTACAACAGAGAGGTCATTAACTAGAAAAAAAAAAAACTCCTTGCTTTGCTTCAGAACTGGGAGAATCCTTATGGATATGGAAATATAATGAAGGAAATTTGGCCCATAACTTAATGGTCCCATAGATCATGTCACTGAGTTAACTTTAATAAACTATACAATCACAATTTTCACTTTCCTAAACTAATCCAGGGAAAACTATTACCAGTGTCCTCTAAAAATATGTCATTTCCTGAGTAAAGATGCCTCCAATATGCACTAACTAGAGGCTTTTTAGAAGTGGGGGAAAATCTGATATAGACGTTAGATGCTTAATTAAATCAAATGGTATTGCACTCACGGAATGATCCAAAATATGTACCACTTCACTTTGAGTTGTCCCCGAAATATAGACAATCCACATATTGTGCTTGTAGAACTTTGTGTATACTAGTACATTCATAGGCCATACCTTCCAGCAAAAGTAGCAAATTAAGACCCAATATTATGTCTTAACACTTGGCAAAGTGTCTTTTCAGACAAGCATCAGGTAAAAGACAACATGGGAGAAATGTTTTACAGAAATGTTGTGAGTCTGTGCCACGGCAACTGCTTAGTCCATAGCCATTTGCTTCTAGATAGACTAATGTGTTCTTAAAGTACATACTCTTAACATTTTCAATAGTTGACTGTTTACTAAAAACCAGTAACACTTATTTTGTGCCCACGTCACATTTGAGCCAGGCCTTCCAAGTCACTCATTGTGCCCCTGAAGCTGACCACTCACTGTTTGCTGCACTGGATCCATCGGTCTCCATCCTTCCCACAGTTTCCCTTCTCTGTGCCTTCTGTGTTCAGCTTTTCGTAACAGAACTTGTCAGACCCTGAAGCCTCTTTTGGAGATGAGCAAGAGAAGAGAATTTGTGTTAGTCATCTTTGTTATTCACAACCAGCAGTGTGCAGGTAAATGCTTAACAACTGGTTGTCCACAAAAAGAAAAAAAAAAATCCTGACTCAAAGCATTTGGCAATTTCCATGCCAATTTCCACGGTGTAAATACCACTGTGCAAATTTCCATGGTCTAATTAACACATGGCTAATTTCAACCGTCAATGTGATGGCAACAGGCTTCTGAAATTCCCGAAAATTTAACACTTGGCTCTTGCAAGCTACTACAAGACAGTGCTAACACATCCCTGTTTTTAACTTGAAAAACAAACTGATTCCCAAATTCTTGTTTGGTGGGTTTCAGGGAGGGAGGCAGAAATGGCCATCAGCAGGAATTAGGGAAAGTGGCATACAGAAAACTAATAAAGAATCTTAGGCCTGGGGTGCCTGGGTGGCTCAGCTGGTTAAGCGTCTGACTTTGGCTCAGGTCATGATCTCACGGGTTGTGGGTTTGAGCCCTGCATTGGGCTCTGTGCTGACAGCTCAGAGCCTGGAGCCTGCTTTGGATCCTGTGTCTCCCTTGCTCTCTGCCCCTCCCCCACTCAGACTATGTCTCTCTCTTTCTCAAAAATAAATAAACATTAAAAAAATTAAAAAAAAAAAGAACCTTAGGTCTGTTTTATATTAATATTAAAATATATTATAAAGTCCTAGGCAGTTAAGATTTTGTATCGACACTTGGGTTTTGATTTATAAACCTTTTAAAAGACAAATATGCCTCTATCATCTTTCCTCTGTCAAAACTGAAGCACTGAAAGTAAACCTTTCAGTTAAATGATATTTAACACTGAAATCACTCCTGCAGGGGCTCTATTGTCCCTTCATGTGCTTTCTTTCCTTTGGGGGTGACCCAGCCTCCACCACAAGACAGACCCTTTTCTCTCTGTTGTGGTCTGGCCCCCAAAGGCTGAAGTTGAAGTTTGCTGGAAAGGCACTGTAAATGTCAGGAAGAGAAGGGGTGCAATTACACTTAGGGAATGTACTGAGAGTCATGACTATGTTCTCAATCTCTATGTGTCTGCCCCTCAGGAAGGACCTGCATTTCTTCCCTTCCAAGTGAGATAATAGAATTACAGAATTTTAAAAAGTCTGGTACTTTTCTGGGGTAAAAGAACAGAAGGCTAACTTGAGGGGTAAAAGTTAAACCCAAGGTACACAGTGAATCACCAAGTGTCTCGACAATGAATGTGGCCATCCCACTGAACCCAATCTTTGCAAGTGGATGTGACATCCCTTCTCTGACAGCCAGATCACTGAGTGACACGACTTGGTTCTGATAACAAGTCCTCAGCTTGAACAGTTGTTTTCTGTGGTTTTGTGACCACACTCACAGTCCTCTTTACTCTCATCCTTTCCTAGAGTTTTTTTGAAAACGTCACTCCGGGAGCATCTAGGAGGCTCAGTTGGTTAAACATCCTACTCTTGATTTTGGCTCAGGTCATGATCTCATGGTTTCTGAGATCAAGTCCTGCATCCAGCTCTGTACGGATAGCATGGAATCTGCTTGGAATTGTCTCTCTATCTCTCTCTCTCTGTCCCTCATCTGCTCATGCTCTCTCTCTCTCTCAATAAATAATCATTTAAAAAGAAAAGAAAAGAAAAGAAAACAAAAGAAAACAAAAGAAAACAAAAGAAAACAAAAGAAAACACCAAGCTGTACATGTCTTTCAGCAAGACTGGCAGTGCAGGATAGTATGGAGAGAAACCTGTGGGCAGCCACCAAGCAGGAAAACATGACTTACTCGTCCCCCAGATGTGCTGACATTGGTTGTCTCGGGTCTTGCACTCCCCGTTGTAGCAGCGGCCCTGAGGACAGTGACACACATTAGGAGGCCCACACAGCCGGTTCCGTTTCCCCCAGATTTGTACTGCAAGATCTCCTTTTGTTGTTTTAGATAAGTTGATTTTTTTTCACTCGATACCCCAATATTTTCAGTGAAAATAAAAATCACAAACATCTTAAGGGAAGTACAACAGACAGTTAAATTCTAAAACCCAGAACAGACCTCAGGGTACAGCTCTTGAAGTCAAAACTTAATCATCTACAATTTTACATTTTATGGAAAACAAAAGTTGGTACGCTTCTTGGGTGATTCCAGAATGACCTTTAGCTTCTTTTGGGTGTGAATGTTACATTACAACATGGCTTTCAGGAAAGAAAAAAAATCCTAATTATAACAGATTACAGCACACTATAACAGTCAGACTTTCCCATAATAAGCTGGCATTATTGAAAGAGGGTCACAACTCAATAAATTAAATTCATAATTCCTTAGTTGTTACATTTTTTCCCTTGCCCTCAATCAACAATTTGTCACCAGGGTTAAATATAATACTATATTTAGTATTTGATATGCTATGAAGCAATGCTGAATTAGAAGACCACTGCAATAATTTATTGTTCTTTGAGTTGCAATTTCCCTTCAAAGTTACATTTATCAAAAAGAAAAAAAGAACTCACAAACTAAGCCTTTTAAAATTACATTTAAAGTTTATTGCCCAGCATACCTGATTCTGATTGCATGCATATCCGTCTTGCTTATGAAGATTTGGTGGGCACTGAAAAATATAATGTGTTTAGTTAATGTTCAACATAAGTACCTTCAGATTCTGTGTACAACGTACAAAAATGCAAAACAAAAACCAACCATGGTGAATATATAATTGGGAATGTTTAGAAAAACATGAGTAACGTTAAGTAGGTTATCCAAACCAATTCTTGGTAAAATTATTCTTGGTAATTATTCTCGGTAAAATTCTTGGTATTATTGGTAAAAATAACAATTAAATTAATCCATGCAATGGGTATTTTATACCATTACATTCACTTGCCTACAGTTAAAAGTAGAAGGAATTAAAACAGACAACCAAGGGAATGAATCACCTTGATATGTAGGAGTGGACACATTGGGGAACTAACTCACAAGACCTTTCTCAGCCCTGTGAAATGTCAGATCTGCATTTGACACCCCTGATGCTCACCCATAGGCCACATCACTGAGAAAGAGGAAATACTCTTTCAACTCAATGTCAGTGTTGCATCCCCAAACATCTCCAACCTCTCAAACTACAGGCCTGTCACTAGAACAATCGTGGCGGGATGGTTCTTTCTTTCCCTGGGTCTATTTATCAAACCATTGTTTAAAAAGTACACTTCACTTTCCCAAAAAGTTACCCTGAATAATTTAAAAATTTTACTATCTATGCATTTTATTTGCCACATTTGAGAGACCTGAAGACAGTTCAAGCCAAAGGCTCTTGTACCGTGTTCAAAGCAATTGTGAAAAGAAAAAAAACAATATGCATACAGGTAAAACAAGGGAATAAGAAACACAACAGGCACTGGGTCCTCCCCCAGTCTTCACTTTGTCAGTAAATGTCAGTTCCACTCTTCCAACGGGTCAGGCTCCAAACCTTGAAGTCGTCTTCTGTTTCTCTCTTTCTCTCACACCCTCCTTCCAGTCTGTCCACAAATCTCCCTACCTCTACCTTCAAACTATAATCACGATCTGACCACTTCTCTCCACCTCCACTGCTAACACTCGGCCCAATCTGCCATCATCCCTCACCTGAAGTGCGACATAGCCTCCGACTGGCTGCCCTGTTCCCACCCTACTCTGCCGTGACTGATGTGACTGCAAATCTGCCAGGCACGCATCCCCCCCACGGCCTCCGCCCTGCTCTTCCTTCACACTTCCCCCCAGACTTCTGCGTGGTTTGCTCTCAAAAACTATGACCCGTCCCATGTTGGCGTTCTCCGTTCCCCATTTCCTGGTTTTTCCTTCTCCTTAGGATTTATCACCTTATGCTCATATGTGTTACTCGTTTGTCTATTGTCCCCCTCCCAGTGTGAGCTCCAGGCAGGCGGGGATTTTATGTTTGGTTCCCTGCTGCCTCCCAAGCACCTAGAACGAAGCCAGGCTCGATATTATTGAGTAGGTGCTCAATTAGTATTGGCTAATGGAATAAATAAATGAATGACTTACGCAGATACAATTAAGTTACTCTGTTCTCCACATATCAAGCTGTTTATCAAGTTCAGTACAGAAAGGCAATAGAACCAATTTAGAATTTACAATTGCCAAGAAGCACTAGCTTACTGAGGAACACTGAGATAAAATGCTTTGGTTTTTCCCCTTTCTAAAGAAAAACTGGCTTTCACATAAGCTTTCATTCACCACAGCTTTATGATCAATCTGATGGTGACTATTCAAAGGACATAATTATCAGCACTAAAACCTAGCATACTGGTCCTGTGGCACAAAAACAGAGATCTGGCCACAAAAAGTGGCCTCTTTCATCCATCCAAATCCACTCAAAACACAATCATTATCTTATTAATCAACTAACATTAATTATTCACTTACTCTGAGCCAAATACAATCACACTGAACAAAAATGCAAAAGAAACGTGGCTACTCAAATAGGTATACCAGGGTCTAAAATTACTTTATCACATTTGACTTTTGTGAGGTCGCAATTAAAAAGAAATGTGTAGAATTCTTACCAATTAAAAGAAAAAAAGCCCTTATTATAAACTGTCACAGCTACATACAAGATTTCTCATCAATTTATTTTCAGTTTAGGCTAATAAAAGTGAGTTGCTTATTACTGAAATGTTTAACGTGGGAAATTACAGAATGTCTTACTTCTCTGGAGACACATAAAACAAAAGAACCATTCATCTGTATACTTTGTTCTGCTGTGAGCAGAGCTCTGGATTCCATCTCTAAATGCCATTCTAGCCCCCAGTTTCATGCTGTGCAGGAAGGTTCACACGAGGCAGGCTTCAGCAGTGCAATAGCATTTAAATGTGCTTATTTTAAATCGTGTTATGCCACCCATTTAGATGCCATGTTTCATAGTGCTAACGAGAAACATTTCCCACATCTTTCAAAAATACCTTTATTATATCATCCGGTATTGTTTGCCAAGGATTTCTCTCAGTTGCACAAGTATTGTTTATTCTGTGAGAAACCGTGAATTTAAAAACCAGCCCAAACGGATAAGCAAATGCTAACATCAAAAGTAAGCAAAATTTGAGATACAAGACAAAGTCATGATGTTGCCAATGACATTGATTCTCAGAGATGCAGAGATGCAGAGATTCTCAGAGATCCCATTTTCCTAATCATAATTAGTACCAATTAAATTCAAAGTTCACTGCCTGTTAGAAAGCAGAGTTCTGACGGATCTTAGCTTCCTCTATTCCAATTATCTATTTCAGGCATATTCTGGTCATATAAGGAAATGATTGCTAAAAGAACATGCTATTCCAATATGCCACTGAGATATTAATTGAATAGTATAGTATAATAGTTTAATTCTCACCTTATACACATGAGGCAAAAAGAATGTTTTAAAAATTTAGGCTACAGAATATTAAGTAGAACATAGAGCCCTCATTAAAAAAGCCTTACTTCCAGTAAATTCTATGGCAATTCAGGAATTAAAGCCTGAAATGAAAAAAGCTGTACTTTGAAAAGAGCTGAACACACAGAACCAAAACAATATATGATGGGTATAAAAATAGTAGTATTCTACAAAACTAAAAATACAACCCAGTGAAACAGTGTATCGGGATTGTCACCAAACATAAAACTTGGCACGAAACACAGAACCCACAGTTCTTACGCTCTTTCACTAGATCATAGGAAAATTGCAAGGAAACCTATTTACATATCTAAAGAGAAGAAACAGAGAAGCACAAAGTCAATACAAAATAGCTTGAAGATATTTCACTGTATCACATCCTTAAAAGGGTCCCTCTGAATGGACTCTCAGATAATATACATTGAGAATCTTCAAAAAGGCTAGTTAAAAACCTTTGCCTCCTTCTCCTCTTTACCCCTCTCCCCTCCAAGGGAACTCAGTGTAATTCTAGCTACTCTGTTCCAATACTTGCTTCCCTCCCCCCACTGCCCCACCTGCTCCAGGCAAGTAGACTGCCTGACTGATTGACAAAGCGAGGAAGAACTACCGGGCAGTTTGGCTCAGTTCTGCCTTCTTCTTTTGCCTCCTCACACAAAGTATACTCTCCCCACTGTTCCACAGAGACATACAAGGCAAGGACCCACCTTTGCAGGGAGAAGTCGCTCCAGACCCACCTCTGTCAACAACCTGTTGCTACAGCCTGAATGTGGGACCTAGAAAGAGGCTCATTTAGCTCTCAGTGCAATAGAAAAAAGGGTATTTTGACCTCCAACTGTACTCTACTTATTGGGAGCCTCTTGGAAACCACAGTACCTGGCAATAGATAACTCCACGCCTGGGCAATTTATCCTAAGGAGCAAACCCTTAGGAACAAGAAACACTCTTAAAGATGCATGAAGATGTTCACCGTCATATTAATTATAATAACGAAAAACTGCCAACAGCCCAAATATCCACCACTGGATAACAAGTCACAAGTCAAATGATAAATCCACATGACAGACTCTCATGTAATGGTAAAAAGGACATTTATAAAAACTGTGTAATAGCACAGGAAAATGTTTTTGAAGTCATGTCAGAGCAAAGGTAAATGTAGAATGAAACCCAAAATTCTTATTACTCCCTTACTGCCCTGATGGCTGACTTCCTCTCGATTTTTTTCCCACTACTCTCCAGTAATCCCTGCCTTCATTCCATTTCTTGAGGAAGATAAGCTTCCTTACTCGCTGTTTTCTGACTAGCTCCATCTTATTTGTGTTTCTACTTAAATGCCAACTCCTCCAGGAAGATGCACCTGACCACCCCACCTAACGCTACCCACCCCACATCTTATATCATCTTATTTTACACTGAGCACTTCCCACCATAGATGTTTCTGTTCACTTATCTCTCCACCCAGCAAAACGTAAGTCCCGTGAGTACAAGGACTTGTCTGTCTGGTTCCCTACCACATCCCGACGTTTACAGAAGTGCTTGACATACACAGCAGGTGCTCGACAAATGTTCGTTGGAATGAAAAATAAAGCCTTAAAGTAACATAATATAAACTTTTAAAACATAAAAATTGTATACAGAAGGAATGCTGGTAGGCAACGTCAATTATAATGGTATAATAATTTTTGACGTGAAGAAGTCCACACGAAAGCATATGGGCCATGGTGCCAGACAATGTAAGTGGGAGAGAGACAGAACTGAGAGAGGGGGGCCCCTGCTCGTGATCCCCCTTCAGTCAGAGCAGTGCTACTCGTTCTGTGCCTTCTACAGTGGGCATCCCACCCATTTTTTCTTTTCTTTTTTTTTTTTTTAATTTTTTTCAACGTTTATTTATTATTGAGAGACAGAGACAGAGCATGAGCATGGGAGGGGCAGAGAGAGGAGGAGACACAGAATCTGAAGCAGGCTCCAGGCTCTGAGCTGTTAGCACAGAGCCCAACATGGGGCTGGAACTCACACACCACAAGATCATGATCAGAGCCTAAGTCAGACACTTAACCGATTGAGCCACCCAGGCGCCCCCCAACCCATTTTTTTCTTACAAGAAAGGGCTTTGTGGTTTAAAGATGTTTGGAAACAGTACATTAATTCTTCATGAATGTGAACATACTATTTTAGATGTTGGGACAAAAAGAAAGATTAATTCATTGGATAGAAACCACATAAAGAGAACTAATCATGAAGGGGAAATTTGGAAGAAAAAAGAGATTTAGGCCCAAGAAACACAACATACGTTCCTAAAATCAAGGCATGGTGGAGATCTAGTAATTACTAGAAAACAAAGTAAAACAAAACAAAAAACAAAGAAACTAAATCATATTCACACGTAGTCCAAACTGAAAGCTTTCCAATGTGTAAGATACTTGCAAGTAAAATGTATTGTTCAAAAACTCAGCTTGTCATACCTGGCCGGAGTCTCCAGTACAATATTCAGTAATATCACACCCATTCACAGCATCCCGACATTCATACCCTCGTGGCTGAAACTGCAAATAAAAATTCAGTATTAGGAGCTAGTATTAAATTACTATTTCAAATAGTATTGTTTTATTCACCAACAATCATAATCATCACCAAACTCTTTATGAAATTGCAAGTCCAGGTACCACTCTCTGGAGTAAAATGAATCATTAACCCAAGGCATTCAATTTTAGATTTCAAAACCCACGGTCTCAAGAGTGTTACTTCTGGAAAACAAAGTGACGGCAATTATGTGAAGAAGATACAGTTGTGTGGTTGAGGACAAAAGAGCAAATCACTAAAATACAAACATTTAAGATCTCTGTGAATATTGATATCCACACTCAGTCTACACTGATTATACCTATGAGCTTGGATGTTAATCTTGCTGTAGCTAAATGTACACAATCAAATTTCAGTGAATTCATATGAACTCCTTTCAGTGACACCAATCACATTGAGAGGGTGGGTAAAAGATGAAGGGAAGAGACCATCGATGTCAAGCAATTTGTAATCTGGTGGGGAACATAAGACAATCAAGCTAGAATGTCCTAAAATGCCATCATACATTGGTAGTGAATAAAATTATAAAATCATGTAAATTTATGGTTTTAAGTAATATTAGAGGTTTGGTAAATGAGAAAAAGGAATGTTTAAAAAGTGACTTTTCAAAAAAAGCTCACTGGAGGTCCTAAGATGGAAGTTAACTGTGTCCACACATACATAAGCTGCATATATACACATATGAACATTCCTTATCTAGCTTTCTTGCCTTTATAAGGAATTTCAAAAACCAAACATAAAAATGTAAGCACTAGGTTTTATGTTCATTGTCCAAAATAAATTAGGGTAAGTTTTAAAGAAAAAGGTTAAGTCCTATTATTATTATTATTATTATTATTATTATTGGAACTATTATTAAAAAGACCACAGGAATTGTCCCTTTTCTATTCAACCATTTAATGTGGCTTTCATCCGCATTCAGGGAAACTCTCAATGTTTATTTGGAAGGAGTATATGTATATTTTCTTAAGGAGGTATTGAAGGGTAGGATAGTTGACAGTGAATCATAGTAAAGGTAGATGTTTTGACCCCCAGGTTTTAGGTAGATTTATTGATTGTACAAAACTGTGAGGCACATATCAATCAACAGATTTGTAGCAAGTTCTAAAAATGCTGTATGTACACACTGAGATATTTAGCTAATATGTCCATGAAAAGGAAGACAAAATTGTCAGGTAACTCACAAGACATGAGGTATTGTTACAGCAGGGCCCGTCGCTGCAGTGAGCCCCATTGGAGAGAGAGCATTTCTTACAGCAAAATCCATAGCATTCCTAGAGGAAACACTTCAAGTGAGTAAGCGAGGAAGCTTATGGGCTGGTCATTCAACCCTGTCTCCACCTGTGTACTCCACATGGGGAGACTTATACAATAGCAAGCAAATACTTTAGGAAGTAATCACTTTAAACAATGATAAGAGTCCTTCCTGCCTTATTTTTCATCAAAGGGTGATCTTCTGTGAAAAGGCTTGTCTACCAACAAGTAAGCTCATCTCTTAGCAGGCACCTCACCGTTGGTTAGCTCTAACACATTCTTAAGATTCTATCTAGTTATTTTTTTAAGATTTTTTTGTAAGTAATCTCTACACCGAACATGGAGCTAATGTTCACTACCCTGAGATCAAGGGTCGCCTGCCCCACCGACTGAGGCAGCCAGGTGCCCCCAGACTCTATCTAGTTTTATAAAGACAAAAATAACACACACCATGCTTCATGATTTGGTGAAATTTGAGTGGGATGAATATGAGCTATGGATTTTTAAGAGGGAGGAGATTTGATTAGAAGAACCCATTTGGGTTTTTTTGTTTTGTTTTTCTTTTTGTTTTTGTTTTCAAACGGGGCCATAAGGACATGATTAATTCTAACCTGTCTGAGCTGGGATTAAGCATTAATAGATGAGAAAGACCACTGAGAAGGCCAGTATAGGCTTCTCACTAATGCTATTCTTGTTTGCTCTGGGTAAGAACTGTGCTGAAGACAGAAAAGATCTCTTATACCTACCACATGTAAACCACAGTCACATTCTTCTCCAGCCTCCACATATCCATTTCCACATTCTGTGGGCTCAAATAGCTGAAAGAGATTAGGAAGAGAAAGGAAACACGTTTTAATTTATCACAGAAAGTCAACACACCAATTGGGCCGTATAATTGGCTATCATGTGATATTCTTCTGTGATTTGTTGTGATGGCACCTATAAATGATGTCTGTGTGGGAAACACTGTTCACTTATTAACAACACTTCTAAAAAACATATTCCAAATGGGGTAATATTTCTTGGAGGATTCTCTGGAGATGGGCCCCAGAGATGACCTCTACCATGAGAATTACTTGTTAATGGAAATAAGCTGTCAAAAAGAATAGATCACTTATCATATTTGCTAATGGAGCTAAAATGCATTGCTAAGGCTCACAGATATCTAATTTCGTGACTTATCTCAAGTCGTCTGAGAAAACATAAAATTGTCAAAAAGATAAAAATGTTTCAGCCACAGCCAAATGTGATATACACAATCAAGGAAATTCAAATAAGCTTAGAAAAAGTGCTGCCCATAATTCTCATTGAAAAGAAATCTGTACTGTCCAGAGCATATTACATAAATGTGCAGACATATGCATGGCTCTACAGAAATTCCTCAATCATTTCTGGAGCTACGGAAGAGTCAAATTTCTAGAATGACTCACACTGCTAGTGCTGTAACTTGCTTGCCAGATAAACTGTATTGCAACCAGTGATAGAGGCAGTTGATTATTTACAAGAAACATTTCTATTTTCCTTCAGCTGGGACCAGATCTCCCTGGGCACGTCCATCACACTTGGATGGAGACTGGAACAGCACATCCCAATCCAAGTGCTCAAAGCCATGAGCATGAGAGGGCAAAAGAGACTCCTTCGCCAGTAGCAGTACCCGCCCCCAAAGAAGGGCTGCCTTCCACTGGGTCCACCTGACAAAGACCCAATTCTCCTTCCACTTGCAGGAAGGGAAAACTCTTATCAGAAACAAGAAAGGTTTCCAGGGTACTTGGGTGGAGTCAGACTCCCCTATGGGAAAGTCCACTGAGTGAAATCAGCAGTCCTAATCTCCATGGGATTTTTATCAGGAGGCAGGAGAAAATGGAAACGGAAAGCTCAGATTGGAACATGGCTGGCGCTTTCTATCAGGCCCCGCATGGAATCAACTACTAGACTTCATTCTTGGACCCTGCTTCCATCCTGTGACAGGTCACTATCACAAACTGAGCGGAAAACATGGCCAGTGGGAAGAGTCCCATAGCACAGAAAACAGACACACAGATAATGCGAAAATAACATGGAAACCACGCACGCATACATTCACTCACTAAAAGCACTTAGAAAAAAAGAGTCAGTTCCTTCATGCATACATATAAACAGTTCTACTGGAATCCATGGGGGCTTAAAAAAATCCTTCTAGGACACCTGAGTGGCTCAGTCGGTTAAGCATTTATTCTTGGCTTTGGCTCAGGTCATGATCTCACAGTTCATGAGATGGAGCCGCACATGTAGAGTTCCACGCTGATGGCACGGTGCCTGCTTGGCATTCTCTCATGAGTGCGCCCCCTCTCTCAAAATATAAATAAATAAATAAATAACTCATAAATAGATAAATAAATAAATAACTCATAAATAAATAAATGAATAAATAAATAAATAATTCCGCCATGTAGCTTAAAAAAATAAATCTGTATTTACTAATTTTTAATTTTTTTATGTTTACTTTTGAGAGATGAGAGAGAGACAGAGACAGAGCGTGAGCAGGGGAGGGGCAGAGAGACAGGGAGACACAGAATCTGAAGCAGGCTCCAGGCTCTGAGCTGTCAGCACAGAGCCCAACGCAGGGTTCAAACTAATGAACCGTGAGATCACGACCTGAGCCAAAGTCAGACGCTCAACCGACTGAGCCACCCAGGTGCCCCTGTATTTACTAATTTTTAAAATTGAAGATGTATAGTCATTTTTATTTAGTTTCCAAGTTATTGGAATAATTTTCTTTCTACTCACAGGCAATTTCAGAAACCTAGTAGTGGATCCTTTAACACACTCTAGAAACTTTAGAACTCAGTGTTGTTCCCTCAAGCATGCTACTCGTAATTAGGTGGCGAGACACAAGGCAGGTAAAATTAGTCACATACATTGCAATTCATAAAGCCAGCAGCTCACATTAATTCATTAATACTCATTTCCCCCATTTTAAACACTTTGAAATTTTCAGATTTCCTGTATTGAGATCAATGCCATGAAAGGCAGGCAGCCGAATTACATGATGCAAGGTCACTTTAAAATTCCTGTTTCTTTTTTTGCAGCCTTACTGAGACTTCATATAGGTGTCAGACATCAAACTACTATCCTCTGACTACAGGAGTATCACTTACTTATGAGGATAGTAGTAAATTAGTCTGTCAACTATCCACATTAGTCACTGATTTTTATTTTTTTAAGGCTAACATGATTTCACTGCTCTCTCAATTCATAGAGCATTAAATCTTCTTGTATAGCAAATGGGTTATATTTGGCTTATGAAGTAGTATTGTCAAGAGCACTATGAAATGTGCAATGTTAGAATTTCTATACCATCTGCGAATTAGCAGCAATCCTATCTCTTTGCTTGTTGAAAAATTCATTTCCAAAAATGCTACGATAGGTCCATAATCTCTTATCCAAAAGCTTTGCAGCCAGTGAGTTTGAAAGTCTGGCTTTGCTAGATTTTAGAAAAGTATGATGCAATTACCATGTTCTATATAAAAGCCCTGAGGGGCCTCATGCATACCCTAAAATCAAAAACATTTCTATTTCTGCAGTAAGACTTATGAATATTTACACTATGGGAGATAATAAAGGTTTTCAGTCCAAGACAAGTTTTACTGCCTTGACATGTTCTAGGAAAACTCATAAAAAACACTTCCAATTTTCTGAGCTTTTTGAATTAAGGAATTATGGATAAGGATTGTGACACTGTGTATATGAATTTGATGAAGTGCCATTTGACAACATGGACCTTCCCACACAGAGGGACTACAGAATAAATACTAAATACACATATGTATTTATGAGATCCGCAAATACCTCGAGCCATTTTTTGGCTGGCTCATATTAGTAATGCTTCCTGTCTAGGAGAATAGACCACTCAAAAAAAAAAAAGCCCTAGAGAGAATGCCAAAGGAAAATAGAATTTTTGTCAGAAAAATGGGTTAAAGCAATATATCTTTCTTTGTTGTTTTTTTGTTTTTATTTTTTTAACGCTTATTTATTTTTTAGAGAGAAACAGAGAGTGAGCAGGGGAGGGGCAGAGAGAGAGGGAGCCACAGAATCCGAAGTAAGCTCCAGGCTCAGAGCTGTCAGCACAGAACCCGGTGCGGGGCTCGAACCCACGAACCGTGACATCATGACGTGAGCCTCAATCGGACGCTTAACCGACTGAGCCAGTCGGGCGTCCCTAAAGCAATATGTCTTAATCTAATCCACAATCTCTTAGCAGCAGGATGAAAAACCCTAATATGAAAATTTCAAAAATATTTTAATTGAAGGATGTTTGTTTGGAGGGGAGGGTGGGAGGGGTACAGCCAGCATTGAAAAATCAGAGATTCAGAGCGGGGAAACTATGGTTTTATCATTCATTTAAACAGGACTAGTTCTTCAAGATGATAATGGCTTCTATAAATATTAATCTGATCGACAGAAAGAAAACCTGTTTTCCAAGACAAGTATCTGACGTTTGGCAGTATTCCACTGTAAAAAGATAAGTCTTTCTGCATCTAGTTTTATTAAGCTACTCTTCAACATTTCACAAGCAGTAAAACGCAAGAATGGCTTTTAAGTCTTTTCCCACAAATAAGAGATTTGCGAGTAGATCTGAGGTGTATATGATTTCAAAGGCTGTTGCCTTTGTGTTATGCACATTAAATGAACTTCTTAGAAGCAAAACCAAAATTGGACAAATGATTACTCTTTCTGAGTTACTAACCTTTGTCGGCCTGTTGAAAAGACAGGCTCCTCCCCCTCTCTGTAAAAAGTCTCTATATTCCAAAATGCTGCACTTTGAGAACTTCCGGGAGTGGGACACCCTGAGAAAATAAAGAATCAATTATGTAAATAATTTACCAAAAGCAGTCATCAAAGAAGAAAATTAAAACCCTTGAACTAGAACAAAATGTTCACTCTGGACCTAGATGCTTCCACACAAATGTTGACAAGGCATTTATGTTCCAATTGCCAAATAAGTATGTGTGGTAGAGTTTACAAAAATAGAAATTCAAAGAAAACCACAGATTGGGAGGCAGGTTACAACCTCCTCAGCAGCCAAGCTCTTCTGTGCCTTGGCTTAGAAGAGGTTTAGAAAGCTCATCACAAAACTTCTCCACCTAGGCTGTATTTTTAAATGTGGTCGTTTTTATTTGCTCTGTCTCAGTAAAGGCAAGCACTTTTTTGCCTCTGTCCCAAATAAAAGACACAAGGGAACCTGTCAGATTCTACTTTGGAGGAAGGAATTGTGACCGTTAATTTATTAAAGATTATATAATGCAGGCTTCAGGAACACAATTGAGGCAAACAAGGAAACCCTAAAGAGAAGTATTATACTACACACACACACACACACACACACACACACACATGGATATCTGTATATATGTTTTTGGCACATAGGGTAAGCTCCTTCTGAATTAGAATTAGGTAATAAATAGCTCCTTATGCTCAACTTCAAAAACTATTTGGTGATATTAATGATTTAGCAGGAATATAAGCCTGTGTGATGAAATTAATCAAATTACTATCTCTAGGTCAGTACATAGGGAAATATTATACATATGGTCATGGTTAAATGGAATCATACACGCTGATTCCTCGGGCATATTTGTCACAGTACTTGATTTGAGAGTGACAGGCCGCTTATTCCGAGATGTAATCCAACAGTTTTTTTGTAACCTGGTGCATGAGGGTAGTATATGGAAGTAGGAAAAACCTACCATTGTTGACAGGGATCTTTTAAAGAGGCTTGGCATTTCCTCTAAAAGTCTGATAAGACTGCATTTTCTTAATTTTTTTTTCAACGTTTTTTATTTATTTTTGGGACAGAGAGAGACAGAGCATGAACGGGGGAGGGGCAGAGAGAGAGGGAGACACAGAATCGGAAACAGGCTCCAGGCTCCGAGCCATCAGCCCAGAGCCTGACGCGGGGCTCGAACTCACGGACCGCGAGATCGTGACCTGGCTGAAGTCGGACGCTTAACCGACTGCGCCACCCAGGCGCCCCAAGACTGCATTTTCAAATCAGGAAATAAATTGGCATACATACACATATTTAAATACACACACACACACACACACACACACACACACACTAAGTAGTTTTTTTTTATATTCTAAGGGTGGTCAGTCCAAAAATTCATTTAGAAATTGGGAGTTCAGAAGGCAGAAGGCAGCTCCCTTTAGAAGCAATATTATCAATAGTGTTACCTTCCTACAGTAGTCCTTGAAAATGCTGTTTAACCCATAATGTTACTAAATTGTGGTGCAATAGTAAGGGGAGCATGAAGGCTAACGGTTTCATGTTTAAACTACATTTCTAGAAACCTATGTCCTAAAGCAGCAGGCGGAATTTTGACTCTCTCTGCAAACCCTCACACTCACACTCGTCTTTTCCCCATGAGCAGGACTCCCGGGGAAGAGTAAGGAAGGGACTCTGCATGAGTAGGTCAGGGCCTCTGGCCACTGGGGCTCCTCGGGATGGGGGTAGGACCAGAAATGGGTGATGTGTTGAGCAGATATCTGGCATGGGCAGAAGGAACAAGAGAGACAAAACGGGTGAGAAAACCTCTTCCAGCTAGAAGGGGTGGGCTCTAGCTTAGATGGCCATGGGCCAGTGGCTCCCGTGGGTGCAGGGGCTGGGGCAATGTTTCCAGGCTTTGGTTCATAGCTGCAACGGCAGCAGTTCACAGCTGCAATGGCAACTAAAAAGGGGTTCTAGTTCCCAGAGTGTCCTCACAAGAAGAGATAGGTGAGAAAATGTTCAAATTTCTATCAATAGGAGATACCTAATTTAGACACAATAAAGTATCTTAAGAACCAAAAAAGCTGTATTGATTATATAAGCAATATAGTGTAATTTTTACTATGGCAAACATGTCTATTGGAGAGTTCCTTAAAATATAAATTGATAAATAAATTGATTTTCATTGACTGCTTCAGGCAGACAACCAGCTTTTATTCTAAGTGCACTAAAAAATTAATGCCTCTGCTAAACTTAGAAGCATTTAATAATGTGCTTCCTTTAAAGGTCAATAGAAAGAAATAGCAGTTATTACTATATTTTATTATCAACAAATTTAAGCAAAAAATTAAAATATAAGGCAAATTAGTCCTTCCATTTTTAAAATATAAGATAATTAACTATTGAATTTATACTGAGTATTGAACCTAAGAGACCAGTACTTGGGAGACTGTGTATCTAATCATAAACAGCAATTTCAGTGAAAGGCATATTTCAAATGCATATATAATGAAATTTTACCCTGTTTCTTCCATGATGCAGCCACCCCAGGACTCTGTGCAGTCACATTCTAGTCCGATGAAATAATAAGCAAGAAAAAAAAAGAGAGAAACAACAAAAGTCACATCTTTACTTTGCACTGCAGCTCTTGAGATAATTCTCATCACCAATTTCATGTCCTAAAGATACAGAACGTGAGGTCTCTCCAAACAAAACCTATTTCTTTTAAAACAATACTTCTTTATCCTTTCCAGGAGTATAGGTTGCTCCCTAAGACAACAGCTGCTAAGGAATAAAACTGTGCCTGTCTTCGTGTTTGTAACTCAGAGAACTCAATTAATGTTTAGGGAAAAGTAGCCTGGTCTGGAAATGAAAAGCCTGAGTTCTGGTCCAAACTCCACCTGATGAGGAAAACGGGGAATAACCTCTTTGCCTATCTCCCAGAGTGGGTCGCGGGCTCATGCAAGATGAGCGCCTGTATGTGCTCTGTGAGCTGGAAGGCTCGCTTGCACAGATATAACGAGTCATCACTGAAGCTCCGCCAACAGAGCACACAGAGGTTCCAGGAGAGAATTCCATTTGCTCGAGTCAAGGTGAGGTTGGGCCGGAACTTGAAGAACACTACGCTAAAAGGTTTAGGAAAAGAGAGCATTCTAAAATAAAAGTGTAAATAGTCATTTAAATTAAACAATAGTCATAAACTCAACATGGATGTCAGACACTGCCATACTGATACAGTAATGGGCTGTTCTTTTATTTTTCCTATTCTTTTTTCTATCATAAACACAGATGTGTTTACAGAAAGACTCCAGATGGGATTTTTTCAAAAATCGAAGTTCAGAACTAATGAACTATCTACCTAAACAAATAATTCACAAAGGAATAAAACATGTTAGGAAGGAACTACTCCAGGCATTAGTAATGAACCCCTACTTCTCACCGCAGACCCTCACCCAACTCTGTAACAGGTCTCTGCTGACCCCAGCGCTGGCCTCTTCACAGCCCCAGCCTTCTCAAACAAGGCCATATACCTGGCCCTACTCTTTCAGATTTTAAAGCCATCTATCCCGCTGATGGAACCCCAAATACCTCCTTTGATGTGTACTGTGTGTTTCCTTGGGAAAGCAAATACTCTGAGCAAGATATTAATAAATGAAAGTTTATGGATATTTGCAAAGTGCCACCAGACTTAATACACCCACAAAGTGATGACTTAATATGTCCAAAAAGGAAATTGAGAAGCCTGTGGATATGTATTTTGTTTCAAGTTCCCATAACATGTGCATTAATGACAATTATTTGAGAGTCGTCAAAAAAGTATAAAATCGGGGTACCTGGGTGGCTTAGTTGGTTAAGCATCTGACTTCAGCTCAGGTCATGATCTCACGGCCCATGGGTTGGAGCCCTGAATCGGGCTCTGTGCTGACAGCTCAGAGCCTGGACCCTGCTTCGGATTCTGTGTCTCCCTCTCTCTCTGCCCCTGATTGTGCTCTAGCTCTCTCTCTCTCTCTCTCAGAAGTAAACAAACATTAAAAAAATATTTTTTTTTTAAAGTATAAAATGTAGAATAATGTGAACGTAGATTGTTGTCCTTTTCTTCTTTGGGGAAGTGAGGTGGGCAAGGAGACCTTTACTTCAAGCGTCTGATAGTTTCACAGAGGGGAGCAGACTTCCACTTAAGAGAATAATTTGAGTGAATACCTCGGTCCTTTTATCCATAAGGTCGCATTATTATTTTTGTGAGCCTTAGGCACTTTGGCCTCGTGCCACCAAAGTGTATTAGAAATTGTATTTTGCTACTTTGTTGGTTTAAAGACTAATATAATCCAGGTTGGATTTCATTCTGATTTTTAAAGAAATTCAAATTTTTCATGGACTCCTAAAACCATTGTGGGCCTTGGATATTTTGCTACCAGAAGCTCAGTCCTGTCTTTCCATCTTCCTCTCTTCTGATTAGTGAAGAGAGTGACACCAGCCGTCACTGGCTGCACTTTCCCACTGGATGGGATCTGGGGCCCTGTGTGGACTCCCTCCTGGCACTGCCTGCCCACTAGAGTGTTATCATCTGCCACCCATTCCCAGGCTTAAAGGGCCCTAGGGCAGAGCTGCCTGGAGGGGAGGCTTCTTCTTGAACTCTTCTGATGGGACCATGTGAGTGAGTTCAGTTGGAGGTAGGTAGGTGGGGAATTTTAATTAGAGTTGGCGCTGCTTTCTTATAGTAGATCTAAGCTATTCCTTGATCCAAATGTACTATTATTAACTCCCTGATGGAGTCTCACTGGCATCCAGTTTCTATACTCCGCTGCTTAGAACCCAGAGAGTGAGTACTCATCGACCTCACCCCCAACATTCTGCAGTGTGAGAAAGACCTGATCCCACTCTGAGAAAGTGAGTATGATTTTATGAATTTTAAAAGAGAGATATCTACAACCCAAACGGATTAAAAATTACCTTAAGTCGCTCATTTGATCATCTTTTTTAAGAGGAAGGAAGTAGACTACAATTAAACTATAATGACTTAGGAATGAACAATATTTATTTATTGACCGGACATGCATTATATAGACAGAATGGCACATGAAAGTGAGTAAGAAGGTCAATGTACATACTTGGCTTTCTGCTAGAAGGTTCCCATTGGATTCCAAGGTTTTGAGCCAGGCTCTGCGATAATACTTGTGCCACTGCCATTGGAAGACCATACTGTTTTTCAGAGTTGAAAGTGTGTGGGAAACATTTGAGAGAGTGCACAAAGCTAGTTATTATTTCTTAATCATCATCACATATCATCTCAGTTCCCTAAGCAGAGCCTCACAGCATCAAAAGATGGCATACGTTCCTCAGCACTTCTTCCTTGCAACTGGGCCCAAGAAGCAGAACGCCTCTCTTCCTATGTGGCATCTCTCAGAACTTGATGCACTCACATGGAAACATAAGATACAATTCGTAAAAGGCTGTGCCCCAATCCAACTCATTCCAAACCAAGAATAAATTCAACTTACTAGAAATATGTCAAGAGAGAGGCCTTGACAGAATGATGGCTCAGAGAGGCCTCTACTGAATGATGGCTACTGGCTACAACTTGTTCTAATATATCCTGGCATTTATCAGGGTTTAGCTATAGTTGGTTCAGCCTTTTTGAGTGCTGTCGCCAACTGTTGTAAGAATTTCCTTTATATAAATGAAGGTACTGGAATCCAAACAATGAGATGAAGGAAACATTTGTTTCAATGAATTCTATAGATAGACAGGTAGAAGGGATAAAAATGAAAATTTTACAAAGGGAGAAACCAAAGATACTGATTAAATATAATCACACATTCTTTGATTTAAATGAATTAAAACCTAACATCTGCAGGAGAGCATTATAGCTTAAAGTTATCAGGAAAGGAGTAATAAGTTTATAAAAATTTATCCATAGAGTTGAAAAAAATATCTGGATCAATCTTTGGCATGCGTTTGCCTGATAAATATGAAATACTTTCATTATGAAATGAAGCAATACCTCTTTTTTAACACCAAAGACCACTTTGGGTTCTATTTACTAATATAAATCACTTATACCTTATTCCCGGTGTCACTGTCATTTTAAACAAGCCCAAGAGGGATGTAAACTAGGCCACAGGGAAAAAGAGATCAGATGCAAAGATAAAGCTCTACTTTGAGAAAATTGATCAAATTTACCTCATTCACGCCAACGCCCCTTGTGCGAGAACAGACACCTCCAAAGTAACTCAGACTGCTTCTCTTATAGTGGAATGTCACACGCCTACAGAAAAAGAAAGGGCAATCAGGAAGCCAATGTGGTGGCCATCATATATGGGACCATCATGTCCCAAAACATGTCTACTCACTCTACACTGAATACCCCAAATTCAACTTCCCTCAGGAAATCAAAAACTACATTCTAAATACCTTTAGATTTATGTTATGTTAAGCAATCTCCATAGATCAAACATTAACTGAGCACCTACGAAGCACTGGCTGATTATTATACATTTATAAATTATTAGAAGTTGCTGGGGGCGCCTGGGTGGCTCAGTCGGCTGAGCCTCCGACTTCGGCTCAGGTCATGATCTCATGGTTCGTGAGTTCTGGCCCCACGTCGGGCTATGTGCTGACAGCTCAGAGCCTGCAGCCTGCTTCGGATTCTGTGTCTCCCTCTCTCTCTGACCCTCCCCCGTTCATGCTCAATCTGTCTCCGTCTCAAAAATAAACAAACATTAAAAAAAATTTTTAAAAAAAGTTGCTGATTATGGACTGAGAGAAACGAGTAAAGAGCTAAGGTGAGAGGCAAGGAAGGAGGAATTTGGTTGGTCTTAGAGGATGGTCTGAAAACAGCTTTGTAATGAGTGGACAAGGAAACCACTTATTATATTAAAAGAAAGTATGGCAATCCTTTTCCTTAAGGATAAAATCTCAATTTTATTCAATGGTTCACCTCAAAAGACTGTACTTCCTAGTCTCTCTTGCAGCTAGGTGTGGCTATGACAAAGGGCTAGCAAATGATTTACTGGTAAAAATTGATATGTGCAAGCTTTCAGGAAATCCACTTTAATGGAGCTAACTCAGCTGGAAGGAGTGCTCTCTTGCACTCTTCCCTCCCTGTACTCCTGGTGCCCGTAATAAAGGCTGGTGCACCAGCAGCCACCTTGAATCATGAGTTCACCTGCAAGATGTAAAGTGTGAAAGTAAGATCATGCTCTGAAGGTAAATCTTATGACCATGGAACCACCTTCCCAGCACCAGAAGGCTTACCTCCCTGCTACGTATATAACCAGAGAAAGGAATCAATTCAGGATCCATACACTTATGTATAACTTAGGTGGTCCAATAAAGGGATCAAGATAAATGTCAACCCAAAGACCACAGGTACATACGAGATAAGGTGCACAGCATCAGCATGCTGTTTAATGCGCTGCCGGTA
Organism: Neofelis nebulosa; assembly: GCF_028018385.1. Taxonomy (NCBI): domain Eukaryota; kingdom Metazoa; phylum Chordata; class Mammalia; order Carnivora; family Felidae; genus Neofelis; species Neofelis nebulosa. The sequence goes on from NC_080783.1 coordinate 29,661,003, forward strand.
TTTGGAGAACTCATGGAGCATCTGCACAGGGTTGGTGGTGATCTCAATATGATCCTTCTCAGTCCAGGTCTCTACAGCCACTAGGACAACCCTGGTATTAAGCTGCTCCTTGTAAATCTGAGGGTATACAACAGGACAGGTGCAGGAGGAAAACACTGGGTCAAACATGCACAATCAGTGATTCAGAGTCAGTGGAAGGACAGGAGGGGAGGTGAGAGGAGAACATGAGGTCACAATTAGCTCATCATAAAGAATCTTCTTTCCTTTCTCATTTCCAAGAACAAAAATTAAAAAAAGAAATCATAATCACACAATTCAGCCTCTCTCCTACTAGACTATTTCAATCCCAAATGAGCACATTTAGTGGCCAGGCATCCTACTAGGGGATGGACAGTAGGGATGTCAAGATTCGAAAGTCCGGACATAAATTCTAAACAGGGTGGAGTAAAATCACCCTTCCAAACCTCACAGGAGGTGACACGTAGGAGCCTGACATACTGGCTCCGGGTAAGCGCAGTTCAACCAGCGAGTCCTGCAGGATTGGAATAGTCTGGTAAATCCTTGGACAAGCACCAGCAACATGGCTGGCTTGCCCTTGGAGGCCTTGTGACATGACACCTAGAATAACAGCCAGCGGGAGTCGTGGATCTGGGCCACAACAGGGAAAAGCAGATGCGTATCACCCACCCACCCTCGCCAGGGGGTGGCATCATTCACAACATTTAAATTGTATCTTTCGGCTCTCTTTCTCCAGTTCTGGCCCAGTAGCTAAACAATTCACACAATTAAGCGACTTCAAAGACTGCTGTCACTTTGTCCTATTTTCAAGCTAATTAAGAAAATAATGGATGTCTTTGAACCCACTGAAGAAAGAAAATATCATCGTGCCTGACTCAACCCGAAGCTAAAATGATTTTACGACGAGCAAGTTAGAGCTGGTCAGCTTATAGGAGAGCCCAAAACAAAAACTGCACCTTGCAAGATGTGATTCCATTCAATCATGGTAGAATGACCAACACAAAGATGCTACCAAGTCAACAACTTTGGCAGCGAAAAAGGTGTGCCCGATACTCTCTTTTCCATATTAACTTATAGTTTTTGTCTGAGAAGGCGGCTGACAAGAGCTGAAATTACGGAAAATTAATTACCCACGTGTAAACTGGCTTTCAGAATTTCAGTCCTAACTCTGTATGACCCACTATGCTCATCCACCCATATTATGCCTTTACCTAGCTGTCCCTGTAGGTGTCATATGTTATGAGTATTTACAACATTGAAGGTTCGGGGACTGTTTCAAAGGCAGAAAAGGAGGCAGTTCTTTGGAGAAAACAAGTATCATTTAGATAGTTGGCAACTCATAAAAAGTCTTCTTTTGCCAGGTAAGAGGGGACATATAATAAATATCAGATAAAAATATATTTAACTGAACAAAAGAGCACTTTACATTAGAACACAAAGCAGTATGCTATATTTAGCCTATGGCTATGGCAAATAGAACCAGTTATTGGAACACAGCAAATAATATTCACATCTATGGAATTCTAGCTAAAGCAGGAACAAGGAAGAAAACCTTAACCATTATTCTCTGTAACTTACAAAATGAGAGGGAAAAAATATTGATATGAACGATTTTATAGAGTTAGAAGTCTTTGTAAGAAGATACAGATTTTACTGTTTCGAATTAGTTTCATTTGGGGACTGCACTTAATGCTGTCATCTAGAAATAAAATCTGAAGCATTCACTACTAAGAAAGTAAATGTTAGTTAAAACAAAACAAAATAAAACTGTATTTCCTATATTCTCCAAACATACTCCACCTCAATCTACTAGCTCTCTTGCCATATATTTAAGACAATAAGCTCAACTGGTTATTATCATCAAAGTCTCATTTGTCAAGTGTAATTTATACTCTTTTGGTAGTTTATTTTCTCTTGTGTTTTTGTCCTTCATAGGCTTGGTGACAAACAGGTCTGGACATCACTTATAAGCAGCACTAATGCATCTCTGGGATACTGAGAATGACTCAGCAGCCCTCCTAGCTCTGAGGACACTACTCTTTGTGAAGTTTCCACCCTATAACTTGTTAGCCAGATGAGCTTAAGGATGGCATTTTTACTTTTTCCCAAGAAAGAATTCAAATAACAAGTAAACAAGTAGAAATATAAACCATTCCATCTTGGAAAAATAGGTTCAAGAAAATCAGGATACTTACAGAATCCACAAGGTTGACCACAGACTTTGCAAAGTTATTGGTGTGTGCGTGAGAAGAGCGATACTTCTTATACTGGGGGGGAAAGGATAAACCAGTCACTGCTAAATCATAATTTCATGGTAAATTTCAAAATACAGTAAAAGCAGAAATCTCACAGCAATAGTACAAATGGGGATCAAAAATACACAGTTCAGCTTGTGCCATGTTGGATATGGTGGTGTTCTATTTTATTTCTCTGTTAAGCAGCAACACTCTATCTAAAACACCTTACCAGTTCCAGGTAAGGAGAGCGCCTGTAGAAATCTGTGTGAACAGAAAACAAACTGAGGGTGGATGGGGAGGGTGGGGGGTGAGTAGGAGGAGGGGAGAGGGAAAATGGGTGATGGGCACTGAGGAGGGCACTTGTTGGGATGAGCACTGGGTGTTGTATGTAAGCCAATTTGACAGTAAATTATATTACAAATAGTAATAATAAAAAAATACTTTAATTAAAAAAAAAAAAAGAAACCTGTGTGAGAGGCTTTACACCTGAGAAGTAAGTTGTTAATTCAGTCTTAATGTCTACAAATGCAACCTTTTTGTTTTCACTGAAAGCACCTTTACCAGTTTACAAAGAGCTTAGCCAAGAAATTTAGGCCCAATACGACACCCTTCTCACTTTAAACTCAAGACCATACACACACCAAGAAAATTTCCTCAGCAGCATTTTAAATACTGCCCATGATACGGAATGCATTCTTTCATACATTTCAGTATATTCTTTCAGAAGAATGCCTCCTCCACAGGAAGCTTTCAAGAATGTTTATGGTTATTTATGATTATTTGAGAAAATAAACAAAAGTCAATTAACAGAATAATTCCACAACAACATCTGGAGGGCTACAGTTTTAGCAAATACTGCGCAGCAGGTCTTTGAGAGGGCATTGGAAAACTGACATCTACGCAGGGGGATCACGCCCTCTACCGAGGAGAAAGGAAAACAGACTCAAAACTACTGAATCAGATTTGCACCATAAATCTTAAAATCTGTCTTTAATCACAATTACTAAAATAACATGTCTTTCACAACTATTGAAAATGTTTCTATGTTGGAAACCCATGATATTCTTTTTTTCTTCTCCTTTGCCCACTTTTCACACTATAAATTTGTCAGTCTCCCTTCATTTAATTCTCTCTACCTGTGGTACTATGTTTTTTTTAAACAAAGAATCTAGGTCTTCATGCTTAGATACCCGATATTTATTTTTTATCATATTTTATATATGACAACCCATGAAAAACGTGCCATAAATTAGTACCGTCCTATTGGTTTGGTAGCATTCGTTAATTTATAACCATTTACATTTATAACACTTGCCATAGTGTGAATGTTTGTATTCCCCTGAATTCACATGTTGAAATCCTAATTCCCAAAATGATGGTCTGAGGAGGCGGGGCTTGTGGGAGATGCTTTGGTCATGAGGTGGAATCCTAATAAGTGGGAGTAGTGCCTCATAAAGGAAGCTCCAGAGAGCTCCCTTGCCCCTTCTACTAGAAGAAATGGGGACAGAGTAAGGTGCTGGCTATGAAGCGGGAAGCAGGCCCTCACCAGAACACAACCATGCTGGCACCACAGTCTTGGGCTCCTTGGCCCCCGGAACAGTGAGAAATTAATTTCTGTTATTCATAAGCCACCCAGGCTGCGGTATTTTGTTACGCCAACCTGAATGGACTTGGACTCAGAACAGACTCAGACTGCTGCCACTGTGCATTCCAGTCTGACCTGAACTATCTTTATGTGTTCTTTACTGATAGTGAACATCAATCTGTGCATATAACTGGGCCATAAAACATCGTATTGATTGAAAAAACTTAAGGTACTTTAACAGGGTTTTCAAACCTAGCATAAAGAAGCTGCTGTAAATAGTTAAGGATTTTAAGTTGTCCAGCAAATTCCACAGACTAAAAAATGTCAAAGACATTTTTTAAGCTAAAAGCAAAAGTCTCAACACCACGTCCTTTTGGGGTGATGAAAATGTTAAAAAGTCTCAACGTGAAGAAGCACAAAAAAGAAAGGAAAGATATTAGCTGACACCTATTCTAAGGCACCTATTACAACTCACTTTATTTTCTTCTGAACATTAATTTGTCCATTTTGTACACTTCTTTTTATAATACAATTATCTGGAAAAATACGACATGCAAGTTAAAAAATTTAACAAAATGAGGTCTTTTTTGGAAGTCTATCAAAATGTGATGTTTTTCACTTATTTCATGTTTGTAATTTCCACGTCTCTATTTTCCTTTTTAGAAAGCCCACTCTGCCCACTGTGGGGTAAGTGAATTAGAGAGGGTCCAGCATGCAAGGAGAGGGACCTGCCGGGAAACTACTGCAATGGTCCAGGTAAGAGGTAAGGAAGGCTGGGTATCTGGACAGAGAAGTAAGTGGACACACTCTGAAGGCAGGGGTCCCACGACTTGCTGATGTATACGATGTGGGAGGTGAGGAAAGAAGAAAATAAAAGATGACTGCTACGTTTTGAACTTGGATAGCTGGGGGAATAGTGGTGCCATTTAAAATAATGAGAAAGACTAGGAGAAGAGAAGATTAGGACTAAGGAATCAAGAGTTGTGATTCAGAAATGTTGGAGATGAGCCTATTCAGTACTGAAGTAGGCATGCAAGTAGACAGTGGATACATAAGGATGGATCCAGGAGGCTAGAGGCATAAAGTAGAGAGGGTCAAGTTTAAAGTCATGATACTAGTTAAAGGTTGAGACTGGAAGTGGGCACTCTGGGGGAGTTCTAGAAAGAAAAGAAAGCCCAAAACCAAGTTAGGGGTATTCGCAAAATGCTAGAGGCCAGGTACACAAGACAAAGAAGAAATAACTAGAGAGGTGGGGAGGCTGTTGTGTCACAGAAGCTGAGAGATGAAGAAGAAAATGTTTCAAATGGGAGAGCGTGCTGAGCCGTGTCCAAGGCTGCTGAGAGAGCATAAATGATGACAGCTAGTAGCACCCACTGGATTTGTTCACCTGAAGTGCCATTTACCCGAGCAGCTAGGATTTACCAGGACCAGTAAGTGTTTCTGCTACAACAAATATATGCGCCTCACAATTCTATGAGGTGGCGTTTACTAGCCCCATTTTAGAAATATGAGGTTCAGAGAGGACAAAGAACTTATCCAAGGTCACACAGATGGAATTCAATGCCTACTCTGGGTTCAGACAGGAGCTAAAACTTCTCCGTTAACAATTCTTATAAAATAGTTTATGTATATTCCCGATAAATCATGATTATTGATGAGAACTCATAATTGGTTAGGTGCCCATAAATACGGTGGTTTTTAAATAGGGTTTAAACTGAAGTTTAAATCGAAAAAAAATGTCTGAGTTATAACACACCTGCACTCTTTGACTTATACATAAAGACATAGCAAAAATGTAAGCAAGACATTTTCTTGTGCACTTTAAAATATTTCAACCAACTGTCTATTAGAGTAAGGTTTTTCATATTTATATTTAGCCCAAGTGGCTCAAAGAAACGTTTGCAGACCCTTATCAAAGCTATAATTGGCTCACAAATTAGGTTCCACCAGACAGCTACTAAGATGCTTTCTACAAAATTGAGGGATTTTTCTTTTCTAATTGAAAGCCACTGAAAACATGATGCTTGTTCAAAGTAAGGTGTCTGCATTTTTTCAGGAAGCCAATATTAGGTTACTCTGAATTAAAGAGGTGAGCTTGAATGTGAATATAGGCAAAATGTTTCTAGTCCCTGAATGAATGAGAATTTTGCATACAAAGAAACTGTAAAATCTCCATTTATGATAAAACTTACTTTCACATTTTGTGATCACTGAAAATAATTTACATTTAAAGTGCCAAATTTACTTTCCTTCCTGAACAATTACAACATTTAAGAAATTTGCTTTTTGAAAAAATTAAAATTAAAGCTTGATTTTCAACCCAAGGATGACGGTTATCAAAACAACTGTGCTGCTTCATCTAGCACAGATTGTATGATGAGTAATTCCAGGGATGATCATTCTAAAACCCAAGAGCAAATATTCAGATATTAAAAAAATAGATGGTAATTATTCTACTTCAGTTTTACTTTCAAAACATGAATTTCAGTACTCTGATCCATGTTCTGAATTACTACTTCTTTGTGTCAATCAAATTCAACAACTACTTAAAAACTTTTTTTTTCATTTCCTACTGTGCATTGCCTCCAAATTTATCACTGCAAATTACGGTTCTTTTCTTCTAGCTTCAAAGATAAATGAACATATCATGCCTAGTTCTCACTCAATTTTAATTATAATAAAATAATTATCAAGGTTTACCATTAACAAATTTGGTAGCGGAAACAAGTTAACTTTATCACAGAATATATGGTATAATGTGCAGAAAATCTCTATTTATGAAAATGGTATTTTAATGGGAGGGTGCTACTGTATCATTCATAAGACAAAGACAAGATTATTCACATGCTTCCATTTAAAAGGATTAAAAAATAAATTCAAAGCATATAAATTAAAAAAATTTTTTTCTATTTATACAGTTACTGCTATCTACTCTTTGATTTATAGCTTTATGTACCTTCGCAATAGAGTATGGTGGACCAGGAAATGTGGAATTACAAGTAATCGGTTGGAGAACTGTTCTATTAATTCCCAGCTACATGCGAATGTACTTTGTGAATTTAAAGGCATTGCATGTAGCTTAATTATTGCTTCCACTACTTTAAAAGTATTTATATAATGGGTATTAGAAAAAGCTTAAGTGTCTAAAGCCCTAATTTCACAACATACCACAGTGCTAAGGACTGAGAAGTAGCTAGATAAAAACTCATTGGGCCAATCAACAAAAATAGTTCAGGTGAAAAATTATCTTGGGGTTTCAAGAAAATTAATGTCCTTCTGAAACTCCTTTTTTAGCTTTCATTAGCTAAAATGGCTGTCTACACATTTGGTTTTCCTTCCCACCAGAAAAGACCTCTCCTAAATTGTATGTAATTCTGATAAATTCTGCTGCTTCTAACATATAGCAAGCAATATATAAAAAAGCTACTGGTAAATAAAATAAATCTACATATAAAATGAAGAGGTATTCCACTGAATAATATTTAACATAATTGAACTAGTACCTGCAACTTAATGGAAAATGTCTGCTAAAGTAGAGACTCAAAAGTTTAAAAATAAATTAAAAGTCACCACATTTTTAAATATACGGTTTTTTCAAGGCCTTTTTTGAGTAGCCTCTACTAATTAGAATTTCATGTTGTCATTTTACCCTATAGTCTGCTAATCTAATTTGGTCTCCTCAAAATAAAACAAGGACTTGGGGTGCCTAGGTGGCTCAGTCAGTTAAGCATCTGACTTCAGCTCAGGTCATGATCTCACAGTTCGTGCGTTTGAGCCCCACATCAGGCTCTGTGCTGACAACAGAGCCTGGAGCCTGCTTAGGATTCTGTGTCTCCTCCCTGTATCTCTCTGTCCTTCCCCCACTAGTACCCTGTCTCTCTCTGTCTTTCAAAAATAAATAAATGTTAAAAAAAACTTTTTTTAAAAAAGGACTTAATGATACATGTGAGGCAATCTGAATTTTTGCTGCAATCCTTTACAGGTTTTTTACCCATACCTGACCTTCAGGTGTTTCTTACAGATTCTCATCTTTCCAGAATGTAACTGAGTTTTCATAAAAGCAAGTACTCTTTGTTTTAGTTTATATAATTTTTTAACTAAGTTATGTAATTACAACAAAAATTACGACTGGCCTACCCAGTCTGGGAAGTGTGGCCATGGGGTTCTGGAGCCCCCTCCCAACAGTTCACGAGAGCCAACTGGATGCAACTTTTTCCAGCTCCTCATTTAGTGACCTCACTTGGGTAGCTTGAAATCAGCTACGATGGGAGTATTTACACCACCAATATCAGCAAACATTATAAATCAAGGTATTTTTTTTTCCAGAGAGTTGGGTGTTAAACACTTACCAGCATACCCCAAGTGTTGGTTAGACTCTTTAGAAAGCTGTAGGCTTCAGCCAACCCATTTTATAAGGGACATGATTAAGCAAAATAAGGTTAAGAAAGTTTCTACTCTATTTTCAAGAAGGGCTAAAGGAGGCAATAATCATTTTTCATGTCTCTTAAGTGTTACTGAGGTGACACGCTAACTTACATTTTACTTTGACATAAGTAACACAATATTATTCATCTTTCTAAAATTTAAAGAAGATAAATCATCAAAGATAGTCTCTTTGGATATGCTTTTTTTTTTTTTTTTTTAACGTTTATTTATCTCTGAGACAGAGAGAGAGACAGACCATGAACAGGGGAGGAGCAGAGAGAGAGGGAGACACAGAATCGGAAGCAGGCTCCAGGCTCTGAGCCATCAGCCCAGAGCCCGACGTGGGGCTCGAACTCATGGACTGTGAGATTGCGAGATCGTGACCTGAGCTGAAGTCGGTCGCCCAACCAACTGAGCCACCCAGGCGCCCCATGGATATGCCTTTATTATACATGTTTATCTCCTATAACTATTTTTGCCACAGGCCATAATAATTACTAAGAAAAAAATGTAGCAGAACAAAGACACGTGATAAAATTAAAAACGTAGTGGCCAAATAGATAGATGATGAAAAGTAGAGGATAAAAATTTTAAATGAAGATGTGTAAAAGACATCAAACAGACAGTTAAACTCATTAATTATAATCACTAAATAAAAGGAAAGTTCAGAGTTGTGAAAATTCTATAAAACCCACTGTTTCCAAACACCATGAAATAAATCAAGCCATTCAATAGTTCCAAAGAAATAAAACATCTAAATATATTGGCCTTAGTAAGTAACAAATAATTTTTAAATATAAAGTGAAATGTACTCTTTCTTAAGCAAGCTACCAGGTTTAAAACTCACTAATTCCTTATATTCTTACCGTTTTGTGATCATTAACAATCATAAGTTCCAAATATTTCATTTCTTCAAACACACCACGAGATGGCTGTGGAAAATAAACATCTATGGTCAGAGTGGTCAGATATATCTCTGATGCTAACTCTGAACTTGGAGATTGACTCTGAATTCCCAAAGAACCCCGTCCTGCTAACTTTATAAACACCCTGGAGGAAACTTGGTGAAGAGATCAAAGAAAGTGACTGTAAAGTGTGGGCAAACATTCAAGTATTCAGAGAAGAATTGTATTTAATTATCATTAAGATACTCATCAAAGAACAGCCCATGTTATTTTTATATGATTTTCATATGTAAAAATATTCTAGAGAAAAATGCACAGTATAATTCTGCTAAAATAAGTAATCTCAATTTTTCTGGCATTAAACTGTGACCAAAAAAAGATTCATATCTACTTCAAACTTCAAAGAAAATCTACTTAAAATTCATTTAATAAGAATAGCACAGCACACGTGGAACAGCTATCAATATAGTTAAGAGAAGGGCAGCCTGGCTGGCTCAGTCAGCTAAGCGTCTGACTCGGTTTAGGCTCAGGTCATGATCCATTGGTGTGTGGGTTCAGGCCCCGTGTCGGGCTCCGTGCTGATGGCGTGGGGCCTGCTTGGGATTCTCTCTCTCCCTTTTCCTCCGCCCCTCCCCCACTTGCATGCATGTGCTCTCTCAAAATAAGTAAACAAAAAAAATTAAAATATATACATATAGTCAAAAGACGCATTAACTCAATGGAGTGAAATTATAATAATAACGTATTACATTTTAACCACACAACTTCCTAAAGGAACAAACATTGACAATTACTATTTTCCAAGTTCTTCTAAATTTTGATTATTACTAGATAATTTTAAAAGCAAGTGCTAAGCATTTTAGCCATCATTTGGACTTTCTTTTTTCATAACTGGGAAATCAATAATGATGACTCTTTTTTCTTTATGTATAAGGTCATTCGTCAGTTTACATTTGATAAGGGTGGACTATCATGAAATATCAGTAGCCTATATAAAACTTATTATTACCAACCACACCTTCAAGAGTAAGGAAAACAACAAGAATAAAGTCTCTAAGTAAAAAAACAAAAATTGTATCCACAATCACCATAATATGAAGAAAGGCTCATAAAAGAGAGGACGATTTAACCTGTAACTAAGTTTCTGATGGCTGGTGGTCTAATTTTTTCACAAAAAAATACATTCAGCAAAACATTATCTAAAACGTGCAATTTTCAGTATAATTACTCATTAAGTTATCTCGTAAATTACCATGTAATCTATATGCTGTGGAATTAATTCTCGGTTACATAGCATTCACCATGTAATTACGAAACAGTCCCCATCATTACAGCTTTCTAATCTATTATGAAAAAGACTAGGAACATAATTTCAATGACAAAGCTCCTATACATTTATCAATACATGGGAGCTATATGATTGTTGTTGATTATAATTACATGATTCTTATTTAGTAACTGTCATGATACTAATGATCAAATAGATCCTTAGAAAAACACATCCAGCTTCAAATTTTGGTGTAGCAGAACTTTTAATTTGAAAGAAATACAAATAAGCATAATTAGCCAATATTTCAAAATCTAATGCTTCCCCTTACACTTTTTGTTTATCAAAATGTTTCAAATTTGTTATATAAGCCATGTGAGAAAAAGTCTGCTGTACTTTTAATAGAAAAAAACACACTGTAAGTTTTGTAAGAACATGCTTTGAAAAGGAAGCTAATACAATACGCTCCATCAGTGTTCATAGGACACTGGAATCCGTTTATATCACTAATGGAAAAGGCTGATATGCCCATAAGACTCAAATCACAGGAGGAGTTTGGTTTGTTGTTTTTGTTTGTAAGAGGAAGTTGCCCAAATTTAAACTGCTTTAGGTACACTGAGATACTATGTGATTTTGGGCACACAATTTAACTGAGTGAAGCGGCCCTGATCGTGATTCAATGCCACACTCACATTCACTGCTCTCTTTCTTCTCCTTTTCAACCACTGCAATTCAGATAAAAAGGGCCACTGGTCACTGCTTTCCATACCTGTGTAAAAGAAAAAAGAATACCAAAATTTACACTTGACTACAGTTCAATGGGAGTATGTGTTTAAAATATTGTGTAAAGCTACCAAAACTAAAGCAGGAAGAAATAAAAGCTTTGAACACACCCACTACCAGCAATGAAATTGAATCAGAAATCAAAAAATTCCTCAAAAATAAAAGTCCAGGAGCAGACGGCTTCACAGATGAATTCTTCCATTTAAAGAAGAGTTAATACCTACTCTTCTTAAACTATTTCAAGAAATAGAAAAGGACGGTAAACTTCCAAATTCATTCTATAGGGCCAGTATCACCCTGATACCAAAACTAGATAAAGACACCGCAAAAAAAGAGAACTACAGGCCAATATCCCTGATGAACCGAAATATTAGCAGACTGAATCTGACAATAGATTTTAAAAAATCATACACCACATTCAAGTGAGATTTCTTTCTGGGATGCCAGTGCTGTTCAATATCCACAAAACAATCAACATGATACATTACATCAATAAGAGAAAGAGTAAAAACCATATGATCATTTCAACAGGTGCAGAAAAAGCATTTGACAAACTACAACATCTATTCATGATAAAAATCCTTTGCAAAGTAGGTCTAGAAGGAACATACCTCAACATAATAAAGGCCATAAATGAAAAACCCACAGCCAACATCATAATCAGTGATGGAAAACAGAGCCTTTCCCCTAAGGTCAGGAACAAGACAAGGACCTCCACTCTCACCACTTTTATTTAACATAGTACTGGAAGTCCTAGCCACAGCAAGTAGACAACATAAAGAAATAAAAGGCATCCATATTGGTAAGGAAGTAGTAAAACTGTCACTATTTGCAGATGAAATGATACTATATACAGAAAACCCTAACAGCTCCACCAAAAACCTGATAAATGAATTCAGCAAAGTCGTAGGATATGCAATCCATGTACAGGAATCTGTTGCATTTCTATACACTAATAATGAAGTAGAAGAAAGTGAAATTAAGAAAACAATACTTTTTACAATTGCCTCAAAAACAATAAAACATCTAGGAATAAACGTAACCAAAGTGGTGAAAGACCTGTACTCTGAAAACTATGAAACGCTGACGAAAGAAATCCAAGATGATGCAAAGACATTCCATGCCCACGGGTTGGAAGAACAAACATTGTTAAAATGTCTACACTACCCAAAGTAATCTACAGATTTAATGCAATTCCTATCAAAATACCAGAGGATTTTTCACAGCACTAGAAACAACCAATCTAAAATTTATATGGAATCACAAAAGACACCAAATAGCCAAAGCAATACTGAAAAACAAAACTCAAGGTACCACAATTCTCAACATTTTTTATTTATTTTTTTGGGACAGAGAGAGACAGAGCATGAACGGGGGAGGGGCAGAGAGAGAGGGAGACACAGAATCGGAAACAGGCTCCAGGCTCCGAGCCATCAGCCCAGAGCCTGACGCGGGGCTCGAACTCACGGACCGCGAGATCGTGACCTGGCTGAAGTCGGACGCTTAACCGACTGCGCCACCCAGGCGCCCCTCAAGGTACCACAATTCTAAACTCCAAGTTATATTACAAAGTGGTAGTAATTAAAACAGTATGGTACTGGCACAAAAACAGACATAGATCAATGGAATAGAACAGAACACCCAGAAATAAACCCACAATTATATGGTAAATTGATCTTCAACAAAGGAGGAATGAATATACAATGGAAAAAAGACAGTCTCTTCAACAATAGCTACATGTTGGAAGAATGAAACTGGACTGTTTTCTTTTGCCACATAAAAAATAAACTCAAATGGATCAGAAACCTAAATGTGAAACCTGAAACAATAAAAATCCTTGAAGAGAGCACAGACAGTAATGTCTCTGACATCAGCCATAGCAACATTTTACTAGCTATGTCTCCTGAGACGTGGGAAACAAAAGCAAAAATAAACTATTGGGATTACATCAAAATTAAATGTTTCTGCACAGCAAAAGAAAAAATCAACAAAACTAAAAGGCAACTTACTGAATGGGAAAAGATATTTTCAAATAACATCCAATAAAGGATCAGTATCCAAAATATATAAAGAACTGATACAACACCCAAAAAACAATAATCCAATTAAAAATGGGCAGAAGACATGAACAGACACTTCTCCAAAGAAGGCATACAGATGGCCAACAGACACATGAAAGTATGCTCAATATCACTCATCATCAGGGAAACGCAAACCAAAACTACAATGAGATACCACCTTACACTTGTCAGAATGGCTAAAAATCAACAACACAAGAAACAAGTGTTGACGAGCATATGGAGAAAAAGGAACCCTCCTGCATTACTGGTGGGAATGCAAACTGGTGCAGTAATTGTGGAAAACAATATGAAGTTTCCTCAAAAAGTTAAAACAGAACTACCCTACAATCCAGCAATAGCACTATGGATATTTATCCCAAAACTACAAAAACATTAATACAAAAGGATACATGCACTCCTATATTTACTGCAACATTATTTACAATAGCCAAACTATGAAAACTGCCCAAGTGTCCATCAATAGATGAATGGATGAAGAAGACGTGGTATATATATATACAATAGAATATTCCTCAGCCACGAAAAAAAAGAATGAAATCTTGCCATCTGCAACAACATGGATGGAGCTAGAAAGTATAATGCTAAGCAAAATAGGTCAGTCAAAGACAATTACCATATGATTTCATGCATAAGTGGAATTTAATAAACAAATGAGCAAAGGAAAAAAAAAGAGAGAAAGAGACAAACCAAGAAACTCTTAACTACAGAGAACAAACTGATGGTTACCAGAGGGGAGGTGGCTGGGGGGAAATGGGTGAAATAGGTTATGGAGATTAAGCAGCACACTTATCATGATAAAAAAATAAAATAAAATAAAATTACTACGTGAAGGAACAGCAACATTGATAACATACGTCATCTCAAAATCAAAATAAACTAAGGTGAAAAAAGTATGCCAATCATTAAACATTTCACATCCTCATGGTCACAAATCTAATTCCATTTATAATTCACAAATTAATTAATTTATAATGCAAATATCATTTTCTTCCAAACATCACCCAAAATGTAATAAGCTGTTCAAGACTCATTAGAATATGCATATTTGACCTACAACCACCTGACCCTCAATATCTGAAAATTTGGGAGAATTTCACTGTGCTTAATTCATTTTAGAATTAAAAATAATGTATGGCATAAGATTCTGCATAAACTATCAAAGACTTTTGGCATTAATATACAGAAATAATATCAAATACCCCAATAATCCAAAAGAAGCTTTTGTCAACATCAGCGTGCTTAAGATGCCTCAGGACCAGAGCATAAGAGAGAGATAATACAAATTATTATTTGGCAGTAAACTGCCAAAGAAATTTAAGGATGCACCTGATTGCAGATCACCATTAAATTTAGCCACACTCTCTGGTTCCTAACAGAGCTTTACTCCCGGGCTTCATATTCCGGTATTTCCATCAGCAATGACTCTCCAAGCCTCAGTACACGCCCGCCACAGGCAATGCCACTGCCCACCCACATTGCTCGCCACTGACCAATTCCACCTCCCACTAAGCCTGCGTGTACTGAGCTCCACCAAGTCACGGCTCCTATTACACAATATAAAATGGCTATCTTAATTAGAACTTACTGAGATTCTTCATTTGCTTAGAATATTGTCCTGCCAAGGTTTTCTGGATTATATGTGGTCGACCTGTGCTTTTCTGAAACAAAAACAATGGTAGACAATTAAAAAGCAAGATGTGATCAAGCTTCTTTGGAACAGTGTTAGAACTTTCTACCATATCTTTCTGAAAATGGGAACATTTATATGCTAATATTTTAGCTATCAACAATGAAAAGTATGTCTTATTGAAACTTTAATTTTAAATAAAATAGAGCACCATCCAATTGCTCCAGTGTAGATAAAAGCATAGTTTTATTAGCTACTTTTCAACTTCAGCTTTCTTCAAAGCAATGGATAGGAAACTCACAAAAAAAGAAACACAAATGCTCAACGAATATATACATACATATATATATATAATGAATGCTTTAATACTCCTTCAAAATGCAAATTTAAAAAAAGACATACCAATTTTTGCCGTCAAGTTGGCAAAGGTTTTTAAATTATGATAACCATAGTTAATTATGGTGGCAAGTTAAAAAGCACTCTCATACTCTGCTGATAGGAGTAAATTGGGAGCACAGTTCAAAGAGAAATTTAGCAATGTCTATCAACGACCTTGAAAATATTCATATCCTTTGCCCTAGTAACTACGCTTTTAGAAGCATCTTATTTCCATTACTGTTATTACTATTAGCTTCCATTACTGAGTGCCTGTATGTGCCAGATACTGTTAGGGTACACAGTACCTGATTTAATCCTCGCAAGAGATCTATATAACGCATATTTTACCTTTGTTTTACAAATAAAAATATTGCAGCCCAGAGAGATACATCATTCAGCTAAAATTCTATTACAGAATAATGATCCCATTTACTTTAAACATATATGAGAACATATCATTGAAAAACTGGAAGAATGTATACTGAAAGGTGAAGAGAAATTCTCTCTTGGGGATGGGATAATGGATAATTACCATGTAGTTAAGTATTGGCTTCTCTTGCTTTCCAGATTTCCTACAATGTGTTAGTTTTAATCAGAAAAATAGTTATAAAAAGAGTGTTCTTAATAGATTACATAAAAGACTCACAATAATTAAGAGTTTTGCTACTCATTACTTGAGAGATAATATGAATTCTCATTAGAAATATCCCATCCATATTACTTGATTTATTGTAAAGCTTACTAAAACCAATAATAATAAACTAAACATCAAAAAATCTAAATTCCAGTTTGGTAAATTCTTAATTCTGGTAACAAGTGAAATGATATCTAGAGCAATGAAACTCACAATTGGATTAGCAGCGCAATTTTAAAAACTGACTGATTTAAAAGTTTCAAGCACTGTTCTTTTCCCTCTCCCCATGTGAAGACGAGGGCAGATTGTTAATTTGAACAGAAGGTAGGCAGTAAGGAGGA
Source organism: Neofelis nebulosa (assembly GCF_028018385.1). NCBI lineage: Eukaryota > Metazoa > Chordata > Mammalia > Carnivora > Felidae > Neofelis > Neofelis nebulosa. The sequence continues at coordinate 29,677,284 of NC_080783.1, forward strand.
AGGCAAAAGAGAAAAGGCATTAAACATGTAACAATCAGCCCCTGAAGAATATGATTATGGGTATAACAACATAAAACCAATACTTGAAATACTATGACAATAACAATTTGTTTATAAACCTTTTCAACAGTTTATTAAACATAGTCATGTACATTTATGAATTCATCAAACCTGAAAAATTGACCTATTAGGGATGCACAGAAAAATGATCTTATTTTATATTTTTAAAAACTCTGAGGCTTAGGGAGTTGTTATTTTGGGTTTTTTGTTTTGTTCTTTGGGGGTCTGTTTAGGGTAACAGGACCATTCATCAATGCAAGAAATCAAAGCCTATTTTTGGCTGACCGAGTCAAATAATCTTGCCATATACAAGTTATTTCCCTACCACTACAGTAGGGGAAAAACATTTACTTAGTCAAAATGTCTTTATCGGGGGGTGGGGGGGGGGGTGGAGAGTATCTTTGTTATCCAGTAGTTTTTAAATTTGCCAGTTGAAAAACGATAAGGTTTAAGAAAACAGGTTTAAACATTTAAAATTTAATGGCATTTCTGTCTCAAATGTGAAATTTACAAGGTATTTACATATACATCGCCACGACAAAGAAAATACGTGTTTGTTCAATTGTGATTATCAACAGTCTAAATGACCAGTACCTGTCTCAAAACTTATTTTATCTACATGTGAAATCTCTAAAGAGAAAAAAAAAACTGTTTTCTCCTCCCCATCAAATGATTGCAATATTCTGACTCAATCACTCTCAGAATATTATCTTCCCATTAGCAGCTCTCTTCACTGCTATGACTCCCCTTATTGCCGCCTGTCAGCGTCTTCATCTCCTACCATTCTCCCCTTTGTCCACCCCTCTCCAACCAGCGGGGTTCCTCAAAGTTTCTACAACACGCTAGAAACAATCCTGCCTCGGGGCCTGGGCATTTGCTGTTCTCCTGGAATGTTCTTCCAGCTCCCTAATTTTTTGAAAGTCCTCCTTCAAAACTACCATCTCATTCCGCTCTTCTCTGGATGGTTAATATGAAGGTTTACTTCTACCTTCATGTTTTGGCTTCATTTTTTTTTTCTCCTTAGCACGTACCACTGTCCAACATACAATATGTAATTACTTACTCATCCTGTTTATCGCTGTCTGCCCCCTGTAGACTAGAAGCTCTATGAGCCTCAGGCTCTATGTCTGTCTTGTTCACCACTTTATCCCCAGCACCTAAAATAGTGCCCAGCCTGTAGTTGGCTTTCACTACAATACCTAACAAATATAGACCAAATTTCAGATCTATTTACATTCTATTAGTGAGCAACACTCTTAAGAGTATATGATTTCTTGTTTTCCTAATTTTATTAAGATAAACTTGACATATAATGTTGTATACGTTTAAGGTGTACAAAGTAATGTTCTGCTATATGTATATATTGCAAAATAATCTTCACAATGAGTGTGGTTAACATCTGTCATGTCACAACTACAATTTTTTTCCTTGTAATGAGGACTTTTAATACCTAATGTCTTAGCAGCTTTCAAATATACAAATGTACTCTGGTCACCAAGTTGTACATTATCTCTCAGAATTCATTTATCTTCTAACTGGAAGTTTGTACCTTTTGACCACTTTCACCTATTTCCCCCACTGCCTTCTGGTAACCACTAACCTGTTCTCTATTTCTGAGTTCAGTATTTTTAGATTCCATATATAAGCAAGATCTGTCTTTCTCTGTCTGACTTATTTCACTTAGCATAATGCCCTCATGGTTTCCTATCTAGGTTGCTGGCCTGTACATAACTGTAGGCATCATTTTTTTTCCCTACCTCTAAAGAAAACTAAATACTATCTAATATAATCATAGTTCAACTACACATTTCCCCACTGAAGATTCTTAGGCTCATAAAAGTTAGGTATATGCGTATACAATTATCTAAAGAAGCGGTGGTAATAAAAGCTAGTTTAAAGGAAAAGAAGATGGCCACTACAAAACAAAATGTCCTCTCTGCTCTATAGACTGGAAAGAACTGCCTTCACTTCCAAAAGCCTAGATTTGTCACCTCTTATCATCCCTTACTGGTGTGTGACCTGTTTGATGAGAAAAACAACTTTTGTGTTTCTGAGCTGCTGCCTAAGCATTTTACAGCCTGATAACCCTGCTCACACCCAGAGTCTGGACATTTAGATAAGAACTTGAGTTCAGGATTCCCACTCTCAGTTCCTGCTTTGGTTTTCCCAGGGCACCTTTTAAAATAACCACTTGGATACAGGAGTGCTGATGCATAGGGGCACTTGTACCCCAATGCTTATAGCAGCACTCCCAACAATTGCCAAATTATGGAAAGAGCCTAAATGTCCATCAACTGATGAATGGATAAAGAAATTGTGTTTTATATACACAATGGAGTACTATGTGGCAATGAGAAAGAATGAAATCTGGCCTTTTGTAGCAACGTGGATGGAACTGGAGGGTGTTATGCTAAGTGAAATAAGCCATACAGAGAAAGGCAGATACCATATGTTTTCACTCTTATGTGGATCCTGAGAAACTTAACAGAAACCCATGGGGGAGGGGAAGGAAAAAAAAAAGAAAAAAAAAAGAGGTTAGAGTGGGAGAGAGAGCCAAAGCATAAGAGACTCTTAAAAACTGAGAACAAACTGAGGGTTGATGGGGGTGGGAGGGAAGGGAGGGTGGGTGATGGGTATTGAGGAGGGCACCTTTTGGGATGAGCACTGGGTGTTGTATGGAACCGATTTGACAATAAATTTCAAAAAAAATAAAAAAATAAAAAAAATAAAATAACCACTTGGAATTAATCCTGCTAAAAGTTAGGGACCTCTACTCCAACCACCTCGTAAGTAATAGGCGCTTGCTATCCTGCTCTCTATCCCTGGCCCACTCGTGGCCTGGGATGGAAGACTGCCCTGCCTCTGGCTTACTGCCCCACCACCCCAGATTCCAGGATCTGTATGTAATAAATCCCATGACTGTACTTCCCCTGTGTGAGTGTACTGGAACAGCATCGTCAATCCAAACAACCATGGATTTCACTTTCCTGAAGTGGGAGCTTGGATGCTAAGGGAGCCACCTGCTGAGCCTAAGTAGGTGGCTTGTGTTCCCCCATTCAGCAGGTCATAATCTGCATATTCTAAATTCAACACACCAGCACCAGCGTTCTCAAAAGACCTGGGATGTGCAATTTAAACTTCAAAACTCACGGTGTCATTCTACGTTTGAAAAAATGTGTTGCATATAAATGCACACTGACATCCACTTAATATTCTTTATGGCTCAAAGGCAAAATGATAACAGAATAAAACACCATGAGGCGCCTGGGTGGCTCAGTCAGTTAAGCGTCCGACTTCGGCTCAGGTCATGATCTCGCAGTCCGTGAGTTCAAGCCCCGCGTCGGGCTCTGTGCTGACAGCTCAGAGCCTGGAGCCTGTTTCAGATTCCGTGTCTCCCTCTTTCTCTCTCCTCCCCCCTTATGCTCTGTCTCTCTCTTCTCAAAAATAAATAAATGTTAAAAAATTTTTTAAAAAAAAGAATAAAACACCATAAGGAAACTAAGGTCACAGACTTACTTCATCATGAATCAGCTCCAGTGGTTCTATCATATATACAAAGGTATTATCTTCAAACATACCACTACAAGACAAGAAACCACACAAGGAGAAAATTAATAAATATGGCAAACAGCAAGAAACAGCAAATGAGCTTCATATTGCATCTTTAAAAATGAAGAGTATATCTGGACAAATGTCTTTATACTGCCCCAAATCTAATTCATATATCTGTATGGAATCCCACTGTGGTCTCAGCACTGTACTAGACAGCAGATAGGCTACAGGAAGTATTAAAGTGTATCCCACAGGCATACGTATTATAAATGTTATAATTGATTTTTGAAACAAAATGGACAGATCAGATGATTAATCTGGAACAAGACTATTCATACAGTTCCAGTATGTCAAGTTATAATTCCAGACAATGTACAACTAGTACAAATTTCTGGTTACACAAATCCAACATCATCTCTAAGAAAATAGGTAATTTGTGCATTAGAATAATCTAAAGCCATCTGATTCTGGGGTGCCTGGGTGGCTAGATCAGTTGAGCCTCCAACTCTTGATTTCAGCTCAGGTCATGATCTCACAGTTCGTGGGATCGGGCCCCGCATGGGGCTCCGTGCTGACAGCGTGGAGCCTGCTTGGAAACCTCTCTCTCCCTCTCTCTTTGCCTCTCTCCCTCTCATTTTAACAAACTTTAAAAAAATAAAAAAATAAAAACCTTCTGATTCTGAAGACGAAAACAGAAGTATATTTATGGCTGCAAATCGTGAATTTCCATTAAGCAGTATGACTCTGTTGCATTTAATTTTGAGAGGTATAGCAAGATAAGATTTTCAAGATCCTTTTCCACCCCATGGCCACAACTAGATCCTTACATCAAGTGTTACTATTTGCATCTAAAAGGTGTTTAAAGAGGTTTTTCTAGAGACTGCCTTGAAGTCGATGTACGAACTTCTCTCTTTGGCCCCCCATCCTCACCTGACCAATACCACCTGACTGCTTGTCCTCTGGCACTTCTGGGAAACCTTCCTGGACCTCCCTGGTCACCCCATAAGTCCCTGATGCTCCCCTTCACAGTTCCAATTACCAGAATGGCAATTAAATATTAATCTGTGTAATCGCTTGTTTCATCTCTGAATCTCCTGCAAACTTTAAATGTTAACAGAACATGGGACCAGCCCAGAAGATTGACTACAACAAACATCTGTGAAAGAAAAGATGGAAACAGTGAATGGATGAAAGCAAATCCACTCTCCCATTGAGAATCCCACATACTGAAGTCCGTTGCAGGTTGAGAGAGCTGCTCTGGAGTCCTTGACACCTCGGATGCTTCCGTGATAGTAACAGTGCTCCCCACCCTACAAAGCAGAAGGGTTAATTGATTAACAAAGCTTTCTTTGTCATCATTCACTCTTATAGAAGCTTCTGTGAACCAAAAGAATGGCAAAGATGGTCCTAGAAACTGCTCTTGGTTGATATGAAATCTGAAAAGGCACTAAGCAATTTTTCAGCTTTTCTATGATGATGTTGTGTTATTAAATTTAATGAAGGAGAAAAAAAACCATAACAGGAATAAAAAACCAAAGCAACTGGTACAACTTATGCACTTTTTGTAAACATGTAAGAAAGTAGATACGTACCTGATGTTGTTATGGAATAAGGTCTTCTACCTACCTGAGGAGAGACCCCAGAGGTGTTGCTAATAATTGTGTTTGATGGAAAGCTACGTAAAACCTTATTATTTGCTTTCCTACCTTTTAAATTAGTTTAAAATTTTTTCAGAAGCATTATATGAACTTAACTTTCAAATTCAAGTAGTAACTACAAGAACTATTTAAAAAAATAGAGCAGTTACTTTCTCCCTCTCTCCCCGCCTCCATGGCAACGATCTTTAACTCTTTTATCGATTTCTCCTACTGTTTGCCTATGTATTTCTCAATGGAATATTTATACTGCTACATCCTGGTTTATTTCACTTTAGAAATTATCTTCCTAATGTAGAATCTTGAAAACCTCTCTTGCTCCCAATACATGCCAATCCACATCACCAGTTTTTGGTTAAATTGGTATTTAGTGTTTTCATTATGACTCTGCAAATACTGTTCACAGCTGTGTCACTATGATTACATTTTCGTTCTTGGTCCACTTTTAACTTTTTGAGATGTTTTGATTCGTTTACTTGCTGGCTTATTTTCCCATGTATTGAGCACTGACATCTTTCTCATTGTCTGAAATATTATCTACAACTCCTCTCCTATGGTCAGACATATCAGGTAATTTATCACATGCATTTTACTCCTACAGACAGCCCTCTTGTCTCCCCTCAACCTCCGGCCAGGCCTGATGCAGAGCCACCAACCAGGAGTTCTGTGTAGGGTCGGTCATCTTGGGAAGTCTTCTGCCTCCCTTCTATATAGAATCCTAGACCCCATGTCTTCTCCATCCATGGTTTCACCTTCCCTTTTTTTTGAAGGTACACATCTTCTGGTACTTTCTTGAAAAAGTGATCATGGAAAATAGATTTGGTGAGAACTTGCACATATAAAATTTTCTTTTTCCATCTTCACCCTAGATCAATCATTTGGATGGGTAGAGAATCCTAGATTGGAAATTACTTTCTCTTGGCATTTCAACAGCATTGTGCACAACTTCTGATGTTGCTGCTGAGAAATGGACGTTATTCTCATGTTAGATATTTTTTTATAAAATAGAATTTCCCCTTTCAAGAGAAATTGAGGGAATTTTACTTATCCCCATTTTTATGAAATCTCATAACATGCTTTGGAGCAGGTCTTTGCTTTTTCACTGTGCTGAGCATTCTGTCAAACCTTTTAATCAAGAAAATGCAGAGGCGCCTGAGTGGCTCAGTCAGTTAAGCATCTGACTCTTCGTTTCTGCTCAGGTAATGATCTCGAGCCCCATGTCAGGCTCTGTACTAGCAGTGGGAATGGTGGTTGGGATATTCTCTCTCTCTCTCTCAAAATAAATAATGAACATTTAAAATTGTTTTAAAAAAGAAAATGCATGAACTTCAGTTCTAGGAAACCTTTATTATTTCTCTGATAATTCCCTCCTTTCCATTTTTCTCTATAAATGGAGTTCTTCTATTAGAGTAGAGAAGTGATGTCTGCCTGGCTATATGGCTGTAAGTGCCCTCCACACACACTTTCAATCAACCCTTCTGTTTTCATGTGTCTTCAATTCCTGGCTCTTCAATTGGCTTGCTTCTTCTTGGTTTTCCCCTAATGGAAATTAGCAGAACAGACGAAGCGCAAACCCCACAGTTACCCCTCATCCACCTGCTTTCTATCTCCCAAAATTTTATGGATACCTCTTGTCTGCAGTATTTTCTTCTCCTGTCTTTGTCCTTGTGGGTTTATATCCTTTTTTATTCTTTAACTATTATTTGAGTAGGTTAACGGGATGGAATAGAGATAAATATAAGCATTGAGTCCACTGTTTAACCAGAAGCTTCTTATTGGTTTTCTTAAATAGAATGTACTGGACACACTTTGACTTTTCTCAATGATTTACAGTTATTTTGATCACTGCTCATTATACTGTACTACCATAGTCTCAGAGGCTCGTCGGTGACTAAGGGTGTCTACCCATACATCAAATGACCACTCCCCAACCAACTCAGTTTCTTTCCTCCTCGAGACTATAATACACATTTCCAGTGCTGGTTGTCTAAATTTTGTATTACAACCTTGTTAGTATCTTGTAAAAGGTTGCATTTGTATAGGGTTTGGTTCTCAAAAAGCAACCTTTTATATAAATATTGACGTGTATGTAATATGACAAGTTTTATTTGCATAGTCAACACTGGGACTTATAAGGACAAATGGTATCACACATCTCAGCAATTTGGGAATCCGGGTCAATATTCTGCAATTAAATTCCAAACTCTTCACATGATTCTAAAAACAACCACAGGGACCTGTAAATTCCATCTAACTGGTTATTTAGCACTTTGTATCACACCAAGAGGCTATCTTAAGTCAGGTGATTATTAGAAAAGCATAGCAAACCCTGTCAAAGTTACCTGACCTTTCTAAGAAAAGCTGTATATCCCAGATTTTCCTAAAAATAATCTTTTTTCTCCCAGAAAATATTTCCAAGTCCTTTCTTAGACTTAAGCTTCATTCACATTGGAAACTGAAGGTTGATGCTCTCTCAGTACAAAGGTCATTGCTAGTTGTTTTAATTAAGATAGGATATTATCTGAAATAATTGTTTTGGTTCTCCATGTATATGAAGGTGAATCACCATATTTTCTGAACCTTAAATAAGACTTGAGGTAACATGAAATCCCTGATGTTTGTTATCATTAGAAAGCTTGAACATCTAAATTCTATAGTTATATTAAGCACTGTGAGCAATTTGGCAGACTCTAAGTTAGTATTTGGTAGTATGCGAGGATTTTCTGAGTTTCTTATTACTAAATTTATAAGTTTTTAAGAAGGCATTACCATACAAATACTATTTGGCAACTCTCCAGATATATGTAGCCTTTTATAAATACCAGTGCAAAGGAACCTATTGAAGTATTTCATATCCAGTAAATCCTAACCGAGAAGAGGCATTTCCTCTTGGGTAACAGCGATAATAGTGCAAAGAGGCCACTCCCAGAGAATTTGTGAGCAGTGACATTGGGTAGTCAGCTCTGGGGGTGCCTTCCACCCAAGGATCGAACCATCTTGAACACTCATTGTCTCACAGTAACTACTATCTCCATGTACAGATAGGGAGACAAAGTGTTAAAAGACTGCTAAAGACAGCAAGAAACCAAACTGAATGCCACGTTTTCAGGCTCTCGAGTTAGTGTTTCTTTCCCCAGTTGGGAAGGACTCAGACAGTTCTATAGCACTGCCCAGCCACTTCCAGATCAGCACTTGTGAGCGCATCACAGATCTGTGACTAGGCCAACAGCAGGCAGGACAACCCAAATGGGCTCATTCAGCACATGACATAAGTCTATATGAGTCCCCACAGGCATCAGCATATTCGAATTCAAAACTGTCCGTCGGTTATTTAAATTCAACAAATACAGAGCATCTGATACATGGAAATTATTGGCCACTCGAAGGAACTTAAAAATCCTAGTACATATGCTCCCCAACCTACCACTGCCACACAGGTGAACACTCTGCAAGTCAGATAACGCTTAAATAATAGCAACTTTGCTCCAGGAGGTTTCCAAGCTCAGAACCCCATTGGAAACCACCAGGCCATTCCTGCAAGTAATGGAACACTGAGTGTGTATCCTTTAAAACACTTCCTAATCAGAGGTGGCTTGGGATGACAGCTCTGTGAGTCCAATGCTAATAATGTGTAGGGAGAAACAAAGATTTGGTTCCCTGGTATTATCGATCAAATGACGGAAACAGTTTGATTCTACTCACTTTAAATACAACCTATTGGAAAATAGAACTTATTGTTTCAATTTGATTTATTCTAAAATTGCTCTACCTTTGTGTCTGTTTAACTAGCTCACCTGCACGTCAGTAAAGGTCTGCCAACCAGTTATTATTATCGTCATTGCTTAAAAAAGCTCAAATAAACTCCTGCCCTTCTGGGTAAACATTTGAGAAAAAAACTACACAGGTCTTAACTCACGAATGTGTATGTTTTGATATTCCAGGTGCTGAATATAATAATGAAATTTGACACTCTGTTCAAATGATTATTCTACATGCATATCTTTACATTCAAACTTATCAATCATCAGGGTCTATCAATCTATTTAACACGTCAGATGGCTGATAGCAAAAGAGAAAAAGATATCTTTCCCTGGACACATATACCTGAATTTGAATACCGCAGCATAAGGAAACGAAAAAATTTTTTCAGAAAATCAGGGAACTTGCGACCCCAATACCAATTTAGTTTACCTTCATTAAACTCAATAGGAGAAAAATATTCAAGTATTAACACAGTTTAGCTGTACCAATGCTATGTAAATTTTTAACAGTTCATACAAAATTATCCTATTCAAACTTAAAATAGCTTTGTGAGGACCCACTGCTGTCTGCTCTCTTGAATTTTTTAAATTTCCCGGCCAGGAGCCATGCCCACAGAGGCTCATTTTCCTCCAATAGGAATCCCTGCCAAGAACGCTCCATGAAGAAGTGAGCTTGAACTGAGCCATGGTGATGATTTGATTTTAAAAAAAGCACAAAAACTTCTAGGAGGGTGATGTGATTATAGTGATAAAGAAAAGAACAAAGACAGGGATTTTTATCTGCGTGGTTCACTGATGTACATCCAGTACCTAGAACAGGGACTAGATCACAGTAAGCTAAATCGGTGTGTGTTTAATGAATACAGATGACTTATTTATGAGCCTGAATGACAAGACCAATCTTAAAGGAGCAAAGGATTCATGTTTGTTGAGAAGGTGGGTACGTAAGTCCCCATTCCCCACCCGAGGGGTTATGTTTTCTTTAAGATATAACTGACAAGCCAGAAAATTCACCCTTTTGAAGAGTATAATTCAGTGGCCTTTAGTACACTCACAGACTTATGCTACCATCACCCCTAATTCCAGGATATTTTCAGCACCTCAAAAGGAAATCTTGTACCCCTTAGCAGTCACTTCCCATCCCTCCTTACCCCAGCCCTTGCAGCCATATCCTACCTTTGGTCTTCATGGATTTGCCTATTCTACACATTTTAAATAAATGGAATCATATAGCATATGGTCCTTCATGGCTGGCTTCTCTGACTTAGCATAATGTTTACAAGATTCATCCGTGCCGTACCTTGTATTCGTACTTCATCACTTGTGGCTGAATAGAATTCCCTTGTGTGACTATATCACATCTTATTTATTCATCAGTTGATGGCCATTTGGGTTGTTTCTACTTTTTTTTTTTTCAACATTTTTTATTTATTTTTGGGACAGAGAGAGACAGAGCATGAACGGGGGAGGGGCAGAGAGAGAGGGAGACACAGAATCGGAAACAGGCTCCAGGCTCCGAACCATCAGCCCAGAGCCTGACGCGGGGCTCGAACTCACGGACCGCGAGATCGTGACCTGGCTGAAGTCGGACGCTTAACCGACTGCGCCACCCAGGCGCCCCTCTACTTTTTTGAATAATTACGAACAAGGCTGCTGTTAACATCCATGTCCAAGTTTTTGCTTAACCCTATGTTTTCGGTTCACTTGGATATCTACTCGGGAGTTGAACAGCTGGGTCATAGGTAATTCTCTGCTTCACTTTTTGAGGAACTGTCAGGATGTTTTCCAAAGCAGCTCCAACATTGTACATTCCTACCGGAAGTAGATGAGGGTCCTAGCTCTTCATGTCCTCACCAACATTTAACTGTTGCCAGCACCTTGGTTACAGGTATCCTAGAGTGTGTGAAGCGGTACCCACACAAGTTTAAAAATCAAATGAGAGAGTGACCCAGGGCTGAAACAGTACTGAAACAGATCAAAGTGCCACCTTAATTTTTGATATACCAGAGGAGAGGATTAGCTGAGAATCCAGTAGGTCTGCTAATGCTTCACCCGTGAGGTGGCTACACTTACCAACCCAGGGGTAGACAACACGGAACAACAAACCCCCACCACCAACACACACACACACACACACACACACACACACACACACACACACACCCTGGGCTGCCACTGTGCAACTTAGAGTGTGGAAAAGTACAGAAATTGTGCTCTTCCTATAAGGAAATGGACACCATGAAAGACAGGAATAAGAACTACACAGACATACCCAACTCCTTCCCATCAGTTGAACTGCTCTTCCTTCTAGGGTGGGAGTGAGCAAGGGGACAGGAAGAAGCCAGGGTGAGTAAACAGAGCCAGGAAAGGGCCTTTTCCCCACCCAATAATGATAAAGAGTAATAATGTAGAGGGAAGCAGGGATAGGAGTCCAGCATCAATCTGTTGAGGCTCATATTGCTGGCCAGCTGATAGTTCTTTTCATCAGCAGAATTGAAACCAAAGTATTAGTAAGCACTCAAAGTTATTGGTTCACGTAACAGGGACTTAATAGAAATATGTTAAAGTTGAAAAGTACTTTTACACTCTCATACTGATACCTAATTCTTTTACAAGAACTAAAACGGTAAAAATTAACTCGTTTTTAGTAGGTTCATCAACAAAGTTGATCAACAAATCAACGAAGTTATTTTACCATATAGTGTGCGTAAAGCACCGTGTAGGAATTCTAACAAAAGCTCTTGCTCTGTGGAAGGCAGAACCAAAGTTCTTCCACATTCATACTGATGCCTGGCACCTATTCTATCCTGACTACTTAATTTCTTTACCTCTCCAGTTCCTATCTTTGCTCCACAAGGAAAGAAGTCCTTATACCCCACTTTTGTCCAATAAAAATAAAAGCCCAAGACATTGGTCTTTCTTAGCAAAAAGTGGGAACTAGGTAGAGGCTTGGTGGTGGCGAAGCAGGAACTAGACAAGCTTCTCCAAGGGAGGATTCATCATTCTATCTGAAACTAATTTCCAGAATATTTTAAATGTCCACATTTATATTTAAGGTCAAAGCCAAATAAGCTTTGTATTCTTTCCATTTCTTTCCAAGTAATTCTTTCCAGTGTGTGTGTGTGTGTGTGTGTGTGTGTGTGTATACAAATACTTTTGTCTAAATAGTTTGAAGCCTTTGGAAGAAAAGTTGCACACTGGGTTGAAACAGGTTTAATGGACCTAATCATCTTTACATGTTAATTTCCTTCACTGGTACTCTGTGAAACAAAGAAAACAAAGATTTTCTTAACATGTAAGGCAATGTGAAGTTTAAAAAGAAAGTTTTAAAAACCGTGTGTAATTGTAGCGGAAGTGTGGTGGATCTAAATAAACTTTCAAAAAGAAAAACTATCAGTATGTACCAAAAGCCTTTAAAGAAAAGTACCAATTCTTTGACACAGAAAATCCCATTCTCAGAATTAATCCTTAAGCAATTATTAAAGATGTGCTCAACATGTATCAGGAGGGCCTTTCCTTATAATTATTTGTATAGTGAAAGTTTGGGAACAATTTAAATGTCTATTACTATGGGATTTCAAAATAAATTATGGCAAATTAATAGGAAAGAATATTATGTATTTTTAGAAATAAAAGTCTAGAGGATTATTTAATATGCTAAAATGTTTATAATGTTATTAGCTTTCTTAAAAATTCTGCTTCAAGGGGCACCTGGGTGGCTCAGTTGGCTAAGCGTTGGACTTCAGTTCAGGTCATGATCTCACAGTTCGCAAGTTTGAGCCCTGCATTGGGCTCTGTGCTGACAGCTTAAAGCCTGGAGCCTGCAGATTCTGTGTGTGTGTGTGTGTGTGTGTGTGTGTGTGTGTGTGTCTGCCCTTTCCCTGCTTGCGCTCCCTCTCTCTCTCTCTCTTGCTCGCTCTCTCCCAAAAAGAAATAAAAACTTAAAAAAAAATTTTATTTAATTCTGCTTCAAGATAGTGCACCATGTCAACTCAGTTTCTGGGGTATATATGTAAATATAGACACATAAAAAACAGACTGTTATGCTTAATTCATTATATCGGGAGAAAATAAGTTTGGAAATGTGATCTGTTTGGAGAAAATGAGGCATAAATAAGAGAAAAGCAATGAAAACAAAAACAAACTGCAGTAAACACTTCCTTTGCCAGAGTTTAAATGCCCTTTCTTTTAAATTCTAGTTATAACTGATATGAGATTCGATGTGTCTTGTTGATGACAAGGCTTCCTTCTGGGACCTCTAATAACCTCTGGAGGCCAATTAGCTACTCCGCTTCTAAAAAAAACTGACTGAACTTGTTAGTGAGAAGTTTGACTCAGGTTACTGTGGCCTGCAAAGGTGGCTCCTTTGCTGAGTTCATAAAGTTCTCATGCAATCTTCTCTACTCCAGACTCATGATTCAGCATCCGCAGTGCTCGGGGCCCTGGCACAGCTGACGGAAGCTTCGGTTTGTACAAATGCCAGAAAGCACCGTTCCCGTGCTTGATTTAGCATTTCTGCTTGCTTTCCACAGCATTAACTTTTAGGGAGATTCAACAACCCCCAAGATGAAGCCTCAGGCAAGAACTGACAGAATAGTAAGAATAATAACTGAAGTCCTTAATCTGTGACATAAAATTCAGAGGTTTAAAACACACATCAAAATACAAATGTGCCCACTTAATTGCACAGTTGTAAATCCTGAGAAATTCCATAACCCCCTGGGCAGTGTTTACAATTAAGGTCACCCACAAATATTTGCTGAGAGGCTGTCACACTGGAAAAACCCAGTTCTTGCTGTACAACCCAGCAAGCCCACACATAAAAGGCCCACTTCTGCGCCAATACTCATTAGCAATATGGGGAGGGGGGAAGGAATCCAGTGTTTCCCACTATATTTTCTTTCCCTATTTCCTCTCCTGTACCTGTGGTATCCACCCTGCAGACACTGCTTAGGCTCAGTGGCACTCCGTAGACTTCCTACAAATCAGAGTCTCTGAATGTAGCCATTCCAGGGATTTTCATCCTGACTGGTGGAGATGACTGTCTTCCTTACATACCAATAACCTCATTTTAATCTAAACCTGCTTGCTCCTTATTGACATTCTGTTAAGAGAACGGCTAAACTCCAACTAAGGAAATCAAGTACCCAATTACCTTTGTATTACAATGCATGGGGGCCTTGAGTAGGTTGATTTGTCTTCTTTCGGCCTCAATTTCTTGCTTTGCACAACAGAAACAATAATATCCATCTCCCAAAACTGTTGTGAAGGTTAAGAGGGAGAGTGTTCCCTGAATCTCCCTTCCCCAACCTGACCTCTGCCCTTCTTGGGCACCAAAGTCACTTGGACTGAAGAGCCATTCTAGTAGTCCATCCAGTCTTATGGTTCAGATTCTATGACCATGAGTTGGTTGTCTACTCCTTGAAGGTATTGATATGGAACTGTATAGCTCTCCATACCATCCACTGACAGAAGATAACAGTATGTATAACCAAAACAATAATTATATCTTTATGGGCCTGAATCCACAGAATCTCCAATGTTATCTCAAACATTTGTAAGTCTTAACAAATTTATCCTAAACTTATTTGAAATTTAAAATTAGTACCCTTGTACAAGAGAACAGATAATTTTATTGAGATAGACATCAAAACGATGCAGTGTGCAATGAACAATCCTATGATTGAGTATATTTATGCTACAGGATTCCCATGCTATTAACCATACCTTAGAGTACTGTGGTTTCCCATTTTCATAGTGGATCTCCACATAATCAGAAGACAGCAAACCACTACAAAGGAAAGAAAATAGAGTGATTTCTGCATCTAAGACACTTGGAGGTTTAAAAATAATCAGCTCAATAGACGTCTGCAAGGAGCCTATAAACCACAAAGAGCTGCAGTCCACAATAAGAACAGGTTCTCATCAAAAGCCTCGACTGTTATCCAGGAACAAATCATTCCTCACTCTGTTTACAAAGACAAAATATAGATAACATAAGAATGAATTCTTTTTATTCACATGATGCATCATTTGACTGATAGGTTCACTGATATGGAACAAACAGAAAAAGCCAGTAACAGGAGGAGACAGACCCTATAAAAATCCCACAATTATGCTCTAAATAACTGGAATCTCAAAACATAATCACTGAGGAAAAGTATAGAGTAAAAATATTTTAGGCTTTTCAGGCCACATAGTCTCCGTCACAACTACTCAACTCCTCTGAGTTAGCACAAAACCAGACACAGGCAATGTAAACAAATGAGCATAGCTATATTCCAACAAGACTTCATTTATGCACACTGAAATACGAATTTCACACAATTTTCATGTGTCATGAAATTGTTTCTTCTTTAATTTTTTCAACCATTTAAAAATGCAAAAAAAAAAAAAACATTCTTAGCTTGAGGACTGTACAAAAACAGGTATGCTAGATGTGGCCTACGGGCCATAGTTTGCCAACCCTTAGAATAAAATGACAGTTAACAACATAGACTTTGAATCGGGCAAAGCAGGATTTAAAGCCTAGCTCGGCCCCATATTGGTGGTGTGACCACGGGCAAGTTACCCACCTCAGCCTTTCCATGAGTCAAATGGAGGCGACAGAGAGTACGAATCTCATGGGATGTTGGAGAGTTAATGAAAGCACATGCATGGCTTAGCCCAGAGCTCAGCACCAAGTACGTGCTCAGCAATGAGCGCTCTGAGGCCATCACTGCTTTTATTTCAATTCAGCTTCTTCAAACACATTTCTCCCTACACATGTGGGGAATGCAAAATACGAGCCACGCAAAGAGCACGGCACTATTAGGGCATCCGGGTTCCTCTCTGGTCTCTGCGACTACAAATGCTGATGACAAATGATGACTCACATGTGCTGACCACTCACTATGTTCGGGCACTGCACAAGGGCTATAAAGAGTTCAATTCATTTCATCCGAATGGTAAGTGGAGGACAAAAGTAGGCTCCACCATGTATGAGCCAGATGTGTGCCCTAATTTGAGGCCTCCACTTGCCTTTCTGCAGAAGGATGGGCTGGAGTAGATGATTCCTCAGGTCCCTTCCTACGCTGACATTCTATTTTCTATGGTTCTGCCTACATGTAGGTTTTCTTGGTAGGAAGTCTTGACACTACTTCTTTAACAGAAGTATGGAAGAACTCAGTGGTTTTGCATCATTTTGAGAACTGCACCTGATGCAGTTCTAACATGCCCCAGTGAGGAAGACTGGAGGCAGCCTGGAGCCAGTCAACAGAGGGGGAGGCCCACATGTGCATCCAGGATAGTCCCCACGTAAGCCGAAGGCCAACCTTTACAACACAGAAATAAGGCAGATGCTGGTACGCTTTTCTACTGAAATTACTAATCAAATGTATATCTACTGATGTTTCTACATTTGAAACTAAATTATGGGTACATCTACTCATTCCCTTTTAAAAATCTTGGGGCACCTGGGTGATTCAGTTGGTTGAGCATCTGACTTTGGCTCAGGTCACGATCTCACAGTTCGTGAGTTCAAGCCCCACGTCGGGCTCTCTGCTGTCAGTGCAGAGCCGTCTTTGGAGCCTCTGCCTCCCTCTCTCTCCCCCTCCCACTCGAGCTCATTCTCTCTCTCAAAAATAAACTTTTTTTTTTATTAAATCTAAGTAAGAGTCAATGTAAGGACATCTTAATTCTATGTACTTAAAAATACCTGACAGGGTGTAGAAACTTCTTTCATATCTAGTTAATTAAGTCAGCTACCAGCACTGTGAATATACATAAACAAGGCTATTGATGGTAACATTTCTCTGAGGAGGCAGAGGGGCTTCACTAACTACCCTCTAATTATCTCTCTCTGCATTATTTTCAAGATTCTCAACCACACAATCACTGAAGCATGTCTAAGAGTTGAAAACAAAGTTATTTGCTTGTGATGACAAAGGTATTCTAACCATTGACTGCCAAATCTGATAAAGGTCACTTTTTTTTTAATGCTTACTTTTGAAAGAGACAGACAAAGCATGAGCAGGGGAGGGGTAGAGAGAGAGGGAGACACAGAATCCGAAGCAGGTGCCAGGCTCTGAGCTGTCATCACAGAGCCCGACATGGGGTTCGAACTCACGAACCATGAGATCATGACCTGAGCCGAAGTCGGTTGCTTAACCGACTTAGCCTCTCAGGTGCCCCTGATAAAGGTCACTTTAATTATCCTACTTACCCCTTTTAAAGGGCTTTTCCCTCACTGTGGACATCTAACATCTCCTGCATTTGACAGTCTCAAAAAAGAAAAAAAGAGACTTCTAGAAGGGCCTGTGACAGACACTGAGCTGAACGTAACACCATACGCTCCTGTCACTGCACCATTTTACTCTCCACCTCCTATAAAAAGCACCACCTTCCCATTTGCTCCATCCTTTCTTCCTGTCTGATCACGGCACTCTCCCTTAACACTGTTTCTGTCACTCAACGCGTCATCTCTAGCACGTGGCATAATCCCTAGCACATGGTAGGCCCTTAACCGACACCTGCTGAGTAATCAAACATCTGCCAATGTCTACTACGTGCCAGGCCCACACTACGGGCTGGGAGGCTGAGATGAAGAATGCAACTCTCTGAAATTGACACTAAACAAAATCAGCACAAATGTATGAGATTAGTCGTCTCACCCTAAATATTATCTGTAATCTCCCTAAAAGTGAATTAACAACCAAATGTAATCTGATTATAAGCCTTTTTAAAAATTATTTTTAATGTTTATTTATTTATTTGAGAGAGAGAGAGAGAGAGCAAGCGAGCAAGCAGGGGAGGGGTAGAGAGAGAGGGAGACAGAATCCCAAGCAGGGTCCATGCTATCAGCACAGAGCCTGATGTGGGGCTCGAACCTACGAATCACCAGATCATGAGCTGAGCCAACACCAAGAGCCGGACGCTTAACAAAATGAGCCACCCACACGTCCCTGATTGTAACAGTTTTAAAGTAATTTTGAAGTAAGATCTTTCAGCTGGACAAGTAACACTGGAAAGAAGAAATGAATAATTAAGCAGTGGTGTGTCCCCAGCCCCACCCAGCGGAGAAAGAGCAGGTAATCTCAAGCTCTGGACGCCTAAGGATGAGTTGTCCTGCAGTCCCTGCTTGCAAATGCCCTTCAAGGCATTTCCCCCACCTCTGCTTCTCCTGGTTGCCCCAGTAGAATGTCCTGTGGAATCAGAATGTTCTCACCTGCCAATGCTAATCTACATGGCAATTGTGGTCCCAAGCATAAACGGTCACTTTGCTTTGTCAGTCAGCCAGTGGGGTGCTTAATTACTTGCAGAAACCGATAAAAGGGAGTTTTGGAACACCCTAAACTCTGAAATAAACTTCCTTTTCTAATCATTTAAGTTACAGAAAAACTATATACGATGGCTACTACAATGCTTTTCATGACAGTTATCTGGTGAAAGAGGGATGATCCTTGGAAATAAAGGGATAAATGCAGGATGAAGTTCAAAGCAAGGTGGAAAAGAGCAGAACTGGAATACGGAAATTCTCTTTAACCCTCTCACTGTGCACCTTTGTGGTCAATCTGTATGACAGAGGTAGCAAAAAGAACATGAACTCTAGAGACAGACAGAATGTGATTTTACTCAAATATGAAGGACAAGGGTGAGCACCTTGAAGATCCTGAACTCTAAGCGCAGGAGAATGGTAAGACTATTAAAACAGGGCACGTGAGCTAAGAATCAGACTAGTGAAGGGAGCTGTGGTAGAAATAATGCCATGTAGCCACCATATCCCATTTCATTTTCCCCTTCCTGGCACAGTAAGACTATATTTCAAAGTTTCTCCAGCAGTGAGGCTGAGGCCAAGAGACTGAATTATGGCTCATAAGAGAGAACAGGAAGTGAGGTCTATGCCTCCGGTGTGGCCATTATATTCCATGCAGGATTATCCAAAGTCTCTCTTCCATGGCGGCTCTGGAAGCCACATCCCCCAGATGGCATAGCTGTAAGATGGGTGTAGCCTAGGTTCCTACATCCTGACCTGGAGAAACGCTTCCTAGGAAAGCCACTCAACTTGTATTAGACCATAATGTGTGGGTAAGAGACAAAATTTTATAGTGTTAAATCCCAGATTTCATATTTATTACAGAAACATGGCCTCAACTATCCTAATTCCAAAATTTATCACAAAGAAATATTTAGAAATTTAACGTTTAAAGAATTTCAGAATCATCAGCAAATCGACATAGAAAGCTTCTGTAAGATCTAAGCATTGGAAATTCAAACAAAGAGAGAAATATGCCTTGGGGAGAGTCCTCAGGTTTGAGATTTACATGTCTAATGAAAGTAGGCACACGAATAATCAAGTGATCAAAACTCCCAAAGGTTTATATCTTCCAGTACAGGGAGGCTCATTATGGAGAAGCCAAGGATCCAGTAACTGGAAAAGTTACCTACCAGGAATCCCTAGAGCCTAAAAATCTTACTAACCAAGACTGGTAGAAAACTCCTAGGTTGTTTTTGGAAAATAACTTGAATCCCTTACTTTAAAGAAAGAATCCTATGCTTTCTTTTGGGTGACTGTCAGGAAAGGCTAAGTAGGCTAATCAAGCAAATTACATTGTTCAGAATGAGACAATGTAAAGGTCAGTGCCTTGGGCTATAAGGAAAAAATGCCAGGAAAGACAAACACTGGACCAGAAGGAAACCATCTGGTCAACATGAATAAGAATAATTTACTTCCTTATTAAAAAAAAAAAAAAGTCAAACTATCAGTCTCTAGAAGCCCAGTTCTGAAGTCTACATTCACTGAAATTACTGTGTTGAGCCCTCAGAGTGTATACCTCTGATTAAAATATTGTGTGGGTTTCTAGGAGCAGAATACATTCTTCTGAAGGGACCTAGAGGCCAATAGGGCATTCCTTCACCATCAGAGCTAGGGAAAAGTCAGGAAGAAAAGAGCAAGCACCAAAGCTTAACAACTGGATGGTCATATAATTTATCATCCAAAACAGGCCATCTTGGAAGGTCAGGCTAGTCTAGGAGATGAAAAATACCTTAAAGCTGAGATGCTATTTAAGCAAGAAGTCTGTGAGTATGTCTCTTTCCCAGTTGCTTTTGACCTCTGTGACTATGTTTCATATGGCCACTGTTTGAGGACAACCTTGGGCAGTCCCCTCAGGCTCTCTCTCTGAGTGTATAACATCAGGAGGTAGGTACTTGGAGAGGAGTCAGCAGTCCAAGATGCAGAAGCCAGAGAGCAATGAATCCAGATTCACTGCAGTAGACCAGACACGTCAGGCCTTGACTAGCCATGCTCCTTGTCACACGATGTCTTTGTTCTTAAGTGAACGGTAGCGTAAATATTTTAATTTAGTTCTTAGTGGTGAAACTCATAAGTTACTTGCATAGGGATTCAAAACTGGGACTGGAACAGAAGTCAACGTTTATGTGAGCAAAAGAATAAAAAATTAAATTGTGTCTAGGAAAAAAGACTGCCACTAATGTCCACTTTTTTTTTAATTTTTTTTAACGTTTTATTTATTTTTGAGACAGAGAGAGACAGAGCATGAACGGGGGAGGGGCAGAGAGAGAGGGAGACACAGAATCGGAAGCAGGCTCCAGGCTCTGAGCCATCAGCCCAGAGCCTGACGCGGGGCTCGAACTCACGGACCGCAAGATCGTGACCTGAGCTGAAGTCAGACACCTAACCAACTGAGCCACCCAGGCGCCCCTAATGTCCACTTTCATAATGTAAATTCACTCGCCTGATGACCTTCTGTTTGACAGTGCTTAGCTTCTCAATACTGGAAGCCCTGATCATCTCAAATGGCCCCTGACAGAGTCACTGGCAAAGTCTCCTGCCACCCTCTCCACCAGGCCCCACATTCATTCATTCAATAACAAACACTGGTCACTATGGAGATTCGCAACCTCATGGGGCTTCAAGCATATAACAGCAATGTACAATGAAGCACCATGCCTGTCCCCTGTGTACACTAGAAGCTTCTCTTTTTTCCTTTTATACACGTACATATTTTTAATTCGTCAAATAATTACTATTTGTATAGTAATCTGTACCTTGTATAAAGTACTATAACTTGTGATGAAGAGAGACATAAAATTTAACCTCAGTACATTCATACAGGCATAAGCCTATGACCTTATAATTATCTTTCTGTCCTTCTATCGCTTTCCTTTTTGGAAAATAATAGGCTTAAAAGTCAAATGATCTTTCAGTCACCACTTTTCTCAGGTTTTAGGAAAAAGTTACTCATCCCACCTACAATAATTTTTATACCAAAAGTGTTTCAGCTAGAAAATATATAATCCCTTGAGTGTAAACAATACAATAAGACTTTGAAGCTGTGCTGAAGGATTGGAGGCATGAAGAGGTTGGAATTTAAGAGTGTAGAAATGCTATGTTAAGTGGGGAAAAGTAATTACAGATTGAATAGAAGCTTTGTGTTAAGTCAAACAAAGACGGCCTGCTAGGCGAGGGCTGGGAACGTGGGCATATTTCATAGGAACAGAGCTGCAGGTGGAGAAAACTCAGCATAAGCAGGATGGAGGGAGTGTAAACCTCTTTGAGGGTCACAACAGGAATTTAATGAGTTACTAAGTAACATGAGAGGTTGCAGCTGAAATTTCAATGTGGAGGCACTCTTGCAACTCATAGGTGACGGCCCCATGCACCATAACACAGATCAGAACACCCTAGTCTAACATAACAGGAGACACAAGCAGCGCTGCAAGTTAATAGGCAGGGAAGTAGACAAAGGAGGAGCTAGGGGAAACAGGAGGAAGGAACTCGAGGAGATGTGAAAGCTGGTGACCACCACCCAAGCTGGCTTGATCAGCCAAGGAGAGTAGCCAATTAAGAGTTCCCTTCTGAAAAGGTGGCATCAACAGACATCTTTAATTAAGTAAAAATGAAAGATGTTTAATTTTTCTTCCTCGGCTTTGAAGTCAGACCATATGAAGTGGCTGACACATTCCTATCTGTGGCTGCCAATACCTCTGCAAGTGCACACCAGTAATTCTGAGATTCCTCCGTAGCAGGACTCTGGGTATTCTCATCTATGTGATTTGACCCCCACATATCATGAAACAAAAAAGATTTTTAAACACAGGGAAAACTGAATCCAAATAAAACTGTCATACCTTTTGAACACAATTACACATAACTGAAATGCTTTGATGCACAAATTTAAAGCTAACAGTGAATATTGTCGTGTGTTGAATATTGCTAATGTGGGTGCTCTTCTGACATGCCCAACATTTCTTTTTACAGCCATTAAGTTTGGCACAACACACATCATAGAGAATGGATATCGACCTGTCACCCACCCCTTGACCTCCCATAACCTTGTCCAGGACAGAGAGCTCTCCGCCAAGTCTAATTCTTGCCACGCCCTGAGACAGGAATTCCCTACTTCTATTTTTCATTTTATCAGGAAAACTGCACATTTGTGTACATAGTGTTCCATTCTTTCCAAGTATACATGAAATGGTAAAAAGAATAAAAAAAGAAACCAATGGAAAATCTATCAGAAATAGTAAGAGTTAAATAAGGTAGGTGCTTACAAGATAAATATGCAAAAATAAAATACAGTTTTATGTGCACCAGCAAAAACCACCTAGAAGTAGTCTAGCGAGAAAGTTTCTACCAACAATGACAAAAACAGAAACAAATCTCATAGATGTGTTATATATGTAGATACATAAACATAAATGTACACGTGTATAGATGTACATATACCCTATAACTTTAATGTTAATTCTAAACAAAATTCGATAAGTTTTTATAACTTGACAAAATTATTCCAAAGTTCATCTCAAAACACAAATGTTTATGACCACCCAATCATTTTCCTTAAAAGCAGAGTTATAATAGGATATTACTATTATATTACTTACATTAATATTGTAATAAGCAACATACAGAGCACTTACCTGGTAAGACAGATGGCCCAAAGGGCAGAAAAGAAAGTTCAGAAAGAAATTCAAGTTCATACCAAAAACCTTATGTATTAAAATAATGGCATTTTAAATTGGTACAAGAGAGAATAAAGAATAAATATATATGAGACAAGTGATTTAACACTTTGGGAAAAGTCAGATCCCTAATCATATCTTACACCAAACTAAAAATATATGCATTAAAGATATATATGTTCTAAAATAAAGCCATAAATTTGATATAAAAATACAGCTGAATGTTAGGAAGAGAGACCTTTTGAAGCATTATATTAAACACAGAATTATAAAGAACAATAGATATGACTACAAAAAACTTTTTAACTTATATGAGTTAAAAAAAATCCATGAACAAAATTTCAAGGAAAACTAAGAAAAAACATTCCCAAAATATATGAAAAACAAAGGATTGCCATACTTAACACAAGAAGCCAAAACGAAAACCAATAAAAACAGAAAAACAATTCAATAGAAAATGGGCAAAGGATGTGGGCAGGCGATTCACAAAATAAAATGTGCAAAATGCAATTCACGAGAAAAAGAAAATGAGAAATACTAATGACCCTCAATTATACACAAATGCACAACTGCACTAGTCATAAAAGACCTGTAAATTAAAATAACCATAAGAGACCAATTTTTCCCTTCGGTTTACAAAGTAGAAATGAATAGTAGCAGCCAGAGCTGGCAAGAGTGTAGAGGAGCCCTCCACGCATTACTGTTGGGAACCTGGATTAGTATGCCTTCCTGGGACAATTTGGCAACAGTTATCAAAGTCCAAAAAACATATTCTTTTAAATCCATAACTTTTTATAATCTCATTAAGTGCTGCTTATAAAGGTTTCCTGAGGAGGGGAGCCTGGGTGGTTCAGTCGGTTGGGCGTCGGACTTCAGCTCAGGTCATGATCTCACAGTTCCTGGGTTCCAGCCGCGCGTCCAGCCAGCTCTGTGCTGACAGCTCGGAGCCTGGAGCCTGCTTTGGATTCTGTCTCCCTCTCTCTATGCTTCCCCCACTCACACTCTGTCTCTGTCTCTTTCTCTTTCTCAAAAGTAATAAAATAAACATTAAAAAAATTTTAATATGAAATTTATTGTCAAGTTAGTTTCCATACAACACCCAGTGCTCATCCCAACAGGTGCCCTCCTCAATGCCCATCAACCACCCTCCCCTCCCTCCCACCCCCCATCAACCCTCAGTTTATTTTCAGTTTTTAAGAGTCTCTTATGGTTTGGCTCCCTCCCTCTCTAACTTTTTTTTTCCTTCCCCTCCCCCATGGTCTTCTGTCAAGTTTCTCAGGATCCACATAGGAGTAAAGACATATGGAATCTGTCCTTCTCTGTATGACTTATTTCACTTAGCATCACACTCTCCAGTTCCATCCACGTTGCTACAAAAGGCCATATTTCATTCTTTCTCACTGCCACGTAGTGTTCCACTGTGTATATAAACCACAATTTCTTTATCCATTCATCAGTTGATGGACATTTAGGCTCTTTCCATAATTTGGCTATTGTTGAGAGTGCTGCTATAAACATTGGGGTACAAGTGCCCCTATGCATCAGTACTCCTGTATCCCTTGGGTCAATTCCTAGCAGTGCTATTGCTGGGTCATAGGGTAGATCTATTTTTAATTTTTCCAGGAACCTCCACACTGTTTTCCAGAGTGGCTGCACCAGTTTGCATTCCCACCAACAGTGCAAGAGGGTTCCTGTTTCTCCACATCCTCGCCAGCATCTATAGTCTCCTGATTTGTTCATTTTAGCCACTCTGACCCGTGTGAGGTGATATCTCAGTGTGGTTTTGATTTGTATTTTCTGGACACTGAATTTTGAATTTCATTTTCTTTTCTTTTTTTTTTATTTTTTTTAAACATTTATTTGTTATTGAAAGAGAGAGACAGAACGTGAGCAGGGGAGGGGCAGAGAGAGAGAGAGACGCAGAATCTGAAGCAGGCTCCAGGCTCTGAGCTGTCAGCCCAGAGCCCAACGCGGGGCTCGAACTCACAACCCGTGAGATCATGACCTGAGCCGAAGTCAGTCGCCTAACCGACTGAGCCACTCAAGCGCCCCAATTTCATATTCTTTTCACATGTCATGAAATATTCTTCTTTAGATTTTTTCAACTATTTAAAGATGTAAAAACTCAGGAGCACCTGGGTGGCTCAGTCAGTTGAGCATCGCACTTTGGCTCAGGTCAAATTTTTTAAAGGTTTCCTGAGGAAATAACTGATAAGAGCAAACACACACACACACACACACACACACACACACACACACTAACACACACATGATGATTCTCTGATGATGCTGTAGGTATGAGTCGGTTTACATGTGCTTTTACAGACAATTGGAAAGATGTTTACAACATTGTTCAGTGAAAAAAGCAAATGAGGGGCGCCTGGGTGGCGCAGTCGGTTAAGCGTCCGACTTCAGCCAGGTCACGATCTCACGGTCTGTGAGTTCGAGCCCCGCGTCAGGCTCTGGGCTGATGGCTCGGAGCCTGGAGCCTGTTTCCAATTCTGTGTGTCTCCCTCTCTCTCTGCCCCTTCCCCGTTCATGCTCTGTCTCTCTCTGTCCCAAAAATAAATTAAAAACGTTGAAAAAAAAATTAAAAAAAAAAAAAAAGAAAAAAGCAAATGAAAGAATATTACATTTGGTAACTTTTTTAAAGTTATGTTTACCTTACATAAAGAAAAAAAATCTGCAACATATACACAGCCAAATGTAACAGTGAGCTATTGTTTTCTGTAGAACTTTGAATAGTTTTTATTTTCTTTTGCTTACCCATTAATTCCTAAAGCTTTTACAATGAATATATTTCACCTTTTAAAATAAGAAACCACACTATATTTTTTAAAAGAAGAGAAACATGGGGCACCTGGTGGCTCAGTCAGTTAAGCATCCAACTTGGGTTCAGGTCATGATCTCACGGGTCATGAGTTTGAGCCCTGCATCGGGCTCTGTGCTGACAGCTCAGAGCCTGGAGCCTGCTTCAGATTCTATGTCTCCTTCTCTCTCTGCCCCTCCCCTGCTTGTGCTATCTCTGTCTCTCAAAAATAAATAAACATTTTTAAAAAATTAAAAGAAGAAAAACATAGCTCCTTTAGGAAGAAATTAATTTATGGCTAATTTTAGGCCCAGGAAAGGAAAAGAATCACAGACACGGGCAATGCGACCAACAGCCTGTTCTATCACTCAGGGAGCAGGGGCCAGGTTGTCTGCCTCTGTCCCCCTCAACTCAATGTTCCTGACATTCCCTTAACACCTGTTGGTCGTCCATGCTACAGGGAGTGGGTGAGGACAGAAAGAGAAACCAACACAGTCCCTTTCCTCGAGGTGTTTATAATCTCCTACCTAAGTAAGACAAGGTCGCAGTTACCTCAGTATTAATAACAAAGCATCAAGCTGCCCTCAGAGAGGAAATGCATTTCAACTAAGATGATCGGGAACTTTTCTGTAAGAAAGAAAGGCCAGGGCAGGTTCGTGACAAAATACGCTCAGGGAAATATAGGCAGGAAAGAGCAGGTCAGATAGACAAAGGGACCAGGGTGTGCAGACAGGGAGGCATATTCAGGAAGCAGCTAAAAGCCCAGTTGGGCCAGGGCACCAGTCATAGTGGCAGTGGTGTTAAAAAGGCAGATTTGGGCTCAGGCAATACACCGGTTTAAGCAAGGAGCTGTAACCTGGAAAAAGAAAGGCACTCTAGCATCGGGAACTCGGAACTTGGACGACCACGCTCTGCTTTCTGTCAGACCTGAAAACGTGCAGTATGCTCTGTGTCCTCAGAAGCTGTAAAGACTTTTGGGCCTGAGAAGGGCTGAACACCGATAAGTTTCTTTTACTGGGTCAATTAGAGCCATCTGCAAAGTAATTAATGTTAGCAGCAGGAGAGAACAGCAAGAGACCGGCAGAAACACTAAGAAAAGGCCTTCCACATATGAAAACCTGTAGCTTTAACTTTCCTTCACTCATTCAATTAATGGCTCAAGACCGAGTGAGAAACAAAACAGAGAAGGGTCAAACAAAAGATCAACAAAGGCTACTTAATATTTACTTAAGTGTTTCCATTTCTTTAAACATTTTCACTGTAAATTATAGATTTTTGTCCTAAAATCTACTATGCAAATGCTAGTGTGAACTCTGCAATTTTATGTTCTTTTTATTTATTTATTTTTATTGTTTTTATTTATTTTTGAGAGAGAGAAAGACAGAGTGCGAGCAGGGGAGTGGCAGAGAGAGAAGGAGACACAGAATCCCAAGCAAGCTCCAGGCTCTGAGCTGTCAGCACAGAGCGTGATGCAGGGCTTGAACTCCCGAACCGTGAGATTATGACCTGAGCTGAAGTTGGACGCTTAACCAACTGAGCCACCCAGGCGCCCCTATTCTTTTAATAGTTAAAGAAGAGTAAGATTTTTGTAGAATAGCCAGAAGGATCTTTTGTGTGCTTTCCTCTTCTCTTCTTCCCCTATGTGGGAGAAGTCTAACACCGGTACTGCCCCAACCAGAGCCTGGAGAGCGTCTGCTGGCTAAACCGAGACCTAAGGCCCCAGACTGACAGACGACAAGGCTGCACAACCCAGTAAAGGAAAAGGCATTCAAAATAGTCATCCCTGATTTTTCTGTCCTAAGCAGAAAACAGGATTCTATGAAATCATGGGATACTTCATACATATAACACAGGGATGTTTAGAAATAGCAACCACTGTCCTTTCTAAATATTATATATGTTTAAGAAACTATCACAATGTAGCAATGAGAAACATACTTCTGCAGGAATATCAAACCAATAGGCGAGATAAGAATACAAAATAGCAAAAAGAAGAGAAAGAGGGAAGAAGAGGAGAACTTTGAGGAGAACTTTTTAAGGGTTTCTTCAAGTACAAAATTACTATTATACAAAATAGCACCCATTTTTAAAATTACCACTTATAAAAATGATCTTCAAATTCATTCCACATTTCATGGCATCAAAAAATGATCCACTGGGCCTTTGATTGCTAAAAAAAAAATCATGAGTTTCTGAAGCCCAGCTAATTTCTTTAGCCAGAGAATTTTTCATACTTCCAAATTATGTACTATTTCAACATAATTGCAAAATACAGACCTCTGAAAAGTACAGAATTTATCAGGAAAACTATTCATGTTGTAGCTTCTTTGGAAAGGGATTGCTTTAAAATGGTGTGAACTTTCAGATTCAGTGTAGGTCATTACAGAGCTAACTTGGCCTTGTTTACTTTGCTTACCATTGTATCCCCAGTTATGAAA
The DNA here is from genome assembly GCF_028018385.1 of Neofelis nebulosa. Classification (NCBI taxonomy): domain Eukaryota; kingdom Metazoa; phylum Chordata; class Mammalia; order Carnivora; family Felidae; genus Neofelis; species Neofelis nebulosa. The sequence goes on from NC_080783.1 coordinate 29,705,524, forward strand.
GAATGCCTGAACTAAACGAGCACCCAGATGTATTTGTTGGTTGAATGAATTAACGTCAATTAAAGAAGGAATAGGTAAACAGGAATCAAGAGGTCCGGTTCCTGGCCTGGATATGACACTGATTGTCTCTGAGACCTTGGAGAAGTCCCTAATACTGTGCAACAATAATACTGAGGACCTATACTGTATAAGTTTTCTTACAAATAACAAGAACACTGGGTTATAGGATCTCTAAGGACACTTCGGTGGCTAAGTTGAGCATCCAACTCTTGATTTAGGCTCAGGTGGTAATCCCAGGGTTGTGGGATCAAGCCCTGTATCTGGCTCTGTGCTGAGTGTGGAGCCTGCTTGGGCTTCTCTCTCTCTCTCTCTCTCTCTCTCTCTCTCTATTTCTATCTCTCCCTCCTTCTGCCCCTCTCCCCTGCTTGCATATGCTCTCTAAATAAATAAATAAATAAATAAATAAATAAATAAATAAATAATAAAATAGTGAATGACTACTATTACCTCCTACCCTAAAAATATACCTGTGCTAAGCTGGAAGTTAGGGGCTGGTAACGCACATAGCTCGTCTATTCAGTACACGCTTTGTGAAATAATCAACTGTCAATATACTGGAATGACTTCGGCCAACATGTTGGAGAATGGTGCTAAAAGAAAAGCTCCATCCATGTTCCATATGTACTGCAAAAAGCCACTTTATAGTTTTTTTTCTTATTCTACATATTTCCATGTACCTCAACCAAAAAAGAACAAACACCTCCCTTTCCAAGATGTAAAGTGATAAACTCCCTCTGCAGATTGAATTAATAATGAACGAAAAACTTATCCATAAAAACTAATCTAAGAGCTAATATTTAAGAATTGCTGAAGCTATATCTATATTAATACTAACCTATTTAAGCAGTGTGTTAAAAAATCAGATAAGAATTACAAAACCATTACTTGATTGTAACTAAAAATATCTCAAAGACTTAAAGTTGTACTAACATGCTTTATCATAACGATACTGAAGATCAAAGATAACAGGGAAAAATAAGTATTTATCCTGCTTGGGGAGTTAATGATAAGCAAATCTGATGGCATTTCACGTCACTTTAAAAGACACATGTAAAATCATGACTACAGGTGAATCCTTTAATCTATACCAGTCTAATTATACAGTCTGGACATTTTGCATAATGCTAAAACTGAATTTTTATCTTTTAAAAGCTACTCAAATCATTAACTATTGGCACTTGATTCTCTAAATATATGTCTTAAGTCATTTAAAATAATTTGTAGGCAGACACATTCTTTCTATTTTAATGTATATAGCGTGCTGGTGCTAAAATCAAATCAGTGGTGGTAAAAAAAAAAAAAAAGCAGAACAACAGATATCTAAAACAGCAGTTTCAAGCCAATTTCTATAAATGGGCTTTTCCTTGAGCCAGAAAACTTTCATTAAATCCAATCTTAAAATTTTAAGTCCATGTAGACAATCTTACCCACATTCACAATTAAAGTGCCTCTCAATGTTTGGATCAAAAGCAAAACCTTCATAAGATTCTAGAAGCAGCCAAATCCCAGAGAGACTGACACAGAAAAAAGGAGAAACTATTCTATTTAGGTCCTTTCAGAGATGCTATTTTTAGTTTAATCTTAAAACCAGACATTTTTAGAACCCTGGTGAAAATTCTAACAATTAACTATGTGATCCATAGTGGTAAATTCACTAAGTATCAACAGTAAGTTCCAGAATCATGAGTTGGAGATGATAGTAAGAAGAAAGATCCTAAGTAAACTGATTCACATCCCAGTTTGGTAACTCACAATGAGAGTAGAAAATGGAGTGGACTATATTCCAAGAAATATCCAGAAGCTAGTAGTCTGGTAGAATCAAAACTCTGGGCCAAGAGAATATTCAGGAGTTGAAACACACAGAGCTGAGATCACCAGCATGTGAACACCAGATAGGCAAAGGAGACTCTCCAAACTACCACCCCATAGAAATGACAGGTACCATGTCGTATCCACAGTTCTTGTTATTGTCGCCTACACAGAGGAGGTATTCTAATAAAGTTCTGCTGCTAATGAGTCCACAAGCCAGGAAGCTCAAGAAACAGAAGACAAGATGGCACACCACCCCCCAGTCTGAAGAATCCACGGGAACCTGAAGGTCCTACAACCAGAGCTCAGCCCCAAGTAAGGAAGGTGAGGCCTGAGATAACACATGGCAGCAAGAAAACTGAGACTCGGGTTACTTTCTGTCTCTATCTTTAGGTAAGTATCCACAAAGTCAAAAACCAGTCCCAAGCAGTAAGTGCATGAAGAGTGGGAATGTATGGTAGAAAGAAGAAAGGATGAGAGCAGGTCTCTTACTATTTCCACCTCTGCCTGGAGCTTTATGAAAGGAGTGTGAGTGTGTGTGTGTGTGTGTGTGTGTGTGTGTGTGTGCGCATGTGTGTGTTTGCACACATAATTTAATGGGCTATCTATAACAAACAAACTGTAAGACATGGAAATGGCGCTAATATGTATCCCCAAAGACCAGGAGTCAATGAGGTAAAAAGAAGTTGTATGCTCTCAAACTGGTAGACCAATACAGGAAATTTCTAATTGCTCCTTATAACATTTGACAAAGGTATGCTGGGTGTCAGTCCACTGAATATTTCATTGCATATGTTTGACCTCTTCGTTTTACTCTAATTCTAATTTCAGTAAGTCAGCATGAATTACTGGACCCTTCCAATATCAATAATCCTTCTTACAATCCTACACAACTTTTTTTATGGAATGCAAGAAATAAACAAGCATCCACATTTTCTTTATTTCTTTATTTTCTTCTGAAAGTTCTATTGTTATTACTTATTATTTACTATTTTGCTGGGTTTGGTTTGGGTTTTGGCTTTTCATAAAAAAAAACACACACACACACAAAACCAAAAAACAAAAAACCACTCCCAAATCTCTTACACAAGCTTTAGGACGAGAGGTTGCCTGGGTGGAGGGTGGGAATGGAAGAAATGTGTCTGTGAAGAAGCACACAAGGGGCCCCTAAGACATTGGTAATGTCCTGTTTCTCAACCTGCATGGTGAGTATATATAGTTGCCCATTTAACTCTTCCTTAGACTGTAAAAATGTTTCTACTCTTTTACATACAATATTTCATAATTTTAATAAATTAGAGGAAAGTGATCCAAAATATCTACAAGTAATAAAAACAGAAGAGCCCAGTCCAATTCTGATGTTAAAAATGTTGAGTATGAGACAAATCAAGCCAGAAACTGACCAAGGAAAAGGCATCTGGAATTAAAAAGCTATCACTACCAAGACCAGAGGGGAAAAATGTCTAAAGAACATGTGGGAAGTGAAAAGCACAGAGAGAACAAAAGGCAACTTTCTCCTTCCCTAAAAATAGCAGGCTTATTAGGCCATTTTTAGACTCCAGTGTTCATGTAGGAGTCCATTTCTATTAAAAGAGTAGAACTTAGAAAGGGAAAAGAAGTTCTTGGAGAATACCAAAGTACAGAAAAGAAAAGTTCCAGAAATACAACCAATGGTAATAGACCAGACAGGATTTGAACTATGACTTTATTACCAAAATATTTAACTCTTGAACTAGACAGCTGATGATGAAAGGCGTGAGACAAACAAAATCTTCCCGTGCACTGATGTTCTGTGGAGCTACAGAAGGACAGTGAACGATGTGCATGGTGCAAGGTTAAGGGCAGACCCCACAGAGAGCTGCCATGGCTGATAACTGGTTTCAGAAGAACGTGGTAAGTGACACCACCCCATACCCTTCACTGGAATAATCTACAAATTTAAATTCGATTTTTAAAAAACAAATACTGGTTTTCAATCACCAAAACTACCAGGGCTGGAAAAAAAAAATCAGTCTTGGTTGGTTTGATAATTATCTTAAAACATATTTCTGAATTCATAATGCCAACAAATGTCTCCTCTTTCTCACTCCCACCTTCTCCTATTATTTAAGAGATTTACTTGCACACAGGAAGGTGGAATTCGTGAGTGATAACACCAGCAGTGGATCTGAGGAAAAGCAAGACCAGTGTCACACTCATACAGCACAAGTCACTTCCAGACCTTTTTTTTTTGCTCAACCAGATAAAATCTTTTTCAGAGTTCCTATTTTTTCATCAAGGAAAATATATTACAGTGCTAGAATATTTAGCACATCCAATAATTCTGAAATAGGTTATTCTAGGGTGTTTTCACATGTATGCTCAGAGGGTCAGATCAGTATTATAAATGGCTCTATTTTTATGCACAATTTTAAAAATCCTCAGGCCATCTAATGGCACTTAGCCTTTTTGGATGACTAATAATATCTAAAACGAGAGGATATTTTTGAGATGACTAATAATATGAATACGCACACTAAAGTACAATCTAAAATCCGAAAGGATGAGTAAAGTAATAGCATAATGAGGATTTTTCCTTTTTTCTGTGCCTTATGCCTGATCATCCTATAATTCTTAACTAAAAAACAATTTTTTTAGTTTGCTTTTAAAAGAATATTAAACAGCTTGTTTTAACAATGAAAGACAACTAGGGGCACCTGAGTGGCTCAATTGGTTAAGCGTCCAACTTTGACTCAGGTCATGATCTTGCGGTTCATGGGTTCAAGCCCCACATCTCAGACGTCTCAGAGCCTGGAGCTTGCTTCAGATTCTGTGTCTCCCTCTCTCTCTCTGCCCCTCCCCTGTCCGTGGCCTGTCTCTGTCTCTCTCTCTCTTCTTCTCTCTCTCAAGAATAAACATTAAAATAATAATAAATAAAAATGAAAGGTAATTCTAATTTTTTATCCCATAACCTCAGATAACAAACACGTGGATATCAGTTCTCCTTAGCTCTTTTATCTGGATTATATCACCCACCACAGGTGTCACTGAAGCGATGATCTAAACAGCCCAAACCCCAGTCATCTTCAACTAGCACAGGTCAACTCAGTGAAGGTCAACACAGTGAAGGTTCCTAGTTAATAGATCCTCATTGTTACTGACTCATCCATTCTACAAATCCAAGGGTACTGCCACTATAACAATATCTAAGAGAAATGCGTAATGATCATACTTCCAAGAACTGAAAATGTTTCCTTCCCTTTCATTTTCTGTCTTAAGCCTATCATTGTTTTTCTTTCCCATATCCTATTCCTTACACAGATCATAAACTCCTCATAAATAACAAAAGAAGAATAAAAATTAGAGAAGCAAAAGAAGACTCCACGTTCCTTACAAAGAGAAATGGTCTTAATTTCAAGCTACTAAAAACAATAAAGCTAAATACTGAAAACTCTGAGCCAACGTGTATCCCCCCAGAATCTGAATGGGTCAAAGGACTTTTCAGAGGTGAAGGAAGGCAGAAGAGCAAACTTCTGTTTAGCACACAGAGCTCCCAGGAGCTCTGCAATGAGCTCCACTGACCCCCTCACACCCCCAGTAAGATGGCCTCTCCCAAGGAGAGGCATGGACTGTGAAGAGTGAACAGGAAACATACCCAAAGGAGCTGTGGGGCCCTGGCTCACCATCCCCCTCCCTGTTGCTACTCCCTCTTCTCCCACACAATGCTTCAGCAAACAGCTGATCCCAGCCATGGCGTCATCATAATCAAAAAGAAAAGAACAGGGGACTTGAGCATTGATATAAGGAAGAAAAGAAAAAAAAGCCAGGGGAGATGAAGGATATACATCACAAGGAAACAGAGGAAATGCTCAGATAAATATTTCCCTCTGACCTCAAAGAAATTATAGACATGACCTCTTTTTTGAAAGGAGCTCAAAAGAACATCATAAAAGATTAGAATAAGATAAAAAGGAAGTTGGCAAAGCTCAGGAGGAAAAAAATGAAAAAAATAAATGTTATAAAGATGCAAATCAAGCTGAAAACAGAGAGAGAAAAAACATAGTCAGGAATCAATAATAAAATAATATAGAGACGAGGTATACAGAAGATCACATATACACATTGTTATTATTCCTGAAGAGAATAAAACACATGGAAGAGAAAAAATAGACAAAAATAGAACATAAATTCCCTAAAATCAAAAAAAAGCTTTGAATATGCAGCTCAAACAAACAAATAAACCATGTTCCTGGAAAAGCTTATAAAGCACCATTAATGCTGGATAGTGTTATTAACCTTGGGGAAGCTACTAATATGGAAAAGTCATATAATCATGTTAAGCCAGAAGAAGCAATCTCTCTAAAGAGAGAAAACTAGGTTGCCTCTGACTCGTCAGCATTCTCAATGCCCAAAGACAGTGGGGCCATCCCCTTAAGTCGTCGGGGAAGTATGATTCAAAATTTTTATATTTAGCCAAGTTATTCTTCAAGTATAATGTCAATAAACAAACATGTTTACGTTCATGAGCTACATGAACTATAACACACAAAAATCTATCTTGAACAACAAACTTTTCAATGAATTCCAGTCAAACAAAATACAAACAACTCAGGAAAAATAGTTCTAGAAGCCATGGTAAAAGGATTCAAGTTGGGCACTGAACCCCTTAAGTTATGGGAACTGTAATTATTGAACAAAATATAAATGTTATAAACCCTGACAATGTAAAAAGAATATTATAACTAACATGTAAGAAAGAAAGTGGAAGAAGTATAAGTATGTAAATTTGTTCTTCATTCAAATATACAATCTAGCTGAAACACATCCTTTTCTTTAATGACTCCAAACAATGTTCATTGTCTAGCAAGTAACATCTCATCATGAAGAAATATTCATCTGCCTTCATCAATTTCTTTAATTTCACTTCTTTTTCTTCTGTTAAATTTAATATTTATTAAATCCAAGTTTCTTAAATGTAGTCACTTGTTTAAAATATCGTTATAGAATAATCTCTTTTTGGTTTTGTTGTCGTCGTTGTTTTTAAAGTTTATTTATTTTACAGACAGAGAGACAGAGAGAGAGTGCACACAAGAGCAGGGGAGGGGCAGAGAGAGAGAGGGAGAGAGAATCCCAAGTGGGCTCTATTGATAGCATAGCTCAATCTCACAAACCTCACAAACCGTGAGATCACAACTTGAGCCTAAATCAATAGACGCTTAACTGACTGAGCCACCCAGGCGCCCTGAATAATCTCTTTTTTGTAAACTCTCTACCAAACCTTCCATCTGTATGTATAGAAAGCTCTCTGAATTAAACTGACAAATATTAACAATGGCTACTTCTGAATGGTGATTTTTAACTTTTTCCTTTGTACTTTCAGGTACTGACTTTAAATTTTATAATAAGCATTATCATCTTTACAAAAAAACAATAAAATATTTTTCAGAAAATTGCTTTTGATTTAACAGCTACTCTTCTAGGCCTCAAAAGTATAGACTTCTGACAATTAAAAGGAAACTAACCATCCTCCATTAGCTGCTTTTTATATGACGGTTCAGTAACAATCGGTCTGTAACTTCCATATTGAAGATGAAGGAGTAACTTGGGATATCCATTACTTAGCCAGGGCAAGCTGCCACTCTAATGAACTTCTGCTTTTGGATGGAAATCAATATGACCGAACTTTGCCAATGGTCTCAGAGAGGAAAGTTGAGAGAATGATCCATCGAACTACTAAGGGGTGCTTTGTTACAGTGTTCTGTTGGTGCTGACTTCTCAGAAATAAGAAAAGATCTTTACTACTCAAATACAAAAGGCCTGGTTCAGTACATGAGGCTTGCTAGGTGCTCAATGCATGCTCACATCTAACTTGAATAAGTGATACCTGAAAAGCAGCGGGCTTTATTAAGCCCTTTACTTTTCTAAATACTATTGGGAAAGGAATTTAAAATGAAGTGGGCAATGAGAAAAAAAAAAAAAAAAACAGGAAAGTGATCTTTTTATTTTTTCTTCCCCATTCCCTTTATACCCTTATCTCCATTGGAAAACAGACCTGGACGTGAAGAAGTCCCAGCAGGCTGCACAGTGATGACTGCCCTATAGATCTGTGCTCTATAATCACCATCTATTCCCAGCCTATAGATTTAAGGGCTTGAATAAAGCCTACCATGAAAAAAGAACACTCCTGCAAAGCTTATAGCCACCTACAAACTAAAAAGCATGTTTGCATTTTTCTATCAATGAGACCAAACAGAAGCATAAAATTATGATTCGAAAATACGCAACAGTAGACATTTAGACAAAATCTCACTAAGAAAGTACATTTCAAATGAAGCCCCTGGTAAAACTCCATATAGTAAATCCTGTCGGGCAAGGATCTGACTGCAATTTGTCACCTAGAATGTCATGACTTTATCCACTGTCAGAACTTTAAATACACTTTCTTCTTGTTAAAAAAAAAAAATAGCCCTGCATTTATTTCTAACTATGTCAATGTTGAAAAGCAAAAGTCCTTAAATAGATGTGAATCTTCTTTTATTGCAAGATAATGTACAATCCCACAATGTTTTTCAGATCCTCTGAACGCTTTCTGACATTTTTAAAAATTATTTCGGTCATCTCACCCTCTTTCATTTACCTTTCTAGGTTTAGTCAATCATTAATTTAGGCAAACGGTTACTGTTCAGTGTGAAACTACAAGTATGGCTAACTGGAAAACAAGGTTTTTGCCATTCCACTTGGACAAAGCTGAGTCATAACTACACATCTGTTAAGAAATTAACTGTTTGGTCAGCAACAGAGAAATTAAAATTTTTCCCAACTGATCAGAAAACACAGAAGGCCTTAGCCATCCAACAGCAAACATCCATAAAAATAAAAAGACTGAATCTGCAATACTAGAAGGTAAAATTCAAGTGAAAGTAGCCTGCTTCCCTGGACATGTAAACATGGGTTCCAGACTGTAACTGACAGAGTGAAGGCCAGAGAGTGGGGACATGGGAATATTGAGGAGCATGACAGCTTATATTGTGAGCAGGCGGAGGAGTCCTGGAGAAAGACTCCTACACTTAGGTTCTCCTCCACCCGGGAAAAACACCAACCACTTGCTGAACCTCGGGAACAGAGGCTTAAGACCACCACATTTTATTTTTCAGTCGAAGTCACTGTTTGCGTCTCCACCCCGTTCCCTCTTTACCCCCCACCCCCCCACCATCAGCCTGCCTTTTTCAGAGTCAGCACGTGGTAACTAATTCTTTCCCATAAGCGCTTTCCTCTGCATAACTTGCTCAAATATGACGAAGGATAACGATGAACATAAAGATGGCCGTTTGTCTGTAGAGACTGCAGTGTTAAGAAATAATGTGTGGCTTATCTAGAGTCTTGATAAGGCATTCCAAGGGGTCTGGTGGCCTCTGAGCGGCATGTGTTAATGCGGGGGGAAACAAATGATGCGGTCTTGTGAGAGAACTTTAAACTTTGAAGTCTATCCCTTCTTAATGTAATGGTCCACTGAATGTCAACACAGAACTGAACTGAGGCTAGACCTTCCTAGGAATCAATGTGAATCTGAGTTACCCCAGAGACACCAAACTTTCTCTCACGGAGAGGAAAAACTGGATGGAAACCTGGATTTCCTTACAGCTAGATGGAGCTGCCTCTTCAGAGAAGCCATGCAGCTCTAGAGTTAACATGTTGATTAAATCCCAGGCTACCACTAACTAGACATGTGATCTCAACATGCAAGGTCTAATAATCTGTGCCTTGGTTTTATCATCTTGGTTCATCATCTCTTGGGTTGTTGTGAAGAGTAAATGAGTCCATTCACATAAGGTTTTCTGAAACGTGGCCCACACTAGAAGTTCTCAATATGTCCATTATTATTGTCATTTTGCTTGAACCCCAAGTTTTGCTAACCTTGTCTGTCTGAGTTAAAATTGTTATCCTTCTGCTGATAGTTTTGGAGGTGAAAACCAGATCTAAACCACTGTTATTAGAAGCCTTAGGTTCCAAATGTGTTCCCACCTGCAAACTTAATAGCTGGTAGGTTTGACAGCCCTTTTTGCTCTGCAAGCCTGTCTACCAGTTCAGGAGAGGAAACCTCATGGGAATCAAGTCCGGTATTTCATACCTCGAAATCTAGACTCTCAGTCCCAGAATCCTCATCCAGTTTCTGATACACTCACTCTTCCTTCTACTTAATCTTTACTATTTAAATAACTTAAAAGATTTATTACAGAGTATACAGTTTAATAATTCCAAGCACATAATGTATTGTTGCATACGTGAGAGCCCTCCAGGCAACACATTCCTTACTGAGAAAGGAAAATGTTCAGAGCTATGAGCTGAACATCCTGGGTTCTAGGACTCCACACGTACCAGGGTCACCTTGGGCAAAAGAGACTATTACTAAATTTCAGGGTCTTCATCTGTAAATGGTAAAATTTGGTGCAAACTTTATGACTCTATAAATTACAGAGTACGTACCAAGCTGACAGCTATGCTTCTAAAGATATTCTGTTATAAAGTAAAATAATACCCCTTATTCTCCAGACCTCAGATTGCTGATCCTCTTAGCCACCTGGAAATTAGCCAGCATCCAGGACACAAGGGAAAGGGCTCATTGAGTCTTTGAAATCATTATTTTAAAGGCAGAGCAACTCTTACGCTTGGCTAGAGACTTTATTCAAGGTTATTAACTCCTGATTTACCTAAAATGCTAATAATTTCTGTTATTCCTTATTCTAGCTATAACATACTAAAAACTAAAAGAGCTGGAATGACGCAGCAGGTTCAATAGGAGCCAAAATTACAGCCCACAGCACGAAAACAGCCGCAATGCCTATTACACTGCAGGTCAAGCAAGCAAACAGCAACCGGGCATATTAAAACAAAAAGTGAAATTACACCTAATACATAGTCTACCAAAGAAACAGAAAAATATCTAACCCACTTTGGAAGGATTCTTTCAAAAACAACTCATTTTTTTTTAAGTTTAGCATATCTTCAAACCCCGCTTAATGTGGAACAATCCATGCCTCAGCAACCTCGTATCTTCGACGTTTCGTAATATCAGACCTTTAAAACTAGTCTTTCGTAGGCTTTAGGTGATGGGAAAAGATAGGTCGAAATTTACATAGTGTCGGGATCCACAATTGTGTAGGGAAGCCATGATCATTTTGAGTTGTTTTTAAATAGAACCTTACTACAGCTTTCAATTAAGTGCTTCCGTGAATAGAAAAACAGAAAACAAGAGACTGTTTAGAAATCCTTATACCAGCCAAGACCAGGATCGCTTTATGACACAACACTGGCAAGAGATCGTGAAGAGTCAGGAGGCAGGAAGTGCACTTTGTGGAAGGAACTGAACACCTCGTAAGGGTCTGTTCTACGTTCCAGTTTTTCCCACTCTGCACCTCGGCTAGTTCTCCTGTCAATCTCAGTTTTTGGTTTAATAAACTGAGGCTCAGAGTGGTGCCATTATTCCCCAAGTGGCTGAATCAGAATGCAAATCAAAACATTTAGCTGTAACCTAATGCACACTCTCCGCCACGTCACACTACTTACTCTCTCATCACCCAAATACTGACTGCACCTCTACCTTGTGTCCAGCAACGTGCTAGGTGCTCATGAACCACGTATTCCTTTGTCCCTCTTAGTATTTTCACCTCTCACCCTACAAACTGTTCTTATTCCACAGTTACCAAGGGCTCTCTTGGCATACAGTATAATCCTTGGCTTTAAATAAATATGAATCCAATTCTTTAAAGTGAATATGCTTCTCCTTTGTAATCATGCAAACTTTACAAGTTCACACCACGACAACATCGGACAATACAGTGCACTAGAAGGGTAAAATTCCATTACCTCAGGCTCATGGTGGCCTCGCCAAATTAACGCAATCCCAAGAGAACCAATTTCTACTGAAGGAGATGCTACTTCATCTTATAAGGTTTAATATTATATTTCTGAAATCACTAACCAATAAAAATAAGCAATAGTTGGGGCGCCTGGGTGGCTCGGTCGGTTAAGTGTCCGACTTCAGCTCAGGTCACGATCTCACGGTCCGTGAGTTCGAGCCCCGCGTCGGGCTCTGGGCTGATGGCTCGGAGCCTGGAGCCTGCTTCTGATTCTGTGTCTCCGTCTCTCTCTGCCCCTCCCCTGTTCATGCTCTGTCTCTCTCTGTCTCAAAAATAAATAAACGTTTAAAAAAAAAAAAAAAGCAATAGCTTCCCAACATACAAAAAATAACTATGCCTAGAGGGAAAAAAAAAATCACTCGGCCCAGCCTACAAATGAATGGGATTTAAACACTCTACTGAGCACCAAGAATAGACTATCACAGACTTTCTGTAGGGCAATCCAGCTATACTACATTAAATTATGTATACACCAGCAGTCCTGCTCCTGGGTATATGCCCCTGAGAAATTCTTACACAGGCAATGCATCCACAGGTCCATTACCATATGGCTACGGTTGTAGAGAGCCAAAGGGAAATCTAGATTTCGTGCCCTGGGGAAATGGAAGAGAGTTAGACACTCTCCATGGATACTCTCCAACAGTTACATACAAGCATAATTTTTTAAACATGGTGTTGAGTAGAGATTTGTAGTATAACACTATTTATAAAATAAAATTAAATGCCCACAAAACTATAATATCTATGTTTATAAGAACACATACAAATAAAAGACCATGTTAAACATTTTAGGATGGGGTGGGGAGTATAAGAAGGGGCCTGGAGATAGACAAGATTGAAAACTTTCAACGATATTGGGCCATATCCAGGCCAATGATGTAATGTGCCATGAATGAGAAAGATGATTAGCGGTCTGAATGTTTGTGCACAGCAGCCCTTAGCACCTGAAGTTTATGTGCAAATCAAAATCATATCAGTCATAATCACCAAAACATGCTGTTTCTGAGCACTTGATTTCTTTTCTACTATTCTTTTTTTTTTTTTTTTAATTTTTTTTTTTTCAACGTTTATTTATTTTTGGGACAGAGAGAGACAGAGCATGAACGGGGGAGGGACAGAGAGAGAGGGAGACACAGAATCTGAAACAGGCTCCAGGCTCTGAGCCATCAGCCCAGAGCCTGACGCGGGGCTCGAACTCACGGACCGTGAGATCGTGACCTGGCTGAAGTCGGACGCTTAACCGACTGCGCCACCCAGGCGCCCCTCTTTTCTACTATTCTTCAAAGTCAATGGAAAATACTGATTTTTACCACTAGTATTTGATGTACATAGTAAAGATTCAATAAACAGCACGTTATTGAAAAAAAACACATGCATTCAAAAAATACTTAACTCATAAACACAGAAGAAATGCTTTTGCTAGCTCATAGATAACACAGGAGAAAATAACTATTTATGAAATGTTTTTCTTTAAATTCATCAGAAGGTGGCCTATTTTTGAGTGAAGACAATGGCCAAAAACTTAGCCAATTTAAAGTGTACACACTTAAACTCAAAGTGTCTGCTGTGTGCATATATAAAGAATATTATATCAGATTTGGGTGGTAGATGTGTTAAGAATAATAAATATAATAAATATATTTTATATTTTGGATATTAACCCCTTCTAGGATATATTATTTACAAATAACTTTTCCCATTCAGTGGACTTTTTATTTTGTTGATGGTCCTTCACTGTGCAAAAGCTTTTTATTTTCATGTAGTCCCCAATAGTTTAATTTTGCCTTTGTTAAGAGTACACTATCATGATGAGCACTGAGTAATGTATAGAATTGATGAATTACTATATTTAACACCTGAAACTAACATAATACCATATGTTAATTACACTGGAATTTAAAAATGTACATTTAAAAAATGACAATAAAAGAATACACAAAAGTATCGTATTTCATACCAATGGTAAAAGATGATTTTTCTATATACCACCATCACTCTCCAAAATAAGGCAAAGGAAGTCAGTGTGTTTTGATATTATTCTCCCCAATATGATCAAATAAGATGGAGATTAATTTGGACATCCAATTTGATTTCTGAAATAGCCTAATATTATCTCCAAAGAAAACACTAAAAACATTTTTAAATTACTACATTTTAATTTTACCCAGAATACTAAAATATATTATCATATTTCAATGCGATTTTAGGGAAAAAAAACTAAATTATACCTAATACATTGGGTTTTATATCTACTAATGGGTAGTTAGTTATTAAATGTTCTCTTAATAGACTGCATTACATTCACTTCATCTGTAAAACACAGAGGCAGAAAAATCTGGCAGTTCAACCTGAGATTGCTTTCACCTTGTAGAAAGTTCTTCCAGATTTGAAAATACCATTTTTTAGGCTGCAAAAGCCTCCTGCTGTTTAATAGTACTGAGCACTGGCAGGGAGAAACTATAAATAACTTCTTACATGCTTAAAAAATAATACTTCTCAAGTATTAGAAAAATTCTTTTTATAACTTTCCAATCTTTTCTTCTTGGAAGATGATCTGTATTCTTATTTCATATTCTAGGGGAACACCTATGAACATAATCTTAGCTATTTTGAAGGGACAAGAGCAATCTCACAAACCAATTTCTAGAAAACTGCCGATAACTGAATGAAGTAGACTAATATTCGGTCTTTATGACTGAGAGGCTTTTAAGTACAAAATCTGAAACTGGGAGGTAAAAAATTACAGAAAGATAGAAAAAAAAGGGCTTCATAAGGCAGCCACAGACTAAGAATCAGCCACCTCAGGTCTAGAGGTGTTCTGGAACACACTAGAAGACCACTCAGTAGGGTAAGAAGAGATGTGAAAATCAGCTAGGGGGTTACACTGAATGAGTCTTAACGCATCTAAGCCTGCTCTATCATGATTCAAAGGGAATTCAAAAAGAAGCTGTAAGCTGTTCTTGGAAACAGGAACCAAATACACAAATATACCTGTAATCATTTTCATTCAGAAGTCACAAGTAGAGCCTTTGTAAATCCTTCCGATTTCAAAGTGGAGATTGAAAAATAGCACACTTCAGCCAAGTCAACAGAGGCAGGAAGCCCACCCAACTCTACTTTAATACAAGAAACAAGACCTTTCAAAAGGACATTATGTTATTTATTTTTTTGTTTCAAGTTTTTATTTAAATTCTAGTTGGTTAACATACAGTGTAATATCAGTTTCAGGAGTAGAATTTAGTGATTCATCACTTACATATAACACCCAGTGCTCATCACAACACGTATCCTCCTTAATACCCGCCACCCATCTAGCCCATCCCCCACCCACCTCCCTCCATCAACCCTCAGTTTGTTCTCTATAGTTAAGAGTCTGTTTTATGGTTTGCCTCTCTCTCTCCTTTTCCCCCTATGTCCAACAACTGATGAATAGGTAAAGAAGTTGTGATTGGAATATTCCTCAGCCTAAAAAAGAACCCAATCTTGCCATTTGCAACAACGTGAATAGGTACAGAGCGTGTATCATGCTAAGCGAAATAAGTCAGTGAGAGAAAGACAAATACCGTATGATTTCACTCTTACGTGGAATTTAAGAGTCAAAAGGACGTTTACATCGGAAGAAACTGAATTATATTTGAAGACCCTGAAGAACACCAGAATAGAAAATATTCTGTGATTCAATCCAACTCTCAAAACACAATTTGGACCATGCTTTCTTCAAATATTAAGAAAACATCCTTATTTAAAAAATAAATAAATAAAAGCATGAGGCTGCGACATTCAAAGTGAGACGTTCAAACTGAGAAGTGGAAGATGAGAGAGTCAATGGATGGAAACGCAAGGCTCCCCTCCCGGGTGGAGGCGGATGACAGCAGATTCAGCTCAAAGACACACACACTTGTGTTCTTGGACTTCTCTCATGCCAAGGACAAAGCAAAGACAAGGCTGACCCTCTGGATCAGGAAGGAGAAGAGAAGGGCTTCAATGCTACTCTAGAAAAAGCATTGCTACAGTGCTGTTAGTTCAATTATACTGAGAAAAACATTTTGATTCCAGGGCCTGTATCATCCACCGCCGTGGCAGAGCTAAGTCTTCATAACATAAAAGGTCTTGTTTCCTTACGAAAGGCCAGTTTTCATGAATGTGCCACTATCGTCCATCATCATGTCTAATCACCCACATACCTGTGCTGAACACTTGCTAGGTAACACCTAAGGATTAGTGGGGTTTTGTACTTTGAGAGCCATGTCATTTAATTATTACTTACCAGGAAGTGGACCTCAAAGACGAGCCAAAAAATATTGGTTCTCTTCTGGTTTTCTATACAGCTTTGCTCTAGGACAATGGGTACAACATTATGAGCTGCTCTGCACTGACATTAGTATCTCCAAGCCGATATAACCAGGCATTAAGCAAACCTTCCTCACTGGGACTTACAGGAAGAAAATAGAATTTCCTACATAGAAAACACACACACACACACACACACACACACACACAATTTTTTTTAAACAAGTTATGCAGTTTTTAATCATAAAGAGCACTTCCGAACAGCGTATCTTGAGGAGAGCTATCAAGTCAGAACAAGGGAAATGCAGTATGGGCATTTTGTTGATGGTGCCGAGTGCAGGAACGCTTGCCTCCCTTAATCCACAGACCTGAAAACCCTGCCTCAAACTGCTTTCATAAAAAAGAATATCCAATAATGTCGCGCAGTTGGTTCATTTTTTTTTACAGTTCTCCAAGTCGAAAGGACACAAAGTTGGATGAAAAGGCAGATATATTATTTACTTCTCAAAGCACTGCTGTCACTAAATGTTTACATTCAGTCATGAGCACATTAACGATCGCTTAGGAACAGAGTTAACTAAACTTCCTAATGAGAAAAGGGCACATATGTATTTTTAACGTCGGTAAAATATCAGTACTTCATTTTTACACCTCAGAAAACTACCACTGGCTACAACGCTGTATCAGGTACAGATACTAGCAAGGAAAAGATTCAAAATAACTACCCTGTATTAACAGCCCATCACTCATATGTATCCAGTGAAGAACATTCCCTATCAAAAACATTGACTTACCAGTAAGAATGAGTGCTCAAAAGAGTTCCTGCCCCACCCGCCCCCATCCAAAAGTATTATCTACTGATCCCTGAATTATTCCTTCCTCAAAATTCAGCTTAAGCACCTCTTCCTCTGTGCAGCTTTCCCTAATCTCACCTAAATTATGAGCTCCTTAAAGAAGCTGCATCTTATTCTGCTTTGTTTCCCCCTGAACTAGCGTCGTGCAGAGAGACAGAGCGAGGATGGCCAAGCGCTAGAAGTCACATAAAGAAACCCTTTACCATCATCTGAATAGCTTTAAAGAGCAAGGCATCTCCTTAGGGTCAAGTACCAGGTCAGGCTGTGCTTAATGCATAAATACTAACAGTAATGAGGAAGAGGCTCAGACACAATTAAGTCTCTAAGAAATTCTAGGGATTTATAAGAGACATAGTCTTGTCCTTATGCTGTGAAATCTTTCTTGTCACATAGTTTAGTCTGATTTATTGCACGTGTGAAGTCATTTGGGCAAAAAATAAAGGAAGAAGAAATGGCATGTGCACTCTACAATGTGTTAGAGATTTTCTGCCTCTTATTTGAAAAATATTCCTACAAGAAAGATAAATATAGTTTTCATTTTAAAAATATCTTAATTGAAATAAGGACTTGAAACTTTTTGCAGAAAGGGTCTTATGGAAAAGCCTATACTGGTTTGTTTTTACACATAACCAAATGATAAAGCACGTGTATATCATCATGGAAGATGAATTAGAACGGATTGTTTAAAGAGATCACTTTTATAAACAAATCATAATAAATGATAGGATTCTAATATTGGGGATTCTAATATTACAATTAATTTTAAAAGATTAGGGAAAACGACTGTAAATGATGACGCCAGTCTACGAATCATCAAAAACAATGGTTGTAGAAATAACACAATTCTTACTGGCGGCGGATGATAGCCAAGAATCTTAATGAGCCCTTTTATCTGATGTCAAGCAGTTACTTTATATAAATCTCTACAATAATAAGAGAAAATTTTAGTAGAATTATGGCTTAGCATTAGATTTATACAAGGCAGAGTAGTATTGGAAGTAAAGCAAGATGTAAAAGACAAGTGATGCAAAATTTATTCATCCTCGGTTCATCTTTATAGAACTTTTCACACATAACTTCAGTGGGATTCCTTCATCACTGAAAAGTGTCTCAGCTCTCAAAGGCTGTGACAGTGGGCAATCCTGAGTTCTGGTCCTGGCTCTGTCGCTTACTGGCTGTGTGATTTTGTGAATTTCGCCAAGCCTGCCTTTTCTTTCACTCCATACTTCACCTCTCTTACTTACCTTCTTCAGGCTCTCACGCTCTAACCCTCAAACCTTTGTCTGGCCAACTCTGAAGTTTTACATCTGAGCTTAGACATTTAGTTCCCTATCGCCTCCCACCCCTCCTATGTGTGATAAAAGCATCCTTTATTTCTCCCACCATGGTACATCCCAGACTGTCATTTAAATGGCTGTAGATTTCTTTCTTCTCCATTGTTCCATTGGCTTCATGAGGGAAGGATTTCTCTCTGGTGGCTTTAACAGTGTCTGGCACTTAACAGGTACTAAATAAACACTTCTGGAATAAGAAGTGCTTGGAATGGTTCAGTAAAGGTTTCAATCCATGGAAATCTACTGATCAATCCACTGAGGCTGGAAAGAACTTCATGCACTTGGCTGGCACAGAGTGTCAAAACAAAACATCCATCTAAGTGTAACGTTTCTGATCATTCACAAAACCGTGGTTGCAGACTTTAACCATTATGCTACCTAATGTCCTGCCAGTATCAGAGCGAAAGGGATAAATTCCTCTTTGACAGGAAAATGTTTATATCTCCAGACAGACAAACTTCTTTTATCAGATAATGGTAATTACATATGCCAGTATGTGGCTTTTCTCACCTGTCAGAAAAGTAAGATCTAAATTCAATAACTACCATAATTAACTCATCACAGATGCTTGGTATCATCTAATCCTCAATGCTTTCCAATTTTTTGTCAAGATTAACTTCTGCTGCAATTTTTATAAATTTATCTGTCTTCAAAAGACCAAGAAATGGGGGTGCCTGTCTTGCTCTTGGTGGTGGAACGTGCAACTCCTGATCTCAGGGTGCTGAGTTCAAGCCCTACATTAGGTATAGAGCCTACTTTAAAAAAAAATTAAAAAAATTAAAAAGACAAAGAAGTGGTCTGAAGAATGAACCAAGTTCAAGTTTTATTTCCCCACATTGCATTAGGGTGGATACCTGCAAAGGGTCTTTTTTAATCCATTAGTTAAGACATGGTCTCTTAATTCACTAGATATCTTCTATTTCCTAGATTAAATAAGCAGTGCATTGTGATTCCATGGACAATTAGAGCCCTTTGATTTTGCTAGAAATTCTTAGATGACTTTTTTTTTCTCTGTGGTTCTAGAGACGATAGCCACAGATTTCTCCTTTCTGGACAATCTTGGAACTTAGAGCCTAAACCTAGCTTCTATGGCCCTTCTGATTTTCTCAGTCTGGTGTTTAACTTCCCTGGGTCCAGGGGCGCTTGGGTGGCTCAGTCAGTTGGGCGACCAACTTCGGCTTAGGTCATGATCTCACAGTCTGTGAGTTTGAGCCCCGCATCGGGCTCTGTGCTGACAGCTCAGAGCCTGGAGCCTGTTTCAGATTCTGTGTCTCCCTCTCTCTCTGACCCTCCCCCGTTCATGCTCTGTCTCTCTCTGTCTCAAAAATAAACGTAAAAAAAAAAATTAAAAAAAAAAAAAAAACTTCCCTGGGTCCCATCACCCATAACAATTACTGTCGACAGGCAAGAGGGCATGGGGTAAGGAAGTCTCATAATTACTACAGTTAGAGGGCAAACATCCATTGTCATTCACTACCCAAGAGTTATACTAAATCATGTCTACTTATGGAAATAAAGAATCAGTACATAAATGCCAGTGGTTTCATTGGGATTTTATTTTTAATGTTTCTGCTATTATTATGTTTGACTGTGGAAGTCACTGTCAAACCATTTTGAAAGTAGGTCAGATACACACCCTAAAAAAGAGAACTAGAACCTATTAATATGTAGGCAATACTTATATTATTATACATTTTTCAAGAGTTTCTGGACCTGATCTACCAGCATAAAGATGGGTCATCAAAAGCAAATGATAGTTATAACATCCAAAGCATCCAATATAGGGTTGACTCTCCAACGAGAAATGCCTAAGGGAGATTTGATAGGTCCTCACCTAATCAGAGAAAATACAGCAAAAAGAGGAGCCACCCAGCACTATAGAATCAAAATGTTTGGAGCCAGACAGGAAAGGATGCCTTAAAGGCAGGATGCACCTGGGTGGCTCAGTCAGGTAAGCATCTGACTCTTGATTTCAACTAGGATCATGATCTCACAGTTCATGAGTTCCAGGCCCGCACTGGGCTCCTCACTGACAGTGCTGAGCATGCTTGGGATTCTCTCTCACACTTTCTCATTCTCTCTCAAAATAAATAAATAAGCCTTATTTTTTAAAAAAGGGGGGGGTGGGGGGGGAGAATACCCCACAGCACCTCATTCCCCACAGCACTGGAAACTTTAGTATACTCTAGGGCCTCTAGGACGTATGAAAATCAATATTCACCTACATCATATTGCACATGACATACTGGCAATCGATACTTACGACAACTTTGGGGAATCTCTGCCTCTCAAGCTTCCTTACCATCACAGAAACTCTTTCAAAGCTACCAAAATAATTTAACCTTTCCTTTTCTATAAATGCAAAAGAGACCATAATCTCTCAAAACAGCACTTGGAAATTATAGGATTATTAGCTATGAGAGATTTCCCGTTCAACAAACAGCAACATTTAATGCTGAATGTCTCACTACAATAAGTAAGCAATAAATGCATTAGGATGTATATTAATTTGCTAGGGCTACCATAACAAAGTACCACACCTGGTGGCTTAAACAACAGGAACTTATTTCCTCCTGGTCCTGAAGGTTAGAAGCCCAAGATCAAGGTGTGGGCGGAACTGGCTTCTTCTGAGGTCTCTCTGCTTGGCTTGCAGGCGGCCACCTTCTCACTGTCGTCACATGGTATTTCCTCTGTGCACACATAGGTCTGTGTCCAAATTTCTTCTTCTTATAAGGACATTGGTCATATTGCGTTAGGGCCTACCTTAAAGACTTCATTTCAACTTAATTACTTCTTTAAAGTCCTTTTCTCCAAATCTGGTCACATTCTGAGGCACTGGGGGTTAGGACTTCAACACAGGAATTTTGGAGGAAGACAGTTCAGCCCACAACAGATGGCATGCTCAACAAACAGGATTATTTTAAATCCTATTGGAGAATTGTGTGTTTTCTTTATATTGTTAAAAACTGACTAAAATAGTTCAATTCTTTTTTTCCCCACTTTATGTGAACAGATGAGCAATCGTTAGAATTATGCCCAGCTTGCTTGTAATTTGATAGTCCAGTGTTGTGATCAAAGCAGACACAGAAGAAGACTCAAGACGAAGGGCCCATGCTTAGTCCCAACATGTGATTGAATCTTACCAGGCCTCAAGTTGCTCAGCTGGAAAATGGGAATAATCACATCTTCCTCACAGGGTTCTAAAGGAATTTGAATAGGAGAAAATGGGTAAAGGGCTTAGCATTCAGTCTGACACCATCATGGCCACTGTAGTAGAAAGGCTTCCTTCTGCAGACCTTGAAAATTAGGAAATAGAGCATTTAGCCTATGAGTTAGCAGACTGATGAGCAGAAAGTAGGACAGGAGCGGGGGGCTAGCACTGGCACACTTGGCCCAGCCGATCTCGGTTCAGAAGTCCTGCAAATTTACAAGCCAAGATGGAAGACCGTAACAGCTCGTCTCAGCTAGAGTACAGGCCGTCCGCTGTACCCTCTTCTCCAGCCACAGCTCCTAACTCCTGGTCCTACTCACTCGCAGAAGGCAAATGGCACAGGAGGAGGCCTGTCTCTGCTCCCCACGTTCCTTGTTACAAACCAAATTGAAGTTCGTATCTCCAAATCTGCAGAGCTGAAAGAGACTAAATTTGCCACTTAGAATCCAATGAGTCCCAACAAAGAGATCGCCTTCCATCTGCTCCTTGACACTTCCAGCTTCGTTGAGTGATGGGTTCACCAGTTCTCACTCCCTCCCAACAGGAATCTGGTGCTTTCCTACTCCCACACCTTTACTCCACCACCTTCCTGCGTGCAATGAGATTTTCTCCCTCCCACATCTTCCCAAGTGAAAAGCGTGTGTCGCAGACTCTGCCCTGTCCCACCCGTGGGCCCTCAGCAGCCATGTCAACACGTGGCAGGAAGCTGATTGGGAAGACCTAGGTTCCTGGCCTCTGGGCATTTTTCTGTCTCAAAGAGGAGGCAGCGGAAGTACTCACAAGTTATTGCCCCCAGAACCAGCCCTCGACCAACAACAGACTGGCAGTTGGTGGACAAAACCCCAGCTTCCTCATCACTCAGTTGGATGACATTCTGAAGAAGAATCCACCCAACGCCCAAGGTTCCTCAGCAGGAATGAGCCCCAGTGGGAAATCGCATTTTTTTCGGCTTCCTTTCTCTTCCACGTCTCACTTCCTTACACCCTGAAGGTATTTCCTGGAATCCTTACCTCAGGGTCTACCATTAAGCATCTGACTTCAGCTCAGGTCATGATTTCGTGGTTCATGAGTCTGAGCTCCACGTCAGGCTCTGCACTGACAGTGCAGACTCTAGCTGGGATTCCCTCTCCCTCTCTCTTTGCCCCTCCCCCACTTGCATGTGCTCTCTCTTTCTCTCTCTCTCTCTCTCTCAAAATAAATAAACCTTAAAAAAAACTCCTGTGAAAAAAAAAATGGAGCCCCTGGGTGGCTCAGTTGGTTAAGCATCTGACTCTTGGTTTCTGCTCAAATCATGATCTCATGGTTTGTGAGTTCGAACCCTGCATCAGGCTCTATGCTGCCAATGTGAAGCCTGCTTGGGATTTTCTGTTTCCCTCTCTCTCTCTGCCCTTCCCCTGTTCTCTCTCTCTTTCTGTCTCTCAAAATAAATAAATAAACATTAAAAAAACAAAAACAAAACAAAAAACAAAGAAAATTGCCCAAGGTCACATGGCTAGTAAATGATAGTCCCCAGATTCAAACCCGTGTCTATATGATTCCAGAACTGTGATCTCAACCATTATGCAGCTCTGGTCACTCTTACTCCCTATAAACAATCATTGAACACACCAGCAAATCTAATTGATAGGTAATATGGACTTTGGCATGATTCCAATCACACGTATGGAGGAGACAATCACTGGACTCTGGGACTTCCAAGGATCAATACACGTTAAGCATTCAATCTGGTAAACTTTTTAAAACATTCTTAACTTGGAAAAAGTTATTCTAGAAGAAAAACAAAACAAAATTGAAAAAGGAAGTATCCTAAAAGGATAATGACCAAAAGTCCTCTGAGGCCACAACTAGGATTCTTGGCTAAATGAAATGTAACTCCAGTAGTGTGACATCCATGCTTGCTGCCCTCCAATAGCTTCCCATCAAACACATCTCCACAGATGACGGCCCTTCACGATTTGGCTTCATGGCGTCCTCTCTGACCTCATCTCCTCAGTCTACCCCCACTGCACTTACTGCCCCCACTGTCCTCAGCCTTCCAGCTTCGGTGGTGGCTCATCTTTGACGATCAGGTTTCAGCTCACTGTTCCTCCTCTGACAGACCTTCTGGCTTCTGTGACATCCAAATCATGTTGGCCACCCCTACCTGCAGTCCCCGTGATCACATGTGATCTAGCTTTATTTAGTGAACAAAGCTCCATGGCCGGAAGCAGGGACCCTGCCCATCCTATTCTCAGCAGCTTCAGCACCCACAGGAGTCCCAGGCAGACAACAGATGCTTGCTCAACACTTGCTGAACAAACCAATAAAACACACATCTCTGCCACGAGATGCCTCAGTAAGCCAAGGCCTCGCTTTTTCAATCTATAAAAGCACAGACTCAAAAACACTCTCCTCTCAGGAACCCACATTGGGGTAGTCTTCACAAGCTGGCAGTCCAGGCCCGATGAGCTCATTCACCACTTAGATTCTGCGGCCACCACTTTGATTAGTTTATGTTGATATCTTTATGCTTTTATTCCTTCCCCGAGCCCATGAACTTGCCACGTACCTTTTCCCTTTTCCATTCTCCGACACTTCAAATTGTTGTAAGTAGTGTGGTGATGACCACTCCATGGTGGAAATGGAGATCCCTCCTTCCTCAAAAGCTCTTCTGAGTCCTCCATGACTGATCAAAAAATTCTCTTTAATTTATTCTAACATGAATCACACTTTTTAGTTAATCCCAGCCATTGAAAGTCATTTAAATTAGCGACCCACCTTGGCCTGCACACGTCATACCCTGACACAATTCCCTCGCATCTCTAAGTCATACCCATAGCTCATACTCAAAGCTGCATCAGAAGGCTCGAGACTCTGCACGGGGGAGATACTGCACGAGTACAGCTCTCATGGCCTCCCTCCCACTGATTTACTTTTCCCTGTATAAAGAGACCTCCAGTTATTCCCAGTCCAGTCCCGAAGCCTCCTCCTGACATCATTTCCCTCCTTGGCCAGGCTGGATCCTGGTACTTAACTACCCAAGTTATTGACCAGCATTCAAAGAGCTGTGCTTCCACTCTTCCTCACCTGTGCTACCACCAGAAAATGTGAACCCTGATCCATGCTACAATCTGCCTCCCCTCCTACCCTCACATGCTGCAATGATGCAGCACCCCAGGTTAAGAAAAACAAAACAGAACACCATCGGGAAGAACGACTCAAAGATTGACACGTAACACATGATTAATATCTAATGACAATCGCTCACACATTCTTTAACATGACCTTGGTAAGCTTCCTCACCCATTCCTCCCAGCGATGAGCCTAAATTTTTGTCATTTTCCTCAAGCCCAACCCACCCCTCCTCTCTATCCCAATTCCTACGGCAGATAATGCTGTCCCCAAGAAGGAACTCTCCAGAGAGGCATTTTCTGAATGTCACCCCTTCACCTGCAAACCAATCTCTACCTGCACACGCCCATAAGTTGGGAATGAACTGTCCCTCCTGGTTCACAACTACACGCTGCCCTTGTGCTACTGGTTTCACTCCCTTTTGTCCTCACTCAGATCTGGCTCCATAAATTATCTCCTGTCTCTTCTGTATCTTTACCTCTCCCTCTTTCCAGCTCCATTGCTCAGCCTATCAACTTGCTGTGTTACCCCTACCAGCCCGTCCCTTGATCCCAGTGTCTTCGTCTAGCCACTGCTCTCGTTCTCTTTTCCTCTCACCCAGACCTCCTCGGTGGGCCCTTGCTGTCCCCACATCACCTCCTCTCAGTCCTTTCCAGCCAGTCGTAACCTAGCTTCTGCCCCCAAAGCTTCACTGAAACTACTGTCTTCAGACCAGTGAATACTTAATGGATAAATACAGAGGGTAATCTTGGCTCCTTATCTCATTAGATCCTTTTCATGTAAGGCTATAAATCACATCTTCCTGTTCTGAAACTCTCAATTTAATCATTGTCCCGATTCTCCCCCCATTTCTCTGAATACTCACTCTCTGTCCCTTCGTGGATTCCTCTTCCTCTCCTCAACTCTTAACTGTCTTTCCAGCTTATGTTCTCATTCTACCTACCTTCCCTGGGCAATCTCATTCACAACCATGCTTGTCATTAACATTATATGGAAATAACTCTCTACTATCTCCAGCCCCCATCTCTTCCCTGAGCTTCAGATTGTTATTTCCACCTACCTCCTAGGCATGGCCCCATATATGTCCCAAACCTTTCAAATCAATTATGTCTATTCTGATTTCATATCCTTTTCACCATTTAAAGAGTTGTTCCCTGTGCTGCCCATTTCAGCTGGATACCTTCCACCTAGCTATCTGATCAAGGCACCTATTAACTTTAACTCTTCTTTCTGCCTTGTCATCCATATCAAAGCAATCCTGATGATTTTTATCAACTGAAGATTTCTTGAGAGCATTCCCTCTCCATGCCTCTGGGCACTTCTTAAGAACAGAACTTCAGTTTATTCCCTTACTTTATTTTTCAGACTCTAGAGGATAACAGCCAAGCTCTTAAGCATGACAGACGAGATCTTGCATGAGTTGAGCTGTCCCTGGGCCTACCTATTCTGACTCATCTCCCTCTGCCTCAACCTTGTAATTTACCATGAAGTTCAATAAAAGTCTCATGCTTCCTTAACATGCCCCACAGCTGCATGTGCCTGGCTCCTTAGCGCACACTAAGAATTGTCTAGACACAATTCTCCATTTCCTCTTCCTCTCCTATCCCTCTCCCCAACAACTCTCCTCCTCACTAGCACCTGTCTTAGAAGATTCAGCTCAACTGTCACCATTTCCAGGATGCCTTTCCACACTGTTCCCGCCTGAAGAGCTGCCTTTTTGGTGCTACCACAGAACTCCACGTTTATCTCTAGCACAGCAAATTTCACACTCTTCTAAAATTGTATATTTACCTATCAACATTTCTGGACTAAACAAGAAGCTCCTCAAGGCAAGGGCCACTCACAGTAGGTGCTCAACTTGGTTACTCTGCATGTTAAATATTACTGGTAAATGATTTTCTCGTGTGTTTTCAGATCTCTAAGTCCACTGGAGACTTCTTCAGTCATTCGATTGGGAGGCTCTGTCGTGGCCATGACATGTCGTGGCCGTTTTAATGTTCAAAATACATGGCAATGTCAGTTGCTATGACCACCCTTCAGTTTGGAATGACAGTCTCCATTGCAGTAAGAGTTAAAGGAACAGAGGACCTTAAACAAACTAAAATTAGCCATGCTTCGCTACTCAACACAGTCTAAGATTTGGCAAGACAAATCTCCTAGGCAGGGACAGTGCTGATACAGCGGGGTGAAAAGGCACTCAACCAATGCTCAGCAGACTCAAAGAAGGAAACCCGCAACAGCTTTACCACCGGAAACTGAGTTCTGCTGATTCATTCTGACTTAAAGCTGCAACAAAACTTGAGTAAGGAACACCCAAGCTGACTCTGCGTTTTATTTCGGTTTTTTTTTTTCTGCCGAGCTCACAGAATTTGGCATATAAGAAATCTAATAGTTGTTCTATATATTCCTTTGCAATTTCTCAGATATTGACTGCGGCTGCCTACATTACAGTGTCTGATGGCCTTATGTGGTACCTTTCTGGCAAAGATTCAGTTCTGGTCAAGATACTGAGGAGAATTTAAAATACTCACTGGAGCTCCTGGTTCCCTCAGCTGAAGAGAACCATACAGGAAATCTCCTTCACCCAAGAAAGGCTCACTGCTAGCTCAATTAGAGGCTGAAGAGGCCTGCTTCAGTAAATAGCGCTTGCTCATGCTTTGTACAAAGATATCTGTACAATTGGTTCCAACTTGGGAAACGGCATTTAAATATCAACATAAACACATGCTCAGAGAAAAACTGGGTGGATTTTCATCAGGACCAATCTCTAAAAACCTGTATTAGAGAAAATTACAAAGGAAGAACCTTCTCAAAATAGGTATCGCAAGTCATGATTTTCTTTGTTCTTCATACAGAAGTCATGTGAATTGCATAATGAAAAGTAAAATGGAAGAAATTTCTAGACTGAAGTCTAATTATACTTGAGTCAGTAATTCATCATGTTTCCTATATATAGTAATGACCATAGTTAACACTGATTAACTAGCATTACTTCAAAGACTTATTCCATTTAAAATCATAATATGTAAGTACTCTACTGGAGATATTTAACAAGTTAGATGTTAAATGCCTTCTCTTTCAGGAAAAGCAAAAAAGACAGACTTCACTTCAGACTTTTATATTTTTCTTTAAGTGCAATATGACATAGTCAGCTAAAAAATATCAATTGCTTCAACAACAGACACTATTTTGACTAAACCATTATCATGAAGTAAAGTTTTATTGCACTTGCTTCTTAACAGGATTATAACCAAACACTTACTTGTTCAGTGTGAGGTCAAGAATGAATTTGGAGCCAAAGGCTTCAATCTGGAAGCTTGCCTGGGCCAGATGGACAGCCTATGGATTCAAAGAGACAGAAACAAACTTAGCTTACCTTCCTGTCTTTAAAGCTGATTAGATTGGTAGCAATGATATTAAATAAGAAAAACATTTTTATGGATTGATGCACTTCTTTATGGATCCCTGTGTAACAATCCATTTCTTTAAAAGGATACTAGGTGCATTGTCATGGCTTTACTTGGAAGACATAAACACCTGTGTAGCACGGAACTAATAAAAGACAATCGGTCCTTTAAAATGAACCCATTGTGACCAAAATCAAGAGCATATTCAGCTGGACTTTCAAAGTGACTGCGATGAATTATGCAAAAGTCTGACTAATTAAGGCTGGATTTCAGCCTATTTTGCGCACAAAGCTAACCAATTCTTTCTGCACACCTAAGTGAAAACTCATGTCAGCACTCTGTTCTTCATCAGATACTGGAACTTTCTATAAATGATCTATCAGCAGAATGTGGCAGTAAAATGCGAACCCACAACCTTTTAACTTCAGAAAGCACTTAGACCCATGCCCCTCATGAACCCTCAGAGTGTATGTCCCCCTGAAAAAGTCACACATTTACAAATACTGTCATTACTAGAGCACCTGGATGGCTCAGTGGGCTGAGCGTCCAGCTCTTGGTTTCAGCTCAGGTCAGATCTCACAGTTCATGAGACTGAGCCCGAAGTCAGGCTCTGCGCTGACAGTGAGAAGCCTGCTTGGGATTCTCTCTCTCCCTCTCTCTCTGCCCCTCCCCTGCTGGTATGCATGTTCTCTCTCTCAAAAAAAAATAAATAAATACACCTAAAGAAAAAAGAACATACACTGTCGTTACTGTGCCTTAACTCAAAATACAACAATAATCCCATCGAAACAGGAGTCATATGTACTAGGTGTTAAAGATTAGTTTAGCTCACAGAATTATCTCGAAAAATGTAAGTGAACAAATCAATGGAGTTTTGTTAAAGTCTTACCCAAGATAAAATTCCCCTCTATCCTCCCATCAAGAAAAAAAAATTTTTTAAAGACAAGAATAAATGCAACATCTATACTCCCTTCCCTTCCCTTCCCTTCCCTGCTCGAAAACGTCCTTCCTACAAACTCCATTCTTCAGGCACGGTGGTGTCACAAACCATCTGTGAAGTGCTACCTGCATGGCAACCGGACGCTGCATCCTCCTACTCTGGTACTTTCCCCTCCTCCCCTCCCCGACCCCTCCCAGCAATACCACCCATGCTCCTGTCTTCATCCTACCCTACTCATCATTCAAGGGCAGCCCAACGGCATTACTTTCCACGAAGCCCTCCTTCACACGCAGGTTGGAAGTGAACCCTTCATCCTCAGGGCTCCAGGAACACTTCATCTGCTTCTACTCTGCACCATGATGTGGGCTCACTTTCCATCCCAGCCTGGACAACTTGT
The DNA here is from genome assembly GCF_028018385.1 of Neofelis nebulosa. NCBI lineage: Eukaryota > Metazoa > Chordata > Mammalia > Carnivora > Felidae > Neofelis > Neofelis nebulosa. Next base: position 29,734,833 of record NC_080783.1, read on the forward strand.
ATCACAAGGGTATTGCAAACAGTTGGAGATTAATGGCCCTTCCTCAAAACATATGAACTTCTAAGCCAAATATTTATTGTCAGGACTATTTTGCCACGCCAAACCCATAAAATACTATAAACCATAACTTCTACTTCCAGTCAAGCACAACTGCTAACCGCATAATCACTACAATAATCAAAACATAGGGTGCCCAAGTGGCTCAGTCGGTGAAGCATCCGTCCAACTTCAGCTCGGGTCATGATCTCACAGTTCGTGAGTTCAAGCCCTGCATCGGGCTCTGTGCTGACAGCTCAGAGCCTGGAGCCTGCTTTGGATTCTGTGTTTTCCTCTCTCTCTGCCCCTCCCCGACTCATGCTTGCACTCTCTCTCTCTCTCTTAAAAATAAATAAATATTAAAAAATTTAAAAATAATAATCAAAACATGAAATAAAAATGAAATTAATAAGTATTAAATTTGAAATACAAAGCAATGAGAAACAAGGAGCCCAAATACCTCACACCTTGGCACAACTCGCCAAACCCCAAACAACCATGCAGAATACGGTCATCATATTTGATTCGGGCTCTTCCTGCATCCAGATGACTACATGACAGAGAAAGAAATTCCTGTCTTGTTAACTGAGGTCTCGGTCATCTACATCAGGACCTTTATCTCCTGACATAAATACCATATTCTTCTTATTCTAAATTCATTCTGTGTCTTGAAGCATTAATTTTTGCATGAAGATTTTGATGAATAATGCATACAAGGGAAATTTTTTCATTTCTGGGTCCCAAAAGTTTAAAGGAAAAAAACAACTTTCTTCTTGAGAATAAGATAGGCTCTTAATACATACACCCCAATGTTTACAGCAGCGTTATCAACAATAGCCAAAGTATGGAAAGAGCCCAAATGTCCATCAACTAATGAACGGATAAAAAAGATGTGGTTTATATATACAATGGAATACTACTTGGCAAACAAAAAGAATGAAATCTTGCCATTTGCAACAGCATGGATGCAACTAGAGTGCATTATGCTAAGTGAAATAAGTCAGAGAAAGACAAATATCATGTGATTTCACTCATATGTGAAATTTAAGATACAAAACATATGAACATAAGGGAAGGGAAGCAAAAATAATATAAAGACAGAGAGGGAGGGGTGTCCGTGTCGCTCAGTCGGTTAAGCCTCCGACTTCAACTCAGGTCATGATTTCATGGCTCCTGAGTTCGAGCCCAGCGTCGGGCTCTATGCTGACAGCTCGGAGCCTGGGGCCTGCTTTGGATTCTGTGTCTCCCTCTTTCTCTGCCCTTCTCCCACTCATGTTCTGACTGTCTCTCTCAAAAATAAATAAACATTAAAAAAATTTTTCTTTTAAAAAAAACAGAGAGGGAGGCAAACCATAAGAGACTTTTAAATACAAAGAACAAACTGAGTGTTGCTCCAGGGGAGGTTATTGGGGGATGGGCTAAATGGGCAAGGGGAATTAAGGAGGACCCTTTTTGGGATGAGCACTGGGTGTTATAAGTAAGTGATGAATCATTAAATTCTATTCCCGAAATCACTATTACACTATATGTTAACTAAGTTGGATTTAAATTTAAAAAAAGATAGGCCCTTAAGCATATTTTCTATTAAGAATATTAAATAGAGAGAAGAGTTCATTAATGCCACCCTGGCCTAAAAAGGGTGATAAATTACTGCCTTAAGCAACTTAAAAGAACCTGACATTAACCACTGAAAGGCTCATCTTACAGCAAATAAGCAACGAGACAAGTACAAACCCCAACAGAAGCCTGTTGTACGATAAGGTAGCTGGTAATAACTGCTTACCCCATTTTATAGCCTTGTTGGGAGTTTTAGGATTAAATAAACTTATACTGAGTCAATGTGATAAGATTCAGTTTAACAGAATTTAATGAAAGAGCGGGCAAATAACATTACTATTGGGATTTTCCTTTTTTTTTTTTTTTTTATTCATTCACTCTCCACACAGGTGTTAAGTCTCACTCTGTGCATAAGGATGACTGGAACACAGCCCCTCCCCTCCAGGGAGACCTGCCAGCCTCGGTGGGTCTAAGGTGCCACAGGGACCAAGACTTCACTGACCAGGTGCAGTTTGAACAAAATTCCAAAAGATGAAAAAGAATCCACCTGCCAGACGAAGAGAAGACATTCAGGGCATGGGGGAAAACATTTACAACAATAGAGTAAAAAATGAATATGGAAAAAAAGTTTTTTTACTTTTTAAAAAATTAATATGTCCTATAAAGAAAACAGTTTTGGGGGAGGGGGCATCTGGGTGGCTCAGTTGGTTAAGCGTCCAACTCTTGATCTCCACTCACGTCATGATCTGATGGTTGGTGAGTTCAAGCCCTGTGTCAGGCTCTGCGATGACAGTGCGGAGCGTGCTTGGGATTCTGCCTCTCCCTCTCTCTGCCCCTCCCCTGCTCACTCTCTCTCCCCGTCTCTCTCTCAAGATAAGTAAGTAAACTTAAAAAACAAACAAACAGCTTTTGAAGGAAATGTCAAACAATGAATCTGAAAAGGTGCTCCAGAGACTGTGGGGCTTTGTGCGATATGCTCAATGACATGTCTGGTCACACAGACATACCTGTGGCCAAGACAGCAAGCATTCCTCCAAATGTGCCCCCACTTACTCAGCACAGTGCCTGGCACATGCCCAGTCACCACCACCACCATCATCAACGAAGATATTATAACTAAATCATATTCACAGATTACTGTCCACAACTGAAACACTTACAGTGCCATCAACAACATCCCTGTTTCTCCATGGGGAAAGAAAATATCTGATCGTATTACCTTTATCAGTAAGAATGTTTTAACATTTTAACTTATTTTAATGCAAAGAAGCAGCACATTTTCCTATAAATGATTTAAGATTTTCCCAAGCATTCATTTTCCTTGTACATATATCAAATAGAATTGGTATATTCATCTAATACATTTGTATCCATCTTAAGGAATTTCAATACAATGGTATACATTATTTTTCTTATGTTCCATTTCTCTTTCCATTGTTATACATTCAGCATTTGTACAGAGTACAGATTCTTCTCTATGTCGAAATAAGTACCTGACAAATGCTACTTCTCCCCTATCATTCTGTAATTTCTGCTCCGTCTGAAACATGATTAAAATAGTTTTTAACTACTGGAATCTCTGCTACTCCATATCAACTAACTGATCATTTTTTATGTTACAAAATACTATACAGTTTTGAAAATTGTCCAATTAAACTATGTTTTCAAATCAGGTAAAACAAGTTCTCATCATTATTGTTCTACAAATTACATTTTTGGATATTGTTTTTACTTCATAGTAACCCCCTTCTTTCAAATGACAGAAACATCAGAAGAATGGCCAAGATGAGTAGAAGGTTTTATAACACATGCCTTTTTTTACAAAGAAGGAACCTTACAGTGAGGTTTAGAAATGTGTTCAGTAATACAAAATTGGATCACAGATATACTTTAGAGAAAAGTTCATGAACCACACATAAGGTCGTAATGGATTATTTCTCCTTTGGGATATTTGTTAAACAGACTTGATGATTAACACTTGTTTTTACAAGGACAGTCACTATAAAAGCAGTGTGAAAGAATGCAGGGTTTTACAGTCAAAGAGCATCATTTCACGACAAGAATAAGCATAGCCCTGGGCTCAGAATTACACCCTGAAGGACTGAAAACAGCTGTTGCCTAAGCACTTTGATATTTTTCTTTTGACTCAGAATCTGGAACAGTGAAATTACAGGAACTCTATAAACAAAAAACAACTAAACTCAATTATATACACAAACCTCCTTCACTGAAGAACAATTTACACATTTAACAATGTGCTTTTGTATTTCTAGGGTTTTTTTTTTCTTTTTAGTAGATGGCACCTAATGGTATCGTATTAAATAACTTTGGAGGACTGTCAGGTTCCTCAGTGAAGACTGGTTTTGCGTCTTAAGACTGGTTTTGCGTCTTAACGAGCTATGTTATGATATTGAGCAATCATGTACATTACATAAGCTGAAGATACATAGTTACGTTTTCTTGGGACTTATATTCTAGAACAGTTAACATTAATATGGACATGACGACAAGAGAAAAAGATGACTCTCTCGACTTCTAGAATAGAAATCAGACATTTCCAGAGTACGTATGTTTTCATGCAAAAATGCCTCACACATAATGAGTATTCAATCAATATTCTTCACTACTTGGCAAGGACTCGTACACATAACTGAAACTAAATATAGGAAGTGGAAAGTTTAAACTTTCCCTGAATTCAGAAAATATTTTAAGACTGAATGTCATAATTCAGTAGAAAGGGAGCTACTTGAATTGAGGTCTCTACACTGTCCATCACAGCATCTTCTGAGCGGGTAATGTACTTTAATATGCTCTGTAATGTATATGGTTTGGGAAACAGAAGAAAGTTTGGAAGAAGTTACCCTGCTCTTAAGATATATTCAGTTTATTTAGGGAAACACTCACTGAAGTAATGAAGAAAACCTGTCTGGAGCAGCATATCAGTAAGACAAACAAATGCTTTCCAAATGGCCTGCAGAAGCCCTGGAAAGTATGAAGCAGTCCCGAGCAGAGAGCTGTGGGATAATTCCAGCTCTGTTTCCTAAAGAAGAGAGCTGTGGGCTTCTAGGAAAGAAGGTGCTAGAGAAATCAAAATGTTGTAGTTAGAGTTAGAACCCAGGAACCCAGGATCAATAAACTGTCTTTTCTACTGCAAAGAATCATGGAAAGAGTAAAACAGCTAAATAGCTGATTACTAGTGACACTGGAGGTAATTTCTTTCTTATTTTTATGTCCCTCATTGCCATAATATTGCTCGTCCTATGTTCACTAAAATATTATATTCATAGTGAGTGTGGGTCTGCATCTGCGTGTGTAAACTATAAGCTTTTCAGGGTACCTGAGTGGCTCAGTCGTTAAGCATCTGACTCTAGATTTTGGCTCAGGTCATGACCTCACAGTTCGTGAGTTCAAGCCCCACGTCAGGCTCTACGCTGACAGTGCAGAGCCTGCTTGGAATTCTCTCCCTCTCTCTCCTTCTCTTTCTCTTTCTCTCAAAATAAATAAATAAACTTTAAAAATTAAAAAAAAACTATAAGTTTTTCAGGAAATATTCTTCTCATCCTTTATGTTTTTGCTTATAGTTTTTTCCCCTACAATCATATCCTACAAGGAGCCTGCTTCATTGTAACGGATTGAGTGGTTGAAGGAAGAAGCTTTGCTATGCAGCCTTGCATCACTGGGTTACACAGGGTGGTTTTCTCTTCTGTGTCACAGGAGGCCCAGAATCCAGCAACCTGAATAATTAAATTCCAATAAGAAATAAACTATCTAGTTTAAATTGGAATACATTTGAGGAAAATACATCACCTTCTTTAGATCACACAGGCTTTTCTGTAAATAACGCATCTGGGTCTATCCCACACACAGCTAAAGAAACACAGAAATCTAGCTTGTGGATCTTTTTCCTGTACATTGTAAAAACTCAAATATGTAAATATATCTTAGGAGTTTGAATGTTCAAAAGGAAACACTAATAGATCATTTTAACTATAATCTGGTTCCAACCCCTGATCCTAAGTATGCACACTGGTGATCACCAATGTGATCAAGACTTTTATATAATGAAAATAACAACGCCCTATATTCCTTGTGTTTTAATTATCTCGACCAATCAGAATAATATGGTACCCTGTGCAGTTGACTTAGTAGGCAGACGTTGTGATTGCCCTTTTGTAGAAGAAAAACATTTTTAGAAGGCACACAGAAGTTAAATGATTTTTTTTGTTCAAGGTCACACATCAAAGGAAGAAAGATGAAGTGTTGGCTTCAGTTCAGTGAGGAAAAAGTGCCAAGTTATGCCAAAAGTCCTTATCCATCCAACCTCAATGTTTTCTGGTCATTAAAATATAAATAATAATAGCTTACCAACAGGATGAGTATGAGGGAAGTTCCTAGAAAAGTTTGGCCACATAGAAAGAGCTCAATAATTTAGGAAGAGGGGGCAAAGTTGAAGGACAAGGCGGGGGGAGAAGAAAACTACATTAATGTTTTGGAAAGGTTATCAGTCAGCTCCACCTTAAAAGTTCCTTCCCAATATAGCTGGCCACCTTCTAGAAAATCCAGTGTGCATTTATACTCTGCAAAATTCACAAATTTAATATTTTTTATTGCTAATTACCATTAGGCATTATGCTTTGACTTTGTTCAAGTTGTCGTGTCATTATGCTTTGACTTTGTTCAAGTTGCCGTGTCTTTAAAATAATATGAATCATTTTCCTGAGACGTGGAACAGCTGCAAATGTTACATGAAGGCAGTTTTGCAAATTAAGGTAATTTGCTGAAAATTCTTCCCAAGATGCATTTAAATAGGTAGCTTGTGGGAGAGAACATTATCATGTTTACTTCTAGCATGTTCCAATTCACAGGATTACTGGTTAACCCATTAGCAAATTTGCATTGAATCCCAACGTTGTGGGAGATACCGTGACAAATGTAAAGATATAGAAGAATTAGTATTTATATGAAAGTTTACAATGTAGTAAGGGGAATGAGATGAGAAACCACAAAGAATAAGAAACTTCAGTTAAATACTTCAGTTAAATAATAATAATGATGAATAGTATCCATAAAGATGCCACATACAACTTAAGCACAATTAATTCCCCAATCTAATGTTAACAATTGTATGGTATGGGTAACAAGTACATTTAAATATAAGGAGCCAGAATCCTGAGGACTGGAGAGGGCTGAGAAAAGCTTACTGGAGAAGTCTTTCTTGGCATTTAAACATAGCTAGAATTCAGGTAGCCCTAAAATTGATTTAACAGGATGAAATTTCAAGGTGTTTCTAAGTGTTTGCTAACAAACAGAGACCTAAGAAACATGCTTTTAAAGTAAAACACAGGATGTCTTCCATTCTGGAACATGAAACTACAGTTTGAATTGTGGTCGGAATCAAAACATGGCAGTTTAATATAAAATAAAGCATTTCACGAGATCAGTAAGTCACGTGAACACACACAAGTCTAAAATATACCAATGTATTTTGTAATCAATCTATCTTTTAGCCTTAAACTAGAAAGCTGGAATCCCAACCTTGATGGATATTACAGAAACAACACCACAACAACAGCAAAGCACACTGTCCTCAGCAAAGCACAGGCCACAGACTGATCAGCCTCTCCCGGTGACGGAGGCAAGTCATTGCTTGACCTTGTTCCCTTAGCCAACCTAGCCAAGAAAGGGAGAACTTCCATTCTGAAAGAAATCTAGTCAACATTCAACTATCCAGTCTGACGATTCAGAAAAAAAGGATGCCATGTTGAGTTTAACATCTGACCAAATCTTTTCCAAGAGTGTTTTGCTAAATAAACCAGTTTTAAAGAGAATCCACTTTTCATCTTCTTCCTTCTTCTCACCTACTGTCACTCAGTTTGAAGTGCTCTCTAAATCTGATACAGACAAAAGATAGATCCTGAACAGAAAGAGGAAAAACAGGTATTGATAATCCAAACAGATATTCCAGTTTATAAATCGTGAGGTAGTTGCACTAAAAATGTATTTAAAAAATTTTTTTAATGTTTATTTTTAATTTTGAGACAATGCAAGAGACAGAGTGCAAGCAGCAGAGGGAGACATGGAATCTGAAGCGGGCTCCAGGCTCAGGGCTGACAGCTCGACGCGGGGCTCAAACTCAAGAACCACGAGATCGTGACCTGAGCCGAAGTCGACGCTTAACCGACTGAGCCACTCAGGCGCTCCACTAAAAATGTAGTTTTAATATTCCTCATGGCCAGCCAAAGAAGAGAAGCTAGAAATACCTGGGAGGGGTCTTTTTTTAGCCCTATAGAACCACACTAAGATCTTCCTGGGTGATCATTTAGTAACCCAGGAGAACTCTGGAAAAAATACACCTTCAGTGACAAAGCATCTTTGGACATTTCTATGGATTGCCTTCCACACATTTACCCCTAGTGATTGATGTTTGCTGGATATGAAGCTGACAATACCAACTCAAGAGAGAGATGAAATCATAAGCCTCCAGAGCTCTTGCTATTTGAAGATGGGCAAATCATTAAAAGCATCACTACAGCTATATTATTTAGCTTTCATACATTTTCTGAAAGACGAGTAAAAATACAACTATGACAACAGTTACCATGGAAGCAGTTTCTTTCTGCTGCCTTCCTGAATAGTAACGTTTAATTTGATGCCTTAATCTAGTAGCTGAGGTGTGATTCACCTTTTTTGCCTCATCAATTTCTACATGACCAAACTGTGCAACCCCAAGGAGTGATTCTCTCTCTGCTAACACTCTTTGTCATAAAAGAGAACATATTTTGTCCTTCTAGCCAGAATTATTGAATACCCACTTAATAATTTAAATAAAAGAATAGAAATAGGGCATACGTTTTGAAAAACAAACACCACCAAGCTCCATGCTGAATATCTGTGAGTCATTACATGACAGATTTGTTAATTTGCTTATATAATGTTAATACTATCCCCAAAGAAAAAAGGCTTCTGTAAAATAGCACCCCATGAGAAGCCCTGTCTTCTTTGTCTGCCTACTCTTGTCCTTGAAATGCTGGCTACAAGACCCCAGGGGGCTCAAATATCTAGCCAGAGCAAAGAAAGTTCTTTAACTTGGATCTTTAGGATGACCACATAGGATTAGTTAATAATAAATAAGTCTGAAATACAAAATGAAAATTACGATACACAGTTCACTTGAAAACCGTTATATCCAGCAATCACAAATGCTATAAATTGAAATATTAATTTCCAGTTTCCAAGGAAGGCTAAACAGACCTGTCCAGCCAGATCTCTCATCTCTTCAAGCATCTTGATTCTACTGATCTTCACTGGTGGGTCTCACACTGTTCTTGCCCAAAGCTGATTTGTGTTGGGATCTCTATACTTCTATTTGAAGAAATTTCTCAGGCTACACATATGACTTCATCAGAAATACACAGCTGTGTGATGGCGGAATTCCCAAGATGTCTTTGCTTTCCTTAACTACTCTCTGGGAGATATGTGGCACAATATTTTGTGTTACGGGGTGGACCTTCCTTTTGTCTAGAGGAATCCAGCTCCATCCACATTTTTGATGTAAAGAGAGTTCTATGTTTGCTGGTTCTCAGTTGTGTCTGGTTCTGTCTTTTGCTCTAAATTCTGACCTCAGTTACGGCCATGGATGTGTTGTGTTCTGCCCTTTTAGATAGTAAGAGTAACTTCCAAATTAGGGGCCAACCCAAAAATGGATTTTCCCATTTTACAAGCATGTAGGTGCCCTTAGACTTCCTCAGTAACACTACTAAGATCTATTTCTGGACACAGAGACTCCACAATTGTCATGTATCACAATTTTACTCAAAACAGGTATCATGTGTGCTACATACACATGCTTTACTCAAAGGTGGATACGGAAAAATTAATATTGATGTGACCTCATTTTCTCTAACACTCATCTTTCACAGAATTCTGCAAAATGCCAACCATTCAGCATGTAGTCACATAATTTTTGAAACTAACATTTAGAATGTTGACTATTACACAGAATATTGTGCCTATTTTGGTAAGCAAATGATAATCTCACTATGTCTACAGAATGTTTTAGATTCATTAAAACTCCATTTTAATCTCCAGATAAGAACCCAGAATTACACAGAATCTTAAAAACATATAAAACAGTACTCTGAAATATCTCCATTTTCTCAGCTTACATCCTACCTCATTGGCATCTACATCATATATGAAATAATTTACTGATTCAAGAGATAATTATTGTATCTACCGTGTTTCAGCAGAAGCTCTGGTTTTTCAGAGTTTGTATTTTAGTGTGTGTTGGAGGGCAAGGGGAGTAACACAATCAACAAATAAATTAAAAGCAAGTTAGGAGCACTTGGGTGGCTCAGTCAGTCAAGCGTCCAACTCTTGATTTCAGCTCAGGTCATGATCTCACAGTTCGTAGGATCGGGCCCCACACGGGGCTTTGCACTGACAGCATGAAGCCTACTTGGGGTTCTCTCTCTCCATCTCTCTCTGTCCCTTCCCCACTCATGTGCACATGTGCTCTCTCTCTCTCTCTCTCAAAATTAAATAAATATTTTTAAAAAGAATAATAAAACAAGTTAGATGATGATAAATTCACCAGGTAAAGAAGGAGGAATTGACAGTAATACAATAATAGTAAGGGACTTTAGGGGCGCCTGGGTGGCTCAGTCAGTAAGCGTCAACTTCGGCTCAGGTCATGATCTCACAGTTCGTGAGTTCGAGCCCTGCATCGGGCTCTGTGCTGACAGCTCAGAGCCTGGAGCCTGCTTTGGATTCTGTGTCTCCCTCTCTCTCTGCCCCTCCCCTGCTCACACTCTGTCTCTCTCTCAGAAATAAATAAATATTTAAAAAAAATAGTAAGGGACTTTTATACCTCACTTACATCAATAGATAGATCATCCATACAGAAGACCAACAAGGAAACAATGGCTTTGAATATCACATTAGACCAGATGAACTTAACACCTGGTTAACATCTGGATACATATGCAGGGGCATCTGGGTGGCTCAGTCGGTTGAGCGTCCGACTTCGGCTCAGGTCAGGATCTCGCAATTTGTGAGTTCAAGCCCCATATCGGGCTCTGTGCTGACAGCTCAGAGCCTGGAGCCTGTTTCAGATTCTGTGTCTCCCTCTCTCTGCCCCTTCCCTGCTCATGCTTTGTCTCTGTCTCTCAAAAATGAATAAACGTTAAAAAAAAACTTTTTTAAACATTTTGATATATGCAGAACATTCCATCCAAAAACATCAGAATACATTCTTTTTGAGTGTGCATAAACATTCTGTAGGACAGATCACATGTTAGGCCACAAAACAAATCTTAATAAATTTAAGAACTGAAATCATATCGAGCATTTCTTCCAACCACAGCAGTCTAAAACTCAAAATCAATTACAAGAAAAAAAAAACTGGAAAAAACACAAGCATATGGAAGCTAAACAACATGCTACTAAATAACCAATGGGTCAATGAAGAAATCAAAGGAAATAATCAAAAAATACATGGAGACAAATGAAAATGAAAACACAACAGTCCAATCTCTGGGAAACAGCAGAAGCAGTTCTAAGAGACAAATTTATAGTGATTCAGGTCTATCTCAAGAAACAAGAAAATCTCAAATAAACAATCAAACCTTACACCTAAAGGAATGAGAAAAATTAGAATAAAGTAAAGTTAGTAGAAGAGAGGAAATAATAAAGATTAGAGCAGAAATAAATGAAACAGAGACTAAAAAAATAATGGAAAAGATAAAATTGACCAACTGTTAGACTCATCAAGGAAAAAAGAGATACCTCAAATAAAAATCAAAAATTAAGGAAGAAAAATAACTACTGATATCACAGAAATACAAAGAACTATAAGAGAATACTACAAAAAATTATATGCCAACAAATCGGACAACCTAGAAGAAATGAATAAATTCCTGAAAATATACAATCTTCCAAAACTGAAAGAGGAAGAAATAGAAAACTTGAACAGGGTGATTACTAGTAATGAAATTGAATTAGGAATCAAAAACTCTCAAGAAACAAGGACCAGATGGATTCTCACGTGAATTTTACCAAACATTGAAATAAGACTTAATGCCTTTTCTTCTCAAATTATTCCAAAAAAAATTGAAGAGGAGGGAAAGCTTCCAAATTCATTCTATAAAACTAGCATTACCCTGAGGCCAAATCCAGACAAAAACACTACGAAAAAAAGAAAACAACAGGGGCATCTGGGTGGCTCAGCTGATTAAGTGTCTGACTCTTAGTTTTGGCTCAGGTCATGATCTCATAGTTCAGAGTTTGAGCCCATGTCAGGCTCAACTGCATTACTGCACTACTGATGCAGAGCCTGCTTGGGATTCCTTCTACCTCCCTCTCTCTCTGCCCCTCCCCTGCTCTCTCTCTCTCTCTCCCTCTCTCTCTCTTTCCCTCTCTCTCAAAATAAATAGGTAAACTTTAAAAAAAAAAAAAAAGAAAGAAAGAAAGAAAGAAAAAAGAAAACTACAGGCCAAGATCCCTGCTGAAGACAGATGCAAAAACCCTCCATAAAATATTAATAAACCAAATTCAACAATACATTAAAAGATCATTCACCACAGTCAATGCAGATTTGTTCCAGAGATGCAAGGACAGTTCAATATTCACGAATCAATCATTGTGACACATCACATTAACCAAAAGAAGGATAAAATCCATATGATCATCTCAACAGATGCAGGCAAAGCATTTGGCAAGATTCCACATCCATTCATGATAAAAACTCTCAACAAAGTAGGGTTAGAGGGAACATACTTCAATAGAATAAAAGCTATATATTTGAAACCCACAGCTAACATCGTACTCAATGGTGAAACACTGAAATCTTTTCCTCTAAAATCAGGAAAAAGACAAAGATGTCTACGTAACCACTTTTATTCAACATAATACTAGAAGTCCTAGCCACAGCAATCAAACAGGAAAAAGAAATAAAAGCATCCAAATTGGTAAGGAGAAGTAAAACTATCACTATTTGCAGATGACATGATACTTACTTATAGGAAACTCTAAAAACTGTTAAAAAAAATACTATTAGAAGTAATGAATGGGGGCACCTGCATGGCTCAGTCAGTTAAGTGTCCAACTTCGGCTCAGATCTGATCTCACCATTTGTGAGTTCAAGCCCCACATCAGGCTCTGTGCTGACAGCTCAGAGCTTGGAGCCCATTTCAGATTCTGTCCCCCCTCTCTCTGATCCTCCCCTGCACTCTGTGTGTCTTGTCTCTCTCTCAAAAATAAATAAATATTAATTTTTTTAAAAAAGTAATAAATGAATTCAATCAAGTCTCAGGATACAAAATTAATATACAGAAATCTGTTGCATTTCTACACACTAAAAAAAAAGTAGCAGAAAAAGAAAATAAGAAAACAATCCCATTTACAATTGCACCAAAAAGAATAAAATACCTGGGAATAAATTTAGCCAAGTAGGCAAAAAAGAATAAAATAGGAAAGAGGCACAGAAATTTAGGAGTTACAGAGTATGGAGAGGTGACAGTATTAAATGAGGTGGGTCGGGGGGGGAGGGAGACAGAGGAGGACTCTCGATTTGAGCAAAGTTTGGGAGATGAAGGAACAAGTCACCTGGATACCTGGGAAAAGAGAATTTCAGGCAGAGAGAACAGCAAGTTGCAAAAGCCCTGAGGCAGGGGTATATATGGTATGTTAAAGAATAAGCCAATTTTGAGTCAAGTGGAATAGGTCAAGGAGAGTGTCATAGGCAATGAATTAGAGAAGCAATGAGGTGTCAATCATATAGGGCTTTGTAGGCCACTGTTAAGAACTCTGCCTTTTACTCTTAATGAATTAAGAAGTCAATGAATATTTTAAGCTAAGGAGTGACATGATCTCCTTTCCATTTTTTTTTTTTTTTTTTTGGAAAGACAGAGGGTGAGTGGGGGAGGGGCAGAGGGAGAGAGAGAATCTTAAGCAGGCCCCACGCCCAGCATGGGGCCCGACACAGGGCTCAATCTCACAACCACGAGATCATAACCTGAACCAAAATCAAGAGTCAGATGCTCAACCAACTGAGCCATCCAGATGCCCCTCCTTTCCATTTTTCAAAGTTCACTCAGGCTACTGTGTTGACAACAGCCGAAAGGTCAAGGGTTGCAGGGGCCAGGGAAAAAGCAGAGGGTCTAGTTACGAGACTGTTGCAATAATCCAGGTAAAAGCTGACGGTAAATTGGATTTAGGGGTAACAGTGGAATTGACAAGAAGCGGTCAGATTCTGGGTGCATGATGAAAGCAAAGTCAACAGGAGTTGCTTACAGATTAGATATGGGTTATGAATGAACTAGAGGAGACAAGGAAGAGTCCAGAATTTTTGGCCTGAATAACCAGAAGAAGTAAGCAATGTAGTGGCATGAGCAACACCACAGAAAGAGCAAGTGATAGAGAGATTTCTGTTTGGGACCATTATGTTTGATATGCACCTTATATATCCAACTGGAGATGTAGAATAGGCAGTTAGATATAAGGCACGAAGATATATCTTTTCATTAATGTTTACTGAGTCATTACGTACTTTAAGAAGCAATAAGTGAGTAAATGAAGGATTAAGCATCGAATTAATGAGTGAATAAATGAATTAATACTGGGAATACAAAAATATTCCAGTAAAAGAACTAGTGAGGAGTGTATACTTCAACAGATAACCTAGTTTCTGAAATAGCGAGGGTGTAAAGGAGAAAATAAGATAACTTGGGGGAAAACTAAAGAAGTCAGTACAAAGCAACCCACTCCACTGGGCTTTAAAATAACATTTTCAATTAAAACAGTGTCACTTTGGAACCCAAGAGGTGTATTATGCACCACAAACCCCCTCAAAAGAACTGAAGTCCAAGAGCATCATTTTCATGTCTTGTATGTATGTGCTAAAATTACGAAAGAATGATCAGCAAATGAGGAGATTAGTTCCCTAACAAAGTACATGGATTATATGCATGGATGTGTATATATACACATATATATATATACATACATACATATGCATATATATGGTATTCTTATAAAACAGCACAGTTCTGACCTTTGATTTCCCACACTAATTTCCATATTCTGGAAGTCACACTATCTTAACAGCTTTTAGTATTTCAAATATATCACTGCTTTTAGGTATACATTGTTATTATATCACTTTTTGGAAACTTTTAAACGTATACACTTACTGATTTTAATTTACTAACTGTATCTATCATCTTAGGAGCCTGATCTTAAGTCACAGAGATCAAGGTATGCTCCACACCACCCTACTAAATAATGTACATTTCTAAAAGTCTCTAACCAACCTGGTAATTAAAGTTTATATTGCAAAATTTAGAAATGAGAAGACTCGAGAGCACTGTATAAACCTCTTCATTCTTAAATCTGTTCCTTGAACTGCTACTTAAGTTACCAAATGGCAGTAAGGAAATTTTTCTTTGATTATTTTTTTTAAATCACAATGTTTTTGTTTCAACAGTTCCAAAGAGCAATAAAGAGATAAAGCAATAATTGAAATTTCACTTTACTTCAATTATAGTTATTTTAGGTGATTTTTTCCCTAAAATAAGCAAATAACTATATCAGGGAGATATCTAATTAGTCATGACTAGAGAGGGCACGATATTAGGAATACTTGATAAATAGTCCAAAATAAAAACTTCTTGGGGCACCTAGGTGGCTCAGTTGGTTTAACTGTCCAGCTTGGCTCAGGTCACCATCTCACAGTTTGTGAATTCTAGCCCTACGTTGGGCTCTGTGCTGACAGCTCAGAGCCTGGAGCCCGCTTCAAGTTCTATGTTTCTCCTCTCTCTCTCTCTCTGCCTCTCCCCAGGTCTTGCTCACACTCTGTCTCTCTCTCTGTCACTCTGTCTTTCTCTCTCTCTCTCTCTCTCTCTCTCTCAAAAATAAATATTTTTTTAAAACTTTTTAAATAAAAACTTTTTATATGGGGCGACTGGGTGGCTCAGTTGGTTAAGCGTCCAACTTAAGCTCAGGTCATGATCTTGTGGTTCACGGGTTCAAGCCCCCATCGGGCTCTGCACTAACAGCTCAGAGCCTAGAGCCTGCTTCAGATCCTGGGTCTTACTCCCTCTCTGCCCCTACCCTGTTCGCGCTCTGTCCCTGTCTCTCTCTGTCTCTCTCAAAACTAAATAAACATTAAAAAAAACCAAAAAACTTCTCTGGACTATGAAAATCCTTCCATAAATATAAGACTATAAAAAATTTAACAGTTTTATCTTAGCCAAGAAAGAAAAAAGCCACTTCAATTAAGACTTCAAGAAAATTCTTTTCTTTCTGCCTTCCATTCCAGTTAACACTAAATTAGTTAGTTTCTCACAAAATAGAAACTATAGAGTCTGCAAGATTGTTGTAGCACTCATGTCAGAGCAGTAAAAGATAAAAAGTCTCAGTGCACAACTAGATTTATGCAGGAAACAGTGTATACGTTAAAGGACGGAAAGAAAAGCGTTGCCATTTCCCTAACCCGTACGTAGGTTTACGAAAGTTCTATATAACATGGTTTCTCAACCGCAGCACTGCTGACAGTTTCGGCTGCATGCATCTATGCACTGCCAGACGTTTGTTTGACAGTATCCCTGGCTTCTACCCACTAGATGCCAGTAGCATCCCATCCGCAGCATGTAGCATCCCATCCGCAGTATGACAACCAAAACCATCTCCCGACATCGCCAAATGTCTCCCGGGGAGAGCAGATCTTCCCTGGTTGAGAACCCTCGTTCTACATGGTCAGGAAATCTATGAATTTATGTAGATTCCTCTAGATGTGTTGCCTTTACACAAAATTTAACCTTGGTTTCCAAGTTCATTTTCAGCTGTTACCAAAGCCCTTGGAACAAAACAGCAGGAAGCAACTGATACCAACAGAAAAGGAGAGTTCGGTTCTTTCAAAAGTTAAATGTTGTCTAACCAATAAGAAGCAAATTCTGAACATTTATACCATAGAAAACCCCCTAAATAAAGCTATAGGTTTAAATCTGTTAAATGAGCTCATATGCATTCTTCCAAAAACAATGAAGAAATACTGCAGCTACGCAGTCCTGAGACTTGATCTTTTACAAGGATGCTTAATGTTGTTTTTTTTTTCTTCCCAAAGTGGCAGCTTCTTATTATCTTTTGAAATGTCATTTGGTGACTCAAAAGAAAACAGCTGTAATTTAAACGGCATGAAATGAGGGGGGATAAGTCAGTATGTGGCTTCTGTTTAGAAGTTACTGAGCTGTCTTGCCATGATTAATGTAATATGCTTCCTCCGTGGGTATAAAACTCCAGGTCTCCAAATACCATTTATATACTGGTGGCTCCCATAGTTCTATCTCATTCCGACCCATCCTGGAGACCATGGCCAATTTACTCATCAACATACCCACACAGATGACCAACAGTCCACCTGAAGGGCACAAAGTCAGTTTCTTCTTAGCCTCCTTTTCAACTCTCCTCCCCAGCCCTTTCCATGTTGGGAAATAGTAACACTTCTGTAAGCCTTATAATCGTTCTTGATTTCTGTATTAATTTCCTTTTACTGCAATAACAAATTCCATAATTTTGTGACTTGAAACAACACAAATTATTATCTTAAACTTCTGGAGGTCAAAAGTCCCAAATCGAAGTCTAGAGTCTTTCTGGAGGCTCAAGGGGAGAATCAGTTTCCTTACCTTGTCCAGCTTCTAGAGGCTGCCTATTTGCCTTGGCTTCTAGGTTTTTCTTCATGTGGCCCCAACCTCTGCTTCCATCATGATATCTCTTTCTCTGACTCTGACTCTTACAAGGACCCTTGGGATGACACTGGGCCCACCCAGATATTCCAGGATGACCTTCCAATTTCACGATCCTTAACTGAATCACATCTACAAAATCTCTTTTGCCACATGCAATATTGTGATTTATAAGAAATATAAATATTTAGTCATCCAGATGACCAAAAGATATTTCTCATATATATTTGGTCTTCATCCACAGTTCCTGGCTCACAGTTCCAAAAACACTTGGAATTTCCTGAGATAAGAACAATGGGAGTGCCATTTGTTGTAATATTTGGTTTTCTGCCCCCCGTCCCTGAAATCACTTCAGATCCATAATGGTGCAATGTCATCTTGTTACTCATGACAGGCTCCTTCCTACCACAACTGGGTTTATGTTAATGAGATGATTTTTGGAAGGCACCTAAGGATGGGGGCTGGTTGCCAGGGGAACCAACCATGAATAGAGGTTTGGAAATTTCAGTCCCAACCCTTAACCCCTGGAGAGGACACAGAGGCTGGGGGTTCAATCAGTCACTGATTGCTGATGATTTCATCAATCATACCTATGTAATAAAGCCTCAATAAAAACCTAAAAGGAGAGAGAGGGTTCAGAGAGCTTCCAGATTGGTGAACACGTGAAGATTTAGGGAGAGTAGCACATTCCAAGAGGGCAGGAAACTCCGCACCCTTTACCTCCACCTTGCCTAGACATCTCTTTCATCTGGCTGTTCCTGAGTTACATCCTTTTATAATAAACCCGTAATCTAGCGAGTAAAGTGTTTCTATGAGTTCTGCGAGCCACTCTAGCAAATTAATCAACCCCAAAGAGGGGGCTGTAGAAACATCTTACTTATAGCCAAAAGCACAGGTGGTAGGTAACCTGGGGTTGCAACTGGTATCTGAAGTGGGGTTTGAGGAGCAGTCTCATAGGTCTGACCCCTTAACCTGTGGGATCTGATGTCATTCCCCCCCCGGTAAACAGTGTCAGAATTGCTGGTGTCCTGAGAATCGCTTGCTGGTGTGGAGAATCCCTCCACACATTGGAATTTGGTGATCAGAGCCACCTTTTACCATGGGAGGTAACATGCTCACAGGTTCCGGGGATGAGGATGTGGACATCTTGGGGTGGGGAAGGCATTATTCTGTCTACCACAGCTCCTCTCTTTTACTAGCCCACTCCCCCTCAAATCACCAATAACCTGGAAGCTCGACTTCTAATACACATCCCAAATCCCACTTCCCTGTAATTCCTCTGTTACCACCCTAGTGATGGCCACACAGACTCTACCTTGGACAATTGCAAGCATCTCATAACTCTTCTCCTTGCTGTCACTCTTGCCCCTCTACAGCCCATCGTCTGTGACACAGCCAGAATAATTTTTTTTTAATACAAATCAGATGATGTGATTTCCGTGTTTAAAACTCACCAGTGGCTTCCCATTATGACTAGAACAAAATCCTAACAGGCCCTTCAGCCTCTGTCCTTTCTTCCCTTTAAAAAATAATGGAGGAAGGAAATACGCAATGTTTTCCTCCACAGAATTTTTCTCCCTCCCTCCCCATCAACCTGCCAAGGCTGAGGAAGAGCTCCTGGTAACTCATCGAAGGAAGGCACTTTGCTTTCACTGTCCTGCCCAGCTCTCTCCAGAGGCCGAAGACAGCAACTTGCCACTAATTCTAATGCTATGCCCTCCCTCTCCAAGTCCATTTTGAGGATAAAAATCATTCTAAAACTACCAGAAAACTAAAAATATGTGAGAAGGAAACATCAAGAGGTAAGGGAAAGAAAGGAAGGAGCATAACATAGTGTGATATATTCTTCACATTTCATAGCAAGCAGACAAAGGATAATATCTTAGGTTGATGGATCTAAAAATAGGGCAGAGATAAATTATTCAATGTTAAAAGAACTAAAAATAAAAATTTAGCAGCCTTTGGGGAGTGTAGGGAGAGAGACTTTCACTCTTCATTTTATTCTGTTATGAACTCTGAATTCTTAAACCATGTACACAAAGTAGAGTAACTACTAATTTTTCACAGATATTTGCACTAATTTTACAAGTGAGGCTGTGCATGTTTATACATGAAAATCTGTCATCAGTTTTTCACCTACTGTAATATTCCTTCCCTCTGATTCTCAAGACTGCTCTCTGGAATTTCCCCACCAGAAGCTCCCACCAAGGACTTCTTGGTGGTAAATCAGAGGGCACTATGATCCCACCGGCAGCATCTCTGGAAAATTATTCTTTACACTTCCTCTGACTCTATTTTTCAAAAACTCTTTTCTCCCGGCATCACCTCACACCAACTATTGCTGGAGTTATTTGTCTCACTTTCAAATAATAAGAGTCCACACTAGATAAATTCCTACTCACCTTCCAACGTGCGAGAATCTCAGAATTATGAGAAACCGTAAGGATGTCTCTTTCTCTTCTCTCTCTCTCTCTCTCTCTCTCTCTCTCTCTCTCTCACACACACACACACAACTATAAAAACTAATAAATTAATTCATCAAAGTTGCAGGATACAAAATCAACATACAAATATTAGCTTCAGTTTTATACATGAACAAGGTGAAAAACCTGGACAGTGAAAACTACAAATCACTGATGAAAGAAATAAAATAAAACACAAATAAATGGAAAAACATCCTGTGTTCATGGATTGGAAGACTCGATGCTATTAAAATGTCAACATGACCTAAAGCAATCTACAGATTCAGCTCAATCCCTATTAAAAAAGAAAAACCCCAATTACATTTTTTGCAGAAATTGAAAAATTCATCCTAAAATCCAAATGGAATCTCAAGGGACTGTAAATAGCCAAAACAACTTTGAAAAAGAAAAAAGCTAGAGGTCTCACACTTCCTGATTTCCAAACCTACCACCAAGCTACAGTAATCAAAATAGTGTGGTACTGGCATAAAGATGAACATACAGACAATGCACTGAGGGGCCCAGAAATAAATCCTCGTACATACGATCAAATGGTTTCAGACAAGGGTGCCAAGACCAGTCAATGGAGAAAGGACAGTCTTTCCAACAAATGGTGATGGGAAAACTAGATATCCACATGCAAAAAATGAAGTTAGACCCTTAACTTACTCCATATGCAAAAACAAACTAAAAATGAATCTAAAGGCCTAAATGTATAAGCTAAAATTATAAAACTCTTAGAAGAATATACAGGGGGAAAAACTTAATGACACTGGATCTTGCAACGATTTCTTGGATATAACGCCAAAAGCACAGGCAACAGCAACAAAAAATAAATTGAACTTCATTAAAATTAAAAACTTTGTGCATTCGAGTATACTATCAAAAGAAAACTCAACTCATGGAATAAGAGAAAATATATCTGATAAGAAATTGATACCCAGAATATATAAAGAACTCCTGCAACTCAACAACAACAACAACAACAACAAACCCAATTAAAAAATGGGCAAAGGATTGAACACACATTTTTCCAAAGAAGATATACAAATAGCCAATAAGCAAATGAAAAAGTGTGCAACATCATTAATCATCAGAAAGTGCAAATAAAAACCACACGGGGATACTCCTTTACAGCCATTAGGATTAAGATTACTGAACAAACAAACAAAACAAGGGTTGACGCAGATGTGAAAAAAATTAGAATTTTGTGCATTGCTGGTGGGATTGTAAAACAATGCAGCTGCTGTGGAAAATGTTATGGTTAGTCTTCAAAAAATTAAAAATAGAATTACCATATGCTCCAGCAATTCGACTTCTGGGTATGAACCCAAAAGAGCTGGAAGCAGGGTCTCAAACAGGTATTTATACACCCATGTTCGCAGCAGCATTATTCACAACAGCCAAAAGGTGGAACATTTCAAGTATCCATCAACAGATGAAGGGATAAACAAAATGTGGTGTATACATGCCAAGGAATATCATTCGGCTTTAAAAAGAAAAGGAAATTTTGATATAGGGTACAACATGGATGAACCTTGAAGACATTATGCCAGGTGAAATAAGCCAGTCACAAAAGGAAAAATACTGTATGATTTTACTTATACGAGGTACCCGGGATAGTCAAATTCACAGAGAGGAAAAGAGGAACGGTGGTTGTCGGGGACTAGGGAAAGGAGGGAGGGGAGAGTTAATATTTACTGGAGACAGAGTTTCAGTGAGAACATCCACCGAATGAATGATGAAAACATTCTGGAGGTGGATGGTGGCGTTGGTGCACAATAATGTGAATTTACTTAATGCCACAGAAATATACACTTAAAACGGTTAAAATAATTCACTGTTTTTAGCTGTGATTTATAAGAGAATCAGTATATGAACTCTTCTTGGTTAATGGCAGTTAAGACGCAAAGCTCAAAATTTTGCCTCCTGGTCATGGCATGTTTAGTAATATCCCAGCATCTAAATTAATTAATTAATTAATCAATTAATTACAAGGGTGGGGGGGGGGGACACCTGAGTGGCTCAGCCAATTAAGCACCTGACTGTTGATTTTGACTCAGGTCACGATCTCTAGGCTCATGAGATCAAACACCAATGCCAGGCTCTGCACTGACAGCATAGAGCCTGCTTGGGATTCTCTCTCTCTCACCCTCTCTCTCTGCCCCTCCCCCACTCGGGGGCACAAGTGTGCATGTGCATGCACGTGCGCACGCTCTCTCTCTCTCTCTCAAAATAAATAAACATTTTTGAAAACCCAGAATTCTATTTCTGGTATCTTCACCTTCTTAAATGCTTCCGGTTAGGGGGTCTATCGATTATTCCATTTATTATAGTTTTATCATTGTTACATTTCATTCCAAGCCAGAAAACCATGCACTGCAGATTTCTTGGGTTTCGTTTGGTTTTGTCTGGGGACTTGGGGAGCGGGAAGAAGGAGGAGAAGTATGTGGATGTTTATCTAATTGGGCCATTTTTTAAGGAAAATATACAGATACGTGTTATTTATAGTATCTGGTGCCACACCGTCCCCAGCTTTGTAATTAAATTAGCTCCGCAAAGAAAACAGTTCACCTTACAACAAAATGCCTGATTCTGAGCCTGCCCCAGAGAGTCCTGATCGTTGCCGAGGGTTTAGGAAGACTCCTCTATGCTCCAGAGTACAAACACCACGCTGACATACTCCTGCCTCAACCCGGCTCACAGGATTGCGGCCCTAAGACACCACCCCACATCTCCGAGTATTTACTCCTGCGTAAGTAGGCCGCTTCCCTCTGAGGTGACTCAGTCAAGCTCACCTGCAGCCGTAAAACCAGGGAGACCCTGAGCGTCACCCCTCCCCACAAACGTCCTCACAATTACTTTCAAGCCCACTTTCTTTTTGAGCAAAACAATCCTTTATTCATAAAAGGGCAGTTCACAGCTTGGATTCCCTAGGCCTATACCTAGCAATTAATGGGTAACATTTACTGAGTACTTCCTATACGCCAGGCATTGTGCAAACCACTTTACACGGGCAATCCCATTTCAGCCAGGCACAGCCTCTGGGGTGGGGGCTATCATTATGTCCGTGTTATTGAGAAGAAAACTGGAGCTTTAGCATAGCTGGTATTAACAGATATGACCCTTGCGTCCCCAACCATCCTTCCCCCACACCGTGTCGCAAACGAGTTAGTAAAGGAAGTCAAAGAATATCTGACATTCTAAACAACCTAGCGCCAAGTCATATTCTCCCCACAAATAAATGCCTATACTGTATCATTAAGGTGTCAATTTCCCTGTTTTGCACTGAAATAACATCACGTCTGTGAGGAGCACTGGTTATCACATGCTGACAAAAAGTTTAAATCGGGTGTTAGTAAAAAATAGAGGGTAAGTGAACCAGTTCTTAGTAAATTCAGCCTGTTTCAAAGACCTATTTCTTCAGGCTGCAGCCTCCTGTGTTAGAGAATATTTTTCCAAAAGAGAAAAGCTAACTTACAATTTGGGAACTCCAAATACGAACACCCTTGGTTCAGTTAACAAGGAAGGAAATCCGGTAGAGAAAAAAAAAGAAAGTTAAGGAAGAGTAACAAGGCAGATAAGCAAAACAACTGCAAACATGTCAGGAGTTTAAGCAAAATTATTTATCTGGAGTTCTCATGTGGGGCGGGGCAAGGGCAAAAACACCAACTGGGTACAGAAGGCCAAAGTATATGCAGCTGTGTTTTCTGGTGTCATTAGTTCATAGACCCTCTTCATAGCGAGGAAAGTTGTCTAAACGGGATGGAAACGTCCCCTGTCCAACCCACAGATGTATGCGATGAAGGACTAAGGGACTGGAAGTTCAGGTCATTCTCATCATGCCAACGATTCTTCAAGACCGGGGCAACTGACCTGACGTCCCTGGACTTGGGTTTCTCTTCTAGAAAGCAGAAATAAGCATCACTAGCAACAAAACCTGTTTTGTTGGCTTCGAGGACTATGCGAGGTTTTAGATGTGAAGACGCCTCGGTAAAACTGTTTAGGTCACTACAAAGGCAACACACTATCTTTGCTGTTGTCAGTGTATGGTGGAGTGAACTGCAAGCTGATTGAATGCATTCAACTTAGCTGAAACAGTAAAAAGGAAGAAGACACATGGAAGATGAGGGACTCCCCTAAGTGTTGATTGATTTATATTATTAATGGAGCCCATCGGCAATACTCAAAAATCAATTTATTCGTGGTCCTGGAATATTTTTATGATATGCCTCCAGGTGTGCTTAGATTTGACTTCTAAAATTAATCATTACCCCACTGAAGGCAGAAGGAAGTGATCCAGGAGCATGTGATTATCCTGTTCCCAGTATCCACCTAGGGTTAAAAATGAGCCAGCATGACTCCCTCAAGTGGGCACGCCACACAGATAAGAAGAAGGTGAATGTCCTCGACTATATAATAATAGATCAAAATTAAACAGCAATACAGTTATTAGTTATCGGGTCCTATTTATACTTCTGTTCTTTGGTTTCCTTGAACTCTCTCCAATTAGTGTCTATCAGTAGAGGAGACTTACTCAAATTTCCATCCTTTTTATTTCTAAATAGAGAACATTTAGTTAACAAATAAATATCTTTCACAACAGAAATGAAAGTAGACCTTGAACTCATTAATTTGAAATCCTTCAGATGAGGAAAGTAGCCTCTGTCTACTCTTTAGCCATGGGAGGAACCTATATAATAAATGAATGAATGAATGAATGAATGAATGAATGAATAAATACATACATACATACATACATACATACATACATACATACCTATTTGGAGCATCGAGCCAATTCACAGATTTGGCTCTGTCCCAGGATGGGTACCCCATGATGAAGAATGCACTTTTCATGTTACTCTATAAAAAGCAAAAACTTTAGCCTAATTTGCTATGAATGAACATGATTGTTTTCAACTTCTCATTACTCTGAGTAAAATACGGTAACTGGACCTACCCTTTTTATAATAAGATCCCTAGCATTGGCTTTGATTAAAATTGTACTGAATTTATATAAATTCTAAACACAAAAGACTCCTTTGTAAAACTACCAAACTCAGATGCTGAGCAGATTATGAATGAATGAATTATGTGAATGAATGAGTCTTTCATAAGGTTAAAGGGCACCCACGTCATTTCTGAATCAAACATTTTGTGTGAATAAAGCCTTGTGAGTACGTACATTTTGGACAGGCATAAAATATTTTTATTCATAAAGACTTATACTGTAGAAATAATTAATTACTCAGATCTTAAAGATGGAGAAGACAGGATCTTCTGAAGCAGGAATTTAAGAGTATTTGACTCTAAAACAAAGGCCTGAGAACTCATTACTGACAGATTAGGTTGTTACCACTGATCACAAGGATTTTTGCTAACTATCCCCAGAGTTTGGACGGATATGAGTGGAATCATCCAGACAAAATGACTTCCTGTGATGAGCTGACCTTTGGGTAAACAGGCCTGGAAACATGCCGAAGGGACTGCAGAACAGCAAACACATATACAGTGTGCGGAAGGGGAGCACCAGCTCTTCTCCAGAATGCCTCACATTGTTTCCTTCGCTCCACAAGTAAAATCCACCTAGCTGAAATCATGCTTGTTGCATGTGAATAAAGGGAGTCATGGGATAAAGTAGGTGTTCCGAGATTAATCTGTCAGCAGTGGGACTGATGGGCTGACAGACAGAGACAAGAGGTAATGACAAGAACACAATACAGAGAGAGGAGGAGGAATGCATTCAAGGGAGAAACGTCAAGACTTAATAAGTGACTATTTATAGAGAGAAGATGAAGGAGAGAAAAGAGTCAAAGATGACTCCCCAGGTTCACTGTCAGATGGCTTGAAAAACAGCAGTGCCACTGGGGAAAAGGAGGAAGGCAGACGGACAGCTCTCTTCCCGACTGACCTGACTCTCAGATTGGGTGATGACACCAAGCCCAGGCAACTGCATCAAGCAGTTAAATGGTTCTGGTTTACTGCCTGGCTCCAGAGAGAAGGACAGTGGCCTACTCTGTTAACAAAGCCTGAGAATAAGTGAGACAGACTGACATTACTACAATAAAACCTTGGATTGCGGGTAACTTGTTCTGCTAGTGTTCTGCAAGACGAGCAAACATTTCTAATAAATTTTAACTTGATAAACAAGAGATGTCTCGCAATGCGAGTAGTATGTGACGCCGAATGTCACATGACCCCAGCTGAGCCAACGGTTCCTCTTTGCCTTCCTCTCTCGCTACGGGATTGTGGATGATCATCAATGCAATGTCACATTTCCTCGAAATCCTCAAAAGGAGGCAAAAGCAAGTGTCATTGGATAGGTTCCTTGTTAAAGTTGCATGAAAAGAAACAGATTCCAATGAGCCAATAGATAGCAGTGATTCCATTATGATAGTGAAAGTCGTTCTACACAACAACCCTCCTCTCTCGTCTCCCTCACACCAGTCACGAAGATTTTCAAAGATAAGTGCAGGTTAATTTTTTTATGTATTTTGTGTTTCCTTTATTATTGTGTATTATATTACAGTATTGTAATCATTTTTATATGACTATTTTTGGGTTGTGGAATGAATCATCTGAGTTTCTGTTATTTCTCATGGGGAAATTCACTTTGATATTCAAGTGCTTTGGATTACAAGCATGTTTCTGGAACGAATTATGCTCACAAACCAATGTTTTACTATAGTTACATAGTTAGCAGGAATAAATCAACCCCTATGCAGAAAGAGCAGGAAACATTACCTAGAAACACACACTGAAGCAAGACTTTGAATGGCACAGCTCAGCACAGACCGCTGAAAGGCACAGTGGCCATCAAATCAATCCAGGGTGAAGTGATCAAATACAGTCCAGACTACATGGGACCAAAGGATCAAAGAAACATCTCTAGGGCCCAAGCAAGAATCAGAAACGAGGAAGGCTGGGTGTTCAGCAGCAAGGAGTGGGGAGACTGAAGTCAACAGCGTGTGCTAACCCCATGTAAAGAGGAGTGACTCCCACCCAAGAATCACCCCACCCCATCTTCTACCATATACACTACTTCTTCCTCAAGTATTTGTCAATCCCTGACATCTTTGTGTCACTGTTGCTGGTGCTGCCCTTGCTATGTTTATGGTCTATCTTCTGCCACCAGAAGGGGAATTCCCTGAGGAGCCACAGAACTGACACTCAATCAACATTCCACCGACAACGTGCTCACCTCCTGACTTCGCAGGGCTTCACCATCTCAGTTGGAATATCCAAACCCCTTGACTTTCACACTCACCACTGACCACTCCCATGGACCCTAGTCTCTCTCCTGCATGTGCTTCGTGAAGGATAAGACATGGGTTCAAATCCTGGCTCTGTCTGCTACTGACTAGCTGTTTGTTCTTTACAAAGACACTAACTATAGATCTCAACTGCAAAAAAAGAAAGAAAAAAAAAAGAAGAAAAAGAAAAAAAAACAGTTGAAAACAACTGGAAGAAACACACACACACACAAAATTGTTAACTTGTGATTTGTCTTCTCATAAGTAAATACATTTGCACCTGATTTTTAATAAATAAATAAGTTTATTTATTTCACTGTGAAGGAAATAAATACTGCCACATCTATAAGCATGTACATTACTGGGTTTTTAGAGGAATTAGTGAGTTTCTTTTTAATTGACTACAAACAACACTAATGCCTAATGATTTTGAATTTCCCACACTTGGGTTTCCCCTTCTTTTTTTTTATTTAAATGTTTTTATTTATTTTTGAGACAGAGAGAGACAGAGCATGAGCGGGGAAGGGCGGAGAGAGAGGGAGACATAGAATCTGAAGCAGGCTCCAGGCTCTGAGCCGTCAGCACAGAGCCTGACACGGGGCTCGAACTCACAGACCGCGAGATCATGACCTGAGCCGAAGTCCAATGCTTAACCAACTGAGCCACCCAGGCACCCCGGTTTCCCCTTCTTACACCCACCGCACCAAACTCCCCACTGCCTCCAAACAGGCCAGAGCCTTTGCCTGCTGACTCTGTAGGTGTCCTTCACCCTCCACCCTCCACCCCCTCTCCACCTCCTGAAAACTTACCTCCTAACTGCTCCTTAGGGCCAGCTCAATTGTTTCTTCCTCCATGAGGTTTTCTTGGACTTTCCTGGGTGCCCACAGATTTTTGTTCTTACAACTGGCAACTGCACTGACACGAACCACTCACCACCAACTGCCTTGTTTCTGATGCCCATTCAATTATGAGCAATGGTAGGGACTGGGCGTTACTCTTTGCCACTTCTTTCAGAGTCTAGCACCGTGCCTGATCCCTAACAGGTACTCAAGGGGCACTGTGGTGTCTCAGTCAATTAAACATCCGACTCTTGGTTTTGGCTCAGGTTATCATCTCCCGATTCATGGGTACGAGCCCTGCATCAGGTTCTGTGCTAACGGTGCAGAGCCTGCTTAAGATTCTCTCCCTCTCTCTCTGCCCCTCCCCTGCTTGTGCTTGCTTGCTGGCTCTCTCTTTCTCTCTCTCAAAAATAAATAAATAAACATTAAAAAAAGAAAAGAGTTACTCAATAAATGTTTGCTGAACCAAGCAGAACTGAATGTCTAACAGATGTAAATCTGATTTATTGGAAACCATGAGTGGATACACTTCTTATTCCACCATTGAGAACTAACCCACAGCAATAACAAAAACTACCACGTGGTCAGCTCTTGATTATCCACATTAATGGTTAATAATGGGTGACAGTGATAGGGATGATCTAAGAACTGTTGATATAGATGATTTCACTATTTTAGGTAATGTAAATATATAGCGAGTGTGATTTATCCAGCACTAAAAACTCAAGATCAAAATTATCTCTCCTACTGATATGTCACTATGCCAAAAATTCTCAACAGTAACATGAGGATCTTTTGAATGCCAATTCGATTATAACATGAAATTTCACAGAAAGCACTGTACTCTTTCTATCATATGAGTGTCCAATCCTCAATTCATTCAACAGCTATTTAGTGACAGCCTACAACATGCCAGGAATTACATACAAAACCATTACAAGCTTGAACTTTATATACTACGATTTTGTAATAACTGCTTAGGAACACCTGGAAAACCGGGACAGAACGGTGAGGCCAGCACAAAAGTTTGTAATATCATATAACCTAATGGTCACCGCCGTAGGAATTCTGAGAAAGGACCCTGTAACTCATTCTGCTGTCCCACACCAAGCACAAGGGAGCAGCTGGCTTCTGGATGGTGAGGAAATGTGGAACCAGCCTTGTTCTGCATTAGAGTGGGATGTAATAACGATCATCATGATCTAAACTCATTTAAACATCTCTCTTTTCTCTCTTCAATCTGGGGTGGTGGAGAGTAGATCTGATAAGGAGAACAACTTTTGTTTCTCTGAACTGCTGCTAGACTTTTTACAGCATAAGAACCCTGCTCCCACCCAGAGTCCAGACATTTAGATAAGGGCTCGAGTGTAGGATTCCCAACTGGCAATGAGGACGGAATATGGGCAGAGTTTGTATCCCATACGATTACTCTGAGCCGCAAATGGCTTATGAACTTCCTCTCCCAGACTGCTCAGTCTCCCTAGGAAGGAACCATTACCCACTAGTGGTCTGTGGAGTTGCTTTGTGCAGCTATGTATTGCTCCTGCCAGGTACTGTCTCGAGTCCCCACCCTAAATTGAGAGTGCTGTGCAAGGTCAGACTCTGCCACAGAGAACAACCAGCAGAACTCAATCTGAGGTGGATGGGTTTCCCATTAGTCTCTAAACGAGACCCCACTGTGTGTTGGGTCTGGAGATGTTGGGCTATGATTATACGCAAAAGTTCAGCATTGAGCCAAGGTGAGATAACTAAGGATGATCCTTCAGGCAGGGACCAGGGGCTCCAGCTATCAGGTCCTAGGAACTAAGGAGAGTTTCCCTAGGTCAGTGCCAAAAGGGGAGGCAGGCTGCTGGGCCCAGTGCATCAGTAATCAGGACCACGTGCCGAGCGTGGGAAACCAGCCCTATCCCGTGACATCTCTACCAGGGGCATCATGGCACCCAGGTGAGCAAACACTATCAAGGCAAGCTTCTTCTACATTGCTGCATTCCTGGCTGCTGTCACAGATTGTCCCCAACTCCCTGGGACACCAGAAGTCCCATGCCTGCCATGGTGCAGCAAAACAAATTCTCAATTAAGTAGGGCTCCCAAGCATCTGGTACCAGCCCCTCCCAAGTTCCCAGAAGAGGTCAGATTCTTGTAAGACCCCTGCTCAAATGGCTTAGGTTTTACTTAGCACAGTGGCATACATATATGCCTAATCACTAATGCTACGTTCTTGGGGCTTGGGGGCTTTCCCCGGTACACTGGCTAACATTTCACTAGTGGAGGTGGACCCCAACTCCTTGGAAGTTGACTGGGATACCCTAGCAAAGGAGGCAGCAGCCTATGAGCCAGGGGAAAAAATAACCTCTGTCCCAGGTGTCCCCTGTTATTACCCATCATGCCAAAACATTGAATGACAATCAGCATGAATGAAAAACAGAGACACCTAACTATACCATGATACAAATGAAACATTTTCTAGAAAATTTTGTCCAAAGGAAGGAGAAGAAGGGCACTGATTGGCTCTTATGAGTCTTTGGAACTGGCCTCAAGCTTTTGCCTACAGCAGCTGAGATGCACCAGCTGGCTAGAGTGGTCAAAGACCCCAAAATTCGTAATTTGTTTAAAAATCCCAAAGTAGTGAGGGCCCTTAGAGACATCTTAAAGAACCCCCAGATTTTTCACCACAGCAGGGGCACTCCCAAATGCATTAAGCCACTAGGAGAGGAGACACAAATGAAACAAAAAAAGGGGGGGATGGGTTCTGAGGAAGAGACCACCCCACACCTCCAGAGTCCACAGGAATAAGGAGGAAGACACTGCCTCTCCTCACTTGGATTTTTATAGTTTGGCATGGGGCCCATCTGCCTGTTGCGTTATCACCAAGTTTAGGGTCACTACCAGTAGGCAACTCTAGACGAAGCGCACCTCCTCTTATGTCAAATTGGGATGGTTTGATGGGTATATCATTTTGCTGAGTATCATGGTCTCACGGGCTCCCTGACCATTTCCAACCCAGAGGAGATGCCCTTAGGGCCATAATCTAAGTTCTTCTTAAACGGCAACCCACCCCCCCAGGCATAAGAACATGCTATTACAACTCACAGAACTGTCAGACACAATACAACAGGCTTTAGACTGCTTCAGTGCTGTAGCAAGACATGAAAAAGAATTTTCCTGAAGCCAAAAACGTGTTTGCTAGTAAAGGTGAACAGAACCCACTGCTCCCTCAGCCAGGAAGCCAATGGAGGAGCTCTAGGGGATTTGGGGGTTCCTGGGACTCTTTTCAGTCCTCACCGACAGGTAGTGCCTTGACCCATCCCCCTCCCTCTTGAGATGACCATCAGGCCTCACTGTATTGGCCACTCTACTCCAGAGATCACCAATCACAATCCCTGATGATTTAATCTCTGCACAGCCCAAAAATAAGTTAGAAGCCTTTGCTCGGGCACTGAGGGCACTTCAAGGGACTGTCGGCCGTCCCCTACAAACCCCAATGAGGGCAGATGCCATCGCCCCTCAGAACGCTCCAGGCCCAGCGGCAGGATCCAGGGTCCCATGCCCTCATCTCTGAGAGGGGCTGCCAATGCCCCTGCCCTAGGCACCCTGAACTTGTCCCTCCTCTGGGGACTTCCCTAATTATCCATTATGACACACATACCAGACATTTTACCACTTTCATTGACATTGGAGCCCAAATTATAGTGCTGCTCAGGAATCCCTCCAAACATAAGCCAGGGACAAGGAGTAACAGGATAGTACAAGGTATTCGTTTTCTATTGGATGTCACTACTGGAACAATATTTATGAAAAATCTTTTAATGGTGATGGCCCCTTTGGCCCTACCCTTTCCTGTTATAGGTGTGGTTGCCTTGACATGCCATTGTGCCATCTGGAACAAACCCAAATTCTTGATCTTTCTAGTGGGAGCTGTATACCGGAGTCCATATGACTGCTAGCTCCCAATTAAGATGTTAAATGCCCCCCAAATATCTCTTGTGACAGGGGACAGAGGGACAGCAGTCTATAATTCAAGATTTATTAAAGGAGGAAGTCATTAAACACACCATTTCTCCTTTCAATTCTCCCATCTCGCTGATATTAAAGCCCACTACTAATGAGTGGTGTCTTACAGCCAACTACTGAAATTTAAATGCTCAGGCGCCCCCTGTTATGAGAGCTCAGGCTCCCATTCTCAACATTTTCCAGTTAACTGAGGACATCCAGAGGGCTCCAGGGCACTACTTTGCCATGATGGATCTAGCTAATACGTTGTGTTCAGTATCAGTCACTGAGGAGTGCCAATGGCATTTCACCTTCACGTTTGAAGGCACCCAAAATACCTTCACCTGGCTGCCTATGGGCTATCTTAACAGCTGGCTATTGCCCATAGTCTTGGCCAGCAAGACCTGAATACCCTCACAGTGTCACTTGCACCACCTGGTGTTGTAATGATGACATTTTAATGTAGGGCCCCTCGGAGGATGGGGTGGGAGAGGCCCCAACACAGCTGGTGACCCACCCACACCATAGAGGGTAGGCTACTGCCCCACATAAAATTCAAGGACAAGCCACAACTGTTTAATTTTTGAGTACTAACTGGTCCTCTAAATGCCGAGAAATTTCCTTTGTGGTTAAATGTGAGTTAGTAACTCCTCAGCTCTCCATCATACTATGGCAAGTCCAACGTGTCTTATCCTATTTTGGAGACAACACATCATTCTTAAACCCATTTATGCAGTTACATGCAAATCCCCCACATTTACTGGGGAGAGACTCAACAACAGCCTTACCGCTGGCACAAAGATCAATTCATCAGTTGACCCCCAGATCCCCACAGCTCCTCCTCCTGGGTTGAGGCACTGGCCACCATGGACTATGCATCTTGGAGTCTATGAACTAAACACAGCTCCTCCTGGCTGCCTTACGGGCTTCTGCACCTTATGGCTGCCTTCCACAGCTACCCACTACACCCCCTTAGAACATCAAATTCTGGCCGCTTGTTGGGCTTTGATAGAAACAGAGGCCTTCCAAGGAGAGAATCGTGAAAGCAGCAAGGGAAAAAAAGTCCTTAACCTACAAGGGAAGACAGATCAGGTTTGCAGCAGACCTACCCACAGAAACTTGGCAGCCCAGAAAGGAGTGGCAGGATATACTCAATGTGCTGAATCAGAAAATATGCAGCCAAGAACTCTTTATCCAGCAAGGCTGTCATTCAAAATAGGAGAGATAAAAAGTTTTCCAGACAAATAAAAATTAAAGGAGTTTGTGACCACTAAACTAGCCCTGCAAGAAATTTTAAGGTGGACTCTCTGAGGGGAGAAAAGATGAATAAATAAATAAATAAATAAATAAACAAATAAATAAATAAATACCAAAAGCAACAAAGATTAGGAAGGACCAGAGAACACCACCAGAAACTCCAACTCTACAAGCAACAGAATGGCAATAAATTGATATCTTTCAGTACTCACTCTAAATGTCAATGGACTAAATGTTCCAATCAAAAGACATAGGGTAACAGAATGAATAAGAAAACAAGATCCATCTATATGCTGTTTACAAGAGACCCACTTTAGACCTAAAGACACCTTCAGATTGGCAGTAAGGGGATGGGGAACCATCTATCACACTAATGGTCGCCAAAAGAAAGCCAGAGTAGCCACACTTATATCAGACAATCTAGATTTTAAAATAAATACTGTATCAAGAGATGAAGGGCATTATATCATAATTAAGCGGTCTATCCACCAAGAAGACCTAACAATTGTAAACATTTATGCACCAAATGTGGGAGCACCCAAATATATAAATCAATTAATCACAAACATAAAGAAACTCATTGATAGTAATACCATAATAGTAGGAGACTTCAACACCCCACTCACAGCAATGGACAGATCATCTAATCAAAAAAATCAACAAGGAAACAATGGCTTTGAATGACACACTGGACCAGATGGACTTAACAGATATATTCAGAATGTTTCATCCTAAAGCAGCAGAATATACATTCTTCTCCAGTGCACATGGAATGTTCTCCAGAATAGACCACATACTGGGACACAAATCAGCCCTCAGTAAATACAAAAAGATCGAGATCATACCATGCATACTTTCAGACCACAACACTATGAAACTCGAAATCAACCACAAGAAAAAATTTGGAAAGGTAACAAATACTTGGAGACTAAAGAACATCCTACTAAGGAATGAATGGGCCAACCAAGAAGTTAAAGAGGAAATTAAAAAGTATATGGAAGCCAATGAAAATGATAACACCACAACCCAAAACCTCTGGGACGCAGCAAAGGCGGTCATAAGAGGAAAGTATATAGCAATCCAGGCCTTCCTAAAGAAGGAAGAAAGATCTCAGACACACAACCTAACCTTATGCCTTAAAGAGCTGGAAAAAGAACAGCAAATAAAACAAAACCGGCAGAAGACAGGAAATAATAAAGGTTAGAGCAGAAATCAATGTTATCGAAACCAAAAAAACAGTAGAACAGATCAATGAAACCAGAATCTGGTCCTTTGAAAGAATTAACAAAATTGATAAACCACTAGGCAGTTTGATCAAAAAGAAAAAGGAAAGGACCCAAATAAGTAAAATCAAGAATGAAAGAGGAGAGATCACAACCAACACAGCAGAAACAAAAACAATAATAAGAGAATATTATGAGCAATTATATGCCAATAAAATGGGCAATCTGGAAGAAATGGACAAATTCCTAGAAACATATACACTACCAAAACTGAAACAGGAAAAAATAGAAAATTTGAACAGACCCATAGCCAGTAAAGAAATCAAATTAGTAATCAAAAATCTCCCAAAAAACAACAGTCCAGGGCCAGATGGCTTTCCAGGGGAATTCTACCAAACATTTAAGGAAGAGTTAACACCTATTCTCTTGAGCTGTTCCAAAAAATAGAAATGGAAGGAAAACTTTCAAACTCTTTCCATGAGGCCAGCATTACCTTGATTTCAAACCAGACAGAGACCTCACTAAAAAGAACTATAGACCAATTTCCCTGATGAACATGGATGTGAAAATCCTCAACAAGATATTAGCCAACCAGATCCAACAATACACTAAAAAAATTATTCACCATGACCAAGTGGGATTTTATAGCTGGGATGCAGGACTGGTTCAATATCCACAAAACAATTAATGTGATTCATCACATCAAAAAAAGAAAGGACAAGAACCATATGATCCTCTCAATAGATGCAGAAAAAGCATTGGACAAAATACAGCATCCTTTCTTGATAAAAACCCTCAAGAAAGGAGGGACAGAAGGATCATACCTCGAGATCATAAAAGCCATATATGAACGACCCAACGCTAATATCATCCTCAACAGGGAAAAACTGTGAGTTTTCCCCCTAAGGTCAGGAAGAAGACAGGGATGTCCAATCTCGCCAGTTATTCAACATAGTATTGGAATCTTAGCCTCAGCAATCAGACAACACAAAGAAATAAAAGGCATCCAAATCGGCCAGGAGGAGGTCAAACTTTCACTCTTCACAGATGACATGATACTCTATATGGAAAACCCAAAAGATTCCACCAAAAAACTGCTAGAGCTGATTCATGAATTCAGCAAAGTTGCAGGTTATAAAATTAATGCACAGAAATCGGTTGCATTCCTATTCACCAACAATGAAGCAACAGAAAGAAAAATCAAGGAATCAATCCCATTTACAATTGTACCAAAAACCATAAAATACCTAGGAATAAATCTAACCAAAGAGGTGAAAAATCTATACACTGAAAACTATAGAAAGCTTATGAAAGAAATTGAAGAAGACACAAAAAAAATGGAAAAAGATTCCATGTTCCTAGATAGGAAGAACAAATATTGTTAAAATATCAATACTACCCAAAGCAATCTACATATTCAATGCAATTCCTATCAAGATAACATAAGCATTCTTCATAGAGCTAGAACAAACAATCCTAAAATTTGTATGGAACCAGAAAAGACCCCGAATAACCAAAGAAATCTTAAAAAAGAAAAACAAAGCAGGAGGCATCACAATCCCGGATGTCAAGCTATACTACAAAGCTGTAATCACCAAGACAGTATGGCACTGGCACAAGAACAGACACTCAGATCAATGGAACAGAATAGAGAACCCAGAAATGGACACACAAAAGTAGGACCAATTAATCTTTGACAAAGCAGGAAAGAATATCCAGTAGAATAAAGACAGTCTCTTCAGTAAGTGGTGCTGGGAAAACTGGACAGCAACATGCAGAAGAATGAACCTGGACCACTTTCTTACACCATACACAAAAATAAACTCAAAATGGATAAAAGACCTAAATGTAAGACAAGAAGCCATCAAAATCCTTGAGGAGAAAGCAGGCAAAAACCTCTTTGATCTTGGCTGAGCAACTTCTTACTCAACACGTCTCTGGAGGCAAGGGAAACAAAAGCAAAAATGAACTGTTGGGACTCATCAAAATAAAAAGCTTCTGCACAGCGAAGGAAACAATCAGCAAAACTAAAAGGCAACCAACAGAATGGGAGAAGATATTTGCAAATGACATATCAGATAAAAGGTTAGTATCCAAAATCTATAAAGAACTTATCAAACTCAACACCCCCCAAAAAAATAATACAGTGAAGAAATGAGCAAAAGACATGAATAGACACTTCCCAAAGAAGACATCCAGATGGCCAACCGACACATGAAAAAATGCTCAACCTCACTCACCATCAGGGAAATACAAATCAAACCATAATGAGATACCACCTAACACCTGTCAGAATGGCTAACGTTAACAACTCAGGCAACAACAGATGTTGATGAGGATGAGGAAAAAAAGGCTCTCTTTTGCATTGTTGGTGGGAATGCAAGCTGGTGCAGCCACTCTGGAAAACAGTATGGAGGTTCCTCAAAAAACTAAAAATAGAACTACCCTACGACCCAGAAATTGCACTACTAGGTATTTATCCAAGGGATATAGGTGTGTTGTTTCAAAGGGACACATGCACCCCAATGTTTACAGCAGCACTATCAACAATAGCCAAAGTATGGAAAGAGCCCAAATGTCCATTGATGGATGAATGGATAAAGAAGATGTGGTATGTATATACACAATGGAGTATTACTCGGCAATCAAAAAGAATGAAATCTTGCCATTTGCAACTACATGGATGGAACTGGAGGGTATTATGCTAAGCGAAATTAGTCAGAGAAAGACAAAAATCATATGACTTCACTCATATGAGGACTTTAAGAGACAAAACAGATGAACATAAGGGAAGGGAGAAAAAATAAGATAAAAACAGGCAGGGGGACAAAACATTAAGAGACTCTTAAATATGGGGAAGAAACAGAGGGTTATGGGAGGGGGTATGGGAAGGGGGATGGGCTAAATGGGTAAGGGGCATTAAGGAATCTATCCTGAAGTCATTGTTGCACTATATGCTAACTAATTTGGATGTAAATTTTAAAAAATTAAATTAAAAAACAAAGGAAAGAAACAGAGGCTTTTGTGGGAATGGAGCCTGTTGTCCTTTATACCCACATTACCATTATGACATGGACAAGGGATGCCTCCCAATGGAGACTCACACAGCTATAAATGCCTCTCTGCTAAAACGGGAATGGTTCCTTCAGAAACAGATTAAACCTGATGTGACAGGTCTTTCCAAATTACAGGAGGATGTGACTTCCCCATTCCTCAGTCCTCTCGGTCCCCTTGAAGAACTGACGCACAGTGTGTTCACTGCCTTAGTCCCTGGTGACCTGGGATAACCCCTGGGAAGAGCTGATGGAATGAGAAGGGGAGTCTGTGTATTTCCCCGATGGCAGCACCACCACTGTACCCAGTGGAGCCTTCTGGAGAACGACAACATACTATCCTGCCAGCAGCACCACACTTACCAAAGATGGCCAGTCGGGTCAACTCAGCTCGCTGAGCTTGTAGCAGTACAAATGGCTGTGCAGAGTGCCATTGCCCATGACAAGCCTCTTGTCCATATTTTTACTGACTCGTGGGAGGTTGCTAATGGACTAGAGTTTTGATCAGGCCAATGGCAGCAGGACAATCTTCCCACTCAAGGCCATCCCATTGGGGGTGTCCCAATTTGAAGGGACATTGGCCAGGCACTAGTCATGATTAAGGTTACCCACGTTTCAGCACATTCAAAGCTCCAGCACATTCAAGCTCCAGGAGTTGTCTTTAACTGAAAGGTGGATGCCCTGGCTAGGTCACTACCCAGTTGGAGCTCAGCCACCAACTCTTTACCAGTGAGTCCACCGGCTCCACCTGCTCCACCCGCCATTACCAAACTACAGCCCCTCTCCCCGCCCCCCCCCCCCCCACATACACACATGCATCAATCAATTGTTGGCTCCACCATTCTGACCTTTCTTAGTCACCACTTCCATGCTCCTTATTCCCTGGCCAAAGGGTCCCTTATCTCTTCAGGTCATGGGGGAGCTGCTGCCATAATGACCTGGGCCCACCAGAGGGCATTCCGCTTGTTCTGAATGGCAAATTATGCTCCTAAACCAAAGACCGCACACTGCCCTGTCATGCTGCGGTTCTGGAAGAGGACCACTCTCTTCGCCTCCGGGGGTTAATTTCATAGGGCCATTCCCTCTGTCAGCAGGCACTATCCACTTGACAATTAGCGTATGGGTAGTTCTACTGGCCTATTGCTTGCTACACCTCTCTGTAGAGGTGGCAGGTAATCTCTTTCTTTTCTAAGTACATCCTGTCCCCATTTGGCCCTCCAGACACCACTGACACAGATCAAGGATCTCATTTTATTGCCCATATAACACCGCACTGGGCTCTCCTACAGGGTATCCAGTGGTACTTTCATCTCCCAAGTCGCCCCTTAAGTTACAGGGTAGTAATTGGACTCCTAAATGGACTTTCTGGCTGCCAGGGCACTTACCACTTTAAACTCTAGGCCATACGGCCAGCATGATCATCATACCAACTGGGCTCACCAGGCCATGCTGCCTGTGACTGTGATCGTGGGGGAATTTGATGCCTTCAGCTTACAGGACAATATTACCTACATTTTTCCCAACAGTTCTGAGTCCCGTCACAGACTTAAAATGTTGACCATCTCACCTTCCAAAATTCCTTGGCAACCCAATCAGGGGCAAGGGGGCTATGACCCTCTGGTCATAGTTAGTCCTGGCCCATAAGAACATCGACCCACTGTGCTGCTGCTGGAGCACACTTACCTGCTTGACATGCAAATCCCGCCTGAGATTCCAAGGTATGGTGGCTTTAGTGGAGGGCTGCTTTGTCCTAACCATACCTCCCCAAAGGAGGTGGAAATAATTGCACCAAGACCCACTAAAGGGATGGCGTGGAGCTCTAAAAGGGGGGTGGTGGGGGGAGAGGCACTCAGGCTGGTTGACACCAGCATGAGGAGATGACAGCATGGCGATACGATTACACCACTTGGCCCTACCCCGCTTTGGAGGAGGCTACCAATGAACTGTTGACCCACAACAACCCCTTAATAAATCTTCACATGGGGCAGTCAGTGGGGAGGTGCAAAACTATAAAATACAGATGCTCACTGCTGCTGGCCTTATGGGCCTTGAGTGCCCTCCGGGTCATAGGGCTTCTCCTCAACCCAGAGAAGCAACACTACAAAGTCACCGGACCATAAAGCACTCACTCACAATTGCATCCCAGCATGGAAGGACAGCACGTGTTGGAAGTCAGCCCTTAGAGGTGTGGCACCCAAAAGCCACCAGGTATGGATGTTAGCTTAAAGGCCAC
This sequence comes from Neofelis nebulosa, assembly GCF_028018385.1. Taxonomy (NCBI): domain Eukaryota; kingdom Metazoa; phylum Chordata; class Mammalia; order Carnivora; family Felidae; genus Neofelis; species Neofelis nebulosa. The sequence continues at coordinate 29,774,479 of NC_080783.1, forward strand.
CAGCCCTGCTTACATGTTCACAGATATCCTGACCTCTGGGTACTGGCCATTACATTGCCCTGATTTCAACCCTAATTGGCTGACAGGCTTATGTAGTTCAGACTCATCTCTGGTAATAGAGAGCCAAACATTAAATTGTTGGGACCATATAACTAAGTTTTCTTTAAACCAAGCTACACATGTGCCTCCAACCCTTACTACTTATGGATGGAGACCTCCTTGGAGAAGGGTACTGCCTAATTATTTACAAGGTGCACCCAACGACCCCTCAGACTTACTGAGAATTTGTGATACTAGTAAGTGCTCTTGATGGTTCAAGCAAACCTTAATCTGGGCACCCCAAATCTCTGCAACCTTATTAGACCCCTTGATCCCTCAGTTCCCCTCCTGGGTAACTACCTGAGAGAGCCACCCCTCTCTCTGGGATGGCTCCCTCCACCGGTGGCAACGCTGGAGATGACAACACCCAAGCCCACAACGTCATGGGACACAACCTCATCCCAAACACCGCCTCTGCAACCTTCCACTATGGCAGAGATGACACCCAGAAAAGACACAGCAGACTTGGTTGAGGAACTGAACACCTGTTTATCTAAACTCCCTAGTGATGACCCCCTTGGGGGGTATTTTGCAGTTAACAACATGTTTACCCCAGAACCTCTTGCTTACCACAATGCTGGCTGCTCAGGTGTGGGGTGGGACTCTGGCTGCCAAGCTGCTCTCTGCTGCGCCTATGAGTTTGGGAAGGCCAAGGTATGCGTCCATCTCACAACCTTATGGGAGCCCTTTTAAACACTTCACTTGGTTGCCTGCCTTCCCCACACCCATTAGATTGGCCCACATTATGCATCCTCCTGGGACTCAGTGAATTTAACTTCCATTGAGAGGACCCCTTCCTGACTGCAGATCCTGCCACCTCCGCAGCATCCCCTTCTACACCGACTGGAAGGACCACAGTTACAGGGTCACCTCTCTACACCACCCTGGGGGGACCCTCCCACACAGCCACTACTCAGAGCTCCTGTTCAAGCCCTCCAATATAGTCTTAATATATTTACACAATGGACAGAAATCAAGCTCATTTTGGGGGGCTGCTGTAACTGCTGGGCATGTTACCGAGCTCAGCAAAGGCTATTTCCCAAGTTTCTACTCAGCTGATTTATTGACTCGGCCCCCATTCGCCCAACAGAAGGCACTCAACCAGTCCCTGCAGCTTGCCCGCAGCTCTCCGTGGTGCTCAACTGCTCCCATGCCGGACACTTTGCGAGACAGCATGTGGCACCTGCAGGAGTCTGTCCGCATGTGCCCTTTACAATCCTCCATATCTGCCCCAGGCACCGACACCACACGGATGAATGCGACCTGCACTTTGTCCCAAGGAGCACAGTCCCCGTGGTCTTGGTTCTTCCCTCAACCTCCAATACATCTGCATCCCTGCTGGCCCCTGGGAAATCCTGTCTGTCTATATACGTGTACTATGGTCTCCCCAGGACTACCCTCACAAACCACTAAGCAGAACCCTCAGTCTGTCTTCCTGCCTCCCTCGCATCAACAGTGTGCAGGGTTCATCCCCATTACGTCAGGTGCAGGCCTGCTACTATCTCTCATAGGGACTAGAGAAGGCACTGCTGAATCAGGCACCCAAAAGCAAATTATTAAGGCACACACCCACCGGCCAGCAACTCCGGCTGAATACATTGGGCTGTTACACCAAACCCGAGTCTTTTTAAAGAAGTTTTTTAATGTTTATTTATTTATCTTTGACAGAGACAGAGACAGAGACAGAGTGAGGGCAGGGGAGGGGCCAGAGGGAGAGAGGGAGACACAGAATCCAAAGCAGGTTCCAGGCTCTGAGCTGTCAGCACAGAGCCCGATGCGGGGCTCGAACCCATGCACCGTGAGACCGTGACCTGAGCCAAAGTCAGATGCTTAAGCGACTGAGCCACCCAGGCGCCCCACCAAAACTTCGTTGTTAATGCAACAACAACATGATTCTTTAGCAGAGGTGGTTTTGTATAACCGTTTAGCTTCAGATTACTTATTGGCCGAGGAAGGAGGTATACGCGCTGTAAACGGAATCACCCGCTGCATGTATATCAGTAATTCTGGACAAATTCTGGGAAACTTACAAAAGATGGCCCAACAGGTACAAGTGTTTCATAACCTCACCCAAGCGTTTTACCAAACAAATACCTTAACCTTATTCAAGGGCTTTATTTTCTTGGCTGGATCTCAACAAGAGAAGGGAATGGTTATGGACAGGATTTCAAACTGTCATGTGTCTACTGACATTTTGCTTTGTTCCAATGTTCATGGGTTACGTGACCAAAACTCTGCCTGTGCCTTTTAATATCTCCACCATCCTGGCAGTGCCTAAAATTTTTCCTAAAGATTAATTCCTAAGCAGCACAGGGTCAATTGTGATGAGAAAAACAACTTTTTTGTTGTTGTTTCTGAGCTGCTGCCTAAGCATTTTATAGCCTGATAACCCTGCTCACACCCAGAGTCTGGACATTTAGATAAGAACTTGAGTTCAGGATTCCCACTCTCAGTTCCCACTTTGGTTTTCCCAGGGCACCTTTTAAAATAACCACTTAGGGGGCACCTGGGTGTCTCAGTAGGTTATATGTCCAACTGTGGATTTCGGCCCAGATCATGATCTCACGGTTCATGGGATTGAGCCCTGCACCAGGCTCTGTGCTGACAGCACAGAGCCTGCTTCGGATGGTGTCTCCCCCTCTCTGCCCCTCCCCTGCTCATGCTCTTTCTCTCAAAATAAATAAATAAACATTTTTTAAAATAAAAAATAAAATAGAATTAGCATTTAGGAGTTAAGCCCTTGAAAACTTAGTGACCTCGGCCCCAAATGCCTCATAAGTAACAGGTGCTTGCTGCTCTCTCTGCTGTCTATGTCCTGCTCATCGTGACTTGGGACGGAGGACTGCTCAGGTGCTTGGGGACCTACCTGTCAACCCCTGTGTGGGTGGCTTGTGCCCCCTCATTCTGCATATTCTTAATTCCACACACCAGCTCTGGCTCCCCACAACAGGGAAGGTAACAAAAGATTGAGCTGTGTGCAGGCCAACTAAAGTCAAAGGAGGTGACATTTCTTTTCCCTAGACTCTGTGCTATACATAGTGTACCTCTTCCATCCCTTCCCAACAGGAAGAGAAAAGAATCCCAAGGGAGCAGGATACAGGGTAAGTAATTTGTTACTAAAGGAAAGTTCCGCAAAAAGGTCTAAAAGGGAAAGAATACACCATCCTAAATATACTTCTTTGACATAAGAACTATTTTAGTCTGATTATTTCTAAGAAACAGCAGACACAGGAGAAGTTCTGAAAACCAGAGCACAAGTTACCCTTCTGTAAGAGTGGTTTCCATTTTATAAGAACTCTCCATTTGTAAGGGTCTCTCTCTCTCTCTCTCTCTCTCTCTCTCTCTCTCTCTCTCTGGAAGACAATGATTCTAAGCATCTAGAAACTCTCATCAATGGAGAAAGCAGAGTCTTCTCTCACCACTTACTGTGTTTTTCCTGATAGCTTCCCACAACTGGATCCCCACCCACCCACCTCCAACATCTTCTTTTGTCTTTAGCTGAAGATATTATCTAAGGTAGTGACTTGGGCAATTCTGAAGAGTTACTCAGTTTTCCTGGGTCTCCCCCATGCATATAGGAGGTACACATGTTATAAAACTTCTGTTTGTTTTCCTCCTGTTAAGCTGTCTTTTATTGCAGGGTGTGGCTCAGCCCAGAACTTAGAAGGGTAGAGGGAAATTTATTTTTCCTCTTCTACAGGCTCATTAACTTTCTTAGGAACAGATCTCATAGGATTATCTCAGAATGAATGAATGAATGAGTGAGTGAATGAATGAATCCAAATTGTTTCTCCCTCTTTTTAAATGTATGTCCATTTAATTAATATATTGCATTAGTGGTTCATAAAATGCTTGCGTTTAGTAATCATCCATTTTTGCTTATAAATATCTTGGGGCACCTGGGTGGCTCACTCAGTTAAGTGACCAACTGTGGCTCTGGTCATGATCTTGCAGTTTGCGAGTTCAAGCCCCACATCAGGCTCTCTGCTATCAGCACAGAGCCAGCTTCAGATCCTCTGCACCCCCACTCTCTCTGCCCCTCCCCGACTTGCGCACGCTAGCTCGCTCTCTCTCTCTCTCTCTCTCAAAAATAAACATTAAAAAATAAAAAAAGGTAAGTCTTGGTAACAAAGCAAAACTAAATGTTTCCATTTCAGACCCTGAAACTTCTACAAGGTGGTAAACTGACTTCCTAGTAAGGAAAAATTTACACTAATTCATCAGAAAATAAAACTGTCTATAAAGAAACTTGAATTGGGGTAAGCACCAAAACTCAAGGAATATGACCATTTCAATCCAAGGTGACCACATTCCCCATCTGCTCTTGACCATCTCGGTTTATGTCTATTATCCTAGCCTGATGATTAAGCGTGCCCACTGTCACTCTCAAAAATGGCACAGTTTGGACAATAAGTTATTCATCACCTTATCTGGAGACAAAAAGATTCCTAAACAATCTCTGACAAAGAGAACTTTAAGGTTTTCAGAAACACTACTATTACAGAGGTGCTTTGCATCATCTGTTTTTAAACTCGTGAATTGTGAAAGAGTTAATAACATTTTCACTTGCACAGTTGTAAAGTAATAAGGACTGATCAACACTCCATGTTTGTGAAATAAATGTAAAACTCTGCCTTGCAACCCCTCTCTGGGAACTTCCCTATCCACCTGTACCCCCGGTCTGAGGATCCACGAGAATGGCACAGTGATTCAGCATTTCTAAGGCATTCATTAAAATGTGCTTGAGTGCAATGAAATCAGGAAAGGAAAAAAAGATACATAATACACATACTAAAATCAAAACTTCTTGTATAAAAGCAAGGATGATGAAACTCTATCAAATCTCTCTTTGCTGAAACATTTGTAAAGCAGCTGAACTGACAAGTGTCTCCCATGACTATTACTGGCAAGTCAGTTATCTTAAGACACAGCAGGAAACATATGGGACACTTTTTGTCACCTCGTTCCAGAAATGCTTAAAAACAGAAATAAAAGGGAAATCACAGAACACAAAGGGAAATTTCACGACACAAGACGCTGTTTATACCTGTGACGGCAGGGGGCACTTTTTAGAATCTTGCTTATCTCATGTTAGTGTCTCCTGGGGGTCAGACAGTGCCTTGTCCATCTGTGCACCCTTATCTCTTATCTCTGAATCTTTAGCATACTCCTTTGCACAGGAAAAATGTGCAACCAGTGTGTGTTGAATTGAACTAATAAGAAAAGGAGAAAAACGCTTCCAAATACAATTTCTGTGTAAGCATTTTTTTCTAAGATAAAAAGAACCCCCACCACCGCGCCCCAACAGCAAGTATGTGTTCCGTGGTGAGAAATCTACGTGAGTGGCAGGACAAGGTTTAACAAACCATATTTTCATAAAAATTAAGATATAGAGGAGTCAAACCATGGCCTACCCAAAAAGCAACCACATAACATTAGACCAGAAGATAGGTGTCAGTCATAGCCTTTAAAACTTGAGTTATAAAAATATTCCTCTGAAATATTTTTAAGTCTCAGCTCAGGAGGAATTGAGCATTCTTTGAAATACACTTTAAGGCAACTTGTGTGTGTGTGCGTGTGTGTGTGTGTGTGTGTGTGTGTGTGTGTGTGTTATTCCTCCAACACCCTATGCAAAGGCACCGGAGTTCGAGAGCCTACCACCCAACCACAGAAGGTTTCATTAATTAGGACAGCCAGAAAATGGGTCTCAATGCACTTCTCAAAAGGGCCTTGGATTCGTCTTCCTTAAAGTCACCATCCACTCATCCTATCAACAAGACAAATGGGCAGACAGGATCCAAGAGTCAAGCCATTAAGTTACACAGGAGCAGATGTCATAGGGCCGTGAGAACAGAGTCCTGGAGTTCATCTCAGCCAAGGTGGGTAACAGCCACATCACAATACTGTGAAACAAAATTAGCTGCTCCAATAATATTCTGTATTGAATAGGAAGCATTTTCTCAGAAACCTGACTTGTAAAAAATAATAAAAATGAAATGTTCAGGCCTCTTGAAGTTGATATTAGCCATTTTACAATCTTCGGAAAATCACCCAAAAGCCTTAAATTTCTAACTCCTCATTTGTAAAATGGGAATAAATACCATTACCACTTACCTATGTTTTAGAAAACAAATCAAAACAATGATATGAACCACAGATACTTTTCTTAAACACTAGATGTTAGACAGTTACTGCTTTTCTCAATTGAACAGGTATAGTCCAAAGTAAAATATCTGACATACAAACTCTATTCTCTGCTCCTGATAAAGAACAGAGGCACTGATGACCAACCCGTTGTATAAATCTGCTTGGCACCCAAAATATTACTAACTCAAATAAAGAGCAGTAAGCAAGAAAAAAAGATCCTTCAAACTCTTTGGACATTAAGCCCCTCATCTTCTGTTGAATGCCTTTTTAAAAATCAGTGTCACTTTCTGAACCAACTGGAAAGTAAAGCAACGACTCACAACGAATGCAGATGAAGTCTTGAAGGACTATGATGGCCAAAACTGGTCTCTATATTACATAAACAGTTTGTATATATTCGCTATAGTCTTTTTAAATGCCAAATTGTTTACCTGCTGAAAATATGTCAGAAAAAAAGTATTTTTTACTCTGATCAATTAAAGAAATTTAAAATCAAAGTTAAACACTCAGTTTCTACGTGAAAGTGATAGGGACTCTGCAGACAAATAGCCTCATAGAGCAATCTTCTGTGTGCAGACTGAAAGCAGTTTTCATCATGGGGTGTAGAACACTGCACCCTTATAAAAAGCCTCACAGAAATAAGTCAGGACCATAAACATACTCACTTAACTACCCTTCGGTGTCCAATGCAACTTAAAGACACATGGACCACATTTCAGCTATTGGATTTAAAAAGCCATAAGAAATTCAAATTCCACATTAGTGTCAGAGAGAAAAAAACAAACAGCAATCCTATCCCAGTAGATCCCAGGTTTACTTCCTCCAGTCTCTCCTCTATCATAATATTGATTGATTTCCTAATAAAATGTTGCAGTAAAATTTGTGAAATCGGATTCTGGCAGCAAATCAAATCAAAAGACAACTCTCCATGGCAGCTACTTTTACATACCCAGACCCATGCCTACCTTGTTATGTTTTTGCTGGTGTCTCGTCTTTGTGTCAAGAACATGATAAGGGCTTTCCGAGTCTTGGTTGATGTAATATATGAGTCTTGAAGGCAGTGTGATTTCTTTCTGCATTGCATTCCTGTAACTGGTATCATTGCTGCTATTCTGTTGCGATGTGTTGTCTTCATCTGCCAGGACTTCCAAATTTTTTTCTGCAGTTTCATTCCAATGCGGAGCTGGGGTGGAGGGGGGGGGGTGCACAAAGATACACAAATACACACATATGCCCAATAAATACATACGTACTACAATGTTTTTCCATCAATTGCAAAAACAAAGTTTTCTATTTATAAGCAGGTAAGAAGTAGAGACACAGCAAAGCAAGTTATCCCAACAATGAAATGGCCTGGATAGGTTAACGGCCAGTGAGGCTTATACGACAATGTACTATTTATTGTCTTAGTGTTTTTTATGTGTATTTCTAACCAGTCTCAAATCTACACTTCTAAGTATGGGGAGTCGGGGTGGGGGGTGGAATGGACTTGAAGGAAGACGTTAAATGAACATGCTCAGAGGTTTTGACCCTCTTCTCCATCCCTTGAGTCTACAGAAAGCTCAATGGGACTCTGACTAGGAGTATCCCATCGGAGAGCTAAGAATGCTCCTAAGATAACTGGAGTGCTGAATTCACGGGCACGGGTTGTCAATTGATTCATTAAACAAAACAGACAATTCCTTTTTCTTTAAACTTTGACACGAGCAAAAATTCTCTGCCATAGAGGGAAGCAGATGCTGGCAGCGTTCCAATTCCTTTTATTTTCCTGCCAAGGCCAGCTTTCTGCTTCCACTGATTTCCAATCATCGACGTATTGAATATCATATTATGTTAATTGTTCATTATAATGACAAGCATTTTGAGAATTACAAACTAAAGGTCTCTCTCTCCGAAGTTTCCCTCCCCCATCTTAAGTCCAACAGCAGTGAATAAACCCAGCAGGCGATGTGAGGAAACAACACATTACCACTATCATTATTACAGCCTCCCGCATTCACATCCAGGCTCTCCACCCAAGAAGCAACTTGCTCCCTCACTGCATTTACCGTCCACCGGTTTCCCCTCCGCCAAGTTACACAGATCGCTGAGGGACCCCGCATCCACTAAATACCTTCCAGTGGAACCGACAGTAATTGGAATGGGTTTTTAGTGAATGCAACAGAAACGGACTTCAAAAAGTGAATTGGAATGAACAGGGGTTTGGGAAAGAGGTGGAGAGGCAGGCAGGGTGGCTGGGAAAGGCCGGGCCCGGGACGTGTCCGGAGCGCACGGACCCGCGTGCCCTTCGCTTTCCTCTGCAGGGGCCCGCAGGCAAGGCAATGCAAAGGGCACCGGGGCCATACCCACCGCTGGGTGCAGCAGCCCCCCAGGCACGGGGCCGGGACGAGGTGGCGAGTGGAGGCAGCAGGAGAAGGACGAGGAGCAGGCGGCAGGGCGGCGCGCGGGCCAGGGCGCGGGCAGGCGCCGGGCCGGCGGGGCCGCCGCGGGGGCCGCCGGAGGCTCGGGGAAGGCTGTAGCCCGCCAGGGGCGGCCGCCGGGAGCTGCTGCCGGGCGGCTTCATGGCTCATAGCTCCCGGGCGCCGCTCGGTGTGGCCAGCGAGAGCGCCGGGCTGGGCTGCGGGGAGGCTGCGGGCGGAGCCGGTCACGCCGGCTCAGCGCGCATGGTGCCGCCGCGGGCAGGGGGCCGGGGCTCGGGGCTCGGGACTAGGGGCTGGGCGGCGCCCCCTCCCCTGCTCGCCTCTCAGCCCCTCCCGGGCGGCCGCTGAAGAGTCCGGGGGTCCTAGTCGCTCCGCCAACTTGGAGCCTCCCCAGATGCTCCTCCCTCCCTGCGGCGGGCGCGGCCGCTCCAGCAACTGCGGGGGCTGCTGCTGGGGCTGAGGATGCTGAGAGGGCGCGTGAGAGCGAGCGGCGCGGGGGCGCGCGGCGCGGGCGTGCGCCCCGCCCTCGAGAGCGCGCCCGAGCGCGCCTTCGGGTCCTGATGCTGATGCTGATGCCGATACGGATGCCGTTGCTATTGCCTGGCACAGGACGCACTGCGCATGCTTCATCGTGGAGGAAAAGGGAGAGGGAAAAAAAGCAGCAGAGTGATGCAGCATCCCAGGCAGCATCAGAGGTGACGGTGGCATCTTCAGAGGTGGGGGCGGGAGAGGGGGGTGGCTGGCAATAAGAGATTAGCCAGAGGGGAAGAAAGAAGCGTACCGCGGTTTCCAGGCCAGAGACAAAGATGATTTGGGAGAAACAATCAACCAGAGAAATCTACCTGCCTCTCCCACCACCCTAGATCTTAAATACTCCCCCCTCCTATTCCAACCCCCTTCTCCGGGAGACCCTAAGGCCAAGCATTTCCTTCCTAATCCTTTATTTATTTCCTTCCTGCAAATTAATATAAAGGATTGCGGCCGGAGAGGTAAAAATAGCGCTGCTCCTCATTCAGCTGGCTCTTAGCCGGTGAAAAGAGGACTGCGAAGCACGTTTGCTCGTTGCAGGCTGGTGAGGGCTGGTGGGCGCGCTGAGCCAGGAGGCCTCGCAGCCAGCCAGACTCCTGCGCAGGAATCCCCAGAGCTGGGGCGCTCCCCCTCCGCCCCACCCCCACTCGCGGGCCTCTGTCCCCTGTGCCTATGCGTAGGGGCTTTTCCGAAAGCTGAAGAACCCGGAAGGGTGTTTGCTCAAAAGTTCAGAAAGCGTGACTGGGTGTATCTGCGAAGACTTAGAAACCAAGTGTGTGGCAGCTATTTGGGGAAATCCATCGTTTGTCAGCCATATGGGTGGACTTGCACTGGGGAGGACACACCACAGATTTTGAGATCCAGCCCTGACTTCTTCAGAGTAAGGGGGCGATTTTTCTCTTGCTGTTGTAAAAAAATGTAAATCCAGAGTCCCTGAGTTAGGTAGGTTAGCAGCCACTAAATCCTATGGTTTGTTTCCATTTAGGGCCTGTGACATATTTCTGCCCCCAAAGCCCCACAATGCAAGCTTTCCTTTATTCATCCATCCAATGGCGGTGAGTGATAACAACGTTGTCTTACTCCATTATTAGTATTTAAAATGGAGATTATAACATCCACTGCGGGGGATCCAGAGTTCCAAAACTAAAAGAAAAAACTACGAGTATAAAGCACCATAGTGATGACAGGGTTTAGTGTTGTTGGCCATATTCTCCACCCTAAAGAGGTTCAGAAAAAGGCTTCCCCAAATGTGCCACTTTGGCATGTGGACTATTTAGAGCTGAAGGCAATGGAAGCCCTGTGGGCTCAAGAGAAAATTTTGCCCCTCCCTTAACTGCCTAAAAGAGTTTAAATTGGGGATCTTTCTCAGAATAAGAGTTACTACCAAGGATAACATTTATCTGAGTGACCCCCATACAGCAATGCAAGCATCTAATTACCAAACATGTGCTTATTCTTATTGCCAGGTGCATTGACCTTCTCTCCTTTGGAACCCCCAGCGCCTATCCCATTCCTCAGCCCAGGATAGTGTATGTATCTCAGTTCACCTTTCTGTTTTGAGAACTCCCATGTATGTAGAGTTCTCATATGTATGAAATTAAATTTTATTTTTCTCCTTTAATCTGTCTTGTGTCAGTTTAACTCTTAGACCGGCCAGAAGAACCTTTGAAATATAGAGGAAAATTTTTCCACCCCAACAACCCCCATTTAACAAAGAAGGAAGAGGTAGGGAGTGGGGAAAGAGATGGAAGGAGGGAGGAAGGCAGACAGATAATACAGAGACCAGAGATCACAGAGCTGTTACGGGGTTAAACACTAATATTAGCTCATCCTCTCTATATCATAACTAAGATATTAACTTATTATCACACATGTATTAATGTAAACTTGTAACTGATGCTGGTTTCCCCCAAATGAGGGCAGCAGTAATGATCCCTTTGGCTCAGTATTGTCCCTAGAACCTAGTATGGTGTTTGTGGCACCAAGAAGGCACTCAGAAAATATGTCATCAATGAATAAACAAAAATGTGTGGTGCACTATAGCAGGAGTCACACTGGAGCAAGCTGATGAACACTTCTTCCTCCCTGTAGTTCCTACTTGTAGGTCAGTGTTCTTGAGGGTGTCTCAAGACAAGCATGTCCTGGCTAAGTTTTCCCAACTTATATTTGATATAATGCTATTATCTTGAAAAAGGGCTTGGGAGGAAGGAGGTGTACAAGGAATGAGAAAAAAGAAGGAAATGAAAGATGCAAAGATGCAGTTATTTGAAAGGACTCTCCTGAAATTAGTGACAATGTCTCAAAGCCTGTTCCACCCTCTTGCACTGCTGGTGGGAATGCAAACCGGTGCAGCCACTCTGGAAAACAGTGTGGAGTTTCCTCAATATATTAAAAATAGATCTACCCTATGACCCAGCAATGGCACTGCTAGGAATTGACCCAAGGGATACAGGAGTGCTGATGCATAGGGGCACTTGTACCCCAATGTTTATAGCAGCACTTTCAACAATAGCCAAATGATGGAAAGAGCCTCAATGTCCATCAGCTGATGAATGGATAAAGAAGATGTGGTTTATATATCCACAATCCAGTATCTCCAGTAGTTCCAGTATCCAATGGAATATTACTTGGCAATGAGAAAGAATGAAATCTGGCCATTTGTAGCAACACGGATGGAACTAGAGAGTGTTATGCTAAGTGAAATAAGTCATACATGGGGCGCCTGGGTGGCGCAGTCGGTTAAGCGTCCGACTTCAGCCAGGTCATGATCTCGCAGTCTGTGAGTTCGAGCCCCACGTCAGGCTCTGGGCTGATGGCTCGGAGCCTGGAGCCTATTTCCGATTCTGTGTCTCCCTCTCTCTCTGCCCCTCCCCCGTTCATGCTCTGTCTCTCTCTGTCCCAAAAATAAATAAAAAACGTTGAAAAAAAAAATTAAAAAAAAATTAGTAAAAAAAAAAAAAAAAAGAAAGAAATAAGTCATACACAGAAAGACAGATACCATATGTTTTCACTCCTATGTGGATCCTGAGAAACTTGACAGAAGACCATGGGGGAGGGGAAGAAAAAAAAAGTTAGAGAGGGAGGGAGCCCAACCATAAGAGACTCTTAAAAACTGAGAATAAACTGAGGGTCGATGGAGGGTGGGAGGGTGGGGAGGGTGGGTGATGGGAATTGAGGAGGGCACCTGTTGGTGTGAGCACTGGGTGTTGTATGGAAACCAATTTGACATTAAATTTCATATTAAAAAATAATAATAAATAAAGTGCAAAAAAAAAGTCTATTCCAGTAAATAAAGCTATCTGTCAACCTGGACCAAGTGAACATCCACCAGTTTAAGCCACCATTCCATGCACTCAAGGAACAGAATGAGAACTCATTTCAGTTTCTAATAAGGAGCAGGAGTGTTTACAGGAAGTTGTCTTTTACACTATAATCAAAAGACTGCATTTATTTGCAGAACTTTAATGTTTATAGGCATGGCTGGAGGCAAATGAGATAGTGAGTTACAGAAGGAGTAAATCACTCAGAAAAACTTACCAGAAGTTTGTTCCTTAAACCATATATTTCAGTGAAGGTTAAAAACTGAATCAAAAAAAAAATTTTTTTGAGGGGAGGGGGGAGAGAGCGCCCGTGTGCGCGCACATGCGTATGAGTTGGGGGAGGGGCAAAGGGAAAGGTAGAAAGAATCTTAAGCAGGCTCTGTACCCAGCACAGAGCCCAATGCAGGGCTGGATCTCACAACTGTGAGATCATGACCTGAGCTGAAATCAAGAGTTGGACGCCTAAGCAACTGAGCCACCCAGGTACCCTCCCCACCCAGAATTAAATATTCTTTAAGTGGATAATTTGTTAGTTTGGAAATATTCTTATCAGATAGTTTAGAATATTTATGGTTATGCAGTTTAGTTCCAAATATTATCTGTGCTCTCGTGATATTTAATACTTCGTTAATCACCACCTGGTGCTTTGCTCTATATTCATGTTTGTGCTGTCACCTTTCCCCTCTCAAAAAAATACTGAACTAGGCTGCATCCTGGTCATCTCTGATGCCCAGAGCCTACAATAGTACCTGGAATGGAGTCAGCACTCAATAAATGTGTGCTGAGTAGACAGCCAATCACAGGCAGAAGAGGGAAGCATTCAGCAAGCTGGATTCGAATGTAGAAAGGGATGTATGAGAAGTCTGAGTGCTGTGATAGCCCTGGTTAGATATGTGTGCTGCATTCCAAGGACATCAGGGACCATTGGAGTGGCCTGGTCAAAGTGACAGGCATGGAAATCTGCTGCAGTCGTAGGTGAAGGCAGGAGACCAGAAGATCCTTGGGAAGGAAATTAACCGAGTGATATGGACACCAAGTGAACGCAAACAAGGGGATGTGCGACCAGTGTCCAGAAAGAGTAGCCATACTGCTCACGTAAGTGGTTCAGTTGGTCTGGTTCTGGAAGACACCAGAAGTCCTCTCTTTACAGGGGCAGAACTGGACCCACTTTATAACCAGTGAGAAAACTGGGCCTGGACAAGACCATGTAAAAGTAAGGGTAGAAATATTAGATTTGGAAGGCCTCTGCCTCTAGCGCACTGAGACTCTGGGGGAGAAGGGAGATAAAGGCATCACAGAAAAGGGGCCTTGGTGGGTGAAAGCTGGCAAAAAAGGAGGGTGATGTAACAGAGCAGATGCGCAAGTATAATTAGAATGGAAGAACGATTTGGCCAAAAAGCCAAGGTCAAAGAAGGCATGCAGCAAACTAGTGGATGGCAATGATGTCGGGGAGCAGTCTGCAGAGTGACAGCAACAGCACAAACAAGGGCCAAGGGTGGCTGGGCTCAGTGTCAAGAGAGCTGGCTAGGGGCAGATCCGGTACAGATTCCGCTCAGGGAGGTTTCTCCCTCTCTTTTTAGAATGGCTGTGAAGACTGAGTTTGCGAGTGGCAATTAATATCACCAAAGAAAGAAGATAGTGTGCTTTTGGGGAAAGTGAAAAAAAAAAAGGAGTGAGATCTATTACTGGTGCTTTGCACGTGGTTCAAGGGTCAGCAAACAGTTTCTATAAAGGGCCAGATAGTAAATAGTTTAGGCCTTGTGTGCCATATGGTCTCTGACGCATATTCCTTTTTTTTTTTTTTTACAACCCTTTTGAAAATGTAAAAAGCATGCAGCCTACAGGCCTAGTTTGTCAACTTACCATTTTTAACTATATGTGTGTATATATATCTATCTTAAGGTTAACATTTTTCATCAACTGCACTATCTCCTATGCTTGTGAGCAGTAAAGCATATGCAATGCTATACATGACTCTAACTCCAAACAAAGCCACTTCTCACTGAAATTTAACTATCCATTTAATTAACAATATAGTTGCTTAATTCTTTTTTTCAACTTTTTTTTAATGTTTATTTATTCCAGAGAGACAGAGACAGACAGAACGTGAGCAGGGAGGGGGCAGAGAGAGAAAGAGGGAGGCACAGAATCTGAAGTGGGCTCCAGGCTCTGAGCTGTCAGCACAGCCCCGACTCGGGGCTAAAACCCATGAACCGTGAGATCATGACCCGAGCCAAAGTCGGACGCTTAACCGACTGAGCCATCCAGGCGCCCCGTGTAGTTGCTTCATTCTTAATTCACATGCATCACTTGAAGGGATTCTTAAGGAAAGAAGCATTGCTCTGTTTTAGAGATAATTCCCAAACTTAGACAATGGAGGGGAATGTCAGAAACCATTTCCCAAAAAAGCACAGATACTGAAAGATCCCAGACTTTTCTTTTGTTTTGCCAAGGTGTATTTTCTGGTGAGCAGACAGATGCTGAATAAATGCTACAGCCATGACAGCTGAGGGGATGGAGTAACGCTCAGTGGCAGCCCTTCCTGGAGCCTGTTGCCATCAGTGATCTGCCTGCATTCCCCAAAACTCAGTCCTAAGAGGCTGTGAGGCAACAGGTATGTTCTCCTGACACAGGGCCACACCCAACATCTCAGGCAACCTTCAAGTTCATGAAAAATCAGTCTACAAGTCTATGTTAAATATACCTGTGCTCGTTCTGAAGAAGAGACCACAGTGGAACAATTCCAGAAGTCAGGATGTGACTTATTCCAACAGTGTTCCAACAGTATTATTTTTCTGGGAAAAGAAAAGATATTTACTATCAAAACTGCAATGGCCACAGACATTTCTAGGGGAATAGCTGAACACACAAAAATGTATCAAACTGCCGAAGTGTGAAAATATCTAAAGAAAGGTGACCCCTCTTAAAACCTAAAACTAAGGGGGTGCCTGGGTGGCTCAGTCAACTGAGCATCCAACTCTTGATTTCGGCTCAGGTCATGATCCCAGGATCGTGAGATCAGACCCCCAAATTGGGTTCTGTGCTGAGCGGGGGGCCTGCTTAAGATTCTCTCTCTCCCTCTGCCCCTCCCTCGCTGGTGCATGCTCTCTCACTCTCTCTTCCTCTCTCCAATAAAATTTTTAAAATTAAAAAAAAAAACTATAATTAAGTTTATAACAATATAACAGTTGTTATATTAACAATATTATGTTATAGGAAGGATAATTAAGACTTCCTGACAGAATAAGATACATTTGAAAAACAGTTTAATTTTTTTTTCCCCATGACACACACAGTAGGCTAGTTTACCCACAGTTTAGAGCATTTAGAAGCTGTAGCGCAAAAGGATAAACCAGCATGTCGTGGCGATTGGTGGTGATGATATATGCTATGCAAAGCTTAGAGGAATTGTGGTTAATAAGAATAATCTGAGTCAACACATAATCATTAAGCCTTCACCAGGTCCCAGAGCAACACTAGGAATTTCTGCAGAAGGAAATTGCCACATAGGATTGGGTGGGAGGTGGGGGGAGCTCAACTACTTTTAGAGACAGCAAAAAATTGAATTTTATCGGAAAAGATTAGAACTCCAGCAACAGAATTAATATACCTATGATAATCCCTAACATTTGCATAATAACAATAGCTAAGCCCTTTAATAATGTCTGCTTTAATAATTACTGTGCATTTACACATCACAAAGTAGTTTTATCTGTTTTATTTTATTTGATCCTCAATTCTGTGACATGGAGAGAGCAAATACTACCATGTTTTAGAAGCTCTATCTTAAGATGTGAGGACACTAAGGCTCACTGATTTTGCAGTGATTCTCTACCCTGGCTGCACATCCAATTACCTAGAGAGCTTTAACAACTTATCAATGGCATACAATTTAGAATCTTCAAGAGTGGGATCCAACATCAGTGTTTTTAATATCCTCCCAGATTAATTGAATGTGCAGCTAGGGTTAAATGCAATGGGCCAATGGATTTCCCAAGATCATACAGCTGCTTGATATCATAACTGGAATTAGAACCCTGAATTCAAGTCCTGTTCTGTTCCTGAGGTCTTTTTCCCCATGTCTGCTCTTTTCACAAGTTAACCTTGAACCAGGAATGATACAAAAAAAAAAAAAAAAAAAACCACAGTTTAGTATAATTGCCACAGGACTTGAGAAAATATAGAATTAGAAAACATTTGAGTCAGAAATTACCTTTGAGATCATCTAGGAATTCAAAGTCATTATTGTACAATCGTAGAAGCAAAGGAGCAGAGTTTAAGCTTGCTGCTCAAGGTCACATCAATCTGTGGCAGAGCTGGGACTCGATTCAGGTTTTCTTTTTCCAGGCTTTCCAGTACTTTCTATCATGCTTTGTACATGGTTTGTTTAAAAAAAAAAAAATTAACTTGCAAAAATCCTGGTCAGTCTACAGTGTAATCCATTTCCGATCTCCCATATGGCATTGCTTTGTAAACACAAAGAAGGTTGTAGCTCTGAAGTCTTGGTCCCAATAGGACCAGTCCCTCTACACCCAGTCCCATAGTCTGGCTGCATAAAGGAGCCACGCATCGCAGCACTGGAAGTTGTCCAACATGAACGAAAAGTACTGTGGGGGAGGCCCCATGCAACCTCGGAGGGAATCCATCCAAATACAATAGCTATTGTTCTCCTACCTCTCTAGTCTTTTGTGTCTCAGATATTTCCAAGGGATAATTTTTTCATCTAGTGAATTTTCTTGTACTACCTTCAGTATATCTTCAGAATTCGACAACTGTAGCTTCTTAAATCCTGTTTTAGATAGTCCCAAATTCAGTGAGAAACAGAAAAGAACACAAGAAATAATAAAAACAAAACAATAACAAGGAGAAGGAGGAGGGAGAAGAGGAATTATTTATACGGCACCTACTGTGTGCCAGATACTGAGTTAAGCCCTTTATCTAGACACCTCATTTAATTTCAGGCAATTCTAAGAAGGAACTACTTTTTTTTTTTAACATTTTTAAAGTTTATTTATTTATTTTGAGAGAAACAGGGGTGGGACATAGAGCGAGAGGCAGAGAGAGAGAGAATCCCAAATGGGTTCCACGACGTCGGTGCAGAGCCCGATGAGGGCTCAAACCATGAGACCATGACTCCAGCCGAAATCAAGAGTCAGTCACTTGACTGTCTGACCCACCCAGGTGCCCAAGGAGCTACTATTATTGCCCCCAGTTTGAATGAGGAGGGAACTGCGACTTCGGGAAGTGAAGAAATGTCCACGGTCATGTGACCACTAAGAAGCAGAGTTGGGTCAGGAGCCATGTTTGCCTGACTCTAAAGAAGCAAAATCTACTTGACCACCGCCCCAAAACAAAATACCTGAAACTGTCTCTTGAAAGGATCTATAATATTTTTAAATCATGGCACTTGGCTATAAATACAATTTAAAATTTTATTTTGTCTGTTTAAAACCACCGACATATTGATCCATACACAGAACTGTTCAGAATTATGTTCCTAACTCCTTACTAGAGAATTCTGAATGCAGCCATTCTATACAATTATTTGTATAATTCCAAAACAAAACCAATTATGGTGCAGATATTTGTTTCTTACATTGAAGTACCACTCCATAAAAGAGGGCCAAGAATCTCACTTACTAGAGAATTTAATTTTTTCTATATTTTAAATTAACCACGTCATCACCCATTAGATTTAGTTTAATCTGATCAACACTATAATTAGCAACATTTATTAATCTACCCTATTAAGTATTAATATTATATTTTGCCAACATATTAACGTGTTGAGATTTCTAAAGACATAACTATGAAAGCTTAAACCTTGATCAGTAGTCATTATATATTTTTATTCTGTTCTTCTAAGGCAAAAAGAACAGCTAACATTTATAGAGCTCCTTAGATCATATAATATGCTTTTGCTCACCTTTTGTCATTTCCTATACTGCAGCACATAAATTAAAGCTGAGCCAGCTAGATTATCTCTGTTAGCTTGTCATGGGATTAGACTATTCATATCGTGGATACAGACATGGCTGAGGGACAGAGAACAAATGATCGACACAGAAAGTCACTTCTCCAGAAGGAAAAGAGAAACTTGAGGATTCTCCAGAGACAAGTTTTAAGACTTTTTACTTGCTATTCTGATAAATTATCTAAGGGGTATATTGCATGCTAAAATGCCCTATCCCGCAGAACACAGTAAGTTTTTCCATGTAATAAAATGTTTGGGTGAACTGAGATAAACTATAAACAAATTTTCTGAGGCTGTGTGACATGGCCAAAAAACTAATAAAAGAATTTTATTATCAACAAGTAAGTTTTGAAATGAGTAACCTAAACTATTTATATATCTAAATAGCTATACATCCCACCTTCAAACATCACTGCACCCATGGTTTATTATCCAAATTGCAGCTGGCAATAACACGCACACGTGCACGTGCGCGCACACACACACACACACACACACACACACCCTTTCAACTCCAATGTGGGAAACAGACTGTGGAATTGACTGCCTCCTGAATAAAACAACTTTATCTAAAAATGACAGCAAAACAATACCGATAATCAAATAGAAAATATGACACACCAAACTATGACATACAAGTCCTATAAAGAAATTAAACATGATCCAGGAAAAGGCATTTTAAATGACCAAGCTGCTGCCAGATGAAAACACCTAAAAAGATAAGAACCATACCATCTGGCAAGATAAATAATGAGGATATTTTCAAAGACTTTAAAATCATGAACAGTATACGGGGCGCCTGGGCAGCTGAGTCTCTTAAGCGACCAACTTCCGCTCAGGTCATGATCTCACCATTTGTGAGTCAAGCCTTGCGTGGGGCTCTGTGCTGAGAGCCGGAGACTGGAACCTGGAGCCTGCTTCAAGATTCTGTGTCTCCCTCTTTCTCTGCCTCTCTCCAGCTCATGCCCTGTTTCTCTCTCAGAAATAAATAAACTTTAAAAAATAATAATTTAAAATCATGACCAGGGTAGGTAAGGTGAGCATAACCATCCAAATCCTAAAATATGTTCATGAAGGGGTAGCATCTGAAATTTGAGTGATAGATTTTGTGCAAGTAACAAGTAGCACCACACATTGTGTTAAATTAATTTGTAGTGGACCCTTCTTGGGGAACCTCCCCTACTCAGGTATCTCCCCACTTCTGAAAATGTTCTAAGAAATAGGTCCCCATGATTAGGTCTATAATCCATGATCTTGCTCCCCGAGTTCCTCTCCAAATCCAGCCATAGTTTGTTCATTTAGAATCAGGTACCTGACCTAAGATGGACCACTCACACTGTTTGATCTTCCAGGCACATTTGACTGACTCACTATGGCCAATCAAGTCCTTACTTGAAACTTTCTTAGGACTTTTTTTAGAGCAGTTTAAGGTTTGCAGCAAAGTTGAAGGCAAGGTACAGCAATTTCCCGTATACTCCCTGCCTCCTCCGTTATCACATCCCCTACCAGTGGTACATTCATTACAACTGATGAACCTGTACTGACACATTATCACCAAAAGCCCATAGTTTACATAACTATCACTCTTGGTTGTACATTCTATGGATACGGACAAATGTATGACATACATCCGTCATTATGGTATCATACAGAGTATTTTTACTGCCCTAAATATCCTCTATGCTTTGCGTATTTACCCTTCTTCCCCCAGCTCTGGACAACTACTAAACTTTTTACGTCTCCATATTTTTGCCTTTTCCAGAATGACATATATTTGGAATTATGTAGCCTTTTCAGACTGGCTTCTTTCACTTAGTAGTAATTTTACAGTTCCTTCACATTTTTTCATAGTTTGATAGCTCATGTATTTTTAGTGTTGTATAATATTCCATTGTCTGGATGCACCACTGTTGATTTAGTCATTTTCCTATTGAAGTACATCATGGTTGCTTTGAAGTTCTGGCAATTATGAATAAAGCTGCTATAAACATCTGTGTGCAGGCTTTTGTGTGAACATAAGTTTTCAATTCCTTTGAGTAAATACCAAGAAGAACGCTTGCTGATCATATGGTAAGAATATGATTAGTTTTATATGAAACCACGAAACTGTATTCCAAAGTGAATGTTCGTTTTGCATTCCCATCTCAATATATAAGAACTTCTGTTGTCCCACATCCTTGCCAGCATTTGGTGCTATCAGTGTTGTAGATTTTTGGCCATTCTAATAGATATGTAATGGTATCATTGTTGTTTTAATTTGCATTTCCCTGATGACATATGGCACGGAGCATCTTTTCATACACTTATTTCTATCTGTGTATGTTCTTTGGCAAGATATTTGTTCATGTCATTGGCCCATTTTTAAATTCAGTTGTTTTTTCTATTGTTGAGCTTTTTCTAATGTTTATTTATTTATTTTTGAGAGAGAGAGAGGAAGAGGAGGAGGAGGAGGAGGAGGGGCAGAAAGAGAGGGAGACAAAGAATCCCAAGCAAGCTCCATGCCATCAGCTTAGAGCCCAAAGCAGGGCTTACACTCATGAACCATGAGATCATGATCTGAGCCAAAACCAAGAGTTGGACACTTAGCCAACCGAACCACCAAAGTACCCCTTTTATTGTTGTGCTTTAAGAGTTCTTTGTATATTTGGTATAGCAGTCCTTTCTCAAATGTGTCTTTTGCAAATATTTTCTCCCATCTATGGCTTGTCTTTTTATTCTCTTGACATTGTTTTTTGCAGAGCATAAATTTTTAATTTTAATGAAGTCCAGCTTATCAATTATTTCTTTCATGGATTGTACCTTTGTCAATATCCACAAAATAACCTGCTGAGGTTTTGATTGGGATTGCATTAAATCTATAGATCAAGTTGGAAAGAACTGACATCTTGACAATATTAAATCTTCTTATCCATAAACATGAAATATCTTTTATTTTGTTCATCAGAGTCTTGTAGTTTTCTTCATATAGATCTTGCATATTTTGCTAGATTTATACCTAAGTATTTTACTTTTGGGAGTTCTAATATAAATGGTATTGTGTTTTTAATTTCAAATTCCACTTGTTCATTGCTGGTATATAAGAAAGCAGTTAACTTTTGTATATTAACCTTGTGTCCTGCAACTTTGCTATAATTGCTAGTCAGTTCCAGGACTTTTGTTGTTGTTGATGCTTTAGTATTTTCTACATAGATGATATCACCTGTGAAGAAACACGATTTTACTTCTTCCTTTCCTATCTGTATACCTTTTATTTCCTTTTCTTGTGTTATTGCATTAGCTAGAATCCAGTATGATGTTGAAAAGGAGTGGGGAGGGGTGCCTGGGTGGCTCAGTCAGTTAAGCGTCTGACTTCGGCTCAGGTCATGATCTCGTGGTTTGTGAGTTTGAGCCCCACGTCCGGCTCTGTGCTGACAGCTCAGAGCCTGGAGCCTGCTTCGGATTCTGTGTCTCCCCTTCTCTCTGCCCCTCCCGTGCTTGTGCTCTGTCTCTGTTGCTCAATAATAAATAAACATTAAAAAAAATTAAAAAGAAAAGAAAAGGAGAGGGGAGATCCTTGCCTTATAAGAACTTTTCTTAAACTGAAACTAGAAAAAGAGAGTGGGTCCCTCTATGGGGTTATAAAGCCCAACAATATCGTTTCTCATTGTACAGAAGTTGAAAATAATGCCCATTGGCCATGATAAGCACTAAGAGGATCCTAATAAGGAGACCAAAAGAATTTGTTTTCCAAACCGAGGAACTTTTGAGAGTGAAATGGGTGTTATTAATATTTAAGCCAAAAGAGGACATGTAAGCCAAAAATGTCTTAGAAAAACTCATATGTATGGCCCCCCTAGTCCTTATTAGTAAACAGACAATAATGAAAGAAAAGAACAATGACCATTCTTACACATTTACTTTTGTATGCAGTATTTGAATATTGCAGAGATTGGTTTTGAAAAAAATAATCTTCACTTTAATTGTTGTACTAAAGTTAATTAAATGATTTTTTATTATTTCTGGTTACTGTAGGGAAACATTAAAAACAACAAAAATAGGGACACCTGAGTGGCTCAGTTGGTAGAGCATGTGACTCTCGATCTCGGGGTCATGAGTTCAAGCCTCATGTTGAGTACAGAGCTTACCTTAAAAAAAATAGCAAAAAGATAGTATAATTAACATGGAGCTGTGATGCCCAGAATGTCCCTCAAAAAAGGTTTGTTGCCCTAGCTGATGGGACTTGTATCAGCAGACACTCTCAGATGTCAGCCCCTTTAGGGATTGCTTCAATGTCAGAGAGTAATACCACTCCCAGGCATGCCTAAGATCACACCATTCCATGCGTGATCCACATTGAACTGGTTTAGGGAGGGATATAAAGGCCTGACCACTTCAAAAAAAAAAAAAAAAAGAGGAAAGACTCAAATAAACAAAATCACTAATGAAAGAGGAGGAATAACAACCAACATCACAGAAATACAAGCAATTGTAAGAGAATATTATGAAAAATTATATGCCAGCAAACTGGACAACCTAGAAGAAATGCATAAATTCCTAGATACATATAACTTACCCAAAATGAAGCAGGAAGAAATAGAGAATTTGAACAGATCAATTACCAGCAATGAAATTAAATTAGTAATCAAAGAACTCCCAACAAACAAAGTCCAAGACCACACAGCTTTTCAGGAAAATTCTACCAAACATTTAAAGAAGAGTTAATACTTATTTTTCTCAAACTATTCCAAAACACAGAAGAGGAAGGAAAACTTCCTCTATGAAGACCAACATTACCCTGATAGCAAAACCAGATAAAGGCACCATAAAAAAGAGAGAGAGAGAGAGAGAGAGAGAGAGAGAGAGAACTACAGGCCAGTATCACTGATGAACAAAGATGCAAAAGTTTTCAACAAAATACTAACAAACCAAATCCAACAATACTTTGAAAAACCATTCACCACAATTAAGTGAGATTTATTGCTGGGATGCAAGGGTGGTTCAGTATTCACAAACCAATAAATGTGATACATCACATCAATAAAAGAAAGGATAAAAACCATATAATCATTTCAATAGGTGCAGAAAAAGCACTTGACAAAGTACAACATCCACTCATGATAAAAAACCCTTAACAAAATAGAGTTAGAGGGAATGTACCTCAACATAATAAAAGCCTTATATGAAAAGCCCACAGCCAACATCATACTCAATGGGGAACCACTGAGAGCCTCTCCCCTAAGGTCAGAAACAAGACCAAGATGTCCACTCTCACCACTCTTATTCAGTATAGGTCTGTAAGTGCTGGCCACAGTAACCAGACAAGAAAAAGAAATAAAAGACATCCAAATTGGTAAGGAGGGAGTAAAACTTTCACTGTTTGCAGATAACATGACACTGTATGAGGAAAACCCTAAAGACTCCACCAAAAAATAGAACTGACATACAAATTCGATGAAGTCATAGGATACAAAATCAATGTGCAGAAATATGTTGCATCTCTAAACACTAATAATGAAGCAGCAGAAAGAGAAATTAAGAAAACAATCCCAGTTATAGTTGCACCAAAAATATTAAAATGCCTAGGAATAAGCTTAACCAAAGAGGTAAACAACCTGTGCTCTGAAAACTAGAAAACATTGATAAAAGTAATTGAAGATGACACAAAGAAATGCAAAGACGTTCCATGTCATGGGTTGGAAGAATAAATACTGTTAAATGTCTACACTACCCAGAGCAATCTACAGATTTAATGCACTCCCTATTAAAATACCAAAACCATTTTTCACAGAACTAGGACAAACTAACCTAAAATTTGTATGAAACCACAAAGGGCCCCAAATAGCCAAAGCAATGCTGAAAGAGAAAAATAAAACTCAAGGTATCACAATTCCAGACTTCAGGTTATATAACAAAGCTGTTGTAATCAAAACAGCTGTTGTAATCAAAACAGTATATGGCACAAAAATAGACATATAGATCAATAGAGCAGAACAGAAGACCCAGGAACAAACTTGCGATTATATGGTCAATTAGTCTTTGACAAAGAAGGCAAGACTGTGCAATGGGAAAAAGTCTCTTCAACAAATGGTGTTGGGAAAACTGGATAGCTAAATGCAAAAGGATAAAACTGGACCACTTTCTTACACCGTACACAAAAATAAACTCAGAATATATTAAATGTGAGACCTGAAACAATAAAAATCTTAGAAGAGAGCACAGGCAGAAAATTCTCTAACATTGGCCATAAAAACTTCTTTCTACATATGTCTCCTGAGGCAAGGGAAATAATAGCAAAAATAAACCGCTTGGACTACCTCGAAATAAAAAGCTTCTGTACAGCAAAAAAAAATAATCAACCAACCTAAACAGCACCCTACCGAATGGGAGAAGATATTTGCAAATTACATATCCGATAAAGGGTTAGTATTCAAAATACACAAAGAACTGACCCAACTCAACACTCAACAAATAATCCAATAAAAAATGGGTAGAAGACATGAACACCTTCAAAGAAGACATACACATGGCCGAAAGACCCATGAAAAGATGCTCAGCATCACTCAGCATCAGGGAAATTCAAATCAAAACCACAGTGAGATATCACCTCACACTTGTCAGAATGGCTAAAATGAAAAATACAAGAAACAATAAGTGTTCATGAGGATGTGGAGGAAAAGGAAACCTCGTGCACTATTGGTGGGAATGTAAACTGGTGCAGCCACTGTGGAAGACAGACAGCATGGAGTTTCCTCAAAAAGTTAAAAACAGAACTTCTCTACAATTCAGCAATCACACTACTAGGTATTTACCCCCAAAATACAAAAACACTAATTCAAAGAGATATATGCATCTGTATATTTATTGCAGCATTATTTACAATAGCCAAACTATGGAAGCAGCCCAAGCGTCTGTCAATAGATAAATGAATAAAGAAGATGTGGTGAGGGCGCCTGGGAGGCTCAGTCAGTTGGGCGTCCGACTTCGGCTCAGGTCACGATCTCGCGGTCCGTGAGTTCGAGCCCCGCATCGGGCTCTGTGCTGACAGCTCAGAGCCTGGAGCCTGCTTCGGTTTCTATGTCTCCCTCTCTCTCTGCCCCTCCTCCATTCACGCTCTGTCTCTCTGCCTTTCAAAAATGAATAAATGTTAAAAAAAATTTTTTTAAAGAGGTGGTGTGTGTACATACAATGGAATACTAATCAGCCATAAAAAAAGAATGAAACCTTGCCAGTTGCAACAACATGGACGGAGCTAGAGGGTATAATGCTAAGCAAAATAAATCAGTCAGAGAAAGACAAATACCATATGATTGCAATTATATGTGGCATTTAAGAAGAAAAACAAATGAGCAAGGTAAGAAAAGAGATACAAACCAAGAAACTGACTAACTATAGAGAACAAACTGGTGGTTACCAGAGGGGAGTTCGGTGGGAGCATGGGTGAAATAGAGTGAAAAGAATTAAAGAGTACACTTGTCGGGGCGCCTGGGTGGCTCAGGTGGCTAAGGGTCCAGCTTCGGCTCATGTCATGATCTCACGGTTCGTGAGTTCAAGCCTCCTGTGGGGCTCTGTGCTGACAGCTCGGAGCCTGGAGTCTGTTTCAGATGCTGTGGCTCTCTGTCTCTCTGCCCCTCCCCCACTCATGTTCTGAGTCAAAAAAGTAAATAAATAAACATTAAAGACTACACTTCTTATGATAAGCGCTGAGTAATGGGTAGAATTGTTGAATGACTATATTGTACTCCTGAAACTAGTATAACACTGTATGTTGACTATACTGGAATTAAAATGAAAAACTTATTGGGGCGCCTGAGTAGCTCAGTCAGTTAAGCTTCCAACTCTTGGTTTCAGTTCAGGTCATGATCTCATTGTTCATGAGTCTGAGCCCTACTCAACTGGGGGATTCTCTCTCTCCCTCTCTCTACCCCTCCCCTGCTCACGCATACACATGTATGCACTTTCTCTCTCTCTCTCTCTCTCTCTCTCTCTCTCTCTCTCTCTCTCTGCCTCTCTCTCTCTCTCTCCCCGTCTCTCAAAATAAATAAATAAACTTTTAAAAAACTTATAAACAGGGACACCCGGGCAGCTCAGTTGGTTAAGCGTCCGGCTTCGGCTCAGGTCATGATCTCACGGTTAGTGAGTTTGAGCCCCACGTGGGGCTCTGTGCTGACAGCTCAGAGCCTGTAGCCTTCTTTGGATTCTGTGTCTCTCTCTCTCTCTCTCTTCCCCCTCCCCCACTTGTGCACCCCCCCCTCAAAAATAAACATTTTAAGAAAATAAAAAATAAAAAACTTATAAACAAATAAATGCCTGAACTTTCTGGCTTACATTGCCAGATGTAGCAAATGAAAATACAAGACATTCAGTTAAATTTGAATGTCAGATAAATAATGAATAATTTTTAGTGTAAGTATACCTCCTTCATCTTTGCTACTAAACTAAAACTACACAAGTGGTAGTTTCTTAAAGGATGGTTGCATAGACAAAGAACTTAAGACATTATCATTGAATATTTTACACTGTTACGTTAAATACATAGGGCTTCTTGCACATGTAATTGATGGCTATTTTACCCAATGTATTTGTTTAGATGGGGCATATTTATAATACAGTAGAGCTAGGATTGCTATGGTCTTCTTTTTTTCAAGTTTATTTATTTCTTTTGAGAGAGAGAGAGAAAGCACAAATGGGGGAGAGAGAGAGAGAATCCCAAGCAAGCTCTGTGCTGCAAGCATGGAGCCCAACACGGAACTCAAACCCATGAACGGTGAGATCATGACCTGAGCCGAAACCAATAATCAGATGCTCAGCCAACTGGGCCACCCAGGCGCCCCCGTTCTGGTCTTTGTATCAACTTTATGATATATCTGAGCCCTGTGCAATCAAAATGTATACACATTCATTTCCATTTTGTTGTCTTTTAAAGAGAAAAACTGGTAGTTAATCTTTGATTTACTGACCCTGGTATTTCACGTTCTAAGTCAAGAAGGCAATCCTCAATTACAACATTATTCTTTTGGGGATACACAACACATTTGGTGTTGATCTGCCTTACTGAACAGCGTATGGGAAACGTACTTTCGCAAAACTCAGGAACTGCTGGGAACAGCAGAAAGCACAACTGTGCAGTGGGAGGAACATGCAACTCAAGGCTGAAGAATCAAAGGTCATGTTTCAGCCTTATGAGGAATTTAAAAAGTGGTATCTATGAAAGTGTTTGATAAATTCTAACATACTGCAAACTTGCCAATGATCATATTTTGGAACTTACAGTTAGTTAAATGTTTGCTGGTTGATATAAATTATCATAAGGAAGTAACAGGTTTGGTTTATGTCTCTGATATTTAATATTTATCTCATGGAAGACAACGATGCTTTACTATAGCATGAGCCTTGGGACAAATCATCAGCCGTAGTTTGGTGGTACTCAAGGACATGTATTTCATTTCATTTTCTGGGACTCTTCTGAGAAATGGGGCAATGTTTGTGAGTGAAAAGCCACCGTATGGGGTAGAGCACTGCATATACATATTATATTGTAAGGGTTTTGTTATTATTAATATATATATTCCTTAGTACCTAGGGTTTCTTTTCCTTTTGTCATCATACCAAGTGTTCATCTATTTTATTGGCTCTCTGTCAATCATTATGAAGAAATGAGATGCAAGCCATGCTCAGTCAACCAGGTGAGGGAAACACAAAAGGAACCACCTCCAGTCCAGTACCAGGATACATAAAGGTAACAACAGTAGTTATGATCTCTACTTGAAGAAGTTCAACCTATACCCACTCTGCTATGCACCCACACTTTGCTCTATCCCTCCACTGCCAGTCCCTCCCCTGCCCTACCACTGCTCCCTTGGCCATCTAGCTTCCCATTGCTTCTGTCCCCTCACAGTCCTTGCATCTCTCCCTAGCTTTTCTAGAATCATTTTCTCACTTATCTAATCCCTTGTGATCAGTATTCCTTAGGGTGACTATGGAGTATATAGCTTTTCTGTCATGGCTTTGGAATAATTTCTCAGAAATTAAGATATGCTAAACAGTCCAATAGGTCAACCAGGAACCATGCAGAGTGCCGTGGGGCTTTGTTAAGCAACGATTAGAGAGGGTAAGCTGAAAGAATGCGCCTGTAACAAGGGAGCCTCCATTTTCAATGAGGGAGTACTGGGATGGGAGAGGGAGAAGCAATGCCTCTAACAAATTTGGCCACATACTCATCTTGCCTGGGATCAAGCCTATCTGCAGATTCTGCTGGCCATTTTTGTTTATTGCAGATGGAAAGTTCACATGGTTGTTCCAAAGCAAAAGGAAATATTACCGGAATATTGAAAATTTGGATAATGAAAATAGCACAACAGAAGGAAGCTAGTCATATTTAAAATAAAATAAAGTTAGAGAAAAATAGAAGAAATCATGGTATGAAAGAAGTTATGGGTCAAAAGTCATTAAATTCATCCTCCCTCTCAGAACAGAGATTCCATCTATAACAGGAATAGAAAAGTCAAATGCCTAGAAAGACCAGACAGGTAATGAAAAAAGTGAAGGTATCATGCAATTAGGAGTGGTGGTGGGGGGCACCTGGGTGGCTCAGTCGGTTAAGTGTCGGACTCTTGGATCGGCTCAGGTCATGATCTCACGGCTCATGAGTTCGAGCCCCGCATAGGGCTCTGCGCTGACAGTGCAGAGCCTGCTTGGAATTCATTCTCTCTCCCTCTCTCTGCCCCTCCCCTGCATGCATGAGCTCTGTCTTTCCCTCCCTCTCTCTCCCCCCCCCCAAAATAAATAAAGAAAAGAAAAGGAAAAAAAAGAAGAAGAATTTTTGGGACTGTGGCCAAAAGGGAACATGTGCCTTGTCTACATGGGGCAGTCCCTACACAGCTCTATCCAGTTGTGATCTTCAGTTAAATGGGCCCATTGCTGCTAGTTCTTCTAATTTTTCAAGAAGAATTGGAAATTCAGATTTTTGGTAACTTTTAAAAGAAATTAAATATTAACTACTTATTCAAATGTTTTAAAATGGTGGGAGATGGGGTAGGTTGGTGAGGGTATTAAGGAGGGTACTTGTGATGAGCCCTGTTGTATGTAAGTGACGAATCACTGAATGCTACTTCTGAAACCAATATTGCACTGTATATTAACTAACTAAAATAAAAGTAATGCAAAAAACTTTAAAAAGTTTTTTAAAGAAAAATTAAATAATTAAATTAAGTTAAATTAAATTAAATTAAATTAAATTAATAAATAAAATAAAAATACCTCCTGAACTCAAAGACAACGTGAAAGTGAGCCACACTTGGCTCACAACCATTCCTCTTGCTCTGCACAAAAAAACCTGACTGTAGCCCAACACACATTTTTTTTTTTTAATTTTTTTTTTCAACATTTTTTATTTATTTTTGGGACAGAGAGAGACAGAGCATGAACGGGGGAGGGGCAGAGAGAGAGGGAGACACAGAATCGGAAACAGGCTCCAGGCTCCGAGCCATCAGCCCAGAGCCTGACGCGGGGCTCGAACTCACAGACCGCGAGATCGTGACCTGGCTGAAGTCGGACGCTTAACCGACTGCGCCACCCAGGCGCCCCAGCCAACACACATTTCAATAGTTCTGATCCTGAACTCTTTCTTACACTGAACCAAAGACCATAGTGGCATAACTTCCACTCTAGATCATATGAACTCTGTCTTTCAGATCAAGACAGAATAACCCTGTTTCGTGTATCTCCCTTCTGTTCTTGAAATATGTCCTTCAAAAACAAAATGCCTAAGCCTTTATCACCTCTTTCCTTTCTAATCCATCCAATCCCTCTTTGCTCTCCAATTTTTTTTTCTTAATTTATCACTGGGTTATGCTTTTCTTTAAATTTTGTTTAGTTTTCACCTTGCTCCTTCTCAGGTACCTACAGAGACTCTCTATTGTCTTTGGTTTCAAGTGCCTCTGTAATCTAACACATGGTTACCTATTTTAATCTCCCAGTTTATACCTTCTGCTCTGACATATTGTTAGCGAGAAATTATTCTTCCATTCTCTATGTTTCTTTCCAAAGCATATTGGAAGTCTATTACATTCTACTCCTAGCTTCTCTCTGTCCCTTTACTGTCTCCACCCCTGGGGTACAGATGAGATTTATCTGATGAGTAAAATTGAAAAGAATAATCTGAGCTGGACATACTCAGACCAACTTCCCTTTCTCTTCTACTGGGATTGAGCTGCCCACAGAGAATAGAAGTCCTCCAACAGTAACAGAGTGATGTTTCAGCCTCCAACCCTCCTTTAAATTGTACAGAATCTGTTGAGACAACTAGGCAGCTATTTATTGGGCCCTCTGAAAAATACAGTCCACCATGTTCTTTCTCACCTCAGAAGATTCTGAAATGCCACAGATCACTCACTGTAATGGAAAGGAACCTTGGAGAATATTTAGTTCAGTATCATTATATATTAGAGATAGGAAAAGTGAGTCCCCAAAAATTTAAGTAACTTGCCCCAAACTAGTTAGTTAGTAGTAGACACTAAACAAGATTTTTAAAACAGGATTTAGAAGTTTGAAAAAAATTGGATTAACCATTAAAAAAATGTCTATTGGTATATGGCAAAATTCAAAATTATCATCTTGGATTAATAATTATAAATTCTGATCAAATAGTTTTACTGTAATATTTATATACTGTATTTGTTATGAGTACATTAAAAATCTAAACTCTAGTTTATTTTATTAAAGGTAGCCTCATGGCTTGGAACTCTGGTAATTCATATTACTCAAAAAAGCACTGTATTAGAGAAAAATATATCCAATATGATATATACACAGACAGACAAACACACACACACACACACACACACACACACACACACACACGTAAAGAAATTTATTATAAGGAATTGGCTCACCCAATCATGGAGGCTGAGAAGTCTCAGGATCTTAGTCAGCAGGTGGAAAGCCATGAAAGTCAATATATAATTCTAGCCTGACTTTGAAGGCCTGAGAACCAGGAGAGCCAATGGTGTAAGTTCCAATTTGAAAACCAGTAGGCTCAGGACCAAAGATGAGCCAGTGTTTCAGTCTGAGTCTAAGGGCCAGAAAAAAATCAATGTCTCAGCTCAAATAGGCAGGAGGAGTTCCCTCTTATTCACAAGAGAGTCAGTCTTTTTGTTTTATTCAGGCCTTCAGCTGATTGGATGTGGCCCACTCACATTAGGGAGGCAATCTGCTTCACTCAGTCTACCAATTCAAATGTTTATCTCATGCAAAAACTCTCATAGACACATCCAGCAGAATGTTTGACCAAATATCTGGGCCATGTGGCCCAGTCAAGTTGACATGTAAAATTAACCATTCACAAAGTCCACCCCTTGTCAGCTTGGCACCCATATAAATCTCCTTAAACCATACTTAATCTCAGAATAAAGACAATAACAAGGTCATAATTCTGCCAAACATGATATAACTATCATGCATACAAACAAAAATGGACTAGCTCTTTCCACAGAAGAGGGATAAAGTCCTTGAGTGACTTTTATTCTTCTCCTTGATATCCATAACTCAAATTGGTAACTTAAATACTATGATGTAAATTGAACAATAAATACTATGACATAAATTCCATACATCTATGTTACATAATAAAGGAATAAGAGAAGGAAGAAAACAAAAACATTTGAGATGTATGTCATATATATGTATAATATATGTGATAGATACATATATTGGATATCTATAAATATAAACATGTATATATGTAAATATACACATTTGTAATCAAAAAAATTTATAAGGAGGAAATATTCATGGCAGTTACAGTAACTGGTCATGTGGTTATAACTGGTATTTATTTATTTATTTATTTATTTATTTATTTATTTATTGAGAGAGTGAGTGCATGTACACACACATGCAGGCTCCATACTCAGCACATAGCTTAATGCGGGGCTCAGTCCCACAACTGTGACATCATGACCTGAGCCAAAATCGGGAGTTGGATGCGCAACCAACGGAGTCACCCAGGTGCCCCTGTAATGGGCATTTATGACTAACTTCTTACAAAGCCCATTCTGTATTTCCTTTGCCTTCAGACAGCACTTCATCTGATTGTAATTCTTTACTTAGTGGGATGGCCCAAACCTTCATTCCTGAAGGGTCTGAGTCATTAGTTTTCCTGTTTAGATTGGTTGTTGTAGTTTTCTATTGACCTTTACCACGGGGCATGGTGATACTCAGAGATGCCCAAGCAGGATGGCAGTATAAGAATTTCTAGTACTTGTCTCCTACCAGCAACACCAATTGGAATAACTATCCATGCATGAAAATAGATTCCAGGTGAGGCATTACAGCACCTGGGTGGAGCCCAAAAATAAGGAAAAATTGATTGAAGCCAGTAGGAAAGAGTTTCTCATTACCCCTGTCATGACTTTCTCAAGCCTGGCCAGCCCAGCATGGAAAGAAACACCTCCTTGTAGGGGAGACAGAGTGCAGTTAGCACCCAACTTCACAACAGAGGCAGAAAATGCATTTGACAAAATTTAACATCCATTCATCATAGAAATATCTTTTTTTGATTAAAAAAAACTCTCAACAAAGTCGCTTTAGAATTAATGTACCTCAATGTAATAAAGTCCACATATGACAAGCCCACAGGTAACATTACATTCAATGGTGAGAGACATACAAACGGCCAACAAGTACATAAAAAGATGTTCAACATCACTAATGCCCATCATCAGGAAGATGCAAATCAATACAATAAGATATTGCTTCACACCTGTTAGAAAAGCTATTATCAAAAAAAAAAAACCAAGAGATAACAAGTGTTGGTGAAGATGTGGAGAAATTGGAAGCCTTGTACACTTGTTGGAGGGATACAGACAAAATGGAAAATAGTATGTAGTTTCCTAAAAAATTAAAATCGGATTTACCAGGTAATCCAGCAACTCAGCTTCTAGGTATATATCTGAAGGAAGTGAAATCACTATCTTGAAGAGATAGCTACACCCCCATATTCATTGTAACATTATTCACAATAGCCAAGACATAGATTCAATTTAAGTATCCATAGACATGTAAATGGGTGAAGAAAATGTGGTATATATACATATAGAATATTCTTCAACCATAACGAAGAAAGAAATCCTGCCATTCACATCAACATTGATGGATATTGAGGACGTTACACTAAGTGAAATAAGTCAGGCAGAGAAAGACAAATATTGTATAATCTCATTCATGTGGAATCTAAAAAAGCTGAACTCATAGAAACAGAGAGTAGAATGGTTGTTGCCAAAGGCTAGGGATTGGGGAAAATGAAAAGATGTTGGTCAAAGGGTACAAAGTTCCAATTATAAGATGAATACGTTTTGGGGATCTAATGTACAGCATGATGACTATAGTTTAACAATGCTGCATTATATACTTGAAAGTTGCTAAGAGAGTAAATCATAAAAAGTAACTATGTGAGGGGCACCTGGGTGGCTCGGTCGGTTGAGCGTCTGACTTCGGCTCAGGTCATGATCTCACGGTCCGTGAGTTCGAGCCCCGCATCGGTCTCTGTGCTGACAGCTCAGAGCCCGGAGGCTGCTTCAGATTCTGTGTCTCCTTCTCTCTCTGCCCCTAACCCACTCGCATTCTGTCTCTGTCTCTCTCAGAAATAAATAAACATTAAAAAAAAGTTTTTTGAAGTAACTGTGTGAGGTGATGAAGGTGTTAATCTTACCGTGTTAATCAATGTACAATATATACGTGTATCAAATCGTCACACTATACACCTTAAACTTACACTATGTTATATGTCAATTATCTTAATTAATCTGGAGAGAAAAAGAGAGAGAGAGAGAGAGAGAGAGAGACCCTAAGGGATCTTTTGCATTCCAGATACACTCCTTACTTTCATTGTGGAGTAGTAGTCCAATTTTCCTTTGGTCGGCAGGATCACTTTTTCCAGCCAGCACATTAACTCCCTTCTTTGCTTATTGATTCAGAGGCATGAGTAGTTTCAAGTGGCTGGACAGCAGTCTTAACTTCTGGTTCAATGGAATCACCAGTATGTCTCCTGAAGGAAGCATTCCTGTCTTTGGAACTAAGACCTCTGACAAGAAGACAATAAGGTCATGGGAGCAGGAAGCAAAATTTTGCCAGTGGGTTACTATGGGTAACAGTGACTCGTGTCACTCCTATTTCCACCTCTTGTTCCCTGGACCCATGATTTCTAGCTTTGGGAGAAATAGCACCATATATTAGATGCTGATTCTGAGCAAATACAGGCTTCCACAGGACCTTGCCCCAGGTTGCAAGATATTGTGACCTAGCTGGCACTGTAACAAAGTCTTCATAAGGCCATTCTACCATTCTTTAAAACCAATTGCTTCAGGATGGTGGGGGACACTGTAAGACCAAAGGAGCCCATAAGCATGAGCCCGTTGCCACACTTCTGCTGGAACTGAGTTTCTTAATCCAAAGCAATGGCGTGCAGCATACCATGCCAGCGGGTAGGCATTCTGTAAGTCCACAGATGGTAGTTTTGGCAAAAAACATTGCATGCTGGAAGGCAAATCCATATCCAGAGTAAGTGTCTATTCCGGAAAGATCATGAGCTTTGGGGCCACTTTTTTCACATAACTTACTTGTGCCTTTGGGGCCTGCTCCGGCTCAATCACAAACATACCACTTCCCTCTGGTATTGCTGTGCACATCCACCTTTATGACTTGGTGGGAGGTAACACCCAGTTAATGATGGGCAGCTCAGTGTGCAAGTTAACTTAGTTTCCAATAGTTAAGTTTTCAGTCTCCACTAAGGCTCAATAGCAGGTCAAGAGTTGCCTCAAAAAGGGAGTAGTTATCTGAAGAGGATGACAGGACTTAGCTCCAAAATCCTCAGGGCCTAGGTGGCAATTCGTCTATAGGAGCATGACAAAAACTCCAAACAGCATCCTTATCTGCCTGTGACATATTTAGTACAACTGGATATATAGGCTCATATGGCCCAAGCGGCAGAACAGCTTGCACAGCAACCTGGAGCTATTGCAGAGGCTTCTCTTGTTCTGGGTCCCACTCAAAACTAGCAGCTTTTTGAGCTACTCAGGAAATGGACCAGAGTAACATACGCAAATGAGGAATATGCTGCCTCCAAAATCCAAAAAGGTCAACTGGGTGTTGTGCCTCTTTTTTTGAGTAAGGAAGAAGCCAACAACACATCCTTTACCTTAAAGGAATAAAGAATACACGCCCCATACCACTGGAACCCTAGAAATGCCACTGAGGTAGAAGAACCCTGAATTTTAGCTGGATTTATTTCCCAACCTCTGACATACACATGTCCTAACACTAAGTCTAAAGCCGTTGCTACTTCCTGCTCACTAAGTGCAACTAGCATAATGTCGCCAATATAACGAACCAATGTGACATTCTGTGGAAGGGAAAGGTGATCCAGATCCCTACAAACTAAATTATGGCACAGGGCTGGAGGGTTGATATACCCTTGAGGTAAGACAGTGAATGTATATTGCTGGGTCTTGCCAGCTAAAAGCAAACTGCTCCTAGTGGACCTTACAGGTAGGGGTGGAGAAAAAGCATTTGCCAGATCAATAGCTACGTACCAGGTATCAGGGGATGTGTTAATTTGCTCAAGCCACGAAACCACAGACAGCACAGCAGTTGCAGCCGGAAACACCACTCGGTTAAGCTTATGATAATCCACTGTTATTCTCCAGGATCCATCTGTCCTCTGCACAGGCCAAATAGGACAGTTGAATGGGCATTTGGTGGGAATCACCGCTCCTACATCTTTCAAGTTCTTGATGATAACACTAACCTCCACACTCCCTTCAGGAATGTAATATTGGTTTGGGTTTACCAATTTCCTAAATAGGGTCAGTTCTAGTGCCTTCCACTTGGCCTTTCCTACTATAACAGGCAACAGTTGGATATATGAAAATGGAGTTCATAGGGAAAAGATACAATTGGGAGTCATAATGTAGGTGGTATTTAAAGCCATGAGATCACCTCACTGCATGTGATCACCAAGGAAATGAGTGGAGATTGAAAAACTGAGAACTGACCTTGGAAGCGCTCCAATTGTAAGAGGAAGGAGAGATGGGCAAGAAGACTGGAAAGGATCAGCTTGTGAGATACAAGAAAAACCAGAGGAGTGTGGTGCCTGGAAGCCAGGTAAAAGTCAGGTCTCAAGAAAGAGGGGGTGATCAATTGTGCCAGTGCTTGATAGAAAAAGGAAGATTGGGACTGAGAATTTCCCACTGAATTTAACCAAAACTAAACTGAACATATCTTGACAGTCTACTGTCAAGTTGGGTGACTGTTAAATCCGGGAGCACCTGGGGACTGTGAAGCTGCTTCTACCCAGATGCTTTGCCTGCAAGTTGCAGTGATTTATTGGAAAATATTTACTGCCACTACACTGTCATATCAAACGCGCATGATTAAAGGAAAGTTCTTTTTTTTAAAGAATTTTTTAACGTTTCTTTATTTATTTTGAAAGAGAGAGAAAAAGAATGGGGGCGGGGGGGGGGGGCAGAAAGAGGCGGGAGAGAGAATCCCAAGCTACCAGTGCAAAGCCTGATGTGGGGCTCAATCGCATGGACTGTGAGATCATGACCTGAGCCAAAACCAAAACGAAGACACGTAACCTGAGCCACCCAGGTGCCCCTGATTAAAGGAAAGTTCTTAAAGATCTCTGAAAGTGTGATCTTTTCGTCTGTAATGCAGAGCCTTGCCTAAATGCTGTCTAAACTTTCAAGAAATAGAGATTTTCTTTGTCCCAGGTAGTCTTGCAACCTTACAAAGAGCTTGTTTCAGCCCACAATAAGAAATGTTGAGCTTTACCAAGTTATATTGTAGGTTGCAGATACTGTGAGCATGCCCCACCACCATCAACATCATAGCATGTATGTATGTATGTATGATGGGAGGCAATGAAGAAAGACTGGTTGGCTCACAAAATATTTGTTCTTGACCATGACTCTGTATATCTGAGGAAGACAAAACCGTAGAAAGATCAAGACAACTGGGAAGCGGTGTTCCCCAATATTAGTCACATTCAGGCCTGCATTAAAAATAATATCTAATAATATTTGTATGGCACACTGAGGTAAACAGAAAAATCTGATGTCTGCCAGAGGTGACCATCCCAAGGGTTCCAGTCACCTCAGACCCCACCTAGGTACTCCAAAGGCCAAGAGGCTTGATATCTTTGCACTATATACAGTACTTAAGAATATCAGTTGGGAAACCTCCCTTAAGTTCAGAATGGAGGGTATAAGATTCAAATTGCTGAAGTCCCCAGGATACTGAACTGACCATTGATCAGCTTGATCAGAGGGACCTGATGTTGGTCCTCATCTATCATCTACACATTTTTTTTTAAATATTAAAATGCAGTGTGAGACAAGTACACATTCATTGCTGGTAGAAATGCAAACAGGTACACCATTCTGGAAATGCGAACTATATGTCTTAATATTTTCAAATTCTGGGCTTTTAGAAATCTCCCCTGAGGAAAATTTCAAAAATACAAACAAAATTTTATATACAAAGATACTCAACATAACATTTTTTTGCACACAAGGTATTGATAAAATAAATTATTGTATATTCAAATTTTATAAAACTTTTAAAACTTAATGTACAAAGAGTTTTGATGACATAGGAAAATGTTTATACTGAGCTATTAAGTGATAGAAACAGAATACAAAATTGAATATGACTTACAATTTCAATCATTTAAAATATATGTACAATATTAATATCCAAAAAAATGGCCAAAGAGCTACTGGTTGATGGGATTAGGGGAAATTTTTGTTTTCTTCTCTTTACCTTTATGTATTTTCTAAATTTTCTACAATAATACTGAGACATTTTTACAATTATAAAGTATCTCGGCAAAATCAAGTTTTTAGAATCTGTAATGAGATGAAAAATG
The DNA here is from genome assembly GCF_028018385.1 of Neofelis nebulosa. Classification (NCBI taxonomy): domain Eukaryota; kingdom Metazoa; phylum Chordata; class Mammalia; order Carnivora; family Felidae; genus Neofelis; species Neofelis nebulosa. Next base: position 29,812,870 of record NC_080783.1, read on the forward strand.
CTTATGATACTCAGTAAAAAATCAAGATGAAGAGCATGACTACAACCATTTAACTTTTGTGAAAAGTATCTATATTTGGAAAAGAAAACTCCAAGATGATAAATGTAGATGTCTCTGAGTAATAAGATTGGGGCAATTATCATTCTCTTTTCTATTTTCTGCATTTTTCAATTTAGCACAATGGAAATATATTAACTTTATGTTGATAGCAGCAATATAATTCCTTAATTTCTATTCTAAATTTAACCATTAGGTGGTACTTAGTAGAATTTTCAAAGTGGAAGATTAAGTATAACTAAGGAGGAGGATCTAATTAGCATCCAAGGAAAAAATTTTTTGGCCAAAACATCAGTGAGACTAAAACAGACTCATTGTAAGCTTGAAAAAGACCCTATTCAACTCCATTTTCATAATCTAGTCTGCAGTCATTGTTAGACTTGAGAACAGCGGTTAAACTTTGACATTTTCTGTACTTTAAAGATAGTGACTTCTCTCTCCATCCAAACAACTCCAGCTAAGTCAATTTTTAAATTTAAACCATTTCTGGAAACAAGATACTGTATAACAAACATAAAGACAATTAAAATACAGTATCTTTGTATTGTCTTTTTCACCTTCAACATGTTATTACTGAGATGCACTTCTCCCAGTGACAGATGTGGAGAGTTAACCAAAAAAGGGTACCGCCTTAGCATATGGTCGGGGAGTCTATCTTTCCACTGATCTGTGTTTGACATGAACCGGCAATATGGCTGAGATATCCTCCTTGGAAGTGAATTTTGCCCCATTACTAAAATATCTTTCTTCCACTTCATAAATCTGACAGTGTGAGCATTGATAAGCCCATTATCAAAGTACTAGCCAGCGCTATCTCTAGTGGGCTAGAGAGTGAGCAGTTCCATGCTTCTAACGACTGGCTATTTGGAGGTGAAAATGGTAAAGAGCTGAGGGAGCTACCAAGATGCAAAATTATTGAAATGATGAAATGTATTTCTTCTCATTCTTCAGACTACAACCTGCCAATCACTTTGGATTTTAATGTGCTGGAAATCAAAGGAATTACTACAAAGCAAGACTTGAGCTGATAATGAATTATCAGTTTTAAACCAAGACTTTTTTTCTAATGGAGCATTTAGTACATCAGAGAAAGTATTGACCAAAACCCATGTTGAACATCAGCAAAAACTGAATTTTTATTATGCAAAGCCAAAAAACTGCTGGGGTTATTTGTTTAGCAGCTAGTCTATCCCAACTAAAACAGACATGGTTATATATATTTACACAATTATTCCCATTTTTTTTTAGTATATGTGCTGCCAAAGTGAGCACTATTAACACAATTATTAAAACAGGCATCTACATAGAAACATACCCCTATGTTTTACATCCAGAAACTAAAAAAATGACAAACTTGATGTTTCGGCCCATTGCTAAATAATTTGAATTATGGTCTGATTTAGCAATTCAATTGTTGTGTAAATGTGGTTAAACATTTAAACATTTTTGCATACTCTGCCTGCCTGCTGTAAATCTGAGAAATTTATATCACTCTACAGAGGTCATGATTTAGATGTTGAAAGGGCATGACAAAGGAAGTAATATTTTAGCTCAGTCTTGAGAGTAGTATTGGATTGATGAGGTGATTACAGTCCTAATATCAGGTGATTAGAGTCCTAGAATTTCAAACACAGAAGGGTTCTTACAGATGAGGAAAGAGTGAGCTAGGGAAGTTTAGACTTGTCCAAAGTCACACTACTGTATTGCAGCAATTTCTGGTTCAGATGAGGAATTCCCTGGCTTCTAGCCTCGAGTTCATTGTATGTGATGTTAACCCCCATATCACTTCGCTTAGCAAGGTATAAATGTTCTGTGAATAATCTGTCATTAGGCAGTAAGTGTGGGCACTTTCAAATATTCAAATGTCTACATACACATACATGTAGGGAGCTTTCTACCTGAACTGGAGCAAAACCTCTAATGCAATCATGTCCATCATTAAGGAATTATTACCTCATTTTTGCTGTCTTCCAATGGCAAACATCTAGCCACAAACACTGCGGGGGAGCTAATTTTCAAAGATGGCTCCCAAAGTGCGTGCCTCATGGAATCCATACCCTTGTGTAGTCTCCTGTTACACTGATTCCAGACTCCCAACAAAATGTGCCAGAAGTAACACAGTGCCACTTCAAGCCTTTAGGAAGAGAAGTTGCTTCTGCTTTCTCCTTCTTGGAATTTAGTTTGGGGAGTCCAGAGCCACAACATAAGAAGTCTAGCCACCCTACTAAAAAAGAAAGACTATACGGAGAGGTCATGTGGAGAGAATTCTGAGCCTACCTGACAGGGAGAGAGGCCCAGCTGTCCAAGGACCCCAGTAAGCATCTAACTGCAGCCACAAAAAAGACCACAAACACCACCAAATGTTCTCAATCAACACACAGAGCAATTAGAGGTAATAAAACAGTTGCTATTTTAAGCCACTACCTTTTTGGTTTTGTTTTCCTTTCTGATTTGTTTCTCTTATTTAATTGCATTAGCCAGAATCTTCAGAACAATGTGAAATAAAAATGTATCCACTTATATAATTAAATAATCTATATAACGTGTCATTTGGTTGTATTTTACAATTTATTTTATAATTGTACGATTACTATCAAGTTCTTCTTCCCAGCCCACTGGCCCCGTGCAAACACGTTTTCCATTTCTGTTGCAAATTTAACTCAGTTTTGTTTATGTGTGTACATATACACATAGTGTTATATATTAGTTTCAGCTGTACAATATAGTGATTCAACAATTCTACACATTACTCAGTGCTCATCATGATAAGTGTACTCTTAATCTCCTTCATCTATTTCGTCCATCCTCCCACTCCCTCCTCTCTGGTAACTACCAGTTTGTTCTCTATATTTAAGAGTCTGGGTGGGGGAGTTGTCTCTTTTTTATTTGTTTGACTTGTTTCTTAAATTACACATTTGAGTAAAATCATACAGTATTTGTCTCTCTCCGACTGACTTACTTCACTTAGCATTATACCCTCTAAGTCTATCCATGTCATTGTAAATGGGGAGCTTTCATTCTTTTTCTACAGCCATGTAATATTCCATCTTCTTTGTTATCCATTCCCACGTTCTTTTTTTTTTTTAATTTACATCCAAGTTAGTTAGCATATAGTGCAATAATGATTTCAGGAGTAGATTTCAGTGATCCATCCCCTATGTATAACACCCAGTGCTCATCCCAACAAGTGTCTTCCTTAATGCCCCTTACCTATTTGGCCCATCTCCCTTCCCACCATCCTTCAGCGACCATCAGTTTGTTCTCTGTATTAAAGAGTCTCTTATGTTTTGTCCCTCTCCTCGTCTTTATATTATTTTTGCTTCCCTTCTCTTAAGTTCATGTGTTTTGCATCTTAAATTTCACATGAGTGAAATCATATGACATTTGTCTTTCTCTGACAAATTTCACTTAGCATAATACCCTCTAGTTCCATCCACGTAGTTTCAAATGGCAAGACTTCATTCTCTTTGATTGCCGAGTAATACTCCATTGTATATATACCACATCTTCTTAGCCATTCATCTGTAGATGGACATTGGGCTCTTTCCATAGTTTGGCTATTGTCAATAGCACTGCTATAAACATTGAGGTGCATGTGCCCCTTCGAAACTGCACACCTGTACCCCTTGGATAAATACCTACTAGGGCAATTGCTAAATCATAGGATAGTCCTATTTTTAGTTTTTTGAGGAAACTCCAACTGTTTTCGAGAGTGGCTGCACCAGTTTGCATTCCCACCAGCAGTGCAAAAGGGTTCCTCTTTCTCTGCATCCTCACCAACATCTGTCATTTCCTGAATTGTTAATTTTAGCCATTCTGATTGGTGTGAGGTGGTATCTCATTGTGGTTTTGATTTGTATTTCCTGATGAGTGATGTTGGGCATCTTTTCATGTGTCTGTTAGCCAACTAGATGTCTTCTTTGGACAGGTGTCTGTTCATATATTTTGCCCTTTTCTTCACTGGATTGTTTTGGGTGTTGAATCTGATAAGTTCTTTATAGATTTTGGATACTAACCCTTTATCTGATATGTCATTTGCAAATATCTTTTCCCATTCTGTCAGTTGCCTTTTAGTTTTGCTGATTGTTTCCTTTGCTGTGCAGAAGCTTTTTATTTTGATGAGGTCCCAATAGTTCATTTTTGCCTTTGTTTCCATTGCCTCCAGAGACGTGTTGAGTAAGAAGTTGCTGCGGCCAATGTCAAAGAGGTTTTTGCCTGCTTTCTCCTCGAGGAATTTGATGGCTTCCTGTCTTGCATTTAGGTCTTTTATCCATTTTGAGTTTATTTTTGTGTGTGGTGTAAGAAAGTGGTCCAGGTTCATTCTTCTGCATGTTGCTGTCCAGTTTTCCCAGCACCATTTGCTGAAGAGACTGTCTTTATTCCATTGGCTATTCTTTCCTTCTTCATCAAAGATTAGTTGGCCATACATGTCCTCTATTCTGTTCCATTGATCTAAGGGTCTGTTTTTGTGCCAGTACCATACTGTCTTGATGATACAGCTTTGCAATACAGCTTGAAGTCCAGGATTCTGATGCCTCCTGCTTTCGTTTTCTTTTTCAGGATGGATTGTTTTGGCTATTCAGGGTCTTTTCTGGTTCCATTTCCAAATGTTAGAGTTGCTTGTTCTAGCTGAGTGATAAACATTATATTGATAGGTATTGCATTGAATATGTAGGTTGCTTTGGGTAGTATTGACATTTTGACAATATTCGTTCTTGCAATCCATGAGTGTGGAATCTTTTTTCCTTTTTTTGTGTGTGTGTATCTTCTTCAATTTCTTTCAAAAGCTTTCTATAGTTTTCAGTGTATGGATTTTTCACTTCTTTGGTTAGGTTTATTCCTAGGTATTTTATGGGTTTTGGTGCAATCATAAATGGGATCCATTCTTTGATTTCTCTTTCTGTTGCCTCATCATTTTGTATAGAAATGCAACTGATTTCTGTGCATTGATTTTATATCCTGTAACTTTGCTGAATTCATGGATCAGTTCTAGAAGTTTTCTGGTGGAATCTTTTGGGTTTTCCATATAGAGTATCATGTCATCTGCAGAGAGTGAAGGTTTCACTTCCTCATTGCTGATTTGGATGCCTTTAATTCCTTTGTGTTATCTGACTGCTGAGGCTAGGACTTCCAATACTATGTGGAATAACAGTGGCAAGAGTGGACATCTCTGTCACGTTGCTGACTTTAGGGAGAGAGCTCTCAGTTTTTCGCCATTGAGGATGATATTAGCAGTGGGTCTTTCATATATGGCTTTTACGATCTTCAGGTATGATCCTTCTATCCCTACTTTCTTGAGGGTTTTTATCAAGAAAGGATACTGTATTTTGTCAAATGCTTTCTCTGCATCTATTGAGAGGATCATGTGGTTCTTGTCCTTTCTTTTATTGATTTGATGTATCACATTGATTGTTTTGTGGATATTGAACTAGTCCTACATCCCAGGTATAAATTCCACTTTGTCATGCTGAATAATTCTTTTAATGTATTATTGGATCCAGTTTGCTAGTATGTTGTTGAGGATTTTTGCATCCCTGTTCATCATGGAAATTGGTCTGTAGTTCTCTTTTTTGGTGGGGTCTTTGTCTGGTTTTGGAACCAAGGTAATAGTGGCTCCATAGAATCAGTTTTGAGTTTTCCTTCCATTTCTATTTTTTGGAACAGCTGCAAAAGAATAGGTGTCAACTCTTCCTTAAATGTTTGGTAGAATCCCCCTGGAAAACCATCCAGCCCTGGACTCTTGCTTTTTGGGAGATTTTTGATTACTAATTTGATTTCTTTACTGGTTATGGGTCTGTCCAAATTTTCTATTTCTTCCTGTTTCAGTTTTGATAGTTTATATGTTTCTAAGAATTTGCCCATTTCTTCCAGATTGCTCAATTTATTGGCATATAATTGCTCATAATATTCTCTTACTATTGTTTGTATTTCTGCAGTGTTGGTTGTGATCTTTCCTCTTTCATTCTTGACTTTATTTATTTCGGTCCTTTCCTTTTTCTTTTTGACATAACTGGCTAGGGGCGTATCAATTTTGGTAATTCTTTCAAAGAACCAGCTCCTGGTTTCATTGATCTGTTCTACTGGTTTTTGGGGGTTTTTTTTGTTTTTTGTTTTTTGGGGTTTTTTTGGTAGCATTGATTTCTGCTCTAATCTTCATTATTTCCCATCTTCTGCTGGTTTTTGGATTTTATTTGCTGGTTTTTTTCCAGCTCTTTAAGGTATATGGTTAGGTTGTGTATCTGAGACCTTTCTTCCTTCTTTAGGAAGGCCTGGATTGCTATATACTTCCCTCTTATGACCACCTTTGCTGCATCCTAGAGGTTTGGGCCTGTGGTGCTATCATTTTCATTGGCTTCCATGTACCTTTTAATTTCCTCTTTAACTTCTTAGTTAGCCCATTCATTCTTTAGTAGGATGTTCTTTAGTCTCCAAGTATTTGTTGTCTTCCCAAATTTTTTCTAGTGGTTGATTTAGAGTTTCATCGCATTGTCTGAAAATATACACGGTATGATTTCAGTCTTTCTGTACTTGCTGAGGGCTGATTTGTGTCCCAGTATATGATCTATTTTGGAGAACATTCCATGTGCACTTGAGAAGAATGGGTATTCTGCTACTTTAGAATGAAATGTTCTGAACATATCTGTTAAGTCCATCTGGTCCAGTGTGTCATTCAAAGCCATTGCTTCCTTGTTGATTTTCTGTTTAGATGAGCTGTTCATTGATGTGTGTGGGGGTGTTGAAGTCCCCTACTATTAGAGTATTATTATCAATGAGATTCTGTATGCTTGTGATTAATTGATTTATATTTTTGGGTGTTCCAAGTTTGAAGCATAAATGTTTACAATTTTTAGGTCTTCTTGGTGGATAGACCCCTTAATTATGACATAATGCCCTTCTTCATCTCTTGTTACAGTCTTTATTTTAAAATCTGGATTGTCTGCTCTTACTCGACACATCCCCAAAGGCAAGGGAATTAAAAGCAAAAGTGAATTACTGGGACCTTATGAAGATAAAAAGCTTCTGCACAGCAAAGGAAACAACCAACAAAACTAAAAGGCAACCAACGGAATGGGAAAAGATATTTGCAAATGACATATTGGACAAAGGGCTAGTATCCAAAATCTATAAAGAGCTCACCAAACTCCACACCCGAAAAACAAATAACCCAGTGAAGAAATGGGCAGAAAACATGAATAGACACTTCTCTAAAGAAGACATCCGGATGGCCAACAGGCACATGAAAAGATGTTCAACGTCGCTCCTTATCAGGGAAATACAAATCAAAACCACACTCAGATATCACCTCACACCAGTCAGAGTGGCCAAAATGAACAAAACAGGAGACTATAGATGCTGGAGAGGATGTGGAGAAACGGGAACCTTCTCGCACTGTTGGTGGGAATGCAAATTGGTGCAGCCGCTCTGGAAAGCAGTGTGGAGGTTCCTCAGAAAATTAAAAATAGACCTACCCTATGACCCAGCAATAGCACTGCTAGGAATTTACCCAAGGGATACAGGAGTACTGATGCATAGGGGTACTTGTACCCCAATGTTTATAGCAGCACTCTCAACAATAGCCAAATTATGGAAAGAGCCGAAATGTCCATCAACTGATGAATGGATAAAGAAATTGTGGTTTATACACACAATGGAATACTACGTGGCAATGAGAAAAAATGAAATATGGCCTTTTGTAGCAATGTGGATGGAACTGGAGAGTGTGATGCTAAGTGAAATAAGCCATACAGAGAAAGACAGATACCATATGGTTTCACTCTTATGTGGATCCTGAGAAACGTAACAGAAACCCATGGGGGAGGGGAAGAAAAAAAAAAAAAAAGAGGTTAGAGTGGGAGAGAGCCAAAGCATAAGAGACTGTTAAAAACTGAGAACAAACTGAGGGTTGATGGGGGGTGGGAGGGAGGGGAGGGTGGGTGATGGGTATTGAGGAGGGCACCTTTTGGGATGAGCACTGGGTGTTGTATGGAAACCAATTTGACAATAAATTTCATGAAAATAAATAAATAAATAAATAAATTCCCACAAAAATAAATAAATAAATAAATAAATAAATAAATAAATAAAATCTGGATTGTCTCATATAAATATGGCTATTCTGGCTTTCTTTTGGCGACCATTAGCATGATAGATGGTTCTCCATCTCCTTACTTCGATCTGAAGGTATCTTTAGGTCTAAAGTGGGTCTCTTGTAAACAGCATATAGATGGATCTTGTTTTCTTATCCATTCTGTTGCCCTATGTCTTTGATTGGAACACTTACTCCATTGACATTTACAGTGAGTACTGAAAGATATGAATTTATTGCCATTGTGTTGCCTGTAGAGTTCATGTTCTGGTGGTGTTCTTTGGTCCTTCTAGTCTTTGTTGCTTTTGGTCTTTTTTGTTTCGTTTCATCTTTTCTCCCCTCAGAGACTCCCCCTTAAAGTTTCTTGCAGGGCTGGTTTAGTGGTCATTAACTCAAGTTTTTGTTTGTCTGGAAAACTTTTTACCTCTCTTTCTATTTTGAATGACAGCCTTGCTGGATAAAGAATTCTTAGCTGCACATTTTTCCGAATCAGCACATTGAATATATCCTGCCACTCCTTTCTGGCCAGCCAAGTTTCTGTGGATAGGTCTGCTGCAAACCTGATCTGTCTTACCTTGTAGGTTAAGGACTTTTTTCCCTTGCTGCTTTCATGATTCATTCCTTGTCTGTGTATTTTGTGAATTTGACAATGATTTGCCTCGTTGATGGTCAGTTTTTGTTGAATCTAATGGGAGTTCTCTGTGCTTCCTGGATTTTGATGTCTGTGTCTTTCCCCAGGTTAGGAAAGTTTTCTACTATTACTTGTTCATATAAACCTTCTATTACTTTTTCTCTCTCTTCACCTCTGGCACCCTATGATTTGGATGTTACTCCTTTTTAATGAGTCACTGATTTCTCTAATTCTTATATTGTGCTCTTTTGCCTTACTTTCCCCCTTTTTTTTCCTGCTTCATTATTCTCCATAAGTTTGTCCTCTATATCACTGATTCGCTGCTCTGTCTCATCCATCCTTGCCTCCATGGCACCCATTCAAGATTTCATCTCAGTTATAGCATTTTAAATTTCATCCTAACTAGATTTTACTTCTTTTATCTCCACAGAAAGGGATTCTAGGTTTTTTTAAACCCCAGCATTTTTCTTATTATTTTTTCAACCCCTAATATTCTTATTATTGTGATTCTAAATTCTGGTTCAGACATCTTTCTTGTATCTGAATTGATTAAGTCCCTGGCTGTCATTTTTTCCTGTTCTTTCTTTGGGGATGAATTCCTTCATTTCATCATTTTAGAGGAAGAAAAAGAATTAAATAAATAAATATTTAAAAATTAAAAACAACACAAAAAAATAAAATAAAGGATATCAGCTCCTAGGTGTGTTTTGGTCTGGTTGTTGAAAGAAGATTGATAGAATAGAGAAAAAAAGGGAAAGAAAAGAAAAGGGGAAAAAAAGAAATATGTTTGAAAAATTTTTAAATGAATACAATAAAATAGAATAAAATGAAATGATGAAAGTAAAACAGAATTTTTTAAAAATTACAAAGGGGGTGCCAAGATGCCTCAGTTGGTTAAGCGTCTGACTTCAGCTCAGGTCATGATCTCTCTGGTCAGAGTTCAAGCCCCGCATCAGGCTCTGTGCTAACACCTCAGAGCCTGGAGCCTATTTCAGATTCTGTGTCTCCCTTTCTCTCTCTGCCTCTCCCCTCGCTCTCTCTTTCTCTCTCAAAAAAAATAAATAAACATTTAAAAAAATTAAATAAAAAAGTTACAAAGAAGTAAAAAAAATAGAAAAAAATTAAAGAAGAATCTTTTTTATAAAAACGGAAAATAAAAATAAATTTTTTCTCTTTCTGTGTTCAAGAAAAGAAAAGAAAAAAATTGAAAAAAAGTTTCCCTTAGAAGCCAAACTATGAAGCACTATAGTCTGTAAACTAAGCAGATAGAGACTTGTGGTGTTCCTCTAGAGTGTGGTTGGTGCAATTGGACAGGGTCTGGTGTAACGGCTTCATTCTTCACCAGATGGCACTGTTCAGTTTATTGGGGTGGATCCTTGTAGTGCAGGAGTGAAAATGGTGTCACCCAGCTACCCAGTCTCTAGTATCAGAACTCTGTACTCTCGGGGCGCCTGGGTGGCTCAGTCAGTTGAGCGACCAACTTCGGCTCTGGTCATGATCTCACGGTTTGTGAGTTTGAGCCCGACGTCAGGCTCTGTGCTCACAGTTCAGAGCCTGGAGCCTGCTTCTGATTCTGTGTCTCCCTCTCTCTCTGCCCCTTCCCCACTCATGCTCTGTCTCTCTCTGTCTCAGAAATAAATAAACATAAAAATAATTTTAAAAAAAAGAGAGAACTCTGTGCTCTTGCCAACTGGCAATCAAGGACCTCTCCTTTGTTTCCAGCTTCCATCCACTCCCTGCTTCTGCACTGTCCACAACCAAGCCATCAGCCTGCCAAGCAACACTTTCCTCCAGAGTTTTATCTCAGATGGGACTGTGTTTCCAAATCCCTCACTTATGAGGACCCTGCAGCTTTGACCCACTCCAACCCTCTGGGGGAGGGTCTTGCCAAGCAATGGCTGGGTGCCGGCTTACCCCCAGGAATGTTTGCATGACCACGCTGCCCAAAGACTGTGGCTGGGTGCCAGCCTGCCCCAGAAAAAGTTCACGTGATTGTGTAGCAGCAGTGTTTCAGGTGTTATGGTAAATCACAACACACATCCGGCACCAGGCTTCACCCTAATGTCCTTGTTCCAACACCAGCAAACGTCATTGCTCCCCCAGGGTCCACTGGGACCTTTGCCTGTGGGAAGACTGCACAGCCTCTACCAAATATTCTTCCAGCAGGGGAACTGCCTCTCCCTGTATGGCCTGAGGACCCCTTGGACCTTGCTGTCTGCTCCTGGAGATTTGCCCTTCCCACCAGAGCTCTGCCAGTATCAAGCTGCAGAATTTCAGACTCTGTGCTCCCCTTTTTATAAAGACTTAATGTTTTTTAAATCCTGTCTTTTCTCCTTTCTCCCTCTCTCTCTGCCCCTCCCCTGCTCAAGCTCTGTCTCTCTCTGTCTCTCAAAAATAAATAAATGTAAAACAAAAATTTTTTTTTTTAAAAACTCTACCCACTAACCAAATTCCTTTTTCGGAACTCCAAGCATATATGTGATCCCATAAATAGCTAAGACCCGTCCTACTGGCACTTGAAGTTGATTTCTGGATTGCTCAGCAAATTTAACCCTTTTAAGTTGGGTCTACCTCCTTAAGTGAATTCTGAAAATGAAGTGCCTTCAAAGTAGGTATATGTAAAGACCTTCCTGTCAGTTAAGACCAAAGTCTTATAGGCAATTTTCAAAATTCAAAATCAATTTTATGACGAGAACACACCGGTAAAGAGAAGATAAGCTTGTCAGAATAATTCTATAAGCATAACTTATGTGTCATATGAATACATGGAACCTCTGCAATTTATTCATCATAATGCCTATTGTAGAAAAGCAGGGGAGATTTTAGAAGCCAATTTGTGGCAAGTATAACATTTATATTGGCTAAATAATAGCTTTACTATTCTAGTAGACGATTCAATAATAAAAGCTATCATGGTCCATGTATCATCTGCTGTATTTGCAGTTACAGATAATTGTACAATTATTCTTGTGACTAATATTTTCATGTCTTTTGGGGTATAGGAGGAAATTTAATCCATAGGAGAAAACAAGTTATGTAGAAAAACACCTAGAGCGAAGAAGCTTAGAAAGAAGGATCCATCTAACAAGCACCTTCATGGACAAGACTGTCAGAGGAAGAGGGAAAATGTGATATTACTTAGAATTTTATTTAGTTCCAGCTCACTAACATGCTCTTTTACTGTGTCCAATATAGTGTTTACTCTATTAAGTTTTTTACTTCATTAGTTTATTTTCACTCTCACATTTTTTTCAAGTAAGCTCTGCACCCAAGCTCTATGTGAGGCTTAAACTCATGACCCCAAGATCCAGAACTGCATGCCCCACCGACTGGCCCAGCCAGATGCCCTCACTCTCACAATTTTTAACTTCTTTTTGTTTGTAGTCTATCCGTTCTTTTCTTAGATCTGCCTACTTCTATTTTGTCACTTCTTCTTATTTATCTCTTTGAAGATACGGAACATAATTTTTTAAATCACTTGATATGCTCCTATTATTTTGCATTTCATTAGGAGTGAATCCTTCTGATTATTTTGTTGACTATCTTTTTTAGCAGTAGTTTTTCTAAAAGTGAATTTATGTGGATGGGCTAATCTTAGGTGGAGTTGGTCTTCATCGTTGTTGTTGTTGTTCTTGCTGTTGTTTTGTCTTGTTTTTTTCTTTCTGTGATCACTCCTTTCTGTAAGTTTTGCAGTTGCCTTCACTCAGTCCCCAGGGAGACCTACCACCCAAGTCCAGAACCAGGTCTTACGCTAGAGGAACAATACCAGCCATAGAATGATGGGGCTATTTCAGATCTACTTACTAAGCCAAGCAAGTCCTGCTGCCAGCCTTGCTCTACTTCCTCCTGTCCCCTGCAGGGATTCAGCTTTATGAAAGCAAGCTGAAAGCAGTGATCAGAGGTATTTCAACCGCCTTTCATTTCCAGGGAAGGCCCACCTAGCCTTTGCTTTTACACAGTGATGCTTGCCCTGGTGCCTCACCACATGTGGGTCACTTTGGTTTTCGTTCTCCTGCAGGAGTGACACCCCTAACTCTGCCTATTTCTAGACCTATAGCCCAGGAGGCCAATGCTGCAATCCTGGCTTACTGTTGAGTGTTTCCATTTCTGGCCCATGAAAATATTAATTATTGTTTATTTTGGTTTTTCCCCATAGCTGTGTCTTTGAAGTTTGGAGCAGAGGTGGAAATTTGTAAGGATACGCTCAGAGCAGCATTTGATGGGGAAGTTTGGAAAGAAAATAAAGACCCATGTAGCCACAGATAAATCTGCACATCAGGAGTCAGAAGTTAAAAAATATCATAGTTTTGTTTAAGAATGGCCCTCCTTCCAAACACACAGAAGTAATCTAACCAAAGGCAACGGGAATTATCCGAGGAATGGATAATGCTCAAATGCATATTTACTGTAAGACTAGTACAGACACGTTCTAAAGAGAAAGCGGTAAAAGAGAAAGAAACATTGCCAGGATGATCCATGCAGTTTTTCAGATTCCACCCCATCGACCCCCATGACCTTAAACGCAGAAGAAATGCAATCAAGAGATTAATAGGAATACAAAATTCCAAAATTTGTTGAAAAATCCACCAGTCCTTTAGACTGTCCCTCTTCCTGCATGATTCAGAAATTCAGACTGAGAGTCTCCCCAATTCCCAGAGCTTTCTAAGTTCCTTTTCTTATTATTGGTGTTCATTCTGCATATTAGAAATTTCTTAATTTGCTTTCACATCTGTTCCCATATTCCTGTGTCCAAATGCTGAGCTGAGTCTAAACCCCATCTAAGAGTGAAGTATCTGCTCCCTTATAACAGTGCTGCCCATTTACAAGAGACATCTCCAAGCACCCACAGTTCACGGTCTTTAGTCCCCATAGTCTCAATTCTTGCTCATCTCTATTTTTTCCCCCCACCAGATGTCATATGTTTGTTTGCTTAGTTGGGTGGTTGAGGCTGTGATGTCATCTATGTTGAAGATGTGACCGGTTTAAACTTTGGAGTTTTTCAGTCTTTTTTTTTTTTAACATTTACTTATTTTTGAGAGACAGAGAGAGACAGAGCAGGAGCAGGGCAGGAGCAGAGAGAGGACACACAGACTCTGAAGCAGGCTCTGGGCTCTGAGCCCTCAGCACAGAGTTCAACATGGGCTCAAACCCACAAACCGTGAGATCATGACCTGATCCGAAGTTCGACACTTAACCGACTGAGCCACCCAGGCACCCCTGGAGTTTTTCAGTCTTAACAACCCTTCATCTGGGGTTCGAGTTCCCTTCTGCTTCCACATTTGTACCACCTGGAGAATCTTCCATCAGTGAATTCCTGAGCTGGAGTCACCATGGGTGACGTTTCTCAAGCTTTTGGTGGTGCAGAAAACAGCACTGTGTCATCTCCTATGTATTTTCCAACTTTCTTTCAGGCCAACAGCAATACTGCTTTCTCTGCCTCATATTCTGAGGTGGTGCAACCTAATTCCTTACTCTTGTGTTCCATTTCCATTTCCCTCAAGGAATTCAGATTTCTTCAGGTAGAGTCAGATGTTTCTTTCCAAACTTGCACTGTTCCTAGGTTGGCCCCATTCCTCCTCTACAACACGTGGGCTCACACTCGTCCCCCCAGTGGCATCCTTCCTGCTGTTCTCTTCCCACTTGCTCTCAAGACAAAAATGTATTTTTAAAGCTAGTGCTGTTCCTTTCCACATTCCAGATTTGCTGCGCTTCCAAAGCCCAAGCAATCCTTTACTGTCCCAAATTGGATTTTGAGTCCTTCTCCCTCTTGGTATGCAGTGTTTCCTGTGTCTCTGAGGAAACATGTTACGTAGAACCAAAGTGTTCTGGCACCATAGGCCAAGAAGATGACACAGCCCTGTAGAGAAAGGGTCCACTGCAGGGGGTGGGGAGGAGAGAAATACACACACACACACACACACACACACACACACACACACATATATACACACATATATATATACACATATATACAGATATATGGATATGGTTTTATAGATAGATACAGATAGATATAGATATAGATATATAGATAGATATCCTTATAAACTTGTGCCAAGTTTAAAGCCACAAGGGTGTCTTAAATAAGATGCTAAAAGTAAAATGATAAACACATGAAAAAAGACTGATCAACCCGGTTACATCCAAATTTAGGTGTGAATGATCTAAGACTCCATGAACAAAGCTAAAAAATAAGCAAAACTGATTAAGAGAAAGTATTTGCCTCATACTTAACAAAAGATTATTTTACAGAGTAATAAGAAGAAGACTAACAGCATGATAAAAATCCAAATAAGGGTTATGAACAGAAGATTTACAGAAGGGAAAATAGAAATAACCAGAACACACATGAAAACAGGTTCAGTCTCACTAGAAACCATGGAAATACAAATTAAAATAATACTATGTCATTAATAAAATTAAACATTTAAATAAATATTATTTCTCTCCATTAGATTGGCAGAAATGTTTCATTTTATTAATGAGCTTTTGCTAGGTTTTAAGGAAGGGAGTACTATCAGATACTGCTGGAGAGAGTATAAATTAATTCCACCCTACACCCTAGCAGTTCCACATATAGATTTCTAGCTGCAAGAAACTAACACATATGCACAATATGGCACAGACACTTATGTGAAGGTTCTGTGCAGCACTATTTGCCATAGATAAAAATAAGTAACATTTTAACCATCCACCAATAAGAAAATAGCTAAAGAGGGGGCACCTGGGTGGCTCAGTTGGTTAAGCAACCTACTTCAATCAGGTCATGCATGATCTCGCAGTTTGTGGGTTTAAGCCCCGTGTGGGGTTCTGCACCGACGGTTCAGAGCCTGGAGCCTGCTTCGGATTCTGTGTCTCCCTCTCTTTCTGCCCTACCCCTGCTCACGCTCTGTCTCTGTCTGTCTGTCTTTCTCTCTCTGTTAAGGATAAATAAACATTAAAAAATTTAAAAAGAGAAAATAGCTAAAGAAATTATAGATACACAATAGTACATTGTATAGCAGTTAAAAGGAATATACTAGATCTAATATACCACTGTATGTTAACTAATTGAAATTAAAATAAAAACTTAAAATGAAAATACAGTTTAAAAGCGGGGGGGGGGGGCAGCGCTGGGTGGTTCAGTCAGTTAAACATCTGACTTCAGCTCAGGTCATGATCTTGTAGTTTGTGAGTTCAAGCCCCTCATCAGGCTCTGTGCTGACAGCTCAGAACATGCAGCCTGCTTCAGATTCTGTGTCTCTCTCTCTCTGCCCTGCCCCCACTCACACTCTGTCTCTGTCTCTCAAAACACCCAAAGCAATCTACACATTCAATGCAACCTCAATCAAAATTGCACCAGCATTCTTCTCAAAGCTAGAACAAGCAATCCTAAAATTTGTATGGAACCTCAAAAGACCCCGAATAACCAAAGTAATATTGAAGAAGAAGACCAAAGCGGGAGGCATCACAATCCCAGACTTCAGTCTCTACTACAAAGCTGTAATCATCAAGACAGCATGGTATTGGCACAAATACAGACACATAGACCAATGGGATAGAATAAAGACTCCAGAATTGGCCCCGCAAATGTATGGCCAACTAATCTTTGACAAAGCAGGAAAGAATACCCAATGGAAAAAAGACAGTATCTTTAACAAATGGTGCTGAGAGAACTGGACAGCAACAGGCAGAAGAATGAAACTAGACCACTTTCTTACACCATTCACAAAAATAAACTCAAAATGGATGAAGGACCTAAATGTGAGACAGGAAACCATCAAAACCCTAGAGGAGAAATCAGGAAAAAAACCTCTCTGACCTCAGCCACAGCAATTTCTTACTTGACACGTCTCCAAAGGCAAGGGAATTAAAAGCAAAAATGAACTATTGGGACCTCATCAAGATAAAAAGTTTCTGCACTGCAAAGGAAACAATCAACAAAACTAAAAGGCAACCGACAGAATGGGAAAAGATATTTGCAAATGACATATCGGATAAAGGGCTAGTATCCAAAGTCTATAAAGAACTCACCAAACTCCACACCCAAAACACAAATAATCCAGTGAGGAAATGGGCAGAAAACATGAATAGACACTTTTCCAAAGAAGACATCCAGATGGCCAACAGGCACGTGAAAAGATGCTCAACGTCACTCCTCATCAGGGAAAAACAAATCAAAACCACACTGAGATACCACCTCATGCAGGTCAGAATGGCTAAAATGAACAAATCAGGAGACTACAGATGCTGGCGAGGATGTGGAGAAACAGGAACCCTCTTGCACTGTTGGTGGGAATACAGACTGGTGCAGCTGCTCTGGAAAACAGTGTGGAGGTTCCTCAAAATATTAAAAATAGATCTACCCTATGACCCAGCAATAGCACTGCTAGGAATTGATCCAAAGGATACAGGAGTGCCGATGCATAGGGGCACTTGTACCCCAATGTTTATAGCAGCACTTGCAACAATAGCCAAATTGCGGACAGAGCCTAAATGCCCATCAAGTGACGAATGGATGAAGAAGATATGGATGAAGAAGATGAAGAAGATTCCATATACAATGGAATACTACTTGGCAATGAGAAAGAATGAAATCTGGCCATTTGTAGCAACATGGATGGAACTGGAGAGTGTTATGCTAAGTGAAATAAGTCAAGCAGAGAAAGACAGATACCTTATGTTTTCACTCATACGTGGACCCTGAGAAATGTAACAGAAGACCAGAGGGGAGCTGAAGGGGGAAATAAAAAGTTACAGAGAGGGAAGGAGGCAAACCATAAGAGACTCTTAAATACTGAGAACAAACTGGGGTTGATGGGGGGTTGGGGAGCGGGGAAAGTGGGTGATGGGCATTGAGGAGGGCACCTGTTGGGATGAGTACTGGGCATTGTATGGAAACCAATTTGACAATAAATTATATATTTAAACAAAGAGTAAAAAGTTAATAAATAAATAAATTTTTAAAAGGAATACACTAGATCTATTTGTGTCAACATGGATAAATCACAAAACATCACTGCTAATTGAAAAAGGCAAGCTGCAAAATATATATATATATATATATATATATATATATATATATATATATAATATGATATCATTTTGTCACACAAACACACACAAAGAATACTAAAATGATATTCTGAAAGCTCGCAATAGTGGTTACCACTGGAAATTGAGAAGTATATACATCTCAAGTTGGAAATGGCATAATAGCAGCTAACATTTATTGTTTATTAAGTTGATATGATATTTAAGTTTTTTACATATATTATAACATTTATCCTTAAAACTACCCAGTGGAGTAGGTATTAATAACATTGTCATTTTCCACATAGGGAAACTTAGACACAGACAGGTTAAGTAACTTCCCTAGAGTTGCACAGTCAGCCAATTGGTAGAGTTAAATTTGAACCTAGGCAATCTGGTGCCAGCCCTCCTTTAGTTACTCTGCAACCATGCCTGGGATACAGCACTGGGGTACTGGGATAGTGTTGCAATAGGCCTCCTCAGCAGCGTTAGCTGTAGGTTTCTGGTTTTTTGGAAGGAGAATATAGCATTCATGAATCACTTATATAGTTAAAAGTTTAATTTTAAACAGGAAAAACAATTATTGATATATCTTAGATGGAACCACCTCCAAAAGAAAAAAGATGAATGGACAAGAGGAAGGAAGGAGGGAAGGAAAGAAGGAAGGAAGTGTAGGAGGAAGGGAGATGGGAAGGATGGGAAGGGAAGAAGGAAGGGAAAGAGGGAGGAAGGGAAGGAGGAATGTAGGGAAGGAAGGATAGGAAGGAGGAAGGGAAGGAAGGAAGGAAGGAAGGAAGGAAGGAAGGAAGGAAGGAAGGAAGGAAGGAAAAGGGAGGGAGGGAGGGAAGGAAGGAAGGGGGAGGAAGGAGAGGAAGGAAGATGGGAAGGATGGGAAGAGAAGAAGGAAGGGAGGGAAGGAAGGAAGGTTAGGAAGAAAGGCTGGGAAAGAGGGAAGGAAGGATAGGGAGGGAGGGAAGTTTAGAAGGAAGGTGGGAGGAAGGAAATAACAGAGAGAGAAGGACTTCCACTGCTCTTCATCTGTTTAGTGATTAATTTCATAGCTCTGGTTTATCAGACGTTCCTAGTGCTCCAAGCTCCTGCCCTTATCAAGATTTATCTCGGACCAACTTAAGAATAAGAAGATAAGAAGGAAAACAAAACATTTGAATGTGAATATACTGTCCACAATTGCTGACACCATCAGTCCAAGATTTTCTACAGAGAAGCCCTGTTGTGAGAAGAGCCCTTCTTTGCCCTTGAAATGAATTCCTAACCTACTGCAATCAGTTCTCTCTCATTACCCAGAGGGTGTTGCTTGACCTGCAGTCATTCTCATTGTTTGGCTCTGATGGGGAGAGAAAGACAATTCCAGTCAAACCACAATTAAAACAAGGAAGGAAAGAAAAGTTTTTCCTGGTTTCTAGAAACCATCCATTTCCCCCAAGACCTTACAGGGGCAGCAGGTATCTCCACCTAAGCAAGGCCCTCTTTATCACCGCAGCTGTAAGGGGAAACTGGTCTTCCCAATAAGCCAATCAAAGAGAGAAAACCCGACAAAATGAGGAGCTGAAAAGAAATTCTGCCACCAGGAACTGCATGTAACTTTTCCTTCAGCACAGAAAAACTTCTAGGCCTTAGCACAGTGTCCTAAACGGTGTTCTTGGACTTGGCCAATGCAATGTCTGCTGTCACCTTCTTTGGGGGAGGTGGAGTAACGGCTGAGGGAAGTGAGCTGTGGGCTCCCCCACGTGGCTGAAGCAATCCACTAACCTGGGTGGGGTGAATAGGTTTCTGCAGACTCTCCCAGATTTCTCATCCCTATGTGCAATCCATTTCTCTTCTTTTGATGTGTTTTTATAGCATTTTCAGAAATAACATCATTTTGTGATGAGTTCTTGTCCTGAAACACTGAATACTGCAGTGATTATGGCTGGGGTTAGCCCAGAATATTTTTCTCAATAATAAATAGTACAATAAACTCATTCCTATCTGTTTTTGCCAACCCACATGGCACTTCTTACGTGAACTCCTTTTTTGAACAAGTTGTTATTTTCAAGGCTGTGCTACAATTAATTTAGTATCCAACTTACCAAAAACTCTATGGCCAAGGAGAAAAACAATCATTTAGTGTGTGTCATTTACTCTAATGAAGTCCTCAAAATAGGGCACCTATGATTAAAATCAAAATATACTGTACGGGGCTTAATACATGTTCCTTATCCCAAAATACCTCAAAAACACAAAACACAGAGCCCCTTAGCCAAAGCTTGCAGTATTTCCTTCCTCCTCTGTCTTAGGAACTCCTTCCAGATATAGAACAAGCCTTGAATTTGGCAATTCTTCTTGCTGCTGCAGCATATTTTCTCACTCCCAAGAAAATGTTCTTTCTCAAAAAGCAAAATGCCCAAAATTAAAAGGCAAGCTGGCAAACTGGGGAAATACTGCAATGACTACGATAAAGCACTTACATAAACCTATCAGAAAAAGTCTATTGTCCCAGGACATAAAAAGCTCTGAAGATTATTTCCAAAAGAGGAAACACGAGGGGCAAGAACAACTGTAAACACTTCAGCCTCTAAAGAAATCAAATAAATAAAAATTAAAACAAGATGACATTTTTGTCTATCATATTAACAAAAATGTTTAAAATGCTGCATGTACATGTGGTAAAATAGACGCTGGGATACTTATTTTTCGAAAACAATCTAGATGCATAGGGGCACTTGTACCCCAATGTTTATAGCAGCACTCTCAACAATAGCTAAATTATGGAAAGAGCCTAAATGTCCATCAACTGATGAATGGATAAAGAAATTGTGGTTTATATACACAATGGAATACTACGTGGCAATGAGAAAGAATGAAATAGGGCCTTTTGTAGCAACATGGATGGAACTGGAGAGTGTGATGCTAAGTGAAATAAGCCATACAGAGAAGGAAAGATTCCATATGTCCTCACTCCTATGTGGATCCTGAGAAACTTAGAAGACCATGGGGGAGGGGAAGAAAAAAAGATGGTTAGAGAGGGAGGGAGCCAAAACATAAGAGACTCCTAAAAACTGAGAACAAACTGAGGGTTTATGGGGGGTGGGAGGGAGGGATGGTTGGGTGATGGGTATTGAGGAGGACACCTGTTGGGATGAGCACTGGGTGTTGTATGGAAACCAATTTGACAATAAATTTCATAATAAAAAATAATAATAATAATAAAATAAATTTTAAAAAAAGAAAACATCTGGAAATATAGCAAAAGGAGCCTTAAAAATATTCATACCCTTTGACTTCTGGGATTGATGTGAAGTCAAGGAAAAGCTTTATGTACAAAGATTCTTACTGAAATATTATGGATAGAAACCACCTAAGTAGTCAATTATTACAGGACTGGTTGCTACCATAGTTTTTTAAGCCTAGTGATTGTCAACTGTGGTACATGGGAATCCCTTAAAGAACTCTATTTTTACAATAATGATGCTTAGGCTGTATATCAGAACAACTGATTCAAAATATCTGGGGGTAGGAGTTGGGTATGCATATTTTTTGAAATTCTGCAAGTGAGTCTCACATGCATCAGGGTTGAGAACCATTAGGTTAAGGAAACTATGATAGCATCATTAAGTAGAATATTACGCAGCCAGTAAAAATATGCTTTCAGAATTTTGAAAAATATTGTATTCAAAACAGTTCTAAACTTAGCAAAAAAAGTTGTAAAGTTGGCACAAGAAACTCCTATATATGCATCACCCAGAGACCCATTTCAAGTTTGGCCAGTTATCCCAGAAGTAACCCGTTTTACTGAAGCATCCAGTCCAGGATCTCCTATTGTTCCCAACTGGTATGCCTTTCTTGACTCTATCACTCTGACATTCTTTTAGATTATAGGACAATCAAAAAAAAAACAAAAACAAAAACAAAAAGATTATAGGACAGTCATTTTATAGAATGTCTTTCAATGTCAGGATCGCTCAAGATCACCCCGTTTTAATGATTTGCTAGGAGAAATGACAGAGCTCAGCGTATCGTCTTACTTACAGCTATGATTTATTACAGCTGAAGGATACAAAGCAAAACCAGTGAAGGGAAAATGCACAATAGGCAAGGTCCAGAGAAAACTGTGGGCAAGTTTCCAAGATTCCTCTCCCAGCGGAGGTACACAGGACACACTTAACTTCCCCAGCAGTGACTAGAGATACTAGAGTGTGACTCTAGAGTGTGACTAGAGTTCACACATGTGAACTTTGTCTACCAGGGTAGCTTATCAGGGACTCAAGTGCCCAAAATTTTTACTGGAGGCCGGTCACATTAGGCACCTCTGCCTAGCAAATTTCCAGGCTCCCAGAAGGAAACAGGCATTAGCATAAACCACATCGTTCGTACTAACAGTTTAGGCACAGTGAGCTAGCTACTCTTATCGGTTAGTGTGGTGGGAACACTTCTGAAATCCAAGTTCCCAGAGGCCAACAAGGGCCAATCTCACAAGGAGGGCCTTCTAAGAAAACGCCTTTTCTAAAGTCTCCTGCGTGAACTCTTTTCTACACAGATTTGTTCTGATGTTTCTTAGGATTAGACCCAGGTAATATATTTTTGCTAGACTGTCACAGATGGTGTATTCTTCTCATTGTATCTACCGGGTGGAACATGGCATTAACTGGCCCCTATAATAAAGAATGTGATTTCATTTCAGATGTTTGACAGCTGATGGCTTTCAAGTTCTATCCCTCTCCTTCTGCCCGCGGCTGGGCATGCTGATACGAAAGCTCAGATGCTCCCTCTTTTGGTGTAGGTGAGAAATTCAAACCACGCAATCCCTGGTCCGTGCCTAAAAACTCCATCCCTTAAACAAAATACAAGCCAAAAACAGTCACCCTCCTTGCCCTCCCAAGCCATTTTCAGATCTGCATGGGGTCCTGCCCTATTCTCCGTCCTGGGGTATGAGTGTGTGAGTGTGGTGTGCGTGTGTCTGTCTCTGTATCTGTTTGTGTTCAGCAGTCTCAAAATCTGAACCAACTTTGGGTAGGTGTGTGTGCATGTGTGTGTGCGTGTATCTGTGTGTCTGGGTGTGTTCATCAGTCGCGAAATCTGAACCAGCTTTGGGTAGGTGTGCGTGTGTGACTGTGTGTGTCTGTGTGTGTTCATCGGTCTCGAAATCTGAACCAACTTTGGGTAGGTGTGCGTGTGTGTGTGTGTGTGTCTGTGTGTGTTCATCAGTCTCAACATCTGAACCAACTTTGGGTAGGTGGTCCATCCCATCTCTACAAAAGTCCTGTTGCTAGTGGTGTTAACTTCGCATGGTTAAGACTGTATTTGTCAGGTCCCTAAAACTGTAATGCTGTATCTTTCCCCTTTTTGTAATCAATAATATTTTGAGGAAAGATAATTTCACTATATAAAATCTCAAGTCTTCACCTCACTTTCACTCACTAGCTTTGATGACCATTATTGTTAATTATTACTCTGATTTTTGCCAAATGAAGATTTTCTAATACCATGTATCCTTTTACATTTAGTAACTGGTTTTCTGCTCTAAGGAAGACTAAAGAAGTCTTCCCATTTACTTATTTATCAGTCTTATTAAGATATAATTGAGATATAATATTTTAAAAAGTCTAAGGTGTACAAAGTGACGGTTTGGTACATATATGTATATTGCAAAATGGTTGCCACAATAAGGTTAGTTAATACTTCCATCGCTTCACATAATTACAATTTTGTGTGTGTGGTGAGAATATTTAAATATACAGTCTTAGCAACTTTCAAGTATGTAATACAGTATTGTTAACTATAGTCACCAGACTAAATATTGGATCCCCAAAACTTATTCATCTTATAACTGGAAGTTTGTGCACCTTGACCAACATCTCCCCATTTCTCTCAACCCCACCGTCTTACTCTGTTTTTATGAATTCGGTGTTTTTAGATTCCACATGTAAGCGAAATCATGCAGTATTTGTAGTTCTCTGTCTGACTTATTTCACTTAGCATAATGTCCTCAAGGTGCATCCATGTTGTTGTAAATGGCAGGATTTCCTTCCTTGTTATGGTTGAATAATATTTTATGTATATATGTACCACATTTTCTTTATCCATTTATATGTCAGTGTATACTAAGGTTGATTCTATGTCTTACCTATTGCAAATAATGCTGCAGTGAACATGGAGATGAAGATATCTCTTCAAGGTAATGATTTCATTTCCTTCAGACAGGTAGAAGTGGGATTGCTGAATCATGTGGTAAATCCAATTTTATTTTTTTAGGAAACTCCATACTGTTTCCCATTGCAGCTGTATCAATTTACATTTCCACCACAAGATACAAGTTTTCCAATTTCTCCACATCCTCATCAACACTTCTTATCTCTTGGGTTTTTTGGTTTGGGGTTTTGGAAGTTTTTGAGAATAGCCATTCTAATAGGTGTGAGGTGATATCTCATTACAGCATTGATCTGCATTTCCCTGATGATCCTGTTGGCTTTTTGTTTTGGAATAATGTCTATTCAGTTCCTGTACTCATTTTTTATTGAATTACTTGTTTTTTGCTCTTGATTTGTATGAGTCTCCTATATACTTTTGATATTAACATCTTATCAGATAGATGGTATGCAAATATTTTCTCCCATCTATAGGCAACCTTTTCATTTCATTCACTGTTTCTTTTGCTGTACCAAAGAGTTTTAGTTTGATATACTCCCACTTGTTTATTTTTGTTTTTGTTGCTTGAACTTTCAGTGTTATATCCAAAAACTAGTTGCCAAGACCAATGTCAAGGAGTTTTTCAAGGAGTTTTATGGTTTCAGATCTTGCTTAAGTCTTTAATCTATTTCAAGTTAATTTTTGAGAGTAGTATAAGACGGGAGTCAAATTCATTCATTTGCATGTGAATATCTAGTTTTTCTAACACTACTTGAAGAGACTGTCCTTCCCCCATTGAGTTTTCCTGGCTCCATCATAAAATATTAGTTGACTGTAGGTGAGTGGGTTTATTTCTGGGCCCTGTATTCTCTTCCACTGTTCCATATTCTCTTTTTATGCCAGTACCATACTGTTTTATTTTTTTTTTAATTTTTTTAACGTTTATTTTATTTTGAGACAGAGAGAGACAGAGCATGAATGGGGGAGGGTCAGAGAGAGACAGGGAGACACAGAATCTGAAACAGGCTCCAGGCTCTGAGGTGTCAGCACAGAGCCCGACGCGGGGCTTGAACTCACAAACTGCGAGATCATGACCTGAGCCGAAGTCGGACGCTTAACCGACTGAGCCACCCAGGCGCCCATAGTACCATACTGTTTTAAGTAATATAGTTTTTATTTCTGTAGCTGGGACCACAGTGAGTCACCCACTTTGTTGTAAGCATGTCTTCTCAAAACAACTCTCCTAGGTCTTGGACTGCACTAGGGTTTCACCATCTCCTACCTAGTACTCAAAGTTCCCATGAAGTCACTTTTACCCATTGATTTTTCCAAGGTTACATTGATACCATACTGCCTTGATTACAGTATCTTTATAATAAGTCTTAAAATCAAGTATTAGAAGCCCCAAACTTTATTCTTTTTCAAAGTTGTTTAGTTATTCCAGGCTTCTTTATATTTCCATATGAATTTGAAAATCAGATTGTTGAAAAAGTTTCTTTACCAGATGGATTTAAAATGTGAGGAGGGTTTTCCAAAAAGATTCCACCAAAGAACTGCTAGAGCTGATTTATGAATTCAGCAAAGTTACAGGATACAAAATCAATGCACAGAAATTGGTTGCATTCCTATACACCAATAATGAAGCAACAGAAAGAGAAATCAAAGAATCGATCTCATTTACAATTGTACCAAAAACCATAAAATACCTAGGAATAAATCTAACCAAAGAGGTGAAAAATCTATACACTGAAAACTATAGAAAGCTTATGAAAGAAATTGAAGAAGACACAAAAAAATGGAAAAAAGATTCCATGCTCCTAGGTAGGAAGAACAAATATTGTTAAAATGTCAATACTACAAAAAATGGAAAAAAGATTCCATGCTCCTAGATAGGAAGAACAAATGTTGTTAAAATGTCAATGCTACCCAAAGCAATCTACATATTCAATGCAATCCCTATCAAAATAACATGAGCATTCTTCACAGAGCTAGAACAAATAATCTTAAAATTTGTATGGAACCAGAAAAGACCCTGAATAACCGAAGAAATCTTGAAAAAGAAAACCAAAGCAGGAGGCATCACAATCCCGGATGTCAAGCTATACTACAAAGCTGTAATCATCAAGACAGTATGGCACTGGCTCAAGAACAGACACTCAGATCAGTGGAACAGAATAGAGAACCCAGAAATGGACACACAAAAGTAGGGCCAAGTAATCTTTGACAAAGCAGGAAAGAATATCCAATGGAATAAAGATAGTCTCTTCAGCAAATGGTACTGGGAAAACTGTACAGCAACATGCAGAAGAATGAACTTGGACCACTTTCTTACACCATACACAAAAATAAACTCGGGGCACCTGGGTGGCTCAGTCGGTTAAGCGTCCGACTTCGGCTCAGGTCATGATCTCCCGGTCCGTGGGTTCGTGCCCCGTGTCGGGCTCTGTGCTGACAGCTCAGAGCCTGGAGCCTGCTTCAGATTCTGTGTCTCCCTCTCTCTCTGACCCTCCCCCATTCATGCTCTGTCTCTCTCTGTCTCAGAAATAAATAAACATTTTAAAAAAAAATAAAAAAAAAATAAATAAACTCAAAATGGATGAAAGACTTAAATGTAAGACAAGAAGCCATCAAAATCCTTGAGGAGAAAGCAGGCAAAAACCTCTTTGATCTTGGCTGAGCAACTTCTTACTCAACACATCTCTGGAGGCAAGGGAAACAAAAGCAAAAATGAACTGTTGGGACCTCATCAAAATAAAAAGCTTCTGCACAGCGAAGGAAACAATCAGCAAAACTAAAAGGCAACCAACAGAATGGGAGAAGATATTTGCAAATGACATATCAGATAAAAGGTTTGTATCCAAAATCTAGAAAGAACTTATCAAACTCAACACCCAAAAAACAAATAATCCAGTGAAGAAATGGGCAAAAGACCTGAATAGACACTTCTCCAAAGAAGACATCCAGATGGCCAACCGACACATGAAAAAATGCTCAACCTCACTAACCATCAGGGAAATACAAATCAAAACCACAATGAGATAACACCTCACACCTGTCAGAATGGCTAACGTTAACAACTCAGGCAACAACAGATGTTGGCGAGGATGCAGAAAAAGAGGATCTCTTTTGCACTGCTGGTGGGAATGCAAGCTGGTGCAGCCACTCTGGAAAGCAGTATGGAGGTTTCTCAAAAAATTAAAAATAGAACTACCTTCTGACCCAGGAACTGCACTACTAGGTATTTATCCAAGGGATACAGGTATGCTGTTTCAAAGGGACACATGTTTATAGCAGCACTATCAACAATAGCCAAAGTATGGAGAGAGCCCAAATGTCCATCAACGGATGAATGCATAAAGAAGATGTGGTATATATATATATATACACATACACACAATGGACTGTTACTCGGCAATCAAAAACAATGAAATCTTGCCATTTGCAACTACGTGGATGGAACTGGAGGGTATTATGCTAAGTGAAATTAGTCAGAGAAAGACAAAAATCATATGACTTCACTCATATGAGGACTTAAGAGACAAAACAGATGAACATAAGGGAAGGGAAGCAAAAATAATATAACAACAAGGAGAGGGGCAAAACATAAGAGACTCGTAAATGTGGAGAACAGAGGGTTACTGGAGGTGTTGTGGGGGGGGGGATGAACTAAATGGGTAAGGGGCATTAAGGAATATACTCCTGAAATTATTGTTGCACTATATGCTAACTTGGATGTAAATTAAAAAATAAATTTAAAAAAAAATCTAAAAAAAAAGTGAGGAGGGTTTTGAGCAAGGAGTGGGATTGCATACCACTGGGCTTGTGTGCACAGACTCTGGGGCAACTCTGCCCTGCTCGCAACCCCTTCCCAACCTTCCTTGGGCCAGCTGTCGACCTCTGTGTGCATCAGTCTCTGGTCTATAAAATAAGAAGAGCCTCTGTATTTATGTGACAGGATCTGTTGAAGCTGGGACCAACATGGCAGAGAGGCAGAGGGATCCGAAGTTCCCTCATCTCTCAAACAAAGCAGTAGTGAAGTCAAAGAACTTTGAACCCCAAGAGTCTGAGAGGAAGAGACAGAGTTGCTTCCTGGGACCCACCGGGACAACCTGTTAGGCCATAAGGCTACTTAAAGGAACAAATCAAAGCACACCTGGTGAAGGGTCCAAAACAACACTATGAATAGGGAGATAAAGTAACCAAAGTCACAATGACAGAGAGCAAATAACACTCTCCAAAAAACACCTCCTGAAGGGCCAGGCCCTGGACAGTGTATGACCCTTCTTTAATATAGTAGTGCTCACAAGTGCAGGGCACATAACAAGCTTTTAAAACACATAAGGGACAGAAAACTAGCCAAAATGATGACACGGAAGAACTGTCCTCAAAAGAAATTCCAGGAAGAACTGACAGCTAAAGAATTGCTCAAAACAGATACAAACAATATAAGTGATCAAGAATTTAGAATAATAGTAATAAGATTAATCACTGGGCTTGAAAAAAAGCATAGAAGACAGCAGAGAATCTATTGCTACAGAGATCAAGGGACTAAACAATAGTCATGATAAATTTAAAAATGCTATAAATGAGGTGCAAAATAAAATGGACGCAGCCACAGCGCGGATTGAAGATGCAGAGGGGAGAATAGGTGAATTAGAAGATAAAATTATGGAAAAAGAGGAAGCTGAGAAAAAGAGAGATAAAAAAAATCCAGGAGTATGAGGGGAGAATTAGAGAACTAAGTGATATAGTCAAATGGAACAATATCCATATCATAGGAACTCCAGAAGAAGAAGAGAGAGAGAAAGGGGCTGAAAGTGTACTTGAATAAATCATAGCTGAGAATTTCCCCGATCTGGGGAAGGAAACAGGCATTGAAATCCAAGAGGCACAGAGAACTCCCTTCAGACTTAACTTGAATCGATCTTCTGCATGACATATCATAGTGAAACTGGCAAAATACAAGGATAAAGAGAGAATTCTGAAAGCAGCTAGGGATAAATGGACCTTAACATACAAAGTAGCAGACCTATCTACTAAAACTTGGCAGGCCAGAAAAGAGTGGCAGGAAAGCTTCAATGAGATGAACAGAAAAAATATGCAGCCGAGAATCCTTTATCCAGCAAGTCTGTCATTCAGAATAGAAAGAGAGATAAAGGTTTTCCCAAACAAACAAAAACTGAAGGAATTCATCACCACTAAACCAGCCCTACAAGAGATCCTAAGGGGGACTCTGTGAGTGAAATGTTGCAAGGATCACAAAGGACCAGAGACATCACTACAAACACGAAACCTACAGATAACACAGTGACTCTAATTCCATATCTTTCAATAATAACACTTAATGTAAATGGACTAAATGCTCCAACCAAAAGACATGGGATATCAGAATGCATAAAAAAACAAGACCCATCTATTTTCTGTCTCCAAGAGACCCATTTTAGACCTGAGGACACCTTCAGATTGAAAGTGAGGGGATGGAGAACCATCTATCATGCTACTGGAAGTCAAAAGAAAGCTGGAGTAGCCATAGTTATATAAGACAAACTACATTTTAAACTAAAGACTATAACAAGAGATGAAGAAGGGCATTATATAATAATTACAGGGTCTATCCATCAAGAAGAGCTAACAATTATAAATGTCTATGCACTGAATTCCAAAGCACCCAAATATATAAAACAGTAAATCACAAAAATAAGTAATCTTATTGGTAAGAATGTGGTAATTGCAAGGGACTTTAATACTCCACTTACAACAATGGGCAGATCATCTAGACAGAAAATCAATAAAGAAACAATGGCCCTGAATGATACACTGGACCAAATGGACTTGACAGATATATTTAGAACTTTTTCATCCTCAAGCAGCAGAATATACATTCTTCTTGAGTGCACATGAAACATTCTCCAAGTTAGATCACATACTGGGTCACAAAACAGCCCTCAATAAATATACAAGAATTGAGATCATACCATGCCCACTTTCAGATCACAATGCTATGAAATTTGAAATCAACCACAGGAAAAAGTTTGGAAAACATCCAAGTTCATGGAGATTAAAGAACATCCTACTAAAGAATGAATGGGTCAACCAGGCAATTAAAAAAATATGTGGAAACAAATGAAAATGAAAACTCAACAATCCAAACGCTTTGGGATGCAGCAGTCCTAGAAGGAAAATACATTGCAACTTAGGCCTATCTCAAGAAGCAAGAAAAATCCCAAATACAAAATCTAACAGCATACCCAAAGGAACCAGAAGCAGAACAACAAAGAAAACCCAAACCCAGCAGAAGAGAAATAATAAAGATCAAAGCAAAAATAAACAATATAGAATCCAAAAAACAGTAGAACAGATCAATGAAACTAAGAGTTGGTTTTTTAGCAGATTTTGGTGGAGTATATTGGGTTTTCCAGGTATATCATCTCATCTGCAAAATTCAGCAAAGTCTCAGGTAACAAAATTAATGTACAGAAATCAGTTGCATTTTTATACACTAATAATGAAGCAACAGAAAGAGAAATAAAGAAACTGATCCCATTTACAATTGCACCAAGAACCATAAAATATCTAGGAATAAACCTAACCAAAGATGTAAAAGATCTGTATGCTGAAAACCAGAGAAAGCTTATGAAGGAAATTGAAGAAGATACAAAGAAATGGAAAAACATTCCATGCTCACGAATTGGAAGAATAAATATTGTCAAAATCTCAATACTACCCAAAGCAATCCACACATTCAATGCAATCCCAATCAAAATTGCACCAGCATTCTTCTCAAAGCTAGAACAAGCAATCCTAAAATTTGTATGGAGCCACAAAAGACCCCGAATAGCCAAAGTAATATTGAAGAACAAAACCAAAGCTGGAGGCATCACAATCCCAGACCTTAGCCTCTACTACAAAGCTGTAATCATCAAGACAGCATGGTATTGGCACAAATACAGACACATCGACCAATGGAATAGAATAGAGACTCCAGAATTGGACCCACAAAAGTATGGCCAACTAATCCTTGACAAAGCACGAAAGAATATCCAATGGAAAAAAGACTCTTTAACAAATGGTGCTGGAAGAACTGGACGGCAACATGCAGAAGAATGAAACTAGACCACTTTCTTACACCATTCACAAAAATAAACTCAAAATGGATGAAGGGCCTGAATGTGAGACAGGAAACCATCAAAACCCTAGAGGAGAAATCAGGAAAAGACCTCTCTGACCTCAGCCACAGCAATTTCTTACTTGACACATCTCCAAAGGCAAGGGAATTAAAAGCAAAAATGAACTATTGGGACCTCATCAAGGTAAAAAGCTTCTGCACTGCAAAGGAAACAATCAACAAAACTAAAAGGCAGCCGACGGAATGGGAAAAGTTATTTGCAAATGACATATCAGATAAAGGGCTAGTATCCAAAGTCTATAAAGAACTCACCAAACTCCACACCCAAAACACAAATAATCCAGTGAGGAAATGGGCAGAAGACATGAATAGACACTTTTCCAAAGAAGACATCCAGATGGCCAACAGGCACGTGAAAAGATGCTCAACATCACTCATCATCAGGGAAATACAAATCGAAGCCACACTGAGATACCACCTCACGCAGGTCAGAGTGGCTAAAATGAACAAATCAGGAGACTATAGATGCTGGTAAGGATGTGGAGAAACGGAACCCTCTTGCACTGTTGGTGGGAATGCAAACTGGTGCAGCTGCTCTGGAAAACAGTGTGGAGGTTCCTCAAAAAATTAAAAATAGAACTACCTTATGACCCAGCAATAAGGCTACTAGGATTTTACCCAAGGGAGACAGGAGTGCTGACACATAGGGACACATGCACCCCAATGTTGATAGCAGTGCTTTCAACAATAGCTAAATTATGGAAAGAGCCTAAAAGTCCATCAACTGACGAATGGATAAAGAAGATGTGGTTTATATATATAATGGAATACTACTTGGCAATGAGAAAGAAATCTGACCATTTGTAGCAACGTGGATGAAACTGGAGAGTATTATGCTAAGTGAAATATGTCAGGCAGAGAAAGACAGAGACCATATGTTTTCACTCATATTTGGATCTTAAGAAACTTAACAGAAGACCATGGGGGAAGGCAAGGGGAAAAAAAGTTACAAACAGAGAGGGAGGGAGGCAAACCAGAAAAGACTCTTAAATATTGAGGACAAACTGGGGGTGGATGGGGACAGAGGAAAATGGGTGATGGTCATTGAGGAGGGCACTTGTTGGGATGAGTACTGGGTGTTGCATGTAAGCCAACTTGACAATAAATTATATTAAAATAAATAAAATTAAAATTAAAAAATCAGATTGCCAATTGCTAAAAAACAAAAAACATACTGGACTGTAATTTGGGGAGAATTTCCATCTTAACACCTAATCTTTTAATTCATGAACACAGCTAAATCTCCATTTAGTTAAGTCTTCTTTAATTGTACTGTTTCCCATGTATAAGTTTATATTTATTCTTATCTTTGTTTTTTTCACATCTTCATTTTATGATTTTTCTCTTTATCACTGGTTTTAACAAATTTGATTATGATGTAACTTGTTATAGTTTTTTTGCATGTTTCTTATGCCTGGAGTTCCTGGAGATTCTTGGATCTGTGGATTTAGAGTTTTCACCAAATCTGGAAATTTTTTAGCCATTATTTCTTTGAATATTTTTTTTTCTGTCTCCACTTACCTACTTTGGGATCTTCCATTATATATGTATTAGGCTGACCTTGTCATAAGTTCACTGAAGTTGTGTTCAGTTTTCTTCAATTCTTTTTTTTTTATCCTGTATTTCATTTTTAAGTAGTTTTTATTGCCATGTCTTTGAGTTCTCTAATCTTTCCTTCTCAGGTGATTCATCTGCTGTTAATTCCATCTGGTATACTTTTTTATTTCAGACATTGTATTCTCAATTTTTAAAGTTTGCTCTGAGTTTTTGAAAATACCTCTCAAGTCTCTCCTTAATGTATTCATATTTTAATCTACCTTTTTGAACATGAAATATTTACAATATGTTTTAATGTTCTTATCTACTAATTCCATAATTTGTGTTATCTATTTCTATTGACTGGTTTTTTCCCATGATAGTTCATATATTCATACTTCTTCAAATACCTAGTAACTTGTTATTGGACCTCACATTGTTAATATTACTCTGTTGGGTGCTAGATTTTTCCCTCATATTTCTACAAATACTCTTGAGCTTTCTTCTTGGAATAAAGTTACTTGGAAACAGTTTAATCCTGTTGAGGTTTGCTTTTATGCTTTTTAATGTAAGACCAAAACATCTTTTAATCTAGAGTAAATTTTGTCCCACTCCTAAACAGCGTTATCCTTCTGAGTACACTGTCTGACTTCCATAAGCTGGGAAGTCTATCCACTCTGGCTGATGGGGAATACAAACTCTTCCAAGCCCTACATGAACCCCAATTACTTTTCTTTCTAGTCCTTCTAGGTAGTTCTTTCCCTAACTTTGAGCTATTTCCTCACGGACATATGTTAAGTCCTCAGATGAAACTCAGAGGGGATGCTCTTCAGATGTTCAGAGCTTTACTTCTAGAAGGCTCACTCTTCTTTGGTATTGTGCCCACAAAAGCTAGCTGCTGCCTCCTTGGACTGACACAGCCATCTCCTCATAGACCTTAGGGAAAAGTCAGTCCCTAGTATGCTGTCTTGTCCAGAAGCAAACATTTCCAGAAGCAAACATTTCATTAATGGCATTTTGACAAAAAAAGAAAGAAAGAAAGAAAGAAAGAAAGAAAAAAGTGAGACAAGAAATACTTTATTTTTTTATAAATTCTTTTCTTTTTTATATTTATTTTGAAAGAGTGAGAGCAAGTGAGCACAAAAAGGGGAGGGGTAGGGGGAGAGAGAGAGACTCTTAAGCAGGTTCAACGTTCAGCATGGAGCCTGCTGTGGGGCACCATCTCACAACATTGAGATCATGACCTGCACTGAAATCAAGAGTCAGACACTTAACCAAGTAAGCCACCCAGGTGCCCCCAACAATACCTTTGAAGGAAGAGAATGGGAAGGAAATAGAGAAAGTGGTAGAATTTTTTATGGAACTTTTAATAACACTGGAGAAAGCTTATGAGAGTGTTAATTTTTTTAAGAATACAGAATTGTACATATAATATGGTTTTGATCATGAAAACACACACACACACACACACACACACACACACAGAACAAAAATAAGAGAGATACTAACAACACTTGCCCTTTAGAATAGGATTTTTCTTATTCTTAGTTTTTCTGTGTTTTCCAAAGCTTTAAAAATAAGAATTAAGTTGCATTTTCATAAAAAAGAAGAAAAATATAACAAACTGGGACGAGACACTGGGTTCACCTTAAAATAAGAAGGAAAAGAAAGAGCAAAATGCCCCAAATTTTGGGACAGTTTTGTTGGCTAGAAGGAAATCTATGAGTCTTCATATTAAGATTAGAAATTCTATTTATTTTACTTCCCAAAATGTCACCACTCACCACCACCACCACCACCAAAAATGTAGTAGTAGATCCAAGCATGCAAGATACTTTTAATTCCAAGTGAGATGCTACACAATACTAAATAAAACTGCCTTCTCACTTACACCGACCTGGAGACTGATGACAGCCAGTGGCCAAAGGCCCTCTGGCATTTGACACGAATGCCAGAAGTTTGGCTCCAGCTATCTAAATTCTTGACTTAATGCTATGATGCCACAAGTAAGTTTTCAGAGTGAATGTTGAACTTTACAGTAACATTTAAACTCCGCAGGCTTCAAAGAAAAAAGGGAACGTTATTTTAAACAGCCCAAAGAACAAACCAATCTGTAGGGGTTACTGCTCATAAAGATCGAACTCTCTTCACTAGACTTATATGTTGCATGGCCTCCACCATGCTTCGTCTGCCATCTTGCATTGATAAAGTCAGTGTTTGTAGGATTTAAAGAAACTTTGTGTAAAGATAGTTTATCTAAAATGAACGTAAAGAAAACGAAAACAGTCTTTCCCCTCAAAAAGCAAATATTTGGCCTCTTTGTTCACTGATTCCCCACCAAATTTCAGTGTTTCTTCTTCCATATAAACCTTATATTTGCCATGGTTGACTCAGTTTTCTGCTATCCTGTTCATACATATTAAAGGACTCAATGACATAATCGGCTTTGCTTTTCACTCAGTTGCTTAGGGCTTATAAAAATAAAACACAAATACCCACAGCTGTTCTAGGCAATCACTCAGCTCTTTGAGAAAAAAATACAGATATAGGGACAGGTGGCCTCACTCTCAGCACAATGTTCAGAATCAAGGGTACAGGGACTGCAACTGTGTTTCCAGGAGAACACTAACAAACTCCCAGGCTTTCTAGGCTAACTATAGTTACATATGTACATCCAAGATGAAGACAGTGGTCTTTCTTGAGCCTTGTTTCTTCTGGAAGTTGGCCAACTGATATCCAAGGTCTTCCTCTATAGGTATACCTTAGGATTTCTGATTACCCAGTGCAAGTAGTTCAGCAGTCCAGAAAAATAGAAAATCAGCAACAAACCAACTGTCGGGTGGTAAGGTTGATAAAGAATACAATGAGAGGTCTACCTGCCTTTTCTAACCTGATTGCAATCTAAGTACAATTGAACAAAGGCATAGAGACATAGCAAGAGAAGGTCACAGCTCAGATAGTTTTGAAGGAGATTAACTAAGTGGGTGATACTGTCTGATTCTACTCTTAATATACTCATAGCACCCCCCTCCTAATGCTTCTGACTGCTACACAGAGGATGGGAAACCACGGAAGTCATGATTCTTGTTTCAAACACTGGCTGTCCTAGCAGCCTCCAGCTCTTCTCAGCTGTGGCTGTCCCCAGAGCTTGCCTAATGGCCCCCTGAATCTCAGAACTCCTACACAACTGTTTCCAGCTTTATTTACATCTCTGATTTCAGATTCACCACAGAATTGCATTGGGAGTTTCCACCCCATCTCTCAGCCCTATTGGCCACAGCCCTGGCCCATCACCTCCTCTCAGACGGTGAGTGAGTCAAATAGCAGCTTAAATCTCTAAACCATATTTCTACCCTAAACCACCATAAAGCCTGTTCAAACCAATTTACCTATTGATTTATGAGATATATTGACACTTCTCAATCATTTTCTATGGTTTACTCTGTCCATTCCCAATTCCCAGTGGAAGAAGAATTTGAGAATAATCAAGATGATGATACAAGAAAAAAAAATCTAACAAAGGAAAAATATTCTGGTATTTATATTATCCATACATGTTGATAAATATATCAAAAATTACCAAAATATATCAAAAGTATATCAAAATATCTCACAAAATATATTTTTTCCATATATGTTGATAAATATTTATTAAATGAATATAAGTAAAACAACAGAAAGCCATTATCAACTCAAATCAACACATAAGATGTACTCATAAAGATCAGTCCTCTCAAACTTTACAGACATTCCAAACATCTTTTGTGAATTATAAATTTTAGTAATCCTTAGGAGGATAGAGGATTCTGGAAAGATGGCAGAGTAGGAAACACCAGGAATCAGTCACCTTACCTAGACAACCGCATTGACAGAATCTGTCTGATGTAACATTTTTGGAACTCTGTAGCCTACTGAAGGTTTGCAACTTTCAGGGTAAGACTTGGGTGGTAAATTGTGGTTAATTTCAGTCAATTTTATCTCTTGGCACAGCAGCTACTCATCCCACACCCTACAGCCTCATAGCAGGTTCTAGGAGCATGCAAGCAGTGGGAACCAGGATGGGTAAAAAGGACCCTGTACCAAACATTGGGAATCTGTTCTCTGATAACTGACTGTTGCTTCTGATCACAGAAGTGTAGAAAAAAAGGTAGCAGCATAGTTGTTGTACCTCCCTCAATTGCTACAAGCCTTCTCCCTTGGGCTGAAATGATTCCTATGGCATTTAAAAGGCCAGCACCTTTCCACCCTCCCTTTTTTCTTTTGTTCTCCTTTTGGGAGCAAGACGTTGAGGACTAGGACATTAAAAAGCAACCACATATGCAGGTAGAAGTAAAAAGTCTCCACGCATGCCAGGGAAGTGTACTGTTTCTGAAAAGAACCAAGAAGACTAAGTTTACATCTTAGGCCGATACTTGGTACAAAGACAGCCCGCAACAGCCAAAAGCAAAAATAGGAAAATAAAACAAAGCTAGCAAACCCTGAGGAAGGAGAAGAATCCAATTTTCAGAGTTGTCATGCAATTAGATTCAAATGTCCAGCTTTTAACCAAAAATATCACAAGACATACACAGAAACAGGAAAGTATGACCCATTCAAAGGGCAAAAGTAAAGTAAGAGAAACTCTCCCTAAAAGAGACCTAATGGCAGATATATTAAACAAACACTTTAAAACAACTATCTAAAACATGTTCAAAGAACTAACGGAAGACATAAAGAAAGTCAAGAAAATAATGTGTACGCAAAATGGAACTATCAATAAAGAGAAACTTTAAAAATTTTTTTTAATGTTTATTATTTGAGAGACAGAAACAGAGAGACAGAGAGCAAGCAGGGGAGGGGCAGAGAGAGAGGGAGACACCGAATCGGAAGCAGGATCCAGGCTCTGAACTGCCAGCAAAGAGCCTGATGTGGGGCTCGAACCCCCAGACTGCAAGACCATCACCTGAGCTGAAGTCGGCCACTTAACCAACTGAGCCACCCAGGCACCCCCACTTTTTTTTAAAGTTTTTTAATGTTTATTATTTGAGAGAGAAAGAGAAAAAAAATAAAGAGAAAAATTTTTTTAAAGTAAAATAAAAACTCCTACAGAATGGGAGGAAGTTTCTCAAAAAGTTAAAAATAGAACTACCCCAAGATCCAGAAATCACACTCCTGGGTATTTACCCCCAAAACTACAAAAACACTAATTCAAAGAGATATATGCACTCCTCTGCTTATTGCAGTATTATCTGCAATAGCCAAATTATGAAAACAGCCTAAGTATCCATTGACAGACGAATGGGTAAAGATGTGGCATATATACAATAGAATATTATTAAGCCATAAAAAAGAATGAAATCTTGCCACTTGCAACAACATGGATGGAGCTACAGAGTATAATACTAAGTGAAATCAGTCAGAGAAAAACAAATACCATATGATTTCACTCATATGTGGAATTTCGGAAACAAATGAGCAAAGTAAAAAGAGAGAGACAGACCAAGAAACAGACTCTTAACTTCAGAGAACTGATGGTTACCAGAGGGGAGGTTGGTAGGGGAGATGAGTGAAATAGGTGATGGGGATTAAAGAATACACTTAACCATGATGAGCAGTGGGTAATGTATAGAATGGCTGAATCCCTATATTATATCCCTGAAACTAACATAACACTGTCTATTAACTACAGTGGGCAAGTGCGGCTCCCGCGCTGGCTGAAGGTGCTGCGTTGTGTTTCACTGAGCTGGAGCCGCCACTGCTGTGGAGGCTCCGTGTGCAGTTGAAGTCTCTGCGCGCTCGATGCTCCAAGTGGATGCTCTGAGAACAGGACCCAGAAAGTCAGTGCCAAACGTCTCTTCTCCAGAAAATTAACTCTGAGCACCTCTAGCCCACTAGCACCTTCCCGGCCAGGATTTATCTCTGCCACACTTTGAAGAATCACACCATGCATGTGGTACAGTGAACTCAAAAGTCTGGCTAACGAAGAGAATGTCTACATGTTCCTTGTAACATGGAACAAACTGATATGGCAGGCTATCAAGTGTAGGAGGAAATCAAGTCTTTAGCAGCCTGTTGTCATTTTAGACAACGACTCAAGAATCTGTCAAAGACAACAGGGAAGGGGTGCCTGGGTGGCTCGGTGGGTTGAGCGTCCCACTTTGGCTCAGATCATGATACCGCAGTTTCTGAGTTCGAGCCCCACGTGGGGCTCTGTGCTGATAGCTCGGAGCCTGGAGCCTGCTTTAGATTCTGTGTCTCCCTCTCTCTACCCCTCCTCCGCTTGTGCTCTGTCTCTCTCTGTCTCCCAAAGATTAATGAATATAAAAAAAAAATTTTTTTTAAGACAATAGGGAAGCAATAAGCAAGTGTAGGCTCAAATTCTCCCAGAATATGTTTTTAACTTAAAAATGTAAAAGGAGGTGAGGGGTCACCTGGGTGGCTCAATCGGATGAATATCGAACTTTGGCCCAGGTCACGATTTCACAGTTCCTGGGTTCAAGCCCCGCATCAGTCTCTGTGCTGACAGCTCAGAGCATGGAGCCTGCTTTGGATTCTGTGTCTCCCTGTCTCTCTGCCCCTCCCCCACTTGTGCTCTATCTCTCTCTGCCTCTCAAAAATAAAGAAATGTAATAAAAAAAAATTGGGGGGCACCTGGGTGGCTCAGTTGGTTAAACATCCGACTTTTTGGTTCAAGTCATGACCTCACAGCTTGTGAGTTCAAGCCCCACATCGGGCTCTGTGCTGACAGCTCAGAGCCTGGAGCCTGCTTTGGATTCTGTGTCTCCCTCTCTCTCTGTCCCTTCCTTGCTCACACTCCATCTCCCTCTCTCTCAAAAATAAGTAAACATTAAAAAAAATTTTTTTAATGTAAAAGGAGGTGAAATTGAAAAATAATTAGGAATTACGTGGAGGGGCGCCTGGGTGGCTCAGTCGGTTAAGCAGCTGACTTCAGCTCAGGTCATGATCTCGTGGTCCGTGAGTTCAAGCCCCACGTCGGGCACTGTGCTGACAGCTCAGAGCCTGGAGCCTGTTTCAGATTCTGTGTCTCCCTCTCTCTGACCCTCCCCCATTCATGCTCTGTCTCTCTCTGTCTCAAAAATAAATAAACGTTAAAAAAATAAAATAAAATAAAACAAAAAAAGGAATTACGTGGAGAAAAAAGACCACGAAAATAATTATATATTCTTTAAAAAAATATAAATAAATATTGTTTTGGCTCTTGCCCTGCTCAGAGAGGGAGACAGTCTGCCTCCTCTGGATCCTGCCCATCCCCTAGGAAGGACCCAACAGGAAGGAAAGAGAAGGCAATGGCTGCTGGGCCTCTGCCATTGCGAACTCAGGGTTACTCCAAGGAACAAATCAAAGCACACCTGGTGGAAGGTCCAAAATATCACTATGAGTAGGGTAATAAGATAACCAAAGTCACAACAACAGAGAGCAAGTAACACTCTCCAAAAAACACCTCCTGAAGGGCCAGGCCCTGGACAGTGTATGACCCTCCTTTAATATAGCAGTGCTCGCAGGTACAGAGCACATAATAAGCTTTTAAAATGCATAAGGGATGGAAAACTATACAAAATGATGAAATGGAAGAATTCCCCTCAAAAGAAATTCCAGGAAGTAGTGAGCACTAATGAATTGATCAAAACTCATTTAAGCAATATAACAGAACAAGAATTTAGAATAATAGTCATAAAATTAATCGCTGGGCTTGAAAAAAGCATAGAGGACAGCAGAGAATCTATTGTTACCAAGATCAAGGGACTAAACAATAGTCATGATAAATTAAAAAATGCTATAAATGAGGTGCAAAATAAAATGGACGCGGCCACAGCGCGGATTGAAGATGCAGAGGGGAGAATAGGTGAATTAGAAGATAAAATTATGGAAAAAGAGGAAGCTGAGAAAAAGAGAGATAAAAAAATCCAGGAGTATGAGGGGAGAATTAGAGAACTAAGTGATGCAGTCAAACGGAACAACATCCATATCATAGGAATTCCAGAAGAAGAAGAGAGAGAGAAAGGAGCTGAAGGTGTACTTGAACAAATCATAGCTGAGGACTTCCCCCATCTGGGGAAGGAAACAGGCATTGAAATCCAAGAGGTACAGAGAACTCCTTCAGATGCAACTTGAATCGATCTTCTGCACGACATATAGTGAAACTGGCAAAATACAAGGATAAAGAGAGAATTCTGAAAGCAGCTAGGGATAAACGGACCTTAACATACAACTTAGCAGACCTATCTACTAAAACTTGGCAGGCCAGAAAAGAGTGGCAGGAAAGCTTCAATGAGATGAACAGAAAAAGTATGCAGCCGAGAATCCTTTATCCAGCAAGTCTGTCATTCAGAATAGAAAGAGAGATAAAGGTTTTCCCAAACAAACAAAAACTGAAGGAATTCATCACCACTAAACCAGCCCTACAAGAGATCCTAAGGGGGACTCTGTGAGTGAAATGTTGCAAGGATCACAAAGGACCAGAGACATCACTACAAACACGAAACCTACAGATAACACAGTGACTCTAATTCCATATCTTTCAATAATAACACTTAATGTAAATGGACTAAATGCTCCAACCAAAAGACATGGGATATCAGAATGCATAAAAAAAACAAGACCCATCTATTTTCTGTCTCCAAGAGACCCATTTTAGACCTGAGGACACCTTCAGATTGAAAGTGAGGGGATGGAGAACCATCTATCATGCTACTGGAAGTCAAAAGAAAGCTGGAGTAGCCATAGTTATATAAGACAAACTACATTTTAAACTAAAGACTATAACAAGAGATGAAGAAGGGCATTATATAATAATTACAGGGTCTATCCACCAAGAAGAGCTAACAATTATAAATGTCTATGCACCGAATTCCAAAGCACCCAAATATATAAAACAATTAATCACAAACACAATCAACCTTATTGATAAGAGTGTGGTAATTGCAGGGGACTTTAATACTCCACTTACAACAACGGATAGATCATCTAGACAGAGAATCAATAAAGAAATGAGGGCCCTGAGTGACACATTGGATCAGATGGACTTGACAGATATATTTAGAATCTACATCCCAAAGCAATGGAATATACTTTCTTCCCGAGTACACATGGAACATTCTCCAAGCCAGATAACATACTGGGTCACAAAACATCCCTCAATAAATATAAATTGAGATCATACCATGCACACTTTCAGACCACAATGCTATGAAACTTGAAATCAACCACAGGAAAAGTGTGGAAAACCTCCAAAAGCATGGAAGTTAAAGAACATCCTACTAAATAATGAATGGGTCAACCAGGCAATTAGAGAAGATTTAAAAATATGTGGAAACAAATGAAAATGAAAACCCAAGAATCCAAATACTTTGGGATGCAGTGAAGGCAGTCCTGAGAGGAAAATACATTGCAATCCAGGCCTATCTCAAGAAACAAGAAAAATCCCAAATGCAAAATCTGACAACACACCTAAAGGAACTAGAAGCAGAACAGCAAAGACACCCCAAAGCCAGCAGAAGAGAAATAATAAACATCAGAGCAGAAATAAACAATACAGGGGCGCCTGGGTGGTGCAGTCGGTTAAGCGTCCGACTTCAGCCAGGTCACGATCTCGCGGTCCGTGAGTTCGAGCCCCGCGTCAGGCTCTGGGCCGATGGCTCGGAGCCTGGAGCCTGTTTCCGATTCTGTGTCTCCCTCTCTCTCTGCCCCTCCCCCGTTCATGCTCTGTCTCTCTCTGTCCCAAAAATAAATTAAAAATGTTGAAAAAAAAAATTAAAAAAAAAAAAAAGAAATAAACAATACAGAATCTAAAAAAACAGTAGAGCAAATCAATGAAACCAAGAGTTGGTATTTGAAAAAATAAACAAAATTGATAAACCTCTAGCCAGGCTTCTCAAAAAAGAGAGAGAGAGAGAGAGAGAGAGAGAGAGGACCCACATAGATAAAATCAAGAATGAAAATGGAATTATTACAACCAATCCCTCAGAAATACAATTATCAGGAATACTATGAAAAATTATATGTCAACTAACTGGACAACCTGGAAGAAATGGACAAATTCCTAAACACCCACACACTTCTAAAACTCAAACAGGAAGAAATTGAAAATTTTAACAGACCCATAACCAGCGAAGAAATTGAATCAGTTATCAAAAATCTCCCAACAAATAAGAGTCCAGGACCAGATGGCTTCCCAGGGGAACTCTACCAGACATTTAAAGCAGAGATAATACCTATCCTTCTCAAGCTCTTCCAAAAAATAGAAAGGGAAGGATAACTTCCAGACTCATTCTATGAAGCCAGCATTACTTTGATTCCCAAACCAGACAGAGACCCAGAAAAAAAAAGAGAACTACAGGCCAATATCCCTGATGAATATGGATGCAAAAATTCTCAACAAGATACTAGCAAATCGAATTCAACAGCATATAAAAAGAATTATTCACCATGATCAAATGGTATTCATTCCTGGGCTGCAGGGCTGGTTCAATATTCGCAAATCAATCAATGTGATACATCACATTAATAAAAGAAAAGATAAAAACCGTATGATCCTGTCAATCGATGCAGAAAAAGCAACTGACAAAATACAACATCCTTTCTTAATAAAAACCCACAAGAAAGTCGGGATAGAAGGAACATACTTAAACATCATAAAAGCCATTTATGCAAAGCCCACAGCTAACATCATCCTCAATGGGGAAAAACTGAGAGCTTTCCCCCTGAGATCAGGAACACGACAGGGATGCCCACTCTCACCGCTGTTGTTTAACATAGTGTTGGAAGTTCTAGCATCAGCAATCAGACAACAAAATGAAATCAAAGGCATCAAAATTGGCAAAGATGAAGTCAAGCTTTCACTTTTTGCAGATGACATGATACTCTACATAGAAAACCTGATAGGCTCCACCAAAAGTCTCCTAGAACTGACACGTGAATTCAGCAAAGTTGCAGGATACAAAACTAATATACAGAAATCAGTTGCATTTTTACACCAATAATGAAGCAACAGAAAGACAAATAAAGAAACTGATCCCATTCACAATTGCACTAAAAGTCATAAAATACCTAGGAATAAACCAACCAATGATGTAAAAGATCTGTATCCTGAAAACCAGAGAAAGCTTATGAAGGAAATTGAAGAAGATACAAAGAAATGTAAAAACATTCCATGCTCATGGATTGGAAGAATAAATATTGTTAAAATGTCAATACTACCCAAAGCAATCTACACATTCAATGCAATCCCAATCAAAATTGCACCAGCATTCTTCTCAAAGCTAGAACAAGCAATCCTAAAATTTGTATGGAGCCACAAAAGACCCCGAATAGCCAAAGTAATATTGAAGAAGAAGACCAAAGCGGGAGGCATCACAATCCCAGACTTCAGTCTCTACTACAAAGCTGTAATCATCAAGACAACATGGTATTGGCACAAATACAGACACATAGACCAACAGAATAGAACACAGACTCCAGAATTGGACCCACAAAAGTATGGCCAACTAATCCTTGACAAAGCACGAAAGAATATCCAATGGAAAAAAGACAGTCTCTTTAACAAATGGTGCTGGAAGAACTGGACGGCAACATGCAGAAGAATGAAACTAGACCACTTTCTTACACCATTCACAAAAATAAACTCAAAATGGATGAAGGGCCTGAATGTGAGACAGGAAACCATCAAAACCCTAGAGGAGAAATCAGGAAAAGACCTCTCTGACCTCAGCCACAGCAATTTCTTACTTGACACATCTCCAAAGGCAAGGGAATTAAAAGCAAAAATGAACTATTGGGACCTCATCAAGATAAAAAGCTTCTGCACTGCAAAGGAAACAATCAACAAAACTAAAAGGCAGCCGACGGAATGGGAAAAGTTATTTGCAAATGACATATCAGA
The DNA here is from genome assembly GCF_028018385.1 of Neofelis nebulosa. Classification (NCBI taxonomy): domain Eukaryota; kingdom Metazoa; phylum Chordata; class Mammalia; order Carnivora; family Felidae; genus Neofelis; species Neofelis nebulosa. Next base: position 29,857,382 of record NC_080783.1, read on the forward strand.
TAAAGGGCTAGTATCCAAAGTCTATAAAGAACTCACCAAACTCCACACCCAAAACACAAATAATCCAGTGAGGAAATGGGCAGAAGACATGAATAGACACTTTTCCAAAGAAGACATCCAGATGGCCAACAGGCACGTGAAAAGATGCTCAACATCACTCATCATCAGGGAAATACAAATCGAAGCCACACTGAGATACCACCTCACGCAGGTCAGAGTGGCTAAAATGAACAAATCAGGAGACTATAGATGCTGGAGAGGATGTAGAGAAACAGGAACCCTCTTGGATTGTTCGTGGAATGCAACAGTGTGGAGGTTCCTCAAAAAATTAAAAATAGATCTACCCTATGACCCAGCAATAGCACTGCTAGGAATTTGCCCAAGGGATATAGAAGTGCTGATGTATAGGGGCACTTGTACCCCCAATGTTTATAGCAGCACTTTGAACAACAGCCAAATTATGGAAAGAGCCTAAATGTCCATCACTGACGAATGGATAAAGAAGATGTGGTTTATATACACAATGGAATACTACTTGGCAATGAGAAAGAATGAAATCTGGCCATTTGAAACTAGACCACTTTCTTACACCATTAGCAACATGGATGGAACTGGAGAGTATTATGCTACGTGAAATAAGTCAGGAGGAGAAAGACAGATACCATAGGTTTTCACTCATATGTGGATCCTGAGAAACTTAACAGAAGACCAGGGAGGAGGGGAAGGGGTGAGGGGAAAGTTACAGAGAGGGAAGGAAGCAAACCATAAGAGACTCTTAAATACTGAGAGCAAACTGAGGGTTGATGGGGGGCTGGAGAAGAGGGGAAAGTGGGTGATGGGCATTGAGGAGGGCACCTGTTGGGATGAGCACTGGGTGTTGTATGGAAACCAGTTTGACAATAAATTATATATACACATATACATATATATATATGTGTGTATGTATATATATATATAAAACTATATATATGTGTATATACATATATATATATGTGTGTGTGTATGTATATATATATATATATACACACATATATATATATACATACACACACACATATATATGTATATACACATATATATAGTTTTATTCAAGGGGAAAAAAACAACTATAGTGGAATTATTTTTTTAATATTTAGAGATAAACAAAAATGAAAATACAACACACCAAAACATACAGGACTCAGTGAAAGCGGTACTAAGAGGAAAATGTATAACTATAATACTCACATTAACCAAGATCTCAAGTCAACAACCTACCTTTACACATCGTGGAACTAGAAAATGAAAAGCAAACTAATCCCAAAGCTAGAATAAAGAAGAAAATAATAAAGATTAAATAAAACAGAAATAAATGAAATACAGAATAGAAACATAACAGTGAAAATCAGTCAAATCAATGATGGTTCTTCAAAAAGATGGACATAATTGACAAAATTTCAGTTAGACAGACTAAGAGAGAAAAAAAAGACCCAAATTACTGAAGTCACAAATGAAAACGAAGACAATACTACCAATTCTACAGAAATAAATAGGATTTTAAGAGACTATTCTGAACAATAGCAAGCCAACAAATTGGATAACTTAAACGAAATGGACAAATCCTTAGAAACACAAAACCTACCAAGACTAAATCATGAAGAAATAGAAAATCTGGATAGACCTATATCTAGTAAAGAGATTGAATCAGTAATTTGTTCTGACAAAGAAAAGCCCTGGACCTGAAAAGTCCAAGACTAGATTTCACTGACAAATTCTACCAAACATTTAAAGAACTAATAACCAATTCTTCTCAAACTGTTACAAAAAAACCTGAAGATGGAAAGCACTTTCTAATTCATTCTAAGAAGCCATCATTACCCTGGTATCAAAAGACAGACAAAGACACTATAAGAAAAGAAAACTACAAATAAATATCCCTTATGAACACTGATGCAAAAAATCTTCAACAAAATACTAGCAAACTGAATTCAGCCATATATTAAAAGGATTATGCACCATGGCCAAGTGAAATTTATTCTTTCAATGCAAGGATGGTTCAATATATAAAACTTGACCAATGTAACACATCATACTAACAGAATGAAAGATAAAAACCACATGATCATCTCAAATAATTCAGGAAAAGCATTTGACAATATACAACACCCTTTCGTGATAAAAGCTAAACAAATAGTAACAGATGACAACTACCTCAATATAATGAAAGTCATAAAAAACCCACAGCAAACATCATAGTCAGTAGTGAAATACCAAAAGCTTTTCCTTTAAGATCAGAAACAAGGCAAGGATGCCTACTTTCAGAACTTCTTTTCAACCACTTCTATAGTATTGAAAACTCTGGCCAGGGCAATTAGGCAAGAAAAAGAAAAGGCATCCAAATAGGAAAGGAAGAAGTAAAATTATCTCTGTTCACAGATGACAGCAATCTTTTTTTTTAATCTTTTATTTTATTTTTGAGAGAGACAGAGCACGAGCAGGGGAGGGGCAGAGAGAGAGACACACACACAGAATCTGAAGAGGCTCCAGGCTCCAAGCTGTCAGCACAGAGTGCAACATGGGGCTTGAACCCACAAACCATGAGAACATAACCCGAGCTGAAGTTGGACGCTTAACCAACTGAGCCACCCAGGCACCCTGACAATGATCCTTAATACCAGTGCCATCCAAGCCATATTGGAGCCTATGGCAAAAGGAAAACTCGGTAATACTGATTCTCTTTTTCTTTAAAATTTTGATATTTTGTCCATCCTTGATTTTTTACACTGATTTTGATTTCATATGTGTGACTAGTGAGTTTTTTGCTCATCCCTTAAATTTTGTACCTGAAGTGAGTGCCTCACTTGTTTCACCCTAGTCTGGGCCTTGGTTAATACTCAGCAAGTTCTAATAAGTAATCTTAATGCCTGAAAATTATGTCCCTTGCCTATAAGAATAGAAGGAAAATCTTACATCTGTGAGTCATTTTCCAACCCATTTTGAGGCTCTTCAACGTGGAGGGCCTTTGCACCTGCTGTTCTTTATGCCTTGATTTACTGTATCCACCTTCACATGGTTGGCTACCTCTCACCCTTCTCAGGTGAAGTGCCTTATCAGAGAAACCTTCACCAAACCACTCCTGATACAATAGGTATTCAAATAAGTCTCTATTATTTTGGACCACAGAAATCCTTTTCGTTTCTTTCATAACACTTAAAAAGTCACAGCTATTTACTTGTTTGGTGAGTTTTTCACTGTGCGTAACCCCCATCGCTATAAGCTCCATGAGAACAGGGACCCTACTCTTCACCATTGCTCACCATTACATTACCAGCACCTAGATAGCCTAAAACATAATAGGTACTCAGTATATAATGACTGAATGGGTGAAAAGGCTAAGGGGGACTTAGAAACGCTCAGATAAGTTGGAGAACTTCACGTGCAAAAAACTTGTTCTGCTTCATGTTGAACGTCTGGAACACAATCACCTTATCTATCAACAAATCAAATCAATGGTGAGCATGGTTTGGGAGAAGTGGCGTAACGGGATTCAATTCCAGTTGGAAGCCTGGTGAGGGGGTTTCAAGAAAAAGTGTTAGTTAGGCAAAAGATGAATGTACCGTGTACAGAGTTACTGGGCCAGATCCAAATGGGAGTCATAACCAGGCCTCAAGGGCTTCCCACAGCATGTGTTAGGGCTGGGGCACAACCCATTCAGCCAGAGAAACCAGTGGGCCCTGACCAAACTGGGAAGGCCAGAACACAAATTAAACTAGGAAACGGTTTCAGCCTTGAATGCTTTCAGGACTGGCTGTAACCAGGTAGAAGATTGTTATCACTGAGGAAGCAGAGACACAGCTGTGTGAACACAAGGACTCCCTCCACTCAATACCATGGGATTATATAAGCAAATACATCAGGACACCACCTTGGAGTAAGGCAAGCAGGGAGAGGAAGGCTAAAAACTAAAAGACAAAAGATTAAGAAGACTATTTCAATCATTGACTTCGGCTAAATTTGTTTGTCCTTCCCTCTCCTAACTTTGCAGGAATTTGTAAAGGAGAGAGATCATTTCCGTTTTGGAGAGGTACGGAATCTACATTTTCTTACCACATCCAAGTGATAGGGTAAGAACCTAGAAAGACTTCCCAGCAAATGAACAAAAGAACTATGATGGGTTATGGTTTGCAAACTGGGGTCTATGTCGCTCATGTGAATATTACTTATGACTGCCTTTTGTCCGGTCCTAGAATCATTTATTTACCAGTGCTGGGAAATACTTCAGTGCTCATGTGTTTCGACCTTCCTCATTTTACGAATAAGGAAGCAGATGTTATTTGTTCATCTCAGTTTGGTCTCCTTAAGAACCATCCCCACCTCAGTAAGCCATGCCAGAATACATGTGAATACATGTGAATACATGCCAGAATGCTAGGTTCCATGGGTCTCCCACGTCCTTGGCCCAGGCTCTCGGTCTTTCTTAATGCTTCACCCAGATGCTCCATCTGATGCAAAACTTAGTGCAGTATCTCCCCCTTCAGTGCTTCTGGCCACAGAGCCAGCTCCATTTCTAAGCACTTGTTCTTGCCTTGGCTCTGTGGTAAAACGATCTTATGAGCAGCTTTTTAGATAATCTCCTTCCTGGTTTGACCTAGCCCTGAAAACCTCACACCGGTATACTGACCATTAGGCAACAGTCTCACATCTGTTATGACCGTGGCAATGAGAATAACTACCTTTTTCGTTTTTCTGCATCTTGATCTCTTCAGTGAGGTTATAAGTTCCTTGAAACAAGGATTATTCATCTTTACATTCTTCCCCACATTACCTAATACAGTTCCTGGCAAAAATACTGGCTAATTGATTTAAAATCATTCTTCAATCACCAATACAACCCCCACACCATATTCTGAGTGAGCAGAGTAGGCAGCTGTTGGCTTGATATAAATTTAGAGTTTAGGAAAGCTCGCCCAGCCCAAGGACCGTTTCTCTCTGCCAGGATACCTAAAATAACCACATTACTCACTCCTTTGAGTCAAGGCCTTGAAAATTCTTGTTAAAATGCAAATGTCATCTGAGAGGGATAACATGAAGTTATCAATGCCTATTAATAACACAGAATGCTATTAGCTTAGCGTGGAATAAGACAGATCCAGAATATGGAAAGGCAGACTTAAGTCAGCCCCAATAGTTAGGACCTGGTGAAATGGGGAACATCTTAACAATTGGTGCGTGCATATTGAAAGGAACAAGGATCTCAGAAAACTCAAATGAGATGGTACCTGACATAATGCAAAAAAATAATAATAATGATAATAATGGCTAATATTTTTAAGTACATACTCTGTGCCAAATAGTATTCTAGGTGCTTTACATATATTAGCTCACTTCTCATTTCTTCATCTATAAGAGAGATGTAATCATTATTCCAAACTGTTAGTGATTTATTCAATGGTACAAAGCTAGTGAGGGGTAGAGTTGGAATTTGGAACAAGTTATGTGGCTCTCGGGTCTCTGTCGAACCTTCCTGCCACAGCATCACTGTGTTCCCCTGTTGTTTTCACTAATATGGTCATGATTTTAACCAGAGAAAGGGGGTGATGCATTCTTCTTGATCCTCCTCACCTACATTCTACAAATCTTTCAATATGTCTATTCATTCCTATTTCTCCTACAACCCAGCCCAAGTTCTCTTTATTTCTTCTCTATAAAGTACTCTGTCTGCCAGGCACTGGCACAGTGCCTCATCTCACGTAAACCTCAGATAAAATACTAACAATTTCTCCATGAAGAAACAAAGGCACAGGAAGTGTCATTACCTGCCCTCCCACCCCTGGCCAAAGTCATTCTATAAATATTAGTCCTGGGATTGAACTCACAAAGGCTGGCTCCAGAGCCCTCACTCATATTTCCCATGTGATCTTGCTATCCTAAGAATTTCCTAATATGCCCCCATTTTGCTGATCTTTCCCAAACCACAGCCCCCACACCACAAACCCTAAGTCTCACCTTCCCACCCTAGCTCTGACCCTGGCATTCAAGGAGGTGGATGCTGAGGTTACCACCTTCCTCATGCTGCTCCAGGCATAAGTCTCTACAGAAACGCTACTGATTTGACTACATTAAAAAAAAAGAAGAAGAAGAAGTTAAGGGGCACCTGGGTGACTCAGCCAGACAGCATCAGATTCTTGATTTCGACTCAGGTCATGATCTTGTGGTTCAGGAGTTGGAGCCCTGCATCAGGCTCCGTGCTGACAGTGCAGAGCCTGCTTGGGATTCTCTCTCTTCTCTCTCTCTCTCTGCCCTCCCCCACTCACACACACACACACACACACACACACACACACACACACTCTCTCTCTCTCTCTCTCTCTCTCTCTCTCTTTCTCTCTCTCTCAAAAGAAATAAATAAATGTAAAAAAAATAATAAACATTTCTGCATGGTCACAAACAATTCAACAAACAAAAGGCAACCTGGGAAAATATTCACAGCATATGTGATGAAGGGCTAATTTTCTTCATTTACCCAGAGCTTTAAGAGATACATACCCAAAAGGGAGGAAAAAATGACATAGGGTATAAACACACAATTCAGTGGTTTAATTTCAATTTAAAATGTTTGAACTTGAATTTAATTATTTTTAAATGGTATTTTTATATACCATAATATATTATTTCTCACCTATTTTATTGGACAAAATTGTAAAGATTGATACCAAGTTTTATAGAAAGTGGGAAGGAGGACCTTTACAGACTATCATTTGGAATGTGAATTAGTGTAGCTTTTTCATAGGGCAATTTGAGAACATCTACCAAAATGTAAAATGCATATGGCATTTGATTCGACATTACTACTATAAAAAAATTCACTTTACAGACATCGTCAATTAACAAGTATTTCTGTCCAAGAATGTTCATTGCAGCATTTTTTGATTAAAAAAAAAAAAAGCCTAATTGCTGGTAAGTGGATCATAGAAAATAAATTATGATATCACGGATACATTTCTAAAGATAACTATCCTAAGATGCAATGGTCTCCAAACTGAGTGATATGTACTAAGGTACATAAAACAATCTAGTGCAAGATGGAAGAAAATATTAGAACTTGAATATTGAATATATTCAGTATTGAATATATATATATCTATGCATTTTATCTTTCTTCAATCTATTTTCATGTATATTTTTAAATGTACATAATTCATGAATGTAGTGGTTGAAGGGGTTCAGAGTATACCACCCCAAAATATGCCACTCTGGCACGAGGATTATTATGAGCTGAAAGCAACTGAGAGGAAGCAGGCACAAAGAAAATTCTCTGGGGCACCTCACTGGCTCAGTAGAAGGAGCATGTGACTCTTGATCTTAGGGTTGTAGGTTCAAGCTCCACACTGGGTATGGAGAGTACTTAAAAAAATTTTTTTTAATCTTAAAAAAAAACTTCTCTGTCCTCCCCCTGTCTCCATTCTTAATCATTGGAGACCACCCTCTACTCTTCCCTCAGAGATGGTAATACCTGCATACCTTGCTGAAACCTTAGTGAAAGAACCCTTATCTTCTATTAGTTTTCTCCATATATCCGCCTTCCCCCAATTTGCCACTCTCTAGAAGCTTTCAAAGTACTTTTTTTTTGACACTTCTCCACAAATTTATGTTCTTTATATTTTTTTTAAATGTTTTTAATTTATTTTTGAAGGAGAGAAAGAGACAGAGCATGAGCAGGGGAGGAGCAGAGAGAGAGGGAGACACAGAATTTGGAGCAGGCTCCAGGTTCTAAGCACAGAGCCCAATGAGGGGCTCGAACTCACAAACTGTGAGATCATGACCTGAGCCAAAGTTGGACACTTAACCAACTGAGCCACCCAGGCGCCCCTATGTTCTTTATATTAAGATGTTACATAAGTCCTGCTGGGGCCTTGATCCTGGACTTCCCAGCCTGCAGAGCTCTGAGAGGTAAATGTTGCTGTTTCAGCCACCTAGTTGTGGGGAATTTTGTTACAGCAGCCATGCAAAGGCCCTTAACAGTGGGACTTTTTATTACATTACTTCTCCCCACTCCTTCCCCACTCCTCTCCCTCCTTTGCAACCCAATGCACCTTACAGTCCAGCCAACCGATTTACTCTCAGATTCTCACTTATATGTGTTGAGAGCTACTCCTCCGTGGGTCTCTGGTGCTCCTAAATATCTTGCTGGATGTACCAAACAGGCAAGGCCCTAAGTGATCTTTACCAGGACCATTTCTGAGTTGTGTCTGCAGCAATCAAGCTTTGGAGATGAGGCAATGTCTCCCTCTTGGACAAAGAGCAAGCTTGCTTATCACTTGCTACAAAAGAACAGGTTCCCCAGCTCAGGTTCATGTCCTACTGCGTGTAAACATCTATGTGGGCCCTCTGTGTCATTGTCACAGGGCCTCGGAAACAAGCGAACTGACACAAACATGCTGTTTTGTGCTTATGATGCTTATGCTCCCTGCCAGGCTGTGAGTAATAAAGTCTTTTGTATCTTATCCAAGAATCTTGTGTCTTCTGCCAACACCCATGAATCCATAATAGACTGAGTTATTAGCATGTAAATAGAATAAAATCAAATTTCAGATCTGACAATAGAGTGTCTTCACTTCTATTACATTGCCCACACATTCTCTTTGTTTGAAACGTTCTCTCCTTCTGTCTTTGCTTTTTTGTTGTTGTTGTTGTTTTCCTTTCTCTTATGGTTATCACAGTTTTTTTTTTTCCTGCAGACTTCAAAATTATACTTTATAGTTTTATTATCTTGTTGTTTACCTTTGGGTCATGCTTCTATGCCTCCAACAAAAATTTAACCAGCATCTCCTTTCTTCTCTCAAACTCCACCAAGATTTCAGAATGGTTTAACACCTTTGTTTCCCCCATTTTATGGTAGTCTCTTATTTTAATTTAATTTTCCTTCATTTTAACCACCCCCTTTTTATTTTGTTTTGTTTGCTATAGGCAATTCTTCAGATTTACTATATGCTTGCCAACCGTTTTGCTCACCATTGCTTCTTGCACCCCAATCCTTTCTCCTAGGTTCAATTCCTGTCTTACAGTCAAGTATAGCCTTCAGTAGTTCTTCGAGAGTGGTTTTTGAGTGGTGAATTCTTTCAGCCACGTTAGCTGAAATATGCTTACTTCACCCTCACTCTTTGGAGACTGCAAGAGCAAATGTCTTTTACCACTGGCATATGTAAGAGTAACGTGGAGGACATTGACAACTGCAGCTTCTTGGGTTCCTTAGAGATTCTATTTTAGTAGTTTTGAAAGGGGCGGGACAGAAATATACCTTTTCAATTAGCACTTAAAAGCAATTCTCATGGAAATATGTCAAAGCCAGACTTTAGAAGAAATAGGGCTATAAACAGATGGATGCCATGGAAAAGATTTTTAGTCTAGAGTAAACTATAAACTAAACTAAATTAAAATCTTTCTTATAAAAGTAAAATAAACTAAATTACTTACTTATAAAAGTACACATGAAAGGAATTTTAGAAAAATGGAGAAATGAGGAGGCAAAGGTCACTTCTATCTAAATACTGTTACTGTCGATATTATTAAATATAGTTGATCTTCATCATTGGCAGACACCATGTTTGCATATTCACCTACTCACTGAAATTTATTTGTAACTCCAAAATCCATACTTGTGGAAATGCACCCAGCAACGGGAAATCTGAGTGGCCACGGGACCTGCACTTGTTTCCAACCGAGGTGGAACAAAGCCACGCTCTGCTGGTTTGAGCTCTCACGCAGAGATGACCAGAGGACAGAGTCGGTAGGGGGCAGTATGGTGTAGTGCAAGAAGCTTCAGCTCTGTGGTCAGTTGGACCGGGTTTGAACCTCATCTCTGGCACCTGTTACTGGAATGGTCTCAGGCAAGTCACAACACCTCTGAACTCTGTTTTTTCTCCTCTGCAGAATAAAATAGAATCTACCAGGATCACTTGTTTTTAGGATTTAAGATGACAATCGATGTGAGATACGTATCTCTACGTACAGGAGCAACAACAAATCACTATTTTCTAATTTGTTGTTTCCAGACCTATTGGACATAATTACCTTTGTGACCATTGATTGTATTTCTTTGCACACTTCTAAAAACTTTTCTGAAGTTTTTTGCAGGGTTACTCTGAGATTTATATGCTGTATTTATTACAAGGTCTGTCTCTCCCGTTCTGGATCCCTTTCTCTAAGGTAGTGATTTCAACCTGGCTGCACATCAGAATCACCTAGAGAGTTTTACAAAATTCTGATGCCCAGACCCCATCCCCAGAGATTCAGATTCAATTATTATGAAGTGGGACCGAGGAAGCAGTAACTTTGAAAAGCTCCCAGGTGGTTCTAGTGGACAGAGGTGGAACCTCTGTCTAACGTATTTGGAGAAGTAGCCAAAGGTCTCAGTGCACTTTGGAGGCACCGATTCGATAGCGCGCCCTCCCTGTGGAGTGCTGCTTTGCCATTCTCAGCTCTGCTCTGGCTATGGCCCATTCCTCTGCCTGCCAGTGCCTGGAACTCACACCTAGTGTCTTTCCCACAACAGTGATGCTATTTGAGCCACTGACCTCCTTAGAAGGATGAGATAGAAAGGGCCCCAGAGCGTCTTTACTGACCTGCCCCTTAATCACCCCTCAACAGTACCACAGAAGGTTGGAAGAGAACACCCGGCTTTCAGGAAGACTAGAGGCAATGGAAGGGAATTGCAGAGCAGAAGAGAAAATGCACACCATGTGCCAGATATGACGGCTCCAATAGTCCAAGGACAGAGAGCCATCACCACCAAATGAATCTGTGTGCAGACCCAAAACCCTGCCTTCCACCTCCTTCCTGACGTAGGCAGTCCCAGAAGGCACACCCCTCAGGGGAACACTTCCCAAAGCCTGAGTTTCTCAGGCTAGAATAATATTCTATAAAAGATAGAAAGGATTCCTTCCACCATTGTGAGATCAAGATATGTCTTCTTCCTGCCTGATAGATTCAGCAGGTAACCGATATGTTAAGTGCAAACACACGGAGACACACGCAGACACAAAGAAAAATTCTCAGAGTACAGCCTCAGTTCACGCCAAGGATTTAGAGAGACGTTTTCCTAGGTGTGTGTTAATGTGGTTCCCATCTATACTGAAGATGATATTTTGCCTTATTATGCAAAGCAGTATCAACCTTCTCACCCCAATTTCTTACATTCCTGCTTACAACCCCTTCCCAGAGGACTGCTGGTGCTTAACTGGAATGTTTCTGCATATTTTTCAAGCATCACAGCCACTTGCCTCTGATGGCCACATTCTGGCTCCACAAAGACAGAGCAAAGCACTGAAATTACTTCTTTCTTTTCTAGTATATCAAATCATTTTCTGAGGGCATTTCCAAGACTAGCTTTTGTCAGTGGTCAAAGGCAACATGAGATTTATTATCCTCCCAGGGAGATGACTTCCTAACCTCAGCTCAAGGTGGGATAGTGGAGATGAGAAGAGGAAATGAGAGGTTTCATCATTTTTTCTGCATTTGACGTTTCTGGATTTTAATATGTTTACAAAACATTATTCCATGCACTATAAAATAGTGCAATTAAGTGTTTTTAGTTGCTAAAAAATATTTCATTGACTGGGTAGCCCATGGGCTATTTATTTAACTCCTTCCCTATGTGTACATACATTAAATTTGCTTCCAGTTTTTTACTACCTTAAATAATGCTGCATTAAACACCTCTGCTTATAAAGCATCTTGCTTGGGACTACTCACTGAGGAGGGATGCTAAGAAATAGAACCATTGAGTCAAAAGACAGATGTAGTTTTAAAATTCTTAATATTGGCAAACACTGTTCCCAATGGCATGTACCAATTTATACCTTTGCCAGGAATGTATGAGACTGGATGTGGATGTTTTTTCAACGAGGAAACGACACGGTCAGATCTCCATTTTATAAAGGTAAGTCTGGCTCATGTCTAGGCCTGGTTAGGTGGGCTTATGGCAACCCAGCTTTAAATGATTACAGCCTGGTAAAAAAACAGAGGGAAGGCTTCATTAAGGAGACTCAGCCACGAGACAACCAGGAAAGAAACAAAGCCCCTCTTGGCCTTAAAAACACTGTGAGTAAATCAAAGTTGAAGGGAACTTAGAGGGGTGTCTCCCTCTATACCACAATCGAGGCATTGGTTGGAAATAACTGCAGCATCTGAGGCCCCCTGAGGATATTTTCTGTCCACATAAAGTTACATTATGCAGAAATGTCATGTACCTGGATATCAGAGTAGCCAGAAGCATACAAACAAGTATCTTTCAGAATCAAGTCTTTTTCTTTTATTTTTTTATTTTATTTTATTATTTTTTTTTAAATGTTTTTATTTATTTTTGAGACAGAGAGAGACCGAGCATGAGCAGGGGAGGGGCAGAGAGAGGGGGAGACACAGAATCTGAAGCGGGCTCCAGGCTCTGAGCTGTCAGCACAGAGCCGGACGCGGGGCTCGAACTCACAAAGTGTGAGATCATGACCTGAGCTGAAGTCGGATGCTCAACCGACTGAGCCACCCAGGCGCCCCAAGTCTTTTTCTTTTAAAAAACAAAACACTTTCCTTGTTTTGCTTCTGACTGCAAAAATAAGGCAGGCTCACTCTCTTCTAATTGTCGTGTTAATTCGCCCAGGCTGGAGAACTTTAATGTCTTTCTGATAGTCCATCCATATAACCTTAGAATAAATTCCCCTAGAGACCATGTTAGAACCTAAAAATAGTAGCTATAGCACTAGAGTTCCCTTTCACTTGATAAGAAATATAATTTTTATAAATCTATTTGAATTGTTACTTACAAATAACCAGAACTTAAATCTCTGTTTCAAAGCCACTAAAAACTTGCCTTTTAAATTCAAATACGCAAAGTATACTGATCTAAACCTTGAGTCTTGGATGTGTTAATTCTTTTTTTTTAATTTTTTTTAATGTTTTATTTATTTTTGAGACAGAGAGAGACAGAGCATGAACAAGGGAGGGTCAGAGAGAGGGAGACACAGAATCTGAAACAGGCTCCAGGCTCTGAGCTGTCAGCACAGAGCTCAACGCAGGGCTCAAACTCACAGACCACGAGATCATGACCTGAGCCAAAGTCGGACGCTTAACAGTCCGAGCCACCCAGGCGCCCCTCGGATGTGTTAATTCTAACTATTCACTACAGCAACAATGTCCAACAAAAAGGATAATCATCATCATCAAAAAAAATCATCAACACAAGAGTGATCATCAAAAAAAGAATGCTTATTTCATGCGGCTTTACCTAATTTGGCTTAGCCTTCACGTCTATAGAAATTTGCCTAAAGATTTAAAAAAATCAGAGCTGTCTGTAGGGAAAACATGAAACATTTCCTCAGGAAAAATCTTAGATATTGCTCTATCCATCTCCTATGTATCTGTCTACATTGGTTCTAGCGTATGTGATGCTTTCCATAAAAATTGGAAATTATTATTTTTGCAGCTAACTACCTTGTTCTTGCTCTGCCCCCACTGTTACAGAATCTCCTCTACATGCTTAAAATTTTCAGTCTCGGAAAAAAAAAAAATTCAGTCTCGGTTAAGGATACATCAGAGCTATGGAGTGTCAGCACCTTCAAGAAAACAATCAGTTTTTTCAGTTAATTTTCCACAGACTATACTTGGCTTTCCTCTAATACCAAATCGAATTTTTAGTACACTGATGAATAAGGTTTTTTTGACCATTATTTTGACTGTCAAATAGCAGGGAGGCAACGACCTATTCTGAAATACAAAAGTCACTTTTCTTGCCAAAGTATATTAAGGGTCACACTTAACCAGATAGCAATGGATAATTGCCCAGTAACCTGTGGGGAAACCTTCACTTAAAAGGGCGGGGGGGGGGGAGGGGGGGTGCCATTCTAAGAGAGGAATAAAAGCAGAAATGGTCAGCTTCTATTGAAAACTCTACCTAGAGTCCTAGAAGCACAATTTGTCTGCTTCCTTTTATGGACTTCATCTAACTCTGTTGCTCTTCTGGAAAACTACCAATGCATAAATCATGCGTCACGCAAGCCATAACTGCCCAGCACCACTCTGTTATCCTACTTGCTCCCCACTGGGACCTAGAAATGCCATTCCCGAGTGAAAATTACTTTCAAATTTAGGATAAGGGGAGAAGAATTGAACAAAATAGGTTTTTTTAGCAATTTTCAAAATGTAGGAGGAAGTATGGATTCAAAGGAAGAAAGATATAACCCACAGGTTTGCTCTCCATGATGGGTCTCCTCTCCCCACGCAATCCTCGGTGCCCCCTGTGGGTCTTGAGAGACTGGCAATAGTAATCAGGTGCTTTGGGGGGTCAGAGGGAAAAGGGAAGTAGTGGTAGGGATGAGTTAATATGTCTGGGAAGCCCTTAGCACACTGCCTGGCACCCAGTAAGCACAGTGTGTTAGCTACTCTCATCATCAGGGTCATTATTGTTGGTCTTGTTATTATTAGGAAATGGTGGATAGATCTTATTTCTTCTCAGTACTCTGGAAATTCTGGGCCAATAGAGGAGACCCCAGAGTGTCTCGTGTCAAATAGATGTACAGGGTCCTAATGTGTCCCTCATCTTCCCCGTTGGCAAGATGGAATCCGGGAGTTTGCGTTCTCTCACGGGAGGCTGTGACAGCATTCTTGCTTCCGTAGCACCAGCACGAGCAGCTCTCTGCTCTCTAGTCATTACTTAGCAGGCCAGCTTGTATAACTGCTGCCACTCTCATCCATCGCTGCTGATATTGCCTTTGCCATTCCTATCAAGATGACTAAGGGTAATCGCATCCGTGGGATTATGGCCCTTCTCTATGACTCACTCAAGTGTTGTCTGACTCTTTGTTTATAGGTTGTTTTCTCAAAGAAATCAAGACATATGTCCTTAACTTTGGATCAGAAGACATTTTTGTTAATTTTTTTTTATTTTTATTTTTTATTTTTAACGTTTATTTTTGAGAGAGAGTGACAGAATGCAGGCAGGGGGAGGGGCAGAGAGAGAGGGAGACACAGAATCTGAAGCAAGCTCCAGGCTCTGGGCTGTCAGCACAGAGCCGGACATGGGGCACGAACTCATGAACCGCAAGATCATGACCTGAGCTGAAGTCGGGACACTTAACTGACTGAGCCACCCAGGTGTCCCTGGATCAGAAGACTTTTATATGGTATCTGTGGTGCCTCCGTCCCCACCAACCCCCAATCTTAAAAATTAATCCCGAGGGGCGCCTGGGTGGCGCAGTCGGTTAAGCGTCCGACTTCAGCCAGGTCACGATCTCGCGGTCCGTGAGTTCGAGCCCCGCGTCAGGCTCTGGGCTGATGGCTCGGAGCCTGGAGCCTGTTTCCGATTCTGTGTCTCCCTCTCTCTCTGCCCCTCCCCCGTTCATGCTCTGTCTCTCTCTGTCCCAAAAATAAATAAAAAACGTTGAAAAAAAAAATTTAAAAATTAATCCCGAGACCCCTAATGAATCTTTATGAGAATAGACGTGCTGGTGGCTTCTTATAAAATGATAACATTTCCTCCATCATCATGCAAATTAGATTTCTCCCTTATTCTCAGAAATATCTTCACTGCATTCCCAACCTGTTTATAATCAAAGTGCCAAAGATATCTGAGAAGAAAAACTCAATGGTTGTCTTCAATTATGAGCAGGGAAAAAATGATACAGTGTGACAACTGAAAGCATACTTCTGAGATAGGCAGCTGAGGTCTGTGTTGGCACTTTTAAGGATAACAGATTTGTGGAGATAAATGTAAAAGAGATGTAAAACAAAGAGAAATGAGACATAATTTTTAAGAATCCAGAAACATTCTGAGAAGGCAATACTAGATAAAAATTCTTGGGAAAGAACAGTACTTTTTTTTTTATAATTATAATCCAACCTCTTTGATTATCACTCTCTACTGGGCAATTTCCCATTCAAACATTTTGAACTTTCTGTGAGCATTCTGTGATGGGAAAGTGAGACTCTGACTAATTTTTTTTTTTCAAACAATGGCACTTGGGGAGCATTCAGAAACATGATATAGGCAACTTTGATGTGGACGTGAGGAGGGAATAGAACAATATTTTCATTTAAAGCTTTCATGTAAACTTTAAGATATAGTTCTATATCTCAAAGCTCATTTAAATAATCCCATGAAAATCATACTCTGACAATAGTGGATATTTTATGAGAAAGGATAGAATTTTTACTTCTCTGATCAGACATCAGAAGCCAGTGGGAGGATTCTTCTCAAAGCCTGTGAATCTCCCTTTTAAATTTTTTTTTTTTCAATGTTTTTAATTTATTTTTGGGACAGAGAGACACTGAGCATGAACGGGGGAGGGGCAGAGAGAGAGGGAGACACAGAATTGGAAACAGGCTCCAGGCTCCGAGCTGTCAGCACAGAGCCCGACGCGGGGCTCGAACTCACAGACGCGAGATCGTGACCTGGCTGAAGTCGGCCGCTTAACCGACTGCGCCACCCAGGCGCCCCTGAATCTCCCTTTTAAAATGCTGAAAGCACAGTTGAAAATTAGTTACTGAATATAAAATACTACTGTAAGTAAAATTATAGTTTCCATTTCTTACCATCCTGAACAGAGTTCACTTAGGTCTCAACAGTTCTAATGACAAGCAAGTTTCCATATGAACTTTTTCAGCTGTTTGGGAATGTCAACAGGACCATCATGCACTGCAGCAAAAATGTTTCTCTGCTCCCTACTCTGCATGCACATACCAGTCATATTCACTTTTTTTCATTTGTTAAGGTAAGAGATATCTATATATTACCAACTACCTTCCCAATGCTGCCTTAGATACTGAGCAGAATCTAAATGAATGAATGAGTAAATGAACAACACAGTCCCTACTCTCCAAATTCTTACAATATAGTTGGAGAACTAACTTATGTTCATGAAAACAATACAAAAAATATTAGAAAACAATACAAGATGGTACACAGGGGTGCTTCGGTGGCTCAGTCACTTGAGCGTCCAACTCTTGATTTCGTCTCAGGTCATGAACCCGGGGTCATGGGATAGAGCCCCGCATGAGGCCTCCAAGAAGAGTATGGAGCCCTTGCTTGGGATTCTCTGCCCCTCTCTCCCACTCATGCTCTGTCTCTCTCTAAAATAAAAATAATAACTTTTTAAAAAAGTAACTATGGGGAACATAAGACATAGGGAGCTCTGGACAAGCCAACAGTAGAAGAACAAAGCATGTCTCTGAAGAGCAAGAAGCTGAGTGTAAGGATAAGAAATAGGGAGAGACGAAGCATCAGGGGCATTTGGGGTGATCACAGGCAAGAAGGATCAGGACAGGAAAACTCCCCATGAAGGAGGGCGAGCATATTAAAAAGGCTGGGACTTCAGGGAGCCTGGGGGACTGAGTTGGTTGAGCATCCAACTCTTGATCTTGGCTCAGGTCATGAGTTCGAGCCTCACATCAGGCTCTGTGCTGACATTGCGGAGCCTGCTTGGGATTCTGTCTCTGAGCCCCCTTCACTTGTGCACACAGGCTCTTTCTCTCTCCAAGTAAATGGATAAACCTTAAAAAATAAAAATTAAAAAAAAAAAAGACTGGGACTTCAACTGGTTTTCGGTTTCCATGCGGCATCTGAAGATTTATGTGTATTATATGGTTTTCTGCTCATCAAGCTATCCCAAGCACTATGTTTCCCAAATAGGTCATGTGAGAAGGAATACCAAAAAGACAGTACAGAGGGACAGGGCAGGGATAGCTAGCAGCATTCTAAACAGCTATTCTTAGCTTCTTCTTTGGCAGAGACTCCAATCTTCAACTAAGCACATAGTTGCCTGAAATAAAGACCACGTTTCCCAGCCTCCTGTGCAGATAGGATGGCCATATAACCAAGTTCTAATCAATAAGATACAAGCAGAAGCATCAAGTGGGTCCACTAGAAAAACACCTCAAAAGAAGCCGAATCTTAGAAGGCTCCTTAAAATAAGCCCCTGATTTACTTTTTCATCTTGCCTCCTTCTTTGGCTTTGCAACTAAAATAGGATGACTGGAGCTCTGACAGCCACCTTGTCCATGAGGTGAGCTCAAAGATAGAAGCCATGCACCAGGATGATGAAGTAGAAAGGTGGAAGCAGCCGAGGACTCTGAAGTCTGAGACTTCCCCATCCTAGCCCTAGCATGCCTTCTTCAGTCTTCTTTCACCGACGGAGGAAGAAAATTCTACACATTTTTAAGCCACTGATATTCAGAGCTTATCAGTTATATGCAGCTGAACACAATCCTAACTGATCCAGGGCATCTGTAGCTGACTGCAGTCCACAAATAGTTGCACAATGTGCAAGACAAAAGATTCTGATGACTTAAACTCTTAAAAAAAAAAAAGCATGCTTTCTTCTCACAGTCTTGAGCAGTGGGGAAGAAGAAACACATAACCAACAATAATTCATCATAAAAAGGGCTCTAACATATTACAAATGCCACAGGGAAATAACTTATTCATCGTCCTGCCTTGACTTCAAAGGAGGGTACAGTTGCGTAACGAAGAGTCTGTTGATTGTTAATTGAGCAAAGAGTGTAAGAATGTTTCTGAAAGTTTTAGAGCAGCAGAGACAACTATTTTGCTCTCTATTCTAGGAGAAAACGAAGACCTTGAGAGTAGAGAGGAGATCCATAGGGGACTAGAATTGGGAGAAGGGGTTAAAAGGAAGAGGAAGAGATAAGAGAGCAGGGAGGACAGGAAAGAAAAGAAAGAACCAACACAAAGACAGTAGGACACATTAGCTAGAGCCAAGAAGTGAGCCTTGTAAAGAGATGCCTGGTGGACAATTAAATGTGAAATACAATTAAAATATATAAATCTGTTTTTCGGTCTACCCCCCATGAAATCCCGAGTAAGATTCCTTATCTGTATGGAACAGATACTCTTTGGGGAAATGTGAAGAATAACTAAATCCTACTTCAAGGTTGGTGGGGTCCATACCAGAGACAGTGACAACCATCTGGTTAAACAGACGACATTCCATGGAGGTTCTGAAGAAGGAAATATAGAAGTTTTGAGTGGGGAAAGTGAGAGTAGCATCGAGAATAGTGAGCAATGGGCACCTGGGTGGCTCAGTCGAGTAAGCGACTGGCTCTTGATTTCGGCTCAGGTCATGATCTCTTGGTTTGTGAGTGCAAGCCCCGTGTCAGGCTCTGCACTGACAATGTGGAGCCTGCTTAGGATTCTCTGTCCCTCTTTCTCTCTGCTCCTCCCCTGTTCACACAGGTGCGCTCTCTCTCTCTCTCTCTCTCAAAAGTAAACATTAAAAAAAATAATAAAATAAAGTCATTGTGTTCAAAACAGAACTGATAAAAAAAAAAAAAAGAAAAGTGAGCAATTTTACCAGGTAGATAAAGGGAGTAGGTTCCTAGCAGAAGCATGTTCCCAGAGACCTTCGAGAGGATGGTTAACACTGTGAAAACTTCAGGTACCGTGCCAAACTGGAATGGCAAAAATTTGAGGACAAACAGACCTTTCAGTGTCTCTTAAATCACACATCTATGCAGGTAACTGATAAATGAAAGGGGATAGATAAGGGAAACTCCTTTAGATCAGCCATATATTTAGCAAATACTAACATACAAGGAATTCAAAGATGAATAAACATAGGTCCCACTTTCAAAAATCTCATATTATATATCCAACATACTTTCATTGTGTTTTATTCCCACAGAAGAGTAGAGCTGCTAAATAGCTACTAAAAAAGTTCTCCAATGCGATCATATTACTGTGCTCTAAGACAGGTTGATCTCTTAACTAACTTATAACCGACCTCCTTTGAGCTCCAAAGACCCGTGACCTTACCATGATCAGAAAAGTTTATATGCCCAAAAGATCATTATGAGAACTGTGTTTCCTGTAAAATAGATACATTCTGCAAAAACTCTGTTATTTAATTCTGCATCTTTTCCAGCCACTTTACATCTCTTCCAAAATAGAAGAAATAACAGTCCAACTCTAAATAGCTCAGCAATGAAGATACTGAATTAAACCAGCATAGTGAACAAGACAGAAAAGACAATTTCAGGGACCTCTCACTTAATATGGAAATGAGATGTAAAGCTGAGGACAAGGGGAGGAAAATTAGTTCAAAAGACTACATAAGAGTTATGATAGTGCTAATGTGATACCATAATGACAGACTTCTAACCCATGATTAATTTAACCAGTCACATGAGTCAACCTGCCAGTTATGTCAAAAGGAGTTGGCCTGTACAATGAATTCTGAAAATAGTTCTAGCAGATGTGGGAGAAGGAGGAGAGAGAAAAGGGAAGAGAGGAGAGATCAGTTCAGAGAAAGGTGGGCCCTGGATGTGAAGCAGAATTTTATTCACATGCCAGTTCACTGGCTTTGCTTTGGGACAATAAACTCTTCAATATGAGCTCAATTCAATGTACCTCATAAGAAGCATTTGCTCAGGAAGACATTGCTTGTTCAGATTTGGAACCAATTGTTCCATAAATTCAAAACTAACAGTCATCTACCTATATGGTGGGTGTGATTTAAGAGATACTGAAAGGTCCATCTGCCTCCAAACTTTCACACTTTCAGCTTGACCTGATCTTATCAGTATTACAACTCGTGCATTAAATTATAAAATACTCTGGAAGGTCTCTGGGAAAAAGCAAATGCTAGTACTTATATCTGGTACATCCAAGACCATCTTGTCACTTTCCTACCTAGATAGCTTTCCTTTTAGTATGGTTGAGGCTGCCTAGATATGAGTCTCAGCTGCCTAGATAATTCTGTAAATGTGTAAGGTCTACAGATTTTAGTTGATCCACAAATTAAGAAGCCTAGAGAGTATGCATATTCTTAAACACGTGGCTTTTTAAGAGGTATAAGTAAAATAAATTCCCGGTCCCTTTAAAAGTTAGAGGTAAAACTGCTTGTGAATAATCAAGTCTTACAGCAATGAAAATGAAGGAACTACAACTACATGCAAAAACATGGATAACTCCCACAAACAAATATTGAGCAAAAATAGTCAGACATAAAGAGGACATATTGTACAATTCCATTAATACAAAGTTCATAGCAGATAAAACTAGACCCTAACCCTAACCCTAACCCTAACCCTAACCCTTGGAGGAGAGAAGAAATGGCAGTTGGGAGGGGACAAAGAGGAGGCTTCCAGTGTGCTGGCAATGTGCTATTTCTTGAACCAAGTGATTGTTACTTGGGTATTTAAGAGAGAGAGAGAGAGAGTGAGTGTGTGTGTGTGTGTGTGCAGGTGGGAGGGGCAGAGAGAGAGGAAGAAAGAGAAAGCAAACAAGCTCAGTGTTGTGAGCTCGTAGCCCAATGTGGGGCTCGATCTCATGACTGTGAGATCATGACCTGAGTCAAAACCAAGAGTTGGATGCTTAACCAACTGAGCCACCCAGGTGCCCCTATACTTGAATTTTTTTTAAGTTTATATATTTATTTTGAAAGAGAGAGAGAGAGAGAGAGAGAGAATGCATGCATGCCCACTAGAGTAGGAGAAGGGCAGAGAGAGAGAGAGAGAGAGAGAGAGAGAGAGAATCCTGAGCAGGCTCCAAACTGTCAGCTCAGTTTGAGCCCCAATGCAGGGCTCAAACCCACAAACCATGAGATCATAGCCTGAACCAAAACCAAGAGTTGGACATTTAACCCACTCAGCCACCCAAGCACACCTCTATACTTCAATTTTAAATTATTTTTACTTTATTTTTTTTAAGTAAGCTCCAAGCCCAACATGGTGCTCAAACTCATGACCCTGAGATCAAGAGTCATATTTTCTACCTACTGAGCTAGCCAGGTGCCCCCAATTTTAAATAATTTTTAAAAGGAAAAATTTTAAAGTCAACTACATATGTGGAATTTCAAAGGACCCCAAACAGCAAAAACACTCTTGAAAAGAAAACAAAGTTTGGAAGTCTTAAACTTCCTGATTTCAAAACTTACTACAAAACTACTATAATCAGATGTGGCTGGGTGGCTCAGTCAGTTAAGCATCCAACTTCAGCTCTGGTCATGACCTCATGGTTTGTGAGTTGGAGCCCTGCATCAGGCTTTGCACTGACAGCACAGAGCTTGCTTGGGATTCTCTCTCTCTCCCTCTCTGTCTGCCCCTCCCCCTACCTCTTTCTCTTTCTCTTTAAACTTTAAAAAATAATGAAATAAAAAATAAAACTACCATAATCAAAACAGCATGGTACTGGCATTAAAACAGACATATAGACCAATAGAATAAAATAGAGAACGCAGACATAAACCTTCACATGTCTGATCAGAGGATTTTCAACAAAGATGCTAAGACCATTCAATAAAATGGTGCTGGGAGAACTGGATACCTACATAGAAAGAAATGAAGTTGGAGTGTCTTACCTTAGACTAATTCAAAATGAATTAACTCAAAATGAATTATAGACCTAACTAAGCATAAATGCTTAAACTATAAACTCTTAGAAGAAAACATAGAAGAAACGCTTCATAACATTGGTCTGGAAACGATTTCTTGAATATGACACCAAAAGTATAGGCAATAACAGAAAAACACAGACAAACTTCACCTATAAAGTTCTATGCATCAGGGGCGCCTGAGTGGCTCAGTCCATTAAGCGTCCAACTTTGGCTCAGGTCATGATCTCATGGTTTGTGGGTTCGAGCCCCGCGTCGGGCTCTGCACTGACAGCTCAAAGCCTGGAGCCTGCCTTGGATTCCGGGTATCCCTCTCTCTCTGCCCCTCCCCAGCTTGTGCCCTCTCTCTCTCTCTCTCTCTCTCTCCTCAAAAATAAATAAACATTTAAAAAAAATTTTTTAAGTTCTGTATATCAAAAGACATTATCAAAAAAGTGAAAAAGCAACTCATAGAATGAAAGGGCAAAAAGTCTGATAATAGATACAGTAAAGAGGGTAAGAAAAATAGTTTCATTTAACCCATGTCACCTCTCCTCCAAGGAAGTGCAGCTCAGTGTCAAGAGAGACCCCCTCAGTCTGCAATTTCTCCCCCAAAAGGAAAGTGACAGCACAGTGAGAGCACCAGCTTCCCCGACCATGCAGCACACTGCCCAAAAGGCCCACTTCTTTGTTGCTCCACCCAGAGTAGTGAAGTGATCAGCATAACTGAAAGGTTGGAAGAAGCTGACTGCATAGCAATCAGGACCCAGAATTCATCAAAGGGACGTGGCTTGTACAAACCGTTTTATAGATTCCATCAATAAGGCTGCCTACAAACCACATGAGATGCTTTCCCTCAACTGGCCCATGGACACTCTAAATGCTCCAAGTACCTCACCCACACCCCCTGCCATGGTCAGCTCCTCATGTGCACCCCAAGGCACAGCAAGAATGGGCTTTTAGAGATGGCATGTGATCACATGCAGAAAACCAGCCCAAACCTGCAGGACTCAGAGAAGGCATACAAACTTCAGCAATAAAGGGCACTGCTCTGGGGAAAACAAATGAGCTCTTTGCACCCAGACTGATCTGTGGGACTGAGAGAAGGTATACAATCTTAGGAATTCTCCCCAAAGAGGGAACAAAAAGTATGGAGTAGACATATCCATAGTAAAGGTCTGAGCGAGCCTCAGATTCTCTAGCCAAGCTGACCAGTGAAGGCATTTGTATTTCCCAAAGCCAGTCAGTAATACTGGAGCAGGTGACACCTTCTTCAAATATGAAGACAACAACACAAGATTTCAAGGAACATAAAATATCAAAGACAGAAGACACCACAAAGAAATACAATAATTTTCCAGTCACTGACTCCAAAAAAAAAATGGAAATCTACAAATCACCTGTCAAATATTTGAAAATAATTGTTTTTAAGGAAGCTCAGTGAACTACAAGACAACACAGATAAAAATCTCAATAAAATCAGGAAAACAATACATAAACAAAATGATAAGTTCAACAGAGACAGAAATCATGAAAAAGTACCCAACAGAAATTTGGGGGCTAAAGAATGCTATGAATTAAATGGAAAATGGAGTCATCGAGATGGTGACATATGTCCTGATTTCAGTCCCCTAACAAGAAGACCAGCTAGCAACTATCCATTGACAAGATACCATTGTGAAAATCCCAGAAATGGGGGCTGAGGTGAAAGCACCCTTGAGCTCAGAAACCATGAAGAACTGCATCATAAGTGTTGGAAAAGTGGCTACATACTGACCACACCGCCCCTCTCCCAGGCTGGCACAGCACTACACCAAGAGGGCCCTCTGGGCCTACAGTTTCCCCAATAAGAAAAAGAGAGCCCCAAGGTAAATATCCCGCTCTCCAGCATTGTGAGTTTCTTCCCAGGGGGGCCCACTTGAGTCTTGCCTCCCATGGATCTTTTCAGGGGGAAATCTGTGGGGCTCGACTACTGGAGATCAGATCGTGATGGAGGAGGACAGGGCTTACAACAACCAGCTCTCAGATCTTAGTAGACTGAGTTCCTACTCATGGTGGTGCCCAAGTGGAAATCCCAACCAGTGGCATTGCCCATCTACAAAGGAAAGACAGTGGCCCCACCTGGCCAGGGTACTCAGTGTGTAGTTGTGCCTGATTTGATCCCCTCAAACAACCCACCCTTGCTGGTCTTACAACCTGTTCCACTGCCTCCCCAGGCAAAGAAGCTGATTCATTGCCCTTCCTACTGTTGATGGTACCTGGCCTCCTAGCCACACCCAGTCGGGAAGCCCAACCAAAGCACTTGGGAAGCTGCGTAGCCCAGCAGTACTTCAGCTGAGAGCCCAGCCAAAGGGTTTGCCCTTCTGCAGAGCCAGGGTGGTAGTCTTACCTAGCCAGGGGGCTTGGTGCATAGCGCAGTCCTCATTTGGTCTCAAACACTGAGTTTTCCCAGCCTTGGGGCCTGTTCTGTGGCCCCGCCCAGTCAAGGACACTAGCTCATAGCCCTGCCTGCTACTGAATACACCCTCGGCCCCACTTGACCAGGAAAGCTAACCAGAGCCCAGGGGAAGCTGTGTGGCCCATCCTGCAGCTCCACTTCGGGTGGTACATGAGCAGAGAGCCCAGCAAGTAGCTCTGACTCTCTGCAAAGCAAAGCAAGTGGCCCTATCTGGCCAGGGCACTCAGTGCACAGTTTTGCCTGTGCCCGCGTTGGGGCCCATTCTGCTGCCCTACCCAGGCAACGGAGCTAATTCATAGTCCCACCTACACATAGTACCCAGTACCTCCCAACCAAGCCTGATCAGAGAATCCGGGAAGCTGCACAGCCCATCCTACAGCTGCACTTGGGCAGGGGACCAAGCCAGCAGTCCCGTCCAGCTATTCCCAGCCAGCAGCGTACCCTCCACCTCAGAGCTCGGGCAGCGGCCTCACCCAAAAATAGACCCCACCTGCCCAAGGACGCTCTCAGCTGACCTGTCCAAAACCACAAGCTAAGCAGACTGGTGAAGGACTATCTCTGCCAAAGCTAACCTGTGAGGTCTGGGAAAGGGGGACTGCTCACTCACATGCACAGATACCAAAGTAAGGAGTCTAGGATCGTGAAAAATCAGGTGAACATAACACCACCGAAGGAATTAATAAAGCTCCAGTAAATGACCATAAAGAAATGGAGATCTATGAACTGACAAAGAATTCAGAATAATCTTAGAAATGCTTAGTGAACTTGGTGTACAAGAACAGACAAGTAACGAAAATAATAAAACAACGCATGAACAAACAAGAGCTTTGACAAAGAAACAGAACCATCAAAAAAAAGTTTTAGAACTGAAGGATACAGTGGCTGAAGTGAAGGACTCGTTAGTGTTCAATAGCAGACTCGACCAAGCAAAAGAAAGAAACCCGCCATTTGCTACAACATGGATGAACCCGGAGGGCATTATGCTAAGTAAAATAAGCCAGACACAGAAAGACAAATATTGCATGATCTCACTTATATGTGGAATCCCCAAAAGTCAAACCCAGACTAATGAGAATGGAATGGTGGTTGCCAGGGACTGAGAGATGGGCATAGTAAGAAGACGTTGGTCAAAGGGTACAGAGTTTCAATTATAAGAGGAATATGTTCTGGGAATCTAATGTATACCATGAGGACTATAGTTAATAATGTTAGTATATACTTGCAATTTGCTTTGAGAGTAGTTCTCAAGTGCTCTCACCACAAAAAGAAAAAAGCGTCAACTAGATGAAATGATGTGTGAACTAGCATGACTGTGGTGATCATTTCACATTGTATATATGTATTTCAAAACATCAAGCATCATGTTGCACATCTTAAATACACAATCTTTTCATATGTCAATCATACCCCAATAAATCTGGGAAAAAAAATGGGGAAAGGACTGGAATGGAAATTTCTCCAAAGAAGACATACAAATCTCTAATAAGCACACAAAGAGACGCTCTACCCCACAAATCTCTAGGAAAAGGTGAATCAAAACCTCAATGAGCTGTGACTGCGCACCATTAGGATGGCTATTATCAATAACAACAACAGAGAATAATAACCATTGGTGAGAGTGTGCAAAATTAGAATACTTGCCCATTGCTGGCGTGAATGTAAAATGCTGCAGCTGCTATAGAAAATGTTATGGTGGTTCCTCAAAAAATTAAAAATAGAATTACCATCCATATGCTCCAGCAATTCCACCTCTGGGTAAACACCCAAAAGAACTGAAAGCAGGGACTCAAACAGATATTTGTACACCCATTTTCAAGCGGCATGATTCCAATAGCCAAAAAGTGGAAGCAACCCAAGTGTCCACCTAAAAATGTAGTATAGGTGCGTCTGGGTGGCTCAGTGGGTTGGGCATCTGACTTGGGCTCAGGTCAGGATCTTGTAGTTTGTGGGTTCGAGCCCCGTGTCGGGCTGTGTGCTGACCGCTCAGAGCCTGGAGCCTGCTTCCGATTCTGTGTCTCCCTCTCTCTCTACTCCTCCCCTGTTCGTCCTCTGTCTCTCTCTCTCTCAAAAGTAAATAAATGTTAAAAAAAATGACAACAATAATAAATAAATTAGAAGGTGATAGATACATACAATGGAATATTATTTAGGCTTGAGGAGGAAGGAGATTCTGACACAGGCTACAACATGGATGAACCCTGAAGGCATTATGCTGTGTGAAATAAGCCAGTCACAAAAGGATAGATATTATATGAGGTACCTAGAACTGTCAAGTTCACAGAGACAGAAAATAGAATTATGGTTGCCAGGGGTTAGGGGTAAGAGAGAACGGGGAGTTATTATTTAAGGGGTGCAAAGTTTCACTTGGGAAAGATGAAAAAGTTCTAGAGATGGATGATGATGTCTACATAACATGAATGTATTTAATGCTCCCGAACTATATACTTAAAATTGGTTCAAAATGGCAAGTTTTATGTTCTGGATATTTTACCACAATAAAAAAAAAAAAGTTTTGGGGGCACCGGGGTGGTTCAGCCTGTTAAGCATCTGACTTCAGCTCATGATCTCACGGTTCATGAGTTGCAACCCCACATCAGACTCTCTGCTCTCAATGTGGGGCCTGCTTTGGATCCTCTATCTCCCTCTCTCTGCCCCTCCTGTGCTCACTCTCTCTCTCTCAAAAATAAATAAACATTTCAAAAAAAAAAAACAAAAACAGTTTTGTGTTACCAACAAAACCTGGCCTACAGCTGAAGCTGTATTCTGCACTAGCACTTTCCAAAAGGAAAATCAGACCACGAGACTAGTGCCTGGCCAGCTGCATAGGAATTGCTTTCAGAGCTTGGCCACATTACAAACTATAGGGCCCACATCAACATTCATAATATACAGGGTGAGGCCTGTTTTTTTATGTTCCGCAGGAGATTCTCATATGCAGCCATGTTTGAAGGCTGCTATGCTCTAATTTCACCGTATCCGATTTAGAGGCAAAAAAAGCCAATTATCTAGGTTTTGTTTATAACAGGCTCAACTCCAAATGTACTAATTTTATATAATTACATATAGTTGTGCTTCTTTACATAATGCTAGATTGATATTTAAGAAAACCCCAAAACTGAACAAATCAAAATCTCAAACCTTGACTTCACAGACATTACTCAAAAAAAGAATTGATTGATATAATTCTTTAAAATTTACGTTTTTAGACACATTTTTTTCAACCCCTTCTGTTAGCTTTGTGTTGAAATTTCTTAAACGGAACACTTGTTAAGCTAACAAGGAATTGTCATCTCACATTTTGTCTTATCAAATGCTGGCATGATAAAAATGTCTGATTCTTTGCTCATGACCATGTCACCATTTATATTTTAAAAATCAGCTTCCACATGAAATAATCAGTGTCTTTTCAGCAAAAGCACTATACACAGTAATTACATACCATTTGCATCTGCGGACTCATTCATTATTAACAACTTTATGATTTTACATTATTGACCAGCATCTTTCTGGAGCCAGGAAATTTATTTAATTACACACTAAATCAAGAGCCTAAAGATGTCTACGGGCCATTCTTGATAAGTGGTGACACGTGGTGTCACGGAAACGCTGAACTGAAATCCAAAGGCCTGGCAAGCTAGCTGTGAGCCCCCCACATCCCCACAAGTAAGTGCTCATTGCCTTAGCTGAATGAAGGAAAGTGCCCTTGGCGGAAAGGTTAGGTTTCCTCCCAGTCAAGCTGCATACAATGACTGGTGGACCCAGACCTCTTGCCTTAATCCATTCATCTCTGAAGGTTCATCCCAGCTTTACATTCTCCTGGCCAAGGCTCGCCTGTGATTCAGCTGCATTACATTCCCATCTCTCTATGCCCTGCCTTCCTCACGCCAGAGAGCAAGCGAGCTCTAATGAATTGCTGGCAACAGAATCCTCAGCTCAGAGTCTGTTTCCATGGAAACTAGACCTGCATCACCTATTCTCTCAACTAGCTCTGTAACCATAGTAAAGCCACTTAACCACACCTCCCCCTCTAATTGAAGTCTTACTGTGTTTGAGGCCACCAAAAATCCCTAGTGCCGCAGTAAACAATCTTCTATCTTCTGCAGTGGCAGAGACCTGCCCTCAGGACTCACCTGCTATGACCAAGTTCATACATTTTACATCCCATCCTTTTATATTTTATTCCCCTTCAGTTGGCAAGGAGGAGAAATTCTGTATCACTACCAGGCACTTCTTTGAGGTTCATCATTTCCAAAGGAGGCTATGGCCTTTATCTGGATAGAAAATATCCTGGGATGGGGGTAGCTTAGGGCGATCAGTCCCATCTGGGTTTACTCAGGACTTCCCTAGTTCCAGCTCTAACAGCCCCGTGTCCCAGGAAGCACCTCAGTTCCAGGCAAACCTAGACAGTTGGTCACCCTAACATAGCTTCATATGTCCTCTGGTTCTTGGGCTTGCATGGCCATCATCCTGGTGACTCTGGCTGCCTGACCTGTACAAGAGGCAGAATATAAGTCTCAATCCACGTGATTAGCTCATATGTCCTGCTGTACCTTTTACTTTTCGTGGCCCTTTTATTTTTCCTTTGTAACAACACTTACCAGAACTGTCATTAGTTATGCAATTATTTGTCTGATTTTCGTCTCCCCACCTAGATTGCGAGTGCCAAATGGTGATTCCTATTTGCCTTGTTCGTGGCTGTATGTTTAGTGCTCGGCAGAGAACCTGGCTCACAAGTAATGACCAAGAAATATTTGTTGAATAAATAAATGAAGCAGGAAGGAGGGAGATGTATTACACCTGAGACCCACTCAAAGGTGAAAAACTAAGAAAAAGGATAAAGTACAGTATAGTCAGAATGAAAATAAATAAATAAATAAATGAATGGAGGACTATTTACATGCATTCAACCTTGTACCATGATTCCATTTTCCTGTATCATATCACTATATTGCTGAACTATTGTTAAGCAGGCGGTTAATTCCAATACTCAGATTTGACATATATTCATAATTTTCCATCAGATCAGGTAAACTGAAATATAGCAGGCCCTCAATTTTAAAAAAAAGTGAGGGGTGCCTGGATGGCTCAGTCAGATAAGCATCCAACTCTTGATTTCGGCTCAGGTCATGATCTCAAGGTTGTGAGATCGAGCCCCATGTCAGGCTCCACACTCAGCATGGCGGGAGCTGCTGGGGATTCTCTCTCTCCCTCTTTCTCTGCCCCTCCCCCACTCGCATTTCCTCTGCCTCTCTCTCTCTCAAAATAAATAAATAAAAACTTTTTTAAAAAGTGTTATCTGAATGAATGAGCTGTCTCAACATTTTGAGGATCACTATTTCAGATAAGTACCCTGACAAGGAGATTTTAAATTGGGGGGATCAGAGCCCTTTATCTAGAAGAAACTGTAGCAGTTTTTGGTCAAACCTTCCAATTTCTCTGTCAAGGCAACTGTATATTACATCTTGATTCCCTTAAGTGGTATTGTCTGTGGTTTTCTATTTTTTCTCACCGGCTACTACTAGAATAAAGCACATCCTTTCATATTATTTGAAGACACGCTGAAATTCTCTTTTTATATCTCCTCATGACCATAATAAAAATCTTTATGTGTAACTCCCCACCCACATAACAGCCTTTTGATCATGTTGACGCTTAAATTGAAACTGGCCTAAATTGAAATACATGCTTAAAAAAATACAGGAACTCCTGTGAAATTACTCATCAGTAAAACGTTGTCCATTTTGAACAGCAATTCACAAAAACAGAAACATCTTGAAATGCCATGCTTTTAGATTCTGGTATAATGATAATTAATTTTAAAAGAACATGAAAATGGATTTGGCAGATATGAGAGACCAAAACTGATTTTGGCCCTTGTTCTTTGTTCTTGTAAGAGACATTTATCCTCAGACCATCTAGAGCCCATAGGAGCTAAACAGCTTCATTTGCCAAGCTGAGAAATTATCTTTATCTCATCAACCTATTTCATACCAACTATAAAATATTTATAAAAATTTTACTCATGATTTTACTGCTATAGCTTATAATGTAAACCATATGAACTAAGTGATATAAATAAATTAGCAAACAAGCCAGGTGATAGACAGTTGACAGATCAAACAGGTCAAAGCTTCTTTGTATCTGGCCAAACTTCAGTGCAAAACTGTGACGTCTACAGTCCTCTGACCTCCACTGTCAGGCTCCTTGGCTAAGATGAAGAGTGTTTAAAGCTCCTAGGAGTACTGCACATGGAAGAAAGTTATGAGAAGGCTGCAGTATCATGACCCGTGGACCGCTGGAAATCTGGGAGACCCTTTCAGGGGATTATGAGATGAAAAATCAATTTCAAAATATATTTAAGACATTATCTGAGGGTTTTGACCCACTGTGCTAAATTTCTATTGATGGCACAAAACAGTGAATGAAATGGCTGGCACATAAGTACAGACCTTCATAGTGTCATCGAAGTGTACTAGTGGCTATTATATTCTTTACCAAAACGCATTTACTGAAAGGAAAAAACAAAAAACAAACCAGCTTCACTTAAGAATGCTCTTGACGTGGCTCAGTGGGTTCAGTGACCGTCTCTTGGTTTCCACTCAGGTCATGATCTCAAAGCTCATGAGTTTGAGCCCCGCATCTGGTTCTGCGCTGACAGCACAGAGCCTGCTTGGGATTCTCTCTCTCCCTGTCTCTCTGCCCCTCCCCTGCCTGTGCTCTCTAAATAAATAAACAAATAAGAAAAAAATGCTCTTGTTGAATCAGTAAAAATCATTTCTATTAAACCTGGACGGTTGAGAACACATCTTTTAAATATTCTGCAAGATGAAATGGGGAAGGGGGGCGCCTGGTGGCTCAGCGGGTTAAGCGTCAGGCTCTTGGTTTCGGCCCAGGTCACGATCTCACAGTTCTTAGGATTGAGCCCCATGTCGGGTTCTGTGTGCAGACAGTGCAAAGCCTGCTTGGGATTCTCTCTCTCCCTCTCCCTCTGTCCCTCCCCCACTCGCATGCATGTGGTCACGCACGCACGCACACACCCTCCCTCTGTCTCTCTCAAAATAAATAAACTTTTAAAAAATGAAATGGGAAGTACACATAAAGAACTACAGTATACTGAGAACAAACATGGTTGTGAGGGGTGGGCAGTGGGCAAAGAAATAGGTGAAGGGGATTAAGAAGTACAAAATTCCAGATGTAAAGTAAATAAGTCATGGGGATAAAAAGTACAACACAGGGAACACAGTCAATAATATTGTAACAATTTTGTATGGTGACAGATGATGACTAGACTTACCATAGTCACCATTATGTGATGTATAGAACTATTGAATCACTATGTTTACACCTGAAACTAACACTATATGTCAACTATACTTAAAATAATAATTTTTTTAATTCTAAAAAATAGTTTAATGGCAAAATCCGTACTCTTTCAAAACAAAGAACTGCTGTATATTAAAGTAAGGGCGCCTGGGTGGCTCAGTCGGTTAAGCGTCCGACTTCAGCTCAGGTCACGATCTCACGGTCCGCGAGTTTGAGCCCTGCCTCGGGCTCTGGGCTGATGGCTCAGAGCCTGGAGCCTGCTTCCGATTCTGTGTCTCCCTCTCTCTCTGCCCCTCCCCCATTCATGCTGTGTCTCTCTCTGTCTCAAAAATAAATAAACGTTAAAAAAAAATTTTTTTTTTTAAATAAAGTAAAATAGTTATCTCCAGGAAGAGCATTTGTAGCAGGTGATTTGCAACCTGCACTAGCTGATTTTCATGTAATACCATTTTATTTGAAAGAATAACTGACAGGCAAGGTATGCTTATTCAGATTCAGATGTTTGGCAGACAATTTTACCGAAAATAAAATGAGCCTTTAACTGCAAGGAAAACAACTGACAAAATTGTTGCCAATGAGAAAATGCAAGCTTTCGAGTGAAAATTGGGATTTTAGCAATCCGTGCCCAACCCTGCGAGCTTAACAGCTTACTGATATTTAAAGATGTTTCTGATGAAACTGGAAGTAATATAAACAAATGTGATTTTTCGATACTGTATAATGAAATGTGTCAACATTTGGAAGATCTGCATAATTCAGTGAAATGGTATTTTCCACACCAAGGCATGATGTTACAAAGCCATGCACAGGTAAAAGATCCACTCAACATGCAAGACAGACCAATGGATTTTAACATAACAAACCATAAAAAGATCATTGGTATGGTTTTAGACTCCACATTGCAATTATCCTTTAAGAAACTACTACTTGTCCTGTTTTAGTGTAATTTCAAAGACAAATGTTCACAATTACAGGACAAGGCTATTAAAATACTCCTCTTTGTTCCAATTTATATCTCTGTGAGACCAAGTTTTCTTCGTAATTCAACCAAAGCCCAGACTGAATGCAGAAAGAGATATGAAAATCCAAGTGTCTTCTATTAAATCAAACACTAGGGCCACCTGGGTGGCTCAGTTGGTTCAGGGTCTGAGTTTTGATTTCAGCTCAGGTCATAATCCCAGGGTTGCGGGATTGATCCCCATGTCAGGCTGAGCATGGAGCCTGCTTAAGATTCTCTCTCTCTCTCTCTCTCTCTCTCTGCCCCTCTCCCTCTCTCATGCACTCTCTCTCTCTCAAAATAAAATAAAATAAATTTTTTTTAAAAATTAAACACTAAAAAAAATTAAACACTAAAAAAGATTTGAAAAACTAAACACCACTCTTGTGAGTATTTTTTTATTTTGGAAATATAGTTTTATTTCATTAAAAATGTGTTGTTTCTGTTAGCATGCGGTAGGATTATTTTTGCTATTTTTAATGGAATTAATATGTAAGTATTTTAAATTTTTCTTAGTTTTAATTTCTAATGCAATAAATCTCAGTAGATATAACCCATGTAAATAATTTTTAAGAGTATAAAGAGGTCCTGAGTTCAAAAACTTTGAGAATCACTGCTCAAGATGCTGAAATCCTTTTTTTGCTTAAGCTTGAGTCTGCTTTTTGTCACTTGCAACTGAAGTCAGAACTGGTACCAAGGAAAAGGAAGGGAGTCAAGTTCCACCACCAGACATCACATCAATTCAGAGATAAAGAATCTGCCTCAATATTCAGAACAAAGAACAGGAATTCAGTCAATACAGAACACAGGAGCAAGACGTTAGTGAAAATTTAAGCCTTACTCATTTCCCCTACTTATAAGGATCTAGAGAAATATTGAGGATACTCAGATCTGAAATTGGGATTTACTCAAAGTATTAAGAAGAGAGACGATTCGAACTGATATCTGGGTAACATAAGTCCTAACAGAAAAATTTCTGCTATAGAAATTTTATTTCAAGAAATAATGCCCACATGTCCATCACTGTTGAATGCATAAACAAAATGTGGTAAATCCACAGAATGGAACGTTATTTGACCATAAGATGGAATGAGGTACTGATTTATGCTATATGTTATAGCATGGATGAGCCTTGAAAACATTATGCTAAGTAAAAGAAGCCAGACCAAAAGGTTACATTTGTATGATTCCATTTACATGCAAGGTTCAGAACAGGCAAATCCACAGAGACATAAGTAGATTAGTAACCGCTAATGACTGGAGGAAAGGAAAAGGGGAGTTGCTGCTAATTGGTATGGGTTTCTTTTGGGGGTGATGGAAATATTTCAGAATTAGTAGTAAAGCTTGTACAACTTTGTGAATGTGCTAGAAAATCTATTATACTTTTTAAAATTTAATTTTTTTATTTTTTTATTTTATTTTAAATCTAAGTTAGTTAACATATAGTGTAATAATTATTTCAAGAGTAGAATTTAGTGATTCATCACTTACATGTAACACCCAGTGCTCATCACAAGAGCCCTCCATAGTGCCCATCACCCATGTAGCCCATCCCCCAACCACCTCCTTTCCAGCAACCCTTAGTTTGTTCTCTGTATTTAAGAGTCTCTAATGGTTTGTCTCCTTCTCTGCTTTTATCTTAGTTTTCTTTCCCTTCAATTACACATTTTTAAAGTGTGAATTTTATGACATGGGAATTATATCTCAATTTTAAAAAAACATTAAAATAGAAATTATAAACCTGGTGTATTAGTTTCCTATGGCTGCTGTAACCACAACCGACCATAAACTTGTAGCTTAAAACAACAGAAATTTATTTGCCCACAGTTTGGGAGGCCAATAGCCTGAAATCAAGGTGTCAGGAGAGCTGCACTCCCTCTGGAGGTTCTGGGAGAGATTCCATTCCTCCTCTCTTCCACCTTTGGTGGTTGCTGGCATTCCTTTGCCACATTACTCAAATCTCTGCCTCTGTCTTCACATTACTTTCTGTGTGTGTGTGTGTGTGTGTGTGTGTGTGTGAGCATGTGTGTGTGTGCATGTGCATGTGTGTGTGTGTGTGTGTGTGTGTGTGTATGTGAGGTCTCCCTCTTCCTCTTTCTAATAAGGACACTTGTGATGGCATTTAGGGTCCACCCTGATAATTTTATCTCAAGACCCTTTACGCAATCACATCTGCAAAGACTCTTTTTACAAATCAGGCATTTCACAAGTTCTAGGGATTAGGAGGTGGACATATCTTTAAGAATCATTATTAACCTACCACACCTGGTTTATATATAAATAACTGGTATGGTATGGCAGCCATACATGGGCGCCACTTGGATCTGCCAATTTGCCAGTCGGCACAAGGAGTGCCACAACTTCCAGCCATGGCACCTTCAGGATGTGCCACACCCTCCCTAGCAGCCCCAAGCCAATAACTGAGTGTGACAGGTGTACAACGGGCTGGTAATCTGCACAACATAGAACTTCTCTACCAGCAGTCTTTACGCCAGAGGTCTTCTTAGAGTTGACTGAGATTTAGCTCTTCTCAATTAATCTGTCTTCCTCCTTTCTCTCCTGACCTGCCTATTCCTATCTTCTCTCCTTTTGATATTTGTGACTCAGGAAAGGGTTCTGGTGGAGACTTCTCTGGCAAGCTCCAATACAGGAGCTTGAGAGTGAACAATACATACAAGGACAATGGAATTGGCTGGTTATTATTAAGGGATATAAAAAGAGGGTCACCTGAGTGGCTCAGTCGGTTAAGTGTCTACCTTCGGCTCAGGTCATGATCTCACGGTTCATGAATTTGAGCCTTGCGTCGGGCTCTGTGCTGACAGCTCAAAGCCTGCTTTGGATTCCATGTCTCCCTCTCTCTTTCTCTCTCTCTCTCTCTCTCTCTGCCCCTCCACTGCTCATGCTTTGCTCGTGCTCGCTCTCTCTCTCTCCCTCTCAAAAACAAACATTAAAAAGAAATTTTTTAAAAAGGATATGGAGACATAATGAAAAACTGAAGGCAGTTAACATTTGAAAACTAAGCATGGGACCCAAAGGACCTCTCTGACAGCTTACAAAGAGACTTACCTCCTGCAGTAAAGAGAAGAGACACAACTGTGGAACAAATTCAGGGTAGTCAAACTTCAAAGACCATGGAATACTCAGCCAAGGCAAGTTTGGGCCTCTAGCTAGAAAATATGGAACACGGAAATATTGAATGGGAATGTATCCTGTAAAAGATGTGAGTTCTGTAGACTGCTCTGAACGCTCAGAGAATCTAGTGGCTACCTATAGCTCCCTATTTGGAATTAGCGTTTCCTCTGTGAGACCCTCTTCTGAATTAGCATTTCCCTTATGCAGAAAGACACTGCAGAGACCTCTCCCCCACAAGACAACTGGTCACCCCTCCTCCTCACCAGGATGCCAGATCAATAATTAGGACAAAATCCCAGCATCACACAACTGAGCACATGTTGGAAACTATAAGAGAAGAAGAGGGGGCGCCTGGGTGGCTCAGTCGGTTAAGTGTCCGACTTCGGCTCAGGTCATGATCTCACGGTCCGTGAGTTTGAGCCCTACATTGGGCTCTGTGCTGACAGCTCAGAGCCTGGAGCCTGCTTCAGATTCTGTGTCTCCCTCTCTCTGACCCTCCCCCATTCATGCTCTGTCTCTCTCTGTCTCAAAAATAAATAAACATTAAAAAAATTTTTTTAAAATAAGAGAAGAAGAGATTACCCCTAAATGAGCTGCAAGGATTAGTTAGGATGTAATGGTAGACACCATAGGATTGGATTTTGAGCGTGCTTGACCAACTCCTATATAAGCAAGAGTTTATTGCCTTAGTGACACTCTCTCAGAACATGAGAGTTAACGCTCTGATAAGGACCCAAAAGGATAGGACAAACTTACTGTTTGGGTGGCTTTAAAATTCCGAAGAAAGCAATGGCCCATGCTAAGTGAATTTGAAATGCATGAGTTGCTATGGCAGGCAGCGGAGAAAATAATTAAAAGGCTCAGGGAATTGGGCATGCTGGGATGCATATATTATGCGGGGCCCAAAGACCAATCAGAGGAATATATTCCACAGGAGAACCAAAGGCCATCAGAAATGCCGTGGGGAGAGGGGCACTGACGTCACTAAAAAATTCCATGTTGGTCCTCTTCTACAGATTAGTGCTAACTGTGGGACAGGCAGTCACAGAGAGCAGCTCCTTAATAGTGATGGTGATAATGAGTCCCTGAAATAGTAGAGGCCAGGTAGCGACACACACAACTGCCCAGCCAAAGCCTCTTTAAGATGGAAAAGGTAAACCAGGGGTCAAGCTCAAGCAGGGCCAGAGTGTGTGTAAGCTGCACGAGGAAGTATTCCAGACTCCCATTTCCCTTCCCTGGTTGTACCAATGCACCTTCATGCCTCCTGGTCATATGGAGGGCCTCACATGACCAGCCGAAACAAAATGGGGGAGCCTGCACTTGGTTTAAAAATGGATTGGCTCTAGGGGTGCCTGGGTGGCTCAGTCGGTTAAGCATCTGACTTCGCCTCAGGTCATGATCTCGTGGTTTGTGAGTTCGAGCCCCGCGTCAGGCTCTGTGCTGACAGCTTGGAGCCTGGAGCCTACTTCCGATTCTGTATCTCCCTCTCTCTCTGCCCCTCCCCTGCTCATGCTCTGTCTCTGTCTCAAAAATAAATAAACGTTAAAAAAAAAATTTTTTTTAAATGGATTGGCTCTAGGGGTGCCTGGGTGGCTCAGTCGGTTAAGCATCCGACTTCGTCTCAGGTCATGATCTCGTGGTTTGTGAGTTCGAGCCCCACATCCAGCTCTGTGCTGATAGCTTGGAGCCTAGAGCCTACTTCCGATTCTGTATCTCCCTCTCTCTCTGCCCCTCCCCTGCTCATGCTCTGTCTCTCTCTGTCTCTCAAAAATAAATAAATGTTAAAAAAAAATTTTTTTAATGGATTGGCTCTGAATATAGGTGAAAGCTGAAAATAAATGGAGGCTGCATTACAGTCCTCATTTAAGGGTGAACTTTAAAGACAGTGGTGAAAAAAAAAAAAAACCTTTAAAATGGCTGGAGCTTCAACTGTACACCTGATCATTCACCTTATGTAGAAGGACAAATGGTCCAAGGTAAGAATGCATATATAGAATCAGGGACAGTAGTGAATGGCATGGTAGGCTGGTCAAGGGCCTAGAAGAAAAATTCTGGAAGACTGGAGCAAAGAGTTCTAGAGTAGAGGCAAGTGGATGGATATATGAGAAGGGGCACAAAGTGTAAAGATTTTAACATTTATCAGAAAACATCCTCCATACAAGAGGTAATAAACAACTATGCTGATAAAATGGATAAGCCAATTGATATTAGCCAGCCTTCATCATCGGTTACTGGAGAGCTGGAAAGATGGACATACATATAGAGTAACCACCGTGTCAGAGAAGGGGTCCGACAGCATGGACTTTTACTTACCAAGGCTGATTTAGGTACTATAACCTCTGAATGTCTAACCTCCAATAATAGAGACCAATACGAACCCGTGATACAGCACTATTTCTTGAGAGGACCAACTAGCCACCTGGTGGCAAGTTGACTAGTTCGGATCCCTTATGTCCGAGAAGGGCCAATGTGATTCACTCTCTCAGGAAAAGATACTTCACGTAAGAGGTTGTCTTTCCTGCCTATACCATGTTATGAAGGCTTAGTGTGACTAATCTCTCCTGCCAAAACCATGTTATGAAGGCTTAGTGTGACTAATCTGCAGCCATGAAATCACATGAAATCAATGACAACATAGCATCCAAACTACTGCTCGGCAAAGGAAGTACACTGGTGGGCTCATGACCATGAGATCCAATGGCTACATCATATACAATATTATCCAAAAAGCAACCAACCTGCTGCAGCAGTGAAATGGCTGACTAAGGCACAAGCTTAAAAGCAATACGCTGCAACAAATCCTGG
Source organism: Neofelis nebulosa (assembly GCF_028018385.1). Taxonomy (NCBI): domain Eukaryota; kingdom Metazoa; phylum Chordata; class Mammalia; order Carnivora; family Felidae; genus Neofelis; species Neofelis nebulosa. Next base: position 29,896,446 of record NC_080783.1, read on the forward strand.
AGACGCAGCTCTCCGAGTGTGTCTGGAGAAGTAGACCTACATGGCTCAGTAGAGGACCATGGTAACCATGGAGGTGCATCTCTTGGATCTCCCTTTAGGAAGAGCTTGCTGGTCAGCAGCCAGAAGTTCCGTTGGCTGCCACCCCTATGTGAAGCACCTCCAGGATCCACTAAATGAGCTGAGCCCATGTGCCTCCCTGACGGCTCCCAGCCACTGAGCCATTGGCTGCACAGTGTGGGAACTCTTCTCTGGGTCATCTTTATACTGGAGCTCCCTTTGGGGGTGGGGGATGGAAGCCGAGACTTTATCCACCTGCACCACAGTCTGGGGCTCTTTCCACCCAACCGTCTTTCTTTCCCCCTCTCCTTTCAGAGGTACCAGACATACACTGTATCTGAAGACTTTTTGTGCCTACTCTTGATTCCTCAGTCTTCGTATTTCACAGGCATTTTTACCTGACAGTTCTGTTTCACAGTAAGGCTCTTGCATTTGTGACTCTATCCCAGTGTTTCTTCCTGGAGGACCTGAACTGACACATATGATAATCACATTTTTCTTACCCATCAATACAGTAAAATTAACTTCCATTTCCTGCCTCACCCTACCTGACCGATGGGCCCCTACGTAACACCATGCAGTTCAAGCATTCATTAATGACCTCAACTTGTATTGTTAGCTAGAGTCCCTATAAAAAGCCCTGAGTCCTTAACCTATTCATTCAACAACTATTTGTTTAGTACCTACTCTGTGCTAGATACAAGCACTAGAAATACAGTAATAAACCAGGAAAAAAGTCCTTCTCTTCACGGAACTTACATTCTAAGGGGGCAGACAGACAAGAAAAAAAAACGTGACCACTAGAAAAATATGTATCTATGATATATTGGGTTTTTTCTTCAATGAAATTGCCTTTTACAATATGACAGCCAAACATTAGTCTCAGCTTTTTATTACGGACTAATATAAGAGAGAGCCATATGTAAAACCTCCAATGCATTTTTTGATAGAAAAACTAATTATAAAACCAATTTGTTCTATATTAGAAAAAGAAATGCCCACATCTCAAAGAATTTATCCCAAGTAAATTATCATGAATATTCAAAAAGCTTTATTCATAGGAATATTAGAAACTGAAAAAAGAAACTGAAAACAACCTAATATATGACAACCTAGAATCATTTACATAAACATTTGGCTATCCATGCAATGGAATACTGCACAGCCATTAAGAAGGATGTTGTAGAAAATATGGCAGGAAAAGGTACTCACAGTATATTTAGTTGGCAAGGGGAAAGCTAGTTATGAAACAATACTCCATGTACTAGTTATAGGATCATCCCATAAAATGTGTATCTGTAAGAACTTACACCAAAATACCAACTGTGTTATTTCTGCATGACAGGATGGTGAATCATTTTAATTTTCCCAGTTTCCTTATTCATAGCTTCAACATTTTCTATAATAAAGTGATAGATTTATTTCATCTACTACCTTAAATTTCCTAAAGTCATGTTTTCATTTTTGTCTTTTTGGTAAAGAAAAGTCACTCAACATCTCTGACTTGAATATCCGTAAGTAAATCTCTCAAATGACTTTCAGGTTGTCAGTTGGAGATGTTCTAGAACTAAATACTTCTTTTTTTTTTTTTATAACGTTTATTTATTTTTGAGACAGAGAGAGACAGAGCATGAACGGGGGAGGGGCAGAGAGAGAGGGAGACACAGAATCGGAAGCAGGCTCCAGGCTCTGAGCCATCAGCCCAGAGCCCGACGCGGGGCTCGAACTCACGGACCGCGAGATCGTGACCTGAGCTGAAGTCGGACGCTTAACCGACTGAGCCACCCAGGCGCCCCTAGAACTAAATACTTCTAATGGGCACAATCCTCCCCCTCATAGCACTCTGAGAAGGAGGTTAAAGTGCCTTTTACTCCCTAGTAACTATCCTAGAGGAAAACTAGCCCCCAAACCACCGTCTCCAGGAGCCTCTGACCAAGATTCACACATGCAGAATAGGCACATCGGGCAAGCTCCTGACGAGCACAGTGTTCCTTAACATTTATTGATTGACTATAATTAGTATTACCTTTCTATATCACAGTTTTCTCTCATATAAGAGGTCTTTTCCTCTCCTCTACCATTTCTAAGTTAAAAAAACAGACATGAACACATACACCACACACACGCACACACACACATACGCACACACACACTCATAGCAATCTACAATATCAAGTTATTAGAGAGGATTTTTTTAATGAAATTCAAGGAAGGAAAGGAAAAAACTCTCTTCTGCATAATAAAAAGTCAAAATCTGTGTGGGAATTGAAAAGAGACTAACTCTTCCAGAATCCCAATGCTAGGTGTTTGAATTTTAATATCTGTTTTATAAATAATTAAAGCTATTAATTATATATATAATTTATACATATGTATAATTTTTTCAAGGCCAATCATAAGAAAAGAAAAATGCAAGCTGTCACTCCAAGTGTATATGTCTCAGTCAATTTTCCCCTCTCCATTCTCAGGATCTTTTTCTACTCAACTTTCAAAATTGAAAAAGAAAACAAAACAAAAAAACTGACCCAATATCACCCCACAAAATCTTGAAAATTAAAAGGAATTGAGAAGAAACAACCAGAATATGGACTTCAAAGCCTAATGGCTGAGTTACACAGAGGAGGGAAGATATAGTCAGGTGAGGGAGAGGCACCCCACAGGTCTGGGTTGAAAGGACTCCCACTCTGGGATCGGGGCCCTGTAAAACAGCAGCAAAGATGGCCAAGGCCAAGATCAGGTGACAGATTCAACTGGTAAAAACCCACTAGCCCTTTTTATTTATTTTTTATTTTTCATTATTTATTTATTTATTTTGAGAGAGAGCGAGAAAGAGAATTTCAAGCAGGCTCTGCATTGTCAGTGCAGAGCCTGATGTGGGGCTCTAACTTATGAACTTCCACATTGTGACCTGAGCCTAAACCAAGAGTCGGAAGCTGGACCAACTGAGCCACCCAGGCACCCCACAGTAGCCCTATTTAGAGTTAAGTAGTTTATAACTTACACAGACAGAAAAAAAAAAAAAATAGCCGAAACTCCACCTCCCTGTCGTCCTTGTCCCAAACAACAAAGAGGATGACCCCAAAATAATAAGGACCAGAAGATTGCAACACACATCATGGGATGTCCCAGTGCTGCAGAGCTAATTCTAGACTGCAGCTAGGTTATTGTACAGTCTGCAGGTATATTCCAAAGGGGCATGGCAGAAAACTTCACACCTCACCAGTACCCCTTAAGGCAATGAGGAACTCAAGGGTGATTGCCGCAGGCTAGCTCGGTCACAGACCTCCCTTCCTCTCATGTTCTGGGAGAATAATAAGGCATTCTGCCAAGACTCAGATTAGTTGTAGCTCGGATTTTGCAGACAGGACCTATATGGGTATGTGTAAGACTGCTGGAGTGCCATGTGGCATCCTTCCTCAACAGGCCCCACGTAAATTCTGTCATTGTGAATCTTTTGTAAAGACTCAAGTAAACATCTGGAGTTCTGTGGATGCTTATTTGCAAAGGGTTGGAGGAAACCAAATACCCAACCAATAATACTCAGTAGGGAGAACCAGGGAGGCCCAGAATTTCCTGGCTTTAAGATCATCCGATTGCTAGCCTACACACGGTATGCTAACCAAACCAATTTTGCTAATGGTCTTTACCACCTCCAAGATAAGGAAATTAGTCTGGATTATAGAGATAATGATACCCATGCTAGAGGGGTTGTGAAGACTGATTTAGATAATAGATGTAGAAATCTAGCACAGTGCATATAATATGTAGCAGGTGTTCATCAAAGGATAGTTCCTTTCATTCATAAGTTTGCTTGTAATTTATTTATTTAACATATACTTTTTAAAAACTTACCATCAGCCAGATATTAAATCAGATACTGGATAGATACTAGAGAATAAAGTAGATAAGGTTCCATTTTCATGAAGTCTCTAAGCTAGTGGGAAGACAGGCACACAAATAAATATATATTCACAAATTATGCAGGCTAAGTGCTAAGCAGAAAGCTATGTATTACACCAGGCCTATTGAGAGACACAAAAATGTAATGTACATGATAACTATTACATCTTGTAGGAGTCTCCCTAGTAAGGAGGGCATGATGTTTACATTTTTTATAGAAAAATATATGAAAACACTTTTCAACTCCAAAATTTTGATTTTTCTAATTGCTCTTTATTGATACTATTTGGTGAAGCATTGTTCTCACACTTTAATGCTTTAGATATGGTTTTCTTTAGTCATTTACATTTACGTATTTATATTAATATTTATAAATATTAATTTCTATACTTATAAATCTAAGTCCAAAATTCAGATCCCTCAAAAACAGCTTCAAAGAGTGGTTGTTTTCTTGTGCATAAGCCATGCTTTCCTGTTTCTTTGCAACTATTTAAAATTTTTTATTGAAAAGTGGATGTTTTAGGGGCTCTTGGCTGGCTCAGTCAGAGGTATATGCAAGTCTTGCTCCCGGGGCCATGAGTTTGAACCCCGTGTTGGATGACGAGGTGAAAGAAAGAAAGAAAGAAAGAAAGAAAGAAAGAAAGAAAGAAAGAAAGAAAGAAAGAAAGAAAGAAAGAAAGAAAGAAAGAAGAAAGAAAAAGGAAGGAAGGAAGGAAGGGAGGGAGGGAGGAAGACATTTTAGATAATATAATGTGTCAACTCTGAAAATCAGATTTCCCCCACCCTTAGCGTCTGTCCGTATTGCAGTTTTATTCTTGTTGCCGCTGCTGTTTACTTTAGTGACCTTTCTGAAGAGACCACTTCTATAAATTCTTTGTTCCCTATAGTGTGCAGCCACTGAATTCTCTGATCAATTAGCTTTAATGGTCAGTTAATGATTGGTCAGAGGTTTCCTTAAATGCCTTGAAGCAATAAGAATTGCAACCTTTCGTGAGAAGCTCTGTATGTAGGTATGTTGGGGCATGACCTCCACACTCAGGCGGTTTCTAATTCCGCCTTATGCGTCACTTTCTGCTTGCCCAGGGCCTCCAGCCAGCCAGAGGTGGGGGCCCTCACGGGTCTTTTCCAGGCATGCCCACAGACTTGCACGTTTGTAGGACCTTTTAGAGCCCCAGGAATGTATCAGAGCTTTTCAAATGGACACCTTGTTCCCCAGATCTGCCTTTTAAGTTTTGGCCAGACTCTTGTTTGCCCCAATTGGTATCACAGCTGCGATGTTAAACAATTGCCACTGGTTGTTTGCAACAAGGGCCCTGAGGAAGGAGCTTTTCTGGACAAAAAAAAAAAAAAAAAAACTAGGACTACAAAGCAACTCCCCTCAAAGGGTTTTTCCAGGGAGCTGCAAGACGGGTCAAATAGGGTTAATGTTCTGGAGCTAGGACTTTTTGAGGATCTCAAGACACAGTCTGCCCCCTCCGATAGCTGTAAGGCTGCTGGTTTACACAACTACAGTGGAGCTGGGGAAAGGGTAATGGGAGCAGAACAGGTGAAAATGCCACAACCCACTGTTCCTCTGGAGACGCAGCAGTTTTTCTTCCTGACTAAACATCCCGCATCTTATTGAAAGATTTTCGCTTAATTTGCAGAGTTCTGAAAGGCTGATTTTGACAAACTTTCTCAGTATTTTCATTGTTCTTATGGAAGGGAAGATTTGCAGAGGTCTTCACTCCATCACTCCAGAGGCCCCGGCCTCCATTAGAATAAATTAGGCGTAAGACGAAGAAGTTCAAGACTAGGTTGGTGGCCACAGGAGTGGAGATGATCAATGTGGGAGAAACTGTAAGTAAATATTTAATGCAACTTTGTGTTAGGATGCGGTGGCCAAGAAAGAGGTGAGGGGACAAAGATGATGCCAAGCCTACTGTGTTATTCTCCCTGACTACAGGGTCATTCAAAGGCTGGGGTGATTCACAGGCAGTGTGGACTCTCGTCCCTCTTCCCATGCCCAAGATGAGCTCTCAGTGCCTCCAGTGTTCATCATGCCCTTGCACCTCAAGCACATATCTCCTGAACAATTTCCACACAGTTTTACTGTGGTTCAGAAGGAAAAGAAAATTACTTTGGCATGAATACTGAGCCCTAAGTACTATATAGTGTAAACCATTCTCTATGTCCAAGAGAAAGGTCACATATGGAAGACTAAATCCGCTTTTCCATTGGACAGGGGTTGAGGAAGAATATCAGGCTTCATGATTATTCCTTAGCATAATTTAAGTCACAGAATCTGTACTAAAAGCACTTTAAGGACTTACCTTGCTAAATAAAAGATCTGTTGCCACAATATACCCGCACATAACTAAAAGGAATTTCTGCCCATAGTCTCACCGACGGCAGGTGAAATTAGCCGCCTCGTGACTGAAAAGGACGTAGAAAAAAGAATCTACCTATTCCTGAGAGTTTAAATTTACATAACTTAAGGGCGCCTGGGTGGCGCAGTCGGTTAAGCGGCCGACTTCAGCCAGGTCACGATCTCGCGGTCCGTGAGTTCGAGTCCCGCGTCGGGCTCTGGGCTGGTGGCTCGGAGCCTGGAGCCTGTTTCCGATTCTGTGTCTCCCTCTCTCTGTGCCCCTCCCCCGTTCATGCTCTGTCTCTCTCTGTCCCAAAAATAAATAAAAAACGTTGAAAATAAATAAATAAATAAATAAATTTACATAACTTAAGCCGCATCATTTGGAAGCAGTTATAATGAACATTATCTGAAAAGTCATCCTTGATTAACGCCTAAAATGAAGTGGTCATTTTTCTTCAAAATAAGCCTCATCGACATCTTTCATTTCACAGGAACTTCATAAATTTTCTACCTGAAAGAAATTATCTCCAAATAGAGGAATGTTCCTCTGAATTAGAGTAAGTGCCCTGCAGGGACCCATCCCTGGTGCCCTCCGTGTGGGCTTTGTTCAAAAGACTTCAGAGATGGTTGCTTTGTCTGTCTGCCTCTCTGTTTGTTTGTTTTTCAACGTTTATTTATTTTTGAGAGAGACAGCGTGAGCAGGGGAGGGGCAGAGAGAGAAGGGGACAGAGGATCTGATGCAGGCTCCGCCCTGACAGCAGCGAGCCCAATGTGGGGCTCAAACTCACAAACCTAAGTCGAAGTCCAACGCTCATCCGACTGAGCCACCCAGGTGCCCCAGAGATGGTTGCTTTGAAATACAGTAGCCCCCCCTTACCTGCAGGGGATATATTCCAAGACCTCTCATGGATGCCTAAAACCATGGATAGTACTGAATTCTATATATACCATGTTTTTTCCTACATATACACACCTACCATAAAGTTTAATTTATAAATTAGGCACAGTATGAAATTAACAACAGTAACTAATAACAAAATAAAACGATTATAACAATACACTGTGGTAAAAGTTATGTGAACGTGGTCTCTTTTAAAATATCTTATTACGGGGCACCTGGGTGGCTCAGTCGGTTAAGCATCTGACTTGGGGTCTGGTCATGATCTCACAGTTGGTGGATTTGAGCCCCGCGTTGACATCCGTGCTGACAGCTTCGAGCCTGGAGCCTGCTTTGGATTCTGTGTCTCCCTCGCTCTCTGACCCTCCCCCACGCTCACTATCTCTCTCTCTCTCTCTCTCTCTCTCTCTCTCTCTCTCTCTCTCTCTCAAAAATAAAACATTAAACATTTTTTAATAAAGTAAAAATAAAATATTGTAACGTACTCACTCTCCCTGTTGATGTCAGATGATAAAACACCTACGTGATGAGACGCCGAATGGTGAATGACGTAAGCCTGGTGAAGTAGAGTTAGGCTACTATTGACCTTCTGCTGATTCGCCAGAAGGCGGCTCATCTCTCCCAGACCAAGGGGGAGCGGGGAGGGGTGGAATACTGAAACTGCGGAAAGCAAAACCGCAGATGAGAGTCAACTGCTGTAATCACTTAGTATATTCTTGCCACCTTTCTTTAAAAAATTTCTCCCTCCAGGGGCTCCTGGGTGGCTCAGTTGGTTGAGCATCTGACTGTTGATTTTGACTCTGGTCATGGTCCCAGGGTCATGAGATGGAGCCCTGTGTGGGGCCTGGATGGGATTCTCTCTCTCTCTCTCTCTCTCTCTCTCTCTCTCTCTCCCTCTGCCCCTCTGCACCCAGCTCTGCTCACGTGTTCTCCCTCTCTGAAATAAAAAAATATATATTTACTAATAAATTTTTAATAAAAAATAAAAAAATTTCTCCCTCAGGGCAAAGGAAGAGAGGAAGGGATATGGCTAAAATTGATGATCAAAGGAAAGAAAAAGTATTAAAATTTAAGTTTCAATTCCTTTTTTTAAAAAAAGAGAAAGTGACTTGAAGGAAATCTAGCACTTTGTTAGTAATCTAGATGGAAGCAACATGGATATTTATTAACTATTCTTGCTTTCTCCCTTATTTTATAAATCTCTCAATATAAACAACAATATAGATGATATACAGATATGCAAAAATTTCCCAGAAGGGACAGGACAGGTGAGCCAGTTGCCAAGTTCCAGGAATGCAGAAATGAAAGGCACATTCCTGCCCTCACAGCGTTATATTTGAGTGTTAGATTAAGAAAAGATCTGTTCACAATTATGTGACAGAGGCGAGCCAGGAAAGACCCCCTGGAGAAGGTAACACCAAAGCTATCATGAAGAATCAGGGTAGAGACCCATGTTGATGGGTCTCCATCCATCAACTAGTGAGTGGATAAATTAAATGTGATGTATCCATTCAATGGGATGTTACTTGGCAATAAAAAGAAATGAAGTACCAATTCCTGCTACAACACAGATGAACCTTGACAACATTATGCTAAATGAAAGAAGCCAGTCACAATAGGCCACACATTATATGAGTCTATTTGTATAAAATGGCCAGAATAAGACGCCTGGGTGGCTCAGTTGGTTAAGCATCTGACTTAGGCTCAGGTCATGATCTCACGGTTTGTGACTTCAAGTCCTGCATCGGGTGGTCCCACTTCAGGTTGGGACCGCTTCTCTCTCTCTCCCTCTCTCTCTCCCTCTGCCCCTCGTGGGATTCTCTCTCTCTCCCTCTCTCCCTCCCCCTCACTCACTTGCACCCTCTCTTTGTCTCTGAAAGAAAGAGAGAGAAGAAAGAAAGAAAGAAAGAAAGAAAGAAAGAAAGAAAGAAAGAAAGAAAGAAAGAAAGAAAGAAAGAAAGAAGAAAGAAAGAGGAAGGAAGGAAGGAAGGAAGGAAGGAAGGAAGGAAGGAAGGAAGGAAGGAAAGAAGGAAGAAAAGAAAAGAAAAGAAAAAGCCCAGAATAGGCAAATCCAGAGTCAGAAAGTAGATTAGTGACTGCCAGGGACTGGGATCAAGGGAGGCTGAGGGAGTGGAGGGCAACTGTTAGCTGGCATGGGGCTTCTTTTTAGTGTCAAATGCAAATTAATGACTGCTAGTGTGCATGGATTTCATTGATGAAAATGTTCTAAAATAGATTGTGATGTAACACCCGGGTAGCTCAGTCGGTTAAGTGTCTGACTTCGGCTCAGGTTGTGATCTCCCAATTCGTGAGTTCGAGCCCCCATATCAGGCTCTCTGGTGTCAGCGCAGAGCCCGCTTCAGATCCTCTGTACCCCCTCCCTTTCCGCTCCTCCCCCACACATGCGCACACACTCTCTCAAAACTAACCAAATAAAAAATTGTGGTGATAGCTACACAACTCTGTGAATATACTAAAAACCATTGAATTGCACTCTAAAATGGGTAATTTCTATGGTATAAGAATTCTATTTCAGTAAAACTGGTAAATAAAACATAATAAAAATAAAATTTAAAAATGTTTTAAGCGTTAAGTCATTTAATCAGGTGATTCAAACACATTAAAAACGGCCCAACGGCGTCTAGGTGGCTCAGTCAGTTAAGCGTCCAACTTCAGCTCAGGTCAAAATCTCACGGCTGGTGGGTTCAAGCCCCGCATCAGGCTCTGTGCTGACAGCTCAGAGCCTGGAGCCTGCTTCGGATTCTATGTCTCCTTCTCTCTCTCTGCCCCTCCCCCACTCATGCTCATCTCTGTGTCTCAAAAATGAATAAACGTTAAAGCAAATTTTTTAACTAGCCCAGCTTTCATCAACTTTTAAAGGGGACACCCCCCACACCTGTTGGGATGAGCACTGGGTGTTGTATGGAAACCAATTTGACAATAAATTTCATATTTTTTTTTTAATTTTTTTTTCAACGTTTTTTATTTATTTTTGGGACAGAGAGAGACAGAGCATGAACAGGGGAGGTGCAGAGAGAGGGAGACACAGAATCGGAAACAGGCTCCAGGCTCCGAGCCATCAGCCCAGAGCCTGACGCGGGGCTCGAACTCATGGACCGCGAGATCGTGACCTGGCTGAAGTCGGACGCTTAACCGACTGCGCCACCCAGGCGCCCCAAATTTCATATATTTAAAAAACAATAAAAAAATAAATTACCAATATTGAAGAAAAAAAAAAATAAAAATAAAGGGGCCACCCCATTATGGGGAATACTAAAATTTAGCTTTGTTTTCATTCTGCCACTTTTATTCTGCCTCACCTTCTGCCTCTTCACATGATCATCCAGCACAGTAGAAGAAATGTCCTAGCTCCAAATGCTACCTGGCCGTTGCCACTGATTATGCTGGGCAATATGGGGTTACTATTTGTTCTCAAAAGATTGTCACGCTTTGTCATGCAACTTTTTATATTCCGCTCAAGATGCTTTCTCTGTAGGAAGAAAAAGAACCTTGTAGCTGTGCTGGGTTATAAATGTCAAGTAGTACACCCAGTATGAAAACGCGAAGATGATCACTTCTAAGGGTCAAGAGGTTTCTCTGACTCTATAGAGCCATCAGTGCTACTTCAAATACTCACCTAAACATATCCTAGAAGTAAGAAGGTCACTGTGTCAGACTGTAGTAAGAACCAGTTACTAGGCGGCCACCATTTGGTACAGTGAAATAATCATGGTAGACAATAAGCATATTTTCAAGTGGGCATTCACCTAGTAAAATAGTTTCAGCTCAGTGGACAACATAATATCATTTATTACCTGTGACCCTAATTACAACTCTCCAAAAAAATTAATAAACCCTCTATTTATCCAGTTCAAAAGAGCTGATGATAACTCAAGTATCTAATGTATATATGTATACTCATCCTTAAGAAGTCTTTTCTGTGCCCTGATAAGACAACTATCTTTTTATAACATTTTTTTTTTTTTTTTTTTTTTTTTGGGACAGAGAGAGACAGAGCATGAACGGGGGAGGGGCAGAGAGAGAGGGAAACACAGAATCGGAAACAGGCTCCAGGCTCCGAGCCATCAGCCCAGAGCCTGACGCGGGGCTCGAACTCACGGACCGCGAGATCGTGACCTGGCTGAAGTCGGACGCTTAACCGACTGCGCCACCCAGGCGCCCCGACAACTATCTAAGAGAGTCTATATAGAAACAATTCATCTTGATGGATCAAACCAACACAGGAGAGACTATTCGTAGTAATGCAAACACAGGAAAGCAATCCTTCCAGAGAACGATGAGAAACGCTTTGCAAATGGTCTCTGTGCAGAAAGTTGAGGAAGTTTTCCATGCCAAATAGCAATGTCCTGTGTTATCTCTACAGGTTTAACAATCTTTTGAAAGTTTAAGGATTACGTCGCAGGTTCACTAACTTACCACTACTGAAATTCTTTCACTCATATCAGCTAATGAACGTGAACAAGTAGAGGCTTGTGTAGTTGATGCTTAGATCCTTGGCACCCAATAGAGAGGGCCGAGCACATAATAGGGGTTTAAGTAACATTTAAGTGTACACATAAGCTACTATCTTAAGCTATGATGAGTTAGATGATAAATACAACAAAAAAATTTTCAGTCACAACTGCTTCAAAGTTCAGTTGTGAAAAAATGTGTAACTATATGTTAATAACTCAACCTACCCACCATGAGAGCCCCCGTTTCAGATTATTAAAAAGTTATTCCTCTAAGATAAAGACAAAGACTGGATATTTTCAATCACCACTTTTATTCAAACTGACATCACATGGCTGCGGTTATGATACATTGAGAAGTCCACAGAATTTCTGCCCCCCCCCCACAAAAGCATTAACTATAAAGAAACACCAGACAAACTCAAACCGAGGGACATTCCACAAAGAAACTGGTTTGCACACTTCAAAATGTCAAGTTATTAAATACAAAGAAAGGCTGAGGAACTGCTCCATACAGAAGGAAACTCAACAGTCATGACAGTCTGTGATCCTGGATCAAATCCTGGACCTCTAGAGGACATTTTGGAACAATCGGGAAATTCCAAGTGAGGTCTATGAAGAAGAGGGGTATACCCATGTTGATTTCGATGGTATGTACTGGATCACATAGGAGAGGAATTTTAAAGAAGAATGACCAGTACCATCACCAACATTTCCTGGCTCTACAGCACGTGTAGGATAACGGGCACCTTGGATGTGATTCTCAGTTCGGTTACATTCAAGCAATCCACTGCGAAAAGACTGAGAACACAGGATAATGTGTTGACACTGAAAGTGAGAAGTCACAAAGCACAGTGGGAAGAATGCAAAGATAGGCAGTAAAGGGAGTTAGAGTCAAAGACAGAGGAAGTATAAAGCATTCAAGTATGGGATAAGGGCACTTAAAAAGGCAGATATCCAGTTGGTCTTGGAATTGGGGTGGTAATCGAGGGTAACAGGTATGAGAGTTATAAAGGAACAGCTAGCCTCAAGCCTAACAGCTTTTATCATATTTATCAGGAGACCAGCATTCTGTTACCAGCTTCATTAAAAACTAATTATAAATACTACTCAGCAATAAAAAAGAACAAAATACTGATACATGCTACAACATGAATGACCCTCAAACACACTATAGTAAATGAAAGAAGCCAGATACAAAGACCACATATTGTATGATGCCATTTATATGAAATGTCCAGAAAAGGCTAAACTATACAGACAGTAGATTAGTGGTGTCCTGGCACTGGGGATTGACTGTAATCCCCATGTGATTACATTAAATAACAACTCATTTGTAATCCCAAAATTGAGGCATAGAGCTATTTAGTGACAATCACAGTACCTAACTCATAAGGGCTCTTTGAAGATCAAATGAGATAATACAGTTTAAAAGCTTAGAACAGTGCCCGGCACTTGTAAGGGCTCAAGATGTACACGCGCACACACACACGTCCAGCTTAAAAACTTAGAAAATAAAATGCATGTAAAGAAAAACAACATGCATATAATAAATTATAAACGTAAATAAAGTAGAAGTTCATACTTTAAAGATTCAGCAACAAATGATAGTTCACCCTAGACCTATTTCTTAATCAAAGTAAATAGTTCAAAATATTTGGGGAAAACTTTTTAAATATACATATAAAGTCTAAGAACAAAGGAAACTTACTATATTATTTCCCTAATATTTGGGGTCTAAATAAAGTTTCAGAAAATGTTGAGACTCTTCCTCAGCCACTCATTTTCTCAAGTTGACATTTTGATGTGTTAATTCCCTAATTACGTGATCTTTCAGTATGTTCCACATTTTATTTCTCCATATAAAAGTCCTTCATTGAATATGGACATCCATCACAGATTTTTACTTTCGTAATTTTTTATCACAAAAAGTAGGCTGTTGCTGTATCTTAACAATATGATCTGGGACCAAAAGACCCAGCAGTCAATACTATTGAGGCCAAAGGCCCCCACCTCAGTGACATACGTACGCTCTTCCATGTTTTTCTTGTCCTTTAGAATATACGCTGTGATACTGGAGACGCTACGGTTCTCTCTTCCCAGTAGGTGTCAAATAATGATCTAGACACTGCCTCCTGAACTCAATCCTGTTCATTGACTCTTTCAATACAGGTATACAAAGTGAACAGTTGCTAACCCACTATGCCACCAGTCAAATAAATAGTTGTTTCATTTTAATCCTTTGAAATGACTACTCCATGAACATACCTGTATATCTTTGGTTAAACTATTTCCTCACCAGCATCAACATTTATATTCTCTTATTTATTATCTCTAAGACCATTTATAAAATGAACTTGTTTTCGTTACTCTCTGATTCCTTAAGTATTCCCAGAAAAACTTCCTAACATGAGGAGAAAGTAGAGACAAATTTCAATATTTGATAAATTTTATCTTGATAACTTTGAAAACAAATTTACTCTTTAAACTGCATTATAAAAAATACATTAGTCTTCACATTAGCTTTACATGGAAATATATACTTGCTTGAATATTTAAATATAGTTTCTCTTTACCAAAAAGTGTCACTCAGAGCCCTAATTACACAAATAATTTAAATGCACAAATGCAAAACACACTTCACACAATATTGTCCACATACTGTATAACTTGGGACAATTGTAATAAAAATCTATGCAAGATACTGAACAAGGACAAGAATAATAAAATATTCACTGTGGTTATAATTTAATTTTTTACTATTAAAAGAATTTAATGCATTCTTGAATACACAAAAAACATCCAACTGTTTCATCTAATCTGCAAATTAAGCAAAAATATTTTGACAAAGGGGCACATCTTACATCCTACCAAATTCTGAAAGTAATTCATTTCTAATTTAATTTAAATTATAATTTTTACAGTTTCAACTTTTCAAACTTGTCTAAAATAATGATTACAGGAACTTAGAAATATTTCCAAAATGTTAAAAAAAATAATCAGGACTGTATTATACTTTGATATTTTTAGTAGTATAAATTTTAAATATAAACCTTTTTTCTCTCAAAAAAACGGTATTTAGAAGAGTTTCCAATGTGAAAAAAGTAGTAAAATTTTTTAACTGCTTTTGATCATTTGAATTGTGAGAACTGTCCACTCTGCATGATGTAATCACAATAGATATGACACCTCACAGTTATGGAGTACATCATTTCCATGTGATATCTTGCTTTTTAACTTAAGCAAAAAGCATCCAGAATGCCTACTAGTAGTACTTAAGGAAATTACCGCGTCTAAGCTATAGGAGAAAAAGACACCAATACCCACAAATAGAATATTTTTACGTATTAGCTGCTTGTTTACTTCCTAATCAGTAGGACAGTTTGCTTTCCAAACGAAAATTGGAAGATTATTTTAAACTAGTGGCCCATAATGTTGTCTTAAGAAAGGGAATTAAAATAGGTTTGTATAGGAAGCAGGGTTGAAGTTGCTTTGCAACTAAAAATATAAACATTTGTCCATTTTTTTTTCAACAGAATAACTGTTTTAAATTTAGAAGTAAAGAAATTACAACAGAACACCATCATAACATACCCACAGGTTAAAAATGGCCCCTGAAATAAAACTACATTTAGACACCAACTGTTACACTATATTTCATTAATTCTAAAGTAACACATTTTTATCTCTGAAATCATGGTACACTGATCTAGTTTCAATTAAATATGGTTTGTACAATATAGTTGAAATTCGTGTTTCCTTTAACATTAATGATAGAATAGGATCCAGGATCCTTGTCTTAATAGGATAATTGGATGCATCTGTACCAACTGGACCAGTGTCTCTGAATAAAGGATCGAAACATATTCTGAGTATCTCAGACCCAAACTGCTTAACACCTTTTGTTTGAACTATTAAAATCAGATAGCAAGTTTAAGGAAAGTCAAACTAATGTACAAATAGGTAGTTTTTCCCTTGAAAAATTGGCCTCCGTGTAGGTCATCAGTTTCACTAGATCTTTTGAAATAGTAAGATTACGAATAGTTTGTTAATGACACTTAATGGTCTGCCCAAATTACCAAACCAATAATTTCAGTTCAAGCTGTTACAAAAAAAGATATGGTAGTGGCTGAAATATTTTGAAGAGGTAAGGCCATAAGATAACCCAGATTTTCATAATAAACCACCAACACTTCAGGTGGAGGGGAATAAAGGTGGTCGAAACCACTGATTACACTGGCAAGATCATTTTCCCATTAAGATCTAATAATGCTAAAGAAAAGCCTACAGACATTGTATATGTGCGTGTGTCCAAATAAGGAAAGTTAGAGACTTGCAGATCCAATTTAAATGAAGCAGGAGGAGTTTCTGTTTATGTATATAAAATCACTAGGCAGTTTTTAAAAACTCGATTAAAGATCATGGAATCTCATTTTCTTGAATGCTTTAAAAGATAAATTATATTTGTTTCTGATTATTTAAATCAGCTCCATTCAAAAGTTGAGATAATTATAGTTTCTCCTTAATTATCCAGTTAGAATACGGTATTGACAATGCCACTCTGAAACACACAGAATGTAAGTACATGTTCATTTGTTCCAATTCTTAAAAAGTAAAAATAAGATAGCATTTAATGTTTGCCACATTCATTTTTGCAATATGATAACCTGCTGACATGAGATACAACCATAAAAAATAAATAAGAGGGACAGGATTTGAGGGAGAAAAAAATGTATCCTCTGCTAAATTATGGATATAAATTAAAATGAAGCTCTTCTACAGCAAATGGACAAAGGATGTGTCTGAATCTTTTTTTTTTTTAAAAAAAAAAAAGGACCTTAAACACGAATTTTAAATGAATTACAAAAGTTCTGAAAAATAATGTCTGTAGCAAAATAGTTGAAGGTTAATTTTTCCACCAAAGCTGGGAAAGCTATGTGCACAAAATGTATTTCAAGTGAAGTACCGAATCCTCAGCTAGCCTGAAAGGAAACGCTTCTAGGTGGCCTCATTAGCTGGCGATTTGTCTGACAGCCGAGTCCTCATCCTATCAGAGTACGGTACCTGAGAATATAAGCTTCTCAAAGCATATATTTTAACAGGTCTAAAAGGCTTTCTTCTTCTCTTCCTAGGGCGTTTTTTAGTACCATTCCGCTTTCTTCCTGCAGCGGGCCAAGAGTTCTGCACAGGTGGCTTGAGAGAACAGCTAGGGACTGCTCCCAACTGCCCCTCGGCAGCCGCCACGGACGGAACCGGCAGCCCCGAAGGAACCGAGGGAACCGGCGGCCCCGAGGGAACCGGGGGAACCGACGGCCCCGGCGGCCCCGAGGGAACCGGTGGCCCCGGCGGCCCCGAGGGAGCCGGGGAGCCCAAAGGCATTTTCGCTGGTTTCTTCGCCTTCTTTGACTTAGTGACGTCGCATTTTTTCTGAAGATGCAGTCGAATAAAGGCGCTCCTGGACTGATATTTGCGACGCAAAAAAGCAGAGTATTTTGAAATATACTTCCTAATTATATCACTTAGTTTGGTCCGAATCCAAATGGACGGCTTTTCGGAAGCGGTTCCGGGTTTTTGGTGGAGAATAATTGGTTTATAAGCCTTCTGGGGGAAACCTGGCTTGCTAGTTTTCATCTTCCTTCTCTGAATCTTCTTTTTACCTTCCAGTATCTTCCGTGTGGCTGACTGGGGGGAGGTTCTGGCAGCATCGCCGCCTACAGGAGTTGACTGGAAATTACTTCCCGATGGAACTTGACTAGCACTCGAAGTCCCTGGTCTCGGCACACGTTCGGGAGAAATACGGGCCCCCGGATAGGCCATTAGCTCATCTCTTAGCGTCAAAATGCCTGTTGGATCAAAGCCTTCTGCAGGACCATCTTCATCTGAACTGGAGCTTAGGTCGCTCAAGTGAATTTGAAGCCAGTTATTTCTGTCAGATTCTGGAGGACTTGTTACAATTTTCTTATTCAATGGGTCATAGTAGTCAAAGGACCTCCGCTTGTATTTGTACTGTATGCTAACATCCCGACTACTTCTGCCACCAAGGTACTTTTTAGCAAAGTTGAAGGATTCACCATTCTGAAACTTCATATTTGAAGAAATAACATAGACTAAGGCATTGGGTTGCAAAGGCTTCAAAACTTTAGTACACGTTTCAGGAAAGTCAAGTGTTCCAATTTGCACTCTGTTTCTCATTTGTCGGTCTTTCTGTAAAAGTAAACGCTTCCTTGTTGGCGAGTCTTCCTCTGGTCCACTTGCTTTCGTCGCTGACTCTTTTGTGAGATTGGTTTGAGTTCCATGGCTGACTTTTACAGCCTGGCATCGAGAAGCCACTCGCCAGGATTGTTCATAAGGCCTCTTTGCTGTAGGATGATGGCTAGGTTTATCTAAGGCCACTGAAAAGTCATCAGTATCTGAAATGCCACCTGCATTATCATCACCATCTGAAAAAACTTGAATCGCTGCAGTGTCCTGACTAACGTCAGCCCAGGTAATCTTTTTTCCTTTATTCAAATTTTTTTTTTTTACTTTCCTGGTCTCACAGTCGTCATCAAAGTAGCAGTGGAAACGACCTTCCTTGAATTCCTTCACCAGAGCGTTAATTTTCATGTCATCTTCTCTCATTATCTGAGACCATGTCTTGCCTACAAATGAAGGAGGGACATGAGGCAAGGCTTCGAGAACTGGTTCATCGGGATTGTCTTCTATGACCTCCTTTGCTTTTTCCCGGTTCCTTACAGAAGCAACCCTGAGAACAGGGCCTGAACGGGAATCGCCTTTTTTTCCTTTTAGGTCCACAGACCTCTTCTTAAATCCTTCCTTTTTACTAACAGCTTGTTGAGGCTGGCCACTATCAGACTGAAGAGAGCGATCACACTGAAAACTCATCCCAGAACCGCATGGTTCGCAGCTCCTACTTTCTCGATCTGCATGTTTTAACTTCGGGTTTCCTTTACCAGCCCTTTGACGGCCTGCTGACCCAGGAGAGGCTTTGCGAGTCCCCGCAGACCCCCTCGATTCACAGTGCTTATCTTTTCGGCCAGTATTTTCGTCTTTCCTGTGACAAAAGTTGCTTCCTTTATCAGCTTTCTGAAGTTTGCCAGTCACAGGCTCAGAATTGTCTTCCCATTTAAAGTGTGTCTTAGGACTATGAGGTCTACAACTCTTACCTTCTGAGTCAACAAATGTCACCATTTCTTTATCAGAGCCTTGCAACGGGTAAGTCACAGACCTATCTGGGGGATCGATTTGAAATTTTATTTCAGAACCATAAGACTCACAGCTGGCCTCTTGGAGAATAATATAGTCTTTCTTCTGGTTTACTACTTTGAAAGTCTCTTTGGGTTCATTTGTCATTGATGGAGGAGACGCTTCACAAACATATCCTACTTCAGAATCACAAGAGTCACAGCACTCACCTAGATCAAAATCTTCCGTGTTTATACAATCGATTTCTTTGACAGTCATGTGAGGGGAGTCAATCACTGGCTGAAAAGGGATATCAGACTCAGCAATCACTTCACAATCACTATCACTGGTCACCAGGTCCACAAAGAGCATCTTCCGAAGATTTGCTTCTTTAACTGACACCTGAAGTTCGTTAACCACTATTTCAAGAGGAACATCAGAATCACACATCATTTCAGAATCACTAGGTTCACTGCTCTTTACTTCCATGCCAAGATGCCGTTCCTTCGGAAGATCTATTTCTTTGCACACCACTTGAGACTGGTCAACTTCTAACTGAAAATGAACACCAGAATCACATTTTATTTCAGAAACACTAGGTCCACAGCTCTTACTTTCTAGGTCAGTATGACCCCTCTTTTGCGAGTTTATTTCTTTGACAGTCAGAGGAGACTGATCAGCCACAAAGTGAACAGGAACATCAGAATCGTAACTTACTTCGAAGTCACCAAGTTTATAGCTCTTATCTTCCAGGTAAATACGGTCTTCCTTCCAAAGACTTACTTCTTTAACAGATTTTTGAAGCTGGTCAGCCACTGACTGCAGATGATCATCGGAAATAAAAGTTATTTCAGGACAAGAAACATTGCTCTTATCTTCCAAGTTGACATGTTCCCCTTCCAAAATGTGTGGCTGCTCAACTACTGACTGAAGAGGGATATCTGAAACATAAATTATTTCAGAATCGTTGGGTTCATAGCCCTTATCATCCAGACAGACATGCCCTTCCCTCAGAAGATTTATTTCTGCTGTAATAGCCTCTTGAATTTCATTGGCCACAGACTGGAGAGGTTCATTAGCATCAAAATTTATTTTAGAACCAATAGGTTCCACAATCTTCCCTTGCAAGTCAACGTGCTCCTTCCAAAGGTTGATCTCCTTAACGACTTCTTCAGTTTGGCCAGCCACTGACTGAAAAAGGATATCAGAATCATACACAATTTCAAAACCCTTGGATTCATCCCTCTTATCTTCCACATCACCTTCATCCCTCTTATCTTCCACATCACCTTCATCCCTCTTATCTTCCACATCACCTTCATCCCTCTTATCTTCCACATCAACTTCATCCTTCCAAAGGCTTATTTCTTTAACGGTTTTTCTAACCTGGTCAGCCACTGACTGAAGAGGATCCTCAGAATCAAAACTTATTTCAGAACCACCAGACCGACTGTGCTTCTCTTCTAGCTCAATATGGTCCTGATCCAAAATAGTTATTTGAGGTTGATCAACTATGGACTGAACCAAGAAATCAGAATCCAAACTCATTTCAGAACCACTACATTGGCTGTGCTTATCTTCCACATTCACATGACCTTCATTCTCAAGGTTTACTCGTTTAACAGCCACTTCAGGCTGATCAGCCACGGGCTGAAGAGAAACACCAGAACCATGGATTAATTTAGAACCACTAGTTTCAAACACTTTATTTTGCAGTCCAATATCCTCTTCCTTCCACAGGGTTGTTCTCCTAACCACTTCCTGAAATTGCCCAGTCAATGGCCGAAGAGGGTCACCATAATCAAACCTTACCTTACAATGACTAGATTCACTGTTTTTATCTTCCAGAAGAACGTTTCTTTCCTTCAAGAGGGTTGGCTGAGGTTGACCAATGACTGAATGAAGAGGGGCACCGATATCCAAATTTATTGCAAAACCTCTCGATCCAGTACTTTCACCTTCCGGGTCAACACGGTCCTCCTTCAAAACAGCGATGTGAGGTGTTTCAGTCATTGACTGAGGAGGGACGTCAGCATCAAACATTATTCCAGAGCTACTGTATTTGTCACGCTTTTCTAGAACATGTTCTTCTTTCTGAACACTGATTTCTTCGACAGCTATCTGAGGTTCAGTCACTAAATAATGAGGTACATCAGAACCTGTTTCAGAACCACTAAATTTAGCACTTTTACTTTTGAATTTAACAAGCTTTTCTTTCTGAAGCCATATTTCTTTAACAGCTATTTCAGGCTTCTGAGTCACTGACTGATGAAGGTGGACACCAGAATCCAAACCTGTTTCATAAACACTTAATTCACTTTCCTTATCTTGTACGTTTATGTGTTCTTTCTGATGGCTTGTTTCTTTCACAGCTATGTTAGGATGATCAGTCACTAAATGAAAAGACATGTCAGGTTCAGCTATGTTAGGTAAATGAAAAGACATGTCAGGTTTCAAACTGATTTCAGAAATACCAGGTCCGTTACCTTTATTTTCTAAGTGCATGTGCTCTTCTTTCTGAAGGTTGACTTCTTGAAGGGGATCTTTAGAATGTCCAGTAATTGAATGAAAAATATAATCCAAGCTTAATTCAGAAACACTAGGTTCATTTACCTTACTTTCCAGATAGATCTGCTCTTCTTTTTGAAGATTTAGCTTTTCCAAAGCTATTTCAGGAGAGTTAATCACTGAATGAGGAGGGACATAAAAATCCAGACTTATTTCAGAACCACTGGGTTCCACATTCTTCCTTCCCAAGTGGATATAGTCTTCTTTCTGAACGATTACTTCTTTAACAGCTAGTCCAGGTTGATTCATTCCCGACTGAACAGGTATGCCAGAGTCAAAAGTTACTTCAGAAACACAAGGCTTAGGAGTCTTATTTTCCAGAGGACTAGGTTCCTCCACATAAATAGCTACTTGAGACTGGTCACCTCCTGAGCGGGAAGCAGTATCAGAATCAAAAGTTATTCCAGAACTATTTGAACCACAGTGATCTTCCAAATTAATGTGCCTTTTTCTTATTTCTTCAATGTCCATCTCAGACTGCTCAGTACCTGACCTAGCAGGGGGATCAGATTCAAAAGTCAGCTCAGAACTGGAGCATCCATAGCTCTTAACTTCCATATCAAAATTTAACTCTTTCAGGCTTATTTCACCCAGAGCCCCTTGACGCTGATCACTAACCGATTGATAAAGAGAAGCATTAGAATCAAAACTCTGATCAGAATTGCTAGACTTAACACTCTTATCCTCCAGGTCAACAGGTACTTCTCGAAGGTTTACTTTTTTAACTATTACTCCTGATTGGCCAGCCATTAATCGAGCATCTGTGTGGAAACTCATTTCAGAACCATGAGAATCATAGTTCATATCCACAGGTTCATTCTTCTCTTCCAGAAGACTTATTTCTTCAACAGCCCTCTGAGATTCATCCGTCACTGTGTCAAGAGAGACCACATAATCAAGATGTTCTTTAGCACTACTGGATGTATGGCTCTTGTCTTTCAGATAGACATGTCTATCCTTTAGGTTTCTTTCTTTGACAACCAGTTGGGGATGGTCAACTACTGACTGAAGAGAAACATCATTATCAGTACTTGTTTCAGAACAACTAGATCCATAGTTTTTATCAACCAAGCCAATGTGAACCTTCTGAAGTTTTGCTTCTGTGACAGCCACTGGGAGTTGGTCACCCAGCGACTGAAGAGGCAAAGCAGAATCAGTACTTATTTCGGAACTACTAGATCCATAGTTCTTATCAACCAAGTCAAGGTGTTCCTCCTTAGAAAGGTTTCCTTCTTTTGCAGGCTGTCGGGGGTAGTCATCGGCTGATTGAAGTAAGGCATCACAATCAAAATTAATCTCAGAATCACTAGATTCATAGCTTTCATCAACCAGGCTAATAGGCTTTGCCTTCTGAACACTTACACCTTTAACAATTACTTGAGTCCGGTTGGTAGCCAACTGAAGAGAGCCAGCACCATCAGAACTTATTTCAGAAACATAAGATTTATCGTTCTTACACTGCAGATCAGCATATACTTCCTCTGAAATATTTACTTCTGTGGCCGTCACTTTAGACTGGTCAGTCAGTGAATGAAAAGAACTGCAGTCAAAACTCATTTCAGAAGCTCTCGATTCATAGTTTTTATCTTCTTGGTCAACTTGCTCTTCCTTCCAAAGGTCTTGTGCAGCCTCTTCGGGCTGATTACACGCTGACTGAAGACAGCCACGAGCAAACTTTGTTTCAGAAATCACTGAGCTCTTCTGTTCCAAAAAGGCTGACTTATTAAAAACCAAATGCTTTTCCTCTTGGGTCTGATCCATACCCGAAAAGAATTTCTCACGGTGCTTTGCAGCAGCATCTTCAAAGAGTCCTTTATTAGAAGGCATACCAGTTTTATTCACATTGATTGCTTGGTTTACAGCCAATTTGGAAAGAGATTCAGATTTTAAAGAGCCTTCAGTACCCATAAATTCACGGACTTTAGTGCCAGTTGACAAAGTTTTACACTGAGACTTTACATCTTCCCGTATAATCAATTTATCTGAATTTGTACATAAAGATTTTCTGTCTGATTCTTTAGGTCTCTGATATGAAACTGAAGAAGTTTCTAGATTGGACGATAGCACAGAATTTCTAGAGCCCCTGTCTGGCTGTTCAAGGTATCTGTCAACTTTGTTTGGGTCACATTTTCTGACTGGACCCAAACTGGCTGCTGCTGGTGACCTAGTCGTTTTAGTTGTAACCGGTCTGTCATAGGAACTTCCAGGTAAACAACTAGCAGGAGCACTAGAAATCACCGAGGGACATATTAAGCTCTGTCTATTATTTGTAGCTTGACCAATACCAACTGGATTAAATTCTTTCACACCACTCCCAATTTTATGAACAAACTCCAAGGGCTGCTGCTGTCCCTTCTCCAGTTTTTGGATAACTGATGGTCTAACTGAAACCCCCTGTATGTATTCCTGAGATTTACTAGGTCTAGAATGTAACTCTTTACTAGGTTCAAAACCCTTGGTGGAGCTCTCTCCTTTGACACCAGCGGCATCATCAGTCATTTCTTCAGAAATACAATCATCAACAGGAACCACTTCAGAGGGTGACGCAGTAGGTGACACGGTAGGTGACGCAGTATTCGTAAGAAGTCTCTCATTTTGCATTGATCTAGAAACCAAGGAGAAAAATCCATAAATATATTCTAATAGAATGTTAAGGTAAAGGCATAATAAAGGTTATTTTCTTTGCGTCCTGGGCCCAGTTGTTAAGGGGACAAAGAATCAAGGCAATCCCATGAGGCTGTACACTATGTGTGTTTTCAGGTAGGTAAATCAGTGCAGGAGATGGAGGGAGCTCCACCAATTGCTACTTAATAAACACAAATGGCAGGGCACCTGGGTGGCTCAGTTGGTTGAGTGTCCAACTCCTGGTTTCAGCTCAGGTCATGATCTCACAGTTCTTGAGTTCGAGCCCCAAGTCAGGTTCTGCACTGACAGCACAGAGCCTGCTCAGGACTCTCTTTCCCTCTCTCTCTTCCCCTTCCCCGCCCACAATCTCTCTCTCAAAATAAACTTTAAAAAAAACTTTTTTTTTTAATCAAAAAAGAATAAAATCAACACAGATGGCTCCTAAACATGAAAAGCTGTTCTTAAAAAAAAAAAAAAGCCATATATCAGAGC
Source organism: Neofelis nebulosa (assembly GCF_028018385.1). Classification (NCBI taxonomy): domain Eukaryota; kingdom Metazoa; phylum Chordata; class Mammalia; order Carnivora; family Felidae; genus Neofelis; species Neofelis nebulosa. The sequence goes on from NC_080783.1 coordinate 29,920,993, forward strand.
GGTAAACAGTAAAAAGTTTAACATCAGTCACTTCACTTTCCAGCCTCCGGTTTTCTCCTAGATTAAGAATATAGTATTATTTTCCCCCAAGAAATTGTTTTGAGGAGTACATTAGTTTTGCTACGTAAAGAGCATTTTTTAAAAGACCCGGAAAATAGTAATCATTCACAAATGTTAGTTTGTGAATTCACAAATCTTAACACATTGTCGTTTCTTTTGAAGTGTTTATTTAAATTCCAGTTAGGTAACATAGAGTGTCATATATTAGTTTCAGGTGTACCATATAGTGATTCAAGAATTTTCATACATCACCCAGTGCTCATCACAAGTGCCCTCCTTAATCCCCATCACCTATTTCACTCATCCTCCCACTCACCTCCCCTCTGGTAACCATCCGTTCTCTATAGTTAAGAGTCTGTTTCTTGGCGTGTCTCTCCTTTTTCCCCTATGCTCGTTTGTTTTGTCTCTTAAATTCCACATATGGTAAAATCATGCAGTATCTGTCTTTCGCTGACTGAATTATTTCGCTTAGCATAATACTCTCTAGCTCTATCCACATGGTTACAAATGGCAAGATTCTGTTCTGTTTCGTGGCTGAGCAGTATTCCGTTGTATATATATACCACATCTTCTTTACCAACTTATCAGTCAATGGACGTTTGGGCTGTTTCCGTAACTTGGCTATTGGAGATAATGCTCCAAACACAAAAATAAATTCAAAATGGATTAAAGACCTAAATGTAAGATATGAAACCATTAAAATCCTAAAGGAGAACACAGACAGTAACAACGTCTCTGACATCAGTAAGAGCAACTTCTTCCTAGGTATGTTTCCAGAAAAATAAACTATTGGGACTTCACCCAAGAAAAGCTCCTACACAGTGAAGGAAACAATCAACAAAACCAAAAGGCAACCTACCACTCAGGGTGCCTCAGTGGCTCAGTCAGTTATGTGTCTGACTTCAGCCCAGGTCATGATCTCAAGGTGTGTGAGTTCAAGGTTTGTGAGCTCTGTGCTGACAGCTCAGAGCCTGGAGCCTGCTTCGGATTCTGTGTCTCCCTCTCTCCCTCTGCCCCTCCCACACTCATGTGGGAGCACGCGTGCTCTTTCTCAAAAATAACCAAACGTTAGAGAAAAGAAAAAGGCAACCTACCAAATGGGAGAAGATACTTGGAAATGACATATCTGATAAAGGGTTAGTATCCAAAATATATAAAGAACTTCTACAACTCAACACACGAAAAACAATCCAATTGAAAAAAAAAAAAAAAAAAAGAACAGAATACAGGAACAGACATTTTTCCAAAGACACATTACAGATGGTGAACAGACACACAAAAAGATAATTATCGGGGAAATACAAATCAAAAACCTACAATGAGATATCACCTCACACCTGTCAGAGTGGCTTAAAATCAACAACACAAGAAACAACAAGTGTTGGCGAGGATGCAGAGAAAGGGGAACTCTCTTGCACCATTGGTGGGAATGCAAACTGGTGCAGCCACTCTGGAAAACAGTATGGAGAAAGTTAAAAACAGAACTACCCTATGATCTAGCAACTGCACTACTAGGTACTTACCCAAAGAATACAAAAGTACTAATTCAAAGGGCTACAAGCACCCCAGTGTTTATAGCAACACATTGTTTTGGCAAGGGTGTCATGACAGGGGCACTTTAATACACTGTTAGTAGAGGTATAGGTTAGTTTAATCTCTATGAACAATAATCTGGCAATGTCTATTAAAATTAAAAATGCCAAGAGGAGTCTAAGGAGACATGACAAGTTAATGGAACATGGTTATCCTAGGAGGGATCTTGAAACAGAAAAAGACATTAGGTAAAAACTAAGAACACCGAATAAACTACAGAACTTAATGTATTAATACCGGTCCATTAATTGTAACAAGTGTACCATACCAGTGTAAGTTGTTAGTAACATGGAAACTAGAGGGGGAGGGTATACAGGAACTCTGTGTACTACCTTCTCAAGTGTTCTGTTGATCTAAAACTGTCCTAAAATGTAGTCTATTAAAAATAAGTTTTTAAAAATACATTAACACCTAAAAGGTACCTTTATTAAATATTTTTCAATTTGCGAGATGCCTCAATCATCTAAGAGAAATGTATATACGTGTCAGTCACATGCAACTTTTTTTTAAAGCTTTTTTATTTTTCAGTAATCTCCACAACCAACGTGGGGCTCAAATGCAAAACCCCCAGATCAAGAGCCACATGCTCCACTGAATGAGCCAGCCAGGTGCCCCACAACTTTTTTTTAACATATCATAAATATCATGATTTCTTTCCCCTGAAAATTTACCATGATTAACACTAAAATAACACTTTTTTTGGCACTTGTAAAATTAAAAAGTTAACCCAGATATCAGAATCATAGGACAGGGCCAAAAAATTCCAAAATTGTTCATACTTCTGAATTCTCATCAATAAAACTGCAGGAGAAATGCCACTTAACCCTAGTTTCTCAGAACCCCTGAAGACCATCCCCATGTATTTGTCTTAAAGACTGTCACGACAATCTGAAAATAAAATTAATCTTGTAACATTTGGCAAAGAAGAGGAAGGCAGTATCATAAAATCAAACAATTAGGCAAGATCCCAAAAGTTATAGGGTTCACCATCTAGATGCTTTGATTTACAACTGTATTTGCACATGCTTAAAATTAACAACTAAACCACAATCTACATTTCTACTCATTTTAAACTCATTTTACACCAAAAATCCCTCTAAAAACCTGTTAAAGATTCAAAACCCCTTTTACATAACTCTTGTGCTACGTTTCTGAAATCTATAAATAAAATTTTAAAACTATATATCAAATCTATGAAATGTGATCAAAATGGAAACCTCACACTTTTAAATCTTCCACTAATAAACAATTTGGTAGACACAAATGAATTAAATGAGCAATTAATTCAGGAAGACAGAAAAAATAACCAGGACACCTGGGTGGCACAGTTCAAGCCTCTCACTCTTGATTTTGGCTCAGGTCATGATCTCACGGTTTGTGAGTTCTAGCCCCACAAAGGGCTCCACACTGGGATTCTGTCTCTCCTCTCTGTCCCTCCCCCGCTTGTGCTCGCTCTTTCTCTATCAAAATAAATAAACAATAATTAAAAAAAAACTTAAAAAAAAAAAAACAAAAAAATAACCAAATTCCCCCCCACCTAGGAAATCTGAGGAAACAAGAAAAAGAAAAACCAATAAATAGAAAACAAAAACAAACCAAGAGCTGATTTTCAAGAAGGCTAAAATAATACAAAAACCTGCAATGTCTAGATAAGAGGGGAAGAGAGAAGAAACTTTAAAAAACAAACTCTGTAATTCAGAATGCTTATAAACATAATATGTTACCTGAGATTAAAAAACCTCAAGGTAAGAAAATGGAATTCAAAATCAGATATATAGATACAAAAATACAGGAATTTAGCTTACGTTACAGTTGACATTTTTTTGTTTTTAAAGTAATCTGCACACCCAATGTGGGGCTCGAACTCACAACTGGAGATCAAGAGTCCTGTGCTCTACCAACTGAGCCAGCCAGGTGGCCCTAACGTGACATTTTATCAGTGGAGATAATATATGTTTATAAAAAATAATAATAATAAGCCCTACCTCATACCACGTATAAAAACAAATTCCAGGAATATTAAAAATATTTAAAAGTAGTGGCGCCTGCGTGGCTCAGTCAGTTGAGCATCCAACTTCGGCTCAGGTCATGATCTCACGGTTTGTGAGTTTGAGCCCCGCATCAGGCTCCGTGCTGACGGCTCGGATCCTGGAGCCTGCTTCAGATTCTGTGTCTCCCTCTCTCTCTGCCCCAACCCACTCGCATTCTATCTCTGTCTCTCTCAAAAATAAACATTAAAAAAATTTTTTTTTTAATATTTAAAAGTAGAAATAAGGACATGAAGGAAAAGTCATGAAAGAAGCCATAAAGGAAAAGTCCCCTTGTATCGAATTATGCCAAAATGTTTAATTTCTATATAGTAAAAGACAATACACACAGATGAAAGACACTGGACAGATTTTGAGAAAATAATCAACCTATTTAAGATACAAAGGACTATTATCTATAAATATTGCATCCAAATCCAAAATATACAAATAACTCAATAGAAAAACAGGCAAATCTACAAACAATTCATAAAATAAACATATGGCTAATAAACATATATAGAGAGATGATCTATTTTATTCGTAAGTAAATAAAGGCTAATTAAGGGACACATGGTTTTGGCCTGTTATGTTAGGAGGGTAAAAGTTGCCAATCCCAGTGTTGGCAAGAGTGATAAGAAATGAGCTTTCTCATAGACTACTATGAATATGTATATAATATAAATTGCATATAAATTGGCACAGCCTTCTAGGAAGTGTCTCAAGATTTTTAAATTTACACACACACACACACACACACACACACACACACACACACACCTGGAGCAACAAAATAAATTAATAGTAAAGGATTAAAACCCACAAAAGACATATCCATGAGTTTATAATGATATAAACAGATAACTCAATAAATAAGTGAGACAACCAGAAAGCCCTTCTTTATAAAGGTAGAATTCTGATTAATACATGTAATAACTGTTTCAGGGAAGAATCATCAATCAATGTTTAATACAAGCGAGTGGAAGTACAATGAGAAACAGGATATTTATTTACATAGTCTCAAAGTCCTTGTCATTAATTATAATGGGGAAAACAGGAACATTACAGTAGAGAAGCCATCTTAAAATTAAGTGATCCAAGTTAACATCACCAGCCATGAGACATGGCAACATCATGGGTCTCTGGATACGTTGAGAAGGGCACATCAACTATAATTTGTTCTTCTCCCACACGCATAACCTAAGTTTAATCATGAGAAAATGTCAGCCATACCCCAATGTAGGGACATCATACAAAATAAGTGGCCAGCAGTGTCCAAGCCTTGAAAGCAAAAGACTAAGCAACTGTTCGTGATTCAGGGAGTCTAAGGAGATGGAACAACTAAATGCCATATGTGCTCCTGGACTGAATCCTGGTCCCAAAATAAAGGACATTAGAAAGACAACTGACAAAATCTGAGTAAGATTTTGTCTACAAATAGTATAGCACCGATGTAATTCCATGGATTTGATCACTGTGATGTGACTATTTTAGATTTAAGATCTGAAGAAGTCAGGTGAAAGTTATACAAGAATTCCTTGTACCAGTTTTGCACTTTTTTGTAAGCCTGAAATAACTCCAAAATGAAAGGTTAAATAATAAAAAAAAAAATTATGTATTTTTTAAGGTCCAGAAACTTTAGCCCAGAAGTTCAAGTTCTAGAAATGCACACCACAGAAATAGCTGCATGTACAAATATGTGTGTTGAAGCACTGCTTATACAAGCTATAAACTGGAAATTTATACTCACCACAAGATCATCTTTCCAACGGCTAAAAAATAACATTTTTAAAAAATGTCCCCATTTAAACTTTTCATCATTCGCTAAATTCTAGGTTGTGATCTGCAAAGCATTCAAGTTTACCCTTTTTCTAGAAACTGCCGGTCACTATCTCAACAATTAATTCTGCACAGATGTGCTAATAATCTATTTTGCTTTCTCATACAGCTGTAGCTGCAAACTCACCACACTATTTAGTCCAATCTTCTACCAATGTTTTCCTTTAACTCTTAAATGTTACCAAAAAATTTATTTTTATTAAAATTTCAATCAAAATTGATACAAGCTCTCAAGATACTGACAGATCATTAAAAAGCCAATTCTACTTGAGGTCTTTTCTATTGAGTTAGCAAATAGTTCAATTAATGTGGAACAGACTTAGTTTTTACTTAGACCACCCTTACTCTCCATTACTGTCACCACGTTGTCTGTTACTAATCTTTTGAAAGTAAGCATTGGGTCGCCTGGGTGGCTCAGTCAGTTAAGCATCCAACTTCGGCTCAGGTCATGATCTCGCGGTTCGGTTCGTAGGTTCGAGCCCCACATCAGGCTCTATGCTGACAGCTCAGAGCCTGGAGCCTGCTTCAGATTCTGTATTTCCTTCCCTCTCTGCCCCTCCCCTGCTTGTGCTCAGTTTCTCTCACTCTCGCTTTTACTTTCTCTCTCAAAAATAAACACAGGTTACAAAAAATTAAAAGCTATTTTTGCCCCCACCTTTTCCCCAGCTTACTCCTATGACATTCTTAATAGAACGCCTTAATGATATAGAATTATTTATTGGCCTAAGACATTTATTTAGAGAAAAGTATGGTGTAGTCCGTATCTTTTACAGTGAAATTGCTTATTTAAGCTAGGAAAAATTTTTAAAGAATTGCAAAGAGAAGTTACTAGATAAAAATCTCACTGTATATTCCTTAATTAAAAGATTTCTAGAAAGTTAACACAACCATCTACTGTAACATACAGTAACTGTGGACTAATATGGTCCCACTCAGCTACTTTACCTGCTTTCTTGAGAATGATATGGGTGGTGCCGGAGTACATCCTGCAAGAAACGTTCCATCAAACTAGTGGTACCCATCCGCTGTCGATTCTGTGTAGTCAAGTATCTGTGCTGAGCACTGGACATATGCTATTAAAAAAAACAAAACTGAATAGTTTTACACAGGTAATACTCATTAGTAGTGAGTTTCACAAATGGATTCGTTTATATACTCCTGGTAGAAGTATAAATTGACATGAACATTCTAGAGAGCAATTCTAAAATATGCATCTAAAAATCATACAAGGACCTTTCCCTTCAATATAATAATTACATTTCTCTAAATCTGTCCTAAGGAAATCATCTTAAATGTGGATGGTTTTTGCAAAAAAAAAGCTTAACAACAAAAAAACAAGAAATCTCCAAAATGTCTAACAGTAAAATATTTAAATTATACCCTAAGATGTAATACTGTACAGCTACCTAAATTAATACAAAGAATTTTAAATAATATGGAGGAATGTTACATATTAGAAGAAAAATGGAAGATGCAAAAATCACATGTGTGCTTTTACCTGAAACTATAGTTTTAAAAGGTATAGACAAGTTAATGGAAGAAAAGAAACCAAAATTTTAAAATCATTAACATCTGTGAGGTACACTTAGAGGTAATTTTAAATTTTTTCTTACAAATTCTTATTTTTTGGGGCGCCTGGGTGGCTTGGTTGGGTGGCCAGCTTCAGCTCAGGTCATGATCTCACAGTCTGTGGGTTCGAGCCCCGCGTCGAGCTCTATGCTGGCAGCTCAGAGCCTGGAGCCTGCTTCCAATTCTGTATCTCCCTCTCTCTTTGCCCCTCCCCTGTTTTCTCTCTCTTTCTCAAATAATAAACATTAAAAAAAATGTTTTTTAATAAAAAATAAATACATTCTTGTATTTTTCCCAAGCAAATATCTTTATAATAAAAATCTATTAAAAAAGAGAAGAAAGTTGAATCACCCTCTTGGGGTGTCTGGGTGGCTCAGTCAGTTAAGCATCTGGCTCTTGATTTCAGCTCAGGTCATGATCTCACCACGGGATCAAGCCCACATCAGGCTCTGCACTGATGTCTTCCAAAGTGTCTATACTGATCTGTACCCTCATCAGCAACGTGTCATGGTTTCCAGCCCTCCATTTCCTCATCAACACTTGCCATTGTCTCTTTAATTTTAGCTACTGTAGAACGGGTTTAATGTTGTATCACTGTTGCTTTACTTTGCAATTTTTGTGATAGCTTTTCGTTTTTAGTGGTGACCTGGATATCTTCTTTCATGATTTGTCTGTTCAAGTCTCTTCCTGTCTTCCAAATGCATGTTCTTTTTTTTTTTAACGAAGTGTAAAAATTATTTATTCTCGACATGAACTCTTTGTTCAATTATATGTGTTTCAAATATCATCCTTCTCTCAATGGCTTATCTTTTCACTTTTTCTTTTGGGGGCAGAGGGTTCATAAAGTTTATTTTTGTGAGCGCACACACACATGCACAGTAAATCCACAGCTTTCCCGGCAATAGTTACAGGACACCTCTCCACCTTCTTAATCATCTCCCATTTTTCTTTTTCAGTGCTTTTTGTTACTAGTTTAGGATATCCCTCCCTAACTCAGAATCATAAAGATTTTCTGTTTATTTCTAGAAGTCTTGTTGTTTTTACCTGTAATATGCACATCTACAATCTACTTGAAATTGGCATTTGTATCCAGGATGATTTAGTAATAGAGTTTCATTTCTTCTCCATATGGATATCCAATTGACTCAGTACCATTTATGGAAGAAAGTCCTGCCCTCACCATTCTTTAGGGCTGTATTTGTCACAAATCAAATATCCATGTATGTGTCTGTTTCTAGAGTTTTTGGTTTCCTTCCATGGTCTTTCTAACTTTACATCGCTGTCTTAATGATTGTAGTTTAGGGGCGCCTGGGTGGCTTGGTCGGTTAAGCGTCCAACTTCGGCTCAGGTCATGATCTCACGGTCCGTGAGTTCGAGCCCCGCGTCAGGCTCTGTGCTGACAGCTCAGAGCCTGGAGCCTGCTTCACATTCTGTGTCTCCCTCTCTCTCTGACCCTCCCCTGTTCATGCTCTGTCTCTCTCTGCCTCAAAAATAAATAAACATTAAAAAAAAAAATTTAATGACTGTAGTTTAGTAATAAATTTTGATACCTGGTACACGAACTCTCCTGACTTTGTTCTTCTATAAGATTATCCCAGTTTTTCCTAGCCTTTTGCATGTGCATACATATTTTTAGAACTGGCTTAATTTTCATTACAAACAACTCTTCTAGGGGCGCCTGGCTCACTTAGTGACTCTTGATTTCAGGGTTGAGAGTTCAAGCCCCTTGTCGAGTGTGGAGACTACTTAAAAATACATGCTTAAAAAAAAACTTTCCTGGAATTTTGTTTGGAATTTCATTAAATCAATATATATGTTTGGGGAAAACTGACATGGTTATAATATTGATTTTTCCAATTGGTGTATCACACCAATTATTTAATTTTTCTTATATTTCTCTCAGTGTTTATGGTTTTCTACATAAAAACCTTATACATATTTTGTTATATTTATTCCTAAGGAGTTCATGTTCTTTGATGCTATTATTAAATACCTTTTTTAGATCTCATTTTCTATATGCTGTTGGATATAAAAATACAATTTCTTTTTATGTTGCCCAACAAGCTTATTAAACTCACTTATCAATTCTAATAGTTTACCTAGATATCTTCAGGTTTTCTACATCTACAATCACACTTTGTGCAAGGTACAATCACAGTTTTGTTTCTTTTTATCTAATATGTACCATTTTAATTTCTCTTTATTTCCCTTGCTAGAACCTCCGATAAAATATTGAATAGTTTAATTCAAGCATCAAGTCTATTACTTAATACAGTACTGATGCATTTGGATTTAATCTTTGTTTTTATTTTTAAAACTGTTTTCATTACTCCTGCCTTTGCGATGTCCCTATGTCTCTTCTTTCTTTCCTTCTTGTGGACCGCTTTTTATTATTCCAAGTTCTCCACTTCTGTTAAGTTGGTAGGTAGTTATAGGCCAGGTTCTTTTTCTAGTCTGTTAGTGGTAACAGATTATCACAAGCAACCCTGACCTACCAAGATCTAAAATCACTTGCTACTTTTACTCTCTTCTTAAGCAAGGAATTAACTCGATATACTTTCCTTCCAGTTTATATGTCATCGTTGTCAATGCCACAAGATATCATTCATTTAAATCACCTGCTACCTTTCCACTGATCTTCCTGACTTCCCGTATCTCTAAGCTTCCAACTGAAATCATTTTCCTTCTGTCTGAAGAACTCTTTTTAGTATTTCCTTCAGTCAGGGTCTGTTGCCAGTAAATTCCCTTAATTTTCGTTTTCTGAAAATATTTCTATTTCACCTTTTTTTTCAAGGATATATTTATTAAGCATCGAATACTAAATTGGTAGTTGTTTTCTTTCTTTGGGTTTCCATTGTTTCTGTTGAATCTTCAGCTACATCTGGGTCCTCTATTTCTCCACTGCCTTTAGAGTTCTCCAAAGCCATGAAATTTATCTCTTTATTTAAGACTTTGTACTTAGTGCAAATTACTTCAGCTGTCATCAACAGGGTCTTTTTTTAAGTCTTATTTGAGAGAGAGAGAGAGCGCGCACAAGCAAGCAGGGGAGGGGCAGACAGAGAGAGCATCCCATGGGGCTCCATCCCATAAACCATGAGATCACGACCTGAGCCGAAACCAAGAGTCCTTCACTTAACCAACTGAGCCACCCAGGTACCCCCTCAACAGTCTTTTTAAGTGCATGCTTAGTACATGAGTATCCAAATGTCTAAAAATTATTTTAACCCTTTGGCAAAAAGTTATACTGAATGCTTACTGAATAGAACTTGTAGTTAAAGATTCAATGTTTTAGTAATATCAAAAGTTCAACAAGTAATCGTCCAAGTCAAGTGATGACATCATTTTATCGATCATGACAGAAACACTAAAGACAGCTTTGAGATTTATTATCTGCCGCCTCGTGTTTATAACCAGCATTAGAAAGTTTTTTTCTGTTAAAAGGCAGAGATGTAGAAATCGTAATAACTTTTCCTTAGTATGAATTTAAATGATGACTGTTGATAACTAAACAAAACAAATGCCACTGAACAGCAGAATTTTTACGCAGGACAAACTTGTCTTAGGTATCACTTAAGATAGAATAGTACAGACTAACAGGACCAGAGCTTCCTTATATTACTCCTTCACCTATGACACAATTCCACAGCTCAGACCCTGAAGAAAACCTTGAAGCTCTTCCAAGTGAACAATTCTGGTCAGAAGACCTACAGCTACTATTACTATGAATACTGATTCCAAAACGTCCATATACAATTCTTCCCAAACTCTTCCAACAAAAAGAAAGGGACACTACTCAATTCATTCTCTGAAGCCAGCATCACCCGAGTTCTGAAACCAAAAACATCTCAAGAAAAGAAAGCTACAGACAATATTTCTTACGAATATAGACGCAAAAATCCTCAACAAAATACTGGCAAGCCAAATCCAGGAACATACAGAAGGATTAAGCACCATGACCAAGCGGGATTTAGCCCAGGGATATAAAATTGGCTTAATAGCTAAAACTCAATCAATATTAATTGCTACAGACTGAATTGTGTCCCCCAGGCCCCAAACTCTTATGTTGAAGTTCTAACTTTCAATGTGACTGTATTTGGAGACAGGGCTTCTAGGAGGGCATTAAAATCACAACATATAAAAAAAATTAACTGAAAATGAATCAGAGACCTAAATGTAAGAACAAAAACTATAAAATTCTCAGAGGAAAATACAGGGCGTAATTGTTCATGACCTTGGACCCAGCAATCTTTTACAACCCCAAAAACACAAGCAACAAGAGGAGGGGAAAAAATCTAAACTCTAGCAACATTTAAAACATTTGCGCATGGAAGCATAATCTTCTAAGTCCTTACCTTATTCTACAATGTCTTACAGCATCTAATTCTCTAGATTCTTCACCTATCACCTCACACCCGCCCTCCACCTTACCAGCACTCTGGCCTCATTGGCTCCTGGCTTTTAACCAGCACGCCAACCACCCTTCTACGTTGGGGTCTCTGTCTTTACTCTCTCCTCCCTCTACCTAGAAATTCTTTCCCCAGATATAAGGCAGCCTGGATCCCAAACTTCATTCAAATCTCAACTCAAATGTCACTCCTTAACCTTATCTGGCCGCCCCACCTGAAAGTGCACTCCCTTCTCTATTTTATTTTCCTCATAACATTTATCACAATCTGACTTATCATGTATTAAGTTTATATGATTATTTATTTTCTGTCTTACTATACTACAAAAGGGATGTGGATTTGTCCCTGGCTGTATCCTGAGAACTTTAAATGGTGTCTACCAATTAGAAGATTCACAACAATCTGTTCAATGGGTGAGTAAATGAGTTTAATAAAATGCATGACTAGGTCCTTTGAGGTATAACTGTTTATTAACAGGATCCTCTCACCTGTTCCAGGTTATTATAGCGCACACAGCAATAGCTGCAGTACCCCTGTCTGTTCTGCATGCTGAATAACCAAAGTCAAGTGGCTACTGTCCGGGAATACTCCAACTGGAAAAAAGAAAAAACGGGAAGAAACAAACAAACAAACAGTTAAGTCCTTACTACCCTGAGGAAAATACCCTTGGTGATATCAGAGAACAGAAATTCATTCTTGAGTACGATGCACCCTTATTTTGAATAATTATGAAATTAGATAAGTCTGCCAAAAGCTACTGAATCGATCAGTGAGCCTGGAGGAGAGGGGGAGAGTTGTGCACCTTCCAAAAAAGGGGTGTGTTGCTGACAGGTGGAGACTGGACTCAATTTTTTATCAATTTTCTGATAACTTGTTACGGTTATTAGGAATTGGTTCAGTACTCAATCCGTAAAGACAAATTCCTACCTCTATGTTGTTGTTATAGTATATTCACTATATGCGAATGAGGCTCAGTAATTTTCCCATTGTGTTCCTACATAAAATCTGACGTTACATGAATTCTCATTGTTATACCTAACATCTACTTCCGTCACGAGAGTAAAGATGCATGTATTTTCTGCTTAATCCACAAAGGTGCAGATTTTAAGATAAATTACCTGACAGAATTACTAAAAATCAAAATAACTCATTTGGGTCTGAAACACAAGACACTTTTCTCCTGACAACTACATAAACCAAATAAATATGAGGAATTTCTTCCAGTTGGTGCAATGAGATCTCTCTACAAATAAAAAAAGTCTCCAAGTTTCTACTGCCTTGAAACTATCATCCTTCAACATTACATACTGCAGCGGTTCCCAACCCAGGTTGAATAGCACAATCATTCCCCAAAATTCTGATTTAGTAGGGCTGAGACAGCCTAGAATTCAGAATTTTTTCATTTCCCAAGTAATTCTGATACACAACTATTTACTCACTGACATAAAGTATTTACAGTTAATGATTATTTTAAATAATTCAATACAATTTTAAGGTTTTTGCTGTTTTGTTAAGATGAAAACAGAATTTTAAGAAATAATTTCATCAAGTTTTAATTCGAATCATTTTAAACATTCTTGTCTGTTGAATATGTAACAGAACCATCCTATAATGTGTAGAATATTTCTGATAAGATGATCCTGCAATACAAAAAGTTTACTCATTAAAATCAATATTTAGAAATGAAGTCAAGCCTGAAAATCAATGAGAATGGAAGAGCTTTATTAAATCAAAATGCTACTGTAACATGCACTCACCTGTTACTTTTTATTACGACAAACTTTGACTTTCTGGCTTCCACACTTACAAGGAAAATAAATCAATTAAACCAGCCTCTGAAACAGAGAATATATAAAAAATGACTTATTTAAAATTTGGTCTTTTTTCCATTATTTTACTTCATTTATTAACCTGAAGCAACAAAATGAAACAAGCTTTAAGCTGTGTGTATAGATATAGCCAATTTTCAAGCTGAGAGAACCCTAGGGCCTAAACCTGAACTTTGAAAATCATAAAATAACAAATTTTCTAGTGCTTTATTCAAAATATATTTAAAATGGGGGCACCTGGGTGGGTCAGTAGGTTACGCGTCTGACTTCAGCTCAGGTCATGATCTCACGATTAAGCCCCGCATCGGGCTCTGTGCTGACAGCTCAGAGCCTGGAGCCTGCTTCGGATTCTGTGTCTCCCTCTCTCTCTCTCTCTCTGCCCCCTCCCCAACTTGTGCGTTATCTTTCTCTGTCTCTCAAAAATAAATAAATGTAAAAAAAAAAATTCGAAATGTATTTAAAACAATCATTGAATGAAAGGCAAAATGAAAGTATTAGTCTAACGTCACACACACACACACACAAAATTGAAATTCTTTATAATTTTTTTTGATCTTTGACACATACAGCCTTTAATTCCCATGCCATGATTATCTGCATTTCTGTCATCTCATGTCACATACATGCCACTGAGACAATGAGCTGCCATGACTCTGAAGCACCTGATTGGCATTTTTCAAACTTTGCATGCTAGGAACCCCACCTCAAAAACTGACTAAATCAAAACCACCTGGTGGGGAGCCAGGCACATGCCTATTATGCATATTTAAAATGCTCTAAGGTGATTCTGAGGCAGGCTGAAGCAGTAACATAAGTCATCATTTTTTACATACTAATAAAATTCTTACTTACTAAAGGGATCATTTCTTTGGGGCCTGGGATTATATTACTTTTCATGACTGAATGGGTCTTTTTATTCCAATTCTGAATTCTACTGGTACCTGGTATTTTCATATAGTAACAAGTCACTTACCTTAAGCAGAAAAGGGCAGGTATTTCATCAGTTGCATTAGTCCTGGAAAACATCTGTAAATTAAAACAATTAAAAAAAAAAAAAAAAGATCAGCCCCGTAAGTGTCTACCATAGGCCAAGTAACTATCCCCAAGTCATAGATAAGTTTGAAAAGTAACCCAATTACGTGTCAATGGGAGAAAAAAATACTAACTCTTTAACACAAAGCACTTTACATACTGTGACTCATAGACTCCCACATGACCTCCTAAGATGCTCTGGGACAGAGCAATTGTCATGGCCCACCCATATAACCCACCATCAAGTATTTCAGATCTTTGGGTTCCAGGAACAGCAGCTGGAAAATAAACTGGATCTCTGATAAGGGTAAGAACACGATGCTACAAACCCATATGAGCTTTATAGGAAATGTTTGAAAGAAATATTTACATGGAATTAAGTGTGGATCCTCGACGAACCACACAACTCGGTTCTTATGTTACTTTCGGTGAAAAACACTGTCAATTCTTTATCACCTATCAATTGACAATTAGGCCAAATTATCAATCTTGTTTATTCTTCCACATTGTTGTTGGCAATGTGTTGATGACCCTTACCCAGGATCATTGGTTAACAAAAAACTCCAACAATTTGGTTCAAAAGAGGCTGTGACAGCACTGTATAATCAAGGAATAAATACTTAGCACCTACCCCGTGCAGATGCTGGAAGCTTTAAAGGATAGAAATAGACAAGCTTTCTTGCTCTCAAGAAGTTTAAAATGGCACTAGGAAACGACTGAGAAATGCCTAAGCACAAACAGTAAGTGCCAAAATGTCACAATGGATATAGCTTTTTAACTGGACATTGGAAAATGTGTAGGGTGTACTTAAATAAAGATCAGGAAAAGATATTCCAAGTAACAAAAAAGCAAAAGTACAAAAGTAAGAAAGCAAAAGTACCTTTAGAGACAGTAAACTGACAAGTTAAGCTGGAGCCAAGACTTCACTTAAAAATTTAAGGGGCAATAAAGCAAGAAACGTAGATTCAGCTTCAACATGATCGTAGTTAAAAGAAAACTTAAGAATTTAGACCACATATTCAGACAGTGTGGGGTTTTTTTTGTTGTTGTTTGTTTGTTTTTGGGTTTTTTTGGAAAGCAGTATATGCAGAGCTTTAAGAAAATTCTGGAACAGTGGTTCTTCCCTATTCAAAGGAGCTTTTCACAGGGTAAGTTAAACTATGCGGCACCATTTTCTAGGATATTAGAGTATTAGTTAACACCCAAATTATCCAAATACAAAGAATCAGTATCCCTTAGAGCAAAGATTTAGTCTCATTTATGCTTGCAAATTAGGAAAACACACAGTAATTTTTTTCTTTCAAATATTACTTTTATTAATTTTTATTATGAAAATAAAACATACCATGGCACAATTATAAAAATAAAGACCACTAAAATCAGTCATAATCCCACTACCCACCATTAATATTTATCATATATTCTTTGTTCTAAATATGTATTTACAAAAATGGTATGGTACTATATTCTATGTAGCCTGCTGAGTCTCACTTAACCATATATGATGAGCACTCCTATATGATATGATATAGAATTCCAAAACCGAATTTTTAATGACTGCATATCAGTGTAAGACAAAAGCTGTCTTATCTGACAAGACCCAGCAGTCGGTGAATTACCTATTTAAAAATTAGGAGAATTTTAAAAATAGATACACACATAAATTAGTATTTTGTCTAACTTCAGATATACGAATGTATACATGTTTCATTTAAGGTCAAGTTAAGCTTTTTTGTTTCATTGAGATTTTTTGTGGCTAGGACAGCTAGAGTTCCAAGTCATATTTTTTTCATATTTTCATAAAGCACACCATAATTTACCATCAACAAGTTTCCACTTTGGTTCCTTTCAAACAGAACAAGAACTTACAGGCATTTCTAAAACTGAGAGCAGCATTTGATTAACGTTTAAGATTTCCCCCAAACTTTTACAGTTGTCACACCCAATTAAGTACTCTTGCAATGGCCTTTTTTTTTTTTTGAGTGCAAAGCATTCAAATTATTTTTCATAAAAATAATAATGCTCTAAAAAAGGACAATGCTCAGACTCTATTTCTTTGGTTTATGAAACACTTAAAAGAGCATAAACCGATCTGAGGCAGTGAGCAAAGATCTCTGAGACTGCCTGAGGTGACTTCAGCACATATGTCTCAAACTGCATCTATTTTTCTTTTGGGACTATTTCTTGCACACCTGAG
Source organism: Neofelis nebulosa (assembly GCF_028018385.1). NCBI lineage: Eukaryota > Metazoa > Chordata > Mammalia > Carnivora > Felidae > Neofelis > Neofelis nebulosa. The sequence goes on from NC_080783.1 coordinate 29,937,545, forward strand.
CTCTGGACCTGCTGCAGAGATAAACACATCGTTGCAATGAGTTCAGAGATGTAGTGCGTGTTTCCCAAACCACGGTATTTTGAAGTAAGAGCTAACAAAATCCAGAATCCCTATGGGAAATATTTTTCAACTGTCACACAAGACAGACACCAACTTAATATAAAATATAAAAAGACAATAGAAAGGCATTTGGTTTATTGAGTAAGATCACCCAAATTATCTGTCTAGCAACAGGAAAACAACCGGGGAGCAGTCACAAAACAATGGCTAATTGAAATAAAAAGACCATCTTATTAATTCAGTGTCACTTTCTTTACAACATTAATTTTCAACTTCCCATTTGTTTGGATTATCCACCTTATGCTTATGCTGTCTTTCCTCTGGTGACAAGCATTATCCTCCATTCAGTCTTAATAAAATAATAATAGCTAACTTTTAGTGAATACTCAATCTGGGCTAGGCACTATGTCAACAGTTTCATATGCATTATCCCATCTGAATAGCAAACACCCTTATGAAATTGGTGTCCCGGTTAACTCCCACTTTACAAATCAGGAAACTGAGGTTTAGAAAGAAGCAGTATCTTGTTCCAGGTCACACACCAATAACCACTGTAGCTGGGATTTGACTGTAGGTCAATCTGAGCAGTTTATGCTCTTAACCTCTAAACTTCCATAAAATGCTTCCTCTCTGTATTTTCAGGAATGCTAATTGATTGTTTTAATATTAAGTGAAAACAAATAATTAGGGATCTAATTTGTTGCAATAAACACTGTCACATATTCCAAAGAAGAGTAAAACTAACGTTTAGCTTAATTGCATCATTGCTCCCATTCTGAGATGAGTGCTGACAGTACCTTGGATTAGTGATTTTCAAACTTAATTAGCGTAGCACAGAGGAAGCAATACATTTTATATCACAACCCCGCACACACACGCAATCACACATGTACGCACCCTCACGCGCATGCACCCCACGCACGCACTGGTCCACACACACACACACGCAGTTAAAACAAAGCTTACAAAATATCCCCATTACCTGTAATGCATTCTGGTATTTACTAAGCTATCCTCTTTTGTTTTTTTTTAAGTGCTAGTTACGACCCACAAAATTAATTTCACAATTCACTAATGGGTGAAACTGCAATCTGAAAAAACTGCATCACATTATTAAGCCAAACAAACAATATTATACAGAAGATGGCTGTTACCCTGAATTCAGCTTATTTCTATCCAATACCTTGGCCATTGCGGTGATACTTTATCAAATCTCTAACCACTTTCTTTACTAACGTTGGCCACTGGCCAAAGTGCAGGGAGAAGAAGAAAATTCTTGCCTTCCAGGCTCTGGGTCCAAATCAGTGCACGTTAAGAAGGCAGCAGAAAAACGTTTATGCACTGATATAGAAATGACCACAACGCACTAAGCAAAAAAAGCAGACTACATTAGCATTCCCCTTTATGTAACACGAATATGCACTTACGTACCCCAAATTGTTAATACTGACTCCCTTGATGATAAGATTGCTAAGGGCTTTTTCAGTGGGTTTATTTATTTTTTTTTCCTGATAGTATATAATTGCTGTCAAACAAATTAAATATAATTCTATTCTGGGGATTAAAGACGTTTAACAGCCAGCATCTCGTTATGCATTTCTTCCCCGCGCGGCCAAAATCATCGCGTCGGATAATGTTAGGAGCTGCAAAGGGCCTTCTAAAGAGCACGTAATAACGACGGCGTAATCTGAGCAGATTTACACAACTGTTGCACGACGATAGTAAAACGATCGTTAACACAAAAATCCAACGCTTCCAAAATAAATCCCAATCGCCAAAGGCTGATAAGGGCCTAGGTCTGGGGACAGCTGGACTTAGCGCAGGGCAATGGGGGAAGGGGATTTGTGGACAGGTGGCTTCGGATCTCGGCCCCACAGGTGCCCCTACAAGTCCCCGCGGGTACAAAGCCCCAAATCCGACCTCCGCGAGCCGCCCCCTCTCCACCTCCCAGCCCCAGGCCGCGTCCGCGGGCCCCTCCGACCCAGGGCCCCCGACAGAAGCGCAGGGCAGCCTGTGCCCCACCTCCACCCCACGCCCCAGCCACCTCGATCCGGGCCCGGAGACGCCGGCCCCGCTCCCGCAGGACGGGCAGAAAGGGACTGGGGACAGGAGAAGCCGAGAAGGACCTGCGAGGCGGGTGCAGGAGCCGGGCGAGCGGTCCGGCCGTCCCTCGGGAGGAAGAAGGCGCCCGGGGCGCGAGGCGAGCAGGCCCCACCCCCGGCCGCGCGCACGGAGCCCGCGGGCGTCGCCCCGGCTGCGCGCCGCCTCGGCTCGGCCCGCCCCGCCCGCGCCCGCGCCCGCCGCCGCCGCCGCGGTGCTCTGCGGCGCGGTTCTCACCTCCGCGGAGGCCTCCCGGATTCCTCCCGGGCTTGGGCGCAGGCCGAGGACCGGTGGGCGCGCTCCCTTCCTATTCTGGTTCCATGGCGGTGCCCGGACCCCCCGGGCCGTCCAGGGCGCCGCGGCCGCCCGCTGCCTGCTGCCCGCAGCCGGCGGAGCCAGACAGAGGAGCCCCCCGGCCTCTCCCGCCGGTGTGAGACGAGGAGCGGAGTGCGAGCGTCACTCGCAAGACCCGGGCCCCAAGTCACGACTCAGCCCACGTAGACATCCACCGGGAACGTAGCGCTGCAGTCCTGACTGAGCTTTGACGTCAGGGAAGGTGCGAAAACAGGGCCCCTTCTGACGCAGGAGCCGCGCACCGCCCCCTGCCCACCCCCGCCCCCCGGCGCTGGAGCCCCCTTCCTCCCGCCCCAACCCTCCCCTCCCGCAGATCTTTTAAAGCGAACACTTCCAGCGGGGTCAGGGCCCCACTCTGGAGCTTGTAAAATCAAACCTGTTCTAACCAAAATGACTGGGCTCACAGCGGAGTTAGGACGCGAGATAGACACGAAGGTTTTAGCATTTGAGGGCCCAGAGGGAAACTGCTTGTCAATTCCCAGCAACAGACGAACCTCGAAAAGAAAATTCCGCTGAGAGGGCTCGGCGTTTGCGCCGTTCGTGTGTGTTTGCCGCAGTGAGCTGCAGCAAACAAAAGCTCCTGTTTAATGAGCGCTTACTTTGTGCTAGGCACTGTGTTTAAGGTTTATATATGTACTCTTGCATTTCATCCTCAAAGCAACCCTTTAGAGGCTCTTACTAGGAATCCTATTATTCCCAGTTGACAAAGGAGACAACTGAGGCTTAAGGAGGGCAGGTATTCAAAGACCTCCCCTGCACATGAAAGGGTTACGAATATTAACCGAAATCCCCTCAGTCATTCAATGGTATTCTGTACCACCCACTGCGAATATGGTGGTGTGCAAAAACAGCTGACTGTAATGGGGGGGACACAAACCAGAATCAATCACAATACTGAATATATCATTAAAATCTGTGATAAGGAAAATGAGCATCCCTAAAATGGAGAGAGCCTCCGATTAAAGAGCTTATGTTTTAGGTAAAAATAATCTTAGAATGAGCTACCTTGTTCTTTGGCTATTGTTGTCATTGTCATTACATTTTTTAAATAAGCTTGTGACTTTGTCCCTTTTTTTAAACTCACCATTGCTTTTGCTTCCACAGTTTCCATTCTTTGTGTATTACTCAGCTCTTGCCTCGCCCCCTACATCTTTCTCCGACTTTAAACCTGGGCTATTGCAGCTATTTAGATTTTTTTAACACACCAAAAATATATGTATATGTATACTGATTTTTTTTAAGGCAAGCTTTTAAGACACATCCCAACCTTGGAAATGGTGAAAGAAAACCCATTATACATTAACCCAGCCACTATGACATAATGCATTTCACAGATGCGAAGACACACATTTTTCACACTTCAACATCTCAGAAATCAAGATGCATTTTACGAACTGGTCTCTTAATATTATTGGCCAGGTAGCTGTATTAACCTGGATGTCAGCACCTCCACATATAGAAAATTGAATGTGGCTTTTCACATTGTCCTTATTTCAACTGAGTTGAGTGCATTGTTTAATAAAACCCACAACCCTTAAAGGAGGAAATTAACAGCATATAAAAAAGAGATGGGACTGGCTAAAAGAGCTTAGGCTTCTGAGAAACCCGAGTTCCTTACCAAGTACGTTAGTTCTTCATGCGTTTTGGAAACCTACAAATAAACAGTTAAATAAGCCTAACACACACACACACACACACACACACACACACACTGAAATGACTTAGATATTATTTCTGATGGTATGGTTTGTCAATTACAACCCCTCTAAGTTTGGGTCAAAAAAAAAATCATTGAAGAAGGAAAATGAATCCTGTGTGTTACCGGGAAACTACCCATTGACCTCTTCTGGTTAGATCAGACAATGCCAGCCTGGAAGCCTTCAGAATAGAATCAGCGACTTGAGGAAAAAAAAAAACAACAACCCTAGATTCAGTAGTAGGGCTCTCTTAGGAGTTGATACACCTCCAACACTTTTGGTGGCCCAGAAGACAATACTGGATGGAAAACCACAGCCATCAACAACTGATACAAAAAGTGCTTTAGAAAAGGTGGGTTTTGAATGCAAAGAAATTTTGGAACCTCTTAACCAATTGTATTTACATCTCCCTTTATATGCACACACAAGATTGATACATAATAAATCTAAGTCTGAAAGGGTTATTTCATGAAGTATGAAATAAAACACTAAATTACAAAAAAATCAACGTGTTTTAGTTTAGTTGATAGCATTTTTTTTCAACATGATACTATCATCTAAAAAATTTTTTCTTATTTTTAGAGAGAGAGAGAGAGATTGTGCACGAGTGGGGCAGAGGGAGACAGAGAATCATACACAGATTCCATGCTAGTGCAGAGCCCCCACAAAAGGCCCGATCTTAGCACCCTGGGATCATGACCTGAGCCAAAATCAAGAGTCAGGCACTCAACCAAATGAGCCACCCTGGCGCCCCTATCATATAAAATTAAAGGAAGTTTCATCCTGCATCCAGTTAGTAGTCCTTCCAGACTACATTTCTGTCTACTGGCAATGGGTACTTTTTTTGGCAGAGCTTAATTATCTGTAAGGTTAAGCTTTAAACTTTTTCAGATCCCCACAATCCTTTATTAATCCATTATAGAGCTAAACTCATTCACTAATATTTCTTTAAAGGACACTAAGTATCAAGGTTGGGTTTGTATGTTCCCTCCCCAGGGAGAAAAAAGATCCTATGTATGTGTTATTTCACATTCTTTCTTCAAAGGAAGAATAAAAACTGCTATTTTATGTCCAGAAATCATTCTGATAATGCTGATGTTTTGTAAGCTGTTTAAGCTAACATTAGGCTAATGTCTGAAGGAAAAAGGGAAAGCAGAGATCTCATTCCTGAATCACAAAAGAATTTAGATTCTATCAGTTTAGAGTTTATTTTTCCCTAAAATTCTATTAGTGCACATATACCTATTCATAGGCAAAGTTATCATGAAGATTTTACCCATTAGCCAGGCTTCTTTTTTTTTTTTTTTAAAGTAGGCTCCATGCCCAATGTGGGGCTTGAACTCACGACCCTAAGATGAAGAGTCGCATGGTCTACCAATTGGGCCAGTCAGGTGCCCCTACCCTGGCATTTTTATAAACAGTATATGGAGCACCTGGGAAACTCAGTCAGTTAAGCGTCTGACTCTTGATTTCAGCTCTGGTCATGACCTCACAGTTTGTGAGTTTGAGCCCGCTGTCAGTGCAGAGCCTGCTTGGGATCCTCGTTCTCTCTCTCGTTCTGCCCCTTCCCAGCATGTGTGAGAGGTCGCTTGCTCTCGCTCTCTCTGTCTCTGTCTCAAAAATAAATAAATAAACTTTAGAAGTATATAAAGAGTATAATGTCATGTTTAATAGAAAAGAATTCACTCATATGCCCCATCCAAATCAAAATTTTAAATTTAATGAGAATGATCACAAGATATCTCCATGCATTTTGTCTTGTTCTTGATTCCTCTCTGTAAGATAGTCCCCATCTTTGACAAAAATGTCATTCAAAAGACAGAGGGTAAGGGTGGTAGTTGGAACAAGGAACAAATAGGTTCTTGGAAAAGGAAGGCAAGTTAAAGTCTATAGTTTAAAGTGGCAGAGGTATATGGTGGACACACAGAAAACGTGGGTGGATGTCAGTGTGGGGAGAAGAGAGCCGGGAGAGAACTCTGCAAATGAGTTTAACCCTCATCTATCACACGAGAACTTAAAAATGACTGAAGTCGGCAAAGCGCTACAGAGCACTATGAGCCTATTTTTAACGAAACATACAAATGATCCGCCGGAACTAAAGACAAGAAAAAGCTTTTTAGTAGTTGCCCCTATCTGTCTGGAGTAGATATGGACAAAGGAGTGGCAGCAGGACCAGCGACTAATATCATAAAAACTCTAATATCATAACATGTTCCCCCGTTGATTTAAACTTATGTGCAATGAGATCTAACTTCTTTGTCACAGTCTTCCCATTCTGTTCTTCCTTTAATCCAGTCAAGCCAACTCCTTCCCACTTTTACATTATGTGGATACCTCTGTGATACATCTTTTTTTGAAAAAAAAAATTTAAGGTCTCCTTATTTTTGAGAGAAACAGCATGAGCGAGGGAGGAGCAGAGAGAGAAAGAGACAGAGGATCCGAAGCAGGCTCTGTGCTGACAAACTGCCTATGCTGGGCTCAAATTCACAAACTGTGAGATCATGACCTGAGCCCAAGTAGGATGGTTAACCGACTGAGCCACCCAGGCACCCCTCACCCATAATACGTCTTTATACAAAGACATCAAATAGGGCATCCTTTGTATAGTTTTTTTTTTTCTAATAATTCCTTACCAATTCTTACCATAGTCTACTCTTTCTCTTTTTTCTTTCACTCCTTCCCCTCTTTTGTTTCTACTAGCACGTTGTTTCTTTACCTTGTTTTTTTTCTTGCTATCAGAAAAGCACAATTTATAATCCTGAAAGATAATGCCCCTAACTTCTGGTGATAATCAGGACTAACCACTCACTTGTTCCTTCTTTTTTTTTTTTTTCTTTTACGTTATTTATTTTCAGACAGAGAGAGAGACAGAGGGAGAGGGAAACAGAGAAAACGCCAAACACAGGACTCCAACTCAGTAACTGAACCGTGAGATCATGACCTGAGCAGAAACCAAGAATAGGACACTCGACCAACTGAGCCACCCATGCGCCCCCTTCCTTTTTGAGAGAGAGAGAGCACAAGCAGGGTAGGGGCAGGGGACAGAGTATCCCAAGCAGGCTCTGTGCTGACAGCAGCGAGCCCCACGCAGGCTCAAACCCATGACCCGGGAGATCGTGACCTGAGCAGAAGTCAGACGCTCAACTGACTGAGCCCCCCAGGCACCCTCACTTGTTCCTTCCTTTAATTCAAAATTCATTTCAAAGTTTATGCCCTCTGGAGCTTTAACTTTAAAAAAAATAATTACTGTTGGCTTTTATATGATGAAATCATCAATATGAGAACTATATTCTTGAGCCTTTCCCTCTATTTAAACTCCCCTGCCTCCCCCCACCTCAATTGTTTTCACTGGTCAACTTGCAACACTATAGAATTATTCCATTTATATATAGTTGCCATAAGGATGATTTTAGAGGCTAATATGAATTCCATAGACCCCATTTTTAAAAACTAACACTCAAAATATATTTGACACTCAAATATTATTTAGGAAGAGCTCTGGAATACATTAGGTGACAAAAAAGCAAAATGTAATGAATTTTGTGCGAGAAAGGCAGAACTAGGAATATATAATTATATTTCCACAAAGAAACTCTGAAATGCAACTCAGGAAATAATAAAATCAATCACGGCACAAAGGAGGTTGTAAGAAACAGGGAGGAAGAAGGTGGGGGAGAGTGACAGTGTCGCTGTGCACTTACCATGTTATGGCTTAGGAATCTTCTGGATTTTTTTCTGCTTAAAATAGTGGCTAAATAAAAATTTAAACTAATAGACATTAGACAGTGGAGAAAGAAAGTTTTGATGACGGGCTCTGGAGCAGGAGCCCCACCAGGGGACTTGGGGAAGGTCCAGAGAGGAATTCTGATATCCTCAGAAACACCAGGTACACGGTTTGCAACTAAATGGACTCCAGGGCCCCTTCTAGGTGACCGTACAGTGAAAAGCAAACTGGAGTCAAAACTGGAGTCTTTTTTTTTTTTTTTTCCAAACTCTGAAGGGGCCGATGCCCTCTGAACCTGGCCCACCTAAACAATTTTAGTTCAAACCACCGCAGGCCTGAGCGCAGACCATCCGCCACCTGACAGCCCTGTACCGTGGCTTCCTGGCAGCAAAATAGAGGAGCCAGGCTACGGAGGACTTACTGACTTCTCGGAAAGAATTCTGGCTCGCTGTTGGAGAGGGCCTCACGGCAGGAGGCATCGCCCCTGCCGGCACAGGAGTTCACTGCTAAAAGTGACCTCACCTCCTGCTCAAGCTCTTACTCAAAATTATCCCTTGGACTCAACCCAGTTGCATCGCTCCACACTTATGCCATCCTCCCCGACTCCTGACCCTGAACTTCCCCGGGATCGTTTACAACAGGATCATCCACCAAATGTCTATTTCCACGCCCCCCCCCCCCCACCGAGCTAGCAACGTGCCTCACCCAGGATCTTACTATATCCTATCCTGCCTTCAAACTCCAAGTGACAAGCTGCGTGGTTGCAAAGCAATGCTAGGAAACCTGGGATCGGTAAGATAAACGACGGGATCAGAAACACGTATCTTGACAGTATCTCTCAAAATTCGCCCTCCAATGCAAGTAGTTAAGCGCAAACTGGAGCTCAGCCTGGGGAGGTGAGTAGGATCTGCTTAGACAGAGAAGAACATTCACGGGGGGAAGTGAGGCACACAGAAAAGGTTCACACGGGCTCATAAAAAAATGTATCTTTGAGGCTGTCACTTGAAATGTACCCTCAACTACAGCTAGACTCCATGTTTAATTTTCCGTTCACAAGACTGGCCCTTTCTGTGTGTCATGCTATGCGTCTTGGCTGATTCTTGTTAGCTCCTGTCAGAATAGTAGTTAGACCACTACCGTCCACTTACCACACCCCTTCACTTCACCAACCCAACTTTCTTTTTTTTATTTTTTAATTTTTTTTTAACGTTTATTTATTTTCGAGACAGAGAGAGACAGAGCATGAACAGGGGAGGGGCAGAGAGAGGGAGACACAGAATCGGAAACAGGCTCCAGGCTCTGAGCCATCAGCCCAGAGCCCGACGCGGGGCTCGAACTCACGGACCTGAGCCCAAGTCGGACGCTTAACCGACTGAGCCACCCAGGCGCCCCAACCCAGCTTTCTAAATCTGCTTCATCATCAGACTTTGCATAGCCGCCGACAACCACTCATTCTTTGCCTAGCAACCTTACCACCCATACGTTTAAAGCCAAAGACCATGCACCCGTCTTCCCCAAAGTCATTCTGATACTAGCAATATTTACAATCGACAGAAATGGCAGCACAGAGTTTAACTGCCTGCAATTGTGGGGCTTGAGATCCATAAACCTACCACCATCCTACTTTCTACATGCATATCCCACCGACATAGTTTCGAGATCACCTATCAGTGAAGGTTAAGCAGCCGAGAAAAGGTCCAACTCGCTTCAATACTTCCATTATACCAAGCTCCTAAGATTTCAAACAACCGTTCTAATTAGGGGGCCCTCTGGATAGGATTTGTACCAACCCTCACTGCTAAACATTATTGGCATTTTTGCTCCATCCCAACGGAGATGTTTGGCCTTCATACAGCACACAAAAGTCCACGAAAAAAAAACAAAACTATGCTTAGGATCCCAATTTTGCCTGAAGCCACGTACTTCAGGATTGGGCTTTTCTTATGGCCCTAAAACAAAAATCAATGTCACCTGTACCTGGTGTTCCCTATGAAAATGGGATTCCCATTCAATCCTGCTCACACCGGGGTTTCCTATGACTATATATCAATCTCAAGAAGCACCATTCCCTTCAACCTCACTTTGGCAAAAGCATAGACGTGACCCTATTTTCATTCCCTTTTGGGGAATAGGTCACATCGTTGGGAGTTGCAGGCTTTTCAACCAGAGTCACTGCCATCAATAGACAAAATCAAGTCACACAGAACTATCAACGAACGTCTAAGACTTTATCTAATGTTGCCCAAGGTTTTGAGGCATTATATCTATGAAACAGGGATCACGATTCTTTGACCTGTATGTATGGTACAAATCCCTAACTTATTTTCATGGCTGGCTGGGAACCAACTTCCAAGTTAAGCTAATTTTACTAATGGGTGTGTTTTCTCCTTGTTTGCCTCTTAAAATATTTCAGTAATGTAGTTCCCTACTATTATACTTGTTTTGTAATATTTTATTTTATTGTGGTAAGAACATTCAACATGAGATATACCCTCTTAACAGATTCTTACTGTACAATGTAGTATTCTTGTTTCTGAGCACAACGTTGCACAGCAGATCTATAGAAGATATTCATCTTGCATATCCACTAAGGCTAACATATCTGCACAGTTCCACCGAAACACCTTGAGATGCCTGAGCATCACAGGGCCAATAGTAGTAACTATGTTTTCTCAGGGCACCTGGGTGGCTTGGTGGTTAAGCATCTGGCTCTTGATTTTGGCTTAGGTCGTGATCTCACGCTTCATAAGATCGAGCCCCATGCCAGGCTCTGCACTCACATTGAGGAGCCTGCCTGGGATTCTCTCTCTCTCTCTCTCTCTCTCTCTCTCTGTCTCCCTCTGCTCCTCCCCTGAATGTGTCCATGTGCATGCTCTCTTGCTCTCTCAAAATGAGTATAGTTTAAGTCTATTTATTTTGAGAAAGAGAGAAGGAATGCGCAAGTGAGGGGCAGAGAGAGAGAGAATCCCAAGCAGGCTCTGAACTATCAGCCTGGAGCCCAATGTGGGGCTCTAACTCATGAATCACAATACCATGACCTGAGCTGAAAATAGGAGTCCAACACTTAACCGACTGAGCCAGGCTCCCCAATGAATAAACATTTTATAACTATATTTTCTTAGGTATGTGGAATTAGGAGGTATTAGACCCAGGGAAACCACCCACCCTGGATTAACTAATTCCAAGCAATAACAAATTGCCTACTAGCAAAGCTTTGATATGCAAGTGAACCAGTCCCTGACTCCACATCCCCAACACCCTTTCAAGCCACCTCGACAGCCCAGGACTCAATTCCCTGCCCTAATCACTACTGGGCAAAGTACCAGACAACTGGAGACCATCCTATAGCCCGCAGTCCACAAAAACTCTGCAACTCTCCAATAATAGCTTGTACACCTTGCTTACCTTGTTTAGCATTCCTTCCCGAGAAAATCTCCATTAATGCTCCTGCCTGCAGTCTCCCTACCCCCTCTCTCTGCTAATCATGCAAACTCCTTCCCCAGTGGCCTTTCCAGCCAGCCTGCCATCTGTTTCTAAGGGACGTTGGTGAGTGTAATGAAAATATTTTCATTCACGGCAATCACTTTATGTCCATGTCTCTTATGATTTCTCCTCAAAACAAGTCCACGGTACATTATTAGAACAATTGGTGCAGGCAGCAACGACGTTACACACGAGAAAGAGACAACATCTCTTTCAACTGTTTGGACACATCAGCTAAAGCGAGCAGCCATGGTCACTGCCTAAAGGGCGCGTTGGTTGTTGACATGCTTACTGCGTGATGACTACTGAACTGTGTTCTTTTATCAGGTGTTGCCATGATTTCCCAGACTAAAATTGGAGAGCTCAAAGGGCTGAGTGCTTTTTGGCACTTGCACAGCCGCTCACGAAGCCTCCGCAATACAGCGTCTCCTAACATACCACATAGAGTGCCTCCAAGAGTGTCCGGTAGGCTAGAGTGTTGGCTCTGGAATCGTATTAAGTTCTTTTCTGGGCATAGTGGTATGAAGGCAAAATTCACGAGCGGGAGAATTTTGGAAAATTCCCAAACATGTAGATTTACACCAGACCCCGGAACAAACACATTAACCAAAGAGGAAATCAAAACAAATCAAAAAGTACCCAGAAACAAACAAATAAACACAAAAACAATGAAGATTGTAAGATAAAGCAAAAGGAGTTCTCAGCATAATGTTTTATTAAAAATGGCATTAAGAATGAACAGGGGCGCCTGCATAGCTCAGTTGGTAAAGCCTCCAACGGTTGATATCAGCTCAGGTCATGACCCACAGTTCCTGGGTTCGAGCCCCACATCCACTTCTGCACTGACAGAGCTGAGCCTGCTTGGGATTCTCTCTCTCTCTGCCTCTCTCTCTCTGCCCCTGCTCTCCGTCTCTCTCAAAATAAATAAACTTTAAAAAAAGGAAAAGAATGAAGAGAGATCACAAATAACACTCTAACATGAACAACAGGGAAAAACAGAAAAACAACCCCCAACACCAAATATTAGCAGTAGGTACAAAAATAATATCGCAGCAGAAATCAGTGAAATAGACAATGAAAGGACAAAAGAAAAGATCAACGAAATAAGAGTTCCCTTCCTAAGAAACTGAAAAAACTTGACAAGTTTTAGTTAAACTAACCAAGACAAAGGAGGGAGGACCCCAATTAATAAAATCTAAACGGAAGAGGAGACGTTTCGACGCCTACCATGGAAACGCAAAGCACCAGAAGAGACGACTACGACAATTACCTGCCAGCGAAGGAAAGAGCCTGGCAGAAGCAGTTAAAGCCTAAGCGTGTGCCTCTCCTTTACGTCGCTTTGCCCGCTGCCTCTCCAGAAATCCCCCGTACTGACTGCACCCGCAGTGCCCTCTGCCCTCTGCCCTCTGCCCTCTGCCTGCTGACCCCAGGCTGCTTCCCTCCCGGCCCCGCCGGCCCTGCCACGGCTCCTGTTTGGGGGAGAAGGAGCAAATACGAGCTTCTTCCTTCAGGGCCATCATTTCCCTGTCGGTATCCCACTGTTTCCGCTCAGAACAGTCCGCAGGCCACGTATGGAGGCCCACGGGCTGGCGGCATCGAGGATCACCCCACGCAGCCCAGGACGCACAGCCTGGGACTGGCCCTGCTCACCAACGCGACCCCACGGCGGCGGCCACGGCCTGGAGGGAAACGCTGCTGGTGGCGCACTTGCACTTGATGGCTGCCGCGCGGTGTCGCCTTTGATCGGGGTGGCTAAGATCCTCCAGACTAAACTGGGGGGAGCTCCAAAAGGGGAGTCCTCCCAAGCTGCCCCCAAGAGTGCTGGGAGGAGGGCAAACCCGCACAGCCCCGCACGGGACCCAGCTGAGGCTCAAATACGCCGTGTGTTATGGCTCCAGGTGCCGCCTAGGAGCGCCTCTGGGGCTGAGGAGCACGGTCGTGGTGCCATCAGGCTGCACGGTGTGACCTACCAGGGGCCACCGCGGAGGCAGAACACTCCGTGACCCTTGCTAGGATCGTGAGATGGACATTGCTGGGATCATAGCAATAGATACAGGGACCCTCTGCCTGAGACCTCACTACGGGAAGAGACTGCCCTTCCCTCCAAACATAGAGGAGAGCCCTGGCAGTGATGGAAAAGTGCTAAGAGGAAACCAAGGGGATTCTGGTTAAAGCAACAGAACAGGATTCTTGCTAAACACGGGACACGGTGATCAGATGTGGAAAGCAGGGCTTCAGCTCAAAGCTGAACTAGCAGGGTTCTTGTTAAAAGTGGATTTTACAAGGACTTGCACAAATGACACTAGGAAAAAATTCCAGAAACTGTCTAAGGTATGGCAAACAAAAAACTGTCACAGAGGAGGCAGAGGTACAGTGCGCAGTATAGAGCACTGAGGTGCTAAGGGTTGCTCCCCAGGGAGGACACCACCTAAAGTGGGGTGCATGGTCCCCCCTACTGCTGCGTACAATGCAGAGATTGTCACCATGTGTAGAGAGGTGGTTCAGTGTGAAACACACAGATCCACCTTACGGAAAACAAATGTTCACCCACACTCATTCAGATGGTGAGATAGGCTTTATTAAGGACTTCAGCGATAGGTATAGGGACCTCTGCCATCAGGGTTCATGCTGGGGGAGAAACTGGCTCAGCTCCAAATACACCCTCAGCAATCCTTACTACAGAACTTGGACTATTTAATGAGTTTTCTTTAGCCGCTGTGCTTGTGACAATTTCTTACACAGCAATAAAACAAATTACAGTGATCAATGTGACATCTATTATTATATTTATTACACAAGCAATACACAAATATTATCCTTATAAAGTTTAAAATTTTGACCTATGAGACTATATCAGGGTTTAAAACTTTTGCACTTCAATGCAAGAATCAACCGAATAAAAGACAAATGACAGAAAAGGAGGGAGGGTACCTGGCTGCCTCAGTCAGTGGAGGATGCAACTCTGGATCTTGTGGTCAAGAGTCCAAGCGCCACGTTGGGTGTAGAGAGTACTTTTTTAAAAATGTTGGAATGGTCAGAAAGGAGAACATAATTGGGAAACATATCTGATAAGAAGATTCCTGTTCAGCACATTTCAGGGACTTCTACAACTCAAAAAGGTCAAAACAAATAGCCCCATTAAAATATGGGCAGTAGATTCAATGGACATTTCTCAAAGATGCTTTAAATTGCCAACAATTTATGAAAAAAACGTATGAAAAACGCATATGAAAAAACACCCAACATCGCTAATCAGAGAAATGCATATCAAAACCACAATAAGAGGCTCCTGGGTGCCTCAGTCTGTTGAGCACCTGATTTTGGCTCAGGTCATGATCTTGAGGTTCCTGAGTTCAGACTCCACACCAGGCTCATTGAGATCAGCGCTGAGCCTACTTTGGATCCTCTGTCCCCCTCTCCGTCTGCCCCTCCCCTGCCCATGCGCTCACTCGCTCACTCTCTCTGGCTCTCTCTCACTCTCCCTCTTTCAGAAATAAATAAACGTTAAAAAAAAAAAATAGACAACCAGGGGCACCTAGGTGGCTTAGTCAGTTAATCATCCGACTTCAGCTCAGGTCATGATCTCACTGTTTGTGAGTTCAAGCCCTGCATCAGGCTCTGAGCCTGGAGCCTACCTCAGATTCTGTGTCTCCGTCTCTATCCTCCCCTCCCCTGCTCACGCGCTCTCTCTCTCAAAACTAAACATTTAAATTTTTTTTAAAGATAAGCACAATGATATATCTTCTCACATGTATCAGCATGACCACTATCAAAAGAACAAAAAAATGACAGTTGTTGCGGGGGGTAGGGAACTGAGAGGTAGGAACATTAGAGCGCTGTTGACATAAATGATAATTATGTACCCCTGGTAGAAAACGGTATAGAGACCACTCAAAATTATGAAAAGAGGGAGTATCACATGATCCAGGAATCCCACTTGTGGTATTATCCAGAACTACTAAAAGTAGAGTCTGAAAGATATTTGGTCCCCCCTGTTCATCGCAACATTGTTCACAATTGCCAAAGGATGAATCTATCCCAAATGTCAATTGCTAGATGAGTGGAAAGAGAAAATGGGGTGTAAGCATACACTGGAATACTAGGGCAGCCTTGGGGAGGGGGTGCCTTTTCCCGTGCTACAGGGTGAGCGCACATAGAGGACATTATGCTCAGCACAGTACCCCAGGCAAAGAAAGACAAACACCGCATGTCCCACGTGGATACAGTAGAGGGCTATTGGTAAGATCGCCAGTACAAAGAATGGAGAATGGTGTCCCCGCACGGTGGTACCACAGTATGGCTTCCCACAGAGTGCCACTGTTACGGGGCAGTCCACCCAGTGACACTTGTTAGGGATGGTAATGTGGCCTTCACTCAGAAGCACTGCAGTAGGTACAGGGACCTCTGCAACCGGGCTTTACAGCGGGGTGGACAGGACTCAACTCCGAATATAGCAACACCACGTGTGCAATTGTCGCCAAGGGGCAGGATTGAGGACAGTGGATCAGTAAAAAAATTTTAAGAGAAAACATCGAGGATAAAGAGGATTCTGCATAAACCAGCTCTGAGGATTCTTCTGAAAGACGGGTTGAGGTGATCAGACATGAGTGGAAGATGGTAAGGATAATGACCCGAATGAATATCCATCCATGTGATCAGAAGTGAATGGTGAAGATTCTGGGGAAACAGACTTAGCAAGGTGAGAGTTAATACTCCATTTGAATGGGAAGTGCACAGAGAGTCTATGAGAAAGTTCACGTGCCTGACCCAGATGGTGAAACAAAGAATCCTCATCATCAAACAGCTCCCGGAAAGGCCTGGAAATGCTGAAGGCAGTTGCAGTACGGAACCAAGGTACAATGCCGCTTAAGGAACCACCAAGGGGCGCAGGTGCCCTGCGATTTCCTGACTCACGGAGTCAGCACAGTTGCTGAGGTGTAAGGTGCCCCATGGTGCCAGGATGCGGTGCATCACAATAGACCTGTTAAAGGAAAAGGTATTCAATGACCCTTGTTAAGATGGGAATCCAAACTTTATTCAGGACTTATCATTAGTTATATGGACCTCTCCAACTGGGAACTTACAGTGCAGGACAGACTGGGACCAACAACAAATACAACATAAGAAGGTGGACATTTGGAGACAAGGAGCCCGTGGGACACCGCATGGAAATTACTACGAGGAACATCAGAGGAAAGGGGGGTTCTGGCTAATCCCATCTAACAGGAGGCTTGCTGAAGACAGAAGGGGGTGACCAAATATCACCCGGGAGATGGGGAAGAGTGACGATCCTGATCGCAAACCCAGGGTGCTCAGATGCGGACATTTCAGTGAAAATTTCTTAGCAGGATTTGCTCCTACTTGGATTTTACCAAGAAGTGCACAGCTGACCCAGGAGAAGCTTCAGGAAGCTGAATGTAGTTCGGGAAAGAATCTTTGTTACCAAAGCCTACCCTGGTCCCGGGCCGCTCCACGCTAGGGAGAACCATCCCGCGTATGGTACCACCTCCCGAACCGCGGGGTGGCGCCGAGGAGGACGCAGTGCAGTGCTGAGGGACGGAGCCAGGTAAGGCGCTGCACGTGACGCGGGGCAGGGGCAGAGGTACAGAGCAGCAGTGCGTTCCAGAGCCACCTGTTCTGCACAGAACTCAGTAATGAAAAAAAATACATAATGACACGCGTTCAGATGGTCAGAAAAGCCTTATTCCGTTCCTTCGCAATACACAGGGCGACCTCTGCCATTGTGACTTGCAACTGGGGAGGACACGGGCTCATCTCCAAATCGACCCCGGGCACTTCTGACTACAGAACTTGTACAAATAAATGGGTTGCGTTTAAGCCACTGTGTGTGTGTGCCAGTTTGTAACTATTAGAAAACTGTTACAGTAGGGTCGCCTGGGTGGCTTAGTCCGCAAAGTGTTCAACTCTTGATCTCAGCTCAGGTCATGATCTCAGGGTCCTGAGTTCAAGTTCACCATTGGGCTCCTTGCTGGGTGAAAAGCCTACTTAATAAAAGAAAAAGTGGGGCACGTGGGTAGCTCTGTGGGTTAAGCCTTGGTCGTCAGCTCCAATTCCAATCTCCCAGTTCCTGAGTTGGAGCCCCGCTTCAAGCTCACTGCTGTCAGCGCAGAGCCCACATTGGATCCTCTTTTCCCCCTTCTCTGCCCCTCCCCTGGTGTTCTCTCTCTCTCTCTCTCTTTCAAAAATAATTTTTTTTTTTTTTTAAATTTTTTTTTTTTTCAACGTTTTTTATTTATTTTTGGGACAGAGAGAGACATAGCATGAACGGGGGAGGGGCAGAGAGAGAGGGAGACACAGAACCGGAAACAGGCTCCAGGCTCCGAGCCATCAGCCCAGAGCCTGACGCGGGGCTCGAACTCACGGACCGCGAGATCGTGACCTGGCTGAAGTCGGACGCTTAACCGACTGCGCCACCCAGGCGCCCCTCAAAAATAATTTTTTTAAAAAAAAAGAGGGGCACCTGGGTGGCTTGGTTGGTTAAGGTTTTGACTTGATTTGGCTCATGTTATGGCCTCACAGTTCATCAGTAGAGCCTGCGCTGGCAGGGTGAAGCCTATTTGGGAATATCTCCTCCCTCTCCCTCTGCCCCTCCCTGGCATGCACTCGCTCTCGGTCTCTCTCTCTCAAAATAAATAAATAAACTTAAAATTTTTTTAAACAATAAAAAAGTAAAGAAAAAAAGAAAAACTATTATAGCAATCAATGTGAAATCAATTAGCCTATTTACTACACAAGCAATACACAAATGTGCCCTTATAATTTTAATTTTTTTTTTTTTTCAACATTTTTAATTTATTTTTGGGACAGAGAGAGACAGAGCATGAACGGGGGAAGGGCAGAGAGAGAGGGAGACACAGAATCGGAAACAGGCTCCAGGCTCCGAGCCATCAGCCCGGAGCCTGACGCGGGGCTCGAACTCACGGACCGCGAGATCGTGACCTGGCTGAAGTCGGACGCCCAACCGACTGCGCCACCCAGGCGCCCCTGTGCCCTTATAATTTTAGGCAAAAGTGACTACAACAAATTTTAAAACTTCTGCAGGTCAAGGTAAGCAATCAATAGATAAAGGCAACTCACAGACTGGGGGATAATAATTGCAAGTCATATGGCTCATGAAAGGTTTCCTGTCCAGCACATTTGAGGAACTTCTACTACTCAAAAAGAAGAAAACAAACAACCTGACTAAAATATAGGCAGATATTTGGATAAACATTTCCCCAAAAAGGGTATAAATATGGCTAACAAGTGTATGAAAATTAGGCCAACACCATTAATCATCAGAGAAATGCACATCAAAACACCGCGAGACAAGCCTCACATGTATGAGGACGGCCATTATCAAAGGAATAGAAAATAACAATTGTGCTGGGGAAATGGGCAGGTTGGGACACATGAGCCCCTGGCATGAATGTAAATAGTGCTCCAAGATAGAAAACAGTATGGAGGTTACGCAAAAACACAAAAGGGATAATATAATATGATCCAGGAATCCCACTTGCAGTATTCATCTAAAACTAATCAAAGTACGATCTTAAAGATCGTACTTTGATCTTTAAGTATGATCAATTTGAACCTCCATTTTCATCACAGGATTATTCACTGCTGCCAAGTGATAGAACTAATCCATGTGTCCATCCCTAGATGAATGGACACAAAAAATGGAATGTATACATATAAGGAATACCGTGCAGCCTAAGAAACAAAAATTCTGACACATACAACTACATGAATGGACGTCAAGGACATCATGCTAAGAGAAATAAGCCAGTGTCAAAAAAGGAAATATGGGGGCGCCTGGGTGGCTCAGTTGGTTGGGCAGCCGACTTCGGCTCGGGTCATGATCTCGCGGTCCGTGACTTCGAGCCCCGCATCGGGCTCTGTGCTGACAGCTCAGAGCCTGGAGCCTGTTTCGGATTCTGTGTGTGTGTCTCTCTCTCTCTCTGACCCTCCCCCGTTCATGCTCTGTCTTTCTCTGTCTCAAAAATAAATAAACGTTAAAAAAAAATAAAAAAAAAAGAAAATATGATCTGTATTATATAATGCCACTATTTAAGTATCTAACATAGAAGTTTTGGAAACAATGGTAGAATGGCAGTTACCAAAGGCTAGGGAAGGAGAGAAGACATATCACTGTATTGATTGTGGGGTTTCAAAAATGCAGGATAAAACACTGAGGTAACTTTTCAACATGAAATAATTTTACTTAACACGAAATGTACTTAAAAATGTTCAGATGAGGGCACCTGGGTGGCTCAGTCGGCACAAGTCATGATCTTGCAGTTTGTGAGTTCAACCCCACATCGGTTTCTGTGCTGACATCTCAGAACCTGGTGCCTGCCTCAGATTCTGTCTATCCCTCTCTCTCTCTCTCTCTGCCCCTCCCTGCTCGAGTTCTGCCTCTAAAAAAATAAAGCGTTAAAAAAATGGTTAAGATGATAGTTAACAAAAATTAAGTATTTTTTCACAAAAAAAATCCTCAAAAAAGGCATAAATGTCAAGGGGGGAAAGGAAATCATAGGGTCTGTCTCTTGGGCTCTCAGCTATGGCTCACAGTCTAGGGGAAGCAGCAATTTCCATGTAGCACAATATCACAAACATTTAAGACTGACTGAGAGATCCTCCCCCAAAGATGCCAGAATACAGTGTCTCTTACCTTCCCACACTGGGTGCCTCCTCGGTGCGGTGCGTGATGGGCTAGATGTCAATCTGGAATCATATTGCGTTCTTCTTGGGGCACAGTCATATGAAGACAGAAAATATTACCAGGAGAAAAACAGAAAACTTAACAAACCTCTAGAAATCGTACCTCAACTCCAGAACAACCAACAGGTGCGGCAAGTAAACCAAAGGGAAGACAAATTATCTTGACACAATCAGAAATGAAAATACCTCATAACAAAGTGTATGAGATGCAGTAAAAGCAGTTCCCAGAAGACATTTGTTAAATTTTTAAGTCTATTTATTTATTTTGAGAGTGACAGAGATAGCACAAGTGGGGGAGGAGCAGAGACAGAGGGAGAGACAGAAGCTTAAGCAAGCTCTGCGCTGCCAGCGCAGAGCCCAACGTGGGGCTGGAACCCACGAACCGGGAACCCATGACCTGAGCCAAAACCAAGAGTCACACCCTGAAATGACTGACCCACCCAGGCGCCCCGATATTTGTACTGAAAAGTACTAAATAAACAACAAAGAAAGATCTCAACTAACAACCTACATGTACCCTCGGGAACAAATAATGTGACAATCTACTGAAATTAGCAGTAGGAAGGAAGTAATGTGGGTGGAGCAGATATCTAGAAACTATAGATGAAGAACAATGGGAAGAACAACGACATAAGAGTTCCCTTCCTAAGAAAATGAAAAAAACTTGACAAGTTTTAGTTAAACTAACCAAGACAAAGGAGGGAGGACCCCAATTAATAAAATCTAAACGGAAGAGGAGACGTTTCGACGCCTACCATGGAAACGCAAAGCACCAGAAGAGACGACTACGACAATTACCTGCCAGCGAAGGAAAGAGCCTGGCAGAAGCAGTTAAAGCCTAAGCGTGTGCCTCTCCTTTACGTCGCTTTGCCCGCTGCCTCTCCAGAAATCCCCCGTACTGGCTGCACCCGCAGTGCCCTCTGCCCTCTGCCCTCTGCCTGCTGACCCCAGGCTGCTTCCCTCCCGGCCCCGCCGGCCCTGCCGCGGCTCCTGTTTGGGGGAGAAGGAGCAAATACGAGCTTCTTCCTTCAGGGCCATCAGTTTCCTGTCGGTATCCCACTGTTTCTGCTCAGAACAGTAGCAGGCCACGTATGCAGGCCCACGGGCTGGCGGCATCGAGGATCACCCCATGCATCCCAGGACGCACAGCCTGGGACTGGCCCTGCTCACCAACGCGACCCCAGGGCGGCGGCCACGGCCTGGAGGGAAACGCTGCTGGTGGCGCACTTGCACTTGATGGCTGCCGCGCGGTGTCGCCTTTGATCGGGGTGGCTAAGATCCTCCAGACTAAACTGGGGGGAGCTCCAAGAGGGGAGTCCTCCCAAGCTGCCCCCAAGAGTGCTGTGAGGAGGGCAAAACCGCACAGCCCACCACGGGACCCAGCTGAGGCCCAAATACGCCGTGTGCTATGGCGCCAGGTGCCGCCTAGGAGGGCCGCTGGGACTGAGGAGCAGGGTCGTGGTGCCATCAGGCTGCACGGTGTCGCCTACCACGAGCCACCGCAGAGGCAGAATACTCCGACCCTTGCTAGGATCGTGAGATGGACATTGCTGGGATCATAGCAATAGATACAGGGACCCTCCGCCTGGGACCTCACTTGGGGGGGTGGGGAGACCGCCCTTCTCTCCAAACACAGTGCAGCAAGGGGGAAATATGCCTACAGAGCAGAGCCCTGGCAGTGATGGAAAAGTGCTTAAGAGGAAAACAAGGGGATTCTGGTTAGAACAGGTCAGAACAGGATTCTTGCTAAACACAGGACAGCTGCTACCCAACATATTTCAGGAACTTTTACAACTCAGCAAGATCACGACGACATACGGATCCATTAAAATATGGGCACACTCTCTCTCTGCCTCTCCCTGGCTCAAACTCTGTCTCTGTCTCTCTCTCTCTCAAAAATAAATAAACGTTAAAAAAAATTAAAAGAAAAAAACGCCTGGGTGGCTCAGTCGGTTAGGCGTCCAACTTCAACTCAGGTCATGATCTCACAGTTCCTAGGTTCGAGCCCCGCATCGGGGCTGTCAGCACAGAGCCTGGATCGGCTTTAGATCCTGTGGCTCCCTATTTCTCTGCCTCTCCCCAGATCACACTCTGTCTCTCTCTGTCTCTCAAAAATAATTAAACATTTTTAAAAAATTTAAAAAAATAGGGGCGCCTGGGTGGCGCAGTCGGTTAAGCGTCCGACTTCAGCCAGGTCACGATCTCGCGGTCCGTGAGTTCGAGCCCCGCGTCGGGCTCTGGGCTGATGGCTCAGAGCCTGGAGCCTGCTTCCGATTCTGTGTCTCCCTCTCTCTGCCCCTCCCCTGTTCATGCTCTGTCTCTCTCTGTCCCAAAAATAAATAAAAAACGTTGAAAAAAAAATTTTTTTTTAAAAAAAATTAAAAAAAATAAAATATGGGCAGTAGATTCAACAGATATTTTCCCAAGAAGGTATACAAATTACCAACAAGCATATGAAAAGATGCCCAGCATCGCTAATCTTAAGGGAAATGCATATCAAAACCACAATGATCTGTTAACTCACATGTCAGCATGACCACTAAAAAGGAACAAAAAAATGACAATTGATGGGAGGGTGCAGAATTGAGAGATAGGGACACAAGAGCACTCTTGGTATGAGTGTTAATTATGTACCCATGACAGAAAATAGTAGACAGTTTGCTCAAAATTATAAAAGGAGGGAAGATCACATGACCCAAGAATCCCACCTGTGGTATTAGCCAGAACTACTAAAACTAGTGTCTGGAACATTATTAGACCCCTGTGTTCATCATAACATTGTTCACAACCACCTAGAGATGGATCTATCCCAAATATCAGTCGCTAGATGAATGGAGAGAGAAAATGGGGTGTATGCATACACTGGAATACTAGGGCAGCCTTGGGGGGGGGGTGCCTTTTCCCGTGCTACAGTGTGAGCGCACATAGAGGACAGTTTGCTCAGCACAGTACCCCAGGCACAAGAAAGACAAATACTGCATGTCCCACGGGGATACAGTACAGCGGTATTGGTAGAATCGCCAGTGGTGCCCAGGTAGGGTGGTGCCATGGTGTGGTTTCCCACAGAGTGCCACGGTTATAGGGCAAGTACACTAATGACACTTCTTAGGGATTGTAATGTGGTCTTCAGGTACAGGGACTTCTGCAATTGGGCTTTACACAGGGGTGGGGGGTGGACAGGACTCAACTCTGAGTATGGCAACACCACGTGTGCAATTGTAGCCAAGGGGCAGGATGGAGGACAGTGCATTGATCAAAAATTCCTAAGAGCTAATATCAAGGATAAAGAAGGTTCCGGATAAACCAGCTTGAGAATTCTTGCTGAAGACATGTCCAGGTGATCAGACCTGAATGGGGGATGGTAAGAATGATGAACCCGATGAGATATCCATGCAAGTGATCAGAAGAGGAGGGTGCAGGTCCTGGGGAAACAGATCTATCAAGGTGGGAGTTACAACTCCATTTGACAATGAAGTGCACAGAAAGTCTAAGAGAAAGGTCATGTGCCTGACCTGGGTGGTGAAACAAAGAATCCACGTCACCACGCAGTGCCTGGAAAGGCCTGGAAGTGCCCAGGTACAGCGGCAGTCCGGCACCGGGGGTGGTACTAACATACGGTACCGAGGTACGATGCCGCCTACGGAACCACCGAGGGGCGCGGGTGCCGCACGGCATCTGAAGCTGCTCGCTCACGGACTCAGCACAGTTGCTGAGGTGTGTTGTCGCCTAAGGCAGCGGAATGTAGTGCATCACAATAGCCCCGTTAAGGGAAAGGAGTATTTAAAGACCCTCGCTAGGACAGGAATGCAAACTAACCAGGACTTAGCATTAGTTATAAGGACCCCTCCAACTGGGAACTTACAGTGCAGGACAGACTGGGACCAACAACAAATACAGCATGAGCAGATGGACATTTGGAGACAAGGAGCCCGTGGGACACCGCATGGAAATTACTACGAGGAACATCAGAGGAAAGGGGGGTTCTGGCTAATCCCATCTAACAGGAGGCTTGCTGAAGACAGAAGGGGGTGACCAAATATCACCCGGGAGATGGGGAAGCGTGACGATCCTGATCGCAAACCCAGGGTGCTCAGATGCGGACATTTCAGTGAAAATTTCTTAGCAGGATTTGCTCCTACTTGGATTTTACCAAGAAGTGCACAGCTGACCCAGGAGAAGCTTCAGGAAGCTGAATGTAGTTCGGGAAAGAATCTTTGTTACCAAAGCCTACCCTGGTCCCGGGCCGCTCCACGCTAGGGAGAACCATCCCGCGTATGGTACCACCTCCCGAACCGCGGGGTGGCGCCGAGGAGGACGCAGTGCAGTGCTGAGGGACGGAGCCAGGTAAGGCGCTGCACGTGACGCGGGGCAGGGGCAGAGGTACAGAGCAGCAGTGCGTTCCAGAGCCACCTGTTCTGCACAGAACTCAATAATGAAAAAAAATACGTAATGACACGCGTTCAGATGGTCAGAAAAGCCTTATTCCGTTCCTTCGCAATACACAGGGCGACCTCTGCCATTGTGACCTGCAACTGGGGAGGACACGGGCTCATCTCCAAATCGACCCCGGGCACTTCTGACTACAGAACTTGTACAAATAAATGGGTTGTGTTTAAGCCACTGTGTGTGTGTGCCAGTTTGTAACTATTAGAAAACTATTACAGTAGGGTCGCCTGGGTGGCTTAGTCCGCTAAGTGTTCAACTCTTGACATCAGCTTAGGTCATGACCTCGGGGTCCTGAGTTCAAGTTCAGCATTGGGTTCTGTGCTGGGCATGAAGCCTACTTAAAAAAAAAGAAATGAGAGGCACCTGGGTGGCTCGATGGGTTGAGTCTCCAACCTTGGCTCACCTCATGATCTTCTGATTCGTGAGTTCGAGCCCCACATCAGGCTCTGTGCTGTCAGTGCAGCACCCACTTCAGGTCCTCTGTTCCCCTCTCTCTGCTCCTTTCTTGTGTGTGTTCTCTGTCTCTGTCTCTGTCTCTGTGTCTGTCTCTCTCTCAAAAATAAACATTTTTAAAAAGCGGGGGGCAACTTGGAGGCTCGATTGGTCAAGCGTGTGATTTTGTCTCAGATCATGATCTCATGATCATGAGTTCATGAGTTCATGAGTTCAAGCCTTGCATTGGGCCCTGCACTGACAATGAAGAACCTGCTTGGGATTCTCTCTCCCTCTCTCTCTATCTCAGCCCCTACCCCACTTGTATGCATGTGTGCTTTTTCTCTCTCTCAAAAATACATAAATAAATAACTTTAAAAAAAAAAGAAACAAAAACCTTGACCAGTACAACTGCATGAATGAACCTCACGGACATCATGCTAAGAGATATAAGCCAGTGTCAAAAAAGAAAACGTGGTCTGTATTGTATGATGCCATTCGTTTGAAGTATCTAAAGTAGACAAAACTCCTGGAAATGATGGTAATTGGCAGTGACCAAAGGCTTCGAAGAAGAGAGGAGATATTATTGTATTGAATATAGGGTTTCAGATGTGCAAGGTAAAAAATATTTACGCAAGTTTTCAACACAAAATGAACATACTTAATACTATATGTACACTTCAAAATGGTTAAGATGATAGTTAACAAAAATTAAGTATTTTTCGCAAAAAATCCTTAAGAAAAAGTAAAATTGACCCAGGTGGGGGAGAAGTGTTTCATAGACTGTGTCTCTTGGGCTCTCAGCTATGGCTCACTGTCTAGGGGAAGCAGCAATTTCCAAGTAGCACAATTTCCTAAGATTGAAGACTGACTGAGAGATCCTCATGGTCATACAGGGAGCCACACCCCAAGATGCCACAATAGAGTGTCTCCTACCTCCCCACAATGAGCGCCTGCACGGGTGCGCAATGGGCTAGATGTCAATCTGGAATCATATTGCGTTCTTTTCAGGCCACAGTGGTATGAAGACAGTAATTATTACCAGGAGAAAAACAGAAAAGTTGACAAACCTCTAGAAATCGTACCTCAACTCCAGAACAACCAACGGGTGTCGCAAGTAAACCAAAGGGAAGACAAATTATCTTGACACAATCAGAAATGAAAATACCTCATAACAAAGTGTATGAGATGCAGTAAAAGCAGTTCCCAGAAGACATTTGTTAAATTTTTAAGTCTATTTATTTATTTTGAGAGTGACAGAGATAGCACAAGTGGGGGAGGAGCAGAGACAGAGGGAGAGACAGAAGCTTAAGCAAGCTCTGCGCTGCCAGCGCAGAGCCCAACGTGGGGCTGGAACCCACGAACCGGGAACCCATGACCTGAGCCAAAACCAAGAGTCACACCCTGAAATGACTGACCCACCCAGGCGCCCCGATATTTGTACTGAAAAGTACTAAATAAACATCAAAGAAAGATCTCAACTAACAACCTACATGTACCCTCGGGAACAAATAATGTGACAATCTACTGAAATTAGCAGTAGGAAGGAAGTAATGTGGGTGGAGCAGATATCTAGAAACTATAGATGAAGAACAATGGGAAGAACAACGACATAAGAGTTCCCTTCCTAAGAAAATGAAAAAACTTGACAAGTTTTAGTTAAACTAACCAAGATAAAGGAGGGAGGACCCCAATTAATAAAATCTAAACGGAAGAGGAGACGTTTCGACGCCTACCATGGAAACGCAAAGCACCAGAAGAGACGACTACGACAATTACCTGCCAGCGAAGGAAAGAGCCTGGCAGAAGCAGTTAAAGCCTAAGCGTGTGCCTCTCCTTTACGTCGCTTTGCCCGCTGCCTCTCCAGAAATCCCCCGTACTGGCTGCACCCGCAGTGCCCTCTGCCCTCTGCCCTCTGCCTGCTGACCCCAGGCTGCTTCCCTCCCGGCCCCGCCGGCCCTGCCGCGGCTCCTGTTTGGGGGAGAAGGAGCAAATACGAGCTTCTTCCTTCAGGGCCATCATTTCCCTGTCGGTATCCCACCGTTTCCGCTCAGAACAGTCCGCAGGCCACGTATGGAGGCCCACGGGCTGGCGGCATCGAGGATCACCCCACACAGCCCAGGACACGCAGCCTGGGACTGGTCCTGCTCACCAATGCGACCCCAGGGCGGCGGCCACAGCCTGGAGGGAAACGCTGCTGGTGGCGCACTTGCACTTGATGGCTGCTGCGCGGTGTCGCCTTTGATCGGGGTGGCCTTGATCCCCCAGACTAAACTGGGGGGAGCTCCAAAAGGGGAGTCCTCCCAAGCTGCCCCCAGGAGGGCTGTGAAGAGCCCTGGCCTTGCACAGCCCCGCTCGGGACCCATCAGGGCCCAAACATGCCGGGTGTCGTGGCACAAAGTGCCCAGGTAGTGATGGAAAATTACTAAGAGGTATTTACTAAGAAGAAACTAAGGGCTAAAGCAACAAAGCAGGTTTCTTGCCAAACACAGGACATGGTGATCAGATCTGGAAAGCAGGGGTTCGGCTCAAAGCTTTCCTAGCAGGGTTCATGTTAAAAGTTAATTTTACTAGGACCTGCACAAATGAGCCTAGGAGAAAGTTCCAGAAACTGTCTAATATACAGCAAATGAAAAAACGTTGTCACAGAGGAGGCCAAGGTATGGCACGCAGTACAAAGCATTGAGGTGCTAGGCATTGCTCCCCAAGGAGGACACCACCTAAAGCGGGGTGCATGGTCCCCCCTACTGCTGCATACAATGTAGCTGTTGGTACCACGTGTAGAGAGGTGGTTCAGTGTGACACACACAGATCCACCTTATGGAAAACAAATGTTCACCTACATTCATTCAGATGGTGAGATAGGCTTTATTAAGGACCTCAACGATAGGTATAGGGACCTCTGCCATCAGGGTTCATGATGCGGGAGAGACTGGCTCAGCTCCAAATACACCCTCAGCAATCCTTACTACCGAACTTGGACTATTTAATGAGTTTAGTTTAGCCACTGTGCTTGTGACAATTTTTTACACAGCAATAAAAAAATTACAACAATTAATGCAAAATCTATTATTATCTTTATTACACAAGCAATACACAAATATTATCCTTATAAAGTTTGAAAAATTTGACCTATGTGACTGTATCAATCTTTAATACTTTTGCACTTCAATGCAAGAATCACCCAAATAAAAGGCAAATGACAGAAAGCAGAGAGGGTATCTGGCTGCCTCAGTCAGTGGAAGATGTGAATCTTGATCTTGTGGTCAAGTGTTCAAGCCCCATGTTGGATGCAGAGATTACTTTTAAAATGTTGGAGTGGTCAGAAAGGAGAACATAATTACAAATCATACATCTGATAGGAAGATTCCTGTCCAGCATATTTCGGGGACTTCTACAACTCAAAAAGGTCAAAACAAATAGCCCCATTAAAATATGGCCACTGGATTCAATAGACATTTCTCCGAAGATAGTTTACCAATTGCCAGAAGCATATGAAAAAACACCCAACATCCCTAATCAGAGAAATGCATATCAAAACCACATGAGGGCATCCTGGGTGGCTCAGTCTGTTGAGCACCCGATTTTGGCTCAGGTCATGATCTCATGTTTCATGAGTTCAGGCCCCATGTCAGTCTCCTTGAGATCAACGTGGAGCCTGCTTTGGATCCTCTGTCCCCCTCTCTGTCTGCCCCTACCCTACTCATGCGCTCTCTCTCTCTCAGAAATTAATAAACATTAAAAACAAAAAGGATAACCACAATGATATATTATCTCATGTATCAGCATGGCCACTATCAAAAGAACAAAAAATGATAATTGTTGGGATGGGAGGGAATTGAGAGCTAGGAACCTTAGAGAGCTGTTGGTGTGAATGATAATTATGCACCCCTGATAGAAAACAATATAGACACTACTCAAAATTATGAAAAGAGGGAGCATCACATGATCTAGGAATCCCACTTGTGGTATTATCCAGAACTACTAAAAGTATGTGGACCCCCATGTTTATCGCAACATTGTTCACAATCGCCTAGAGATGGATCTATCCCAAATGTCAGTTGCTAGATGAATGGAGAGAGAAAATAGGGTATATGCATACACTGGAATACTAGGCAGCCTTGCTGGGGGTGGGGAAGCCTTTTCCCATGCTACAGGGTGAGCGCACATAGAGGACATTTTGCTCAGCACAATACCCAAGGCACAAGACAGACAAATACTGCATGTCCCACAGGGATACAGTACAGCGGTATTGGTAGAATCGCCAGTGGTGCCCAGGTAGGGTGGTGCCATGGTGTGGTTTCCCACAGAGTGCCACGGTTATAGGGCAAGTACACTAATGACACTTCTTAGGGATTGTAATGTGGTCTTCAGGTACAGGGACTTCTGCAATTGGGCTTTACACGGAGGTGGGGGGTGGACAGGCCTCAGCTCTGAGTATGGCAACACCACGTGTGCAATTGTAGCCAAGGAGCAGGATGGAGGACAGTGCATTGATCAAAAACTCCTAAGAGTAGAGGTCAAGAATACAGAAGGTTCTGCATAAACCAGCTCTGAGGATTCTTGCTAAAGCCAGGGCAAGGTGATCAGACCTGAATGGAAGATGGTAAGGATGGTGACCCCAATGGATATCCATCCATGTGATCAGAAGTGGACGGTGGAGATTCTGGGGAAACAGACTTAGCATGCTGAGAGATGTACTCTATTTGACACGGAAGTGCACAGAGAGTCCAAGAGAAAGTTCATGTGCCTGACCTAGGTGGCGAAACAAGGAATCCTCCTTACCTATCAGCGCCTAGAAAGGCCTGGAAATGCCGAATGCAGTTGCAGTACGGTACCGAGGTATGGTACTGAGGCACGGTACCAAGATACAACGCCGCCTAAGGATCCACCAAGGGCACAGGTGCCTTGTGGTATCGTCTGCTGCTCACGGAGTCAGCAGTTGCTGAGACAGGAGGTCACCCATGGTGCTGGGATTCAGCGCATCTCAAGAGTCCTGCTTAAGGCAAAAGGTATTCAACGACCCTTGTTAAGATGGGAATGCAAACTTTATTCAGGACTTACCATTCGTTATAAGGACCCTTCCAACCGGGGCTTCACAGACAGACTGGGGCCAACTTCAAATACAACTTGAACAGGTAGGTATTTGGAGACAAGGAGTCTGTGGGACAGCACATGGAAATTACTCTGAGCAACATCAGGGTAAAAGGGGGTTCTGGCTACACCGACCTACAGGAGTCTTGCTGAAGACAAAAGGGGGTGACCAAATATCACCTGGGAGATGGGGAAGCGTGACGATCCTGATCGCAAAGCCAGGGTGCTTCCATATGGACGTTTCAGTGAAAATAACTTAACAGGATTTGCTCATACTCGGATTTTACAAAGAAGTGCACAGATGGCCCTAGTGGAAGTTTTAGGAACCTGAATATAGTACACTGAGGCAAAAAACCTTTGTTACTGAATGGTATCTGGGTACAGGGCTGTGGGATGGGAGGGAGAACCATCCCGCATATGGTACCACCTACGGAACTGGGGTGTGTGCTGGGTAGGACGCAGCGCAGTGCTGAGGGACGGAGCCAAGAAGGTGCCGCACATGATGTGGGTCAGGAGCCAAGGGTCAGAGCAGCAGTGGGGTACAGTGTATAATGTCAGGCACAGAACACAAAGAAAAAAAAAGTAATGACAGTTGTAAAGATGGTAATTATTCAGGCATTATTCAGGTAAAGAAGGCATTATTCAGGACCTTAGCCATAGATATAGGGACTTCTGCCCCTGTGATTCATGGCTAGGGGAGAGACCTTCCCCAACTCCATGTACACCCTCCAGCAGCTGTGACTACAGAATTGTGACCATGAACGAGTTCCTTTAACCG
Organism: Neofelis nebulosa; assembly: GCF_028018385.1. Lineage (NCBI taxonomy): Eukaryota > Metazoa > Chordata > Mammalia > Carnivora > Felidae > Neofelis > Neofelis nebulosa. Next base: position 29,968,437 of record NC_080783.1, read on the forward strand.
CTCAGATTGTGGCAACTTGATACATAGCAACAGAAAACTAATACAGTAACCAGTGGGAAATCAATTCTTATATTTATTGCAGAAAAATACAGAAATACATGGTTCTCATAAAAATCTGAAAAATTGACCTATGGCTCTACATCAAACTTTTTTTTTTTTTTTTTTTTTATTTTTGGGACAGAGAGAGACATAGCATGAACGGGGGAGGGGCAGAGAGAGAGGGAGACACAGAATCGGAAACAGGCTCCAGGCTCCGAGCCATCAGCCCAGAGCCCGACGCGGGGCTCGAACTCACGGACCGCGAGATCGTGACCTGGCTGAAGTCGGACGCTTAACCGACTGCGCCACCCAGGCGCCCCTCTACATCAAACTTTAAAATGTCTACACCTCAATGCAGAAATCCACAGAGTAAAAGGTAACTCACAGAAAGAGACAAAATAATTGCAAATCATACACTGATTAGGGAACTTCTTTCTTTTTAAAAAATTTTTGCGAAGTTTATTTATTTTTGAGAGAGAGAGAGAGAGAGGCAGAGTGCAAGCAGGGGGAGGGGCATTTAGAGAGGAAGACACAGAATCAAAAGCAGGCTCCAGGCTCTGAACTGTCAGCACAGAGCCTGACATGGTGCCGGAACTGAGGAAAAGGGAGATCATGACCGGAGCCGAAGTTGGACACTTAACCGACTGAGTAACCCAGGTGCCCCTGATTAGGGAATTTCTATCCAGCAGTTTTCCGGAACTTCTACAACTCAACAAGAATAAAACAAATATCACAATTAAGCTATGGGCACAGGATTCAATAGATAGTTCTCAAGAAAAAGGTATAAGCATAACTAAGAAGTATACGAAAAAAATATTCCACATCACTACTCATCAGCGAAATGCATATCACAACCACAATGATACATCTTGCATGTATCAGATGGCCATTACAAAAGGAACAACAAATGACAATTGTTGTGTGGAGGTGGGGAGAGGAGATGAAGAAGTTGGATCATAAGAGGCCTTGATGTGAAAGTAAATAGTTCTCCTAAATACTTTATCCATGTAAATGGAAAACAGTAGGGAATTACTCAAAAATATACAAAGAGAGAACACCACATGATCCAGGAATACCATCTGTGTTATTCATACAAAACTACTCAAAGCAGAATCTCAAAGAGATGTTTGCATGCCCTGTCTTTTCACAGCTTATTCACTGATGCCAAGTGGTAGAACCAATCCACATGCCCATCGCTAGTGAATAGACAGAAGAAGTGGGGTGTATACATACAATTGAATACTATGCAGCTTTAAGAAAATAATAAATCCTGCACATGCGACTACATGAACGGACCTCAAGGATATCATCCTAAGAGAAATAAACCGACATCAAAAAAAAAAAAAATACTAGGGGCACCTGGGTGGCTCAGTCGGTTAAGCATCCAACTTCTGCTCAGATCATGATCTCACAGGTCGTGGGTTCAAGACCCGAGTGGGGCTCTCTGCTCTCAGCGAAGAGCCTGCTTTAGATCATATGTCCTCCTCTCTCTGCCCCTCCCTTACTTGTGGGCTCTCTATCTCTCTCTCAAAAATAAATACACATTAAAAAAAAACAACAAACAAATACTGTATGACCCCACCCATTTGAGGAATCTAAAGTATTTAAAATACATAATAACAAAAGTAGAATGGCAGTTATCAACATCAAAAGGAAGCAGAGAGGCGATATCAGCATATCAGTTATAGAGCTTCAAAACTCCAAGATAAAAAAGATTTAAGGAGGGGCGTCTGGGTGGTTCAGTTGATGAAGCTTCCGACTTTGGCTCCGGTCATGATCTCATGGTCGATGAGTTCCAGCCCCCTGTCAGGCTCTGTGCTGACAGCTCAGAGCCTGGAGCCTGCTATGGATTCTGTGTCTCCCACTGCTCCTCCCCTGCTCATGCTCTGTCTCTTAAAAATAAATAAAAATAAATAAATAAATAAATAAATAAATAAATAAATAAATAAATAAAGGAAAAAGGGGATTTAAGGAAATGTTCAAAACAAAACAAACATAATAGCCTATGATAACCGTTAGAGAAATATTTTTTTACATACAAAAAATCCTCAGTGGCTTAAATGATCCAGGTCGGGGGAAAGGTAACTTAAAGGGTCTGTATCCTGACCTCTGAGCCATGGCTCACGGTGTGGGAGAAGCAACAATTATGCAAACAGGTCACTATCCTAAGATTCATGAGACCAGATATGACAGAGTTGGGGACCACCGCACTATGCTGCCCAGGGTCCATGCGGTTCAAGGTCTCCAATTATAATTTGTACCCCTTGCTTACCCAATTTTCTTCCTTTTTAAACTAGTATCTACCCTAACGTGGAGCATGAACTCAGGGCCCCCATATCACGAGTCGTGTGCTCTACCCGTGGAGCCATCCATGCATCTCCTTGCTTACCCCATTTCTGCCTGAGGCAATTTCCAATAAGACTCTCACCCACAGTGTCTTCCCATCTTCCCTCCCCCCCCCCACAATGGCACCTGCTGATCACGCAGAATGCCGCCCCAGGGGCCCTTCTCCTCACCCCTGTCAAATGATTCTAAGAATCCTTGAGTGTCAAAAAAAATTTTTTTCCCTTATAACAAATCATTTTTGTGTCTCTGTGTTCGTATCTGCAAAAACGAGTCCAGGATATATTATTAGAATGATCAGTGCAGCCAGTGGGGTTGATTCACCAGAAGAGGACGACACACCTTTGGGCTGCTTGGGCTCATCAATGGGACCCAGCACCACAGCCGCCACCTAAGGGGCACTGCAGCTTGTTGGCATGCTTGTTGCTTGATGGCTACTTCATTCTGTTGTTTTCGGCCCATACTGCCAATTTTCCCAGTCTAAACTCCGTACTCCCTGAGGTTGTCATAGTGAGTGCAGCTTTCAGAGCCACACCCCAAGGCTCTCCAAGAGCCACTCCACGCAGAGTGCCCCAGGGGTGCCTGGTAGGTTATGTGTCAAGGTTGGAATCCTATCAAGTTCTTTCCTGGCCACAGGGCTGTAAACACAGAAACTGCAGGCAGGAGAAAAAGTGGAAAACTCACAAACCTATGGATATTGAACAACAATGCGAGACAATCAACTGGTCACAGAAGTCAATCAAAGGGAGAACAAAAATAAGGAAAACGATACATAACAATGTTTAAGAGATGAGGTAAAATCAGTTTTCAGAGGACATGTGTACTAAAAACACTACGTTAAGAATAGAGAAAGATCTCATTAACAATATAATGTTAACATCAGGGAAGAATGGCAAGAATGCCTACTAAATCAAAATATTTAAAATAATTTTTTTACATTTATTTTTTTTTAATTTTTTTTAACGTTTTATTTATTTTTGAGACAGAGAGAGACAAAGGATGAATGGGGGAGGGCCAGAGAGAGAGGGAGACAGAGAATCTGAAACAGGCTCCAGGCTCTGAGCTGTCAGCACAGAGCCCGATGCGGGGCTCGAACTCACGGACCGCGAGATCATGACCTGAGCCGAAGTCGGACGCTTAACCGACTGAGCCACCCAGGCGCCCCTACATTTATTTATTTTTGAGGACAGAGTGAGACACTGCATCAGCAGGGGAGGGACAGAGAGAGGAGACACAGAATCCAAACCAGGCTCCAGGCTCTGAGGAAGCTGTCAGCGCAGAGCACAAGCGGGGTTGAGTCATGAACCCGTGAGATCATGACCTGAGCTGAAGTCAGACGCTCAACCTTCTGAGCCACCCAGGCGCCCCATCAAAATATTTTTTAAAAATTAGCAGTAGGAGGAACGCCTGGGTGGGTCATTCAGTTGGGCGCCCAACTTGACTCAGATCTTGATCCCGCAGTTGTGGGATCCAGTCCCATGTTGGGTTCCATGCCAAGTGAGGAGGCTGCCTGGGATTCTCTCCCCCCTCTGCTGACTCCCCTCCACGTGCACCCTCTCCAAAGTAAAAATATTTTAATTTTTTTAAAAACGTAGAAGTAGAAAGGAAATAATACGGATGCAGCAGAAATCAAGGACATTAGGGAGAAGGACATTAGAAAGATCAACGAAAGAAGAGTCCCTTTTTTTAAATAAACAAAATTGACGAGTTTTAGTTCAAATACCAGGAAGAAAGAGGGAGGATTCCAACTAATAAAATCAAAAATGAAAGAGGAGACAATAAAACTCCAATGACAGACGTATCCTCGTGGCCTACCGGCACTGCCGCGGCTCCCGTTTGGGGGACTAGGAGCAAATACGAGCTTCTTCCTTCAGGGCCATCATTTCCCTGTCTGTATCTCACTGTTTCTGCTCAGAACAGTAGCAGGCCACGTATGGAGGCCCACGGGCTGGCGGCATCGAGGATCACCCCACGCAGCCCAGGACGCACAGCCTGGGACTGGCCCTGCTCACCAACGCGACCCCACAGCGGCGGCCACGGCCGGAAGGGAAACACTGCTGGTGGCGCACTTGCACTTGATGGCTGCCGCGCAGTGTTGTCTACGGTCAGGATGGCCACGATCCCCCAGACTAAACTGGGGGGGAGCTCCAAAAGGGGAGTCCTCCCAAGCTGCCCCCAGGAGTGCCGCGAAGAGGGCCAGCCCCGCACAGCCCCTCATGGGACCCAGACGAGGGCCAAACACGTCGTGTGTGGTGGCGCCAGGTGCCGCCTAGGAGCGCCTCTGGGGCTGAGGAGCAGGGTCTTGGTGCCATGAGGCTGTACAGTGTCGCCAACCAGGAGCCACCACAGAGACAGAATATTCCGTGACGTTTGTTAGGATGGTGACACGGACATCGCTCGGATCATAGCAATAGATACAGGGACCCCCCCACCTGGGACCTCACTTGGGGGTGGGGGAGGATACTGCCCTTCCCTGCAAACATAGCGCGACAAGGGGGAAATATGGCTACAGAGCAGAGCCCGGGCAGTGATGGAAAAGTGCTAAGAGGAAACCAAGGGGATTCTGGATAAAGAAACCGAACAGCATTCTAGCTACAAACAGGACAGGGTGATCAGATGTGGAAGGTGGGCACTCTGGTCAAAGCTGAACGTAGCAAGGTTCTTGCAAAAAGTGGATTTTACAAGGACATGCAGAAATGAGCCTAGAAAAAATGTTCGAGAAACTTGTCCAAGGTAGGGCAAATGAAAAAACCGTTGTCACAGAAGAGGCGGAGTATGGTGTGCAGTACAGAGCACCGAGGCGCTAAGTGTTGCTCCCCAGGAAGGACACTACCTAAAGAGGGGCGCACGGTCCCCCTCATTGCCGCATACAAGGCAGGAGTTGGTACCACATGCAGAGCGGTGGTAGAAGGTCACACACGGATCCACTTTACGGAAAACAAATGTTTACCCACACTCAGGTGACAACTCCATTTGACAAAGAAGTACACAGAACGTCTAAGAGAAAGGTCATGTGCCTGACCTGGGTGGTGAAACAAAGAATCCACGTCACCACGCGGTGCCTGGAAAGGCCTGGAAGTGCCTAGGTACAGCTGCGGTCCGGCACCAGGGACGGTACTAAGGTACGGTACCGAGGTACGATGCCGCCTACGGAACCACCGAGGGGCGCGGGTGCCGCACGGCATCTGAAGCTGCTCGCTCACGGACTCAGCACAGTTGCTGAGGTGTGTTGTCGCCTAAGGCAGCGGGATGTAGTGCATCACAATAGCCCCGTTAAGGGAAAGGAGTATTTAAAGACCCTCGCTAGGACAGGAATGCAAACTAATCAGGACTTAGCATTAGTTATAAGGACCCCTCCAACTGGGAACTTACAGTGCAGGACAGACTGGGACCAACAACAAATACAGCATGAGCAGATGGACATTTGGAGACAAGGAGCCCGTGGGACACCGCATGGAAATTACTACGAGGAACATCAGAGGAAAGGGGGGTTCTGGCTAATCCCATCTAACAGGAGGCTTGCTGAAGACAGAAGGGGGTGACCAAATATCACCCGGGAGATGGGGAAGCGTGACGATCCTGATCGCAAACCCAGGGTGCTCAGATGCGGATATTTCAGTGAAAATTTCTTAGCAGGATTTGCTCCTACTTGGATTTTACCAAGAAGTGCACAGCTGACCCAGGAGAAGCTTCAGGAAGCTGAATGTAGTTCGGGAAAGAATCTTTGTTACCAAAGCCTACCCTGGTCCCGGGCCGCTCCACACTAGGGAGAACCATCCCGCGTATGGTACCACCTCCCGAACCGCGGGGTGGCGCCGAGGAGGACGCAGTGCAGTGCTGAGGGACGGAGCCAGGTAAGGCGCTGCACGTGACGCGGGGCAGGGGCAGAGGTACAGAGCAGCAGTGCGTTCCAGAGCCACCTGTTCTGCACAGACCTCAGTAATGAAAAAAAATACGTAATGACACGTGTTAAGATGGTCAGAAAAGCCTTATTCCGTTCCTTCGCAATACACAGGGCGACCTCTGCCATTGTGACCTGCAACTGGGGAGGACACGGGCTCATCTCCAAATCGACCCCGGGCACTTCTGACTACAGAACTTGTACAAATAAATGGGTTGCGTTTAAGCCACTGTGTGTGTGTGCCAGTTTGTAACTATTAGAAAACTATTACAGTAGGGTCGCCTGGGTGGCTTAGTCCGCTAAGTGTTCAACTCTTGACATCAGCTTAGGTCATGACCTCGGGGTCCTGAGTTCAAGTTCAGCATTGGGTTCTGTGCTGGGCATGAAGCCTACTTAAAAAAAAAGAAATGAGAGGCACCTGGGTGGCTCGATGGGTTGAGTCTCCAACCTTGGCTCACCTCATGATCTTCTGATTCGTGAGTTCGAGCCCCACATCAGGCTCTGTGCTGTCAGTGCAGCACCCACTTCAGGTCCTCTGTTCCCCTCTCTCTGCTCCTTTCTTGTGTGTGTTCTCTGTCTCTGTCTCTGTCTCTGTGTCTGTCTCTCTCTCAAAAATAAACATTTTTAAAAAGCGGGGGGCAACTTGGAGGCTCGATTGGTCAAGCGTGTGATTTTGTCTCAGATCATGATCTCATGATCATGAGTTCATGAGTTCATGAGTTCAAGCCTTGCATTGGGCCCTGCACTGACAATGAAGAACCTGCTTGGGATTCTCTCTCCCTCTCTCTCTATCTCAGCCCCTACCCCACTTGTATGCATGTGTGCTTTTTCTCTCTCTCAAAAATACATAAATAAATAACTTTAAAAAAAAAAGAAACAAAAACCTTGACCAGTACAACTGCATGAATGAACCTCACGGACATCATGCTAAGAGATATAAGCCAGTGTCAAAAAAGAAAACGTGGTCTGTATTGTATGATGCCATTCGTTTGAAGTATCTAAAGTAGACAAAACTCCTGGAAATGATGGTAATTGGCAGTGACCAAAGGCTTCGAAGAAGAGAGGAGATATTATTGTATTGAATATAGGGTTTCAGATGTGCAAGGTAAAAAATATTTACGCAAGTTTTCAACACAAAATGAACATACTTAATACTATATGTACACTTCAAAATGGTTAAGATGATAGTTAACAAAAATTAAGTATTTTTCGCAAAAAATCCTTAAGAAAAAGTAAAATTGACCCAGGTGGGGGAGAAGTGTTTCATAGACTGTGTCTCTTGGGCTCTCAGCTATGGCTCACTGTCTAGGGGAAGCAGCAATTTCCAAGTAGCACAATTTCCTAAGATTGAAGACTGACTGAGAGATCCTCATGGTCATACAGGGAGCCACACCCCAAGATGCCACAATAGAGTGTCTCCTACCTCCCCACAATGAGCGCCTGCACGGGTGCGCAATGGGCTAGATGTCAATCTGGAATCATATTGCGTTCTTTTCAGGCCACAGTGGTATGAAGACAGTAATTATTACCAGGAGAAAAACAGAAAAGTTGACAAACCTCTAGAAATCGTACCTCAACTCCAGAACAACCAACGGGTATCGCAAGTAAACCAAAGGGAAGACAAATTATCTTGACACAATCAGAAATGAAAATACATCATAACACAGTTCATGAGATGCAGCAAAGCAGTTCTCAGAAGTCGTTTGTACCTAAAGGTACTATATTAACAACACAGAAATATCTCAACTAACAACCTACCTGTAACCTCAGGGAAGAATAGTACAAAAAAATCAGCAGTAGGAAGGAAACAATGTGGATGGAGCAGAAATCAAGGAACCATAGATAGAAGAACAATAGGAAGATCAACGAAATAAGAGTTCCCTTTTTTTTCAAAAATTTTAAATGTTTATTTATTTTGAGAGAGAGAGTGTGTGACGGGGAGGGTGCAGAGAGGGTGACACAGAATCTGAAGGGGGCTCCAGGCTCTGAGTTGCCAGCACAGAGCCCAACATGGGTCTCAAACCCGCGGACCGCGAGATCATGACCTGAGCCGAAGTCAGATGCTTAACCAACTGAGCCACCCAGGTGCCCCCCCCTTTTTTTAATGTTTATTTATTTTTGACAGAGTGCAAGTGGGGCAAAGAGAGGAAGACAGAAAATCTGAAGCAGGTCCTGAGCTGACAGGCTGACAGCTGCGAGCCTGATGTGGGGATCGAACTCATTAAGGGCAAGCCCATGACCTGAGCCAAAGTTGGATGTTCAAGTGACTGAGTCACCCAGGTGCCCCAAGGGTTCCCTATTTAAAAAGATAAACAAAATTGACAAGTTTTAGTTAAACTAACCAAGACAAAGGAGGGAGGACCCCAATTAATAAAATCTAAACGGAAGAGGAGACGTTTCGACGCCTACCATGGAAACGCAAAGCACCAGAAGAGACGACTACGACAATTACCTGCCAGCGAAGGAAAGAGCCTGGCAGAAGCAGTTAAAGCCTAAGCGTGTGCCTCTCCTTTACGTTGCTTTGCCCGCTGCCTCTCCAGAAATCCCCCGTACTGGCTGCACCCGCAGTGCCCTCTGCCCTCTGCCCTCTGCCTGCTGACCCCAGGCTGCTTCCCTCCTGGCCCCGCCGGCCCTGCCACGGCTCCTGTTTGGGGGAGAAGGAGCAAATACGAGCTTCTTCCTTCAGGGCCATCATTTCCCTGTGTGTATCCCACCGTTTCTGCTCAGAACAGTCCGCAGGCCACGTATGGAGGCCCACGGGCTGGCGGCATCGAGGATCACCCCACGCAGCCCAGGACGCACAGCCTGGGACTGGCCCTGCTCACCAACGCGACCCCACGGCGGCGGCCACGGCCTGGAGGGAAACGCTGCTGGTGGCGCACTTGCACTTGATGGCTGCCGCGCGGTGTCGCCTTTGATCGGGGTGGCTAAGATCCTCCAGACTAAACTGGGGGGAGCTCCAAAAGGGGAGTCCTCCCAAGCTGCCCCCAAGAGTGCTGTGAGGAGGGCAAACCCACACAGCCCCGCACGGGACCCAGCTGAGGCCCAAATACGCCCGTGTGCTATGGCACCAGGTGCCGCCTAGGAGCGCCTCTGGGGCTGAGGAGCACGGTCGTGGTGCCATCAGGCTGCACGGTGTGACCTACCAGGAGCCACCACGGAGGCAGAATACTCCGTGACCCTTGCTAGGATCGTGAGATGGACATTGCTGGGATCATAGCAATAGATACAGGGACCCTCCGCCTGGGACCTCACTTGGTGGCGGGGGGAGACCGCCCTTCCCTCCAAACACAGTGCAGCAAGGGGGAAATATGCCTACAGAGCAGAGCCCTGGCAGTGATGGAAAAGTGCTTAAGAGGAAAACAAGGGGATTCTGGTTAAAGCGACCAATAGTTGCTAGCTAGCCACCATTCTTGCTAGAAACAGGACAGGGTGATCTGATGTAGAAGTAGGGGTTTCAGCTCAAAGCTAACCTAGTATGGTTCTTGCTAAAACTATATTTTACAAGGACATGCACAGGTGTATTTGGGAAAAGTTCAGGAGCTTAAGATATGACAAACCAAAAAAACTTTGTCATGGAGGAGGGCAAGGTTTGGTGCATGGTAGAGTTTGAGAAGGTGTTAAGGGTAGCAGCATAGGTAGAACACCACTAACAGTGTGGCACAGGGTCCCCCCTCCTGCTGAGTACAACGCAGATGTTGGTAACACATGCAAAGTGGCAGAACAGTGTCACATACAGTGCCACTTAACAAAAAACATGTACGGGTATTTGCTAACATTATAAATTTTTTTTTTTCTTTAAGGACTCTGTATACCCCATCTGGGCTTGAACGTGGGACCAGGAGACCCAGTAGCTCCACCTACAGAGCCAGCTAGCCACCCTGCTGACATGTGTTAAGGTAACAAGTAAGGTGGGGGTGCCAGGGTGGCTCAGTCGGTTAAGGGTGCAACATCAGCTCTGGTCACGTCTTGGGGTTCATAAGTTTGAGCCCCACATCAGGCTCTCTGCTGTCAGCACGGAGCCTGCTTCAGATCCTCTGTTCCCATCTCTCTCTCTACCCTTCTCCAATACGTGCACTCTCTCTCTTTCTCTCTCTCAGTAATAAATATTCAATAAAATTTTTTTAAAGATAATAAGTTGTTATTCAGGACTTCAGCAATAGGTATAGCGACCTCTTCCTTTGGGATTTGAGATTAGGAGAGAGTCTGGCTCAGCTCCAAATACAGACTGCACAAGTGCTGAATACAGAACTTGAACAAATGGGTTTCATTTAAGCCACTGGGTTTGCGGCAATTTGTCACACAGCTATATAAAGCTATTACAGTAATCTATGTGAAATCAAGTATATTTACTGCCTAAGAAATACACAAATGTATTGTTCTTATACATTTTTGAAAAACCTTATTTATGAGCCTACATCAAATTCTAAAATATGTGCATATCAAAGGAAGCAATCAACAGAGCAAAAAGCAACTTACTAGAATGGGAGATAATAATCGCAAATCATATAGCTGATAAGGGCTTTTTCTCTACCCGGCATATGTCAGGAGCTTTTACGAGTAAAAAAACCAAGCAAATAATGTGACTAAATCTTAACATTTGCAACGATGTGGATGGAGCTAGAGAGCATTATGCTAAGCGAAATAAGTGAGTCAGAGAAAGACAAATACCATGAATCCACTTACACATAATATTTAAGAAACAAAACAAAGGGGCAAAAGGAGAAAAAAGAGAGAGGGAGGCAAACCAAGAAACAGACTCTTAACCACAGGGAACAAACTGAGGGTGACCAGAAGGGAGGTGGGTGAGGGGATGAGTTAAATAGGTGATGAGGATTAAGGAGGACACTTGTGATGAGCATCGGGTGATATATGGAGGTGTTGAATCACTATATTGTACATCTGAAACTAATACTACACTGTATGTTAACTAACTGGGATTTAAATTAAAAAAATTTTTTAAACAAATAATGTCATTAAAATATGGGCAGAAGATTGGATAAACATTTCTCCAAAGAGGGTATAGATATGGCCAACAATTATATGAAAAGATGGTCAACTTGGGGCGCTTGGCTGGCTCAGTCGGCAGAGCTGTGACTCTTGATCTCAGGGTCATGATTTAAGCCCCAGGTTGGTCAAGGAGCCTTCTTAAAAGAAAGAAATAATGTTTTTTTAATTAAAAAAAAAAAAAAAAAGATGGTCAGCGTCACTAATCATCAGGGAAATGCATATCAAAAGCACAATGAGGGGCAGCTGGATGGCTCAGTTAAGCATCCAACCATACCAAGAGGTACACCAACCCAAATGTCCACCGCTAAATGAATGGGCAGAGAAAATGGGGTGTGTACATATAATGGAATATTATGTAGCCTTAAGGGAAAAAAATCTTGTCACACGTGACTGCATGAATGGACATCAAGAAGACTATACTAAGAGAAATAAGCCAGTCACAAAAATGACAAATGTATTCTCTCACTGCTATGAAGTATGTAAAGTAGTGAAAATCATAGAAACAAAAGTAGAAGGGACTTTGCCAAGGAAGGGGGAAGTAGTGTTTGTTGGTTATAAAGTTTCAGAACTACAGGATGAAAAATTTTACAGAGCTGCCGAATAACAATGAGAATATACTTAACACTAATTCACCAAATGCTTAAAAATGTTTAAGATGGTATATTTAGTGTTACATACATATTTTTACACAATGAAGAATTTTTTTTTTTTTTTTTTAAAGAAAAGCATGGGGGCAGCTGGGTGACTCAGTCAGTTAAGCGTCAGACTTTGGCTCCATGGGTTCTTAAGTTCGGGACCAGCAATTGGGCTCTGTGCTGACAGCCTGGAGCCCACTTTGGAACTTCTGTCTCCCTCTCTTTGCTTCTTCCCACACCCCTCAAAAATAAACATTGGGGCACCTGGGTGGTCATGATCTCATAGTTTGCGAGTTCTAGCCCCTTCCCCTTCCAGGCTCCACTCTCTCTCTCTCTCTCCTCTCTCTTTGCCCCTTGTGGGATTCTTTCTCCTTCTCTCTCTCTCTGCCCCTCTGCCCCTCGCTCACTTGCACACTCTCTCTCTCAAAAATAAAGAAAAACAAAGAAACAAACATTTAAAAAATTAAAAATAAATAAAAAAGCGTAAAGGACAAGGAATGCTGGGATTCACTGATTCTGCAGCCTCTGCATCGTGGGCTCAGTGCCATGGAGAAGGAAGTAGCCACCATGGCAGGAGTCCTAAGGTTCAGGTTTTACTAAAAGACCCTCAGACTCTGTGGGACCAGATTTTACACAGCAGGGGAACCATGCTCAGACTACAGTACTCCAAAACTTTTCAAACTCTCCAATCGTAAGTTCATATTTCCTGCCTACCCTCCTTCAATCATTCCCTCCCAAAAAAACCGTCAAGGTTCCCACCAGCAATTAATTCCCTTCTCTCTGTCTGCCTGCTGATCTTATGGACTACTTCCCTAGTCGCTCTGCATGGTCCGCAATGCTTCCGGTCCGGTCCACGATTATAATAAAAATATTCTTCCTTCATGACCATCATTTTCATGTCTGTGTCTCTTGCTGCTTCTGCTCCAAACAAGTCCAGGGTACATTATTAGAACAATTGGTACAGTCAGCAGGTGATTTCCCCAGAAGGAGATGATAAGCCCTTGGACTGCTTGGACTTACCAACTGGACCCAACAGCTGCGGCCACTGCCTAAGGGGCACCACTGGCTGTTGGCACGCCTGCTGCTTGATGGCTATTCTGCATTTGTTGTTTTCGTTGGGCATTGCCAAAAAATTACAAGCAGGAGAAAAATTGGAAAATTCGCCAACACGTGGAAAATAAACCACGACTCCGGAACAACCAATGGGGCAAAGAGGAAATCAAAAGGGAAATCACAAAGTATCTTGAGACAAATGAAAATTGAAATGCAACATAACAAAGCTTAGGAGATACAGCAAAAGCCGTTCTAAGAGGGGCATTTCCAACACTAAATGCCTATGTTAGGAAAAAAGTAGATCTCAAATAAGCACCCTAACTTTAGCCCAGGGAACAACAGAGAGAGGAACACACTAAGCCCAAAGTTAGCAGAGGAAGGAAACAATACAGGTTTTAACAGTAGATACTAGAGACTAGAAAGTAGAGAATAGAAAGACAACAGAAAAAGAAATCAACAAAATTAGAGTTGATATTTTGAAAAGAGAATTGGGAAAACTTTAGCTAAATTGACAAAGAAAAAAAGAGACAGGACTCAAAATCAGAAATGAAAAAGGAGACAGTGTAAGTGCAATGAGCGAAATACAGAGGATTATGAGACTATTAAAACAATTATATGCCAACAGATCGGATACCTAAGAGAAATGGATAAATTGTAAGTTTCTACCCTTGGCTTACCTCTTTCGCTCATTCTGTCCCAAGATAAACTTCGGGACCGGCTCCCAGCTACAGATCTCCTTCCTCTCTCTCTCTCTGCCTGCAGGACGTTTCTTTGGTTGCCCTACATGAACGGCCACTGCCTCCTGTTTCTAGGGGACCATGATTATGATAGAAAACTTCTTCCTTCAATCATGATCATTTTGGTGTCGTGTGTCTTACTATTTCTCCTCAAAACAAGTCCAGGGCACGTTTTTAGAACAATTGACCCAGCAAGCGGAGGTACTTTACACTAGATGGACATGATACATCCACCCTGGGCTGCGTGGGCTCACCAGCTGGACCCTCGGGCAAGGGCCACCGCCCAAAGGGTCCCGCTCTGATCTTTGGCACCTTTGCCCCTTGATGGCTAGTGCGCTGTGTTGATTTTTGCTGAGAACTGTCATGATTTCCCAGCCTGAAGCTGGGCAGCTACTACGCAGCCCGCAGCCTGGGGTGCCACGCCCGGTCCTGCGCAGGGATCTGCGTGAGATGTTCGGGACGTTGTCACACGTGGCGCAGAGGCTACAGTGTCTAGAATCTGAAACTCAACCTTTTCTCCACATTCTGTGCTCACGGGCGCACTCGAAATACCACTTCCCCCCTTGCCTCCGAGTTGTTCTGAGTCAAACGTCAGGCTCTACCCAGAGGTAGGAGAGTGCGCTCCCCACCATTCATTCCTTCCAGCGGCCGGGACCTTTGCTGTGCGCGTGCGCAGGCCTCCTCTTCCGGGGCTCGAGCCTGCTAAGGTCAGGATTTGCGCTCCAGCCCAGCGATGTATGGGGTTTATTAGCGGAGAAATAGAGATACTCTCAAACACAAATGGAGAGAATTTGTTGCTAGTAGACCTGCCTGGAAAAATTGGTAAAAGTTTTCTTTAGTGGGGCGCCTGTCTCAGTGCCTAGACAGCGGCACTCTTGATCTCGGCTCGGGAGTTCCAGCATCACCTTGGGTGTAGAGATTATTTAAAAATAAAATCATTTTTTAAAAAAAGTTTTCTTTAGGGAGAGAAAGAAGAACCGATGGAAGGTCAAGATTAGCGTTGAAAGAGGAAGAACATCAAAGTAGTGAAGGTAAAATAAAAACTTTTTATTTTTGTTTTTTTGTAACTTTTTCTTATTTTTAATTGAGGTTACAGATAACAATTTGTCCCAAATATTCACCAACAATGTATTCAGGTATGTATGCTTATATATACACACAGACACATATGTTTATTTATGCATATATAAGTGAAATGAATGACAGCAATGATCCAAGGGACAAGATGGAATTAAGACTATTTTGTTAAACTACTTCTGAACTTGGAGTTTTTGGAAAGTGGTCTTAGATTTGTTGTAAATGTATAGTACAAAGTCTAGGGCTATCGTTAAAAACTTAAAAAAAGAATCCCAAATGAATGAAAAAAAAATCATACTGGATACTGAAATTTACTTGAGTTTGCAAGGAAAGCAATAGAGTGTCTGTCCTTGGATGTATCTATGGGAATAGAAATATATGTCTGTACATAATAGATCTTAAATACTTATTGAATGAATAAATAAAAACCCAGCCTGAGGTATTTAGATAATCACTTGCATGAATGAAGAGTTCATGTGATTGCTTGACATTCTTATTCTAAAATCTTTGATAATTTTAATTCCCCTCCATTCTCTTCCCACCTTGGTCAACCCGTTTCTATTGTGCATTCAGGAGTTCCTCTGCTTTCTTGCTTATATCTGAATAATTATATGTAATACAGCATCCCAGAGCCAAAACTTGGTGCTATTAAAGGACTAATCCAGTCAATAAACTTTTCACCAGAAAAAGCTATAATTCATTAATCAAAATTAAAAAAAAAACACATTAGGGGCACCTAGGTGGCTCAGTTAGTTAAGCATCTGTCTTGGGCTCAGGTCATGATCTCATGCTATCAGCGTACAGCCCACTCTGGGTCCTCTGTCCCCTCTCTCTGGCCCCCCTCAACTCCCCGCACACATGTTCTCTCTCCTCTCTCTCTCAAAAATAAACATTTAAAAACATTAAAAACAAAGTATAGCTGATATGTTAAGTACAGAAGCAGAGAAAACAAAAACATAAAATGCTCAATTAAAACCACAAAAGGTAGGCAGGTCTTTCTGCCCATGGGTCCTGTCCCTTTCTTTAATAAAATGACCTTTTTGCACCAAAACAAACAAACAAACAAAAAACACAAAAAGCAGAAAGAGTGGAAGACAAAAATATGAACAAATAACAAGAATAACAAATAGAAACCAGTAAACCGTAGATATTAATTCACTTCATCAATAATAACTCTGAATATCATTGGTATAAATATACCAATTAAAAGACAGAAATTGTCAGAGGGGCACCTGGATGGCTTAGTCGGTAAGTGTGCAACTCTTGATCTCAGGATCATGAAATCGCATAGGTCTGTAGCCCCACGTTGAGCCTAGAGATCATTTAAGAAATAAGTAAAGATTTTGTTTTTAAAGTGAATGAATGGAGAAAAATATACCAGCTAACACCACTCCCCCACCCTGAAAAAAAGAAAAACAAGGACAGCTATATTTATTTCAGACAGGGTAGACTTCAAAGCAAGAAAATGTATCAGGGATAAAGAAGAACATTAGGGATTAATTCTTCAAGAAGACATAACAAGTATGGACCTAACAAGAGAACATCAAACTAGCTAAGGCAAAAACTAACAGGATTGCAAAGAAAAAAAAAATCAATGAATCCACCATCGTAGTTGGAGACTTCAACACCCTCCCATCAGAAATGGATAGATCCAGCAGGCAGAACATCAGTAGGGACATAGTTGAACTCAACAACATCATCAATCCACTGAATATAATCAACATCTGTAGACTACTGTATCCAACAACAGCAATGTGCACATTGTCCTCAAGCTCACATGAAACACTGACCAAGATAAGCCACATTCTGGACTATAAAACATACCTTAAACACTTAAAAAAAATAGAAACCAGGCCCTTTGCAACTACATGGCTGGAACTGCTGGGGGGGGAGTATTATGCTATGGGCATACAGCCCACCGCTGAGGTCTGGTCTGGCTCCCACCGCTCAGGCTCTTGGATGTGTAGGAACAGCCACTGAGTGTGCTTAGCCTGTCCTTCCACAGACGGTTAAACTGAAAATGGAAATAAGGTTGACAGACTATCAACAGTTTCTGAAAGTAAAAGCAAAAACAAAAACCCACACTTTAAAATAACACATGGGCCAAAGAAGAAGTCTCAGGGGGAATTTAAAAATATTTTGGACTAAATGAAAATGAAAACACAACATACCAAAGTTTGTGGGATGCAGTGAGAGCAGATGCATAGATTAGAAAAAGAGAAAGATCTAAAAGCAGTGACCTGGGGCGCCTGGGTGGCGCAGTCGGTTAAGCGTCCGACTTCAGCCAGGTCACGATCTCGCGGTCCGTGAGTTTGAGCCCCGCGTCAGGCATCTGGGCTGATGGCTCGGAGCCTGGAGCCTGTTTCCGATTCTGTGTCTCCCTCTCTCTCTGCCCCTCCCCCGTTCATGCTCTGTCTCTCTGTCCCAAAAATAAATAAAAAACGTTGAAAAAAAAATTTTTTTTAAATAAAAAAATAAAAAAATAAAAGCAGTGACCTAAGTTTCCACTTTAGGAAACTAGAAAAAGAAGAACAACTTAAATCCAACGTAAGCAGAAGAAAAGAAATCATAAGAATTAGAACAGAAATCAATGAACATGGAATCAGGAAATCAGTAGAGTTGGAGTCCAAATCCAGTTGCAAATGACCTTGAAACTGCCTCAGTTAAAGTTGTGCCTCAGTTACAGATGATTTGAGCCAAACTCAGGGCTAGTGGTTTTTACCAATTTTGAAGGCTGGGTGCTTAACCTGTACAGCAGAACCTGCCGTTTGAGCCTCATCAGTGCATTTGTGCTCTGATTCATACATGCCCATTCACATCTAGAAAACCATGGGACACTTCTTGCCAGAAAATATATGCAGAAGGCAATGAAGAGACTTCTGGGAGAACATTGAGCCTAACAAGGAAGGGAGCAGAGATGACGGGGTTTGTCGAATTACCTGGACTTAGTCCTTCACTGAGGAAGGAGCCTGAGGAAGCTGACAGTACTAGGAGACAGAGCTTTTATATGTGCTAGAAGATTCGGGCACAGGAGTAACCCTGCTTTCCTACCATACCCCTAATAACAGACATAAGGAGACAGCATTCTGTCCACCTGCCACCTCACACGAGACCATACTCTGATCCTTGGAGAGTGCCTGTTTGTGGGTGACATGAAGGTTCACATGCCAGTGCAGAACATCAGTAGTGCCTGGAGGAGAGCCTGTGCCTGGGGGATGGGGGCAGAGGAGAAAGTAGTTGCTGGAGGAAGGTCAGCAGTTCGGCCAGGGTGGTGGTTTTCAGAGTAGGAGAGGGAGAATATGTTTGAATTCATCAGTGTGGTTGTCAAACCAATGTTGACGCCCTTGGCCACTCCATGAAGCAGAGCCGGGCTTCTGCTCCATTGGGAATGGAAGCCAGTAAAGCCCACAGGACCTACATACGTTACCTCACTTAGTACTCACAACAACCCCACCTCCACTTTTTAGATGCATAAAAAGAAATGAAGCTCAAAGAGGATCAAGAACTTGCCAGATTCACATCAAAATTAAAAAACTAAATGACTAAGTAACATCAGCAACATGGAGGAGTAAGAAGTCCTGGACCCTCCTCCCCTCCAAAACACACTGATTCGTCAATAGTTCCCTTTGTGAGAAATCAGAAACTAGTTGAAAGTCTCCTATTGCTTGAGAGAATAAAGCCACACTCATCAAGCTGTTTAAGAGATTCAGGACATCCTCATGCCAGAGACCCTGTCCCCTGTGCAGCACCATACATATATATAATCAGAAAGAAACTCCCAGCTCTCAAGTTTTCCAACGGTGTTCCCCAAAGACTAGCTTCTATCTGCCAATCTTGAAGCTCTGACCAGTCCAGCACAGTCTGGCATCCCAGGGGAGAATAGAGATGGCTGCTTGGACTGGAAAACATCATAACTCCTATCTCAGTCCAATCAGCCTGCTATAACAGAATGCCATAGATTGGGTAGCTTATAAATGACAGGAATTTATTTCTCACAGTTGTGGCAGCTGGGAAGTCCAGATCAAGGTGCTGGCCAATTAGATGTCTGATGAGAGCTGATTTCCTGCTTCTTGGACGGTTATCTTTTCTCTGTGTTCTTTTGTGTCGGAAGTGGGGCAGGGGGAGCTCTCTGGGGCAACTTTTTTTTTTTAATGTTTATTTATTTTGAGAGAGCGTGCGTAAGCAGGGGAGGGTAGAGAGAGGGAGAACTCTGTCAGCACAGAGTCCTAGGGCAACTTTTAATAAGGGCACTAACCACATTAATGATGGTTCAGCCCTCATGATCTAATCACCTCCAAAAGGTCCTACCTCCAAGTACCATCTGATTGGAGATTAGCTTTCAACATATGAATTTTGGGAGGGCACAAGCATTCAGTCTCTGGACCCCAAAGATCCACATCCTTACCAAATGTCAGCTCAAAGTCTAAGTTCAAAATTTCCTCTAAATACCATATAAATCAGCCTGAGGTGGGGCGCCTGGGTGGCTCAGGTGGTTAAGCTTTCTGACTCTTGATTTTGGCTCAGGTCATGATTTCACAGGTTCATGAGTTCAAGCCCCGCATGGGGCTCAACATGGAGCCTGATTTTTTCTCTCTCTTCCTCTCTCTCTGCTCCTCCCCCCACCAAATACAAAAATAAAACAAACTTTAAAAAACACTCAGCCTGAGGCAAATTCCTCTCCAAATGTGATCCTGTGAAATCAAACATGTTGAGTGTTTCCAAAATACAATGGTGAGACAGACATAGGGTAGACATTCCCATTCCAAAAGGAAAGAAGGAAGGAGTGACAGTTCCTAAGGAAGTTCAAAATCCAACAGGGCAAATAACATTAAAACTCAAGGTTCATGAATAATCTTTGGCTGCGTGTTCTGCCCTCCAGGCCAACTGGGAAGGTGGTCCCACCTTCTGGATCCACTGAAGTTATAGGCCTGCCTTACTGGGCAGGGGTTGGGTTCCCATGGCTCCAGACAGCCTTGCCCCAAAGCAGAAAGTTTATAGTGATAAGTGCTTATATTTATTTAAAAAGAAAGAAAAAGGAAGAAAGAAAGAAAGAAAGAAAGAAAGAAAGAAAGAAAGAAAGCAAGCTCAAATAAAGCAATTTAACGTTACACCTTGAAGATTAGGAAAAGAACAGCAAACTAAGCCCAAAATTACCTAAAGGAAGGAAATAATAGAGATTAGACCAGAAGTGACTAAAATAGAGATTAGAAAGACAATAAAAAAAGAGAATAAAACTAAGAGTTGGGGTTTTAAAAAGATAAACAAAATTGACAAACCTTTAACTATACTAACCAAAAAAAAGAGAGGACTCAAAGTTATAAATGAAAGAGGAGACATTGCAGCTGACACCACAGAAATATAAAGGATCATAAGAGGTGACTATGTACAATTGTATGGATAAAAATACAATCCACTAAGACTGAATCATGATGAAATCAAAATCCTGAACAACTAGTAACAATTAAGGTGATTGAAACAATAATCCACACCCTTCTAACCAAGAAAAACTCAAACCAAATGGCTTAACTGGTGAATTCTACCAAACATCTAAAGAAGAATTGACACCAATCTTTCTTAAACTCCTCCAAAAATTTGAAGAAGAGGAAACACTCCCAAACTCATTTAATGAAGCCAGCATGACCATGAAACCAAAGTCAGTTGTCACTACAAGAAAAGAAAATCATAGGACAATATCCCTGATGAGTATAGATGCAAACATTCTCAATGAAATTCTACCAAACCCAATTTAACTGCATACTAAAGGTATCATACACTATGATAAAGTGGGATTTATCTCTGGAATAAAAGGATGTTTCAACACAGGCAAATCAGTCAACATGAGGCACCACTTTAATAGAATGAAAGATGAAAAATCCTATTATCTTCTCAACAGAGCAGAAGAAAACATTTCACAAAAATTCAACACCTTTTCATGATAAAAAGCTCTTAAAAATTGGGTATAGAATGATTATATGTCAACATAATAAAGTCCCTGTATGACAAACCCATAGCCAACATCATACTCAACAGTGAAAGATTTTCCTCAAAAATCAGGAACAAGACAAAGGTGTCCACACTCACCACAGCTATTGAACATAGTCCTAGAAGTCCTATGCAAAGTAATGAGGCAAAGATAGATAGATAGATAGATAGATAGATAGATAGATAGATAGAATCCAAAGCAGAAAGAAGTAAAATTATCTGTTTGCAGATGACATGATCTTATATCTAGAAAAGCCTAAAGACTCCACCAAAAAAACTGTCAGAACTGATCGACAAATTTAGTAATGTTGCATGATACAAAATCAATGTACAAAAATTTGTTGCAAAAATTTTGCATTTCTATACACTAATAATGAAATATCTGAAGGAAAAATAAAGAAATAATCCCATTTACAATAGAATCAAAAAGAATAAAATATTTATGAATAAATTTAACCAAGGAGGTGAAAGATCTGTATAATGAAAACAGTAAGATACTGATAACAGAAATTGAGAAAAAAAATGGAAATAAATGGAAAAAACATCCAGTGTTCATGGATAGGAGGAAATAATATTATTAAAGTGTCGATACGACTCCAAATCATCTATAGATTCAATGAAATCTCTATCAAAATTCCAATGTTGTTTTTCACAGAGTAAACAATCCTAAAATTCATATGGAACAAGAAAAGAGCCTGAATAGCCAAGGCAATTTTTAGAATGAAGAACAAAGCTAGAAGCATCACACTTTCTGATTTCATACTGTACTACAAAGCTATGATAATCAAAACTATATGGTACCAGCGTAAAAACATATACATAGACCAATGGAATAAATTCCAGAGCACTGGAATAAATCCAGGCATATATGATCAACTAATATTTGACAGTGGATCCAAGAACTGAATGGGAAAATATAATCTTTTCAATAAATGGTGTTGGGAAAACTGGATATTCACATGCAAAAGAATGAAATTGCACCCCTATCTTACAACATTCACAAAACTTAACTCCAAATGGATTAAAGACTTAAATGTAATACTTGAATACTTGAAGCCATAACACTTCTAGAAGAGAACACAGGAAAAAAGTTCTTTGATATTCGTCTTGAATATGACACCAAAACCTTTTGGATGTGACACCAAAAACACAAGCAACAAAAGCAAAAATAAACAAATGGGACTAGCATCAAACTAAAAAGCTTCTGCAGAGCAAAAGAAACAATCAACAGAATGAAAGGCAACCTACGGAATGGGAGAAAATACTTGCAAACCATAGGTCTGATAAAAGGTTAACATCCAAACTAGAAAAGGAACTCCCACAGCTCAATAGCAAAAGAAACAAATAACCTGATTTTAAAATGGGCAGGGGTGCCTGAGTGGCTCAGTAGGTTAAGCGTCTGACTTCAGTTCAGGTCATGATCTCACAGTTTGTGAGTTTGAGTCCCACGTCAGGCTCTGTGCTGAAGGTGGGGAACCTGCTTGGGATTCTGTCTCCTCTCTCTCCCCTTCCCCACTCGCTCTCTCTCTCTCTTAAAATAAATAAACTTATTAATTAATTAATTAGTTAATTAATTAAAAACAAAGTACTTGAATAGACATTTCTCCAAAGAAAACATACAAATGGCTGACAAGTATATGAAAAGATGTTCAAAATCACTAATCATCACAAATCAAAGCCACAATGAAATAACACCTCACATCTGTCAGGATGGCTATTATTAACATAATAAAAATTAACAAGTGTTGGCAAGGATTTGAAGGAAGTAGAACCCTTGCACACTGTCAAATGGTGTAGTCATTGTGAAAAACAGTATGGGTGTCCCTCCAAAAATTAAAAATAGAACTACCATGAGATCCAGTAATCTCACTTCTAGGTACATATCCAAGAGTTGAAATCAAGATCTTCTTTTTTTAATAAAAAAATTTTTAATGTTTATTTTTGAGAGAGAGAGGGAGAGACACAGCATAAGCGGGGGAGGGGCAGAGAGAGAGGGAGACACAGAATCCAAAGCAGGCCCCAGGCTCTGAGCTGTCAGCACAGAGCCCATTGCAGGGCTAGAACCCACGAACTGTGAGATCATGACCTGAGCTGAAGTCAGATGCTTAACCAACTGAGCCACCCAGGCACCCCGGAATTGAGATCTTAAAGAGACATGTGCACTCCCATGTTCATTGCAGCTTTATTGACAATAGTAAGACATAGAAACAACTTAAATGTTCATTGACAAATGAATAGATAAAGAAATGTGGTGTGCACATACAAAGAAATACATTTTCAGCATTAAAAAAAGAAGGAGGGGCACCTGGGTGGCTCAGTCGGTTAAGTGCTCAACTCTGGACATCAGCTCAGGTCATGATCTCAGAGGTTCATGGGATCGAGCCCCACACTGACAGTGTAGAGCCTGCTTGGGATTCTCTCTCTCCCTCTCTTTCTGCCCCTCCCTCACTTGCCCACTCTCTTTACCTCTCAAAATAAATTAATTAATTAAAAAAAAGAAGGAAATCTCATGATATGTAACAACATGGATTAACCTGGAGAACATTATGCCAAGTGAAATAATTCACATATAGAAAGACAAATACTATATGATTCCACTTATGTTAGGTATCTAAAATCATCAAACTTATAGAAGCAGAAGACAGTATGGTGATTGCCAGGGGCTGAGGACAGGCAGGAATGAGAGTTGCTGTTGAATAGAGAAAATTTCGGTTATGCAAGATGAGTAAGTGTTATAGTGCCTATAGTTAACAATACTGTATTGTGCACTTAGAAATGGGGTAAATGTCATGTTAAATGTTTTGATCATACACACACACACACACACACACACACACACAAAGGCAGCCGAGGAAACTTAGAGGTGATGGGTATGTTTGTTACCTTTGCCATGGTGCATACATGTGTTCAATGTCCAGACTCATGAAATTATATATGTTAAATATGTACAGTTTTTTTGTAAATCAATTACACCTCAATAAAGCTATCTTTAAGAAAATTCAATATACTACTGAGAAAAAGAATATTATACTTTCTGTGTGATTTGTTTCCCATCAAATTAATGAAAGTTTAACAGGAATAATATTATGGACTGGGAAGAGTGATAGAAAGCAAGTATTCTCATGCAATGCTGGTGTCAGTCTAAATTGGAAAAGCCTTCTTGAAGGGGAATTTGATGGTGTATATGAAGCCTTAGGCTGAATACACATTTTGATCAAGAAATTCCACTTCTGAGACATAGGTACAAACATTTACACACATATTCATGAGAAATATATGCTGGTGTGGTTTCTTAAATTTTTTTATTTATTTTTGAGGGAAAGAGCATGAGCGGGGGAGGTGTGGGGAGAGGGGGTGACAGAGGACCCACACTGACAGCAGCAAGCCTGATGTGGGGCTCGAACTCATGAACCTCAAGATCATGACCTGAGCTGATGTCGAATGCTCAATCGACTGAGCTACCCAGGAGCCCCTATGCTGGTGTTTTTTTTCTAAAACATTGCAATTAAAGGGGCACCTGGGTGGCTTAGTTGGTTAAGCATCCGGCTTTGGCTCAGGTCATGATCTTGCAGTTTGTGGTTCAAGCCCCTTGTCAGACTCTGTGCTGACAGCTCAGAGCCTGGAGCCTGCTTCAGATTCTGTCTCCCTGTCTCTCTACCCCTCCCCCGCTCACACTTTGTCTCTCTCTCTCAAAAATAAATAAACATCAAAAAAATATTAAGGGTACCCGAGTGGCTCAGTTGGCCGAGCGTCCGATTCTTGGTTTCAGCTCAGGTCATGATCTCACAGTTTCATGAGTTCGAGTCCCACATTGGGCTCTGTGCTTACAGTGCAGAGCCTGCTTGGGATCCTCTCTCACCCTCTGTCTCTGCCCCTCCCCTGCTCACACTGTCTCTGTCTTTCTCAAAATAAATAAATAAAAACTTTTTTAAAAAGTAAATAAATTAAAACATTGCAATTTAAAAAAAAATTGTAAAATCTCTAAATATTTCAGCAAGAAAATTGACCCCCCACCACCACTGAAACTATGATATATTCATACCATGGGACACTATTCGGCCATTAAAAAGAGTAAGGTTAGCTCAGGGGTCAGCAAACTATGACCCACAGGCCAAATTTGATCTGTGACCTGTTTTGTGTGGCCTCCAAACTAAGAAGATTTTTCATATTTTGTAATGATTGTAAAAAACAACAACAAAAAAGAAGTGACAGAGACTACATGTGGCCCACAAAGCCTGAAATTATTACTATCTGGCCCTTCACAGAAAGTTTCCCAACTCGTAGATCTTTATGTTCTGACATGAAAAGATTTCCAAGCAAAGTTCTGAACTGCTGTTAACCATACTTATGTGTGTTTTGTTTGTTTGGTTTGGTGTTTTGGGTGTTTGGGTGTTTGTTTATTTTTAGGGATCTCTACACCCAATGTGGGGCTTGAACTCGTGACCCTGAGATCAAGAGCACATGCTTTACTGACTAAGCCAGCCAGGTGCCCCATTTATGTTTTTTTTGTTTGTTTGCTTTTCATCTCAGATACATGTGTTGTACCTATAGAGAGAGATACGTGTACAGTCAAAATGTAACGCAGAGGCAAGGTAAATTGGTGTTAGTAATTTCCTGACAGGAAATAAGGCAGGAACTGAGGTGAACATTCACTTTTTACTCCATAAGTTTGTTTTGTTCTCATCTTCTGCAAAGTGAATATATTCATGTGTATTACTTTTATAATTTAAAATAATAAAAAGATAACAATAAAAATGCCCTGGGAGCGCCTGGGTGGCTGTTGGGTTAAAGGCCGACTTCGGCTCAGGTCACAGTCTCGCGGTCTCTGCGTTCCAGCCCCGCATCGGGCTCTGTGCTGATGGCTCATGCTCTGTCTCTCCATAACAAACATTAGAAACTTTTAAAAAATAAACATAAAAATACCTTGACCAAACATTCCGGAGTGCATGTGGCAGATTAGCGCTAAGCACGTATTCTAATCTCTCTCTAGTGTGCCCCCCTCCCCATATGAGATGATGAAAAGATTAAAGAAAAAAAATCCTACATTTTCCAAACCCCCTTGAGCTAAAGCCCTGGCTATGATTTAGGCTCCTCAAATCAGATTATGAGGTAAGAGCCCTGCTTTTGTTTCTATGCTCCTGTTTCATAAGTGGCCGCAGAGGTATGTGGTTTATCTGCAAAGGTATGTGGTTTCTCTCCGGGCACTGCTGTCAGATGGCAGGGTCTACTGTCACAGGTGTGCTGTGGTTCTGAAGCCGGTAGCTGTGGAGGCCGACCTCCAATTCGAGACGCCTTCATGACGGAAATAACGATGGCATGACCTCCCGGCCAGCAATCCTCGTGCAGCTTCCCGATTGAGTAGATGGCCTCCTGCCCACAGGATATGCAGCAGCTTCCAGGGTGTCCTTGTTCTGTGGTTTGGCTTTGAGATTCCTTTCTAGACGCTCAGTATGCAATCTGTTTCTTCAGCCCTCCAAATTGTGATGACTCTTCTACCGAAACCAGCTCGAGTAGATTCTGATCTCTCTGACGAACCCCAACCTTTATGGCAACCCATCTACATCCTGTGACAGAGGGCTCTGACAGTAAAAGCAGTAATCCCAGGGGCACCTGCGTGGCTCGGTCGGTTAAGCGGTTAAGTGTCTGACTCTCGATTTGGGCTCAGGTCATGCTCTCTCGGTTTGTGAGGTTGGGCTCTGTGCTGACGGTGCAGAGCCTGCTTGGGATTCTCTGTCTCCCTCTCTCTCTCTCTGCCCCTCCCCTGCTCTCTCTCTCTCTCAAAATAAATAAACATTAAAAAAATAATTTCTAAGAAAGAATTCCAGGGAGGCCACACATATCCATCCATACTAATCGTCACAGCAACATATGAGATAGGATTTCCATTTTAGAGATGAGAAAATAGGCAAAAAGGGATGAAGTTACCAGGTGAAGGTCATATAATTATTAAATAGCAATATAAATAGGAATTTGAGTCCATTACCATTGAGTACAAAACCCACGCTTTCCATATATACAATAGCACGTTAAGTCCGCTTGGCTGTCATGATCCTCAGGCTCATTAAGGTGGTGGTGACCCCTGTTGCTGTTACCATTATTGTTCTAAGTACAGTCCACACGAGATTAGAAACAGGACAGAGGTTGCATGTAGGTAGCTTTATATGATGCCTTGGTTTCTGTATTCTTAAAGTATACCAATAGTTTTTGATCTTTTGGGGGTCAGATTCCCCAATAAGAATCTGATGAAACTACAAATCCTTTCTCTTTTTTTTTTTTTTTGTTTTATTTATTTTTTGAAAGTAATCTCTACGCCCCATGTGGGACTCAAGCTCAGGACCCCAACATCAAGAGTTGCATGCCCCACCTGCCGAGCCAGCCAGGCACCCATAACTAGAAATGCTCTCTTGAGAAACAGTCTGCATCCAGTTTTAGGCACTTTATGTCCCCAAGTTAAGAACACATTCAATAAAAGCTATTTCTTTGAGTTTTCACTGAGTCCTAAGGTTCTAACAGCTTACATAGTCTTAAAGTTACTCTCTCTGAATTTGATTCCTTTCAAGAATTAAGTTACACTATCACCTGGCTGAGTTTTTCTTAACAGATTCACCTTTTCAAATCATTCCCAATGCTAGGCTTTCTTCAGGATGCTAAGGAGCCCTCACCTCTGTGGCATTTTCACTGTAAGTTTCTGCCCAAGTTCAACCATGATGGCTCCCCCAGTCTCCCATCATATCTGCCATCATGCTTGCTTTATGGGGAAATATCCCTTTGTGTCTGCTTCACCAGGGAATGGATTAGTGTGTATCCACTCAGCCAAATTAAGCAATTTAGAGTACATGGGGAATAATCACAGCTGTCTTAGCATAATGCATAATTTTCTGGGCCACACCAGTCAAGACAGACAGTGTCTAAAAGGAGGGCTTCAATTCCATTCTCACCCGTGCTGTGGGAATTCCAGGCCTCCCTCAAATTCCTCCCAAAGGTGCTGCTCATCTCTGGTGGGTGCCTTCAATGTATTCTTGAAGCAACCCTCCATTTGCCTCACTCCACATTTACATCGGGCACCAGGGCCTCCGAAGCTACCTCGATGTCGCCAAGATCTGATGTCCTTCCTGCTCTCACCCCGTGAGTCACTGCGTCCACTGCCTTCCCCAGCAGCATCCAGTGAGGAAAATACCCTTTTGGGTGGAAGTAAAAATAGTGAAAAGCAAGCTCACAGCAGTGACTTCTACCTTTCAAGGGGCTGTGTCCATGCACTGTTCATATCAAGAGACAAAGAATTGTCTCCTCTGCCTCTTTCTGCATGCAGACGCCGGTGGGGGAGAGCGGAAAGGAAGACTGAAATTTCAAAAACACAGCATCTCTAGGTCGCTATGCGGCATGTTACAAAGAAGGTGGTGCATTGCTTTGGTGGAGGTATGAATTCGACATCAGCTACAAGAAGAAAGGCCCGAAGAATGAAGGGAGGTTAGAGAATTTAAATTGGTGGCGAGGCAGGTAATACAGAGAGTGGGTGTCTTGGTTTACATTTTCCCAAAAAGCAGACCCCCCCAGGAGGGGCGTAGGTGCAGGCAGTTTGTTTGGGAGGGGTTGCTAGGAAGCAGGAGAGAAGGCGGGAGTGAAGGGAGCTCGGAGCCGGAGAGAGCAGCCAGTGAAAGATATGCTAATGAGCGGATTACCGGTGTGGGCAAGTTTGTCTGGGTCCCGCTGGGACCCCTGGGGAGCTGTGTGGAACTGCCCCAGAATTGTCCCAAGGCAGGGTTAGAAAGCTGGGGTGGGGGGAGTGTTATGTACCTGTCTATGTCCCTCATCAGTTGGAGGTTGGCACCGACGCATTCAGCCCCTGGGCCTGGACCTGAGAAAGCCTTTTAGGCAATGAAGTATTTAGGCCCTTGAGGTGGAACCCAGGGCCCTCTTGGTAACTGGCCACCAAAGTGGAGGGTGGGTAGGGAGTGCAATGGGGGCAGGATCAGGGGTGACCGTGGGAAGAGCCTGTGGGACATCAAAAGAGCAGGGTGCGCTCAGATGAGGCTTCGGAGTACTCTCTCCTGCCCCTTTGCACGTCTGAGGTTACAAGTGGATCAGCTCTGTCCATTTCCACTCGATGTTAAGTGCAGCTCCTCCTCCCAGGACTCAGGAGCGCAGCCCAGAGAGCAGTCACAGAGGACAATCTGAGTGACAGACACCCACCATGCTGTCCTCAGAAAGCCCCTGGCCCCCAGCACTTGCTCTCTCACTGTCTTTGAGCCAAATCAGTGAATTTCTTTTCCACGAGGCTCCTGATGCCCAAAGCCCAGCCCCCGGCACCTGCCAGCCTCCCAGATCATGCCGCAGCAAGTCTGAATCCTGGATGAACCCAGCTGAGGCTGTTGAGGGATCCCTGCTACCTTGGCAAACCTGCCCGTAGGGTAAATGCGCTCAGCCTCCCAGCAGCTGGCTGAGGCTACCTCACTGGAATAAACTGCCATCTCAGCAGTTCCATTCGCCCTCAGAGACAGACCCTGCAGTGAGCCAGAAAGAGCTGTTTTTCTATCCACTGGAAAATATTTCTAAGACAAAGCCTGGTCCTCTGAAGCATTAGCTAGGATTTGGTGCCATGGGCGACTTAATCACATTCCTGCACAGTGGGCTCCACGGAGGGAGAGCTGGCAGAGTTGCTAAGTTACCACTGCAGTGCCTGCGTGACGTCAGCACGATCAGGGCAGGTCACAAATTCCAGATCCTGCCTCCAGATGGGGAAGGAGTCCCTAATATTCCATCGCGCTCGCGTCTCAGAATTTCCAGGCGTGGACTGAGTCAGATTTTCTAACCTTTCCTTTCCTCAGTCATGTTCTTTGAACGCTTACCAAGGGCTCTTGTTGAGACTTCCTAATTCTGCAGTGCCTCATCCTGCGGCTGCAGCCATTCTTGTGAAAAGATATGTAAAAATCTTCTTTGGAAACAGAACAGTCATGCAGCTGTTCCTGGAGTCAACAGACAAAAGCCAATGATTACCTGCCACTGTTCCTGCCACAGGAGACACAGAAAACTATGGGACACAGGGAGAATGCACGGTGGGTGACACGAACTCCTCCCTCAGCCACATAGGAGACATGTTGTCACCAATGTCTCCCTGAGAAAAGCTGCTATCAGAATTCATTAAGCATCTTTTAGATTTTGTTATACTAAAAAGTATCCCATGGGCCACCCGGCTGACTTGGTCCTTAGAGCATGCATCTCTTGATCTCAGGGCTGTGAGTTCAAGCCCCACCTTGGACGTGGAATTTACTTAAAAAAGAAAAGAAAAGGGGCGCCTGGGTGGCGCAGTCGGTTAAGCGTCCGACTTCAGCCAGGTCACGATCTCACGGTCCGTGAGTTCGAGCCCCGCGTCAGGCTCTGGGCCGATGGCTCGGAGCCTGGAGCCTGCTTCCGATTCTGTGTCTCCCTCTCTCTCTGCCCCTCCCCCGTTCATGCTCTGTCTCTCTCTGTCCCAAAAATAAATAAAAAACGTTGGAAAAAAAAAAAAAAAAAAAAAAAAAGAAAAGAAAAGAAAAGTATTCCTAAGTCAGATGGGCTGAGTTCTGCTACAGTAACAAACCTTAAAATGTCAGTGGCTTAAAACAGGAAAGATTCCTTCCTACCTCACTACCCATCCATCCTGCCTTGACTGGAAGATTTGCTCCAAGTTTACTTCCTTCGGGACCCAGGGGGCAAGACAATACACCCTCTGGAACACTGTCTCTCTGGCAGAGGAAAAGAGAGAGTATGGTGTTATGGACCAAATTATGAAAGAAAGAAATAAAAAAGAGAACTCCCTTTCCTCCCTATAGATTTGCTTCGCGTTAAAAAAAAAAAAGAAAAAGGCAGCAAACCAACCTTTCTGAAACCCCACTAGTTACTAGTGCTATTACAATGGCTTTTATTTTTTTCTATTAGTGTCTTTCCAGCTCTTCAAAAATAAATTTCACCGTCTCGGATCTCGGTGCTCGAAACCCTCCCTCACTAATTAAACTCCAAATCATCTGGTCTGCATCTTCTTAAATTTTCCAGTCACTTCCTTGTTGCTTAAACCAAAGAATACCTTTCCCATTGTGACCTACTGATCATCTCTGAAGCATTTCAGTCTGACACCCCTACTTCTCTTTAAATCTTCTAGTTTAGTATTAGGACACTGGAGTATTTTAATTACCCAGGTATCATAAGATTGAAACTGTAAGTACGTGAGCATGCATTGATAACTAACACAACAATTTTTCCATGATCATCACTTTACTCACTACTAACATAAGATTTTTGACCCACCCACTTTCCCATTGTCATACCTGGTAAAATTAACAAGGGTTCCTTTACTTATCTAATACCCAGTGCATATGAAAATTAATCTGATTGTCAAAAAAGCAGTCAGGATTCAAATAAGGTCAACACATTTTATTTGGTTATGATGTCCCTTAATTCTCTTTTATTTTATAATATTTTTTCTTACCCCTTTCTTCCTCACACTTACAGATTTGTTGGCAAATCATTTATCCTTTAGAATGTAACGTACTTTGAATGTGGCTGATTGCTTTCTCATAATGTCACTTAAAAATTTTTTTTAATGTTTACTTATTTTTAAGAGAGAGAGGGAGAGAGAGAGAGAGAGAGAGAGAGAGCGTGAGTAGGGGAGGGGCAGAGAGACAGGGAATCATAGAATCTGAAGCAGGCTCCAGGCTCTGAGCTGTCAGCACAGAGCTGAACGTGGACTCGAACTCCAATTCACAAACCATGAGATCACGATCCGAGCCAAAGTCAGATGCTTAACCAGCTCAGCCACCCAGCCACCCCTCCCATAATGTCATTTAACTTTTTATCCATCCCCTGCATTTTCTAGAAAGCAATAGTTACATCCAGAGACTTGATTAGATTTGGTTCGATATATTTTAGGCAGGATTATTCCACAGTGATGCTGGGCCATTATCTGTACTAACATTAATTGTAGACTGCAGTTTAAAACTTCTTTGCAAGCTCTTAAATTATATTCCATAAGGATGTGCAGGCAAAAGATTATATTTTAAAGTCTCTTAAAGTGCTTTTTTTTCTGTGTGTGTATATGCTACCAGCTTGACATATAGTTAGGTTCATTAATTTCAGTTTGTTTTCGATTTTTTTTTTTTAGGTAAGCTTTACGCCCAGTGTTGGTCTTGAACTCATGACCCCGAGATCAAGGGTTGTGTGTTCTGCCCACTGAGCCAAACAGGTACCCCAGTTCATTTTTAATTTTAAAGGATTGTTCTTGAAGGACACCAGAATATGTCACCCCAAAATATGCCACAGGGACATATTGGATAATTTGTACTAAAGGCATTTGAGAAAGAGCCGGTACAAGAAAAACACTCTGACCCTCCTATGTCCTCCTGAAAGCAGGAGATAAATTTCTCATGTGAAAAGATGCCCTCCCTGTGCCAGGAGGAGAGAAGACATTCTTACTGGAGACAGGGGATTTGGGGCCAAGAGATGGGTACACACAAACCTTGTTCACCTAACTCTTATCTTCCTAATTAATACTTCCCCATTTCCCACCCTTAGCTGAAACCCAGTTTTTCACAAATTTCTGCTTATGTTGTCTAAAAGGTATAAAAATGTCCTGCTCTGGTCACATCGAGGCTTCATTCCCTTGTGGAGGTTCCACTGTAAGTGTAAAGACTTAATAAAATTTTATACTTTTCTCTTGTTAATCTTTCAGGATTATGTCAGTTTAACTCTTGGACCCAGCCAGAGACCCAAAGAGGATATTTGGGTCTTTAATATTCTTTTCATTTGATTCAATGTTTTTAAATTATTTAAAACAATATGGTTTCTAACAAAGATTCTTTAATCAAACTTTAGTCAGTGGCACCTGGGTGGTTCATTTGGTTAAGCAGTTAAGCAAGCATCTGACTTTGGCTCAGGTCACGATCTCACGGTTCTTGAGTTCAAGCCCTGCGTCGGGCTCTGTGCTGATAGTGCAGAGCCTGGAGCCTGCTTCACACTCTGTGGCTCTCTCTCTCTTCTCCTCCCCTACGTGTGCACGCTCTCTCTCTCTCTCTCTCTCTCTCTCTCTCTTAAAAATAAACAAATAAACATTAAAAAAGTTAAAAAAAAAAAAATTTTAGTCAGGCTCCTGAAACTTCTCCTTGGCCCATCTGTGCACTTCCTTATAAAATCTGGTATTAGCAAGAACCTTGCTAATTCAGCTTAGCGAGAGTCCACTCTCCTCCGTGGGAAGGATCCAAACCACTGTTTGTCTAATATATCATGCAATTTGTCCTTTCTAGGGTGAGTCATGCTGGGTAAACCATACACAAGGACTTGAGAGGTAGACTTAGGAGCAACCAAGCAGCCATATTGCTGTTTCCAAAGTCCATCTAAGTGGATTAAACATCCAGCTTTTTCCTATCCAGTTCTTTCTGAGACTGAAGTTGTTACTCAGGCCTTGCCGATCTCTTTTATGACTTCCCTAGAGGTCATCCTGAAGAAGTTCTCTCCCTTGAGGAGGATGAATAAGCCTGCCAAGGCCTAGAGCCTTGAAATGGGACCTAGGGGCATAGTCCCAAGGCTTGGAAATCGCTTGGTTTCTTGAATGTTGGAGACGAGTCTGCTAGTTTCACACATGTATTAGCTATTTATCATGGTGGGGAATTCTCCTAAGGTGACTTAGCAGGAGTTTTGCTAAAACTGACTTCTACAAGGAAGAATCATTATTGAGGAAAAGGTTCATGGGGAGCCCTAGTAAAGTTTAGTCAAGCAAAGAATCTTGGTCAACATATACACACATACATACATACATACATGCATACCCTGTCTTCCTCAAAAGATAGCATGCTATAATGCAGTTCTGGACCCACCTTTTAGTACTAACATCTATCTTGCTGAACACTTTCTGTGAGGACAGAGAGATCCTCTTTCTTCCTTTTTCACCTGCGAAAGACTCCATTGTGCAGAAGCACCGTTATCCTGTTGACTTCGGTGTGTCTCCTATAGAGCAGAGCATTGAGTTAGCTTGTACGATGTCACCAAATGGTTTATAATTTTGGAATGTGGTTATCAGTTCTACGCCACATACGTATGACATTTCTGTGAACGGCTGCCATAGAAAACGTTTCCTTCTACTTAAATTATGTCATAGTTGGAATAAGCAAGACGGAATGCTGGGAAAGCAGTAACCTTATCCGTAGCATGGTTTGCACACCATCCTGAACGCTGTTGCTGTGCAAGAAGGTGTCTTAGCACACTGCCAGGAATTTTCAGAGAAACCTGTCTCCAAAGTCCAGTGAGACTCCACTGAAGATGAGGCAAATACGCATTGTCTGGGAGTTGTCTCTGACGTCTTATTGCTGTTTTACAGCTTAACTAAAAACAAGTTGATGCTAACGCAGACTGGGCCGATGCAAAAATGCTCCTCAGCCCGTGAACGGTGACCTCACCCGGGGCTCTTGGCAGTGACATCCCCCTGAGGGTTTCAAAGTGACCATTAGTCACGTGGCCGCCACAGGTTCAGGGGAAGGGCCTTGTGTGTGTTTCCACCATTCAAAATCTTCACACGGAGCCACCGAGTTTGTTCCTATTCTGTGTTGGGATACTGCCATTGTAAGCCCAGCACGAGTAGAGAAGCAGGAAACGAGGAGCCAGGCCATCAGGACCTGGCAAAGCTCCACTTTGCTTTCTTCTTTTTTTTTTTTTTAAATTTTTAATGTTTTTAATTTATTTTTTGAGAGAGGGAGTAAGCAGGGGAGGGGTAGAGAGAGAGGGGGCAGAGGATCTGAAGTGGGCTCTGTGCTGACAGGCTGACATCAGTGAGCCGGACATGGGGCTCAAACCCACGAACCATAAGATCACGGCCTGAGCTGAAGTCAACTGCTTAACTGACTGAGCCACCCAGGAGCCCCCCCACCCCAACAGCTGCACTTTTCTGAATCTACATCCTACCTGACATAATCATTCGGAACGTGAGATGGGATACAATTACATGATTTCTCTCATATCCCAGAAGCAACCTCAGGAGGTTACAAGCTGTTACCTGCCACTCTCTATACGTACAGGCCACTCTTGTGCTTCCAGCCTTCTGAAGAAAGTCCACCGACTTTCCTTTATGCCTTGCCTTCTTAATCACGTCTGAGCTAGAATCCTCCTGAATAATGAATGTATCAAACAATGAGTTTAGGGAAATAATAATAATACAGAATGTCGACTAATGAGCTATAAAAATGATTGTCCTTGGTTTCTACTCCAAGGACAAAGCAAGATTTTCTTCTAGTTTGTTTTCTTTCGTGATAGCCCTCTAGTGTTAGCCCCTATAAGCCAAATAATCACCACATGCCAGGGACTGTATTAGACAAGTCAATGTATGTGTTTTTTCCTTTTTATTTTTTTATTTTATTATTATTATTTGTGTGTGTGTGAGAGAGAGAGAGAGTATGCACATAAGCAGGGCAGAGAGAGGGAGGGAGAGAGAGAATCTTAGGCAGTGACTCCATGCTCAGCAAGGAGCCCAATGCGGGGCTCGATCCCACAACCCTGGGATCCCACAAGCCTCGAACCCACGAACCGTGAGATCATGACCTGAGCCGAAATCAAGAGTTTGGGGGCGCCTGGGTGGCTCAGCTGGTTAAGCGTCTGACTCTTGGTGTCGGCTCCATCATGATCTCATGGTTTCACGGGTTCTAGCCCCACATCGGGCCCTGTGCATCGGGCTCTGTGCTGACGATGCAGAGCCTACTTGGGTTTCTCTCTCTCCCTCTCTCTCTCTCTGCCCCTCCCCCACTCGCACTGTCTCTGTCTCTCTCAAAAATAAATAAATGTTAAAAAAAAAAAAGAGAGTTTGACACTCAACCAACAGAGCCACCCAGGCACCCCTTTCTTTTTCATTCCATTCTAACAAAAACACTGTGAGGTAGATTCTCAGGTTTTTTGTTTGTTTCACAAACAAACTTATTCAGGTTACTTCACAAAATGAGACTTTGTTATAATGATCCTTTGAATGATGAAGGTGTCATCATTTTTCAAGGATTCTAATATGGTGTGGGAAAAGTGAGCTACACTTGGGATAACATGTAACAACAAACTCAAAGTAATAGTGACCTAAACTCATTCAAGGCTTACATCTCTCAAGAAACAGTAAGTTTGGGGAGGTAAAATGTTGCTGACT
Source organism: Neofelis nebulosa (assembly GCF_028018385.1). NCBI lineage: Eukaryota > Metazoa > Chordata > Mammalia > Carnivora > Felidae > Neofelis > Neofelis nebulosa. The sequence continues at coordinate 30,004,356 of NC_080783.1, forward strand.
TCCCTTGAGTGCCTCAAGAAGTTCAAGGCTGGGGCGCCTGGGTGGCTCAGTCGGTTAAGCGGCCGACTTCAGCTCAGGTCACGATCTCGCAGTCCGTGAGTTCGAGCCCCGCGTCAGGCTCTGGGCTGACGGCTCGGAGCCTGGAGCCTGCTTCTGATTCTGTGTCTCCCTCTCTCTCTGACCCTCCCCCGTTCATGCTCTGTCTCTCTCTGTCTCAAAAATAAATAAAACGTTAAAAAAAAAAAATTAAAAAAAAAAAAAAGAAGTTCAAGGCTTAGGGGTGTGTGGGTAGCTCAGTCGGTTAAGCATCCGACTTCGGCTCAGGTCATGATCTCACGGTTTGTGGGTTCGAGGCCCACATCAGGCTCTGTGCTGACCGCTCAGAGCCTGGAGCCTGCTGTGGATTCTGTGTCTCCCTCTCTCTCTGACCCTGCCCCCCTCATGCTCTGTCTCTCTCTCAAAAATAAATAAACATTAAAAAAAAAAAAAAAAAGCTCAAGGCTGAGACCTCCAGGATTCTAGACTTTTTGTAACTTCTTCCCTGCACTTCTTGTTCCATTATAGTTCCAAAAAGCGGCTGAAGCTTTATTCATCTTGTTGACCTTCCAAGGCATACCTCTGAAGCACAGCCAGCTTTCCTTGAAGCCCCAGCCAATGTTTTCCACATAAATCTTAGTGGCCATTCTCAGCTTCAGGGCAAGCTGGGAAATGTAGTGTTTTATCTGGATACACTGCTGTCCTAAATAAAATTGTGGCTCTGGTGATGAGAAAGAAGGAAGGAATGGATTTTGAGGAGGCAATTGTGGTCACTGCTGCTAAGTGAATAGGTGCTAATAGCACCTCATCAACAGATAATTTAACTGGAAAGTACCTAGGGCAAGGCATAATAGATGACGAGTAATAAAGAACATAAGCATGTATTGAGACCTTACTGTTTATGTGCTTTACAGATACTGTCTCATTGGAACCTGACGACAACACTGTGATACAGGTAATATCATTACCATTCGCCAGATAAGAAAACCAGGGTTTGGGGAATTTCTGAAACTTGCTGAAAGCCATTCAGCCAATTAGTGGGAGAGCAGTCAGAACTAGAATCCAGGTTCTCTTAAAGCCCAGATTTTGCAGTCAATATGTGCTGGTTTCCCCTCTTGCCCTGCATCAAATGACTGATCACAAAATCTAGAGTCTGTTCTAGAGAGCAAAGACCCCTCCTAGAAAATGTGTGGTCAACACCTTTCTCAGGACTCTTGATCTCAAAGTGCAGTGTTACTTAATCAATCCGACTCTGCTTTTTCTCCCAGCGAATGATTTTTCAATACCATGTCCATATTCTGTTTTGGCCACGAGTGCCCCGGTCTTAGCATTGATCACCGTTATGTGTACTGGCACCATAATGGTTTGGGGGCAGTTTTCCCAGGTAAGTTCCCAAGTGTGACATTTACTGCAATACTTTGGTAGCTGAAATCACAGGAAAGAAAATAAAATATTAAGTATGCTCTTTGAAGTGCCATAAATTTGTATTCATTGGCGAGAGCTCCTGAACTCTAACTGAAGCTATAAACTTGCAACTCTGTTGCTAACTGACTCTGGAGGATGCAAGAGAAGCTTTCATTTTCCCACCTAATATGCTTATAATTCAACAAAATTTCTTCTCACTTTGCTTCCTGGACCTCATAAAATTTAAATGGAAATATTAAATGGTTTAATAACTGGGCAACACCAAACAGCATGCTTGGCGTGACTTAGCATTTTAAAAATATGGAGTCTCATTATATTAAATGTGTCTCATTATTGTAATTATGCTGCTACAAATGTAGTGGATAACACATCACATCATTATTTAATTTTATGGAAAAGCTTTCTGAGTTATTTGTTGACAGAAAAAGTACCAGATTCTGTTTCTATTTGCTTAAATTGCAGCCCGCGCTAGGGTTTTGTGGGTGGTTTTTTTTTTTTTATTTCCTGTGCTAGGATTTTATATTTCATTTCAGTAGTTCATAAAATACGCTTATCTCTGGGATCCAGCTTGATAGTGCTTTATTTTAGCATAGGATCCCAGGAATTGCTTTGAAGATAGGACTCTCATTTTCTAGGATGGCAATAAAATTGCCACTTTTTAACTCTCATTTTCTAGGATGGCAGTAAAATTGCCACTTTTTAAAATGCCTTAAAGAACATCTGTAGAGTATGATATTATGCAGTCATTAAAAATATGTTTTTGAATAATATATAATGACATGGAAAAATGCTCATAGTGTAAGTAAAATGGTCAGGTCACAAAATTGCAAGTACAAACTAATCTCGCATAATATTTTTAAAATATAGAAATTTCGGGGACGCCTGGGTGGCTCAGTCGGTTAAGCTTCTCACTTTGGCTCAGGTCACGGCGTCATAGTTCATGAGTTCGAGCCCCATGTTGGGCTTTCTGCTGTCAGCACAGACTCCTCAGATCCTCTGTCCTCCTCTGTCTCTGCCCCTCCCTGGCTCATTTTCTCTCTTTCTCAAAAATAAATAAACATTAAAAATAAATAAATAAATAAATAAATAAATAAATAAATAAATAAAATATAGAAATTTAAAAAAATTACAAATAGAGGCACCTGGCTGTTTCAATCAGTGGAGCATGCAACTCTCAATCTCTGGGTTGTGGGGTCGTGCCTTCGAGCTCCATGCTGGGGGAAGAGATTATGTACAAAAATTAATTAACTAATTAATTAAAGTATACAACTATGCCAAAATGTCATGGGTTTACTCTCTAAATGGTGGAGATTGGAGTGATTTTAATCGTCATGTTATGTTCTTTTCTATTTTCTGAAAATTCTGTGATAATCATTCTGATTCTTTAATTGAGAAATGTTAATTATTCTGGCAGTTACTTTGAATGGGTGGGTGGTGTGGAAGGTATTATGGTGTGGCATCGACTACAAAGCAACAAAGTCTAAACAAAGCAAGTGATATCTCATTCCATGGACAGTTTCAGTCCAAGGATACCCAGCATCTTCAAAGACCATAGTAAAATTAATGGCCTGGACCCCTTTCTAGCCTCTCCGGTAACTCCACCTGGACCTCTGCCTCTCCTGGCAAATCAGGTTGTCTTGGGCAGGACCTTCGTGTTCCATTCTTTCTATCCACATTGCTGCTGTGAAGTTGGTCCCTTGCTCCCCGCACTGTCTTTCTTTGTGCTGGCTACTTAGCCTGAGGTCTTCTCTGACTTACCTGTCCACTGAAACGTATTTTTTAAAAATAATCTCTATGCCCTATGTGGGGCTCAAACCCATGACCTCAAGGTCAAGAGTCACATGTTCCACTGACTAAGCTAGACAGGCATCCCTTTTCGAATGTCTTTTCAAAATTCAGTATGAGACCAGGAGTTCTACTGTAATAGGTATATAGTTGCACTTTGGAAGATTTCAAAGTTCTTTTCCCTGGCTGGGTATTTATCCAAAGAAAATGAGAACATGAATTTGAAAAGATATAGGCACCCCTATGCCTATTGCAACATTATTTACAATAGTCAAGATATGAGAACAACCTAAGTTTCCATTGATAGATAAATAGATGAAGAAGATGTGGAATACACACACACACACACACACACACACACGCACACACGCACGCACTTGAATATTACTCAGCCATAAAAAAGAATGAGATCTTGCCATTTGCGACAACATGGATGGGCCTAGAGGATATTACGCAAAGTGAAATGAATCAGACAGAGAAAGACAAACACCATTTGATTTCACGTACATGTGGAATCTAAAGAACAAAACAAATGAAGAAACTGAAAAAGAAAGGCAGAAACAGACCTACCAATGGGGGGAACAAACTGGTGGTTGCCAAAGGGGAGGGGGGTGAGAAGATGGGCAAAATGGGATGAAGGGCTGTGGGAGGCACAGGCTTCCAGTTATGAAATGAGTAAGTCACAGGGATGAAAGGAATACATCATGCAGAATACAGTCAATGGTATTTAATAGCATAATATGGCAGCACGTGGCAGCTAGACTTGGGGTGAGCACAGCATAATGCGTAGACTTGTTGAATCACTGTGTCCTTCGCCTGAAACTAATGTAACGGTATGTGTCAACTACACCGAAAGTAAAAAAACAAAAAAACGAAACAAACAGTGAAAAACATGCTGGAGATCTAGTTCCTGACAGTGTGAATACTGAACTACTGAATTGTATATCTAAAAATGGTTAAGATGGCAAATTTTATGTTACGTGTTTTTTAACCACAATTTTATAAAAGAAAAACAACTTTTTAATTTTTTTAAAAACAAATGCTCCAACAACCACAGAAAAAACCGAGTGCTTCTGAGCACATCTTGCTGAGTCTATGAGGTTATTGAAACATATGCCACCCCCAAATATGCCACTTTGGTGTAAGGATTATTTTGAGTTGAAAGCAATTAAGAAACAGCAGACGCGGAAGGGATTCTCTGTTCTCCCTCCTTCTGCTTAAAGACAGGACATAAATTCGCCTTTGTAAAGGTAACAAATTTCCCCTTTATAAAAGAGTCTCGGGGCGCCTGGGTGGCTCAGTCAGTTAAGCGTCTGCCTTTGGCTCAGGTCACCATCTCACAGTTTGTGAGTTCAAGCCCCGCGTCAGGCTCTGTGCTGACAGCTCAGTGTGGAGCCTGCTTCAGATGCTGTGTCTCCCTCTCTCTCTGCCCCTTCCCTCCCCCCTTCATGCTCTCTCTCTCTCTCTCTCTCTCTCTCTCTCAAAAATAAACTTAAAAAAAAAAGTGTCTCCCTTCATGTACCAGGAAGAGCACTAATCCCATTCACAAGGGCTTTGCCTCATGACCCAATCACCTCTCGTAGGCCCCCCCTCTCCTATCACTTTCTGGGTGGAGAGTTAGGACTTAACATATGAATCTTGCCGTGGGGGGTGGACACAAACATTCAGACTGTAGCACTTACTAAAACAACCCTTATCTACCATACATTTTTAGTCAGCTTCCCCAAACTTATCACCCCTAGAAGTCCACCTCCCCTTCTCCTTTTGTCTCTCACTTCTCCACAATGAAACACCCTTTGTTAAAATGTATATAAGTTCCCAGGCCTAACTGCTTCTTTTTATGTCTTACTAACAATTTGACTGCACATCCATTGGTTGCTGTCTGATATAATAATATTTCATGCAAATATCTATCCAGTGACAAGGCTCAGGACATGCTACCCCAAAATATGGCACCTTGACATATTGAATATATTAAGCATGAAGGAATTTGCGAAAGAGCGTGTGCAGCAGGAAGAACCTTCTGACCTTCTCCTGAAGCAGGTCCTGAAAGCCTTGCAGGAAAGCCGCCCTCCCTATACTTGAGGAAAGTATATCCATCTTTACATCCATGACACCAGGAGGAATTTGAACAAAGGGGCCTTGCTGTTCCCCCAGTTTATACACTTTGCTCATACCCTTCTTTGTCCCACCACATTTTTTCATGACTTTTCATTCTTCATCAAACCTGGCATAAAACACTCTTCAGGTCTTTATTTCCTTATGAAGGTCCCATGGCCTTAAAACTTATATTAAATAAATGTGTATGCTTTTCTCTTGTTAATCTGTCTTTCCTCACAGGAACCCCACTTAAATGGATAGGAGAAAAAGATACTTCTCTACATCAGCAATTAGTAATTGAATTTTAGTGAAACTGATCTGTCTGCAGAAGGTACAATTTAGGCAACTACTAAATCACATCATTGCTGTAATGCTTTTACTTCTTGAATCAGTCTTTCATTTTATTATTATTATTTTTTTTTTTTTTAAAGATTTTACTTTTAAGTAACCTCTACACCCAATGTGGGGCTTGAACTCACAACCCTGAGATCAAGAGTCACATGCTCTACAGACTGAGCCAGCCGGGTGCCTCCAATCTTTCATTTTTTTGATTAATTAATTAATTGAGTAATTTTTAAAAATGTTTTTATTTATTTTTGAGACAGAGAGAGACAGAACATGAGCAGGGGAGGGGCAGAGAGAGGGAGACACAGAATCCAAAGCAGGCTCCAGGCTCTGAGAGGTCAGCACAGAGCCTGACGCAGGGCTCGAACTCACAAACTGTGAGATCATGACCTGAGCTGAAGTCAGACACTCAACCGACTGAGCCACCCAGGTGCCCCAAGTAAGTAATTTTTATAGAGAGAGAATTAGGGGGAGAGGGGCAGAGTGAGAATCCTAAGCAGGCTCCACACTCAGTGCAGAGCCCCACCTTGGGCTCAATCCCACAACCCACTCTGAGGTCACAACTTGAGCTGAAATCAAGAGTTGGATGCTCAACTGACTGAGCCACCCAGGCGCGCCATCCCAGTCTTTCATTTTAAAACAATTTTTAAAAACGATTTTCAATTTTATGGGGCACCTGGGTGGTTCAGTTGGTTAAGCGTCTGACTTCGGCCCAGGTCATGATCTCATGGCTTCTGAGTTCAAGCCCCCGTTGGGCTCTGTCCTGACAGCTCAGAGCCTGGAGCCTGCTTTGGATTCTGTGTCTCCCTCGCTCTCTGCCCCTCCCCCACTCATGTGCACTCTCGCTCTCTCTCAAAAAATAAACATTAATATATATATATGTGTGTGTGTGTGTGTGTGTGTGTGTAATGATTTTCTATTTTAAAAGTTTTATCCAAATTCAGTTAAAAAAGAAAAAGTTTTGAACTAAAAATTTACATTTGCCGAACAAAATATACCACACCTTGCAGCTCTCCCTTTCTTTCACTGTTTCCCATTTTAAATATAACTAAAAGCTCCAAGTGGTGGCATGGAATGTAGAAATGGAAACGACTTAAATTCTGTTTCTTGATTTTTACCATGTGCTTTCGCTGTGTGTTTCAAATCTATAGTTTAAATGTAAGCGTACGTAGTATCAGTGAGAAAACAGGAACTGTACCGATTTGGAACCATTACCAATTTAATCTCAAAAGAAAGCAGAACTGAGGCCACGCATGGCACTGGGGATGTCTCTATAATTGGGAGCTTTTCCAGTTTACTTCCATGTAAACTGCATCGTCTATTAAAAAATAAGTAACGGGAGACAAAACATAAGAGACTCTTAAATACAGAGGGTTGCTGGCAGGGTGTTGGGTGGGGGGATGGGCTGAAGGGGCTAGGGGCATTAAGGAGGACACTTGTTGGGATGAGCACTGGGTATTATATGTAAGTGATGAATCACTAAATTCTATTACTGAAAAAAAAGTTTATTAATTTAAAAATTAAAAAATAACAAAAATTAAAATAAGAACAAGTAATAAACTTTCATGTAAAACACCTTGTAGGGGCGCCTGGGTGGCTCAGTCCGTTGGGCGTCCGACTTCGGCTCAGGTCATGATCTCGCGGTCTGTGAGTTCGAGCCCCGCGTCGTGCTCTGTGCTGACAGCTCAGAGCCTGGAGCCTGTTTTGGTTTCTGTGTCTCCCTCTCTCTCTGACCCTTCCCTGTTCATGCTCTGTCTCTCTCTGTCTCAAAAATAAATAAACGTTAAACAAAAAAAATTTTTTAAACACCTTGTAAAATAAAATGTGTGTGTGTATATATATATATGTACATAATATATTGGATATACTATATATATGTAAAATTAAACTCATAGTTCTCAAAGCAATTCTTTAAACCTTAAGCCAACAAAAGGATTTTTGAGAGGAGTGTTTCATCACTGACCTTGTTCAGCATTGCTGGCACGCGGTGATCACACAAAAAGCAGAAGGGCTTTAATTGGTTTCATTATTGTTTTTAAATTCCCTATGGACAGTGCCCTGCCTATTGCCTGCACCTGGGCAGTCCGCGCCCCATGTCCCTCCTTTGGCATATCGCTGATCCTAGTTAAGCAGGTTAAAGTTGGTTGTGTTAATTTAATGATATTTTATAATGCGTTCAGGTTTTACTAGGGAAATGCAAAGGATTCATTTTTATTTACAAAAACAAACAGACCTGAAATTCCTCATGTGGTTAAAAATGATTGCCTGATGACCTCTCTGTGTACTCAATTTCCCTAAATTGAAGAAATTCAACAGGAAAAGAATTAGAAAGGAGCACGGGTTGAAAGGGCAAATTCCTGGAGGGTCAGATGGATATTGTCCAGGAGTCGGGAGGGCAGGAGAAAGGGACAGAGCCGGAAAGCAGCGCCTTGCTGACGGTACCGGGAACCACCGCTACCCGGCCTCCTCCGACGGTGTCCTTTTGGGACGCAGACCCATTGTTACCCGGCTCTGTCCAGTTTTCCGCGAGGAGATGATCATCAGGACGGCGATGTGACATCTCCTGATTTTTAAATGATGGAAATTAATTCAAACTCTGGAAAACACTGTGCAGCAGGAACAAAACGCGTGTGCAGCTGCAGCAGGCCCCCGGGCTACCAATTTCCTAATGAAAAATGCAAATAGTGATTGAACCAGTTACAGAAGTCGAGAAAATATGCTTTATTCTGTGATCCTTTTCCTTCCCCAAAATGTGACATTTTAGAAAAATACAGATGTACTGACATCATACCCATAATCAGCAGTTTAACGAGAAAAGTAGCATAATTAGAGTAGATGGTTGGGAGGGGCCTGAATTCCCAGAGCAGTCCTTTCTCTTGAATCAGGACCAAGCATGGTGTCACCCAGATGCCTGTTGACTAAGTGACATACAGCAGATTGATTTAACCACTGGCAAACCACATTTCTTTTTCCAGGGCAGTAAGTGAACAAGGTTATTTACTTCCCTTGGTTACAAAAAGAGGAAATACTTCTTCCAAGAATTAGAGTGGCTGCGACCAGTTCTCCCAGAGAAATTATTAACCCAGAGCCCTGAAGCCTTTGCCCACATGCCTCACTGCAGAGGCCTCACTGCACCAGCTCGAGGCGGGGACCTTCTGAGAGGGGGTCGCTCCACTCTGCAAAAGCTTCAGACCCTCAGCATCTGAGATGTCGTAGTGAAGAGAACCAGTCTAAATCCTTCTATGTAGATCTCATTTGATTTGTCATTTGGCATATTAAAAGAGAAGGTTTATTCAAATAAGAGATAACAATACAAGCCGTTCCCCACATTTCCGCAGGTAATTAGACCTTTGTGTATTTTAATTAAAAAGATGTATAGCTAAATCCTCCAACAGACTTCCTGAGCATCCTCCAGGCTCAGTTCCTGCAGGGGCCATACGGAATTAAAAGCAAGAATTTGGAGAAGGGCTTTGTCCTTAATGGCCTTTCAGAATTCTCTGCTTTAAGTGGCATAAAAGCTGCCGTGTTTGGTCAGGTTAGCCTGGCTCATCAATGTGACCTCTCAGAGCCACTGAGTCTGCGCCTGTGAGTCCATTTCCGAGTCTAGGAAAAGCTTTGCATGGTTCCAGCCTCACTGCTCAGCATATAAAGGCCCCCAAATTTAATCTCTGACCCTGAAGAAATAGGCCGAAGAAGGACATGTAAACAAAGAGACAGTCATCTCTCTCTATGACCAGAGGAGAAAAAATGAAAAGAAGTGAAGTTTTCCCATTTTTCACAAACCATCTTCTTTTTTTTTTAAAGTTTATTTATTTTGAGAGAGAGAGAGAGAGAGAGAGAGAGAGAGAGCGCGCAAGCAGGGGGGAGGGGCAGAGAGAAAGGGAGAGAGACAGAATCCCAAGCAGGATACAAATCTGGAGCTCGAATTCATGAACCTGAACCAAAACCAAGAGCTTAACCAACTGAGCCACCCAGGTGCCCCACAAATCAGCTTCTTTAATAAGAAAATGTCTGCTTGTATATTATCTCCTTTCCAATGTTCTAGGCTGAATTCTTTTTCTTTTTTTCTTTTAAATAAACAGTGACAACAAAAAGTTTAGAAATTATCGTTAACAAAATCAATGTGGCCTCACTGTATTTTCTCAAATATCTACTTCTGAAATTTCTATCATCAGAGTACTCGGGTGTTTGGGGCAAGTAACCTATTTTAACATCAAACAAGAAAGGAAAAGAATAACGATCTTGATCTTATCAAAAGAAGGGAGACCAAGTGGCTGACCCTAATGTTTTTTTCTGGTGGGGTTGGGGTGCAGAGAGGGGATGGCCATATTAAAATTGCCTGACCCATTCTAACTATTAGAGCTTCACTAAATTAATACAAAGCTTTTCTTTTAAAATGTCATCTTTTCCAAAGAACAATTCTCTAACAGTGAAATTTCAAGCATCAGTGAAGAAAAGTTCTTTAAGAGAGGCATACCGTTAACCAAAAAATATGATAGAGGCACTTCATATCTTCTCTTCTGGGCCAAGGTGGCCCTACAGACCTGCTTACACACACATGCCCCTCTCAAAGGACCCCTTGAAATCCTACCCCCAACAGGCTTCAGAGAATTTGCAATGATTTAGAATGTGGTGACACTGTCCTGAAATCCTTTTTTTTTTTTTAACCTTTATTTATTTTTGAGACAGAGAGAGACAGAGCATGAACAGGGGAGGGTCAGAGAGAGGGAGACACAGAATCTGAAACAGGCTCCAGGCTCTGAGATGTCAGCACAGAGCCCGACACAGGGCTCGAACTCATGGACCGCAAAATCATGACCTGAGCCGAAGTCGGCCGCTTAACCGACTGAGCCACCCAGGCGCCCCCTTTATTTTTTTTAATTTTTTTTAACGTTTATTTATTTTTGAGACAGAGAGAGACAGAGCATGAACAGGGGAGGGTCTGAAATCCTTTTATGTGGCAGAAGTTATTCCTGCCCCTTCCCCCCACTCACTCAATTCCAGAAACATCTCTTCTCATAGACAGATAGGCTAATGGTTAAGTCTCTTTAATTAAAAAATTTTTTTCTTTAATGTTCATTTATTTCTGAGAGAGAAAGAGAGAGAGCACGCTTGGGAGGGGTAGAGAGAGAGAGACAGAGAACCCAAAGCAGGTTTGGTGCTGTCTGCACAAAGCCTGATGTGGGGCTCGAACTTCTGAACCAGGAGATCATAAGCTGAGCTAAGGTCAGAGGCTCAACCAGCTGAGCCATCCAGGTGCCCCCAATTGGTTAAGTCTCTTAAAAGCATGGTGTTTGGAGACTGAATGCTCAGGACAACTATACAACATCCAGTAGAGGCTCTGTTAAGCCATCTCCATTGAAGTGACTCACCAGCTCAGCCAATACACCTAGTAGCCTGGCTGATGTCCACTGCATCTATTGCATGCGTGGGGTGGCAAGTAAGTTATCTCTAGTACACATGAGCCCTTCAGCTTCAACTGCTTTTGAATAATGGATCAACTATAAGGCATCATGTTACAATGTCCAAGGGGAGCTCTCTCAAATGCACGGCTAACTATAGGGTTCATTAGCCGAGAGATTTTATTTACTGCTTCTGATTGTTTGGTAGCAATTTCAAAGCTAAGTAAGCATATGTTTCACTTCTGTCGTTTCAAAGCTAAGCAAGCATATGTTTCACTTCTGTCGTTTTCAGAGGTAACTAAAACATTAAAACAAAAATGGTTACACTGGGGCAGTTGGCTTGGCTGGCTCAGTCAGTGGAGCATGTGACGCTTGACCTCAGTTGTGAGTTCGAGCCCCATGTTGGGTGTAGAGATTGCTTACAAATAAAATCCTGGGGGAAGAAATGCTTACGCTTTCCTGGATTTCAGTGCTTAAACTGTGCTTGGTACCTAGTAAGCGTTTGCTAACTGTCCTTTCTCTTATCTTCTCTATCGTTTGCTACTCAATGCTCCCTGCTCTATTGCCAAAAAATACAGTCAAAACTCTGTAAAATAACTAACTCTTCCCCAAATTCTCAAAATGTCTTTTGTGGATGAAATTGTACTTTGGTATGATTACAGAAGTTTACATATAACTATTTTTTAATGTTTTATTTTTATTTTTGAGACACATAGAGAAAATAAGAATGGGGAGTGGGGCAGAAAGAGAAGGGGACAGAGGATAGGGAGCAGGCTCTGCTCTGACAGCAGAGTCTGAGGCAGGGCTTGAACCCATGAACCACAAGATCATGACCTAGGCTGAAATTGGACGCTCAATTGACTGAGCCACGCAGGTGCCCCATACCTACAACTACTAACAAATGCTAATGTTGCTGATACAAAAGAGTAGGAACTGGTGACTAGATCTCCAGCAGAGAGCTCTACGACTACCTCCTCCAAAGACCATATTTATGCTCAGATAATACCGAAAAGAAATATGCAAAGATTATTAACAGTGGTTATTTTCTGTGGAATCAAGGGATCAGGCAAATGTTGGAGAGGGTATATCCTTATGGGGTTGAGGGATATATATATATTGAAAAAGCATGTGCACACATCCCCTAGGGTTATTCTGATATGTTCCCAACCCCCCCCCCGCCCCCCCCCCCCCCACGAGCATTGCTGCTTTAGATTTTCTAGACTTGGTCATGAAAGGGAGGAAAAATAATTTTCCCTCTACCTTTCACTGTTCTTGGCTAAGGCTCCCCCCCGTTTAAAAAAAAAAAAAAAAGATTAACAGGAGGAGAAAAAAAACCCCACTATTTTAATTACATATATACGGGAGCCCCACTAGAATATGAGACTCGAAAGACCAGAAGACTGAGGATTACATACCATCCAGAGGTAAGGAAAGGGATTGGGATCTGGTGCTAAAAGCCGGGGAAGGAAATTCACGGGAAGGTGAGAACAGGAAATGTTTGGTAAACAAAGGTTGCCTTGCCAAGCAGACAGTCTCTCAGGTGAAAAAGTCATCTCTGGTAATAGCTCGCTTCCTGATACAGTCCCCCTTTCTAATGTAAATTTCCTTTATAAATATAGATTTCCCTTACAAAAGGGTAACTTCCATTCTGTTTTCAGAGCTTCTTGTGTGTCTGCAGTTTCTTAAAAACAATCAGCTCAAAATAATCTTTATGCCACAGAGGCATGTTTTGAGATGGCATATTCTGCTATCCTTCAGTCAAATACAAAATCGCGTTCGTCTCTGGCAGCTCACCTAAGGCTGTTCAATTAGCTGGCCTAACAATGTTTTGTGACCTAATGTTCAATTTCCAATATCACATGATCGAGCTGCTGTTAGAGCTTACAAAAAACACGTTAGCTCTGCAGAGGGAAGCTAACCACCTCAAGGCTTGCCTCCATGTTTCTTATCCTGTGAATTTCTGAATTCTGAGCCTTACCTCAGATACACAGATGTGTTCACATCTGCGGGACCACAGAAGGAGATGAGGGATTAAAAAAAAAAAAACCAATCCGTCAATTTCCTCGGCTCCTAAGAGCTTTCTCTGGCAACCCATCTAGATAAAGAAATAAAAACTAAAACACCTAATTAATGTGTGATTACAATTCTCCACTGTCAGAAACACACTTTAACCCGGTAAGTAAAATCTCTCCTAATGAGCCCTACAGTTCGCTGTGCAATTGAAGAGCTCTCCTTTGACATTCTAAGGTTCTTTTCATTCCACTGTCAGAATGAAATTTAACTTGACTTCTCATAAGCAAAAGCCCATCAAACAAAGGAAGGATGGGTGCCCCCCCATCACTTTTCAGCCTGCGGCACTGCAGCCAATAGCAATGGTTTCCATTCAAAAAACAAACCTCAGTTATACACACTTACACGCTGAGCAAAAGAATTAATCTGTGCTGTTTGTTCATCGTTTACTTTTCTCCTGGAATACATGATGCATTTTTGTGGAGGGTGGTGGAGGAAGGGAAGAACCACATTCAAATGAAACCCAACATCACTCTCCTCCAGTGTCATTTCAAAAGCCAGATAAAAGCCAAATGAGGAGGCTGGGAAAGAGTGTACAACGTAGCCGTTCTGAAAACCACCCTCCATTTCATTCTGGAGCGGGAAGGTCACACCCAGGCATCAAAATAGCTTCTCTCCTCAAAGTAAATTAGCTGGTAAGTGCTTTCTTGTTTGTTTTCCTCAGACTGACACATTTGCAGCCGACCTGATGAGGATTTTCTGCAGATGATTTATTTACAAAACAGTATTTTGACTAAGTACCAGCTGGCAGACCAGAAAAAGGACTCCTGATAGTTTAGGAAAAGTTCTATGTGCAGATTCATAGTTTTGGTCCTGTCACAGTTTTTAGGGAAGGTCATAACCAGGTTTGCTACTGCTGCTGATTAAAACCTCAAACCCTGAAAGAGAGAACATGAGGGTGTTGCTCGGGGGAGGGGGTGGGAGGGCACAAAGAACTTTGAGTAATTTCCTCGGCTTTTACCTAGAAAATTACAGCTCATAAATGTGGATTTTAAGTAGTTGTGACTCAGAAATAATCAAACATCATTTGTGGAAAGGCCACTTAGAGAAAACTAGTAGGAGAAAATGGTGCTCTGAGATGAAAATTGATTTCGCCCTCCTTAAATGACAAGGTAGGGGGGAAAGTTCTAAACTGAGCTGTAAATGTGGTTGGTTGGGTTTTTGTTGTGGTGGTTTTTTTTTTTTTTTTTTAACTCCCTTTTAAAGACGAATAGCTTGTGGTTCTTCAGAACAAACATTTCTTTGTTGTTGCTGCATTTTTGAAATCTCATAATCAATTGCCTGTTAGGATAATTGGTACCTGGGCTCTCCTAATGAAGGACAAATGACTAAATGCAGGGAAATTGCTGGGAGAAAAGGTTTATCTAACGTGATTGTTCTTTTGGGAGGTGGGAGCCAGCTGCTTTTGGTCTAATAGTTTATCCTTTCCTCCCAGTAAAAGCTAATGAAAACCAAATGAAAATTTGATAACTTTCACCAGCAATTATTCTTTCAAATTGGCCCTTTTTCGCTTAAAACAAACTCATCCGCCCAAGCTTCCACAAACTTGTTGCTTAATGAATCCACCAGTGTTTTTTTTGTTTGTTGTGTAGGGGAAAGAAATAAAAGACCAATGGACCTTTCTGTGGGTCTTCAATTACTTAGTTCAATAATTCCTCTGACTGAATTAAATTCTCCTCACGTTTTCACATCTTCCTGACGCTAGATGCTTTTTCAGTTTCCTCATGGTCTTTATTTATGATTTTACCTGGGACTTCAGTCATTTAGTTTATAACAGAATGTCACATATCTTGTTACTTTACCACTAATTATCATCTGAGGTAGATATTTAACCGAATATTCCCTTTTCAAAGGCCACAGCACTTGGAGACAACCTATGCGCGTAGTTTTGAAAGGAGGAAAGCTGTATGCTCAAAATTATTTTTTCCAAATCATTTACAATTTTTAAAAAATCAGAAGCAAATACAATGGTAGGAGGCTAGTTAAGGATTTCTTATATAGCATCTCAGTGAAATATCTTGCAGGCATTAGGAAATCATAATTTGGAGGATTATGTAGCATCATGAATGGGTGCTTGTAATATTAACAGTATTAATAATATTAATTATGTAAAAAGTAAATGCAGTTGAAAAAAACTGAAGTATTCAAAATAGTGGTGGTAATGAGCCTATAATGAGCTTATGATGTGCCGATGGTAAACTGATGGTATGTTACGGAGGGAAAACTTTACTCTCTTAGGTTCATTTCTTTTTTTTTTTTTTATTTAAAATTTTTTTTTTTTTTTAACGTTTATTTATTTTTCAGACAGAGAGAGACACAGCATGAACGGGGGAGGGGCAGAGAGACAGGGAAACACAGAATCAGAAGCAGGCTCCAGGCTCTGAGCCATCAGCCCAGAGCCCGACGCGGGGCTCAAACCCGCGGACTGCGAGATCGTGACCTGAGCCGAAGTCGGACGCTTAACCGACTGAGCCACCCAGGCGCCCCTCTTAGGTTCATTTCTGAAGGCTGGCAAATTAAACTGACTAGAGTGGGGCACCTGGGTGGCTCAGTCAATTAAGCGTCCGACTTCAGCTTGGGTCATGATCTCTTGGTTTGTGAGTTGAAGCCCTGCGTCGGGCTCTGTGCTGACAGCTCAGAGCCTAGCGCCTGCTTCAGATTCTGTGTCTCCCTCTCTCTCTGCCCTTCCCCTGCTTGCACTGTCTCTCTCTCAAAAATAAATACACATTAAAAAAAATTTTTTTTTAAAAAGAGATGGTTAGAATTTCGGTTTATATACAATCTTAATTAGGAAGTTGAGGGAAGGAAATCATAAGTTATGATTTCCTAATTTATATACCATCCCTTAATAAAGGAATGGGAAAACAAATGATCTTTTAGAAAGATAACTGACTGGGCCCTTGTCTGTTTAGGGGTGGTGTGCAGACGTCACCTCTAATAAGGAGTCAGTCTTCCCAGAATGCTCTCCAGGAGGCGCTTTATGACAATTGAGTTATTTGGGTACCTCAGGTGCCTTCTGCTCAAAATAATTTTTAGGGGTGGCTGGGTGGCTCAGTCAGTTAGGTGTCTGACTCTTGATTTCACCTCAGGTCTTGATCTCAGGGTCATGAGTTCAAGCCCTGCATTGGGCTCTGTGCTGGGCATGGAAGCCTACTCAAAATAATAATAATAATAATAATAATAGTAATAATTAAAAAAAAATTTTTTTTAACGTTTATTTATTTTTGAGACAGAGAGAGACAGAGCATGAACGGGGGGAGGGTCACAGAGAGAGGGAGACACAGAATCTGAAACAGGCTCCAGGCTGTGAGCTGTCAGCACAGAGCCCGACGCGGGGCTTGAACCCACGGACCATGAGATCATGACCTGAGCTGAAGTCGGACGCTTGACCGACTGAGCCACCCAGGCGCCCCAATAGTAATAATTTTTATGCCACACTGGTGGATGCTGGGCCTCTTCATGTGATATAGCTCTTCTTTTTTTCCTGAACTTTCTCTAATAGTCTATTACTTTAATGATTTAAAAACTCTATCATATTGAAAATTCCTATTTTTTCTTCGGTCTTCAGCTTTCATAAAAACCACAAAAAAAGTTAAATATTTGATCTCATGGGGGCTCTTCAGTTCTAATTCACCTGGTTTCTTTGATAACATTGACTAGTAAAGGTTTCTGCTTATAAAACTTCTAATGAAAGTAGTGAAGTCTGAAGTAGTATTAGGCACACCTAATAGCATTCTCTTGAATTGCACAGTTTCCAAATATGCTTCAGAGGTGTGAGGGCACATCTTTACACTTGCCATTTTGATTTTGCCTGTCACCGCAGAGCTCTAACACCAACGAAGCTTTTAGCTTGTTTCATGGCTTGAAGCAAACCTTTGGGACCTCAGTTCCCTTTTCTCTCAAATAAAACTGATGGGCCAGGTTTCTTCCAGCACCACAATCCACCTCCCCCTGCCTCCGTTTTAAATGTCTGGCTGAGTCACTGCTCAGTGAGATCTATATAATGGATGCTCGTTACATACAGTGCCACATACAGTGGACACCCAATAAATACTGATTGAGGCAACTCTTTCACTCAGACGGTTTTTTCATATTCTTCAATCATCATAGTATGTTCTGATTATTCCGTTGATACTCAAATAAGATGAAAAATGCTCTTTTTTTTTTATAATTTTTTTTTTTAACATTTATTCATTCTTGAGAGACAGAGCATGAGCAGGGGTCAGGCAGAGAGAGAGACAGAGGGAGGCACAGAATCCGAAGCAGGCTTCAGGCTCCGAGCTGTCAGCACAGAGCCCGACGCGGGGCTCAAACCACAAACCGTGAGATCATGACCTGAACCGAAGTCGGAGGCCCAACCGACTGAGCCACCCAGGCGCCCCGAAAAATGCTCTTCATTGTTTAATAAAATCGTGCCAGTTGGAGCCAAGTATACATGATTCAGGCACAAGTGTTTTGTAAGACATTATGCCGTGGTACCGTCAGCCCAATTAATATATTGGTCAGATGAGTAATTAGCAGGTGGAAGGGTAAAGGTTAAATAGGGCCTGGTTTTGCCCGTGGAAGAGTTTCTCTCTGTGAGGGGAACTGACCCGGGGGAAAGCCAGCCATCTGATGTGGACCTCATTGGCCACTCTTGTTCATTATTAAAACATCAATCAACGAACCCCTGTGAACTTCGGTGTCTGAAATATGGCATGCAGCAGCTCTCTGCAGGACATGTGCAAATAAACACATCATTTGTGATAAAGGAATTCAAAAATCAAATAAATAAAGTGTGTTAGGACTTTTGAATGGTTTAAATATTTTTTTGTTTTGTCTTACTCTGTTTCACCTCCATGTGGAAGATGGAAGTTGGGGGGCACCTGGCTGGTTCAGCTGGTAGGGCATGATCTCAGGGCCATGAGTTCGAGCCTCACATTGAGCGTAGAGATTGCTTAAAAAAAATAAAACCAGCACCAGGGGGTGCCTGGGTGGCTCAGTCGGTTAAGCATCCATCTTCGACTCAGGTCATGATCTCTCGGTTTGTGGGTTCAAGCTTGAGTTGGGGGCTCTATGCTGACAGCTCAGAGCCTGGAGTCTGCTTTGGATTCTGTGTCTCCCTCTCTCTCTGCCCCTCCCCTGCTCATACTCTGTCTCTGTCTCTGTCTCTCTCTCTCAAAAATAAATAAACATTTAAAAAATGAATAAAAATAAAAATCTTTAAAAAAAGATGGAAGTTGGAAATTATTATTTGCCATTTTGCCAGGGAGAAAGGGATTGTTTGTTTATCATTAGCTAAAAGAAGGTGCCTGTTCATAATCCTATTCAATCAAACAGTTATTGATGGAATCCTTCCTTGGCTAGGTTGGTAGAAGGAGGCATAAGAATTTTAAAGGAAGAGTCTTGCCCTTGGTAAGCTTAAAGCTATGCTGCCTGGGAACAGAATGAAGTTATTAAACCAAAAAGGCTTGTTTGTCCATTTATCTGTTTTTAATTTATTTTTTTAGTAATCTCTATGCTCAGTGGGGCTCGAACCCACAACCCTGATATCAAGAGTCGCATGCTCTACTGACTGAGCTAGACAGGAGCCCCTAACCTAAAAACGTTTAGAAGTGCTGGGGCGCCTGGGTAGCTCAGTTGGTTAAGCATCTGACTCTTGATTTTGGCTCAGGTCACGATCTCACAGTTTGTAGGATCGAACCCCGCCATTGGCCTCTGCACTGATGGGGCAGAACCTGCTTGGGATTTTCACTCTACTTCTCTGCCTCTCTCTCTCAAAATAAATAAACATTAAAAAAAAAAAAAAAAAGAAGTATGGGGTGCCTACCGAAGGTGGAGTTTAGAAAGGCAGAGAGGGATGTGAACAGGCATATTCAGGTTAACAGTTCATGGAGGAGGTGAGAGTCAGTGTCCCATGACACAGTCAAAGTGAGATGACAAGATTTGGACTTGACTGAGTAACTGATGGGATGTACCCACCAGAAGTCCTCCTGAGCCCGAGGAGCTTGTGGAAGCACTTGCTAGGAGGGAGGAGCACAGACTTCTGACCCATGAGACAAGGGATGTGAGAGCAGCATGCAGGTGAAAAGCAGAGAGCTGTTTCCACTAAAGCATCCAGGGCACAAGAAGCCCTGTTTATGGTCTCTGCTAACAAAAACAACAACAACAAAAAATCAATGAAAGAGAATTCTCCATTCCACGACCCTCACTTCATGCCAAAGCCCTACCCAGCTTTGACGCGACAAGCATTCCCATGCTCGGGCAGTGCACTGATAAGAGTTGTGGCGCCCAGGGGTTGCGAACTTGTACTCAAACACATGCAATAACCTCCTGGAGGCCCGGGGAATACTTTTGCGTGAACTCTTCTCAAGTGTGATATATTTTTCGGGCAAGCACAGTGGAACTACATCAGAAAAATGGAGACACCCCAATGAATCCCGAATTAACACCCTAAATACGACCCCGTTTGTGTCCACTGTCAACAACAGGGATTTTCAGGTTACAATAGGAATATATTTATATAACACTTGATGTTTTTCACTGCTGTTTTCAGTAATACTGCTGACTACTCTCCTAAGGAATCCACATCTAACTCAATCCGGCAGTGAAGGCTCTCACTGAAGTCCTGAAAACCTGTATTGCCAGTGTGGCTGATCTGCATAAAGCATTTCAGAATTTAACCAATCCATTAATACAGCTGGGCTCAAAGTCAGGCTGACCCAACCAGGACCAGGAAATTCCCAAGTGGACTTTGTTTTGAGTGTTCTTTTTAAACTGAAGACGAAAGGAGAGTAGGAAAAGGATTCAGGCTCACCAGTGGGTTAGGTGGACTTTTTAGGACACCAAAAACAAGAGGCCTTGTTGGTGTTACTGTCAAAAAGGCAATCTCATGAATACAAAGTTCCAGCTAGGTGAAGCCAAGAAGGTAATTCATTTCATAAAGTCTAACGCATAAAGAATTCAATAAGGAGGTGTTATGCCCAGAATTCGTGATCCCCAAAGACCACTAGGGAGCCGAGTCCGATACAAAAGCAAAGAGCCTTTATTCGAGCTAGCTCGAGCTCAATCCCCTACCTGCACCGACACAGCGGTGAGATACCAGGGAAAGAGAGCGAGTTTCAAAAGGACAAAGGTTTTATTGGGGCCTAGGGGCAGTTGGTGAGGTAATGGCTATGGCCTCAGCCGATTGGCTGGGGAAGGGTCCTGGGGAAGGGTCTGAGTCCTGTTAGGCAGGTGAGGGGGGGGTAACTCAAGGGGAGGAGGTGTGGTCAAGGTGAAGGACACAGAACAAGATGGAGTCCGCCGGCGTAGGCCCGCCCTTTCAGAGGGTCATAGTGTTCCCTCAGGAGTCATGCAGAAGCGAAGCAGATTTCACTGGTGCTTAAAATGGCTTCTAGGGTTTCTCTCTGAAGTTCTAATTTTGTGTTTTCTTTTTATGCCCCCCCCCAAAATGTTATTAAAGAATTGTCTATGGGGGCACCTGGGTGGCTCAGTTGGCTGAGCGTCCGATTTCAGCGCAGGTCATGATCTTGCAGTTCACGACTTTGAGCCCCGCATCAGGCTCTGTGCTGCCAGCCCAGAGCCTGGAGCCTGCTTCAAATTATGCGTCTCCTCCTCTCTCTGCCCCTCCCCTGCTCGTGCTGTCTGTCTCTCTCAAAAATTAAAATAATAATAATAATAATAATGATAATAATAAATGAGTCAGTTGGGTTTAGTTCTGCCATTTCAAATATTTGACATAATTGCATATAACAGACCTCACTATTCAACAAAACATGATCGTTATAAACACATGTAATATAATCATTCCAGAAGTGTTTGAGGAACACTAGGGGGTGCATCAGGTCTTGGGATGAAGGCAGAGTTGCTATGAAAAAGGGAGGACTTTGTGGAGAAGGACTTTGAAAGGAGGTCTGCAACCTGGTAGCTTGGAAAAGAGAATTCAAGCTGAATCTAAAAAAATATGTGTGGTGTTGAATTTTCATTAGGACCACACTGTCCCTAATTTCATGAAAAATAATTTGTACGTACAGTTGGATCCCCAGACCTGGAACATAGTGCTTATGGATATGACATCCTTAATTTTTCATAGAACTTTCTCATTGGTGGTTTATAATGATGCACTTCTGTTTGCATAGAAAAAAAAATATGGTAATGGAGTATTCTGCCTGATTATATAATTAAGAGTTGACATAGATTTTTCAATTAGGTTATACCCTTTAAAAGTGCTATTATTTGACTTGACCATTTTTGACCTAACAAAATGGCAGTTTCTTATGCTTCAACAGAAAATATGGATTACTAATTTAATAAAAAAAAAAAATAGTAAGATACTTATGTGTATAATTACTTGTTTTATTTTGTCTAAATATTTGTTAGATTTGTGTATTTTATTTATATACACGATATAGTTAACTATGTTTAACACTGAAACCTTAGTACACATACTATAGTTTTGGTGACTGAGAAAGCACTTTCTCCTCCAACACTAAACTTTTATTGAGCACCTATTAGGTTTTCCGCAGGCTGCTCTGTACTTGAGACATACGCGTGAGTAAAACAAGAGGTGCCTGGGTGGCTCAGTTAAGCGTTCAACTCTTGGTTTCAGCTCAGGTCATGATCTCACGGTTTGTGAGTTTGAGCTCCTGCATCAGGCTCTCTGCTGTCAGCACAGAGCCCACTTCAGATCCTCTGTCTCCCCCTCTCTCTACCTATCTAGAGCACTCTGTCTCTCTCAAAAACAAGCAAACAAACAAACAAGAAAGGATGATTAAAACATAATCTTTGCTTATAAGGCTCTCACAGTTTAGTAAGGGAGAAAACACTTCCACAGATAATTACTACGGTGCACAAAGTTTAAGAAGGAAGTGCCTGAAATCAGACAGACCCAGAACTCTTGTCTGAGTTTCAACACTAAGTGCCCAAGCTCTTTTTGCCTCATGGAAATAATAATAGTATCTCACAGGGTTGTTGAGAGAATTAAATGTGAAAATGCACGTAAAATGGCTTAACATCATATTGTACTTCACAAATACGCAGGAAATGTTAGGTATTACCACAATGTGTTAAATGCTATTATATAAATAGGTGTACCTGGTATTTGCTTCCTTTTGCATGTGGTTAGGTGAACTGGTTTTATTTCTTTTTTATTTATCTGGTTTTTTTTTTTTTAAAGATTTTATCTTTAAGTAATCCCTATACCCCATATGAGGCTCAAAGTCACAACCCTGAGACCAAGAGTTCCACTGATGGGACCAGCCAGGCACCACTGGGTGAACTGGTTTTAATTATGAGTTACTCATGAAATAGTGAACTAGTTTGCTTTTGTAAGATTTTAGAGGAAAATTTCATCACCTTTTCCTGGAAGTAAGACCCATTGTCAACCAAAAGTCCTTGTCTAATTAAGTGGCTGAACAGATTTAACACATCCTTCAGGAGGGAAGCTAGCTTTCCTAAGCACTCAACAGTCTTTTAACACCTCTAATAAAAAAGAGGAACTGAACACAGGAACTAACGAATTTGATGATAATCAAGAATTTAAATTCTCACCTCAAACTCACCTTTGCCCTCTCAGATAAAAATTATTGTTAGTTATTGTCAAGATGCCATAGGCATAAATGTCTTCTATCAAAAGCCACTAACGTAGGCTTTCAGCCAGGCAATAAATATTTTTGAATTCTACTATTTGCCAGGCACTGAGCTAGGCTCTAGGGTTATAAAGGCAAGCAAAAACTACAGCCTGTCGGAGGAGAGACATTTATTATGTATTCAAATATATAACTAATAGTTATAAGTAAAGCATATAGAGCAGTGACCTTGATTGAGACTGAGGGACAGGCTGGTGGTGGTCAGAGAAGAGTTCATTTAGAATGAACTGTAATGAACTAACATCTGAAAATACCACTTACCCTTCAGTAGAGCCGGTGATTTGCTCCCCAATCAAAAACAACCAGCAAGTTCAGGAAATAAAAGCTTAGTCAAATCAATTGTTTAGCTACATAATGAAAAATACTAAGTTGATATAAATTATTTACTCTTGGGGCGCCTGGGTGGCTCAGACAGTTAAGCATCTGACTCTTGATTTGGGCTCTGATCATGATCTCACGGTTTGTGAGTTTGAGCCCTGCATTGGGCTCCACTCAGATGGTGCAGAGCCTGCTTGGGATTCTCTCTCTCTCTCTCTCTCTCTCTCTCTCTCTCTCTCTCTCTCTTTCTCTCTCTCCCTCTCCCTCTCTTCTCTGCCTTTCCCTCAAGCGCTCTCTCTCTCTCTCTCAAAATAAATAAACTAAAAAAGCAAATAATAAATTATTTACTCTTACCCGATCAGATAGCTAATGTTAAACGTGACTTTTTTGTTTGACTGCCTTTCTGCCCCACATGGGCTTTTATTTCATTAGCCCTATTGAAATAGCCCTTCACCTCTGGGGTGATTTTCTCATTATCAACATGCTCACATACAAAATGTTACTTCAGTATAGTCCTTCACATGCACTAACCGAGAAGATGGGGGAAATTTTAGAAGGTGGTAAAATGACCGAGTTCTTCTTGCCTTATGTGGGAGAGGGGCTTTGCTCTGGAATAATATTTCATGTATAAACATGGCATTTCTCCATAGTTTGCCTTTTGTTTTTTTTTTTTCTTTGTTTTGTTGAGATAATGAATAGGGCAAGTATTCTGAACTTCAGTTCACACTTAAAATTGCTTATATCAGAGGAAGGATTATAATATATCAAACATTATAAAAAAGACTTATTCAGAAAGGTATTGCGTTTCCAAGAACACAAGGAGGGGAAAATGACTGTAGAGAGTGTCTGTCCATTTTAAACTTTTATTAAAATATTTACAAGAATCTTCACGTTCTGGGGCACCCGGCTGACTCAGTCAGAAGAGCATGCAACTCTTGATCTTGGGGTCATGAGTTCGAGCCCCATGTTGGTATAGAGATTACTTAAAATAAATAAATAAAATTAAAAAAAAAAGAATATTCACATTTATTTATTTCAGCCTCAAATAAACAAAAGCTTGATTTTTAAAAACTACATCTATTTTTTTTTTTTTGCCATGTGAAATGGAATCTGCTCAAGTCCACTGAGTGTTCTTCAGTAATTTCCTAAAGAATAACCATTGCTTCCATTTTACGTTTTTTCTTAAGCAATCGGTAAATAACTTATTCATCAAACTTGAGAGAATGCCCCAAAAGAATTTCTTTTGAAAAGCTGGTCTTCTTCTTGCTGAGCCAGACAATTCCTGTGTTTTCTAGCCAGTTGGATGACAGCAAGTCAGTGAGATCACAGCAAGAAGTCCCAGCTATGTTAGACCCGTCTTCAGCACAAGAAATGAACTCATCTACACGAATCATTTGGTGCAAAATAAATAAATTCCTTCAGTAGAACATTATCACAGGATCAGAATGTCCTACTTTGGAAAGGAAGGAATGAGCACAATGCAGCTTTACAGTAACAGCAGGAAACCATTATTTTGTTGCTCACAGTGGTATGTTTCAGCCGATGTTTTCTTAGAATGAAGCATAAATCCAAAATGTTAGCTAAACCAATCCTGAATAATATCAAATGAGCCCTCTGATTACAGCCGGTGATCATTACATTAGCTGGAAGCCTAAGAATTTGCAGCCTGTCAACAAAGTTCATGCTAGTTATGTGAATTATTTCATAATACACCCTAATTCAAAGATTAATAAAGTAAGATAATAATAATGATATATCACAATTCTTGGCTATAAACCAGGCACTGTGCTAGACACATATGTATCCTGTGTATTTTTTTTTTTTTTTTAAGTAAACTCTATACCCAGTGTGGGGCTTGAACTTATGATCTGGAGATCAAAAGCCACATGCTCTCTACCCACTGAGCTAGCCAGGCACCCCTATTCTTCTTCTTTTTTTTCTTTTTTTTAATGTTTGTTTATTTATTTTGAGACAGAGCATAAGCAGGGGAAGGGCGGAGAGAGAGGAAGAGAGAGAATCCCAAGCAGGCTCTGCACTTTCAGCTTGGAGCCTGACACGGGGCTTGACCCTATGACCCTGGGATTGTGACCTGAGCCAAAATCAAGAGTCAGACACTCAATCCACTGGGCCACCCTGGGGCCCCTCTTTTTTTTTTTTTTTTAAGTGAACATAACCTCAAGATTATATCATCTTCATAATAAAACAAATATGACATTTAGAGCTAGATCACTTTCTTTTTTTTTTTAATTTTTTTAATGTTTATTTATTTTTGAGAGACAGAGAGAGACAGCATCAGCAGGGGAGGGGCAGAGAGAGAGGGAGACCTAGAGCATGAAGCGGGCTCCAGGCTCTGAGCTGTCAGCACAGAGCATGATGCGGGGCTCGAACTCACGAGCCGTGAGATCATGACCTGAGCCAAAGTCGGACGCTTAACCGACTGAGCCACCCAGGTGCCCCTAGAGCTAGATCGCTTTCAATGCTTGCTTCTCTTAATAGCCAGCATTCTCTTCCGTCTACAGTTGAGATCAACACATTCAAGCCTCAGCACTTCTTTGTAATTTTAACCTTTTTCTGAAAAATCAGTCTGCCCACCTTAGTCTCTGCTTCCTGTCATAATGCTGCTTTCCCTGGGCAGACAGAGAACCCTTGCCCTTCTTGTAATGTGTCACTTTGTGGGGCTGGTGCTTGCCACGCTTCTTGCAGAAAGTCCGGTGGGTTTTTAGGAATGTTCACCGTGTTTGTGAGAGCTACATCTGTACAGAAAGTATCTTGTTATAATTGTTTAAACAACCCAGCAACGGTCTCTTGATGGGGTTTCTCCCCAGATCACAGATGAAGAAACTGAAGTTGGCTGTAATAATTAAAAAAAAAAAAAAAAAAAAAAGATGTGGTATGTGGGACCACTGTCTTTGATTTGCCATTATCGGGGAGGAAAAAGAATATCTTTTCCTCCTCCCCTTCTAAATTCTCAACTGGGGGGGCGCCTGGGTGGCTCAGTCGGTTGAGCGCCGACTTCGGCTCAGGTCACGATCTCGCGGTCCGTGAGTTCGAGCCCCGCATCGGGCCCCTGTGCTGACAGCTCAGAGCCCGGAGCCTGTTTCGGATTCTGTGTCTCCCTCTCTCTGACCCTCCCCCATTCATGCTCTGTCTCTCTCTGTCTCAAAAATAAATAAACGTTAAAAAAAAAATTAAAAAAAAAAAAAAATTCTCAACTGGGGTCCCTGCGACAAAAGACGGAATATCGAGAGAAAAACATACAGATTGCTTAATACAAGTTTGGCATGACTCGGGAGCCTTCATAAGGAAACGAAGACCTGAGGAAACTGTTATACTGGAGTGTTTTTATCCTGACCAAAAATGAGAACTTCTGAGAATGTGTTAAGACGAAGGGTTGTGAGCGGAGAGAGTGAAGTGGGGGAAACATGACAAGGTTTGTTGCTCAGATCCTTCTCAGAGTCCCTACTTCCTTGGAGGTAAGGATGCCCTTTCCTCGGGGTCTATGGAGGGCATCTGTCACGTGAGACTCCTATGACCTGCTTCAAGGGAGACAAGGGATGTCAGGGAGTCCTTTCTGCTGCTGCTGTTTCTCAAACTCCTTCAGCTTAAGCTATTTAATATGCCAAGGTGCCATATATTGGGTAGGATGTCCTAAACCTTACCAGTTTCTACGTTGGATTGGGAACAAATGTGAAATAGTACTTACAAATAAGACAATAGGAAATAGACATACACTAGAAATAGAGGGAAGATGGGATTTAGAGGTCTGGAGGCCTAGGGAAAACAATTATAATAGTGACAAATAACTATGCTTCAGACACCGAGCTCCACGTGATTGCCTCATTTCATCCCCACAGCTACCCAATCAAGTAGATATTATTATGATCCCTCTTTTACAGATGGAGAAATCGGGGCTTGGAACTTTTGACTAACTTCGCAAGGCCACACAGGTAGGTAATAAGTGGAACTGCAGTTTGGAACCAGGGTCTGTCTGACTCCAGGGCCCTAGTCCTTAACTACCATAAAATACTGCCCAGAAATGCTTATGATGGTTTGTGGATTTCACCAAAGCACAAGATGAAGAGGGCCTGGTGGGAAAGAGGGAAGTTTAACAACTAAAGAGATGAGGGTGACCGAGAAAGAAGACAGACTGGAAAGGAAACATAGAACCAGAATTCAACTCTACATATAAACACCCTTGATATATTTAGATGTCCCGAGGGAGAGTGGAGGGCAAGGGCAGTGACAGATGAGGCATAACTGGAGTGTCTTTGGGGGCTGCTGTGACTTCTCTTCATCCCACGATGGTGAGCCAGGTAAGTGTCCTCGGGCCAACGAAGGCCTGCCGTGTTCTCAAACTGCAGCGTTGATCCGGCAAAGTGCCACATCTCACCAGTTTATTTAGAGTTTGGGGATGGCTAGAGCATGAGCTTGGCTCTCTTCCTCTGTTTGAGTAGCTGCAGCAGCGATTAAAGTGGCCTCAGTCTGTGGAAAAAAAAGTGAGAGAGAGAGAGAGAGAGATAAAAGGAAGGCTGCACATTCTTGAATACTCTGTTAATGTTCTGGCTGTGCAAAGCAATTCTATTAATCTCGCTTTCGGTCTCTCGATTCCAACAGTCATATTAGGGACTTGGCTTCTAATACACAGTCTTTTTTTTTTTTCAACGTTTTTTATTTATTTTTGGGACAGAGAGAGACAGAGCATGAACGGGGGAGGGGCAGAGAGAGAGGGAGACACAGAATCGGAAACAGGCTCCAGGCTCCGAGCCATCAGCCCAGAGCCCGACGCGGGGCTCGAACTCACGGACCGCGAGATCGTGACCTGGCTGAAGTCGGACGCTTAACCGACTGCGCCACCCAGGCGCCCCACTAATACACAGTCTTTAAAGAGGACAGATAGGGGTGCAGGGAAGAGAGTCTGGGATCCCTAAAGAAAGAATTTGCCTCCGCAGTGCCACACTTGGGGTGCTATCAGAATTCTCTCCTCTGAAGCCCTTCCCCACTTGCCTGGAATTCACTGAGCCCCCCACCCCTCTGAGGAAGTGCTTCCCCACCTTGATGTTTAGTCCCATCATTATCCTAGGACTGGAAGGTAAATGTAGGTCTTGGAAATTGAGTGGACCGGAAAGAAACTTCATACACACTTTTTAAAAACCTTACCACGACTCCATCCTCCTCCTTCTTCGTTGTCCTCCCAAGGTCGGAGCAACACTTTTGGACTAAAGATCTATGAAAAGAGAATTTTTTAAACAGGTAAATCGTGACTCACATAAAATTAACGTGTCACAAGGGTTTTTTTTTTTTTTTTTTTTTTAACTCATTAATGAATGATGGACTCGGTGAGATGTTACCATGGGTTGAAATGAGAATTCAAAGTATCACGCATATATAGGCCATCAGGAATGTTGACATGAATTTAGAAACAGTTGCAAAACTGGCAAAACTGGTCAGTAATTCACAGGACAATAATCAACTGCATTCCAGTAGACACAATTCATTCATATTTCTACGGACAAGGGTCATTTGTGTTAAGCTGTTGACAATGTGTGCAATTGTCAAACACTCAGACAGCGACAGGCAGAGAGAAGCTGAGAAGACACACCAGATAGGAAAGACGCTTAGAAAGAAGAGAATTTTTCTTCCCCTTTCTTTTTTTTTTTTTTTTTTTCTTTCTTCCCCTTTCAATGTCTCTCACAATTGCTCCTGACAGGCCCTAAATCCTGAAGAAATTAGGACATTTCCTCATATGTAATTCAACATAAAAAATAAATAAATACTAAACTAAAACTCATAAATTTTGTAATAAAATTAAAATAGTTTTTTTTTCCAGAATTTTCTTTTTTTTTTTTTAATTTTTTTTTTTTTTAACGTTTATTTACTTTTGAGACAGAGAGAGACAGAGCATGAACGGGGGAGGGTCAGAGAGAGAGAGGGAGACACAGAATCTGAAACAGGCTCCAGGCTCTGAGCTGTCAGCACATAGCCCGACGCGGGGCTCGAACTCACGAGCCATCAGATCATGACCTGAGCCAAAGTCAGACGCTTAACCGACTGAGCCACCCAGGCGCCCCTTTTTCCAGAATTTTCTTACTGCAAAACTGTACATTAATCCACGGAAGTGAAGCCTTTGCTTTGCTGGTACACTAACTTAGTCTGCTTTTGGAGTTATAACTCCTCCTCCAGTAACTTAGCTTTTGGACACACCGGTGACTTCTTTAGTAAAGTCCTCTTTCAGGCCAGTGGGCTGAGCATTTTCTTTTCTTTTTGAGAGAGAGTGTGTGAGGGAAAGAGAGTTGGCACGGTGGGGGAGAGAGAGAATCTCAAGCCGGTTCCATGCTCAGCGCAGAGCCCAATGCCGGGCTCAATCTCACGACCCCAGGATCATCACGTGAGCCGAAATCAAGTCAGACGTTCAACCAACTGAGCCACACAGGTGTCACGAGGTTGAGTATTTTCTTTTTTTTTTTTTTTAAAGGTTTTTATTTATTTTTGAGACAGAGACAGAGCATGAGCAGGGGAGGGGCAGAGAGGGGGAGATACAGAACCTGAAGCAGGCTCCAGGCTCCCAGCTGTCAGCACAGAGCCTGACGTGGGGCTCAAACTCACAGAGTATGAGATCACGACCTGAGCTGAAGTCGGACGCTCAACCGAATGAGCCATCCAGGCGCCCCGGGTTGAGTATTTTCTAATGAAATAGATCAAAGAAGAAAATGGAAGAAACGTTATGTGGTACTATCACTGTAAATGGGTAAGGTATCTGAAATAAAACCCAGCCATAAATCATATTTTTCCAGACACCTACGTATCACAAATCATGTCTCACGGTATAGTTCTGTATTAAGACCACTGTATTGATTTTAATTCTCACTCCAGTGTGTCATGAGGTTGAGGAGTGTGTGTATTTTTTTTAAGCAGTATGATAAGATGTCACCCTGGAAACACTTTAGATATCTGCTGGGTCTGTTAGTTAAAAGGATACGTTTTTATTATTCAATATAAAATAATAATTTTAAATTTAATTACAAAATTGAAACAGATAATTTTATATTTAATTATAAATTTAAACATATTATTGTTATTAATTATTTTAATGTTTATTTACTTTTTTTTAATGTTTATTTGGGGAGACAGAGAGACAGAGTGGGGGAGGGGCAGAGAGAGAGGGAGACACAGAATCTGAAGCAGGTCTCCAGGCTCTGAGCTGGTCGGCACAGAGCCCGACATGGGGATTGAACCCATGAAGTACGGGATCATGACCTGGGCCAAAGTCGGACGCTTGACCGACTGAGCCACCCAGGTGCCCCAATGTTTATTTACTTTTAAGAGAGAGAGACAGAGAGAGAGAGCATGAGTGGAAAGGGGCAGAGAGAGAGAGGGAGATGCAGAATCCGAAGCAGGCTCCAGGCTCTGAGCTGTCAGCACAGAGCCCAATGTGGAGCACGAACTCATGAACCATGAGATCATGACCTGAGCTGAAGTCGGACACTTAACCGACTGAGCCACCCAGGTGCCACAACAAATGATTTTAAATAAAAGTTGCCTAAGGAGCAATCAGCTTTCTAGATTTGAAAATGAGGTGGGAGGGTACTGGGCAGGGGGATAAAGATGAAAAATTAAAAAGGCTCTTGGTTATACTCTGGTCAATTTGCCTCAACTCTGAGCCGGGAGTAGAAATGTTAAGTACAGTACAGTCAAGTAAAATGTAAAGGGTGTCCTCAAACAACAGCAGCTTGTGTCTCAGGGTGATACTTGCCAGTTGGGACTGAGCCCCCGTTAGCCACCAACACCATCAGCAAGCCCCAGTGGTTTGCTGGGAGGTCTTGATCATGGGAAGGCTGTTGTTTTGTGGTTAACACTTCCACCCAGCTCCACGTGGGCAAACATCCAAATAAGACGAAACTGATTGCCAGGCTACTGCACTCTATTTCCACATCTGTTTAGGCTCCTCTCGGGTCTTGCTCCAGTCCTGATTTCTGCATTCTGACTCCTGGCTGAGCCGTCTCCCGCAGCTTTATTTATTTCTGGCCTTACTGAGTGAGTGTCGATGCTTTGCTTAAGAACTAAGCTATCTTCTCCGATGCATGGCTTCCTGTAGCCGGCTGACTTCGTTCCTCCACGCGTGGTGGAACATCAGCTCTCCGGGATTCAAGTCGGCTCTGTCCTGTGTGGTGAGTCCTTCCCTCCGAGGCCCCCAGGAGCAGCTGCACCTCGATCCTCAAGGTCACTCTATACACTTAATCTCCCAACGGGCTTGCTTCCTGAAGGCTCTGCTGCTCCCTCCCGGAGCCCAGCAGCACTACCTCAAGCTTCCCTGGCTCAGCTTTATCCAGATAAACTACTGGGTTGCTCAAACAATTTCAGAATTCTGATTCTCCCAACCCGTAATAAGAAAGAGAAA
Source organism: Neofelis nebulosa (assembly GCF_028018385.1). NCBI lineage: Eukaryota > Metazoa > Chordata > Mammalia > Carnivora > Felidae > Neofelis > Neofelis nebulosa. The sequence continues at coordinate 30,035,861 of NC_080783.1, forward strand.
GTAAGCCAAACAAGTAAAGCCAAATTTCATGTTGACCATAATGACAGGAGTTCATGGTTAGTGGGTATAATTATTAAACTATACCAAAATCATCTTTATTTAAGCTCTTCCTCACTCGTTCTTTCAACAGATATTTATTGGGCCTATTCCATGTTCTGGGAATTGTTCTTGCAACTAAGGATATAGCGGAGAATTTAAAAAGACAGTTTTGGGGTGCCTGGGTGGCTCAGTCAGTTGAGTGTCTGACCCTTGGCTTCAGCTCAGGTCCTGATCTGATGGTTTTGTGGGCTTGAGCCCTGCATCAGGTTCTGAGCTGACCGTTTGGGGCCTGCTTGGGATTCTCTCTCTCTCTCCCTCTCTCTCTCTGTCCTTCCCCCACTTGTGCTCTCTCTGTCTCTCTCAAAATACATAAATAAACTGAAAAAAGAAAAAAAAGAGTTTTGGGACTCAGAGCTTACACTGTATATTTAATGGGATTTCCTTGAGTGAAGAGGTAAATAATGATTTAAAGAGTGCTACTTTAGGGGCGCCTGGGTGGCGCAGTCGGTTAAGCGTCCGACTTCAGCCAGGTCACGATCTCGCGGCCCGTGAGTTCGAGCCCCGCGTCAGGCTCTGGGCTGACGGCTCGGAGCCTGGAGCCTGTTTCCGACTCTGTGTCTCCCTCTCTCTCTGCCCCTCCCCCGTTCATGCTCTGTCTCTCTCTGTCCCAAAAATAAATAAAAAACGTTGGAAAAAAAAAATTAAAAAAAAAAAAAAAAAAAAAAAAAAGAGTGCTACTTTAGGGGTGCTTGGGTGGCTCAGTCGGGTTGAGTGCCTGCTTCGACTCAGGTCATGATCTCAAGGCTCGTGAGTTCGAGCCCTGAGTCAGGCTCTGTGCTGACAGCTCAGAGCTGGGAGCCTGTTTCAGCTTCTGTGTGTGTGTCTCTCTCTGCCCCTCCCCTGCTCACATTCTGTCTCTCTCTGTCTCTCAAAAATAAATAAACACTGACAAAAAATTTTTAAAGAGCGCTACTTTAGACAAGGGCGTCTAATTGGCATGCTGATATGTATTCTCTCATTTAATCATAGATAAATTAACCATTCAATTTGTGGCTCCTATCTGAAATCAGTACATCATGCTCCAAAAAGTATAGTCTTGCAAGCCTTAAATACTTGAGCCATAACAAATATCCTAGTCTGTGTATTTTTCCAATTTTTTATGATGACAAATTTCAAACATTCAGAGAAGTTGAAGGAATATCGTGCAGAGAACAATTACATACTTATAATCTAGATCGATGACTAACATTTTGCTGTATCTGGTTGACCTATAATTATTTATGTATTTTAAATGTATTATTTGAAGATAGTTTCAAGCTTGCAAAAAACTTGCAAGAAGATGGCAAAGAATTCTTTCAAATCCCTTTTACCTATTGTTAAAATTTTGCTCCATTTGTTTTTATATTCTGTGTATGCGTCCATGTAGTTTTCCTGAGAGGAAGTTGCACAACTCATGCCCCCTTCTCCTCATATATATATATTTTTTAATGTTTATTTGTTTTTGAGAGAGAGGGAGAGGGAATCAGAGGATCTGAAGCAGGCTGTCCTATGTGGGGCTAGAACTCACGAACTGCGAGGTCATGACCTGAGCCGAAGTCGGACAGTTAACTGAGCCATCCAGGTGCCCCTACCTATATATTTTAGTGCCTATTTCCTAAGAACAAGGACATTCTTCCACATAACCATTGCATATTAATAATTAGAGGAAATTTAAGTTGATGCAATACTGTCAGCCAACCTCTAATCCATGTTCCAGTTTTGTCAGTTGATCCAATAATGTTCTTTTGGGCCTTTTATTTTTCTCTCGTATAGGATGCAGTCAGCATCAGATGTTACATTTACTTGCCATGTCTCTTTAGTCTTTTAATCTGGAACATTTCCATAGCTTTTCTTTGTCTTTGATGACATTGACATTTTTGAAGAAAACAGAACATAAAAAAAAAAAGTTCCTTATTTGGAGGTTGTCCGATGTCTATCATGTGTCATAGTTTGGGTTCTTCTAAAAGAAGACTCAGGGACAGCTTAATGATCGGATATGAGGCTGTGCCCTTAGGATCCATTCCTGTGTGTAGAAGGTGGAGAGACAACTGGGCAGGGGGAGAAATTGAGCTGCAAAGGTAGGACCGTCTCCATAGGTGGACCTGGGAAGCTAAAATGGACCCGTAAGAATTATCCCCCACTGGGGCATGATGGCCAGGCCTTCCTACTTCCATTTCAGCCATCACTGGAGGTGAGCCACTCTAGAAGGGCATGGCCCTGGGAAGGGAACTCTGTGTAGTAACAGCAGTCCCTGAAGGGCTGCTAATTGGACGCTGTTTCTTTTTTTTTTTTTTTTTTTTTAATTTTTTTTTTGGACGTCGTTTCTTGATGGCTCCCCAGGAGCTAGGGCAACATTTTACCTGGAAAGGGGACCTAGACTGTGCCATAAGTATACCTCAATTAAAAAAAAAAAAAAAAAGATAGGAACACTTGCGTCTGACTCTTGGTTTCGGCTCAGGTCATGATCTCACCGTTGGTGGGTCTGAGCCCCACGTGAGGTCCCGCACCAACAGTTGGAGCCTGCTTGGGATCCTTCTTGGGATTCTCTCTCTCTCTGCCCCTCCACTGCTTGTGCTCTCTCTCTCTCTCTCTCAAAATAAATAAACACAAAAAGATAAACAAAAAAAATGTTTCATCACTAGTCACAGATTACTTTTTTTTGATCTTTTTTCCCCATTTTCTTTAAAGTTTATTTATTTATTTTGAGAGAGTAGGGGGGGCACAGAGAGAGGGTGAGAGACAGAATCCCAAGCAGGCCCTGCACTGTCAGCGTAGAGCCCAACTCGGGGCTCAAACTCACAAACCGTGAAATCATGACCTGAGCTGAAAACAAGAAATCAGTCGCTCAGCTAACTAAACCACCCAGGCCCCTCTGTCTTTTTTTTTTTTTTTTTTTTTTTTTAAAGAAAGCTCTACATTTAATGTGGGGCTTGAATTCATGACCCCAGATCAAGAGTTGCATGCTCTACTGAAAGCCAGCCGGGCGCTGCTCTGTTCTCTTAAAAAAATTTTTTTTAATTAAGGTTATTTATTTATTTTGAGAGAGAGAGAGAGAGAGAGAGAGAGAATCCGAAGCAGAGCCCAACGTGGGGCTCAAACTCACAAACCATGAGATCATGACCTGAACCGAAATCAAGAGTCAGACCCTTAACTGACTGAGCCAGCCAGGCGCCCCTCTTTTCTCTTTTAACATGGAACTATCTTTCTATTTGTTTTTCCTTGACAAAGACTAATCAGACCAGGCCTGATGTCTTGAAGAACGTTCTTATTTTTCAGTGTTTTTCAAATTTGAGTCTTGTGACTTCATGTCACAAGAACTGAGGAAAATAACACAGTTTGCTTTTAATTCGATGATTTTAAGTATTAATACAGATAAAGTAATTTTTTAAGATATGCACTACCTTTGCTAGAAGCCATTGAAGGCCTGCTTTTATATTCATTATTAATAAAGGAGAGTCTTAGAGAAGTAAAGAGATAAAATGATTTATTACACCAAATTTATTACACATATTTAAAATTGAGTTAACACAGTATCTGTGTGTGTGAGTATACATAGCCAGATACTATTTAACCTTCACATTTTCTTCTCTAACAAAGAATGAAAGAAAAAGCTGCTTTGTTGGTTTTTTTTTTTTTGTAATTTGCAAGTGAAAACAGGAAATGAAAGAATCATATTATCTTGTACCATCATATTATGTTGTACCATAATCACATTATATTATATTGTTACTAAAGCTTCTTTAGTCCCTTAAATGTAGCACTCATTATAAGCAGCTCTAATCCTCTTAAAATGTTATGACTCATTCATTATAACAAATTAAGGAAGACATGAGACACAAGGATCTTTTCAGATTATTTCCAGACAAGCTTCTTTAACTAATGTCCCTCAATTGAGCTAGTTATAAGTTTTCTGATGGAAAAGAATTACCTCTGCTAGGTATTAGTCAAATGCTTTCAAAATTTGTCAATGGCCACCACCATGACAAAGGGACAGGGGTATCTTCCTTTCTCCTCCCTACTTTCTTCCATCCCTCCTTTGTCCTTTTTCCCCTGTCTTTAATAGAAAGAATTCACTGCTAAAACTATATGGTAGTGCTCATTTTCCACTCAAACTAAGATATATCCCATAAACATTAAAGGAAGTGGGAAATCTTCAATCTAGGAGCCACAAGTGCATATGAGATAAATATAAAGCTACAGACTTGCTACTGTTACGTGTAGGATAAAATATAATACAGATTTGGTCAACTTTGCCTATTTTGAGCCTATATATTTTGATTCAGCATCATTCCTTGAATATTCATTGTGTTTAAGTCCCTAAACTGGACCCTCTGATGAGTCACAAATTTGATTGACTGGTTGATTGATTCACTTATTTATTCATTCATTCACTTTTATAGGTCTCTACAACTAAAGCAAGTTTAGGAAGGAGAAGAAGGTGGTGGAAAACTTTGTGTGTTTCCATAGGAGCTTAACTAGTAAGTGGTCTACATTATTATTCTTAGATTCCATAAGCCTAATTTTTAAAAGAACACCATGCTATTTGAGGCACGTGGTTCCCATATGCACAAAATATGCCTATTCAAACTCCTTATTCAGGTGACATGAGCAAAAATAGCAGAGTAAGGACCTCTGAAATTTCTCTCCTCCACAAAGCAACAAGAAGCTGGCAAAATGGTCACATTCAACTTTTATATAACTCTGATATTTGCCCAAAAGCTTGCAACAATCTGGGAGTGTTCATTAAAAACAAACAAGGGGTTGCCATTTGTAACTATGTGGATGGAACTGGAGGGTATTATGCTAAGAGAAATTAGGCAGAGAAAGACAAAAATCATATGACTTCACTCATATGAGGACTTTAAGAGACAAAACAGATGAACATAAGGGAAGGAAAACAAAAGTAATATAAAAACAGGGAGGGGGACAAAAGAGACTCATAAATATGGAGAACAAACTGAGGGTTACTGGAGGGGTTGTGGGAGGGGGGATGGGTTAAATGGGTAAGGGGCATTAAGGAATCTACTCCTGAAATAATTATTGCACTATATGCTAACTAATTTGGATGCAAATTAAAAAAAATAATAAAAACAACAAAAAAACCCCCAAAAAACAAACAAGGGGTGGCGTGCCTGGGTAGCTCAGTCGGTTAGGCAACCCATTTCTGTCAGGTCATGATCTCATGTTTCGTGGGTTTGAACCCCGCATCAGGCTCTGTGCTGACAGCTCAGAGCCTGGAGCCTGCTTCGGATTCTGTGTCTCCCTCTCTCTGCCCCTCCCCAGCTTGCGCTCTGTCTCTTTCTCTTTTTCTCTCAAAAATGAATAAACATTAAAAAAATTGAAATAAACAAACAAACAAGGCCACCTAGGTGGCTCAGTGGGTTAAGCATCTTGACTTTGGCTCAGGTCACGATCTCACAGTTCTGTGAGTTCGAGCCCCGCATAGGGGGCTCTGTGCTGACAGTTCGGAGCCTGGAGCCGGCTTCAGATTCTGTGTCTCCCTCTCTCTCTGCCCTTCCCCAACTCGCACTCTGTCTCTCTCTGTCTTTCAAAAATGAATTAAAAAAATTTTTTTAAATAAAGATACATAAAAACAAACAAAAACAACAAAATTCAAAACTACTCAATCACAGTAAAAGAAGTGAGCTGTGTGGCATTTTTAACTTGCCCTGGTCTCATCCTGCTTTGCAATATTCTTGAAAATCAGCAGCCTGCATTCGTTCTCCATGAAGACTAGCAAGCAGCCAGGCAGCAACTGAAAGGAATAGAAAGCAGTTGTGGAAATCCTTCAAAGCTTCATCCCCAGAGAACTGTTCTATGACCTGTCTGGTGGCTTCTTGGAAAAACTCACTTGCAAGACTATCTATATTTGACCTAAGTCAGCTCACCTACTGTGAAAAGCTTTTTCCCCAGAAGCATTTGTCAAAAATAATAACAGGCAGTTACTTAGCTTTTCAGCTGCCTGAGGTGATGGACACCAGTGGAGGGAAAGCATTAGACTAACCAAAAGCTTTAAAAGAAAGACTGAGGAATGAGACATACAGAGAGGCCTTGAAGAGCTCTGATGTGTACCTGAGAATCCAGAAGGCCACATGCAAGAATAGGCTATGCTCATGCCCGGGGTTCTGTGCATGGCCAAGAAAGCCAGGAAAAGGCCCTAAGCTTTCACCTCTGGATGACCTTGAAGGTTCTGCAAGCAGAAAATAGAGGCTAAAGCAGAGGTGAAAAGTGTGCCCCCAACATGCAGACAGAGCCCCTCACCAAAACCTGGGAGACTTATTGGTTCCAGGCATTTAAGGAAATTTCCAGGTTCTACATTATATATTCTGAGCTTTGCATGGTGGTAACAACAAAGGAAAGGTTGCATAAGCCATGGGACAGTCTACAGTTTTGATGTCTCTCTGGATTCCTGATCCCTCCATTTCAGTTCAGGCCACTAAGAATTTTCCTTTCTTTCTTGCCAGTTCAGCCATACATTTAAAAAGATGATTTTTGGGGACACCTGGGTGGCGCAGCCGGTTAAGCGTCCAACTCTTGATTTCAGCTCAGGTCAGGATCTCGCGGTTCCTGAGTTCGAGCCCCACATCGGGCTCTGCACTGATGGTGCAGAGTCCGCTTGGGATTCTCTCTCTGTCTCTCTGTCTCTGTCTCTCTATCTGCTCCTCCCCCTCTTGCATGTGCACGCTCTGCCTCAAAATAAATAAATAAGCTTTAAATAAATAAAACTTTGTCAGCACAGAGCCCGATGCTGGGCTCGAACCCACAAACTCATGAACCCACAAACCGTGAGATCGTGACCTGAGCTGAAGTTGGATGCTTAACTGACTGAGCCACTAGGTGCCCCTGTTTAATCTAGTGTTTTTAGAGGTTTTGTAGTGAAAAGTGCTTTAAAAATATCCAGAGTAGCTGGAGTACCATACTGCCAGCAACATAACTCCACCAAGCTTTTGAGTTACTAATAGCCTTCCTAAGAAGGTTCTACCTACAGGGTCACTTCACAACTGAACGAATGTATTAAGGCACAAAAAGTTATGTAGACCGCAGTGACTACATTGTTGGAGAGTTCCATGGTCTTTTTCTGCTATTCAGCTTCAGAGCCAGGCTCGAACCAGCTCCTTTTCTCTCCTTATCTTTGAGGGGCCCTACCAACTCAGACACCTTCTGCTCCCGCCATAGCTGACTCTGCCCACTTCTCTTGTTGCACATCTCTCCAACTGCCATACTCTTTGCTCCACAAACATTTAGTTTTATCTTCAGTCTTTTACTGTTAATCGCTAGAAGAGAATAGCAAATAACAGAAACATGGTCAATATGAGAAATTTACAAGCATTTCATAATTTTACGAAAGGTCTTAGAATCATGGTCCTGATTTCCTTCTAGAATGAGTTTTTGTCCTTCTGATTTTATTCTTTTAGGGAGTTGTTCTATATTTAGGTGAAGGCCCCAGGGATCCTGTTTTCAAAAATGACCCTTCTTCCTCAATTGAAGGCACACGGGTCTGTGGATGCTATCACGGCAGAACAATATGTATCCTCTCCTCTCCAGAAGACATTTGGTACCTCTGAGAATCGCCAGATTGAATTATCCCCAAATCAGTCATCCTTTGTCCTGATCAGGAATACTATGGCCATTATTTATAATCCTATTATTAGATGATCAAAACACCCACATATAACCTAGACTTTGATAGTGGTCCTACTTTTAACCACCTGGTTAACGCAAGGCTTCATTCCCTTCTGCAACATTGATTCCATAATACGTTAGGGCTTTTTCCTCTTCGCCTTTTATTTTTTAGCCTTTTTCCCTATTTTCCATCTTATTGTCTCTCTGTGCTACATTTTAGGTACCTGCTTCAGATATATCTTCTTTTTTTTTTCTTTTTAAGTTTATTTATTTATTTTGAGGGAGAGACAGCACAAGTAGGGGAGGGGCAGAGACAGAGGGAGAGAGGAGTCCCAAGCAGGCTCTGCAGTGGCAGAGAGAGGGGCTCGAACCCATGAAACCATGAGGTCATGACCTGAGCCAAAATCAAGAGTCAGACGCTTAACTGACTGAGCCATCCAGGCGCCCCCAGATATATCTTCAGGTTTACAGTCTCCCTTTGGCTGGGTCTACCCTATTATTTTATGCATCCAATAACATAAATTTCAATATTAACTTTGTAATTTCTAGAAGTCCTGCATGGTTCTTTATAAAACTTTCTTGGCCCAAAGTAAATGTTCTGCCTAAAATCCTAGTAATATTAGTGCTTCTGTTTTTAGTATTTAGGTATTTATTTCGACCCATCCTCTTCAGCATTCAGATATTTATAAGTGCTCCACTTTATGTTTTTTTCATGTATAAAACAAAAGGAGTAGATTTAAATTGTCTCTGACATCTCATTTCACTTTAATAGACTACAATTCTGTGATCTTTAGCCATACTAACTTCACTGTCTTTCTTTCTTTGTCTTTTTAATGTTCATTCATTTATTTTGAGAGAGAGGGAGTGGGAGAGGGGCACAGAGAGAGAGAGTCCCAAGCAGGCTCCACACTGTCAGCACAGTCCCTGACGCAGGGCTCAGTCCCGCAAACCGTGAGATCATGACCTAAGCTGAAATCAAGAGTCCTACGCTTCACTGACTGAGCCACCCGGGCGCCCCTACTTCACCTTCTTCCAAAGAGATTAAAGAATAGAAATTGGTTTGTAAAGGGAGCACTCCCATTTCCCCAACTAAAAATGGCAAGTTGCAACAGATGAAAAGAAATAGACATGGCAGTCACATCTTTGGGAGTCAAAATGAGAAATAAGAAAAGTGTTTCCCTTCACAGTACATTACACGTGAAAGAAATTTTATACTGTCCTCTCCTTTTATCCTTCATGCCACCCCACCCCTCCAAGAACACTTAGTGAAGGCAGCACGGCATATATTCATTGATTGGGAAATTACCGCAAAGCCACAGAATCAGAACTGTACATTCTGACCAATGGCCAGGAGAGCCATCAAACTGTATCCGGTACAACGTTAGAGTAACCCAAACAGAGAGTTTCAGGGTTGGCGGGACTTTAGACATCATCAGGCCCAGTCACACTGAATTCCTGGTGTCCTCCCACAAAATCCTCAGTTTGTGGTTGCCTCATTAAACATCTCCAAGTATGAGAAATGTGCCATCATCTGACCCAGTTCTGTACTAGTATGAAAGCTCCACGGGTTCTGTCCACCACCAGTCACTACTCTTTCTTCAGGGCCCACAACACATAGCAGATGCTCAATAAATATTTTAAAAAATGTTTTCTGATAAAGGGTGACTGGGTGGCTCAGTAGGTTTAATTAAGTGTCTGACTCTTGACTTCGGCTCAGGTCAGGATCTCACAGTTGGCGAGATCGAGCCCTGCGTTGGGCTCTGTGCTGACAGCACAGAGCCTGTTTGGGCCCTCTCTCCCTCTCTCTCTGCCTCTCTCTCTTTCACTCAAAATAAATCAAAATAAACATTAAAAAATAATTTTTTTTGAGAAATATTTTTTAAATGAATAAATGCCAATTTTTAACCACTATAGTCTTCAGAAAGTTTGCCTTCTGTTGAGCTCAAATATCTTTTTCTCTCATGTCCTTAGTTTTGCTCTCCGGCCAGATAAATTTCACTCATCTGCATACCAGACCTTGACCCGCTTGAAAAAGTGATCCTACCCAGGGGCGCTTGGCTGCCTCAGTCAGAAAAGCATGCCACTCTTGATCTTGGGGTCGTGAGTTCGAGCCCCATGTAGGGTGCAGAGATTACTAAAAAAATAAATTAAAAAAAGGTTATCCTGTTCTTTCTTTTCCAGAATAAATAGCTTCCACCAATTCATTCAGTGTTTCTCAACATGATACAGTTTTAAGCTTTCCCTCCATCCTGTTCTCTCTTTTCTGGACATGCTCCAGTTTACCATTGTTCCTCTTAAACTGTAATTCTCAGAAAAGAATACAACAACCCCGGGTGCAACCTGACCAGTTCAAGCAGAGTTGGACAAACTCTCCCTCAATTCTATTAAAACAGCTCGAGGGCAAAATCACAGGGGTTTTTGTTTGTTTGTTTTCCTTCTTTCTTTTTTCTTTCTTTTTTTTTTAAGCAGTCACATCCCTTTCTTTTTTTTTTAACGTTTTATTTATTTTTGAGACAGAGAGAGACAGAGCATGAACGGGGGAGGGGCAGAGAGAGAGGGAGACACAGAATCAGAAGCAGGCTCCAGGCTCTGAGCCATCAGGCCAGAGCCCGACGCGGGGCTCGAACTCACGGACCGCGAGATCGTGACCTGAGCTGAAGTCGGCCGCTTAACCGACTGAGCCACCCAGGCGCCCCAGTCACATCCCTTTCTTGATTCACATTGAGCTCACGGTCAAGGAGAAATCTTGTGTTGGTGCAGAAATTTAGCACGTCTAAATGTTGGAACCCGTTGCCCCAGGACACTAGTCTCTGTGCCTTTGGCGAGTGCCACACACTGTGGAAATGTGAGTGGAGGTGGTTGAGTGGGACCTTGCCCAGGTGGGCTACATCGACTCCCTTCTCTTGGGTGATAAGAAGGCACCCGGGTGGCTCAGGTGGTTAAGCGCCCGACCATTGACTTCGGCTCAGGTCATGATCTCACGGTTTGTGAGTTTAAGCCCTGCATTGAGCTGTCAGCGCAGAGCCTGCTTGGGATTCTGTCTCCCTGTCTCTGCCTCTCCCCCACTTGCTCTCTATCTCTCTCTCAAATTAAATAAAAATAAACTTTAAAAAATATATTGGGGCGCCTGGGTGGCGCAGTCGGTTAAGCGTCCGACTTCAGCCAGGTCACGATCTCGCGGTCCGTGAGTTCGAGCCCCGCGTCAGGCTCTGGGCTGACGGCTCGGAGCCTGGAGCCTGTTTCCGATTCTGTGTCTCCCTCTCTCTCTGCCCCTCCCCCGTTCATGCTCTGTCTCTCTCTGTCCCAAAAATAAATAAAAAACGTTGAAAAAAAAATTTAAAAAAATAAAAAATAAAAAATAAAAATAAATAAATAAATAAAAGTATATTTTGTAAAAAAGCCCTGCAAAAGCCATTAGTCCATCTTCTGTATCTCTTTGATGTAGGCTTACCAGATCCATCTTAGGAAAAAACTTCAGGGCCCGTAACTGCTACCTAAGCACATTACCAGCTAGGAAAGCCTGTGAGAGAAGATGATTTGCTTTGTACAGTAACTGACATAAAGTTCAACGTGGGTGTTGCTTAACGAGTGAATTCTGAAGTGAGAGAAGAGAGATAATTTCTAACGAACATTCTGGACACTGCCTTACGGTCTCATTTTCCAGGTGCATATGGTGGAATTTGATTTTTGAGAAGTAATAGAAAGGCCATTCTGGATATCTCTTTTCAGAACCTTCAAAATTTTATTATCTTAATGGAGACAAAACTAAAGTGTCTTCAACTCAAACTATCTATGATTACTGTTAATGTGATTCTGTATGGTGGTTTTGAAGATGAATGTAGCAGTCAGAGAAAGACAAATACCGTATGCTTTCACTCACATGTGGAATTTAAGAAACACAACAGATGAACATAGGGGAAGGGAAGAAAAAATAAGATGAAAACAGAGAGGAAGGCAAACCATAAGAGACTCAGATACAGAGAACAAATTGAAGGTTGCTGGAGGGGTGTTGGGAAGGGGGAGGGGGTAAATGGGAGATGGGTAGGGGGAGGAGCTAAATGGGTGATGGGCATTAAGGAGGGCACCTGTTAAGATGAGCACTGGGTGTTATATGTAAGTGATGAATCACTAAATTCTACTCCTGAAACCATAATTACACTATATGTTAACTAGGATTAAATTAGGGAAAAAAAGATGAATTTAAAATTGCCGTGTCTTTTCTGCTTTTAATAATTTTTGATAGTTGGACTTTAGGCTTAAAATAGTTTGTCTGACTTTGTTTTGTTAGAGAAAATCTGTGATGAACAGAAAAGATACAGGAACCTGTTCTAAAAGTAGAATTAAAAAAAATTTTTTTATTATTATTATATCAAGTGTTTTGTTACTGAGTTCCTTCCAAGTTCCTTGCCAGGAGATTAACTGCTTGTGTTATATTTCAATGAAGATATATTATGTTACTTGGACAGGTGCTGATTTGAGTACCTGTGAAACCCTTGGCTTTTGAGTTATCCAAAGTACTGAGCAGTAGGAACAGTGGATATATACATACGTCCATTCTTTCTCATGAGCCACCATGCTTAAAGACCTTCACAAGACCCCATTTCTTTTCCTCAAGTACTACACCTCTGTTTCTGGGTCAGCATGAGTCCTATCAAATATGAAAGAAAGATACTAAATAAATGCAAATTCTTTTACTGTATAGTTACTGGGTCCGGGACCAATTTACAAAATAATGTAGTTAAGAGGCTTCAGAAGTGGTTCTTTCCTCTCTCTTTTCTACCGCTCTAGAGCGTTAAGTAAACGGAAAAGATGCGAATTATAAAATGAGCCAAGAACAAGAGAAAGCTCTTAAAATACAGTCATAAGTTTTACCACTGAACTGCAATCTATTGCTTCCTTCCTTCCTCCCTTATTCCTTCCTTCTACCCTCTCTTCCTTCTCTCCTTCCTTCCTTCTCTCCCTCCTTCCTTCTTTCCTTCCTTCCTTTTGTCCTTCCTTCTTTTTCTCTTTCTTTCTTAGTCAAGGAAAGAAAAGGAGAACATATAAATGCTTTCTCTCCTTACCTTCTAGCTATGCAAACTTAGGCAGGAAGAACTAGTTAGGAAGTGGAGATTCTATTTCTCCTGCAGCTCTCCAGCTGTTTTGGGTACGGTTGCATGTTTATAATTTTTTTCTCCCAGATGTTACATTTTATAAAATCTGACTCATTAGGGTGGTACTAGTATCTTTAGATGGAAAGAAATCCCTGAGGGCTGGATGATTACACAAGTCTGCTTCACTAAAGACCTGAAATATTTGAATAGAATATTTCCCAGAAAAAAAAAAAAAAGAAGCAATAAGAATTTGCCATAATTAAATAAATCAAAGAGCAATGATTTCAAATTCCTTTTTTTTTTTTTTTTTTTATGGGAAGAATGAAAGACGGATAATATTCTTGTTTGGGGAGGCTTGATTTTTATTTGCAGAATGTTTTTAATTTGTGTGGACTTTTCGTTTTGGAACTTGGTCTGTAATTTTGTTTCCGTGTGCAACAAAAAACCCCCACATTTATTAGAAGACACTTTTCGAATGCCCACTCTGTGCAAAGCACCAGATTTGGTGCTACTTGGAGTAGTAAAAGACCTAGAATACACTGTCCTGCCATCTTTTAGCTTCTCATAAAAGTCTACAATTAAATGTCACCGGGGCGCCTGGGTGGCTCAGTCAGTTGAGCGTCTGACTCTTGTTTTCAGCTCAGGTCGTGATCCCGCCATTTATGGGTTTGAGCCCCACGTCAGGCTCCGTGCTGCCAGTGCAGAGCCTGCTTGGGATTCTCTCTTCCTCTCTCTCTCTCTCTCTGCGCCCCTTGAGCACTCTCTCTCTCTCTTTTTCTCACAAATGGTTAAATAAACTTAAAAAAATTTTTTTTTAATAAAATTAGATGAGATGCCTGGGATCCCAAATGGGAAGGGGACTCATCCAAAGTCCTGCATCTGGCGACACACAGAACTAAGACTTGGTGTCTCCTTAGTTCCAGTGCTCTTTCAACACACCAGGCTACTTAGTACCTGCGGACTTAAATGGCAGGGCCAGCACCAGGGTGAGTCAACTGATGCAAAATTGTACAAAGTACCAAAACTGCATTAATCAAAATGAATGCAAAAAAAAAAAAAATCTGCTGAACAAAATACCAAAATTTTAAGTGAAGTCAGGATCTGGCCCTACACTTGTCTGACCCCGCCTCACTTGCCTCACCCTAATCTTGGCCCTGTGCCGTGCAATCTGAACTTTTGGGTGGACCAAGGGGGACAAACGATAAGGAAACATTCCCATAAGTGGAATAATTGTAAAGTATTATTGTAATTGTAAGTTGCAAAGGAGTCCCTGAATTAATTTATAGAGTGAGATATCCAGATGTTCAGAGATAGATCACAAACTATCCACAGTAGTGTATTGAGGTAAATGGCTCTCATTTGTTTTAATAAGAAACAGACTGTAGGGCGCCTGGGTGGCTCAGTCGGTTGAGTGTCAGATTTCGGCTCGGGTCATGATCTCACAGCTCGTGAGTTTGAGCCCCGTGTTGGGCTCTGTGCTAACAGCTCAGAGCCTGGAGCCTGCTTTGGATTCTGTGTCTCTGTCTCTCTCTGCCCCTCCCCTGCTTGTGCTCTCTCTGTCTCAATAAATAAAGAAACATTTGAAAAACTAAAAAAAGGGGGCGCCTGGGTGGCTCAGCCAGTTGAGTGTCTGACTTCGGCTCAGGTCATGATCTCGTGGTTTACGGGTTCGAGCCCCGCGTCAGGCTCTGTGCTGACAGCTCAGAGCCTGGAGCCTGCTTCAGATTCTATGTCTCCCTCTCTCTCCGCCCCTCTCCCCTCACACTCTGTCTCTCTCTCCTTCAAAAATAAATAAACGTCGAAAAATTTTTTTTTTAAATAAAGAAAGAATGGTGTTAAAGACCCCTTCTTTGTGCGTGCATCAGTGCCTTCTGGAACATCCCCAACCAGCAGCCTGGCTGTGCCGAGCCCCCTTAGTGCCCACCCAATGCAACGTATCTGTTTGCTCCATTTGCTGTTTGGTAGATTTTTTAACATTCTCTGTTTTGAATAGCTATAAATTCTTGCTTCTACTAAGCCAAATTTTCTTGGCTGTTATGCCAACATTTTTTTGTCCTAGCTCCAACATGAGAAACACAGTAATGTCTTACTTTTTCCTCATCTTAAAGTATGTGAAGACAGCTATCAGACTCCTTCAGTTTTCCCTTCTCACTGGTTTCCTCCAGCCATTCCAGCAAAGATGTAACTTTTCAAGTGCCCTCGGTCTCCTAGGTCCTTCCTTTTACACGGCTTTCACCCTCCGGTGGTCTTTTCAAAATCTGTTTTGCCGACCTCAACAAACTACTCCTGATACAGATTGACCATGACAAAGTGGAGAGCTGAGGTTGCCAGCTTTGCAGTTATTAGCATGAAATAATTTTAAATGTTCATGACGAATGGCTCCAAACCATCAAAATAATGATTCTGGCACCCAACTGTTTGGTAATGACCGACTGGAAAGACTTTCAACTTAGGCTTTATTTTATCTTCCACGACTACACTTTATCCCACACTCCCTCCTACGTCCTCCCAGTTTGGAGGGTGGGGGGTGGGGAGGCAAAGCTATTGTCAGGCATTATATAAATATATATTGTAAGGCATAATCTTCCATGAATGGGAGGAAGTTCTAGCACCGTTGCCCTTCCCACCACCCCGCACATTTTTGCCATCGTGTTGAAAAAAACAGTACTGTTGCAACCAAAACCAGTTTCTCTTCCACCTCCTCGACCAAGTTCACTTACTACCTCTCTGAATGATAAACAGTATTGTTTTGTGAAATGGCTGCAACTTCGGTCTATTCTACAAGTCCCTTGACTTTTGTTCCTTCTCCTGCAGGAGAATAGCCTTCTTTTTCCTTCACAAAGGAAATATCTTAATATAAATTAAAATAAGAATCCAATGGCTGCCCAGTCTCCACCCTAAACCCAGTATTGCCCCTATTCTGTAAATGTCATTGACAATATGTGATTGAGAAGCAAAATGTCTTTAGTGCCAAGTAATGATGAAATAGAATAGCAAACAGGTATGGTAGCTGCAGACTTCCACTGTGTGGCCCAGACTTTTCTGAATTTAAACCATGGGTGGTATCTATTTATGAAAAGTTATGTACTCTGTAAGGTGCTCTAAAATCCATTCTTCAGGAGACATAACACTGCCGGGAGACACTAAAAAAGGATTAAAGCTTTGGTGTTGATTGTTTATATAAATGAAAATATCCCAAAACTGGGAAAACTCGGATCTCCAGTAGTGGTCTAGTCATATACTTTACAAAAATAAGGTTACACAAGTCCTGTGCCATCAAGGTTTTCTTTTTTTATTTTTATTTTTTAACGTTTATTTATTTTTGAGACAGAGAGAGACAGAGCATGAACAGGGGAGAGTCAGAGAGAGGGAGACACAGAATCCGAAACAGGCTCTGAGCTGTCAGCACAGAGCCCGACGCGGGGCTCGAACTCACGGACCACGAGATCATGACCTGAGCAGAAGTCGGCCGCTTAACCAACTGAGCCACCCAGGCGCCCCAAGGTTTTCAAATTCAGTACCCATATTCTTTCTGCTAAAAAAATTACTTGAAAAATCCCTTTTCAAAGAAATACTGATTTGAGGAATTCTCTTTGCTGTGACTAAGGCTTTGAAACATTACATTATTGATGATGGTGATTCTCCCAGACTCTGAATAAAATTTGGAAAAAAGTGAGATAAAGACCTAGACTATGTTGGGGTACCTGGCTGGCTCAGTTGGTAGGGCATGTAGGTCTTGATCACAACTCTTGATCTCAGGGTCATGAGTTTGAGCCCCATGTTGGGCATAGAGCTCACATTAAAAAAAGAAAGAAAGAAAAATGTAAAAGACGTAGACTATATCTTTATTCAGAGGTAAATAAGTAGCTTTATAAACGAGAGAAGTAAGAAGACTATAATGTTCTATGGTATTCTATTTTTTCACCACTCTTGGCCAGATTTGGGGATAATAATGGCAGCCCCCAACTCAAACACCTTCAGAATACAGGCATCTAACAATGTGTGAATTCCATACAGATTCAATATTTTGAAAAATAAGAAGCCCACAAAACAAAACGAGTGTCTGTTTATTTATTTATATTTTTTAAATTTTTAAATTTTAATTTAAAATTAAATTATTTAATTTAATTTAAATTTTTTTAAATAATTAAATAATTATTTAATTTAAAATTTAATTTAAAATTAAATTAAAAATTTAAAAAATTTTTAAATTTTTTAAATTTATATTTTTTAAATTTTTTAAATTTTTATTTATTTAAGTAATCTCTGCACTCAACATGGGGCTCCAACTCAGGACCCCGAGATCAAGAATCGAATGCTCTTCTTTTTTTAAATGTTTGTTTATTTTTGAGGGAGAGAGAGAGTGCAAGCAGGGGAGGGGCAGAGAGAAAGGGGGACAGAGGGTCCGAAGCAGGCTCTGCGCTGACAGTAGAGAGCCCGACGCAGGGCTCAAACCCACGAACCTCGAGGTCATGACCTGAGCCGAAGTCAGACACTCAACCGACTGAGCCACCCAGGTGCCCCAGGAATCGAATGCCCTTCTCACAGGAGCCAGCCAGTTTCCCACTCTGGTTAGTCCCGAACTGGTGATAATCCATAGCTACAATTACTGAACACGCTTAATGTGCCAGGTACTGAGCCAAACCACCTTTTGAGGATTTCCTTTTGTGATTATCACAGCAACCCTATGAGTTAGTGCTATTACTATGCCCATTTGTCAAATGAGGAAACTGAGGTTTTGAGGGAATCGCTGATTTGTCTAAGATACCACAGCTAGGAAGAGATGGGACTGGGATCTGACAACAGGCATTCTGATTCCAGAGCCCATAGACCACTTTATTGCTGGATATTTATTTCTTTATTAACTTCTTTGCGAGAGGGAGAGAGCACAAGAGTAAGCGGGGCCGGGGCAGAGAGAGAGAATCTCAAGCAGGCACTATGCACCGCGCCCAACGTGGGACTCAGTCCCGTGACTCTGGGATCCTGACCTGGGCGGAAATCAAGAGTCGGATGCGCAACCGACTGAGCCGCCCAGGTGCCCTTATTGCTGGATATTTAAATTATATCTGTGTGTTAATTAGCTGAAAGTCTTGCAAAGAAATTAAGCCTCAAAGTTTCTCCCTGACCCAAGGTTAACCATTCTCTGTTTTCTCCCAGCAGTCCACAGGGCCATACGGATTGCACAAATCTGGATATTAACTTCTGGGTGGAGCATTAAAACACCTGAAACGTAAGTAGGCATTGACTTTTCAAATATGTGCTTCGTCTTCTTCAACTGTCCAAGTGAAGCGTGGGGGTTACACTTCTAGTCAGCCGGCAAGTGCCTTTTATGAAAAGACCTTGATCCCAACAGAACGAAATAGGTATCATTTCATTTCCACTCAATTCACTTGTGTTTTTTTTTCCCATAAAGGAAGAACTCTCTCCCAACCCCACTGCCTTTAAAAGTGAATAAAACATCTGTATGCCTAAAATTAGTTGGCTCTTCTATCTGAGGTTGACCTTAATGCCAGCTGAATAAAAAAGTTATTGTGAAGGTTATACGCAGTTTAGCTAGGCTTCCTGAAAGCTTCTATTAATTTCCGAAGTGAACGTCTCTCAAACGATGTCTCCCTCATCTTTATTCTCACTCTCATGCCTAAGGCCCTTCCCTCTTTGTCTTCAATCGTGGCAACATTCTCCCAAACTGCTGCCGGATGATCCTTACAAAAACAAAGCTTTGGCGATGTCACTCCCAGCTACACACATTTTTATTCGTTCCCAACTGACAATGGAATGAAATCCAAATACTTAAGCACGACATTCAAAGGCCTTCATTACCAGAACATTCCCCTTCTTTGAGCCAAACCAAAATACTCCCAGCCTCCTAGTATGCCAAGGACTATCGTTATTTATCTTCGTGTCTGACATTAAGTAGTAGCAAACGACATAGGAACAACAGATAGGCAAGATGCTTCTCTATTAGGGTGTGTGTCATGCCAGGGCTTGGGATGGGAGAAGCTCTGTGGCAATCACTATTCTACCACCTCCCAAACAGCAGGAGCCATCAGTCTCACGCCCAGCCTTTAATTTCCATTTAAACTTCCCTGGCTTCCCTTAAACAATCAACAGGTGCCTTTAAAAAACTTGGGCATACTTCAACATCTTCCAAGCAGAGACTGTTCATCCAAAGGGTAGCAAAATACTCTACTGGTGTCAGACATCTTGGGTATAATCTGGGGTGTGGTATAGAGTTTACATTTGATAGCTAGTGGAAGATACTGAGCAATGCTCCCAAATAACTCCCCCCAGCTCCCCTCCCTCCCCCGCCCACTGACACACACATACACATATGCTTTTCAAAAAAAATCTCTCTTCCCTAAGAAGACAGCCCTTGAAAAATAAAGTTTTGCTGGGTCACCGATCTGTGGTTTTCACCGGAGTTTCTCTGTCGTGTCCATTGATCTGTTCCACTCATTTCTGTCATTCATTCAGAAGCAAAATACATGTTCCCTCAAGGTTTTCAAAGGAGACACATTCAGCTCTTCAATTCTTTTTTACCAGGTTTTTAGGGAACCCTACACGGGCAATCCACATAGACAAAGATCAACAACACCATATCCTTCTCTCTGTTCAAAGGAGTTTAGAGACTAAATTCTCTTAAGATTCTGTTAGGTGTACATTTTTGCAATGGTCCATAAAAATCCATCTAACTCATCATTGTGGAACTAAATTAAACCCCCTTGCATTCACCAAATGTTCTGCCAGAAGGAATCCTTGTGTTTTGTCAAGGTAGATACACAAAATGTTTCCCTCTATCGCCAAGCCACAGTTAAAAGTTTAAAAGTTTAAAGCCACATTTAAAAGTTTAATGATACACATTTCTACCAGATGTCCTTCCCCCAAATCATCTGGGTTTTACAGACCATTTATCACCACACTTTTCTGCCAGGATTCTTGCAGTGAAATCTCTTTGTTCAGAAAAGAGTTCAGACTTTACTATCTATTAAATCTCAATTGATCAGAGACCAATTTATTTAATTAAAAATACAGTTCTCTGTTCCAGGACCAGACGTTGGCCACTTGAGTATCTGGGTAAATGTAACCCAGGAATGTGATAACTTGGGTCCCCTCAGAATCCGAATCCCTGCGGTAAACATCGCTCTTCATACTGTTTGGAAACCAAACCACAAACTTCAGGGGTAGTCCTCTGACCTTTGCTCCACACCGAGCATTTATCACCCATTTCTAACAGACTTGATGGATCTGCATATATGCACACCCACCGCGTAGCCTGGCACCTAGTTAAGTGGCTACTCAAAAGCTTTTACGGTCACGTATATCTGTTAGTCTTTATCTCAGGCACAGTTATTTATTTGCCTTTCAGCAGCACATATGGTTTAAGACAAATACAGTAGCTATTTCCTCTTTTCAGGCAAGTCTGAACGTCTCATCTTGACATTCTTATTGTGCTGTTCCAAGCATTTCCAAATTGAGAAAGCTATATGAGGTCTCAGTGGAAAGTCACTGCCAGCCAAGACTGTTTGCCTCTGCCTATGTAATAAATGACAGGGTTTCCTTTAAGCCCGGGTTCAAAGACTTAATTCGCTTGCTATTCATCTCCATTTCTGGTTACTGCCCAGCAAGGCTCATTTCTTTTTTTTTTTTTTTTTTTTTTTTAATTTTTTTTCCAACGTTTTTTATTTATTTTTGGGACAGAGAGAGACAGAGCATGAACGGGGGAGGGGCAGAGAGAGAGAGGGAGACACAGAATCCGAAACAGGCTCCAGGCTCTGAGAGCCCGACGCGGGGCTCGAACTCACGGACCGCGAGATCATGACCTGAGCCGAAGTCGGTCGCTCAACCGACTGAGCCACCCAGGCGCCCCCCAGCAAGGCTCATTTCTATTGCCCTGATGTTTCTCCAGTTTTACCACTGAGTCTGATTGCCAGCCTTCCATCACTTCTCAAAAAACATGTGTGTTATGTGTGTGCACGTACCCACATGATTAGATTGAGGACACATTTTTTTCCTGCTTTCTTTTTGTCTCTCTTTTTGCTCTTTGTTTTTTTTTAAAAACTTTTTTTAAACATTTATTTATTGTTGAGAGAAACAGAGAGACAGAGCACGAGAAGGGGTGGGGGAGAGAGATAGGGGGACACAGAATCCGAAGCAGGTTCCAGGCTCTGAGCTGTCAGCACAGAGCGCCACGTGGGGCTCGAACTCCTAAACCGTGAGATCACGACCCCAGCCGAAGTCAGATGCTTGACCGACTGAGCCACCCAGGTGCCCCGAGATTGCAGGTGTAATTTTGAGATTGCATTATCCATACTTTATTTGTACTCTGTCTCGTATGTGTACAGTTTTATTTTGCAATCATTTTATTTCTTTCTAGATACAGGGCACAGTGTTAAGCAAAGATTACAAATTCAAGTGCTGACAGTATTCTTGAAAGTATCATAAATGAATGATTTGGAAATGGTGGTGACTATGGCAAATCAGAAAGTACATTTCTCATCTAAAGAGGAATGGAGGGGCGCCTGGGTGGCTCAGTCGGTTAAGCGTCCGACATCGGCTCAGGTCGTGATCTCGCGGTTCACGAGTTCGAGCCCTGCTGCAGGCTCTGTGCTGACAGCTCAGAGCCTTGAGCCTGCTTCGGATTCTGTGTCTCCCTCTCTCTCTGCCCCTCCCCTGCTTACGGTCTGTCTCTCTCTGTCTCTCAATAATAAATAAATGTTAAAAAAAAAAAATTAAGAGGAATGGAAATGCTGCTTTGGGTAAGAGAGACTCCCCCCTTACAAAGGCAGCTTCTTCCTCTTTCTGCTGTCGCTAAGGGAAGATTCCCTGCTTTCTCTCTGCCAGTATGTTTCCAGGAGCCATGACCATTGCTAAGAGTAGCTCCTTCCTTGAGGGTTTCTTACAGCCTCCCTTCATGGAAGGTGGGCACTGCTAGATCTCCAGCCCAGTGCTTCAAGGCAACGTCTAGAGGAGCTAAGTTAGTTAGGATACAGGCCCCGCTGCTTTACCAGAAGCCCAAAACAATAGCGGGGCAAATATTTTCTCACTTAGTCACATAGAGAAAGGAAGTCCGAAGAGGTAGGGCCTCTCTGCTCCCTGAGGTCATCTGACGTCCCAAGCTTCTTCTAGCTTATGAAAAAAACATGTTTCCCTCATCCACATGGTACAAGATATCTCCTCATTGGATCCATGTCCCAGCCAAGGAGAAGAGGGAACAAAGGTTGGTAGAGGGCCTTAGACTCTGGGACAGAGGGCCCCTTAAAAGCTGGGGGTCCTTTTTGACGCTCCTCTTTCACACCTGATCCACCAAGGAACCTATGGATTCTGGCTTCCAAACAGAGATAGAATTCAGCCCCGGGACACCTGGGTGGCTCAGTCGGTTAAGATTCCGACTCTTGGTTTTGGCTCAGGTCATGGTCTCGTGGTTCGTGAGTTTCAGTCCTGCCGTGGGCTCTGCACTGACAGTGTGGAGACTGGGATTCTGTCTCTCCTTCTCTCTCTGCCCCTCCCCCACCCCTCTCTTTCGATCTCAAAATAAATAAACTTAAAAAAAAAAAAAAAAGGAATCCAGTCCTTTCTCCTCTTATCCAATCCACTCTCATCTCTGACCGGGCGTCTCGCAATAATCTTCTAACTGGTCTTGCTACTTCTATATTATTCGCTTGGCCGCACTGCCACCACCACACGCCAAAGTCTGTTCCCAGCAGAGCAGAAGGAGGGATTGTTTGATAATAGAAACAGATTACATTTCACCTCTGCTCAAAATCCTTCAATGGCGTCCCATTTCCCTTAGAGTGTAAGCCAGAGTCCCTCAGCGGCCTTCAACCGTCTACACAATCTGACCTCCCATGCATCCTTCTTGCTTCCTTTCTTCTACTCTTCCCCTTGCTCACCTCGCTCACCCTATTCTAGCTCTACTGGCATTTTTACTGTTTCTGGAATGTGTCAGAGGCACTTCTGCCGTAGGCTTTTGCGCTGGCTGTTCCTTCTGCCCGGAACACTCTCGCCTACAAGATCCACATAACAAACTCCCTTACCCCGTGCCCCCCCATCTTTTGTGGTTGCCATCTTCTCAAAGAGTCCTTCTCTGTCCACTCCAGTGAAAGTTAAAAGCACCTTACCTCTTCCCTTTATTCTGTTCTTTTCCCCCCAGTTTTTTCTACAGCCCTTACCACCTTTTAACACATCATGTCATTTGCTTTTTTATTGTCTATCCCCTTCTGCTAGAATCTAAAAACTAAGAGGGAAGAAATAATTGTCTCATGTAGTGAGGAAGCACAATTAACTAGGATAGTCCCTGAGAAATGGAGGCGCTTACTAAATACGTACTGAAATGATCTTGTGGTTCATGAGTTCGAGCCCCACATGGGGCTCTGTGCTGACAGCTCAGAGCCTGGAGCCTGCTTCAGACTGTGTCTCCCTCTTTCTCTGCCCCTCCCCTGCTCATGGTCTGCATGTCTCTGTCTCTCTCTCTCTCTCAAAAATAAATAAACATTAAAAAAAATTTTTTTAAATACGTACTGAATGAATGAGTGATTACAATTCAGAAATGGTGGCTGCCAGCACTAGGTTAATGTTATGGGTTGAATTGTGGCCGCCCCAAAAAGATAGGTTGACGTCTTAACCCCCAGTATCTCACAATGTGATCTTATTTGGAATTAGGGTGTTTACAGAGGTCATCAAGTTAAAACGAGGTCATTAGGGTAGGTCGTAATCCAGTATGACCAGTGGCCTTATAAAAGGGGGAAATTTGGACACAGAGACTCACACAGGGAGAACGCCACGTGGTGATGAAGGCAGATATTAGGGTGTCACATGTACAAGCCAAGAAATGCCAAAGTTTTCCAGCAAACCACCAGAAGCTAGGGAAGATTCTCCCTCACAGACCTCCCTCACTTCAGGAAGGAAACGACCCTGCCTGCACCTCACTTCAGACTTCCAGCTTCCAGATGGTGAGACAAAAAATTTGTTTTAACATTTTCAGATTTTTTTTTAAGTTTATTTAGTTATTTTAAGAGACAGAGAGAGAGAGAGCATGGGAGGGGCAGAGAGAGAGAGAGAGAGAGAGAGAGAGAGAAAGAGAATCCCAAGCAGGCTCAGCACTGTCCGTGCAGAGCCCGCTGCGGGGCTCGATCTCACGAACTGTGAGATCATGACTTGAGCCAAAATCTAGAGTTGGCTACTTAACTGACTGAGCTAGCCAGGCGCCCCTAAAATTTTAAGATTTTAAGTTTAGAGCACTTGGTCTTGTCAACCCTATGAAACTAATATAGTTGCTAGATAGGTGGGTAGGTGTGAGATTTGGAAGCTTAATTAGGTCCGGAGGTGCCTATAAACTAAAGCAACATATCAGCAAGGTATAAGAATTATACAAGATTGGGCGCCTGGGTGGCTCAGTCGGTTAAGCGGCCGACTTCGGCTCAGGTCATGATCTCGTGGTCCGTGAGTTCGAGCCCCGCGTCGGGCTCTGTGCTGACAGCTCACAGCCTGGAGCCTGTTTCAGATTCTGTGTCTCCCTCTCTCTGACCCTCCCCCATTTATGCTCTGTCTCTCTGTCTCAAAAATAAATAAACGTTAAAAAAAAAAAAAGAATTATACAAGAATACGTCCTTAAGGGTTAACTCTCTGTCCAAGGACTCAGGGGGACAGTTGCTGAACTCTGCCTTACTTCTCTCTTTTCTCCATCCTACCCACACCCCTCACCATCATCACCACACAAAAACATCTGCTCTAAATCGTAGGGGAATTCCTAGATTATATTTCCTGTGAAGGTGTCAGCTGGGCAACATTTAGCAACTCTTGAAGATCTTTCTCCAGCTTGCACTAACTGGACGTTGTGTCCAGTCAACTCATCTGCTTTCTGGAAGATTGGGAACCTCTGTGAACCTCAGGGTTTTCTGTTCGAAGGGATTCTGAAACGGACGAGCTAGGGCACTCATTTGCAAGGTGCTGCCCCCCTCCACCAAGAGAACTGGGAACAGAGGTGGTTGGTGTCGTTCAGCAGGTCCTATGATCATTCTGGCCCAGTAGGGTCAGTAATGGCATTGGAAGGGAGAGGTTTCTGACTTTTGGTGAACATAATCATTGTAGTGCAGTTAGGGGTCTTCCACTTGCTTTTTGTGTTTGGAGAATGAGGTTCCTTCTGCCTCCTGCTTAGGATTTTGTAAGGTGATTTAGACTGCCACCTGGGTGGACCGTTGGGCTGCAGAATTCCTAACAGCCTAAAAGGTCATAACCACCAGGAAGGTGAGGGTGTCCCAGTATATAGGCAGAAAACCAAGACAGGGAGTTAGACATTAGGCTAGAAAAGATTTGACACAGAGGAGGGTCAGGGACCAGAAGCAGTGGGCAGAGTTAAATCCCAGACCTGCAAGCAAAGGGCGGCAAGAAAGAAGCCAATTCTTGCTTCCTGAAGTAGGATACATGAAGGAAAAGACCAGGTGTCAAGAGAAAAGCCAAGATCCTGGGGGTGCTCAAGGTCAGAGAGACTCTGGCGATGACGGTGACTTGGGGGTGAACTCACAAACTCTCCTGTTGCCTTTGGTTCTGAACGGGGTTTGTAGCAGAGCCAATCATTTCTTCAGCCCTTGTTAAGCACCTGTGATATGTTAAGACTTGTGCTAGGGACCGTGGGGTTCAGAGGTGACAGGCATTGTTCTCAAGGAATTGAGAGTTTGGTAGGGCAGAAATCAATGATAAACCAATGACAATATAATATATTAAGTACAATAAGAGCACAGTGTCATACACTGTTGTAGTAGCTAAGAGCTCAGGCTCTGTTTTCAACAGATCTGAATTTATATCCTGACTGTCCGGTTATTGGTTGTGTGATCCTGAGAAACTCACTAAGCTTCTTCAAACGTCAGTATCCTTTCTTGTAAATGGGAATAGTAATAGGACCACTTACCCACTTTATAAGATTCTTATGAGAATCAAGTTATATCATACATGCCTGGCACCAAAACAATTCCCAATAACATTGACTATTATTTATAATAATAGTTCTTCTTATTATAATTATCTGGGGGGAGGTGATGTCAAGAAATGTTTCTAGGAAAAAGTGGCATTTGAGCTGAATATTGAAAAATAAAGAAGGGTGGCTGGGTCTGGAAGGATGCTAATGAATTGCTTTTAGTTAAAAAAAATTTTTTTAAAAATGTTTATTCACTTTTTTGAAAGAGAGAGACAGAGCACAAGCAGGGTTGGGGCGGAGAGAGAGGGGGACACAGAATCTGAAGCAGGCTCCAGGCTCTGAGCTGTCAGCACAGAGCCTGACGCGGGGCTCGAACCCATGGGCTGTGAGATCGTGACCTGAGCCGAAGTCAGATGCTCAACTGACTGAGCCACCCAGGTGCCCCTGCTTTTATTTTTTAATTATGCCCTGCCAGATTCCTTAGACAATTTTAGGTGGGATGATAAATTCAGCGTTAGCAGGAGTGTGAGATGTCTCTGAGCAACATGGGACATTTTGAACTCTTCATTCTAACCCTACTGTAATCCCAGATCTTACATATTTGCCCCATTCATGATTGTAGCTCCATGAAATAAATGCAACTATTCATCTTTTTTTCTACTTGATTTTGAATATAACAGACAGAAATAACAAGAAATAAAATTGAGGTTGTTAAAATCGCACCCAGCAAAACTTTACTCCGATTGAAAAGATGCCTTGGGGCGCCTGGGTGGCGCAGTCGGTTAAGCGTCCGACTTCAGCCAGGTCACGATCTCGCGGTCCGTGAGTTCGAGCCCCGCGTCAGGCTCTGGGCTGATGGCTCGGAGCCTGGAGCCTGTTTCCGACTCTGTGTCTCCCTCTCTCTCTGCCCCTCCCCCGTTCATGCTCTGTCTCTCTCTCTGTCCCAAAAATAAATAAAAAAAAAAAAACGTTGGAAAAAAAAAAAAAAAAAAAAAAGAAAAGATGCCTTTTCCATCTTCTTAACCCTTGATAGGAGGGGGGAGAAAAGCTCATGAAAGAGAACTTAAGTTTGGGTGAAATTATAATAGACACATTTTTGTATGGACAAACATAAACAAAATAAAATGATTAATAAATCAGATTTTTTCAGGGCTCCTGGGTGGCTCAGTTGGTTGAGTCTCTGACTCTTGATCTCAGCTCAGGTCATGATCTACGGTTTGTGAGTTTGAGACCCAAACTCCGTGCTGATAGCACGGAGCCTATTTGGGATTCTCTTTCTCCCTCTCTCTGCCCCTCCGACCTCTCAAAATACATAAATAAACTTTAAAGAAAAATCAGATTTTTGTTGTAAATGTAAAAGATCATTAATTCAAATTACTTCAAAGGAATTTCAATAAAACAATTTTAAGTAAAGCTTAGCTGCACTCTATGGGAAATTGATACAGAAACTAAATGGTCATAGTCGAGTTTACTCCCAAAGATACCTTTTGGTTGAAAAGCCTTCCATACTGATATAATTCTTATGGACATATTTGCATTCATAAACATAGAATCAAGGGGCGCCTGGGTGGCTCAGTCGGTTGGGCGGCCGACTTCAGCTCAGGTCACGATCTCACGGTCCGTGAGTTCGAGCCCCGCGTCGGGCTCTGGGCTGATGGCTCAGAGCCTGGAGCCTGCTTCCGATTCTGTGTCTCCCTCTCTCTCTGCCCCTCCCCCGTTCATGCTCTGTCTCTCTCTGTCTCAAAAATAAATAAAACGTTAAAAAAAAAAATTAAAAAAAAAAACAAAACATAGAATCAAAACATCAATGGATACAAAATAGGGTATTAAAATCTCTAGCACTTGTCTGTGACATCCAGGTGGGTGGATTGATGAAGCAGTTGAAACTCTGTCCATAGCTTGGGAAGTCAGGGTACCACTAAGGGATTTGAAGTCATCACCGTGTAAGTATTCATCTGTTTTCTTTTGTACCTTCCATAAAATAATCGTGCAGAGTAAGAACCCAATATATGCCTATTGAATGTTAGATTCTCTCTGGTCAGGCCTATAGGTCTTATGGAGAGAGGGATTACACCTGCATCGTTTTAATTTGGCATTTACTGAATACTTTACAAAAATCAATTCTTACAGCTTTGAGAGTAATCGGAGCAAACTTGAGGTTCACCAAGATTTGGACGTCTGGAATATAATCACAAATCTTATCCCAAAATATACTTTTTCCAGTTCATAAGATGCAATATTTTTAGCCTGACGTTCCTTATTCACTAAACATTTCTTCTGCTTTTAAACATTGTTTTCTTTCTTTTAAAATTTGCTTCTAGAGATACCCTCATTCTCCACTTGACAAGGTCATGGAAGATCTAGATGAAACATTATTTGAAGAATTTGAGAACTACTCCTATACCCTGGAATATTACTCCTCAGAGTCTGATTTGGAGGAGAAAGCCCACCTGGGAGTTGTTCACTGGATCTCCCTGGTGTTATACTGTGTAGCATTCATTTTGGGTATTCCAGGAAATGCCACTGTTATTTGGTTCACCGGGTTCAAGTGGAAGAAGACAGTCACCGCTCTCTGGTTCCTCAATCTGGCTATTGCGGATTTCATTTTTCTTCTCTTCCTACCTCTGTACATCTCCTACGTGGCCATGAATTTCCACTGGCCCTTTGGCATCTTGTTGTGCAAGGCCAATTCCTTCATTGCCCAGCTGAACATGTTTGCTAGTGTTTTTTTCCTGACGGTGATTAGTCTGGACCGCTATATCCACTTGATCCATCCTGTCGCATCTCATCGGCACCGAACCCTAAAGAACTCCCTGATAGTTATTACATTCGTTTGGTTTTTGGCTTCTCTAATGGGTGGTCCTGCCCTATACTTCCGGGACACTCTGGAGTTCAATAACCACACTCTCTGCTATAACAATTTCCACGAGTATGATCCTGACCTTACTTTCGTGAGGCACCATGTTCTGACCTGGGTGAAATTTATTGTTGGGTACCTCTTCCCCTTGCTAGCAATGAGCATTTGCTACTTGTGTCTCATATTCAAGGTGAAGAAGCGAAGCATCCTGGTCTCCAGTAAGCATTTCTGGACCATCCTAGCTGTGGTCATGGCCTTTTTGATTTGTTGGACTCCTTATCACCTGTTTAGCATTTGGGAGCTTACAATCCACCACAGTAGCTATTTCCACCATGTGCTTCAGGCCGGCATCCCCCTCTCCACCGGCTTGGCATTCCTCAATAGTTGTTTGAACCCCATCCTCTACGTCCTAATTAGTAAGAAGTTCCAAACTCGCTTTCGGGCCTCGGTTGCTGAGATACTAAAGCACACGCTGTGGGAAGTCAGCTGTTCTGGCACAGTGAGCGAACAGCTCAGGAACTCTGAGACCAAGAACCTGTGTCTCCTGGAAACAGCTCAGTGAGTTATCACTCTTCCACAAATCAGTGCAAAGCTTTTATGTGGGTCCCCTGACAAATGCTTTCAGGTTATTTGGTTCCAAGGTACAGAACTAACCTTATCTTTTTGTGGTTATTTTTAGTCAATTTATTGGCATTACATTTTTGTGTGGGTATAAACCTTAGGAAAGATCTTCATTTTCTTTCCCCCCTGCAACTTAAATTATCTGTCATTTTTGCTAATTATACCATATTGGATTAGTCACCACTGGTGACACAGTATCAGCTATTTTTTTAAATCTTAGTAATTTGGAAGTCCTAAATCTTAATATTAAATATATGATTAACTCATTTCAAAAGTGTTAAAATATGTGCTGAAGCTCACTTCAGTTTTGCACAAGGAACCTATTAGACGTGTCTTAAAAATGCAGCATGTACTTAATTTCTTTATTTCATGAAATCTATGTATATACATTTATAAATTAAAGTAATGGTTATAGTAGCTTAACACATTGTGAACTATTAACGCCTAGTGAAGTGTCCCAAAAGCTAGTTGCTTAAAATCACAATTTATTACTATTATATCTCATAAATCTGAGTCCGAAATTCAAATAAGGCACAGAGAGATGGTTCATCTCTCCACTTCACAAGGTCTGGAGCTTTAGCTGGACCGGGATGACCCCGGTGGCTGAGGTTGGGAACAGCTTGTCTTCTCTGCCCTACTGTCTGTTCTTCCCTTCTTCTCTTCTCTTTTTTCTTCACAGCTTTTCCAGCATGGTACCTTGGGGTAGTCAGACTTCTTATATGGCACAGTTTAGGGCCCTAAGAAGCCAAGGTGGACATCTCTAGGCCTCTTAAAGTCTGTGTCCGACCCCTGATGCAATACCACGTCCACTGTACTCTCTCGGTCCAAGTGGCCACTAGGTCAGTTCAGGTTCAAGGGGAGGTGACCCCACCTGTCAATGGGGATATGCTCCTATCCTTAATCCCTCATGGTATCAGTATACTTAACATTTTTGGAAAACTCCGGGTATGTGCAAGTATGCATGACATTGCTGTAAACGTAAAACCCTGACATCTAGATAGTAGGTAGGCCAGCCCAATCTCAGAAAGATTTCAGAAAAAGAAAGCATGTGTGACATAGTGATATATTTCTACCTTCTATTCCTATAACTGTATTGATGTAGGCACCAGTACAAGACCAATGAAGTATACCTTCACGTCAGTGAGTGACCTCTTCATGGTGCAAATCTGTTGCATTTTAGACGGTAATGGTATTTTGCCTTCTATCCATTTATTCCTTTAGCAAACAGGTGAATGTCTAAGGGGTATACAGAGGCATGTGGCACTTAACAGTTTAGAAAGTCTAGAGATCAAACCTGCACGAAAACAATGCCAGAACAAGGTAGACAGTAATAAGTGCCAGAAGAAAGCCAAGAAAAGTGTAGATTGTTCAGAGAGGAAAGAGCACCCAGTATAGAAGTGAACAAACATTGGGGTTGCTTGATTTTGGGGTTTCCTGAGGATCCTGTTGTCTCTGCTGGTATCCTTGTCTCTGCTGGTCCCTTGTCTCTGCTGGTATCCTTGTCTTTTATGAATACAAACTCTGCTACTCACTGCAATTTTTAAAAGCATTTAACTTTCCATATTTTCCGGATTTTATTTTGAAAATTGGGAGGAGGAGATGTATTATTTCTTGAGTCAGTATCCTTTTTTATTGCATCTCTCAGCTTTTGGAAATGCTAGTCTCAGATCTTTATTGGCTCTGTTCTTTACTGTTGGCTCATACAACAATCAGATCTGGATTTGGAAATTATTCCCCCAAAATGTGTGGCATAGCTCAGCATATCCCAACCTGTCACTCCCAAATTTCATGGTTTCTGCCCTACCCAGTATGGAGGGAGGGTACGAAGAAAGGTACTCATTGTCAGTGTCTGCCCCCTGTACCACGAGGGGTTAAGAGATTCCACTTGCCCTCAAGGGATAGGCCTTGATTTCCGGATCAGGAGAAAAGCTGGAGGATCCAAGACAAAGAGAACTCTATAGGCTCATCCTTAGCTCGAGCAAATGGAGAGATTCTCAAGGCTGTTGGAGAAAGGAAGGGTGAGAACGCGGGAGAGGATTAGGCAACCAAGGGCAGAAGGAAATTATGGAGCAGGAGATGTTACTACCTGGTAAGCAGGAGCTTACCAAGGGCCTATAAAAATATTTGAGATCTTTGGGTGCCTGGGTGGCTCAGCTGGTTAAGCATCCAAGTCTTGGTTTAGGCTCAGGTCAAGATCTCCCAGTTTGTGGGTTTGAGCCCTGCATCAGGACAGCTCAAGGCCTGCTTGGGATTTCTCTCTCTCTCTCTCTCAATAAATAAACTTCAAAAAAATCTGAGATCTTAAAAAATAGTATTGGTTCTAGAATACAAAAAGAGAAACTTGAAAAGTCAAAATTAATAAATAATTATACGTCTATAAAATACACCTTTATGTCGGCCAAATGAAATATTTTGTAATTATATAAAAACTTACATTTAATATGGGATTTCAATATGTTTCAGTGTTTGATATGAAAGGTAGGGCTTCCAAAAAAGAAAAATGCTTTAAAGAAGGTCTACAAAGGTCTTAGAGGGACGCTGAATTCATTTTAGAATCTAATGAAAGTTTCAGGTCCTTTCCCTAGAAACATGCTTTTTTTAAAAAAGGTAATCTGGGACACCTGGGTGGCTCAGTCGGTTAAGTGTCTGACTTTGGCTCAGGTCACGATTTCACAATTTGTGGGTTCAAGCCCCATGGGGGGGCTCTGTGCTGACAGCTCAAGGCCTGGAGCCTGCTTCGGATTCTGTGTCGCCCTCTCTCTCTGCCCCTCCCCTGCTCACTCGTGCTCTCTTGTGCACTCTCTGTCAAAATAAATAAACATTAAGAAAATTTAAAAAAACAAAAATTCTCTACACCTAACATGGGGCTCGAACTCACAACCCTACAGTCAAGAGTCAAGTCGCATGTGAGACTGAGCTAGCCAGGAGCCCTTCCCTAGAAACAGGCTTTTAAAATAGCGTTCTTAGGGGCGCCTGGGTGGCTCAGTCAGTTGAGCGTCCGACTTCAGCTCAGGTCACGATCTTGCGGTCCGTGAGTTCGAGCCCCGCCTCAGGCTCTGGGCTGATGGCCCAGAGCCTGGAGCCTGCTTCCGATTCTGTGTCTCCCTCTCTCTCTGCCCCTCCCCCGTTCATGCTCTGTCTCTCTCTGTCTCAAAAATAAATAAATGTTAAAAAAAAAAAATTGTAATAAAATAGCATTCTTAGATCCCAGGCTAAAAACTCTAGTGTTAGTAGCTTTGATAATTGCTGATAGTAACAGGAATCTGCTAGGGGAGAGTAGCAAGCAGTACAAGTACTTCTCAGCAGAAACAGGAGTTAATTTTTTATTCTCAGTTTGAGGGTAGATCCAGGAAGTAGCATCGGGCCTGGGCCTGGGGACTCCAAGCCTCCTCCCCGGATAGTTGGAATCTGACTAGTGAAGCTTTCCGGGGGTCTAATGATTAGGAGCAGGATTGAGTGACTAAAAGGACAGAGGCTGGAGGAGAGGACAGGCACTGAACAATTAGGGAAGGGAGTGAGGGAGTTCAGTGCCTAGCTGGCAGGACAGTAAAGAATCCAGGCTCTCGGGGACTGAGGCAGAGACCCAGTGAGTCAGACCTGCCTCTTCAATGGATAGAAGCTGTGTGAAGAAGGCAAGTCCCAGGGCTTCCAGAAGTAGGGTATCTGGATTTGAAGTAAGGCCCTCACACATCCTAGCTCTGTGACCTTGTGGCTACATTAATTCAAATCTCTGGACCTGTTTCTCCCATCTCAAAATGGAGATAATAGTGGTACCTGCTACGTTGCTGTGGAAATTAAATGAGTTGATGCAGGTAAAGCACTTAGAAGGGTACTTAGCTCTATAACTTGATCACTATTAGCTGGTATTAATCAATGAAATTCTTGGCACCTTCTGACATAGTAACTGCTTAGTAAATATTAGATCCTTTCCTCTTGGATGAACGTAAAAATCTCCTAGGAATCATAGGGGAGCTACACAGAGAATTTAAAAACAAGACAGTATAGAAGTTCTATAAAAGACTGCGTCTGGAGGCTGCAAAGGGTCAGAAGCAGAATAAAAGATATCTTGAAAGAGGTATTTGAAGTGCATCTTGAAGAATGACTGCAATTTTTTAAAGTGCCGATTAGGAAAGAGGCATTTTCAGATAGGTGACACATTAAGGGCAGATGTACAGAGGTTGGAAAACAGGCTGTGATCAGAAAAAAAGAGAATAGTCCCATTTTGTAGGGACGGAGGGAGGATAGAAGTTTTACAAGTTGGTGTCAGGTTTGAATAGTATCTTACATATGGGCAGTTCTTTTGGGGATGAATTTGAGAAGTCCCTGGACATTTTCCTTTGATTTTTACTTTACTGAAGTTATGCGGGCCAGTGGCCTTCCAAACAACAGATGGTCATTTGGGACATTTCTGGAATGCAACTATTATTATCCATACAGAGCACGTAATGAGAGAATGTTTAGCAGTCTCAATATCCATTTTAAATGTACCCTTATGTGACTTTATCTTCTCACTCTCCTTAACTGAGGATATGCAGCAAGGGTCACATCGATGAAATAGGATTAAATTGTCTAAAAGCAGGGATGAAGAATGTTCTTCGTTCTATTTCCAACACGTTACCTGGCCAAGACTTGCGTTTCAGTTTCTCTCTCACTAGGTGAGTCGTCGGGCAAATCATTGCTCAGAGTTGTTTCCTCATCTAAAATGGTAGTAACAGCGTCTGCTTTATCTCATAGGCTTGCAAGGGGGTTCAAAATGGACAATGTATATGAGGCATGTATTTTTTTTACTTTTTTATTGTAAGGACAAAAAATTTGCCATTGCTAAATTGTATTTGTTTGGGGGGGTGGGGGGTGGGGAGTACACATATATCCCCAAACATGAACACCAAGGTTTTTGTATTTTTGTCCACAAGCCTATCTTTTCCTAATAGGGAAAAACTCCAGTATTTTTTAATGTTGCTAGCGTCTGTTACTTTTTAATTATATTGTCCATAAAGTATTTCATTGAGTATACATGGGGTAAGTTAGCCGTTTTCACTTATGTTAGGGTTTTAACAGCCCTTTGCTTCAGAAGCTTCCATCTACACCATCTCCAGGTCAAAGCTGTCTGCCTTTGTCATTATCTGGCTTGGAAACCTTCAAGTCTCTGCCCCACGCTGCCCTCACAGGAGCCAGGCTGAATGTACAACCTGACCCCACCCTAATACCAAACAGATACTGCAAAAACCAGCCAGATTGATCTAATTGCCTCCCAAATGTGTCACTGTCCATTCTTATTCCTGCCTTTATCATTCTTTTTACCACCCCCCCCCCCCGCAATTTTCATGTTTTCTTTCTTTTGTGTATGTGGGTTTCCTTTTTTTACAAATTACCAATCAAGGTCCATCCAGCTCAAGTCCCAACTTCTTTAAAAAAACTTTTCAATTCTAGCCTTCCCTGACCCTCTGAACTTTTTTTTGGATTACTTGCCTAATCACATAATGACTAATTTTTAACAATTTTATGTGTTTGAGACAACTCCCTATTGTAGTTTTCTTAACTCTTTTGTATTTTTATAGCATCTGACAGGATACTGAATGAATCATTTTGAATTGCCACATGGTTCCCAGCCTTGTGCTAGGGATGCTGAACATGAAAAATAAATATGGTCTGAGTTACTGTAATCACTTCTGGGGCGTCAAAAAAAAAAAAAAAAAAAAAAAAAAAGTGGCCTCTTTTATCTTAATTCTCCAAAGTCAGAAACAAACAAAAATATCTCATTTTCTATGTATACATATGCTTTCTGCGCCCCATGGCTCAAAAACAGGTCGCTCGGGGGGCGCCTGGGTGGCTCGGTCGGTTAAGCGTCCGACTTCGGCTCAGG
Organism: Neofelis nebulosa; assembly: GCF_028018385.1. Lineage (NCBI taxonomy): Eukaryota > Metazoa > Chordata > Mammalia > Carnivora > Felidae > Neofelis > Neofelis nebulosa. Next base: position 30,070,906 of record NC_080783.1, read on the forward strand.
TCATGATCTCGCGGTCCGTGAGTTCGAGCCCCGCGTCGGGCTCTGTGCTGACAGCTCGGAGCCTGGAGCCTGTTTCAGATTCTGTATCTCCCTCTCTCTGACCCTCCCCCATTCATGCTCTGTCTCTCTCTGTCTCAAAAATAAAGGTTAAAAAAAAAAAAATTAAAAAAAAAAAAACAGGTCGCTCGGTATACTGGCTCACATGAAATGTGAGCATTGCTTCTAACAGCAGAAAACTGAAGGCCATCGAAATCTCAGACCAGTGAAATAAACAGACCAGTGAAATAAGCTATGAGACAAAGGATTATGTAACTATTAGCAAACCAGGAAGCTTTATAAGTACAATATGGAATATCCAAGATATAATTTCCAAGACATCCAAGTCTATTTCGATGGACAAAGTAAAAGGTGCAGAACACCTTGTATTGTATGCTACAGTTACTCTATGTTCAGACTAGTTTTGGAAAGACCTAAGGACTTGTTGACATTGATATTGGTTGCTTTTATGGAGGTAAACAGGAGGCCTGGGGGTGGGGGGGTAGGGAGACAGACTTCACTGTATAACCCCTTGATTTCTGAACTATGCTACTGTACTATTTTTTAAAATAAAAATTAAAAGATACCAATACAAATATTTGAGGCTGTGAAGATTTTTAAAGTCACATGTTTATCATTTTGAGATTTGCAAGACAGCTGCAGTTTGAATTGACTAACTCCTTTTACTTTTAACCAAATTTTTAATCATTAGTTTTTATCAATATGTTACATTTTGGCTGAGCTCAATCCCTTTAACATGTCAACGATTGTGAATGATTTGGGGCTACTATTCACCAGTTGCTACATCTCGATCTTTCCATAGCAACAGTTCCATAATCTCCAGGCTCTGGTTCTCCAGAAAATGAAGCACTGCCCTCTGCTGGCTCTCATAACACTGACAATTGGAAAATTCCTCATGAGGGTAGAAATACTGCTTAGTGCAGATTGTAGTCATCAATATATAGAAGTACTGATTAAATACATTTTCTTTCGAATGTAAACAATTTCCCACATGTAAAGTGGTCTCCCATATAATTTTTTTTAACGTTTATTTATTTTTGAGACAGAGAGAGATAGAGCATGAACGGGAGAGGGGCAGAGAGAGAGGGAGACACAGAATCTGAAACAGGCTCCAGGCTCTGAGCCGTCAGCACAGAGTGCGACGCGGGGCTCGAACTCACGGACCGTGAGATCATGACCTGAGCCGAAGTCGGATGCTTAACCGACCAAGCCACCCAGGCGCCCCAAATGGTCTCCCATATAAAGAAAATCCAACTGAGAGGAAAAGAATAGCACTGTCTGGTTTGGCTAGGAAAATTCTGACCTCAAACATATCATTTCATCTCTTTGGTCTATAGGGACCACAAAAATAAGACTTCAAGATATAATTCCTAAACTCTTTCATAAAAACTACGGTAAAAAAAAAAAAAAAAGGCCAAAGGTTGCATATATTCCAAACTATGATGCGGCTGCTTCCGGTATTCCAGTAAGTCAAGCTTCATCTCAGTATTTACCTGCAGCAAGACCGCAGTATGGAAGTCCCTTCCCAACAGGTTCTCATATTTCCAAATCCAAGTAAAATGTGCCACTCCGTCCCCACCTCCACACCCAAGCCAGGCTTATGAACCACAGCCTGGGAATCAATTACCTGTAAACACCCTTCCCAAGACACTGCTACTCAAAAACCACACTGCCAAAAACCCTTAAAACAAGCTCTCCCTTAACAGTCAATGAGGCATTGTTTTCAACTTGCAGCATCTGCCTGACGAATGGTTGTTGTAATTTGTGACAAATTTGGGAATCTTTCCCTGGAGCCGATTTCCCTCCTCGGGGTCAGGTGTCCCTTTAGTAACACTGCACACCCCATCTCCTATCATACTGCTTTCAAGTGGAATTTGTTAATTGTGTGAAGTTTCAGTCTCAAGTAACCCCCGACTTGAAGATCCTTAGGTGACAACAAATTACAGTAAAACCTTGTACCGCGAGTAACTTGTTCTGCAAGATGAGCAAACATTTCTCAATTTTAACTCGATAAAACGAGCAAGGTCTTGCAATACAAGTGGTATATAGTGCCAAACGTCAAATCACAACTAAACCAATGGTTCTCTTTCTCGCTGCGGACCATGGGTGATTGTCTCCCACGCTCAGATGCTTGCTCTCAGGCTGCGGTGTTTGGCAGAAATCAATTTTTCTTTGGAAGTGTGTCTGGCACTAGTGTATTTTTTTGTCACTTCAAAGCACTTCTACCTCTGGGCAGTCCTTTGCTTGTCCATACAAGAGTAAGCTTAGGAATGCCTTGCTTCATTCTAGGTCAGGCTGCCTGCAGATAGAGACCCTCTGCTGCCTTATTGCCAGTTACATTAAATACGTATATGACAAGTCTCTCAACATTGTACTGTAGTTGTGGTGCCTGGGTGGCTTAGTGGGTTGTGTTTTGACTCTTGGGTTTCAGCTCAGCTCATGATCTCAGTTTTTGAGTTCGAGCCCCACTGGGCTCTGTGCTTACAGGGGAGCCTGCTTGGGATTCTCGCTCTGATCCTTCTTTCAAAATAAAAAAACTGTACTGTAGTTAACATTCATTAGTGATGGTGAAAGTCATCCTACACAATAACCCTCTTCTCTCACCTCCCTCACACCAGCCATGAGGGTTTTCAAAGGTACATGCAAGTTAATTTTTCTTTGTATTTTGTATTAAATTACAGTACTGTAACCCTTTTTATATGAATGTTTTTGGGTTGTGGAACGAATCATCTGAGTTTCCAATATTTCTTTTTTTTTTTTTTTTTTTTTTTAAATTTTTTTTTTTCAACGTTTTTTATTTATTTTTGGGACAGAGAGAGACAGAGCATGAACGGGGGAGGGGCAGAGAGAGAGGGAGACACAGAATCGGAAACAGGCTCCAGGCTCCGAGCCATCAGCCCAGAGCCTGACGCGGGGCTCGAACTCACGGACTGCGAGATCGTGACCTGGCTGAAGTCGGACGCTTAACCGACTGCGCCACCCAGGCGCCCCATCCAATATTTCTTAAAGGGAAATTTGCTTTGACATACAAGTGCTTTGGATTGTAAACATGTTTCCAGAGTAAATTATGCTCGCAAACCAAGGTTTTACTATACTTCGTCTGTCCATCTCAACACTTAATTCCCTTTTCTCCAATGTTTAAGTATTCCAGCAAACGTTAAAATACTCCCAACATCCCCACTGAGGAAAACCAGCCTGGGTATTAACTTGGTTAACTGCCTGCAAAAGTACCCAAGGTCTGAACCATTATAAACCTGCAGGGCTAAAAATCTAGTAAAAAATTTATCTTTTTTTTTTAATTTTAGAAAGTGCCTGCACACATGCACAAGCAGGGCAAAGGGGCAGAAAATCTTTTTTAAACGTTTATTTTTGAGAGAGCATGGGGTGGGGGGCGCAGAGAGAGAGGTAGACAGAGGATTCAAAGCAGGCTCTATGCTGAGAGCAGAGAGCCCTACTGGGGCTCAGTAACCATGAGATCACGACCTGAGTCAAAGTGAAGACACTTAACCAACTGAGCCACCCACCCAGACAGAGAATCTCAAGCAGGCTTCATGCTCAGGGCAGAGCCCAACATGGAGCTCCAACCCACAACCCTGGGATCACAACCTGAGCTGAAATCAAGAGTTGGGCGCTCTACCACCTAAGCCACCCAGGCACCCCTCGTCAAATTTCTTAATCCAAAATTTCCACAAGTGAAGTTTATAGAGTTTCTTTTGAAAACAAGGCAAATAGGTAGGAAACTTGCAATATTGTGGTCAAAGTGGTACCCTTGTGCATTGGGTCCAGAAACTATACTAAGATCGAGTCCATTTCTACTAATTTGGGCTAAATATCTAACAATGCTGACCCAAATTTATATTTTTGAATTACACATCCATTGAGTTTCTTCCCTCAAAATGGGAAAAACATAAAAACCACCCCATGTAAGAGTCAGAGTCAACAGTTGTCTTCAAGCTTTTATTCAAGGGCAATTGTCTACAACGAACGTTAGATCTTATTAAAAGCAGCCACGTCCATGGACTGCACATAGTCCTCAAAAGCAGTGATCCGCTCCTCCAGCATATCTGTTCCAACTTTATCATCTTCCACTACACACTGTATTTGAAGTTTTTTGATTCCATACCCCACTGGAACTAGTTTAGCTGAAAGAGCATCAAGAAAAAAACCTTAGAAAAGGCCTGTTCTTTGACAAAGGTGGTAATTATGCAAACTCCAGATGCTATTTTCAAAAAGTAAAGACCGAACTCACAAGAGCCCCAAACCAAGCCATCTGCTTGAATGCTCCGGACGCACTCCTCTAGTTTTGCCATATCTGTCTCATCGTCCCAAGGTTTCACATCTAGTAAGATGGAAGACTTGGCAACAAGCGCAGGTTCTAAAAAGAGCACAAACAGCATCACTCAGACACTCAATTACGTTTTTTTCATTTTAGTCGAAGACATTTTTAAAATCGTCATCTGTTTTCCGGCGGGTCACTCCTGAGCCCAACAAAACCACAGAAGTCATCTGTTTGTCACTCACATGCCCACTTTCTGTCGTGCTAAGAAAGAGGTATTTAATTGTGTGACAGTTTCTTTCCCACAGAGGAATGCCACAACTGCTACCGTAAGAGCGGCTGCAGACCAGTAGCTGTGGAAGTTTTATGAAGAGCCACCCACACAGGTTTTAAAATACTGACCTATTCAACAAAGGAGGAAATTATTTTGGCGAGCAAGCTTCAAATGAAATTACTCACATTATTATAAAATTAAAGCAGCACAGATTATAAGATGACCTACTTTTGGCTTTCTTTGACTCATACTGTGCAAGGCGTTCCTCTCTTAGCCGCTTTGCTTCTTCACTTTCCTATGAAGAAAAATTAAATTCACTTCACAAAGCTAGTTGTTCCTCAGCTCAAAAGCTAGTGGACCACAACAACAAAGACCAGTCTCATCAGAAAAAAGCAAATCCATCACGAGCTCAGCCGAAAGATGGTGATTTGGTTTTACTCATCATTTTTAAGTCAGGTAGGTAACCAAGTGGTGAAACCAGAATTCGAATCCAGGCAATTCCACCAGAGCCTACAACTAAGCTCGACATACGTGTCCATTTAGGTCATACCTCCTCATCATCAGAACCGAAGAGATCAATATCATCATCGTCTTTACTGTCTGTAGCTCCACTTCCTGTGGTGTCTTCCACATTAGCAGGGCCATACTTGCCCAAAGCTTTCTTCACTCCTGGAAGGCTTGAAAAAAAAATTTAAGTTCGATCACGATGAGGTGGGTACGATGTTCTTTTTCAGACCATACACCAGAACTTGTTTCCATCCCTATTTATCAATAGAACCCTTTTGTACTACGAATTTACCCCTAACCACTCCCAGATAAATACTTTTGCATCTTTACCTCCTCACCCAACAAACATTAGTAGCATGTGAGACGTGATTACATTCAATACTCACTAGGATTTACTCTTTCAGTATGAGTATTTCAGTTTGAGATTTCATTAAGTACGCTCAGTTCCATTCTTAGTGAACTGGATGGAGTCCACTTCCCCAAACTTCCACCCTTGTTGGCAGTTTCAGAAGAATGGCCAAGTACTGAATGAATGAGCCACCCTCTCACCCCAGAGGTGGGCCCCCCAGGTCAGGGTCCAGGCACATTGTCTGGGCAGTGTGGGGAAAAGTTGAACTGCTGTTGTCCATGTTCTACCTGTTCTGTGAAAAAACGGAGGACTTCAGTCTCTTGGCCTTCTCAAATCACAAAGATACTTAGCTCACAATATCCCAACAAAACTAAAGTAGCCTGGGTCCCATGTGGTCAGGTGTTAAATCTTGGGTTTAAGTTTAGAAAGCATCCTGCTCTTCAGACAAATACCAAGGTAATCTTACCTGGCCTTTTCCTTTTCGTACGACTTGATGTGATTATACCAACGTAGGGCATGATACAGGTCGGCAGGTGGGGGGCCGGAGACTGCTTCAAATACCGCCACGTCTGCTTGTGATGGCACATACCTGCCGCGGACGCAAAAATAATTACACTCGCCTTTAAAAGAAATAAAAAAAAAACCCACCAACGCCAGCAAATAAATGACAAACGCCACCCCTGTCTAACTTATTCCTGGGAACTGGATCATTTGCTACCTGGCAACCCAAGCTGCCCGGTTTTTCAGTAAACTCCCTGAGATTAGGGACCACGTGTTTGGTCCTCTGCGCTACCCCGAGAAATCCCTGCTACTTGGTGGACCTCATAACCTCTAACCCAGACCTACAGGCTTACACTCGCTAACCGAGTAAACCCGCGGGAAAACCCGGCTGAACCCCGTCAACGGAAAGAAAGCACACGTTTAATCCCTCACCCCTCGCAGGCCCGCTGCCTTTCCCCAGCGGCGGCAGAGGCCGCGCCACGTGGCCCGTCCGCAGGAGCCCGGCCCCAGCCCGAAGCCTGTCCTCACCCCTCGATGTAGCTCTTGTCCGCCAGGTAGTCGTTGAGCACTTGGAGGCCGGCGGGGGTTTTCAGGTCTCCAAAACCCATGGCGCCAGCGGATCGCGGAACGGGGCAGCAGCGGGGGGGAGAACGCAAGCGCGGGGAGCGAACGCCTAGCGCTAAAAGGGAAAAGGGGCGGCCGGAGGCCGGAAAAGGCCTTATATAGAGACGTAGGCGTTTCCCTCTGCCGCACGGGGCCGAAGGTTAAAGGTCAAAGTACGTTAATCTTCTCATCCTCAATGTAAAACTGGGTGGCTCTGAATTGAACTGCCCACGTGCTATTAGCAGGCCTTTGTGTTTAGAAATAAACTGATACAAAAGGGTGTTTCTTGAATCAGTACCGCGCGGCCCCGGAACACTACAGGAACCGCCCCTTGAAGTGCCGGAAGTGACCGAAAACGCCCCGCCTCAGGAGCCTGACTACTTCCGGCGGAACTGCGGTTCCAAGCTGTACCACCCCCACCCCGCCCCCGCTCCCGCCCCTTCCAACCGACTGGCCCTTCGCCCCGCCCCCTGGCCAGCTGACGGAAATTGCCGAACTCAACCTGAGCGGGGAAATTGTCGAATCTGGGGCTTCTAGTCCCTCCTGGCTTCCCGTTCTCCGGCCCGGCGGGCGAGGTTAGCCGAGGCCGCCATATTGAATAAGCAAGCCGGTCTCTCTGAGGGGGTTGGTGCGGTGCAGACAGTTCTGCAGAGCGGCTTCGGCGCCTCCAGGGGGAAGGTGAGGTCGTGCTTGGGTGAGAAGGCTGAGGTGCCTCTTGCCACAGGAGTTGATTTCTTGACGAGACTGTTTCCTTTGGCCCAGGTGACTCATTCTACTCTTGTCCTTGACTGGGTGCCGCGTCCCACCCCGCCTCCGGCACCCCCGAGAGCCGGCAGGTGAGGGCTGTTAGCCATGGTCTCTGGTCTTTCGGAGCAGAAAGCTGGTGGAGGAGTAGGAAGCCCTGGGAGCGCTGGCCTGGAGACAGGCTTGTGGGTGACCTTCACTGTGCAAGGGAAATGCAGGTCATTCCCCTTTGTGGAGCCGAGGCCGTTTTGTTCCCCGGGAGAGGATCTATGTACTTGACTTAGGCCCGCGGATTGAGCATTGCCCCCACCGAGTTCACACGTACTTGGTGCAGTACGTTGTTTGGCCGCTAATGCCTTAGCCACCATCCACTCCTCGGGGGTTTTTTGTTGTTTTTGCTTTTGTCCATTGAGTGCGTTGGGGAACATTTTTTATCCCTTTCCCTGGTGGGGAAACTAGGAAATATTTAAAAGCTTTGCCCCAGGTCGCATTGTGGACAACACAGCTTCGTTGCTTAAAAGTTCCTGGGATCTAACGCGCGTACCGGGAGACCGTGGACGCGCCCCAGCTCCGCTCGAGAACGAATAGAGGGCGTTGAAAATGTAACGTGAACCGTGTCTGCTGAATAAACTTCAAGTTGTTTCTTTACGGAATGTTCTTCTTTCCACCGAGTTGCGTGTGCATCGTTAAGCAGGGTGTTTGCTATAAGGCTGTCAGAGCACCTGCCCTTTTTAATTCCAGGAAAGTGGAAGTTAAGTTTCGGCCAGAGATTAGACATAGAATTCATTTAGCAAATAGTTCTCGAACGTCTGCTATGAACTAGAACCGAGTCCACGAAGAATAAAATGGGTGATAGGACTAGGGAGTAGTTGGAAAATTTAGGACAGGCTGTTAAGGAAAGTCTCCCTGAAGAATGGCTTTTAAACCCGAATTAGAAGGACGAGGAGAGGCCAGAAAGCTCTGAAGGAATGCATTGAAGTCCGAGGCCACAACCTGTGGGAAGACGGGAGAGGCTGTAGGAACAGTGTAGAAAGCAGGAGACCTGTTGGGGGGGCTTTTGTAATAGTTCAGGCAAGACGATGGTGGCTTCCAATAGAGTGGTACCTTGGAGAGAAGTGCGTGGATGCAGGCTATATGGTAGGGAATATATTGTATTGTTCCTATGCTAAAATTGTCCAGTCTAGTTTTAGAAATGATTGGTCATTAACATTTTCCCATTTGGAGGCGATTATCTCCATTCCCACGCGGTAGATAAATACATGTAAAGTACAGATTAAAGTTTTGTGAAACTGTCTTTTGTTGGGGCTATGCACTATTCCCTGCTGGATTTTCAAGAGACCACCTATTGCTGCTTGATTTCCTAGCTAAAGTGGGCAATACTTTTATATTGTATGGAGACAAAATAATAGTAAGAAAGTGTTGACGTTGTGTGAAATATTGATTATTGATTTTCATTGTCACTATTAATTCAGCAAATTCAGATTTACCTTTATATTGCACTAGATTTTAATAAGATAGAGTTTACTCATTTTGGAACTTGATAAGATTATTTGATGGTTATTTTTTCAAGGGCTAGGTCTTCGGAAAATGGAAATGACCAAATTGCACCATTCCTCTTCAAGGAGCTTACAGTTAGTAGGTACTAAAATCAATTACTAACCTACAGTTTAGTAGGTGGAATAATAAAGTTATGTACACAATGTGTGCCTATGGTACAGAGAGGGAGTACCAAGGAAGAGGACTTTGAAACTGATTTTCAGTGGCTATTTCTGTCTATGTTGAATTTAGTTCTAATTGACATTTACTGAACTCCTAATACCACATAATCTAAGAAGTATTGTTTGCTTCCTGATCTGTACATTAAGCAGAAACTCTGATTTATCAAAAATCACTCATTGGTATGTGGTAGCCTTCATGTCTGCAAATTCAGTATCACAAGTTGAATTAATGAATTTTATGAATTAACAAGTCTGAATTAGAAAGCTTGTTATACCTCTTCTATAATAGATATGTGAAATTTTATGCTTAAAACTTATGTATACATACTGTTTTCTACTCTCTTTACTTTTGAAAGTCATTATGTTGATACTTTTTTTTTAAGTTTATTTTGAGAGAGTGTGTGTGTGTGTGCGTGGGGAGAGGGAGAGTGAGAGAGAGTCCCAAGCAGGCTCCATGCTGTCAGTGTAGCGCCCCAGGCAGGGCTGGATCTCATGAGGTCATGACCTGAGCGGAAATCAAGAGTCTGTCACTCAACTGTGCCACCCAGGTGCCCCTACATTGATACATTCTGATCACATAATTTCCATTTTTAGAAGTTCCAAGTGAAAAATTATAATTTAGATGCTTAGCCCATTTGATCAAGTGAGTAGACAAAAAGTTCAGTTCCAAGCCCTTATGATCAAATGAATGGATGAAAACTCTAAAGTTCAGTTAACATTCTGTTTGCTTACGTATGTCTTTAATGGGTGTTATTTATATAATTCATTCCTATTTCTTTCAGTAATTCAACAAAGATTTATTACAGGATACCGTCCTGTGTACTGTAGGATGTTTAGTAGTACCCTGGCCTCTACCCACTAGATGCTAGTAACCTCCCCCCAAGCTGTGACAACAGTGTGTACAGATGATGCCAAATGTTCCCTGGGAAGCAAAACTGTACCTGGTTGAGAACCACTGTTTTATTTATTTATTTTTAAATTTTTATTTATTTTGAAAGACAGAGAGAGAGAAAGAGTGTGAGTCGGGGAGGAGCAGAGAGAGAGGGAGAGGGAATCTCAAGCAGGCTCTGAGGTGTCAGCACAGAGCCCAATGCCCGGCTCGATCTCAAACGGTGAGATCATGACCTGAGTCAAAATCAAACCTCAGATGCTCAACTGACTGAACCACCAAGGCACTCCTATCTATCTATCTATCTATTTATTTATTTATTTATTTATTTATTTATTTTTAATGGTTTTTAACGTTTATTCATTTTTGAGAGACAGAGACAGCATGAGTGGGGGAGGAGCAGAGAGAGAGGGAGACCCAGATTATGAAGCAGGCTCCAGGCTCTGAGCCAGCACAGAGCCTGACGCAGGGCTCGAACTCACAAGCCGTGAGATTGTGACCTGAGCCAAAGTCGGACTCTCAACTGACTGAGCCACCCAGACACCCCTTTATTTATTTATTTTTTAAAGTTTATTTATTTTGTGAGAGAGAAAGCACGAACAGAGGAGGGGCAGAGAGAGAGGGAGAGAGAATCCCAAGCAAGCCCCAACCTGTCAGCACAGAGCCCCACGCAGGTCTCAAACCCACAAACCACGAGGTCATGACCTGAGCCAAAACCAAGAGTCAGTTGTCCAACTGATTGAGCCACCCAGGCACCCTGAGAACCACTATTTTAGAGCTTACTGTGTATCAGCCTTGGAAATAGGCACCAAAGATACAAAGATTCAAGAAGTTCATTAATCCAATGAGGGTAGAACAGACCTATAATTGCAAATCTGTAAAATAGTTGTACCAAGCCCAGAAAATGGCTCTCCAGATACTTAAAAGGCTTGGACTTCTGAGCCATCTCAGAATCTCAGGAACATTTAGTAGATGACTGCTTAGAACACGGAAAGTTAGGGGCGCCTGGGTGGCCTAGTCGGTTGGGCGTCCGACTTTGGCTCGGGTCATGATCTCACGGTCCATGAGTTCGAGCCCCGCGTCAGGCTCTGTGCTGACACCTCGGAGCCTGGAGCCTGCCTGGGATTCTGTGTCTCCCTCTCTCTCTGACCCTCCCCTGTTCATGCTCTGTCTCTCTTTGTCTCAAAAATAAATAAACATTAAAAAAAATAAATAAAAAAAAGAACATGGAATGTTAGAATGAGTATTGGTATGAAATGAAGGCAGAAGGTCTTATTTACATAGTATTAATGATAAGCTCACTTATTCTTAAAATTTATATTACTACATAGTAGTGTTTTACATTTGATTGTTTATACTTTAAAAACGACAACACTGCCCTTTATGTAAACTTGATTACTAGCTATTCCTTCTTAGCTCCTTGACATTGTACAATTCAGTTAGTTACTCTCTCTCAGACTGAGTATTCTCATCTCTAGAATTTGAGGAAAAATATCAGGACTTGTGAATGTTCAATGAAATAATGTATGTAAAGTGCTATTAAACTTAAAAACCATTACCCAAAAGTTTGTAATTAGAGTTTTATTATTTCCTATGATAATATAACTCTTCTTTGTTTTATTCTTAGCAATATGTTAAGGATACCTCTAAAAAGGGCCTTAGTAGGCCTTTCTAAGTCTCATAAAGGATGTGGTGAGTATTTTTTTTTGCATTTGTGGGTACTATTTTTGTATTTACTGTCTTTGTCAATTCATTGGTTTATGGAATGTTTCTTAAAAGACCCTAAACATAATTTGTTTTAAATAAAATAGAAACAAATGACCCTAGTCAAATTGAATAATTTTAAAAATATAACTTTAAACAGTTTATAGAAGTTGTCATGGAATAAAAAGTAGTAGGAACTATCAGTCCCAAAATGGAAAAAGCAGTCCTGCTTTTGAAAAGTAGTATTCCCACGAACATACTTTCCATGGTATTAAAAATTTTAAATTAACTACCATTAAAAGTGGGCAGCCATATTCTACCTTGGTATTCAGGTTTGGAAAAGTTTTTGTCTTAATTCAGTATTCTAACAGTTTGCATCTAGAGAAATAGAGGGGAATAGTGTAAAATGAGGAAAAATTTTAGACTTGTAGGTTAGAGTTAACCCATTATCCTCTGCTATAATGAATTCAACTCTTAATTTATTTCTCATCTCAATATTTTTGATGGTCAGTTCGAACAACTGCCACAGCAGCAAGCAACTTAATTGAAGTATTTGTCGATGGTCAGTCTGTCATGGTGGAACCAGGAACTACCGTACTCCAAGTAGGCATATGTTCCAATTCTTTGTTTTTGTATAAGTTGTGGTTTTTTTTGTATCAATTTATTTCTGTTACACTCTTTATTTACTTTAAAAATTTTTAAGATTCCTTGATAAATGCTCATAAAAGAACTATAGACAGTAAAATTATACAAAGTAAGTTGGATTTAAAATGTTGGCATTTCAAAGTGAGCTATCATTTATCTGTTTCTGACTTTCTTCAGTGAATTATGGCAGTTATTTTGTTTCACTTCTGCCTTCCAAGTATATACCCATTTAAAATTTGAAGTTACCAAAAATAAATTACAAGTTAATTTAGGTAAGTTTGGGGAAAAGATAATTTTTGTTTGTTGTGAACCTGCTTGATGCTTTTCATTTCATGTGATTTCTCTATTTTTAGTAATATTTTTTAAGAATGTATCCTACAAAGCAGGTAAATGAATTCATGCATTAAATATATAATTTCTCCAGATTCCTTCAGAACTAACAAAATTGGTCTTGAAGAAGTGATACTTCATTCTGTCTGCAAGTTACCAAGAACTAAATGCTCTTTATTCATTTAGCAGTCATTTTTAGACTATCTGCCAGGCATAGACCTGTAAACAATAAATACATAACAGTATATGTTCAAGGTACAGTGGAGAGTATTTTTACCAGGTATATAGGAAGTGATAGAGATGTTAGGGATATCTAAGGTGCTCCCTGAGGAGATTTGTAAAGGATAAGTGTTTATATTTGGACAAAGAAGCTTTAAATAGTTTGCTATTGTTAGAACATAAGGTATATATAGAAGATGAGAAGACAAGAAATCAAATTACTATAATAGATTCAGCAATGAAAGAAGATATATGTCATACTAAAGAGCTTATAGTTTGACCTATCAGTAGTTTTCATGGCAGTTAAGCTGTATCGCAGGGACCATAGAGGATGTTAGTTTGGAGAATAACAAGACTGGTGTGAGACACAAGGGAAGAGTATCTTGCATTAGTAGAACTGAAAATTAAAGGCCTAAAATAGATAGTGGCAATGGGAATGAAAATAAAAGGATAGATTCAGTGAGAGTGAGTTGATAGGCCTTTAGGCACAATGAAAAGCAGGAAAAATTTTTGTGGTTTCTGGCTTTGTTAACTTATTTGGAGATGTATCATAGGGGACACAAATAGATTGAATTTTAGCTGTCCATAGAGCGTATCCATGCACAGAACTATTTAAGTCTAAAACTTGGAGAAGTGGTGAACTGTCAGGGCTCCAGATGAGGGTTTGGGTATAATCATTTGAAATGTGAACCGGTATGAAGGTTGGGACAAGATCTTGCTTATTACTATACCCGCTGCATCTAGTACATGGGAAGTCCACGTATGAAACCACGGGGACAGAGTTTGAAGGGGTGTCTTTATGGACAATGGTTCAGAGTGGAAATGAGGAGTCAGACCTTCAGCACAATCTGAGGTTCATTTATTCAGTTTCTTCCATAAGGTATAGGCATGCTGAGGCCTTAGAGCAGGCTTGAGAGCAGACAGGAGCAGGAGTCAAGAGCAAAGAAGGAGGGAAATCTCTTTAGGGATGAAGAATGTATAAAAGTATAGATGTTTATAGATAGGAGTAATAAGGCAGGTGGTTATAGCCTTTCTTTTTCTGTTTTAGGCAAAGCAAGGATGAGGTCAGATTGTTCTAATGCAAGAATTTTTTACTTTGTCTTCTAGGCTTGTGAGAAGGTTGGCATGCAGATCCCTCGATTCTGTTATCATGAAAGATTGTCTGTTGCTGGAAACTGTAGGATGTGCCTTGTTGAAATTGAGAAAGCTCCTAAGGTACTTGATACCTAAAATTCCACACCATGCTGTAGAAGGTAGAAAACTTTAAATCTTGCAGCGAATTTTACTTAGAATCATTGTTGTAGTGGAGAAACCTAGTCCTGTTTAATTGTATCTGTAAATTTATTATTTTGTGCAGTTGAGTCTGTTCATTTCAAAACTGGAAATGCATTGATGAAAGTGCTTTATAAATGCAAGCACTATATAATTACAACAGATTGAGAAATTAAAGGTGACTTCTTACAGCTGGCAGTAGTATTTCCAAATGGCTGTGTGACAACTAGGATGTGGAATTGCCAGGCAGTACATTGGAAGGGCCATTTTCACTAGAGAAAGGGATTACAATGAAGAGGTTCACTTTCTGTTTAATTTCATTTTGTCCTCTAAGTTTTAATTCAGTAGTACCTGCTAATCAAAACACAGTTATTTGATGTTCTGTTTCAGAGTCTCTATATAGAGTTGCATTGACTAGGAGGATAGAATTTAGAAGTACAAGATCTTATTTTTTTTTCATAGAGAAATGTAAAGTGTCAGATTATCGTATCGTGACTATGAAAAGTAAAAAAATGAATCTTCAAAGATACTGGGCTTATTTTCAAATGTATAGCTGAATGTTTTATATGTTGGGTTGCTTATAATTACAACTAAATACAAATACTTAGACATTTTTCCATTGAAATTCCAGGTTGTGGCAGCTTGTGCCATGCCAGTAATGAAAGGTTGGAATATCCTGACAAACTCAGAGAAATCTAAGAAAGCAAGGTACTTTCATGTTATTTAGCATAGTAACTTTTCTTAGAGAAGAAAATTGTTCATTTCAGTATTTAGACCTGCCCATAGATGGGAAATTCAGTAGCAAGTTTTGAAAAAGTTGGCACGTTTGACTTCTAGGAGCAGTGGAATTAAGTACATGTTGAGGAGGTGAAGTCAGGTATTTATGGTTTTGAGCATTAAAAGCTCTTATTTAGGGGAAAGAAAAAAAAAAGCTTTTATTTAGGAGCACCTGCGTGGCTCTGTCGGTTAAGTGTCTGACTTTTGGTTTCAGCTCAGGTCATTATCTCACAGTTCATGAGATTGAGCCCCATGTTGGGCTCTGCACTGGCAGCGCAAGAGCCTGCTTGGGATTCTCCCTGTCTCTCTCTGCCCCTCCCCTGCTCGTGCTGTCTCTCAAAATAAATAAACTTGTGAGTGTGAGCAGGGAAGGGGCAGAGAGAGAAGGAGACACAGAATCCGAAGCAGGCTCCAGGCTCTGAGCTGTCAGCACAGCCCAACACAGGGCTTGAGCCCACAGACTGCGAGATCATGACCTAAACAGAAGTTGGACACCTGATTGACTAAGCCATCTAGGCACCCTATTTTGTTTTGAATTAATGTTTTCTGAAGACTATTTAGTGACTTTGGGTAATTTTGTGTTTTTAAAAGTCATAATTTTCTAGATTCTTTAATGATACTTTATTCCTGGACTTCTATAAGCATTTTTTAGACTATGTGTCTAATACTAGAATGATGGTTACATTGGTATTTTGATAATAAATGTAAAGTTAATACTATATGAAAAGGTACATCCCTGAAGGTTAGATAGCCATTTTGAGTGCCAAAAATTTATATCATTTTGTGTACTACAACTTTTCATACAGAGAAGGTGTGATGGAGTTCTTGTTAGCAAATCACCCACTGGACTGTCCTATTTGTGACCAGGGAGGTGAATGTGATCTGCAGGTATGTTGTCAAACTTCATAAATCTTTTTGATTATCTCAGGTTTTAATTTCATTAGCAGCATTATGTTAACTCTCTCCTAATCTACTAAAGGACCAGTCCATGATGTTTGGAAATGATAGGAGCAGATTTTTAGATGGGAAACGTGCTGTGGAGGACAAGAATATTGGGCCATTGGTAAAGACTATCATGACTAGATGTATACAGTGTACTCGCTGCATCAGGTAATGTTTTTCCTTCTGTCTTCTGCAATATCATTCAGATAATAGTCACAAAATTTGGTGGAATAACAATACTAGAGAAAAAAGGCAACTTTTTTTTTGGTAGGAGAAGAGGGATGTTTTTAATGTTTTCTGCATAAGCCAATAAAATGAATTGTTCTCTTTCAGTGAATATCAACTTCTGTGGAATTGACAAATAAAAATATACAAGCATTAACTCCTTGATAACTTGCTGAGCTATACCTGTGATTCGTGCAGTTTGTGTTATGCTGTGATTAAATTACATGCAAGCATTGAACAATTTTTTATTCAAGGACTTTGCTCACCATTGAAAATAAACTCATGTCTTTTTGGTGTTTCGAAAATCATTATCTCACTGTGATCATAGGAAAGGAGATAATTTTGCTGGATTTTACCATTTGATGGTATATTTTTATCCTGCAGGTTTGCAAGTGAGATTGCAGGAGTAGATGATTTGGGAACAACAGGCAGAGGAAATGATATGCAAGTTGGCACGTACATTGAAAAGATGTTCATGTCTGAACTGTCTGGAAATATCATTGATATCTGCCCTGTAGGTGCCCTGACTTCGAAGCCCTATGCTTTTACTGCCCGCCCTTGGGAAACAAGGTATTCAGTGTTGTAATTTTTGACAATTTGTTTTTTATCCTTTAATTGGCTAGTATTCAAAAAAATTTAAGATTCATTTTCTTCCTGTATTCTAATTGTTTTGGTCTGCTAAGGTTTTGTGTATTTGCTTTAAGTAAAACCCTCTTAATGGAAAGTAAGTAGATAGATTAAAGGATAGGATGATCTGGCAAATTAATTATAGTTTTCTTGGAGATTGATTCCAAAGTACTTAACCACATAATTATTTTATTCACTTGTTCTTCCAAAGAGTAAAATTGTCTTGATGTTTTAAAATTTATAGTCTCTTCTCACTGTATATTGTTTTCAGACATGTGGCTATATCATCCTTTATTTAATCAGTTCCTATTATTAGACATTTTAGTTTGTTTCTATATAGTTGTAAATCTATGATAAAAATTGTTATTCATAAATTTTCACGTATATCTCTGATTCTTCTGACTGAACTGGGAAATGGAGTAGGTAGTTGCAACAAATTTGGGTATTTTTAAGGTTCTAAGGCCTATCATTAAATTGCCCCCCATATTTAGACTTCCACTAGAATATGTGGGAGTATCTCAAAATTCTGTGTTTTAAGCCATGTATTTTATGTATATAAAAAGATTGGGGGGATGGGGCACAGTACATAGGTGAAATGTTCAAGTAGGGATTTTTCTCTTTTGCTTCCTGAAACTCCCATAATGCATGCAGAAAAGAAACTTCCATCTCCACAGCCTCCCTGAGCCTGGCAGAGCCTCCTGTTCAGGTGGTAGGAAGGGGATGAGAACAGGCCCCAAGACACACCACCACTGATTTCTATGCTTCTTGCTTGAAGTTCCGTAGTTTTGCCCCACATAAAAGCTTCTCATGATTGGGGCGCCTGGGTGGCGCAGTCGGTTAAGTGTCCGACTTCAGCCAGGTCACGATCTCGCGGTCTGTGAGTTCGAGCCCCGCGTCAGGCTCTGTGCTGATGGCTCGGAGCCAGGAGCCTGTTTCCAATTCTGTGTGTCTCCCTCTCTCTCTGCCCCTTCCCCGTTCATGCTCTGTCTCTCTCTGTCCCAAAAAATAAATAAAAAACGTTGAAAAAAAAAAAAAATTTAAAAGCTTCTCATGATGGTGTTTGCCTTTGGAAGATTTCCAAAGTGCTGAATTGGTTGTTTTTTGTTAATTTTGTCCAGCTTTATTTTTGCTTTTTGTGGGGAGGATTTATCAGACTTTTTAATTGGCCATACCCAAAAATCTTACTCTCTTGCTATTTATCTTGATAATCAAATTTGTCCATTTGGAGCCCTTACCATTGGCTTTTGTATTATTTAACAGTTCCTATTTTTATTCATTTATTTGTTCTTTGAGAGTTTATTTTTGTGAGAGAGAGAGCGTGTGCATGCAAGCAAGCGCAAGTGGGGGAGGGGCAGAGAGAGGGAGATGGAGAATCCCAAGCAGCCTTCACGCTGACAGCCCGGATTAAGAAATTTTTGTCAGTACGGAGCCCAACACGGAGCTCAAACCCACGAACCATG
The DNA here is from genome assembly GCF_028018385.1 of Neofelis nebulosa. Taxonomy (NCBI): domain Eukaryota; kingdom Metazoa; phylum Chordata; class Mammalia; order Carnivora; family Felidae; genus Neofelis; species Neofelis nebulosa. The sequence continues at coordinate 30,089,025 of NC_080783.1, forward strand.
AGATCATGACCTGAGCCGAAATCAAGAGTCAGACTCTTAACTGACTGAGGCACCTAGGTGCCCCTAGATAACAATTATTAAAGCTTTATTTTTACAGTAGGAATTAATGTGACGTATTCAAATACGAGGGTATTTTTTTTTATTGCAGTTTCTCTGAGTCCCATTAAGTTTAGAAATTCAGAAAGGAGAGTCATCGTAAAATTTTTTGTTTTTGAGAAACCAGGTAACAGAAACTTTGTCCTTATTGCCAAAATAAATGTGGTAAACATAGGTGTTTATTTTCTCAGAAAGACGGAATCCATTGATGTAATGGATGCAGTTGGAAGTAATATTGTGGTAAGCACAAGAACTGGAGAGGTGATGCGGATTTTGCCAAGGATGCATGAGGACATCAATGAAGAGTGGATCTCTGATAAAACCAGGTATGTGCTACTACATTGTTTTCCTTCACTTTTGCAGTTGACTTAAACTAAATTTTATAGTCACTTTAATTTTAAGGGACTGTCTTTATTCTTGTAAATTAGTTAATCTAGATTATTTGTATAGAGAACTGGACAAAACTAATGTTAATAGTCCTAGGTATATCAATGGCTTTCTTACTAAGTTTGACAAATACCATTTTCCTCCCAGTTGGAAAAATTGAAGGGGATTAATATATTTAATCTATTCCAGTTTGTTCATTGGAGAAAAGAAGCTAAATATAAGTTAGAGCTTGCACGTGATAATTTTGATAAAATATCTGGAGGTATTCAAGTTTTATAAGTAAAAGCGATTTGAGAAAAAAAAGAAAAAGTGATTAAATGATTGGCTTCTTTAGCTGTCAGATTTTTATGTGTTACAATTTCAAGAGTATTCAGGTAGCTGAAAACAAATCATAAGAACCCAAACTTTTTAGATGTTTTAGTTTCAGATGGTGTTCATAAAATAATTTATTAGTTCATCCTTCAAAAGACCTGAAGTAATTATTTGTATTCAGGTATTTATTCTGTTTGACACTTTAACCAGTACTGTATTTAAATAACATTTCTTTTATATTTTAAACTTGAAAACTATAGTTGCCTCTAGCAAGATTCCGTAAATGGTGTATTTTCTGTTACCTAGATTTGCCTATGATGGGCTAAAACGTCAAAGACTAACCGAGCCAATGGTCAGAAACGAAAAGGGGCTTTTAACCTACACTTCCTGGGAAGATGCACTCTCTCGTGTAGCTGGAATGGTAAAAAATTGAAATATAGAATAAATAGTATTTGTAATTTTTAAGGGACATCTTTGTAACAAAGAGGGGTCATGTATGTCTCTTCACTTCTTTTGTTTTACCAAGATTGCCTTCCATTTAATGAACATTTATTAAGAACCATATGCCAGAGGGGCGCCTGGATGGCTCAGTCTTTATTGAGCATCCAACTCTTGATTGTGGCTCAGGTCATGATCCCAGGGTTGTGGGATCGAGCCCCACATCGGGCTCTGCTCTGAATGTAGAGCCTGCTTAAGGTTCTCTCTCTCTTTCCCTCTGCCCCTTTCTCCCCTACTTGTGCTCACTTGCTCTCTCTTCTCTAAAATCAAAAAACAAAAAATGCAACAAAACAAATAAAAGAACCAAATGCCAGATATCATGCTGGAAGTAGGGCTATAGAGACCACTAATATATGGTCCCTACTTCCCACAATTTTGTAGTCAGGAAAGATGCAGAGTCAGTCAGGTATCATGTGCTGCTGCAGTTAGTTGTGCAGGAAATCATGTCTCAGAGAGCCTGTGGGAGGGGTGCCTAACCACGACTAGCGTATCAGGGATGCCTTCCTACGTAAGGTGACTTAGGCAAAATATAAGAATGAATGCAAACTTGTCAGAGCAAAAGTGGAGAGAATGGCTTTCTAGCCAGAGACAAAGGCAACATACACAAAGGACTTGAGGGAACAGTGGATACTTCAGAAGAAATTGTATTTAGCTGTAATTCCTCTCTTCGTTCTCCAGACTTCATTATGAGACCTCTTTGTTTCTAATATAAAACAGCTTGCCTCCAAGCTGGTGGTATTATTAGCCTCATCTACACCTTTGCTTCTCACTTTTATATTAATAATTAGTGTAAACCTTTTAAGTCAGAAGTTCATTGCTTTTTTTTTTTTATACTTACAGATAACTATTGCTTTGTGTTCTGAGCAGTGGTCTTTGCTGAACGGAGATGTTTTGGTGATACCTTTTGCGTCCATTTCTAGTTGCAGAGTGTTCAAGGCAAGGATGTGGCAGCAATTGCAGGTGGCTTGGTGGATGCTGAAGCCCTGGTAGCTCTCAAAGATTTGCTTAATAGAGTGGACTCTGACACCTTGTGCACTGAAGAGGTCTTCCCCACTGCAGGAGCTGGGTGAGCACTATGAATCTAGCATCTAGACTTGCGTTGTTGTTGTTGTTGTTGTTGTTGTTGTTGTTGTTGTTGTTGTTACAAGCTGTGTATAAATCAGTACATCTGGGCGCCTGCCTGGCTGGCTCAGTTGGTAGAGCAAGTGGTTCTTTTTTTTTTTTTTTTCCTGATTTTTTTTTTTTTTTAAGTTTTTTTACTTAAAGAGAGAGTGCAAGTCAGGGAGGATCAGAGAGAGAGGAAGAGAGAATCCCAAGCAGGCTCTGCGCCATCAGTATAGAGCCTGATACGGGCCTCGAACCCATGAATTCTGAGACCGTGACCAGAGCCAAAGTCAGATGCTCAACTGACTGAGCCACCCAGGCGCCCCGCAGGTGACTCTTAATCTTGGGGTTCTGAGTTCAAGCCCACATTGGTGGTAGAGTTTACTTAAAAAGATAAATTTAAAAGAGAAAATACACATATGGCTGATATGTGACCGCTTGGATTCTCCATCATACCCACCAATTTGTTTTCACATATATAGGCCAGAGTCAATCCAGGAACTATTAGAGAATCCAGTTATCAATAATAAGTATCTGAAACTTTGATGTAATTTAGAAATACTTCCTAAGAATTTTTTGTCTGGGAATACCTTGGGTTTGTGGACATGAGAATGTTGCATGGATTGTCATTGTGTGTTAGTAAACCTGCATTTTTAATTTTGTATTTCTAGCACAGATTTGCGTTCTAATTATCTTCTTAATACTACAATTGCTGGTGTGGAAGAGGCAGATGTTCTCCTTCTGGTTGGTACAAATCCGCGTTTTGAGGCACCACTGTTTAATGCTAGAATTCGAAAGAGGTTAGTAATATTCAGGGTTTAAAAACTGGTTATATAATAATTTGTTTTACATCTGAAAAATGACTACTTAGCTGATTCCTAATAGTGTTAGTCGGAATGAGACTCCAGAAGATAATTGGAGGGCTGCTTCTAATCAGTCCATTCCTTCCCTCTTCTCCTGCTGATCGTTTTACTTTATCTTCTCATTTTGAAATAATTCAAGATGCACCAATTTTTCCATAATTTCTTTTATAATTTTTTCTAATGATTTTTTTTTCCTGCCCAGGATCCAGTTTAAGTCACACATTGCAATTAGTGTCATGACCCTCCAGGGTTTTTTTTGTTTGTTTTTTTGTTTTTTTTTTTTACATTTTTTTTGAAGAGCAAAGCCAGGTATTTTGTAGAATACCTCCATCTTTTCATATTTTAGAGATTTATAAATAGGTTGGTATAATTTGTCTATAATGTGATACTGTTGAGAGTGAAAGGGGGAATTAATTACTCCAGGGTAACAGATGAAAACCAGCACTGTCTCAGACAAACAATATGTGGTCACTGCATTTGTAACTATTTTTAGAAGAGCTGGTTCTATACTTGCCTATCAAAGAGAATAAATATGAATGATGTAGTTTATTTTCAGGAACTATATTAAAGTGGCCTTAATGGATAATTAGGAGATGACTGGCTCTGCTGTGATAAGGCAAAATAAAAATTATAAATCATTTATTCTAAAATTAAAAGTTTTATTTATAGGTTGCGTAGGGTTCCTAAGCAAATTAATTCACTGACTTACCTTGGTGTGTATTCTTAACAGCATTATTATTTTGAAAGGTACACAATAAGTTGTATCTGTTAAGGTTAAGTGTTCTGTGAGTGTTTTTGTGTTTTTAACATTTGTAACATAAATGTAGACCCTAGCATTGATGAGACTGATGACTATTCTGATTTAGTAATTTAGCTCTAAAAGTTTGTCGTTTTTATTTCAGCTGGCTTCATAATGACTTAAAAGTGGCCCTTATTGGCAGCCCAGTGGATCTCACTTACAGATATGACCATCTGGGAGATTCCCCCAAAATTCTTCAGGAGATTGCTTTGGGTAACCATCCGTTCAGCCAGGTGCTCTCAAGTTATATGTACCTACCTTTGTTAATTTTGCATTTTTAGTTTAAAAAGTTACTGTTTTATAATAGCGATGTGTGATTACTGTTAAAAATTACACCAGTACAGAAAAGAAAATGGAAGAAAGTAAAGTATTACCCCAAATTCCACCAACCCAAACAAGTATTGATGAACCATCATAGTCATCTCTATTCATATATAGAGCAAGATGGATGGATAGGCAAACAAAGACAAGATCGTGTTATACATGCTGTTTTTATATACCATGGTTTAATTTTACTTGAAATTATCAGAAAAGAAATTGAAGTGAACCTGAAACAATTAAACTTTAGGAAATCTTTCTTTATTGCAAGAGTTATTCTAAATTTCACCAGTCCTTCCCTACTGAGCACTTTATTTACATTTATCTCATTGCTGTCTGATATTTATAGGTCTTAATTTACTTTTCCAAGAGGGGCTCATAAGTACACTATACCTTGAGTTCTTGCTTGCTTGGGAGTGTCTGTTTTATTCCTGAAGAGAGCGTTGACAGGATATAGAGTTCTTGAGCCACACTCTTTTTTTTCTCTTTGTGAACTTTATAAACAAGGCCTTTTGTTACTGTGGAGAAGTGTGATGTCAGTCATATTTCCCCCCCACCCCTGTCCTAATTTTTTTTTTTAACTGTCTAGGTACTTATTTAGAGAGCTTGAGCAGGGGAGGAGCAGAGAGAGAAGGAGAGAGAATCCCAACCAGGGGTTTGCGCAGAACTCCATGTGGGACTTGATCTCAAGAACTGTGAGATCATGACCTGAGCGAAAATCAAGCATCAGATGCTTAACCAACTGAGCCGCCCATAGAAACTTTTTTTTTTTTTGATACTTTATACTTAGATCTTTATCTTTGAAATTTAATAACTTCACCAGAATATCTTAATGGTGGTTCTCTGTCACATTTTTATGGGACATGGTATACCTTTTATTGTGAAGATTCAAGGTTGTTTTTACTTTAGTATTTGTGTGTGTATGGTGGAGTGCTGATTGTTAAAAAAATGAAAGAAGTTTCTGGTTTTCATGTAATGGCTCTGGAGGGTAGGCAGTTTGACAGATGTTGTGTTTGTCCAAGGATGTCATCATGGAAGGCCTTTGCTTCCTTGTGTGTTTGTGTGTGCGCTTCTCCTTATTGTTCCAAGATGGTGTAGCTTTAGGTGTAGTCAAGTGGGACAAGGCAGCTAAGCCCAGTTCCTTTGTTTTGAATAGGAAAAACATGATTACAACTGCAGTAATCAAAAATATAAAAAAAATACTTACTTAAAAGTGTCCCTCTTTTCTAATTCCTATCTCCATGCCCCAGAAGATGATAAGTATGTTTTTTTTCTATACTAGATTTAAGTCTGTTTTCTATTAGTTAAGATGTGCTGCTAACAAAAAAAGAATGAACCAACAAAGCAGATACTGGATCCCCTTTTGTGTCTTTTTCTGTCATTTTTCCTTTGTTCTTTTATTCTTTTTCAGTTTGCTTTATATGATTTTGTATTGCCTGTCTTTCTTGTCCCTATTTTTGAAGTCCTGTTTTATTTTGTTTTTTATTGTTTCTGGAATGACGTTCATCGCTAATTTGTTTCTCTTTCAGTTCTTTCCTGAGTTCTGTGACAAAATGTCCTTCTATTGTATAATACTCTCTGTTTTGTCACTCTTCTAAGCCTTTCTTTTCAAGCGAGAAAAAGCGTGTTTTTCATTTTCTTTGAGGCTATTGAAAACTATTTCTCTGCACACTTCACATTTTCTTGGGAAATTCCTCTTGTGATAAATGTCCTCCCCTAGTATGTTAGGCATAATTTTCATGCTGATTCTTTGCTTTGGGCCGCTTATTTATTGAGGAATGATATAGAAGGTGGACAGGAGAGTGAGCTATATAGTCTTCAGCTTTTAATTTTTCTATCCTCCACCAAATCTGTTGTTTCCTTTGCTTTTGGCATGCATTTCCCTTCATGTTTTGACATTCAGGAAGCAGAGCCCTTAAAGTCTTAGCTATTCTGCGTTGTAATCCTAGTGATGGTTGCTTTCCCTACCTCTTCCTCCTTGTCTGGGGCATGGTGGGTAGATAGACTGTAGCATGGTACTCGAGTGTGGTTTTTCCTCTTAGACAGTACCAACTAAATGTCTGTAGGGACGTTGTCCAGTTTTTTTTGGACATACCCATAATCATTCTGACCAAAGGATATTTGGGAAAGTCTTTCATTCTCAGTACTTAGTTTTAGAAAGTCTGTTTTATCTGATTCTCACTTAGCCATTTCACCATAGCATTGACAACATGTTTTTGGTTAAATCTGGTTGGATGTATGTCTATATGTTGATTAGTAAAAATCAAAGGCATTCTGCATTGAAACTAAAACTTGACACAACATATCGTAGATGCAAATTTGATTAGATTTAGTTGATTGTTTAGATTTTTTAATCAAAATTCTTTTTAAATAGGTATTACATGAAGCTAAAAAACCAATGGTGGTTTTAGGCAGTTCTGCACTCCAAAGAAATGATGGGGCAGCAATTCTTGCAGCTGTTTCCAACATTGCTCAAAAGATTCGGACGAGTAGTGGTGTTACCAGTGATTGGAAAGTTATGAATATCCTTCATAGGTATGTTGAGTAATTGTTTTATATACTGTAAAATTCAAGTAATTTGTGTACATGTATTCTGTTACATTGTCACATTTAGACTTACAAACAGCTTAATATTTAGCAGCATCTGTAGCAGATGCAAAATAGATTAAAACCTTTATTTTCTGTGTGAGAAGAACCTGAGATAATAAATAATATTTAAAATATTTGAAAAAGCAGTGCTGACAAAATTTTGAAAATCTGTACCCTATTAGTATACCTTGGTTCAATAATTGCAACAAGTCCTGTGACTTCAATTAAATGATAAAAATGTAAACATGAGAACTCAATGTAAGGAAAGTTTTTTTTCTGACTATATTAATAATCCAAATTTATTTTAGAAAGTTGGAAAGAGAACAAAGTATACAAAAATGGAAATCATCCTTATTCCACAATTTACAGATAATTACTGTAGCTACTTCTGGTCCTTTTTTTCCTATGTAAATATTTTTCTAGTTATATAGTTGAAATCAGATTGTGTATACAGTTTTGTAACCTGGTTTTGATCAATTTTCATTACCTGATAAAATTTCCTCCTGTAATTAGAAATTTTTTATAAACTTTAATGGCTGTTTAATATCATGAATATAAATATTTAGCTATTTCATTATTATTAACATGTAAATTGATGCTAGTCTTTTTTTTTTTTCGTTAAGAGAGAGCAAGAGTGAGCAGGGGAGAGGAGCAGAGAGAGAGAGAGAGAGAGAGAGAGAGATTGATTCCCCACACGATGTGGGGCTTGATCCCAGAACCTTGGGATCATGACTTAAGCCAGAATCATGAGTCGGATGCTCAACTGACTGAGCCACCCAGGCACCCCTAGTTTAATATTTCATTTCATTTCATTTTATATTTTATTATTTATATTTGAGTTAGTTAATAGTGCAATATTGGTTTCAGAAGTAGAATTCAGTGATTCATCGTTTACATACAACACCCAGTGCTCATCACAAGTACCTTCCTTAATCCCCATCACCCATCTAACCCATCTCCCACCTACCTCCCTCCATCAACCCTTGGTTTGTTCTTTATTGTTAAAAGTCTCTTGTGGTTTATTTCCCTTTCTTCTCTTCTCCCTCCTTCCCATATGTTCATCTGTTTTGTTTCTTAAATTCCACATATGAATGAAGTCATATGATAGTCGTTTTTCTCTGATTTATCTGGCTTAATATAATATATTCTAGCTCTATCTATGTCATTGCAAATGGCAAGATTTCATTCTTTTTGATGGCTGAGTAATATTCTGTCGTGTGTGTGTGTGTGTATACACACATACATACACACACCACATTTTCTTAAAAACATTTTTTTTTTTAATGTTTATTTATTTTTGAAGGAGAGAGAGACAGAGTGTGAGTGGGGAGGCGCAGAGAGAGAGACACACAGAATCTGAAGCAGGCTCCAGGCTCTGAGCTGTCAGCACACAGCCTGATGCGGGGCTCAAACTCACAAACTGCGAGATCATGGGGGCGCCTGGGTGGCGCAGTCGGTTAAGCGTCCGACTTCAGCCAGGTCACGATCTCGCGGTCCGTGAGTTCGAGCCCCGCGTCGGGCTCTGGGCTGATGGCTCAGAGCCTGGAGCCTGTTTCCGATTCTGTGTCTCCCTCTCTCTCTGCCCCTCCCCCGTTCATGCTCTGTCTCTCTCTGTCCCAAAAATAAATAAAAAACGTTGGGGAAAAAAAAAACAAAACAAAACTGCAAGATCATGACCTGAGCTGAAGTCGGATGCTCAACCGACTGAGCCATCCAGACGCCCTGACACCACATTTTCTTTATCCATTCATGAGCTGATGGACATTTGGGCTCTCTATATAGTTTTGCTATTGTTGTTAATACTGCTGTAAACATTGGGGTGCATGTACCTCTTCAGATCTGTATTTTTTTTATCCTTTGGGTAAATGCTTAATAGTGCAATTGCTAGATTGTAGGGTAGTTTTACTTTTAGTTTTTTGAGGGATCTCCGTACTATTCTCCAGAGTAGCTGTACCACCAGCAGTGCAAGAGTGTTCATTCCCCTTTCTTCATATCTTTTCCAACGCTTATTGTTTTTTGTGTAGTAAATTTTAGCCATTCTCACAAGTGTGAGGTGGTATCTTACTGTGGTTTTGATTCGTATTTCCCTGATGAAGAGTCATGTTGAGCTTTTTTTTTTAATCTGGGGGGAGGCGCTAGTCTTTAAAAATAATGCAATATCAGAGAAAGTGAGAGAGAGAGAGAGAGAGAGAGAGAGAGAGAGAGAGAGAATCCCAAGAAGGCTCCACACTTAGCGCAGAGCCCAACCCAGGGCTTGATATCACGACCTTGAGATCCTGACCTAAGCTGAAATCAAGAGTCAGACACTTAACCTACAAGCTACCCAGGCATCCCACGTATTACTTTTCAAATTTGTTTAAGGATTTAAGCTAACCACTTTTAAATATGATAGGCAAATTGTTTTCATTTAGAAGTATTTTCATGCATTCTAAAACATTAATTTCAGTGTTATATTTCTCCTTTATTGGTTTGATTTGGCATTGCAAATCTTGTAAACACTTTGAAAAACTTTATATTTTATATATTTTTTTAAATGTTTATTTACTTTTGAGAGAGAAAGAGAGAGACAGTGTGAATGGGCAAGGGGCTGAGAGAGGGAGACACAGATTTGGAGGCAGGCTCCAGGCTCTGAACTGTCAGCACGGAGCCCGACATGGGGCTTGAACTCAAAAACCACGTGATCATGACCTGAGCCAAAGTTGGACACTTAACCAACACCTCTGGATCCTTTCTGGTCACAATTTTTACTTCTTATTTTTAGTTCACCCTTGCATCCATGTCCTTATTCATACAGTTTTGTGTTTCTGAATGGATACCAAAATTAATAACTTCAAAAAAATTCCTGAATGTCTAACAATGTATTTCTGGTTCCTTCTCACAGATAAACACCTGGCTAAGTACAAAGGTGACAGTCTTTTTTCCTTTAATAGTCAGTAATTTTTCACCATTTCATTTAACATTTTATCAACGTTTTTTTTTTTTTTTTTTTTTTTTTTTGGGACAGAGAGAGACAGAGCATGAACGGGGGAGGGGCAGAGAGAGAGGGAGACACAGAATCGGAAACAGGCTCCAGGCTCTGAGCCATCAGCCCAGAGCCTGACGCGGGGCTCGAACTCACAGACCGCGAGATCGTGACCTGGCTGAAGTCGGACGCTTAACCGACTGCGCCACCCAGGCGCCCCTCATTTAACATTTTAAAGAGAATCTCCTGTAATCTCAGTTTTGTCCCTGAGAATGACCTGACTTTGTGTAGGTGTACGTGTCTGCTTGCTTGCCCTTTGGTTCTTGATTTTTAAGGGTTCCTTATTTTTGATGTTAAAGAAAATTCTACCAGAATATAAGTGGTGACACTCAGCTGTCATTACCTTTGCCTGGGAATATCATAGTTACTGGTTTACTTAGCTACTTGCTCTCATGCAGAAGCTTCTTTTGTTATGCATTGGTGGCCTTCAGACTTTTGGTTCTTTTCCCTCATAATTTTTCTCATTTCCTTTTTCTCTGGGTTTAGAGAAAATGCCTTTTTAGAAAAAGTTTATCGGGGCACCTCGGTGGCTCAGTTGGCTAAGTGGCTGGCTTCAGCTCAAGTCATGATCTTGGGGTTTGTGGGTTTGAGCCCTGTGTCAGGCTCTGTGCTGACAGTTTTGGATTCTGTGTCTCCTCTCTCTCTGTCCCTCTCCCATTTGCGCTCTTTTTCTCTCTCAAAAATAAATAAACATTTTTTAAAAAGTTTATTTACTTTTGAGAGAGAGAACACAAGTGGGGTAGGGGTAGAAAGAGGGAGATTGAGAATCCCAAGCAGGCTCTGCACTGCCAACACAGAGCCCGACACGAGGCTCAAAGTCACTAACAGTGAGATCATGACCTGAGCTGAAACCAAGAGTCAGATGCTTAACCGACTGACCTACCCAGGCACCCTTAGAGAAAATGTCTTTTTTTGTTCCATCATTTTGTCGGTTTTCATTCTAGAGAGCACTGACTTTGATGTAATTTTTAATTTATTAACCTTGTTTTTCATTTCATTATTAAAAGATTTCCTTTTTTTGAAAGTTCATTTTAGTTTATTAGGACGTATCTTTTATTGCAAAGGCAAAACTTAGGCTTACTGAGTTTGTTTTTCCAGGATGAGGTAGACTGTCATAAGTTAATGTGAGTCTCTGCTCAGATCTTTGAGAGAGAGGTATCAAGACATTAAAAAAATACTATTGGGGCACAGGGATTAGTTTTGAAATTGGGAAGTAGGAGTCTTCCAACTTTGTTTACTTTCATGATAGGTTTGGCTATTCTGGGTCCTTTGCAAACCATATGAATTTTAGGATCAGCTTGTCAGTTTCTGTAAAGTATTCAGCTGGGATTTTTGATAGGGATTGCACTGAATCTATAAGTTCAATTGGTGAGTATTGTCTTAACAGTAGTAAGTCTCCTAATCCATGGACATGGGATGTCTTTCCATTTAGTAAGGTCTTTAATTTCTTTCAAAGTTGTTCTGTAGTTTTCGTTATATATATCTTACACTTTTTTTAAAAACATATCATTCTTTTGACGTTATCCAGTCAGAGTTTGACAGAGTAGTAGCATCTGGTAGGAGTTGGTTTGACCTGCTCTCCTCCCCCAACAAATAGGTAAAACACCAATCTGCTTTATATATAGTAGGTCCTCAGAATGGCTACTATTTCTAGAAAGAAAGTTAACATTAGCAAATTAGACCAAAGACTGAGTTGTTCAGAGTATAGTTATTTCAGATTTGTTCTTTAAAGGATTATTTTCTGCTTATAAGAGTAGTATATGTTCATAGAAAGAACTCCATAAGGACATACACCCATGAACTAATTATAGTTTTCTCCAAGTTACAGTCTTATGGGTAGTGTTTTAATTTCTCCCTTTCGGTTTTCAAAATCGTCTAATTTTTATCTAATGACAGTTTTTGGCTTACTGTGTTGACTAAGAACCAATTTTAGGGTAATTTCAATTGGCATAATGTTTCCACAATTATTCTAATAATTCTAAGCACCTTGTTTCTTTGTTTGCCATTCTTAAAACAGTAAAAAAAACTGCTGTTTCTGGTTTTGACATCTATTTAAAATGGGTAAAGAAGATAAGGGAAGGTCTTTGTCAGCATTGAATAGAAAAGAGATTAAGTATCATTTCAAGAATCACATTTAATTTTTTATAATGATAACACTGCAGGTGTGCTAAAAATCTGATTGTTTTACAGGATTGCAAGCCAAGTAGCTGCTTTGGACCTTGGCTATAAACCTGGGGTGGAAGCAATTCGTAAGAGCCCTCCCAAAGTGCTATTTCTCCTGGGAGCAGATGGAGGTTGTATCACTCGACAGGATTTGCCAAAGGATTGTTTCATTATTTATCAAGGTAAGTAGCATCTGTGATACCAGAAACAGAAGAGAATCGAATATTGTGTAGATTAGAAACTGTATGGCAATATATTTAGTGGATTGAATATTTTCCGTTCAAGAATTTCATACACACGCCCCAATATTTTTTAAATATATTTTTTTAATGTTTATTTATTCTTGAGAGAGAGAGAAACAGAGTGTGAGTAGGGGAAGAACAGAGAGAGAGGGAGACACAGAATCCGAAGCAGGCTCCAGGCTCCGAGCTGTCAGCACAGAACCCTATTCAGGACTCGAACCCATGAACTGTGAGATCTTGACCTGAGCCGAAGTCAGATGCTTAACTGACTGAGCCACCTAGACGCCCCTCAATATTTTTTAAAAACCAAATCATAGGTTTTATTAGTTACATAGTTGATACTGCAATTGAGAATTATTACCTGGAGAAAAAAAGAATTATTACCTGGGACACCTGGCCAGCTCATTCGGTAGAGCTTCTGACTCTAGATCTCAGGGTCATGGGTTCAAGCCCTATGTTGGGTGTAGAGATCACTTTAAAAAAAATTACTTAAGGGTCCTGGGTGGCTCAGTTGGTTAAGCATCGGACTTCAGCTCAGGTCACGATGTTGCGCTTCATGAGTTCAAGCCCTGCATTGGGCTCTATGCGGATAGCTCAGAGCCTGGAGCCTGCTTTGGATTCTGTGTCTCCCTCTCTCTCTGCCCCTCCCCTGTTCTCACTCTGTCTCTCTCTGTCTGTCTGTCTCTCTCTCTCTCTCTCTCAAAAATAAACAAATATTTAAAAAATTAAAAAAAAATTACTACCTGATGATACCTAATAACAAAAAATTAAAAGAAGCCTAAATGCTTCAGTAACAGGAATGGTTAAATTATGGTTTATTTATACAGTAAAATATTATGTAGCACTAAAATTCTGCTTTTCAAAGAATGTTTACCATTATCATATAATTAGAGGAAAACACTTTTATATAAACAGTATAAAAAGTTTAAAAAATCATGAGTGTTGTGTTACAGAACATTTAATGAAATATATTTGACAGTACTCCTTTGGCTTCTTTGTATTTGACTCATTTTCTTGAACTCTTACTCATAAATGTAATCAAGTTTCCCTGGAATAGATGGAGTCCAGAGTGTTCCTGAATATTTTACAGGGAAAAGTATTACATAACTCTCTACTTCATTGTACACAAACACCATAAATTTATTAATAGGCTTTTTATTGCCAATGGCACATAAAAAGCATTATATAGTGTTTTGTATTTTTTGTTTGTTAAAATTAAAGCAAAATACATAAATTACATCCATCTCCTAATCCTATCCAGAGATAATCATTGATGATGGTTTTGAAATGTGTGCTTCATGTATTTTTCTATGTATGTACAAAAATGAGACTAAATATTTTATATATTTCGTTTAACTCAAGTTCTTTTTTCTTCTAACAGTTTTGTTAAACTATTAAAACTTTCATTATACTATTTCAGTTTTTCAGCAAGCTATTTTGTATAGTTTTCTGTTTATTGTGTTTTTAGTATTATCACTGTCATTCCTGTCCTACATTTTTGTTCCTCCACCATTTCCATGTACTTTACCAAATTTCACTTACATATACCTGAGCATTTCTAGTTTGTAATTATCAAGAGAAATAATATAGCTAGTTGCCCATATATGTGCGGTATTATGTGTATTTCTGTATTTGCAAAAAATTATGTGGGAAGATACATAGCAAATGCTTGTCAGTAATTTCTTTGGGAAGGGAGTTGAAATGTGGGCTTTTTATTCCAAAAAATTTTTATGTTGTTTTGTATATTGTAATTTGGTAAACAATTTTGTAATTATTTTTTGTTTTTTTAACACTTTTTAAATTCTTAATGGGATTTACAAAAGGGTATCTTCTGGGTTCATGTATGGTACCTAATCAATTTTTTGCTAAAATATGGTTTGCATTTTCCGTCTTTTCACAGGACATCATGGAGACGTTGGAGCTCCAATAGCTGATGTTATTCTCCCAGGCGCTGCTTACACAGAAAAGTCAGCCACTTATGTCAATACTGAAGGCCGAGCTCAGCAGACAAGAGTAGCAGTGACACCTCCTGGCTTGGCAAGAGAAGACTGGAAAATTATAAGAGCCCTCTCTGAGGTATTTGTTCTTAGTGATGTTGCTAATGGGAAGTTTGACTTGTTAGCTTGTCAAAGACAAAGCGGATCCAAGTCTGAAGTGCAGAGATGATTTGAATAATCTCTGTTGGAAAAATATGTTCAGAAAATGGGAATTTGATATTGGTGTTTTTATTTTTGGCTTATTTTTTGCCTAAAAATACTGCTTTTAACTCTTTTTATTGTAAAAAAGAAAAAAGGCATCATGAGATTTAAAATTCTACACAGTTGTCTGTAGATTTTGTTTATGATCAGTATCAGGTTAGCAAAAGCATTCAGATTTAGCATACCATTATCTCTTTAATGATTTATTTCATAATCAGTCTAATTTCTAAAGAGAAATTACTAACATACTGATAGCTGTTTATGAATTAAAATTTTTGACCATTGTGTTCTCCACTTAACCACAATATACATGCTAATGAACGCCAATAGAATTTTCATTGGTACAACATTATTTCACTATAGTTGCAATTATGTATGATTTGAATTTTTAAGTACTAAAGCTTTGTGTCAATTTTGGGGACCTGATATGTATAGATTGCAGGTATGACTCTTCCATATGATACTCTGGATCAAGTAAGGAACAGATTGGAGGAAGTCTCTCCTAATCTTGTCCGATATGATGATGTCGAAGGAGCCAATTATTTCCAGCAAGCAAATGAGCTCTCCAAGGTAAAAACTTGCCTGTATGCAGTTTTCATACTAGTGTATCCTCTCGTGTTAGTTTTCAATTCTATTATTGATCTCATGCTTTTTTGTTCTTGTTGTTGTAGCTAGTGAACCAGCAACTTCTTGCTGATCCGCTTGTTCCACCTCAGCTAACAATAAAAGACTTCTACATGACAGGTATGCATTTGTCAGCATGCCTGCCAAATATAAAAGGTGGGAAGGTAGAAGATCACCTAATTTAGCATCGTGATTCCATTGTCTTCGGGTGCCTGGGTGGCTTAGTTTGTTAAGCGGCTGACTTGATTTTGGCTTAGGTCATGATCTTATGGTTCATGAGCTCGAACCCCATATTGGGCTCTGTGCTCATAGTGCGGAGCCTACTTCATATCCTCTGTCTCCCTTTCTCTGCCCCTCTCCCGCTCAATCTCTCCATCTGTTTCTCTCAAAAATAAATAAATGCCAAAAAAAAAAAAGATTCCAACCTGTTATTAAGAATATTTGATATTTTTATTTAATCTTTGAAAATTTTCAAACATCAGAAGTAATGTAATTTGTATCATCTGATTTTACTCTTTTTTTTTTTTTTTGAAATGTAAGCATGTTTTCAATATAAAATTTTACTGTTGTGTATAAAATCATTGTATACTAATTTAGGAAGCATTTTTGTAAGTGACAGCCAGAATTGCTAAGGTTTTTCTGAGAAATACAGTAGAAATATCAAAACATTTGAATGTGACTCATGTTAAACAGTGCTTCTAGGGATGCCTGGGTGGCTTAGTTGGTTAAGCATCTGACTTGGGCTCAGGTCGTGATCTCATGGTTCGTGAGTTCGAGCCCCGCATTGGGCTCTGGACTGACAGCTCAGAGCCTGGAACCTGCTTCAGATTCTGTGTCTCCCACTCTCTCTGCACCGCCCCTGCTCACGCTGTCTCTCTCTCAAAAGTAAAATAAAAAAATAAATAAAACAAACAAACAAAACTAGTGCTTCTGATGTATATTGTTAGGAATGTTTTTAAGGAATGCAGACTTACTGAAACTTCTTTACTGCAAATCTTCCATTTGGTATAAAATAACACCTGATATAATATCTGTGTTATGAGGTAATTTAAAAATGATTTTAAATAATTTTCTATCAAAGCAGATAGTGTATTTTTTAATTTTTTAAGTTTGTATCTAAGATTATTGTTAATTGTTTTTTAGTTATGTTTGTTATAGAACACATACTTAAGCCCAAAGAGCAAACAATTACTATGATCCCACTATCCAGAAAAATAACTATATTTATTTTTTTAACATTTTGTCAGGCATCCAGGGATATACACATATATTTATTTCAACAAAAGATATGATTATTCATTTATGGGGAGGAGGGGGGTTGACAGCTTTATTGAAATATCATCCACATACCATGAAATTCACTCATAAAGTGTACAATTCAGTGGATTTTAATATACATACTATTTATTTTTTTTTTATTTTTTTTTCAACGTTTTTTATTTTATTTTTGGGACAGAGAGAGACAGAGCATGAACGGGGGAGGGGCAGAGAGAGAGGGAGACACAGAATCGGAAACAGGCTCCAGGCTCCGAGCCATCAGCCCAGAGCCTGACGCGGGGCTCGAACTCACGGACCGCGAGATCGTGACCTGGCTGAAGTCGGACGCTTAACCGACTGCGCCACCCAGGCGCCCCAATATACATACTATTTTATAAACTTTTTTTCAATAATAGTATTTTGTACATGTTTTACCTGTCTTTAATAATTTTCTACAATATTTTTAATGTTGCATACTAGCACGTTGTATGAGTGTATATAATTATTATTATTTTAAGTTTACTTATTTTGAGAGAGAGAGAGCATGCACAAGTAAAGAGAGAGAGGGAAAGAATGAATACCAATTTGTGCTGGCAGCACAGAACCTGACATGGGGCTGGATCCCATGAACCCGTGAAATTTTGACCTGAGCCAAAATCAAGAGTCGGACACTTAACTGACTGAGCCACGCAGACACTCCATGGCTGTTTATATATAAGTATTTAATCGTTCCTAGGAGTAATTGTTAAAAACATTTATTAGCTAATAAGGGACTTCTGAATTTGTTGCTCTCACATTACATATAGTTCAATAGGGTTTTATAGTCTTTTTTGTTGTTCCTGAATATGTGCAACAAGAAAGTTTTACTGTGTGCTTTTTTAAAAATTGTATTATCAAAATGCACTTTTTAAAATATCTTTCAGACTCAATTAGCAGAGCCTCACAGACAATGGCCAAATGTGTCAAAGCTGTCACAGAAGGTGCCCAAGCAGTAGAGGAGCCATCCATTTGCTGAAACATCTACTAGGAACCCTGTTTTGTTACAAATAATTAATGGACAATTATGTTGGAGTGATCTCCTACAGGTTTATCTGTTTAAAAAATAATCTGAATGATGTAATATTTAAGATTGTACCATGCTTATTTGAAAATGATATTGCGGTTATTAGTGAATTTTGAGGTTTCAAAAACATTTATGTGTTGTATGTAAACATTGTCAAATAGTTTAATGAACATATTTACAGATGCTCTTTCACATAAAAGCATTGGTAATCTTTGTGACACATATAAAGAAAATCCTTAAAATAGGAGTTTTTGTTTATTTTCATTGATCGTTTATGTTTGTAAAATGGTCCTTCCATTAGGAGCCACTGTTTTCTAGTGCTAATGATCTAAGCATTCTGTCAAGCTGGGTAAATAGAAAATATATATATAATATAATCCTACATCAGATATGTATTTGAACAATTGTAATTAATCATAATAATGGTAGATCATGATTATTCACCTTTGTCTGTATGCTAAGCACTCTGGTTTTATGTGTATTGTCTTGTTTTGTCCTTGCTACAACTCACTGAGATAGTGTTCTCTCATTTTACAGATGAGGAAACTGAAGCCTAGGGGTATTTGGTAGCTTGCCCAATGTCACAGCAAAGTCGAGGACTCAAGCTTAGTTCTGACTCCAAAGCCCATTGTTCTTTCCTGCTACACATAATTGCCTCCCATTAATACAGATCCTATAGGTTATTACTTCTAAGAATTAGCATTGAGAAGCTTAATATATAGTCCATTTTTCTGTTTTCTCTTGAATCTGTTTCTGTGTCACGGTGATTTATGTGACATTTTTCTTTGTGTAAGAGATTATATACACACATACACCACTAGAATGAAGGAGTGAAGAAATATAATTTAGGTCTTTATTGAAGTTCCATATTCATTATATTAACACCATCTGTAGTCTTAAATGAACTAAATTATTCCAATAATAGAAGAAAAACTGACAGCTTTCATAATTTTCATTGTTAAAAAGTAAGTAAAAATTTTACAATTAACCTAGGAGATAATCTAATTTATTAAATTTTTTTCACAATCTGTGGTCAGAATCCTTTTGTTTTATAATCCTTATTCCTATTTTCACTAAAGATTTAGCCCAATTATAGGATGCAATATTCTTGATACAATAAGATTTTTAAAATAATAATATGTCATCGATACTTTATCTTTAAAAATTGTACAAAATGTGTCACCTTGTAAGAGCTTTTTCAGAACTGTTTATCTTCTTTAGTAAAACATTAAGAAATGTATTTTGCTTAAAGTACTTAAAATTCTAAGTTGCCTGAAATTATACAAATTCTTGCTTAAAGCCTTTGAATTCAGCACAACCTTTCTGTCCCCTTAGCACTGTAGCTGACCTCGAGGGGGCATATGTGGCATATGCTGTTTTGTATTTTACACAGTACTTTTCAGTGAATGTTAGTAGATTTCATAGGCTTGTTGGTGAGGGAACATTGTGTTCAAGTGGAGAAGAGGTGACATATAACCAAATTGGTCCAGAATCCTTGGGCTGCCATCTAGGCAGTGCGTGTTGAACTTGTAATTCTTTAAAGAATACTCTGTCTGGGGTAAGTAGTGCTCTGTAAAATTGGCTTGTTTTTACATAAAGTAAACATGCAAGTCTGTCTGATGAGTGCCTATTAATCGTGTAATGCTTAATAGTAAGGTTATTGCGGACATAAATATTAAGGGTGGTTGCTAGGGAAAAAAAAGACTTTCTGAAGAAGAGCTCCCAGATAGAAAAGAAATATATATAGGTGAGACTAACCTGGCTGATGGAATTATGATTCTAAGTTAATGAAAGGGTCAGCAGTGAGAAGGTCTACAAAGGCTCAGGGCCAAGTCCCTTTGGGTAAAGAAACCAGTCTGAAAATATCCAGGAAGAATGATACTCATTTACACTTGACCTTAGCCAAAAGGGAAGCTAAGAAGCAATGGGAAAAGTACTATCATTTAAAGAGGACCTTCTAGGGGCGCCTGGGTGGCTCAGTCGGTTGGGCGTCCGACTTCAGCTCAGGTCACGATCTCGCGGTCCGTGAGTTCGAGCCCCACGTCGGGCTCTGGGCTGATGGCTCAGAGCCTGGAGCCTGCTTCTGATTCTGTGTCTCCCTCTTTCTCTGCCCCTCCCCTGTTCATGCTCTATCTCTCTCTGTCTCAAAAATAAATAAACGTTAAAAAAAAAAAAATTTTTTTTTTAAATAAAAAAAAGAGGACCTTCTAAATATGTATCACTAAAGCTTGAAGTACATTATGTCTAATTTCACAAAAAAACCTGCAACTAATAGGTTTGAGACCCAGGAAATATGAAGTAACTTGCCTAAAGCTACAGAGTTACAGACTAAAGGTAAGGGAGTTTAAATTCGAGATATTTTTATCGTCCCATGTTGCCTCAAATGTAAACCTTTTGGACAGTATGAAAATTGAGTACATGTACAAGAAGAATCTTAATGCCTAAGCTCCATACAGAATGCTCCCCAAATTTATTGTGAATTGTATTATAACAAATACGTTAATAAAAAGTATTATGCCTTCTTAATAATACTCAGTATACAATCATTATTGTTTGTTGCTGAGTTGTTTAAACACCACTTCTTGCCAGGTCTGGCAGATCTAGTTCAACTTTGGAAAGGTATTTAGAAAAATTTTAATATTGTTCGTTTGTAAAACGGGGATAAAAATCGAATAATTGTATTTACTTCTGACCTCAAAGAGTTGTTTTGAGGAGTAGGTCAGAAAACCTATGAAACTCTTAGCTTTCTTCCTGACACATAGTAAATGTTCAATGTGCTCAATAACTGAAGACCATTATTAGAGGAAAACGTGTACTCAAAATTTTGCTCAGTTTCAGGAGGTTGCAGTGAACCATCCGTGGGAATTCTTTTTTTTTTTTAAACTCTGTGCCCTGCCCAACATGGGGCTTGAACTCACAAGAGTTCAGGAGTCACTCTACTGACTGAGCCAGCCAGGCACCCCCATGGAAGTTCTTTATCCTAAAATTAAAAGTTCCATTCTAAATGAATCAAGTGAAAAACTCAAACTATTGATTATGAAAGTCATGCCTAATATAACCTCCAGCTTACATTTTTCTAAAGAAATGCATTCCTTTCCTAAGGCTCCAAGGAATTAAATTGACTTATCCAAGGTCAACCTAATCAACAAAACACTGCTACTACAGACCGTCCACCAAGGTTGTGAAATTTATTATGTAGAACTCTGCTTATTTTGATAGAACTTTTACCAGTCAAGTAGAAAGATTTACTGAGTGTTGCGTTCTAACCCTTAAAAGAGATTACTTCTAAGAGCAAAACCATAAAAACAATGCTATCAGAAGAGGGGGGAAATACTTGCTAGTAAAGTAAGGGTAGTAAGATAGATAGTAAGGTAATAGAGGGTCAGAGCTATTGATGTGCACAAAGGAGGCCAGTGGATCCTTTTGCCAACATAAACTTCTAGCTAATATAAACTCAGCCTTATTGTTACTCTAACCAATTACACTGCCACTATTCAACACATGAGAAAAGAAAGCAGTGCTAAGAGGTGGGGTGTTTTTTTGTTTGTTTGTTTTTTTTAATGTTAACATGTCATGACTACTGTTAAGATGTCCCTGGTAATACTACAAATCTGTTGGTAGCAAAGGTCTTGTATGGCTGTGAAAATGAGGGTTCAAATAGAAATTATGATACACATTAATATTACAGGCTATTTTTTTAGGACATTTGGTGAGGCTAGTCGTGTCTTAGCATGCCTAGACCTTGTTAGTGATTGACTCAACTTTTGGAAACGAGTGGGAAAAAATCTGATAAAGATCTATTGGAAAAAAATATATAGAGACAAAAATGGCCACCTTTTAATAATGAAGATGGCTAGTAACTCCCTAATAATTTTTTAATAATGAATATTTTAAAATATCTTAATTGCATAGTACTTTATTTTGTTTAATTTAGCCTAAGAGACCATGTTAATGAGAACACTATGACTAGATCTCAGGTCTAGATTTTAAGAGAACAAGGATCTTGGAAACAAATACCTTTGCTTAAAGTATTTGTGAGTTTTACCATTGAAAAACTTTGAAGATTGATTTACCTATGACTGATATTCAAGATCTTTGACATCTTAATATTTCAAAAATAACTTACACTACAAAGCATATGTTGGTATTGAAAAACATGGCAAATGTGTGGTTTACGACTAGTCATTAGTTTATAATATTTAATTTGAATTGGTATGTAAAGAGATCACAAGATGAATAACATTTATTTAGAAGCATATAATTTTGGATCTGGAAAGGCCTATAGAAAGAAATCTAGTATTACATATGCATTTTGTAATTGTGGAAATAGAGAATTAAGGACAAATTAGAGGCAGGTTTTTTAATTAGAAACAGCTGGGTTTTTTACTATTTTTTTTTAACATTCATTTTTTGAGAGACAAGAGTGCGAGTGAGGGAGGGGCAGAGAGAAAGAGAAACACAGAATCTGAAGCAGGCTCCAGGCTCTGAGCTGTCAGCACAGAACCTGACCTGGGGCTCAAACCCACAAGCTGTGTGATCATGACCTGAGCCGAAGTCGGGTGCTTAACAAACTGAGCCACCCAGGTACCCCAACACTCTTATTTAAATGAAGAATATGTAGCAGCACCTGGGTAGCTCAGTCAGTTAAGTATCAACTGCAGCTCAGATCATGATCTTGTGGTTCACGAGTTCAAGCCCCACGTTGGGCTCTGTGCTAACAGCTCAGAGCCTGGAGCCTGCTTTGAATTCTGTGTCTCCCCTCTCTCTGTCCCTACCCTGCTCGCAGTGTATCTCTCAAAAATAAACATTAAAAAAAAGGGTTTTTTTAATGAATATGTAGTGAAACAAAACATCAAAGTCGATGACAACTAAAAATAGGATACAAAATTATGCGCATGTTATGTGTGGTAGGCAGCCTTGAAAATGACCCCCACCATCCCTGCCTGTTGGGATTCATGCCCATATGTCCTTATGTAATCCCCTCTCCTTAAGTGTGGGCTGGATTTACTGATTCACTTGTAATCAGTAGGGATGTCCCTGCTGAGATTAGGTTTTTAAAAGACTGGCTTTCATCTTGGGTGTTCTCTTATTCTCTCCCTCTCAGATCACCACCTACCGTGTTGAGAGGACACATAGGCAGCCTATGAAAAGGACCATGTGCTAAGGAACCAGCAGTCATCAGCTAAGGATTCAGCAACCACTTGAGCAAGCTGAATCCTTTGGCCCCCAGTTGAGATGGCTATAACCCATAGACTTCCAGATTCCCGACACACAGAAACTGAGGTACTAAATGTTTGTTGTTTTTAGCCACTAAGTTTTGGGTTATTTTGTTATGTAATAATAGATCACTAATATGCTGTAATTATAACCTAGCAAAAGCATATGGTAGGATGACTCACATACAATGACTGACCCATGTGGGAGTGTAAAGGCCTGACCTTCTAGATCCACTGGAGGACAACTCTAAAGGGCTTTCTTATATCTTAGCTTCTGAGCTCTTTGTGGGTTTGGATGAGATTGTCATTGGGCTTGCACTACAGCTCAGCCTTTCCCTCTGCCCATTCCTGTTTTCTTTCCCTCCTTAACAGGTGTTGACCTTCAGGGAACTCCTTAATAAATATTCTGTACACTGGGGTGCCTGGGTGGCTCAGTTGGTTGGGCAACCGACTTCGGCTCAGGTCACGATCTCACAGTTTGTGGGTTTGAGCCCCGTGTTGGGCTCTGTGCTGACAGCTGAGAGCCTGGACCTGCTTTGAATTCTGTGTCTCCTCCTCTCTCTACCCCTCCCCTGCTCATGCTCTGTGTCTCTCTGTCTCTCAATGATAAATAAACGTTAAAAAAAATTAAATAAATATTCTGTACACTAAACTCTTCTCAGAGTCTGCTATGTGGGGAATCCAGTCTGTGATAGCCATCCGGAATATCTGTGTATCCTAGCTAGCTGCTCCAATTATCACTGTTTCAGCCAGCAAGACATGGATGGATGAGAGAGAGGAAGTGGAGTTTTATTTTATTTTATTTTATTTTATTTTATTTTATTTTATTTTATTTTTTAGAGAGAGAGTGCGTAAATTGGAAAGAAGGGAAGAAAGAGAGAAAGTCTCAGGCAGACCCCACGCTCAGCGTGGAGCCTGATGTGGGGCTGGATCCCACAACCCTGGGATCATGATCTGAGCTAAATCAAGAGTTGGCTACTCAACCGACTGAGTCACCCAGGCACCCTGCCTTTTAACATTTTATTGACTTGACGTAGAAATTGCATCATTTCCACTCATATATCATAGGTAAGACTTAATAGCCACATTCATCTGCAAGAGAGGAGGCTGGGAAATATACCCAACTAAAGCCATCTACCTAACTAAAACAGATTCCAATTTAGTTAGTTTTGAGAGAGAGAGAGAGAGAGAGCAAGCAGGATCAGGAGAGGGGCAGAGAGAGAGAATCCTAAGCAGGCCCCATGCTGTCAGCATGGAGCCCAATGTGGGGCTCAGTCCCACAAACCATGAGATCATGACCTGAGCCCAAATCAAGTGTCAGACACTTAACCAACTGAGCCATCCAGGTGCCCCTAAAACAAAGATTCTAAGAGATGGTGTTCTAGTTATTTTTTGCTGTGTAACAAACTACCCTAAAACTTAATTATATAAAACAACAACTATCTTACTATGCTTATGAGATGACTCCATGAGTGCAAAGTACAGAAAGGGCACAGTAGAGATGGGGTGATCGATCTGTGTTCCATAAGGCTGGATCCTCAGCTGGATGAATGGAATTCTACAAGATGACTGAAACAGCTTGGGGCTGGAGCACCTGTGGCGGGAAGACTCCGTTCCCAGATAGTGTCTTCACTCACAAGTTTAGCTCCTGGGCTGGAATGCTAGAAGGACAGTTTCAGATGGGATTGTCTTCAAGAGCATCTCTTGTGGCCTATTTAGCATGACAGTCTCAGGATAATCGTAGAGTGTTCAGGGCTCCAAGAGCAAGAGCATTCCTGAAGACCAATGAGGAAGCCGCAAGGTTTTTTATGACTTACCCTTGGAAGTTCTATAGCATCACTTCCACTGTCCACAGTCTTAGAGTGCACCCAGATTCAGGAGGAGGAAACATACATCCCATGGGAGGAGTGTCAAAGAATTAAAACTGCCACAAGGGTGAATATTGAGGGACAATTAGTTCCTGCCATAGGTCCTGAGTCTGTACCACAGCAGTGAAGAGGGAAATAGAGAGAGAGAGAAGGAAAGCCAGAGACCATTAACAACTATAAAATGAAGTTTCTATAATATATCAATTAATCCATAACTATTTTCTAATTACTACATACACAACTCTAGTACTTTTGTATCCATTACAGAGTTGGTAAGTGTCTTGTTATATACTAGATAGCATTGAGGCCCTTCCCTTTGGCTCAAATTCTTTAAGCTTTTAAATATAGCTCAGGATCCTTGGCATATGTAACCGAAATGTTCTTTGTGGGCTTAAGGTTATTTATAGGAGGAAATGAGTCTTTGTTAGGTTGCTTGCAGATTGTCCAGGCTGGGGTGCTATAGATTGGTAAGTACTAGGTCCAAACGAAGTAGTGTTCCTCAGGTGACATATTTAGTATCACAGTTTGAGCACCACAATGGACCCCGAACTGTAGTTTTCTAGGGACTTCCATTCCATTTCCATTTAAAGGATTTACTACATTATTCAGCAGGATAAGTAACCTCCCTGCCAACAGTCTACTGTATATTAATTTTTTTCTGAATTAAAAAAAGAAAGTTGGGTTTTTAATTTTTTTTTTAATGTTTATTTATAATTTTTGAGAGAGACAGAGCATGAGACAGGGAGGGCAGAGAAAGAGGGCGGCAGAATCTGAAGCAGCATCCAGGCTCTGAGCTGTCAGCACAGAGCCCGACACAGGGCTTGAACCCAGGAGCCATGAGATCATGATCTGAGCCAAAGTTAGATGCTTAACTGACTGAGCCACCCAGACACCCCCAAAAAAGAAAGTTTTGTAATCACAAAGGCAAACTAGGACAGGAACTGAGCATACTGAGATCTTTAAACTCTTCCAAGATTTTGGGATTTTCCTCGTATTCCTAGGGATAGGGTGACCTCACCCCATTGTTCTAGAATAGAAGCATCTACTTTGCTGCTGGAAAGGCCTGGGATAATGTTGGAAATCTAAAAGGAGCAGTAAAGCATGACTAAATTTCATTAATCTCCTTTTCCCCTGTCAAGAAGAATAAGGGCCACACATTTTTTGCCTGTTTCGTTTCTTTTTTTAAGACTGGAAGCAACCTGGGGCGCCTGGGTGGCTCAGTTGGTTAAGTGTCTGACTTGGCTCAGGTCATGATCTCATGGTTCATGGGTTCGAGCCCCCAGTCGGGTTCTGTGCTGACAGCTCAGAGCCTGGAGCCTGCTTTGGATTCTGTGTCTCCCTCTCTACCCCTCCTCCACTCGTACTCTCTCTGTCTTTCAAAAATAAACATTAAAAAAAAAAAAAAAAAAAAGACTGGAAGCAACCTGGTCTCTATCTGAAGGGCAACATTATGTGGATAAAGTTAAGTAATAAGATAACATATGCCTTCCTTTAGCTCCCAAATCTCAAACTACAATTCCCATAAAGCATGAAGTGGAAATGTATTATTTACTTAGAAGCAGGAACTAAACAGCCACACCTCTTGATGGGTTGGGGCTTGTTTTGTACCTGCAAACCCGGAGGGAATGATAAGGAAGGGTAGTGTATCCCTGGGCAGCAGCATTCCCTTGGGAAATTGGGGTTATTCCTCAGTAACTCCTGTGTGTGTCCTCACTCTTGTGACCTATGCCCTCTCCTTTATCCACTTTACCAGCCAATGTGTGTGTCCATCTCCCTTTAAACCTTTTGTTCCATAGGAGATGAGATGTGTTCCATATTCCTTTCACTGTATCTCTAGTGGTTTGCCTCAAGTGTTCTTACCTATTATTTCCCTCTCATGTCGTTCCCACTTATACTTGAGATGCATTTTCTACCAGTTCCAATTTATCATTGTCCTCCCCTGTACTCTTCATCTTTCCTTCACTGTGACTCGGTATAGAAAATGTATTACCCTTTGGTAAAACCCTCATCTGAAACTGGAATATTAGGACAAATATCTTGTAAGGGAATGGTTTTAGGAACATGTGGTGCCCTGTATAAACCTATTGATGGCCAGAAAAGAGATACGTAATCATTTTCAATAATATATTTGAGTCTTAAGAATCCACATCTTATTCTACTGTGAACTTTTTGATGAGAATTAGTTCTTCCATTCATGTTTTATGGTTTAGTTCATTAAGTTCCTGTGCAAGAAAAGCAATTAAAATTTTTTTAATGTTTATTTATTTTTGAGAGAGAGAGACAGAATGCAAGCAGGGGAGGGGCAGAGAGAGGGAGACAGAGGATCTGAAGCAGGCTCCAGGCTTTAAGCTGTCAGCACAGAGGTGCCCCAAGAAAAGCAATTTTAACAAGGAAAATGAAAAACACCCTAAGAGGGGTAGGAAACTTTTCTGCCAGGTGAACTACTAAAGAGATTATTAGGAGCTTCTGTGCTTTTAACAGTCACCTGCTAATATCCTTAATAGCTTGACAATTAAGGTTACTAGGCAAGAACTGTGCCTATTCAATTTTATTCCCTGGGCAGTACCCAATGTGCTCTGTATATGTGAACATCTGATGTTAACTTGAGTTATTATGCCTGATCCTCAAGGTTGAGTAGAACAACTCAACTGCTCATTCTTGGGAATAATAGGTAATTTTTCCCGGGCACCAAGATACAATGATTAGGGCATGGGCAAGGAATTTTCCTAAACTGGCCTATCTGCCCAGAAGAGGTCATTCCTTTTCCCATGTGAGTACCTCCCTCCCAGAGAGCTGCATTGACTCACTCTCTGACTCAGCACGATTACACACAATAAACAGTTGAGAAATTATTGTCTCTGCTAAGAGTTTCTGATGCGGTAAAGCACATGGATGCAATTAGTGACCAAAAAGATACCAATCTCAATTTCTAATAAGGCCCCTAGTTCTTTCCCTGGTCGCTTTTCTCTCCTGAACCCACTCACAAAGCTAATGCATCAAAAGTGTTGGCTACCCTCTTCTCTCCTCACACTCCAGTTTCTCCAAAGCTTCTCACCTTCCTTCTCCAACACCCCCAAATGCTTTTTCCACCAGAGTTCAAAGAATTTACTCTCTGTTCTTCAGTATATATGTGCTAAGTTTAGCCAACTTAAGTTTAGCTAAATTTTTTTCTTAGGCATTGGAGGGAGACTAAGTTGGCAGAGATTGCTTTCTGGTTAAGTAGAGTATATAGGGTTCTCTTTACTAGTTTACTAGTTACTTAGTCATCCATTGTGTGCCTCTACCAAAATTTATCCCAATTCCTATCCATAATGATAGCTAAAATGTATTGAGCATATACTGTGGGTTAGGCACTGTTCTAAATATCATAGCCCAATGAAGTAAATTCTATTATTAGCTTTTGGTAAACCAAAAGCACAGTGGGGTAATTTGTCCATGATCACATAGCTAGTAAATTGTGCAGATGGGATTGGAATCTAGGCAATTCTTAACCACTATGCTATAGTTCTTCCCTGTTGATGGGATATTTAGGCCTTTCTCTAGATTCCTTTAGATTTTTTTTTTAATATAGATAATGCAGTAATGAATACCCTAGTACATAAATATTTACTTTTTTTTTTTTTTTTTTTTTTTTGAGAGAGAGAGGGCACGACTACAGGAGAGGGATAGAGGGAGAGAAAGAGAGAATCCCAAGCAGGCTCCATGCTCAGCATGGAACCTGATGTGAGGCTTGATCCCTCAACCTTGGGATCATGACCTGAGCTGAAATTAAGAGGTGGATGCTTGGGGCGCCTGGGTGGCTCAGTCGGTTGAGCGCCGACTTCGGCTCAGGTCACGATCTCGCGGTCCGTGAGTTCGAGCCCCGCATCGGGCCCCTGTGCTGACAGCTCAGAGCCCGGAGCCTGTTTCGGATTCTGTGTCTCCCTCTCTCTGACCCTCCCCCATTCATGCTCTGTCTCTCTCTGTCTCAAAAATGAATAAACGTTAAAAAAAAAAATTAAAAAAAAAAAAAAAAATAAGAGGTGGATGCTCAACTGACTGAGCCACCCAGGTGCCCCATTTTCTAAGTATATCAGTAAGGACAAATTCCTTGAAATGACATTATGAGGTCAAAGAGCAACACACTTTTATTTGAACAGGAAAAGTTTCCCCTCCAAATGTATCATTTGTTTGGGGGAGGCAGCATTTTTATCAGAGGCAACATGCTGTCCTCTTACGGTATTTGAATTTTTACTAGCAGGACATCTGGGTGGCTCAGCTGGTTGAGCATCTGACTTCAGCTCAGGTTAGTGATCTTGTCATGAGTTGGAGCCCCACATCGGGCTCCCTGCTATCAGCATAGCACCCACTTTGGATCCTCTGTCTTCCTATCTCTGCTCCTCCCCTGCTTGCTCTCTCTCTCTCAAAAATAAACAATTTAAAAATAAGTAAATAAAATAAATCTTATTAAAAAATAAAATAGAAAATAAAATAAAAATTTACTAGCAGAAGTACTAGAAAGTCATCTTAGTCCTTTATCTGAGGGAGTGATTATCTAAGTGGTCCTTTCCTGCTATCATTGCTGTTATTTGATTAGGAGTGCACACAAGTAAATTGCAAGCCGAAGAGCCCTAGACTGGGGACTGGGTCATGGTAGTTCAGTGATTGAATTAAATGACAAGGTCTTTGGGGCGCCTGGGTGGCTCAGTCGGTTGAACGTCCGACTTCAGCTCAGGTCACGATCTCGCAGTCCGTGAGTTCGAGCCCTGCGTCGGGCTCTGGGCTGATGGCTCAGAGCCTGGAGCCTGCTTCCGATTCTGTGTCTCCCTCTCTCTCTGCCCCTGCCCTGTTCATGCTCTGTCTCTGTCTCAAAAATAAATTAAAAAAAGGTTAAAAAAAATTTTTTTAAATAAAAAATAATAAATAAATGACAAGGTCTTTGATTTTTTTTTTTTTGATCTGTAAAATGGGGACATTAAGTACTACTTACTTTATCTCCCACGTATGGGTTTAGAGACACAAATATGAATGTATACATTGTTCATATGTATCATTAAGAACACTTATAATGGAGGGATACCTATCTAGGAACCAGGGGAGAGAACTATAGGGCCCATTAGGAAATTGAGATCTGGTATCTTTTGGGTCACTAAATGCATACATGTGCTTCACTCATACATGTGCATTAGAAACTCGGGCAGAGACAATAATTTCTCAACCATTTATTGTGTGTGACCATCTGTATAAGTCTTAGTATACTTTTATCAGGTAGGCTTACTATAAATATTTTATGAATAAATTAATGAACAAAGTTTTCTTTCTTTTTTTAAGTTTATTTATTTTGAGGAAGAGAGCAAGCTAGCAGGGTAGGAGCAGAGAGAGAGGAAGGGGGAGAATCTCAAGTAGGCTTCCTGTTGTCAGTGCAGAGCCTGACATGGAGCTCGTTGTGAGATCATGACCTGAACCAAAACTAAGAGTTGGATGCTTAACTGACTGAACCACCCAAGTGCCCTGAACAAAGTTTCCAATGCTGGTCATCAATTTTCCAAAGCTAATACAAACGTCCTTTAAAAAAAAAAAAAAAGAAAAGAATTTTTAGCACTTTGTTTTTCCCCTAAATAATGAATATCTATGTCTTCTTTAGGAGAACTATGTTCATAATATGGCTTAAGGTCTTAAATTTTGGTCTTGGGTAAACTAATAAGCAAATCACCCAGAGCAGAGTCTGAAGTTATCTAGGTTGTCAAATGTTGAGTAACTGCCTCTCTATAAATTTGGAAAATAGAAAAATGTAGAAAAATAATCCATTTATTAACTAGTAACCCTTATGCTGCATAATTTATTGGTCCTTCAGGATACTATCTTCCATTTCTTTAAATTTGTTGATAGACAACCCTATTTGTGAATCACTTCCAAGTGATTAGCAATCTAGTAGAAATTAGTCATATGTAGTCATATATATGCTGACAAAACTTTCAAATTATATCTTAGATTATGTGTATTTTACTGGACTATATAAGTCACTTTTTATAAATTTCATCTTCTATTTTATTCTAAAACTTTCAATTATCT
This sequence comes from Neofelis nebulosa, assembly GCF_028018385.1. Taxonomy (NCBI): domain Eukaryota; kingdom Metazoa; phylum Chordata; class Mammalia; order Carnivora; family Felidae; genus Neofelis; species Neofelis nebulosa. The sequence goes on from NC_080783.1 coordinate 30,119,695, forward strand.
TGAATAATGTTCTTTCTTGTTGAGTGTATCCATATTTCAAATATTTGTACAAATGTGGATATAAATTGAATCCATTTTCCCCCTTTTCCAACTTGTGTGTGTGTGTGTGTGTGTTTGTGTGTGTGTGTGTATTTTATTTTTTTAAGTAAGCTCTATGCCCAACTGGGGCTCAAACTCACGACCCTGAGATCAAGAGTTGCTTGCTCTATTGACTGAGCCAGCTAGGCACCCCTAGATTTATATATTTTTTAAACTAAGGAAATATCTACGAACTTCAACATGGAAATATTATTTATTTATTTTTAGCACATGTATGAACAGGGGAAGGGCAGAGGGAGAAAGAGAATCTTGGCCTCCATGCCCAGTGCAGAGCCCAATTTCAGCCTCATGATTGTACGATCATGACCTGAGCTAAAATCCAGGGTCGGATACTTAACTGACTGAGCCACCCAGACTCCTAATATGAAAATATTTTACACTTAGGTGTTTTGGAATAGAAAACTATACCTTTCTATGAATGACACATGTATGTACTCAAATGTAGAAATAAACATGAAAAACATTCTTTCTAATTAGGGATATATATATATATATATATATATATATATATATATATATATGTATGTATAAAATTTTTAACATTTACTTATTTTTGAGAGAGAGAGAGAGACAGAATGCAAGGGGGGGAGTGGCAGAGAGAGAGGGGAGACACAGAATCTGAACCAGGTTCCAGGCTCTGAGCTGTCAGCACAGAGCCCAACACGGGTTCCAACTCATGAACCGTGAGCTCGTGACCTGAGACACTTAACCAAGTAAGCCACCCAGGTGCCCCAGATTAGAATATTTTTAAAGAATTTATCACTAAGCAGCCAAAATTTTTATACTCAAGAGTTTCAGGATTTTCCCAAGAACTGGAAAAATAATATTGTTTTAGTCTGTTGGGGTTGCTATAAAAAAATACCACGGACTGGGTAGCTCATGAACAAATTTATTTTTCACAGTTCCAGGGCCTGGAAGTCCACCATCAGGGTGCCAGCATGGTTAGGTTCTGGTGAAGGCCCTTTCCAGGTTGCAGACTGCCACCTCCTACGGTGCCTCACAAGGTAGAAGGGAGCACAGGGCTCCTGAGGTCTCTTTCATAAAAGCACTTATCCCATCCATGAAAGCCCCATCCTCATGACTGAAGCGCCTCCCAAAGGTCCCACCTCCTAAAATCATTATACTGGGCATTAGGATTTCAACATATAATTTTTGAAAGGACACAAGCATTCAAATAAATGTTTGAATAAATCATAACAAATAAATCAACAAATACCCAACTCGACAGCAGTCCTCCTCAGTTATGGGAAAGTAATTGCCAATGCAAAACAGATACTAGTATGAAGTTCTACTTTATTCTGAATAACTGTGCTGGGATCTATATTTTCTGAGTCATGCTATCAAATAGACAACGAACTCAATGATGAACTTAAGTTCTAGTTATTGCGTGTGTACTCAACAAGACTTTGATTTACTAAGCGTTTGCAGCATTGAAGCTGTTTCTAAAATTTCTGTTCACTCTTTTTGGGGCAGTCATTATATCCAACACTATTTACTGGGTGGCAGCACTATGTGATAATGTACACGCTAATTTGTGGGGTACCTGGGTGGCTCAGTTGGTTAAGCTCCGACTTAGCTCAGCTAATGATCTCACGGCTCGTGAGTTTGAGCCCTGCGTCAGGCTCTGTGCTGACAGCTAAGCCTGGAGCCTGCTTCAGATTTTGTGTCTCCCTCTCTCTTGCTCCACCCCTGCACGCACTCTGTCTCTCTCTCTCTCTCAAAAAATGAATAAATGTTAAAAAAAAATTTTTTTTTCAATGTACACACTGATTTGTGTGTTAAGAAAGAAAGTTCTGGAATCAGTTAATTGCCCAGATTTGAATCCTGGCTTGACCACTTATCAGCTATGTCATTTCTATTACTATTACCTATTGAAATGGAAATGACAAGGATAATTACACCTGCCTCGTAGAGTTAACTAAATAATATATATAAAGCACTAAGCAAGAGTAGTGCTTAATAAGTGTTAGTTGTTATTTCATCCTTTAAAAAGAAAGAATGAAAATGTATACTTAGGGATGCCTAGCTGGCTCAGTTTGGTAGGGCATCCAACTCTTGATATTGGGATTGTGAGTTGAGCCCCACATTGGGTGTAGAGATTACTTTTTTAAAAATGTGTGTTTAGAAGTCTGTGATTTAGTGCAACCCATCTATAGTTTAGGACTAGAGTAGAAAGCCTTATGGCTTTTTCCACATAATGCTTTATATCAAAAATTTTATTTCTAGTCAGTTGAAAGTAATAAGAATGGGGAAACCTTGTCTTTAGAAGTAACTTCCAGACAGAAAATAAGTATATAAATTTTGGATACCTGGATTACTCCCTGAGGTTTAGCTACTAAAAGCAATATTCCCTATTTTGAATCATGATTTATTACATGCCCAGTAGTAGTCATCACCAGTACCTATTGCAGTGCCTTGCACAGTCAGGCATTCAAACATTAACTCAATAAATAAATGAATAAAAAGTAAATTCACAAAGCCAAGAGTATGAAGAGAGTGTTTAATTTTTTTTTTTTTTCATTTAGTTCCAGCAATGTAATTCCCAACCAGCAAAGTGCATACAGGTTATATGAATCAAGCTCTTTGGTCCACAGAGTAATGCATCATAGGAAATTATAATCATTGCTTTTACAACTGCGTGTGATCCTGTAAAATTCTGTGCTCTTGGTGGCAAATGGAGGAGGAAGACAGATAGATGGATCAGCAAGAGTTCTTCACTCCTGCTGGAGGACAAATCAAAACCAATGTCCTACCAATGGAAGATTACCGACATTTACTTTTATGAAGGATTTAGACAGATTTACAAACATATTGCAATTTTTACTTTTTATTGAAAAAAAATTTTAAATACATTTTATTTTGTGTTTTCGTACTTTTTCTTAACGTTTGTTTATTTTTTTTTTAGAGAGAGAGAGAGAGAGAGAGAGAGAGAGAAAGAGAGAGACAGTGTGAGTGGGGGAGGGGCAGACAGAGAGGGAGACACAGAATCCAAAGCAGGCTCCGGGTTCTGCGCTGTTGGCATGGAGCCCAATGCGGAGCTTGAACTCACAAACCGTGAGATCTTGACCTGAGCTGAAATCGGATGCTTAACCAACTGAGCCACCCAGACTCCCCCGTACTGCAATTTTTAAAAAAGTGGCTTACTGAGCTATGAAAAAATAAAAAGGGAGCTGTTATTAAAGAGATATTTCCCTTTTGCTTGATTTATGTGGCCTGATTGTCCCATTAGTCCATATATATTAATTAGTCTAAATATATTCATGTGGTAGGCTGAATGATGGCTCCCAAAATGTCTGTGTCTTAATTTCCTGAACATATGAATATGTTACCTTGCATGGCAAAATCAATTTTGTAAGTATGATTAAGTTAAGGATCTTGAGATGGGGAGATTATTCTGAATTATCCGAGTGGGGGCCCAATGTAATCAGAAGGATCCTAATACAGCGAGACAGGAGGAAGGACAAGAGACAGAGGAGACTGGAAGACACTGTGCTGTTGGTTCTAAAGATATAGGAAGAGATCATGAGTCAAGGAATTCAGGTAGCTTCTAGAAGCTGGAAAAGGCAAGGAAACAGATTATATCCCCTGGAGCCTCCAGAGAAATGCAACCTTGCTGATAGCTTAATTTCAGCCCTGTAAAACCCATTTTGGACTTCTGAGCCACAGAACTGTAAGTTAAAAATCTATGTTGTTTTCATTTTATTGTATTTTTTTAAGTTTATTTTTTGAGAGAGGGAGAGAGAAAGGAGGGGGAGGGAAAAAGAGAGCAAGACAGAGAAGAAAAGAGAGAGAATCCCAAGCAGGCTCCATGCTCTCCGTGCTGAGCCCAATGTGGGGCTTGATCTCACAAACCATGAGATTATGACCTGAGCTGAAATCAAGAGTCAGACACTTAACTGAGCAACCCAGGTGACCCTAAACCGTGTTTTTGTAAGCCACTAAATTTGTGGCACTTTGTTAGGACAGCAAGTTTCTATTATACATTCATTAATCTGCACCTAATTTATGGAGACACTAATTTGTAGTCAGTACAAACTGAAATTTACTTCTAGTTCTCTTGGATTAAAACTGGAGTTATCTTAGGGTGTCTGGCTGGCTGAGTCGGTAGAGCAGGCAACTCTTGATCTTAGGGCATAAGTTCGAGCCCCATGTTGGGTATAGAATCTACTTTAAAAATAAATGAAATGAAAAAATGAACAAAACAAAACTGGAGTTATCCTTGGAAAAGTGATTTATTCCAGGGCTGGGGTAGGAAAAAATATAATTGAATCTAGAGCATCTTTTGGTATCAGAAAGTGAAGAAGTGCTCAAAAAAGATTGAGGGTATGTCAAAAGGGTACAGACACTACCTGAAAAAGGTATCAATGGCTAAAGCTGGAAGTTGAACAACAAAATAATGATAATTTGGATTATAACTCCCCAAATTAAGTATAAATATATATGCATGAGTCCATAATAAAATAAATACATACATAAATACATAAATGGAAGAGAGTGGACAATTCCATTGAAGAATAGTAATGTGGGGGAAAAAATTAATGTGAGAAAGTTTGAGGAAAAGTAGAATATTTACATAGTTCAAAGTATGTCTCCCATAACATTAAAAAAATTTTTTTAAGTCTTATTTATTTATTATTTTTAAAATTTTTTGTTTTTTATTTATTTTTGAGACAGAGAAAGACAGAGCATGAGCAGGGGAGGGGCAGAGAGAAAGGGAGACACAGAATCTGAAGCAGGCTCCAGGCTCTGAGCTGTCAGCACAGAGCCCAACACAGGGCTCAAACTCACAAAGCATGAGATCATGACCTGAGTGGAAGTTGGATGCTTAAACGACCAAGCCACCCACGTGCCCCTCCCATGATATATTTAAATTACAATTTTTTAAATATAATTATAACTTTACAGTGGAGAAATCTAGAAGAAGCTTAACCAAGTAATCAAGATCAATAATCACTAGTGTGGCGGGCAGAATTTTAAGATGTCTGCTCACTTCCTCTGTCCTTGCTACCTTTGATATATATGCCTTGCCTCCAGGCTGTGAATATAATGGATTTAAATCCTGTAATGAGGTTATATTATGTGACACTGTTGACTTTAAGAAAGGGAGATGATGGGTTGGGGCCTGACCTAATCATATGTGCCTTTTATTTTACTTATTTATTTTTTGTAAGATTTTATTTTTAAGTAATCTCTATATCCAACATGGGGCTCAAACCTATAATTCGGAGATCAAGAGTCCCATGCTCTCCCAACTGATCCAGCCAGGTGCCCCTTTCTGAGTCTTTTAAATCTTGGCCTAGAAGTCAGAGATTCGAGGTGTGAGAGGGATTGTCTGGGAGGTGTTCCTGCTGCCATTGTAGGTGGAGGCACCACACAACTAGAACTTGAGAGTGGCCTCTAGGAACTGAAAGTGATCCCTGGCTGCCATAAGACAGGTCAGTTCTATAACCAAGAAGCTGAATTCTGCCAACAACCTGCATGAACTGGGAAGAAGGATACGAGCTCCACATGCGAATGCAGCCATCTGACACCTCAGTTTCGGCCTTGTGAGACCCTGAGCAGGAAGCCCAGCTTCACCTTGCCTGGACTTCTCACCTCCAGAATCCATGAGATAATAAGCGGGTGGTGTCTTACCGCACTGGGTCTGTGGTGATTTACTCTGGCAGCGGAAGAAAACTATACAGGCAGCCATAACATATCTCAACATCATGCCCCAATAGGGTGCTCTGAAAAGGACACATCGCATACGAGATTTTCTTGCCTAAAATAAATTAACTCATCTAATCATGGGAAAACATAAGAGGAACCCAAATGGAGAGAGATTCTTTTTTTTTTTTTTTAATTTTTTTTTTTTCAACATTTTTTATTTATTTTTGGGACAGAGAGAGACAGAGCATGAACGGGGGAGGGGCAGAGAGAGAGGGAGACACAGAATCGGAAACAGGCTCCAGGCTCCGAGCCATCAGCCCAGAGCCTGACGCGGGGCTCGAACTCACGGACCGCGAGATCGTGACCTGGCTGAAGTCGGACGCTTAACCGACTGCGCCACCCAGGCGCCCCAAATGGAGAGAGATTCTACAAAATGACTGACTAGTACTCTTCAAGACAGTTGAGATCATGAGAGACAAGGAAAGACTGAGTGTCTGGAGTGGAAAAAGGACTTTAGTGGTAAACTGGTGAAATCTGCAGTTTAGCTAACAACAAAAACTACAACAAAACACAGTCATTTCTCTCTAGAACTGGCTAGGCTATGTAACCGGAAACAAATCACTTGCTAGAACTTGGTTTTTCCAGTTGTTACAAACAGTGAGTTTGTAGTGGTACTTTAGGATTCTTAGCTGAGGGGCGCCTGGGTGGCTTAGTCAGTTAAGTGTCTGACTCTTGGTTTAGCTCAGGTCATGATGAAGTCCTCTTGGGATTCTCTGTCTCTCCCTGCCCCTCTCCTGCTCATGTTCTCTCTCTCTCTCAACATAAACTTTAAAAAAAATTAATAACAGATTCTTAGCTGAAATAGTCGCTTACTGTTTGTTTTTTAGTAGTTCTATTTTCCTTTAAGAAAGCTTAATTTTGGAAGAGTTGGTATGTTTTGGAAGACTTAGTGTGCTTTAACATTGTAATGATTTTGATGTGCTGATACAGATTAATGAAAGCAAATACTATGAATGGATATAATCCAAAAATGAAAATCTGGACAACTTAGTACATTGTGGAGGCTTTTTGCGGTTATTGCTTTGCTCTTTGAATTTTCTTTTTATTTCAAATTAAAGAGTTGGCATAAACAACAAATACACAAAATCCTTTTACGGTTTAAAAGAATGAACATTTCAGAAATTTTCTGAATTCAAGTCAGGATAAAGAGAGGCAACCAAAAAAGAATTCAGTAACACACCATTCAAACAGTTTGATTCAGACAAGATAGAAACCCCCTTCTAATAGGGAAAAAAAAAAAAAAAAGGACAAATGGACTACATGGAGTATTTACAAGAGCTTTCTTTTTTTTTTTCAAAGTTTATTTAATTCGAGAGAGCAAGCATGAGCAGGGGGAGGGTGGGGGGAGAGAGGAGGAGAGAGAGAGAGAATCACAAACAGGCTTTGCCCTGTCAGTGCAGAGGACCCGGGGCTCAAACTTATGAACCATGAGATCATGACCGAAACCAAGAGTTAGTCGCTTAACTGACTGCTTCACCAAGGCGCCCCTACATGAGCTTTCTAAGTATGGTATCATGAGTCTCTTCCCCTATAATTTTTTGTTAGCTTTATTTCAGAGAGATGGACACATACGGTGTGGATTGAATGATGCTTTATCACATCATCAGTGATAACTGTATAAAGTACTCTAACTTTGCTGCTTGTACATTTTAGGTAACATAATTCTTCCCTCCTTCCTCCATAGAGAGAAACACAATGCTTACCATTTCCAGCTCAAGACTGGCTTAACGGCCTCCTCCGAGGTTAGTGTTAACATCGTTCTGGACAGAGTAACAGGAAGCATCTGTGTATCTGACCACAAACTGAGATGATCCATTCTTCCCCCATCTGAAGTATAAATTCTGTTGGTATTAAATTGCTTAATTGCTTCTGCTTTATATATTAATACTTTAAAACATCATAAAATCTCTGGGAAAACTAAAATGATTTATGACTATGTAAATATTTATTTAGTTCTTCCCAGTTGGTCAATATTGATTCTTTTTTCCCCCCTCTATACTTTATTATTTATTTATTTATTTTTAAAGTTTTTATTTAAACTCTAGTTACTTAACATACAGTATCATATTAGTTTCAGGTGTATAATATCGTGATTCAACAATTCCATATATCACCCTGTGCTCCCCACGTCAAGTGCACTCCTTAATCCCCATCACCTATTTAACCCATCCCTCCACCCCCTCCCTTTTTCCTCTATAATTTAAAGGAAACTTGTATTATGAAAGCTATTCTTAGATATCTTTTGTTTTTATGTTCTAGAACCATCTATGGCTACAGGAAACTCAGGGAAGAATGTTAGTCAATTAGCAGATGCTAAGTTACCCAGAAGAGCAGATGGAATAATTGGTTATGTCCTACAAAATGGGGGAAGGGAATACTTAAAAGATCTTTCCTCAAGTATGCTACAGAGTTTCCATACAAAAGGCTGTAACTAAAACTATATTTTTCTTTTTTTAAAAATGATTTATTTATTTATTCATTTTGAGAGAGAAAGAGAGCACAAGCAGGGGAGGGTCAGAGAGAAGGAGAGACACAATCCCAAGCAGGCTCCACACCATCAGTGCAGAGCCCGATGTGCGGCCCGAACTCACAAACTGTGAGATCATGACTTGAGTTGAGATCAAGAGTCGGACACTTAACCAACTACGCCACTCAGGTGCCCCATAAAACCATATTTTTCTTCTCTTGTATGTTTGTTTTTATTTCAGGTGATCTTTTATATTACTTTTTAACCTGTAGAGTTTTCAATATGATGTGGCATTAATCATTTAAAAATAGAGTATGCATACATTTAAAGTTTTTTTTGGCAATAAAAAATGTACAAGAGAAATAAGCCAATAGAAAAAAGTAGCATACTTTCCACTGCTCCCAGATTTTTTAGCCTACACTATAATATGGACAATTGGAATATATTGGCATCATTAGAATTGTACAGATATTTTACTAATCACCTTGGGACTCTTAGTGAGATTGAAAGTCCACATTTGCTTCCTCAGAACTCTTCTCATTCAACCTATAAAATAGCCATATCTTTAAAAAAACGTTTTTTTATGTTCATTTTTGAGAGAGACAGAGACAGAGCACGAACAGGGGAGGGGCAGAGAAAGAAGGAGACACGGAATCTGAAGCAGGCTCTAGGCTCTGGGCTGTCAACTCAAACTTGTGAACCGCGAGATCATGACCTGAGCTGATGTTGGATGCTTAACCGACTGAGCCACCCAGGTGCCCTCAAATAGCCATATCTTAATTATGTAATAGTCTTGAAGACATTGTACTATTTAAGAATTCAAAATCTAAACTATTAAGTTAATAAATATTTATGGTGCAAATTTTGTGCCAGGCACTTTTCTAGACGCTTAGTGAACAAAAAAGGTTAAAAAAAAAAAAAAGGAGGGGTGCCTGGTTGGCTCAGTCAGTAGATCTCAGGGTCATGAGTTCAAGCCCTACATTGGGTATGAAGCCTACTTTTTTTTTTTTTTTTTTTTTTTTTTTTTTTTTTTTTTAAATTTTTTTTTTTTTTCAACGTTTATTTATTTTTGGGGCAGAGAGAGACAGAGCATGAACGGGGGAGGGACAGAGAGAGGGAGACACAGAATCGGAAACAGGCTCCAGGCTCCGAGCCATCAGCCCAGAGCCCGACGCGGGGCTCGAACTCACGGACCGCGAGATCGTGACCTGGCTGAAGCCGGACGCTTAACCGACTGCGCCACCCAGGCGCCCCTGAAGCCTACTTTAAAAATGAATAAAGAAAAATAAATTTAAGGGGTGCCTGGGTGGCTTAGTTGGGTAAGTGTCCAACTTTGGCTCAGGTCATGATTTCACAGTTCATGGGTTTGAGCCCTGCATTGGGCTCTGTGCTGCCAGCTTCAGATCCTCTGTCTGCCTCTCCCTCTCTCTCTGCCCTTCCCCCACTCTTGCTCTCTCTCAAAAATAAGACATTAAAAAAACTTTTAAAATAAAAAATAAGAATAATAAAGGAAAAAACCCTAGCCTTCATGGTACTTACATTTTTTAGAGTGGGATCTGTATAAACTAAAACATCTCTAAAACAATAATTCTCTTCTCTCTTGCCAGAGTGAAGCCACTTGAGGGCAGGGGCTACTGTTTCCCCAGTATCCTAACTGCAGTGCCCGGCACACTATAAATGATTAATAGGTATTCCTTGAATAATTAAATAGCAGAAGATCCTTTTTGCTTAAGTACAAATAATGCTTCTTTATTGCCTATTGTATCTGTTTAGATTTTTCAGCTTGGCTTTCGAAGTTCTCTCACTCGGGCCCTACCCTTCGTCTTTAATTTCTATTCTTCAGCACACTCTTGTGATACTGTAAGACACAGTACTCTTGCTTTACCTCATACCACTTCCTCTGTCCCAGATAAATAAAAACCCTCTCCCTTTAGGTTCAACAAACACTCATCTAGGATCTTCCATGTGCCAGGACTCTGCTATAGATTTTCACATCTTTTCTTGAACATACACAAGCACACTCGCAGGTTTTTAGAAGGAGCGAAAGAAGCTCAGAGTTCTGAGAGCAGCCCAGGGTCACTGAGCTACCCAGTAGGGCCTGGACCTGGCCTTCTCTCCTTACTGTGCCCCTTTGGTTCCCTACTGTGAGCCCTTGCTCGTCTCCAGGGCTTCCAGGATGTTATTTATCTTTGCGGCTAGACTGTAAGCTCCCTGTGCCCAACTATGTACTATCTTCTACTTCCCCACAGAGTCCGAGTGCCGTGCCCAGCAAGCTCTCAATAAATATTTCCCTAATTGAAGGAAGGCTAACCAATTTGGGCTGAGTCTCCTATTTTCAACTGTTACAAAGTTAACCTTTGCAATAAATTCTATCTTTTTTTTTTTTTTTAAGACCTTATTTTTAAGTAACCTGTGCATCCAATGCAGGGTTTGAACTTGCAACCCCAAGATCAAGAGTTACACAATCTTCTGAACCGAGCCAGCCAGGTGCCCCACAAATTCCGCCTTTTGAATTAAGTTTTACATGGTCAGAGCTTGCTGGGTGAAAAAATACTTCCTTTTAGTCTTAAATACTTCACCTGAGATTTTAGTTATCTTTGACTTTATGTAAACGATTTAATGTTCAGCTGATCTACTTCCTTCAGTGACTTTAATCACAACCCTGTTCATATTTTCCAAGCACAGAAGTCCTAGTGTTTCCAGGTTTTCTTTCATCCTTGACCACACAACGTCTTTGAGATACGGCAAGCTAAACTGCGTGGACAAACTGCATTTTCATGAGATAACCTATCCAGGGTCACGTGTTCTCTCATCAGCCAGCAGATTTGCCCCCAGAATGTTTGGCCAGCAGTTGAGAAAAGAGAAAAAGAAACTTAATATTTTTAAGCCCACTGGTCTCAAGCGCCTCTCCGGCTCCACCTCTCCCTATAGTCTTCAATCTAGGCCAGTTCAGACCTTTATCCTACGCTTCAGCTGTAAAGCCCACGAGGACAAGGCCTGTCTGGTTCACTACTTATCCCCTGCAGGACGCTACAAATTTCAGCCTCAGAATACACAGCAGTAGCTCTAAAACTTTTTGTTCAGGTTCACCATAAAAGCACATACGTGCACATGTAACTGAAGGGAACGGTTTCGTGAAATAAACTTTGACCACAATGACTCTGGATATTTTCCGTTCTATCATTCTATTCTTTTTAGTAGGTCATTAGCTGCGAAGTTGATTTCTTAAGTTCCCTGTTTCAAACACAATATGCCACAGAGTTGAGGTGAGTTCTCTTGGCATTGTATCACCTAGTACCCTATAAAGGAAGACCCCTGTGATCATTTTCCATTGGAGCCAAGTTCTAGGTAAAGGCCTATCAGTCTGGCACATAGCTGAGTGAATAAAACACTTGTGGCTTTGTGTTGGCTGAATCTGTTCTCGCTGTGGAAATGTATAGTTCAATCATGGTTTTTAAAATTAAACTTTCATTTCATCAAGACCACTAATAACTTCAAAGAGAAATCTCACATAAATCTTCCAAGCAAATAATAAATATGTAAATAGGGTTCTAATTAATGTGGTATTTGTTCAATACTTAAAAAAAATTTTTTTTAATGTTTTATTTTTGAGAGAGAGAGAGAGACAGGGGAGGGGCAGAGAAAGAGGGAGACACAGAATCCAAAGCAGGCTCCAGGCTCTGAGCTGTCAGCACAGAGCCAGACGCAGGGCTGAAAGTTATGAACCACGAGATCATGGCCTGAGCCGAAGTCAGCCACTTAACCAACTGAGCCACCCAGGCGCCCTCTGGCCCCTTTCCATTTTCTAATGAAAGTCCTACTTTGATTCCAGTTGCTTTCTATGAATTCAGAGAAAAGAAATAGGAATGGACAGTTGTGGAGTGGCTGTTAGGTGTCAGATATTATACCACAGATGGTCCTATAAATCATCTTATTCAAGCAATGGTGTTAAGAATGAGAGCATTGAGGTCTGAGAGACTAGGGAACTTGCCCGTTTGCATAGCTAGTAAATAAATATTAGCTATTGGATTCACACATGGTTTTCTGATCTAAACCCCACACTTTAACCCTGAACTGTATTTGCATTTTAAAACGAATACCTGCCCGCTAAAACAAGTTAGTTGGAAATGTTACACATCAAACATCTACTCGGTCCTTTGTGGGATGGCTCTTTTTGAAGATGTTTCATCATCTTTTTTATGATTCATTGTCAGCAAATTCTTCTTCAATACCTCATATTGAAGCTGAAATGCATTTCTCATTCTTTAGGATGGCTAACGGAGGGGTTAATAATGGTGACCATATTCTCCTGTTGTGCATTCTGTGTGTACTCTTCCTGTACCCCATTTTATATTTCTTAACACTTTGATGGAGTCTGAAGGACACCAAAAATCTCAGCTAAACTTAAAATTCTTTATTGCAGACTGTCACTTACCTGGGTATTCAACACTATCTGGAAAAAAAGTCAATGGACTGTTTATATTTGAATGCAGATATTTGGTATACCATAATCATAGTCTTTGATCTTTTTCTGTGTTGAGGTCAACTTGTGTCTAGTGCTGCTAAGCCCACTGTCTTGGTAGTGTTTCAAAACAAAACAAAAACAAAACAGTTCTCCCTGACCTTGAGCCGTACTGCCTGTAAAGTGTTTATTGGCAAGCAATCAAAAAGAGCAGCCGACCTTTACATAGCACTTACTAGGTGCAGGAGACCCTGCCTCGGGCCTTACATGCACTATGCCACTGAATCCTCACAACTCTGTAATCCTCATTTTGACAAAGGAGGACACGGAGAGGTTAAGTAGCTTGCCCAGGATCACACTACCAAGGAAAGTGGTAAAGCCAAGTTCCTGAACCAGATAGCCTTGATTGATGACTGAACTCCCAACCACATCAGGCCCTTTTGCACAAGAGGAACACATGTGGAAACAAACAAACAAACAAACGAAACAAACAAAACCTAGAAAACTCAAGGATTTAACTGGCAGAACTCAGAACGGAGGCATGAAGACAAGAATGGCCGTGGCTTGCGGCGTGGGGAAAAAAACAGCAATGACCTAATAGAAGAATGAGGTTGGGTAATTTTTAGTAGAATCGTATCTACTTCTGTCCATTTCTTTCTCTTTCTGGTTTTCCTTAATAAAACAAAATGCAGGGCCCCTGGATGGCTCAGTCGGTTGAGTGACCCACTCTTGATTTTGGCTCAGGTCATGATCTCATGGGTTTGTGTGATCTAGCCCTGTGTTGGGCTCTGCACTGCCAGCACAGACCGTGCTTGGGATTCTCACTCTTTCTCCCTCTCTCTCTCTCTCTGCCCCTCCCCGGCTCGTCCTCGCTCTCTCTCTCAAAATAAACTTTAAAAAAAAAAAAAAAAAAGCAAACACCTACTTGTAAGCTCATATAGCACCCAGATATGTGTAAAACAGAAACACCAATGTATGCAGCTAAGGTGAAAATACAACTTTTGGTTACTGAGGTCTTCCTCCTGGTGTACAATTGGCCTTACGTTTTATAATTCGATCATCCTCCTCACCTGAATTTGAATCAGCTGTTTGAATTGTGTTAACAGTTACCCCTTATTTATATTTTTAAACAAACTGAGAAGATAGGAAATTTTTTGTTTTGTAACGCTTATTTATTTTGACAGAGAAAGAGAGCACACGGGCGTGTGAGCAGGAGAGGGGCAGAGAGAGAACAAGAGAGAATCCCAAGCAGGCCCTGCACCGCCAACACAGACCCGGGGCTCAGTCCCACAAACCATGAGATCGTGACATGAGCCGAACTCAAGAGTCGGTCGCTTAACCAACTGAGCCATCCAAGGGCCCCTAGTTACTCCTTACTTTAACTGAATGAGAGAATTTCCCCCCTTTCTCCAACCTTACTATTGAATTCTGGCATTCTATAACAAATATATGACAAAGATGTCACAGTGTAGCAGGTCCAAACTAATTAATGGACATGTTCCAGAACATCATTGTAGATGAGCTATTTGGAACCCGGAATTTATTTTCCCATGGAAATAGTGGTTAAGTTCCCACTGGGTCTACAAAAGTTCCCTTACCCAGGAATGTAGCAGAAACGAACACTGTAATCTTCGTGTTGACCTTTGCTTGTTATTCTGAGGGCTCTATGGACTTCTCTTCTTACTACAATGTTTTAGCTAACCACCACTTTAGGGACAGTTTTTCATTTGAAATTATAGCAAAGGTTGACCATCACTTATAATTCTACTCAAATCCAATCATTAATACTGCTTTTGGGTATTTCTTTTTACTAATCATTACCTAAACCGTAACTTCAGTTAGAGAGTTGTTTTCCTTAGTGTAAGGTTAGTAGTCCATGGAACGGCCCTAGAAGGCAGACAGCCTAGGCTCTGTTACATTCTTCTGCCTACAGCACGATAAGGCAGTGAAACGGCACCAGGGACACGTCTTGCCCCTGCTGCTGCCAGTGACCATCAGGTTCCCGGAGGATATCTTTTGGCCCTTGTGGGGATTAAATAAAACAACTTTTCTTGGTTTCTGGTTTGGCATCAGGTAGTAATTTCCAGGGCTCCGTGCCCCTGGGTTAGGTGTTTAGAACTTGGAGATTACCTGATCATGTGTGTTTTGACTACAGGTGAATCTGTATTACAGAAATTTCATACTCCGATAATCTACAACTATGGTGTCGATGTCTGCCAAATATGCCGGCCTCAGAAACATTGTCTTGTAGGACACGGTAACCACAATAAAACCAAATCTTTGTTTTAGATAGAAACATTACCAACAAATGTTTCCAAAACAGCAATGCTTCAAGTGAAAAAAAACTGTGTTTATGGCCATCCTAATAGCGTGGCTCTGAAAACTCAGGCTCTGTACACACACCGCACACCCCACTCCTGTCTTTTCACCTCCTTGGGAGTTTTTACACTGGCTACGGACTCTTGATACGAATTTAGAGTCTGCTTGTTTTTTTTTTTTTTTTAACGTTTATTTATTTTTGAGACAGGGAGAGACAGAGCACGAACGGGGGAGGGGCAGAGAGAGAGGGAGACACAGAATCGGAAACAGGCTCCAGGCTCCGAGCCATCAGCCCAGAGCCCACGCGGGGCGGACCGCGAGATTGTGACCTGAGCTGAAGTCGGACGCTTAACCTACTGAGCCACCTACGCGCCCCTTTAGAGTCCGCTTTTAGAAATGTTAGGAAAAACATTTGTATGATTAGGGAAGGTTTATATCCATAGCCCTATCCCTCCAAAAAAATCCCATGTGTAATTTATATAACCATGTCTGCTGTCACTGTCTTTTTAAACATTTAATGATTCTGTCAGCAAACATTTGCCAATAAAGTCATGGCTTTATTGCTTAAAGATGTCTAATATATTAAGTATGCAAAACTCTTCCACTTGAAATCCACACAATCTATGAATGAGACCTTTAAAGGATATACAGGTGGTATTTTCTTCACTTCACTATAATGTTCACAATAAGGTGGTTAATTTTTACAAAATTACAATCATTAATACCAAAATACAGATCAATTAAAGATTCCAATAGTAAAAATATTAAGGCAAACATTCCCTACTTCACCTACAGGCCAAACTGTGAAATTAAGGCTTCCGAAATTAACAGAATAAATAAAAGACACTATTGCTCCACGTATCACATAAGGTAAACCTGGCATTCATGGATGCACTGTCATCCGTTAACTAGATCTTTATGAAATAGCATAACTTGACAACCACAGGTGGCATTTCCAATTATGCTAGTACTTTACAACATATACTGTTAGTTTTCAGGATCAAGAGGAAGTCTCTCAATCACAGTGCTATTTCAATTGGCAACTATATCTTTTTGCATTCTTTAACACAATGGAGAGACTTAGTTACCAGCTCACGAAGGTGAGCTAGGCCACTTGTCACTGATGAAGAGGGCTCCAACTGCTGGCTACTCAACATTTGGTTTTGGCACAGAGCACATGGCAGGAATTTAGCATTTCCAGATCCAGAACATAGAGCTGTGGCAGGCACCTCGGAAATTCTAGAGGAGAATTTGAAATCTTTTTAGTAAGTTTTAGGGCCAAGAAGTGATCCCAACAGTATTTAAGTAAAGAAAGGAAAAAGAAGAGGAGGAGGAGGAGGAGAAGGAGGAGAGAAAAGAAGGAAAAATAACTGTTTGGAGCTCTTGGGGGTATTAAATGAGAGCACATACATAAAGTGTCCAACAAGGTTACCAAAATGCACTAGGTGCTCAATAATGTTAGACAGATTTGAATATTGGGAATTTTATTGAGCAAAAATAGGGTTATTTAAGATTAATTATGTCAGTAGTTTTGTTAGCACCTTTAGCATCTAGGAACTGGGGAGACATAGCACCTAAAAGGAATTCAATTATCACCTGAAATACTGGCCAATTAAATTCACCAATATTGCAAAATGTAGTGAGATTTCTTTCTTGGTTAAGCTGTAATTCCCCAGGTCTGGGTTATTTAGCTCAGCTGGTGGATAAACATCATGGATTATAGCCATGTACAAGTCAAGCTTTATAAAGAGAAAGACACTGAGATGCTAAGATTATGCACCATATCCCATATCCCTATCACACAAATAAGTTTGGGTGTCACAAGAGGGATTGCATAAAAGGGTGCAGTCAGCTTAAAGCGAACACATCTTAATTTCTTGAAAATGTAAAGCATACCTATAAGGTCACATCATATATAGGAACAAGTTCAAAAACCCGTTTTTTGAGTCCACTAGAGTTCCACGTTAAGAGAAGTAATTTCCTTGTTATGACCAATGTGTTTGCTCTCCAAATGTTTTTTAAAAAGTTGTACATAGAACACAACTTCACAATTGAGGTTTCCAAGATGATAAGAATCTGTTAACTTTACACCTTAATTATTTCAGATTTTTCTACTACAGAGAAAAATAAAAGGCCACAAAAAGAAAACCCAAAGTATTCAGGTACTGTATTCAAATTTAGAGGACAAAGATGGGGTCAACATGAAAATAATAATTATCTGATACATGCATTATCTGAACTCACTTTAACCTTATGGGAATTTCTTCTAAATTTGGCATCTCAAAAAAATAAACATTTTTAAGTGGAGTCATCAGTCATTTCTAAATGCATTGCAATACATTTTAAATGAGAGAAATTAAATATTCTGTTGATTCAAGGCACTAACATCACAAATCCATTCCCACTTGGTTGGCCAACGTATGTCAGAAAAATAACCTTTAGTACAGGATTCAGTTCATCATTCCCTGTAGAACATATAAATAGTTCCTCTGATAATTTTTCTGGTATTCTTCTCTTTCTTCGCAAAAATAGGAAAATATCTCTGTAACTTATTCTCCTCCAGTAAGAGTCCATGGGAATTGTTGAAAGTGGGCGGTACCCTTCTCGGATCTCGGTGCTACCTCAGCTTTGGGTAACTTTGATCCCATTTATCTACTAAGCTGTGCTCATTTAAAAAAAGTAGGTCTGTGACAACCACTGCAATATATTAAAAGTGATTTATACAGCTGGCAGCACACTGGAAGTTAAGAACTAACAACATATCAACTCTAACAAAAACACACATTTTTCCACTCTGTGACACAGAAAGTGGACAGCAACATGTGCGATGCACCAAAGATCTAACCCCTAAAGAATCTAATTAGAAAATCAAATATCTGGGTAGAATAAGCCCATTTCCTCAATAAGCAATTTTAAAGAGAATCTAAAGCTGTCTTTTCAAGTCTATTTCCAGTTTTATAGTAACCTTTCTTCATGGGTAGACCATAACAGAATGAGGATTATTCTCAGAAATGTGCTCAGTTATACTTAAATTGTATTTAACCTCTCAGTGATCTCTGCCTTTATTGGCACTGTGAAAAATAAACAGCTGTATCATGCCTTTCTGGACAGTCAGGTTTTATTTACATAGCTTTGAGACAAGGAGACAAAAGACATCCCTTAACAATTGTCTTTTGGCAATCTCAGTTTTGAGTGGAATATAGAATATAAATTTTTATATAGAAAGCGACTTGCAAATATGCATGTAAAAACATATCCATAGACCAATATAAGATACAGTGGCTATGAAGTCTCTTGAAGTACAAATTTATAAACTGACCACCAGACACAGAACTTGGATCCGCAACGGAGAAGCAGCATTATTACCCTGAAAAAAAAATTAAAATGCCACTGCCACCAACCTGGAAAAAAATCACATAGGAAACAGAAAACAATAATCACCGGAAAACCTGTGTCTTGTAAAGATTTCTTTCCATCAGAAGATGCAGAAACATTTTCCCCCGAGGTGCGAATGAAAACGTTTCTCAAGCACCCCCAGTTTCTTCCCTGCTTTCTCCCCCAGACGCCAGTGTAGACGGCCGGTATGGACTTTTTTCCAGAGATGAGAAGTCGAAATTTGCACTTTATCGGGAGCGGGTGCACTTTTCCCCCTGGCCCCCCTTTCCTCTGCCTCCAAGATGGTAGGAAAGTTGTCGTTTCGGAGGGCAGAGGAGCGGCTCTCTGGTGTTATGTCCTCGCAGTGCCTGTAGTGGTGCTGTAGGAGGCTGCTGCCTCTTCTTGTGCAGCCCCGGCAGCCCTGCCTTCTTGGCTGGAGAGTATATTCAGGGATTTCCCCTTAATAATCACCGACCCTGGGAGCACTTTTTAGTTTCCAAAATAAAAATATGATCCTCACCCCTCTTGCTTGACAGGGAAAGGCTCTCGCCGGAGCCCAGGGGGGAGCAGTAGCAGCGGCAGCCGAGCTTCCTAGTCCATTGCCAGCGCCTCTCACTCTGATCTGTCAGCCCGGCCGAGGGAAAAGGGGGGAAGGAGAAAAAAAAAAAGCAGCTGAAAGGTAAGCAGAGGCGGCCCCAGGCCCGGCCCACATCCCCGGGCTCCCGTAGGGCGGCGGGCAGGGCCGCGCAGGCAGGGCGGGCGGCGAGCGCGCTTACGTGAGGCCGGGGATCCGCCGGCCCGCGTCAGGCCCCGGGCAGAGAATGAAAGGGTGAGAGGGGCCGGCGCCGGGGTGGCGGGGGCTGGGGGCCGCAGGGCCTGGGGGCGCCCACGGGCGGCGGCGGCGGCGGCGGCAGGCGGGCGGGGGGTCCAGCCGGGCCCCGAGCCGGCCGAGCGGCGCGGCCTGCGCGGGCCCGGGTGGGGGTGTGGGCCGGGGCGGGGGGTTGGGGGGGAGCCGGCTAGGCCTCGGGCCGGCGGGCCCCGCGGCGGCCGCGCCCTGCCCCGGCACCCCGGGCCTCCGCGCGCCCCTTCGGCTCCCCCGGGGCCTCCGGGCGGGACGGCGGCGCTGCGGGGCCCGATCGTGCGCCGGCCGGGAGGCTCCCCCGCGGGGCGGCAGGCCCGGGTTGCCGGGACAGGGGCGTCAGGGCCTAGGAGTGGGGAATGGGCACCCGCCCGGCCCTTCCCCCTGGTCTCTCGCCGACGCCCCCCCACCCTCGATTCCGGTAATAGTTGAATTTATTTATTCCCCTCTGCGCTCTGGGCGGCCAGGCCGGGGCGGGGCGGGCGGCCTGGCGGGCGTGGGGTGGGGTGGAGGGGCGGCGAGGAGTCAGGTGCAGCCGCGGCCCGGAAAGTTTCCTTTTAGGCCCGAATTGGGGGTTGCCCTCCTTTCGGGGAGCCCTGGTCCTAGCGCCCGCGACCCCCGAGGGCGTGGAGGAGAGCACTCGGCTATTTTGCAACTCTTTGCCAGTTCCTGTCCATTGAAGGTACTCCGCCCCTGCACCCCTCGCCCGCGCCCCACCCCACTCCCCCGCGAGCCCTTCCCGGGCTGCAAACTCCTGCCGGTTCCCCAGGAGCCCCCAGGCTGGGGAGAGGGCCCTCTCTGCCCGTTTGGAAAAGTTTTCCAGGGAATTTTCTCAGCTTATTAGTTAGTGACTGGGCTTTTGGTGTGGGAACGGAGGAGGTAAATTCAGGTGGGATTTCTCCTGGGCTGGCTCTCCTAATCGCCTTTTTAGCCTTTGCTCCAGAAACCGGGGGTGTTCATTTCAGATTAAGCACGCCCCCTCCTTTCCTCTCGGACTCCTCCGGGTCTCAAGCCCCCCTTTCCTGGACGGTCCCCGCACAGGGAAAGACGAAGGGAGCGGTGAGGAGATTGTCATTAGCGGGGGTTGGATTTCTGGAGCAGCCCCCAGACGTGGGAGTTTCCTGTCCTATTTGGTCAGCGTCTGGTATATCAGACACACGAACGGAACCCGAGGGGGGAGACCCTGGTTGTCAGAACGCTTGGAAGCATTAAAAATTAGGAGGAGGGAGAGAAGGTGGGCAGGGCAGCTTCTGAAACCAGGTCTACAGTTTAAGGATGAGTGGCTTATTTATTGTGACAATAACTACTTGGATTGATGTGATATTATGTCCGACCCTAGACATCGAAAAATGGGGATTTTTAAGGAAACTTGTTATTGCCACAACTCAGAAGGGTCTGTGGAAGAGCCCTCAGGGAACTGAACGTAGCTGACACAGTGTGGTTTTGGTATTTTTTTTTTCCCCTATGTTTAAACGGGTTCAATTTTAGTTTTATTTTGGTGCCACGAGCTTTGCAAGTTGCAAAAACAAACAAACAAACAAACAAAAAGTAAAAAACTTAAATTTCCAGATCTCGATTTCCTGGTTTTCAGGGATGGGATGTTTCCTGTGGCTACACTTAACCACCTTCTGGTTGTCGTCTAGTATGGAAGTGGAAGTGTTAAATGTCCCCTGCCCCCACTACCAGCCCCTGGTGTGGGCAAAAGTTTGCAAGTTATTTTTCCTCTTTCGTTTTTTGTTTTTTTTTTTCCCCCTTCTTTTTTTAGCGGACCCAGGCCATTATGTTGTGTGTCTGTGTGTGTGTCCTGCCCGGTATCAGGCTGTCGTTCATGGGCAGAGGTGTTCCACATTCTGACCACACAGACCCCCCCCCCCCCCCCCCCAGCACTGTTACCTAGTCAGAAGCTGGCACTTGAGCAGAGCTATGGATCACCCATGACTTGGTCTGACTCCTGTCGGGCGTGGAAGTGACACTCCTCCTATGATTCTTCTGTGTCTTTCTTTTCCTTTTGTCTGCCTAAAATAAAACTCCTGTTTCTCCACAATGATAGATATCCAGCCATTTAGCATTTTACTTAAGGAAAGCTTGATGTTTGAGGCATGGATTTCATACAAAAATGCAAATTACGTTTAATGGTGGTTCAACTTTATCGATTAATTGAAATTGCTTATTGACTTGGACGTTTTCATGTACTTGTGTACTCAGAATTGTTACTTCTATTATAGCTTGCCCTTATTTTTAGAGCATGTTGGATGGAAGAAATCGTTCAGTGAGTCTCTTTTCCTAGAACATTTTAGGATTAAAAAAAAAAATCTTTGCCCCATAATTTGCTAGCTTTAAGGTATATTATCGACTTCACTTTCCCAAGCTTTCAAAAACTGTATGTACAAATCCCAGAGTTTTCTGCTTTTTCCCACCCTGTCCCAAACCTACAGAAATTTCTTAATCTAATTGTGTCATGGGCTACTTTATTCTTGAAGGAGTGGAAGATTTGACACTTTTAAAAGTTGTATTTTATTTGAAACTAATAAGAGTTTCAGGGCAAATATTGAGTTAATTTTAGATTGCTAAGGTAATTAATATATGTTTCACTATTAAATATTTAGTTTCAAAAGTAGGTGTTTATTGTAACTTGTAAGTGAAATAATCGCATCTTATTTCTTCTGAAAGATTGTATAAGGAAATTTGTGTAGGCCCCCACCCCAGCTATTTTCCTCAGTAAATCATATTACTGCTATTTTAGAGAAATGAGATTGTAGTTTATATGGATTTTAAAATTTCAAAGTCAGAGCGTTCAAACATGTCCTGTCAAAAAAAGTGCTGATCCATTCATTCTTACCAGAGATGTTCCCTAAGGGTTAGCCGCTCTCACTGTCCAGGTTTGGAACAGTAGTTCTGGGTAATGAGAGGTCATTTATATCTGAATACAGTTAGCAATAGTCTCAGACTTGTAACACCTCATTTCTCCCCCCACACACCTGGGAACTTGTAAACAATAGATGAATGGGTGAGTCTGGGCTGGAAGCAGCAAATTGTCCCCAAAGCAGATACTCTGCTGCTTTGACAATGGAGTCACATTTAAGTCCATTTAACTTATGCTAATACGACTCTGCTTTGCAAAACAAACAGCAATGGAATCTCCTTCCCACTCCATCAGGTACGGGTCTGTCCCAGAGTCCTCCCTGTGATGGCTAGTTTTAGACAATGCTTCTGGCTTTTTGAGACACTTTCAGAGATAACTAGTGACTAAAGCTTCAAGTTAAAACCTTAGGCCTCTGTTCTTTTTCACCTTGCACTTATTACGCCAGGCTACTTGGTTCTGATTCTTTCCCAGAATGTGATTTGTTTTTGAACAGCTTTTCGGTTAAATTTTAGTTATAGTGTGGTATCCTGCAGTCAGGCACATTTCGACTGGGCTTTGGGTTCTGATCCCAGCTCTTCCACTGGGAGCATTACTTAATGTTTAGTTTCTTTATCTGTAAAACGGAAATAGAACATTTTTTGGCGTAAGGATTAGATGAGATGGCCTATGTGCTTGGCTCTTGGTAGGTGCTCATTAACTATTCTCCTAACCCACCTTAACCTTTTTTTTTTTTTTTAAACCATCTAAATACCATTTCTTCTATTTGTTTGCTTTTTTTCTGACTACAAGTTATTCTAGCTCATATTCACCCCACTCGGCCCTGTCTATCACACTCAGAGGTATAACCACTGTTAACATTTTTGGTTGTGTTTTCTCTCCTTGTGTGATTGGATGTGCACGCAGCTCAATCTTAGGATCTTGCATTTAAGTGTTGTGTAGTTTCGTGTTGGTTAAGTGTTTGGGTTCTGACCTCAGACCGGCCTGGAGTCTCACGTGACTTGGACCAATTGACTTAATTTCATTAAGTCTCGGTTTCTTTTTTTAAAAAAATTTTTTTTTTTCAACGTTTTTTATTTATTTTTGGGACAGAGAGAGACAGAGCATGAACAGGGGAGGGGCAGAGAGAGAGGGAGACACAGAATCGGAAACAGGCTCCAGGCTCCGAGCCATCAGCCCAGAGCCTGACGCGGGGCTTGAACTCACGGACCGCGAGATCGTGACCTGGCTGAAGTCGGACGCTTAACCGACTACGCCACCCAGGCGCCCCAAGTCTCGGTTTCTTCATCTGTGAAAAGGGGTGATAATAATACCTTTATCATAGGGTTGCCGTGACAGTTAAATGAGGAGTTGCGCATAGTTTTTAAAATGGTGCGTGACTTTTATATAACGTTTTCCTCTAAAGATTCTTCGTATTATGGATGTGTTTTCAATGTCAAGAAGCTCTTGGCTCTGTATGTGTTACTAATACTAAGAATTTAATACTGATACTGTATTTGAGTACAGATAGAATATTATAATTGCCTTCGTGGGGCAAATACCTTTTTGTGCCACTGAAAAGTTAGCAGGATTTTCATAGAAGTTTCAGCAGCTTGATGGTGGTCTAGCCGTTGGATTCTGTGAGTTGGCAGATGTAAAGGACTGGTAAGTACTCCAGTGGGCATCGAAAGAGGGTTTACTTCCAGCTGCTCCCTTGAAAGCCTTGTAGTTATCTGCCTGCTTGTGTGTGTGTGTGTGTGTGTGTGTGTGTGTGTGTGGGCTGCAGAGCTTTGAGGAAGTCTGTGACTTTGGTGGGCTCACCTTAGGAGGGTGGGATGTTTACCTGGGGTGATGGTGGAAGTTGCCAGAACCAGTGCTGTTTCATTCATTTACCAGATTAGTTTCCTCTTGGTCACTGTGGCCTTGTAATACTGCAACACATTCTCTGCCCTTGAGGAGTTTTTAGTCTAGGGGTGGGGGGGGGGGTGGGGGGAAAGGCTGACATTTACAACATTAAATGATAAGGGATAGATTAGCCTGGAGGAAGAGAACCTATTTATTCTGGCCTAGGGGTAAGCCTCAAAGAAAAGAAGGACTTTCCAGGGTTTCTAGACTTTTAGGGTTTCTGCTCTAAGCGAATGGGAGGAGTTAGAAAGGCATTCGGAGAGGTGGGACCTGCTTGTAGGAATAAATGCCTGAGGACAAAAGAGTATTCTGTGTTGCAAATTGTAGGAGTTGTAGGAATAGGAATAAATAGTGGGAGGGGGAGAGGTCAGCCTGGTCCGGTCCTTGGGAGTTTAAGTGATGGGCTCCAGAGTTTAGATTGCTTTTACATTCGTGAGCAGACCCTGAAGGGCTTTGGCCAAAGAAATTACTGCGTTTCAGAGGATCTGAGTTGTACAAAGATTGGAGTGAAGGAGAGCAAGACTGGAATAGACCAGAGAGGAAGCTGCTAAGAAGAGATGGAAGGTTTGAACTGAGGCGTTGGGAATGACAGTGGAGATGGAGACAAGTCAGGGGACAGGCTGGTCACAGAGGTAAAGTGGTCTGCATAGGTTGGCCAGATGTCGATTTGGGGATCGTGTCATGGAGATGACAGCTAAAGCTGTAGAAGCAGAAACATTTGGCTTAGTCTGGTTCTGAAGTCTTTTGGGGGGAATCTGATGGACTCTGGATTCTTCTCCAGAAGAATGCATTTAGGTGTGTTTACGATTCGTACATGTGTTTTGAAACTAAACTTGGGATCATAACCTGTAGTCTTGGGGTAGATGTAGAGTGGAAGATAAAACGAGGGGCTGTAGAAATGTTTTGTTTTATTCACTTTATGTAAAATTTGTGACTTTATCACTGCCATTTCATAGATGAGGAAACCGATTTATAAAGTGACTTGCCTGAGGTCACGCATCTCTATTTTAACAATTTAATGGAAAATCTGGATTCTTGCCTTTTGAAAATGCTAAGATTTAGAAACCTTGGGTCTGCATTTATCTCGTTTCTTCCTCTTTTTTTTAATATCACAACAACTTGCTAGAACTGGTTTGAGTCAGCCACCTTTAGAGGAGCAAAGTCCGTCCCCGTCCCACCCTTGTGGCCCATTTAGGTGTTTCACCTTGCATCCATCCCTACAAAATAAGAATAAGAAAGTCTTGGGGAACATTGACAGTTAAGTGTGGGAGCAAGAGAAAGGAATCCACGGAGCTGCCAGAAAGGAGAGCTTTTCAAGAAAGAGAAAGTGGTCAACAGTGTGAAACACTGCAGAGGTTAAGTAAGATAGGGATGGAAAAGTGTATGTGGAATTTAGCAACAAAGAGGCCATTAGTTTCAGGTTCTTAGAACAAAAGAACTTTGAGGACTATAGCTATAACTTAGTTTTTCTTCTGGTCCTGCAATATAGGGTTTCTGTCACAATGGAGCGTGACCGTGGCTTGCATAGGGACTCAGAAGCCTTTGTTGTAAAGGTTTATTAAGTGGAACTCATCAATGCTGCAGCCAAATCAAGCACTGCTCATTGAGTTGATGTTTCGCGTCACGAGAATATCAGGATATAGTGACTCTATAGAACATAGAAAATATTTTTAACACTGGATTTTTAATGTAGATTATATGGTTTATTCTTAGTGGATTCTGTTACTCTAGCTCCAAGAAGGTGGGAGGCCCTGACTTAATGGAGAATTACACTGTACCATTCAGAAAACCACTAGCAGCTGGAGAGTGCATTTTAGCCCTGCAGATTCTAGATTAAAATGATAATACCAATAAACTACTTCTTACTGCTTCTAATAGTAGTTAAGATTAAGTGATTACTATGTGCTGGGTACCATGCTAAGTACGGTTCATGAAATACCTAATTTAATTCTCCTGAAGGACTCAGTGAGGTGCATACTATTATAGTCCTCTCTTTTACTTAGGAGAAAACTGGAACCTAATAACTTGTCCAAGGTCACACACCTAGTACTTAGCAGAACCAGGTTGGAGCACCATCTCTGACATGCGCTAGAGCCGAGGGTACTGACACCTGCCACAGAACTGTCCTTCCCTTTCTAATAAATCAGCCAAGGAATTCAACTAGCTTAAGGGCCATGTTAATTTAAATTCATAATGCAGACTCATTTGTACAGCAAAGTATTTGGCACATAATAGATGTTCAATAAGCATTTATTTGGTTTATTTTCGAGTATTTTAGTTTGAACTTTATGCTGAATATCGTTTATGTTTTGGGGTGATAGGCAATTTTTCTCACTGATCTTTCTCTTCAGATCACATCAGCGGGAAGATTTTCATTTCCGAGTCTTAATTTTACCGCGTTTCACATTGCTGTGTGCGATGTTAGTTTTTTCTTTTTTTCTTTTTTTTTTTTTTTTTAATCAGTATACTTATCTGTTTAGTATCTCACTACCTTTTTGTGCTCCATGAAGTTGAATGAAAACTTACTTCAGGGGTGCCTGGGTGGCTCAGTCGGTTGGGCGTCCGATCTCATAGCTTGTGAGTTCTCATAGCTTGTGAGTCATGATCTCATAGCTTGTGAGTTCGAGCCCCACTTCAGGCTCTGTGCTGACAGCTCAGAGCCTGGAGCCTGCTTCGGATCCTGTGTTTCCCTCTCTCTCTGCCCCTCCCCCACTCACTCTCTCTCTCAAAAGTGAATAAACATTAAAAGATTAAAAAAAAAAACAAACTTCAAAGAAAGCTTAAGGGGCATTTAGGTGACTCGGTTGGTTGAGTGTCTGACTCTTGATTTTGGCCCAGGTCCTGACCCCAGGGTCATGGGATCAGTTCAGGCCCCTCCTCAGGCTGCTTGCTGGGTGTGGAGCCTGCTTAAGATTTTCTCTCTCCCTCTGCCCCTCTCACCCACTCATGCACACGTGCTCGCTCTCTCTCTCAAAAAAAAAACCATCATAACAAAAATAATTTTAAAAAGCATAGCATGGGGAGAAAAGTTTTTTGAGCCTTGAAAGTATAGGACTCAGGGATAAGTAAATTTTTTTTTCATTGTATTAAATATGTTAAGAAAGCTAACATTCTGGGAATTAAAGTGCTCGATTTAAAAAAATTGTAAGGTATGTCTTAAGTCTAGGCTCCTAAAAGGGGCTAAACTATACAATTACAGAGAGCAATTAGGGGAATCTGCTGTGGCAGTGAAATGAACATGCTTCTGAAACATGAGACTCAAAAGAACAGTAATGACATGCAGAGTTTCCGCATGGATGTGGTACAGTGGCAGTCCCAAAGAGAATAATGTTCATATTTTGGTCAGATTGGTTTATGTGTTGCTGTGGGAAGACTGAAAGGGCCATAGGTTGCTTTGTTAAAGGCTTGTCTTTTCTCCCTGCTTAATATCTTCTTCCGCTGTATTTGAAAGAAGAAACTATGGAAAGGAAGTGTTTTCTTTTCCAGTTAAACTCAGCATTATAATATAATATCGAGGAAGATTGTTTGTTTGTTTGTTTGTTTTAAGATTTTATACCTAACCATTATTTCCCACTCTTGAATTCCAGTATGTGGATATGTTTGCTGTTTGCTGTGGAAATACTAATTCTGTGAGACTATTCTCAGTAGTGATTACATTTGCCTTTTAGTAATAAATAACGGCATATATTCTGCTCTCTAGTGTTCAGTTACTTGCATTGTGTTCTTTAAGGGAGCACAGATCCACTTACAGTCAGTCCAATTGGACAAGTTATTTTCACAGCAGAAGATAATATCTACTATTGCTGTCAATAAATTGAGTGTGGTTGGGATTTTTTTTAATCTTTTTCAAGTGATACTGATCATGTGTTAAAAAATAGAGTTTAGGTATAGTTTTTCTTCTTCATGGATTAGACAGTAATAATTTGGTTAAGACCATGTGGACTTTATACGTTTCCTCTCTTTATGTTTTACAACAAATGTTAAGGAGTGAAGGCTATGTGGACTTCACCTTTGGAGTTAGGGGTAAATAATGTCAGTTGTAGGAGGCTACATGTCAAAAATGAAAAAAAAATAGGTTTCTTTTTTTTCTGAGATCTACTTTAGTGCTTTTGTTATGATTTCTTCTTTAATTAAAAACCCATTAAGGTAGAGAAGACCAGATGAAGAGTTGTGTCCAGTTTATAGACAAAGTGATTTTGATATTAAATAGTAATTCATTCAGAAGGAAGCTAGATTTCAAAGCACAGGGCCATTCTCCTCCAACATTCTTTCCTTTTATGGTATATAAAGTGAGTCTGAAGACATTAGGGAATTGGAAATATTAAGTATGAAGATTAAATTGAGCATTTAAAAGAGGGATTTGAAATTGGTGAAGTGTTGATTGTTCAAAACATAGAATGATATAGAGTTGGTTTTTAGTGGAACTTTAAAATATTAAAAATCAAAGAAATGGGAAGAGAAATTGATCACAGGTAGATAGAAAAAAATTAAGGTTAAGTAGAAGTTGTTTCTAAGATGTTGAAATTAAACACCTTTCTGTAATGTCTTAGAGGTCCTTGGCAAGAGCTTTGGCACCTTGTGGTAAATACTGAAGAGGGCAGGTGGGTAGAAGTGAATTCTTTGAGTTAGAAAGAATCTGAATATGGGGTGCATGGGTGGCTCCGTTGGTTAAGTGTTGGCCTCTTGATTTTGCCTCGAGTTCTCTCCTGGTAGTGAGATGGAGCCCTTGTGGGGCTCTGGGCCTAGTGTGGAGCCTGCTTAGGGTGCTCACCACCACGCTGCCCCTCCCCTGCTCGTGGGCAAGCTCTCTTTCTCTCAAAAAAAAAAAAAAGAAAAAAAAAAAGGTTGACTTGGCAAAATTGAAGGCATTCTTACTTTTATTATTTTAAAATGTTTTTTGGGTGTTTTTGGTTTTTGTTTCTTTTTATTTTAGAGGCAGAGCATGCAAGTGCATGGGGGAGGGGCAGAAGGAGAGAGAGAATCTCAAGCAGGCCTCAGGCTCAGCACAGAGCCCTTTGCAGGGGAGCCAGAAGTGGGGCTGGATCCCATGACCCTGGTATCACGACCTGAGCCTAAATCTAGTGTTGGACGCTCTCAAGTGTCCTACCCTCAACCAACTGAGCCACCCAGGTATCCCAGAATAGTGTTAGACTTACAGAAAAATTACAAGGTCACTTTTTTCTTACTTTATTTGTTATTATTATTTTTTATTTATTTATTTATTTATTTATTTTTATTTTTTATTTATTTATTTTTTCAACGTTTTTTATTTATTTTTGGGACAGAGAGAGAGACAGAGCATGAACGGGGGAGGGGCAGAGAGAGAGGGAGACACAGAATCGGAAACAGGCTCCAGGCTCCGAGCCATCAGCCCAGAGCCTGACGCGGGGCTCGAACTCACGGACCGTGAGATCGTGACCTGGCTGAAGTCGGACGCTTAACCGACTGCGCCACCCAGGCGCCCCTGTTATTATTATTTTTTAAATGTTCTATCTGTTTTTGAGAGAGAGAGAGAGCGCAAGCAAGGGAAGGGCAGAGAAAGAGGGAGACACAGATTGGGAAGCAGGCTCCAGGCTCTGAGCTGTAGGCGCAGAGCCTGTGCCCGATGCGGGGCTCAAACCCACGAGCTGTGACATCATGACCTGAGCTGAAGTTGGACACTTAACCGACTGAGCCACCCAGGCGCCCCCTTTCTTACTTATTTTTTAAACATTATTTGCTGAATAGACATTGGGTGCCACTTTATTTATTTATTTTTTTTTTTAATTTTTTTTTTCAACGTTTTTTTTTATTTATTTTTGAGACAGAGAGAGACAGAGCATGAACGGGGGAGGGGCAGAGAGAGAGGGAGACACAGAATCGGAAACAGCCTCCAGGCTCCGAGCCATCAGCCCAGAGCCCGACGCGGGGCTCGAACTCACGGACTGCGAGATCATGACCTGGCTGAAGTCGGACGCTTAACCGACTGCGCCACCCAGGCGCCCCATGGGTGCCACTTTATATGATATCTATTTGATGTTACTTCATAAAAACTTTAAAGTTTCTGAATTTTTTTTAAGGTTTATTTTTGAGAGAGAGAGAGACAGCCAGCACGAGTGGGGGAGGGGCAGAGAGAGAGGGAGACAGAATCTGAAGCAGGCTCCAGGCTCTAAGCTGTCAGCACAGAGCCCTACGTGGGGCTCGAACTCATAGACTGTGAGATCATGACCTGAGCAAAAGTTGGACTTTTAACCAACTGAGCCACCCAGGCACCCCTAAAGTTTCTAAATTATACTAACTTTCTCTTGGTATATGACTGTGGCTATTAGAAATTACTGTATAGACTGTCCGAAGTGCCAGTTTAGTGATTTTAAATTACTTAATGATCCCTGGGTGAATTGTAACCTCTGTTTTAGGTAGACCACCTGGAATTAAGAATTACTGTCACAGGGGCGCCTGGGTGGCGCAGTCGGTTAAGCGTCCGACTTCAACCAGGTCACGATCTCGCGGTCCGTGAGTTCGAGCCCCGCGTCAGGCTCTGGGTTGATGGCTCGGAGCCTGGAGCCTGTTTCCGATTCTGTGTCTCCCTCTCTCTCTGCCCCTTCCCCGTTCATGCTCTGTCTCTCTCTGTCCCAAAAATAAATAAAAAACGTTGAAAAAAAAAAAATTAAAAAAAAAAAAGAATTACTGTCACAGAAGCTATTTATGTAAGCGGCACCTATTTATTGAGCACCTGTTAACTTCTGGGCACTGTGCTAGGCCCTGGGATATAATGATGAACAGCAAATGGTTTGTCCATCTGGGAACTTATTTTTTAGGAGAGAAGACAGCAGAATAGGCAGTTACAGTGGAATGTGATGATCACTGAAACAGGGAAATGCATGGAATAAATACCTCAGAGGAGCATGTACCTAACCCAGCCTTTGTGAATCTGTAGGTGGCCATGACTAAACTGGCTTCTGAAGGATTGGACTAGGTCTGGCCCCGGATGGGAGCATGAACAGGGAAGATGTCCACTGCTCTAGACAGAGGGAGCAGCTTCTTAGATTTGATGAGACTAGAGGAGCCTGGGCCGCTCAGCTGTCATGAGGGCCTCCAATTGTACATTTCCTTTTGAATGCATCTTGTCTCATAGGCGATATCATCTAAAGGCAAAAATTATGTCTTTTTTCTAAATTTAGGTTTTTATCTTAATTCCATTTAGTTAACACAGTGTTATATTAGTTAAAAATTGTGTCTTTTACTATTTTCCACAGCTTCTGAGAAAATGATGAACTTTTCACAAGTGATTAGTAAATACTTGCCATTAAAGCTAGAGTCATGTGGATTTCACATAGTGAAATGAATTGAATCAACTTTATTAACCATTTATTTTTAAATAAATACAGTTTATTTATTTTGAGAGAGAGAGAGAGAGAGAGAGAGAGAGAAAGAGAGAATCCCAAGCAGGCTCTGCACTGAGAGTGCAGAACCCAATCAATGCAGGGCTTGAACTCCCAAACCATGAGATCATGACCTGAGCCAAGGTTGGATACTTAACTGACTGAGCCACCCAGGCGCCCCAAGTTTATTAACTTTTTAAATAGCATATTGATTCTTTAAAATAAAAAATAATTGATTACAGAAGCAATGGATTTCTTACAAAAAATTGGGTAATACATTTGTTTTATGATTTTGGTTTTATTTTGATATATTTTACCGTACAGAATTTTAAAATATAAAGAGTACTGACATCTTTGTTCTCTTCAAACCAACTAGAAGTAACAAGGAGCATGAGAAACAAAAGCAACTCATTCTTTGGTAACTAACAAAACCTTATAACCAGAATAAGTGAATGAGTGCTGGTAAGTGCAGTGAAAATGGAGTCAAGGTAAGAGCATGCCGGGAGAGCGTGAACTCAGGGAAAGTGAGGATGCAGCTTTCTCCCAAATAGCTGACACACCTTGGGAGCAAAACCAATAACCTGCATATGTGGAATGGCAGAGTTGGTATGTACATTGGGCTCCCTGAATGGCCAGAGGGAGGGCTGAATTACGGACTGCAGTGATACTGTTTTTGCGAGAAGTTTAGAGTAGAGGAGAAACTGGAAGCACATATCCTTACAGCTGCTGATCTTGGTCCACTGAAGAGAAATGAAGCCTGCATTATCATCCCCTGAAAATCTATGGCCTTTGGGCCTCTGAGCTGGGGAGACAAGTTCAGCATTGAGTCAAGCTTCGAGGGAAGAGTGTTGGTGATAATCATTTCCAGAAAGAGCCCAGCAAGTGAAAATTAGGAACATAGTTCCCTATGGTGACAGGTGGTGTGTGGAGTTGGGGGTGAGATGGCTTCTCTGAAGCAGGAGTTTAAAGAGGAGACAAAGCTCAAGAAATCAATGATAAGACAACGGGAAGAGGTAAGAGTGAGCTGATAGAACAGGTTACAAAAGAGAAAATATATACGTAGTTATTATAGAAATGAAGGTCACTTTCAAAGCAGCAGATAATTCTTGTTGGGAATAATGGAGGTAAGCTTGAGAGATTTGAGCAATCCAAAATGGAAAAAGTAAAAGGGAGTGATAGATACGGAGCACGGTAAATCTAACATACCAATAATTGATAACCCCTGAAGAATAGAATCATTGAAGCAGAAAGAACTTATCAAGACGTTAAGGAAGAGTTTCCCCTAATAAAAGACTTGAAATTCTAGAATGGTTTCTAATCTTTAAATGTAAAGACTTATTATTAAGTCAAAATGGAAAAAAAAAATACACAAGGTCACTAGACAAAAAAAATATGACCCAGGAATTTTATGTCCAGGTAAGCTATCGTGTAAGCATAATATCAATTGACACATATTTCCGAACAGAAAAAGCACAGCGTAGTTCTCCTAAGTCAGCCCTGCAGGGTGCAGGGCAAGGCTGGAGAAGGGAGGTGACTGTATTATAAACTACTGAATTAATAGATGAATTGAACACTAAGTTAAAAGGATTAGTGATTACCATTAAATAAATGTAAGTGTAAATATTATAATGTTATAAACTATGGCAGTACGGAAATATAAGGGAAAAATTGGAGATTGGGTAGTTACAAAATGAAAATAGAGAAGACTACGGTATATAATATATATAACATGCAAAATATGTGTTAATCAACTGTTTAATGTTATTAGTAAGACTTCCAGTCAACAGTAGGCTATTAGTAAGTTTTTGGGAAGTCAAAAGTTATATATAGATTTTTGACTGTGTAGGGTGTTGGTGCACCTAACTCTCACATTATTCAGAGGGTCAATCATATACCAATTTCTTTTCTTAGTGTGGAGTGAAGAGATGTTATCTAAAGGACACAGACTATAAATCTTCCAGGAAAACAGACTATATAGTGAAATTTTTAATAAAAAATTAGGGCGCCTCGGTGGCTCAGTCGGTTGAGCGGCCGACTTCGGCTCAGGTCGTGATCTCGTGGTCCGTGAGTTCGAGCCCCACGTCAGGCTCTGTGCTGACAGCTCAGAGCCTGGAGCCTGTTTCCGATTCTGTGTCTCCCTCTCTCTGACCCTCCCCCGTTCATGCTCTGTCTCTCTCTGTCTCAAAAATAAATAAACGTTAAAAAAAATTAAAAAAAAAAATAAAAGCTAAAAGCAATACAAAAAAATAAAATTAGGACAAACTATTTGTCATGTAAATAAATATAAAATTATAAATTAGATACTCATTTATTAGAAGAAAATGACAGATTGGGACAAAAAAGTTATATCCATTAAGAGATGCATCTGAAAAGGGACCAGCAAGTAATATTTTAGAGATTGATTTAGTGAGTTTTTTATGTGTCATGACCATACGATCTCTTTTGTAACTACTCAGCTCTATTACGATGTGAAGGCAGCCATAGACACCATGTAAAATGAATGAACAGGACAGTGTTCCAGTAAAACTATTTACAAAAACAGGTAGTGGGCCAAATTTGTCCTTTAAGCCAGTTTGCTGACCCATGATCTAAAACTGTGCTTGAGAAAACTTAAAAGTAAAAGGTAATAGCATGATATACGGAATAGCAAACAGCACACCATGGAAACAATGAATACTTTTTCAAACATACCTATTACAGCCCAGAGAAAATATCAGTCAAATCCAAAAAGCAGAGATATATCCATATTCTCCTTATTCTTATAGAACTAAAGCAAAGGAAAGCATAAAACTCTGCCAGCTGAGACAATTAAACAACTCTTGGGCTAAAGGAAAAATTGAAAAATCAAATCCGAATCAACTAGTAATACCAATCATCAGAATTCTGTGTGTTCTTACGGAATATGGCTAAAGTCGTACTCAGCGGAAAATTCATAGATATAAGTAAATTACTAAAGAAAAGAATGATAGAGGAGAAGAATTCATCCCAAGAAGTTACAAAATAATAATAATAAAATGGAAAGAAAGCAGAAAGGAGGTATTAGCAAATATAAAAGCAGAAATTGATGTATTTAGAAAACATACTTAGAGGTATTAATAAATCTAAGAGATTTGAACCTTTCTTTTAAGATGTCGGTAACAGTTTTAAACAGATAAACCCCCATTGAGCCTAATCATGAGCAAAGGGAGAAAGCACGAGTCACCTGTGTATGAACAGACGCAGAGTAAGAGAATGCATCACGGATATTTAGGAAATTAAATGTAAGTGGTCTTATTGCTAAATTGCATGCAGGTAAGTATGAAAACCTGATCTACACAAAAAAGCACGAGGCCCAGGCATCCTTCTAAGAAACATAACTGCAGTGCTTTTTAACTTGTTCTAGTACATAGGAAAAGAGATTTTCTAAGTTATTTTTTGAAATATTATTTTGATACCAAATTCTGAAAAAGCACACAAAAACTAAACACTAGACTAGTCGCAAATTACAAAAATCCTAAAAATTCGCAAGTGTGATTTAGTGACGCATTAAAAGAATAATACGTGATGACCAAGTTGCCTTCATCCCAGGATGAAGTATCAGGAAATCAGGAAATACTAAATACATCACTAATGGGAAATACTAAGTGTCGTGTTTTTAGAAGTATAAAAGAGAAAAATGATTTTCTCTTGAGAAGCTGAAAAAGAATTTGGTAAAATTAACTATCAGTTCTGAGTTTATTTTAAAAAAGAAACAACTCTTTATTTGTTTTTTAATGTTTATTTTTGAGAGACAGAGCATGAGCAGGGGAGGGGCAGAGGAAGGAGGAGACACAGAATCTGAAGCAGGGTCCAGGCTCTGAGCTGTCAGCACAGAGCCCAACGCAGGGCTCATCATGACCTTAGCACAAGTCGGACACTCAACCGACTGAGCCACCCAGGTGCCCCTAAACAACTCTTAATAGGAATTACTTGATACTTCTTAACATGATAGGAAATATGTCTTATAAAAAGTTTGCATTATTCCTACTGTTGACGGTAAGCAATTCTCATTTAACGGGAGTAACAGTTGTTGCCATTATTATTAGCATCATTCCAGCAGTTCTAGCCAATTCAAATAGAGAAAAAAAGATGTATAAAAATTGGAAAGAAAGGGGAAATCATCAATCTACACAGATGTGATTGTTAACCTAGAATATGTCTTAAAAGTGAAGGTGGTCCATCATATCCCTCCATCCCTGCCCTCAGTCTTGTTCTATTATTTATTAAAATTTTTTTAAATGTTTATTTATTTTTGAGAGAGACAGAGACAGAATGCGAGTGGGTTAGGGGCAGAGAGAGAGGGAGACACAGAATCTGAAGCAGGCTCCAGGCTCTGAGCTGTCAGCACAGAGCCCAACACGGGGCTCGAACTCACAAGCTCTGAGATCATGACCTGAGCTGAAGTTGGCCGCTCAACCGACTGAGCCACCCAGGTGCCCTTTCTTTCTATTATTTATAAAATATTCTCATGCAGCTAGATATATTGGCTGCTTTTTCACAATGGCAATCAAATTAGTTCTATAAATTACTTTTTTCACTTATATCCAGTGTATTTTCCCCCTGAAGTTCACAGAGGTTTACTTGAACTAATTTATGAAATATTTATGTTGACCAGGTGGATGAGCAAGCCAAAGAGAGTATAAAAATGAAACAGCATGAGTTTGCTTTGAAATATTTCCTGTCCTGAACATCTAGACCTTTAGGACAGTTAAATTAAATTTTTTAATACAACTTTTCCTTGTATCCTAATAAAGTGAAAAGGGAAAGTTCTTATTTAAAAAATTTTTTTTAAAGTTTTTATTTTATTTATTTTTGAGAGAGAGCAGGGGAAGGACAGCGAATTTCAAGCAGGCTCTGCACTGTCAGTGCAGTGCTTCACGTTGGGCTCGAACTCCCGAAGAGTGAGATCAGGACTTGAACCGAAACCAAGAGCCAGACATTTAACTGATTGAGCCACCCAGGGACCTCTTGACATTTTTTTAAGGTTTATTTATTTATTCTGAGAGAGAGCCAGCATGAGTGGGGGAGGGGTAGAGAGAGGGGATGAGAGAGAATCCTAAGCAGGTTCCCCACTGTCGGTGCAGAGGCCTTCGTGGGGGCTCCAGCAAACAATCCAGGAGACACATGACCTTAGCTGAAAGCAAGGGTTGGTCCCTCAACTGACTGAGCCACCCAGGCTCCCCAAAGCATTGACATTTTTAAATTTTATTTTATTTTTTATTTTTTAAAATTTACATCCAGATTAGCATATAGTGCAACAGTGATTTCAGGAGTAGATTCCTTAGTGCCCCTTCCCCATTTAGCCCATCCCCCTCCCATGACCCCTCCAGTAACCCTCAGTTTGTTCTCCGTATTTATGAGTCTCTTCTGTTTTGTCCCCTTCTGTTTTTATTTTTGTTTCACTTCCCTTAGGTTCATCTGTTTTGTCTTTTAAAGTCCTCATATGAGTGAAGTCATATTTGTCTTTGACTAATTTCACTTAGCATAATACCCTCCAGTTCCATCCACATAGTTGCAAATGGCAAGATTTCATTCTTTTTGATTGCCGAGTAATACTCCATTGTATATATATATACCACGTCTTCTTTATTCATTCATCCATCGTTGGCCATTTGGGCTCTTTCCATACTTTGGCTATTGTTGATAGTGCTGCTATAAACATGGGGGTGCATGTGTCCCTTTGAAACAGCACACCTGTATCCCGGGGATAAATGCCTAGTAGTGCAACTGCTGGGTCATAGGTAGTTCTATTTTTAGTTTTTTGAGGAACCCCCATACTGTTTTCCAGAGTGGCTGCACCAGCTGGCATCCCCACCAACAATGCAAAAGAGATCTTTCTCCGCATCCTTGCCAACATCTGTCGTTGCCTGAGTTGTTAATGTTGCCATTTTGACAGGTGTAAGGTGGTATCTCATTGTGGGTTTGATTTGTAGTTCCCTGATGATGAGTGATGCTGAGCATTTTTTCATGTGTCAGTTGGCCATCTGGATGTCTTCTTGGGAGAGCATTGACATTTTTTTTTGTTTTAAGTTTGTTTATTTTGAGAGAAAGAGCCAGTGGGGGAGGGGCAGGGAGAGAGGGAGAGAATTCCAAGCAGGCTTGAACTCACAACCTATGAGATCATGACCTGGGCCGGAGTTGGAAGCTTAACCAACTGAGCCACACAGGTGCCCCAGCATTGACATTTTTTAATAACTCCTATTTGTTCAGTGCTTGATACTTGGTGGGTTGTGTGCTCTGTTATCTACTTGATCCTTAGAGCAACGTGATGGTAACATAGCTACTACTATTAACCCCTATTTTGCATATGAGAAAACTGAGCTTTTATTATTTGTTCAAGGTAACACCGAAAGTAGCAGATTTTGGCAAACCTGTCTTCTGAGTCCTTTAAGTATTTATGTATCTTGTCATTTATTGGTGTAAGGAATTTCCTATTCAGTTTTGTAAAGAAGAGAGTATTTCTTGAGTTTTTCTGTAGCTAGGATCCGAGCTATTTCATCAGCCATCTGGGTGACTTTTGGATTCTGGAGAAAGTGTTAGACCACATCAGCCCACATACAGTCCTGACTTGACAAATCAGTTGATTCAGTTTCATTGTAGACTATATGGAGTTACAATACGTAAATGTTCCTGTTGGACATTTTGTGTGTAGAGAGGTAGTGGGCATTATGTGATTTCTAACTTGCATTTTGTTACTAAAACTCCAGAATCTTAGAAGTCATGATTCTTAGACTATTTAGTGTAGTTGGGAGCAGCATTTATGGATAGCAGTGCACTGAATGGTAGCAGTGTATTGGGTGAAGAGCCTTTGGGCTCAAGAAGTTTATAGTTTGGATGGGATAAATGTGGGAAATATTACAGGGAAAATGACTTTTAAAATAGGAATTGCTTCCTTTTTTTTTTTTGTATTTCATAGGAACATTTGTTGCAAATTGCCAAATATTTTGCCAACATATCAAAAAATGTTGAATTTCTGAGCGAAGTTTTAGGTCTGTAGGTTCATTCTACTGGTATTGTGGAAAGATCTGGGCTCTGAAAACAGATGTAGCAATCAGCCACCAGTAATGAAATAAAAAAGACCTGCCACCTTATGACATCTGTTTATGACATTTGTAACTTTGAGGTACTTACAACACTTAACCAGAGTAAAAGTTATTTAGTTCAATTTGGAGGGATAAGGTAACTTGATATTTTATCATGTCTCTTATTATTTGAATTTAATGTCGGGATGATGGATTACGATGAAGAATCCATCCCATTAGGAAGGGTGATATCCTAGAATTGCACTTCCCAGGTGAGCAAGCTTTTCATGTTCCTGTTTGTTAACTAGGCCTTTTGATATTTTTGTAGACAATCTGCTTCATCTTGATTCTGCAGCATTCCAAACTGTGGTATCCTTGGGGTTCTCTTAACATTGCTATGGTGCAGAAGATTTAAAATCAGGTATGGCTGTGGGGCCAGAAGTCCCTCAGTGAAATTCTCAACTTAAATCTGCCTTATACTCTCTGATTTATCATTTGGGTTTCTTTTTTTGTGGTGGTCTTTTAGCTGATGTTCACAAGGAATAGAGTCACGTGATGTATGAAGGGAAACATATACACTTCTCTGAGGTTGACAATAAGCCCTTGTGCTCATATAGCCCCAAACTGTGCAAGCAGCGGCGACTCAACGGCTACGCTTTCTGTATCAGACACGTTCTGGAGGACAAGACTGCCCCCTTCAAGCAATGTGAATATGTGGCCAAATATAACAGCCAACGCTGCACCAACCCAATCCCCAAATCAGAGGATCGTAGGTAAGAGCTAATAGTGGGAATCCATCTTTGATTTAATTCGTAGGCTTGGAATTTTTCTTGTCTGTTTTTTTCTTAATGTGGTGAATTTAAACATTGAGTTCCAGGGGTAATCTAAGTAAACCTTGGAATGCTTCTAAAGATGAGAGATGGCAGTTTTTAAAAAATGGGGTAGTAAACTTGGGGAATTATTTGAAAAGTATGTTTGAGTGTTTTTATTGATGCAATAGACTTTAAAAGAATTTTTCCCTCAGTTGTTGCTTGTGTTTGGTTTGCAGTCCTACAAAGTAAGTCCTGATTTTGATAGAAATCTGCTTAAACAACAGAAATTATAGGAACTACTTAGGTGTTGTAATTAACAATAATAATTTTGGAATTTTAAAATCTGTGCTTCAAAGGTAGCAAAGGGTATGTACTTCTTGAAAATTAATGAAAAGAATGATTAGTTGAATTAGATTTATTTTCTATCAGACTTCTAAGCAGTGTTTGGCATTGTTTTATAATGTTGCCTCTTTTGGTTAAAAGAGTTCCATATAAAGTATGTTTACTATAATTGAGAAATGATATTTTCATTAGTATGAGTAGGCTGTATCGCTAGGATTGTGAATTTTTACCTGGCTGAATTAAACATGGAGGTGTTTTTAGATGAGTCTTATGATGGTTATTCATCATTCATATTCTTAGGAAAATGCACACTATTTCCCACATAATCTCTTTTTTTTCCTCTTATAGCCTCTTTTTCA
The DNA here is from genome assembly GCF_028018385.1 of Neofelis nebulosa. Classification (NCBI taxonomy): domain Eukaryota; kingdom Metazoa; phylum Chordata; class Mammalia; order Carnivora; family Felidae; genus Neofelis; species Neofelis nebulosa. The sequence continues at coordinate 30,159,643 of NC_080783.1, forward strand.
TGTTTCTCTTTCTTCACTTCTCCAGAAACCATGTGGATCATTGCAGGATGTCACAGGGAGATAACACGATTATTTTCCCAAAAGTTTCAAATACTTGTTATCTTTAGGTAGAAAATGTGAACTTTTTACTTCTGTCTTTAAAATATGTATGTATGTGTGTGTGTGTGTGTGTGTGTGTGTGTGTGTGTGTATGTATATATATACATACACACACACACATATATATATGTATATGTACATATATATATGTATATGTACATATATATATGTATATGTACATATATATACACACATGTATATACATATATACACACACACACATATATATACATTTATATATATATATATATATATCCTTGTTCCTATACATAAGCAATTGTCACCTGCATACATTGGTTGAAAAGAAACCATGTATTTTATATGTCATGGTGAACAATTTTTACACTTTCAGGATGAAATAGATAATTTGTGTTGATAGAGCCCTCACCAGAATGAGTATAGCACCATGTGGTGATTTGGGAATACTCTCTGAGAATTTCTAATGAGCACTTAAAGCTTCATATTACAATACCTGAAAATTTGAAGCAGCTGCTCAGGGAGACAAGGAATAAAATTTTAATCTCAGATGAGAAAGGGACCACTGTTCCTGGCTAACCATATGGGTCCAGTTGGTTTTAGCAGACTTAACATGCCCATTTCTTCTTACCCCTGCCCTTTTTTAACTTGAAGAATTGATGAACTTGGATTAATTTACTTCAAGCTCCACTATAAACACAGCTATAATTTTTGTCTTTTTTTTTTTTTTTAGTTTATTTATTTATTTAAGTAATCTCTATATCTAATGTGGGGCTTGAACTCACAACCCCGAGATCAAGAGTCACATGCTCTTCTGACTGAGCCAGATAGGCACCCCTGTAGTTTTGTCAGCTTATCACAGTTACAGTTGTCCACTGTGGCTTTTTTCCTCCCCTTCATTTCAGCAGAAGCAAGTAGGTAAAGAAATTTCTACTAGCTAGCAGTAAGAAGTAAAGCAAGAGTAGCTCTGAATTTCTCCCAGATATTAATTCTCTCAATCCTAGGTCTTCACCTTGATATTTTAAGTAATTTCCTCTTTTTAGAACAAGAAGGGGAAGGACTCTGTGTGTTGCTATGTCAAAAGAAGCAATACTTAAGTACTTACTAAACTGCATATATTTTTTCAAAATTGGTTCAAACCAATGCAAATGGGATCAATATTTTTATTATTTGTAGCATTTGGAATAGATTAAAGTAGACATTAGCTAGCAGGAGGTAATATTTTTCTTATTACCTCAAATCCAGGTTGAGGGGCGCCTGGGTGGCTCAGTCGGTTAAGTGTCAGACTTTGGCTGAGGTCATGATCTCATTCGGGAGTTTGAGCCCCGCCTTGGGCTCTCTCCTGTCAGCCCAGAGCCCACTTCTGATCCTCTGTCTCCCTCTCTGCCTCTCTCCAGCTCATGCACACTCACTCTTTCAAAATAAATAAATAAACTTAAAAAAAAAAAAATCCAGGTTGAATTCATATAAGGTCTAAACATGTATATAAATATTGATAGTTACAACTACACTCTATGATATGATATAGTGTAGAAGAGATTGAGATTCTTTTGAAAATAAGCTTTCCTTAGTTTTTTATTTTATTTATTTATTTATTTATTTTAAAAAAAAAAAATTTTTTTTCAACGTTTTTTATTTATTTTTGGGACAGAGAGAGACAGAGCATGAACGGGGGAGGGGCAGAGAGAGAGGGAGACACAGAATCGGAAACAGGCTCCAGGCTCCGAGCCATCAGCCCAGAGCCCGACGCGGGGCTCGAACTCACGGACTGCGAGATCGTGACCTGGCTGAAGTCGGACGCTTAACTGACTGCGCCACCCAGGCGCCCCAAGTTTTTTATTTTTTTTAAATTCAAGTTAGTGAACATACAGTGTGGTATTGGTTTCTGGAGTAGAACCCAGTGATTCATCACTTCCATAGGACACCCAGTGCTCATCCCAACAAAGCTTTCATTATTGTTAATGCAGTTCTTCTTTGGACACTTAGGAATTTGAGGTGGTTTTATGTATTATTTTAGAAAACAAATTCCTGAGGCCTTCCCCCCCCCCACCCCCCGCCCTTGAGGACTCTTAGTTGATAAAATTATCTGACTGGTAGTCAGCTAAAGGAAGGTTCTCAATATCTGGTGTCTAACTTATCTGGTATGTATTATAAATGCTAACTTATGGGATTCTACCTTTTTGAAGTAGAATAATGTTATGTTCAGTAGAAGTACTGGTATAATTAAAAAGTAAAGTTAATTTCCTAATATACTTAAAGTTGGGAAGCTAAGGCTTATCACTGTTACCTTGGTGTCTCAGAGGTAAGTGGTTATATTAAGTTGGTTATTTTATATAATATTTTAAATTTGTTTGCTATAATTTTATACGTTTTAGTAGTATAATTTGCCAAGAAATTTTTTGTTTCTTGTATGTTTACTCTTTTCTTTCTTTTTTTTTTTTTTTAATTTTTTTTAACGTTTATTCATTTTTTGAGAGACAGCACAAGCAGGGGAGGGGCCGAGAGAGGGGGAGACATAGAATCCGAAGTAGGCTCCAGGCTCTGCGCTGTCAGCACAGAGCCCGACGCGGGGCTTGAACTCATGAAACGCGAGATCATGACCTGAGCCGAAGTTGGACGCTTAACCGACTTGAGCCACCCAGGCACCCTGATGTTTACTCTTTTCTAAAACAGCTTAGTTAAGATATAATTCACATCCCATACAATTCATGCACTTGAAGTATTCAATTCAGTATTTTTTAGGATATTTACAGGGTTGTACCACTATCATCATAGTCCAATTTTACATTTTCCTCCCCTCGAACCCCTTAGCAGTGTCTTCCCTGTTCATATTTGTACACTTTTAAGCACCGATCATAACTAAGGAAGCTGTTGTAATTCTAGCTATGAAAATTTTTCCCTTTTAGAAGAGGAACTATTTTTACAAATTCAGACTCTGTGTTGTGGTGATGCTGACAGAGTGGCTGGAGCAGGAGTTGAGGGTGAGGTCGAGGAAGGACTGTACAGGCAGATCAGCCTCTGCCATGTTATGTGAGGTGGCGCATAGCGGGCTCAGTTACCAGTTCAGGCTGCCTGTGTGTAATGAGCAGAAAAATTAGATTTCCAAATTAAAAAAATATTATTCTCCTCACTAACCCTTTTGTTAATTTGAAAATGACTTGACAACGACAACAGAAATCATTTATTCTTTATTGGGAAGTTTGGTTAATGTGGTTATCCCTGAAACTTTTTTCCTTGTTGGCCACAGCTTTATGAATCTATTCTGGTTAAGGTATATGTGAGACCTAGCCCAAACTTGTTAGGTGTGTAGATTCTCTTTACTGTCCAGAAAGCTTTCTTAATAGTCCTATTAAAATTGAGAAGTGCCTCTGATAGATTTATGTATAAAGCCAATGAAACCATGTCTCCTGATTATTTGGTGAATCTGTATTTTTAATAACTACTTAAAAATTTGTTTCATGGGCACCTGGGTGGCTCAGTCAGTTAAGCATTTGACTTTGGCTCAGGTCATGATCTCACCGTTCATGGGTTCAAGCCCCAAATCACACCCTGCACTATAGCATAGCCTGCTTCGGATCCTGTCTACCTCTCTCTCTGCCCCTCCTTCGCTCGTGCACTCTTTCTCTCAAAAATAAATAAACGTTAAAAACAATTAAAATTTGTTTGATGCAGCCCAATGAGTTTGAGGACTGACGTTAATTATTTACTTTAGTGCCTTTTCCCCCAAAACTGTGTCCGATGGAGATAACACAGGTGGGCTACAGTCAAAACAGATGCCATTTTCGAATAAGTTAGGGAAACACTGTCAGATGGGTACATCTCCACCTCGAAGCATAATGCACATTATCATACAAAATGCTGTGAGAAGTTGTTCATCAGAAACAAACAACAAAATCGTTGTCTAATTCTGTTTAAGCCAGTATTTTCCAAATTTATTTAAGCATGGAATACTCTTTAAAGCATACTTGTTAACCTACTCTGAATTGCTTAAGGAATACCAGTTTGGAAAACACTGCTTTTCTAGTGGCGAAAAGCCTCCATAGGTTTTCAGTGTGGTTTATTGGAGCAACATGCATTCTACTTTCTTATTACGTAGAAGGATTCTGTCCTTTTTTAGTATTTTTAAAATACCATTCACATTACAAAAGTAGCCTCGTGTCGAAGACCTACTAAGAGTCTTTCTGAGCTTTGATAATCTGTTCAGGTCTCCACTCTGACACTTTCCAGATGTGGGGTTTGGGGCAAGTTATTTGATTTCCATCAGGTTTAGCTTCCTCATCTGTATACAGGGCATTATTTTAGTATTTACTGCAGGTAGAAACATGTACTCCTCTCTCTCGCTGTTGAGGAACTCCTTTCATCTGTAGTCCCACTAATTAGTTTTAATTTACTTTTTCCTTCTCTTCTGTATTCTCTTCTTTCTCTCTTACTGTGTGTGTGTGTGTGTGTGTGTGTGTGTGTGTGTGTGTGTGTGTAGAATACACTGTAGACACTCCCATTATTAGGGGCTATGTCATAAGATCTTTGTGACTACAAATATTTGAAAATATACATACATACATATTTCTGCATAGGAGAGTTTTAAGTGATCCTTTAGACTCATTACTTTGTATGCTATGAATACAAAATAAAATAACAAAGCAGAGCCAGAAGCAATAGCCAGATGGTTATCCGGGGCCACTCACTATTTGAATGACTTGCTTCTGTCCTGCAGCCGCTGCACATACACAGTTCACATATTTGCTTCAGGAAAATGGCAGACTTGGAGGATTGCTTGAGAGTAGCGGCAGTTGTTTACATTAAATCCACCAATGCCAAGAGTTAAGACAGTCATGAATTTATAACATATTAGGCAGGAGTCACATTTTATACCATGTCATTCTATATTCTCCTTTTCTTACTCTGTATATCATAAACCTTTCCCCCTTCTGTGTGTGTGTTTTTAAAGGTACTGCAACAGCCACTTGCAGGTACTTGGCTTTATCCCGAAAAAAGAGAGGAAGAAAAAGAATGATCCTATAGATGAGGTAAAGGTCAGGCACCAGATGGATACCATGGCTTTCAGCCTGACGGTGCCCACGCTGGCCTTGAAGATGCCCAATGGACTGGATGGAATGTCCCTCTCTCCGCCCGGGGCTAGGGTCCCTCTCCACTACCTGGAAACCGAGTTGGAAGACCCGTTTGCTTTCAACGAGGAAGATGATGACCTAAAGAAAGGGGCAACTGTGAGAAAGAAGTTGCAGAGCAAGTTGGCCCAGAATCGGCAGCGCCAGAGAGAGACCGAGATTTTAAAAGTTCGACAAGAGCACTTTAGTCCCCCTCCTGCACCTTCACAGCAGCAGCCCCCGCAGCAGCACCCCCACCCGTCACCCTCCCCCACTTCTTTAAAACCTCCGGCGCCGCCGCCACCGCAGGGTTTCGTCTGCAAGTCCCCTCCACCTCCGAACACCAGCCTACCACTGCAGGGAGTGGCCCCCACCACACACACTATAGCACAAGCAAGGCAGTCGTCTCACAAGAGGCCGCTGCCCCTCCTGCCCTCCGGCAGGGCGCCCGCCGCGGACCCGCCCAGCACTGATCGGGTCCTTATGAAAGCCACAGCCTTCTCTCCACACTTCTCCTGCATCAGCCGACTGCAGAGACTGGTGAGACTGTGCACCCAGAAACATCAGCTGGACACCGATCTGTTCCCCCATCTAGGTGAGTTCTCTCTTGTGCCAGATCGTGCCCGCGTGACGGGAACAAAATGTGCCCTTTCCCGCGAGGCCGCGTGCCCACGGCCGCCCCGCGTGCGATGGGGGTGGAGGGCACCGGGGCGGGGGTCCGCTGCGGGGCGCCATGTTTAGGCAGGCCTTGGTAAAGGAAACCTCCCTGGTGCACAGGATGCGGAAGCCGCAGTTGGGAAGTGTAGAATCCCATCACAGCTTCTGGTTAGTGGTCGTAGCGGCGGTATTAAAAGGCGGTTGTTGTGTTTGGCAGTTCTGTGCCTCTGCCAGCTCAGCACCTGTGTCTGATGAGGTTTTCGACATGTCTTATCACAGGACTTTGGAATAACGATAGCATTGTTAATATCTGCCGACAGTTAAAAAAAAGAAAAACTTGTTAAAAAAATTCCCAAAGCAATATCTGTTGATAATTTAAAAGTGGAAAAAAAAAATACAGCTAAAACTTTAATGTAGTCAAATGTCTGTCTTTATTGCTTCTGAATTTTCTTGCTCAAGAAAATCTCTCTGATCCCAAGTTTATACAGATACTTTATATTTTGTTATCGATAGCTTGTTTTTGATTATTTAAACTTTTTTTTAAGTTTATTTATTTACTTTTGAGAGAGAAAGCCCATGTGCACGAGCAGGGGAGGGTTAGAGAGAGGGAGAGAGAGAATCCTAAGCAGGTGAACCTCGATCGTGACCTGAGCTGAAATCAAGAGTCCAAAGCTTAACTGAGCCACCCAGGCATCCCTGATTATTTAAACTTTTAATTCATTTGGAATTTATTCTTAAATATGGTGTTAGCTGTGATCCTAACTTTAGGAAAAATTATTTGCATGGCATATGATAGCAATAGAATAGAAAAATAGGAAAAGGATGGGAATAGAGGAAGAAGAAAGGTAAATTAAATGGTCAGTAAACCAGTGAAAACCCCAATCCCCATAGCAGGTGAGGAAATGCAAATTAAAGTTAACAGTAAGTTACTATCAGATTGGCAAAAACTATATCCAGTGTTGTTGATGAGGCTTATACATTGCTGATAAGTAATGTGGTAGTATTTACTAATTAAGAGTGTGTATATATAGCCAGCAAACTCACTTTTGGGACTCTATCTTTGGATTAAAAAATACATATATCAGAATGTAAGGATATGTGTTCAAGGATGTTTATTGCAACGTTGCTTGCAGTATTAAAAATCCAGAAACAACCTTTATAACCAATAGTAGGCCTTGAGTAATTATGGTATATATATGCTTTATGAAGTATTATATAGCTATTAAAAAGAATGAAATCTGTATGTTTTAACTTGATGTGCCTGTGTTATATTAAGTAGAAAAGAACCAAGAAGTATGGGTATTATCCCATTAAAAAAAAATCAACAGGGGGCACCAGTGTACCTATTGATCAAGCATATGTATAGATAGATGTTTGCCTCTTAGGTGTGATTATAGGCAAAGTGTAACTGAATATACACTACCAGGCTGCTGACATTGGCTCTCAAGGGGGGATAAAACTGGTCAGGATGTGTTTTTACAGAGACGGGAAAGGTAACTCTTCTTACAGTATAGTTTTATATTGTTTCACCTGTTAGTAAACCATGTATGACTTTTGGTGATTAAAGCAACTAATAAAACTTAAAGAAAAGGTGTAGATAAAAATAATAAATTAGAACACCCAAACTTTAATACTGATTTGTTAATGCCTTGGTATAGTTAAGTTATGTAAAATTGGGTTCCTGCTCTACATACAGTTTTGTAAACTGGTTTAAAATTTTTTCATATTGGACTACCAAGGGAGTAATTTTTCATACAAAACGTCATTTGTCACAGCTGAATCCTTTTTCTAATTTAGGTTGTTTGCAGTTTGTATCATTATAAAGTGTTGTAGCTGTATAGTTTCACAGTAAAATTATTACTGTCACATCTTTAATTTTTCCTTCAAATAGATTCCTAGAAGCAGAATTGGGGATTCTAAGCTTTTGCAGTTTTTAAAAAGTTTTGTGAGGGGCACCTGGGTAGCTCAGTCAGTTAAGCATCTGACTCTTGATTTCAGCTCAGGTCACGATCTCATGGTCGTGAGGTCAAGCCCTGCATCACCCTCTGCACTGACCCCACAGAGCCTGCTTGGGATTCTTTCTCTCCTTCTGTCTCTGTCCCTCCCCTGTTCATGTTGTTTTCTCTCTCAAAGTAAATAAATAAAACTTAAAATAGAAAGCTTTTTGATACATGTTGTCAAATATTTTCTTCAGAATTATTTTGTCACATTACCTCTTTCAGCAGTATATGACAATGGTGGTTTTTCTACATCTTTATAGTATGAGGTATTAGTTGTTATTTTGCCTTTCCAAATTTGATACAAAATTGATTTTTTTACTAAATTTTTTTTAATATTTATTTTTGAGAGACAGAGCACAAGCAGGGGAGGGGCAGAGAGTGAGAGACACAGAATCCAAAGCAGGCTTCAGGCTCTGAGCTCTCAATTCAGAGCCCAGTGCGGGGCTCAAACTCAGGAACAGCGAGATCATGGCCTGAGCCGAAGTTGGACACTTAACCGACTGAGCCACCCAGGCGCCCCCAAAATTTGCTTTAATTTGTGTACTTTAGATCAGTGATTCTCAACCTTTTTGGCTTTAGAATCAATCCCTTTTCACTCTTAAAAATTATTGAGGACACTCTAAAGCCTTTGTGTATATGAGTTAAATTTATTGATATTTACTGAATTAGAAATTAAAACTCAGAAATTTAAAAAATCCTAATGCATTTAAAGATGACAGCAAAGTCACTACATGTTAACGTTCTTTTTGTGAAAAATAGCTATATGTTTTCCCAAGAACAGAAATATAATAAGAGCAGCATTATTTTACCTTGTTGGGCAAATCTTAATGTGTGGTTTGCTGGGGGACAGCTAGATTCTCCTGTCCACTTCTGCGTTCAATCTGTCGTAATACGTGGTTTTGATTAGTAGATAAAAATATGGCCTTACACATTCGTAGCTGGAAAAGGGAGGAATATTTTACTGGTTTTTAAAAAATAATTATGGATATTCTTGATTCTACACCAGAATTTCACAAGTGGTAGTTTCTTTTCTTTTTCTTTTTTCTGTTGTTTTTTAAGTTTTGCATTTTTTTTTCTTTTAATGTTTATTTTTGAGAGAGAGCGTGAGAAGAGGGGGATGGCGGATCTGAAGTGGGCTTTGCACTGACGACAGTGAACCTAATGTGGGGCTTAAACTCACAGTCTGTGAGATCTTGACCTGAGCTGAAGTTGGACGCTCAACTAACTGAGCCACTGAGAAGAGGCGTCCTCTTTGGTTTTTTTTTAATGTCTATTTATTTTGAGTGAGAGAGAGCAAGTGGAGGGGAGGGGCAGAGAGGGAGAGGGAATCCCAAGCAGGCTCCATGCTATCAACTCAGAGCCCGACTCAGGGCTCTCATGACCTGAGTCAAAGTCAAGGGTTAGATGCTTCACCGACTGAGCCACCCAGGCGCCCCCAACAAGTGGTGGGTTTTTAAAGATTAGTTGCAATGTGGAATCTGAAGCCATTATCAAGGAATTTTTGCAAACTGTTACATTAAAATCCATTGACCTACTTTGTACTTTGCATGGATCTTTTTACTCATGCATGATTTTGTAACATCATGTGTTGGTCATTTGGAAATTAGCGGTTTACCAAGTTAAACATATGTTCCAAATGTTGATGTATTTCGTTATGCAAAATTTAAAAATCCCATTCATTGATACTCTCACCAACCTCATCAGAAAAATCTTTTAGAAAGTTGTCATAGACTTAGTGAAGACTTCAGGTTTTCCAAAAAAAAAAAAAAACAAAAAAACCCCCAAAAACAACAACAACAACAACAACAACAACACAACAACAAGCTTTCAAGTGAAAATGTGAATTTCATAGTTGGGAGCAAATACTGTTCATTGCTTTCTTTGAAGTGACAGTTTCACTGCATTCATTTTAGAAAAAAATGACTGCCAGATACCCAAGTCTTAATAACTGTAGTTTGTCAGTCACTCTTTCGAATAAAAATGGTGTTGGATGACAAAAAAGCAGCTAGTTGAGGTCACAGCTAAAACAGTGGAGCAAGTGTTTTCCTCAAGGCAACCACCATACTTCCTTGGGAGGTATGCAGAGGCGCTTTATGACTTGCCATTGAGTCACAAAGATGTTGGAAAGACGTGTGGTCAAGAATTGAGATTTAGGGGCGCCTAAGTGGCTCAGTTGGTTGAGCATCCGACTTTGGCTCGGGTCATGATCTCGCGGTTTGTGAGTTCAAGCCCTGCGTTGGGCTGTGTGCTGACAGCTTGCTCAGAGCCTGGAGCCTGTTCCAGATTGTCTCCCTTTCTCTCTGTCCCTCCCCCACTCACACTCTGTCTCTGTCTCTCTCAAAAATAAATAAACATTAAAAAAAAAAAGAACTGAGGTTTAATAAAATCAATAATCTTTAATATACAATTGCTTTGTCAAAGATACTCTTAAAACTTGTTTTTGGCTTTTATTTCACTGCAATTCATGGTGTGAAATCTATAATGACTGCTAGTACAGTTTGGTGCCATTGTTCTGATTCCTGCTGAGGTGCCAGCAGGTTTGCTCACCATGGTTCCCTCCTCCCCCCGCCCCAATCAGTGCAAATGTCAACATGGTGAAATGAGCAAATAATGTCTTAGTATTATTTTGAAGGTAGTGTTGACCTAAGGAACTCTCTAAGAGGGTCTCAGGGACCCCTGGGGATCTATGGACCATACTTGGAGTGAGAACTGCTATTTTGAATTAATAATGTAGCTTTGAGTATTTGTTCATATGCTTTTTGAACATTTATATGTCTTGTTCTTTTTTCACCTTTTCAGGTTTTTTTCACTCATTTTTATGGAAGTGTTTCTCTTTTTTTATTGATTAGGTAACAGCTTTTTATACATCATATTTGTTGCAAAAACCTCTCCTCCTGCCCATTTGTTATTTGCTTTTAAATATCTATGATAATGATTTTGGAATTTAGGAGTTGAAATCGTTTGTATGTTCTATTTTTTTAGAATTTCTTCCTTTTGAATCAGGTTTATTGTTTTGTTTTGCTTTATTTTGTTTTTTACTTGCTTGGGCTCTCTTCATTCCAAGACTGTGTAATATGTTCACCTATATTTTCTTTTAGTCCTTTTCTTGTCTTATTATTTACATTGCAGTCCTCTATTTGGAATTCATTAGGTATGAGTTTTGAGGCAAAGATCTAACTTTATTTTTTCCCAGATGTTTGCCTCTTATTCCACAATTTACCTACGTCCTCTTCTAAATATTTATACTTTGGATTATCTGTGGATGCTGATTTTTTCTTTTAGCTTTTGAAACAAACTATGTTGTGTTGAGGGCAGGTTTTCTATCATTTTGAATTAAAAAATTTTTTTAAGGTTTATTTATTTTTGAGAGAGAGACAGGGTGTGAGCAGGGGAGGGGCAGAGAGGGAGGGGAAGACACAGAATGTGAAGCAGGCTCCCAGCTCTAAGCTGTCAGCACAGAGCCCCACGTGGGGGTCGAACCCACGAACCCTGAGATCATGACCTGAACCAAAGTCAGACGCTTAAGCTTAACTGACTGAGCCACCCAGGCTCTATCATTTTGAACAGAATGAAAACTTATAGAAAATGTATTGTCTTTTTTATTCAAGCATATTACAGGCCCAGGTTTTCAAAACAAAGGTTACTTTGGAGAAGAGAACTTGTAATGCACTGTTGTGACCAAGTGCAGTCTGCATTCATGTCAGCAAAGAATACTTAAAGAAAAATACAGTTTTGTAATCAGCTTTTACAGTTTTGCCTGGGCTGGTTATCTCAGTTAGTTACATTAAAACTAGTGATAATGAAGCCAAGATCAAAGGTTTGCTTTATTGGACAGTTAATTTCACAAGAGAAACACTTCCATCTTAGTACTTATGACTGAGATCTTGACTTTTTCAGAGAAGGTACAGGTGACTTAGTAGAAATTGCTGTTAATTATATAAAAACAGTAAAAGATAATTCATGTCCTAATTTTTGAAAGTGCTTAAATGTAACTTTGTGTTTGAAAGGCCTTGCCTTTTAATATTCTGTCCTGAAGCTAATTCTATTGTTTATTTTTTTTAATATATATATATTTTTTTAATTTTTTTTTTTTCAATGTTTTTTATTTATTTTTGGGACAGAGAGAGACAGAGCATGAACGGGGGAGGGGCAGAGAGAGAGGGAGACACAGAATCGGAAACAGGCTCCAGGCTCTGAGCCATCAGCCCAGAGCCTGACACGGGGCTCGAACTCACAGACCGCGAGATCGTGACCTGGCTGAAGTCGGACGCTTAACCGACTGCGCCACCCAGGCGCCCCAGAAGCTAATTCTATTGTGATTACTTGTTTCTGACTTTGTTTTTTGTAATTACTATTTTAGTAGAGAGACAGTAATTTACTTTTTAAGGTGACTTGACAGTTTGGATGGTCATCTTGGAACTAGATTTGAGGTTTCTTTATGCCAGTGGCAGTGTGTTATTTAATTTTAACCATTTATAATTTGCATTTTGATTAGCCTTTTCTTAATTTCCCTATTTAGCACATATAAACTCATTTAAATTATAGAAGCAACTTGTGAGGTCCTTTTTAACATAAGTGTCTAATGAAGATGGTCTTTTGATTTTAGGAGGTTTAAGAGGGAAGACCATACTAGTTATGAAGGTATCTAAAGTCTCATAGAAGTATGAGTATATTAAAGTTATGTGTGTTAGGCTGTACAACATCAGTATTTATCAAGGTATCTAATTAAAGTCTCATTGCATTATCAGTATATTGAAGTTATGGATGCTAGGCTGTGTAACATCAGTATTAAGACCTTTTCAAGATACAAAACTTCTATAAAGGTAAAACATCTATGTTGGAAGCTAGTAATTATCCAATCATTAAAAACAGTAGCATTTAATAAAATAAGTGATTGTTCATACCGTATTTCTCTATTTTTCCCCTTTAAACTTGTTTTTCAAAATGTCACAAAATGTGCCAGCTCTTGTGTAAAAGAACTAAAAGGAACTCCAAGCCACATCAGGTTATTGCCATCTTACCCTTCCCTCTTCCTGCAGAGGGCACGAGCCAGTCAATGGCCCTGCCTGGGGGGAGTGGAGTCCTTTTTTTGGAGGTGTTGGGAAAGGGGATGAAGTGTCTGCCTTTGACAGTTTATTCTAAGGCCCTTCTTTGTTGAAGTATAGAGTGCTTTCACCAGTACCTTTTGATTTCTTTCTTACCTGAACATACATTAGCCTTCCTTACCTACCATTGTCAAGATGTTTTGGGTTTCCCTGACATTATATATGTCAGAATGTATGATGTTTAACGTATAACGTTTTGATACTTCAGAAATTCTACCTTTTTGGCAGGGGGGTACTTGACTCCCTGCTTATGTTGTGTGTAGTCTGTAAAATGTCTGACAGAAGAATTTCATCTTCGGAATATAGCTTTTTGTTATAACGTCATTATTTTAACCTGAGTGTATGTCATGTATTCATTATTTATTTTTGCCAGAACAGGGATGAAACTCATCAGGAGGCATTTTATGTACACTGTGATAGCAGGTGCTGTAGGTTTTTGTGTTATGCATTTTGGGTAGCTTTTTTTTTTTTTTCCCTAAATTTTAAAAAAAATTTTTTTTTTCAACGTTTTAAATTTATTTTTGGGACAGAGAGAGACAGAGCATGAACGGGGGAGGGGCAGAGACAGAGGGAGACACAGAAGCGGAAACAGGCTCCAGGCTCTGAGCCATCAGCCCAGAGCCTGACGTGGGGCTCGAACTCACGGACCGCGAGATCGTGACCTGGCTGAAGTCGGACGCTTAACCAACTGCGCCACCCAGGTGCCCCTTTTTCCCTAAATTTTAAGTAAGAATACATTTATTCTCACCTGCCATATCCTCTCCTCTGTCCCAGGGTTGGACTGGTCGGAAGAGAGCGGAGAGGAACCGGAGGACTCTGAGCAGGCCTCGCCATACCAGGTGGCATGGTCCATCCGAGAAACCCTCAGATATGAAAGACACACGTAAGTCTTCCTTTTGTTTTCATTCTTTAATTACCCCTGCTGTGGCCCGATTTTTCGTTCTATATGCTAATGTTTGTTTATTTCGTTGGATCTAGTTTTGTTGTAATGGAGGTGAAATAGATTCTACTTGGGAAGAAACGTACTATATTGTTGGAGGAGAGCTACGCTTCAGTTGAATTGGGAAATTCGTTTCTGTACCTTTCCCATTTATCACTGAAGGAACCAATTATAATAGAATTTAGAGTGGAAAAGGGACTTTAGAGATTACCTAGTCTCATTTCCTCATTTTACAGAAGAGGAAACCAAAGCCCAGACAGGTTGAGGAACTTGGCTGTGGTCCCAGGGCTACTTGGAGTCCCACTTTCTGACGTATCTGGATCTTCTTTGGCTCTGCTCTGATAGTTAGCTGGAAAATCAGTGGTTTTTACTTCATCTGTCTTCCACAAGATTGATCCATTCTTTGATATTTCTTAAGTGCTGAATATTTTTAAAACTTTTTTTGGTTTTATTTTTGAGAGAGAGAGAGAGAGAGAGAGCGTGAGCAGGCAAGTGGGGGGGAGGGGCAGAGAGAGAGGGAGACAGAGAATCCAAAGCAGGCTCTAGGCTCCAAGCTGTCTACTTAGAGCTGATGTGGGGCTCGAACCCATGAACCGTGAGATCATGACCTGAGCCGAAGTCAGACGCTTAACCGACTGAGCCACCCAGGCACCCCAAGCGCTGAGTATTTCTAATGTGCTAAAATGTTTTTCAAGATAATCTCTTTAGAGGTTCTTGGTATCTGCCTTATGAGAAAGCTGTAGGTTGATTAACACACAGCCCCTTCCTTGATAGTGAGAAAGCTCGTTCTGTTTCAGGGGACTGCCTTAGGGATTCACTTGGTGCAGTTAACCATACTGAAATAGATCCCTGTCGGTGGAGCCAAAGATGACTCTCAGACTCAGCTAATTGTTATTATTTTTTAAGTATTGTGGTTTGAATAGATGTTTGGCAAGATAGAGGGGAGGCCAGCTATCTGCCCGCGGCTGACTCCTAGAATTTCACAGTATTGTTGTACGGACATATATCCTCTAGGGTCTGGTTTTTTTTAGTTTATAGGCTTAATATGTGATCTGTTAGTACAGCCAGAAATAATTAGGCTTAGGGAACTGATTCGTTAGAGACTAATGTACAAACCAAAATGCCAGTTCAAATTGAGAAATAATCATAAAGTAGTACAAATGTTGACGAAGCCAGCCTACATGGGGAGCTTATTTGGGCCTGGAACTAACTAGAGCAAGGAGAACTAGTTGGATTTCTTGACGGCCAGTCGTCCTCGCCTCCACAACTCCCAGACGGTATCAGAGAATGCTGTACTTTTTTTTCTGTCTCAAAGGTCCCATTTTATGTGTCATTCAAGCCTGCTTGCTTACCATTAGTGAATTCTTTTTTTTTTCAGAGAGAGTACAGTTGAACTCACACCTTTGTAATTACAGCTCCGATCCGTCATGCTTCCTAAGGTTGATGTTCCTATGAGCTTAACTTGATTTGGGATATTTTGAATTAATTTTCCAAATTGCTGTAAATGAGGGAACATAAGTCAATGCTTAGCACAATGCCCTATACGTGGGAAATGATTGATTAATGGTAGTTAAGATTCCTGTTGGAATACTCAGGATGACCTGAACATCAATATTAGGCACATTTGCTCTTGATTAGGAGCAATGTATATTGTTGCTGCCTTCTATTCTTTCTTTCTTTCTTCTTCTTTTTTTTTTTTTTTTGAGAGACTGAGAGCATGTGCGAACAGGGCAGGGGCAAAGAGAGAGGGAGAGAGAGAATCCCAAGCAGGCTCTCACTGTCAGTGTGGAGCTTGACGCAGGGCTAGAACTCGAACCGTGAGATCGTAACCTGAGCTGAAACCAAGAGTCAGTCGCTTAACCAACTGAACCACCCAGGTGCCCCTGTTTCTGCCCTCAATTCTTACAGAGTTTTTGGAATATTTCTGTTGTTTTAGACTTCAGACCATCGAGTTTTTCTTCATCTCTGTAGCATTTTACTCTCTTGGTCACTTTTGCTAGCTGGCTTACTCTCTGACTTACCACAATACTCTTTTCCTGGTTCTCCTTTTCCTTCAGGATATTCGCCTTCTTTTTATAAGTAGCCATCCTCACTTCTTGTCCAGCAGGCACTTTAATCTTTTCCCTTCATCCATCCATCCATCCATCCATCCATCCATCCATTCATTCACTCACTCACTCAGCATATTCTCGTCAAAGTCTTGTGATCTGGGAATGGACACACCATATGGTCTCCCTTGGGTGAAACTTGGATTGGCCTGGTTTGCCAGGCTTTCGTTGTCTGCATCTCCACCGTCTGTATCTGCCACTGTGCCCTCTCGTGGGGACCTTTGTCCTGTATTTAAACTACCCAGGGAACAACTTTATTTCAGTTTCGTCTTGCAGCTACTTGTCATTTATTGTACCTTGTGGTTAAGTATAGTAGAAAATGGACAGCTGTAGAAAATTGGCCCTACCTAGCCTGTGCATTGTATCTTCAAGAAGTTTTGCCATTTAAAATTACTCAAAAGGTTTTACCACTTAAGATTGTTCAGTGAGTTCATTGAGTTTTTGGAATTTTGGAAGAAAAACCGATAGTGTTCTGATCACCATTCTCCACAAACCCCTCCCCTCCCCAGAACCTTTTCATGAGTTTTCTTGCTAAACTAGGATTATACTTGAAGAAATTTTAGGGAAAAGTTTGGCCTTGTTTTTTGTTCTTTTTAAAGACTTTATTTTTGAAGTTTTATTTATTTTGAGAGAGAGAGAGAACAGAATCAGGGAGGAACAGAGACAGAGGGAGAAGGAGAGAATCTCAAACAGGCTCCACACTGTTCAGTGCAGAGCCTGATGCGAAGTTTGACCCCACGAACCATGAGATCATGACCTGAGCGGAAATCAAGAGTTGGACACTTAACTGACTGAGCCACCCAGGTGCCCCTGTTTCATTTTCTTAAGTAAGCTCTACGCCCAGTGTGGGCCTTGAATTCACAACCGGAGATCAAGAGTCACATGCTGTACCCGCTGTGTTGGTCAAGGTGCCGTGGTTTTGTTTTGTAAAAGATTTCTTGGTTACTTAGTCTGACTGTAGACACATGTGCTAAAAGAGTTCTCTCAGGCTCTTCCTGAGGTCTCAGTAGCAGAAATAAGTCGGTATGTTAAATATATTTTTAAGGAACAGTAATTACCTAGTAACTGCTTACCTTTTCATATTTCTAATGGTATGTTTGATAGAAAACCGTTCTTAATTTTAATGAGGACAAGTTATTAGTCTTTTCTTTATGGTTAGTGTATTTGTGACTCTTTTAAACAATCATTGCTTACCCCCCTGTCATAAAGCTACATATCTTCTGGAAGCTTTATTATTTTACTGGCAATCAATCTTTGTGAAATTTTTTTTTGTATGTTTTGTACATGATGTGAGGTAGTAATAAGGACCGTTTTTTTTCCCATGTGGATTTTCTATTTAATCAACACTATATTGAAAACACTGTAATTGGGTTGGAGCCCTTGACATGTATATGTATGTCTATTTGTGTATTGTACTTCATTTTTTATTTATTTAATTTTATTTAACTTTATTTAAAAAACATTTTTTTTAATGTTTATTTTTGAAAGAGTGAGAGAGTGACAGAGCACGAATGGGGGAGGGGCAGAGAGAGAGGGAGACACAGAATCCGAAGCAGGCTCCAGGCTCCGAGCTTCCAGCACAGAGCCTGATGTAGGGCTTGAACCCACAGACCACGAGATCATGACCTGAGCCGAAGTCAGACACTTTACCCGATGACTGAGCCACCCAGGCGCCCCTGCATTTTCTTTTATTTTTAATGTTTATTTTGAGAGAGAGGCAGAGAGGGAGAGGGAGAGACAGAACCCCAAGTAGTGTCCACCCTGTCACCGCAGAGCCCCACGCGAGGCTCAAACTCATGAACCATGAGATCGTGACCTGAGCCGGAATCAAGAGTTGGACACTTAACTGACTGTGCCACCCTGGCACCCCTATGTGTGCATTTTCTATTCTTTTTCATTTATCTGCTTAAAGAACCAGTTTTGGGTTTCATTGATTCTCTGTTAGCTTTATGTCATTGCTTTCTGTTCTTTACATTTTCCTTCTCTTCTATTCTTTTATTCCTTCCTTCTTTGTTTTAGTTTGTCTTTTTCAAGTTTTTTAATGCTTATCTATTTTGAGAGAGAGAGCATGCGTGTGCGTGCACAAGTGAAGGAGGGGCAGATCTTTTTCAAGTTTTTAAGGTGATAAATTAGTTAAATCTGAGATCTTCCTTGTTTTCTTTTCCTTTTTTTTTCTTTTAAGTTTATTTATTTATTTTGAGAGAGAGAGGGAGAGCAGAGAGGGTGCGCGCACACAAGTAGGGGAGGAACAGAGAAAGAGGGAGAGAGAAGGAATCCCAAGTAGGCTCTGGAGTCTTCTGTGCAGAGCCCGATGCGGGGCTTGAACTCAAGAAACGTGACATCATGACCTGAGCCGAAATCAAGAGTCTGCCACTTAACTGACTGAGTCACCCAGGCACCCCAATCTTCCTTGCATCTAACATAGACGCTTGTTGCTATATGTTTCCCTCTACATATGTTATAACCCCCGTAATACATTGCTGTTGTCTTAAGCAGTTAGTTCTCTTTTAAGGAGATTTCAAAGAAAAATAACTCTTTTGTGTTTACCCACGTATTTATAATTTCTAGGGCTCTTTATTTTTTGAATAGTTCTATATTTCCATCTGATGTCATTTTCTTTCTGTATGAATGGTTTACTTCCCCTCTGGCAACCACTAGTTGGTCATATTTATGGGTTCATTTCTGCTTTGTTTTGTTTTTTAGATTCCACATATAAGTGAAATGATACGGTATTTGTCTTTCTCTGACTTACTTCACTTAGCATAATACCCTGTAGGTCCATCCATGGTTTTGCAAATGTGTGCCTTCATTTTTGAAAGATATTAATCCTAAGTTAACCATTTTTCTTTCAGTACTTAAGGGTGTTGCTCACGTGGATTGCATTATTTCTGATTAAGAAGTCAGCTGTCATTCACATCTTTGGTCCAAGGAGCATTATGTATCTTTTTTTCTCTGAGTTTTGACGTTTTTTTCTTTATCAGTAGTTTTTTAAAAAAATTTTTTAATGTTTATTTTTGAGAGAGAGAGAGAGAGAGAGAGAGAGAGGCAGAGAGAAAGGGAGACACAATCTGAAGCAGGCGCTAGGCTCTGCACTGTCAGCACAGAGCCCAATGCGGGGCTCGAACTCACTGACAGCAAGATCATGACCTGAGCCAACATTGGACACTTAACCGACTGAGCCACCCAGGCGCCCTTCTTTATCAGTAGTTTTAAACCGTTTGTGTAGTTAATTTTTTTTCTGTTTCTAGTGCTTGGGGTTCATTGACCTTTTGGATCTGTATGTTTATAATTATGAAATTTAGAAAAATTTTGGCCAAGATTTCTTCAATTATTTTTCTTCCCCCTTCTATGTAAGAGACTTGATACACATATTTTAGACTGCTTGAAATTATCCCACAGCTTATTGATGTTCTGTTCACTTGTTTTTTTCCTCTCTCTGTTCCATTTTGGAAAGTTTCCATTGCAATCTTCAGGTTTGTTAATCTTTTCTCTGTGGCACCTCATCAACCATCAATCCCATTCAGTGTAGTTTTCATATTAGATACTGTATTTTTCATCTCTAGAAGTTTGTTTTGGGTCTTCTTTATATTGTCCATGTCTCTCCTTGACACGGTCATGATGACTCTACCTTCTCAAACATGTGAAGTATAGTTATAATTGTCCGTTGATTCCTGATTTACTAAAAGTTTTATTTATTTATTTTGAGAGAGAGAGAGAGAGAGAGAGTGGGAGGAACGGAGGGAGAGAGAATCTCAAGCAGGCTCCGCACTGTCAGTACAGAGCCCCATGCAGAGCTTGAACTCAAAAACTGTGATACCATGACCTGAGCCCAAACCAAGAGTTGAATGCCCAATCCACTGAGCCATTTAGGCGCCCCCTGGTAGTTTTTAATTAGATGTCAGACATTGTTAATTTTACTTATTTGATTCTGGTATTTTGTCATCTTTAAAGAGCTTTGTTTTGGGAGATGGTTGTTTCTTAGAAGCAGCTTTTGAGCCTTGCTTTTTAAACTTTGTGAAATGGGACCACAACAGCCTTTAGTTTAGGGCTGATTTCACCCCACTAACTGAGGCATACGCTCCTGAGTAGTCTACCCCGTCCCCTGCATATTGCGGGTTTTTCCGCTTGGGATAGTGGGAACACAAACTAACCCTGGCCCTGCGTGTGCTGCTGGGATTTGTTGGGCCTCCTCTTTTCAGGTGGTTCTTTCCTGGCCTCCAGTATTTCCCACACTCCTGTACTGATCGCAGGACTCAAGTGAGGAACTGAGGGGAATCCTCTGTAGATCTGCAGAGTGCTTCTCTCTGTGCACCGGTCTCCTCCCAGTACTCTGTCCTGCTAATTCTCGCATTTCTTGGGTAGTAGATGTGGGTGAGCACACCAAGTAGTATCCTGTGTCTGAAATATCATTGTGAGGTACGGGCTAGAGAACAAATTCATGCCCGCAGCATATAAGTTGATGTTGAAGTTATAAAAACAAATGAGAATTTCTAAAAATGGAGTGATGACTGGAAAGAGAATAGAAGAAAATGGGGAAAATAACAGGAGGAAGCAAGGAAGTAGGAACTTTTAACATGAAAGGAAAAGAGGAATAAATTGTGTTGTTTTGCAGAAGAGATGTATGGTAAGGTAGGATTGAGAAATAATTAAATAATTAACCCAGATTGGATATGTCCTTTATTATATACTGCTAGAGTCAATTTGCTAATATTTTTTGCCTCTGGGATCATTAATAAGCTTTTCCTATAATTTTCCTTTTGTCATATTTCCCCTTATTTTTGGTATCAAGCTTAGGGTACTTGTATTAAAGGAGACTGTTCCCCTCTTTTCTGACATCTGGAGTATTTTGTGTGTAATTAGAATTAGTTTTTCTTTGGGTATTGATAGAACTCATGGTAAAACTGTTTAGGCTAGTTAATGGATATAGGTGTATCTCATATGTGTGTGTGTGTGTGTGTGTGTGTGTGTTTACTACTTATTTTTAGTAAGAGAGAGCGCATGTGTGCAGGGGAGGGGCAGAGAGAGAGGGAAACAGAGAATCTCAAGGAGGCTCCACACTGTCAGCAGAGCCGGACATAGGTCTTGAATTTATAAACCATGAGTTCATGACCTGAGCCGAAATCAAGAGTCAGATGCTTCACTGACTGAGCCACCCAGTATTCCTAGGTTTCTATATTTAATAATAGTAGCTATACTTGTATTCTAATTTCAGATAAGTCTTTTCTTTTCATTCTCCTAACAACCTTGGGAGCTAGACATCCCAGCTCTCTCTCTTTTTTAAATGTTTATTTATTTATTTTTGAGACAACACAAGCAGGGATGGGGCAGAGAGAGAGGGGGAGACAGAGAATCCAAAGCAAGCTCTATAGCCTGACGCAGGGCTCGAACTCCTGAACCGTGAGATCGTGACCTGAGCCGAAGCCGGACGCTTAACCGACTGAGCCACCCAGGTGCCCCAAGCCCCAGGTCTCTTTTATTTCACAGATAAGGAAGGAAGGTAACATACCAAGAATGCAGTAGGTGCCAGGCCTTGTCACTGCTGGTCAATGACAGACACTGGCCTTTCTCTGCCCAGTTTGCTACTCTTTCTCCGCAACCAGGTGTGAAATACTAATGTCACAACATCTTAGAATTGGGAGGCATGTTGGGAGATTTTCTGGTTAAGGACCATGCCAGGGGTGGTCTGTGGACCTGTGCAGGTCTGCAAACTGCTGCTTCCTGGTCCGCAACAAGATAAGCCTGGAAATTCCGTATAAGCTTTCAATACTTTTGTGATGCTGGAACCCGCCTCAACATCCAGGTGCTTCTCTCCATTCACTGTACACTTGAGAACTGCTGGGCTAGTCTCTCCTCCCTGCTATAATATAATGGAGTCTTTTCAAATAACAGCTTTGGCAAATGATTGTCTACCTGAGCTTTACTTTCCCTTTAAGACTTGTTGTTTCTCCTCTCTTTTTTCTATTAATAGCCCTTCCATTCTCCTAGTTATGCAAGTTCAAAGTCATTGAGTCATTATTGGTTTTCTTATCCTTTATATCCAGTCACCAAATTGAGTTAATTCATTTATGATAATGGCCCTTATATGCCTTGTTCTTTCTATTATCTCTGTGCCCTTTTACTTACAGTCACTCCCTTGTCCTTCAGTTGCTGGTTTTGGGCTATGAAATCTGTACTCCTTCCCTAACTGTGTTCCTGTTGATCATGTCCAACGGTTTTCCCACTGCTGCCTTTGATACCTCATCTGTACTTTAAATTCTTTACGTCTGAAATGGAATTTATGTCCTGCCCTGGATCTGCTCTTGTTCCTGTGCCCTGGTCTTCGGTGATGGAAACTGCCATGGGATTCTCGTCCCTTCCATCTACCTGTCCCAGTTGACAAGGTCTGCCTTTTATATATGCGGGTTACCTCTCCTCTTCTGCATTCCTGCTGTGTCACCCCGGCGTGGGTTCTTGTTACCTGTTACCTGGAGTTTCAGAATCATTTGCTCTCTGCCCTTTTCCCCAGTCTCTTCCTCATTTCCGTCTGCTGATGGTGTCATCTTTCTCGCACCCAGCTGTTACTGTTACCGATTTTCTTCAAACTCTATGAGGGTCTTCACTGCCTGTAGAATAAAAGTGAAAGTCTTTCATCTGGTGTTTAGTTTAGGTTCAGAAAGTTTACCGTTCCCGCCATCACTCCCCTATGTACCCCACACCTTAGCAAAAGCTAGCTAGTTAGTACTTACTGTTCCCCATCCTGTCCATCTTCAAAGCCTGCCCTGTATTCCTTTATCTTTGTGAGGTGCCCTTTTTCTTCTCTTTAAATTCTGCCCTTTCTTTATGGTTCAGCTCTGTTGTCATCTCCTCTACGAAGCCTCTTATCCAGGGGTGCTTGGGTGGCTCAGTTAGTCAAGCATCTGACTCTTGATTTTGGCTCAGGTCATGATCTCAGGGTTCATGAGATCGAGCCCCCACATTGGGCTCCTTGCTGACAGCACAGAGCCTGCTTGGGATTCTCGCTGTCTCCCCACCTCTCTCTAAATAAATAAACAAACAAACATTTATAAACAAAAAAACGAAGCCTCTCATCCAGCATACTTGCTAGTGAACTTCAGTGGCACTTGAGCCATATCTGTAACTCTCTCTGTCACTTATTGTTCTCTGCCTCATGTTAAGGATATTAATAGCACCTACTGGCTCAACTACAACTCCCGCATGAAATCCTGCTGTGGGACTTTGGGGGAACAATTCAGAATAAAGATTCCTAGGCCCCATTCCATGGAAATTCTGGTTCAGTAGATCTAGTGTAGGTCTTGGGATCTCAAATTGTGAGAAGCTCCTAGATTTTTCTAACTTAAGGTCAGGTATTTGAATCATTGGTCAGCCTGCCCCACTGTTCTAGTTACTGCTTCGATCGTCTTTTGAATTGTTTAACTTTGGGTATATGCTCATCCTATCTAAACCGCATTGAGAATTGCTTACATTTTTTTTCTCCTCTATGGTACTCAACATAATAGACACACAGCAAAGTTGAGTGTTGAATAAATGAAAAGATTGAATAAGATCCTTCAGTTGGTATATTTGTAGTAGAGACTATACCGAAGAGAACTTGTTTCTCAGGATTTACTTCTTAGACTGGAAATTTGCAAAGTAGGCACCTATGGACTATTTTGAAACGAAAGGGAATGATATCACTTAGGAAGTTAAGAGAAGCCAAGCAATGATTTACAGAAGATCAGTAAAATAATAAATAGTCTGTAGTATCACATACGTGCTGTTTGAAGAAGGTAAAGTAACCTGGGTCAGTTTTCGAGTCTGGTGTGCATTATTCCTCAGAGTAAAAGGTGAGATTACATTTGTTCCACAGAAAAGTGACCTTTTTAACCTCACCAGGGTAGACACTACCCGCCTACCACAGCACTCTTGTTGAGTCTCGATGTGGCCTCAGCATCCTTTTCAAGGTAGCAGGCTAGCGGGGGTCCACTGGCCACTCAAAATTACCATCATGACAGAAAAACCTCTGTGTAATCCATGACACGTGAAATGTTGTTTAGGATATCTTCTGTGGTTAAAAAGGTAAAATGAAAAATACAGTGGAATGGTTGTGATCCCTGCAATCAAAATTCTTTAAGTGCTTAGCGAGAAAAGAGTAGTTAAAACCAGCACACATAAAAGGGCAGCTCTTCGAGAAGGTGCTGCAGGAATTCACTGCTCTATTTCTGGTATGACCTATCTTTTATGAAATTTGCTGAGTGTTTCCTCATAACTGCCGTGTCATTTACTCAGACTTTTAGTAAGCAAAGGTAACATGATTTTCTTCCCAAGAATCCCAAGAACCCCAAGTCACCTGAAATTTAGAAGACACTGATGCATGAAGTGTCTAACGAGGAGATGCTAAGAAGGTTCTGAAAGCGTTGGGTTGTCTCTGCTGCCTTACTTGTTGTCGAAATACGGTACTTTCCAGCTCTCCTGGAATTCTCATCCTCTAATTTTGTTAAGCATATGCTCACCTGCCACGGATTTTACCCCATGTCGGCCAGCTTCTTGACCTGCTTTTCCCCTCTCCAATGAGCCTCACACTTAATCAGGTTTTCACTTCTCTCCCTGCGCTTTCCAGGTCAGATGACGATGATACGGAGAGTAGGAGCTCCAGGGTGACCCAACTTTGCACTTACTTTCAGCAGAAATATAAGCACCTCTGCCGCCTGGAGCGGGCAGAATCTCGTCAAAAGAAATGCCGGCACACGTTTAGGAAAGCCTTGCTGCAGGCGGCCAGCAGAGAACCCGAGTGTACCGGTCAGTTAATCCAGGAACTGCAGAGAGCTGCGTGCAGCCGAACCAGGTTAGAGCCCTAGGCAGCCACCTGTTTGTAAGGAACTCGTCTCTGTCTGGCTTCTGTGTTTTGTTGAGTGGATAGCGGAGACACAGTGGGCAGTGGGCATTTAAACCTGAAATGTCGAAGCATTGCACCTTGGTTTTGTTGCTCAGAGAGTTGTACAGGTGGCAAAATAACAGCACCACGAGCTGACAGTAGAAGCATTGCTGTGGCTCCGCCAGATGAATTTATTTAGTGAAGTATTGGAGAGTGCCACCTGTCTTTACAAAAATAGCGATGCTTTCAAATTTCATGTATTATTTAGAAGTAGTGTTTATGGGTTTTTTTTTTTAACCACGAAAGTAGCATTTTACATATTTTACTTCTTACTTAAAAATTTTCTTTCTCACATATTATGTCTTCAAAATACTTTATTCCATTGCATTTCTTTTAGGAAAAATCTCTTTTCTGTTTCTAGTCCAGGTAATTGCTTTGTAAATTTGAAAAATGTAGAAAAAAGAAGGGGAACTTTTCCATAATATCACCATGCAGAAAACAAAGAATGAGCACTGTAAATATTTTGGTTGTTTCCTTCTAGTCTTTTCTTCTGCTTATGTGTACACACGTGTGTGTTTGCGTGTGTATGAAGTCTCCAGGGAGCCATGCATTTGTATTAAAAAGGAAAAATGAGATCATGCTATATGCATATTTTATTTCCTGCTTTTTTCCCCACTTAACATTGAGTTATTGCCATTTTCTCCTGAGGTTCTTTAAAACACGATTTTTAATGACTTCGTAATTAGTCTTTGGACTCCTTAAATTTTAAGTATGTATTTAAGCAAAATTGGATCCATACTGTTTAAGAGTTATGTGTCCAGTTTTTTCCCTTAAGAATATATCCTAGCCATTCCCTTGTGTTCTTAAAAATTATTTTGAAAACATGATTTATAATGTGTGATACTATTTTTAAATGAAAATCCATATATTGGAAATGTAGACCTATCTGATATTTCAGTGAAGAAATTGTAGTATTATTACCATTTTGGAAATTAGTTTAGGTGGTGAAAACTTAATTGTAATTACTTATTTAGGTTATGTACCTTTTGAAACTACTAGCTTAATTGAATTAAAAGTTTCCAAAATATCTTCATATTTAATTAAGGAAATAATTTTCAAATTTAGAAGGCACAGTTCTTGATTGAGTTTATTATTTCATACTTTTTACTTATTTTTTTTCAGATAACAACCTTGAGACACACACACACACACACACACACACACACACACACACTTTTAGGAGTTTTATGCCAAAATATTAGCAGTGGCTATCTCAGAGGGTAGGATTATTGATAAAGTTTGAAAAAATTTATAGTCTGTATATTCCAATTTTTCTCTAGTGCTCATAAGTCACTGAGGAAATAGGGGTTTAAAACAGACCAAACTAAGAAAAATAACCTTTGATTTTCAGCTACTGATCATATTTCTTACATATCTATTTTTTAGTTTTGTGTATTTTGGTTTTCATTATATTTGCTATTAAAAAAAACCTACTTTTTAATGGCATCTATCCAAAAGATAACTATACCCTTCAGAGTTTTCTGCTTCTTGGCATATTTAGAGTTGTTTGAAAGCTTGTATGTCTAGTTAATAAACCTACGTAATGATTGCTGCCTCTAGTATTCTCCCTCACTCACAGTTCCTGCTCCTCTGTAGGGGCGGGGGTAGGTAGTGTCCGTTCTGTAACATTCGTCAGGTCCTCACTTACTGACTTAGCCTTCTCGGAGAGAAATTCCCATGTTCCACTGACTGTGTTTGGTCCCCCTGTTACATGTGCTTATTGAGCTCTGCTTCATTGTAGAATCGTATACTAATATTTCTGCCAGACAGTAATTTTTGTGAGGGCAGGAACAATGTACGTTTTGTTCTTAAATCTCTAGTGTTGAACAGATGAATAGAATTAAACATGCCTGTTCTCTATTTGTTGAAAGAATTCACTTGGTTTGACATAGGTTTAAAATAATGCTATCTAACATTTACATAATGCTTGGCAAGCGTATCATTTCAGTAGAAACTTTAGTTTTGTCCAGCATGAAGCAGTTTGTATGTAGAGCACTGTATACTTTGAATCTAGTATGTTATTATGACCTTGTCAAAGATGTAAAGGACTGTATTCGGAGTTTGGGACAATTTAGTATTTGTGTAGAAAACTATTTATCTATGAATTTTAGCTGGTAGGATCAAGGTCCCCCCGACTGCTTTTTTTCAGAAAAGTTCCCAAACCACTGTTAGTGATGTTTTAAAAACGTCATGATAACTAAATATTACTAAACAAATAAATACCAAGACGCCTTTTGGTTATGTCACTAAAGATTAGTAAAAAGTCTGTTGCCCAGTGCATCACTGGTACTCATTTAGCAATGAGCCATAATCATTTGTTGGTGATTGGTAACTTGTTAGTTTACATTATATTTTAGGTTCACAAAAATCAGTGTCAGGTGGATAATGCCCTCTATTTGATATTTTTGCTTTCAAAGACCGGTTCCACAAAAGAGATTTAAAAAGCTGCTTTTAAAATATTTTAGAAATTAAAACTTTAGTGGCTGCCTTTTAATAGGTAGCCTTTTAAAATATAGCTTGGATATAAGCTGAATAACATTATTCTTTAAAAAAACATTTTTTTTAAATGTTTATTTTTGAGAGAGAGAGAGAGAGGGAGGGAGGGAGGGAACATGAGTGAGGGTGAGGGCAGAAAGTGGGAGACATAGAAACTGAAGCAGGCTCCTGGCTCTGCGGTGTCAGCACAGAGCCCGACACGGGGCTTGAACTCATGAACCGTGAGATCATGACCTGAGCTGAAGTCAGCCGCCCAACCAACTAAGCCACCCAGGTGCCCCTGAATAACATTATTCTTTCTCATCTAATAACTTTGTCATATATGTTGGTGAATATGTGGAATAAGCCACTGAAATAGCTTTTAAAGTATGTAAACTCTAATTGAACTAACTCGTAGCCACAATAGAGAGACTAGTGCTGTTTGTGTAGAAACTATTGTTAAAGGGGCATCTAATCACACAAAAGAGAAGCTTGTAGTGAGTGTTTTCATATTAAAAACATCAATGGGAATGCAAGCTGGTGCAACCACTCTGGAAAACAGTATGGGGGTTCCTCAAAAAACTAAAAATGGAACTACCCTATGACCCGGCAGTTGCACTACTAAGGCATTTATTTATTCACGGATACAGATGTGCTGTTTCGAAGGGACACATGCACCTCCATGTTTATAGCAGCATTATCAACAATAGCCAAAGTATGGAAAGAGCCCAAATGTCCATCGATGGATGAATGGATAAAGAAGATGTGGGATATATATACAATGGAGTATTACTCGGCAATCAAAAAGAATGAAATCTTGCCATTTGCAGCTACGTGGATGGAACTGGAGGGTATTATGCTAAGTGAAACTAGTCAGAGAAAGGCAAAAATCATATGACTTCACTCATATGAGGACTTTAAGAGACAAAACAGATGAACGTAAGGGAAGGAAACAAAAATAATATAAAAACAGGCAGTAGGGGCGCCTGGGTGGCTCAGTCAGTTGGGCATCCAACTTCAGCTCAGGTCATGATCTCACAGTCCGTGAGTTTGAGCCCCACGTCGAGCTCTGCGCTGACAGCTCAGAGCCTGGAGCCTGCTTTGGATTCTGTGTCTTCCTCTCTCTGTGCTCCTCCCTTGCTCATGCTCTCTCTCTCTGTCTCAACAATAAATAAAAACATTTAAAAAGATAAAAAAAAAACAACAGGGAGGGGGACACAACAGAAGAGACTCATAAATATGGAGAACAAACTGAGGGTTACTGCAGGGGTTGTTGGGGGGGGGTGGGCTAAATGGGTAAGGGGCACTAATCCTGAAATCATTGTTGCACTGTATGCTAACTAACGTGGATATAAATTTTAAAAAATAAAAAGTAAAATAAAAAATAAATAAAAACATCAAAATGTTTTGGTAATTCTCCCTTTGTTTTGTTGGGATTATCTGGATAATAAAATAGATCTAATGTCAGGCATTTTTACCTTAATTATCCAGGGGTATATTGAAATTCTGACTTTGAGTTTATTTATACTGACTTTATTTTGCTGTTTGTTTTAAGACATAGATCAGCAATTTAAAAAAAATGAAACCCGGTGGTTCCTTTTGAAGTGTAGGATAAAGAAAACGAGGGAATGTGCTCTACCCTAGGTTTGGTAGATGGCTGAGTGAATTATTAAAAAGTGTTCTACAAAAATTATCCATGCAGCATAGAGAACTACCTGCTATTTAAATCTAGACCAAGAGAATTTGGGCTAAGCTGCCAAAATAGTAAAGATTCCTTTATTTGAAATTGTGTATCCTTTTTACAGAGCTGAAGTTAATGGCCCACTTCCCCACTCTTGTGATTCTGACAAATCTTACAGAACTCTCAATTAAAGCAACTTCTCTGGCAGCCCACAGTTATCTGTTTGCAGTTACTATTTATATGAAAGTTATAATAGAAATGTTGTTTAGATTTGCTATAAATTCATATGTAATTTTGGTTCTGTATGACCTTCTAATTAGCGTAAGCCATTCCATCAAAATCCTTAGGTATAGAAACAAACAATTCAAAAGATATTTTGTTTTTGACGCCTGACTTGTGATTCAGTGTATTACGTAGATTGTTTTTCTACGCTCAGACGTGCGTAAAAGCCTACTAGTTTGTGACGCTTTATAGAATCAAACAGGGTCGTTTTGTACTTCTGAGAATTTGGATATTTTTATTTTTATTTTTTATTATTTAAAAAAAAATTTTTTTTTTTAAACGTTTATTTATTTTTGAGACAGAGAGAGACAGAGCATGAACAGGGGAGGGGCAGAGAGAGAGGGAGACACAGAATCTGAAACAGGCTCCAGGCTCTGAGCGGTCAGCACAGAGCCTGATGTGGGGCTCGAACTCACGGACCGTGAGGTCATGACCTGAGCCGAAGTCGGACGCTTAACCGACTGAGCCACCCAGGCGCCCCTATTTTTATTTTTTTTATGTTTGTGTAAAACTATGGAAAGATCCAGAAACTAATAAAATGAATACTAACTATAGAGGGAGTAGGAACTTGCAAATTGGGACAAGGGGAGAAAGGAGACTCTCCACTGCTTGGTTTTTATTGTTTGGTTTTTCTGGAACCATGTGAACACATTGCCTATTCGTAAATTTAAAAACAAGATTTAAACATTGAAACATTGAATGTGCCAAGTGGAGATAACATTTAATGAAAGATGGAGTTGCACATACTATAAAAGTTAAAAGAATATATCCAAAGTGAGTTCATTTTGGAAGATGAGGGCAAATCAATCATTTCTGCATATCATTATCCCTTTCCTCACATCATAGATCAAGTTTTTTGCACATTTACTGTTCAGCAGCTCGACATGACCCAAATCTGATGATGATAATAATACCAGCAACTAACAGCCATGGACTGTTTACTAGGTATCCTACCATCTGCTACTTATCATAAGTATTTTGGATGTGTTGTATCTTGGTGCTTACCTGTCCACTAAAGGTACTCTGTCTCCACTTTATAGGTGAGGAAGTTGAGACTTAAGCGAGGCTAAGTAACTTGCCCAAGGTCACACAGCTAGTAAGAGTTAGGGCTGAGATTCAGAATTAGACCCGATTAATGTAGTCTCATGTTCTTGATCACTTTTGTCTACTTGTTGCCTCTTTGTGAAGTAAAAGGAACCAAAATGTCACTTAAGAAAGAAAAAAACCCAGACATAGTGGAAATCATTTATAATTATTTCTTTTGTCGGTAAATTAGGGAAATATTGGAACTGGTCATTGCAACTCATATTTACCTTTCATTTAATGAATGTGGAAAAGTAAAATGTTGGTGTTACACTCTGCTAGCATAGTGTTGAAAAGTTGCCCTGGATTCCTAACGCATTTTTTAAAAATTAATGTGTTTTTCCTTCCTTAGCATAAGCCGGACCAAGTTGAGGGAGGTGGAACCAGCAGCATGCAGTGGAACCGTGAAGGGTGAACAGTGCCCTAACAAAGCCCTTCCATTCACCAGACATTGTTTCCAACGTATCCTCTTAATTGAGTGGGCATTGAAAAGTATGAACTCATTCGGGTTCATATTTCATTCTTAAGCCACGTGAATGACTTTTGAAATCATAACTATTTGATGTTCAGAATAATTTTTATATAACTTCTAATTTTCATGATGTCTTCTGGATACTTTTTTTCTGCTTACATCATTGTGATTCTTTTTCAAGAATTACATCAAAATTGGCAAAATTGATGGCAAGTAGCAGATTATTCCAGTGGCGGGCACTTGATTAAATTTTGTTAACAGAATTCTGGTTCTTGTGGTGCCTCTTAAGTAGCTTGTAAGAAGCAACTATATATAACACTCAATTGATGGAAAAATCAAATCATATTATTCAAAAACTGTTTTTAATCTTCCAAGAAAGTTATACAGTTTTACAGTGTGCCTTTTGCTCTGGGAATAGTTTGCTATTTGTGTTGGGTACAGTGCTGATTTGAAATGAAGGAAGGATGAACTTCACTGACTGGGAAAAAAGATACATTAAGACAAAATATACTAGAAGGAAACCTGTGGTAAAAGGGTTTCATTCAGGCTGGTTATGAAGTCTTACTATTTTCAGTTTTATTAAACATCTAAAATTGAGTAGCATTTAAAAAATTATACAGTAGCAGTTACTTGTTCTTTATTGTCTTTGACTTTTTGCCTTCCTTTCTGTTCTTGGGATTAAATTTTCACTTTTTCAGCATCACTTTCTATGTAGTTTTATAAATCGCCTTAACTATAAAAGCAAAAAGGAAAAACAGAAGGGTACTTTCTTGATAGGTATAAAATAAGTCTTAGAATATGTAGCCAGGGGCTAAAAGTTTGGATGCTTAAAAATGTTTATGATATAAAACTGATGTTCTGGGGCACCTGGGTGGCTCAGTCAGTTAAGCATCCAACTTCAGCTCATGTCATGATCCCACCATTCCCGAATTCAAGCCCCACGTCAGGCTCTGTGCTGACAGCTCAGAGCCTGGAGCCTGTTTTGGATTCTGTGTCTCCCTCTCTCTCTGCCTCTCCCCAATTCACGCTGTCTCTCTCAAGAATAAAAGTAAAAGCATTATTAAAAAAATAAATAAATAAAACTGATGTTCCAATTTTAATGGTATGGCTTTGATCTAAAAGTAAGTTTTCATAAGTTGTAAGTTTGAGTTTTGTGTTGGAAATGCTAAATGAAAAATCCAAATTTGGATCGATGAGTTTTTTAGAATTAAAATATAATTAAAATTTTTATTCTTTTTAAAGAATATTTGTATTTGAGAGAGAGAGAGAGACAGAGGGTGAGCGGGGGAGGGGCAGTGGTAGACTGAGACAGAATCTGAAGCAGGTTCCACACTCTGAGCTGTCAACACTCTGAGCTGTCAACACAGAGCCGGCCGCAGGGCTGGAACTCATGAACCAGGAAATCATGACCTGAGCTGAAGTTGGGACACTAACCGACTGAGTTACCCAGGTGCCCCATTCTTACTGAGGATTGTATACAAAAAGTTTTCCTTAAAGTTTTTTGTTTTTGTTTTTGTTTTTTTTACCATTATAGTGCAACTTTTAATAGTGTGTGAAGACTTAAACGACCCTCCTTTTTCCAAATAACAAAAATCAGAAAGGCTACTAAAGAGACACCTATTAGGAGCCCTTTAGCAAAACAGACTCTTTTATCTTCTGATAGATTCAACAATTACCATTTTCCCACATCAGTTGGTGGGTTCCTTCTTTAGCTTTTATAGATAAGAAAATGTATTACTTGCTAAACATAAGGGAAGAAGCAGATTTTATATACAAATTTTAAAAAGCAATTTGAGTTTCAGTGTATTACATTCTTAACTTTGAAAAACACAGATATCCTCTTGAACCGCTCTCAGCAGCTTTTCTCAAGTTGCACGGCCAAGTTTGCAGACGGACAGCAGTGCTCTGTGCCTGTGTTTGACATTACACACCAGACCCCTCTGTGTGAAGAACATGCCAAAAAAATGGTGAGTTCAGATTTTATTTTCGGCAGCAGAGACTTTCAAACTTTGGATAGCAGTCCACAGTAGAAAATATTTTGTGACTTGGTACAAACTGTATGTAAATATATAAAATCTCATATATCATATCATATCATATAATGTAATGTAATATAATGTAATATATAATGTGTAAACATACTTGTCATGACCCATTGAGTAAATTTCATAGCTTCATTTTTAAATTTTTATTGTTTTTAAAGAGTGGGTGTTTGTTTTTTTTTTTAATAATGCTTATTTATTTATTTTGAGAGAGAGAGAAAATGAGCTTCAGCAGGGGAGGGGCAGAAAGACAATCTGAAGCAGGCTCCCTGTTGTCAGCACAGAGTCCACTGTGGGACTTAATCTTATGAACTGTGAGATCATGACCTGAGCCAAAATCAAAAGTTGGATCCTTAACTGACGGAGCCACCCAGGTGTCCCTTCATAGCCTCATTAAAAAAAAAAATTAAAAAAAACCTGTCCTAGGGGTGCCTGGGTGGGCCAGTCACATGCACCCAGTCTCTCTCTCAAAAAATAAATTAAAAATAAGTTAAAAAAAAAAACTATTCTAGAAGGTATTTAGTAGTTACTAACATATAGTTATTTTGTTTATTATCTATCCTTATTCTATACCTCTCTTTGCCTTAAGGTACATTTTCTTACACTTAACAGATTTTTCAAGCTTTCTTCACCCCATTTCTTTAGATTTTTGCTTTTTTATATTCAATTCTGTGAATGTCTTGGATATTTGATAAGATTTCGGCCAAAAGCCAACCCTTTCTATAATTCTGTTGAACTTAACTATTGCTTCTGTTAATGCTAGTATCATAAGCCCTAATTAATTCAGAGTAATTTGGAAGGAGAGGTAAGTCTGAATTAGTGGACTATCTGAATTACATCATTATTTTTAAAAAGTGCATTTTTATTACTTTTACCTAGATACTTGCTGAGTTCTGCTATTTGCAAGGTAGTATGCAAGGTATATGTGTGAAAAAGCTGAGTAAGACAATTCTTTCCTTCTGCAAGCATTTTACAGTTTCAGGGGAGCAGCAGGGTAACTGAATGGCCATTGGACCAGGACCTCATAGTCTAAGGCTATGATCCTGTGTTGCCACCAGCTAAATGTGTCACAAGGACTGTTGTAAGTTAAAGATTACGTCTGAGTATAGCAGCGTTTGTACCCCATCAGTCCCCCAGTCAGAGACTTAATACTGGGTGATAAAACCTATGCAGATCTCTTGGCTCTGCTTTCAAACTGTCTTGAATCTGGACACGTTTTGCCAACTCCACTGCTACCATTCTGCTCTCGAATTGGTCTGGATTATTGTAATAGTCTCCTAATTGGTCTCCTTCTTATTGCCCCCTTCTTATCTGCACCCAGATGTCCTGTTCACACAGCAGTCCGAGTAGGCTGTGTGTGTCCCACTTCCTTTGAGTTTATGTGCAGTGAAATCCACTCTCTGGTGCACAATGCTGTGAGATTGACAGTGCATCCATCCGGTTATAGAACTGCCACCATAATCAAGATCTGCTGTCAATCCCCCCAAATTCTCTTGTGCTACCCCTCTGTAGTCTACCCCTAAGTATCTCCACTGATGTTTTCCTGTCCCTGTAATTTCACATTTTCCAGAATGTCTTATAAAAGCCTTTTATTATTTAAAAAAAATTTTTTTTTTATTTTTTGCATTTATTTATTTTTGAGAGACAGAGCACAAGCAGGGGAAGGGCAGAGAGAGAATGAGACATAGAATCCAAAGCAGGCTCACGGCTCCGAGCTGTCAGCGCAGAGCCTGACACGGTGTTCGAACTCACGAGCCATGAGATCATGACCTGAGCCAGAGTCACTTAACTGACCCATTGAGCCACCCAGACGCCCCTAGAGGCCTTTTAGAGAATGCACTTGTGAACACTTTAGTTCCCTGGTCAAAACCTTCCAATGGCTTTCCAGCACATCCACAATCAAATCTAACATTTTTTTTTTTTTTTTTTTCAAATCTAACATTCTTATCACGGCCTGTGAGACTTCCTGATCTGGCCCTTGTAATTTTTCCAGCTTCATCTTGTACCCTCTCCTTACTTCCAGAGTTTCAGCAACATTGGCCTTCTTGCTGTTTCTTCAACCCTTGAAGTATGCTCTCACCTCGTGGGCCTTGCACTTGTTTTTTTTCTCTTTTCCTAGGATGTTCTTTTCCTTGGTTTCTACATGCCTCTCTCCTTCATTTCATTCGGGTTTCTGATCAAATGTCACATCATCAAAGAAGCCTTTTACTTCCTCTCTGCTCAGTCACTTTTTATCCTCAGACTCTACCTTATTTTTCTTCCTAACATTTATGTCTGTCTCATTGTATTACTTACTATTTTATTTATTGTCAGTATCCTTTTACTAGAACATAACATTTACAAAGGCAGGAACGTTTTTTGTCCATTGCCGTATCCCCAGTGCTTAGAACAAAGGTGCTCAATAAGTGATTGTTGGATAGTTAGACGCATGGCCAGGAGAGGTTGAGATTCAGAATTAGACTCAAGCGCTGGACAGGACAGTCATTGGTAGGAGCTGAAGCTACAGGACATCCAGGCTGTCACACAGAACATGTTATTCAATGGCTATGAGACCAGACAGCAGATGGTAAATGCAGCATCCTGGCATGGAAGTAGAATGAGGCAGTGAGAAAGTTGAGAGTGAAGAGTGTTTGCAAATAGTGGAGGCAGTGAACAGTTGGCATTAGGAAAGCCGCTAAGGCATAGGGGCGCCACCTCTGTGGGGGAGCTTCGTGGGGGACTACCAAGAGCATGGCAGGGCCTCATTCTGGAGCAGTTCCGTGGGGACTGCCTGGCACATTACCAAGAATATTGCCGGGCTGCACAAGCTTAGGAGAATAAGACACACACCTAGAACTAGAACCAGGTGGTGCTGGAGTGTCTTATGAGTAGGACTAGTGTATCTTGAGCTGGACAGACTCTCCTGCTTAACGTCTCTGCTGGTCCTAGAGGGAAAGCCTGGATGGATGCCTAGCACATCCTGGTGGGTACTGGTGGTTGCTTAGTTACTATTTGTTGAATTAAATGATGGATACGATAAAAGTAGACCTAAAGTATTGAGCTAAAAAGGACTATTAGAGGATAGGAAACAGCCTTTCTTTGTTTTTTTTGTTTGTTTTATAAATTTGTACATTTGTGACTTTAGTCTGTAATTGTTTTTAAAGATTTTTTTTAAATGTTTATTTTTGAGAGAGAGAGAGGCAGAGAAAAGAGGGAGACACAGAATCTGAAGCAGGCTCCAGGCTCTGAGCTGTCGGCACAGAGCCCGACGCGGGGCTTAAACTCATGAACCGTGAGATCATGACCTGAGCTGAAGTTGGATGCTTAACCGACTGAGCCACCCAGGAACCCCTGTAATTGTGTTTAGATTTAAGTATGTAGCTAGTTTTAAACTTCTTTTAGATTTCCTGGATTTATACTTTCAGTTGTAAAAATCACCATTTTGTATACCACCAAGAAATTTAAAAATGCTGCACAGTGCACTTCTTACCACTTGAAATTTTTGGGTTTTTTTTGTTTTTAAGTTTATTTATTTATTTTAGAGAGAGAGAGAGTGAGAGAGTACGTGAGCAGAGGAGGGACGGAGCGAGAATTCCAATCAGGCTTCATGCTCAGCACAGAGTCCGATGTGGGGCTTGATCTCATGACTGAGATTGTCACCTGAGCGGAAATCAAGAGTTGGATGCTTAACTGACTGAGCCACAGGCGCCCCTTTTACAATTTTTGTTTTATATGTATCAAAATAGCTTCTTTAGACTTAGTTAGACATAGATTTTTATTTTCTCTAGTACTCCTGGTTTCAACTGAATTACTTGAGATAGAAAAGGAGGTAGTTTCTACATCATCATCTTTGATACAGCTTTGTCTACTTTGTGGTTATTTTCCTTTCTCATTTGGTTGTTGCTTTGCAAAAAAAAAAAAAAAAAAGGAATTGCGGTCAGCTCTTCAATGAGTATCTGCTTCACTAATGACAGTTTTATGCCCTCAGCTACTCTTCGTGCTTTTGTACACACAACAGTTTTCCCTCTTCGTGTGAAACCAACAATGCACATGCCTTGGGTCAAACAGTGACGGTACAAAGAACTGCTGTCACCCTCGCACGTACATAGACCATGCCAACTGTAATGACCATCACCGGGCCAACAGCAGTTGCAGCCCAGTTGCAGAAATACTAAAATGTACCTTGGAACTGATGAAATGCAGTATTCAGATTGAAGGGTGGCCGATGAAGAAAGCTGGTTATATTGTTAATCTCTTGTTCCTCCTTGCTGGTTCTTACCTTGTTCACTCAAGTGAGTAGCAGCAGTTATATAAAGCTGCGGTCCCTTTGTCTTCTCTCTTTACCTTGTCTCTCTGGTCCATGTAAATTACTTGAAGGGCTTTTACGGTGTCACGATTTCTGAGGCTACATCTCCATCCCTTTCTTCATCCCTCATACCATTTCCTCCTCTATCTCCTGGGACATCTTCGTACCTCAAATTATATGGGAGCCAAGCTGAATTCCTTAACTTCTCTTCTGAGTCCATATTCTGCTGTGTGCTCTGTTCCAACTAATGGTATCATCTAACAGTCTCCCAACCTAGAAACCCTAGAGAGACGTGTTAGAGTGTTCTTCCCTTCATCCAAGGAGCTGTCACATCTTGAGAATTCTGTCCCTACAGAGCCTTGCTTTTCCATTCCCACTCACATTGCCCGTAGCCATTTATCTTGTATTGACTGTTGAAATGGCCCTCTGATTGGAAATAATGCCTCCATTCTCTTGCCTTGTCTGTTTCATTGCTGCCAGCGTAGTGAATCCCTTTAAAGCATTTGTCAAGTTATGTTACTCCTTTCATCAAAAATCATTTCCCATTGCCTATAAAATGAAGCTGAAAATCCTGAACATGGTAATCAAAGTCGTACGTGATCTGGTCCTCAACTTCTTTACAGCTTACTTTTTATATTCCATCCTCCATTACACCATACCCCGAGCACCAGTCATACCCAATTATTTGCTGTTCTTTTTGTCTTGTGAGTGTCATTACTATAGAATGATCTTCCCCTTACCCCAGTGACTTAAAATCCTACTTATCTTTTAATCCCACAAAACTAAAAGTAATTGATTTTCCTTTTGTACATGCATGGAAGGTATTTATGCCATTATTGCCCTATTTTCTCTGTACTGTATTTTATGTATACTTATATTCTTGTTCTTTCCATGAAAAAGTAAGTTCTTTTGAGAATGCAATTACATTGCATTCATTCTGGTTTGTTGTGTTTTTTTTTTAAACACTACAACACCTATCACAGTGTCTTTTTTTTTTTTTTCCCCCTATTCCTTCTACCCACCCACACCTCCCTGTCGGCCTGCCAAAATCTCACAGTGTCCTTAAATGTGGGGTGAACTGTATATATTGATTTGGATTAATTTGAATTAATTTAAAAAAATGAATTCTTTACTCATTTACTTATGGTTATATTTGCTGTAGGTATACAGTATGTTTTAGGCATTCTATAGAATGTTAAGAGATGGGAGTAATTTTTTCAGATAGCTCTTAGGCTTTTCCCAAACATTCTCAGTTTAAAAATACCCATTTGTTCATTTCAAAGGATAATTTCTTGAGAGGAGATAGCTCCCGTAAAGTTCAGCACCAGCAGCAGAGGAAACCCAGGAAAAAAACCAAGCCTCCTGCACTTACCAAAAAACACAAGAAGAAGAGACGGCGTGGACCTCGTCGACCCCAAAAACCCATTCCCCCTGCAGTCCCCCAAGGGAACCTCAGCATGCCCACCAGCGTCTCACTGCCAGTGGAGACCGCTCAGATCCGGTCAGTGATGGTTCTCACAACACCTAGCATCATCTCTGTAGCGTTGCAGCTCGGCCCCCGAAGCCATTCGATAGACGAGCCTAGACCTTGTAGTCTTCAATGTAATTTTTACCAAATATCTGACTGGGTGAGATCTGAAATAAAGTTTTTGACTGTAACACAGAAAGCAGATGCTGAAATTGAGAATTTAATTGTCTGCCCTCAGATTTTTCTGCTTTAGCAGAAATTCCATATATGTTTCGACAGAAATGTTCCGTCAGAAATCTGATACCTTACTGATTTTGGCAGGAGTTAAGCATTTTGACCAGTCGAATGAGGCTTCTGTTTCAGCTAGACATTTCAGTTTTATTTGTCCATTTCACTTTTTAAAAATTACTATTTGACTAGACTTGAAATTCTAAAAAGTATGAAGACACACTCAATGCACAAAATTGTGATTTGTTCTACTAATGTGAGGTAAAGCTATCTCGAAATGGTTGCCTTCTCTTCCTACATGGGTGAAGGTTTTGGGGCTATGTGACTGAGTATGGTCAGGTCTTCCTTTTGCTTGTAAATTTCCTTTTCTGGAAGTAGGAAAAGGAGACATTTTAAGCTAGGATTTCCCATTTTCACATTTGACGAACGTGTCTTGGGGGCACCGGTGTGAAGGGATAAGGGGCGTGATGGGGCCAACTGTGTCCTCTTCCCCAGGAGCCCATCCACGCCGGAGCTGAGTGCTGATGAGTTGCCGGACGACATTGCCAATGAGATCACTGACATTCCACATGACTTGGAATTGAACCAGGAGGACTTTTCAGACGTCCTGCCACGGCTGCCTGATGACTTACAAGATTTTGATTTTTTTGAAGGTATGGCTCAATTTTTTGATTCAAGAAGGCTGAATGAGTTTTTAAAAAGGGAAATAGTGTTTGTGAAGTATTCCTCCTCACACATAGTGTCTTCCACCGTAATTAGAAAATGCAACCCTGCTAAACCGATTTTACCCTTTCAGAAGGTAAGGAGTGCGGTTTGTCCAACTAGCCAAATTAATAGGCTTAGTAGGTTGATCATTCAACTGTTAGGTTGTTAACTTTGTCCCTTTCAAATGAGTCATTTTACTCTATTTTTCAACAAAAACATCTTAAACTTGAGTTTACTGAAGCCTTTTAGAACTCGTCCTATTCCAGTACCCCATCCTGTACTT
The DNA here is from genome assembly GCF_028018385.1 of Neofelis nebulosa. Taxonomy (NCBI): domain Eukaryota; kingdom Metazoa; phylum Chordata; class Mammalia; order Carnivora; family Felidae; genus Neofelis; species Neofelis nebulosa. The sequence goes on from NC_080783.1 coordinate 30,199,548, forward strand.
GAGTTGAAGCGCACTTTTCTAAAACGAAGTTTGCTTTAATCGCACCAGTTCTGTGGTGCTTTCAGGGAAAACCTTTTATGCCCTTAGAAAGTTTCTTTCACCATTAAAAACTGGATATTTTTCTGGTGACTAGTCAAGTTCCTAACTGTAGAGATGTTTAATGTTGGAGACGAAGTCAGTGGCAGCCCCCAGGCTTTCCTCTCGAAAACTGGCATGAGGGGAGCAGGACTAGCGGGAAACACACAGAAGCGTTTTGGAGAGGACTGAGTACGAGTGAGTGCTCAGCTCCCAGTTGCGCCGCCTCTCTCTTTTCCCGTCTTCTACGGCCACCCTCCTGCTGGAGGAGAGAGTTCAGGAGCAGAAGCACCGAGGGGACTCTTGCATGGCTTTTTGTCTCCAGTCTGAACCAATATGATATATTTTCTGTTGTAATGATTTTGACATAACTTCAGGTAAAAACATGTGTAATCAGACGGCCACCATGCATTTTAAGTCGGTAATGCTTAGAAGAATCCTTACGAATTTAACGCTTTGGCCAGCTGGGTTTAGACACTGCTGTAAGTAAACTGAAGATACAGGCTGCAGGACAGCTTGACCTCTCAGGCCTGCCCTGCAGATTACTCTTTCACTCTTTCTTTCCAGTCTAGTAGTCCCTGGAAGCTTCCCTTTTCCGTGGGGCCTCTCTTTAATAGAATACTGTTACAGATAATTCCAATGGAGGATTTTTGTGGTGTGGCATACGTAACGACTCTGCTGATTCTCTTGACGGCTTTTGTTTTGCTCAGGAAAGAACGGAGACCTTCTTCCAACTACCGAAGAGGCCGAGGAACTTGAGCGGGCCTTGCAGGCTGTCACTTCTCTTGAGTGCCTGAGTACCATTGGGGTACTTACCCAGTCAGATGGTGTGCCAGTCCAGGAGCTGTCAGAGAGAGGAATAGGGGTGTTCTCCACAGGTACTGGAGCTTCAGGAATTCAGTCCTTGAGCCGAGAAGTAAACACAGACCTAGGGGAGCTACTGAATGGGCGCATAGTACATGATAATTTTTCTAGTCTAGAGCTGGATGAGAACCTGCTCCGTTCTGCTACCTTGTCTAACCCACCTACACCCCTGGCAGGGCAGATCCAAGGGCAGTTCTCTGCCCCAGCCAACGTCGGCCTTACTTCTGCCACTCTGATCAGCCAGAGTGCACTTGGGGAGAGAGCCTTCCCAGGACAGTTTCATGGACTACATGATGGCAGCCATGCCTCCCAGAGGCCACATCCTGCCCAGCTGCTGAGCAAGGCAGATGACCTAATCACCTCACGACAGCAATACAGCAGTGATCATTCACACTCCTCGCCCCATGGAAGCCATTATGATAGTGAGCACGTGCCGTCTCCCTACAGTGACCATATCACCTCTCCCCACACAACATCTTACTCTGGTGATAATATGGCAGCTACCTTTTCAGCAGAGATGCCCATCATGGCGCAGCACTTGCTCCCAACCCAACTCGAGGTGCCACTTGGAGGAGTCGTGAACCCCAGAACTCACTGGGGCAATCTCCCTGTCAACCTTGGAGATCCCTCTCCATTTAGCAACCTTCTTGGCGCAGATGGACATCTTCTTTCCACTTCCCTATCCACGCCACCCACCACTTCGAACTCAGAGACCACACAGCCTGCCTTCGCCACTGTGACCCCCAGCAGCTCCAGCGTGCTTCCGGGGTTACCGCAGACCAGCTTCAGTGGCATGGGGCCTTCTGCTGAACTCATGGCCTCCACCTCTCCCAAGCAGCAACTCCCTCAGTTCAGCGCAGCCTTCGGCCACCAGCTGAGTTCTCACAGTGGCATTCCTAAGGACCTGCAGCCCAGCCACAGCTCTATAGCCCCTCCTACAGGCTTCACGGTAACAGGTGCCACAGCTACAAGTACCAATAATGCATCTTCTCCCTTTACCTCCCCTAACTGAGCGTGTCTGTGTGTTTGCAGGCAGGTGGGGAACCTGGTGTTTTCTATCTTTGTTTCCTGTTGATCATCCCTTTCCCCTTTTCCTAAAGAAGATTTTAAAAATAACAGATGGGGACTAGAGGGGAACTCCTTTTTCCAGTTAAACAAGTAACCCTGCAGTGGACCTCGCTTCAGTGTTCACATGTGCTCCTTTGCACTGGTGCTCATTCCCTCCCGGCGGGTTCACTCTTACCCCAGTGGTTTCCTTAGTGGCTCAGCACAGTGACTGGATAGAATTGATTTTTAGCAGCAAGTCCTAGAAGTGGAAGATACCTCAGATTACCAGTGCCCTTTACTATTTCCTAGTATTCAGATCAATGCTTTCCATTCTATTACCAGGTCTTTACAGAGGTGGTTCTAGATAGAATGGTCCTGTTCATCGAGTTCCTGTGTAAGAGACAGCAAATGGTGTGTAGGGACAGATCAAGGCTCTGACTTAGCACCAACTGCTAAACACCGCACGAGGCCAGGATTCCATTCCTAATTGTGATCATGTTCAATTAAAAAGAAAAACATTATTAGTCTTTTGACCGCCTGTGTGTGTGTGTGTGTGTGTGTGTGTGTGTGCGCCCATGTGTGTGTTTTTGTGCAGGGCAGGAAGCAGCTGTCCCGTTGTTGTTCTTTTTCTTTCTTTCTTTCTTTCTGTTTTTTTTTCTTTCCTAACAAGTATAATAAGGCTCTTACTTCTCCTTTCCCACGTCTCACAACCCTAATAAGGTTGGTCATCCTTTCCCACCAAATTAACGAAGTTTCCCAAATAGAGAGGGTGGTGGTCTGGTGATGTGAATTGTACAACCCTCTTCCGCTAAGTTATCCAAGAACACGAGAAGCTGAATTCATGTCAGGGCCGTGGGGATGTCACAAAAAGCATGGAGTGACTGCAGGGTTGCTGAGATTCTGAGGTCTGGTGGTTATTTTGCCTTTTTAGACAGGTGTTTGTTTCTCCATCCTCTCTCATGGAATACATTCACGAGATGTAATTAAAGACCATATTTTGATGTGAAAAGCAGGCTAGGTCAGATACGTTTGGAAAGATGGAGTCTCCGAACTCCTTGGTCCATCTTTTACTTTTGAATTTTTCATGTTTACAGTAGTGATTCTTTGGTAAGAGTTGTAAAATGTTGAAGACACTTGTAGAATCAATGTACCAGTTGTGAAGTGACGTGTAATATCTGAAGGATACACATTTTAAAGTTTCTTTCAAAGCAGAATATGGAAATTAGACCTAAATTTTACCTACCCTGTTGGTACTTTTAAAACAATTTAAGTACCTAGATTTAAGTTGCAGAAATTTTTTTAAAGTACCGAGATTTTAGGGTTGAAAATTATATTGGGTAGTTTAGTAAGTTGGTGACTATGGAAATGAATATGTGAGGTTTCTTTTTACCTGCCTTCTCCCCTGCCCCCTTCCCAAGGGTGGAACTAGATTTTAAAGTCATCTGTACTCTTCTGCTTTGGCTGAGAAGTTTCACCATCCCCTGAGATACCATTGGCTATTTATACCTGAGTCTAGTCTAATTTACATATATATATTTTAAAAGATGAGTAGAGAGAACATATCTATTAATGATGTGATATAATAATTCATTGGTCAGGGAATATTTGATCTGAATTCCTTTTCAATAGGTAAAGATTTGGATGTATTTTCCTACTTCCTATATGTATTCTCTTTATGCCATGCTAATTCTAACCAGTTCCCTTCTTTTGAAAGCTTTTCTTTCTCTGCTTTTTAAAGGAATGATGGTGATCAGCAGGCATTATGCAGATGCCATGCGCCTGAGGTTATGGAGGGGAAATGTCCCATGACTGTATGAAATCATTATACGCCCTATTTTGTATTTATTGAAGTTTCTTTTTGTGGGCCAAAAATATGTTTGTAATATATTTAGTTTTTTTTTAATCATGATAATTGGAAGATTTATTTTTTAATAGCTTTGCCTTTTTTGCAGATTGAGAAATTTCTAAATTATAAATTATGTCACAAAGCAAAATTATATTTGGTATCACCATAAATTTCTATTCTGAACGGTGAGAGCAGATAATTTGAATATTTCTCACCTGTGAACCTATGTTAGTAAGCTTTTTTATTTTAATGTACTGTAATGAAATGATGATGAGTAGTTACCTCTGCTCAGAAGTGTCATTTAGTTTGCTCCAGTCGTTTCGCCTCCCATTCTAATCCTCGCCGGATAACTGTCCATTCCCAGCAATTTGGTCTAGTCTCCATCGTGTACTAATCCAAGGTTGTACCAGAGCAGGACACTATCTTATCGGCCCCCTTCTTTGACAGCAAAGGGAAAGTCATGGGGAGTCGGTTTGAACTTTTCTGGCTATTTGTCCCTCGTGGTAGCTGCTTAAAATTCTTCAGTTATCAAAACTGAGTTTGCAGTAAGTTGCACATTTTATTGTTCGCAATTTTCTGTTTTGTGTGCATTTAAAAGCCCTTTCCTGCTTTCTAATAAGGAGGCACGAAATGATCAGGAATGTTGCCAGTTACAGCTTCACACCAAAAACTTTTGAGTAAATTCATTTTTGTTTAGACGCCCACAGTGATAGCTGAAGAAAGGGCACCCGTAGAAAGTACCAGTGTAGGTTTGAGGAATTAGCAAAAAACAAATTTGTCCTCTCATTTCATCTACTGCAAAACAAATATCCAAGCTTGCAATTTGCTTTGCCCTTGCGGTTTCTTGCGAGTCCCTTTTTGGAAGACAGAAGAACATCTGTGAACCCAGAGACACCTGTTACGTTTTTCTTTTAGCTGATACAGAGCAATTCTCGTCTATCAGTAGTAGGTTTGCTGTTAATGTGTAGAGGAAGGAATGAATTGTCTTTTCCTCCAGAAACAGGAAAATTAGTGTCTTTTAAATAGCACTTACACTATACTATAATAAGGCAATACTGGAATCAAAAACAGATTGTATGTAAGGTCCTAATTAGGTGGAAGCTAGCTTTTTATTCTAGGGTGAAACTCATCAGAAATAGTGGCAGAGAAGGGTCACTCTATTTCTGCAGTTCTTTGGGACCATTTATAAAGGCCAGTTAGATTGTGTTAATGTGATTTAATTTACAGAGTTGCTGCAGTTAATGGATACATTCTGTGCTCTGAGAATCTGAAGTCCATTCTAACGAATGATACTCACTGGCTGTGATCTATAGCATCCGAAGAAAAGATGTGTTTTCTCTCCTTTACTCTCTCTACATAATTGTTAATATTATTTTAATTAAAGTACTTAAGACATTGTTTTTTTCTCTGTAAAAATGGCTTAGTAATTTGCACATCTGCATAGGTTATGTAGCTAGTAACAATTCACAATAGTAAATAGCAATTACACTTAACCCACCAAATGACAGACTATGCAATGGAAAAATTTTGTAATTATCATCACAAAGCTTATATGGTGAAGGATTTTTTTTTTCCCCCTCTAGTAACCTACCACGTGAGATAGAACTGCTTTATAAGTGACTTCCTGAGCAATTTCATGCTGGCAGGCAGTGCGGTGTGTCTAGTGTCCCTCCATGAAAAGATTATAATTTCATAAGAAGCAAATAGTAGGTATGGAGATAAAGTTGGAAGATGTGTTTCTTTGTTTTCTTTTCCTTAAGATTGTAGTTACTGTCTTGAGTGGTGTCAGGCTAAAGAAAGCTAATACTTTATCTTTGCCAAATATTTATAAGATTTATTTCTTCAATAAGCCCATTTATTTCTTCGATAAGCCCAATGTCTCAACTGCGAGCTAAGCCTCCTCACTTTCTGTGACTAACACTAAAAGCTATTCCTTATCAGAGCTCGTTCTCAGGCCACCATCGCAACCCAGAGGCAAAGACAGTGCTTTGATTTGGAAGGAAATGGTGTCTGTGATACGTGCCCGATCTGTAAGCTTTCTTCTTAGGTGAAAGAATTTCTGTTTCTATTGACCAATATACCATTCAGTTTTTTGTGTTTTAAGTAGGCTCCACACCCAACATGGGGCGCGAACTCACAACCCTGAGAACACAAGTCGCATATTCTACCGACTGAGCCAACCAAGCACACCCCCTTCCATTCAGTTCGTTGTAACTTGCGCCCTTACGTTTGTCGTCCTTCCTGCCCCCTTGCGAGGGGTTCTGGGGCTGCATCAGCAGTGTTTGTATGAGGCGGTCGCCCTTTCTCCGAGTTAGTTCGGTAGGTTGTTGTGGACTGGTATTGCAAAAAGATGAAGATATTGATAACACTAATTATTTAATCAGTTTCGACTGCATTTGAAGAATTTTTTTTAGGTAGCTAGTTTTCAGGTTCTTCAACCTCTTTCTTTTTAGCCTTTTAACATTCTACTAAGTTGTGTTTTTAATCTGTTTTATGTGGAGCAATCTGATCCAGTGGTCTTCTAAATGGTCAACAGAACTCGGCAGTTGAATGAGGCAGTTTAAAGGATTCCTTAAAAGAAAATGTAGTCATACTGAACAGCCTTCATCTGTATCTTTTAAACCATCACTAACACCTACATCACTCCAAGGATTTTTTTTCCCGATGAGAAATACATTTCTTGGGGGTGAGGTGGGAGGTAGAAGTATACATGTGATAGAACATAGATTTTTTCCCCCCCTCTCGCAATACATTGAAAATATGGAATCTTCACTGGCATTCTATAGAAAGGTAAAACAGTTTAATGACTTCTTAATATCTTGAGCCTTATAAGCGTTCCAATATCATACTCTGGAGGGAACAAGAATCCATGTTTAGTAGATTAAAGTGACATTTTAAATGCTATCTTTCAAAAAATTTGACATAAAGTACCAGTGAAAGAACATATTTGGGTATCTGTTAAGCATTTCCCCCTGACTAGTGAATTAGGAAAGAAAACCTAAAACACAAGTGAATAATTCTGTCTCCTAGTAGCCAGTGTCATTAATGCAAAAATTGCGGGGCCGACTTAGCCTCATTTCTCAATAGCAAAAATTCTCATTCCTTTCACCTCTGATTTCTGTCAGCTTTCCCCTCTCTGCACTGTGATCAACAGAGCCAATAAAGGACACGTGGCATTTCGGAGAGAGAGCAAATTTGGTGTGACTTTCTTGACCATAAACTAGGTTCCCAAGTCTTGGGAATGTCTGACTACTTTGAGTGGCGGAGTTTTTTGGTGATCTAAAGTTGAGTCTGAAAAAGAAATGTTGCAAGAGAAAAGCTTTCTAATTCTTGGTAAGCTCTGTAGGGCAGCCCAGCTTTCCTCCCCTCTTCCCTCCTGCCTGCCTGCCTCCGCCTGCCCCCAGTTCTCAAGTATGCACACGTACGGCCTGATCTGTCCTGATCGTGGCCTGAGAGAACTAGAAGCCGCCTCTTGCACTTGTTCGTTTGTTCTTACTTGTGTGTTTAAGCTGGGGACCACTGAAGTAAGCTCTAGATGCACCCAAAGTTCCCCTTGGAAAAAATGTCAGGATGCAGTGCGGAAGGTTCCAGTGCAGCTAAACGCCACACCATTGCTTTTGCTCGGGGACTAGACTGATTTGCCCTGAAAGGACTCCACCCTGCCTGGTTCGGGCCCAGAGGGCTCCAGCAGATTAGCCTGCAAGTGACAGGAAATCTGGTGCTTGGAACATTGTCTTCATCTGCTCAGAAGGGTTGGAATCAGTTCCTCGGCACAGTGATCGTTCTTTTCGCTGTACAGTGTTGAGTATGTCTCAGGGATTCCTTGTGGAAATTAGGGCAGTTTTTAAAATAAGAAAATAGTTTTAAAAGAAACTAAAGGTGACTCACCATTGAAGAGAGCGCAAGAAAGAGAAAACATTTGGTTTCATAGCCCGCCGTGTCTTGCGTAGGACTCTTCCTTTTCTCCTTCAGGCTCTCCTCCGCTTCAGCAAACAGTCCTTTCCCACCACGCACAGCTTTAAAAGTTTTATTTAAAAAGTTTCCTTCCCCGATGAGCTTTCAGAATACTTATTGTAGATTTTAAGAGAAAAGGTATATTAATTTATACTATTAACATCACCTCATAAATTATAAGTTTTATACTAAAGCTGTATTGAGTGTAATGAATTATGTTGCCTATGTGTTTTAATAGCTTAAAAAATTATATATGAGCTTTTTTTTTTTTTTTTTTTTTTTTTTGACAAAACAAACTAGTGAAGCACCTTTTTACACTGGATCTCTGCCGTGTCAAGGTGTATAGCTATCCTTTGCTACCTTGCAGATATATAAAATAAAAGGATATCCTGGGGCCTCAAAATGTAGAACACCTTTAGACCATTTATTACTGCTCATAGAACTGTTGGGCGTCGTGTTTCTTTAGTAACTGATCTGTGGTTTACACTTCAGATGGCTAGAAGCTTAGTTACAGGGTAAATAGAAATACATAGATCAAGCAAAGCTCCCAACTACTGTAGCTGGAATTTGTAAACTGAAGTTTTTAAGACCTCCTTTATTTCCTATGGATTTATTCTTTAATTTACAGTTTATTCTGTAAGTTGGGAAGTAAAATAGAGAAAATAATAAATCTAGATGTTCTCAGTGTCTTATTCAGGAACTTTTTATCCCTCCTCACTAAGGAATTCCCACTGTGACTTAAAAATAGAATTAAATTACTCGTGTGCATGTCTCTGTCTGTGTTTTTACACACATGCAAAAATATACATTGGGGGGGCACGTGTGTGGGAGAGGTGAATGTGTGCTTAGGTGAAAATAGAGGAAGGTAACAGAATGTATTGTAGAAATATGACTATTTAGAGGGGGCTATCAGAGTTATTTTCTCATTGTCTCTGTAGTATAAATACACCAAATTCTTCATTATGCTATCTTACGTTAAAAGGCTATCTCTGATATCATGTGCATTTTCTTTTAACTTTTGATTAACTTATATATTACGCTATGTTTTTAAAATGACGTGAGAAACAGCAGGTTCTAAGACCAGCCTCTCACCTTTGAGCTTAAAAATTAGAGAGAGAGAGAGAGAGAGAGAGAGAGAGAGAGAGAGAGAGATGCAAACCCAGACGTGAGCTGTGTTTATCTACTGGGGTGATGGGACCAGATCCGTTGAACCTTTTTTTAATGTTAATAATAGATCTCTTCATATTCTGAGTTAGAAAATCTTGAACATCTTTTCTTGGTAAAGTTAAGGAAAGTATAGGCTCTTTTTAAAGAATGCCATTTTTTGAAGGGACTGCTTTGTTGAAAGAGTTGGTGGGATCATTTCACCATGCATATTTCAAAGCTGGGATGATTTTAGTTATCTCCAAAAATCAAATTTTTTTTTTTTTTTTTTTTTTTTTTTTTTTTTACTCATTTGTGCTCTTATGAAGTGAGTGTGCCCCCGGCCCCCGTATTTTGGTTACAGGAAAAATTATGCTACCCTTGACTTTTACCTGATTCATAGGAAACTTAAAAAAGATACATTCCTATAGTTTGAGTTTTGTCATTTTGCTATACATTAATTACTGGAGTATCTGATGGTCTCAGATAGCCCAAACTAGAGTTGTTATTAAGTGCTCCAATCACATTTATATTTAATATTAAAAAAAAATCATGTACTTTGAAATATGTCAAAACAACCCCTGATACTACACCTGAATTTGTAGTTCTCTTTGAAGCCTCATTCATCTTAGGTATAGTCAAGGCCTAGGAGAGCTTTACGTGTCGTTCCTTTTATAGTTGTATTTCTGCATCTCCCAGTTTCATTCACTCTTGCTTTATGGATTAAAAAAAAAAAAATCTGCATATTTCTTGTACATATGCATGCAAATGAAAGAAGGGGGTTGGTTTCGGTGCCACTCCTCCCTTCAGTTACTGGTTAATGGGATTTGCTAGAATAAATTCCCCCTGATTGAAGGGTGAAAATAGACCCTTTTGTGTATATCTGTACAGAGATGTGTATATGGGATGTGGTGGCACTTTGCTGAATGTGAACTTGCCTTGTTAATGGAAAGATTGAAAAGTATTATGTTTATTTATACATTTGTATAAATCTATATATACACGTATGTATATGTGTGTGTATAGATAAAGCTATATACATATATTTCCCTAAATGTGTGTGTGTAATAGATGAACAGCCTTTGTGAAGCAAGATTATCCGTCCCTGGAAAACTCTGGGTTATTCTGTAAGCAAGAGGAGGTGACAGTCTAGAGTACATTATCAGTGCATCCTAAGACGAAAGTCCTTTGGATGATAGTCTTGTTCATGGTTATTATAAGTGAATTCCTGCTAGAACTATTCTTACTTTCCAGTTCCACTATTCTTCACCTTCATGCCTTCTCCTATCCAAGTACTAACCAGGCCCGACCCTGCTTAGCTTCCGAGATCAGACGAGATCGGGCGCATTCAGGGTGGTATGGCCGTAGACTTTCACTGCCTTCTAAATCAGTCTCTCATCACACTTCATTCGGTACTCCCCCCCCCCCCCCGCCCCCTTTATTATGGCCTTTCTAGCCAGAAGCATTTGGCTTAAGCATATTTCATTAACTCCTCAGTTGTTTCTTTTAAAAATCTTAAGCTCTTAAATTTTCCAGAAGATGTAAGTTTTGGTAATAGTTTCTAGAGTAGTTTTGAGGATTGGGCATTCGTCTTTGTCTCAAAAACGAGCAAACCAACAGTCAAACAAAACGCATTTGAAAGTTTTACCTAGATAATTTTGGGACATTTTACTCACATTGGCAAAGAACATAATTATGATTTTATTAATTGATAACAGTGTTAGGTTTATTTTCTCATTTACCGTCATCAATTTGTCACTTAAAAATTTGGTTTACTTTGTGTTTTAGCCACAAATTTGCCATTTTCATTTTTCATGGAAAGCGTACAAAGTCACGCATATGCCTCTTGAATTCTCTAACTCCTTTTACTCATGACGAAACTGCTTTAATGAATTCTTACGTAATGAGTTTTGCTGTATTTCCTCTTGACTTTTTTTCACGTTGGTGACATTCTGTTTTAACTTTGCTGCAGCTCTCTACAACACTTGCATCCCTATATATTGTGCCTTTAAAGCTCTTATGCACACACAGACAAAAGTGTATATATACATGTTGGAGCATGTGTACATATACTTTCGTATATACTCACACAGTATGTCTCATATATTGTGGGAGTGGATATATAGATATTCAAAGGCAATGAAATGTTGCTTTCCAGATATATATGTATATAAATAGTGTTGATATACTGTATATACACATGTATATGTATGAGTTTTAAATGGCAATCTTTTACATTTAGCAAAATGCTGCCCCTACTGGAATATTGTCACTGCAGTGGCAGTTGTATGTAATGATTTAAAATACATTATCGAAAATTATTTAAAAGAACATTTAAAAGTCTCATCTAAAGACATCCACACATTATTTATTTATCTTCCTTTTCCTTTTTATTGTTACTTTTTTTTTTTTTTTTAACTGAAAGGGAGACTGTCATTTTTTAAAATGCCATCTGTCCCATAGGAGAAAGAGAGAGAGCGCTGGAGATTCACTTGAGGAATCTTGTGCATTTTTCCTCTCTCTGAAATGGAGATGTACCACAAACCAGCCTGTTTATTTCAGTTATAAAGCAATCCTAACATTTCCATTAGTGTATGTCATCCACCATCTTCTGGACCAACTTAATTCACCAGTCTGCCTCTTCCTTTCATTAATAAGTAATGATCACTGAGATCATTTTGCCTGGGGGGGAAGTTAACTACTCTCTAGCTGCAGGGAATTATATCACCTAATTGTTATTCTGCCTTGTTCAAAATTCAACTTCGAGGGAAGGCAGCGCTCCTGAAGCTGTCTTGAGCATGTTTTGCATTTATTTACTTAAAAGGTCTTCCCAGACATTTTTTTTTTCTTTTTAAAAGAGCTCCAAGTCTGCATGCACTTGCCATAGATTTCTTATTCCCCACAACTTCAGGTGTTTTCATTAGTATATCAATTTGACACGCCGAATGACAGACTATTAAGGAAAAAAACGTTGAATATTTTATTTTGTGATGAGTTGGCAGCAGATTACATTTCAAGACCTCACAGAGAGAGGAACATAAACATAGATGGACAATCCTCCATTGTAAGACGTTACAAAAAACACAAAAACAAAAAACAGTGGATTGAGAGTTCCCCTGAACACTAAAACAGAGAGGTTGGGGTTTGAGGGATTTCATGGAATAGTTTAGCTGGAACTTGATATCAGAAGCAGCCTTTAACAGAAAGCCTCTTGGCAATTGTAGGGTACTAACTGGAGTCCTGAGGTGTGAATTGAAACCAAGTTGCAGTGGGAAATCAGAGGTGAGGTGGTAACATCTTTGAATCCAGTAAGTGACAGGTTGCACAGTTGTAAAATCTCTTCTTACCAAGTAACTGCACGGTAGCAAGGACTAGCGGTTCTCAAAGCCCTTCTTTTTCAGTGTTCTCATTCACCTTGGCACACAAGTATGTTTAACAGGCCATACATTAAAACTATTTACAAAAAAAAAAAAAAAAAAGCTGCTTAAAGGGAACTTACAAACTGAGAATCTTCTCTCTATTTGCATGAATAGTGGCTAGAAGCTTAGTTATATGCACAAAAGCTAAGGGGCCACTCGTTTCTGCACAGACTATAGGAGCAAGATGAGGAGGTTGGCAGGTTTGGGTAAGAGCCCCACCCCCCCACCCCCATCCCCCTGCTGCCCAGTTCTAACGGAAAAGCGTATCTATGGCATTGAGTATGGTATTGCTGGGGGGGTGGGGTGGGAACCACATTTTGGGAGGCGATGGGCTTTTGGTTTGTAATTTCCCTTTAAACATGAAGAGATGGCTCACATTTTCCATATATATCTCAATGAATGTACTGTATTACTGTTTTAAAAATTTGATGAAATAATAATGGATTGGTCTCCTTTTGTTATCTGGTCCTTGTTTAATTTGTTTAAGGGTTTTTGTATACAAAAGTTTACATTTTTATGTATATTTTTCTTGTGTAAAAACTGATGTAATATGTGTATAAAACACTGTATGTATTATCTGTATATAGTGTGACAAAATGATTTTTCTTTCTTTCTTTTGGATGTATTAATAAATCTTGCTGTGAAGTAGCCTTGTTTTGGGTATAATTTCCTTTGCCTGGATATACATAGAAGCTGCAAATCCAGGGCACACATATTCCCCCCTTTGTTATTTAAGTAGAGTAATCATTTTAATGTATTTTATCAAGAACTCCAGGGAGATGTACTCATGGTTCTTTATGGTTAGACCAACAACGATTAATATTCGTAGTAACTATAGATCCGTTAAAGCCTAAGTGAGTTTAACGTGGTATCTGACCTTGAAATGCAACCAGAAGTTGCATTTCTATTTCATTTAATCAGAAGCCCCTTCTCTCTTCATTTTCATAGCTTCACAAGTATAAGAAGAACTTCATGCTGTATAACCAAAAGTTTAAAAAAAAAAACAAAAAACTTGAAGAAACATTCTTTTATTTTTTTTAATATGCGGATTGGAACTTTTCATTTCCTGTGCTGTCTTGTTGCCAAAGGATTTTGTGGTACACATAGAGGCTAGGATAAAAATCATAAAGAGAAATTAGGAAACTAATTACATATTCCTTTTCTTAGAGATTTACGATTTTTCACTTCTGTGGGACATTTAGACTGGTTTTCCTTCTTCCTTAACCCAGGCATGCTTAAGATACATCTAAAATTGTACTTTGCTTCTCCTAAAGAAGGTGACATTTTGAGACCAGAAGTGCAGATGCCCACAGTACGAGTAAATTGGCCCGCGGTAACAACGTCATCCATCCCGGGCTCCACTTTTGAAATTGACAAGGTATGAAGAATAATGCTTGAAATTGATCTGTCCATTTCTTCTGTTATATGATAGTTGATTTGAAACTCTTGTTCATGGGGCGCCTGGGTGGTTCAGTCAGTTAAGCGTCCGACTCTTGATTTCGGCCCAGGTCATGATCTCCTGGTTTGTGGTTTGACCCCCTTCATCAGCTCTGCGCTGACAGAGCGGAGCCTGCTCAGGATTCTCTCTCCTCTCTCTCTCTGCCCCTCTCCCGCTTATGCTTACTCTCTCTGTCTCAAAATAAATGTGTAAAGCAATTATTAAATTCTTTTGTTTATTTCTATTAAGGATGCTCCTTTTCGGAATATCTGCACAAATCACAAGCTTTTGAGATTGTCCTGGCTCAGTTCTTGATTTGATTTTTAAAAACTAGCTGCCTTAAGGAGACAAGATTATTAGTGAAATGTTTTCAGATGAGGCCACATCTTTAAAAGCGTGATGCTAGGAGCCTGTGGATCGCCAAGTAAAAGCAAAAATTAAAGTTTAGAAGAGAATCTATTTTTTTAACTCTTCATTGACGTATCTTCACTTCCTTGCTCTTTCCTCTGTTCTATTAATAATATTTTTTTTAAGTAAGCACCACACCCAACGTGGGAGTTGAACTTATGACCCCGAGATCAAGAGTTGCATGCTCTACTGACTGAGCCAACCAGGTGCCTCATTAACAATAATTTTTTTTCATGTTTATTTATTTATTTATTTCGAGAGAGAGGGAAGGAGAGAGAGCACGGGGGGAGGGTAGACAGAGGGGGAGAGAGAGAATCTCAAGCAGGCCCCATGCTGCCAGCTCGGGGCTCGATGTGGGGCTCAATCTCATGAACTATGAGATCATGACCTGAGCCTAAATCAAGAGTCAGAGGCTTAACCATGTGAGCCATCCAAGCACCCGTCCCCACTTTTTTAAATGTTTGTTTATTTATTTTTGAGAGAGAGAGGGGGAGGGAGAGTGCAAGCAGGGGAGGGGCAGAGAGATGGAGACAGTGAATCCCAAGCAGGCTCCAAGCTGTCAGCTCAGGGCCTGACCGGGAGGGGAGGGGAGGGGGGTGGGGAGCTCCAACTCAGGGACCATGAGATCCAGACCTGAGTGAACATTGAGAGTCGGACGCTTAGCTCATTGAGCCACCCAGGTGCCCCACCAATAATTCTTGGAGGAAAAAAAAGCCTATATTATTTAAAAGCCTGCTTACTTGCATTTGTTTGTACCTTTCTGCAGTGTGTGGATCTGAACGTTAAGGTGGTATAATTTTGTTCCTTTCACATAACTGGCTTTCTGGAAAACTGTTTAAGTGACATGTGACTATAGTGCATTATTTTTCCTACTTGAAGTCCCTGTGATGGAGGGATGTCTGCTGCTTAGTGTTCAGCTTTCCGTCAAGCCCGTGGTGGTATGTTATTGCTGTTTCTTTTCCCTCATCTTTCCAGTCTTCTTTCAGGCCTTCCACTCATTTTCTTAGTCACCGATTCATATTTTTGAGCACTTTGTGTTAGAGACAGTTGCGACACCTACAAAATGAACCGCGCCTGGATTCTACACCCAAAGACCGTGCCACGTAGTGGAGGAGAGATGCGTAAGAACTACACAAGCAAGGTAGACATTGCCAAGTGCTGAGAAGAGCAGTAAAGCGCTTTGTAAGTTCATGTCAGAAAGAGATGGTTTCCAACCAAAGGAGAGAAAAGTTGGTAGAGGACCGTGCGTGTGAACTGGCGGTGGGCAGTATCTGGACATTGAGAAATAGAGAAAGTGTCCCAGATGGAGGGAGCAGCATAAGCAGTTGAACTTGACAGGTGTGGAAGGCAGAAAGGAGAGGGGTGAGGAATAGAGTGGAGAAGCCAACGGTGATTGCATAGTGAGCATGGAAGGTGGAACAGGCAGGGGCACAGGAGGGGCGGTCAGATGTGATTCGGGAAGTCTCCTGGCAGAGAGGAGAGTGAAGCAGAGGGTCTGCAATGGTTAGGCTACTTAATGAAGTAGAAGCCGGTCGTGGCAGTAAAAATGTAAAGGAGGGAGGAGTTCAAAGACTTGACGCCTGACTGATTAGATGGTGGGGCGAGGGAGGAGGTGGAATCAAAAGAGGCTCCACCCGGGCTTCTGGAAGAGTGCCGGTGCCAGTGGCAGAAGTAGATGGCACTACTCAGGACCAAGGGTTTGGAGAGAGCCAACGAGTTTTAGATTTATGAAGTTAGAGTTGGAAGCAGGGACATCTGGTGGGCGTGGCCCACCAGGAGTGTAGTTAGGGCTCCGAAGAGAGGCTCAAGCTGGAGATAGAGATACACAAGTCTTGGGCATGGAGTTCATTGTTGAAGGCAGCTGTAAATGATCAAGGAAGAAAGCCAAGGACAGATTCTGGAGAGCAGCTGTATGCAATCTACTACTATAGTTTATTTACGGGCCCAGGAAGAGCTCACTTTCCCAAGAGTCTCCCCGCTAGGGAACCCGGAGCTGGTATTCAAAGGCTAGGGGGCTGACTTGCCTCCTTCACATTCCACTAGGAGTGATGGTAATTTTTTGAAATGTTTATTTATTTATTTTTCAGACAGAACAACGGGGAGGGGCAGAGAGAGAGGGAGAGAACCCCAAGCAGGCTCTGGCTGTCAACACAGAGCCCCATGCACGGCTCAAACTCATGAACCATGAAGTCATGCCCTGAGCTGAAATCAACCCACTTAGCCACTCAGGTGCCCCTTGGAGTGACGGTATTGAGGAATGTCAGCTCTCCCCCCGACTCTAGCCTTCTCACTCCCACACTCCACCTGAACGACTGACTTCTTGTTTGCCTCCCCTTCCGGACAGGAATCTCCAGCGTCTGCATTGTTAGCTCCTGAAACTCTGGCCCTGAGCACAGCGTGCCTACCTACAATCTCCCTACAATACGTATTACTGAATGAAGTTAGTAACCTCAACGTGTTTGTGGACAGAAGGAATGCAGATTTCAGGAAACTTAGAGCATCTGGTGAGAGGCAGCGCAGCGCTTGGTTAAGGCTGTGGACTCCGGAAAAGGCTTCCTTGGTTCTAATATAGACTCCACTATTTAAGAACTATGTGATCTCAGGTAAGTCACTTAACCTCTCCCTGCTTCACTTGCCTTGTCCGTAAAATGCATTGCAAAGATTGCAGGACACCACCCATGGAAAGCACTTGGATTAGCCCGTGGCACTTTTCAAGCACTTCGTAAATTTTAGTTACGCTCATTTTGTAACTTGAGGAAACGGTTGAAGATACAAACAACATCGGCTAATTCCTAAAATAAGTGTCTAGGGGAAAATGAACAAATAAACAAAGATTAGGTGTGGAGAAGGAAGATGGGGATGGACAGGAGTTGAGGAAAGAAGTTTCTGATAAGGGAGTGCCGATTTTGATAATACAAGAGGACATAAATAACCCACAGATAGGGTTACTTTTACCCAGTCACATTCCCAAATATTCTAGGATGTAATCGGAAATCCAGTTAACTGAGTATAACTTTGCCTTTTGCTTTGAAACTTTAAAAAATTCTTCGATGTTTCATCTTGCATAGTAACGCATTTAATGGAACGAAATGTGTCATTGTATCCTGATATAGAGAATAGGTGTTGGGTTAAAAAGTGTCTAAGAAAATAAAATATAAGTATAAAGAATAGAGTAGAAGGTCCTTTATAAAAACACTGTGCATGTTACCTGCTAAACTAAAAGAGTCGAAAGCAAATTTTAAGAGCTAGAGCAGATATCACCTTCACATTCTTAGAGCCCAAATAGGGTGCCCACAGTAGTTACCCTCTTAACCATGGATATTTCTTTAAGACTAAAATCTTCCCTCTATTTTCTTTTCCCTTCAACTGCTGTCATTTCTTTTTACTGCTAAACATTATACTTGCTCTTTCCACGATGACTCCTTGACCCACTGCAGTTCAGCTCTCCCCTTGTCATTTTCCTGGAGCCATTCTTTCCAAGGCCACCAGCGACCTTTGCTGTCACTCTCTTTAACTTCTCTGAACCAGTCAGCACTGATGACATTCCACTGTCCTGTTTCTCCATTCAATTCTCACATGCCTTTTCTGGGTTCTTTGTTCATCCCAACTCCCTTCTTCAGTGTGAACACGTCTCAGACTCATTCTTCAGCCTTCCCTGTTGTTCTTCCTCTGCACACGAAATCCCACTGCAGGATCCTTCTGCTCTCATGGCTTAAACGTTGACCTCCCTGGAGATTAGCGTCAAACCTGTGTCTTAGCTCTGACGGCTCTCAGACTTCAGCCTCACATCTGCTTCCTGAGGACTTCCACCTCCATATTGGGCCGCCGCTATGAATTTGGTTTATCTAAATCCCAACTTATCTTTCCCTTTTTTTTTTTTTTAACAGAAGTTTTAATTTAAATTCCAGTTAGTTAACATACAGTATTTATTTCAGATGTACAATATAGCGATTCAGTACTTCCATACAATGCCTAGTGCTCATCACAAGTGCACTCTTTAATCTTGGTCACCTATTTCACCCATCCCCCACCACCTTCCCTCTGGTAACCATCTGTTAGTTCTGTATAGTTAAGAGTCTGTTTCTTGGTTTTGTCTGTCTCTCTTTTTCCCCGATGCTCATTTGTTTTGTTTCTTAAATTCCACATATGCGTGAAATCATATGGTATTTGTCTTTGACTGACTTATTTTGCTTTGCAAAACATTCTCTAGCTCCACCCGTGTCATTGCAAATGGCAAGATTTCGTTCTATTTTATGGCTGAGTAATATTCCGTTGTATATATATATATATATATATATATATGCCACATCTTTTTTTTTTTTAATGTTTATTTACTTTTTTTTTTTTTAATTTTTTTTTTCAACGTTTATTTATTTTTGGGACAGAGAGAGACAGAGCATGAACGGGGGAGGGGCAGAGAGAGAGGGAGACACAGAATTGGAAACAGGCTCCAGGCTCCGAGCCATCAGCCCAGAGCCCGACGCGGGGCTCGAACTCACGGACCGCGAGATCGTGACCTGGCCGAAGTCAGACGCTTAACTGACTGCGCCACCCAGGCGCCCCTGTTTATTTACTTTTTGAGAGAGAGAGAGAGAGAGAGAGAGAGAGAGAGAGAGAACATGAACGCAAGCAGGGGAGGGGCAGAGAGAGAGAGGGAGATAGAGAATCTGAAGCAGGTTCCATGCTGTCAGTGCAAAGCCTGACATGGGGCCTGAACCCACAAACCATGAGATCACGACCTGAGCTGAAGTCAGACACTCAACTGCCTGAGCCACCCAGGTGCCCCTATACAACATCTTCTTTATCTGTTCATCAGCTGAGGGAGATTGAGCTGTTTCTATAATTTGGCTATTGTAGATAATGCTGCTATACATATCAGGGTGCATGTAACCCTTTGAGTTAGTATTTTTGTATTCTCTCGGTAAATACCTAGTAGTGAGATTGCTGGATCATAGGATAGTTCTATTTTTAACCTTTTGAGGAACTTCCATGCTGTTTTCCAGAGTGGCTCATCTTCCCATTTTAAGCCAGTTCTCACCTGAGTCTTTGCCCTTATTCATTTGTCCACTCATTCATTCAGCAAACATAGAGACTCCAGGTCACCCACACTAGAATCTCCAGTCATCTTGATTTCTCCCAGTTTCTCCCAGTTTTTCATCCCTTGGTGACTAACCTAGCACGGCAGTTTCCTAACTGGTATCCTTGCTTCCAAACTCTCCTCCCTCAGATCAGCCTTTACATACACTCCTACCCGACTAATCTTCCCAGGTCACTCCAAAATTGGCCAAGAGTAATTTATGATTTCAGATCTGAATGTCCTTCATTCAATCTCCTTCCATCCCCCATTGGAGGGTCCCAACATAGATTGATTTTTCAAGGCTCCTTTATAACCTGTTTGAGCCAAATTTCATTGTGTGGTCATCTACAGCAAATGTTCTTCCCTTCGAGCCCCTCTTCCGGCCAAACTTCTCTGCACACACGTCTGTGCACACCCACCACCCAGTGTAGACCTGCGATGATGCATTCTATTAAGACCCTCCCTTTGCTTTTTTAAGAACTACCTACTTTAGAGCCTACTTGCAAGGCATTCCACCCTCAAGAAGATTCCCTCTCCAGAGGAATCTTCAGTCACTTTTCCTTGGTAGCACTCATCGCCTATAGCACTAATTTGCTGCAGAACATGCTTCTCTGACTTACATTTATCTTTCTGTGTCCTGTGCCTCCTTAAGCAGACTAAGCCACGTTCAGATAAGAGTTTCTCTTTTTAAAATCTTTATTGCTTCGGATGGGGTCCAATGCATACATAGTAGAACCTCAATAAATTGCTGTTCATGATGAGGCCAGGAGAAGCTAAATCATACATCTACCTTCTTGGGTATATCTTGATATTTAAGTAAATCTTCATATTTAAAATTGGTGATCATGGCAGGCACCTGGGTGGCTCAGTCAGTTAAGCGTCCGACTTCGGCTCAGGTCATGATCTCACAGTTCATGGGGTTGAGCCCTGCATTGGGCTCTGTGCTGACAGCTCAGAACCTGGAGCCTGCTTCAGATTCCATGTCTCCTTCTCCCTCTGCCCCTCCCCACCCCCCTCAAAAATAAATAAATGTTAAAAAAAAAAATTGGTGATCTTGGGGTACCTGGATGACTCAGGCTGCTAAGCCTCCGACTCTTGATCTTGGCTCAGGCCATGATCTCACAGTTGTGGGACTGAGCCCCATGTCGGGCTCTGCTTAAGATTTTCTCTTTCCCTCTCTCTCCGCACCCCAGTGCCCCCGCCAAATAAATAAATAAACCTAAAAAAAAATAAATAAAATTGGTGATTTTGTCTGTAACCGTCATTTGTCACAGTATATGCTAGATTATCAGCATTTCGTTTACCCATGTCCTATCTCCCTCAAAAGATGTGCAGAATATTAATCATTAAAGAAGCATATCATGTCCTTTTTGTTTGGTTTTTTTTTTTTTATTTTTTATTTTTTTTATTTTTTATTTTTTTTTTTTATTTATTTTTTTATTTTTGGGACAGAGAGAGACAGAGCATGAACAGGGGAGGTGCAGAGAGAGGGAGACACAGAATCGGAAACAGGCTCCAGGCTCCGAGCCATCAGCCCAGAGCCCGACGCGGGGCTCAAACTCACGGACCGCGAGATTGTGACCTGGCTGAAGTCGGACGCTTAACCGACTGCGCCACCCAGGCGCCCCTGTTTGGTTTTTATATACTGATGGACTAGCAGTGCCAAAACTGTATCTGGATTTTGATATTTAAACTATAACATCTTTGGGGACCCTGGCTGGCTCAGTCAGTGGAGCATGAAACTCTTGATCTTGGGGTTGTGAGTTTGAGCCCCACGTTGGGTGTGGAGCCTACTTAGAAAAAATAAATAAAGTATAACATCTTTTTCTGTTCATGGCTATTACCTACAACATTTCTCTCTGAAAATAGTAAGAAACTTGGGGCTGTAGTTTATTTCTATTATTATCATTTGTTTCTCTTATCATACTTCTGTTTAATTAGTAGGCTACTTGACAGAATAAATTTATTCCTAAAAAGTTGGCAGTAAATCTGATCTGTTTTAATTAATCATATTTTCTTGTTGACATAAATTACCAAATTGGAGATGCTTTCCTTTGGGAAGTGTTTTAGGTCTCAGACGAAATAAAAACCTTGTTAGAAAATGCAGTGAAACATTAAAATCACATACAGGCATACCTTGGAGATACTACAGGTTTGGTTCCAGACCACTGCAATAAAGTGAATATTGCGGTAAAATGAGTCAAATACATTTTTTGGTTTCCCAGT
The DNA here is from genome assembly GCF_028018385.1 of Neofelis nebulosa. Lineage (NCBI taxonomy): Eukaryota > Metazoa > Chordata > Mammalia > Carnivora > Felidae > Neofelis > Neofelis nebulosa. Next base: position 30,221,045 of record NC_080783.1, read on the forward strand.
AAATATAAAAGTTATGTTTATACTGTAGTGTAACCTATTAAGATTTTTTTTTTTTTAACATTTTTTATTTATTTTTGGGACAGAGAGAGACAGAGCATGAACGGGGGAGGGGCAGAGAGAGAGGGAGACACAGAATCGGAAACAGGCTCCAGGCTCCGAGCCATCAGCCCAGAGCCTGACGCGGGGCTCGAACTCACGGACCGCGAGATCGTGACCTGGCTGAAGTCGGACGCTTAACCGACTGCGCCACCCAGGCGCCCCTTGTAACCTATTAAGTATACGATAGCATTATGCCTAAAAACACAATGTACATAGCTTAATTAAAATATACTTTATTGCTAAAAAATGCTAATTGTCTTCTGAGCTTTCAGTGAGTCTTAATCTTTTTGTTAGTGGAGGGTGTTGCTCAATGTTGCTGGCTGCTGACTGCTCAGGGTGGTGGTTGCTGGGATGGCTGTGGCAATTTCTTAAAATAAGGCAACAGTGAAGTTTGCCACATCGATTGACTCTTCCTTTCACAAACGATTTCTCTGTAACCTGTGATGCTGTTTGATAGCATTTTACCCACAGCAGAACTTCCTTGAAAATTGAAGTCAGACCTCTCAAACCCTGCTGCTGCTTAATGAACTAAGTTTCTATAATTTTCAAAATCCTGGGGCGTCTGGGTGGCTCCGTCGGTTAAGCGTCCGACTTCAGCTCAGGTCATGATCTCACAGTTTGTGGGTTCGAGCCCTGAGTCCGGCTCTGTGCTGACAGCTCAGAGCCTGGAGCCTGCTTCCGATTCTGGGTCTCCCTCTCTCTCTCTGCCCCTCCCCTCCTTGCACTCTCTCTCTCTCAAAAATGAATAAACATTTAAAAAAATTTTTTAAAAATATTCTAAATCCTTTGTTGTCATTTCAACAATCTTCACAGCATCTTCACCAGGAGTAGATTCCATCTCAAGAAACCACTTTCTTTGCTCATCAGACAACAACACTGTACTGTGAGAAAGTGCTCAGGAGTCCAAGCTGCCTCTCTAAACTAGAAGTTTAAGGGGCACCTGGGTGGCTCAGTCAGTTAAGCATCCTACTCTTGGTTTCAGCACAGGTCGTGATCTCAAGGTCATGATCTCGAGGTCATGAGAGTGAGCCCCACATCCTCTCTGTGCTGGGGGTGGAGCCTGCTTGAGATTTTTCTTTCTCCTTCTGCCCCTCCTCCCACCTCTCCAAAAATGAAATAAAATAAACTAGACAGTTAACCTTAGGAAATTAAACTCACCCTCCAGGATATTAGTTTTCCCATCCATAAACAGGGAATTAGGCTAGATTTGTGATTTCTAAACTTTGCTCTGTGAAGGCCTCAGGGTCCCTCAGAGTGATGGGTGGGACTAGAAAATGGAGTGGGGTGAACAGTCAGGCTCTGTGATCCCCCCCCCCCCCACCCTTTTTCATGGGCTTTTCTTTGAACAGTGAGTTCTGGAACTAGAAATTTTAAATGTTTGACAATCTTTGGAGTATACAATTTCCAAGATTCCTTCCAAATCTGAAATTCTAACTTTTATTTTTTGTTTTGAAAATAATGTCTTCACTATGAAGTATAGCTATGCTAAGCTGTTTTGGATTCTTTTTTTAAAGTCATATTTTCCCCTCCTTATGCCACCAGAGATTCTAGCTTTGTAGGGCCTTGAAGACTGGGAAGATCCAAACTCTAACAAAGTCTGTTGAGTACAGTATTTAGGGAACATCATGCCATCACAGAAACTCTTCAGATATTCATGTAATGTAACATACTAGTATTCTCAAGGTATTTTGCTATTTTGTCTGTTAGCCTTTAAAAATTCCAGCAACACCCTTCTGCTGTTGGTTTTGTTGATCTAACGTAGTGTTTCCGGGTCCCTGGGCTGGGGATGCTCCAAACTCTCCTGTTATGGTGCGTCCAATGGGCTTTTCCTTAGTTCCTGGGCCCTGGTAGATCCTACCACAGTGAACCATTATGGCTGTTGTGAACTCTTTCCCTTGCTCAGTGATCAGTGCCTCATCTTCCTCATCGGATCCCTTTGGGCTATTTATTAAAATTTATTTTAAAAATATTTTATTTAGAGATTTTTGAGAGACAGAGAGAGCGCGTGCACACGTGCTAGCAGAGAGGAGGGGCAGAGGGAGAGAGAGAATCCCAAGCAGGCCCCACGCTCAGCTAGGGTCCAATGTGATGCTGGGCTCAATCCCATGACCATGGGATCATAACCTGAGCCAAAATCAAAAGTTGGACACTCAACTGACTGAGCCACCCAGGTGTTCCACCTTTTGGCTATTTTTACTTACTTTTGCATCCCTTTCATTCGTAATCTTTCTCAAGAGACTCTTTAAATCCACCAAGGTGCAGGGGATTGGCTCCACCTGATACCCCAGTGATCTGTGCATGCTTCCACATAGGCCCCACGATTGCCCACACGAGAGCCGAGTGCGGAGATGCTCTAGGGTCATTTCCACTTGCCTCCTTGTCTCCCCAGGAAGTCGTCATGTGAGCTTCTCATTGCTTCCTGGCTTCTGATGAAGTGTGAGACCTTGTCCCCACCTTTTGACCTACAGGCTGTGGCACTGGCCCCTCAGCAACAGAACATCCTGCATCCACCTTGTAGGTTACCTGGCCCCTTTTGTTTTAATATTGCCCTGTGGGACGCAGGACATGACGTGCTGGCACCTTTGCCCATTTTTATTTTGCTGTCCGCCTAAAGTAACAAACTGTCTGAATCTAACAAGGCTGCTTGTTTCCCTACTGGCCGAATCCGTCAGCCTTGCTTGACACATGGCAGCCATCTGTGGACGTTATCCCTGTCCTTGCTTATTCGCTCAGTTCTGTCCCAAATCTGCTGTAGAAAAATTTTAAATGTGCAAACATGCTACAGCACCAACTAGATTGGAGAAAGCTTTTCCAGATTGAATTTAAAAAAATTTTTTTGAATGTTTTTTTTTTTAATTTTTATTTTCTTAACGTTTATTTATTTTTGAGACAGAGAGAGACAGGGTATGAACAGGGGAGGGTCAGAGAGAGAGGGAGACACAGAATCTGAAACAGGCTCCAGGCTCTGAACTGTCAGCACAGAGCCCAACGCGGGGCTCGAACTCACGGACCGTGAGATCATGACCTGAGCCGAAGTCGGACGCTTAACTGACCAAGCCACCCAGGCGCCCCTAAATGTTCATTTTTGAGAGAGAGAGAGAGAGAGAGGGAGAGAGGGGGCAAGTGGGGGGAGGGGCAGAGAGAGATGGAGACAGAATCCCAAGCAGGATCCAGGCTCCAAGCTGCCAGCACAGAGCCCGAACCGGGCCTTGAACCCACCTGCCGTGACATCATGACCTGAGCTGACGTTGGACCCTCAACCGACTGAGCCACCCAGGTGCCCCTTCCAGATTGTATTTTAAAGGCACCTTCTCTGCTGCAGCAATTGCTATTTGTTGGAATAGCAATTTATTCATCATTTCTAAACAGTGTTTCCTTTGGAGCAAACTCGTAATCCATTCGCTGGTTGGCACTGGGAAAATGTTTGGATTAGTTTTAGTGCCATGAAGAATGTTTGTCGGAGTAATAGCCTTAAAGCCTAAGTTCATCAATTATTCAAGGACTAATTATCTGTTCTGTTTATTATCCAAGCTCCTGAGGTCTCCCTACTCTTCCTCTGACTACTTGTTTTATGGACATTTCGTGCTGTCTAAGCACATGGGCCACAGTGCGGGAAGGGGAAGTTGGGTGCTTCAGTTCTCATATTTCAGGAGTTATAATTGCAGAATTTAGGGGAGGAGGTTTGTTTGTTTTTTAATGTTTATTTATTTTTTGAGAGAGAGAGAGAGCACTCAAGCAGGGGAGGGGTAAAGGGGGGCAGAGGATCCGAAGCGGGCTCTGCGCTGAGAATAGAAAGCCCAGTGTGGGGCCTGAACTCATGAAGTGTGCGATTCTGAGCTGGGCTGAAGTTGGCTGCTTCACCGACTGAGCCACCCAGGTGCCCCTTGGGGAGGAGGCTTTTCTAAGTGGGCAGTGGGCCCTACTTCTTCTGGTAAGCCTAACGCTGCTCCTGGTAATCTTTTTTTTTTTCAAGGCCCATGCACAATATTCTTCAACATTCCATTTGAAGTGTAGAATACCAGAAGTGGAAGGCTAATCTAGCCTCACTCCGTAAGGTAAGAACCATCCTTCATTACACTCATAAGATGTCTCCTACCTTCACTCCCTCTCAGGCAAGTCATCCTATTATTGTGTGCCTCTAGTGAGACCATTCCATACGTTACTGAAATCTATACATTCCAGCCATTGGTGCGTATTCTGCTCTTGGGGCGCACGCCTATCAAGTGTTCATTCTCTCCCCCACAGTAAAGATCTGGGTTCTGCCACTAATTTGTTTAGGGACCTAGTTTAGCAAACGTCCTAACTTCCTTGGTCTTCTATTTGCTTCTCTATGAAAGAAAGAAGTCAAATGAGAGTATTTAAAGTAACTTTCAATTCGGAAAGTCTAGGGTGCTGTGATTTTAGTAGTGAAGTCAGTATTTCCATTTATTGATGCCTAGTTATTTTTAAAAATGGAATTACAAATAGTAGGTCTCAAACATGATTTATGGTCACTAAGTTCAAGTGTACCCGTAATGCTGCCTAGCAAACAAGTGGTCCCTTTACTCTTCTCTTTCCTAGGGGGCAAGTTCATACTTTCTCCTCTTTCCTTGAATCTCACCTCATACCTCAGCCTCAGTTTGAGCAGATATCCTTGCTTGCTGTTTCACTAAGAAAAGTGAGGCAACTAAAGACAAGTCCTACATGCTCCTATGACACTCATACTCACTGGTAGATGTATCTGTTCTCATTTACCCCCCCCCCCCCCACCACCCCCTTCTTTCTTGGTACGATAGGTGAAGTATCCATGCCCCCAGCAAGGGCTTCCCCTTTCACTTGGGCTTGGATCCTATTCCCTTTCATTTACCCAAAGACACTACTCCAGTAACATTCCCTTCTCTTCCCTACTGTTTCCTTATCTTCTGGATCCTTTCCACCTGTATACAGACATGCTGTATGTTTCACATCTTAAAAGGGAAAAACCCAAAGAGACTCTCTTGCTTCCTCATCTCTAGTTATTATTCCATTTTTCTTCTATCCCTTAGAGCAAATCTTGAAAGAGTCGTGTGTACTGGCAGTCTCCAGTTTCTCTCCTTCCATTCTCTCTCAAACCTACTTCGATGAGACTTTCACCACTGCTTCCTGCCCCTGTGGTCCACAGAACTGCCCTTTCAAGGTCATGTGCGCCTCTGAGTTGCTAACTCAGCCCTTGTTCCTTCATTCACTTAGCCTAGAAATAGCACTAGACACAGCTGACCACTCCCTCCATCTTAAAACTCTTTTGGGGCGCCTGGGTGGCTCAGTCGGTTGAGCGTCCGACTTCGGCTCAGGTCACGATCTCGCGGTCCGTGAGTTCGAGCCCCGCGTCGGGCTCTGGGCTGATGGCTCAGAGCCTGGAGCCTGCTTCCGATTCTGTGTCTCCCTCTCTCTCTGCCCCTCCCCCGTTCATGCTTTGTCTCTCTCTGTCTCAAAAATAAATAAACGTTAAAAAAAAATTAAAAAAAAAACAACTCTTTTTACATTTATCTTTATTAACATTTAGGACAGTAGATTCTCTTGGCCGTTTTTCCTTCTCACTTGGTGCTTCCCAGTCTCTCTCTGGATCGTCTTCTTCTCGCTGCTCCTGTAATTCTGGGTGCCCCAACGCTCGGACCCTGCAACTCTTCTCCCCACACTCCCAATCTGGCAACCTCCTCCAATCTCTTGGCGTTAATTTCCATCCATTTGATAGCTCCTGATTTATATCTGGTAAAACCACAACAACAACAACAACAACAGGCCCTAAATGGAGTCACTTATGCCAAGGCTGTATTGCCAGTGAGATTTAACTCAATTACAGTTTTGGTTCTCCCAGAAATGGGATCTTAAGCCAGTTAGGAGTTGCCTGATCAGCACTAGTTAAATCATCTGCCTGCTAGGGCCCGTCCATCTCTCATAAGGAAAGTAACCTTCCAATAACCAATCCGCTCTTCTGCCTAGTATAATTTCCTTGTTCCTGCCTCCCTCTACCTACAAAAGTTTTTCATTTTGTATAGCTCCTTAGAGCTCCTTTCTACCTGCCTGATTGGATGCTGCCCAATTCATGAATCATTGAATAAAGCCAGTATGATCTTTAAGATTTACTCAGTTGGGTTTTGTGTTTTAACATCTCAATCCAGTATCTTTCTTCTTATCTCCAGTCATGTGTATCTGTGTTTTTGACATCTCCATTTGATTGTCCAAGAGGTTTTCAAGTTCAGTGTTCAAAACTGAGTTCCTCATGTGTACTCCATTGGACCCTTTCACCTTCTTCCTCATCGTCCAATTGCTTCTTCCTAAAATCTTGGTGTCATCCTTACTCCTCTCTCTCTCTTACACCCTACATCTAGTTCACCGGCAAATCCTGAGGGCTCTGTTCTCACAATATACTCTGGCTACTATATACTCTGGCTACTAACAACGGTTCATCTGATTAGCCACCTCCACTGGTTACCACACTGGTCCAAGCTGCTGTCTTCTCTTGCTTGGATTATTTCAGTGACCGCCTGGTCACCCTGCTTTTGTCCTTGTCCCACTTCAGTCTAGTCTCAACATGGAAGCCGGAATGACTCTGTTCAAACATAACGGGATCACTGAGTCCTCTGCTCAGAAACCTCCATGGCTGCCTGTCTTAGGCTGATGCAAGGCCCTACTGGTCTGGCTAATACCTTGATCTTGTCCCCCCAACCCCCTCCACCCCAGCTCTGCTGGGTTCTTTGGTCCTTCGGTCCTTCTTGAATGTGGGGCATGCTTCTACTTTAGGGTCTTTGTAATTAATTTCTCTGGACTTGGAATGCTTTTTCCACAGACACACAGATAGAGCTTGTCTGTGTACCTACTTCAGGTCTTTACTCAAAACAGTACATTTTTGTGAGGCTTTCCCTGGCAGTCTTATCTAAAATTTTGATCTCCCCAACGCTGACTACTTTTTCCCTGCTTAATTTTTTTCTCTCCTTACCACTTGTCACTAATATACTATGTATTTTACTAATTTATATTTTAATGTCTGTCTCCTTCGTTGGAATATAAGTTCCAGAGAGCAGGGATTTTTGTCCCTATTGTTCACTACTGTACCTACAACTGCACCTCGAACAGTTGGCATGTAGTAAATATTCATTCATTGGATGAATGCATGGATGATTTGTCATTGTTCCTTATCTGCTATGAAGAATCGTTATGATTTATATTTATTTATATAAAACATTCTTTAACAGTATTATACAAGTACCACATGTTCTTACAGAAGAATTAGAAAATGTGGTTAAGCAGAAAGACAAAAATATCTGTAATGCCTTCATTCATAAATAACCTTTGTGACAAATTAATGTGTCCTCTAGACTTTTCTCTCTGTAACAATATATTTACATATTAAAAGAAATAGGATTCTACTATACATGTGGTTTTCTAGCCTGCCTTTTAATTATTTAACATATGGTGAAGGTCTTCCACTATCAATAAATCTGCATCTCCATTATCATTTTTAAATGGCCGCATAACAATTCGCTGTGTGGCTGAACCACAATTTATTTAACTAATTCTCTTTCTGGACAATTATACTATACATATTGGTCTCACATTGATATAAAGGTGTTGGCAGATTTGAACAGCAAGAGACCGAGGGCAAGCATCCCAGAACAGCTGTCTCCAATTATTTCAAGAATAAGGATGGCGAGTATCTTGTGTAGTTCCGGAAACAGGACTTGGATTAGTGGGTGAACGTTAAATAAATTGATAGGAATGACTTTGTAATACTCCTTAAATAGGGAAAAGGATGTCTTCTTGACATAAACCCTTTGTGGAAGTTTTCAAGGAAAGGCTGGCTGTCCTTATTTCTGAAATAATTCCTGCCTTGAAGAGGGGTTTGAAGTCAACGGTCCTACAGTTAGTTCTGTGACTTCCATAAGCAAATTCTGTAGAAGACTTGAGAGCGATCCTCTCGTGTGGGTGTTAGGTGGCCAAAACGCTGTGGCTTCAGGCCTCCTCCTGCCTCTAGTCAAGGCAGGAAAACCAAGTTTCCAAAATGTATCTTCGTCTGTGTAGCCTGGGAACTAAGAGTGAGAAAGCAAATAGGGGTTAAGTGTTTAGAAGAGTTTTTCTTCTGGAAATTCCTTTATCTCCTGCTTACCTCACCTTCCATTTTTATCTTTCCTTTATCCTTTAAACATTTTCTTTTTCTTTCCCTCTTTGACTTCATTTTTGATACTAAATGGAAGCTCCAGGGTTGGTGAGTTCGGCTGTGGCCGAAGGGTGTGGGGCATGACCCGAGCAGCTCGAGGTCAGGGATGGAGGGTGAGGGGTCAGGGCTGAGCAAGCAGCTGAGGAACCTTGGGGCCTCCCCCTTGCCCTGTGTCTCACCCACCCGAACTGGCCATTCCCAACTTCCCATTGTGTGCTTGCTACTTTCCCTGTTAGAAGGCTCCCCTTTTGCAAATGCCCTCCTTCCCCTCTTGCAATCATGCCTCTCCCTGTTTTTGATAAGTAGACCTCAAAAGACTCAACATTCCTTGTCTTCGTTTCTGAGTCTGCAAGACTTCTTCGCAGACCTCTCGCTAGCAAAGAAGAGAGTAGAATAAGAATGGTTCCCCTTAGCGTCGGCTGCTGGTTGCTTGCCGATTAAGGAGGGCCCCAGAGCTGTGTCACCTACATAACAGCCACTGGTCATCCAGGGCTACTCAGCCCTTGAAACATGGCTAGTGGGAATTGAGATGGGTTGTACGTATAAAATACATACCAGATTTCGAATGCTTAGTATGAACAAAAGAATGTAGAATGCCTCATAAAGAAATTCTTATATGGGGCAACTGGGGGGCTTAGTCGGTTAAGCGTCCGACTTCAGCTCAGGTCATGATCTCTCGGCGCGTGGATTCGAGCCCAGCATCAGGCTCTGTGCTGGGAGCCTGGAGTCTGGAGCCTGCTTTGGATTCTGTGTCTCCTTCTCTCTCTGCCCTTCCCCCGCTCATGCTCTGTCTTTGTCTCTCTCAAAAATAAATAAACATTAAAAAAAAAAAAAAAAAAAAGAAATTCTTGTATTAGTTCCATATTGAAATGATATTTTGAGTTACTGGGTTAAATACAAATGTATTATTAAGATTAATTATATCCATTTCTTTTTCCTTTAAAAAAATTTTTTTTAATGTTTATTTATTTTTGAGAGAGTATGAGTGGGGGAGGGGCAGAGAGAGAAGGAGACAGAATCTGAAGCAGTCTCTAGGCTCTGAGTTAGCAGCAAAGATCCTGATGAGGGGCTTGAACTCACAAACCGGTGAGATCATGACCTGAGCCAAAGTCAGTCACTTAACCCACTGAGCCACCCAGGCGCCCCTCTTTCTCCTTTTTTAATGGGGGTACCAGAAAATTTAAATTTATGTATGTGGTTCTCCTGTCTTTTTGCATCAGCCTGCGTTTCTGTGGAGCAGAGGTGCTCTCGAACTTTGCTGCTTGAAATGCAGTCCCTATAGCAGCATCAGCATATCCCAAGAGTTTGTCCCAGATGCAGAGTCTCGGGGGTGTCTGGCTGCCTCAGTTGGTTGAGCGGTTGAGCGTCTGATTCTTTCAGCTCAGGTCATGATCCCAGGGTCGTGGGATTGAGCCCCACATCAGGCCCTGCACTGAGTGTGGAGCCTGCTTAAGACTTTCTCTCTCCCCCTCTGTCCCTCCCTGACTCGTGCTCTCTAAAAGAAAAAAGAGAAATGCAGAGTCTCAGAGCTCACTCCGGATCTAAAGCAGAAGACTTTGCCTTTTCATCAGATCCAGGGGGGGTTCGGGTTTGCATTCAAGTTTGAGGCAGTCCTCTTCCAGGGCCTCCTGGAAGTTTAGTGCATCTCTCTGCTCCCAGGAGTGCGTTCGAGCAGGCCACCGCGGCTGCTAACCAACACGTAAAGAGGCTTTCTGAATGTTGCTACCCAAACCTTTTTTTCTTTTTCTTCCTTTTATTTTGTTTTCAGTCCCCCAGCGTGGACTGGGAGGCTGTCCTCTGCTAACACCACGAGGGGCCGGCTGAGAGGTGGGCTGGGGAGAAGCAGGTGTGTCAGAGTGAGGGAGCCATCAGCGAGCCTCGTTTGGCCTCAAGGTAATGGTTAACTTCCCAGGGAGAAGGAAGCAATTGAGACCGTGGACTTTAGTTTCTGGTTCTTTTTCTACAAACTTCCGTGGCCTTGGTTTAATTATCCTCCCATGTTGGAGTACTGCAAACACTGGAAATAGGTTGGGTCCTTTTAAAATTTTTTTTTTTTTTAACGTTTATTTATTTTTGGGACAGAGAGAGACAGAGCATGAATGGGGGAGGGGCAGAGAGAGAGGGAGACACAGAATCGGAAGCAGGCTCCACGCTCTGAGCCATCAGCCCAGAGCCCGACACGGGGCTTGAACTCACAGACTGCGAGATCGTGACCTGAGCTGAAGTCAGACGCTCAACCGACTGAGCCACCCAGGTGCCCCTTTTTTTAAATTTTTTTTTTTTAACGTTTATTTATTTTTGGGTCCTTTTATATCCAAGTCTCATGAATGAGGGGGTGGAGCCACGAAGAGCAAGGTCTGTGCTTTTCATCGTGGCCTGGGTTTCTCCCCGCCTCTGGATGAGTCAGACAAGCTGTTTAGCTTCGTAGAACCTCAGTGAGCTCTCCCACCGATAAATTATAGATTGGGGTTTTGAAAATAGTAACGAATGAATGACTCCAGTAGATTTTTTTAAATAGCTTCATTGAATGTCTCCGTTGGTTTGGGCTTCTCTCACAAAGTGCCACAGACTGGGTGGCTCATAATACAACAGAATTAATTTATTGGGGACCGGAAACCTGAGACCAGGGTGCTAGCTCGGTCAGAGTCCTGGCGAAGGCTCTCTTGCGGACGCCCACCTTCTTGAACCCTCCTCTGGCCAAGAGCAGAGGGGAGCAAGTTCTCTCCTTAGGGCACTCGTCCCGTTCGAGAGCACGCTGCCCCCATGGCCAAAATTCAACGTGTGAATTTTGGGTGAACACAAACATTCAGTCCATAGCACGGAGACATAATTTACATGCCGTAAAATTCACCCATTGTAAGTGCACAATCCGAGTAGAGTTTTTATTGTAACTACGAAGAAAAGTAATGACCCTCTCCTGAGTCCTCCTCCTTTAGATTCGATCACACAAAATTGTGGATGTTTAACTGTTTTTGACCCACAACGTGATTCAGCCTTACCTCTGAAATGCTGTTTGTCAACATTCTTTCAGAATAAGAGAATATTTTGCCAGAGAAATTTTCAGTTAGGGTGATGTTATGCCATATTTTAAATCTCTCTTTACAGTAAATTGCAGTAGAAGCTATTTCACGCAAATCTAGATTTGATATTTCTATTTTTTTTTTTTTACAAATAACTCTTTTCATACTATAATTCATTCTGCACTTGGAAAATGGATTTTTTCGTCCAATAAACAGATCTAATCAACTTTTTCTGATAAAAGATTTTTTTTTTTAATATTCAGAAAAAAGAATTAAGAGACCTGAGGGAGAAGTAAAATGGATATTTTGCTGTATGTAGGAATTATGATTTTCATAAAGAAAATAAATATACATGCAATAAAAAGAGACGTAATGGAGAAATGACTAACCAGCACAAAGTAAGTAGCAGACCCAGGCTGGCTTACGCCCAATGAACTCCTCAGGCTGAAAATGAAATGTGAATATTAACACTCTATTTTATCTTCTACCCTCACTTTCTTCATAACATAATTGAGAAATACATGTTTGAGGGATACAAATACCCATTTCATTAATATAAACCTGTGTATATTCTTTTCTTGGTTAGAAAAAAAAGCCTTATCCTAGCCTTCAGGGTTTGTTTTTTTTTCTCTTTTTATTTCTTAAAGCTACTTTTATTTATTTATTTAGGTGTTTTTTGTTTTTGCTAGGCTTTTGGGGGTTTTTTTGTTGTTGTTGAGAGACAGTGAGTGAGTGAGCAGGGGGTGGGGCAGAGAGGGGGGCAGAGAGAGAGAATCCCAAGCACCCTCTGCGCCCTGTGTGGAGCCTGATGTGGGGCTCAATCCCACAACTGTGAGATCATGACCTGAGCTGAAATTGACTCAGATGCTTAATTGACTAAGCCACCCAGACGCTCCTATTTCCTGAAGTATTTTAATATTTTAGAATAATTTTTACCTTTTAAACAAAATTATAAATAGACATGGTTTAAAAATTTCAGGTATTTCAAGAAGGCTTGTTACGAAAAATAGCAGAACTCACTGCCTCCCTATTTTCTCTTTCTAGACACAAACTTTATTAGGTAGTCCCACTGTATAGGTGAGAAAACAGGCTTGGAGAGGTTCATTGACTCATCCAAGTTCATGTGGGTAGGAAGTGATGTAACTATGGCGAGAACTCAAATTTGAGCCCGGAGCTTGAGCTCTGAGCTATATTGCTTCTCGGTTACAAAATGTATGGGACTCCATTGTTTCTTAACAGGGCTTTTCATGAGATCTCTCTCTCTCTGTCACACACACACAAGCCATCAGGCAGAAAGGAAAGAAAAATACAAGGTTAGTGAGATCGAGCCTGCTATGACACTAGGTGGATCAAGTCTGTTGATTCCAGAAGTGCTGGGAGGAACCAGGTCCCTGGCTGTGGATGTTCCCGTCCCTCTCTGTTGGGGAGTCTGTTCTTTGCCCCCCTTTGCCCCATCCATCACTCACTCCTTTCTTACTCCTTAGTGTTGCAAAGTTTGGGCAGGTTCTCAGCTGGCACACAGTGCCGGTGGCAGCCGCTCAAACAGATACACCACGAAGGTATTTTGCAAGTTGCCTGAATGAAGTGTTTTTCTTAAGTTTGTTTATGTATGTTGAGAGAGAGAGAGAGAGGGAGAGAGAGAAAGCGGGGGAGGGGCAGAGAGAGAGAGAGAGAAGGAGAGAGAGAATCCCAAGCAGGCTCCGTGCTGCCAGCACACAGCCTGACATGGGGCTTGAACTCACGAACGGCGACATCATGACCTGAGCCGAAATCCAGAGTTGGTCGCTTAAACGACTGAGCCACCCAGACACCCCAAGTTGGCTGAATGAACTTTTTGGTCAGAGCAGGGAGTGTGTAGCGGGTAAAGAGAGAAGCTTTAAAAATAGGTGTCTAGTAGAAAAAAAATCTTCAGGGAAATGGGAGGAAGGAGCGCCCCCCGCCCCCCTTGAAACCACAGGGGACAGTTTGACACCATGTGCCCGGCCTCAGGGAGGAAGCTCAGGCACACTGAGCTGCCACCGTCCTTGCTTTTGTCATCTGGGTCAGAGGCTTCGTTCCTTCCACCCCTCTGACCTCTTCCTTCCAGAGCTGCTCCGAAGGGAGGGTCGCTTTCCTGCTTCATACAGCTCAGCCTTTGGGGCAGGATCGCTTGTAAAAGAGGAAGAAACCTGTAGAGGGAAATTTGACTGCTGCCTGTGGAGACTGTAGATTTTTTTCACAAATATCAAAGATGAATTTATTTGCCCTTTTATTTCCCATGAATCAAGCCCCTTGCTACCCGATGTTGACCGGTGTGAGTCCGAGAGATTTGCTTTGTGGCTGTTGTCAGTCTTCCCCAAGAACCCCTCCAAGCTTCATTTCCACTGAAGTCACTAAGGGTGTGTGTCGTTACAGTAAAGGCTTGACAGGAACAAAGCTCTCCTCGGCACGCTCATACCCAATAAGGTATGTCCTGCTATGCCATCAGCCTTAATGGCTTTACCATGCATCTAAGTAGGTGGTTTCCCTGATTTTTTAAAAGAATGCGCGTTTTCCATCAAAAAATTCTCTTAAGGTGTAACCCAGGAAGAGTTGTGACACTCTGTGGCTGGATGGGAATGGCCTCAGCAAGAAGAGTAAGTGCAATATTGCATTTAGGTCTAAATATCTCTCCATCTTCTTTTTTCTCAACGTTTTTGTTTCTCTCCTCCTCACCTTTCCCCACCATCGCTTCGCTGCTGGCATTACAAACCCAGCAGATCCCAGACAGCTGTGTGCACCTATGTAACATGCACGTACGCGGTGGGAACGTGCACTTGTTTGCCGTCTTCCCTTCTGAAATTCTGCCAGACTTGCAGGGCCCTGGGGTTCTCCCAGGAGAGCAGGGATGGCTAGTAGAAGTGAGCTTTACTCTGACATATGCAAATGTTCACCTGTGGCGCCTGGCAGGGCAGAGCTCAATGGTAGGTTCTTTAATATCCCTGGAGAATACTGGTCTGGTCTTGGCCTTCTCTTCCCTCCCCTCCCCTCCCCTCCCCTTCCCTTCCCTTCTTTTCTCTCCCCTCCCTCTTTCTTTCTCCTTCCTTCCTTCCTTCCTTCCTTCCTTCCTTCCTTCCTTCCTTCCTTCCTTCCTTCCTTCCTTTTCTTTTCTCTTCTTTTTAATTTTATTTTTTATTTATCTTTTATTTTATTTTTTAAAGTTTACATCCAAATTAGTTAGTAAACAGTGCAACAATGATTTTACCCCCTTACCCATTTAGCCCATCCCCCCTCCCACAACCCCTCCAGCAACCCTCAGTGTGTTCTCCATATTTCTGAGTCTCTTCTGTTTTTGTCCCCCTCCCTGTTTTGATATTATTTTTGTTTCCCTTCCCTTATGTTCATCTGTTTTGTCTCTTAAAGTCCTCATAGGAGTGAAGCCATACGATTTTTGTCTTTCTCTGACCGCTGCAACGCCTTGTCCCCAGGTTACCAGCTCTTTTTCTCCTTTGTGCCCTCATGGCTTCCATCTTCTCTGTCCACCACTTCCAGCGCTATCACTGGGTGATTTCCCCTTGCCAGCCCTGCCCTTCCACAAGCCCTGCGTTGGGCTCCAATAGCCCGGGATTTGAACCCCTGCCTCTGCATCTACCACGTGGCCTCATGCGGGCCATTGTCTTGGAACTTCGGTGTCCTTTCCACTTGTAGCGATGTGGCCTGTGGGTCTGAATTTGGCCCACAGCTACTGATGCCCTTTATTTGTCCTGCACAACCTATTAAGGATATTTCAAATTAGGGGCGCCTGGGTGGCTCAGTCGGTTGAGCGTCCGACTTCGGCTCAGGTCATGATCTCACGATCTGTGAGTTCAAGCCCCGCGTCGGGCTCTGTGCTGACAGCTCAGAGCCTGGAGCCTGCTTCACATTCTGTGTCTCCCTCTCTCTCTGCCCCTCCCCTGTTCATACTCTGTCTCTCTCTGTCTCAAAAATAAATAAATGTTAAAAAAAATTAAAAAAAAAAAAGGATATTTCAAATTAAAAAAAATATTTTAAAAATATAGAGATATATGGGGCACCTGGGTGGCTCAGTCGGTTGGGTGTCTGACTTCGGCTCAGATCATGATCTCCTGTTTCGTGGGTTCGAGCCCCGCGTCGTGCTCTGTGCTGACAGCTCAGAGCCTGGAGCCTGCTTCGGATTCTGTGTCTGCCTCTCTCTCTGCCCCTCCCCAGCTCACACTCTGTGTCTCTCTCTCTCTCTCTCTCTCAAAAATAAACATTAAAACAATTAAAAATATAGAAATAAATAAAATGTATGTATGTGCATATGTGTATATATACATGTACCTACGTGTGAAAGTATATATACATACACTCTATGTTTTGCTAGCTTCTCTGAAGAATCCCTGAATTGGGCTGCTCTAATCATATAGCATGCCAAGCTGAGCAGTGGCTCTCCCCTTTAGATGACGTGCTTTGTCACCACCTCTGCCCCATGCCAATTTTGTAATCTGCGATAATTGACTCCCCTGAATTGCTCTGATGGCTCTTGGAGCCTAGCTGTTTCCTGACCCCCTTCTGCACTGCATGTTTGGGTCCCTAGTACAGGATGAAAGGGCTGGAGACAGGAGCCACATTATTGAGGGGGACTACATTTGCTACATGCCTTTACTGTCAGTGTGGTATTTTCCTGCCCAGGACCTTTGCTCGCACTCTACATTGAACCTGGACTGTCCATCAGTTCTTAACCAAAGAAAGCATTTCTTTCTTCAGGGCCCAGCGTATAGGGTGCACCTCGCATCCTTAAGCCTTTTCCTGCTCTCAGCACTCGGAATAAGCCCCTTCTTTGCTTGTGCTCATGCCTCTGTTGAGCACCGATCTCGGTTATTGACATGTCTGCCTTCCCCACCCTGCTTCTGCGTCTCTAAGGCAGGGGCCCCATGCAACTCACTGTCGATCCCATCCCCCTGCCTTGCTCTCTAGCCTTCTAGCTCTGAATGCACTGTCTAGACCCAAGCTAAGGGCCAGTGGATGTTTGTTGAACTGAAGTCCTCAGGCAAATTCAATTTTCTATTTTTATATTACTTGAAACTTACGCACGAAGACAAGTATTTGTTCAAGGCTGCAGAGCTCTATGAAAGAAGTTTCTGGTTAAATCTGACTTTCTCCCTCATTGCTTTCACAATGCCTGATGCATCACAGGAGTCCAATAAACAGCAACTAAAGGAAAGAATGAGAGGTCTTTGTAGCAAAGACTGGAACCCAAGTCTCTTTATCTTCCCAGTGTAATATACATTAAACCAAATTGAATTCTGCATTGGACGTCAGTTGGCATTCTCAAGGAGGTCCGTGTTGTTCTCCCTCCACTTAATTAGGGCGCTGCCTAAGAAAAAGAAGAAATACCCAGAAAAAGGTTGTTCTCATCCCTCACCATAGGAACTTCTTGTAGGATTCGGATACTGTGGGTTTCTACATTTGGCCCATCCCACGCTGAGTGGGGTAAGCATGTGGGAAATCTCTAAGAATGAAAGAGAGAGATAATTATGTCTTTCCCAGGTAGTTTGATACATAACACCAGCTCTCCTTGGTTTTCTTCTTAGACCTGTGTTCAGAGAAATCTTCACATCCATCTTCTCTAATTCAACCTTGCTCTCCAAAAATGAGCACAGCTTTTATTCAAATGCTATTCAAAGAGGAGAGGTTCACACACTGGTTAGTGGCAGGTACCAAAAGACCATCTTGCCCTGACTTGCTGCATTTCTACCTTATAATTGGATGGTACGTACATCTGGAGGAGTAACATTAAAGTTGAAGTCAAGTGTTAGGGAAAAAAGAGAATTTTCGTTGTAAAAATTCCCTTAACATACTCCTCCTTTTTCCGAGTTGATTCTACATCATAGGTGATGGCTTCTCAAGTCCTGGAAGAACGTGGGACTTTTTATTTAGTGTGTACAGTGTGGCAAGGTGGCCCCGTCCGGGGAAGAATTTTTGATATCGTTAGGATGTAGGCATTTGGAGTTAGTTCCAAGAAGGTGTTTGCTTCCTGTTATGAGTTGAATTATACCATCCACCCTACCCCTGCAATTCATATAGCGATGTCCTGGTCCCCTTTACCTCAGAACATGACCTTATTTGGAATTAGGGTCGTTGCAGATGTAATTACTTAAGATGAGGTCATGTTGGAGCCAGATAGGCCTCCAATCCAGTAGGATCTGATCGTGTCCTTATAAAAAAGGGGAAGTTTGGAGAGACACACGCACACAGCGAGAACACCATGTAAACACGAAGAACACCGAATATGGCAGGCAAACCTCCCGAAGCTAGGCCAGAGACGTGGGACAGATTCTCCCTCACAGCGACAGAAGGAATGAACCCTGCTGACACCTTGACCTTGGACCTCCAGCCTCCAGGGCTGTGAGACGCTATGTTTCTGTTATTTAAACCACCCGGTGCGTGGTACTTTGCTTTGGCAGCCCGGGCAAACTCACACTTCCCTTTTCACTTCGCTTGCAAAAAGAGCGGCTTGCAAAGTTGAGGTGCTTACCTGAAGGTCTGGTGGGAGGATTCTGAGGGAAAGAAAGTTCTAGCTTCTCTGTTTCTGGTGTCGGTTCTACTTCCTTTCCCAGCAGCAGGGCACAGTGGTTAAGGGTGAGGGCACTTGAGCTGGACTTGATTCTGGGACTTGAATCTAATACTTAACCTTCCTTGTGCTTTGATTTCCTGATATGGATAAATAGACGACAGGAATACACCACCTCTGTGGGGGTGTTGTGTGGTTTAAATGAGATCAGTTACAGATCTTATAGGGTGTACTCTTTAATGTTCATTTTGGGAGAGCGCGAATGGGGGAGGGGCACAGAGAGAGGGAGAGAGAGAATTCCAAGCAGGCTCCGTGCTGTCTGAGCAGAGCCTGACGCGAGGCTCAAGCTCATGAACCGTGATTTCATGACCTGAGCTGAACTCAAAAGCCAGACACTTAACTGACTGAGCCAGCCAGGCGCCCCTACTTGTGTCTTTTCGATGGAATCTCTCCTCGTGTTTCTCTCCAGCCAGACTGTTTGATGCTGGGCCCTTCCTTTTAGCCCTGTTTGTGTATCTTCACATGACCCATCTGAGCGGGTGACCTGGGAAAACGGGTGAGACAGTTTATCTAGGCAGTACCTGCATCAGTATGGCTGAGGACTGATTAGAAATGCAGATGCTTAGGCTCCACCCCAGACTTACCAAAGGGGAAACATTAGGGGCGGGACCCAGGAATCTGTTCTAGGTGATTCTGATACGTTTGAGCTTCAGAGCCCCTGATGTAGGATGACTTTCCTGTTGTCCCCACAGAAGCCCCTCGAGATGTGCCTTCCTTCTCCCCCTCATGCATGCCCTTTCCCCAGGCCATGGTAACACCTGCTCATAAAATAGGAAGTGGTGACACTATGCCCCTAGCCTTGACCTCTTCTCTGAGTGAATGCTCTCCCCCTGAGTCTAAAAGGAGAATGGCTTTCTCTGGCAAGGACCATGGGAGGAGCTTTCTTTTTTTTTTTTTTTTTTTTTTAATTTTTTTTTTTTTCAACGTTTTTTATTTATTTTTGGGACAGAGAGAGACAGAGCATGAACGGGGGAGGGGCAGAGAGAGAGGGAGACACAGAATCGGAAACAGGCTCCAGGCTGCGAGCCATCAGCCCAGAGCCTGACGCGGGGCTCGAACTCACGGACCGCGAGATCGTGACCTGGCTGAAGTCGGACGCTTAACCGACTGCGCCACCCAGGCGCCCCAGGAGCTTTCTTTTCGACTCTTGATGTGACTCTGTCCTCACTGCATTCAGGGGCCACGTCTCAGTCTGTCCACGTGCTCACTGTCTGCTATAGGTCCCGTGCCAGGCGGACCTTCAGTAATGTTTACCATAGGAGGAGGGAGTGGCAAAATGCATGGGTTACTGACAGATTTCTTAGTGCAGCTCCTTCTATTGAGGGGAGCGAGGGCTGGCGTGACACATCATTTGTGTCCAGTTCGTGTGGAACCAAACCACACTGGGCAGCCTGAGGCAGGAGGAGACTCGGGCTTACCGGGCTGGCCCTGCCACTGTGGCTCATGGACTGTCCCTGGTCCTCAGCGACCTCCCCGTCCTGGTGTGAGGCCACCTGGGCTTTGCCATGGCACCTTGGCTTGTGACACTGTGCCTCCTGATTTCTGTCACATCCTTCCCTGGTCTGTTGTTAACCTACTCGAGGTCTTTTCCCCTGTCTGTACCCTAGTTCCGTCCTGACGTGGATGGCCACACTGTCACCTCAGGGAGTGCTGTGTGGTGGAGGGAGGCTTGGGACCACAGTGTGGGGTGTGTAGGCTCGGGTGTGTAGGCTCGTCTCTGCCGTGGTCTGCCTTCACCTCCTACGGTTCCCTGAAAAGCAAGCCATTCCCATACTTCATGTCCTCCTTCCTCTGTCCCATATCCATCCCTCACCTGCTCCCCTCTCCCATCAATCTCTCCGGAGTCAGACTCACGCCCCTGTCACAACCCCTCCCCTTGCCCCCACGACTGAGGGCTCCGCTGAGTCTCACCACGTTTGCAATACCTGCACTGATGCATTTGCATGCAGGTGGCCTGCAGCTTCTCCTACAAGATTGCCCTCCCTCCTCCAGAGACACCGCTGCTCTGACTCTCCTGGGAGGATTTGCATGTTAATAGGAGGCTCTCAATTACCAAAAGCCATCACATGTCAAAGTAATAAATAGTTTAGGGTGGAATACAATTCACTAGGCCAGCCAGTAGTTTGGGGGCAGGCCTACCAAAGCTACCTGCTTACCCGAGGCCCCTCCTCTGGGAGGAACGCCAGCCCTGAGCCCTGCCTTCCTGCCTGCTCACTCTCAATTCATCACTCTGTGTCTCAGGCGGAGCCTAGCACAGCCTGTTGATTTTTCAACATTTTTTTGTAACAGCTCTTCCGCCATCTTGGAACCTGTGGAGACCTGCCGCGAACAGGTCTCCTGAAACGACAAATATGTCTGGAAGGCTGTGGTCCAAAGCCATTTTTGCTGGCTATAAGCGGGGTCTCTGGAACCAGAGGGAGCACACAGCTCTTCTTAAATTGAAGGTGTTTATGCTTGAGATGAAACTGAATTCTATCTAGGCGAGAGATACGCTTATGTGTACAAAGCAAAGAACAACACAGTGACTCCTGGTGGCAAACCGAATAAAATTGGGGGAGATCTGGGGAAAAGTAACTCGTGCTCATGGAAACAGTGGCATGGTTCATGCCAAATTCCGAAGCAACCTTCCTGCTAAAGCCATTGGCCACAGAATCCGTTTGATGCTGTACCCTTTAAGGATTTAAGCTAACTGCAAATTAAGTAAATAAAGGTGTAGATTTGTTTTCTTGTGAAAAAAATAAAAAATAAATATATAAAATAAAATAAATTTTTTTTTAATCAGCTTTATTGAGACATAATTCGTAAACCACAAAATTTACTCTTTTTTTTTTTTTTAAGGTTATTTGTTTTGTTTTAGCAAATCTCTGCAGCCAATGTGGGACTTGAGTGCACCACCCGTAGATTAAGAATCGCACGCTTTTCCAACTGAGGCAGCCAGGTCAGCCCAAAGTTTACTGTTTTACAATGTACAGTTCAATGTAGGTTTTTTTTTTTTTTGATATGTTCATAGATTGATACGACCATTACTACTACTTCCTGATTTTAGAATTTTCATCACCTCCCCCAAAAACTTTACTCCCATTAGGAATCGCTCCCCGTTCCCCCTTGCCCTGGGCTCCTGGCAACACCAATCTACTTTCTGTCTCTACAGATTTGTCTACTCAGGACATTTCATAGAAATGGCATCATATGGTATGTGACTTTTTTTTTTTTAATTTTTTTTTTCAATGTTTATTTATTTTTGAGGGACAGAGTGCGAGTGGAGGAGGGGCAGAGAGAGAGAGGGAGACACAGAATCTGAAGTAGGCTCCAGGCTCCGAGCTGTCAACGCAGAGCCTGACATGGGGCTCGAACGCACGAACCATGAGATCATGACCAGACCCAAAGTCGGACGCTCAACTGACTGAGCCGCCCAGATGCCCCTGGTATGTGACCTTTTTTATCTGGCTTCTTCCATGTAGTATGATGGTTTCAGGGTTCATCCATGGTGTAACATGTACCAGTACTCCATTCCTTTTTATTGAAAAATAATATTCCATTGTATGGATGAACCACATTTTATTCAGTCATCAGTTGATGCGTATTTGTGTGTATGTTTGGTTTTGTTCACTCATTAGATGACTCAGCCATTTGAGTGAAGCCCAATCTGTGGAGGGGAAAACCCCACTCTGTCAGGCACCGTTCACGTTTCTTGGGTGTATATCTCCTTTTCGTGGACCCGTACACACTCAGCAAGAATAAGTTTACTATGTTGCATAGTTTTTCATTCAGGCGTTCCTTTCGTGTATTAATCATGTCTTTTATTTTCTGTATTCTGATGCTTTGTTATTTGGAGCTTTGGAGACCCTGGAGGGACTGCCCCTTCCAGGGTTAGCCAATTTCTAGAAATAATAAAGAGTTTGGCCTCTAGGGTGCTTTGCAAACACACCCTTATCACTCTAGAGCCCATGACCACAATCACCTCCTTTATCGGGTTCTCAGGCTCTGGGCCCTTATCCACCTACTGTAATCACTCTGGGGCCGGGGACCAGACAACCAGGGACAGACCCTATGCCCAGAGCCTGTTGAAATGACCCAAACTAGCCAATCCTAAACCTGTTTAGATGAGCCTGCCCACTCTGTTTCACCCAGTCTTCCCCATGGAAGCCACAATAAAGACTCTTGCTCATACTCTCCCTTCTGCCCTCTACCTACTTCTAGTGATTCCCCATATGGCCGTGTGTGGCATGGCATGTACCTCCTCTGGAGAACTATAAGTAATAAACAACCTTAAAACATTTTTTTTAATGTTTATTTTTGAGAGAGAGAGAGAGAGAGAGAGACGGAGTGTGAGTGGGGGAGAGGTAGAGAGGGAGACCCGGAATCCAAAGTAGGCTCCAGGCTCTGAGTTGTCAGCACAGAGCCTGATGCCGGGTTTGAACTCACAGACCGCGAGATCATGACCTGAGTCGACCGTTGGACACCACCCAGGTGCCCCAACAAACAATCTTCTTAATGATAGTTATCTTCTGATCTGTTAGCCTTATTATATCTGTATCTAACGAAACACCTTACTCTAGCGTATTGACCGATCTTTTATTTCTGGGGTGATGTCACGATTATATCTAACATCCGTCCATTCCAACATATGTCATGCTGGTGTCTTGAACTTGCCTCACGACATCTGCTATTCTCCTCAACACTAGGAAACTAACACCTCTTACTTTATTTTTAGCATTGGACATCGCTTGTCAAATTGTTTTTCTCACTAGTTTTGTACACAGATTTTATTTTTTACCATCTCCAGCTTCCACTGGGAAGTAAGACTTAAAAAAAAAAAAGCAGCATACCATGGAAAGTTATCTTTTATGAGATTATGTCTGTGCCTGCTAAGGAGAGGCGGGTAACAGTGTGTGTCTTGATCTTATTTGGGAAGGATCGACTGGTGGGCTTGCACCTGTTGATAAATGATCCCAACTTCTGCACATGGCCTGGAACACATTCTATCAAGTGGAGTATTTATAGATAATAGAGGCAAAAGAAGAAAACAGCTAATCTTTTTAGTTCATTTGAATAATTCTATCACAGTTTCTAGCACATGGCTCGTCAGTCTGGGCACTATTAACGTTTTGGGCCGGATGATGCTTTACAGGAGCTGGTGGGCGGAGCTGTCCTGTGTGTCGTAGGCTGTTTAGCCACGTTCCTGGCTTCTATCTACTAGATGCCAAGGGCATCCCACTGCCAGTGCGCAGCTGTAGCAAAGAAAAATGTCTCTAAATGTTGTTAAATGTCTCATGGGGGGAGGTGGGTGGGCAAAATTGCTTTAGGCAACCCCCCGCGCTAGGATTCTGAGGGGCTTTGAAATCCAGCCTCCTGGCTGTGGGAAGCCTGTGGTGTCATCCCCTGGGGGTGGGGGGCGACCGATGCTTGACCCCTTCCAGCGGAGCTGGGACTCCCACCGTCTGAGGGGAGTTGCTTCACTGTGTTAACTCTTCTTCAGTTGAATTTACTAGCTGTTACTGCTCTCAACCAAATCGTACTTTCCAGGAAAATTCCAAGTGTCTCTGTTGTGGCTGTGGTCACACAGTGGCCCCAGATGTTGTGGAGCGAGCAACTGCTGGCACTGGAACTGAGAGCTACAGGGACTGGGTGGGGGAGCACCCTTTGCAGAGTGGGGTCCCGAACCGGTGGTTCCCGCATCTCCTGGGCACCTCTCCTGGGGAGTGCGCCGCAAATGCCCATCTCTGCTCCCAGCCTGCACCTGCTGGGGGCGCTAGCAACTCAGAGGCGTGTGCGGAAACACACGCGGGCACATGAGAGAATGGTTCAACCTGGAGAGACGCTAAGCTTCCTGTCCATTGTAGGTGCCTCACGTATTGCGTAATTTAGGAAATTAAAGCAAAATGTTCTGGTCTGGAGCACTGTGGCACTTCTGGCATATTTAGGGTATCTGTGAAAGTCCAGACTCGCAGGGGGTGAGGCCTGGGCTTCTACATTTTAAGGAATTTCTGCACGTATCATGATTTGGGGAGTATCACTTTGGCATAAATATTTGCAGTATGTTCTTTACAATGTTCATTGGAATGTTTCCATTGCAAACATATTACACTCTCATTATTGAAAATCTGGAAAATGCGAACAAGAAGAAGGAAGACAAAACAATGCCCAGGAGCTTGCCATCCAGGACTGCCAGAAACCCTCCTCAGGCCTTTTCTATATTCGAGTCGATTTCCTTGTCTTTTATATTTGTGTGTGTGTGTGTGTGTGTGTGTGTGTGTGTGTACATATATCAAAGACACACAGGCACATAGCTGAAAAACCAGTGAGTATCAAAGAGCTTATAAAGAAAAATATTAATTTCCTGCTCATCTGTCTGTACTCGCCATAGGTCCCCACTTAGGACTCTATGGTTCTTCTCCTGTATTTACTGCATACACCTAAATACTATGTTTATCTTAAGATATGTTAGTTATGCATTTTGGACATGATCTCCTGGCTTCTGGTGGTGGAGGACTTAGCTCACTTACACTTCTCTTCCTTCAGTGCCTTTCCCTCCCCCATCCCCCCAACATGCTGACCTCACAATTGAGGGTTAGAGTAATAATCTTGTCTTTTTAGTGCTAGGTTAAATTGTATAATGTTTTGCTTTTCCTGGAGTTAATAATCACCTTAAGTTTTTAGTTTTGGAGTTTGCTATGGCTCTGTCACCACACACACACACACACACACACACACACACACACACACAGTTTGTTTTTTTTTTCTCAATACTTAACAGAACTTTCCAACAAAATACTTTATAATGGCTTCTCCAAATACTCAGACAAATCACACAATCCATCAGTCCTGTGTTTCCCTTGGGCTCCCCCCGCCCTCTGTGGTCTGCTCCGCTTGGTGGGGTATTCTCTGGCTTGGTGCACGCACGGCTTCCTGTGAGTTCCCTGTACTACTCAGCTATGTTCCATTTTCTCTGCTCCTATTTTCTGGATTTTATATTAGATGTGAGCCCTCCTCAATTGATCCCCTAATTTTCTCTCCCTCCCCCTCATTTTCTTTTGATTCAGCTTTCTGAAAGATTTAGTCAGCTTTATCTAATAAGCCTTCTATTGAATTTTTTATTTCAGCGACTCCATTTTTACTTTGTATAAGCTCTTCCTTATTCTGTTTATTCTTCTTTGCCCTGCTACCCTGACAGCTTCCAATTCTTGTTATGTGGATGCTATACATCTCTCCGAGGATATTAATTAATACCTGTTGAAGTTTCATTCTATTCTTTGCATGGATTGCATTTTCCTGTGTTTTTTTTTTTTCTGATTGTTTTATTCATTTACTTACTCATCAAATATTTATTGAGTGCCTTTTATGTACTCCGTGTTGGGGATATAGTGGTTAATAGGATAAAGTCCCCTGACCTTATGGAGATTATATTCTAGCAAGGGAGAATAATAAACAAATGAATTACATTAAGGCTGTGAATAAAAATAAAGCAGATAGAGTAGCCCGGGAAAGCTTTTCTGTCTGGTGCTTCTTTACTCTCCTGTCTGCCACTTGGGTTGGGATGTCTCAAAACCTCGGCTCAGCTGGGCTTGTGGACCAGGGTGCCTACTTGGTGTTACTTAACGTGGCTTGGGCTTCCTTACAGCATGGCTACTGGGGTCCAAGAGGGAATGTTTTCAGAGAAAGCTTTCCTGGAGACAAGGCAGAGAGGCAAGACTTCTGTTGGTTACAAGAAAGTCATTAAGGCAAGCCTAGATTCAAAAGTGAGGGAAATTAGACTATCCCTCTTGATGGGTGAGTGGCAAGGTCACACCGGAGAGCACATGAGATAGGAAGTGTGGCCATCTTTGGAAACACAATCTGCTGCGTGTTATGACTTGAGCTAGTTACTATTTTTCACCTAGCGTTTTTTGAAATCGTGTACCTTTGGTTCTTCCCTCTCCTGTTCTTTTCCCCTTATAATTTCTTCTTTATTATTCCTTCACAGCCTAGTTGGATATGGGGAGAGGAAGGGAGCAAGTGTGTGTTGTCAGTTGGCTATTTCACAGACGAAAGGCTTCAGATAATCCACAGTGTGGATTGTTGAGAGTTGATTGCAGATGGGGAAACAATGGTAGAACTTAGAGATGGCTGAGGTAAAAGGTTTTCTTTTCCTTCTCTGCTCTTTGTTTCCATCTGAAGAAAATAAGGCACATGGAGGTTAGGGGACTTTCCAAAACGTTGCTCAGCTAACAGCAGAGCTGAGACTACATTTAGATCTGAGTTTCTCAAATTCTCTGGCTCATATTAAAGACAACAACAATTTTTAAAAAGGATCCGAAAACAAAGATCTAACTAAAAAAACAAATAACAGGGGCACCTGCATGGCTCAGTTGATTGAGTGTCAGACTCTTGATTTTGGCTCAGGTCATGATCTGGCAGTTCATAGGATCAAGCCCCACATCAGGCTCTGTGCTGACAGTGTAGAGCCTGCTTGGGATTCTCTCTCTCCCTCTCTCTCCCTCTCTCTCTCTCTCTCTTTGCCCCTCCCCCACACTCTTTCTTTTTCTTTCAAAATAAATAAACATAAAAAAACCTCATGGATAAAATTGCTTTAAAAAAAAAAACCCAAGTAGGGGCACCTGGGTGGCTCAGTCGGTTAAGCATCTGACCTCAGCTCAGGTCATGATCTCGTGGCTTGTGGGTTCCAGCCCCACGTCAGGCTCTGTGCTAACAGCACAGATCCTGGAGCCTGCTTCGAGTTCTGTGTCTCCCTCTCTGCCCCTCCCCTGCTCACACTCTGTCTCTCTCTCGAAAATAAAAAACATGAAAAGAAAACCCCAAAGAACAACAAATAAAACATATTTAGAGGTCCAAGAAATTTAAGTGAGTCTGAGTTAAACAAGTAAAACAACTTTCCTGTCAGACTTCTCTGAGGGATTCATATTTTAAAGTATATTAGGAATCACCAAGGAGGGAGAAATGACAGATGTGCTGGAGAAAGGGAGCAAGGGGGCCGATTTTCCAAATTTCTGTGACCAGTTTTGTTAAGTTGTCTCTGGGACTGGTGTATCATAGACTAGCTCATGCAGACCATACTTACTTAAATACATTCACAGGTGGCTCTCAGAACATCCCAGATCTCCTTTCCCATCTTGTAACTGCATTACCCAAATGAGCTACGTGTTTTTCCATTTAACCATCACCAGAGATGTGCACGGCACAGATAGATGGTCAGCGTATACATATGATCGAAGGGGTTTGCAGACTTAATAATCGCTGCTTTCCTGTACCTGTGCTGGGTAACGAGACAGGCTCAGCCAGTCAAGCAGTTTAAGAGCGTTTCATGCATAGCTGTGACGCTTCGAGGAGATTCTTCCACATCTAATTTGTTTTTGTGTTTTGTTTTTTTCACGATCCCAGCTTTCGCTGCTCATTGGTAGTGGGCTTCAGAAAACTACGGTGTTAATGATTGCTGTGGTTTGTGCGATTCAGCTGTTCTTTTGACTGAAAGTTCAGGGTCATTTCACTTATGGCCACCAGATGGCAGAGCACTGTCGTGCTATGATGCTTGGACTTTTCTCTGCGAAGGTCTGTGCAGAGTAGTTGTGGAGGTGTGCCTTTGAGGAACAGTTGTATTTTGGGAACACTTTGGACATTAAGTTCTATCTTTTTTTTTTTTATGTTTTTATTTTTATTTATTTATTTTTTTTAAAGTTTCTTCATTCTTTATTTATTTTTAAGAGACTGCGGGACAGAGTGCCAGTGAGGGAGGAACAGAGAGAGAGAGGGAGACACATAATCCAAAGCGGGATCCAGGCTCTGAGTTGTCAGCACAGAGCCCGATGCGGGGCTTGAACTCACGACCCACAAGATCATGACCTGAGCTGAAGCTGGAAGCTTAACCAACTGAGTCAGCCAGGTGCCCCATTTTATGTTTTTATTTATTTATTTATTTATTTTTGAGAGAGATAGAAAGAAAGAGTGTGAATGGGGGAGGGGCAGAGAGAGAGGGAGACACAGAATCTGAAACAGGCTCCAGGCTATGATTTGTCGGCTCAGAGCCCAATGCAGGGCTCAAACTCTCAAACTGTGAGATCACGACCTGAGCCAAAGTCGGATGCCTAACCGACGACTGAGCCACCCAGGCTCCCCAAGTTCTATCTTGTTTTAATCATGCCTGGATCTATTCCTGCCTAAGCCAGTACTTAAAGCAGAAAAATTGAGCCATAAACAGGACTTTTATAAAAAGTACTTCATTATTTCTTAGTGACTGTTCAGCTCCCACTATTTACTTGCGGGTATTTGTTGTTTCAAGGCCAGTTTTCAGAAGGCTACAACAAGTGCATTTTTTAAATTGGAAAAGTAAATTAATAAATTTGTCACATTTTAAAACTCCTCCAGTTCAGAGTTTGGACATGATAAAGAAGGCGAGAAGGATATGGAATCACCTCCTACTTTTTGTATTTGGCTTTCAAGAACAAAGATATTATTATAGATTTTTATGGGCGCAGGATAGTTCCTGCTTTTCTAGTCAAAGACAAGATTAACTTTTTCAAAGGAGATGAGGATTAAGATTCGCATAAGATTCAGGAGAGATAGGGCCCTCGAGGGACGGGAGAGATGCCCGCACAGACAACCCTGAGCCGCTTGGCTGGAATGCTTATGATTATGGGGACGATGAAGAGGGAGGGAGTTCTAAGGAGGCCTTGAACTTCATGAAATGAGGAAAATTAACTATCACTGTATTGACAAGCAATTTGCCAGACGTTCACCTTAAACTGGTCCTTGTGCGCATGGCCCTGGTATTGGTGTGTGTGGATGCGGGTGACTGAAGGCAAAACGTCCTCTCCTCACTTCTCCCCCGTCGTTTCTGGGCAGCACCAAGATTTGGTAGCCGCAGTCCGCCGTCTCTGTACCCACATCTGGAAACGCTAGTGCACTGCGGTTCATTAGGTGCTCTGTCATGGCAGGCGGCAAGTGGAAGGTGAAGTGAGTCGCTAGTCACTGTCTCAGGGCACGTCCCCTCTTAGCATCTGATTAACAGCCCAGGAAGGAGCCATGTCACTAAGAACGTGTATGCTAAGAAAAAACAGGGCCGCCGGGCCCTCCACAGTGTGATGATGATCGTGTCCCTGCAGGTTCCGCAGCATCTGATCTTTCCTGGTGGCCACAGTGACCATCTCCTGCCAGGACAGTGCTCTGAGGGCCCACTGCTGCCTCCTGCACCGCTCCCATGGCCCTCGGCCTCCAGCTCCTCTTTAGCTTCTCCATGTCACAGGGAGGGCTCTTGAGCTCACTGTGTCCTCTGCCCTCGACTCTGACAATGAGGAGGCACGTCCCGTAGCTCATGGGCTGCACCTGTGTCCTCACCAGGAGCACAGCAGTCCCCACAGTGGCCTGAGGCCACGTGCCGATGACAATATCTCCTTTAGTCTGAGCTCTGGGTGAGAAGCTGGAAGGAGAATCAGGATGCCCTTCCCAAGGTCTCTCCTTCCCCGTAATTCTGAGTTTGCCGCTGTGTTTTGAGAGCCTTGAATTGTTGAGGTCAAGAGAGTGGAAAGCATCACGATTATTTCTTGTCAAAATTGCCATCTGTCTGATTGTCTGCTGACACCCAGGCCCCTCATCAATCTCTATGACCATCAGATTACCACTGCTTATGAAAAAAAGAGCGCTTTCACGAAAGATTCATAAAAAGATGCAGTTTAGGGGGGGACCACCTCCTCGGTGCCCAAAACCGTCAAGAGGACAGACGAAACGCAAGTTGTCCCAAAGCATGTGGACACGAGGGGGGTTAAGCTGGCAAACGGTTCTTGTGGAAGGCGGTGGGGGAGAGGGGGTTGTTCTGGGGCCGGGATTGTCTTCGGGCAGGCACACCAGCTTTGTTTCTGGACATCTCGTCTCCTCCTGCAAGATGCATTGGTTATACTTCTCCCCACATCAGAGACTTTTTTAAAGCCTGGCTGAAAAGAATCATAACAAAAATCTGTAAGCACTGGCTTTTATGTATTTCACTTTTATTGAATTCCTTTTAGTATAAAAGTAGCCTATTTTGTAGCGCTGGGCACAGTGTCCATCTACAGAGAGAATACGCTGAGTGGGCGCTGAGAGGCAGAGGCAGATAAGGGAGAGAAGAGGCAGGGCTGGTGGAGGGGAGAGATGATTACATTCTGAGCTGGGGCCACGCCTGCACCTCTCATGTCCTATTATGTTCCCTTTGTGTGTCTGTGGTTTTCTGGAGGTTGTGGTGATTTTCTGACAGGGCTGAAGGGTGTCTTCTGTTTCATCTTTGTTTTTTTTGTTTTGTTTTGTTTTGTTTTGTTTGAACCACCTCTGTTTATTAATCAAGTAAATGACAAAAGATGGCTCAGAATGAGCAGAGCATCAAAGCAGCTCTGTTTGGTTTCTTTTGGACAAAACCTTCATTTCCTCGTTTGCTCAGAAACCCAGGTGTGGAATCCAATTGTGAACGCGTGTCAGATGATGACTTTTTTAAAGTTGAACTTCGTGTCCTATTTCAATGGAAAGAGATTTTACAGCAGTTGATTGGTCTCCAGGCCCCGGGCTTTCTGAGTCTCTGGTTGTCCTTGGTCTGAGCCCTTTGTCCGCCGCTGGCACAGCCACGGTTACCACAAGCGCCAGGAGGTGTCTCCCCAGATCACTTGGTGTTAGTGACAAGTGTGACAGCTTGTGCCCATGGACGTCTCTACGTCACTATGGAGGCCGTTTGCGGAGCTCCGCCTCCACGCAGGCCAAGGCCAGGGCCGTGTGAATCGAGCTGCCGGAGGAGGGCAGGGGCGCGTGTGGTGGGCCAGGACTCAGCAGCACACCAGACCCGCCTTCACAGCACCCCCGCACACTGAGCACCGATGGCCTCTTTACCTCCCTTTATTTTTGGCTGGGTTTCCGCCCTGTGAGTGCTCCCGGGCTAGGTTGTCTGCATTTGGGGTGCTGGCTCTCACAGAATGGGGTGTTATCCTTCTCAGAGAAAGTGAGTGGGTTGATGGGCATGAAGGGGCCACCATGGTACCTGGCATAGTGAGAGACACAGGGCAGTGATTTCTGGCCCCAACGGCCTGCTCTCAGCTGGTCTGGCTTTGAATGGCTCTGTTCCACAGATGGAGAAACAGAGGCAGGGTTTTCCTTGAGGTCAAAGGGTCTGCCGGTGGCTTGCCTTAGGGGAGTCATGCCTCAGGGGACTCAGGAAGGAGCAATGAGGTACCTCTTCCCCAACCACCAAGCCCCGCACCCTTGGCTGCTCTGGGACAAGGATTGGTCTGCTTTCTGCCACCTGGGTCCCTTTCTGGGCTGACTCCCAGGGCCCCCTGCAGAAAAGGGAAGGCTGGTTATGACAACTGGAATCTGCTGCAGGCTTTTGCCTCCTTCGGGAGGGGACCACAGGCAACAGGACCATTCATGCGCTCGGCTGTGCAGGGTCGCGATGCCGTTCTCACTACCAGAACGCGTGCGTCACGCTGTCTCTTGGGGAGCTCCCTAAATTTGATATTTTGGTACAACCTGTTTCCAGGGCTTCTACATTAGTTCGTTATCACTTAGGAAATTACCTGTTCTCAATTATCCTGACAACTCAGAAGCTCAGAGTCCTAGATTTTCTGTTTAAATTGCCTAGGTTTTTTTTTTTTTTAAATTCATCAGGATGTCTGTACAATAGCTCTTTTGTCTTTTTCCTCCTCTCCCCACACCTAGTAACTTTCAGGATGTGGTGTTATCTTTCTCACACAAGCTGGAATTGGCTGCAAATAGGCCCCATTGGATACTTCACTTGCTGAGCCATCCCCCCCCCCCCCCCCCACCGTTCTCTTCAGAGAAAAACACCCTCTAAGGGGAGGCGGAGGAGAGAGACAAAACCCAAGAAAGATGAACTCTTTCTTAAAGTCTTGGTTTCATTGAACATTATAGACTTAACCCCGTCCCCCTCCTTTGTCAAAACGTTGCTTAAAATACCGTTTAACCGGTGTTAAAACACTATTTATATCGCACCCTCCATGCTGCCTCTGGGCTCAGATACTCGCCCTGGCTTTGGCCAACGGAGTGGTTAACAAATGTGACACAACCAGACGGCGGAAAAGGCTTGCTCTCTTCTGTGGCTCCTGTGCCACCACCAGGAGCACAGGGCCAGGCCAGCCTGCTAGAGGAAAGAGACATGGGCCTCCAGGAACATGGCCCGAGGTGATCCAGTGTAGATCAGCCAACCCCTAGTTGGACCCCAAATACATAAGTTGGGCCTACGGATGAAATCAATGAACCTCATACATGTGTGAGAAATAAATGGCTGTACTGTGTGGCTCTGAGCCTCTGTGGCTGGTTGTTTTAGGGCTTGTGGTCCTACAATGGACTAAATGTTTGTGTGACCCCCTTCCCATATGTTGAAGCCCTAACCCCCGAGGTGATGGTATTTGGAGAGGAAACATTTGGGAGGTAATTAGGATTAGATGAGAGGCTCAGGGTGGGGCCTGGGTCTGATGGGATTGGTAACCTTCTAAGAAGAGACACCAGAGAACCCTTCTCTTTCTCACTCTGTCCCTCTCCCTCCCCTTGCACACACTGAGGAAGGGCCATGTGAGGACACAGGGAGAAGGCAAGCCAAGAAGAGGGGGCTCACCAGTAATTAAATATAGTGGCACCTTGATTCCGGACTTCCAGCCTCCACCAGTAACTGTGAGAAAAGACATGTCTGTTGTTTCAGCCACCAGCCTGTGGTACGGTGCCTGAGCAAACTAAGACGGGGAGCAGTAGGGAAGACTATCTAGGTCCTAGGCATCTTACTTGAGTCCAGAGCCCTTCTATGTTGTGTGCAGACCCTCTCGCCCTTTTTGTGAATGCACGCATGAAAGGTAGGAAGTTCTCTCTTCCCTTCACCTTCCAGGTGCTTGACTTGGTGCCCTCTCCTTGCTCATGGGCTGAGGTCGGGGCTTGTTGGCACTGGCCTGTGGATGTGTGGGGGCCTGCTCTCAGGAGCCCGGGCCTCCTGCCTTCTGATGAGCTCTCTGGTTGCCAGGTGTGATGAACCCCTACACTGCCGCACACCCTGCTTTCAGCTCAGAATCGTCTGCTTTCTTCCCTATGCCCGTTTCACATGACGACAGAAAGAGGAAGTCTGAGATGTAGTTATAGTGTTTTCTGATTTCTTTCCCTAATAGGTAGATACACTTTTCTGGGGAAGGTCCTATTAAAGCATAACTAAAACTGATGTTGGAGAATGGAAATAATTTGGTAGAAGCTGCTAGAAATGATCAGAGCAAAGAACTCCCTGAGGAACTAACTTTAAACTTAAGTCATCACGTTATTTTTAGTGTTCACTAAGCTTAGGATTTGTAGAAAGGATATGGTTCCTGTCTGAGTTTGGATAAAGTGGTCTGCTTATCAGGTTAAAAATTTAGCCTTATTGGGGCACCTGGGTGGCTCAGTCGGTTGAGTGTCCAACTTCGACTCAGGTCACGATCTCGCGGTCCGTGAGTTCGAGCCCCGCGTCGGGCTCTGGGCTGACGGCTCGGAGCCTGGAGCCTGCTTCCGATTCTGTGTCTCCCTCTGACCCTCCCCCGTTCATGCTCTGTCTCTCTCTGTCTCAAAAATAAATAAACGTTAAAAAAATTTAAAAAAAATTAGCCTTATTAAAATAGCTATTTGAAAAAAAAGAAATTCCGTACTATACTACACAGATGATGCATTTAAACACATGTGCTATTATAGACTATACGATTATATTCATTCCATTATTCAATACATCCTAAATGATGATTTCCAATATATATAAAATCTAAACCCCATTAAAATGTAAATGCAGTAAGTGGAATTGAGGGTAAAAAACTGTATGTTATGCCCACAGCCTGGAGGGCTAGTTCAGATTTTGCTACTGGACAATAGGCTGATCAAAAGGAGAAGGTCAAAAGTTTGTAATTGGGGCACCTGGGTGGCTCAGTAGGTTAAGTTTCTGACTCGGGCTCAGGTCGTGATCTCACAGTTCGTGAGTTTGAGCCTTGCCTTGGGCTCTGTGCTGTCAGCTTTGAGCCTGCTTCGGGGTCTTCTGTCCCCCTCTCTCTGCCCCTCCTCCTCCCCTCACATGTGCTCTCCCTCTTTCTTTCTCTCAAAAATAAACATTAGAAAAAAAAGTTTGTTATTCTTTGTTGAAGGTATTTATGCCACCCTTTCCCCCCAGAGACTTAAGACGGTTGATTTAGTTTTCTCTCTGGAGTTTGCGGAAGAAATGGGGCCCAAGAAGAAGCAGACTGTTGAAGCTAGAGGTGAAGGTTGGAGGCCAGGAGGGGCAGGGCCTCTTTGGGACAGCTGGGTGACCCGAACCATCCTGTACTATTCAGACTTAGATGAAAGTGCTTTCAGCTACCCCGATTCCTTTCATCACCACCACCTCCCATCATGAGGAGGAGAGGCGAATCTTCCCTGGGACAGACCGGGGAGGGGTCTCCTGGAGGCATCCGAGTAATGTCAACAGAAAACTCTTTCATGCTTTCAGCCCACTTAAGTAGGAACCCCTGGGCTCCTCCATCGATGAACCTGACCTTAGACACAGGGCAAGGCAACAGCTGTTAAAGCAGGAATATCCAAGCTGGGAGTGGGCCTCTGTGTGAAATTTGTGTATCTCCTCAAACATGAGAAATAA
This sequence comes from Neofelis nebulosa, assembly GCF_028018385.1. Classification (NCBI taxonomy): domain Eukaryota; kingdom Metazoa; phylum Chordata; class Mammalia; order Carnivora; family Felidae; genus Neofelis; species Neofelis nebulosa. Next base: position 30,255,526 of record NC_080783.1, read on the forward strand.
TACAACGATTTAGTCACGCAGGGAATCCATTAGACCTGGCAATTTAATTTCTACTTCCTTAAGATCCTTTCTTGAGGGCTTGGGGGCAGGGGTGTCTTCATCGTTAGCATAATAGATCTGATTAGATTCCCTAGGGATTTCCTGACTTGTTCTTTGGGTGATTTTAAGAAGGTGATTTTTTTTTTTTTTTAAATGTCAGTCTTGTCTGAAAAGAAAATCGGTTATGAGCCTTGATCAGTTATCATTTCAGATTAACATTGAAATGCTAGAGGTTGGAGATCTGTCAAACGGGGCAGCAGAAAATATGGTTATCTCCAAACAGGGGAAGTGCAGATTAACAAATTTCATATCCAATAATATTTATTGAGCGTTTGCTTTTGCTAAACTGAAAATTCTCCATTCTGAGTCAGTGAGTGTTCAAAGCTTCACAGAATAAATCTGTATTAAATGAAAAATAAATCAATTGTCACGGTCGTATTGCCCAGAAAATTTACAGCTGAAATAAGACAGAGAAAAGTGACGCCCCCTTCCTTTTTCCCTCTGCCCACCCACCCCCCATCCCTTCATGGCTGCCGGAAAGTCTCCCAGGCGCACGGGCGGTTCCGCTCAGGATTTTCCGGGCACGCGGGAAGAAGGGTGCTGTGGGCTCATGTCTAACTCAGCTTGTTTTGTTTTATCTGGATCCGTTCAGATGCTGAATGTCAGAAGCGGGAGCCCTGTGGCTCCACCAGCCATCGTCTGGGCTCTGCTCCTCACTCTGCGGCCTTTTCTTTCACAAACAGCACAAGAGAATCAAACCATGGTATTTTTCCCCAAGTGCTTTAGTGAATTGCATTTAAACCTTAGAAGAAGAGGTCTTACAGGATTTTGGGCAGGACTACCCTCACTCACGTTGCAAAGGGAGAAAAAGTTTCTTTCTTATTTGGTTTAATTAATTAATTAATTATCTTGAAATGTTTATTTTATTTATTTTGAGATGTGGCGGGGGGGCGGGCAGAGGGAGAGAGAGAGAATCTCAAGCAGGCTCCACACCCAGTGAGGGAGGAGCCCAGCACAGGGCTCCACCCGAGGACTATGAGATCATGACCTGAGCCCAAATCAAGAGTCAAGATGCTTAATCGACAGAGCCACCCAGGTGCCTCGAAAAAGATGATTTCTGATTGTGGGGTTTTATTTTATAAAATAAATAAAATAAATTATTTTAATAATCAAAAAAATCGTCTTATCCGTAGCCACTGTCTGGAGCACTTAAGGAATTTGCTAGCAAGGGTCCCAAGGTGTGGGGGGTAGGATTTGGGCTCTCTGTCCTTGACCGTGGGTGGTCCCACAGGCAAATCCACTCTCTTCCACTTTTCTCCAGTCTTTCCAGATGGAGCCTGAGGTGTCTGGCTTTTTGAGATCCCTTCTAGCCCTACAACGATAGAAGTGGCACTGTTTTGTTTTTCTTTTTCTATATATGAAGTTTATTGTCAAATTGGTTTCCATACAACACCCAGTGCTCATCCCAAAAGGGAAGTGGCACTGTTTTTGTAATCAAAAGTTGAACTAGCTACTCATTCTGGGCGGATGTTGGAGGCATACCCAGTTTCTGACAGGGAGCTGTCCTGTATAAACCTGAATGCCCCAGATGCTTTTCCTCCGTGGGTGCACCTGCCTTCCAAGGGTGAATCTGGAAGAACGATACAAACTCTCGGGGTCAGAGGGATTTCCCTGTGAAACTTAGCTCTTTCCTTTTGTATCCTGTGAGTCCCACAAGACTTCACAAATTTGAGGTCATGGCATAATCTTTGGACTAGAAGATTGCAGCCTAAGAATCTTATTACTTATTCTGTCACCATGGCTGAGCTTGTTCAAGCCACATAAGTAGGGAAATAAGAATTGTTCAAGCCTATTGGGAGGAGTTTGGGGGAAAAAACGAATTCCACCCTCCCCCTCCCCCATTGCTAAAGGTAGAGCCAGTGACACAGTCTAGCCACGAGTGACATACTCATACAAAGAGAGCTACTCAAGCTCCAGATCTCACCTCCGATAGAGACTGATCTTGCCAAATTACTGTTTGGGACACACAGCAGAAGTGCTTTTACTATTTTATAGGTAACAATGGTAGTTGGTTAATCTAAAAACTGGTTGAAGGGGAGGGGTTTAAAAAAGAATGTTACATCCTGCCAGAAAACATTTGTTATAATGTAAAATATAGAATATATTGGGGCACCTGGGTGGCTCAGTTGTTTGGGTGTCCGACTCCTGATTTTGGCTCAGGATGTGATCTCAGTTGTGATCTCCTGATTTTGGCTTAGGTTGGCTCAGTTTGTGAGATTGCACCCCACCTCAGGCTCTATGCTGGCAGCGTGGAGCCTGCTTATGACTCTCTTTCCCTCTCTCTCTCTCTCTCTCTCTCTCTGCTCCTCCCCTGACATGCACTCTCTCTCTCAAAATAAATAAGTAAACTTAAAAAATATATATATACCATATTTCATGGATGCTAAGATGCACATTTTTTTTACACTAACATCTCTGCAATCAGGATTGTGTTGTAATTGCTGTCTGCCAGGCAGACTCAGGATGCACTTATCATTGCCGTCATAAGCATATTAGTCTGCTCTGCCTGGTGGCACCACTGGACAACTGCAGGGCCTCAACGTTCTAAGCCACAAACCATTTAGGAGCTCTTTGAGAAAGGAATAGGAGTCCTGCCTGCTGTTGGCAAACATTCCTTTGACACCATCTAGCAAGATCCAGAAAGGGACAGCATTAAAACTTGCAGATTATGTGTCAGGGGCTGGACACAATCGCAGAGTGCTCTTTCAAGAGATGCTGCATTGTCATCACCTTGATGGCCTTGGGGGAGTCATTGAGTTGAAAGATACAGACTTCTATGACTCTAGAAAGAGAATGATGTGTGTATGAATCAGACTCAGCATGTCAAGAAGTTTAACCAGTTAATTTTCATATATATGTATATTTTATTTTTTATTATTTTCTAAAAGTTTATTTATTTATTTTGGGGGGGGGAGGGAGAGAAAGAGAGAGAATGTGTTGGGGAGGGGCAGAGAGAGAGGGAGAGAGAAAGAATCCCAAGCAGGCCCCGAGTAATCAGTGCAGAGGCTGATGTGGGGCTCCATCCCACGAATGGTGAGATCAAGACTTGAGCTGAAGTCAACAGTAGGATGCCTAACTGACTGAGCCACCAAGGCGCCCCATATGTGTATATTTTATATGCGCAATACTGATTAACAACAAAAATCAATGTCTTCTCTGTCTAAAATAATTTTTTCAAGAAGTATGAAATAAAAATTCTAAGTGATACGAAAGCTTTGATTATAGTTTTGGCTAGATTTTTTCTCTCTTAGTGGTATATATAAACTAATGCATATCTTAGAATCAATTATATCTTAGATTTGATGAATTACGATAAGCATAAATTTATTCTCCAATCTTTTCTTGCATGAGTAATTTTCTTTGAACATAGCTTGGTGTGCCCCATTGTCTTTCTTGCATCTTTTAAGGTTTTTTTTTTTTTTTTTTTAAGTCATCTCTATACCCAACGTGTGGCTTGAACCTACAACCCTGAGATCAAGAGTCTCATGCTCCACAGACTGAGCCAGCTAGGCATCCCATCTTTCTTGCATCTTCTGTAATTGACCATTGCAACTTCTTTATTGTGGAGTAAGAACTTAAAGCTGGTTAAGAAGAGAAGAATTCAGAAACACTTAGGAGGTAAGATTGGTACTCATCATTGATTGGATGTATGGGGTTAAGGAGAGAAGGAGATGTGATGGTTCCCCGGTTTCTGGTCAAAGGGGTTGACAAATTATGACCCAAGGGCCAAATCTGGGGAACCACCTGTTTTTTTTTAACATAATTTTTTTTTTAATGTTTATTTTTGAGACAGAGCGAGACAGAGCATGAACGGGGGAGGGTCAGAGAGAGAGGGAGACACAGAATCTGAAGCAGGCTCCAGGCTCTGAGCCGTCAGCCCAGAGCCCGACGCGGGGCTCGAACTCACGGACTGCGAGATCGTGACCTGAGCCGAAGTCGGACACTCAACCGACTGAGCCACCCAGGCGCCCCCTACCTATTTTTGTAAATAAAACTTAATTGGAACACTGCCACGCTATTCCTTAATGTGCTGTCGATGGCTGCTTTCACGCTACAACAGAATTGAGTAGTTATGACAGAGACCATACGGCCTAAGGCCCGAAGTATTTATTATCTGGACCATTACAGAAAGAGGTTGCCAACCTTTGGATTAGGGGAGTGGTGTTGTGCTCGAATTCGTATAAACGACAGGAGACGAAGAACAGATTTATAGAGAAAAGGTGGTGGGTTTGCTGTGTTGGGTTTCTCGTACCGATGGGCTTACCGGTAAGTGAACAATGTATTTGTTTAATGAGAAATCTCAAATTCAGTAAAACAAAGAACTGAACTGAAAGCAGAGGTATTTTTAATGGTCTGGAAGGAGAGTGTTAACACAGAGGCAGATACTTTTGGCTCTGGTACTGAACTAGAAGTATGGGAGAGAGAAAACCTGATATCAAAGGGTTCCATTCTCAGTCCCCTATGAGGCATAAAGTGTACCAAAAACATACACACAGCGCTTTCTCCAGGAGGACTGGAGACAGAAGTGAGACAGAGTCGTGCAGATGTGGAAACTGGGAACACCGGCTTATTAGCAGCAGCTATTTGGGGTGGGCCGGTGCCAGTGGTATGCTTAACAGAGCTCTCCAATTAAACATTATCTTGATGAATGTGATCTAATCAACACCCAGAAAATTAAATCTGCAAGTTCGTTTCATAGATACTTTATCCTCTGAAGGTGAAATCAGAAGCTGTATTCGAGTTGGTTTTACTTGGAGCCTGGAAAAAAGTAAAGCTAAAAAAAACAATGTGAGAGAGCAATTTGTAAGAAGCGAAGTGATCAGTTTAAAGGACTCCTTTGCCTTCCGGTCCTTCAGAGTTAGGGTGTAGGAGTGGATTTTATGCATAACAAAAGGTCAGTCATTTCTGGGCTCCAGAAGGATTACAGAGTTGTCTGATGATGTCAGCCTCGCTGCTTCCTGCTGACCGAGGCCTTAATATCACAGAAAGTGGCAAGGTCTGGGGGAAGAGCAAGCCGTTGGTGGGGGGGGGGGGGGGGGTGAGGAAGGGGGAGTGGAGGGGGAGTGGAGGGAGGGTGCTTGGGGTGGGGTGGGGGTAAGAAGCACCGGGTTTTAATCCTAGTTTGGAAATCGCTTGGAATGTCCGGGGGAGGAGAGGCCAGTTGGAAAACTAAATAAACTGGCAATTGAAATTCATTAGACAACTTGAGTGAGTTCTGATCAAACAGAGTAGAATTACCTGCATTGTGAGAAATCAAAGAATTCCAGGAAAAAAGAAAACACAGATGAGATAAAGAGATCAACATTAGCCCTCTTCTGGGAAGACTTGCTAGGATATTAATAACCTGCTCGAGCTTTTGATTTTTGTGACTGCCTCTGAAATGAACAATCTGTTCGCTGTGGGATAAGGATTTGCCAAACTGAGTTCACCAATTCACCCCAGATAAGCGGCTCCACACTCCTCAAGGCTCTTTGCTGCCAGGCTAGGCCTTGGTGGGGGAGGGTCTGGATGGACACCCAGTGGCCTGAGTTCTTTGCAGTTTTTGGATAAGGACGAGGCGCTGCGGAGGAGTGAGGTATCATGACTGCCGGGCCTCTGGGAAGCACAAGGAGGGTCCCACGCAGCTATCGACTGTGTTAACGTGGCATTTATTGCTCGGGGCTGGGCCTCCGAAGACAGTTCCAAATAGTTGTAATGGGAAGGAGATAGAAAGAAAATGAAGCAAAGACTTAGGCCAGCCACCTTTGTTAGACTAATAGGCAGCCGGGATCGCCTCTTCAAGGTGACCTTTGGACACAGCTTTATGGAAGTGTGGAGAAATTCCGGGGCGCCCGGCAGCCCCCGTTCCTGTGTGTATGCATGGCCTGTTGGCGGGCAACTACGGAGCAGGGGGAAAGGATTGCATTATTAATATATGAATTATTAATTATTATAATTGCATTTGTCATTTATTGAGCACCAGCCATGCACTAGAAGCTGAGCAGACCTTAAGAGTCCCTGCCCAGTGGGGGGTGACTGAGGTAATTACATTTGAAATAGCTGCAATCACAGACTCACAGAACTTGTGGCTGCTCTGGAGGGCGGGAGTGTGAGGTGTAACTCCTGTGCTTTTACTCTCCCTAGATCCATACGTGACATCTTTGCTTTGTTGATGTAAAGATGGGGGCTGAGGTACTTGTCAGGGTGAAAGATGCCGCATCGGGTTATTTTAATTAGTATTTATTGCGTCTTCCTCCTGGCAATAAACCAAGTGAGAAAATGCTTCCGTGACAAAACCTGTGCAATCCTTCCCACACCCGCTGGACCCCCACACCCACCCCGCCCCCGACCAGCCATCTCTTGAACGAGGGCTGATGGTCAGAAGGGGAGTCCACACAAGGGTGGAGGGACCAATTTTGCCCGGTTGAGAAATCCCTTCTGGGCCTGCCTGAGTCACAAGCATCATTGTATTTGCTTGGTATGCGTAGCACATTTAAACGTTTAATTTTTAACACTTAATATGTGGAGTCCTAGGATGTTCAGGTTGGAAATGAGTTTAGAAATCATCGTGTCCAAACTTTTCATTTTGAAGATTAAAAAAAATTTTGTTTTAAATCTTTATTTTTGAGAGAAAGAGAGAGAGAGAGGCAGACAGAGAGTAGGGGAGGAACAGAGAGAGAGGGAGACACAGAATCCAAAGCAGGCTCCAGGCTCTGAGCTGTCAGTGCAGGGCCCAATGTGGGGCTTGAACCCATGAATCACGAGATCCTGACCTGAGCTGAAGTCGGACACTTAACCCACTGAGCCACCCAGGAGCCCCTCATTTTGCAGATTTAGAAAGCAAGTCTCAAGACGTCCCTCAGTCTGCCTGAGGTTGTATGTTTAGGGAGAGCTGGGACTGGGGAGGGCAGGGGTGAGGGGGTGTGGGGGCTCAAGCCCAGGTCAGGGACCCCACTGCTAGGCCTTGTTCTATTTTCTTTAAAGAAAAAGCTGCTGTAGAATTAGATCCAGGAATCTCAAGGAGAAAAATCAAATTCAAGTCATGAGGCCCATTGTAAGAATTTTCCAAGCAGTTCCTTTTCAGTGACTCCTTTTTCTGCTTTCGCTCCGTTCACCAAACCAAAAGCTCCATCGCGGATACCATTCGTTACATGCAGTGATTCTCCACCAGGCGGAGAGTGTCTCCAAGTCCTTCCTCAGGCAGCCATATATCCAAACCTGGAGTGGGTCCGGGAAAGGGCTGGTGAAGGCTTTTATGTCTCTGCCCCACTCAGGTGGGATCTACCCATCCAGAAGAGCATGCTCCCCACCCGTTGTGGCGGGAAGGTGGTCAGGGGCTGTGGTTGTCAGGACTCCCTCAGGATGGCAACTTTGGCAGTGTTCCCGAAAGGCTCAGGGAAGCACATGAAATCCAGCCACATTTGGTCTGGACCTCTGCAAATCATTTTGGGGCCCCCCGGTTGCAAAATGTGGCAAACTTGAGACCTCAGAGGCTGCATTTGTCTTTTGGTCCAGATGTGGGTGGGGACGATGTCTGTGTGCTTCACCTCCTTCCCAGGCTGCCCTTTGACTGGCATGCAAGAATGACTGCCAGGTGATAATCTTCACCTGAGGGATGCTTTTCTGAAATTTTGAGCAGTGTAGACACCGTATTCCCATTAGTCTTAATAAGCACTCTGCTGGAGATGGTGAACATTTACGTATTTCTTCTTCCTAAAGGACTGTAGTGGGGCCCTTTAATAAAACATACGCAGACTTCAATAAATGAGTTATTTATTTACGATGAAAATTATAATATGGGAATATTACCTATAGTGGGGCTTCGCCATTCATTTCAGGGAACACTCTGCATGTTTCTAGACTCCGTCTTCACAGTCAAGAATCTCTGCACTAAACTGCTCTTGTGACCTGGAAATATTTATGTTGGAGGTTCAGATCCAAAATCAGGCCTCCAATTTCTTTGCACTTGAGAACTAACTAGATTTTAAAATCTCAGCTTGCTTGAACACGAGGCTCACGGCTGCCATTTTGGATGTCTGCTTCTTTATGCACATTGTGACTCATCACCAACGCCAACGCCAGCTAAGAGTCTCCTAACACGGGTGTATAAATGACCACGTTCCCATCTATTTTTGTAAATGCTTTGGCATTCACACCACATATACATTTTATTGAATTTCCCCCGTATTATGGCTTTTCCACTGGGGATTAAGAGGCTAATTCAGAGCCATGTGATTACAGGAAGATGTGTGAGGAAAGCAACAGGGATACCATTCTATAAAGTCCGCTGGGCCCAAACAAGGAATCCATATGTTTCCATTTCCCTAATAGGCAGAGAAAATAAAAAACAAAGAGGCCTAGAGACACGCACCTGCATAAGCAGCCGAGCAGAAGTAACCTATAAACACATGAAAAGCAGCTCTCCAACAATTCCATCTGCATTTTATTGAAAGAAACCTTTGAAAAGGAGAGAGAGAAGGTACAATTTACAAGAACCGTGGTATAAATCCCGCCACAGTGCCAATTGCTAAAAGCATTGGAGCCTGGGAAGGAGGGAGAAATCCATTCATTCACTGCCCCCAGAAAATAGGCATCCAGGCCAGCGGCATACCTCATGCGCCCCGAGGGATTTGCACCTCTGACTGACTGATTGCATGAATCACCTTGGATTGATTGCTTCTATATAGAATGTTCCTTTATAGCGTATATGCTTTCTCATTGCAGACCTCGGCTCAATTCCATTCTGCGGAGCCTCTTTGGGACACTTTGCATGAGAGATGCGTGAGAAGGGAATGTTTTGTTTGTTGGTTTCTCTGGTACATTTCAAGACTGATTTACTCTTAAGCTGGGTGCAGAGGGAAATTCCATCATTCCCACATCAAGTGAATCCCAAATCAAGTGGCCTCCTCCCGCTTTCTACAAAGGAACCTGCATTTTTCTCTTTACCATATTGTTTATGCCCTTAAAAAAAAATCCCTCATGGGCACATATGTATCTTTTTTCTTTTGTCTCCTCTCCCTTCTTTCTTTCCATGGGAAAATAATTTTGTTCATCAGACGTATCCCTTAGTGTGGCTGGAATTAATGGTGTGCTCAGGGAAGGTGGGTTTCAAGGTTTACATTTCTCTCTCTGTATCTACTTTGCCTACCTCTTCCTGAAACATCGGTTTCTCCTTGGGGGCTGTCCAACTGTTTCAGACTTCCATGGGCTTTGATAACTCTTGAGATAGTTCTTTTGCTGGTCGTCAGTGGCAGTCCTGGTGATCGTGCTCAGGCCACCGAAGACGTCTTTGGAAAGCCTCTTCAGACCATCTGAACTGGCCATATTGGACCAAAGATTTGAGAGAGACTAGGGTTGGAGAATGTTCCCCTGTCTCTCCCGCAGAACACCACCGACCGAGCACTAGCCCCCAGTTCTGGTCTCCAACCACACTCCCTGGAATGTTTATGTCCGTCACGTGCACTAGGGGGCGCTCCAGGCTCGCGCACAGGCGGGAGGACGCCCAGCCCGCGGGCAGCTTTGCAAAGCAGCTGCCGTGCCCAGCCGTGACCCATCATCCACCATGGCAGAAGGCGCCGCACGCTGTGTCTGGGTATCTCAGGCGCTAGCTTCTTCCCACCCCCTTTTCTCATACTGCCACCCATGCGGACATGCCAGGAACCCTGCAGGATCGAGGAGCGGTGGGCTGGAGCTGGCATGAAGCATTTTAGCAAACGTTGGTCTTGCTCTGCACCTGAAGAGCTAGTTACGCATGCACCTGTTCAGTTAGCGTATGAACGTATTGGTGTGGAACACTTCCTGCACTTCCAATGACTGAGTTTGACAGTAAGAAGTAGTTACAGTTTTGTGAATGAATGAATGAGTGAATGAATCCAAGAGCCTGCTCTGTGGGCAGCAGCTGGGGGGGTGGGGGGGGGAGTAAGCTATGAGCCGTGCTGTTCCTGAAGACTTGGATTTGAGCCTGGGGTCTAAACCAAAAGCCTTGAACAGGTTGCTTAATCTCCCCAAGTCTCTGAGCCTCAGTTTTCTTCTCTGTAAAATGGGAACAGTCACGATGCTGTGAAGGACAAATCGGACTCTGTGTCCTCGAGGCCCTCTTCTCTCCTTCCTTTGTTTTCATGACACCACCCTTTCCTGATTTTTCTTTCTTTTTACCTTTCTTTTAATTTCTTTTAAAAATTGACATATCACTGACATATAACTCTCTTGATTTTTCTTCTCTCGAGCTTTTAAAATTAGTCTTCTTTGTGGATTCCCTGCCTCCCCTGCCCCTTCTATAGTTTCTTAAATATCGGTGGCCCCTGGGTTCTGTCCATACCCGTGTTTTCTTCTGTTGTGGTTGTTTTAAACAATCCTGTGTGCTTTCCCTGGGTAACATGGTTCACCGGGATGGAGCTGGCCCTGGGGGTTCCCGGATCCCTAGCTCCACTTCCAACCCATGTCCAGGCTCTAGAACCAAAGGTCAGAACAACTGCGTGTGTCCACACAGACCTCCCGAGGTTCTTCCGCATGTCCCGACCTGACTTGATGGTCACTTCCTTCTCAGACCCCCTGCCCTGCTCCTGAATTGCCACCTTCACAGATAACATCATTTCTCCCTGGCTTCTAAGTCAGACCCTGGGAATCATCCTTGACTCCTCTGCCCCCTCTGCCCCCCCATGGCCACACATCAGCAAGAGCTGTTGATTTTCCTAACCCGTTTCCCACCCGTATCCCTTCACCCGCTCCCTATGGCCACCCAGGGTGTGGTTTCCCCTCTCTCTGCCTGCGTTCCCTGTTTCCAGCCTCTTTGCTCCCTGCCGCCCTTCCACCCCTTCCCAGCTGCAGTGAGGAAGACCCGTCTCCAGGGTGGATGCCATCCTGCTGGTCTTTGTGATACAAGCTGAGCTCCTTGCCTGGAGCACAAGTCCTGTGAACTCAAACCTCAGCTGACCTTGTCCCGCCATTCCATCCTAGCCAGTGGTGCAGTGATGTTCCAGCTCCCTGACTCCTGTGGGCTCAGCGCTCCCCACTGGCCAGTCACACCTGGCCCTCTTGACAGGGCTTAGGGTCACCACCACCAGGAAGCTTCCTCAGCTAACCTGTCTCCCCGTCTGGGCGTGGAGAGGGTTCTCTTCTGTCACTGTGTCTGTCACTCTGTATTCCAGTCTTTCCTTCTCCCAACATAGGTGGGGTAGGGGGTCTGCCACCTTTCAACCCTGTGGCCCAGCACAGTGCCGGGCACACACTAGGTGTTCAGAGGCTGCTGGCTGAAGATACAAAGGACGACTGATGGGGAAGGACGCTGCCAGCCGTGAAACACAGTGCAAACGAAAGCCTATTGTTGTCGGGTGGGGTACTTGAAGTGAGAGACAGAAAGATGAATTAGATACAGAACTGCCCTCCGTGGAAAACACATCTCGAAAACCAACACACAATGCAATGAACGGTTGACGCGGCTCATATTCGGATTTTCAGATCCTGCTGAAGAGCTGCTATCGTGGGACCTGCTTCCGTGTTTGCCTCTGCTCAAGTCTATTCCATGCCAGGGAGTCACTAAGGGTCCCTTCTGTTTCTCATGGGTCAACCTTGGCTCTCAAGGGGCCCGAGCCCCTTCATTGACTTTAAATGGCTCGGATTGCCTTGCTCAGGGACACCCAATGTGGTTAGCGGAGGAATTCAGCAGAAGAGTGCACAAAGAGTGGAAAGGAAGATTGTCAACTTCTCGGAGACTTTGAACTGGAGACAGGTGGGCGATGTGGAAAGACTCAGACCCGCAAGTGCCCTTTCTATTCAGCAGTGGACTCAGGAGGGAAGAGGTGCTGAGGGGTCTGCGGGATAGGAGCTACATGGTGGCCACAGGCCCCTTCTACTCTTGGATCCTTGGCTCTGTGGGAGCTGATTTGTTCTTGCTAAAGGGATGGGATGCAAGGTCATCACGCAAGAAAGTTGGTGGGTGGTCTGGTCTCCACACAGAGGCACACAGCTGCAGTGTTTGTAGAACAACTGACCGGGACCTTCTGGTTGTGTAGGACCTCCTCTTGTCCTGTTCCCTAGATGCGTATGGTCTCAATCGCATTCCATTGGAGTTGCTTTTCTGGCAGTGTCTCCCAAGTGGCATGGTATCATCTATAGTTCAAGACTTTTCTTTATGCTCAGGTTCTTTTAATCACAGACAAGGGTCCCCTTGTTCACCAGGATCAATATCCTGACAGGATGCAATCCATCAGCTTGGGCAGCCTGCCGAGGGGAGGGCTCTGAGCGTGATGGTGGCCAGGTCGGTTGGGGGGGGGGGTGGTTTGCCTGGCTGTGCCAGACAGAAGCCTGTGTGGCCTCACCAGGCTCAGTCAGCAGGGTCCACCAGGCTGGTGATGAGCCAGGGATGCCTCAGAGTGATGTCCAGTCCCTGGGGCTCATGGGAGCTGGGACTCCTTCTGTGTGTACCTGCTGGCTGTGCACCTTGTCCTGTGTGCTTACTTGTGAATTTGAATGTGGGACATGTGACTTGAAAGGCGTGGCACTCTTGGGTCATCTGGTCTCTCCTCCCACCAGGCAGAGTATTCTCCAGAGTGTCTTTCTTCATTTCTGTCCAGTGCAGTTATTATATGAGTCTGTGTAACAGAGTTTCGGCCACTTTCCTTGAGGGAATAATTCCACACACATACACAGTTGGTTTCAGAAAATCTGCAGCATTCTATGATGGACGCTGTGTAGGGCAGAGAGCATTCCCTGGTTGGGTACTTGGCTTTTCAAAAAAACAAAACAACAACAACAAAACACCCCACCAAAAAACCTTAACTTCCTTTCTCTCTCTTTTAATTTTTTTTCTTTCTTTTTAAAAATTAAATCAATTGAGTTGCCCTAAAAAAAGTGCTGCCTCACTCCTAAATATCTTTTCCAAAAATCACGGCCCTTTCAAGTCTCATGTCTGGATTTTCCTGTAACCTTGGGGTGTTTTTGCAATTTTAAGTCCCTTTCTAAAAGTGCTTTCCTTAATTTTTTGCGTGCTGCATTATGGTGAAGTTAGCAGAAACAAACCGAGGGGGGTTGTTCCCTTTATCTTTATCCCTGTCAATCTAAATGTATGATTATTGAAATTGCACTGACTTGGGTGAAATCTGAGAACTCTTCCTTTTTACTGGCTGTGTGACCTTGAGACAGTCGCTTAACTTCCCTGAGAATCAGGTTCTTCATCTGCCATGTGGGATTGATACTATTTCATGGGGGTGGCTGTGCGTATTCCATGTGATATGTGCTTAACGGAGGGCTTGGCACATTGCAAGGACAATTCTTACTATTGGTAATCATAGGCAGACCCAAGGAGGTGTTTACTTATTATTCCAGGATTGGGCCCATGTTATCCAAGGAGAGAGAGAGACTCAGAAGTAAGAGTCAGGAGTCCCAGCTCTGCCGCTCACTTCCCGGCCAGCTTGGCAAGTTCCATCACCTCCCTTAGCCTCCTCTCTTACCTGCAAAATGGCAGCTGTAAGGACTAAATGAGGTGATGTCGTAGTAGCAGGTGTTTCTGAGCTCGGCACTTAGTGGCACTCCATTTCAAAGACTGAGGGAAAGCTGTGAAACTTACTTACTGCTTGTTTCTTCTGTCACCTCCATTCACGTCCCCCTTTTCCTGCAGGCAAGATCCAATAGCAGCACCCTTTTATACGCTGATTTCACTTAGTCCTCACCATCAACCTTAGAGGTGGTTGCTATTTCCGGTTTACTGATAAGGACAACACCCTTGTCCTGAATGCAATAATGTCTCACAGGACTGGGGTGCCTGGGTGGCTCAGTCAGTTAAGCGACTGACCCTTGACTTGGGCTCAGGTCATTGTCTCACGGTTTGTGGGTTCAAGGCCCTCATCTGGCTCTGTACTGTCAGTGCTTGGGATTCTCTCTCTCTCTCTTTGCCCCTCCCCCACGCTTGCTCATGTACTTGATCTTTTTCTCTCTCTCAAAATAATTAAATAAGCTTAAAAAAGTACCACGAAAAAAATAATAATGTCCCACAGGACATCTCCACCATGTGTCATGCTCCTGAGATGCCCCGATTAGTAGATTTTGGCAGAAGAGCCTTGAGAGTTTTAAGCGGTCTGAAGGCATGTGGGGGAAGAAGGTCTTAAGAAGATGCTTTAGGGGCACCTGGGTGGCTCAGTCGGTTGAACGTCCGACTTCGGCTCAGGTCACGATCTCGCAGTCCGTGAGTTTGAGCCCCGCGTCGGGCTCTGTGCTGATGGCTCAGAGCCTGGAGCCTGCTTCTGCTTCTGTGTCTCCCTCTCTCTCTGACCCTCCCCCGTTCATGCTCTGTCTCTCTCTGTCTCAAAAATAAATAAACATTAAAAAAAAATTAAAAAAAAAAAAAAGAAGATGCTTTAGAAGGTACCACCCTTTTCCATGGGAGGTGTTTGACTAAGTGTTTCCTGTAGCAGACCAGAGTCCTGGTGAAACGTGAGCCATGTGACTTTAACTCACTGAGGAAATGGACTCGGTTAGAAGTGAGGTAAGGGAATCTATGTCTCTGTTCATATTCTTTACCTCTGCTTCCTGTCAAACCCTGGCTGAGGCCAGACCAACACTCATTCATACAGAGATGCAAACAATCTGTGGTATTTAATGCATAAACCCTTCTACAGGATCTTTTATTTTAACATCCGAAGGAAGCCTCAAGTTACAGGAATGTCTCCCTACTAAGTGAATCTTACAAGTGAATTTTAGGCCCTGTCCAGTGAAGGAAGTATTATTTTTAGCCAACAAAACTCTAAAATCACACCAGCAATTCTAAAGGCTGGCCATGTAGACATAAATGCATTTTATCATTAAAGCTTCAACAAGATGCTTGGCAACAATGAATTTTGGTACTTTGTGAACCCAGGACAGGCTTTGGGGAGATAATCAATCAAAGAGAGATTCGCTCTGTGGATGGAGAAAAATCAGCGGCAGTCCCAAGCCACCATATCAGACAAGTGTGCCCTTCTCCGCTGGGCTGAGGAACACGGCTCCTCTGGGGGCGAGGGGACCTCTTTTTTTCTTTTTTCCCTCTGAACTGTCAGATCCAAGGTTGCTTTCAGATGGGTCGTGCCCAGTCCTACTTTGGTCCCACCTGTGACTGCCCCTGCGGGCAGCTGGAGGACCTCTTTTTTGAGGGTCTTTTCTAAGTACAGTTGAGTGTAGTACTCCGTGGGTTCCATGAAAGAAGTCATAGAGTTAGGGAGGGGTAGAGAAGGAACTAAGAAATGGTTCAGCTGATAAAATGGATGGAAATGGATGGTAGAATAAAAACCAAACAGATACAGTACATTAATTTTCCCTTAAATACAAAGAGGAAACGAAAGAGGAGAAGTCAGGAGCGCTGTGACATAACCATCAAGTAGGATGCACTATTGCGCTCTCCAAATTCTCACAACCAGCATCCTTGATGGCGGGAGGAAATGCTGTTGAGGAGGGAACATAGTGAAGAAAGGGGCCGTTGCAGACATACCGTAGTTGGCAAAATAATGTCCCCTCAAAGATGTCCATGTCTTCATCCCCACAATCGGTGCAAAGAGGAATTAAGGATGCTCATCAGCTGCCCTTACAATAGGGAGTTTATCCTCGATTTTCCAGATGGGCCCAAAGTAATCACAAAGGTCCTTTAAGTGTGGAAAAGAGAGGCTGAAGGTCAGTATAAGAGACAGATTGGAAGATGCCATGCTGTTGGCTTTGAAGATGGGGAAGAGACCACGAGCCAAGGAATGCAGGCAGCCTCTAGAAGCTAGAAGGTGGGGAAATGGATTGTCCTCTAGAGCCTCCAGAAAGTAATGAAACCCTGCTAACACCTTTGAACCCGGGGATACCTATGTCAGTCTTCTGACCTCCACAACTGTAAGATAATAAATCCACACATTTTGAAGCACCACACTGGTGGTGATTTGTTACAGTGGTAAAAGGAAACTAACATACACGCGTTCGTGAGCTCACCATTTTGCTGAGGACCATCTAGGAGAATGTTGACATCAGTTATTTACATGTGCGCTGACTGTAAAGTCTTCATTGCTTTCATCGAAGAAAGGGGTGGCTACTCAGATGTTTTAAACTTGAATGAAACACATAACACTAAAACAAGCCCACTGGTAATGTTTCTTTGCTAATTTAGAAGGCATTGGCGGGTCCTAGATGTCCCTGGATCCCCGTTAAGAACACTGATCGCCAGTAGGCAAGCCTGCAGCTCACAGAAGTTTTTGTTTGAAGGGATGCCAGACGAACTGACATGTAAGCCACAGATTCACCTTCCATGCAAGAGGTGTAAGCACAGAGAGAAAGTAGACACTGGGTCCCTTTCCTCTGAGCCCACGTTCTGAGAAGGCAAGACCATCATCTCCCGTGAGTCTGAGACTGAGCCACCGAGTGGCAGATATGCTTATTGAAGTATTCTATTCCTCAGACTAAAGAAGGAGATCACCATTTCCAAACTCAGGCCTCGGAAAGGGCTTCGCTTTAATACACATCCCCTGATTTATGGAGGAGACAGGGACGCATTAATCGGGGCTGGGACTGAGGTCGCCCCCCTTCCACACCCCATGCTAATGCTCTTCCAAGGGGTCGTAGGAGCAGCTGTAAAGTCAGCAGCAGCCTGCAGTACACGTTCAGCCCTGTTTTTTAAATACACATTTCCTCCTGCGTTAGTGCATTACTGGCTGACCTGTTAATTAGTCCTCTGGTCCTGGTAAGTCTTTTTACTCACAGGCTAGAACGTCTATTAGCATTCCCACAATGGCAGTTGCTTGTTTCGCCCATTAGGTTTTGCGGTGGGAGAAAAAGCATAGGTTTTTGCCATTTCTTTTTTAAAGGAAAGGAAGGGGCGCCTGGGTGGCGTAGTCGGTTAAGCGTCCGACTTCAGCCAGGTCACGATCTCGCGGTCCGTGAGTTCGAGCCCCGCGTCAGGCTCTGGGCTGACGGCTCGGAGCCT
This sequence comes from Neofelis nebulosa, assembly GCF_028018385.1. Lineage (NCBI taxonomy): Eukaryota > Metazoa > Chordata > Mammalia > Carnivora > Felidae > Neofelis > Neofelis nebulosa. The sequence goes on from NC_080783.1 coordinate 30,272,528, forward strand.
GGAGCCTGTTTCCGATTCTGTGTCTCCCTCTCTCTCTGCCCCTCCCCCGTTCATGCTCTGTCTCTCTCTGTCCCAAAAATAAATAAAAAACGTTGAAAAAAAAATTTTAAAGGAAAGGAAAAGAAGAAGCACAAATATGAAGAGTGTAGCTCTGGGTGTCAGCCGTGGCCCATGTCTTGGAAAACTTGATTAGGTCCAGTGGCCAAGTGACTTTGTCTCACGAAGTGATTGTAAAAACTTCTTTTCTTCTGCTCGAGCTTCCCTCCGGGGACTTGTTGGCAGAGAGAATGGTTTCTCAGCAATAGTACAATTCGAAGTTATTATGTGAGTGTAGGAAAAATACTGGGATTTGAGAGAATGTTTTTATGAAAAGCCAAAGTGCTAAAAAATAACCAAACTAGTCCCATCTTCAGACACAGTCCACATTTCCGAGTCTGCTGGAAGTTGGCCTATGGCAGGGCGACTAGCTTGCCTGGCTTGTGTCTTAAGGTGAGGGTAGTAAATGATGCACTCTCACACCCAGGGGCAGAGGTGGCAGGGACAAAACCTCTCTGAGAGAACTATGGTTCCCTCAGCTTACAGAGAGTTTTGCCATGTGTATTTCTCATGGGTGTCTGCCTACCGTGTCTTTATTTTTAAGGATGGGATTAATTGTCAAAATCAATGAATCACAGTGTTGCTGGGAGGTCAAAGTGTGGGGTTCGGGAGTGTTCCTTTGAGCAAAGAAAAGGACCTGGAAGAGTGGAAGGACCCTCAGTGAAGGCTCAGTAGATCAGACTCACTAGGGATGATCGCATGAAGCTTGTGGTTTGGGAAATGGATGTGTGCGTCCATCCCCAGGGTGGGAAAGCAGTGGATCCGGATGATCGGCGAGCCTGAAGCATAGGGGGCGCTGTGTGGCAGAGCCATCCTGTGGAGGGACATCTGAAGGGGGGTTCTCAGGACTTTGCTACCTGGCTGTGGAGTTGGGTCATTGACTCGTTTGACCTTTTCTTGGGTCAGGATGTAAGGTTGCTTAGTTTTATTGAACAGTTCATTAGCTATTGCTGAGGACTTAATTAGTGTCAACCAAGTCAAGGCTATGCTTAGCAAGAAGGATTAAAACACTTGGGGAGTGTTCTCAGTCTGATCTCCTTTGGTGCCGGGGAATCAAATCCTTTGTGGCCTTACACTCTGGATTCATTTGTTCCCTCATCCATTCATTCATGCATGCCTCTATGCATTCATTCAACAAACATTTACTTTCGCACTGCAAATCTTGGGTCACGGTGGCACTCAATTGCTGAGCAGTCTAAACACTTCAGAAAAGGGGCTTGCTGTTGAATAAAGTACAAGAGCTTAGAACAGGAGCAGGAAGAAGACGTTATGAAAGGCATGGAATTATTGGGCTGGTCTCCATTATGTAGGTGCAGTGTTTCAGATGGGATTTCAATTAGAAGTGTTGTCAGTGACATTAGGCACTGAACCTTATCCTAAGCACTTTGGATGCACAAAAAAGTTATTGTGACCTAATGAATGGGAACAAGATGTTTCCCCCACCACCGGGGGATGTGATTAAACAGTCATCATCATTAATAAGGCATGCAAGGAGCAGGGAATAAGCACCTTTCCTGCTGGGGGGTTAAAACACATTTCTTTCCTTCGGCTCAGTATATTTTAATTTTTCATTGCACCTGTTACCTGATCATGTTCTAGTTTTTTTTTTTTTTTGGGGGGGGAGACGCTGTGTAGAAAGAAGGTATGGGTGTGTATGTAGCAATGCATTCTCTTGGGCTAGACAGTGCTGAAATCTAACATTTGTGGGGTTTGCATTAGGTGCCAGGGACTGTGTGAAGTCATTAGCTGTCTTCCAGTTGGGACATGTATGCCTCTGGGAGTCTTTGGAAACTTTAGAGGCACATGGATAGCCCTAAGGCCATAGGTTTCCTGGAATACAGGTTCTATACGTCCTCCATATGCCAACCCAACTCTGCCATGTCTGTCTGTGCTCTGCCAGGCTCTCAACTTTCTCTTTCTAATCACCCTTTTCCCACGTTAAGAAAGAAAAAAATCCCTCTTACCAACCTTGGATTTTATTCTGGTGTATTTTCTCAGGAAATAGAATACTCCCAGAAAAACCCTTAAAAGGGAAATTCTAATCATGTATTGCTGTTGAGGGTAGGGTCTCATGAGACCCATGCAAAAAAAAAAGCTTTGTTAAATGTTGAAGGAATATTTGCACACCCATGTTCATTGCAGCATTATTTACAATTGCCAAGAGGTAGAAGAAACTTGAATATTCGCCAGTGGATGCATGGATAAAGAAAATGTGGTATATACGTGCAATGGAATATTATTCAATCTTAAAAAAGAAGGAAACCCCGTTACATGCTGCAACATGGATGAAACCTGAGAACGTTATACTAAGTGAAATAAGTCAGCCACAAAATGACAAATACTATATGATTCCACTTACATGAGGTACCTAAAGTAGTCAAACTTATAGAAACAGAATAGAATTATGGTTGCCAGAGGCCAGGGGGAGGGACAATAGGGAGTTATTACTATTTAATGAGTAAAGCGTTTTTGTTTAGCAAGATGAAAAATTTCTAGAGATCTGTTGTGTAACTATGTGAATTTGATTAACACAATCCAACTGTACACTTAAAAATGGTTAAGTTGGTAAATTTTATGTCATATTCTTTTTGCCACAATTAAAAAAAAAATAAGGAGAGGACACCTTATTTCATCCAGGTGATAAACTCATGGCAAGGCTCTGATTGATACATCCATCCATCCATCCATCCATCCATCCATCCATTTTGGAATTAGAATCCAGAACAAGGAAACTGTCATGGGAGCTTGTATGAACCCCTTTTTTTTTTTTGAGTTAACAAAGTAAAATTAGACTTTTTCTGACCTAAAGTAAGTTTGACTTAATAATTGGTTTGACAATAAGATTTAGTTTTTCTAAGCAGGTTATGTGAGAGACATCAAATTCTCAGCTCCAAGATTATGATAAAAATACATTTAAATATGCATCTAGCGTAGTGGAAAATATATCCTTTACAACTATTTACTTGCTATAATAAAAATGCGAGGGATTAATTTAATGACATATAGGAGGAGACATCAAATATAGACCATGGCTCGGAGGGGAAATATATTCCTCATTCCAACGATCCGCCTCTTCATGTAGTAATTTAGCTAAGAGTTGAGAGAAACTTCTTTAAATCTATGACAATTTTGTAAATATTTCTTACATGTGAACAACATTTCCAAGCACAGCAACAATGACTTGAGGTTTAAATTCTGTCAGAAAATACCATGTAGCCCCTACTGCTGATGGAGGCAGTATGAGATGCTCCTTCCTCCTCCCAGTGTGTAGTTCTCGTGCTTAGCAAGGCAACCCAGTAAGCTGCTTATGTTTGTCCTTAGCCTGAGGGCTTATCCTTTTGGCCATGAAATGCGAAGCCAGGTCTGAGGGAGCCTCTGGCCAACCTATAGTTAAGCCTGTTTGTTCAGTAATATTTGGTCCTGGTTGAATGGCAGTGTGCCTAGGGGCTTGTTACCCCGACCCTGCTTGGTTGCTCATGGGCATTCTCCATTTGGTAGGCAGGTTACTAAGGGGCAGAGCAAGAAATCAGATATCGAATCTAAAAGGCAGAATCTAAACCTAGAGGAGCATCCCAGCCTCCTCCTCCCTCCCCGCCCTGCCAGCTTCGCTGAACCTTGCTGGGAGCCTGTGCAGGCATGGCGGTCATGAATCCTGGGGTTCCCATGTTCCAATCCGAACTCCAGCTCCTATTTTCTACCTATGTATCCCTGGGCAAGAGAGGTACCTGTATTTGATTCTGCCTTCCTTGAATGGAAGTAAGTGTAAAGATTTACACATGAGGCTAGACTTCCTGGAATTTCCAGCATTTTGAAGATCTAGGTAGGCAGAAAGACTTCTGTAGGTCTAGAATGGTCTAGGATCATGAGTTTTGTTTTTTTTTTAAGGTTTATTTATTTTTGAGAGAGAGAGAGACAGAGCGTGAGTGGGGGAGGAGCAGAGAGAGAGGGAGACTCAGAATCCGAAGCAGGCTCCTGGCTCTGAGCTGTCAGCACAGAGCCTGACACAGGGCTCGAACTCATGACCGTGAGATCATGACCTGAGCTGAAGCTGGATGCTCAACCAACTGAGCCACCCAGGTGCCCCAAAAGTACTGTCTTTTTATTTATTTATTTTTTTATTAAAAAATTTTATTTTAATATTTATTTATTTTTGAGAGAGAGAGAGACCGAGTGTGAGTGGGGTCAGGGCAGAGAGAGCGAGGGAGACACAGAATCCGAAGCAGGCTCCAGGCTCTGAGCAGTCAGCCCAGAGCCCGACATGGGGCTCGAACTCACGAGCCGTGAGATCGTGACCTGAGCCGAAGTCGGATGCTTAACTCACTGAGCCACCCAGGTGCCCCTTATGAGTTATTTCTTGAACCGTAATTCAGCAACCCAAATGGCACAAACCCATCCACCGTCACGTTTCTTATTCATGTCAGGAGAATAGGGAAACAATGGGGGAGATAGGGAAGAGGAAACTGGTAGATTCTGGGTCCAGAGACAGAAAATGTGTAGAGAACATTCTGGGACAGTTATGGTGACGGTATGTGCCCATGTCTCAGCCATTAGAGGACAGAAGACATGTGGGGCATTTAGAGTAATATCTGGGAGCGTGAATTCAGCTAATAGTAACAACGGCCCAAGGGTCTTTTCCCCTTTTGTTTCTTGATGGAAGTGCTTCCTCAGAGTTAGTCCCTACATGAAGTTGTGAGGCTGAGGTGTCGTCTTGCCAGAGCTCCTACACGTGGCTGTGCAGCCCGGGTACCCGCAAGGGCTGCCGGGAGGAATGCGAGCCGATTGCCTAGCTGCATGCCTCGCTTCGGCACCGCGTCCACCCGGAGGAAGGAGTGCCTCTCCCGCTTCCACCAGAGGACCTTCCAGTCTCCCGATGTAGCTCACTGCCTTACATCCTGAGCACCTGTCCAAATTGGGGTAGACTTTTCATACAGGCCAGCGGGGGTCCTGCTCCTGACCTCCATTTCTGTTGCCCTTAGTCTACCCTGTGGCCTGAGATCTTCTTGATTTCTCCTTTGCTGATGAATTTGCAAGTCTCACGCATGCTAATGAGCGAGGGATGTGCCCCATGACCTTTCCTAGGAGGAGTGTGTGGGAGAAGGCCATTCTCCACACACACTGGTGAATCGGTGCATCATGGGGGAGGGTTTCTTGCTCTGTTTTGTTTTCTTTGAGGGGCAGACCTTCCTTTTCTGCATTCCCTCGATATCATTAAGTGGTTTCTAGAAGACCAGGTCTATGTCCCAGACCAAAAGAGTGTGTTCTCTCTTTTTGGAAAAAAATGTTTTAATGTTTATTTATTTTTGAGAGAGAGAGAGAGAGAGAGAGACACAGAGAGAGACAGAGCGTGGGCAGGGGAGGGACAGAGACAGAGGGAGACACAGATTCCGAAGCAGGCTCCAGGCTCTGAGCTGTAGCACAGAGCCCAACACGGGGCTTGAACTCACAAAAGCGAGATTATGACCTGAGCTGAAGTCGGATGCTTAACCGACTGAGCCACCCAGGCGCCTCAAAAGGGTGTGTTCTTTGTAGGAATGTGCAAAAACTTAGGATGAGAAGAAGTCTCTGACAAAAGCCATGTGTTTATGTCAACAGCTTCCTGGAGACTTTGGGTCTTTTCTTCTTCTGGCTCCTGTTGCTTTTCCATCCCTCTTTTCCTTTCTCTTCTTTCCTGAGAGTCAGTCGGTGAAGGAATCTTGTGGCAGGGTTACCACTGACATCTTCCACTCTTGGCTAAATGGAAGCCTCCTTTATTGCCATGCTGAACAGATGCACTCCAGAACGCACTGAATGATTTCGTGCTCTCCAAGAGATGGGTGAAACCCTCTATTTCCTCCAGTCCTGGTGAGCGAACAAATTAATGTTCATGAATAAAATGCTGAATTTCAGGCTGTATTTTTAAATGGCGAGAACATCACCTTTGCTCTTAGGAGCTGTTTGGCTAATAAAGATTTGTTCTATGAATCAAAAGGAAAACGTTTGGCATCTGAATTTGTCAGTTTCCATAGTGTGGACTGTGTTAATCTCTGTTTCTCCCTTTTTCATGCTAAGACTGAATTTTGTTATTGTATTAACCCCAAGTCCTTATATAATGTTATTCTCAACCGCATGTTAGGGAAGGAGTGAACCGCCAACATGTCGAATGGTATAAAATATAGCTCAATCCTAACCGAAAACTTCTTGGGATGCATAGATAAAGGATTTGGGAAAAATACCCTGTGCTGTTTAAGGCTTGTCAGGCAAATCCATGTTCTGTGTCACAGTTGGATGACAGTGTCCCAGGAGAGGTTTCACGGCTGCTGAGCCTCCCCCAAGTGTGACATTGGAAGAGAAGCTGGGTCTGGCTCCTGATCAAAATGGCCATCCAACTGGCAACTACTGAAATCTGCTCCTGGAAGGGACTTCCTGCCTGACCCACAGGGTCCTGAGGGAGCATGCGCCGCGGGCTCTCCGGCTGCATTTATTTAGACTCCCTGGGCTGTGAGTAATAAACATTGTTAACAACCTGGCTGGCCAGTCAGTGCCAGCCCAGCAGAAATAAAACAGAGTAGTGGAACTATCACCAAGAAAAGAAAGCTGTCTAGTTCTATCAGTTTTATTGAGCTGCTTGAAACAGAGAATGGATCAGAAAGGACCCCCCTCCCCCCCACCCGCACCAACACCCCCACCCTTGGCTGCGTCTCAGGGCAGAGAGGGCTCTTGTGGCTCATAAGGGACCGAGCCTGACACTGAAGGCTGGTGAGCTCACGTTCATGGTTGTGACTGAATTCTTAACCTTCAACAGGGGTGGAAAAATCGTGTTTCCTCTCCATAATGGAGCAATCAAAGTACAGATAGGGTGTGTGTTTATGCGTCTCAGAGATTTAGAGGGAGGGCAAATACACGCATGACTTATATGAAGGCAGGGATGCAGGCCAGGGAGCGGGAAGCTTAATAGCTATTTAACCATTTTTAAACAAACCATAAAATCATATTGACCAAAGGCCTACTGGGCATTCTCCACATCTGAGCATCGTCTAGCAAGGTTGTTTCCCAAACGGAGGATTGTTAGCAAAGACTCATGCATCGAAGTTGAAAGAGTCCATGAGCTCGACGTACGCGTGTGATTTGACATCGGCCCTCGTTAATATGCTTATGTAACCTCCTCTGACAACAGCTGTCTGAGGTTTCCACCACAGAACCTCGAAGTGCTTCATGCTCTGTGCTCTGAGATTCCCGGGGCCCCTAACAGAGGGGTAGCTGGCTGGTCACCGGAGGATGATATACTATCCCTGCTGTTAGCACAGGCAGCCTCCAGATACGTGGGAAAGAATTTTCAGAGACACCAGGGTAAGGAACAAGCCACACTGACTTCTCATCTTGGCAGGAGGACTGTTTCTGAAACAGTCTGTGTTGCACAAAATTGTAGTTTATGGAGAGCATTTTGTTGATTCAGCCATAAAAATGTGACCTACAATATGTTTGTGGAGGGTTATGAGCTCTGTTTCTTTTTTGTTTTCTATCGAAGGATCTCTTTTCCATGCTTGAACCCAGCTTCTAACGGAGGTCTTTGTGAATTTCGGGTCGTTTTGAATGTTTATCAGGGAGTGAGGGGTGGTTCCTACGATGTCTAATCTCACCGTTTAGATTGAACATGTTAAGTTGTAAAATCAGCTGCTAGTGGATGCCTGTGACTTAGGGATAAGAGTCAAGGCTGATTGTTGTAGTTGCCTTAACACTGGCCCCAGAAGAGCAGGTTCGATTCCCTGGAACCTGCATGTGCCATCATATTTGGTAAAAGGGTCTTTGCAGATGTGATTAGGTGAAGGATGTTGACCTGGTGACATTATCCTGGATTATCTGGGTGGACCCTAAATGACCCTAAATGTCATCCCGTGTTTGAGAGGAAACAGAAGACAATGTGAGTGTGGAGGCAGGGATTGGACAAAGTGGTTGCAAACCAAGGAGTGTCAGTAGCCACAGGAGGCTGGAAGAGGCAAAGAATGGATTCTCCCCCAGAACCTCTGGAAGGAGTATGGCCCTGCCAATGCCTGCATTTTGGCCCAGTGATAATGACGTTAGATCTCTGGCCTCCAGGACTGTGAAAGAAGAAATTTCTGTCGTTTTGAGCCACTGACTTGGTGGTAATTTGCTGCTGCAGCCACAGGGAACTAATACGTGTTTTATTCATTCATTTTATTTATGTGAGATACACATCACTGTCTATGTAGATATAAACATAAACATAAATGTTAATACAAATATTAATATAAATACAAATAAATATTTATAAGAGACTTTGTGTCTGTGTGTGTTACTATAGGGACAGCACATTGTGAGGACTGTAGAGGTGTTCTTTTTTTAAGTTTTTTTTTCAAAAAAATTTATTTATTTTTGAGTGAGAGAGAGAGAGAGAGAGCACGAGCAGGGGAGGGGCAGAGAGAGACGGAGACACAGAATCTGAAGCAGGATCCAGGCTCTGAGCTGTCAGCACAGAGCCTGACGTGGGGCTTGAACCCACGAGCTGAGTCATGAGATCATGACCTGAGCCGAAGTCAGTTGCTTAACCCACTGAGCCACCAGGTGCCCCTAGAGGTGTTCTTCTTAAGAGCTTACTGTCTAGCATCTTGGTTAAGTGCAAGGGTCATGCTAACTTATGTTCAAATCTATGACTCATTAGCTTTGCGATCTTAGAAAAGTTAAATAACTTCTTTGGGACCTAGACAGTCCTTTGAGGAATCGGGTGCACTAATCCATGTGAAAATAGAGTGTCGGTCTGGAAGTCCTCTCAAATGTCAGACATAGAGTGACAGCTATCTACGTTGTTCCAGCTACAATCGAGGCAGAATCGGTCATCTACTATATTTATGGAATGAACCAAGAGCTTTAAGAAAAAAGGGGAAAGAAATCACTTTTGGTTGGGGGAATTAATGGAATCATTAAGGACAAGGGTGCATTTAGGTCTATATTTTGAGGATGGGCAGCTTTTCAGTAGGCAGAGCCGGTGAGTTGGGGACCAGGGAGACAATCCAGGTGAAGGAGACGGTGTGAAAAAGGGGGCAGAGTGAAGAAAAGCCCATGATGTTGTCACGGGCTGGATGGATGACTTGAGGGACAGAGGAGGTCAGGCCGGGTAAGAGCAGGTCAGGACCTGGTAGAGAAAGGTCCTTGAAGGCTCAGAATATTTGCAGATCTACATAGCTACAGCGTGACCAATGACGTCACAAGTAATTAAAACTCTCCTAGAAGCGTGAGCAAATTCTTGGCACAGGTTGCTTGTGGAGTGGGAGGGAAGCAGAGTCTTCTACTTGTGAAGTGTCGGGTGAAGGAATGGCCAGACACTCCCCACCCGTCTGGATAAAGGATTGCCTCGGGCCCGGCAATTCATGGCCAGGTTTACAGTAATTGGAGTGGCGCCTTCTTTATCTGCAAGGGAATCATTTTGCCCTGCCTTCAACCATAGCTTTGGAATCTGTGCTATTAAATGCATTAAAGTATGCCCATTAAATAGGTAATTTTTATGCTAGCAGTCCTGGAACAAACACAGAGGATAGAGGGACTTTTTACAAAGCAAATAGCAAACCCAGTGTCTCTCACATGGCTTGTTGAAAGTTGGAATTCTCATCGCGGTCCGTCTTCTGGGATTTAGGTACTTGCACATGCAGAAGCCGAGGAGGGAAGGCATTACACATTTCAGGGTTTCAAAAAGGCAACTGGGGCAGGAGAGCCAGCTATTCTGGGCCGAAAGGACTGACTCTGGAAGAGCAGCAGGCTCCGAGTTGACACGGTGCTTGCACCTGGAGCTAAGTTGTTATAGCAAAGAGAAGCATACCTGTATAGGCTTTTCATTGCAGACAGTGAGACTCAGAAGAAGCCACCCACTTGAAATGGCATCAGTCCTTGGCTGCCTGGGTAACGTGTTGAGATTAGCTTGCTTTATAACCAATGAGTAATATTCCCTCGTTGGGCTGAGGTCATCAGAGGGAAGGCAGATGAAGCCGGGCATCAGGACCCTTACATGGGAGCTTGTGAAGGAAACATTTGTCTCAAGTCATAGTGGATCCAAAATTCTAAACACAGAATGAGTGGAGTTTCCAGTGAGATGTTTGAGTGGGAGGTAATTTCACTCTTTCTCTTGTTCAGCTAAAGGTAGGTGATAAAAAAAAAAAAAAAGGCTTTATTTATGGCAGAAGCGAGATATTTGGAGGGAGTGGAAAGTGAAGTATTCCAGTGACAGATTAGGATGAATTGGTCGTGGATCTTGGGGAAGCATGGTGGGGGAGAGAGTTATAGACAGACGGAAATTCGGGAGATATTTCCAGCTCTTTCTCTCTGCTCTCTTAGCGGCGTATCTCCACTTGTCATTTGTTCCTCTTCTGTTCTGCATCTTTCCTTATTGTCGGTTTCCCATTGATGTCAGGGTTGCTAATTCTAGAACAACCAAGCAGTCTCTGTTATAATGTATCCAACGAACCCAAGCTTTTCCAATTTTTAGGATGCTCTCAAACTTTCAAGGTAAGATTTTAAAACCTGTTGGCCTTGAATAAGCTATTGATACATGCAACAACGGGAGGAATGGAGGTCAAAGGAATTACGCTGGGTGAAAGCAGTGAGTGAAGAGGAGTACATATTGTATCATTCCATTTAACTATAACTCTAGAAAATGCAAGCTGATCTATAGTAACAGAAAGATCAATGTTTGCCTGAGAAATAGGCTGGGAGAGGGTGGGCTACATAGGGATGTGGGGAGACTTTGGGCGGTAAGGAATATGTTCACTATCTTGACTGTGGTGATGGTTTTGTGGATGAAAAAAATAGATATATTTCGGGGCGCCTGGGTGGCTCAGTTGGTTAAGCATCGGATTCTTGATCTCAGCTCAGGTCTCGATTGTTTTATGATCAAGGTTGTAAGATCAAGTCTCGTGTTGGGCTCTGTGCTGGGCATGAAGCCTACTTGAAAAAAAAAATATATATATATATAGGGGCACCTGGGTGGCTCAGTCGGTTAAGCGACTGACTTTGGCTCAGGTCCTGATCTTGCGGTTCGTGAGTTCGAGCCTCGCATCGGGCTCTATGCTGGCAGCTCAGAGCCTGGAGCTTGCTTCCGATCCTGTGTCTCCCTCTCTCTCTGCCCCTCCCCGGCTTGCACGCTGTCTCTCTCTCTCAAAAATAAGTCAACATTAAAAAAAACTAAAAAACTAAAATATATACATGTTTACCAAATCGTACACTTCAAACACATGCAATATTGTATATCAATTATAACTTATTCAAGCTATTTAAAAAAACCCAACCTTAGCTTTGGAGCCTCAGTTGGTTACACAGGGACGAAGACAAGGATCAGAGAAATAACCAGGCGGTCATGACACACTGTGGGAAGTGCTGGGGCACTTGCAGGGACTGTGTGCAGAGAGGGGACCTCTAACGCAGCGTTGAGAGCAAAGAGGGCCAGGTTAAACATGCGGGTGTGCCTGCGATTCAGGATCATTTCCCCCTTCTTGCCGAACTCATTGTTCTCTTTGGCCAGGTCCACACTCTTCACGGACAGAAGGAAAAAAATTCACAAGCCAGAGAGCAGCGGTCCTTGGCCTGGAACTAGTGGCCCGTAGGGCCCGTTCCCTTCTCTCTGGTTAGTGCACACTGGCGGCCCGTATGCTCCCGAGACACCGAACAGGCCTGCAATGCTGGGCCTTAAGCGGCCCCGACTTTTTGCCGAGTCTCTGTTGCTCATACTCTGAGGAATGGGGGGAAATGGAAGTTAATCTCTGAAGTTCTCGGTCCCACTGTAACAGACCCTGGCCGAAAAATATGGGCACAGACATTGTATGTCCTAAGACTTTTTCACTTATTTCAAAAAGCTTTATTGAATACGGATTATGCGCCAAGAGCGAGGCTTATAACCGATAACAAGGTGGCGAACAAGGCGGGAATGGTCTCTCATAGCGTTTACTATTTATGGCTCCTGAGATGACAAAAAAATAATCGGGCGATGACAGTGTGGTCTCTCTGTATCTACAGCAGACTAGGGAAGAATGGAGAAGACACCAAGATTTGAGGGGTTGGAGGGAGCTTCCTAGTGTAAGACTCTGAGGAAAGACTTAAATTTCTCTGAGTGCCCTGGTAACACTTAAGGTGGTGGAATAAAGACACGGAGCTGGGGCAGGGTGGGGTGGGGGTGGGGGTTCGCAAGCCTCTGAGGCTGCAGCAAAGTACTGAAAGGACAGGCCCTCAGTTAGAGCCTCCCCGCAGGCGCTGGCTTGAATGGCCTAAGGCGACAGTGCGGCATCCCACCCAGGCCGGCACCCATGAGGTATCACAGGCAGTACAAATGTCCCAGTGCCACAGATCTGAGACCCAGTGCCGCGGAAATGGACATCCAGGTGACCCAAAGGAGGCTTGGACACACTCTTCTTTCTCCCAGGTGGAATTATGAAGAAGTCTCAGGAAAAACAAGAACCTTGGCCAAGAGAGGAAATGAATGGTGATAACACAGGTCATAGGCTCTCATGGGGAAAAAAGTGACAACTCAGCTGTTTTTCAGATTTGCGACGGACAAGCAACTGAGCTGGGGAGATGTGCTCTCCAGGGTCCCTCCTAGAAATGTGACTACAGTTCATAGCAGTAATCGCCTGCCGGACTCAGGGGGGCCCTAGTCGGGAGATGATGGCCTCCTCAGTCTGGATGCTGATGTGGCTGTCGGTGAGCATCCGGGGCATTGAGCGTGATCCAGGCGGCCCAGGTAGGCCTCCGGGGCTGCCCTGAAAGAGGCGGGTATTCTACAATTTTCCACAAGCTGCTGTTTCTGTTATCAGGATGGTCACTCTCTGGCTAATGAAAAACATCTCTCTGGTCCAAACATGACCTTGAGGTTTATCTAAATCGTTTGTTGCTCAGCAGAACAACATATATCAGAAGTGAAATATATGCCAAAAGACACTTCTAATGTACCATTTATCTTTTCTGTAATTGATTCTCATGCAGGACAAATACCCGGTGGGGATTCACAGAGGGCTTAACACACTCTGCCATTATGATGACATCATCTCACATAAAGCAGCCCTTCTGGATGCTTGATAGATGACAGGGTCCTTTTTCTTTTTTAAGTGCTGCTCACAGCACTGCATTTAACCATGGGATTACAAGGAGCAACTGTTCCTTTCGTACTTTCCACCCTTTCTTTTCTGCCTGCACCGTCCAGCTAGTCCCACACTCCAATCAAAATGAAATTATTTCAAAATCCATACCCAATTGATTGCTCTTGCCAAAAGAAAGTATGTAACAATACATAGCCATCGACTTTCAGTTCTGGCCAGTGTTGAGATTTATTGTCTCTAGGTAAATATTGAGCTGGGTGAAGTTTCGGTCAGTTATGTCTTTCTCAGTCAATAAATAAGTGTTGACTTTGGGGGGAGTCAATGACCACAATCAAGCATTTGTGCAAACCGATGCCTTTAAAGACTGTGAAGCTGATGTAGAAGCCACAAAACCTAGTTCAGAACTTTCCAGGACCCCTGGGTTTTAAAGCCAGGACTTCAAGACATACGGTAAAACTTACAAACGAGGTTACCAAAGGATGGTCCTGGATATCATGCAGGTAGAACACGCGACCTCCTTGCTTTGAAGAATAGTCTAGGAAGCAAAGGTTTCCATCTATGAAAACCATTACATTCAGTTGTACATCATGATGATATTAATTACATAATCATTGCAAATGGCTTTCCAGGATGTCGTTCTCTGACCCCAAGGGCTGCTCCACGCGAGGCTGTTGAGTAGTAATTGGTAGTTTCTCTAGATCTGTTAAGTGGAGGGGGTGGGAAGCTGAACCTTGCTGCTAAAACTGATGTCTTAAAGTGGGCAGGGGGTCTTGAGAGATGCTATCAAATCCATTATACCAGCTGGATTTCATGAGTTCATTGCAAACTGCAAGAATATCACTCAGCTAAGCATATTTATTCTTTGAAACATAAGTCCATGGTTTCAAGTCTTAAAATTGCATTAAGCTATTCTTTTCCAGTTATGAAGGCAAGAGGAGGAAAAGAGCGTATTGCTACGGCATGCAGAGATTCCCAGCAGAGCCCAAGTATACCCTGTATTAGTCAGGATAGGCTAGGCTCTCCTGCTGTAACAAGTAAATCTCCCAATCCAAGGGACTCTGTTCAACTGTTTATTTCTCATTCATGCCACCATCTGTTGTGATCTGGGTTGCTTTCTTTGGTCGGCTCCTCATGCAGGGACTCAGGGATAAACACTCCTTCTAGCTCGTATTCCAACCATGTTGATAGTTTATCCAAGCTACTCCCTGGTGTTGCTGCCTTGGCATCCATTTTATTTGAGCAAGTGACCTGCAGGAACCTTAAGCTGACACTAACCCCTCTTGCAAGCACATGTCCTAGACAGTAGATGAAGCGTCACAAACACATGTACATTTCTGTTTTGAATTCCTCAACAGTCCTTACGATCAGCAGTCTCTCCACCTCCCAGCGCCCGCATGCCTTATGCTTCCTAAAATCCCACTCTTTTTTTTTTTTTAAGCTTATTTACTTAGAGAGAGAGAGAGAGAGCATGAGTAGGGGAGGGGTAGAGAGAGAGGGATAGAGAATCCCAAGCAGGCTCCACGCTGCCAGCAGAGGGCCTGACGCGGGACTCGATCTCATGAACCGTGAGATCATGACTTGAGCTGAAATCAAGAGTCGGACATTTAACCGACTGAGTCACCCAGGTGCCCCAAACCCCGCTATTTTGACTTGAGCTGACTAATCTGGGTCGGCTGGGGAATTCCAAAGCACTCACCCGTGGGTCCTCATGAAGGAATGTGCCCTAGGTCCTGTTACTCTCTTTTTGTCTGCGCTCCGCCGTGACCTCCCCACGTGGCCGCTCAAGGTATGCCGTGTACTTCCTTTGGGAACTGTGAGTGATAAACTTCTCTATTTCAATTTCTCTTACGATCCGCCGTCGAACTGCAGCCTACTACCCGGCCCCCTGTGCTCCACTTAATGCGTGTTAATTTAACGAAGTCACAACATACCATTTGGCCTTCAAGTTAGTCACTGAAGGCGAAGCCAGACCAGGGGGATCGCCTAGGAGGTTTCTAGAATTTAAATTTCTAGAAATTAAATTTCTGGAATTTAGTGCCCCCGGGGCATTCTTAGTCAAAGGGTTAGGAATTGATGGATTAACACTCCAGCTTCCTTGGCCTCCCCAGAGACGATTGCAAGATGTACTCTACACTGTTCTAGGGGGAGGTCAAGCTCCAGAGTCCCCCCCATGGTAGTTCACTCGGCAGCTTGCCCTTTATGGCGTGTTCACTTTCCCTACTGGCTCACTTGTTCGTACTGGCATCATTCCCCATAACCCCTTCCCTCTCCAGTCCTGGTCCTAGCATCTGCCCCCAGGAGAATCCAAATCAGGGCTGGACGGGAAGAACCTAAAAGCCATTTGAGAGTGCAGTCCTATGGAGAAGAGGCCCCCAAATGGATTCATGCAGGTGTCTCCTCACTGTGTTTCTCTTCCCTAGGAGAAAGTGGTTCGGGGAACAGGGACCTCAGTGGGAAGGCTGGGATGGAAAGGCCGGGGGAGTTACTCAGCAGGGTGCATACAGGGTGGGGATATGAGGCGCTTGGGGCATTATCACATGACTGAAGTCTCTGGCACTGGGGAAGGGATATGAATGGTGACCTTTAGTAGGTGCCACTAATGTGGACCTCAATTCAGTGAGTTTTCCAAAATGCCAACAATTTGCTCAAAATTCTTCATCTGCAAGATAAAAACGAAAACTCCAGTTTCCTCAACATGGCGTACAAGGTTCTTCACGACTCAGTCTCTACTTTACATATCCTTTCCTGTAGCATCCGGCCACAGCACCTGCCTGGTCCCCAGGCGTTCCAAGTGAATCCTCTTCTACACTAGGATGTTTGTACTCTTTCTTTAAGAAATCACTTCTTCAAGACTAAGTTCAATCTAATGTCTTCTGTGAAGCTTTCCCTGACTTCTCCAGCAAAACTTTCATTATTTATTCATTCAGCAAATATTTTTTAAGTGCCTACAATGATGCCAGGCACTGTTCAATGTACTGAGGATACAGAAGGGAAAACACTGACAAATATCCCTGCCCTTATGAGGTTTACATGATGGTGTGGGGAATTAGAAAGAAGCCCCTGTCTTTTTCTGGCCTTTAAGCCTCTCTCAGACAATAGCCATGTCTTTCCATCTATTTATTCCCAGCGTCTAGCAGAGTGCTCAATACAGCGGCTTAATGGATGTGTTCTCAATGCTGGAGATGGTCACGGAACAGCTAAGTAGTGATAATAGTTGTATTTAGTAGGAAACAATATTTATACCTTGTCTAGATTTCCTTTAAATCAGTCTCCATATTTTATTTTTTGGTTTGTTCATTTCTTTTTTTTAATAATGAAAAGTTTTAAAAATTTTTTAAGTTTATTTATTTGAGAGAGAGAGAGAGAGAGAGAGAGAGAGAGAGAGAGAGCATGAGCAGGGGAGGGGCAGAGAGAGAGAATCCCAAGCAGGCTCTGTGCTGTCAGTACGGGCTCAAACTCATGAACTGTGAGATCACAACCTGAGCCGAAACCAAGAGTCGGATGCTTAACCAACTGAGCCACCCAGGCACCCCTCGTTTATTCATTTCTTAGGAAAATCTGTTAACCTGTTTAAAGTTATTGTATTAGGAAGATATTTTAAAATGAGAAAGTGTGACCGCACAACACTGTGCATTCCTTAATATCACTGAATTGCATACTTTAAAATGGTTGAGACGGTCCATCTTCTGTTTTGCACGGTTCACCATAATAAAAGAAAACAAAAGCGGGAGTCTACATTTCATTTCACAAAGAGACCCCACTATGGACCAGGCACCACTCTGGCCTGGGGAAATATAAGACAAACAAGATCTCACATCCTCGAGGGACTTAGAATGTACCAGCAAGACGGTCGCATGAACCATAGGGACTATCAAGAGTTGTTCTCCTGCCTCAGGAGATCTCTCTGTTCAGCCCACACCACCTTAGTCACGGTGACAGCCACTGGATTTGGAGGCATTGTGAATGCTCAGAACACCAGGAGGAATTAATCTTTTAGGGCTAACTTTGTGTTTTCAAAAATGCCAAGTAAGGGAAATATTATAGAGCGTTCACAAGGGCAGGATTCCAAGGTACCAGTTCAGGGGTAAACTGAGGACGTAGCCACGTGCATTCCCATGTGGGACCGCCACTCGATAGGAAGGCACATCTCGAAGCAATCGGACGCGGCGCAGGCAAGCACAGGCGCATGGTCCTTGTCAGGAATATCTAGAAAAGGGGCAGCTATTTTGAGAAAATTGTCAGATTGACACTCAGTTGAGAGAGATGGGGTATGGACAGCTGTCGAGGAATCATACCGACTTGGGCTTGAGGCCAAAGAAGGCTCTCGTCCGCCAGCTGCATCACACTTGCTTCTTAGCAACACAGATAGCAACCGGAAGCACTGCAGTGGGCTGGAGTCCGGAGTCCAACAGAGAGGGTTGCAAGGGGCGTGATGGGCACAGGTCACGTGAGAGTTCACGCACCCAGCAGAGAAGAGAAAGCCAGACGCGCAGCAAGGCCCTGTGGGGAACGGGCCTTGCCTGGGGCTGAGGTGGCTGAGAAAGGGGGCGTTTGGGAAGTTATAAAGGATGCCTTTAACAGAAGACAGAGATGTCATAATTGTCTGGGTGGTATGTTGGATTTTTGTTCCCAATCCCAAGAGATACTGTTGGTGCCCTTTTGTTGTTGTTGTTGTTTATTTATTTATTTTGAGAGAGAGAGGGAGAGAGGCAGAGACAGAGAGGGAGAGAGAGAATCTCAAGCAGGCTCCTGCTGTTAGCAGAGCCTGACATGGGACTCAAACTCATGAACTGAACTGTGAGATCATGACCTGAGCTGAAACCGAGAGTCAGACACTGAACCAACTGAGCCCCCAGGCACCCCCTGGTGGTGCCGTTTTGATCGGGCCAGCGATGCTTCTATTTCGTTGTTGTTTGTTTGTTCCTCGTGAAGAGAGAATATTAGTGAAGGGCTATTGCAGGATCGTTGTGTGTGAAAGAGAGGGAGGGTTCTGAGAGTGTGCAAGTGATGTTTAGTGCAAAGTTTGCTTCTGTTCCTGTGTTCCTTCTGGATGACCTTATGCGACGTGTTCCTTTTGGGGATGGTTTTCTTCAGGATGATTCTTATAGTTTGGAGGGGAGGGAGGAAATCTCCTTGATAATGTGTTTAACTAAAGTCATTTTAATCTAAATCGTTTGAACTTAACTTCCATTTATATAAGAGGGACAGATTTGTACCTTTGAAGTCCTCTGATGTCTCCCCAGATTAGCCATGTGGTGGCTTAGGGCAGATACCTTAACTTGCCAGGGACTCAGTTTCTACATCTGCAAAATGGACCAGTGGGACGAGTTGATTTCCTGGGTGACTCTGGCTGTGCCTTTCAGTGATTAGTTTCATACAGATAATCCCCACCACTCAATTATACACCCAACTCGTGACTTGTGTCTATAATTACATTAATAAAGCCCCAGAGGCCGAGACAAACAGTGGGGACACCAAGTGTGGGATCACTTGGAACCAGGAAGATAATGATACGTTGTACGGATATGTTTTGTACACACATATCAACTCTGGAAATTTGTTCAAGTTCAAAGAGGGTTAATGAAGCTCCAATTTGCTGCTAATGTTGATAAAAAGGAGTAACACAGTAATACTAAGTTTTGAAGCAAGTACTTCAGTTTTTGTGGTTTTTAGCACAGAATTTCTGTTTCATTATTTTTTCTTTTTTTTTTTTTTATTAAAAATTTTTTTTTTTTTCAACATTTTTTAAATTTATTTTTGGGGCAGAGAGAGACAGAGCATGAACGGGGGAGGGGCAGAGAGAGAGGGAGACACAGAATCGGAAACAGGCTCCAGGCTCCGAGCCATCAGCCCAGAGCCTGACGCGGGGCTCGAACTCACGGACCGCGAGATCGTGACCTGGCTGAAGTCGGACGCTTAACCGACTGCGCCACCCAGGCGCCCCTGTTTCATTATTTTTTCATTCTAGATCTATTCCTTCAACAAATATTTATTGAGCAACTTCCCTGTGTTAGGCACTGGGCCAGGTCCTGGGAAGAGTGTGGTGAACAAGACATACAGAAATCCTTGACCTCAGGGAGATTACACAAGGAGATCCAGAGCAGGGGAGAAAGCCATAAAACGAGCTTCGAGTATTCACAACTGCCAGAACAACAGCACAACGGGCACAAACTAGAATAACATGAAAAGGAGTGACTGGGATGAAGGAGACGAACAATAAACGTGTAGGTCAAGGAAGAACTCTCTGAGGAGGCCACGTTCGAGCTGAACCCTAAATAAGGGGAATACATCCAAGCAGAGGGCATGGCCAGGTCAACAGTCCCACGAATCAGGCAGGACATAGATGGGGCCTCAAGGTACACAAGAAAAGGCTGAGACTCAAATGGACATTCTGAGTCCTTGCTCCGTGTTCTCCCTGAACCACGTTGAGTAGGATGGGTACAGGTGTTTGATCATTGCTGAACATTTAAGGAGAGTTCATTATATAATAGGCTCTCTTTTCTGGGATACAGAGCAGAAAACAGACAGAATCCCTGTTAGTATGGAGCTTATGTTGCCATTATTCAAGGGCAACACACGCCGTACAAATCTTTCCATGTGACTTTCTCTTGGGATCATCCAATTAATGTAGTCGGGGGTTGGGGGGGGGCGGTGAACCAAGGGGTGGGCCACTCGGGTTTTGGGCCCCGGGATCCCCTTTGCCGCTGACTAGCTGGGGGGCTTGCAGTTAACTGGCAAATTTCTCTGGGACTAAATTTCTTTATCTGAAGAGGGAGGTGTTGGCTTTAGATAGGATCCAAGGCCCCACCCACTCTGAACAATGTGGAGATGTCCTTTGGGGTGGGGTGGAAGGTTTTAGATGACTTAGGGATTACTGAGGGTTTCTCGATCATGGACGTGGGGACGTTCAGAACTCATTGTTTTGTGTTTCCATGGATGTAAGCATTTCCCATGCCATTCTGCTTAGGTAGGTCATGTGCTATTTTACAGTGGGACCAAGCAAATGTTTTCCTCAACCTTTCTATCAGAATGCCTGGTTACTGCATAAAAGGGCCAGCCACAGGCATTCAGACGGTTGAGATGTGTGGAGACAAGTCTCCCTAAACAGAAGCCGTAAGTTTAATGAGTGGAATTAAAAATGCAAATGATGGGCACGATTGCTGGATAATTACACGATTAGAACAGCTCCATCAGACAGGGGCTCCAATGGCCTGTTTGTGGATCTGTGTCCTGTTTATGTCTAGGCGACTAGCTCGAGGCCTCTCTTTGCCTTGGGCTTGCCATGTGGGGGGACCCACTCACCACCTACCTCCTTCCCAGGGGGCTGTGGGGACTAATGAGGGAGCCTTTGAGAGTTACTGATGAAAGGCGCTGTAAAAGTACAAAGTCTTATGACGCGGTTATGAAACCACATTTCGGCATCTGTTACCCACCAACACCAGAGTGAAACTCGACAGCCTTTCAGCCCATTTGTCAAGCGCCGGCACTTCCCCTCTCGGCACAGGTGAAACAACAATAAATAGAAATTGAATGTGTATCCCAGGTATTTTAATAAAGTCGATAAAACACAGTTGCGCTGGCCCCTTTGGCTCTTGCCAACTCTCGCTCATAAACAGAAACCCCCGTGGGGATATTCACTGACTGGGGTGGGCGAATGCAAGGTGCAAGCTCAGAGCCCGCGCTTGCTGTTTCATTTGGAGGAAAGTGCTTGGTGGATGCGCTTGAGTTACCATGGCGACCGAGGGACAATGCTCTTGGGCGTGCAGACCCCATGTTTGCAGCATTATGCTTCAGAAGGGGGATTTAGAGATGCAGAACAAAACATAATAAAGAAGCGTCAAACCTAATAAGACTAGGGACTGAAAGAAAGCCAGGGACTTCTGTTTAGACACCACAGCGTTCTCGCGTTGTGGGTCTGGGAACCGATCCAAGACTGAAGCTTGTTCATTATACCTCCCAGGCCGCAAGCATTCAGAAGGGCTCTCTGCATTGAAATTGCAACTTTTTCTCACCTGGCTGCAAAGAGAACCCACTGAGTTTAGAACAGTACACGAAGGAAGAGATTTTCTCATTTAAACAACATCCTTTTGTACCTGGTCGATAAGATAGAAGGAAAAAAAAAAAAAAAAAAAAAAGGAAGCCCAGCTTGAATATTGAGCAAGTTGCCAAAATTGAGGCCGGCACAACCCCGTGGTGTCTTTATCGGGTAACATAAATATCATTCTTGGATATAGCCTCATTAATCAAAGCCACAAATGCTCTAAGAGTTCTGAGGCAAAGGATGTAGCAAAAAGGTGGCTTTCATCATTTACATAATAAAAAAAAATCCTGGATTCTCTTCCCTTGTTTGATGCCTCTGGGTTATGGACAGCTGACACCTGCTTTCTGGGTGCACAGTCTTTCTTCCTGCAACTTCTTTTTTGTTATCAAGGAGTGGGCCCCACGGTGCCTTGTGGCAGGGAAGGAAAAGTCAACACAAAACACAACAGAGCGGTTTGAATGGAAGGTACGTTAATCAAGGAAGCATGTGGGTAGGGAAAAGAGATTCGGAGTCAGGACACCTGATTTCTAGTCCTTTGCAGTCACTGGTTTGGTGGAGTCATGGAGCCTCGGGGCCTTGGTGTTGCTCATCATCCGAGGCTGGGAGGCTTAATCTAGTCACCTGCAAGCTGTCTGAGGATGAGCACAGTTACTGTCTTGTCTCACGCCGCATGCAGTCGGCACGATAGAACTCTTTCTTGTGGTCAAATTCCCAAGACTCTGCCCACTTTCCATAAGACTCTTAGGAGTTGACCAGTAGAAGTCATTTTGTACCACCCTGTTGGAGGGGGGCAGTGAATGACATTTCCTAGGGACCCACATCATCTGAAGCTGCTTCAGAGGCTCCTCAGGGCGGGTGCAAATGCTTACAACTTCAGTTTGACCTTCGAACCTTAAAGCCAATATTTAAATATTGAATTCCATCTTGGGGACCCTGGTTTCCCCCTGGTTCATGTAACACATTACTGATGGAACTCGGGCAGGGGTAATTGGGGTGTTAGAAGTAGACTTCTGGGGGCACCTGTGTGGTTCAGTCGGTTGAGGATCTGACTTCGGCTCAGGTCGTGATCTCACGGTTCGTGAGTTCAAGCCCCACATCGGGCTGGCTGCTTTTGGTGCAAAGCTAGCTTCAGATCCTCTGTCCCCCTCTCTCTCTGCCCCTCCCCCACTTGTGCTCTCTCAAAAATTAAAAAAAAACAAACATTAAAAAAAGAAAGAAGTAGGGGGCACCTGGGTGGCTCAGTCGGTTAAGCATTCGACTTCAGCTCAGGTCATGATCTCACGGCTTGGGAGTTCGAAGCCCCGCACCGAGCTCTGTGCTGACAGCTCGGAGCCTGGAGCCTGCTTTAGATTCTGTCTCTCCCTCTCTCTCTGCCCCTCTGATTGGTGGATGGATGCATGCTTCTGTAGGTCAGTCATATGTTGTCTTTCCAAGTTTTTGGACCGTGCTTGATGTCCCATTGGAATTAGATCCCTTGCCGTATCTTGGCAGTATTCCTCGCCATGATTGGGTGTCTGACTCCCTAGTTTGGGAGTACCCATTCTAGAACAATTATTCTCCTTCAGACTTGTGGCAGTTTAGAAAGAGAATGGACTTTTGAGACAGTGCCTGTGGGTTTGGGTCCTGGCCCTCTCACTTGTTTCCTGTGTGAACTGGAGCATGACTCTTGGCTTTTCTGAGCCCATGTGTTCACTTAAAACTCTTGGGACATACAGGCCTGTTTGGAGCATTAAATGAAACAATGTAGATCTTTCTAATGTGAATTGTAGGTGTTATTCTTGGAGTGAGTAACCCAAGGATGAAAGAGCCCTGAACACCTTCATTCCTCCTCCTGTCCTCATCTCTCTCTCATGGAGCCCCAACCCACCAGCTGTGCGCTCCCACACAACTGAGTCTGAAAGATGGCATTGAGGAAACTCAAAGTCCTTATCAAAGGCATGGGGGCATTGGCAGCTCTGGCTGGAGCAGGGCAGAACTTTTGTTTGAGATGAAAGTTAATTCAGAATCTGACCTCTAAAGGAAATACCCAACTTTGTATGACCCCCATGAAAGGGCCTGACAAGTTGACTAGCTTTCTCCTTCCCTGCCCTCCCACCACTGCCTCCCATGGCTCCCCACTCCTCCGACATGGGTCCCTCAGTACCCAGTGCAATGGAACGTAGAGCAACGGAGTTAATTAGGACCTATGGAAGCACCACAAGCAGGCTGCTTGAATTACAGTCTCTGTGCCTTACCCAGAGTGGGAGGCAGCCAAGACTGCCTCGGCACCTGCCTACAAGCTTGTTTCCAGGGGGAGCTGCTAGAGGGAAGAGTCCGGGTTCCTGCCCTGAGGTCAACTCTCTGGGGTCAAGAGGTGAATCGTGCAGGGCTCAGATTCAGGGGAGAAGTTCTGCCTCATGAAAGTAGTTTTAATGAGGTCAGGAGGGTCCAGAGTATGTGTGTGGGGGTTGGGGTAGGAGGGGTGGGGGAGGATGTAGGGAGGTGGCTTTAATATGACAAGAGGGAGGCTGGGACCACCTTTGCAACGCTGTGTTTCCGGGGCCTTCGGCGCCATTTTGAGGCTTTTCATCTCCGTCTGCCTCAACCTCCCTCACAGGCCCCCATGCCTTCCTGCAGCTCCCTTTCTTCCCCACTTCCCATCAGTACCGCCCGATCTGTGAAATGGGGACAAAATTGTCCTCAGGTTGAAGGAGCCACCTGCCGGCACTGTGCCGAGCACAGCTGAGCACAGATTGAACCCCAAGAAATTGCTGGCATTTGCCCGTTTTTGACCTGTGTAAACGTCAGTTTCATACAGTGCTCACATTTGATCTTGGGAAGTATAATTATATCTCTGCTTTACAGATGAGGACATTGAGAAGTTAAGTCACTGGCTCCAATATCCTGACCCGATATCCTGACCCCAGGCGCAGCCCAGAGCCATCACACTATGCAGACAAACTTGTTAGTATTAATATCTAATTGATCAGTAACGGCCTCAAACGTCACCTCCTCTGCGGGACTGGGCTGGTTCATGTTGCTCTAATGTGGGCACTGGAAGCAACTGGAAACGAGGGGTACTTTTGGCAACCAGCTTGAGCTTCCCAGATGTCTCTGATTGGGTTTACGAGGATCTGTCTGGCCCACCTGGCCTGAAAGAAATATGTGCAGGCGGAATGGGGAGCCGCTGGGGGTGGGGGATGGCAGGGCTAGTGCAGAAGCTCATTCCCTTTAAAAAACGTACTGTTTTTCTGATTTAAGAAGTAATACCTATTCAGTGTAGAAAATGCAAAAATAAGATAAAGCGAAAGAAAAGAAAAGAAAACAAAAATGACCAGCAATCTTTAACCACAGAAAGTCACGATGTCTATGATTGTTGTGTATCTTGGTCCCCTTCTCTCTCTCTCCGCGCGCATATATCAATTTTGGAAGTGGGGCATCTATTGTAAACATTATTTTCCTTATTTGCTCTCTATTTTATTCCAGAAAAGGTTTAACGTGGTTTACAAGAACACATAAAATATGATGTAATAGCACAAATTGAAAGTGGGGTCAAGAAAGAAAAATCCGGGGGCGCGTGGGTGGCTCAGTTGGTTAAGCATCTGACTTCGGTCCAGGTCACGATCTCATGGGTTACAAGCTTGAGCCCCGCGTCGGGGCTGCTGACAGCCTGGAGCCTGGAACCTGCATCAGATTCTGTGTCTCCCTCTTTCTCTGCCCCTCCCCTGCACATGCTCTGTCTCTCTCAAAAGTAAATAAATATTAAAAAAAAGAAAGAAAAATCCATACCACAACATATTCAGATTTGTGTTTTTTCAGCTTTATTGAGATATAAGTGACATATAATATTGTGTATAACACGTTGATTTGATACACTTATATACTCTATCACGTCACATAATTACTGCTCCTTTTTTGCGGTGAGAGCATTTAAGATCTGCTCTCTTAGCAACATTTAGATATATAAGGCAATATATAATATAGTATATATATGCAAGTATATAATACAGGCTTGTATTTTTTTTAAGAAAATTCTGTCAGAATTTTCATTAGGTGAGCTTTATTTAAGAAGAGTTTTTAAATGTTTATTCATTTTTTGAGAGACAGATGGAGACAAAGTGGGAGCGGGGGAGGGGCAGAGAGAGAGGCCGAGACAGAATCTGAAGCAGGCTTTAGCCTCTGAGCTGTCAGCACAGAGCCCCGCGCAGGGCTGGAACCTACGAACTGTGAGATCATGACCCGAGCTGAAGTCAGGCGCCCAACTGACTGAGCCACCCAGGCGCCCCAAGAAATCTCTGTTTTAAGGAAACATGGGACTTGACCTCATGACCCTGAGATCAAGAGTCACATGCCCAACTGAGCCAGCCAGGCGCCCCCAAACTTGCATTTTAAAACTTTAACGTAGAACCGAGGATATTTGCCTATGCCATTAAATATACAGCATCATTTTTAAATGTAATCCATTTAAAGTAAGTAAAACATACCAACACAGAGAAGTGCACAAATTAGAAGCAAATGGCTTGATACAGCATCATTTTTAATGACTCTATGCCATTCCACAGATTGACGACAGGGCTCTTTACTTGATCAGTTCACACCCATTGTCCCTTTAGTCCAGTCCCAGTATTAAAATAAAGCTGCAAAGAAGGAACATTTCTAGGATGATTTTCAGCAACACCAGAACCCGTGGCGGTATCCTGAGGTCCGAATCCCACACTGTCCTTGAAAGGAATACCATCTTCTGGGGCATGAATCCAACTCCTTTCTGCCCAGGTATGCACACTTTTAATCCTAAGCCAAGTCAGATCTCTGTCCTCCCATCTCTGTCCTGTTTCCTCCAGGCTCCCCTTGGGATGTGGTAGGGAACTAGGGCCCGATACTCACAGCAGGTGAATCTTGTTGGTGAGGGAAATCGCCAGGCCTTTTCTTAATTGCGTTTGATCCTCACCAAGTTGTTTCAAACAAAGATGCTTCAGATTCCTCTTTCTTAATGGCTGAAAAGAAAAGTATGTCTTTGGTAGTAAAAAAGCAACGGGCCTCAGAAGATCTTCAGAGCCAGTAACGAAATGACCCACAAGATGGCGCTGTTCCTCCATCGCAAGCGACTTGGGCCGGTTCTTGCGTTACCAGCCAGAGAGAGGGACCCCTAATTTAGAGCGTGGTGAGGGGAGGTGGCCAGAGGTTGCTGGTGGGCAGGGGGCCGTGTTTGTCTTTTGTGTCATTCTTTTCCTTCTCAGGGCTTGTCCTCTTTCTCAGTGACTGCAGCCCTCACATTTTCTTGGGTATGTCTGGGATGCCACGGTCAGCCCTGCCCCATCTCTGCCTCCCTCTCCTGTTCTAAGCGGCTCCGCCTCCTTCCTGAGGATTTCTTTCCCCTTTGATCCTCGAGTGGCTATAATACTAAAAATATATCCTGAAAATAGATATTATTAGGAAAACATCCTATTCTTGTTTGTGTACTTAATGTAAGTTTTAGGTGCAGCACTAAAATTTAGAAAGTAGGAAAATCGATCTTTTTGTATTCCTTTATTAGTTTTTCCTCTGTAAACAGGAGCATACAAGGCTGAGACTTTTTCCTTCTTACGTGAGGCCCCTGGTTGCTTGTTATTTTTATGTGTATCTTTTTGTGGTTCCGTGGACCTGAGTAGAAAACCGATGAGAAATACAACCAATAGTCATCAGGTTCTTGGTCTTTGATTCATTACAGTAAGGGCTGCATGTGGGGGCGGGGGATAAGGCGGTGGAATAATTCATAAATCACAGCTCTAATGTATGGAGCTAAGTGTGACCTGTCTTCTCCAGCGGGCCCCACACTACAGGCAAGGAACGGGAGGCTCTGTGAGTGTGGAGAACTTGGCTGGGGCAGCTGGGATTTGATGCTAGGTCTCAGCGGCTTCCACCTCTGTGCCCTGGGCTGCTCCAATTAACACCCCAGGAGGCCAGGCCGGTGCTCAGACCTGGGGAGTGAGTCTGGACTCTGAGGCCTGGGAGTCCCCTTCAGACGGGAGCAAAGGAAGGAAAAGCGTCGGACTGAAGTAGGCGGCATGCTTATAGTCTAGGCCGGTTTCAAGCAGATCTTGATTTCCTGACTCAGCCTCAAGTGCAGCCACTGACCCCATTCACTGCCGCCTCCTTTCCTGGGAATGGGGGCGTGACTGCCTCTCCTGTGCGGGTCAGAGAGGGCTAGGAAGCCATGAACAACCAGCTCCCGAGAAAAGACTTGGGGTCACTCCCGTGGGACATTAAGGTCCAAGGGGACCCAGGCGAGAGTTTGAGGCTTTGATTCTTTTCCGAGGCTGTGGAGCAGGGGGAATCCAGATGATGCCGTGCTGGGGCGAAGACAGCAGCTTTTCAGGTGCCAGCTTTCGGGTGGCCAACGAGTGCCATTCCTGGGAAGTGCAGGGCAGGCCTGCCCACCCCGTGACTGAGTGCCGGGTGCTCATTTTCTGTCAGGGGAGACAGGGGACAGGGGACTCAACCCACGTGACCCTGAGGGCTGTCCGCGGGGTGGGACTTAGGAGAGGAGGGCTAAGCTACTAAAGTGGGCCCCTCATGAAGAAGCCCCTCCCAGGGCACCCTACTAAGGTACTTGATGTGGACTCGTCTTGCCCCGCCTCTGGTCCAGCACTTTGAATTTTAAGCTTTATTGCATTGAAATGAGAGTTCCTATTCTCAGATCAAAGTATTTCAGGCAACTTAAGGAGGCGCGGGAGCTCTTTCCAGGGCACTTGAGGTAGGTGGTGCCATTGGAACAGCGGTGGCTGTGACTTCATGCCTCTCATAAAAATAACAGTAGTGGCCTGGTCACACAAGCAATTCATATTCATCGTAGAAAATTTGGAAAATATAGAAAAGTACACATAAGGAAAGAAATGACAACTCTTTTCAGCTTAAACCCTTTAGTTCTCCCAAACAAAAAAGCCTCTAGCTCCTTCTGTCTTGCTGAAGGAAGTGCAGACCTGGGCCGTGGAATCCAGTCTCTTGCTTGAAAGAAGCCACTTTGCCCTCCAGTGACATTTTCTTTTTTTTTTTTTTATTTTTTATTTTTTATTTTTGGGACAGAGAGAGACAGAGCATGAACGGGGGAGGGGCAGAGAGAGAGGGAGACACAGAATCGGAAACAGGCTCCAGGCTCCGAGCCATCAGCCCAGAGCCTGACGCGGGGCTCGAACTCACGGACCGCGAGATCGTGACCTGGCTGAAGTCGGACGCTTAACCGACTGCGCCACCCAGGCGCCCCAACATTTTCTAAGATGTAAAAAAAATATATGCCCGGGGCACCTGGGTGGCTCTGTCGGTTAAGCGTCCAACTTCAGCTCAGGTCATGATCTCGCTGTCAGTGAGTTCGAGCCCCGCGTCAGGCTCTGTGCTGACAGCTCAGAGCCTGGAGCCTGCTTGGGATTCTGTGTCTCCCTCTGTCTCTGCCCCTCCCCCACTCGTGCCATGTCTCTCTCTGTCTCTCAAAAATGAACAAACGTTGAAAAAAAAAATTATGCCCTCACTGGCAAACATTGTAAGGGGACATGGCGGCACAAAGATGGGAACATTCTTGTTTTGATCACCACAGTCCACATTTTTTCTTTTGTTGGGTTACATTCCATTTGTTTCTGAAAATGATGTTTTTCTGCTTTGTTTATTTGATAAAGTACAATCACATTTGAAAAATATTTTATAAGCATTTTTCATGAGGTGTTGCATGAACTTTCCCCTGAATCATTTTCACAAAGAGAAGACCTTATTCCAGACTGCCTGAAATCCAAGCAGGGCAGGGAAGGTGGGTGAAAGCCTGAGCCCCAGGCTGGGGTGGGAGCAGCTTGGAGGGTGCTGGCCCCTGGGGAGCGGGCTGGCAGCGGGGTGCTACATGAGGGCTTCCTAAGCCCCCTCGTTATTCCTAAAAGTCACTCAGTGGGTCTGAAAGGTGGCGTAGTTCTTTCAAGTATCTTTCAAAATATGTAAGGCAACTGTATTAACCAAAAGATTATTGTAGCTATTATTCCCACTGCCCAGAGATGACTGCTCATATTTTCGTAAATCAACAGCATCTTTTTTATATAGAATATTAAAAATTCCCCTCTGTTCTGAAGCCAGCTTCTTAAACTTTAAAATATGTTTTGAGCCTTTTCTCATGGCATTAAATATGTCCTTACAATATAATTGCCAATGACTGCAGAGGGGTCTATAATCATTTCTCTAATTCCCATTGGTGGATATTTACATGCCCTACTCCTCAGTTTTTCCTGATTATTTACAATGTTGCAGTTAATGTACTTGGGTGTATGTCTTGGCACATATCCCTAATTGTTTTCTTAGGCACATTCTTGTAAGTGAAAGGATATTCGTATGCTTTGGAGGTAATTAATAGGAGTCGCCTTGATTTGCTTCAGAAAGTTTGCATCAACTGACAGTCCTATCATTGCGTGAAAGCGACGCGGGCAGGCTGAGTCCAAGGACCCAGAGGACCAGCCAGGAGGGTCCTTGCCTTCATGCAGGATAGAAATCAAATAGCTGCTGGATAAAGTGAAAACAGAGTTTACTGAACGGGGTGAGTGGCAGAGAAGAGCAGACGGAGTGTCTGGGAGACTCGGAAAGGAGAATGAGTCTCGCTGTTGCTTCGGGCTAGGGGTTTATATTGGGAGAGGGTCTAGGGTACGTGTTCCTTCAGGAATCCGGGGTAGGGTCCAACCAAAGGAGAGTGTCAGGTGAGCGATCGGTGTTTTCCATGAATGACCAAAGGTATTGATGCCAGTGCCAGCCAAGGTTGGTTTGGAGCTAATGTCCAGGAACGTGTTTGGGATCTGGCTCTTTTTAGGTATTATTAGGTTTTGGGGGCCGAGGACAACACTCAGAGAACGACTGACTTTCTTTCTGTTCCCTTGAAGTGGGAACATAGCTTCTTTGACTTATTCCGAGGCAAAATATGGCCTAGCGGAAAAACAGCAAAGACGGAGCCTAACATGGAGTTCCTTCAGCTTTCCTACTTCAGAAGGACCTCTTCTCAGCCCGTACTAGGAATTAGACATTTATTAGTACTTGTCAGTGGCAGTTAGGGAAAAAATTGTATCTCGTTAGTTCAGTTTTGATTTCTACATTAAAATTCCATCTGTCTTAAAGTAGTGTCTGCGCCACTTTTGACCCATAGGGGGCACCATCCTCATTGTTGATGTTTATTGAACACTTACTTTGCCGTCAAGCACTAGTGGGTATTGCTTCAATTCCGTCTTTGAGGAGTCCTTATAGAAATTGCCCTTGGTTACAGAGCTAGTAAAAGACAAACCTGGGACTTGAAGCCACACTTGTCTGATACAGAAGTCCTGATTCTATTCGTTTTGCTCTTTTTCAGCCTGCACCCAATTTCCTTGAGGGTTTGATTCCTTTTCTTAACAACTTTGCCTGCCTTACTCCTTCCTAGAGCTTGCCAGGCCAGACCGTGTGTCTTGTGTTGAGCTCAGATAACATCGACCGGAGAGGAAAGTTCCCGAATGATAGACACATGGAACCAGGTAGCAGAAGCAAGAAATGGTGAGTGTGTTTCTCTCTTGTCCATTCTCAAGTGTAGCCCACAGCCATGATTAGCAAAGCGGAGTGTGGGAGTGGAGTTAGGCTGAGCCTGTCATGGCTTGCGGCTACAGAATAAGATAGGTGGGGCATCTATCATCTATCTATCTATCTATCTATCTATCTATCTCTATCTATCTATCTATCTATCTATCTATCTATCTATCTATCTATCATCTATCTATATCTATCTATCTGTCTATCTATCTATCTATCTATCTATCTATCTATCTATCTATCATCTATCTATCTATCAGGAGAACTAGAGAGAAGCGGGGCTCAAACTCACTAACTGTGAGATCATGACCTGAGGTGAAGTCAGATACTTAACGACTGAGCCACACAGGTGCCCTGCTTCCATTTTAAATGGTATTTAAAATTCAAACCATTTTTTTCTCTATTCTTGGTATTAAGAAATACAATGATTTTTGCGTTTTGACTTGTGTGTCCAGCAACACTGTTAAATTTTCTTGTTTTGGGGTACCTGGGTGGCTCAGTCGGTTGAGCATTGGACTTCGATTTGGGTCATGATCTTGCGGTTCTCGAGTTTGAGCCCCTAGTCAGGCTCTCTGTTGCCTGAAGGGAGCCCGTTTTGGATCCTCTGTCCTCTTCTCCTCTGCCCCTGCCTACTTGTGCACTCTCTCTGTCTCAAAAACAAATAAACGTTAAAAAATTTTTTCTCGTTTTAATATTTCTTTCTTTAAGTTTTTAATGTTTATTTATTTTTGAGAGAGAGAGAGAGCAAGAGAGCGAGAGAGGCAGACAGACCATGAGCAGGGGAGGGGCAGAGAGAGACACACACACAGAATCCGAAGCAGGCTCAAGGCTCAGCACAGAGCCTGACACGGGGCTTGAACTCAAGAACCAGATCATGACCTGAGCTGAAGTCTGGACGCTTAATAGACCGAACCTCCCAGGCGCCCCGTTTTAATATTTTTAACACATAAATTATTTTAATAAATAAATGTCAGTAATTTATGTATAACATCTTAGTTTTTTTTGTTTTTTTTTGTTTTTTTTTTTTTACATAGACAATAATATTAACCAAATAGTGACAGTTGAATTTCTTCCCTTTTTCACTGTGGTCGTGTTTATTCTCTTTCTTGTCTTAGTGCTCTCTATTGTTTTCTACACATTTTTTTTTTCATTTTCCCAACTTTTAAAGATCAGTATTAACCTTTGCATGTGAGAAAATTGAGGTGCAGAGAGGTTAAGTCATTTCCCAAGGGCATAAAGCTGTAGGTTGTTAGGTCTGGATTTTGAGTCTAGTCCCGCTGACCCCAAACCTCATGGTCTTTTATGTAGATGCCCTTCAGCAGAGGGCGTGCTGTGTCCTCTCAGAGTTCAAAGGAGGTGCTTCTGCAGGGTGGATGGTGGGTTCAGGGGGGTCCTCAAAGGCTTTAATGCCATTGGACTGGTAGTGGCCTGCCAGACGAGGGGGAGGAAGAAACGGATTTGCAAATGTTAACAAGAAAAGAGAAAAAAGAAGAGCCAAGGAAATGAAGAAAACAAAGGCCTGTTTGTCCTGCGCTCCAAGGTGACTTTCCAGGTCGCCAAGAAGCATGAGAGTGCAGAGGGGTTCTGGGCGTCGTGGGCTCTGTGTTTGCCACTCTGCGTCCTCCCTGTGTGGAGCCAGGCTGCTCAGTGTCTGGCTTCAACTCCCTGGGACCTCAACCAGTTTTTTGGTGTGCTGTGTTCTGAAGCCACAGTAAAGACGTTCACTTGAGGCAGTTTGGGGATGGGCATTGGGCAATCAGTTGAGTTCCCCATCACAGGAGACCATGCAGCAGGGACAGGCAGGTGTCTCACTGGGGTGAGGGTGGCATGAAAAATACAGAAATGGAGGTGTGAGAGTTTGCCTCTCACGTGCTTCCAAGGCTAAGATTTTCTGGTTCTAGTGAAAAATGGTAGCATTTTCTGTTTTCAGTGAAACACACAGAGATTAGAAGTAATGTGACTTAGGGGCACCTGGGTGGCTCAGTTGGTTAAGCATCCAACTCTTGATTTTGGCTCAGGTCATGATCCCAGGGTTGTGAGATCAAGCCCTGTGTTGGGCTCCACGTTGAGCTTGGAGCTTGCTTAAGATTCTCTCCCCTCCCCCCACCCCCCACTCGCACACACACTCTCTCTCTAAAAGAAGGAGAAGAAGAAGAAGAAGAAGAAGAAGAAGAAGAAGAAGAAGAAGAAGAAGAAGAGACTTAAACATTTCCCCAAAGTGAGGGGGGAGGCAACATATATTAACCATAAGCCAACAGTGTGAGGTTGGTCCTTGCCCTCGAAGACCTTGCTCCCTTCCTGAACCTTACCCATGGACTTAGAGAGGGGCACTTGACAATGAAAGGTGAATGCACCCTGTCATTCCAGGCTCTGGGAGTGACCACACCCACCTGGGGTGCCAGGCAGCTGTGATAAGCCAGCTGAACAAGGTATACAAAGTGGAAAGCTGATTAGCTGCTCAGTGCAGAAGTGGTCCCTTACCAATGTCCCAGTCGGCAGGCCAATGACAAACACTTGTGCCTCATCCCTTTGGTGCCTCACTCCACTCCGGGACAGAGAAATCTGGAGGGGATGAGCTGACCACACAGAGTGTCACAACAAGAATCAATTTTCTTCTCCCTCCGCTGGTGCCTGTTCTCTGTAACCTGACGATTTTACAGCAGCTGAATGAGAACCTTACAAATTTCAAATTTGCCAGTAAGCAGAATAAATATATAAATAAATAAAAAGTCCATCATCAGCTCCTGGCCTCCTGACCCAATCTTAAAATGTGTTGCAAATACGCTGACACTGGGGTTGCTGTATTTAATAGCAAACAGCATCAGACTCCGGCTCGTACCTGGCCGGGTTGGGCCGGCCTCCACGTTAACAGGCTTCAGGACCTTCCTCAGGCTGTGGACCCCACGTCACATTCTGAATGATAAATCCAGGAGTGAGGGGTCAGAGTAGGAGGAGAACGGATCTGTCTTCTTCTTCTAAGTCCTTCCTTTCAACTTAAGCACTAATAATGACAATGGCCCTAATTATATCTTAAAGCCCCTCTCCCCTCTCAAGGATCTCAAACCTGACAGATGCCCTTATCTCATTAATCTTTACCTATGGCTGATGAGCATTATTTTTAATTTAAAAAGGCAGCCTGGAGGGGAGATCACTTATCCAAGACCAAAGACAAGATAGAAAAGCGGCTTTAAATCCTGGCTGCATGTTAGAATCTCCTGGGGGAGCTTAAAAAAAGTGCAGGAATATTACCCAGACCGGTTGTTCCAAACATATTTAAAAGTTTTCCAATAACTGAATGGAGTATAAGTTTTAAAGTTTAAATTAAGCCGGAATCCCTGGCATTGGGGTCTGATCATCCACATCTTTTAACAACTCTCCAAGGTAATTCTGTTCGCAGCGTCAGTGGCAACCAGTGTTGAGAGCCACGAATACATATCCTTGCCAATAGGCTGAGCAACCAGCCCTCCCTGAACTTGGCAGCGTGTATCACAACAAAATGGAGGTAATCGTCTATTGATCTGAACTTAGGTGTCCTAGATGCCTTATCATCCAAGGCTTTCCTCTCCAATATTTACTGATTCTTTATGCCAGGTGCCCTGTACCTATTATTCCACGTTGGTCTTCATAGCAAACCCACGAGGTGGACGTCATTCATCGAACGCCACGTGTGGAGAAAAGAAAATGTGAGGCTGGGGAGGTTGACTTGCTAAAGGTAAAGGGTTGGGGGAGATGTGGAATTTCAACCCAGGTCAGAGTCCACTGAAGCAAGACTGTAAACGTGTACTGTTGCCTCTTTCGTGTTAATGGAACTGTCTCTGAGCCTCTTTTCTGATAGGGATTGGAAAGAACACATTTGTCGAATCAGGTGCCCCATAAATGGACGTAAGACACCATGAATCTGCTCTAGGAAAGAAAGCACACCTGACACGATGGCTGCAGCTGGGGTCTCTACCTGTTGAGTCTGTGGTTGTCTGTAGGACTCTAGGGTCTGTCTGGTTTGTGCAGGAGCCAGACTGCTGAGTGAAATGGAGATACAATTGGAACCACGACATTTGCGTCCTTTAGGCCAGTGCTTTCCACGGTGTCAATGATGTCAGCCACGTATGTAATTTAAAAATGTTGAATAGTCACATCAAAGAAGGAAAAAGAAGCAGCAAGATTAAATTTAGCAACGTACTTTATTTAACTCAATCTATTAATAATATTTTAATATGTAATAAACAAAATAGTACTGAGATATTTTACAGTCTTTTTTGGTGCTAAGTGTATTATATGCTTCTAGCACCTTCCAATTCTGACGTCAAGGTTTCATCAGAAATAATCTAAAAAAATTTTTTTTTCAACGTTTTTTATTTATTTTTGGGACAGAGAGAGAGCACGAACGGGGGAGGGGCAGAGAGAGAGGGAGACACAGAATCGGAAACAGGCTCCAGGCTCCGAGCCATCAGCCTGTGCCACCCAGTGGCGCCCCTAATCAGAAATAATCTATATTTAGGTATCGTAAAACGTACAACTGAAAAACTAGAACTCATCTATTCAAGTTGTGCCAAACATATTTAAACGTTTCCCAACAGATGATTTGCGTGTGTTTTAAAATTTTAGTAATTGGGGCGCCTGGGTGGCTCAGTCGGTTAAGCGTCCGACTTCGGCTCAGGTCACGATCTCGCGGTCCGCGAGTTCGAGCCCCGCGTCGGGCTCTGGGCTGATGGCTCAGAGCCTGGAGCCTGCTTCCGATTCTGTGTCTCCCGCTCTCTCTGCCCCTCCCCCGTTCATGCTCTGTCTCTCTCTGTCTCAAAAATAAATAAACTTAAAAAAAAATTAAAAAAAAAATAAATAAAATCTTAGTAATTAAAATTAAATAAGATAAAAAATTCAGTCTCTCAGTTTCACTAAGAACATTTTAAGTCCTTGGTAACCCCAAGCAGTTAGGGAGGGGAATTAATGCACCTGTGTTCAGTAGTCCTCAACTATGGACTATAGTCCACAGTTCAACACTGTGAATCCTGTGTTCAATAGTCTTCAAAATGTTTGGGTATCCCCTCTTCTCTAAACTGACCAAGTGGCGGTAGATCCTTTGGAAGAATGGGGGGGATCAGAAGTGTGTGTACTTGCTGTGGTGTCATAAGGTCTTTTTTCTTAGAGACTTGGCCTCTTCTTTAGTCAGTGGGCGAGAGATGATGATACTAAAATAACCACCCCCAGTCTCCGAATCATCTGATGTGTGATTTCTTTAGTTGGGAAAAGTTGAGTGGTACCCTTGTTGGCTGCCCCATCTGTTTTGCCCCCAGATATTTCATTTTTTTTTTTTAATTTTGAGAGACAGAGATGAGAGAGAGAGAGAGAGAGAGAGAGAGAAAATGAGAACGGCAAGCAGGGCCCATGCTCAGCACAGAGCCTGATGCGGGGCTCGATCTCACGACCCTGGGATCATGACCTGAGCTGAAACCAAGAGTCAGACATTCAACTGACTGAGCTACCCAGATGCCCCAATGCTTCCTGTTTTATGAACCAGCAGGAGAAACCCTTTGCAGGGCAACCCCTCTCTACACCTCTCTGCAAACTTGCTGCTTATTAGGACAAGTGAACCCATCCACCTAGCTCCAAATAGTTATGCACTGCCAACTTGCCTCTCCTGTTTTGGAGTCCTTTCATCCCCGGATTCTCAGTGCGTCTTCTTCCTACTGTCGGCCTGGGCCTAGAGAGGAGAGCTACCACTGAATTTCCTAGTGGTCCTGGTGCCCCTCTCACTAGCACATTCTTTTGAGTCTTCTCGTGGACTGTAATCATGTTGTAGATTTTCTGGCCTTTCTTAGTATGTCCATTCTAACATCTCCACTTTCCCGAGACTTTCACTCCCTTCTTCCGCTCTCAGCTTTGGCAGTTCTGGCATTTTAACCTCACTTAATGTGAGCGTTGCTTTTTGTCTTCTTCTAGCAGCCATCTTGCTGTGAGCTTACACCATCTTCCAGGGTTCTTGCCAACGTGTTAAATCTTTTATCCTGGGAAAGGGATCTCAAATTGACAAACTCTTATTTATCCAATCTTATATGCCAACCTTCTTTTTTTTTTTTTTTAAATTTTTTTTTTTTTCAACGTTTTTTATTTATTTTTGGGACAGAGAGAGACATAGCATGAACGGGGGAGGGGCAGAGAGAGAGGGAGACACAGAATCGGAAACAGGCTCCAGGCTCTGAGCCATCAGCCCAGAGCCTGACGCGGGGCTCGAACTCACGGACCGCGAGATCGTGACCTGGCTGAAGTCGGACGCTTAACCGACTGCGCCACCCAGGCGCCCCTATGCCAACCTTCTTGATTAAGCACCTCCAGAATACAGTTCCATGTATGCTCTCCCAGCTCTTGCTGGTGTGTGCTAGGTAGGTCTTGGAACTCCTTAGAAGTATAGTTCCCTCTTGGCACCTGGGTGACTCAGTGGTTAAGCTTCTGACTTCGGCTCAGGTCATGATCTCATGGTTCATGAGTTCGAGCCCCACATCGGGGTCTGTGCTGGCAGCTTGGAGCCTGGAGTCTGCTTCGGATTCTGTGTTTCCCTCTCTCTCTGCCCCTCCCTTGCTTGTGTTCTCTCTTTCTCAAAAATAAAAAATAAAAGCATTAAAATGTATAGTTCCCTTTTCCCCCTTAGCAGGCACAGCATGTCCCCAGCTGAGTGATGTTGTGGCTTAGCTAACCTAGTTCTAAGATTAGTGATCAGGAAGGGAGGTGGAGGCAGATCTTAAGTGGGGCGTTTGTGGCCTTGCAGGGGTGAAGACTCTCGTCATCTCCAGTCAGCAGTGAGGCCGCTTCTGCAGGCACAGAAAGTTCAGGGAATCTGTGGATTCAAAATTTGTGGTGGGGTACAGGGAAGAGGAAATAACTTAGCTGTTCCCATCTCTTATGTCAGAGTTTTTTTTTTTTTTTAAACGTTTATTTATTTTTGAGACAGAGAGAGACAGAGCATGAACGGGGGAGGGTCAGAGAGAGAGGGAGACACAGAATCTGAAGTGGGCTCCAGGCTCTGAGCTGTCAGCACAGGGCCCGACGCGGGGCTCGAACTCACAGACCGTGAGATCATGACCAGAGCCGAAGTCGGACGCTTAACCGACTAAGCCACCCAGGCACCCCAGAGTTTTGTTTTATCCTAACCATAGCCCTGACCTCGACAGATCTTCCTTGGTTGGGAGTTCACATGTGGGGCTCAGCTCTTCTGACCACCACGTTCTGGTCCTGGCCTTTGGCTTTCTTTCTCTGCCATTGCCCTGCGTGAGATGAGATCCTCTATATATGTTCCCAAAGAGACAGCTAGCTTTCAGTTGGGACTAATCCTCTCAGCTTTTTCTTATATTTTTTCAGAATATCAATGAAGCCTAATGATAGCCAACATTGGTCTTATAATCACAATTGCCACCATATTTCTCAAACACCTGATTCCATGCAACGGCTAATGCATCCACTCCCACCGGTATTCACCTCAGTACATCCACAGTGGCTGTTTTTACAACCGACTTACTGCTCTGTTGTGTCAGGTGTTAGCAGTGCCTGGAATTCTACCAGTGAGTGACAGGGTCTCTTTGCCAGCCAGACGGGAAATGATGTGCCACCCAAACCCCTGTCTATTTCCCTGCTTTCTCTTAAAACTTGGATAACTAATTGCGGCAGGTTGGGTTTCCTGGAAGAGAGACTCTGAGGCAGAGCTTAACTCGGAGGACGTTTATTAAGGAAGGCCCTTGGGAGGGGCGTGGCACCAAGACGTGG
The DNA here is from genome assembly GCF_028018385.1 of Neofelis nebulosa. Lineage (NCBI taxonomy): Eukaryota > Metazoa > Chordata > Mammalia > Carnivora > Felidae > Neofelis > Neofelis nebulosa. The sequence continues at coordinate 30,311,015 of NC_080783.1, forward strand.
ATGCAGGGAGAAATCAAGCTTCCACGCAGGTCTAAGGACAGTCTCAGCTGAACTCTTGGCCATCTGTGTAGCTAAATGGCTCTTCAGACTTATCTGGAACTGGTACCAGATGGCTGGGCGTCTATACTCATGCGTTGTCTGACCATTTGATAAGGGCTATCAGAAGCCGCAGGTGCGTGGACCTGTCTGCAACGGTACTCAGTGCTGAGGCAACCAGTCCATCATTGATGGAGGATCTGGGGGGTAAGCCTATGCCCACCATGATGTCCAATCCAGAGAATCTTTTTCTTTATTGAGGTATAATTGGCATATAACATTACATTAGTTTCAGGTGTACAAAATAACGATTCCATATTTTTTAAGTGATCCCCACAGTAAGTCTAGTTAATATCTGTCACTGTACATAGTTACAGGTTTTTTTTTTTTTCTTGTGGTAAGAACAGAGATTCTTGTGAAAATGAAGAGAGATTGTGTTTCTTTTTCATGCACTTCTGTGGAGTCAGTGGCTTCTAGAATTAGAATTGATTGTGTGTTTCCCGGTTTACCACTAAACTGTGTATTCTTTGAAGGGAGGAACTTTGTCTTCTGTATTGTGTATGCTGGGTCCTGAGTGGCAAAAGGCCTAGGTTTAGACACATAGCATGTATTTGAGACTTGTTGTTGAATGTCAACTGAGGTTTTATGACTAATCACCTTGGATGGGCTGATAGGCTTTTGGGAGTGAAGTTGTTAGTCATTAGAGTTCAAGTCTATAGCTAAAATGCTCTTTCTCATTGACAATATTGGTGAATTAATTCAGCAAATGTTAATGAGCATTTGCTAAGTGCCAGGCATGATTCTAGGTGTTGTGAGAGACATGATGATGAACGTGACATCATTCCTGCCCTCAATGGGGTGACAATTTTGGGGCACCTGAGTGGCTTAGTTGGTTAAGCGTCTGACTCTTGATATCAACTTGGGTCATGATTTCACAGTTTGTGGGATTGAGCCCCATGTCCGATTCTGTGCTGAGTGTGGAGCCTGCTTGGGATTCTCTCTCTCTCCCTCTCTCTCTGCCCTTCCCTCCCCCCATCCCCTCAAAATAAAATAAATAAAGTAAAAAATGGAGTGATGACTTTGAGGACCACGGCAAAGGGTTTGGAGATGTATGAGGTCATACTTTCAGATTCATCAGTAGGTTTTGATTTTTTTATTGGGCATCTCTGGGCTGGTTCTTATAATTCTAACAGAGTGAATTCAGGCCAGGTAGATTTGATAGACTAGACAAGGAGAATTTGTGCCATTCAAGCCTGCATAATAATGCCTTTGATGGTATTAAGTAGCAGTACACTGAGGTATAATGTAGGGTTGTGTATATTGGTTTATACCTGCACTGTCCAGTATGGTAGCCATTAGCCACATGCAGCTATGTAAATACCAAATTAAAATGAAATAAAATGAAAAATGTAGTTCATCAGTTGCACTAGTCACATTTCATGTACATAATAGTGATATGTGACCAATGACTACTCTATTGGGTAGAACAAGTTTTAGAATATTTCCATTCCTACAGAAAACTCAACTGGATGGCAATGGTTAAGGCTGTCAGTGACTCATAGAACATTAGAGCAGGAAATACCCTTCTTATTTGTTAGATTGGGACACTGGGACCTGTAAAGCTACTAGGATTGGGATCACCTGAGTCTGAGTTCAATGATTCTTTGTTTACAGATTTCTTATATTCATAGGCCTGTGGGAATCTCTTTAACAGCCCACAATACCTAATATGATACAAATTATCTATCTATCTATCCATCCATCCATCCATCCATCTGTCCATTTCTCCTCCTAACCTCCAATATACTCTACTTCTTTTTCTGCCTGTACTGGTTTCTGCATCTATACCAATTAATAAGACACAACTTCTGCTGAGACTTAAGTCTCATAAGTCTGCTTATGACTTAACAGAGGAGACGGGAACATGATGATACAACACGATTAGTGCTACAGTTGAGTAGGAGCAAAGTGCGTAGAGCCCAGAGGAGGTAGGATGAAATCTGCCAGAGGGCTTGGGATAAGCATTACATAGGAGGTGACATTTAAATTGGGTCCTGAAGGATAACAAGAATTTTTCAGGTAAGAAGGAAGAGAAGGTGTTCTAGACAGAGGAAACAGTATGTGCCAAGGTATGAAGCCATGAAGTGCACTGACTTTAGGAGTGGTGAGTAGTCTGTTGTGGATCCAGTGTGGCTTTGGGAACCATGGTAGGAGACAAGGCTAGAAGAGTAGGCTGGGCCCATCTGTGTAAGAACTTGTGTGCCAGGTTGAGAGGCATAGGCTTTATCTAGCAGACAGTGGGGGCCTTTGGAGTTGAATAAGGAGGGGAAGGGTGTGATTGAATCTGTGCTTTTAAAAGATCAATCCATGGGGGCATGGAGAACAGATTAGGGATACAGTTGGTCCAATTCCCTGCATTTGTCCAAGATGGAGTAAAGTAAGTTCCCTGCATTTGTCCAAGCTCCTGAACCTAGCACAATAATGATATTGCTCCTCTCTTCTTGGAGTTAAAAGTTAATGTCCCTCCAATTAAGAATTTTCAACATTTCCATTCTACTTGGGCTCCTTTTCTTCCTGACTTCCTTACTCACCAGCCTCCCACTAAACCACATTTTTCCAGCATCAGATCACACAGAGGGGTGGAAGGTGTAGGGGAGAGGCCAGGAAGTGGCCACCACTGCCTGAACTACTTGGAGCTTCTGCAACCCTAATGCCTTTGCATCCCTGGTGTCCTTCATGAACCTTGTTGAGAAATGCTGTGCCTGTGGTTGCGTCTTCCTGATGGATTCGAGAATGATGGAGAGTCATCCTGACACCTGGCTGGAAAAGAGTTGAGGTCATGCACAGAGAGGAATGGAGCCTTCCCTTGATTTTCTCCAAGAACACTTAAGGCAGGGAGCCAAGAAGGACTTAAAGAAACCACTCACCTAGTGGGAAAAGATTAGGCCGAGTCCCCATCCCCTTCTCCTGAGGAGAGAATGCTTTGTTGGGCTAACAGTTATGTTGGACTAAGAGCTATGACAATATGCAATTAATAGTGAATTTCTTTGTAACAGATAATAGTCAAAACATCTTGAAGCCCATTCAGAGAGACAACTTTGAAGGGAGCGTCGGCTGTCCACACACACATCGAACACTGTCATTAAGCCCTCCTGGGATGACAGCAGCTATAGTTCATTATCCTGGGTGGTGGCTGTGGGGGGACACTATTCTTTAAATTTTCTTTGGGAAAAATATGTCTTTTAAAAGTTAATTTGCAACACAACACGGGAAAATAAATGGAAGGGGATGTGGTCTGGTGATTCATGAAGGAGCCCAAGGGAGGAGGGGTGGGGCTCGATTTCTGACAGCTGAGTGATTTATTGAAAAAGAACCCTCCTTCCCCCATTGGATACTCCCAGCGGCCAGAGGAGTAGGAGAATTTCTCAGTAGTAGCTTATGTAAATAAAATTAAGTCATATCAGGGGCGCCTGGGTGGCTCAGTCGGGTAAGTGTCTGACTTTGGCTCAGGTCATGATCTCGTGGTTCACTAGTTTGAGCCCCATGTCGGGCTCTGTGCTGACAGCTCGGAGCCTGGAGCCCGCTTCAGATTCTGTGTCTCCCTCTCTCTCTGCCCTCCCCTGCTCACACTCTGTCTCTCTCTCTTTCAAATATAGATAAAAACATTAAAAAAATTAAGTCATATCTTTGCCTGTGGGTGGAAAATGCCCAAACATATCTTTAAAAAAAAATTTTTTTTTTAAATGTTTTATTTTTGAGACAGAGAGAGACAGAGCATGAACAGGGGACGGGCAGAGAGAGAGAGGGAGACACAGAATCCGAAACAGGCTCCAGGCTCTGAGCTGTCAGCACAGACCCTGATGCGGGGCTTGAACTCACAGACCACGAGATCATGACCTGAGCCGAAGTCGGACGCTCAACCGACTGAGCCACCCAGGCGCCCCCAAACACATCTTTTGAAAACTTTATTTTTATGAATAAAAACCAGCTGGTCTCTTCATTTTGATCAGTGTCAAACACTGTGGCTGCTGACCCAACATCTATTCTGTCCTTCCTCCTTACTAAGGAACCTTATTTTGTTTAGGGCAACCATGTGCCTAGTTAAAAATCTCCCCCTTGCCGACACAGACCCCGTCACTCCAGGGGATGGCTAAGTGACTCAGCTTTGGCCAGCGAACTATCAGGGTAGCTTATTGGGTGGGCTTCTAGAACTGTCAGACGTTGAGGTTTTTGTTTTTGTTTTTCCTGATAAGAGGGATGGACTTAGCTGGCACATGCCTTTTCCTCCTAATCTTTTCTCTTTTCTCCTCTTTATGCCTGAAAACAGAGGAGATGTCCAGGGTGAGGTAGCCAAGTGGTAGCATGTGCTAATTGCTGGGCATATCGGGGCGAACAAGAGGGCTCCACTGAACATACAAACATGTAGATGCATGGTCACAATCCAATATCCCAAGCCCTATAATAGGAAGACGGAGGGATGTAAAATATGAAGCTCAAACCATGAAGAAAACAAGTTTATATGAAACCCCTCAGATTATAAAGTTGATGACTAGGGCTGGAACATTCCTCGTGTTCATCTAAGTCCCGGGAATGAGGAACCTAGAAACATCTGGCCAGCCAGTCGCTGTAACTGAGAAGAAGCATTCGGAGTGAAAAGGTCCAAGCGTCGGGCAGCTGAATTGGCTTCTCTGAATTCCTAATCGCCGTTCCTACGCATGTCAGACCAGTGCTGAGCCCCACTTGGACGCGATTCTAGGAAGCATGTGAGACTTGGCCCTCAGGAAATGTCTCTTTTGAGGATGATTGAACTGCCTTACTAACTTAGGAAAATGAGTGGATTTGACAGCTCAAATTGGTGGAAGAAACACTTGGACCAGCCTCAGGCACTGCTTGGGCACTTGCCAGCTGAAGCGGGCATGACTAATCACGAAGCTCGTTTGGTGGCATAAAAGGGACAGTTCCATCAGGGTCAAGTGAGGAGCCTGGGGAATATTCCCAGGCATGTGCTTCCCAGAATCAAAGGCAAAGTGATTTTTATTTTTTTTAAAGCAACAACAGGGTGGGCTGCATGATCATTTCTACCATTGTTCGTTTCTTTTTTTCCTCCCATTCTTTATATGCTCAGAGGAGTTGGCGAAATATATATATCACCATCAGCGTGGCAGTGGGGCCAGGTCAGAAGAGATGTGGGGTGTGGCGTGGATGGGGCCTTCTCTGTATTCACTCACTGAATGCCATCTCTGCATTGTCTTTGGGCTTCTTACGCAAAGGCTCATGTTATGTGTGCAATTCCCAGAGCACACGCTGCTGTGTGCTGTGCTTCCAGAACAACTTGCACACTGCCTAGTGAACAGCTGGAAACCAAGACAGAAACACTGTACAGGCAAGTGGCTCGGACGCTATGTCTAAGGGGTGTTCTGTGAAACACCAATCCTGCAAGGTGGTACGTGAGACCGAAACACCTTTTTTGTGATCAAATAGACTTGAGGAAATGCTTCCTCTTCTGTTTTCGTTTTGGTGATCTGCCTAGAACATGTATGTTTTAATAACTTTGAGAAGTTTTGTAAGAATAAAACCTATTTATGGGGTGCCTGGGTGACACAGTCGGTTAAGTGACCAACTTCGGCTTAGGTCATGATCTCACAGTTTGTGAGTTTAAGCCCTGAATCAGGCTCTGTGCTATTAACGTGGAGCCTGTTTCGGATCCTCTGTCCTCTTCTCTTTCTGCCCCTCCTTCACTCATGGGCATGCTCTCTCTCTCTCAAAAACAAATAAATAGAAAAATTTAAAAAGAATAAAACCTATTTAATTGTAACTTATCAGCATCTTTCTTTCTTTCTTTTCTTTCTTTCTCTTTCTTTCTTTCTTTCTTTCTTTCTTTCTTCCTTCCTTCCTTCCTTCTTTCTTTTCTTTCTTTCCTTCCTTCTTCTTCTTCTTTTTCTTTCTTTCTTTCTTTCTTTCTTTCTTTCTTTCTTTCTTTCTTTCTTTCTTTCTTTCTTTCTTTCTTTCTTTCTTTCTTTCTTTCTTTCTTTCTTTCTTTCTTTCTTTCTTTCAAATCATGCAGTTTCCCTGCTCTCTGCTCACCCCTAAGGAACACCTGTCCTTGGAACAAACTTTGTCCTTTGTCCTCAGATACATAAGTAATAAAATAAAAACAGTAAGACAAGATATGAATAAATAGCAAAAGTTTGTAACCATCTGCAAGTCAAGAAAACATCTATTTTCACATTGGATCTAGATTGGACAATTAAGGTACATATGATTTCTTGTACATCCAGGCAGCAATCAAACCATAAGGTACAGTTCAGCTAGAGGCAGTGTTCTGGTTATCAATTTTGGAGGACCAGACAATTCTGAAACCAAGTGGCATCCATTTGTTGGGGCAGGGATTAGGATGGGGCTCAGTGGGAGCAGCTCATCTCTGTTCCATGATGACTGGGTTGGCTCAAATGGCTGGAGATTTGTTTGAATGGTTCACCTGGGGTCATATTATCTGAGGCTGTGATTTCCACTGTCAGTTGGCTTCTCCGGTTTTCTCCAGGTCACATCTACTGGGGATGAAATGTCCGAGATGGTTCCTTCCCTTCTATGTCCATCTGGTGCCTGAGCTGGAATAACCGACGCCCCATCTTTGCTCGTCTAGTTGTGCTACCTCCCAGGATGTCAGTTTCAGAGTAGTTAGACTTACATGGTCGCTGGCTTCTCTCAGAACCAGTGTTCTAAGAGTCATGGCAGAGGCTGCAAGGCCTCTATGGCCTAGCCTTGGAAGTTCTAGAATATCACTGCCTCAGAATTCTATTGGCCAAGAAAGTCATGGCCAGCTCGGGTTCCCCAGGCGAAAGGAAACACTCTCCACTTTTTTGATGGGAGGAGAAGCGAAGAACCTGTGGTTATCTTTAATTTACCACAGGCGTCTTACTGGTTGGCTCTCTTAGGCATCAGACTCTTAGCTGAAATGTCAGTTGGGTTCCACCTGGCCTCAGAGTGATCTTAAGCAATGCCTGAAAAGTTCTTTTAGCTCAGGGTGCCATTTAGAGAACATAAAAAAATGGATCTAGACACAGAATGGAAAACAGTAGTTTAAATGTTATAAACACAACAAACAAAATCACCATTGCACATGCTCTGGTGTTACTGCACATCATGCTGTATGATGGGTGAACTGTTGGAAACTTTCTCCAAACTTCAGGAGTCATCCTAGGAAATGCTCCTGATTTGGACTAATCCAGTTCTCTCCTTCTAACACACTGCTCCCATCTATCCATTTTGCTCTGATTCTCATTGTTTGGGGCTAGGGTGGTCACATTTAAGGGTTTTAAATAAACTCCTGAGAATGCTTAGTTTTTGTCTAGAATTGCTGTGTTTTTTGAGGGAAAAATACAGAAGTTTACAGAGAAAATATAACCAACATTTCTATTCTCACTTCCCAGAATTTGTAGATAACAACATGCTAATCAATTTTCTGCAAATTGTTTTTGAAATAAAAGAAAAATTAATTACACAGCAAGTTGAAGTATCTTTGGGTGGATTTTCCTCTGCCACATCCCAGGGGCAGCCATGATTATTAATTTAGTGAATAGAATATGTTAAGAATATTTAAGGTTGATTTTCATCAACCCTTTTACAGCTCCATCTTTTCTTGTTTCTAATTACTGCTGTGCAGATATGCAGCTGAAGTTTAAGGAAGTTTACGTTTTTAAGTTTAACCTCAAAAGTCTCTGCTGCTTAATATTTGTGACTAGCTTCTCTCTCTGTAGTGTGCTAGTGAGACGGTTATTACCCAGGCTTTGGTGGAAGAGAGCTAACATCTAGGAAGAGGCACCCTGTAAATATCCCCCAGTCTGAGCAGAAGCAATGTTATAGCCCACACTGTGTTGTCCAGTACCCTCACCATGAAAGTTATCAGCCAGGATTGAGTACTCAATTGTTTTGAGGCCACCACACCCGTGACATTTAAGCTACAGGTATGGAAACCACAGACTTTTTGTCAGACAACATGCATAAGCCATTCTATCCCGGCCAGTGCTTCCGGTATCCATGCCATCTTGTTTCCACTGATGCAAAGTGACGGTGTGTCACTGATGTGATTCAACGATACATTCCGAAATGCTTACCACGTTCCAGTGTAGTTACCATCCATCGCCAAGCAAAAGTTATTACAATGTTATTGACTATATTTTCTATCCTGTGTTTTTCATCCCTATGACTTACTCATTTCATAATTGGGGAAGTCTGTACCTCTTAGTCCCCTTCACGTATTTTGCCCGTCCTTCCTCCTCACCTCTGACAACCACCAGTTTGTTCTCTGTATTTATGAGTTTGTTTCTATTTTTTGTTTTGTTTTGTTTCTTAGATTCCACATAGAAGTGAAATTGTATGATATTTGCCTTTCTCTGTCTGACTTATTCACTTAGCATAGTGCCACGTAGGACCATCCCTGTTTTCGCAAATGGCAAGATTTCCTTCTTTTTTGTGGCTGAGTAATATTCCCTTATAAATATATCTTCTTTATCCATTCATTATTGATGGACACTGGGTTGCTTCCATATCTTGGTTATTGTAAATAAGGCTGCAGTAAACATGGGGGCCCATGGGGCGCTTGCGTGGCTCAGTTGGTTGGGCGACCGACTTTGGCTCAGGTCACGATCTCATGGTGCGTGGGTTCGAGCCCTGCGTCGGCTCTGTGCTGACGGCTCAGAGCCTGGAGCCTGCTTCGGATTCTGTGTCTCCCCCTCTCTCTGCCCCTCCCCTGCTCATGCTCCATGTCTCTCTGTCTCTCAATAATAAATAAATGTTAAAGAAAATAAAAATAAAAAAACCCATGGGGATGCATATATCTTTTCCAATTACTATTTTCATATTCTTCAGGTAAATATCCAGGAATTACTGGAGCATATGATATTTCTCTTTTTAGCTTTTTGAGGAACCTTCATACTGTTTTCCATAGTGCCTACACCAATTTACATTCCTATCAATACTGCATGAGGGTTCCCTTTTCTCCAATGCTTGTTATTGCCTGTCTTTTGACAATAGACATTCTGACTGGTCTGAAGTGATATCTCATTGTGGTTTTGAGTTGCCTCTCCCTGATGATTAGTGATGTTGAACATCATTTCATGTGTCTGTTGGCCACCTGTATGTCTTCTTTGAGAACATGTCTATTCAGGTTCTCTGCTTCTGTCCTATTTAGAAAGTGACTCCTTACTGGGTATGGGGTTCTCTTTTGAAGTGATAAAACTGTTTTAGAACTTCTTTTAGGGCTTCTGAATCCAATTCAGTGTGTATGTGCCCATGCGCTTTCCCACACCCGTAAGGAGTTCTCGGACACCCACTGGTGTCTGAAATTCCACTCTGCTCTGATGCCTATCTACCTGGAGATAGCCTTAGATACCACAGGTTAAGGGGTCAATCCTACAAGATGGCCCACCTAACACCCCACTGCCCTCTGCCCCCCACCTTCTGATGCTTGTCACAAATCCAGGTTATCATTTGTGCTTCTGACCAACCAGCTATAGACTGGAGGTTCCAATGACTCCCTCCTTGGACTTCAGAGCCTCTCTGTAAGTCCAGGTTGCTATCTGTACTTTTGACAGACTGGATATAAATCTGTGGTTTCCACAATTGCCTCCTTGGGTTCAATTAATTTGCTAGAGCGGCTTACAGAATTCAGAGAAACATTTTACTTACTATATCACTGGACTATTATAAAAGGATATAACTCAGGGACAGCCAGATGGAAGAGGTGCAAAGGGCAAGGAACAGAACAGCGTGTGGAGTTTCCAGCCCTCTCTAAAAGCATGCCATTCTCCCCAAATACCCATGTGGTCACTGGCAAAGAAGCTCTCTTTTGCGTTTTTATGGAGGCTTCCTTTCATAGGCATGCTTGATCAAATCATTGGCCATTGGCGATTGATTCAACATCAAGCCCCTTTTTCTGCCCTGGAGATCAGGGGGTGGGACTGAAAGTTCCAGCACTCCAATGGGTTGGTTCTCCTGGTAACCTGCCCTGAACCTAGGTGCTTCCAAAAGTCACCTCATTAACATAACAAACACCATCGCTGTTGCTCCCCAAAGCTTAGGAAATTCCGGTGGTTTTTGGAGCTCTGTGGGGAAGAAGACCAAAAATATATCTACGTCTTATTATAAATCACAGTATCACACAACACTATAGGACAACAAGGTGAACATACATTTATACCTTTTTGTGTGCTGATTTGTACACTTCAAGATAGCTTTACCTTTATTCATGTTAAAATGAATTTCAGCTCAATAAAAACCAGGTAACATAAATATTTATTTTTGAAGGAGAGACAGAGTGTGAGTGGGGGAGGGGCAGAGAGAGAGGGAAACACAGAATCTGAAGCAGGCTCCAGGCTCTGAGCTGTCAGCACAGAGCCTGATGCCGGGCTTGAACTCAAGCTGTGAGATCATGACCTGAGCCAAAGTCAGATGCTTAACCGACTGAGCCACTCAGGCGCCCCAAAAAAACAGATAAAATAGTACTATCTCCCCTAGGTTTACACAGTAAGTGCTTTTTCAGAATTCAGTGAATATTAAAACCATGCAAAAAAAAAAATGCTTGATGTCTATATGTAAAATCCAAGTTAGGGCCCAAGCTCAACTAAATTATAAATAGATTTTTCTCCTACACAATTGTCTGGTGAGACATTTGGAAGTTGGATAGGATTTTGTTGAGCAGGACAGCTCCTTCCATTGTAGAATATCTAGAGTCTGCATCCCCCAAAACAACCTCACACATTTCTGGCATGCTCTGCCCTAGGGGGAGGTAAGGCTGAGGCCCGTGGCCCAATGGTCAGTGACAGTGTCTTCTGTCTTTGTCTTTCCACGGTCTGTGTGCCCACCTGCCAGTTCTCTGTGTCCAGTGCTCAGGTGCGGCCTCACTATCTTGCTTTGGGTATGGCTAAAAGGAAATCACTGGGAGACCTTTTGGGACCAGGTTGGAAACATTATACCCTCTCCTCGTTTCAAAAGAGAAAGCCTGGTACTTTATTCCTGTGCGGACCATCCTAATGCTGTGAGCAGATCTTTGGCTTTTGAGATGTTGTTACATTTTGGTTTTGTTTTCTAAAGGGCTAGTGCCAAAGCGAGGGTGCTTAAATCCACTGTTTCTTTGGCTCCGCTTCTCTTTGGCTTTGGGGAGAGATGATGAAGCTAATGCTGTTTGGCTGGATCAGGCTGCCTCGTCCGTTAGAAACCACTCGCTCTTTGCATTTCCTGCTCCACTCCCCTGAGCGTACCTTGTCCGCCAGCCTTTCTCTGGGGTCAGCTGCAAGGCAACCTACTGACAATTGGCCTCTGGTAATGTTACCTTGTTTAACCGCACACCCTGGGGGAAGAATGACTGAAGTGGGGGAGAGAACAGCCTGAAGCAGGGAGGGTATAAGTGGTCAGGGTGATCCCTTATGAATACTCTCCTCCCGTTTCTTTAAGACCTGCCTCGCTCACTAGCGGCTTGTCTGACCGGCCCTGGGAAAGGCAGTGCTGGGAAGGGCTGGTCACAGGAGCTCCTCTGGAGGACAGAGGCCTCGTGTTGCTCCCTTGGGCCAGGCCAAGGGGACCCTGGGTTGTGGAGAGGATGCAGGCAGGAGGGGACGGTGGGGAGAGAGGACCCCAGCCCAGACCATGCCGGGAGAAACCTGGGGAGGACCACATCCAGGCATCTGGGAGTGATTTCCTCCGTTTGTCAGAACCAATGCATGTCTCAGATGTTTTTACTCCGCGCCTAGCTTTCTGCCTCTTGCCATCATTTTCTTCAGATGTTTACCAGGAGCTCTAGGCCAGCCACGTGGCAGCAGCCTCATTTGTTTTTATTTAGTTCATATGAGTTTGAGCTGTTTTGCACATAAAAAGAACCAAAGGAACATTAACTGCTAACCACTCATAACCCCTCATGTGCACGTTGGAGCTTCAGCGGTGCACACGCTTGCTCTGTGGGAACAGACTGTGTGGGGTTCTGTTTCATTCATTTTGCATCATTTCATGTACACCTGGCTCACACACTCGCATCTCAGTGCCCAGGAAGGGCTCTTCTGCGAGAAAACATCACAAACCTGGCCATTCGTGTATCGTGTGCGGTCTTGAGATACCAAATTTCCTTTCGTGTAAAATCACAACGTTTGAACCTTTTCTGTCATATTTTATCTGGATGTTCCTCCCCAAAGGAATTGCCACATTAAAGGGTGTGAACTCTGTGGCTCCATTTATAGGCTCCTAGGTTATTTCGGGATGATCGGTCCAACTCTCACTGCCCTTGGGGAAGCAGGATATCGTTCCTGCTGCCGCCACTCCGTCATTCATCCCGTATGGGTGTTTGCTGTGTACCTACTGTGTGCAACATTCTGCCAGAAGCCTGGGAAATGGCAGAAAGGATGCAGGCCCCGGTGCCTGGCCCCTGGCCTCGTGGGGCTCCCAATTTCTGTCGTTCCTCAACACGTGGTTCTGGAATCGCCTGGAGGTGGTGCTTATTGACAACGCAGGTTCCCGGGACTCGCCTCCAACTACTGAATTGGAATCTCCAGGTCCCGAGCCCTGGAACTCGCCTTTCTGATAAAATCTCCTGATGCACATTACACGTGAGCACCACTCATCTAATGGAATGAGTGAAAGTTCACTTTTGCTTAGAAGGAAACATGAAGGACCCAGGATGGGGTGTGGGAGACTGGCTTGGCGGGTCAGCCAGAGCAGGGAGATGACAGAAGTGTGCAGGACTTCTTGCCAGACTGTCACCTCCCGCAGGACGTACACAAAGCCACCCAACTCAGGGCAGGCTGTGACTAATGAGCAAATCAAGTAGATAATGTTTTGCTGCAGCTGAGCGGGTCCCTCCCGCGGGTGGAGCAGCCTGGGCCACAGAGCAGGATTAGAGCATCTTCTGGTGTCGAGATCACTGTTTCAAATTAGGTGAGCGCAGCCAAGCAGCTGGGGAGGGAGCGTGTGGTTCTGCTCGGGGAGGGAGCCACAGGAGGCATGCGCTCACCCCCTTTCCATGTGCGATCAGATGAGGCCAGGGAGCAGTGAGCCGGCGGGTCCCGAGACAGCTGTGCCGGAGTGGCTCGGGCAGGCCAGGAGCAGGACCGGCTGGGTGACTGCGAGTTGTGGTTGTGGTTCTCAGAGGAGATCTAAACCTTCAAAGGCCGAGTGTGTGGCCCCAGGAATTCCCCCAGGCTTGTGACATCCAGTGGCCCAAACTGAGGTATACTCAGCCTTCTACAGACAGGGACGACCTCGTACGTAACATACCAACCTGGAGCCCTGGTGTCTTCCATAGCGCACAGCCTGGGTCTGGATGTCCAACATCCTGCAGGCATTTTCTTGGGTGCCGCCATTGTGCGATGGCCCCGGGCCCTGCGGTGGTCTCAGCTTTCGTTTATTTTCCTATTTGGAACGGTCTCCTTAAGGGGGTGCAGGCATATACCCCCAGACCAAAAGTAGGCTGGGGCCTTATTGCAGTGCCCCTGACGGACACCGACATCCTCTTTATGACTCACAGCAAGCCAGGTGTCTGACTTTGCTCAGGGCAGTGGTCACCGGAGCCTCCATTTTCACTAACGCCTGGGTCACTGCACGTGTTAGAGTTCAGTTTGGAAATGCTCCATGTGTGCCTCCATTTCTTAATTCAGGAAAATGAACGTCCATCTCTGTTTCTGGCCTGATCACATAAAGACAAAATGGTGGAGCCCGCATAGGCCAAACTTTGGATACCACGGTGGCTTCCAGGTGAGCACAGAGGTGAAGGTGTTAGGCCCCAGGGTGTGCCATCCCTCAGGGCCTTTCTACTGAACCCCGACCACACGCACTCACGTCATTTGATCAAGGGCATCTCATGTTTTCCAGTGACCCGGGGTGTTGATGGGGATTAGCATAGCTATAGAAAGCCCACGCCAAAATACACGGAAGTATCTGTGACCTCATTTATACGAACTCAAACTGCTTACCATCTGTGTTGGGAAACAGAGGATGCTTGTGCATGTGTGTGTATGTGTGTGCATGTTTCCTAAGAGAGCACAACTATAATATTTGGTTGAAGAGTGGAGAACTAAAGGAAACAATTGGGGAAGACCATCGATTGATCAGCAGCCATGCTGTATTTGGTGTGGCCTTGAAAGGAATCATTCATCATAAGCAATCAAAAAGAGAACGGAGGAGAGAGCAAACACTTCCCGCCCTTAAATCTCTCACTGTTGCCTTTCACGGGAACAGTTTCTCACACAGAAAAATCTGTTTTCAGTTGGACTGAAAAACTGCCCCATGAGTCATAAACGTCTCTATATTTGTAAGGCTCTTCACAGTTGACAAAGCATTTTTGCAAAGTTTTTTTCATTTGATCCTACCCACGGGGTGGAATGACTAATCCAAGACCGCACAGACAGAGAAAATGGCACGGTGGAGCCGGATTCCGACCCCAGTGAGGCCTTGGTGAGTTCACGGGGTGGCTGCATCTCTGGGACCAAGGCTGCTGTGATCGTCGCGGGTGGGGGGTGGGGAGCTGTTGAGCTTGACGTAGGAGAGGTTCATATTTTACATATTTTACATCTTGCCCTGATTTTGGATCTAGGAAAAAGTCTCAACCTCATTTTCCATCCCAGGCTGAGGGCGGTGACATGGGCCTCAGTCTCAGCAAGCAAAAAGGGTCAAGTGGGCTTTCTTATTCTATGGGTAAAGGGATCGTGTCAATATCCAAACAGCAAAAAATGGATTCCTGGAGTAGTTTTTAGACACAGCCATTCATCTGACTCATTACTTTCAGGAGCAATTCTGTTTCACCTCCCCAAAGGTGGGTCATTCCCCCCTCTCACCCCCGCCCCCCAGTGCCTGTTAGCTCCCACAATGGGAGATGAGCTCCACCAACAGTGCCAACCCACTATCAGTTTTGCTTTAGCATGGATATTTCTTTAAGTTTTTATTTTAATTCCAGTTAGTTAGCATACAGTGTTATATTAGTTC
The DNA here is from genome assembly GCF_028018385.1 of Neofelis nebulosa. Classification (NCBI taxonomy): domain Eukaryota; kingdom Metazoa; phylum Chordata; class Mammalia; order Carnivora; family Felidae; genus Neofelis; species Neofelis nebulosa. The sequence goes on from NC_080783.1 coordinate 30,326,015, forward strand.
CAGGTGTTATATTAGTTCCACTGTATGATACAGTGATTCAACACTTACATACATCAGCCAGGGCTCATCATGACAAGTGCACTCCTTCGTCCCCCTCACCTGTTTCCCCCATTTCCCCCCTGCCCCCCACCTCCCTTCTGGTAACCATCAGTTTGTTCTCTATAGTGAAGACTCTGTTTCTTGGTTTGTCTCCCTTTTTCTTCCCTTTGCTCTTTTGTTTCTTATGTTCCATACATGAGGGAAATCGTATGGTGTTTGTCTTTCTCTGAGTGACTTATTCTACTCAGCATTATCCTCTCTAGCTCCATCCATGTCATTGCAAATGGCTGAATAATGTTTGAGGAAATTCCGTACTGTTTTGCACAGTGGCTGCACCAGTTTGCATTCCCACCAACGGTGCAATAAGGTTCCTTTTTCTCCACATTCTTGCCAACACTGTTGTTTCTTGTGTTGTTGATTTTAGCCATTCTGGCAGGTGTGAGGTGATATCTCATTGTAGCTTTGATTTGCATTTTCCTGCTGATACGTGGTGATGAGCATGTTTTCATGTGTCTTTTGGTCACCTGGATGTTGTCTTTGTAGAAATGTCTGGATAATGTCTTCTGCCCATTTTTTAATTGGATTTTTTTTTGTGTTGAGTTTTATAAGTTCTTTATATATTTTGGATACCAACTCCTTATCAGATATGCCATTTGCAAATACCTTCTCCCATTTGGTAGTTGCCTTTTTGTTTTGTTGCTTCCTTCACTGTGCAGAAGCTTTGTATTTTGATGTAGTCCTAATAGTTAATTTTTGCTTTTGTTTTCCTTGCCTCAGGAGACCTATCTAAAAAAAAGTTGCTACAGCCTATGTCAGAGAAGTTACTGCTTGTGCCCTTTTCTAGGATATTTATGGGTTCAGGTCTCACATTTGGGTCTTTAATCCATTTTGAATTTCTTTTGTGTATGGTGTAAGAAAGTGGTCCAGTCTCATTCTTTTGCCTGTGGCTGTCCAGTTTTCCCAACACCATTTGTTGAATACACTGTCTTTTTTCCATTGGATATTCTTTCCTGTTTTGTCGAAGATTAATTGACCATAAAATTGTGAGTTTATTTCTGGGTTTTCAATTCTGTTCCATTGATCTCTGTGCCCCTTTTTGTGCTGGTACTATACTGTTTTGATTACTTCAGCTTTGTAATATAACTTGGGAGTCTAGAATTGTGATGCCTCCAAGCTTTGCTTTTCCATTTTAAGATTACTTGGGCTATTCAGGGTCTTCTGTGGTTCCATACAAATTTTAGAATTGTTTGTGATCGTCCTGTGAAAAATGCTGTTGGTATTTTGGTAGGGATTGCATTGAATGTGTAGATTCAGCGTGGATATTTCATGGTTTCTAGGAGATCATTCCCATCCCTGGGGCACAGAGGTCATCCTCAGAAGCATGGAGGTTAATACTATGAATATAAATATGAATATGAAGCAAGGGCCTTTATAAAGTAGAACCCAATGTTTCATTGTTTCAATGCATTTTGATATTAAATAAATAAGTAATGTGAATTACATTGAAACTACTGAAATCTGCAAGTCAGCATCTGTTCCTTTTAAGTCAACAACTTGAATTTGTCATTATTATTATTATTGTTAGAGGCTACAGAGTCTTTTTCTGTGCTTCAATCAGGAATGTAATCTGAATTTGCCACTGTCTGCCTACCCCTGACCTGTTATTGGCTTCCTGTTTCTATGTGTGTTCAATGCTCATCATCTCTGGACACAGGCAAGCAGCTAATATTGCTAAGAATATCACTCTGCACAAACTTGCCATTTCTTTGTTTCCTTTGTAAATCATTATGCTAATGATATCAATCATTTCCCCCCGTGTTCCCCTGAAATTTCATGTGTGGAACTGAGCTGATATAATGAAATGGACCAAAGATGCAGACGCCTTTTTTACTTCTTGCCTGGCTAAATTTACCCTAGGATACCTCCGAGGCAACTAGCCATTCAGGACATATACTACTTGACCGTGGCACGTGCGTGTTCAACTTCCTAGCGTTGACTTCCCCACTGTTACCACTGACAGTGAACTCCTCGGCGGGCGAGAGGAGCGGCCCCCCTTCACACACAATCAGCACCAGCTGTAGTCCAATTAAACTCAACAGTGAACAGGTGTTCACTGTAATGACTTCCACACAAAAGCACGCTTCCATTTAATACTCTTTACATCCGATACACTAACAGCCCCAATGAAAGGGAGCAGTAGAAAAAGAGATGGAGTTCAGTGGAGGGAAAACAGCAACCCCCAGACTCCTTCACAATCAGCATCAGAAGCCCCAATTAGCCTCAACATTTCACAGGTGTCCGCGGGAGGGTATTTTTATGCAGAACATATTCAAGTCAATTGTCTCTCAAGAACTTCTTTGAAGACATTTTGAAGTTTTGCAAATTCAGCCAGCTTGCTCGTATTACTGTTACCACCACTATTTAATGGCTTTCAGGATTCTACCCTGCTAGACATGCATGGGCAGAGTATATATTTTTTAAAGTTTGTGTATTCATTTTGAGAGAGGGGGAGGGGCAGAGAGTGAGGGAGAGAGAGAATCCCAAGTAGGTGCCGCACTGTCAGCGCAGAGCCGGATGCGGGACTTGAACTCAGGAGCCGTGAGATCACGACCTGAGCGGAAATCGAGAGTCAGACATTTAACCTACTGAGCCACCCAGGTGCCCCGGGCAGAGATATTAATCACACTCCCGTAAATCCTAAAAATGGTCTCATCCCATTTGATGCTCTTCCTCCCAAATTCTTTTATATTCCAGGTCTGTGTTCTGTTTGAAATGGAGAAATCTAGGAAGCACTTCTTGGGAGGAGACGCCTGCAAGTGTTCTTACTCCTATCGGGTTCCATCAGTTATTGAACGTCCACAGTGTGCATTGCCAGGGAGAAGAGGAAGGACGACAGACACATTGCCTGCTGCTGGGAATCCATGCGGGACTGGTTGACAGCTCAGGACCCAGTCAGAGTCACTTCTGTGGCTCACCCCAGGCTTGATGGAGGCTGGCTAATTACAGGGGACTCTGGTAAATGAGTTGGTGGCCCTCTGGCCAGACCCCTCACCCTATGGCGTGGTGGCCGCTACCAGTGGTGGCCCTTCTCTGACTTTGTGTTTCACAGAGATTCGTCGCCTCTAAGGACAGGGTAGACATGGGGTGAGCAGGTCCGAGAATTCTGAATTCTGCCTCTCGGTTCAGTCAAGGAGTTAGACACATTCCCAACGTACCGCACAGATCCTGGTGCAGAAAGCTATTTTTCAGTTTCACCGGAACCAATTTGATAACTCACACCAGAAGGAAACCTGTGTAAAAACCAATCTCAGATGTGGAGCAAATGCTGGTGAGGGTGTGAACTGGTAGAATCACCCTGGAAAACTAGTGGGTTTCCATAACCAAAGCTGCACTTGGGAGCAGATAGCTCCATTCCCAGTTATGATTGCAACAATGTTGGTGGTAGGCAGACACTAAGATGTGACCTTCTCCTAACCAGCAAAATACAACAATTATGATGGGATATGACTTCTCTGATTACGTTTCCTAAAACTGTAACTTCTATCTTGCTAGCATGTTCTCTCTATTGCCTTCTTGGCTTCCACGCTTTGATGTTGGAGAGAGCCTTATGTGGCACGGAACTAAATGTGACCTTTGGCCAATAGCCAGCTAGGCACTGAGGCCTTCAGTCCAATAGTCTTCCAGAAATTGAGTTATGCCAACCGCAGTGGGAGCTTGGAAGTAAATCCTTCCCCAGTTTGGACTTCAGATGAGATCCCAGCCCTTGCTGACACCTTGATTCTGCTTTGTGAGGGACCCTGAAGCAGACGGTCTAGCTAAGCTGTGTTCAGACTCTTGATTCACAGAAACTGAGATAATGTGTGCGGTTTGAATTGTGTGGTAATTGGTTCCACAGCAATAGGTAACAAATTCAGAGATGCTTACAAATGTGCACCCAGGGACACGTATAAGAATTTTCATAGCAGCATTCTTCGTGATATCCAAATCAGAAAGAACTCAAAAGTTCATGGACGATAAAGTGGATAAATACATTGCAGTATATTCATAGAGTGGACCACTGGAAGCGCTGTGAGAGTAACTAACCCTAGCTACCTGCAATGATATGGGTGAGTCTCACAAGTAATTGGGTGGGAAAAACCAGACACAAGAGAGTACACACTGTATGGTCCAATTTACATACAGTTCTACAATAGGCAAAACTAATCTGTCATCCTATTTGAAACTCAGGATGGTGACGCCTTTGGGGGTTAGGTAGCTACAGGGAAGGTACATAGGGAAGCTTTTGAGATGCTGAAAATGTCCTGTTTCTTCAATCTGGGGGCTGGTTACAGGACTGGTTTACACACGTTTATGTATGTATTTGGTTATAAATTAAAAAGTTTTTACAACACTGCCTTTTTTTTTTTCTAGCAGGTGATCTTTTCAGCACGGGATATTCATAGATGTGTGCTCAGAGGGGTGCATTATCTTTGCAGGCACAGTGTCAGTCATACATCAGGAAAGGAGAGCATTGATTTCAAATGCCTCATTTAACAGAAGAGGTAAAGTGAGTTGCAGAAGTCAAGCTTCCAATCATTTGTCAGAGCTGCAACTGCAAAGCAGGTCTCTTGTATATTCTGGTTCGATGTGAGTGCAGTCTGGCTGTGGAGCATCTTTCATGGTTCTCCACGCTTGAGTCCCTTTCTTCACCACCCTGTGAGATTGCCTGTTGATGTTGCAAGCTGAGTTAAAGATTGCTTTCCCAGACTGACCGGTGTCTGGCTTGGGCTTGGGCTTTAAACTGAGCAGTATCCAATAAGAAGGAGCTTCTTGGTATCCTGTTTTCATGTTTCTACCTTGTTCTGTTGCACTGGAACCCTCCTTGCCATTTGTTTCCAGGCCTGTTTCTTGCACCATGGCTAGTCATCTTTACCTGACCCTCTATCCACAGTCTGGTTCTCACCCAGCACAACTGAAACTCAATACCTTTCCTGGTGCTGAACTTGGCGAACTTTCTTGGCTTTGATTAGGACTCATCTTTCAGTGTGTATTTGCTGCTAGCAGCTCTGGGTTATGACCTTGACTGGGAAGCCTGCAATCATCTTACTGAGTCTGCCTCAGTCTCTGCAAAAGAGGAGAGAAGTATTTTTTTTTTCCATCAAAGATCTACAAATATCCAATATCTCCATGTTCCAAATAAGTTCTTACATTCCATTTTAGGAAAATATCTGCTGGTGTAGGCAGGGAGGAGCATGAACTACCTGCCTTTTCCCCCTTTTCTCTTTTCTGAGATCTGAGACCTATGTTATAAAATCAACACAATGAATGAGATCAGACGTATACAAATACACCTTAGAGACAAAGAGTCAGCCATGTCATAAGAAGGCAAAGGATGGATGTGACAATAACCCCATTGATGGTCTGGATGTGTCTAAAGAGAGAATATGTCAATCAGAAAGAATATGTCAATCAGAAAGCTGGCAGGCACAGAACTTGGAGGACAAGCCAGAGGGAACCCTGAAAACCTGGTATGAATGTTCCAGGGGTAATGGCTTCATCAGGTCCCAGCCATGTGATGCCGTTAAGCTTTCAAGTCATCTAACTAAACTGTCCTTGCTCTGATTCCAGACTCACTAAGGAGATTTCCAATTATAATCAACTTCCTGTGTAGATTTTCTGTAGGGAAAAAAGGTGCTGGGGAGAAGAGTGTGAGTATTTGATCTTTCTGACAACTGCACATCCCCTTGTTGATAGAGGTATTGACATTTTGGTGAGAAGTTTTGGTGCTTTCTGAATTTAGTTCACAGAAGTCAGCTCTCCCAAGGCAGGCAGATCCTGGAACACTAACAAGATTGAATTTTTGGACTTGCACATCTTCTGGCCAGACCTCGGACTGTGAAAAATTCATTAAGATAATGCCACTTTGGAAGGCCTCTTGGTAGACAGCCAGCCAGCCATTTCCTGGTAATATTCAACATGGCTTTGGGCCCATTTTCAAAATCATGATGGTACCTAACTGGATTGAGAGGATGAGAAAGGGAACAGAGAGAAGAGGAGATAAATTGGGTAGTCCATTCAAATTGGTTTCCATCGAGGCTACAGATGGAAATGGAATCTTATTGAAAATGGACTACTTATGTGTTTCTTAAATGGGGATAGATACCCTTCTGGGAATATGTGGTAATTTTCTTGGGATGAGTAAAGATAGGGGATAAAACTCAGCACAACTTTCTGGAAGATTAACTTTTCTCCCTGGTTTGGGGAGATGGAGAAGTTAAGACATTAACTAAAGAGGTAAACTTACCCAGAGTTTGTTGCTGGGTAATCAGGGATTATATTTACCAGCTTCTCTTGCATTTAATTGGGGCCATGTGATGACATTTTGCTCAAGGGATGTGGGGAGGATGGCTGTTAATTTTGGGCTGAAGCAATTAAGAAGCACTTCTCTCCCCATCTCACAGTTGAATGGAGAGGTTGCAGAGGCTCTGAAGGAGGGTAGAGTCACAAGGCCACAGGGCAGGTTGTCCACCCACCAGCCACACCCACACAGACTTTAGGTAAGTGAATATACATCTAAAGTGTTAAACCACTGAGGGTTTGGGCTTGATCAGTTACAACAGATAACATTACTCTCATAGAACTGAGCAGTGATTTAAATATTTGTACATGAAAACAAATAGTCATATAATAGCATATGAACTTTACATGAATTCTTAAATTCATGAAAACCGAGGCTTCAAAGACCTATGTTGCTCATGGCAGGCTGTTGGCACATCCCTTGGTGCCTACAGAGTGACACGTTCACTCTCCTCTGTGGTTGGGGGAACTTGATGCTTGACAAAGGCCAGAAAAATTCACATAATAGGGAGTAAAAGCTGTGGTGGTCCTCCAGACTGTAGAGTCTGTAGTACATGCTCATTCAAGCCAAGATCGAAGTAGGCAAAGTTAGATTTCAGGTAACCTTTTTCCAGTCCCCTACCCTCAAACTCACATGGATAATACTGCCTATCAGTGTCTTGGCCTGCTTTTTTTAAGGCAAAACCCTCATGTTTTGGACTCTTACTAAATTGTGAATGTTCATTTCAGTTTACGTTCCCTTAGGAGCCTATAATGTGAGGCTGATATGTCCAAAGAATTCAGGCTAAGTGGCAGGTATGGCAAATACATGGCATTTCTCATACCAATCTCCTTTCCACATCCCTGCAGTTATTGGTGATTTTGGCATGGTACTACTTTCTAGTGAGCCAGGTGGGGCTTCACAGCCTTCTCAGGCCAGAGCTCCAGGCACTCCTATGAATCTATCAGTGCTGGCTCTTGAGTTGGATTCAACTTGCCATCCTGGATGAAAGGTAGATCATAGTAGTTTCATGATTATCTCTCCTGGACAATATTTGCCTTCCAACACTTCTCTTTACTCCCTTAATCTAGTAGAGGAACCTGGAAATTTCTAGCACACTGGCAGCTCCACTAGGGGAGAGAGTTGGGACAGGGACCATTTTTCCATTGCTCTTTGGATTATACCACTAACCTGCTTCCTTTCAATTGGATTTAATTAAATAGTTACTGTATTTATTTATTTATTTATTTATTTATTTATTTATTTATTTATTTTGAGAGAGAGAGAGAGAGAGAGAATGTGAGTGCACAGGGGGAGGGGCAGAGGAAGAGGGTGAGAGAGACTCCCAAGCAGGCTCCACCCTGGGTATGCAGCCCAACATTGGGCTTGACCCCACGACTGGAAGATCATGACGTGAGCCAAAATCAAGAGTTGGATACTCAATCAACTGAGTCACACAGATGCCCCAATAGACACCGTATTTATTTCACTTACAGTAAAGCAGGCTTTATCTAGCAAATCACACTTAACTCCATTACCAGCAAGTTTTTATTGAGTACCTGCTGTGTACCTGGCAACAAACTAAGTGCTCAGAAGTTTCTTCTGTGATTATATTGACTTATAATCATCATATAGAGTAGCTCCGTTCTCTCTCTCTATCTTTCTTCCCATTTTTTCTCTGGGTTGCTGACTTCCTGGAGGAACCCTCTTGTTCTGCTGTCCACACCACCTGAGCTGTCTTGACTGCACTCAGACCCCTCTCATTGCCCTTCCTCAAACGTGCTGTGTGGAGAGAGCACTTTTTCACTGTGCTGGCTGTGAGGACGGCTTTGCCCTACTCTTTCCCTCCTCAGTGTTTCTAAGCCATGGCTTTCTGATGGGTCCACAACTCTCCCTGAAGGGACCCAGTAGTCTCTGCTGGTGGCCCATCAGACTGTTTTGTCACAACCTCCCTCAGTGCTACTTCACTGAAGTGCTGCTGGGGCAAAAAGAGCAAGTTTTAAATTTCCCTCTGTCTCTGTCTCTGTCTCTCTCTTTTTTTGAGGGGAGGAGACTTCCGTGGGTAAGATTTCTTTCCCACCCACCCATTCTACATCAAGTTCTAGACCAGTAAGAGCAGATAAATCTCTTTACCACCAGTGAAATGTGTTTAACTAGATGAGTGTGGCCGCCAAGCAGAGCTGTAGCCATCCTGGCAGCTGCAGGAGAGATTGGGGGAAGGCAGCTGCCAGGAATCAGGGTTGGACATGTGCCTCCAGGTGACAGCCACATGCATGGACCCAGTTACTAATGCTCCCACTTAAACCTTGGAAACAGAGTTAGAAAGGCACAGCCAGGTGGGCAGAGGGCAAACCTCAGCTTCCCCCAGCTGGGGCTACCTGTTGGGTGTTGGGATTCCATAAGGCTGAGCTATGGGGGGAATGGGACTTTGGTGACTACCATGCTAGCTGTGGACACCACACCACCGTGGGAAGGGCTGAAAACATATGATTAGTTAATGAAAACTTGGATTTTGCAGAAAACAGTCAAATCTGTGGAAGGGTGGCAGCTGCTACTTTGAGCTAAAGCCCTAGGCAAGCCCTAAAGTTGTGGAATCTGCATATTTCCCTCACCCCTACCTAGGAGGCCAGCATAGAGCAGTCATTGTAGGGCTTTCCTGGAGGCATCAGGAAGTCAGGGGGTAGTGATTTGTTTAGATTTGTCTGGATAGTTGCAGGTTGCCAAATCACACAGACAGCTGCAGTCAGTTGCTTTCTTCATGCTGTTCAATCCATGCCATGCACTTTATCAGCTGCATCTCTGCTCTCCCCTGGACATCTTGGGAAATTATCACAACTTCATAGGTAGGGTTCTGGGTTGGCTCGTTCTCTGCAATATTGCTACATTTGCTCAACTACATTGTTAGCTGGAAGATGATAACTGACTTCAGCTTCATTTTTCCAACTTGAGCATTTGTTTATGGAATCTATGTAGGAGAACAACAGACTATGTGCATCACTCTTTCCCCGCCTCAACATGCCTTTTTCCAGAAGTAGTGGTGATGGGAGTGACAAAGAGAAATTCAATTACATATGCACCAGGAATTTGACATAATAGGAATTCCGTGGGCAGCCTGGCTTTATCTGCCCAGAATTCCTCTGGATAAAAGCAAAACACTTTTTTTTTTTCCATGAATCCCTCTTTTTGGTCACTTTCCTGATAGGGTAGGGGTAAAATCTGGGAGCTGGCCTTTGTTGTTGCCTTTCTATCTTTTGCAAGGGTCAACCTGCAATGGTCCTATTTATATTTATAGGAGGCTGTGGCCCTGGCACAGAATGGAGTCTGGAAGTTAGGCTGTTTGTAAGAAGTTAGGCAAGAGTTCGTAAGTTTCCCTTCTTTGATCATCAATTTGGCTTAAATCAAATCATGGAATCTTACCACTGAGTGGAAACCTATTTAAATCCTTTCATTTTGTAGATAAGAAACCTGAAGTGCAGAGAGATGACTTCCATTGATAAAGGTCCAGATCAGTGGCAGTGATGTCCAGGTTTATCAGGTATCCAGGCTTATGGAGTTTCCAGGCGTATCAGGTCTCCAGGTATACCAATTATGTTTTCTGGCCACAAACAACAGAAACCAACTCTGGCAACTTTACTGGAAGTTTATTGAAAGTTTATCTGGAAGGACACTGGAAGCTTCCAAAGATGGCAAAGAACCTAGAGAACCAGATCTGAAAATGGATTTGAGACAAGGCATCTCAGAAGGCTAGGATGGGAGGCACTGAAGGAGCATCTGCTATTAGGAGAATTTGGCCTCCACTTTCTCAGTCTCGTGTAACTCTACTGACTTTTCAGTTTACTTTTGCGAGAGCTAAATTAAGACAGGTCTTTTGGCTGCACCTTGGCTAGGGGAAAACATGGTACCTGATGATAGTCACAGAAGAGCATATCCAATGGAGAGGAAATGATTCTCCTAAAGAAAATCTCAGTGCCTTTCCGAAGGTCCTTTGGGAGGACTTCAACACAAATATCCACATTTGCCCACCAACCTCTTGGTTTCATACATTGGTTCATGGAGTGCTTTTTGACACCTCTGTTCATTATAGAGCTTACCAATTTTTTTTTCAAAATACCGCATAAATCCATGTCTCCATAGCCCTTACCTGGGGCAGAGCCTGTTCATTATCTCCCAGTAGCCGTTGTCTTCTTCTTCCCTTTAGACCTCGATCATCTTGAAATTCATTCAGATAACATGCCCTGCCCAAGTGGAGATATTTGCCTTTGCAATTAGATGTGCCCAGGGAACTATGTCTAAATCAACAGGAGGTAAGTTAAAGAGATGATGTGATCCCTAGGGTATCTCCTTTCAAAAGAAATTACTTGTAGTCTCTCTGACCTTTCTCTCACCTTGGGTTAACATAATTAGAGTATTCATGATCCTTCATTGGCCCATGCTTGGCTATCTATCCATTCATAAGCCCAAGTGTATTTATTTTTTATGCTATAGGCCACTTGTGAACACACGTCACAGCACAAAAACTAGAATTATGAAAATACGTTACATTTATGGTTTCCTCCAGTCTGCTTTCTTGCCTTCTCTCAACCTGAGTAACCAGCATTCTGAGTCCTGTATTTATCATTTCTTTGCTTGCTTTCTTAGATTGTTTTATCTTGTTATATGTCAGGGTTTGATCATAGAAACAGAACCACAGGAGTGATATAGAATATGGAATTTATTACAGAGATTCAACTCCATGTACTTGCCCCAGCTAGTTAAATTGTTGCTATATGGTTATTTTTTGGTGCTGGACCTAGACCAAGAGTTGGAGAAGCTGAAGGAAAAGACCTAGCAGTTGCTGAGGAGGTATGGCTTCAACTGATGCCCCAGGAGCTGCACTTGCTGGGCCAGGATTCACAGAAGGTCGAGGAGAAAATGGAGTTGCTGTGGACTCACCTGCTGCCCCATGTCAACATGATGAGCCAGCAGGTCTGTGGCAATGTGTGTGGGTTGCAACGGTGCCTGGTACCTTGCATCAGCCTTCTGAACATAAGGAAGGCCCACCTTCTAAATATTGTTCAAAATATCTTCTGAGGGCCTTCCCAACCCAGAACTATGCAGGAAAGGGAATTCTGGGAAATGTAGTTCTAGCTTGTAGTTAAGTTGACATAGCATAAATTGATCCACATGTACAAAGGAAACTTTTTAAAAAGTTGCTTTTAATTTGATAAAAAGCATATTATGCCGCATATATCCATTTAGGACTTGCTCTTTAACAACTCAACATTATGTTTTTAGGATTTATAAATCCTAAAACTGTGTAAAGCTTTAGCTTAATCTTGTTGACCTGTTGTATACTATTGCGTGAATACATCATAGTTACTTCATCTACTCTCTTGTTGATGGGTATTTGGATTATTTCCAGGTGTTTAAGTTAGCTTGGGCTGCTATAACAAAGTATCAGGGTTTGGGTGGCTTCAACAACAGATGTTTGTTTCTCACAGTTCTAGAAGCTGGGAAGTCTAAGATCAAGGTGCTGGCCAATTCAGTTCTCAGTGAGGTTCCTCTTCCTGGCTGGAAGATGGCTACCTTCTTGCTTGTCCTCACATGGTAGAGAAAGAGAGAGCTCTGATTTCTCTTCGTGTAAGGACGTCAATCCCATCATGGAGGTCCCACCCTCACGACTTCATGATCTAAACCTATTTACCTCCCAAAGACCTCACCTTCAGCTATCACACTGGGGGAGTTAGGGCTCCAACATATGAGTTTTGTACAGACACAAACATTCAGTCCATAACACCACGTTTTGCTCTTGCAAGCAGCATCACTAAGCATGTCCTTGTGGCTGTCGCCAGGCGTTCAAGGGCAGAAGTCCCTCATAATTTCACGCCAGTAGTACAGCTGCTGGGCCTGACGTGGGGAGACCTTGCGTCTCGGTTTTCCTGGGACAATACGAGTTATGCTTATTGTCCAAGAATGATAATTTTTTTTAATTTAATTTTTTATTTTTTAAAATTTACATCCAAATTAGTTAGCATATAGTGCAACGATGATTTCGGGAGTAGATTCTTTAGTGCCCCTTACCCATTTAGCCCATCCCCCCTCCCACAACCTCTCCCTTAACCCTCAGTTTGTTCTCCATATTTATGAGTCTCTTCTGTTTTGTCCCCCATTTGCAACTACGTGGAAGAATGATTAGTATATATTGCCCTTATCTTTTCCCTACTTGCAGCTTGTTTTCACTTTCATTTGACAAACAGAAGTTTTATTTTTTTAATTTTTAAAAGTGTTTATTTTGAGAAAGAGACAGAGAGTGTGAGCAGAAGAAGGGTGTAGAGAGAGGGAGAAACAGAAACCCAAGCAGGCTCTGTGCTGTCAGCGCGGAGCCTAATGTGGGGCTTGATCTCACAAACCATGAGATCATGACCTGAGTGGAAATCAAGAGTTGGATGCTTAACCACCTGAGCCACTCAGGTGCTCTGACAAATAAAAGTTTTAAATTTTAGTATTGCCAAATTTATAAATGTTTGTATGGTTAACATTTTTTTTTTTTGAGTATTGTTTAAGAAATTCTTCTCTATCTCAGTCAGAAAGATATTTACCTATGATTTTTGTTAAGAGTTTTAATATCTTAGTTTTTGTAGTTAGGCTCTTAATACATGTGGAGTTAATTTTGGTATATGTTGTGATAGAGGAATCTAATTTCATATTTTTCTGCGTGGATAACCTTTTTTTTTTTTTTTTTTTTTAATCGTATCTTGCTGTATTTATTTTCTCACCGATCTGGCAGGCCACCTCTGTCCTACACCAAAGTTTCATACGTGTGTGGGTCTATGTCTGAGCTCCATATTCCATTTTATGCCCTGTTTGTCTGGCCCAGTCCTGATATCATCCTGTCTTAATTATTGTAGTTTCACAAAAAAGCATGGTACCTGGTGGGGCAAATCTTCCCTGCTTGCTCTCTGCTTCATAAAACCCCAGGGTATTTTTTTTTTTTCCTTTTACTCTTTCATTGAAATTTTAAAATCAGTTTACCACGTTCCATGAAAGTGCATGTTAGTGTTTTGCTTAGAACTTTATTGAACTGGGGAGATAGACAAGTCTATGCTATTGCCTTCCTATTCACAGTGTGATCTATCCTTTAATTTCCTTGGCTCATCTTATTGGCTACTAATAAAGTTTTATCATTCTCCCTGTACAGGTTTTACATATATATATTTATATTTATTTCTAGGTTCTCGGGATACTTTGAAACTGTTGTAAATTTTGTCTTCTTTTTAATTACGTTTTCTGGTTGTTTATTCCAACAATACAGAAATGCAATTGACTTTCACTAAACTTGGTTACTATTTCTAATAATTTGCTCATAGATCTTTTTCGCTTTTCTGGGCAAACAGTTATGCAGTTATGTCACCTGAAAATAACGACAGTTCTATTTCTTCCTTTATATTTCTTCTTTCTTTTTCTTTTTCTTTTTTTTTTTCCTCTTCTTCTTCTTTTGTTGTTGTTGGCCAAGACCTTAAATACCATGCAGAATAGAAATGATAAGGCTGGACTGTCTTGACTCAATTTCTTTTTTTTTTTTTTTTTTTTTTTTTTTTTTTATTTATTTTTGGGACAGAGAGAGACAGAGCATGAACGGGGGAGGGGCAGAGAGAGAGGGAGACGCAGAATCGGAAACAGGCTCCAGGCTCCGAGCCATCAGCCCAGAGCCTGACGCGGGGCTCGAACTCACGGACCGGGACCGCGAGATCGTGACCTGGCTGAAGTCGGACGCTTAACCGACTGCGCCACCCAGGCGCCCCTTGACTCAATTTCTGATTTTAAAGAGAATTATTTTATTTTATTAAAAAAAAATTTTTTTAACGTTTATTTATTTTTGAGACAGAGACAGAGCATGAACGGGGGAGGGTCAGAGAGAGAGGGAGACACAGAATCTGAAACAGGCTCCAGGCTCTGAGCTGTCAGCACAGAGCCCGACGCGGGGCTCGCACTCACGGACCGCGAGATCATGACCTGAGCCGAAGTCGGCCGCTTAACCGACTGAGCCACCCAGACACCCCGAGAATTATTCTTTTTAAAAAAAAACAATTTATGTTTATTTATTTTTTACAGAGAGAGGGAGAGAGAGAGAGAGAGAGAGAGAGAGAGCGAGAGCATGAGTGGGGGAGGGGCAGAGAGAGAGAAACACACACACACACACACACACACACACACACACACACACACAGACTCTGAAGCAGGCTCCAGGCTCTGAGCTGTCAGCACAGAGCCCAATGCGGGGCTTGAACTCACGGACTGTGAGATCGTGACCTGAGCCAAAGCCAGACGCTCAACTGACTGAGCCACCCAGGTGCCCCTAAAGAGAATTATTCTAATGTTTTCCCATTTCGGATGAAGTTTTAAAGTTATTTTGTAAGTACTCCTTATCAGGCTAGGGAATTTCCCTCCATTCTAGGTTTGCTGAGATTTTTTTGAAAAATCTTTATTATGGTAAAATATATATAATGTAGAATTTGCCATTTTAACTATTTTAAGCATACAATTCAGCGGCCTTACCTTCACACTGCTACATAACCATCACCACTGTGTTTTTCCAAAACCTTCTCACCACCCCAAAAAGAAACTCTGTAGCTACTAAGTAGTAACGTCTTCCACTCCCCCACCAGGCCTTGATAATCTCTAATCTACTTTCTGTCTCTATAAATTTGCTTATTCTAGGGGCGCCTGGGTGGCGCAGTCGGTTAAGCGGCCGACTTCAGCTAGGTCACGATCTCGCGTCTGTGAGTTCGAGCCCCGCGTCGGGCTCTGTGCTGATAGCTCGGAGCCTGGAGCCTGTTTCCAATTCTGTGTCTCCCTCTCTCTCTGCCCCTCCCCCGTTCATGCTCTGTGTCTCTCTGTCCCAAAAATAAATAAAAAACATTGAAAAAAAAAAAATTAAAAAAAAAAAAATTTGCTTATTCTATATATTTCATATAAGTGGAATCATACAATATATGCTCTTTTGTGTCTGGATTCTTTCAGCTAGTATCATGTTTTGATGGTTCATCCATGTCATACCATGTATCAGAACTTCATTCCTTCTTATGGTTGAATAATATTCCATTCTGTGTCTAAACTACATTTTGTTAATCCATTCATCTGTTCATGGACACTTGGGTTGTTTCCACCTTTTGGTTATTGTGAATAATTACTTAATAAGAGTTTCTCTCTCTCTCAAGTAAAAAAAAAAGAGAGAGAGAGAGAGAGAGAGAGAGAGAGAATGAACACATGAGCAGGGGAGAGGGGCAAAAGGGAGAGAGAGAATCTCAAGCAGGCTCCACGCTCAGCCGAGGTGGGGCTCAATCCCACAACCCTGGGATCAAGACCTGAGCCAAAATCAAGAGTCAGATAGATGCTCAACTGGCTGAGCCACCCAGGTGCCCCAAGAGTTACTTTTTAAATCATGACTTTATGTTGAATTTTATAACTGTTTTGTTTGTGTCTGTTGAAATGATCGTGTATATGTGTTGTCTTCTACTCTGGTAGCATGTGAATGACAGTTCAAGTCATGCGTGGTCTCCATCACTTTACTGGCCATCAGCCCTTTCTCAGGAAGCTTCTGGAGGATATGCTCCACCAAACTGAGGTTGTAAACCAAGAAAGAGGAAGACATGGGAGACAGGAAACAGAAGACTCAACAAAGGAGAGAGGAGGAGCCCTGTGACAACCATGTACCCAGAACTGAGGTGCTGAGGGCAATCTGGAACAGGTCAGATGGACCCAACAGGGATTTATTCAGTAAGATGACATTGAGAGTTGCTCTGTGCATTCATAAACATGGAAAAGAGGAGAGTGTTGAGTTGATTAGTGGTAACAATGTTAATCACAAGAAAGCAAAATGTTAATGTCAGACAAAACGGAAAAAAAAATGTGTGCAGGCAAAAAAAAGTAATCATGGGATAGCTCGTGGCTCATCTGTAAAGAGAGTTTACTTAGTCATTGATATAAACACAGCATATTAATCGATCTAAAAAGGGGATGCAGTGTCTTGGAGAATTGAGGGCAGGAGGAGTGCATGTGTGTGGCAGGGATGGAGGCATCTGACAAAAAAAGAGCTAAATCCTCATCTCCCATAGTGAGAAGTCTGTGCATAATGCCTAAAAAAGAACAATCAGGACTTAGAAATACAAACATGTTATTTGCTGATATGGACATAAATACCCAAAGA
Organism: Neofelis nebulosa; assembly: GCF_028018385.1. NCBI lineage: Eukaryota > Metazoa > Chordata > Mammalia > Carnivora > Felidae > Neofelis > Neofelis nebulosa. The sequence goes on from NC_080783.1 coordinate 30,342,556, forward strand.
ACTCATGGAAAGAATTGAAATCAGTTGCCTCTGGGGAAAGGATAAAGGGGGGCAGGGACTGATATTTGTGGCAACAAGTCTAATTTTTTTACAGTTTATTTAGAGAGGGAGAGAGAGAGAGCTGGGGAGGGGCAGAGAGAGAGGGAGAGAGAGAATCCCAGGCAGGCTCCCCGCTGCCAGTGCAGATGCTGAGGCGAGGTCCGATCCCACAAGCTGTGAGATCATGACCTGAGCTGAAATCAAGAGCTGGACACTTAGCCAACGGAGCCACCCAGGTGCCCCTGCAACAAGTCTTAAGGAACTGTTTGGCTCTTTAAATTTTGTGCCTGTAAAACTTTGACAAAAACTAAATTAAAAAGAAATGAGGGGCGCCTGGGTGGCTTAGTCGGTTGGGTGTCCGACTTCGGCTCAGGTCACGATCTCATAGTTTGTGAGTTCAAGCCCCATGTTGGGCTCTGTGCTGACAGCTCAGAGCCTGGAGCCTGTTTCAGATTCTGTGTCTCCCTCTCTCTCTGCCCCTCCCCTGCTTGCACTCTGTCTCTCTCCCTCTCAAAAGTAAATATACATTAAAAAAATAATAAAAAAAAAAAGAATGAAACACTTTCTTCTCTATCATCCTTACATCTAATCAATCACCAAGTGTCTCCAGAGTGTACCTCAAATCCACCCTCTTCTTGCGTCTCTGTTATTCATGTGGCTCTTTGAACTTTTGTTTGTTTCAAAGGAAAGTTTTAAGGAACTATTCAAATAAGCACATGACTCTTTAAAATCAAGAGGAACCAAGGTTTAAAATGAGATTTCGGAAGGAGAACAGGCCCATAGACAGGCATCCTATCAACTTCCTGCCTCTAACCTGAATCCACACCCATCCCCGCTCGTCTCCTGCTTCCGTGAAGAAGGCTCTCCTCCCACCTGAGAACCATTTCCTGCTATCAGCCTCTTACACCTCCAGAGGTATTTACTTCACTTTCTTGATTATCTCCTGTCCTCTGGCCCCTTCCTATGAACATTTCAACAAACCTTTGTCTTCCCCCCCCCCCTTTTTTTTTAAATACTTCCTTGATCTCTCAGCTCCTTCAAGCTACAATTGTACTCTTTTACTCCATTCATTCTTTCAGTATTTGTTGAGTGCCTACTCTGAGCTGGTCACTGTTTCGGTCCCAGGGGCTCAGTCCTTGCTCTCAGGGCACTTTTAGCCTAGTTGGGGAGTTTATAGTCTAGTTGGGGAGGTCAACCTTACACATCCACACAAATAATTCGTTGCACTTGTGTTAAGTGATATTGCAAAGGAAAGTGAAGTGGGTACAAGAGAGTGTAATAATGAAATCCAATCTCATGGGGAATCAGAGGAGAAGGTGAGGAACCAGAAAGCCTTCACTGAGGACATGCCATTTAAGCTGAGCCTTGAAGGAGGAGTACAGGTTGATTGATTGGTCTGGGGATTGAGATGGGGTGGAGGGAAGAATGAACTCCAGGCAGAGGGAACAGTGTGGATGATTGACCCTGATTTTGGAAGGGGGCCTGAAAGGGGAACCGTGTGGCTGAGTTATGCTGAGCAAAGGGTTGGTGACACCAAGTCAGCTTGTGTTCGGTTCGAGGGATGGGCAGGGGTCTCTTTAGGCTTCAGTGAGGATTTGGGATTTTAGCCCAAATTCTTTGAATCAACATTCACTTAGTCATCCCGTATTCACTCATCCCACCACACCTATTTCCCACCTTAGTGAAAATCCTGTTTCTAGGTCACTAATGAGCCCTGTTGCTAAATTCAGTGGACTTTGTCTTTCATGTAATTCACTTATTTTCATTCAACAACTATTTAGGGAATCCTGACCCTGTTGACTTGTCTCTGGAATTATCCACTTTCCCTGACTTCTGTTTTCCTCTTACTTTTTAGTTAGTTTTTTGTCTTTTTTTCTCATACCTTTTTCTGCCCACTCTTAAAACGTTGGTGTTTCTATAAAGTCCGTCCTAAGGGCTCTCTAATCTTCTCACGGTACTAGATGTATTTTAGATCGTCAAATTCTCTCGGTTCTGGTCCTGTAATTGCATGACTCCTTTGGTCTTGAATGCTTTTTCTCTCCACCCTTCTACTTCTGCTGGTGTTTCTCTCCATTCTTTGGCTTCCGCTTAATTGTAGCCTCCACGAGAAAGTGGTTTCTCTGAGTGGATTTATAAACTACCATGGTTTCAAAAAGCTCATACACGCTCTTGACTCCCAACTGTGGCTACAGAACCCAGATTTCCTTCCTGAGCTGTGGGCCTACGCATTCCACTCCCTATCTAACAACCACATGTGAATGTCCTTCTGACACCTATAGGCCAACCTGTGCAAAACTGAACTTTTCTTCCTTCCACATCTGCTCCTTCTCTGGGCTTCTCTGTGTGCGTGAATTACATGATCATTCACTTATTTGCTTGAGCCAGAGTGTCATCATTACCTCTCTCTCCCCCAGGCTCCCATTCACCCTACTCTTAAGCCCTTTTGCTGCAAAAGAACTCTGTCCTCTTTCCCCATACCCAGTGCCGTTCATTATCCCAGTCGAGGCAATTATTGATTATCGCCTGTCTGCTTTTTTGGCATAGACTCTAGCTGGTGTCTTTCTCTGTTATTGCCCTCCTGTAACACATTGTTCACATTGTAGGCAAAGAGATCTCTGGAAAATGCAAATTTCCCTTTCTCCTGTTTCATATCTTATCCTGGCTCCTCAACACCCTTAGCATAAATGTCAAACTCTGTGAAGTAACTTACAAGGCCCCATTAGGTCTGTGGGCTGCTTATCTCTCCAGCATCCACTCTCGTACACTCTTTCCCCTGCCACAAGGCTGAAACTTTATTTTAGTTCCTCCTCATTTAGTTCTTTTACCACTGGTCCTTGGCACAAGTGTTCCCTTTATCTTGTACACTTTTTATTCTACCCCATCCACTTCATTTGTTGATTTCTACTTGCCCTTCACCTTTCTGCTTAGATGTTACTGCTACCAGGCAACCTTCTCTGACATCCCTTTCCAAGTTTTGATGAGCGGCCCCTGCTGTGGGCCCCAAAGGATCCTTTATCTCCCTCATCATAGCAATTACTAAACTGGATAGTGATTGGGTTGTTTATTCCCAACTAGGCTGTAAACCCTCAGGACAAAGATTATATCTGTCTTCTTCACCATTTTAACCTCAGTCCCCAACCCAGTACTTGGCCCTCGGGATGCTCAGCAAATATTTGTTGATGGACTCGCTGGTTGTGTTACCCAATGTTCTTTTGGGACCTGGGGTTCCCTTGCAGGGCCGCGCCAGGGTGAAGAATGTTAAAAGCTGTATTTACGGTCTCATTGTTTTTAAAGTCCACTTGTGGTCTCTGATTGTCTTAAAGTTCCAGAGCATTAGAACTAATGGATGTAGTTCGTTAGCTCCAGATGTGCCCAGGCCAACCCCATGTGCAAATGGGGAACCACATCAAAGGAGGAGGAAGATAGTACCAGCTGCCAGAGGCACCGACAGCAGGGATGGTGGAGTGACAGAGTACAGAGAGCGGTGAGCTACCCAGAGCAGGGCTGGCTCTGCTCTTGGTTAAAAATCATGCTAGCTTAACTGCACTGGGTTTCATGTGGGACCACAATAATAGAGTCAGGGAGGTTAGGCAGGAAATTCTCAGATCCTCTTGGAGAGATGTTCTCGAAGTGTGGTCCAGGTTCCCTGGTGGTCTGCAAAGCTGGTCTCCTGTAGGATGAGTGTTAACGTTAAGCTTTTGTTGCTGGTATAAATGAGTAATTATTTGTGATGGCGCTCCTTTGGTGTTTCAGTGAAAGCCCTACCATTCTTCTCTTGAATTCTCCATTTGTCCGAGGATGGTGAGTAGGAGCTGCGAGGGTGGCATCTTTGTCTCACTGTGAGCAGGGACGTCTGAGAGGTGTGGCTCTGAGGGGTGACTTGGCCAGAAAAGGGATAGAAGCCAGGAAGTCATCCCACATCTTTCTCTGTTGCCCCACAGTCATTCTTCACGGGGCTGGCTGCTAGCCTCTAGCTTCTGGCTGCCTGGAGTGAAAATTGTAGGAGGAGAACTGGAATCACCCAGAAAGTGTGTTTGTTTTTTTTTTTTTTTTTCTGAGACTGCCACAGTGCAGCTACCATTAGGTCAGCAGGGAGCCACTGTTGATGATAGTGGTGATGATAAGGGTAAATGAGTGCTTAGGCTCATCTGTGCAATTTTAGACTAGGCTCTCTGGTAGCAGAAGGGTCTAGTTATCGGTTTCCACTCTTTCTGCTCTGGAAAATCCATTCACTCACTCACTCCGTCATCAGTATTTTTTTGTTTTTGTTTTTTGAGAAACTATTACGTAGGAGGCCCAGAGCTTGACTCTGAGATAACACTGGTAAAGAAAACAGATTTGGCTCCTGACTTCATGGAACTTACAGTCTCTCAGGGAAGGTGAAGATCAGCCAGATAAAGACCCAGCTGCTTAATCACAAATGGCAATGTGAGCTGTAAAGCAAAGTAACAGGGTGCCCCGAGAAAAATGGGGCCATGTAATTTAGATTGAGGGGTCAGAGAAGGCTGCTCCGAGAAGGCAAAGAGGGGAGCAGAGAGCATCTTGGGCAGAAGAAATGTGCACAGGGTAAAGCCTCAGTGGAGCCAAGAAAGATGAAAGGGGCTGGAAGAGTGAGCTAGGAAGAGGTGATGGGCAAGGTGAAGGTGAAGCGACAGGCAAAGGCCAGGTGATGCAGGCCCTTGAAGGTCCTGTGAAGGATGTTGCGCTCTATCGTAAGCACAGTGGACAGCTGATGAAAAGTTTTAGGCAAGGAAATAATATACTTTTAGGAGATTACTTTGGCATCTTTGTGAAAATAAATAGGGGGCAAGAGTGGAGCAAGGAATAAAAAGTAGTGAAATACTGATGCATGCTGCAACATGGATGAACCTTGAAAACGTTCTGCTAAATGAAAGAAGCCAGACACAAAAGGTCACATATTGTGTGATTGCATTTATATGAAGTGTCCAGATAGATAAATCTATGGAGACAGAAAGCAGATGAGTGGTTGCCCGGGGCTGGGGGGGGGGGGGTGGGGGGTGGGGTGGGAAGTGATTGCTGAATGGAGATGAGCTTTCCTTTTTGGGGTCATGAAAATGATCTGCAGCTAGATAGTGGTGATGGCTGCACAACATTGTGAACGTACTAAATACCACTCAGTTGGGCACTTTACAATGGTTAAAATGGTGAATTTTATATACGTGTGTTTTACCATGAAATAAAGGTTAAAAAGAAGAATAAAAGCAAGGAAACCGGTTAGGAATCCATTGCCTTTGTCTGGTGAAAGCCAAGCGTGGCTTGGACCATGGTGGTGGGAGTAGACAGAGGAAAAAAGTGAATGGAATAGGGGTATATTTTGGAAGAAGAGCTGAGAGGACTTGGTGATGGATCGGTGATGGAGAGCAATGGGGAGAGAGGTTTAAGGGATCACCTGCAAGTTTCTGGCTTGAGCCACTTGCTGGGCTGGAGAAGGGTTGGGTGGGAAGGTCAGGCGTGAGGAGTGGTGGGGGAGGGCAGATCCAGAGCCTGTCCAAATGGACAGGTTAAGTTTGAGGTTCCCATGAAACATCTAAGAGAGTTGTCCAGTCAGCAGTGGGTCTGTAATCCTTTAAGTGGGCTCAGGGAGGTGACCTGGGTTTGAACTGTGGGCCCGTAGGTAAGTGCAGTCACTCAGGGAGACCGTGGAGGTGAGAGAGGAGAGGGCCAGGACTGAGCCCAGAGAGTCCTGTAGATGAGGAGGTGCTAATGAGAAAATGAGGAAGGGAGGTGGGGAGGATGGTAGCCGGAGAGCCAAGAGAAGAGAGAACAGGAGTGTTAAATGGGGAGGAAGATGGCAGGCAGCATCTGGAACCCACTATGGGCTTCTGAGCAGAGATTAGTAGTAAGGACAATAGTGAACATTTAGAGTCCCAGTCCACCAGACACTGGGCTCAAATGCTTCACATGGCTTCTCCTGATTAATAACTATCATATTGTCTTTTTACAAATAAGGAAACTGAGGCATAAAGGAGTTGAACTTGCCCGAGGCCACGCAGCTAGTAAGCAGTGGAGCCAGGTCCCACCCCCGGTTCTTGCTGACTCCAGGATCTACAAGTAATCTCTACCCTCCCTGCCTTGACTCTTGGCCCATACGGATGAAGACGGATGTGCTTTAGGCTCACCGTTGATGTAGTAAAGCTTAGATCGAGAGGTCTCACCTTATTGGCAGAAAAACCCCCGAAAGCAGCTTTGGTTTTCCAGTAACTCCTACCAGCTGTGCTCTGTCGACCACGAGTCCCTCCCTCCCTGCTGGGGCAGCAGCTTCCCTTAGCAACTTCTCAGTTGGATTCCGTAGTTTTTCACTCACTTCCGCTTATTAGAACAGTCTCCTTCTGGTTGTTGGAATTTGCCCTCATTCCTTTTGCAGTTTCAACTTCAACCTCGGATTCTGTTCAAAGCTCTCTGCCTTCCTCCCAGCACTGGCTGCATTCACGGCCCCAGCGGCCCGGAGGGGAGGTGAGGGTGTGGTCGGCCATCTTGTACATCCTCCCTTCCTGTGATCTGCCCTCCGTGGTGAGAGGTGGGGGTGGGAGGAGTGGGGGTAGCCTCTTTCTACCCGATTGCCAGAGGGGACCTTGCTTGTCCCCTTTCAGGAGGTCATTCCAGTGGTGTAGCTTGTTGACCCTGGGTTTGGTATGGAGAAATAGAAACCCCAACAAGCCCTCAAGGGCCTATTTATGGCTGCTTCTGAGCTTTGCAAGCCTCGACTACATCTTTCAGACATCCTCCAGGTGGTACTATGGGGCCACACTCCCCTGATATTGTCCCAATTTGGCCTGTGCCTCAGTGGTGTCAGCTGAGCCTGCAGCCCAGTGTCTATGCTCCGTGGCCTCCTTGCTGGGCCTAGAGGCAGAGGTAAATCCATCTTTAGTTCTTCTGGAAACTGGCACTTTCAGTCTGGCCATCTGTCCTCAGTTCCTGCTACCAGGGCTAGTCAGGAAGCTCACAGGCTAAGAAGTCAACCAGTCAAAATGCCAGCCTCCTTTTCTGATATACACCCCTAAATGTGATGAGCGAATCTCTGAGGTCACCCACCTCCCTGGCCTTGAGAGCGGAACTCCCTCTCTTCTGACAGACAGCCTCTGTGACTTCCCATGCCTCCTCTTTCAGCTCTTCATGATGAAAGCTGTGAGCCAGATCTCTGGTTCTGCCCCTGAGCACCAGAGACTTCTTTGAATCCAGCTCTGGAAAATGTGGAACCTTTTCTCTCGGTGGGGATTTCTCTATGTCTGGTGTCATTTCCATGACCTTCAAGGTTGGGACAAGACCCCAATCAGTGCCTCACACCAGCTTGGTATATGTGACTATATTCCTTTCAGAAAGCTGGCTGCCATGGAGTCTTGGTAATCATTAGGATTTTTAGATCCAGAATACCCATGATGGAGTAGAACGAACCTGGGATGTGCCCCTTTAGGCTGGCATAAAGGCATTAAGGGGACCCAGCTCTGGACTTTTTTTTTTTTTTTTTTTTTTTACCTCTTTACATTTTTCCCCCTCAGAGATAGGAAGCACGAATGAATAATGTAGCTAACTCTTTGGATCTCAAGGGCTCCTGAGAGTAATGAGTGAGGTCCTGGGGCCTAGTTTCTTTAGTTACCCTGAGAAAGGCAAATAAATGTCACATCTTCCTTCAATACAAACTCTACCAGTGTATGTCCAGGTCACCTGTCCCAACATTGGCTTATCTGATCCTCAGAGGATGCTGTGAGGGAGATGGGCTATTTCAGAAATACTGAAGGCTGGAGCACTGATGTGTTCTATGGTCACCTAGAAAGTAAATGGCTTGGAGTTTCTGACTTCACATCTAATACTGCTGGCTACCTCTTTGAGGAAGTAAGGAGGTGAGAGACGGAGGTAAGAATGGCCAGGAAAGAAGCTGTGTGTGTGTGTGTGTGTGTGTGTGTGTGTGTGTGTGTTGTCTCAGTGTGTGTCCTAGTCATTGCAGTAAATAGGCCTCATGATGGAGTCACCAGGGTTTCTGATGGATGTAATAACTTAGAAGCTACCCTCAACATGTGAGCAAAGTAGTTAAAAGCACTGACTACAATATGAGCATAAGTTCTGGCCCCATTCCTTACTAGCTGTGTGGTGCTGGGTAAGTTACTTTACCTCTTTGAGCGTCCTTATTGTTTACATAGTGCCATCCTCTTAAAGTCTTGTGAAAATTAAATTAGTACATGTTAAGTGCTTAATAAATGATATTATATTAATTTTTTTTTGTTTTTTGTTTTAACGTTCGTTCATTTTTGAGAGACAGAAAGACAGTGAGTGAGTGGGGGAAGGGCAGACAGAGAGGGAGACACAGAATCCAGAGCAGGCTCCAGGCTCCGAGCTGTCAGCACAGAGCCTAACGGGGGACTTGAACCCACTGACCGCGAGATCATGACCTGAGCTGAAGTCGGATGCTTAGCTGACTGAGCCACCCAGGTGCTCCGATGATACTATATTTAATAATCTAATAGATGCTATTCTTCTTACTAGTTACATTCCCTGGCAAGATGACATTCTCAATAATCAAACTGGAGTTATTTTAAAAATATTCTGTTACATCTACTCTGCAGAGTTTCTATTGAAGCTACAAAAACAACAGTATCTGGCCTCTGCTTGCAAAGAAAAATGAATACCTGTTAAATGCAAAGCTAGGGAAAAGCCCCAAACAGTCAATCAGCAGCAGGCTGTTTAAGGATCTATCTGTATGTTTTCAATGAAATATTGATTTAAACAACTTTCCTGGAAATTTTATACTAAGATGACAAAGATTGCAGATGCTAAGATCACAGAAGCCAGCCTGAAATTCAACCACCCTGAAAATGGCTCTGGACTGGTCCTGAGCTGCAAATTTTTCAGTGTGTTGCAGATAAAGACAGTGAGCCTGCTTTGCTCTGAGGATCTTACTAACACGCCAGGAAACATTGTAACACAAGATCCTTAAAAACACTTGCATTTGCAGTATGCCCGCCTCCCTTTCCATTTAGGGCAGAGGTTGAACTGTTCACTGGTTCTGCCGTTAGAAGTCAGGTGTATGTGTATACAATGATGAAATATACAGGTTGCAATAGGAACCATATGTCAAAATTTTGCCAAATCCAGCTATATAATCATAAGAACTAGATTCATCAAAACCATAAAAAGCTTCAGCTGTTTGCTATCATTTTAGAAAATTTTCAAAAGGCACCATCTGTGTGGTTGGCTATTTAATTAAAGTTCATTATTCAACCTTGGGTACACCCTTTTTTCAGATTGGTTTAAAAATAATTTCCAGTGATCATAATAGAGCCTTCTTTTCCTAGGCTCAGAAGTTTTAACAACAACCTGCTTCTAATTATACTTTCTACCACTGTTGTGAATCCCAACACCCATGCCTATTTGTTATCAGCATTTCAAATTATTTAAATGTGTATTCATTTTTGAGAGAGAGAGAGAGAGAGAGAGAGAGAGAATATGAGACTGGGGGAGGGACAGAGGGAGAAGGAGACACAGAATCCGAAGCAGGCTCCAGGCTCTGAGCTGTCAGCGCAGAGCCCAATGAGGGGCTCGAACTCATGAACTGCGAGATCATGACCTGAGCTGAAGTCAGATGCCTAACCGACGGAACCATCCAGGCACTCCTGTTATCAGCATTTCAAAATTCCACAGGGGGACCACAGCACATGCAGACATGCAGTCTGTTTCAGGTGAGTGTCCCCATCAACCACCTAGAGCTGAGTGTGGCATACAGGTCAGATTAGAGAGTCTGTTTTCCAGTCTGCAGTGATTGAGTGATGAATAAATATTCTATTTTTGGGTGGAATATTCATTAGATGTCTGTTACATTTAGCTGGTTTATGATGTTGTTCAAATCTTACATATCCTTGTCAGTCTTCTTTCTAGTTGTTATATCCATTATCAAAATTGGGGTATTGAAGTTCCAATGGTTGTTGTTGACTGACCTTTTCCCCATCAATTCTGCTAACTTTTGCATCCTGTATTTTGAGGCTCTGTTGTTAGGTACATATAAGTTTATGATTACTATATCTTCCTGATGAATTGACAATTTTATCATTATAATATATCCCATTTATTTTATAAATCATATATATTATAAAATGTATTTTTTATTTTATAATGTAGTGACATTATCTGTTTTAATGTCTGTTTTATCTGATATTAGTATGGTCACTCCTGGTCTTTTTTGATTGCTGTTTGCATAATATATCTATTTCCATCCTTAACCATCCATTTGTATCCATCCATGTCAACCCATTTGTATCTTTGAATCTGATATGTGTTTCTTGTGGACACATATAGTTGAGTCTTATTTCTTATCCAGTCTGGCAATCTATGCCTTTTGGTTGGATTGTATGTTCCATTCATATTTAGTGTTTCTACTGGTGTGGTTAGATTTATGTCTAACATTTCTCTCTTTTTTTTCCTTGTATGTCTCATATCTTTGCCCCGCCCCCCCAGGCAAATTCTACCAAAAATTTATTTATTTATTTATTTTTCTTTTCAAATTTGTTTTTAAATTCTAGCTCATTAACATACAGTGCAATATTGATTTCAGGAGTAGAATTTAATCAGAATTATATACAATCCCCAGTTCCCATCATAACAAGTGCCCTCCTTAATACCCGTCACCCATCTAGCCCATCCCCATCCACCTCCCTTCATCAACTCTCAGCTTGTTCTCTATCTTTCAGGGTCTCTTATGGTTTGTTTCCTCCACCCTCTTTTTTCCCTTCCCACATGCTCATCTGTTTTGTTTCTTAAATTCCACATATGAGTGAAATCACATGGTGTTTGTCTTTCTCTGACTGACTTAATAATCTGCTCAGCATAATAGACTCTAGCTCCATCCGTATCATGGCAAATGGCCAGATTTCATTCTTTTTGGTGGCTGAGTAGTATTCCATTGTGTGTGAGTATATGTATATATATACCACCTCATCTTTATCCATTCATCAGTTGATGGACATTTGGGCTCTTTCCATAATTTGGCTCTTGTTGATGGTGCTGCTGTAAATGTCTCATATCTTTTTGATCCTCTTTCTTTGCTGCCTTATTTTGCATTAACTGAATATTTTCTAGTAACATTTTAATTCCTTTATGATTTTTTAACTATGTTTTTTGAATTATTTTCTTAGTGGCTGTTCTAGGACTCTAGATATACATATTATCTTATATTAAGATTTAGTTGATTTTCTTAAATGAATGTTTCTCCATTTGATGTATCCCTTAGGAAAGTTTTCAGAGACTTTAAATGGTTTTTCTTTTATAAGTCGTATTTACCTGGGGAGAAGGTCTTCAGAACTCAATTCATTGCCATTCTATGGTCACTCCCCACCATACTACTTTTAAATCTTTTCATGCAGCAACCTCAAATCTGGAAATATCTTGGGCACAATTTGAGCTAATTCCTGTCTAGAAAAAATACCAGAAAAGGTAAGTCATTTATTGTTCCACACGGTAGAATCTCTCTTTATCTTGTGCCAGCCACTTCAAACAAACAAAAAAAAATTAAAACCACAGCCAAAATGCCATGGTGATGGATTAATCTGATGATTCCTTTATGATCATAACTCTCCAGTGTTACCTGTTCTTACATTTAGAGGCATACTAATTTAGTTCTGCTTTGATCTTTGAAATTCATTTTAAAGCACATTCTGTGCCTACTCTTTGCTCTGTGAGTGTTGAGAGGGTCTTTGTCCAATTGCATTAGAGTTTAGATCTATGACAAAATTCACATGCAAGGAACAACTAGAGAACTATTAAGAACAGAAGTAGGCAATCTTGTGTTGAAGTGCAGAAGAAGTGTGGATAAAGGAGATGTTCTTGAAGGTTGGAGAATCTGTTTGAGACTCCAGAGGCACTGAAGCCAGGCCTTGAAGGAGGAGTAGGATTAGATCAGCAGTGAAAGGGAAAGATTTATCTTACCTGCCTATGAAGGACCACACATTCCTTTCTTCTCACCTGGGAAAAATTAGTTTTCAACATCTGTTGTTGACTTGATTGAAGAGAGAGTAATGACTTGACCTCGTCTGATAGCAACTTTCTTAAAGGGGGTGCCTTGCTCAAAGTGTAATCTATAGACCAATAGCATCAGCATTACCTTGTCAGAAATACAACTTTTTGGAAATTCAGATTCTCAGACCTTACCCCAGACTTACTGAGTCAGGATCTTTTGGGGCGGGCTTAACAATGTGCATTTTATAGTTTACCAGTTGGTTCTTATGCAAGGTAAAGATTGAGAACACTATTCTCGAGTGTTTTTCCTGGCCACTGTTGGCATCCAGGGCATATTTGGAATGAAATAGCCACGGTCAGCATCTAGGACCTCTAAATATGGATCAAGGCTGGACAGGTATGGCTATCCAATTAGCAGATCATGTAAATGGAAAACCCTATGATTGTACCCAGGCCAGAGGAGTAGTTGAATAAATAGAAAGATGCCTGGCTCTCCTCTCCCACAGCTGCCTCGCATTTTTCAACCCCAGGCAGCAGAAGTAGTGGGAGTGGTGCCGGCTCCCTGGCATGAGGCAGTCTGGCTATCTAGGCAGAGGGAGCAGCTTACTTAAACTGCCCTCATGAAAATATCTCAATATCAGCAAGATTATTACTCAGATCTCGTTCCCCTGACAGCAAAGTAGAACCATAACCAAGACTCCCAGTCATTTTGTCAACCTAATTTTATATTTCCCCTCTCTTCTTTTCACTAACATTAGTTTAGGGAAAACTTTCCTGATTCATTGACTCTCCAAGCCCACAAATCATTGAGTCTTTGCTCCCACTCTAGAGGGGATCTGGAGAGTGTGATGAGAACCACTCATGTATTCTCAAAATAGTCTTGGTTTCTTAATAGTCTCTTTAGGCCCAATAATGTTAGAAAGGGCTTAGAGGAAAGGGTCTCCAGGGGAGGTCAGAGTCCCTTAAAAAATGGGCTGCCCAGATGGATGGGCTGGGCTTTCCGAAGCCCAGCAGTTTGGTTTCTAATCGTGGTTGGATCCAGCTGCCAAGAACCCAAATTAGGGAAGGTTTTGTTGACAGCTCATAAGAGGACAATTTGAAAGACCGATTGAAGGTTACTGCTAACCCTAGACAATAAATAGACAGATATACAACCCAGGGAAAAAGCGTGTGCAAATATGTACTTGTTAAGTGTATATATGTTCCTGTGTGTTACCAAAATAAATGTGTTTCTCACAGTCTTTGCCACGCATGAAATGATCAAAACCAGCTGCTCTGTGTGGTTCTTCATTGAAAGGAATAGAGGGGTGGAGCTGGCAGTTAAGGGGGATCTACAAGCGCACTTCAGCATCGGGCTGACTTATCACTCCTCTGGAAATGGTTAACATGCCTGACTCAAACCACCCGTCCTGTGGATGTTATGTGCCTCTGAGCATTTCTGTAGATGACAGGTATTTACTTCACCCCCAAATCTGAGGGGCAAAGGGTCACTTCACAGGGGAAGCCAGTTTGCTTCTGAGCCAGTTCATTTGCATTTCTCATTAATCCAGGCTAGACCCTTTTTCAAGTCTCCACCATAATCTATTCAAAACAGTTCAAACATTTGACTTTGTTTTGGTTGAGTTTACTCTAATGTGGTTTCTGCATAGCTCTCTCTTTTATGGTAATCAAATGTTCTGCCAACATTTCTCCCGCTATGTGCACCAGCTAAGGAAACCAGATGCTTCGGGTTGGTCTTTTCAATGTATCTAGTGTTGTTTTTGTTTAGAATTTCAGAGGTTTGGCGAAAGAGCACTGTTTTATAAATCTGACCCTTGATGCACTCCATTTCCCAACCTACTAATAGTTTTGGCTACTGCTCACGTCGTGATTTGAAATTGCCCCCCAACCCCCTGCCCCACTATGTGGGTTAGCATGTGGAAAGAGAAGCTCACTTAATTAATCTTGTTTGATTTGCTTAATTTTCCTGTTCATCATTTATTCCATTTTGTAAGTTAAAGTAGATGAGCAGAGGAGCTGAACAGCCGACCCAGAGCCACGCCCTGCGTTGTCTCTCAACCAATCACAGACCTGAGTAGGATTGCTCTTTGATGTGCGGGGTGTTGTTTTCCCCTCTCACACCCTCAGTGTGGGAAGGAAGCAAGCCAGCTCTCGTGGGAGTGTTGGCTTATAGTGCAGACTGAAAGTGTTTAGAAAAGTAACTTGGCATTGAATCAAACTAATAAGTGGAACTGCTTGTCTGTATGGATTGAAAGAAGACTTTCTAGGGCCTCAAGAGTTTGTGGGAGAGAGAAGAGGAAAGGGCTGAGGGTAAAGCCTGTGAAAGGGAGCTTTATAAAATATGGGGCTTGAAGTTAACTCACTGGGAACAATCCCTCAAAAATGGGAAGATGTAAAAGAAAGACAACCTGGTAACGTTAGCCCTCTCTAACCTTGGTTCTACTCTCTTGCTTGGTTACTAGGGGTCTCTGGTCTGATCAAGTCTATACCTAAGACAGGAAGGAAAATTAGAAATTCAAACTCAGTAACTGAAGAAAACCAGAAAGGACCTAGTGGTCTCCCAGGACTGAGCAGGGGATAGGATACCTGAACATATATAGATGGAAGCAGTGTTCGAGATTACATGTAGTGGTTAATAATTGCTGAGCCATGGAAAACAGAGAGGGTAAAGAGCTAGATTTACACTAAATGAAATCAGAGGGATCAGTCTTCCCTTCAAGGATCTTCAGTGTTGGCCCTGAGATCTAGAAGTTGAGGCTCTAAAAGACACAGGGTGAGGAAAGTCTAAAGGGAACCAAATTCCAAAAGAAAGAATAGAGGGCAACTGTTAATGGATTAAAGTTAGTTTAAAGCCATGAGTCTAAATAATCCAAAGAAAAAGCACCAGACATTGGTTTTTCAAGAACAATAGCTATAACCACACACATTCAAACTCAAAAGAAAGACAAATCTGAGATCTCCAGGGAAGAGTGTTCAGACCAAAGTCTTGGCACATATTCCAAATGTTCAAAAGACTGCACATTTTCATTGTAAGTTTGTGCCTTTGTGAAGTCCACTGACAAAGAGGTGGTCCATTTGAAATGGGTCCCACACTACCACCATAAAGGATAAATACTTACTAAGTTTCAGCTGTGTGCCAAGGAATGTTGGGAAGCTCGGAGAATAGAAGCGTGGTGGGGACCAAGACCTTTGCTTCTAGAAATAGGTTTAATAAGAGATAAGGTAAAGACATGGACATTTTTGGAAGAACAGCAAGTGTTCTCAAGTTTACCAGAGTAAAAATGAGAAGATACAAGAAAACTCTTTCATTTTTTAGCCCAAATAGGATGTTAGACTCCAACTACAGGTTTTAGTTCTAGAAATTAGTCACTGTGTTTGGATTTTTTCAAACATACTTTTGAAAATCCAGGCACATTTTATTTTACTTATGGATGCCAATGAATTTAACAAAGGGAAAACTATCTTGCTTGGGAAAAGATGATTAATTTTGACAGTAGCTATATCCATAAGATCTGGATTAATGAGTTTTTCAACAGTTGTGTCTGTTTATTATAAGTAGTCAGAGATGGCTATACAGCATGAGTCAGTGGACTGAGGATGTTAATATGTCATTTTCAGAGTTTTCCAGGATTTGGCTCAATTAGAAGAAACAGATAAACTGGATTTCAACTTTTGTGCCATTTAACTTAGTTGTTCTTTTCTTTCTTTTCTATTTAAAAAAATCATTTGGCTATCAATTCCATTCTTCTTTCAATTTTTAAGATGTGGCACACCAACCCATGCATATGTATGCAAATGTTTGTGGAGGAACATGACCAGGAGCAGAGATTTTTATAAAAGGCTCAGAGGATCAAAGTGACATTCATAGAAGAGGAATGTAGGTCTCCATTTAAGATGATTTGTAGGGAGTGCTGCAACCCTGGAAATGTGGAGGTTGGTAAGGACATGATTCTAAGAGCCTAGGTGGGATACATGAAGAAAAAAGAGTCAAAAAATGCTGGAATTTTGAAGTAGGCTGAATGATGTTTTTAAATTTCTAACCTTTTTTCTTTTTCTTTTTTTTTTTTTTTTGAGAAAGAGAGCATGAACAGGAGAGGGGCAGAAGGCAGGGAGAGAGTGAATCTTAAGCAGGCCCCACACACAGTGAGGAGCCTGACTCGGGGCTCAGTCTCACAACTGTGAGATCATGACTTGAGTCAAAATCAAGAGTTGGTCACTTAGCCGACTGAGCCACCCAGGTGCCCCGATGGTTTTAAATTTCTAAGCTTAGGGAGTTTAAGGCCTTGGAATGCTGAGAATACTGCCAACAAGCCAGGCCCAGAGGTTAGCTTTTTCTTTGCTTGGCCTTATATGATGGCAGGACAATTATGGTGTGATAGACTGACTGGGAAAATGGCGGATATATGAACACACCCAGTTGAGATCAAGTCAGGCCCACATCACAAAACTACCCAGAGCATTCATATACTCACAAGCAATGAAAATTGGTTAGTGTTTTTAAGCCATTTAGTTTTAAGGTAGTTTGTTATGCACCGTCATTGTGACAATGGATAACTGACACATGTATCTTGCACAGACTTTATGCTGTAGATCGAAAAGATAAGGAATAGAAGTTGGAGATCATACATGTAGCTGATAGGAGATCTACATAATTAGATGAACCACTAACTGGAAGTGCTACATGGAGAAGAATTAGAAGCCACAGTCATTGGGCAGGAGGAGAAATAAGAATCTGCCAAGGAATTGTCAGAAAGGTTGGAAGTGATCTGCTGCATGGACGTATCTCTGAAGTCTAAACATAAACTATCATAGTACTAGGAAAAGGGGTAAGAAGAACACAATTTCTAGAAAGATTTGTACACAGGAAAACTATTGGGTTTGAGACAAATACAAATACTCAGTGATGGACAAAACCCAGATTATAAAGTATTAAAGAGGGAGGAAGAAGAGAGAAATCAAAGTCAAGATTTTCTATGCATTTTAGAGGAACAGTGTGGTAGGGGCTCTGATGGATGGTGAAATGACAAGAAGGCCTTCTAGGAGTAAAGGATTAAATGTGCTCTTAAGCATAGAGGGGACAGACCAGACACAAGAGAGTGATGACCTAGGAGAGGGGGTGACAGTGCAGGGGCTATTAACAGCTACTCTATAATGATAATACCGTGAAGTCAACATTCAACCTGAGGCCCTTTAGGATTTGCAGATCTTCATTAATTCTGTGAAATTCCTCTGTGAGATTCAGTTACACATCCAAGGTTGGGAGCAGCCCAAGAGCCAAAAATAACATGGCCATCATATTGTTTTACTCATGTTACAGATGAGTAACTTTAGATATCAAGTAGTTAAATAACTTGCCCAAAGTCAAACAGGAAACCTGTTATTGAGTTGCTGAAAGACCCCAGTTCTGCAAATAAACTTCTAGTCCACCAGCTTTTCACCAAATGAGTTAGTGAGAAGTCAGATTAAGTTCATGTATTTATGGATCCATTGATTTAAGCAAAAAAAAAAAAAAAAAGTTACTTCTAATGGGAGGTCCTAATATCAGAGTTTCTTTACATATGAAGTGGTGTTTACTTTTCCATTATTATCAATACTTTTTTTTTTTTTTTTTTTTTTTTTTTACTTTTTACACACCCTTTACCTTTCACACAAACATTAAACATTTTTGGCTTCTTTCTGTGTGTGTGTGTGTGTGTGTGTTTAATGTTTTATTTATTTTTTGAGAGCGAGAGACAGAGTGTGAGTGGGGAGGGGCAGAGAGAGAGGGAGACACAGAATTTGAAGCATCAGCACAGAGCCCCATGCGGGGGCTCGAACTGTGAGATCATGACCTGAACCGACCAGCCACCCAGGCGCCCCTCTGTGTTTTAAGGTAGTACCTGCTAGGTCTGAGTCACAGCAGCCAGTTTTTCATGCTCCACACTAAATTTATAACACCATAGGGCATTTATTAGGTTCTGGAACCTAAGACTGAAGTCTTAACATTTTGTGGAAATCCCCTTAATCTGCTAGTGAGTCTAGGATGTGAAAAGATGATCACTATCTTTGGGAAATGCACTTTGGTGAGTTTACTCCTGAAGTTCATATTGCTTATCACTTTGAGGCTTAAATTTCTCCCCCAAGATCATCTTTTTTTTGTTTTTAGATTTTTAAATTTTTATTTACTTTTATTTAAATTCAAGTTAATTAACATATAGTATAGTCTTGGCTTCAGGAGTAAAACCTACTGATTCATCTCTTACATATGATACCCAGTGCTCATCCCCAAAGTTGCCCTCCTTAATGCCCATCACCCATTTAACCCATCCCCCGCCCCCAGCAACCTTCAGCTTATTCTCTGTATTTAAGAGTCTCTTATGGTTTGCCTCCCTCTCTGTTTTTATCTTACTTTTCCTTCCCTTCCCTTATGTTCATCTGCTGTATTTCTCCAATTCCACATATGAGTGAAATCATATGATATCTGTCTTTTCTGACTGACTTATTTCACTTAGCATAATACACTCTAGTTCCAACTATGTTGTTGCAAATGGCAAGATTTCAGTCTCTTTCATCGCAGAGATTTCCATTGTATGCATATACCACATCTTCTTTATCCATTCATCAGTTGATGGACATTTGGACTCTTTCCATAATTTGGCCATTGTTCGTAGAGCTGCTAAAAACATTGGGGTGCATGTGCCCCTTCAAGTCAGCATTTTTGTATCCTTTGGATAAAGGGATACGAAGGATATCCAGCAACTGCTGGGTCATAAGGTACTTCTATTTTTAATTTTTTGAGAAACCTCCATACGGTTTTCCAGAGTGGCTGCACCAGTTTGCATTCCCACCAGCAGTGCTAAAGGGTTCCCCTTTCTCTGCATCCTCACCAATATCTGTTGTTTCTTGAGTTAATTTTCACCATTCTGACAGGTTGAGATGGTATCTCATTGTGGTTTTGATTTATATTTCCCTAATTATAAGTGATATTGAGTACCCAAGATCATCTTTTAACTTTGCCGATCTCCCCTTTCCTTGCTTGGTCCAAGGAAAGTATCAACCCTCCCAAAACTTTCGGGCCTCCAGCTTCTCCACAGGATGAAGATTTTATATTAAAAGTACAGTCTGCTAATCAACCAGTCTGACACATGGGAAGGCAGCATTTTTTTTTTCCTATTTTTACTAGAGATTAAGAAAACTAATGAATATT
Organism: Neofelis nebulosa; assembly: GCF_028018385.1. NCBI lineage: Eukaryota > Metazoa > Chordata > Mammalia > Carnivora > Felidae > Neofelis > Neofelis nebulosa. The sequence goes on from NC_080783.1 coordinate 30,361,742, forward strand.
AATGACCATATGTATTCACCTATGAAATGACATTGCATTTGAAATGCTCTCTAGTTTCTGAGACAAATGGGAGGAGGGAGAAACTGAGGAGAGTCAAAATGGCGGATAAGAGAGAAGATGGAAGCTGGGAGAGAAAAATGGACAGAAGGGAAAAGCAGGTAGGAAAAAAAAAAGCAGAATGTAGAAATAAATGCACTAGAGAAGAATGTTAGGCATGGGGAAGAAGGTATATTGATTTTCATATTTCAAAAAACTGAAAAAGTTGCATTTCATAAATACTTGGATATATGTGCACATACACAGGCCATTATCACTGCATTGACAATTAATCTCAAAGCTTCAAAGTATACCACGGAGGTATTGATTCAGTTAATCCTCTCCAGGTGGATGAAACCCATCCACCAACATCCCTTCCACGGGGGGGAAAAGGAAGGAAACAGCGTTTCACTCTGGGACAGGGGGGAAGCGGGCAAGAGCCCTGGCAATCCATGTGGTGCCAGTCCTGCTTTTCCAGTCAGGCCTACCCCGAGGGAAAGGCCACTGAGCTTGGCATTTTAATGATAATTCATGGCATGTTATTTTCAGTTGCGGTCCTTTTATGTATTTTAATTAGTGTCTTAACATACTTGCCTTGGGCCCCTGAGGGAATAGTCCAAACAACCAAAACCCCAAACCCCAAAATACGACAGAATGAGTGAGTGAAAATTAAAGACAATCCTGGGAGTTCTTGGCTTCCCAGCCTGTGTTGTAACCACTGAAGCTCCTGCCCCTCCCCAGCTCCCCCTCCACAGCCTTCTTTAGCCTGCCACCTCCCATCGCATCTATGCTGCAGGGAGCAACCACATCTTTTCTGTTTCCTTTGGCTGGGCATCAGTTTCAAAGGTCCCCCCTCAGCCAAACGCCTGTTGCTCGTGTCTTTGTTGCCGGCCTCTGCCAGCCAGCTGCCCCCTCTCCCGCCCCCACAATCTGCAGTGCCTTGCCTTCCTTATTTGCAGTCCTTAGTCCACCTCTTCCCCACTATGCCTCTGCGGCCCTGCCACTCTTTTAAGTCCAGGTTGGAATCTTTTCATCACGCTGCCTCAGCCTGAAAAGACGCCTATTTTTTTCTGCTCCTAGCTTAGATTTATGGCCCTTGTCAGGCCTTCCTGCCGTGGCCTCTGACAGCCCCTGCCTTTCCTAACATCAGATTCATTGCTGTTCCTAAGGTCCTTTAAGATTTTAATGCTAAGTCTATAAATTTCGTTTCCTTTCTGCTTTAACCTTTCTTTAGACCTTCCCATTGTCTGATGGGATGTCCCCCAGGCATTGATTTGCAGCCCCATTTCTCCACTCCAGGGTGAGCTGGGGGGTGGGGGGCGGTTGTGGTTGGAACCCATGATGGGAGAAATGGCGAAAGTAGCCGATGAATTTAGATTTCCATCAGCTCCAACAATTCTTCAGGGTTTGATAGGGATTGACATTTTCCTTCAAAGCTGTGATTTGCTGTGGACTTGTGGTGGCTTTTCATTAAAATAGTATCTGAGAGTTAAAAAAAAAAAAGAGAGGGTTGGCTGAACAGATATCCAACCTCCCTTAATAAATGCATCCGAGCTTACATTTTTCCTCTCTGATGTGTCAGCTGGAGACTCTCTTCCATCTCCAACACACATGGGCACTGCTTAAATCACTCTGATTTCTCTCCCAGGCAGACTCCTGCCGAAGAAACTTTTCTCACCTTAAGATAATAAAGCCCCCAGTTGAGAGAGGTGGAAATGGCAACTGGCTTGAAATTTCAGGGGAGAAGACTAGGTCACTGCAGAGAAAGAAGGAGCTTGCCAGCTCCATGAAGCACAATGAGAGTACTTTGGAAGTATGATTTTTGGAATTCATTTTGTCTTTCTTTGGCCTTGGAGGTGTTAACAGCCTCACGGGCCTCGCTTTTCCTTTACTCCCATTCAGGGCAGCTGTAATGAGGGGGAAGGTTGGAGAAAGAGTGGGAGAAAAAGACTTTTGTGTCCAAATCACTTTGATTACATTGCGTGTTCAATCTTAAATTTATTCAAGGTGACAGTAAAAGTCTAGGGAGCAAGCCATTAATGGAACGGTGAATTATGTAACATATATGGAAGTCTTGCTTCCCTAGGTCAGACGTAAGTGGAGTCAAGGCTTTTGTTTTTTGATGGTGTCTGTCTCTAAGAATTCACTCCATTTTCGTGTTTGGATTCCAGGTATTGGAATCCTGTGGGTCATGATGCCTTGCATGCTTTTTCTTTAAGTTCTGGTATAGTTTTCCATTCCTTTGAGCTGATTTGTGCTCGTTTTATTGCTGTCCCTACTTTAATGTCCTTAAATCCAGTTCCAGGACTCTCCTCTATTCCTCCAACCATGACGAAGTGGTCCCCCAAACTCCTACAGACAAAAGATTTGCACTTTTTAAAGCCAACTTTAGATGGCTTGACATTCAATAAAGGCAGCTTAATATCGGATGTGGCAGAGACTAGCTAGCCATTCACTTCACCAACTCCCTTTTCCTCTTGGGCACACAACTCGACTGCATTTCCCAGTCTCTTTTGTAGCTGTGAAATTTGCAACCACATGACTCAGTTCTGGCCGATAGAATGTAGAAGTGATGTCTGCTACTTCCAGGACTGGCCCATGAAATTCTTACCCAGTCCTCCACGTCCACTCTCTTCCCTTGAGTGATAGTCAGATTTAGAATTTGCCACTGAGCATGGTGGGACCTACACACCTGAAAATCCATAATCTGATAACAAGGACTTCGTAACTCCCTTGGAACCCACCAATTCCATCTGCTAACCATTAGCAACACCCAGCTATGTTTTATAAACACCCACTTTTATCTGTGTTTTCTACAATTTAGTAAAAGTTACCTTGAGTGAATTGGGTCACATTCCTCAGAAGGAGGCCCTTTGCTCTAAAGAATTATAAAAGCTTGTGGAAAAGATACGGAGGAATTCTTGCCATTTAGGAGAAAAGAAGGTCTCCTATGTGGGTTAAGAACTGCGATAGAGTGGCTTATACCTCCCAATGCTTTACCCTTTTCTTTGTCTTTGCGTTTCGTTATTCAACTTTTAAAGTTATCCTTATGCATTTAGGCATTTCCATTTTTTATTGAGGTATGAGTATTAACAAATGAAATTGTATATATTTGGGTTGTAGAATATGATTTTTTAAAAAGGTGTACAATGTGATGATTTAATGCATGTATACAATGTGAATCAAGCTAATTAACACATTCATTGTCTCACATATTCACGTTTGTGTGTGTGTGTGTGTGTGTGAGAAAAACACTTAAGATCTACTCTCTTGAAAATTTCAAATATGCAATACAGTATTATTAACTATAATCACTATGCTGTACATTAGATCCCCAGAACTTATTCATCGGATAACTGAAAGCTTGTACACTGACCACCATCTCCACATTTCCCTTACCCCTAGTCCCTGGCAGCCATTGTTCTACTCCCTGGTTCTATGAGTTTGACTTTTTTAGAGTCCACATCCAAGTGAGATCATACGGTATTTGTCTTTTGTGTCCGGCTTTTTTTTTTTTTTTTTTTTTTTTTAACTTGGCATAATGTCCTCCAGGTTCCTCCATGTTGTCACTCAGCTTTGCAGTTCCTTCCACCAGTACTGGAGTATGCTTCCCTGCCCTTTGTCCTTGAGCTCAGCTGTGTGCTTTGGCCAATAAGATGTTAACAGACACCGTGCAGACCAAGGCTTCAGGTATGTTTGAGTGTTGGGTGTGCCCTCTTGTGCTTCTGCCATCGCTATGAGGAGATGCTCTGCCTAGCTTACCGGTGTGAGGGGATGAAAGACACGTGAGACAGACTTGGCTCCAACCTGTAGTCTGGAACCAAGCCCAGTCTAGCTCACACTGGATCACCTTACCCCCAGATGGCCTACAGATGAATGACTGAAAACAAATGAGTTTTTAAATAAAGCCAACAAGTTTTCTTTTTGAGGTAAAATTCACATAAAATTTAGCATCTTAACCACTTTATTTTTTAAATGCTTATTTATTTATTTTAGATAGAGAGAGTGCACACAAGCAGGAGGGGGTGGGGCAGAGAGCACGCAGAGCCCAACACGGGGTTTGATCTCATGATCAGTGGGATCATGACCTGAGCTGAAAGCAAGAGTCAGATGCTTAACCGACGGACGGGGCCACCCTGGTGCCCGGCCTCTCAACCATTTTAACATGTACAATTCAGTAGTATTTAGCGTATTCACCATATTGTGAGACTATTACCACTAACTAGGTCGAGAGCATTTTCATCACTCAGGAAGGACACCCTATACCCAGTAAGCAGTCACTTCCCATTTCCTCTCTCTCCCACAGGCCCTGGAGACTGTTATCTGCTTCCTGTCTCTTGGAATTTGCCTATTTTGGATATTTCATACAAATGGAATTACAGTATATGTGTTCTTTTGTGTCACTTAACATAGTGGTGTTGAGGCTCATCCATGTCCTGGCATATAGCATCTCATCCCTTTTCGTGGCTGAATAATATTCCACTATATAGATATACCACATTTTATTATCCTGTTTGATGGACCTTTGGGTTGTTTCCACCTTTTGGCTATTGTGAATAGTGCTATTATGAACATTTGTGTACAGGTTTTGTTTGAATATCCGCTTTTAATTATTTGGGCTATATAACTTGGGCTGGAATTGCTGGATCATATGGCAATTCTATATTTAATTTTTGAGGAATCACCAAACCGTTTCTGTAGTGGCTGCCTTATTTTATTTTATATTTCTACCAGCAATATAGGAAGGGTCATCTGCACCGAAGTGGCTCGCTTGGCTTCAGCCTCGTTTCTTGACTATGTCCTCTTCATCCTTCAACCTCTTCTATAGCCTTTCGGATCCTTCCTGGCTCCAGGAAGTGTGGGAGCTCTATGTTGTACAGAATGAGTCCTGCATTATTCTGTCCGTGAGCCTTCCCTTTCTCCTCCAGCTGAGCTTGAGGGAGCCAAGATGGCAGGTTCTTCTTAGTAGAGCTTTCACTGGTGCAGGGATAAGCCTGTGCAGGTGCCTGAATGACATTAGAGGGTTGGCATGTGAAATTGTTGGAACCCTTAAAGTGAGTCAGATACATCTTTTACTTAAGGTAAAAACATAGGAAAGGTTTTCGTCAGAAATAGAATTAAGACACTGGTTTCTTCCCAGCTCATTAATTATGTAGTCTGTTTAGAGAAATACATGAAGAGAAAACAAGTGGTTCATCCCCACTTTTTCCATTCCTTTTTTTTTTTTAATTGTCAAAGTTTAACACAGCTGCTTTTCTTTCCTATTCTCTGGCGCTGGCATCTGATTACGGTAGAACTGATTTATGGTGGGAAAACCAGGAGGTGAATTATTTATTCTCCCCAAGTAAAGGATTAGCTATTTCTACTTTTAATGGATTTTTGTTGAGGTGTGTTTATATATTTTTAGATGGATTAAGAAGTCCTCTGACCTCTAATATCATATACAAAGCTATTTGCAAATCACATTAAAAGTCTGGATTTAAACTGATGAAAGCAAAGAAATGAAGAATTGTAACACTGAGTCTGTGACCCAAGAGATTTTTCTTAGTTTATATTCTCGTGCCCCAGAAGGAATACATAGATGTGAGAACAGGACCATAGTCCAATAGACTGTGATAAGCTAGCCACCACAGGTGTCCGGCTTCCAGGCACGGTGACTCATCTCAAAGGCTGCATCATCCCCCAGCGGGTGAGGGAAGAAGCCTGGAGAATAGGGGAGAGACTGGTCAAGATGCTGAATGTCCAGGGCATCGACTTCAACTATAGAGCGCTGGCAGGGGGCCATGCTCCTTAGGTTGTCGTAAGATGGGTTTATTTATCTATCTATCTTAAATAGACAATTTAAAGTTTTACAGTAAAAAGTTTTCCCTTCGATCCTTACCCTTCCCCCATCCTCCTAATTCTCCATTCTCCTGCCATGACAGTCATTCCTCTTAGCTTCCTTCATATACTTCCAGAATTCCTTAATGTAAAACAAATGCAACTATATATTCTCATCCCCCCACCACTTTTAGACAAAATTTGGAATGCTTTATATGCTGTTACTCTGAGCGTTAAACAAAACAAAACAAAACAAAACAAAACAAAACAAAACAAAAACTTAGCAATATATCTTGGAGATCTCCATGTGAAAGTACACAGAAAATGTCCTCACTGAAAATGTCTACATTACTGCATAGTATTCAAACGCTCTGATTCTACCAAAGTTTATCTAATGAGCTCCCTATTGGTGGACACTTGGCTCGTTTCCATTTTGCCATTTCAAACAAGTCTGCAAAGAACAACCTTGTACCTGTTGTATGCCACATGGTGGGGAGGTAATCTGGAGGATAAATTCTCCAGTGTGACCTGCTGGGTTGAAAAATATTTGTAATTTTGATAGATGTGTTCAAATTGCCTTCTGTAGGAGCTCTGCTGCTTACGCCCCCATCAGCAATGCCTGAGAGACCATACGCTGTGTGTGTGTGTGTGTGTGTGTGTGTGTGTGTGGTGGGGAGAGGTGTGGTTTAAATTTCTCTGAAAGTTGTGATAGTATTTAAATAAGAGGGGTGGAGTGAGAGAAGGAAGTGAAAGAGTTTCTCCTGGATCCCCGGAATGTGAGCAAAGAGCAACAGGGACTCCAGAGAATAATAATAACGCTAATTGTTAATGTTTAATGTAATGCTTGCTATGTGTTTGACACTAAGCGCTTCACTACATTCGCTCGTTGTTAGGCCAGGATGGTTCATCTGCTTTTGATTTTCTTCTAATTTTTGTTTTCAAATAAGCATCAAGAATTTACCGTGTGTGAGACATTCTGCTAGGTGCTGGTTGACGTAAGTTTTGTTGACAGAAGCCCTGCCAAATGTCAACAGAAGGGGAATTTGGGGGCAAGCTCTTACCAACACCAACCAAGTTGGTGTGGAAAGTATCAACAGCGATCTTGTGTCGGGCACCCTGTAATGTCTCCCGGAGGCTGTTTGCCCTGGAAGCTGCAACACAGACAAGGTGTGTGGTTGACTCACCTGCTGTAGGCTGAGACAGAGCAAATCCCAGTAGCTTCATGACACGCGTGCACTGATGGTCTGCTTTGTTTCATGTTTCTGTTTAATAATTCCGGTTTGGGGTTGGATGGGTCGGAAGGGGGAGGAAGAATGTGATTTTGCGTGAGTGAGCGAGCGAGTGTGTGTGTTGTAACACTCAACTAAGAAATAAATCCAGTTCGACGACACGTCAGATTTTGTCAATAGCTGGCAGTTATAATTAGTATATGCGATGTATTACTTCAAAGGAATATTGAGAAGGCAAAAAAAAAAAAAAGTCAGAAGACAGAGTTGATTAGCATTGAGAGCTACTGCTTCCCCTTACTTTCTGGTTTTTCTTACTTTTTTCCCTCTGCCCTAGGCCGCCTTCAAGATGACTCCAAACTTCTATTGTCCTCACTCCTACCCTCAGCTTCCAGAGACTATCCCTTTACCGCAGCTGGCCTGCCTTCCTGGTTTCTAAGCCAAGCTATGTTATAGTGCCAGGGATGATTAGCCTTTGTTTGTACACCATGGGGCTATGACATCAGTGTTACCCTTGTCTTTAGGATGCATTTGAATAATGGGAGGGGTTTTAGGGTGGGCCAACTATGGTTAGAGTGTTAGGCATTGGAAACTAGTTTTAGGGATAGTATTTATAGCGAGGGAAGGTGTTTGGGGTAGAAGAACAGTCTTTTGGAGCTATCACTGCTATTTGGAAATAGAAAAACAGGGGATTTAGCAGGAAAATAACTCACAGTAATCGATTTTTTCCAAGGCAGAAGCAGAGAATGGGGTTCTGACTCTAAAAAGCTGGGCTAAACACAGTTTCAGTCAAGGTCCATTCAGGCTAATGTAAACCACAATAGTTATTTCAAATAGGGGGAGACTTACTAGAGGGAAGTGGATACAAGCATCACATCTGGGAATAACTTGTTTGGGCTTGGAACCAAATACACTCTTTATTTTTTATTTTTTTATTTTTTAAAAATGTTTATTTATTTTTGAGACAGAGAGAGACAGAGCATGAATGGGGGAGGGTAGAGAGAGAGGGGACACAGAATCCGAAACAGGCTCCAGGCTCTGAGCGGTCAGCACAGAGCCTGACGTGGGGCTTGAACTCACAGACCGTGAGATCATGACCTGAGCCGAAGTCGGAAGCTCAACCGACTGAGCCACCCAGGCGCCCCAAATACACTCTTTAGATAGGACGCATGCCTTGCTGTGTGCCACAGCCCCTGCTTGGCCCATGAACCGGGTATAGGCTGGCTAGGCCCCTGAGAGTGTGATCCTGATTGCAGAAGGAGTTTGTAGCAACAGAATCAAGATGTGTTTCTTGGGTGAAAGCCTTTCACCTTGTCGATGTTTTATAGGCAGACTATCATTACCTTCCGGTCGCTTTTGACACATGGGTCCCTGAATTTTTAGACCTGTCCTTGACACTCCTTAAAAATAGGTCCAAGGCCTTCTCTTCTCAGGCTGTATTTGACCCATCCCTAAGAGATCCCATTCATACAGTGGCTTCAGTGGTGCACAGACAATGTTGTGCCTCCGGCATAGTCTCCTATTCTGAGCTCCAGTCCTCACGGATGCTTCAAAGGCGAATCATTTAACACGTGTGAGACCGAGCTCACCACGCCCTACAAAACTCCACCTTCTCCCAGTGTTCTCCCAGGGACAAACATCACCATCTATCCAGTGGCTCAAGTCAGCAACCTGGGAGTCATTTATGACCTAAGCTCATTTTTCCACCTCTAATTCATTGCTAAGTCCTCTCGCTTTTACCTCCTAACCATCTCCTGAGTCTGTCCTTTTCTCTCTCTCTGCCCCTCCCACCCTAGTCTAAGCTACCATCAACTCCCTCCTGAATAACTAAAATCGCCTCCTCACTGGTCTGTCTCCATCTATTTTGATTTCCCTCCAGTTAATTTTCCAGCTGACTCTGGTGTGCTCTTTTCAAAGGCATATCTCATGCTAACATATTTTTCCCTCAGGGATGCTTTCTCTGCCCTTTATATCAGTAATCACGGTGGCAATTTTACAGGGCTGAGTGTCATTCCTCAGTTACTGCCTGCCTTTCCCTGTGGATTGTCAGCTCTTGGAGGGTGGTGGCCATGTCTGTTTTTCCTGAATTTTCTGACATTCTAGCTCTCAGTGAGATGTATAGCACATAGCAGGGACCCAGCAGATATTTTCCATAATACTTAGCACAGAGTTTTGTACTTCCTCAGTGCTCAGTAAATACTAGATATTTACAAATACCAAATATCAACTGAGCAAATGACTTTCAGCTTCAAAGGTGGGTTGAGATGCAGTTACCAACCTATCTGAAAGTATGAACGGAAGTCTGTGAACCTCTATTTCCCATGGGATATGAAGGAATGCTTCTCAGGGTTTTTTTTTTTTTAATTTTTTTTTTCAACATTTTTTATTTATTTTTGGGACAGAGAGAGACAGAGCATGAACGGGGGAGGGGCAGAGAGAGAGGGAGACACAGAATCGGAAACAGGCTCCAGGCTCCGAGCCATCAGCCCAGAGCCTGACGCGGGGCTCGAACTCACGGACCGCGAGATCGTGACCTGGCTGAAGTCGGACGCTTAACCGACTGTGCCACCCAGGCGCCCCGCTTCTCAGGGTTTTTAGCTGCAAGTGATAGAAGCTGGGTCTGGCTGAGTGCACGGAGAAGGATTTGTTCAAAGGGTACAGAGGGGTTCACAGGATCATTGAGACAGCCGAAGGGCCCGGCTAGAGGCTAAACCTCTAGAAACATGCCTACAATTATGCCGTCAAACCAGTCTGATGGGGAAGCCACTGCAGCCACCACCATGCATTGGACACTCTAATTGGCTCCGTAGCAACCTCTGCACCAGGAACTCCATGTGCTCCTCCCGCCATTGCATCTGATTGGAGGGGCCCAGGCCCCATGTCTGCACTGTAGCTGCAAGGGAGATAGGGAAGTGAGTTCCTCTCCAAACATAAGATGCATATGTAAAAGATGTCAGGCAGCCACCAACCTGACCGATGTCCTCTATGCATGGACGGTCATAAAGTCTTTGCTTGCTCCTAGCTCGTAATGGTGCATCTGGATGTTGGTATGTACCAGTAAGAGTAGTTATGTGGATAAATGGTCAGAGCTTGACCCAGAGTACTCTAAACTCTTTTCCTCCCTTTGTAGCTGATTTTGCATTTCACCATTAGATGCTTTAGCTTAACCATCTAGACAATTAATGTAATACTAGCTACCAAATGCTGAGAATCAGCAGTAATGGTAATGTATTTTGAGGTTCTTGGATAAAAGGCACTCCAAAGATTTGCTGTATCATTATTTAAAATAGAAGATTTCTGATGAAAATGCTAAGTTCAAAGGGCTTGATGGCTTCTCAGGATGCAAAATGGGCAATGCCTGGTACATTAGCTTAATAAAACCAGTCCCGAAGATGTTTGCCTAACTCTCCTTCCTGCTCCTCTGTGGGCTTTTGAAGGCAGGAATATGCGGGAATGGTGATGGGCGTCGTCACCACGTGTGAGCCTGTTCCATTGACTGCAGGCACGTTGGAGCCTTCTGAAACGAATCACCGCTTTTTTGCAAAGTTCATTGGGTCGGACTTTCTAATGCCCCCTCATCCCAGATAGGTTGAGTGACAGAGAAACTCCAGATGAGGCCACTGATAGCACTATTTACTCATGTGTGATGCAGCATGAGAGACTCACATGTGATAAACACACATCTCTGTTCTTTCAGTTGTGGGATCTGGAATCTTTTCCAACACGATAGGATCAGCAATTGATTTCTTCTTATGGCTCTCCTTCCTTTTCTAGTTCTCTCTCTCTCTCTCTTTTTTTTTTTTTTCAACGTTTTTTTTTTTTTTTAATTTATTTTTGGGACAGAGAGAGACAGAGCATGAACGGGGGAGGGGCAGAGAGAGAGGGAGACACAGAATCGGAAACAGGCTCCAGGCTCCGAGCCATCAGCCCAGAGCCTGACGCGGGGCTCGAACTCACGGACCGCGAGATCGTGACCTGGCTGAAGTCGGACGCTTAACCGACTGCGCCACCCAGGCGCCCCTCTCTCTCTCTCTCTTAAGCCTGGTAGCCTTCGCTCACTTCTTCCCTAAGGTTGCCAGCCAGTTTTTTATCACTGACTACTGCAAAAAATGGCTACTCCAGCTTTGTAATCCTTCTTAACCTCTTGCAGCCGACCTTCTTTGGTGGATTGCTCTCCATCCCCAGAGAGGCCTTCATGGATCCCACCCTTCTCCTTTACACTCTTTCCTTCTTTTCCCATTCATTGGTTGAGTCTCCATCGATTTCCAAGTTAAGGTCATGGCGTGTCTATGTGTCTCTTCTCTGTCCGGTCTGCAGTGAGCCCTGGTCTTTTCCCTTTTCCCTTTCCCCTTATCAGCTGGAACATACACCCTGTTCTTCCTGTAAGAGGCCATGGCTTCCATGTTACAAGGTGCTTTACGTGGACTGCGGTAGGTTCTCTTTTCCTGTCAATAACATGGGGCACATAGAAGGATGGACGCATTAGGTTCCCACATCCCGTTACACCACCTGAGCTGATCTCAACTGAGGAATAATTTAGAGGGACTCCACCAACCCCAGTATACTCATGCTAATTTGCTAGCAAGCTTATTTGGAGGGAAAAAAAGCACTGAGAATTCCTTTTTTGGAGCCATCACAAGATGCAGGCGCCCAAGAAAGGTTTTTTGAGCTGAATCTGGCCCCTGATCAGTCAGTTGATTGACTATGACAAGTGACGGGAAGGTACAAAGCCTCCCTAAATGGCACACAAATTATAGTGGGGTGGTCATAGACCGAGAGGGCATTGGAGAAAGACTGAGTATTTATTAAAATATCTTTTGTCAGCCAGATTTATTTTCGTCTTTCTTTACAAGATGTGATAGTTTTGCATCAGCGCATCTAAATGAAATAATTTGCTAAAGGTCAAATGCAATTCCCTCCAGCCAGCTTTCATTTACCTTCTAATTAATAACTAAATGTCCACACATACATTAGCCTGAGGCTCATGCATAAAATATTAAGTACCATTTATTGAACACCTATTATGTCCCAGGCATTTTGAATACATTATCTCAAGTTCTCACAAACCCAGAAAGTAGAAATACTCCTCTAATAGAGGAGGAAAATGATGCCTGGAGAGGCTAAGTAATTTGCCGTTGGTCATGCAAATTAATATCTGAAGCCAAATGCTCAGTGCTTCCTCATATCACACTACAGGGCAGTGGCTTCCTGCAAAGATTTGATGTCTTGTGCCATCTGCTGTTACTAATGAACAGGAAGATGAGAGATTGGTATGGAAGACTGTGACTTTGTGAGTCAAACACTTGCCCACCGGAGGACATTGTGTTGCCCAAAGCTTGTAGTCCTTGATGGTTGCCATGGTGCTAGTAGCTGGGTAACTGAGGTAGGGACCTTGAGAGAAGAGCCAGAAGAGCCTCTGAAATGATGAAAGCTTTAGGAAATGAGCCCTCTGAGAAATCTTTGGCTCCTGTGAGCCAGTAGGGGTTGAACTTCTCTAAGAGAGGATGTGTCTTAGTATGTCTCAGCTCATATTTCTTCTCTGGGTGAACGAGTGCCATGATGGGTCAATGAAAAACAGATCTTCCTCTGCAGAATTGAGGTAAGAAGCCATTCTTCCTACATTTCTACTGACATACGGTAGCCACAGGCATTCCACAAAGGGAAATTACAAAGGTTCCTGGTGTTAGGGCCACACTGCTATGGGGAACTCGCATAATGATGGAAAGAGAGAGAGGAGGAGGTAAATATATATTTGGGAGGTAGCAAAATGCTGTTCTGTTCTTGTTCTCGATCAATTCATCCCCCCCCCCCCCCCCCCCCCCCGCCACCATGTCCTCTCAATTAAGGGAAAGGTTGCAATTAAATCAGAAGAACATGCTTTGTATTGGTAAGGCAGGATTGGATGTGCCTCACCTGGAGAGGTAGGTGAATAGATCAAAACAGAGATTCGCCACTAAATGGTGATTTCCTAATGCAGGCATTAACAGGTTAGCTTGACTGGTGTTACCAGCTCATCACTTCCGGGGAGAGGCAGGTGGAACTGAAAAGTAGACAAAACTTTTTTCCATAGCTCTCCAACCTCTTTCCTGACTCCTATTTCCATGTGTCCCGGACCCTGAAACTCTACAATGTGTCAGCTGTTTACAAATCTAGTGCTCATTTTTCTTGCACGTTACTTTTGGTATTGAATTTGTAAAAATCATCCAAACCTCCTTTTATTTTGAATTGGAACAAGCCACATAAGCTTTGAAACATTTATTGAGTAGTGATTGGACTACATCACATTTCAATGACAAAATCACCACCTTCTGACCTCTCAGAGCCCTCCTTCCCATTATGCCTGTAATTTGATAAATTTCCACCTGGTGGTGATTCCTTGCTCCAGCTGCATAGGTCCAGGACATTACCCGGTATATAAATCATAAGAGTAGCTTCTCAATAGCGCGATGTAAATCCCTTGCATCAAATTACCCAGGACTTATTTCCTGTCCCTTGTTAAAACACAGATTCCTGAGCCCCAACCCTTCATCCACCTAATTAGACTTTTTGGGGCGTTGGGTTCAGGAATCATCATTTTGCGAAAGCTTCCTTGGTGATTCTGATGCAGAAAAGCTTTGGGAATCACTCATTTTGAGAAAAATAGAAATGCAAGTAAGAAAATCTCCTTATAACTTTAAAAATAGTAAGAAGAGTATAGAAAGTGATACCCATCTTAAAAAAAAAAACATACAAACAACTGCTGTACAAAAATCGATGTGCAGCTTAAGTCTTTGTCTCATTAGACTTTGATTATCAACCAGTGTTTATTTGTAACTCTGCTTTTCCTTTCTTCCCTCTAAGCAAAATGTCCCTATTTTCTTTTTTTTAAATTTTTTTTTTTTTAATGTTTTTATTTATTTTTGAGACAGAGAGAGACAGAGCATGAACGGGGGAGGGGCAGAGAGAGAGGGAGACACAGAATCGGAAGCAGGCTCAGGCTCCGAGCCATCATCAGCCCAGAGCCCGACGCGGGGCTCGAACTCACGGACCGCGAGATCGTGACCTGGCTGAAGTCGGACGCTTAACCGACTGCGCCACCCAGGCGCCCCCTTTTTTTTTTTTTTTTTTTTAATTTTTTTTCAACGTTTATTTATTTTTGGGACAGAGAGAGACAGAGCATGAACGGGGGAGGGGCAGAGAGAGAGGGAGACACAGAATCGGAAACAGGCTCCAGGCTCCGAGCCATCAGCCCAGAGCCCGACGCGGGGCTCGAACTCACGGACCGCGAGATCGTGACCTGAGCTGAAGTCGGACGCTCAGCCGACTGAGCCACCCAGGCGCCCCAAAATGTCCCTATTTTCAATTATTCTTAGAGTGTTAGACCAATCCCTTGGTCTCTCCTCACAAGCTCCTGGCAGTCTCCCTCATCCTACAGCTTTCACTGAACACCTTTAGTACTTCGACCTCCTTGTCGTGTCTCATCACCTGGCTGAGGTTCAACTTGTCTCTTTCCCAAGAAAGCCTGGCCTTATTAGTCTTATAAAGGTCCCCAAACCACATTCTTGCTTCCTGTTTCATCACTCTGAAACTGAAAAAAGAAAAAGAAAAAGAAAAAGAAAAAGGAAAAAGAAAAAGACTGCATGGCAGTTTGCATAAAATTACTGTTTTTATTTTTCAATAAGGAAAATGTCCTTTTGGCAATCAAGCCATACGTTCCCTTCTATAACTGGCTCTTCCAGGTGTGGCAGAGGGATTTTTTTTTTTTTTTCTTAGATGGATGCTTATTCTTCAACTAAATTAGCAACTACACAAATTCCAGCTGTTTTTATTTCCCTCCATGCTACCTTGGGTATTGAATTTGTAAAACTCAGCCAAACCTCTCTTCTCTCCTAATATTTTAAATCTGAACAAGCCAGACAAACTTGAAAGCATTTATTGAGTAGTTACTTGACAGTAACACACAAATACATTTAGACATTCAAGGGCAATATATTAAGCTGATCTGCAAGATGTTCCTCTTTTACTACATTCAAGACACTTTGTTTTCACCTTCCAATTCTCGATGAAGAAATTTGATATTGGTTCTGTTTCATCTCCAGCTTCTGCCTACTGGGAATAGAATTTCTAGCAATTACCATAAAGCGTCAATGGGAAGAGATCATTTGACTACTTCATTGATTGGCTGCAGGGAGGGGTTAGATTGTTATAATGAGGTATTTCTTGTATAACTCATTTAAGGGTTAGGATAGTGTATCACTTGACTGATGAGTCATTCATTCATTCATTCATTCACCATTTCCACAAACATATATCCAGAACCTTGGAGTGTTTCAGGTGCTAAAACACTCTCCTAAGTTGGCTTTTTCATCAAAGTAGTCACCACAGGGGCGCCTGGGTGGCGCAGTCGGTTAAGCGTCCGACTTCAGCCAGGTCACGATCTCGCGGTCTGTGAGTTCGAGCCCCGCGTCGGGCTCTGGGCTGATGGCTCGGAGCCTGGAGCCTGTTTCTGATTCTGTCTCCCTCTCTCTCTGCCCCTCCCCCGTTCATGCTCTGTCTCTCTCTGTCCCAAAAAAAAAAAAAAAAGTTGAAAAAAAAAGTAGTCACCACAATTTGGTGGAGGATAAATGCAAGACAATATAGACGGTGCAGGCATATGTATGATTCTCTTACATCGATACTTATTCCTGATGTCCCAGCCAACTCAGAAGGGGAAAAATTCGCAAGGGAATGTTGCAGTTTGGTCCAGCCTTTGTAATAGTTTTACAGCCAATTTCAGTTGAGTCCTGGAGTCTTCTTTCCCTCAGCTAGGGAATGCTAACCTCTGCCTCTGATCTTCACCTCTGTGCCTCTGGATTATTATAGTGATTTATCTGTACTCTTGGAAGTAATTCCTCATCACTCTTCTTAACTGCCTTACCACTTACATCACTTGGAGAGCTTATGGGTCAGTCTCGGGAGACTTGTTCCCAAGAGGTGTCACGTTGTCAAAATTTAAGAAACCTTTCCAAAAAAATGGGAGTCCAGGGCCATACTGAACAGTAATGTGGGCCTTAAACAGTGGTGAGCCGAGTGTTCATTTGACTTGATGGCATGAAAGAACTCATAGCCAAATCTGCCCAAATGAAAGTAGTCAGCCCTTACTTCCAAATTAGCCTACTTGTGTCTGGATGGAAGATCCGATAGGTGGAACAGCTGAGAAGAATTATTACATTTTAGGCAGATATCATATAGATCATTTACATCAGAGTTGGGGCTTCCCTCCTATGTGCTTAGTGGTTTAGAGCGTGGGCCCAGGAGCCAGGATGTCTTTGGCTGGCTCTTTCACTGGCAGGGTAATATCAGGCAACTTTTCCTCTTTGGACTTCATTTTCCTTATCCACAAAATGAGAAAAGTAGTGGAATGTGCTTTACAGGGAATCGTGAGGATGAAAAGAATAATTCACTTAGCACACGGTAGGTACTCAGTATGCGTAAACTGAAAATTATTTTTCCTTGTGATTCAGGAGCATCTCAGGTTCTGCCTCTATTTCTTTGGGTTGCACCATTCTGAAGATGTCTTTTTAGTTAAACTTGAAGCATCGTGTTATTACTAATACATTCATCTAACGCATGCATTTCATGAGATTTGGAGTCCCTTTGCTCACAGGAGGAGTACCACTTATTAACCTGGAGGGCAGCCTCTATGAAAATAGACACTGGCCCATGTGCCCAAGGCCTACCAAAGTTCAGGAGGCTGAGGAGATCCTCACAGAGATCACACACACACACATACACACACACAGAATATTTGCTATTTATTTGGCTTCCTGGAAGTCTGAGTCCATTGGCAAGTGAGTGAGTAGTGAGAGAGGGGACGGTTTAATGCGAATGGGAGCCTATGTATTGCTTATAGTCTATGTGGACTTTCCTAGAGCCCTGAAACTTTTTCCTGATTATTTTAACTTTTGACTAGATAACAACCATAGAGCTCAAACATTAAAAAATACAAATAGGCTTATGGTGGAAATTCTTCTCCTTTCTTCTCTTCCTTGCCCTAGTGCTCACCTACTCCTCCATGGGTGAACCTCATTATTTAGTTCTTGTTGAGCATTTCAGGTTTACCGCATGGAGGCATACCAGCAGTACTGGCTTTATGGGTATGGAGAATGTGTGTGGCAGTCACACAGGGCCCTGTGTTCAGGAGGGCCTTGCCTTGGATTTAATGCTCTGCTCTTGCTGTCTTGCAATTCTTAGTAATTTTTGACCCCCTGCCCCTCCATTTCAGTTTGCACAGCCCTGCAATTTACATGGTCTGTGCTGCATGCTAGACATCATTCTTCAGTTTGCTTCTTGGCTTCACTATATGTCTTAAAGATCTTTTCATATTTATACATAAAGAACTTTCTTGCTATTATGATTTTTTACAGCTGCCCAATAGTCTATCCCCGAGGTTTCAAAAACAAAAACCGTATACACGGCTGCTTTAGGATCCCTATACCAGTATTCCAGTCCTTTAATGCTTCCAAATTTGGGAGAGAGAAAAAGATTGATTGAGAGAAGCACCAGAAAATCTTCCCTCCGGCTGGATCCCTCGTTCCGCCCTCATGGTTTTAGAAGCCCTCAGAAGCAACTCTCATTTCCTTACCAGCTTCCTGACTAGCAGTGTCCCCACTCCCCATGGCTCTTTTCCTGCCACCCCCCACCTTGCTTTACCTTTCAATTCACGGTTACTGAAATCCTTGACAAGGAATCATCTGGGCTCCATCAGTCACAGCAAACTACTTCTGTCTTTGCCTCAATCTGCAGACAAATACTTTGAGCTGAAGGACAGAGTGGTCGCCAGAGACACTCTTTTAAAACCCCCCTTCCATTCCTTCTTAATTATTACTAATCACTATTTCTGGATAAATCTATGGTCACGGCCCAACGATGTGGCTGCTTTTCAGAAGCGCCTAGGCCCTCTCTCCTAAGGAGTCTCTCAACTGTTGGAAGGCACCGGAGTAATGTCCCGAAGCCCATAACTCATTTTGAAACAGCCAATAGCTCTGGCTCCATTACAGCCAAACCTATGTCCTTGAAGCCCTCTCTTGGAGTTAGACAAGGACCGTTCACTCATTCAGGAAGAGATCCCGAGTGCCCCACACCATAGCCGTTCCGAGCGGCTGTCCCTTTGGAAAGAGCAAAACTTTATATGAGGTCCACATTCCCTGGGAGGCGAGCGCTGGGGTCTTGTACACAAGCACATGTCTTGCCTGTCACCCTTCCTCTGGCCATGACTTCGGTTTGAGTACACGGATCGGGATCCTTGTGCCAGACTTAGTCGTTGAGATGCACGACGGGGCTGGCAGGCCCCCAGCAGAGCCGTAAGAGGTGCTGGCCGCCAAAGGCACCTGCCACCAGACCTTGGCTTGTGCAACGGCCGCGTGGTGCGTCTGCCAGCGTGTGTCACGTGGGATAGACACCCAGGAGTGAACGGTGACGCAGGTGGGTGGGAGACAGTCCACAGCCTTGTTGTGTTACCGCCTCTGTTCCTTACGGGGGAAGAGAAACCACAAACCACTCAATGGCTTACTTCTCCTCGTTTCAATCAAGCCATACCCTCGGCACCTGGAAGGAAGATTAACTGGATGCTAAAAATGCACTTTTGGAGTCCAATTCCACTGCCAGGGAAAGCTTCCAGGTACCCTGAGACTCCACCGGGAGAAAACAAGGCTACGATTCCAATTAAACACCATATTGAGTACTTTGGTCTCAGTACACTCTATTTGTTTAGTTTATTTGAATATTTGATGAGGAATGCTGGGGTGGCAAAAATTAATTAAAATAAGAAAGAATGATCTTAAGAGAGGAAGGGGGGAAAATCCTAAGAAGCCATAGATGGCTTCTCCTCACACCTGCCAACAATTAATTAATCGCTAATCTGTTTGTTATTTCCAACTTAGGAATCTCTGTCCCCTGGATAAAAAAGAAAAAAAGAAAGGTTATTATTTTGTAAATGTCTAATTAAAACATGTCCAAAGACAATCTCTGAAATGGGTTTGGCGCATGCTAATCACATCCGCAGGATGGTTGGGAGTTGATGAAGTGCAGTCTTGGGGCTTTCTGGGATTGGAGAAATCTTTTCTCATCAAAGCGCTGAGCCTTTGAGGCCTCCTTTCCTTACAGTTCACCGTGTGCGCCTTCTCACTCCAGGTATCAGTGGGCAGGGATGGGCGAGAACATTAACGGTGATCTCGTCCGCCTTCCTGCAGTGGGTCGAAGGGGAGGGCGGAGGATTTCCACCATAGTCGTCCTGGGCAGCTGGTTGGAATATATGTATTTATAACAGCATTATCGAGACCTAACTTGCATGGTCTAAAGTTCACCCTAGATTGTATTCTAACCCTCGGCAATTGACTCGGGAAAGTGCCGTACCTCTGCTTGGGCTGAGGACGGACGGAGGGAGTTCCAGGTTTCGCGCATCTCCATCCGGGGCCCAGCCAAGCGTCTTTATCCCAGAGCCCCGGACCCACCCAGGTGCTTGTCCCCTCGTTTTCCTGTTGCCTGCTCGCCCTTCTTCACTCCAGCAGCTGAGAATCTTTACCCAAAGTGATTTACAGCTGTGTGCATCAGGCTGGGTCTGACACTGATGGAGTCCCTTATCTCCCTCCTGTCCTCCCTGCTGACAGCCTCCCCCTCAGGTATCAATCAGGGCATCAGCTCCCTACTTCCGGGTGAGCCGGGGGCTGTCGGGGATGCATTCTGCCTGTCATCTTCATCCGAACTGCCACCTGCCCTTCACGGCTTAAAGTCTTTTTGAGGCGTGCCGGGGAGAGCAGGTACATACACTCTTCCCAAGCAACCTGCCACAGCTCGGGATGGTTCCACGTGTTTTGGACAAATTTGGGGATAGTGGTTTCTAAAAGGCAGCACAGGGGACATTTGCTTGCATCAGCTGTTCAGCCTCCAAATCCCTGTCAGGATGTTGATGGGGGTGGCGACAGCCTCACCTGGCAAGCCCCTTCCCCCCCCCCCAGGAAATATCAGCACGCTGTCCTCCTTCCAGGGGCCGCAGACAACTGGGGCTTTGTGAGCTCTGAGGCTGATGCTCTCGAAGAATGCAAGTGAGGAGCCCGTAACGGGGGAGACAGAGCGGTGCCGAACGAACACAGGAGTGGAGCGGGTGGAGGGGCAGCCCCTGAAGACTCCCCGGGATTTAAAACCATGGGGGCCAGGAGAATGAAATAGAACACCCGTCTAAGCCTGGCTGTTGAATCGGCCCCAAATGCAGTGACATTTTCTTTCTTGGCTGCTTTGAAAAAGGAAGTGAGGAGAAAACGTAGGCTCTGACATTAAAGATGGATGGGGCTTAGACAAATGGAACAGTTTTGAAGGTTCCCCCCATGCGGGGAAAGCTGAGGGCACGTCTCCACGGTGCGCTGCCGGGAGAGGCGCTCTCTCTCTGCTGAAGCCCAGGGGGAGAAAGCTGCATCAGGAAATGGCAGCTTTCAGTCCGGGCCAGCTGCAAGGTGTCGGCTGGCGGGTGTGCCGGGGTTCGCTCATCCACTTTAGGGTGGCATTTGCAACGGGAATGCGACCGGGCCTCTCAGTGGGGAGGAGCTGGGTGCAAGGGTGAGGCCAGAGGACTGAGCTCTTTGGTCTTCTGCAGAAGGCACCTGCGGAGAAGCCCCCTCCCGGGCAGAGCCTGTCGGTTCTGGGCCTGGCTGCGCATTTGACTTTAAAAGCGGATTCAGCTGGCTGGCCCCTCGGCATGTGAATGGCTGTGAATGGCATCTCGAAGGAGCAGAAATCCCATTAAGGAAGAACTATTGACCCATCTGTCTGCGTGCTGTTGACTCTCTGCTAACCTTCCATTTGTGGCCTGTGATTCTTTAATGTGGGAAGTGGTTATTGGAGAAGAGGGATTAGGAAGAGGAATGAGACAATGACTGCATGTGACACTGGAGAGCAAGGACTTGAAGGCCACTTGATCTGGGACGTCCTCTTGGCCACCACAAAACGGAGACTCCCTGTTCCCGTTGCCCCAGCACTTGTTGGTCCAGAGGGGCTCCAAACCCAGTGTATCTTATTCATCCTGGTCATTCCGCTGTCTCCAGCGCAGAATCTATGCTGGCACCTACTAGGTTCTACATCGGTCTGTGTCTGTGTCAGCACAGGGCAGAAGCACAAGGGACCTGGAGGCCAACAGGGGTGATGGCCAGGCACACCTACCGGGACACACGTGCACCCAGGATGAAAAGCAAATTATAGGACCAACCCTCCCCACCCCCCCCAAAGACCCTCACCCTGTTTTCATGCCATAGATAGGTGCCAGACTGACAGCAGTCACAGCCGGTGCAGGCCGGACGTAAAGAATTTCGCGTAGCAGGCAGGTTGAATCTGCTGCCATTGGCATTGGCTGCCGCAGTGGCCCCCTTTTTGATTAGTGTAGCTGAATGAACTTCCCCGCCTTTGGGCTTCACTCCCACCATGCAACACAAATTGAAATAGTGGGGTGGCAGGCAGGGGCAGTGGCGGCTGTGGTGGGGAGGGGAGCACAGGGACCTTCCATCTTGTTAATGTAACACTTCCTTATGTGATGGGAGCTGAGAGCAGCCTGTAATGAATTTCTCCTCTGGTAATCATTCACCAGTGCATCGTGACCCGTGTGTTTTTGCTGTGCTACACATTTCCAGACTTTCGCAGTGACTTGTCAGCACCTAGTAAAAATGAATTGGACACGACCCATCTCTTCACGAAATGCCCTCCCCCGCCGCCTTTCGTCTCGGTTGGGAGAAGGAGTACGTGGGACCACCTGGAATGGCAGCCGTGGACTCCGGGGCTGTGGTCTGATTCCAGGCCCATATCGCAGGCAGATTAACGCAAGCATGCCAGTCTGTGGGCGCTCTTGTTACACTGAGCCATGTTCTCTGGTCCAAATGGTTCCAAAGTGGCCTTTGCCTCTTGCACCTGTTGTTTCTTGCTGCACGATGAGCCGGGGAGGCAATTTCTTTCATCGAGAAGACACGGGTGCACGCGGTGGTACAATTAGGCATCTGGGCACCCCATGGGTTCTAACCAACTCTGGTGTGAAGACGCATTGATGGCGGGGGACGAGGCCGTCGTCTGAGTCATCCGCGTGAGCGTTGCCGTCTGCAACTGTAATTCTAGCCACGTGGTCAATCGTAAGACGGCGTTTACAACCAGCTTTTACTGCATTTGTGGATCATGATGATTAAACAACAGATGGGAAGCCCAACCAAGATTTTTAATCTCTACCTCTTCACTGAGGGAGCGAGTGAGGGCTGAGGGAGTCACTTCGTGGCCTCTGTGTAGGGCTGAGTCTATAATTAGGGCAGGCACCCCCCTGATATCCTAGCCTATTTTGTACACTTATCCCTATCAGACCACAAGCACCCAGTTTGGGTTTTGAAATGATGGTACCTGAATCCTGGGAAGGTTCTAGGAAGCTCATGGTGAAGATAAAGCCCCACATTTAGGGTTGCCAGATAGAATGCACGATACCCACTTAAACGTAGATTTCGGACAAAGAATAAATGCTCAGTTTGAGTATGTCCCGAGTATTAGCCATAAAAAATAAGACTTCTTAAAAAAGGCAAGCTGCTTTTTTAAATTGTGGTAAAATGTACAGAACATAAAATTGACCGTTTTATTTTTATTATTTTTTTTTAAACGTTTTTTATTTATTTTTGGGACAGAGAGAGACAGAGCATGAACGGGGGAGGGGCAGAGAGAGAGGGAGACACAGAATCGGAAACAGGCTCCAGGCTCCGAGCCATCAGCCCAGAGCCTGACGCGGGGCTCGAACTCACGGACCGCGAGATCGTGACCTGGCTGAAGTCGGACGCTCAACCGACTGCGCCACCCAGGCGCCCCTAAAATTGACCGTTTTAAACATTTTTTTAGCACACACTTCAGTGGAATTAAGCACATTCACAATGTTGTGCAATCCTCACCACTACCCATTTCCAGAACTTTTCCACCATCCCAGATTCTGCACCTGTTAAACAGCAATTCCCTATTCTTCCTCCCGCCAGCCTTTGGTAACTTCTAAGGCACATGCTGTCTCTTTGAGTTTTCCTGTTCTAGGTATCTCCTAGTAGTGGAATCGTAGGACATGTCCTGCTGTGTCTGGCTTAGTTCATTTAGGATAATATTTTCAGAGTTCGTCGATGTTGTAACATGTATCAGAACATCATTCCATTTTGAGGCCGCATAATATTCTACTATACACGTGTACCCAATTTTGTTTATTTTCTTGCCTGTTGACAGACGTTGGGATTGCTGCCACTTGTCGACTACAGTGAATAACGCTGCTGTGGATGTGGGTGCACAAGTATCTGTTTGGTCCCCTGCTTTCAATTCTTTTGGGTGTATGTACTTAGGAGTGGAATTGCGGGATCACGTGGTAATTCTATGAATAACACGTTGAGGAGCCACCCTCCTCTTTTCCACAGTGGCTGCACGGGATATTTTAATTTGGTAACTCTGGCAAGCCTCCAACTTTTTCAACGGTATTTTAATCCGAATATATTTAACCTGAATCATCATATCTAAACCGAAACAGTGCCCATCTCCACGTTGGAACTTGGGGGCATAATTTCTCAGTGCAGCCTCTAGGAAATCTGTCAGGTTTGCGTCTAGAGTGGAGCATAGGTAGCAATGAGGAAGAATTGATATACATCACTCATTCCTTTAGGAAACACTTATTGTGTCTGTATGGTAAGTGCCGGGTCCAAGCTGGAGGTCCTGGTACAAAGGGGGGGAGAGACGTTTCTCCTTACCCCCCGCTTTTGCTCCACCCGGGTTTCCCTCTGGCTCCGAACCTCTGTCCATGCTGGCCCTTCTCTCTGACACATTCTCCCCCTGCCCTTCCCATTCACCTGACCCGGCCCGGGGTTTCAGCTCCCATGGGCCGCGGTGCTCAGGCTTCCCTGACCCCTCACGAACTCACAGCTGTCCACACGTCACTCCACAGCTCTTGCCCCGGTTGTGATGATAGATTCGTGTGGTTCTTGGATTCACTTATGTCCGTCTGGATCGTAAGCTCCTCGAAGGCGGGGACCACGTCCGTTATGCACATCACTGTCCCCTAGCACCTAGCAAGGCACATAGCATGCATTTAATATAAGACATGTTCACTACATGAATGAATCCATGCATTAATTATTTTCTCAGGAGTTAGTGGGAGACCCGTAAGCACATCTGCTTCCACGGGGCTCTGGCAAAGAGAGCACTTATGCCGAGACGGAGCTGGGATTTGGGCCAGCTCCACAGTGCAGTCGAGCCCAAGGATGTGCTCCCTGGCGCCTCCGCAGTAGGGACACGGGGGCAAGGCAGGGACAGGAGGCTCTGCAGAGCTTTTTCGGACCGTGCGACACACAACCAAACAGAACTGTTCCATCGCTAGGATGTCAGAGCCTGGGGCTCAGAGTTGGTTTAGCCCAACTGCCCTCTGCCCAGATGGGAAAGCCAAAATGTGCATCACCTTCCCGAGGTCACTGTGCTCTGAGGCAAAACTGAGAACCCTGCTCTCGCAAGTTCTGGGACCAGAGCTCTCCCACCTCCTCAGCATGCCCACGTTCAAGGTTAGAAGAGCGCTGTGCGTTTCAAAACCTTCTAAAGGTTTCTTTGAACTCCCACAGGATTTAAAAATCGTTGGCTGGGAATAGAAATGTGAGTAATCAAGAAGATTAGGTGGTAAGGGTGGCGGGGGGAAAGGTAGAGAAAGAGGGCAAATCCAGAAAGGCTGCCTGCCAGGGCTCTGGAGGCAAGGCCCTGCCAGGGCGCTTATGCGTGAAGCTTGGCAGGGCGGGGGGGGGGGGGGGGGGGGGGCAGCCAGCGGGCGCTCGGAAAGGCTGCGCTTCAACTCCCAGCGGAGGCAGTCAAGGGCTTCAGGATGGAGATTTATTAGCGGAGCTGTGCTCCAAACCGCGGCATCCTGGCCCTGCAGACGGTTCTAAGCGAGGCCTGGGGGCTGCGGAGGCTGCCGCTTGCCCTTGGCAAGAACTGTACCGGTTTCCAGGGGACTCTGTCCGAATGGGGGTGTCAGAGAGTCCACGCCTGACCGCGGCTGCCCAGGCCGGCTGGTTTGGTGAGGGGCCCAGAGCAGAGCACCCCAAATCTTCACATCCTGGGTCCTTGGCCCCTGGGCCTTACCTCCCTGCTGGTGGAGGGCTTTTCTGGGCCCCTCTGTGTGCTGGGCCTCAGGACAGGGTTTTGCACCCTGTGTGGGACCTGTTTGGGCCGGGTCCTCTGTGGAGAGAGGGGCCCTGCTAACCTGGTGCCACAGGGCAGGAGGAGGGATGAGGAAAGGCTCAGACCCTGGGGCCAGGTGAGGCGTGAGTCCTCAGTGGAAGGGTCTCTTGTTCTCATAGCACTTGAAAGCCAGCCGTGACAGGAACCGTGGGCCTGCACACACAGGTGTTGTATGGGGTTTTCTGGCAGGGAAGAGAGAGGAAACAGGTGTCATTCTCTGGATAAGCTGCGAAAACAACTGCAGCCCCTCCCTCAGAGGTCTCTCAGCCCGGTCTTCAGGGAGTACAGAGAAGGCATGCCCTTCCTCCAGAAGCTCCTCACAGGGTCAAAGGAAAGGAACGAGGAGGCCAAGCCTTGCAGGCAGCGAGGCCCAGGAATTCTGAGAGGTGAGAATTCAGAAGCAAGCTGTGCCTCTGCCTCCCAGGCCTTTGGCTTCTTAGGGCCCTTCCCATTTTGTTGATGGGAACAAGAGTCACAGTTTCTGTGGAGCCTGTGGGTGGATGCAAGGCAGCTCTGAGGACCCACACAGGTAGCATTTCCTATTCTGACCGTCACCTCCTCCTCTCACACCCAGTCCCCTGGCGGGGAAAATGTTTCCCCAGGAATTTGTTTAGCTCAGCCTGGGATTAGAGCCTGAAGCCTGTAAGAGCTGGAACCGAGTCATCTTTCCATTTCTTCTTCAGGCTTCCCTTCCCCCTGCCGTGCGCCACCCCCCGCCATCGCTACCACCAACGTTGCAGAGACAAGGGCACCTCAGCATCCAGATGGGTCCTGTTTCCCTCAAGGATGGGCTTGTTCCAACTTCATTTCACTCCCTCCCCTGAGGGTTGTATAAACATTTCCAGAAGGATGCAGATAAGGAAAAAAAAAAAAAAAGACCTTATATAAACACTAGATGGCTAGGGACCGGGAGATATTATTAGTTTCTTAGGACTTTGAAAATACCCAAAAGCTCAACTAAAGGCAAGTACAAATTTGCTTTCATTGTAACCTCTGTTATTGTTGCTAGGGTCAGTAATATGATAGAAGCAGGCATCTCAGGAGACACATGATACCGTCAAGATCACAGGGGGGCAGAGAGGGAAGTTGCAGAAATTTGACTGTGGTGACCTTACTGGCCAGTGAAGAATGGCAAGGGGTGGTGGTGGGGGTCAGGGTGAGGAGCTGTCTTTTCTCTAAATTAAGGAAGGCCAAAGGGTGATACAGATCAGAGAGTATCTCCCCACTGTGCCTTAAAGGATCTTACCCGGCTCCCCAGCCTCTTCTCCATGCCTTTCCCCCCCTCATGATCCTGTTTTTAACCAACCATTGCTTTGTGTTCCTAGGGGGCGCAGCAAACTCTTTCCCACAGCAGGGATCTCTCAGTGCTGTTCCTTCAATTTGGAAAGCTTCTCCCAGGCACTTGGCTGAGCTGACTCCTCCCCGTCAATTCAGGTTTTAGCTTAAATATTACCTCCTCAGAGGCCTTTTCTGACCACCCAGTTAGTGGGAGTGACCTTAGTGATTTTTTAAAGGGAGTTCTAAAGAGATATATTGTATTAGATTTCAGATTCATTAGATTTCATTATGGTAAGTGTTGTTGACTCTAAAATTAGACAGTTTTATGTAATTACTGCAGATCCTATAACATCAGTAATAAAGAGCCGTGTTTTGCAAATACAAACTCAAGTAACACAAATATTACACCTTCAGTGTCTAGTAATTTTCCATCAGAGCCATCGGTTTATTGCTTTTACATAACCAGTCCTTATTCTATGTGTTTGGCTATTTGCTTTCTGTCCCCTTCACTGGAGTGTAAGCTCCAAGAGCTTATAGAATCAGGAAGTACTCAAAAACATTTCCTGAGTAAATGATTGAACCAAATTTCCTTTCCAGGGTGAATACAGCCTCAGGATGGGGGGGGGGTGGCTAATTTGTCTTGTGGAGTCTCCCATTTATGTGTATGTGGGAAGTTCATAGTACAGCTTCTCCCTCCTCCTTCCCTGGGACCTGGTACTGCCTAGAGGTGAACTCAACCTCCTAATTTAGCTTTCCCTGGCCAAAGTCTAGTTTGCTTTGAATCTAATAACCCATCGTTGAAAAGATCCCTGACCATTTTGGGAGGCCAGGCTACTTTGCCTTTCTCTGAGACCAGAGGTTCTTAAACTTGAAAGTGTCCCAGAACCCCCTGGAAGGGCTGTTAAAACACAGGATCCCTAGGCCCTCGTCCCAGAGTGTTTTAGTCAGTAGATCTGGAGTGGAGCCCAAGAATGTACAACTCTGACAAGTTCCCAAGTGATGCTAATCCGCTGGTCCACACTTTGAGGAGCAGTGTCACAGACCTTAAAATCAGCACAGATGTTGACAAGCTAATGTTTGACCAGGAAGAAGCAGCGAAGAGTCAAAAGTTGCAGGGGATTGGCAATATCTTGGGGGTGGGGGAGGGGGTTGACAGGGATCATAGTCTTGGAACTTTACTGGGCAAGCCTTTGAGTTAAAGTAGCCGACCTGTCCAGGTAGCCCATTCCCCATCCCCATCTTTCACTTTATAAAAAGCCAGCCAATCGACCTACTAACTCCATAAGAAGTGTTTAGAAACATTGTCCTAGGAGAATGACCAACCATCCTGGTTTGGCTGGGATTGAGAGGTTTCCAGGGACATAAGATTTTCAGTACTAACACCTGGGGAAGCCTTGGGCAAACTGGGATGCTTTGGTCATGCTCAATCCAAGTCTCTTTGTCTCCAATAAAAAATACGCAGAAAAATATCTCTGGTATAATGTTTATTTAAATAGCAATCTTAAAAAGGCTTTATACAAATCATATAAACACAGTTTGACCTTGTCGTTTATTTTTTACATTGAAGAATCACAGTAAAAGCTCTCAAGTTCCCATGATCTGGCTCAGCCAGCGAATGGTCGAATACCTTTAGCTGCAAACTCTGGAAAAGTTAATCTTCTGTGTGACAGCTTAACCTTTCCCCTTGTGTTCTTGTATTCATGCTCATTCCTCGGACCCTCAACCCTGTCAACTCCCCATCCCCGCCCAAGAGAGAAAGCAACCCTGTGGCCCTGTTGACTGCCTAGTCCGGGAGAGCGTGGAGGTAATGTGTCATTCAGTACAAGGCAAAAAAGGAGATCAATACTGTGAGTTGGGTTTCCCCAAGGGAACGATTCAAGGAGACGGGTCAGCTAGCTTACCTGCAGATAGAGAAAACAAACGCACCAGGGTGCCCCCTGGCCGAGTTAGAATCAGGCCCCACTGTCTTTCTGTCTTAGGACAGCCCAGCCTCCGGTGTTGGTGAGGTATCTACATGCAGCCCCGGATGGCCAGCTTTCCTTTAGCAGGGCCCACCCAGGGCCTCAAACCAGCCAATGGTGAGTATGGTTCGAGGACTGGGAGAGGGATGCAGGTTGGCTTGTGGGTAACTTAGAGGCGAACTGCAGGCCGAAGACAGGGCTGGTCTTTGGGGAACTGTACAATGGCCCGCTGAGCATGAGTGGGCCAGGACCCCCAGGGTAGGCTTTTGAACTTCCCTTCTTCTGCAGGCAACTTCTGGAAATCCCTAGGACTCGCTAGCTTCCTGAACACTGAGCTACGTGGGAAGGTGAAGACGAGGGTGGGCTAATGAAAAACTTGCTTCTGCTGCATGCCCAGCAGATGCTGGGTGGGGTGGGGGGGGGGTCCTAAAGCTAAGCCCTTGGGCTTGACAGCTTTACTTTTCACCTCTAACTACCACTGTGCCAACGAGTGCGAGATCAGCGGTGACACTCGGGCCCTAGGTCAAAGTCACAACAACATCACTGAGTCCCACATGACCATTCACATACACAGTAGATACAGAGAACTCAAAGGCTCGCAAAGACACACATATATGAATAAATAGCTGTCGGTTTGGACTCTCCCTCTCTGCATACAAAACACTGTGACATTACCATTTGAACTAGTATTTCTGTAAGTTAACATGTAAGGGAACCAGCCAGTCCCATTCACCCTTTCCCTTTCACCTGGGTAGGAGACAAATGAACTTGTGGGTGACCATAGCAGCAAAAATGGTCTGACGGTTAGTTTACCACTGATAAGCAATGGGCTGGGCATACTGGTGGGGTTTCAAAGGTATTTCCAGCACACAGGCAATCTTTAGGCATTACTACAAAATCAAGATTTGGATCTTGACGCGGACAATCTTATCCTTCACACGGTTTTTCTGATGCCTCCCCTTGTAGAGTAGCTGAGAGTCATCGAGGGCTATGACTGCGCCTCGGGAAGCAGGGCTTAATCCATTAGTAGGATCAGCGGTGAGTTGGGGGAGCTGGCAGTGGGGCCACAGGGGTTAGGGAAGAAGGGATGCCTTACTTAGAGGATACTCACTGATTTCTACATAGAGGGAAAATACAGTTTTCTTCATTGTTTCAAGGCACTTAATAAAAAATACATAAAGTGTGTGTGTGTTTGTGACCTAAGAGAGACCTAAGAACATAGGTCTCTCTGGGGTTGAAGCAGTGTTGTTAGTGTTTTGGTCCGCAGTCCTTGCATACTTCTGGCTCAAATCAGCTCGCGTACATCCTACCTGCCTCTCCTGAAATGCTGTAAACCCCGAGGAGTAGTCAATGTTTACTAGCCTATAGGAGAGACTGATTCATCAAAACGTCTCTGTACAGTCTGTTTAGCCTTGGCTATGACATGATCACAGAGGTTGGATTTCCTTTTCCCTCTCCACTGTTCTCCTTTCCGTCCAGTGGTCTCCAGTTACATTTCACTGGGGGAAAAACATACTAACAGCCTGTATTTACCACCCCATCTCTGAGAGTATCAAACAATGCTATGCCTTGGGGACGAGACGCCCGACAAATGGGCGCACGTGCGTGTGTGTGTGTGTGTGTGCGCGTGTTTGTGTATGTTTTAGAAGAGCAAGGAGGAGGGTAAAGAAAAAGTAAAACCACCACCAGAGGCCCCACGAAGTAGCCTCACAGCCACAAATTCTAGGTCTAGATGTAATGAATGGCTCCTAGTTGCAAAGCACGTTAAGGCTTGTCCGCTTCTAACATGGAGGTGCTTCTGTGGATTTCTGACGTGTGAAGTTTCCTTTCTGGTTTGTTTTAAATCGCATATAAGAAAGAGCTATTCATGCTGACCCTAAAATGGCAATTTTCCCCTGGATAAAAAAAGTTAAAGGCAACAACATCCTACTTAAATGCTAGGACTGGAAACGGCAGCTTGTAGGGTTGGCTGGCATGAACCTACACAGCAAATCCCGTAAAGTCGTAAAACGATCAGAGGACAGGATAAGTTGGACGGCTTTTTTTTTTTTTTCCTAAAGATGAAAAGTCTGAAAAGACCTTTTGCTTTTCAAGTGTTGATTAGAAAGAGGAAGCAGAGTACCATGACCGCCACTCTGCTTCTATCCTGGAAAAGTCATTCTCCTCTTCTGCCTCTTTGAGTTGCTCACAGACCAAAGAAATAAAATATAACAACAAACTCACAAACGAAATAGAACTGTGACCCCCAAAGAGATGAGCTCCCGTCTTAGTCCCAGCAACAACTCAGCCACCGCGCTTCTGGGTGGGTCGTAACCCCCTTCGCAGCTGCATCGCCCTGCCTCCCTCTACTCGTCTGTCTGTTCTGTCCACACCTGCGGTATTCTGGATCGGTTTGATCGAGATTATGGCATTCAGTTTCCAAAGGGGGGGAAAAAAAAACAACGTAATCTTCACTAGCCCCTCTTGCTGGGATGAAGCGTCAGATGTGATTTGGGTGCAATCCGTCATGCCTCGGAGCAGCACTTCTGGTGGTTCATCTTGACCTTGTGCTTGAGGCCATCGTAGAGCTCAAAGTTGTAGTTCTCCAGCGTGGTGCAGCTGCGGGAGCTCAGCCCTGAGTAGGAGCAGGTGCAGTAGAGCAGGAGCCCTGCACACGTGGCCCCCAGGAGGACGCCCAGGGAGCTCATGGCGATAATGGTGATGAGGATGGGATCCAACGTGTAGAGCCAGCTCTTTTCTTTGTCGGCCGAAGGGGCACCAGACCCTGAGATCGGGGAAGAAGAGTTGCTCCAGTCCACCTCATACTCATCTGTGACACAAAGCATATGAGAATTGTGGGCACTGCCTCTTTCGAGGTGAAGTGACTGACACCCACCCCCCCGCCCCAGCCTGGTGTAGAGGTTCTTCAGGGCACAAGGACAAGCAGGGGGACCCTGGAAGTGCACTGGCTGGTGTCAAAGCCCAGCCTCACCAGGTCTTTGCTGTGTGACTTTGGGCAAGTTGCTTAACCTCTCTGCCTGTGTCTTCCCATCTATAAAACAGGGATACTGTTAAGGCTGCCTTTACTGGGTTGCTAGGAGGATTAAATGAATTAATAATTGTAAAGTGCTTGGTGTCCAGCACATAGCTAGTACTAAGTATTTGATATTTAAATAATTTGACTCCAACTAGGTAAGCTCAGATTTTGATGAAAGCTTCAGGGTGCCTTTGGGACACTGGGGTGGTCCCGTGATCTGGGCACGCTTCTTTCTTTGCCTCCTCACCCCCCACGTCCACTTGCTTCAAGTTCAACCAAAGGATAGACAGGCTGAGACTATTTTCACATGACAAGTTTCCCAATTTAGTATTGCTGGCCATCTGAGCAGCAGACTTTTTTCAAGCCACCACACTCACTTGACATACACCTTACCTTACTGTTACGGGTTGAATTATGTCCCCCATATGTTCATATGTTGAAGTTCTAACCCCTAGTACCTCCAAATGTGACTTTATTTGTAGATGAGGACCTTGAATTTTTTTAAAGTAGGCTTTACACCCCGCGTGGAGCCCAACCCAGGGCTTAAACTCATGGCCCCAAGACCAAGACCTGAGCTGAGATCAAGAGTTGGACGCTTAACCGACTGAGCCACTGAGGCACCCCTGGAGATAAGGTCTTTATAGAAATAATCAACTTTAAATGAGGTCTTTAGGGTGGGCCCTAATCTAATACGGATAGTGTCCTTATAAAAGGGGGAAATTTGGGGGCAGACACAGGTGGGACATTGCCTTGAAAACATGGAGATGACCATCTACAAGCCAGTGAGAAAGGCCTGGAACAGATCCTTCCTTCCCTCATGGTCCTCAGGAGGAACCGGCCCTGCTGACCCCTTGATCTTGGACTACTAGCCTCCAGAAAGGTGAGAAAATAAATTTCTGTTGTTTAAGACCCCCAGTTTGTGGTACTTTGTTACAGCAGCCCTAGAAGACTAATACACTTATTATTTCCATAGTGTGGCCAAGGCATGACCACATCCACAGCTCATTTTGTAAGATTTCCTAATAATTCCACGAAGAAGACAGGGTACTATTATAATTTTTTAACAGGTGAAGAAACTCAGGGGCACCTAGGTGGCTCAGTTGGTTAAGTATCTGACTCTTGATCTCAGCTCAGGTCATGATCTCACAATTCATGAAATCGAGCCCCGTGACCAGCTCCATGCTGACAGGCAGTGCCTGCTTGGGATTCTCTCTCTCTCTCTCTCTGTCTCTCTCTCTCTCTGCCTCTCCTCCCCACCTCCCATTCTCAAAAAAAAAAAAAAAAAAAAAAAAGAAAAAGAAAAAAGAAAGATGAAGAAACTCAGGTTTTTAAGAAATTAGGTGACTAGATAACTCACTTGAGGTTCCAGACTTAGCAAGCAGTTAAACCAGGAATAGGAATCTGGCTTTCTGTATCCTTATCCCCTGCTCTCTGTACCCATCATAGTGCCTCTTGCTGCTACACCTACTGTGGCCTCTCCTTTTAAGCCAGTTCCACAGCTTTGCCCATAAAAGGAGTGTTAGACGGGGTTTCGCAGGGAGAGTCTGCATTGAGTTAACAAGGTGCTGTTTGGGTTAGTCACTCTGTTTCTATAACTACACTTGAAGTGTTTGATTAAGGTCGGGTTAAAAGCAGCTGTTCTATAAACATCTCTTCTTAAATGCATCAATCTTGGTCTAAAGTTGTTCTTTGAGAGGAACTGTGGTGATCTCTCTTGCAGATCAACTCTGGCACTCAGAGAAGCCCAGACAGACATGTGCTGCTCTGAGTCGAGGGGAGAAATTATATCTACATGTTTGCTCGGCGGCCCTCGAGTCAGGGCTCTTGCTTTATCCTCTTGAAGTATGTGTATTTGAAGTGGGAGAAAAGAACTTGGACTAAATACAAGATGGGCATTGTAGAAAAGAAACCTAAATCTGGCAATGGGCCCCAACTTGGAGTCTTGGATAGTGTGAGAAAGGCTCCCCCCCAAGCCAGGGAACAGGAAACCACAGAAAGCCTAGGAGAATATTCACATTTATACTCATTTACTCAGGTCCTTTTTGGGAAGAGGTCAATGGGTTCAAGCAGCAACACATTTAGAAGAGCCTTGCTTTTACTTCTAAAGGGTTTATCCAGATTTGAAGTCCATCAATGTCGAAAGTTGCCTGAAGTGGGGGAGCTGTTTCAGATTAGGCAGAAGGAACTCAATATACTTTCCAAATTTCTAAATCTGACCTTGACAAAGCAATTGATGGTTTCTTCACTGCTCTCTGGATTCTTTTCCCTTCTATTTCTGATTGGTAGTTCTAAATTCTGGCCTTCTCATACCCCAGGCATTATTTTTGTTGACATCTTTATAACCAAACCTGAATTTCATGATGATCTGCTAAATCATAGCAATACTCACCATCAATTTCATCTTCATAGCCCTCTCTTCCATGTATTTCTGGAATGTCTACTATAATGAAAAAGAAAACAAACAAATCAAGTTATAACAAGTTCTATTGCCATGGCTAACAGGCAGAGATGCAGCCTTTCTGAGAGTGACTCCCCAGTACAGTGGGCAGCTAAAGAATCACATCTACTTCTAGATCATTTAGTATGTACATTACTGGATTCTTTCCCCTTCAAATGATTTGTCTTTATTGCCAACAGCAACCAGAAGAACAGAAACAAAAAAGGTCTTTAGCTCCAAATAACTCCTCACTTGTGTTGTGGTAATGACTGTAGTTCATTGCCATTATAGGTCTGCATTTATCCAAGGCAACTTGGATGGCATGCCCATCATCAGTTGCTACAAATGTGAGGTTTATTTAGTGTAATGGACCCTCCTCATATGCATGCATGTAAGTAGACATATCCTATAAGGGTCTTTCTCCTCTGGCTTTCAAATAAACGTATGGTAATTCAACAAAGTCACATTTCATCATTATATGCTTTCATGTAGAAGTAGGACTGGAAAGAATGTCATAAGGCCTGTCCAGCTCCACGTATCTGTGCTAATATCTCTTGTCTTTCCTTCTCAGTTTACTTTTCCACTGGTTTTCTTTATGGCTTAGAATAGGTCAAATGTGGGCATCTCATCTGACTAGCCCAGGCTTGAAAAGAGCTAAATTAATTTATTGTGGATTTTCTCCAGTATTATCACTGTCTATCCTTTTCTTTTTTTATGATAATTTGGGGGGGTTGGGATGTGGGACAGTCTCTCTATTCACTATGCTGTCCATCTTACAGAAATCAGAGCCAATGAAAATTACTGGTCTAAAATGGCAAAACATCAACAAAGAGAATCAAATATGTGGTGATTTATCATTTCTTTGTTTCTCACAGGTTAATTATGCCTGCCCTGGCTGTCAGCTCAAGATGGCGTTAGCAAGTGTATGGACATGTTAGGAGTTATATTGAACCCTAAGTCAGGTGCATAACCTTGAGGTCAGCACTATAAACCGATACCCCAAAATTCAGGCTTAAGCAAAACCAAATCCCAAACAGCTAATACTATCAAACAAGAGGAAGAGAAGAACTTCACACTGGCCTGAACTTTCCCTCATCAGCACATCTCAGGGAAGATCTACTTGACCATGACATGAACTGAGGATTGATCTATCACCGCCACACTTGAAATTCAGTCTTTTCCTGGAAGCAGTGATTTTAGTCATGTTAGATAGAAGTCTTCCTCATCCTGGCCAGAGTGCTAAAGCACATTTTGATCCCCCTGGTCGTTAGTAAGGGATGCAACAAAACAACTTGCCAGGACCCCACTTGAAAGGATCAATGCCATGTGGCACTAATTTGCCATAAATCCAGCCTGTTTCTGGCATGTTTATAGCACAGCAACTGGCACCTGCAGGTCACAACAGCTTCCCCACCTCAATGTCCATCCCCTGCATTATTCTCCAGGACCCTACAATCCAGGCTGTTTCCTTGGAATGAAGATGTGACTATGAATCAACAAGAGGCAGGAGGTGTCTGTCATAGGGATCAAACTGAGCTTGTGAAAGTCAATCTGGAGATTTTTATTTTAACCTTGTGAAAAAACAAACAAACAAACATGGAAGAAAAGCATCACATTTCCATCCACTAATCGTTTTGATGGGATGCTCATATGTCTTAACACCTTCACGGTTAAGAGATGCAGAACATTGGATAAGAATATGCGAATCAGCCTAGTACAAAAACTGTGGGGCTCTTGCCAGTGACTTTTGGGCCAAATCCTGTTCTTGCTTTTAGGGATTTGGTCTCTGCCAAGGATGTGACAGATTCTTGGAGGCTAGAATGCCATTTTGCTCCATCTCACACCCTCAGGGAAGAACTCTTAGGACACTATTGACCGTGGCTGGAAAGGAGTAGATGTGCCATTGATCTTAAAGGAAAAGGGGTAAAAGGATGGTAATGAGTGTGAGTACATTTTGTCCCAGGAGATCACAGCCTCTTGCCTCTGGAGGTGGAGGACTGGATGAGATGACCTCCCAAGAATTGGTCCATTTCTAAGGTTCTATGTAATTGATTGCTTAGATGGGCCGAGATTTCTGCACCTGGTGAATCAAAGGCTACCTAAGGTGAAGAAGAACACTTTAGAGGCTTGACTTGGCTTTTTGTGTAATCACTGCTCCCAGGAGTTTGGGTGAGTGGGAAGGGTCAACAAAAGGATAAGTTAATCAACATTTTCAAAAGCGCATCTGTTCATCAAGGCTTAAAGAAAGAATGGCACACTAGGGAAAACCCAAATAAAGGGAACATTTGTACAAAAAAGCAATTTGCTTTGAGAGCAATTTTCTCTAGTCCCCTTGTTAATATTCTTGATATCTGTGATTAAGAGCTTTCTTTCTTAAAAGCCCCATTGCTCTTCATGGGCCGCCTTCCTTTTCTGTTAAGCCCAATAGGTAAACCTCACCTTGTTTCCTCAGGATGCTGGTAGGAAGGAGTGTGGCTCTCCCACCAGGTGCCTGTAGTTCTAGCAAGACAAGGCAAGGGTGGAAGGGAGGGAGAAATGATGAGCTCAAGGCACAGAATAGAGGTAGCACCTCCCTGATAGCAAAAGATAGCACAAGCATGTAGGGACCAGGGACTCTGAACCGAATTGAATTTCTCTTTTTTTGTCATGAGGACAAACTTGGAGAAGACCTTCCAGGACCCTGGTTTAGTGAGTGGGTGTGTCTATGACTAATGGACGGACAAGGGTGAGTGGAATGGGCCACACCTCTAGGATCACACAGATCTGGAAAGGATCTTACCACCCACATGACTTCCACTTTCACCCTTTGTGCTCACATGACCCTATTTCCTCCGGGGCCCTGTATGGACTCAGTCTCAGCCAGTTTGACTCCAAAGCCTGAATTCTGACTCTTCAGTACTGTGTGAGGGCCAGAGGTGACCTCTCACCTCCACCCAGGTCTGCCTCCAAGTTCTCTGGGTAT
The DNA here is from genome assembly GCF_028018385.1 of Neofelis nebulosa. Classification (NCBI taxonomy): domain Eukaryota; kingdom Metazoa; phylum Chordata; class Mammalia; order Carnivora; family Felidae; genus Neofelis; species Neofelis nebulosa. Next base: position 30,398,694 of record NC_080783.1, read on the forward strand.
AGGCAGGACACTGCATCTATCAGCATATAATTACTACCCTATTCTAACAGTAAAAACAGGCCTGCCTTGTCTCGGATCCTAGTTGACTGGATATACGCTCTCTGGCTCTTTGCCTGCATCGCTCTCCAGACACTTTGATGGGAACTCAGGAGGACTTCTCATGAATGGGAAAATACGGTCTGAAATTTGAAGCTCATGTTTTCTGTGATAGGCATGACTCAGGGGGGAAGGCTGATTTGCCTTCTTCTTCCAAGGGTAGTCTTCATTACACAACCAGTCAACCAATCCTCACTTATGAAAGAGGTTTACAAAGTGCCCAGGAGCCACACTGGGTTTTTGGAAAAATGAAGATGGATGGGACCAGGTGTCTACAGTCAAGGCCCCTCAGCATGGTTGGGAAGCAAAGACTTGTCCATGACAAAACAGTATAAAAGAACGTGGGGGCTTGTAGACAGGACTCTAAAATGCTGCTGGCATCCAGGGTAAGGATTGGGCACATGAAGCCAGGCCACTGCCAGGAAGGAAAGCATTCGAGTGGGGAGGAGGGTGCTTCAGAAGAGAGGCTGCTGCACTGTGGCGGTTGGTGAGTTCGAGCTCCTTTATCTGTTTGATGGACAGGAATGGCTTCGAACGTGGCACCTGAGCCTTTTTACTCATATACTGATCCCTTGGTTTTTGGCTTGAATTCGCTTTTGTCTGCTCCATCAAGGAATTCAAAGAGATGGCCAGGCCTGGCCACGTATCTTCCACCTGGATTTCCCTACATGAGAGTCAGGTTTCTGCGCCTCTCCTCCACCAGCTGCTGTGAACCCGCACAGTGAAAGGAAGAAGTAAACTCATGAAGGACCGGAACGGAGTTTACTAGAGTTTAAGTAATCAAGTGAGCAGACTCACCACTACTTAAAAAGCAAACAACCTAATTCAACAAAACCTGGTTATTTTCATATTGTCATCAAAGCCTCAGGCTGCAAAGTCCCGTTTCCCCAGGAATCCTTTCCCTTAGCACCGTCAAGAGGTCGGTGAGGTACACAGTGGAGAGTGATTCAAAGTCTTAGTCCATCTCCTATTGTCCTGATTTTTCAGGGCAAGAGGCCCAGAGGGGGTAGTTATTAAAACACTCACTGACTGTTCCAGAACTCCTTCCACCCTAGAAGAGTCACGTATTTTCAAGTGTCTTTGTCAGTAAATTGCAACACTATGGCACAAAAGGTTAACGGCCATACCTAGTCATAAACCGAACCTACTCTAAGGAGCTATGTTTTTCCCTGTGGGGTCTGGAACGCTGCCTGGTGGTGTCAGACCACACACGTTATGCAGGAGAAACACCCCCAGACACCCAACGTGCAGCTGGGGGATTCCCCACCGAGCATGATTTACGTCTCAAAGAGGAATGCTCTCTCCCAGTCTTGGCTTCCCATTCTCTCCTTCCCCACCTTACACGCACCTGCCTGTGTGCGCGCACCTCCCCTTTATCTATCTTCCTCTCTCCTTCATTTTCTTCCATTTTTTTCCCCTCTTAAATTAAGATCCTTTGGTGTTAAACTGCTTTTCTGCAATTACTCTCAGAAAAATTTCGACCTTCCGTTTCACCACTACTGCTATGCTGTGGTCTACCGCGAGTGTATCAGCGCGGGTGTTGTTCTGTTTACTTTCTGCATCGTAAAAGGAGCTTCACAAGACTGCTGGGAAGTGAAAAGCCTGCCCCAAACCACTGACTACTTTCAGATAAATCATTGAGGACAGTCCATTCCTGGGCTATTTGCATGGAGATCATCTCAGGACACCAAAATACACTGGTTTTCTTTGAAAAGTCCCTTCCACGTGAACTCTGAGCAGTGGAGTAAGAAGCCTGGTTGAAGCTGATGACAGCTTTGTGAGCCAGAGGGTGTAGCAGAGACCCTCTAGGAACCGTGTAGTGTCCGCCCTGCTCTCTGTCTGAAGGAAAGGAGCATGGGATTTGGAGGAGCACTGCACTGGGAACAGGTTGCCTACTTCTCATCTGAGCTCCGCTATCCACCGCGGGTATGAGAGTCTGGGTGAGTCATTGACCCTCTGAGTCTCAGTTTGCTCCTTTGAAAGTAACCACTCATGTTCTTCCCTGCTCTAGTCTTCTATGTCTTACGGGAAGAAAATGAGAAAGGTCTGAGGGCCCTTCTGATGAGGGCACTCTCAAGAGGCTGCTGGTTGAGGCAGACAAGGTGACTCCCATAGAAAAGAACCCCACTCTGCTCACCACTCCAGTCTTCACCCCAGGTCTGTCTTCTCCTAGGTTGTTGCTCCCTGAAGACAGCTGCCTTAAGGTGTGTGTGGAAAGAGAAGACCACGAAACAGATAGGTAAAGGGAAGCTGTGAGATCCCATGTTTCCAATACTGGTTCATTTGCCCTAGAAATCAGCCCTGCGAACTGGTAATTTAAAAAGTGGTGGGTAAATTGTGCCCCAAGTTTTAAACTTCCACCTTAACGGAAGCCAGGCTGATAAAACCAACCTTAACGTGGCCACTTAACCCACCAAAGTGCAACCGGCCTTCAAAGCAAGGATTGAAGAGTCTCTTACACCCAGAAAATCATTGAAATCATTCATTTTCACAGGCACAGGTGTCACCGCTTCTATTTTAAAGAGAATGAAATTGAAGAAGGAGGGTAGAAAAATGCAGTAAGTCATTGAACAAATCAGTGCTAAGGCGAGTAAGCCACATTTTCGACACCTAGTTTGGGGCTGTGATTTATGTGGGGTAAGCTCTTGGCTACTTAGAACCCTTGCTGAATTTGATTCCAAGTTCTTGAAACCCCTGAGCCAGCTAAATCACCGGACTGTTCAGATGGGAGTAGTCTTTAGAAAATTCTCTCAGCCATTTCGTTTTGATCCCAGCAGGAGATGTAACCCTGAGACTGAAATAAATGAGAAATAACGAAGGACTAGGAGATATTTCTTGGCCTTTTGTAGTGTTTAATTCAGTTTAACATTTAGTTTTGGCTGAGGGCCCCCCCCCGCCCCACTCCACCACCTTAATTTCCCTAATTCAGTTTGTTCATCCCCAGTTGCTACAGGAGCCAAAAGTTCAGATGTTGATGAAAGCTATGCCAAGCTCCTCCATTAGAGAGTCAGGGTACTTGAGAGCCATTTATCCCTTGCTGGGTTTGGCTTGAGTTGAGAAACACCACCAGAAGATCCTTTATCATGGGTTTTTATCTCTTGGGCTTATAGCCAAATATATGCAAAGTCATGGAAAAAAATATTTTTTGGAGTTTTCAAATGGTTTCGAGCTGGAAAGCACAGGTTTGAGATATCTGGAGTCTGAACTTGAATTTAGCCATTAATTTCCTATTATTTTTAGTTGAATAACTAGATGGAAACACTAAGGGTTGGAAATACCAACTGCAAATGAGAAAGCTGTGAAATGACCTAATAATATTTTCAAGTGTGGAGGCGGATGAGCAGCTGAGGCCAGAATGGCTCCACTGAGCCCCAACGATGATGTGAAAATAAGAAAAACGCAGCCAGAGAAATATTTAGCTATAAAGATGGGATTCAGAACTGTGCAGGTTGGAAACACCCAGCAATGATGATGGAGGAACATTCTGGAATCTCTCCTCCACCCTAGGTCTTTGAAAAATCAGAGATTTTCTTCATAAGTACCAGTAGATAAGTCAACAACAAGAAATAGATACGTGAACAAAAAGAAATTCTTCTTTTGTTGGCTACCTTCTCAGAGTATGAAGGTGCGAAAACCCTAGAATTTCAGGGAAATTCTCACATGTTCACATTTCAGAGAGCTCGCCCAGCAGGCTCTGACATTTCTTCTCTCCTCCAATCCTGATACTCAGGAAGTGTGCATGATGGGAACACCACTCAGGTGGAGTAGTTTCCTACCTCTTGGGTGAGTGAAAGAATGGCGTCAAAGAAACAAAACCACATTCGCTTCCACTGTGAAAAAGAGATGTCTTGTCAAAGCCTCCCCTCATATTCTGTAAGGCCCTGAAAAAATGCCCTATGTAGCTCACCAAGTAAGCTTGCTCTACTTAAAAGGTGGGCTCTACTTCAGAACACAAGAATGAACAACACTGTGGTAAGAGGTTCGGGGTTCCAAAAAGGAACCTGTCTCTACCCACTCAAGAGGTGATTTTCCCCAGAAGCTTGCTGTTATCCCAGGACTGTAATTATAACATAAGAGAATAATTTGGTCTCTAGTAAGAACACAACTACTTGGAGGAAAGTAACCAATTGAGCTTTCGTTTGAGGGAATCCGCCCCCCAATTTCTCTGGGAAAGAGTTTGATGAAGGGGTGGGGGTGGGGAGCAAGTATGAGAATGACAGAGGAGAGGAGAAGGGGCCACTAGGAGAGGGGGTTGGTGCAGAAAGGGGAGGCTGGAAGTTGAAGACGAACGATATCTGGCACAAAGGCAGAGGGGTGGAGACAGGTCCTCCTTGGGGAAAGAGGAGGGGATGGAGGCCCCGTGGCGAATTGCAGAGCGAGACAGAGGACGGCGTCGTGGGTCTGGACTTCCTATGAACGCCATTATTGAGCTTACACGCTCGGTCTGCAGTTGGCCGAGGCTAATGAGGTGCTCTGGGTGGCCGCTTTTACCATCCATGTTGGCCCCCGCCTCGGTCCTAAGGCCCATCTTCCCGCCTCAGTGCCAACTGTTGGGAACTGCCCAGGAGAAGCGACGGGGAAGTCCACGCGGGCCTCCTTCTCCCAGCCCCTCGGTGGCGGTAAGGAAACACAAAGGGACGAAATCGTTCTTTCACGGACTGTGCTAAAAGGCAGCCTCAGTAACTAGCAGGCTGGCTGAGAACAGGACTTCGGTCAAGGCCTCCTCCAGCTCAAAGCTTTCTCTGCACTGCCATCATTACTGGAGCCAGCCGCTCTCTGGCAAGTCAGAGAACTCTAGTCCAGGCCCCGTGTTAATGAGTCCTGCTGCCCGACAAAGAACGCTCTACTGCCGAAAGCCAAGACTTGGTATACTACCACTCCGGTTCTGGATCAGCGCCCTCGCCTAGGGGTATGTTAGTTCATGATCTCTAAAGAGTTCAATTTTGCACAATTACACACAGAAGACAAAACAAGGCGTGTGCGTGTGCGTGCGCGCGCGTGTGTGGGTGTGTTTGCAGTGACATATTCGAGCTCATCCATATGACACGCTCATGCTGCTTTCTTTCCTGAACTTCCCCCCAATTATCCACCTGAACCCCATGCCCAAGAGGCAGAAGTCCTGGGTTTTTGGCAGGGCGGAGAAAAAAGCCCACAAAGCCCACAAATGGCGGTAGACACTGTCCGTTACCCTCGGAGTCCAACTCCCATTACCAAGATCCCTTTGTCTTAGTGCACAGTAGAAGTCAGAGGAGCGCTCTTGGAGGAAAAGATGTTTTGACCAAACAGGCCCCTTGGCTTCTCTTCCACTCGCCACTCCTTGCTGGAGCCACTTGGGGCCGGCAGCTTTGCCTATGCACACACACCTCCCACTAGAAAACAACCTCGCCCCCTGGTCAATTTCCTTGGGTCCCAGCAGCCCTGGACCTCCTCGGAAGAAAGCCCGACGCCACCTTTTGGCCCGGAAAGCCTGCTGTCCTGGGGACCGAGGTGGGCGCTTTGCTCCTAAGGCCCCAAGGATTGGAGACTTTCTGTCAACACGTGGGCCCTACTTGCGGCTGCCGGAATATTTTAGTCTGCAGCACAATACTGTGCACTGACCTTAAAGGATGTTTTTTACATGAATTTTTTAGTAGGAAACATAAATAAATAACAGAAAGGCACAGTGCAGTCATTCTTTGAGGAAACCAAGTGGAACTCATTAATCATGGAGAACAGGGCTCTGCCTACAGAACCCAGGGATGGAATTAACCCCTGTACCACAGCTGCCACAGCTCTGGTGAGCTGCCACTTACAGTCAGGCCACATTCGCCACAAATTGACAGTTTAAAAAAAAAAAAAAAGTCCCTGCAATTAAAATTCTCTTCAGCTAAAACTATATAAAGTCTTCTCTTACAAGCGCTCCACCCACTCCAGGAGAGAGAGATAGCCCCAGAGATTACGTGGCCTGTGGCGATGTGGGAGGGGATAGAATCCAGGATGTCCACTAGTTTGTGACTCTCTCAAATGGGGACAGGTTCACTGCAAAAGGTTAACCTCAGCCACTTGAAGCATCTGATAAAATGAAACGAGGAACACCATTTGACCGACTCGTTCTATCGCAGAGAAACATGTGCGCAAAGATGCAGCCTCAAAGATGTTCATTGCAGTATTGTTTATAACAGAAAAAAAAAAGCGGAATTAAATGCAACCTGAATGCCCACCAGTAGGGGAGCAGTTAATAAACTAGGGTACAATATGGAATGCGATGCAAGAGCTAAACACAATGGGGTAATCTGGCAGTGGGTACTGCCAAGATTTTGTGAAACGAAAAGGAGAAAGTTGTCCGACAACGGAGCAAATGTTGTGATACCATTTATGCAAACAAAACCGAATCCAACCAAACAGATCACATAACCGGACACAGACATACAGGTTTGTAAAGGTCTAAAACAAGGCCTGGAAATATATACCTCAAGCTGTTTCTCGTGATTACTCTCTTTGGGGAAGAGAGTGGGACTGGTTAGCAATGAAATGGACTTCTGCTTCTTCTGTATTACGTACACATTTCCAGGATGTCGTTGTGTATAACTTGTAAGTTAAAAAAAAAAAAAAAAAGCGAGAGAAACATCCAGCCAGTTATTATCCTAAAATTTCCCCCAACAACCTCTTTCAGGATCACTGACCACTCTGGTCCTAAGCCTCCAGAACAAGACGTTTGCCCCCTTCCGCCAGGGTGATGCTAGAATGTCAGTTGCTGATTTTTCAAACAGCCTTTCCTATTTCTTGGTGCAGTGCCTGTGGGCATTTAGTCTTTTTGGGCTCTTGGAGGTTGGTGACGGCAAAGCCTAAGGACAATTAGAGTAGAATGATTCTGGGTCTTCTGCCCACTGGGCTGTGGGGGGAAGGAGGAATGGTTTCTGCTGGCTGCCTGCAAGCACCTAGATTCTCCATTGAGCCACACTATGCTAAAAGGGGTTTTGTTCCTTGGCCATTCTTCACATCTTGCGTCTCTACTGCGCTTAGGTCTGGGGCCAAACGGACTCCTCCACACGGTTACTGCAAGTGTATTCTGGCTGAGGCATGTGGCCTGACGCCTTTTGAGGGTGTAGGTTCCTGATTATATCTAACCTCTAGACATACTCCAGTGCACCTGATCTATGTCAGGCTTAATTAAGTCGCACACTATTCTTAGATTTTAATTTATTTACATAAGGCGATTCTTTGCTGACTCTAAGACCATCAGCTGGTGTTCCTCTCTCCCCTCTTTTTTCTCTGGTTGGATTGGTTTTGTGTTTTCTTTGGGCCATCACCAAAGGGGACGAAAGGCAAAGGACAGCTGGCAGAGCCCCAGTGATGTGCACAATTAAAGAGCGAAAGCAAGCCGCACCTACACCTTGGCTCAGATGTGTAGCCCACAACATGGACAAACCACAACTTAAAAATGAAGCTCTTTTCACCAAAGATTACAGAAAGGCCACAATGTTTGTGCAAAACAACTGCAAAGTCAGTGAAGAGGGGTGATGGACGCAGACGCCGTGCCGCAGCAGATCGGCTGGGCTTGGGTTATCTGGGCTGGGAGGGTGGTGTCTTGCTTCAACAGCAAGAACACACATTTAAACCATCATAAAGGGCCAGGTGGGAGCCAAGGAAGACACACGGGGCCTTGACATCTGGTATTTATGATCCATGGAAACACAATGTCTGTAACATTTATGCTTGGGCTCGTTCTGAAATACCACACTGATAACAGTGCTGCACTTGATGCCTAAGATTAGAGTCCTAACAGTCGTTGCCCTTTTGGGGAAGAGAGAATGCTTCTAGAATTAGCCCTGGGACTAGAACCAAAGCAGGAAGAGCAACGATGAAATTCTCAACCATGGCTCTAAAAACAGGAACGCTAATGAAGCATAAGTGATGGCTGGTTTAATTTAGTCTGGCAAATTTGGCCCCAGGCCAGCTCAGGGAAGTGTTGACTGAGCCTGGGTATTTGCCTGAAATAAATACTTTTGAGAGGCTTTCATTTTATCCTTTACTAATGGGAACAAATGGCTTTAAGGAAAGCCAAAGATCATTTACACAAAATGGGTAATTATACTTGTCATTAGAGGCACAATGCTCTCATCATGGACATTCTACTCTATTCTCTGGCATAGGACAGACAGTGACATCTATACTGAGCCATCTGTACTAACAGAGTTTCCTGTAGGATCTGAAAACCAAAATCCTATTTCCTTTTAGCACCCCTTAGACAGGTTTTACGGATGTAAAAAGTATTCCTTCCTGGATCTGGGTTTAGAGGGGAAAAGTAGGACTCTGGTGGAAATAGGCTCTCTGGACAGTCCCTTTTCTTAGAACCTTTAAGGATGGTTCTTGGACCCCTGAGGAAGTCTCCTGGGCTGATGGAATGCTCTTAATACACCCCAGGAATAGGGGGTGGTGGAAAATCCTTCCCCAACTTCTTCTTGACCACCATTTCACTGCCACGTACTGCCTACGTTTCCCCGCCAATCCCCCACTGATAGAAATATTTTATGTATTTGATATAACTGATCACTAATGACCCAAACGGGAGAACCAAAGAAAAATATGTGTCCACAAGATCTGGCTTTTAGGGTAAGTTTCCCCAAGCCTCTCTCGAAGTTTTTATGGAATATTCCTTTTATAAACTTCTCTAGCTGGACAGTTCCAGGTACATAGTCATCGTAGAATTATCTTCATTACTTGCTCCAAAATGAAGTCTGGAATATTTTGGAGCCTTGAACATGCCATAAGTTCCCATTTTGTCTGGGAAAGTGCTCATAAAGAGATCAATGTCCCCATGGAAGAAATGATTTGGTAGGCGAGGGGCATCATGTCGCCGCTTCTTCTCCAAAGGAAGCTATCTGTCTCTGTAGAGCCAAGTACATGATTCAACTCCACTGGTCCCATTCCCCCTGGGGCCCCATGAAAGGCAGAGTCCAATCTCCAGGGATTTGCCATCAAGAGAAATTTTGTGGAATCACACTGAGCAATTTAGCACTTAGCAACTTTTGCAAAATCCCACACCAATCATAAAAGTTGGCTCAGCTGCACAAATTGGATAAAACTCCTAACAAGCAGTAATAAAAATAAAAGAAGAAAAAACTGGCATCCAGCCTCAAGGAGAAAACCCACCTACCTCCCACAGCAATGCCCTGTAGCTCAGAAGGCAGTGGTCAAACTTTGGAAACATCAATTTGTTCAAAGCCTACATTTCAACTTTGTTCTCATAGGCAAACAGGAAAAAAAACCCCAGATGTTTGTATAAAAATATCATCATTTTATTACATTCCACACAATACATTTTCAAATAGTTTCCAATGTCCACAAGTTATTTAGACACACAGGCAACTGAGCAATGCAAGAGATGTCACAGTTATAGGAAGAGGGATAAGAATAGGAAGTAAAAATCTTTAAGTTTTCTTGTTTTGTTGTTTTTCTTTGGTAATTATCGATTATTTTAGGTGTTTGCTTGCCTGCTATTTTTAGTTTAAAGACAAGATCTTTTTAAAGATGGGGTATCAACGTCAGAAATATTACTGGATTTCCTATCCTATTCTGGCTTTAATCCCAAAACTGTGGGGTGAGGGAAAAGACAATTTCACTTTATTTTCAGGGTCCTGTTTTGTCAATGGCAATGCTATAATTTTTTTTTCTTTTTTCTGCCTTCACCAGCAATTAGGGGAGAGCAATTGTTAGAATAATATCAAGGAAGGGATTTTTTTTTTTTTAAACCCCAGAGATAAGGGTTGCCCTCCTGGAGCTGTTAATATGAAACCTCTACTAAGGCAAAAACTTTACCAGCCCGAGCTAGACCTTCAATTCTTCATTCATTCATTCATTCATTTATATTTTAGTAGTTGCTATCACCTTTTTGTCTTCTGAGAAGCAACTCTAAACACATGCATGCATGCATTCACCTGTCCAGTCTATTTTTCTTAGAAGAGAGTGATCCTTCCCTCCCTCCATGAAATACAGAATTTTGCTTTTTTAGAAAGCTGCAAAGCATGATTTTATAGAACAGCTGCTCTTTTAGCATAGTACCTAGATAATACTATGAAAGTTGCTGGGCCAGAGGGGGAGAGAGAGAGAGAGAGAAGGAGAAAGTGTGACATCCCCAGCTGAAGTTCATCATGGGATTCACAAAGATTTGAGCAGTCTCATATTCTCAACTATGGCATGTACATAAAGATGATGCCACATGGGGCACCAGATAAAGACACAGCAAATGCACAAAGTTGTTGTCATCTTCTTGTAAAGAAGGGAAATCCTCAAGGGTAGATAGTAAGTAACTCAGACAGTTGATACACTGGCTGGATTTTCCAGGTGTAATTTCCCGACACCATACCTCCACGGGGTGCCTACGGGGATGTCAATCATTTCGAGGGAATGCCTGGCCCCAAATGCACAGCTGGATGTGGACACCTGAGATAAAAAGCCCGTAGTGACTGGCATGGAATTCATCACACGGTATGTTGGGCTTGTGCCCCTCCTCCCTCTCGCAGCTTTGTTTTCCATCTTCAGCTGGGGTAGGACACTTGAAATCTCAAGGTAGCTCATGCTCTAGCCTTTCATCTTTTCTTTTCTTGGCAGAGCTTCTGTGGTTGAGCCAGAGTAGCTCTTTGAAATAGAATAAGAGTGGGAGAGCACCTTTCTTTCAGAAGGATGAAACAAACCAGATGCGAAAGTGAGCGTGTGTTGGAGGGACCTGCGAATATATTCTGAAAGAATGCTAAAAGTCTCTCTCTCCCAAGCAGCCAAAAAAAAAAAAATAATAATATTTTGTTCTCAGAAGGTACCTGGAGGCTTTCAGCCCAGGCAACCATCTTTGGAGAGAATCTCACACTTCCTTGGTGGATTCCTAGCAGGAAGCAGAGAAATCAACACCCCCAAGGCTGAGCCCCAAGTCACTGAGTGTCTCGTTAAAATATGCATTTTCTATCAATGAAATTGACTTCATTATTGAATCTATCCTTTGTACAATATCATTAGGCAATTTATCTCTAACATCCCTCTCCCTGCGTTGCTTAGAGAGGACACACGGGCAGCAACAGATTTATCTTCATTATACCCTCTCCTGATGCAGCAACATCTGGAAATGCCAGGCCAGCCTAAGAAGGTGTATTTGCCAGATGCTACGAATGCTTTAAGGGGTAGCATTTTAAGGGTTGGCAGTTGACATTTTAAAAAAATGGTTACTTCTGAATAGCCTCAGAATATTTAAATAAGTCAGGTGAACAGTCTTATGTTTTAGTGGCTATAGATTCAGGCACACATTAACACCACGAAAGGAAACGATCCCTTTCCCCCCATATTTTACAAATGCTATTACAATGACCAACAGAATACCAAAGATTACAATTTTTAAGCTTCTTACTCCATCCCAAGTCGGGCACAGTAAACCCCCCAAGTGAGGAGACTTTGAAAAGACCACATTCAGTCCTCCCTGCTCCTCCCTTCTCTCCTCCACCTCTCGCTCCCACCTTAAACAGGCTACTGCTTTTCCTAAGCCAGTCTCAGACTTGTTATTCTTTATGACGTATTCCAAGATTGGACTTAACTGATAAAAGCTACACATTCATTACGAGCTTCCCTTTCATAAGGCAACACGAGACAGATTTGCTTCAGGGCCGGAAGTAGAGATGATTCTGCACGCACCCAATGGCTGCCATCTTGCTACTTCCAAGACTCCAGGAGACATGACAAGGGGTCATGTCTGAGTGCGCTGGGGGAACTTTCCTCTTGGGTCAGGTGGATCGGGAATGGGATAGGGATGGGAGGGGCCACATTTCATTTCATGAGGCCTCGAGTTTTTTTGGGTACCTGGAGATGACAGTGGTAGCCAACAGAAACCCAGCCAGAGCTAGATAAGGCAACAAAAAGCTTCAATCTCTTCTCCAAGTAAACAAAACTAGTACAGCATATTATTTTTTTTGGAGAATGTACCCCCGGAGAAGTAACACAAGGGTTAAAGGGGGTCCTCTCTCAACACATCCACACACACTACCCCCCACCCCCACAATGAACCAGTCTCTCTCTCACGTCCACACACACACACACACACACACATACACACACACCCGACACAGAGCGATTCACACGCACATGTATATACTATGTACAAACACACAGATCCAGGTTTCCTCTCCGGTCTCCTGGCAGACTGCCCACCGGGAGGAGGTATGGGATAAGGCAAAGGGAAGAAACAGGGAACCAGTCTCTGAAAGAAAACCAGCTGAGCCTTCAGTTGTGAAGTGCTGGGGGGCGTATCTCTTCTCATATTCCAAGATGCAGCATTAGAGGTGGGGGTGGTTGGTTTGGAATCAACAAAGGATAAAAACAAACCAAAAGAGAGAGAACCCAAGGACAATGGTCAGGATGAATAAAAGCACACAGGGTTTGGGCCCCCGGGGGGAGAGAGAGAGAGAGAGGAGAGACAGACAGAGATGTCTTGAGAGTCCACACAGAGACTAGGCGAGGAGAAAAAAGTGCAAAATCGAGGCAACGTGTTGGTAGTCTTTCTCGTTTGTTTTGGGTGCCGTCCTTGGCTTCGGCCCTCAGCAGTGCGAGCCGCGGTCTTGCTCTAGTTTAATGGTTAGGGTGGGCTCCACCGCCAGAGGGGCCCCGTTGGTGTAGTGGGAGGTTTTGTAGGTGATGGAGTGATCGGTCTTCTTGGCCGCATAGCGGAACCGGTGGTAGTGGAGCACCAGGGCCAGCGCGACGGAGACGAGCACCAGCACGGCGCCCCCGGCGGCCATTACGTAATACCAGTAGGCTGGGATGGGCTGCACGGGCACCGTGTCCACTGTGGGCTCGGTCCCTGGTAGGAGGGTGCCCCCTGGTGGAGAGACACAGAAGAGTGTTGCTAGGCTGAGAGCATGCAGACTACTCCAAAAATTAATTAAAAAAAAAGAAAAAGGAAAACACATACATGCTTTGGAGCGGATAGGGAAGGGGCTGGGGAATAAGAAGGTACTGAGTACTTCGCTCGTGACAAGCACTGTTAAACGACTGACGTCATTTCCTACTCGCAACCTGATGAGATAGGCACTGTCGGGCCCATTTCACAGATGGAGGTCTAAACAGAGGCTCAGAGAGGTTAAGTGACGGGGGTTATACAGCAAGTGATGGTAAATATGGGATTCAACCAAGAGCTGTATGATTACAAGGCTCTTTCCTTCTTTCTGTTAAACCGCAGTTACCCTACCGTAGACAGAAGCGTCATAATTCACACGCGTACGGACACTCACGGATGTGCACAAGCAAGTAAATGATGCTGGAACGACTTCCGGGATTCGGGCAGGCTGATTCTCGGAAGGGGTGGAAATACAGTATTTGGTCCGGTTGGCCAGCATTCGTAAACAAATGTATTAATTAGGCTGGCTAGACTTAAAGGTGAATTCCACTTTGGCTTGCCAAGGCTTCCATGCCCATCGAAATCAGCCTGGTCTTGTCTAGACAGGCCAGTTATCACTGTCAAGCCATGACTAACGCATCTTCATTTTTTTTTTTTTTTTAATTGGATGGAGGATTTCGAAAGCTGATTGGAAAGACGTTGCAACAGAAAAAAAAAATGTGGGCACACATGATATGGGTATGTTAAGAGAGAGAGTGAGTAAGTGAGAGCCAAGGGAGGGAGATCATTCTTAATCTCAGAAAAGACAGAGGAGGGAAAGAGAAGCTAGCAGAGGATTTCGAAGGCAACCACATTCGCTGGCCAGCCTCTGGTTGCCATGGAGATGATATAGCAGATTTAAGCCCAGGGAAACTCTGGGGAAAGACTGGCCGGAGTCCCACTTGATGCAAAACCGTGCTACAACTTGATTCTCCCGAAGATTTACATCAGATGAGAATCTGGCCCAGAATGGGACTAGGAGCTTTGGAGCTTGCCAAAACCAGACATGATCTTTACTTCTGAAAAATGATGTATGCTTAACCTATGAAAGCTTCCATCCCTAGCTGCTTCCATCAAGTGGTGGTGGCCAGAAAGACCCATCCTCTCTGTCCCTGGGGTCCCCCAGGGGGACGCACGGCTGGGAGGGGCCGCTTCCTTCTTCATCCATCCTTGGTCCTACACTGTGGGTGCATCTCTACTCAAGATGTAGCCAGGGTGCATTTAGATTTTCATGCCCCCCCTGCCCCCCCCACCCCCACGAGGCTTGGAGACCCTCAAGTGGAAGAAGTCCCTCTCCTGTTGATGTCTCCCTCAGGGGATGGACAAAGAAAGCGCTCCACAAATGCTCTTGACTGAAGGGCTTCTGAGGTGAAGCCTCCTATCTGTGGGTCAGTGTTGGCCAACTCCTCAGCCTGAACACCACAACGCCTCTCTTTGATTTGGGGGAATAGCTGGGGGGTGGGTCAGACCTTCTGATGTGTCTCAGAAGTGGAAGCAAAATGAGAGCATTTTGCTGGAACTATCTTCTAGAGCCTGTCCACCTGCCCAGCCTTTAATCACTGGTTCCTCTAGTTTTAGGGATCCCCTTCTGCTAAAGTGCAGGGTTTGTTGGTGCCTCTCGGGCCACCAGGAGGGTGCAGTATCGGAAGAGCTTTGACAAGGATGTGTCACACAGCATATACACTGGCAGCCACATCCAGAGCCCCACCGTCCCCGTTCTACCTCGTCCCCTTCGTTATCACCTCCTCTATTTTCCTTTATTCCCAAATCACTTCTGTCTTTTAATAATTTCATTTCTGTAGCTGAGAAAGCTCTTTATCTCCCTCTCCCCCTTCTGCCTCCCCTCCCTTTCCCTCTCTCTCTCCCTCTCTGTCAATCTTTGTGACCATATTGAAAATTACGCGTAGAAACGGAAAGAGAAAGCAAAGCGCTGAAAACAGCTCCTTGAAAATGGCCAGCTTTTGAGTCACAGTGAACTGGTGGCAACTCATTATTCAGGTCACTAAGAGTATCTGCTGCCTGGCAACCACCCTGCCGTTGGATTTTCATGTGGGCTCAGAAGAATGCACGAGAAACAACAAAGTGCATGGGGACGGGCTGAAGTTCCCCAGTGCCAACCCCCTCTTCCCAAAGGGCATCCTTGGGTTTGCTTCTGATTTCGATTTGGTGCCACAGTGAGAGCCCTCCTCTAATGAGAAGAAAGGAAGGTGATACATCCACAGGGATTCACTCCCCACCTGAAGCACCTGATCATACACCACAAAGGGAGCAGCACAAATTTTTGTCAAGCCAAAAATGGCCACAACTGCTCACATTCCCTCCAAACCACATAGTTTCAGTTCAAAGGCTTGCTTTCCTTCAGTCAAAATGCTGGTTTTCAACATTAAATAACCCCCCCCCCCCCCCAGGGCTCAGAGTGCTAGGGCTGGGCCTCAGTGCTACTTCTGAAGTGTTTCTTGTGATAGAGACAACATTGGGCCACGGCGGGGAGGATGTCAGGGCCCAGAAGAAGGGGAGATCGCAATACACGGGTTACACGTTCAGAGTCACAGTGAGACCCCTGGTCTCAGAGTTCTGTTCCGCTTTGGAAGACACACTCCACTTTAGGTATGAGACCCCTTCCCCTTTCCTACCAATGCTCCCCTCCCCCAAGTTATCAACATGAAGAAAATTTTCGTGACAAAAGCCATCTTATGGACAGTGAAGGACAGTACGTCAGCTCCTCAAACATTTTCCTTGGACATTTGTTTTGAGAAATGAGGAAGCATGCTATGTGAGTTTGTGCTTTTAATATGAAGGGAGTTAGAAAAGAGAGGATCCACCTACGAATTCTTCTCTCCTCCCCCCACAGGCAATTTTGGGTGACGCACAGTTGGGGCCAGAGTTTCTCAGAACATTCTCCAGCTAAAGAGACTTAACTCGCACAGACAGGTGGATTGCTGGTTTGGAATCTGGCTTTGTGGCAGCCTTCAGGGGCTATATACTAAGGCTCTGGTTTGCCAGACAGAGAAAAGAAAGGTGATAGATCAACAGGGGTTACATGCCCTTCCAAAGAGCCTTCCCAGACAATAGCAGCAATCCAATGGATGTCAGAAGGATGGATGGATGGATGGATGGATGGATGAACAAATGGATGAGAGAATGTATTTGAAACAACATCCAGAGTCCCTGGAAAACATTGACGACCCACTGGTACTTCACATAACAGTTATTCTTGGAAAGTGCTAGCAATTTTGCTGGCTCATATTGTGCCTCTTAGGTGAAGTTGCACAAAAGGTACCCCCTTCAGATAGATGTCACCTGCACCAGGTGCCCAGGTTTGTGAGTGCCTCTGTTTTGGCCCCACTTATCCCCTCAGTCATATGGGGTGGCTGGGCCATTGCTTTGTAACAAAGGAGCCTGGGCTGGTTCCCCGATATGGGAGAAAGAGGGTGGGTAAGACCTCAGCCTTGTCTAGAGCTAGCAATGTGCTGGACTGGAATGTTCCTTTTGATTGCAGTAACGTCTATCACTTATTCACATCCCTCCTCCCCCCCTTTTTTTACCCAATTGGAAAATGCCTTCAACTCTTGAACTATTTTTCTTTAATTACCATCCTCTAATTCTCCACAAAGTTTTCTCATTGTGTGAGATAATGAGAAACAGATATTTAAATAGTCAATAATTTCAAGTGTATTTGCAAGGTTGAGCAGGCTTCCATCTGTAAAAGTTCTGGGCCCCCTGGAGAAAGGGGCAATGCAAAGGCATAAGAATTTGAATTCTGGCAAACCATAAATTCTAAGAAGCCATGCATAGGAGGAGACTGAGGGAAAAGAAGACACCCAGGTAGTGCTCCTTCCATTCCTCTCGTGCACACAGGGTCACTGAATTAATAAACCCCTGGGAAATGTGGCCATAACAACAGCTACAAAGAGCGGTCACTTTCCATGGGAAGGGTATTGGGCGACAGGCTTCGCACGAATCACCTTGTTTTCTCCTCATGACCCTCGGACAGGAGACCCGAGAATCTGAGAGGATGAGTGATTTCCTCCTGGTTTTACCTGGAGGAACATCGAGGAAGAGGGCAGCGCAGCACAAAGCAAAACCCTAGTGATGGCTTGGAGCCCTCAGGAAGCCGTTGGAAAGTAGCAGCGTCAGGACCAGAAGCACGTGCACCCAATCCCCAGCCTGTGCCAGGGCCCCGGGGTCGGATGACCGCTCTGGCCCGCTGCCCAGTTTTGTCCATTCTGGAACACAGCCACCCTCTTCACATATTGCTTACGGCTGCTTCTGTGCTACAGCGGCAGAGCTGAGTACTTGCGACCCAGAGTCTTATAAAGCCCGACATGTTCTCTGTCCTTTTCCAGAAGAAGCGTGCAGACCCCCGTTCTAACCAAGCTGGGATGGGACAGGAAGTCACCCTCTCTCTTTCTGCCTCCAGCCTCCATCTGAACCTGTCTGAGGACCAGGACCATCCCGGTCAAGTTCTCTCTGAACCACTGTATAGAGAAAGCACGTCCTACAGCCAAGTTTACCCCATGTCCTCTGGACCTGGAGGAGTCACCCAGGTTTCCAAAAGAAATGCTCTGAAAGACCCCGGTGCCGGGCGGGCCATCTCTCCCAGAGGAAGGGATCAAGGCTCGCTGCAAGTAAGAGGTGGCCTCGCTGTGGGGAGACTTGGCCTGTCGGCCGCGTCCTGGCTGCACAGCTTGGAAATGAGGTGCAGGTGAAGGAGTATTTCAGACAAAAAGGCTTGTTGAATTTGTGAGATTAGACAAACAAACGAAAAAGGTTGGCGCCTCTGGAGAAGTTTACGAAAGACAGTAGACGAACGCGGCCACGTCCCCTGGCCTGTTTGGAAGAAGATTGTAAAAGTACAACATCTCCCTGAGAAATGACTCTTTAATTGGCCTTACAAGCAGTGTCCAGAGGGGCCTTGGAAGGGTGCCACTAGGCTCGCAGAAGCTGCACTGATCCCCCACATCTATCCCAAGTGCCTCTGAATTCAGAGCTGTGGCTGGCTGGAGTTTCGGACACTTCTCTCTGGTGGCACTCTCTTCCTGGAGAGAGGAGGCGTCGGTGAAAAAAATGTCCTTCTCCCCTTAGAGAAACTGACGCTGGCAGCTGTTTAGATGAATGGCGAGCTTGCGAGGAGGGGCGCGTCGGGCCTCTGTGACGGGGGAGGCAGCTTGCACAAGCAAACCTCACAAAGAATGCCTCAGTGTCCCCTTAGGCAAGCTGTGGCAGCCAAGCAGTTATGCGGTTTGCGCACATCTGATCTCCATGCTTCCTTGCTCAGCAACACCTAGCCTCAATCCGGCAGCTGGAGACGTAAGGGGAGGGGGGCCAAGGAGAAGGAATTGCACACCACAGCCGCCTTTCCGGAACCCTGGCAGGGCGTAGGAATGCTTCTCTGCCTTTCAGCCACGTAACCCTCACCGCCTCTTGGAAGTGCTTCTAGGAGAAAAGAGCTCAAGGGGAAGCCAAGGAGAGAGGACACTGGGGGGGGGGCAACCCCAGGTCCTGTGCCCTGGGATTGGGGGACGCTGCACTGATGGGCAATGCCTCTGGGAGACGGCCAGTGGGGAATAAGGGGGGGGTGGATAAAAAGGGAGAGGTGGTGGGAATTGGTCCAAATTGGTTTGGACCAGCTGGCACCAAACAAACAGAACTTAAAACGTGAGGCACACCCCGGCCAGCTCTGTCACTACCTGGGAATGGGTCTCTCTTAAGACTGCTCCCCTCTGTGCCCAGGAGACTGACTGAGATGTTCACTTTCTCCTGGTGTAACTGAGCAGGGCTGCAGAAAGTGAACCCTGAGCGAGACCCACGGCTCTCAGAACTGGTCTGAGAGCCCAAGCTCACAGCTGTTAGTTAGCAAGAGACACTGATGTCCCTTTTAGCATCCATCAGTGGCAGACCCAGTGCTTCTGAATCCTTTACTGTAACAACCACCTTCCCTGAGAGCCCCCGTGCCTGGGATTTCCACGGGCCTCTAATGGGTAGGGTACCAGACCCGGTGTCCCTGCTCCTGCGTTGTTCAAAGTCCTCAGCCTCTAACATGAACAAAACCTCTTGCATCTACTGTGAGCTCCTAAAAATAACTACTTGGTCAACAGCTACAGAGCTCTGATCATGGGCCCTCCACATTTTTACTGGCTTCTTTATTATTCTTTTTTCTTTTATGGAAAAAAGAAAGTATTGGCTAAGGGGAAATAATCCATCACCTTAATTATACCACTTTTCGGGGTTTTTTTTGTCCTTTTCCTTTGTACGGGTTTTCATTTGTTAAAGCTCACATTCTAGAAAAAGATACATGACGGCACTGTGCTTATAGCCGATGCTTAAAAAAAAAAAGAAAGAAAGAAAGAAAAAAAAATGCACACCAACCCGGGCTACATTGTTTAAGACGTGACTCATAACAACAACAACAAAAGTCTTTTTACAAATCACATGACAATGCAGCTTATTCACGTTCTCTTTTCCTTGTTCCTTCCCTCTATGGCTTGTTTCTCTTCATTACTGACTCATACCCTGGTTTACAATCAAAGTATACACACGAAGCAGAAAACACAAGGTGATTGGAATAAAAAAAATGTTTCATGGCGAGCAATGAGTAAGAGGCAGAAAAATGAAAGACACTTGCCAATATAACAGATCAAGAATACCTAACAAGACCCAGCCCAGAGGCTAATTCTATTGCATTTCCTTAAAGATTGACCTAGTCCACACTGGGCTCTCCCAAAGAATGAGACTGCGTCTGTCACATGGTTAATTTATAATGGAAAAGAAAAATAACCCAGATTCAAAAAAAAAAAAAAAAAAAAAAAAAACCAACCACACTAACAATGTAACCATCTATGGTTATTAGGGTTGAACCACCAACTCTCTGCATCCTGCCTGCCCAAACCTGAGTTCTCTTTGTTCCCCTTTTTGAGAGAAAAGTTCAATTTAATCCCAGGACACCCAGGCTCCCACCAGGGCCAGCGGTGCCCTGACCAGGAGAGGAGCAGTGCACCAGTCACCAGGTTAGGCAGGGCAGATGGTCCTCCTTCCTTTAGCCAGTGGAAGGCTTTGCTTGAGTCAAAACACAGATTGCATGCTGAGGCCAGAGGGGTCTCGGCCCAAAAGAAGACCGGTCCTGGGTTCATCCGGCTACCGACTCTGAGTACCATGTACAGCTTGACAATGTGATAGAAACTGTCCATGTTCAATTTCAATCCTGCTCTTGACTCTATGTTCCTTGGCCCAGTCTCTGCCCCCCAAGACTCGGTTTCCTTCTTCCAAAGTGCTCGTTACCTCCAGAGACAACAGTCATGGGCCAATGCACACCCCCAGTGCGCTGCTTTTGCTTAACGCCCCAGATCAGCCCTTCGTGAGAGCGTTGGAGATGCTTACCTTCAAGTCACTAAGCCCTGTGTTTATTTTGGCTAAATGAGCACTGCGGCTCCGATGATATTTTATTTATATATTTTTTACAAGAGAACATGACTGGACTGTAAAGCCTCACGGTAAACACAACCTCAAGGAAGCACATGTGCCCCGGTTTGTTTATTCTCTTACAGAAGCAGAGCACTTAGCCCCCGTTCTTGTCAGTCATGGACCCAGACACGCGTGCTCACTCACAACCATGTCTGTGGTCATAGCTGCAAGCCTTCAGCCAGCCTTCCCGGGAGCTTTGAGTCTTAATCAGCAGGTTTCACTTCCCCAACATAAACATTACCTTGGGTCCTAGAGGTTAGAGCTTGAATTCAACTGTGATCCAAGTGATTCAGTTCGGATCTCAGCTTCCTTCCCAATGCTCAGATCCGCATTAGCATAAATCTCACGCCCAGAGAGCACCAACGTGCACACGAATACTCTCTACCCTTTACAATGTGCAGCGGGGAGCGGGATGCCGTTCGGGAGGCAAGGAAGGGCGAGAAAGAAAGAAATTGTATTCTGTGTCCGTCTTTCATGCTCTGTTCTGCCGCTTTCTTCCCCACCTATTTGCTTAGAGGGTGAGGAGTGGAAAATGAGGCCAGATGATTTGGAGGCAACGGCGCATCTAGGTGGCAAACCGGGAATTCATCTCTTTCTAGCCAAGGAGCTGGACAGATTCATGAGAGCGAAGGTAACGAGTCTAGACTTCAGATGTAAAAATGACTTCCCTTACCGCTGGAACGCTGTCACCTCTGGGGTTAAGGCCAGCCAGTGCAAACAGGGCACAGGAAGCCTCACAACTGTTTGCATAAACCAGGGTATGAAAAACCCCTGTCCTTGGGTGAGGACGAGTGTCTGAATGAGCTTTGCCACCCCGGCCAACGGAAAGGAAGAACTTAGGAGTGGCTTCTAAACACTCAGCATGGGGACCGTGGGCGGAAACGTGATCGGTGCGAACTCACTGGAGCACAAGGAGGGCAGAGTGTGGGACCCACTGCACCCCCACAGGACAGGCGTTACCACCACCCAGGCTCTGAGGGTACGGCCATCATCCCCAGTTCCCCTCTCTTTACTGTGCTCTCTCCTTTAGTAGGGAGAACATGGCCTGTGCTGGGTTTCAGTCCCCTATTTAAATGCTCTAACTCCAGTCAGCATATGTGCCTCCATCTTCCCTTTACCAGACACCAGCTCCAGATTTCTGCACCTTTTTCCCCTTAGGATTATCCTTCCTTGTGTCTTTCCCCTAACTTTCTGCCCTCGTAAAGTGGCCTGCCACCGTACCTCCCTGAGGGTTCATTGAAGCCACTGCCTTGGTGCCCTACAGCTGGAAAGAAACCATCTTCAGGCGAAAATAAATCATTACCACCTCATTTCACTTTTAATTTACTACTGATTTTTTTGTTGTTGTTCACTCTCCCCCACAGCCTCTCTTTTCTCACCACTCATGCATTTTCAGCCTCATTGCTCCCCGTTGGACAATGCAAGGCTGAAAGGTTTATCTGTAACCTATTTGTCTCTATTATAGGTTTCTAAACTTTAATTAAACAGGAGACAGTGAAGATCTCAATCCTCTTTCCTGGAAGCTACAGGTGTGGTTGGTGCCATCTAGTGGCGGGAAGGTGTGGTGTCTCTTTTCTCGTGAGAGCTTTGTCAAATTTGGAGGTTTCTTCCCCATACCAAATTCACATCACATGGGGGGAAGAAAAAGACATGCAAAAAAAAAAAAACCCGTAATTTTTTTTACCTTTAAAATTCTCACCTGCAAAAGCCGATATGGGTTCTGGGGGAAAAAAAAGAAAAAATATTGAGTTAGACAAGGGGAAGAAACAATCAGGCAGGTAGAGGGTATGATGTAGATGACTTCCAATAATTTTTTTGGTAACACCCCATGGAAAGTGTCCTGTGTCCTCCTCATGCTCTAGACTGTGTCTAACATATCAGTATCACGGGGGCTGGGTGGGTGGGGAGAGATTCCCAGAGTTGCTTTGGAACAAAAAGTCCTTTATAGAGCAATGGGTCCCCAAAGCATTGTAATCAGTCACTTACCACTGATTACTTTCTCAGAGCCTGGATTATGCATAGATGCCCAGGCCCGAGAGCTGCCTGAAGGGACTGGGGTGGTCCCAGGCGCTCCTGACATCATCAGGCACATACACATCGGGACCCACGTGCCAAGAAAAGCACTCGGTGAGTGATTACAGTTACTCTGCCAAGTAAAAGCAGGTCCGTTCCTTCTGGGGATTCCCTCTTGTTTTGGAAATGCCCATGGCTCTCATGGGAGATGGTCAGGATGCCCCTGGGGTGGCCTGGGTAAAATGTGTGCATCTTCCTTGGGCTGGTCGCTCAGCATTTCTGTCCAAAGGGACACTCATGGTGTCCTTCTTGTGCTGGTCACCTGGCATGTGATGTTTAATCTTACAACTCTGGGATCTTGGGCATTGAAGGTGTCAGCTTCAAAGCAAACTCTAAAATCTTACTTCACCTGCCATAGTTTGCCCTGTAATTCATTCATGTAAGAGAACAACTTGGGTAATTGTGTTATCACTCTGATATAACATATGTACTATTTTCGTTCACCAGTGAAGGCTTCCATTAAAAACATCAAACCTTTGCAGCATGTAATTCTGACTGGCAGTTGCTCTCAGCCTCTAGCATTTTCTTTGCTAAAAGCTGGAGTCTGACGATGGGGTCTTGGCACCCTGAGTCTCCATATACTTAATGCATGTCTATTTCTGAATGGGAACAGGAGATAGAAGACTTCATCTCATTTATACCCCTCCCATCCTGAATGCAGCCTAAGATACAACTACATTCATACCTCACCTCCTGCACAGACTGTTGCTGTTCTACCCCCTGGGTATCACTGGGTTTGAAAATGGTGTGATGCTTCCTCTTGTATATCCCAGCCCTTGGTATCTTATTTGGAAGAGCCACAAAGAGACAGCTATTCACGTACCCATACAGTTCTCCAGTGGGACATCAGTGCTTATCCGAATGTCATCAATGGCAATTTCTCCTGAACGTCCTTTTCCTATGACTCCTTCAAACACAATCTAGAAGCCAGAAGAACAAGAGCCATGGTTAACTGAGCTGCTTGGAAATAGTGCAAAGATTTCCAATTCTCTGTTAACTGCAGCTTAAAGCGTGTGTGTGTGTGCGTGCGTGTGTGCGTTACTGTACCTGGTACACACATCTGTTGACCACATGACTATGGTGCTTGAAATCTTAATTTAAAGAGTGGTTCAAATCAAACGTATATCTGAGAGGATTAAAAATATATATAACAAGGTGATGGACACTGTTGTCTAGTAATCAGAATGTAGAGATTAAAAGGACGAGAATCAGGACATGTTTACAGGAGGGTTGAAATGTCTCTAGCAATTTTGGAGGTTCCTTTCTCATGAATCTTTTAAATGCCCAATGCAGGTACTGTATTCGGAAACTCAGAGCACATAACAGGTGGGGGTAAGGTGAGAAATACAGCACTGGGCTTTGCCTTGGGGGCAAATTATTACACTATTACAACTAGGAGGGGAAGGATCTCTTCCTTCACCAATAGTTTACTGAACACCTACTATGTGCCAGGCACAAGGACAGTCACAAAATCTAATAACCCAGACCCTCTGCCCAGAGAATCTCACCATCTGGCGGGGGAGACAAAAATGCAACCAGGCACTTACAACATGAAGCATTCAGGTTTCTAAACGGGAATGCAGTTAGGAGTGCGGCGGAACTGGGGATAGCTTGCAACCTCCAGGGCGACTGCAGGCGGCACACAGAGGCCCCTCTGCTCTGTGGTCTTCAATCCTCCCTCATTCCACCCTCCCGGGTTCTTTCCGCAAACTAGCACATGTCCTCTGGCAAGCCGAGCGAGCAGTTGGCTGCCTCACCAGCCATCTGTTGCTGCTTCTCGTCTGGGGAGGAGCAGGTTAATGCTTTGGCTGGTTCTCAGTCACCTCTTCCACAGTGTGTCTACTCCTACCCAAGCCTCAGCCACAGCTGTGCAGACCCATCTGTGACTCAGTCTTTTGCTCCGTGGGGCAGAGATAATAGAACTCCACTCCTGGAGCCACTGGGAGAGAAACTACTCATTTGGGAGTCTTTCTGGTCGGCTGGCCACTGAGTGCAAACAGCAATCCTCCCCTTCCCACGTTCACCCTGGGACAGGTCTGGCAGGATTTTCCCCTCTCCTTGGAGTGCGAGAGGGCTGGGCAGTCTCCTTCCCGTGCGTGTAGAGGTTGGTTCGTGTTGATTTCCCTGGCTTCTGTGTCCCTTTGTCAGCCTACCTGATAGCAATCTAAACTAAAATGGAGAGAAGAAACATTTGTTGGGAAGATTTTGGCAATATAAAAGGCAATAGGAGGAACAAAGAACCAAGTCTGGATGTGGAGATAAGCACGTTTTGAATAACAAATAAGAGTGTCATTCAGTTGCCATGGCAATGTGAGAAACACAATGAAAACAGCAGTGCTTAACCACGTTCCCTAATGATGAATGGGCACGGCCCTTTGAAAGCCTGAAATACACATCACAAAGATTCCCTTGGATCTCTGCACCCACCTCCTGTCACCACCCTACCTGATACTCCAAGTCATAGCTGGGCAAGATGATGCGCCCGTGTTTCCACTCGTTGCCCTGGTCCTCGCGGATAACCCAGAGGAGCTTGCTCTCCTGGCTGGCTTCGCGCACCACCTGCAGCGCCACCCCGCGGCCGCCCGTGGCTTGGTACTGGAACTCCATGCACACGGGGCTCCGGGGCAGGTGCACCGGAGGGCTGATGAGCCGTGCGTACTGGCCCTCTCTCCGGCCATCGCTCTGCAGCCGCAAGAAATTCCTGTCATCTGAGGGAAACAAACCCAGAGGTTCTTGGTAAACGTTTGGGAAAGAGACCAGTTTGCGGCTGTGGCCCCTCCTGGGGAAGCTGGGACCAGAGTTTAGGTGTCTTGTCGATTCATGCCTTTGTCCTCCAGGCCCCGTGTTTCTTTCTCAAGGTGCTTTCGGGGCTTGGCTGAGACACCGCTCCCTTTCGAAGCCCCTTCTGGAGGCTCTATGTCAGGTTGGTCCTTCCTGCCTATTTCTCTGCGTCACCTTCTTTGCGCCTCTTTCGCATACGGCACTCGGGGCAGTTGGCCTTGTGTCTTGGCTGGTGGCATCTGCTCTAAGTCTCGTCTTCCTGAATTCTAAGATGCCAGGCCCATGTCTGATTCACCAGGGGCTTACCCAAAGGGCCAGTGCAGCCCAATGAACTACATTATAAGGGGCTGAGGTGGCTGCTAGGCTGGAAGATGATTCTTGCAGGTGGTTTATGCTTGAAGCCTTTGTCATCTTGGCTGGGCACTGTCCAAATGGAAGACATTGAAAACCGTCTGTCTCCACCAGGGCTACTAGACGGTGCCCGGACTCTAGGGAGTATTCGGAAGCCCGGTGTCAACTTTAAGCACAAGAAGGGCTGGATGGCAGCTGCACAGGGATGAGTCAGGGACTCGACCCCCTACTCCCTTCCCTGTTGGGCTTGGGGAGGCCAGAGGCGGCCTTTTTCAGAGAGCCTGGCAAACAGAGCTCCAGCGAGAACAGCACTGTCATTATCACTAATAAAGGCTATGTGTTTAATAGAGAAGATACGCATGATGGGAAATTAAGGTTTCACCTGCGCAAATGTTTGGGGAAAGGGCCTTTCGGCGGATTAGTTTTCAACTACATCAGACACTGTGCAGAAGACTAAGTTCTTTTTTTTTTTTTTAATTTTTTTTTTTCAACGTTTTTTATTTATTTTCGGGACAGAGAGAGACAGAGCATGAACGGGGGAGGGGCAGAGAGAGAGGGAGACACAGAATCGGAAACAGGCTCCAGGCTCCGAGCCATCAGCCCAGAGCCTGACGCGGGGCTCGAACTCACGGACCGCGAGATCGTGACCTGGCTGAAGTCGGACGCTTAACCGACTGCGCCACCCAGGCGCCCCAGAAGACTAAGTTCTTGTTGCCATTTGCAGACCTCATGCCCTGCAGATACAGGTGTGGGGGCCTGTATCTGCAAACCCACCTGGCACAGAAGCATTCTGGCCACTTGTACAGAAAACAGGCTGCGATTTGAGGAGACAGGCTCACTGCCTCCTTTTGGCCCTGAAACATCTTATGCTGAACACTTCTGCAAGATGGCAAGGGCACTTTCACACCACACAGCCAGCACACCAGACACTTCAGGATCATGTTAATCTGAGACATGTGAACCCAGCTTTTCTATTCACCAGAGACTGTGAATATCCCAGGCTTGTCAGCAGAGGACAGGAGAGGACTCCAGAGCCTTGTATCAACAGGTTAGTCTCTGGACTGCTGGTTTGCTGTTACTACTCCTGCTGACATCGCGACTCTAGCAAGAATGAGCCTGTGACAGTCTTCTTATCCATGGCCCCAAACCAGCTCCTTCATTTGCCCCCCTAGCCATCTCCCTTCCTCCTTCCTGGCTCCCCTAAGTCCCCTCCAGTTAGATTCTCTGGGATTATTGCTCCAGAAGCTACTCTCCCCCGGGGAAGTCAAATCAGACCAGTTTAGGATGCATAGTTGGGATTCCAGTTTGTCTCCTTAACCATCCAGAACCATGTCTGTCTAATACCCTCACAACATGAGACTTCTGCAAGGTCAAAGTCAGCGCAGATGGCTAGGCAGCTGCCTACACCAGAGAATTTTAAAGCTGGTGATCTGCCAAGGGAGGAGACATGGGCACTGCAAGCAGACACTCAAAGACCTTCCAAACCTAAGCTTCTCCTGTCGGATCTCATTACAACCGCTATTAATGATAATAATTACAAGTCATACCTGCAGAATGCTTTGTGGATTCCAAAGCACGTCACATGCATTATTTCATCTGACCCCATGCTAGATACTTGTGAGCCAGATCTTCTTAATCTCGCTTCGGACAGGATGATGCAAATGAGGCTCAGGAAGGTTCAAGTGACATGTCCAAAGTAGGGGGTAGCAGAGCTGAACCTGACGTTAGGTTTTCCACCTGCTTGTGGCACGTTCTTCTCTTCAGCTGCGCCCCAGGTACCTGCCCCGAGGCTGGGCAAACAGGCACACTCTATTCAAGCCGGACTGGCTTCCCCACCCTGCACCCTGCTCCTGGACCTCCTTAGTGTCCCCTCTCACTCCCCTAACACCCCACTTTTGCTAGTTCTTCTCCTAACTCTTCTGGCACATTTCAACGAATGCTGCTTTTCTCTCCACAACTTGAGCGTTTGCTGACTGTACCGCTAATCTTATCTTGCTTTTATTTTTTTATTACTTACTTATTAAAATTTTTTTTAATGTTTGTCTTGGGTGGGGGGGAAAGGGCATAAAGAGGGAGACACAGAATCGGAAGCAGGCTCCAGGCTCTGAGCTGTCAGCACAGAGCCCGACATGGGGCTCGAACCTACAAACCTCAAGATCATGACTTGAACTGAAGTCGGAAGCTTAGCTGACTGAGCCCCCCAAGTGCCCCATTACCTTGTTTTTAAAAAGACTTGAGGCCATTATTCATGCATTTCAGCAGGGAACCGCCCACTACCTTGTGCTGTAATTTAACTGATTCATGTGTGTCTTTCTCATCGCTCCGGTTAGATGATTAAGTCCCGGTCTTACACATATGAGGGTTAATACTGCTCCTTCTCCCTGACATACATATGCCACTACTCAAGAAAAGTTTGCTCCCATGGATGAATGACAAGCACAGATAAAGAATGATACGAGTCTCTATATTCTCACGAGAGAAGCAAGAAAATCCCACAGACCCAGACAACGTCTTCACAATTCCCTCCCACTCTCCCGAGCCAACAGCCCCTTTCAAAGGTGAGGTGCACTGACAATAATGGGGTGACCTGTGGACACACCCTGGAGCCACCTGCGAGAAGCCCTCAAATGCTGCCATGCTCCAGTAATTTCCAAGCCCTGACTGTTTCTACCTCATATATAAAGAAAACCAGATTTCAGAGACTTATTATTCAGCCTTCTTCCTTCACAGTTTCACAAATAAGACCCACTTGCTGCTTGAAAATTGCTTGGCAGAAATACTGTCACTTGTGTGAATTTACATTCTTAAGCGGCAGGGGATTCATAGCATAATGGTTAGAATTTAGTAAGTAAAATGTGTGTGGAGGTGGAAAGAGCCGTGCTGGCTGGATTTTATCTGGGTCTGTTCTATTTACCCATCCTGTTGCTAAAACTTCAGGCACAATCAGGCCAAAGGTCTCACAGACTGCCGCACCCGGGACAGGGACGGAGCTAGCCCCCTCCTCCCCTCCTCTCCCCCCCACCCCCTCTCCCTCCACAATAAGACGATAATCGCTTCGCATGATTTAAAGGACCATTGGAAGACCAGGGAGTTAATGCTGGTGGCGTGCTAAGCACGAGCAGCTGAAGGATCATAATTCAGCGCTGACATCTAAGCTAATCCACTAGTTTGCAGAATCTCAAGACAAGCAGGCCTCTGAATTTCACTTAGTTAAATCATTTGTGCCCCACTTGTCTGTTAAGTGCTGTGAGCTTGAGGGAAGAAAGATGATATGTAAATTTAAGGAATTAGCAGTAGACATCAGTCAGAGGGACGCGGAGCTGCAAAACGTCCCTGCCTGTCACTGAGAGAGGGCTGATTAGAAGCAGGACATCACGAAGGAATAGCTCAGACCAGGAAGAGCCCAGGGAGGGGATAGGAAATGCAGGGGCAAGAGAACTGACGTTCCCTGGGCACCTACTGTGTGCCAGATGGTGCAGCGGAAGCCTTGTCTGCCTTTTCTTATGTGGTCTTCCCTGTGCAGTCTAGGTCTGTGAAACAAGTATTGTTTCCTCCATTTTCACCAGAAAGGAAACGGAAGCTCAGAGAATTGAAGCGATGTGTCCGAGACCACTGCTGGAGAGTGAAGTACTACATGAGCCCCGACTGGAGTGAGTAGAATTGCCAGGGCATGGCCTCTCATCTGGCCTGGAATCCTGGTGTAATGCTCACTGATCTTTTAAAGCCTCAGCCTCCCCATCTGTAAAATGGATATAATAACAGCATTACTGGATAGGGTTGTGAGGAGGAGGAAATGGAACAAGCCATGCAAATGCCTTGCACAGTAACAGGGTTATAGTAAGTGCTCAATAAATGTTAGGATCTTTGTCTCACGACACATACTGCCTGCTATACTTGCCCCCCATTTTTTTTCTTAAGAAAGAAAAAGGTCACAAGAGCACCAATAACCTGGAAAGACTACTCCTAGACTCACAAGGAAGTATGGTTTGGCCCGAGGGCAGTGAAGATGCTCTCTGGATTGGCTGATCCATCCAACCCCGGCAACCAGCCAGCTCCTACTTGTGCATCATGTGCTGTTTACCGATGTCTTTCCTGTCAAGATATAGTAGATGAAATAAAGTACTACATGATTCTGGAATGAGAGTGGGACCTCAAGAGACGGTTTAGATTGGGTCAGCCTGGCTGCCCAGAGGAACCATGCTGTAAACATCCCTAGAACAGCTGTCCACCCTCTGCTTGAAATTCTCCAGAGAAGGAGATTCCATAGGCCACATCGGCAATGTGTTTTCTGGGTCACAACCCTAACTGTCAGGGACTTCTTAAATTCAGTTTTAGGTTTTCCTGCTGTCATTGAGACACATGTCCCCCTTCGATCCCTGATGGAGCACGGCCAATTTCTGTCCTCTAACTTGGAAACGTTTTCACCCGTGAAGAATTCAGACCCCTAGTGTTCGCTTTCTCGGGAAACTCAATCCTTGCCTCTTTACATGTCCACTTTCCAAGCCTTTACTTATGGTGGTAGGTCTATACCAACCCTCCTCTAAGCTAAGTGCGCTTTTCAGCCACGGCACCCATATATATGTTCTTCTAGAACATTCTAATTTATGGCCTGCCACTGACAAACACAGAGGAAGTTTTAAGCACACAGTGGCCGTTGATGACTGGATATAGCAAGGGCTTGGCATGGTACAGGTGGGCCACTTTAGCGATTTACTTGGACTTCAAGGAAGAGCCCTGTGGATTGTAAAGAGGTCCCCAAACATGACAACTGACCAGCTAAGGACCAGCTCTGCCTCCTGGAGGCCGTCTTCTTGTTCTTGTAGCTGATGGCAGTGCTGTCGGCAATGGATAGCTTCCAACAAAAAGACAATGGAAAGGAAATATGTTCACTCGCTGAAAGAGAGTGAAGAAATAATGTCCCAGAGACCCAATCCCTCTCCTCCTGGACCTGACATATTTGGGAGGCATTTTGCTAAGTTCTTGACTCAAAACATCTGTTGTTGTCCGTGATACAGGGGAAAATAATCACACGGGAATGAACAACAGGAGTGCAAAAGGGCAGAGAGGAAGTGCAGAGGACAGGGCCATTCAGGCATTTTAACCTGCTGCTGTCTCTCGAAAGGGTCTCCTGACGTTTCACCTGGCGATTTATGGCCGCATCTGGCTTCAGCTGCATAAGTGCTGGGTGAACATGTGACTGTGTTTGGCCCGACAGCAATGGTATCGGTTGTGTCCACACCTTACCAAACCCTGAAGTAAGTCGCCAGTCTGATCCTCCTGGCTATGGCAAAGCCAAACACACCATCTGTCCAACACACACATCTCCTGGCTAGCTAGCATCTTGCCCTCCTACCAGAACAACCATCTGAAAGAATATTTAGTGCTGCAGGAGATGTAATCTCTCTGTATAGGTCATGCTTAAAACATGAGTCAGCCCCTCAGCTGGCCTCCCAAGGTCTGTCTATCTCTGCTAAGGTCCTCAAATTAACAGCCAGTTAAGGGAAACATTGACTTTGCATGAACTCAGCAGGGTATCTTCAAGGTTTACAATTGACCATTTTGTGGACATTTGGGGTTTTAGGTCTGGTCTTTGCAAGAGTCTTCTTAGAGCTGGTTTTTTGTTTGTGTGTTTTTTAGTGTGTCAGCTTTCATGAAGGCTTTTCAGTTGAGGCAGTCTTGTTATCATTCTGCCCTTCATTATCAATCTGCACACTGCTGCGGAACTCAACCAATCAGGACTTTCAAAAAAAAAAGGAATAACAGCTTCTCTTTACTGCTGTCTTTTCTATAAAGTCAGAGATACTTTCCTCCCTATTTTTCTTAAAGAAGCACCGCTATGCTTTCCTTTTCCAGTTGAAGTTATTCCTTGAATATTGGCTTTCTTTCAGCCAAGTTCTTCCTGGTCTTTAATGATCCGTTGCAGTCTAAGCCTGAGAAGGTCCTGTGTCTGTATTTGCAGTGGCTGTGCCCCAGCCGAGCCCCATCAACCTTTTTTTGAAGGCAACTCAAGGTAATGCCAATGCAGCTTCTGGATTCTTTGCTACCATCGGTCCCACCTACCAGGGGGGTCTTTTGAGTTCAGGGAGAGTTGCTTTTTAATTCAGAGTCACTATTAGTTCCCTGTCAAATATCAAGCCCATCATGGGCAAGTTCAGTCATCAATTCTTTCCCATAATTTCTTTGCAACCATCTACTCCCCCACACTTAATCTTCTCGTGTACATGTTCCCCAGGGAACCATAGTTCTGGTCCTCTGCTCTCATGGAGTTTATAAATGGCCCAATCTGCATCAACACAGCCCCATGATACGTTAACAACTTTACCCCTGACATTTGATGGAATAGCTACCATTAATAAAATTTGAATATTTCAGAACACTGTATTCCTTATTCTGTCTTGAGCTTATTTTTGAATCCAAAGTAAAGGTTCTGTTTTCTCAATCCAATAAACATATAAATGCGAGGCAGCCAAAGCTCTGTCTTACCATAATGGTGTACTGGTACAAATAGGCATGGCCTGTTTTCTTCCTCCCTCGCTCTCTTCCTTCCTTCCTCCCTCTCTCCCTCCCTCCCTTCCTTCCTCCCTCCCTCCCTCCCTCCCTCCCTCCCTCCCTCCCTTCCTTCCTCCCTCCCTCCCTCTTCCTTCCCTCCCTTCCTCCCTTCCTTCCTTTCCCTTCCCTTTCCTTGATTTTGCATAAGCTCCACACCCAATGAAGCACCTGAACCCACAACCCTGAGACCAAGAGTCTCATGCTCCACCAACTGAGCCAGCCAGGCTCTCCTGCATATTTTCATTATATCACTTCCATGATTTGAAGCTATTGAAATAAAGAAATACTGTAACCATACTTCATGAAGTCAACAAATGCATAGAAGAACACACACTTAGGGAGACCAGACATTTAATACTTAAGGATTCTGAAGCTAACATGGTACCCTCTTTCTCTAGTCTTCTTGTCCCATTCCTGACAATAATGGTGATAATAGTAATAACAACTATTATTACTATTATCTGCATTCCTTAGTATTTACTTTTTTTGGTCCAATGAAATAGTTCCCACACTATCTAATGCTATGCTATCTGCTTGCTTTCACTACTATGGTTGTTCACTGAGGTCGAATGGCTCAGCGAATAGCTGCCACTGGACACTGTCACTAAGGGACCGTAGAGAAGCCACGTCCACCTAATTACTTGCTTCCTGGTTTACGATGTGATCGGTTCCCCTCATGGGGAAGCAGGGTCAGCAAGGACCCCAGAGGTTACACATACGTCAATGCCAAAAGATGCCTGAGCTGTCTAACTAAGACAATTCTGCGATGATGGCCACGTTTTACATCTGTGCTGTTCAGTATATCATGGCCACCAGGTCCCTGAAATGAGGAACTGAAATTTCAGCTGTATATAACTGTAATTAACTAAAATGGAAATAGCTACTTGCAGCTCTAGACACGTGAGCTCACCATATCGTCTCAGAGTTTTTACCTTGTTCCTTAAAGACCTGATCATTCCCGACACTGGGTTGATGATCATCGCACTTGAGAATGTCTGTAGAAAATACTACAGCTCCCTTGGGGTGCCTGGGTGGCTCAGTTGGTTAAGCGTCCGACTTCAGCTCAGGTCACGATCTCGCGGTCTGTGAGTTCAAGCCCCGCGTGGGGCTCTGGGCTGATGGCTCAGAGCCTGGAGCCTGCTTCCGATTCTGTGTCTCCCTCTCTCTCTGACCCTCCCCCGTTCATGCTCTGTCTCTCTCTGTCCCAAAAATAAATAAACGTTAAAAAAAAAAAAATTAAAAAAAAAAAAAAGAAAATACTACAGCTCCCACTAGGGAAGACATTTTCTGTGTCGTAGCTACACAGAAAAGACAAAGTGGCTTCTCAGAGGACACCGGACCGGTTCCTCTACAACCACCAGGGGTCACTGGATTCGGGACAGGGTTCCCCAGGGGCTGGTGTGAGCACAGTCCAGGCTTCCAAGCCACAAGCAAAGATCTCAAAGAAGGAATTCTGAGTGGCTTGAAAGATCATCTTGAAAAACAAAAACAGTGGCATGAAACCAGTGGGTGTCTTGTCAGCCTTAAGCAACTATTACCACTGGCCAAAAGAACAGAACTAATTGCTGACTTAAAAGGAAAAGAGAAAAAAAAGGCAAAACAAAACATGAGAAAAGAACTAATTCAGAAAATATCTAAGGAATGTAAATAGTTTCCACAGACACTTCTAATCAAACAGGCTGCATATGATACTTCAACATGGCTATTTCTTCTTCCTTTTCTCTCTCCTTGTCTATCCTAATGTCCCCTCTATACTTGATGGAGACACCTCCTTTCTTGCATGCAATTACTTTTGTTTATCTACCCAATAAGCGGGTAAAACATATGACACACTTCTCCTAAAGAGCATCTCCTCTTTGTGGAGTGGCGAAGTGTGGGGGACACAGGACTTTTGGGTTTGACTGGGAAGGTCCAGCATTTGCCCTGTCCCTGGTCAGCACAGCTGTTTCCTCTCTCCCAACTGCTCCCCTCGGGGCCCCATTTTTTTTTTTTTTGAAGAAAGGACCACCCTGAACAGAAAGGGCTTTCTATCCTTCCCTGCTTAAAGCCCCATATTGAGTTTTGTAAGGAGAAGGAAAATGGGAAACACAGCAGACGACTTTTAAAATCATCAGAGGATATAAAGAAGGGTTCTGAAAAGAATGTCACAGTTTTGTTTCCTGGAGACAGGTTATGAGTGCCACTTTTTCAAACTTCAGGGGTTCCTCTGGAAGAGGGAAATAATTATTTTCCTTCTCAATATCTTAAGGGAAAACAACATTAGATCTAGCAGTTCCTTATGGCCCTAATTTTCTTTTTGTCCCCATCCATCCAGCCAACGGTTGGAATTCTGCCCGTGCTTTGCGAGCTTGCTCTGAAAAGCCCTCCCAAACTGCAGGGTGGAATGAATCAACTTGAATGAGGACAAGAACTAGAATTTCCAACCAGTTGCCAGGGCAGTGGAGGGGGCACTCAGGTGAGGGTGAGACCCGCCGCAGGGGGAGGCCAAGGGCAGAGGGACAGAAGGACAGAGGTCAAGGCCAGGCTCAAATGGAGAGTAACTGAAGCTCTCCCAGAAGTGGCACTTGCTAACTGGTGGCCTTGTGGCCTGGACAGGGCTGGCCTCAGACATTCTTAGAGAAAGTCTGCTCAGAAGACGGCAAGGGAGGAGGCCAAATTTTTAGGGAGAATCTGAAGAGGGATGTTGAGTAAGAGCCAGTAAATCTCCCCATGCTGTGCCACCTACACCCGTTCTTTCAGAGCGTCTCTGCCCAGCTGCCCCCTTGTACACACCTCACACGATGTGTGTGCACACGCACGGCACTCATGCATACGAACCACAAACACACTCAAATGCAAACACACACACATTCGCAGGCAAACACACGTGTATACATATTCACAAACACCTACGCATAAATCGCATGACATTTGCACACACACACAAAACCCACAAACACCCTGAGAGAGAAACACATATGCAAACACATACATACCCACATCACCCACAAGTACACACTATGCGTGCATACACTCACGCATACCCCACAAACCTTCCTTATGTTGGGATGAAAAGTGGAGGTTGGGAAAAACAACCAATTAATTGGGCCGAGTCTCAAAGGAGAGGAAATGAAATGAAAAATCCAGGCTGGGTTATAAAAATAAGTATTTTTTTTCCAGCGTGCAGGAGGCTCATTATACTAATTAAACATTATTGCAGTGAACGAGAGGGGGGGTGATTAAGGCTGGGATGAGGGTGAGTACTGTCTCCCATTGCCCGAGGCCGTGGTGATCTTCAGGTATTAATCTCTCCAAGCACTCAAATGCTGAAGAGACAAACACTTGAAATATGAAAATGTTTTTCTCCAGAGCAGACACTGTGACCCTCCAGGAAAGCAAGTGCAGGCCGTGTTGGGAGGCCGGCCCGCAGAGCTCTCCTGGCATCTGTCCCACTGCTGTCCCCTGGGGGACAGGGGACGCGACCAGTCCTTGGGGTTGAGGGGCTGCAGAGCAGCTCTGGGGAACCCTGTAGAAGGCGAGGCCCCTTCCTCCCTTTATTCTCTAGTCAGGCAACATTTGATGTACTAATTTCCAGAATTAACCCCTTTCCTCTCAAAAGCTTATGGGGCCCCGAGGTCCAGGCCAGGGGTGCAGAAAAAATGGAAACCGAACAAGCGGTGTGCGGGAGCCAACGTGTGCTGGCTTGCGAGAGCAGACTGTTAAAATTCCCAGAATTTTGCAAGGCAGGTGGTAAACGCGGTCATTATTACAAATTAAATTACATAAAGTTACCATTAAATAAATGATATTGAAAATGAAAGGCCATACATTCTCAAGACTCAACACTTCCTAATGATTTTAATACCTTTTATCAGTATCAATGCTCCTGACGTCATTCATATCTATTCTAGCCGTCTGATGGCGAAAAACGATGTCGTGTAGTTCCTGTGCTTCCCAGCCCCGCCTCTGATCATGTCCTGTTGGCAGCTCAGCCACAGTAGGGCTTTACACCCCCGAAAGCTGCACACATTACAAATCAGGGTTTTTCTTTGTCCTCAGAGTTGGTGGTGAGACCCTGACCCGAACGCCACTGTAAAAGCACGCTGCGGTGCAGAGGGTAGACGACCCTTGATTCTATGGGCTTCTAGGAGGGCTACAGGCAACCCCTCTCTGGCCACCGTGCCAAGAGGGGCTGCCAAAACCTGGCTCTGAAAGAGCGGCTGGACGATAGTTCAAGGACAGGCGTCAACACGCTCCTGGAGGCTGAGCGCCAGGCCACTCTACTAGACCCCCTGGGTGTGGCAGCATTTCGGACCCTCAGCTTGGTTTGCTACTGAAGCGATGATACCCTCGGAGAAGTATCAGCCAGGCTTGAGGCCAGGGTTTCCTAAGGAGGCATTTTAGGAACAACAGGCGGCTTGGTGTTGACAAGAGGCTCTGCCGTGTCAGCCATGAGGGCTGGCTATGGAGACAGGGAGGCACTGACTCATCCTGTCTCCTAAAACCTCCCAACTGCTCTTTCTTTCTTCCTTTCCTTTCTTTTCTCTTGGCCTCTCTTGCTCCCTCTCAGCTTCCAGGCTGCACTGTAATCACAAGACGGGGCTACAAACCGCCAGCCAGCTATGGTGTAGGGTGACGTTGTAAGCAAAGACTGTGGTGGTTTGTGGGCGCAGAGCAGAGGATTGCTCTGTGGTGGGGAGTTACGAAGCTTGCCGGGGAATCTGGGGCTGGGAGACATGGAGCAGGCTCCCCTTACCTCCTTCACCGCTGAGTCTCTAGCCAGCTTACCTGGAAACGTCCGGTCGTGTGGGCTGGAGCTGCTGGCCCAGGTACTCCTGAGCCACTTGGCATGGTCGTACATCCAACCGCAGGGCTCCTCGGGGAAATCAAAGTTGCAATTGAATCCTGAAGGGAGCTGCAGATCTTTGTCTGAAAGTGGGGGGAAAATAACCCAAAGAAGGCAAATGAAATGGGTTCGGACAACAGCCACAGTGGTGCCATTGAAAGGGCTGGCAAGGCCTAAGTGGAGGGCAGAGAAAGAAGCGGCTCCCTTTGCTTATTCATTTAACTCATCTTGGCGATCGTTGGCTTTCGGGTCAGCCTTTGGTCTCATCCTTCCCAGGCATGAAAGCCAAGTCTGCCAGTGGTTCCCAGAGTAAGCAATTATAAATGAGGCCACCAAATGGCTTCGGGCTCTAATCAGGCTCTTCTGTCCACCTCAGAGAGCAGACAAATGTGAAAATTGCTGTTCCCTAAGTGCCAATGAAGAATGTCTCCCCGGTGCCTCAGTGGAAGGCTGGTTCCTGCCAACCTGGCTCTCAGAAGTGACGGGGCAGCCCATTAACATCCAGAGAGGCTGAAATGCCGGGGAGGTGCTGGCCAGGGCGGAGAAAGTGGGCTCAGAAACAAGGAAGTCTTTCACCTCCTGTGATAGGTCTTTTGTTCCAGAACACAGGGTCAGCCTGGCATCCCCGTGGGGTGCCAAGGCCAGGTAGGTGATTTGGCGTGTTAGGGCAGAACGAGGGGGCCAGACCAGCCGGCTGCCTAGCTCAGCACCGACCGGCAGAAAACATAATTCCGCATGGCACTGAGAGCCTGCAGGCCAAGATCCCAGGGCACTAGAGAATGCTTTCCTCGTGGACATGTCCAAAGTGGCCGCGCCGTGGCCTGTCCCATCTGCCTCGTTGTTCACCTGTCTAAGCTCCCACTCAGCTCTAAAAACCCAGTGTAAGCTGGTGCAGATGCGTGATTGAGCGGGGGCGGGTGTGGAGGTGGGGGAAAGAGGAAACGGGAATCCAAATGTGGAGGCTTGCCGGCCCGTGGCCATGGCCGTAGAGACAGCGGAAAAGTGCTGGCTGATGCTAGCAGCGGGGAGGAAGCAGGGTCTTTGGCCTTCTCACTTCCCTTCTCAGGGTTCTCAGAGAGGAATTTCCGTGGGGAAGGCCTCGAATGCAGGGTAGGAAGTCTAAAGGGAACAACAGATGGGTGGGAACAAATTGCTCACACCATGGGGGCGAGGAAGGCCCACCTCTGAGGGGAAGGGACTGCCACCAGGCTCCCGTTGGGCCGCCCCTTCCCAAGACACAATACTACACGTTTGCCTGCCCTCAGCCAAAGTCAGCTTGACTTGAGAGGAAACACATGGAGTCTATTACAGAAGCATCAACCTGTGGCTTGGAAAAGTCAGCCCTTAGCCCTCGCCCCCCCTTCTCCCAACAATTTCTGAATTTCTATTTTTCTGTTAAAAAATATGGAGTAATTCAATATACCATAATTCCTCTCTAATGTTTACATGCATACTGTAGCTCAGGAACCAAATTCCACAAAAAGACCTTTTGCAAAAACAAAAACAAAACAAACAAACAAACAAAAAACAAAAAAAAAAAGAAAAGAAAAAGAAAAGAAACAGAGAAAAGGGAGGAACCATCAAAGAAAGCTAAAATGAAACAAACCACTATCAACGGGAAAATTATACGAAACTGCTGAAAGTCTGCGGCAGAACTCTGACATTTCCCTTTGGATTGCCACTTGGATAGAGCCCCGTCCTCCTGCCCTCCACCAAAGCTAACTCTGCTGATCCCATGCTGTATATTAACTCCCTGTGCATTCCACTGTGAGCTCTCCAACTATCTGAAACACGCCTCGGAAGATCCTCCGAGTCTCTTTCTCCTCTTCACACAACAAAAACAAGTTCATTAAAATGTCAGAATCCTGTATTCAACTAACCCTGACCAAGAGCGTCCCCGCGCCCACACGATATACAAAAGCACATTCCTAAAAGCATATGCGTTAAATTATCATTTTTCAGTCACACAACTTCAGCATTTATTTTTGGCTTCCCGCCCATTCTGCTTTGCAGTCACTGTTTGGAGCCGTCCACTCCATCAGTGCGACCGCTCACACCGCAGTGGCCGGTGTGATGGCCTCGGCAGGTTGTGCCGTCCACCTACTGGGTGGGGGCTACATTGTGTGTCTCTGCCATTCCCCAAGTCCCTCCACTGGTCTTCCCTCATCTCATTTAATGAAGGTTTAATAGTGATCAGTAATGTACTGTAAATGGAGGCTGGCAAGCATTACATTCTAGCCAGAAACGCCAGGTGTTCCAAAATTTGCGGTTTGTTGGGAATGTCCTCACACTCAGTAAGGTGATGTTCTTTTGGGCTCTGCCAATTAGTGTTTTTATGTCACTCGGATGTGTTTACAAGATGAGAAAGGAGGTGACGCAGGGTGCCCAGGTGAAGACGCTGATCTGGAACCAGGAGGCCCTGTGATCTGAAGGAAGGGTTGAGGTGCCTTTGCCCATTCCTGCCTCTGTCACTGACCTGGGCTCACCCCATGGAGGATGGGATGTGCCATTTGATGGAGCCATGGTTATCACGCTTTCTCAATCGGCAGTGTGCAAAGACACAGCGAAATTTGGTCGAGGAGTGGTTAACTGCTGTGTTAACCTGACTGCCGTGCTCCACAGACCGAGTCAGCCAGACGACCGTCAGATCTTCACCTGACTGGACGGTGGAGTCACAGCTCAGTAGCAAAAGGCCAAGGATTCTAATGAGGCCAAGTGAGGGCTGGAAAGGGAGCCTTCTCAAAGCAGGGGTGGGGGGTCCTCCCTGGATGGACTCTTACCTCAGCTGATGACCACTGGGTTCCCACTTATAGGCTGTACCGCTTGTTCCAATATCTGAGTGTTTCCAGAGCGATTGTAAATGGCCTCTGACCTCACACACCTCCCTGACCTCTGACCATGGGACGCCCGGGTCCCTGCCCCAGCCACAGACCAGCGGCCTCTGACTGTTAGCACCGTGCCATCCTGGATGAACCATGACTCTGACCCCAATTCTCACCGTCCTCGAAGCTGCAGTTCTCCCCACACTCCGTGGCCTCTTCATCGATGGGATATGGGGTGGTGGTCTCTTCACTCTTCACAGTGGGTCCCAGTGTCTCTACTGTGGGCTTCGAGTCTGCGTAATGGCAAAGAAAGGGGAATGAACACTGTGTATGGCAGTCTGCATTGAAACCCAGCAGGAGGAAGATGCCCCCAACTAAGTTTCCTTTTTATGTATTTATTTTTATTTTTTGAGAGAGAGAGAGAGAGTGCGTGCACATATGAACACGCTGGGGCAGGGCAGAGGGAGAGAAAGAGAAAGAGGGAGGGAGGGAGGGAGGGAGAGAGAGAGAGAGAGAGAGAGAGAGAGAGAGATCACCTTAAGCAGGCTCCACGCTCAGTGATGAGGCCAATGTGGGGCTCCATCTCAAGACCCTGGGATCATGACCTCAGCCAAAATCAAAAGTCGAATGCCTAACCAACTGAGCCACCCAGGTGCCCCTAAGTGTGGGCTTATAGAGGAGGAAGAAAGGATAACTAACGATGGACACACACACACACACACACACACACCGCTCCGGAGTCACCTCTATGCGCTATCAACAAGTTAGGAGCATTGTCTGAGTTGAGCGATAATGGTCCCAAGTTGCAGAAACAGCCACGACAGAGGCATGGACACAAATCCGGGCTCTTTACTCCACAGCAGAGGTCCTGGAGCCGGCATGAGAGGCCACGTGGGGCCATGGTGGACGTGGGTGAAGCCGACCCCAAGGCAGGCTAACCCGTGCACTGGGTGCTCTGTCTACTACAGAAGTGTGGGTGATATGCACGTGCACGAAATGAACGGTGTCCCCCTAAATGAACGGTGTCCCTCTAAAAACAGTTTTGAGAAAATCCCGGTGTTTCATGAAATGAGCTTCCTGTGCACTGCCCCTCGGTGGCTCCTGACGTGCCTTCCCACCCGACTCACCCCTGCTTTTACGTGGAAGGGATGTTCTCTTTTCAATCTTCTCTGACTCACACAGAACTTTTATGGAACCCAAGCTAACTGACTGATGCGGCCCACCTATAACAAGATAATCAGAAGCACAATAGCGAAGCCAAGAGCCAAGCCAGACAGCTGGGGAGGTGTAACTCCAGACATTGTTGTTCGTGTTTGCACGAAACTGAATGGAAAGGAATATGGACTCAAAGGGACTCATGCTCCACTTGGTGGAAGTAATTAGGCCTGTGCCTCTAGGTCAGGTCAGGGTGTGGCAAATTCAAATGCTTACTGAACGCAAACGGCTACTGTAAGCAAGACAGCTGACTGGGGGCCAGGAGAGTAGAGTGGGGGATAGAAGGTGGCAGAGGGGATCTCGCACGCCCAGTTTAAGGGCGGCCACCAGGACCGGCTCCAGCACCCTGAAGGCCTGAGGGGACGTGGCCCAATGCGGCCAGATCTTGCAAAAAAATTTTTTTTCCCACACGAAGCCAAAAATCCCCATGGGAGATCTCTAGACCTGTCAGTGTTGGCAACTTATCCAAAGTATTATAATAAGGAGCATGCAGCAGAGCTTGGCCGGGCCAAACCTGGCTGCAGGCAGTCAGTTCTGACCTGGGCTCTAGGTGATTCATTCACCCTTCCATTCACTTGTCTATTTGCTCCCGCCAGTCATTCATTCAGCAACTTACTTATGAAATGAACGAAACAATGAGTCAGGCCCTGGGTGGGGCCAGGAGGGGTTCTGGTAAGTGGCGCTCAAGTCTGTGTGTTGCGGGGTGGGGTCTTCATCCCAGAGCTGCCCTCCAACGCGACTCTCCGAATAAGCTCATGCATTGTTCTTCCCATTTCTATACATGTTCCTTTGTACTATTGTACGTGATTAGGCACCTTTGTCAGGCACACTTCAGGATACCATTTAATAAAGCCAGGAGCTGAAGGAAATCGCTAAATACGCTGAATAGCTTTTTCACGGTCGACTTCCCACCTTTCTGCTATTAAATACTACGCACATAACCTTTCATACTTCCCTTTGCCGTATCTGCCTCTTGCTCACAGTAAATAGCAAATAACCTCGAAGCGTCCTAATTTGTAAGCTCAGATTTGTCACTGTGTCACAAAATCTCAAACTCGATTGTAAAGCAAACTATGGGCAGCAAAGCAAGAAGTAATCATTTGAAACACAAACAAACAGGTGAACCCGCCCTGTCACATTATTTAGCTGCAGTGACTCAGGCCAGCCCTATTATTTTTCCTGCTATCCTTTCAGGGTAGGAATGAAGTGAACCAGGGATGAGTCACTGAAGGAATGGGAAATTGAACAGCAGAAAAGCCACATGGCCTAGGAGAATAGTTTCTGGGGGATGTTAGGAAGCTGGTTGGCACGGATAATGTCAAATCCAGGGGTACGGGGGGGCTGATGAGGCGAGAGGGCAGGGCGTGTGAAGGAAAGTGAGAAGGCGGGGCCGTGTCTGCTGTGTTTTGCTGGGAGCTCAGAGGTAACTGCCCATCAAACTGCAATGCTCCCCTGCAATTGAAACCAGATGTCAGAGACTTCAAAGGGAAGGAGGCTGGGCGGAGGGTATGAAGCCCCAACTCTGATGTTCCAAGGAATGGCCAGGCAGGACTTTGAAATGAGAAACCTGTTGCTGACCATCACCAGGGTAATTTGGGCCAGGTTGGGGTAGGGGGGCAATAAGAGGAAAAGGACATTAGCAACTGTCCTGCCAGTCATAAAGCAGGGCCAGCCTGGGAGAGGCAGGGCACGGAAGGCCAGAGCATAGGAGGGAAGCAGGAGTCAGCCTCCAGCTACCTAAGCGACCTCTGGCAAGTAGCTTCCTTTCTCTGGGACTCAGTTTCCCCATCTGTGAGAGAGAGGTTGGCCTAGATCTGTGATTTTTGTTTTTTGATTTAAAGTGTGTGCCACACTCATTAGCAGGTTGTGGGATCAATGTGTCGGGTCATGGCCAGCATTTTTTGAACGTGAACTGTAGTATTTCAGAGTACGCTCACATGGGGAAAATGAGCACTGATCTGGGAACCTTTTGTTCCGTTGTATTTACTCATTATAACAGGTTTGTTAGGTGCCAGGCAGCAGTCTAAGCAGCTTACATCCATTATTTTACTGAATCCTCATTACAACCGTGGAGGGTAGATACACTCTCATCATCCCCGTTTTTCAGCTGAGATAACCAAGATGCTGAGAGGCTAAGTAACTCGTCTGAGGTCATGCAGCCAGCGATCGACAGAGACAGGGCTTCTACTTGGCAATCTGTGCTCAGGGCCCAGGCACTTAACAGTACGCTATAGCCCACATGCACACACTGTGTGAGTGTGTGCCTGCAAGTCAAGTGGATCGTGATACAAATTTTCAACCGTCGATCATGGTCGAAAATGTTTAAAAGCCCCTGGCCTACAAGCTCCTGGCTCCCCTGCAGCTCTAACCATTTGATTTCGAAAAGGCCGTAAATGAAGCCAGCTTGTACCCCTGTTGGACGGCAGTTTTCAGCACCTGCAAGCAGACAGCTGACGTGCAGGCTGCAGCGAATTGGCCTTTTCCCTACGTGACGGGGAATAAAGTGTCTTCCCACTAAAATGTGTTCACTGGGGCTGCCTTCAATCCAAAGGTGAGAGAGGCTAATTTGGGCCTGATTTCCAGCCTGCGTGCCTCAATGGGGCTCCTCCTCTGTGCCATCGTGGCCAGCACACGGGCAGCACTTTGCTCCCTGGGAGCCAGAAGCACTTCTCCGACATGCCCTTATTAATCCTTCCCGCTACCCTGCTGGGTGAGCTGGCGACAGGTACGGCACAGACAGGAAAATGGAGATACCTGGGGCTCTGGTGGAGAGAGGGAGGGTGGCTCGGCCTGTGTGCTGCTCCTGCTGGCACTGGGTTCACGTGGCCCCCCTGAGCTCCTTCTGGAGGGCAGTGAGCCAGCTCCGGGTGAGACCTGCTGCCAGCTTTGCTACAGGAGGTGCCCGGAGGGAAGGTGGGGCCTGACTCAGAAGAAAGGGGTGCTTTCCAGAAACCAGAAGCGTGGGCATGCTCGGTGGGCCTTATCCACATTAAGGAGA
Organism: Neofelis nebulosa; assembly: GCF_028018385.1. Lineage (NCBI taxonomy): Eukaryota > Metazoa > Chordata > Mammalia > Carnivora > Felidae > Neofelis > Neofelis nebulosa. The sequence continues at coordinate 30,442,757 of NC_080783.1, forward strand.
ATTAGAGGACCCCCCCCTGCCCCCGCCACCACCAGCCTGGGCCACTGAGGAGGGGGCGGACAGGAATGAACAAGACTCCTGCTCCACACCGGGAAGAAGTCCTATTCCCGTCAGCTTCCCTGCAACAGGGTCCCTTCTGAGCAAATAAATGCCTTTTACAGATGTGGCTTCAAAATGAAAATGAAGTCTCTTAGCCACTGACATCTGGAGGCCAGATTCAGACATAAACCGATTACTTTATTATCATGAGGGGGTTTTTTTCTTCCCTAAATCAACAGCCACAGCCTTCTGGCCTGAAGAGTCAGGGTCTAATTGAATTTGGGTGGGTCGTGTGTGGTTACGATTTGTTTCTGAGAGACTTGGGCTGGAGAGCTGAAACGATCCTTCAAAAAAGACAAAGCACATCCCTTGAGAAACTGTCCCGAGCCCAGAGGCTGCGGTGCCCGTGGTCTGAGGCAGGGGAACACAGCAGGGCCTGGGGTGGGTCGGGTTCCGAGCTGACAGAGCGTCAGCAGGGAAGGCTGCCCCCTCTGCCCATCCGTGTCATGGTCTGAGCTCCTCCCAGGGCATCCCGGGAAGCCAGGCTCACGAGACCCCGTGGGCGAGAGCCCTGGAGTGGAAGGCGGGCCTTACCTGTCCAGTCGCAGCCCAGCACTTCCAGCCGCATCCCAATCCCTGCTGGAGACCACCGCTCGGGGTACACCCGCACGTACTGTGCAGGAACGGGGTCGAATCTTCGGATGTCCGGGGTGTCGTAGTGCATGTTCCCTTCAAACAGCTGCAGGGGAGACAGGCCACTCAGCCCTTCTTCTGTGGGACGCCCTCCCCTCTCCCCCTCTTCTTCCTTCTCCCCTTCCTGCCCTTCTCCTCCATCCAGAAGGCAGCCTCATAGTTATCTCACTGGACATGACAACCCACAGGAGCTCCATTCTCAGACCGAGGTTTTGATTCAGTTGGAAGATGGCTAGGGTCCCAGAAACATGGAAAAGAGGGAGCAAACGCAAGTGGCAGTTGCCAGCTTCTGTCTTCTATCCTGGGACGGGAGACTGAGGACTCGGGAAAGAATTAGGCTCCGAATAAGCCTTAAGTTGGACTTGGCTGGAGAAGTGAGTTTGAGGCTGCTTTGCCCGTTGTCTTAGAAGTTCTTGTTGCAAAGCTACAAAGTCTAGATTGAGACCCAGCTCACTGATAGCTCTCAGGTCACTGAGGTCGCTGAAGGTAAAGCCATCCTCTTCTCTAGGCTAATGACAACATCGTCTCATCACACATTTGATAGTCTGAGACTATATTTCTTAGTTTTGTTCAGCAGAGCCAATTCTCTCACAGCAAAGCTCACCCGAAGGCCAGGTACCTGAATTGAGGACAGTATGGCTGCCCCGGTCAAAGGAGGGTGGGGGACCCAAACAAGAGCACACGTAGAAGCCACCGATTTAGGGTGATGCCAGTGTGGAGACGTGCTAGGGGCTGTGGCACCTAGGGACGCTGCAGGGCTGCCTCACTTGCAGGATGCCCACAATTCCCAAAGGGGGGCACTGTCATCGGGAGGGCCAGGCCCTGACCCTGGCTAAGATCATCTCCTTTCCCAGGCTCCTACGATGGTCCAGAAGAGTCAGGGTCAGCTCTCCCTGGGAAAACCCATGATCCAACTTCTGCTCTGCCCACTACAGGTTCTAGCTACCAACTCCTGAGCCTTTCCAGGCTTCCAAATTGTGAGCTGGGTGTTTACATCAGCGCTGCAAAGCCTCCAAACCAGCCCGTGCCTCTGCATTAGGAATGGAAACATTTGCTGAGCAAAGGCGGCCAAACGGAGACACGTCATTCCCCCTTCCTTGGTAGGGGTCTGCTCTTCTGAGGAAAACGAGGGTAACTTGGCAGTTAGGATCAGAACGCCTGACTACCCCCAAGATTGACCCGGAGAAGGACAAAGTCACGATGTCTTTTCCCCTTGCTGGGGCTCCTCCATACCCCATGTTGAGGGCTGACCTTCCCTCCCTGATGGTGGGAGGGGCAGGCTGCGTTGGCCTGGGTGAGTTTCTCCCGCCTCTCCCCAGCCTCAGTGTGAGAGGTGGGAAGATCGAAGCAGAGTCAGGACTGGGAAAATACAAACGAGTGCAGTGACATTCAAAAACAACAACAACAAAACAGTTGTTTTTGGAAGTAATCCCCTCGTTTCTACAGTTTAGCCTCCAAAAGCTACATCCCGTTTGGAGGTCTGGCCAATTCCAAGGAAAGTTCATGTGAAGGAGGGTATAAAGGGTATCACGCTTTACAGAAAGGCAGTGCTGAGTGGTGGGTAGGTGTCTGGGCTCTGGAATCAGGCTGTGTCCGAACCGTGGCTCTCCACAGGTATACATCAAGCCTCAGCTTTGTCATCTCTAACACGGGAGCAGCAAAACAATCTCCCCCTCTAGAGATGTTGTAAGGATTAAATATGGCATTTAGCACAGTGTGTGGCACAGAGTAATGTATAAGTTAATGCTTGTTTTGTTAGAACACAGGGGTTTGGTGAAGACTATCTAGTTGGGCAGTCAGCACCTCCAAACTGAACTTCTCTGTCCGGGGTAAAGTTAGGGAATCTTCCAGAAACGACCTACCTTCGGCTGCTGGGTCCTGGGGTCCTGGATGTGTTCCCAGTCTCTGCCGTTTAGGCTGTAGGAGACTTTGAACTTGCGCACAAACGCCCTGGCTTCCACGGCAGTGATGCTGTCTCCTCCACGAGCCCCCTGGATGATGATGCCCTTCACCGTCTTGGGCACTCCCAGGTCCACCTGCAGCCACTCCTCGCCCGGCTGGGCCTGAGGGACCCGGGGGAACCAACCCGAGCGGCTGCTGACGAGGCGGGCGGCGCTGGGGCTCCAGAGGTACTCGCGGGTGGAGGAGGCTGAGATCTGAGAATCAGGGATGAGGCCCGAGAGCATCCCCAGCATGTTGGAGCAGGGGGCATCTGTGGAGGGGAGGAACGTAACAGCTCGTGGCTGGCACCCTGCTTAACGGATACCACCTCCCGTTAATAGGGAGCTACAAAAGAACCCGACTATCAAACGCTGTCGGCCAGCACTGATTTCTTTGCATTTCAAGCACAGTGGTTAAGAGCCCAGACTGGCAACCAGACTGCCTGGGTCCACGTTTGTTTTGTCGCTTGCTAGCAGTTTGACCTTGGGCAAATGATTGAACTGCTCTGTGCCTCAGTTTATCTAGGTCTAAAGGAGGGCTGGTGGCAGAACTTACCTCTCGGGGGTTGTTGTAAGGATTCCATAAGTTACTACATGAACGCTCATGGCACAGGGCCTGGCACATCTCAGCGCTCACACTGTTAGCCAAGGGCTCTCGAATCCTCGCCAGTGACACCAGTCCCCACTGAGCCTCCCAGGGCAGTGAGCGCGGGGGGAGTTCAGCCGAGCCCGGAACTTCTTCCCGGGTGACTGCTTTCCCAACTGGATGGACACGTACCTGGGGTCAGGTCCTTGCTTCCACTTGTTATCACCGCTCGTTACTACCTTGCATCCTTTGCACGTGCTGTTCCTCCCACTCCAAATGCTGTTCCCCTCAGTCGTCATCAGGCTAACCTTTACTCACCCCCAAGCTTAAGTGTCCCGTCCTCAGAAAGGCCATCCCCAAATTTCTAATCAACAGTCAGTTCCCCTCGGCCACTGTTTCTCGGAGCACCTTGTTCTTTTCCTTCCTACATGCATCCTAGTTTATAACTATCCAGTGCTTGATGACGTTATTATCTATGTTGTCCACCAGCCTGAAAAAGTGTCATGATGTTAGAGACCCCATCTGCTTGTTCACTTTTCCTGACCACTTTCACTCCCAGTGTGGGGCCTGGGGCACAGCAGACCTTCAAAACACACTCGTGCCGCCAATGACCGAGTGGCTAAGACACAGATAAATGGCGTGCGGCAAGGCAGGGTCTGCAGTCAGGGTGCATTAGATGCTCATAAACTGAGTTCCAGGTGAAAGCGGACCTTCGGGAAAGGTCATGTGGTGCAATCATGCTATGGGCAGAAGGCTGGAACGGGGAGCAGAGCCCAGGGCACCATCAGCTCCCCAGCCTTACTGGGGCGCCCCCTCACCTGTGACCCGGCAGCCGAAGAGCTCCAGCCGCAGGGCAATGCCGGAGTGCCAGGTCTGGGGCCGGACCCTGACGAACCTGGTCAGGAGCGGCGTGTGCAGCTTGTTCAGAACCACCTCCGTGGCATCGTTGTTGGCTTGGAATACCTGCAGCGGAAGACGGGAAACCGCCGTTGAAGTCCCGGTTTGTAGGCTGGCCCCTCAACACAGTCCTTGAAGGCAGTGCAAAAGTTCTGTTGAACCTTATTTCCCTCCAGTTTAGAAAGAATCAGTGCGTTTGTTGTTTGGGGCTTTGTTAGAAGCCCCATGGAAAAAAAAAATCTAATGGCTCACACTGCTCTCACGTGAAAACAATAAATGGTCTTCCAAAAACTTTTAGAAGAAAGGAAAATTTTGCCTCTGGCCGAGAGCAAGCAGAGGGAAACACGTTTGCCTTGAAAAGGAAAATGCTTTCAGGAGCAGAGAGAGGGAGAGGCACAAAAAGTGGAATATTCTTTAAAAATGGAGCCGAAAGGTCATCTTTTAGGGCTGGCAGACCCCACCCACTAGCTCGAACTTGATGCTCCCCCTCTGTCATGGTGCAGGCATATAGGAATATTCACAGGGTATTTTCACAAAGTGCTTCAACAGTTGTCTTGTTAGTTACTTTGAGGCCTCCCTGCTCCATGAGCGGGTGAGAGCATGGGGCCACCCACCATCTACCCCTAATGGCCCTGTGTCAATCAACACTTTTTTGGTTCTCTCTGGTCTTTGTTGCAGGGTCAGGGTTGCAGACAGTCTCTCAGAGTCCTGCTCTGGCTTCCTCTCACTGTAATCCCCGCCCTGTAATGAAATCCATCCCTGTCCCCATCTGACCAATGCATCTCTTAGGGGAGGAAAGGCTTTTTGGGAGTAGCTTCTAAGCCAACATTGTAGGAGTAAGTCCTAGTTTACCAGATGGCCCAAATCAATAACTGCCATATGGACCTTATGCTTTTCTGTGCTCTCCATTAAAAAAAAAAAAAAAAAAAAAGTAGCTGGTGCAAGTATATATGAGTTTCTCTTGGTTTCTCTGGCTAAGGGTGGAGGGAGAGACCAACCAACCGTCACTTCTAAATCATACCTGTCATAGCTCTAACAATCAGGAGACTTTGCAAATCTACTCACGGCCAACTCTGCAACACGTAGCAATTTCTTCTGGGTCGAGGGACTAAATACTTCAGCTCATGATACCTATAGCATGCCAGGCATTTGGGCATGACAGGGCTGGGACAAGACGATGGGGAAACTGGGATGTTTGAATACCCCTGAGTCAGACGCTGTGTAAACACAATTACCTCTATAATGCCCCAGAAGGTAAGTATTATTATTTCTGCTTTATTGATGAGAAAATGGAGGCTCAGAGATGTCTGTCTGGATCCAAAGCCCCTGCCATGTTTTTAGGCTGTAGGCTTGTGGGTTCCTACGTTGACTGTCACCTCTTTTAATAAATTTGCAGCGTTTATGTTGGTGGCTAGGAGTCTTGGAGCCCTTAAGGTCTCCAAGCATGGGCTGAATGGAGGTGGAGTTGCTATTCAGGGATGTGTGTTTATAATCCTGACATAGAAAGCTCTAGGTCACAGCAGTGGGCTGCATGGCAGCTTAGAGCTAATTAACAACGTGGTTCTTTCTTTCCCATGAACTGTAACTAGGAACTCTGCCATTTGGCAACCTTGAACCCTTCATATTTCCCACTTGCTGAGGTCAAAAGTTAGAGCCATTTAATAGCACAGCACTGATGGCGGGGGGGGGGGGTAGAGTAAGAGACGCTACACCTTTTGCGACCAGATGAGGGGAGGTGGCTCATTTAAGACAGATGGAAGAAAGGCGAGGAGGAAACAGGTTTTCACTGGCCTACCATATTCAGTTTAAACCTCTTGTTCCTGGTGCTAAGCCCACCGACCCAGGGGAGCTCCCCCCGACAGCCTGCCCAGCTTGCTGCTTCCCTTTCCTTGCTGGGGAGCCTCCTGCCCAGCCCTGAGGCCAAGTTCCTTCCTTTGTTGCCTTGCTAACCGCAGGGAGTAAGAGGCAGAACTGGTTGACCACCGGTCTCTCTCACAGGTTTGATTTGGCTGCTTCCTTTACAGTGATGGGGGACAAAGAGGGGCGAGAAAACAAAACAAGGGAAGAATGGCCAGGGAAACAGAAGGAAAGAGGCTTAAGGTCAGACACTTGGGGAAAGGCCGATGGGGAGAAGGGGAGAGAGGTACCAAGCCTCTGTGATCTTAATCTTGGAGAAGGATGACCGGAGGAGGGGACAGGGTGGAGGACGGCTCTGGCCTGGCCATGCCCATTCCATGGCTTCTTGGGTGCTTCTAAAGGACTCTGCAGCTCTGAGAAAGGAATGGAGGAACTGAATCCAAGAGAATGAGATGACTCAGTCCTCCTAGAATTCAGCATGAGGCAGAAGCTCTTGTTTGTTTGTTTGTTTTTGTTCTTTTGGCAAGGCAGGAGCAAATGCAGCACTTTGCTTATTTGGGGAGGGTGCTGGGAGCAGTGGGGGGCCACCACCAGCCTGCTCCCTGAGGACGGTGACGGTGACTGTGTGTGGCCTCCATCCGGAGATGCTGAGGAGTTCATATGGGGGCAGGGGGAAGCTTGATTTGTCATGTGAATACAGAACTGGAGCGTTGAGTGGATTTGAACTTTAACACGGCTGCTAATCCACAACATATACACCACGCTGGTACCGTTTAGAAACACAGCACGTCTTATGTGTTTTTAATATCCAATTTTATCTTATCTGACCCCTTCATTTTTCAGCCTTGGCAGACAACAGTGCGAAACCTTTCCTTCCTCCCGCTCAGTAAGGAAATGACTGTGTCTTTGGACTGCCTTTGGGCGGCTGGCATGTGCGTGAGTGCGGCTGCACGTGGGCGTGGCCACGCGCACACGCGAGTGACCCAGTCTGGCGAGGGGGTTGGTCTTCCCCCAGAGGCACGAGGTCCCAGACTTTGGGTGAGCCCCCTGGATCTCCGCCTACGGTGGCCCCAGTCGGAGAGGGGACGAGCACACGGTTTCTCTGCTGAGGCCACCTAGCTGACCGCTCCAACTCCGCGTCATTCTAATTCCGTTTTGCTCACTCTGCTCCTGCCCCTGCCTGGAACCACATGAAGCCTCATTCAGTGTGGCCTCAAATTATCCTTCTTGGTTTCCTGTTTGCCCTTGACTTTGTGCTCAGATCTGCCCCTGCTCTCCGGACCCTTTGCTGAAGGAATCCCACCTTGTTTGATTAAACCTGTGATACACCTTTCATGCTGAGTGTGGTGGAGTGGGGGAAAAAAATCCTCAGACTTCACTGAGGCAGGAGCCAGGACAGACACTGCGCTGCCGATGAACTCATAAGTGTGGGCAAATATCTCCACCTCCCCCAGGCCTCAACTTCCTCCTCTATTAAATGAGTTGATTTGTAAGGTCTTTGCTGGCCCCCAGATTCTAAGGCTTTCTGCATAAGAGTGTCCAACTAGAACTGCCCCAGCAATGTAACAGGGCATTTTAGTTGTCCATTGTCCCTTAGAGTCTGAGTGCTTTTGTAGACGAGTGCTGTGGGTTTTAATACGCTTCAAATAGTGCCCAAAACACACGGTGAGTGCCCCACTCAGAGGGAGAGTATACCTTGTTGATGTTTTCGCTCAATAACGGTTCAAATTATGAATAATGAAAAGTAATGAATAACAACACCTTAGTCCTTACATATTGTCTTGCACCCAAAGATACCAAAGTGCAATTTATGAAAATCCATTTTTAATGAAATATTAAGCAGTTTCTATTTCTCCTGACCCAATGGATTTACAAGGTCTCTATTTTTCTCCCTGCATCTTCCTATTTATAGCTGGTAAATGCTATCATATATTATACATCTTTATGACTTTCTCAATGCTTCTGTGGTTTCAGAATCACCCTTCATATGTTTTCTGATCAAATTCTCTGAGATGGATTCTTGGCATCTAGTCTAGGCGCTGCAAGGTAAGGGGTTGTGTGCATGGGAAATGATGCCAGGAAATTGGTTTTATTCCCTACTCCCTGCCGACTCACTGAATCACTATAGGCAAATCAATAATCCTTAGATACCTTGGTTTCTCCTTCAGGAAGATAAACTCAATAACAGGCTTGCAGGTGAACGCTAAAGTCTACCAGCCCTCCCTGCTGGCTCCAATGGCTGCACAACACCCAGGACAGATGTTACAGTGAAAGCTACATCACAAGTGACAAATGGGTCCTGTTCAAAGGGGAGGGTTCAAGTTCTAACAGCCATTGACTCTCATGTCCCACTTCGAGGTTGTAATTTGACAGTAAGGTGTCCATAATGCTGAGAAGAATCAGTGGATCCTCAGTATATGGTACACACCCAGATAAGCATAAGACACCCAGATCATCAAACTGTGATAACATGATAACATCTGTTTTAAAAGCTGGATGTCACAGATGGTATACGTTTTTGTTAATTTTAAAAGAAAAGCTGGGGCGCCTGGGTGGCTCAGTCGGTTGAGCGCCCGACTTCAGCTCCGGTCATGATCTCACGGTTGGTGAGTTCGAGCCCGCATCGGGCTCTGTGCTGACAGATCAGAGCCCGGAGCCTGCTTACAGTTCTGTGTCTCCCCCTCATGCTCTGTCTCTTTCTCTCAAAAATAAATAAATGTTAAAAAAAAAATTTAAGAAAAATAAAAGAAAAATGCTAATATGGTTGCTTTACCACCCCAAAAGAAAACCAGAAGTGTATTCAAGTAGGGATACACAATTAGTGTATCCCTAGTTTTTTTAAGAGGTAAGGATAGCATTGATTGATGTAATTATTAAATTGTGTGTGTGTGTGTGTGTGTGTGTGTGTGTGTTGAACACATAGATTTCTTCAAGTGCATCCCTGTAAACCAAGTCTAAAAAGGAATTCAGGCACAAAGTGGTTTGGATAATCCATTTGGTGCCTCGCTGAATTCTGAACATAATCCAACACTTTCCAATTGATTCTTGAGACCTTTGGTTTACTTGCAGTAAGACAGAATCTGAGACCAGCAGCACTGCAAAGATTTTCTGATTTGCGCCTCTGGGGGGAGGGGGTACCTGCCAATTAACTTGGCTGCCACCCAACATCCCAGCGTGGTTACTTTCTATACCCCACCCAGGAAAAGAAAATCAACATGTTTTGACCATGCCTACGAGCTCCTAAGGCGTGGAGTATACCAGTACGTGAAATGAAAGAAAATAATATATGTGATCTAATAGGAAACATCTAGCCGGAAGGCATCCCTGATGGTTTTGAGGTCATCTCTTCTCTGTTTTTCATCCCCTTTCTTGTTACAGCCACCGCTCCCCGCTGACCTGTCTGTAAGTCTTCTTTTAAGAGTACGCAGTGACTCTAGCAAAGCTGAGAACAAGTGAAGTGCTGGCCAGGTGGAGGCCTCTCTGGGCAGGGGTGTTTCCTGCCAGGCCCACATCCCTCGCCGTCGCCCCCCTCATCTCTGCCATCAGCACTCAGGTGCCCGGGACGGCGTAGATGCTTCACGTCCATCGCAGGCTTTGAGCTTCTTGGCAGAGAGATACGGTGCAGGCTCGCGGTGTGAGCCGGCTGCTTAAACTTCCTCAAGCAGGCAGGCCCTATAGTTGACACGCGTGGGCTCTCGTCATGTGCACCGTCTCCCATCCGAGTAGGGCTTTGGTATTCAGTCTGCACACGCCTGTCTCTTCATTACCTATGGCATGACCTACAGTTTATTCCGATTTTGCTGTAAGTATCTGAACGTGGCCAGCTCCAGGGACTGCAAAGAAAGCAGGCAATTTTTCAAAGGCAACACAGTGCTGGAGCCCTGAGGTAGAAATTGTGCAGGAGATGTTCTTCTTCTTCCCTTTTTTTTAAAAATAAATATTTCTCTCCGCTAATAAATGTTGCATTGCATCCAAAGTTCTCCTTTTCAATCTACTTGGCACGGACACTCAAGGAGGAGGAGAACAAAGCAGGCAGAAGGGAGAGGTGGCAGGAACGGAGGGCAGAAACTGGGGAAACCAGTGGCAGATTTTAAAAATTTCTCTCCGAAACAACTGAACGGACTCATCCTCACCGCAGAACCAAAGGCCTGTCTGCTCTCTCCCACCCTCTTCCCTGGCATCTTCTCTAAAACCAGCCACCGGGCCTACACATAAAAATAAATTGTTAATCAATGAACACCATCCTGTTTAATTAATTTGTTGCACCAAACAGGCAAGGGGTGGGGGGCAGGGTAGGGGGGCTGTTGCACTCGGGGACAACGATGTTAAGGTAATGGACGCTTTTTTTTTTCCTTTTTGTAAATCGTGGCCCTGACAATTCTCTCTTAAAACTCCTCCTTAAAGACTATAAAAAAATTTTTTTAAAGCTGCTTTCATTCTAGTGGATGTGGGAACTTAGCCAGACACAGAGTCAGAAGGGATGTGTCTCATATAGATGTGTATACATATACAGATATGAGAGAGAAGTGGGGGAGACTTTAAGGGAGGGGAAGAAGGGGGGAAGGGCAGAGAAAATTCCTTAACCACCAAATGCTCATTTATGACCATGATGCCCTCCTGTCTCCTGCTCCTTTACTTAGGGCTGTTTTTGTCATCAAGCAGCTCTGCTGATGCAAAGGAGAAGACAGAGGAGCAGGGACATGTCATGGGGTGGAGGGCGGGGGAGGCCGGTTTCTTCCTGAGGGTGAGGGTGGAGGTGGGTGGGACGTGTGCATCCCATCTGTGTGTGCCTTGTGGGTCCCCGTTAGATTTATTGCAGGATTATGTTACCCCCATCGAGACGCCGAGCCCTGGAACACAGCATACTAACAGGATTAGGGTTTTGGGACTGGAGACAGGAAAGCACCAAGGAGAAGAGGAGGGGAGGGCAGCTCAGGGATTTGGGGCTAGAGGAGAGATGGTGTGGGGGAGAGTATAGCATCAGAGCAATGAAAGGGAGTGGCCAATGTCCTCCCGGGAAGGTCGGGAGAGAAACACACGCATTCTCACATTGTCACGTTTTTTGAGAAGGTGCCTTTAACTTGCAGGTGGGCAGAAGAGAGCGTGAAAGGGTATGGGAGTCAGGCTCCGGAGACTCTCTGCCAACCGCATTCCTCTTCCAGCGGAATCTCAGCAAATCTCCGAGCAGGGAAATGGTGATGGCAAAGAACCCGACAACCTACCAGATGAGGTGTTCACTCCAACGCTCATCTACAGACGCTGGAGTTAGGGCAAAGAAGAGTTTTTCCAGCCCCAGCAGAATCACTACACCCTTTTATAAGCCCTGCTCACTCGCTCTGTCCCACTGGCCTCGGTGCACGGCAGTGAGATGGAAGGCATTGGGAATTTGGCAGGGAGCGTCGTAAGCGCCAGGGAGGCTGGCCTCAGCTCCCAGAGACAATTCAGCACCCATGGGAGTTGGGTGAAGCCGGCCACAGGAGCCTGATAGAAAAAAGGTTCCAAGCTTATGTGTAATGACATTTTCCCTTGGGCTTCCTAAGTGGAGAGGCTAAGGGTCTGAGCTCATCCCATGGCAAATGGATAAGGGACAAACTTAATTACGTAGGGCCCCGGATTCTTCTCAGTTATAACTGTAGGGGGCAGAGAAACCAGGGGACATGAATTTCGAAAGGGCATCGGCTCTCTTCGGAATATACGCAACCCTGGTTCGATGAGGCAACCATACGCGTGGCTTCTGAAGTCTGAGGCTATTTCCCAGCTGACAGCTTGTGTCATTGTCGTCACCTCATACACAATAAACAAAAACTACAATGAAAAGGATAAGGGGAATGCAGTCATCCGCCAGGAGGTAAAAAAAAAAAACAAACACAAAAAAGGTATTTTTTGAAAACTGTGCGTTGTTAATTAGGGGAACGACTGGATCCCTCACAGAAGACTGGAGCCGAGGAGGGCAACGTTCGTCTCAGGCAGCTCCGGCGCAGGGGCCATCGGATGCAGGGAAAGGTCTGGGTGACTTATCAGGTCCCTTCCAGACCTCCGATCTTAAAGGAGGCAGATACATAACCCATGGGGCCTTGTTACTTTTTAAACTGATAACTTGCTTCTGCTCAAGAAGAGCTTTGTGGGTCTAATACACTAATTCTACCTGCAGACAGCCTTCCACCTACAGATCCCAAGGTGCTCTGCCAAGAGCTGCCGCAGCACCATTCCATTTGGGCAGGTGGAAACACTGAGGCACGGAGCCATGAAGAGAAATTTCCAAGGTCACACAGTGCATCCTCTAAGGGGATCTGAAAATAGACGCCGCGTGGTTCCGTCCGCCGACTGATTTGGGGGGTTTGGTTTCAGGACACCACTCTCTCTCCTCCTAAGTCTCTGATACTTTCAGACGGTTTTAAATTCTCAAGTGGCTTTCAAAGTCATTTGTTTTAATCCAGAAAATAAATATAGGGCAGATAATTTTCGAAGTGAGGTGTTTAAGTGTCTTGAAGGGATATGGCTGAATCAAGCGCAAAGCAACTCCATCTTCAAGATTCTAGGATGCAGCCCATTCTGTGATGTAACTCCAAGAGCCTGCCGTGCTGAGTCACACTGTCTGAGCCCAACTTCAGATCTCAAAACCAATGGAGGCTCTCCAGGAATAGGCACACCTCTAGACCCTCAGACTGAACATCTGGGAAGCTGATTTCCCTCTGGATCCAAGACGACGGCCAGGCCTAGATCAGATTGCTGGGAACACCCTCCTAGAGATCAAAGCCCCAGGACCAGGTGCCTTTCATGGGGACTCCATGGTTCCCCACATCCTGGGGCAAATTAAGAGGTGGTACCTGAAGGCTCTCTGATCCTGTTGGCGGCCACGATTGCATTAGTATGACAAGCTTCGTGCGTTTCCGCCACTCATTACAGGGTAATTCTGAAAATGCTTGGACCTCATCCCTGTCCTCCCCCTCCCATCCTCAGTCTGGCCATCAAGATATGTTTAGCACCCCCACAGACTCTCTCTTTGAGCCCAGATTTCTTCCAAGTACATCAGAACAGCCAGCAGCATTGTGACTAAGAGCAAGGTAGCCGGGGCTATGTCAACAAGGAGACGCCCACGCTTACCAAATAGGGGAGGAAGGAAGGCAAGGGCTTTTGCTTAGACGCATAAGGGCACTGGCCTCTGTCCCTCTGTCCTGACACTAGAAGTCTCGGTCTCATTCCCTCCAGTGCACACTCCCAGAATCAGCAAGTCAGAGGTGAGTGGGGTCCTGGCCAAGGCCTCATGCCCCCAGCTACTCCCATCTCTCTCTATGCCCCTCTCTTGGTTTGTGTGCACATGATTGTGCCTATAATTATAGGCACGTACACGAACCTTCTAATACCGTATTTACAACACTATGTCAATGTTTGGGGTGTTATTAATATAGCTGGCGAAACCAAAAGCAGTCGTTTTCTACTTGTGGTTTCTGAAGAAATAGATCTGAAGCAATTTGTATAATCTAAGGGAGCACATGGGCTGGATATGGGCTCCATCAGGCGGACAAGCTCTCTGCCTTGTGGTTACGCCATAAATATGGATGAGGAGGGCCCACCCTATAGGAAAATCATAGGTTCCATATATTTATGGCATGTGTAATTGGATAAGGATTTGGGGATGTGCTGTACATGTGGCCTGCGTAAGTCGGCTGTGTTTTGCCAGGAGGATGCTCGCAATACCCCCCACGATAGCGGAATGCCTCCCCCATAGGCAACCTTGTCACGACCTACTGGGTGGGAAGAGACAAAGAGGAGGCTGCTCGGAGGCCGAGGGAGGCTGGAAAGAGCTCCCTGGTCCCCACTTCCTGGACAAGAGTCGTTCGGCCATAGGCCCAGGCCCTGCCTCAGCCCGGTCTGGGTCCAAACTGTAAACGGTGTGTAGCAAGGAGATAGCATAGCCATCCCCCACCACCTCCAGCACTCCTTCATCTTGTTTTTCTCCGATTTCCCCGATTCCCTGGTCTTTGGTACACCGTGTTGGTGCTGACCCCGGGACCCAGGAATGGAAATCAAGTTCCTACATCTCTGCCCCCAACGGCACCATCCCCTCCTCACACCCCGCGCGCGGGCTTGGGTCTGCAAACCCTCCCTCCGCACCGTGGAGCAGAACAGCCTCCACCTTCCCCTCTGTTATGCTTCGCTCACAGGTCCTGAATTGTGCTTTCAAGCCCACCACCCGGTACTGGCCGGCCTGGCGTGGCGCCCACCATCCATCCAGCGGCTACAAAGAGGAACCTAGTGGTAGCGACCGACCCAGACGAAGCCTCTTCCCTTCTTGCCCCCGACGCCCCTCCTCACCCCCCTCCCCTTCGTGGCATCAAATCAAACTGCAGCAGACTTGACAAATCTATTTGGCACGGTTCACTCAACTATTTCAACCCGAACAGCCCAGAGAGCCGCGCTGACGCCCCTTGAACGGTGCGGAATCTGCACGTTAAATACAGGCATCTGGGAGACGGATCTGCTAATGGGGGAGCAGCAGAGATCACCCCTGGAGGGGAGGACGGGCAGGTCTCCCTCGTCACCCACCACACCCGCGGTGGGGCAAGGGAGCGTGGGGAGGGAGTGACGCCTTACTGGCAGGCTTTCCATTCTCCAGCCTCCTTCTAGGTTAGCCAGAGAATGAATTATCTAATGGGGAAGGGAAGGGGCTTTTCCTCTGCCCCAGCACTTTTTATGTGGGCAGGACGGATTCACTAAAAAACCAAACAACAACAACAAAACGAAAATGAAATTACCCCTTGGCTCCTGGGCAAAGAAATTTAGCCAAGGGTGAGAAGAGAAAGTGAGAGAGAGAAAGAATAATGCATCCAATATGAAAAAGTTGAGACTGATTCCAAAGGAGCCCAGAAAGCTAAATTCAATTCTCAGGAATAGCTTCCCTGCAGAATGAATACCAGGGATAAAGCCAGGGAGGACAGCATTCTGTCAAAATGTGCAGTGCTAAGGTATTTCCGAAAGCAGATTTCCTACAAATAGTGTTTTAAATAGCATCCCAGTCCATCTGCGTGCTTTTAAAATCAGCTTATGCTACAGTATCCCTCTGGCCAGTGCTGCTTAGTCATTGCGCCTGGACAGGGAGGCTGTCAGGTGAAACTCCTCCTTCTCCCTCAGGACCCACTCCGACTCAGCGCGGGCCCTCGCCTGCCTGGCTCAGCTTCTAGGTTCCACCAGTTTCTTATTGAGCAGGGTGGGTGGGGAGAGAAGGCATGAAAAAGAGTAGGTTGGGGAGAGGACTCAGCCCATGCACCTAGCATCCAGTGCCAGCTCCGGCTTGCCATTTCCAAGTGATATTTGCAACTGAAATAAACAAAGTCAGTGAGAAACCAGACCTGGTTGAACATGTTAAGGTGAGGAGGTCCTTCAATTAACTACCTCACTTTCCCTATTCGTGAAATGAGGAAAGTGTGTGTGTGTGTGTGTGTGTGTGTGTGTGACACCTGGTAATATCTAGAAGCCGTGATTTTCAGATGAATGGTGCCACGTTACTATGGCAATTTTAATAATAAAAAAAAAAATCCACTGCCTTAAAAACTCACATTTCCAGAGCGAATCAGTGCCGACATTACAGTGGAGCATTTTCTCGGTTCAAGGTTTCCAGTCTCCCCAGCGAGGGCAAGCAGCCTCGGGGCAGTGGTAGGAGACAAGGAGGCTGTGTTTGCAAACGATCTTTGGCCTCTCTAGGTGTGGTGCCACGTGTCCCATTTTGATCATTCACAGCGTGACAGACAGGGGAACCGTAGCGCTAAAGAGGAGGGTCTCTTTGCCTGTCCCCACTTCCATTCAGGGAAGGATAGGCACTCTCCTCCTAGAGCTGGGAGCCAGCGCATGACCGTATTCTCCCCCCGCCCAGGTAAGACCGCCAGCCACTTCCAATAAGCCCCCTATATGCTGCGTGCACCTTATGAGCAGTGTATCGCCAGTGCCGGCCCGGGCCCGCTCACCGGCAGATTGCCACGTGGCTAAGTAAGCCGAGCACCAGCATTCATCCTTGTGCGCAACAAAAACCCCACATCACCCACACGGCCACACCTCTGGGGGCCACAGACACTGAAGACACCAGCTGCGAGAATTCAATGCCTTGCCGCCAAGCGTGATTGCCAGCTCAGATCCCATCCCTGACAAACTGAATTTCTCCTCATTATTTATTGTCCTCTTTCTTCTTCGGGACATTGTGAGTCCCTCTCAGGATTTGTGCCCTTTCATTTCCAGACCTCGGTAACTCCTGAACTACAGTTTCATGTGGCTTTGTGATTGTTAACCCAGCATGTGGAAGGGACTCAGGCCATAAATGCTCAATGAATCCTGTGTAGGGAGGCGCGGACTGGGAACGCATTTTCTCCTTCATTTGCAGTCAGAGAGCACTCCGCAAGCTTGCTCACTCTCTCTCTGCTGTGCGACATGCAACAGCAGCCTGGCTGTCGGAGAAACCGTGTTTTCCAATCGCTTTAGCATAAGAAAGGATATTTTCAGGGCCACCGCCTCCCACGCCTCCATCAATTATTTGAACCTCACGGAACAAGGCCTCCTCCCCTCTGTGGGGTCAACTGGAAGCTCCTCTGGTCCCAAGCCTCCTGCACCACCCCAGCGTGCCTTTGAGGTGGGGATATGGGTTTTACCTTGTGGTTTTTGCCATGCCGGTACACCATCCAGTCTTCACCGTTCGTGCTGACTTCCAGCTTGTACGATTTGACGTAGTAGCCATTCTGGGTTTCCCTGGAAATCGCTCCTTGCGTGGCAATGGCTGTAAGCATGGTTAGAAAGTGCAAATCCACCTGAGGGAGAGCAGAGGAGGAGTGAGGGGGCCACAGCTCCTGACAGGAGGGCAGCATCTTGCTTTTTCTTCAAAGGACACAAATGGAATACCCGGCTTACAAGTCGTGTCTGTGATTCCCTCAGAATCAGTGCGATCAGTTATCAGTTTGCAATTCCAAGCTGGACGGTTAATCTCGACTTATTTGACACTGGATTGGACACCTTTGAAACTGTAACTTGATTATTTTTCTGCTTTTCTCTTCTTTGCAAATCTGAATGGACGGTAGTCAGTTTATCTTAAAGGGATCCTTGAACATCTAGAACTGTGACCCCTTCTTACTGGACTACAGCCCGCCTTAAGTAGTAAAAGCAGATGCTATTCTAAAGGAACAATGGCTAAATCCATGCCACTCCGCCCACTCCACCCCAGTCCAGTCCAGTCCAATTCACTTATGACCCCCTTGTTGCAGCGTCTCAGCTCAGGGCTGCTTTGCCTCCCGTGCCCTCAGTCCCTCAATCCATTGTGTATTTAGTCACTCAGGTCACTAAAGGGTCAAAGGGCATGCAGAGTCTGCCCAAGCAATTAGGCTTATGCACCAAGTCCTGACCTTTCACTTGATGAAGAAGATGGCCAACATTTGGAGGCACCTTTCTCCCCACAACGCCAAACCCATTTGGAAATTGCTTTGGAAAAAACCCAAAGGAATGCCATTCCTTTGCTGGCCACGGCGTTTCTTAATGGCAACCTCTGTGTGATCAAAATTTAGCCAGCACTCACAGGTAAAATTTGAGTCAGGAAGCATTTATTGGCTACTTACTATGTGCTCAGCATAGTAAGCAATTCAAGAGAAGTATGCGGGGCTGCATATGTGTATGACAGACAGCTGGATAGCAATAAGAGAAAGTTTATGATTGAGGCCGAAAAATAAGGAGTGAAATCAATGGGACATTGATTATAAAGGAGAGCGTTCTGGAAGCTTTGCAGGATCAGAAGGGTTTTTGGAGAGGCAGAGGAGACACAGTTACAAAATGGCCGGAGGACTGTGCTGTTAGAACCTCTGTGGACTCCCTGGAAGTTTCTAAGTAGCCCTTCTCCCTTTCCTGCTGCCTGTTCCACAACATCCTTCTCAGAGTGGAGGTCACTGTGTCACATCAGAACTAGGACAGGATTGTCAATGGGTCACAAGGCCGTCTGGTATGTGTGTCATAAAAGCAGTCATTGCTCTAGCATGGACCCAGAAGCTGCTCTTCCCTGGGGGATGGGAGCTGGACCGGTCTGTAGTTTCAGGGTGATTATTCAACACAAACTGCAAGTCTTATTCAGAAGGAAGGCAAACAATAGTCTGAAAAGATGCCGCAGAGCATCTGGGCAACTAGAGTTTCATTCCCGGTAGTGACATTTTCCCATGTGTTCTATCTTCTCTGATAGCTATGTGCAAAACCTTCCTGGCAGGGCTCCCTCCAAGTAGCAAAGATCATGAGAGGCTGCCATGCTCAGCAAGCGACTCAAGTCTGCCCTTAGGAAGACGCCCTCCCCCTACCAAGTCTCTGATGCCTCCCTCTGCCAAGAATGAGGAAGATCTGGAACTGTTTATAGAACGTTCCATGGATATCTTTACTGAGAGGCAAACAGCACCCAGGCCAAACAACGTCTCCGAGGCCTGGTAAGTGTCACAAGGGCAGCGGCAGTGTCCATCTTACTTGTCATTTTATCCTAGTAGTTAGCACAACACCTGGCTAAGTCTATTCGTGCCTGGCACGTGTGTTTTTGGACGGATGGATGAAAGGGGTTCTCGAGTAGGCTGTGTTTATTTTCTTTGTGTCCTCTGTCTGCTCCAGGCGAGGAGCCACCTCCCTTGTCCACCAATACATGTGCCCTCTACACACCCTCTAGTACATCTGAGTGAGTACCTGGAGATATTCCTTGCTGGAATCCAAGTTGGGTGTCCAGCCATTGTCGTCACCATGGAGGCGGCTTTGCTGCGGTGTCCACCTTCCATCAGAGTAGGTAGATGAGGCACTGATCTGTTCATTGGCAATCCGGCCAGATTCCATTCCCAGAGGGACATTGCACTGGAAGTCTGGGGAGTGGAGATGGTCAAAGGCAGAGTTATGTCTCTCAACCTCGAACCCCTGGGACTCTCAAAATGTTGCTCCCTCTTAGGGGCAAGTCCTTGCAGGAACTCGCTCATCTTAAAGACCTCATTATACGCTTGCATTTTAAAAAACAACCCTGCCAAGTCACAGACTTTGACAACCCCTCTGGGTCTGAAAGAAACTAAATTGGGCCTAAAAGAAGTCAGGCTGTGGGTAAATAAGAATCATCATACAAATTAAAAATACAATCTAAAGCACAAGAACTGTTGGTGCCGCAGGCTACGGATGCTCACAGACACCAGATGCACCGATATTGAAATACAGGTAAACGTGTGATAGACCCGTGGCAATCTGGGTGGGCTGATACATCGTGGGAAGCTTGCTTTATTAATAAACACCCAGGAGGCACTTTTGCTTCTTTCTTTCACTCAACTGTCTCGAGTTCTGGCACAGAAGACAGATATCACAAAGCAGTAAATGCCTGTCTTTGGGACACCTCTCCACGAGCACAGGCGTGTCACTCCATTCCCCTGAGCCACTTGCTTGGGCAAATGGACCCAGAAGTCACTGAGTCTGGCCATGCACCATTAGCTCAATTGCTGTCCTTCCCACGGATACCACAGGCACTGGTCAATATTCGTGTGTGCACGTGTCTGATAAAGACCAGCAATTTTTTCAGCTATCAAATCCATTCTCTAGCTCTGTGACTGAACTGGCCCATTGCAGACCCTGGTGCAATTTGCAATACTGTTTTCCTGTCACTCAATCTTCATGGGCTTTTTGAAGAAGCGCAAAAGCAAAACCCAGAACAAAACTCGTCACCTTTCCGGCAGGCCAGGCTGCCATGTGCGTAGGTAGGCACGCAATAAGCTGTCTACAACCGTGGCACGATTTCCCCAGCTCCAAGCGGCCTTCAAGTACGTCTTTAGTACTTAAAGTTATCCTTTGGGTTTCTCGGTGGAAACGGCAGCACATGTGGGGCACTCATCCTAGAGGAGCTGATGTGAAGATTCAGGAGGTGGGAGCAAACGTTGATGGAGGCCGGAGACTCATGGCCTGGATGGGAAGTTCCAGGGCAGCTGGCGCCAGAGCTATACCTTATGCTTTGCACGGCACCTGGCACATAGCAGAAGCCTGGGAACTGTGTATACTGGAAGCGTGCAGTGGAAGTGCAAGCGTGTACCAGTCTAGTGAGAGAAGCTCTACCCAGGGCCAGAGATGTTATATATATACATATATATATATATATATATGTATATATGTATATATATATATATGTATATGTATATATATATATATTTATATGAGAGAGGTGTAAAAATTACTCAGTTTTCTGACAATGGCCACTGAGGCTTAGAGAGGGAGAAAAATAGCCTCAGACTCAAAAAATGTTAGCACAGGGTAGGGGACTCTATAGAGACGTCCTCACTAACCTCCCTTCCCTTCACAGATGGGAAAACTGAGGCTTGCGATAGTTCTGAGACTTACTCTGGGAATAACTAATTCTTGGTACACATACGTACTTTGTAAAGAAAGGAGTACCCAGTCGACATCTGTTCTATTTTCATTAATCTCTGCCTAGCAAGAAGATATAGCCCCCATTCCCTGAACTCAGATGCTACTATAAATTCTGGAGAACTGCCCTCTCCTCTCCCAGAGGCCAGTCTGTCTTCATTACATGTCCTCACAGCCCTGATGGAAGGACAGGACAGAGGTTCCCAACTGCCCAACTCACTGTCTGGTGGCTCTTGATGGACCAGGTAGTAGCGTGCAGAGAAGCCATCCTTGGCCACCGCCATGTCTGTGTGAAAGGTCAGAGAGAGGATCCCGGTCGACGAACGGAGTTCAGAGGGTGTTTTGGTCCCACAGTACTTGCCAATCAGGGGGCCGACTGGACATGCAAGACAAAGACAAGTCAGTAGACATGGGAAGGTCAAAATCCATTTTCGATACATTTACACTTGCCACAATCACCAGTCACTCAATGGAGCATCCTTTGGGTATGCCTTGGCATAAAAGAATGACCAAAAATAGGTCTTAAGAACTACACGTAGTATTTTTCCTGGACATTAAAAAGTACAGTTCACCCTTGAACAACACGGGTTTAAAGTGTGTGGATCCACTTATACGTGGATTTTTTTTGGAGAAATACAGTACGCTCCTGTAAATGTATTTTCTTTTCCTTATGATTTTCTTAATGACATTTTCTTTTTCTCTAGTTTCCTTTATTGTAAGAAGACTGGGTACGCTACACATAATATATAAAATATGTATTAATTGACTGTTTATGTTATTGGTAAGGCTTCCGGTCAACAGTAGGCTATTAGCAGTTAAGTTTTTGGGGACTCAGAGTAACGTGTGGATTTTTCAACTGCATAGGCAGTCCAAGTATTGTTCAAAGGTCAACCGTGCTTTCCCTGACCTGGCTTCATTCTGTTCTCGCCCTCTGTTCAGGGATGGGCCAGAAAGCTGTCATGATGATGCCTGTTCTACAGAAGAAAAAATTGAGGTTCAGAGAGGTCACATGACTTTTCCATGTTCATACGGCTAGGAAATAACAGAGCTGTGACCCAAACCTGAGTTTTCTGACTAAGTCCTAGGCTTTTCTCAGGAAATGAAACTGCTTAGCCATCAAGTCTCCCTTATAGTGCAAAACACTAATACTGACCACAAAAGGGAACAATTGGTTTCTTCACCAATACAGATTCTGCTCAAGACCTATGTTGGTCTCCCCCTGAGAAGCACCAGTTCCTCTGGGCCTTGGGTGATGCACCTTTTTGATATTTGTGATTGTCTTAATAATAGTAAAATCATAGTAATAATAATGGTGATGAAAACAGTTTATTTATACACATAAGACACAGAGTTTAAGTGACCTACCCAGGGTTGCAGAACTGCTCAGAGCAGAACCAGGATTCAAACCTAGTCAGTCTGGCTCTGGCATCCTATTGGGGCATAGTGGTCACTGAGTCACTTTCTCTCGAAATCCTGACAACTTGGGGCAGAAAAGAACATTACCGATAGGTTTTCTCATCCTCATCCAAGTACCTACTCACTCTCCTCCTATCCTTCTCCAAAAAAATACCTCCAAGAAAGGAAACTGCCTTCCTGTAATTTCTCTGTAATCATCCTTGGTGAAGAATATGAAGAGAAAGTCATCATGGGTCATACACAAACCCTAAGGAGCTTTGAAGTCTTTGTTCTCTCTCTCTCTCTTTTATCGTTACTAAAGCAATTCACAGGCAAAGGCGAAGCTCCTGAGAAGGGTCTCGTGACAGCGACATCACTTACCATGAGGAATGCCGTCCCAGATGTCCAGCCAATCGTATTTGCAGTCTCCTTCGCCCACCTGCAAAGGGTCATGCTCCAGGTCAAAGGTCAGAAACTGCAGGATGATCTCCATCTTGGGTTTGGCCAGGATGGTAAAGGTACAGTCCAAGTTGTGTGGGTACTTCTCGGGAAATCCAGGGGATTCAATGGTCCCGTTGGGGCTTGTGAAGTTTTTTGAACAGTCTTCGGAGCCTGTATGCAAAAGAGAACTGTAGCATTAAGAAAGGAGAAGAACATGCCTTTCTCTCCTGCCTCTGTCACATGGGTTATTTACATGTTGGAGCCCCAATCCCCCTACTCGTGACGTTTTTGTTTTCACTGGAGTGGCCCTTGAAGCAACATACTCTTCACAGCCACGTCTCAAGCCTTTAAGCCAGACTTTCTTTAGGAGAGAAATTAGGGGAGGAGAGCTGGCGTGCTCTACATAATA
Source organism: Neofelis nebulosa (assembly GCF_028018385.1). Taxonomy (NCBI): domain Eukaryota; kingdom Metazoa; phylum Chordata; class Mammalia; order Carnivora; family Felidae; genus Neofelis; species Neofelis nebulosa. The sequence continues at coordinate 30,465,399 of NC_080783.1, forward strand.
CAGTAAGATCAGCAATTGAGGAGTTGGGGAGTGGAGGGGGGTTAGAAAGAAGTGTGTGTGTGTGAGATACAGGGAGGGAGAGCGAGAGAGAGAGAGAGAGAAAGAGAGAGATTCTCTTGAAAAGAGGAACAGAGCCTTCTTTCTCAATTACTCAGCTGCTTGCTCCAGAAATGTAAGTTATTTCAATCCTTAAGGAAGGCTTGCTGATTGCCAGCAGGGAAAACAATGTTACCCCTTATTTATTGCTGACCTCAACACTAGCCCCTATTGTCCCAGAGCCAACCCAGTGCCCCCTTCTCCCTCCAAGATCCAAGGTGCCTCAGGGGAGGGGCAAAGGGGAGCTTGGGTCTCATTCATGTCATGACTATATTAAAACGAGCTGCTCTGTAGTGGCCAGACAATTAACAATCGACGTTTGTAGCTGGTGGATCACAGCAGGGCGTTGGGGATGTTAAAGGCCGCTCCGGCAGCAAGTTTGGAAAAATGTGGCAGTGTATTGACATTTGGAAGGCTTCTGGTTCCTTTGTGGTAGGGATGGCCTTGTTTTTTCTCCGAAGCTCTTGTGTCTGCTTTCCTGGGACTCACGGAGGCGTTCTTATTAAATGCCGCACACATTCGCATCCCGGTGCAGGCTTGGACGGCAGCAGGAGCTCTAAGAGGATTACAGCCACCAGATCTGCTAATGCCTCTAGGTGGAGTCGCATTAAAAGGGCCCTCGTGTGCTTTCACCCAGCCACCATTGGCCAGCGTGGGCTTCCGACCAGCCCCGGGACGCTGGGCCCACGGAGCAGCACGGGGCCAGAAGCGATGCCAGTCAATTGCAGTGGATGTAAAGGCTGGACAATCGCCATTGATTTCACAACGCTCCGATTTTAAAATTAAAAAAAGCTAGCAGGATTTATGAGGAGGATAATAAGCACTCTAAGCATGAAGAAAAAATACAGAAATACTCGATAAACCAGGTGTTTACTGGCAGGAAGTGTCCTCTGGGGATCCCGCTGAAATATAACTGTGTGATGTCAATACACTGATCTTAGCCCGCAGCGATGTCTTTATCCGAGGCTCCTGCAGCAGGGCCCTCCGTGAGGCTCTTTATTGATGACGGCTTTCTGGAAAGCGCGCGTGTCTGACTTGGAAAAGGTGCCATGCAGATAAGTGGGAGAAGGGGGATTGCAACTTCCTTTAGCATCAGACCGGAAATTCCAACATCCCTACCTGCCCATCCATCACCTCTGCCTTCAGCCCAGCGCTGTGCCCTGGCGGCGTGGGGATGGGGGATGGGCGAGAGCTAACCTTTTCAGCATTCCCAAGGCTCCCTAAAGTGCCGCATCTCTGAGGCTCTGCACTCTGTCAGTCAGTCACGGGCGGCCCAGTGGGCAGCTGGGTCCAGAGGGCTGAGCTGGGACGGCCTTTCCCCCGTTTGTTTACCACTGAGCCCCCAGCTTTGTTTACTGCCAAGCCCCACGCTCCGGAGGGCCTCCTCAATGGTTTGGGATGAGGCAGTTTGGCAAAGCGAAGCCAGCTGGCCGGTCTTTGGGGGGCTGAGAGGAATCTTGAAAAGGTTAGTGTTTATTGCCATTGTGCAGCCTTCTCCATGTGGGTCACTTAGCCGGAGGAAATTAACTCTCTAGCCACAACTGGCTTCCAGAGCCGGAAAAGGCATCCTGACATTCCCTCCTCAAGTTTGCTGTCTTGTCATTCCTTCTCAGGGCAAGGGGAATCCCCACCCCACCCCACCTCGTCCCCCCCCCCACCCCTCACAGGAGCGGGGAATTTTTGGTGGAATCTTTCTTTGGTTCCTCCCATCCATGGGGGAAAATTCGCCCACAATGGACACCTAGTAAGTCGAAGACAGGCCCGGAGAATGCGACATTTTAAAGCACCCACAGCTTCCAGGGTTCTGAGGTCCTGCACTTCACTGGTCAGAATTTTTCAATATGATATATATTCTTTTAACGCTTATTCATTTTTGAGAGACAGAGAGAGACAGAGCACGAGTGGGGAAGGGGCAGAGAGAGAGGGAGACACAGAATCTGAAGCAGGCTCCAGGCTCTGAGCTGTTAGCACAGAGCCTGACGCGGAGCTCGAACTCTTGAACTGTGAGATCATGACCTGAGCCAAAGTCGGACACTTAACCGACTGAGCCACCCAGGTGCCCCCAATATAATATTCTTATGGCAAAACAACCAACCAACCAACAAACAAACAAAAACACCAAAAAGAATATGTATCTATCTCTGACACATGGCTATCCATGGGTATATTCTCTGGCTTATTTTAAATGAGGAAGAAAGACAGTTTTATCCTTTTTACGCAGAACAGTCCAACTTGTCCATTACAACGGTGCATTCGTCTGTAATCGTGCCACCTCATAGTTTGGACTGTGGTCAAAGTGTCAGAAAGCAGGCAGCTGGATGTTAAATGTGGGGGAGAGATCTCACAAGAGGGTGACGATCTTGGGACGAAAGGGGCGTCTTGCAGACATCTACCTAATCCAAGATCCTTTTCTGCAATGTGTTAAAAACATCAGAGGTTAAAAAAAAAATAGCTCAGTCAACAAATACGCAGGTTCACTCAATGCTAAGATTGTCCACACAAGCTGGGGGATTTTGGCTGCAGTGAATGGTTTCATACCAAAGGACTCTGGTGTGAGAAGTGCCCACTCCATCTTTTTCCACTATAAATTTTACAATAACTCTGCAAGCAAAGGAAGAATCCACACGCATAAAGCTATTTAAAACATGGTGGTGGATTTATCCAAACTGAGCTGGGACTGCCCTCAAAAGGTGAATTCAGTTCAGGGAGCGGGAGCAGGGGGGCACTCCAAGTTTTCTCTGTCTGTGGATGACCCCAGAGATTTCAGATTCTGCGATGTCTTTGGGCACCAGGAAGGAAAACCTGATCTTGAACTTTGGTCAAGGGAGTCTCAGAAAACGAATGAACAACAACAACAAAAAACACCCACGTTTTCCAGTGATTCAGTTTCCAATGTTACTTTTTAAGTTATTTTAAAACTCCTTTCTCTGTTCTGCTCATGGTTTGGCAATTCGAGATCCTTTAAGTCTGCGAGCTGTTTCGGTTTGCACTTTTGTATGTGAGCAGTCTGGTAATATATAGACGCGTTTAGAAACCACTTCATTCAGGGGAGACATGGACCTTGCACTCCAGCCACATGTCCCCCTTTTGCACCTGAATTGTGGGTTTGTGTCTGTCAGTAGAATTCGGCAGCTGAGCTTCCACAGTCCTCGGTACCATTATTTTGGGTATCTGTGTTTACAGTCCCAGCCCCCCCCCCCCACCCCAGCCCCGTCTTTCTCTATGAATCTGACTAGCAAACATAGCTATGTTTGTTTGGATTTCTTCAGCATGTTCACGCATTTCTTTCATGTTTTGTGGATGATGTAAATTTTGTGTATTTTCTTCCAGGACTCCCACAGTGGAAATGTGGGTGCAGGGAGGGCATGGCATCTGGAAGAATGCTCATCTTCCTAGGCTTCTCAGCTTTGAATTTTGTAGCCCACGCATGTATGTGTTTTACACAGCATTGCCCTTCATGCTGAGGGCTGTTCTTTCAGGCAGGCCTGATGGCAGGTGAGAGTGGCCCCCAAGAAGACCACTGGGCTCTCATTTTCTCTCTTGCGTTCCCCGGAAATATGGCTGTGGTTGGCAGGGCTCTCTCCCACCACAGGAACCTCTGTCCTCTGTCTTTAGGGAGTCCTCGTCCTTGAAGTAGGGTGCCCCGTTGGTCCATGCCTAAGCCACCTTCCATGGCTGGTGCTATGGTGTCGAGGCATCTGCAGACTATCTGTCCTCAAAACAGTACTGCTCAGTTATGATACCCTCTGTGCATTTTAACTTTTAACATCAAAACTGCATGATGGATAGGGTTAACGTTCATCCTTTCGGTGGCTTTCTGGAGAATACGGCATCATCCCTTGTGAAATACTAAGTCAGGAAGCATGAAAGAGACATGAACTTTAATGGTCCTGCTCACCCTTGTTCTGACTTCCCTCGGCCAGCTCTCTGGACGACCTTGCTTGGAGCTGTTTTCCGTTCACTGTCAGCACGGGAGAGCTGAGTGACAGCTTTAGCACTGGTGACCTTGCTTTCTAATTGACTTCCTGGATCCCCTGCTTGCCACGTCACTCAATAGAGCCCTCATTTTCACAACCATAGCACGTTAATCGTACCTTTACTTGGTGCTTACGCCTTCTGCCTCATATTATAGTTTTCCTTTCAGTCGACATATCTATTTACTTATGTTCATCCAAAGACGTCTACTGTGCATGGGTTACGTGCCGAGGGTCTTCACGCGTGTTTTGCCCTCTTCAAGCGTTTTATTCCTTTCTGTGCTCTCTCTCTGCAACTGCTCCCCAGCAGAAGAGGGTATGATGAATGTTCCATCTGAGCTGGTGGCACTGACTGATCTGAATCTTGCGTAGGACTCTAGGGAATGTGGACTGAGGTATTCAGGAGCCTCACACCAGCCCCCGAGACACTGGACACCGCAGACTGTCAGTCCTTATGACCTCATGTGGGTGGGAAGCATGGCAGCCCGTGACAGACGGGCCTTCTTGAGACTCGTGCCCTGGGACAGTCTGTGCTCCCACTGGGGCTTGGAGATGGCTTGACAGAGTTCCCTCGGCCCGCCCCTTCATTGGATTCTTCGTTCTTACTCTGAGGCAGACAAATCTGACAAATATTTAGACAGAGTGGATATAAAAAGTGCTTTCAGCAGCTACCACTTCCTTTCAAGAACTGTTTAGTGAAAAGAAAATATATATGAATAGGTCCCCTTACACTGAACTCAAGAGGCGCCGGACTTGGGCCTCTCGACGACAAGGCGGACAGCCTGCCTTGTGCCAGACTCTGTCTACAAGTTGTAAAACGGAGGCTCAGGAGGGGCCGTGCTGGTAGATGGGGTAGGAGCCCGTGAGGCAGGGAAGCAGGCTGGGGGTGAGGGGAGAACTGGAGGGTGCTTCGCTCAGCCTCAAGATAATGAGCTCTCACACTGGAGGGAAGGGCATGCGGCTTAGAGTGCTTCAGTGTAGCTACTGAACTAGCGACTTATGAATAAAAGTTGGCTCGATCCAGTTATGGAAATAAGGATGGGCCCATGTTTTCAGGGCCTCAAGTAATCGAAGGGGGGCCTCGTGGAAAGCGGGCAGTCAACTTAAAAGAAGTGAAGTGCTCTCTGTCTCTTTTTCTCCTATCTTTCTGATTGCTTTTCAGGGGGCAGCTGTATCTGCATTTAGGAAGCAGGGGTTCAACAGGTAGAATGGTAAAACAGGTCAGCAAGGGGGATTCCTGTGAGCCACATCTGATTTTCAACGCTACTGGATGACCCCACTGGGAGGATCATACTAAGATCTTTAGAGACTCTAAATACTGAAAAGATTATGCCCTTCTGCCCATGAAATCCCAGATAAAGGCAACATTAAACCATGAAGTAATCAGGAGGACGTTCAGCTGACTTTTGCTTTCCCCCCATGAAAAAAACACACAGAAACCAAATTGTGATTTAAAAAACACACACACACAGAAATCAAATTCTTTTCGAAAGTGGTTCTCGAGTTAATTGACCCTCCTACACTTTTGGTGCCACAAACAAATGCTTGCCTGCCTGACGGGCAGCACCCAGCGCTCTCTCGAGTTGGATCGTAAGTTAAACTGGGTTTTCATCTTGGGCTGTCACCAGGGTCACCCTGAACCTCTCTTCCAACTCCAACAACTTTTGTAACCCCTCTCATCTGTCTCACTGGGCTCCATCCATGTGCATATGGTTCTCACACAGTTCCCTTACACAGTGCCCCACAGCCAGACACAGAGGGCAGCTAGCTACCCGTCCTCCCGGAGGTGCCCAGCTCCCCACTCTCCAGCCGTGACCACACTGACCTGTCTTGAAGATCTCATAACGCAGGGAAAAGCCTGCCCCCTGCCTGGCGTAGTCGGAGGTGAACTTGATGTAGAGCACGGAGCCCGAGGAAATGATGGTGGGCGGGGCGATGTTCCCACAGTGCTTTCCCAAGAGGTCTGCAGATTCACTGTCCCCATCCCGAATCTCAATGAAGTCATACCTAAGTGAGGATGATACACAGGGGCACATATGAGCAAAGATCACGCTCAGATGAAAGGGACCATTGTCTCACTCCAGCTCCTGTGCCCTCCATTTCCAGATGTTCAGGAGTTTCAGAATGATAAACAAAGGGCGTTTAGGTTTGCTCGTATAGACCGGTGAACCTAGATATAGGAAGTTGCATTGCCTTATTGAAGCCATGAACAGAATGGGCGCCTCAGTGGATGGCTAGGTTTTAAGGCCTTATCTCTTGCCCACATAAGAGCAGTAGCATCATTCTATCAAATTATCTCAAAACAAACATTTTTCCTTCCTTCCATAGCACCACTTTTATTTCCATCACGATCTCTCTGAATCTTAGTCTTTTCGTCTTAGCTCTGCATCACTGAGAGTTACTTAGCCCCTCTGAAATCAATTTCTTCATCTGTAAGATGAGGATAAAAATATCCAGTTCAGAAGGCTGGGCTGGAGATGGAATGAAAAGTATAAGTAAGGTGCTAGGCACCGAGCCAGGCACACTGGGGACAGTCCTGGGATATTTGTTTACTTTCCTGCCCTCTCTCCCATGTTTCCATTTTCTCCTGGGTCATCCCCTCTTTCCTTATCTTTAATTGTCAGTGACAAAGGCTCCCAACCATGGGCCCCCTCCCTCCTTGAGATGACTCTGCAAAGTTCACATCAGCAATGTCTCGTCAACAACACGTTTTTAAAAGGAATCAGCATCATATTAGATAAGGCAATAAAAACCTTTCTCCAAAAGCAGGGGGTGAATCCTCAGGGACCCAGAGTCTATGAGCAAATAACTATTAGCCTCAGCAAGCTGCTGAGCAGGCTGCCCTCCCTGTACTGAAGCTTGAGCTCATTTCAAATAGAATCAAACTCGCCCCAGGTTGGGGAAGACACCTCAAAGACATCCTTGGCTCGGTTCGTGGAATGGCACACACACCATGGGTGCCATTTTATCTGTACAGGCACACGGATCCAGCCTCGGTGGGTGCTCCGGCAGTCTTCACTGTGCCGGCTCTGTGCTCCTCCTCTGGGTTCCCAGTAAACATCCCTGTCTCAGCGGCTGAGGTGGGAAATTCCTTCCCCACCAGCTCCCTGCAAATTGCTGGCCACTGCACGATTATTTACCAACAACCACCCATTTCCTTGTCTCTCCCTGTTTATTTATTTTCCATCAGTCTGTTAAAACAACATGTAAGACATTTCTTTCTGGGGGGGGTAAAGAGAGGGCCTGGAAAAGCTACTCTCTCTGGGATTTGCCTGCAGACTCCTGCACACACATGGATCTGTGGGAACTGGCTGCCTGTAGAAGTGGCTCGTTTGAGCTGGAGTGGCCCATGGCCTCCCTGCAGCCCCCAGGAGCCATATTTCAGATTGCACAGACACTTATGGATAAATAGGCCTGTGAAGGAAGTATAAGGAGTGCACCAGGATTAGTGCAATCTGAGACCCCAGAGGGCTGGAATCCTACAGTCAAAAGAATTACAGAAGCTGGTTAGTCTGGAAAAGACAAGATGGCAGGGTTTCCCCCCAGGAGCTCCGAAGAGACAGCTACAGATTGAGAAAGGCAGTGGGGGTGGGGGAATCTGCGATTTCAGTTTGGGAGATGATGCTGCCTTTGAAAATGTGCCTCCCCACTTCCAAAACCAAAGTGAAAAGACACTTAGTTTGTTCTCAGAGGAAATTCCCCAAACCCTCTGGAAAATCCCTCCTTAGTATTTCCACACTGAGGTAAGCACTGCTGGACAGTCACTCTCAGCTGAGTAATGGTGATGCCTGACCAGGGTACACAACGGTGGAGAAGCTGGCTGTGTTCAGTAAAGCAGACACTACCCAGTTCCCCTAGAGCAGTGCATGTATGAATCTGCATGGAAGAGTCCCGTCCCCCTGGCCTCCACCCCCCCCCCAGCTAATCCCAGAAGTAGAACTGGGTTTGGATCTCAATTCAGCCTTAATAGCTGGGTGACTTCAGGCAAGTTACTTCACCTTTCTGATCCTTAGCAATGGGGAAAATGACAGTAAAATGGGATATTAGAACCTTCCTCCTAGGGTTGTTGTGAGATTCAAAGGACCAATCTAATCCATATCTAGTGTCAGTACCCAGCCTAGTAGTTTAGTGACTGCTCAATGAGTGTTCATTGTGATTTATTGTATTCCCACACACATTTCTGGGGTGAAGAGATACAGCAAGTGAGTAGAGGTGCAGTATAAGCGGAATGAACATCTGTTAAAACATTTTGGAGTGCATTTGGGCAGAAATTTGACAAAGTCTTTAATCCAGCAATTCTGCTGCTAGGAACTTTTTCCTAAGAAAATAATCAGACAATTGTGCAAAGATGTACATGCCTCCTTGTGCATGTATAGATATAAGAAAAACAAAAGTGAAGGGCACCTGGGTGGCTCAGTCAGTTAAGCATCCGACTTCAGCTCAGAATCTCGCGGTTCACAAGTTCGAGCCCCACCTCAGGGCTGGAGCTGCTTCAGATTCTGTGTCTCCCTCTCTCTCTCTGTCCCTCCCCCACTCACACTCTCTCTCTCCCCCTCAAAAATAAACAAACATTAAACAACGTTAAAAAGAAAAAGTGAAAAGATGGTTCGTTTATAAACAGCATCATATCTAAATGTCCAATGGGGGGGGGTGGTAAATCAGTTTTGTGTTTATAAAATGGAATACTCCACTGCCATGGTAGGTAATGCTGTGGGTCTAGATATTTTGTTCTTATGGGAAAAGGGCCATGCTGTATTGTTAGGTTTAAAAATAGATTTAAAAAAAGCATGTGTTAAAAACATATACATATACACATTCTTACATATACATAAAGAAAAATGTCTGAAAGACTACCTACTAAAATATTAACAGTAATGAGATATATATGGGTGGTGACATAATTGGTAATTTCTCCTTCCTTCTTTGTTCTCTTCTATTATCTGAATTGCTTACAGGGGGCTTGAATTTTTTAAAAAGCCACAAATATATAAAATAATGCTGCTTCCATTAGGGTTTTTTTTCATGGTGACAGATGGTAACCACACCACGGCGGTGAGCATGGCAGAATGTATCCAATTGTGGAATCGCTCCGACGTGCACCTGAAACTGACATAACATCGTATGTCAACTGTACTTCAGGAACAATAAAGACAGAATAGAATAAAAGAAAAGGAAAAATAAAACAAAAAAAAATTCTTTTTTTCAAAGTGGGAGAGCTGAGAAAAATAACCCAGCTCTCAGAACACAGTGGATGAAAATGTAAATACCCTCATCATCATCACCACCGCCATCATCACCTGTCTTGCGGAACCGTGGTGGGGACCAAATGAGACACGGCACTGGGTCACCTACAATAGTGCCAGGGGCATGGCCCACACTCGGTAAGTATTTAAACACTTTTTTTTTTAAAAGACCACCAGATACCTCCAGTGTTTCTGTTGCCAGTGTTTCTGGAAAGGACAAAGAGAGGCCCTGACGTCCCACTGGCTGGTTCATTAGAAAGGGAGGGTTTTATCTGGTTGCCTAATCACCCATGGAGTAATTTAGGGGATTAACACAATCAGCGATGAAGTGGGGTTACCTAACAAACGCCATAGCTGTAAGCTGGCCTCAATTTACTCAGTGAATATACCACCCCAAGTCCTCTCCTGTAAATGCTGGCAGCTACGAATACATCCCGACGTATTTACACACGCAGAGAGAGTGAACGAAGGGATGCATTTTTTGAAAAGGGTTCACATACATCAATCACATTATAAATTTTCTTTCTAGAGCTTGTCATTTAAAGGACCCCTCTGGTGAATCCTTTTGTGAAGCAAGTAATCAGCTCTTACTTAAACTCCTTAGAAAAACCAGATTTTCCTCTTAGGTTTGCTTGAGGGGAAAGGGACCCAGAGTTACAGTTGGGTGGCTAATTGCCGCCCCCTCCCTCCTCCCCGCCCCCACTTCCAGTGCCCGTGATCTGCCCCGTGGACAGGCCCCAGTTAACCACCAGGCCTTGTGGCTCAGCTTCCTGCATAAAGGGCACACACCAGATGACATGTTGACTTCACACAGAACGTCTCACTTACGTCCTGTGTGCCTGACTCATTTGGGGAAATTTTTTATTATTAGGGATTTGCTACAGCTGCAGTAAATCTCCTTAGAAATTTCAGTGTTGTCAGGTTCATTTGGAAGAGCTCACAGAGGATTAGGAAGTTGGTGGCCTCGGAATAAATACGGTTCCGCATCTAGCATCTGATACCCAGCGTTTGTTTGGTAAAGGAATCTGGGCTCTAAACTCGGGGCTCACCCCAGCGACAGTCAGGTAGGATAACCCGCAAAGCCGTTCCTCTTCGAACACATTATTCATTTTCCGGAAGAAAACATAAACCAGCTAACGGACATATTAACTACTGTGTTTGCATTTCATTATTCGTAATCTCCCTCAAATGAAAAAATTCCTTCCAAAGCTTTCACGCTACCTTTTGTTATTTTATTCATTTATTTACTTTGCTAAGCCCAAGTAGCCACTTCCACTCCTACCTTTCTCTTTCTCTCCACAATGGTTCCTGAGTGCCTTTTTACTTTTCTCCTCACAGATTCCGCTATCTGCATGTTGAGCATTTGTCGAGAGAACGTTTTCTGTCCGTTCATCCTCAACTTCAAAGTCTTAATTTCTCTCCCCAAACCCGCATGTGGGGCGTGGGAATCTTGACGGCAGAATTAATTTTCAGAGACCACGGGAGAGGTATGAAAAAGCAACAGTCTCATCCTTCCTCTCATCACTAAGGCCAACAGGAAAAGGGGCTTTCTGCTTTCCATAACTCTATCCACACTTGACGCTTCCCAGCAGGCCACCAAAACGCTGGGTTAGCCAACCGAGCCTGTGCTAGAAGATCCACTACACATCAGAGCCCCTGTGCACACCCAAATCCTGAAGCCACAACCTTTGCCAATCAGTCAGTGCCTCCTTTTATGCGTATCACAAATGATTAAGACCGCACACTCTGCACATGGCAAGCTCCTTCCAGCCTCTGGGCCTTTGCACTTGCTCTTCTCTCTGCCTGTGATACTCTGCTACCTTTTTCTACGGCGGGTGCCGTCTCATCCTTCTAGGGGCAAATGTCACCTCCTCAGAGAAGCCTGCCCTGACCACCCTATTTCAGACAGCATACCCTTATTCTCCAGCTCACCACCGTCTTATTGCCTTTATAGCTATTCATCGGTACAGGTCTTGTCAATATACTTGTTTATTTGTTTAGAATCTGTGTCCTCACTAGATTGAAGGCACCATGAGGGTAAGGATCTCACCTTTGTGCTGCTGAACCTCTCGTGCTTGCACAGTGCCTGGAGGGCTCACAGTTTTTTGTGGAGTGAGTAAACAGATGAGGGACCTAAGGTTGGTGAATTCTGAAGAATTCACTCTGTGATGACGTTTCCTGAGGGGTTGGCTACACTGGGTCCATTTTGTGGACTTTGCCTTTGTGTTCTAACACATTCCCTGAGCTATTCTGGTTTTATCTGGAAACCGAAATGTTGCCTCATGACTCGAAAACACGAAATATAACATTTTGAGTGGAAGAAACATCTCAAATCATGCTGACAGCATTTTCACTATTAGCGGCAAACAAATCAACTATAATTAAAATGCTGTCAAAGTGATTTGAGATTTTTCTCACACTTTCAAAGTTCCATATTTCATGAGTAGATTATGGAGGCCAGAGAATTTACCACCTCCTGGAGTGCCTTTCTTCTGGGAAGCTCAAAGACATCTACAAACACTGTCTTATTAATCCTTACATTAAAACCTGCAGGGAAAATAGGAGGAAAAAACAATGCTGTCATGTACAACTTCTCGGTGAAGAAGCTGCCTAAGACACAAAGATACCGTGGGCAGGTCTGCAGGATGCTGAAGTCTCTGGTCCATTCAAGGCCAAAGGCAGGTCACCTGGTCTCCAGCTCAATAGTGAAATCCAGCCTCAATGGAAAAAGTAGCTCACTGTCAGGGCACATTTTTTTAAATAGCAATTGTCATTTCCTGGAATTTCTCCCTTTCATTGGGGCTACCCATTTCATACGAAGCTGGAACATCAATGGGAATATCAACGGGAAGAAGTACCGATCATTTATTGAGCATTTATTATGGGCTAGACCCCTGTTTAGATAGTCCTTGGTTTAATCCTCAGTGAATACACACTGCACCTGTTATAGCTACCACCCGTTTACAGATGCAGAAACTGAGGCTCAGAGAGGCCAAGTGACCTGCCCAAGTCTGAGGCAGGCTTTACCCCCAGGTGGTCTCACCACTGGGCAAACTGGCCTCGCCTCCATTCTTTTGTCTCACTATTGGATAAAGATCTGAGCGCAGTAAGAATAACAGATTGCCACAGTACAATACCATTAGAAGGTACTGGGTATAAAGAAACCGCCTGGTTTCAGTTAGAAACTTAACAGAATCTTGCTCTTTTTATTTAGCTGTTTTGTTTAAACAAAGCCCACAGGACTTGCCAAAATTAATAGACAAATCTTACCAATAGAAGCAGTGAGCAGATTTGGAATTCATGGTTTCAAGATCCACCCAGCTCTGCTTTTAAGTGTTCAGATGGGATAACATATTAATTTTTGCAAGTGAAGTATTTTTATAAGCGCATATATACCCATATGTGAACATATGGTCCATCGAGTGAGAAAACAGTACCCTGTGTATTTATAAGCTCTTAAAGTATCATCTAGAGCATGTATTCTTAAGCCCGTGGATTTCCAGTAGGGTCCGCAGATGAGTTTCAGTAGGTGAGGGAACCCTACAAGTCAAACGCAGAAATTTTGTGTTTGTGTATGTGCACATTTTCCTAGGTCTGTGACAAAAATAATCTTAACTCACTGTTATACAGAAACATATCTGTCTATAAATAAGCGTGTGTGTTCTGAGAAGTGTAGTACATGGGCTTTGTGGGTACACCCATCCAGTTTCCAGCACTCATTAGTGGCCTGACTGCAGGCAAGGCATTTCACCTCTCTGAATCTCAGCCTCTTCATCTATAAAATGGAAAAAATAATAGTCCCGCCTTATGGGATTGTGGGAAGGACTGCCAAAGTACATACAAGCCCAGAAGAGTCCCGGGTGCCTTAGAAAGTCACCGGGAGACACCGGCTATTTTTACTAGTCCTCCTGTTTTTATAAAGCGGGGTGGCGGACGTGGGGGAGAGAAAGGTTACATACACGTGATGTCGTGGAAACTGAACACGTGGAGATGGAATGAAAAGTCATAATGGTAGAGACAGTCTCGGTGCCCACCCCCCCCCCCAACCTCAGTGCTAGCAGTGGGGGTTTCTAAAAATCCTCCTTCCGTACAAATCCATCAATAGTGCTTCAGTTACTTGAGTTTTTGCGATTTCCTTTCCATCTCATGTTTCTGAGCCCAGGCTAAAATCAAACAACCTGGGCCTTTCCCCTCCCCCCACCCCCCCCTACCCCCCCCCACCCCCACCCCCCCCCCCCCCCGCTCCCCACCTACAGGTGGGTCTTGAACAACCACCCAGCCTCCCTCTGTTTGGTGTGTTAATGCATGTCAATAGCTCAGCACAGTGCCTGGCACAGAGCAAGTACTCAGTAAAGAAATGTTCGTCATTACTGCCGCTATTATTACTGTTGTTATTGTTATCATTTGTGAGATAACTACGGGACTCAAACGGTGCCAAGACGCTACATCTGTTTGCGTATTTGTGTCGGTGCTGCTGCCTTTTTAACAGCGACTGTTGGCAGTTTCATTTTCTTCCTTCATTTCTTCCCACCGCAAATCTCTGATACGCGGAGGTTATCCGCAGTCCCCGCACAGCCAGGGTCATCGTGCCTCTTTAGAAAGGAGGAAATCTGACCACCCAGCAAAGGAAGTATGTGAAGAAAATAACCCAAAACAAACCGAAGGAATGATTCCAGAAAACCTTGAAGGCAAGAAAATGGAAACTACAAATAACATCTATTTATAATTGCTGGTTGTTTTCCGCAGAAGCCCTGGGATGATGGAGAGGGGCCCGCCGATCTCATTGTTCCTGACAGAGCAGGCTGCCAAGAACGCCTCGCGACATGAGGAAGGAGGCCGCTCCAGACAGGGCGTCTGATAAGTCTCACTGAGGATGAACTTTCGGAGAATTAAGGGCACACAACAAAGCCTCCAGCACTTTTCCCCTGACCCCCTGGCTGAACACCACTTCCCCCACTGACCTGGCTCCCCAGCAAGACACATTCCTGAGGCTGTATGGCCACAGATCTGTTCCACTCCCGGACCAGCGAGCACTCTGGAGGCTGACTTGGGTGGAACGTGTTTGCTTATGTAAGGACTGATTTTCTAGGCAAGCAGTGCCAATGTGAAGTTTAAGGCTGCTGGGCAGGCTCTTTTCGGCACGACGGTTGGGTCTTTTTTCTGTTTGCTGTACATGTCTATAAAATCCTCACTCTGCAGTTAGCTTAAAGGGCCCCTTGTTAGCATTTGGTAACGATACTAGAGTGGGAAGGAGGTAAGAGGAGCCCATAATTTATGTCTGTTTACCAGTAGGCTGGCGCTTGGATGGGAAGGTGAACCCCAGCAAGGCCAGAGACTGCCTACACTGTCCTACGCTGGCTTGGGTCAATCAAGCTTGCGTGCCTCAGTTTGCCTCATCTCATAAATAGGAATCATGCCTCTGTGACTGGTATCCACTAAGGGGAAATCGGAGCACACCATCCCAGGGCTTGGCATGCTGGCAGCATCCTTGCATTTGGCCGGGCAGACAGTTCCCTCTGGAACAGGCGATCACTAACCCTGGCTCCCAGAGGGTCTAATTGTGAGAGCAAATCATAACCTTCCCATCTGTCCGAAAAATGGGAGCCTGCTGGGAATGAGGCACACTGGGCACCGGGGAATCAAACACTGCGTCAGAAAAATGTTTTTCTAAAGGTTTGGGCTCCCAACCATTTTTTCTATCCCCCCTTTGCTGGCATCCAGCCTCCATAACAAAACTTAGAAAATACAAAGCTTGCCTGAAAAATGTACCACGCAGAAATGCAAGCAGGGGACAATTTGGGAGTACGTGGCTGGTGTGATGGGCCCCGTCCTTGGATTTCACTCACTGCAAGCTTCAGGTTACAGAGTTCAGAGCCTCTCCGGGCTCCAGCGGCAGACTTGTCGCCATTGTGCAAAAAAAGCACCGTGGTGTGGAAATGACGGGCCTGCGCGAATGTCCAAGCAGGAAGGGCTGCTGCCACGCCAGGGTGGAGATTCTGAATATATGGCCAGTCGGCTGGAACGGCTTCCACCTCTCAAGCCGCCGCTGGCTAACTGTGCTCTCCTCGATGGCTGTGTTGTGCAGGCACTGTGGCCGCAACAGGCGCAAAAGCAGCCCCCTCTACCCGGTGCACGTGGCAGCATGCTCCGCTCCCCGTCACAGACACGGCCCTCTATTCTGAAAGAACTGGCCGGCATCTGTCGGGGGTGGAAGGAGGGAACGTTCGGGAATACCGGGTTCTCTTGGCCGGAGGTTCCACAAGACCAGGAGGAAACAGGTCTAGAAAGGACGCCACCTTCTAGGAGAAAGGGAACCAGATTGCAGGAAGTCTCCCAGCAGGATGGGAGCAGGCTGAGTCAGACTGTGAAGGACCTTTATACATCCTACAGCCGTCACAGGCTGCTTGCTTTGGGCAGGAGCTGCTGGCTGCCTGGCTGCACGGCCCTCATGCCGTCGGGGGGTGGGGGGGGGGGGGGAACGCTGGTGCCAGGGGTGAGCTGTGAGGGCCACACAAGGTAAGGGGCCTGGTGGGCAGGAGGGCAGCAGAGACCCCCAGAAGAGGAGTCAGTCCCCCACCAACACCCAGCCGCCTGGCCCTAGGCTTAGACCGAATCCCGAATCTGCCTGGACCTCAGTTTCCCAGTGGAGAAGACCAAAAATAAAACAAAAAAAACCAAAAAAACCAAAAAAACCCCAACTTTCTTACCCTCCTACCACTCTCAAAGGGATGACACATAGATAAATCACTTTGAACTTTCAGATGAAAGGTGCTCTATAAACTCCAGGTCTCATCAACCGTAATTGTTACGGTAATTATTTTAATGATAATAATGATGATAATGGGAGAAAGGGGGGGGCGTGGGGACGAAACCTCCTACCTTGAGACAAAGAAAAACTCTTCCATTAAAACCTGCATCACGATTCCTTCTGCTTCAAGCTCTCAACCGTCTCCTTCAAACTGCCAATTCCTGGGCTGAAATATTATTTACTCCTTTCCTTCCCAATAAAACAATTATTTGTTCCACTGTTCTCCCGCTCGCTCACTCTCCGGTGTGTCTGGCTTCGCCCTGACAGCTCAGCCATGGACTGTTTACATGTCTCGCTCACCTCCAAGACTCTGGTTCAGCTCCATTGACACTGAAGGCAGGAGAATTCTCTCTGTGTGAGGAATCAATTACTTCCGCTGACACTCTATTACTAACCCTCACATCTTCAGATTCCAGCTGCAGAGTGAGGCGGTGGGGGGATGGCAGAGAATTTGAAGAGGATGGCGAGGGGGGCTGGAGGGGACCGGGAGGTGGATGACAGGGAGGCAGAGGAGACCATCGACCGAGAGGCAGGCCTCCACCCTGTATTTAAAGTCACAGATCTCTCTCTCCTTGACTGCCCTTTTGGCATCCAGAGGGGACTGCATGGCAGAAAGAGGCAAAGAAAAGGAATAAAAAACAGAAGAGGACAGGAAAAGACTCATCAAGGATGTCTAAGGAAATCAGAGAGGCCCCAAATACCTAAGGACAGGAACAGCAGGTGACAGCTCTAGGTAAATAAAGGCAGCTTTCGGTGGTGGCTTTCCAATCCCAGCTCTACCCTTACTGTCTGTGAGATCGCTCAGGGCCTCGGTGTTTCCACCTGTTAAATGGGAACAACAGTAGTACCCAGTCCATTATATATAGACCGCCAGGATGCTTGGCTACAAAGTTAGGGGGGAAAAAAAGCATATACAATCATGTGGATTTTATCGCATGAAGTCCTTTGCCAGCTTTCCAAACCTAAGCCCGGTTCACATGTTTTTCTGTCTTCTTTTTAAAAATTTTATTCTGACCCAGCTAACATTTTTCAGGGATTTTCCCTCTAGGAAAAAAATTCTGATTATGTAAATTAAATACAACCATCTACTCTGCAATCACTGAGATGAGTTGTGAGGCCCTAGGTTTTATAATGAAGGTCGATTATGGAAGCTCTTTTCTAGAGGGAAAGACAAGGGCAGCTAATATGTATATATTTTTTTTCGGGGATGATTTATCCAGGCAGAAGTACAAGAATGGAATTAAATTATCTATTGAGTTTCTCTTAATCCAAAGGTTTCAATCCCCCTGTCACCGAAAAGGACAAAGAGAACACATTATTTTCTATAGGACTTATAACTATAGGCAAATACACAAATCCCTTTTTAGAAAAATCTGATTTCTTCACTCGGTCTGTTTCCTTCTCCTCTCTATCCCCTCCACACCCTGAGCTCCCACTGAATTTCTGAAGACAGACTCTCACCCGGTGTAATTAGCCGGGAGAATTACACGCAGTTACATGGGGTAAGATGCTTGCCCTCTGGGACCTCTGGCTTCAGAGAAGGTGCCAGGGTTGAGAGGCAGAACAAGTGGGATTGTGTATGAGAAAACCTCAAGTGATTTTCTCAATCAGGAGATAAAAACGCATTGTTAGGAAGGACATCCACAGCGAAGCTTGCATTTGGAGAGTTGTGATTGCAACATCGCATATTTAAAAACAAACTGCCAAAAATAACCCTTGTCCCAACTGCTCTTTAACCTTGGTAGGAGGAGGAGCACAGTCTGTGATGTTTTTTTTTTCCCCACTTCTTTAGCAAGTTAAGTTGCTGGGTGGAGTCCTTGGTCAAGGTTGGTGAGCTGGGGTCTGCTGCCAGCTGAGCTCCAGTCAGCAGGACCGTCCCGTTATTGCACCACGTACCTGCAGGGGGATCTGTTTCTGTCATTAGGCAGGGTTGTTGCAATACAGAAGAATATTGCTGCTCGTTGGTTCCTTGGGGGAATCAGAATATTTCTGTGGTTGGGCAGGCAGTAAATCTATAATAATGTCATGAGTAATCAACCTGAGGCTCTCTCCGGAGGGCAAGACACTCTCCTGAACCAGAGAATTTATACTCTGCTTCGATTTCCAGAGACTCAGGTGGACACCAGCCGAAACCACACCTCCAGTTGGGCAATGTGGCCTCCTGCCCTCTATTCTTAGGAAAGAGATACGTGTTCAGAGAGAGTACTGTGTAGGAGTAAACTGGCAAGTGGAGTTTAATCCAGTGTTTTCTGGACTTTTCCAGGCCAAACCCCACATTCAGGCATTAACTCAGGGTTGGGGGGGGGGCGTGGATCCCTGGATATAGAGTACAAAATTGTAAAGACGCTGGCCAGGGAGGGTGAGAGCAGCAGAGAGTCCTTAAGATCTTAGTTTTTCCTACTTCCTGACCCAGCCCCTTCTCCGAGATGGTAGACGCCTGGCCAGGAAATAAAATTCAATAGCATTGCTTAGGCACCTCTTCACTGAGAACTTTTGTTGATCAGCAAGTCACAAGGATGGCCCTTCAATTACTGTTGTTCCCAAAGGCATCAAATTCTTTCCCCTTCTCATCTTTGGCATGATTCTCTCCACCTGGAGAGCCAGGGCGCACACACTCCCCCTGTCTGCCTAACTTCTTTGGGATTGGTGCAGCCATCACTTCTTCCAGGGAGCCTTCCCTGATCTCCCCAGCCTGGGCTGGGTCTCAGTGCTGTGGGCTCACATTACTCGCCTATGCCGTATCCTCAGTCAGCAGGCACAGTGCTGCGGGGGTGGGCAACAGAGCATAAGAGCGAACAGCCCAGGTTGCAAAGCAGGGTACTCTGGCTTCAAATCCCTTCTCTGCCTTTTTCCGTGAATGGGACCTTGGGCCAGATGCTTAACTGCTTTTAAGCCCAAGTTCCTTCTTCTATAAAATGGGAAGAGTAACAGTGACTTCACATTTTTTGGAAGCAGGGATCAAATGAGATGATATATGTGAAGCACTTAGCAAAGTGCCAGGCTCAGGGGTGATGCTCCAGATGTAGTAGCTTTATCACGAGTAACCACATTTTTTTTTCACTTGCTCCCAAACCCGAAGTGCCACGAAGGCAAAGAATACGATTTGCCATCGCTGCATTCGCAATGCTATCATCTCTTGTGGCACATCATGGGTGTTTAATAACTGTGCGTGAATGCATCATCTGTTGCCATTTGGGTGGTGAAAGGCCGAGTCACAGAGAGCCTAGTGACTTCAGTGAGCCTGTGTCTCATCTTCCCGTTGTTACTATGTCACATCACAGGCTGGGCGAATGGGGAAGACAGCTCTGTCTGCCTTTCAACGCAGGTTCATGCCATGCTGACCTATGTCCTGGCATCTCAGATGTAAAAATACCAGTGAAACAATCATTTGCACGTGCCTGCTTGGTATTCCAAGACCAGGTGTCTAGAAATGAAGTATGTGGTCCATGCCCTTAGAGGATTTACACGCTCAGAATACAACATATTGACCGCATAGGAACCAAAGGCAAGCCAGCAAATCAAGGAAATACACAATGCTCCGGAGCTCGGCACTGGGACCCATAAAAGAACTAGAGGAATCAAGGAAATGGAGGGGAAGAGGAGGGGAGTGCGCAGGTGGACACTAGGGAGGGGAGAGGGAGGAGGGTCCAAGCACTGGGCGCTCACAGATCTCATACAGATAAGGTTGTCTTTGGCTGTTGACTGGAATCAAGGCTACTCACTGAGTGCAGAAAATCATTGCTGGCTGGGTGGGGAGGGGCTAGATTATTAAGGTCTGGTCTGTTCCCTCTGTTTACTATCGTCAATTTATCAGCCTGGGAAACCGCTACCTTTCAAAGATATCGCCCGCTACTTTAGTAGAAACAGACACATCTTCTAAGATTTAGAGGGCTCCTCTGGCCGTAAATAAATACAAGAGCACCTTAGCTAGAGGCCAAATGTCCCTAAACCTCAAAAATGCAGAACATGGGTGGCCTTCAGGGGATGGTTTCAGCCTTGAGCATCTCCATCGATGCCGGGGACCCCGAGCACTGCTGTTCTTATACTTTGTCCCTGGGGGTGTGCCTCAGTCCCGGCTGTGCCACGAGCTTGGCCAACGGAAGCAAACCAGACATGCTGGCCCTGGGGTTACACTGGTTTGGGGCAGAGCTGAGACCCCAGAACCAAAACTTCCCAATAGACAGCAAGACTTCCTGAAGCAAAATCTGTACAACACAATAAAAGAGTAAAACAAGTCAAAAGAGGAAGGGTCCAGGAGGCAGGGGTACACATAACAGGAAGTGACAGCAACAGTACTGATAGAAAAAAGCCACACACGTCCCCATGACAAAGTACAAAGATGCCCACACGGTGGCTCATTCATCATGTATCCACATAAATAAGATGCAGGAACCTTGCAATGCAGTTATCATCGCACTTTTGCAGACGAGGCAACTGAGCCCTGGGAAGTTGAAATGGTCAACCAACACTCAAATCTCAACCTGTCTGATCGAAATAGGACAGTACCTGACCTCTGTCACATAAAGTGAAGTTTACAATTAGAAGCCTGAATCATCAAGAAAAAGGTGACTCTCCTTAGTATTGGTTTTGTCTAAGAAGACAGGGAAGTGTGGCACATGATTTAGAATGTTCTCTATCAGAAATTCTTTCAAAAAAGGACATTAGAGCTTTAAAGGAGTATGCTTGAGTATCTAAAAATTCCACTCGGATTCAGCGCTACTCTTCAGTGCCGCGAGGTAAATAAGGTGGTGCTGCGCTGAACACGCGTAAAATCGTTAGCGTAAACTTCTTGTGGGTTTTTTAGCAAAAAATGTTTTTTAACAAGACTTTTTTTTTTAACAAGCAATGTCCTTTCAGGTTTTCCTGGTGGTTTGTGCGCTTTGTGGAGCACGTTTTTGTTTTTACTTAAAAAAAATTTTTTTTAACGTTTATTCATATTTTGAGAGACAGAGCGTGAGTGGGGGAGGGGCAGAGAGGTAGAGGGAGACAGAACCCGAAGCAGGCTCCAGCCTCTGAGCTGTCAGCACAGAGCCCGACGCGGACCTCGAACTCACAGACCGTGAGATCATGACCTGAGCTGAAGGTGGACGCTTCACCGACTGAGCCAACCAGGCGCCCCACGAAGCACGTTTTTCAAGACACCCATCTGGAAATGACCCACTCTTAACGGGACCCAGACTCTTGGTTTTGGTTTCCTTTGAGCCCCTGGGATGGGGTCGGGTGCCACGCCCACATGAGGACTCATGAATAAGCTGTGTCTCACACCCAGGTGGGGGCTTTTAAAAGACGTATATATTTTAGATTTCAGAAATAGAGAAAGATTCAACTCTGTGTACATCTGTTCCTAAAGCCCTAATGTTCAGCCTCTTGTCTGATGACTCAGGTGAAAGGCAGCCGTATTCTCTTCCTCACCACAGGGAATGGGTGGCTTCTGCCCGTTTGCTCAGATGGCCCTGAGTCCTGCCCTTTGGTAACTCGGCCACATCAACGTGGCAGGGCCACCGGGGCCTCTGGTCTCTGCCCACAGCCGGTGGTGAATAGGCCCCAGAGCAGCCTGTGGGCGCTGGGGGTTTGGATGCCTGCTAACAGCCCGTGGGAGGAGTTGGGGACCTCACCACAGATGGCGGTGGCCTTGGATTGCACTGACTCAGGCAAAGTTGAGGCTTGTGAGCGAAAGTTTCCAAGCAGACAGCAGGCTTAAGTGGAACCAAATTAATAAGTGACCGTTGGGGGGAAAAGGTCTGTCTGGAGTTTATTCATCAACGGCCTTGACCTTTGGGTTGTCGATTTTAAGGGACAGAGAGCCAAGGGTCCAGGGGCCACTGGCCGGGGCCTGTTCCTGGCTCACGGGGCAACCGCTGCAGTTGACCTCATACACAGGAGGGAGAGGGGGAAACACGAGGGGGAGGTGCTGGCCGCCGCCCTTTCTCCACGGGGGGGGGGGGGGGGGGCTGGCTTTCTTCTGCCGCTCTTACTCACTTCCCTGTTTTGCAGGGGTGCTGCCGCTGAGCCCTCTCACCAGGAGGACGGCTCTGGCAGTTTTCTCTTGGTAAGCATCCACGCTATGGGCCTTGAGAGCCAAGTCCAATTTGAAGCATGCACCGGAAATGAAAAGAGAAAGGAGTCTAATTTCCTTCGGTACTAAGTGCTTTCCAAACCCAGGAGCTCCCTTAGAACGAAAAGGAGAGAGGGCAAGAGAGGAGGAACAAGACAGAACTTCGAGGACTTCAATTAGGCTAATTGTTCCTCTCACAAGCAAGTGACACGAGGCAGTTGGCTGGGGGGGGGGGGGGGAGCCCACTTATTCTGAATGCAAACGGCCGGGGAATGTTAAAAATACCTTGCAGAGTGAGAGACTTCAGAGAACCGGATGTGTCTTTCTAAATACAAAAATTAACAAGAGTGACAGGGAGACAGGGAGAGGAGGGGAAACGGGGGAGGGAGAGAGAATTAAGGATGAGGTTAAGTAGCGGAGGCTTGACCCCAACAGAGCCTTCTTGACAATTTGGCGCTGGGGAAAAGAGACCCCAGAAAGATTTTTCTCTGACCTTCCTGACCTTTTTGGTTCAAGCCGGAAGCATCCACGGGGGAGTGGGGAGGAAAACAGGAAGCTACTTAGTAGGGATGATAAGCCAGATGATAACCTGTAACTTGCCTGCTTCCCCTGCTCCAAGTCGAGTGCGAGGCAACATCCTTGTCCCCTTTTTGCTGCCAGAGACTCCAGCGACCTGAGTTCTCCCCATCCCTAGGGCTGAGTCCTGTGTGGGAAGGTGGACCCTGCAGCCCCAAACAGGGCAGGAGCGTGTTTTCCTGGCCTTTCACGCTTCCCAACACGTGTGAAGTCACGCTCACCAGCTCCCCGACTTTTTCCTTCCCAGAGCCATGCCTTCTCCCCACTGCCACTATGAATATACATAAGACGACCTCTTAGCAATTTCCCTGGGAGATTTGCTGGCATAAGCATAACAGAATTTGGCCCTCAGTTGACAGAGGTGCTTAGTCAAATTTCCCTGAGCACAGACCCAAGCTCTCTGTGCATCACGCTTCAGTCCATGCCAGCCGTCTGCAGCCCAGCCAAAGGCACCAGGAGCAAAGACACCCGACAGAGGAGCTCTTCTAACAGACACCCTTGCTAATGTCCACTGCGGGGAATCAGCAGGCTTGAGATGCCGTAAAAGTATTATCAGGCTGTGCATTTAACTCAGACAAAGAGGAACTTATGAGTTACCCTAAGTCATCCACTGGGTCAAGAGTAGGTCTGGGATTAGAAAACCCATCTTATGACTCTTCGTCACATGAGGCCTCATCCATCCCGGAAACCCTCGGGTTTTCCGTGAAGACTACCTCTCGCTAGGAGAAAGCCATTATGTAGGTGTGAAGCAGTCCCAGGAGGATAACAATGCCATCGATTCACCGCCTCACAGCCTAGCCCTGGTTAAAGAGGGGCCTGTCTCCTGCACAAGGATGCGCTGGCCTGGACGTAGGCCCTGCTCCCTTGCACCTTTCTCGCCCGCTGGCCCCGTTAACTTTTCAGTACTTGCAACACCTTGGTCACAAGGAATGTCCAGACTGCTCGTGAATCATAAGGGGACACTGAACACCCATCAGAGCACTGGCACATCACAGGTGCACGTTTGGGGCAGAACGTGATCGTCGGCACATTCTTTCCTGCACGGAAAACTCGCGCTATTGTTTCAATGAGTAAGGACTTTCAGATAGAGCCCACTAGACGGTACAAAGCACGTTTACATTCTTGACATTACAATGCTACCTTCCCCTTCCCCTTCATTTAAGGGACCTCGGTGTCAAGGAGGCATTTCTAAAGCACTCACAGTTGTCCAAATGTCCACTTGGTATCTCCCAAGCTACACATTCCCAAGGCGGCAGGGCTGACGTTGTGAGACCAGCTGAGCTGTCTTGGGTAACTGACAACGTCTCTGGGCTTCAGTATACAAGTCCTGACAGCACCAGCTTCCCAGGGCCACCGTGAGGACTGGATGGATTGCTATTTGTAAAGCAATTAGAATGGAGTCTCTTAACTAAGTCCCTAACACTGGCTTCGAGACTCTAACTGGTGCAGCACAGACAACAAGAGTCAACGTGAATCTTCGACCTACCAGTGTAGCCTCCGATTTTTAACTCGCTTGCAGCTGCTTCCTCAAATAGCAGCCAGATCCTTCGGGGCTAGTCTCCGCTGGGGGGGATCTGGCTACTAGTTTATCAAGGAAGCTGGTGGGGTTTCTGTGTGTGGTGGCAGCGGTGGAAATGGGGAGATCTCCAGGGGGAAAGTAAATCCCAAAGTCAAGAGCTGGCCTACTGTAGTCCAGCCCCTGCCTCCAGATGGATTTCTCCCTCACTGCCTCCTTTGAAGATGGGGTGCTACTCCCTACACTCTTCACTCGGGAAGGCTCTTTCTTCCATGCTATGGGATCCACTGGGCTTTTATTTCCCCTGAAGGAGAACCTCAGCTTGAGGTTTCCTCCCAACCCCCCACCGGTGTCACTGTTCAGCAGGTGCTGGGGTCGGGGGTCCTGCCATTAGATGGCAGAGGTGGCGGGAGGGAGCCCCGGGAGGTGGTGGGAGTGTGGCTCACGGATGCCCAACGGCACAGCATGGTGCTTACTTGCAATCGTGCTTCTCAATTTCGAAGTGAGGGTTGAAGTTGAGGACGATCTTCTGGTTAGGTTCAGGGGCGTAAACAATCCACTCGCAGTTCTGGTGGGAGGGGTAATCCTGGGGGTAACCTGGGGAGGTGATATAGCCAGCATCTTTGGAATTCAAACGACCTCCACAGGCTGAGTCTGAAAGAGAAGGCAAAGAAGCCAGAGAACTTCAAATATGCTACAGCCTTCCACCGCCCCCCCACCCCCCACCCTGGTTCTTTTCGCTACCAGTGGCTGATTAAAACCGTCTTACAGACCTTTTATGGCAGTCCAGAAGACTAACCTACTTACTCATTCAGTGGAAGAGATTATTTCAGCTCATCTTCCCCACCCCACTCACCCAACTGCACACACACACACACACACACACACACACACACAGACGTGCTCACAATTGCACACACTCCTCAAATTAAAATATTCCAGAAAATGATCATAAATATACTTAATTACATGGTCTGAGATTAACAAAAACAAGAGAGCTGCAAACATAACATGCCCCCTGCCTTTTCCTGTCTCCCCTCCTTGGCCCGTCTTCTTCTGATGCAAACCTCTCATCTCTATCTTTATCTCATAAATCCTTCATTTCATTCGGTGTGTCCCAGCCCAGCCCAGCCCAGGCAGCCAGAAGTAACGGCTCCAGGAACTGACAACAGTGGTTTTGTGGGGCCGACCCACAACCGAGCCTGGTAACAATTACATGTGATGGGGAAGGAAGCATTTTCAGCTTTGGGCCAGAACGGGCCCTGGAGGGTGATTTTAGCTGCTTCTTCTTCTTCTTCTTCTTTTTTTAAGAAAGAAAAAGCAAAAACCCCAAACATTTAATTCCACATACACCACAAATTTGATTTATTATTTCATTATGCACCGAGTGGAAAAAATCTGCATCGCAGAATTCACTGGCTCTGACCTCACAGTTTCGACAAAAGTGCTTTGTGCTTTTCTCTCGCTTTCTACCCACTGTCCCTCCTGCCCGGTCACCACCACCAGGGTGTGCTGCTGCTTTGTCCGGCGGCAAGCAGTAACCAGCCATTTGAAAGGAGGCTGCAGGGGATGTAAGGGCCCCCACCTTCCCAGCGGTGCCTGGCTGGAGGTAAACAGCTTCACGTGAGCCAGGAGGCGAGGGGGCGACTTCAAAGGCAGACAAGGTGGGCGCTGACATTTGAAGAATCTCCTGTACTGGGGAGTGAAGTTCTGTCATCCCCAGGAGGGGTTCCTGGGGAATGGGGGTTTTGCTTAACACGACAGTAGAACAGAAGACGGGAAGGCACAAGAGCCCTGGAAATATTCAGAAGCCTCCTGGAGACCTTCCTGAGATGCATGCCTCTCTTAGCATCAATCACGATTTAATATTGCCATCTGCATGGAGCAGCATGGGCCCGTGAATTATGTATTACGGCTCAGCAGCCACCCTACAGGACGGGGTCTTTCTCCCGTGTTCACTCTTTGAGGGAAAGGGTCATGCATTTTTTAACTCTACAGGTGCACTTTACTATCCCCCATGTCTGTTGGCATTACTGTCTTCCAGACCTCTGCTTTAGATTACCAGCCTGACGGGCTTTAAATGCATAAAAGATGGGCACGCCGCACAATGGTGGTTGGGACACACAAATCCACACAAGTAGCCTTTTAGGCATCGTGCCTCCGAGAGCTCAAACTGTGCTGTGCTGAACTGCCCAGAATCTAATGGATTCAGGTTCCACTTCCTACTGGGTGGAAAACAAAAGCAGGCCATTTCCTCTGCCTAGCAGCGGCCACATCATCCTCTAACGAATGACCCCGCACCCTCCCCAGTCCAGCAGGACAATGGGCCCAGCCCTCCCGCACAGACAGAGAGGAGGCCAGCAGTGAGGCCCGGTGCCACCCACTCCTCTGCAGCCAACCCCCACAGGCTGCCCCGGTGCCCGTGCCACCGCCATGTCGGGCACCCGACACCTTGCAGCAAGTCACGCTGTGGCCCATTGGTGCTGGCTCATTCATGCACGTGAAACTGGCTGAGAGGGACCCTCTGAGAAAGCAGCGGTGTGGGGGCTTCGATCACCAGCTGCTCTTACCACGCTAGCAGGAGAGGGAAGTTTCAACTGGGTACCCCTCCTCTGGCAGCTATTTTGCTGAAGAGTATTGCCCTGCCGCACACTCACCCCAAACCGCGCTTTTCGCCTCGGACCTCATCAGAGGGAACCTGAGCTGAGCTCCTGTTTAGTAACTGTTATGGTTTCCACATCATCCACCCTCTCTCCCTCCTTCTCCCACCCCTGCCCTGCTTCTCTCCAGCTGCTCCTGAAAGAAGAACTTCTCCTCCTCAATTTTCCACTCCGCCCCCCCTCCCCCCACCACCAAGTTCAGGCTTTTAGTAATTAGACCGGGCACACATCATCAGCAATAAAGACAGGAAACTTCCTCATAGGCAGGTTTCGTTTCTCATCCACACCAGGAGCAATCATTTTCCCACTCAGAAAACACTTTTAAATGATACAGAACCCATGGCTGGTAGTCTGTATTTTCCACGGTAAAAACTTAACTGAAAGATAAAGGAGTAACACATCTCTTTCTGTCCTTTCTTTATCTGAAGAAAATCAAGGTGCTTTATTAAAATTTTTGAAAACTCATTACAACATCTGCTTTGCTTTTGTGTGGTTAACCCTTTCGATACCCAAACATTTATAAACTCACATTCTTGTGTGGATGGCCCTCACACTCAGAAACACACCCAAACGTGGATATTGCACATATATCGGGTACGTAGACATATTAGAAAGTCACACTTCAGTCCCGCACACACTTTCACACCCTCTCATAAAATATCACACATCATTTGCGCAGACATATATCCACCAAGATAAATACTAGAATTTCTGTCTCTATTTTTCTTGGAGAGAACTGAATTCTTGAAATATATCAGTAAAACTTGTAAGGAAAACACACTTAATCCCTCTACACCTCCTCTTGATCATTGATATTTCATATCCAGGTTTGGGGGCCCTTCATTTCTTAAATACAAAGACACCCCCAACCGAAATGAGCTGGACTTTCTTCTGAAGATCTATACCATCTATTACCTTGGAGGCCTGTATTGTGTCCCCCTGTATTATGTGGAACAGCATAAATGCTCTCTGTCCGGTCTCAGAGGAGTTCAGCCCAGGCAAAAGAGAGTTGAACTCAAGGGCAAACCCCTTTAGGCCAGTCTCCACATACTGAAGGGGAGTTGACCCTGGTGAAGTTTGAGCTACTGAGCCTGTTTGGTGAGTTAACAAGGGACTTCTTTCTCCAACCCTTCTGTGAATACCTTTCACCTGGGGCAAATTCATTTCCCAAAGAGGAGCGGGCAAACCCAGGCCTGGGCTGTTCAGAGGGGGTTTTCTCCTACATCTGGGAGGGAAGCCTGAGGGATGAGTCAGCTCAGGCCAGATAAAGACCTCGGAGGCCCAAGAATAAAAGGATTAAAGTGACACCTCTAGATGTAATTGGAAAGAAAGTCCTAAAGTCACAAAGGCCTGATTTTTTTTCCTCCAAGATGAGTATTTAGCTGTTTTTATTTCACATATGAAATGTCAGATTATTTCGGACATCTGTATCTTTCTCTCTTTTTTTGTTTTTGTTTTCTCTTCCTCCGGTGCCCTTGGTTTTTTTTTTTTATTTTTTATTTTTGGGACAGAGAGAGACAGAGCATGAACGGGGGAGGGGCAGAGAGAGAGGGAGACACAGAATCGGAAACAGGCTCCAGGCTCCGAGCCATCAGCCCAGAGCCTGACGCGGGGCTCGAACTCACGGACCGCGAGATCGTGACCTGGCTGAAGTCGGACGCTTAACCGACTGCGCCACCCAGGCGCCCCCGGTGCCCTTGTTTTGCTGGTCACCTAAGTATCATCTGATGCTGCCTGCAGGTAAACTGGCTCCTCATCTCGGTAAAGGGATTTTGTATTCATCCACTTAACAATTCTAAGGTGCTCTGCCAGCCTCGGAAGGAACTCGCCCTCCTACAGAACCCAATTTAGGACAAACCGTAGTTCCTCCGTAACATCAGATTTTTAGGAAGTCATAAGGAATAAAAGAAAATCTTAAAAAAAAAATCTGGTCACCTTCTAAGGAAATTCAACAGAAGTTGTTTTAAAGGAACACTCTATGGCTTAACCTTGACAGCGGGATTCACTAAAAGAAGCCTGTTGTGAGTACTTTAAAAAAAATTTTTTTTTAACGTTTATTTATTTTTGAGACAGAGGGAGACAGAGCGTGAACAGGGGAGGGGCAGAGAGAGAGGGAGACACAGAATCTGAAACAGGCTCCAGGCTCTGGGCTGACAGCACAGAGCCTGATGCGGGGCTCGAACTCACAGACCGTGAGATCATGACCCGAGCCGGAGTCGGACGCTCAACTGACCGAGCCACCCAGGAGCCCCATGAGTACTTTTAAATAATTAGAATGGCAATGGCTTACTTCAGGACAGGGAGAGACACCAGGTGACACCAGGCGACAGAAAGCTGGCAGTCCCACAGCAAAGGGAGAAAAATCAGATCACCTGGGTTAGCCGAACTGAAAAAAAAAGTCCTGGGCAAAAATGGACGTTTAGGACTTGCTGAAGGTGGGATTGGAGAGTCCGGCTGTTGTCGGAGGTGGGTCTGGGGTAACGAAGCGGGGTGGGGTGGTCTGAGAGTAGTTAAGAGGGGACACGGCACTTGGATTCTTGGTGACCTTCCTGGGTCTCAGCTTCCTAAACTGTAATTCAGTGAGTGGGTTGAATGAAGTGGGATGAAGCGTGTAGTTTTAAAAATTCTTCTTAGAAGGTGTTTGTTTTCTCTTTGGATAAAACTCTACCCAGAACTCCAGTGTCCAAAGCAGAGAGAAGTGGAGCTCTCTTGGATGCAGGAGGTAGGGTGACGAGAAGGGGTGTTGAGTCTGGGCCCCGCAGTTCCCTCATCACCTCTGAGGGGCTTTCTCCGTAAGAAGATCGGGCTTCTTGGAACAGGACGTGACACCCACCGAACTAGGCGTCAGTTCCCTTATTACTTTAAAATGCCTTGTGAAAGAGAAGGAGTAGGCTGATTGGAAGACACCTATTTCTTTTTCTTTTTAAGTTTATTTTTATTTATTTTGAGAAAGATACAGACAGCAAAAGGAGGAGGAGCACAGAGAGAAGGAGAGAGAATCCCAAGCAGGCTCCACACCATCAGCACAGGGCCGATATGGGGCTGGAACTCACTAACCGCAAGATCATGACCTGGGCTGAAATCAAGAGTCGGACACTTAACCGATCGAGCCACCCAGCCACCCCAAACATCTATTTCTTGTATGTACCTGAGGGCCATACACTTGGTGGAGAAAAGCAGTCGGTCTCATTTCCTATGAAAATACTGTCCTTTATTTATTAAATAATTTATCCTTTGTCCACAGCATGACCCCATCCTGTTTCCACTTCTACAGCATTTCCTTCTTTAAATTATTAGTAGCAAGGCAAAGAAGAAGCTCTTTCTCTACTTGAAAAGAGAGACGGTTGTCACCTTGCCACTTGACTAACAAGAAGCCTTGTCTTCAATATGGTCTCACCATGGGCAAGCTGTGTGACCTTGGGTAAGTCAGTTAACACTTCTGAGCCTTTGTTTTCTCATCTGTAAAATGAGGGGAGTGATTCTAAAGGTCAGTTCCAGTTCTAAAATGCAAAGCCTGTATAATGAGGTGAGGAAAAGATCCTATGCAACCGATAGGTGGAACCAAAAATTTAAAGACTGGTCTCCCCTCCTAGAGAACAAGACATTTGTTCAAGGTGTCACTTCTGCTTCCTCTGTTTGGTAAGCCTTGAAACAACCTCTAGGATTTTTCCGATGAACATGCCTGTCTTGCATTATGGAGAGTTCAAATGTCTCTTTTAATCACATTAGCTCTAC
Source organism: Neofelis nebulosa (assembly GCF_028018385.1). Lineage (NCBI taxonomy): Eukaryota > Metazoa > Chordata > Mammalia > Carnivora > Felidae > Neofelis > Neofelis nebulosa. Next base: position 30,496,062 of record NC_080783.1, read on the forward strand.
TGACGTGAGTTTCTCTCCTTAACTGAGTCTGTGGCTGCATGCTTAATAAATAGTGTGGATGTTCAGCAGTGTGTGTGCGCGTGTCCACAACAGCAATGCATAAAAGGAAAGCCCAAGAAGAGTTTCTTCAAATCCCTTGCCTGAATCATCTAAGTCCTCCGCTCAGGGTTTTAACCAAATTTTGCTCGCTAACCCCGGATAAGCTGCTTTTTAAGAGTTATTTCTGGGAGCCGAGGCTGGATTTTGTTTTATTCAAAGCGACTTCAGTCTGTCACAAGACAGTCTCATAAAATCTGTATCTTGGCTTAAGCTGGGAAGAAATGAACCGATCCATCAGCCTAGGAATGTGGCTGTTTGACCACTTCCTAAGGCAACTGGGAGGGGATTCAATCTATTCAATTTATGGGGCCGGGTGCCATTGAGTGATGTACTCCTGAAGGCACAGCAAATGGAAATCTCTGTGAACTTTTGCAGTGATAAAGTTCAAAATCTGAATAAAAGAACCTCTGGGAGGACAGGATGGAGGGGATGAGAGAGAGGGAATGAGGCCAGCCTGTGAGCATGGAGAGAGGAGTGAGGAACCAGGCAGGCTTTTGCTTCGGAAACACTTCCCGTGGATTCAGAGGGGACAGAACTGGAAATTGGGTCTGGAAGTAGGACCTTTGGAAAGTCTTCCCCCCTTAATCTGGATTCTAAAAATGAACCTTCATTTCAGTGTTACAACATAAGTTCGATGCGATGACCCCCTCTGACCTCGAATCATGCCACCTGTGGTAACCTTGTTATTTGTCATCTTATATCAGAAACAAATGCAATTCCAATAGGGCAGTCAATATAATAGCATTAGTTTATATTTATGTCCACTCTTTTCCAGCCCTCATTGCAAATGCAATTTTGATGCCCTTGATGAGAGATCTGGGATTACAATTCCTGACCATTTCAACAGACATTTGGGGAAGGAAATGGAAGAAGAATAATTTTGAGGTCTCTCTCCAAAAACCAAAGGAGAATAAAAGGTAATATAATATTTTTTTCCATTTATTTTGATTAACTGAAGGCTTATGTTGAAACGTCAATGGCTCCCCATTGGTTAGTGAATGAAATCCAACTCCCGAGGCCTGGCAATGGGGCCTTGCATTTAGCCGAACCTATCATTTCCGACCTTCTTTGCAATCATTTCCCTCCACACGTTCTAAACTGCAGCTCCTGAGTGTTCCCCAAATACACCAGTGTCCATTCCTCTGCTCCCATCTTCCCCTATTACACCTTTTCCAGCTCTAATGCCCATCCATCCTCTCCCCCCGGGCTCAGATGTGACCTCCACCCTTCCCTCCCTGGTGTCTCACACCAAGACTACTGTACCCCCCTCCCTGTCTGGAACCTCTGAGACGGAAGCTCTTTAATGTCCTTCTAAGGCGTGTGAGGGCTCCGGAAGGCCTTATCTGTTCTTCTCCACCGCAGCAACTCAAGGGTGTGACTCCTTCCTCGGTGAACTTTATAGGATCAGACTCAGAGTCTTACCCAAAAGTCAGACTTGGTGACGTTTGGTGAATTGTTCAGTTACTAGCTGCCTAACATAACACCAGAAGCAGCCCTAGCTGCCACGGACTCCGAGGAAGCCTCAACACAATCATTCTGCTTCTCTAGTACGACTCTTCTTCCCCAGCCCGCAGCTGCTATAGAATGCGGAGATGTTTTTGTGGTGAACCGAGAGTTTCAGTTAACTTGTTTGGAACAATAATACCTGGTCATGAGGCAGGGTTGAGTCCCGTGAACCATGTCTCCAAAGACACTCTGAGCCTCCGCTAATAATGATGCAGGTCAAAGGATATTTACATCTTAATCCTAATGATGGTAAAAATAATTTATCTGAGGGCCTCTTGGCCTCCCTCACTCTTCCAGAGGTGAGTTCTAGATATTTGTTGTCAGTAGCAACAGGAAGATGCACATTACTTCTTCGTCACTAAGCTGTTTGCTGGTAACAGATTATCTCTTGCTGGGTTTCAGTTCCTTTCTCTCTACTTCTGTCTCCCCATCTCCCTTCCCCTGGCCCCCATTATGCCTTTAGGGCACATCTGTTTTATTTTTTGCCTTTATCAAAGCAATTATTATTACGGCTCGGCCCAGTAATTTGCAATTCCCTCTATCTTCTTTGCTGAAAGACTGGCCAGAGCCCAGATCACTGGTTATCAGGATCCTTGGAGGCAGTGAGCAGGGTATCACTGGCTTTGTGCATTAAGCAGGCCAGCAGCCCCGTCCTCTGCACACTACTGGGGAGAGCTTTCCTTTTGTTATTCCCAGCTCCCCCACTCCTCCTTTCTTTTCTGGATTAGATCCTGACTCTTTTATGAAGACCCAGAGGGAAATGGGATTATTAAGAGTCTTGCTGGGTAAAAGCTATTTTGTCTTTATGATGACTTTCTTGAGTTCAGCTGCTGAGGGGCTTTAATGCCAGAGTAGAAGTTATTGCACATTCAGGGGAGCACCGTGCACAGAGTGCTCCCTGCTGAACACACCTTCTGTGATGAAGGATGGAAAGGGAGGAAAGGGGAGGAAAGGAAAGGGAAGGAAAGGGAAGGAAAGGGAGGGAAGGGAGGGGAGGGAAGGGAAGGGAAGGTAGGGGAGGGGAGGGGAAGGGAAGGGAAGGGAAGGGAAGGGAAGGAGAGAGATAAAAAATAAGTAGAGGCGAGAGCCTTGAAAGCAGAAGAACAAGGAGAGAAAAAAATGGCAACGAGGAGACGTAAATTTTAGATGAAAATCCAGCAAAGACTATTGCTCTCTGAAGAACAGTGTGAGTGATAATCTGAAGCTTATAAAATATAGACAAACGTTCAGTGGGGTAAGAGCCGAGAAAGAATAATTGCTTACTTATTAAAAATAACATAAACATACTACAATGGTTATAATGTGCTTCCTACGGTCATGAGATACAGTGATTAAATGCCTTTAGAATAGGCTTGATATGGACCAAATAGTATTCTATGTAATCTGGCATAGCACAAAACAAAACAAAAACCTATGGAGCAGTTATTACTACCAAACATACTTTACAGAAAAAGAAATTGAGGTACAGAGAGATTAAGTGTTCTAGACCACAGAGCTGGCAAATGGCTGAGCTGGATTTTAAACCTAGGCAGTCTGGCTTCTGTACCTCAGAAGCTGGGAAGCCCAAAGAAGGGCTCCCCCAAACCTCTATGTGACAAACTTATTTAGTGCCATTTACGGAAAGACAAATGTTTTGCCTGTGTGAAAACTCCCTTTTCTCTTCCTGTGCCAGTAATCTGTCTGCATGAACAATAAGAGACGTGTTCCAGGCTGGGCTGTGGGGAGGGCGAGAAGCACTTAACACCTTCTCCACTGCCTGCACACGCTGGCACCCAGCTTCTTGTCATCCTGACTGTCTTTCCTGTGTACTGGAAACCAACGTATGTCTTTGGCTCTAGAGGGAGGGTGGTGTGGATAGATGTTTCAGGTCTGAAGCCATGTGTCACAACATTGAGGGTTTTTTTGCTGGCAACTCCCATTTGTCTCCTTTTCTCAACCCCACTCAACCCTATCCTAAATGCCACATTGTTATTGTTCTACTGGATAGGAGCAGCATTTTCAGAAACGGGGGATTTATTTTTATAGCACAGCTGGTCTGCCAAAGGTCACATAATTTGGCAACGTTCCCAGTGGTTAAAAATTAATTTCTTCTTATTAATACAACCAAGGTCCCATAGGATTGGAGCTCAGCCTTATCTAAACTTGACAGCTTCCTAAACCTTCAGAAGATGCTTTCTCCTGGAGGGCCAGTCATGCCACAGGGCCACTGTGTCCAGGAATCCAGCCTCACCGAATCCTGTTAGGTAGTGAAACCATTAAGCCCCTAGGCCATTTCTCATCAAGGCAGATAAAGCTTTAAAAAATGCTGTAGGCTCTCTAGGACAAACTTCTGCCGTATCTCCCATGAATGGGTTAATTAAAAAAGAAAAGGAAGAAAAGCGAATTCTTTACCTGGAAGGAAAGGTACAAAGACTAACTTTTGGGGATCAAACTCCTATCTGCCATTCAAAGAGGGTGCCTCAACGATGATACAGTGGTAAACAATGGTCAAATGACAAAATACCTAAAATATGTTAATGATAACATAAACTACTGCCCAGATGTTACTTTTCAAGTCCTTTTTCACCCACGCAAGAAATAGAAAGGTATTATGCTTTAAAAAAATTTTTTTAACGTTTATTCATTTTTGAGAGAAAGAGAGAGACAGAGAGAGAGAGACAGAGCATGAGTGGGGGAGGGGCAGAGACAGAGGGAGACACAGAATCTGAAGCAGGCTCCAGGCTCTGAGCCGTCTGCACAGAGCCCAACGCAGGGCTCAAACTCACGAACTTCGAGATCATGACCTGAGCCGACCGAAGTTGGCCGCTTAACTAACTGAGCCACCCAGGTGCCCCGGAAGGTGTTATGCTTCTGCTCCATCTTTTACAAAAGGAAAAAAAATCTCAGTTCTATTTCCTCATCTTTCCCTCGACTTCTGGGGAATGTATTCTGAAAACTCTTACCAATGAACCTGGCTCTGAATTCAGTCAACCGAGAATTGTCCCACACTCTGGTCACCCAAAGTCAGTTCATTCTCTTGATTACTTTAATGAGCAGCTGAATGAAAGACACCAAGTAGGGGCCTCAGAATCACCTGAGTCCATGGCGTTTCTCCCCAGTGACGCCCCCAGACCCCTCCCAGCTCTTGTTTACATTCATGTCTCATTGCATATGAATTGGCATCTGGGCTCCTAACTTTTTCTGCACTACAAAGATAGGAACTGGCCTTTCTGGTTGCAGAATATGGACTTCACACGCAACAGCAGGGGATGAGAGCCATTTGGTAGACAGCAGGAGTCCTGTCTAGACAGCCTGGGGTCCCAGTCACTGGAGCCTTCCAACCTTCCATTTTGCCAGTTGTGTGCTCTGTGACTTAATCGGAGGGCTCTGCAGAATGGCATCAAAGTCCAAACCAGTGGTGCTGCTTGGGCATTCACAATTCCACCAGGCACATCTTGGACAAGAAGGTGCTTGCCTGGAACACTCATGGGGAGCTCTCTTCTTTCCGCTGTTTGCACTGTGTGTTCTGTTGGCAGTTGGTAACAGCTTCATTACCTCCAGTGGCTGTTTATGGGGTAAAGTTTACTGGGCACACGTTGAATGTGGGCATGAGACCAGTCCCCAGAGCATAGAGCAGGCTGTCTGTGTACAATCTAGGAGTTCAGGGGCGCCTGGGTGGCGCAGTCGGTTAAGCGTCCGACTTCAGCCAGGTCACGATCTCGCGGTCCGTGAGTTCGAGCCCCGCGTCAGGCTCTGGGCTGATGGCTCGGAGCCTGGAGCCTGTTTCCGATTCTGTGTCTCCCTCTCTCTCTGCCCCTCCCCCGTTCATGCTCTGTCTCTCTCTGTCCCAAAAATAAATAAAAAAAAAAATGATGACCAATCTAGGAGTTCACAGTTTTGGTTGCAAATTATTGTATCTATACCTACCCATAGTCATCCCGCATTTTGGGGAGACAGGCTAAAAAAGAACGTCTGCCCAATAAGGGTGCCTAGAATGTCACTGCTTCTCATTTAGGATTTGTTTGAACCCAGACCTATCTCCCACAGACAATTTAGACCTCTTATCTGATCATCCATTCCGGACGCAAGGTTGATTGACCGCGTCTGCCCCGTGTCCATGGCAATGGTGTTTAAAGCCAAGCACAGATCAAAGCTGGGGGGGGGGGGGGAGGGGGGAGGCGGGTGGAGTGCGGGGGAAGGTTGTTGGTTATAGGGTCCGGGTTCTTTGGGCTCCAAGTGGTAAGGAGGGGTGTTGGGGCTGGGAGTTGCCACCATCTGAAGAAGCCCATTGTCAGGGCCTGAATGATTTCCTGAGCAAACCCCAGACCCACCCCCCATCAACTGGAGCAAAGGGGAGTTTCGAGGCCAGGCGCTGACAACGAGTGGCCAGCGCCAGGGGGCTCTCCACTCAGTCTGAAAACGAAAGGAAAGGAGGCGGAGGGAGGGCAGCGAGCACTGAGCACACGCCAGTAAACCAGAGTGTGGATCCCCTCCCCTTCCAGAGAAATTCAACCGGAGCCGCAGAAGCTGCGACAAGGATGAGCCGGATCCTCTAAGCTTGCCAGGAAAGCTGATTCCCACCCCACCCCCACGGTTCCCAGAGGAGCAACCGGTTCATTCCACCACCACCCCCCGCCAGCCCCTGGACATTGGCTCTGCGGGTGCCCCCCACCCAGCCGCCGGGCGCCTGGGACCCGGTTGGAAAAACTGCGGTGCAGTCAGCCGGAGGCAAAGGGTGGGGGCAGCCGTTGAGTCACCGCTCGCCTCGCCTCCATTAACTTGTATTGATATTAAAAAGAAATCAATCAGTGAAAATGAAGCATTGGCCGTGAATATTTTTTTTCTCACGTGGAAAAGCAAGGAGCGAGGCGGCGGGGGAGGGGAGGCGGACCGCGCCGGCCACTGCAGGTTTCTCCCGAGCGGAGAGCCGCAGCGGCGACTTAACTTTCTGGCAGTGGGCAGCGTGGAGGAAATGCCGCAAGCCTCTCCCTGGGGGTGTCCTTAGGAGGAGGAGGCGACAAGGCTGGAGGAGTTGGAGGCGGCCAACTTCTCCCAGGCCCGAGCCTTGGTTTTGCTTTCGCTGGGAATATTTTTGCCTAATAGAATGTTTATGGATCGTTCGGTTGTGTTTCTGCTGCTCAGCCCAAACAAATCGATGCGGCGTTAGAGGCGGCGCGGAGGGCTGGGGCGGGCTGGGGGGCCACCACGTCCCCACCACGTCCCCACCACGTGGATGCCGGCGCGCCGCGTGCTCTTCACCTGCTCAGGCGCACCGGCGGGCGCTGGGCGCTACTAGGGGCAGTGGAAGTTGCGCGCATTCCCGCGGCTAGAGCTGGCTCCTTTCCGCCCCTCTCCGCCCCGGATTCCGAAATCCCACCCTGGCTTCCCGCGTCCCAGCTTCGCCAGCGTTCGGATCCCCTGCTCCGCCTCAGCCCCGCGGAGCCGGCCCGCCAGGGGCGGCGGGGGAGGGGAGAGATTCAGCGCGGAGCAGAGCGCGGAAGGCAGGAGGGGGCGCTCCGGTCTGGGTCCTCCGAGCGGCTCCGAGCCCAGGAGGAGGGAGGCAGGTCGGCGGCGCGGCTACGATCTGGCGAGGCAGCGTGGCAGAGAGTGGGGGAGCCTGATGCGCGCAGCCCGCGCGGCCTCCCTGCTGCCCGCCAGTCCGAGAGTGCCGCCGAGGCCACAGCCACAGGGTTATTTGCTCAGTCGCTCCCCCTCACGCACCTTCCGCCCTCCCTTTCCCCTGACTCCTTCTCGGAACGGGTTCCCGCCGCCGCTGCCGCCGGCTGGGCTCGGCCCCCTCCCGGCAGACGCGCACCGAGTGAGTCAGAGGTCTAGCAGGGCCTCGCCCTTTGCCACCCGCTGCCAGCTCCCCGGGTGCCAGTCGGGTGCTCCAACAGTAAGTCCGAGCTTCCCGCGGCTTGCTTTCGCCTTTTCAAGGGGCTGGAGAATATCCACCTAGGGCGGGTCCCAGCTCCGCGTCCCACGAGGGGGTCCCACCCCGGCGGTAAGGCTGCTGCGGCAGCGTCGTAGTGGATGACCTGCCCCGCGCTCCGCGCCTCTGGGCTTCTCTAGAAGTGACGCAGCGCGGCACGGGGCGAGGGTGGGAGGGGGTTCTGCAGAGAGCGCGAAAGGCAGGTGGCAGAGCGGGAGTGGGTTCGAGCGGGTGTCGCACACAAACGTACACTTCGCGCAGAGCTCGGGGACAGATGTGCGAACATCTGGGGTAGGAGATGGCCCCTGAGTCTTCACGACCCCTCCCGCTCCGCAGAGCACACAGAACCTGAAGTTGTGTGTTGTGAGTGTGTGTGTGCGTGCGCGCGCGCGCGCATGCCGGTGTGTGCCCCAGTGTGCGCGCGCTCGCCGGGGCCTACTAGAGTCCGTGCCTGAATACATAATATACCGTGGGCATCTTCCCCGCGTGCGCGCGCGCGCGCGCGCACACACACACACACACACACACACACACACACACACACAGCGAAGCACGCAAACATACATAATTTATGCAGCATCTAGGTCTGTGGGAGGTAATTTAATTTCGCTTCAAGCTGGGAACTTAGAATTAAGGCAAGAGGGAATGGGGAGACACAGGAAATCACCCCAAGTGGGACCTGCACCCATCTCTTTGATAACGATTTGCAGCTGCCCCGAAGACCAGCTATGGCAGAGAAGGAGCAGCAAACGGGTGGATTTCGATAGCAAGGGCATTCCTCAGGCTTCCTTCCCCTCAAATAAACACTCAAGCTTAAATGGGGTGTGTTGGCGGTGACAACCAGAGCACCAGGCGCAAAGCTTCCCCTTTAGGCGCCCACAGGACCCACTAGCCCGCTCTGATGGGGGAAAGGGGGGGAACGTGCCCAGGGAGCTGCTGCAAGGGGTTAACCCTACCACTGTGGCCATAGCCTTGGAGGTGCCTACCGGTAAGGGCACTTCAGCCAGGCTTTATCTCCTCTTTCTCTTTCCCCTATTTCCTCCATAGATGGTTTCCCCCATTCTCAATCACCTGTAGCAGCTTCCAAGAGTTTTGTCAGATTCCAGATACTGTTCTCAGAGGGGAGAGAGGTTCACCCTGGAGAGTGGTGTGGGGAAGGAAGGACAAGCCGCACTGGATTCCCTGCAACCAGAAATCCCTGCTCAGGCAGGGTGCCCCTTACCAGCCCACCTCCCCGCTGCCAAATACTGGCCCCAGACTGTTCTGGGCCTTGCAGTCCTTATCTCTGCAGTCTGTCCACACACCCTTTTTGGCAGTGGTTGAGAACAAATTCCACTCAAAAGTTTCTAACCACTTCACAAGAGTAAGAGACCTTCGAAGGCCACGCAGTCTGTTTTATCTAATACGGATTTTTAAAAGAACATGATTTACTTTCCCAGAAAACACATGGATGCAGGAAGGAGAGCAGGGACGACCAGCGCCTGGGTATCCAACAGCGCCCAGCCCAGTCCCAAGCCCCCAGCTCAGCCGCAGGCCAACTTGCTCCATCAGCCTGAGCCCTAGGATTCTGAGGCGTATCCACACAGTCTGCAAAGAATCCACAGCATCGGAAAACCAAAACTAGACTCTTGTCTTTCCCAAGCCCTTCAGTTAACATTGCTCAATGGAGCTAAGTGGAGAGAATGCAAATGATTTATATTTCACTGGCCAGGTTGAAGAAACTCAAGGGAGATGTGTTCTGCCTCAAGACAGGGGGAAAAAAATCCCAAAAACTGTAATGCAAAGGCTTTGTAGTATTTTTAAACCTTTGATTCAGTCCATATGTGACATCTGAACACCGCCAAATTCTATGTTTCAAAACACACACACACACACACACACACACACACAGTGCTAGCAGGAGAGAAAAGTTGGGTTTTAGAAGCGGTGGTGGTATAGGGAGGGCCGGCTGGGATCTCTCTTTAAATTATTTACTATTGAGGGAGCCTCCTTCTATGCCATCCCATGTGCCCAGAATGAGCGGTTGCTTTTAAAGGGAAAAGCATGTTGAAATGAACAGGAAAAAAAAAAACAAAAAAAACACAACTTTTAGGGGCTTACCTGGTTGGCCTCTCACTTCGTGTCCTGAAAAGTAGAGAGCCAAGAAAACCCAGGTGAGAGGAAACATATCCATTTTGGAGAAGGAGGCTCTCTCCAGAGCTGGATTTGTAGATGTCTTGTATAATTTTAAGTCTTTGTGTTTTTCTCTCTCTTACGTTCTTCCTTACAGTGTCTTCTGCAAAGGTTTCTAATGGTCAGGGTTTCCCTCCTGGGTCCTGACGGCCCGTCTTCACCTTTATTCTTGCTGGATTCTCACCTAAGAGGAGGGTGGCTCTCGAAATCAGCAAAGCGGGAGCAAGCCAGGAAGGGGGGACGGGTTTCCCCTCTTAAAAACAAAACGCATCTATGTCCTCTCCAGTTCCTCAAAGTATCATTTCCTTTATCCTACAACATCACGAATATTTCCCGAAAGCCAAGCGTAAAAAAAAAAATTATAATAAAAATAAAAGCCCAGACTTGCTTTGGGCATCACACGGCCCCCGGGCAGCTGTGTGATCTCAGAGGCGTAAACTGACACACATCTCCAGGCACCTAGGACCGACACGCGGGCGGAGGCACCGACCGCCGGACGGCCCGAGTGGGAGAGGCGGCCGCCCCGCTCTTGCCCTCGCCGGGTTCCCCTAGCGGGAGCCTCCCCAACGACTACACCCGCTCGGCCAGCCAGACGAGGGGAGTCCGAGGAAAGAAGCTGCGGCGGCGGCGGCGGCGGCGGCTGCTGCTGCTGTTGCTGCTGCTGCTGGCGGGGCGGCGGCGGCTGGGATCGCCTGGGAGTGAGCGAGCCCCTCTCCGAGTTCGCTCGCGCCCGCCCTCACCTCCACCTCGCCCAGCGCCTCGCCGCGGTCTGCGCGTCTGAGGATGTGCCGGGGGCGGGCTGCGGGCTGGTGCCTCGCTCGCCTTCTCTGCTTCCCCTCCGGCTCCCCCCAGCCTTTTCAGGCCGAGCAGCATGTGGATGTCAGAGCCGCGGCAGAGCTATCCGATTACGCGCCGGCTCAGGGCCCGCCCCTTCTGTGTTCCTGATTAAAGAGGCAGCCGCGGAGACGAGCGGCGCACAGCCCAGCGCCGCGGCACCCGGCTCGGGCGGGGCGGCGGCGGTTCCCCCCCCCCCCCCTCCAGCCGCGGCCGGATCAAAGTTGAGGCGTCTCCTACCCAGGCTCTCCTCTCCCACCCAGCCGCTTCTCTCCCACCCGGCACCTCCCGCCCACCCTGGGCACCTCCGCGGCTGGCTGCGCCCGGCCGCCCGTGCGCACAGCCGGGGAGAGGGAGCGCCCCGGGGCACCTCCAGGGCGCAGTGCCCTTGGCCGCGATGTCCCCTCCCGGGGGAGACTACACAGGAAATGGGGGGAAATCCCTGTCCCCCCACCCCCAATTCCCTGGCTCCGAGGCCACACACGTAGAACCCAGCACAATGCCACGCGCAATGGCGTTACAGGAGGAGTTGGGTGGCGTACGGTGTTTGGTGTGGGGAACCAGGCGGCAGCTCAGCCATGCGTTCGCACAGGCAGCAGTGCGTGGCGGCGGCACACACCGTCAGCCCAGGCTGAATACAACCCCAAACACTCGTGCGCTTACTACTCAGATCCTTTGTTGTGTCCCAAACATACTCCTGTCCTCGCCGGGCGAGCATTTAGCTCTCTCTGCGCACCCAACTTGTAACCAGCAGAAGGAGAGGGACTTTCCGCAAAGAATTTCTTCAGGCAATTAAACCCGGTTCTCCCTAGTCCTCCCCAAAAGTACGGGTACACGAGGGCTTCTCCTCAAAACGCTACTGTAACGACTACCTTTTCCCCCATGGAAATGTGGTCACAGCGCGCAGAGAAAGAAAACCGCATTATGCCAACTATTTTTAAATGGAGGTGTGAAAACTGTTTAGAGGGAGTTGCAAGCTAACAGCTGGGGCAACACTTGTATCTTTGTTTCTGAGGATGGCTTTGCGGATTCCAAACTGTCTTGCTTCACTAAGCACCTATTACTACATTATCATGAAGACTCTAACAAGAACAGTCTAAATAACACTCTGCATATACCTTCTCTGCCACTCTGCGGATTAAGAAAAATAAAGTTTCAGTGACAAGAAGCACACACACATCCGACTACCCATTTATTTCTTTGCTTGCACTTGTGGATTCTTCTGGGTGGTTTTGCTCCTTATCTGGACTTGCCATTAGCTTTGTTTATCACTTTTAGTGTTTGAAAAAATCTGTAACTCCCACTTAACTGTTATTTACACTGAGATAACCAAAACAAAATTGAATCAGAAGTGATTTGCAAATAGTTGAGCCAAGCCATGGAGGGATTTTACAGCGCTGTGTAAATCCACTGGCTGCATATCACACTGTTAATCTTAGATGCCTGGTTTGAAAGGGCATTTAACAGAGGCCTAGTGAGTTCTTCCAGGGACCATATCCCCTGGCTGGCCTGAAGGCTACCTTCCGTTCTTTCTCTCTTCCTTCTGTTCTTCCTTCTCTCCTTGGTTTGAGAGCACACCCACATTATTGAAAACTCCAGATTTACTTTTTTTTTTTCCCTGTTTAAACATTAACTGCACAGAAAGATTGCCACTCATCAATATTTCATGGGGTAAAGAGGCAATCTGGATTTTGAACCTTCAGCAGAGATCCTGGCTTCTGTCATTGCCAAGATGCTAACCTAAGGACAAATAACACTATCTATAGTAACACAGCCTGAATACAGGAAGTCATTTAGTATCACCCACCCCCACGACTCACCAGGTGTGCTAAGCCATTCTAGCAAGTGTCCCACATGGAAGAATCTTGTTTCCGAGAACATTATAGCCAGAGTTTAGGTGAAGGGCACAGGGAAGAGGAGAGAAAAAGTACACTGAGGCCCATTGGGAAACCATAAGAATGACAACTTTGGGCTTCTGCTCTTGGGGTTTTAGGGTTGAGGGTCCCCATCAGGCTGCTTTGAAGGTCCTTGGTTACCGAAGGAGAAGGGTCAGTTCCAGTGCTCTGTTCCTGGACCTGATTCCCAGTATTACGGGTTTTAACTGTTCAGAGGTGTCCTAAAGAGGGAGCTAACTTATTTCCTGGCAGTCCTTGGGACCAGTGCTACAAGACATTCTGGTCAATCCATTTGAGTGATCTCCTGCGGTTGGGTAGAGAGGGCGAGTCTGGTTCAGAGCCCTGGGGACTCCAAGCTGCCAGACCATTAGTATCCTCTAGGGGGCAGCACTCAATAAATAATGCTGAGACTACCCGCCAGCAGCACTTCTGGCTGCGCTTTTTCTTCCAGGAGCTCAAAACCCTTTTCAGACCAGGGAAGAGTCAGAGTGAGACCGGATGGCCCCCAGACCACTCTGAACAAGGGCCCACGGGCCCAGGGAGGACTTAGAATTTCTTTAACCCAGGACTTCCAAGGACTTCCCAAGGACTCTTGGGAACTAAACAAAATTCCCATTTGCGCCTGATGGCAAATAAACCTTTAGGGAAATTCTCCCGACTGGGACTGGTTCAGACCTGCCAGCCCATTTTTGTCTAGACTTGGAATCTCAAGGGGTTGGCTGCAGTTGGTTTGGTTTCGACCGGAGGTTCAGGGGTGAGGAGCCAGGCTCCGTCCTATTCATTATTTTGTGAGTCCACCGAGGAGCCTGCCTACCAAGAGACAGACTAGTAACATGGACAGAAACAGTGGGCTTGTTAACAGAAATACAGAACTCTCTAGAAAACAGCTAACCTAGTGAGGTTGAGATTCCTGGCAGCATCACTGACTCACCTGGGACATTTCGCATCATTATCCTTAATTGTGAAATAATAATAGATAATCCCATCCTACATTCCATTCCTTTGACAGGACGGGATATGGGGAGCATAAAACAGATTTGTAAAAGATGGTACGAGAAAGCTGTAACCTGGCCACACCCCACTGGAAAGATGGGTGTTCCCAGCTAGACAGTCCTACCCTCGAGGGTGCATCAGAATCACCCAGGGCAAGTAGGGAAAATTCAGATCTCTGGGCACCGTCTTCCTGCAGATCGGGTTCGTCAGATCTAGGGTGGTGTCTGGGAATCTCTAGTTTTAAACACACTTTTTAGGTGATTCTGATGCAGATGCTCAACAGGCCAGCAATTGAACACCTCCGCTCTGAGATGTTATATTTACCCTTAGCCTTCGATCTGTATGCTTCCATTGAGGGATACCTGGACGAGTAGTTCTCCACATTTTTTTTCTCGAGGCACCTTTCAGACAGGGGGCAGATGTTTCAAGGAAGACATAGGGGAAAGTCTCCGAGAACATGTCTCTTAAAATGCCAGAGTGGTGGTATTTTCCGGCTTTACTTTGTGACATTTATTTAGCAGCAACAGCAAAGAGCCTTTTGAAAACACCAAGAGCCTCACCTCACGGGGGCGGGAGGTTTGCAGGAACATGCTCAAAGTTGTGCCAGCGGATGGGGTTTATGAAGCTGGATCTAGCCGTTTTGCCACCAACCCACTCAGCCCCTGGTTGTTACTAGAGTTTTGTTTCAGGTATGCTTTTCCATCTGTGTTCATCACATTGTACTTATTAAATGCTCATGGAAGCATGACTATGCAGGAGGTGTGCAAGCAAATAAGACACTTGGGTCTTGTCTCCTGGGATTACAGGATCTGAAGGCTCCAGAAGTTTCATGCTTCCACAATAGACACCACCTGTCACATGGTGCTCCCTCTTATCTGAGCCCTAACATCGACAAGCTCTCACCCTGAAAGGGGGAGATACGAGGCATAATTGCGTCCTAATCTGTCATTTGCTGCATTGCCCCAGTTAATATTTAGCTACATCTGTCTCAGAGGCAAAGCTTCAGTTAAAATGTAATAAGCCCTCGTTTTTTAGTCTCGCTTTTGTCTGAAGTGAAGTCCAGGTTCCCGGTCGGCGGGGTTGTCTCCCACTCACTCTTTGAACAACGTTTTTCTTGTATTCAATGCATTTGGCTACTCCCTCGCAATCCGTACTTGATATTACCTTTGATGGGTTCCCCGAATCTTTGCCGATTTCCATAAAATATCAGCATCTCCTTCACTTTGAACTGTATACCTCTCATCTCTTTCTCAGACAGAGACACTAGATCAGGTAGGAGGGAACCTTATGAATGAAAAACAAGTGAGCAAAATGTACCAAGTTCTTTCAAATGTCGCTGGAATCCTCGGCCAGTTGCTCTCTCTACTCTGCTTGGCTTAGGCGTGTGGAGATCCCCCTCAGCCACGCCGATTTTTATACACTGGAGGCATTGGTGCTTCAGAGAGGACCCCGTCAGCCCTTTTCTGCAGAGCAGCGTTCTCCAATGCAACTTTCTGCAACGAGGGAGGCACCGGTGCTTTTCCCATGCCTAATGAGCATTTGAAGAGTGCCTGGTGTGGCTGCATAACTGAATTTTAAGTTGTACTTTGTTAAACACATTTCCGAACCCCTCAAAAAATACAGATTCCATTGGCGTTCAAGAGCTACCTCATGAGACAGCTCAGCTCTAGATAATCACGTACCAGAGCTGGAGATTTCCCACCGCAGCCCGTAGACGTCCACACCCTTGTGAGTCTCTGAGACAACTGCACTTGTTCACCAAAAAGGGAATCCTAGCATCAGCAGAAGCATCATTTGAAAATGTTTGGTGTCTATTTGGCAAAGAGAGAAGGGCTGGATCATATTATTATCTATCATCCTGTGCTCCGTCTGTGCTCTCTTGGATGACTTTTCCAGAGCGCTCACCAGGAATCAGATACTCCGCAGTGCTCCCCTGGCTCCTGGCCTCAGCTCCAGGCCTCAGTAGAGAGAAGCAGGTTGGGGCAGCAGAAACCTGAGGTCAGGACAGATGGACCCTAGGTCTCTGCTGCCCTCGGGTGTCCTTGAAAGGTCTGTTAACTAATGCAGGACCAGTTTCCTCACCTGTAGAAATGAAGGGGTTAGTTTGAATGACTTCCACCCCTTTACAGTTTAGAATTTTGGCTAGGAATGTTTCCTGACTCCATCCTCCTTCATAAATTTAAAACTGTTTTAGCCCTAATTCCATAGCCACCCTCAGTAATTAAATTAATAGCCATTTATCCCCCAAGAAGACATTAATGCACGGATGGGGCTTAATTGGATATTCCATTATCACAGTATTTACATTGAGTACCTTTTCTCAAAGAGTGAGTAATAGTGAGTATGTTAGGCATCGTCACATGGCTTTCAGAAGAGATATTTCTGGACAAAGCCTTTTCCTAGACCCTCAAGAAAAAACAAAAACAAGCAAGCAAACAAATAAAATGCCCCCAAACAAGAAACAGATTCCATTTGACAATGACGAAAGCCAAGAACTTATATGTAACTTCATGGCATTTATAGGTGTTGTGATTGGACATTTTAGGGTTATGATCTGAAATGTCCCACCATTCAGGAAAATCTTATTCTGAGCTGAAAATTCCCAGTCTCTCACTAAACATATAGATTAATATTCTTGGAACCTTGAGTCTTCCACCCATGTGTGCACATTCTCATGCACACACACCCTATCAGACCCCCATTGATTTACAAGGGATTTTTTTTTTTTTTGGTTATTGCTGCTTTCAAATTTGTAACCTGTGACTTATGGTGCCTTAATTAGACATCTACATGTCAGGTGATTGTTACATTATGATGGCAATAGCTGCTAATTTGAGCATGAAAGTCGTGATGGAAAGGCAAGAGTCAGGGAGCTGACCTTTTGCAATTGAGGAGACTTCAGGGTGGGTTAATTCACACCCACCCTAGTCATTAGTTCCCACTCACCTCCTTCATATTTACTCCTACGCAGTTTACTGAGCTGCCAATCAACTTTAGTATCAGGATGGGATCCCTGTTGGGGAAGGAGGCTTGGAATGATGCTTGCTTTCTGCAAGGAAAGATGATTTGTAGAGGCAGTTTCCTTTTCCACCTCCAGACTTGGATTCTATTTGTTTTCTAAATTAAAAAGAGAATGAGTGGTACATGTACATCTTAAAAAAAAAATGTGAACAGCATAAAATGTATTCGATGAAAACCCAAGCTTCCCATCCACCCAACCCCCCAGTTTTGTAATTTACCACTCCGGTTCACCTCCTCATTGATACAGGTTTTGTATTCAATATTTTTCTAGAGCTGTCGATACTATATGTTTCCAAGTGAAAAGCAAAGACATATTTTATGTTTTTCTACAGCTCTCTTTTCTGCCCTCTTTTCCTTCTCTCTCTCTCTCTCTCTCTCCCTCCCCCTTAGCAGTAATGATCTTGACAACCATTAGGGGGCAGCTGTGACCAGAAAAGAAAACAACAGGAGAAAATGCAGAACTGAAACCCAAGAGGAAGGGATGGATGCACAAGGAAATGAAAGGAACACTAAGGAGAGACATCAGCAAAAGTAAAAAATGAAAAAGAAAGCAGGAAGATACAAAGGCAGAGCATTATGAAATAAAAGGAAATGGAGAAGGAAATTATATTAAAAAGCGAAAGGAAGTGTAAGTGTAAAGGGAGGGGAAATTTACAAAGGCCAGGGAGTTTTTGAGGGTTTGTTGTTACTCTTTTTTAAGCAAACCTGTAGAACCTGAACTGGCTCAATGCTAGCAGAAAGTGGGAGGTTATCTTTTTCTGAACCGGGAGGCATTTATCATACTAGACTTTACATTCTTAGGACCTGGAGGGTTGAGAGCACCCTCTGTCCCTTGGGGCTTGTGATGTGGGAGGTGAGGGTGGAAAGGAGTACTCCCCCTCCCTTACAGCTTTAGAAGCCTCAGAATGCTTTCAGCCCTCAGCAAGGCAGCAGAATTAGCCTGAATATAAAGGTGCAATTCTATTTCGCAATGCAGCAGAGCTCAGAAATGAGGGAATGGGTTTCTTTTGAAGCTGATGCCATAATCAAAGTGCTTTCAGGTGTAGTTCAGGCAAACCTCCTCTGGTTTCAGCAGGTTAACTTCATTAAAGCTCCTAGCTACTGCTTTAATGTTTTCTAGGCTTTCCCCCTGGGTACATTAGGCAGAAACAAGCCCTCACGGGAGTTCTGTACCCTGATGTTTTGCATTGTGAATGGAATGCAGGGGCAACATTTATGCTGGAATAATATGAAACGGAAAATTACTTCGAGAGCACAATAAATATGATCACTTTTAGCTTTGTCTCCTTTTCCCTTTCTAATCCAAACTTCCCATAAACTAGACAGGAGAAGCTTGAGGAAACCTGTTGTAGGGTCACCAGATAAGACATGGAATGCATGGCCATCCTGTGTTTATTATTTGCTAAATCTGATTCAGAAGACAGAATACTCCCAGGCTGTCCCGAACACTGTGCTCAATGTCACTGAGCAAAATCCAATGAAAACTTTTGTTTTAGAATTAAAGGCACTTCCTCTCAATCTTCTGTCACAGTTGGTAGACTTATATATTTACTAAGGCCCAAGATGGGCAGGGGACTTTTTGGGCACGCTGGGGTTATTAGGGAAAAAGCCCAAGGTGCACTTGCCATAAGGAACCCTTAAACCCTGTGCCAGATGGAGCTGGGGCTTTCTCAAGGGGGCACTGGAGTTTTGATGAATTGCAGTCAGTCGCAATATGAGCTATCTGAAACAGTGGTCATTTTGCAGAATTTGGGCTTTTCTCTGTTGCCTAAAGTCACAAGCTGTCTGTAACCCTCCCTTCCGTTTTTTCTTTGACACAGAGCCCTGAAGTTTAGTAGCTAAGCAGCTTAAAAAAAATCATACAGGAAATTTGGCCAAACAAAAAAACCTCTCTGACCAGAAGCAGTTTGCTTCCTTTAAACAAGTCCCCCAAAGTTAAATTACAAAGCAAGTTTGTCTCTTTATTAGAATTTGGCTAAGAGCTAGGATGTAAAAACACTTCCCATTTGATTTCCCATTTGATTTGATCATAATTTAGAAGAAGTAAATGTAATTTTTGACCTTTCAACACATCTGGAAGTACGCCTGTAGCTATACCCGACTGACAGTATTATCACAAAGACTGAGGCTTCTTCAACACTGAGCCCCTCTAGCCCTTAGAAAAGGGGAGAGTTGCACTTCAGGGTGAGGAGTATTCTCGGACAAGTCAGCCCAGTAACGTTAATAATTAGGTTGACAATGTAAGACGGACATGTCAGAGGGAACTCACTCAGGTCCCTGAACTGGGTCAGGACACTCAGTTCCCGGTTCTAGTTTTTCCACTGAGCTGTGAGTGCCTTGTGTCACAAGATCCGTTTGCCTCTTTGTGATTCTGTTTCCTCACCCATACAAGGCATGTGGTTATTCCAAAGTAATGGCCCTATCAAACTATTCAGGCAAACCTGCACTTGATATAAAGCAGAGTCAGTTTAGAGCCCTCACTGATTCAAAAAGTATTTATTGAGCACGTAGTGTATGCCAAGCTTTGCACGGGGGGCAATAATAGTAAGTATTCAGTGAAGACAAGTATTCTCCTAGTGGGAGAGACAGATAACACCCAAGTCCACAATGAGCAGGATCACTGCAGAAGGTGGTTGTGAGTTTCGAAAAGGAAAACAAAGTAAGATAATGTGATAGCGAAAAACCAGCAGACAGGAAATCGGGGTTAGCCCTTCCACTAACCAAGGCTCTGCCATAAGCAAGTGACCTGACTCAGGCTCACTCTCTCATCCTTAAGACAGGGACTTGTTCTATACTGGTACCTTTCAAACTTCAGGATGAGATCCATTAGTAAGTTACAAAATCAACTTAGCAGTTTGTGGTCAACATTAAAAAAATGCAATAGATCCAAATAAAATCAGAGTGTATATGGCTCATGAAACTTTATATATATATTGATTTTACTTATTATTGAATAAACAGTAGCATTTGCTCATCAGAGAAATCTCAGTGTTTAACCTAGTTTCAGGCACACGATTGGTGCTTGGTGAATGTTTTTTGAATTAATGAAAACATGAGATTTATGCACCAGGTCTTAAAGTAAATACAGCAACTTAATATGAATAAGCAAATAACTTACCAAAGTATCAAAATCATTTATTATATTTCCCCAAATGCCATTACAAACCAAAGTCAAAATTATATTGCCCTTGTGATGCTAAGAGCTGTCTTTTCTTAGAATTCTCAGAAACTCTGTTAAGATTTAAAAAAAAAGAGCTTAACGTGTTCTTCTCTCGAGTCGAGTAAACTGCCTTCTTCCCACTTATAACTGTAATTCAATAAGGCTTTAGAATGTTTAAAGAAAGAAAAGCATTAGTGGGGAAATTTTTTTATTTCTTGTCCTTGGGGATCTGGATAATTCTGCCTTCCTAAAACTGGACTTGTGAGTTTTCATTTCTTAAGACAGCTTTTTCAAAGCAGTAGTCATCTTACTGTAACCCAGATTTTTTCTCTTCGTTATGGCTTAAATGGTAAGTTTCTGAGTGTCAGAATCATTTTTTAAAATTACACATTTGATTAGAAATAGATGACCCAAGTCTTCCTTCCTTCCCTGCTTGGATCCCTTGTTGACGTCCATTGGGATGGGAGAACCAGACCGAGGCGATCCCATTGAGGAATCAATGATACATCATCCTTAAGAAAGGCAAGAGTCAATGGACCCCGCTCAAGGCCCAACGCACATACCCGTGAGTTAATTTTCAAGTCCATTTCCTTAATTGCCTGAAAATCCATGGCCGGGCAAATTGACTTAGAGTTTAGGACTGGTACACCCAACCTTCTGTATCTGTCCCCTCCTGCCTTCCCCAAAGCAAAGCAGACACACACATACAAAGAAGAAACATCAGCATCCCAGTACCTCAGTCACATTGCAACTGCTTGCCCAGCTCAGGACAACTCAACGGTCAGGGTTGTTTCTATTATGGGCATCTTGGTTCAGGCAAAAATGTGCTCTTGAGCTATGGCATAAAAAAAATCACATGTTTGTAAGTCCAAATGTATTATATATAATAGCACAGAAGGCACTGCATGAAGAAAGCACATCTTTTTGAAGTGAATAAGCATCGCACGGTTGATCTGTCTTATAGGTGTAGGTTGATCTGGAACTTACTAAAGTATATTTGCTTGGAATCAGTTCTGAAGTCATAGTTTAAGCCAAAATGTATAAAAACCACGAAAGGCTTTTGCGCCATTTTATGGTTTTTATTTGTGTTATTTTTATTGTTATTATTGCTCCTGTTACTAATGATGAATTTTCCCAGGCCAGAGACATTCAATGTATTCACATTGCTTTTCTTTTCTTTTTTTCTTTTTTTTGCATTGCCAAATAGAAGTTATATCAAATCCAAACCCATCCTACGTATTTCTCTAATTCTAGCTTTTGTAGATTTTCTCCTTGTGGAATGTCTCATAGAATCATTTTAACAATGAGACTCTGGTAAAAAAAAATATACTAAGGCTCATAATCCTTTTTTTTTTTTTTTTTTTTTTTTTGTAGCTGAAGTTAACCGTGCTCATCATTTTGGGACTCGACACCCAACCGACACTGAGAAATGGCAGCTTTCAGTTAAACAAACGCAAAGCTGTATTTAGGCTCTCTTGCAACATTGTGATGAGAAGAAATGAAAGCGTCTTTGGCTGCTATTTTTAAAATACTCACTAGGGCAATTCCATCAGAAATACGATACCTTACGATAGCTTTTATATTTTGATCCTTTCTTTTCAAGAGTAACATGTGGGAGAAACCCCAGATCCAATGAAACCGATTTAAAAAAGTCGATTTGAACAAATGCTGCTGTGCTGTTAGAGTTATTAAAAAAAATTCTCAGACTCTTAAAACGTGGTGGCAGGAGGATCATTTAGAGAGGAGGGGGGTGCTTACCGTCAATGGAAGGAGTGTCAAAGTCTGGGATCCTCACAAAATGTTTCAGACAAGACCCTTTACCTTTTGCTAATTGCAAAATAAACATAGGTCCCCTGCTCCAGAGTTGTGTAGACAGTCTTTCTGCCTATAGGTACAGGGATGTCGGCTTATTCACCACACAAAGAGTTGTTGGCTGAGGAGGAAATTAAACTCTAAACTCCTGGAAACAAGTACTGTACCTTCACCACAGGGCAGTGTGCAGACTTCAAACTCCAGCTCTCCCAACCTCACGTGGTGTGTTTACTCATGTGCCTGCAAAAGAACTTGGTAACAGATCCCTCCCCCAAATCTTGCAATAGACCACAAACCAGCATCAGCTGGCCGAACTGGGGTCTGTCACGAGGATGCTGATGGAAAAAAAATCCAAAGTATTTTTCACCACTGTAGTAAAAACCTGTCCCCCTACAATAGCATTTCCTAAGCACCCAATTGCTTCTGGGGGTAGCTGGGACTGTGCAGAGAGCTAGCGCCTCCTTCCGTCTATCCGTGAGTGCAGATCACATGGGTAGCCTGTGAGCAAGAGAGGGAAAGACCCAGGCATGACATGCATAAATGCAGTAAGACTTCCGCTCCCGAGTGAGTGGTAAACTTGTTTATTGTTGGTGTGGCAGGCTCTCTCCGGGAACAAGCAGATGGGGCGGCTTAGGTGGGAAGAGCTACTGAATGTTCTTTCTACTCGCTCTGATGGGAACTAAGTTAAATAAACCAATTCCTATCTAAATGGGGACAAGTTGCCATTGTTTGTCATGTAACATTCTCAAAGAGAGAAATAGCTCAAATATCTCTTTGTCGGTATCTTGTTGCTTGAAAAAAAAAAAAAATCACAGCGTTTAGCCCAAGGAGGGGCACGGTAAAGCAGAAAGAGCATTCTTTTAAGGGATAGGAAGTCTACTTTCTATCACTCGGCAGCTCTGCAAGCAAGGGGTGCTCGATGAGCTGGGTTTCTGTCTCTTCCTGTATAAAATGAGGGGGTTGGAATAGATAGGTCTCCCTGGAAGATTAGTCTTTCTTCTACTCCCTGGTCCTCTGAAGCGTCAGTTCACCGGACATTTGTATCCACAGCCCTCTCTCAATGTGTGTTCTTTCGGAGGTGGTTAGCCGTACATGATTTCGAATGCTCATCCGTATTTTAGAAGAAAGAGCCTGGCGATTGATAGGTTAGCACCCTTTGCCCCAAAGCAGCAGGGTTAGGTACAGGGGCAGGAATGCAAACATCATAGAGGTCAAAGGTCATGACCTTTTGGGGGTCGAAACCAAGACAGTTGCATACCTCAGTGGCACTAGAGTCTTGATTTGGGCCGGTCACAAGGTACTTTTCCGCTAGAGTATTTTGTCACCAGCCGCGGGTAGAGGTGCTCAGCATTGGGAGAGGCTGGGCGGCGAATCAGAGCTCAGGCCGGAGTTCCTTCAGCGACTGTAGAAGGACAACTTGGCAAACTGAAAAGTGAAGGCCCTGCTGCACATCAGCATCGTTTTGGAGATAATTTAGAAGGGTCAGTGTGTGCTAACAGACTTGGGCTGCTTCCCTGAAATATAGGGAGCTTAACCAGTGGTACGGAATCATGGACCAGCGATAAGGCACAGTGCAGGGCTGGGAGCGGCACATGTAGACATATGACTTCGAAAATGCTCATCTGTGCATGGCCCCTTTGGGGCAAGAGGAAGGTCCTGAAGAGTATAAAGAAATCATGGTACTTTCGGAAGACAGAAGAAAATGTGGTGGTCGTGTGAGGGTGAGATTGTTCGACAGATGTGGGTGGTGGTACCCTGCAGCCGGCCTCCATTTGACGGAGTCGCGAAAGTGATTTTACTTAGTGCTGAAAACAAATAAACAACAACAACAACGACGACAACAAAACCCCCCAGAATGGAACACACATACACACACTGAAAAATCTTGGAAGTGTCACCCTGGGGCTCATCTCTCAAGGATAAGTCAATAGAAAAGTAATTTGTATGTAAACAAAGGTTGTGAAGGAGACGTATCTCTTTAGCCTAAG
Organism: Neofelis nebulosa; assembly: GCF_028018385.1. Taxonomy (NCBI): domain Eukaryota; kingdom Metazoa; phylum Chordata; class Mammalia; order Carnivora; family Felidae; genus Neofelis; species Neofelis nebulosa. The sequence continues at coordinate 30,519,453 of NC_080783.1, forward strand.
AAGGTACAAAAACCTTGCTAGCAGGGAGAATATGAGTCTCAGCTATACACTTAGGGAAATCTATTGGCAGAAGATAAACTTTTGCAGTGTGAGATACCTGCTCTATTTAAAATGTGACCATAAGTGAAGGAATTCAGAGAGGAAGCGAAAGCAGTCTGCCTCTCCAAGTCAAGCCCACACTATGTCTTTCTTCCACAAGGACTCGAGACTTTCCTGTTACCTTAACCAACAGAGGAAATGGGAACAGGCAAGAACGTGTATCCCTCGTGCCCCCAGAGATTTCCAAGGCATAAGAGGAGGCTTTGGGAAGCACTACAGCCTGGGAATGAAGGGGAAGTAGGGAATTTGGGAGGGCAAAGAAGACCCAGCCCCGTGTGTGTGTGTGTGTGTGTGTGTGTGTGTGAGAGAGAGAGAGAGAGAGAGAAATGAAGAGGGAGGTAAGGAGTGATGGGTGTGGCATAAAGAAAGGATAAGAAATTCTCTGAAGGACAGACACTAAGGGCTTCCTGAAGAAACAGCAGTGAGGTTATACCCCCAAAATCTGGACAGTGGAATTCTATGATACTATATAGTTGGAATAAGCAGGTTAGCTCCTCTGTGGGACCCTTCCCCAAACTTTGCCACTGAGATAGGTTGTACCGTTGGTCCCAATTATTCACCCTATTAACTGCAAAAGGAGGAGGCATTGCTCCTTTGTTCTGCGGGGTGCGGTGCTTTCTCTAAGGTATAGTGTATGTCTCCTCCCCTTTAATGTCAGACTTGGCCATGTAAGGTGCTTTGGCCATTGGAGTCTGAGTGGAAGTGACGTGTATAACTTGCAAACAGAAGAGCCGTTGTGTGGTTCGGCCACTGCCCTTTGCCTCTGCCGGGAGAATGGCATGTACCAGCCAAGGGTTGCCCCATCAGCCTGGATGCCAGCACGTGGAGGAAATGAGGAGCGGAGCTGAGCGGTGAGCCATGCTGACGTGTGCCGAGAGTGAGACACAGACCTTTGCAGTGAAGTCACTGAGATCCCGGGGTTATGACACCATAATCCTGTGGATGCAGATTATGCAAACCCACTTTATATGGATGCTCGCAATGATCCTGGAACCACGTGATAGATGCGATGGGACTTAGACCATTCTGAGCGGGGTGTGACCTTGCCAGAGGGAGGTGTCCTTGGCCCTGTGGCATGGGTAGGGAGATCAGGGGAAGTCTCTGACGATCACCTGACCAGTTAAACTGTCACATCAACGTTCCTGCCTGTGTTTCCTCTCCCCACAGGAGAGCTGCAGTCACCCTTTGGGGGGCCAAGAGAACGACTCTGTGACTTATTCACAAAATCCTTAAAGAGGAAATAACTGAAGGAACTGACCCAGAAAGGGGGAAGTTTGGGGCAGAGGGATTCCGTGGACAGGGTGCAGGAAATTCCACTGAATCAGTGCGGGTGACCATGAGATGAGCAGTTTTATTCTGGAGGTGGGCGTGCAGGGAGAGGGAGCTGGGGTTCAGGGAACAAAGAACCTTGCTTTTTCCAGGAACCTTAAAAGGGAGAAAAACTGAAAGAGAAGCTAGAAATGCCTCCGGTATTGCTATTGAGAGTAAAAAGTGCCATCTGATAGTGGCAGCGGGAACTTACCGGGGTTCCTTGTGACAGAATCCTCCCACAGACACTCACACTTTTCTCCACTCAGTGGAAAACTCACCAAGCTTCACACCACCTATGAGGGCTTCTCCTGAACCATTTCATGAGGGAATTTTGTGCAGTTTCTTAGTAATTTGCTATAGAGCTGAAGTAGGAATCTTTCTCCGTTTCACTGGACAGGATATGACAGAAGCTATATTGGGTGGGAGGTAGGACTAGACGACCTCTCAAACTCTTCCAACTCCAACAGATTAATATTTATTATTCAGGGCTATAACTTATGACATTAAAATGTCAAAATTGACTTAATTAGGGCAAACAAGTAGAATTAAAACTGCAATGCAAACATACCATTTTATCATCTCTGTAAGCCACATCAAATTATTTATAGGAATGAAGCAGGGTATAAATAAGTGAATGAATGAATAAAATGTGACGTTGCCACCTAATGTCCCTTTCAGACTAACACGAGTGAACACTAGCAAGTTGTGAGAGGTGTAGGACCACGGAAACGGAACCTTCTTCCATCATGGGGAAGATGCTAATAGATTTGGGTGAGGAAGGAAAAGGACTGGTGGTTGTGTGTGAGGTTCGTGAGTTCCAACACTTCCACAAAATGCTGGAAATGGTTCAAAAGGAAAGTGAACCATTAGGTGGTTCCCAGCAGGCACTGGTGCATTCCAACAAGAGACGTGCCATTGCTGTGGCTTTACGTTAATTTCTTTTTCATCCCCAATGTTCATTTTAGTCTCCTGAGGGGAGTCCCCCCCAGTGTGACAAATTTTCCAATTTTGTAATGGAAGCCAGGAGAAAATGGGATTCTCTTTATAGAAATCCATTCTGTAGCCAACTTTCTTGAGGGGCATCTATCGCTGAAAGCAATTTCTCTCATCCAGTAGAGGCGGCTGAGGTGTTTAGGGCCGGCTAAGTGGATCTCTGACAATTTGCTCCTAGAGCTTGTGGGAGATTTAACAGCAAGGCCTTGTGGGGAAATGCGTTGAGACCTACCCTGTCCAGGCCATTCTCTAGCCGCTCTGAGTTCTGTTTTCAGAACAGCAATTTCACAACGGAGTCGGCAGGATGTGGGGAGGTGTAGCTGGGAGTCACTTCAACACCCCAAGGCACAAGGTCAATTACCTTTTATATATCTTCAGCATGCGTTGGAATCTGCCTGGTAACCTGCTCGCCTCAGCGAGGTAAACGGAAGACAAGTCAACAGACAAGCGTGGTGTCACGGTACGTCTCTGTCGCAGATCGGAATGGCCACTGAGGATTTGTAAGAAAGGGGAAGGGATTGTCTCATAAGGACTAGAACTCACGTCTGGCTGGCTCCTTGCCCTGGCTTACATTCCAATATTGCCTCTTTGGGGGCACATTTGTGATTATGTAATGGCAAAACAAAGCGTTTGGTTGTAAATTAAATCCGTTTTATACTACGTAGTGACTTGCGTGCAGTTTATACCGCCGGGCTTTGATGCATTCCAATGTGGGAAAGGTGCTCTTGAAGCTTAACAACTGGCTCTTCTCCATCTGTTCATGTTCCCCATTTGACTCATCCCTCCTCTGTAAATACTCTCTGACTTGTTAGCACGTTGAACAAATTTCAAAGCTCTATGAATGAAGTGCGTGTAGGTCAGAAGTTACCTTGTGGGAGCCTCGGAGGACTTACAAACTTGCCTTACCGTGAGGATCGTTCCATCCATTTGATGCTCATGAACAACTGTTTCTCATGGAAGCACAGGGATGCAAATAAAGATCAGATGAGGGCTAGTGGGGAAGGAAATTGGCAAAAAAGTAAACATTTGTGTCCAGACGGAGAGAGCAAAAAACCTACCATTGGGACATGATAAAGAAAAATAAATGTTCACGGAGGTAACTAGACAGAAAAGGCATTGACAAGCACAAGAAGAAGAGCTCTGTGGTTCTTAACCTTGATGGGTGTCCATGGTCTCCTCTCTCTGGTTTTCATAACAGCTTCCCAGAACACCATCTGTGACTTGCTGTGGTGGCGACACACCATCGTGGGCCTTCCTGATCATGCCACCTGCTGCCCAACCCCACAGGACAGTGATTCCGTGTGGAGAAACAAGCACCCGATTTCACAGGCAGAACAATCAGGAAAACTACGAGGTGCACCTTGTGTAGCCGAGGAGAGCTGTAGGATTCTGTATCTGTACACCCATAGTTGAATGAGTACTATCAGGCAGATTTCACTCTTAATAATGCCAGCTTACATTTTTTTTTGAGTATTTGCTATGATTTGGGCACCGTTCTATCTGCTCTCCCGGCACAAATCAATTTAATTTTCATGATCATGAGGTAGGCTTATTTTTTTCCGCCATTTTTACGGATAAGGAGAATGAGACACGGAGAGGCAATAATTAGCCCAAAGTCACACAATATATCATGATTTGAACTCAGGCCATCTGGAATCAGAGTTGGAGTTCATCATCATGCACCCAGGTATACATATACCCCAATCCAGTCAACAAAAATCCTGTGAGTTAAAGCACACACACACACACACACACACACACACACACACACCAATTACACTCAAATGTTTTGATTGGCCTAACCAGACTGATGTCAGAATAAGAAAGTCATACTTTTGCGCCTTAGCTTTCCCTTAAATCCAGTGAGCAGTATGTCACAGCCAATACTGGTTAGGAAGTTCAAGATCCCACTATGTATCAGGCAGTGTGCTATACTTTCAGAGGTTCCAACCTTTTCCCCGAAGAGCTTTCAATCTGCTCATGGGACAGCACTGACCCTAGTGAGAATGATATGATGCAAATGGAGAGAATGAGATGAGAAGGGAGACTTCAGTTGGGGTGCACAGAAGAGAGGGGGAAACCCAAGCACAGGAACTAACATCAGGAGAACAGTTATTGGTTACGCTGTGGATTAAATGATAAGGAGCAGGAAGAGAGAATAGATGCTAAACTTCTGATGATGCCTGACTTGCAAGGAGGCCGACTATGTTCTCTTTAAAAAGCATAGTCATCTCAAATCACCTTTTCTTGGGGCGCCTGGGTGGCTCGGTCGGTTAAGTGTCCGACTTCGGCTCAGGTCATGATCTCACGGTCTGAGTTCGAGCCCCGCGTCGGGCTCTGTGCTGACAGCTCAGAGACTGGAGCCTGTTTCCAATTCTGTGTCTCCCTCTCTCTCTGCCCCTCCCCTGTTCATGCTCTGTCTCTCTCTGTCTCAAAAATAAATAAACGTTAAAAAAAATTTTAAATCACCTTTTCTATCTATGTTATAGATATCACAAAGAGGTTCATGAAACAACTGCTTCATCCAATTATGGAGTTTGGGGTTTTGTGACTCATCTGCCCCCCAAAATGAACGGATAAATCGTGTCTATTCTTTACTGGTAAGTTCATTCCTGAATTAACCAAACCTTTGACTATTACATGGAACAGATATTCAACTCAAATCAACTCAGATGAAATGGGAATTCATTGGCTCATCTAATTAGGAAATCAGAAGTCTAGGAACAGCCAGATCTGGGAACCCAAACAATGTCGTCAAGGCATTAAGCCATTGCCCCATATTAACACATGTGCCCCGAATAATCATTTCTCTCTTGCCTCAGAACGTCTTGGCTTTGTTCAAGTGGCAGGCAACTCGCATCCTCCCAGCTTAGCAATTTCAACGGGAACAGAACTTCTCTCTTCCAACATCTGAACATTAATCTTTGAAAGTCTCCAATTGGCCATGCTTCGGTTGATGCCCATCCCTTAGGCCAGAAGATGGAGCATTCTGATTGGCCAGCCTTGGTCATGTGCCTCCTCTCAGCATGGGGTGCAGCTGAGACTCCACGCGTGAAAGTCCCACCATGGCTACACGGTGTTGGGGAGGAATCTTCACCAGAACAAGGAGACCAGGAGATGGGGATAGGGTCAGGAAGTGGTAAAGAAGCTAGACTGGTAGAACCAAACTGCCACAGTCCATCTGATGATGCCTAAGACTTTCGAAACCTTAGAGCTCTTCAGTTTCTCTTATCGGTGTTTCTTAGCATGAAGAAGTATGCTGCACCTACAGACGGCCATGCGATTTATGACTACGAACAAATGTATCTTCCTATAGTTGCAGGGTTCTCATGATGACTCGTCTCTTGCTATTAGCAGCCACTCACACTTGTCTAGCTCTCACGGATCACAAAGCACTCCCACATAAAAATGATCTCATTCCCTCCACACAGCAACACAAAAAGTACATAGGGTGGTCACCATTATTCCCATTTCATAGATGGGGAAGGGGGGCCTCAGCATGGGTAGTGGCTTGTCTAGGGTAACACGAGCGGTAAGTGGACAACCCAGTTGGAAACCTGGGTCTTCCAGCTCCAAGATGAGCAGAAGAGAAATCGGAAGTTTTATGTGAGTCTAGGGAATGTTTCTGAGGTCACACAGTGACTCAACCCCTGAAATAGGATTAGAGTTGGAAATCGTGATCTTCCCCCCAGGTTTTCATGAATAGAACTTTGGCTTCCTGAGCCTGTCTTAAACCTGTCCAGAGCTGATGCCAAAAAATTGTTTCGAAATGCATTTGGTGAGGACTCTGCAGGCTGATTTGTCTACAGTACACCCTGGAATGCTACACATGCACATTTGATCTCCAGGCTTCTTTGAAAAGGAGCCAATACAAGAGATTTGTGTTTGTGAATTATTGCACTTGTAATGAAAAAAGAATCACAATACATGCTTGAGATGCTCATATGTTAGATGTGTGCGTGGCTTCTGGATTGCTAACACAGCATCTAACTGCCCATCCTGTTAATAATGCCATTAAAATTTTTGTGAAAGGGAAGTTACCTTCTTTGGGGAGGTACAGGGTGGGAGAGGGTGCAACCTGTTTCTGGAATTACAGATGGTAAGGAATAGGATTAGAAGGTGTAGTCAGAACACTGTAACTCATTGCAGCTGCTAATTGGGCTCTCATCTGACAAGCACCTTATTGCTTTACAGGGGAGGGAGAAAAATAAAACAAGTAGCCCAGACAATTAGGGACCAAACAAAATTAAACAAGTCCTTATGGCCATAGGTATCGAGTATAGTGCTTTGCCTTGCATTGTTAGTGACTCATGTATTATGAAGCACTTAGGGATGCTCGCTAATGGGGTCTCTCTCCCTCCTGGAGGGCGACTTGAACATTAGACTCTGTGACTCAGGTGCAAAAACTCTGCTGTATTAGCGCCAGCAGAATGATGCTTTCCTCTCTCACAGGGGTGTAGTGAGGCTTAATTAATTGTTGGGGAAGCACTTTGAGATTCTGGGATGAAAGGCACTATAGAATGATAATAATTTGCATCGACAAGGTACATTTCTTCAGTGGATTTCCAAGCACTTTACAAACATTAATTAATCCTCATAACACCCTGGCGAGGCAGGTAAGTTTTCCCAGGATACACAAAACAAATCCACCATGTTATGAGTAGGAGGGAAGCTATTGCTCTATTGCGATGAGCTCACTTTATTATTTATTCTTGTTGGGAACTTCCAGAAAGGCTGATGTGGACCCTGCTTCCCATTAGTCCAAACGGTTTGCCATTCGCTTTTGATTACCCACAAATATCGTATTCTGCTGGAGCGCTAATCATTCTGCTTGGGGGACACGTGTCCTGTGCAAAGCGAGTCATAAACAGCTGTCATTCCAATGGATATTAATGCCTATTGTCTCCCATTCTGGAGCTCTCTGCCTCCCTGGCGAAAAGAGAATGGCGGCGGAGCGGGTGACATCTGTTTCAAAGACGACCGGCAGCCATACTGGAGAAAATGCACCTGGCTTCCACTTCCAAACCCATGTAACCAGTGGCTTCTTGGCCTTTCTTTGTCACCAGCACATTTGATATTTTACATTCTGTTTTCTCGTCTCCATGCAGCAGGGGGAAATGGAATTGTGGAGGTGGCAGGGGGAGGGAGTTCTGGGTTGCATGTAAACAGGGCAACCAGCGTTTCCAGAATCAAGAGTCTGTTATAAATCAGCGGTGCAGAAGCAGCTCAAGTGTCAGGACCCAAACAGCTCCCCCAAACCCCAACCGTTCCGCAAATGAAATAAACCTAAAGAGGAAAAATAATCTTCCAGCTAGACAAATGACTTCAACATGCTGAGCGGTCAACTTGTCAGTCTTGAGTGGCTCTCCGACCAGGCCTCTGTTCCCACACTCCTGGCTTTAATTCTGCACACATTCAATGCAGCTTTTCAGATTGAAGAGGAAAAGAAAAAGAGCGATGAAACTCGCGGGCTGTCATTCTGCACAGGCGCGGCACTTTGACAGTTGTCCCCCCGCCGTGCTCTTGGTGGTGAAAGCCCTCCCTCGCTTGTCTCGGCAAAGCCGCCCGACCAGCGCGCCTTGAGAGAACACACTATGCACAGATGCGGATCCCCTCAGCCATCGGGATGGTTGAGCACCCAAGAAGGTCGCCTTCCCTCATTCGTTTACTCTGGGACGCTTTATAAATAGTTTTTATTTTCTCTGTGCTTTGGGACACGAAAAAAATGGGAAGTGCTGCACTGCTTACTGGCATTACAGATGAGTAAATGAAGTCCAAGTGACTTGCCCATCACTATATAGATAGTAATACCTGTGAGTCTGCCTGATTCCAAAGACTGAGTTCTCAACCACCATTCTAGGAGCTCCCAATCCTAGCTGCCCATTGAAACCAGGGGAGGAGCTTTAAAAAATACCCATACCTGCTCCAGAGGTTCTGATCGGACTAGGCAGGGTGGGATCTGGGCTTTGAGAGCAACTTGAGGTTCCCCAGGGGATTCTGTGTGCAGTATTACTGAGAAGCACTGGTCCAGACAGTATGGTTCCCGCTGTAGCGTTTGTAACTGAGGGATTCTAGTGGCCCTTGAGAAGTCAGTGAGGAGCTCTGAATCATCTAGCTGGAGTAGTAGAGGCCAGCTTCCATTTTCATTCACATATAATGAGGGCGGAAAATGCATTTGAAAGTAAAACGTCCCCAAACAAGCTGTAGACATTACAGCTTGCGGGCATTATGTCACAATGTCCAGAGAGCTAAACAATTTGAAGTCCTGAATTAGGTTTTAAATAATTCGGTAGGTCACTGAGCAGCTTTCTTGGCTCCTGGAGTGGGGATTGGAGATGACTCTGGGTTGCCTCCTTTCTTCCCATCTTTGAGCTGGGAAAGTTGCAAACCCTGTGCTGTGATTATTTCCTGAGACCGGGACCCTCTTCCTCACCTCAAACAAGAATGTCCCATAGCCCTTTAGTCTTCAAACCTCCTTCAGTGCCTGGATAGGTGTCTGGAACCAAGGTGAGGGAGACGGGTCAGGTAGGGCCTCAGTCCCCTGCCCCATCCCTGTGTGACAGTGAGTTTTTCTAAGCTGCTCCCAATGCCCCTGGCTGGGGGTGGACAGAGGGAGGAATAGTGTCGGCACCTAAGGAATGGAAGGCAGTTGGGGAAGGCAGTGTAGATGCTTCCAGGGGAGGAAATAATCTCCAGCCCCTCTAGTTGGATGATGGCTCCTCTTGGAGCAGGCCCGGAAGGAAGACGAGAGAGTCCTCCCCGGGAGAAAGGGAGAGAGCCCATCAGCCTGCTCCATCACCCAGCCTCAGACGGGCTGCTGCCTCGGCAGAAGCAGCTCTGCCTCCCGGCCCCATGCAGCAGGAGCTTGGAGTCTCTACCAGGTAGGTTTTGTCACCTCCATTTTAGAGGAGAAGTAACAGGCCCAAATGGCGAAGAGATTGGCTCAGGGGATACAGCCGGTAATGAGTGCCAGAACTAGGCTCCCATCCAAGCTTCTGGCTCCAATTCCAATGCTGCCATTTCTGTAATTCAGCACGGTGGTTTGGAAAGAGGTTGGGGTGTGGATTCTTTCAGTTTGGTACTCAGATGACCTTGGACAAGGCCCTTGAGGTTAGAGCAGAGATTACATGAAGTAACGATATATGTGGAAGTGTCTACCTCTGCCCTAGAAATGGCAAGTGCTCAAGAAATGTGGTGGGCATGGTAGGGTGGGAGTGAGGGGGGTAAAAACAAGAGTAACACTGGGCTTTTGGCCCTTAGGAAATTCACGGTTATGGGGAAATGGAGGACAAGACAACAGCAGTTAGGCCACGACTCTGGAGTCAAACCATCCAGGTTTGAAGGCAGGCATATCTTCTTCCGAACTGTGTCACGTTGGGAATGTTACTTGTCCTCTCAGTGCCTCAGCGTCCTCATCTCTAAGATGGGCACAATGGCAGTATATGCTTTAAAAGTTTACTGTGAAGATTGAAGGAATGAGCGCATGTAATGCACTGGACAAAGCCTGATACACAGAAGGCTTGTGATAAATATTCATTGTCAGTACTATGATCGAAACACGTAAAAAGGCAAACAGAAGATTTTGGTACCAGTCAACAAAAATAATGGAAGAAATGGCACAAAGCAAAAATGAGAACTTTCAAAAATCTCCTAAGGAACAAATTTCCTGCTATGTCTGGAAACACATGCAGGTACCATTTGTGGCCAGATGGCAACTGATCCAACTCTTAGTTGATCATAAAACAGAGTCCAGACAGTGATGCCAAGTATTTCTTGAAAAATAGTGGCGTTGTGTTCTTTCTCCACTTGCCTGTGGTTTGTTCTGGGCATCTTGCTGCAAGGTCAGGTCCTCTGAACTTTCTAGGTGCTCGCTAGGAAAAGTCTTTGGTATACAGTGTATTATTTTGCTGTTGCTACTGTAACAAATTAGCACAAAGTGTGGCCTAAGGCAACACAAATTTATTATCTTACAGTTTGGGAGGTCAGTGTGGAGGTCTAAAATCAAGAAGTCTAAAATCAGTGCTGCGTTCCTTCTGGGAGCTTCAGGGAGAATCTGTTTCCTTGCATTTGCCAGCTTCTGAAGTCGGCCTACATTCCTTGGCTGGTGGTCCCTTTCTCCATCTTCAAAGCCACCAGGGTGGCATCTTCTCTCCTCTCTGACCTCCTGTACAGATCCTTGTGGTTGCACTGAGCCCACGAGGATAATCTCTTCATCTCAAATCCTTTAACTTACATTTGCCACCTAAGGTAACATATTCGCAGGTTCAGGGATTGGGGTGCTGTCAGTTTCAGGAGGCCATCATTCAGCCTGTCACAAGTATCTGTAAGTCACACACACTTTTCTCTTGCTGATATGGGCAGCTTTTCTTAGCTGATAATGAACATGAGCTATTGTGCAAATTCTCCATCCCACTATGGGTAAGGTGGGGGAACATGCCAATGGTGAGAGGGAATGAGAACCCTATCCATATAATTGCCATGGGAATTCTGGTGAAGAGCAGTAAGGGAAGGCTCTTGATGGAACTAAGAATGTTAAAATACCTTGGGAAAAGAACAGGCCCAAGGTTTATTTCATTTACCCGTAAATGCTCGTGTGGTACTTGAGGTATGTGGGGCCTCTTCTAAGCACTTCATAAGTAGTCATTCAATCCTTCTAACAATGCCACGAAGTGCATTCTATTATTATTATCCCCATTTTACAGGTGAGGGAACTGAGTTCTAGTCAAGGTTAAGGGATATGCCCAAGGTCATATAGCTAGAAGTGGCAGCTCCTCATGAGATGGGGTTAGATGATCTTCGACAGCAGAACCCTGGTTCCAGCCACCCTTGGGCACTCTGCATTCAGGGTTGGACACAATTTTCAGTGTCCAGCAGGTGGCTTTTTTATTTAGGTGGCACAACACGAATATCAGAAGTAATTTTGTCCTAGGGGAACGTGTTTGTCTCACCTCTGGAAAGAATGAGCACCAGGAAAGGAAGGAGGATATACTTTTAGAATCCAAGAGCTGGAACAGACTTTAATGATCATCTTGCTCATCAAGGGTTCCTAAACTTCTAACCCCAGGGGCAAAGCAAAGTAGCTGAGCTGGCCTGAGGGTTCAGGTGTTTTGCCTGGATTTCCTGCCTCAAGCAAGAAAATGGCTTTCAAGTCTCAAGTTCCAGCTTAAAAATTCATGAAGCATTTTGCATTTTAAACCTATAATGTCTCTGTTAATGAACTGCGTTTCCAAAAAAGTAAATCTGTGAATAGGTTATCAAAACATTGTGCAAGATATAACTGATGATTTTGAGTGCCCCCAGACCCACCTTGGAGCCAAACACCCAATTTCCCCACCTATTTAAACAACATAGGCTCTAGAACCGCGCACTCGTAAGTCTAGGCTCCAAACTTATGAAATGATGGTTTATACAGGGTTTGAACAAATCCCCTGGGAAGCAGAAAGGGACCAACTGCTAGCTCATGAAATGCATGAGACACTGTTGTCAATCTAAGCCTTGGAGCAGAAGCAGAGTTCTTACTCTTGCTTCTAGAATCACTGCATGTCAGATCATCCAAACTGGTGTGAGAGAAGGGGCAGTGGTAGTAAATGGGGACATTGGGACCTTCCCTTCATCTTGGGCCTGACTGGGCTCCTGGGGACAGAGCTGCTGCTTTTAAATAAAGAAGCACTGATGGTCAACACCGTGGGCAGAGAGCAATAGTGCTGAATCCCCTTAGGACTTGAGAGGTTTTTAGCGTGTGTTAGAAGGAAATATCAACTGTTGTATGGCAAGGGAGAACCATATCATTCATCCAAGTTTAATGGATTTTCCCAAGCAGAAATTGTTAGGGCCAGATTTAAGACAGGGTTTGTGCAAGGTGGTGAGTTGGGGGTGGGGGTGGATGGAAACAAATACACTAAATAAAGCAAGAGTCTAGGCTCTGGTTGGCTCTTGAGGTAAAATCTTCTTTTTTTTTTTTTTTTTTTTTTTTTTTTATTTATTTTTGGGACAGAGAGAGACAGAGCATGAACGGGGGAGGGGCAGAGAGAGAGGGAGACACAGAATCGGAAACAGGCTCCAGGCTCCGAGCCATCAGCCCAGAGCCTGACGCGGGGCTCGAACTCACGGACCGCGAGATCGTGACCTGGCTGAAGTCGGACGCTTAACCGACTGCGCCACCCAGGCGCCCCTTGAGGTAAAATCTTCTTAATAACCAGTCACCTTTAACTCTTGGTTTACCTATGCTGGGAAACATGGTTCCAAAGAAGTCAGAAATTGGGTTCTTAAGATTCTACCAGGCCTGAGGTCATGTGCTTGTACGCACATGCTCAAAGCTTCACAAGAATTTTCACTGATGCTTGGTCTAGGCAGATGACAGGCTAGGGGTGTGCTTCTGTGCAGAGATATTATTGCCCAACCAACCTAGACATCTCTCACTCAAGAAAATGAGAATGTGGTGAGGAGGAAAAGGAAACCCTGGTTTATATTTGGTTCTCATAGGACTTGAGGACTGAACTACAAATTTTCAAAGATCCATAGATTGTAATAGCTCATCCCAACCTCAATTTAGAAACCAGATGAACAGAATAGACCAGGTGGCATTTGAATGACCCCTAAGATCAAGATGGGGAAATGGCCATTTTGCTATTTCAGTGCTGTTCAGAGCCTTATTTTATTTTATTTTATTAATATAATTTATTATCAAACTGGCTTCCATACGACACCCAGTGCTCATCCCAACAAGTGCCCTCCTCAATACCCATCACCCATTTGCCCCTCTCCCCCACCCCGCCATCAACCCTCATTTTGTTCTCTGTATTTAAGAGTCTCTTATGGTTTGCCTCCCTCCCTCTCTGCAACTATTCTTTCCCCTTCCCTTCCCCCATGGACTTCTGTTAAGTTTCTCAAGATCCACATATGAGTGAAAACATATATCTGTCCTTCTCTGACTTATTTCACTCAGCATAATACCCTCCAGGTCCATGTATGTTGCTGCAAATGGCATGATTTCATTCTTTCTCATTGCCAAGTAGTATTCCATTGTATATATAAACCACAACTTCTTTATCCATTCATCAGTTGATGGACACTTAGACTCTTTTTATAATTTGGCTATTGTTGAAAGCGCTGCTATAAACATTGGGGTACAAGTGCCCCTATGCATCAGCACTCTTGTATCCCTTGGGTAAATTCCTAGCAGGGCTCTTGCTGGGTCATAGGGTAGATCTATTTTTAATTTTTTGAGGAACTTCCACACTGTTTTCCAGAGCTCAGAGCCTCATTTTAGATATACCCTTAGAAGGTGCATGGGTGGCTTAGTCAGTAGCATCTGACTTCAGCTCAGATCATGATCTCACAGTTTGTGGGTTCGAGTCTGTGCTGACAGCTCAGAGCCTGGAGCCTACTTCAGATTCTGTGTCTCCCTCTCTCTCTCTACCCCTCCCCGGCTTGCATTCTGTCTCTCTCTGTCTCTCAAAAATAAATAAATATTAAAAAATTTGTTTTTTTTTTTTTTTTAGATTTGCCCTTAGAAATGTGGTTCTGATCAGGAATGAAACCATAGGAGGAGGAGAATAAGATGGAGAAATCCAGGAGCTGTGCCAGGGGCCTCTTGGTTTCAAGATCCAACCCACTGGTAACTTCGAAGACAGAGCAATTCAGGTATGCCACTAACAGGGGATTCTCATCAGAGCGAGGGGGCAATTTGGGACTGTGAAAGAGTCTTCCTTTGAAGTCTTTGTTTCTCTACTAGACACAATCATGGAAGGATCCAAAAAGGGAAGGAACACAGCAGAGTGGGAATTACTACGGGCAGATGACAACTGCACTGGCAGAGGTAGAACCCGAGGACAGTGGGGCTGCTTTTCCTTCCTGCCTCTGCTCTCGGGAGAGCTGCAGCGGACTGGAAATCAAACTCGGTTGTGGCACTTTGAAGTCTCTTCCCATTTGAGGTTTTGGTGGAGGGATAATGAGTGGATGAAAGGCCTTTTTAGCTGGGGCTGTGAACAGGCAGTTCCAGATGAATGGGCACTAGCAACACAGGGCAGCCTGTGAGGCCTGTTCCAGAGGGGAAGGGAGGAACAGAGCAGGCCTTTGGACGACGTCTGCCCCCAGCTCTAGCCCTGGAAACAATTAGTGAGGGGAGGGGAGCAAAAGGGAAGGAAGCAAGGACGGAAGGACAGTCCTCCCAGACTGGGTGACTCATTGGCTTCTTGGTTTGCCTCTCCTTAGGCATTTGAATGGACTGAGGACAGTAGAGGGTGTGAGCTTGGAGAACAAGGCAGATTCTGGCAAGATCTCCCTCTTTCCCCCATGGGAGCCCTTTCATCCTCCTGTATTTATGGATCAAAGGCTACCATCCCCCCCTTCTGGGGCTATGAAGCAATCTCTCAGATCCCCTGGCTTTGGGGTTCCTGTAAGACCCTTTCTTCCTGCCCCAGCACCCTGGACTCCTCCGTGTTTATTGTTGGGGAAATCCCCCTGTCTCCTCTGCCCTTAGGTCTCCAAGGCCTGCAGACTTGGCTTTCCATTATCCCTAAAGTATCGCCCTTCCCAGGCCATTACTTGGTTGCTACAAAATAGGCCACAGACTGGCAGTCCTTGGGTGAGTTGTGTGAGGTTGAATTCTGTGTCATCATTTAGCAATCAGAGTTCATGTTTCAGAGAGAATCCTAACTCAGAAGCTTGGGCAGCACTGCGCCCTATAATCGGCCAGAGTCAAGTAGAAGGGGCATGAGTCTTCCTCTTCCCCAAGAACAGCCTCTGTCTCTCCCCGTCTTCTCCCAGACTTTCCATCCCTCCACTGCTGCCCTTGATGTTCTTACACTCCAGCACAGTTTACACAGCTGCACTATCCCCCTGTGTTTGAGTCTTTGACCCCAGGTGGGGCTGATGGTGGGGAGCACTTCATCTCTCCCTTCCATGTTTCTAGGCAGAGAAAGTTTCACTTGAGTGTCACAGCTGGCTCTCCCTTTCCCCTCACCTGTACGTTTGGAAGAAGGACCAGGCATGCCCAGCTCAGCCCCTCCATCCTCAGATTGCCTGCCTACGGGAGGCTCCCTGATGGCTCTGCTCCCACCCAGAGGGGAGGGCTCCCTTTGTAGGAGACCACTGAGATTGTCCATCACTGCCTGCACCCAGGAAGTCACGTTGATCTAATTCAGGGTGAAGCATTAGCAAGCTGAATTGGGTGAAGCTTCCAGCCAGTTTCTTTAGTCGCATTTATCAGTGATCAAGCCGACATCTCCATCAGGTATCCTGGTATCTGGTTTGGAAAAGGTGGTAGCTGTGGTTCAGAAGGTGAAGGATGCAATTTACATGTGCTGACATGTACGTCTAGCTTGGGACCAGCAAACTTCTTACCCCGTTCAGTTGGGTGAAATCTCCCAGGCCTCATGGATGTGCAAACACTCATGGGCCACAGAATTTAATGATCCCGCTTCACTGGCTCGGGCTCCCTTAGCTGTATGGGAAGGACTTGCAAAATGGCCCTTCCCTGAAAGTCAGAGGCATGTCTTTTGCTCTCATTCAGGGCCTGTGCATGTACAGCTTTTGCCCGCATGATGATGTCCACTGCTTGTGTAGCTCCTCAACACCGCCCCTGACTGGGGTCCTCCCTGGGAGAGCTGATGTCTGTACTGATGGTACTCTTTTCAGATGCCCCTCAAGTGCCCATCCTTGTGATGACTAAGCTCTTCTGGGTTCTCAGAGTTCTTGAGGAGTTCTTGAGGCCTCACTGTATAAAAGTAATTTGTCTTCTGTGCAGAAGCATCAGGAAGACCACCTTTCTTTCTTACTCTGGGTCTTGTTTTGGCGAGCCCCAGAGGAGCTCTGTGTGTACTCACATTCCATTGCTGGCTACCTTCTCTCTCTCCACGGGCCTCCAAGGGGCCCAACCAAGGAGCCCACTCCTGACATGGACCCTCGGCTGTCTTCCCCATCCCAGGCTCTCTTGAATGTCCTCTCTCCTATCCTAACTTCTTGTGAACCTCTCCTCATGCAAAATGACATCTCAACAGCCAATCCAACAGTCATGTCCAAACTGAACAACAAAAGTCAACGTTGACCGAACCAGACCTGAGTCTAACCACTCCACATAAACTGAGCACTGGGAGATAGGGGCTGCTATTACCATCTACATGTTACAAGCACAGAAACTGGCTCAAAAGGCCTCAGAGACTTGCCCCAGGTCACAAGCCTGGTCAGAATCAGAGCCATTCTTCGGATATGGGTGGTAGGGGTTCAAAGCTGCCCCTCCTTGCTCTCTTTGGACCACATCTGTGAGGTAGGCCAGAGAGGAGGAAAAAAGGAGAGGAAGATTTAAGGAAAGTTGGAGATGGGCAGAGAAGTAGAAAATGAGAAGGTCCAGCTCCCAGTATTTGCACGAGAAATCATTCCATCACGCTGTGTGGCTGAGAGTGTGAAGGGACCTCAGAGAACCCACCCTCACTTCACCACAAAGCTGAGACCCAAAGCTTCAAGAAACTTGCCCTTACGGAAATATGTGTATTCTGAGAGGATAAAAGAAGGCAAAGTAAAAGAACTTCTAAAATGGACATGGTGCAAATCTTTGTCTGACCTTATAGATGGAAAGCCAGAGCCCAAAGGGAGAAACGATTTGCCCACCATTAAAATACGTGCAGAAGGGGAAAGGAACTAGCCCGCACGAGCTTCTAGAATGGAGATTACTCCATTTTTGCGTTAAAAAATGAGAGAAAAATTACTCTTTAATACGAGCAATATACGAACCATACTCTCTATACTGCTATCGAGTAATGGTGAAAATAGAAGGTTTGCCTGTTGATCTCTTCGAGTGTCATGTAAAATCGAGCAATCTTCTAGGTGGAATCTACTGGAATTTGGAGCTGGATGCTTTCACATTTCATTAACTGGAAAGGCTCTTCCTGCATATTTCACATGTGCTCAGAACTGGGTTTGAGGAGCTCCGTCTCGAGGAGAGGCACGTAAGTTCATAGTGGTTTGGGAGACATGATGACAGAGATGTGTAGGATGTTGGGCTCGCGCAGGATCCATCCATGTTTAGGGAAAAGCATAGATCAACGACTAGGAGGCAGTGAGCACTGCAAACATTAGGCGTATGTTTAAACACGAATCACTGCAAAAAGGCTGAGGTTAATGTGAACGCCTTTCACTTCCCTAATAGAAAATTGAGCCAACCCGTGCCTCCACCCACAGTCTCGGCGATGCCTGTGTGGTTTCTGTGTGGTCAGAGGCATTAGCTAGGGTCTTGTCCATATCTATTAGGAGGGAGGAAGCCCATTTAGCAAATTAAAATTGTTTTTATTCCCCCAGCTAATTGTTTTTTAATTGTTTAAGTAAAAGGTTTTGGTCTTGATTAGAGGCTTTTAGTAAATTAAATCTGTTCGCGTTTTACAAGTCTAATATTTAGATCATAGAGAGGCAGGAACGGTTAGTGAGGTTTGCTATGACAAGGGTTCTGAAATCTAAATGTTGATGCTGAAGAGGCCTCAGAGATGATCTGGTTCAACACTCTCAGCTGACCACGGAAGGAACAGAGGCCCAGAGAAACGAGCGGATTTGTCAAAGGTCACACAGCTTGAAAGTCGGGAAAGCTAGGCCAGAGCTGCCAAGGTCTGCTATCCTGGGCTGTGCAAGCGTTTTCAGGAGGAATACCTCTAGTCAATACAGAAGGCTTTAATTAAATATTTAACCTCGAAAATAGCCTACACATAGAACAAATGGAGCATGCAGAAACATTAATTAATGTGATTTACACCTTGATGTCCATTGTGCGCCTCACACTTTCATGTAAAGTGGCCGGTGCTTTGCTATTTGACTGAGCAGTTGTTAGGGGAAAATTTAACACACTGTTGAGGATATTGGAGCTAAGTGACCCAAAGAAAGGTACCCACGTAATGTGCATACGCTCCGTAAAATATAAGTGATATATTCCACTATACTCTTTAGAACAAATGTGAAACAAAAAAGAAGATTGTTATGATGCAGAATCTCCCCAAGTACTTTGGAACCCCACAGAAGTCGGTGCAATAATAACAGTTCTTGTGAAGAAGAAAATGATTTCACGGTCTAATGAAGATGGAGAATACCAGGTGAAGCCAGGGTAACCAGATTTTTTTCTCCTTATTTTCCTCCTCTGCTTCTCTCTCCTTCCTTCTCTCTCTTCCATCCCTCCTTCCTTTTTTTTCTTTCTTTCTATTCTTTCTTCCTCTCTCTAGCATCAGGTCACTGGGAGAGTCATGTCATGCGTCACAGGGGGAGAGCTGTGTGACTCAGCTGGGAGGGCCCCTCCTCGTTTCCTTGCAGGATCTGGGGAAGGCTGGCCTGGGTCACACAAGACATTTCCTTTCATCCAGGATTGGGGCTCACCTGCACTTCCTCACTGCACTGCCCAAGAAATCCCCGCCTTTCCTCAGATCCCAACATCTCATCTCTTCCCTGTCTGTTTGGGAATGCCTTGGCCTGGAGGTCCTCCCCTCTCCCCTTCCTCTCATGTCCACCCCCCCTCCCTTTGCAGTCAGGCTGCCGTGATTCTTAGGGTTATTTTTAAGCTGGAGGACCATGCAGCCTTTCCTAGAGAACAGAGGCACCTCCTGTTTACATTCAGAAAGGGCCACACGCACCTATTTTCCTGGGCATTCTGGTGGAGCCCAGGCCTGCAGCAGCTGCGAATCCCACAGAAACATGGTGCCTCATACTCTCTCTCCCGTCTCCAGGACGCATCTCTGAGAGGCCAAGAGTAGACACCAACTTTCCTCTTACTTGTCCAGTCACTTTGGTTATTAACAGCCTTATAGAAATAAGCTTCCCTGTCTTGAAATATGGAATGACTGAGAACACAGCCGCAGGATTTATTGTTCCACACGGCATGCAGTTATAATTTTTACTTGGCTGCCGCGATGACAAGATTCAGTAAAGCATTAGGCAAGTAAGTCTGAATTACTCGGCTAAAATATGGGCTGTCCCTGGACACTCAGTCCCTCTGAGAGGATACCTGATTAGCCTTGGCCCGTCTGGGGGGCAAGAGGATGTTTGGAGTGTCATTTCCATTTGGCTGGAAAGGTGGGGGACCAATTTGGCTAAGTCTCTTGGGAGTTTTGGAGGAAGGTGTAAGAAAATGAAAACTGGCCACAGAGCTGTCGCTCACCATCAGTCACTCAGATTTTAGATAAGGACTCTTTCCTTTTTTATTGTCTCTCTCACTTAACCTCTGCCTAGTTTCTCTTCCATCCCCTCTGGGGACAGGAGAGGGGGAGAGGGGGGAAGAAGGGGAAGGAGTACTTTCTTTTCAAGCCCGTAACCATTGGATTTGAGTCTGTAAATAAAGGTTAAACTGAGAGGGAGCCAGGGTTAGCACAATAAATGCCCACTTGAGCTTATCAGGGGCTCTGTCCCCCACTGGTCACTCTCCTGGAGCCTCCCTTGAAGAAGCAGCTGCAAAGATCAAACCTTTTAGCTATTTGGTCTCCTGAATCCAATTTGACTTGGCCCCACTATCACCCACTGACATTTGAAATGTGTCTATTTAAAAAGGAAAAGAGAAAAGAGCACAAATAGGAAGGAAAACATATGCTGGAGATGCCATATCCTGCAAGGCAAGAGAAAGAAATATCCTGTGTGTGTGTATGTGTGCACATGTGCGTGTGCGCGCGTGTGTGTGTGTGTTGATGTGTGTGTGTGTGTGTGTGTGTGTGGTTTTTTGTTTGTTTGTTTTTTGTCTTGGTCTTTTCCTGTCTCTCTGCCTTTATTCTGCCACACTTATTGATATGATGATAAGGATGACTTAAGCGGTCTGAGTTTTTGTAGAAGGCGGGAGGGAGGGGACTTGGAAAATGAATGGACTGAGCCTGCCCCCTGCTTAGTCACAGGACTGTGCTTTGAAGGGTGTCCTTAGGCTCTGGGTTTCTGGCTGGTTGGGTGAGGGAGGTCACTGGAGGAAGTTGGCTGGATGGAGACAAAGACAACAGGCATATCCAACGGAGGAAGGATGTCCTTGACCCAACCTCGGAATCCCAGACCAAGGGACAGGCTTCTGTAGGCTTGCCCTTTGCTGGCCAAGAAACATTAGACGTGCCCGTTGAGAGTCTGTCCACAGGGGATTCTGAATCTCCTGTGGTATCATTTCCGGTGTCTGTAGGTGTTCCAGTCCAGTGCTCTTGAATGTAGGCTCAAATGTAGGGTCTTATTTAGTTGGTCTGGGGTGGGACCTGAGATTCTGCTTTTCTAACAAGCTGCTGGGTGACAATGATGCTTGGATGACAAACGTGCTTGGCACAAATGTAGAGGTGCACAAGGGAGGGGTTGGAGCCTGAAGTCACAACACTGAGGGCACCTAGTGTTCACAAGTGTTAAAAATGCTTTTAGTTATTTGAAGGCAGACCCAGGTGGCACTTGATTTTCCCACATTTACTCATATTCAGTACATTGGGCCTGTTGTAACCTTAGAAGAGATGTCTTCCCAATAAGGAGTAATGCATATCACAGCGTTTCTCAAAGTGTTGTTTTTCTGGAATGGCTGCAATAGAGTCACCTCAAGAGCTTCTTAGAACTGTCATTTCTGAGGCTTTCACCAGACCTCAGCAGCCCTGGAGGGCTGGGGCATGGGGGGACCCAGAAAATGACAATGATCGAGTTTGCCAGCTGATTCTTGGACACACAGAAGTCGTTGAAATATAAGGTCCTCATGTCCAATCGCTCTTTTAATCTCAACAGGGTAATAAGCACCACAGGAAAATAGGACATTTGTTTTAAGAAACTGAAAAATACAGGTAACACGTATATGGTCAATAGAGAAATTGAGAAAAGATAAGCCAAAACAAGATAAGATTCATCTATCTGCATTATATTTAACATTTTGGTTTATGCTCTTCCAGACATCTTTCCCTATGCATTTTAGGATCAAAATGGAAACGTAATTGTAATAAGATGTTAACTTTTTTTTTTTTTTTTTTTTTTTTAATTTTTTTTTTTTCCAACGTTTTCAATTTATTTTTGGGACAGAGAGAGACAGAGCATGAACGGGGGAGGGGCAGAGAAAGAGGGAGACACAGAATCGGAAACAGGCTCCAGGCTCCGAGCCATCAGCCCAGAGCCTGACGCGGGGCTCGAACTCACAGACCGCGAGATCGTGACCTGGCTGAAGTCGGACGCTCAACCGACTGCGCCACCCAGGCGCCCCAACTTTTTTTTTTTTTAACTCCACAATAAATTGGAAAACTCTTCAAGCCACTACATTTCTCCCATATATTTTAATGATATCTTATTTGATTTCTTTCTTTAAAATCCATTGTCTATGAGCAACCTCTTTTTTTGTTACTGTTTATTTATTTTTGAGAGACAGAGAGGAGAGAGAGAGTGCACAAATGAGGGAGGGACAGAGAGAGAGAGAGAGAGAGAGAGAGAGACAGACAGAGGATCTGAG
This sequence comes from Neofelis nebulosa, assembly GCF_028018385.1. Lineage (NCBI taxonomy): Eukaryota > Metazoa > Chordata > Mammalia > Carnivora > Felidae > Neofelis > Neofelis nebulosa. The sequence goes on from NC_080783.1 coordinate 30,541,258, forward strand.
AGTAGCAAGCCTGATGTAGGGCTTTAACTCATGAGCCTCAAGATCATGACTTAAGCCGAAGTCAGGTGCTTACCTGACTGAGCCACCCAGGCGCCCCTATGAGTGACCTCTTTTAAACAGTGTTTCCTTGAGCAAAGTGAAGTACCTTTCTTTCCTTCCTCTCTCCTTCCTCCCATCCTTTTTTTTTTTTTTTTTTTTTTTTTTTTTTTTACCTTTCACATCAGGTGACAAAGTAGGTTTGAGAGTTTTGAAATTAATTTCCCAGGTTCTGTTGGGTCTCACCTGCTGACTTACTGAGTCACCTCAAGAAAGGCTCATCCCTTCTCTGTGCTCTAATTTCTGCATCTCTACGCTAAGACTAATAATGCTTGCCTTTATCCCACTCACAGAGAGATTTCCAGAGTTACATTAGGATAAAATCTGTGAATCCCCTTGGATTATTGAGAGAGAGAATGATAAGAAAAATGAAAGCACCATTGTTATTTCTTTAGTACTTATCACAGAATTACCAGCTGATGTCCTATAAAACCATGAAAAAAATAAGCCACTTTGAAGGTGTTCACTTCTGTGAATGATACATTTCTCAATTCTCCTTTTAGACACTGGCATGACACTGACTGCAAAAGGACAGGAGACAGAGGGGGCCCTATTTACAAGCCATGTAATTTAATTCTACTCTGAATCAAGTTTCTAAAACATGGACAAGATAAAGAGCCATATTACAAAGGTACAGGAATAGAGGAAGAGGCAGTAGGAGATGATAGATAGGTAGGTAGGTGGGTATATGTGTATACATATGTGTATATGTAGGTGGGTATATATGTATATGCGTGTATATACATAAGCACACATGTACATATGTGCATGTATAGATACAGATTTAGTAAAAGGTATTGGCTTACAAAGTTGGGGGGGGAGGTGACTAAACAAGTCCATAGGGCAGGCAGTCAGGAAGGGAAGGTCACGGGTAAGCTAGAACTCCACAGGCATTGGCTGAAGCTGTTATCCACAGGTTATGTTTTCTTTCTTGGAAAGAAGTCTCAGCCTGCCTTTATGGACTTTCAACTGATTAATCCAGGGCCACCAGGACAATATCCCTAATTTAAGATCAACTGATTAGGGAATGTAATTACATTTACCCAATCCCCTCACAGCGGTATCTAGATTAGTGTTAGACTGAATGAGTGGGGGCTGTAGTCTAGTCAAGTTGACACATCAAACAGCTATCACACTACACCTCTCGTTAACTTGGCACCCGTATGCATCTCCTTAAACTACACTTAATCTCCAAATAAAAATCATCGCTAAATCGTAGTTCCACCCAACAGGATACAACTATCTGGCATACAATTGAAAACAGTTGTGAAATTTGCACACACCCACTGTCTCTACCACCTTCCCCTCTACCACCTTTTCGCCTTCTCATAGCATCATGTTTTCATAATTTGTTAAGCTTCATTTCCTTCAAATCCCTACCACTGATCTTTCCAAGGCCAATATTCCTCTTGGTTCGTTTCCATTATTTTTGTGATAGAAAACCAACCTAATAATAAGACAACAGCAAACATGTTAATGACTCTCCTTGAAGTATTTTCCCTTAGGAGTAGGTCTCCAATTACAATCACCAGGTCCAGTGCTCAACATTGTTTACATAGTATTTTATTTAATCCTCATGATGACGCTATGATATAGGAATTATTACCTCTATTCTCTGGATGAGGAAGCAGAGCCTTAGAGTGGTTGACTCAATTGCCCAAGATCAGTGAGCCAGTAAAAGGCAGAGCTTGGATTTGTGCTGGGTGCAGTTGTATTCCAAAGACAATGCTCTTAAACCCAACTAAGACATTTTGAAGTTTCCTGTAACAGTAATATTTCTTCAAGGGTGAGCTATAGAGCACCTATATCAGACTTAACTTCTGTACACACTAAAAATGCAGATTTCTGGATCAACCCCACACCTAAGGAAATTGCATCTTTAGAGACAGGCGTAGGATCCATCGGTTTTGACAAACTTACCAGGAATGTTTTATGTATTCCATGTCTGGAGCAGTGCTGAAGCAGGGAGTAAAGGAAAGGATTTTCAAAGATCAATCAGCTTAGCTGTTAGGTTTCAATTATTCATGTTGTTGAAAAGAAGCATTATCAAATGTTGGGAACTGCCTTCTAGATGGGCTGGGGCTAACAAGTTGGAAGACTTTCCTAGTTATGCTAACTAGGGAAGTTTCTCACTTTCCTTAGAGCTTTGCAGAATGGGTTCCTACCAGAGCCACATATCACATGCTCAGAGGACCAATCTCACCACATACACCAGTTGCTGGACACATCCAGACATGACCATGGCATGCTGTTATTACTATCCCCATTGCAACAACGATGGCATCGGATGGACCAATATTTCAGATTACAATACAATTCTTGGTAACAAAAATAGACACCAGAGATTTATAAGACCTTTTCATTACCCTGGTTTGGCAGATAAAGGCAAGTGTGGGGGAAGAAAGGAGCCAGAAAAACTCTGAAAGTCATATGATTAAAAAACAACAACAACAACAACAAGAAAAGGGGAGGAGGAAGCTTAGTCTCATTCCCAAGCTAGATCAATCATTATTCCAAAGTGATTTTTAATCAAATCCAACATATGGTTTTTATTAATTTGGGGGCAATTCCCCTACCATCTAGTGCAATAAAAAAGGATGTTGACATCATAAAAGATTATAGCATCCCTTATCAAGCTAGCAAACAAGAAGTGTAAAATCCAAGACAATGAAATAAGCTGAATTGCCTCATCCTTCCCTCCCTGGTTTTATTGTTATTATTTTTTTTTATCGCTGAAAGTTCTAAGGGGAAGAGATTCAGAGCTGGGTTATGAATAGATTGTGAGTCAAGTTCATTTCCAGTATGAAGCTGATACCAAGGGCCCAAACTTCTCAACAGCCTCAGTGGGAAGAAAGCAAAGTACTATCTTTAAGCTCTAATTTGCAGGAATGATTCACCCATCCTTAACTTTCTGTTTTCTGAAGATAGAAAAAAAAAATCTGAGCATAGGAGGCTTTAAAAAAAAAAGATTTTATTTTTGAGTAATCTCTACACCCAACATGGGGCTTGAACTTACAACCCCAAGATCAAGAGCCGCATGCTCCACCGACTGAGCCAGCCAGGCACCCCAGGAGGTCAGTTGTGTGATCAACTTTTGTTCCTATTAGTATAAGTTCATGCTGCTTTCTCTGGAGCTAAACCTCAGGACAATAGACGCTGGTAGATCTCCTATGATAATCCCACCATGAACATTAGGTTCCTCCTCAGGGGAGGCTGGCTAGCAAGGCTTTTTAGCTCTGCCACCGTGAACTTCTGCAACATAGCCTCAGACTCTGACCCATTCAGTCACAGCCTGGAAAAGAGCGAGGGTGGTTCATATAGGAGGTGATGACCCATGACTTCTGGGACTTGCTAATCTATTGTTGAAAGAGACTAGGAGGGAAGGGCAGTGGGAACAGAGCTGATGGAGTGCTTAGGTATGTTGATGCAGGTATCTTATTCATCTTCCTAAACATCCTGTGAGGCAGGAATTATTGCCACCAGCTCAAAAAGGAAGACCCTGTGTCTCAGAGAGTTTCAGCAACCCACTCAAGGTCATAAAATTAATCGGTGGTGGAGTAGAGACTCAAATCCTGGCCTGTTGGACTGGGAAGTGCAGCCTCTTCGCATCTACTGGTACCTGCTGAGGTGATCACCTTCGCCCGCTGTGGTGAGGCGGGGAGACAGGAGGCAGGTGGCAGAAGACTCAAGGAGTCCTTCTGTTCCATTTCTGTTCCCACAGCTCTTGGTGCAGCCAGCTTTGGGGAATGGAAGAGGAGCTCGTGTCACCTGCCTGTCTCAGGAGAGCTTGAAATTGGCTTTTCTGTGAGGGAGGCAGGGTAGTATAGAGCTTGCCAAGCTGAAGGAGGCCTTTGTGTGAGCCAGCTCTGTTTCAGAGAAAAAGTCTGACCCACAGAATTTTTTTCTGCCAAACTGCACTCCGCAGATTTGCCAATCACTCTGCCGATTTCCATAGCGCAAACATTCAAGAGAAATTACCATAGGTGGGGTAATGTGTAAAGAAGAAATGATCATGCCACATTTTGTGGATGAAGGGGTGTCTTAGCTCCGGCTGCTATAGCAAAATACTATAGACTGGGCGGCTTAAACGACAGATATATCTCATAGTTCTGGAATCTAAGAGTCCAAGATCAAGGTGCTGGCGGGTTTGGTTCCTGGTGAGACCCCTCTTCCTGGCTTATGGATGGCTGCCTTCTCATGATGTCCTCACATGGCAGAGAGAAAGCAAGCAAGCTCTGGTCTGTCTTCCTCTTCTTATAAGGAAGTTTTAAGGATGAATAAGGACTAGTCCCATCATGAGGGTCTTACCTCATGACCTCATCTAAACCTAACGAACTCCCAAAGGTCTCACCTCCAAATACCATCATATTGAGCGTTAGGGCTCCACCATATGAATTCTAGGGAGGAGAGAACACAGTCTATAACAGGGATTCAGTCTCTGCATCAATGAGAGGAGGTCGGCCATTTTCTGTTCTCCTGATCTAATCCATGGGAGGCATGGCGGGGAGGGGTCTGACTGCAAAGGAACAGCGTCTGAGGATCAAGGTGACAGAGACAGAGCTTCCTCTCCACTTGTGCTGCTCTTGAATTGCTTTGCACCGAAGGGGAGTCCTCACGGATCCTTTTCAGTGGGCTCTAAGAAAAGCTCACAGGGATTCTTTTTTTTCAGTTGAATGAATTGCTGTTTCGGGTCTTAGTACCCGGGCACATAAAAAAATCTTTTCCTGTCATCCTTAAGTAATTTTTCCAACCTTGACGCCTGGAATAGAAGAGATTCCTTGCAACCTCAGCATCCTGTTTCTAAAAGTTGAGAAGCATCTCAGGATAGTTCATGGGATGCCCTGTGATATGGGATATGTGGCACGTGGAAAAAAAAATAACGATGAAGGAGCACTTGTTAGATTAAAATGCAAGAGAAAAGCAGACACCATAGATAGAGTTTGGCAGACGAGAGGTTTCTCACTAATAGGGCTAACAATTTAGAAGAGAATGTCATCAATTGTAATATAGGTTTACTTTTCATCTAATGAATTTTAATGGCAGCTTTCACCATGAACTCCAGGAATCCATAAGAAACAAGAAAACCTGCCTGGAAACTTATTTGATGGTGGCTAAAGCAAAGTCTCTAGTATTATCTCAGCTCCATTTCTAAAACACATTATTTTCTCACAAAACATTTGTAGCACAAAGAATATTCATCATATTGCTTGTACTCAGTGCAACCTGAATGCAGGCTCTCTTTGAGAAGTCTTATTTTTCTGCATAGCTTATTTTGTTATTCAAATGATGAAGCATATTTTGCAGGGAGTTTTAGAGGCAGATTTTGTTCTGGAAAATGGCACAGCATTTCCATTTCTCACATCTTATTTATTTATTTATTTATTTATTTTAACGTTTATTTATTTTTGGGACAGAGAGAGACAGAGCATGAACGGGGGAGGGGCAGAAAGAGAGGGAGACACAGAATCGGTAGCAGGCTCCAGGCTCTAAGCCATCAGCCCAGAGCCCGACGCGGGGCTCGAATTCACGGACCGCGAGATCGTGACCTGAGCTGAAGTCGGAGGCTTAACCGACTGAGCCACCCAGGCGCCCCCCATTTCTCACATCTTTACGTAACTGGTTTCTTATTAGCAGATATAACGTGTGTTTGACAAACCAGCCCTGTAATCCATCCTTGCAAGCAGTGGGCTGTGGTGTATTTCCAAATCTCTAATTAGGAGGCTATACCTTCCTGAGGAAGAAGGTAAAATGGACAGGCGTTTTTCAAGATCTTGACTTCTGGCATTAAATTTTGATTCGAAATACAGACCCTTGTCACCTGAAAGTGATCTCTACCCTTGACTTAACTTTCAGGTCGAAACCCGTTTTCCCAACAAGGCCGTGCTCCCCATTAGCCATGCTGGAGAAAGGCTGGGCCACACAAGCCCACACTGACCCCAGCTCACCTGACTGTAGAGGTTTGCCTGAGGTGAGGAAACCCCAAAGCTTTCCTTTTTATTCTCTTTTTAAGTGGAATTTTTGCCATTAGAAGGTGGTGTTTTGCATTCATCAAATAGCAAAAATCATGGGGCTGCAAGCCAGGTACTTTTGAGAGAGGTGAGCTGTATGATACCTCATACAGACGTTGCCCTGTTTATCCCTACTGTGCCAAGCTCTAGCCCTTATTCTCATAGATCCCGCACGATGCCTCTAACTAGCAGGACTGTTGCACTGCACAACTGTAGGAGGTGCTGTTCACATCATATTCTGTATGGATGGCCCTCCGAGGCTTAGGTGAGCGTTGCCACCTGAGTTGTATATCAGAGTAGTGCTACCAGCAAAATTAAAACAAAGTCAGTCACACCATCAGGCAAGAAAACTTTCTCCTAGAAATCGTCATGGTTCCACGTGGTTGTGGGATTCCCACCGTCCCTGGTGAGCAGGTCCTCAACCCTTCTCTAAGGCCCCTGAAGCTACGCCTCTGGATGTTACTCCAGGTCCCATTATTATTTTGTATTAGTTTTTCATTGCTGCTATAACAAATTGTCACAAATCTAATAGCTCGATCCAAGTTTATTATTTTATAGTCCTGTAGGTCACAAGTCCAATATGAGTCTTATCAGGCTAAAATGTAGGCCCGCCGTGTTCCTTTCCAACAGCTCCAGGGGAGAATCCATTTTCTTGCTCATTCAGGTGTTGGCAGAATTCAGTTCCATGCTGTTACAGGATTAAGATTTCCATTTTCTCATTGGCTGTCTGCCCCTGGATGCCTCTTCTGGTCCTAACATGTAGATTCCCACACCTCAGAGCAGTAACAGATCATTGACCCTTCTCATCCCACCATCTCTGCTTTCTACCATTGAATTTCTGTCTCATCGCAGTCCTCTGCTTTAAAGACTCATGTGATTGGATTGGACCCACCTGGATAACGCGGAATAATCTCCCCATCTCAAGGCTCTTAACCTTAATCACAACTGCAAAGTCCTTTTTGTCAAGTAACATATTCATGGTTTTCTAGGATAAGGACAAGGCCATCCTTGGGTGCCCATTCTTCTGCCTACCATGTTATTGACTTAATTATTTTGCCTTTTCAACTGGTTAAACACTAAAACCAATTATTTATTGAGAATCTACTGTGTTTTAGACAATTTTAACTAACTGCTACTGTTTTTTTCCATCCACAGACATATATATCCTCATTTAGTCCTTTCAGTGACCCTACGAGGTAATACTGGAGTCAGCCAAGAGTGCGATCAGCTGCAAGTAATGGAAATCCCAACCAATTGCTCCAAAAAGGAGCAATATAGCAGCTCACTTAAGCCTTCAGGATCCCCAGACTCTTTCTATCTTTGCTGACAGGTAGAAGGCCGTAGTAATTACTAGCATGGACCTTGCATCATGGGTTTGTGCAAGTTTCATCCCCTACAAATAGGAATAATAATACACTCAGACAATGGGGTTGATGGAGTGAGTTAATTGCATTTAATGGGCTCAGAATCATACCTAGTGCATATTAGGTGCTCAATAAGTGTTGACTATTTTAAATGTTATTTCTGCATGCTAAGTGTTATTTAGCATGTTGGGTTCTGGCTTCGCATGCTCATGCTTAACACCTCATGGTAGCAAGATGGTTGCTGTCCTTCTAGCTATGACAGGTAGAAGGAAGGAACAACTGAGGAAGAGGGAGACAGGTATGCTATTTGTATCAGGAAACCAAACGCTTCTCAGAAATCCCCAGCCACTTCTCACTTCTCACCTCTCATTGGCCAGGCAAGTGAGGCATAGGACTTCCTATGTTGAAGGAAAGTCTGAGAAAGTGTTTTTTTTTCTCCCCATATAATGAGGAATCTGGATGGACAGACATTCATTGCCCCCATCCTTTGCTCACTGTTCCCCACTATCCCCCCAAATTGTGACTTTTTTAGTAAAGAAGGAAAACAAGTGGAACATAGGAGGACACTAGCAGTATCTACATGGTTGGTCATTGGTACATTGATCGGTGTGCAGGAGTGTTGACTGCACACAGGGCAGAGATTTTGATGGGAGGCTGGTGGGAGGTGCAGAGATGGGGGATGGCCTCTGGATGATGGATAGTGTTGTGGGTGGAATTGTGTCCCCCTCAAAAGATATGTTCAAATCCTAAATGCTGATACCTGTGAGTGGGGACTTATGTGGAAATAAGCTCTTTGCCGATATAATCAAATTAAATTGAGGTCATACTGGATTAGATTGGGTCCTGGTCCAATGCTTAGCATCCTCATAAGAGGGAAATTTGGACACAAAGACACACAGGTAGGACCCTATGTGATGACAGAGGCAGATTGAGGCCCGTGCTGATGCTAATGCAATTCCAAGGTTTTGGGGAAAGTAAAGCTTCCATTTGATGCTCATTGTACTTGGGGACAGTCTGGTTTTTCTCCGGCTCTAGTAGGAGAATCAGCCAAATGCTCCTGCAGTCATCCACTGCTGGGAGTTGAGAGCAAGAAAAGGACCCACAGACACATGGCAGAACTCTGGTGAGGACCAAGTCAAAGAGCCAGGCAAGATCCTCCTTGGGGGAAACCCATCTGGTCAGGACAATCTCTTTCTTGGAACATTCTGGCCTCATTTCACTCATTTGTTCATCCATCTACAGGTTTCTCTGGAGTCCTCGGGTTCAGACAAACAGCTTGCCTCTTCCAGAAGTTACTCTACCTTCTGGAACCCTCAGAGGTCCCTGGGACACCTCTCCACTGTATTAGCACAGTGTTTCCAAGCTTTAAATTTCAGCCACGCCATGGTTTTTACTATATCCATTTGTACCATTATTTACTTAATATCTACCTATATAATTTTATTTTTAATGGACACTTACTTTACTACTGTAAGTGAAAAAAAAGGGCCAGGATCCTTTTGATCTAAATAGAAGACAATTAGAAAATTAATACAATGAAAGCAAAACAAAGTTATTAAATTCAAGCTAGAGCCTGCAGAAGTCTGAGGTCTGCTGTCTGTTAATAAGAGATTGGCAAGTTGTGGAGGGGTGTTGAAGGCATACTAGCACTTGACCAAGTCTTCCTTCCTGTAGGAAGCAGAGAGTTAAGAAGGAAATGCTTTCTTATGATAATCACGTGCTATTTACCACTTGCAGACAGATTCTTTGAAAATCAGGGCTAATGATGGTAAATAACCTCCATCCTCCTTCAGCCGATATAATAAATGCTTTATGTACATTATTCCATGTAATCTTTGCACCACCCTATGAGGTCAGCATGATCATCACCACTTCGGACGCAGTAGCTGAGGACGAAGTAACCAGCTGGTTCACCCAGCTTGTCTAGCTGAGAGCCACCTGTAACCCAGCGACCACAGTGCCAGCTCTAGGATGCTTATCCTCCCACAGAGAACTGGGGATGAAGGAAGGCGCACCTGCCACTTAACACACCCCAACCTTGGCCCAACAGGACTCTGTTATCAATCTCACTCCAATGAGTTCGCTGGGGCAGGGTGATCGCGTAGAACTGAGTGACAGACAGCAGTAAAGTCTGAGCGAGAGCCCCAGAGGGAGCTGGGGACACTGCAAAGGAAGGATGGAGAAGGCCTGATGCCGGGGCTCTGGAAGGACCTCACTGCTTCTCTGTACAGCATGGCTGGCCCTTGGAGCCAGGAGTACTCAAGTGTCCCCACCCCCAGCCTTACATGGCGCAGGCCTGGTTTGTGTGTTAGGGGAGAGGGGTGTTACATCCGTAGAGAAAAGTTCTGCGTTCGGGAACAAAGCCAGGTTTCACACAACCAACACCTATAAGGTAGTCCGTTCACCTGCAGATACTCATGTGCCCATTGCTATTCTGTGATCTCCACTGGGGGCCTTCATCCTGTGATTTTCCAGAACACAGCCTTGATTTCGCAGAACACAGCCGGGAGAGCAGGCGCCTTTGAAAGTGGGTCCCATAGCAGTGTGGCCGCACCTCTCTGAGGCTTCCCTTCTAAAGCCTGGATGGAAAAAAAAAATCACCATGAAGAGGCAGAGCCTCAGGCCAAACACTGTCACACTGTGAAGGTCAAGAGAGGGTCAGGAGAAAAACGGATATTGAAAGGCCACCTGGAGAGCAGGGCTGTGCCTGGGTCTCCATCCCCCCTCCCCCTCTGCCATCTCGCACCTGGGGGGTCGGGAGGCAGGATGGTGGGAGGGGACGAAGGGAAGGCTCCACTTTCCAATCACCCCAAATGCTGCTTATCAAAGGGATTTTTGACTCCTAGGTGGTAGAGCCATTGGGAGCTCGGAATGGGGAAGGTATAATATGGCTAAAAGCTGCTTTAATAAAGCGCAGGGCTGGGTTTGAGCTTCACTCTCCATAAATCAAAGGGCGACACCACAGCTCTCTCTGAAGATCAGCAAGACAGCACATTGTGGGGCTGGGGCGGCTCTTAAATCTAATCGACAGCTCTTTGAGCAAAAATACAGCCGTGACTGGAGGACAGAGGTGGCTGCACGCTGGAAAATATCCTAAGGAGCACGCACATTTCCCAGGTGATAAGAATGCTGAATGGTTCTGAGTTGAGAAACCTTGGAAAACAATTAGCCAGAGAAGCAAGATAACCTGTTGAAATTATGGCCCTGCACTTTACTGCTCTTAATAAATTTTCTGGCAGCCTCTTTCCAACCCAGAGTCCTGGTCTGTTTATACCTTTAGTAGTTGGGGGAATTAAGTCATCAAAGTTTCATCTACCTGTCTGACTTCAGCCAGAAGTACAACTCATTTGCCTGGATACCTTTCAAAACTGCTGTCTACATAGATTATAATTTAATATATAGTGGAACTAACACAAGGCTGCATGTTTCTTAAGTCTAAAATGTCAAAATCTGCATTTACATGTTCTGAATTTTCTTCAACATTGCACACACTTTAGGTAGTGATCACAATGTAGGCTTTGAAAAATTAAAAGAAATTGCACTGAGATTTACTTTTAATGCCCCTTGGGGGTAGCAAGGAGACTTGTGGACCCAGAGCTGGATTTACCAGCCACTTCACTAGCCACAGCTGTTCTTAGGCTCTTGGAGCCTCAGTTTTCTCATCTGTAAAATGGGCCCCCTTGCTTGATAGGAAGAAGAAATGAGATTAATGTAGGCAAAGCAACTCCCATAGCTCCTATACACTCAGTAAATATTAGCTCTCCCCTCTTTAGTAAAAGCTGATGGTTTGATGACTTTTCCAGTTCCTTTTGTGTATTGCTTTCACCTGGGCTGGTTTTATTTAAACTGTCTTTTGTGTGAGCGATTCCCCCTATACCAACTGTCCAACTCCCTGGGGACCCCACGTAACTTATTCTAGCGTCTGAAATTCCAAAGGCAAGTTACTTAATTCATTTATAGCTGTTTTCTCACAGAGTTTGAGGATTAAATGAGATAAATTATGAAAAACATGAAGCCAGCATCTGGCACTTGCTAAGCACTGAATGATATTAGCCATTGTTAGTATCAACCTTCCACTGTCTCACCCCCCGATCTTGCAACCTATATCCCCCCCCCCCCCCCCCCCCCGAAATCACACAGAGCTGGGAGTTTCCTGTCTCTGTGTGGAGGCTTGTGTTCTGTAGCTGGAAAGCCAATACCCTTCCTTGCTTGGCCTGTTTACATCCTTCTCATCCTTTTAGGCCATTTAAGATGTCAGGTCTTCCATAAAACTTACCCGATCCTGTTCACACCCGGAGGCAAAAGTCAGGCTTCCCTGGCAGTGTATACTCACCATGTTCAGCCTTGAGTTTTGGTTCTTTGTGTCTGTTTTCCTCTCCAACTTGACTTGCGGGTCCTGGAGGGCCGAATCCAAGCCTTGTCTATGTCTGCAATACTCTGCAGCGTTTTACAATATCTGACATGAAGTATCTTTTGGGCAACAATTGAATCTCATTTTCTTTTTGTACTTCTTTTTTTTTTTTTAATTTTTTTTTTCAACGTTTTTTATTTATTTTTGGGACAGAGAGAGACAGAGCGTGAACGGGGGAGGGGCAGAGAGAGAGGGAGACACAGAATCGGAAACAGGCTCCAGGCTCCGAGCCATCAGCCCAGAGCCTGACGCGGGGCTCGAACTCACGGACCGCGAGATCGTGACCTGGCTGAAGTCCGACGCTTAACCGACTGCGCCACCCAGGCGCCCCATCTTTTTGTACTTCTTATTTGATCGACCAGGCAGAAGGGTCACAAAGTCGAGGGTTGTTAGGTTTCAGTTAAAACCATTGGTTATTATGCAGCAAACTTAGGTATTTGGGAGGGTCGGTAACAAGCAGCCAAGTGAAGCTTCAGTGGAAAGGGTGATAGCTGAATGTTAAACATTGATTGCTGAAGCAACTCTCTTTTTTCTCCAGAGGACATGGGCCATGCCTGATGACCTCTGAGAGTCCAGTAATTAGGAAGTCACAGGTATGATGCAAACTGGCCACGTGCCGAGGAAGGACCTTTTAATGCAAGCTGGGAGGAACCCACCCACGTTGCAAAGCAGAGAGCCCACTCAGGAGGTAGCACAGAGTGCCAGGAACATAGTGGTTTCTCAAGAAATACTCCACGAATAAAGGAAATTCACCTTTCTCCTTTGGCCCTCAATTACCTGGTTGGTTTCTTCATGCCTCAGTTTCTCCAGGTGTAAAATAAGCCTGATGTTCTTTGGATGAGAAGCACAAATTACTGTAATCATGAAACATTCAGCATGTACTATAAACAATAATTAGTGAGAATAAACATGGCCACTAAAAAAGAAATCTCCATTGTCAAGACACAAAGTTACCTCTAGGTTTTTGGATATGCCTAAATAGCGTTCATTAAATCTTTATGTTAGTACCATTCTATGTAAGACTCAGTTTCCTTGTGGAAAGTCAGGGAGCCGTTCAGTTCACCACCTACAGGTGTTGAAAGGAATAAGTAATACAAGTGATCACAAGGCACTTGCCTAAAATCCAAGGAATTATACAATAATAATAGTAATCATCTGTCACTAAAAGTATTTCCATCTTAGTCGGTTGCAAGGAATACATTTTCTCTTTACTTAAGTCTCTCTTTGCTCTCTAAATAATGCATTACCCATTGCATTTACAATCTCCTCGCCTGCTTCGTGTTTTAAATTAGAATCTGGCCTGCCCACGTGAGCTAACACCTTTTACCTCAGGAAAAATACCGGGCGATCTTTAACAACAGGACTTTGAGATTTATGGTTTGAACTGCAAGGTGGGACGTCAGCAGCGCAGCATTTCAGAAAAAGAACCCTCACACCTCATTTCTTCATTCAAATGAATTCAGCAAATATTTCTCGAGCATATAGTCAGAGCCAGGCAACGTGTTATAAATACGATACTCTTCAGAAGGCCACACGGACATGGAAACTAATCATTGTAATAGAGGTAATAAAAGTTTTATTGAGGATCTGCAGAATGTGTCTCAGTAACATTCAGGATGGAATTACCTTGTCTGGCTCAGGAGGAGGGCTCCGGAAGGAATCTTGGTGAGGTTAGTTGCAGATAACTGAATCCCTTCTAGCAAACAGAAAGGGATCGAATGTGGAAAGTTAGGTGCTTGCAAAAGTCTCGGAAGGGCTGGAGAAACAAGCTCTAGGCAAGGCTTCCAGAATGAATCTCTGAACGACAAGTCAGAACTGGCTCACGGAGGAGGTTACTAACTTTTCGAAGATCGGAAGATGCCCCGACTGTTGGTGCAGAATCGTGTTGCCTCAGCTATGATCCATGCTAACACAACGGATTGCCCTCGCACAGCCTCTTGACTCCCAGGAAGCTAGGGGGGCTGAGTATTCTTGTAGGAAACCAAACGCCTCTGTTACCCTGTTTGCCAGCAGAAGCATGCCTGGCCCTCAGTTCCATCCTCCAGAGTGTTTGGTCTGGTTGGTAGGAGCTGGGCCTCACGTGGAACAACGGCCAAGAAGAAAGCTGGAAAATGTGATCTCCAGCATTAGTGCCTCTGCCCTGCAGTAAATCCTGCTACGAGAGCATGGGATGGACGTGAAAGAGAGAGCCAGTCTCCAATTTCTGCCTTGAAGTCTTCATGGAGAACGAGCCGCTTGATCTGGGCCTTGAGGGATAAATGAGGATCCACGGGACGAAGGGCACTTTGAGCAGCTATGTTTATTGTGTGTTTCCACGGTACAGAGCTGTGAAATGCACACCTGGTTCAAATAAATAAAAGTAATTTGGAAATAACAGTAGCGCAAGCTGTAAAACTAGGAGCAACGAGACGTGAAGAGGGAGAGGCGCCAGGGACTGATGTTGCAAGGTTTGGGCTTTCAACTTTAGGTTGTAAGTAGGAAAGAGCCACCGAAAGGTTTTGAGGAGTGAGGGTGTACGTGTGTGTGTGAGCCTATGTGTGTGTGTGTGTGTACGTGAAGGGGGGCAAGGATTAACTTTCCTTGACTGCTGGGTATGTTGTCTACAGTGGTGTGCTGGTAAATGTTTAACCACTGGCTTTCTAGAGGGGAAAGAAAAAGGCCTGCTTTGTACACTACGCTGATTTCTGTGTCATAAGGCTTCCAACATGGCCTATTTCAAACTACTAATGTGGCATCACTAGACATGGGACCGGGGAGAGACGTGGACAGTCGGCTCTTGGGGACTGGCTCACGCTGGCACCAGAACTCCTGTACATGTACATGTGAGTTAATTCTCAAAACAATCGCACAAGACGTGTACTACTTTTGCTTCACAAATGGGGAAACTGGCCTAGAGAGCTAAGTAGTCACACAACTGATTAGTGCTGGAACCTCGCTTTAGATCTGGGTCTGCCTGTTTTCAAAGCCAATGTCTTTCAATAAGAGCATGCTGCCTCCGGAAGAGCAACACGCCTGGTCTGGTCTCTACTTCAGAAAAATCCCTTTGGCAGGATACAGCAGAGGTTGATATGGTAGCCGGGAGGCGTTCTAGACAATGATTAAGCGAATTGATATGTACATGTTGCGACCAAATTCTATGTACCAAGGCAGGTGCTGAGTCCGTAGAGTATAAAGGTCATAGGGAAGGAAGCATGGTCAGAGGCAAGAGATCGCAGAGAAGGCTAGTGAAGAGGCTGAGCCAAGGCAGGAAGTCAGGAAGCATGGACAGATAGAGTGAAATTGCTGGCTTTCCAGACGGGGATGGGTCGGAGGAATGGGCAGAGTTATAAATGGGAAGTCAAGGATAATTTCCAGAGTTTTGGCTTGTAACTCTGAACATGGTGGTGCCACTGGCCAGGTCAGAATCATGAGAAGCAGGCTTCTTTTGAGAAACCTTATGCTTTCAGTTTGAGCTTGTTCAGTCCAAAGGGCCTGTGGAAAGCTCGAGCGGGGATGACCAGGGGGAAAATGGAGATGCATGTGTCTGGGAAGACAGATCTGAGCTGGAGATTGTGAGCAAACCTCTCCAGAGACAGTGGCTGAAACCTCGGTGCGAATGAACTTGCAAGACACTTCTGGGAGGTCTGAGAATAATCCAGTGAAGAATCTTGGGAAACAGAGGGTTGGTTTCAAGGAGAACCCACTCAGAATCACGTTTCCCTAAGTAAGGTAAGAGTGTTATCGGCTTATAAGAGAGAGAAAGGGTCAACAGTGTTGGAGGCTGTGTGGTGAGCTGCCCGGATCCCACCTCATGAATGAAGGACAATTTTCCCAACCACTGTAAATACCTCCCAACTGCCCAGTCCTGGGTCCCATCTTCTTCCAGGAGTAGCTCATACCTACCACCCAACACAGTGGTATGAAGACCCAGCTCCTTAGTCCCAAGTTGGGACAAGTCTGAAGGGCCACTGTGGCTCCAGATTGCCCTGTGGAGCTGGCTGAGGCCCAATTTGGGAGGGTATCACTGCTCAGCTTCTCCCTTTGGCCGGCCCTGCTTCTTGCCCTGGCTTCCGTGGGTATTGAACCCAAGTGCGCTCTCGAATCAACAGCCTACATGGTCGTCTCCGTCTCGCATGTGTTTCTTGGGGAGCCCAGCACATGACAGAGGCTTCTCCTTCATGACCCCTGCCCTATGACGTTGCTGTTTAAGGGTGATCAGGACCAGACCAACCTATTCATTCGTCAAATCCTAAACCAAACAGGTGGGGACTGAAAACCAACACTCTGGTATCTTAATGAATAAAGCTTTATTTTAATGCAAAATAAAACAAGAAAAATTTGTATGTTCATATATAACAGCATCCAAAATGTTTTCTGTGGTACAAATGGGATCATTCTAAAAAGTCTGTGAAGAATTCATTCTCTGCCCCCATATGCCAAAATATGATTTCACATAATTTATCTTCAGAACTTATGAACAGACTTGGTGCCAAAAAAGTGCAGGAAAACACTAGAAGAAGTGACTGTATCCACAGTAGGGTTTGTTTTTACGTTCCAGTAGTAAACAGCACTGTGGACAACATAGATGGAACAGCACACGCTCTCAGAGCTGAGTGAGGAGACAGTCTCGGTCTTTGGGCTTAGTTCACTGTGCACTCCAGGCTCGGGAGTTAAGCCCATCTTTAAAAGTCAGGAGCTGTGTGATTCTATCACTATTTAAGGACATGAGGGAGAAAAGAGTTTCCCTTAGAAGTAGTAGCTGCATATGAGATTCTAGGCTTATTTTAGATATCTATCTTTTATTCTCCTTTTTTTTTTTTTTCCTTCAGAGAGGTGACTTTGTAGGGATATCTTATGGAGACTCCTCTTTCTGGTCTCATTGTGGCATCATTTCCAACTAAGTCGGTGGGAACTGGGAGGGCAGAGAAGTACTCCCGTGGCTGGTTCTGGATCCCACTCCCTCCTGCCTAATTGCACCAAGTCTGGACCTTTTGTTGCTCCTGGACTCAAAAGCAGTAGGGTGTCTACCCAATTTAGCACCAATTTGAGGGCAGTTCGTTGCGGATTTCAGAGTTTAATGCCTACGGGGATTTTATAGGCATACATCCCTCCCCAAACTGTGCAGATCTCTCTATCCGCCCTGAAAGGCTAAGATGTCTCTCCAAAGAAAACAACTGCTGGGGCTACAGGTTAGGGGAACGAATGCCCCTCAAAGGCCGGATCCTTATTATGCACATAGACTCCATGCATGACAGCTCCTCAAGTTGTCAGATGCATTTCCTTCAGAAGATAGTTCAACAAGTTCACAGATCTTTGAAGGGAATAATGAGTCATGTTTTAATTTTATTTAGTTGGTGGCACAAAGAGAGACACAAGGAAGTTTCCAACCTCCTTTATCGGGCAGCATGCATGGTTTCCTCCATGGGGTCATGGTGGGTCTGTGGATCTCCTCACACCCTTGATTATAAGATCTTTGCTCCATGCTGTCCTGTGGGGTCAACGCATGTTGACTTACATATCTAAGAATAATGTGCTTCACGGTAATTTTATTTTCCAATTTTTGTTTGTTACTCGATTATGATATAAGAAGGTGCTCCTGTCTTTGAGATTGCCTTTCATCCACTGATTTAATATTGAGGGGAACCAATTTTCTGCCAAGGGTGATATTGCCACAGTCCAATGGCGCAAGGGGTTAACGAGATGCAGTGTTTCTCTTCCTGGCAGAGGACTGAATTCTCCTGCATCTAAAAGTTTGCAATGGTCTGCTCCCTTTCCCATCTCCCCTCCTGCAAAAAGGGATAAACAAGAGCTCCTTCAAATATCTCACGACTCAAGGCCAAAACATCATTTCCAGGCCTCAGCGACCCAGCAGTCAGATCAGGAGTCGGGTGGGTGTGTGCTGATGGGTTTGCAGCTCACTGTGCTACTCTGTTCCTGTGGGGAGGGGTGTTATGGTATTCTGAGCAACGAGCAGACACCAGATTGAGTCTCGCCAAGGCCATAAATAAATGGGGAACTACTTCCTGCTACTGGGCACCTACTGACTACGGGCTGGCCTTCTAAACACTCTAAACCACCAGTTCTCCTAGATACTGGGAGAGAGTTCTGCAGCCTCTGGGTGCTGGCAAGTGGAGGGCTGGTTCACAGGCTCTTATGAAGCCTACATTCGAGCTGTTCTTAACGTGGCCTGGCTTGATGGAGCCTCTGTGACGCACACGTGTGCTTCTTTCGGGCGGGGTCAAATTGGGCGTGTATTGTCCTTCAAGCAAGAAAACGGCTGTCATCTCGTTTTTGTCCACTTGAAGAGCAGTTTCAAATCACTGGCTGCCCCGCAGGATTAGCAAATGTTTTATTGACTGTGAATACAGCACAAGACCGTATTTGGTGCAGCTTGCCCCGAGCCTGTGAGCAGGAGGCATTGTGCAACGTGGGGAAGATGCGCATTCTTCCTACAAGGGCCACTCCTCCAACACGCACAGGATATCTCACCCTCTCGCACTGCCTCTGGCTGCCTCTCGTGTGGCCTTGGCCTTAATCCAGAAGGAGACTCCTGGCTTGGCTATGTCTAATAGCCTAGAGAAATTTGACTCAAAATGCAACATGCCCAAGAGCTGATTTTAACGCTCCCAAGCGCGTTACATTTCCCTCACTTTATCCTTCTCTTCCTGGAAGTTTATTTATTTCGAGGGTAAAGTGTCATTCAGCGTGTTGGCAGAGAAGCCCGGGAGCTCACCTGCCCCTCACCTCTAGGTGAGCAGGGCCTGAGCCCCTCAACCTCCGTGCACACGTTGCAAAAGGTCTAAGGTGCCTGGCTCAAGAGGGATGACAGATGGAGAAGACCAACTTGACAGTCTATTTATTAAGATGGTCAAGGCAATTGTACTTTAGAAAATGATACCTCTTAAAGTCCAGTAAATAACACTATTTATGTCTAAAACCAGCAGCTGCTTCATTCCTGGTAATAGAACTCTATTTTAAATTAAAAAAACACCTAAACTGGGTTGGATACTCTATAGTTAATAATACTATAATTTATTAAGTCCTTTCAGGCAGAGGTATTCTAATCTCAGCCAAAACATGTCTAAATGGAACTCAATACTTTTTTTGTTTTGTGGTGTTTTGAGGGAATGGAGAAGGAGCGGCAAGGCTTTACGTCTCTTAAGAGCCATTTGCCCCCAGATTTTGCTGTTTCTCAGTCTTCTGTTGTGTTCTCATTTGGGTCAGGTTGGAAGTTTTAGAAGTCTTGCTGAAATAAGTAGAAAATCACTGCAAAGCTCAAAGGAAATGGGATGGGTTTTAGAGGGCGGGGTGTCAGCTTTTCCAAGCCATAAAGACCTTCTAGTCCCAGTTGGAGATGCTGGCCCGGCCTGGGTGCTCCCCCGACTTTTGTTAATGAAATACAGCGGATGTAGAATGATCTGGTTTTATGCCTCTTTTCCTTTCCCCTCTGATTTTTTTTTTCCTTTTTATTTCCTTCCTCATCAAACTTTCCAGAAAGCATTTTTATCTTACATTCTCCATACTGGTAATCACATACCTTCACACATACACACACGCATACACATACACACACACACAGTCAGTCACTGCCATCTACCACTCCCTGGTCATCAATCCCAGAGGCCACAGTCAGCCCCTCCCTGTCCCCGGGTACAGATGGCACTGTTTGGCACTGAGTGTGGAATTGGCATCTCCGGATCGTTGCTTCCTGTGTGACCTAAGCAACAAGCCTCTCTTTTCCAACTACATTTTAGCCCTCAAGTGGGAGCCTTAAAGTCGAGGCCCCGGTTCCAGTAATTACAGGCAGGAGATTTGGAGATGGTTCTGAAACCGGATATCTCCATGCAATCACGCCTGGGACTCGGGGGAAGGAAGGTGAGGATCAGGGGATTTTCAGCCCTCTTAACCTGATAGCCTTGGTCCTTGGACTATATTCCTTCTGGAATCTCTGACTAGCTTTAAATATTCTCTCAGGACACTAATACTGCATTCGTGTTGTGTTTATATATATATATATATATATATATATATATATATATATATATATATATACATATGGCAAGGAAATGTAAAATACTTATACCAGACGAGTGGTACGAGGAACCTGAGAAATTCTACAAAGAGAGAAATGCAGTCTTCTTCTGGGTATAAACATTTCAAAGAGATCACTAGTCATGTCTGCTGTTGGTTTGTTTTCTCAATGAGAAAACTACTCATTTAAGACACCCATATTTGCAGCCACTCTCAGGTGGCTGAGGCTCAGCCTCTGAGAGTCTCTGTGCTGCCAGTTCCATGGGGCTTGTGCGCACCAGGAAGGCACTTGTGGTATGTCCATTGTTCTTTGTTACTTGCCTGTTTACCTGCCGCTCTCACGGAATTGAACAATTCTAAATGCATTTCAGATCTCAGGCAGTACTGTTTTGATGGACCCTGTCCTTTCTCTTCCTTCTGATCCCCCGTCCTCCTGTCCCCTCCTTTTTCCCTCTGGTTAGCAGTCAAGTGTTGCAACCTCGGTGAGAAGAACCTATCTGTGCCCTGGAGAATTCTGAACAGGAGGAAGGTCTTACAGTCTAGGAAGGGCAAAGGTGATGTTAGCCGTCTCCCCTTCTGGGCTGGGCTGGGCTGGGCGTGGTGATATTCAGTTACACAGCTGCAGTCATGGGGTTCTTCTGCCTGGGATCCTGGGCTCGGTAGGGATACTGGTCCGGGCTGCCCCCTCGGGGCCCTGGTCTACCCATTTCCTGATAGGCTGGCACTCTGGGGTGCTGAGGAGGGGAAGGCGGGACATCTTGTCGGAAGGGTCCTTTATGCTGGGGGGCTGGTGGAGGAGGGTAGTACTGAGGATACCGGAGGTCTGCAAGCCTCAGATCCGGGGGACGTGGGTAGCTCCCTTTGGGAGGATGCACAGGATGAGCCCCTGGGTAATACGGGAGCTCCCTTTCTTTGTAGAGCCCTCGAGGTGTGGCCGTCAGATAGTCTATAGGATCAGCTGGTCCTCCCCTGGAAAGAGAAGAACAGACACATATCAGTAGCTGCTAAGGGAGCTGCCCAACCGAAGACCCCGTTCCTCAGCCTCCTGCGTAGTTTGGCGTGGTCATTGACTAGGCCTGGCCCATGGGACGTGAACAGAAGTGGTGTGTGCCCTTAAAGAGAAGAGAGGGAATCTTCTTCTTCCCCTCTCCCCTTCCTGTTGGCCATCGGAGTGGCCGTTTTTAACTACAAGGGGCGCACTTTGGCTCCCTTACAGCTAGGATCATTGGACCTGCCCCCTTCTCTGCCCCCCTGAAGCCTGTCACGGGTAGTGGGAGAAATGTGCAGGTTATTCAGAGTTATACAGTTCCCAGGGGCTGTACTCATCTCTAGGTCTGTGGGGGTGCTTTTGACATGGACCATAGTCTTGGTCTAACTCCGGTTAGCTTCTGGGCCACCCCTATGTGCTCTCCCCTCTCTACAGTTCCTAGACAAAGTCCTGAGTCAGAGCTGGGGATTATCCACGTAGCACCTTGATAGAAAGCAATTCTACCGCGAAGTCAAGAAGTACCAGTAGCAGAGTGGGAAAAGCCAAACCAGCTGTAAGTTGCATTGTGTAATGAGTAGGCACACAGAAAGGTCCAGCGCAACAATAAACACTAACAGAAAGTGACCCTGTCTGGATCTCTCTACTAAGACAACAAGCATCTTCTGTTCCATTTGCTACAACAGAAGCAATACGTCTCCAAACAGCGTACAGATGACTGCATCTTATCTAGCCTGGGGTTAAACAGATGAGTTCTGTTTGCAGCTCTTAAAATCCCATAAACCTTCTGTGCACGTATTCACCACCACCATCACCAGATCCTTCCCACATTCCACCACTCTGCCTGTTATAATTTTTTGAAGGAAAAAAAAAAAGCAACAATAATAATTAATGAAAATCTCTTCAATGTCTGAGTACAAATTGGTAGAACACTTGGAAGAAATGACAGAGCTAGAAGAATACGGCGTCTGTGGTTCATCAAGCACTGTCAATGAGGGTCGAAATCACCCTGTAATCTGCAGAATCTGACGTTAAAACAGCTCTGTAAGTTCCCCAAATCAATGAAGGGTTGACGAGCTCCGAGTGTGGGTGCGTGTGGAAAGCCGCGTGTGAGGACATTCATAAGGATGAACAATAGAACTCTCGCTCTACTGTTTTATGTCTTAATTTGGCTATACGTAATAATGAAAGATCCTTCAGCTTGGGGTAATCTAGTTAGAGTTTTCAGATAAAAAAATTAAATTGTTTGTGTACAAGCTATTATAGCATCAACTGCTATTATTCAGCGCAGTTTGCTTTGCTCTATTTTAAATTGCCCATGACAAATAGAGCACAAATGCATAATCTGTCACTCCAGCCCTGGGAAATAGAGGATCAGGGTTACATCTCCCCTTTCCTTTACAATTTTATCTTTGATTTAGAAAACTTCCAGCATTCGCTAGATCTTTTGTCATAAAATATTGTAAGCACCAACACCCCCCCCTCCCCGCCCCCACCGCCGCTCTCATTTCTATTTCCTTTTGGTTCATGCTGGAGATTTCTGAAACACTTAAAAAAAAAAATCCTTAACCTGTGCTTTCTCTCGAAATCTACTGAAGCTATTTCTCTGCATGAAGTGAAACATGTGGTTTTTCTGCACTCATTTTAAGCCCTTGGGATAAATCACTGACATTTGTAACACACAAACATTATCTGCCTTAAAATGAACATACAACCCATGCTCCCTCTGGACCCTCTTAGCGGGAATGTTTCCTGTTTAAAATGGAAAGAGAGAAAGGAGGGATTCCAGGCCTTGGACGTTTAGGGTCCTGTTCTTTCCCTGGAGATTTCTCTCCTTTAAAACAGAACATTATAAAAGACAGGCACACCTTGTTGGTTTTTTTTTATTTATTTTTTTATTTTTGGAGAGACAACCCAGATCAAGTGGTGACGGGGCAGAAGCCACCCTGAATGTGCTGTGACAGCACAGGCTGTGTGCTTGTGGTGGGGGTGGGGCGGGAACAGTCATCTCCTCTCCCACACCTCACCCCTGCGACTCGTCCACTCTCATAGCAAGGGGCAGGCAGGCTTCCCCCGGGCAGATGGGAAAGAACTCAAGAGTTTTGGGGTTCCGTATCCCTTTCTCTGAGGGGAGGTTTTACGGCTGGGGGTTTGCTTACATGTGGCAGAAACCAAGTGAGGTAGCTGCTCTTTGTCAAGAAATGAAATCATGGAAACTGTCTTTTCCCGTAGAACTCATCAAAACAGTTATTGTTTTTAATTTTTCATAGAGAAGAAAAACAATGAGCTGGCCTATAAAAACACTGTTTAAGGTTCAAAGCGTGCTAGAGGAATTTTTCTTTCTTTGATGGGGGGGGGTGCTGCTGTTGTTTATAATAACTTTTTGCTCAAAACTGGGTATTTCTTACAGACTTTTGCCAGAACAACTTCTAAGTGCTGGTGAGAATTGTCTGTGTACCTCTGTGCACACGCAGGCTGACACAGACACAGCCACACACATGAAAAGAAAATAAAAAAGCCCTCCTCGTTACCTTGATAGCATAAAAAAAGGAGAAGAAAGAGCTGAAATTTTAGCTCTGTTGATCTTGAGTTTTCCTTTCTTGGTTTCTTTATTTGGGTGAAATTTAGTGTTTGTAGGAAAGCGCAAAAGCCGATCCATTCTGGGGCCTAAGAAATGTTATCAGAGTGACTGATGTTGCATGTTGTGAACCAACCCTGAGAGATTCAGGGGCATCCTCCTCCGGAGACTGATGAAAACAAGGACCCACATAGCGAATGTATCTCTACTTCATGACCCCTCATTTTTCAGGTGACCTCCTGAGTTTTATTTGGATGTGTTATTAGCTTTCATAAAAAACACTTTCAATTGAAAATTTCACTCTGGAACCATCTTTGCCTAAGGAAGGAAAAAGTCTATATTTGCTTTCTTTATAATAGAACTCTTTGGGGAAGTTATCCCGAAAATATCTATATTTTTATCTTTTTCTTTACTAACATTTTTTTTTTTTAAATTTTAATTTGAGAGAGGGCCTACAAGTGAGGGAGAGGGGCAGAGGGAGGGAGGGGGGAGAGAAAGAGGGAGGGAAAAGGGGAGGGAGGGAAAGAGAGAGAGGGAGAGAGAGAGAGAGAGAGAGAGAGAGAGAGAGAGAGAGAATCTCAAGCAGGCTCCACGCTCAGTGCAGACTCAGAGCCTGTTGACAGGCTCGATCCCACGACCCTGGGATCATGACCTGAGCTGAAATCAAGAATCAGATGCTCAACCGACCGAGTCACCCAGGCGCCCTGAAAATATCTATATTTTTTAAATGTCAATGATTTTTTTCCACATTTTTCACTGTTCACTTTTTTTCCTATTTTATTCTTGATTAGGCTCATTTCTTTTTTTTAAATTTTTTTTTACTGTTTTTATTTATTTTTGAGACAGAGAGAGACAGAGCGTGAGCAGGGGAGGGTCAGAGAGAGAGGGAGACACAGAATCCGAAGCAGGCTCCAGGCTCCAAGCTGTCAGCACAGAGCCCGACGTGGGGCTCGAGCTCACGGACCGTGAGATCATGACCTGAGCCGAAGTCGGACGCTTAACCAACTGAGCCACCCAGGCGCCCCTAGGCTCATTTCTGGAGGCCAAAAGAGTCAGCTTTTTCCTGGAGGAATCACAGGAAGTAGCTCAGTTATACATTTTCCAATCCCACAGATGCAGATGCTAACCTTTAAGCCGAAACATCGCAATGCTGTATGGTGTTGATACGGGAAGAAAGAGTAACGATCCCTTACTTTACATGAGGTTTGTCTGTTTTTGCCATCTCACTATGTTACTATTCTTCATTAAGGAAAACAGGGGCTGAAAACCAGAGGCTGAGCAAGTCAGAGAGCCAGCCCCTGGGTACCAACAGTCTTCACTCTACGGAAAGACATAAGGCATGCTCCAATATTTGCTAAGACAATCCTGTGTGGGGAAAGGGCTCAGTATGGGATAAATCAAGTCACTGGCAAAACCTCATAACTAGGAATGGCGTGGCTATATTTCCTGGAATAGATGAAGGGACATGAGCAATTTTGAGCCCTCCCATCTGCCCCTGCTCTCCCTACTCCTCCCTTTCTCAACTGCAAAGAAAATCTCTTTTTTCTGCACTCACCCCAGTAGGTCATTCTCACCTTACATGGGTGAAAGACTTGTTATATACTGGACTAGAGCACAAGCATCTTGAAGGAACTGAGTCTCGTATATCTGGTGATCTCCCTCTGAGCTGGGCACATGGCTTTATGTATCTAGGCTCATAAATAAATGTACGTTGAATTTGTTAAGGAGAGTTTAAAGAGAAAACCCACAAACAAGCACGATAACCGTACAGGGTCAGAGGTGTATGTAAGGTGTGGAAATAAGTCAGTGGGTAGAAAAATAAAAGGAAGTGATGGACTCTCATTGACAGCCAGAGTTTGGCAATGGTTGAGATACGACTGGTCTCTATTTTTTCCGGTTTTATTGAGAAATAATCGACATACATCACTGTACAAGTTTAAGATGCACAGCCTGATGGTTTGATTTACAAATATGTGAAGTTATTACCACAAGTTTTAGCTAACATCCATCTTCTCATATTGCTATGATAAAAAGAAAAGAAAGAAGAAAAGAAAAAAGGGAAAAAATTCTCCTTGTGATAAGAACTCTTAGGATTTACACTCTTAACAGCTTTCCTATATACCATATGGCAGTGTTAGCTACAGTCATCATGCTGTGCATTACATGTGTATTACATGGTCTCTAATTTTTAAAGGAGGAAGGAGGGAGGGAGAAAAAGCTGGTGGGCTGGAAAAAAGTGTTGGATTGGGTCCAACATGGAATAGCTATAAACTTTATCAGGGCATGGGTTAGTGTATTTGTCTTGTTTTCCAAGAACAAGAGTATACTCTGTTGTCTTGTATCATACTTGAAACATAGTATGTGCTTAATAAACCTTGGGCTCACATTTAATTGCCTTGACTCACCAGTGAGGTCAATATGATCAACTAGTACAGGTTAAGTGTATTTATTCAAAAATCTTTCATGGATTGTTTTTATTATTATCCAGCAAGGAGATTTTCTTTGTTTTTGTTATAAACACAATAATCTAAGAACACTGCCATGTGTACATTTAAAAATACAGTATATAGGGTCCCAAAGGCCTTAGGAGGGTAATGTCAAAGGTGAAAATCAGGTGTAATCACCACAGTTTCAAGTACCTGGCCTTGAGGATTGATGAACATGAACCAGAGGTACAGGGGATGTCCAGGCCCCATCTGTCACAGTACTTCCCAACCTTTTCTTGACTGGAACACACATGATGGATGACTTTCATATAAGCCACCGGAGCCCAAGAGAGGCAGAAGCTAGGCTTATGCAAACTTCCTTACCACCTGTGGGAACACAACGCCCTTCCCTCCCACTCAAGAAAGAACAAGGGGATTCAAGAACAATGGGAGCAACATTATGAAAGGAGAAAACTCAAATCTGTTATAATTTATTAAAATAAGTTATTTGCAACCTTCAGTTCAAGTATCAGTAACAAATCCTTGCAATACAGAGCCGATCATAATTCACCTACGTGACTCAATGCTGAGCTCAAGAACCATCACTGTCTCTCATCTGATGAGCTTCTTTTAGGAGAAGAAAGGACAGGTGAAGTTGAAGAAGGACAGGGGAGAAACAACTCAGATTGAGACCCACTGGTGACTCGAAGAGAGTTTGCTTTGAGAAGGGATAAGTTCAGCAGGCACAAAAAGTGTGAAAGTCATAAAGAAATTATGAGAAAAGGTGAATACGTCCATCTTAGGCATCAGCATCACCTTTCTCACTTGAGGAAAAACTTCCAAAAGGCAGATTCTTGTTCCTCTTATTTTCTGTAAAATACCATTGTGCTATTAGCAGCCAACACAAAGACAATTTCTTAACTTGCAAGGTAGCCTTTATGGATTTCCTTTTTTGGCAATAATGGACTGTGACCAAATTTGGGGTTCAGATGGGAGGAAGCAACATGATGTAAAACTCCCGGTGCTAAGAGAGGTACTTGTACCCCTTAGCAGAAAGCTGACATCTGGCAAAGCCATACTACTCTGAAGCATGCCACACATGGATTATTTAGCGGCTGATCTGATGCCGATGCTTTGTTCTGCAGTTCTTCTACAAATATGGCAAAGCTAAAAGAAGATCAGCACAAACTAATACATTTGTAGGCGCTTGAGCTGCCCGTGTTATGTAGACAGAGATGCTTTTAGTCTGTGTTTGGAATTCCTTCGGTGTCAGGTTTCCAGTTACCAGGACTTCACCCTTCATTCAGGCATGAATGTGGTTGGCCAGGATTAGCAGAGCCCTCTGCAAGGTATATTACATGGCTTTGATTTTTGCAGATTTTGCAGAATCATAAAATATCATGATCATTTGATGGCTTGTGTTATAGAAATGATTTTGGGAAAAAAAAATCTCCCTTTCATCACTCACATTTCCCATTGCGATATGAAGAGAGGGCTCTTACTCTTTGTTAAGAACTAGAGTGGGAAGAGATTGATCAGTAGATGTTTTTGGCCCTTGTTGACACCAAGGAAATGTTTGGAAAGAAAATGAAGGTAGAATGATAATGACTCAGTGCTCGGAAGACATTTCTACAACACTTTAAGACAGTAACTTCGATCGCCTGCATTTAATTCCTTTTTGAGTGTTTTTCAGCAATGGCCCCCCAAACACGAATTTAGTTATTAACAAATCACATGTGCCAGCCACAAAGATGGGATCTGATGTAACCCTTTAGCAGATATTATCTGGAGAAGGGTCCCTACCAATGTTTCATCATATCAGATGGTGGGAGGTATTCCCGAAAAATGGTCCCGCCAAACTAATGTCCTTTATGAGGGTGTGTGAGGCTTCTGGTGGGTGCAGAGGACAATTAGGAGGGGCTGCATGAAAGCGTATAAGGAGAAGGAATCCCATGGAAAACTAGAACTTGTGAGTGGCCGCAAACAAAGTCATGAACTCCATCTGAACGATAGCTGCCTACAATTACCCTGTGGTGTTTTTAGCCACAGAAGAGGTTTCTTTAAAGAGAATGACAACCAAAGGAACAAATCATCATAACTTGTTAGGCCACTAAAATCATCTCTCTCTCTTTCTATTGTAACAGCGGTCTCAGAATTTCAATGCCTAAACACCGAGGATTTCATCCAATTGTCACGCAAGAGACAACGGTTCAATTTCAAGGTCAGACTGAGAGGGCCGACAGGTTCAACAGTGTAGGGTCCTGAATTCTAAAGACAATTTCTCCTGCCCCTTAGGAGAAGCACTACATAGTTTCTTGTCCAAGGTTACTGCCTGGAGACAGGACATTCTAGGAGAAAAACACGTCGTTCGTGAGAGCTGCTTTTTCTTGATCAATTTAGATTATATGTATTTTTAGAGTCATACATACAATTTTTGGATAAGATACTCATGTATCTTATCCAAAGATATTCAGATATTTAGATATTCATGTCACTGCCACATCTTTACCTGCCCCTGTTCCTCTGCCATTAAGGTCTAAAGCTTGGGCAATAAGGAGATTTGGGTATAAACTACCTTCAGTCTTAGATCATCAGAATCCCTCTTCAGGAAGGGTACTTAAATACTTCCGTGATCGTGTTGTGTGTGTTTGGGTCAGGAAGAGCTTCTCTATCATTTCACTGAGACCCGAGAGAATCCTGCCACCACAGTTCTCCTATTCTTCAATTTAGAAGCAGAAATATAAGCGCTGAGAGGAGCTACCACCCTTCATGAGCTCAGGAATAGCTTCAGAAGAAGCCTCATTTAGAACTTCAGAGATATGAAACCCATGAATCACTTTCCCGAGGGCCTACAGCAGGTCATTTTCTCCCCATTAATGCTTGTTCCTTACAGCAACTCTACAAGGTAGGTACTATTATTGTTTCTGGTTTGCAGATGAGGAAACTAAAGAACAGAGAGGTTAAGTAACTTGACGGAAGTCATACAGGAAGTAGCAGGGTCTAGATTCAAGCCCAGGCAGACCGACCTAGAGGCAACATGCTTAACCACTAACCTAGACCATTCACCCTCTAATCTTTCTTTCTTCTCACTGTTCACGATGTGCCCAGTCAAGGCAGGTAAGAAGGAATTCACAGATATTTTGCTGACATGGCTGGGGAACAGTGGGTGAGTGAGAAGTCGTTCAGAGCGGAGAGGCTGTTTGGAACCTGGTCGTGGAGGGGACCAGAATACCAGGGGTGGTGTGGGGAGCATTAGGACTGTGATTTTCATTCAGGGAGTGATGTGAATTACCTGTGGGATGGATGGGATGCCTCCACTTGGAGGTTCCTTAGGCAGCTCAAATCTTACAGGTACAAAATTAAACCATTACCTTCCCCCCAAATCTGTTGCTCCTCCTGTGGTCCCTTTGGAGAATGATATGATCGACACAGCAACATCAGAAATGGTATAGGTCCTCCTCTCTGTCCTGCCCACTCCAGCCAGACATCGGGTTCTAGAAAATGCTCTTTTGAGTATTCTTGGCTGTCCGTCCTCACTGGTCAGCCTTGCTTTAAAAGCTCACACCGCCTTTTCAGCTAGGCTAGCAATCGTATATTAGGACTAGCGGACGGGCAGGCAAAGCTATGGGCCAGCTTCACAAAAGAGCAGTTCAACACTGTAAAGCCAGGAGAATGTGAATCCAAAGGACAGTTGGATTTTGTAACCAACTCTGAAGCAATTTTGATCGTATTGTACTTACTCTCACATGAAAACATGGCACCGTTTGTAAAGACAGGTGAATTCAGTTTTCTTCTGGGGACTGTGTGCGCGTTTACATTTTTTGGATGTGATACTCTCAAATTGAAATCCTGACAACTACCAAGAAGTTTTCGCTTGTACCTGAATATAAGGTCTGCTGTCAGCCTTTTTATTTTTTTCCTCTCAAGATCAAGTAATCTCTTCTCCCAAAGTTATAAGACTAAGTGAGGCTTATATAACATATTTCATAAACCTCTGCGTTCACTTTCTGCCTTAAGAAATGAGCATATTAGGGATGCCTGGGTGGCTCAGTTGGTTGGGTGTCCAGCTTAGGCTCAGGTCATGATCTCGTGGTCTGTGGGTTCGAGCCCAGCATCGGGTCCTGTGCTGACAGCTCAGAGCCTGGAACCTGCTTCAGATTCTGTGTCTCTCTCTCTCTCTCTGTTCCACCCCCTTCCCCATGCCCTGTGTGTGTGTGTCTCTCTCTCTCAAAAAATAAATAAAATTAAAACAAATAAAAAAGAAAGAAATGAGCATGTGCGTGTTAGCATTTAATTTATAAGGTAGTTGAGGAGACAAATGGACCAGGGACCATATAGAAATGAGGAGAGCTGGGTTCACTCTTGGGTAGGAAGAATTTGACATCAGCACCTCCACATAATGCCTTGATTCCATCTCCATACATGTTTCCTGTGAAAAGGGTTTTCCTCATCCTTCTCTCAACAGTGACATGAGCTTCTTGGTCCCACCCTCCACCGTGGGACCAAGGGCACACTGAAGGAGGTACAGCCTGGCCCCAGAGCTCCATTCAGGGGGAGTTTGGATTTTGGAAATGGACCCAGTCACCATCGGCTTGGGTACATTTTGGAAATTTCTGGTATAACAGTCTTCCTGATGCCCCGCACCAAGGCAATGGGCCCATTCTCCAGTTTCCACCAGATAATAGATGGGACGTGCTTTTGGCCTCTCCATAGTAAATGTGATGTGGAGTTGAAGCGCCTCAGGACAATTTTCACCAAAGTCCAGAGGGTTGTTCGGGGCCTTCATCTCCTGTCTGTGCTAAGCAGGTTCCAAAGCCCCAGGCTGGGCCTGGTGGGCACGCAGGCATCTCGGCTCTTGGCCCCACTCGGCCTGCCGGTCTGGAATCTAGCTCGTTATTTGGCAGAGAGCTTTGGAGATAGCACCAGCATGACGGGTTCTATATAATATCACATTCTATTCAGCTTTCATTTTTGCAGATGAAATGGATTTATAGCACAAAGGTTACTGAACTGTATTGTCAACATGATTTTCAACAAATAATAAAAGTTATTAGGAGAGTCTTAGGTGCCGGCGACTCGTGCGGAGCTCGCCCATCTGGCCTTGGTCTCCTCCTCCTCTGATTGTTATGTGGCTGGTAAAGACTGGTTATTAGTGTCATTACAAACCTTTTACTTCCAAATTCTCTTTTTATTGAAACCAGAGCATTCTTTGTTATTCCTCTCTCTGCCTTAGGATGGCCCGACTGTCAACCCGGCTTCTTTGGGTTCCATGCTTGCCTTTGATGCTGGTAAAATTGGGCAGCTAGCAAATCAAGGCTTATCATAACTCCACCTGATTGGGGCTATGAAATGACTCTGCTCTCATCATCATTCCGCCTTCATCATCATCATCATCATCATCTTCTTTTTGGTCTCCAGTGTTCTTGTATAGTTATTGTCCTGAGCCTTTACACAAGCCCCCTCCCGTGCTCCCGCCTCCACTCCTTTTAGCGAAAGGACTTGGGTCCAGAGCCATTGATGAGTGCTTTTAAAAAAGACAGAGCAAGACAAGCTTTTACCGTGAGTGAGCGCCTTCAGATGTTATTTCATCCTACATTTGTTCTCTAACTCCCTGATTTATTGATTTATTCCTCGAGCAATTCGAAGAAAACTGTAAATTCGCCCTGGCTTCTATTTCTCTGCGTGCTGCCTTGCTCTCAGCCACATTTGGTGACAGCACATATGCCAAAAGCAGTGATTCCCGCCTGTTTTATCGCATGCATTCTATTATCAGCACGGTGGCAACCTGATTTCTTAAAATCAGTCACGGAGCCGAAGCTTTAATAATTTAAATAAAAGCTTACCATAGAAAAGCAAATATTTACATATTTGAGTCGTCTAATTGAAAGAAATCAATTAAAAGCAAATGCCGAAGTCATTTAAAACTAAAGAGCCATTACCAAATAAACTGTTATTTACCGTTTGCCCCCACGCCGGCTTGTTTGCAAACTTCAGGAGACTTGGGAATCCAGGCTCTCCCTTTGCTGTTGTGGACCTGACGTGCTGGGCCTACCAGCCTTTTCGGAACTAGATCTCATGCGTCTGTGCGGGTGGGAGGCACTCTCAGGATGTGCTCTAGTGGGGAGAGCGTGGGGCTCAGAGACAGAGGTTGGGCTTGGACTGAGCAAGGCACCGCAGGGAAATACGAACCAGGTAACTTGACTTTTCCTGAACCTCACTTGAGCTCCTAAGTGAAGTGGGGATAGCATGACGGCCTTTCCCGCCCCCCCCCCCCCCCCCCTTGCAGGAACCGGGTAAGAAAGAACACACAGACCAATCACACTGAGATACTCAATACTCCTTGAATTTGAAGTCACACTCGGTCAGTTTTAAAAGAAATAAAGCTGCGTCTTCCATATGGAGTTTAAAGGGACTCCAAAGACCTAGAATGAGCAAGTAAACAAATTCATAAGCAAATCTGAAATTTATGACTGAGCGCTAACGGACCCTGTGCATCCTATTCTATGGAAGTATGTGTCGACATAGGAAATCCTCTAACAGAGATTGCAACTTATATATAGGCCTATAGAATGAACACAAACACACACACACACACACACCCCACATATATTCATATATGGTCACTATATATGTTCATGTTCTTGTACAGCGTATCCATCTATCTATCTCCGGTGAGAGAAAGAGAAAGAAAGAGTCTCATGTGATATTTTTTAAACATTTCCGCTAGTTGCTAACATTTGAACATTGAGGGCTTTCACATAAAAATTCATCTTTCCTGTTTTTCTTTAAACCTGGGCCTTGCCTTCCTTTAAGGCTATACTCAGTGGGAGCCACCCCCAGAGGCAGGGTTTAGTCCTCCCCAGAATCCCCTCCTGCTTTGCTTCTGTCCTTGAACGCTCCCACCTGCCCTAGCTGTTAGGGCTGTAGCCCCTGCCCTGTGGGAATACATCCCCCCTCCCCATACCCCCCACCCCCGGGGTCTGCATGGCCACATTCAGGTGACGGCGTCCACTTTAGAGGTGCATGTTATCCAAATTCCCCGCTTTAAGGAGCATCCGTGTTCTGGGAAGCACACTGAAATTTCTATTACCATACCTGGTCCACCTGTAAATCTTGAAAAGGAAATTCTCTGTCAAGACCTCTGTGCAAGAGAGAGCTGCAGTGTGGAGAAGAGACCCCGGGTAGGAACTACAGAGACTGGCTCATATCCCACGGGGTCTCAGACAAGTCATTTTACTTTCCGAGACCTTATCTTCAACTCTGTAAAATGAAGAGGTGGCCCCCAGTGAGTCACCGGGGGTTGCAATTTCAGGACCCTTCCAGGAAACCACACAGGCTCCAGTCCAAATTGACCTTAGGTCACATTGCTGCATTTCAGCCTGACCTCTGCCTGTGACCCTGGCTAGAGCCAGGTCACTTATCTGTGCCTTGGTTTCTCCATCTGTAAAGTAATATGTGCTTTTCTTCTCACAGGAGAGCGTTCAATGATATGAGTGAAAGCATACTGGAGGAAAGTTGGGGTAAAAAGAATCTAAGATCTTATATTACTCTGGGGTCTCAAAGGTTGCAGTTATGAAGGGAAGCCTGCTTTGCCTAATGGGGTTTCTGGATCGGAATTTGCGCTCCCCACGAGAGGCATTATGCGGATATTGTCCTGGCCAACAAGGCAATACTGTGCGAACTCTTGGCAGAGGAATACCAGACCTCAGGTAAAGAAAGGGGAGGTGCGTGCCCCTTCTGAAAACTTGGACTCTAACTTACCTCCTTGATCCACGCATTTTATGAGGAAAGTCTGTAGTTAACTGTTATCAGGTGGTTGGGCAAGTTGATGAGGTGTGAACTAGCCCTTTAATTGTTTTGTTTACAACATACTTATCCCTCCCTAACATCTCATTGGGGAATTCTAACTTAGTTGATTAAGTTAAGCGAGGTTTAGTGAACTACATTTTGGTAAAACCAGAAGCTGAAAAATACCTGCTGGATTTTAGCAATTTTACAGTCACTTGTAAGTAAGCATGGAACCCACTCAGTGGAGGTTAAAAAAAAAAAAAAGTAGCAGCAGTAGCAGCAACAACAGCAATGGATTAAATTGTTAATTACCTTTACCACCACCATTTAAGATATAATAACCTGGAAAATCAAGATGGTGGAAAATAACGAAATTTAAATCCATTTGTTCCTCTTTGCGTACTATTTCTGGTAGAAAGACATGGCTTCAGGGGAAAATTTCATTTGTTCAGGGATAGGCACTCAGAATCGCTTTTAGGACCCAAACGCTTACTTAAAAACGAATCCTCTTATCTTTCTTCTGTAGTTCTATATCTGGACAGACGAAACTCCGAATGTTAACCTAGCCCAGAGGGCCATCTTACGTGTCGGTAGGTAACAGTGCTACACGAACCCCCAAATATCAAGCACCTCTGGAAAGGTATGAGCCTCAATGTCTATCCTCTAGGATTGTACCAACCAGCCGAGCGGACAAAGAAACAGATGAAAGACAAGACAGGGCACATATGCTCAATGCTGAGGAAGTGCCATGCGACGCCCGCCATAGCGGAGGCTTCTGATGAGTGGTTGCGTTGAAGGAATCTTGAAGGAGAGCTGGGTATGAGCAACAGAGAGAAGGGGACGGTGAGAGATGATGACCCTTTCTGATGACAGGATGCAGCTGAAAACTTGCAGGATACCGGGTAGAAACTTTCAGAGGCCAAGAACGTGCTCTTGTTTTTAAGCGTCAAGTCTTACGTGTCCCAGCTATCATTTCTTCCTGATCCCTTATTTCTGAATCAGATGCCAATTGTAAACTTCTTGAGCACTGTCGGTAATGTTAGCGAAGTAAGTCATGATTGATTTAAGTTTCTATGGTAAGATTACATAAGATCACAGAAAATCTTTAACATAGCTCAGACTTTACGCTTGTATAGGAAGAGTTCTGCCTCTATGGAATTTATTTGTCTGCCAATAAACTGTGAGCTTCATAGTTGTAAGTACTATTACTGAGTTCATTGTTGACCTCCAGTGCCTGGCACATGGTAAACACTCACCGCAATATTTAGTAAACGAATGCTCTCTGGCAATTCCTGGTGTGGAAAAAAGAGTCCTCTTTTCTTTAAACTGAGTGAGACTTACACCTGCCGACTGAGGAAAAAACATGCCCGTTTGAGTTTCAGCCTTGTATCTTTCCCAGCCAGCAGCTGGCATCTTGCTCGTTGCCTGGTGGCCAAGCACTTGTCTTGAGACCAGCTCCCGTAAATGGGTTTCTGTCATGCTGGTGGCTCAGCTTCCCTACGGTAAACAAGAGCACTGCTTCTGGAGTCAAAACTTCTGGGTTCAAGCTCTGCTCGACCACTGGCTTTGAGTGGGAAATGTCACTCATGTTCACTTTCTTTGCTGGAAAGTGGGGATTATAACGCCAGGCTCATAGGATTGTTGGGGGAAGATCAAACTAGAGACAAGTGCAAAAGCCTGGTGTAACTGACAAAGCCCTACTCAGTTGTAAGGTATCATTAGAGT
This sequence comes from Neofelis nebulosa, assembly GCF_028018385.1. NCBI lineage: Eukaryota > Metazoa > Chordata > Mammalia > Carnivora > Felidae > Neofelis > Neofelis nebulosa. The sequence continues at coordinate 30,576,649 of NC_080783.1, forward strand.
TGGTATTACCTCCTCTCTCTCTCCAGGCCTGAGGTTCTGCCCTACCCATTAAAATCCTTCAAGGAACGAGGTCCTGAATCTTAATGGCCACGGCTGGGTGTCTTCATCTGCTGCTGATTTCCTAATAACAGCAGAACCGTTGTCTTTGGTCTTTTACCATCTTTCAGGCTGTGCTCCTTTCTATCTTGAATTTTTGTCGAAATTCGTTAGACTTCTCTGTCTCTTCTGGCTTCAGTCGCCAGCCCTCTTCCCTTATCTCCTCTGTTGGGGCCTCTCCTGATCTCTTCTACCTCCGGAGATGTCTGTGTTCAGGTCTCAGCTAACTTCGAGCTGAGCAGCCCTGACCAGCAATACAGATTCTGCTCTGAGCATCAAGAGATGAAGTGGCCGGGGAGTTAGGTGCTTATGGTTCTGGGTTTTCACTCAGTGGAAATGTGGCTGTAGGAAAATTGCTTATCCTCTAAATATAGCCTCAGTTTCCTCATGTGTAAAATTGGAATAGCAAGGGTTACCTGCCTCACTGACTAGTTGGGGGTTAAATTAGAATGTCTGTAAAGCACTTAGCATAGTACCTGGGCACGGAAAACAATTGATAAATGTTGGCTGTTGTTATTTTTCTCTCTGCTCCAACTTCTTATTGCTTATTCCCGATTCCATAATGTCTTGCATGCTTTTCTCCGTCTTCCAAATCCTCAAATATGTCCAGAGGCCTTTTTCGTCTCTAAAAATCTGCTTCCTCCAGATGGAAATGAGGCAAGTTATCACCACTTTCCCAAAACTTATGGACTATGCTCATTTAAAGAAAGATACAAAATACACTGAAATATATACTCTCCAAACAGTTGTTCTTTTTTGTGTAGTCCTGGTTATATCCTTTATGTCTAATTGCTAACTTATTAGTGAGTCCACATTGATGCCGCCTCTTGGGAAACTGCTGGAGGACTTGGACTGGGGGCTGTACACATCTCTGAGAAAGACAAACACAACAGCATGTGCAAGCTATAAAGTGAGTTGTAGACACATGCACCCAAACCCAAAGGAAGTTGGGCAGCAGCCAAAAGACCATCAAGCATGGTCTTGAAAGAGACATAATATCCTCCCTCTCTCTCGTCTTTTTCTTTAATATCAGACTATCTGGATGGATGAAACACTGGATTATATTTACTTGAGGAGTCATTCCTGAAGCCTGTGGGTTAGAGGACAATGAGATCCAGAAGCAGAAAATGGTTTGGTGCATTGGTCTGATGGATAATTTTTTAAGGGGTTAGCCCTCCTACTTTTTATGAGTGTGTAACAAGAGCTTCTACTTTTCTCTTTCATCCTTGATTCTACCTTTCCTTCTTCCCTTGTCGCCTGAGTTGGGACAGTGCAAAGGTGCTATTTTTCCTGCCAACTGTCTGTCCCTTCTTATCCTGGTGATAGTATTCTGTTCTTTCGGGAATTGTCCCATGCCCACTCCCAGTCCATGTGGTTCAGGTGGAGACACTCTACCCATGACTCCAGAGGTGGCATGTAACTTAGGCTTGCCCATCGGAACAGTCCACCCCATTATTAACAGTGATAGTATAACAGAGATTATTAACAGTGATAATCTATGGTTAAATACATAACCTGATCTCAGCAACCTGGGACATGGCGCTAACACAGAAGAAAGCAGAGTCAAGAGATGGGGAGAAGGACACCAGCTACTGATGGCAGCCTGAGTTCCCAGGTAGCTGCACCTGAAACCAAGTCCACCTTTGGACTTTTTTGGTTATATTTGCCAGTAGATTTTTGTTCCATATTGAATATAGAGAAGTATCTGAATACTTGATATAGAGGGAGACCAATGACTAATAATGTTTAACTAATAATGTTATTTGTGTGTGGTGGAGAGTACCTAATGGTATAAACACAAGTTCTACAGGATAGCATACTTAGGAAGGGCAGATGGCCATTCACTTTAGAAACCACCTGGGGAGGGAAAAGCTTCCTTGTAGCTCATGTTGCCTCAGTCTGGCACAGTTCCCAACATCTCCAGAGTGGAGAAGGTGAAAAGTAAAAGGTCTAGAATAATTCCCTCTTTAAAATAAAGAGGGTGTTAGGTACGGAAAGAGAAAAGATATGCAGTGTGGGAAGGTGCCTGATGAGTTTCTGGTCATGGTCAAACTTCCTCTAGGCTTCGATGCCTGCGACTAACTCCATGTGCAATTAGGTTAGTCTATTTCTGAGAAAGTGAATAATCCCAAACTCTCGTCCTCTACCAATTATCCAGTAGGTGACAACAGTGACAGTGTGCAAATAATTAGCAATTAGTTGTATAAATCTAACACACACCAGGAAAATTCCTGCCTGCTCAGACCCAAGGGGGTAAATAAAAAGGGAGATACCCAAACGACTTCCCCATTGTCTCCTTTTTGACCTGCTCCTCTTCCTTCCAGCCACAGAAACACAGTTTTTATTAGTTCCTCATCTCTGTCCATGTCTCTGTGCACATACACCATGGGAGAGAGAACTGAATCTGGAGTTGCTTTGGAAAAGGAGGTTTGGAGACTGTGGCGAGATTGTAATCTTACCCTATGGCATATTGGTCTTATGAAAAGACTAATAAGACTCACGCCATTCATTTGATTGGCAAACAGACTATTCCAGTGCCTGAGGATATGTAAACCTGCTTTTCAGGAGTAGCATGAGACAGCCAGACTAGCTTGGGTCCACTCCTGGGCCTTGGAAATCGTGGTAGGTAGGAGCCAGGCATCCCAGGCATCTCCATCTCTGAGAGTTGGAGTTTGCTAGGGACAAGCAAGGGAAGAACTCCGGAGAGCTTGAGCTCTGCCATAACCTGACAGTAAAGCCCAGATAAAAATGGGCCTCTCTTTTCACTCCGCCCCCCCACCGACACATTTACCGAGATATAATTTACATACAAGAAATGTGACCACTTAAGCGTTCAGTTCCATGAGGCTTTACAAATGTACACATCTGAACCACCATCAGAACCAAGGATATGTGTGGCTCTTTATTTTACTTTGCTCAACTGCTCCTTTTTCTTTACCAACTCTTAAACTGAGCAGTCCGCAATTCCACAGAAGACAGAAAGAAAATCCCACACTTGAAAAATTCATTACTTGTCTGGAAAAACTCCAATCACTCATGTCTGATAAAAATTGCTGAATGTATTAAAATAAAATCAAGGTCTGGATGGGTAACAAAAATGAGAAATTTGAGTTTTGAAAAGAATTCTCTGGGATAGATAAGCCATTCAAAACCGAAACTTGGAAAAACGTGCCATGTCATCTCAATCACAATTATTCTGTTGCTTTAGCAGAAAACTTTCACTTAATGACAAAAACACAAATTACTGAAAAAGAATTGGCTTTCAGTGAAAGAATTCTCCTGACTCAATTAGAAAGCCCACAAAATTTAATACAAGGGGAGATTTCCACTTAAACTCAATATGGTTGAAAATGGAGAACCGTCCTTCCTGACACCTTCACGGTCAAGTATCTGGAATGTTCCCCCTAAGCTGCAAATTCTTTCTTGTGTTTTTGCCTTCCCTTTTTTTTTCCTGCCTTAAAATTTAGTTGAATGACTACTATATGCCAGGTACTATGTAGTGCTGATACATTGGTGACAAGGCAGGACCCTGCCCATAAGGAGCCTGTGGCCTTTGCTTTCTGTATGCTTTTTTTTTTTATATGAAATTTATTGTCAAATTGGTTTCCATACAATACCCAGTGCTCATCCCAACAGGTGCCCTCCTCAATGCCCATCACCCACTTTCCCCTCCCTCACACCCCCCATCAACCCTCAGTTTATTCTCAGTTTTTAAGAGTCTCTCATGGTTTGCCTCCTTCCCTCTCTGTAACTTTTTTTCCCCTTCCCCTCCCCCATGGTCTTCTGTTAAGTTTCTCAGGATCCACGTAAGAGTGAAAATATATGGTATGTGTCTTTCTTTGTATGACTTATTTCACTTAGCATAACACTATCTAATTCCATCCACGTTGCTACAAAGGGCCAGATTACATTCTTTCTCATTGCCAAGTAGTATTCCATTGTATATATAAACCACAACTTCTTTATCCATTCATCAGTTGATGGACATTTAGGTTCTTTCCATACTTTGGCTATTGTTGAAAGTGCTGCTATAAACATTGGGGTACAAGTGCCCCTATGCATCAGCACTCCTGTATCCCTTGGGTAAATTCCTAGCAGGGCTCTTGCTGGGCCATAGGGTAGATCTATTTTTAATTTTTTGAGGAACCTCCACACTGTTTTCCAGAGTGGCTGCACCAGTTTACATTCCCACCAACAGTGCAAGAGGGTTCCTGTTTCTCCACATCCTCTCCAGCATCTATAGTCTCCTGATTTGTTCATTTTAGCTACTCTGACTGGTTTTGATTTGTATTTCCCTGATGAGGAGTGACGTTGAGCATCTTTTCATGTGCCTGTTTGCCATCTGGATGTCTTCTTTAGAGAAGTGTCTATCCATGTCTTCTGCCCATTTCTTCACTGGATTATTTGTTTTTCAGGTGTGGAGTTTGATGAGTTATTTATAGATTTTGGATACTAGTCCTTTGTCCGATATGTTATTTGCAAATATCTTTTCCCATTCCATCGGTTGCCTTTTAGTTTTGTTGTTTCCTTTGCAGCGCAGAAGCTTTTTATCTTGATGAGTTCCTAATAGTTCATTTTTGCTTTTAATTCCCTTGCCTTTGGAGATATGTCAAGTAAGAAACTGCTGTGGCTGAGGTCAGGGAGGTTTTTTTCCTGCTTTCTCCTCTAGGGTTTTGATGGTTTCATAGTGTTGGAAGTTCTAGCATCAGCAATCAGACAACAAAAGGAAATCAAAGGCATCAAAATTGGCAAAGATGAAGTCAAGCTTTCACTTTTTGCAGATGACATGATATTATACATGGAAAATCCGATAGACTCCACCAAAAGTCTGCTAGAACTGATACACGAATTCAGCAAAGTCGCAGGATACAAAATCAATGTACAGAAATCAGTTGCATTCTCATACACTAATAATGAAGCAACAGAAAGACAAATATAGAAACTGATCCCATTCACAATGGCACCAAGAATCATAAAATACCTAGGAATAAACCTAACCAAAGATGCTTTCTGTATCTTAAATCCACTCCCATGTTCAGCCCACTTCTGGTCAGTCTGTTGCTCTTTGCAAAGCATGGCTAGACATGGGAAACTGGGAAAAGAGGGGCAGAGAAAGGGAAAAGAAAATATAGCATCATAACTATTTTCCATGTGGTGAAGACTAGGAATTCTATTTATTTTCCCACCATTTGTCATGGGTAGGGGTTCATGGTAGAAACAGATTCTAAAAATCCAAATAAATGAAAAGCAAAAAACCCCCAAGACTAACCCAGTACCTGAGCATTTGCTTAAAACACAGAACTCTCTCTCAGCAGCTCTATCTACTTTAGGGGAAGAGAGAGGTTAAAGTCAATGCCAATACAACGAGGTACCAGAAGCTTCCAATGATTGCTGCATTTCTTACATGTCAGAAATTTGGAGAAGAAAATATACTGTTTCTGATGGCTGTGGTATTACTATTCAGAACATTGGACTAGTGGTTTAGATATATAGTATATAGATAGCATGATAGTCATCATCAAATCTAAATCTGGTTATATTCTAGCGCTGATGGTGAAAACTTTTCTGTTAATAGCTTGTTCATGGAAACACCAAGAAGTAAAACCAATCTAGACCACAAATATAATTGTGGTTTATAAAAAAAAATGAAACACTTGGTAAGAACAGACATTTACTTCTTGACCAGTGACTTCTGTGATCTTTCAAGATGCAATGACTCATTCAGAAACCACCACTGGTTCCGTGAGACCTGTGATTTCTATATTAGCATCTTAGACTAGACTCCACAGGGCACTTGATCGTAATATAGGTCTTCTGGTCAACTGTGGTTATGATTGTGGCTCCTGAGACACACCAATGTAAGATTTTCTTCTTGAGACCAAAGGATGTATTGCTGTAGAAGCTCACTGTGGTTGGCTTCTTGGAAGAAAGGTTGAAGAAAAATATAATATAGCTTGTTATCAGAAATTTGAAATAGATGAAGGGCACATCCTTATAACTGCTACTATATTTGGTTCTTTCTTAGGATTTCCATTTCTCTGATTACATTTCCCATCTGTTCTTCTGTGTGGTCTACTTTATCCACTAGAGCTCTTAGCATATTAATCATAATTGTTTTAAATTCTGAGTCTGATAATTCTAACATCCTTGCCTGGGCAGGTTCTGTTTGCTCTATCTCTTCAAATTATGATTTTTTGTTTTGTTTTCTGTCTTTTTTTTTTTTTCCCTTTTAGTATGCCTTGTAGTTTTTTCCTGCTAGCCAGACATGATGGAGTGGGTAAAAGGAATGTGGTGGTGAGATGTGTGTGTGAGGGAACATTCTATAGTCCTGTGATAAGGTCTTCTTAATCTTTTAGTGAGCCTATGCTTCTGGCCTGTGAACTTCATAAGTGTTTCTCAGTTTTTTCTCCCTTCTTAGTTGGAACAGGATGGACAGAGTGGCTTGAAGTTGAGTATTTCCCTTCTCCCACATGGAAAGCTAGAGCCTGTTGGAACTGGGTATTTCCCTTTCCCCAGGTCAGTTAGGCTCTGACAATACCCTCAGCTGGTTGGGCTCTGTTAACTAGTTTACTCTGAGGATGTGCCGTGTTAAGAACACAGTACTCTGGAGTGTTTCAAAATGGGCCCTTTCCGCCTCCCACTGCTGGAGACACAAGGGAACACCCCCCCCCCCCCACCTCTGTCCTGATATTTGCTGTGGGAAGCTGGTTGAGCTCCTGGATGTAAATATTGTAGGCTCCCTGTCTACACCTGGGTCCACCTGGAGTATGTAACTCTTCGAGTTATCCCCACTGAGCCTCCAGTATTCATTAATTACAGGCCAGGTTTTCCTACCCCAGCACTGGTTCTTGTAGTGGTTTCTCTTGAGTCTTTGTTCCTGTAAGCCGTGACTCCTTGTACTTGCCTGTCTGTCTCTCCAATCTTTGGGACAGCGATTTGCCCTGTGTCCTCACCTCTCTTACAGATTCAAGAAAAACCATCGATCTTTCAGCCTTTTTAGCTTACTTATTAGGATGGAGTTGTGACCTCCTAAGCTCCTTACATACAGAACCAGAATAGAAGTCTCCCCCTTGTATTTGGTATCAAAGTTTACAACTTGTAAAAACTTCTTTTTCTTCTTCCTCCTCCTCCTTTTTCTTCTCCTTCTTCTTCTTTTCCTCCTTCTCCTCCTACTCCTTTTTTTTTTAATAATAAGAAAGTACAGGGATACTTGGCCCAGACTGAAAACTTGCAAATCCTTTTGCAAAACAGAAAACTATCACCCCATGCCAGTCCCTTCCCTCCAGTGCTAAACTGTCTCCAAAAAGTAGGCAGCAAATAAGGAGCAATGAGTTAAGCAGAGGAAAATTCTGACTTTAAGTCTATAAAATGGTGAAATCCAAAGCCTTTTTATCTTTACACAAAACTCCTAAAGAAATAATATATTTTCATATATATATCTCAAGTCTACACATAAGGAATGCTAATAATAGGAAACAGAACATTTCCATTGTGCCTTTAAAATAGAGAAAGAAAGAAGAATCATATGGGATGAAATATCTGAGATGAAGAAAATTCTTCAGTAATCTCTCACCAACCCTCCTTGGATATGAGGCGACAAGAGAGAAAACCATAATGGAATAATAGCCTTCCACATAAAAGAATTATGGTAAGTTGACATTAGGTTGAGCGGCAGTCCAATCAAAATGAAAGAAGTTCTGAGCCAAGACTGTCACAGAGGTTCTGAAAGAGGACAATCAATGTGTGTTTTTATACTGTCTTCCTCATATTCAGCCTGCAGTAACTTGAACTGAGAATTGGCTTTTTATGGAGATTTATTACAATAGCATTGCCATTCAAGAATAGGCGGCTATCATCATAAATAAAGAGCAGACACACGGGGAAGTGAAGCACCAAGACAGAGAGAGAATTTGTCAAGGTGGGTAAATCATGAACTTACTTATATTCCAAATAAATACACACTACTGAAGCAATCACTCATTAGGAGAAAACATTTTTTTCTGTCCTGAAAAAACCAAGCCAAGCTGCCATGGTTTGGATTTCCTAACCTCGTCGAGGAGTCCCTGGTCGTCCTAGAACTCAGAAACCAATGCCTGGTCTCTCTGTTCCATGGCACACATCGGCTGCTCTGATGAAGAAAGGTGTGGATTTCCTTGAACACGGAATCTGCTGTGGCCTGAGGGTTGATACGATCAACAGCGATAAGGCTTGCCTTCTGCAAGAGACCACAAAGCTACTGAAATCTAGCACAAAGCCCTTCCTGAAATAGGAGGGGAGAAAGACAGCCGACTCCTTATTCCCCATAGTTGCCTTAAAAGTCCAAGAGGCAGGGCCTAAATGTCTCCCCACATTTCCTTTGGACATTGAAATCTGTGTAAGTGAACGTGTTTCCATGTCCAGCTTTGTTGTTTCAGCTGTTATGAGAGCTGGGGATATCAATTACGCCTTGCCCGGGAGACGCTGACCTGCACAACAGCTCCAGGCTGGCCTCCCCCTTCTCTAACAGCTCCACATTTCAATACAGGCCGGCCGGAGTCTTCCTGAGGTGACCACTCCAGCCTGTGCATCCCCACTAAATGATTCATTAGGTTGGATTAACCCTTTAAACACTACTATTTACCAAAGGGTCCCTGGGGATTCTCACACACTCCATCATTTTTAGCCATTATAAACAGCCGGTCCCAGCAGGGCGGAATCCACTTTAAGGCTACTCAGGTTGACAATGTGGGTTTTGTTAGCCCCAATTTACTTAAAAGCTCAAGACAGCATTTACTTTGTGAGATGGGGCGGACGCATTTTCATCTCCCGTCCTATGCATTCCAAATATGCCTCTCGCCATAAACACCTAGGCAGCGCACAACAAAGGCTGAAAGGAGTGGTCACGCCAAGGCCGTGGGGTGACGCGGGGTTTATTTTCATGCCTCCGTTACCCAGGCCTCCTTTTTGGTTGTTGCCATTTTCTGCCTATAATCAGCTGCGTGCACAATGAATGGTGCCTGCCAAATGGCCATTTGTGGGCGCAATTAGACACCTGTGCCTTCAAACAAGTTGCAAGCACCTAATTGTGTCTGCATGTAGCCACTTGTGGGTGCAATTATCCAGAAATCCAGGTGTGCCTGGCATTATGCACAATTTAAGGGGCAAAAAAGAAAAAAAAAAAAGGAATGCTTTCCAAAAAAGAAGGAAAGAAAGCTCAGGTCGAACATGTGCCCTTCAGACTTTAACCAGGGTGGTTAAGCAGAAGCTACCACCACTCTACGTACATGGAGCCTCTTTGTTTTAGGGTCTCTGGCAGGACTGCCCAATAGAAGATAATGCAAGCCACCTATATCGTTCAATTTTTCCCAGTGGTCACAGATAATGGAGTGGATGAAGCCAATTTTAATAATTTTATTTGACCCAATATATCTGATATTATAATTTTAACATGGAATCAATATGAAAAATAATTAATGAGATAGTTTGCCTTTTTTTTTTTTTTTTTTTTTTTTTGGAGGGGGCTGTGCTAAATCTTTGGAGCCTGGTGTGGATTTTACATTTAAAACACATCACGATTTAGCCTAGTGAATTTTAAGCGCTTGATCATCACACATTGTAGTGGCTACCATATTGGAAAGCACGGGACTACAAAGAATTGCTTTCAATCATGTTTAAATGCTTGGGATTTTTATCCTTTAAGCACTTTCCTGAATCCTTACAAAATCAGACTTCAAAGGAAGAACATCTGAAAATGCCATTTAGTGTCTTAGGGTTGTCATTGGTGAACATGGCTCTTCATAATAGGAACTGCCAGTAAGATAAAGTAGAGCGTTGAAAATCTGCCCCTACCTCTTTGTGTTATAGTTTATGAGGAACACGGTGGGGCTGGGTTCAGAAGTGACAGGCACAAACTTTGTAGACAGAGTTAGAAGAAGGGGAGCTAGAATTGGAAGGTAGGTGGAAATAGGGAATCTGAATATATCCCTTCTTATATATGTGAGTGGTTGTTCCAATTTATCCAGATAAGTATGGTGTTAAGAGCGTTTTAACAGAAAGTCTCATCCATCTTGCTTGCATTTGGGAATCAATTAAAATTTGGCCAGGAACTCAAGAGGTTATCTTTCTTTAAGGGTAAAATGGAGAAATTATAGTACGTACTTGATAGAGTTGTGAGGATGAAATGAGTTATTATGTGTAGGACTTAGAACAGTGCCTAGCACGTATTAAGCAGTCAATGAATATTAGTTGCTGTCATCATCCTTCCCACCACCACTGTCATCATGATTTTTATCATATTTATTCTTAAGCCATTCCAGAATAGTATGCCTGGACATCACACACCACAGTTGTGTTTGTAAGTATATAGGCACACACATACATACACACACAGAGCTTTGCAGGGAGAGATGACTAACCTCTCCTTTGCATATGGTTTCCAGTGCCTTCTAATTCTGTCAGTCCTCATCACCATGCGCTCAGGTAATTCTCTGAATGCGGGAATCAAATGTAAACATCTCTGATTCTCCAGAGCATCGTTCCTATTCAACGCCGAGCTCATGGCACAGGCATGGCCTCAAAATTGGCTAAACAGAGGCTCTCAGTGACGTGTAATGTTCTAACTCGCATTTCCCAAAATGAATCCCTGGAGAGCACGAAGAGCGCTTCTCTTTTGGGTATAAATGGTCCCTGAGTCAAGAACAACCAATGTCAGTTACTTAGGTAACAATTAAGTATGTTTTTATACAATTAGGTTATATATTTACACACCTACTCCCACCCATCCCCATGACCCATTCCTTTTACCTGAGACCAGCCAGTTTAACAACCCAGGTGTCCTGGGTTCTGTGCCTTCTACACCAGTTGTCATAGGAACTACTGCTGGTTCCTGTAGAATATTTCTTCCTCACCAAACCCTCACCCCGTTTTTCAAAAATCCTCTGAATCAATCAGCAAGAGACTTGAGTATGCCCAGTTTCCCTCTGGGTGCCACTAATAAACACCCCATTTAATGCCATCAGAGGCAACACCACTGTCGTTAATAGATCCCTACCTCCTACTCTTACCTTCTCACTCCTCCCCAGACACTTCGAGAAAATGCCATTTGCTCTTTGTTCCATTGCCAAAAATATTTGAGGAAAAGGCAATAATCTAATGTACAGAATGTTTTAGGAAAAAAAATATCCCAAAGGAAGCAGGGCCATCAACCTGGAAAGCGGCCAGATGCCTCCTTCAGAACTTCAACAACAGATTCCAGCTACTTCCGCATCCTTTGCCGACTGAACCTGCTTTTCCTCAAATACAATTATTAAAAGAGATGAAACATGACTTCTTATTCAATTTCATATTTTTCTGCTTTAGTTACCGGCATTGTAATAGTATTCTGCAACATAATGATTCTTCATCCTGTTTCCTTTCATTACATCTCATTTTTGTACACTCAGACTCTAGTGTGTTACTCCAGAAGGCAAGAAGGTTTGAGTTATCCCGAGTCCGTCTTCTGCAGAGAACACGCACTCTGAGGCAGGTGTGTCAATGTCCCACAGCAACAATGTTTTAAAAGTGGTGTTCATGTGGACAGCGCTTCAATTATGTAATTGGCTAAACAGGTTTGTGTGGCTGCTGGTCTGGCAGCCTGCTCACTGCACAGAGCAACCTGCATATGAGAAATGCACCCCCGAGCCTCGGGATATTTGGTGTAGACACAGACCGTAGAAACACAGCCCACTGGAGATCGAGGACTGACTGCAGGAGGGATGGGTTTGTGCTGGCTCACTCACGTCTTCTCATTTAGCTATTTCCAAGGGGCAACCAGAAATGAAGACAGCGGGACCAGGATTCACATCTGGGGACGGGGACCCAGCCAGGCTGTGAGGACTGGATCTAAACCCAATCCATAAAAACTGCCTCAGAGTGAGTTATGTCTGAAAATTGGACTTATGTCTTCTTCCAGCATCTTTTTTTTTTAATTGAGAGAGACAGAGTGAGCAAGAGACAGAGAGAGAGAGAGAGAGAGAGAGAGAGAGAGAGAATAAGCTCGGCAGTGGCAGAGGGAGAGGGAGAGAATCTCAAGCAGTCCCCATGCCCAGCACAGAGCCTGACACAGGGCTCGAGATCATGAGCCGAAATCAAGAGTCAGACGATTAACCAACTGAGCCACCCAGGCGTCCCCCACCATCTTTTTATTTTAAAAATATAAAATGAAAATTTGCAGACTATTCGAGTGTCCTTCATCGAAAGTATTAGTTAATTCTCAGCCTTAGTCAAATGCTTCAAATGTGAGCACCTGTTCAATTTAAGGTACATATTTCCAAAAGTATCCAGGTATTTTATGCTCAAATTGCAGTAAAAACTTACAAGCAACTTACAGTATGAAGTAGAATAATTTAAAACTGTCGTGATCATTCTAAAGAAGGCTCCTGTATTTATTGTTGTCTCCAAGAGAATAGCTTTTCCTAGGGATTTTACCATCTATGCCCTCCCGTGATTCAACAAATGAAGACTGAAACAACAGGAAGGTTGTATATCTCTCATATGACTATCATGAATAGGTCCATTTGTGTTTCCAAGTTCCATTCTTTGTGACTCATTCTTTCACAAACTCTAGTCAGGTAGGGTGAGACATTTACAGTCTTTTTTTTTTTTTTTAAGGTACTGAAACTTACTCCTTGTATAATTAAAAAATAGACGTTAGCATAGCTTCTGGTGCCAAACTGGGATGGAAGTCATTGATGCATGTTTTCAGCTCACCCTCTGGTCGTAGACCTTTAGTCCCTGCCACGAAGCAATATCAACACACCCTCTTGTTACGGGGTCTCCACGCACATGTCATACCCATTATTACAGATGTCAAGGAAGAGACGGGCGAAGCCTGTTTTATTACGGCCATGAATGATAGCGAAAGATTGGACCTTTCAAGGGGCATGCCGATAAAATGGGTGATTCAGAGATGCTGCGCCTCATACTTGAAAAAAGATCTAAATTTATTACGTTTAATGTTTAATATAAATCACCAAACCTGAATGTGTTATAAAAATGAGCTAAAATGCTGCTTAACAGACATTATTAAAGAGTCCTAAGTATGGAGCCATTTCTAATTGGTAAAAGTTCACAGATGAACACTTCTTGCAAGTACTCATTTTGAAGAAATATTTCTTCCAGTAAGAAGGCCCTTATTTCAGTGTGAGATATAATCCAGGGGACAAATCTCTTTATGAAAGCCTCCTCTTTATGTTCACCCAAGGAATCTCAGAACCTACGATTTAAGTTTTATTCCTCATTTATTTTACTATGAGACAAAAATCAAGGTGAACAATAATTAAGACTGCAATGGCAAACAGTCCAAGCTCGTGTGCCTGGAGTAAAACTTCTGCTGTGCAAGGCAATACATGTTGAGGGCCAATCAGCAAGTATCAGTCTCGAAAAAAATTAAAAGAATAGAGCGGCAAGTTACTTGTGCGGTGATTATCATCTTGATTAAAGGGTATAAACAGGGGTAATTTAAAATTAATCTGTGGAAGAATACGCTGTCATTTCAATTAAACGAAAAAGAATCATTCTGGGGCCGTCCCGCCTCGGCAAGCGCACCACCTTCAACCAGGGAAGTTTGGCCTCCGAGATGGACTGGGCGCGGTAAACCAATTTTCAGCCACAAAATGTGATTTGCAAAACTGGTTTGAAGAAGTGCTGGCCGGATACCACCTCTGCTGGGGAGTGAAATTAAAACTGTCATCCATTCACAGAGTCCTCAACAGCTTGGCGGCCTCCGGTGTGGCTGCTTCATAACCACAGCCGCCTTCCTTGTCAGCACAAAGAAGCCCCTCTGGGGACGCTGCTTCTTCAGACTGTTTGTCGGAATTCTCAAACCAATAATGGAAAGAAAGGTACTGCTGGGTCTCAAGGGGGACCTCGTCCCCGGGGAGGAGGACAAGAGAGGCCAGGAGAAATTGACTAAGCCACAGCGGCTTTTTTTCCCCTTACGTGGGTCACTCCGAGTTTTCTAATTCCTTCACTTTGGTGTTGTTTTTTCAGCCTCCCCATTCCCCCTAAACCACATTTTTATCCCCCAAATGGAGGTTCTGAACAACTGGGTATAAGAATAACAGCTCTGACTTTTGAAAAAGGAATTCAAGGCCCGCAAAAACAGACAACTGGAATGCTAGGGAGACAAATATATTTTCTTACAGATTTAAAAATCTGACTTTTTTGTCGTTAAAATATTTACATTTTTCCACTTCACCGATTTATTTAGTTGTTCATTTGTACTCTGGTAGCAGATGAACTTTTATTAGAGCATAGCTTATTATAATCAACCGTAAAAAACAAATATTTACCACGTATCTACTGTCTAGCTGGTACCGCAGAGGATATAGAAACATTTAAGACATATTCCTTACCTTCAAAAAGCTTACACTTTCTAAACGGGAAGATGAGCTAAAACTGCATTAAAAAAAAAGGTAATATGATGCAATCATCCATGTCAGAATGGCACAGATTTGGACCTACTACAAAGTCGAATTGCTTAATTGCTCTATAACAGTAAAATCTGGATGTTGACACGTCAGCTTGAAATGTTGACTTTGAGCCACTCCATCCGACATCACCATGTCAATACGATTGTTTCTTATGGTTCCACTTTTACCATCAATTCTTATGATTCTGGGTTGTATTATTCAATCCACCTGGTAAGGGTATATGCTTTATGTTTTAGAGTAGACGTATCTTCATCTGCTTAGCCACTTTACCATACTTGGACCGCAGCTTTCTGTGCAGGTGCCACAGTGATTGCAAGGGTAATACGTGTGCCTGCCCGAGCTTCTTACGTGACACAAACATGTGGAAGGGGATGGTCTTGCCTTCTGGGGGCATTATGGTCTTTGAATGCACATGCTGATACAGAGTTGACAAGGGATTTAAAACTCTTGCTTTAAATGACATGTGCTACTGCAACCCTACCTAACACATTATTATTTGGCATTTATACACATAGATGTGTATTTGCTCTAACACCTATCAAGGTAAGAAGAGGAAAGGGAGAGGAACAGAGTCTGTAGGAAACTCAGCTGCTGGGGCAGCTGTCGGGGCTCATCGGTGGAAGAGCAGTTACTCCCTGTGCACGGCTCTTGTGGATATTCCTGGGAGAAAATGGTTGGAAGTTGCTAAAGTGCGGCTGCTTCGTGATGTTAGAGAACAATCCAGTGAGGTGGCCCCTGAATTGGCACCACCAACGCTGAAAAGTTAAGTATCTGCTTATGGCCTGAGCTGCTTCCTAAACATGATTCTAATCTGTGTTCAGAAGTAAATATCAAAGAAGAGGCCCCCCCAAGATCATCTTTCTTTGGAAAGCAATGGGTGGTTCTGAAGCAATCTACAAGGTTGGCCCAATACCCAGGGAATTACCCGGGTATCTTCAAAAATTTCCTACATTAAACTACCTGCCAAGAGGAGGAAGGCTTGAGGACTCTTGGAGATACTTAACATACATTAAAGATCCTATTAAAAGATATATTTATTTCCATAGTGATTTTGATCTGAGGGAAAGAAAAAAAAACTTTGCAAACACTATTTACCTTTAAGTTATCCTCATGAAATATTTAAATATAGGTTACATACTTTACTTTAAAAAAATATTTATTTATCTTGAGAGGGTGAGAGAGAGTATGTGCATGTGAGTGAGGGAGGGGGGGGACACAGAGAGAGGGAGAGAATCCCAAGCAGGCTCCGCACTGTCAGCACAGAGCCCAATGCAGGGCTTGATCCCATGAGCCATGAGACCATGACCTGAGCCGAAATCAAGAGCTGGATGCTTAGCTGACTGCGCCACCCAGGCGCCCCACCTACTTTACTTTTACTCTTTGTTTGAACACAACACACACACACACACACACACACACACACACACACACACACACACAATTTGGCCCAGATGGAATTTAAATGAAAATTTATATACATTTGCTTTCTCCTTTAGACATTCATGTGTCACCCACTGTCTATCAAATCCTCTGGACTAGTACCTATTTACAATCTTTTCCCATTTCCCTGCCATATCACAAGCCTAAAAATCTGAAAAATATTTCTCTTAAACATTTTCTTGGCTCCAACGTACTTTTTTTTGTTTGTTTATTTGGTTTCTGAAATAGCCAACAGGATACTCAAAAATGTATTCTGATGTGGAACACGCCTTGTTCTTGCTAGGGCCAACCAATTGTTAAAGCGTCGGCCACTGGCATTTCCCCCTCCCATAATGTTGCTTATGAGATGGACCACTGACAAAGGGTGTGGACCTTTCTCTGTAAAGAAGATGAAGCCACAGGCTCTATTTTTAAGTCTGTAAATGCTACCTTTGGCATAACCTCTCTGTCTCTTTTGTACTCAGTGGCTTCTGTCCTCTTCCAGCTCCTACAGGTCTCAATGGTCCTCTACCTTCTAGCTCCCTCTTTTCATCAACACAGAAAAAAAAAAAGATATTATCATATACATTTCAGCCCAGGAATCCCATTTTTTAACTCATTGATGTAACTGTGTAGGGAAAGTCTTTCTTATATTAAAGCTTTGGGACATATGTTACAACGATGTGAAGCTACCTCAAGTTAGAGTCTTAAGTCAGTGAGTTTCATTAACTTTGGCTTGCACTAGAACATGGAGAAGTGAGGAATGACTAGTGAGTCTCTGAGAAAAACAGATGGCACAAGTGAGTACAGTTGATCTTTTTTTGCAATCATTTTAGAGTAGCAGTTGTCTACACTAGCTGGAGTGAAGAACAATGAAAGTCCGTGCTCACATGGAACGCTGACTGGGGTGGTTTACAGTCGTCTGCCTGGGAACCTCTGGCACCAAGAGTGACACCTTGATTTACAAAAAGCATTGAGCGACATGTTTAGTCCTGTTTGTTGTCTGCTTTTGCTAAGTTCTCTTTAGGCAATCTATGAACTCTGCACCCTTTTAATTTTATGCTTTTCACATTCCTAAAGAATGAGGTTCTCATCATGAAGTTGCCACAAGGGTTATTGGTTTAGTAAACTTGGATGTCAACTTTCTTTCTAAAAATGACTTTTGCTGCACAGAGTATAACATTGTAGCTGTGGTTTCTGAAGTTCAGAAATAAGGTTTTATCTTTAAGGACATTTTTTTGCTATTCTGTGGTGAAGTTGTCAACACTTTTTACTATATAAGAATTTCTCTCTTTTCCCCCAATATAATTTCTTCCATATTTTCAGATACTTACATCATCTAAACCAATTTGTTGGCACCTTTCACCCCCTACCATAGAGAGAAAGCACGGTACAGATTTTAAGTGCTGACAGAGAGAGAACTGTTAATTTGCCTAGTCTGCAACCTGTGCAATTTTCTACTTTTTACATAGAGTATAAATTTCCTGATATTCACATAGACGTTTTATTAACTATCAATGTGCTGGGTTAAAAAAAAGTGGCTTTTCCAAAGATGATGATTTCCTACTTGTTATTCTCCAATCACCTGAACACTATTGATGGTGAGCAATGATACAGCCATGGTTTGGAGACAACTGCATCTTTGGAATCCCCTCACCTGGCAGAAAAACCAACCAAAGCAAAATACCCTTCAGGAATTCAGTTTAAATGTGAGGAATTATGCAGTTTTATAAACCTGTTTCCTTTTGGCATGGACTTTTCAAATCTCATTAGGTGACTCACATAGATAACTTCTACTTCTCTATGTGCCAGCCCATCATCCTTCTAGGGGCCGGAACCATCACAAACACTGGTTTTCTGCCATTCTTCCTCATCTGCTGAGAAGAACAGCACCTCCCTCCACCCAGCTGCCCAAGCCCTGGACTCCAGAGTCACCTTTGTCACCAGCCCTTCCCTCAATGACCATGTCTAATCAGCCATCAAGTCATGTCAATTCACCTCCTTAAAAGCACACGCCCTTCTTCTCTTGCTGGCATTCCCCACTGTTACAGCCTCGTTTTACACCCCCAGTGTTCTTCACAGAAAATATATCAACAGCTTCACATTGTCCTTTCTCATTCCAGTCTTGCTCCTCTAATTTATTTTCCATGAAATTATCAAGGGGCTTCTCTAAAATGCAAATCTGCTCAAATCATTCCCTTGTTTAAAAGCCTTCAACGAGGCGCCTGGGTGGCTCAATCTGTTAAGCGTCCGACTCTTGATTTGGACTCTGGTCACGATCTCGAAGTTTGTGGGATCGAGCCCTGCATCGGGCTCAGTGCTGACAGCACAGAGCTTGCTTGGGATTCTGTCTCCCTCTCTCTCTCTGCCTCTCTGTTGCTCACACGTGCACGCTCTTGCTCTCTCAAAATAAATAAACATAACAAAAAAAAGTAAAAGCCTTCGGTGGCCTGAGGTTTTCTGGGTAGAGTCAAATGTCTTAGCATGATGTACAAGGTTATTTCAAACTATGTGTCTTGTCACTTCCTCCCCTCAAATCCAATGTATGTATATAAAATTTGAGCATGTAATATACTCTACTTCAATCTCTGTTTCTCTTCCACTCCCTACTCAAGCCGCCAGAGTTTAGACTGTAAAGCCCTGGAGACAAGAACTGTGTTTCATTGAAGAATATTTCCTCAGTGCTGGCTACATAGTACTGTCTAACTAAAAGTTTACCGAATGAGTGAATGGATGGATGAATGAATGAATGAATGAAGTGTCAACTCTCTACTGTCGTGATCTTGTCCAACCTCAGAACACCAGACTAACTGTTCCTCAACAACTCACCTTCTCAAATTTCCCACGCTCACCTCAGCTGTCACATTAACACAAGTCACAGGTTTGCCTTCTTCCATCAGATTCTATCTTGTCTCCATCTTTTCTTTGCTCGGCCTCAGCCAGATTCCCTACAACTTTCCTCCTACACATAAAGTGCACTAAATCGAACTCTAATCTTCTTAAAGAGTTAATGTGCCTCCCTAAATGACTAATTTACTACTAGAAAGTGACTTAGGCACTGGGGAGAATCTGGCTCATTATTTAATAGCCAATAAGGCCAGCTGTTTCATTTCAAGAAATTAATGGTCTTTAAAACCTTTCCATATTGTACCAACTGCTCTTCTCGATGGAGAGCCAAGTGACTTTTATTAGTAAGGTTGATAAAATCCAAACCCTGTTAGCCCTGCTCTAGCCTTCTTCATAATACCAATAGAGTCTTCTGGGACATCTGGTTATTTTTGCTTTACTCTCTCTGTTGATTTTTTTGAGATATTTTCTTTGCTGGATTTTCTTTGGTTACTCCCTTGGAGATTGCAAAAGGTGGTCTGACAGCTGCACTCCCTGGCCTGATGTCTTGACCCCCGGCCTTCTTGACTTCTTAAGGAATGCCTTTCAGCATTAAGCCTAATTTGGCGGATACAGTGAGCAGTTTGTTACTTTCAGGTTAGCTCATTCCATCTTTGGCCGCCTGAAATTACTCATATGTAAAAAACATTCACATTCAGGGGATGTTTTATGCAACCATCTTTCTCTTATTAATATCCCACCATTAGGGAAAAAGGTCAAGAAAAGGCTAGATTAGACCACAAATCCTTATTATGAGACAGAGAGATAGCAGCCCTTGGAATTTTAGCCATTGATCAGTATTTTATTTGAGGACATTCAGCTTTTAAATATTAGGATGAAGAAAGGATATTTGTCATCTATCAGCAACTCACGTCTCTATTTTTTTCGAATAGAAACCGTTACCAGTGGCACATGAACAACTGTATTACAACATCCTACATATGTTAAATGGATTATTTATCTAAATTATACATGGTGGGGTGGCTGGGGTTTAATGTTAGTATTTTACTTTCTTTGGGTTTCCTGTGGTTTTATGCTGCTAAGATTTATAGTGGGATTGACGTAGTACTTTGTGTCCCAAAGAAGGTTGTTATTCCTTCTCCTGAGTGTTTCCTCTCCCTCTGTACTCCCTCTTTGAGTAGAATGCTACCTCTCAAAAGCTGGGAAGATAGTAGGATGTGTAAATTCTTCTTTAGGTCATACTGGCGAACACACAGAGGTAGCCTCTGGAACATAAGCAGGTCCTGTGATGCGGGTGCCCGGTTAAGAGTTTCATGCCATCCATCCTGCTTTCTGGGATTTATATGCTGGGAAGGGTTTGTACTTTCTAAAAGCACACAAAAGGCAGGGTCCAAAACAGAAATATATATACACATTATGCTGGGGGGGGGGGGTGGCTAAAAGGTTGACCAAAATAAATTTTCTTGCTAAAACAATTACATTCACTCTGATATTGAAGACACCCTTCAACACAGTAAGCTACTGTTTGGGTATTTTTTCTCATAAATTTTACAAATGAAATATTCTTTATAAAGACATTATTGTCTTATTGAAAGAAAAATGCCAGCCACATAGAAATCATAAGGGGAAGATTTTTTAAAATGACCCTTTTAAGAAGAGTTTACAGTAAATCCCCCCCAGTTCAGTAAGTTTTAAACTCATTGGTCATAAAACTTTCTCACTCACTCCTTTCCTCAGAAATATGCCCAAAATGTTATTCATTAAAAAACTGGGATGGGGGGTGCCTGGGTGGCTTAGTCAGTTAAGCATCTGGCTCTTGATTTCAGCTCAGGTCATGATCTCATGGTTTGTGAGTTCAAGCCCTTTGTCAGGCTCTGTGCTGATAGCATAGAACCTGCTTGGAAATTTCTCTGTGCCCCCCCCCCTTCCCTTCTCCTATTCTCTCTCTCTCAAAATAAATAAATAAACAAAAAAATTGGGGGCGCCTGGGTGGTTCAGTTGATTAAGCGTCCAACTCTTGATTTCAGCTCAGGTCGTTATCCCAGGGTTGTGGGATAGAGCTCTGCATCGGGCTCTGTGCTGAGTATGAGGTCTGCTTGGGATCCTCTCTCTCTTCTTCTTCCCCTCTCCCCTGCCTGCTCTCTCTCTCTCTTTCTAAAAACAAAAATGGCATGTAATTTCAGGGAACTTGAGGACCCCCTGAAACCTATCAGTGGACAATTTACATATGTTATATTAAGACCCCTTTCACAGTTCCTTTGGGTTAGCCAAAGTAATAACATGTACTATCTCCAGATAAGTCTCTTTCTGGTAGAACTACGTCTCTTTCTCACAGAAACTCAAAGAGCAACGTCCAATGATGTAAGTACTGTCTTTGGGGCGCACACTTGGGGTTCTCATCAAGCGCATCTGAGGAACACAGCATGCATATCCCAGGGGATGCAAGGTGTGTGTGTCAGCTCAACAGTCACACCATGTTCAATGCCGCGGAGGGTCAGTTGCAACAGCTGGCAGAGGGTCAAAGAGAGGAGCGCACCTTTTGCAAGAAGAAGTGCCACCTTAAGAAAGGATCCCATTTGGGTGATCCTAACTACTCCTAGGACTCTGAAGATTTGGTGTCATGGTATCATGTTCCAACGGTCCAGATCAGAATGCTTCAGGGCACTTGTGTATTCTGACATAGAGCCTCACTGCAGTGAGAGCAAGAAACAAAAATGTGACTGGTTGATGCATGTCAATAAATTGCACAGGTGTCTTCTGCATTATTTGTACAAAGCCATTTAACACGGGTATCTAGACCATCATGTATTTTTTGTGATTACAACAATATCATGGCCAATACTGCTTGAAACTATGTTATGAAAGTACCTTACTGCTTAGGATGACATGTGTGTTCAAAGCATTCCTGTGGTAGAATAAATAAATAAGAAATAAATGAAATCATAAATAGCTAGAAGAAAAATAGGCTAAATGTATTTGATCTCATGAAGATAACTTTTTACATATAAAAGCAAAGCACAAATCATAAACCAAAAGATCGAAGATTTAACTTCTAAAAATTAGAAACTCCTATCTACCATAAGTATAATTTAAAGTTAAATTAAAATAATATTAGCATACGTCGAAGTGTTAATATCCTTAATATACGAAGAGCTCTAGTAAATCAAGAAGGATTGAGCACCAAGATAGAAAAGATATGAAAATAGATGAGCTACCACAGACTGAAAAAAAAAATTCCCATAAACATGTAAAATTCAACTTCATTACAACTAAAGGAATTGCCAATTAAAACAATTTGTGATCATAATTGGTAGCTTTTAATCTATTAAATTGAAACAAGTTAAAAAATATTTTATATGCAGTGCTGGTGAGGTGTAAGTTGGGACAACCTTTTTAGAGGTCAGTCTGGCAATATATACCAAGAACCCTACAAATGTTCACTCTTTGATTTAATAATTACATGTTAGGAACTTACCCTGTAGCCCACATGATTTGTAACCTATACATTTTGTTCTCAGGAAGATGAGCTTAGGCATCTTAAATGACTGGATGTGATTGATCCAGTTGCATAGGCTCCATGGATACAACACTGACATCTTCATAAAGTCTCACGCTAAGGTGAGACCACAGGTGCAGTATGGCTAGGGCTCTATGACTAGTCCCTGCATTTGGCCAAGCTCTTGCTATTCTTAATTGGAGCAAAGGTGGCCTGATGAAATCCATGCAAACTTGACCAGATATGTGTTGACAGCCATCATCATAAGTAAAGTCACCGCAGACTCTCAAATTGCGTCATGCATTAATGGGCATGCTTGAGTTAGGCACCTAACTACCAAATTCCCATTTTCCCGAGGCTTTTGTATTTTGGTATTCTCGGAGGTGCTGCTGTGTTTCAGCGATGTTTTAAACATGGACTCCACGGAAGATGAACTCATCAAAGACTTGACATCATTTTGATGAATTGTACCTTTGAGTGAAACAGAGAACCCGGACATACATTCTTCTGAGGTTACGCTCTTGGGAGGCTCTGTCAATTCTATCATCAGTCACTGTGCTCCGTATAACACATGACCAGTTCATACAACACCTACTTCAAAAATACAATGAACGCATGAAGACTTTCTAGAGCTCCTTAAAAATTATGTATTTTTCTCTTGTAAAAGGACACCAGGGACTGACCCACTTTGACCCTGGGAGTTGACACTCACTCGCTGTAGCATTGCTGCCTGCTCCCATCCAACTCACCAGCACTTCAGGTCCACTGTCGGACTTATTCCACATATTTGTGCTTCGTGGCTTAAGGCTTCCTTGTGCCACTGCTCTAGCTATGCAGAAGTGCTGGGGAGCTGGCTCCTTCAGGAGCAATCCTTAGCCAATGACAAACAGGACTTGCAAGACAAATTCTGCAACATCCGTGCTCTCAGGTGGCACAAGGTGTGGATGCGTTCCATACCATTTCCAGAGGGTCCTTGCGGAACTGATCCCCATTGCCTACGGCAGTAACCTGCTCATTAATGTGGTATTGACTGGCTTTCTTCCCTGCTCTTCCTCACTCTCCTTCTAATACTTCCTGGGATCGCTTCCCTAGTAAAATCGCTTACACTCAAATCTTGGTCCCAGGGTCTGCTTTTGGGGCAAACCCAACTTAAGACTTTAGAATGAGGACGTTTTTGACTTTTGAGTTTGCACCAGAAAATTATGTCAACTTCCACTGTTCCTTGTTATTGCTGTTGTTGCTACTGCAATAAGAGTAAAAGGAATTCCCTGTATCCTTTCTCCAGATTTACGACATCTTCACCTTTCGTCCCATTTACGTCATCATTCGTTCTCTTTGCATTCCAGTCTGTTCCCTTCCCCTCCATGCCCCTCTTTCTCTCCATACAGATAAACATGCACACACATATCATTATACATACATATTCTTTCTGGAACCATGTGCGAGTAAATTGGAGGCTTGCATCTTTTTACCCCTGAAGTTTTTGGTGCATATTTCTGAAGAACAAGGATGTTGTTTTATAAGGAAAGCATAATTACCAGAATGATTTCCACTGTTTCTTATTATATTCATGCTTACACTTTATGGGGTCAGAGCTATGCTTAGTCACAGAACGCCAGATGGCATTAAGTCACCAACTCTTATTACTTGAGAAAAGTATAATTTCCAGAATGAAATTACACGGACAGTGACAGATAAGCCTTTGCTGCCCATATAAGCAAGGAAGACATGTCACAACCACACACTGACGGCCAGGCCAATGCAATTTGCACTGGCCACCTGCCTCTTTTTGTACTTTCTGAGGATGAGGCTCTGTGGTTTATTACATCGTCACCCTTGATATGCCCTGGGGTCTTCTGTGTTCTAGAGTATATGTATGTCTAACATCCTGGATTAGCCACCGCCTTTCCCATCCATATTGAGCCATCTCTACGGCACATTTCAGGATCTCCTGGAAGTCTAAAAGGCACTTCAAATCCAGCATGTCCCAACTCACAGTCATGATCTTCCCCCTGTCCCAAACCTAGTCCTCCCCCAGCACTTCCTCTCTTGGGGAACGGTACCATGCTACCCACGTCGTTGTGTGGGGATTCGTTCTTGACACCTGGTTTCGCTCCCAAAGCTCCACATGCCATCCATCATCGCGTTCTGTCAGTTCTTCCCACCATCTTTCTCATCTCTGCTGTCATCACCCTCACCCTCGTACGCCCCACCATCTCCCGCCTGAGCTACAGCAATAACCTTTGAACCGGTTTTCATCCCTCCACTCTATTCTCCACCCTGCAGCTAAAAAAAATGTTTGAAACGCAAGTCTGACCATGTCTTCCTCCTGCTCAGAACCCACAAATGGTTTCTAATCAGCGTTTGAACAAATGCAAACATACTAAGCACTCGTGGTCTGACTTCTGCTGACTTCTGATACGCTCTCACATCTCCCTCCTGGCCACACGGTCTTTTCTCAATCTCTTGGCTCGCCGTGCTGTCTCCTACCACAAGGCCTTTGTATATGTTGTTCTTTCTGCTTGGAAGGTGCCTCATTCCTTCTCTCTAACCTCCTTCTGGTCACAGCTCAAGTCTCACTCCGTCCCTTGATTCAGGCCAATTTCCCATATTTTCTGGAATCATGTACCTCTTGTTTTTCATGAGGGGCATAGCTACAATTTTATGTTTTCTCTGTATTATCTTCTCCACTCGATTACAACTTCACAGTACAGGGACTGTGTCTTGTGGGCTTATTATTGTATCTTCAAGGCCTACAGAGTGTATTGTATTTAGTATGTGGTCAGCAAATAGTTGTTGAATGAAGGAATAAGCAAGCATAGATGACTTTGTTAGCTCATCTCTTTAGGCTATGAAATCACACAGTTAGCTCTGAACAAGTCAGGACTAACCTGGGTTTTTTAAAAAATCATATGAATGAAGTGACCAGAAAGAGGACAAACTATGGAATTCAAGCTGTTGACAAGGTGGTCACATAAGTGACTTGTCTATAACCAATCCACCAATCCACAGAAAGCAGTCCTCACATCATCCTGGCCATATTACAAGCAGCGCATCCGGAAATCACTCATAAAATATTGGCTAGAATCTCTGTCTTATATACGGACCGGATTCTGGATATTAGAAAAGAAAAAAAAAAAACTGTAAAAGGGTGTTACACAGTCTAGACCGTTCAGCATACGTTGTCAAAAGCACCAACATATCAGTGGAAAGTGATCAAACACAAACCCCAATCCTGATTTTATAGGACTGTCTCCAGAAGAAAAACTTCGTTGTGGCAAACTCCTTAAAATAGCTCAATGTGCTTATTTTCCATCTTAGACGTCTGCTGCCACAATTACAGCTCTTTCCAGTACCTCGCAAAACCCAGGCTGTCAGACACTATCATTTCTGGAAATGGGTGTGTGTTTGCCTCAGCCGCATGCGAGCAATTAGTGGGCAGAAACCTTATCTGAACAGTCACCACCCTGTCTTCACTTTCAAGCAATGGCCAAGTTTAAAGGCGACTTATCGTGCCCCAGAGCGTATTGTTGGTGGAGAGTGGCCAGTGAGAATTGCCAGGTTCCTACCTATTGAACATGCCATTCCATGTTCGACCATAAGGGTCAGGTTTGCTGATTGTTGAGTGGGACAGCCCTCCATTGGGACAAGCCCCAACCACTTCTATCTAGACTTAATTGAAGACTTGGAATATAAGCAAGAACACATTCTGGAGGCTGCTCTTTTTGTACCAATCCTTCCCACATTTGTATTGCAAATGTTTGCCTTTGCTAGAAATAATGGAGCTGGACCAAGGTGTTTCCTGGCACAATGACTGAGGTTATGGGGCCTGTGTCACATGAAATCCAGGGCACAGATGGGCTCGTGTGGCACCTCCGTGGTAACTGACTGCCAAAGTTCTCTTCTCTGGACTTGAAGCAACACAGTAAACTGATGCCATCCCTCCACAGTTATCTGGCATTTACATCTCAGCCATGTCCCCTGAGGATTTGCCAGGACTATACCGTGAAAGAAGCAACAGTACTTCCCTGGCTACGAAAATTGCTGAAGTGGAACCGATTGGTAGATTTTTTAAACACTAGCATAACAAAGAGGCAGTCTTTAAAAGAGGCACTGTTTAAAAGATATTTCAGCTGGAAGGAGGTGGGTGTTTATATATGCTAAGGGGAGCTCTGTGGTTCATGGTTGCTGTTCTTAGTAATTTTGAATGCCTATTAGGGGTTTGTTCATTTTAACGTTATATGCTGCAGTGATTTAGGGTGGGGTCAGCATAGCAAATGTGGCCTCAGTAAGGGATAGTCATTGAATGCTTCTCTTCTGCTTGCTCACAGCCAGCCTAGCACAAGACAGCTTGATTTATAAAGATTCTAGAGGTTTCAGAGGTAGAAAGGGCCAGACTATCCAAAGTCTGCCATTTATTCTGTGTGCAAACTTGGCCGTATCACTTTGCATCTTTGAGCCTCAGTTTCTTCATCTATAAAATAGGGATGATAAAATTTATTTCAGGATTGTTACTAGAAACAAACGAGGTCAGATTTAAGGCACCCACTAGAGTTCCTAGAGCACAATAAATGCTTGCCAAGTGTTGGGTCCTCCCCTGTGCCCCATGGCCAGTGCTTCTGTGAAAAGGCAGCGTGGAGAGCCATCTGGGGGCTGGGAACCCGGTCCATGTACTTGGGGTGGACCGCCCTAGGTGGAGCCATTTACAGCCGTATTTATGCTCCCAACAGGAACAGAATAATTGTCGTAAGGAAAATGTGGCTATCTTGTTTTTACTTAGGGAAAACTTAGTGATATAAGAATAAAAATGGTATGCTTCAAAAGTAATTTTCTTTTTCCCCATAAATTCCCTATTATTTGTCTTACTGTATCTTATTATTTTTTCACCATCTCCAGCTTTCAACATTTTCCATGTTCTTTGGAGCCCTAAGAAGCAATGAATGTATTTCTAATGTGGCCTAGGATACCTTCCTTCCCATGAACTCACATTACTCAAGAAAAGAGCTGTTGTATCCCAACCTCTCCTTGATTTGTCAGTGTTAGTGGTATGGTAACATGAAATAAAAAAGATCTTGAGGGGTGTCTGGGTGGCTCAGTCGGTTAAGCGTCTGACTTTGGCTCAGGTCGTGATCTCACAGTTCGTGGGTTCATGCCCCACATCGGGCTCTGTGCTGACAGCTCAGAGCCTGGAGCCTGCTTTGGATTCTGTGTTTCCCTCTCTCCCTGCCCCTCCCCTGCTCATGCTTTGTCCATCTCTGTCTCAAAAATGAATAAACATTATAAAATAAAATTTAAAAAAAGATCGTGAGAACCGGAAAGAACTGAGCTTGAATTCTGATTCTGATCTTGCCACTTCAAGGATGGACTTTTTTCTTTTACAAAATGAGCATCATAATGACTACTACCCAGCTGGATGGTGAGGAGAAAATGAGACAATCCATATAAAATGCATGGCACAGGGGAGGTGTCCCACAAATTTACATCACTCCCCTTATGCCTTTGCTTTAATTGTTCTTAGTTTGATTTTCTTTTCATATACAATTGGCTAGCTTAGGAGTAAACATGACATCTTGGAAACAATCTGCATGCAGATTTTGGTGATAAAAATGGAAACTAAACCTAGTGATTTTACTCTTAATTATTCCTGGTGAAGACATCATGTGCTCACGCATTTGGGGAGGCACTCGCTCTTTGTCCCAGATGCCTGCACGTTTCAGTGATGTAATGTTCTTTTAAATAATCATAAAACATAGCCCTCCCAAACACATACAAACCAGATACGATGACGAATGAAAATGAATACACTTGGTTTATTCAGAGTGTCTCTGCCTGCAGTCAGTTGAAGCCAGGACAAAGTCAGGAACTTGGGCCAGGCAGGGGACAGCAGCAAATGGCTGGAGAGATGCAAAAGACAGAGGGAGGCAGGTGCAGCGTGCAAGCATCAAGCAAAGCACTTCAGCAGGGTCAGGAAACCTACCAGAGTGATTCCAATGCCATACGCTCTGGTGGCAGATGGTGGAGTGACAATGCAATTGGAAAACATCAAGAATAACCAAAGAATATGAGAAATTAGAGACCGAGCAACACTCTCCATGATGCAGCTGCCTAGACACAAAATAACCTTTCCTTTTCCTTTGGCTGGAGAAGTGGGAGATAAAGGCTAAAACTCGAATATGTGTAGGAGGGAAATCGTGGAAGCCAGCTTACCAAGTTTAACATGTTTCAAGTTCAAGGTAATGTCAGATGTGCCACTGTTGAAATAACAGGCCCATCCCCCTCCTCTAAAAACAGTACCTACCTAACGAACAGTGATGGAATAGTTTAGAATTTTCTGGGGAAGATGAGGGAAGAGTAAAGATCTGTGGAATTTAACATATGTGGTCCCTCAAGATTCACTTAAAACTGTTTTGGGGACATCGGTACTGTAATGGGTCTTAACGTGTTTTAAATCACGTGTCGTGTAACTAAACTCGTAATGGAGGCCTTCCACTGAATAACTAATATTAAATATTCTAACTGGCACCAAGGATATATTGGCTATGAGGAAATGATGAGAAGTTGGATTACCACGGACTATTATCTGAGGAACTAAGTGACATAAAAATGATACGGCGGCAGCATTAACCCCCTGATCTCAGCTGTTTGGCATCTTAAGGCAGTATTACCTGCTAGGGCTTTCTGCATTTTTCAGGAAGTTTGAGTTGACAAAGGGGATATCTTCATCTCCCGAAGAATTAAATCGCCCCAATTCATCATTTTGACCTCTGCCTTGCGTGAGGTGGTGTCAGCGGAAGCAAACAAGCGGCCGACTCTACACGGCCAGCCGGGGAAGCGGAGACTAGGTTTTCAGCACAGGAGCCCGAGGAGAGAGGACGAGAAGCTCACCCCACTCTGGTGGGAGAACAGAGCTTCCCTGATGTTCACGAGGCATTACAGTCTACGGTAGGCGGATGCAGGAGATAGCATCTAGACAGAATCTTCAGCCCGTCTGAGCTTCCCTCCAAAGTCAGGGCAGCGATCACAGACAGAAGCACTGAAAGGTGGCTGTCCACGCACGGAAAGGCAGTTCAGATAAAGCTGTGCCACCAGGGAGGTAGGTGTCAGAGAGACTGGCCAGGATTAGCCGTATCTCGATGACGCGCAGCAGGCCCCTGTCTAGTGCCCTGCGGAGCAGAAGTAGCCGGAATGGGCTCAGACCCTGGCTGAACAAGCAACTGCGGCCAGGCCCGCCTGGAGCAGTGCAGACATTCTCACGAAGCCCCTTATCTGACACACTGGCTCTGTGGCAGAGAGAAGCAGTCAGTCAGGCAACCTGAGGACTTTGTCCACTTCCACGGGCCCAGACGCCTGAACCCCTACCCCCGCCAGACACGCACTCACACACATAGACACCTAGTGTGCTGATTGCTCAAGTTGTCAGTGCACTCACTCCATCACGATGTAGCTTAGCTTCAGCAAAGACCAGTACTGTGGCATTGGTGGAAATCTTTGCAGAACTCGAATGTCACCGCCATCTGCTTGGCAAGTGCTATAAAACAATGCAAGTTTGGCAAATGAAAATCGAGTAGCTGTGAGCAGAGCGGAAGCTAACTCGAAGAGAACCGGAGAGATCAGGGAGGGAGAGGGTCTTCAGGCAGCGAGGCAAATGACAATCAAGGGCACCGGGGATGCCTAGACAAAATGCTTTCGGGGAAAATACGATGGAGGTGGCACGGTGCATGTTGCAAGCTTCAAAGTTAGCGGTGTACTTGTGATGGAGTCTTCCCGGGTGGGCACAAGCATATGCAGACAAGAAAGCTGAGGCTGACAAAATGAACCAACTGAAATGTTACAGCGGAAGTATGTTCTTATGGCATGTTCTTCTGATCTGAACACAATCCCGCCCAATACCAAAACACTGGGAACACACTTAGAAAGCAAGTTTATTTTGGGTTCCTAGGAAGCAAGCATAAGCTGTTTGTTCCTTCTAAAGTTGCTCTTTCTACCCGAAATCAGTACTAGTATGTTGCTTCTCATTACGCAGCCAAATTAAAGCTGCCTGAGATGATTAGAGACACATTTTTTTCCCCCTCAAGTAATTTATGTAATATGGGTTAGAGCAACATCAGGACCGGAAGCCAAATACAGCCTGAGCAGGCCTGTGTCCCACATCAATCTCGGGAAAGGGAGTCTCACTCTCTCCTCAGGAATGCTCATGCAGCTTTTCACCTGAAAATGTATTGTCACTTTTTTCCTTCCGGGTAGATATTATTCTTAATCTTAAAGAACCAAAGTACCAATTTGCAGATACTGCTTTTTCAACTCTCAGGAGTGTTCTAACAAAACAGGATTCCCTTTTTGGTAGACAAAGTATATTGCTTAATGTTCATCTAGCAATTACGCATTAAACTGTTCATATTTCAAGGGAAGGACCCCAGGGGATGGGAAGAGAATTGATTTTATGACAGCATTACAGAGATGTTTGAAAGGCATTACCTAACCTGTATATTAGTAATGTTCTGTGTCATATACAAAGATGAATAAGACATTGTCCCTGTCCTCAAAGGTACTTATAGTTTAGTGAGAAAGACAAGAAGGTGAGCAAATGATACAAGGGAGTGTGATAATCACAGTTTGATTCCTGGTTTTTGGGTTTTTTTTTTTTTTTTTGTAAAATTTGTTTTAACTGTTTGGGCTTAGGCTGCATATATCATGACCCTCATCTTTAAACATGTCAGTATGTATATAATTCTACTGAACAGGGATATTCTTTTTTTTTTTTTTTAATATTTTTAAAAAGTAATCTCTACACCCAACGTGGGGCTTGAACCTACGACCCCGAGATCAAGAGTTGCATGCCCCACCGACTGCACCAGCCAGGCACCCCCACAGATTTTGATTCTGACTCTGAACTGGATAACTTTAGTCCCAGGGGTTAAATGTACGAATTTGCAGCCAGACTGCTTGGGTTCCAATCCAACGCTGCCATTTCTAGCTGTTGGACTTGGGCAATTTTACTTGTGCTCTTGCCTATGAAATGGGGATGATAATAATAAGGGTTGCTCTTGAGTCACAGGGCTGCTGTGATCACTAAGTCAGTAGACAGAAAGCATTTAGAACAGGGCCTGGTTCATAGTAAATGCTCAATTAGAGTAGACCATTTAGAAGCCTGGACTTCTACAGATTTCAGGGAAAAGCGACATTCTCATGAAAATTAGTGTTATGTTGGCAAACAGTGTCCTGAAACAAACAGTCGAGAAAACTTGGAAGAAATTCTTTCTCATAATTTACCCATATAAAAAAAAAATCTATTTTCATCTGCAGGCCAATGTATTAAAAACCTGTTATAAACATGGTCCTATGTGAGGTCCTCGTGGTGGGTATAAAACACGATTGGTATAAAACACTGTCCCTTTTTGGGGCGCCTGGGTGGCGCAGTCGGTTAAGCGTCCGACTTCAGCCAGGTCACGATCTCACGGTCCGTGAGTTCGAGCCCTGCGTCAGGCTCTGGGCTGATGGCTCAGAGCCTGGAGCCTGTTTCCGATTCTGTGTCTCCCTCTCTCTCTGTCCCTCCCCCGTTCATGCTCTGTCTCTCTGTCCCAAAAATAAATAAACGTTGAAAAAAAAATAAATAAAATAAAACACTGTCCCTTTTTTCCAGAAATTTATAATCCAATGGAGGTAGAAAGGGGCAGCAAAGCATCATAATCTAATGCAGGGTATTTTCAGTGGCACAAGAAAGGTGCCAAACAATGTCATGGGTGTTAAAAGTAAGAAGAGCTAAGGAAACATGACATCGAGGTCTTGAGTTTTGGCATGGGAACTTTGAAGTATCTTGGGGTAGGATGGAGGTGTCAGGCAGGCACTTGTAACTGGGGTCACATTAAGAGTGAGATAGGAAGGTTAGCCAGGTTTGTTTTGGAATTATCATCATAGAGGTTGGGGACCAAATCTGTAGGAATCAAGGCAGCCACTCAGAGAGAATCCACATGAGGAAAGGAGCCAGAGGCAGAATCCGTTGGAAGCATCAGCGTCAGTGTCAGAAGCCTGGGGTTAGAGCCCGCTGTGTCAGTGGGTGGTATGGAAATAGAGCCAATAGGTATGAGCCACCCTTCCTAATCTGGGAACAAGAAGAGGCGTTTGCTTTCTCTGATGGACTAGAGTCAAGTGCGTGGGGCAACCTGGCCACCTGCGCCTTATATGAAACTCCCCATCCACAAGAATTACTGTGTCCCAGCATGCCCGTTAGCACAACTTGTTACTTAGATCATATGGGTTTGCTACGTCCTCTTGCTTTTGACCATCTAGACCACTGGTCCTTCCCCAGAGTTGGCTAATCCTTTAGTCTCAGTTATACCCCCAGCATATAGCCACACAGGTGTTGGCTCTCCCCTTGTCCACACTGTGGGCTCTCAGAGAACTGTGCAGCCGAGCCTATGCATTTACAGTAATAGGTAGTGGTGGGTGGGGAAGCAACTGCCAAGGGACTTCAAGGTGCAGCCGAGAGAGGAGTGGCTGATGGCGCAGGATCCCCGAGAAACCAGTGAGAGTGAGCTCTGCGGTATGGGTTTGACTCACTGAAGAAACACATCTTTCCCAGAGATAAAATTAAAAAGAGCTAGCATTATGAAAAAAAAAATCCTTACAATACGTCAGGCCGGCTTTTCACTAAAGGGTTTTGCTTTTACTTAGTACTCACACCAGGACCACACAGAGGCCCTCACATCATCCCCATTTGCAGATTAAGAAACTGAGGCTGGAGCAGTTAGATCACTTGCCCAAAGTCACGCAGGTAGTAAGTGACAGAGCTGGGGCTCTAATTATGGCCCGAGTCCACGTTCATGCCGTTGCTGTCACTCCTCAGGCAACGTGGTCAGTGAAGGCAGCGAATCTGAATTGTAGGGAGCAGAAGTGGAGGAACTCACGTTGAATGTGTCAAGGCCACAGAGGAGAGGAAGTGAGGTCATCTCTAGAGACTGGGCTTGGGGGGTTTAGTCATTTTCACAGAATTCAACGGGAGTAGAACAGGGTTGGAACGGCCACTGTGGGATAGTCAAGGGAGTCGACAGCACGACCGACAGGACTTCTGGACAGCAGCAGGGGCCCAGCTGGGGTTGCATAATGTGCATTTTGTAGTGGAACCAATGAAGGCATTTTTATGAGGGTTTCCAGCAACCTCTCACCGCCCCCATATAGAGGACCACAGAAGAGATGTTTTTGCTCACTCCTTAGGCCTCAACACTTGATTACGAGCCCGGAAGAGCAACGTCCTGTGCGGGTGCAGTGAACCATCTGTAGAGAAGGGATAATGGGATCCCACGGGGCCCAGGATGGGCCAGGTGGGAACAATGGAGGCTTGGGGTGAGTAGCGAGTTCACTGCTTAGAGGGACTGACCACAAAGAGGCCTGTGAAAGGAGACTGGGGCTGGGAGGCTGAAGCGAAAAAGCAGCTGTTTGCAAAAATACACACACTGATGTTCACACATTACGGCAGCCTAAGGAATGGCCGCTTCCCTACTTGCTCAGGGTGAGTAGTAATCTGTGTCGGGCAAGAATGCTGATTTCACTGTGTCTACCAGCAGAGAAAACTGGGGGCTGGACAGGAGGGTAAAACATTGGCCCTGGTAACAGCCTGGTGTTTGCTAACGAGGCTGTAGAGGCTGTATTACAACTGCTCTGCTTTCCAAAACAGCACCCTCAGGAGACAAGAAATAAAGTCATTTTCCTTCAGAGGCAGAAGATTTAACATTGCCTAACAATAATACTTAACATCCTTAGCCCTTAGCCTTAGGCAACATCCTAACTACCAAGTGCTAGGAATTGTCTTTTTCCTGGGTGAGCTAGGGCTCTGGCTTTACTTGTCGAAGTGTCTTTTCTACTCTGGCAGCAGGTTGCGGGAGCCTCCTGTGAAGAGGACTGAATTCCATGACAGCATAAAAGGGTGCCCCTTGATCAGGGCTACTAACTAACTCCATGTGCTGGGGGTGGGGTGGGTGCTGAGGTGCATTTTCTCTCTGGGTGTCGATGGTTCCGAATTTGACATATAAATCGATATTACTGAGTCAACTTTAAAACTCCTGTCATGCT
This sequence comes from Neofelis nebulosa, assembly GCF_028018385.1. NCBI lineage: Eukaryota > Metazoa > Chordata > Mammalia > Carnivora > Felidae > Neofelis > Neofelis nebulosa. The sequence goes on from NC_080783.1 coordinate 30,611,023, forward strand.
CTCCACAAACCACATGGGAACCACATCGGTCAGTAGCCTATTTAGTCCACTGGAAGGTCGGCCACCAACTTCCCATAGAGAGAATTATTCCTATTTTTAATTAAAAAGTTAACTCCATAAATATTGTAAAGCTCCCTGCCTCTGACAAAGAGGGGATCCGGTGCCTACAGAGATGTGCTGACTTCGCTCCTGGCAAAGGGGGAGAGCAGTGGAGCTGCTGTGATTCAGTCGAGTGAACAGTAAAATCTCCAGGGTGGGGAGGACTAGAAAACCAGGGTAAACGTCACTGGCACACGGAGCTGAGTCTGCATACCTTCTTGAAGCCAGCAGTGGGTCCCCTGCCTCTGCACTGTGCCTCTTCCTGGGTAAATACGGAGCCTCCCACGGACTGGAGCACAGTGGTGAGCATGCCTTGCATCTCCCCTTTAGATGTTGAGATGGAAACTCGAGGTGGGGCTCCTCTACTTAAAAACAAGCGCCAGGGACCTTTCCTGCATTTGTCTGAGCCCCATGCATTGTCCATCGTGGCTAACTTCTGGTTGCCAAGGAGCCACCAAGTTCTGTTTGCTCATGTGGCTAATCCTAATCACTCCTACCACCGTGTACGGGTGTGGGTGGACTACTGGCCAAAATTGTTTTTGGTCTAAGATGCTTCCCCTCCCGCTACAGTTATACTCTCGGGATTTTGTCAATTCCTGCATTGCGGTGATAGCTCCAGGGCCAGAAACCGCATAAATGCATTGCCTTTGTCAGAAAACTCCCTTTGCAGTGTTTGATCCTCAAATAGACTTGTTGAAAGTCAGCCATGATTGAGCATTTCAGGGCTTATTAGTAAAGATAAATAGGAGCTGGAAATTCAGAAGACTTTCTGCTAATAATTACTAAACTAAGCATCTGTTGTGCTGTCATAAAAAGGTGATTTGCGGTCTCCTGTCCTAGACAGTAGGGTCCCAAGGATGGACTGGCACTGTGTCTCCAGTCTCCATATTCTCGGGGCCTGATACAGCGTAGATGATTAATAGATAGATGGGGAGTGAATGAGTGAAATTTGTAGGATTTTCAATGTTATTTCTGTGCTTTTGATTTGTGCAAAAAAAAAAAAAAAAATCCATTTCCGCAGTCTGGTGCAAGTTGGCCAGGAAGACATTAAACTGTTTCCAGTTTTATCTTTTTTTCTTTCCTCTCATAAGAACATACTACTTTCCATCTGCCTTAACCACAATTTCCATACACTTCAACACTGAAAGCCAGAAATGTTATATTTAAAACAAATTTTGGAGACGACTTCCATTTTTTTAAAACGAAAACAAAATAGTAGGCCAGGGAAAAATAAGGAGAAGAAAGAAATCAAAGATGAGAAAAGACTAGGAGACAACCTATAAAAAATGAAAATCGGGAGATAAATAAAATACAGTTGTATAGAAGCTTTTAAAATATTGTATTTTAAGTATTCTGCCCAATCAGTGTTAAAAATTGGTTCTCCACTAGATTTGAGATTTTATTACTTTTGAAAATCAACATACTATTTATAAGAGCAGATGGTCACTTAGGCTATGCCTGTTGCAATATCCAGGGTGGTATTTTTGTAAATTCCCACACAGAGTTGTAGCCAATGTGAAACTCAACGCAGTAACTCCCTCTGGGATAACACTTCAACAATTCCACTTTGATGAAAAAGCTCTATTTAGGATCCTCCCCCTTCTTTTTAAAAGGAGATATTCCGTAACATTTCAGTTTTCTGGCTGGCATTAACCTTTCTTTGTTTGTTCCCCCGCCCCACCCCCGGCCCCCCGAACTCACGAATTCTCACACTCTTGATTCACTCCCGTAGTAGCCGTCCTAGACATAATCTTGGAAAGTTTTCCTCTTTGTCATGTGCTACTGATAGCAGACCAAAATTATTCTTCATCTCACAGATAAGAGCACAAACCTTTGAGAATTGTATCTCATTTTCAGGGGTGTTCAGTTACAGCATAAGTGGATCACGTTAGGCCAGAATCACCAAGTGAACTTTTCCCACGCGATTATTTCCTTCCCCCACTGTGTCTGTACCTCTCAGCAATATTTGCTGACAGCAAATACCAGGTCAGATTCTAAATCAAGCAAAGAACATCTTCCCAGGTTCACATTTCTCTCCTGCTTTTTAACACCCACATGAAGCTCCAAGGTTAAGGTTGGCTCGCCCTTCCTAGTAGGTAACTGCTAGGACAGAGGATTTACTATTTTATTGTTCCTAAGCTTGGTGCAGGATGTTCAATACCATTTTTATAGCAATGGCTTAGGATTTCCATTCTGTATCCAATATTCTTGCTGACATGTTCAATTGCAATGATATACTATTTTCTTCCCTTAAAAAATAACCCACAAGTGTTTCAATTATTAGCACAGTTGTGAAGATGGCACGAAGGTTGTAGCAGACGGCGGCAAGGCACATTATAACATATTCCAGTTTCAAAGCCAGATTTCTATTTCATGTAGATTTCTCTAAAGGCTTTATCGGTAGGTGAGCTGGTGGTGGGAGACCCCTGAGTGATCTACCTGGGTAAGGAGGCGTACTGTCTCTCCATCCCCTCAAAGCGGATGTTGTGTGCATTCCCATCTGGACCCTTTCCAGACACCTGTGGAGAGAAAAGTAATTAGAGATGAAGATCCATTATACACCCTAGTTACTGACAATGCATCGCAAAATTATAATCAGCGCACAAATGCTGCTGCTGCCTGCCAAAAATCAACCATGGAAAAAGCAAGCAAGAGCTCAGTATTGCTATAGGAATTGATGATCAAGCCACAAACATGGCATTTAACAACAAAGTCGCTTCTTTCAAAAAGGGTCATTGTCAAGCCGACTCCTTCCTGTCACCAAGCCAGGGATATTCTGTAGGCTGTGGGCCATTTTTTCCCCCCTTTTACGTAGGCGTTAGTGTTTAGAACAGTTTTAGACTTGCAGAAAAATTGAGAAGACAGTACAGAGTTCCCATTCACTCTGAACTCAGTTTCCCTATTACTAACATCTCACATTAGTATGATACAGATCTTAAAATTAATGAATCAATATTGATACATTATTGTTCACTAAAGCCCATAGTTGACTTGCAATTTTACTCAATGCCTTTCCTGGTCCGGGACGCTGTATTACATGTAGGTGTCAGGTCTCCTTAGACAGCTCTTGGCTGTGACAAGGACCATGTTTTCTGAAAGTATCTTCTTCAACCTTTCTTTACTAATAGGGGCTGATGACAAACAACTATCTCCTCCACAGCTCCCATGAAGCCCTTCCCTCCCTCAGATCTCACTTAGTTCTCTCCCTTAGCAACTACCACAGAGAAGTCATTAACTCTTTTCTGTCTAGGGTTGGTCTTTATTATGTTTTTCCCCTTCCTATGTACTTTCTGTGTTCCCCTCTTGTCGGGTCTCCTCCTTCGACCTCTGAGGATCTGAAGAGCAGTGACTGGCCCCAGGATGTTCTTGACAAAGTATGTTGGTTCTGTGAATGTGAAGACTTCATACATAGTGCTTCTGCATCTATCATACCAATTAAAACCAGGATGAAAACATACACGTATTTCAAATTTCTTGTTGACTGATCAATCCATCACCTGTTCATGTCGATGTATGTGGTTTTGTGGATCACTTACGTGCTTGCTCTCGTGCTGGGCCAGCCCTCGCAGAGTGGGCCTGGAAAGGGTAAACAGAACACCTGGACCATTGTGATGGGGGAAGGGAGAGTTGGCTAGTAAACACAGAAAGTAACAGTGTCAAGTCAGGAGGGGGGATTTTTCCAGGTGGTACTCAGCTTGCAAGTTCTTTTCTTCCCACCAAAAGTTCTAGCTCTCTATAAAACCTCCATCCCAGCCTGGGTGGTGGGTGTAGGGAGGGTTTATTGTGGGGGGGGGGTTGCAAAGCAAATATACACACTCATTTAGAGAAAGAAAGGCTATGCCTGGTGTCAAAATTATTACAGGAGGCTCTTCAGAGTGTGTCCTGCAAAGCCTTTTCGTATTTCACCAATACATGGAACAGGAGTGGCTGGAGTTATTTGAGAGGCCAACAGCCCAGTGAATTTCCCGGGGAAGGATAAAGACTGCACCTACAAACGTAGAGACGACTCCAGAGAAACTGAGAGTTCTCCGCATTAGGATAAAAGCCCTGATGTAAACCACCATCCTTTCCAGCAAACATCAGGAACAAGGATGGCATCAGACAAGCTGGGGTTAAATAAATGGTACAGAAAAAAAAAAAGGGAAGGATACAATTATTGTCCTCAGCCTCGTCTATCTGAGCTGTGTTTTTAACCTATTTTTCAGGGAGGGAGAATTAGCATGAATAAATACCAGAACTATGCTGAAGATTATTTAATTGTGATTGTTGGGAGCACATTATGCTTATGTATCCGTAGTATGGCTCTAGACATTTACAAGTAACCTTTCTTCTTATGGCCACAAAACTCCAAGTTAATACTTTCAGCACTATTATCCAGAACTGGCCTGGCCTAATGATGCAGTCAGCATTCTGGTGTCTCTAGGGGGCAGCACCCAAGTGCCTATCCTGATGAGCTACCAGTATATGAGATCATATAAAGCACAGGATGATCCTTATCTTAAGGAAGTTTCAGTCTTTTGGGGGAAAAGCAAACATCAGAAATGAGATAATTAAATAATGATGTAGGACAATGTATGATCCTGTGTCATTCAGGATGTTACTAACAGCACAGGTGACACCTGAAGGTGTCGGGAAAAAGCTTCACGGAAGTAGCAGAATGTAAGGCAAAGAAGGGTGGCATGATTCTCTATCAAAAATGATTCTGTTCGAACATAAAAAAAAAGGGGGGGGGCACCTGGGTGGCTCAGTCGGTTGAGCGTCTGACTTTGGCTCAGGTCATGATCTCACGGTTTGTGGGTTCAAGCCCTGCGTCGGGCTCTGTGCCAATGGCTCAGAGCCTGGAGCCTGCTTCGGATTCTGTGTCCCCCTCTCTCTCTGCCCCACCCCTGCTTGTGCTCTGTCTCTCTTTCAAAAATGAATAAACATAAAATTTAAAAATGATTCTGTTTGTCACAAACAGAAAATGTACACATTTAATTATTATATTTATATAGTGTATATATTGCGTTTCGCTATTAACACGACAACCTCTTTAATGCAAGCATTGAATTAGTGACTACTGAGCAGCTACTATATGCTGATGCCATGCTAAGCACTATATTCAAAGGAGTGAACAAGGGCTGGATTTCTTCATTGCTCTGAATATCGAGGAGACAGGCCTGCAAACAATTACAGTATGATGAGATCACTGCTACAGTGTCAGTAGGAGAGAGGAGGCAGTAGGAGTCGGAAGAAACAGACACGAAAGTCCACCTGAGAGAGTTGAACACAGCTTCATTTGGGTGTTGAAGCTTCCTCTAAAATTTGAAGGCGAATGAGAAGTTTTTGTGGGGGAGAAGGCGTAAGAGTAGCAGGAGAAGGCATTCTAGGTAGAGGGAACAGAAAGGAAACAACATGGAGTCATTTACAAAAGAAAAGCGCTCTGTTTTCAGGGAATGTCAAGATTTTGGTAAAGGAAGAAACAGAACCTGTGAAGGAAGAGGATAACCACACCACTACCACCGGAACTACTATTATGGCTATAACCATTATTGCCGATACCATAACTTTTTTCTTAGGAGGCTTTATTTTTTTGAGAACACTTTTAGGTTCACAGCGAAATTGAGAGAAAAAGTACAGAGGCCCTATCCCACTGTCTCCACACATGCACAGCCTTCCCCAGTATCAACATCCCCCCATGTGGTACGTTTGTTGTAAGTGATGAAACTACATTGACACATCATTACCCAAAGCCCAGAGTTTACGTTAGGTTTCACTTTGGGGGTTGTACATTCTATGAGTTTGAACAAATGTATGGCATGTATCCATCATTCTAGTATCATACAGAATATTTTCACTACCCTAAAAAATTCTCTATTCTTTGCCTGTTCATCCCTCCCTCTCCCCAAACCCATGGCAACCACTGGTCTTTTTATGGTTTCCATAGTTTTGCCTTTTCCCGAACGTCATAGAGTTGGAATCTTACAGTATGTAGCCTTTTTATATTGTCTTCTTTCACCTAGTAATATGTATTTAAGTTCCATCCATGTCTTTTCAGGGCTTGATATCTCATCTCTTTTTAGGGCTAAATAGTATTCTATTGTCTGGATGTACCGCAGTTTATTTATCCATTCATCTCCTTGGAAGGACATCTTGGTGCTTTCCAAGTTTTGGCAATAATAAATAAAGCTACTGTAAACATTGTGTGCAGATTTTTGCATGAAGATAAGTCTTCAGTGCCCTTATGTAAATACCAAATACTGTGGCTGTTGGGTTGTATAGTCAGAGTGCGTTCCGTTTGGTAAGAATCCGCTAAACCATCTTCCAAAGTGGCAGTGCCATTTTGTATTCCCACTAGTGATGAAGGAGAGTTCGTGTTGCTCCACACCCTCACCAGCATTTGGGGTGGTCCGTGTTCCAGATTTTGGCCCTTCTAATGTGTGTGCAGTGGTATCTTATTGTTGTTTTAATTTATAGTTCTCTGATGACATATGATGTGGAGCATCTTTTCATATGCTTATTTGCCATCTGTATGTCTTCTCTGATGAGGTGTCTGCTAAGGTCTTTGGTTCATATTGAATTGGTTTGTTTCTTTTCTTATTGTGGGGTTTCAAGAGTTCTTTGTATTTTTGGGTAATGGTCCTTCATGACATGTGTCTTTGGCAAACATTTTCTTCCAGTCTGTGGCTTATCTCCTCATTCTCTTGACAATGTTTATTGCAGAGCAGAAATTTATAGTTTTACTCAAATTTTAAATTTGCGTCGGTGATTTATGTTGAGTTAATTTTTGTAAAGGGTGCACGGTCTGTGTCTAGATTCATTTTTTTGCTTGTTGGATGTCTGGTTGTTCCAGCACCACTGGTTGAAAAGAGTATCTTTGCTCCATTGTGTTTATCTTTACACCTTTGTCAAAGACCCAAATAAATATTTATTTGGGTCTATTTCTGGGCTCTGTATTCTGTTTCATTGATCTATTTGTCTATTCTTTCACCAATACCACACTGTCTTAATTACGATAGCTCTATAGTAAGTCTTGAAGTTGGGTAGTGTCAGTCCTCCAACTTTGTACTCCTTCAAAATTATGTTGACTATTCTAGGTCTTCTAAACTTTAGAATCAGTTTGCGGAGATTCTTTAGAATCTAAAAAGCAACTTGCTAGGATTTTGGTAGGGAGCGCATTGAATCTATAGATCAAGTTGGGAAGAACCGACATCTTGACAGTATTAAGTTTTCCTATCCATGAATATGAACTATCTCTCCATTTATTTGTTTTTTCTTTGATCATTACCACAATTTAACACTTATTTGGTACTTATTGTTGGTCAACTAAAATGCTTAAAGTTTTATTTTTATCAATCCATTCAATCTTCCTAAACCCCAATGGTTGCCCTGTTTTTCAAATGAGAAAACTAAGTATTTGCCCAAGGTCATATAGCTAGTGCATGGAAAATCGGAGACAAAGATCAAGTCTTTCTGAGCCCAGAGTCCAAGCTCTAGAGATATAGACATGGGCCCGATCTTGGAGGAGCCAATATGCCAAGGAACTTGGTTTTACCCGTAGGTGATGGTGAAGCCATTGGCAATGGCTACTTGGTAAGATATTTACAGGGTAGAAAGATTATTCTTGGCATAGTGTGGAGGTGCCAGTGATAGTTTGAGCCAGAGATGATAAAGACCTAAACTAGGGGATATTCTGGGGTGCCTGGGTGGCTCAGTTGGTTAAATGTCTGACTTCGGCTCAGGTCATGATCTCGCTGTTTGTGGGTTTGAGTCCCATGTTGGGCTCTGTGCTAACAGCTCAGAGCCTGGAGTCTGCTTCAGATTCTGTGTCTCCCTCTCTCTCTGCCCCTCCCCTGCTCGTGCTCTGTCTTCGTCTCTCAAGAATAAATAAACGTTAAAAAAAACTTAAACTAGGGGATATTCAAAAGGATAAAGGCCTACACTTTGTTAAAGCTTGGAGTTGATGAACTCACAAGTGTAGGTAGTGTGCTACATTGGGGCAAGTCTTTTACTAACCCCACAAGGGCCTCTGGCCCAACGAGTGGAGTTTGATAGTAATTCTTGGCATAACTCACATGTGTCAGAACTTTAAGGAAAAATGAAAAAATATTTTAAATGGCCTGTATTTTCTTCTGCTTTTCTCCTTACTTCTTAACTGCTTGGGGCTTTCTGTTTTCAGAGCAACCTGGTGAATTCTGCTAAAAGGGAGCTCCCTCAGTGGGTATGATGGAGTGGATACTGGCCCAGGGAAGTTCCGCACATGCATGGCACCATTTCCCACGAGGATCCATTGGAGGTCATGCCTGGATGTCTTCTTCTACAGAGATCCTGAAGAGATTGAGAAGGAAGAGCAGGCTGCTGTTGAAAAGGCTGTGACCAAGCTGGAATTCTGGGGTGAATGGACTGCTCCAGATCTTGAGTTCATTGCTACTCAACCTGAAGTTGCAGACTGGTCTGAAGGCACACAGGTGTTCTCTGTGCCTATTCAACAGTTCCCTACTGAAGACTGGACTGCTCAGCCCCCCACTGAAGACTGGTCTACAGCTCCCACTATTCAGATCATTTAAATGAGTAGGGACAACTACGAAGTGGTCTTAAGCTGCTCTTCCACAAAGGCAAACAAAATGAAAGTAAGGTTGACAGAAAATAAAGTTCCTAAAAAGAAAAAAAGGATAAAGGCAAGGGAGTGATATAAGAATATTAGGGGGACAGGTTCCATAAGAGTAACTGAAGATTAACAGGAAGGGTGTGCCCGGAATAATGCACAATTTTCTGAGCTTAGCAACTACTTGGGTTTGGTAACCATCACCAAGATGAGAATAAGGGAGGGACAGGTTTAGGGGCAAAGGTAGGGGTAGGAGTAGGGGATACTTAGATATATTAAGCTTGAGTTGGGACATCTGATGATGATGTCTGATAGCTAATTGAGTGTAAAAGTCTGCAATGTTGAAGCCTGGACTGGGGATGTAGCACTGGGAAACATTCAGCCTATGGATGGGTACCTGAAACCTTGGAAAAGAATTAGGATGCCCACGGGTAATACATAGACACAGAACAGAAGAAAAGACATGCAATGAGAACAGAGAAGAATACCCATAATAATCTTAGGAACACTACCATTTAAGGGGCAGGCAAACATGCGTTGAACCCAGGAGGAAATCTGAGGAGGTCTAAAACAGCAGTTGGTCGGGAAAAGAACTGGGAGAGAGTGTTATCATAGAAATCAAAAGAGAAGCATCTCACAAACAAGGGTGTGGTCCACAGTGTCCAAAGCAGTTGAGAACTTCAGCAAGGCAAGGTCTGTGGTCAGTATGGTGTGTTCGTGTGCTTTACTCAAACCCCCTTCCTTGCAGAGTGTTACCCTGAATGACAGAGCTCAGAACTGCCTTTCGCAGAATGCCCTTGTAGTCAGTGTACCGGTATGATTTAAGCTGGGTCATGGAGGCAGTGGCCACACTTTCACCGTTTACTCTGACAAGAAGGAAGGTGTGCTAGGTTTTCCTTGGCAGTCTCAGCAAATGTGCCATTGCGAGTTCCTAGGGTGGAGTGCAGCTTTTATAGCCAGCTTTGGAGATGGCAGCACTAGAGGTGGCTTTCTGATTGTGGCACTTTCCTAATTATGGTGGTTCCTGATACAGGCATTGTTATGTGGCTCTGGAGCCCAAAGCTTTCTTACAGAAGTGGCAACAGCTCCCTTGGTAGCCTGGTTCTGTAGCATGCCATGAGAAATCATTCCTGAAAGGTTGGCCAAGATGCCGTATCTTTAACCATCCTTAAGAGTCTGCAAGCCCATTAGTAGGCTATCATAAATTTGTTCCTGCTTCAGCTGGCTAGAGTGGATTTTGTTCTCTGTACCTGAACAGTGACTAACATAAGTTCCACAGAAGTGTATGTGGGAATTGGCAAGGAGATGGTGACTGGTACTTTGTTCAGAGTGATTTCGGTGGATCGATGGGGAGAGAAAGCAGGGCTCCATGGTGTTGAAAATCTTTATTGCTTTCCCCCCAAAAGCAAAAACAAAAACAAACATTGGTTGTACTGTCTTATGCTATCATGCTGAGGAAATAAGACTAATACTTTCAAGTAAATCAACATTTGTTAGTGTCTCCTAAGTGGAGTCATGTGCTACGTACTCTAAAACCTAGAGATGAGAAAAAGACCTCTCCCTGAGGGACACAGTGTTAGTTAATGGAAATGATGGGAATAAATTTGTGTTCCATTATTTAAAAAGCGGACTGAGCTGATTTTTCTCCCTAAATCATCCAAAGATGACCTCTGTTAGCATTTACAAACATATACATATTTTAATGGCATATGGTTCCCCCCCCCAACTATTTATTATTGACATTTTCCTAGATATTTCACAAGCATAAATTTTAATAGGTATACAACATCCTACTTACAGGTAAATCATAATTTATCTAATCTCCTCCTGTAACTTGATCAACTTTTATGTCCTAATCAGAAATGATGGCAATCCAGATTATTGTGTTGGGTACAAAGACTCTTGCAAAGAGCTATGAATTGAGGGTAGGAAACTGCAGATCAAGGATTGCCAAAGAGAAACTCATTATAAATTGTAGCTGGGTCCTTAGGAAGTCAGGCCATTTTAGGAAGTAGTGAGGGGAAAGAGAATAGGCACAGGCATTTGTGCTCAGTAAAACTCAGAAATGTTCCTGCTTCCAGCCTTATTAGGTAATTTCCCTCATCATAAAAAAATAAGGTCAGTGGCTTTGATCCAATTAGTTTTTTTTTCTTTTTTAGAAGCCCTTTATCTCACTTGGTATCATGCAGGCTTTTTTTTTTTTTTTTTAAATGTAATGACCTAAATATACTTCTGATAGAAATACTTTTGACTTAAGCCATCAGAGAAACCTAGTCTTTTCCAAAACAATGTAATGTGAGAACTTAGGCTTGGATTTGGGGCATATTTATCTTTCTCTGCTAATAAAGCTCAGGAAGAGAAACTTCAGAGAGCTTATTCAAAAACAACTTGAAAGGCTCACACTCGGTGTGCCTTATAGTGGTGATCCTCTTTGGCTGGATTATGACAGCCTATGACAGCCTATCAGGAGGGTCTGGTGTACGAGGAACGTTGAATTAAGATGCTTTTAGTCCATGGGAGTTCTCCCAATTTCATTCACTCAATGCCTGCTGCTGGCTGGGATGTTAAGAGCCTTGTTAAAATAAAGCTATTAGTCTTTTCTCTACAAAAGCAAGGAGCTTGCTGGTTACATTCAGGGTTCCTTAAATTAGTATGTATTTCTAGCCAGGCATTGCTGGAGTCAGCAGTTTCATAAAGCAATATACTAAAGAGGCCATTTAACCCCCTATTTCTCCCATTTGCAGATTAATGGCAGAGGGGAAGACTTAATGCCCTTTCAAACATTTTTTAACAATTCATTACAAATAAAAGAATAAATCACACACGATTTTCTGCAAATGTCTGATGGTAAAAAGCGGAAACAATTCAAAATTAACATGTTTTCCAGTTCCCACAGGTTGGGACACATTTTGGCCAGTGTTGTAATTTATGTCCCTTAAGTCAATTTTCCTGGGGAAGTTTAAAAGCTGCTGTGATAGAAAGGCTGTGCCAAGTTGCAATACAGCTTACTCACCTATGCATAACATCCTCATTTACCAATATGTCTTACTCAGATTCATTACACAAAAACGTGTCTCATGCTGCCAGACCCATCATAAGATTAAGATGCAAAGTATAAAAATTTAGATGCCATTTTAGGGAATACGCCTTTCATTTCAAGTTGGTAATGTGACAGATATTTTTGAGCAGTTTCCAGAAGCTTTTTTTTAATTACATTCCTCTTACTTAGCTATAGGTCTGGCTGGAAGATTTTTGAAGGAATCAACATGATGAAAATATCTAAAAAGTTATGAACTTGTCTTTGAGCATCTTCTAATACAAAGACACTCTGCTAAAACGCTACATGTTTGGAGAGAAACTCACCATACTTGATTTAAGCAAAAAGAAACTAATCAAAGTAGGTTGTAAATGATTTCTCTTTGGCAATGTGAAGTATATTATGTTGGCGATATGTATTTAGAAATATGCTATCTGCAGAAGCAGAAGTACGCACACTCTTTCAAACCATTATTTCTGAAGTGTTTATTTTCTCTAATTTAATTTCAGTAATTTTGTCAAATAGCTGGGTATTCAGTTTATAGACTAGTTTAGAACATCTGCTAGTTTAGAAAATACAGCAAATAAAAATATTTTAAAAATAACTCTTGGGTAAGCCTTTTAACCATTTTGTTTCTATATTTTCCTCCCATGTAGAACACTGGAGTTAAAATAAATCCTTATAATCCCTTCTAACTTATGCACATTTATACAAGTTATCTTGCATATAGTTTCCACATTGTGTTAACCACGTACATCTCATTAATATGGTAACTATATGTCGGTACATAATTATTTTAAAGCTGAATGACAAAGATAGCGAAGTCATCTGCAACATTGTAAAAGTATAACGCATTTATTGGAATCGCAGCATTAAGTCTTACGCTAGCATGACCCAAGGACTAGCCATCTGTACACGGGGCCATGGCATCTGATAACCTGAATTATCTCTCTTCTGATTGTCTTCAGAGAAAATAAAATCAGACATCTCCTGCCCAGCTCTGTTTGTGTCTGGGCCTAAGATACAGTTACCATAGAAACTATGATTATGGATACAATTTCACAAATTTGGCTTCATCCATCAGATGCACTTTGTATGTGTCTGTGTGTGCATGTGTGTGCACATGTGCATATGTGTCTTGCCAGTGAGCGTGAAGAGCAAACTCTGGCTCTACATCTTTAATTAAAGAGCCAGATACCATCTCATTTCCTTTCCCCATCTGTCTACCTACAAATGGAGATATTGCAACACTGGCTGAAATCTAAACTTTCACTTGAGAGAAGACAGTTTCTGATGAAAAGGATGAAAAGGTATCGGGAAAAGCATTCCCTAATAAAGCTGTTTACCTGTCCTGTATTTTCCGGGAACGGAGGAAGCCGGAATTTAGTGGAGTCTCAGTTAGTTACATTAATCACCAGATGCCGGTGTCCAGTATTTATCGAATTTGGTTTTGAATTGCTTCTTGGATGTAATATGTGAGTTAATGATGCCTCTGCAGTTTTATTTTTATTATACTCTGTGACAGTCAGTGTTCTTTACTCATTCTAAAAGAAAACAGTTGACCCTCAAAATATGCCAAACCTTAAAATGATGTAAATTTGTTCACATTATTTCTTATGAGTTCATACTATCTCTTTCAACTAATAAGCCTTATAAAGGATATTCATTGACTACAGCTCCCTAGTATACTTAAAATACACTTGCATTTATACAGACTAAACAGCATAAACATATGTAAAATTTCAAGCTTTTCGGTGGCCAGCTTCCAGTCACTCCCATTACTAGAAGTAAATGAGTAGAAAGAGATGACTTTCTGCAATACTGTGCAATCAGTATCATGAGCTATAATCAGTGCTATCATTTCCGTCTCTGCCTCACTTACACACGAGGAAAGTAGAGTTCGGAGAACATTAAAGCAACATGCCAAAGGTTCATACCTTTGGCAAGGCCAACATCTGAACTCAGTCTCACTCCCAATGTCACCTCATATGTTGACAGTGATCATTCTAGTTACTGCTGCTCTATTTCCTAAACAAAGAACGGAGATATAAGACTTGAAATTCACACGAGCTTATGGTGGCAGTGGGATGGGGTATGTGAAATGATGACCATCTTCAGGCATTTTGCATGGGCTCACGGTCAATCGCAATCTCACTGAATTCCAATTACCTGGCGATAGTTATTTCATAGAGCTGGAGGCATTGATGGGTGCCTGTGTGTTAACGTTTGGTACACCAAAAGTCATTTTTGGTAAAATACTGTTTTAGAAACAATAATAGTCTACATAATGTACAGTTTTGTTTTTTTTTTTCCAATATTCATGCATGGTGTCAGTCTACTAATTTGGTTTACACAAGGTGAACTTCATCGGAGTTAGGACAATATCTGTTCTCTGAGCCATTACATTCTCAAGGCCTGGCTTATCACCTTGTTCATTAATATTTACCGAGTCAATAAAGCAGAAGTGTCACACATCTACTCAGTGGCACTTAACAGAAAGAATCAGCTAACACAATGGCTAGCTATCTCTTTGAACGTGACCTGGTAAGCAGCACAACACAGATCCCCAAAATCTTTCAAAGGAAGTTTTATGACATCTGTCCTATGGTTAAGTCTTATTAAGACTGCCATTCTCAAGCTCTTTTGTTTACATAGTTCTGAGTTTTCTCTTTCCCTTAAAAATAATTTTTAAAACTTACATCCTAACAATTTAGATTTAAACTTGGATCTGGTGTATAAATCAAAACCATTAGGAACCTTAATTATATAATTGTTTAGAGTGGGGGAAGATTCCTATAAGCTGAAAATAATAGTAGAGTAGAAGAACCTTACATGGTAATATAGATTACTGGGTCCCCTGGGCATAGCTACCCGTTGACCTGAATAGCTTCTTTAATGTGGAACCACCTACTGGAATTACAAAGTAACCAGACCCATGCCACTGTCAATGATGAAATCACACACCCAACAGCTTTAAATTTATATTAACCAAGTTATTTTGCAACGGACTATTGTATCGGTCGGCCAAGTTCAAGTTCTAGGAAGATGAATGACGACAAGAGGAGGAGAAAAAAAGAATTAAATGAATGACATTCTGAAAATTGATGTTCTTGTGTCAAAACTTGGTTTGAAAAGCCAAAGCAACCCCCCACGCCCATTTAATGATTTTCTATTAACTAGCAGATAAAAGTTTCAGTAACCTGTAGCAACCTAACTTTCCGGCTTTACTTCATCCCTCCCCGGATGTTCAATGACTTGAGCCCCGTGGGTATTTTATGGATGCTGAACATACGCTTTTGGGCCTGTGCCCAAATGCTCACTCCTGGAAGTTTTGGTAACTCTTCCTGTGGTTAGGTCAGTGCCCTGCACATGTCAAGTGCTCAATAAATGCTTATTATGTGAATGCATAAAGCAAAGCAACAGATGTTGCTCTGAATGGTCGTATTTACTGCTGTGAAGGGACAAGAAAAGGTGAAAGTAGGAGTGGATAAGAAAAACATTCTGTAGAAGGTGGTGAGAACATCAAAATGGTGGAAAACAGAGAAGAAGGGAGCCTTGAAAAAGGGGTGTAGAGAAAGAGAAATAAAAACCCTGAGAAACAGAGAAATGTTGCACAAGAGAAAGGGAACTATGGAGTGAAAATAAGCTACATTATTGCAATCTCTTCTAATTCATAGCATACAGGTAATTCCTGTCCTAAGTATCTCTCCATTAATCAAACTATTGGATCATTCAGAACACTCCATTCCTATCCAGGCTGGTAATACAACTTTGCTCCTCTGATTATATATATATATATATATATATATATATATATATATATAGCATATTACTTTCAAAGTCTTTAAAATACGATTTTTTTAAATTTTTTTTTTTCAACGTTTTTTATTTATTTTTGGGACAGAGAGAGACAGAGCATGAACGGGGGAGGGGCAGAGAGAGAGGGAGACACAGAATCGGAAACAGGCTCCAGGCTCCGAGCCATCAGCCCAGAGCCCGACGCGGGGCTCGAACTCACGGACCGCAAGATCGTGACCTGGCTGAAGTCGGACGCTTAACCGACTGCGCCACCCAGGCGCCCCATAAAATACGATTTTTTTAAAGTCAACATTGAGAGTTGGATTTGATATAATCATTTAATTGGGCATCAATTCATCTACACAGCACTCATTACTGAATTCTTCAATTTCACCAACAACATTTACTTCCAAATTATCTTTTATCTAGAAGCTGGAAGTCCAAGTGCTGTGAAAACTTTGCCAAATAAAAAGCTTTTAGGTTTCTAATGCTGGCTGGACACAAACCCGTGGAAGAGTGCTGAAGAATAATGTGTGCTTGCCAACTGCCAAATATGATTGCTTTTCGCATAATTAATGTCATTCTTGCTGTTCGAGTACCATTCCCATCCTCTAATAATTTCCATTAATAGAGGAAGTTTCTGCAATAATTTTTGCATCCTGAACAACCACCGTGGCTTCTGTAGACCTTTTAATCAAAATAATGGCAATGAGTGAAAAGGGGATGGTTAGAGATATTACTATAACCCTGGGTTGCATTTGCTTCGTCATTGTTTTCAATCTCCAAAAACTGTCCAAATAGCTCATCGTGTTATTATGTCAATTAGACCTTGGTGCTTGGATTTCAATAGCACTGAACTATATGAATTTATGCCGTGAAGAGAAAAGTGTATAAAGTGAGTATATTGGGCAATCCATCTACCAAAAAAAAAAAAAAAAAAAAAAAAAAAGTTAAAAGAGAGTATTTTTTACAAAGCCACAACCAAAGATGAGCAGACGCAAATATCAGCTCGAGTCCTGTAAAATATGATAATTGTATAATACTTTTAGCTGAAGCTTCCAGTAGAGGAAGTGGTAGACCAGCTGCAAATCATACCCCTAAACCCACTAATTCACACTGTTTTTTATTATGATGTTGCAAAATCAAGAACTCTGCTCAGGCTATAAAATGACGCAAATATAGGGGCGCCTGGATGGCTCAGTCGGTTAAGCGTCCGACTTCGGCTCAGGTCATGATGTCGCAGTTCATGGGTTCGAGCCCTGCGTGGGGCTGTTGTGTTGACAGCTCAGAGCCTGGAACCTGCTTCATATTCTGTGTCTCCCTCTCTCTTTGTCCCTCCTCTGCTCATGCTCTGTCGCGCGCGCTCTCTCCCTCTCAAGAATGAACATTTTAAAAAAATTTTTAAAAATAAAATTACGCAAATATACAAAGAGCAACAACAACAATCAGCTCATTTCTTCTATGAGCCAAGAAAGGGGCGTGGCGAAACGGCACAGCGGCCGTCCCATTCCAGGGAGGGGCAGCGGGCAGTGGTTAGCTCGGCTTCTAAAAACCCTCTCCCGGAATTACCCTCTAAGCTGAATACTGGTATTTCAATGAGGAAAGTTTGGATACGAGGAGACCGGTGCCGAGAGTCTCCCCTCTGTTCATGAGCAGCTTTGCAAATAGGGAGTCTACATCAAAGCCTCCCTCTTCTCTGCCTGAGAAGCTTTGAAAACACTTCACCTAGGTCACATCTAACCTCCCTTCGGCCTTCTCTGTGAAGTCCACCCAGCGGAGATCTCATGACGCCACTCGAGCAGGAAGCACTTGCTCTGTGCAGTGGCCTGGGGGAGAGGGTGCGTTCATTTTTGGAGACCGTGTTCAGTGATCTCGATCAAAGCTTGCGAGCCGGGTACCTACGTTACTGAGGAGATAGTACAGAAACAGTGCTTGTGCACGGGTTTTAATAGCCGTTGTTAAAATCCCAAACAGCTGGTCATCAATTGTAACAGCTGTGCTTCCACTTGGTGAAAAATCTGGTGGGGACGTAGGGGAGGACAGGGCCGGGAGCAAGGGCTGGCTTGGGGGCCTGGACGCATGGGCACGCATCCATGCGCCTGGCAGGGTGTGCACACGCTTACTCTGGAGGCTGACCCCTAAGGGGTCAATACCAATTTTCAGACTATCAGTCCTGTCTCTAAAAGGTGCTGTCTAGATCTTGCATACACGTAGGAGGAACTATATGTCATCACATACTATATTCATAAAGGATTTTGCAATGACCCACGTCTGTTCTCATACATCTGACTCATCCGTGCCACTACCCTGACCAGGAAAAGGGCAGGTGTTTTACATTCCTTGTTAAGACAGCGCGCCCGATCCCAGGTCCCTCCGTTCTAACTGGAAACTGACTTGTGGGAGGAGTTTCTAGTTGGACACTGAGAGGCGTGGTCTCCGGCCTGCGCACAGGGCGAGCACCTACTCCAAACCAGACTGGCTGTGCTTGAATCTCATCACCTACCCACCGCGTAACCTTGCGCCACCTCATTAGCCTCATTTATCATGACCGATGTGGTTAATAATAGTACCTACTAATGGTTGTTGTGAGGATTAAATGGCACGATGCATGCAAATTACCCAGTAGGTATCATACATACACAGTGTCCTTATATGTTCAATAAATCTTAGTTGTTGCTAATGTTGCTGGAGCTACATCTGAATCGGATTTTTCTTTTGGTAAGGAAAACACCTGGAGAGAATTTCTTCCCTGACCTTTAGCTTTTATTTCTGTGAACCTCTGACCAGCCCTGGCTAAGCCCATGGAAGCTTCTTCAGTGATACTATTCCAAAAACAGTCCTGGGAGAGAGAGTGAAAAAGGAAAAAAGAAGGGGGTTGGGGAGGGAGAGAGACGAAGAGAGAGAAAGAGAGAGAGAGAGAGTGAGAGAGAAGAGAGAAAGAAACAGAGAGGGAGAGAGAAAGAGAATTCTTACTTTCTCTTGTAAGACTCTATTTTCTGAGCTTTTTATACACAGGATGAGTGGACAGAATGATGTGACATATTTATCAGATGATAGATGTATGCATATGTCTCTGTGTGTATGTATGCGTATAGATGTGTGATGTATGTATATAAATATGGATTTATGCAGACACATACACATACGTACACAGTCTTCTTAATGCTGTTCATAGAAACCACTCAATGACTAGAGTAAAGTTTAAATTACCGAACATGTCACCCAAATCCACAGTCTACTGTCGTCATCATCATTGTCATTCTTCTTCTCCTCACCTTTGCAGCCCCATTTTCTTTCACCCTGCGTACCCTGTAGGCACCTTCCCAACCACTGGTCCTTCCCTGACCCCCATGCACTTGCACACTTTCTTATCCTGGCTCAGCCCTTCCTTTGCCCTTCCCGTCACCACCCTGGGAAACTCTCCAGACAGAGCTATTCACTTCCTATTTTCTGAGAGCCTAAAGTATAGCCTTTAAATAATTAGAGTGTTATCTTATAATGATCTTGTATAATAATATGTATTAATGCTTGCTGTCCAGCACATATCTCATGCTCAATAAATGCTGAATGATTAAAAGAGCGAATCATTTAAATGAAAAAAATCATCTTGAAGGTGAGATGGAACATAGTCGAGCAGAGAGACACATAATCCTGAAGTACCCAAAGAAAACAAACTTGAATTAACCTAGCTGGCCTACCTCAAGAGGCTATTCACAACTCAATATAGCGCTCCGATTCATGGAGAACATTAATTCTACAGCATGGAGGGCGGTCAAGACACAATCTTCATTGCGATTCAGCCATTCAACAGTACAGATGTGAAGTGTGCATTTTCTCACAACATTATTAAACTGTTTGCGATCACACATAAATACCAGGGACCTCGTGTGTGACTCTGACTGACTGAGTAGGGAGAGAATAACAGCTGGGTCCCCTCCCAGGGCAGAAGGGGCTCTGTGCACAGGTAGGAAGTGAGTCTGCTTTCACCTGCTGACCTCAGCCACTCTGTGAGAAGTCCTACCACAGTCTTTTGATGACTTTTCCTAAATGAGTGCAATCCCAGATTTAGAGCCACGCTGTGGTGGGAGACCCCAGATGCATTTCTTCCGGAGAAGCAAAGATTCAGAGTCTGAAGGGAAGCATCATGTAGCAGGAGGTCAGCAGACAGGAGAAAGAAAAAGAAACAAAACAGAAACCAACACCCAATATGATTCTTTCTAGGCAAAGAAACAAAGTCCCAACTTTGGCAGCTAAGCAATGGAAATGCTAGTTGAGTGCCATTTAGGTGACCTCCCATATTTAAAAAGAAAAATATCTACTTATTTGAGGGAGTATTCATTGTGCCCCACTACAGTATGTATGTTGAGCAGAAATCAGCACCTATTTATTATCGATGACTGCTTGTTACCATTTCCATGGGCTCAGTTGGGGAGCTGTGAGGTGATTTATAAACTTTAGTCTAATTCTTCTAACATCCTCAGATGTAGACAAAGGATAAACAGGGATCTCTGCTTCTCAATGTAATGAAATTAAGAAAGTGAAAATTTAGGATGAATTTTACAAGGAACTTACTACGGTGTAATCCATTAGGATGATGGATAATTTCCCAAGGGGGCGGGGTTGATCTGTACATTAGAAAATGTATAACGCCCATTCATAATGTGTTTGTGACAGACATAATGCCATGTCCATCTATAAATCAGATTTGCCTTCTGTGCTAAGCCCCAGAGTCATTCTTACTGAAGGCTATCCTCAGGGGCACTGACCTGAGAGGATTTAAAATCCAAAGGGCCCAATTACTAAAAATCCTCCATCATATAATTGGACTTTGGTATGGAAAATAACACCAGTACTAATCCAAGTCACTTGGAAGGAAGTAGAGTTTCATCTCCTGATTCCGTCAACTGGTCCAACATAGTCTAGGGACTGGGTCTCTTTGAGCATCTTCCCCAAGGGCTATAAGAAACTCACTTTTACTTTGCAGACAGCAAAACTAAATAAATTATGCTAGCAATCCACAAACGAGTTACTGAATGTATGAGGAACACTGAATTTAAACTTGGGGAGTTCACAGGGGAAACATCATTTTCAATTTGAGGGTCATCCACTGGGAGCAACTCATCCCAACAAAGAATGAGTAAACTCACCTGCCCTTAGGAACAGAGACCAGACACCATAACTCAAAGAGCAGCAAAATGTAAATGGGAGCATGAGAACTCAACGCTTTGGAAAGAATAGACATGGAACACTTTTCACGCCATTCCTGGAAACATGGGAGCATGTGGTTTGAAAGTTAACCAAGTCATTTTTTTTTAAAAATTAAAATTCAGTTCAGCATGCAACATTTTCAATGGCGCAGAACTCAGTTAACAGGCACCACACTTGTTCCACCTTGCCATTCTCACTCAATGAGAATTCAGTACCTGTCCGTAGTAAATACCTCTAAAAGTCCCCAATTGCCCAGATAGTCATGAAAATCAAACTGCAAGAAACTACAAGAAAGAGAACAATCTTATTAAAGTTTTTTAGGTCCACTCCAATTTTCGTTAGGCTTGCAGCCAGGTTTTTATTAGACTCACCTGATCGCTTCTCAACCTACCCTTGTGGTTGAACACAATATAGTGTCATCGGGCATGTTTACAATGGCAAAGGCCCCAGGGAAAAATGACCCAACACTGTAATGTGTTCCTAATGGCTGATTTCTATGAGTCATGGAAATCAGGGATCCTTAAAACATGGGAGCTTGACTGTTGCTTGAGGAGTTACAGCAGAGCAGCAGTGTGGGCAGAACTACCTTGTACAAAAGAGGAAATTAGAGGGATGGTGGAGTGAACTCACCTAGCTCTAGGGGTGGGAAACCTTTCACTGGATACTGTCTTCAGTCTCTTTTTCTTTTAAATAACCATGAATTAAAGAGGCCCATTAAATCAGGTCCTATATCAGTATTTTCAGAGACTTCTAAAGCAAATGTATTTCTCTTTATGCTACACATATCCCAGTGGAAGTATTATTGTATGACCAGAATGCTAGTATTCAGTTTGAACAGAATACTCACAAGTTACAATGAACCACACTGGCCATCCTTTGTGTATCCAATAACAGAGTTGCAAACTACTGTTAGTGCATATCTCCAGGGATCTTTTTTTTTTTTTTTTAAATATAATTTATTGTCAAGTTGGCTAACACACAGTGTATACAGTGTGCTCTTGGTTTTGGGGGTAGATCCCTGTGATTCATCGCTTACATACAACACCCAGTGCTCATCCCAACAAGTGCGCTCCTCAATGCCCATCACCCATTTTCCCCTCTCTCTCCCTCCCCCATAAGCCCTCAGTTTGGTCTCTGTATTTAAGTGTCTCTTATGATTCGCCTCCCTCCCTCTCTGTTTGAACTATTTTTTTCCCCTTCCCTTCCCCCATGGTCTTCTGTTAAGTTTCTCAAGTTTCGCATATGAGTGAAAACATGTATCTGTCTTTCTCTGTCTGACTTATTTCACTCAACATAATACCTTCCGGGTCCATGCATGTTGCTGCAAATGGCATGATTTCATGCTTTCTCATTGCCAAGTAGTATTCCATTGTATATATAAACCACATCTTCTTTATCCATCCATCAGTTGATGGACATTTAGGCTCTTTCCATAATTTGGCTATTATTGAAAGTGCTGCTATAAACTTTGGGGTACATGTGCCCCTATGAATCAGCACTCCTATATCCTTTGGATAAATTCCTAGTAGTGCTATTGCTGGGTTGTAGGATAGTTCTATTTTTAATTTTTTGAGGAACCTCCACACTCTTTTCCAGAGTGGCTGCACCAGTTTGCATTCCCACCAACAGTGCAAGAGGGTTCCCGTTTCTCCACAGCCTCACCAGCATCTGTTGTTTCCCTAGTTGTTGGTTTTAGCCACTCTGACCTGTGTGAGGTGGTATTTCAGTATGGTTCAAAGGATAGGTTAGTTTCGAATTTTCCCATAACAGCTGTAGGCAGTAAGACTTCCCAGTTACGAGTCTCAGGACCATGACTCTGCTCTTCTCTCTACCTGTGGATAGGGAACCGCTCTGCAGGACAGTTACACAAGGATGGAGCACGTGTTAAGGAAAAGGCAGGGATTAGATACCCATGATGTACATGCTCAGTGGCTGTGACTACTTCCTTTTTCCATCACCTGCAGAATTTGGAGGTGGCTGCAGTCATCGGTAGTGCCTGTGGTAACCTCAGAAGGAAGCACAGCACATTTGATTGTGGGGGTGATGTGTCTGCATATTGGGCCTGGAGACAGGAAATACACATGGCAGAGCTCCATTCTCACCGGCACACACCCTCCACGGAGTGGCAAACCCATGTGTCATAATTAGGAACCAATTTGTCTGTAGAATGGCCTCTGGCATAGAGAGTCTGGAATGAAATCATAGGTCATCTCTCCTGAAAATCATTTGCCTCAGTCGGGCCTTAAAAAGAACAAAGCAAACTATACCCATTGCCAACCCTTTCTACTCTTTCCTAAGCAAGAGTATTATGCATTGTATATACATCTTAGAAAATTAGAAATAACAACCATCGGGGAGGATGGTTAAGTAGTGGACTTAACAAGTTTGCTCCAAAAGATGTAGACAGTTTTGAACTAGTCACCTCCTGGTTTGTTCCCTCCTGGTCTGACTTACTCTTACTGCTTTAGCCACAGTCCTTCCTCACTGCCCCTCTAACTTGCCCAGCACGCTGCTCACGGCCTTCCTACTCACACTTCCCTGGAACATGCTCCCAATATCCACATGCTTTCGTTCCTCACTACGTTTGTGTCTCTGCTTAAGTGCCTCCTCTGCAGAGAAGCTCTCCCCAACCACCATATATAATGCAGCACATTTGGCCCAGCGACACGTTCTAGCCCCTTAGCACAGCTTTATATTTCTTTGAGGAAACGATCATGGCCTGATATTTACTCTTCACTTATTTATTGTCTGTCTCTCCTCAAAAACATAAGTTTCATGAGCACAGGAATTTTTTTACTCTCCTCATCGCCTACACCAGTGCTTGGAAGACATTCAATAAATCAACATTTGCTTAAGTGAAATAGTTAAAAATCGCTTTTCTAAACATTCATTTCTTCTCTTGTTACTTTCCTTTTTTACCCGTTTTTTCTTTCTGTCTTCTCTTTCCAGAGACAAGTAATAAATGCACAGAGTGGCCCAATGTAATAAGTCTTCTTAAATGCCTTTTATTTTATTTTTTTTTATGCTTACAGCAGCATTGTCAACAATAGCCAAATTATGGAAAGAGTCCAAATGTCCATCAATGGTTGAATGAATAAAGAAGATGTGATACACACACACACACACACACACACACACACACACATGCACACACACACGCACACACACAATGGAATATTACTCAGCCATAGAAAGAATGAAATCTTGCCATTTGCAACAATGTGGATGGAACTAGAGGGTATTATGCTAAGCGAAATAAGTCAGTCAGAGAAAGACAAATGCCATATGACTTCACTTATCTGTGAAATTTAAGAAACAAAACAGATGAACATAGGGGGAAAAAAAAAAAGAGGAAAACCAGAAAACAGACTCTTAACTATAGGGAACAGCCTGAAGGTTGCTGGAGGGGAGGTAGGTAGGGTGATGGGCATTAAGGAGGAGGGCACTTGATGTGGTGAGCACCGGGTGTCACAGGTAAGTGATGAATCACTAAATTCTACACCTGAAACTAATATTGCACTATGTTAATAAACTAGAATTTAAGTAAAAACTAGAAAACAAATTAAATGCCTTTTAAATGTCTGTTAGAAGTGGCTGGTTGTCCAGTGCTTCCTTTTTTTCATCTCTTGGAACGTTCTTCATTGAAATCTTTGTCTTCTTGTAATTTTAGTATTTATTTTCTTAAATTCGAGAATGATTCCAGTCACGTGGGAGTGATTTAGTTAACTGTTACATTTTGGTATTGACTTTTAAATTAGGTGATGAATGATTTTTTAAAAATGTTTATTTTAAAATTAACCTGAAAAAAGAAGTCTCTCGGCCATAAGCTTAATTCTTATATGTGATAAAAGGTGACAGGGGTAAAGCAGTGAGAGAAGGAAGGAAGGTGATGAAAATGGGTGTTTATTTCCAACATTTAGTACTTCGAATTAACCTACGAAAAATTTCACGCACAAGGATCTAGTGACCAGGAGAATAAAATAAGCCACTTAAAGCTCTGTTTAGAGTACGCCTTCATTTATTTGTCTTCTGTCATCAAAGAAGAAAACAGTATATCCAGGCACTGGCGTGTTCCTCACACTTCAGTTTCACTGCCGAATTGTTTTATTTATGATTGTTACTTTCCCTCCGCCTTCCTTTGGGAGAAGAGAATACAAAAATTAAAATGTATAAATTCAAAATATCCACATCTTAAAGAGAATATGTCTAATATTTTCCTTGCATGAAAAAAGAGGGATGGACATATTTTGCTTTCCTTTCTTTGCAATGAAAGTTGAAACAGTGATTTTGTGTTATTATAACACTCATCGTTTCTCCCTCTAATTTGGATGGTTTTTAATAAAGCTCCATTGATTCCACTGAAAGGAATTCCTCCTGGCAAAAGCAGAACACACACACTGATTGCTAAATATGCAGCAATTATCATATTCAGCAGCACACTTTAATATCTTATTTATAGACATATCTATCTGTAATTTGCTTTAATTAAGTTGCATTGATTTTAATGACAGGAGCGATCCGCAGACAAGGGGCTGGTGTCGTATGCTCCTATGAGTCCTGGTCTATCAATCACTCTTTAAGACGTGGTCCTGCGGCTTTGTGACCTTCTTTGGGCTCCAGGCAAGCCCATTCCAAGTCAGTGAAATTTCAGAGAAATTCTCAAAGTGTTGACACGCCAGGATTTATCTTACTGATCAGGGGATGGTAAGAATTGAAAGGCTGCTTGGTCGAGTGAAAGTGGCAACCATATTTTAAAATGGCCTCCCTCGTGCATAGCGTCCTCACCGGCCCCAAGTCACTTTATTTCCACAGCTCCTCTCCCAGGTGTGGCTAGCAACAGCATTTTGCCACCGGAGTAACTCAGCCTTTCCCCACCCCCCTGCATTTCAACAGCACCAGACAGCTCTCAGAAGGATGTTGGGACCTGAGGTATTTTTGAATTCTTGATTATTTTTCACACCCCCTCCTGGGGAAAGTTCTGGGAAAACCGGAAGCAAGAACTTAACAACAGCTTCCGCCTCTCATAACACCCATGCTCCAAAGTGAAGGCTGGCTGAACACAACACAAAGAAACATGAAGATCGCGAGTATATTTTTAAAGTCTCTAAAATATTATTCATCATGACCAGAAACGATTTCTCCTTCTTTTTTAATGGATGAAGAAGTAAGCACTGCTTCTATAAATCTTTGCACCTCAGAAGGTGCCAACATTAATTTTGTATAAATTATCCATGTTCGAATGCCAAGGCATGATCACAAAGGAAAACTCAGAAGACAGTTATGTCAGTGCATTCACAGATTCTGGTCACCATTTTTCACTCACTGATTATTGCTACAAGTGTTGATTAATAGTGGTGCTCACGCTGCTAGAATGCATTTCCCTGGAGGTGAAGAAAACATTCAAGAAAAAAAAAAACAGAAAGAAGGAAAGATAATAATCAACCCATCCTTCCGCTACTCCGTAATAACCCCGTGGAGGGTGTGCAAATCATGGCTCCTGATGATCTCTGTTAGCAGCTTCTGAGCCATTTCACTAAAAAGATCATCCATATGCATCAGATCACCGATTTGTCAATCAGTTTATAAGGCAATTAAATGCTCCCTGATCTCCTCCTTCCCCCTTTGGGAAAGGATAAAGTGATATAAACAGCAGGGCTCCAAGAGTGGTGTTAGGACATCTCACACCCGGCTGGTCCCTCTCTGTGTCTTTGTACCCTGTTTGAATTCTGGGAGAAAGCTTCTATGATAATATTGTGCAAGACTGGAATTTACCAAGGCTGATTAGCTTAGGACTTATTTTTCTCTCATCAGTAATGCCATACCTCTTATCCATGGAGGGAAACTAATGAATTGGATTTAGAGAGCGAGAACATTTCTTAATAAATGCAATATGACAGGAGATATGAAAAACGCAGATGAGGATACCGCAGGGGAGGTTGGCATGACCAGGCGGTGTTACTTCAGACCCTGTTCAGACCTCAGTTGGACAAGGGATGGATCTTGAAGGCTATCAGTTTCTCTTTGTCTGGTTCAATAAGATCATTTCCTGCTTCACGTTTCTCTCTCTGGGTGGCTTTTCTTATCTTTTCTGTGACGTGTTTTTGTTCTTCTAATTCCTAATTGTCTCTAATGAGGAGCAGACAGGGGACGGCTACATTTGCAGTTCCCCTTTTGATTTAAGTGGAAAGACTAATTAGTATAAATTATGGCAAAAGAACTCAAGTCCCGTAAGTTGGAAAAAGAAAAGCAAGGGAATTTAGAATATTGTATCTTCTTGCACTGAATTTGCAATTTATGCAATCTTACACATGGAATCAGGTTGAAGTTCATTTTGGCTTTCCCATAAATTTTTTTTTGCAGGTCATAGTCAACATCAATACTGAAATCTCACCTTTGGGTCATAACCTTCTACTTCGACATCTCATCCCTCACCCACCTCCCTCCTGGCACTTCGTTCGGGATCCTGTGCAATATAATTACTTTACAACAGTTCTTCTCCAGGTGACTCGTGCCTCTGAATTACAGCCTTTTTTTCTTCCCCACTTCATCCAGCATGGATCTCTGTGTGGCCAACTAGGAAGATATTTTTTCTTTGCTTTGTCTCTCAGTGGAACTATGTGAGACATTCTGTTGGTGATTATGCAAAAAAGGAAGTCATCTTAGCTTCCAGCCCTCTAGCCACCTACAGGGCAGGGAGTTCTTGTCCACCATGAATGTTTCCCGTGACTCTAGCTCTCATTCTTTGGGAAACTGCGATAATGCTTAAGTAGTTAAATGTTTCCCTTTGTGAGAAGGAAAGAGAAGTTCAGAGATTAAAACAGAAACAAACATACAGACAAAAAAACCCATTACCTAAATCTGGTGGAAGACTTTCCAAGGGGGGGTGTCACATGATCTGGGCTCAAAGCTAATGATGTGATTGTCAGCAATCATGTACGTTTTCTGAGCCTCAGTTTTCCCTTCTGTAAAAATGGGTTCCTGTCTTCATTGAACTGCCTAGATGTAATGAATGCGATGAGGATAATGTCTTTCAAAATGCATGGCAGTATATAAAGTACCATATGTACATCAACGAGACGTTACTATGAGGACAGCTCATTTAATGCATGGAAAAGACCCCGTGAGAGCGTATTGTTGTTTAGGTGATCACAATGCTGCTAAATTCTCACTCTAATATCTCACTTTATTTGGTCGTTTCCAGCATTCATGAATGCAGAGACAGGCCAGGGACCAGACTGCTGAGCAAGAGGAGGAAATAAATGGAAAAGGCTCCCACAGATGGGCAGCCTCATAAGCAAGCATGCCCTTGCCAGTTTGAACCGGTGCTTGCATTTGGAGCTCCTCAGAGGAGAGGGATGCTGTATGAAGATGGCAAATCCCCGGCGGATTATTAACAGAGTCTCAGTCTTAGCCATTGCACTAACCAGAGCACTCTGCATTCTGCAAGGAAGCAGACAAAACAGAAAGGGGGGAAGTAAAAAAAAGGAGGAAGTAATAAACTGATACAACCTCTCAACTACAGCAACCACGAAATCCTTATTTTACTACAACCGAACAACCTACTACAGAGCGGCATTACATGTAAAGTAAATCAATGCCCTTATGATGCTAGTAGCTACTCCTCAGCCAAAAGTCCTCAAATCCCGTTAACCCTGTTGTGGGTGGGTGTGAGTAGCAAGACACAAGTCTCGAACGTATTAGGATAATATCTTTTCTCCCAAACTCCACGAGCAACTTCGGTGCGGCAGAGAACTGGGTTTAATATTTAACAAGTTGCAGCTGTAAGGCTAGATGTGTGCAGCAATTTCTTCCCATATGTTCTTGCATGCCATTCTTTTGCATCTCGTGCTGGAAACATGCATACCCTACGGACAGCGTTTCGTATTCTTCACAGCGCTGTTGGGTGGCACCTTCTTTGCCTGCTGATACCAAGTTGGCAGTTGGCGTAGCCTCTCCGTGATCTGGTATTATCTTTCATTCGTGCTACCAGATGGATACCAGATGGGTAATTGGAGCCAGCGCCCCTGCCCTGAGTCCACACCAGAGCCCATGGGCACAGACCTGTCAGCGGGCTGAGCCTCAAATGGTGCTTCAAAGAAATACTCCTTAAAACTGTATGCATCTGTTCCCTACGCTAATGACCCTACAGAAAAAAATAATAATAAAAAGGAAAGAAAAAAAAAAACTCTTGTAGACAAGCTTTTCTTTTACTAGATGCTACATCTGTAAGAAGAGGGGGAAAGTAACCATATAGGGCTTGTGGATGTCAAACTCATTTCTCGCTAGTGGTACCTCTAAAAAGCCACCAACTCAAATAGCCACATCAGTAGAGAAAGTGAAGGCTAATCAATCTATTCCTTTTTTGGTGATATCCGTACAATATAGACTCTCAATTCCAGAAGGGCAACTTCTACATGACATGTTCTGAGTTAAAAAAAAAAAAAAAAAAAAAAAAAGGAGAAAAAGAAAAAAAAAAGAAATCTAAGAGCTTTGAAAGACCTCAGTGATTCCTTGAGAAGAACACGGAGTAGAGATAAAAAGAAATGCACAAAATGGGAAAGACCTATAGGAAGAACTCATCCCTAATCTATTTCTCTTAAACTGATGCCTCGGTTGTCACTTGCGACAAATTACATTTAAAAAAATATCCTGATGGATCATCTGGTTGTCTCAAGTGTGTATTTCAGCAGTTCATTATGAAAGTTTATTTTCTAAATTAACTACAAATAAAGTGAAATCTTCCAACCATTCACTCACACAATGCTGTCAGCGATTTTTTTTTTCTAGCAGACATCAAAGCATATCCCCAATCCATGCCTGGCTCTCTTCATGCAGAAGTTATCACAAACAGGTTATGTGTTCCCTTAGGTTACTATGGAAACACTTTCTTTTCAGGTCATCCACTTACAAAGGTAACATTTGCATTAAAATATGTTAGAAGTTAATTTTTTTTAACACTCAAGTGGGGTCATGCCACCATATCCAGATCTATTATTTCAAAATCCATGAACATACATTGATTTAATCTATAAAAAGACTTGAATGAGGTGCTCACCCTATAGGTGTAATTGCCTGCACGTCAGGTAGGTACTTGGAGCATTGTGAAAGACACTAACCAAATTAACTTTTATCGCAAAGGAAAATGTGGCAGTGACCCACTAGCTGGCATTCCTCATTACGTTAATTTGTTGAATATTTACGTTTGTGTCATCTCTGACACAGAGAGAAGACACTGGAGATGAGAACACAGCTATGAAAAGGTTTGACAGCTTTAGAGATTATGAGATTACTCTGCCTCATTTTACCCATTTGAGCCATCAAGAATTCAATTTGGCAAGCATTTGTCTAAGGGCAGCAAAGCCCTCAGGATGGGTACAATGTAGGGCTAACACATGCACAAGCTCTCAACTAACTTGTGTGATCCTACACCAGGTAGGATGTGATTAAGTTTTACTTCCTGGTAGAAACAAGACATAGTAGAGAAGCACTGACAGAAGAAGGGTGATGTGGCCGGAGCAGCTGGGGAAGACTTTGCAAAGGAGATTATTGTGGCAGTGTAGACATACAAAATGTGGGCATATACTACTAACATATGGCATCATCCTGCAGGCTAATGGGACTACTTATGTAAGCCATCTTCTAGCTCACTCGTGTAGACCACTCGTTGGTGATTATAGCTGGCTGTTAATGAGGGACTCTGACCAAGTAAGAATCTCTGTGTCCCGTGGACCACGAGGAATTCCTCTTCAAAAGCAAACAACCCAGCTCTGGCTGCATCATGCAGTCAATGGCTACTTGCAAAAGGCAGTGAGATGAAGCCCATGCTTTACAGTGAAGGGAACTAGACTGTATATCCATGGAAACTTCTTTGTTATTCTGAGATGCTTACGGAGGAAGTATCTCCAACCTCCTCCTTTTCCTGAGAGACACCTAGAGAAAATGGCGCAGAATTCGACAAGCCTTTATCAGGTATATCCCCTCTACAGGAACAGCATTATGGGATGCTAGAAGAAGGAGGTAAACGTGGATGGTGAAATAGACTGTGAAAAGGGTATGTCTTTCATGCACCCTTCCACATTGAAGGAGAGGCAGGTGAGGTCTAAGGGCTGACCTCCATAAGGTTTTTATATGGCAGAAGAGACCTGAGTAGCCCTGTCTTTAACTTCCCTGGTCAGTTATCATGGCAGAGAAGACTACGTGGTATGCTGGAGCCAACAGAAGCTGAACCATTAACGACTGTTTTTACCAGCATCCCTGAACCACTGTCCACCTGTATGAAATAAGTAAAAGTTCGGCTCTTTCTCCTTCACTGATTTTGGTCACATACTACAGAATCAAAAGCTTTACTGTAGTCAAAATGTCTTTCTATCTTTTTCCTGTCAGAGGCCAGAGAGTCTTCTAGAGAAAGACGGTAGGATGTACTGACAGGATTCGTGCTAACCGCGTTCCTTGTCTCCTTGCAGTGTGTGCATGCGAGTGTATGTGTGTGTTTATGTTTCCGAGTAGATTGTTTTAATTATCCGCTCCATTATCTTTCTAGAAGCTGCACTTCATTGTATTAAGCATATTTATCAATAAGAAATGAATGCCATCCTGGGAACTGATTTGTTCAAGGTAACTTTCATTACAGTTACACTTGCATGTCTGATGATGGTTCTACACTTGTGCTGTTTTATTTATAGCTGCAGATCTTTCATATTGAAAGCTAAATGGGAGTCTCAGTGGCCACTTGTGTCCCTGACCAGAATTTGCCTGGAAAGAGATGTGGACATATGAGTTCCAGGAACACGTATGATTATTTTTCAATCACTACTTATTATGGATGAAGATTGGTCTCCCTCAGTCCACACCATGCCCAGATGCTATTTCCAAACAGTAGCAAATAAAGGCAGCACAGTTGCACTTTGGGTGTTGCATACCTCAGGAATTTTAAGCTAGACAAAAATACGATGATCATTAACGATAAAGCAATAAGCAGAAGTTCAGTGGTGTTCTTGTAAGTTGGAAACTTTTCCATGTCGATTAACTGAGTATCTTACATTTATTTTCTTACCAGAATTAAAAAGGTAGTCACATGGGATGTGGCATCTGTCCAGCTTGTTTCCTAGTTGACAATGGAAATATGACTAGGCAGTAAGCGCTGTAACCCGGAGACGAGCAGGGTGACATCAGAGTTGAGCTTGCTATCAAATTGGAGAATCACTCTTAAGGTAGAGAAGCCTGTAGGATTCTACAGGCTTTCTGACTGGCACATGTCTGGGCACACACACTTACCAACAGTTAAGGAAAGGAGGCCAAAAAATCAAGTACTTTTTCTAGAACTCCACCTTGCAATATTGGAAAGTGTGTATCCACTACCACTTCTAGCTTTGAAGTCAAAATTGTGTCACCGCCAGATACAAGGATAGCGTTTGAATGGGACAGATGGTGAGAGTTGCATAAGGGTGGAGAAGCACATGCCCATGAGCCTACAACCAGCACTCAGGTGTAGCTAGAAAACACAGTGGGGCAGAGATTAAAAAAAAAAAAATGGCTCTGAGAGGAAAGGAGAGATGAGACCAAACTGAAACAGAATCTGTGTTCAAGATTGTCCATGATAAGATGGCAAATTGATAGGATTTGGGGTGAAACTGAAATGGGTGACCAATCCAAGCCAGGGAATTCCAATAGGAACTGTATCGCTAAGGTTCTAGGGGTTCCGGAGGTATCAGCCTCAATGGAAATCTGATACTCAGGAGGAGGTGAAGTCCCAGACCCTGAGAAACAGGAGGTCATAAAGATCAGAGTAGGGCTGGCTTGATTCGAAGAACACTTTTGAAAAAGGATCTCACGGATTTTCCTATACTCTCCCAGGACTGGGCACAGATCATAAACCTATAGGAACCCAAGTAATCGTATTTGCAGGGGTAAAGGTGGGAGGGAGGCAGTCAAGGAGGGGGAGGGGAGAGTCTGGGAAGGGAAGGGGGCCAGGGAGTCAGTCAGGCCCTTTTTGAAATTCTCATTCAAATTAAGCTGTCACCAAAAGGGACAGTGAGTATCAGTTTGATATGAGAAAGAACAAGCATTCAATAATGCTGCGGTCTCATGCATACCGTTGTAAACCCATAGTGAGAATTTTCTACTATATTATAAATATGATTCTGTTATTGGATTATCATCCACACTGAAGACCTCGGTATAGGAATTAATAAAGTCATGCCACCAGTGTATCTATGTCTGTGGCAGGAACTTCACTTTTCATTCTAAATAACTATAACAATGCAGCTTGGCAGAGAAAATAAGATTTTTATATATTCATAGGTAACTACATATACATAACCCTTCACATGACATTCTAATTATTTTTTACATCTTTAATGTAAACAAGAAAACCAACAACTCAACCCTCTGAATTTCTGGGGCCCTTTCAGCTCAGCCCTACTGAAGTTACACTGATGGGCAACTAGGAAGCCAACTTTCTTACTACATTTTGCAGCCTCCTTGAAATGGTCAGGAAACCAATTTGGAAGTTTTACACCATGTCTCGCTTCTGCAGGACCATTTACAGAAAAGCTAGGAGTTGGTGTAGGAGGGGGGAAAAGCCATAATATTTTCCAGCCATATCACTAGATTGGCATTGTTTTACTGTGTGTGAATAAGAATAGGCAGCAGCTAGGAAAATGGCCTTTGTGATGCAGTAAAACCGTCCTGGAGCTTGCCATGATTCACCATTACGAAATTCCTTCTTAAAGGAGGTTTAAACATTACAATGAGTATTGAATTCTGGACTCAGGGACAGTGTGAGTGCAGGCAATTTACCACTGATCTCCCAGATTCTGCAGAAATGGCCAGTGGGTGAAACCTGCACCTGTGCTCAGTATGCAGGAGTGTTGCTAGAAATGGTGCCACAGACCAAACCGCAAGGGGGCCATGGTACCAGAACATTAACTGATCTTCCTGGGGAGCTGGCAGAGAAGGCTGAAACTGTTCTTCTGCCTGAGGTGAGGCCGGAAGAAAGGTTATGCGGCTGATGAGGAAACTAACGTGGATATTTTCTTGTTTGTGGAGTGGCAGACTTTCCATACCGTCCACCTGGAGAGCAAAGGGTTCTCAAGGTGGCTGTCACACGGGAAACAAACCTAAAAGAAAGTGTTCCCTCCTAATTTGTGGGCAATAGTATGAGGATGAAGGGTAGACGCAGCCACAGGTAATACACAATGACAGGGCTGGGGCAAATAAAAATCAGGGCACAGAAAGCTGATCCCTTGTCCACGATTCCAGAGAAACCATCTGAGAAACTAAGCAGACGCAAGGTTCTCCTCCAGGCATTGCTCAGGACTTTGGTTCCTTTCCTGTTTTCAAGCTGCCAAACCTCTAACAGGAGGTGTGATTCCAGGTGTGACAGCCAGGCCCGCCATTGAGGTAGGAGAGGACTTCTTTACAGTTAGGTGTCAGGATAAGAGAATCAAGGAAACTTCAACCATCTTGTTTAAGGAACAACATCTAGCTTTCAATTAAGGAAACAGACAAGAAGTCAACACAGAACTGTTAACAGGAGGGCTCAGGAAGAACCTGGTAAAATGAATGAAAAGAGCCCAACAGCTAGAAGAATTTAGGTGAAAATTTTGAGTATCATGAATAAAGAAAGAATCCGATAAGATTCCGATAGGGAAAACAGGTTACTTAAAAAGAAGAAAAATCATGTCAGCCTTGGATTTTTTCTTCCCTGATATTAAAAACCATAAGACGATGGAATGTCTAGGGAAAAATCCCTTAGAAAGCAGGTATGTCATTCATTTAACAAATATTTATTATATACCTCAAAGCACCAGGCATGGTTGTAAGTGTTCAGATTTATACATAAAGGATACTATCAGATTTCAAGGATTTAGAAATATACTAACTATATATCCTTCCTGAAGTGAAATTACTCAAAAGGGTAAGCATGTTAACAGAGAGATGAATCAAGATAAAGAGCCCAATGCTGGGGATGTTGTAGCAAACGGGCTGGCATTAGACACGAAACATAACCCCTGGATGATATCAAACGTGCCACATAAAAAACATTAAAAGAGAAGACATACCCTCTTCTTTAAAGACTCAGTCTAAAATAGCACATGTTAAAAGTGTGAGGGAAAGTTGTGATAACATATAGTCACGTCCCTTTGTTCCTTTTACATGGAAGGAACTCAACAGAGATGATTTCATTTATGCTGTTGATAGAGAAGACAGGATAAAGAATGTTTTCATAAAGTCAGTATGAGTGAAACTACTAAATAAAAAAAATCCAAGAAAATATAGCACATGGGGTACAAAATAGGAAACGGAACAAGGTGTGCAAACCCCAAAGTCCAAAACAAAATGACAGAAGGAATAAGAACGACAGTTATAATAACAGATATAACTGAGCTAGACATTTCTTTGGAAGAAAAAAAACCTCAGAATGAATCAAACATCACATTTCAACCTTTTCCAAGAGACAGACCTAAAAAAATGACGCACAATGCCTCAGAAACAAAATGGTACTTGGGGACTTTAACCTCAGGTTCATCTGTCTTTGACAGACCTAGAAAGTGATAAATAAGGACATACGATATCAGAAACAATATAATTAAGTTATCTAACTATATTATGCCAATGGTAGGACACACGTTTCTCACACTTAAACATTTGAGAAATGAATGGGGATGGCTCCTAATATAAAAGTTTACATTAAAAAATGTTTATTTATTTGAGAGAATGGGCGTGCAAGCAGGGGAGAGGCAGAGAGATGGGGGAGAGAGAGAATCCCAAGCAGGCTCTGCGCTGTCAGCACAGAGCCTGATGCAGGGCTTGATGGCACCAACCATGAGATCATGAACTGATCTGAAATCAAGAGTCGGCCATTTCACCAAATGAGCCACCCAGACACCCCTAAAAGCTTGCATTTAATGTGGTGGTGTTTTCTTTTTGTTCTTGTCCTGAAAAGCTGTCATTATATTTATAGTGTGTATAACAATTATGCTGACTTATATTTAAGGAAATATAGTGACACATGTATGTTATATACTAGAATGAAAGTATCACAAGGCAGAGATTGTTGCCCATTTTGCTCTCTGCTACATCCTCAGCAGTTTGCCAGAGCTTGGAATGTCATAGGCACTCAATAAGTATTTATTAAATAATAAGCATTTTTAGAAAATCATCAGTTTAAATTTAATTAATTTGACTCTTTAAAGCTTTATTCATTCATTCGTTTGTTCATTAATTCATTCATTTCGAGAGAGAGAGAGCATGTATGTAGGGGAGGGGCAGAGAGAGAGTGAGAGAGAGAGAGAGAGAGAATCCCAAGCAGGCTCTATGCCCAGTACATGGCCCCACAGGGGGCTTCATCTCACGACTGTGAGATCATGACCTGAACCAAAGTCAAGAGTTGGATGTTCAACAGCCTGAGCCACCCAGGTGCTCCTAAATCATCTAAATCTTTAAATGACAAAGTTACAAATACTATGTCAACTTTTAATAAATGCCCCAAGTTGCAGA
Organism: Neofelis nebulosa; assembly: GCF_028018385.1. Taxonomy (NCBI): domain Eukaryota; kingdom Metazoa; phylum Chordata; class Mammalia; order Carnivora; family Felidae; genus Neofelis; species Neofelis nebulosa. The sequence goes on from NC_080783.1 coordinate 30,647,250, forward strand.
ATTCAATATCCTTGGCTACAAAATAGTAAAATTATACATTCATTATAAAATCTTAGGTGGAAAAAACCTAAATCCTTAAAAATTAAAATAATGACTATGTAAGTCATTCTTGGTCAAAGAAAAAAATCTTAAATTTCAAATTACCTAGAAACAAAATAAGAGGAAGAGCATTAAGATAGTAACATTTATGGAAGTACATCAAAATAAATTAAAAAACAGGGGTGCCTGGGTGGCTCAGTCAGTTAAGGGTCTGACTTCGGCTCAGGTCATGATCTCACAGTTTGTGGGTTCGAGCCCCGCGTCAGGCTCTGTGCTGACAGCTCAGAGCCTGGGGCCTGCTTCAGATTCTGTGTCTCCCTCCTTCTCTGCCCCTCCCCCACTCGCACTGTCTGTCTCTCTCTCTCTCAAAAATAAACATTAAAAAATAAAAATTAAAAAAACCAAACTCATTGCCTTAAATTATATTGTTGCTGAACATGATTAAAAAGTAACTAAAATAAATAAGCTAAATAATTCAAAAAGTTTGCTTTATCTCTTCTTAAGAAGAGAAAAAATAAGTTCATGAGGTAAAAATAAATGTATTAGCGGGCGCCTGGGTGGCGCAGTCGGTTAAGCGTCCGACTTCAGCCAGGTCACGATCTCGCGGTCCGTGAGTTCGAGCCCCGCGTCGGGCTCTGGGCTGATGGCTCGGAGCCTGGAGCCTGTTTCCGATTCTGTGTCTCCCTCTCTCTCTGCCCCTCCCCCGTTCATGCTCTGTCTCTCTCTGTCCCAAAAATAAATAAAAAATGTTGAAAAAAAAAATTAAAAAAAAAAAAAATAAATAAATGTATTAGAACACAAAAACAGAATTAGTAAATATATTAAGTGGCAAAAAAACATAAAAAAAAATACTAAAAGGTTGACAGTTTCAATGAAATAAATAATGTTACGGAAAAAGATAGCAAATTTCCAAAATTTAGTAAAGGAGGAAACATCTTCTTTTCCAAAGATCTCCATCTATGGGAAAAGTTGAAAAAGGTGTCAAAGAATTACCCACAAAAAGCATGAGGCTAGATGGTTTTATGGATGATTTATTTGAAATCTTGACAAAGAGATAATTCCTAGACTATAGAAATTGATGTAACATATAGTAACAGAGGAGATGCTACTCAAATCATGTTACAAAGGTAATATAACTCTTCTATGTAAAACTGCTACCGTTAGGGGGAAAACCCCTTAGATATCACTTTTCTTTACAAATGCAGACACAAAATCACAAATGGAAATACCTATAACTCATGTCCAGCTCTATCTTAAAAGAAAAAACAGACATCTTGTGGTATGTGAGTGTAGATTTATTTTTTCATCACTGCAAGGGCCATTCAATATTAGAAACTCTATTAATATAAATCATCTCATTAATAGAAAAAGAAGAAAAACCATATGACCATCTTGATAGATGTTTAAATGCCTTTTGAAAAAACTAACAAAAATCTCTGGTTTGTTGACACAAAAATTAAAGCTTCTTTTTCTCTGAAGTATCACAAAGTTAACAGGCTATTGACAAAGTTAGAAAAATTTTCTGAATGGTATTTGATAGTAGAGGCTTAATAATACTCTACATCAAGAACATTTACAATTTAAAAGCAAAAAAGGCAAACACTATAATAGAAGAAAAGGAAAATTCATAAAAAAGAAGAAATCTACATGACCAATAAACACATGAAATGTTGTATCTCAGTTGTAATTTAATGAAAACAAAATAATTTATATGAGCTATCAAACTGGTAAAAACTAAGAAAAATGAAAACAATGAGATTTAGTAGGTCTGGTATAAAGCCTGTACAAAACGGACCATTAACATTTGTTAAATATTTTAATAAATACGCTGCTGGGGAGAATACAAACTTCTCGGCTTTTCTGGAGGCAATTTGTATCAATTAAAATATTTTTCATAGCCTTATATTAAATAATATTTTATATTGATTTATGATAAAGATAAAGAAATAATTTAAGAATGCAAAGATTTATCTATATGACTATCTATCTATAATTATTACCTCATTACATATAGGAAATAATGAAGATAACCTAAACATCTAACAATGATAGCATGATTAATCAATTAGTGAATTAAACATTACATTCAAATTTTTGCAGATTATTTACTGGCACAAGAAATGCTTATAATATAACAGAAAGTGAAAAAAGTAGCTCCAGTAACAGCATATCAAGTAGAAGCTCAATTTAATTACTACATGTGATATGCATGTATGTGCGTGTATTTGTATAAGATAGGCCAAAGCATAAAGTATTCATTTATTGTGTGGTTGATGATACATGAGTTACATTTCTGCTTTAACACTTTTACCTATTATGTAAATGATTACAGTGAGCATGTATTACATTTATAATAAAAAAATTAATGTAAAAGGTAAAAATAGTGACTTCAGGAAAACAAGAAAGACTAGAGTATGCCAACTATATTCACCTGGTCTTCAAAATATTTTTGTCTATATAATTGGAACCTTTCTTCAGATGTTCATTTAACAGCTGCATAAACCATTGACTGCTAATTAAAATATTTGCAAACTGTGTACTTATCTATCTTTATCTGTATATCAACATATACGAATATACTATATTGATATATGGATATAACCAAGAAAAGCAAACTCTGTGCCATTATGTTTTAGATGGGATGTATTCAACATTATTTATTGAAGAAATTATCGAGCCCCTAGAGTGAAACAAATATGATGTAAATTCTTATAAATAAAATGGTCAATCAACCAGATATGGAACTTAAAGTCTAGACTAGAGGTTTTCAACCTTTTAAAAGCATAACCCACAGGAATATAGTTTACATTATGAGCTAGTAGATACGTGTATCCGTCTACAGACTGGATATGAAACAAGAACTTCACGAAGCAATACTCATAGTTACTACCAGCCATGGCCTCTGATATATCCTATTCTATTCAAAATCTTAAAAATGTCCACTGTGATTAATTGGTTTTATGATCATCTAATAAGCTGTGACACACAGTTTGAAAAACTACCCTCTAGGGTAGGTCTCACTCAGTAATTGGGACAGATGTGATACACAAATGCTCAAATCCTCAAAATGAGAGGTTGGGCGTAAAGTATCATCGTGAAACATAATAAAAGCCACTTCATATTTGCTTTGAAATTCCAAAGGGCATTGGAATAGCTTACATGGAGGCAGAATGCCCTAAATGCAGGCAAAAAGGAAACTTTGCAGGGATTAAAGCAAATCTATCTGGTTCATTGATTAGTCTCCTTTTCCTATTTATCAATTTTTTTCCTGTACAATGATTTCTAAATTTCTCATTATGTTCGAAATTATGTTTCCTGTCTGCCTTTCCCACCAGACATGAACTTCTTATTCACTTTTGAATCCTCAGAGTCAAGTAAATTTCTGGCACAAAGAAAGAAATTTGCCACAAAAATTAAGGTCTAAGGAATTAATTGATAAATGAATAAATGAAAAACCATATGCTTTGAAACTTTGTCCTTCAATATTGGGGCCCGAAATGTACCACATAAGTGAGAATGAGTTTATTCTTTTCCTTAACTGATTATAGGACATTAACAGCTTTACGTCTTATTTTAGAGTTAAGATCCTCAAGAAAGTTAGGAAAATTGTAAGAGCTTCTCATTGGGACACTATTCAAATTTCTGATAAATTAAATTTATGAATCAACTAAGTGAAAATGTTAAATGTTTGAAACAAAATTTCAGTTCTTTTCTGTTTGTGTGTCATCTTTTCATTCCCCTATCACTGTGTACTTGAGGACTAGATTTTTTTTTTTAACCTTACATATACACATCTATATGTAGAAACAGGAGCAGGTTATCCACTTTCTAAAACTTGGAAATTTAAAAATAGTTCTAGAACCACACATCAACCACAAACTGCTAAAATCCCATAGCATTTTTTTCCCAATCACCAATTTAAGTATTATGTTAAGAGACTTTTTCCGGCCATCACTCACGGTAATTGTGAGACCATGAGTGCCTCCTCTGGAATGTGAGTCTCTGATTCCTTTATAAGCACATACATTTTGTTAGTAAAGTACTGCCTGACAATTTAAACCTGGGGAAGTTACTGTAAAGGGAACTGCATGGAAAACAGGCAACCTGGTCCATACTAAATAGATGAATAAAAGAAAAGTAGCTGATCTATATAAAAAATTACAATTAAAATGTTTCTGCTCTTCAGAAACAATCTGGACCTCTGGCAATTAGTGACGATGGGAAAGCAAAACTGAAAAATGGAGATTTCTCCACATCGTTTGGGGGTATCCATTATCATAGAGTGAGCCAGAAGGTTCATTAGAGGAAAGCCATCAGATCATGACAGAGAATGTCTTTCTCATACAACATTTCCTACTGTTTCTCTAAGGAGAAATTTCAAAACAATGTCTTTGTGCACACGCTCCAACCTCACCCCCTCCCCAGTCAGGTTTTCCTTCTTTGTTGTTAAGTGTTGATGCAAATGTTGGGCTTGCTGTATACTGAAGACAAATCGCTAAGTATTCAGTGAACGAATAAACCAACAAGGGAATAAAGGCAGAAAAGCTATTTCCCTCATGTGTTGCTTTGGCTTTGCTGGCTAGGGAACGGAGCTATGTCTTAGTGAAAGATGACACAGAATGAACTAAATCGTTTGAAGAAAGCCCGGTGGAGATAAAACCCAAGAACTCCATTACTTTACAAAAGTCTTATCTTAGAGCTAGGAAAGAAACTATTTCTCAATTGTTTATAATAACAGCATTATACCAGTTCTTCTTAGATCATTTACTTGAATAAATGGAAAGTTTTCCTGTGCCTGGCTGAAATCAACTTTTACACTTACTCATAGACACTCTGAAAATTAGCACTATGATTTCAAGCCTCAGCAGTAAACACAGAGAAACAAATGAATTTCACAGAACTGTAAAGTCACAGGCTCTGATATGTGTCATTACGATTGTATTCAAAAGTGGTCATTCTTCTTGTGGAGAACGGCCATTTCAGAATTGCTGTAGTGATTATAATCATTTTAGAGTTCTCTTTTATTCAAGTGTTCCTCCTATTGCAGAGGAGCGTTTCTGTGAGTTTTCTTTCTCCCATAATACCATACTTGTTACTGCTTAATAAGAACCAAATGATGGTAAGCTTGCAAATAACTCTGGTTTGAAAATTTTCTTAAACTGAAAGAACAAGATGGCCACCACAGTGATCTGATTGGCTAATTACACAGGAAGCTGTCTGAGGGGACCATTTTGGGTTCCAGGATCTGAACACAAACATGGCTCAGGTTGGGTCTTAATTGTCATCAAGGTTAAGCGATACAGGTGTTATGAATGCCAGTAAAATGTATCTCATATCTTCCACTCCAAACATCTTCAATGAAAAAATTTAGTACCCGAAGTTAATTTCAGAATTTTGGAGCTCTGCTAAAATAAAACATAGCCAACTGATTTTAAACAGCTTTGAGAACAGTTTAGGAAATCTGGAATTCATAGGCGTTTCTGCTATGGTTTTTCCAATATTACATAAAATGGTCATTTCTCCCATTGCAGTAGAAGAAAAGAATGTGATTATTGTAGAAGTTGGAATTTTGGGTTTTAACCATGATCCAACACAAACGGTTGTGGTTTGGGGGAACTTAACCTATTCTAAACTCGACATCCTGAGCTGGAATTAATTGTTCATTAGAAGCAGAAAGAGTTCTGTTTTTCACTCTAATGTAAGTATCGCATAGGGTTATTTGACATATTATGGAAAAATAATGTGGTTTTGAACTTTCTTTTTCTGTTTCTTGGTATTTAGGGTTGGGTTTAAGCCAGAGATAGGCTAACTTATTTGATTATAGCAAAAAAGAATGATTTCATTTTGACTTTTACAGAGAACTGAAGAAACAATACCAATACCATTGAGTTAAAAAAAACTGTAAGAGTGCTAATTAAAGAGTAGTTTAACAGAGGCACAGTCTGTATGGGCTTATAAACAAATACTCAGAGTTTCCCTTTCTTCCAAACATCTCATGTAAAAAATATATCTAAACAGCTGCCACAGTGATGCTCCTCTCCTTCTCTTTCTACTAGGAGTTAGCACACGTTAGAATATCAGCTTTGCTAATGGTTGTTGACTGTGGTGCGGTCTTAAAACCTTAATCTTCTCAACTGTGAAACAGGACTAAAAATACCTACGTCATGGATTTATTGTCTGGAATAATTTATATAAGGTATATAAGGTAGTGACACATATCTGTTGAAGTCAGCACTGAGTAAATGATTTCATATTTGTTATTAATCAGGTTGTAGTATAACTTACCGAGTACATAATTTGCACATATTCTCTTTATATTCCCCTCCACCTCCTATTTTAAGTCATTAACTAGAGCCTGGTATTTCTCTGCTTCGGGGTTTTGCAGAGCTGAAAGCAGAAACTTCTTTCTTCTGGTCTTGGGTCTTTGATTTTAGCATAAGCTCATTAAAGAGATTAGGTGTGCCCCCGGGGTCAAGGATGAAAGGAGTGTACTTTTGAAGAAAAAGTTTGTGTTTGGGAGAGAGGGAAATAGTTATTGACCTTTTGACCAATGGGCTTTGCCAAAGTCTCTTACAACCAGGCCAGAGAGTCACCACCTGAAGGGACTACGGCTATACCTCAGTGACAACCAGAGTGTGCATGACTGGAAGGTCTCCTAAATGCTTTGTGTGTTGTGTAATGTCCCAGGACTCTGGAATAACAGAAAGGGTTAATTAAGCTCCAATCATGACAAAGTAGGATGGTTGTTTGCCTAATGGAATATATTATTTCTAAAAACCTCAGTATGTGCACCATTTAAAAAAAAAAAAATCCTCACATTTATTGAACACTTACTATATGCCAGACAATATTCTGAGTGCTTTACATGTAATAATCATTTAATTGCCACAATATTTAGATGAGTCCCAGGAGAACCATTATCCTAGTTTTAAAAAAGACTGAGAGGTTAAAGAAATGGTCCAAGTTTACCAAGTTAGTAAGTGATATATCCTGGATGTGAATGTAGGCAGTCTGACTTCAGGGTCCATGCACTCAGACATTATGCTAAAATGCTTCTCATACATGCTATCTTATTAGGTCTAAGATGTGACCAGATGTGAAGACAGGGCAGAATTTTAGTCGGGACATGCTCCATGTTAGTTGTAGCAACTGGCCATGGACCACAGCCACAGAGGGCAGACTAAGACACAAAAGGCTTCCTTTGGGGGAGGTGAGGACCAGTTTATAGGACAAACTGGTGCCACTTTCAGAATCAGGTCAATGCCCACGGGAAGCCAGTCAGACTGGGAAGTCTAGAGACAGCTCATACATAAAAGTGAAGCGTTGGAGAAACCTCAGGCTGTGGAGTAACACCAAGGCATCAGCCAAGGGCCCTTGCCCCTTTATGTCATAGACAGTTCCCAGGGGTAGATTCCATTAACTCCTCTCTCATTTCTTCCTTCTACACTTGCCCTATAGGGCCTAATTTTGGATTTTATTAGGGTTAATCAAATATCTTCTTTAAAAAGAGAAGTCTCTTAGGGGATGTTAAGAACTTTTATGGGTTAGATTATGTGCATCCCCATCCCCAGCCCCGAAAAGTATAGCTGAGATGAACTGCCTGAGAGAAAGGGAGCTTTGTGGGAAGACAGGGATGGGGCAGAGAGAGAACTCTGGACTTCTGAGCACTCTGGGGGGAAAAGGTGGGTCCAAAGTGGGGTGTCATGATGAGGAGGTAAGGGCGATTAAGGGTCAAGAAACCTGGGGAGACACTTGAAGACTGGTAGATGAGAAGGGGCTAGAAGGTCTCAAAGGTGTACCCAGAAAAGAAGAAAGGAATTTCCTTCTCTTCTCCCTGGCCCTGATGGCCCCCTGCTCTTGGGCTCTTTGGTTATTGTCTGTGATTAGCACAAGGGGATTGGGTTTTAGTGGGCTTTTGCAGACTGGTTTGGGACCCTAACAACCAACCATTTTTTTCTCCCCCATGGGAAAACCATCCCCAGTTCCAAATTGCCAATTTCTAAATGGGTTTCTGAAACACAGTGTATTTCTATGTTGGGAATTGCCTATAAATATGTTGCCTTCTTTCAAAATGATTTACACTATGTTTAAAAGCTAGAAATTCATTCATATGATCTCCATATAGCTAATATGCCAACATGTTCCCATGAAAGCCACATTGAAATAGAAAGAACTAAAACTAACAACCAAAAGAAAAAAAAATCTTCAATGTATTTTGTCTTTTTCCCTCACATTTTCACTACTTCCTTAAATCAAAGTGAGCAAGTCTCAACTCTCCAGCTGGCATTTGATGTTGACCAAACCTCATGCCCTTCCAAAATCCACCCAATTCATAGACAGGATGTGTTTTCTTCTCCTCTTCACTCTGCTTTGGTACCTCTTCCACTCCTCAGTTCAGCTGTTTTAAGAAATCTGGGAAAAACACTAATGTGTTGGTGGAGGGACACATTGGGAAGGAACTATTTATGGAGCTAATGAGGGCTCATCAACTGAGAAGAGACTGGAAGCTATATGGTAGGCGCTAAATTATGATAGTAGATGTATATATTTGATGGCTCTAATTCTTTATCTCATTCTATATTTTGGAGCTTTTACCAACAGAATATATCCTTTCTTTAAAAACTGTGATATAATTGACATACAACATTGTGTTCGTTTTAGGTATACAAAATAATGATTTGATATATGTATATAGAATCTATATTTATCACAAAACAACAATCCTTGAGGATATAGGTAGGGCAATTCTACCCAAAGAAAGAGAGCCACTTTTAGTCATTTCAAAGAATTCTATTGCCTCCCTGACCACTCCCCAACACCCCCCCCCCCCCGCCCCCTCATCCCCCACCCCTGCCACCAGAGCAAATTCCTAGGTCTGGGGTGAATCAAAATGTCATTTGCCAGTCTAAATAAGTAGCCAGAGGTTGCATAATTTCTCATGTATAATTTAGTGAAGCTACCTGGGTTCCTGGAATGGCTTAAAGATCCTGGACCAGTAGACAAAAATAAATCTTGTTTCTCCTTTTACCAGTAATGGCAGCAAGTTTAACACTGACAATAGAAGTGTTCTTTCTAATTATAAAGAGGAAAATACATGAAGGGAAAGGCCTTTTCATACTCTTTCTTAAAAATTTAAGATGAAGAAAGTTTATATTGTTATTAAAACCAGAAGTTAGAGTAGACAACTACAAATCAGGCCTGACATCCATTTTTGCCTTCCTCTGTTGATTAGTAAGTTGATTTTCCTCTGGGGACTACCTCTTCATCTAGACTCATTCATGGGATCTGCGTAGGCCTGATCCTACTTTCTGGTTCCAGGGCAGACTTCGTGACCTAGTTCCGGCCAGTAAAAGTAATGCATCTTTCTGGCCAGGGGAGTTCAGAAGTGGGTATGTGACCCAGGCTGAGTTAATAAGCCATTCCTAGATGTACTGGGGGTGAGACAATCTTCCTTATTTATTTTTTAAAATGTTTTTATTTATTTATTTTTGAGAGAGAGAGAGCATGCACAAGCGGGGGACGGGCAGAGGGAAAGAGAGAGACGGAAGCGCAGAATCTGAAGCAGGCTCCAGGCTCTGAGATGTCAGCGCAGAGCCCGATGTTGGGCTTGAACTCATGAACTGTGAAATCATGACCTGAGCTGAAGTCAGACGCTTAAGCAATTGAGCCACCCAAGTGCCCTGAGACAATCTTCTTTTATAAAGTTGTTGGGTTGGAGCTTTTAGGGAGCTCCCTAAGAATCCTGCCTCCAGAGAGAATAACAATGGAACTGGACCCAGCTTTGCCTGAGGTCAGATACACCTATGGAATTTAAAGTTATATAAGCCAACAAAACTTCCCTTTTTGCTTAGGCCAGTTTAAATTAGATCCCTGTTCTTTGTGACTTAAATGCCATTTACTAATCCAGAAATTTTCACTGGTGTCCTTAGCTTTTTTTCGGATGCCGTTAAGGTGCAGAGATGGAAAATACGGACAACTCAATTCTGGTTTTGGACCATTGGAAGCAGGACCTCATTTCTTTTATCCCAAATATTTAGAAAATAACCTGATAGTTTTTACACTTCATGGCTATTACACATTCCATCTTAAATCCCTTTCCTAAGATGGCTAGCAGGATCCCAGCATCTTGCTCTCCCTTTCCTCTGACTGCAGAATTCATCGGATGTATCTTTCTCGTCTACACAGCTGCCAACCATGTTTCTTCAAGTTCGCTCCTAGACCATCCTCATGATAGGGTGCACAGATCTTCCAGAGTGTTTTCCTTTATTCACCCAACCATCACCTGAACCAATCCCCTTTGCCAAAAAGATACATACAGTACCATCTATTTTATGACAGTGGAAACTATAGTACCTCCTCCCATCTAAATGTTTACAAACCCCTTTCTTAGATAAAAATTCTTATTTTAGCCAGAGAGTTAAAAAGAGGAGGATGTGTATAGTATTTGCCATGCAGCTCTTGAAAAAAAGACAATAATAAAGGTACTAATATTTTTTAGAAAACTCTGGAGCCATCCCATTTCTGAAATTACTTACAGGATATTCATGCTGCCATTAAATAAGCAGATAATCTTTATCTGCTAATAAAAAATACCCCAGCTTATTGCCAGAGGACTGTGATTGTCTTAACAAGTTTTACAGAAAATAAAATACCAGGAGATAACAGGTATTATGTTTTCTTTTGGCAAATATGAACGTGTCACAGCTAGCATATCTTACTTAATTGGGCCTATAAAAACTCGCCAGGCCATTTCACTTCCAGTCATTGAAATTCTCTCAACTTGTTCTTTACAGCTTTTCAGAGTCTACATGAGAAAACAGCTACAGAACAGACTGGTTGAAAAGATTTGTAAGGTCTCATGTCCGTATTTACAAACCTTGCAATCTGTGTGTGTTCACTTATTTTAACACAAATGAAGTGAATAAATCAGGATCTCCTTTGGGAAAAAGAAAACCACCATATTTGAGACAAAAAGGACCAAATATGTCCACCGAGGCGACTCCTAAGTGGTCTCTCTAGAATTCCCAGCACCCTGGGCTGCACACCCGGCCTCCAGCAGAATTAACTGCTATCACTGAGCTCATTTCGAAGCGAATCCCTCTCTATACTACAGAATTTCTCACATATATTATTGGCCATTTTTTTTTTTTTTTTTTTTTTTTTTTTTTTTAGCTTGGCCTTAGATGTCTGTATTCCTGGCTAGACTGTAAGTTCTCCCAAGGTAGAGATGGTATATTCTGGGACTGGCACCTGGCCTCTATTAAGACAGAGCAAATATTTGTTAAAATTGGACAAGAGACAGAGAGAAAAGAGAGTCAGATGCAAATGCTATGGGAGCAAGTGAGAACTCAAGAGAGCAGTGGGGAAAGCCTTCAGCTCCAAGCCACTGGACATAGAACTACCTATAGGATGGCCTGGGAAAATCAGAAAGTTGGAGGTAGAATTATGAGTATCGCTAACAACAGTATATTAAAAAAAATTCAAAGATCCTAACAACCTTTCCGGTGATTGCTTTACCAGTTTGGCTTTCAAGACCTTTGGGCACATACTTTTATTCTTTCTGGTCTAGTAGGTTCTTAGGCAACTTAATTTATTTTTTCTGTATTTTATTTTAGGGAACTTTATTTATTCTTTCTGGTCTATTTATTTCTTAGGTAATTCCCTTCTCAATAGTTTAGAAGCTTTCCAGTATTGTGTGGATCCGGGGAATATTTATCAGGCTTCTAAATCTGAGGTACCTGGCCCGGGAAGTTCTGAGTCCATGAAAGTGGTTTTTGATGATGCTGGTCCATGTAATGATTTTGTTAGAGAAGGTGAACTACTTTGCTTACTGCAGTGATTGGAATCAATGTCTTATTTAAAAAAAACTTTTTTTAATGTTTATTTATTTTTTTAGAGACAGAGCATGGGTTGAGGAGGGGCAGAGAGAGAGACACACACAGAATCCAAAGCAGGCTCCAAGCTATCAGTACAGAACCCAACATGGGGCTTGAACTCACGAACTGCAAGATCATGACCTGAGCCAAAGTCAGACCATTTAACCTACTGAGCCACCCAGGCACCCTGCCAATGTCCTATTTCTAGAATTGTGGGTTGGAAATCTTGATGACCACGTGGAGAAGCACCCAGGAGCCCTCTCTTGGGCCTCACCCTTCTCTTTCAGGGGCTGATGATCCAATTTTAACAAGCACTGTCCTTGACGATAAAGACCAGACTGATTAGGAACCACAGCCTGAATAAAAGCTGCCTTGTTGGGTCTGGTTGACCGGCAGGAATGAAATGAAATGTTAACGTTCTAAACTTGCTTTCCTAGATCTACCCAAAAGTAGGAAGACAACGGTGTAATTTCTCTGGCCTGTGCTGGACAAAAGATACCAGTGTTTTTCCTTGGCTTGGGGGGATGGAAGGGAAGGTTGCTGAGATTTGAATCCCTGGTTTGGAATATCTCAGGCGATCCCAAAGAGCACTAGTCTTTTATGAGAGTGCATTTCACAAGCATCCCTTTGGGAAGCCTTAGTCCCCACTTGTGTGGGAAACGTTAAAGTCAGTCGCTTTTGGCAAAGCTCAATACACTTGAGCATGGGAAACACAAATTAAAATAGAGATACTTCTTTATTCACTAGATTGTCTAATTCCGCATTGCTTGGAATAAAAATTGAATCATTAAGATAGAGAGGACCTGAGTGGATGGTTATCCATTTCACGATTGGTAAAGGTCGGGAAACTCCAGGTCTCATGAAGGTTAAGTATCTTCAGCCTTTCAGCTTGACATAAGGGGATCCTATAAAGTAAGGTCAAAACAACCAGGACTTCTTGGTCTAAAATTACTTGTCTTATTTTGCTCATAGGAATTCACAGTGGTGTTGAGATGGAGAACTTTTCAATGCCCTGGACATGGTATTCTGTTCTGCTTATGGTGAGAATGACTTCTCTTATTTGATTGCTTATTTGTTTCATCAAGGGAGCAGAACCTTATGCATACGGTCCGTCATCAAAGTTAATATGTTGATCTCAGTTAAGTTTGAAATGAATTATTATTTAAATTGTCCTTCTGTGGAAATCTTTCGCTTCTGTTAGTGAGAGTCTGGGTGACCAGTGGCCCCATCACTGTAAATGCCATTCTGTTTAATCCTAACATCTGTAATAAAACCAATAAAAAGCTATTTGTTTTGATCTATAGTTACAAAGTGCCTATCTCTGGAAGAGGCCAAAGCCATTTGGTAGGAGACTGCCAATCCTTAATTTGCATTTCTGATTGGTGTTTTTAAAGCCTATCATACAAGGAAGAAACTACTGGGCCGAGGAGTTTCAGTTGCTCTGCACAACAGTGGTGGGTGCTGCCATTGACTTTCAAACACTAGTGTAAAAGTGCCAGGTGCTACGCCTGGGATGCCACGGCACCAGAGTGAAAGATAGAGGGAATCAGCTTGGTTTCTGGACTCTACTCTCCCAACCCCGACCTGGTGAGCATAAGTATGAGTGTACAAATCAGGAAAGGAAACTTTCCTTTAATAGATTTGTCCTTCAAAAGAGCTGGTGTCTTTAGTGGCCACCAGGGATAAGAGAGTTCTTTATGTGGCTCTCAAAACAGCACTAAAAACCGTAGTAGAAGGCAGTAACCATCAAATAGGGTGAGTGAGAGCTGACATCACGCAAGGACATCACTATTACCACGTACAGCTCTGCCCCAATAACACTGGTAACGAGAGCCAAGATTTATTGAACCCCAGCTCAGTGCAGGCACTATTCCGAGTATGTGACATGTACTTTAATCCATCTCTAAGTACTCTCCTCTGGTATTTTTGTGGATATTCAAAAGTTAAGTGTATTTTGTCAGTACGGACTTACCTTCTTGAAAAAGACAAGAGAATGAATCGTGCTATCCTGGAAAAACCCACAGAATCTCTCTTTAGAGGACACAATATGCTTTTCAGTCTGTAAATGTTGAAGGATTTGGCAAAGGGAACCCTCTAATACTAAGACTGTTCTCATCTCAAAAGTATCTTAGCGATCAGCAAAATGAATTGTTCCGATGCAACATACAAACAACAGATATCTCTAAAGAGAACCATTCTGAAATTTATGTCTAATAACCTTTTCCAAAGGAAAGATGGCTTATGGTGCATGGTCTGTTAATGCTTGCCCAGATGTCTGAAACCCAAGAGATGGAAGGCAAAGATTAAGGCTCAGTAGATGATGACAAAGATTCCTTGTCTTCTTTAAAATATCGACCATCTGCTCCACCCTAACACATTGGTATACAAGTCCAACAGAGAGTAAATATGAAAGCAATTAAAATAAACTACTATGCATTAGTGTGGCTTGATTTATGTAAACAACTTCTGTGGGACAAGATGGCTGTGGTTTGGGTAATGTTCATATCTGTGAAACTCAAGTAACCTAAATATAAGTTGATATGGATAGAACATTCTTAGCCGTGTTCTGCTCGCAATGATCTCAGTAAAGATGAATTCAGTGATTGGAATCAGGCATGCATGGGCTTACCCAGTGAAAGTCATAATCTAGCCTTGCTCTTCCCTCGTCGTCCTCATATAAGGTGAAACCTTCTCTCCGTGCCTGATAATACTCTTTCCGCAACTTCTGGATTCGATCAGTGCTTCCGCTTGGAGGACGGCCACTAGAGGACATAATCAAACAAACACGGTCACCCAGTGTACATCATCCTGGACACTCACTTTTTGATCTTGGTAAAGGAGCTAGCATCCAAATTTAGAAGATTCAATAATGTAACTCAAATATGCTAGGAAAATTGTAAAATCGGTAATAAAAGTGAACAAAAATGGTCTTTATGTAAATACATTTAGCTCTAAGGGTCAAAACATCTGACTTGGGATGAATAAATGCCTTTTGAGTGAAAAGGTAAGATAAGGTCCTGACCTTAAGAGCAATTAAAAGAGCTATCACTTTTTTCTTATAATCATATCCACAGAGTTTGGTTAATTTTAAAGTAGGTATTTCATTTTCTCAAATAAGAAGTTGCAAATTTGAGGCCAGTTGTTTGACCCGAATATTGGATGTGACACAGAGTTGGCATGTGCTGGTCTTCATTTCAATGACACTGATGAGTTTTTGGCGTGGGGGGTAGGATCCGTGTCAGTATATGGGCACACAGGACATAGGGAAAGCAGAGAAGGGAGAAGCCATATCAAGACGTAAAAAGAAAAATAAAAAAACGGGTGACAGTAGACTGTGCCTTCTTTATTACTTGTCCACGATTCCCCTCCCCACTTCAGTCACTTTTTTCTCTTAGGAATTTCCATTTCTCCAGTTCTCATCCATGCAACCCCAAACTGTTCAGCCAGTAGCTCCCTTTTAACTCGGATTTGTCATGATCATTTCAACAGAACAAAATCATGTGATGCATTTCAGGGCTGGGAAGCAAGAGGGGAACAGTAGGCAGATTTCAACAATTGTTCAACTTCTCTGGTTCGTCTGAGGCATAACTGAGTGTCCTACTGTGCCAGACCCTATGTTAAGAGCCAGGGGGGACATGAAAAAAAACAGTTCGTAGCCGTTGTCTGCAAAAAAACACATGATCTGGGAGGCAGGGGTCTGAAAAGGATACAGAAGACTACAAGCCAGGTGCTACAATAGCGGTCCCAAAAGGGACTGTAGGGACAAAGGCTGCGTAAGCTGATTGGGGGAGGGCAGGGCCATGGAAGAAGCCTACGGAAAGCTCCACAGAGGAGGCAACACCTTAGCTGAGTCTTGAAGGACACATAGGTGCTCAACAGCTACACAAGTGACGTGGGGAAATTGCAGGTGGAGGGAAGGGAAGCGCAAAGGACAGAAATGAGGAAGCATCTTGCTTTGGGGGCGTGCAAAGAAGTCAGTCTGGGCCAGCAGTGGTCCTCAATTTCTTTTGCCCTGGCTCACATACACCGTGGGCAAAACACACTCCTCTCCCCTTCTCCTTTAGGAAACAAGTTAGAATAAAAATGAGTACTGGTGACTTTAGGGACATTTTGAATTTACTCCAATAAATGACAGAAGCATATCACTTGCAAATTTTGGTTCTTTCACTCAATTCATAGCAACGTGTTCGGCATAAGGACAGTTGTGTTTGATGGGTCTGAGGATCACCCCTCTAGTATACAGAGTACGTGGGAGGGGGCAGGGAAGGGGAACAGGCGAGGTGGTGAAAGGGAGGAAGAGACCCACCGTGAAGAGCTGTGCCTGCCAGAAGATCCCCACATATTACAGTGGAGATTTAAGTTTAAATGAGACATCTCATTAAAGGAGATGTCTGAAAGCAACAGAAGTCATCTACTATTTTGTTAAAAAATTTTTTTGAAATGATACTTGTAAACCATAAAAAGAAAAGGGTGAGTGGACATCTTGTGGCAGAAAAGCATTCTTCCCAAACTGGATTCACAGCGAATCGGTGGCATCTCACAATATCTCTACAAAGTTCACATGGGGTCTGGGCTTCCTACATCACTCTATAGACACCCGGTAGCCAAGGCTTTTTATTAAGAAAAGACAAACCCTTGGGTATCACGTATCTTTATTTTTCTCCAATGTGCATTTAAAAACTCTCCAGATAGTTCTGTTTCTCCACTATGCTTTTTTTTTTTTTTTAAGTAGAAGGTTTCTAAACAAAAATGCACAAATGAGACTCGTAAATACAGAGAACATGCTGGTGGTGGCCAGAGGTGGAGGGAGGAAACAGAAGAGCAACATGGGTGAAGGGGAGAGGGAGGTACAGGCATCCAGTTCTGGAATGAGTAAGTCATGGGGACGAAAGGTGCAGCATCGGGAACAGGGTCAAGAGTACCAGAACCACGTTGTGTGGTGACAGATGGTCGCCTCCCCCGTGGGGAGCACAGCAGAACATAAAAGAACCGTTGGATCACTATGGTGCACACCTGAAACTAAAGTAACGTGTCAACTCAAAAAAAAAAAAAAACAAACAAACTTAAAAAAGGTTCTGAACATTTGAAAAAGACAATAACAACAATAATACAAAGGAACGTCTGATATGCTTTTCCGAACAGTGAGAAGGCAGGCAAGGTGGACTAGCTCTATGCGGACCAGTTTCCCCTCCTCTTGAGTACTGTGAGCTGACTCCCATGCCCGCATGCACTGCACAGGCTTCTGCCAATGATGTGAATGTGTGAGCCATGCTCTAACTCACCAGATGAGTTCAATCAACACGGTGAAAACATTGCATACATAATCTATTAGTTTACCCAAAGAAATTGAAGCGCTGAATTCAAGCAGGATGAAGTCATCAGTAATAAGGGGGGAAAAATTGATAAGACCCTGTTTTAAAACTCCCCCCAATTTTCCTACATTTGTGATGGAAAAAAAATCATACTCAGACTATAAACTATTCTCCCATATGTCTATAAATACATAAATTTAAAAATAAAAAAAATATGGGTTTGATCAGATTTTAGTCCTCAAATAAAGGGAATGGGGCAGGAATACAAAATCAGCTGTTTAGGATTCAGAAAATCCCCTGTGGCTGACAGGAACATGACTATTTACCCAGAAAAGAAATCTGGCTTCAGAGAAAAAACAGGGAAAAAGTCTAGAAAGTCATGGACCATATAAGTGCAGAACACGCTGTATCTTCTCCCTTGTGTGAATATTTTTTTTTTTAATTTTTTTTTTTTCAACGTTTTTTTTTTTATTTTGGGGACAGAGAGAGACAGAGCATGAACGGGGGAGGGGCAGAGACAGAGGGAGACACAGAATTGGAAACAGGCTCCAGGCTCCGAGCCATCAGCCCAGAGCCTGACGCGGGGCTCGAACTCACGGACCGCGAGATCGTGACCTGGCTGAAGTCGGACGCTTAACCGACTGCGCCACCCAGGCGCCCCTTGTGTGAATATTTTAAAGGAAATGGTGCAAACCTTTCATAATAACCTGGGACTGCATCTCACCCTTCTCTCTCTCTCTCTCTCCCTCTTTTTTTTTCTTCAACCCTCATCCTGCCCTAAGTAGCTGTATTAGACTTTTCCCCTTAATTTTATTAAGCATTTAATATAATAAAATGAGGAAGATCAAATTCTGATTTCATTTTTCAGCTCCTTTCCACAGATAGTACACATTTACCATCAAGTCAATAAAAATGGCACGCACAGCTATTGTGACAAAAGCAGTTAATTGATGCCATTTTGTGTTGAAGATGTAGAAATTCGAAGAGGAGTATAAAAACACCTTTGTCATAACAGTAGCAATAATTATAATAGCTATAAAATATGCACCACTTACATAACAAATACACTGATACAGGCTTTTACTCCTTCCACTTCCTGCCCAGAGCGGACCTAAGGACCTAGGCAATCAATTACAGCTTTCCTTCCTGATGAACCTAGACATGGCCTTAGAATCCTTCTCAACCCAGAACTTCAGAAAGCCACTACCAATCTACCAAGAGATTCTGACGCATCTTTTGATGCTGAGGAACCTTTTGCATAATAGCTTCAGAAGTTTCATTAGATTATGATATCACACCAATAGTCTTGCAACTGTATAAAAGCAGCCAGAGTATCAATAACCCCACCTCCAAGTTCCTACTTAGAAGATTAGCCTTTCTATATTATTTGTTCCCTGGATGAAGTAAAGGTTGGCCACGCTCACCAAAAAAGTCCCTATTCCACCTGTATTCATATGTAGATAATCAGTGCCGCTCCTGCACTTTCAATGTGCTGAAATTTTATGTAACATTAATGCAAGCAGCATAGCAAAACACGATTTATGTTGTAGTGATCTCTTGTACATTAGACTGCTTATGCCTTTAAAGGCAGATGCATAGTTAAGCAGGCTCTTTTTAGTACACTTTAGAGCTGGACAGAGTTTAAAGTTGTCAAGGAGTTCAGAAACCATGTCATTTTCTTCATAGCCACCTATAGTAATATATTCCCAAATGCAGTAAGCCTATAGTAATATATTTCCTTATGCAATAAACATCACAGTAAGGCATTATCTGCTCCTTTGAAATCTACCCTGATTCTTCTTATTCTTCATACACTCCTAATTTATGGTGACCTCAGCTGAAGTACATTTTACGCAGAGTGTTCGTTTGTGTATGCCATGGTCTCCTCCCATTAGTGCTGCAGGCTGGCGAAAAGAAACTAACATGTATTAAGCTTCTATGATGCCCTAAGTGTAATATTTATGCTTTACATACATCATCTCCTTTAATCCTCAGTCAAATTTGTAAGGATGACATAGTCAGTGACATTTCACAGATGCCTGTACCGAGGCTCAAAGCAGTT
The DNA here is from genome assembly GCF_028018385.1 of Neofelis nebulosa. Taxonomy (NCBI): domain Eukaryota; kingdom Metazoa; phylum Chordata; class Mammalia; order Carnivora; family Felidae; genus Neofelis; species Neofelis nebulosa. The sequence continues at coordinate 30,666,539 of NC_080783.1, forward strand.
AAGTAGCATACTTGGTGGATGGCAGACCAGCAGTTGTGTGACTTCAGGACCAGTGTGGTTCCTACCATATCATGTTGCTCTGCAAGAAAGGCATTAAAATGCAGCAGGCATTTTGTAGCACAAGTTCACAGGCATTTCAAGGCACAGGGAATTTAGCAGAGCGCATTTATAGCCATACCTTTTGATATTCTTTTATTTGCACAGATCTTTGCAATAAAAATAGAAATCGAAGTAGCTAAAGCAATAGATATACATACAATGAAGTCTGTATTCATTAAAGAATGATGCTGGATTTCTGTGTAATTAGTATTACATCTCTAGACAAGCTTTTGTGGGAAAGTGGTATAAAAATGAATGGGGTGCAAAGGGGAATCAACAGAAGATGGAGATCCCACATGAAAGAGAAACTCTGGACCAAGACCAGGACTGAGAGGCGTCCAGCGTTGCTCCTGGTACAATTCACCACTGGCTACATGAGAGGGAACTGATTGCTAGCAATAAACCATTGCTGGACTTGTGAATTAATCCGCAATGACTTTGTGTGTGTGCCTGAGTTTGCATGCATGTAACTACATGCACCCTACGAGGAAACTGTATGTAACGAATTCCAAAGAGCTGTGTCATTTTCAGATAGCCTCGAGACATGTGGTTTTCCATTTTAAATAAGAAGTGTTTGACTATGGTGAGTACAGCCCTCATTTGAAGGTACCAGCCTGGCGTCCAGAACTGGCCACGTGGTTAAGAAACAGTCTTTATAGAATGGAACCTTAACAGGAATATTCCTACCTAATGTGATAATCCTACAAACTCACTGAATAAAACCATTTAAATTAGATGAATGCATGTCAACAGTAATCGGTAGACTAGGGAGTGTTTTTGAGTTTGGGATTTGACAGATTCCTTAATATTTTATGAATTACTATAAAAATATTATTTTGATGCTTACCATAAATATTTTAATTATATAAATATAGTGTTATTCTTTCTATATTTACAAAAGGGTGTGATTTAAAAAGTTTTATCAAAAAGGATTAGCATCTTAAAGATATGGAGCAAAGGAAAACACTTTTGCACCCTTTAAGAATGCCAAGATGCTATTCTCTTCCTGTTTCTCCCCCTATGGGAAAGATTGCTTGTTTAGTCTTTTTGCATTTAAGGACCTAAAGATAATCATAGCTTTCAATTTCAAATTTAGTGGTATCACAGTTCTGTCATAGAAAATAGTGTATACACATAGTTTTTTCAAAGTATGAACAGAACCCCAAAAGTACCTGAGATTCTGTGGCATTCACACTCTTGATGATATGAATATAATAAAAAATATAAATATAATAAACAAATAAAACATAAATATAATGAAAAATTTGAGAGATTCTCATAAATGCACTCATGATCATTAATTCAAAAGCATTTTGAAGATTTATGGAAACTATAGCCCAACAGCACTTGTACTAATACTCTACAGATTTAACATTCCACAGTGAAAACACTCTTATATAGTGAGCCCAAATATACTAAAGGAGATTTAATAATAAATAGTGGCTTTTAATGGGGATTAATTCCGTAGCACTCTTCAAGTGATATTTTAGTCCTGAATAGTTCTGAAAATTATCCAGTTTTAGTCCCTGTCTTCCCCCTGCTCCCAATTTCTTATAAAGAATATCTCTTTTTACAAAGATACATTGACAAGTAAGGTTTTTAAGTTTAGTCCAGTGAAATTTGGGGACCCATCTGACTACTCATGCACAACTTTTACGAATTCTTCTAACTTCTTCCAAATTTGCCATCACTGTGTATGAAGGTGGCCCTGATTTGCAATTACTTTTGCAAAAAAAATTGCCCTAAATAACAAGAATATGCCTTTCCTCATACACACATTTAATTTATATCAGATTTAAGTTATCTTGTTGATTAAACAATTACTCTAAATTAAGAGCCCTTTGTTTACTACAACTGCCTAAAAATTACTGTATTAAGAGTTATGAGTTTATTTATTTATTTATTTATTTATTTATTTTTTTTTTTAACGTTTATTTATTTTTGAGACAGAGAGAGACAGAGTATGAACAGGGGAGGGTCAGAGAGAGAGGAAGACACAGAATCTGAAACAGGCTCCAGGCTCTGAGCTATCAGCATAGAGCCTGACGCGGGGCTTGAACTCACGGACCGCGAGATCATGACCTGAGCCGAAGTCGGTCGCTTAACCAACTGAGCCACCCAGGCGCCCCAAGAGTTATGAGTTTAGAGAAAGAGCAAATAATATTAACAGACAAAATACAATTTTCACATCTAGAATCCCCCTTTATTTTGTGGCCTACTTTTTTTTTCTTAAACATGGATTCTTAGAAAAAAATTTTTTTAAGATTATTTATTTATTTTGAGAGAGAGAGAGGGAGCACAAGCTAGGGAGAGGCAAAGAGAAGGAGAGAATCCAAGCAGCCTCCACGCCATCACTGAAGAACCCAATGTGGGGCTCGAACTCACGAACTGTGAGATCATGACCTGAACCAAAATCCAGAGTCGGACGCTTAACCGACTGAGCCACCCAAGTGCCCCGAGGCCTACTTTTGTCAATTATCTCTGACATACTACTTCATAGGTAAAGAACCAGTGCTTGGACATTTTGAGAGAATATTTAATGTCATATAGAAAACTGGTGGCAGAATCTGCAAACAAACAAAAAACAAAAAAACAGTGCTCTATACTAGTACATAACTTTGGAAACCATGTATTTATATACATTTCTAAGGGCTCTAAAAAATCACTCCTTATGTCAGGATCCTGTGGGGAGGCTGACAAACTGGTCCAGAGAGGTTGATAAAAGTAAGGTCATAAAGAAGAAGACAGAACCACAAAGCACAACGATGTATTAGCTCAGCCTGTAATCTTGAACGTGGTCCTTGCCCCAGCTATCCGATGCCGCCCGTGGCATTTTGACCTAGATGCAACAATCTGACAATGTGACTTGGCCTACCTGGGCTCCTGATTTTGCCATGGCAACCCGAGTCTGACCTTTTGTCTTTCTCCACATGTTTTCTGTTTTCAGCATCTGCTCTCTTTAAGATCCTCGTCTTAGTATTTCTATCCCTAGTTTGGTGAACTGACCCTCTGACTCCTATGTCGTGAAGATTTGTCCGTGAAATCTTAACCCTGGACTGGACCTTGACCCCAATGAGTCAAACCTTAGTGGAAATAAAGGCCCCCTTCCCTTGGCACTTTTGATTGCATAATGGTAAGCATTTCCACTCACACCATGAACCACAGCTACCATTTACTGTTGAAAGTAATCTCATTGATGCATGAAGGACAACTTTCTCCCCTGTGATTGATTGTTGTGACTAAGAATCTCACCAGATCAATGTCATCTCCTTTACTGATAAAAGGCATTGCTCTACCTTGGCTCTTTATCACTTGAGACAATGCGAGGCCCTGCTCTGATCAGAACATTCTGCTTCTCTATGGCCATTTCTAGCCAAAGTGGAAATTTCTTAGGAGCAATACGATTATTCACAATTCAACAACACACAAGTTATTATTCACAGCCTCAACTCGCCATTATAAGCCTGTAACACATAATTGCATTATTCTGATACTGTACAATGACCTTCTGGCTATGTTCAAATTTCAGAAGCCAGTTTCGACATTAGTCATAAAATATCCATTTGAGTTATTCATATTTTGAATAGTATTCTAATATATCTCCTCTGACATAGGGCAGTGTTTTTGAGCCTTACGTGGTTTAGATACACTCAAAGTTATGTATAAGCATGTGATGCACGTTGTCTTGAAAAATTTTCCCAATTTTATTAACAATATAAAATATGTGGGGGTCACAGAAAGAATCTATCAAGTGTTTCATATGGTAATTTTCATTTCTTGAGAAAGATTTTAAAATATAGTTGAAAAGTTCAAACTGGAAGGCAGAAAAAGTAGCCTTTCATTTCTACTCTACATCTTTGCAAAACAAGCATGCATAGATGCAAAGAAAAACAGATTTGGACCAATTTGGAACTGTGAATCCACTGTGTCTTCTGTTAAAGATGATAAATAAACCATGCTCTGCACCATAATTCATATAGTTACAGCTCATCTTAAATGGCTGAGTTATAGTGATATTGTACCATTTAACTGTATTTAAGTGACGCACCAAATTATTAAGCTTAGACAGAAATGAGAGCCTGGGGAAAATAGCAATTTAAATAGTGATAGTTTTCCCATTGGCCATTCCATGTAATAAACAGGTGGTCCTGGACATGAGCTGGGTTGATTTCCCTCAGCTGGTGTCTGCTCCTAAGTGTCTCTCATAACGTATGCTTTACATTGTGCTGAAGATGATTCCACTATTCAAAAAATTGTTTTTAATGTTTATTTATTTTTGAGAGAGAGAGACAGAGACAGAGAGACAGAGTGCGAGTGGGAGAGGGGCAGAGAGAGAGGGAGACAGAGAATCCGAAGCAGGCTCCAGGCTCTGAGCTGTCAGCACAGAGCCTGATGCCCGGCTCGGACCCATGAACTGTAAGATCATGAAGTTGGTCGTTAACTGACTGAGCCACTCAGGTGCCCTTAGATGATTCCAATATTTTAAGATACGCATTACTTATACAGCACGGCTCCTTATGTGCAAGCCAACTGCTTCAGCTGGTGTCCAACCAGAGGAATAGCTATCTGATACAGTGCTAAAAGAAACTCTGTTGGATGGGTATGGTGAAAGACTACAGGCAGGGTCCAATCCAGTACTCTCCGAAAGTGTTTTCCAAGGTTAATTCTGACTATACATAACTTTTGTTTCTAGAAACTAACCTCGAGACATGATTCCACAGTAAATGTTCCAAGTTTTCTTGAACAATTTTATAGTCCAAAAGAAATTTTTAGCAAAGCATTGATAAAAAAGTAAATGGAAGAAACCTATACAACTTGTATTATTTTAACTGTTATTCACCTTCTTGAGTTGAACAGAAGCGAGTTAAAGAGAAATAAACTTTTGTTGCTTATATAGTACTTGAACAAATTAATGATACTACACACACACACACACACACACACACACACACACACCCCTTCTCAAAGAAATTCTCACCAACAATTGCAGGACTTGCAAGATAAAATTATTATATGTTAGGCTTAAATCCAACACAGCCCGAGTTTTAGGAATATATTGACATTTAGATGTGGATTAAACTTTTAGGGTCAATTCTGGGAAAAATAAGCCTTTGTGGGCTGCAGGCCATAAAACCTTGGGAATTCCCTAGGCCCCCGTGAAATTCCTTCCTCCTCAGAGGAAGCAACGTAGAAGGTCTGTCTTCTCCCAGGGGATCATGGAATGCCATCAAAGGCCACTGATTCCTGACAGCTGGACAGCTAGACCTTTCCTTTCAGACAATAAGGAAATAAGGCCTAATCGATTACAGAATTTAGAGATTGTAAGTGATTTAGTGTATGGATGGTGGGTTTTTTGTTTTTGTTTTGTTTTTGCTTTAGAGGATAGTATCAGTCAAGATAGGCTATTGTATGCTGCTGTGGTAACCAAATGTCAGTAGATAAAAATAGCAATTATTTACTCACATAACAAGACTTCCCCCCCCCCCCGCCCCTTCCAATAGCAAAGGTTGGGAAAATAAAGTAACAAAGAGAAAAGAATATTAAAAAAGAAAAAAAAAAAACAAGTGTTCTGATTAAAAAAAAGTGAAAGACTGTGATTAAGGAGCTCAACACTAAATGTTAGGAGACAAAACCTTCTAAGTACATGTGATATGGAAGCTAGACCTTACTTTCGTACCCATTAAAGGGATATATAATAAACTGTCTAAACACCCATCAGGAATGCGTGGGTCACATAGGTATGTGACTGTGAGGCAGATCTTAATTATCACATACATGGGGCTAAGTCATACTAGTTCATAAACACAGAATTTGATATGCAGTATTCTGATATGATTAGCATAAAATCAATTAAGTCCAGGAACTTATTTAGAACGTGTTTTGATATTAGCTTAATTCCATTCGTTCCTTTTATACGTATATGCACAAATGCTGAACTCTTCTGCAATTTTAAATAGAGTTATGATAATTACCCAATTCAAATAGATTCGCAGCTTCAAAGAGCCACATAAAAAGTTAACATCTACTTAGGTCCCAAAGGGTGTCAAACCCAAGAATGTTCCGGAGCTCTCATTTACCTGGGTGTAAAGTGAGCTCTGGTAACCTTGTAACCTCATGTTGACCTTCTGACATGAGGGATTTATGGGATAGAGACAGTTTACGTTATCATCTCCCACTGCCGGTTTCAGTTGTTTTTAAAAGATGTTCAGATTCTTAAAGATCCTTCTTAGGAGCATGGTAACTTTCTTTTCCAAGTGGAATAGAAAGTAACAAATTGGTATCAAACTTAGATCATCAATTATTTTTATAAGTTTTCTAAAAACCCTCTGAATGCTTTCAGATGTGTACATTTATTCAAACTTACATTTATTTATTCTTAAATGCTGCTATGCCCGTGGCCCTGGTGCAGTAATGGTGATTAAGACCCAGACTCGATCCTAGAGATATTTCACAGCCTTGTGGGGGGAGATGGCGACATAAGTAAATAATTACAGCACAATGTGGCAATTATTCCGTGGAAGTATCATGAGGCATAATGAAGTCCTGCAGTAGCCCAGAGGAGAGGTGATTAGGTCTGTTTGCAGAGGCCAGAGAAAAGGAAAAAAGAAGAGCAAGGATAAGGAGAGGGTGGCTGGGCATGCCAGTGGAAGGCACATCACCTGTCAAAGGATGGCAGCATGATGGGGCACATGGTCAGGCACGGTACACGTGTGAAAGTGGGTGGAGAAATTCTGGGAAATGGAGCCGGTAGGACTTGAATAGCTCCACGCGTCAATCTTTCCAGAAGGGACACTGATATGGAATCACTGGCGGATTTCAAATAGGGTCGGTGTCATCATCAGAATTATTCTATCAGGATAATCCTGGGAGAACCTTCCTTTCTCTGACTCCCACATGTCATAACTATGAAAGGAACCAGTGGACCTCTGTGGGGCTTTCTTACCCTCACCTTCAATCATTTCTAGGGTGTCTATAGAGTTCAAGCTAGCTGGTTGACCAAATCACTGACAAAAGTCCTCTCCCATTTCTACTCCCCTAATTGTTGGATACTGTGCCTGGAGGGCCATTTTAGTTCAAGGCAACAGGACATTGCGCCTTTCTTTCAACTTGAAAACTGAACATTCTAAAACCAGAGCTCTTGTTTAACCAGTAACATTAACTGGTGATGAAGCATGACGCATTGTTAATACAGTGATAAATTTCCCATTAGGAACAGGGCCACTGGCTGCCAAATCGGAGGGCAAAAAGTTAAAAAAACAAAACAAAGCCAATGAAACCAACCCATTATGGGTTGACAAAGACTTTTATTTTCACTGGCACTTTAAGGGAAAGTAGTCACAGAATCTTAATTAATAAATAGCCGTTGCTCCATTCAGGCGAGGTAATGGTAGTGCCTGAGTATGTGCCATGGGGCAATTTGTAGCTGTCTTCTTGATCTGAAAAGTGAATGAGTCGTCGACTATCAAAGAAGAGGGGAAATTAGGCACTACGCTGCTGACAATTGGACTCTATAAATAACCCAGAGTGAAAATGAATAAAAAACATGCCTTCCCCCAGCTTTCAGTAGCCTCTCCACAGTGTGACAGTTGCTAGTTTTTTCAATAAACATGATGTCAATTATGCCTTTTATCCATCATGGCAAAGTCACGTGTGGGGAATAATTGAGTATCTTTTTTTTTCCCCCCGGCACTTCACATAACAATGCTTTTCTGTTTTATTTATATCAGACTGAGGCAAAGCAGCTGTCTGATCTGTAACTTATATGTTGCATCAACACGATTCCTTCTTATTTCTTCCCTAGTTCCAAAGCTTTATGGGCAACAGTATTTTAGTCAGCTCTCAATTATCCGTAGAAATGGGAGATTTGGAAGAACATGAAAAATAGGCACTACAGATGACTTCCAAAACTCTCATTTACACCAACAACTTTAGTTTCTTTCCCAGCGAGTGTTTTCTGAGAGCTGTAAACAATCCCCCAATTAATTGCCTTAAGTTGCACATTCTTTTCCATGCCCAGCCCCTCATTTGGGTAAGGTACTAATGAGCAGAAAAAAGGCCAAAAGGCAGGCAGGACTTAGAAAAACAGAGGCGCTACAAAGACTCAAATGGGGAAAACAGAATTTGGACGGTTGAGAGTTAACGACCCAGGAAACATTCCCCTAAAGGATTTACTGTGTTCTTAGAGAAAGGTAACTTTGCAGATTAAAAAGTAACAGGTATTGGTTTTCTAAGTGGATAAACTGAAAGCAAAATGCTATGTGGGGCACAGTTAGACAGTTAATGAGTATTCACATATCCAGCTACAGGAAGCTTATGGGTGGCTGTATATTTTCCCTGAATTATGCTATTGTCACGAACTTTATTGTCTCGAACTTTATCACTATCCATTCCACTAACAACTATTTTTTCTCCCTATTTGCAGATGTATTAAGTATAGTCATTCAGATGTCATCAATTCATCATTTTGTTTAAAGAAGCTCATTCTTAGAAAGGAAAAGTAAAGAACACGTTGAATGATGCCACATCATTTTGTACATCCCATGTAAGATGAAAGGAGGAGGTATCACATTTTCTTTGAGATAGTTCCCACTCAACAACAAAATCATCTTTTATCCAAGAGTAAACAAGCCCACTAGCTAGGAGCTTTTTTTTCTTTTTTCCCCTCCCAAGTTCTACATAAAATATAAGCCGGACGGCTTAAATTGAATCACTATATTATGTCTTTATTTATTACTTACCTTGACGGCTTTTTCAACTGAATCCTACTGTATATCTGAGAGAGCTTTAAATGTATAAACTACAAAAAGAAGGGGAATTATTTCCTCTCCTTCAAAGAAGCTTTTTAATACTATATCCAAAATATCTGGGGAATTGGAGGGAGAAAAAGGAGAGGAGGAGTGGGGAGGGGGCCAAAGAAAAGAGCTAATGGTCACAATGCACCCTTATAATAAAATGAGCTTCTTAATGGATGTTCACTACAGGAATAACATTAATTCAGTATTAGGACTTTCACTGGAAAAATATGAATGTAATTTATCTTTTTAACTGTCAGCTGCATTTCTAAAGCTCTGAAGTCTGTAGCTTCCAGGGGCCTTTTGTCTTTCTGCCATGGCAGGAATATCTTGGACAGCTGTAAGAGCTTTCTAAGCCATCTTTCTCAAAATCCATTAGCTAATTCAAGGAACCTAATTAGAGCTGCCATTTTGATGGAGCATACTGAATGCTTAGTACAAACTAGTAACACCATCAATGTTTATTACAAATCACAAAACCCAAAGTGCTCCCTTCCCTATGAATATTAATGGGAATAGAGCAAACAAAATATTTATTAAAACATATGCTTAATACCATCACGGTTTACAGACAGGAAGAGAGAGAGAGAGAGAGAGAGAGAGAGAGAGAGAGAGGCGCACACTTGAATTTGAAGGCATGTGCCCACGAACACACAATAAACCAAGATTTATATTTAAGCAGCATGTAATCATTATTTGTACGCCCCTCCCACTTATCTCCCTTGGTTTTGCACCCTGGAATTCAGCGGCTCACAGCTGGGAAGACAGATGTAAGTCCAGAGAAGTCTGAAGAAGGGGGTGGAGGGAACCTCTCTCTCTCTTTTTTTTAAGCAGCTGCTGAGTGCCACAAATTCTTGTCAGTGAGGAAATAAGCCTTGCTTCTCTATAAAGTCAGCAGCATGATGACATCAGTACTTTCTACCCTCATCTAAATGAGGGTGTCACCAAATTAATCCAGCTGGCTATTATCCCATGTATCCACCCTGGGAGAGTTTTTGCCAGGGCATGGCTCTGAATTAAGTGGTGCCTAAGGCTTGATGTAATCCTGCTGTTACACAGATCGGGCCCCCATTGCTCGTGTCAGCACAGGTATAGACACTCACACCCCTGCAGAAGCCCAGAAGATTCTATTCCTCATTCTCTTCTTTCAGTAGCAATAAAAACCTTTACAAAGTGTTACTGTCCAGTAGCCCCTACTCCTCCCTCAAGCTGCTGCCTTCTCTCTCTCTCTCTCTCTCTCTCTCTCTCTCCCTCCCTCCCTCCCTCCCTCCCTCTTTTCACTAAACTTTTAAAAAGAATGGTCCTTTGTCTCCTTTCGTCACCTCCATCCTCTCCTTTGGGCTCATGCCAGTCTGGTTTGCACTTTCACCACTGCCAAAAGTGCGCCCTCGAGGCTCAACAGAATCCTAACCTCTCTGCAGGACTGGACTCTGGACAGGAAGTCTCTTGGCAAGTCTCTCTTTGTTTCCTTACTTCTTTGATCTCATTGTTTCCTTCAATGTCGCTCTAAATGCCGTCCTTCTCTAAGACTCTCTAACTGCTTCTTGTCTATATTTTCACCCCTGGGGATACTGTTTACTCCTTGGGCTTTGATTATTATATTCCTTCTCATGTGCACTCATTGACTGATCCATCCATTCAACAGATGACCACCAGAGTGCCTCACATGGCGCATGTACTCAACACGGTCCTCCTGCATGAAAGTGTGCATCTCTAGCTACGATACTTTGAGGGCACCCCAAAGACCAGGCTCAGTCCTTGCTCCACATTTGTACCTGAAATGTACCGATATCTTATATTCATCTTCTCCAGAAACAGCCTCCTCACCTCTCCCCTAAAATCCACCTTCCCTACTATTTTCCTGGCTTTTCAGTTCCTTCTTCATGTTCATCAAGGTTGGGAACAGTGATTAGCATTCAGAGGACAGGCTGCCTTGGGGATGTCATGTAAGTTCTCTATCTGTGAAATGGGGATCATGATAGTAAGACCTTATGCGTATGATCTGAGGATTGAATGCGTTATTAAATTTAAAGTAGTCAGAATGATGCCTGGCACATGATAAGGATTCAAGAAGCAAGCCACTGTTGATATCAATATTTTTTATATTATTGTTAACTTCTTTCCTCTCATGGATTCTACATCCAATCAGTTGTAATCAGTTGTGTCTAGCAATATGCCCCTCCCTTCATGCATTCCTTCTTATAAGCCTAGGTCATATACTCATTGTTTGGACCATGATAACAGCTTGGCAACTAGTCTCTCGGCTGGGATTCTCTTCTTATCTGCTGCCAAATTAGCCTTCCTAAGGCCCGGTTCCGCTTACGTCATTCTCTTGCTTTAAGAACCCTTCTGCTCTCTTCCCATTTCTTACATCTCCAACCCAGCCTTCCGCTCCTCTAGCCCCACTTGCAATCTGGTCTTTAGGGAAATGTTTGTTTTTCCCTAAACTCCCCCTCAGCTTTCACCCGCACCCCCTCCTCCATGCCTTCGTCCATACGACCTCTTCCGCCTATAATTATTTCTCCTCCTTCTTAAACAATATAATTAAGATGATATCAGTCTTTACTTTAAAAACATCCACTGCCTTGTCATTATGTGTGGACTCATCCTCAAACCACTCCCCATGGTCCATGTGGTCGCTCTTCACTGAACTGGACCCTGCCCCCTCTGTGCCTTATCACCGACCATTCTCTACCGTGCCCAGCAGCTTCCTTCTTAGTTCCCCTGCCCTGTGGGCAGCCCAAGCTGGTCACAGCTCTAGGAGTCTGTAGCTGCTGTTGCTTCTCCCTGACACACTCTGCCTCAGATGTTTCAGGGCATGCTCTCCCTTGCCGGGGGAGCCTTCTCTGGCCACCTGATCTGCAGAGCCCTTCAAGTCACTCCCTACCCCGCTGGTTTGTTTCCTTTGTAGCGCTGATCACTCTCTGAAGAGATCTTCCTTGTTTCGTTGTTCATTTCTGTCTGTCTGCCTACGTCCAGAAGAATAGAAAGTGTGAGGACAGGGGCTGTTCACAGGTGTTTTTCCAGTGTGAGTAGTTGAGTTGGCACAGTAGCTAAAGGAATGAGTCTCTACCTGTGAAAGCCTTCAAGATTCTTACATTCATTCAGCAGATACTTACTGAGCACCTAGTATTCCCTAACAATGAGTCTAGGTCCTGGGGAAATGTAAGGGGAGTATGAGACCCACAACCTCATGGCCTTATATTCTAGTAAGGAGACAATACACAAAGCAATGGGAAAAGATATCAAGCAGTGGTAAGTGCCACCCAGATTTTTAAAAATCAATGTGGTGATAAGATAGCCACTGGGTGGCTACTTTAGATTGAGTTGTCAAGAAAGTCCTCTCTCTTTTAAGCAAAGGTCTGAATTATAAGTAGAAACCATCCAGAAGCATCTCAATGAAGAACATTCTAGAGAGAGAAAATAGCTGAAGCCTAAGCCCTAAGGAGGGAATGAATTTTTTTTTCAATATATGAAATTTATTGTCAAATTGGTTTCCATACAACACCCAGTGCTCATCCCAAAGGGTGCCCTCCTCAATACCCATCACCCACCCTCCTCTCCCTCCCACCCCCCATAAACCCTCAGTTTGTTCTCAGTTTTTAAGAGTCTCTTAAGCTTTAGCTCTCTCCCACTCTAACCTCTTTTTTTTTTTTCTTTCCCTACCCCATGGGTTTCTGTTAAGTTTCTCAGGATCCACATAAGAGTGAAAACATATGGTATCTGTCTTTCTCAGTATGGCTTATTTCATTTAGCATCACACTCTCCAGTTCCATCCACGTTGCTACAAAGGGCCATATTTCATTCTTTCTCATTGCCATGTAGTACTCCATTGTGTATATAAACCACAATTTCTTTATCCATTCATCAGTTGACGGACATTTAGGCTCTGTCTGCAATTTGGCTATAGTTGAAAGTGCTGCTATAAACATTGGGGTACAAGTGCCCCTATGCATCAGCACTCCTGTATCCCTTGGGTAAATTCCTAGCAGTGCTACTGCTGGGTCATAGGGTAGGCCTATTTTTAATTTTTTGAGGAACCTCCACACTGTTTTCCAGAGTGGCTGCACCAGTTTGCATTCCCACCAACAGTGTAAGAGGGTTCCCGTTTCTCCACATCCTCTCCAGCATCTATAGTCTCCTGATTTGTTCATTTTGGCCACTCTGACTGGTGTGAGGTGATATCTGAGTGTGGTTTTGATTTGTATTTAGGAGGGAATGAATTTGATGAGATAAAGGAACAGAGAGAAAGAATGTACGGCTGGAGCTTAATGCTCAAGGGACAAAGTGGTAAGTGACAAAGACAAATAGATAATAGGCAAGAGTGAAATCATACATGCTTTGCAGGACCCGGTAAGATCTTTGGATTTGACTTCAGATGAAATGAGATGGTGTTAGAAGATTTTGAACCAGGAAGAAACATCTTCTAATTTAAATATTTAGCAGACAGCTCTGGCTTCTCCATGGAAGACAGAATAGAGGTTGTTGCAGAAGTACAAGGGAGGAAGAGTGGTAGACCGGTCTAGCTGGTGGTCATGAAGGTGGGGAGAAACAGATGAATGCACAAGCATTTTGTTCCAAGTCCAGGCCATTCTGTGAACCTTTCCTGGCAGAAAGCAGTCTTTTCTGCCTTGGCATCCCCACTGTACTTTGTACCTTTATCATGGCCCTTACCTTCCTCTTCAGGGCATCATGATCATTTATATGTTTCATTTACTTTAAATCTTTGTTTAATCCCCAACCACTAGTGGCTAAGCAATAATCCTTCTTGAGCCCTCTGTAGAACTTGGTACCTTGCCTTTGCCTGGGATGTATTCAATAAACAGTTTTTTTGTGTGGGTTGAAAACAAGAAAGTGATTTGCCAAAGTGCCAAGAGAAGTGGGAGGGAAAAGGGAGAAACAATGGTGCTATTTAAGGGTGAGGGAAGGTGTATGCCTGTGGGTGGAGAGTATGTGCAGGAGGGTCCGACAGCTACAACTAGTCAGTAACACCTTTAGCTGCTACCTGGACAAGGGTTCCTTTTTGTATTTCTCATTCCCGAGCTCATAAGCTGAATACAACGAGTACACCCTGAATGGTTTTGTGCAACCTACTGCACAGATAGCTCACCACTTAAAGAAATTACAAGTTTTTGAAGTTCTGTCCATTGCATCATGCTTTCATGGTCTCCTGTTTCCAGCCAGCAATTGTGCTAACGTCTTGGTGCCATCCACTCCCATAAGAATTGTCTAGCCAAGCAGCAATGCACTTGGCTTATTAATGCTCATGGAATAGATGTGTGCTGAAACGGGGTCATTAGAAACCTTTTCCATGCTATTTCATACTAAATACAGCATGCACACTTCCAGGTGAAACTGTCCGGAAGCGGAGAATGTCCAAGCTCAGACACTTTAAAGAAGGTAAGCTAGCACCATTTGCTGACCTTTAACTTCGAATTAAATTTAGCTCCCCATTCTCATTAAAATCTAATTGCCAAATAGCACTCTACTCTGATTAATAAAGTTTTCTAATAAGCAAATCACTTGCCAGTACTCCGCCGAAGTAGCTGAAATCTTGAGCAGGGCTAAAGGGAGAAGTGCCAAGTGGAAATATTGCATTCCATATCCGGTAAAATCAAAAGCATTCTTCTTGTTGTTAAGGCAAGACCAGCTCCGGGGAAAAGAGAATGGACTACGATGTTACGAATGGGATAAGGTCGCTGCCTACGAGGTCAGGCCAGTAGAAAACTTAGCCCTCAACCTGATGCTCCAGGTTAATTTAGAAACTAACATCCCACATTTTGAAATCCACCAATTAATATTTTCAGGAGAAACTGGTTGGATCTTGCAAAGGGGTTTAGGGACTAGGGAAGAAGGGCACAGAGGTAGATTTTCTCGGGGTAATTGGGAAGCCCTTAGCCCTTACCCATTGCCTTCAGGCTGTTGCCAGAACTTCAACCCTGGTTCAGATCAAGGCTTTGATCTCCCTTGAAACACGGATGGTATGGATGTCTAGCTCTGGAAGATGGCATTCATCTGTATACGAGTTAATGCTTTGTGGACAAGTTCTGATACCAGGAGGGAATTTCTGATACCTAAGGGCCTCGCAGACCTGGTAAGGGATTGGGTGAAGTGGAGTGGGGCTTCCCAAACCAACCCTCTCCAAGTTTAGTGCTGAGTTGGGATATTAATGGGACTGAAGACTGGTCACTGATGTCCAAAAGAAATTACGGAGTGTCTACTGGATACAGAGTGCTGGCCTTTGGGCCAGAAACCCCTTTTTCCATGCATATGATATCCCTTTCTGTTTCACGAATTCTTGCTCACCTCCTTGCAAACACACTCAATAGCAGTAATTCAGGAAGATAAGGTGGATATTGTTTCCCACATTGGAGCGCTCCATACTGACATCTGAGGGACCATAAAAATGGAATTCCTTCCTTCCGACCCCCCACTAGACACAAGAGCAAGAAAGAGAGGCAAACATCATGTGCTTCTTAAAGTGTTTTCACTGAGCAAGAGTCTGACAGCAAGGAAGACGCCTATTTACCTCTGGAATGCTTTTCAGCTGTAGCTACTTTATTGCTTTTGTTAAAACCAATGCCTCCAATTTTTTTCACTTGAGATGTTTAGACATATTCCGCAACTGCACACTTCAGGGCAACCGAACATTAAAAGAGGATTCATACGGTTGAGGTATGACTCAAATTTTGTGGGAGACGGCAGCTAGAATGGCAAAGGGAGTGAACCTATAAAAAATTCAGGAGGAATGTTTCCATACACATCCTCTATCCTGTACCAAAGAGAATAGTCACAGAGTTGCTATAAATATATACGAGCCAGACTCCGTGCCGGTGTGCTGATCCACTCATCAAATAGTTTAGATAACTAATCATGTAATAACCCGATGCATATTCCTTGTCGTTTAAAGGGGGGAAAGGCAGTTAAAGCGCAAAAAGTGAACATGTGCAGAGTTCAGGACGCAGTCCTGCATCAGGGTTTCGCGCTGAGGCTTGACAGCCTGCAATTTGACCAACAAAGGCCAGACATATAGTTACTGAATTTTGTTTGAAGTGCATCTTCACATGGCATCAACTCGGAATCCACCCACAAATAACAAGGGATGTGAAGACAGTGTCGGCCTGTATAAGCAACAGATGTTCTCATTACACCACCAGAACACCCAAGGCAAAAGGTTAATATTTTTGAGGGAAAAAATGTTAATGCTGTAACCACGAAATAACATGAGACAAATGCACGATTAGGAGATGAACTTCACAGCTAATAAATTTGATAAATGATTCCTTAGTTTTCCAGGGAGATAGAAATGGTTCATGTGGGACTTAAACCAAAACTTTACTTTCAAAGTCTTTTGCACACTGTAACTCTAATGAGAGGATAATGGGAAATTCATTCATGCTAAAGGAAAGAAAAAAAAAAAAAAAGGACTACAGGAAGATGGTCCAGCACTGGGATAATTATGCCATGCACATAAAACATTTTCCAAGAGGTCCAATAGATGTAGTGTCAGAACTCTCCAGCCACATTCGCTGCTGGGGCTTGGGGGGCTTGGAAAAGTCACAGCCGACTCAGAAACTCATGCATTAAGAGTAGTGATTGGAAACAAATGGCGTGAGAAGCCTACTTAACATGGTTTCACTAGTGATTCTTTTCAGAAAAAAAAAAAAAACCCAGAAAGGACACATCACCATTCTACCTAATGCATTTGTTAGAAAAATGTTAAATTAAGTCATTTGCAGTCAAAGTGAACAAATTGGAGGTCTGCTTAGGTGCACCGGTGGCTCACCCTACATGCGTTCCAACAACGTGCGGTCTGGCTAAGGAGATAGCTAATTGACTATTGTTCCTCCCATCGTTTGTCCATTAGGATAAATCCAGCCTGTGGACACTGAACCTTTCAAAGACAAAGAACTGAATTAATTTTGTACTTCTACAGTGCTTAATAAATCTGACACTGTCTGGTGGTTTTCTTCATTTTCGACCACTTGACAGCTACTGTGATCACAACTTTCAGAGAATCTATTTTCCTGTGTAAAATTAGCAGCAATAAAACAAGCTAAATGGAATATGACCAAATCACAGAGCCCGTCATATCATGGAATTTCAAAAAGAATCCCGGAAGCATATTGGAGACGATTGGTATTATGTGCCTAAATTCAAAAGGCTGCTCAGAATCAGAGACACACATTTAATATCAAAACAAATATGATGTCACTTCATTTGCAGAAGCCAACAGTATTCCTATCACCAAGGAGCAGCCTTGTGTGGTTGAGGCTCCTCACAGTAAAGGCTCAGGACCTTTTCTTTCTTAGGCTGACATTTGTATTGAATCAAGTAAGTTCTTCTTCATAATTTTTCTTTTCTAATGGACTTCCCCCTCTATATATGTTTTCAGGAGGGAAGAAAAGCAAAGGGCAGCAAAACCAGCCTTAAGTGCTTGGCAAATGATCTTCCTGAATCTGGACCTCATAAATCCTATAAAATGTTATATTTCAACAATAGGCTGCAAAAGCTTTTCTCTCCACAATGATGAAGCCTGGCTTCAAAATTTATAGTTTCATCTCAGAAATGGACTATAAAAAGAGACTGACCTAGCTGTCTATCAACTGAGTCTGACAATGGAAAATAAGGTGTGAGCTTTCAATGTCAAATATACATTTAATATTAAAATTCTCAGATTAAACATTGCAGAGGGGTTTCCTGCGCCACACATGCTTAGGGGAGTGGTGACAGATGGAGCCTGTGTTGTCATAGCAATGCCCAGACCCTGATGTGACACTTCTTTCACTGGCTACTATGAGGGCCTTATTTTCCAATACTGCCTATTCAAAGGGACCCTCTTCTACTTGGGGGTAAGGGGGAGTCGATTAAAACAAGATCCAAACAGATGTGGCTTAGTTCTGTGCTTAAAAGACCCAGGTGAGCAATCATTCATTTTTGTCAAGAGGGGTATAAAAACCTGCATCCAAATACATCTTGATAAATCCAAATAGATTTTTTGAGGGAAGAAACAGAGGTTGATTCCAATAACTATTCCTCTTGGTAATGGAGCAAGGCTGAGGCAGAATGAAAACCTCTAATGGTAATTTGAAACAGACCTGTGCTTCCATAAAAATGCTTAACCTCACTAGGAAGCTAGGAAGTTCAAAGTGAAATGATAAGGTACTATTTTTCACCTAATTAGCAAAGATTTAAGGGGGAAAAAGAGAACATTCAAGTTGTCAGGTATGGGGTGAAATGAACTCTCTCCTACGCTGCTATTCGAAACATGGCTTCAGTTTTCCTGGAAAATGTTGGCTACTATGCTGTAAGCCCTTAATGCATCATTTCCCTTCTAGGTATCTTAAGGAAATAATCCAAGCTGTGTAGGAAGATGTATGTAAAAAAGTGCTTATCAGAGAGTAATTCATAACACTGAAAATTCTGAAACACCCTACCTGTTTAGCATTAAGGAAAAGGTTACATAAATTAGGGTACAGTTAGGCGGTGTTGTTTTTACACAACCATTAAAAGGGATGGTTGTGAAAAGATTAATTGGCACAAAAGCACAACATAATGATAAAAAGGAAAGATCCCAAGATTTATATATGCATGTAAATATTACATATGTATATGTGTATAAACGTGTCAGCACTATGCACAAACACAAATTATATATTTCATACACAATGATATTCAAGAAACAAGCCCGGGAATAATCCTCTAAAATGTTAAGGATGGTCAAGTCTAGGTTGTGGGCTCATTGGCGATTGTAGGTTTGTTTTCTGCTTTAGCTTTTTGGTTACTAAAGTTAATATAAAACATTTGTTATAGAAAATTTAGAAAATAATAGTGTAGCTTAACAAAAACATAAAAGGAAGATAGACAGCACTGGAGCCAGAACTGACTATCCTGGGGTAGAAATGTGGTATGTATCAATGGGGTAGTTTGAGAAGGAGTTTTCCTTCTATCACATTGGGCTTTCTCATCTTCTTTACCAGGAGGAAAGGTGGCAGCGAAGAAGAGTGGAATCGTGAAGGTGCCTTTGTACTCCATCAAGAAAGCTACAAATATTAGTTACTTTAAGTCTAACACAGAAAGAGAGCGAAAACATTTCACTGGGGACGACGAGTGGTTGCGGATTAGGTTTACAAAAATATAAATTTGGGAGTGGAGGGGTCGTTTAAATTTAACAAAGGGAAAAAAAGAGTTCCCCTACTCATTAGGTGTCAGACTGAATCTCACTTCTAAAACGATATACTCAAAATGGCACGTTGGGAAATGCGTAGGAAAGAGGCATTTCAGTTAGTGCATGCCGCCTTCCTGCTGAATGTTATTCCAGCTCTTACTAATGATGTAAGATACCACCAACAATAATGAGTGAAACGTGCCCTACCGTCAGGCAGTGGAAAACCAGTAGCGTATAAACAATTTGGATTGTAAAACCCTCTAATGGAGCTTAATAAGAGAGCTAACATTTAGACACAACAGGACCGAGACAAGATGTGACAGTTACCATAACACAGAATCTCATTACTTTGTTGGTCGTCTGAATTATAAACAGAATTTTAAGTTTGTTTGTATTTTTCATAAGTGATCCATGAAAAATTAACCTGTGATTTGAAAGGCAGAATATTGCAATGGGTAATATGCAAAATTTATGAAAGAAGTCCTCTTTTTATTAATGAGAATGGAGAGTTTTTAGAGGTCTGGCAATTGAAAATTACCATGGGAGTTGATTATAATGGGAGACAATGGGGGGATTATATAGTAGGAAAACTATCATGGGAGATTTCCTAGCCCAGAACTCTCTTTCTTTATGAGCTTCTCCAGGAGTTACTGGCATTTGTAAAATGCCAAGCTTCTGCTCTAATGGGTCACTTCAGCTTTCAGTTTTGGTCATTTTCTTTCTTTTTTAATCTTTTTGGTCATCAGTTGCTATTCCCTCAAATCCAAGAGACTATCCATTTCTCTATTCATTTCTGTCCCGTTCTTTTCTCTCTATTCAGCTTTTCCTACTCTCACTTATCTCCCTTCCCCCTTGTGAGAAGCACAGAATCCGAGAACCAGAAGAGATGTCTACAGCTCATCTTTTCCTCGATTTACTTTGCTATACTATACGTTTGAGGACTTTCCAAGGTATCAAATGGTGTTCTAGAGAACCTGAGAGCTGTGGGGCCATTTTTCCCCATCTTGTTTTGTTCCACTTGGCTTCTGCTTCTGGGAATTTTAAGCATCAAGTAAGTTTTAAGGATAGAGAATTATTATTTCTTGGGGATGTAGTAGGTGAGGTCAACATACATTCACCTACATGTAGTAGGTGAAATCAACATAATTTATTCAGCCCACCTTTTATGATATAAATTATACCATATATTATATATTATCCCATATATATGACACAAAATATTTATTATTATAAAACCCAATATGATGGCCCCTATGTACTTTAAAGACAAAACTTGACTGTTTTAGCAATGGACAAAATTTAACCTATATTATGTTACTAATATTTTAAAAGTGAACATCTTTTTTTTTAAGTTCGTGTATTTATTTTGAGCGAGGGAGAGAGAGAGAGAAAGAAAGAGAGCACAAGTGGGGAGGGTCAGACAGAAGGAGAGGCAGAATCCCAAGCAGGCTCTTCACCATCATCACAGAGCCCAATGTGGGGCTTGAACTCATGAACCGTGAGATCATGACCTGAGCTGAGATCACTTAACTGATTGTGCCACTCAGGCGTCCCAGATAATGTGAACATCTTGGTTCTAATCTTAAGAAAACCAGGACAACTTTGAAAGGCACTGAAGTGTGTGTGTGTGTGTGTGTGTGTGTGTGTGTGTGTGTGTGTTCATGTGTGTGTGTAAATCTAGAGAAGGTGTAGTTTTTCTTCTTACCTTTCCGTGACTTCATAAGTTGAGTAGACAACACAAATGATACAGTTTACGTATGCAGAGAATAACAATATGTGTTAATCTATTTACACCTTTCTAAAACGAGCACAGGAGAAAGAAATCTAATTCCAAGACTATAAAAGCATTGCTGGCTAGAGGGAAGCCAGCTAAACAAAAGAGCCCTCTGACACACTGAGCGCTGACAGAGACCAACCTTGCTCTTTTTTGTTCCAAGTAAGCTGAGTGACGATTCCCTCTTCTCTACAACTGTGTATCACTGGGTTAGTGATGCTTTTGTAAAGAGGGTTTGACAACAATGGAGAGTCTCCTGCCTGCTAAACAAAAAGTGACAACTCCATTTGAAAGCTGTCCCTAGGTGTATTTTACGTGCAGAAATTATCTGTGACAGCCCCAATCAAAATAAAGTTTCATTTCGCTTGGAACACAAATGGACGGCACAGTATGTTATTTGAATGGTACTGTTTTTCCCAATGAATGGTTATGATATTTTCTAGTGAGTTTCTCATAGGCTACTATTTTTAAACTTAGAAAACAAAAGTAGGTTTTCCCTAATAATGCCGTTTTTGTGTAAGCTAATGCCTGTAACTTATGAAAAACAATGTATGTAGAAAAAGGGATTGAATATATCAATTTGAAAAGCTAGCTCTGGGGACATAAAACCAAAATGTAAAGTGATAAACCATGTTTCTACCTATGGATCCGTGGACGTATGTGGGCAATCTTACCCTGCTCAACAACACACATCAACACATGGATCCACCCACAAAGACGAAACCGTAAACAACACTTCCGTCTTCGAATTAAAGGGTATGAGCAAGGATACAACTTGCAATTTGTCAAATGTCAGACTACAAGGATCAATGGTTCCTTCTGATATCTGATACACATCATCCCTGGGCTTGAAAAATCACAACAGACTTTGTTTTAAAGAATATTTTCAAAATGCCCACCTGTCTCCTATTATAGGCCAGGGTGCTAAGAAATCTGTTTAAGAGTTTCCCATGATTTGATGGTAAATTCCATTTAATTTTTTATACTATTTAAGATAGGCACAAACATTACTTTCTCTGCCTCCGCCCACAAAGTATCCTAAAAACCCCCAAAAGGCAGGGCCCACAGCTGTTTGAAACCTCGTTAGTTTTACAGGTACGTACGTCTTCAATAGATTCTAGGCCAGAGGACCAAAGGGAAGAAGGGGGAGAGATTGCTCTGGAAATACTGATAGTGACTTGCCTGTATTCCTTTATCCCATAGTCCTTGCTCTTTCTTGAAAGGTTGTGATATTATTATTGGAATGAAAGGATTCTCTTTTATCTTTTTTAAGGGAACATTTCTGCAAACACAAACAGTTTATAATAGTCTAACTACAAATTTCGGTAGTCCATTGCTGTAAGGGAAAAAAAATTACAAAGTGGTGTGTGTGTGTGTGTGTTCGTGTGTGTGCGTGCGTGCACGCATGCGCACGTGTGTGTCTGTAAAATTCCATTGCCAAAAGCTTTTTTACAAATCTCATAACCCAAGTTCTCATTATCTAAGGACAGGAACACCTGGATAACAGACAAAAGAGATTTCTAGTGTGAGAGGTTAGGGAGCGTCACACTATTGTTCTAATTCCTGAAATCTGGGGTTAGTGTGAAGCACTCCTGCGGAGTTGAGCAGAGGGAGTTAAGGGATGGATCCGTGGCACTGTGGTTCACAAAGAAGGTGGCAAAACGGTCTGAGCCAGTCAGAGAAGTGAAGCTCAAAGGGAGTATGGGGCCTTGGAAAACAAATGCTCATGACATTAAAGATTTATTTTTTATTTGATTGTTAAAGCTACCGTGGAGAGGAATAAGAAAGGGAAGGCCACTGCTGGGAGGAGATGCTTTGACATGATAACAGCACCAGAGGAAAGGCAGAGCAACCTGAACTCCTATTTTGCTTCCATTAGAGGACTGCAGAACCATATAATTTTGGAGCTGGGAAGAAGTGCTGAGATCACTTAGCCCCACCCTCCCGTCTTCCCAGATGGGGAGATGCAGAGACTGTATGTGACTCATCTGACATCTCCAACAAGGGAAGGCAGAAGAGAGGCAGAAAAGAAGAGGATGGTAGGAGGGAGAGAAAAATACACGATCCAAGGTGCTTTAAAGGCATGCCAGTTGCTGGTACTCACAAATTACGTCCACAGTTTTGATAAGAGCTGGGAGGTGTGCCCTTAGAAGCATGGATGGTATCTCTGAGAAATTACAGACCATGGAAGATGTGTCCAGATACTTGAGGTGAGCAAATCACAGTCAATTTTTTTAATGGCCAAAGCAAACTCTAGAAAACTAGAGGTTAATAAGGTCAGTGCTCATTTCAAGCAAAATTCTCTGGAATGTATCGGTAGAGGTAACTGGAGATCATCAACAAGAGTCAGTGACAAATATTAGGTGTGCAAAAGAGTTACAAAAATGTAATTGCCAACAAGAGCCTTCTCTCTTGGTGGAGCAGCCATATTGGGCTGACTGCAGCTTCTGAATAGTAAAGACCACCTTGTGCCCTTAGAAAGTGTTTGAGGCAGAGACCAGATGGAAGAGACAGTGACTTGTGTGTCCTGGGAAGTCTTTCACCTAGGGGAACTTGGCAAGGAGGCATTTCCTGAAGTAGGATATACTACCTCAATCCTGAGAGACAAGGACCAGAGAAGCCTGTGGGATCACTGACACTCAAGCATCACTGCCGATTAGGGGGAAGAGACAACCGGAGGGAGGCTGCGCTGACTGGGAGGCCAGACAAGTCATATTAGCCCGGGAGGTTGGCCAGGCCAAGAGTGTGACAAGAAAGCTCTGTGATCTTAAAGCTAAGAATGGAGCCACCTGGATTCATTCATTCATTTAATACATATTAATTGAACACCAGATGCCTCAGTAACTACACTGGGATCAGAAACAAAATATAGTTCCTACTTCAATATCTCATTGAAGAAATAAACAAATAATATCTGTGCTAAATCCTGAGTAACACATTGAACTTCACCCAGGGGAAAAAAATGCATAGAGAGAAATGGCACTATGGCCATTTAGAGCAAGGGTCTTGGGTAATGCAACCAAGGTTGTGGGCCTTAGAAAGTTGGGAGGATAAGGACAGCTTTAGAAAGAAAGAGCTTCAAATAGAGAGTTATATTTTGAGAGGCATTTGTAAAAGGCAATGCATGTAGGGAGCAAAAGACAATGTTCCCCAGTTCAGCCACTCTAGCATCCCAGACTGAGCCTTGTCCAGGTTAGGGCAGCGTGTCACAGGGAAAGCACAATGGATCAGAAGAAGTGCTCAAGGAAGGTTGGACCCAACGGCATTTCCTCACTGGGGAAAGGCAGTGCACGGACAGGCCAACCAAAGCTACCCATTCTCATGGATCTTCATAGGAAAGAGTACGGGTGTGTGGCTAAGGGAGATGGAAGCCTCAAGAAGGAACCCTACATCTCTAGCTTGAGCAACTAGGTCACTAATGGTGCTCTATATTGAGGTGTTAGAGTCACAAAACAGCAGTAGTAGGCAAGAAACGTTTGTAATTAAAAAGGGGTATTAATTAAGTGAAGACCAAGTCTGTCATTATAAAATTCTGGAGACATGACATCTTGAGAGGGTGATCAGTTTACCAAGATTAAAAGTTAAACACAAGGAAAGAAAAGGTTCTGCTCTAAAGCACTTTCTTCACTATTCCTGGCTAGAATGAATACCACTGGTAAGGGAGGAAGGATTGCAGTTAAATGAGAATCACATGGGTGTTATACTGTTATAATTAGTCACCTTCTGCCTGAGTTAGCTGTTGACAGATCTTTATATGAGGGGACTACATGTACTCCTGTGTGAAGGCCGGGCTCTATTCTCCTGTCTCAGGTAGACTTTTAAGTTGGGCTAGATCGTTGGTTCTGTCTTCTTCCAGGCAAAACAAGGACAGATCTGGGATGTGATTGGACTTGCATCTTGTCTCGCTCAGCCCATTTTGAGATTACCTCACTGTGTAGCAGCTGACACTTAAGTTGGGGCATATCTCTCTAGACATGGAAAAGGTAGAGCTAACAGATCTGTTCCCTGGGAGTGGAAATTGATTGTTTATGTGTCTTTTTCTTACTCTTGCCGGTAAACTCTGTGAAAGAGAGCAGCAGTTTGGGGTGTAAGATAAGAAAAAGTTTCCTGCCGTGGGAGCTACCCTTAAATGAGAGGGTCTTCCCATTGCCCTGTACTCCATATCGGGAAAACTTCAAATGGAAGCATCAGCCACCATTGGAAGTATGTTGAAGGGATTGTGGTATGTCCAATATGGCAGCTAATAGCCCTACGTGGTTGTTGAAAACTTGAAATGCAGCTGGTCCAAACTGAGATGTGCTGCAAAATGTAAAATACACACCAGATCTTGAAGACTTAATATGAATACAGGAGTGTAAGACAGCTCTATAATAAGTGTTTTGAATACATGTTGAAATTATATTTTGCACAGATTGGGGTAGATAAAACATAGTGTCAAACTAATTTTACTTCTTTAAATGAGGCTACTAAAAACTTAAAATTCTACACGCACTTCCCGTGATATTTCTACTGCACAGACCTGCTGTAAACTAATGTCATGCAGCCCCACTGTCCTGACATCAGGCTGGTCTTAATGATTCTGTTCTTGACTTGACTGGTTCCCACATAGAGAAGAAATTCTCATTAGTTGAGACCATCTTCCCATTTGTTACAACTCAGTGGCATTTTCCCACAATTAATAAACACACTGAGATGCAACCCAACCTCCAGAAAAAAATTTCTTGTTTTCTTTCTTTCACAGTTATAAATGGTTCTAGTGGTATCAACTTTTGTTGTTGTTGTTCAAAAAAAAAGGAATAAATAAGTTAATCTCAAATACTGGCATTCAAACGAAAACACCCAAAAGCACATACTCTAAAAACTTTCATGCAAACTAGTTTCGGGTGCAGGTCAATGGGGATGATATCCTTTTTCAGAGAAGTTAATATTTAGTTAAAATATTACCAATCCACAAATAATACATGATTTTAATATAATGGCCTTTATATCAAATGATGGGATAAATAGAGCCATTGAGACTCTTAATTGAATGGGGTGTGGTGGGAAACATGGATTAGTTATTTGCAGTGAAAAACCTTTTCTTGGCAGGTTTGTAACAGTGCTCGAGAAAAGAAATCCAAATTTATGTCTAACTCATATGTGGAGACGGAGCATCAGAGCATGTTGCTAACGTGCAAGCGGCTTCTCAGAGAGCAGCAAGAGGTCAAAACAGGGACCCTGCTGCAGGCCCAGGGCGGCAGTCACAAAACCAGCATGACCAAAGAAAGCCATACTCTCCCTTCCAGGAAACAGAGCCCGAGCGAGGCTGTGGGATGTTCTGGCCCATTAAGGCATGAGCTTTCTTGGCCATCTCACTGATAGGACGACATGACAGCTGAAACTTCAGAAGGTCTTAAAAAGATTTGCTGCATATTTATTTTAAATGATTAAAACAATGCCAACGAAGCACTGCCTTTTTCTGGTCTGCACCCTCGCTAGTCACAGTGTGGTCCCGGGGCCAGCAGGGCGAGCTGCACCGGGAGCTTGTTAGAAATGCAGAACCTCAGGCCCACCCTGGCCCTCTGGAATCAAAATCTGCATCTTAACAAGATCCCCTGGTGGTTCCCATGCAGTGCTTGAAAAGCCAAGCTTTGCCTTTGTAGAAATACAGTCTCTGTCACAGCTGCTTCCTTTCTGTATGGAGAACCCCACGGAAGGTGACCTCCCGCATCTTACTTTGCTTATGAAAAGAGCACCAGCGAGTTGGGGATCCTGGTTGGAGGTAGCTTCCTACCCATCACTGGTCAATTAATGCAGCTTTTAGCTGCAATTATTGGACATCACTGCTCCCCAGATGCTTCTGGCGTCTACAAACAAGTTTTTACCCCATCCTTTCCATGGCACCGGTTTTCTCCCGGAAGCACCTATTTTCTTTCCTTTTGCATCAAGTTGATTTTTGCCAGAATGGAAAAGCTTTGAATTATCAGTTTTTCTAACGTGAACCACTAATGCCTTTCTTAAAGCAGAAGGTGCTTGCCACTCAAACGCCCATAATTGCAGCAAGAATTGCCTCTGGCCTGGGGACTGTTATTCAGCAGCACTATTACTTCCCACAAGGAAAGGTTATAGATTTGGACTTTTTGCACATGGGGGAACAAAAATGAAATAGGACTCCAGAGAAAGAAAAATAATTTTTAAAAAAGAATTCAATAGTCAACAGCACAGTGGTTAAGTGTCTAGGCTCTGCGTTCGGGGTAACTAGGTGTAAATCTTGGCCCAGCCCTGATGATATCAGGCCAGTTCCTTGTCTCCTCTGCAACTAGGGTTCCTCATTTGAACCTTGGGGACAGTCCTAGTACCACCTGGTCAGGTGGTCAGAAGGTGAGGTGATACATGCAAAGCAATCACTACAGCGTCTGCCATAGCAAATTCTCACTAATGTGTAGTGTTGGCTATTATTATTCATAATCCTTAATTTTATTTCTTATCAACATACATAGTTTGGTTTCTGAGTGACATTAGGCCAAACTTCAGTTGCATTCAACTAAATATGTAGATGCTCTCATTGTCTATAGACCAGGAGGAAAACTATCTGACTTACTAGAAATATAACAAAATCCTACCATTGCAATGGTGCAGGTACACAGCCTCAGCATTATAAGGTACACTGTTGAACCTAGAGCAGCCCAGTGTCGACTAATTAACTTTTCAAGACCTCCAAGGGGTCTCATGGGTGTTTTCCAGGTTTCACCAAGCCAAAGAAGGCTGGAGAAGAGGAAATGGGATTAACTTCTTGATTGGAAGGGTGATTAAACACTGGAACAGGATACCAAGGGAGGCTGCAGGATTTCTATCTCTAGGGAACTTTTAAACAGGAGACACAACTGTCTGGCCTACATGATTCGGGTCTTCTGCCTGGAAGCAGGCAATTGAATGAACTCAAAAGAAAAATTATCTTTAATGTTCATGTTTTTTTAAAAAACAGGCAGAATTAGTTTCCTTTCCAACTTATAGGAAAATACACTCCTGACTGCCCTCCACCCCGAGGTTCCTAGCTCCCCTCCTTGACCACTCTAACTGTCCTTAGCATGGCTGTGATTTACTTGTTCACATGCCTGTGTCTCCTCCACGAGACAACATGGTCCCTGAGGCGAGGGCACGGTTGTTGCATAGGCACACATGGACACCTGATTCAGAAGAGGAGTGGGGTAGCCATTTAATTGCACAGATGGGAAGGCAGTTTAAAGAGTCTTTGAGAAGTGCCAGGGTGGCTCAATTGATTGGGCAACTGACTCTTGATTTTGGCTCAGATCATGAGCTCACAGTTCGTGAGTTTGAGCCCCACATCAGGCTCCATGCTGACAATGAAGAACCTGCTTGAGATTCTCTCTGCCCCTCCTATGATCTCTCTCTCTCTCTTTCTCTCTCTCTCTTTCCCTCTCTCAAAATAAGTAAAATAAACTTGAAAAAAAAGAGAGAGAAAACATTAAAACATATAAAAGAAATAAAAGAACTTTTGATATTTTCCTACACACAACTTTGAGGTAGCTGATTCATTCATTTATTTATTCAATATTTATTGAGGTGAGCTATGACAAATGAATTAAAAAAATAGTTTTATACCACCTCCCATGCACAAGGTAAACCTTCCCCTGAAGAACCCATGGTAGAGCCAGAAGTACACAATCCACTCTTGTACCTCCATGGAGCTAGCAGTTTTAGATTTAAAGAAGTATCCACTACGGGGGTGTCTGGGTGGCTCAGTGGGTTAGGCATCTGACTTCAGCTCAGGTCATGATCTCGTGGTTTGTGAGTTCGAGCCCCACATCGGGCTCTGTGCTGACAGGTCAGAGCCTAGAGCCTGCCTCAGATTCTGTGTCTCCCTCTCTCTCTGTCCCTCTCCCCCTCGCACTCTGTCTCTCTCTCTCCCAAAAAGAAATACACATTAAAAAAAAAAAAAAAAGAAGTATCCACTGCAGGTTGAAAACAATATACTGCAAATCTTGGCCTCTCTCACAGAATTAGAATAGCTTCTTAAAAACCCCATGGGTTTTACCTACTCTAACTCAGAACCATGCAACACGTAGAAAAGAAAGAAAATATGGCTGGCTACCTGAGATGAAGGTTTTAGTACAGATCCCTTCAATCTAACACTTAGCACTAGTCCATTTTCCTACTCGGTAGCTTTTATTCCAAAGGAACATCCCTGAGGCTACCGTTACGGCTGCATGGTGTGTGAGAAGGGTGGGTTTTCCTCCTTCAGGAGGCCCGCTTTGTGAAAATGCTCTCTTGGTAAACAGAAAGGCCACAGTCTATCAGGATTTCAGTTCAGCATGCAAGTGACTGGCCTATAAACATAATTTTTTAACAGCTTTTCTTCAGCAACTCTGACTGTTTAATTAATCTTCAGCCATTAACCATTCATTTAAAATGCCACTTACGAAATCTTAATTTTGCACATTATCAGCTGGTTCACAAATAGCTAACCATGAGCAGAAGCATAAT
Source organism: Neofelis nebulosa (assembly GCF_028018385.1). Classification (NCBI taxonomy): domain Eukaryota; kingdom Metazoa; phylum Chordata; class Mammalia; order Carnivora; family Felidae; genus Neofelis; species Neofelis nebulosa. The sequence goes on from NC_080783.1 coordinate 30,695,856, forward strand.
GATCTCTCTCTCCCTGTTCTTAGAACTTACCAAGCTTATAGCCAATTTTGGCTTCTTAATTAACCATATGCATATAAGCACTTAAATTAAATGACAGTTTTTTTTTTTTTCTCAAGAATTAATGTGCAGTGAAATGTTAACACTGACATCATTCTGCTGTCTTTTGAAGGGCTTGAATGCAGGGCCTTGGCCAGGCACTGGCCAGGCCACAAGTACTCTGGATGCCCAAAGGTGATACAGGTGTGAGAATGGTCCTCAGACCAGTTGAGTTCCCCTTGTTGATTTTACTCTTGCAATGATATTATGCATGCATTGTTCGAATTCTTCAACTTTCATCTTTTAAGAAAAATAAGAGAGGTCATCCCCAAGACATTCTTTAGCACTGGGCATTCAGACACAACAAATCCAGCAGCATATTCCTTTTCCGTGGTTGACCCCAATTAGGTGAGTCAGTTCAAACCAAATAAGAGGGCAGGGAAAGATATTCAGGGCAAAAAAATAATTGTCAGCTGACGCTAAAATGACTTTTTCTCTAACTAGGCCTCTGATTATTAGAGCCTACAGGGAAATTACTTGCAATTTTACAGGTGTCAGCTGGGGTCGAGGCCCAAGCTAAAAACTGGGCACAGAATTGTTCAGGATGGTTCATCATAGAACAGGAAGGCTTTGACCCATGAGCCAGTGCCTGGGTCATAGCTGAGATTTGATGGATAGCCCCCATCAAAACCAGCTCCAGTCTTTAGGGACTAGACTATGAGTCTGTAATTGATTTGATTGGTGGCAGTAATAAACATTATATTTTGGAGAATTATGGTAATCTTGGGCATTTTTCTTTTTCTTGTGTCCAAATACAGAGATCCCAAGGACAGGCCTAAAAATAATCACAAATGAAAGTTGTGTTGCATCATCTACTAAAACTCCATGCTCCTGGAATGAGGAAAATTGTTAGAGGGTTTATTAAAAATGTTTTACAACACTGTGGGAGTGAAAATGGGAAAAATAGCAGACCGTTTTCTGAATCACAATGTGAATTGAGATACAACACCTCTGAATTCATTAAACACGTAGTGTAGGAGACACATCGGTGGTTATGAGCCTCCTTTTAGTTATATTATACCTGTGCAAATTACTGAAGCTCGTTTTGACTGAGAATTCATGTGCAGGTGTCAAAAAAAAAAAAAACCCACAACCAAACAAACATTGACTGTAATTAGAAACATAAATGTACTGATTGACGAAAGAACTTAGAACCAAACATGCGCATAAACAATTTGAGTCTCAGCAAACTTGGCATTTTGTAATCCTGTTAGCAATTCAGTTTTTAATCCAAGTAAGTACTTAAAATACAAGCATATCTTGACTCTGCAATTTCTGAGGCTGGATTCCAAGAGAATGACAATTTAGCCTCCTGGAAGACCTTTCAGGCTGAAAGGAATCATGATAGCTTTCCAAAGAACAATGTATAAAATTCACTAAGCTACATCCATTCTGTGATTCCTTCACTGATCATCAATTCATCTAATAAACATGTATTGGGTACCTACTATGTACTAACCTCTGGGAATGCAGATATTGAAGGTAAGTCTTGCTCACAAAAAGGTACAGTCTGGTTAGGCCGATGTGCAGTCACCCACAGAGTTTAGTTTTGATTTTAGTATTTTCCCTTTCAAAAACTCCCTGAGCATTTTCCTTTGAGTTAAGAAAGTAAAGGTGACTGTCAAATTGGTGAAAGAAGGAAGACAACTTAACCTAGTGACTCAACCAAGTACAGAACCCAGGCCACCGGTATCAGTGCCATGGGCAGCTTGTTAGAAATGTCAATTTTAGGGCTCCACCTCAGAACTACTCAGTCAGGAACTTGGTGGTTCAACAAGTCCTCTAGGTGATTCTGATGCAAAGCTCACATTTGAAAACCATTACCATGGATACTTAAACGTTGATCTTTAACTGCAGAAGCATACATGTGTCAGATTAATAAGGCGTCTCCTAGCCCTGAGAGTAAGTGAGGGGTTGGAAATGGGTTAGATTTCTGGGAGTGAGGATGTATGTCCCTGAATAGGCTGAGAATGATGGGTGCCCTGAGATGTGGTGAGGAAAAGGGGGAACCTTTTCTATATTGTGATCTGTGCTACAGCATACCTCTTGGGCCAGTGAAGAAAAGGTACCACACAGACTGATTAACTCATCCTCTTTGTTCTCTGTCTGGTGTTGGCAAGAGAAACTTCTTTCCTTCTTCCCACATGCCAACCTTTCCACATCAGGATTTCCCCCCATGCTGCTCTTCTGTCTGCAATGCTTTCGTTTCCCTTTCACCACCAAACTACTCTTGGCTACTCACTCTTCAAGTCCCAACTTAAATGTCACTTTCTCAGCTAATCTTTCCTGGATCCTTCACGATGTCAAATATGTTTCTAGCACCTGGTGCTTCTCCTTGGTAGTACTTATGATTAAGGAGTATTTAATATTTGTCTTCTCTAGTAGATCATAAGTTCCATGACATTAAGGACTTTGTCCAAATCTCACTCAATAAATATTTGTTGAACGAATGGGGATTTTTTTATTTATTTAAGAAACTGTTTCTTTTCTGTCAACCTTATTTCCAATTTGTTTGCCTTTGTGGAAGAGCAGCTTAAGACCACTTAGTGGTTGCTGCTAAGCATTCAGTGGTCTGAGCAGTGGGAGGTATAGACCAGTCTTCATTGGGGGGCTGAGCACTCCAGTCTTCAGTAGGGAACTTCATGCCTTCAGATCAGCCTGCAACTTCAGGTTGAGTAGCAATGAACTCAGGAGCAGGAGCAGTCCATTCACCCTGAAATTCCTCCTTGGACATAGCCTTTTCAGCAACGGCCTGCTCTTCCTTTTCAATCTCCTCAGGATCTCTGTAGAAGCAGAGATCGGGCATGACCTCCCAAGGGTGTTCATGGGCAATGGTGCCATGCATGTGCAGAACTTCCCAGGTCAGCATCCACCACATAAGACCCACTGAGTGAGCTCCCTTGTTGTTCAGGGATGGCAATGTCCACAAAGCACAGGGGAGAGTCAGTTACACAGACCAATGGTAGGCAGGTTAGCATAAGATGCCTCTATGAGAGGCTGGTAGTCAGCCCTGGCATCAGGAACCACCATAGGCCTTGGCTCTCAGAAGGCTGCCTGGATCTGGTTAGTGAAGGTTCCAGGAGCAAAGTGGCCAGCAACAGGAGTGGTTCTAGTAGCAACAGCAAACTTCAGCGCAGCTCAGTGGCCAGTATTCCTGGATGACATGACGCTGACATTAGCTGGGTTTTCAATGGCAACGATGGCATGGAATGCCAGCAGAGACTTCTCCCAGGTGCCCTTCAGATTTAAGGTAGACACCACCACTTTTCTTTATTGATGTGCTCTTCCATCTGCAAGTCAAGGTTGGTGCCACCTAAGTGGGTTCCTGTTGCAAGGAATTTGAGGACAATCTCCTCCTTCATTTGCAGGACATTAAGGGCTCCTGCAAACTTGTGAAAGGTTCCCGTGAAGCAACAATGGGAACACAAAACAATGCCGTATGGACACGTCCCTGGGTGGAAAGGCCGAATGGGGAGTTATCAAATCATAAATTTTATGGAATTCAAATGAGTATTAAAGAACCATGTTTCCTAATACATCATCAGCGGTAATCCCCTTTTCTTATATTTTTAGCTATTTCTATTTTCTACTTCCTTGCCTGATGGATCTAGTAAAGGAAAGGGCATCTTAACCAACAGTGGCAGAAAAATGAGAAAAGAAATGGCTAACATTTGTTTGAGCACTTAATATGAGGCAGCTAGTATTATAGGTTTGAGCTGCATTAACTCTTCAAGTATCTAAAAATTCTATGAGACATGGTATCATTTTTTACCCTGGAGGTGAAGAGAGGCTCTGAGGTGTTAGATATTCTAGTCAAGGACCACAGAGTGGTAGAATTCAGATTTACACCTACGATTCGTACCCAACTTCAAATTCTATGCTTTGACCACTAGAAGAAAGATAATCATCTCAAGAGAAGTAATAAACTGACAGTTAAATACTGTTCAAGGGGCAACACAATATATGCAAAAGGTCTTAATACTGAGCATATATTAACTGTTCAATGAATACTATTATTAGATACCATCATCATCATCATCACTTCCCTCATCCTTAGTCTTGAAAATCCTCATAAATATGCTTCTAGAGCCTAAAACCCACATCTGAACAGATTCTGGACATACTTTATTTGATAATAGTTAAGTTTGGAGAAATCCTCTCACAGACAAAAAAAGACCCAAAAGGAAATTTATGAACTGAGCCTCTTCAAAAGTATAGACTCAAATGATATGAAAATTACCATTGAAGTCTACTGCTTTACATTTTTTGCTTCCCAGTAAATCGGTTTTGAGACTTGGAAATCACATACGCTTGTGAAAGTTGTTTTCCAGACTCTAAACTGGAATAAGGCACATTACAAGCCTTTTGGTACTATAATGTCCCAAGGTTCTAAAACACTTAGATCTATATCTGCTTCTTGTTCTTGGCATTTCTCAATTTTTGCTCACTTAAGTCCCCAGAAAAACCAGTTTTTAAGACACTTGCCAGCTTTCGCCAATACCGGCCTCACTATCAAAATACAAAGGCAGGAACAAAGCTGCAGCGAGCAGAAGCCATGCTAGAAGTGGAGCGCCACCGGATTAATTCTTTTTATGGAAGAACGGAGACATTACCTGCAAGAGAAAACAAACCTATCCTTCCTCTTGCTCAGTACGGTCCCTGAAATGGTGACGACGGCCTGGAGGGTCTCTGAGCGAGAGCATGGTAGGGAGAGACACTGTTTGGAAATGCTATTAATGTAAAGGTTCACAAGACCAATGCTCAAGAGCACAGAGTGACTGCTCTTCTGTGGGGCATCAACAAGAAAGACCAACATGAAAAACACTGAATGCTAATGCTAATGACCAATCTCTTCTACACCTTGCCCCAAATCAGTATATATTTAAATTCAAATCTGAAATTGTTTATGAGTGCCTACTCTGTACCAGACCCTATACATGTGGCCTTCATACATAGTAGTACGTTCAGTCCATTAATAACAAAGTGTATTAACTATAAATTTACATTGTCATAACATTAACACTTAACATTAAAAATGGATATGGGAGTTCCATTTTTGATAATGGTAGAATAGTCTGCTGCATTCTCACTTTCATGAGAAGAACCAGAATAGCTGGACAAACATGAGGAAAAAACCTGCTTGAAGGCATTGGAGAATGAAAGGAGCCAGACCTTGAGGGACCAAGATTGATTCTGACATGTAGATAAGCACACTGAATCAAGCTTAATATCCTGTGGTACTTTTCTCTGCAAGTTTTTTGCTAATTCATAAGTGGCATAGAATCAGATGCTAAAAAAAAAGAAAAAAAAAGAAAAAATGAGAAGAGCTTAAAGGCTAAGGGACTTGGAGACTAAGAAGAGATTTTGACATTCTCATAAGATTGGCAAGATAGAAATTAGAGTCCATGGTCTACTTAGAAAGAAGGGTCTGGTAAACAACTCAGATTTATAGTTAGGAAAACAAAAAATACATCCCAGGAGTATGGGTAAACGACAAATAGAGTACCCTTTACAACAACTAAAATCCAGCTTCCAGTCATCTAAATCTCAGACGAGAATAAATCAATATGGCCCTAAACTGCCTGGCAGAAACAAAATAAGTCCTCTCTGGAAAAATAACGTTGGCCTGACATTATTTCTACAATTTTCAAGCACTATGTCTAGCATTCAGTCAGTGTACACCAGGAGATAGGACCAAAGGACTGAAAACAAAGTGGAAAATCAAACAATAGCTAATTAAGATACTTCTATGATTAGGCATGGTCTCAAAATAACTGTAATTGATATAGTCAAGAAAAAGATGACAAGATGGAGACTTTCATCACAGAAGTATAATCTCAGGGTAAATTAAATGGACATGTTAAAACTGAAAACTACCATAACTAAAAATAAGAGCTCAATAGATGGGTTTAATAGAAGATTGGACACAGCTGAAGGCAAGATCAGTACACTGGAAGACAAGGCATTCAAAAATAACCAAACTGGATCAAAGGTTTAAAAAAAAGAAGAAGAAGCACAGAACAGAGAGCAAAAAACATGTACCTGTATAGAAAGATCTAATATTTTTGCATCATTAGAGTACCAAAAAAAGAGAGAATTGGACAGAAACAACAGTTGAAGAGATATTGGCTGAGAATTTTCCAAAATTGATGAAAGATAGATTTAAGAAGCTCTACAAACCCTTACCCAGTTTTAAACACAACAACACGTATGCACATGCACACATATGTAAAGCACATTTTAGTAAAACTGCTGAAAACCAAAGACAGGGGAAAACTTTAAAGCAAGTGAAGACAAAATGTACATTATCTTCAAAGGAGTAACTGACAACAGACTTTGGTGAAGACACTGAAAGCCAGAAACAATGGAATGCTATTTTTAAAATGTTGAAAGAAGAAAAAGATCTGATAACTAGATACCCAGAGAAAATACTCTCAAGAAGTAAAGAAAAAATTAATAAAAACATTTTTTAAAGGAAATAAAAACTGAGAAGATGTGCTACATTACAAGAAATACTAGGGAAGTCATAAAGGTTAAAAGGAATAATATTCTAGATGGCAGCAAAGATATCCAGAAGGAAATAAAGAAAAATAGATATAGTTAAATAGTTACCATATAAAACAATAATTACAGTGCACTTTATGGCTCAAAACATATGTATATTTAAAATACATGAAAATATAGCCTAAAAAATAGGAGGGGTTAAATGTTGTTGAAGTATTCCAAGTTCTACACGTTGTTTAGGAAATGAAAAAAGTACAATAAAGCCTTGGATTGTGAGTAACTTGTTCCGCAAGTGTTCTGCGAGATGAGCAAACGTTTATAATACATTTTAACTTGATAAATGAGTGATGTCTTGCAATGCAAGTAGTATGTGATGCTGAACTTCACATGATCACAACTGAACCAATGGTTCTTGTCACTCTCTCTTGCTGCGGGATTGTGGGTGATCATCTCCCATGCTTTGATGCTTCATCTCAGGCCGCTGTGTTAGGTAGAAATCAGTGATTTTTCAGAACTTTGGAAGGTGCCCACAACTGGAACTAGTGTATTTTTTGTCACTTCAAAGCATCTATGGACAGTCCTTTGCTTTTCCATAGAAGAGTAAACTTAGGAATTCTTTGCTTCATTCTAGGTCAGGCTGACTGCAGATATAGACTCTTTCCTCTGCTGCCTTATTGTCATTTAAATTTAACATAGTATATGACAAGAGTTTATTAATACTGTACTGTAGTCAACATCTGAGTGAGCATATACAATGGTCCCCATGCATAAAAAGATTCCATGGAGCCAACAGATAGCAGTGATTCTGTTAGTGATAGTGAAAGTCGTCCTATACAGTAACCCTCTTCTTTCTTGTCTCCCTCACACCAGCCACGAAAGTTTTTAAAGGTAAGTGCAGGTTTGTTTATTTTTCTTCATATTTTGCATTCTCTTTATTATTTTGTGTTATATCACAGTATTGTAATCATCTTTATATGAATATTTGGAATGAATCATCTGAGTTTCCATGATTTCCTATGGGGAAATTCACTTTGATATACAGGTGCTTTGGATTACAAGCATGTTTCTAGAAGGAACTATGCTCACAAACTAAGGTTTTACTACACTACTTTATTTTGAAATACAATAAATGAAGAATGCATCTTTTGAGTATTAAAGGAACTAAAAGGAGGGTAGAAGAATGCATAACAAACTCACAGAGGTTACATAAAATTGACTCATATAAAATTCTTGGTTAAAACATTTTAAAAAAGGAAAAAAAAGGAGAGAAAAATAAACATAGAATAGGTGGAAAAACAGAAAATAGAGAATAAGTTAGAGATTTAAACCAAATTATATCTGTAGTATCATTAAGTGTGAAACAACTAAATACTACAATTAAAATATAAATTGACTGGATATCAAAACAAAATCTATTATATGCCTCTTTATAAAAGACATACTTTAAATGCAAGGATCCAGAAATGTTGAAAATAAAAAGATGAAAAATATATACTAAACAAATATTAAGCAAAGAAAGATGGTACAGCTATATCAATATCAGACAGAGTAGACTTTGAAGCAGTAGTCATTACTAAGAATAATGTAATAAAGGGTTAATAATGTAGTAAAGGGTCAATTCTCCAGGAATACATGACAACCATACAGTTTTATGAAACTAATAACAAGGTTCAAAATATAGAAAGCAAAAGTTGACAAGACTAAAAGGAGAAATGAATACATCCACAACCATAGGAGGTTATTTTAATTTTAAAACAGAAAGTAAAAAATCTACGGAGCATATTCTCTGACCAAAATGTGATAAAATCAAGAACAACAACAAAAAGGAAAATCTCCCATTATTTGGAAATGAAACAACACACTTCTAAATAATCCACGGATCTTGGGGCGCCTGGGTGGCGCAGTCGGTTAAGCGTCCGACTTCAGCCAGGTCACGATCTCGCGGTCCGTGAGTTCGAGCCCCGTGTCGGGCTCTGGGCTGATGGCTCGGAGCCTGGAGCCTGTTTCCGATTCTGTGTCTCCCTCTCTCTTTGCCCCTCCCCCGTTCATGCTCTGTCTCTCTCTGTCCCAAAAAAAAAAAAAAAAAAAAAAAAAAAAAAAGTTGAAAAAAAAAAAAATAATCCACGGATCAAAGAAGGTTCAAGGAAAATTAAAAAACAAACAAACATTGAACTGAATGAAATACAAGCACAGTATGTCAAAATACATAGGATACAGCTGAAGCAGAGCTGGAGAGAAGTTTATAGCATTAATGTTTCCATTAGAAACATTCCATAAATGTCTCCATTAGAAAAAAAAGAAAGTCCCAAATACAAAATCTAAACTCCTTATTTAAGAAACTAGAAAAAAGAGAGAAAAAAAGACAACAAAGCAAGTATAAGGAAGGAAATAATAAAGAACAGAAATCAATAAAACTGGAAACAAAAATAATAGAGGAAATTAATAAAACAAAATAAATAGTTGGTTATTTGAAAAAGTCAATCAAATTGACAGCTCCAACAAGACTGACAAAGCAAAAAAAGAGAGAGGACACAAATTACAAATGTCAGAAATGAAACAGAGGGTGATATAACAGGGTCTGCGGTTCAATAAGGGAACATTCTATCAACAGAACAATAAGGAAATGCTAGGAACAACTCCATATGTAAATTTGACAACTTAAATGGACCAACTCCTGGAAAGGGGAAGCTACCATGATTCACACAACATGACATAATTGGAGTAGTCTTGTAATTATTAAGGACATTGAATTATAATTAAAAACCTCCCAAAAAAGAAATCTCTAATCCTAGATGGTTTCTCTGGAGAATTCTACCAAACGTTTAAAGAAATAACACCAGTTATATACAATGTCCTCCAGAAAAAAAAGAGGTAACACTTCCCTTCCCATTCAATGAAGCCAATGAATCCTGGTATCAAACCCAATGAGAGTACAAAACAAAAGAAAAGAAAACAATAGACCAATATCTTTCATGAACATAGATGTAAAAATTCTTATTAAAATATTAGCAAATGAAATTAAGTAATACACAAAAAGAATTACATATCATGACCAAATAGGTTTTATTCCAGGATGCAAGGCTGGCTCAATGTTTGCAAAACAATAAATGTAATCTAAAATGCTAACAGGCTAGAAAAGAAAAATCATATGATCATATAAGATGAAGCAGAAACATCATTTGACAAAACTCAACATCCATTTATGATGAAAAAAACCCTCATAAAACTAGAAACCAAGGATAATTTCCTCGATTTGATAAATATATATACAAAAAAACCTAAGTGTAGCATGATATTCAATGGGGGAGAGATCGTATGCATTTCTCCTAAGATCAAGAAGAAGTCAAGAATATTTGTTCTCACATTGCTGTTCAACATAGTACTGGAAATTCTAGCCAGTGCAATATGGCAAGAAAAGGAAATAAAAGGCCCAAAAGATATAAAAAGAAGAAATAAAGCTTATGTTCACACAAAAACCTGCAGATGATTATTTATAGAGTTCTAGTTGCAGTAGCACCAAACTGGAAACAACTAAAATTCTCTCAATAGGTAAATGATTGAACGAATTGTGGTGCATCCATACCATGGAATATTACTCAGCAATAAATAGGAATGAACTACTGATACCTGTGAGAGCTTGGATGGATCTCAAGGTCAACAGGTTATGTGAAAAAAGCCAGTCTCAGAGGTTACATTGTTCCCTATTTATTTCATTCCATTTAGGTAGTATTCTAGAAATGACAGAATTATAGAGCTGGGAAACAGATTAGTGGTTGCCGAGGGTTGGGGATGGTGGAAAGAAAGGTGTTTAACTATAAAGGGATAGCATGGGGAATATCTCTGTGGTGATTAAATAATTCTGTATCTTGTCAAATTCCTGGTTTTCATATTATACTATAATTAATTATATTGATGTAACTATAGTTACACTTCACTAAGAAAACTTAGTGAAGAGTACAGGGATTTCTCTGCACTATATTTGCAACTTCCCGTGACTTTATAAAAAGTTCAGAATAAAGAGTTAACAATAACTATGACTATATAAAATGTGACTATATGTAATAACTATAAGCATATGGTTATGAAAAAATAAATAAAAATACATGAAGTCATATTGGCCCACCAAATTAAAAAACAAAACCAAAAACTACTAAATGGAGAAGAAAGAGCTGTTTAGAATTTTCTACCCAACTTCAGTTCATTCCTAGGTGATTCCTAGTAATCTTAATGATAGAATGATGTAAATGCCTAGATACTAGCATATATAATATTAACTTAAGCTTGAATGATTCTTATTAACTGACAGATGCTTTTTTGTATATATCTGTATATAGTATGTATATATGTAGTTAAATCCTTGTAACAGTCTTATGTAGGCACTATACTTATGCTCACTTTATAGATGAGATAACTAAGCTAGTGAGAAGCTACAAAATCAGTAGAGAAAGTGGCATAAGAATATCCAGTCAGGCTTTGCTCTGGCTCGGGCCCAGACCACCTACTGACCTTGATGTAGAAAGTCCACTGTATTTGCATTGAAGAGAATATTCCTCCCAGCCTTGTGCTCAGAGATGTTAGCAATTTGGAAAGTGAGAGGCTGAGTAATGACCAAGTTTGAGGGAATCCAGAGTGCTTGCTCGGGATTAATTAAAAGTCTGTGTAAAGTTACATCTCTTGAATTCTATTTCTGGATGGGTTCATATCAATCCTCAGTCAGCTCTCCAGAGGGGATGGTATTCCACCACATATAAATATTAAAACATCTCTTTAAGATGTTGGATATTTATGAGTACTAACATTAAAACTATCTTTTACTGCCCTTTCTCATCCCGCTGATTATTTAGTGTTTGAAAAGATAAATACAGGAAAGCAATTGACCTAACAATGGCCTATACCTGATTACACATTGCATTAAATACAGAAATTATAAAGAGGGCACTTTGGAATCTGTCTTTAACATCAGCAAAGACTGTAATGAAAAGGTATGTGGCTTAGCCTAATAGATTAATGCAAACCACAGGTCACAAGAGGCCTGGAGTAAGTGTGGTAGATTAACACAAATCTAGCACTACTACAGAGAGGTAAGTCAAGGCCCAAGGATTCTGATATGTCTTTGTACCTCCATAGCCTTGAGTAGAGTGCTTTGTACATGATAGGCATCTAATATTCTTTTAATGGAATGAATGAATGAATGAATGAATGAGGGACAGAAGAATGTCTGGCAGGTGAGGATTTTTACTGTAATCTACAGTAACAAATGAATTTTGCATCATGTCCCAGTACTCAGCTACATACATACCCTCTCTATATATGCACGTGTACATTTTACATACACATAGAATCTAATTAAAATTATTAAATAATTCTTATAGTTATTATAAGCTATGCAGTGATCTTTTCTATCCTATTTTCTTAAAAAAATGTTGATTGATTTCAAGGTGTACTCATAAGTTACAACCTGCAGTTTGAAGAACCCAGCATAGGTGGAAGCTGATGCATGGGTTTTGGATTTATATCTGGGTCGAAACACTGGCTATGCGAACTTATTACTTGTGTCACCATAGGCAAGTGTCTTAATTTTTCTGAGCTTCCAGTGTCCCATAAGTTACAACCTGCAGTTTGAAGAACCCAGCATAGGTGGAAGCTGATGCATGGGTTTTGGATTTACATCTGGGTCGAAACACTGGCTATGCCAACTTATTACTTGTGGCTCCATAGGCAAGTTTCTTAATTTTTCTGAGCTTCCAGTGTCCCATAGGTTATCTACATTTGTTACTTCTGAAAGCTGACAATTTAGTTACAGACAAGTCTAGCATAATCCCAAGAGTAGGGCTCTCAGAAGACGGAAAAGAAAAAAATTAATGAGAACACCAAGTTTTCTATTCTCTTTCTAAAGCACAAATGTGAACATGACATTCCTATTTCAAGGGTTCCCTGTCGCTCTTGAACTAGAGACTGAATGTTTTATCTTAGACGATAATGACATTTAAGAGTATGGCTTATGTTGACCTTCATTTCTTGCCTCCAGCTGGCCTAATTGACATACCACAGTCTATATATTCTGATACATGTAGTTCTGTAAATGCACCATATTTTCTCTTTGGCTCTTTGCACATGCTCTTCTACCTGCTCAATAAATTTCTGCTTAGATTCCTTCAGAGAGCCTTCTTTGACCACCCAGATCTGCATTCAGTGCCCCTCTCAAGTGCTCCTATAGCATCTTTGGCCAACCCTTATTATAGCATACCACCATTAATATTACAAAATATCGGCTGTATTCCTCAAGAGGACAGAAGACTATATTCTGTTCTATTCTTTTGTGTTATTTATATGTGTAAAGAAATTCTGCACACTCCCTCCCACCTCCTCTTGGTAAACTGGGTAAGTTAGATAAATATATCTTAAGGATCAGGTCATTTGTTTGAAAAACAGTTAAGTCAGTGCTTAAATGACAGCTTTAAGAAATAAGAGTAACCCTTTGGCAAGCATTCCTCAAACGTGTCCACTTACTACTAGTGGTTGAAGATGGCAAGGGGGTGGTGGTCTTGCAGATGGATGGTCACTAAGTACTAACCCCCCTGGTCTAGCTCATGTATAATAAAGGAGAAGGTTATCTACATTTGTCACCCCTGGAAGCTGACAACTTAGGCAGACACAAGTCTAGCATAATCCCAAGAGTAGGGCTCTCAGAAGATGGAAAAGAAAAAAATTAATGAGAACATCAAGTTTTAAAGAGAGGGGATGGAGGAAAGTAGAGTTAATGGTATGTCAGTTACTATTAGCACTTATCTGGTCATAGAGATTCTTTCATTAAGAGATTTCTCATTATTGTTTAAAAGTCACTTAAAAATTGATGGTAATATGTTCTAAGGAAAAAAACGGATTGCTTTGTTCAACTGATGAATTTTAACTCTCTATGGAAACGGCATTTGTCACTGGCATTCCCAAAGTAAAATGAGATCGCTTTGGCTCTGTTTGTAGAAACTAAAAACACATCTCCAAGTCATCTACTGTATTTATTGTTCAAGTCCCCGCACACAGCCTCACAAAACTGTGAGTCAGAAATGAGACCAAAAAGCCGTTAAACTAAAATAAAAGGAAAAGGAAAAATCACTAGAAAGGGGTTGGGGACAAACACCAACAGAGGCATGAGCTGTGTATGACTGAGTCATGCCTCCATGAAGTGCCAAATCTCTGGAATCAAGAAACTAGATATCAATTATTCTGCATTGTTCAAATAGCACAAGATATTTTCACACCCAGCTGTTCACACCTGGCTAGGAAGCTTTCCTACTAACACTCTTTTTATCCTTCATCACCCTGATCTTAGAATTTCCCAAAACATACTTTTCAGTGGTTATGAAAACCAAGAATGTATGTCCCCCATCTGCTTTACTCAAGTGATATTAGAAGTTACTCAGACTGATATATTTTGGTCTCAGCTATAAAAGAGGGTCTACATAATAAGGATAGCCTCCCACAGGAAGTTAATAATATATTTGAACAGAGTGCAGTGTAGCATTAATCTATAACTTTTGCATTATTAATGGAAGTGAAAAACAAAGCAGAAAAGTCATCTAGGGGTAATCTGTTTGTGGTAGACGCAACGGGATGGCTCCCTACAAGCTACTTGCAACTCCTTTCTCTCTTGTCTTTGTTTACTGAGGATGAAATACTCTGTCTCAATATCCTCTTGAACCTGGAAGAGACTTTTGAATATAGTTTTTCCTATTGAGAAGGTGTTGGGGTCTTCTGGGAAATTTTTTCAAAGGGATGGACTTGACTGGCATATTCCATTGGCTATTTGTGCCTTTCTTCTTTGAAAGTGGACATGAAGCCTACAGTTGCAACAGGGTTCTTAGAATCATGATGTAACATGGAAAAACAATCTAACTACTGGGGAAAACAGAGGAAAAAAATGGAAAGAAGTCACTAATGAGGCCTGAACCACCTAAATTCTTTAAAGGGTGAAAGAAATGCATCAGTTGAATTTTTGGTTGTTTACAGCCAAATGGGATAGGACTTCTGGAGCTCACAGGAACTGGGCTTGTCATATTCAATAGTCAACTATTGAGTTCAAGTGGGAACTAAACAGATTCAAGTAGCAGGAAGATAACGTTAGTTCTGATGGCAAGCTTAGGGACATCTAATGAGGTAGGTATGATTTTTAACAAGCAGTTGACAAAGTAGGTAAGTGTGTAATAGCTATGCTCTTCACATGACAGATGTGAATCTGTGATTCTGTGGCAAATGACTGATCTAAAAGAATCTGAGCCATTTTCTAGTTTTCATGCCTTTTAAACTCTTGTTTTCTTTTCTGTCTCTACTTTTTAATTCTTATGATTGAAATACAGCAGCGAGAGTTTTGGATGGGATTAGGAATTAACTATCAACCATGTGACCGTGAAACAGATAGAATCTAACAAGTTCCTAAACCCAGGACTTCAGGGGTCAACAGCTAGATATAATCAATCACCTTCCTAAATAGTTGTATTTAGTTCAATAACTTTCTTTATAGCCCAATAATATATAATATCGTCCAATAATATGTAGTCTAATGACCTTATTAAATAATTACAGTCAATATTTATTAAACCAGGCACTGGGATAATCTCATTTATTCCACAAACAATCCCATAGGAAATAGGGTATACTCATTTCTTCATTTTACAGTGAGGAAACTGGGACTTTGAAAAATTAATACATTTGAACCACGTTCCTAGAAAGACCGATACACCATCTCAGGTCTTTCCCAAATTGAATGCATATGTAATTCCATAATTTTTATAATATGTCCTTTATGTACCTCTATTCTAGTGGAACACATTATACTTTAATTATTTGTTTATGAGATCGTTTCAGCTGTTAGACCAAGTTCCTTGAGGGTAAGGATAGTTTCTAAACTTCTTTGTGTGATCTATGGGCTACAACTCAATGAAAGTGTCCTACAAGCACTGGTGAATACCTGTTGGGAATCAAGGCTGCTTAACTGGGATATTGAGGAGCTGTGTGCCATTGACCACCTTAATTTCACAGCTGCAGTATATTAGTCAATAAGTATTTAATATGCAGATATTAAGTGCCTAGTATTATACTGAACCACAGAAAGGTCTCATTTTGCATAATTAAATCTAAATGAACATATTGTGTGTGAATATCTGGAAGAGAAAAAAAGCTGTAGGATTCACCAAGAACAAGGAATTCCCTTTCTTGTCAGGGTTACTTGATTGGTAAATCAAGGGTTTCTCACAAACACAGTGTACCTCAATATCACTAAAATATTTTGACAAAGTCTTCCACAATGTTCACAGATGAACTGGAGAATGCACACTAAATAACAGTAGACTGGGTTAATAGTTAACTGAACATCCCAAAGAGTGTTGATTAATGGAGGTCTTGAGTGATGAGTTGCAGGGATTATACTTGACATTGATCAACGAGCTCATCAATGACATGGATGAGTCCACAATGATTAAGTATGAGGATGGCATAAACCAAGGAAGGATAGCTAATATATTAGAGGACAAAAATCAACACCTTAAAATACCTTTATTGGCTATAACAATGGGCTAAATCTAACAAGCAAATATTTAACTAGGATAAGGAGAGTATCTTTTGTTTAAAGAAATAACTGTACAAATATAGGATTTTGCACAAAATATTTGGGAATATTTGGCTTCATAGAAACTCAAAAGGGACAGTGATAGGGCTTTTAGTTAAAAAGTGCACTATGAGCCAATAATGACAGCTTATATAAAAATTAGGGCTGCATTAATAAGTACTATGAATTAAGATCAAAAGATGCAAGAGTCCCATCGATTTTCTATGCCTTTCTTCCCCCACTGTATCTTAAATATGGTGTCCAGTTCTCCATGCCATGCTCATCAGAAGGCAATCATAAATTCAACAGATTTGAAAGCACTCAGAATATGGCTACCAAGAAGGCTACAGGTATGGGTTATAATTTAAATGACTAGTGCAGCTAGAGGAATTTATACTAAATAAACGATCACATTTCTCAAGGCTATGTGCTTGTTTCCTTCATCCTCATAAGTCCAGGTCTAAACACAGAGTCTGGCACATATTTAGAGCTCAGTAAATGTTTGTTAATGAAGGTGGTCATAACAGTCACTTCAAATATCTGAAGGAAGAACTACTAATGAGGCTTAGATTCTGTGTCCAGGAAGGTCAATTCAGGATTTATAGTAAATGTTGCATGGAGACAGCATTTGGGTAGAGACAAAGTGAGCACTTCTACATCAATTAGAGTAATCTGAAAGAAAAAAAGGATGTCTCATGAATTTTTGTCCCTGTAAGGAAGACAATACGGGTGAAATGACATCTGGTGAGGGATTTTGTGGAGAAGATGCCTCTGATGGATGGGATGTGAGACTTGACCCCCTAAAGTCCCATTCAACTCTAAGATTCTGTCAAATGATTCATTCACTCATTCTAAAACTATTTACTGAGTACAGATTGATCTAGGGACTGAGGAGACGATGGTGAACCAAGGCATGCAAGGTCCGTATCCTTATGGAGCCTGGAGTTGAGACCAGTGGTCTCCAAAATGGGCTGTGTGTATATCTGAAGTGAGAATGAAAATAGAACCATTATTCATGGCCAAAAAAAATCTCATTCTTTCATTAATTCCTATATTTTATAATATAATCTATAATGCATAGAATATCATTAGTAGGGTAAGTACAGATATATCACTTAGAAACAAATGCACACATTTTGAGGAGTAACACCCAAAAGTATTTTTACTGTTAGGGTATGTGATCAAAGATATTTGGCAACCTCTAGTAAAGAATGTCAAGGAATCATGTGAATGAATGCAAAACTGCAGCCGTGTCAGTCCCTTACATGCCTGGGACTATTCTAAGCTCACTAAAATACAAAGCCTTAATGTTCATATATTGTGGGAGCCCTCCAATTGCTGGTGTCTCAGTGAGAAACCAACACATTCTACCCCAAGTAGCTGTCAGGCATGTGGAGACAGGACTTAACCCCTGTGGTATTCAAATCCCGAAAGCAGCAGCGCCATGAAAATCCAGTCTGATGATTCTGTCATAGTGATAGGGACTCTGTTTAGCCACCATCATTTAGAGAAGAATCCTTTCTAAGCCAAGTTGTTCTTAGAAAGCCTGAAGATTCAGGGCCAAGCCTTGAGAAGCAGGGAGGTAAAAGCAAAAGCTAGTTGTCCCTATTGGAAAGCCACTGTGGGCCACACATATGACATGTTTCTGTGACGTAGGGAGACACGGACAGATAGAAGTTTTATATAGAGATACCAAAAAATGCAAATTGTAAGATTGTATTTAATCATCATAACATGTAAAGCTGTTATGATAATCCTCCTTTTGCAAATAAGGAGGGGAGGGTAAATTGCCATTTAATAGTAGGTTTAGGCACAGGATGTGTGTCACATTAAGGGAGGCTTTCCCTTCTCTACCCCTGCCCCACATCTCAGGACAGAGTCCAAAATCCCCAGCAAGGCTGTACCATCGGCCTTTTGCCCAGCTCTCGGACCCGCCCATTTTTATCTCTTGCCATTTGCTCTCTCACTCAGGTTTCTATTTTATTGAGCTCCTTGTAGTTCCTCTAACATACCATGGTTTTTCTCACCCCTACACCGTTCTCTATGCCTCCCACCAGCTCCAGCTGCAGCAGTTGCCCTGTGTTTCCCATAAGTAGTACGTTTTCATGCTGTGCTCTCACTGCATGTGTACATCCTTGTAGCCTCCACTGGACTGTAAGCTCTAGAAAGGTACCCATCTTCCTCCTTGTTCCCTGATGAACTCTCAGGTTTGTTGAATTACATGCATGAAGATGAGACACAGCATCTCAGAAAAGTTAACTCACTGGAAATCATGCAATACTATCTGGAAGAGGATTGAACTCAGGTCAGTGTCATTCCAAAGCCCGAGATTTAACCTGCCATTAGCATGCCGGGAGACTAAGGGGTGCCTATCCACCTATCTGGTTTCCTTAAGTAGGAAATGAGAGTATGGGTCTATATAGTGGTGTGGGGTAGGGAAAAGAAGACTGTATAACACAAAGGAATCTAGAATAAAGTCCTAACTCCGTGCTATGTGTGTGACATGGGCAAGTCATTCAACTTTTCCAGGCCTCAGTTTCTATAATGATAATGTTAGAAAGTTATTCTGGATGGCCGCTGAATTCTCTGGTTAACTCTGAAATGTGCTTGACCCTTGAACAACACTTGCTTGAGCTGTGTGGGTCCACTTATACACAGATTTTTAAAAAAGAGTACAGTACTATAAATGTATTTTCTCAACATTTTCCCCTCTAGCTTACTTGGTTTTAGAATATAGTATGTAATACATATAAAATATAAAATGTGTTAATTGGATATGTTATTGGTAAGATTTTTGGTCAACAGTAGGCTGTTAGTAGTTAAGTTTTAGGGGAGTCAAAGTTGTACACAGATTTTCAACTGTGTGGGGCTCAGTGCCCCTAACCCCTGAATTGTTCAAGGGTCTATTGTACTATTATGTAAGGAACTTCAAAGCTGCAACCTTTTCCATCTTTTTAAAAAAATGTTTACTTATTTATTTTGAGAGAGAGAGAGAGAGAGAGAGAGAGCAAGTACATATGTGTGTAAGCAGGGAGGGGTAGAGAGAGAGAGGGAGAAAGAACCCCAAGCAAGCACTGCACCGTCAGTGTGGAGTCTGATGTAGGCTCAGTCTCCTGAACCGTGAGATCATGACCTGAGCCAAGATCAAGAGTTGGACGCTTAACCAACCGAGCCACCCAAGCACGCCCCCACTTTTCCATCTTATAACATCAATGCTCTCTTTATCACCAACCTTGCTACGTTCTTACCACCTTATCAATTCTCATCACATTGCAATTTCTCTCTGCTCCTATCTAGCTGCTGAAATTGTTCTAAATTAATTGAAGACCTCTTAATGGCTATTTCCTAAATCCTCTCTTTATTTCTCTTTTTACTGATCTCTCTGAAGTATTTGGAAGCCTCACTTCTCTGGTCTCTGCTAAACATCTTTCTCTTAGTTTGAAACCAAAGTTTTTGACTTTCTTATTTTCTCCTGTATCCAATGCCACTTTCTTATTCCTATGCCCTTCCCATCTTCCAATGCTGTAATCATATTTTAATTTGTCTCAGAGTCTAACCATCTTCCATTTTGTCTGCCACCAAACTGGCAGAGCTATTTTCTCCAAGTACAAAACTATCAGCTCACTCCCCAATTATGACACTTGATGGCTCCCACTGTCCATGGGATTAGCCAATATATAAATACCTATTGCACACATCTTCCATTCATCCTCTGGAACCCTGCGTGGACACTATGATTTAAGTATAACTTCAGAGCCCTTCTTATCACAGATTTCCAGACAGCTACTACCAATCAAGAGATGTGAACATAAGATAGAACCTATTCATTTATAACATGGCTCTAACCTGCTTTCCAGACTCACTTCCTATTCATATTACTTTCTTTCCCATCCAAACTCCATGTTCAGGATGCTTCTGAACTTCCCTACTACGCCATGCTGTTTCAGGCCACTTTAACCTTGTATGTCCTAATTCTTTTATAGAAGAAAACAATTTTTCTACTGGATGGAGTCAATATTTACTAATCTTTCTAGAGTCAGTCCAAATATCACTTCCTTTTAAAGGCCCTTCCTGACCGGCAGAGTTAGAAAAGCTTCCTCCTCTATTTACATTATGTTGCAACGATCTATTTCCATACGTGTTGATCTCCTTCTAACTAGAATACGACTTCCTCTGGACTGGGGCCATTTCTTAGTCATCTTTGTATCTTCCCTAGAACTTACTACAGTAGCTGGAACACAGTAGATGCCAAATGAGTGTCTGTTGAATGAAAGACCAAAGAGATGACAAAACGAATGACATGCCTCTAACTGTACATAAGGGTAGGTTTGCAACTCATGGTTCCTGCTAATAGACACTCTCCTCGTAGACTCGCCTGGTTCCAGGCATATCAGGAAAGTTGAGAATTTCACTGATAAAGGACAATAATAATAATAATAACAATGATGATGATACCAGGTAGTGTTATCGAGCACTTATTGTGTGCCAAGACAAAAACTGCTTGTTTTAACACTTAACAGGGAGCAGAACAATCTTTAGCTACAACGAAAGAGAAGAGCAGAACAAAGATAATTCTGGTATAAAGAGTCATACTTTGATCTATTATCCAAAAATATGACAAGTGACTGAAACTCCACTGAAGACAGAGCTTCAGATCATTTATTAATACAATGGGGTCAGAGCCAAAGGAAAGACTATCACCTATACATATCTCTGGGTTGGGGAGTAAATAATATTTTTTCATATTATTCTACACTGGCTACAGTTAACATTACCCTAAGAAATTTATTTACCGGTCAAATCTCAATGGTGAAAATTGGCTTAGGATAGAGTCTCTTTGTATTCCAAAGAATAACCATAAGATCTGGGGAAAAAAATAAGCGTGCGGGGACAACAATTTGGAAAGTTAGTGCTGATTGTTGTATGCTCCTTTTTAGAGGCTTACAATGCATATTAGCATATTGGGGATATGAAGACTGCAGTAAGAAAACTTGCTCAGTGTGGCTTAACCCAGAATTCTTCATATGCGTTTGGCCAGTGAACTTTTTTTAAATAGAATGCCTCACGTTTATTTCCATGGAATTAGTACAGGGGAATATTGGCTTTGGAGGTTCCTAGAAACAGGCCCTCTGTGCTGGGATTCTAGCAGTGGACGCATGCAAAGGGGATTGCTATGAAGACCAGTTTGATTTAGGGAAAGTGAGATTGGCTTTGGTCTGGGCCAGAGGAGGCTCATGAGTGGTATTATCATTTACATGATAAAAATTCAGCCGTATATGAAAGCTTAGGAGAAAAGGCCAACTCTTAATCAGTTGTTTGAATTAACAGTTTAGTTATCAGGGCTGTCTCACACAGTCATAGGAATTTATATTTTCATTTTATCCCAAAGAAAAACTTGACCATCTTTCTTTAATACTATCAACCTGGAAGCTTGACAGTAAGGATTAAAAATTGCTCCTTCCTTCCCACTTGGTTATTGGAAAGGCTCTGAAAGGTAATCAGTCTTGTGAAGCTACACTTTACAGTCTGCATAAAAATGCCATGATTTCCCTTCCTCTCCCCAACCTAATTGAAAGTGCATAATATCACCCAGCTGGGGAAATGTAAACGGTAAACAGATGCAATATATCATGCTATCACACAAAAGCTGGTTACTAATAGGGACTGGGTGGTTGTCAGGACCAAAAGAAATCTGGAAAATAAGTCTTTTTTTCACCTAGAATGAGAGTTCTTTGTGTCCGCCACCCTTCCCCCTTACCTCCTCCCTCCAGAATTCAAGCTACAGCCCCATTAAACCAAGGTCAGTCAACTCGTTCCTTGCGCGTGTAATTCCAGGGGTCACCTAACAATGTATATTGACTAAAACTCTCTTATATCAGCGTTTCAAGAGATGAGACATTTTATTTTTGGCAGGAGGTGGGCTTGAAATCATCTTCTTTCCTACCTACTTCAATTGTACTGACAGATGGTCTTATTATCTCTTTCCTTAGCTGCTAAGCCTAAAGATCCTTGGCCTTGTCACCTCTTATCTTTCTCTACTTCATCAAACTTCTATTGCTAAGATTATCTCCTTTTCTACCTCTGATCATCCATGAAAATCTATACAGGATCACATTTTCCTTGAGTGTAAAATCCCAACCTTACTTTTCAAGGTCCTCTGCACCTGTGCAGCTGTCTGTAATTCTAGCTCCATTATACCTACACAGAAGTCACCATTCTCTTCTCTGACTCCTCACCTCCCAGGGTCAGGCCATCTTCCTGAATAAGTCTTTCACAGTACGACTTTTAGGAGACAGGTAAGTGTCCCTCCAAGTTTTCATCATTAGTCCTCTGTCACAATATTCATTCAAAAACTGCTCTCTGTTGCACCATGAACTCAATGACTGCTATCCATTCATGCCGCCTTATAACTGGCTATTTGGTTTTATTTTTGATGGCTGATACCTTACGGGCAGGTCAAAGCATAGCTCTTATCAAGAGTTCTATGCCATTTCAGTTTTAATAGATTAAAAGACATTTTTATCTGCTTCAGCAGTAGAGATGATTTGAAACTTACTGAATTAAAACTGTATTTGTCTTCTAGTAAGTTATATTACCTGTCAACTGGCATCGGTGGATGGTATGGTTTGTTGACTTTGGCATAGAGACCCTCTAAGTGGTCTCTCTCTGGAGACAGTGGACGGCCATCCCGTGGGTAACCCAATGGTCCAGCCCGAGGTGGAGATGGTGACCTGTAGACATTTGCTGATGCACATGGTTCCCGGAAGTGGTTCACTCTGGCGTAGTTGGGGTCCATTTCATCATCGTCCATATCATGCAGTGATCCAATTCCACCAGTAGCATAATCAATAAGACCTCTTGCCTGCTTTTCCCTTAGCTCCTGGTGTTTTGCTCCAATCCTGAAAAAAAAGTAGAACACGTAGCAGAGACATATGTGAATTTCATGTTGTAATATGATAGACTCTCCTGAATCTATGTTGATTCCTCCTAATCAGTCACTTAGCTGTTACTCTCCTGTTAACCCAAATTCACACCATGTAGAAATGCCAACAGAATATCCATGGGGTTAATTTTTTATCTCTGACTTTTATTTGTTGCGGGTCTTTACTTCTACAGCAATGCTATAGGTATTTTGACATCTTGCCCACTGATGACTGGGCTGATAGCAGAGTCAGAGGCTGATTTTCATGAAAATTCCCTTCCTACAAATGGGATGTGCCTGGGGGAACAGTACATCTGTGGTGTGATATTATGGAAGTCTTCCTTGGGAGAGGGATGCATGTTAAAGAGCCCATCAGAATCGTATACTTGGGCTGTGATTTCACCATTTGGTACCCTAGAATTCTAGTGTATTCCTTTAAGGAAAAGAGCTTAGCAAAATTGATTTAAATATGAAAAAGAAATACAGAGGCTTTCTGGTCACTAAAAGCAGTGGGATCAGAGGTAATTTATGAGAGATTCTAAGTTTTTTGGTTACACAAATGGGGATCATTGTGTCTCATTATATAGGGGCTAGGGACAGAGTAAAATAGTGAAGAAATTAATAGGCTCCTGACAGAGATGAATTGGCACATATAAGTGAATTAAACATTACTGGCAGAATTCCACAGCGCTCAAGCCTTAAGTGATATTACAAAATGCTACTACTAATCAGTGTGCTGTGTAGACTGCTGGCAATGGAAGCAAAAAATAAACCTAGGTGGATTCCAAATCCATCCGAATTTTAAGAATGTGACATTTAATCTGGAAAGTGTTAGATCAGCTCTCCTGAATTCTCAGTTGCGTGTTAAAACGCAAAGGTCACTGTGGCATCTTATTGGACAATGGTGATCTGATGGTGTCAGGAGGTGTACCGTGCTAACGAGGAACGAGCGGAACCTTACATCACTGGGCAAACCCAGTGCACTGCATGCATACAGGACGGGAGAAGCCAGGCGATGCTGGCTCAGGCAGCAAAAGCAAGAACTCAAGAAATGATGGGGACAAGCCTGGGCTCTGAGAATATGAGAGGGCCGTGGGCTAGAAGTGAAAGATCTGTACGTGCCTGGGTACATTTATAGAAAGCTTGGATGAATTAAAAACAAAACAAAACTGAACTCTCTCGGTATCTTCTCCTCTTCAAGCAAAAACACCTATGTTTGCACATGGCAGCTAGCTTTGTTTATTATCTTTATCTTTCAAGGCATTTTCTCTTTTGGCAGAATGGCTTCCCTCCTTCCCCCTACCCAGTGGAGAGAAGGCAAGGAAAAAAAACAACAACATGAAGAAGAAGAAGGGATAGGACAAAAATCCAGCATCCATCCCCAAGTCACAACAGATGAAAATAAATGTCAGGATACATTGCCGCATATCTCTTTTGACTAGGTCAAATCATGTGCCCTACACATAAGTAATTAGAAGAATTTATATTTTTGTAAAGAGGAGCTTGAATCTCCAAGGGATTCTGAGTGAAGGTGAAAGGGAGATTACACGGTAGGGTACCTGTTAAGAAGGCCTGCCGGTCCCCTTTCAATGCAGGTTAGTCCTAGGTTCATGGATGTTTGTTTTGAATAATTTTTTATAAAGAAGGTAACTCGCTCTATTCTGCAACAAAACTGTCCTCTCAGGGACAGTGCAGACGGGGTTATCAGAGAACATTCGCTGCACTATGATGATAGGGATGAATTTCCATGGCAAAGAGAGCGCAGGACATCAATAAAGTCAGGGGGTGGGGTTCTGTGTGGTTACCATGCCTCCTAAGTGCGATGCTTTCATGAGATTTCATGAGGAATCATTCAGTAGAAAGATGAACATCTCATGGAGGCTGCATAAAGCTCCACTTGTGCATTAATGAAAGAAGAAAACAGCAAGCGTGATTTTTAAAAGTCACAGAAATAGAACACCGGTCTCTGTGCCCCTTATCTCATCGCTTCCCTTTCTTAGAGGTTTTCTCAAAGATTCCCAGATGAAAAGTACTCTGTGTATGCAAAGCAGTATTTTATCTTGTATTTTTTCTTTCTGAAACAAAACTAAATTTCTCCACGATCCTCTCTGCAACACTGTTTCAATAACTAATTTCATATTAATCACTCAGTAGGTGAAACAGCAATTTCTCTGAACCGTCATATTGTGCCATATGTCAGGGTCTCTCCATGTGGGGGAGGACAAGGCAATCTGAAAAGGGGTGTATGGAGGCAGAAGAGACTCTGTCCAGAGAGAAATGTCAAGGAAATGGATTTTTGTTTTGTTTGGTTTGGTTTGGTTTGTTTTTGGTAGTTCTGACCTCTCTCTGCCCTAATTCGGTGTGAGAATTCTAATTGTTTATTATCATTTCCACTTAGAGGTCCTCATATCACTGGGACCTCAACCTGTTAAAATATCTATTTTTCAAAATAGCTCTTGATCATATGTCCTTTTTATTGGATGGTACCATCGGCTTTCCCATTCTCCCCAGCACAGTGCCTTTGAATTGTTTAAATTTCTTCTCTCTCTTTCCTTGCAAAAGCATTGTTGTTTCTTGTTTCCATTATAACTCTTGGATACCCTCTTTTGTTTCCATTTCTTTCACCAAACTCTAGTATTCAGGCTTTATATTGCCTACCTGTGTACTGTCCAATATGGTGGCCACTGCCACATGATGCTATAAACATTTAAATTAGAATTAACTACAATGAACTGAAATTTAAAATTCACTTTCTCAGTTTCATAAACCACATTCCAAGTGCTCTATAGCCACATGTGGCTCATGACTACTATACCAGACACTGTAGATAGATATAGACTAATTCCATCATTGCAGAATGTTTTATTGGACTGTGCTAGCCTAGATTATTCTAACATTTTTTTGGTGTATTATCTTATAATGCTTTAATCTCTGCCTTATAAGACTGCTGGATAAGCTTCCCTAAAGACCATTTACATCATATCTCTGTCAGATCAAGGATCTCTAACAATAGATTATAGTAAATGATGGAGTAAGAGTATGGTTACTTTATTTCCCTCCCTCAAACTCTAAATGAACAAGCAAATTGAGAAATTGGGAAGGAAATTTCATCTACAGTAGAATTAGAAAATGACCATAATCTTACACCATGCAATGAAATTTGGACTCACCCCAAAAGAGGGAGTACATCAAGAGCTGATACATGCCTCTGTCTCTAGCAGGGTACACATCTCACTGAAAGTAAGATCCAGAGTCCAGACGACTACAGACAACAAACTTTCATTCAGAAAAAATATAGTTTGAAGGGCAGTGTAAGATCCTGGAATTGAGGGGTAAATCTTTGTGAGGTGCCGAATTAAGCTTGGAGGAGAGGTGGAGCTAGAAGATTGGTATTTCCTCTGGGACATATATTTTGTCCTACACTGAAGAACCTTCATGGAGTAAAAGGAGAGAAGAGAAAAGAAGCTCCAACCTATTTTGTAGCTGAAAGGCAGAATTAGCAGAGCAGAGATAAACAAACACAAACTCATCAAAATAAAACCGATAATCTAAGAGGCTTCACTAAGGAAGCTGATCTCTTTCAAATTGATCTGCTCTCCCAAAATGGAAGACCATGGAAAACAAGCCCCCCGGGCATGCACCCAGCGGATGTGGCAAGAAGATATTTTGGAAGAACATATGGAATTGAAGCTACCTACCAGTGACCTTAGATCTCTATGCCCTCCATGTCCTCTAACACTATATTTAAAAGTATTATTTAAACACTATATAATATGAAATTAATTTAATGGGTCATAACAAGCTTTTGAAAAATTAAATACGATAAAAGAGAAAATATTAGGGGTTATTAACGCATGTAGTATGCATAAGTATTATTTCCAGAAGGAGAAGAATCAAGTCTTCTAAAAATTCAGGCAAACTGAGGCTAGCCTCAAACATAAATAAAGCCCAACGAAAAACATTCTCAAACATTTCAAAACTCAAGGGACTATAGCTTGTTGACCTGTTGTGAAAAACTACTTAATAATTATAATCAGTCAACTAAAAATTGAATCAAAATGAGGAAGTCAACTCGATAAAGCTGTGGAATGACAGGTGTGATGGTGAGCAGGACCTTAACCTCACATTAAGGGTAAACATTTGTAGCAGCATAATTATGGAAAAACACAAATATGATAAATGCTGGCAATATAAACATGATAATCATTAGTGAAAGTCAGAAATCAATAAGGATGTTAGGAGACAGTGTATTCATTCCCTCACTTTTTAGAGCAGGGATCAGTAGTTACTGCTGAAAGTTGATAAATCAGGAAATAGAGGATGTGGTATATACTAAATATTACTACAAGAAAAAGCTACTCAAACAACAAATTATCAGAAGAGGGATGGACAAAACAAAACTCCGACCATACAGAACCTAGAAAACAGGAGAAGCTGTAAAAAAGAGTAATATAAAACCAGATGACTAGATTTATCTTTTATGACAATAAATGAAAATGGAATAAATGTCTTTATTGTAACTAAGGAATCCCAGATCTGATAAAAAAGAAAAACATAGTACATGCTATCAAAATAGTGAAAAATGAAGAGTCGCCTAAATGTGCAGTAACAGGGGACTAGGAAAGACATATGATGCAGCTAAAAAATATGAGCATACTATTCCCATACTAACAGGAAATAAGATATACATATGGGCCAAGATAGATATAGATATTTGTATGATATATTACATATTCTTGCATATACATAGAAAATGTCTGGAAGGATACAAAAGAATTTCCTAACAGTGATTGCTCTGGAAAATGTAATTGGAGGCACACTATCTGAATTTTTATACCATATATTTTTAGGATAATTTAAAATATTTAAAAAATATAAAAAAGTCCCTTACAACTACATACTGACTGTCATAGTGAATCAAAACTTAAAAAAAAAAATTTAAACAGGCAATAGCAGGCATCCTTTGTCTTGCAAACCTGATTTTTCATGATTCCATTATCAACTCAGTTATGACAATTTTTTTCAAATTACTGTTCATTGAACATTTGTTTGGTCCCTTTCAAATCAACTGCTTTTGCCTAGAGTACCCATTCTCCATTAATCAAATCTTTGACTAGATTTTTTCTAGAATAAAGACTCTATTCATTTAAAATTCATTTAAACTCATTTACAGCTCCATATTGAGCTCCACAATTCCCCTCTTCAACTCATATATCCAGTAAATTCTCTATTAATCTGTAATTGTTACATATTATTTTGTAAAAAAAAAATCAAAATAAAAAAATAAAATGAAAAGAGTTTTGTTTCATTTCTAGACATTTTGCTTCCAGAACTAGACTATAAGATCCTTGAGGGTCCTGTGAGTTCTCTTTCTGTTAATTTTGGCTGAATAACTGATTTATCACTCATACTTACTGATAGTAGATCATATAGTAGAAATAAAAAAAATAAAAGAAAAATTCTCAGTCCTCAATTCACTGTCAGGGAGATATACACAAGTAACTACAATTCAGCGGGAAAACAAAGATACTGCATGTTCAGAGGTCAGAGTCAATTCAGCCTCGGGGTTCTGAGGGAAAATCATGAAGGTGGAGCCACATGGACTGGATTTTTATTTAAGTTTATTTATTTTTTTGAGAGAAAGAGAGAGAAAAGGAGCAAGCGGGGGAGGGGTAGAGACAGAGGGAGACAGAGAGACTTCCAAGAAGGCTCTGTGCTATCAGCGTTGAGCCAGAAGCAGGGCCCAAACCTACAAACCATGGGATCATGACCTGAGCTGATTCCAGGAGTTAGACACCTAATCACTGAGCCACCCAGGGTCCCCCATGTGATCTGGATTTCGCAGGAACCTGTCCACCTTGTTCTAGGAGGACAGGAGAGATATAGAAATGGTATGAGGTACTCCAGTGAGAAGGAAGGACCCAAGTAAAAGGGCATGGAAGTGCATGATTTATTTCATGCTGGGGGGGCAAGTCTGATGTGCAACAGACTGGTTTGAGTCATCCACCCATACTTCTCCCACAAAAGGAACACATTTAGTAGACAGTATTGGCAAATTTCTTTAAGGTTGATGTAACATGAGTTTAATATTTAAAGTTTTGATGAGGAAAGTCCTATTATGCCTTTTTTCATTTGTTTGTCTAATCTTTCATTATAAAAGGAAACAATGATACAGAAAGTCATGCAAAACAAATCTATGGATCTAAGAGCTGCTCTAAAGCAAACATGATTGCAACTATCAACTGAGGTCAAGAAATTGACCTTTGCGGGATAAGGTCTCCATAGGGACTCTCTTCACAACTACCGCCATATTTCTACATTACGTATGTATCTCCTTTCTTCCACATTAAGAATCTTGCTCCTCAAGACACAGGGAATACTAGAACTAAATATCCCATGATTACAACTTGCTCTACTCTGTATTACATATATAACAGTTTCAGAATAGCAATACCAAATACTACCACTAACAAAATGATTATAAAAAGAGTTAAACTTCTCTTTTCCATATGTTCTTTCTGTCATCCCTACATTTTTGTAGCTGTATCACATCTACATTGTTAAAGCATATAGCAGCTACATACTGTCATTGGTTCAGCTTTCATTTAATCTTAGCTCTACAAATAACTAATTAATATATTAAAATAAATACATATTTAATAAAGACCAAAAGTCGTGAACGATATGCCAATGAATATGCAGTTATCTACTGGATTCCTCAGGAAGAACTCATGGAACAGTGTTTCTTCAGTTGATAACAGTATGTCTTTTATACTTCACAGCCACATTTGCTGTATATAAAATTATCTACCTTTCCACTTGAGTATTTAAATATGTGACATCATTTTCTTATGACAAAATGCTGCTATTGGAAAAGTTGGATGATAATCTAATTTTATTTCTCTTATAAATTACTTACTCTTTTTGCTTATCTTGTCAAATTCTTTTCTTTGAAGTCCAATGATCTTACTAGAAAAGTCATTCTGGGTGGATAATGCTTTCAATATATACTTATAAGTGTACTGCTTCTATCAGCAAAGTTTTCTTGAATTATAGTTTTTATCGTTAATGTCGTAGGATACAAGTTGCACATAGAAAAGTCAATTGTATTTGTACGTACTAGTAGTGAAGAGGTACTCAATAAAATCAAGAAAACAATACCATTTAAAGTAGGATTAAAGAACATTACAAACTTAAGAATAAATTTAACAAAAGATGTGCAAGTTCTCTGCACTGAAGACAACAAAATACTTGTGAGACAAATTAAAGAAGATCTAAGTAAATGGAAAGTTCTACCTTGTTCATACAGCAGAAAAGTCAATATTGCAAAATGTCAATTCATCCAACTGAAGAGATTAACATCTTTCCAATCAAACCCCTATCAGGTTTACTTTCCAAAAATTAACAATGTGATTTTAAAATTGATTTGGAAAGTTAAGGGCAAAGAACAGCCAAAATAATTTTGAAAAATAAGAATAAGCTTGAAGATTTACACTACTATGTTTAGGACTTACTATAAAGCTTCAGTAATCGGGGCAATGGTTAGACAAATAGACAAATGGGATAGAAGGCAGAGTCCAGTAATATACCCACACGTATTTGGTGAAGTGATTTATAACAAACATAACAAAACAATTTGATTTAGAAGGGAGAATCTCTCAGCAAGTGGTGCTGGAAAATCTCTAAGGGAAACAAGAACTCTGGTGCCTGCATTATAGTATAACAAAAAACAATCCAAGATGGAAGATAAGCCTGAACAGAAGGGCTACAACAATAAAGCTACTAGAACCAAATAAAGGAGAATATCCTCACAACCTTGGGGTAGGCAAATAGTCCTTGGAAAGGACACAGAAAGCATGGGTCATAGAAGAAAAATTGGTTAAGTTGAACTTCACCAAAATTAAAAACTTCTCATTAAAAAGCATGAGGAAAATGATTGGCAAATGAGAGAAGACATTTGTGACACACATATCTAACCAAGGATTTATATAAAAAATACTAAAAGTACTTGCAACTTAGTAACAAAAGGAAAAATGACCCAATTAGAACTGGGCAAAAGATATAAACAGATACTTTACAAAGGAAGATCTAGAAATGCCTACTAAGCAAATAAAGATACACTGAATGTTAGAAGTCATTAGAGAAAGGCAAATTAAAGCCACAATGAGATACCCTTATCAAAATGAAGAAGAATGACAACACCAAATGTTGGAAAAGATGAGGAGCACCCAGAACTTTTGTACACAGCTGTTGGAAAAATAACAGAATCCTTTTGGAAAAAGATCTGGGAGCCCCTTATAAAACTAGACATGCACCAAAGCTGTGACCTAACAATTCACCTCTCAGATACACAAGAGAAACCATAACAGAGGTCCACAGAAATCCTTAAAGAGTGTGTGGTAGCAGCCTTATTCATCATGGCAAGAAATGGAAATAACTCAGATGTCCATTAGCAGGAGAATGGATAACCAATGATGTGTTCATATGACAGAGTGTAAATCAGTAATAGCAACAACAAAAAAATAAGCTACTGAATTAACAACAGGGATGAATCTCAAAATTATCATGCTCAGTGAAAGAAGCTGAATATACACACACATAAACTTACTACCTGATTTCAATTGTAAGAAATTCTAGCTTAGGCAAAGCAATCCTATGGTGATAGAAATGAGATCAGTTGATTCCTGAAGTGGGGGATGCACTGAACAGGGAAAGGCATGGGAATGGGAAGCATTCTTGGGTGAGAGAAATATTCTGTATCTTGAAATACATTCATCAAAATAGAATACATTCTTCTGTTGGGGCACCTGGGTGGCTCGGTCGACTGAGCATCTATCTGACTCTTGATTTCGGCTCAGGTCATGATCTCACATCGTGATCTCACAGTTTGTGAGATCAATCCCTGTGCTGTCCATGCAGAGCCTGCTTGGGGTTCTCTCTCTCCCTATCTTTCTGCCCTTACCCTGCTCACACTCTCTCTTTCTCTCAAAATAAATAAACTTGAAAAAAAAGGAATACATTCTTTTGTTTATATGAGACTTATATATTTCACTGTATGCAAATTATAGCCCAATTAAAAAAAACTTAAAACAGAAAACAAAATTAAAGCAAAAAATGCCAATGACGCTATTTATACCTTTTAAAATAAATGTGATGCGGGGTGCCTGGGTGGCTCAGCCGGTTAAGCGGCCAACTTCCGCTCAGGGTCATGATCTCACAGTCCGTGGGTTCGGGACCCACGTCAGGCTCTGTGCTGATGGCTCAGAGCCTGGAGCCTGCTTCAGATTCTGTGGGTCTCTCTCTCTGTGCCCCGCCCACCCCCCCACCCCCCCGGCCCCCCGCTCCACTCTTTCTCTCTCTCAAAAATAAACATGAAAATAAATAAATAACTAAAATAAACGTGATGGAACCTAAAAAATTAGAACTGGTCAATTCTAAGTTTACTTATATATAATTCTTTCTCTTTTAAAGACATTACCTAAAAATAATTGTTACCATAACAAATTAAGACAATTAAGACAGTGATTGCTGGGAAAATATTTTAACTGCGTAAGGAAACACATCTTCTTTTCAAGCAATTTGAACACTTCTAAAGTACCAATTTATAAGCCAGCTATTGATTTTGATAAGTACGTATCATTCTTATTGATCCATAAACACATTCTCCAAAGACCAGACAACTTGTTTTGAGTCTATTACAGGTTTCTGCATTCATCATTCAATAAATGTTTATCGAGCACGTACATGTTTTAGGTTTTGTTCTTGATGCTGAGATTGAGCACTGCATAGAAATCCTTGCCTTTATAGAATTTATACTCTAGTCAGGGGAGGCAGAAACAGGCAACAAATTAACCAGGTAAAATAAAAAATAATGTCAGATGGCAGTAAGTGCTATAGAGGAAAATAAAATAGGGAAAGGTGCTAGGAATGTTGGGGGATAGAGTGGCAAGGTTACACATTTAAATATGTGGTAGGGTAATATGTGGAAATATTAAGTTAAAGGCTTGAAGAGGAGGGTAAAATGTTCACAAATAATTGGGGAAGTATATCTCAGTCAGAGGGGACAGCAAATACAAAGGCCCTGAGGCAGGCAAGGAGGTCAATGTAAGAGAGTGAAGAGTCAGAGGGCCAGGGAGGAAATTAGAGCCTAGATCATGTAGGGCCTTGACGTCCATGCTAAAGCTTTTGGCCTTCACTCTCAGTGAGGTAGGAAGCCAATGGCACGTTTCAAGCAAAGAAGCCATATGATCTGACTACATGTTAAAGGAAATCTCTTTGACTGCTATAGCTGGGAAGGTCGTGGGGGTGTGGGGTGAGAAAAAAGCCATGAAGACCAGTTGGGGGTTATCAGAATAACCCAGATGAGAGATGGTGGCTTGGATGAAGGTGTAGCAGTGGAGATGGTAAGAACTGGTTGGATCTATGAGCTAAAAATAAAAATGAATTTTTAAAAAAATCGTATAAACAAGATTGTTCTTCAAACACTCCAAATCAGGGAGGTTAGCAAAGAAGAGCTTATCCTCGCTCATATTTCATCTATCCAGCAGGAAGAACATATATCAATAGTATTTATGATGAATTTTCCCATGATTATAGAACTCACTTCTCACAAGGCACACAAGTCTCAATTTTAGAGATGAGGAAACTGACGTTCAGAAAGGTTAGGTGTTTTGTCAGAGACTGTATATTTGGTAAGTGGCAGGAAATAGAGTTTTGAATTCCACCTAGGTGCTTGACTTCAGTATGAATGTTTCTTTCGTTTACATTAGGTACAAACAATCTAAACATGATCACATTACAGTTTTTTTCATGTTTGTTTATTTTTGAGAAAGAGAGACAGAGTGTGCGTGGGGGAGGAACAGAGAGAGAGAGAGGGAGATACAGAACCCAAAGCAGGCTCCAGGCTCTGAGTGGTCAGCACAGAGCCCGACACGGGGCTCGAACTCACAGACTGCGAGATCATGACCTGAGCCAAAGTCAGATGCTCAACCGACTGAGCCACCCAGGTGCCTCTAAACATGATCACATTTAAAAAATGTATATAGTGAAAGTTTTCAGCTACCCCAAAGTACAGAGTATAGTACAATGAACCTCCATATACCTATTATCCCGTTCTTTGTTCTATAATTAAAGATGTTCCCACATTTTTATCTAATTTTTCTTTAAAAATTTGTTTTTCGCTAAGTATTTTGAAGGCAAATCCCAGTCACTTATTCTCTATATACTTCAGAAAACATATCACAAAAAATCATTAACATTTTATAACAATGATGCCATTATCCACTTGAAAATTAACAATATTCCTTAATGTCATCTAAAAACCTAGTTCATAAACGAATTTCCCTGAGTGCCTAAAAAATGTCTCTTTCTCAGTGGATTTATTTGGACCAGGCTCCAAAAACTATCCACACATTACATCTGCTTACGTCTCTTAAGTCTCATTTCCTGTAAAGAACCATATTCTTTTTCCTTTTTAATTGTTCCATGCCACTGAATTGTTGCAGACACCAGGCAGATTGTCCTGTAGGTGGTCCCGCATGCTAGATTTGTTTGCTTCTTTGTGTCGTGATTAAACTTATTCTTCCACTCCCCACATTTCCTGTTTATGAAAAGTACTTCCAGATCAGCAATGCCTGGTGATCTTTTTGGTGATGGTGGAAACGTTCTATGTATGTGCTGTTTAATACAGTAGCATGTGTGACTACTGAGCACTTGAAAAGTGGCTAGCGTGACTAAGGTACAAAGTTTTTTTTATTTTTATTTTTTTAAGTGCTTATTGATTTATTTTTGATGGGGAGGGAGGGGCAGAGAGAGAGGGAGAGAGAAAATCTGAAGGTAGCTCCATGATGTCAGCACAGAGCCCGATGTGGGGCTTGAGCTCACAAACTGCAAGATCATGACCTGAGCCGAAATGGAGTCAGATGCTTAACCAACTGAGCCACCCAGGCACCCCTAAGCTTTAAAGCTTTAATTTTAAGTAATTTAAATATAAATATTACACGTGACTAGCAGCTGTTGTATTGGGCAGTGTAGCTGAACACTTAGTTTCAGGTTCAACTTTTGGTGGGAAAGGGTACTGTGGTCAGTTGAATGTTGGTCCCCCAAAAGATGTGTCTACCTGGAGCCTGTTAATGTGAACTTACAATGAAGTTTGATTGCACTGAATTACAGAGTATAGGGGAGGCAGAATTAATGCTTAATTCTTTTTAATTGCTAAGTTTTCAGAGGAAGCGGCTAGTGCCCTAGCAATTCCAACGGTGACCAATGGTTTGTTAGACAACTTTTTGGGGGAAATGAAGGGTTGTGAGTCTCATTATGAACTCACATTCAAAAACAATACGTATTTAGGGTTTTCAATCAATTGCATTCCTTACTCTTTTTTCTTGCACACATTACCCCATATTTAGTAAATGGAAACTGCTTTATGTTGGCTCCTTTGTCCTTTTGGCTGGACCGAATTGTCTGTGATAGCTTCTTTGCTTTCTGACAAGTAAGTTGTCCCAGCTTCATGTTGAGTATCTTGTATTCCTACCATGGAAGCAGCCATTTCCTCCAGGAACTCATTCTTTCTAGTGGGATGTGATATCCAGAGAACACAACCTGGGCTCTAGGAAGTTCACTGCTTCTGTGCCTTTCCTTCCTTCCTTCCTTCCTTCCTTCCTTCCTTCCTTCCTTCCTTCCTTCCTTCCTTCCTTCCTTCCCACCCTCCCTTTTTTATATACCAGTAAATTTGTTTTAATTTATTTTTAAAAATTCAAGTTACTTAACATACAGTGTAGTATCAGTTTCAGGAGTAGAGCCCAGTGATTCATCACTTACATATAACACCCAGGGCTCATTCCAACAAGTGCCCTCAATGCCCATCACCCATTTAGACCATCTTCCCACCTATCTTCCCTCCAGCAACCCTCAGTTTGTTCTCTGTATTTAAGAGTTTCTTATGGTTTGCCTCCCTCTCTGTTTTATTTTATCTTTCCTTCCCTTCCCATAGCTATGTTCATCTGTTGTGTTTCTTAACTTCCACATATGAATGAAATCATATAATATTTGTCTTTCTCTGCCTGACTTATTTCACTAAGCAT
This sequence comes from Neofelis nebulosa, assembly GCF_028018385.1. Lineage (NCBI taxonomy): Eukaryota > Metazoa > Chordata > Mammalia > Carnivora > Felidae > Neofelis > Neofelis nebulosa. The sequence continues at coordinate 30,732,061 of NC_080783.1, forward strand.
AGTAGGGCACATGCTCCCCAAATATAGCAGCACTATCAACAATAGCCAAATTATGGAAAGAGCCCAAATGCCCATTGACTGATGAATGGATAAAGAAGATGTGGTTTTATATCTACAATGGAATACTGCTTCTGTGCTTTTTCCATGGACAGAGCTAGGAGATATGTCTTTTAAAAAAAAAATTCAAGTTCATACTGCTCTTTCCAATTGAAATTTAACATTACGGAATCCTTACTTAACTTTTAAAAAGTTTATATTTGTTTATTTCCTATAAATGAAAAATCTTGATTCTTAATACTACTGACAAAATTATTTGTGTTATCATATCCCTAATTTAAAGTACATACAGTCTTAAAATAATGCCAGTATTACTAAAATACCATTGAATGAAGTTCAAGATGTTCACCATTTCTTGTTAGAACATATCCCACTGATTATGTAGAATAAAAATGCTGTATTCTATCATTCCTTTCTTTTTTTTCTGAGTCATTATGCAGCCAATTTGTTTCATAGTTAGGTTGTTCTGGTTTGTTTTTAGTTTTTAGGCATTGCCTTTCTTTTCTTTTGATTTAATTTCATTTGTTAAATACATAAAACATTTACATTTCTAAATTCAACTATATACAACATACAATTACGTGGCTTTCAAGAGTCCTCTCTATCCTAAGCAATGTAACTGTACTTAATTTTTCAAATGAAAGCAAACATGGTTATATATCATTGTTCCTTCTTTTTCGCACAAGAAGTAGGATACTTTTTCCTCTACATTTTGCTTTTTCCCATAGCAATTCAGAAGACATCTCCATTATTAGTGAACAGAGATCTTTCTCATTAAAAAACAACAACAACAAAGAAGTGTCATAATAGTCTACTGTGTGGACACACTTCTGTTTCTCTAATGGGTCCCATACTTTTGAATATTTGGCTCTTTTCAATCTTCCACTGTTAGAAATAATGCCATAATGACAAATCTCATGCAAAAGTCAAGTCCATATTTTTGCTATTGCCACTTTAGGACGAATTCACAGAAGCAGGATTGCCGGCCCACGGAGAAACTCACATATAATCCTTCCAGATGATGACAAATCTCCTTCCATGCTTGATCTCTTTGCATTGCCACTTGCAACGTAGGAGGGTGTCTTCCTCTACCATGTCACCAACAGAATGTGCTGCTGGACTCTGGGATATTTGATAAGCGTAGGTGAGAAGCGATAGTTTTAATTAGCCTGTCTCTTATTATGTGATGCTGAGTATCTTTTCATATGTTTAAGGGCCATTTTCATTTCCTCTTCTGTGAGCTGTCCGTATCTCTTGCTGATTTTCCCATCAGATTGTCAATTTTCCCCTCGATTTTTCGAAGACCTTTGCGTAGTGGTGATATTAGCGCTTTATCTGTGATGTAAGTTGCATATATTTTTGGCAAGCTGTCATTTTCTGTTCATGATTCCACATTATTGATCAGTCTTTCATACTTTGTACTGTACCCTCAAAAGCTTTATTAACTATTGTTACTCTTGCATATTATTTCCTGATGGATTTGTCTCGTGCAGAATGCATCAACAGTAGAGTTCTGACTGGCTTGCCCAGTTCCGGGAAGATGTAGGCACTGACATGCTCTTTGTTCCTACCGTGTGAACCCAAACAACAGAGACAGAGATGAATAGACAGCAGAAGAGGAGGTTTGCTACCTATAGTGGTGACAGTAGTTGAGGTCAGAAAAGGTTTTTCAGGGGAGAGCTATGGGGTAAAAGAAGTAGTACCACTAAAAGAGATTATAAACTACCTGCTGTACAGCTTTCTTTTTTGACAGTGGAGATAATTTGTCCTGCTATCACTCCTGCTCTTATAATAGAAGCTGCAATTAGGTCACTACAATTATCCTTTGTTCCAGTGACCAGACCCAGTTTCTTCAGCTTTTCCTTCTGAATGCGGTTTCAAGGCTGCAAGTGTACCTGGCCAAGACCAATTACAGCTTATTATTGCTGTTATTATTACTATTATTTTTCTCACCAGGCAATACAGAGTTACATACAGTCCTTGTGATCAATATTTCATCTTTTCAACAAAGCGGTTTTAACTGCATTAATATTTTTCACGGTTTTCTCATCCCTGCCTGTGCATCTGTAACATTTTCTAGATGACCTTCTTTTGTCCTGTCCATTTTTCTTGTCAGCCTAAACCAGACCTGATGTGGTAAGGGAGCTAGGTTGATGAAATAATTGATCATTTCTCTTGAAATGAATAAATACATTTATGTATAATGAATTGTATATTCTGCAATACTGACATGCAAATTCTTTAATGCTGTTAATTGAATCTTTTAGGTAGGCTTTTTCTTCACATTTTTCTCTTTGGGTGCACACACACACCACACTGAATCCTTCACAGTTCGCAGAATCAAATTAGGCTATTCCTTGTGGATATTGTGCCTGAATATCATATGTGAATTTGTGTCTAGGCTTGCCAAATATCATGAGGCAAAGGTCATGCTAATGCTCATTAGAGCAGGTGAAGGCCATGAAGTTTGGGAAGCCTATGAGACTTATGTGTGGTCTTAGAACATTCTAATCCTGGAGGTCCCTGAGAGGTTAACTGGTTCTTTGCCCAGGTGGGACGACCAGAGGAAAGACTTCCATATCGTACATGGCCCAGAATCAACCAAATTTCCCATATCAGATGGCTTTTATCTATTTGACATTGAATATTTCATATTCTAAAATCCTGGTGGTCATTTTCAATTCCTACTTATAAGGGACATTTTCTACAATGTCAAAGTGGCAAGATTCTTTAGTACCTTCCCACTGCTACTAAATACTACCATTTCAAGAGACTTGCCTTTCAGTGAAGACTCTCCTATCATTGCAATTTACATTTTCCCTAAATTTATACCTTTCCCAAACCCATTAAACTTTCTCTATTGCTAATGTTCTGAGTTCCTGTAATTTATATTCTCGTAATGTGAACAAATTTCTCAGAAATGCTTCGTAAACATACTTAGCTTTCATTGGGAAATTAGCCCTAAAGAGGGGTTGGGGGGAGGGCGGGGGACAAATGACACAGTGCTTACTATCTTCTCTGATAATGGTTTCCTTAGAGCAATTCTAGACAGTGTCCCTACAAAAGGCCTCACTATGCAGTGAAGACATTAAGAGATCCTCTAGATTGTTGGCCAAACTCACAATGAAGAACGAACCTGCCCTTGAGAGAGCTCTGCTGGTTGGAAAAAGTTTGTAACTTGTTGGTGTACTTCATTCTTACTCTTTATTCTTATTGTTACCGACATGTGTATGTAGCAAAAAAAACCCAGCCTGATTTATTTTTTATATCCCCTGTTCGTTTGTGTCCCCTGTTTGCAGCACTGCGAGAAGCAGAAGGGAAAGTAGGTTTTCTGTATTACAATGATCAGGAATATATTGCTAATCCTAGGGACTGCCAGGGGTGATATCTGCAAAAATAAATGACTGGCCTTTGACATGGTGGTGGTTGTCATCATATGGAAATGAATGAGGCTAAATCCCAAATGTTGACTGCTTGGGGTTATCGTAATTCTACGCAAACTTCCTGGAGAGGAAACAGGAAAAATACAGAGAATAAAAGGAAATAAGCTACATTTCCTTTCCTTTCCCTTCAAACTCTTCTTTTCCTTCCATTTTGTCACCTGGAATTTCACACCTGGCCAGTGCTCCCCTGGACATGTCTTTGATCTCTGCCTCTGCAAGCTTGCTCACAATGAAAATGTGCTGAAACATGGGGAACATGTGGACATTCACAAGGCATAGGCTGCTCTATTTCCTTTGTTTTCTTAGCCATAAGTGCCAGATTCCTCAAGGCTGTGAACGTCCACTCCCACATTGAATAGCATGTTTAAAAGGACTCTGGGCTTATGAAGAGCTCTAGAAGTACTACTGACCTCCACAGGGCCTGGGAAAGCCATTTTAGCTATGGAACCATGGTTGTACCTCATACAAGGATAAACACACACTTTATACCTACTGTCTCCATCCAGCCAATATGTGAGGGGCACTCTTACTCTGAAAAGTCATGTTCCCTGCATGATGGAGAATTTAATTTAAAAAGAAGTAGAAAACACAGTTCTTTCCCTCTTATCCTATTTGTACAGGATATTTTAAAGAGGTTAGTAAAAATATTTCATTCAACTCTTGCATTTTCTGCAGTGTTTTTAGGATTGTCATTTTTGGCTTTTTATGATGTCTTTGTCCTAGAGAAACTATAGAATATTCTCAAAAGTCCAGATACATGCCAAAAAAAAAAAAATGGGGCCTGTCAGTCCGTTTGGTTTCTTTGGTTCCAACATTCACTGAGTAGTCGCTATGTACTAAGAACTGTGCTAGGTACGTGAAAAGGCCAGGGGATATTTAAGGGCCAGGTGGAAGGATCAATCAGGTCTGCAGACTAAGAGCTCCTCCCTCCCACTTATAGAAGGGAACAGGCATCCTTGTCATCCGATCCTCCACCATGGCCTGTTAAGCACAGAAGAAGCCAACAAACCATCTGAGATGATCACCACCACACAGCCATTGAAGAAGGTCCAACAAGCTCATCTAGGTGGCATGGGTGTCTATGGTGATTCTTTCAAAGAGTCTTGGGCAATTAGGTAACTAGACAGCTACTAGGAATGACCCCCTTTCTTCTCCAGGGTATTGAGCAGAAGTGTTCAACCATAATCACAGGTTCCAACCTAGATATGTGGAGCCTTGAGGGAGGCTTTTTAAAGAAGCATATGCCACATGCATGTGGTCTTGAGAATTATAGTGAGGGATTTTTATTTGATATGACAGGCAATGGGTACTTGTACATGGGAGTCTAAGGTCCAATGTGTCCTCATCTGTCCCTCCACAGAGACCAACAGACATTATGCCCGGCATATTCTTCTGAGTGTTCATTCTCAGCTCTGACTACTGCATTCCACTCTTGACTGCCTCCTTCTTTCTTGGGCCATCCTTTGTTGCAGGTTTTATCTATAATTAATAGAGAAAATCTCTTACCCTTGTAAAGAGGCTTGGTTTACCTTTTATCAGAACCATAAGCTGCCAAAGTGTCTATAAAGTGTTGGGGAGAAGTCAGGGATTGGCATTTCTTATTTTTTTAAAGTTTATTTATTTTTTGGGGGGGAGGGGCAGAGAGAGAGAAGGAGAGAGAGAGAATCCCAAGCAGGCTTTGTGCTGTCAGTGCACAACCCGATGCGACGCTCAATCCCATCAACCGCGAGATCGTGACCTGACCCCATCAAGAGGCAGACGCTTAACTGACTGAGCCACCCAGTCATCCCAGAATTGGCATTTCTTACTGTGGTTAGCAGGGTACTGCAGTGGTCTGAGTTTTAAGGTATGGGGAAACATCTTTCAATTCCCTCAATGACTACCTGAGATGTGGATCTTTATTCAGGCTCCTGCTAGTATTGGGAAAAAATTAACATTTAAAAGGGAGGAATGGTGTGGCTAGATACCTCCCTACAGGGAAAATCCATTCCTTAAACAGCAGCCTGGACCATCTCTTAAAGAATATAAGTTAGGCTGCTTTTCTGTTTAAAACACCTTCCATGTGTTCCTTTTATGCTTAGATAAAACCCAATCTCCTTCCTATGACCCAGGAGGTTGTCTCATCAGACACAAGTCTTCCACAACTTTGGTTTATGCCATTCATAGCATTAGTTATCAAACTCCAGTCCTATGGCTTCATTTGCCTCAGGCTTGGTTAGCATTGGCTGCTCTTTATGCCTGAACTCCTCTGCCTGCAGGTGTTCCTGTGGCTGGCTCTTCACTGTGCTGTGCATCTCAGCATCTCAGACACCCTTCCCCATGCCAACTCCCCATGGTTCTATTTTAATTTCTTTACAGTTTTATCACTACCTGACTTTACTGTCTTCATTTATCTATTTACAACAATATAAGCTTCACAGGTGCAGGGACCTTATGTGCCTTGTCTATCGGTACATCCAGCACAGTGCTTGGCACATAGTAGGCACTCAATAATGTGATGAGGGAAGCAAGGTCTGGGAGAGAAGACCATGTGACAATGTGACAATGGACACAGAGGTTGGGGAGATGTACTTTGAAGATGGTGGAAGGAGCCATCAGTCAGCCAGGATTGTAGGTAGCTAAATAAAAGGCAAGCAAATGGATTCTCCCCTAGAGCCTGCAGAAGGAATCAGCTTGGCCTACACCTTGACTTTATCCCAATAACATTGATTTCAGAACTACAGCCTCCAAAACTACAAGAGGATAAAGATATGTTGTAAGCCACTAAGTTTGTGATAATTTGTTACAGTAGCAATGGGGAATTTTTTTTTTAACATTTTATTTATTTTTGAGACAGGGAGAGACAGAGCATGAACGGGGGAGGGTCAGAGAGAGAGGGAGACGCAGAATCTGAAACAGGCTCCAGGCTCTGAGCTGTCAGCACAGAGCCCGACGCGGGGCTCGAACTCAAGGACCGCGAGATCATGACCTGAGCCGAAGTTGGCCGCTTAACCGACTGAGCCACCCAGGCGCCCCAGCAATGGGGAATTAATACAGGCTATGAAAGAATAGAGTTGATGATTCTACCTGAAAAAAATGTATTTAAGAATGGCCTGGTTTCTTTCAGAGCCAGGCATGGTGTGATAGTGTTAATCGTCTCTGCAATATAGAAATATAAGCAGTGAAACCAACCTCATACCCTATAGCTCATGAAGAGAATAAGCAAACCAAATTCTGCAAGCCTTTATACCATGTGTCATGAAAAGATTAAGAATATGTATCCCGTGGAATAGACCTAAATGAGTGGCTCCCAATGTCATACATAACAATGACATTGGAGACACTGCTGTAGGTACAACACACACACACACACACACACACACACACACACACACACACACCCGGGTCCTGGCAGCGGATATCTGCCAGCGGATACCCAAGAAATGACTGGCCAGAAGGAGAAATGTGGATTTAAAACAGATGATTTACGGCCTTTCCTGAACAAAGATATCTTCTTATCATCTCCCCAAAATACATTATACAGCACACACTTTCTTTTGCATTTTTAATAAAGCAAAACTTGAAAATGAGCAGCAATCTCTTATTTCCCCTCTTAGAAAATCTACAGTGACCTGCTGGCTAATAATACAGGCGAAGTATCCCAGAAGAGGCTCGTGGTTCATTAAAATAATCAGCATATTCCAATATGCATTCGTCCCTGAAATAATAACAATTCACTTCCAATAAATTAATTACGGTTTTAATGAGTGAAATTTACATTTATATTTCTGTCTTAAGATCTTCATGGGAGGTGGCATCTTCACCCGAACAGTTCCACTGAAGCAAGGCCTTTTTCAGAGTAGACCAGCAGCTGTTGATGGATATGCTAACATTCTGGGCTTTCAGAAATAGGTAGGATGGCGTCAGGGGCCAGACGGCCTGGCTTGAAACCAAGTTCCGCCCCTTTTTCATTTTGAGACCACGGGCAAATACGGTAACCTCTCTGTCACTTGTAAAATGAGAACCTACTTCTAAGAGAAGGTTAACTGACTTAATACAACTAAAGTTGTCAGAAGAGTGTGATTGGCACATAAAAAACCATCGTTAACTGTAATCTACCAATAACAATCTAATAACTCTACTAATAACTAACTGTAATATACTAATAACAATCAGCTGACAAAGGTGAAGGGAGGCAGCAGAGAGGACAGATCCCTCGGCGGTCTTCATGTACACACACAGCTAGCAGCACTGAACAGCACTTATCAGTTCTGCCGGCTCCTTCACAGATCCACTTGGAATCCTACCTAGAGTAGATACTTTGAATAGATGCTATTTAACCTAGATTGGCCAGAATGCTCAGGGAACAGGGGGTGTTGTGGTTACTTGAATTGTCAGCACGATTGAGAGCAAAGCTTTTTAGTTTGAATCTGTTGGTCGAAAATCTTTACAAAATATACTGATCCTGGAGTGTATGGGTGGCTCAGTTGGTTAAATGACTGATTCTTGATTTCCGCTCAGTGCTGACAGTGCGGACCCTGCCTGGGATTCTCTCTCTGTCTCGCTGTCGCTCTCTCTCTCTGCCCCTTCCCCATTCATGCACATTCTCTCTCTCTCTCTCTCTCTCTCAAAATAAACAAACATTAGAAATAAAATAAAATATACTAATCCTTTAATTTGCTCTAAATGAATTCCCTAAGCAGAATTTTGTTTAGAAGACTGAGAAACAGGCATCATTTTAGGACTGTTGTTCTCAACTCCAATATTTATCCTATAATACTCAAGATACAAGAGTCACAATGGAGTTACCAAATATTACCTGTCCACTGACCTGAACTGCTCAAACTACATTTCCTGAGTGCCTACAAGTGCCTGGAACTGGGGAGTGTGTCTTATTTTCTCCTGATTCTCTCCTCTCCCTTTTTCCCCGTTAAGAGTAGAGTGTTCAAAAGAATTATAAAAGAATCCGGTTAGTTGAGTCCAGATTAATGAAGTTTTGGTATAATAACTAACCTGAAAAGGTTTAAAGAGTAAAGGAACTGTATGGAATATGGAACTTGCTTTTTCAGGCAGCCTGAGTCTGTCACTCTCATGGCCATATAGGGGGCAAAAGAGGAAAAATAGCTTTTTCCCATTCTATTTTGATTTCTTTCATTTTTTCAAAGCCGTAACAGAAGTTTAGTTTGCTCTACCTTTTTTGATTATGGTGCTATATTATCATATAGATAGACAGATAGACCTTATAAACAGTATGTAGCCCACATATCACATCAACAGAAATATTTGGGCAAAACTTCCCAGACTACTAAAATTATTATAGTTCATAGTGAAAATATTTAAATAAATGTTGTAATCTTCTGCAGAATAGGCCTTCGGTAATATAAACTTATGACCCAAAGTTATCTGCCTAACTAAACTGTTATTTTCCCAGAAAGTTTTGCCCTAAACTACATTTCAACTGTCTCCTTTGTCAGCTTTAGAGGAAAAAAAAAAAAACAAAAAAAACCACCCCACTGTCACAAAAAGTACCTTGATTGCTTGGAAAATCCCTTAGCTTTTAAATAAATTTTTTTCCTGAGTCTTAAATTCCTCTCTAGTTAGCAGCAAAAACATCATATATTATTGATGGGATTAAGAATTTAAAATTTCAAAAGTCTCTTCGATTTGCTGCACAGTTAACTTGTACTTTTATAATTGATTTTAATGATTTCACTGCAAGTGTCTAGGAATATTGGATGATAAAGAAGTTCTGTTCTACCATCCCGGCTATAACACTATTCTTTTCACGGCTGTCTTCTCTGCGGTCATATAGCATTTTTATATCCCATTACAGTATTTATCACAGTTGAACTTTATTATAATTAGTTGTGTATTGGTCTTTCTCCTCTCTCTTAATCATGAACTTGTTGAGGGCAGGGACTAGATTGTGTTTTACTCATTTTGCTGTTTCCCCTAAGTGCCTAGCTGCTCAATTAATGTTTGCTGAATTATTGAAGAGTTCAGGGCAAAAATAATTAAAAAGTCAAAAGTGAATCATAGCAGAAAAGTATCTACCCCAAATCCTCTAAGTGGAAACATTTCTTATAACTTCAATTTAACTTCAGGTTCAAAGGCATAATGGTGTAGCTCAAGGAAAAACATCCAGGGACATAAAATATATTAGTTCTCCAAATGATCAAAAATATTAAAATTCATCAAAATACAAATCTTTCTTACATGCTTTTAAAAGAGACTGAAATTGGGAGCTATTCAACTGGAGTGACCAACTAAAGGTGACCTTTCATACGAGAAATGTGAAAAATCAGTAAGAAGAAAATAATTAAAAAAGAAAGTGAATACAAGATGGCAAGGATTAGCAGTAGTTTATCCAAACACGTTCTGCCAGTTAGAAAGACACCTGCTTGTTAGATCTGCAAATGCACAGGAAGTACATGGGATGCAATAAAGGCCTCAAGTGAGGGCCCTCTAGAAGGCTGGCCGGTAGCCTACATCCTGTCTGAATGGCACCTGAGACTGTCAAACACAGACCACATTCAACACATTCCTGTACTTCACTGGAAGGTAAAGGGGGCTGGAATGGTCATCTAAGAAAGTGTCCAGCATGTGAGGATCAGGTTGGAAGATTATGAAGAAGAGGTGCAAAGAGATGCACTCAATCAATGGGGGAAGGAATAGGCCACCTTGTTCAAAAAGATGACATGCCCTGGCGCCCTCTCCTTTGCCCTCTCAGCTGTTCTCCCTGAAATTAGGGGTTCACTTGTTTCCTTAGCTGGAAAGCCTTGGTCCAAGAGAATGCATTTTATTTTTTAATAATTTGATAATGTTTATTCATTTTTGAGAGAGAGAGAGAGAGAGAGAGAGACAGACAGAAAATATGGATGGTGGAGGGGTAGAAAGACAGGGAGACACAGAATCTGAAGCAGGCTCCAGACTGTGAGCTGTCAGCACAGAGCCCAGGGCGGGCTTGAACCTACAAACTATGAGATCATGACCTGAACTAAAGTCAGACACTTAACTGACTGAGCTCCCCAGGAGCCCCAAGAATGCTTCCTTAGATGTTCATGTGGGGTTGGAGGTACAGTTTGGGGCTACTTATAAAAATCGCAAATTTCCTGATGATAAAGATGCCCTCTTCATCTCTTTAAAAAATTCATATCTCAGTCCTTAGAATCTATTATGCATCAAAGGTCCATAAAGGGGTATAGTTTACATGACAGTAACCTTATTAGCATGTTGCCTTAACTGTCTGAGCCAAGCAGCTGGATTCACTTAAGAAAATTAACAAATCTACATCTTTGTGTGCTGCTCATCTGCAGACCTGGGGCTTCAGCATTTCAGGGATCAAGTGCAGGAGAGGAGGTGATGCCTTCCCATGGGGTGTCCCACTCCCCACACCTTGCCATTTTTCATGTCTTCTTTGCAACACCTCCCTCTTCCTCTAAGTACCCAATTCTCTTCATGAATATCTTTTTAATAGTATACAAACTGATATTGTGCAATAATTCATTTATGTTTGGAAAATGCTACTTTTCCAATCAATCAAGGAATGGTTATTAAATGCTGGAGAGGGGGCTGAGAAGTGTAGTACTAGGCGTTATCAAACCTGTATGCAAATTACCTATGAAAGTAATTATCAATCTCCCAAAGACAGACAGACAGATACACACACACACACACACACACACACACACACACACAGAGCTATGTGCATGGTCACAGAATTACAGATATTCCCACAAACAGGAAAACTTCCAATCAGCTAAGTTCTCTTAATACTAGAAAGATGCCCTCGGATGCCACAAGGTAACAAAACAAAACTGAAGCACTTTGCAGCTAGTCCCTGCCTGAAATTGTCTTTAGATGGAAAAATTCCTATGTCATCCATTAAAGGCAATGTAAAAATAAATGTATAAATAGAATCATAAACATGTCTATGTAGTTTCATATGTTTCCAAATGCTCCAGAAAGCTGTAAAAACATACTACACGTTTTATTTTTATTTTGTGATATTTCGAGATTCTCCTCAATTTTCCCTTCTTAATTGGCACATTTTTAACAAAATGTGTTCCTCTCTCCCACTAAGAAGCAAAATCTCTAAGTATATCTTTGGTAACTTAAATTTCCATCTTGATTCACACTCCGTATTGGTTTATTATGTCATAATTTTTTTTTCTTTGAACTTGGGCAGAGGCAAGCGACACTAGTGTGAACCACGGTAATTGATATCTGCAGGAGGTTATTTCGGATTGATCAATGAGGGTTGCATGACTAGCTCCAGTAGAGTGTGTTTATTTCCTCGGAATATTTTTCATTTGATGATAATAAATTGGTCATTGATATTAAGCACCCATTTTTATCTTAAGTAATATACATATTTGAGGTAGGGAATATTTTAGCATAATGTCAGTTTTGTTGGCACAGAATTTTTGTTTGCTGGTGAAAAGAATTAGGCTTCCTCAGTGACTGCTAAAAACAGTAACTGTTAAAAACTAGAAGAATTACATCTAGTTTTTAATCTGCTGTGTAAAAAAAAGGAACATATTCAGTTTGGCTTTAATGATGTCAAAAGCAGCCAACTATATTACTGAAGCATCTTGTTAAAACTGGGATCTTGTTTTTCCAAACTGGAATATTTAATGGTTATTGCAGAATTTTTAAAAATACGTATTCATTTATGCGAGTGTTACAAAATGAAGCTCTGAAGTTTAAAAGTCCAAGCGGTAAATTATCCTCTTTTGACTTTCTTATTACATCCACTATAACCAGATTAAAAACATACGAATTACACTATATGTCTCCCTGATTCGGTGATTTTTTTTTTCTTAAACAAAGTTAATTCACTAAAATATCCTTTGATGCTCATTCAGCTAAAACCTCATACTTTTTTTTTGCAAAGACATATTATTTGATCTGAAAATATTTTTAAGTGCCTGGAATCTATGTGTTTTAGCACTTGAAACTTTCTCTGGCCATCATAGCTTCTATTAGAGACTGTGAAACATTTTAGGATTATTGAACAAATATCAATTATGTCTGTGTCCTTAGTGTCTATCTGAATTGGAAATGTGCCATCTTTTACATCTTCACTAATAGAATTTTTAATTAGCTGTTGATACTGTCAATAATAGAGTTCACTATTATTTAAAAAAATGATTTGTCCAAGCAACTCCTTATCTACACTTTTGTTCTTTACTTTTTAAATCTGGTGCTTATTATTATAATCAGTGTAATTAAAATTTGTTTGTTTTATTTTTAGAGAGAGAGAGTACAAGCAGGGGAGAGGGGCAGAGGGAGAGAGAGAAAGACAGAGAGAGAGAGAGAGAGAGAGAGAGAGAGAGAGAGAAAATATTAAGCAGGTTCCATGCTCAGTGTAGAACCTAATGCAGGACTTGATCCCACGACCCTGTGGTCATGACCTGAGCTGAAATCAAGAGTCAGACACTCAACTGACTGAGCCACACAGGTGCGCCTATAATCAGGGTAATTTTTAAACAGAGCACTATACTTTCAAAAGCAGGCAAGAATTTTAGGCAAGATATTTTAATACGTATTTACTAATTATTTTCCCACTGATTATTATGAGTTTATCAATTTTTAAAATTACGTAAGTAACTTATTATACACCTGATATTATTTTTTTTTAAATTTTTTTTTAACGTTTATTCATTTTAGAGACAGAGAGAGACAGAGCATGAATGGGGGAAGGTCAGAGAGAGAGGGAGACACAGGATCTGAAACAGGCTCCAGGCTCTGAGCTGTCAGCACAGAGCCCAATGCGGGGCTCGAACTCACGGACCACGAGATCATGCCCTGAGCCGAAGTCGGTCGCCCAACCGACTGAGCCATCCAGGCGCCCCGTAAACCTGATATTATTTTACACTTTTAAGTCAACTCACGATTTCACTAAATATCTTCTCTCTACTGAGATGTAGGAAATAAAACAAGGAGAAGTTGCAATCTATGCCTCATGAGAGTTAGGATCTAGACAAGGAAAAAAAACCCCACGAAATTGCAGGAGAGTATATAATAAGGAATTATCTTGTAAGATAAAGACACTAATTTAATGGCAATGTGGACTCCTAATTATGGACTAGGATTTTAGTAATACTGCCTCCCTGAGAGAGTAGCTCTGTGGCATCTGGTATATTACAAATGGCTGTTGTCATTTTTCATGAACCTCTATTTCCATTACAGTTTTTTATGCTTGCCCCTGAAATATAATCTGCACCGTGAATCCTGATTGAATCGGCTCCACACGCAGCACAGAAAAGATCCTCCTTTGATGGAGAATAAGCCAAGGACAGTGTCTCTCATCTACACACTCAAATTTGGTGTTTGAATGAATGAAAGGCAAATCTTTCATTTCCAAAGGCTGAAATGAATGGTACTTCAAAATATTTTCGACTGGTTGAATTGAAGCCACTGGAAGAGGATGGGGACAGAAGCCCAATTAAAAAAAAACCCCAAACTCTCTAGGTCCATAGCATTTTCATCTGTTTGTGGAATGGATGGATTTCATTCACTTTCCCTTACTCGCTTGTCTCTCAGGACCTGGTTCAGTGATGCGGAAACAGGTGTTGATAGTCCTGATGGGCTGGCCACTATGCCTCAGTGATCCATTTCCACTGTTCTACTGCCAGTTACAAATGACCTCATGCTCCTTGACGCCATTTCATAGCTCAGGGGAAAGTCTTATTTTTCTAACTATATAGCTTTGTTGGCCATTGATTTAGCCTATCCTGCCTGTTGGTTCCATTCTAGCAATTATTCACTTGAAAAATAAAATTAAAATCAGTACAGGTCATTCATTCATTCATCCATTATTCAACAATTGCTTATTGAGTGCCTACTCTGTGAAACATAATTTATTAGATGCCGGGAGAAATAGAAAAATGGTTATGACGTGGTCCTTGACTCAAGGAAATTACAAGCTAGTAAGGGAGAGAGGGCATGTTTGTAATCACAAACATCTACAATTCAATGCAGCAAAGGAACAACAATAAGAACAATGGGTGTCTACCATGTGCCAAGTACTGCTCTAGATGTTTTAAGTATTTCGTCATCTGTAAATTTCACAGGCGCTCTGAAACTAGACCTTATTTCCCCTTTTTAAAAAAAGTTTTCCAAATGAGAAAGCTGAGGTTCAAAAGGTTTGGCAAAATATGCACAGTCACACAGCTAGTACAGAAAAGAATCAGACTTTGAATCCACTGCTATTTGATATTAATACTCATTCTCTTTCAACTAAACACCGTCTCTGAGAAAAATGGCAGGTTCACCATTTATCGAATGTCTCTGTGCCTGGCACTACTCTGAATGCTTCGCTTCAGTGTCTTGTTGATTCTTCACAACACTATTATGATGCTACAATGGTTGTACAGCCATTTTGCAGTCAACAAAACTAAAGATTGGCAAATAAGTTACTTAACCCAGGTTATCTAGTGGAAAACTTTTCTTCCAACCCAGGTAGTTTGGGAAGGTGTAATGGAAGAAGTGAGGTTTCACTGACTTTCCATTGATTTGGACCAACTGAGGCAGGGGGGAGGGTAGACAAATAAGGACCAGGGAAACCATATTAGGAATGACACAGAGATGGGAAAGGGCTATGGTCATCTCAAAAAGAGTGAGCATTCTAGAGTGGTGGAGTATGTGGACCATCTGGACCAGGACTACAAAGTACGACTGGAAAGCTAGGCTATAGTCAGATATCAGCCAACGAGTTTGGACTGTATGTAGTAGGCAATAGAGGGCCATTGAAAATTCTGGAGAGAGGAATGATCAAAGCTATTATTATGAATCCACTTTCTCCATCCTGTCACATTTAACAATCTCTGCTTCAAGATACCAAGATTTCACAAAATATTATTTGTTTAAGTTCCTCCAAAAACATGAATGCTTACTGTTTCTATTCTAAACAGCCAATTGTTATTACTGTTATTAAAAAAAAAAAAATGTTCTTTTCAAGTGACCTCTTGGAAAAGCAAACTTTTGTGCCATAGCCGAAACCACTTCAACCTCTTTAATTCTCAATACTAAAATCAAACAAAGGGCACAAAGCAGAATGAGGCAGGAGTTTGAGCCTGGGAAAGGGGTCAGATTCCTTTGGACATCAATCCGAAGTCAATTCACATGCACTGTGAAGTCATTAAGTAATTAAATTACAGAGCAAGGGCAGGCAGGTGGGCGAGGGTGGACGGGGAAGCAACAGACACATTTGTTCTGCTTCCACTCTAGACTGGATGCTAAATATTAGCAGACAAGAGTTATGCCCCACCCCTCAATGCAATACATGTAACAGGAATGCAAATGTGAGGATTTTGCAAATTTAATGACTGCGGTTACAAGTGTTCTCTTGTCACAGGCCTTGTGGACTTGGAGGGGCCGGCAGCTACTCGAGCTATTTGTGCCCCTCCGCCCTGAATCTGTTTCCATGGCTGCCAAGCCCCGGCTGCAGCCAGCACTCTCTCGCTCCTGTGCAGCTATCTCATGCCAAGCGTACTAGGCTTGAGGAGCAACTTCCAACCAGTGATCAATAAGAAATGAGGAGAAGCTTCTTGAATGGAAGTATCTGGCCTGAGGCCCAGCTGGGCAAAGTCTGAATTCAAGTTGGCCTTCTTCATCATGGCAGTATCCAATTCAGCTACTTTCACAGATGGTGTGTCTGCGTGCTCTGGGCCCCCAAAGGTTACTGAATGGCTTATCTGGGGTCTCGAATCCTCAGAGCTGACCCTGAGCACCTACAGTGAACTGGGTACTTGCTTCATAAATATTGCTTTTTACAAAAGTCTGAGAGACAGAGTTCTCATTTAACAGATCAGAACACAGAGGCTTGAAGTAGTTAAGTAGCTTGAGAGCGTGTTCATTCAGTCAGGACTTTGACCCAGGTTGGCCCAGCCCTGGGTCTTCTAATCTTTCCACTTGGCCATATACCTCCCCTGGGCTATCACCTAGGCCAGTTGGTCTCCAACATGGCTATAAACAACAATCACTTGAGAAATGGTTTTAAAATACACATCCTCAGGCCCAACCACAGATATATCGAGTATCCATAGCAGATTTATATCTATACATCCATGTTATCTAATTATCTGTTTATCTAAAACAGGGTTTAATTATCTGTTTATCTAAAACAGGATTTCTCAACTTGGGCACAGCTGACATTTGGGGCTGAATAATTCTTTATTGTAGGGGACTGTCCTGTGTATTGTAGGATGGTAAGAAACATCCTTGTTTTCTACTTACCAGATTGCAGTGGCACCTCCCTGCTAGGGCACAACTAAAAATGACTTCAGATATTATCAAATGCCCCTGGGGGGAAAAAATCACTGCCAGTTGAAAACCTTTGTTATAAACAAACGAACAAACAAATCAAAGCAAACAATCTTCCCAGGAAATCTGGAATAGCACATATATATTAATGTTAATATATATTAATGTTTTTTATTTTTGAGAAAGAGAGAGAGCATGAGCAGAGGAGGGTCAGAGAGAGAAGGTCGGGGGGGGGGGGGGACACAGAATCCGAAGCAGGCTCCAGGCTCTGAGTTGTCAGCACAGAGCCCGATGCAGGGCTCAAACTCATGATCTGTGAGATCATGACCTGAACCGAAGTCAGATGCTTAACCGACTGAGCCACCCAGATGCCCTGGAAAAGCACTTTTAAAGTTTGGTGTTTGCAAACCACAGGCCGAGTTTAGGATATCTACCTAAAGAATGTGAGGGGGGAGGGGGAAGCAGATTTTGGAAGATAATAGGTTGAGTATCTTTTCTACTTGCACAATTTACCAGCCTACGTGAACAATGACTAGTCCTGGGCTCCAGAGCGGATGTATTGTCATGGATGCTTTCCAAAGCAGGATACAACATAGCATATGTCCAAATACGAAATAAAGACAGACGAGATACCTTAGAAATTATGGAAAATGCTATTTGATTTATGAGTTTAATTTGTTCATGTTTTTCAGAGCACTTTTAGAGAATTAACTTTACTTGTATACTGTCCAGCACCAGACTGGTCCACAGTAAATATTCTGGATTCACTTAACTTTTATTTATTCATTCATTTTTTTTCTTTGAAAAACAAAACAAAACAAAACAAAACTGAGCAGTTGAAAAGGATTTTATTCAGACAACATGCATAAAACCGAGGTCTTCAAGTATTATTACTTTCATTTCATTTCATGATGATAAGAAGAGGGACTTTAGGAATACATCCTCAAAGTGGGTAATGCAAAGCCCCCATGAAAACAACTAATATAATGGAAACTTAACCCTCATTCCTAAGTTCTAGCCACCCAGTGGCCTTCCACCCAGTCACAGTCAACAAACCTTTTGCGGGAAATGTTTTCCCCCCCGCGACTCCTGGGTGGCTTAGTCGGTTGAGTACCCACTCTTGATTTCTGCTCACGCTATGATCCCAGGCTCATGGAATCTATGATCCCAGGGTCATGGAATTGAGCCCTGCCTCAGACTCTGCACTGGGGGTGGGAGCCTGCTTGAGATTCTCCCTCTCTCTCTCTCTCTCTCTGCACCCCCTCTCCCTCACCCTCAAAAATAAAAGAAAAAAAAAAGCTCTCTCTCCTCAAGTTCCACCTCCACTCTACACAACCTCCACGGAAACACATACATCTGTATCTCTGATTGGCATAAATCCAGTGAAGTATCAAAGTTTGTTTATTATGTTGAATATGCTTTTATGTGTATACTAAAGCCAAATATCCAGATCAACAGAATTTAGAGCTTCTTCCCAAGTGTTTATCAGATTAGGCATTCTAAACATTTCTATGAGATCACTGTGGGTAGTTTAGTATAATTCCTTGTCTGAATGTATTTCAACAGCACCACAATTGAATGCAATAATATAATATGTCACTTCAGGGTGTTTGAATATAGGAGTATCCTTTTAAAACACTTTTTAAAAGAGCTGGTGTACTTTAATCTTAGAAGTTTGTCTAAATGACTATTGGAAAGGATGCCAGTCAAGTGATTCATTTTACGTATTAATCCGGCTCAGCTGACAAGTAGTTGCTAATACAGCACTTCTAACATTGATTGTAATTCCATAAAAGGATTTTGGCTCATAAAAAATGCTGGCATGGCATCAGGATGTAGGTGTTCCTATCTCGTCTATTGGAATATAGTAATGGGCCAAATTTTGCTGGTGACCACAAGCATTCTGAGAAGACAAATGTTACAAAGAGCAAATAAATGTACGGAGATTAAAGACACCTGCCTTTCCCCTGTGTCTCGCTCACTCTTTTGCCCCTCAAAGTAAAAGGTAAATCTTGGAAGATGAACTCTGAATGAGGTGTGGTAGGGGTGTCTTCCCTCTCTCTGCCCCATCTCCTCTGCTTTTAACTCTTATTCTAGGAAAAAAGGCAATTCTTACCCTAACACAAGCATCCATAGTAATTACTGGGATATGGCAAATATCTTTTCATTCACCATGATGGCTAGTGCTATGAAAAACAAAAATCTGACAGCTTCTTTCTGTCAGCCTAAAATGAAACCATGACCTTGTCCTAGGAAACACCATCTAGTCATATTTTTCTTAACTTCCATGCAGTGATGATCTAATAAGAATCTAAAAGTAATTAACTGGATCTCTTTTAGCCAACCAAAGCCTTATTCAAATACACATTTTTATCAGGATTCTAAGGGAGCCATAAATTGGGGCATTTTGAAAAACTGGGATCTAATCCAGTCCATGATCTGACGAGGGTTCAGTGGTAATAATAAATTGGGACTATTAAGACCGGGAACCATTCCAACATTTTATTTTGCCCACACCACAGGACCTAGCAAATTCTACTGCAAAAGACAGGGATATTCAGTGAGGAGTGAAACCATGCTGAATTAATCATTTGTATGTAATCATGCCAAAACATGGGTGTTTTCAACAGTTTAAATAGTGCCAAAGTTTAAGTTCAGTAAATAATTAATTATAGAGAGTCTCTTGGCAAATTAAAGAAAACAACCCTCTGATTCTTTAACAGAATACGCACTCTTTTTAGGATACAATAATGACACAATCTTATCAATCCTATTTGTCGCTCTATGTATTTCGGAGTGCTATATTTATGCAGGCTACAGCTAAAATATTATTTCAGAATATACGTTCCTTGTCCTTCTTAGAATACAGTAAGCATCCTCACTTTTCAGTATGAACAAATATTGGATAAACTCTAGCCTTATTCTGGTTTTCATTTCAATTTCCAGTAACATAAAAATCTCCCCTAATTAAATAAAATGCTGAGAGGTTGGGAATAGATTTTCACCCACTTGTATTCCGAAACTATAAATGGTTTCTGAATGTTTTTATTTCTCTAAGATGAATTTCGTTTATGTGGGGAACTTGCAGCTGCATAATTAAATCTTGGTTTGCCAAATATCAAAAACACATGTATTGATTTAAACTAAGGGAATAGGCCACAAGCAGTTCAGTTGATAAGGCAAAAGAGAAGCCTCTGGAGCTCTTGGAAGGCTTCCTAAAGGAAAGAAAACTAAGAGCCCTGAATTCAGCCGCTGAAACTGATCAGCTTTCCTAAATCTTAGCTTCACTCTCACTTAGGCATTCCGTTCAGGCCGGTTGTTGAAAACAAGGGCCATATGTTTTCATGCTTCTCAACCCTGAAGCTGGGGGAGCTGCCTCTTTGCCCCTCATCTCCTCATTTATCCCGCTAAGATTCTAATAAGATCTGCAAAAACAATGTTTCATTAACACAGTAAATGAGCTCCCTTGCAAAGGAAACCCTGACATGGTATAAGAGTAAGAGAAGATCTTAGAGCACAAACCCATATGTTGTTAAACTGTGCCCCCCTTCAGGAAGAGATTTCATTTAGTGAAATTTCATTTCAGGGTCAGTAATATGGGACTATAATTGAAGACAGCCTTTGGGTGTCAATGGACGCTTTCCCCCCAGTACGATAATCCTAAATAAATGAGGGTGACATATTTTTCCTTAACCAAACTCCACCTGACTTTTGAGAAGGTATTAACAATACAAGTGCAACACGCATGTAGTTAGGTACTTTGTAGGTCCACGAGCCTGGTTCATTTCACACTTTGGAGAAGGTTACAGACATAAGTTAACGTCTTAGAATTAAACATCAAAAATACATTTACTGGTTTGTGAAGACAATCTCTTGCTTTCGGCTCACCATATAATCAGAATGTTTGGAAAATGTTAATTTAATTTAGCTTGATTAAAAAATTCTAGGGGAAATAATCATTGGATATAATATTGGATTCATCCTTCCAGCAACGGATACCGGTATTTTGAACTTACGTTTTATTATGGCCAATCTCACCGAAGCATGAACAAAATGATGAGTTTATGTAAAACAGGGCTTCACTGCAATGGACTGTTTGACTTGTATCAGGAGAGGACCTGTTCTTAGCTCAGGAAGTCAGATACGAGACTAAGAAAATCCTCACACACAACTTTGAGCAAGAAATTTGGGCTTATCCGCTCAGGTAAGAATAGTGCAAACACTGCCTTGAACCAATGCTATGGCAAGCTCAAGAAAGGCTGCTCTAGGAAATTCAAAGTAAATGTTTCTATACTTGGATATATTTATGTATTTATTTCTCAGACCCTATGATCTGGGAAAATCCATAGAAATCACCTAAGGGCAAATGCAGCATTAATGATACATGATATGATTTCAGACACTATGTGGCTTAATGTAGATATGTTAACTTATGTAGTTTTGCATCTATATATTTTACCTACTTGAATATATGAATATAAAGAGGATAATGAAGGTACTATATCAATGACTGAAGTTTATAAAACTCTGATATAGTCCAATACTTGCCTGATGCACTAATCTTTTCTCATCGTAATCATCAGCTTATTCGACATTTTCAGTGTCAACAAACTTACTGTCTCATGTGACACTCGAATTGTTAGGATGTTTTCCCTTCCATTAAGCTCAAGACTACCTCTCTTGAAATGATGATTATCCATTAGTATCCTCAAGAAAATAAATGAATGGGTGAATAAGCAGAGAGAAAGAGAGGATAGAATGGATGCTATAAAATACATTTAATTCCTCTTTTATGTGAAAGTTCTTTGATCCTGTGAAATCAACTAAGTCTTATCTCTGCAGGCTATGTATTCCCCAGTCCTTCAACATTTTTCAAAAGATATGATTTAGTTGCTGTTATTCTGTGTGTGAGAGAGGCAATGGGATATTCCAAGTGTGATCTGAGTAGTGTAGAACAAGAATTATTGTTTCTTCCTTCATTTTGCACATGAACTTCCAGTAATGCAGCCTAGGACTGGATTAAGTTTTTGGCAGGCATATCCTCATGTTGACTCATGCTAAACTTGCCCTCAACTAAAACCATCAGGCAATTTCTTTCATATATTTGGTATTAAGTCAAACCTTCCACATGTGTTTGTACAGTTTGTTTTGGGGCCTAAAATCGAGACTTTACACTTACTCCTATTAAGTTTTTTTTTTTATGTTTGATTCAGTCCATTGTTCCAGACGATTGTGTCCTCAATATACATTATCAACCCCTGCAGCTTCTTGGCATTCACAATCTGATCACCAGCATTGATGCCAATGCTCAGCGGGCCAGAGTTAAAAAATAAATTTTGAAGAAAAACTTTGTCTTGCAAGTTTATATTGATGGAAATACTCATTAGCAATCTTTGGGTACAATTCCTCAAATAGCTACTAATCCTTCTAGGGTTATGTCACGCGGTATACATTTCTCTGTGTTAGCCACAGGAAAACATGAGACAAGGAAATTCTAATGTCCAGGAGAGTGCCCTTACTTGTAAAGTCCAGAGGTTAACACAGGGTTTTCAGCCTACACATGATTGACAGTTTGAGTCAGATAACTTATTGTTAGGGAGCAGGGCTGCCTTGAGCATTGTAGAACGTCTGGCTGCATTCCCGGTCTCTACCCAGCACCTGGCTGTAGCAACCCCCTTATCATGCCCCTCCCTCCCTAGAAGCTGTAACAATCAAAAATGTCTCCATATACAGCCAAATGTTTCACTGGGAGTAACAGTGTCCCTCCTTAACTGAGAACCACTGTTCTGGATTCTGCATTCCTCCAGTGTAATCTTATAATTGGAGTCCACCTGTTATGGCTTTTTTTTTTAACCTTTTCATAGCTATAATTATGAATAGGCTATTCATATATAGCACCAAAACAATTCCTTATCAGGAATTAAATATGTGGATATGTTGAAATGAGATATGGAAATCATAAGAAAAATAATGAGGAGAGTGAAGAGGGATAATATAATCCTAAAATTTAGAGTTGACATTAAATTAATCATTGGGTAAAATAGTTACAAGGAAATTGAACAGGAATTATATCATTTAAGAGGTCATCTATAAGGACTTTTGTACCTGCATGCTCATCAAAGTATGATTTGGAAGAGAGAAAAATGGAAACAGACTAAATGTTTGACAATAGAAGATAAATAAGTTATGGTATATTGCTCTCACAGACTATTGGAGAGTCATCAAAATGGCATATTTTCAACACATTAATGACATGGGGAAATGCTCACAATATAATGCTGTGGAAAAAGTGGGATATTATATATGCAGCATAGATATCAAGTTTAAAAGAAAATACATACATAGGAAAAAAGATCACAAAATATTAAGTGGTTGTAGAATTAGGCATGATCATATTAGTTTTCTTAATGCTTTTTTTATGACTCCAAAATTTTCTTCATGAAATTTTTGTAAGTTTTGTGTGCGTGGGTGGTACTGGGGGTAAGCAATCCATATTCTCTTGGGTGAGTGAGCACTGGCGAGTGTTTCTCTTTTGTTGCCAAAAAAATATGCCAGTAAGGTAGAATGCTTCAAAGAGGACCCATAAGAAAAGATGACAATACTTTTAGACTGGCTTATTCAGTCCTCTTGGGGAAAAAAAAAAAACCAAACAACCTCTGCACATCCTTTCTCATAGGATAAGGATAGTTTAATGTTCCAACCAAATCCTGTCCCTTCAAGTTAGTGGTTCTCAGACTTTAGAATGCTGAAGAATCACATTGGGTTTACCTATCAAATACAGATGCCTGAGCTCTAACTCCAAAGATTCTGGTTCTGTAAATCTGGTATGGGACTCAAACATCTTTAACACGCTCCCCACGTGATTCATTTTCATCAAGTGGTCTACGAACTACACTTTGAGAAAACACAGCTAGAAGAAGTCATATGGTTTGATTTGGATGAATATTTTTAAATTTATGCTCCACTTTGGACAATTTCTTCCTGGTTATACACTAAATAGAGTTGGTATAAACCCTCAGGGGTATGCTGATTAACTGGCTCTTTGAGAAAACAAACCCAACTTATTGCATTTGCCAATTTCTGTGGTGTAAATACTCCCACCATGAACAATTTCAAACTACTAATGGCTTAATGACGAGCTCACAAAATTCCTGAAAGTTTAAAAATTGTCTCTCACAAGCTGATACAAGCTGGCTCCAGCACTGCACAATATATATTTTATTTAAGTGCTTTAAATCCTTCGAAGAAGGGATATGTTAATGAAAAGCTATTGTATCTATGACAGCTAGGATGAAACAAATAAGCAATAGGGCAGCTCGAATCATCTTAAGGTAACAAATTGCAAAGGCATTAGAAAAAAAGACAACTTTGTGAACTTTCATACACTGTTTCTTATTTTATTCTATTTTTTTTTCCAATGGCCATGTCACAAAGAGTAATACACTCACTGAGTTCTTTAAGGGTTGTGAATTGGTTTCTTATGGATGATGGAGAGCCAAGAAATGGGACTCAAAGTTTGGGAGCAATGCCAAATGTTCAGCCACCACCACCCCCCTCTGTGGCCCTCAGCTCCTGCGCAGTTGAAATGCCCTCGGTCATTAATTCTACAGCACCCAACCATAAAAGCAACTCCTCCAACTTCTTCCCCTCACACAAGATTGAGACAATGTTGTCTCTAGGAAACCCATATCAGATGTGTTTTATGTGTTCATGTGTGGGAATTGGCCTAAGTGGAGGCTAATAGTAGAGTTCTTTCAATGTTTTGACCAAACATATTTTAAGAAAATTGGACCTGAAGCCTATATAGGCAGCTGAGGTGAATTTACAGCCCTGCTTTTAAGAACAAAACTCCCTCAGGCACCTGCTTCCTAAAGGCAAAACCAGAAAGGAAATGAACTCTTGCTTAAAGACAACCCACCTAATTTTATGGGTTATCAATTTTCTAGCTGGCACACATTTCCCTTGCTACTAAGAGTAAACCCTCCCAACCCCGAGCAAGTATCGAGCTACAAAAAAATGTGAAGTCTGAATTCTAGCAAACAGCTCTGTTTCCTGAAGATGAGGCAAGGATATGGTGTCTCAGTAAGTGAAGTCAGGGGAGCAGCAAAGATCTATGATGTGGACGCACCACATCGATGTCTTTGCCAATATACACATTAAAATCTTAGCCTGCATTACATTTTATGTTACAGGATTACTGAATCTTGGACTATGATGGAGAATTCATCATTCCAGTTTTGGGGGTAGCTCTGTCAGGTGAATAGTCAGCAACAATATAAAGCACTTGATTTCCTTTTACCTGCATGCTGACCCTGGAAGTCAGCTTATCAACCACTTTCACATGAGAAAGGACCAAATAGAGCTTCTTTCCTCGCTATTGATAAAGTTAGCTTTTATCAATGGGAATAGACTACAAGACAGAAGTCAAAGGTTAACAGTAGGTATTCAGCCTGCTCTGTGCTAGAAAGGACGATGTATAAGTATGATTTTCTTAGTACACGTTACTAGAGTATTAAAATAAGTACAAGAACGGACTCTAAAAACTACAAGGACTACTGTTACTAGTAAGCGAGTGACAAGCTGGACAAATCTGACTTCATGCATGATGAAGTCAGAATCAAGTGCTTAAAATGATATGCTAGTGTTGTCATAATCTCCGTCTTTCTCCAAGATCCATTTAGTTGTGCAGGTGAAGAATTTTCAGGAGAAACATGAATATTCAATTACATGTTTCAAAATCAGACATTTACACATCAACATGGGGTAAGTGTAGAGTTAACCTCAAAGATAAGTGAAGGGCCTCTTGTCCAAATGGAACATTAAGCTCCTCAAACAGGAGAATTCAGTCCTTGCAAACTGTCATTATTTCAGTAAACGAAACCGGCCCTTTAACAGATGGGCAACATACTTTGCAACTTGCTGATAGCCTAATAAAAGACACTGGCTTTTTAAAAATGAAGGACATGCGCTTCTCAAATTACACCACCCAAATGGATTTAGCAGAATAAAATTAAGAAGGCATACAACAGCTTGACAAAAATTAGGAACAGACTATGGAAATTTGATAGCTCTAAACATCAACATCAAAATGACCTTTTTATTAGAAAAAAAAACCCTCATTGTTTAAACCATAGGAAAAATATACATTGATATAGTCAAAACTTGGGTAGGATATCTTGGAATTGTAAGTACTGATATAATAAAAACATAAAGTTAATTTCTTCTCCAAATATACTAAAAATTCCCCAGAAAGGCAGGTTCCTTTTACATCAGGTACCTTTGCTTTTGTATTCAACTCGATGCTTCTTGAAATAAAATGTCTCCAGTTGACTGATGCAATAATCAAATTAAACACAGGCCATGGACCCAAACAAAATAAGGGGCTCAGCATTTCTGCTCACCTTTCTCGTTCTTCTTTCATTTTTTCCAGCTCCTCTTCCCTCAGGCTGCCATGCTTCCGAGTGCCCTTCTGCTCAGCCTTGCCTCCCTTATCATCTTTCTTCTTTCCAAATCTAGAAACACATGAAGCAGAAGATGTTAACACTAACCATGTTCTTTTGGTGGTAAATTTAAAATATTTATGAGATGAATTCATCAAACTGTAATTCTTTATTCTAAGTAGCACAAGATCATTTTGCATAAAATGGAAGTAAAATAAGATCCTGAAAGCGGAAAAGTAATAGTCACTAAATCCCTCTCCTTTCCTTCTCGTCCCTCCTTCCTTCCATCTTTCCACCGAGATATTGATTGTGCAGCATGCATAGAGTCATGCGGTTAAAGACTAAAAATCTCAAACTATGAATTCACTAGAAATTTTAGAACTGAAAGGTTATCATTAATATATAACTCAAAACTGACCGAACTCCTAACCAGGCCTTCAGAGCCCCAAGTGGCCTTGACATTTAAAGTTGAAACTCCTGGGAAGAGATAATGATGGTGCTTCAAGGGACTTTGCCAAACACCTAGTTTACTGCTGTCATTTTGCAAATGAGCCCTTGGGCCTTGGCCACCCAATAAATTCGGGGAAGGCCCGGGATTAGAACTTGGGCTGTCTCCTTTACTGCACTGTCTCCTTTACGCTACATTCACTCTGTGGATGTAGCCCCAGTCTTCCTAAATCAGCCCAGTGTTAGTGTGCTCTCAGTCCCCTTGATGCCTGGCATATTTGTAGCTAATTTTGGCACAGTGGCAAGTATGATACCTTATTTCTTTTCCTCCAGCTTCATTGAGACATGATTGACGCATAACATTGTGTAAGTTTAATGTGTACAACTGCTGATTTGATATATTTCTAAGCTGCAAAATGATCGCCACCACAGTACTGGCTACCACTTTCATCCCATCACACAGTTACAGTTTCCTTTTTGTTGTGAGAGTATTTAAGATCTACTCTCTTGGTAACATTAGATCGTTAGTATTAGCTGTGATCACCATGCTGTCCATTAGATCCCAAACTTGCTAATCTTATAACGGAAAGTTTCACCTTTTGACCAGTGTCTCCCAAGTTTCCCCTCTCCCCAACCTCTGGTAACTACCACCCTGTTCTGTTTCTCTGAGTTTTCTTTTTTGCAGATCCATAGTGTACGTGTGTGTGTGTGTGTGTGTGTGTGTGTGTGTGTAGGTGTGTGTGTGTGTGTATATATATATATACATATATATATATATACACACGTATATGTATATATATATATATACATATATATACGTATATATATGTGTGTGTGTATATATATATACACACACATATACATATACATATATGTGCACATGTATGCATATATACACACACATATACACTGCATCTTCTTAATCCATTCACCTGTTGCTGGACAATTCAGATGTTTCCACATCTTGGCTATTCTAAGTAATGCTGCAATGAACGTGGGAGTAGAGATATTTCTGTGGGATCCTGAAGTCAATTCCTTTGGATGCATACCCAGAAGTCGAATTGCTGGATCATAAGGTAGTTCCATTTTTTAAAAGCTTTTATTTAAATTCCAGTTAGTTAACATACAGTGTGGTATTAGTTTCAGATGCACAATATAGTGATTCAACAATTCCATACAACATCCAGTGCTCATCACAGCAAATGCACTCCTTCGTCCCCATCACCTATTTCACCCACCACCTTCATCCACCTCCCCTCTGGTGACCATCAGTTTCTTCTGGTGACCATCAGTTTCTTCTCTATAGTTAAGGTCTGTTTCTTGGTTGGCCTTTCTCTCTTTTTTTTGGTCTTTGTTTGTTTTGTTTCTTAAATTCCACATGAGTGAAATCACATGGTATTTGTTTTTCTCTGACTTATTTCACTTAGCATAATACTCTCTAGCTCCATCCATGTCATTGCAAATGGCAAGATTTCATTCTTTTTTATGGCTGTGTGTGTACATGTGTGTGTGTATGTATGTATATATATATACCACATCTTCTTTATTCATTCATTTGTCGACAGTCACTTGGGCTATTTCCATAATTTAGCTATTGTAGATAATACTACTATAAACAGCAGGGTACATGTATCCCTTTGAATTAGTATTTTTGTGTTCTTTGGGTAAACACCTACTAGTGAAATTGCTGGATTGTAGTGTAGCTCTATTTTTAACTTTCTGAGGAACATCCACACTGTTTTCTACAGTGGCTGCACCAGTTTGCATTCCCACTGATGGTGCACAAGTGTTCCTTTTCCTCCACATCCTTGCCAATACCTGTTGTTTCTTGTGTTGTTGATTTTAGCCATTCTGACTGGGGTGAGGTGACAGCTCATTGTGGTTTTGGTTTGCATTTCCCTGATGTTGAGCATCTTTTCATGTGTGTGTAGTTCCATTTTTCAATTTTTTAAGGAACCTCCATGCTGTTTTCCATATTGGCTGCACCAGTTTGCATTTGGACCAACAATGCACTAGGGTTTCCTGCAATTATGATACTTTAAAAGAGCATTGTGCTTCCTTACCACTTTTACTAAAATAAAACTGCACATTTGAAATAATAATAATAATAAAGCTATGGTTATTACTAGGACACATTCTTAAATAATAGGCATTTTCCCAAGCAGATTTTCTTTAGAAGCAATCTCCTTTGGTTTTGGTAATGACGTACTTGTGAAAAAAAGGAAAATAATTTGATATTCTGCTAATAACCAGGAAAAAAAGTCACTCAAGTATGTATATTCTTCAGTGAAGTAAAAGATTCTTGTTAAACTATGGAAATCCTATTTATTCTTTGTTTCTTATTAAATAGTTGCAAATTTTTCTTATGTGTGTGTAAATGTGTGTATATCTTTAGCTTGCTCACCCCATCTATGTATCTATGTAGCCATCCAACTATCTATGAAACCTGGGGATTCTACACATGTTCAGGCTGACTGCCCATCCCACCCTCTGTCCCCATCCCCCAACCTCCCAACACACACAGTGAGTCAGAATCTCATCACATGAAGGCCCCACTCGTAAACTTGAAACTCCTGTCTTTTTCAGAATTTCATAAAAATGGGTAAACATCTATTCTCTTAGGATTGTGCTTCAATCCAAATCATAGGTTGTTGGTCAAGTGGCAGCACTGAGTGGAAGACCTCCTTGCTAATCTCTGTATTTCTGTTGTTATCAGAGTTCAAAGCACCCTGTTTTCCCCAGAAGCCTCTTCAAGTCTTGACTCTTCTGTGAAAATGTCAATTTAGGGGTGCCTGGGTGGCTCAGTTGGTTAAGCATCCAACTTTGGCTCAGGTCATGATCTCATGGTTTGTGAGTTCGAGCCCCACATTGGGCATTGGAGCCCCACATCGGGCGTTCGAGCCCCACATCGGGCTCTCTGCTGTAAGTGCAGAGCCCGCTTTGGATCTTCTGTCCCCCTCTCTCTGCCCCTACCCTGCTGTTCTCCCTGTCCCTCTCAAAACAAATAAATAAACTTAAAACAATTTTTCAATTTACAGTTTCAATTAGCAAATTCTTGCTCATGAACCTTCTCTCTCTCCACTGCCATTTACCATCTGCCTTTGCTCCTACTGCTATTCTTTTGTTGTATTCAGTCTTGTTTTGGGATTTGGGTCGATCAACTATGAACTTTCACTCCATCAGCCCCAGTCTTTTTTTTCCTGGTCCTCCTTCTTATTCCTAACGTATTTTCTTCTTTCCCACTGAAGAAATGACCTAATATCATTTATAGACTAGGGAAGAGAAAAAGAAATACAGACAAAATAAAAGATCACTAACTTCCGAGTATAAGGGAGATTTGTTGACATATTCAAGATCTCTCTTTAACCTACAAAGCAGGCGCTATATAAATAACGTGCATTTTCATGAGTACGTTCTTTAGCTTTTCATGCCCATGAAGAAGAGTCTCAGGGACCAACATTATGACTCTAAATTCCTTTATGTGAGAATACCTTTGTACATCACTTAGAGAAATAATTTTCCCTCAAAATGTCATCAAATATAGTAAAATTGGGCCAAAAAAACCAAAATTGTGGGGAGCTAGGATAGAATAGTGCTCCAGGAAGTTGATGAGAGCAAAAATGTTGCCAAAAACTCAAGATATTAGGCATGCTTTTCTTCTATGTTCCAAATATTTGAAGGTTTGGATTTTCTGAGATGAAAGAAGTCTTGTTTTTGAAGGGCAAAACTAACCTATACCCTAGTCTACCTTGATCTTTATTACCACAACCAGTGAATTGTTTTTTCTTCCTGTTCCTAAAATATTTCACTTGTACTGAAGTTCAAAAACAGCGTACTTTGTTTTCACCATAGTGGGCTACGTCTGAGAAAGGTTAGTTGTAAGTAAATTCTGCAAAGCGTTTTCTTCTTAGCAAGAACCATCAATAACAGTCAAATCAACCAATTCCACAAATAATATAAATGTTTTGATTTAAACCTCATGATCATTTATTAAAATTCCCAAGAAGAAGAGCAGAAATAGCTGTGAAATTTATTTCATTAGACAGAGAAAACAGTCATAAATTACCTTATTTTGTAAAGTTTGGGTAGGTTCAAGAACAGAATTATAAAACAGTAATCTTCAAAAGGACTCCCACATTGTTAAGAAGAGGAAATTGAGACCCAGAGAAGTTAATTGCTTTTATTTATTAGCACACTGAATTCTTCTTTCCAATTTTGCAATCAGACAACTTAATTATCAGTGGTAGTGGTGGTGGGTGGGTTGGGAGGGGGGAGGTTGGAAGAAAAGCATCAATTTGGTGAATCGTGTAAGCCTTGTTCTCTCCATGTCAGCCTATTTGGGGGTTACTTTCAAGCCTTTCTTACATTCATGGACATACAGAAAGAGGAGTTGGGGAGGGTCAAATACATTGATTCATTTCACTATTAGTTATTTTTGTGAGAAAAGTCACAAGAGCTCTAAATGGCTAAAATTACTGCTTTGCATTCTAGGGTTTCAAATATCCCCTGCATTCCAGGCCTCCCATTATCTATTACCTAAGAAATTTGAGAGTTGGCCATTTTGGGCTAGGTGCCTTAAGGAAATTGCTTATAGGTCAACTTTGCTTTATATAAAAGATATTTTCCTAAAGAATTCAGTACAAACATATGGTTTGCATCAATAAAATCTTACTTTCTGTGTACCTGGGAAGCCTGTTTAAAGACTCTTATGATGGATCTTTTTGTAAAGTGGAAAAATCACCTTTCAACATACCCTTTATGTAAATTTAGACTTTCATGAATTATAAGTTTGCTTAAAACACCTGTCCCTGTTCATTTCTATAAAGAGGTTATTTGAAACAGCTTTATGGAAAACTGGCTTTCTTTCTGTGTTCTTTTTTTCTTTCATTCATGCATTTGTTTAAGAAATATTTATTAGATATATACTCTCTGTCAGTCATTGTCGTAAACGCTTAGTATAGGCTGATGTTGAATTGGGATACAAACCCAGACACTATCCCTATGGAATTTACATTCTAACGGAGGAGCTGGACATCAAACAAGTACAAATATGCAATTGTAAGTTGCAAAAAACAAAACAAAACAAAACAAAACAAAAGCTATGTGCTATGAAGAGTGTTAGGAGAGATAATAATAGGAGACTGGTTGGGGAAGTCTTCAGTGGGGAAATGACATTTACACGAAGGCTGTATGGGTGAGAGCTTCCAAACAAGCAAAGATTGGAGATAAGCCTTATGGGTGGAAGACACGGCACACACAAAGGGAGTGAGGTGGGGAAGGTCTGGTGCATTCTAAGTGGTGAAAGAAGGGCAGAATAGCTTAAGCAAGGGGAGCAGAGGGGGATCCTAGCACAGGATTCAGATGGCAAGCAGGGCAAGGACCACAGAGTGCAGGTGTGAGAGGCTTGGAGTTTAGTCTCAGAGTGGCATCAGGTCATGTCTTGGTAATTCAAGGGACAAAGAGAAACTGGATGAAGAGACTGGTAAATTTAAAGAGTTGGTAGAGGAGTAACCAAGTTGGTAGAGGGGTCACCAAGTCACTTTAAGCAGAAGTGATACTATGTGATGCACATTTTCAGACATCATCCTGGTTGCTGAAGTAAAAAGCATCAAGTAAAGCAGTAAAGCCAACTGGTGACTGCTACAACTGCTTCAGGACTGTGGGTAAAAGACAGTGGTGGTCTGGACTGGAGAAGGTGCTGCTGAGAAGACAAGACAATGATGTGAAAGTGGTGGGTCAAGGGAGAAGGACCAAAAATTCACCTTAAAAAAATTTATTTTGAGAAAGAGAGAGAGAGGATCTGGGGAGGGGCAGAGAGAGGGAGGGAGAGAGAGAATCCGAAGCAGCCTCCACACTGTCAGCACAGAGCCTGATGTGTGGCTTGATCTTATGAACCATGAGATCATGATCTGAGCCAAAATCAAGAGTCAGATGCTTAAGTGACTGAGCCACCCAGGCGCCCCCAAAATGTTCACTTTTAAACATGGTTATTTCAGTATGCTTTTGGGTCCTCCAAATGAATGGGCTAGGGACTAAGGCAAAGTTATGAGGAACTGTAATACTTAAAGTCTGGAGGGAGGGGTAGGGAGGCATTGTACACAGGGGACAGAAAAAGAACAGCCAGAGAGATGAAGAAATTCAGGAGAGTATGGCTCAAGAGACCCGAGGGAAGAGCGCTGTAAAGAGGCCATGGTCACCAGATGGAAATACTGTTGAGAAGTCAATTGAGAAGAATACAATTGAGAATACTGAGGTCAGGACTCCAGAGTTCACTGGATTTGGCACTCAGAAGCCATTCATCGTGTTGCTATGGTTCACTGCAGTGGTATGAGCAGAAGCCAGGTGACAGTGATCACAAGAGTGAATGGTAGGTAAGTATAAAAGTGTGTATCTTTGTGTACAACCACTTCAAGAAGTTTGGCTGGTAGGGTGATTGCTGGAGGTGGGGTGGAATGTTGAAAAAGGAGGTTTTCAATGTGGCTGATACTGGAGGACTTTTGTTTGGTGATAGGAAGAAATGTCAGAGTGTGAGAGGCTGGAGCTGGAAGAGAGAAGAGAAGAAAGCTATTTTCTTCTGCAGTGTGGTAAAAAACTCATAACGTAAAGTTTACCATTTTAATCATTATGAAATATACAGTTCGGTAGAACTAAGTACAGTCACAATGTTGTGCAACCATCAACCTCCACCCATCTCCAGAATATTTTCATCATCCCAAAGTGAAATTCTGTACCTGCTACATAGTAACTCCCCATTTCTCCTTCCCCCAGCCCCTGGAAACCACTATTCTACCTTCTATCTCTATAAATTTGACTATTCTAGGTACTTCATATAAGTGGAATCATACAATATTTGTCCTTTGGTGTGTGGGTTATTTCAATTAGCATAACGTCTTCAAGGTTCATCGATGCTATAGCATGTGTCAGAATTTCCTTCTTTTTTAAGGCTGAATAACATTCCATTGTATGGACATACCATAGTTGCTTACCTAGTCATCTGTTGATGGAGATTTGGGCTGTGCTCATCATTTGGCTATTGCGAATAATGCTATGAACACTCATATAGGAGAACAAAGCTCTTGATAAGAGAAAAGGACAGAGATATACAGAACCTCCAGAGAGACTGGCCTTATGGAGATAGGAGGAGATTCAAGAAAAGCAGCAGCCAGAAAGGAGACTAGTTCATTTATAGAGTCGATGAATGGACAGTGGAGGAGTTCCAGGTAATTAATTTATCAGTCAACATGATACAACACGTATAAGAGAAATGGTTTCTATTCATAAAATGAGACATCTTGGTATAAATTGAGAAATCAAAGGAAATAGACTATATAAGGTAGAAAAGAATCTCAGAAAGTGTTTATAGGAAAATACCAAAAGCAGACCTTTCTTATGTTGCTATTTTACCTACATACATAAAAGGCCATATGGGGAAGTAGAATTTAATAATGGCTCATCCATTCATTCAATCAATCATTTACTGAGCTGCCATGACACATCATATGGACTATTCACATGGAATGTAACCATTAACACCATCAATTGTTAGGTAAGTCCTTAATCCAATGAACTGAATATGCTCTCAGCCTCTTGTTGTTTTCTATATGATAAAGATTTCACTATAATTCTTAGTTATCTCCTAATGTCTCAACAAATATTTTCTTCCACTTCTATTTCTTTCCATGAGTTTTCTAGATAATGACTTTCAAGTCCTTCCCAGATTCCCACGCACCCTGATAAATGGTCCAAATTTACAACACGGATAGCTCTATTTCTGCCTTTGTTCATGCCTAGTCTCTCATTTAATTCACTTCTTAATTCTGCTAAGTACTATCTATCTACAATTTCCCTCCCAGATCCCACTGGACAGTTTACACAGCTATTAGTATCCACTCTTCTTCCATTTAGTGCACACACTGTATAAAGCAATCCTGAGCAATGGCTTACGAGGACTAAAAAGTTCAGTAAGGAAAGTGTTCAAACACTCTAATTTCAAATTCGTGGTGAGCTACGAATCCAAGGAGAGCTGAATATTTGAAACAGAATGTATTTCTTCTTTCTGCAATCGGGGAGTATCTTTGGGTGTCAATGACACCCATTTGGAAGAGGCTACATGATCCAGTCATTATTAATATTACACTTTGAATGTCTACGGAATGATGTCAGGTGTGGAAATGCATCAACTTCGCAGTCAGAATATGTTCTGGACTTTGATAGTGGTTCATTCTCCCTGTACCTAGCTGACTTATAAACTATGATATTGTCTTATCATTTTGTAAATTATACACTTTGAAATAGTTCGAGCAAAATATGGGGGCAGAGAAGTTCACAAACCTTTGACTGTATTTCCATAGTTTATTTTGAAATTCGCCCATAAAAGGTTTCTGTTGTCTGATGCATTCTAAGTCAGGTTCTGAATTAGCATATGCATATGCTAATGAAATTTATTTCCACGTAGTGTAATCTCATGTGTGCACTTTGGCTATTGCTTCTCTCTAAAATGTGTATCACAAAGGTCTTTACTTGTTTACCTGAGATGGCTCCCATTGTACTTTAGAGTTAATGAATCTGATACAAATTCAATGAAAATTGACCAATTAGAGTCCCCCCCCCCCTTTTTTAGATACCTAAGGCCACTGCCTATTTTTATGTTAATATTATTGATAGAATAATGAACAAATGTGTTTGTTGCTAATCTTGATAAAGAAAGAAAAATATTCTCCTTTTATTTTTAGCTTTCCACAGTATATATGGTTATCATGCTGGTGCCTGTGACTTTTCGGGACTGGGGTGGAATGCTACAAGCTCAGTATGCTTTTATAACAGAAGGGTTGTGATTTAAACTCTCTGAGCCCACTCCATGGCATGCAAGAGGAGATAGGGATTTGCTTTATAGATATGTTCACAAGGGGAAACTGAGTGAGTTGATGGTTTAGTAACCGAAGAAAAACTCCATATTAAAAATCTTTCTTATTAACTGGGTCAAGCAGTTGAGTCTCTTTAAAAAGAAGATTTCTAATTAAAATGTTAATTTCTGGTATATCGGTTAGACATGTATTTTGGGTATGTTTATATGTTTCCAAGATGAAGATGAACTATATGAAAACAACAAACATGTTTAATCCCACTGGTATCTTTACTACTTCCTTTGAGGCCAACATTCCCACCTTACCCTTAAACAGCTACTTGCCTCTGGCTTGTTGTTGCTTATGCCCAGGATGGGATTCCTAACTTGGTGGTCATGGCGACTCTTCATTCCAAAGCAGGGAAGCTTTGGAGCTCAAATGTGTTGATATTTGTTTTTAGGATTGAAAGGCAGGGAGGTCCTATAACATTCTAAGATTTCTGCCTAAGTGGATAAAACATCTGCTGGGTAGAGTCTTAAGCAGCTCTCTGAATTCAGCTGCTGGGAATCCTTGAGCGAATTTGCTTTCCCAGACTGAGGAGCTAGGAAATGCAGTAGATTTGGAAATACTAAATATATTGCAAGTAATTCTAGTGGGCCCAGAAAGCAAAACAAAGCAAAATGCACATCATCAATAATCCATCTTCTGAAAAACAAACAAACAAACAAACAAACAAACAAACAAACAAACAAAGTAAAAAGGGCATGTGGAAGACTGACTTGCAAGAATCCGTTAAGGGATTTGTAACCTACTGAACAGTTACTTTTGCTGAGGGTTTGTGTAGCCAATGAAAATTCCACTCTAACATTATTAAAGTAGCACTCTGTTAGGAGAAAGAGGAAAAAAAATATGAAAAAGGGGCCAGAGATTAAAATTAAATGAAAATAAGCGTGAATGAGTGAGCAAGAAAGATAAAGATACTAATAAGGTATGATTTTCAGATCCACACAGGGACTATAAAAAGCTTATTAACTGTCACGACCACACTGGGTTTTAAGTTATTCTATCCTGCTTTCCAGAAGAAGAAATACTCTTCAGGAGCACAGTGAACTTTGATTAATTGCTTTCATACGCTCTCACTGGCTTTAAGACATTGTAGGCAAGGGTCTTAGTGATTCAGACTAAATGCTTATGATTTCTGGGAAATATATTTAACAAGAGCATTAAAGAAATAGATCTTTTTGCATTTTTATGTTTCCTTAATAGTTAGAAAGGCTTTTCTTTTTATTAAATGTTTACTTATTTCAAAGCAGCAGAATATGTGGCTCCTTTCTTTTTATTTTTATTACTTTTAAGTAGATCTCTGAGCATCTCTGAAGGCAGCTTGAGTGCACAGACAACTGATGGCCTGTCCATAAAACTCTAATGCTGACTCAAACAGACCACATGGCTGGAACCTAGAATTCTCCTCTGTGTACTCACAGCATCCCCTTCTTCCCTTCTCTCTACCTCCTTTGTCCCAGGAGCCCAGACACTAGGAAAGGAGTATTCTGAGACCAAATCATACACCACGTATAAGCTTTTTCTCTACCAGCTGTGGGAGGTTTCTCAATGCCCATGGCCTTCCCATGCTCAACCTACCAGGGCTCACTCCATAATGACCACAGATTCATCTTGCAGAAGGAAATGTCCCCCCACAGGAAACAGTTCTGCAGTTCATTCACTGGCAAGTGGGGTCATTTCAGCAAACTTCCTGGTAAGGGAAAAACTGACTCATAATGAAAGTTAATCCAGGGAGGGCCAATTAAAAGTTCTATGGAAACTGGAGGCTTCATCTATAGTCTCTAAAAGTGTCAGCTATAACTTATATTCCAATAACACAAATTAACTTATGTGTACTGTGTATAAAGTCCATTATCAAAAGAACAGATGATGGTGACTAACTCATTATGTGTAAAGAACAAAAGGACAATGTTAAGAAATGGTTGATATATAATATATATGTATATATATCATATATGTACAGTGACTATGCAAAGGGCCATCTTCAAGGGAATCCTGGATATTACTACTCCATCTTCATAAGTTATGAGAAACAGGGCATATTTTCTCTGGAACTTGT
This sequence comes from Neofelis nebulosa, assembly GCF_028018385.1. Classification (NCBI taxonomy): domain Eukaryota; kingdom Metazoa; phylum Chordata; class Mammalia; order Carnivora; family Felidae; genus Neofelis; species Neofelis nebulosa. Next base: position 30,769,661 of record NC_080783.1, read on the forward strand.
CTGCACTAAAGAAGAATAAAATTATTGAGCTCCAGACCCAGTCTAATGGGAATAAAACTTATCTTTATAACTCCGATTAAACAAAAAAAATTATCACTTCTTTGATGCCCAAATTAGCATCTTTTCTCCAGCATACTGAATTAATTAGTTGAGTGACAAAAGAATTAGTCCATGTAGGATCAAAGCTGAAATCATATTTATCTGAAATTTAAAATTAAGAACACACAGTTCTATCCCACTGTAGCTCATGTACTGTTCTTTTATGTTCTATATATTCTAAACCTTCTGCATGTCACATAAAGTGTAACTAGGGCTTTATTCTTTTTTTTTTTTTTTTCCATTTCATGTTCTTCTTCTTCGTTTTAACATATAAAATCTTCCCTGAGGAGACAATGAGAATATCACACAATTTTTTTCCTGGGGGTGGGCAAATTTCCATTGTGCCATAAAAACCTTAAATTATGTGGCTTTTTTTTTGTCAAGCATTTATTAGGCAGATACAAAAGAAGCAAAATAATTAATGCACGATAGAGCTGGTAAGAGAGCCTTAAACAATAGAAAAGAGTTATTATATTGATTCATAATAAATGATACTAAGTTTGAAACTGTTCTTACAAGGTAGCAGCTTTCTTAACTTTGGACTTCTTTTTTTCCCTTCTTTTTCTGCAGTAGAAAAAGTGAGGTTGAATAAGCGAGAATTGTTGGGGGTTAATTTCTGGGATGTCTCAATTCACTAGAACTCATATTTGATGTTTTGTTTTGTTTTGTTTTGTTTTGTTTTGTGTGAGTAACATTTTTACCACACGAAACCAACTTGGATTAGCATATCTATCTTGAGCCAAGATGTGACGGAGATTGGACTCAGGCAGAGAGTACGGAGACGAGGAGGGCTTGTACTTCTGTTAGCGCCTGTACTTGGGGTAGGGCACTGTTTGAACCACTGCTTCCATGTGAGCTCCTCCAGGGCTAGGGCAGGTAGGGTCTTTACATGGTTTTCTCGTTTATGCATACATGCATTCATTCAACAAATGCTTACTGGACACCTACTTTGTAGACCTAGTAGATGCTAAGGATCCAAGCAAATTAGTCAAAGGTGGTCTCCACTCACATTCTTAGTGCCTGATGCATAGAAAAAAATCCAGCAAGCATTGCTGACCTGAATTAAAGGTGAAGTAGGGATTTCAGGGAGGTATCACTTATCTCTTTTCTTCATGGCCTCTGTCCTCATAGTGCCTCATAACAAACATGTCATCCTCCCACACAGCTCCCAGGCTGGAATCTAATTTCCCTATGAACACAGAAATCACCAAACTGACTTAATTTAGGTGTGGCAGCTCTAAGCTGGTCACAGCCCTGGATGTGTACTACCACAGCAAGATCAAACAGGGGACAGCTATTACATGGCAAAGGTAACACACATCTGGTGATCCCAGTGCCATGGTGGCACTGGGTCATCTTCGGGTTCTACCTCGTGATGACCAGTCTTTCGTGTTGTACAAATACCCTGTTTCAAAACACCAGGCTAAATTCTAGAATGAGATTCAAACCCAAAGCCCTCATTAAAGATGATTAATCTGCAAGATGTCATCTATAAAAAACGTCATGTCTATCTCATACCGAGACCTTTAATTTCAGCGTTTCAGACATTATGGCCTCTTTAGTCTTAGGTTTTGAATAAAGATAGGTGTGAGGTAGTTGCTTGGTCCTCCGGAGTTCTGACACCATTCATCTTTGTCATTGGTTTGTCCTCTCCTTAACAGAATTCCAAATGACAATATCTCCATCTGTGCTCTTTCATGAAAGAGTTCTTTTGGAAAAAGAGGTAATTTTAAAAAATCTGAGCCCTAACTTAGTTTGTAAGGTGAGGGATCAGATTTCAATATTTTTATGTCAGATTTAAAGTTAACTAATATGCCTTCTTATTCAATAAGTCCCTGAAGAGTAGGCCATAAAACTGAATTGATTCTCAACTATGAATAGGCTGAGAGGGAAGAAATGTATCTATTCTGAATGTCTCAAGTGAAATTCTACATCATACTTTGGCTCTTCCAGGGCCAAAAAGTCACAAGTCTGTGAAGTTTTTCAAACCTGTGCTACCTGTACGGGTCCCCAATTCATTTTTTAAACGTCTAAAAACTCCCTTTCCGTAGCTTTTCTTAAGTCTAAAATCTCGGAACCCGTACATAAGATCGGGTTGCCAAACACAAAATGAGGTGTAATTTATTGTTTCAGATAGAGTTGCTGCTTATCCGTTGAACAGCACAGAGAACATCCTACATACCCTCCAGGTCCCAGAATACTTTATTCTGAAGGAGCTCGGCCAAAGTGACAGTCACTCAAGGGCCATCAAGCAATCAACAATGTTTCCTTTGTCCAGAAGGGGCTGGGCAAAAGACAGTAATCTTTTTCATAGGACTAGATTTCCCATAGGATTGTAACCTACTTTTATAAAATGGATCTAATCTCATTCTCCAGCAACATAACATCCCTAAAGAAAATATATCCAGGATTAAACAACAACATCAACAATAACTTGATTTCTGACAAGGTTTTCTAATCACTTGCAATTCATAAAGACCCATGACTGGTAACACACAATCATAAAAGTATGCTTTCACCTGGAAATGTATATAGTAGCTTAGCACAGTGATGATTTACAATTTGACCAAAGAAACCAGAAATTGATTTATAGTCTGTCCAAAGCATCAGCCTCTTATTTGCTTGTCCACTAGACTGTGAAACTACAATTCTGCTATGTAAGTATATTTTCTTGTTCCTCCCTTCCCTATACCAATGGCTAATTTTTCCTTTCTTCAATACCACAGATGAATAATTCCTTCAGATTCCTAGTCCTATTCTACGGTTCAAAATGGCTGTAGTTGTTCTCATGGAATGATAAAAGAAACAAATGCTAGGAAATTTGTGTGTAGGTAATTAAATGCACAATCACATAAAGTGCATAATTAAATAAATCAGAGGTGTGAGCCTCTGAATGGAACATTCCAGATGGAGTTTTTTGGTGAGTAGATCTTTAAAAAAAATGTAGATGATTCAACCAAATAAATTAGCCAGAGGGTGTTTCCTTATCTCTGGGGCTACTTTTAATTATCAGATCAATTTCAAATCACACTGTATGAAAGGAATAATACTGGAAACTTTACTTTTGCCCAGCTACCTGTTTACTCAGATGACAGAGGTGTCTTGTAATCTGCCACAATGCCCTGGCAGCCTGTTTCTGAATGGCTCTGGATGGCGGGCGCAGGGTACACACGCAGCATCACTTGGATGACATTGGCTTGGCAATGATCACCTTGTGCATCTGCAACCTATATTTGGCTTTGGATTTAACGCTTCTGGTCTCCCCAGGTTTGGTATTTCTAAACTTTGCCACCTCATATTGAAGCAACTTCCGATAACTAATCCTTTTTACAAACATTATAGTCACATTTGATTCTGTAGAAACCCACAGTTTTTGTGTTTTTCATTTTGGAAGGTTATTTGGAAGCCTTGGAAACTCAAGCCAATATATTATTTCAAGTGTGACTAAGCTGTTGTCATTCATTTTACACCAACCCTAACCCTCTCTAGGACCCAACCTACTGAGGTCTGGAGACTCACTATTCCAGTCAATCCAGTGATGGCAGAATCACTTTGGATAAAAGAACAATAAATCCAACCATTACCTCAATCCTATAAAAGTAATATTTGAGTGCATTAGTAAGAAAGAGAAGAAAGAACTAGAAAAATTGTACAGTTTGGCAAAGAAAGCCTGAGCTTAACTTGTTTCATCTAAATTTAGCAAGTAAGAAACAGGTAGCTCTAAAAAGGGCCACATTAATGGACCTAAAATCAGAAGATTAATAAAAAGTAATCCCAAAGCAATTCATTAATATGTTACGTCTAAAATAATAATTTTTTGATAAGGTGGCAACATTTTCCAGGTGATTCATAAGTGCTTTGGAATATAAAATGTCATTAAGAACTGATCATATAATGGGCGCCTGGGTGGCTGAGTCAGTTAAGAGTCTGACTCTTGATTTCAGTTCAGGTCATGATCTCATGGTTTGTGAGTTCGAGCCCCACATTGGGCTCTGTACTGACAGTGAGGAGCCTGCTTGGGATTTTCTCTCTCCCTCTCTGCCCTTTCCCGACTCTCGGTCTCTCTCTCTCATTCAAAATAAATAAATAGGGGTGCCTGGGTGGCTCAGTTGGTTAAGCATCTGACTTCAGCTCAGGTCATGATCTCGCGGTCCATGGGTTCGAGCCCCGCGTCAGGCTCTGTGCTGACAGCTCAGAGCCTGGAGCCTGTTTCAGATTCTGTGTCTCCCTCTTTCTCTGACCCTCCCCTGTTCATGCTCTCTCTCTGTCTCAAAAATAAATAAATGTTAAAAAAAATTAATGAAAAACAAAATAAATAAATAAAACTTAAAAAAAGAACTGATAATACAATATTTAATATTATGGTTTATTTATTTGTTGGATTCACATTGAATTTCTATGTGAAATGTGTATATTATCTATTGATTTAATGCAATCAGCAATATATTTAAAAAATAAATTTGCTCATCCTAAAGCCAAGACTACACTGTATGTTAACTAACTTGAGAAAACATAAAAAAAAATAAATTTTCTTAGTACTTTTGAAATATTATTTATTTAATTATCTGTGAAAATTATTTGTTTGCATTTTTAGTTAAAAAGAGATTTGTATGCAAAGTAGTTCTTATGGGTTCAAAATTGTACAGTTATAGGAAGTCCCTTAAGACTGGAAAAGTCTTTGAGATCATATTATCTGGTCCCACTCAAAGTTTAGAAAGTCCAGAGACCTAAGGCCACATGGATAGTTGGGACTAAACAGGGGTTTGAACACTTCAGCTCAGTACAAAGTTCTTCCCATCCTGCTATGTTCCCCAATTGTTTGTACATATGTTATGAATTATTTACCCCAAATTCCGAATCTTCATAAAGGAACCCTACTCAATAAAAGTTTAGTGTTTTTGTGAGTACCAATTGCCCAGAAATGCAATTAGCTGTAATGACAAAGTTCAATTTAGTGACTACTTGGCCAAATATAACATGCTAACTAATGTGAGGACTTGACAACTTTCCCATTATCTTAAGCTCCCTTGTTCACTGACATTATCACCCTGTCCACAGACAGACTCCTAATATATGCCAGCTGATTTGATCAGATTGCTGAAAAACAATTACTCAATTATTTAGCTCAATTGGTTAGAACACTGTGGTAATGGGGTCAAGGGCATGGGTTGGCTCCCCTGTGTGGGCCAGTTAACTTGGACCTACTCCATAACCACAGACTCTACACCCAATGCAGATGGTCTTACAAATACGTGCCAGTGGTCAAAAGGGCGCTCGCCAAGAATGTGTGGACAGAGTAGCATAAATCCATCACTTTTTCTAGAAAAACAGCTCAATGCCAGTTTTGTTGAACATATGTGGGTTAATAGTAACATTTTCACAGGTGAAAGACAGAATATGGCTCCAGATTTTGTAATACCACAGATTTGCTAACCTAGTGTTTTGAAAGTAATTTTTAGAAAATAAGAACACATATGGTTAAACTTAAAATCAAGCAATCATTTGACATATACAGGAAAAGTTTTAAGCGTGAACTGGTGATTTCTACCAGCTTCAAAAATATGAAAAAAACTAGCAAATTTAGTCTCCCTTTGTAAAATACCTTTATTTTAAAATGTTGGCTCTTTTTTTTTTTTTTTTTTTAAAGTAATAGTCTTTGGCCCAAGCATCCAATATTTGTGAGCCAAATTCAGCCTCTGGAATCCCAGTTTGCAAACACTGGTATAACTAAGTTTCTCTCTCTCTCTTTTTTTTTTTTTTATACCTATGTATGTATATATATGTGTTTTAATGACTGCGGTGACCTTAAATTAGTATAATTCATTGAGCCATGCCTGCTTGCTCAGCTCTCAGCTCATGTTGAAACAGGGGAGTCAGGACTTAGACACCCAAAACCTGGATGGGCTGCCTTTCAATGATGCCATTAGTTGACTGAAAAAAGATTACAGTTGGCTGAAGTGGTTGGTGACCACTTTGTCAAGGATAGGATCACACCAGGCCAAACTCAGCCAAAGTATATTGTTTGGAATACCAAACAGATAAATTATCAATGTTTTCTTCAGAAAGTCTTCTATAAGAATTTATAGATTGGGCACCTGGGTGGCTTAGTCGGTTAAGCATCTGACTCTTGGTTTTAGCTTAGATCGTGATCTCAAAGTTTGTGTTATTGAGGCCTGTGTCGGGCTCTGTGCAGAGCAGAGCCTGCTTGGGATTCTCTCTCTGCCTCTCACCTGCTCACGCACCTGCGCTCTCTCTCTCAAAATAAACAAACTTACAAAAAAAGAATTTATAGATTAACAGATCTAGAACAATAAATTCTGTAGAATGACTCAGTTTTGCTGTTTAGACCTTATATCCAGAGTCCAAAAAACTAAAATAAAACTTATTTTTTAAGATTTCACACTATGAAGTGTCTTTCGAAATCAAACCTTCCTTACCTTAGGTGAAATAGAAAGGGAGGAGGATAATCCCATTTCTCACTAATGCAGGCAACATGGATTTAGGAAAGGAAGACATATGATATAAACATAAATGTACTAGAAAAAAGTACCGCATATACTTATTAGCACTTGGTGATTTACTAGCTAATTAACTCCTAGATGACAAAGCTTTATGAACTCCTGCAAACTAATTAAATGATATGTCTCACAAACAACTAAACTAATTAGATTTCTTAGATGAGTAAACTAAAAAGTCCTATCAGTAGCCTGAAATATTGAATTCATTTGGGAAGTATTTATCAAACACCTATTATATATCAGGCTCTGTGCTAGGTGCTGGAGATACAGAAAGAAAATGTTCGATACTTTCTCTTAATAAATGTATAATCTAGGGGTGCCTAGGTGGCTCAGTCGGTTGAGTGTCTGACTTGGGCTCAGGTCATGATCTCGCAGTCATGGGTTCGAGCCCCGCGTCAGGCTCTGTGCTGACAGCTCGGACCCTGGAGCCTGCTTCAGATTTGTATCTCCCTTTCTCTCTTCTCTGCTCCTCTCCTGCTTGCTCTCTGTCTCTCTCAGTCTCTCAAAAGTAAATGAATTTAAAAAAAAAATTAAAAAAAAAGAAAAAAAGAGAAATGTATAGTCTAGTGAATGCTTCTTGAGGCTGAAGGAAGATCTCTCAGACTAAGAGACAGCATCCTGAGGGTTTTCAAGATTACCATGCCAGTTAGTATCAGAGGAGTTATGTAGATGATCTCTCTGGTAACAACCTTAATTTTGTTTGTTTTGCAGCTTTGAAAAATCTGACTTAAACGAGGGTCCTCTCCTTCAGGAAATGTGCCTACATTAGCATATAAGATTTGTAGAAGTTAACAGATTGTCAAAAGACTATCCATGTGTGCCTATCCATGGATGTAAGATACAAATATCTGCTTTGGTACAATTAAGATGTGCCCGATGTCACAAATTAATGCCATACTTTGTGGTGAAGTGTACAGAAAGCAAAAAGAGACAATAGAACTAGGAAATTGATATTTTCTGGGTAGGAATATATTCTTTTAGGTAGACTTTTAGGACAGACCATAAGTCTACCACTGAATCAACAAGTGCCAAGCATTAAATGGAAATCTAAAATACGTCAAAGATACATAATCCCTAATCAGATCTACTTTACTAGAGTGCAATCAATTCTCAGTGAGTCAGAGGCTTTTTATCTACTATGCAGATTACCCACAGCCTGTGCTTCCCCTTTCTCTCTGTCTTTCCATTTTTATGGTCACCTGAGGACTCATTAGTGCTTCTACCAGAGGATAAGTAAAGGAAGGGGAAGGACATAAAACTTAAAATGAGTCCATTTTGCTACCTTTAAGTAGTTGGGGGAAGAAGAGGTAGCTATTACAAGGCTTGTAGATTATGTGAAGATTTCAATTATCCATACTCTCCCTGTCAATCTTACCAAAAATAATTAAAGGTTGGCTCTAACCCTCCTTCAAATGTTAAAACGATGGGTGGTCATAGGAAATAACCATAGGAAATAAGGTAAAGTGAGGTAAACTGTGCTAAAGAAAGATGAAAAGCATACTTTAAAAGTCACAGTTTCAGGGTCCCAAAAAGCATCAGTCCAGTGGGCAATTTTATGGATGTAAACATGAGATGCATGAGCAAGGATCACAAATCATGTCACAAGAATAAAGTACAGTATCCATACGACGGAACACTACTCGCACGACAACATAGATGAATCTCAAATGCATTCTGCTAAATGAAAGGAGCCAGACCCAAAAGGCTGCATATTGTCTGAGATGGAAAACAGATCAACGATTGTCAGAAATCGGGGGTCGGGTGATTTGGAGATCATGGAACTGTTCTGTATCATGACTGTGGACACGTGACTCTACACTGATAAAAACCCTTAGAGGGGCGCCTGGGTGGCTCAGTCAGCTAAGCATCTGCCTTTAGCTCAGGTCATGATCTCATGGTTCATGAGTTAGATCCCTGTGTTAAGCTCTGTGCTGTCAGCAGGGAGCCTGCTTTGCATCCTCAGTCTCCCCCCACCCCCTCTGCCCCTGCCCCCCTTTTACTCTTTTCTCTCTCTCAAAAATAAACAAAAGCCCTAGAAGTGTACAAAACAAAGAGTAAATTTTATTCTACAATATGTTAACAACAATCAATCAAGATGTGTGGGGGGGAACCCCAAATAGGAATACAACTATAAGAATAAACCTAATTATATTATAAATAACTAGCATCCCACATTGAAGGGCTTGGCAAAGAACTTAAGTAACACTGGAAAAGTGGATACAGTAAGGGTAAAGTCAAACATAATTGTACACAAATACCATACTGTGGCCTCAACAAGGGTATGGGTTAGGAATTCTGAGATAATTTTCAGCATATATTAGGGTTGAACAAATAAGTAAATATATTGCAAATAACGAGAGCCAGCTTTCTAGCTAAATGAAAAAGAAATTACAAATAAGGAAAGGAGGAAGTCTATAATGAAGACTGTGGTATTACACTGGAATTGGAGGTATCGGTATAAACTCATGTTTTTTATAGTTTTTTGTTTTTGTTTTGAGAGACACACACACACACACACACACACACACAGAGAGAGAGAGAGAGAGAGAGAGAGAGAGAGAGAGAGAGAGCATGTGTGAGTGGAGAAGGGGCAGAAGGAGAGAGGAAAACCCCACGCGGGCTCCATGCTCAGCATGGAGTTGGACATGGTGCTCAATCTAACGACCCTGGGGTCATGACCTGATTCAAAATCAAAAGTTGGATGCTCAAGAGGCTGAGCCACTCAGGCGTCCCTAAACTTAAAGGTTTTTAAATGAGAATCTGAAATCTCATTAAAAGATTAAAAGATTTCTGAATCTCTGATTCAGAAATATGGATACGTGTTTATGCTTTGGTTCGTGCACATACATAGATTTCCAAGTTCTGTCTGCTGAGAGGATCTAGAAACAATATCTAAAAGTGAGTACTCCTGGTCCTTGGCCTCTGTAGATGATTATGCAATAAGAGAAATCAGATCTCCTTGGAAAAATGTTTGATTCCTTGACTGTGGCAAGGAGAACATGAAATGATCTCGGGGCATCTCACAGTGCCAAACAGTAAGAAAGTTCTCAAAAAGAAAACCACACAAAAAAAACTAGGCAAGTCAAAAGGGAACAGTTACCCTGAAAACGCCCCCAACAGCCAAAGTTAGAATAACTTAAGCACCAAAATAATGATAGGACTGGATTATAATCTATAAAACAAAATACATATCCATGAATCTATAATAATATAAATCAACAAAAAATTAATGGTCAGAGGAGAAAGGATAGCTCTTCACTAAAGAAGAATTCCAATTAATAAGTGTGGAAGGAAGGAGTGAACTAAAAATGACCACTGGCAACCACTGTAATAATTGCCATGATAAGAAACACTGAGAAGAAACCGTACTAAAATTAACCGGGTGAATGTATGAGAAGAAACTAGACATTTGTATAGTTTCAGATATCTGCCACAAGATATGTATAAATTAAAAATGGGGGGAAAAAAATCCAGCAGACACTACTTTAATGAAACAACCAAGATTAACTTCACTAGTAATAAGTGAATAAGTGAAGTAATCATGACAAATCACCAGACAAACCCAAACTGAGGATTGTTCTAGAAAGTAACTAACAAATACTCCTCAAGGTGTCACGGTCATGAAAGACAAGGGAAGGCTAAGAGTTGGCACAGAATAGGGGAGACCAAGGAGACACCATAACTAATGCAATGTGGGATTATGTGTTGGATCTTGAAACAGAAAAAGGACATTGATGGGAAAACTGGTGATGTTCAGTTGGGGTTTGATGTTTTGTATCAATGTTAATTTCTTACTTTAGCTCTTTGTATCATAGGTCTGCACTATCTTAACATTGGGAGAAGTTAGGTGAAACGTATATGGGAATTATACTTTTGGGGGGGTAACTTTTCTTGAAATCGAAAATTATTTCAAAATAGAAGTTTTAAAACAAGAATAAGGAAAAGTAGAAGGTGAAGGATAGATAGGAAATGTTGAAGAGGGAAGCACATACTTGCTTTTATTCTGCTTTGTTCACCCCTATAATTTCTTGTTGGATCTCTCACTGCCCCCCTTCCCTACAATTCAGGGCAGACCTCCCCTAAACAGGAGTGCATATGTTATCCCCGTGTTTCTGAGACTTCCAGAAACATGTCCATTTATTTAACTGCCTTCCTAATATATACAACTCCCCCTTGGTGTTTGTTTTTGTTTTTAATTGGGAATTCACTAGATTCAAAGGAAAAGCAAGTGAAACTGAAGTGTAAGCGTTGGCATTAACACCAGATATAAGGATCCACCTAAAACAGTACAAAGATGTGGTGCAGACGAGAAGCAGAAATGTGTGAAATGGAAGGAGATAAATGATTAATTAAATGCATGTAAACCATACATATTCAGTACCTTCCAACCTTCCAACCTTCCAAAGCTTTGGCATTATCTACTTTAAACACTATCCTTTGAGGAAGTTACTGTTTAGGCAGTGTGTAATTAGCATATTTACAATGGATAACTTGATTTTGAGTGTCAAGGATTGAGGAAAGGCAAATGTTAACACCACATGTCATTCTGACCAAATTTTAATTTTGAATTTTATGTGTACAATATAACACAGGCAAATAAATGTCCACACATAAAATTGTTTCCAAAGTGAAAGGGTTCAAATATGAGGGCTCATTTTAATACCTGCTAAATTAAAACATGTACCAGGCTGCCATTTTTTTCTGGGCCAGCTTACTAGGATTTGACACTGAAGTACACAGGGTAGGGAATAATACAAAAGGCATTTGTGAAACTGTATTTTAACACAGGGATATAAGAGAATCATTGGTATCTTTTCTTTGTCAATATACTTGTTAAAATCAGACTCTTTGTTTAATAAAATTAAAAAATCTAAAAATAACTTTAGACTTCACCATAATCTTAGAGCTTGGGCACATATGGAAATCATCCCTACAGATTCAGCATGCACCCATAGATTTCACTCAATAATTTTTTTCAAGTGCCCAGGTTCACTGGAAGCCAATACCACGAGGCTCTGGGAGGAGGGATCTGTCTGCCTGTCAATACAGCAGCTATAAATTATAACCGTGTATTTGATTGCTGCTAACATTTTTGGTAGTGGCAGGGATTTGAAGCAAAACCAGAGGCAGTTCAACGAATTTGTAGTGAACTAGCTGAATTATGGAGCCTTTGAGGATGACCATTGCTCATACACTTCAAATTCACTACAATTTTTCAATCAAAGTCTATGAGAATCAGTACTTAGCCTCTCAAACTCCCCTCCATATTTTTCCTTGGATGTTTTTTCATGGTTTCCTCTTCAAGACTTTGAAGGAACCCACAGATAATTCTTAACCAGAGCCCATCAGCAGCTGCCTTAGAAGTGCCCATAGATTTTTCTCTTATTACTTTTTAAAATCATGTCTCTTTCTGCTAACTTCCAGCCCGCCTAGCACTCTCAAGCCACTCTCCTAAGAAGCTGCACCTGGGTGAACTGTGACACCAGAAAAACACTGGTCTGGAACCTCCCCCCGCTTGCCTTTTCTATTCTGAATGTGAACAGGTCAGCCCTTAGGCCTTCTTAGGTAAAACAAAGAAAACTGAAATTTAGGATTATAACCCTCCTCCTTTCTGCCCTTCCAGTTCTCCTTCCTAAGGGAGGTGTGTTCTCTCCAGGTACCCAGTCCCTTTCATCAAACTGCCTCTTTGGGGACACAAAGGTCAGTTGTTTACTGGTTGATGAATGGATTATATTGCACTCTGAATAAATTTCAGGGCATATTCTCTTCCTGACTTTCCTCTAGCTTTTTACTTTTTTTTAATGTTTATTTTTGAGACAGAGAGAGAGAGCCAGCAGGAGGAGGAGTGCAGAGAGAGAGGGGGACAGAGGATCCGAGGCAGCCCAGCACGAGGCAGGGCTCAAACCCACGAACCATGAGATGAAGTTGGACATTCAACTGATTGAGCTACCCAGGCATCCCCAGCTTTCTTATTTGAACTGAAGCTAGGCGGCGTCATAGCCCTTACAAACGGGAGCTGTGTAATGTGTGTAGAAAACTTCTAATACATCCTAAGTGCTCAATTAATAGTAGCTATTATTTTCATTCTGAGCCTAGAGGTTGTTCTAGCATTTCCCCATCTCTAGTACTTACCGGGCTTGTTCTTCCAGACTTAATAAAAAAAAAAACAAAAAAACAAAAAAAACAAAAACAAAAACAAACAAACAAATGAGGAAACAGACCTTCTCACCATTCTCACTGCAGGCATCTAGGGTCTGCCAGGACTCCCATGAATTCACACCTCTTCCCCCAGGCCCTCCGTCACACCCATAAAACTGTAGCTGCCTAGATGCAACCTCCCATTCATTTCCTCCTGCTTTGGAAATGCTCAGTGGTGATTTCACTTACTCCTCCTCAGCTCTCATTTACATTCCCCGTGGCAGCGATTCCAGATTTTACGCTGCCATCAAACTGCATGCATACCACTTCCCTCTCGACTGCATGCGGTGTTGGAATGTATCAGTCAGGATTTCCCGTCAAGTCCCCACCATCACCCTTAGATTTATCTACAGCAACCAGCTGACCACCAAAGGGACCCCTCTCTTCCTCTTCACCTCCCCCAGGACCTCATGTCATTAGTTCTCTCTACTCTAGGTTTGCCTGGACTCCCTCAGTTTCTCAGACATTAACACCACCCACGTGCCTTCCATGCTTCCTACGGGTAGTTACTGACTCCTCCCCCAGCCCCTGCCGCCCAACCCCACCAAATCTTGCTTTCTCGGCTTCACCAAATCTTGCTTTCTCGGCTTCTGCAACTCCCACACGTTCTATTCATTACTCAGTGTGGTGAGGATATGCGTGGGTATCAGGATAATACTTGACACTGAAACTGATTTTAAGTACTAGAAAACTAAGAGATGAAGAAACTTGAAAATTCTCTTTGGTCGTGTAAAGGTATCCCTAATTATATTATGGGATTACCTTGTCGACATTCGCTCTTTATGTCTAATTACCATACAGGTCGGTTAAAATTTTGCATATAATCAAGTATATTACATTAATTTAAATTTTATTTTAATCTAAACAATAAAAAAATCCGTATTTTAGTAAGAACCCAAGTGATGCCTAGCTCCAGCAAGTATGGGAAACACTGACCTATGTACTAGTCGTTCTGCTTTTTCTTCTAACTCTACACTGCAATTTCTTCTCCTAACTAAAGCCTTTCCCTCAACTTTTTAATTTTAACTGAAGCTTGGGCTCCGCCAGCCATCTCTAATCATCTGGTGGCCTTCCATAGCACTCAGTCCTCCAATCCTGTGTCCTGTAACATGGAGATGATTCTAGAAAATATATAATAGGATTGTGAGAAGAGTTAAATGAGATAACATATGGTAAAGTTAGAACAGTGTCCAGCACATAGAAAATACCTAATAGGCGTCTATTATGAATGTCTGGGTTTTGTCTCAACAAATTTTCTTAGACTCCTCTTGCTAAGGTCACTGATGACTTCTGTGGTACATTTTTGGACCTTATTCTTTGTAAATCTTCTGCAGTAGAGCACTGTCAAGCACTCTATGCTCTGTGCAACTCTCTCATGGCTGACAGGGCAAGCTCTCTTGGTGTGCCTGCCTTTCAGCCTTTTTCTTCATACCGTCTAGAAGGGCTTCCTGCTCTCTCTCTCTTTCCATCTACTTCCTAAAAACAAGACTTCTTTGCTCAGGTGTCTAGAGGCTCCTCAAATTCAAGTAAAAACAAAATTTATTCCCTTTCCTCTAAGCCTCTTCCTTTTCCTCTTCCTTTATAGCTTATCACGGCATATAGCCAATCTCCTAAATTACAGACTGAAGAAATCGTCTCTTTCTCAATTCCTTCCCTCTTGCCCATGCCTTCATTCAGGCCTTATCTTTTTTTCTCCAGGTCTTTCTATCAGCCTTCTACTATCTGGATGTCTTGCCACAGATCTCTCCCGCTCCAGTCCATCCTCCACATGGTCCTCATGGTCATTCTAAAAACATTTATAACCGTGTACCTGTATTTAAGCTCCACGGAAAGATCTCTGTGGGCTCCCTACTGCCTCTGAAATCAAGTTCAAACTCTACCCTGTTTATGCAGGCCCTTCTCAACCTCTTCCCAACTCACTTCTTTAATCTTACTTTGTATTACTCTCTTAATAAATGAATGAGTAAATTAATGAGATACTCATCACTAAGGTCACTTGAAATCAGGAACCATATCAAAATCATCTGGGTCATTTATGTTGCATTTCACAGTGCTTTTTCCACTGTTTTAAATAATAATTTATAATAAATGAATAAGCTTTGTTTGAAGGAACATCTAATCCTCCAGTTGGATAAGACAAATATCAGGATAATACTTGACATTAAAACTGATTGTAAGGACTGGAAAACTAAGAGAGAAAATTAAAATGAAAACTTCTGTTTGGTCATGTGACACTATCCCTAATTATATTATACTATGTTAACATTTACTATTTATGCATAATTACCATAAAGGGCCACTAAAATTTTGCTTAGAATTCAGTGTATCACATTAATTAAAACGTTGGTTATAAATTAACCTATTTACCACCTATCCTCAGTCTTCACTATGCTTTGTGCTCATGGTGATCTGCTCAAGCTTTGAAGAAGTAAAAGGAATTTTGCTCTAAAAACTTTCTCTTAATTTTCTGGGTTTGGTTCTTTTTGTTTTTATACTTTTAATCTATTTTCTTTCTTGGTACACATTAACCACTGCCATAGTAAAGGAAACTAAATCTGTTGCCTCCCCTTGTTCGATTATTATATAGCTTCTGAAAACGATGGCTGTGAGGACTGTAACAATATGGAACACTGGCTAGGATACATTAAATAAAAACAAAAAACAAAAACCAAAAAACATAATTGTGTGTAAGCCAAGGTGAAATATTTAGAATAAAAGGCTGATGGAAAATATTAAAATTAATGTAGTTGTGTTATAGTTATGGGATTATGGGAAAGAGGTTATCTTTCTCTTTTTGTTTTTTCCGTATTTTCTGTAATGTGGCTGTATTAATTTTAAATTAAAAAAGTAAAACTCCAGACACTGTGTTCTTTATCTTTTGCCACTAAACCTCTATTTTAGCCTCCTGGTTTTCTGAGCTCGCTTTTTCCCCATCATCCAGATGCTCATAATATTGTATATTTTGGTACCTGCCCTGTCCAGTGCAGTGGCCACTAGCTGCATATGGACACTGAGTGCTTGAAATGTGACCAGTGCAAACGGAGATGTGTTATACATAAAATATACACCAATTTCAAAGATTTGAAAAAAAAGAATTTAAACTACTCGTTCAAAATTTTTATAATAACCATACATTGTTTTAGTGTGCTAGTGCTGCCATAACAAGGGCCACAGACTGAGTGGCTTTCACAACAAAAATTCATCTTTTCACAATTTTGGAAGCCGGAAGTCTGAGCTCAAGGTGTCAGCAGGGTAGGCTTCTTCTGAGGCCTCTCTCACTGGCTTGTAGGTAGCTGCTTTCTCCCTGTGTCACCACATGGCTCTCCCTCTGCATATGCCTGGTTCCAAATCGCCGCTTCTTATAAGCACCCCGATCGTCCTGGATTAAAATCCTGCTAACGGGCTCGTTTCACCTAATTTACCTCTTTAAAGAGTCTGTCCCCAAATACAGTCACATTGTGAGGTACTGGGAATTAGGACTTAAAACAAATTTTGAATGGACACGATTCACCCTATAACAGATGTCAACATGATAATATGCTGGATATACTTGGTTATATAAAACATTATTACAATAAAAAATGACTCTCATGAAGATCCTTATTGATGGTTATTCTGTCCTCTCATCTGAACATGCTCAGTGAATATTAATTAAGAGAAAGTTTATAGAAAACAGAATAAGAAAACAATGCCCTGAAAATAGATCTCAGTGATGAATTTAATAGAAGAATGTGAAATGATTAAACATACCATCTTTTAGCATTAAGAAATGATAATCTCAAGACATGATTCTATATGGACAGCGCAAAGGGAAGACAACCCAGTTCTCACACTGATCAAGGTCAATTTTTACTGGATGGTTACTGAATTTAAAGAAGGTCACAGTTATCGTTCCAGACTAATCATCAATGTACTCTGGAACTAGATATTAACTCTTCCTGTAGATTAAAAGCATCAAGTATAAGTGAGGATGAGAAATGTTGCCATGGAATTAAGATCTCCTCTTTATTCTTTTTTTGAAATACCGTTACTTCTTAGCAATAAAACTCCAGTAGGAGTTTTTTTTTTTTTTTTTTTAATTTTTTTTTTTTCAACGTTTATTTATTTTTGGGACAGAGAGAGACAGAGCATGAACGGGGGAGGGGCAGAGAGAGAGGGAGACACAGAATCGGAAACAGGCTCCAGGCTCTGAGCCATCAGCCCAGAGCCCGACGCGGGGCTCGAACTCACGGACCGTGAGATCGTGACCTGGCTGAAGTCGGACGCTTAACCGACTGCGCCACCCAGGCGCCCCTCCAGTAGGAGTTTTAATTGTTTAATTCATCCATTCGCTTTTCTTCCACTTGGCATTGTTTGTCAATCTATTTGAATTCTAGTAGTGTCTCTCTTGCTTCTGGTGGAAGGCACATAGGAGGCACTAGTAGAAACACAGCAAAAGAAGTTCATCATAATCCATTTCTCTGGAGAAATGTTCTAATTGACATAAAGTTCTAATAGACATATACTCTCTATAAAATATCCCACATTAGGGGCCATCCTTCTGTTCCATGATTAACAGGTGACTACTGAGTATACCCATAATTAGAGCAATCAGGAAAGACAGTGTTATGATTAATCTGAAATGATGTGAGACAGATTTTGTTTTCATTTCCTGATTCTCCCTGAAAAATCAGAAGGAAACATCCTGGATCAGCATCTTGGACTACGTCCTAGAATCTAAAACTGACCATCTTTCCCTGCATATCACATAGTGACTGGGCCCTTCTGAAAAAAGATTTCACTGAGAAGTAAAAACAAATAAAAGCCATGCCTCTACATTTTTAATATTAAGTTTACTTAAGGAAAAATTTTTTTCTAATGTTTATTTATTTTTGAGACCGAGAGAGACAGAGCATGAGTGGGGGAGGGGCCAAGAGAGAAGGCGACACAGAATCTGAAGCAGGCTCCACGCTCTGAGCTGTCAGCACAGAGCCCGATGCGGGGCTCGAACTCGTCGACCATGAAATCACGACCTGAGCCAAAGTTGGACGCTCAACCGACTGAGCCACCCAGGCACCCCAAAATTTTACTTTTTAAATCAGAGAAAATAATATTTTTTAAAAAGTTTTTAAAATTTTATCCAGTGGGGGTGAGAGATAACTTTTAAGAGTCTTCAATAGGTAAGAATATTAGAAAAGTGAGGACATTTTCTATGAATCTTCTTATTTCCTTTTCATCCCCACATTCCTCACTTTCCAATTTCTTATCTTTTATTATATTTGAAAACAGATCTTAAAGTTAAGTGAATAGGATGTGAATAGACACTTCTTCAAGGAAGATACATAAATTTCCAATAAGTGCAAGAAAAAAAAATATTCACGATCATTAGTCATCAGGGAAATGTAAATCAAAACCACAAGGAGGTACCACTTCAAACCCATTAGGATGGAGATAATATAAAACAGGTAATAATAACAAGTGGTGGCAAGGATGTGGAAAAACTGGAACCTGAACAGACTCCTGGTAGGAACGTAAAAAGGTACAGTCACTTTGAAAAAACAGCCTTGCAGTACTTCGAAAAGTTAAACATAGAGTTTCACTGTATATCCTAGCAATTCCACTCCTAGGTAGATATCCAAAAAATGAAAATATATTCATATAACAATTTGTACATGATTATTCATAATAGCACTATTCAGAATTTCCCAAAGTGGAAACACAAATGCCCATCAACTTATGAATGGATAAGCAAAATGTGTTTACCCATACAATGGGATATTATTCAGCAACAAAAAGGATTGAAGTATCGATATATGTCATAACATGGATGAACCTTGAAAACATTATGCTAGGCCAAAGAAACCAGTCACAAAAGACCACATATGATTCCATTTATACAAAATGTCTGGAACAGGCAAATATATAGAGACAGGAAACATATTAGTGGTTGTCTAGAGCTGAAGAGGAGGTTGAGGACAGATGTATGGGGAGTGACTGCTAACAGGTACTAGGTTTCTTTTTGAGTTGATAAAATATTCTAAGGTTGATCATGGTAATGGTTGCACAATCATTTGAGTATACTAAAAACCACTAATTTATATGCTTATTAGGTAAAGTATATGGCCGGCGAATTGTATCTTATTAAAACTATTCCCCCAAAGTTAAATGATCACATTACAGGTTTAAGGTTTTGATTAGATGGTCTCTAATACCTTCAAAGGAAAAAAACAAGAAACAAAAAACAAAAAACAAAAAACCCCCACACTCCAAATACTGCTGCTTTCAATACAGGTTATTTTCTCTAGAGGATAATCTTGGAGTATATGAAAATATACACAAGTCAGACAACTTCCAGCCTCTGATGTAATTCTCTAATTTTATGCTAGCACTGTGACTGATCAACAAAGACACTGAAGTCTATGTCACAATAACAAGTTGCCTTTGGATTCTCCAGACCGTAGCTCAAAACTCAGAAGAATCTGTCTACCTACCATATTTAATAAATTCAACAACCAGAGAAAGGAGGCCCCATATATAACAAGTTTCATTGTGTGTGGGGCTATTTATATTTGATTATAATGATATGTTAAAATTTATAATGCCAGGTTGAAGGCTGAACTATTTATAACTTTGATATTTTAAAAACTGAATGTTTGAGACGTTAAAACTGTATATTCATTTCTCTCTCAAAACAATACTTATCTTACAGACTGGTGGAATAGACTCCCACTTTTATGAGATAAGTTTCAATTATGAGAATAAAAATCACCAGAACACTGATCTGTAACTAAGAACGTCAATTGATCTTGGTAGGATAAGGTGCCAAAAGAAAAGTTAGGCAACACCACACACGTCTGGGGCCACGTTAGCAATACCAAGAGCCCACAGAAGGTCCTCTAGGGGTGCCTGTGGTTGAAATACCATAAGAAGTATGGACCTAGGACCACACACAAGGGAAAAGTAACACACGACAAACCGTACATGAACATAATTATTTTTAAGGTGGTGGTTGCCATGCCAATGCAAACATTACCTTACCACCCACCACACCATCAACAGATTTCAGTAAGTAACCAAGATGACAGAAAGCACTTAAAGTGCTCTTTTCCTGGAAGTTAAAAGTGCTACTGTCACCCATTGATACGTTTTGAAATTCTTAAGTAATGGCTTGAATTCAGCTTTCAAGATGTAGGTTCCCCTTGCTCAACCCAAGAGCAATTCTTAACAGTGGAAGCATCGGAAAAAAACATAAGATGAGATTTGTCTCCCTCCCGGCAACTGGTGGTTCCATAAGGTCAGTTATGAGCAGCACGGAGAAATTCCTTGGTCCTCCTCCTTTGGCTATCTTGCTGTTTGCAGGCTCCCCCCCCCACCCCCACCGCCGCCCCATCCGCATCGAAGAATAGTACATTTTGCATGTTATTCCATGCCAGTCCAGAATAAATTCTCTCCAAATAGCAACAAAATGAGAAAATTAAGTACAACGTCACTTCATGAAAGCCATTACGTACGCTTGAAGAACTCTCCCATGCTCTGCAAGTCTATCTTTCCCATTTTGTTAATACTTAAATGTTCTTTTTTGATGAAATAATAGGTTATAGTAGTTGGGGAGTTTAATTTATGTGTTCACTTGATGAAATTAAAACTTGGTTGCCCTATGATGACCTCCCCATTTTTAAAAAGTTGGGCAGCCCATGAAAAGTCTGGGAGCTGCTCTAATTTCACCACATCATTAAGACAACTAGTGAACAAGGGGGAAATGACTAGTTTCTTCCGCCTTTTTTCTCCCTACGGACTCCTTCCTTGTTTGCAAGGGTCCCCATGTCTCTGTGAAGGCATATCCTTGGGGTATTGAGGAAAAGATGTTCTTGGGAGCAGTCCAGCAGGGAGGTCTCAGGGGACAAAGTCTCTAGGAGTTCTCACGAGCCAGGAAAAGTTAAGTCTATGCTATGACTTGTTGGTAATGACAAAAGCTCATTTACTGGTTATTTATTTTAAAAGTGTCTAATTTCTATTTTGTTATAGGCCATTTTATTAGTTAACATGTTAATTCAACCACAAAAAGATACTCGGCTGGTATAGCCTGGTCTCTGTCCAAGGTGCTAAGGGTGTGAAAGTTAAGCCCTTAAATGGCTCAGTGTCCCAGAGTGAGAAAGTTAGCAAACAAACAATTACATCGTGATTGTCTGTAGGAGCATTTAGGTCTCCTTTTGTAAGTGGAAGAGGCCTTCACCCGGTGGAGAGGGGGACTTGATGTGGGTCTTAAAAAAGAGAACACACTGGTCTTTCAAACCCCATTGTCAAGAGACAGCTCCAGACTGAAGAAACATTACTTACAACCAGGGAATAAACTAAAGATGTGCTGAGACAAATAGGATCAGAACATGGAGCAGCTTATAGCCTGTCTAAAGAATTTCCATTTCATCCCATATGTGAAGGTGAGCTACGGAGGGATGGTGACATGCCTACTGGAATGTGAGAAAGACTATTCTTGCTGTCAGCTGGAAGATGGAGCACAGCAGAAAGATGCGGGGTGTTGATAGACCAGGTAGGAGCCTACAACACTAGCCCAAGTGAGAGATAATAAATGTCTGGAATGGAACAGTAATGATGGCGAGCAGAGACTGGATAGCAGGCGTATGAAACGGTAAGAACTAGATAGTGAGTAAAAATCCAAACTCACAATTTGTCCATAATAAATTTCATCACAGGCTGTGCATGTTAATACTAACGCATTGCACACAATCCTCTCAGTAGATAACTGCACACTAATAGTCCCTTTAAACCATGGAATTTCTCTTGCAGCCGCAAAAGAGAGGGCAAGCATTTGAGTAGATAAAGCTGTATCTATGCTTGAAATATGCAACAGAGTCCCATCAAACTTAACAACACAGGAACTTACATTTTAGAGTGTTTTGCCAGGAAAAGAAACTGAAGTATGGGCTACAAAGCACGCTAACTTCTGATTCATTCCCTGAGTCCAGAGGAAGACAAGTGATAAAGGAGAGTTATGAGAGCTCTTTAACATTACGGGTTTTCTGTTGTTGTTGTTGTTGTTGTTGTTTTTCTATCCCCCAAGCACCCTGAATTGAGAATAGGTAGATAATTTGCATTAGAAAGTAGACATAGTGCCACTCTGAGGGCAGTAAGAAACCTCAGGCTCTAATGTTCTATAAATGCTTTAGAATTAGAGGTGCCTAGGTATCTGAAGAGCATGTGACTCTTGATCTCAAGGTCATGAGTTTGAGCCCCATGTTGGGTGTAGAAAATACTAAAAAAAAAAAAAAAAGAAAAAAAAAAAGAAAAAAAAAAGAAAGAAAAACCTTAAAAAAAACTTTAATAAAAAAAAAAAAGAATATTTGAGCAACAATGAAAAGACCACAATGAGGATGTTAGTTTTGTATCTAAAGTATACGATGTTTAATTTTTAGATTTAAATTTTTTTTATTGAGGTAAAATTGATATATAACATTAGCTTTGGATGTACAACATAATAATTCAATATTTGCATGTATTGTGAGATGATCACAGGAAGTTTAGTTAACACCTGTCACCCCACATGGTCACAACATTTTTTTTCTTGTGATGAGAACTTTTAAGATATACTCTGTTAGCAGCTTTCAAATACTTTTTAAAAAAATGTTTATTTTTGAAAGAGAGAGAAGGAGGGAGGGAGGGAGGGAGGGAGGGAATGAGCGGCGGAGGGTCAGAGAGAAAGAAGGAGACTCAGAATCCAAAGCAGGCTCCGGGCTCTGAGCTGTCAGCACAGAGCCTGACGCAGGGCTCAAAACTCACAAACGGCGAGCTCATGACCTGAGCTGAAGTCAGACGCTTAACCTAGTGAGCCACCCAGGAGTCCCTCTCTCAGCAGTTTTCAAATTGCAAATCAGTATTATTAATTATAGTTACCATGCTGTACATTACTTCCTTATGACTTATTTATTTTATAACTGTAAGTTTGTACCCCCTCCACCCATTTCATCTATCCATCAACTACCTCCCCCCCGGACAACTACCAATTTGTTCTCTGTATCTATGAGATTAGATTTGAATTTATTTTATATTACAACTTTTTAACCTGATAAGAGATGTTCATATATGCTACAGAAAATCTAAAAAGACTAAAAAAAAATTTCAAGGGAAAATACAAAAGCTCTTGTTACCTTATCACCCAAATCCCACCAATACTGGTATATTTTATTCCCAGATTTGTATCTCCCTGTATGAAGACATTTGGAATCATGCCATGGATATAATTTTGTGCAGTATTTTTTCCCATATAAAGCGTTTCCCCAGGTAATGAAACGTTCTTGGAAGTTTAAAATTTTAATGACTCCACTATGTTTCATCCTATGGATACCACAATTATTACTGTGGTAAACCTCCTCATTTTGGATATTTAAGTTACAATTTTGCTTTTATAAATAAACACAACAGTGCCCATACTTATTTATTTATAAATCATTTTGTAAAACCGAAATAATTTCATTGTGAAAATTTGAGCAGTAAAACAATAAAAGGAATTAAAAAGGGGGGGAAGGAACAGCTGATTTAACTATATAAACTCAAACACTCTACACATAAGAATCACCCCGTAAAAATAAATAGCAGAACAACAAACTGCTAGAAATGGCTGGATTTTCTTAAACTTTTAGGCAGGTCTTAGTATAAGTCCATTGAAACCGGTAATTGTGATGTTGGTTATCTGTAGGGTCAAGATAGTTTTGCTATGCAATGTTTACTGATTGGCCATTTACTAATACTCTCAGTTATCCTTGTTTATCATTGGGCTAGAAAGAACCTTAAAAGATAATCTAATCCATTGAGAGGTTTTAGGGCTGTCTGTTCCAAACTATCCCAGACAGATGGGAATCGATGCTGTTTTTAAGGTTCTCTAGATAAGAAGATTCCATAACCTCTCTTGATAACCCATGTCAGAGTTTAAGAACTGTATTGTCAGGAAATTCTTTCTTTTATCTAACTTAAATCCCCATGCTTTAGTTTAAACCTATCCCCTTCCTCTGCCTTTCCCTCACCTAGAGGACGATGGGGACTGTCTGATCAGCACTCTTTACAGAGTAACTCATCACATAAACACCACTGGTAGAGGATTATTATGTTTCTTCTTTATTTTCTCTTCCCTCGACTATATAAACTTGGTGCCTTCAAGTTTTAGGATTGTAGGTCCTAAGTGATTAATTTACAAGCCCTTTAATCATATTCACAGCACTCTTTTTAAATGTCTCTAAATTTTCCGAGTGTTACATACCTGCAATCATTCATGAAGATAGATACAAGACACTGGATGTAGATATCAGTAAAGGTTGTAGAAACAGAGGTCATCTTTCTAGGAGCCACTGCTTTCAGCAAGAAGGAACTTTCTGGGAGAGTTCACACTTGTTGGTAGACAAAGATATTGGGGGATATTCACAATAGAGAAGGCTGCTGACACCTTTGGTAATACAGCATCACGCAGTTTTTAGTGCGAAAGCACATGGCCTTGGGGCCACCTCAGATGCTCCCAGGTGCAGAGACAAAATTTCAAAGGATGTAGAATCTACAAGGTTAGTGACGAAATGCCAGATACCTCGGTTGCCTCTGTCCGCTGAGATTCAGTCACAGTTAAAAAAAAACAAAAAACAAAAAAAACAACTCTGTGAATTTAGCATTGAGAGGAGACAGATTTAAGTGTCATCAGTATGCTGACAGGTAGCAAGATAAGATAAAGTAATAACCTGGAAGTTAAGAGAGCTGTGTTCTGGCATTAGCTATGTCCCTCAGTCATGATGTGACATTTCTATTCCTCTGGGTCCCCGCGCATAAAATGTAGTGAATTACAGAATATTTTAAACTCTTCAGAAAAAGACTCTTCACAAATATAAGCTGCTACGGTTAAGTACTGATGGAACAAAACCTTAGCTTGCCATCATATGTAAGTAGGGAATTCTTCACCTGTGCCCATTTAAGCATTGCACAGCAAAATTAAGAGTTGGAGTCTATACTTGATTATCAGTCTGTGGGGGATTATTCAGGAATAATTTAAAATTCTAACTCCTTCAACCAAAAACTTACGGGCTATCTTTCCTTTCCATCAGTGTATTAATGTTTATGGAATGTACAACTAATTTTAATGTTTCCTAAGTTGAATGTAATGAGGTAAGCAAAAGAGCAGTTTAAAGGAATTCTACAGAGTTCCAGCCAAGAAAAAGTAGATGGATGGATGGATGGGTAGATAAATATTGATGGATAATCTCTTGTTTTGCTTGCTTTGCTGATTTTGTCACTGACTTCCTTCCACTGAGTACAGTCCACAAGAGTTAACCACTTTGTTCATTTTCCTTCTACCCTTTCCCAAAGAGACTAGAAAAATCCTATTTCAAACACTACTGAATTTGCACCCTGTGATTCATATGTGTGGTAATATAGCCAAAGTCATTTTTCTTCAACAGAGCTTATTAATTTATTCATCCAAAGACTATCTTAACTGCATCAGTGTGAACAACAAAAGGAAAATAATAAATGACATGAGTAGCAATACACTGTGCTTGGAATGCCTATCCTTCTATAAAGATAAATGCTGGTTGTCTCTAACATACTTGGGTGCAAAGATTAAGGTCCCTAAAGAAGGTACATTTAATAAAAGCAACCTATCATTAAGATAAGTTTTTTTCCCCTAAAAGATATTAATTTTTTTCCTCTCCTGTAGATTAAAAACAACAACAACAACAACAAAAAGTTCTTTGGGCAAATATGGCCCTGGTGTGATACTTGGAGGGCAGGGAGAAGGGAAGGCAAATGGGGACTGAATCTGCAAACTGGTTTGATGCTATGTGGCAGCAAAGAATGTCACACCTGCTAGGCCATAGCCAACTTCCTAAGAGAGGTCTTGCGGTGCAGAAGACTTAAAAACTACCGGTAGAGTGAGCAACCATCCATGCTTCTTGAGAAATGATTACATAGGAGTAGGTACTATAATTAAACTAATTGTATGCCTCCATCAGTGTAGCCACGGCCACTTGACATTCCTACCTAGCCAGCAAGTGTCCTCGTTACCAGAGCCCAGGTTAAGTGTTGAGGGAATTCGTGGCCCCTCTTGAGGCATCTGTATGCTTCATTTAAGCATACTCCAGTTGACAATAAAAATCACACTCTGCCTTGTAATACGATATTCAAGAGTTGCAAACAGAATGAGTCTTTGCAATTTTGAGAGGGTTAATGCCCTGCACTTCCTTCACACAAATAAAAGATGGAGAGGATTAAAGTGTGGGAGATTACCAGCCGTTCCGAGCTTGTTTGACAGGCTGGAACCTGAGAACCTGACTGCATCAAAATGTAAAACAAATGCTGTTTGTCACCTGTAACAAGGAGGACTCAGATGTAATTTCTAGGCTTGAATAATAGGGGACAGAGAAAACAGTACACTGGGGAATGCCAGGTCTCTCATTTACGTCATGACTAATAAAAAAGAGATATAAAAGGAGGAGGCCCTGAAAATGAATGGTTCTCTAGGAAATTCATACAGGAAATCACCAACCTATGGGACTTTAAAATCTTGAAGTTTGGTCTGAAGTTTAGTTTATTTAGCCTTTAGCCTTTAGCCTTTAGTTTATTTAGCCTTGAATTTCTTAACTCCTGAAATAAAGTCAGTGGACAAATGGAAAACTTTCTCCCTTGTTCTGTTATCCTGGCATGGCTGATTTACTTGAATATTTCTAAGAATTCCATATTTCAGCTCCATATTAGAACTGACAGACACATTCAACTTGCAGACAGGGAGGCTACATGATGTTCACAACATGGGCTGGGAGATGGGAGGAGAAGGGGCTCCAGAAAAGAGGTACATTTTGTTTCTTGCTCTTCCATATGTGTTTTTTCCCAAGGCTGAATTCTCATTTCTGTGCAACTGTGCTTCTCTGCTTTCTTACTTGCAAAGAGAAATTGAGGATTTACTGTGCTAGGCACTATACTAAATGCTTTATATGTTCTACCTCGTTTAACTTGATCCTTATCTTACTCTTTTTACTTTGGCAGATCCTGGTATAGAAAAGGACCAGTCTTGGAAAAACCATGAAATTAGTTGGGCAGCACTCTCCTCTCCAATGCTCACCCTGGTACTGCCTGGGATTCCTGTCAAGGCATCCCACTGCGGTGGCCCTTCTGGAAACAGTTCTCTGTTCTGGAAGTTTTGTGATGCCCTGACATCTGTTAAATCTTTCTAAATTCCTAGTTCCTGAGGTCCCAGCTGAGCCTCAGGTAATCATAGGGCGTACAAAGGTATACTGTTAGCTGTTGCCAAAGGCTCCTTGTATTCACTTCAGCAGTGAACACAGCCCTTTAACAGCACCTTCAGTGCCCTGGGCTGCAAGGAGAGGGCCCCGTGGAAATCCCAAGTACCAGAACTCTGGCAAGGGTCAGAGAGACTCCTCACCTCCCCAGTTTCAATCCTTGAAGGAAGCCTATTTCACCCATATGCATTTACAAGGAAGGTTCTAGACCTTTCTAGTGTTGGCTTGAGCATGGCCCAGCAGTGCACAGGAATTGTGGCATTTTCTGAGAGAAGAGCGCCACCATCAGGAAGAGAGTGTAGAGGCACCGGGGAAGGGCAGAAGTCAGAAAAGCTGGCTTCTAATTTCAATGCCGGGAAAGTGCAGGCAGGCCACTTATTCCCTCTAACGTCTGTTTTCCCAATTTCAAAATACAATAATAATCCATTCTTGAATTTATGTCACATAAACTAGCTAGTGTGAGCTAATGAAGGCGACTACTTGGACAAGTTAAAAGTATATAAATGTAGGCTACTGATGTGACTAAAATTACAGACCCTGGTTATGTCTAATGGACTACCTACAAGATTATGAATGTCCAAATACAGATGGCATAGAAAAAAAAATCACAAAAGGGACTGGGGTATTTTCCTTTATGACCTGAGCCTCTCAAGATGCTTTCTGAGGAATAGAATACACATTCTGGGCTGTGTCTACTTCATTATTGTCTGTTTACCTGAATTATGGCAGCATGACTGATTGAGACGAGACATAATGTTATTTAACTGTAAATTTGTTGCACAACCTATTGAACACGAAGTCAAAGTAAGTTATGATTGAACAATGGAAATAAATAGCTATAAATACAATGGCAATGTGAAAATCAAAATAGAGCAGGCTATTATTTTGTTCTGACATTAATTGTATAATAATACCTATATTTAAGGCTGTGACTCAATTTTGTGTGTCAAGTCAGAAAAACAATTGATATAAAATATCTGAATTAGTAGTGGCTGCTTTTCATTGTCACCAGCTTCTTCTGTCCAAGAATCTCTGTAAATAAATTTTGATGCTGCAAACATGCCCAAGGTCGTAGGTTAGATAATGGTTATCCATAGCAAATGGGTTTAAATGCATTCAGAAAAGGTCTAGCTGTTTGAACTTAAAATAACCTAGTACTCTAAAGATCACAATTCTTTGTCCCTCCAACGCTGAGATGCTAAAGTGCCACCAGCTTGGGTACTAATTTAAGACAGAGTAAGACTGTAGGGTGGAGTCAACTAAAGGACAGTGGAGAGAATGTGTTTGGGGGCTTAGTGGGTAAGAGAGGACCTGAAAGGAGAGTGTGGAAAGCAGCCAGATAGAACGAACCTGATTCTATGTGGCCATGATGTGTGACACGTAGGAGGCAAAATAGGGCAATGGGTAATCTCCTGCACTCGTTCTCCTAGTTAAACTAGTAAAATTTACTCCCATTAGATGAGATTAGTTATCTGGAGATGTTACCTTAAGGGGCAGGATGAAATCCAGGGTCTAGAAATCTAATCAAGGTGAGTGTGGCTGGAATGTGGGAAGATGGCTGAGGCTCAGTCAATGGTGTTGATAAACCCAAAGAGGGAAATAATGTGTTCTGCTGAAATCTATGCATGGGTGGGAGCAGAGGGCGGAATGGACAAAGAAGAATCTGTCAGTGTGTCCTTGACGCTGTCCAGAGGAAGAAGCGGTCAGGTTTTTTTTTGCCTTACTTGGCAGATAAGTATATCTCCACTCTGGGCACTATATTTTATAGCACGCGTATGTCTCTAACTATATGGTGTGATGACATTAGATCTTCCATCTACCACCTTCTCTGGTCCCATGAGCTCCTGACTCTAAAATGCTTTGCCAACCTACTCTCCTGCAGAGAAGAATGTGCAGGTAATCAAGAAAACCAAGTACCCAGGTTGGCGTGGCAATACTCTATCCCACTGTAAATTAATAAATTACATTGGCAATCTGTTTTATGCAGTAATTTCCTCCAAGATTTTTTTCATTCCCTAGAACAGTTGTCCAAGTTACATTCACCTAAGGAAACATGGACAAAATCAACTTTCTCAATCTGCAAAACTGAGGTGATCCTGGGTTAGAATTGCAAAAAGAAAATTAAAAAAGGAGGAGAAAGGAACAAGGAAGGTATATAAGACATATTAGAAAGACACAGTTATCCCATATACTGGCACAAGAAAAAAAAAGATACCAATGAAACTGAGTACAGAATAATAGAACTGTAATAGACTCATGTATGTAGAAGAATATATACAACAAAATTATATATTGATAAATAACAAGAAGTAAGTACTTTCAGTATGCCTAGGAACATCTCATTTCTTCTTCATTGTGACTTGGAGTCCTATTAAGTAGTTGCCTATGTCACAAAGCAGGTGTGTGACAGAGCCGGGATTCAGACCGCTGCAGTCAGGCCCCAGAGCCCATGCCCTTGACCAGTGCACTGCGTGTTGTCTCAGGGCATCACAATCCTCATGGGCAGGAATAATGTTCTCTAGTGGCTGGTGCTGGGAAAACATCTTTATTACGTTAAGAAAAAAAATAATAAGTTGGATTACTACATCCCTAGATTATGCTATAAACCACAAAGTAGAATGTAAATACATTAAGGACCTAAGTATGAAAGGTAAGCACATCAACCAAATAAAGGAAAATGTAGGGAAAATATCTTTGTGACCTAGGAGTGGAAAAAGATTTCTTAAGAGCCTAAAAGCCCAAACTGTAACCAGTTCCATTGAAAATGATAGGGTGGACTGGACCAGTTCAAAGTTAAGGATCTTTGCTTTATGAGGTATGTATACCAGTGGCAAATTCAAAAGACTGTGAATTAATAAGGATAAGGAGAACCCAAAAGAATAAAGAAGAAATCAAAGCAAAAAGATGGTCAAAGGAGATAAATAAAATTATAGAATGACAAGCCTTAAGAATAAGTAAGCATATAAAAAGATGCCCAAACTCGCTTGCAATAAGAGAAATCCATACAAAACCATAATAAAATGCAACTTGATATGCATTAGAATGATAAAAATTAGAAAGGTGGATAATACCAAGTACAGGTGAAGACCTTAGGAGATGGAAACATATATCAGCACCATGATTCTGGGGATGTTACCTGGCAGTAAAGAGTTCATTCAACGGGTCATGATTCTGAGCCAGAGAACTTTCCTCAGGTGCAATAGGGGTTATGGAAGAGGATGTTTTTTTTACTACCTTTGGGTGGGAAAGGGGGCTACCTAGATGTCCATCATTAGGGGATACAGAAGTAAAAGACAGAATATACATACCATAAAATATAATTAGAGGAATAAATTAGATTGATATAAAATTATTTAGAACAGACATTAAAAACTGCTGTGTGGAAAAAAATCAAACAATGATATTTAGAGCAAAATATCATTTCTGTAAATTAAAAATAGCTAGATAAAACCACTTTAATTGTTTACGGATATAGACTAAGCACTTTACAGTAAGTGTATGTAGAGGAGATGAGAACAGAGGTATGGATTGGAGATACAAGGAGGGGAGAGAAACTCACACAAGGATGGGTGGATAAATGAGAGAGCTGTGAACTGAGGATTATTGTTCAGTCAACTCTTTGCACTCAGTCCAAAAAGAAGAAGAAATAAAACTGAACTCTTATGGTAGGATTCTAATGGAAATACATCATGGACAACCTCACCAAACTGGGGACATACATAATATTAAAAAAAAATTTTTTTTTACATTTATTTATTTTTGAGAGACAGAGCGAGACAGAGCACAAGTGGCGGAGGGGCAGAGAGAGAGGGAGACACAGAATCTGAAGCAGGTTCCAGGCTCTGAGCTGTCAGCACAGAGCCTGATGCGGCACAAACCATGAGATCATAACCCAAGCCAAAGTCGGTCGCCGACCCACTGAGCCACCCAGGCGTCCCCATATTTCATGTCATTACCATGGAGGCAAGATATAGTAGGATTCAGAAAAATTCAAGTTATTTTCAAAAGTTGTATTCTCTTAAAAGCAGAGCAACAGATGAAATATTAATTTGCTGACAATTTTGTCTTTCAGAAATTGGAGGGGTTAATGAGAGGAATTACCAACAAAGCAAAGTTGAAGTGATGGAAAACTTCAAAGAACGTGCTACTTGGTGTTCATAAGAGTCAGACAAAGAACGGCTGGGTAGAGTCATTTCTCATCATTCAAGCTTACTAATTTCCAGATTCCCAGAGCCACCCCGGGGGGCTTCAGATTCCACAGGCCTAGGGATGACCCAGACATTTTTCCAATTTTAAAGCAAGCTGTGCCACAGACTATACTTCTCAAGATTTGGGGACGCAAAGTTCTGAAAGTTCAGAGGAAAAAATGATACGGTCCCATGACCAGAGTCTAAGACAAAAAGATGGCTTAAGGGAGAAGTGAGGTACCCAACAATGAAACGTTGACAATAAAACTGTAAAGTTAATATGGGTGAGTTAAAATGCAGTGGAGGATGTGGGGATGTAAATAATGGCATGTGGCTGATGACACAGGAATGATACAACAGAGGAGAAAAGCACCCAATCAGAAACCAATACAAAGAGGATTGGCTTAAGAACAGTGTCAGGAGGGGTTAAATCTGAGAATGAGCTCAAGCTTGAGAAAAATGCAGAGGACAATAAAAGGAATTGTTAACGTATGTTTAGAGTGAATGCAAGGAATGATTCACATCCCCCTGGGGGCAGATATTATAGTATTAGCAGATGATAGTAAAAGAGAACAGAAACTGTTAGCATTCTGTTCGCTCCCACCTTCCCTATCAGAGGGAATGATCTTCAAACCAGGCCACAAAACAACAGATTAAGAAGGAACTGAAGCCTGAGAGAGGTGATAGGACTAAAAGGGAGCAGCATCTAGCTGCTTTCTTTAGGTTCCTATCTCCAGGCCCAAATGAACCTTATCCAAGTTCACTGAAGGAACTGGAAGATATGACCATAGAACTTTTGTGGTGCTCTCGGAGCAAGCCTGGAAGACACGGGGGAGGGCAGGAGAGTAAGCCTAGACAAACGGCGTGAGTTTTAAGGCGGGGCGAGTAATCGGGGAGGGGAGGAGATACATTTTAAAAAATAGTGGAAGAGTGAACTTCAAGTTCCTGGATAAATCATTAAATAGATGGCTTATAGAAACTCAAGAGAAAAAGAATGAGAACGGGGTAATTACTAGGGACTAAAAAGGACTCACTAATAACAGCTTGTGCCAAACTCACCTCCTTTCTATTTCTAAAAGATTCACTGTAGGAGGTGAGGGATGTTGGAATTACTTTCAAAAGTTCATCAGGTGATTCCGCCATTCAGCCAGGTATAGGGATATTGCTAAATAGTCAGGAAGACCCCTCCAAAGCCAAAGATCCAGTTACAGTATGCTTTTTTTTTTTTTTTATCAATGACATCACTGCATCTATGGCCTCTTGTTTTATTTCTATTTCTTCTACTTCAACCTTTCTTAAAACTTCCTAACATTTCAACAAAAGAGGAACATTACACCATGGATTCTTTTCCTTAATCTTTATTCTAACAACTACTAGAAAATGCCATCTCCCTTCTCTATTTGACTTTAGAGCACTCTGCATAATTACAACCTATAATTTATTTTTTCAGAAAACTCTGAAATGTTCTTTTCATTTCCACAGCTAAAGCTTTTCTTCAGAACTCCAGATTCTTTCACTTCACATACTTAACATTTTCTACCCTCTACTGGTATTTTTCTTTCTTTTTCTCTGTCATTATGGGCTCAGC
Source organism: Neofelis nebulosa (assembly GCF_028018385.1). NCBI lineage: Eukaryota > Metazoa > Chordata > Mammalia > Carnivora > Felidae > Neofelis > Neofelis nebulosa. Next base: position 30,802,515 of record NC_080783.1, read on the forward strand.
TAAAATAACCCTCTGGTTTCACTCAGGCAAGTTCTTCTTGTTTTATGAAACACACATCTGTGCCCGTCTCAGCCCTTTTCCTTCTCTGACTCCTATCCTTTGAGTTCTTTTAAATTTTTTTTATGTTCATTCATTTTTGAGAGAGAGAGAGAGAGAGAGAGAGAGACAGACAGACAGAGACTGACAGACAGAGAGAAAGGGAGACATGGAATCTGAAGCAGACTCCAGGCTCTGAGCTGTCAGCACAGAACCCAACACGAGGCTCGAACTCATGAGTCTTGAACCCATGAGTCGTGAGATCATGATCTGAGTCGAAGTCAGGATGCTTAACTGACTGAGCCACGCAGGCGCCCCTGAGTTCTTAATGTGTGGAAGTCCGAAAGTAATTCTACTTTTGTTCCAAACTGAATTCCACCCAGGAACTTTTTATGGAGCGTATTCTGTTCTCAATACCCAATCCAAAGTGTGTAAGACACATTTTGTCTTCAAATGCTTCACTATCACTGAAGAAGTCCAAACACATACATCTGAAACTCAGGACTAATTATGATTGAGTAGTAAAATATGCACTTCCTTCCTCCTCCCCACCACACCATGACTAACATTTAGCAGGTACTTGATACTTTTGTTTTATCAATGAGTAAGTAAATAGATGAACATGTGTTCGTCTGAATTCAGTGTAACACGAGGCCGGAAAAGAAAAGATCACAGTGGAGCAGAGGTGCAAAGCAGCCATACGATTATTACTCAAATAAATGTTAATACTTACACTTTGAGTCTAGGGGAAGAGAAACTTTTCCCCCAGAAATTTCTTGCGTTTACTGTTAATGGAGTGATATTCTTTTATGTGTACACTAAGCAGAGCTTCCCAATAAAGGATAATATCCACATCAATTTCAGAAATAATCCCAACAAACACTTTCTCTATTATCGTCCTAATAGATACTGTAAGATGGATAAAATACGAAGATATACAGTTTTTCAATTTTCCTCATCGCATTCTTTGCCAAACCCTCCCAAGAGAGAACTGAGCAGTAATATAAAGTTGTTTTTATTTTTATGATCATTATTCAGTAATATAAAGTTTGATAAGATTCCACTACCGAGGGACAGCAGGAGAAAGGGGAAGAGAAAGAACTTCCAGGCATCAGGCAAGAAGGGGCAGCTGTGTAAGCTCAAGAGCTCTTGATGATTTCATACTGGCTCTTTGAAATTTCTGGGTAAGGATGTAAGTTATTCAGAAGAGAACGGGCATCTTCACCCACATCAAGTTCTCAGGATTGTTCAGCCACAACCCTTTTCTCAATATGAAAAGAGCAATCACTTCTTCTACATGGTTGAAGCAATCTGTGAAGATTCAGGATAAAGGACTTAATTGATCATTTCAAAAATCCTAATTCTTGACACATGATCATTTGCTGATCATTATCAAATTCGTAAAGGTTTAACAGAATCACTTTAGGCTTACCATTTTTGCTTAGTTTTCATTTCTGCTGGTCTCTTTGCAATCTGTTCTAATTTTTGTCTTATAGAAAGTATGCATCATGGCTTAAAGATTCTTCTATCCTAAAGAATTAATCACCTGCAAAAGATGGAAAAAATCCTACCTAATTGGGAAAAATTGGCAAAGCCCTAGTTTCTTAACTAGAACTAGCTACCTCTTTTGGGGGCCTCATGTAAAATGGAAATGTGCAGTCTGTTGTTCAAAGGTTGTGAAGATTTTCAAGAGATCAACAGCAGAGCATTAAGTGCAGTGCCTTGCATGACCACAAAGCAGGCCTGCTCTGATGGTCTAATGGAAGGGCAGCTCTTGGCCCATGGGAAGGACGAGACATAACAAGCTGCGAAATATTTTCCCAAGAATCCAAGAAGGTTAAACAAGGACCTATTCTATTTTATATCAAAGATATCTCCTTTTCTTTGGACCCTGAGCACACAAATCTATCATTTTCTTAGTCCTGTGCTGATTCTCTGCATTTTTTTCCATTTAAAAGTTCTCACCTCACTTACCTCCACTGTATCCCAGGAGATTAACCTCCTCTATCACTCTGGCCCACCTTCCTTCCCATTCCAAATCCATAGCCAATCCAATCCTACATAAGCTTCATTTCTAGAGTGTTCTACAAAGGGCCCTGCACAGTTCTAATATTTTTTCGGGGGAAAGGAGGGAGAGTGGTAAATCTTTGTAATCTCTGTAATAAACCCCTCATTGGAAATATCAGTTAATTCTCATAGCACCAGAAGATAACTGCCTGAAAGAAAGAGGCCTCATCAGAAAATAAGGATTTGAGTCCTACCCTTTGAGCAAGTCACTAGGATTTCTGAACCCCAGCTTCCTTATCTGTTAGACAGGAATACTATATTCTTTACTGATCTCATCGAGGTAAAACAAGAGGCAAGTGAGAGAGTGTTTATTAAAATGCTTTGTAACCTCTGGAGCACCTGGGTGGCTCAGTCGGTTAGCATCTGACTCTTTTTGTTGGCTCAGGTCATGATCTCATGGTTTCCTGCATGAAAGGCCCTGCAAAGGGCTTTGCATTGACAGTGCAGAGCCTGCTTGGGATTCTCTCTTACCCCCTCTCTCTCTGCCCCTCCTCCTCCCACGCTCTCTCAAAATGAATAAAAAAACTTAAAAATGCTTTGTAACCTCTAAAGAGCTTTAGATACATAGGATATTATTTTGGTGATTTTCTTTTTCTTTTCCTTCAAAAAAAACTTTTTTAAAATTTATCTATTTTTAATTTTTTTTTTTCAACGTTTTTTTTTTTTTTATTTTTTTTATTTTTGGGACAGAGAGAGACAGAGCATGAACGGGGGAGGGGCAGAGAGAGAGGGAGACACAGAATCGGAAACAGCCTCCAGGCTCCGAGCCATCAGCCCAGAGCCTGACGCGGGGCTCGAACTCACAGACCGCGAGATCGTGACCTGGCTGAAGTCGGACGCTTAACCGACTGCGCCACCCAGGCGCCCCTAAAATTTATCTATTTTTGAGAGACAGACAGAGTGCGAGTGGGGGAAGGGCAGAGAGAGAGGGAGACAGAATTCGAAACAGGTTCCAGGCTGTTAGCACAGAGCCTGATGTGGGGGCTGAAACTCACGAACTGCGAGATCATGACCTGAGCCAAAGTTGGACGCTCAACCAATTGAGCCACCCAGGCACCCCAGTTTGGTGATTTTCATTATGAGTTTGTTTCTGTAATGCCAGCAAACCGTAGGCAGCTACCAATTTAGATTGAAAGGAACATTGATTTATAAATCAGTGCATCTAGCTTTAATTCCAGTTGCTAATAATGTGCTAAGGGATGATGGGCAGATGAATCCACCTCTCCAGGCCCGAGTCTTCTCATTTGTGAAGCGAGGTTTCAATTGTATCACCCAGAGTCTTAACAATTCTAAAATAATTGTATTTTATTCAATTCATTTCTTTGGCAAAATGTTTACTGGGTTCCTTCTATGTACCAAATAATAACCTAGAGTCCTTGGGATACAAAGACAGGCCATTTCTTTAAGGAGTTTACTAGATACCCAGAACATTCCAGAAGAGTATGCTTCACCTGAGTGGAACAAAGATGAGTAAGGTCTGGTCTGTATGCTCAGGGAGCTCAACAGGGAGATAGCCAAGTAGATAGAAAATTACTATATACGTGACAAATTTGTCCAATAGGGGCTTACTCATAGGCCACAAGGGCAGCAAAGAAGTGGACCCTGCCTAGTGCAAGGCTGGCACTGGGGATGTGTTCAAAAAAGCTTTCTGGATAAACTATAATAAATGTCGCTCTTGTCTAGGAGCACACGTGTACTTCTGTTGCACATGTTCCTTGCGGTACCCTTAATGTCTTTCACATACCGTTTGTGGACACATTATTCCCAAGTGGGGGCAAATTACTCCCAAGTGGTGGCACAGGCTGGGCATACTAATGGTTTAAAGGAATTAATTAATGGTTTAAAGGATCTGAAGATACTGGTCTAGACAAATCCTTCTTAGACCGCCTAATGGAAAACTTACTGCTTTGAAGGTAAGGAGATTCTGTTGCTTCTTACCTCAATACATTTTTGGGAGACGTTTAAGAAACAGAAAGATGAAAAACTGATTTTTTTTCTCTGTATGATGTAGCCACTGTGGGGGTACTCTTTCCACTGTAATAGGGTACTTCTGAATTACATGATAAAACGCAGACTGGTTTTCATGAGAGCAATGAAACTAGATGAGTCAGCAGTCACAAGTAATGAGTCAGGGGCACAGCAAATGGACGGCTCGTGGCTGCAAAGTCTTGAGCACCCTTTAGGTGATGCAGACTCAGGAGCTGAGTGAAACCCGAGGTTCTGGAAGTCTGGTACTGCCTGTACATCTCTAACATCTCAAAGAACTTGAAGTGTCATTCGGTGGCAAGACAGAGACTAAACGCTGCCTGTGTATATGACCCAAAATGTATCCTTTTCTTTTTGTGTGAAATATTGAAGTGAAGGTGAGAGAGAGGTAAATCAAAGCAAATATTCTATTTTCCTAGAGGTATTAACCAACCTGATAAAATCCTACGTAACTAAAAATTACTTCATTCTCTGAGTGACACGGATCTGACTTAAAATTGTGAAGTTCATTATCTTAAAAATAGAGTCCTTCAGGGTCACCAACTACCATATGAAACCCATTTACAAGACTCCCTATAATCCAGGACATGAGAAACCACAAAACTCTGAAATAAATATCCAACCAGCAAAGATAATCCACGGCTGTACAGTGCAAATAAAAGGTCCACTATGTTTCTTTTTTCCTCCTTCACACATGGTTTAAATATTCACTCCTCCATGTTCACTTGATGTAAGATTCTGTTATCATTATGAGGGAAACCTATAATATGCCGACCCTACAAAGAGTACTAAGCTCAATTACAAACACCATCTTTATACAGACACAAAATCCAAGGCTTTTATGGATATCTGTGTAACGAGAACAAGCAAACGGGGTAGAACTAGGCAGCTATAAGACTATTCATCTACAAATTTCCCACATCTATTTTAGTCTCCTAAAAGAGCTTACTACTCCATAAAGAATCATTTTCTTTTAAACAGTTGGCTTTGGATGTGTTTCCTCAGCAATATGCATACACCTGGGAGGCAGGAAGTTTGACAGAAAGACACTGGGATGCTATGTGTACAAACATTCAACAGATGACATCATGCACCTCTTTAAAGGAGGTCTCTGATCTCTGGAAATCAATGTTTTTTCTTACTTGCCCTACATTTCACTTCTTGTAATATTCTTGAGATAGAATGGCAGCCAAACTTACTCACAGAGCTACATTTAGCAATTTTAGAATTAAAACCATATAAAAAATCACTGGGAACAGGAATAATTGCTTCCAATTTCCAAGGCAATCGCTCCTATCTTAAGGCTCCTGGTGGGCAGCGGAACTGCAGACATTTCTGCCCATGGAACCTTTCTACTTAGCAAGATCTTCATTTCTCAAAACCTAAGTTTCTGCAGTAGCTTCTTCCTCCCTCCTCTCTCAATCACAGCCAAATTGTATACTCTATCTTTCAACTCAGTTCTAGGCACAGTTGATAAATATTCTCCCCACCTCTACCTAGCCTAAGGGTGCCCTTTCACAGTGTTCTGAAAACCCACCCCTCCTTGCCCAAAGGAAATGATCTCCACTAAACTATGGAGATTAATAGGCAAGGTATGGGGCACCTAGGTGGCTCAGTCGGTTAGGCGTCTGATTGATTTCAGCTCAGGTCATGATCTTCTGGTTCATGAGTTCGAGCCCTTGCACCGGGCTCTGCGCTGACAGTGCGAGCCTGCTTGGGATTCTCTCTCTCTCTCTTGCTGCACTTCCCTCTCTCTCAAAACAAACAAATATATAAACAAACAAACAAAAAAGATTCATAGGCAAGGTAAAAAAGAGATTATGGCCAACTAGGATTAAGACATTAATCACTGATACAATTCCCCCAAAATCATTGATACAAATCCTCATCAAGAACAGTGATTTCAAAATATATTTCATTTCACATCATAAATGGGGGGCAGGGGGAAGGAACAAAGTGAGAAAACAGAGAATAATGGCTTAATAACCACTATCCAAACACCAATAGCCCTGCTTCCATGTTCAACTCTATATTTTATTCCAAAAAATAATATTCATGTTTCAAAAATAATAAAAGAATTTCACTTATTTTGAAGAGAAAACCAGGAAGATAAACCAAGAAGGTAGATAAAAAGCTGCTCTTAGCATTGACTTGAGTACAAATAGTAAAATTTAACAAGAGTACTAATTGCCAACAAGGTATAAAATAAATAGTTTTTAACAAAATATGACAGTCATGAACTGTATAATAAAAAAGAAGAGAAAGGCCAAAAATATACTTTTGTAATTGCTAGAGACAAATCATTACAGAAATTAAGCAAAAATGGATAGTGCACAGGCTTTACTGTAAGAGTAGAGATTTCGATTCTTAGAAATATTAAAAATATTGTGGGAAAAGATAAAGGAGTATTTGGGGGGACACTCCAGAGATACCTTTTTTCTTTCAAAGCATTAGGCTTACAGAAAGAACAGTAAAGTAAAAAATGATTTAGAGAAGAGAAAAGGCCACTTGTGACTTTGCCTCAGGCTTTATTAAGTACCATAAAAAACATGATTAAAAGGTATAAAAATACAATAAAAAAAGAAACAAAAGAAAATAGTATTTTGGGAAGCGCTCATAAAAGTGATGGTGGAAAGGAACCTGATACGAAAATAGCAGCACTTTGTAGGGAGGGGAGCGTCATATTTTGAACGAGATTATGCTCTCTCATAAAGCCAATATTATTTCAGTGCAATCAAGTGCATCACTAATGTGCAAAATCTAACTTTATGAGATGCAGCAAAGCAGAGGAGAAAGTTGCCTTTGAATGATTACTCTGAAAGTCTAATCAAAGACATTCTCTCATGTTATCAAACACAGATGTGCAAACCAAGAGGCTAGAGATGGTTTCTTATTGAAAAAGATTGGCAATAAGATTGAGTACCTCGAATTGAATTCATCTCCTCATCATACAAAATCCTACATATACCTGGGAGGCTCTTCAAAGTCTACACGCACAGAATAATGCTCAACACATGTTTGCCTGTGATGTGCTTTTAACCTAAACCCAAATCTTCATAAGCCAATCCAGAAACTCAGGGCTTTCTGCTAACCAGCGGCATACAGACTACTGACCTAACTCAAGAAACATTCAGATTTTGGGACAGAGCTGAAGGGGAGCCAGCTGAACCACCACAAATCACGGCTGCTTGGTGTTTGCTTGGGTACATTCTGGTGATTTTTATTATGTGTTTACACGCTCTGGATAAAAAAACTCTAACAAGTCTGTACTCCATCGAATGACATAATCAAATAAGATACTATGGAGCATAATATCACATTTCTCCTTTTTCTAAAAATAAAAAAAATTCTTTTTTAGCTAAAGTATTTCTTTCATAGCATTTTATTTTATGATTGGGAAAATGTCAGGTAACTGAGTGCTACGTACTCACTAATTAAAACTCATTTCATTTTGAACTTTAATTATATCTTCAATTCTTATTGCTGTAAAATGCTAATGGATGAAAATCTTAAATACAAATGAATAATTAATGCAGGCATATTTCTTTTTAAAAATTGTTTAATTTAGTTAAAAAATACCCTGTGTTGTAGTGATGGTTGGGTCATGCAGGGAAAGTAGGTTTGTCTTCACTATCTGCTTTGAAAAAAAAATGCAACAAGAAACATGAACTTAGCTCCTCCTAACTATCTGACTATGGGAGACCTCTCACAAGCCAGCAGAATTTGGACAGGCAGTCTGGGTAAGATCCAAGGGAGAGTACATATGAAGGGACTGTTTTTGGTATTTCCTTCTCACCTTTCCTGGCTTCTCCCTTGAAGATTTAGTTGTAGCACCTATGATACATTTCAGATTCCCCAGTCCAACCAACAGCCAATGTAATAGGGTAAAAAAGCAAAGCTGAAGAGGTTATCACTTTTCTCATTTCTCGCAGCTTCTTTCCAGATACCTTTTTCTCTCTTCCTGCCCTGAAGTGAGGACATCATTATTAACAAAGGACAGAATATAGGGAGGTGCAGGAGAGGCCAGTTGTTCAGGAAATAGCTATCATTTGGCAAATGGCATAATAAACACATTATGATCTTTGATGCAGTGGGTAATGAGCCAGTATATACACAATATCAAAGCTAAGATTATTCTCTACCTCTGTATGTATTTTTTATTTCATCTGTACTTCCCTTTTCAATTTATTTATATTTTCCAGAATTCAACAAGTCACTTTCTAACAGCACCTAAGAATTATTATTATTATTATCCTTTGCTGTTCATTATTTTGTATCTATCCTACTCTGAAATAAAAATCTTCCTTATTGGTTAAATGACAATAGTCAAGGGCAAGATTTCAATGTTATGAGAACTAATGGACATGCACATCTCTCAAAACTAGGGTTGATTCTGAAAGATTAAAATCCCCAATCTACTCTCTCTGTGACTTTCAAAGTGTTGGGAATGAACCGTTTTCAAAAAGTAAATGTCACCAGTTTGTGTAATGAGAGGAAAAACCAATATATGAGACAACCATGGTCCATGTCTCATTCCTTGGCCATCTACCTGTCGTGTCGTTTTCATCTCCAGGTAGGGTCACCGCTCGGGAAGTCTGTCTCCTATCCAGCTTTGTGCTGCAACTTGCCTGTCCAGTCTTGCACATTGTAGTCTTACTCCTTCACCCAACACCTTGGAGCCATTGCACGTCTTGGTAACTTCATGTCTCTTGTGACTATATTACTTTGCTGCATAAAAGTGGAATTGTCGTGGGTTGGTGACCCATTAAAAATAAGAGGACTAGAATGGCAAAACCATCTCTAATTGGTTGTTCCACAATAAAGGGGATGTTCTAGGCACAGCAATGGAGAGGCACTGTTTGTGTCCCTCTTCAAGACATATCCTGTCATTCAGCTGCATGGAGCATGGATGTAGCTGACACCCTCTAGGGATTTATGCTTTTAGGATCCTTCTCAAGTTTTGACTTGAGGACACACTCTGCTGAGGTAGCCACAAGTCAGTGAGTGACTGAATACAGTAGGGTTCCAGAACCTGTTTCTGCCCAGTGTAAAACTCCTCTAATGAACAATTTGCTCTGGAGCTCATGTTGGGTTGGCCAAGGCTTTATCAGACTTGTGCTGTGGTAGAGGCTATCCTTGCCCAATCCTGTCTCCTCCCATTTTTATCTTTCGCAAGTATTACCCCCTTAATTAACCTTTTGCACTCCCACTTTGTCTTAGCTACTGTTTCTGGGGGACCCAACTAGTAACCTCTGATTATCATTACCTATCTCTGGAAAGAGATAGCTTAGCTTAGACTAGGTTCCCAAATTCTCCCTAAATCACCAGGCAACAGGCTTAGTAACAAATATTATTTTATATAAGGAACCAGAGACAAATATCTCAAATGTTGGTAATGTTTGCTAGGGCATCAAATGCAATGGAAAACTTGCAGGTTGTTTCACAGATGATTCCAAATTTGACAAGACTATCTGTCATTAATCCTATTACTTTCATGCTGTTTGTATAAAGGACTGCATGTTAAAATACCCTTAGGACGCTTCCTTACCCATTTGCCCTCTTCCATTATGGCTTTTTACTTCAGATTATTTGGATTCTGTATATCCAGGAGTAGGAAATTCCATAAATTTTTACATCTCAGGTGTTCTTATATAGGTTGGCTTAACCATGTTTACTTAAGAATAAATTACAGATTATAATTAATTCAGACTACTTAACCACTCTAAGTAATTGTAATTCACTCACAGATTTTTTATTACGTTTCATTTTTTTAATGTTTATTTTTGAGAGAGAGAGAGCAAACAAGGGAGGGGCAGAGAGAGAGGGAGACAGAGAATCTGATGTGGGCTCCGTGCTGACAGCAGAGTCCAATGAGGGGCTCAAACTCACAAACTGCGAGATCACGTCCTGAGCCTAAACCAAGCGTTGGTCACTCAACTGACCGAGCTACCAAGGCGCTTCAGTTTTTTATTTTTTTTAACCATAATTTTCAATGGTTCACTGATAATCTTGACCTAGACACTCTATAATATTCTACAGAGATTAGCCATAGAATCTATATATAATTTCATGTTTGGGTCTGTATTATTTCATAAATTTATATTTATAATTTCATATTTCATAGTGCATGTCATTTCAGATCTGAGTGACAAAATAGCATCATTACAAAGTGTGATGATTACAACAATTCAAAGAGAGGTAACCAATACCTTTGACAGCAATCAGAAAAATCAAAACCTATCTTGACTAATTTGGAAAAGTGTTTTTGAATAAGGAATATGAAATTTAATGGAAATGATGGAGGGAAAGGCACTTAAGGAGGAAAACCCAAGTGCATAAATCCAAGATGGAAATGTATTCCCGGTGTTCGACCACAGCATAAAAATACACCGGAGTCACAGAAGGCCACTCACAGGGAATTAGCCATCAGGATATTGGTTCTATTCAGAAAGGAAGCAGGACACCAGCATGCCTGAACCGAAGTAACATGGGTGAGAGCTGTGAACTCATCAACAGACGGTCATTCCTCATCAATCAGGTCCTCACTCTGTGGGGAGAGGAAAAGTGGAGATCGAGAATGGGTGGATATGATCAAGGAAATGAAGAGTAGGATCTTCGGAGACAGGAACCTGGAGAAGGACCACCTGCAGTTTACAGCTTCTTATAAAGAGGTGACCACATGAAGGATGGTGTCTGCGCTTGTAAGGAAGCTAACAAAAGCTTGCACGGTATCACCGGGGATTTTAGGCAGTAAACTTCAATGCCTCGAAAGCCAGGCAGATAACCTAGTAGAGTAAGCCAGGGGAAACCTAAAGTCCTCTTGGAATCTCTCTCTCTGTCCTACTTTTAATGGAGGTATGGGCACAAAATCATTTCCCTTTCTTCTTAAGGCTCCACAATAAGTAAAATGACTGCAAAACTACAGTGCAAAATATCACCTGACAGAGCCTCAGCTGCAGGGAGACAATGGGGCCAAGTAGAGACTGTAACAAGTTGGCCAGTATGTGCTTCCTGCTAAATGGGGCCAGCCATATTGTCGGATGGAACATGGCCCTAGGGGGCCAGATGGTTTAATTTTTTTGGAGAAGCCAGGCATCTGCACTTATGTTCAGTTTTTAATATAAGAAATCTACTTTTTAAATTTTGAAAGAGATTTCCTCAAAATAATACATGCAAATAATTCATAATTTAAAAATTTACAACGTACTAAAAGTGGTATTTCCCCGGCTCGCTCCTGAGGTTGCTCCTGAGGCAACCATGCTGAAATCTTTAAAAAATTTTTTGTTTTTAATGTTTATTTATTTTTGAGAGACAGAGAGACAGAGAGACAGAGTGGGGGTGGGCAGAGAGAGAAGGAGACACAGAATTTGAAGCAGGCTCCAGGTTCTGGGCTGTCAGCACAGAGCCCGACATGGGGCTTGAACCCACGAACTGTGAGATCATGACCTAAGCCGAAGTCGGATGCTTAAACGACTGAGCCACCCAGGCGCCTCACCCATACTGAAATACTTTAATTGATATCCACACTTCTAGAAAATGAGCTTACAAAATTATTTCTTGGTTGATGAACTTTAGTCATTATTTGTTGTCCTTCCATGATGGTAGATAAAGAGTCCGTTATCTGTGTTCTTCATCCTCTTACATACACCCATACTCCTGATAAAGTTACACCACCATTTGGCTTAAATAAATATTCTCTGTAATGCTTATGTTATTATAACCCAATAAACACTGTTTAGTCCAGTGTCCCAACAATCATTCCTTCATTCTTGTTCATTTTTCCCACTGGAATCAATCATTGCCTCTTTTAAAATTTGGCATAGTGTGTATATATTGTTCCTAATACTTTCTGGTCATTCCAGTACTGCCATTGTGTCAAAAAAATTTGGTCCACTTCTTTCCTCAGAGCTATCCCTCCTGGAGTGTGGATATCATCATCTCCCTCATGTTGCTGCCTCTTCTGGTTTGGTTATTGTTGGGCCTGGTTACTAGATGGGGCTGTCTGGGGGCCTTCCCTACCCCGTAGTTCTCAGGTTGCCCTTTGTTCTCCTCTGGATTGGATCCTTGCTTCCTGGACCTGACTGACATCTTCCATTTTCTTGATTTATTCTCCTTTATCTGGTGGACCATATCCTCCAGTAAATCCTGAGAATGGATACATGAGAGAGAAAGTACTTGATTCCTCATGTCTGATAACGTTTTTAGTCTACCCCTACCTTTGATTGATAGTTGGGCAAATAATGCCTCCTAAGCTGAAAATAGCTTTCACGGAATTTTGAAAGCATTTCAACCGCTGGTTTCTAGTTTCCAGGATTACTGTTGAGAAGTTCAATGCCATTTTTATTCCCGATCCTTCTCAGGAACATGCCTCCCGCCCTTTTTTTTTTTCCTTTCCAGACATTTTAGGATTCTTTTCCTTATTCTTAGTGTTCTGAAATGGTATAAAGATAGGCCTTAATTATGCTGGGGATCTTATCTTTTTTACTCCCCTTTTCTCTGTTATCTCTTTTTGACATTTCTACCCCATTAGAGGTAGGACATGATCTTCCAATAACCTTTATTTTACCATTGTCCATGTTTTGACCTTTATTTTTTCCCTTCTTTTTACGACAGTTCCTCAGCTTTATGTCCCAATCCTACTATTCGATTTTCTTCATAACTTAAGATTTTTGTTCTATAATTGCATCTGGTTCTTGGTGCCAGGATAAAATGTCTTTTCTTTCTGATAACATTATAATGAAATGATGACTTCCTTGGCCTTGCTCATTGTCTCTTTTTCTGCTTGATTCATGTATCCGTTCACTTTTTATTTATTTGATTTTTAAAAAATTTTAGTCTCTTTCTTATGAGAGGCCTTCCTCAATATCTGGTGATCCATGGTTGCTTTTTAATGTGTTCGTGTGTCACCAAAAGGCCACAGAGACTTTCTGCGGAAATGGGTGGACCTTGATTAGTGAGCCTCATTGTAGCATAATGTGGGGACCAGGTTTGTGTTGTGTCGTCTCCCACTATCAGAAGCTGTAGCTCTTTCCTCTGTGATTGTTGCATTTCACCCGAGAAGAATTTTTTGGACAGAATACACTAGAGCTAGAAATCCCAGCTTTTCATTTGACTCCCTGGTTTAGTCCTACCCCACCCACTTCCGTTGGACTCAGTTTTCTCTGAACCTGGAGTTCAAATTCTCCAGGTTTCTAAGGAGGTGGAAGGAGGGGTGACACTTGGCAGCAGGAAATTGGGGGAGGGGATGTCTAACTTCATAAAGAAACCTTCAACCAAACCATTCGTTTTCAGTTCTGTGCCGATGCAGGCTCTCATCCATAGTTAATACCTTTAAGAGTTGTGGTTTTGGAATATATTAAAAATTCTTCCTTTGGAATATGAAAGTCAAACAATTGTTAAGTGCTATAAGGGTGGAGGAAGAGTTAAAAGATAAAATTCTTTTTTTTTAAGTTATTTATTTATTTATTTATTTATTTATTTATTTAGAGGAAGTGTGAGCAAGGGAGGGGCAGAGAGAAGAGAGAGCGAGAAGCCCAGGCAGGCTTTGCACTGCCAGCACAGAGCCTGATGCAGGGCTTGAACCTACGAACTATGAGAGCATGACCTAAGCCAAAGTCGGATGCGTAACCAACTGAGCCACCAAAGCACCCCAGAAGATAAAATTCTTGATTACTCGACTTTTGATTGAACATTTTTGTGATACATTTCCTGAATTTAGAATACTTTATTTTTATTCTTTGACACTCCTCCCCTGCCCCCCAACATACACACCTACATAATCTTACATGTAGTTCAAGTAGCTTGAGTGCAAAATGCCCAAAGATCCTCAAATAAAGACCCAAACGCTACTGACAAAGACCATAATGGCGATACCAGAGAAACAGAACTGAGTCCCCAAGACAGGCTGCTGAGTGAGACCCAGAAGTGGGCATTTGTCAGCCGAGGTATTGAAGACTATATTCAGTATTTCTTAGAAATACCTGTGGAGAAAGTCAGCTACAAAATCAAGGGCCATCTGGCACAGGTGGTCTGTCCACAGTCATGCCAAGGAGATGTCCACAGCCTGTGCAGAGCGAGAAGGCAGCGCAGAAATTATTTCACTGATCCTGCCATTCTCCCCCCCAGCGTCAAGCCTGTTTACCTCTCTCGTCTCTTCAGAGTATCACTGGTAGGTCCTCATGTAATATGTTTCTGTGTGTCTCATTTAGTCCGTTATCAACATGCCCCTATTTCTGTTTCTTTTGACAGTTCCACAGCTTTTGGTCTCTGTGGTCTCTCCCGTGATACAACACAAAACAAAAACCAACTAACACATTTCCCAACTCCAACACTCTGATTTCTCACCATCTCCCCTGTTCAAAAATATAGTAGGCCCAGTGGCAGCACCATTAAAAGATCAAACACTGCATATCCGCTGGAGACTCTAATTTCTTGAATGTTCTTTCCCTAACCCCCTACCACTTTTCCGCTGCCACAAAGAAAATAGCCTCCTTGCTGCTGGCGCTACTCTTCCTCCTTTAAAAGAGAAGAAAAGAAAGTTCATGGCTGGCAACTTCAATTTCCTTTTTCTTCCATGTATACAGTATATTAAAACATCCTGTATTATATGGGGCTGGGGCAGGTGGGAGGAGGAGGGTCAGGCCTGGGGTGGGGGGCTGGGAGGAAGGCGACCATTTAAGGAGAGAAAGAGGAGATACGGGGGCCCTCAGGAAGGCAGGGGGGCAGAGGAACAGATAAGAAAACATACGTTAGGAGGCCAAGACGCAAGCATGCTGTTCTCCACAGCTGTGAGCCAGGCCAGGGTGGCTGGACTGTGCTTTTATAAGGAATGTGTCAGACGCTTTGTAGTTACTTCTTAATTTTACAGATGGCCAGAGAAAGTGCTTATATTACTTGCCTAAAGTTAGCACTGAAGGCTGATTAACACAAGATGTCCTGACACAGGACCTATGTGTAAGGCAGAAGAAACAATCGAAGGAATACAAGTGTCCCTGTAGGATCCAAAGTTAAATGTTTGAAGCAACAAGAGCAAACCATGTCTGAAGGCAAATTGGTTAAAATAGATCATGTCAGAACCATGAAAGTAAAGAATCTAAACAGCTCTCTAACTCCACTCTAAGACTGGCTTTCTAAGAGTAACACCATTTTTATCCCCTTCATGCTTGGAGCGCATGTTATTGGCTATCAGCAGAAAGCTGGGGAAGGTGCCAGAGATAAGGCGAGCATGAAGCTGATTCATTGAGGGCAATTAGAAAATATTTGACAGGAAAGCTTTCCTGTGGGGGGTGTGCAGAAGGGGGGGGGGGCTTTATCCACTTGGTCATTTGGCCTCGTCTTCATTAGCAACTGAGGTAACAGAGAGAACCAAAGGGACCTGAGTCATAAGGTGGGTATTTACTATAAACAGACTTGAGACACACAAGATTTAGCACTGAAGGAAAGCCAGATAGAAATGAATTTGGGGAGTTTCCCTCCTAATGAAAAGCCAGATAAAGAAAAGAGATTTAGTCATTCTGTGTTGCCAAATTGGTAAAAGCTTCTGAGGACAAAATAATAATATAGATATTGCCTGGGTAACAGACAAAAGAGATTCCAGAGAAGATTGTGAAAAGCAATTTTCTGTTAAATGAATCCTGTTTTCCTACTGACTTACATTAGAAAATCAAAGATGCATGGCGATGGGGGGAAAAAAAAAGTTGGCACCTGGATGGTATAGTAACTCAAGCAAAATAACATATTTTAGGTAAGTTTTGTCGGTCACAAATAGTTCTAGAACTGAATATTGACATATTACTTATCATGCTGTAATTTGATTACTTATCTTGCTGTAATCAAAATGAATCACAAAATAAAATACCAACAATGAAATCAGAGCACATTCCCGGGAATTCTCTGGTAATACAGATGTACATGTTGCCTTGCGTCATATTGTTCCTATTTAGAGTCTTGCGATCTCCAAAGTTCTAGTAATTTGTCCAAGCTTTTCACCAGCCTTACAGCACCTGAAGAGTTTTAACTTCATACCCAAGGTGACTTTAAAATAAGGAAGTGAGGTCTCTATTTTATCTCAACTTCTAAATGCTTCATGCTGGTCCAGTTGGTTTTTGAGGTATTTTGAAGGTGTTAACTTCTTCAGAGATGTGCTCCTCTAGTAAAGACATCTGATTCCTGTTCTGTTCTTCATGTTCTTTCTGTATGAACTACTTACAAATTCTTGGGGCTACTTAATCTCATGGGAAAGTGAACTTTTAGAGCAGGAATATTAATCTGTTTTGTTCACTTATATGTCCCTCCTGTAGATGAGTGCCTGGCCTATTAAAGGCACTTGATAAATATTAACTGAATATCCTAATGAGTATATTTCTCAATTCTCCCTCCCATGTATTCCTCCTTTCCTTTAATCATAAGAAACAACAAACAAAAACACAATGAAAATTTCTGTCAAAACACCGTGTTACAGGCTAGGGATTGAACAGTGACTAAAACAGATGATCCCTTGTCTAGATGGAACAGACAATATATTTTTTAAGATTATTTTAAAATTACAGAAACAGGGGTGCCTGGGTGACTCAGTTGGTTAACATCTGACTCGATTTCGGCTCAGGTCATGATCTCATGGTCTGTGAATTCGAGCTCCACATCGGGCTCGATGCTGACAGCATGAAGTTGGCTTGGGATCCTCTCTCCCTCTCTCTCTGCCCCTCCCCCTGCTCTCTCTCAAAAATAAATAAAACATTAAAAAAATTACAGAAACAATGGGAGAAGTGTCACAAGGGGGGAAACAGAAGGTTCTTGGAGAGCATTCAGCAGGCAGTTTTCTAGTTTCTCTTTGAAAACCTCTAACAACATAACTCTTTACTTACAGAAAAAGGAAAGTCTATGTCAGGACACATGTAGTTGTTTCCAAGTTCATGTTTATCTTTAGCAAAAATATATCTTCCCATTTATTGTCTCTATTAATTGCTTTATTTCTGCCACCCCCTCACTCGCTTCCAAGGGGCAGCCTTTGAATGCTTGAACATCGCTATTATAGCTCCCCTGCTTTCCTCTTGCCCAGGTCAAATGTTTCCAGTTCCTTCAATTATTCCCTGGATGAAAGTGGTTTGAGCTGCTCCATCATGCTGGCTAGTGCCCTTGACAGACATCCTTAAAGTATCATTTACAGTATAGTGCCCAGAACGGAACAAACTGACCACAGCAGGAAGTCTGGTTATCCTCTCCCTCTGGACACCATGTGCTCAGCAACATGGTCTATGCTCACTTAATACCACACCACTCACTAAAATTCATCCTAAACTTGACCAAACCAATATCTCTCAAATTTTAAATTGCATGCAAACCACTTGGAGTACTGGTTACAACTCGAATTCTAACTCAAGGAGCCTAACATGGGTTCTGGGATTATTTCTGACAAGCTCTCAGGTGATGCTCAAGCTGCTGGTCCACAGACCACACTTTCAGTAACACAGAACTAAACTACCTAAGGTCAAAGCACTGCAACCTGGAGCTGAGTCGCACAGATTGTTTGTGAACCTCTCTGATCCTACTAAAATCCTACTTTTTAGAATTAATTCATAGTTTCATATTTTTGAATCTTGATTCAATAATTCTGCAAATAACCTATTCCCCCTAGTTCTCTGGTTGGTAACTTTACTACCACAAAAAACTTCCTTTCCTCGATGGTAAAATGCATTAACACTTGCCTTGAGGTACCTCTTAGATGATGAACTGACATTCAAAGTGAAGAATATTCTGTATAAATATAAATTATTATTGTGTCAAGAAATGCTTCAAGTTTGGGGGCACCTGAGAGGCTCAGTTGGCTAAGCGTCAAACACTTGATTTTGGCTCAGGTCATGATCTCATGGTCATGATACTAAGCCCCACGTCTGGCTCTGCACTGACAGCGTGAAGGCTGCTTGGGATTCTCTCCCTCCCCCACCCCTCCTCTGCTTGTGCTCTCTTTCTCTCTCTCTCAAAATAAATAAATAAACATTAAAAAAAGAGAAATGCTTCAAGTTTGATTTCAATGCATCAACTTGAAACAAATGGTGTTCAATAAACTTCAAGTTAACTTTATGAATTTCACATATTGGTAGAAGCTACCAATAGGTATGTAACTATTTGGGATAGGATATATTTCACTGGACCATTGGTTACATTTTATCCTTCCACTCTCAAATCTCTGGATTCCTTCCAGACTTGTTTTCCAAGGAACACCTGTTCAATTTGTCTTGGTGTCCCTCCTTATGCAATATGTATTGTCCTCTGGGACATAAAACTCACTACAATTCAACCAAGAAAAGTTACTTAAAAGTTAGGTCTTTAGGATTCTACTCCCACTTGAACAGGCTGCTCATAGCCACTTCCTTATTAGAGACAAATTCCATAGCAAAATATATTATGAAATACCCTTTCAGAATTCCTATGAATTAACCAGGAATACTTACAATGAACTGATTTGTGACATGATAATACGAAGACACAAAATAGTGAAATGGATTATCGAGTGTAGGTTGCTTAATCTAGGATGTCACAGCTAGTTAATTCCTAGAACCACTGAGAAGCTACATCATGTGTTGCCAGAACTGAATGCGATATAAATAAACTTATGTTTTCCCATGGTAATATTTTCCATGTATCTGGAGTTTAACAATTTAACTGGAAATGAAAATAATACAAAAGAATGGGAGCAGATGACAAAGTGGAAACAACAACAAAATGAACTAAAATATCTATAACCACACATTGGCAACAAAGTTTTGATGTAAGGTCATGATAGCTCTACAACAGTCTTCTCTGCATCACTGGGTAGGTGCTGTTAATGTGTAAAGAGAAACACTACAATCTTTATCCATCATGTCTAATATGCCACAAACCCCTTCAACAAAGCCTTTTGTTATTTGGAAAAAAAAAAAAAAGCAGAAGACTAATTTGGTAATTATACCCAAGGTAAATGAATGAGAATGTGATAAGCCAGCTAGTCTTGACATAGGCACTCATTATTTTCATTTAGAAAGTTATTAATGCATGTCACAGACACCAACACAAAAAATAGCTACAGTTAACTTACAGGTAATACTAGGGAATTTTTAAGTGGTTACCCCATAACACTTGGGAGAGAATAAATGAAATACTTACCGTGGAAACAAACAAACAAAATTTTTAAGTAGTATTAGTACTCTCATCAGAGTAAACCTCTTTATCTCTAACAACCGAAAAGTCAGAGGATAGAGTAGATCAGCTTTGGAATTTCAGCTTTAAGAAGACTCTATCTAATAAAAGATTTGCGGTCTATGAAGACATTAACTGATGCCAAAACATTTTTCCAAATGCACAGGCTTCCTACAAGATATAAATATCACATTGGAATTGAGACAATAGCTAAGAAATATGTTCCCAATGCATCTATGAACATTCACTCAGGCACTTAAAATGCATGGAAGCACACAAAAGATGCAACTATGCCAAAATTGGGAAGCACGTTCTGAGTCAGCAAATTATTATTGCTTATTAGATTAAAGGCACCTCATATCACACGGACACTTCCAAACAGTTGTATCTTCACCTGGTTGTGTTGTGGAAAGGTGCCACTAGTGAAAAGTGCCAAAAGTGTTTGCACTGTGACTCATGTATCTGGATTTCTTTTAGACTTGGAATTGTCCACACAAGTTATGCAATTAGGAAACTACTGCCTCAGGAAGACTGAACCAGTCACAAAGAAGCTAACGATACTATTTTTCTTTTCTTTTTTTTAAAATAACATGGGTTAGGTTCAATTTATAAAAGGTTAGGTTGCATTATTGTTTTTTTTTTTTTTACAGCAGTTTAAGAAGAATGCTCCACTAAAGAAAGAGCCAACCCTAAAATTTTTCCTTAAGTTACTGACAAAATAGCTTACGAGCAAGCTGAACTGAGCCCTAATTCTGCATCCAGACTTGAATTTGCATCTTGGCAAATAGAGGGTCACGGTTCTTCACCCAGCCAAGGGATTTGGGGCCCTCCCTCATGTGTTCTCCTCTTCATAGTGGTTACTGTGCACTGTAACAATTACCTGTTTACTGTTTCCATTTTCCATCAGAAAATATATTCCTTAAGATCAAGGGCTGTGGATTATTAATTAATATTTCCCAGGAAATATTATGCCCAGGAAATAATAGGCACTTAGCAAATGTCTGGTGAATGAATGAATGAATTTCTTCAGGCTGTGAAAGATGGTAACTAGACCTGACTATCTCTTGCATAAGAACTAAAAAAATAAAAATGGTAATTGTACACCCAGATATTAGTTTAAGTAGAAGTTAAAGGCAGGCATAGAGAAGAGATGAAGAAAGGGAGACAGGAAGAAATTCAAGCCTTGTAGTATAAACATTGCCTTTAGGGAAACGAGCAGAAAGTCTAGGTCCAGTGTAAGAATCAGAAGCAGGGATGTTCATTTTGTGCATAGTCTTTTTATAGTTTTTAAAGATTAAGGCCCAAGAAATAGCTGCACGTTGACTTGCAGATTGTAATGGCTAATTTTATGTGTCAGCATAGGCTAAGGGAGGCCCAGAGAGCTGGTAAAACATTTCTGGGTATATCTGTGAAGGTGTTTCCAGAAGAGATCATTAGCATTTGAATCAAGGGACTGAGTAAAGACCTGACCTCCCCAGTGTGGTGGGCATCATCCAATGCACTGAGGGTCTGCACAGAACAAAAAGGCAGAGGAAGGGAGAATTTGCTCTTTTTGCCTGAGCTGGGCCATCCCATATTCTCCTAGTTCTCACGTCCTTGGACTAGGACCCGGGATGCACGCCATCTGCTTGCCTGATGCTCAGGCCTTTGGACTGAGATTAAATTATACCACTGGCTCTTGGGTTTACAGACAGGCAGGTTAGGGTACTTCTCAGCCTCCAAAATTTCATGAGTCAATTCCTGGAATAAACCTCCTCTTATATCTATCTATACAGATATATCCTAGTGATACTGCTTCTCTGGAGAACCCAGATTAACACAGATTTAGAGTGAACTCATGGCCAAATGGTATGATAGACACATTCCAGATTTCATACATATTTTCAACTCATGTGAAATTGTCTACTAATTACTTATGCTCGTTCTTAAGAAATATTCTTAACCAAAGACAAGGGCTCTGAGCTCAGTCTTAAAGGCAGGATGGAGTTTAGGGGGTCACCATCTTACTATATATATTCTGATAGTGAAATCTCTGTTCACCATCTTTCAGAGAATCTTAAATATTTCGGGTATGGAAGAAGCATTATGATACCCAAGTTTCAGCTAGTCATAAGTCTGATCGTTCCTAACCTGAGAAGTAAAGTGACTCTGACAAGACGGCTCCATGTGTTGGTAGAACAGCCATGTTTAGAATGTACCTTTTCTGCCTTTAGGTACCAATGTTCTTCCCACTACAGCTCACTGCACCTCAGCAGAACATACAGGAATACATGGTTCACACGGCACATGGGACTTAGACTCATGTTATATGCTAAACACACACCCATGGTAAAGAGACTATTAACATATTTGACAATTTTAACCTAGCATAATCAGTCCCTGGGAGCACAGACTTTCAGAGAACATGGTGGTGATCTTTGAAAGAACAGGAGCAAGTGGACATGGTAGACATCTGCTGTTTGTTCCTGTAATTTCCCACCATGTCCCAAAGTTGGGGCAGAAATAACTATTTGGAATTGGCTCATTTAGTGGCATAGCTACTAACGCTTATGTGCAGATTAGATCAAAACTCAAAAGAATGTAAATTCCATGAGAGGGCCTTATTTACACCTATAATTCTCATCGCATTTAGCACTGCTGGTACTTTGGAAAGAAAGGGAGAAGGGAAAGAAAGGAAGGAGGGAGGGAAGGAAGGGCATCGGAAGGAAGGAAAGAAGGCAGTGCATAAACTATGGGCTTGTTCCTTACGTGAAATTGCAGATATGCTTGCTTTTAAAAGAATGGCAAAATAAATGCTTCATCTGTAACTTCAAGATAGAATTCATTCCTTTTTGATCATGAAGAAATGTATAAAACCCACATTTGAGGGAGAAACGTGTCAATTATGTTATATCACCAAGTATGCACATCTGCCTGAGGTAAAAAAGACACATGAGGAAAAAATTACTTGATCTAGTTTGTTCTCACTTATGCTCTATCCTTCACTAGGGTGTGATCTATGGATTAACATTTCTCAGGCAAATGAATTCAGCTAATGATAAGCAAACTTTCTCACATCTGAAATCCTCCTTTCCATAAAAGATGTAAGACTTGTCAGAATGAAATCGACGGATTTTTTGGAGGACCTAGTGGAAAGGTCATGGAGGAAGAAAAACTATAAGACTTCCAGCAGCACAGACGATATTCTAATCAGGAAACCATTTGTTCTTTATCTTGGGTCCCTGTATCTACTCCCTGACAACAAACACATACGAATACCCCATGAGGTTCCATTGCTAATTTTGGTTGCAATTAGTGTCAAGGAAATCAACGACTTTTTCACAATATGCCACTTGTTCTTCTCTTTCTTCTGTTCACTTTTATCACTCTGAAATTTAATTCACAGTATACCTTCAAGTATGTGACCATGTATTAATTTTACTTCGGGGAGGGGGTGGTTAAAATGGTCAGCCCTATAACCTACTCTTAAGAAATTAAATTTACAAACTAGCTTAAAAAGCTCTTCTCTAAGTTAGCAGCTGGATTCACAATTTAAAAAAAAACGTGTACACACACACACACACACACACACACACACACACACACACAGAGTTATGAGCTGAAGAGACGTCAACACCCCTTAGAGGTTACAGGTTAGCTCACTGGTTAAAGAAGAATGTGCTGAGTTGAAACTGATCTTTACATAGGTAAATACATATTTCCACAAGAGACCACTCAATCATCCTCCATTCGTGGTTGCTAAGAGGGTAGGGGGAAGAGGTCTACATTTTCCAGAAGAAAAAGAATTCTTAATAAAGACCATCTGCAACTTGGCCCTCTACGCTATCAATTAGGAATACTTAAAAGACATTCCATTGCAAATAAATTTCTGCAACTTACAGAAAAGGGGTACGATTTCACTAACAAATAAACCTTTGATGAACTCCCAAAATAACTAAGAAGAAAACAGGCCCACTAGCATCTTATTGGGAATCATAGAAAGCTCTAGTGGCCCCCTTCTTTTTAATGCATGTGCATTGACAGGGGATACAGAAAGGTATTTGCATGTGTTCTCATTCCACCTCTTCAGAGTAGATGGAAAATATTCCAAGACTACAGCTGTCAAATACTTTGGCTGCAGATCCTTTCCTTCAAAGAAGCTCATAGCCGGAAATCTGAGTTGATAAATACACAAATAAAGAATTTTTTGATATAATTGACTGTGGCTCTCCTTCTTTGTCCTTGGCTGCCACAGGAAAAAGTCCAGGGTCATTAGGAACCCAGTTCGAAAACCTATGCTCTGCAACAGTGCTGGCCAATAGAACTGTAATGTGAGTTACACATGTAGTTTTAAATTTCCTATTAGCCACATTAAAAAAGGTAAAAGAAACAGGTGAAATTAATTTAACTATATATTTTATTTAAGCTAATAACATATCTAAAACATACTTTCAACATAGAATCAATATAAAAATGGTCGAGATTTTCTATATTCTTTTTTTCATAATAAGTTTTTGAAATTACGTGTGTATCTTACACTTCCAGACACCTCAATTTAGATGTCACATTTCAAGAGCTCAAAAGCCGCATGTGATTAGTGGCTACCATATTGGACAGTGTAAGTATAGATTATTTCCCCTATAATTTTTTCCACTTTCCTCTCACCTACCCAATGAACTCAGTCCCTCTTGTTTTTTCTTTTTATCTGGGGCAGTGCGCACTTTTGTAAAAGTGCTCTACTAAATTAAAGTTTTTGTTTTGTTTTGCAAATTTAAACCATATTTAGGAGTTAATTATTACTCATTTCTATTGACCCTCTTACTAGTCCATAAATAGAAGCTTTTTAATAAAAGAATAAAATAGAGGGGTTAATATCCAAAATATATAAAGAACTTATACAACTCACCCCCTCCCCCCAAAAAACAATCTCATTAAAAAATGGGCTGAGAACCTGAATAGGAATTTTTCCAAAGACTCACAGATGGCCAAAAGACACATGAAAAGATGCTCAATATCACTAATCATCAGGGAAATGCAAATCAAAGTCACAATGAGATATCACCTCACACCAGTCAGAATGGCTAAAGTCTAAAAGACAAGAAATAGTATTGGTGAGGATGTGGAGAAAAAGGAGCCCTCAATGCGTTGTTGGTGGGAATGCAAATTGGTGCAACTTTAGAAAACAGTATGGAGGTTCCTCAAAAAATTATATAAATACTATATGATTCAGTAAGTTCACTACTGGATATTTACCCAAAGTAAACAAAAACACTGATTTTAAAAGATATATGCACCCCTATGTTTACTGCAGCATTATTTACAATAGCCAAATTATGGAAGCAGCCCATGCATCTATCGACTGATGAATGGATAAAGAAGGTCTGGTGTGTATATTCAATGGAATATTATTTAGCCATGAAAAAGAATGAAATCCTGCCAACTGTGACAACTTGGATGGACCTAGAGGGGATTATGCTAAGTGAAATAAGTCAGACAGAGAAAGATAAATAGCATATGATTTCACTTATATGGGGAATCTAAAAAAACAAAACAAATGAACAGACAGAGAAAACAAACCAACTTTTAAATACAGAGGACAAACTGGTGTTTGTCAGAGGGGGAGGTGGGTAGAGGGATGGCTGAAATAGATGAAGGGGATTCCACTTATAAAACAGATAAGTCACGGAGATGAAAAGTACAGCCCAGCGAATATAGTCAATAATACTGTAGTAATGTTGTAGGGCTAAAAGAAAAAGAATAAAATAGACAACCTGCTATGCTACATAGCAACTAATGAGTAAATCACTTTCCTTCTCCAAGGTACATTTCCTCATATTTACTATGTGCATAGTAATAGCCTCTTTGTACGGGGTTATGCGGAGGAGTAGAGAAAAAAAAAAACTATCAGTTACCTAGCCAGGTATCTTGCACACTGTGAGTTTTCAGGGAGAGGTGGCTGCTATTTAGTACAAATGGGTAAGGGAGAATTTCACTGGATCCTCCACAATGTCCTGGCTGCTTTTAGTCCAGGGGAACAGGAGGAAATGGCAAGTGGTCTTGAATGCATCTTAACCTCCCAAACCCTCCAAGAGTTCTGCTTAAAGCCTTTCCATGGAATAAGTGGCCAGAAGGAGTCAAGGGGAAAAAACAATAAAGAGTGGAGAACGATAAACATTTTTTTCTCCTTCCATTTTTTCTCCATTTGTCCTCATTTTGCCATTTGTTTCTCTTTCCATCCTCTCCAGAGCTCCTCTCTACTCCCTCACTCCTCTCCTCTCCTTCTTCCTTCCTTCCTTCCTTCCTTCCTTCCTTCCTTCCTTCCTTCCTTCCTTCCTTCTTCCTCTCTCCCTCCCTCCCTTCCTCCCTCCCTCCCTCCCTCCCTCTCTATCTCTCTCTCTGTCGGTCTCTCCCTTCTCTTTTCTTTCTCCCAAGCAAAGGGTTTGGGGGAATCCTTAACTAGGTGGAGCCACCCATCTCTGATACCTCTTATTAAGACTCTGATACTACTTTTGGAATTATGTAGAAATAGTTCATGATTATAGAGTGTTATAATTGCAAACTAGCCTAAGTTCAGCTCTAGAAAGTAGCTAAGATGATATGAGAAAAGGATGTTAGCCAAAAAGATAAGCGAAAGTTGGAGGGTGAGAGAGCATCTGCAGAAAACATCTTTAATATTATAAGAATATCAACCTAGGATTTTCGGAGTGCAGAGAAGATGGGTGGAGAGGGCCTGTGGGAACATAGCACTCTCTAGCCCAGATGAGGCTGCTTCGTGGGGAATTTATAGCCTGGGTTTCCAGGAAGACTACTGTCTGCTCATAAGTTTAAGAGTCCAGGAACACTGAGATCTGATCTGTCAGCTATGGTTTGTGTGTTTATAAAACATACATGCTTGTGTGTTTGTACATGTATGTATGTGAGTATATATATACATACATACACACACACCGTATCTCCATATATTTGCTTGCATTTATGTATATGTGTGTGCACACACATCTGTGTTATGTATGTGTATACAGAATGGGGGTGAAGGGAAGCTATATTCTTTGCTAACACTGAAGCAGTACTATAGGGGAGAGACAGCATGCTCAGCCTTTTCCACCTCTCTCTCTCTCTCTCTCTCTCTCTCTCTCTCTCTCTCTCTCCCTTTTCTTCTTTCTAGAGGAGGAGAGACAAAGAAGATATGCCATTTGGGAGAAGTCACTGACTTTGGTCTAGATTTGTCTACCAATAGCCCTGGATAAAGCTATGTCTGTTTTGGGAAAGAAGACTACGGAATTTAACTATATTTTAGAAATTAATTCCCAACTCTTTGTGGTACATGATGAAATAATGTATTTTCTCTTACTTCAAAGTCATCCACTGTCTGAACTAAGCAACTGACCCGGTGGCATATGCTAATGGTCTTACCCAGGTCCCAGAGGTGCCAATGGCTGGTTTAGGAGTGGGGCAGTACACTTCTTGTCCCCCGTATGGTTGTGACCTCACTCGATCAACTCAACCTAACTTGAGCAGTGGCTAGGTGAAAAGTATACAGAAAGCAAACTGGTTTTAAATTGTAGTCCTTGCTCTATATGTGACACAGACATGTGAAAAACAAGTAATGATAAAGACACTGACAAGTTACTATATTCTCAGTTCTGTGAGGGTAGGACTACGTCTCATTCATCACTGCACCCAGGACCTATGCACAGTTGGTGTTCAACGAATATGTATTAAATGAACGCACGTTGTGCCAGAAAAGGGGCTGGGGAATAAGGAGTAGAGGAGCTTTGCCAGTAGGGTTATTTAGGGCAGATGAAATATGCCAGGGGAGGTGGGGCTGTAGGATCGCAAATGCGTTGAGGAAAAGCTCTGAGGAAAGACGCACCATTTCAGGGTCTATTGTGTTGCTTTACCTTCCTAGTGGCTGATGAATCTCTAGGGCCCCATTTAACCAACAAAAACAAATGAAAATATAATATACTGACCTTTCAGGAGACATGTGATGGATTCCCTTCAAGAACCTGACTTTATATAACTTCCAATTACAGGGAAAGGGATGGTTTGTGAGAAGCATATGGGAGCGCTCTGAGAATCTGTGGTGATCCCAGATGTGTTATTTTTTAATTTTAAAAAGGGGAGGCTACTATTTTTTAAAAGTACGGTGAAATTTTAAAAGTATAGCAAACTGGCCGGTTTTAAACTATAAACTCTAACACTAGTTTCAAAATAAAGAATTCATTTGCTTCCTGAATGTTTACAATTACTGCAATATTACTCTATTGTTGTTGTTGTCGCTCATATAGGAAATTTTCTAATATTGATTTTCTTGCTCTGATAATTTCACACCAGTATTCATTTATAAAAACCATTAAGTTGCTTATTATCTGCAAGAAAAATCACTGATGGTTATACAAGGTAGTTAAAAAAAATGAATCAAGGTCTAATACAACTGAAAATTGCAAATTGTAGCAGTTATTACCATAACATTAGCAGCATCTAAAGCTCACAAGGCTAAGGTGACAATGAGAGATAATGATACAATGTCAATCTCATAATGCAATAAAGAGAAAAGCAGGGCATGAGCATTGAAATATGATAAAATAGGTTTCTTTTTCACTCTTCTTAGAGTATATACTTTGGAAATATTGGGGGTTTTGAAAGTTATAACATTCCATGGGTTGTCCTATGTATTTTTAAAAATTTCTAATTTATGGTATAATTGATATAATAAAAATTTCATCTTTTTCTTTAGCCTGATGAAGAAGGCACAAGGGTGTTTGATCGCTATACATAACACTTTCCAGAAAGAGCCCAAGCTCTAGCCATAGACTATTGAGTCTGGTTCTTCTAAATGAGCTTCTCCAAATAAATCATGACACCGGGAATGATCAACTTAGTGATTCTGGGTTTTATGCCTCTTTATTAATTAATTCTCTCATCTATATAATAAGAATAGTTAACATGAATGCTAACTATGTATCAGTGACTGAGTTCAAGTGTTCTAAAAGGTAGAATGTTTTAATTCTAACCCCAATCCTATGAGACCGAGCTTATTTTTGTCCCCTTTTTTAAACTTTGGGACAAGGAGCCTGAGTAACTAAATAGCTTTAAGGTGCCCAACATTGTCCAGGTAGCAAGATGTCAAGCAGTAGAAGAAAGAAGAAGTATGAGGCCAGACTGCTGGGGTCAAATCCCAGCAGTCCTGCCCATTTAGGATCTATGTGTCCAGAAGTAACCTATCCTTCCTGTGTCTCATTTCTAAATCTGTAAAATGGGTATAATAACAGTGCTCACTTCATAGGTTCATGTGAGGATTACTCAGAACAGTATCAGCATTTATTTAGCAACAAGCACTATCAGGGTTAGCTGTTGTCATGGGCTCTGTCATATAACTGGGACTGGTCCAACTTTAGTAGTGGGAATAGGGGTGCCCCCACTTGCCCTAAAAATGGGAAGAAGCAATAATAGCCATGTCTTCGTAAAAAGGGAACAATGGAGTGTATAGGAACAAATTATGGACTGAATATTCAAGGTTTTGGAAAGCGGTGGGCAAGAATAAAACAGTACTAAACCATTCCATCAGCTTTACCTTAGGATATGCAGATAAGAAAACAGCAGCCGTGTATATGTCGAAGATCTTTAAAGAGACGTTACATACTCTTTCTAAGAAGACAAAAAGAGACAGAGCTGGGTGTTCTGATCATCAGACTGAGATTATCAAAAGTTCAAGATCTTATATTAGAGGAATATTTGATGTGAGAAGCAGAAAACGTGAAAGAAAGAAAGAAAGAAAGAAAGAAAGAAAGAAAGAAAAGAAAGAAAGACACTAAAAAGAACACAGAGTGCTTGAGAGTTTTCAGCTATTATTAGAAGCATTTGTCTGCTCTCATTAATATTGATTTTTATTCTGCCTTGCTACATGATAGTTATCTAAGTATTTACTACTATACAAGAATGTACCAGTTATTTTCCCTAATGAAGAACCGTTTCCAAACCAGGTGGATGCTACAGTAAATATTCCACGTTGGGTAGTCAACACTGTTCTTTATGGATTTGGCCTGACCCTAGGATATTATTAAAATACAGAAATAAAATGTTACCTCATTTAATTAAGCCAAGCCTCAGCCTACTGGGATTGCTTGTATTTTTTTTTCAATTTTCCTCAGTAAAATAATATGCTTTGTTTCTTTATGATTGAATAAAATGCGGTCATAGAAATGATAACTGTTGAATAGTTCCCTAATTTCAGCTCTTAGAGTTAATGCTTTTACGTCTATTCCCTTACTTGGTCATCTCTTTCTTCCACTTCCCAGGCAATGATGCCCTAAAAAGATTAACCCCCTCTCTGGGGTTGGAGCCAATTCTTTCAATGGATGCCAAAAGTTCACCAAAAAATTCAATTGTCGAATTGGGTCTCTAATGGAATATGATTTTTGTTTATTTTAGATGATGCTGTTGAAGAAGTTGTGGCTAAGTACACTGGCAGAATATAAAATGTCATTAAGACATGGTGTCACTGTTTCCTGCTCTGCTTCATCAACATAAACGCACCCATCTCTGGAAAGCACTCTCACATCTCCAGCATACAGTTCTTAATAGTAATTTTCAAATAAGAGCTACAATAAAGGCCAAATCCATTTTGTTACAGCAGCGGGAACTAACACCGGTGATCCGCTCTGAGCTAGTAAGCTACATGCCAAATCAGTTTCTACCACCCACCGGGAACAACACACTTCACATGCAAATCAACAAATTAGGCAGTTTTCACAGATCCTATTCCCTCAGATTTAAAGCTTCATAAAACACCACAAGATTTTTACATTAAGATAAACAACGAAGTCTAAGATGATATTATGTATTTGTGTTTATTTGCCCTCATAATTACAGGTAAATTAAAATAATGGACTATGAAATTCAACAACCCTCTCTGTACCCAGATATCTACCAAGTAGGACCAGAAAAATGTCTCGTTTCAATACAGGATGTCTAACTATTCAAAACAGTGGGATGATTTCAGTAACGTATCTTGCCAGCCTTGAGTGAGGGGAGAGTGGTTGTCAGCAAGGTTTCCAAGGAGGTGATCCTTGAACTCAGCATTTAAACATGACTAAGAGTTGGCCAGAGGGGAATGTGGGTTGAAAGTTGGCGGAATGGCATTTTACTTACGGGGAACAGGAAGGGCCCAAAGCATTCCCTGGCTTAATGTTCTTATGGTACATTCAGATAATTGCATGCACTTTTATCTCTGGCTGCAGGGAAGAGTAAAGGTGGGGCATCAAATGACAACTTGGAAATTTAAGTACTTCAAGGCATTGTAAAGCAAAACGTGGGCAGATCAGATTTATATTTGGGAATATCATATGGGCAGCACTGTAGTGGGTGGGTTGGAGGAGAAAGTCAAGACTGCTCAGAAGGCCACGGCTTTCATCTGGGGAGAAATGAGAGAGAATCGGAACTAAGGAAGTACAATGAAGATGGAGAGAAAGAACGTAGATACTTAAAAAGTAGAATTCACGGATTTTGTAACAGATTGGATTTAGGGGTGAGGGGAAAGGATACGTCACCCTCTTCTCTTCCCAGATGGCCTTAGTAAGGGTAGACAAGCAAAGTCCATCTCACAATGCACACACTGTGTTCGGGGTATCTATCGAGGCATCTGGGAAAACTCTTTAGTAAGTTGGTGTATATGGATCCAGCATTTGGGTGAAAAGTATGGTCTACGGTTGAGGTTGCTGGGGTGGGGGTGAGGAGGAGGAGGAAAGAAGGTATAAGGTAAGAGAAAGAAAGAGAGAGAGAGAGAGAGAGAAGTGTGCCAGGAGAGGGTTGTGTAGAGAGGTCCAGGGAATGTCAACTTTCAATAGGAGACTAAGATGAGTAGCTAGAAGTGGCAGCCAGAAAGGATAAGCGATACCTTGAGGGAGCAGCATCACAGAATATAACGGCATGAGGAGTGTTAAGGAGACAGTGATCTACGTGGAAATGAAACAATTCATTTTTCAAACCTTACAGAAACTCTACTTACACCTCTAATTGCCTACCCTTTCAGGAAAGGAAATGCCCGTTACTTTCTTGGACACTAATTTTTGTCACATAGGATACCCTTGTTTTTTGAGGAAGTAAAATTAAAAAAAAAAAAAAACTTAATAAAAATGAGCATTGCTCTACAAGACTAAGCATAAAGTATTTGAGTATACCATTGAAATTAAAAGGGTAAACTTTATCTATACATCCTATTTTATTATAACCATTTCTTATCTTAAGCCCATTCATGTTAAAGATTTTCAATGTACAGAATTGATAAATTAGTAGAAGAATTTGTTTTACAGATGCACAAGTTCCAAACATAATCCTTTTCCAGTTTGGAGTACATTGTGCAAAGTAGCAGTACCTCATGACCAAGTATGACATTACACCCTAATTCTATTAGACATTGTAAAGACCCCAACAAATGGAGAAGGTGGGTGATACAGTCCCAGTGATATGAAATTCAAGGAGCTACCTAAGCAACCTTGATATTTTCTTAGTCTGAGCTGTGACGGCAGAGAGGAAACCTCAGCTTTGAGGATCCCCTGAAAAGCACAGGGTAATACAACCAGAAAGAGCCTCCACTAAAAAGATTCGTATTTCTTTGAATTATTTAGATTTCTTTGAATTAGTTAGATTCAGGAGAGCTATGTTTGGTTTACACTTGAGGGAACCTAGCTAGAGAGTATTAGAAAGAAGATAATCTTTTTTTTTTTAATTTTTTTAAACATTTACTCATTTTTGAGACAGAGAGCGAGCGAGAGCGAGTTGGGGAGGGGCAGAAAGCGTGGGAGACACAGAATCTGAAGCAGGCGGCAGGCTCTGAGCTGTCAGCACAGGGCCTGATGCGGGGCTCGAACTCACAAACTGCGAGATCATGACCTGAGCTAGAGTCGGACGCTTCACTGACTGAGCCACCCAGGCGCCCCAAGAAGATAATCTCTAATGAACACCCTTCCATGGTGGACAGTGTTGCTTCCCACGATACCGCAGTTAGATGGTTATCTCCAAACCAGGAGGTTTGAGGGGGTCTGTCTTGAGGGGGTCCTTGGGACACAAAACGTGTTGAGATGGACACTCTATACTCCATTATTCCTTCCACAGAGTTACATTCATACTCCAATGACAGCTATTGTATCTATCGAGGCTGAATGTTGAATATATTAGTGAAAAGGCTCTGAGAGTAGAAATAAGAAATCAGCCACTTGTCAGGCGGAGAACATGGCTGGCCTTGCAGAGGCTGGATTTCATTATGAAATGGTTCTTAACTTCTTTTGAGAACCCTTTGAGAATTAGAAGGAAATGAAAAACTCATTCTCCATAAAAATATGCATTCTCACTCACAGTCCAAATTTTGCACACAATTTTTAGACAGCCCAGGTCTGTGCCTTAGATGTTTAATTCTATATACTTTATATGTATACATATACTTTACAAATACCATGTCATTGTATGTGGATTCTCAATGCGAATGGAAAAATTAAGATTTACTTTCTAGAATTTTTTTTTACCATTAGCCTTGACAGAATATAGTTAATTTATAGAGTAAAAAAAAATGCTGACATACTAATGTTCACAAAATATTCATGACGCTACCTACCGATTTAATTTTTAAAAAGTTAAAAAGAGATGTTAATAATGATTTACCAACACATACGACAAGCTACCTTTTGGCTTAAAGTTTCGAAGTGCTTCATAAAGTTGTATTATCTTGTACATGGGAGATACTTGGTGCACAGACATCCAAAGACATACTCAGCTGACAAGAAGAACAGAGTAGATTTCAGCGGCTCTGACTAATTAAATCCTGACGTGCAGAAAGAAGAAAAGGATTCTGCAGCGTGTTTACGGTATTTCTTACTGTTTTCGCCTTATCCAGAATCAATTCGGCAACATGTGGTCATGTGCATAGGAGGACCGTTACCGCTGCATTCGTGTAACTTAGGGTCAGGCCTATGATGAGGAACGCACTCAGATGGTACTGCTTTATTTTCTGTAAAAGCTGAACTGAATGTTCAGGGAATTGGGTTTTTTTAAAATTTAAGTACTGATTCTCAACAGATGTGTTGTCTTACCCCCTCCACTAGCTACATCTATATTGCATATTCTCTTCTACTATAACATATCATATACACTGTACCTCCCCTCATATTACGTATAAGTAATATTACTTACATTACTGCACTTATGTTACTTATATAACCTTTATTATAGCTCCTCCTCTTCTCTCCAAAGACACAGGAGCTTGACTAACGTCAGAACCATTGGCGTGGCCTCTCCAACGTAAAGCATCCCAAATGTTACTAAAAAGACTGGCAGGATACACCCTATTTCTCCAAATCCTCCTTCCTGGTTTGGCCAATTATAAATTTCATGGATAAATTTAACTCCACTATAGCTATCATGTTACATTTACCTTTGTGCATTTTTTGTCTTCAACATGTGTTCAAATGCACAGATACTTTAAGAAAAGCACTAAGTGATCAGACTGGTATGGCTTCCCCAGCTCCCCCTCCAGTCTTATCAATAAATCACTTGCAGCAAAATGGAAAGGATAAGAAGTCTGAGAAAAAAGAGTATCTGATTTCTAACAATCCTTCTGTAGCACAATTTTAATAACAATCAGCAGGATAGTTTCCTATTTACCATCTTGTTCAAGCACATTGTGCCAAATTCAATGGTTAATGAGGACTCCTCCCGGGGATGAGACATTTGCACCTCTTTGCAGAGGTCTTACTTTTGTAGTTTCATCAACTACCAAAGAAACACATCTCACTCTTGGAAATGTGTACTCATTTACCACAAGCCAACACTGACTTAATTCAGGTTTTTAAATTAGACGATGATCACACAGTCCACAAAAATAAAAGAATAATGCATACTGGCTTTCTTGACTTGTAATCATACTTGAAATCACCACCTCCCTCATTTTCTAATTTCTAAATTTACTGAGTTGAGGCTGAACTGAGGCCCCCTGTTTACTCTTCTCAACTACAGGATAAAAACTATACAGTGAGGCAATGCTAGTAGCTTTAGAGCAAGTTTAAGGATAAAGGGATATCAGGTTTGCAGATACTCACACGTTAATCAGAAATAAAAAGGAATGGACACCTGTATCTGTATTTACATCCGTAAGAAGAGAAAGAAAAAGAGAGGGAGAAAATGCTAGCGCTAATGTGGCAAAATGTGAACATCTGAGGAGTCTGGGTGAAAGGTATACAAAAATTCTTTGCACTGTTTTGGTCATTTTTTTTTAAATATTTTTTTTTTAATTTTTTTTTAATGTTTTTTATTTATTTTTGGGACAGAGAGAGACAGAGCATGAACGGGGGAGGGGCAGAGAGAGAGGGAGACACAGAATCGGAAACAGGCTCCAGGCTCCGAGCCATCAGCCCAGAGCCTGATGCGGGGCTCGAACTCACGGACCGCGAGATCGTGACCTGGCTGAAGTCGGACGCTTAACCGACTGCGCCACCCAGGTGCCCCCTGTTTTGGTCATTTTAATGTGAGTCTAAAATTATCTTGTAACAAAATTAAAAAAAAATTCTAAGTTATGAGGTTAAAAAGACATAAATGAGAAACCAGATCAAAGAATTTATAGACATGGTATATAAGTATGCTCTCAGACGTAATTACTATTGGCCTCTGTCTTGTAAATCAACAATCAATAACCCAGACACTTACGTTGTTTAAACCCACTGGTCCATTGGCAACATGTAGCAATATACATTACAAAAACCATCATCCCTAAATGATACTAATGTTTCAGCCACAGCTGCCATCAATTATTTAAGACCTACTTCCTAAGCAGGTTGGTGGGTTTGTAGAATGCAAGATTTTCAGAGAAGGTAGGGAGAATAGTGGAAAGAGAACCCAAACTGGATTTTATCCTAATAAGAGAATGCCTTCTGAACAATCTAGAACCCCAGGGTATATATACATAAAGGACTATTTTCATCTGGTGGTCCACCCACCAGATATAGCAAAATGACAGGACTGCTCAAAGGAGCTAAACTTCCCCCCACGCTATTACACCAGTAAAATAAAGGATCAACTTATTGAAATATTGGCCCAGCTAGACTTTCTTCCATTAACAATCAGTTGAGGCACATTTTTAAAGCAACAGCTTAAATGAATGGCTGTGTGTCTGTAATAATTTTGACTTAAAATGTCAACTGTATTTGAGATGCCATGTGCATTTAATCAATGTCTCTGCATTGTAAAATAAATATACTTCCGTGTGACTGCTATGCCAGCCATAAATCGTAATTCACACAGACAAGAACATCTTACCCTCTCTATTGACAGTTGTTAATGACAATACTGATTAAAATGGAATCTGCCTGCCATATTATTGTTAAACAGTCTATTAGAATTTCTATTACATCCTATAACCTACCACTATTTCTCTTTATGCTGATACATCTCTTATGGAATAAAACATGATAGACAGATTTAAAGTTTAACACTAAAAATGCAGAACTAAACAGCAGAGCTTATCACTAGCTTGTAACCTGTATTTCCAAAATTAAGAGAGTTCCTTCTGTTAGAGATTCCAGTATTCAATAAACTTGTTTCTCTCTTTTACAATACTTGAGTTTTACAAAATGAATACTTTGGATTAAAAAAAAAAAACTAGAAGAATAAAAACATCAATTGTTATTTAAGAACCACATCAGCCTATGGAAATGCCTACTAGAAACTGACAGTTACTATTTCTAGAAGGGATTTCCTGGAATCAAGAATTATTTCAGTGATCCATTGTGGAATGCATACTGTGGGCAAGGCAGTGAGCAATAGCAAATATGCTGTCAGAAACGCCTAACACCTCAGGATCACTGCGGAAAGGAATTAGAGTCCCACTAGCCATGATGGATAATGGCTGCAGGAATTACATAAAAACAAAGAGGATGACCTAGAGAGGTCAGCCAGCTAGGCTAGAAGTGGTGCACTTGAGCATATTCCATTAGCAGCACAGCCCATGGAGGTGAGGAAAATAAATGGCAAATGAATTCTTGAAAGGTATGATCCACAGGGTTCAAGGAAAACTATCCTGTAAGAAAGACACGGGGCTGGAGATGCAGCCAGGAATGAATATTCCAGGCATGACCCATCAGAAATAGGCAAGTTCCACTATACCAGTGCTCTAGTCTAAGACAACATGGTTCAAGCTGAGGTCTGCATGGGACTGTGCTTGGACTACCAGATGCTAAGATGTGGAAGGTGTTTATACAAAGCTGACCAGCGTCAGGAGAGAGATGCCTGAAAGTCAGCCCAACTCTGTGTTTGGTTCAAGAGACCAGCAGGACCAGGAGAAACCTGAAAATTGGGTTATGTTTATGAGGAGATATGAGGGGAAGGTGGAGGGAAGAAAAATGAAGCAAAGACAGAGACACTAAGAAGAACACAAAAATTTATAAGACATGGATCTTATACTCAAGGTAGTGTAAACTCAGTGGAAAATATCAAGATGATCCAGGCCAACTCTAACACAAGTCTTGAGGAATCAGGCTTGGCCAATGACTTTTCTATGTGGCCTGAGCATATGGGGCTAAGAAGATGCTGGGTGAGCTGGAGTTAGAAGGACTGAGAATGGGGGCATCTGGGTGGCTCAGTTGGTTAAGTATGTGACTCTCGATATTGGCTCAGGTCATGATCTCACGGTTTGGGTTTGTCGGATGAAGCCCCACGTCTGGCTCCATGCTGAGAACGCAGGACCTGCTTGGGATTCTCTCTCCCTTACTCTCTGCCCCACCCCCAGCTCATACGCGCGTGCTCTCTCTCTCTCTCAAAATTATTTAAATAAATAATTTAATTTAAAAATAAATAAATATTTAAGTAAATCAATATTTAAACAAAATAATGTAACCTTTTTTAAAAAAAGAAAAGGACAAGAAAGGCCTATCACGTCCCCACATCTGTCCCCGCATCTGCATTTGTAGGGACATTCCTTGGTATCTTTGCTTATTTTTAACAATGAAAGCACTATTATTTAAATGAGTGTTAAATGCCTCGGTTTTTGGATTACTCTTGGTGTGTGTGTGTGTGTGTGTGTGTGTGTGTGTGTGTGTGTGTGTGAATTTCTCCCTCTACTTCCCTCTCCTCGCATCACAGTATAGAGGAGGAAGCTGTAATTGAAAACAGTAAAACCAGATGAAGGGAAGAAGGTAGGATAAATAGGAAAAATGTTCTGATAGCAAGTTCCAATTAACCTGTCAAAGGGTCTTTACAAAAGTGTTTCAGAAATCATATCAATGTAGACATCAAATGCCCTACACAGGGGAAATGACAGAGGCATGAGAGAAATGGAGGAGATGGGCCGGGGAGGCTGGTACAGAGTGTTTGGGTCAAAGTTCTAGGGAATTGGTCAAAGCCACTCCTTTCATTTTACAGTCCATCTTCATCATAAAAGCTGTTCCTTCATATACTTTGAAAATTCCAAGAGGCAAAAGGAAAGCAGAACAAATCTATGCTATTGATTTTCTACTATACATTGACTAGAGTTCAAATTTAAAGTGGAAAATTATAGTCCCTGGGGGAGAAGAAGCCTATCGATGGGAGGAACTACTACCGAAAGCCCTAAAATTAGGGTTTTTACTGTTCACCGGTGATTTTGTCTGCAATCATAGTTACAACCATTATTTTTGGTCGAGGTGCCCTTCAGCTCGCTCTTTCTTCAGTTTTGAATTTATATAATATTTTTAAGGATTCTTTTGTCGGCAAGTGGGGTGCTGCTTTTAGTCATTCTTTGCTGAGACCTTTCTGCTTTGATTCCCGGAGTTAGAGGGCTTTTCCAGATACCAAGAAAACCTTAAGAGAAGAGATGGCCGCTCAGGCTAAGGTAAGCACAAAAAATTAAGATAATAGAAGAGTTCACTCAACTTTTCTCTCAGAGCTTTCATTCTTTCATATGTTTTTTTTTTTTTTAAATTTGTAGTATACTTCTTTTGGTTTGTGGTATCACAAACAAAATTAGTTTTTATTTTTGTTTTATTTTTCAATGAATTTTTATGACTAGGGGGCATATAAACAAAAGGTAGGGAGGGGCAGTGGATAAAATGGAAAATGCAGACAGGCTTGCTTAAAACTGAACAGTTTCCAGGGGTTTTTGGTGATCAATCTGGGATGAGCTCACAATTCTAAAACAGACCAATGGACACACCGAGTATGAATATGTTTAAAGGCCAAATTTTCCACTTTGCCTCGAATGAGGTCTTCTGTTTTGGCAAGTTACATGTAGTAGTCTTGAGCCACCTCCCTCAATTCCGTGCCATTTCACTTTGTTAAACTGACTTTTCAGATTGCCAGCCCTTACCAGTTTTAGTCTATAGACCCATCTGCGCTATAAGCATTATCAGCCAACGGCCAAGCAGTTGACGATCGCAATGACAACTTATGCACACACTGCAAGGGTACAGAAGGTGTGTATCTCCCAGGCAAAGACAAACTGCCATTCAAGAAGGTAATTGTACAAGTAGGTTTGGGCATCTCACTTTCAGTATTTTTACCAAGTACACTGCAAATGGTCTGACCATACTTTTATGGGATCCATGGAAGCTCTGCTTATTTAAAAGGAGCTTAACACATTGTATGTTACTTTACTATTAGAACTTCTGTGCCCTACCACCCTTTAAGGAAAGATCGCAGGTACCAGGAGAAGACATCTGACTTGTTGACTGTGTTCTCTCCAAACTGAACACTGAGACTGTCACTTATAAGACAGTCCGTCAATATTTTTTGAATGAACGAAAGATGTCAGGGGAACAAAAAGAAAAGGCTGGCTGCATGCTTACAACATGCTTGTTGTATACTTACCAGGTACTTGCTTAAAAGTATTGAATAAATTATTTCAGAAAAGATTTGGGATCGCTCCACTCAACCTAGAAAAGCAGCTTGGAAATAGATATAAAAATCCATGTATTTAAAAAAAGCCCAGGGTAGGTTTCTTAGGGGCGAAGAAGTAGAGAGGGTATACACCTGAATTCCAACCACAATTATGGTTATAATCTCACAAAATGGCTCTTAATTTTAAATCCCATTTTAATTGCTAATAATTTCGTATTTATGGGTCATCTTAATTAGACAGTGAGTCTAAGCAAAAGGTTCATGCTGTATATTTTTTTCTGGGTTTCCCCAGGGTAGCACTTAATAGATAATCAAGTAATAAACCGATTGGCAATTTTTTTCATATCGTTTTAGATGGATATTTATCATTTTTAATTTTAAAGTACTTCAGGGAGGTCAATTCTACAACCTGTTCAGAAACCTCATTCCAGTGCTTAACAACTGTCTTCTTTTTTATATCTAACCTCATTTTTTTTTTTTCCTGATAGTGATTTTGGCCCATTTTCTCTAGCCCTGTCCTCAGTGGAGATGGAGAACAGCTGGTTACTATTACCACTTAACTCATCCTTCAACCTTTTCTTCAAACAGAAATTAAAAAAAATAATTAACTCCCAATGCAGTTCACCCTCTTTCTTCTTTTTGAACCACTTCCGCTGTTTTCATTATTTTCAGTACTATTATCTAGAATGACTGAAGGGCACAACACATTAATATCCAAATAAGTCTATTCTAATTAGCACACCATCATGCCGTTAGACAGCAAAAACTCAGTAAGGGCCAACACTGTGAAAAGTGTTGTGAGGGAGCCACTTTGTTTAGAGGAATTTCTGATCGCACTGAGGACAGGAGACAAAGATGTAAAAACCTGAACTAAAACCCAAGCCTGCCTATGGGAAGTCCAAAATAAGAAGATGGGGGCATAGGAGTTTTTTTTTTTTTTTTTTTTTTTTTTTTTTTATTTTTGGGACAGAGAGAGACAGAGCATGAACGGGGGAGGGGCAGAGAGAGAGGGAGACACAGAATTGGAAACAGGCTCCAGGCTCCGAGCCATCAGCCCAGAGCCTGACGCGGGGCTCGAACTCACGGACCGCGAGATCGTGACCTGGCTGAAGTCGGACGCTCAACCAACTGCGCCACCCAGGCGCCCCAGGAGTTTTGATGAGAAAAAGAGACATGCAGTTCAAAGAAGGATTCAGAAAGGTGATGGGGCTTAAGGTGGGCTTCAGAGAGAGAAAGCAGGACTGAGAGAGAGAGAGAGAGAAAGGGAGGGAGGAGGTGCTATCTTAGGGTTTCGCAAAGCTCGTTTTGGGTAATCTGTTAGAGTGGTGAGTTTGCACAAAGGAACAGTTGAAAACAATGATAGAAAAATAAATTAGGATGAATATAGAGGGTATTGAATGCCAGCCTAAACAATTTGAACTTTGGAGCTGACAGCTCCCATATGGGGGCTCCCAGGACTGGCTGCATCAGAATCATCCGAGACACCCAGGCCTCATCCTAGACCTCTGATGTAAGGTCCAGGGATCTTTAATTGTAACCGCTCTGTAGAGGCTCCAGAGGACAGTTGGATTTTGAGAACTACTAGGTAATTGGGAACCTCTTGGCTCCTAGAGCAGAACTGGTTCTATTTTAAGAACATTTTATGGGCCGGGCGTTTTTCATATATCATCTAATTCACTCTCAAAGCAATTCTATGAAGTAGATGCTATTATTATTCCAATTTTACAGAAGAGGAAACTAAGCACAGAGTAGTTAAGCAGGTGCCGAAGGACCAAGAGCTAAAGAGAAATGTAGCTGGAGTTTGAACCTAAGTAGATTTGGCTCCAGAGGATCTGTTTCTTGCCACAGTGCATTTTAGTGGAGAAGGTTTTCATTAAATATTTGATCACCAAATGAATACATGACCATTAGCTATGCCTAGGATGAACTGGAATGAAGAAAGGAAGAAAGCAGGCAGTTAGGAGTTTGTTGAAACAACCTCATTATAGAAGACAAAGACCACGGTTAGCGAATGATGATGGAGGTGGAGGCTGAGATGGAAGAGAGTCTTTTGCACACATCAGCAGGGTTGCTGGCAAGACAGTGGGCTCTCGGATGGCACGGGATTCCTGGCAGTGCCTCCTACAGAATCAGGAACGTCGGGATGAGCTGGTGACTCAGACGGGTGGATGATGCATGAGATTTCAGCCATGTTGAAGCTGAGGTTGAGGCAAGGCCGCCATGCAGAAATGATCAGCAGCTAGCTGGAGAAGCAAAATTGGATTGCCTCCAAAATCCTGTTAGATATTATTTAGCATGGTTGAGATAATAGTCCTAGATGTGCAATCCAATAATATTTGTGTATCTCTTATCCATTTTTCAATTTGTGTATCTCCTCTATCTGTCTGTAATTGTTCTGGGAAGACTCTGGCTTATATGGTTATTATGCCAAAGATTCAAGCCTTTTCCCTTAATTACAAACCATCTCATATTGTTAAATTGCTCCTTCATAGGTTGGCTTAAGACAGGAAAATGCAACAAATAGCAAAAATAAAAAAGAAAGTATGGGTTCTACAGGGTGTATGAAAGTAGATACAGAATTATGGCTGGTGTCAATGCATTTTTAGATGCTAATACAATAGCAGCAACGATTAAGAGGGGTCTGGGTATTATTATCAGTTCAAATCTGGCTCTCGGCAGGCAGATTCACTTCTCAATGTCTCATTCTTTATTACCTGCGAAGTAAAGCTACTATTTGCCACCCTCATCTCCCATGCATCTTAAAGATGGATGCTAGCAAATTACATTGAAGTTCTCAGATAAAAGGTGCTAAACAAAGAACTAATTTCATTTTTCCCTCAAGCAAATTATTAAATCTATACATGTCATTATCTAATAGTATTAAGTAAACATTGCACAAGGACACGACATTGTGCTGGACATGCTACAAAGCAAATTAGGCAAATGCAGTCACAACTAGGAACTTGTAAGTGTTTATATATATGAGTAAACTTGCTGTTAATATGTTTTATTAGTTATTTAATACGAGTATGCAAATAGGTCCATTAGGAAATCCTTTGCATTTTATTAATCCAGCATTTTAAATGATTATATTTCACCTTAAATGCTAATGAAGTTTATTTATTAATGTGTATCTTCCACTTTAGCACCTGTGAAAGTTCTCTTTAGCATATCAATTTCTTTAAAAGTTAAGCCGACATCTTTCTTTTTTCCACTGGACTTTTGTTCTGATCTGTTAACAAATCTAAACCTCATTATCCAAGAAAAGTAATGAGATAAAGGGGTCTATTTTTCTTCGGTGCTCTTTCATAATTCACATTACCGTTAATGGGAGTTGTGCACGCATATTAAGAGAAGAAGAGAACCCTAATTACACAAATAAGCCTTTTGGTTGACACTCTGTGTGATCATTTGTTATTATGAAAAATACGAGAAAACCGTCTTGCTTTGGACAGTCATAAACAGAGCGACAGAGGAATCGAGATTACATTTGGTAGGAAGAAAAGGAGATGAACAGCAATCAGCTTTTAAAATGATTTTGAAAACAAGCTACCCATACATTTTTATACTAATTAACTCCATCTATGCCCCTCGCTGCTCTATGAACATATACTGAAAGAAAACAGATAGAGTGATAAACAAACATTTGCAGGCATGCGTGGCAGCTGAAAAAAATTACTAAAGTCAGACACCAAATAAACTCTGTGCGTGGGGCACTGCAGCGGCTCATTTGTCTATGCACTCAGCCCATCTGTCTCTGGGTCTTCTTTGACTTAAGAAATAAATGTTGGCCACACCACCCTAAATTTGCTTGATCCAAATTTAATCTATACTTTTTAGTTACCATACTTGCCTCTATCTTCATCATTTTCTATCACTTGCCCTATTCCCAGAGGCTCTCCTTCCACTTCTTTATGTTCTTCTGTTTGCAATCTATTCCTATTGTCATGCTAATTTTCCTCTCTGGTGCTTAGTTGCAAATGAACAAAAGCAAGGATGTATAATACATAAATATATAAATATTATCAGCTATCACACCACTGGGTTTAATGGCAGTCAATATCGGTATATTACACTCTCTACTTTGCAATTCCATTATGGGCTCAACACTGCTGGTCATAAAATGTAGCATTCTGAGCCCAGGCCTGTGACAGTAATAATGAAAAAAAAAAGGGGGGGGGAGGGTCATTTCTCTTCCTAACTCGAATGAAAAATTAAAATTGCTAGGGCACTTAGTTCAAAGGAAAATTGGCAAATTAGTAAAATGAAGAAACAAAATATTCGTGGTTCATATTATGAAAGAGAAAGTAAATAATTTAAGATGCATTGTGAGGTGAGGAAATGCAGTTACCAAAAAGACAAAAAAGAAGCCTAATAAAATTTCAATGTATTTCAGCTTCTATTCCTTTTTCACTCAATCGTAGTGAGCCATGAAAAAGGATGGATGGTTGTACCTGTAAGTATCCTTTGACATG
The DNA here is from genome assembly GCF_028018385.1 of Neofelis nebulosa. Classification (NCBI taxonomy): domain Eukaryota; kingdom Metazoa; phylum Chordata; class Mammalia; order Carnivora; family Felidae; genus Neofelis; species Neofelis nebulosa. The sequence goes on from NC_080783.1 coordinate 30,846,089, forward strand.
CAAATGTATTTCTTTGCCAGTCATATATTTCTCTCACGCTCAATACATGTAGCCATTTCGCCCTGATCCTGTAAGGTTCTCTGTTTTCAATGTATTTCTGTATACAGCTTGCAGCTGAATGAAGAAGTTTGACCTACTTTGGCTTTCATGTTTCATCTGAAATTTCATGTTTCAAACTGCCCTCTACTTCATGAAGCAAAGCACCTTATCTCCAGCTTGTTGTTGGCCTTTTTGCCTTTGGGGAAATGACTGTTAAAATTTCATTGGCCTGGCTACATTAGATAGGTTACCCTTCATATCCATAAAGTTGAAGGGATACCCAGACATTTTACAACCACTATCTAGAAAGAGGTAATGACAGGCACAGCCACATTACATTTATTGTACATGAGACCTATAACAGCCGTTATGGGATCAAGGTAAAGAGGAAAAATGTATGACAGATGTCATGCTCCCTGGAGATTTAAGTATTCAGTCTCTATCTAACCTAATTTAAAAATCAAGTCAAAATGTATCTTTATGGGTAATGTATTATAAGACAACTTCCAAGGCAACTCAATGAAATAACTATGAGCCATGCACTGAGAATATCAAGTCCAAAACCCATCCATACACTCTGGTCTGAAATAAAATACATGAAGGAAAAAAATACAAAAGAAAAAAATCCTGTTTCTCCATTTGAGTCCATTTTTCTATTCGTATTCAATACCGCCAAATAATTAGATGACCTTTGAAAACAGTTCAAGTTATATTTAGAAAGGAGTGACCCAAAGCTTATAAGATAGAAATGACTGAATGATTTTAGCTATGTCATTACTTCTTATAGTTTATTAAACAAAATTGTACAGTCTGAAGAAAAATTAGCATGACACAATAGCAATTAGAGGGAAAAAAATGAAACAGAAATTCAATGGGCTCCAAGTCAAAGGCAGAATCTGATGGCTGGCTAAGGCCACGCTGGAAGACAAAAAGTAAAGCCTACCAAGTCAGGTGCTACAGTGACAGATTTGCCTACATCAATTAACTTCAATTTCACAACAACTTGGAGAAGGTGTGTTACTGTCCCATGCGCTGCTGAGTAGACTGAGACTCAAAGGGATTAATGAAGGCCACAGAGGCTGTAATGAAAAGGTTTTTAACTAGGTTAAGTATTAATTAATGGTGATGATGTCTGTGTTGTTTGTGGTGATGGAGGAAGGTGTGTGTGTGTGTGTGTGTGTGTGTGTGTGTGTGTGTGCGCGCGCACAGAAGTGTTCCTTTTATTTTTTATTTTTTTTCATGTTTATTTACTTATTTTGAGAGAAACCAAGAGCACACATGTGTGCAGACAGGGGAGGGACAGAAAGAGAGGGAAAGAAAGAATCCCTAGAAGGCTCCTCCCTGTCAGTGCAGAGGCTGACTCAGGGCTTGTTCTCACAAACCATGAGACTATGACTGAGCCAAAATCAAGAGTCAGATACTTAACCAAATCAACTACCCAGGTGCCCCAGAAGGTGCTCCTTTTAAAACAATCCACAGTAAGATGCCCTTATGTAGAGTTGCCCTAGTTTCAATAAAACAGTATATTAGTATAAAACCAATGAAACAGACGTTTTAGCATTCCCAAAGGTTAGAAATTAAAAGCTGATGCCTCTAGATTAAAAAAAAAATTCCTCTGTCATTAGGATTCATAATTTAGTCTTTTCTACATAGAAACTGAGCCAGCGTATCACTGGGGTATACCTACCTTACCTGAGTTAAGAAACAAAGAATATCCAACTGGGCACCTGGCTGGCTCAGTCAGTAGAGCATGTGACCTTTAATCTTGGGGTTGTAAGTTCAAGCCCCACATTAGGCATGGAGCCTACTTAAAAAATAAAAAAAAAAAGAATATCCAACTGATGGGCTAGGAGGAATAGCACTGACACAGACAGCTACAAATCAAGTCCAGCATTTAGATTACAGCCCACGTGTCTTCAGAATGTTTACTTCAGGTGTAATAGGCCTTTATGTACTAAAATAGACACACTTTGGGTTAGCGTTTTGTTATAGCTTTATGTGAGGTTGGTTTAAAAATAACCTCATATTCGTATGCTGAAAAAGAAAAAAAAAAGAGCAGGCATAAAGTGATTTGGCTTTAGGACCACAGCATGCTAGGTTCTGATAACAAATCTGCTGAAATTAAGTGGAGCCTGGGCAGATACACAGCCTGTTAGGCAGTTAGTTACTATGGGGGAGATGACCCCATCCCTTCTGACTTTACCTTCTTCATAACACCTGCTACAGTCTGAAATAATCTCAATTATTTTGAGTTACTTGTTTATTCTCTCCTCGTCACTGGAATGCAAATTACGCAGGAGCCACAGCCTGGCTGTCTTGTTCAGCACCAAATAAATTGACTATTGATTCCCTCAAGTTGACAAGGTAGTGCTTTGTCCCAGAGGTATCCATCCCAGCCAAATGTCTCACCTCTCCCTGGGAAATCCATTGCTACAAGTAATTTACATGTTTATGTGATATTTTGCTTGTTTGGTTTTACACTCACTGTAAGACATGCAAAAGTCTTTGAGTTTTCCTTCATTAAAACAAACAAACAAAAAAAAAACCCAAAACAAAACAAAACAAAAAACCCAAAGAACACCATAAAAGCAAGGACTTCATTGGTGTATGCCTAGTGACTAGAACAGTGCCTGATGCAAAATAAGCCTTTGATAGATAATGTGGAATAAATGAAGAGTCATTATGAATGCGCTTGGCAAAGAGTAAGCATTCAATATACATTATTAATCAAATGACTATGGGCAAACAAATTTTTGAAACAGAGATGACGTTTTCTATTGGCAGGTTTAGCACTTTGTTATTTGCTAATCAAAGCAAAGTCAACAAGGAGTTTACTAGGCACGCTTCCTTCTGGTACCAAATGGCACAAAGGGTATAGAAAAGGTACTTGATCGAGGTCAAAGTTTTCCGTTCAGGGTCCAGCACAAGTTGATAATTCAAAGGTCTTTGAAGTGAGTGGCCTATACTATCAAAAGGAAACAACAGCCAAGTATGATATAAAGGAGCGGATTTTAAATCCAGATCTGTGACAGAATTCAGTTTAAGGAACGTAAAGATCCACGAGGCTATTAAATAATTAAGAAATCAGGGACTGAACGCTAGGCTTTCCACTCTAGACTGGGCAAGATTTTGTTAGCTAAAGGATATTTCTCTTCAATGCTTAGAAAATATCTGCTAGAGCCCAGGAAAGCAGCCTGGGGCTGACAGCATTTGGCTTGTGTACTGAGGGGGTCTGAGCCTCAGATTGCAAGAGCTGTAAGGAGCCACAGGCATGGTAGCGGGTATTGCCATGAAGAGTACAATGCCCTAAGGAAGCCAGACACATGATGAAAAAATTGAAGCGCCTCGATCCCCTAGCGTTCTCTTTCAACAGCAGGTAAACAGGATTCGGAGAAACTAGGAAAGTGGGTAGGTTCTTGATCTGCATAGTTTGCCATCATAATTCATGGCCTGTGTAAGAGCCACAGTTGAATCTACGAGGAGGTAATTCTGAAATCAGCAAAGCATACTGGAACCAGACCACACATTGAAAGGTATGAATTAATGAGATCCCCGTAAGTTTTTCAAAAGGATCAGGAGGAGGTCAAATTAACTAACGAGCTAAACCATACGACTACATATCATTAACACAAACGGACCAGCTGATATCAGAAAAGCACACAACACTTAGCTTTTTACAAGCGAGAGCAAAGCCACTGCTAACACATTCACTCCTTCATGGCGCGTGGTTTGGTGAAGGGAGGGAGGCCATTTCGGTCCCCACTCGTGCCCTCGGCCAGGTGCCACTGTGCACGGCACAGGGGCAACATCCTACGTTAAAGCTCCATGTCGGGAGAGTGGCTGAGAACTCAGATAATGGAAAAAATAATACATATTTAAACCACACACCCAACTCCTAGGGAAGCTTAAAGCGATCAATCTTTTTTAAATAAGAAAGAAACTAAGTCAATAGCATCTGAGCAACAGATGAGAATTCAAGCAAAATCTGTTGGCTAATGGTAACAGCTTTTGTGTTCTTTGCTGTTGAAAGTGTGCATGTAGCAGCAACTCCAATATGCTCGCAAACTCAGACGCAAAAGGCTATGGAAAACAGTTGCTATTTTTACACTGGAGATAAAATCAAACACCACCTTTCAGATCTTAATTTTGCTAAAACAGGAGAAGGAAACAAAGTGGAGTTGCTAGATGTCGAAAGGATCTAGAGCCTGTGATTTCCAGCACAGGCCAATATGGCGTCTATTGAGCAACACAAAGAATAGTTGTCTCTGAATTATGGGCAACGGGGCCTGAACGTGCCAAATCAAAGCATCTGAAACGAAACACAGAGCTAAGGCTTGATTTAGGAATATTCTAGAAAATGGGATATGTGAAGTTCGAACAGTCTTTATATGTATAGCCTACTCTAGTTAAATCGTTACAGTTTTTTTCTTTAACACCTTAAAGAGGAAATTGTTTCCTTATAAATGAGTACGATATTGTAGAAATAGTAATAGTAATTATAACAACTGTATTAGTTTTCTATTGATGCTGTAAAAAGAATTTCTATGAACTTAGTGGCTTAAACAATAGAAATGGGCTGAAATTAAGGATTTGGCAGGCTACGTTCCTTTCTGGAGGCTTTCCAGAGAGAATCCACTCCTCTGTCCTTCCCAACTTCTAGAGGCTGCCCTCATTCCGTGGCTCATGGCCACCTCCCTCCAAATCAAAGCCAGCAATGTTGCATTCCTCTGTACCTTCCTTCCATAGCCACATCTTCTACTTTTAAGGCTCCATGTAATCACCGTGGGCCACTGGGGGAAATCCAGGATAATCACCTTTATCTTAAGGTCAGCTGATCAGCAACCTTAATTCCATCTGCATCGTGATTTGCCTTTGTCATGCAACATAACATTCACAGGTATCAGGGTTTGGGACATGGACATCTTTAGGTGGCCATTATTCTGCTTACCACAATAATTAACATTTATTGAATGTGTATGTCTTGCCAGGTGCCATTCTAAGCATGTTACGTGTAACCAAACCAATATAATTCTCATCATAATGGTATATTCTAATTCTCATTTTTCAGATGAGGAAACTGAGGCACAGAGATTAAATAATGTGCCCAATGCTACCTAAAAAGAGAAGTAGAAAGGCCGGGACTGAATTTAGCATTCCCCATGCAGAGCCTGCACTGTTAACCTCTGAGCTCCATAAATAAATTCAAAGGCAATTCTCTCTATATATTTGTATTGTGTGTGTCATTATTATCAGGATGCTTAAAGCATAGCCCTCAAATTCTGGCAATCATAATAATTACCTGGAAAAAGGGCAAGTTTAACATTCAAAATGTCAACTGGAAAGACAGAGTCTATAGAGACCACCAGGAAAAACAAACCAATGCCTACTGAGAAATTTGTCCCCCCGTGTCAGTATTATCTGCATTGCCTAAATGTGATGTTGCAATTTCAAGATCTCTCTCTCTCTCTCTCTCTTTCCATATTTATATATATATAATAACAGATTATATTTATGTTCATGTGTTATATATGAATAACAGACATGGAACGGAACTTGCGTTTCTGTCTAAAATTTCAGTTGAAAAATCCCAAACTGAAAACATCTGATGACAAATGCCACCCAGCATTCTTGACAGAGACCTCTCCTAGGGGCTTAATAAGAAGTAGCCAGCATCACCTCTCACCTCTCACCTTTAGCCCATGGAAAAGTAGACCCTGAGAGAGGGATTTTCTGCGATGGAGAATTACAGGAATACAGAAAGTAATGCAAAGGGGTGTCTCCCCCTCACACCCCCAATAAAATAAATAAGAAGGCTGCAAGAACACCCCTGAGAGAATGTGAAGGCCGTAGAGGAGACGGCAATCCCCCTTCCTACCTGTTTGCTTGAGACCTGCAAACATTTACTGACCCGCTCCCTTCCCCATGCATGCGAGCTTGGAAGGGTTTGGGAGGTGGCTGTTGAGCTAGGGAGGCACAAAATGGGGCTCGGCTCTGCCATAGAGAAGTCTGAACGTGCCAGGCTGGTTGGGGTATCCCTACGGCAGGATGAGGAGAGAGGGGAGCAACGAGAAGAGGCTGCGTTTCTATCTTTCGGGGGGGCAAGAGCTCAGCAATTCCAGTGAGCCAAGTGGATGCTACAGAAGGAGGGTTAGGCTACAGCCATCTCGAACTGCCACCATCACAGTCTCTCCACCAGGGGTGGGGGGAAGGAGACCTCCGGGTGTGCTGTGTGAGGTCAGAGATGAAGGGCCAGAGGGTCTCAGGAGGTCAGTGGGAAATGTATCTCCTAGGTAGCGGCAATAAGGAACTCCTGAAAAATCTACAAAAATAGTCCACAAAGGCCCCCCGTCAGCAGATTATGCCAGATCCAGACACCTGTTTGAGCACAACTCCACCACTATTTTAATAAGGCCCTTCCTTCCCTCCCCGCTGGGTCCAGAGACTGAGAAGCAGGAGAAGGTGGAATCTACCACCACATCGTGGGGCCCCTCCTTGGGGTTGAGGCTTGAGGGGCAGGGCCGGGAAGTTTCGAGAACATTAGACTGGCATTTTAGACCCTGACGCAGAGGCAGTTTTAATCCCCAAAGCGACCAGAAAGCCAACAGTTGGAGTGACGTCATCAAATTGTGGACACTCTGTCAGTGTCAACAAAGCAGATCTGGGAGCAGCTGTAGGAGAAGAGACAAAGTGCTTTTCTGACTGTGCCCTGCTGAGCCATGCCCGTTGGACAGGCTGGCTGCATATGGAATCTCGTGCCCCAGCCCCGCTGAGTTGGGAGAGCGTGTATGCTCGCCTCACTGTGAAAAGGAACACAGTAAGACTCAGGGCGACATGTGAAGCCCAGCGGCTTGCGTGAGGAGGGTCACGGACCGAGAACAGGCTCATCTGACTTCAGATCCAGTGACATGTCCACTGACCACAGGGCTTCCACGGCTGAGAGCCGATGCACCCGCAGGCCTGGCCACGCACACACCTACCACCACGCGGCAGGTGAGGGCGGTTCAGTACCCTGTGTTCTCTAACACCGAGCGGGTGTTGTAGAGGCAGCAGCTGGGGACTTCCTCGCCTCTTGCTTTCCCTGTACGGATGGAAGAGGCGTTCAATTTACCCGCATAACGCTTTGGTACCAAGGACCGCGGGCACTGCCCGTATCTCTACCAGGCATTAGCCTTCCTTTCACAACAAATTTGTAACAGCCTCCTGCCATCACCACAAGCTTCCGGAGCCACCCAAAAAGGCTCCTTCTGCTTCTGCAGAAAAGGAACAAGCACATTCGCAATTTAGATTTTTCCCATTTGGCTAAAAAGGAGGGAAAGCCTGACTTCTTCCTGGGTGCACACAGATGAGCGATCTCACCAGGAGAAGCCAGAAAGCAAAAGAATCCTGTGGTGCTTTCACAGCGAGTCCATACCTCAGCATGGCACCAAATCCTTTCTTCTTTATTTTCCTTTCAGGATCTCCGTTTTCCTCTTTCACCTTTTTCTCCTTGACTTTCATTTTGCCTTTTTCCTTCTTCTTCTCCTTCTCTTTTGGTTTTTTGATTTTCCTGGCTTTATTTTCCACGTCCTCTAGCTCAGAGCTCCCCTGAGGGGCAGCTTCACAATTCAGAGCTCCTTGGCCAGAGCGAGAGCTCTTATCAGACAGACCGTCTGTACGGAGAGAAAAATCAATACACGTGGTCAGGGGCACTTTCCGTTAGTATATCAAGAAAAGTTCAAATGTAAAATTCAGAAGAATGAATAAGGCCTTCCAGAGTTCTACCCTTCCACGTGGCTACGTGTATCCTTTGAAGAGACAACTGCCAAAATCTGGTTACTTCGAGCAAGGTTTGATGTTGGGAGTGGGGACCAATTGGTGGTTTGGCCGGTGGTATGAAAGGTCTGATATGTGGTAAAACACTAATATCTCTGAAAGCCAGCTTGTTAACCATGATCGGCTCAGAAAGCCCATATGCTGGGAAACAAACAGGGTGAGTGTATTTCCAGGAGAGGTTTCTGAGCACAAATGTAACCTAACTGCTTCTGCCCAATTAATGCAGTCAGTCCTCAGGTTGATGCTGCTTCTAATGACTTCAATAAGAATGTCAAGAAATGCATACTTACTGCTCCTACCCTAAGGGTAAATGACAGTTGGTCCTTGTAAGAAGGTGAAGGAGAACATTTCTTTAGCATATTTGCACTGTCAAATAAATTGCATATTGTGTTACCCAATTCCATGTTCGTTAAGCCAAAGGGCAAAACACATCAGGAAAATGAATTACTTTTAATATCAAAAATATAATTGTGATCCCTAAATCATTTTTCTTCATAGTTAAGCATACATTCTTGCCCATGATTCGTGGATAATACTGAGATGCAGAAACCCGGGAAGGAAGCATTTTGTCCTACCAGCTTCTAACTCTTCGGGTCCATCGTAGGATTTGTCAATGGCTGCTCTGAAGCTCTCATTGCAGCCACGGCCACGAACCATGTGTGGCCGGGGTCTGTGGAAGGGAAGTTCATTCTTCCTGACCTCAGCGACCGCGGTCTGTAGACTCTCCAAGGAACTGGACTTTTTCAACCCCAGAGTTGGACCGAAATCTTTGCTCGGAGATTCTGGAAAAGAAAAGGCAAAAAGTCACCCTTTCCCAAATGAGACAGTGTGGCATAGTGGAAAAGTCCGTTGTTCCAAAAATATTTGTTTGAGCATCTTACAAAAGGGGGTGTTGAGTACGTAGGGTTGGGGCTTAAACCCCAGGTGTGCCAACTTTTTTGTGACTTGGAACAAGTGGTTTGAGTTCTTGGAGCCTTAGTTTCCTTTTCTATAAAGTTGTGGTGAGATTTAACACGATGATATATATTAAATAAATGTGCATATGTGCATATATGCAGACATACACAGATATATATGAGTTTGAAAGATTCCAGCAGTATCTGGAGACTATATGTATGAGACTGTGTGTATATGTACACACACACACACACACACACACACACGCAGGGCATCTGAGACGACGAGCGCTTCTCACAGTGCACATCCCAAATGTTCCCTACATTCTAGCTTTTATTATTTCCACCACTATTTTTATGATTATTGAGTAATATACTGCAAGGAAATCAAAGAGCATTGAAGTGATTGTAATTTTTGTGATTAAACACTTTACTCTAGTGGCTATTAATGTATCATGAAGGCAATTTATTTAGTCAATAAATAAATAAAGCAAAGCAAGAAAGAAAACAACTTGTCTGTGTCAATGCTTATTGTTCCAAATTGTCTTTCTATTTGGGTATCTAGAAAAGAAGTAATATTTAAATATAATATATAAGTCCAAAAAGAAAAAAAAAAACTAAGTGAATTTTAGTAGCTTGTTTTCCGATATACAATATTTTTCATTTACACTGGCTCTCCCTGCATACCTGTCCCCTTTCACTCAGGCCGTGACCTCCATCCCCAGCCACAGCCAGGCTTCTGGTTGTCTACGGCAGGATTAGGCTATCTAAATACCAGCAGCACAAAGATTATTTTAAAGATGGAAGGAATTCTATCAGGGCCCTTTTCCACCAGGGCTAAAGCTCATGATCCTCTCCAGTTATGAACATTATTACCACACAGAGGCTACGTTTGCATTTCTGGGAATGAACTACTTTGCAGTATTTCAATAGATGCAGATGGAGAACGCTTTAAGGATTAGGTACATAAAAGTACCTAACTCAATGCCTAAAACAGAGGAGGGCTCAATAAGCCACACCGTCTTTTCTTACTATCATCACTATTTTTGCTTCTCCTATGGCCGCTACCATGAACGCTGCTACCAGTTTAACCCAGTAAGCAAAACAAGGAATACTGAAGTGCAGCAAAGGCCTAATGCACGCACATACACACACACACACACACACACACACACACACAGCTACATAACAACACACTCTTTTGCATATGTTCTGAATATGTTATAAGTAATCAGAATGATGACAATAATTCTAATAGCTAATTGCACAGCATGCTTAGTCCTGTTCTAAGTGCTTTACCTGCATTACCTCACTACGGTCCTTACACCAGCGCTGCGTTCCCATTTTACAGATGAGGAAACGCATGCCTAGAGAAGTGAAATGACCGGTATAAAGTTACACACTCCATATGCGTCAGAACTGGGAACTGTCCTCAGGCGGTCTAACTTCAGCATTTCTGCTCTGTACTGCCTACAGATACACTTGGCCCCTGCCTTCTACTTGATTAGAGTCAAGCTACTGACACTGGCCCACAGAGAACTCATCTCTAGAATAAGAGCATTAGTCTAGATTTGCCCAGATAAGATTAGTCAAGCAGGCAAACACAAAGACCAGATGTTGTTTTTACAGTTTCACCGTTAGCTTACAGGAGGCGATTTTGCACCTTGAACAATATACATGATGACAACAAAGACTGCATTTTACAGGCAACAGTGTATCTTTAATCAACCCAACAGAGATGAGATCAAGTGGGAAAAAAAAGTACCAGAAATTTCAGGAACAAATTTCAGATGCTACTTGTGAGTCATAAATACTGAAAACATGTTACTACTAAATCCAGAAAGAGGCATATTTCTAATATTCTCAGGAAGGAAGGTAAGTTGAAGAAACAGAAATTGGATAAGATCATTTCTGACAAGAAAACAAAAGGCAACATAGAGGTTTGGGGTATTGAAGCAACAGTAAAAGCTTTGGAGTTTACAGGAAATATTTTACACCATCAAGCCCTGGGGAAGTCTGACATGAAGTTTGGTGAAAACAAGAAGATGAAGAACATTATCTGAGAAAGCTTAGTTCCTCTGTCAACAGTAGTAACCATCTTTTATTTATTAATTGCCATTCAGGAGATTATATTAGAGCCCAAACTGTAAGTATTCACGTCAACCTTTAGCAATAAATTCTAGAGAACATGAAAGTGAATAAATCATCTAAGATATAAGGCACACTATCTAAAAGCAGCTCAGCAAGAAGTCATATTTGAGGAGAAACAAATACATTGTTACTCATTCTAAGCAAACTGAACATTAAGGATTCATGGATTTTGCAGGATTAATAGAGCCAGCAATTAATTCACCCTACAAAAATAAACAGAAGCCACAAATCAGAAGTACCAACTGATGTTGGCCACAATTACACCTAGCTTTACTGGATGTAGTATGTAGTAAAATTAAAAGCAAAAAGTGATGAGTTCTAGGTTGTAAATGTGGGCTCAAAGGTTTTGAGGCTTGGAAAAAGTGTTTATATTTATTCCTGGGGAGTCAACAGGATGTAGCAGGAGCAGACTGATTCGAGAGAGGAACATCTGAAATCAGGAAAGTCTTTGCAAGGACTCCCAGGGTCACTGAACTGATTTTCCAAGTGAAAGGAGACTCTGACGTGGGACTTGAGCAGGGTCTCACATCTCCTTTAGGTGTCCCAGGGCTTCCAACAGAAGCTCAAGGTTATATTACTGGTTGTGGGAAGGATTATTATGTCAGTTGATGGTTATCAGCACCAGATTCCAACAAAACACTTGGAATAAAGTACCCTACCATGGAAAGATTGTATGGAGTGCAATAAACGGTCACATTCAATTCCTCTTCCCTTATTCTTACCCTCGCGCATTCAAATGTAGGTTGACACTACCTAGGAAATTCTATAGCTTTTAGAATGGGAAGACTCACTGCCTATTTTTAGCCTAACCAGTGGCACAAATTACATTTTTTTCTAGGCTCCCATTAAAAGTAGAGGTCTCTCTGAAAGGGTAGTATAAAGTGATTAATCAAATTCAAAACCTCAGTTACCCTGGCCCATTGCAGTCATCCCCAAATATGATGACTCCTTATATTTTCTTCTGTAGTCGATGTGATACTGGCCGTGGTTGATTTTAAACAATTATCTGACAGAGTGATCTATGAATACCATATGTTATCAGTCTCAGAGTGGGGGGACTCTGTCCAAATTTGAGCATTTACTTGTTCCATTTTGAGCATCTACAGAACTAATCTTAATATGACTCTTCAGTGAATGATTTCCAGGCCAACCTCACTTACTTGCGAATGCCAAGGAATAAATCTTCCTTCAAACTTTATTAGCAAAGCTTTATTATTTTAACTTCTGACTTCTATATCCAGTGACCACATTCTCTGTGATCCAGATAAACGTGTCTTTCTGTCAGAAACACGAACTTGATATCTACAAACTTCTTTAAACAAATGACACTACAGTTATCTAGAATGCTAAAAGAGGGATCTTACATGGTGAACATTATTCTCAAGGTGGTGTAATACAAATATGCTGGAAGTTCCATGTGCCGAATTTTTCCTGAAAATAAAAGCCTCAAAGAGATACCTCACTGACATTGGTTTTAAAAGATGTTAAAGTACTTTCGAAGATTCATCTCTTCCCAAATGAAGGAAGGATTGGCTTCACTGAGGCCCAGAAGCTTTCCCCACAAAGAGTAGAGGGAAATTTCAGGATCTTGTCTTTTGGTCCCACCAATCCTTAGACATAGCCACCATTCCCTGTCATCCAGAAAACCGCAGTATTATAGAGAGAATGGACACACACAAGACTAAAGATTTAAAGGGGTTGTGCCACTCTTTCTCCCACAGGCATGGAACAGGTGGCATGAAAGCTACTGTCTGGGTCAACAGGTGCCATTATAGAACAGATCCTTAGCACACTGAGAAACCACTACTCCCACCTTCTAGGTAGCAAGTCCCATGTCAACATATTACAAAACAGAAAGTCCTTCCTAGACGATTGTTTGGATATGGACCTTCGCTTCTCTGACTCAGTCTTGGATTCCTGCTCCTGCCCTATGGATGCAGACTGCTGTTGATTCCCTACAGGGAGGTGATTAGGATAACAGAGAATAAAAATCTAGAGCATTGTTAACAGTGAGTGATTAAGAGGGGAAGTCATGAAACAGCCCCCCACCCCCTACTCTGCCACCTATTTCCTGAGTTATTAACCTCAGTGCCTCAGTTTCCTTATCTGTAAAAATAGGGTAGGACAAGCGTGGAGGAGTATCTGGCACATAGTATGCGCTCACAAAGCAGTAGTGATAATTATCGTCACTGTTACTTCTGTGCCACATGTGAACATCGGAGTAAGTGAAGGCCCACACAATTCATTTGGTTCGGTCTACCATTGCATTCTTCAATAAAACCATAAAGCCATTCCTGCAGCAGAAAGGTGAAAAAGGCTTCATAAAGAAATAATGTCATTCCTTTTTTATTCCAAAGTTGAACTGATTTTTCAAACAGCTCCTTACATTTTTTTTTTTTTCATTTGAAATAAGGTATATGCACCCATCTGTTCCTCACAGATAGAGGCTATCATTGGGAGGACTGCAAGTGGAGTGTTGGTTGTCCTTTCCTTAAGGCTATAATCATTTAATTAGTCTGAGATTTCATTGGCAATATTTGAACTTCCCATTCTAGCATTAAAATCTTGCAATAAAAGAATGCCTTAATCCAGAAGACCAGTAATTGGATCTTCCATTATTGATGAAATTTCTTCCCATACATTCTTATTAGAACATAAGAAATTATTTGGGGTAAGGTACTCACTTTCAGATGCATGGCAAGTTTTTCTGCCAGCTAGAGCTTTATAATTAATAAATACTTATGATAAATTAAAAATAAATAATGTATTAATTTGCACATTTCAATAACATCAATGGCCCTCAAGGCACTTAGTGAAAATTAATTAAGTTATTGCCCCTCCCTCTAAAATAAAGGAATTGTGCCCAGTAGTAAATTGGGGATCAAAATGATTGCAGTGCTATTCAGGGGTCACAGCGTGAAACTTAAGAAGGCCGGGAATTCGGCAAGATAGCTTACTTTCATTATCAATTTGGCATTGCTGTATTATGAGCAATGAACTTGGGCAAATACAACGGAAATGCTTTACTTGCTTCATGGGGAGTTGTGATGTGAAATTAATAGCCTTAAAACTGTTTGAATGAAAAATTATTATAAATTCCAAGTAGGAAGTCACAACACCACTTTATGTTCCAATATATCCCGCTTTGTCTTTTTATTTTAGATTACACTTAACTGAAAATTTTGTATATTTGATTTTTTTGTTGTTGTTTCCCTAGAGGCAAAATGTCTTATGTGCTTTAATAGATATCATTGCAAATCCATTAGCTTAGAAAAAAAGTTCCCCATAATATCCAAATGTAGAATTTCCCAAATTATGTTATCTGTGCTGTGTCCATAATGGGCCTAATTACCTTCTTGCCTATCTCAGTATTCCAAATATTGATCATCATTCCAAGCTTATCGCTGTGCCCTGCTTCCTATTCATTACCATAGGGCATAATGTAATCTGGCTTATACATTATCTTCTGTCATTTGGGTCTCAGTTCTTTTACTGGCAATTTCCAAGTTCTCAGGAGCAGAGATTTTTCTTTTAAGTCTCGTAAATCCCAGGGTCTTTTATCATTTCTTGAAATTCATGTCAAATGTTCAATAATGAACTTCTCATTAAGATTCATACATTTGCATAATCTCTCCTACTCTGTCTCCAAACATTGTCTATTTTAAAGTGAAAATATCTAGAGAAAATATGGGAAGATTAGGTGAACAAATACAACACACGCTTTGATGATGAGTGTGGGCAAGGCCCTCCCAAAGTCTTCGAATCTTTGCCAAGTATTGGTATATATGTTAATTTTCACTAAAAGTTCCTTCTTTTAGAAACTGATGGTCAAAATCTTATGCCCTATTTTGGTTCCTTTCCTGGACTCAAATTATGAGTAACAAATGTGAAGAGCTGTGAATTTATTGCACCAAAAACATTCTTATGACAGTTTTTCCACTTATTGTCTATCTTGTAGATAAGAAAATGGACTCTGTGGTTCAATTTCATGGCTAGATTATTTTTTTAAAGTTTTTAAAATGTTTTATTTTAATTTTGAGAGAGACAGAGAGTGAATAGGGGGAGGGGCAAAGGGAGAGGGAGACCCAGAATCCGAAGCAGGCTCCAGGCTCTGAGCTGTCAGCACAGAGCCTGACACGGGGCTCAAACCCATGAACTGTGAGATCATGACCTGAGCTGAAGTCGGGCACTTAACCGACTGAGACCCCCAGGTGCCCCATGGGTAGATTATTTTTTGAAAAATATATAGCCATATTTCTGGGCAGATTCTGTTGAGGCAACTAAAGAACTGAGACAAACCCACTCCCAATAGTGTGGTTTGTTGTGATCTCTTGCTTTCTCTCTTATCTCGCTTATTAGGAAAATTCTTACTTGATTATAACAACTTAAAATTGGCATTTAAGACAATAATGAATTTAAAAAATACATAAATACCACTGGTCTCCAAAAGGAACATGGCTATAAAGGAAACAAAACAAAACTACTTTTATTATTTAACAGAAAAAAAAAAGACGTATTTGAGGGTCCAATAAACTGTCTAAAACGGCAAGCTTTTCCACCTGTGAAATAGGATCAATACAATCGATAAATGCCACCTATCATTTTCTTAGTCCTGTTGACTTTGTATCCTCAGCACAGGGAAGTACTACATAAATATTTGCTGTAGGGATAAGTGAAGGTGAAAGTGAAGGGTGGTTACAGCACACAGATGCCCCTTTTCTCCAGTGCCGTGAGTGGGGACATGTTACCTGGAGAAACATATGTCACAGTTGCCTACCTTCCTCAAAGCGCTCACACAGCTTCCTGTTCTTTGTTCATAGGGCCCTTAGGTTCTTTGGTGTCACTTTCAAGGGTTTAATAATGTCTGTCCTACCCATAATTGTTCATTCATCATCTCTATGTTTTGCCTTTCTTTTTATACTAGTCATTCCCTCTGCTTAACTTCTCTCTTTGTAATATTAACCTTTTATGCCATTCCCACCTCCGTAAGTGCACTTTAAATAGTCTTGTTTTTACCCACTACCAAGAACACACCCTTAAATGTCTTCTGGCTTCTCCTTGCATACCTTGCTAACAGGCTTTTCACTCTGAACACAAACTGCTTCTATGGTTCCACTCTCTCCCCTCCCCCTCCTTTCCTTTTATCATTTACTCTTTGTATGGCTTGCTTCAACAGCACATCTTTATTCTGCTTGTGATTGTTGAGTGGTTTATGTCTTACATGGGTGTATACTATAGTACTCTCAAAATAAAGTATAATACAAAGAATTCTAGTAAGTCTCTTTAAAACCATTAGCATAACTAAAAGGTCAAACTAATTGATTTCTTGAAGACATACAAAGATGGTTTTATATGCTATAATGTAAATTGAATACCTGTATTTTTTTAGGGTCAAAAATTATTTTCGTGCTTTTGCTTTACTATTTCTCCCTTTTTTTTATAGCTGACTGTACTTAAAAAAAAAAAAAAAACACTTCAAATTCCCAGTTACTAAGTTATTTATAGAACTGATAGAAAGTGTGTTTTTCAGTTCGGTGTCAATCTGAATAACAATCTCTCTATGGATATATTTTAAGCAAGATTTCAATCTAATGTTAAAATGTCAAGCCAAAATTAAATCAGCTATCCATGAGTGTTTACTGAGTGTTTGTTATGGCTCAGAACTGTGCTTGGTCCTAAGGGTAATAGAAGATAAGTGTAATAGTAACTAATACTTCCTTGTTGCTTTATAATTTACAAAGTTCTCTCCTGTACAACATGAGATTGTATCATATACACAATTGATCTTGCCCAAATTCACTTGTACATTCATGTCCAGAGAGAGCTAGAAAGAAGAAGAAGGGTGAGAGGGCAGGTTAAAATAACCTATGTAATGAGAGCAATTTCACTCACCATTCATCTCAGTGAGAGTAGGCTCTGGAATGAGTATATCTCAGAGAGGGCAGGAGTTTGGAGAAATGAACTGTTTCCTGTGAGTCCCTGCTTTTATTTATTTTTTACCATGGGTAAACATTATATTATTTTTTATTGAGATATAATTGACATAGAACATTGTGGAAGTTTCAGGGGTGAAAATGATGCTTTGATACACATATACATTATAAAATGATTACCACAATAAGGTTCATTCTCACCCTACATAATTACTGTTTTTTTGTGTGTGGTGAGAACATTTAACATCTATTCTCTTAGCAACTTTCAAGTACATAATACAGAACTGTTAACTATAGTCTCTATGCCACGGCATGGAATTCTGTTCTCAGAACTTATTCTTCTAATAATTGGAAGTATGTACCCTCTGAGCAATATTTCTCACTTCTCTCATCCCTAGGCTCCTGGAAATCACCATTCTGTTCTCTGATTCTATGAATTTAGCTTCTTATGATTCCACGTATAGTGAGATCATATGGTACTTGCCTTTCTCTCATTGACTTATTTCAAGTTAGCCCTCAAAGTCCATCCATATTGTAGAAAATGGCAGGATTTCCATCTTTTTCTTTATAGCTGGATAATATTCCATTCTGTATACATACTGCATTTCCTTTATCCAATCATTCACTGATGGCCACTTGGGTTGTTTCCATGTATTGGTCATCATGAATAATGCTGCAATGGACAAAGGAGTGCAGATACCTCTTCAAAATAGTGACTTCATTTCTTCAGATAGATATCCATAAGTGGCTTGCTGGATCACATAGTAGCTCTATTGTTAATTTTTTGAAGAATCTCCATACTGTTTTCCATAGTGGCTGTACCAATTAATATTTCCACCAGCAGTACACAAGGGTTCTCTTTTTCCCACATCCTTGCCAACCCTTGTTATCTCTTGTCTTTTTGATAACAGGCATTGTAACAGGTAAGAGGTGATGGTCTCTGCTTGCTGCTCATGCCACGAGCATCCTATCATAGGGAGTGTCATTCTCCAGTTTCAAGATATCTATCTTTTGTGGGTCCCCATGCTTAAACACAGCCAACCACTTCATCAAATGCTTGATTGAAGAAACGGCTATCTATTGCAGATAATTTTGAATTCTCTACTTTAAAGTGAATTTAGGGGGTTTCCAATAATATTTTGTGATTTCCCTATCTCTGATGACTTAAGAATCATTCTGAGAACCCAAGTACTATATCTCATGTAAATCCCAGAACAACCACTCAACTCAACTCTCTCCCAATTCCTTTTAAAATCCTGAGTTTGCAGACAAGGAAATGTTGGCCTCGGATGTTCTGTGAGGCTTTCTTTGGTTAGACAACACATGAGTTACATTCCTCCCACTTCCTCTGAACCCTCAGAAATAACAGATAAGGTACCTACTTTCCTCTAAGATGTTATAATCCATGTTCTGAGCAAAGATGGATGCACATGAAGTGATAACACCTGATAATGAACAGTAGTTCCTTCACATTTGTAAGGCATCCATCTGAGGATAATAAAGATCCCCAAACTTTAGAAAATAAAAATGTTTGACTCCTGGCTTCCTTGGGAGTGGTATTTCCAATAAGGACCATGTTATCTCTTCACTCCACTAATTAATTGCTTCTTCAGCATCTACTAATAATTTATTCTTAAAAGCAATAGCTATAACAAGCACGAGTTCTGGCATCGGACCACTTAGGTTCATTTCCCATTCCCATTCTACACTATGTTAATGTGCGGTCTTCTCACCCTTCTGTGACTCAGTTTCTTCATTTGTAAATTTTGCTAGTTTATTACAATTGCAAATTAGTAAAATTTGTGAAATAGAGATAATGGAGCACGTTTCTCACAGGGTAGTTATGGGATTATCTGATACAGAGCTCGAACGTGATGTCTGGCACATGTAAGCATTCAGTAAACATTAGTTCATACCATATGCCTTCTCTTATGAGCAATGTTTACACTCATTAGGAGGATTTCTTTACAACCAACAGAATGCCAAGAGGATTTCTGTTTCCATCGCCATATATCATGGGCGTGGGGCATCATTAGCTTTGAATTGGCATTCTTTATTCAAAACTAGTTCTTTTTTGTATTGTTCAAGACTTTTCCTAACTTTTCAAATCATCTTCTATACACTTCACTTCTTTCAATAGCCCCAAAGGCTTGTTTCTTACAGAGGCATTTTCCATAAAGGAACCAAAATCTATGGGCACCTGGCTGGCTCAGTTGGTAGAGCAGGTGACTCTCGATCTTGGGGTTGTGAGTTCGAGCCCCAAGTTGGGTGTAGATATAACTTAAAAAATAAAAATAAAAAATCTTAAAAAAAAAGAAACCAAATGCTAAAATTACTTGATGGGAATACCCCATGTAAAGACAAGTAAAGAGCTAAGTAGTTTCTTTTACCAGCCGAGTGACTCTTCTGTCTCAGACCAACCTATTACACCATCAACAAAATGACAAACCAGGCAGCATCATAGACTTTTGTGGTCACAGGACAGTAGACAACTCTGAGGACTGCAGAGCCAAGAATGCTGACATATAGCATAGTTCGGGGTTGGAGCAGTGTGGGTGCAGGAAAAGTCCAGAGAGAACAAAGCACCCTGACCCTCAGTCACTGAATAAGGCTTCATGAATGAAGCAGGACCTGTCCTGAAGATGAATCGAACATGAGCTGGAAAAGTAGGAGGTGAGCAGGTGCTCCACAAAGGAAGAAAAGCCTGAGGACAAACCTGACATGTCTACTCGGTGGTGGGGATAGAGGGTGGAGGGAGTGACTGGTAAGAGAAAGTGACTGTAGGGACGTGTGGGTGGCTCAGTTGGTTGAGTGTCCTGACTTTGGCCTAGGCCATGATCTCACGGTTTGTGAGTTTGAGCCCCACATTGGGCTCTGTGCTGATGGCTTGGAGCCTGGAGCCTGCTTCTGATTCTGTGTCTCCCTGTCTCTCTGCTCCTCCCCTGTTCATGCTCTGTCTCTCTCTCTCAAAAATAAATATTAAAAAAAATAAAGAAAAAAAAAAGAGAAAGTGACTGTAGTGGGGAACAGAGGGTGAAATAAGATAGGAAGGGCTTTAGAATGTGGCTGAAAACGTGAGACCCACAGCAGGGGGCAATGGGAATCCTCTAAAAGCTTTTCCACCAACAGAATGGCTGGGTAATACTGGTATTTTGAGAAAAGGGAACATGGAAGGAATATATAGGATAAATTAAGGAGAAGAAAGACGGTTGTATTATATGGTCATGGAACGCACTGCAAACACAGTATCTTGATCTTTACTTTCTTCCTTTTTACAACTTCAACTTCAGGCTTTTGTAAAGCAATTTCTTCTGACACATTTTTAGTGTGGTTAATCGTCTTTCCTCACAGTGACCAGAGCTACTTGCCTCAGACATTTCTCTGCCCACCTTGCAAAGGCTGAGGAAGCATGGTCTAGTCCACGTGGGAGGCAAGACGTGCTCCTGGATGTGCCTCTGAATGGGTAGGACGGGGCACTGCCCACCACCCTGAAGCATCCTCCTGGCATGGCTAAGCTGTGACTGCCACATCCAGGCCTGATGCTATCTCCTCTTAAGCATACTTTATTATATTTTTCAATATATAATGATTAATGGGCAGCAAAACTAATAACATGGGGGCACACAAAATAAATGAGGTGGCAAATATGAAAAGGAAGTCCCACTTAATGTGTTGTGAAATCTGACAACATGCTGGAGTCTCCGTATAACTCAGCCTGAGGAGCCCTTGCCTGCAGGAAACAAGGTTACAAGAAGGTGGTATTTCCATTAATATCTCCCCCTTGGGGAAGTCTCTGATCAGTCTTTCTTGTACTGAAATTCCTGGCAGGTTATAGTGAAATTTCAGAATACTTGGGGACACTGCTGTAGTCCCTCTCAGGGAAGCTCGTGGAGGAGCAGAAGAACATCACAACTCGCCAGCTATTATCCTGATCTGTCCCTTTTATCTACCCCTGGTATTGACATTCATTTTTTTTTTCCTATCCAGTATTCACCATTCCAGATGGAATGAGAATCCTGGTTTCTTTTGGGGGTTACTATGCTTCCCCCTCTTTCACCCAGAAGCGTGCCTATGAGCCAGGCATAACTGGTCAGTATAGTTCATCCCCCTGTTTGGTTTGGGGATAGCCATCTTGGCTTTTCCATAAAAAGGAAGTCCAATGAGAGGAACCAGAACTGTGAGAGAGAACACTGTTGACACTGAGACCCTAGACCCATCCTTGTCTTTATGCAGATGCTCCTTTGAACTCTTCAGTTGCATGAGTCAACAAATTGTCTCCCTTGCCAAAACCAGCTTGAAATAGATACTTTCAATTGTCACCTAAAGATTCTTGAGTTCATACCCTATTCTCTAATGTCTCATCCACATATCAACCCACCAGTTGTTTCTACCCGGGTTAGACAGATACTTGAGCAACAGGGAAGGTTGTTTTTGGCCATAATGGCAAAGAGATCATAAGTACAGAGCCAATCACAGCAGCGAAAACTGTCTCTGATGTTCGTCTATAGGCAGGCATGTTCTAGTCTGTTATTGGTTGGGTTTTATGAGAAATAAATTCCCCTACAGAGAGGAGTCGTATTAAATGGAGTCTTGGCCCCTGACCCCTCTGTGAAGCAGAGACTGTTCTCCAGATGATTACTAATAACTAGAAACCAACAACTAATTGTTACACACTTTAGAAAAATAGAATGGCTTTCAAAAATAATAGAATGAATTCTCACTATGGTTAACCAAGAGTTCAAACAGCTTATCTATACTTGTACTAATTAAATATATTGTTTGGGGTTTTAAAGTTATGAGTAAACCTGATATCACTTTTAAGGGTCTGTTCTTCCCACTACATTCTCATGGCTACCCAAGAGAGACTTGACATGTGGGAGGAGATGGAGGCCTCACAGGGAGGTGTCTGTTTCTGTAGGAGGCTGTATATTGAATGGGTATGTTCCTGTCAAGCTTCTCTTTCATAGAACTTCTGAACAAACTGTGAATTCCAAACCTATCTGTAAAAACCAAGGAAACAATAGGCAAAAAGCAGCCTAGGGTAGTTAATGATACAGACTTTGATGTAAGAAGCATCTTTGATGAGGATTTGACCTTGGAGGACTTGGGGTCTAGGCAAGCCATATAACCTTTCTGGGCTTCAGTTTCTTCATCAGTAAAATTGGAATGATGAAAAATATAATACTGATGATGATAAAAGCAGCAGCAGCTACCTGTACGAGGTATGTTTCAAGTGTGTGTGCGTGTGTGTGTGTGTGTGCGTGTGTGCACGTGTGCTCAATTATATGAGTTGCATACTATTGTTTTATACTATCCGTGTTTTATACTTGAGGAAATTGAGGCACTGATAAGTTAAGTAACTTAAATAAATTAACAGTAATGTCAATCTCATGGCTTTTTATTGTGATCAGTTGAAATTACATATGTAGGAGAAAGCTACTATACGTGTGTGTGTGTGTGTGCGCGCGCGTCACTATCTTGCTACTAATAAAAAAAAAGGGGTGTTTTCTTCCACATATGTTACAGACACTGGACTGAACTGATCCCAAGAAGATACAGAGAGGTATCTCTCTGTAAACACCTGCTTATGGGGAGTCAAAATGCAGAATTTGAAAATATCCCCAAAACAAGGGGGTGATATAGTAAGATGTAGAGTGGGGGACAGGAGTCGGGGAGCAAAAGAACACTCTGAGCTGAAATGGACCTCTGGACAGACTGAGAGATGGTCCTAGAAACAGAGTGGGAGAAAGGTGAGAGCAAAGGCCTGATGAGGAGTAGCAAACCCACCAATCTGTCCACTGTGGAGTGTTCATGTCGGGTGGGAGGCATGCAGAGGTGAAGACGGACACAGAGGATAGAAAAAGAGTGAAGACAACCCTAGAAGCAAGATGAACGGGTGCATGATTGATCCCACCAGCAACAAGAGACCTCTGAAGTCTGCATCTCTGCACCCAAATATACCTGCTTATTTCTGTGGACAATAACTAAGGCAGGGGCTTTCTAACTGCTTATTTAGAACTTACTATGTGACAAGCTCCGTGCCAAATGCTTATAATCCCCAGAGAGCCCGAGAAAGGGTTATCACCATTAATCACCTTTTATAGAAGTCAGCCTCCCAGAACAGAAGCCTCAATTATACTTTTAATAGTATTATACTTTTATACTTTTAATAGTTATTTATTATTATTATACTTTTAATAGTTAATTATAATAAGAGCCCTATTATACTTTTAATAGTTAATTATAATAAAAACACAAAACCATACAGCTTTTCTAAAAAGTGTTTATATCAAAAAAAGAAAGGACTATTGGGTTCACTGTTGATGCTCCCACACACACACACACAAAGCTACTCTTTTTCTCATTTTACTATGGACTTTTGAGCAAAGTGTCATATGCTATATTCTCCCTGCCTTGTTCTAGGTAAGAATTTAGGAAGAAGCTATAATGCATCATTAAATAGTTTTTCCCATCATCTTATGACTGAGTTATTGGCACTAGATATAGCCATGGGGGGAAAAATAAATGTTTATGATGATTTAAAAGACCAATTATAAGCCTCTGCATTATTCCTTACTCAGCATCCTTTACACAGCATGTAAAAACGACAATGAAAAAAAATACGACATTTGAAATTTTAGCTGAGCGGAATGTCAGTTTTCAGTTACACTTAAAGAATAAAAAACATTAGGATACCATTAACAGTTTCAGAGTAATGGAGGTAAAGTGGGATTGTTTTCTATTATTATTATTACTGCCATTAATGGGTCAGAGCATTCCAAGGGAGAAAAGCTGGGGACAATCCATACACTTTCAATAGAGCATTAACTCTTTCAGGTCAAAAGGGGCCCATTTAGTGGACTGCACCAGTCAGTTAATAAATGATACCCTGGTGGCCTCAAAGAATTTATCTCCTGTCTAAAGAGTCTTGCTTACACATTTCTATTTTCTGCATTCTAGCTCAACAAATATTCCAGTAAGAGAAAAGGTTAATTTGCAGATAATTATTTAGGGAGAGAGGGAATATTTTTTAAAGCAGAAAAACAAAAACAACCTGTCACAATGCATCAGTCACTGTGTGCAAATCTGGGAAAGGATAATGAGCCTCGTGAAGTAACAGAATTAAGATGAAAAATTAAAGGTGCAAGATGGAACGATTTTCTTTCAAGGGAAGTACCTGGTGAAATAATTTTTTCCCCATTGTTCATTTCACACGATTTATATGTGACTAAGTACAGCTAATCTTGTCTCTTTCCAAAAGTTAATGTCAGCTACTAAAATAATCTGCTTTCTTGATTTAATTGCATAGTTTAACCTCTGACATAACCTTTTAATTCACACCATGACAGCCAACCCCACAGAAAGTTTTTCTAGAAATCTGAGTAACTCCCCCAAGGTAACAACTACTTTCCCTTCTGTGGGTAAAGAGGGGACCATTCTGCCCAAAATCATCAAAAACAGCACGGCTGTTCTGGCCATAGAGGTAGCCGTCTTATTGCAGGGAAGGGGGACATTTGTTCAGGTATCTAGTGTGTTAAAAGTTATATGCACAACAATGTCGGTATACTTAACATTACTGAACCATATACTTAAAGATAGTTAAGACGGAAGGTTTTATGCTATATATATTTTACTACAATCAAAATGACTTTTTAAAAGTTGGTTCTTTTTAAAAGCATGGTTATTAAAAAGGGGTATGCTATAGAACATTGATCAGATGATATTTTGGTTAATGAAAGTGTTTAGTTCCACTTTGATTCAAATAAGGTTGGAGAAAAGTAAAACACTGCAAACATTTAAACATTTTGCTGTTGTTTAGTGAACCAAACTGAATTTGGGGAACTGAGTTAATAAGAATACTTGGCTTCTTAAAATGCTAGGACAGAAGTTTTTGGCTACAGTAGTATAAGAACTCACACCCTCTGAAGGCTTTGATTTTATGCAAAGACCACAATACGATTTGAGCAGTGTGGAACCAGTGGACTTCTGGGCAATTTTTAAACTGCACGGTGGTAAAATTGCAATGTTGTTTTAACTGTGACTCGCTTTTTCCAAATTATAAAGAAAATTTCTCCCACTTTAGCAATTTAAGAATCACAATTTAGGGAAGCAACTTAATTTTAACAGCAAGAAATTTAAATATGTCTTGTTTCTCTTATTGAAGTCACTGAAATATTCAAAGAGGAGAAAACTTTATAAGGGTTATTTTATAAGTACCATTTGAAATGCTGGGACAGTCTCTTGCCACAGGCAGTATAAGGATTCTTAAGTAGACTATCATTAAGAGAAAAAGAAAGAGATGACTACAGTGAACTAACAAACCAAGTCTAAACACATATCATTTTGGATTAAATTCCTCTGCAAAGTAATATAGTAAAGATGGGAGGGGTGTGGAATATCCTCATTCAATATTTCTCTTGGGTTGTAGGCGTTTTTATTTGAATTATTTCAATATGAGTTTTTCTCTTTGTAGCTCGGATTTTTTTCATATGGTGAAATAATTCTTTGCTTATATAACCTCACTAATGCTGTATCAGAGTTTTGCTGCATGATCAAATAAAAACAGGTCTAGAGGTTGAGAAAAGAAAATTTGTTTAAACAAACATCTTGATAATTAGAAAACTGATGGGAAATTCTCAGCTTTTCTTCAAAGCAGACCAAAGCTACCAATGTGCGTGAGCAAAAACCCAGAAGCCACACAAGTAGAATGTCTCCTTCTGTCCTCAACTCTAAACACAAGGCATTCTCACTGACTGATGCCTTTCAGGGCTAAACTCATGTATAATATTCCTTTCTCGTCTTTTTTTTATGGAAAATTAGGCCCTTTAAAGTGTATACACAAAGCAGGCTGGCCAGGTGGTGCATTACTGGTCTACTTTAAGATGAAATGCTTTTGATTTGCTGATTGACCCAAAACAGTTCCCAATCCTCAGAGGACAGTTAGGGTATCTTCAAAAAGTCAAGCACTGATATTCCAGAAAAAGTCTCCCCTGGTTCTTGTTCAAATCAGTCTATGATCAGAAGCATATATTTTCACAGCTTAGGAAGAAAAGTAGATTTCTTAGTTTATCATAAATCCAGAGATGAAGGTTGTGCCTGGAACCTGAAGACTCATATTCAAGACCGGTCTCTCGAATTGGTCTCGGGCTCCATCTTGCTCTTTAGTTGCCTGGTATTCTGTTCCTCTCTGTTCAGTATCTGAGATGCTAAAGTAAATGTTTATTTAATGTAATCAACCCAAATCCTTTTCTCCTCAGGCGTGCCCCTACTTTCTTGCACCTGTCTGCTATCGCATCATGGAATCCTATACCCCTGAAATGTTTATGACTTCATTTTACAGCTGCCTTTGCCCCTCCCTACCAGTAGAGCAGCCACTCTAATTTAAGAAGCCCTAAATATTGTTGCCATGGGTGACACAAGAGCATCGAGAATGGTGGAGCTCAACTAATAAAAAGGCTTTCACAGCATTTCAGCCTTTGCTCATAAGTAAAGTTAAAATTTATGGCTTTTAAAATACTGGATCTGGAAGAGGTCAGGTTAAACGGCTGCTAGTAATAAAAGGAATCAATACACCACAGCATCTTGAAACAGCCAGCAAACTAAATAAACACTCCATCCAAATCCACTTGGCCCTGAATTAAAAGAACATAAAATACTGTATTTATTTGGTTTGTTCCCCATCCATCAAAAAGCTTGCTTCTCTAGGTCTCAACAAATTCTACCCAAGACGAGTATCAAATGTTTGTTAGCCAAATGGCAATTATAGAACATGTCAAGGCTTTGGGTAATTAACTAAGTGTTAACTTTATCAGGGAAGCGCTTGTAGATTAGTTTACCACAAACACACAAATAAGACAAACAGCCTGGCCTGAAAAGACAACAGACTTTTTGATGCTTATTTACAAACTGACACGGGAATTTGATATCCTCTGAGAACCAAAGCCTTCCTCCAGGAAAAAAGAAAAGGAAGAAAGTGTCTTTTCAATAGTTCCTTTCTCTCAGGCTGAACTCTGAAATTTAATCTAGATTTTTGAATGAAAATTCAATCATTTGCGATAATGAACAAAATCACAAGTCTGAAAACCAAGGACAATTGTAAATTACATTGGAAAGAGAAAAATTAGTGAATTTTGAAAGGAGGGCAAGTAAAGACTATCCCTTTGATGATTTCTTTTTCTTTTTTCTTTCTTTTTTTTTTTTTTTCCCACTACAGATTATTCAAGACACAAAAATACCATCCACTTTTCTTTGGTGACAAATAGTTTAATAATCTGTTAATGTTATTTTCCTGTTCAAAAGTTCATGCATGGAAAAAAGGACTAGTGACTGTATTTTGTCCTAAAGCCATTTTTTTCCTCTGGAAGGTATTATATGAAAGCTATTTATGTCAGAGAAAGGCGACTACTATTCATCCCTTCAGACAGAAGAAATCCTGACACAAAGGGACTCTTTTACCCTTCTCTAATAGCTTACGGTTTAATATTTTAAATGTATTTTTTGCTTTTCATGGTTCAGCACAAAGTATGACTCTGGAATGAAAATAAGTGATCACAATTTATAGACATCATAGGTAAAATAGGGATACTTTTTTTTTTTTTTTTGTAGCTTTAGCCCGTATTTAGGCTTCCTGCTGGGAATAATCTTAGATTTCAGAAACACAGCTTTATGGTCAGAAACATCGGAGAACTTACTTTCTAGAATGTGCTTCTCTTTGGTCTGGTTTGACCCTCTTAGAAAATAAGAAATGTCCTCTAAGTGGGAGTTCGTTTCAAGGAAGTGATGTCCTTTCACTGAAATGGGCCTGGCTGAGCCACTGAAGACAGCCTTCCTCCTCCCAGAGGTCCTGTGTCCTATGAAGTGACTCAGAAGCAGCTTTCCAGGGTTTCAGGGGAAGACTCTAAAACTGACTGAGGCAATTCTAAGGTCTAAACTTCAAAAAGATATAAAAGCAGTGACTTAAGGAGAAATTCTGTTCCAAATAATGGACCTCCATTTAGCTTTCCTTTTGGACAATCTTTAATAACGCCCTTGTGAAATTATGGTAAATGTGCACAATTTTTTTAAAAAGGCAAAAAAAAAAAAAAAAAAAAGAAAAAAGAAAAAAAGAAATCTGAAAAACCCCTGAGAATATGGAAGACTATAACAAGGAAGGATGGTGATGGATGAAATCTACGAATAGGACAAGAACTCCATGGGATCACTGGCGTGAGTGGCAGTGAGAATGGCAGAAACACTGGCCAAGCACAGTCAGCACACGGAAGTTACAGAAGCTATCCTGCCCCGCCTTTGGGGAAATGTGAATGAAACATTTGCGCAAGTAAAGAATCCTGAAATGTAGCTCATCTGGAAAGCAGGAGGAGAGGATGCACTGACAACATGTCCATTTATTCAGCAGTTCTTTTGAAAGGCAATGTTGAAGTTTAGGGAAAAGGTAGTATAACTAAGGGAACTTATATAAAGTTCAGTAGCCTCCTCAAGTTCAGAATTAGACTTGAATTTAAGTTTCTTAAGGAATTAAGAGGACACCATTTTTCATTCTCATGTCAACAGGAGGCTTAGAGAGAAATTAAATGCATTAATTTATCGTGAAAGAGTCGCACTCAGCCTCGCTGGCTGCCCCACAGTTGTTTTATTCATTTCTCGTTAAGTCCCCAAAGCCTCTCCCACAGCAGTTGATATGAAACCTTCCATAACATCAAGTCTACTTTTCCTCTTCCCCCTCATTCACAGGAAAAAAAAATCCTCTTTCTCCTTTCTCAACCTCAAAAATGGTTTCTCTGTCCTGCATCCACCCTGCCTTTCGAGGCTCATGTTCACTGAAGAACGAACTCTCTCCCTTCTGAGCCTGTCAGCTGCCTGGTTGTCTCCATCTCATCTTCTCTCTAGAACTTCCTTCTCTTCACTGAGATCATCTCTTGGGTCTCTTGTATTTAAAAGACCTTGCCAGCCTTCTAACTTCTACCTTTCCTCTTCTTTTCATGTCCGGCTGGGTGCACCTAGGGGAGGCTACTTTCCCGTGTCCCCACACCCTCTGCCATATGGCTTCCAGCTCCAAAGCTTCCGCTGTGCTCCAAGGTCACCAATTACCTCCTAATTGCCAGAACCAATAAACTTCTCTCCAGCCTCATTTTGTTTGATCTCCCCGCAGCGCCCCATACTCTCCTTAACCCCTTCTGGACGAAACCCTATCTTCCCGCTGTGTCCAAGCCCGGTGCTACCTGGTTCCTCTGATATGTCTTTTCCTTCTCATGATCCATTACTGGTGCACCTTCTTCCCCTTTCCCCCAAATGTGAGCCTCCTTCAAGATTTAACCCTTGGCTCAATGCTGTCCTTATTGATTCACATTCTCCCTCCAGGCATCTGTTTCTAGGATTTCTGGTGATTTGATCAAATTACTCCGCCAGGCTCCCCACTGCTTTTTGGGAGACAGCTCAACCTCCTTAGGATGGTTTGCAAAGCCCTTCATGATCCAGCCTCTCTCACTTATCTCTCTTCTCCTTACTTTGTCTTCCCCACCTATTCCAGCTTGTAGCCATTTTGAACTAATTACTGCACTTCCATATGCCAGCTTCTTCCTTTTGGGACTTTGCACATGTCCCCCTCTCTGTCCCCCCAGGATTCTCTTCTCTTCTCTCCTGTCCTCCAGCTCTTCCTCAACCTTACCAGAAACCACTTCCACAAGAAAGCCTTTCCCAACCACCTTTAAGTAACAACAACAACAACAACAAAAACCAAAAAAAAGCAAAAAAACAAAAAAAAAAAACCAAAAAAAAAAAATGAAGGAGGGGCACCTGGGTGACTTGGTTGATTGAGCAGTTAAGTGACCTGAGCTCAGATCATGATCTCACAGTTCATGGGATCTAGTCCCACACAGATAATAAATAAGCAATAAATAAACATAAAAGAAAAAAACAACGAGGGAAAAGACAGTGGTCAGTTTCCTTATTTCTGTTCCTGTGTCATAACTAGAATTTACTAAGTGCTAAGCATTATTTTAAGCACTATACAGTTTTCACAAGATTAATCCTCACTTCAACTCTTGAACTCAAGCGCTATTATTAACTACTCTCACTTATATAGGGGGAAACTTGGGCACAGAGAGGTTATTAGTACCTTGTCCAAAGTCACACAGCCAGTAAGCAGCAGAACTGGGATTTGAACTCAAAAACTCTGTCTCCAGGTTCAGTGACCAAGTTAACACCATACAACAGCTCTAATGAATTATGTATCATTCTGTACCTTGTGTGTATCTGTTTTCCTTACTAAACTCTAAGCTCTTTGAAGACGGGCAATTCAGGGTCACCTTTGTATCAATGCCCAGGGGAGCGGACACTCGATAATTACTTGTCGTTTGACTAATTAATCAAACCTTCCTGTAGTCTCGAAGACCCCTCTTGATTGCTTACAGGATGGATTCTCATTTAATTGTATCTCCGGTGTTGCAAGTAAGTGGATCACTCAATTATGGTAACAGTGACCGTGTAGGGAGGTTGTCCTAAATTTCATGTATGTAGCTGTTCGACATAAATTGTCTAAATCCATCCTCACTTATGAGGTTGATATTATTATTATCCATGTTTGAAAGTTAAAGAGGCTGAGGCTCAGAATGACACACTGAACCAAGACAAACCCAGGGCTGTCTGCCAGTGACAGTCATGTGCCTAACCACCAACCTGCAGGTCTCCCTACCAGGATGGCAAACTCTTTCCCAGTCGGAGCCCTTTGGGCTTCTCCTGCCGGAGATTTCATATAGAGCTCAGGGGCAGAAGTTTCCGTGTGGATACTGACTGTTAACTGCTACAAGCCACAGTCTGGAATCCTTGTGCTGCCCTAGAAGGCCCAGCACCAGCATAAGCAGGAGAAGCCATTTGTGTGTTGACAGGTTCTGTCTCCCGCTCCAGCACCTCAGGCCCAGCCCCTGCTGCTTACTGGCGAAACTCTTCCTCCCTCAACCCGTCCCCAGTATTGCTTTGCTGCACTCCTTTGTCTTCTTTTAAATTCTTTCAAAAAGCCTTTTCTTGGTGAAGCTTTCCACTAGGTGCTTTTGTCCTTTCTTCGAACAAGGATGAATAAGAAAAGAGAAAGGAAAATATTACCAATCCTGGATAAACAGTAAAGAATTGGAGGTCTTTGAGATTTAACTACCTTTTCAGAAGGTGTATTTTCTCTTTGGGTTGTTTGCCAGAGCTCTCCAAGCACCAGGCATCCTGCTGGCTCGCTACAAAAGGAAGGAATGGCAGGTGGAAACAGGCGGCTCCCTGCTCTCCCACCCTGATTTCCACTGCCCTCTGTTTCTTTCAAACAGGACTTCTGTGAATCAGCAATTAAAGTATGCCACATAGAGTTAGTTTATTGCGTACATGACACATCTTCAAGAAGAGAACACCTCAATGGGGGCAAAGCTTCTGTTCCTTGCGTTCAGACTCTCTCTGAACAGATTTCTCAGACTCAATAATGCAACACTGCTAACACACCTGAGATTGAAGCTTCTGCGACCCATCTCCCAACCACTAAGAGCACCCTTCATTAGTATCTGAACAAATGAGTTGATATGAGAAACTCCTTGCCAGGGGCACCTGGGTAGCTCAGTGACTTAGGCAGCCGGCTCTTGGTTTCAGCTCAGGTCATGATATCATGATCTCACAGCTCATGAGTCTGACAGTGCAGAGCCTGCTTAGGATTCTCTGTCTCTCTCTGTTCCTCCCTTGCTCTCTCTCTCTCTCTCTCTCTCTCTCTCTCTCTAGGTAAATAAACTTAAAAGAAATATTTAAAACTCTTTGCTAAACTTTTTTGCTCATAAGAACATCTAACTGAGCTTCTGGTCTATGGCTATTTTCAATAAAATACACAATTCAGAATTAAAAACAAAGACAACCCCGGATTTATTTTTTTATACTATTATGAAACCAAAATAACCACTTTAAGGTAATCTAAAGAGGCAGGTGGCTCCTGATTTTTATTGCTGGATCTGTTAAATAAATATTTTGAGATAAGACACATGAACTTGTATTTCATGGCCTCATTAGAATGTGCTTTTCAGAGACTAATTTCTCTTTTCATTATCTTTCTTCTCCCCATACACGCTGTTAATTGTATTTTCAGAGCACAGTAAATACAAGGAAGATTTTGTTAATCTGTGAAACTCAAGAGATTTTTCCTTTCCAATAGGGTACTGAAAGCAGCCTAACACTGGGTCTTGAAGTTGACTTGTGATTTTATATTGCCTCTTTATTCACTTCCTTCTCAAACAGGCTGCAATCATGCTACAGTTAGCAAGCGTTACTTGCATTTTTTTTCCTCCTGTGTTTAAATGTGTATTTGAAAGATACACAGGCAGTTCAAAATCTAGAAGCAAGTGGCGATTAAAATGAAAGCCCTTTGAAATAACATGGCAATCCATGATAAAGGATAAAAAAAATTAAAGGGATGATAATGATGGAAACTGTTTCTAAAATATTAAAAGAATACATAGTGAGATGATATTTCTACATTTTACCACAGATTTTTTAAATAGTTTAAATTACAAAAGTAACATTTAGACGGACATATTAGGGGCGCCTGGGTGGTGCAGTTGGTTGAGCGTCTGTCTGACTCTTGATTTTGGCTCAGGTCACGGTCCCAGGGTTGAGGGACTGAGCCCCATGTCAGGCTCTGTGCTGACTGTGGAGCTTGCTTGAGATTCTCTCTCTCTGCCCCTCCCCAATTCACTCTCTCTCTCTCTCTCTCTCTAAAAAACAGCAACAACAACAAAAACATACAAATTAAAGATAACTTATTGAAAAGCCAACAAGAGAAAATGCTATGGATCATGTGTAAATACAATAATTCCTAAAGAGGACTTAAAAGTTGCCCTGATAAATTTTGCATTTGGCACTAATTGAAGACAAACACTGTACTTTAGAAAAGATGTAATGGAAAAGTCAAAGATATATTGGTGTAGATTCCTACCAATTTCAGACAGAAATTAAGTAGAAATGATTCTTTTTAAGTCGCCATTATAAAAGTAAATTATATAAACTAAATAATAAGTAAAAGGAGTAAAAGGAAAACCGATGTGATATATCATGTTTGCTTAACAATAAATATTACAGAAGGTTCTTACTAGAGTGAACAAGATGGCTATTCTTCTCAGTAATCTTAAAGTAATTGCAATGTAAGTTTCTAAAAGGGCTTGAAGAATGACATATTTCCTCCATATATCAGGGAATTAAATCAGTTGGCCAATGTTCCTACACATTTTCTAAGTTTGAAGTTTACAGTATATCGTGATCCCAGTGTGTTCTAACAAAAGCATGTGGACAAAGCATGTTGTCTATACACAAGAGCATGAAGAGAATAAAGAACATAGATACTAATTTCTCTTAAGAGAACTTAATATTTATGGAAATTAAAGACAATACTAATGTACTGAAGGTCCAGACACACACGAGGGAAAAATGACTAAAACAAAACAAAACACCCCTGTATTTGTCCAAATCTAGATGATCTAACGATATGGATAACGCAAACCAGGAACCTGTCCTCAAATGTACGATAAAGTAACCAGAGTAACAACATACACTCATGTGGGTTGCTAGGCAACCCCTGGGGAGCCAGTCACATGACTCGCATGTAGTCTACATGAATAACTCCCTCCTATCCCCACTGTAGAGCCGTACAACCCAGGAAACGTGTTAATAACAACAACAAGTAAAACCCACAGGCAACTTACCGAAGTAAAAATATTTTTCCGACTAGATTCACAAACGTTAACTCATTTTGTCTGCAGAATATGGTGGGACTGTACACACTGTGAGATCAGCATGATATACAGCACAGAGTAGGAAATGAAGAGGTGTTTGTCAAATGAGTAGATATGTGACTGAATGGAAAGACGGAGTGTCTTCCAAACTGTAAACCCAAACATTTTAAGGGAGTTAAAACAAATACACAAAGGGAGTGTAAAACAAATACACTTGATTTAGGAGGAGTTGGTAAACTCTTAGGCAAATATGTTTTATATTCTTATCCAATATTTCTCACCTTAATTCATAGCCAGCATCAAGACTGGCCCCAAAGTAGTTGCTTCTTTACATACCTGCTTGTGTCTTTACACCTTTGCCAGGCGGAGGCGGAGATCGTGGGAAAGAGATTCTTTTTTTTTTTTTTAATTTTTTTTAATGCTTATTCATTTTTGAGAGAGTGACACAGAGTGTGAGTGGGGAGGGGCAGAGAGAGAGGGAGACACAGAACTTGAAGCAGGCTCCAGACTCCGAGCTGTCCGCACAGAGCCTGATGCGGGGCTCGAGCTCACAAACCGTGAGATCATGACCTGAGCTGAAGTTGGACACTCAACCGACTGAGCAACCCAGGTGCCCCAAGAGCCTCTTTACAGAAGCTGAGCTGAGTGTAGAGAGGAGGTAACGTATGCTTCCGCTCAAACTTTGCTTTGCTACAGTGAGAAGAAGCAGAGTTAATTAACAAAGAGGTAAAATCTTTCCACTAGGTGACAATGCACAGAAGAAATGGAAAGCCCTGTTTTCCGACAATAATGGGAATTTAGAGAATGCACCCTTTGGTACTTGAGAGTTGATTGTATGTATGAATAGTTAGCCGCAACTGTTAAAGTGAAAATTCAGGTTAAGGAAAATCACTGAAGCAATCAACACAATTTAACTTAATATTCATTAAATTCCTGGAACGTATGTGTTAGTTGCTGTTCAGAGAACACTGAACTAGTTAATAGATAATTTTTGTATTTACATTGCAAAACTGCTTTATTTTCAATTCAGGCATTTTACGTTAAATTTAAGGGAAAAACTAAATTAAAGGGGACAATTTTTATTTGGTTCTCTGATCTGTTTTATGTATAGCTATTTGTTGTCTACCAAATCCTTTTCCACCTTCTTCCTTCTAGGAAAATCCCGGGGTGTTTAGTTGGCTCAATTGGAAGAGCATGTAGCTCTTGATCTCAGGGTCATGAGTTCGAGCCCTATGTTGAGGGTAGAGATTATTTAAACAAATACATACATACATACATACATACATACATATATACATAAAATCCTAATTTTGGTTGGAGAATCAATGTTACTAGTTAAAAATGGCCATCTCCCCTATATTCCTGAAGTTCTGGGTTACTAGGAATGGTTTTGAATAAAAAGATGTCAATAAAGGGGCATCTGAAGTCCTTTTCTGGAAAGCTATTGTTTTCCAGATAAAGAAGCAGAATCAGATAGTATTTCTTATGCCTCTTGCCCTTCATCTATCTTCCTTCTTCCTGCCTGGCACAGGAAGGGGCAGCAGCCATCTTGCAAATATAAGGCTGAAAGCCACATGGTGTGGATGGAGGAGCAGGAAGCCAGGAGAAGCCTAGTGCTTTGATGACTTCTTTGAGCAGCTACCAACCCTGGCCTGCCTGCTTCTGCACATCCTAATGCCTGAGAAAAATGAACCCTTTTCCAGTGAAACCACTGTCATGAATGATCTATTACTTGTACCCAAATACATCTTAACTGATAAAACAGCTAATCATAAATATTTAATGATTCTAATATGCAATATACTAAAGTCTACACATTAAAATTTTTTTAAATATTTGTTTATTTTTGAGAGAAAGAGAGAGAGATAGAGCACAAGTGGGGGAGTGGCAGAGAGAGAGAGGGAGACACAGAATCCAAAGTAGGCTCCAGGCTCTGAGTTATTAGCACAGAGCCTGATGCAGGGCTTGAACTCACCAACTGGAAGATCATGACCTGAGCCAAAGTCAGATGCTTAACCGAATGAGCCACCCAGGTGCCCCTAAAGTCTACACATTTTAATACCAGCTATTGGTGCTATTTATTTATGTCAATTATGACCTATCAAACACAAATATAGTTATGGGGGGAAAATAATTATGGGGATGAAGGAACAGATAATCTGAAACAGGACTATCTAAGGAAATGTATGCCAAGGTGGTAAAATATATATTGCAGTATTGAATTCTGAGAAATCAAATTAAGCAAGATTTTACAGGAATCAAACTTTTTACTTCCTTTCAGAGAATAAGACAAAATAGAGCATCTTTTACTAATCTTATTACAGGAGCTAATATGCTGTTAAAATGTGGCTAATTTACGACGAGATAAATTTATGTCTGATACGTTTTCTTTTTTTTAAATGGAGATACAACAAACATAGAAAATATTAGTTTCAGGTGGACAACATAATAATTTGATATTTGTATAATGTCAAATGTTTCATTAACATATTTGTATATATTATGAAATGATGTTTCATTAACATAAGTTTCATTAATATCCATACAATGTTTTCTTTCAAATGCAATGTGGGAGCATCAGTGGGAAGTTGGGAGTGGTGGTTTCCAAGCCTGGTGTACATTTGGGGGACCCTTAAGGAAATAATAGGCAACCATAAGGAGGATGGGTGAGTTGCTTCCAAATATCAAAATTATGTGTGTGCACACATCTATTATTGTATATAGTTGTAAAATATACATACAGTTATTTGCACATTTACTTATTATATGCTAATAATTAAAAGTTGAACAATTATTCAATTACTATGACTGCTCAGTGCTTTTTCTTCATGCATGAAATTCCTCTAACACGGGAAGTATGATGGTTTCCTGCTATCATTCTTTTCAGCAAATGCTTGACGCTAGCATTTCATATATTCTCAAGTGACTCTGAAGGTCCTTGTCTGGAAGCGATCGGTTATTTTGCTGAGGCATGAATCTGAATCACTTTGCAGAAAGTGCACCTGGCCCAAAGTCCACGTTCTGAAATCTTTGGGAGGATAAATTTTTTGTGCTTGTCTTTGGATATACAGGAATTCATTTTCTAGATCTGGGTAAGCTCACGGTGAATGCTGCAAGTGGACTGGGGTGATATAATATATGGCAAAGTTTATTTTAGTGGCAGAAAGAATGAATGAATGAATGAATTTAATTTAATTTATTTACGTGGCGTGGCAGTCACTGTTGGTTGCTGACCCCACCCCTATTCCCAATCACCTTCTTCCTTCCTTGCCTTTCAGAGTAGAGGCTAGAAAAGCAAATACCTTCAAGCCTTCACTGTCA
This sequence comes from Neofelis nebulosa, assembly GCF_028018385.1. Taxonomy (NCBI): domain Eukaryota; kingdom Metazoa; phylum Chordata; class Mammalia; order Carnivora; family Felidae; genus Neofelis; species Neofelis nebulosa. The sequence continues at coordinate 30,882,983 of NC_080783.1, forward strand.
GGCTTGGCGATGAGCTAATTCTGGGCAATGAGATATGTGTGGAAGGAAGTGGAGCCTTCCAGATGAAGGCCTTGGTTTTTACTGGTAAGATAGATAAGGCTGGCAATACTCTCCTCTCCCTCCTTCCACTTCCTCCTGTTTTCACCATGGGCCTTATGTCCAGAGCTGCCCCAAGATGGTTAAGCGGCAGAAGCCAAGAGAATCAGAAATACAACCAACCTACTATCCACTGAACACTCTCTCATTCTTGTCCCTGCTAGCAGTGGTCTTCATTAGACTAGTCATCATGTCAGAAACATAAACCCTACTTCTTTATGTTACCAGAATTTCCTGTTATCTGTAGCCTCCACCATTCCTAATTGATACAAATAGTATTATGAATTAATTCAGTCCTATACTTAAAACATTATTGTCAGACATTAAAGAGAAACAGTGCATGTTATACTGACATTTGTGAATTAGGAGATTGGTGAAAGTAGCAGGAGAAATCCCTGGAAAACATTTAGTCGATGGTACGTTCCAATAGTGGAGAAGCACAGAGCTTCTTTTCAGGTAATCCGATTCCCTTGCTTGCTGAACTCTGTGAGTATCCTTCAGATCTTAATTTGTTTTTGCAAGTGAATTTTCTTACTAAGAAAAAAATATTTCTGACAGCTAAAATGACTATTCCAGTTCAGAGGGAAATTACTAATTATACCTTGTCACAGAGTAATACATTTTTGTTTGTCAGGTATGACTTTGGTTATTGAGAATCAGCAGCCCGGGAGCTCAATTGCCCCTGGGGGAACTTTAAAAAAAAAAATCAATGAAATTCCTGAATATAAATTCCTGAACATAAAAGTTCTTAGAAATTCTAACAAGGTGCCAATATTCCTTTCTCCCCTTTCTCATGAAGCATTACCTGAGAAAGCACCCCCCCCCATGGCTTCCTTTATCATGTCTGAACTATATTACTAATGAAAAAAAAACCCTGAAATTAGAAAAAAAATTAGAAAGAAGTCCATTTAGTTATAAAAAGCTGCCGTTATTTTCACAGAATTAAATACCAAAAAGGTTTTACTACCAAAATCTAAAAGATACTTAAAAACACTCAAGAGACCTTCAATCATTGAGAAGTTGACTTTGAGGAATTAGAAAGTTATAATAAAATAAATTTCTGCTGAGGTAGGAATTTATCTACCCTGTTTATATGAGGTTGAATGCAAAAGTGCTAAGAGTTTTGAGGGATTTATGCATTAAAAACAAAGTTTAAAGTGGCCTAGGTTGAAATGTACACTCTGCCCCTTACGATTTGCATTAACATGTTGGTTTCCTCATTTATAAAATTGAATAGTATCTGCTCTTCCCACCTCACAGGTTTTCTGAAGCTGGATGATTCACACTGATTTTAATACAGTGAAACATTTGCTTGGAAATTCATACTTGGGTGTATCTTCTATACAAGAACGTTACATTTTCTTCCTTTTGAGAAATTCCAGTCCACAAGTGAGTCATTAATGAGGTCACTAAAATAATGTGATTTCTTCTGTTATAACTCGTGCTACGGTCACGGTCCTAAGAGGAAACATCACTCATTCCTAAATTGTCCCCAAAGAGTCAAAAGGTCTTTTCTTTTGCCAAACTTCTCCTGTTTTCCTCACAACTATGTATTGTTTTATTTTTTAACTTAGTATGGACTGGCCATATATCTTAGAAGTAAAATTTTAAAACATTACTGGCAGACCTGCATTTTTACTTTTTGATCTGCAAACTACTACCTTATAACACTAGTGACATTAGAGTGCAAGGCTCTTTCTACCTCAGCTCAAATCAAATGTTTCTAGGTCCTTGAAACTCAATTTTCTTTCTCTTATTTTCCCACTAGATTTTCAACACCTAGAAAAGGACAGCAGCTTAAGAGTGCTGATCAGTAATGTGAATCAATACTGGCTTCTGCCAGGATCTTTTACCACAAACCTCAAACAGTTCTTCTCTTCAGTGTTCTAACAGACTCAATGTGATTTCCAAGTTGATGCTCATTTTGCTCCTAATATATTAGAATAAAGTGTTTTCAAGAACCAATTATATAAACAGACCTTAATCAGTCTGTCTCCATGCTTATTTACTTTTACTAATGTGTGTTTGTCACAAGACATAGTGATGCACAGCCTCTAATTTACTTTGTGATCAAATCCCTGATGATCAGCAGTTCCTACTTTGGCACAGTATTAATGAGTTCTTGCAGTTGACTCTAGAACATTTTGTGTCAGCATTCTTTCTCACTGGAGAAGTCAAGGAGTTGAATGATGGTTATGTTCACTCAGACTCACTCACTAAAGGCCCTGGGATGAGAGCAGGGCTGCAGTTTAGCCTTAAAAGAGTTTGATTAATAACAGAGTTGGTGCCATATAAAATATGGCGGCAGCTTTTTTTTTTATTACAGTGTTAAGAGTAAACATCCTTCCTCTAGTTTAGAGATTAAATTAGTTATCTTGAATGTTTGAGTTTCTTTATGATGCCCTAAGAATTCTGTCTAATTAAAACCAAGCCCCAGACTAAAGAACATGCTTAGAATAGCTAGAAACTAAAATTCCAGCTTTTTCGTATATCTGTTTACTATGGTTATTTGTTAAATGTAAATACAGTATTCAGGCTTCTCTCTAAATGAAGCTAGCTACTAAATGGAAAACTTTTGCTGAAGATATAAATTACAATGGGATCAAAGTCACCTCACAGGACGGCAGAATCATTAAAATTAGGGCATACTATGACATTTGCATGACATTTCTGCTTCAGAGCTTGCTTTTGCTTTCCCTGCTGCCTGGAATATGCCCTCCCCTCTCTTCTATAGTGATCCAAATCCAACCAATCTTTCAAAGCTCAGGCCAAATCCTTCCTTGATGAATACAGCCCATGCGATCTTGACCATCTCTAAGCTCTGTTGCCCTGTTGTCTGTGTCACACAATCTGGCACTTTCTATTTCAGAGTTTAGTATTTATAAATCACTTGTTCTTAATTATTTCATATGTATAAGTTCTGCCTTCTCTGGAAAGTTATCTAATCCTTATGTCTTACTTTTTCTGCATCCTCACAATATCCCAGGCAATATCAAGATATAGCAAAAAGTCGAGAATTACTACTTAATGTCATAATTTGCAAGAGTGTATAAACGTTAAAGGAGTTCTATTATCAATGTTGGCTGGCACGGAGAAATGTTATTGAAACTGTAACAAATATAAGAAAAAGGGGAACTTAGAAAAATTATCACCTTTGAAAATCCATGGCATGCATTAGTACAGTTTCAAAATGAGTTAGATTAGATTTTTAGAAAAAACAAAAACAAACAACTCTAGAAAAATAACTGTAGATATTCTAAATCTGGTGGGAAGAATGTCTTCTTCTTCTTTAGTGTCATTAAGATTAAGGATGGGATTGTTTTTGTTGAAAATGCTTTTAATAGGCCTGACTGTTAAGCAATTCAACAACAAGCCTGAAAAGTGGCAGGTCTCGCTGAAAATCACTTCACTTATAGTTCTCCAACCTGACTCTGAAAACCATACATGTGTGATAAGTCTGTAAGGAGGGCACCATCATTACCCACCTCTTCCTCCTTCCTCAGGGATGACTGAAATAGGGCAAGATACTGAAAAGAATGCTGTTATTGGCAAAAGAAAAAAAAAATCAGCTCAAAATCTAGGTAAGCCAAAATCAAAATCATACTTCTTGAAATTAGAGTGAAGTAAGGGAGAAAGGTGAAGAGAGACACAAGATAGGACAGAAAATAGCAACAAAAACCATAGTAATGACAGGTATATATTGAATACGTACTGTACTATAGGTGCTATGCTAAGTACTTCCTACACATTAACTCTCTCTCAGTGCTAGATGTTAGCAAATGTGCTTGCCAGGAAATCACTAAGCAACAAGTTCCTTATGACACCATTAAAGACTCCAATAATTGTATTTTGACTAACAATATTGAGTGGAATTATGAGCTAAGAAATGAAATTCATTTTCATTCATTTATTATATTGGGTTGCCATTTGACTATTATCCCTCCTTAAAATATCACTACATCTTGAAAGAGATAAAATAGTGTTCACTTATTTCTTATTCTAAATTCAGTGAATTTTCTGTGTCCAGTTAAATAGTTGCCAAATTCCATTTCAGCTGCCAAAATTTATTCTACAGGTAACTGCATTTTAGTCTTAGATAAACTCTATTTGGTGAGTCTGTGAGACAGTAAATCAATAGACATTTAATCAAAAATTACTTTTCCTTCCTTGAAATGGAAGTCTAAAAGGCAAATATTCAGATAGGAGCCTTCAAGAATATAGTTCTATAACCTTAGTTAAAAAAAAGCATTTAAAATTTTTTTGATATAATATTTCTAATGAGTCTTCTGGTTGATGCTTTGTAGGATGTGCAAGTTACTTGTAGTCAAAATCAAAAGGCCTTCTCTCAAGATTTATGTTTTATTTCACTGGAAAAGTCCCAAATGATAAAAATATGTGTGAATGGAGGACTTATAAGCTTTAGCTGATAGCCTATTTACTTTAATAAATACATATCTGGTAGAATTCACTTCTGGAAAATCCAAAGACTTCAATATCTCTTAATTTTTTATACTAGCATGTGATTAATCAATATAGTACCTAGTATAATTGTACCCAGTATAATTAATCAATATCCGGTGTTAAAAAGAACACTGAATATTAATTAAAAAAAATTTCTCTCTTATTGCCAAGGTTTCCCTCAAAGAGTTCTTCTCCTTTTTGAGAATAAAATGATGAAAAGTGACATCCACATAACTCCATTGCATTGAATATCTCTTCAGTGAAATCTCAATATGTCAGTGGCCATACTGAAAATGGAATATCAGAAAGCATCTGAGATTCCATCCTAATCTGCACATATCAGAAATTATCCCGCTGGTAGACAGAAAAATAAAGTCGTATGTACATTAACACATCAAAACTCAACAAAGAAAAAGCTGCAGAACACTTCACATGAATTTCAAAAGTAAATATTCCAGATTGGTACTAATATTTAGAGACTGATTATCAGATTTTCACTCTTGAAAGTGCATCTATTCTGCATACTGCCCCAATCTTCCCCAAAGGCCACATGTAAATATATATGTTACACTGACTCATGCTTGGAAGTCTTTTGTCTAAGACTAAAAGAATATAAAATATTAATTTATCATGGAATAAGCCATTGGTACTGTCTCCACCCAATTTCAAGACTGATATACTTTTTTTTCCTGCTCGTTCTGAGGACAGGAAAGCTTAGAGCAATTTTTGTGAAAACTTCAGCATTAATATTAGCAAACACAAGCATCAAGAGCCCGCATACTAAAATACATGATTTTATATGTGTAGAATATGAGTAACTATTTTGTAATAGATATAATAAAGCAACTTTTTGCAAACCTGTGTGTTAAAAAAATATTTCCAAATAATAAGGAAATCTGCCCATTCATCACTGAAGATGAAAACTGGAAAAAAAGAAAAAGCAGTATATTTCTATCACTAACTACGTTAGGAAGATCATTATTCATTCAAATTTATTTTTACTAAGTGGAAATACTTGTATAAGCTGACTGTTATCAGTTGATCAAAAAACAGACAGCTATGTAATATGATACGTATATAACTGCATTTTCAAAGAAAACACAGGACTACATTGGCAAAACCAGTACAAATTCCATTGCATAATGAGTTCTAGGTACTCCTATCCCTCTAATATCTAAAAACTTTAGCAAATATATCATTTATGTGTTTAAGATCCCTTGTGAATATAAACATACAAACTGTTTTAACTTGGTTTTAAATTTGTAACTGCTTGGAATTTTGCATTTCCACACAGCTGCTAATTTTCAGAGAAAAATCCTAGTCATTTCAAGCCACTGAACATGATAATAGCAAAAATGAGATTGATCATTAACTCTGGTAACTGCCTTAGCCTTCAGCTTAGGCTTTTAGTTAACCAAATGAATTAATGACTCCACTCTTTTAAAGAATTATTACTTAATTTAATCCGTGCAATCTTGTGAACAAATCACAATTCAACTATCACCTCTATGCAGATAAACTTCCAAATCTACATCACTAACCTTGACCTCTCTTGGGTCCCAGACTCATATTTTCACATGCCTCTTCTTCATAATTTGACTTTTCATCAGGAAAGTTTTGGGCACCCCCCCATCTCTAGTCGCCAAATACAAGAAATTCTGTATCTCTGCAATGCCTTCATAATTATTTTTGTCAATTCCATCCTATTCTCTCTAACAATCTTCTTCAATCTCTCACTGCTGCTTATCTAAAACAATTTTGTAGTCTAGCTGATCCTTTGCTTGTGCTTAAACATTGGTGTTCCGGGGTTCAGAAATTTTATATACATGTCTGTATATAGACCTTTGTTGGATATATGATTTTCAAATATTTTCCCGGCTGTGGCTTGCATTTTCATTTCTCAACACTTAACAGCATCTTTTGAACAGAAAACACTTCTCCTTTTGATGAAGTCTAATTTGTCGATTTTTTTCTTTTATATTTATGATTTTTGTATCTTAAAAAAATCCCTTTAACCCACTATCACTAAAATGTCTATTTTTTTCTAGAAATTTTATAGTTTTAGCTCTTACTTTAGCTCTATGAACCATTCTCAATTTCTTATATGTGTAATGTAGAAACAGAGATCCTTCCTTCCTTCCTTTCTTCCTTCCTTCCTTTCTCTCTCTCTCTCTCTCTTTCATTTTGCATGTGGTTATCCAGTGATTTCATGCTAAAGGATTCAAACAAGGAAAATACATGGTCTGATATTTATTTTAAGAAGGCCACTCTATCAGCTCTTTAAATGATAAAGTAAAACTCCTTAGCAAGGAAGAAAAAAGCTTCTAGGACATAGCTCCTGACTGCACTTACTACTATCCATTGCTTTTGCTTAGACCTGCCTTCCTTATTTCCTGCTTCCATAATGACTCACTGCTTTTCCCCCACCACTTATTTTTCACCTTGATTATGCCTCCTTGGATTAAAGGAAAAAGACAATGATGACAGAGAATATGAAGATGGAAGAAAAAGAACCTTTAATAGATTGAAAAAGAAAGAATAGTTTAGGATGGATTTAGAATACAAGTGATAGATTACTTGAGAAGAAACAATGATGCATCATCTCTCTAATATCTACCACTTCTCCTTCATTTGTTTTTATTACTCTTGGTATTTCTCCAGATCCAAAAAGCACTGCTTCTCAGTAGCTAGAGAGTAACCAGGCCTCATCTTAGCCTTACATCGCCTTTGGTAGCATTCTACATTTTGTTTCTAGAATCTTACATTTTATAATTTCAAGAGAAGCCCTAATGAATGATATTCTTTGAAATGAATTGATTACTCCAATAAATATCTGCACATAGAAGTCAAATTTTTCAGGAAAATTATATGTCAGTGCTTGAGAAATCAAGACAATGTACAGCAATCAATGGGCCACTCCAAATTGTCCCTCATTACAGGTGTTGCTGTAGTCATTTCAAAGGACATGGGAGTTCAGTTGTGTGTTCTTACTACATACTACTTAGTAAGGCTTCTGTGATTGATGCATCCATTGCATTTTAACTTACCGAAAACCACTCACAAGAAAACAGTTTTGCCCATACCCTTGTAACACTCAGGTAACAACTTTATGACCAGATGGAAAGGAGCTTCCTCTTTCTTACACTTTGGAAGCATTAAAGAGATGATTTCTAATCTGCCCCCTCTGCCACAGCCATATGCTCTGAAATGCAAGCTAGAGGGGCAGATGTATAATCTGGGAAATGATCCAAATTCATGACCTCTTAGGAGCCAAGGGTATTGTGTGTGCAATGCCAGCCCTGCATGCCATGCCCAGAAATTCTAATTCCTAGAAACAAAGTATGAAAAGGCACAAAGAAAGAATAAGAAAAATAAATGAAAGTCAGCCACTACAGGCAACGAACACATCATCTGTTTTTCTAATGCTGACCAACCCAGTACTTTCATTTCAGGGAACAAATGGAGTTTCCTTGATCCTTGTAGGCTCCGATAGCAAAGACAGCTCTTCAGTAGTAGGACTGTGAGCTGATGTCATCCAAATTTTCATACCATTCCCTTGGCCAATCTCATCCTCTACTCGATGGCAACGTGAGTCTTGTATAATGGATAGGTTACATAAAAATTCTGTGGAAGTATCAGAATTTCTGGTCTTCAGAAAGAAGAAAAAAACAAAGAGCATTTGGTGCAAAAGGAGAACATATGGGAGGGCAGCTTTTATTAGAATGAACAGGGCTGGTTTTGATTTGTTTTAGTACCTAAAGGACCTATCAAACAGCCTTCTCATATACTACTCTCTGGGTGTGGTCATGACAAAAAAATTCCATCTGAAGGGCATTCTGGGGGTTCAGAAAGAATTCTAATTAATATCTGATCCATGGTCTATGGAGGCAGTGACAACAAATAGCCAGATAAGCCTCTCCTTCCCCATTTTATGGCAGGGTACGTTATAATCTGATAAAAGCTCCTTTGTGAACCCTATTTTATTTCTTCCTAGAACAATGAATCATTATAAGAATCTCTAGACAGAGTAATAAACCATAGCTTGTAACTACAAACATAACCAGAACTCTTTATTATGTGGCTCTTATTGAAGGGAATTTTCCATCTCAAACTTTCTCAGCATATTGTGGACATACCCCCACTGTATTCCTATGTTGGGTGGCTTTCCATGTATTTATTTCTAAGGAATACTTGAAGTTGGCTTGTTTTGTCAAAAGTAATCCAGACCCACCCAGTAAGATAAAACCATATCTGGCTTAATGTGTGTTCCAATCTGCATTGAACTCAACTGTTTATTTGAATTCAGCCATTTACAAAAGATAACCATTCATTCATTCATTCATTCAGCAAACAACTACTGGACTCTAGGCTTCTGCTTCCAGTAATGTATCAATTCCCCAAATTCTGATAATAAAAATACAAATGGATCTTAGATAAGTTAAATGCATCTAACTGCATTGCTTAGCTCATAGGAAATTAAGAGAATTAACTTAAGCAAAGTCACTCAACAAATAAAAATTAACGAATAAAAAACCAAGAGTGAATGATGCTATGTAACCAAACTTTTACATTAAGACTACCCTTCAAGTGAACACTGATACCAGGAATCTGAAGCAAGGGGAAGTGGTACGAAGGGGATATCTTCGAGGATCTGGGAGAAAGAGTCAAATGTAGGAGAGTTAAAGCAATGACCCTTAAAAGGATCTACCACTTTGGTAGAAGAGTGTACTGAGTAACCTCCTGTCCTGAATACACTTTCCTCAGCAAAGTGAATCCAAGAAAATCTGCCTTGACTCTGGTTTAAATAAGAAAAATGCAATTAAAAATATCACTATTCTCTTTAAGAATTTACAACCACAGGGTTGTCCTCTTAGAGGTATGAAATCAAATTTATTTTCTCCCAATTAATTAAGCTGTCAGCCACGAAATTATATGAAAGTGGTCCGAGGCTAGTAGTGCTTTGCTAGTACCCCAAAAGAAGTGAATCGAAATCTTCTCTGGAGAAAAGCACATGCAAATCAGATTCCTCAAGATCCTCACATGTCCAATCCAAACGAATATGACATCCCAGACAGAAATCAGCAAATTCATAAAAAAAAAAAAAGTCACCATGAATGAGAGTCAGCAGAAACATGAAAGAGATTTAGACACCAAGTTGGGATTAGAAGATAGGTGTGTAACAATTCCCTCCAACTAAGCACAGAATCAAGGAGATAGAAAATGCGAAGTAGTGTTTTCAGGAGACACGGCTGAAAAGTAAGGTCTAAGGTACAGCCGGTAAGCATTCCACAAGGAGAAGACAGAATGGGAAAGAGGCATATTAACAGACATAGTTTCCCAGAAGTGATGGAAAACATTAATATGCAGCCAGAGGAGACACTCCATCTACCAAGAATGATAATATAAAGAAATCGACGGCAAGACCTAGACTGTAGTGAAAGTGAACATCAAAGACAAAGAGAATTTAAAAGTATCCAGAGAGAAAAGACTGATGACCAGTAAAGAGATGTCAATTAGACCAGTGGCCGACTTTCCACAGAAGCCAGAAGCCAGCAGAACAGCAGTGAGCCATCAGGCAAATACCATGCACTTAACGTGACTAATTGTCAAGGACAAGACATTTTCCTAAAACAGCAGAGTGTAATCAATAGACCATCATTAAAGGAGTATCTTAAAGGGCATACTTCAGAAAAGAAAAAAAAAAAGACCCCAAAAGGAAGGTTTGAAATACGAGGAAGAACAATAAGAAAAGAAACTGGCAAATCTATGGGTAAGTTTGAACAAACACTAAATACGTAGAACGTTTATTTTATTTTTTAAAGTGTTTTTCTTTTTTCTTTTTTTTGGTGGGGAGGGGAGACAGAAAGAGACAGAGAGAGCGCAAGTGGGGGAGAGGCATAGAGAGAGGAAGAGAGAGAATCCTAAGGAGGCTCTGTACTGCCAGCATAGAGCCCAATGCAGGGCTAGAACCCACGAAGCTGTGAGACCATGATTTGAGCTGAAACCAAGAATCAGACGTTTAACCAACTGAGGCACCCAGGCACCCATAACTACATGGAACATTAAATTAGTATATAACCTGTTATATCAAAAACTAGGAAAGAAAGTGGAAAATAGTATAGACACTGGGAGAGGGTACAGAGTGCTAAATTATTCTAAGTGCCTTGTACTATATGGGAAAGGAATTTAGTGTGGACTGTTTTATATTTTGTTAAGTATGCATAAATAAAAGGTGGTGCATAGTTGCCAAATCAATATAAGAAAAAAGTGGGACAAAACAAAATAGGATTTCATCCTTGGAGGATAAGAAAGGAGAAAAGGAGACATTAAGAGGGGGCTGAAATGTAAAAATAAGATGATAAACCTAATCTAAATATGCTGGTGATCTCAAAAAATGTAAATGGCTGAACTCCCAGTCACAATTCAGCCCACCAGACCCAACAGAGGAACAAAACCCAGCTATTTGTTAGGAAAATACATGCCCATAAAGAACATGGGAAGTTTAGGGGCGCCTGGGTGGCTCAGTCCGTTAAACGGCCGACTTCGGCTCAGGTCATGATCTCACAGTCCGTGAGTTCGAGCCCCGCGTCGGGCTCTGTGCTAACAGCTCAGAGCCTGAAGCCTGTTTCAGATTCTGTGTCTCCCTCTCTCTGACCCTCCCCCATTCATGCTCTGTCTCTCTCTGTCTCAAAAATAAATAAACGTTAAAAAAAATTTTTTAAAAAGAACATGGGAAGTTTAAAAGTAAAAATATGCAAAAGACGAATCAAGAGAAAGACTTAGCAAACACCAAGGACACCTGCTCTGTGCCAGATATTGCTCTTGGACTGGGGTTCAAGGTCTCTGCCCTTGTAGAGCTTAACATTCTAGAGGGAGGGGAGATAGTCAGTTACACACACACACACGCACACACTACAGCATGTAATAAGTGATATTAGGAAATAAACAGAGGAAGCAATAGAATTCTACTGACTTATTTTATATTTTAGATGTGGTGGTCAGAGAAGGTATCCTTGAGGAAACAACATCTGACCTAAGAACTGAATAAGAAAAAAACAGCCATGCGAAGTGGAGGGAGATCATCTGAGCAGAGGGAATGCATGTGCAAAGGGCCTGGAAAGAGAGTAAGTTAGCCTGCTCCAGAGACAGCAAGTAGGCAGGTGAGGCCAAGTATCTCGAAGGAGGAGGCAGCAGTGGGGATGAGGTCAGAGAGGTAGGCGAGGCAAATGAAGATGGGCTTTGGGGGTCATGGTAGGAAATCGGGATTTTTTTCTATGAATGATGAAAAGCCACTGGAGAATTCTAAGCATTTGAGGGACATGATTTGATTCATGTTTTTCAAAGATCCCTTGGCTCCTATGAGAGCTGAAATGTAGAGAGAGCAGAAGAGGATGGGTGAGGAGGCTCCCGAAGGCCTGAGGTGATGGTGGCTTGGGCAAGGGTGGGAAGGAAAGCTTTGGGAGGTATTCCCATGGGGCCAACCTGACTTCCTGCTGGATTAATGTCACAGGTAAAGAAAAGAGCAAAGTCAAGGCTAACTCCGCATTTGGTCAGGCTTTTTCCAGGCTCGCATGGAAGGGGGCCACTGTATCTGTTGCGTTTCCTTCTCAGATAAGATGGCTTGTTGGAGGAATATTTGAAAATATAATTCAAGTTTAACTTGATTAAGACTTATCATGGCAAACCATAAGAAACTCTTAAACTGAAGGTTGCGGGAGGAGAGGTGGGGGGGGACAGGCTAAAGAGGTGATGGGCATTAAGGAGGGCACTTGTTGGGATGAGCACTGGGTGTTATATGTAAGTGATGAATCACTGGGTTCTACTACTGAAACCAATACTATGCTGTATGTTAACTAACTGAACTTAAATAAATTTTTAAAAAAGTTATCATGCTAAGAAAGAGTTGAAGGTTTGGACATTTCTTTTGCAGAAGAAGGCAGTGTTCAACCAGAATTGAAGGTGTTTGCATGTGGACAGGAAACCGGACCCAGACTGTGAGTATCACGTGGCCTCAAGGCCTCAGAGTGAACACACTTTCCTCAAACTAAGATTTTGTTTGACCTTTGCAAAAAAGCATGCTGATGGAAACATGAAATTGGTCAGCATTGCCCAAACTTCAGCAATTTGTGTCACCGTTCCATAATATTTTGCCATGTTCACGTATCATGTTACATTTCCTTACTAATAGTCTTTAGAATCTCACAGTCTTTATGTAAAATCGTATTTTACAAAAACATGTAGCATTCCCATAAATGGAAAAACTGTTTTGCTAGTGTATACTCATAGAGATACATACTTTTACAAAATGGAAAGTACTTGCCCATATAAATCATTACAAGAGTTCGTGGACCACTGGATCACTACACCAACCAATAGCAGCATTTTCTCTGATGTCTGTCAGTATAGCAAGTAAAAAGCCTCGGTCATCAGTTGGACACCAATATTTCTAAATAACTCCCTGATGGCGTATCATGATATTTTACAAATCTATCTGCTTTTTCTTTCCCGTGTGTGTGTGTGTGTGTGTGTGTGTGTGTGCGTGCGTGTGTGTGTGTGTGGCTTGCCTGGTTTAAGAGGGTATACACCCTTTTTTGGGTGTTATTATTATTATTTTAATTGACTGGTTAATAAAAGGGTTTTTGTTCAAAAGGTAATTTTAAACCGCTTTGTTGTTTGATGGGGTGGAATTTATAGGTTGTTTTGTGTGGATGTGTGGTTTCTAATTATCAATAGAGTGGGAATCAATTTGCATTTGCTTACTTTAGCAAGGAGAAGTAATCTAGGTTGCTTTCAGTTTTCTCTGTCATTTTTACATATTCATCATTAGTCCTCTTATAATTCTGCTTTTATTGGACACAGTTGGGCATCATGAGCCTTTAAAAAAAACCTTTTTTTTTTGTACATGGCATTGTGTGGGTGCCTTACTGAATAAATTACAAGGACTTAAGTTACTACCTTCTAGGATACCAAAAATTGACGGGGGGTTAAAATTCTCTTAGGTATGTTTTTCATTGGCCCTTTCTCCAGCAACCTATAAATGAGGCATCTCGCGCTAAAGCTCCTTTCCATTCCCTTTGCCCCGAAATACTCCTGGGCCCCAAGGAGGCTTCCAGCATGACTCGGGGATCCAGCCTCTCCCTCCCAGAAACCACCTTTCTCCTGTGGTTCTTCTGTACATACTCTGTGACAGTCCCTATGCTAAATCCTCCCATTTGTATAACATTTCTGTTAGTAGATTCAGCCTGTGCAGTCTTACAATGTTTAAAAATGGTTTTATTTTTTAAATCCATAAATTATTCATTATCTAATTTGTACATAAACTCAGTCTCAATGTAAAAATTCAGATGCTGTAGATAAAGCAGAAGTTTCCCTTGTCCCTCAAACTCAGGCTGCTTCCTCTTGGTAAAGGTAACCCCTGTTACTTTTTCTATGTATTTGCATTTATACTTAAGTACATGCAATTTTCACCGTTTGTTGTACTAAGCCGTAAGCACCTCAGTGGTCAAATCTGTATTCTACACGACTTTGTATCTGTAGTACCTGGCACAGTGTGTGACACATGGAATACTGGTTTAATAAATACTGGTTTAATAAATGAGTTATCTTTGGTTACTCCCCTTTATGCGGTAGATAATCAGATTCTGCCCGTATAAGAAAAGGTGGGCTGTGGGATTATTATTATGTATTATTATTATTATTATGTAAAGGAGCCACAACTACTGATCAAAGGAGATTGAACACAGCCTGAGGGAGATCTTGGGGGCTGACCAGCTATGGAACAGAAGTGTGAGTTAAACCAAAATAGACTGAGAGTAGTCAAATAATATAAAAGCAGAGCCTAAAGCCACCTGAAGTTACATAAGAAGTTAAACTTCTCTCCAAGAAGAGACCCTTGCCTGAGGGTGGTAGGGAAAGTTTCTCAGGAGAGTTCAGCTGAGGCTCTGAGGTGTGAAAGAGCAAGATAAGGTCTGATGACGAAAGAGAGTATCTCTGTGAGTCTGGAACATGCATGATGAGGCCGGTGGGTCAAGTGGCAAGAGACAAGCCTGGAAGGGCAGGCCATGAGAAGGTGATGCAGGGCATGATATGACTTGCTACAGATGCTGAAATTCGTTGCTGCCACAGAGCCTAAATATAGGAATGAACGAGTGTCTCATAAGTAGGCAATACTCTTCTTGAAATCCTCATTGGGGCGCCTGGGTGGCTCAGTTGGTTAAGCATGTGACTTCGGCCAAGGTCATGATCTCGCGAATCTTGAGTTCCAGCCGCGTATCGGGCTCTGTGCTGACAGCTCGGAGCCTGGAGCCCGATTCAGATTCTCTGTCTCCTTCTCTCTCTTCCCCTCCCTGCTCATGCTCTGTCTCTCTCTGTCTCTCAAAAATAAATAAATGTTCAAAAAATATGAAATACACATTTTTAATGCTTGTCTTTCTTGCCTACATAAAGCAATTTTCATTCATGAGCCTCAAATGTGTATGCATGTAAATATATACACACAGTTCATCTAATATAAAGTCATACTGACATTATCAAAATCAATATACACTAAGTGACTCTCACTATTAGTTGGCAATTTATCAGATATTAAAGACAAAATCTAGGCTTTGGCATATTATATTATGCAACATAGATTTGGTGGTCTATCACGCAGGAGCTCATCTTCAAATTTCCCAGGTTGGGTTTTAAACCTGTCCTTGTAATACACCCATTGGCTGATTTCTAGTGAGAAAACTTAAGAATTAAAGCCATTGCTAGAATGACCACATAGGCATTCAGTTAACACTGGCAGACTAGATTTTTTCACCAAAGTTGAAAATAAAAGGTCTTACAAGCAGGTAGCTTACAATCCCTCCAGGTCATTGGAGTCAGAGAGTCTCCATCTTTTTCTCCACAACAAATTTACACATAAAACCCTTTCCTTAGAAGAGTGATTTTAAATTCTAGATCTCAATGTAAACTTTCCTAAAATAATGATGCAGGAACTGAAAAGCCTTATAGCTCTTTCCGACTATGCTGTTCACGAGGGGCTGCCATTATTTAAAGCTGGTAAGCAATGTCCAGTGATTTTATTGAAATAGTTTCATTGCAAAAAAGTTCACCGAAGACATCCTAAAGCTAACCATAAGAGAAAGAGGATGGAAGCAAGGCTCATATTGTAGGTTCAGATTTATAGGTACTATGTTTTTAGAGACTGTGATTTGCTTTTGCCCACGGTACATCCAAATTCATACAGTAACTGTCTGACTAATGATGGCATTTTTGTGTACTTTTTATGTGTCCTTCTGTTTTCTGTGGCTCCTACTATTGTTCCTTGCCGGTTGCAGAGCTAATCCAAAGTTGGGTACAGATAGCTCAGCCCATAGTACAGTTCTGATGTCAAACATTCACTTTGTATTTATCAACCATCATGTAATTAGCTAATAACATTTTTCGCCGCAGATGTTCATTCTAGCATTTAGAAACACTATTAGAATTGTCAGTTCCAAACCACTGTTTCTAAATGTACAAGACACATATTCCCCGTGGATGGTGAAGTTTGAGAGTTCAGCCACATTTGAAGAACTTGACATATATAGAAATACGCTCTTCTCCTTGTAAAATTACTTTTCGCTTGTTCAAACAACTCAAAACATTTTAGAAACTGTAAATTTTCTAAATCAGCACACACTTAAGCATACTAAATTTTATCTCCAAAGACAGACTGTCATATTCTGAGCAACAAGGGAGACAGGATAACAAAGAATTTTGTTATTGAGAATTTTGTAATGTAAATATTAATATTTAAGGGCATAGGGAAAAATAAGTACCAAAATATACCACATCAACAAATGTGCACTGGTGCTTAAATAAAATAATTTGTCCTGTGCATGCATATGCATATATATATACATATATATATGAAAAAGAAATATAACACAATTAAAGTCAAAAATGTAATAAAGAGCAACTATAAATAAACACAGATTTTGTGACAGTCTGTATAAATTTGGAATGAAACATGAAATTTTGTATATAGAAGCGTATTCAATTCTGGTGGGTTTCAATGTCAGAAGCTTAAAGGAAAAATGACTAGTCTTGTGCCAAATTAGTCTTTCTGTTACCCATGCTGAAATTGGGGAAATTTTGAGAAGTTTAATGATAGTTTAGGTTATTAAATCAGGCAAAACTGGTAGCAATGATATTTGAATTCACAAAACAAGAGATTGCTGAAATGTAAGTTGACAGATCTGAGCCTCAGTTCTGTCATTGACCAGCTGGGCCTTTGGTGCGGGTGACTTTCCTTCTCTAGGCCTTAATCTACCCTTTAAAAAACTTGATATACTAGAGATATATACTGCTCCACTTGGTTTTAACATTCTATTATTCCACCACAAATGGAGAGTTGAAAATCTAACTGAAAGAGATAAATTGCATTTTAATTCAGGGAACAACTGTAGCTCATCTGCAACCCAACCCTTGAATGTAGCATGCACGTGCATGTGTATGTGTAAATATATTTCTTCATAGCTGTCTATTCAATTTTGCTTCGATGACTTAAACACATTTCAACCTAGGTTGCCTACTATCTAAAGTGTTTCTCATATTCTTGGCCAGCTATGACCAACGCTGTAATGCCACCATGTAGACTTGGACACCATCAAGAAGATGAGACCGTTAACAGCATTTGTTTATTTACTTATTTATTTGAGATAGAGAGAGAGGGAGAGGCAGAGAGACAGAGAGAAAGGGAGGGAGGGAGGTGGAGGAGGTGGAGGAGGTGGAGGAGGTGGAGAGAGGGAGAGAGGGAGAGAGGGAGAGAGGGAGAGAGAGAGAGAGAGAGAGAGAGAGAGAGAGAGAGAATATTCTAAGCAGGCTCCACACTCAGCATGGAGCCTGACACAGGGCTCCATCTTATGACTGTGGGATCATGACCTGAACTGAAACCAAGACTCAGACTGTTAACCGACTGAACCACCCAGGGACCCAAGACAATCAACAACCTTAATTTCTCAACCCCACTACCTACAAATTTATCTATGCTACATACATCACTGCTACTTTCCCTATAATCTTGGCTCATCCTCTTCAAGGCCAACTGCTATAAAACTACAGTCTTAATCCTATGCCTTTAACACTTTCCTCTTTCTTCATTCTCTCACAGCATCTCTTTCCTCTCAGTCTACAAACATGGTTCGGTGTTTCTTGTGGATAACAAAGAGTAGAGGAATCAAAACAACTTAACTTCTTTAGATACATCTCTTTTCTTTCTCTTAATGTTAACTTTCTGGAAAGATCACCTGTGCTTCTTTCTACCTCCCATTGCTCCTCAAGGCATGCCACTTTATTCTCTCTTGTCTGTCAAAACTCCCTCTCTGCTCTCTTGTCTGTCAAAACTCCCTCCACTGAAATGATAACTAATGGCCATCTCTCAATTTCCAAACCTAGTGCAACTTGGGCATCTTCTCAAAACTTCTCTAACCTTGGGACCATTTCCTCCTGGGAATGTTCACCTTCTTGTTCTTCAGAGATATGATCTGTTTACAGGATATAATTCATCCAGGCCATCACTGAGTCTAAACTGACCAAAGCCTTCACTGAAAAGTGAAGATCAATCCTCTTGGCAACTGCAAAGCTATCAAAACAAACCGGGCCCATCACATCTGCCATCCTCCGTCATTTCCCAAGAGGAGGAACCCCTGGTCATCCAATGCCCTCTGGGCTGCCACCTTACACCACTCTGGCCATATTCCCATGTGATTCATGGTCCCACTTTCCCCTCCATCCCAGACTCCTCCATTTGCCTTCTTGAGTTCCCACTATCCTTCTATGGTTGACAAGATGCTGTTCACTTTCAACCTGTTCTCTAAAAATTTCCCTGCCTTAGTTGAAATCTACCTCTCCACTAAGAAATCTACTTCCCTTACAACCCTCATTCTCACCCATATCATGCTGGTCAGGGTTGGGAGGGGGCTCAATGACGTCTTTACTTCTCATTTCCACTTTCAAGTACAATGGTCACCTATGCGCATATAAAATCCCTACTCCTTCCCAGCTCATACCACCCTGCCATACTTCCCTCTACTCCTGCCTCTCATTCTACTCTATTACCTTCACTCTCATGTGACTTAATACTCCACAGCTCTGGCACATATGGGTTTCCTCTCTATCTACCCTATTTCCATCTTATCATTCTTGTTATCAAAAATACTTTCCTAAGCAAACCACTTTCCAAGGAGAATAAGAGGCATGCATAAAACCAGGACCTACACTGTAGGTTGGAGCTAAGCCCAGCGAAACACTTGTGAGATCAGCAATTCCCAGCCCACATGAAGACAGGTGATCAAGAAACGTTTGCTGTTGATTTTGTCATGCAGCATAGTTATAGCAATAGCTGGATGATACACTGTGAATCAAATTGGATCTTCTTCCTCACTCACCAAGTTTAATTAAAAAACCCTCACAAACTCAAAGCTCTATTTCCTAAATATGTTTAATTTCCTTTCCATTTCCATTGTGATTCACTTGAACTTATGTCCACACCATCTCTTATGTGGACTCTTGCAATGGTCTCTTAATTATTGTCCTCGACTTTTTGTTTTTCTTTTTGTCCTTCAAGTCACCACAGCAAAGTGATAGTAGTAGAATATAAAACTGGCCAATCCCCTTCTTTAATAGGTTTCAATTCTCTGAGCCTGTAGGATAACATTGACATTTTTCCATTTGATAAGAATTCTGCATGATCTAATCTTTGCTTACTGGCTCAACCTTGTATCTGTTACTCTCCACTTTGCATTTGTGACACACTGAAATCCTTATAGTTTCACGAACATACCACGATGTTTCAAATTGTCATAACTTTCCATATGCTTGAAATGTGTTAGCTTATTGACCTTTTTTATTTCTCAGACTTCTATTTATCTTTCAGATCCTGCCATGGAAGCATTTCCTTACTGAAACATGACAGCCATCCCCCAATCCCAAGCAGAATCAAGCAATATTTCCTGTGAGACTTCTGCATTGTACTCTTTAGCACAGATGTACCAAACCAATATTTAATTAGGCATTTATATGTCTTTTTCCCCTACCATTTCATAAAAAATTTTCTAAGACAGAGACCATGTCTTATGTCATTTTCTATCCCCAGCACTTGATATAACACCTGTCACAGAATGGGCACTTAATAAACATGAGTAGAACTGAAATAATTAATTTTGAAATTTGATTTGTAAAAATATGTAGACTCTATCTACTCATGAAATTCAGAGATGCACACACCTGCACCATATCTGAGTAGCAAAGACTCTAACCGCATTTCTAAGAAGGCTGATAGATTTATTTCTAATTCAATTTGATTCATTGAATTTTAGAGACCAGACTATTCAGTAACCTTTTACAACATAGGAAATACCAGAGTCGCTTCATAATCAAGTTTGTATAGGAAGAATCCTATATATATTGCTATTTTTTTAATAACATCCTGAACCCCATGGAAAGGTAAACCAAGCTGGAGGATGTGAGAATGTATATATTTCTCGTGATGAAAGTTATATTTAACCAACACAAAGCTTAGAAATTACCTAATAAAGATTTTTGTCCAAAACTATAGCCATATAGTGTTACCTTAACCAACTAATGAGGAAAGAAACAGAGTTTAAGTCCACTACCTACTGACTCTAAGATTTAGGTCCTTATCAACAATAACAATAAAAAGCCATGAAAAGCAGTATCCAATTAAGACTCACGAAAAATGACCATAGCTGGTATTCCAAATTTTAAATGCATACTTTAATTTAGATAGTCTATAAAAGTATGAAATACTAAGACTCAACAAAATATATGAAATGCCACTTAATAACACATTGCTCTTGTATTAAAGGGACTATCTCATCACCTTTTGCTTTTAAGAGCTCTACTCTAGCTCTTTGGAAAGATCTAGAGATTTCTTTGGCCACACTTGAACATTCGAAATATAAAGTTTACACACAATGCATTTAGAACAGAATGTAAGGTCTGCCAAGTTGGTGACTTGCATATTAAACTTTTGGCCTTTGCCTTAAGGATATGTGTCACATGCACATTTGCTATAATTTATACACAATACATGCACATCACATGCATATTTTCTTATACATCTCTTAACTTGGCCTAACTTTCATATAAATATGTTATAAATACAAATAATTTATATCTACATACACGCATACACACATGTAGGGAAACAGAGGCAAAAATGATCAGATCAGATGTCTCTCCCATGCTCACTGAGTTACAATAGTCTGTTAGAGAAATTATACTTATAGGATTCCTTGTTCAGCTGGAGTTTACCAAAGGTAAGCAAGAATTCATGGGCTATCTTGATGTGTGTGTCATGTCTTCCAACTAGAACTGTATTCTTCTCAGTTCCTGGGACTGAAGTGTTAGGCACATGCTGGTGGAAAATCAACTGGCCAAAGCATAGGCTTTAGCGCACAGTATCTCGGTTCATAACCTAACCCGTACTAGTTACCGGCTGAGAGAGCAAGTATTTAAATGCCCTGAGCTTCAGCCTCCTTACCAGTAAAATGTAAGATATCAAATACTTACTGGCTTCCAGGCACCTATACAGAGATATCCCCTTAGACTGTTAATGAATATTTGCTCATTAATTGATAAACTTATCTCAGAGAAGGTCTGGACTTACTGCCAACCGTTACTTTTACAGACTTGCCTGTTTTACAGCTATATAGACAGGTGTTTGAGAATGTAAGAAATTAAAATAGAAATAGGAAAGCTTTTTAGTCCATTTTGCTAATTAATATGTCAGAGCTCATAAAGAAGAACTCATCGGCTTTCTTCAGTACTGCATCATCTTAAAGAGCTGGGTCAGCAAAGATCTCTGCAGACAGTCAATACATATTAAAACAGTTCCAAGCAGTAAATCAAAACAAAAAAAAAAAAAAATTAAGACAGAGTAAAAAAAAAAAAAGTAAAATTTATAAGTCCTTTCTGTCGGAATGTTGAGGAGCATTAAACTATCAGTTTAGGTGTCAGATCAGAATGTAGGGCACAGGGAAGGAAAGATTGCCTTCTCAGACATAGTTTACGACACTGTGTACAGTCAAAATTAAGGTATAATTTTAAAAAAAGCTACGCCAAACTTGATGTCATCTTCTTTGGATTCTAATGTTCCTTAGAGTATTTAAATCATCAAAAAAAAATGGTTTCATTGCTTTAAATATACCTTTTGCTGAAGTTTCTTTAGCCCTCTGCACTTACTAACATTGGGGTTTCATCAGAATTCAATGAACAAGATAAGGGGAAAAGTGAAAGACACCTTTTTGACTTTTAAGGCTCTCTGAAACTTGTGATTTTTCTTAAAGGAACCAATTACAAGGCATTCTGTTCTTAATCTGTCTGAGATGTCTCACCATTCCATAGACATTGATACCTCTTATACATGGAGGAAGACCATACAAGATCAACCACAGAATCATCCTGCCAGCTTCCTAGCTAAGGTCTGAAATACAATGCACTCAGGGGAAACCCCTGAGGTAAAATGCAGAAAAATCTCAAGAATACTGAATTGAATCCAGAAGGAATGAGGGCACACTACATTTTGGGCCAAAAATGTTAGAATGATTTATCTTACCTGAGCCTTTGATTTGATCAGAGTTCTGAAGAATCAACCATTTAAAGCTTAAGCCCAGGAAAGGATGCCAAAAATATTGTCACAAATTTGGGAGGTACCCAAGGCAGACCAACAGATGGAACTTGGCACGAAATGGCTCTCTACAATCTCCGTAGCTGACTCAGAAGAAATTTTAACTCCAATGAATTTATTAAAATGTTGAATATCATCCCAAATAAGAGGATGGATGATAGATTTAGGGCAGCACATACAATTTAATTTAACTTCCTGATGGTCTTGGATGGTATGAAAGCTGCCCACATTTCTGTAATTAAAAAGAGACACAGGGAGATACTCTCTCTTTTTAGGAAAAGAGATAATCACCTTTTTACTTAAATATTCTGGAGAAAAAGATTTAAGGGAGAGAAAGGTGAGACAAAAAGACACCAAACGATCTCTTTAAACACTGGCGAGACAAGTGTGATCATGGAACATTAGACATTATAATCCAACTAGTAACTTGCTTAGCGGTCACAGACTGTAGCAGAATGAGACTTCAGTTATACATTAGGTGCGTTTTGAAAATGATTTTGTAACTGAAAGACATTACCAGAATCAAAAGGACCCTTAATCTTTCACTGTCACTGCCATGACCGCCACCAAAGCCTCCCCAGAAACTGCTCTGCATGCATGTGGCACACATAAGGGAGCGGCATTTTACGCGAGGAATGAGTTTTTGAGGATCACTATAAATTCAAGACCAATTTTCCAAAGGAAATAAATGTAAAAAGTGGGGGAGGTTATATTCTTGGAGGTTATAAATTTATAACCTTAGTTGCAGATTTTCCCTTAATGTGGCTTTGTATTTTCTCAGAACTGTGTCTAATGTTTTAGAGTCCGTCTTAATGTTAGAGACATTAACTGTCTCACTTAATATAACTCTAGACTGAATAGTATTAGGTGATTGCCTCTCTGCTGTGTTTTCTCTGTTTTCTGGTTGTTCTCAGCATTTGCACTGATGTCACAGATGGCCAATGAAAAGCTCAGTGATGCTGTGAGAGGGCACACGAGTACTCAGAAGTGTAAAATAGTGAATGTTGTATGAGCAACTCATTAGTAACCAGAAATCTTTAAAACACCCAATATATTTAAGCATCATGGTTCACATGGTCTAAAGACTGTTGGTACTATTTTTATCAACCAGCTGGGGTAAAGCTGCCATGTGGAGCTTACAATTAACCTACCTGACAGATTTTAAATTATGCCACTTTTGTCATTTCTTTTTTAATTTGGAAGTTATTTCAAGTTTTGAACTTAGGGTAATTCTTTATTAATATGTTTTATATCATACTATACAAAGACATATTCAATTTACTAAAATACTGTAGCAATTTACTACATTGCAATTTATTAAATTCAATTTACTAAAATACTGAGTTACTAAGATGTTCTCATTTAAAAAGAGTGGCAGTAACTTTTAGTTACTAGCTAACAGGAATTTTTTAGGAAATTAAGTAAGATCAGAGTAAGATTTGATTTTCTGGAAAAAAGCCAGGAAGTTTATTTGCTCGTTTTCAAAAACCAAACTGATAAAGTCTTAAAAATTGCTTCTTGGGGCGCCTGGGTGGCTCAGTCGGTTGAGCGTCCGACTTCAGCTCAGGTCACGATCTCACGGTCCGTGAGTTCGAGCCCCATGTCGGGCTCTGGGCTGATGGCTCAGAGCCTGGAGCCTGCTTCCGATTCTGTGTCTCCCTCTCTTTCTGACCCTCCCCCATTCATGCTCTGTCTCTCTCTGTCTCAAAAATAAAATAAACATTAAAAAAAAATTGCTTCTTTTTTTTTTATTTTTTTTATTATTATTATTTTTTTTACCTTGAAGCCTACCCCAGTACATAAAAAGGCTTTAATCTTCAAGGGTGAATATGTGTAACAAAGCTCACTACAGCAGTACCATTTAGGATGCATTTAAGGTGAAAGTAATACAGGCTATCCTTGGGGTTCCTTGGTCATGAGAACTTCGTTTTCAGGCTCCTAAAAACACTTGTAGTAGTCGAGGATTTAATGGGCAAGGATGATGGGGAAAAGCAGCATGTTGGCAGTTTATCACTTACACAAAAATCTTTTCTTTCACAGTGATCTAACCTCTTAGGCTCTTTATTAGGAGGAGCAGAAAAGAAAACAATCTAAGAGTTGTGAACCAGCCCTTCCCTGCTGTTATCACAAGAGAATATGGAGAAAGAAGAAAAGAAAAAAAAATCATAATCTTGCCCTGGAACATGATAGAAGTAATGAAGCATCAAGGCCACTTACTGCTGGAAACATAATTAGCACATAAATGCAGGAGACACTCGGTGACAGGAAAGACTTCTTTGTTTCAGAAACAGGGTTGGGGGGCAGCATGTCAACAAATTGTAACCCTTCTGTTTTTTGGAGTGGCACGCCTAAGAGTAAAATGGATCCTTTCTCCCAGATAATGCACCCGTAGAGGAAAGGGATCTCACTGTAGTATTTGCTAGCTTAGTAGCTTTAAGTGTTTTCAACTAACGTGAAAAAGCAAGGATGAAGGGCATAGAGACAGAAGCAGGCCACTTGCTAATGAAGGGAAAGTTTGGATTTTTGCCATGAAGGTATCACATACATAACAGAGAAAGATCCAGAAGACCCTTAGGGATCCCTGTGGACTTCCTGTAGAACCTCTAAGGAAGGTTCATTCATTCCTCAGTCAAAAGAAAGATAAGATAGTCATCTGGGGTGTGATCCCCTTTGATGACAAGCAAAAATATTATTCCTTTTTGAGGGCAGAGAAATGATGACACTTTTCTTATTCTGGAGCTCTTTGTAACATGCAACTCATCACAGGAAAGAGTTTCAAACTTCCTTGGATTTTCCTTACAATTTGTTTGTTGTTTTAAGTGTTCAGCTGGCTAACAGGTTTAAGAGTTTGGGTTTTAAAATTATTCGTTTTTGGAAACCTTTATTCTTTCCTCTCAAACATTTTGAGTCAGCATACGTTATGCCACTACACACACAGCCAGGCAATAATTCATCTTTGTGGAAGTCGGAGACATCTCATGTATTAATTAGCAAGCCTTTCAGTGACGAGTGGATGGAAATAAGTTCGAACTGCTACTCAAACACAGCCAGCAATTTCCAGGAAGGAGACTCTGAAGTCAGCTATGAGGGGTTTCTTACCCGATTTGTGATCAGCCAATGAGTGGACTTTGCTTTCATCTGGCACTGAGAAGAAATAAAAGAGACAAGGATCAGGACTGCTTGTAAATCAGCCATTTTTTGAGCAATAAATTGATATAGATTCATAAGTTAAGTCCTTTACTGGAAAAATTTTGAGGAAAAAAGTGTTCCCTAGACTACCTGGGGCAGCTCATTTCTACTGGTAGATATTTCAAAAGCAGCTATGAAGAAATATATATATACATTAGATCATTTATGAATATAATTTCACTTTCTTTTAATTTTCAGTACTCTCAGCTCTTTTAACTGGGCTATGGTTTTCATGCCTGCACAAGGAGAAATTAAACTCAAGGGCCTAGAGATGTACAATATATAATAAAATTCTTCGAGTGTAATAGCTATATATATATATATATATATACATATATATATATATAGACACACACACACACAATATTCCAGGACTGGACTTCTATATCTGGTCAAAATGGAGTAAAAGGGAATTTACAATCCCTCTTGAAAAAAAAAAAAACATAAAACATGAAACAATGGCAATTAAGATTTTAGATGTTAGGCAGCAGAGACAGAAAACAAGTGAGATGAATCTACACTTGTTCTAGCTTATCTTCTGGAGAAAGTTTCCAGGCTGTGGTATAGGGAGGGAAACACAGCGGAGCTCAGTGAGCACCCAGTCTAAGGACTTCGAGCTGGATGTCCAGGGAAGCTAAGGTAGATGTAGTTTGCGGGCAGAGAACTGGAGAGTATACAGAACTCTTTCTGAGATCTGCAGAGAATCGCCTCATGTCTCCAGTTGAATACTGATGATTACACACATGTGAGGAAACTACCCACGACCCGGAAAAGAACCACCCAAAAGTATAACAGGAAAAGTGTCGCAAGTTCACACAGAGCTGGGAATAGTATCTATTCCCAATAGCCAGAGTAAAAAGCTTCATAATTGAGGGCCATCAGTTAGAATATGAAGAAAAACCTTGTTTCGGTAGTGAAAAAACAATTAACCCCAGATAACACAGCTCTGGTGAAATGCATACATTTTTGAAAGACACAAATTACCAAAGCTTATGTAGGAAGAAATATATAAGCTGAAAGACCCTATAGTTTTTTTGTTTGTTTTTAATGAATTTGTAGCTGGAACTTTCCCATATAAAAAACTCTAAACCCAGATGGTTTCACTGATGAATTCTACCAAACATTTAAGGAAGAAATCACACTAATTCTATAGAAATTCTTTCAGAAAATTCAGAGGAGGGAGTATTTCTCAACTCATTCTACGAGGCTGGTTTGATGTTGAGACTAGCACCAGACAATGACATTATATGAAAGCTATTACCTAGTATCCCTAAAAAACATAGATGCCAAAGTCTTAATCCTTAAGCATGTCTGCATGGGTTATCACTTCAATATTCAGCAACAGTTGTTCATTATTTTCTATGTGCCATTGACCAAGTTAGTCTATAAAAATCTGGTGTTCAGGGACTGAGCAAGGTGAAGTGAACTTTGCTGACAACGTTTTTCCTAACACTAGACTGGTGTCAGAGGAGTGCACGTCTCCTCCCTTTGCCTACACCATGAAGTCATACTTCACCAACCCAGTCACATATGCAGATCTTCCTGTACCCACCTAGCTCTCCTTTTCTAAGCTATGACTTTATTTCTTAGATAACAACACTACATGTCTGCAATTTTACTAGTATTAACTTCTTAAAAATCTTTGAGACTTTTCTTTGTATTTCTAGTTAGAGATGTCCGTCCATATTCCTCAGGTTCCAATTGTGTGCCAAATTCTAGCTTTCTCAGGTTAAAAAAAAAAAAAAAACTTAGAGTGGAATCTATAGTATAAAAATATTGGAAAATGACAATAATTAAAAAACAATACTACCAGTGGCTAATACTAATTGAGCACTCGTAATATGTAGCTTCTGTCCTATGCACTTTATAGCTAATAACTCATTCAACCCCAACAGCGACCTGTAAAGACAGGTATTATTATTATCCTTTATTATTGTACTTTACAGATAAAGAAACTGAGGCATACTTCACAAATGAAAGATCTAGAACTAAAGTACTGCACTCTTAGCCATTCTACTATATTTGTGATAAGTCACAGAAGAGTTTGTTATATTCTTTGAATATGAGTAGCATGAATGTAAGAAAACATTTTATAAACACTTATATGTTAGGAAACTAGTATCCTTTATATTTGAATATATGTTATTAATAGAAGTCTTTCTGTGGTGAGAAATATCAACAAGTGTTAGCTGTAATTTTCTTTAACATGTTTGGAAATTTGAAGTTCTAATGGGTTCAAGCTAACATATTCATCCCCATTTCACAAATGAGATACCATCAGAGTTAAAATCCAGACTTGGAAACTTGCTAGTCAAATGCAATTTGTTATAACTCCCCGAGCCTCAATCTCATCATATATGAAATGAAGATAATATTGGGGCATCTGGGTGGCTCAGTCAGTTAAGCATATGACTTCAGCTTAGGTCATCATACCACGGTTCATGAGTTCCAGCCCCATGTTGGGCTGTGCTGACAGCTAAGAGCCTGTAGACGGCTTTGGATTCTGTGTCTCCCTCTCTCTCTGCCCCTCCCCTGCTCATGCTCTGTCTCTCAAAAATGAATAAATGTTAAAAAAAAAAAACATTTAAAATGAAAATAATAGTGTTTCCTCCAAAGTCTTAAAGTGAAGATTGTATGTGTAAATTTATGCAAAGTACTTAGAAAATCATATAGTAAGTGCTTAATAAATGTAGACTACCATCAGCATTATTAACAGGGACCTAAATAGAAAGGCAGTCTAACATGATAGCTAATAATGAGATAGATGTGGGTTGTAGTTCAGCTTTACCAGGCAAGTTACTAAGTTCTTTTCACCCTTACTATCCTTGTGTGAAAAAATTAGATAAAAACACTACACAAGGAGTTGTGGGACTAAATGAAAAAAAAAATGTACAAAAACACTGAGCACAGTTGAAGGTACTTATTTCTCAATAAATGAAAACTTTTGATACATGAAAATTGTGAGAGTGGTAGCAGTTGTGAATTTGATGGTGGTATTTAGGATTTAATGTACCTGGGATTATAAAGGACTAGAGGTGAAAATATTTGAGAGAATACTATGCCTTCAGGCAGGCACTTCGAAGCGTTATCTCCATGGATGATCCCACATCTACAGCAGGTCTTATCTCTCAGTTTACCTGTCTCTAGTTCATCTTGTAGCGTAAAAAAAAAAGGCAAAGGAAATATAGCACTCAGACAATATAGCCTTATTATGCATAGTTACTCTGAAAAAGGGATTCATACAAAGATAGGATTTTGTTATTTTGCTTTTGTCTTTTTTTGATAGACATAAGTTATCCCATTAAATCTAAGCCAACTTAAGTATTGCACATTCCTCAGCCATGTTAGGTTAAACATGGTACTTCCTTACTTTTTGACTGCACACTCTATTATTCTTAGTGGGAATACTTATCATTATTTTAATTGACAATTTGAAATTCTTTAGAACACTATTTCAAAAAACAGTATAGAAAATCCAAATGGGTGATAGGCATAAAAATTAGGGGTCTTTCTCCAAAATATTCAGTGACACAGATGTCTATCTTTAGGACAGAAGATAAATGAATAAACATAATAGAAAAGAGAGGGGACTGTAATGACTTAATTAATAGAATACACTTTATTTAAAAGGTTAAATTGGGAACAATCATCTTTTATGCACACGCTTAGTGCTGGGAAGTGATTTAAATAATAGTAGCAAATGAGAAAATGAGGTAAAATTACACACACTACCACTACTTTTTTTTTTAAATGACAAGTGTTATAATTAATACTCAACTTCCTTTATAACTCACATTACCTTAGAACTACTATAAAGTTATCTCTGGGGGGCTGGAGCTTAAGTCTAGTCATTTCACTGCATAATATTTGGATAGCACAGCAATTGGAATGGTAGCAGTATGAATATGACAGGTGTGTCATATTCAGACGCAACCTTATTTACAAGAGGTTGAAAAATGAGTGGGCTGGGTGTGGTAAAGGTCTTCCATTCCAAAATGGTGAGGCACCAAAAGCACCAAGTGAGAGAGTGTTGATGGATCAAGAGTCACAGTTTCTTGTTCTGGTTCTGATGATGGATTTTTTACTTTCTTTGGTTTGTTCATTCCTTTTTTTAAGTTTCCAGAACCTATTGTATTCCCTTTTTCATCCTCCAGTTTTACCCAAGGACAGGTACTACTTGCTCTTGATTACTTAAAGGGATATTATGGTAATCAAAGCGACATCAGTGAAATGTTGGGACCTTCTGAAGATGAAATTCATGGACATTTCTATTGTAACCTTTATTAAATACTTAGAGAGCACTGTGGACTTGCTCTTTTTTTCTCTGAATTTATTTAGATAATGGGATTTCTATACTGAGCTCATGCTTCCTGGCCTTCAACTCAAGACTGATGGACACTGATTTAATTCTTGTAAAGTGCTTCATAAGCAGGACACTCTTTGGTTTGGATGTTGGTTAATTCCCTGGTGCATCCTCGGGTTCAGGAAGACTTACTTGAGAAACACAGCAACCGGATGGCCTATGTTTCTAGTTATCTTGGTTGTAGCCCTCTGAAGCTAATTAGAACTGCTCAACATTTAATGGCACCTTTTTACAAACTGTGGATAAACACACAGTCTTTTGACTCCACCAGGATCATTGTTAGAATTGAGAGAAACATAAACCAAAAAAATATGGGGAGAAAATCTGTGAAAAAGATGGCACCCTGAGAGCTTATTAGAGACAAACATTAAAGTGCTTATAATACATACATTGGCTTCCCAGTAGGATACATTTATGTTAATACGGTGATCACTTAAAATATTTTATTCTTTTGTCAAGCCTTCTCATACACTTCAAATGCATTCTCACTGGGGGAAAACAATCCCCTTGCTTATTGATAGCATTTGATACGCATTCTATAACATAAGTGACTATTAGGGACTTCACTTGCTTAATAAAAATTTGCAGAACAGTGGCAGATTTGGTGAGTTAATGGGCCCCATATGCTCTACTTATGCTGACAGAAGACAGTGTATTGCTAACATGCACAAATCTCTTCAGATAAAAACTGCCATCAGCCACAGTTACTCTTTTTGAGAATGCCAACACTATGTCATGAATGGGAAGATGCAAATGTGTTCAGATTCCCACTACTTCATACTGAGATACTTTGATGCAAAGCAGCACTCTAAAATATGATTCAGTGCATGTCTTTCATGCACAGAACTCTGTTTCATTTAATTTTTACTTCCATATCGTTGACATAGTAGAGATTGCAGTTTTGAAGGTGATGTTTGGTGCAATAAAAATCTATCTTCTAATGAGGCCATAAATACTTCTCTTTGGGTAGTTTGCTAGGAAACTAAATATCAAGTAATTCCTTGATGGTTAATAAACTTGTTTCCAAGACCTATTCCTTCAAAACTTAAAAAAAAATGATGTGGTTGCCAATATTAAGAATCAATTTTCTTCTCTTTAACAGATCAATTTCTGTGCCACTGATTGATTTCCAGAATTTCTGAGAAATACAAACCTATTTCAAGCTGTAAATTAAGTTCTCTTCTTAGTAACCATAAACTATTACTGCATTAATTTATTGTGTTTTCTTATGTCAACGGCTATTTGGCATATAATGCTTCTCCTTGGGGAGACTTTCTTCTGAGTTTTCAGTACTATGAATTCTTAAGTGTTGAAAAAATTCTTCTAATTCTTGAAACAAATAAAAACTACAAAAGCAAACAAATGAAACAAGGCTTTTGCTGAAAAGAGAGTTAGGGAATTAGCACAAGATGATGATGCAAATGTTTATCTCCCCATCTCTCTTGGGCAAGTCTCCTCTAAAGCATCATGTTCACCTTTGGATGTGCTCTCTGACAATATGCTAATTTGAACTCAACAGCTGAAGTGTTCTTCTAATACTGTAGGGTATCCCCAGCCACTGTGCCTCAGGATAAAAACGAGGGACCCCCTCCCTCAGTTATCCAATTTTTCATATCTTCACAACTTTTCAGTGATCTCTTTAGAATTCCCTTTCTTTCTCCACGAATCTTAGAAGATCTTAAGTCGAAGGTTAGGAGAAGTCCAACACTTTTCATATGTTCTTACACTCTTGTCGTGATCTCATCAAGAACATTGGAAAAATCAAATCATTCCTTCATAAATTTGCTAATTCATTTGTTTTGAATGCATTCAATAAACCCTGTCTTTTCCAAAAACAATCAGATACTCAATGCTGGGGTCTAATGAGGAGATGCAAATAAATAATACATTGATATGGTACAATGAAGTAACTAGTATAATAAAGGAAGGATAAGCTTTAGGAATATGGTAGAAGGTTAGACAGACATGAAGATTCAGAAAAGTAAATAAAGGTTTCAGGCGGCTGAATATTCAAACCAATTGGTCTGTTTGACAACTTTTAGCATCGGGGGCATCTTTACTAATGATGGCTAGGGAGTAGCATGAAAAGAGTTGAAAAGCTGAAGCTCTGATGTCAAAGGGACCTGGATTGAGACACTACTTACATGCATGGCTATGGACTAATTACTTAGTCTTTTCAAGCTTACTGAACTCATTTGTAAAATGCAGATAATGCCCCCTACCTTCAGTATGGGGCCACTTAGAGGATGGCAAAAACTTATCATAAAATCTAGCAGGAGCAGTTGGTCACAAATGGATTCTGATTTTCTTTCACACCCCACTGCTTTTGCTAGGTTCTCTGAACTCTGGCACAGAAGAAGTATGTATCTGAACAGGCGGTGCAACTTCATACATCTATACAATGTACAAATAGCACGTCAAATTCCTTCTGAATCATAATGAAAATTCATTCATTCTTCTGCTCTGCAAACATCCTTTAAATTCCACTTAAATGTCACCTGCTCCAAGTCATCTTCTTAGGCCTCCAGGCTGAGGTTAGGGACCAAAATTTATAAGTTTCTCAATTATTTGTGTATGGGTCCATTGTCCTCTAAAGTATGAGCACCTTAAGGGAGGTACATGGCTTGTTTTTCCTTGTTAGCTTAGAATCACGTTTAGCACTTTTACTCACTAATGCTTGCTGAGTGAATGGATGCAGCATATGTAAGAGTAAAGGAAGCAGCAATTTGAATAGGCCCCTTTATCCCAGGGCTCTAGACTAATGGTTGGGACATATGTTTAATTGTGGTGTATATATGGTGAAATGAATGTTGAAACACACACATGTATAAACCTAGTAAAATTCCTGTGGTGCAATTTGCAGACATGTTCCTGGCAAGCAAAGGGTAGGAAAAGGTGACTGGAGTCAAATTCTTGGACTGGTCTAGATAAAACCCAAAGCATGGTAAAACTGTTTGGAACAAATACAAATTCACTTATATTTTAAGTGGTGAAGTGTGGGAAAAAAATATAATTGATAGACTAGGCATACCTCATTGTCCTTCTCTAATAAACGAGCTCTCTGTAATTGACCACTGGGGTTTTAGTGCTTCTGTATTTAGTTTTTGGTTTCCCGGCACTAATCTCACTGCGGCTCTTTCACGTGGTAATGACACTTAAAAGAGCAGTTCATTCTGTTTACAGGAAATATTACATTTCCAAAAAAACCTGGAATACTTGGTATAGAGGATACTCTTTTCAATACACAGAATGTGATGAGTTTCCAAAGCAGCAGAGTAAATAGAGGTCTGTTACATGACAGTTTCAGAAGCAAAAACCCCACTAGCATTTAAAGTTGCCTTTATCTGGGGCGCTTGGGTGGCGCAGTCAGTTAAGCGTCCGACTTCAGCCAGGTCACGATCTCACGGTCCGTGAGTTCGAGCCCCGCGTCAGGCTCTGGGCTGATGGCTCGGAGCCTGGAGCCTGTTTCCGATTCTGTGTCTCCCTCTCTCTCTGCCCCTCCCCCCGTTCATGCTCTGTCTCTCTCTGTCCCAAAAATAAATAAAAAACGTTGAAAAAAAAATAAAGTTGCTTTTATTAAACATTTCATTAAACTGTCTATAATATATGCATAAAATATAAAGGACAACAAAAAGCAGACACTGTGTTTCAGCTACTAGGTTTAAGAATATTATTTTACCTTTGAAATCCACGGGAGCTCATGTCAATCTTCTTCCCTTTCCTCCTTACTCAAAGGTAAGCACAATCCTAAATTTTGCGTTTTATCATTTTTCTCCTTTCTTCATAACTATACCACAAGTTTGTTCCCAAATAACATTGTTTAATTTTTTATCTTTCATTCTATCAAATACTTTTTCTGTATCGACTGATGTGATCATGTTTATGTTTTAATCTCTTAATATGTGACTTATATTGATTTATTTCACATGGTAGGCCAAACCTGCATTCCTGAAATAAATTCCACTTGATCCTGTTCTTTTTTATATATTGTTGGGTTCAAGCTGCTCGATTTTATAACATAGTTTTGTACCAATTCATGAAGCATATCAAGGTAAAGGGTTTTTTTGTTGTTGTTGTTTGTATTCTAATGCTCTTTTCTGGTTTTTGTATTACAGTAATGCCAGCTTCATAGACTGAGTTGGGGAAGTACTCTCTCTTTATTTGGAAGTGTTTCTATAGAATTCATATTATCTCCTCCTACTATTGTTTAGTAAAATGCACCAGTAAAGTCATCTGGATCTAAAGTTTTCTTTGTGGGAAAGTATTTAACTGTTACTCAATTTCTTTAATAGCTATAGGGCTATTTAGACTATTTCTTCTAGTGTGAGTTTGATAGTTTATCTCCCTCAAGTGATTTGTCCATTTCATCTTAGTTGTCAAATTTGCTGTTCATAATAGTGCCGTGATATTCTTTTATTATCTGCAGAATCCATAGTGATATCCCCTCTCAGTCCTGATAATGTTCACAGGTCTTATTTTATCCTTATCATTCTTGTTAATGAGGCATTTTTATTGACCTTTAAAAACTAAATTTTGGTTTCACTGATTTTCTCAAAATTTTTTTTTCCAGTTCATTAATTTCTACTCTTTTATGATTTTCTTTCTTAGGCTTAATTTGGTTTGAATTTACTCGTCTTTTTCTATTTTCTTAAGTAAAAGCTGAGATCATTGATTTGAGACCTTTCTCCTTGTTCTAATATTGTTCAGCTTTATAAATCTCCTTAGTGGCATCCCACAACGTTTTTGTCTCACAGATTTTGATACAGTGTTTTCATTTTCATTCAGTTCAAATACTTTCTAATTTTTCTCTTAGTTTCTTGTTCTATGTGTTACTGACGAATGTTATTTCCAAATATTTGTAGATTTTCCAGAGTTCTGTTTTTGAATTTTAATTCCACTACAGTGACAGATTATAGGTTGTATGACTCGAGTCCTTTCAAAATGTTTGAGACTTATTTTTTTGTGCTTAGGAATGCAGTGAGATTCTTGGATTTGCATTTCTAGCTTTCATTAAACTGGGGGAAAGTTTGGCTATTGTTTATTCATATATTTTTTCTCTAATTTGGGGACTCCGATTGTATGCTCCTTAGGCCATCTTGAAGTTGTCTGTCAGTTCACAGTTCACCGCTCATTTCTGTGTGTCTTTTTTCTCTTTTAGTTTATATAGTTCTATCACTATGCCTTCACATTTACTTATCTTGTTTTCTGCAATATCGAATCTGCTATTGATTCCATCCAGTGTATTTTTTTTTTTCTCTTTTTTTTATTTATTTATTTTTTATTTTTTTATTTTTTAATATATGAAATTTACTGTCAAATTGGTTTCCATACAACACCCAGTGCTCATCCCAAAAGGTGCCCTCCTCAATACCCATCACCCACCCTGCCCTCCCTCCCACCCCCCATCAACCCTCAGTTTGTTCTCAGTTTTTAACAGTCTCTTATGCTTTGTGTATTTTTATCTCACACATTAAAGTTTTCATTTCCAGGTAATTTAAAAAAATACTTTCCATGTCTCTACTTAACATGTTCAATTCTCCTTCAGGTTTTTGAATGTATAGAACACAGTCAAAATAATTTTTAAATGTGCTTGTCTGCAAATTCTAACATCTGCATCAGTTCTGGTCTTAATGATTTTTTTCACTATGTGTCATATTTTGATAGTTCTTTGCATACATGATAATCTTTTATTGGATACTAGATATGTAAAATTTATCTTGATGTTGGGTTCTTGCTATTTTTATATTCCTTTATATATTTTTATATTTTTGGAATATAGTTGAATTACCTGGAAAGAGTTGATCCTTTTGGGATTTGCTAACATTTTCTAGGTAGGATCAGAGTACCCTTCACTCTAGGCTGATAATGCTACATACACTAGGGAGGCAATGCCCTTATGCATACCTTATCCAATGTCCTATAGATTTTAAGATTTTTTTTCAATCCTATTGGTGGAAACAGGTACCTTTCTTGGTCCTGTATGAGCACTGGGTACTGTTTCCTGGATATTTGGGGGGAGTTACCTTCCCAACCTTGGTAATTTCCTCACCTGAATGATCTGATCAGTACTCTGTGTAATACTCAAGACAGAAGCTCTAACTATACCTGGAGTTCACTCCCTGTGCAGATCTCTCTTCTCTGGTACTCAGCACACTCTAACCACTTTGCTTTCTCTGGACTCTAAGCTCCATCTCCTCCATGCATGTATTAAAAATAAGACATGAATCTTACAACAAGTTCCATGGTATAGTATTGCTTAATTTCTCTGGAGCCAGTAGCAAAATAGTTCCAATATTTAAAAAAAATGGAAACATCTTTGTCCTTCTTTTGAAACCAGTTTCCTAAATCACAGAAACAATGGCCCTAGGACAACCTGATTAACTGTCATCCAAAATACAACAGGGAGAACACCAAAGTGAGAATGTGATCAGCGACTGACAGCAATATTCTTTGGATGTCTCATTACTCTCACTTTCTCCCACAAGGGGATATCATGTGATCAATGTTGAAAATATGAATTAAAAAATTTTTGGCATATACGACCAAAGAGAGAATGCAGCTGTGGACTGAAAGGAAACCATGTCTAAACTCAGGACTATTCCCCTGTCCAGCACACATGCTATCATCATGGGCAACTGTCACAAGTCTTCCTTCCAAGAGTCCTTACAACTGGATCCCAGGCTTTTTCCATTCCATAGCTGAACTTTGGCCATTGCCTCAAATTTGCTCTTGACCTACCTCCATCTTCCCAAGTCTACTATACTGATTTGCCACATCCAGTTTGACCTGTTCTAAGTATCACCTTCATTATTTTTCTATCCTACCTCAAAGCTTTCACTAAATTCAACTACCTAGAAAGTAATTTAGTCTCCTTAGCCCTGTGTTCAAGGCTTGAACCCTTTACCTTTCTCTTTATCTTTTCCTCTATGCACATTTTACTGAAGTCATATACAGTGATTCCTACTTTCTTCCCATCTGTCTTTACCCCTGTTGGAAATTCATCACATGTATAAACACACTTACTTCTCCTGGGCCCAGCTCTCCAGGATAACCTCCTCTTTGTAGAATATTTTCTCCATCTCTGTCTCCCCCAGAAGATACTTTGGCTTTTCCTCCAAGCAAATGTACCACTTTCTACTCTGTATCATGTTGATTTGTGGGCAACTTCAATGAAGGGAAAGATAGTATTTTATTCATCTTTGCGTAATAAGCCATTACAGATTACAAAGGTTCTCAAAGATCAGTTGTATGCAATCTTTAAAAAAAAACCTCTACGACAGGGAAAAGACTACATGTGTGAGTTCCCTTTAAAGAAAGTTCTCTGTGATTTCTTGGGATCTACCAGGGATAGATTATTTCTATTACTCAGACTACGAAAATGCTCATTTTTCTTACACCCTTGATAGATATTTCTATCACCATCAAGAAATTGGGGCTGATTAAATCACAGAAAAAAGGGGGCAGAGGCTACCCTATGAGTAACATAATAGACATGATTATCCACTATTAACCAGCAAAACATCACACCTATAATTTCACTAGTTATAAATGTACATTTCCACAAAGTGATTCTATCCTTAACAGGGATAAGGAGGAAAGAACCAAAACTTATTACCAACTTACATGTGTCAAAAATCATGCTAAGCATTTTAACACATGTTATCTTATTAATCCTTACAAATTCTCTGTGAGTTGGGCATTATTATCTCCACTTTACAGAGGAGGGAACTGAGGCTGAGTAGGATTATGTCATAAAGTTAGCAAGTGGGGCAGCTGGAATCTGAAGATTTCCTGATTTCAAAGCACAAATTCCTTCTATTATATGAGTCTTAGAGGTAAGGTTTTGCTAACAGTTTTACCACCAAGTAGTATATATTTCACTAGTCACCACACCTGCTAAGGTAGAATTTCATAACAAACTACACAAAAGAGTAACTGATGTCTCTCAAAAATGGTTGTTGATACTGTCAGAAGATAGGTTAGTCCTAAGTTGTTTTCAGCCTCATACACCTGGAAATTGTTACCAAGGAGAGGTATAGACTATTGTTCCGATGATGTCAGAACAGTGGGAAGGGTAAAAAAAAAAAAAAGACAAATCTAAGGGACATCATAGAGAATTTATTGCTTGGACATAGGAATGAAGCAACAGAAAGGAGCACAGAATCAGGTGTGTGGTCTTGTGACTGAGGGATGCCATAACTGAAGAGAAGATAGAGGGAAGAAAAATGGTGTAGGATCAAGCCACATCTTGAAATAGGAGAAGCAGCATGGAGTGCCCTGGGATTCACATCTCCCTTTCTCACCTCACACTCCTCAACCCCAGCTTTTTAATGCAACTTAAGACAGGAGTTAACTTTTCTGGCAGCTAACATGATCTTACTGTCAATTAAGATCCTGAAGTGCTTTTTCTATTAACTGCTGTTAAGCCAGGTCTTTGTCCAACAAAGGTCTAGGGAGAGACAATGGTGTGCCAGACATAAGGCTAGGCACTGGGACTGTGGAAGCAAACAAGATAGTCTATGCCTGGAACCAGAAGTGTTTCTATTACGCAACTAATCACAAATAGAGTGAGAGGTATTCACACAGCTTCCCAATCAAAGCTACCTTCAACTTTCACCTGCACAGATTTAATAACCCCCTAACTGATCTTTGAGATTCTGCACTTACTCCCTATAATCTATTTTTCCACAAAGAAGGTAGTAGAATACTTTAAAAATAATAAACAAAACAAAAATCTTATGATGACAGTCCCATGCACGAAGCCTCCCAGTAGCTTCCAATCACATTTAGGAGGAAATCTAAAAACTTATGATTGCCTTTAAGCCCTGCCTTGGCTGGTGTCTCGGGGGCCTTTCCCAACCTTATTCTGCACAGCTCTCCCCTTGCTTAGCCTACTTCACCCATTCTGGCCTCTCTGCTCTGCAGTTCCCCAAACATGCTGAGCAAGTCCTTCTTCAGAGCTCCGGGACATGCTCTTCTCCCTGACTGACTGTCATGCCATTCCACCAGATAGCCATATAGGTTACTGCTCTCCTTCGTTCACATCTCCATATTCATCACATCATCAGAGAGGTCCTTCTGGCCACCTTACCTAAGGCAGGGCTTCCAACTCTAGCTCTCTGTTGCTACTTCCTCATTCTGCTTTAGTTTTCGACAAAGTACTCATGACTGCCTGACATCTTCTCCACTAGAACATAAGCTCTATGTGAACATGGGCTTTGTTTTGTTCACCATTTTGTCCCTAGGGTCTAGAACAGTGCCTGGTACATAGTAGGCACTCAGTAAATATTTGTTGAATTAAAGGAAGATGATTAGGCAACCTCAAAAGTTGAGACTAACCCTCATTCATGGATTGGGTCTTCCTGGGGGCTTTAGGGTGAGTCCTGAAGAGGTAGAGAGAAGCATGAAGATGATGTTTGGAAAGAGGCAACATGAAAGCTCCCAAACAGGTTCCACAGAATGCAAAGGTCTTCCATAGAGCTGGAGCACTCAGTGTGACAGGGAGATGGGTGGGAGACCAGGTGAAGTAGAAAGAAAGGGGTCAGTCGTGAAGGAACCCCAAATCACATTAATGAGTTTTATCTTTAACCTCAAGGCAATGGGATGCTGTTAAGGGCTTTTTAGCAAGGAAGTGACACGATTGGATTTGTGTTTTAAAAAGATCACCCAGACTGTAGCGTGGAAAATGAGCTGGATGGGAGTAAGGCAGATGTGATTTTTTTTTTTTTTTGAACCCAAGTACAGGAATTTAAATTTACATTTATCCCTATTAAATTTAATCTTCTGAATTGCAGCTCATCAGTTCTCCCTGTTGAGATCTTTTTGAATCCTGATTCTGTCATCCAATGCATTAGCAAACTGCCGAGCTGTGTGTCACCTACACATCTGACAAGTAAGCTTGCTATATCCAAGTCATGTGCAGGGCTTATGTTACTGAACACCATCCCTACGCTCTTCATGGCACTTCTGCACACGCTTGTGGGAGGGGCAGCTGGGCAGAAACATACACCCCCATCACTCAACATTGTTTCTTCTTGTAAAGTTAACTGGCCAGCCCGGAACTAAACTAGAACCCTCAAAATCTAGTAACCCGAGCTACTCAGGATTTATATGTGCCTTTTTCCTAGAGCTTATGGGCTTTACGCTAAGACAGCAACCCATTTCACTCCTGCATGTATTAATTTTGGCACCTGGTTTCTGGCTGGGGATTGTATAGCTGCTTCTGTTCTTGGCTACAATAAGTGCTATCAAAAGATTTCTCTTCTGGCATGAATTGAAGTATATAATACCGTCTATATTTCTGCCCAGAATTGACTAGCATCTGTTTAATATGCAAACTGTGCAAAACCAGGGCTACTGGTATGTAATAGACTTTGAAAAGTTGTCATCCAGATTCATTGTTTATTAGAGGATATTAACTTTGGAGGTTTATGTGCTGTCTCTTCAACTCAGAGAACACAACCATTCACTTAAATGGGATGCACAAGGTCCGCACACACTCTAGTGAACTGATCTGGTATTTTATACCTATCTATTCGATGAGCTCATTTAAATCAGGCTCCTTTTTTGCAGAAGAGATGATTACACATACATATTAAATATCCACTATCTTTTGGGAAGCTGTTGAGGTATATTAAGAATCTCGAACAAGGTTGAGCTAACAGAAAACATTAATAGGAAAAAGAGAAAGTGGAGAGACCCAGAGTCCAAAGTGACTTCACAGGCAGCAATTTTTCAAACTCTTTTCCTTAGGCCAGGGGTTTCTTTGCAAGCCTCAGAGACTGCTGATGAAGGAAGGGGAAAAAGGAAAAGTACTGGGCTGTAACTGCAGTGCATAATCCCATCCTACCACCTTTCCCTCATCCCCCTACCCCGATTCTTATATTAAATAAACTTTCTTGCTGTAAAAATTTAAAGGAGATTTGGAAAAATGGATTTAAAATTATTGGGGTATGAATTACTCATTTAATAGATATTGACTGATTTTTTAGCAATCCTTGTGAATACCGAGAAATTCTTGTGAATTGGAAAAACATCCCCAAATAACTGTTTTCAAATGTAATGATTTTTTTTTTGAATTGTGAATGTAACAATTAGCAAAATTGGCATAGGGTTATATTTCAAGGATTATTCAAACATTTATTAATTTCAAATTTCTGGCTTTATTTTCATACCTCAGAGCCAATAATTTTTTTCATGTCTTGGATACTTTGGTAGGTTCTGGTAAATCTCCTAGGCTCTAGGCCCTGTGCCTATAGCAACTAACAGAGGAAAAAAATCCTTTCCTGCTTCAACCAGAGAAATTGTTTCAGTAACTCGGAATGTGAAAATATAAACTTAAAACTACTGATTTAGGTCATTAAGAAGAAAAAAAAAACCTCTTTTGTTGTTGTTCCCTCTGGGCATCTCCCTCCTACACGTTGTGCCTTCACTAAATTCTCCACTTTGAAATGGCATCATCATTGTCCCAAACACCTTTGACTCCTTGCCCTATGCTCCAACCTAAATATAACTAGTCAAGCTTGAGCTTGACCATGGGTAAGGAATAAGGTCACTGCTCTCTTACTGCTTTTCTATGGATTATACATTTCTAACAAAGTAGGACTGGAATAATAGTCTCTAAAGATGAAGACCTACGACTCTTAATCTCGGGGCTGTAAGCTTGAGGTCCATGCTGGGTGTAGAGATTATTTTAAAAAAAATAATAAAGATTAAGATCTAAAAGAACTAAGAAATTCTGCCCAACTCATAGAAGGTTCTCTGCACTTCTGTCTACTAGCAGTGACCAGAAGCTCGCCACTTTACAGGGGAGAAATGGCAGACATTATTGGCTGGATGACCCAGTGTCACCAACAACTTCATTCTCCTGGCCAAAGAAATAAAATTGGAAGTTTGCTGGGCAGCACTCTTTATACAACGTCGGATTTCCTGATATAAAGGGAAAAACGTTGGAATGTGCTATTACCCTCTGCCCTTCCCCCTCTTTTTTTTTCTTTTTGCCTGGAACATGGGTATGATTGTTGAAGACACAGCACTGGGCAGTAACATTACAGATACAAAGACAAGAGCCAGAAAATCAAGAATACAAAAAGAAAGGAACATAGGTCTTTGATGGTTCCAGTCAGTCACTGAACTGGCCCCACTCAGATTTCATGTCATATATGACCAATAAACTCCTGTTTATTATACCACTGTTGGTATTCCATTGCAGTGGAATGTGCTCCTGTTTAATACCATTTCAACTGGTAAAGAGTAACTTTCTGTACCTGAAATCTGTTAGTATACATATCATTTTTCCCATAAATATTCTTAACCTGTCTTCTAAGTGATAGTCCTCAATGATAAGAAATCAGCCAATAAAACCCTACATTCCTTTCCCTTTTCAGAGTTAAATATCACCATCTCTTTCTACCATGGACAGGAT
This sequence comes from Neofelis nebulosa, assembly GCF_028018385.1. Taxonomy (NCBI): domain Eukaryota; kingdom Metazoa; phylum Chordata; class Mammalia; order Carnivora; family Felidae; genus Neofelis; species Neofelis nebulosa. The sequence continues at coordinate 30,925,196 of NC_080783.1, forward strand.
TACCTGTTTTTTAAATTCTACTTTAAATTATTTTACTGCTTCCAATTGATTTTATTCTAGTTGTAAACGTAATATGTATTTCTGTTAGAAGATTTAAAAAGTACAGGAATGTATAAAGATAAAAATTATCCTTGCAACTACCACTAAAGAAAAAACAATGTTAACACTAACATATCTCTATAGTCTTCTCAACTGATGTTTTATCATTGACATTTTTCATTCATTAAATAGTCTCAAGATTTTTATTGGTTGCATAATGGTCTATTATATCTATTAGTTCAATAGTCTATAATTTCACAAACTCTCTAATTGCTGGGAAATTAAGTTCACTATAGTGAAAAATCCTTAAACTTAAATCTTGATTAAATCTTTCTTTCTTCCTTCTTTCTTTCTTTCTTTCTTTCTTTCTTTCTTTCTTTCTTTCTTTCTTTCTTTCTTTCTTTCTTTCTTTCTTTCGTGGGATAATTCTTCCAAATGGAATTACTGGATAAAAGATAAAAATAGTGCTAATATTCCTTATGGTGGTGCCTTATACAATTACTACACTGCCTTGCAGGTAAGTAGCATAAATTTAAATATCCAACAAACATGTACTGTGATACTGAGACATGTATATTTCAGCATCTGCGAATGTTTGCCAATATCTCAATTTTCTTATTTACTTGTGAGGTTGAATATATTTCATACACCTTAGGCAACTAAATTTTTGTGTGTGTGAACTGTCTGAGCAGATACTTTCCCAATTTTGTACTGGAATATTTTCTAGTAACTATTTAGAGCTCTTCATATATTAAAGACATTAATTTTTTGTCAAGTATTTTATAGTTATTCCTTTATTCTCATGAACAACAAAGAACATGTGGATAATACGGAGTGGTTATTAAAGTGGTGTCTCTTAATCCTATTTCAAGAATGTGGAGTTTCTAAATTAATTAACACTTCAGGATGTGGATTTAAAGAGGAACAATGTAATCCAAAGTCAACTCTTAGGAACATTTCTTAGTTTTACCTGCATTATCTATAGCTAATGTGTTCTCCAACTTAAGAAAAAATATTTTCTCCTTTCACTCAAATAGGCTTACATACTTTTCTTATATACCAGCACTTTATCTTCACAATGAAACTTCTAAAACATACTTAGAAAAGTACATGATAATGATAAATTGAACACCTGTTGAAGATTATCACATTCTTTTACAGATATTCCCAATCCATTAATGATGAAGCATATTTTCAGTTTTTCCAGTGGGGTGGATGATTTGATTGAGCTGACTTTAGAAATGCGTGCTCTTAATGACCTTGTGACCTAATTTTCAATATAATAACATCTCTAGAATATGGTTTGGTCATGAATAAGCACTGTAAGTACTTTTTATAAAGGAATACAATTTATATATTTAAGGGGCTAGTTAAGAGTTAACTTATACATCAATATCAAGTAGCTATGTTTGGGCATTGTACAAATCAGGACATGAATATAGGGCATTTTAAAGTTCGTCATTTGTCTTAGCATACTAGGCTACAGTAGATTGCACTTGTATTGATAAATTCTTTGATTAAACCTAAATACAAAAATTGCTTTGTGGATAAAAATGTGCATAAATTATGAAGTTGTGATGGATGAGTCTATACCACATATTTAAACTATGGAGAATATTTTCAATTTATTTTGAGTTGTGTTCTTTGATTCAGGATTTTGTGGAATCACTGTAGGATATTTGCCATGATGACTAATACTGTGTGACCCAAAGTGAGCAAAATCTCTGAATATTCAGCTTACACAATATTTGTCACAACTCACATGCAATCAAATTGCTCTATAGTAATGTAATTCGATTTCATGTTGCTGCAGGTAAAAGCAAGCAGTTCAAGCATGTTTTGAATATAATTCCCATGGCACTAGGTTTATGCACATACTATACTTATTCCTCTGCAAAGAGATTTATGGAAAATGAAAATGAGATTAGTAAATAAGCACCCAGATTTGTTTTAAAAATATTTATCTTCAACTTTTTCTAATTCTATAAACAAAAGGAATAACTTAGAATTAGATAATATAAATGATATATATTCCTTGAGATAAAATTAAAAACCAACAAAAGGAAGATAAAAAGGAACACAAAGGGAAAAGAATGTCAGTGATAGAAGACTAAAAAGGGCCACAAACAATCTGATCTAATTAACCCTCTCTAGCAGTGCAAGTGAATTCACATGATCTAAATCAATTATGTCAAGTGATTGCCTAATTTATTCATAGATTCCTCCAATTAGGAAATAAAGCACATAGTCCTTTTCTTTGAGTTTTAAGCAACTGCTTTCACTCTTTTCTATGTAATGAAATTAAAGCCCTTGGCCTTCAACATTTCCTGAGTTTGACTCTTTCCTTCAATCTGTTCATTTCTATGAACCTTCCCCAAACACTTTCAAGTGAACAAAACTAGTTTGGGTACCAAGTGAATGTGAGCGTGGGGTGCTGCTATAGGGTAGACACCCTCTTAAAACATCTTTACCCCTATTCTATTTTTGCTACCCAAACCATTTGTTTACCCTCTTATTCATTTATCCGTTAATTATTTGTTTGCACTTTAATTCATCTGTTCAAACTTCTGATGTAAAAAAAAGGGGGGGGGGGACCAGCCTACTTAGTGAAGTTCAGCCAAATGAATCATTGAGATCAATGGGTTTCTGAGACTGCCCCCAGATTGCTCTGACACTGTCCATCCAAACCATTCATCTTGGATTCGCTCAGCACCTGCACATTCTAAGCAGTGAGATGGGTGCTAAAGAAGTATAAGGTATCGCCTTGAAGAGGCCTGGAGTTTGATTAGAGTGGAAAAAAAAATTCTCAGTGGATACCCAAAAGTGTGTGCAATTCTGAGCTAAAAATAGTGATACCAGTGATAACTGCTTTAGGTATTCAGAGAAAGAGCTGGAACAGGCAAGACTTGAGTAGGTCCTGAACGAAAGATAGAACTTAAAAAGGAGAGAAGAGTGAGCCTTCCGTTTTTTAGAGTTAAGACTGGGAAATTAATAAGCCTCTGTTGAAACAGAAAGGCATCACAGTTGAATGTACCTGAGTTCAAATCCTGGCTCTGGCACTTAGTACCCATGATCCCTCACACAAGTCAATCTCTTTAAGTCCCATATACATCATCTGTAAAATGGCAATAGAATGACCGTGCAAAACCCCATGCCCGGCATACATCAAATGCTCAAAAAATTTTAGCTACTACCACGATAACGGTTCCTACTGATGCTTTCTTTTTCCTCTTCTAGATGATAGTCATCATCACTGCCTTGAATGTTGGGGCCGAGGAGTTTAATCTTCTCGCTGCACGCAAAGGGAAGTCAGTGGTTTCTAGCCACTGACCATGCAGTACAATAGCAGAGGTTATTTTACTATGCACGTGCTGTTCTTTCTGAGGCACCTGCATGCAGTGAGGCACACGCTGCCATCAGAGGTTCATTCCTGCTCTGTTACAATACGGCCGGTTCTTTCATCTGCTCTGCAGTCAATTCCTACTTTTTTAGTGGCCGTGGACACCTCTCTACCCTGGAGGTTCTCTCTCGCACCGCATCCCACTTGTCAGGATTGCTCCACATGTCCTAGCTGGTTGGTGACCCTTCCCTCACCCTACTCTGGCTGGTGCAGGTCACCTTTAAACCTCACAGACACAACTCCTCTTTGCCAAGGACACTCCCCAGAGGACCAGTCCTATGAGACAGTGTGTGCTCCAGGTTTCTGTGATCAAATGAGTTTGGGAAACATTGCAAATATTGTATCTTGAAGACTCGTGGAGACCATCTTAACACCTGACAATATACATAAAACCTATTAAAGATTGTGAGCAATCTTATGTTTAAAAAGCCTGTTTAACTCAGCACTTTCCAAACGTACTTGACCATTTTTTACTCTATCATTCAAGTCACTACTAAGCCATCCCATCTATTTTCAGTTACATTTCATGTTCATCTACTTTTATACGAACAAACATATTCTTCATTCTTTGATAAGGCTTCATTACGAGCCTATAGCTTGAGGACTTGGCCATTTGTGATTTTCTGCTCACCTGAGTACAGAGAAAGCACTGAGACTATTTACCTGGCAACTACTGATTTAGTAAAGCCTGGAAATAGGAAATACCTGATGTAACCTATTTTGCACTCCATTTGGATGCTACAATAATTTTTTTTCCAAATTAAAAAAAATGGGCTGTTTTCTAATTCCTCGGTATACCCTTTCTTTGCCTTTAAGTAATTTCAACTGGAACCTTTGCAGGCTCTCACAATTCTTCTAAGACAATCCTCAAGTGCTTTGGGATTATGCCAGTTACTTTCTGGATCAGCAGAGGGTAGATCAGCTATTCCCAGCTCACGCGAAACCATCACTCTTGATTAGTCAATTTCCAACTTGATCTCTGTTTTAATTTTCACTCCAATTTTAATACTTTCATTGAATAGAGTTCCTAGTACCCTTCTCTTATGAACACTAGAAACCAAGTGGGTATTGAAATATTAGCCTTTCCAGTCTTGTTTCCTTTCTCCTCCACTTGTAGAAATGTATGCATGTTGTACTGAAGATTCTTGGCCAGTGTCTTTTTTTTTTTAATATCTACACATCTGTACCTCTTAATCCTCTTCACCTATTTTATTCATCTTCCCACCCACCTCCCCTCTGGCAACTGCCAGTTCATTTTCTGTATTTATGAGTCTGGTCATTTTTTTTTTTTACATTCCATGTGTAAATAAAATCATATGGTATTTGCCTTTGTCTGACTTATTTCACTGAGCATAATACCCTCTAGGTTCATCCATGTTGTTGCAAATGGCAATATCTTATTCATTTTCTGGCTGAGTAATATTCTATATGTATACATACCACATCTTCTTTATCCATTCATCTATCAATAGGCACTTAGGGTGCTTCTATACCTTGGCTATTGTAAATAATGCTGCAATAAACACAGGGGAGCATGTATGTTTTAAAAATCTGTGTTTCCATTTTGTATGGGTAAATACCCAGTAGTGGAATTACTGGATTATATCGTACTTCTATTTTTAATTTGGTTTGGGAATTTCCATACTATTCTCCAAAGTGGTAGCACCAATTTCTACTAATTAGCACCAATTAGCACTAATTCCTACTAACACTGCATGAGGGTTCCTTTTTCTCCATACCCTTGCTAACACTTGTCATTTCTTGTCTTTCAGACAGTGGCCATTCTGACTTGTGTGAGGTGATAACTCATTGTGCTTTTAATTTGCATTTATTTCCCTGATGATTAGCGATGTTGAACATCTTTTCATGTATATGTTGGCCATCTTGAGTCTTCTCTGGAAAAAAAAAAGTCTATTCATGTCCTCTGCCCATTTCGTAATTGGTTTGTTTTTTTTGTTTGTTTTCTGGGTTTGTTTTTTTTTTTTTTTTTTTTGGTATTGCATTGTAGAAGTTCGTTATATATTTTGGATATTAACCTCTTACTGGCTATGCCATTTGCAAATATCTTCTCCTATTCAGTAGTTTGCCTTTTGTTTTGTTGATGGTTTCCTTTGCTGTGAAAAAAACTTTTTAGTTTGGTTCAGTAACAATAGTTTACTTTTTATTTTGTTTTCCTGACCTGAGGAGACATACCATAAATATGTCACTAAGGTTGATGTCCAAGAGATTAGTGCTTATGTTTTCTTTTAGGAGTTTCAGGTCTTACATTTAGGTCATTAATCAATTTTGAATTTATTTTTGTGTATGGTGTAAGTGGTCTAGTTTTCTCAACACCATTTATTGAAAAGACTGTCCTTTCCCTATTGTATAGTCTTTTCTCTTTTGTCATAAATTGACCATGTAAGCTTGGGCTTATTCACTGATCTGTGTCTTTTTTTTGTGCCAGGACCATACTGTTTTGATTACTACAGCTTTGGAGTATATCTTGAAATATGGGATTGTGATACCCCCAGTTTTGTTCTTCTTTCTCAAGATTGCTGTGGTTACTTGGAGTCTTCCACACAAACTGTAGGATTATTTGTTCTAGTTCTGTGAAAAATTCAATTGGAATTTTAGTAAGTGTTGCACCAAATCTGTAGATTGCCTTCGGTAGTATCGACATTTTAACAATATGAATTCTTCTAATCCATGAGCCTGGAATGTCTTTCCATTTGTGTCATCTTCAATTTCTTTCATCAATGTCTTACAGATTTCAGAGTATAGGTCTTTCACCTCCTTGGTTAAATTTATTTCTAAGTATTTTATTTCCTTTCCAATATCTTTATTCATTTATTATTTCCATATACATCCCTAATCTCTCAAACTTTGTTCATGAGACTATCTACACTAGAGGTAACCTAGAAATAACATACTGTGCCATTACTGATATGTGTCAATTATTTAGAACACTATTTGGCACACAGAAAGCACTCGCTAAATGTGGAAGGAAGGAAGGAAGGAAGGAAGGAAGGAAGGAAGGAAGGAAGGAAGGAAAGAATGCAAAAATTTTACAAGAGACAAAGTATTTTTCCAAGTGTTTAACAAATTTTCAGTCTTATAAAAAAATAGAGTGTTTCTGGTGATGCCCACCTTTGTACTAATAATATATTCTAAATCTGTCATAATCAATGTATATAAAGTGCGCGTGCGCACACACACACACACACACTGACTTACCCTGGATTAAGCACTTTTTATGATAAGTAAGTCTAAGCTCTGGCTTTGCCTCTGATTCATGTTTAGGTAGACATTTTTCTAACCATTTAATGAAATTCACAAACGTATTAATTAATATGTACTTTGGAGTGGATAACATTCTTAGCTTTAGGAAATTAAAAGCAAAATATCTATTTTCCCCTATGAGCAAGAGTTGAGATTTGACCTTTAATATAGAATAACATTTTACTTTCAAAAAGTGATTATTTAATTTAGAAATTTTCAGCCTTACAGAGGAAATGCTCAGATGGTTTGCAATAGAAAATACACAATCAAAAAATATATGAAAAATGTGTAGCCACAGGAGTAATTTTAAATGTAAAATTAAAAAATCATATAAAATTGGTGAAAGTCACAAAAATGACTCCCAGATTCTTCCACATACTACTGATAAGAACAAAAGTGCTTTTCTGGATGGTAAGAGGTCATTTATATCAAAAGCCTTAAATATTTATACACTATTTGGCCAAGAAATGATACTTATAGAAATATATAATGATAAAATAATCATGATTGTTTACAAAATTTTATGCACTTGCAGGCTCAATTCATTGACATTTCTGAGAGTGAAGAATTGGAAATGACTCTTCTGGCCAAATGATATAACATTAAGCAGATAAATCGGGCTACATTTACTCAAGAGCAAACTTTACAATGAAAAAATATTATAGAGGCAGAGACACAGAGAATAATATCCAAGCTAGGTAGTTCTGAAAGGACACAAATTTGTGAAAAGCACCTGTTCAGTACAATGACTTTTGGGGAAAATTAGAATATAAACATATGAATATGTATATATGAGAAAAAAATACATAAGACTAAACATCTTTGCTTTTTAAACAGCTGCAACTGCTACATGTAAAAATGAGATAGTTGTACCTCCCTATAGTCATTTTAGTGTCCACAGGAAATATTGCCACTAATAAATATTTATCACTCAAAATAGCCTTCATAAGAGATAATCATGACACTGCCAAAGTCCAACTAACATATACTTATATATTTAAATTTTTTTTCAGTTTATTTATTTATTTTGAGAGAGAGAGAGAGAGCACAAACAGAGGAGGGGCAGAGAGATGGAGAGAAAGAATCCCAAGCAGGCTCCACACCATCAGAGTAGAGCCCAGTGTGGGGCTCAAACTCACGCATTGTGAGATCATGACCTAAGTGCAGATCAAGGGTCAGATGCTTAACCTACTGAGCCACCCAGGTGCCCCATACACTTACACATTTTATGCAACATTTGTTATACTGTTTTTAATTGTATATTTCTATATAATGTTTTTAGCTAATGAAATTCTCGCTTCAGAACAACTAAAATGGATATGGTTCATATTTGTAAGGAAATTTTAAATGCTTTGTTCCATTCTTTGAATAGTGTTCTTAGCATCATATTTTTATGAAGATATTCTTATATTAGTACAAAGGTTCCATAAAAAGGAACAGAGAATTTCATTTAAATATGAACAATGATTTAGAAAACAAAGACAATTGAGAATAAAAGATTCATGTTTGGCTTCATTTAACATGCTTGTATGTATCTGAGACGTAGAGTCTCAATTGAGGTACAAAATATATAGAAGAAAGCACTTCATGTACTAATGCAAGTTTTAAGAGGGGCCCAGGAAATTTCAGTTCTAAAGGATAAGGCAGTTTCTCCATTGATCAAGATTTCCCGCCAGAGCACAAATAATGCTCTAAATAGACAGAGGCTAATTTAATAAAGATCTACATGGGTTATTGATGTAATATCATTAGTTAAGGTTCAATTACAAACATTTCCAAACTTTATGAAGTTTCTTTGTATCTCTTGTGGGAAAGTAGACCTTTGGGCTCCTCTTCCAGACACTGGATTTTTATTTTTTTCAGACACTGAATTTTTAAATTATCTACATATTCCTCCAGGCAATGTCCTAGGTTAAGAAGATATAAGTGTTGTGTAAAACCACATGACAACATCTGAGACCATTTGTGACCCTGTGATTGGATGAAGGATCTGCATGTGAAATCCATAGGTAACCTTTTCTCCACGTTTTCACAATATTTACTTGAAGAGAATTTACTTCCATCAACAGTTCCAGTCAATCACGAATTGCAAGAAAAACGTGTGGGGGATGTACAGTCTCACTTGCAATATTACCACTAACGTTACCCTTTCCCTGAAGCTGCTGCTACTCAGCAGCCCTGAATCCCTTATGTCCTAGGTCTCAGGTTAAGTATTTTTAAAAAAAATTTTTTTTTAATGTTTATTTATTTTTGAGACAGGGAGAGACAGAGCATGAGCAGGGGAGGGGCAGAGAGAGAGAGGCAGACACAGAATCCAAAGCAGGCTCCAGGCTCTGAGCTGTCAGTACAGAGCCCGACGCGGGGGGTCCAACTCACGGACCATGAGATCATGACCTGAGCTGAAGTCTGACGCTTAACCAACTGAGCCACCCAGGGGCCCTGGTTTTCTTGACGTTTTGAAAGAACCCTGCTTTAGATGGCAGTGCTATAACCTGTGTGTGAAGTCAGTTATTCCAAGTTTGCCTTACTTGTTCTCCTTTTCTTACCAGAGACATCTCCTAGAATGCAGCCTGACTTTTGATACCTAATTTCTGTAAATTCATTTAACTTGTTTTCATCTAGCCACCCACTTCACTTATAACCTGTGTGGTTAACTATATAAACATATTAAGATGCACTAAAAAATAAAAAGAACTTACATCCTTTATCAAAAACTGAAAAATAAACTATGGTCCCTTTTCCACAATGCTGGTGAATTTTATATTTGTGTTTCTATTTTTTCCTTGCATACCAAATATACTGTAAACCAGAGTTCAGTTTTTTTAATCATTATTATAGATGTCATAGATGTCAACGCCTGTAAATGTGTTACATCTTCTGGTATGGCTTATCATCACCTGATGTATTTGGGGTGCAGATTCAATTTTAAGCAGATTTGAGCTTTTCTTCTCTTTAAAAAAATTTTTTTTAATGTGTGTTTATTTTTGAGAGACAGACAGAGCACGGGCAGGGGAGGGGCAGAGAGGGAGACACAGAATCCAAAGCAGGCTCTAGGCTCTGACCTGTCAGCACAGAGCCCGATGCGGGGCTTGAACTCACGAACCACAAGATCATGACCTGAGCTGAGGTTGGACAGTCACCCAACTCAGCCACCCAGGCACCCCACAGATTTGAGTTTCTCAATAGTAGCTGTGAAAATACCTGGGGAGGCTTCTCATACACTTCCTAAGACATCACTCCTCTTCCAAGAGGCATTCTACCGTGTTTTTGTCTCTATTAAAATACGGTACCCAGACTTTTTTTTTTTTATAACTTTTTTCATGTTTATTTATTTTTGAGACAGAGACAGAGCACGAGCAGGGGAGGGGCAGAGAGAGAGGGAGACACAGAATCCGAAGCAGGCTCTAGGCTCTGAGCTGTCAGCACAGAGCCCGACGCGGGGCTCGAACCCAAGAACTGTGAGATCATGACCTGAGCTGAAGTCAGACGCTCAACCGACTGAGCCACCCAGGCGCTCCAATACGGTACCCAGACTTAAGTGCAGTGCTACAGATGTATTAGGATGAGACCAGAGTCCAGGGAAACTGTTGTCTTCCTTGATCTGCCAACACAGAACTACCTTTGGGGTTGGCCATATCAGGCAAGCAGCTAAAAACCAGGGCCTCCTCAATAACTATTATTACACCAGGCCTCCTAAATCCTACACGTATACAATTGATTTCTTTGAGCCTGACCTTAGGACACTATCTTTATGTTTCACCACCCTCTCCAAAAAAGCCTCACCTCTCCCCAGTCTTCATCTCTATCTAAATTTGGCTTCAGAGACATCACCTCTACGTGAACTTTTATGTTGTTTTTTTTTTAACTTCCGTACAACTTTATTGTCTACTTACCCTATGAGAATGAAAACACCACAAGAGAGAAGCTTTTGTCTCGTTCACCCAGGATATTGCCTGGGATATAATGAAGAGCCAACAAATATCTGTTAGATGGATGTGTCAGTCTTCGTTAAGTTCTACCTTCTTCAATTCTGGAGAAAAGGCTTAGATGCAAATATTGTCAATCTAACATATCACCCAATTCTCTGAGGCAGCACCTACTGAAAATTTGGTAAGGATGCCTTTCAAACCTTCACCCAAGTTACACAGGTCCACTGTTCATCAAATTCTGTTTAGGATATAATGAGAAGCACCAAGTACAGAATCCTGTATGTTATTGAATTCCTTTCAGAAAGATAATAAGCCTTAATTAGCACATTTTGGGAAAGGGCATGCCAATGCTCCTCCCTACTTTCCTGTATAATTTGGCCCATAAGTCCTGATCAAAAATCGAAATGCCATTAGAAAGATCAAAGTCAATGATAACATTTCCCTGAATTATCAGTCTAGAGATGCAATCAACAAGGAAAGGAGACCTCGGTTGTGTTAGAGACCCCCTCTCTAAAAGAGACCTGTGACCACCACTTTGTCTTTTCCTCTTTTCATTGCACAAACATGGCAATTCTTTGAGGATTGGCATTGAGATCAGCAGTTTCACCAGTTGCTTCTGGAATTCATCATCTTTGTGAAAACTGGTCATTTGCTTCCTGTTCTCCGGTGCGAGGCCTACTCTTGGTAATTTCTAATGGTCGGGGACAGTCATTTTATGAGCACGATCCTCTTAGCGAGCAGGAATATAAACTGCCTACTTCCATTCGCTGGCAGACATGGCTTTCCAGTTTGAACATCACTCTCTTGTGTGCATGAAGATAAAATTAACACAGGAACCGGGTGGCCCTGTGTTCCACCTGACAGCTGTTACGTGCTCTAAACAATGGGCCCCTCACACACTTTCTTCCTCGTGCTCTAAAAATAGCCTGGCTGTCTAACTCTTACAGGTTTTGCAAGCTTCGAGCAGCTGTTCAGCTCTTCCTGCATTTATTCTTGTAGATGACTGTTACGCGTTCTCGCTTTCCTTTGTCTTTTTAACCATTTGCTTTTCTCCTCCTCTCCACAGCCAAGGTTATCTTGGCAAGTTCTCCAAGCAGCCCCACTAGTATCTTTAGATGCCTCTCCCTTTTCTTCCTCTTGGAGATAAGTTATCATCATAATGTCAGAATTTCCTCTAGGGGATCTTTCCTTAACTCTTGGGTTGTCCTTTCCTGTTAGACTTTCTATCTAGGTACACGCAACAAACACCATTTCTCTTGTTTTCTACTGAAGCCTGGGTGTTTAATTTATTTCCTGGCACACAATAGGCACGCAATAAACATTTATTTAATGAATGATAAACATTTTCTGCAATTCCTTAATTTTGACTTCTGAAATGTAAGGCATACACCTGACTATGTCCTTGTACTCTTCCTGGTCTTTGAGAGATAGTTAACAGGCACTTTCTTTTAGTGTTACCATGAATCCTTCCTTACCAACCAAGTTTCTGTTTTTGTTTTTGTTTTTCTTTTAGTGAGTCACTTATAACTTAAACAGCAGTGCTCGATTCAGCTTTCATGGTCTTCAGGGGTATTGCTTATTGATGGACAATGAAGATGATCCATGGATATACATACACATTTATGGTAAGATATATATTAATATATTACATGGCATACATAATATATAGTGGCAGATAAACCGTCATCACAAATATCTGAACATACAGTTTTATACACATTCTGTGTATTTAGTGTTCAGGATTCTTGTCTTATTCCAAAGAATTCATATGGAACTACCTTGCTGTACAAAAAAAAAAAAAATTAGTGACAGCGACAACGATTTGGGGTGGGGAGGCTTTGGGGAGCCTTGATTCTCCACCCACCTCTGGGCACCTGCAGACGTGGGCAAGGCAGCTAGCCTTGTGAGGGAGTGGGGAGCCGAGGCTGCCCTGAGTCCCTGTGGACACTTGCACACACAGGCCCAAAAAATAATTTTAAGAAGAAATTAGTAGAGTGGGTTTAATGAACTTTTTGCATGCCCATCTTCAATCTGATGCTAGAGATACCTAACTCCTCTGAAAGGAATGTCTGACATGTATGCAAGGGTTATATTCAAAACATGACCCAAATATTTACTTACCTTTGTTGGTATTAGAAATCAGCCTATTTATAATTTCCTTCCCCTGTGGGCATCTACAAACATTTTCTATCTTAAAAAAGTTTAGAACCAGCAAGTAACAGAAAAGTACAAGCGCTGAATTACAGATCTTGGAAGAAAATCAGCCAATTTATATATCATCTTGATTTTAGGGAGAGTTCATCCAAGGCACATGTACTTTTGTAAGAGACTGAGGGACATGGAATGCTAACAATCTTCATTGTCAGTGAACTTCCTACACTTGTGTCTGAATGTCTCAGGCCTCACTTTCAGCTCATTTCCTCTCATTGAACAGAGGCAGGACAGCTGGCCAGCATCTAGCATCTGCACTGTCCTCAGTCTTCCCTAACTGAGTTACGGACCATGCTTCTGAAATCGGAGAAGGCCAATTTGAAACAAAAGTAAAAACTCTCAAAAAAAAAATCTTGTGGGAAATAACATTTTAAACTGAACTTTGAATGGGCCTATAGATTAGGTCAGGGGACGGGCCAAAACACTGAAGTGTTGTCCCTTGAACAATTCAGATTCATTCTTAGATAGTATTACAGGGTCATAAAACACCAGGCTTGGAAATTAAAGATGTTTATGTCTCATCAGAAAGTCTTTGAATGTAACTCTCTGGCATACTGCCAAAAGGGCAGCTCTTTGGGGGAAAACCCTATGCCAAAGGCCAAAGAGGCAGCTGTGTTATTCAGCTCCTGAGAGCTTCCAACTCAACACCCACACAAGCTCAATTATGAGCAAATTAAAGGGATCCAGACTGAACATAGTAATTCTGGTAATTTAAATAAATAGAGGAAAGTCTACAATTAGTAGGAAAAGATTGATTTTCTGGAAAACCCAGAAAATGACACCCTAACCCCTTTGAATAAGCATAGTTACATCCAATTATTTAAAAATAAATTTCCTTTTATTCATCATTTTAATCATTCTGATCTGACTTAAAAGTGGCCACATGCATGCCAGCAAAAGTATTCCCAAAATAGAGGCAGAATAGCCTCAAAAAAAAAAATCTCTACTGGCTATATAGGACTTAATGACATTGAGTAAAATTGTAATCAAAGTTTTATATCTACATTTTAGAGCACATAGATAATGTACAATTCGTGTCTACCTTTTTTAGTGCAGAGAAAAACTGAAAGTAATTCAGAAATAACAGAGATTGAATATTGGGGAATCTATTAATATAACTCACTATGTTAATAGAATAAAGAACAAAATACACATGGTCTTTCTGTATAGATCTTTAAAAATCACTTGATAAAATTAAACATCAGCTACGGATTAAACAAAATGAGCAAATGAACTTTTTAAGAAGCTAAGAATACGAGGAAATTTATTTAACTTGATAAAAACATTTCTTCTATCAGGAAGCATCAGCAAATTCATAATTAATGGACAGAGGCATGTAGTATGCACGTACACAGTGAAAGCATTCTTGTTTAACGTTTAAGTTCATTTTGATAAGCTGATCTAAATAAAGTTCATGTGGAAGAATAAATATATATGAGGAGCCAAACTGATTTTACCAAAGAAGAAAAATCAGAGGAAGTTTTTCCTAATAAGTTATCAGAATACAATGAAATAGCATAACATAAACAAGGTGACACTGGCATGGAATACATATGTCAATAGAATGTCTAGAAACTGACCCGTGTATGCAAGGAAACTTAGTATTCAATGTTATTACATTCTGAATTAATGGGGACAGGATGTAACAGTCAATACATGTCATGAATAATTCACCTATTATCACAAATAAACATTTTTCTGCCTCATTCACTGTGGATAAATATATTACAGACTGGTAAACATTTTTTAAAAAGCCTTTAGGGCACCTGGGTGGCTCAGTCAGTTAAGCGTCTGGCTCTCGATTTCATCTCAGGTCAAATGCTTCATGAGTTCAAGCCCCACATAGGGCTCTGTGCTGACAGTATGGAGCCTGCTTGGGATTCTCTCACTCCCTCTCTCTCTCTGCCCCTCCCCTGTTTGCTCACTCGCTCTCTCTCTCTCAAACTAAATAAATAAACGTAAAAAAAAAGCCTTTAAAAGTACAAGAAGAAAACAATGTGGCAAGTATAAAGCCTAAAGGTCATGAAAATGGAAATTTTTTACTCTGAGACTAAAATGTTTTTTATAGTAAAGGATATCACAATCAAACTAAGAAGACAATAGACTGCAAGAAATTCTTTGCAACATACATAACAACTTTCTAAAGATAAAAAAAATTAAGAAATGGAAATATTTTTGGCAAAGGATATAAATAGGTATAATCATAGAATATAAAAGACAAAAGGACCCTCCAAAAAAAGCCCCAAACCAAAAAGACTCCCCAAACTCTCAATCCCAACTTCAGTCAAAAAGGGAAAATTAAATTGTCAATTCAGATGCACTCATAAAACACAATACAACTATTATAAAGAAACACAACACACAATACACACACACACATACACGGGTGATGCAGCAAACAGAATGCTGCGTATACATAGCAAACTATTTTTAAATCATGTTTGTATCTGGAGATGAGGTGGCTTCTTTCTCATAAGAGTTGTCTGTCTTTTGAAACGTAAGTGAAGTAAATGGAACTCACTCACCTTTAAAATAACTTGAACATAATATGCAAGTTAAAATACTAGCTTAGACTCAACAGCAAAAATGAAATAAAAACAAAGAAGGTACTAATGGGGACTGTCCGCCTTCAAAGATTCCTGCAGACTTTGTCAAGGAGAACTATCCAATAAAAATTACAAGATAAATAAAAGGTTTTCTCTTTTTAATTTTGTACCATAAGAAATTGCCATTTTTCCAGGTCCAAAAGAGCCAAATAGCATTAATTGGAGATTCAGGCTTAAAACCTTAGGATTGATTGTTTGATTATTTATTTTTCACTTTGGAAGATTGGACCTTGATCCTGCTATCCTACAAGCAGAGCCGCAACTTTTTTAGTAAATATATTAATTCCTTACTTTGGCCCAGTGCTATTTATAGAAAACTAAACAACATTCTTTTCACCTAATCAAACAGGAAAGACACTTCCAAATGTTTACCATTCTGATATCATCTGAGTTTATTCACCAAGAAAACCAACACATCTATTGAGCTCATTCAATTGTTCTGGGGAGAGGGCTCAGAAAGCCTCTAGAATGTTGACCCTTGGAGCCCTCTGCAAGAGTCTTAGCTTTAAATTGGCATTTACTGGAAGAGATCAAGCTTTGATGGTATATGAAATAGTTTTTTTTTTTTAAAACCATATTTTACTACTTCTGCTGTGTGGTGCATTTAAGCCAATGTTTCGGCACTTGGGTCCTGAAGTAAATAGCTCGTGACCTCTGCCCAATTATGTAAACTGAACAAACAGTACTGCTATTTTCATTTATGGTATAATTACAGTAGAATGCAATGAGTGACAGCCATACATATTTTCGAAGGGCTATTTCAATTTAAAAAAGAAAACTTCTCAAAGTTTTCAGTAATAAAAAATATACACAGAAATACCATTTCTGGCTATGACTTAGGTTTTATTTTAATAGATTTGACAATATTTTTTTTTCTTAAAATGAGTGCTATGTATTGATGGTCACTTTCTGTTTTAATTAAATGAAGAAAATAGTAATATATTCTTGCCCCAAATTAAAAGAAGTTTTTATCCATTCATTTTCCCCATGGAGAAATTAGAAAGATACAATAAAAATACTTATCAAGCATTTTGTAAAAATCAAGTTTTCCTCAAAT
This sequence comes from Neofelis nebulosa, assembly GCF_028018385.1. Taxonomy (NCBI): domain Eukaryota; kingdom Metazoa; phylum Chordata; class Mammalia; order Carnivora; family Felidae; genus Neofelis; species Neofelis nebulosa. The sequence goes on from NC_080783.1 coordinate 30,941,699, forward strand.
TATTAATAATAACCTTGGTCACTGTCACACATTATTCCTTTGGTTTGTCAAAGGTTCACCTTCAAGAAAATCCCCTATTCCAGCCAGTGCACAGGATTTCTATCCCTCTCTCACTGTAGGTCGTTAGAACAAATGTATCCTAGTGACTTAGTTAATTTATAGAAAATGGAATCAATTTCCCTTGTTTCATCCTGACTGAACGTTTTTCTGAACTTACCTGAGTAACAGATAAGCACTATTTATCAGATTGCTTGGTGGAGCACAAAGTTTTGATTATTTTATACTCTTATTGTTACTAATGAAATATGCAATATGCCTCAAAAAAATTTGCAAAGCATGGCCTGCGAGCACCCAGCAGCAATGAATATTTCCTGAGGATTTATTTTGCACGGACACCCTTCTCTCAGAATCGTTTCTCTCCAAGTGCCTATGAGGGCACAGCAATGTTCTTGGGTGTCTGAGCTGTCTTCCGGGTTCCCACATCCTAGGACCTGGAGAACACAATTTGCAGGGGCCCTTGCTCTGCCCTAGCACCCAAAAGTCACCCAGAAATTCCCTGCAGAGCTCGGAAACTCAATGAGGTTGTGCAGGCATGGACCCAGGGTACCCTGACACCCTCGATCTGGCAAACCCAGAGACCCTTTTTTCCCTTCAGTGTTAACAGTGTCTGGAGATGGGCATTTAAAGGGATAAGGCTTCCTCATTGCTGCTACCCCTAGCCACTGTACATGGAGATGGGCAACGCTTTAGAGGATTCATTTAACCACACTATCTTCCCAGACCCTGCAACAGGTGCATACGTGAGAAATGCAAAGGCTCTGGAGGAAGTGAGAGTACAAATACAGAGGCAGGTGACTTACTGGTGCCTATAGTATTCTGACCATCTGGAAGGAATAATCCTATTGTTCTGACCTCTATGAACCACTTTATAAAAATATCATTTCTCTCTCTTTTAAAAAGGGGTAATTACAATTAGATGGTGAGAGGAGACAGGGAGATGGGATGACCACTAGCCCCTCCTCCAAGCTTCAGCAGACTTTGCCCCCTAAGGTTGGAGCTGAAGAAACAAAGGGAGGACATTCGGGAAGACAGATGGGCTGAGGCTGGAGTGCTGACCTGCATGTCACTGGCCCTCACTTACCAAGGTCCATGCTCTTTGAGGCTTTCAGATTCATTGATTCAGGCTGCCTGGCCGGTGTCACGGATCTGAAGTGGGTGTGCTGATCTGGAAAATACACTGCCGAATCCACCCCAGAGCTATGGAAAGAAGCCACATGCCATATTTAGATTTAGAGTAAAAAAAAAAAAATTTTTTTTTTCTCCTTTGGTCAAGGAAGCAGTTGTCATTTTTAACACAGTCCCTCCTCATTCCCCCTATAGTTCCCAACCATGTATTTGCAACGAATTCTTGAATCTCAGGTTGCTTTCATGAGATGTAGCAACTCTATTTTTAAGTATTTTATCACACTCCACAATTTAAATAAAATATTCTCTGGCTAATATCATGTTTTCCTCTTCACTGATTTCTGCTAATTGGGATCCTGCTGTACAATATAGAACTTTCAGTGGGAAAGGCGAGCCTGGAATGAACTGGCGCTTCAAAGGAGGTCACTGGATATTAGCAGAACCTAAGAGCAGGTTAAGAGATTTCCGTGGGCTAAGCATGCCCTTCCTTTAAAAACAAGTGAAAGGGTTGTATCCTTTAGAGAAAACCATCCTGCTGAAAGACTGATGGCTGCAGTAGTTTGGTTTTCTACTTTATTTAGTTCCATTTCCTAAAACTAACGTTAATACTGAGCAAATAGTCTGCTCATCGATAATATAAAAAGGAAATAACAGGAAAAGCACACTTGACGATTTAGACACAAGATACATTAAATGCCCATCATAGGCTTCCTAGTACTTGTAGTCCGTCTCAAATAACTCTATTTCTGCTAAATATTTTATTTATTTTTGCTTGAGATTGAAAGGGATTATATAAGGGAATTGCAGACAATGCCTTATTTCGTGGTTAGAAAATAAATCATATTTATAAATTGTATAAATTAAATTATAGCTGCTTTCTCCCTTGGTATTATCATATATTTAGAAAGTTAGTATGGTGGCTCATTTCAACATAGCTTTATTCTAATTTTAAATGCAGTGAAACCCAAATCAAGTATCTGATAAATCTGAAAGTACCGAGTGAGGTTGAGGTTTCAAACAGTTGGGATTTGACACTTTACGTGAACAATAAAACAACAACAAAAAATGAACTGTTAGGTATGAGAATCCTAAAATGTACAGGGGACCTCAATTTCTTAACCAAATATTCCAAAATAAGTTTAATCTTTTCCTGAAACTCATTAGTTATGCACATTCAATATTGCCTTGCAGGAATATTAAAATTAAAATGCAGCCATAATAATATTGCTGAGTTAATGGATGAACCTCCATTATTGTAATACAGTGGGTGGCTTAAGGAAGCACCTATGACAGGCGCAGAGCACAGAGCTCAAGACCACAGATGCCAGAGCTGGTCTGCTTAGTTCCAAATCCTGGCTCTGCTCCTGATGAGTTGTGGGACCCGGCCACATAATGGGACCTCTCTGTGCTTCAATTTCCTTATGTATAAAATGGGCATAATTACACTCCCTGCCTCATGCGTTTACTAAGAGATACAATGAGTTTGGAAAGAAATTTGTAAAGTAAGGAGAAGAGATTCTGGCACAGAGTAAGTGGCAAAGAAGCATTTAGGAAACAGATAACCAGGTAAACAAATAGACCACTCTTGCTGCCCAAGACCACAGTCTTGCTGACCGTAAATTTTTGCTTTTCGAGTTACCTATAGGATTTTTCCAGTTTCTTTCTTTCTCTGTTTTTGTTAAAGTCAGTTTTTGTTCTATGTATATATACATGGTTTCATGAAAATGTCTCAAGAAATTCAAATCTATACAATTATGTAATCTTTATAATTATAAAGCTTTTGGTTTGTTTTTGGCTTCTTTCTTGGTGTCTGGCTATATTTTCAATATCACTGACTTATATAAAGTACATCTGATGTGGTAGGGAGTGACGACAAAATATGCCAGTGGTGGGCAGAAATCCTTGAACCACCCGTGCTACTGACAATGGCCTGGCGTAACAGCAACACTCCAACTGTTTCAGCCCATTTTAAAGAAGAATTCTGAGAGGCTACTATGAACATGAGCTTCCCCCTGAGCCTCGATGTTCTGGAAGCACTTGCCTTTAAATGTGTTTATTCGACCTTTATTTGCACTTAGTTTTTCATCCTTTGATGTCTTGTGATGATGTGGTTTTAGTGTCAGAAAGACTCATGGCCTTCATAGAATCTGAGAATTTAAGGGCCGGAAGGCATTACAGGTCACCTCATCTAATTCTTGTAGATAAGACACCGAGGCCCAAAGAGGAGGCTGATGTTCCAAGGTCACACAGCTGGCCAGTGCCAAAGTGAGGACCAGAACTGTTTGTTCTTAATAGTGCTTTTCTCGGAGCCACGAAAGCTTTGGCTAAAATGGTGGCTAACCCGGGGCCCAAGTGCAAATGATGCTGACACTATGGAAATCAAAACTTTCCCTTTTTGTGCAGATTCACTCACTCTCTTACGCTGCTTGCATTTTAGGTCAGCTCTTTGTTTCAGTAGGGTGATACATACCATCAAATACAAGGAGATCAAAGCGTCAACCCAAACAGATGCCCTCAGTTACAATGAAAGGCATTAGGGAGGTGGCTTAGGACCAACATGAATATTCCTCATTAAAACTTGGGTCACACTGCATTTAAAGTGCTCTGCTCCAGGGAGACAAGGGGAATGTACCCAGCTGAGTAACACATTGGTTAACCTGTTTTATTGTCTTACTTTACACCAAACTAAGTATTAATTGACATATTGAATGTAAGAATTCAGATTTTTTGAGGCTCTCGGGAAGCAATTATCCCCATCCCCATTTTAAACAGCAAGGTGGAATGCCACTTGCTAAGCAACATCAGGTAAGGATCTGTCTAAAGTGAATTTTTTGGTACAAATGTTTAGATATAATGCAGGCTGATCAAAGAAACAAAGAGCTGCTTTCTATAAATGAATGTAACAAATGTTCACATGTGTATGTCCGCACACTATATATACCTGAATCAATCCATTAAATTGATCATAGTGATTCATACATCTGTTGCCATTGCTTTGAATGGGACCAAGTGCACATTTTGGAACCTTCTATAGAAGGGCCCTTTTTGCCATGATGCCAAATAAGAAATAAGGCAAAAGAAGGCTGATCTTTAAGGAGGGAAGTAAGCGTAATATGAGAAATTGCAAGATTAGAGTCAATGTGAGCATACAGTACAAATAATGAAGTGTAGTACTGAGTTGATGTGAAAATATTTTAGAGATGTAAGTGAGACCAGTGAAACCGTTTGTAATTTTATGCTACATATTGAAAGTTTTTGGAGGGAAGGGGTGACACAGCGATTAACTCTAAAATATGACATGTTTTAATTTTGAAGAAAGGTAGCATGTGCTCATGGCTGAGTGGCTGTAGTGGGAAGCTGCAAGTTGACAGGCCAAAGACATGTTTTAAATAAAGGCCATGTTTTCAGCATGAACAACCAGGGACTCTATCAAATAGAAATGATACTCAATGTCAAATTATGCTGCATAATGAATAAATAAAGGTAGCGTGAAACATATGCTAGTGTCCTGAATATGGTGACAAATCGGGAACGTAAAAGACATATAAGACCCAGCCATGAATGTTCAAGGAGAACTGTCAGAAATAAAAAGGAAGGGGAAGAAGATTTTGAGAGGTATGGCAAAAAAAAAAATTCTGAAGTCTCAGGTGTCCATGAATAGGGCTTCAACAACTGGCTACTATGAGTAAGAGTAGATGAAGGAAGGAAGGAAGGAAGGAAGGAAGGAAGGAAGGAAGGAAGGAAGGAGGGAGGGAGGAAGGGAGGGAGGGAGGGGAGAGGCAGAGACAGAGAGTATGCAGACAGAAAAAATATAAACATGTAGGGAATAACCAAATGTTGTTGAAACTGTTAATAAAATTGAATATATTCTGTTATTAATTTGCCTTACAACCACCCTGAAATATCACAGCAGAAAATATACTTCCTTTACATTTATTTTTTATTTAGACACACATATTCTCAAGTTTTGTCCAATAATTGATGACATAATACTACAAGTTCAGGAAACTCCTGATGTCTTTTTGGTTCAAGACGCAGGCATTAAGTTGGATCACATTTGTGTCTCACTTCTCATGCAAGAGTCGTTTTCTGTTTCACAAGACTGGCTGCATCCCTAAAGCACCACTTTTCCCTTTTAGAGAGCTTTTAACTTTTTTTTGAAATCCAGGGCAGCCTCCCTTGCTCAACCCTCCTGGCTCCCTTCCAACCCTTCCTCCATCCCGAGTTCCACACATCCCAAACCCCCTGCTGCTACCGGTCACCTAGGCAACACAGCAGCTTGCAGGATGGTGCAGGTCACGAGATCCCGGGGCAAGAGTTTCAAAGCTTTACCTTTGTTCCTTCCATCTCAAAAATGTCTTTGGCTCTGCCCCTTTCTCTCCAGCCATGCTGCTCCTCTCTTCATTCAAGCCCTCTCTTCTCTTGCCAGTCCCCAGACTATCCTCTTTTATGGCTTTCCCCATCCACAACTGAACTCACTCAACTTGATATTGTCACCGCCCCTCCCCCACCAACAGAAGAAATCTGTGGAGACATTGAAGCATCCAAAAAGGGAGTTGTCAATTCCCAATCATTCCATCTCTGCAATATCTCTAAGGCCCTCTCTCACCTGAAAAGGTTTCTCATCCGAAAGCTTCTCCCTCCCCTCCCCAGCACTGTTCCCTAGTACCTTTCACGGCTACTGCCCTCGAAAACCTGCAAAGAGTCTCTGGCTTCCAATGGATATTAACCTTTCTCCATTTACCTAATACGTGTACACAACTAAGACCCAGGTCTTACCATGCTGTCTACTGAAACCTTGCAACAAGGTTTTACTATCTGACGAACGTATCTGCACTCCTTACCCTTGCACTCTGGGCTCCATCATCTGGCCAGTCAGCCGGGATACAAGATGCACAAACCAACTTACTTTCCCAGTTTCCATGCTGTTCCTTTTACCCTTTCCTCTCTCCGAAAGTCACCTCCTTCCTGGGCTTTTCTCCTGTCCGCCTCCAATTCATACTTTAAGGTTTAGCTGAAATGCCATTTTCCCCATAACACTTTCCCCTGATTCCTGTCTTCTGCCTTGGATGTCCAGAGCACTTTATACCTTCCGGTAAATATCCCTTTGTACCTTGTGCACTAGTTGTCAATTTTCCCTACTGGCCTACCATCTTCTTGAGGGTAGGTTTTATATCTGATTCATCTTTGCTTTATCCCAACAGTTTTTCACATACACGCAGGATAAACAGTAAAGGAGAATGAAAGAAATTATGTTTTTAATGTATTTTCTAATGACAGAAAACTGTCACTTTTGATTCAGGGTTGAGGCAGGCAATGGAAATGAACGAACACAATTAAATATGTCCAGATTTTCTTCCAAGAAACCCCTAGAAAACTGATCTAGAACGTTACTAGTTGGTGAAATTGTATTTGAGTAAGACAGCTGACTTCAAAAACATAGGAATCAGAGATAGCTAAATATAGGTAAGCTTCCAGCTAACAGAGTTAGCTATACTCTTTTTGTGTTGCTTTATTTTTAGCAGATCGTAATAAAAAGCATAATAGGAATGACACCAGCATTGCTGCAAGAAAAATGAAAAAATTTCACAGGATTATCAAGGGACATAGAATGGAATAAAATACACAATTTTTAACAGCCATAATAAATACAGAAAATGGCAAAGGGACAAGTTAATGATTTTTAAAACTCATCAGAAGAACAAAATCTATGAATTCCACTAGTCAGACGGTGTGCAGACTTACTAAATCTCTCTCTCTCATGCTTGTGAGATCCTAAAAATTATTGATTTTTTGGTTTCTATTACAGAGTGGATATAATACTGGGTACTCTTTTCAATATTTTAGATTATATATGGTGTTGCTTTAATTTTTAGATTCCATTAACTTTCTTGGAACATTTATTTTTAAAATACCTTTAGGGTTCACCAATTACAAGTGAAGAAAAAAACAAAAACTAAGCTTTATGTCCTCTCAGTTTTGTTTTATACCTTCCCATATAACCTTTTGAGCTCTCTGGTTTTTCAACATGATAAAAGAAAGTTCTACAATTTCCTTAAATATTTTATAATATATGACGAATTTTAAATTCCAGGAAGCAACATATGAATACTCTATGCTATTAATTTCAGCTATGAGAAGCTTTCACTGAAAAGGAATTACAGATGCTATGAGATTTCCATTCTGGAAAGAAATAGAGTTAAAATAGGGTGGCTGGGTTTTCGCAGAAACACCGTAACGAGGAACATTTACGATATATCATGTTATCAATACCTGTGGCTGTAATCTTCAGTGCCCAATTCCAGAACGGGATGTGGTGGTGGAGAAGGTGGTACTTCAGCCTCGGCCCATCCGTCACTGGGAAGCAATAGTTCTAAAAAACAATGAACCAATGAAGCTGTAAGCTCGAGGCAGAACTGTTCAGTGCCTGGTTTTGTTTCAGTCCACCTCACAGATGCAATTTTCGCCAACACATAAACCAACCTTGAAATAAATAAGTCCTCCTACAGAAGTGAAGGATTTGTACGAGAGCTCATGCAGCCTGTGTGAGGAAATCTAAGCCTGCTAATGGGTGTTCACGCTGGTGACCTGCTGGCAACCCGTGGCAAGTCAAGACCGTGCATCTTGAATATCTTTTCCCACCTAGAAAAGGCTGACAGTCGCTCATGACTGGTGTTCTGTGGAAGATTAACAAAGCCATCTCCTTTCGTGCCTTAATGGTTTTGTAAACAAGACTCTCTAGTGAATACTCTGGATCATATGGAGATTTAGTTATTGGCCTTAGTGACAAAACGTACTTAAAAAAGACACGAGATACTGTACATCTACTCACCCTTTAGAGATGGTAGAGGGGAAAAAATACTATTTTTGCATCTGTGCCACAATGGAAATACATGGGTTTGAGGCCTTGGAGGCAAAAGACTAGGGTCAGACCTGGTTTTCTCTCCTACTCAAGATGCATACTTTTCTAATCTATTCTACTCTAGAAAAATTAGACCTGTATCCTGAATATGACTACAACTAATAACAAGCAAGGTTGTTGGGACCCTACTGTGTACTAGACATCATGCTAAGTATTATGTTCATTATGTCATTTAATACTCGTCATTATTACCAACATCAACTCATGTGTGAAAAGCATGATAGAGTGTCCTGGGCAAGCAAAAAAGCTATGCAGCAAGGCCACCATATTTCCGGTCATGGCTCCCACAACTGCATGAACTTGGCCCAACCACTCAACTTCTCTAAGCCCCAGTTTTTTAAATCTATAAAGTGGGGATAAGAATAGCTTCATTAGAGGAGTATAAGGATTGTATAAGATGGTGCATATTCAAATAGATTTATAAATGCAAAGTGCTAATAAGCAACAAAAAGATTATTATTCTATACATTCTAAACTCTACTGCATATCTATTACAGTGAGATTTAGTAAAAGGCGGAACCCTGTTGGTCCTTGATTGCTGGAACCAGAGAAGAGTGTCTCTATCCCTACGAAAGACTGCTGGTAACAGAACCTGCCTGACTTGCCCACATGCCAGATGTGATGGTTACTTTCGTATGTTAACCTGACTGGTGACTGGGTCCAGGGTACCCAGATATCTAATCATACATTATTCTGGGTATTTCTGGGAGGTTGTTTTGGGGTGAGATTAACATTTAAATCAGCAGGCAGAGTAAAGTAGAGGGTCCCCCCTAATGTGGGTGAAACTCATCTAATCAGCTGAAGGTCTGGATAGAACCAAAATGCTAACTCTCCTCCTCTGAGGAGAGAATTCTTCCTGCCTCTTTTCAAACTGAGACACTGGCATTTTCTTGCCCTTGGACCCAAAACCAATCACTGACTCTTCCTGGGTCTTGAGTCTGCTGGCTTTTAGATCGTGACTATGCTGTTGTCTCTCTTTGGTCTCTAGATTGCCTATTCACCTTACAAATGTTGGGGCTTGCCTGGCTCCATAATCATGAGCCAATCCTTTGTAATCAATCTCATTATATTAGTTATTATATATTACTATGTATATTATATATGTTACATGTATTACTGCATACCATTATATGTTATATATGTTTTACATTGTGTTATGTTATTGTATTATATATCTGTATACATGAATATACATCTCATTGGTTCTGTTTCTAAGGAACACCTGCTCCAAACTCAGCCCCAGGGACTAGTATAAAATGGAGCTAATTCTAGCAGTGCTGGCATGTGCCTGGGTAGGAGGCTTAAAGCAGGAGATCTTACAGGCAGGGTGACCAAAGTATAGAAGCATGGTGAGCACAGGCAGCCATCACTGTCCCCCTGTACTGCTCTCCACCCAAGTGATCTAGTGATTTGGTAATATGGCAGGAGTCAGGCAGCCAGAGGCTTGCTGACAGGAACAGAAGAAATACACTGTAAATTGGGGACAAGGGACACATTGGGACATTTTCCACAGGCTGTAATCTCTCTACCCTCAACTTCCCACCCAGTCTTTCACACTGGTGATAAATATTGCTGTGATCATGTAACTTGCCCTCTCAGAAACCTCTCAGTTGCACACAGTAGCCTAGAGAAGGTCTGTGCCCTTTGCGGGCAATTTCATTTCCTATTACACATTAGCCACCCAAGACTACTTACTGTTCCCCAACCACAACCTGGGCTTTCCTGCCTCAGTGTGTTTGCTTACATAATTGAAAATCCACTCCCATCCATCAAAGTCCCGCCCTTCTCTCAGGGTCCACCTCAAATATCATCACCTCTATGAAACTTTTACTATTTCTCTGGGATCTGTCAATACTTTTAGAATAATGACAGAGAATACTCGTGCTCACTGTATCTGTGTGCACATGCAGACCTCATTTCTTTCTTCCTGCACATGCAGACCTCATTTTCCAGCTTCTTTGTACCTAGACTAGGTCTTTCCAATAGAATGAGAATTGTTCTGGTCATTGTCATCCCCAGTCTCAATGGGTAAGAAGGTGCACTCTCTCCACCTTTCCTGTCTACCAACTGCAAGAAGGAGTGCCTGAGGCTCTAGAAAATGGCCCAGCTGCCAACGGAACGAGCCCAGGACCCTCAGTCACTGCACAGAGCACGGCCTCCATCTTTCTGCCTCATTGGGCTGTGATAAGACAAGAAAAATACTTCCACTGCCTCCATTCACTGACATTGGGTTTTATCTATCATTATTATGGAAATAATTCCACTTATAACATTTATCATATGCTGATTTTGCAATGAGTTATCGCTCTATCACCTATGTATCTATTTCTCTGACTGGAGAAACTTCCTTGTCCTCTTTCTCCTCTCCTTCATCTTCTTCAGCATTTTCTCTGGCTTCTTCAAGTTTTATTAAAACCATTACCTTTAATTTTTGTTTTATCCACGTGAACAATCTGTGTTTTTTAAAGTAGCTGTAGGTAGAGAGGTAAATACCCTCTTTGTTGACCCTTTATCCTTGGTACATTTTTAAACATATTCAGATGCCAGAAGGAATTTTTTTCCTCTTGGCCCAAACACCTCTATTAACCCTATATCACTGTGAAAGTCTGGTATTATTTTCTCCAAAAAAAAAAAAAAAAAGAAAAAGAAAAATTCTCGATTTCATCACACGTACAAAAGGTTAAGTCTTGATGGTCACCCTATTTTTACGCCTGTGAATGTCGCCAGTGCACCCTCTAGTCACCACTTCATTCATGACCCAAGGGCCCTGATTTTAATCATTTTTTATGACTGTTACTTGTTTTACGGAATCAAAAAAGAAGAGTAAAAGAGATTACAACTTTAGACAAGGGCTCAGCAAGCTGTGGCTCTGGTCCAAAACAAGCCCACCATCTGGTTTTATACATAAAGTTTCATTGAACAGTCATGCTCATTCATTTATGTACTGTCCATGGCTGCCTTTGCACTACAGTGGCAGAGCTGAAGAGGTGAAACAGAGATCTCTAGGCCTGCAAAGCCTAACGTATTTATTATCTGGTCCTTTAAAGTTTGATGATCCTTGCTTTAGATTTCTTTATAATTAAAAAAATTTAAAGCCTATTCTTGAGGGCTGTAACAACATTGTATTCATCTTTGCATCTCTGAGAGTCTATTCTGCAAAATGGAGGTATCCGATAAACATCAGGCAAATTGAAAAGTATAATTCAATTTCTGATCATGACTCCAAAGGTAGTGCCTTATGTACTATAGAGGGGTGGACATATGCTAGTTCCCCAGAGAGGGCACATTAGGAATAATTATACATTATGTGTCTCCTCAAAGGACTTCAGGTAACATGGGCCCAGTGAGAGAAGATACAGAACCAAAGGGCTTGGTTTGGGGTGGGGATGGCTTATCTATGGGAGCCTCCATTGGGTCCAGGGCAGACTTGGGGCAATGGGTGACTCACACATGGGACTGGAGTACACTTGAGCTGAAAGGTGAGGGGAGGCAGGAATAGAGCAAAACAGGGGAAACCAGAGCAATGGAAAGAGAGATAATAGCAAACCAGAGGCAAATGGTGCTTATTACTATTACTTGACTACAACTTGGCCAGGGTGAGATCTGCCAGCAAAATGCTTCAGAAAATACAGTGTTGGTAGTTCATGTTCTTTACTATCATTCAAATGCTTAATAGGATTTTGCAGTAGACCCGAGGGACACAGCCCCCATCCTGATTCCCATCTTGGAGGACCACACTTATTCTAGTGCAGCCATTGCTAGCAATTCTCAAACACAAATGTGAATTTTCCGATGTTACGATTTCCACAAATGTTAGTTCTAAAAATGCCTTTTCCATGTAACAGCTTGACAGGAATATGTATATATATAAAAAAATAACCATGGAACTGTGGGTGGTATGTACTATTATTACAAAAATAGATGGAACACACATATCAACATTGGATTTTTAAATATACAAAGGAAAGGAAAAAGGGAAGAAAAAAGTTAATGTTTTGGCTGTAACAGTTCCTTTCCTCACTAGACATTACACTTTGTCAACTCAATCTTGTTTTTCTAAAGCGGCTCCTTAAAACACTTGGTAGGGTTGAGTCAACATTCACTCAGGTTTCATGAGCCTTCGTGGCCTACTGCTACCTCACATGCATCTGAAATTCAGAAACTCTCAATGGTTCTCAAAATTTTAATTTTTTTCATATTACAAAGAGATGATGATTATATTATTCTATAGCATCAGGTTTATAAATTCTAATATATCGATATATCTATATATAGATATATAGATATAACTGATATATATATATATATATATCAATAGGCTTATATATGTATAGATATATAGATATAGGCTTATATAATATCTATATAGATATAATTTATATATATATATGTGTGTGTGTGTGTATATATATCAATAGGCTTACATAAAGAGAATTTCATCTACTGGCCTCTTACAACTAAAATGTAATGAGTCAATGCCTTGATTGGCCTAACTCTTTAACCGAGTATTGTATAACAGATCCACACGGAAATAACAATAGGCTTTTGCTGCTTTAAAAAAATAATATTCATTGCAGTCACTTCTTCAAAGAACTGAATTTTTTTTTTTTTTGTCACCTTGGAAAACTGACATGGGGGAAGGAAGTGGAGTAGGAACCTTGTAGATAGTTGACCTGTGTGGTTTTTCACTGGTGTAATAAGGTGTTCCACCTGGAAGCATGTCTCAAAAGGAAGAGAACAGGGACTCCCAGTAATTGTTTATGGCTATGTGTACCCAAAGGACTCTAATGGTTCAGTGGAAATACAAACTCAAAACATTCTATTGAAGTTTCAAAGTATTACGCCATTTTATTGTTAGCAAGTTCTTTGATTAGACTTTATTACTTAAATCTTTTTTATTTTTTCTGGGAGCGCCTGGATGGCTCAGTCAGTTAAGCATCCGACTTTGGCTCAGGTCATGATCTCACAGTCTGTGAGTTTGAGCCCCGTGTTGGGCTCTGTGCTGACAACTCAGAGCCTGGAGCCTGCTTCAGATTCTGTGTCCCTTCTCTCTCTGCTCCTCCCCTGCTCACACTCTGTCTCTGTCTCTCTCTTTCAAAAATAAACAAACATTAAAAATTTTTTCTTAAATAATTAAATATATATTTTTTCTGGGTGTATACTTAACACTTAACTAGTTCTATAGTTTCATTATTTTGGCCTTTGCTACCCTTTCTGGAGGTACTATCCCATTTCCCTGGGTATCCTGATGTCCTCTAAAAATACTCTGCATAATTATCACTTCAGCATCAATATTTTATAGCTATTAAAAATGAGGGGTACCTGGCTGGCTTAGCTGGTAGAGCATGAGACTCTTGTTCTTCAGGTTGTGGGTTCAAGCCCTGCGCTGGGTGTACAGATTACTTATAATAAAATCTTGAAAAAAATGAAACACGATGGGAGATAATGTGCCAATATTCCTTTGGATGTCAGTGGTATAATTAGGAATAAAACTCTGAACTTGGATTATCACTTATCACGTGTTGCTTGAGAATTAAATGCCAATCAAATTATGTAAAGGCTAGATATTTTAATACTGATGGTAATGTTCTTGATCATTATATGGGCATGATAGAGAGAAAGCTGTGCTAGTCTGTATAAAACTTGTTGTTCCTTCCCCAGATTCTCCTGCTACTGTGATTTAAGGTCTCAGGAAGAAATCTCGCTTTGTCAAAACAAATTTTAATTTCTTAAAGAAGATGAGAAAAGACATACTGAGTATTTCTTTATCTGATACAAAGTCAAGTGAGCTTTTAACGGACATTCTTGGTATCAGGTGAAAGGACTTCAACAATTTCAAGAGACCAATGTAAGACAGGGTCCGTGCCGGGGTTTAGGGAATGAGCTTGAATCAGAGAGATAAGGGATGAATCCAGGATCTGCATGGATCAAGTAGGTAGTCTTGGGTAAACTGTTCACTCTCGATTTCTTCATCTGTAAAGTAAGTGTAATTATAGTAACAGTATTACCCACTTCTAGTGGGTATGTAAATTGCTTAACACAGAATCTAACAGACAGTAAACACTTAATAAATGGTCACAGCTGTAGCTGCTACTCTCACTAAAACAGAGGGAATCAGAGGAAAAACCAACGTCCTATTCTGATGAAAAAATTCTAGAGGAATCTGACATGTACAAGCCTGTCCTGATGGAGTTCTCAGAGTTTAGATATTCTTCTCATGTAGTTAAATTTGGATGACATCTTAGATGTAAATAAGGGATCGATTATACAAACAGTACCTCCATTCGATAGATTACTATGCAACCACTGAATGTGATGCTGTAAAATATTCAACGACAGAGCAAGATGATCATAATGTGTTATTAATCAAAAGAGCAATTCCCTAAACATTTTATATAGTATATATCATTTTCATCTTATTTTATATATGCATATTTGCATGAAGAATTGAAATATAGATGCAAAAATGTTATCGATTAGTATCTCTGATAGTTAGAAGTATGAGTAATATTAAATTTTCTTTTTACTGCTTTTCCCTAAATTTTCTGTAATGAATATGTATTGCCTTTGCAATACAAAAACTTAATGTTATTAGAAAGAAAGGAGACGCAGGGAAATTAAAAAAAAAATTATTTTCTTGGTGACCTGAAGTACAATTTTTTAAAAACAAAGAAAGTCCAGGGACGCCTAGGAGGCTCAGCAGGTTGAGTCTGACTCTTGATTTTGGCTCAAGTCATGATCTCACTGTTGTGAGATCAAGCCCCAAGACCGGGCTCTGCGTGGGGTGTGAAGCCTACTTAAGATATTCTCTCTTGCTCTCGTCTCTCTCTGCACCTCCCCCACTTACATGCGCGCGCACACGCACAGTCTCTCTCTCTCTCCTTCTCGCCCTCACACCAAAAAAACAAAGTCCAAATGTTTTATATCTAGAGGTCTACTAGTAGAGCATAATAAGGGAAAGACAACATAGGGAGGGAATAATAAGAACATTCTAACTGTTAACAAAAAGATCTCGGTTATGGTATTTACCACACTCTTCCTAGAGTCAAGCATAAATCTGTGAATCATGGTATGACCATTTTATGGTTTAATACTTGTCCATACATTTTTTTTTAAGTTTAATAGTTATCTACATTAGGTAACTTCTTATATTACAAGATTGTTGAAAAAAAATAACACTTTGCCATTTCTTTTTCTCCAGGCATGGTTTGTTTTATACAGAATCCTCCATGTTTGGGGCAGCAAGCACAGAAACTGTCATTTAGACTGGAGGCAATGCCAGGAATCTGCTTTACAACTTCTGAGTCAGCTTTCCCACCCATCACCTCTCAGTGCTCATGACTCAGGGTAACAAAGTCTGCGCTTAGTCTAATTAACTCCCCTTTGTTCTTTTTTTTTCTTTTAATAAAAAAGATAGTCTTGTATTTTCTCACACTGTTTGTAGCAGACGGAAATGGACAGACTCTTACCTTTCTGTTTGTCTTGTGAACTGTAAGTGCCAAATGGATGCAATGGACTATTATCATTTCTCCTGGAGGTGTTTATAGCGTTTGGACAATTCTCAAAGCATGGCTTAGAAAATGCCCCACATTCTGTAGGTTCCTAAGGGATGAAAATACAAATTATATTTGCTTTTGAAATGCGTTCTAACTTGGTCAATGAAAGCGAGGTAGAATGATCAGTTCATGAACCATGCTCCAAAAGTCTACTGCACAGAAATTCTCGACTAAAAATTCAAAATGGCCCTATCGGTTAATAAAACATCTTTGAATATGAAATAAAAAAAAATACTGACAATGTGGTGCTAAGGATTAGGAGTACTCATAGCCAACACAAAAGAGGATTAACTTGATTATTCTTTCCCCCCACTTACAACTGGCTTCTTTCAAATTTTCCTCCATCTGGGACCACAGCTCGTGGCAACAATACAGCTCATGCCAAGGGTGTTTTTCTGCCAACCAGCTGGTTCCTCGCTCTCTCCCTCAGTGACTAAGTGCATATGCTCTAGGACAAGTCAGAACCTAAGCAGGTTTGTCACTGAAATGCCATGAGTGTGTCCCACTGCGATACTAGGTCTTTAGGCCAGGAGCTAAAACAAACCCTGTGACAATGCCAGACAGTGGTTCTCCTGAGCTTCCCCCACCCCCCCCTCCCCCCGGTTTTTGATATTTTTCCCTCCAATTTTGATTTTGACGGCCTGCAAACAAATTCACAGTGTCTTCAAAATGGCCACAGTAACACCCCCACAAGCCATGTTACACAGGTGTGAAGAGGCAGTAGAAAGGGGCCAGGTGTAGACAGCCCTAGCTGTTTGTTCAAAAGGACTGAGGCACAGAGAACTGGGTTCTGCTGTGGCTCATATTATGTGCCTTCCTAACACAAGGAAGTCATGCGGAAGCCATCTCATGGTTGTGCCTTTGACCGTCTGTGAGAAGATCTCACCCAAACAGAAACACGGATCTGATGCCGCCCCCGCCCCCCCCCCCCTCCCCAGAGCTCTTTCCTTCTGAGCAAAGCATCTGGTCCAAGCAATTTGATTATACTTTCCTCTTAGTTACAAACATTCAGTATCCTAAACAAAATATTTAAAACATTCAATTTATGCATTCTTAATAATTAAAATGTTTTCAGCTGTTGAAGCCCTGTTAGCTCTTTGTCAAGGCTCAGAACGTTTTTCCCACAGCCAGGGTTACCCTCTGCCTCTGTACTGCTAGTCAAACCAAACTCCTCCTAAATTAAAGCTGGAGCCCGGGCAGGCAGGAGGGCCAGGGCTCACTTTGCACAGCCTTGTGCTTTAACAACAACAACAAAAATTCTGCTTTCCCAGCTCTTTGATAAATGACACAATCGATATCCCAACAACTGATCAGTAACCAGCCTAATTAAAATATTCAGCCTGTAAAATAGAGCTGTCGTGGAGCCCTCCATTAGTGTCCCAGCCAATAAAAAATATAATGGATTTTTAAACATATTCTCCTTCTACCAAGATGAGCTTGGAGCGGGGAGGGAAATGTTTTGGGGAAGAGGAAAAAAAACAGGTCATAACCCATTTTTTAATACCAAGTCTCTAGGCTCAAATAGAATTACAATTGAACCTCAAGCTCATCCTTTGAAAAACATGTTTCTGTTTCAAATGATTTTGATCCAATCAAGGACTCATTATGTATTCTTCACGAGGCCCTCATCAAAACTGTTTACGTATCTTGTACATCTGGGTAATGTGGGAAAATGCTCCAACAACTATATATTTTGACTTTTCTTAAGTAGCTTCTTCATTTTTTTTTATATCAATATAATGTTCAAGTAACCATTTTGGTAATCTTGCCAAATCTAACTAATTGATTTGCCTGCACGTATGAGTGGTGCTGAGACCTTTTTCTAGGTTGTGGTGCTTTTATTGTGCCTGAGGGTGACTGCTGGTCCACAGGAGAAGACACCAAAAACACGAGTGCACAACATACGCTGTGACACAGTAAAACACAGAGCTGGGAGGTCAAATAGCTGCAGACTTTTTTTTTTTTTTCCAATTCAATAAAGATTAGTTGTACATTAGAGGCTGCTGTCTTTATAAGAAAAAATGCTCTTTAATCTTCATGGGTACCACAGAGATTCTCGGTAGCTGAGAGCATCAAGTGCCTGTCTGTTCCCCATGGAAAGCATATAAATATTAGGGAAACTAAAAAGGGATCTTGTTTAAATGTCCTCGTAGAAATTTCTTTTTGTCCCATTTCTTAATTCCCAATTAATTTCCTAGTGAACTTATTAATAAGACACTTCTGAGGATGGGCAACAAACTAAAAGTTTAGTTCTTTCTTCTGATGGAATAATTGTCAACCCACCCCAGAGCTCGAGAATCAACACGGAAATACCTACCGTAAAGGAGAATGCAAATGCTAAAATGACTCAACTAGATGAGCCAAACTATAGAACGCTCACCCACTAGGCAAACACCTGTTTTAGAGAAACACATGGAATGAGGGAAGGTGAGAGGTGGGGGACACAACTTCTAACAACTGTATTCATTTTTTTCTTTTTTCCTTAACTTTTGGTTATTTGTACAGGTATGGTACTCTACAGCAGCACCTTCCAGACTTTTCTCTTACTTGAAATATCTTTGTTCCAAGAAATCTTAAGGAAGACGTAATACACAGATACACAGAAGGGGTGGCTTAGGGGCCCACAGACCATCCTTCAGACCCATCCCCGACAACTGGTACCACGAATCCCAAGGCTCCAGAGTAAGAATCACATTAAACCAGAAAGGAGCCAATTTCATCATGGATGGAAGCAAAAGATAAGGGTTTTATAACTATGTACATAAGTAAAATCCATTAAATATTCATGGAAGCCTCTCTGTCACTTAGGCAGACACAAATGTTGAAAACGAGTTGGCTCATTATATATAGTCTCCAGTAATTGGCCAATTTACATTTATTTAACATTTACAAGGTTATGTACCAAAGAGTAAAAAGGTACAGTTACTCTCTTCCGATAGCTGTTAATATAACAAAGTGAGATATAGTTTACAAGTTTACTACTTCAGCTGACCCCCTCAGATACAGTAGGTCTCAGATGCATCTTTTATTCATTCATTAAACGATATTTATTAAGTGTCTACTGTGTGCTGGGAAATGAGGATACATTAAGGGACAAAATAGACAACAGTATCTGTCATCTGTAAGCACTCAGCACTCAACTATGTATGTCTTCACATCACCAGAAAATGGACAACCTGGGATTTTTACTCAAGTGATCCACAACTTTAGAGCCTAAGCTTTTAACTGCTATGAGCTTCAACTACCTTCCGCTATGGCTTAATTTGAAAAATCCTTTTTTTTTATTTTTAAGTTTAAATTATTATTAAAACTAATATTTTAAATGAATGTGTTGTTAACAGTATTCTAGGTTAACTTTGCATATTACCGGATTACACAAATATAACTTGTCCTCAGAGAATATTTGTGTGATATGCTTATGTTTTTCTTAACTCAACTACGATCAACTGTTTTCTCCTTATCTTTTCTTAAAATATATTTCAGGAGTATTTAATAATTTTTTTTATATATTAGAGAAAATAATGTTGTAGGAATATTTTATATTTATTATGAATATACTGGGGCACCTGGGTGGCGCAGTCGGTTAAGCGTCCGACTTCAGCCAGGTCACGATCTCGCGGTCCGTGAGTTCGAGCCCCGCGTCAGGCTCTGGGCTGATGGCTCGGAGCCTGGAGCCTGTTTCCGATTCTGTGTCTCCCTCTCTCTCTGCCCCTCCCCCGTTCATGCTCTGTCTCTCTCTGTCCCAAAAATAAATAAAAAACGTTGAAAAAAAAATTAAAAAAAAAAAATAAATAAAATAAAATTTCATTTATTATGAATATACTAACATAACTGTATAATTTAATAATTGTATAATACATAGATATTATAATTGTATGTAAGTGAAATGTTTAGGGGTACTGGCATTCGAGAATATTTTATGGTTACGCTTCACATCTAGGTAAAAATATTTTTATATTAAAAAATCCATAGAAAAATCAGATAAAATATTGCAAAAATACTTATTAAATTAAAAACATTTATTTAATACCACGAAGCAAGCAGCTTGCTTAACAGTTTAAGTTTTAAACTAGTTAAGTCCCAGGTCTATATTATCCATGTGCACATTATGGGGGAAAATATACAGAGCTGAGCGCATTATAACAATCTTCATATTAAGCACTATATATATCTGATCAAGAACTTTCTAAAGTATAGACACTATCAGCACATCAATCAAAAAAGTATATAAAGATGTTATATAGTTTAACAGTTTATTATATGAATAAAGCCTTGTTCATAAAGTCCAAATCTCTAGAAATTTCTGGGGGAAAATCTAGAAAATATGGACCTGTTACATTTGATAAATTACTTACCTTGTATGAACATTTTTATACCTTCTAGTTATACCTATAATATATAACCACACGTAAATCCATCAGAGCCCTTCGGGGGCAGGTTTTTCCAATTTCAGAATCAGTATGATACTAGTGATGGAAGTTTGCACACCCTAGGGGGCCATGTGGGCAATCTGCAGAGGGAACCAAAGACATGCATCACCTCCATTGGTCTCTCTGGCCTCCGCAGAATCACCAATTGGATCATCCCTCGAATGTTTCCCTCCATGGACATTGATCGCCTCAGTGTCTCCATAGCTTCGTGGTTGGATTTTCCCAAAAGAGATTCCCCATTAACGGCAATCAGCTGGTCATTCATCCGCAGACGACCATCCTAGGACAGAGGAAAGAAAAACAGTGTTAAACAGAGAAAGGTATGGTGATGATGTATGGCTATTTCAGGAAAAGTTCACATTTAAAAAGAAAAAAAAAAAAGAAAGAAAAAAAACCCCAGCCATTAGGAATGATTTATTTTCTATGGCAGAAAAAGGTTCTGGAGCTTATCAAATACTCACGAATACTAACAATAATGAACTGTGTGAAAGTGTTTTTTAGAAATCTCAGAGTCCCAAGCTGCAATAATTTAGACATTTGTATAATGTCTCTTACCTAAATCTTTGGCAAGCATGCTAACCTAGCCCAATTCTGCCATTTTCTCTGGCAGGGACCATATTGGCTCAAAGAAAGGGGATTTGGAAGCAGAAGGAAGTGGTCACATCACTAGAAACAAGGGTTTGCATTTCCAGGCACGGAGAGACATCATGCTTAAATGTTGTGTGCTTGACAGCCATAATGCGTCTCCCAGATATTACTGCTAACTCTGTTGAATGGTGCTGGAACCAAAACAAAACAAAACAAAACAAAAACTCATGTTATTTTCTCTAATACAACCAAAAAGTTGCTAGTCTGCTAGTCTGCAGAAGAACACAGAGGTGTGCAGAGAAGGGCCAATGTGCACTGATGTCTTCTGGCAAAAAAGCATGACAAAGGAGACTGTCAAGCTTTCTGCACACAGGCTCTGATTGCTACTTTTACCCAGAATCTTCAGGAAACCGGATTCTGCAAAGTGCACAGAACCTCAACATGTGGACAGGGAGCCCAGGCTCTAGTTTACATCACGTCTAGGTACTGGTCATCTGCAACCAGAAGCATCTCACAAGCTAGGGATGCCAATGGTAGCTAGCAAACTGGGATGGCACTGTGTGCTTTCTCTATCTAAGATAAATGATCGGTAATTTCATTAATGGTGGCAGGTCTGCGGCCAAAAGAACTTAAGGGGACCACAGTGCATCTCCCCAACAGGCAGCTTCAAGGGAAAAACACTCAAAATACAGAGAGTCTGTATAGGGACATGCCTTATACCTATTTCACACTAGGGAAGAAAGTTCTCACAGGTGCAATTTTAGTAATTTTATGATGTTGTTGTTGCTAATAAACTTAACAGAAGTACCAGTAGCTACAGTTGCCCTTCCTGGAGAACTTTTCCATAAATTATCTCTAGAAGTCAAAGAACTCAAGAAGTAGATTAACATTTTACTTTGCATTTTTCAGATAAGGAAACTGAAAGAGGGAAGGGCTGCAACTTGCCCAAGTCACAAAAGCAAGTCAGAGACAAAGTGACCCAAATTCTGGTTTTATGCACCTTGGCTCTTTGGTCTCTCTACCAGGCTCCTCTTTGTTACTTGATCTCTAGACTACAGTTGTAGGACACGAAAATAGGAAAGGAGAATACTAAAGAGTTTTGTTGGTAGTAAGTATCTGAGATCCATGTCCAAATTTAACAGAATAAAATACAAAAAAGAAAACTTTCCTAAGAAATGAGAAAAGCAGGCATACAATGGACAATGGGACCAACTGTGCAGCTTTGGGAGAGAAATCGTGTGGACGAGTTGATAAACTTTGACTAACTCAGTAGCATATGGTCCGTGGAAGTTCTTCTGCAGACAGTGAGGGGGAAAGGGTGAGC
Source organism: Neofelis nebulosa (assembly GCF_028018385.1). Taxonomy (NCBI): domain Eukaryota; kingdom Metazoa; phylum Chordata; class Mammalia; order Carnivora; family Felidae; genus Neofelis; species Neofelis nebulosa. The sequence continues at coordinate 30,963,704 of NC_080783.1, forward strand.
AGGGAAGGCTGCTCTGGAGAGCTAATGCCCTGGAGATGCGCTGCCCGTGACGCCTGGTGGACAGGGCGCTGACCGTGCAGGATCATGGAGGCCACCCAAAGGAGCACATGCTCCTGAACGAAGAAACAGAGATGGCAGGGCAACAGGACTGATCGAGAAGGGCATACAATCAGAGCTGTACAATGTCTGAGTGGACTGCCTCAGCGTAACAGCCCCTCCCTTCCTCTTGTTTTCCCATTCCACTTAACCTTTACCCTAATTTGGAGCAAATCTGGAAATGAGATTTACAGGAAAGGCCAAACAAGAAAGAAATCTCTTCATTTCTGTTATCTAATTTTGAGGGAGGCACATAAAAAATGAGGTTAAGGTTACACGAAACAGGGTAAAACAAAAACAACCGTAATGGTTTAGTCATGTGAAGTGAGACATAATACGAGAAATCCTTCGGTCCTATCTTGGCATTTAGTGGAAGGAAGGCTATTGGGTTGAAGCTTGAGGAGGATGGGAGGGTCACTAAAAATTGGATGAATGATTTTTAAAGAGGAGGAGGAAATAGAGGAATTAGACCAAGATCCCAGCTCTGTCAACAGGAAATGAGGTCTGCTAGGTGTTGGATTTGTAGAGGCTTAGTCTTGGCAGGACACCTCGTCCTCTACAACATGAAGAAAGATAAGGATTGAAACTTTATGGGTATCTCTAGAGTGGAGGAAATAAAATCTGAGTGAGACTCCACCTGGTAACTCCTATGAACCTTGTCTGTGAAGTACGAGGCAAGGTCTGAGTGAAGAGGTAAACAGAGAGAAGGAGATGTAAAGCCTTTTTTTTTTCTTTGTAAAATAATCTCTCACTAACAGGTACTAAGCACAAACTTTCATTTTCAGCTACAATCCAAGTCTCAAGCATACAGAACTACATTGAAGGAGAGCATGTTTGCTATATTCAGTCCAAAACAAAAAGGCAGGTTAGGTCACCCCAGGGCAGCTGGGATTTTTTTTTTTTTAGAAGACATCCACATTTATCACAAGCATCACTGGAGAGCTTTGGGCATGATAAAAATCCACACACTCTCATTTTCAGGCTTGGCTGGGTCTGTTGCTCTTGGTGTGTGCTTTCTCTATCTAAGATAAATGATGGGTAATTTCATTAGTGGTGATCCCAGTAAGTGCCATGTTGTCCTAACATTTAGAATATAATCACAGAATTCAGAGTTGGAAAGGTCCTTAGAGGTCATCTTGTCCAACCTCTTCTGTTTACAGATAAATAATGTGATGCCCAAAGATGATGAGAAACCATTTATTGAACTCCTCTTAAGAGAAGGACTTCCCCATGGGTTAGGACTTGCTTGGCTTACTTTGGGTCAGAGCTAGAGCAGAAGAGCCCAAATCCTGGCTTCTCAGCATTCTCGATTTCCTAAGCGTCCTCTCTGCTACATAGGTGACAATGACTAGTTCCAAAAGAAATAATGCTTCAAGAAAAAAACTCTCAAAACCAGAGAATACAATATGCCACCAGATGTCTTCCAGAGGAGAATCCTATACAAAATCCAGAGTCAGATGGCAGAAGATGTGGGGACTGGTGAGTATGTGCTGGGCAATGGCAGGACAAGGACACAAAGTAGAGGCAGGAGACAAAAATTTGCTCGTGTCTCTACCTCTATGAACATACATGCATCCCCAAGTGCGGTCTTGATCTAAAATGTAAGTGGTTCAATGGAAAACTCCTTAAATACCTCTAACTCAAACTCACTAAATATCCTTCACAATTGTGCATGTCCTTGGGATGCTTTGGAATAGTTTTGACCAAGAAAAGCACTTTTTTAGGTTTTATCTTTTTCTATTAATATTGTGTTTAAGTAAATACTTAGACATGAGAATGCTACCTCTCATCAAATGATTTTATATAAGTGAATTCAACTATCCAGGGATATGACTCAGTAATTTTAGAATATTTATTTCATTGTAATCTGGGTCATGCTTGCATTTATTAAAGAAAAAAAAATCCTTTTCTGCTATAGACTAAATGTTTGTGTCCCTTGTCCCCCACCCCTCTTCCAAATATAACGTGAGGTTATTAGGATGAAACCCTCCTGAATGGGGTTAGTGCCCACATGAAATAGCCTGAGAGAGAACTCTCACCCCCTCTGCTGTGTGAGGTACAGCAGGCAGATGGCCATCTATCAACCTGAAGTGGGTTCTCACCAGATACTGAATCTGGGGGCATCTTGATCTTAGACTTCAGTCTCCAGCACTGGGAGAAATAAATTCTGTTTTTCAATAAGTCACTCAGGCTGTGATAGTCTGCTAACGCAGCCCAAACAGACTAAGACACTTTCCTTCCTGTTTTACTGTCATCAGACACCTAACTACCAAGACTCTTCACCTCTGGCAACTATACTCTTTACCTCTTCCCACCCCCCACCCCCCCATAACCAACTCTATCTATCCTCAAGCCAGGAGGGAGTAAAGGAAATTCCCAAAAGAGGAAGGAAAAAAAAGGAAGGAGAGCAGTGTCAAGATAAAACGTAACTTCCTTACGATACTTTAGGACAAATAAAAACTGGTACAAGACTAGGTTTTGTCCATGTCCTGGGATGGCTTCAGATCTCATCGGCACTAACTTGGTTCTAACACAACAGGATGAGTGAACCAGGAGACAGGATGTTTGAGTATGACATCCCCCTTTTAGTGAGCACCTAATATAGGCCAGTTCTTGTGCAAATATTTTGTATATGCTCTCTCATTTTTTTCTCACAACAACTTCATGGTAGAAATACTACTGTCTACTATTTAAGAGATATAGAAATGGAGGCTCAAATATAATAAGTGATTTGTCAAAGGTTATTGGCATGGCTAGGTCTCCTCAGGCATGTACCTGTTATGGTATATTGCTTCTAATATCAAAGTTCTAGAGATGATTAAAGACACTACAGTTATTAATGACAATAATTGTTTAATGAGCTTTTTTGTGGAGTCATTGTGCTAAACCCATCATGTACAGTAGACAATTTAAGGCTTACAACAATCCTATACATTGGGGACTGTTGCCCTCATTTTATAAAAAAGAAACCAAGAATTGGGTCAGTTAAATGCATTGTTGCAAGTCACATTTCTAAAGCAGATCTGAACCAGGACTGGGTCACTCCGAAGGCCACATTTCCAACTATTTTGCTCCACAGCTACATATTTAGACCAGATAGTTCTTTGTAATGTGGGCCATCAGGTACTTTGTAGTATGTTTCATGTGTCCACTGAAGTACATCTAAGATTTCCAGGGGGTCTAGTGACCTCGTATTTCAGCATCTGTCGTACTGTGGTGCCTGGGTACTATCTCTACCATGATTACTGGTGACATGCTATGGCTTAATCCACCTCTTGGGCCAATTTTTGTAAGGCCCCTTTCCTTCTAAAGTTCTAACGGACACAGAGGGGAGAGTAAAGTAAGAAAGCCAAGCAAAGAACTAGCCTCTGCAAAACGTGAGACAGGCATGAGGGAGTGGGCTGGCTTTCTTAGGAGTAGCTGGCTGCAGCCCAAGGCCAGTCCGCATTAGGCCAGGGTGTTGAGAGGATTAATCACGACCAGATGTCGGCTCCTGCCTCTGCATGTTTCTAAGGAGGCCCTCAGTAAAACCTTCTGGGATATTATCAACACTCAGAACCCAAAGCCCAAAGCCTGGCTTCAGACTGCAGAGCAGGATTTCCCTGGGGTGTGGTGGGACTCCAGGCCAGATGACACCTGATTGAGGGGAAGGACTATCCTGAACAAATCCTTCACAAGGCCCTAAAATCATTCCATTACAACATCTGCCTACCATATTTCTGGAAAAAAAAAAAAAAAAAAAAAAAAAAAAAAAAAAAAAAAGTACCTAAAAAACCCCCTTGCATTCCAGATTGAAATCATTTGACTTCGTTTAAAAACAATAGCAATGAAAGCAAAAGAATAAATCAAGATTTTTAAAAGTACAGTTTTTAAAACAAAGAAGGGGAATAAAGAAAGTTGCTAAGATTACAAGCATGTAAGCTCTTGTCTTGAAGAGTGCCTACCTACATCCATCAGTGTTTTACATCATCAGTCCAAACACAATTTCAACCAATACAAACAGAGCCAATTCTTCCCAAATAAGAGCTCTCTAAATTTTCCAGGGTCCAGAAGTTGAATTCTGGGGTACACGCCATGCTGACTGACCACATCTCAATACTCATGATCCTGTAATGCTCATCTATCATACCTTTATCACGTTCGATATATATTTGCTTATATATTTAACTTATTATGTCACCAGCTTCCCGGATTACGGAATGAGTTGTTTTAAGTTTCCCATCCCCAGTACTATATATTGCAGAACTCACTACAGATGTTCATGAAGAGCTTGCTAAATTGAGTCACTTGTAAGATCTTTCATTCGCGGTCTCCGGACCTGGGGTAGGTTTCACCTACGAGGAGCAAATGGCTTATTCACACACTGGAACTATGAGAGATTCATGAACGCAGGCTGGCCTGAAAATGCTAGCACATGTTCACATGTACACAGACTTTTAGACTTCTCAAAGCGAAGCCTGATTACTTTTGTGTACTGGCCCAATAGCCACTTCCTCAAACTGCTGTACAATTTAAATTTATTCATTTGATTCAATAATTGTTTTAAGAGCCTCACTCCGCCATTACGCAGCAAACTGTCAGAGTCTCAGCAACATACTGTTACTTGTTTGTGGCATTGGAAGCCGTTTTTGCCAAAGATAACTGAAGAATATTGTTCAGAGCATCGGAACATACATAACCAAAACATGCTGATATAGGACTTGCAAATGTATTATAATTCTTTCATTTCAAATTCCCAATGGAAAATATGGGGCATGAATATATTGCAATTTATAGACTCCACTACGGTCATTACTGAGCCTTATAATTTCCTCAGCAAGAAAGTTTGAGAAGCACTGACACAGAGTGATCACAAATATCCAGTGGCTTACTATGCAGTAATGGTATTTTGTGCTTATCTGACACTTCTGCTTCCTGTCATTTCAGCTTCCTCTCCATATATTCCTATCTCCTTCCTGATTCTCTGTTTTTGGTTTGCTTTGGCCTAGAAAACTGGATAATAAAAAGCTTATTAAGGCATATGTGTTTTATACGAATTAAGAAGATGCTGCATGAATGCCTTACCAGACTAGAATCTGAGGCCTTTTCAACTCATTGAAAATCATTCTTATTTAATTTTTTAAAAATGAACTCTGCTCTTATTTGTGCTAAAATTGCTTAAAGTCTGGTCACTAGAAGAATGGGTCCAAGGCAAAGTGTCAAGAACAAAGCTTGGACCACATTATGAATGAATATGTATATATATATATATGTATATATATATATAATATATATAATATGAATATTATATAATATATATATTCATATATATTATATATATAATATGAATATATATATTTATATTATATATATAATATGATATATATATATATATATATATATATATATATATAATATGCCCATAATGAAGGCGAAAATAGCTTTATAGGTGAAAGGTACTATTTTCAGAGTCAAAGATCATCATCATGGTGTATCAACTTTTGTAGATTGTAATTTCCTTTTTTTTTTTTTTTTAAGTTTATTTATTTATTTTGAGAGAGAGAGAGAGAGAGAGAGAGAGAAGAGGGGCAGAAAGAGGGAGAGAGAGAAAATCCCTAGCAGGCTCCACCATGACCGTGTACTCCCCCCACCCCACCCCTGGATGCAGGGCTCGAACTCTTGAACCTTCAGGTCATGGACCGAGCCGAAAACCAACAGTCACATGGTCAACCAACTGGGCCACCCAGGAGTCCTGACTGCAATTTCCTTTTTGATTAGGACGACCAATTCTTACAATTTTTTTAAAGCTCACGGAGACAATCATGGGGTTCAAAATACACTTCAAAATGATGTAGGTTTCCAGAATTTTATCTGGCATGGTATGGAATTCTTATTTGAATTTCCATGCATGAAACAAAAATGTGTAAGTGATAAGGATCAGCAAGAAAAGCAATGACTGATGCTGGCATTGTGAGATTTTAAAAAATAATATTCTACTACATCTTTATAAAATGCTGGCTACTGGAGAAAACCCATAAATGATGAGCCTGACTACCTGCATTAACATATGCCAACAGTTTTGGCTTTTGTAATAAAAGGAAATTGGTGAAAATAATTTGCATTACATAATTGATAACTATTTTTCTCATGTTTCAGTTAATAATTTCCTTTTTTGAGGTAAAATTCTTATTGGGCATATAGCAATTATGAATTTTTCCAGGCAAAGCTCCTGCAAAAGCTAAGAAGTTGTTTATAAAATGTAGCAAATTCTTGTGGTCAGGATGAAATGCCCAAGTTCGGCTTCTAACGGTGGAGGATTTGCAGTGGAGCTACTGACATCCTTGGAGTGTAGGGTCCTCTGGTTGGAGGTAAAAACCTAGAAGACACGGCTCCTGGTCATGATTGTTACGGTTTTCCACCAGCAGAAAACATGATCAATTTTGAGAAAAATGGGTAGTTGAAGCAACCATTTAACATTAGTGTTCTTTCAAAAGCTGTCCCTTTTATCTTCCTTTGAGTTCATTAATTATAGATCCACCACATGATTTATAGATACCAATAGAGATGGAGTTGGAAGTGACTCATGCTGGGAACTTCTAGCGGCCTCCTGTTGAGTAGCTTGGATGCTGTTAAATGTTCCATATTATGAAGAAACGTGAAGATTGAGGAACAAGCACTGTGTTCCCGGAAATTCTACAACTGTGTATATTCTATCTAAAAATTAATATTTTAGTCCTTTTAAAATAGGGGGATTGCTTGTATTAGCAAAAAAAAAAATTTTTTTCTTATACCTCATACCAAACAGTGTAGATCATGAAATTCTGCATTTCTCAGAGGGAGCATTCCAAATTTCCTAAGCACGCCAGAATCAAATTACTTAAATTATGTCTATTTCATATTCTGAGTGCATGCATTTGCAATTAGCTATGTCAGGCATTTTTCTTTCATTTAATTTCATCATCACCAAGTAGTATTTATTAAGCACAAACCTGGCTAATTAATTTTCTAGAGAATAACAGGTATTCTTATATTCATTCTCCCTATTTAAGAGACCTTAAATAATCTGATATGTGACATTTTTTCCCTTAGCAAAAACTGCCTTTAAATTTCAATTTTTACCTTATTATTTCAAGGTTTCATAGGACATATTCTACTCCCAAAGTCTATATATTCAAATAAAAAAATGTCATTCAGAATTAATACAATAGATTCCATGAGAATTTCTTACTACAGCATACTAATATTCTATCTTGATTGTTTTAAAATATCACTATCCTAGTCATCTATTTTTCCTAAAAGCAATTCATTTTTAAGGTAGAAAAATAAGAGAAATAAGCAATTTAAATTACTATAATCAATAGTTGCAAAAAAAAGCATTTTCTCCTTAAAAATTCAGTTAACATAGTTCATGAAAAGCAAAGCAAAAGAAAGCCACTGATCTCAGAATGTTTAGCAAATGAGGATGAGAATACTGAATGTCTTCAAACTGATTATCAAGACTTTATGTGTGCTTTACTGGAGGAAAGGAAAAGCTAGTTTTTTTTATGTGGATTTGGAGAAAGGAGAGTATTTTTCTCAAGGTACCTTTTTTTCTAACTGCAACAAAGACATTACTCCTTTCTTTTCACTTACCAGTAACTATACCATCACATTCACTATAAATTCCAATCACAAGACTAAAATTTTAGAAAAGCACCATCATGAACATCATAATTCCGCTCAGTTCATGGTTCATAAGAAGTTAACTCATAAACTTATACGAAGTATATTTTGGTTCTGGAAGCAATTACACTGTACTTCAGGGACAAATGCCCAGTAAGAAGGACAGACACTACAAGGAAACTACAAATAGGCAATGTCTGTTATTGTTGAAGTATATTAGCATTAATACTCAGTCGTATGTGGCTATGAAGGTCAACGGTCACTTTGTATGGTGAAAGGCACAGCTAAAAGTGATGCTTCAGAAGGGTCCACAAAGGACTCCCTGGCCTGAAGCAAATGCTGTGTCCTGACACAAGTGGAGAAGAAGAGTTTCTAGGATTTACTTCTTGATATGCAGACTGGAATTTAAATATTAATGAGATTAAGCATTTGAGTAACTCTGAATAGAGTTAAAATATTGTTCAGTGTGCCCTTAGAGTGACAAATTCACTTCCAAGAGAGAATCCTAAAGTAGCCGGATACTCTTATTTTCCAACAGAAATTTACATCTCCAAAGACATTTACTTCCTCAAATAAAAGAAGAGATGATAGAAATCAGTAGCCTGAGAGGTAAGTTAAAAAAGGAAAAAAAAGAAAGAAAAAAGAGGGAGGCCCTCAATTACAGTCACTGTCGTTCTGTGGTTTTGCATCTGGCAAGAAGTAGCCTATCTTTGTTTACACCAACGGAAACCCCCAGGAGAATACAGCATACAGAATCCACAGGAAGAATTTGGTCATACTTTTCAAAGTAGTTTAGTTTTCAAAAATCCACCTTCCCTAAAGGGAAAAACACCTTGAGAACCAATTAGTGGTATGAAGGGCCAGGAGAAAAAGATTGTGCTCTGGCAGAAAGATTATTTTGTTGATTTCAGGTAAAAACCTAGGGCCAGATGCTAAAGTGGATGTTCCCCATGCTTATCTCCCCCTTTGCCCCAGGGACACTGCAGTCTGTTACATTTGTATCTTCTGAACAGGGACAGGAACAAAGTCTCAAAACAATTTTTGTGAGACATAATCCTGAATCACAGAACAGGTGGCAATTTTCTGAGGAATAACATTGGATTATTGGAAGAGCAGAAGAAGATAGAAAAATACTTTCTCCCTCTTTTTCTGGTTAAGCAGATGTCTTGTGAGCAAAGCTTAGTCCTCTACCCTTTACACTGCAAAAAGTAAACAAGACAAATGGATACTAAACATTCACAATAAGGCTAAATTCATGATTGATGCCTCTTACTGTTTAAAATCAGCTATAAATATGCTGTCCAGTGGTTTTTAGTGGTGTGATTGTCTGACTCAGCAGACCAGTGTCAGGAAAGAAATTTACATAAATGGAAAGTGAAATCTTTCTGCAAGAAACAGGACTGTTAGAAACTGCTTAGGTAAGGAGATGCTCACTTACGCAAACATGGATATACATATTAAACCTGCTCTCCAGTATCTGCTTGAGCTTAAGTTATTGCCCATAAAAGAGCTAAGATGTTTGCTTTTAATTTCCAAAAATTCATTTCAGTTCCAATTTTACTTGGAATAGATTCTGCAAATAGAACTGTCATTAGGTATAAGAAGAAGAATATCAATCTCGTATCCACAAACATGACCAAGACTTATTCTTTAAACACAGCACATGTTTAGATGGCTTGGCTAAGGATGACAAGCATGACACCAGACAACCCCACGGCAATGGCCCTTGATCTCTAGGAATATGGATGGAAGAGCTGAAGGAGGCTTCACTGCACTGTAACGTAGCACAGGATCTGAAGTCAGACTGCCTGAGTTCCAATCTTAGTTTAAGCAATTCCTGGGTATGTGGCCATGGGAGAGTCACTAACCACTGCAGTTTCCCTATGACGGAATGGCATGCTAATAACTCGGGGTAAATATGAAGAATATATGTATCCAGCATATATTAAGCACTAAGCACAATGAATGGGAACTGCTGCTGTTGTTATTATTACCGTTATTTTCCTTTTGCTCCTGGATCTGCGTATCTGAGCCAGATTGGAGAGTGTGATAGACTGAACGACTGACCCCAATTTTTCACCTTTCTCTGTACTCACGTCTTTGCCACAGCCTCACCATGGGTGGACTGTGTTTCTCTACCCCTTGACCTTGGATTCACCTCTATTACTGCTTTGGTCAGAGGCACATGTGTGCACATCGTGTGTATGTGTGTGAGTGGAGTAACTGCCGGATCAGTGCCCAGAATTTCAAAGGCTTCACTCTTTGCTGCTGGCCCTCTGATGCCTCAGAGCATTGGAAGAATATGCTCCCCCTAGCCTGCTGGCCCAAGAACTGAAATACGAGGAGCCCACTCAGACCTGTGACAGAGATGTACCAGTCTGAATCTGAATCAAAGCCCCTCCAGCTGTCCTGCAGAGCTACGAGGGGCACAAAGTGATGTATGTTGTTGATGTATGTTACTTACTGATGTATGTTACTGAAATTCTGTCATTATTTATTATGCAAAAAAAAACCCTTACTGATCCAAAGAGTACATTAAAAAGTTGTGTACCCACAGTGAATTTATTTCCCAAGGAAAACAGCATTAGCTCGGTGTCTAGGTCTGAAACAAAAGTGGGACGAGAAGTAAGAAAAGACAAATGCTTCACCAAAGCCAGGATTCTAGGACTAGAGATGCTCCTGGAAACTTTGCATAGACCTTCTTGGCTTTTATTTAGGGAAGATCATGTTACTAACATCAAGATAATTTTTAAATGGCTAACATTTGTTGAAAGTTTATCATGGGCACTGTGCTAGGCAGTATGCATACAATAACTCTCTTGGTCCTTCTAAGAGCACCAGGAGGTAGGGTCTATTAGTTTTACTCCTTTTACAAATGAGGACACTGAGGCATACTGAGACAAGTAGCTTGCCCACATTGACAGAGGGTGAGAGTAGTCCAGGCAGGATTCAAACTCAAGAAGCCTCATGGCATGGTATGAGACGATGGTGGTGGGGAGGACAGCTGGTGATAAGCACAGACATGTTTCCCCCACTCAATAACCACTGCACCCCTGCAATCACAGTGTGTGTTAATCTAATCCTTAGAATTGCTGAATTAGGTATTGCCCATAGTCCCACTCCAGAGATGAAGAAAGGGGAGCCCTGCAGGTCACGTTCCTTGCCCACATTCCCACATGGCTAGCAGTGATGTGCGAACTGGAGGACATGATGATGAAGCTGTGTTTGAACCCAGGCAATGTAGTTAACTATTACACTATGTTTTGGTTTTTTTTTTAATTTTTTAACGTTTATTTATTTTTGAGACAGAGAGAGACAGAGCATGAACGGGGGAGGGGCGGAGAGAGAGGGAGACACAAATCAGAAGCAGGCTCCAGGCTCTGAGCCATCAGCCCAGAGCCCGACGCGGGGCTCGAACTCACGGACCGCGAGATCATGACCTGGGCAGAAGTCGGACGTCTAACCGACTGAGCCACCCAGGCGCCCCACTATTATACTATGTTAATAGCAATGATCACACTGCTCCCCCAATGGGGAAAGGAAGGATCATGTTCTTTCCTTTCCTTTTTTTGTTTTGCAAATCTGGAAGCTTTTCCAAGTTCAAAAGCCAACATGCATTCCTGGCACCCTGGCTATCTTCAAGTGTATATAATGTGATCAATGCCCTTTAATTTATACTACAATCATGCTGAGGTTCCACTGAGCTTTCCTTCTTGCAAGAACAATTTCCTTATTTGCTGCCTTCCTGTTGACTTGTTTTTAGTGTTGTTTTTATGATTGTGTATTTTAGGTCACCTAACTCTGTCAGGTAACACATTCAGAGGAATCCTAATGGTAATAAAAGAAATGGGAGAAAGAATATTAATCATGATGGCTTTAGAGAACGATGTCCAGGATATAAAACTAACCCCAGAGAGAATATGAACAGACAGTTGTTGCCCAGATCTATTCACACATACACTTGCTGCACCTGCAGGAGAGCCTCATGGTCTCATGTCTTCAGACACCCTCTCTATCCAGTTCCCAAACAAATAGCCACATCTCAAGTGCCTTTACACAGACGTGCAAACATCATTCCTACTGACCTTAAAAGCAGCACCTCCGTGGATGATGGATTTGATAAAAATCCCCAAGTCTGTTCCAGTTTCTCGAGATTTGTTCCCTTTCAAGCTCACGCCAAGACCAGCAGAACCTGAATCATTCAGGGGGATCTCGAAGGTGAGTTGCTCAGTTGTTTCCAGGGAGAGTGGGTAGCAGTCAGGCTCTCCTTTCTGTTGAAGTGCACATGGAAAGAGTGAAGGGGAGAAAGCAGATTAGTGTTTACACACAAATGGCCAAGCACTGACGCAACAAGATGACTGGACCTCTAGCAGGCTGGTCTCTTCTCTCTATAACGGGCCACCACCACCACGTCCTTGGGATTGAGAAACGGTTCTTGGGAGTCAAATTTGCTGATCCTAAGAGGATCCTTTGGCGAGGTAGAGTCATGCCACTTGAAACGCCCCATAAGTGTTTGGAAATTCAGCAGGATATATTCATTAAAGAGGCTGGATGTTACGTACGGGAACTTCGGTACCAGAAAACACCTCAGAGATCATGTGATCCCAATAACTTCATTTTGCAGATGAAGAAACAGATCTTGGTGTAGAAATATGCTCACATTTGAGGACAATATTTGGCTTGTATAATTTAAAACACATCTTTCACATGGAAGCAGTGTTATTGATCAAGATTGTCAACCGAATACAGAGCACTGAAAAAATATTATCTTAAAGTTAGGGAAATGTGATTTATAATGAGTATCACTAAATTACATTTCACTTTGTCCAACTCATGCCTCAGGCTTGCTTCTTCGGGTAGTATAACTCAGTGGCAATCAGTTTTTGAACTCAAACAAAAACAATAATGCACAACAAATATTTGTGTGCTCTTTGCCAAATGACACTTGGCCATGAGCACAACTATTCACAAAAAACAACAACAAAAAAATACAGATACGTGGCTGTAACAGCCACACTTGGGGTTCAAGTATCCGGGGAGAAGCATAAGGTTAATCATATTTGGCCCCTGATGTTTTCAAATATACAGGAGTGAGAACAGAAAAGTGTTGTCCACAGGATAACCTCTGCAGGTGCCCCTCCTGCGTCCCTCTCCAGCCGGCAGAAATGTGAGATTGGGCCACAGTGTGTAACTGGAAAATTTGAAAATAAGATAGCCCTGGAAACCTTTCAACTCATTCTAGGTCGGTAGTTCTTCCTGTCTGTAATTATGTCTAGGAACTCTCATCCTAGGGTCACTTTGAGGGACCCTTATGTAAAACGGCATATTGTAAAAATTGCTGTGGATGTCTGAATGTCAGTCACCAAATAACAACTATAAAATCAGAAGTAGCAAAGAACCCATAATTAAAACAGGATTAAGAGGCTGATCACAGCCAGATCCACTGACCCAGTATTTTCAACTCCTACCAAAATGGAGAAAACCCATGTCGAACTTAAAAGAAATTTAAGTTTCTTCATTTAATTTAATTTCATTGTAAATGAAGTTAGCTACAAAAATTTTGACAATAGATGATTTCAAAGAAATGAAACCTTATTGCTTAATTTAATAAACCTATTATAAGTTATTTCTTTTAACTCATACTATTATCTGAGAAACAAATCCCATTATTTGATTCAAACTAGCCGTCTTTCTTTTCCCCCCATGGGAATGTCATAGCTAAATACTGAACATAAATTATTAGCCTTCATCTGTGTTTTCCAGAATTTCCTATTTAGAATCCATAACATTTGATAATCATTTATGTTTCCAGGTCTCTCTGGGGTTTGGTTAATTTCAGTCTGATAAAGTTCCACTGAATTAAAGTATAAATTAAAGAAAAGATGTTCTTCCTAGAAGTTTGTGAACACCATTTTAGGGAAAGACTAAAAGCTTCTCTGACTTTTTTTCTTTTATATGTTCATTTATGGCTTTTGAGAAAGACAGCATGAGCAGGGGAGGGGCAGAGAGAGAAAGGGAGAGAGAAAATCTCAAGTAGGTTCCACAGTCAGCACAGAGCCTAAGGTGGGACTCGATCCCACGACCCTGGGATCATGACCTGAGCTGAAATCAAGAGTCAAACACCCAACTGACTGAGCCACCCAGGTGCCCCAAAGCTGTAACTGGCTGTGATCAATTAATTGTAAACACCATTACACTCACACCAGCCATGGCTTTTTATCTCCTAGAGACAAAGTGACACAAGGGCAGATTTTGGCTTGAGTCATACCTTCAAACCATTTTATTCTGTAATCAAATCCAATTTCTTTGGCAACTGTGTTTAATTAAGATTGACATTCATACTTGTACTAACATCTTTCATTTATTACAGACACGGTAAAAACAAAATAGAAACCAAGTTATATTATTTATGGCTATGTTTTAATTTTTGTATGTGTGTGTTATTTTTTTTTAAGTTTTTATTTTAATTCCAGTTGGTTAATATACAGTGTTATATTAGCTCCAGGGGTACAGTACTGTGATTCAACAATTCCATATATTAAATGTATTTAATATAATGTTTATTATATTAAATGTGTATATTATATATAATGTGCTCATCACAACAAGTATCCTCTTAATCACCATCATTTAATTAACCGATCCCCACACCCACTTCCTCTCTGGTAACCATCAGTTTTCTCTCTATAGTTAAGAGTCTGTTTCTTGGTTTGTTCTTCTCTCTCTTTCTTTTTCCCTTTTCTCATTTGTTCTTTTCTTAAAGTCCACACATGAGTGAAATCATACGGCCTTTGTCTTTCTCTGATTTATTTCACTTAGCACAATACACTCTACCTTCATCCATATCATTGCAAATGGCAAGATTTCACTCTTTTTGATGGTTGAGTATTATTCCATTATATATATACATACACCACATCTCCTTTATCCATTCATCAGTAGATGGACATTTGGGCTATTTCCATAGTTTGTCTATTATCGATAATGCTGCTATAAACGTGAGGGTGCATGTATCCCTTTGAATTAGTATTTTTGTATACTTTGGATAAACACCTAGTAGTGCATTGCTGGATTATAGGGTAGGTCTGTTTTTAACTTTTTTTGGAACCTCCATACTGTTTTGCAGAATGGCTGCACCAATTTGCATTCCCACCAACACAGCAAGAAGATTTGCCTTTTAAGTCCCTGACACCCGACAGTCAGAAATACAACAACAACAAAAAATCTGGTAGCTAACAATGGTTCCAAGTGCTTTACACATATTAGTATACTTACTCTTCATAATAACCCTATGAGGATTATTATCATACCCATTTTATAGATTAGAAGACCGAAATGTACAGGGGATAAGTACTTACAGTCCATCAGACTTGACAGTGTTGGAAGCTATGTGAGGCCCAGTCAGCATGGTTCCTGTGTAGACTCTTAACTGCTATGTCTCAACCTCTGTGAACCACTATGACTTGGCCTAGCCACAAGAAATTCCAAGACAGATTCTCACAATGACAGTAAGACATCATGCAAATTTACATCCTCTACTCAAGTATAGTTATATTTTATACCTTTTTACACTTTATCAGGCTCAAGCCATAATTAGTGGGCTCTCATAATAGCAAATTATTATTGCTATTCACCCAATAGTGAAGGAAGCCATTACAGTAGTTAGCATAGCCATTTCCTCTATTAGAAATAATTGTCCCTTTACCTAATGTACAAAAAAAATCAATATGCTGAATGCCTTCCTCCAATAATCTTGGTTCAACTAGGAACTCTAAAAGTTAAGCTAAAATCTTGCCAGACAACATTTTTTAGAAGGATGAAACGAGGTATAAAGGCCTTACAAATGTCCCAAATGCAGGACCTTAGTCACTGGAGAAGCCCAAAAGGTCCTCTCTTGCTTTCTATGTTTCATGCTGTATTGGGAGTATTCCTTGCTTTTTCTACTTACAATTATCCAGAGGGGGGCAAAAATCCAGATGCAAGCCTGGCATAATAAAGGAAATCTTGTGAATTTCATTCATTTTTTTTTCCTTTTCATTATTTCTTATTCTTTGCTACTAGAGGCCATGTCTCTAGATACAAAGTCCGTGAGCTGCTAGATCCAGGCCCATGATGGATGCCTACATGCCCCTAGTGTGTATGTCTAGACCTCATGCTCTAGCATGTTCCCAGGATCAGTCTTTCAGGGTCCACAACTAAAGCTTTCTGGGTCTGATATTTGGGTCTGACAATGCTGTCTTGTGGACTGTCCTATGCATTAAAGGATAGTCGGCAGAATCCTTGGCTACTACCCACGAGATGCCAGTAGTACCGCCTTCCCCAGTTACGACAACCCAGAATGCCTTCAGACATTGCCAAAAGTCTCCTGGGCTCAAAATCGCCTCCAGTTGAAAACCACTGCCCTGAATTAACAATTGCCAAGAATAGTGAAGTTTAAGGCAAGCAGGGTTCAGAAAGTATTTGGAACTGCAATGTTGCCTGCGGGTATGTTCTCAACTACCAGAAAGGAGTGGCAGTGAAAATCCCTACAACTGACTAAGTCTTAGGCTCACAGGTTCGTGACTGACCACTTAGTTGGTAATAGAATTCTGCACTTAGTTATGTCTCTGGTTAGAAGGCAGCTAATTTTTCGGAGGCAGAAATATGATCTTTGGGGGATTAACAGAGTAGGAGAAGTGATAAATACTGAATTTATTGGTACATATACAAAACGCTGACTTTTATTAATATAACCCAGAAGACAAATTTAGCTTATCAGGTGGTGTTTGTTAGGTTAGTTATGCTTATATATATGCTGTTTTGTACTTTTTCATTTATTGAAAATCATAGACTTATATAAAATAGTATGAACATAAAGACTTCTCATGTGAGAATATAACGTGAAGCATAATAGCTTATGTGTACAGTATATTTCAATTCTATAACATATACACTGTATACATACTCAGACACCTACCCATCTATCTGTTACCTACCTGCCCCACAACCCCACCCATCTATCTGCATATGTGCAGATGTCTGCACAGAAAACAACAACAACAACAACAACAACCCAGTTATCTACTGCACTGCAATATGGACTACTGTTTCCTTCTTTATAATTTTCTGTTTTCTAAATATTTATCCATAATTATAAAAAGATAAATGCTTTTAAAAGGAATTCATGAAGGCACAAGAACCATTTGCTGTATTACTGCATTGGCAACTAGAAAGATGTAAACACATCTCTATAATGACACACACACTCTTTTACACATACACACACATTTTCTAACACTACATATGCTACATATAATATGTATTACCCTGTAAAACTATATAATATATGGTGTGTATATGTATTCTATATATGTACATGTATGCACGTGTGTAGTATATTTATAACCTCTCTTAGAATAACCAATGACTTTCATTTACTAAATCTGATGGTCAACTATCACCTTTTATCTCTCTAGATCTGCAGGAGCATTAGACCAAATTGATGAAGTCCTACGTTTTGAGATACTTTCTTTTCTTGGTCCTAGGACATCACTCTCTTACAGTTCACCTGCCACTTCCTGGTATACTCTTGCCATTCCCTTTGCCGATTCTTTCCCATCTCACCAATCTATAAATACTAGTGTCCTAGGAATCAATCATCTGACCTTTTCTTTCCCATCCTCACTTTTTTTTTACTTATTTTTGAGAGAGAGGGGAGACAGAGCACAAGTGGGGGAGGGGCAGAGAGAGAGGCAGACACAGAATCTGAAGCAGGCTCCAGGCTCTGAGCTGTTAGCACAGATCCGGATGTGGGGCTCAAACCGCGAGATCATGACCTGAGCCGAAGTCAGATACTTAACCGACTGAGCCACCCAGGTGCCCGTCCCATCCTCACTTTTGAAGTTACCCCCACCTAATTTCATTTTTTTAAAATATCATTTACACGTTCAGGGGTCACAAATTCCTACCTCCACCTCTCTCCCCTAAACTAGATTCACATAACCAATTCTCTAGTAAGTAACTCTATTAGGATTTCTACCTTGAAACTATCATGTCCAAATAGATCATCCCTTAAACCTGTTCCTCCTGAACAAGTAAATGGCAATTGTAGTCTTCCAGATATTCAAGCAAGAGACCTCAATGTCATCGCTGACTTCCTTCTTATCTCACACTCTGCATCCAACCCATCAGCAACTCCTGTCAGCTCTGCTTTAAACACACCCAGAATCTATCACTCTTAGCATCTGGGTCAGCACTGCTTCTCACGTGACACTCTCTTGTACTAGTGCCTCCTTTCTGCCTCCTTGCTTCCACTATTCTCCTCTTCAGGCCATTTCTCAACACAGCAGCTAGAGTGGTCCCATGAAAATATATACTCAAATACTTCTAGTGACTTCCCACCTCATTCAGAGAAAATGCCAATGTCCTACAAACCCTACATAAGTGTCCCGACTCTTCTCTCTGCTCATCTCTCCTACTACTTGCCCTATGTCTTCTGCATTGCCCTGCTTCTCTTCTTTACTACAACCTTCATGCTTCTGCCCCAAGACCTTTGCCTCACCTCTTCTCTCTGCTTTAAATACCCCTTCCTTAGACTCCTGCAGACCTCCTTCTCTCACTTCCTTCAATTCTCTGTTCAAATGTCAATTTATCAGTGAAGGCTTCCCTGACCATTCAGTTTCAAATTGCTTTAATTCTCTCTCAATATCACCCGACCCATGTCCACTAGCCTGCTTTTTCTCCACAGTATTTATTGCATAGTGTATACTTGCTTGCTTATTTGTTTTTAATAGGGTCTCTTGAAAGCAGGGACTTTTATATTATTCTGATTCTTTTTCCACCAGTGTACTGCCAGTGCTTAAAACAGTGCCAGACTCGGGGCACCTGGGTGGCTCAGTCGGTTGAGCATCATGACTTCGGCTCGGGTCATGTTCTCATGGTTTGTGAGTTCAAGCTCCGTGTCAGGCTCTGTGCTGACAACTCAGAGCCTGGAGCCTATTTCGGATTCTGTTTCCCTCTCTCTCTACCCCTCCCCCACTTACACTTGGTCTCTCTCTCTCTCTCTCTCTCTCAAAAATAAACATAAAAACAAAACAAAACAAAATACTCAAAAACTGGCACTGGATAACTATTTGCTGAATTGATTAATATATAGACAAAGGTAGATATAGATGTGTGTGTCCAACAGTATGTGCCTGTGTGTATGTATGTATCTGTAAATATGTATTTGTGGGATTATATATATATATATATATATGCAAATATATAAATTGCTGGCATCACATTTGATTCCTACCATTGCAGACTTCATTAATTTAAATGTTTATACAAGTTAGTTTTTACATGAAAGATAATTTACAATAAAAATAATGCTTTATATAAAACACAAAGTATCACAGTTTTAAGAAACCTTAAAAGTCACCTAATCCAATTTCCCTTTTCCCTTTATACCATACTTCCTGTTCTAGGAGAGATGATAACCTAGCTCAGCTTCAGCATCAAATTCTCAGTGAAGGCACCAAGATGTGTCATTGCTACCAATTTGTGATCAACATCGGATCATTCATAATTTTAAATTGTAGCATGTGACTATTTTAAGCGAATACTGCAAAAAGTGATATTCATGGTATATTTCATCAAGTTTGGGAACCAGTGTGATCCAGTACCCAAAACTACATCATCCATCTTTCTATTTGCCTTTCCATCCAAGCACATACATTTACGCACACACACACGTAAAAGCAAAAGTTTCATGAGACGATACTTAAGCAGAGTACAATGCGTTTTAATATTTTCTATGCTATCTTATTTTTAATTTGGTCACAATCGTCTACATTAGTTTCATCATCCAATACTAGAACATGTTTTCAATTTTGAAAACACTGAAATTGTATGTGTACACATACACACACATATTTTTATTAAATAAAAAAATAAATTGAAAACCAAATGGTGAGTAATGCTAACTGTCATTGTTAATGTTAACTGTCTTATCTTTCCCAATTTTTATAAGCCATTTTAATGTTTTATCCTAAATACCCCTAATCTTAACTAATCCTTTGATCTCTTTTACACAAACTTTTTCAAGTTCTGATAGCTGTTGTTCTGTTATCATCCTAATTATATATATCTCCCTTTCTCCCTCCCACCCAGGTATGCCTTTTCCTATTTTTCCATTCCTTCACTTTGTTCTCTGTAATACTATCTCTACTCCCAAGCACAATGAATAATAACCTGTAAGAGCTGGAATACAAAAATGAGATTGGTCCATTCTGGCCTGAGTGGCAAGAGTCACTCTGCAAACCACAGTGATCCAACCAAATTTTTATCAAGTACCTACTATGTACTACCAACACTGTTAATATGAAACGGCTGGAATATAATTGGCAAAAAGTTTACTGAATAATATGGGAGGACCTCTCTGTTTTGTTCGCAGTATTATCTGGAGAGGAAATGTATGATTTAAGAACAGGAAAGGGGGCGCCTGGGTGGCTCAGTGGGTTAAGTGTCCGACTTTGGCTCTCAGGTTGTGATCTTGTGGTGTGTGGGTTCGGTTCCCGCGTGGGGCTCTGTGCTGACAGCTCGGAGCCTGGAGCCTGGAGCCTGCTTTGGATTTTGTGTCTCCCTCTCTCTGCCCCTGCCCTGCTCAGTCTTTCAAAAATGAATAAACATTTAAAAAATTTAAAAAAATCGGAAAGAAGCAGAAGAATCTATATAGTTGGACACTGGGAGATATACTAACCATGTTAATCAAACAAATATCAAAAGTAATTACTTGGTGTGAGAAGAGGGAAGCGAGGCAGGAAGACGGATGAGTTGCAAGGCATCTGTGTTATTAGCTTAAGAGTATCCCAAATAGGGCCATCTCTGGAATCACAAATGTTCTTGTACTGCAAAGCAGCACTTGATCCATGTGTGCAAGTGGTAATAAAACAGCCTTCCAAAGCCCCAGGGGAATCCACCAGACTGCAGGGCCAGTGTTCAATTTCTCAGAAGCCCAGGTCAGACCTGAAAGCATCCATGCTGAACCTTGTATGGCCCTCATTTCATTAAATGCCGTGCTCTCGACTCAGCACAAGCAAGCTCTGGATGTCTTTTCTCGCCTCCCAAATGTGTAATTAGTTTGTGTTGTGAGCAGCTTACTTTATGCAAGAGTTAGGATTCACATGCAATCATTTTGTCAAGTACCAAAACTCAAACAAAAGGCCTTTAAAGGAAGAAAATGAATAATTTTTTCTTATATAAAGCAAAAGCCATACCTAACAACTCTGCGAGGATGTTTTATAGTAAGCTTAAGCACTGTTAACTTTTGCCTAAGTAAATTCTAAGGCATTTAAGGTGATAAAACTTTTCCTATAGCGAAATAAATTTTCACAACAGTGAAAGGATAAGATACCTGCAAAACACGTAATTTTCTGAATTTTTAAAATTTTCTGAAAAAGTATGGATAGCTATTACAAGCATGACAGGTTTTTGGCCAACTGGATTATATAAAATTCAGAATGTATCACCCTAGAGTAGGGATGAGAGACTCCTACCAATAGCTGAGAGGCATTCTATTTTAGATTGTACTTTTCAGAGAGTAAAGATGGCAAGAGATGGGCAGGCACATGCAAAGGTAAATGGTGATCCAAGGATGATCATTTCAATCAATGGTAAAGGACTTTCCCTCCAACTGTTGCTAATGTATACATGAAATCAGCAGAACTCTTGGTTATTTACAAGTAGACATTAAATAATCTTCGGAATTATACTCTACTATACTAAGTTTTTGACAAGTAACCCAACCAATGGAGGAAACTTTTTTTTTAATTAAAAAATGTTTTAATTCATTTTATTCATTTTGAAGGGGGAGTAGAGAGAGAATCCTAAGCAGGTTTTGCACTGTCAGCGCAGAGCCCAAGACGGGGCTCAAACCCATGAACCGTGAGATCATGACCTGAGCCGAAATCAAGAGGCTGGTGCCCAACTGACTGAGCCACCCAGGCACCCCAATGGAGGAAACTTTTTAAATGCAGGCTCATTACAGGTAGCTCAATAATTTATATTTTAACTATATGCCCTTATGTGGTTTCCTTAAGTAAATATTCATCCATTTTTAAATACTTTTTAACCAAAGACCTGAATAAAGAAAATCCTATAAAATATTTGTAATTGAGACACTTTTTTCCTGTTTTTTGATATCCATTTCCTGGAAAGGATGAAGAAGGAAACTACTGAACACAAAAGCTCATTTCTGGGGCGCCTGGGTGGCGCAGTCGGTTAAGCGTCCGACTTCAGCCAGGTCACGATCTCGCGGTCTGTGAGTTCGAGCCCCGCGTCAGGCTCTGGGCTGATGGCTCAGAGCCTGGAGCCTGTTTCCGATTCTGTGTCTCCCTCTCTCTGCCCCTCCCCCGTTCATGCTCTGTCTCTCTCTCTGTCCCAAAAATAAATAAAAAACGTTGAAAAAAAAAAAACAACTCATTTCTGACTGCACTTATAAAACAACAACAATAACAACAAAAAACAATTTTCTTTAAGTAAAGGATTAATCTAATACCAGGAAACAAAAGTCAAAAAAATGGCCATTCTTTATTGTCTGCTCACCATAAAGGTGCATTGATGTAATACAAAGTCAGAGATTAAAACTAACGAAAGTAAAGCAAGTCAAAGTTAAGATTCCTGGGGCGCCTGGGTGGCTCAGTCGGTTAAGCATCCGACTTCAGCTCAGGTCACGATCTCACGGTCTGTGAGTTCGAGCCCCGCGTCAGGCTCTGGGCTGATGGCTCGGAGCCAGGAGCCTGCTTCCGATTCTGTGTCTCCCTCTCTCTCTGCCCCTCCCCCGTTCACGCTCTGTCTCTTTCTGTCCCAAATATAAATAAACGTTAAAAAAAAAAAAAAGTTAAGATTCCTAAAGCAATCCTTTGTTCCCTCCTACTTACAGTATTACTTGAAAGATCAGCATATTCAACAGTTTAGTAACACTGGCAATTCTTTTTCACTTTTCTGATAAAGACGAAGAAATGAATACATTTTGCATCATGAAGAGTAGTGTAAATGAATATTTTACAATTCAGACAGCATGGAGTTTTTATAAAACTAGAACCTGCTTTGTTAATATGGAGAAGCAATAGGTCTTTCTTGTTTTGTGTTTATTCTTCCCTGTTAGAAGTGAACCTGATTAAAATGTCTTAAACCTTTTACAGGCAGTAATTCACTGGTTAAAACACAAGAGTACATGCCTTTATATGAGTATAAGATTCAAGAACAAACAACGCGATTGTTAAAAAAATATATATATATTATATGAATATTTATATAATGAATATATATTTAATATATATACTAAATATATATTTACTAACTATATATTTATTTATTTTATATTTATTTATATTATTACATATTTATATTATTTATTAATATTTATTATACATATTTATATTTATTAAATATATATTTAGTATATAAATTATTTAAATACTTTACAAATTCAAAAATCTAAAAAGGAAGTATAGTGGGCCTAATTCTTAGAGGAGCAGACCCATTCGAAAAGCTGGATTCCTAAGCAAAATACTTCCCATATCTTTGCCATCACAAATACTCTGCGTGCTAAGCTACCTGCATTTAATGGCTTGAAAAGACAACACAGCTATCCAGACAAAAGCTAAACATAAATAAAAAAGACCACACTGGTTATGATGTCTGCTTCACTCACAGCCTGTCCATTGCTCAGGTGACGACTCACTGAATAGGTGGTGCCCTTTGGCTCCAAGACAGTCAGTCCATAGGCAGTGGGCTAATGCTTGTTGAGTGGGTCTTGCCAAAGGCCACGCCAATTAGGGAAGGTTTCAGAAACGACTAAACCAGTCAAACTGGCTCCTTCTAAGACTTGGATCAATGCAAGGTCTAATACACAGGGTCACAGTGATTGCAGGTGAGGAAAAAATACCCTGATAGTTTCTGTTACTAAAATTTCTAGGGAAAAGGTTTATTTTTAGGACTTCTCACTGCTTTTAAGAGGTTTATACATATTCCCTAATTCACTCCATCGTGGAACACATCTTTGCGTGAAGTATATATTAGAGGAAAAGTATTCCCTACCATACACTTAAAGACATGCTGCTTTAGAGAACACAGGGAAGGTCAAGCTTGAAAGGAATGGAGCAGAGAACAGAGAAGGCTCGAGAACGAGAAATCTTGTAGGTCATGAACAACGCCCTAGAAATACTTCCCAACCTCATGGATAAGCTTTCCAGTTCCATTACTTTTGTGTCACACTTCTGTGTACATGTCGTATGCCCCAATCAGCATCAACAACAACAAAGTATCATAGAAGGAAAGTATAGATTCATGCCAGGCTTCCAAAGATCTAGAACAAGGAGCATATTCTAGAGCCCTGATTCCCTAAAGGGGGAAAAATGACATTTAGTTTCCTTATGAGACATTAATTTATTTTTATTTTTGGTTTTTAGTTTTGGATTGGGAAATTTCTGAAGACAGTTTAAAGACAATGGATTACAGGTTGTTTTCGCTGGGATTTTAGGAAGTGTTATGGTCACAGAATAAGATCTCAAGCCAGTAGAATAAAATTATAAAAATGTCTAACACCCACCATTCTGAATATATGTGTCATTATTCAGGACATAATGACCCTTAGTAAAGATAATACAGCTTTCTTCCCAATCAAGAATTCTAAAGGCACAGATTATGGATGTGTTACCTACATTTTCTCTACAAGACCCAATAAATGTTCTTTCACTCGGAGGCCCAGAACTTTGAGGTGCAGAGAGTCCTGCTTATTAAAAGATGCTACCATGTAGTAGCAAAACTATCATAGCCTCAAGAAAGTGGTATTTTTGTGGGGTCTGGAGGAGGGGGTAATCTGTTTGTTGGTTAAGATTTAAAAACAAATGATGAAAATATAACCATTTTAACCCTATCATTTTCTACGATGTTTGAGTTGCACCTAATGAGACTCCAGCTAGAAACCAATCCCCTTTAGGACACTATTAATGATAAATAATCCTAAATTCCAAGTAGAGATTGAGAAATCTCAGTGGGTAGCAACCATTTTAAATTCATAGTACATGTTTACTATTGTAATGAGAATGTTCTTACCATATATAATATGCCCTTTATATATGTAGATGAAGACATGTAATTTGCATTTTATATTAATTGCTCTATTAAAATTAAGTTTCAGATAAAGGTGATTTTAAAACAAGAAGTCATTTATGTCGTGTAGAGTATGAAAATCCATCAAGATTAAAATGCAGATATATCTTCCCTATCCCCACTACTACAAGCAAATTGGGGAAAGAAGAAACCTACCCAGAGTTGATTGATGGGGAAATGTGTATCAGTCGGTTGCTGGCACAAAAGTGTTGCATAACAAATCGTAACCAAACTGGGATATGAGCAATAAGGCATTTATTTCTAGCTCACATATCTGCAGGTTGCCTAGGGTTTGGATGATCTAGGCTGGGGTCAAGTAGGTTTGCCTTCAAAGTGTGGAGCAGGTACAGGTCTGCTCCTTCTATCTAGCATCTTCCTTAGACCACTGGATATCTGAAACATGTTTCTCACATGTTGAAAGACAGGAATGCAACTATGAAAGCATCATTAAACTTTTGCTCACAAAACATCTGCTAACGTCTCATTGGCCAAATGAATTCACATGGCCAAGTCCACAGGCTATAGTTAAAAAAGAACTATCCATATACATATAATGAGACCACAACAAGAAGATGGGTATATAAGGTTACTATTTGGAACTGAATTGAGACCAATAATGCCCTGTCCCAACTGAGTAATGAGAGATACCAAGGGTTAATGATATATCATAGATTTTCTTTTAGTCATACCTTTCCTTTCCTTTGGTATCACATTTTCTGTATTCATCTGTTATCGTCTGAATGTTGGTGTTCCTCCCAAATTCATATGTTGAAATTCTAATCCCCAAAGTGATGGTATATAGAGGTAGGGCTTTTGGGAGGCAATTGTGTCATGGGGGTGGAACCCTCATGAGTGGAATTAACTTTATAAAAGAGACCCCAAAGAGCTCCCTAGACATGTTCACCATATAAAGACACAGCAGGAAGTCTGTGATCCACAAGACATCCCTCACCTGATGATGCTGGCACCCTGATCTTGGGCATCCAGCCTCTAGAACTCTGAGAAATAAGTTTCCCTTGTGCATAAGGCACCAGACCTGTGGTATTGTTCTAGAAGCCCAAATGGATTAAGACACCATCCTAGAGACTGCACTTCAGAGTGGCTTCTCTGTCTGTGAGATTTGCCCAGGTAGAGGAAGTAGGTAGCCTAGATCTGGGAAGAGTCCACCTCCCACCTCCATGCATTGTTCCTGCCAGGTTCTTAAAAGGGACTGTTCAGGTGGCCCCAGAGTCCTAAATAAATGGCTCAGGCTACTGAATATTGCCCTTCACTTTACATTATTCTTTTCCAGTATTCATCTTCCAAATGAGCCTCTGCATTACTGTTTTTACATATATGTGAAAGCGGGACAAGGGTAAGGGAGCAATCTCTATGGCCTTAATTCCTGTAAAATCAGTGTGTAATTACAAGAAGTTTAAAAGTTCAGCACACTTCCAATCAGTATTTCCCTAGCTGTAAGTTGAGCAGGACTTCTTTCTTCCCTGAACTAATGGATCTTCATTTTCCAACAAAGTCAAGTATGCTTCAAAGACTAAACAAGGACGATCTCACTTCAGTTCATGCCTAAGGAATTTTTTTTTTAATTAATCCATCACAGCTCCATTTTTACTTGCTGATACATGAAAAAGGAAGGCTCATCTAAGTACAGTGAGTGAATGAATCTTCTTAGTCAAGCATTTTCCTTATAGTACAGGCCTACAATTTTTATGATAATGAAATCAAGCATAAGAAAAAATATTTATTTTATATGTATGTGTGTGTGTGTAATGCAGAAATTATTTTCTGCAAAAGAAATTTTACAGTGAAGGTATAATGGAATAAAAGACTCTTTACTTAATATCTCTAAACCCCCTTTGTGTCTCAGCATATAAACCAACTATTCCTTCCCTGATTTTATCAGTGAGAAAACAATTTGCCCTCCTCTGAACTCCACTTTACTTTCTTTTTCCCGTTGTTTTTCTATTCTTACGATTATTTCCCAGCATGTATGTCTTAACTCTGCTCTACTGTTGTGATCTCATCAAAGGCAGGAATTCTATTTAATTCAACTCTGAACCCAGTTTAGCATCTGGTACAATGCATACATACACAAAATATTTGTAACAGGGTGACTTCATAAGTTATTTTGTTGATACTTCTCTGCCACAAAATTAATTAATTTAATTAATTAAATGTTACAACAATTAAATGTCTCTTCTTTGGATGGGTTTCTCTGTACCTAAAACTCATTCTTTCATCTCCTCCCACTTTGACACCTACTGGCAAACTCCTACTAACCCATCAAAGCACATCTCAAGTGTCACCTGCTCTTTGTGGCTCTGCCCTCATCTAGGTCTCCTTAGGACTCTACACATAATAATAACATGATATCATGTTTTTTTAAATTATTATATAAATCTTTAAGGGCCTCAAGCACAACAAGGGCCATTCCATTCATATTTCCATCACTAGCACCTATCCCAGTGCATGCCCGAGAACAGTGCATGATGGTAAGTATTATTTAACGGGCGTTGCTGATAAGTGCTGGATCAGTTAATTCTGCGATTATAGTTCAATATGGGCCATGGTTCATTAATACTACAAAATATTTTTAAAAACTACTAATGAAGTTCCAATACTTAAGCCCACTGTCACCATTACCACCATCATCCAATGGAATTTTGGACTATTCGGTAGTGCATTCCGGATATGTACAGCAACAGATTCCCCTTCCTCAGTTTTCTATAATGCTAAGCTTAATCATGACCTTTTTGCACACTGATGCCTATGAAGGGCTGAGCTATGCAAGAAAATAGCTCACAAATGCTTCTAAGAACTCACATTTATTTTGGCTCATCTGATCACCATATCCGCTCTTGAGTTTTGATACGGGGTGGAGTAAATCTGTCAGTCACTTCTACTTTATTATGACAGCTGGTGCTACTTGGCAACTACTCTGTTCAAATTAACCCTATAAAAGCACTTTTTCACATTAAAACTAAACCTGTGTCTCTCTCAACTCCTGAACAATTGGTTGAGAAGGTTAAATTCACTTACTGAGTGACTTCACTTACTCTAAATAAAACCGAAAAGCAGATACACTAAAAGTTGCTTTGACGGTTTTTTTTTTTTTTTTACTAAATTTGGCAGCATTATGTACAAACACCAACTGAAACACTCTTAATGTATCTGATACCTCCTCATCTCTGCCTTTCAAATCCATTGCACCCTAGTCATGAATAATCCAGAATACTTTTTATATGCTATTTGACCTGTGAGAAGAATGAAAGCCATAATTCAAATCTGTTAATGACTGCTAGAAGAGACACCTGACCAATTATTTCCTTGTTACGGCAGTCCTTGATCCTAGGCTTTTTCTCTGTGGATGTAGAGTTCATCCCATTATTTTAGCCACATCAAAAGTAGGGCATTGGCTAAACAAACATGCATGATTTATAAAGGCAGCCATATTTTAGTGACATAAAGCAAGCCGTCTAGTATATAATGGGGACCGTATGTTCAGATGCCTCTTCAACGTATTTTTTCTGTTACCCTGTAGAATGAAAACCCAACCTACTAAAAAAAAGCAGGCTGAGAAACGTAATTAAAGAATAAGAACAATTCTAGATTTATGAGCAAGTGCAATGTATTTACTAACATGTTATAACAATAGAACAGGTTATTATCAACTTTAACCATTATTCAGCCTACCGGTGCACTTTGTGCTGTCTTGATCTCTGACTTCTAACAAAAATACCTGTATTAGGAGAAAATTCAGCTGCAACTTCCTAAAAAATGTTAATGCTGTTCTAAGAACATTGGGTATGAGCAAAAATTCACTTTTTCCCTCCTAGCATTCTATTAGAATAATCCTCCCCCCACCCCCCCCCTCCCCCCCAATTCTCTTAAAGAAAAACAGATTTGGGAACTTTAAATGGATTGGTCTCCCTTTTACTTTCCTCACTCTCTGGTCTGAGGTAATTAATGTCTACTCAATATCATGCTCAATCATGTTTCCCCTGGGACAGTTCTTTCAATTAAACCTTTTATTTCATCCAGGAATGCCTGGTCTCATTGACCACTGTACTTTTTATCTGTGGATTTATGATAATCTAATGCACATCTCCTCACAGGCAGAATGGCCTTATGAGTCCTTATTGTTCTTATGCCAGAAGAGAAGTGAAAAACAAAATTAGCTCCTGCGGAAGTCAGGAAGGAAACCACATTTGTTTAACACAGCAAGAGGCCTTTCACTACCTGCCCGATGGCCTTGACCATCACGCTGCCCTGGCCTCTCAATGTGCTGGCTGCCCTTGCCTCGCTGCTCCAGTCTGATAAGACATGCCAACTCCCTTGAGAGCTACTGAGAGCTGAGGGGTGAGAGGCAACGCAATCCTCGGGTTACATTTTCAAAGGGTTGTGAAGGAAGTGAGACATTTACATGCTATTGTTATTCTTTTCTGTAAGAAACCCTACAGGTTAAAGAGGAACCTCTGAACTACTATCTGACAGCGAAGGCTGGGCTTTTAGAAAAGTAAGCCACTAGCCTGTTGGTAGCTATTTGCCTTTACTTTCTTTCCAGTCAGGACCCACGTGATTTGGTTTCTATTTTGGAAGCACACAAATTATAGTGACGTGTCACTAACTTAACCACCATGAAAAATCACATATATATATTTTTACAATGTACTCAGTTATGTAGCTGAAGACAA
This sequence comes from Neofelis nebulosa, assembly GCF_028018385.1. NCBI lineage: Eukaryota > Metazoa > Chordata > Mammalia > Carnivora > Felidae > Neofelis > Neofelis nebulosa. The sequence goes on from NC_080783.1 coordinate 30,993,268, forward strand.
GGCTCGATCTAGTATACTTCTATCTCTTCATGATATGCGGAATAAATCACTGTTATATATATATATCCTCCAACGTGAACAAGTTCAGCAGCCTTCATCTTTAATTTCCTTGCATGCTTACATAGCACATAAAATTATCAAGTTCATAATTGCATTAATATTTATTTATATAATTTATTTACAACCTGTCTAATACCAAAGAGGAATTGAGGTGGCTTGCGTTAATAATTACACTGAAAATATCTGCCAAGTCGTCAACAAGTTGCTAGTGTTGACAGAGACCTATTTTTCAAATTGAAGAATTCAGAACCCTGAGATTTTTTGCTAAATTAAGGATGGTCAAAACCTTACTGAACAGTGGTTCTAATTCATTCACTTCTCTTTATGTGTAATGGAAATAAGCTTTAAATAGACTATGACTGTAGGTACAGACAAGGCCATTTTTATTTTAAAAAACTGGCTCTATTTTTTAAGGTTGTATTTAGATTTTTAAGTTTGTATTTACGTTTGTAAACTTGCTTCTTACAACTTGAACTTTATGTTTCTCTCTGTCAAAAGGAATACTGGTAAATTGTGCCTAGGTTTCAATTAGCCAACAGGGTTTACTCACTCCACAGTATCACCAAAACATAACACTACATGATAATTCATATTCTATTGGATAAGCTGTATTTAAAAATGTCTTATGGGAAAATACACCTAAATTTTCATGTTTGGAAAGAAGGAACACATCTCCTTTTGAGCCAACTACAAGAGTGAAGGCTTTCATGGTATCCACAGCAATGGTGGCCATCAGGAGTAGATTGGAGGAAGAACTACATCTTTGTGTATTAACTACTATAGCAACAAGCACCATAGTGGCAGAAGGTCGAAAAGGTGGCCATGAGGGAGATATCTGCTGGCAATATGTTATTCTACATTTACTTAAGAGAAGTCACTCTTTAGGTCAAATGCTCCCAAGGCATTCTGAACTGTAGAACAAACAAACGCTGAGAGGCAGACTCCTGTGGCCCATTCATACAGAGAGAGATCATTCATAATTCAAGGCACTATCTGTATTGAGAGTCATGCCAAAATTTGATGCATAGAAATTCAGAGAATAGTATTTTGCAGTAGGAAGAGGTCTAAGAGACCAATTAGCTCAATCTCCTTGTATTGTAGATAAGGAAATTTTTCTGTTTACTGTTGATTTTTAAATTTTGATAATTTTAGCATTTATTAGTTTATCACTATCTCCATAATCCAACTCTTATTTCCAAGTCCCCAGTCCAGGTTGTGGGTATCTACTGTAGAAAGGAAATCTACATGGGATGGGAAGAGGAAGGAAAAAGCTTCTTTCTCACCTAGGGAGAAAAGTAACAGGAAGGGGGACAAGAGTTTATATTTCGCAAGAGTGTCATGGCTAAAAAAAGTTGAACAACAAAGTAGGGAAAGGGGCACACCTTATCCACTTTTGCTTCTCTCACACTGTATTTACATCAAGAAAGAACTCAAGAATTTCTTTGTGAATGGAATTCAGAAAGATAAGACCTGAGCAGTTAAATGACTTTTCTAAACTTGAACATCTAGAGCAGCAGTCCTAGGTCAATAATGTGAATCTTACATCCCCAAAGAATATTCTTTCTGCTATAGAACAGTGTTCTCTTCAGCTTTCCTAACTTAATGTGAGAGACTATAACAATTTTGGGCCAGTGAGTTATGCCTCCTTGAAGTGTGACTTTGCTGTTCTTTCCAGCCAAGCATGGATTCTAACCACCCAACCTCCAAATCCTAATGGGCTTTGTGACTTGCTTTGACAAAGAGGATGAGGCACAAGTGATACTCTGCAAGCTGCAAGGCTAGTCATAGCCCCTGCATCTTTGTTTTTACTGTCCCAAGAATGCCATGTAAGTAAGCTGGACTAGCTTTCTGGAGGATGAGAAGACATTAACTAGAACTAAGGTGCCCCACCCAACAGCCAGTACCAATGGACAGCCATGTAGAGGAGACCATCTTGAATCTTCCCACCTAGAAGATGCTCCAGTTGAATCCAAGCTGCAGGAATAAATCCAAACGCAGCACTTATAAGCAGAGAACTTACGAACACAGATTTTTTAAAGGAGGGCATGAAATAGATCTGAAATCTGATAGATTTCTGTATTATCCCTAGCAATAGTCTTGTTATAGACATGCAAATTTTGCTCACAGGATAGCATAAGTAGCCAACAATATTATCACTATAGGCAAAATGTTCCTTTCCTCCACTCCTTCCTTTTCTTCAGTTTTCCTTCCTGCTATTGGCTCATGTTCCTTCATATCCCTGGCCTTTCTACTATCCTTGTTTCTTTGAATCAATCCCTGGCCCAAACAGAATCCCATCTCATAAGTGAATTTTTTAAATAATTTTAAAGTCCTTCTTGGTTTCTTCCTTTTATATAACGTCTGGTTCACGATTAACCTCTTGGCTTATTGCTTAAATTTGCACAACCACAGAAAAAAAATGTGTGCAACTATTTTCCCCCCACTAGCCTGCCCCAGAGATGAAAGGCAGTATGCCATATTCTTGTTTCTTTAATGACACTCAGCATTGTCTATAAGTTCTTGGAGTTCAGGGATCGCATCTTAGCATATTTTAAAATACCCAGTGTGACACAGCACCGATACACGTTTAATAAATATTTGATCAGCTAAACTAGGAATAGGTGTTCAGTATTTGTTGAACAACTGAGTCCTTTTATCATCAATATGGACCCAGAAATGGAGGGAAACACATCCGAGAAGACAATTCTTCTGAACACGGATCTCTTTATGAGTATCATAGAAGAGAAACATTTGGCCTCAGGGAGATGGAGTGCCAGCAAGTAATGGGTAAGATATTTTGGTTGGGTGTTTTTGTGTTTTGCCATTTTTAGTTTTTATGCTTGTTTGTTTCTGTGTGTTTTTCCCCTCCAGTGCGAAGTCAAGGGTCTATGGATGAAATAAGTAGCTTCTGGGAAGGAGAGGAGGGAGAAGGTGAGCCCTTTCAAGTTAAGCTGAAAGTCTGTAACTTCCCTGCAGGGTGCTAAAGCCAACAGTTCCATAAACCAGAAGCCAGAGACTCCAATATATATGCAATAACGACTATCAAGGGGAGGCTTTATTGCTTTTGGGGATATTTTTCTCCATTCTACTAGTATTACTTCCATCTTCATCACCACCTGGCATTTAAATGTAGAAATGTAACACAGAAATAGATACATCCTGTAATAGGGGCACCTGGGTGGCTCAGTTGGTTAAGCATCTGACTCTTGGTTTCAGCTCAAGTCATGATCTTGTGGTTCTTGAGTTCAAGCCCTGCATCGAGTACTGTGTTGGCAATGTAGAGCCTGCTTGGGATTCTCTCTCTCTCCTCTCTCTCTCCCCTTGCCCGCCAGTCTCTCTGTCTCTAAAAATAAATAAATAAACTTAAAAACATTAAATATATTCTGTAATAGAGAGATACCACATTGAGTGTTATTTGCTTCCAAAAGGCAGCATGATAGGTCAGAAGAAAGAAGAGAGGAAGGAAAAGGAGAGAATGAGGAAATGTAAAAAAATTACAACATTTCCAGCTGTTAAACAATCCTTCCGCGGTTCTAAGTCTCTAAGAAATGTAAAGAATTAATTACGGAAAGACTAGGTGATAAAAGTCCTTCATATAACTCAATAAGTGTCCAGGAAACATAATTGAACTCGTTTATAATTGAATATCCTGTCATCGGGGCAGATTTAAAGAAGGGTAAACTTAAAGAGACATAACAATATTAAATGTCCTTTTGTCTTTTTAATGTTTGTGATTAAACATTCTTTTTAGAGACAGCATTGGGGCTGTTGTGGGGCTTCATTTAGGCAGCAACAGGAGCCTAACAGTATGTGATTTGTACTTAGGCATCTTAATTTAAATAATTATAATATCTTAAAGAAAAAATGCATCTTAACTTCTTCAACGTTTTATTATATCTGACAAGTTCAGTAAAAGGGCACCTATCTATTCGTGCATTATGCGTCATATGTTCTGCACACTCATTAAAAATAATGAGAACATATTTAAAAGTCATCGCCCAGAGAATCTTTGGGGACGGGGCATGGGAAGAGGTAAGTGGCAACAGATTGTGATTTAAGTGTCTATCTCTGTTTTATCAGCCCCCTTAGGAAGGGGGGAGGGGAGAAGTAGCAATCTTAAGCTGATATTCTTTCTTTAATGATAAAGATCACACATTTTCCTGAAAAACAGGCAGATGAAAACACGTTCAAACCTCCAAATACACTTTCAAAACGAAATGGACTATAGTGGCGGTTTCACATGTTCGGTATTTACTTTGATAACAGCTGGAAAAGTTAACCACGATCAATTAAGGCTGTACTTTCTTTTCCTTAATCTTTAAATATCCTTTACAAAATGAATGCATTTCCTTATCTTACACCAAATGTACCTTAACAAACATACTGATCACAGGCATAGAGGTAATTAAGCAAATCAAGGTCATCCCCCGAGTTTTGTAACCACCTTCTTATCCAGCTGCTCCATATCAACAGCTGGCATGAATTATTGGAAACATTTGGCTAACTGGATAATAAGAAGGATATAATCTGTGGCTGGTTACAATATTAATGCTTCTGAGCTGTTTAAACATTTATGTTTAGAAAACTCTTCTTTTTTTTCTAAACTCCAGAAGCCTAATCATGGCCACAGTGGTCACTCATAAGACATATGTTTTGTGCCATGAGAGTATAGCCGAATCTCATGGCTCTTCATCCTTAACACTGCAGGAGAATGCAATTAGGCCCCAGTCTTTCGAAGTGTCACGAGCCTCTTTTCAGCATAGGACACTTCTTCTTTCACTACCTTCCAATCTCCAACAAAACCAGTCTTGTGATAAAAGTCATTAAATGTTTTCATTCTGACACGTGGAAGCCATACAACCGGGCAAAATGGCCGCACCGCCTCCATACGTTCTAGTAATGCTGAAACAGAGCTTTTATCATCATCGGTTTTATCAAGACTAGATTTTGCTGACAAGGGTTCAGTAAAATTCTTTCAGGTATAAGTACTTCCCAGGGAGTAGCGACTGACTACGATTCCCTCAGCCTTGTGGGCTACTGAACGCATTAAAAAAATTGGCAAACATTAAGGACCTAATCACTTCGTACACAGCATTAACTGACAGAAGGTGTGATGCACAGTTCAATGAGGTAGAAATCTTAAAAGTTCTGACTTTGACAAACAGTGTAAACTTTGGTAGGGGCAATGTCTCTGTGCCTCATTTTCCCCATTTTTAAGATAGATTGGAACAGCTAAACATGGTTGCTTTGTGACAGTAAATGAGGATCACTTTCTTAAGTGCTCTGAAATCTTTGCCATGAGTTCAAGCATAGCAGGATGGGGGATGGTAGAATATGGTCCATGTAAGGAGCCAATGGAGCATACCTTACCCTATTAGCATCCATCCTGGAGACAGAGAGAAGGGACAGAGGTGTAACTGCAAACAAAGACCAATAACCCAATCTTCTAAACTGCCCTAGAAGTACCTCTCTTTGGTATGTGTCTAAATCTACAAGTTACAAGGTGGCACGTAACAAATTTTGAGCACAATCAAATTGAGTGTGGAAATTTAAAAGCACAATCGAGTTGGGCCTGAAAAAGTCAAGTACAATTGAGTTTGCCTAAATGAATCGGGTGTAATTGAGTTGAGTAACTGGATTGTGCTCAGCACTGGCCTTTTGCCAAAATGAGGGGCACATGACCAAACAGACACAACTCAATTGGTCTTAAAATTTTCACAGAATTATTTTTCTTAGAGCAAAAAAATTGTTTGCAGAATGGAAACAAAAGTTGAAAATTTGGTCATGACAGCTAGTCAGTTATAGCTATTAAGTTATCCTATAGGCCTTTATGTTCCTTATAACAAAACCACTGTTCCAATGATTCTCAAACTTGAGTAAGCATCAGCACTATCTGGAGGGCTTGTTAAAATAAATATTTTATTTTTTTTTAATTTTTTAAATTTTAAGTAGGCTCCACACCCAATGTGGGGCTTGAACTCACAACCCCGAGATCAAGAGTCACACGCTCTATCAACTGGGCCAGTCAAGCACCCCTAAACTATACCTTTAGCTCTAACCCTAGTGTTTCTGATTCCTCAGGTCTGAAAGGCATCTGAGAATTTGCGCATGTAAGAAATTCCGAGGTAATGCTATCCTGCTGATCTGAGACCACACTTTGAGAGCCACTTCAACTGAGCTGAAACACTTAAAAAATATTTTTAAATACTTTCAATATTTAAAAAATATCTAATATTTTCAATATTAAGCAATAATACTTATTGTTTGTGTATGTCTTTATAAGTAAACTGTACTAGATTATGCAAATGTATTCATGATCATTTAAACTATCTAAATTGTCATTTATATTCTATCAATACTATCCCTATACTTGCTCTCTTGGTGCAGCTGTAACTAGATATTGCTAGTGACCTGAAATTTAAGGAAATCGTTGCATATTATTTTTATTTGGTCTAAAATAATTGTATCAGGAAGATAATGCATTAGAGACAGATTAGACAGACATAGAGTAGGAGCCACAGCACCTTTAGCAATACCTTTTCCAACCTTCTATACCATCTGCTTTAATAATGTGTAGCTTTCATTTATTCAATCAACAAACATTTACTGAGCATATAGTGTGCACTAGGCACAGGAAATAACAGGAGATAATGTGATTTGACACTCACCACATATTAGCATGTATTCTCAGCTAATTCTCACAACAACCCTATAAGGTAGGTGTTGTTATTATCCTCATTTGACAAATGAGGAAATTGAGGCACAGAGACGTTGAGTAAGATTGCAAAGCAGGGATTCACATTCTATGTGCCCTATTCTAAACACTTTACACATTTAATGCTAACAGTCTCTCAGGTAGACATTACTCTGATCCCAGCATTAGGGATGAGGAATGGGGGCTCAGGGAAATAATTTAATCAAGACCATTCAGCCAAGTGAGGATTCAACCCCACCAACTGATCCCAGATCCCAGACTCCAAACGATTACATTAAAGCCAAATACAAAGAGCTCTTAGTAGGTACCCTACAGTCTTTTCACCCCTTCCAATTTATTCCAAACAACACAATTTCTCATGTTAGACCTTGCTTAGTAACTGTCAAGTTGGGCTGCCTACTATCTCCTTGATGTATTTTATGTTTTCTAATCTCAGAGTATTTGAAAGTGCTGTTTTCTTTGCCCTGTAAGCCCTGCATTTGAAATCCTACTCAATTAAGACCTTTCTCAAATACTGTACTATTCTTAAAGGGTTTTCTCAGCCCCCCAACTTTAATCCCATAACACTTAATTGCATAATTTCATCAACTCATAACTCTTTTTTTCTTTATAGGTAGAAGCTCCTTGAGGACATGAAAGCATCTTATTAATCTCTGGAGTTCACGTTGCAGAAACATGACTAGGATTAACTGAATACTGACTGAATGGAATTGCAATAAGGAGGGGAAAAAATTATTGAAGAGAGAAGCAGAAACGGAGACTCTATTTCAGCAAGGACTCCATCTTAAGTCTTGAGAACTGTGTTATCTGGAGAACCCATAAAATATAGCTGTGTTTTGTTTTCTGCATAATTATCTAAATTCCAAAACATAACTCCTGCACTTTGGTTTAGGTAGACAAATCATTCTGAAATCATCCTTCAATTTCTGCTACTTATCCACAAATAGCTGCTATAATATTCATTCTTCCTTAAGTACCTTGGTTAATTAAGCATGGAATCATTTGAATCTAATAGCCAAAGGGAATAAAATAATATATCAGTTAAATGAGGTTCATCTAAGATTTCAAACGAAAATTCTGGCATGATTTATGATATTAAATAATTTGGCATTTGAAGGTATGAAGTTTTCACTTCGTAAGAGGATAAAAAACAGTCAAGGGATCGGAGCCCCATGTCATTTGCAAAGGTAGTCGCAGGGATGAGTAAATATGGTAGTGTAGGAATACACTGAGCTCAGCAGCTATTAGGGGAGTGGCCACACACATGTGTATCTTTTTTTTTTTCCCTCAGCAAAAGCAATATTCCTAAGTGAAGGTCAAATCCACATGACCAACATTGTTAACTTTTGAATCTCGATCATGCCAGGCAGGAGGAACTTGCTTGCTTGAAATAGAGTTCATTCCACTTGCAGAAGCCAGCATTTAATAGCAGGCAAGCTTGGCAGGTAGAAATTATAAATACATTTGAAATTTTCTCAGCTCGTTTTACCCACCAGGGGTTGCTGTGATTTTCAGGATAATTTAAAGATAAGGCAGCAGGTCAGAACATGAAACATTAAAGAGGTTAACAAAGAAATGGCACAATGTTTTTTTTTTTCCTCCCCGATAAAGGAAAGAAGACACACACATGCGTGTGCGTGTCTATGCACTTACATGACAAACAACAAACTCTCTCCTTCTCTCTCTGTCTCTCTGAAACTCTCGAAACTACAGGCAACGAATCAATAGAAAAACCTTTCATTTGTCATGATCCTTCCTAAACGGACACTTTGCATAAGAAAACAAGAATTTTGGTTATCAGGGATAGAAAAGAACTGGCAGAGCATGTCTGTTTCAGAACACAGCCAACAAAGCCCTCTTTCCTTAGCGCAGTTTTATTTCACTGCAGACAGCGCAGTTTCACCTTCGGATTCTATTACCAACGCTAATCTCAAAGTCCCTTTTGCAAAAACGTTCCTTATGTGAACACCTCTTTAATAAACTCTCACCCAGTCAGGGGGTGAAGACATCAAAGGCTCTTCGAGCCTGGGATTCTGGAAGGATTACCTTTGAAACACACAGTTCTTTTGGTAAAGATACTAGAAAGAGCTAGATAGTTGTGAGGCTAGTACATGAATTCCTCTCACCTGATTTTGAACCCAGCCTGCCACTGATGGCATGAAGGTTGGGTACATGTGCTTCTAAATTTGTGATCCCAACCAGTTGTCCTGCCTTCAGGAGGAAGGACATGGACCCGCAAATGAAAGAATTCAGCACAGTTCTCGTGTGGCAGGTCAGGAGAAATGGCCAGGAAGTGGGCGCTCAGGCCTCTGGAATGACAGAGGGTCACATCCGAGAGACCGTCCTATCTTGGGACTTCCTGTGTAACTGCTGACCACATGCTCCCTTGGCTGTAAGTGTTAAGACTTTACAAGAAGCTAAGATAACAAGGAAGTAAGGAAGATTTAACTGTCAGAAAACAGGCAGAGCAGTGCTGTTAAAGGGGTTGAGAGCTCATGAAACAGCAAGGCTTAAGAAAAGGAACAGGACGGTTTCTCAGAGCAGGAAAACAATAAACATGGTTTGTTTTCTTCAAAGGAGATAGAAGAAGACAAAAGCAGGAAGTACTGTCCTTCCCTCATCCTGCCAGATTTTCAATGGAGAGTCAAGTGTGTGCATCAATCATGATAAGGGAGGAGAGACCAAAGTGATAACACCTTCAGTTTTTTGAAAGAAAAACACAAAAACGCATCACATAGCACACTGTTCTTCGGTTTGCTCTGTCAAAGAGTGCAGTGTGTGTCACACTAGGAAGCAGCTCACGTTGAAATAGTACCTGGCACGCCACACATGACCTCTCTTTAAACTTCCCGTAGGGGGGCGCCTGGGTGGCTCAGTCGGTTAAGCGTCCGACTTCGGCTCAGGTCACGATCTCGCGGTCTGCGGGTTCGAGCCCCGCGTCGGGCTCTGGGCTGATGGCTCAGAGCCTGGAGCCTGCTTCCAATTCTGTGTTTCCCTCTCTCTCTGCCCCTCCCCCGTTCATGCTGTGTCTTTCTCTGTCTGAAAAATAAATAAACGTTAAAAAAAAAAAAAAAAAAAAAACCTTAAAAAAAAAAAAAAAAAAAAAACTTCCCGTAGGATTCTTGCTACTTAGCACCCAAGGAAGGCATGTGGGCCAGACAAAGAGTACTATTCCATATTTCTCCAGAACGAAGATTCTGGGTCCACACTACTTTAGTGCTTATAATCCTCAAGAATGCGGTGCTTTGCTGTGGCTACAAAGCATATTCCACATATTTAGATAATCACAAGTCAAATAGTTTTTAAAGCGTCTAGACTGTTTGCCAGAGAATTCTAGGAGAATGAATACAAACCACAGGCCTGCCAAATTTGGTATAACACTAAAAAACAAAACAAAACAAAACAAAAAACCAAAAAGAACAAATAATTTATTTGTACTCATAATCTCACAGTTGCACAATTGATGTAATATGCTCCCTGGTGGGCTTGGCCTATGATGTCACTTTTGGGGACGGAAATCAAATTTCACTAAATTCTATTAAATGAGAATGAACTAATATATACAAGCTGCCTGACTTACCGATTCAGTTTCAAACAAAAAAAAATTTTTTTTTGGTAAGTCAGTATTTTGGATACCAGTATGTATTTTCAAACAATAATAAAAAATCTCTGTTCAAAACAGTGGTTAGTCCCAGGCAAGCCTGAATAAATCTCTTTTACCCATAATGTATCTAAAATATAGTATTACATTTTTATTGTATTTGATTCTACAGAGGTGGCAAGGTACTAGAATAATTGCAGCTGACATATATTGAGAACTTACAATTGGCCGGAAACTATGCCAAGAGCTTTGCATGGATGATCTCTTCTAATTTTCACAACAATCTTATGGTATAGATGAGGAAACTGAGCCTTAAGAATCATTTTGTGAGCTGCTCTAAACCACAAAGAAACATTGTATGATGGTGAGCTTGCAGAGTTGAACTCCAGAGACAATACTAAGTCTTAAGAAACCCAGGCCTCTAGTTCCCCTTAACAATAAGGGACCATCAATAGGTTACTTAACCAAACTGGACCTGTGTTTCTTCATGTACAAAGTTAGAGTCAGACATACAGATTCTTTGGGCTCCCTTTACTCTGAAAATTCTATTGTTACATTTATTAACTTCCAGATGTAGTTGTGTTTGATTGAGAATACATTCAGAGTTTCAAACTGGGGTAAGGTCAGCATCCCTCTCCCCCTTACCTGGGGCAGGCAGAAAGCTTCTAGGAAGAAGAAATTAGCTGTGGAATTAGGAATTCTAGAAGACATAGATAGGAAAGGGGTATAAGAAACTATTAGAGGAGAAACTAGGGTCTCATGAGAGTTTGAGTTCTTAGAGGGAGCTCTGTTATTAGGTTCCTTTGCTGGCTGGATTGTTTCTCTTTCTATGCAGGGTTTTACTCATTCCAGGACCATAGTTGAGGAGAATACCCAGTCAAACTTCTTTCGTTTTTCTTATCCCTGAAACAAGTACATAGTCCCAGCAAAGCTTCCTAAAAGTTTTATCTCAAGCAACCAAAGAATTGGACAAGAAGTGAAAGGGCTTCCTGTTATATATACACGCTGCCTCTTTCTAATTATTTCTTCTCACTGTGGCTCTTGGAGAGAAAGACCAAAGTCTTTAAGTGAGTAAGGGATTTAAAGAAAAATCCATCTGCATTTTAGAAAAAAAAAATATTCGGACTCCAAGTTTCTGCAGCATTTCTTTTTAGGAAGAATAAGAAGCTTCAGGGAGGAAGTGAGACTGAAATTCATGATTCTGCCTTCCAAAATGGCTGGGAATGGAGGAGTCAAGTGGAGGAAAAGAGGTGGGAAATATAGTCTTTATGGCTTATACCACCTAATCTTCTTCCCTTCCCTGTTTTACTGCAGATCTACCTAGAGCATTCAATAGGGCAAGGGGAAAAATGGACAAGATGATGTGAAAGAGAAGGAAGGACCAGAAATGTGGAGAGAAGGGGGTCCTTTGGTCAGTACTAAGGAGCATTAATATATGAGAGAGGCGATTCAGGAAGGCTGTATATTCAAACATGAATATAAACATAGATAACAGAATATCAGGCTTAGAGTAGATATCGTAGAGCTTATCTAGTCTTACCATGTTACCAATGGGAGAATTTTTTCTAGAGCATCTCTGACAAATGGTAAGGCAGTCTCTGTTTCAATATTCTAAGTTGCCTATTTTCTTCTTGGACAGCTCCAACAGTTAGAAACTACTGTAACTTGTAATATTATCACTTCCAAATATTTGTTTTGGTACCAGCTCAAGGAGGGGCGGGAAATTAGTCTTAACTATTTTTGCATCCCCAGAACCTCCAACTTAGTGCAGAGCATGTACTTAGTAAATTGACCGTCTAATTAATACGTAAGTATATTAATGGATATAAACTACCTGGAGAAACATATTAATCCATACAATTAACTCTTTACCTATTTTATAGCAATCAAAATATGCCCTAAATTTTCCTTTTTGCAGGCTAACTATAGTCAGTTTTCTCAACTAACCCTCACCGGTTCTGATGATGTAACTCTGGGAACCTATCATATTACCTATATGTACCTTTGTCATTTCTTATATAGATTCAAAAAAAATTAAAAAAAGAAGGCGTAATTAAAAGTCCTTTTATCACATCTATTCCTTTTTATTATTAGTCATAAAAGTCCTTTGAATTTTCTATAGTCTTCTTAAATACATACATCAATAATAAAATAATACGTGTTCACTATTTTAAAAATGAGAAAATTAAAATCTCTCATAATCCCAACATTCTGGGTGCATTTCCTGCCATTTGGGGGGGGGTTCTTTTGAAGATATTTTAATGTGATTTGATCATGCTATGGATATCATTAAAAAAATTTTTTTTAATGTTTATTTATTTTTGAGAGAGGCAGAACATGAGCAGGGGAGGGGCAGAGAGAGAGGGAGACACAGAATGCGAAGCAGGGTCCAGGCTCTGAGCTGTCAGCACAGAGCCCGACATGGGGCTCGAACTCACATATTGTGAGATCGTAAGCTGAGCTGAAGTCAGATGCTTAACCGACTGAGCCACCCAGGCACCCCAATTTTTTTTAATGACTACATATATCATCTTATACCTACTTTTTAACTTAATGCACTATGAGTATTTTCTCATGTTATTATCAGCTCTCCACAGAGACCATTTTAAGTATTATATTTCACTGAAGAGCTACCTAGTTATTTATCTAACTAATACCTCTGGCTGTACAGCACCCAATATATCACTACAATAAACAGGGCTTTAGAAAACAAATCCATGTACATGAATTTTTTCCACATCTTTCTTTGATGATCAGTTCAGGACAGATTACTAGAAGTGCAGTCAGTAGGTCAAAGGATATACATTTTTAACAAGACTTTTGAAATTCTCTTCCTCAGGATACATTTCCCAGCCCTCAAGACTAGATTCCTTTGTACCTGTTACTACAGGACCTTGCAATTCTTTTTCATAACCATCATCATTTTGAATACTTGGTTATATTTCTTTCCTTTTAGACTGCAAACTGCATTAAGGTAGGGCATGACCATTTTTGCTGACTGCGTTTTGCATAAAGCAAACATAGAGCACACAAAGGGTATTTTATTTAGTTGAATAATGTTAAATTGCTTCTTTAAAAGGGTGTTTGAATCGGTACCCCGGAAGCACTGTTGGCATTTATCCAACTCACTGCATTAACATCATAAAGCTATGATACCCCCAAATGGGACAAAATACTTAGTGTGATTCAATTTTTGTTACAGATGAAACCTGTGACTTAGAACTCATCTCTCAGCTATTATGAATTCACTCGGTATAGTAAACTCTGCACCGAAGATTCAGTGAGACTGTGACCTGAACATTACCAGCTCTCGGGGAAGAAAAGTTCCTTCTTGACGGGCGATGACCAGCGATGCTGTTTCTCCCTGCTTGGTGCTCCTCAGCATGGCCACGAGCTCTTCTTGAGTTCGTCCAGTGACATCTCTGCCATTTACCTAATGGATGCCATCATATGAACAGATCACAACACTTTTCGTCTCCTTCTACCCTAGATGGTTTCCACAGGTAAGCAGCAAATGGGCTCCTACAATTAATAAAGCTTGGAACAGATGAAACTGAACACATGAGCCCAAACCAACTATGCTCAAAGTACCAGTACCGCACTGACCATCATGACTGAGGTGCTAGATCCCTTTGTTTTTATATATTTAAACATTTTTTAACGTTTTATTTATTTTTGAGAGAGGCAGAGAGACAGAGCGTGAGTGGGAAAGGGGAAGAGAGAGAGGAAGACACACAATCTGAAGCCGTCTCCAGGCTCTGAGCTGTCAGCACAGAGCCTGACATGGGACTCAAACTCACAAACAGTGAGATCATGACCTGAGCCGAAGTCAGATGCTTAACTGACTGAGCCACCCAGGCGTCCCAGTGCTAGATCCCTTTAGATAGTCAGTAATTAATAGTTTCTCATAGGATATACATTCTTAGTAAGGGAAAATCAAAGTGAGAGCGGAGAATGATTCCTACAACGGGAAAGAAGTGGATTTCAGATGCTTAACTGGCACCATTTTCTGCCTAACGCTAAAAAGCAAACAATGGACTACAATCACACAGCAAATTTCTTTGGAAGTAAAAGTCTTTTGTTACAATTAGTGTTCTCCATCTTTGAAAATTATAGTCTCCAGGTCATCGTAGATTATTGGAAATTATAATTTGGAGCTGTATTAATTACTTGGTGCATCTTCTTTCATAACTAGAACTATATATAGTGTTGCTTCTATGCCATGAGAATGTTAAATAAAACCGGCCAGTTTCAACGAGGATGATTTCTTGAAAGGTAAGTTAACAATATATATTTCGCTAAGAAGATGATGCTATCACACAAAAATACATGGGAGGGGGGAATTCTCTTGCTTTGGGGGTGTTTCAAGTACATCTTTATAAGCCTAGATCAACCTGAGGCAGGCTGGCCTACGCCTGTGGGAAGTTTAAAGAAACTGTTACCAGAATATGGCTATAACTCTGAGACTTCTTAGCCATAATTGCATATATGATGAATTCCTGGATGATTCAAATTCCCAGGAACCCTAAGAGGTAGATATGAGAAGGAGGAAATAGGGAAGAGTTCTCAGTGTTACTTGTCCTTACATAACTGACTCTATGGGGGCTTAAAGTCAGTTTTTTTTTTTTAACATAATTAAAGTCCTTATCTTGTCTACAAGTGATAATTTTCAATTTTTATATTCAAAATATAAATATTAATGTATTTATGTAAACACCCAGGATACTTTACTGAAGATATTAGTTCTAATTCTTACCTCCAAAATTCTGTCCCCTGATTGCAGGCGGCCATCTTTTATTGCTGCTCCCTTTGGTAAAATGTTTTTTACAAAAATGGGACCAGGCCCATGTATGGAAGAGTCTCTGGTAACAACAGTGAAACCCAGTCCTTCAGGGCCTAGTGTGTAAGACCAGGAAAATGCACGATCACCTTAAGTAGAAACCTTAACAGCAAAATCTACCTAATTTAGACTAATGTCAAGTAAGTAAATATTTACATTCCAGGAAATATTTTAAACACACTTCAGTTGTTCTGGCTGCAAATACAGATTATAGTTCCTGACAGGCCATGATGGTTTCAAAGTGAATTTAGGGCCCAATGCAGATGTGTAACACTTTCGTTTATTGAGGTACCAGAAGAAATACCACATGTTATCCATAAACCCAGGAGATTGATTTCTCAGTAAACCATAAGAAGCCAAAGGCCATCTGACATGAGTTTCGTCAGGCACTCACTCAGCTAGCCTCCCTGCAGCTCCCTGCACCTGGGTCTCGATTCCTTGCATGCTGCGTCCCATTGTCCTCTCCCTCACTCTTGCATTTCCAATCTCTCTCTTCCAGTGTGTGGTTTTCACTTTATCTGAAGGTATGCTCAAATATCTGTACCCTAAAGAATGCTTACTTCAATCTTACTTCTTCTTCAGCCTTCCGTCACCAATGACCTACCCATGACCACATCCACTAATTTTTCCTATTCTGATCTGTCCCTTTCTCTAGCTTTGACACTTCTCCTCAGTTGTTTTCTTGAAATTAATGCCCCCCTCTGTGGTTTTCATACCTTTATTTTCTGATTATTTTCCTACCTCTCTGATCACATTATGTCTGTCACTCTCTCTTACCCACGGTTTTCCCACATGAACATAGATGTTTCCCAAGGCTCTTACCTGGTACGATTTGTTTTCTAGAGTCTCTGCCTTGGCCAGCTCCTGCTCCAATTACCATCTCCCTATAGATGACACCTAAATCTCTCTGGCCCTAATTTCTCTGGTGTCAGCTTCTTACATATGACCATGCACATATTTCCACCAGCATTTCAAACTTCACTATGACCTCCCTTCTCTAATTCAGATCCTGGGCTTTTCACATATACTCATCTTCTACAAACTCTAATTTCTAGTAATGGCATCACCATTGAACAAGCCACCTGCAATTCTCTCTCTCTCCCTTCTCCTACATCCAGTCACCAGACAAGGCATGCATGTTATATTTAGACAGATGCAATGTATCCTTTATTGATACTTCATTGTTTGATCTCATCTTCGGCAGATTAATCTTCCCAAAGTACAGCTGTGATGTCATAGTCTTTATTTTTGCATTTAAGGCTTTCTGATGGAGTCTTAAGTTATGTTCTGTGTCTGATTTATCTGTCCTCAAAGCACTCAATCCCATGTCTTAGACATAGCTGGATAATTTGTACAAAAAAAACAACAACAATGCATTTATATAAAAAGCCTAATTGCTAAGCACACTAGAGAATTTGTACTTCCTAGTCCATACAGTTTCTTCTCAGTACAGAATTCTTAAGGGGGGACAAAATTCTGACCAGAGGATCTCTCAGAATAACCACCATATCCTAATTAAAGGCATATGTTATTTTCTTTTGATATACGTTAATGAGTATTTTAAAACTACCTTGTGATCATTAAATTCTGTATTAATTCAGACAAAACTTTGAGATTTTGGTTTCTTTTGAACTGAGTCTTGAGAATCACATCAGATTGCAGAAGGCCGCAGAGGGGGAAGGGATTATCAGGAGGTTACAAAATAAACAAAAGCACAGAAGTGCATGAATGCTTATGTGTGTATATGTGTATAATACTGCATAAATATGCATGTATATGAATGCCCTAGTCTCACTGATCTGGGCTTGAAATGCATAGAAAAGTTGGAAAAGATAAAGGTAAGGTTATACATGCTTTTGAAATTAAGTATGTTTTGAGAAACTGTTTGGAATGTTGAATTAGCGAAATTTCACTTACATCATTATATATAATAATTATCCATTATAATGATCACATACTTGCTTTTTTGAGAACTAAATGTTTAGCTGGTATAAAACTATCTTAGAGAACCAGAAATAATATATGTGGTTTTTAGACTCTATCTACAAGGTGCTACAAAAATCACTCATCTTGCTGCAAAAAGGGCTCCACCGAATTTCAGTGCTTCTTTAGTGTTACGTTTTTCTCAGGTTTGCAATGGTTCTTTCCATTTGCCAACCTGTCTTTATCATTTTTGCTTTTGTTTCAAATACACTATACTCTCCAGAAGGAAAGAATAAGAAAGTAGTACAATTTCAAGAAACTTAGGTAACTTACTTAAATCTATTCTTCGATACAATTAAATGAAGGGAGAATGAACAAAATTAGCCTTAATGCATTTCTCTTAACCAATTTTACATGTTACAATAATAGAATGCTATTAAGCATCGTGTAATAATTACCTTTCTTTAGGTCAATCTTAATTTTCTTTGCATTTTTCTTGCTGCCAAACCCCATGAGAGGGGAGAGTGAGGGAGAGGATGGCTTTCTACCCAGTCTTGGGACTCGAGGGCTCTTGTTTTGTTGCAGGGAAGTCGATGCATCCTCTTCAGGACGCCCTGTTCCTGTGAGACTTGCTGTTTTTATTCCTGATATTCCATGGACAGGAGGAGGCAGCTTTGTTCTCAAAACGCCATCATTGTCACCAAAAATGTTAAGCGGTCCAATGACTGATTTTTCATACTGGTCACGGTTTTGAGGTGGAAGCACATTGAGGAGGACGCTTGGGGACTTCATTGCCTGGCGGAAGACATCTTGAGCCCTTCAAAGAGAGGGAGTAAATGTGTCACGACACCATGCTCTAGCGTGGCCCCTAATGCACCCCAAACCATGGCAACAGGAGTGCACAGTAGCACAGGGAAAGGAGAAACTGTCACTATTACTACCAGGATGGCTGCAAACTAAGTACTAGTTACCACTTAGGACTTGACCACGAGGTACCCAGACACGGGGCTGGCGACACTTGGGTCACTAACATGGACAATTCTCTCATTTGATCTTTTTTTTTTTTTTTTTTTTTTAAAGTTTATTTATTTTTGAGACAGAGAGAGACAGAGCATGAACAGGGGAGGAGCAGAGAGAGAGGGAGACACAGAATCTGAAACAGGCTCCAGGCCCTGAGCTGTCAGCACAGAGTCCGAAGCGGGGCTCGAACTCACGGACCGTGAGATCATGACCTGAGCTGAAGTTGGATGCTTAACCGACCGAGCCACCCAGGCGCCCCTCATTTGATCTTTTTAACAACTTTCCTAATCTTCTCATTTCCTCTTCGGTAAGTATAATTCACTCTTATTTTGCAAAATGAGGAAAATGAGGCTCAGAGAGATCAAACAACCCGTCCAAGGACCCACAACTTTTGAGTATTTCCGAATCTGAAAATCCGCCCAGAGGCAATTACTAAAGTAGATATAAAAGCAAACTTTAATTTTAGATGAAAAAAATTATTTTGTATTACTGACCAGATTATCAACTCGTTTCCTTTTAGGGCTTTATTCGAAAGTACAGGTCTTCCCTGAAATGCGCTGTGTTCCAGAATTTCAATTCTGACACAAACATTTCCTCCTGGAGATATTGATGATACTGGTTGTACCAAATGTCATAGCGAATTATCAATCTAATACGCACCCTCCCTGCTATTCTCTTATAGAGTGCCTGTATTTTTTACTTTTTTGTCTTAGTCCTGGGTGTTTTGCCTCAAATTTCCTACTACCTTTTGTCTCCTTCATCCTTATGCCTCCTTGTGCCCCCTGACTACCTTGCCCAGCCTGTCTTGCCAACATGATCTACCCAAAAGGGTTACAGGAAAGCTGGGAGCCAGTAAATTCTTTCTTCTCCTCTTTCTCAAAACTCAGAAGTGATGGGGGAACCCCAGCAGCCCTCTGGTGACCACGACACAACTTAAAGAGAGCAGCCACTTAGTAAGGATGACAAAGCAGAAAGATGGAAAACGCCTCTCTTGCTGATGCTTGAGGAACTGCCTGCCGTACCACCTCTGGACTGCCGCCTTTGCACTTGGTTGTCTTTAGGAAAAAAATTAATCATCTTGTTTAAGCTTCCTTTATTTTAGGTCTGTGTCCTTAACAGCCATACCAAATAATAATTAATCATAATTCCAACTGCCATCTGAGCGCCCCTCCCCCACCCACCAACCTCCACTTCAACCTTACTTCTCCATGTTGGTGGGGGAGGGGGAGAAGATCTCACAGAGGCAGCCCAACTCCTCTGGTCAGTTCCTTGCCTGGGAGTCAGTTTCTACTCCACACTACCTTCATACTGAATGTTCATGAGCCTCCGTTTCCACATTGCATACCTATCAAGTTCTTGTAAAAAGTAGAATGGTTATTATTATTTTAAGAAATAGGCGTTTCGGTCTTTCTTCTTTTTTTTTTTTTTTTTCGAGAATAAGATTTGTTTACTTATTTATTTGTTTGAGAGACGGTGTGAGTGAGTGAGGGGCAGAGAGAGAAGGAAACAGATTCCCACGAGGGGCAGAAAGAGAGAGAGAGAATCCCATGCTAATAGCATGGAGCCCAAAGTGGGCAGGGCCTGAACTCACCTGAAGTGAGATCTTGACCTGAGCTGAAGTCAGATGCTTAACCGACTGAGACACCCAGGCTCCCCACAGTCTTTATTTCTTTCCACACTTAAGCAACCAGTGCCCACAGGCCCTCCTACCCACAACCACTTATACTGCCTGCCCCCAACTCCTGGTGCCATCAAACATACAAATACTGACAGAGAATGGTACGGAGAATGTAGACAATGAGTTGTTTTGGTCAGAAACAGGAGAAGCTGGTGGTCATTACTAAGGAATATTAATTAGTATTTGTTCCCTTGTTCCGGAACCCCCCACTGCAACGCCAACATACATTTAAAAAAATGGGCATCAGCACTGCATACTCTAATTCTTGGCTATGAGAACCTATTCCCATAACATTTTCACATGCAGAAAAATGATTTCTTGGGGGAGAATATTTTATTTTGTTTTTTTCATTTGCTTCTATTACTGAGTCCTCACTGAAATCTCTCACAGATGTTTAGGTTTAAGGAAGACTGCAGACACAAAGCTGGTTAATTAATAAGCTGAACTAACAGTCTGTGAAAAGAGTCATTAAATACCAGTTTAACTGACCCATATCCCAAGCAAAACAAACCCATCTATCGGTGATCCAGACAACCAGGCGGGAAGGCTTGGGGTATTCCGCAGTTTACTATTCCTGTGGCTGACAGGGACATGTGCAGGCTGCCTTCAAGGAAGCTCACACATAAGATGCATTTGAAAATGGATGTCCTGGGGTCATTCAAAGGCGACTGACCAGACATTCTACCTACTACCTACAGTTCTGATCACTAAGAGCTCAGTGATGATTTTAAGTACTCCAGGGATCAACACAGTAAATAAAACAATGGAAAAAAAAAATGCTTACTGAGCAAAGGTTTTGTCTACGAGGTCCACGTGGTTGATTTTTACGATACATTCATTTTCATGAAATAGTCCCTCCCGCTTGGACCTGCTATTTTCTTCAATGCCGCGGATGAAGAGTCCTAGAATCCTAAATGCAAAATTGAGGTTGAAATAGAATTACTGAGTAATAATATGCTAATTATTTCTCCGCTTGCAACTATTCAGAAGTATCGATTTCTCTTTGTGAAAGAAATTACCCTTTATATTCAGGCAACCGTTTGTCACTTAAATCCTTAGTTAAAAAAAAAAAAAATCCACTGAAAA
The DNA here is from genome assembly GCF_028018385.1 of Neofelis nebulosa. NCBI lineage: Eukaryota > Metazoa > Chordata > Mammalia > Carnivora > Felidae > Neofelis > Neofelis nebulosa. The sequence goes on from NC_080783.1 coordinate 31,014,191, forward strand.
GAGAAAGCCCTTCAAGACAGATGCACATCAACAGTGACCCGGAGTACAATGGTCCACCACTCCATTGCCATGTTTGTGGTATTCTTAGAAAAGACCCCTACAGCTCAGTGGAGTTGAGGATACCGAGGCCTCTGGCTTGGAGAAGGCTGACTGTAATGGGTTAGTGCTGAGACAACCTGAGGCATAATAGTGGGAGAGGATTAGGCATTCACCGCACTTTTGCGCAGCCTTACTACCTGTTCCAGTAATTTGCATTTTAAGAAGAAAGCAGACACCTAAGCACAGGTCATCATGCTCAGTTTAAAAGGCGGTTCAGTCCCATTTGTTAGTGCCCCTGAAACAAGTACGTGTGGAGCATTTCCCATGCTCAGGATGGAGGAATAGGAGACACGGCTACAGGACCAGGACAATGAGTCAGTATGAGCTTGGCACTCAGTAGAAATTAAAAGCAAAAAGCAAAAACCTACAGACATCCAGAAGTCCAGTCTTCATAGGAGGATCTGGGGGGAGAATGGGATGTAAACTGGTTCAGAAGAATGAGTAGGATTTAGGTAGGGGGAGAAAGGGATACACCTGGTGGCAGGATGAAGGCTGTGTGTTTATGTGGGGAGCCAACACTGGATGGGGAGGCCAGAGCCACACAGAGGGGCCTCGGACACTAGTTGATGGACTCAATCGAATGAGGCTGGAAATAGCAGTACAGTCACCACTCACTGCTTCTGAGGGAGACGGTGACATGATGGGGCAGGGCTTTGGGAAGACTTGTCTGAAACTGCAACCAGTAAGCATTGGGATTCAGAGAAGAGAGCCGGAGGCTAATGGTGCTTTGTGGCTGTGGCTCAGAGTCAGGAGGGAAGGGGTTGAAAAAATGTCAATTACAGGAGAAAGAAAACGATAGCAATCAAGAATTAGATTGTGTGTGTGTGTATATGTGACTCTTACATTTTGGTAGTATCTAAACCCAAAACTAAGACATCAAACTTGTGTATGTTCCAGCTATTTCTCATGCGACCTAGCTTCCTCCTGGGGCATGTCAGGGTCCTAGCTGTGTTCCCAGAATAAGACAGAGAGATAACGTTTTCCAAGAGGAATCTGCTGGGCATGGAGAAACAGCCATCTCCTTGTCCCTCGTCCTCTTGTCTTTCTGCTTTCTCATTCTTTCTTTCTTTTTTTTTTTTTTTTGTATACAGGCCTTGTATGTTATCACACAGCCCCTTTGTATTAAATCTCAGATCTGAATAAACTATGAGAACATTTTGTACGTGGATAACAGGGGCATCCATGGAGGAAGGGCAATCTCTAATGAAAGTGGAGGAGAAAACCATCTTCCCATTTAGAGCAGCCTCACAGTGAGCCCTTTGCCCCCAGGACCCAGTTCATTTAATGAGCTCGTGTCATCTGAAGATGGCAAGGGGTGGCACATGCGGTGGTATTTAGGTTTCTACTCCAGTGGATGCAGGAGACAGTCATGCCACCTATAGTAGGGAAGGCTCAGGGTCATGGGCACAAGTGTACAGGGGGTGTTTTATACACTGCATTCCTGGTTCTATGTTAGTAAATTCACAATATTCTGTGTGGAAGAGAAAAGGGGCCAAAGCTACTATTTGATAAAGGATCTGAGATTCAAATTAATATTTTTAAGAAACTAATCCTACCTTAATCTCATAACATAATATTAAAAAATGACCTAGTCGACATGCAAAAGAAGAAGAAGAAGAAATAGAACAAAATAGTGTTTCTTCCTAAATGCAACAACTCTGTAATAGTTCACATTTTGGATTTTTGTTTTGGTGGATTCACAATAACATGATCCATTAGGAGGCTCACATGTGGTTATAAACTCGTTTATGTAAGCGATATTTTTTTAACAAGCATTCAAGTCTTCCTTTAATTTAATTCAGTACATCATCAGTCATGTAATGTTACTCCCTAGGATTTAATTTCACATTTTGGGAGATGAATTAATTCTTTCAGGCCACTGGGTTGCAATTTAGCTGGCATATTACAGCTGGAGTATGCGATGTGAACCTCGCTGATCCAAATAACCTAACTTTCCATGAAAAATTTATTGACAGGATAAGCTCAACTGTAAAACCCTTGTGTCAGAGGTAATTTTGGTAAAATGTAAAACTGACTGATTTTATTAGTTTGGTTCCTGGCAACAAACCACTCCTGCCTTCTCTTCCACAGAAGGGATGGATTCCCTCCAGTTTGATTTCATCCAGACCAGTGTGAGAAGGCTTAGAAAAGAATCTCTCACTATCCTCTTTGCCCCAAAGTTGTGGGCTGTGGTCTTCGTGTCCTCTGGGACCAAGGCTCTGGGGACTTAAAGACCAATGCTGGGGAGGAGCCAGTTAATTTGCATTTGTGAGCAGTGCTAAAGGAGGCTGAAATCCACTGCCCCACAGAACAAGAGGGGGGGACAATTGCTTCTTTTTCTTCTAATAATCGTTTAGAAGCTAACCCACCCCACACTCCTTGACCTCTTCTGCTTTTCTCACCGTATCACGGGCTTTGGCCACTCTACGAGCTTTGCAATTTTATCCAAACGTGTCCTATCCTTACATTATGTGTTGATCCTCACCCACCCGTTCCTTCTTCTCTGTCGTATTTAGCTGTCTTTACTAGGAAACTAAGGTATACTATGCTATCTTTACTGGAAAACAATTAGATTTCATGCTTTTAATTCTAAAACAAAACTACATTATTTTTTCTCTTAAGCCAATGAAATGAAAGTGCTTTTTACTTTGCAAGAACTCAGTTTTGTGTATATTTGTTTTGTTTCTTACTGTGCAAGCCAAGGGGCCTCCATACAAGTGGCATTCAACACCCTAAGCTATGGTACCTAATGAATCCATTGAGGCCTTATCTAGTACAGCCACCATTGTATTGCACTCAGGGTTTCCTATTCAACAACAGGTATGGCAGTGTTTTTCTAAAAGAAAAACTATATATATATATATATATATATATATATATATATATATATAGAGAGAGAGAGAGAGAGAGAGAGAGAGAGAGAAATTGGAAGCAAAGTCAATTACAGTAGTCTTAGTAAATAATTAAATGTAAATTCTAATTTAAAATAATGACACAAGCCAATAAAAGGAAGGAAATTAAGCACTAAATATACCACTATGACCTTAACTCACCCACCCCCCCCCCCCAGCCCCCGTGCTCACACACTGAAACCATATGGCATTATGAAGTCAGACACTTGTGTGACACGCTCTGTACTCAGTTGCATCTAAACACATGGGTTGAGTTAAGTGTGCTGTTTCAGCCTGTACTCATTACTTCTTAACTTTTATTGGCTCATGTCTCCACTTCCATATTATTTTTTATGTTTTTTAATTAAATTTCCTTTCTATAATACTAATGGATAGCAAAAAAAAAAATATACAACTATTTCACCAAGTTACTAAACAGTTGACCATGAACTTATAAAAGTTCACTTGTGAACCAGGCTTTTTCGTTTTAGCCATAATATTAATAATACTGATAATTTACACATTCATATGTTGTGTGTTTTACAAGGAGTTTTCATAGTTTTAATGTCATTTAATCCTCATAACCTTTATGTGAAGTAGGTATTCACAAGAGGCAAGCTTAGAGGACTTGCTCAAAGTTATGAAAGAGAGAACACTGAGATTCAAATCCAATTGTTCTGAATCCAAGTGTAACACTCTTTCTATTCTTCAAGGCTTATGCGAGAAATCAGAACCAGGAAGGAGAAGGGAAGAAATCAATACATTTTAGTGTGTTTTCTCATTTGATGTAAAAGATGGTGATTTCTGGTCTATAGGGTCAACCTGTTTTCCGAACTATTGAAAATGACGTATGGTGACTGTCACATCGTACATTTCTTCATGTTTTGGAAATTGGGATGGTCTTGTGTTCTATTCCAGCTTCATTAAGCTAAAGGGCCTGGTAATTTAACTGCTCTGGCATTTCACAAAGCTCTATCAGTATACTTCTGCCAAAAGCCATTAGAATTTCTCATGACAACTGGATAAATACTCTTCCTGTCTATCAAAAACAACCTCAGCTTGTCCTGTGCCATAACCCATAACATTTATAAACACACTTATTAACACATACAGGAAATGAAACAATAAGAGCCACTAGCTTTTCAGTTCATTTCTTTTTAGAGAACACTCATTCCAGCAAGAGCTTGGCATCAGATGTTATTTGCAAAAAAAGGTGATGACTTTGCAATTACAGGTAGCAGATGGCTACCTGCTGAAAATGATGCCAACCAAAATATCATGACTAAATCTGCTTTTCCTGCTATGTGGCAGACTGAACTGAATAAATATTCAGAATCAGTAAATGAATACTATATAACCTTTGGGAAAATTTTTGCTCTAGAAAGAGCAATGGAGTGAGGGGGTATGGATCTGGATTTTGTGTGACTTTGAAAAAATTCAACTGACTTTTCTGGACTTTGCTTTGCTACGCTAAAATAAGACATTCTGCCTTTTCAGTGAAGCATTTGATATAAGAAAAATTAATTTAGCAAATTAATTAAAATCATATCCTGAGTGAGAAACTGATTTTCTTTTAAGAAAAGCCCTTTCTTTTAACATAGCCCTTGTCAATATCAATCTGTGCTAAAGGCAGTCATCTTATTGCACAATGACATAATATCTGATACTAGTTTTGTAAAGTTGTTAAAAGAATAGTAATATTAACTCTCAGACACATACTTTAATTTCCATCAGTAAAACAAGTTTTATATTCAGTTAGGTGGACATGAATTTCAAGAAATGCTGACATCTAAATTCTCATTTGCCACTATGGATTTAACAATATAATTTCAAAAGGATGTGGTATACTATTTTTAAATGATTACAGTATAATTTCAAAAGGATGTGGTATACTATTTTTAAATGATTACATTTTATTTTAGAAAAAAACTAGCCCAATGGCATTTTACTTATACTTAAAATCATGAAAACACATAGCTTCTGATACAGCTACTTATAAAGCTAGAATATTTATTATCCTAAGTTCTATATACCTGAGCAGTATCAGGAAATATCAGTTTGGATTACTATACTCACTTTTGAATTGTATTTAGGAACATGAAAAAAATTCAGTGGCAATATTTGCCTAAAAATACGTTAACATCTTTTCCAAGCATTCTGTTTACTACATGTCACTGATATGCAGAAACTGTTATAGATATTATTTATTTTCCATTGTATCCTATAAGGAAATGACTTTGTTTCCAACACGTAAGTGGCCAACAGACATTATATATTGAGGTATCTATCTGAATAACAGAGATATACACTTAATCCTCTTCTGAAATGTGTCTGGGAAAATGAACTGAAGTCAAGTTTTTCATTAGCATGAGCTTCTGATATAAAGAAAACATCTTACCTTCCACTCAGAGATGAAAAGAAAGGCACTACATGTATTCCCAAGGGGCCTCCTTCCCCAGAAATCTCCACTGTTCTTGTCATATCACTGGGGCAGGGAAAAAAAAAAAAAGAAGCATATTATAAAAAAAAACACAACTACTGTAAATTCAACAGCAGAGAGGAAATCAAAAGAGTATATGATTTGCTGGTATTTTCACGAGATACAGGAAATAAAAATGTTTAAGACTATCTGATTTCTATTTTTTTTCCCCAGAAGAGAAACAAATGGAAATAACGACCCACAAAAATAACTTCCTATTTAAGTTAATCTGCATAAATCAACATATTTAAAAGGATGTACACAAAAATGAAATTTCTCCCCATTGAGACACACTTGAAATTACTCTACAGATGATAAAATACATGGAATTAAGCCTATCTATGCTTAAGCATAAAGTAGGCTCCTCTCTCCAGAACAGGAAAATTGAAATAAAATATGTATTTATCAGAAAAAGCACAGAATTACATTTTACAACAGTGAAGCCACAGTTGGTAATACATATGGGCATGTTCAGAGCATTATAAATCAAAACTTACACTTGCCTTTCAGTAAGGCATCAGTTGTATTCAATGGAACAATTCTAAATTTTCACCTCCTACTTTTTTCAGAGGTAGAAAAAGAAGTTGTAAAGCCTGGGGAAAATGTATTATAGAAAGAAATAGAAAGCCTGACCCGCCTAACCTACTCCAGATTAAGGAGAGGATGAGCTAGAAACATTAATGGATTGTGTGTATGACTGAAATACACAAGACATTGGGAAACTTTGAGTAATAAAGAGCGGAACTAACAAGTTTTTATGAAGATGAAAAATAATAACCGTGAACAATTATTGGCTCCTTTAATCCCACAGACAGAAAATAAAATTGCCAGAGGAAAAATGATAAAGTTGAAGCAAACATCCCTGTTACGGAAATTGTAAGCAGGTCTCTATTGTTTCCTATTTACATGAAAATGACCTGAAACTGGATGTCAGATTAAGAGCTACAGCTGTTACAAATGCTTTTCTGTTCCAAATTGAAAATGGTGAAATTTTGGCTCCTTGCTAGAAAGTTGAGAACAGCATAAGAAAGTAAAATGCCTGATGAATTCACTCTGCATTTAGTGCTCTCTGAATTATCAGCAATCTAAAATAAATACATTAAATATATTCTCATCAGTGGACTAGGCTTATTTTTAATGTGTTTCTATTGCAAACTTATTATCATTAGGAACTGTAAAAAAGAGCATGTCAGTTTCTAGCATTTGTGGAATATGATGGACTTTCAATCTGATAATAAATTTCAAATGAGTTTTGCTCAGATATTGCTGATATATTCAAAACTTGTTCAGTCAAGCAGGTTATATCACAGGCCTCGAGAAAAAGTTAAAAATAAAACAAATCTTAGAGTGATAATATCATGGGATAAAATAGATTCTTCTTGATACTTTCAGTGTGAGAATACAGATATTATATGGATACACATATATATGAAATACTATATGTAGGTATACATTATATGCTCTGAATATAAAATATCTACTGGGAAGAGAAAGTTGTATAGCTTTTAATGGACCACAAAGCAACAATTTTTATGTAATAACCGATTTATAGTTCATTCGTAGGTATTTGAGGAAGGGTAAACCCAAAGTAGTAACACTCTAGGGTAATGGTACTGTTCTAAAGACTTTTAGAAACAAAGACAAAAATCTCATTTAACCATTAAAACTTTTCTTATCTCTACCTTTACTATGTATTTGTATAGTTTTGCACTTAGAACATAACACAAATCTTTCCTAACAAATGTATTAAATATCCATGTGCTAATAGACAGCACTCATATGTATTATATTGAGGCTTTTGGAATGTAAGTGTTTAGTATAGAGTTCAAAATTTCAGCTTAATAATTTCTAGGATGGCTTTATGATTTTTCTTATCTATTTTGCAAACATTTCTTTACCTGGCTCAAAACCCCTCCTGTAAAACATAATAAATATTACGTATTATGCTGATACCTACTCCTTAGGAACTAACAATCCTCTATTTTTACACTCACTTAATAAAGTTAATCTTATAATTTGTTAAAGCAATCAATCTTGTTTCAAAACACTACAACCATTTTGGAGATGCAGTTTAAAGGTTCATTTATACTTTATAAGTTTCTCGTTTTCGATATCTCAGAATAAGCCCATGCTATCTATATACACAAGAGTCACAATAATTTGGCAAGAAGGATATGTGACAAATGTTAAACTACTATCGTAAAAATATTATCCCAGAAAAAAAAAAGCATAAAAGACTTTTGGTTTTGTAGACTGTAATATTCAGGAAGTTATAGAGAATTAAATATTATTTAATATTTCAAGTCATTATAAGTTTTATACGTACCATGTTTTGCCATGCTCTTCATAAAATGCTATCCATTATTCCAAGACGGAAAGAAAAGCTTTTGAAAAAGGAAGCCTGACAGATGAGTCCATATATTTTTATTTATTTTAAAAGTGCGGAACAAAACTATTGTGTTACATGTACCTGCTGGAGTTCTGCAGAATTCTCTGTATATGCACCTTTCATGAAAGATAAACACAGCAACTAGGGATAGACACAATTATTTGAATTCTAATCTCAGAAAGTGAGATTTTACTACGACGTGGAAATGTGCTATTAATGCCATTTGTTTAGGCAAAGCACAGAGTAGGGTTCAGGGACCAGCAAGCAGAAAGCGTATACATTAATTTACGTTTTGGAGGCAGATTGAGAACGGAAAATTTAGAGAACGAGGTGGAGAGGATATTCTAGCAGTGGAAAGAAAAAGGAACTGGCAGCTTCTTGTGAAAAACAGATTCAAAATGAAACGGGGGTAAAGGGTAAAAAATTACACCGAGAAAAGCTAAAAGTTGCATTCGGATCTAAACAGCTAACTTTATACAACTTTCTAAAGACATACTAAAACCAAAGCGGACAGTCACAGAACATTCAAGCCAATAGTATTAATCAAGCTAAATGTTCTAAGATCCAACCACCGCAGTGATTCAAGTAATTGCTGGGAACCTGTTATTAGCTAAGATGTTAGGACAAAAGTCTGGGTGAAGGTACAGAATAAGAGGTCAAAAGTGAGCCTGTCATGAGCAGCTACCCTGCAGGAACTCAGTGGCAAGTGCTCTATGTCGTTCCATCCAGAAGAAACACATGAAGCTTGAGGAAAGAATACAAGAGCTGCAGACAGGTCCAATTCCTCACACAAGGCAAACGGGCAGCATTTTTAACATTGAGATTATTCAACTCAGTCACAGGCCACTCACTTAAGGTCAGGGAGAGACAGGACTGAGTGTAGGTAGTGGGGGATATCTTGCTTTGGAGGGAAATCATGACTAACTCATGAAAGTAGAGAGAGAAAGTGTATCTTAGTGGAGGCTTTGAGCCAGATGTCTGAGTAAATCATTTAAACTGAGACCAAAAGTATTAGTTTTCTCATTTGGACTATAAGGAAATAAAGATAAATTCCTAATAGAATGGTTGGTTTAAGAAAAATTAGAGAACATAACATATACATCATATACACAGTACCTGGCATATACAAAAGGTTCAATAAGTATCAGCTGTTAGGATGATTATTAAAACTTTTTGAGGGAATAAGTTTATGGGTTAAAAGGAAATTATCTCAAACTTTCCATTTTTTTCTCAACTGATTTCTTCAGTGAGACTTTTATTTTTAAAGTTTATCTATTTTGAGAAAGAAAGAGAGAGAATAATGCTTGTGTACAAGCAGAGGAGGGGCAGAGAGAGAGAATCCCAAGCAGGCCCTGCATTGTCAGCATGAAGCCTGACACTTGATCCCATGAACCCTGAGATCATGACCTGAGCTGACATTAAGAATTGGGCACTTAACCCCCTGAGCCACCCAGGTGCCCCCTCAGTGAGACTTTGAAATATTCTTAAAAAAAAAAATAATGTTTATTTATTTTTGAGAGAGACAGAGAGAGACAGAGTGTGAGCGGGGTAGGGGCAGAGAGAGAGGGAGACACAGAATCCAAAGCAGGCTCCAGGCTCCGAGCTTCCAGCACAGAGCTGGACCTGGGGATCAAACTCACAAACTGCGAGATCATGACCTGAGCCCAAGTCGGATGCTTAACCGACTGAGCCACCCAGGCGCCCCGACTTTGAAAATATTCTTAAGTACTGCAGGAGTGAGGAACACATTTCCTTCATGATGACTGGTGCCATAGACAAGATGATGGGCAATAAATGCGTAGAAGGTATTAGCCAGTGTTCTTTAGGCACTAAAGCACAGGTCTGCCATACAGAACAGTATTAGAGATGAAGTGAAGACAGCAAGACCTCCCAGAAGAGTTTGTTGGTGGCATGGAAGTCTGCTTGGTCATGATGTCTTGTTGGTGAAAATATACTGAGTAAATCACTTATTTTGTTGTTGATGGTGGTGGGATTCATTTAATATACCTGAATTCAATGTATATATTTATTGAGTAGTAGTTCCAATGAGGATGTTCTGCAGGGAAAACACAGAGGCCAATGTCTGAGGAGTTCATAACCTAGGAGCAGGTTAAGACAGGTAATAAAGAATAATACAAAGCAATGGAATAGTAGTAGTAATTGTAGTGTATTCTCAATGATTATAAGCTATTATGTGCTAACTGCTTTCTGGCATGATAACATGTACTCCTATCAAATGTATAAACATACCGGTTCCATTTTACAGAGAAGTAAACTGATACCTAGAAAGGTAAAGTAATTGCCCAACATTACATCATGTATACAAGGTAGAGTCAGGCTTCAAACTGGAATTTATTGTATTCTATAGAGCAGGCATTTTTAACTACGTGCATGTGAGTTTCAAAGCAGAGGCACTTTCCAATGAGGCTCGGAGAAAATTAGTACAACATCAGGCAGAGAAGCGAGATCACAAAAATCTTCCTGAAGGAGGTACATTTTAGATGGGACTATGAAGGGCAAAAAGTTCTCCCATCAGAAAAAGTAGGTGAGGGGACGGAGAGGGCACGCAGATGAGAGAACACCATCTATGCAGAAAGAGTGAACCAGAATGGTTTGTGGGCACACAGACTGGTTGTGATATTAAAAGAAAAAGGCTAGTGAGCAAAGAGAAAGGAAGGAAAAGATGGGGGAGGTATTGAGAAGAGAAGGTTGAACCATCAGCTTGAGATCAAATCTCAAAGGGATAGGTCAAATTTCACACTGAAAAAAAAGCACATTTGGTTTTACAGAAAATGGAGCCAGTAAAGGTATTGGTACTAAGAAGTGGTGTGATAATTGCTGTGGTTTAGAAATATTCATCTGGCAATGATACGTGGGATCAATTAGAAAAGAGAAAGACAAGATAGAGATTGGTCCTTGAGACAGGAACTAGTAAATCACTACAATAATCTGAGAGATAGCAGGGTTTGAATAATAATTACAGGAATAAAGGATGGACACCCGGGGATAGTTCAAGGGTTTGTTGTTGTTGTAGTTACTCTTTTTGACACAGACTCTCCCAATAATTTGCCAAATGAATGGCTATCAGAGGCAAAAAATAAAACCTGATGGCCATTTTAAGCCTGGAAAAAAAAGGTAAGTCTGGAGGATGCTAACTTGGAGATGTGTCAAGGAAGAGGTTGAGATCGGGAATGAGGTAGAATTTAGAAATGAGGCGAAGGCTTTTTGCACATATTGCTTGCTATTAAAAACAAACAAACAAACAAACAAACAAACAAACAAACCAAACACCCAACAGAAACCTCTTGTCCCATCATGTTAAGATCAAGATAAATTGAGTAGCGCTTCATAAGACATACATATTGTAAGACTATTTGGATAACTCCTTCTAACAGTTAAATTTCTTTAAATAAATGTGTTAGTAATGGGTGAGCAGTTAATAGGTATGCTTATGATGTATGCAGCAATGTGTTCTAACCATTCACTGAACAAATATGCTGCTATCATGTTCCAAGACCTGTACGAAGTGTCAGGAATCCCTTGGAGGATTCCCAATTTTATATGGGAGAATGACAGTTAAAATAAACTGTAGTATGTGTGCTAACCATAACTGCAGTAGCAATTAGTATTTATCCAGCCTTTCATTTAACATTGTGCTAAGTGCAACTCCCTGTGCTAAATCTCATTTAATCTTCAAAATAACCTATATGATCATGTTACCCATTTTCCATATTAAAAAAAAAATCAAAAGGTTAAATAATTAGTCCAAAGTCACATAGGCAGTGTTCAAACTCAGGATTTAATGAAATCCAAAGGTTCAGGAATGAAGGAATGGTTTGATGAATGCTGTGTTTTAAGAAATTTTATCTAGTAGTGATAGAGGAGATCCATTAAGATAAAGAGAGATTGATATTCAAGAGAAGAGATAGTAGGTTGTTACAACAGTCTGAAAGGGAAAGAAGGTTTGAGCAGTGACTCTTGGAATTAAAACACAGGAATAGGTTCAAAACATTTGAGATGGACTCTGGAAATAATTTACTGGCTTCTATGTCACCTACGTTGAAGTGAGGCCAAAGTACTCTCCTTGGGCCAAGCTCTGTGGGATATCATGTTCTCCTTGCCCCAGGAGAATGCTGACCATGGAACGCAGCCAAAAGCAACTTCCTAATTCCTCTTCATTTGTTTCTTCATCATCCCATAGCAGCTGGAACCTATGTCCTCTCCTAAAATTATAATCTCCAAGCTTTCAGCTGCTAGCTGTGCATTCCATGCTATTAAGATCCCTCTCATTCTCCCTCTATCCTACCCAAGAGCCAGCAAGTGCTGAGAGTTTCCACTTACTCTACTTTCTGAACTTGACCCTGATTTCAGCTCATTTCTCCAAACTGGCACTCACCACATTGTTTCTCACCAGGAAATAAAACACCAAAGAATACGGGAAGATGTACATAGCAGGTAACACTGCAGTCTAAGAACTTGGAGACAAGAGTGGTGGGGGTAGACTGGGTCTCTAGAAGTTACTTAATTGCTCTAAATTGCAATTTATTAGCCTACTAAATGTGATAAGACTTTTGCAAAAATGCTGTTTTGATAATCAAATTATACGTATGCATGCATACATTTTAATTAAAGATTTTTTTCTTAATTCCTATACTCTATTCCTCTCAATTCTTTGTACCTGGAGGAAGTTTAGCTACTTTGTTCCTCTAGGCATAAATCAAACAACTGTTCACTCAACAGCATCTATCTACCTAACATTTAGCCAAGATGTTAGCAAACTTTACCAAGAGCTAACATTGAAAAAAATGAAATTAAAGGCAAATAGAAGAAGAGTATTACATTCATTATGTCCACCTCCAAAAACAATCTTATCAAGCTTCTCAAAAGACAGTGCCCAGGAGATTTCATATACCAAAATTTTAATGTTGTGCATCTCAGTAATCAAAGAAATATAATCTAAACAGGACTACTATGTCACGTGGCTATAAATTGTAAGCCTCAGGAAAGTCTGCACAGTATTTCAGTGTGATAAAGGATGATCACATATTTTTTTTAAAAAAGCTAATTCCATGTAAAATGCCTGGCAACTATTAGTGACTGGACTGAATGAAAAGAATAGGTTGAGTACATGAATGACTGTCAACCTCAGAAGCATCACCTCTGAGCGCTGAAGCCAATAATCTATCGAACATGGAATTACTTTCCCGGTACAAAATGTGAAGCAACTTAGAAAAAACGACAGTAAGAATGGTGGTTGTGGTGGTGATGATCAGCACCCCCCTCCTCATAACAGAGACGATGGTGACAATGGTAACAGTGACAGTGGGAGCCAACAGCAGCCAATACCCCTAGGGCTTACTCTGGCCCAGGCACTGTTCAAAGTGTTTTACGTACACTAAGTCATTTCATCTTCATACCAACCCTCTCAAGAAGGTTTTAATATTATTTCTGTTTACAGACTGGAAACTAAGGCAAAGGGAGATGAGTAACTCGCCTAAGCTCATAGAACTGCTAAGCAGCAAAACTGGGAGCCGAACCCATGCAGTAGCGAAGGCAGAACTAGAGATCAGTGCAGAACAATGTCAGTGTCGGGTAAGTGCGAGAGCAAAGGACTTCATATAGTGAGTTACTTACATTAAAAACATGAAAGATCCTGGGTGACGGACGGGATTCATTTCACATACATTGAGTAAAATATTGCAAGATGGTGAAAACACAATGCAAACTAATATTCAAGGAGCTAACGTCCCTGTAAAACACTCAACCAGAATGAACTCTGAAAATTCACTTTAAACTGTTGTTCAAAGGGGAAAAAAGAAATTAAGAAATCTAGGTTGCAGACGAGTTGAAAGACGTGGAGGCTCATTCATATATGTTTGTCAGGAGGCTCTCATATCATAAAAGGAAATAAAAGAATGACTAATTAATTTTAGAATTGGGAAGGTTTCACTCCACTATGCTACTTATCTTCATCTTCCCTATAAAATAAAAAAAAACAACAACTACAGATTGTGAAAGAAACAAACATCAACCTGAAATAACTAAAATACTCTGATTCACGTCAATACCTCAATGCGTCCTTGGTTTTCGGCGATGCCAGGAGTTCTGTCTGCACACCATTCATAACTTCTCCATCTTCTAAGTTCTGTGTGGAATCCTGTAGTCAAACAAACCCATGAGCATGTGGATGCTATGCATTTAGAACTGAAAATTTGAATAAAATATCTCAATGTGAGGTAGCAAATGGTTTTCCTCTAGATATATACAGTATGCTCCAATTTCTTTGAAGACTGGAAACAGGTGTTAATCTTTTCAGGGCTTTCAATGTTCTTTTCTCTCCCATTTGGTTTCTGAAATACTCAAACGGGCCATTTACACAAGCCAATATGTTAAGAGCTGTGGAATACATCATTTAGCTTCCTGCTACTCAACCATAAGCTTTTGGGACTGAGTGTTTTACATCAGCAAGGAAAAGGGGTACCAAAGGGAAGGTGCCACTGACAGGTGGTGATGTATTGGCTTTAATGTACTGTACTTGCCTGCACCCCCTGGTGACACTAAAAATATAAAGAAAGCAAAATCCGTGGAAAAAAAAAGTTGCCTGGAAAGGTCACTTCGGTCAAAAGTGTAACAGGACTGTGGCAGGAAAAGAAATCCGGAGTTCTTATTTTGTCATGAGACTTTCACTCTGAGAATGATCTTCAGCAGAGAGAAACTAAAATTAACCACTTCGTTTCTAAAATGGTAAGCACTCTTCCACTACAGAAAGGGAAAAGGGTCAGGGAAGTAGAATCCTCCAAGATAGTGGCGAAGTTGAGTTGGCTGTCACATAGGGAGAATGGATTCCAAAAAGCAAGTTGATTTAGAATCTCACTTGGAAGGCATTAGATTTCTGTGAGGCTTCTGAGCTGTACTTTAACAGAGCGGTTCTGCAGATACACCACTCTTTAGAAGCAAAGTCACAGTGTTCTTCACAGACTCAGGTTTCGCCAAAACAACAAACCACATGGAGAAAGAAAGACCGGTTGTCAACAACCACACCTGTAAACAGAACATTCATGGATCTGACAGCATCATTTCAACAACAAGGAAAGACAATATATCAGGTCAGAGGTTGGGCATAAAGGAATTAGGTTCATATCTTGAAGAAAACAAGATGTGGAGCCACAACTCCAGCAGCATGTCATTGTGAAATGAGTAAAATGTATTTCACTTTTATTTATTTATTTATCTATCTATTTATTTATTTATTTATTTTTGTTTTATTATTTTTTAAATTTATTAATTTTTGAGGCAGAGAGAGACAGAGCATGAACGGGGGAGGGTCAGAGAGAGAGGGAGACACAGAATCTGAAATAGGCTCCAGGCTCTGAGCTGTCAGCACAGAGCCTGATGTGGGGCTTGAACTCACGGACCGTGAGATCATGACCTGAGCTGAAGTTGGATGCTTAACCGACTGAGCCACTCAGTTGCCCCCGTATTTCACTTTTAGACTGAGTAGCAACATCTCACATTGGCTTGCGGGTTTTGTGGAGGACTTGGTCTACACTAGATTTTTCTTTTTCTTTCTTTCTTTCTTTTTTTTTTTTTTTAATTTGTTTTCTCTTTTCCACAGGGATAAAGAAAGGGAAGAAAATCTAAAAGGCTAAAGAACACTTTTTAGTTTAGGGCACCAAATTTTAAAAGATGAATGTCTTTGAAAGCTTTCAAACATTCATATTATTTTGAAGGGCTTGAGAGATGCTTACAGAGAAAAGAGACGGGCTGGGCAGGTTACAAAAATACTTAGGCAGACATTTCAACAAAATATTTGAACTTGTGACTATTGCACATGTCAGAACACTTGATGGCTGCATTTGTCGAAACCATACTTTCCTACCTGACCCTCTTACACAAGATGAAGTGCTATGAAGGGTAAGGACACGTCTAGTCCTCTGCCAAGTACACAACACACAGAGCTCATTTAGTGAGTGTTAACGAAGGCATGAGGTAGAATGGCATTGTATTAGTTTCCAAATGCTGTGTAATAAATTACTCCCAAATTAAATGGATTAAAAACAACAACAATTCTCTCTCATAGTTTCTGGAAATCAACTATTTAGAAGTGGCTTCGATAGGGGAATTCTGGGGCAGAATCGCTCATGAGGTTGCAACATTTTAAGATGTCAACAGGAATGCAGCCTCAAGCACTGAGAGGCTTCACTGGGGCTTTAAGACCTACTATTTTTTTTCTTATAGAAGACACATTATGATATAATTCACATAACCCTTTTATTAAAGGTTATTTAATTTATTTAAAGGTTAAAGTGTATTTATTTAAGGGTTATTAAATTAACCCTTTTAAAAAGTACAGTCTATTTTAGCTTATCCACAGAATTTTGCAATCATCACCACTATCTAATTTTAAAACAATTTCAAAACCCCAAAGAGAAACTGCATACCCATGAGCCATCACTCCTCATTCTGCCTACCCCCACTCCTGGAAATCATTAATTTAACTTCTGTCTCGAAGAATTTATGTCTTATGAACATTTTATACAGACAGAATCATAAGATATGTGGCTTTTATCACTGAGTATGAGGTTCTCAAAGTTCATTCATATTGTAGCATGTGTCAATATTTCACTGCATTTTATGGCTAAATAATATTCCATTGTATCAATATACCACGTTTTGTTTACCCATTCATCACTCGATGGGCATTTGGGTTATTTCCACTTTTTTTGATTATAAATAATTTTGCTATGAACATTTGAAATAATGTTCACTTGTGAAATAATGTGGCTAAGAACCACAAGTTCTTGTGTGCATATGTGTTTTCATTTCTCTTTGATATATACGTAGGGGTAGAATTCCCGAGTCATATGGTAACTCTGTTAAACATTTTGAGGAACTGCTATACTATTTCCAAAGTGTTGCACAATTTTACATCCCTATTGGCAATAGATGAGGATTCCAATTTCTCTCAGTCCTCGCCTTTTTGCACTTTTTATTTTTCTTTCTTAAATTTGAGCTATCGTAGTGTGTGTGAAGTGGTTTTTATTTTGCACGTCCCCAATGGCTAATGATTTGCATTTCTCTACAATGACCAATGATGCTGAGCATCTTCCCATGTGATTATTGGACATCTGTACCTTTTCTTTGAAGAAATATCTAAATATTTATCCTTTTATTACTGAATTTTAAGCGTTCTTTAAATATTCTGTACACAGATTCTTTAGATACATGATTTGCCGATATTTCTTCCCATTCTGTGGGAGACATTTCTTGAAATTTCTCAATGTGCCCTTTGAAGCACAAAAGTTTTTAATTTTAATGAAGTTCAAGTTATCTTTTCTTTTTTCCTATTGTTGCTAGTGCTTTTTGGCGTTGTATCAAAGAAACATTGCCTACTACAAGGTCACAAAGATTCATTCCTATATATTCTTCTAAGAGTTTTTTTTTTTAATGTTTGTTTATTTTTGAGAGGGAGAGAGAGAGGGGGAGAGAGTGAGCACACACGTGTGTAGGGAGGATCAGAGAGACAGTCTTAAGCAGGTCCCACAGAGTCAGAGCAGAGTCCAATGCGGGGCTGGATCTTACGAACTGTGAGATCATGACCTGAGCCAAAATCAAGAGTTAGACGCTTAACTAAATGAGCCACCCAGGAGACCCTCTTCTAAGAGTTTTATAATGTTAGCTGTTGTATTTGGGCATATAACATTTTGAGTTAATTTCTGTATGCAGTGTGAGGTAGGGGTCCAACCTCAGTCCTTGCATATTTAGCTGTGACTGCACCATCGGTTCAAAACACTATTCTTTTGCCATTGAGTTGTCTTAACATCCTTATCAGAACCCAACTGAGCAAAACTGTAAAAGGGTTCATTTCTGTACTCTCAGTCATATTCCATTGATCTATACTTGTGTTACAGTCTTGATTATCTGTTGTATACGAAGTTTTGAAATCAGGAAGTCGGAGTCCTCCGTATTTGTTCTTTTCCAACTTTGTTTTGGCTATTCCGAGTCCCATGCATATTCATACAAATTTTAGATTCAGAACATCAAGTTCTGCAAGAAAAAAAAAAGCTAGCTAGATTTTGGGAAGAATCACATTGAATCTGTAGATCAATTTAGAGAGCATTAGCATCTTAATATAAATAAAGGCTTTTTCATCCATGAATGGTTAACAGTGGCTATTAATGAAAATAAATATTCTCTTTGGCTCTGTAATTCTTCATAGATATATAGCTTCGGAATGTCAAAGAAAAAATTGGGATATATGTTATAAAATTTTAATTATCTTTGCCTCTTTGTTCTCTATTTCAGGTGAAATTTTCTTATTTATCCCTTGCTAAGGTAAGAAAATAACACACTTTCTGGTTCAAATCAACATGCTACAAGTTAAAATACCTTTTTTTTTCTAGTTCTAGTTAGATGGTAAGTAAAGGTTCTATTTATGTCAACAACATATATCTGGAAATGTCAATTAGAATCTGAAAGCAATATTGGGCCAATTGCAATGTGATAATCTGCTCAAGGGTAATTCTGAACTGACTGTAGTTTTACAGCAATCGTGTCAATAACTACAGCCTTAAAAAGGCACACACACACACACACACGTTCACAGACTTCTATGTCTAAGGCAAGAGTTCTATTTTAAAAGTAGCATCAAAAACTTTTTGCTTTTCCACAGCTATCAAAAAAGGACAGTTACTATAGTTTATCGTCTCACTAACGGGCAGTGTTTGTCACTTGCCAAAATCATTTCTATATATTGCAATAACAGAATCCTTTGATATTCTCTAGAGATGGGGCAGGCGGACAGAGGCTCGGGGCTTCCTGCAAGGACACAAAGCCAATTCCGAATTGACTTCAACAACAGTGTAGGCATGCAGTGCTTCAAGACTTATAGACAACAGCAGCTTATTTTTTGACAGGGTCCAAGAGATCACCTTTTTCCAGAAATTGCAAAATATCTGACGAGCGATAATTTAAGAGCGCTTGGGCTTTTCCTTCACTAAACTGCATGGTGAAAAGTCACGAAATCACACATATCTAAAAATGAATTTTTTTCCCCTCATAGCTTATTTAAATAACCTTGAGAAAAATCTGTAGAATTTGACTTTTAAATTGGGAAGTAAAGGGGCAAAAATAGTCTGATTATGAAGAGTGAGGGGTATAAACACCTGGTGCTGAACAGCCACTAGATTTAACTTTAGACTTGAGAAATATTAATTATGTGATTTCAGATCCCCAAACTTGCCTCTAGAAATAGTCAATGGTTGGAGAAGCTCTATACTTAATTTTATTAATAAAATTATTTTCTTAATGTTAACTTAAAAAGAGAGATGTGCTCCACTGCATAGAATACAAGGGTATAAAGCAACTTCAAAATTGTTTTCGTCTCCTCCTTTTACCCACATTACAATTCTTTGCTCTCTAATAAAGTTCAGCAGGAGGTTGTGTCTGGCTGACCAGGCAGAGGCCTTGAAAGAAGCTTGTCCTTTATCTCTTTGATCAGAGCAGGGAACATATCCTATGTGGCTCTCACAACAGACAAGTTTAATTACTACAATTTTTAAAAAGTGAACATTTTTAGCAACACTTTCAGGATCACGGGAGCATTTCTGACAGCCAGAATGAGTTGGATTTAAACATCACTGCACTATTTTTAGCCTGAAAATCAACACTTACATAAATATTCCCAAACCAATTAGCAGCAGCTGGAAAGTAAAGGTGTTTACATTTAGTTAGCACTACGCTAACAACTGCAAGGGCTCACAGGCTGCATGAAAGGGGGGCCCAGCACCGGGCAGGGTCCTCCTCCCCAGGGCAAGCATGGTGTTGGCACCAGGCTATCATTTCATATCTCAGTTGGTAGAAGTCACCGATTTCATGCAGGAGAATGTTTTCGTGATGGAGCCTCATGAAGTTATACATCCCCAAATAGACTGAACACCCTTGATAAAACTTTTCGGGAAGAAAACGCTACCCAAATTCTCATTGCTTTTCCCTGGCTGACCACAGCTCTACAACAATACTAAAAACAGTTTTACAGCTCAGTTTTTCATGTCTCAGCTGAGAACGAAAATAGATGTGCCATTATCGATGGATGCCTTTGACATATAGGTGAAAATACACAGCCTTGATGTCTTCCCCCCACTCAATGCACCTTCGCCACATTTGAAACCACTTGCCCACAAAATTTTAACTGCAATTGAGTTATGTTTCAAAGCTCAGGTGCATATTATAACAATATTTGCATTCTCAAAAGCCAACTGTAAGTTTCTTTTGAAATCGCACATGAATTGTAGAATGAGAGTAATAGAAAAATTATACAGAGAAGATTTGAACGTCAGGTTACGTGCCTGATGCTCATACATAAACATAATGTAAATGGTAAAATTAAAATTCTGGGCATAATTTCAGAATATTTGTTTTTACATTTTAGAACAAGAATATCTCTGCTAAGTAAAAACAAGTTGTATTTGAGAAGCACACATATGAAATGATCATGCATTTCGGTAGTCAAGTGCTGTTATTCAAGCCTGACCTAATATACACTCTTCATGCCTTGGGCAATGCCTCACCTTGGGAAATCTCTCAGTTGGCTGCACAGATACTACCTCAAACTGTTTCACTTCTAGCAATTTCACCATGCCAGAATTCACTTTATATGCATTTTTTCTTATTTTTATTTACATATATTATATATTAAATTCTATATCCATATGTCTAGAAATTGGCAAGAATTTCAAATCAGAGATGTTGAAATGCTGTTTCAAGTTTCCTAAGAATGAGAACAATTTATTTTATTTTTAACAGTGATCCTCAAACTTTGGCATGCATTAGAATCACCAGGAGCCTTGTGAAAACAGATTATTGGGGCCCATCTGAGGTTCTGATGTCATAGGTTAGGGTAAGCCCTGTGAGTCTGCATTTCTAACAAGTTCCTGATGCTTCTAGTCAGGGAAACACACTTTGAGAAACACTGCCATATAGCGACTAGTGCAGATCTTCAGAAATCCTTGATGATATTAATTAAGCACTGGAAAGACTGGTGCTGATGAGCTAGTCTAGTCCATTCATGTTATAGCTATGGAAACTGAGACCCAGTTTATTGTGATAATGACAAAGCCAGAATCTAGGATTCTTGATTTTCAGTTCAGTCTTTTTTCTGTGTATCATAGGAAATAGCTGCTGACCTATGAATGCTGACATTATTTTTATGGATCCTTTTTTCTTTCAATGACACTAACAAAAACTCTAATAATGTCTTGGATATATTTTATCTTTTTTCAAGGTCTCGAAATATGTCATATAAAGCTAGCTCCATATTCTTGATAATCCTAAATAATTCCTTGGAAGTCCTATTTTAATTTTACACATGGACATAGCCCAAACCAAAAAGATTAAGGTCTTGTCCACAGTGAAACTTAGGATCCATGTCTCCTAAAATTTAGGTCCGTGTGTAGGCGTGTTTAACATATTTACATTGTAATGTCTCTTAGTTACAGATTTTATGCAAATAGAATGAAGAAACAGCATCCTGTCACAAAACATTAAAATACATTATTTACATGAAAAACTATCAAGTGTTTCATTATTCTGAAGATTGAGCTCTACTAATTCCATAGCTTTTAGATAAAAAGTTATTTTGGAGGAATACAATTAATTAGATCATAAATTATTAGTTCCCAAACCTTGCCTATGAGGTGGTTGTGCACTCATACACACACACTGCTAAGGCACAAGTAATGCTTGTGCCTGAATGGATACGGGATAAGACTGGATGGGATTTAAATGATTCTGAACTTCGGAAAATACACTAAAAGCCAGCCGTCTTCCAGTGGACTGTCTCCTAGAGACTGCACAGTTGGAAATGACATGCTTCCCAGGTTAAATTCCAGTGACGACACAGAGGTGGCCATACCTTGTCTTCATCTGGTTCGTGTCCAAGAGCTGTTGCGTAGTTTGCACAGGTTTAACAAAAATACATTTTAAACCAATGCATAGTAGTAAAATTAAGCTCAGCTCTCAGACAAAGGACAAAGTTCCCAATACAAGCTCTCTCAGTGCTTTGCCTAGTGACGGGACACCTAATCTCTTGGACCTCAAATTCATTATCTATAAAATGAAGACAAGATTTCTATTTCCATTCCAGATATAAAATGTCCCAGTGCTTAGTGAAGGTACGCTACAGACTAAGGCAGGTAAGCCCCCACTGAAGAAATATAAAAATTCTCCAAGAGATCAATTAAGAGTGATTATTCATTAGAACAATTGGTTTCTTGGAAAGCTTCTCCTGAGAAGCAAATTCTCATAGAAATATATAATTTTATACTTTCTTAACATACTGATTCTAAATAACTTTTGAGGAACAATTGTATGGCATGAGGTGAAGCATACTTGAAATAAACCCTCCCCTCTCTACCTCATTATCTTATATTCTATGCTCTTTTCTTGGATATTTCCTTTCCTTCTCATTGTTAATAATTAGCACAGTTAGAATTCATTGTTACAATTTCCCAGTATTCAGACTGAGGTTTGAGAAGACAAATGGAATTTTTTTAATAGTTTTTTTTTTTTAATGTATTTTACCTGCTGGGGTTGTTGGTAATTTTTGCTTGTGTGATTCTGGTAGGAATTTATAAAGTGGCCTTGATAAAGGCCTGATACACTTGATATCAGGCAGTCAAAATCCAGTATGAATTTAAAGAGCTGGGGGATCTGTCTTGTTTGTGGGATCTGGGTAGAATAGACATACTGACCAATCTCATCGAGGTATTAAATGATAACCACCATTGATGTCAGGATCAGCATGTCACCTGCTCTGATCTTTCCACAGAAGGCCAACACCGATGCATGGCTGTGTCCCAAGCAAACGTGTTCAATGAAAGGCTGCTTTAAAATCTTTAGAAATGCGGAAGTTCAGAAATTCAACAAGGAGATTCTGCAACCGCTATTTTAATATCCGTTGTTCTTACACCCAACACATTTCACAAAGTGCTGAATGAAAAGTGGAAAATACATGTATTTTTTTCCAATACAACACTGACACAACGTACTTACTTATTTTAAAAAAAAATTTTTTTTTAACGTTTATTTATTTTTGAGACAGAGAGAGACAGAGTATGAACGGGGGAGGGGCAGAGAGAGAGGGAGACACAGAATCGCAAGCAGGCTCCAGGCTCTGAGCCGTCAGCCCAGAGCCTGACGCGGGGCTCAAACTCACGGACCGCGAGATCGTGACCTGAGTCGAAGTCGGACGCTCAACCGACTGAGCCACCCAGGTGCCCCACAAATGTACTTATAACATGATCCCCTTTGGTTTATAATTAGATTATTGCCCCCACCCAAGTTAAAGCTAATTTTCCCTAGTTTTCTATATTATTAACCACTGCAAAACCACTTGAGCTTAATGCTGAGGTACAAGATAATGCTGTATGGGACTGAAAGGGTGTCAATACCGAACAACACAGCACCCTCTCCCATAAGGGTCTGCTTGAGATCACGCTCCCACCGTAAAACATACACTCAAAGGTGCTGTCAACATCTGCTTCTCTCCCATTTAATCCATTTAAACTGTACCATCTTCTCAAATATTTAGAATACAGAACTGTCAAAGTGGACAGTTTGATGCCATTGGGGCCTCATGTGTGTCTACAAACCATCACCCAAAGCTGGCAAATATAAAAAGACTTAAGGAAGTTGGGATAATTCAGCAATTACAAAAAAAAAAAATCCCACCTTAATCGTTTTCATTTTGCTGGCTTAAATATATTTCAATCAGGTATGACTCGGGTAAACGTACAATGTGCTTTTAGGCAAAGCTATACAAATTCCAGGTTTGGTTGGGAGAGGGTAAAGATAAAAGGACACGTTATTAAAAGAATAATTTTCATTTCCATGTGCATTTTGCTCTTGCTTGCACAGGCACACTTCCCTGCTGGGCTTCACTATGAAAATCTTCGCTATGAAAATGGGATACAGGATATTTTGAATCCATAGACTAAGTCCATAAAGACTTGTTTCAGGAAGGAAAAAAAAAAAATAGCACGAGGAATTATGTGTGTGATTAGCTGAGTGGTAACTTTCAAAAATATTTTTAAAAGAAAGTCAAAAGTGTTGAAAAACCCTTTATAATTATCAGATGGGGTACCAAGTTTACAACCCATCTTCATTCATGTTCAAGGACATATAAAAAGTCTTTCTTTTTCTTAATGATTATTTATTTTTGAGAGAAAATGGGTGTGCGAGTAGGGAAGGAGCAGGGAGAGGAGACAGAGGATCCAAAGCAGGCTGTGCTGACAAAAGACAGCCTGATGTAGGGCTCAAACTCACAAACCCCGAGATCATGACCTGAGCCAGTCAGATGCTTAAGAGTCTGAGCCAACCAGGCACCCCCAAAACACTCCTTATGGCCTCCATCCTGTAGGCATTTTACTTTCTTCTCATCCAGCCCTAAACTCTCCTCCCCCTCCACGGGCACCTGCTCCTCTCCTATGACCTCCATATATCTTTCCACACAATCGTTTTGCCGTTCATCTTGTCATGCCTGCATCTTATTTCATGACACCTTTATTGGAAGCCTCTGGTTTTAAAAAAGCTATATCACTAGCTTATGTTGGAAGACCAACTGAAAATAAACATTGGGGAAGAAGCTTCTCAGACAATGTAAGGGGCACTTGAAGCAATCTTGGCCATGACATATGTGCAGAAAGGAGAACAGCAGGAGGAGCGAAAGTACGGCACACAGAAAAGAAGTAGGTAAGGCAGAGCCAGCTGTGCTGTCTTGGGTGTTAACAGCATGTGGAAACAGCTTTAAAGAAAGTGCAGAGGTCTGAACTGCAAAGAACAGCTGTAGCCAAGGGTGGCAGTCAGCAAAATCCATGCTTCTGTGTTGTGTCGTGTTCTTTGCTTTTTTCTTTAGATACAGAGATACAATAGACAACTGGGGAGATTCAGCATAACTCGCTATACCTAGACTAGCTCATGTATTCTGATCACGTGAGGAAGCCGTCGTGCATTTCTGTCCAAAAACAAATGTTCTCTATTTAAAACTATACAGTGCTTGTGGTGTAAGGGGAAGCTGTGCCCCATGCAGAAGATCTCATTGGTCGAGCTGTCAATAGCTAAAATGTATGCTCCATGAAAGCAGTGGTCTTGTTCACTTGTATAACCCCAAGCCCAGAACAATGCTTGGCACAGAGTGGATGCGCAACAAATATCTAGACACACCAGCCATGAGGAACACCACTGCTTGTCTAGCAAATCTCTGTCACTCCTCTAATGCCCATTAACAAAACAAGCACTTTCTCCTTGAGCTCTCTGCACAGATTCAGTCCTGCTCCTCAGGCCACTTTCGTGCCACACAAAAGTTCTATATTCATTTCAGGGCAGGCAGGGCTTCCTTCGCGGGTCTCCCTTGCTTGGTTCTCACATCCTCAAGGTGGGGAATGTGTCTTTTCCATCTTGTATACCTATCACCTGGCACAGCCCTGAAATACGATGAATATTTCACTTTAGACATGTAACTAGATAAAGAAATCTTTTCCCTTGAAATACTTTCCCTTAAAGTCTCTTAGGTAACATCGGATAAAAAAAGAAAAAAAAAAATATATATATATTTCAACATTTGTGAACTCTCTACACACACAGAGTATTACGCTAGATTCTATGGGGGGGATTCAAAGATGAATATGACACTGTCTTTGCATTCAAAGCTGCAAACTAGCTGGAACTATTGCCAGAGGCATCTCCGGCAAGAGAATTTAAAGTAGAATTGAAAGCTAATCTTTATTTATGGATTGAAATAATTGAAGTAAAATAATGCACCGATTTGTACCTGGCTGGTTATGTTTCTTTATCTATGCTTTCATATTTTATTTATTATAATGTAATTTAAAATGACTTCCATTATTTATAAAATGATTTTAAGCCAATATTTAAAACCACCTAAGTTCCATGGTCGCTGGAAGCTGGAGTTTGCCAGGTTCTTGCCGGCTGGGAAAGAAACACCACCATGCTGAAACCTCCACACCCTGAGCCTCTAGACCGGAGAGTGCTGATCATGCTGGGGACCTTCCACCGAGGAAGGTCCGTAAGCGAGGCCCCACTACTGAGGCAAAGCTGCTTTGTAACTTTTACTCCACGTTCCCCTCTTCTTCCAGCTGTCTCATTTCTTTAGATATGAACATAGGTCAAGGTGAAACAACCTCTTGGTTCAATTGTTTTCTCCACTGTTTTTCCCTCCTTGGGCACCTCCTTATCCTTCAATGGTATATCACTTCCTAAATGCCTCCAAACCCTCATTCTCCTCCATTTTTACCAAGAATTCCCTGAAGCTCCATCACAAGCTCAAGAATTTCAGCAAATATCCCCTCTACCACCTAGATTTCAATGAAAACTGACTTTCCCAACTGAAACCACTTCCTCAGTAACCCTCTGAAATAGGACATGTCCGTTTTCTTCATGCTCCCAACCCCCATTGCAGAGCTGCTTCTAGACTGAGATTCTTTGTCCTCTTTTGGAACCTGTGGCATCCTTCCTTGCCATTCCCTTATCATTGCCTTCACCTATCGGTCTCCACATTGGTCCTCCAGCGTTTCCTCCTGTCCCATTATTTTAATTAATTTACTCATCTACATCCCCCATGCCTTCTCTCATTCTCATCCTGGTTGATTTCTACTTCCCCAGGGCTCTTACACCTTCGCTTCACTCTGTAACATCTTGTTTCTGTTTCAGAAACTACGACCAAAAGCAAAATCAAACACAGGAAGCCAAGGGTGGGGCGAAGCTAAGTCCTTATGACTCACTAGTGCTATGTCTTATGAATCGAAACATATTAAATGATAACTTAGCCAGGGCCAGCAAACCCATGAGCAAAACAGGATTCATTCAGTCCACACACACTTATTGTGGGTCCATTGTGCCACACACTGTGCTGGGTACTAGGAATAAAATCATATATACCTCTCACCTTAATGAGCTTTTACAGAGAAAGAAGCAAGGCAGCTAGAGAGAAGATAGTAGCAACTGGCCTCACTAATAATTACTTCCGTGTGCTCTAAAATTCAACTCAACTAAGCAGCAATCAGATCCCAACTGTAGTGCTATTCTTTTTCCAACCTCAACCCCTTTCTGTGTATTACAGCTGGTATAAGCAAATACACTAACAGAAATTAATCATTATCAAAAGCAGTTTTAGTTTTTGGGTTTTTGGTTTGTTTGTTTTGGTTTTGTTTTGTTTTTTGTTTTTTGTTGTTTTTTTTTTTGGATCATAATCTCACCTGCAAAACTGACAGCAATGGTTCATCTCCCAGCTCAGACACACATATGCATATATGCACAGAATTGTGCATAAAACTTCAGGGCTTTCAAAACTCCCCAATCTTGACATTGATCTGAAGGTTAAGATCTGATATTTACCTGCTCATCTAAGCCCATATTTTTGACAGAATCATAAGAGATTTGTAATACAGAAATAATAAATGTTTTCACAGACATATCCTTATATAGTGATTGTTACAGGGGACAATATCTGAACAGGGCAGGTGGCAGCTGCTATAGCTAAAAGGCCAGAGTGGATTTGGGAGGGTATCCCACTGATCACACTGCTCATCTACCTTCCCAAGAATCTCCAGGGAAGGGAGATGCATAGTACAAACATCCCTTCCAAATCTGCCAGCAAATGCAATCTTTTCTGAAGCCTCCTTGACAAGCTAAGTGATTCCTGCACATGGACTTCCCAGTGTGAGTGACTCACATCGTGCCATTGCAAAATTACAAATTATGACATGCTCTGGGCCTTTGGCTTACATGCAGTATATATGAGATTTCAAATGTTAAATCTGTGAGTACTAAAGCTTCGATGTTCTTGACGGCTGCTCCATTTGTTGGCTATTCTGAGATTGACAAATTTCGCCCTCTACTACTTAAATCTCTTCCAACCACTGCCCCCAAGCCGTTACTAGAAATTTGTGGCAAAGGCATACTCTACAGATTTCTTAACTCACATTTAGAACTGCTTCTATTAGACAATGATGATTTAATCCAAATCTTTGAATCCTATCCAAATCCACCAAATGGGCATAGCTAGTGGGGCGATTCCATGGGACAAGAAATTTAAGCAATTAAAACTGGCAGAGGATGAAACTCGCAGACTATTTAGAGTTTCTGATTCCTCTTACATAAGAGCCACAATCCAGCCTTATGGTGAACTTCCAGAATCACGGGGCCAATATTCCACATAGCACGTACATCAGCGCCATTTCTCTCGCCTCTACGTTCACCAGGCTTCAAGAACACAAGTACTTACTCTTAGTAAAGGTTGTTGCATCAATGTCATCTGAAATTCTCATGAAAGTTCCCATGGCTTTGACTTTGTGAAGCTGGAAGAAAGCAAGCCATGCCAGTCTACATTAGATTCTCTGCTTGAGTTCTGTCAGTGGACAGTGGACACTCATATTTATAGAACAAATAAGTCAGCGAGCAAACCAATTCACCCATCCTGTTGTCTGTGCACCAGACTCCACTTCTGCCCATCCTCCCAAAGAATAGTGGGCCAGTGCGCTTTTTCGTAATTGCAGATAGAAATAACAAACAAAAAAGGAACTATATCTTTCTAGTCACTCAGCAAAATGTTGATTTATTAAGACTTACAAATATTTGAGTGTTTCCTGAACTATATTTTTAATAAATGACGAATATAATAGAAAGGAATGGTTTAAAAAAATAAAGTGGCTATTTTCCAAATCTGCCAGATCACTACTTACTCAATGAGTCCCATATGAAAAAGAAGCGAGCTTTCTGATCAAAGCTTCCCCTGGCCTGAACAAAATAGAGATTTTCTTTTTATTCAATTTCTGTTAAGGTTGCTGCCACAACACGATCACCCCAGCCCTCAGCCATGTCTAATCAGTGACGCAATCTCACACTTTTAATGAACTCCCAGGGTTGCATTGAAAAGTGCATGCTTCCTGACAGATAAGGGTTTTTAAGCGGAGTGGTGATGTAAACCCCTCTCTTCTCTACTTATTACAAGGGAAATACTTCTACTGTAGCTGAGGGCACTCAGGTGATGTGCCTTTACAAAATACAGCAAATGACCTCTTCACTTGTGAGGCAATCACAGCAGATTAAAATTACAACATTTAAGGGCTCTTCAGAAGAGAATGACAACAGGAAACAAAAATAACAGGTCTATATAATCAAATATATTGGTTAACTTTCTGTGGGTGACCTTCTTTTAAGAAGTAACTAAATAAAAAATATGACAATAAAGAAAAAGCTTAATTTTTACTCATCCTTAAAGACTGAAATGCACGCATACAGAAAGGGTAATGGCTAAGATATTCACTGGGTGAAAAAGACTATGAACAAAATAATGAACTCAGTCTTACCCTCTGCTCCAGTAAATGGAGAATCGATGAGATTTCAGGCTCAGATTTGCCATCTCACCAGAAAGAGAAACATACAATGATTTGGTGGCTGGGACAGTACGCTGAAGTGCCACGGACAATGAAGAGAATCATGGTATGTAATCTGTGTTTTTCTTGTTCTCCCCAGTCAGATGGTCAGATATGTTCATGTGCATGGCTGCATGGCTGCATGGCTTTATGGCTGGGCACAAAGATTTGGAGCTTGTAGAGAAAAGAGGTCATAAGTTTTGCACCACTCTATATACTCTGCGCTATAAAGTCAGAAGTTATTCATATAAATCTATATTATTGACACTAAAGGGTACCAGAATATGCCCCTCCAATATATTCCACTAAGGCAAAAGGATTATTTTGAGCTAAAGGCAATTGAGAACAGCAGATATAGGGAAATACTCTTTATGGCACCCCAATGCCTAAAAATAAAGTATGAATTTCCTCTTTTGTAAAGGAAATTTCCATTTGTAAAGATACTTACCTGCCAGGAAGATAGAATTCCAAGAGACAACTCTTATCCCTTGACTCTTACTTGCATAACAAGACAGCTTATTTACTATATACATTTCCTCTCCTTAACTTCCCAAAGCTTTCTTCCCAAGCTCAGAATTCCCAAATCCCTTTTCATTTATTTAGCCCAAAATAATATATTAGCCTCACCCATCTGGTGAGCCTTGAGACACAGTTTTGTGAACTCCTGCTGGTGCATGTGTATGTACATAACTAAGACTGTTTTTTTTTTCTTTTGTTTATGTCTTTTATCAATTTGATTCTTGGGCCCCCGCCACTGAATCCAGAAGAACAGAGGGACAAAGATTTATCCTCCTCTCCACCACAAAGAAGTTGAGACCAGGAGGCACGTTAAAAAAAAGAGTAGAAAGGAAAAAAAATGAGTCAGTAACCATTTTGATTAATATGATGTGAATTTGTCCCACTCTACTGCACTCTACTGTCAGACGTTTAAAGAGTGAAACTTGGGTCAATTTTTTAACTAAAAAGGGATGAAGGGCAGGCTGCCCCAAGATGGGTCACTTTGGCATGAACATCATTTTGAGTTAAAAGCAATCAAAACCCAGCAGAAAGCTCTGTACTTCCCCTTCAACTGTCTGCTTGTACCAGGAAGAGAGCTATTAATAGAGGTTCCTCTTTACCTAAGAAATTTATCTACATCATAGGGTAACCTTTATTTTCCAAACATCTTTTACCTTCCTGCTAATGAATGGTCTTTCTCTCCTTTGTATTCTCAGACTCGTACTTCTTCTCCTTAGGTCATATGAGCATCCTGTTGCCTCAGTGTCTTTAGAATTTCCCTATCTGTGTGGAATCTCTGTATGTACACTATTAAGATTTTCTCCTTTTAACCCATTCTTGTCAATTTGATTCTTAGTCCATCTAGAAGAATCTTGGAAGGTAGAGGAAATTTTTCCTCCCTGATAATAGTTCTCCCATATTCTTGTGGTTATGGGTCCAAATGGCTTGAAACAGAGCAAAAATGGTTGGCTTTTTTTGGAGCCTGGAGCCTGCTTCTGATTCTGTCTCCCTTTCTCTCTGCTCCTCCCCTGCTTATACTCTCTCTCTCAAAAATAAATAAACATTTAAAAAATGTTGGCTTTTTTCCCATTATTTTTCAAAACAATTTAGTCATTTCTCCAATCCAGGATATCACATTCCACCTTATTTTACACAGCAATATATCAATCTACTTATTCTTTTCATGTCCATTTGAATACTTCAATCCTCAACCTGCTCATGAATCTACTCTTCTTGTTTTATTTTAATTGGTTTCCTCACTTAAGCCCAAACTCTGTCAACATTTAATCCTTCCCTCCAAAGGAACTGACTGTACAATTGTCAACTGCATCACTGAGTATGTTTGCATTATTATCCTCAGGTTCCATTAGGGAGCCAACAATGACTTCTCAGTGTGTGGGTCTGTTACTGGAAAAACCGGCGAGTACCCAAGAGTTAGAACCTCCATGAAAAATCTTGGTAGTCATTTGGTTTACAGTTTAAGCTCTTTAAAGCCTGATGACATTTACCTATCTCTTCGAGATGTATTCATTTGGATGTCTCTAAACAAAAATCTCTCTCAATATATAACTGCATCGGACCAGAACAGTTGGTCCAACATTACTGTATCCTATAATACCACTGTCATATTTGAAGCCATGATTTAAGAATTTCTTGGGTATGGCTTCAAATCAACACATGATATCCATGTGGAACGATACCATACCCATTCTGCCCGTTCTTACCTTGAAGAGCTACTGTGATCAGCATCACTTTAAGCTTGGTAGAGTTTTTGTTTTTGATGTTACTATATAGGATATTATTTTACCATCTGACATATTAACATTAAAACTGATGAGATCAGTGGCATTCCTTCCAGACTGATGCCTTTTCAAACCACCACTTTACATAAAATTTTAATTTTACACCTACTTTAGAATAAAGCAATAACATTTCAACAAATTCTTAACTTTATTTCTTGCATTACTTAAAGAATCTCATTACAAAAAGATGTTTTATGAAGTGTAGAGGACCTGCTAAAATAGGACCATTCTTGCCCATGATACTAAAGACATTAAGAAAAAAGATGAGAAAATTTACTGATCAAATTGCCATGGTTGATGCCTTTTTTAAAAAGCTGGCTACAGGGCTGCCTGTATTATAAAATGCCAAGTCCCATGCCCCACTTCAGACTCAAGACCACTGTAATTTGATTAGCATAAAAAGAAGAAATGAAGCAGCTAATTTATGGAAAATACATTATATGATGGACAAAGAAGGATGACAGGTTTAATCAGTGGAGGAACAGGGGGTTGTGTGTGTGTGTGCGTGTGTGTGCGCCTGCGTGCCTGTGTGCACGCACGCACACATTTAAGCTGCAGTTTAAAGGAAACTGAAAAGAGAGCTCAAAACTTTATTTTCCAAACACCAGAATATTTTCCATCTTCAGTTTGGACACACTTTTAAGTTCAGAAACTCTTCCTTTGTTTTTATCATTAATACTCTCCTTGTCGAAGAAGAGTTTAAAACATACACACACACACACACACACACACACAAAGGAGGCTTAACTTGACAGCAATTGCATTAATATGAACTGTTATACTTCTAAGACTCTAAGCAATAAAAGCTAGAGGAGGGCTGCTAAGAATGCTCATATCTAAAATCTAAATTTCAATTATCTGCTATATTTACAACTTCATGCTTTACACAATGTGCCAGAAGGAATGGCTTAGCGGTCTAAGCATCTGGTTTTAAATTGCTATATTCCCTGAATCACACAATTTAATTCATCCACTACACTTTGTAGGGGCTAGAAACAGACAAGTCACACCACTTATAGGTTTACTTATCCAGTGCTATATACACTGGTGGCAGAGCAGTAGTCTAATCCTAAATCTTCCTTCTATTTCCTTCTTCCTTCCTCTCTTCCTCCCTTCCTCCCTTCCATTATAATTGCAGCAGATCCTATCTTGAGTGAAGACTAGTTTTCTCTACTTTGGCAATGCCACCCCCACCCCACCCCCCCCCAGCAAATTCCCTCCAGTGTAGTGAATACATAAAGGAGCAAGGGGTTAATTATGTTGAAACCATGACTAAGTATTTAATAACCAAAAATATGGTCACAGTAACTAAAATTTCCCAAACTAGAACTACGCGGATACAGAGGTAACTCAAACCAGGCAGAACTGAGTGCAACAGGATGTCTTGCTCTCTGAGGCACTACAAAGAGACGTCTCCGCAATTGCTCCCACATAACCCACTTGTTTACTCCTGTCTCTCATATTCTATGTGATTTTTCCTGGAAAATAAAGAGGCCACAAGAGAGTCCACTTAGCATGCTCCTATCATGTAAATATGTCAGCCCTATATGGCTTTCTCAAGAGGCGCACTGCATTCTGTAAAGTGTATTATTTCTGTAATATTTACCGTCACCTGAGGGGAAAAAGCAGGAGGTCTTGCTGAAGTCTTCACTAAAATAGCAAATTAATTGAGGTTAGAAGTGCCATAATTAATTAGACCAGCTCGTCTTCACTTGAAGGGCCAGAATCTATACTGAGTGATGGTAATCTGCATTTACTAATAAAGTTCTACAGCTAATAAAGCAATATGTTCTGTGTTAACAATAGCATCACCACAAGCTGTACAAGGTGTTAAACTTGACTTTTCATGGCTTCTCAGCACTGCGGGTTCTCTTCTGCAATGAACAACTCTGACCATATTTTAAAGCTTAACTTAGAATATAATGTCTTACAGAATGTACAAGAATGTCTGATAAAAAACTGCACCAATTCAACCCAGTTGTTTATAAATATGAAAAAAAATAATGGAAAAATATATTGCTATATTTTATTCCTAGGATGACTATAAAAATAAACACTTTCATTTCTATTCAAATGTAATTATATACTAAATATTAAATTATATACTAAATATTATATACTAAATATTAAAATATTTATAATTATATGTAATTATATACTAAATATTATATACTAAATATTAAATGTAATTATATACTAAATATTATATATACTATATATAGTATATATAATTATATACTAAATATTAAAATAACATTAAGGATTTTAGGGTCAACGATTTGATAGAAGATATCTAAAATAGATGCAAGTGATACTTATCCTCTTTTTAAATTATTAAGTTTATTTTTATTTATTTTGAGAGAGTGGGGGGGGAGATAGAGGGAACCAGCAGGGGAGGGACAGAGAGAGACAGAATCCTAAGGAGACTCTGTGGGAAGGGAGAGGGCTCAATTTCACAAACAGAGAGATCAGGACCTGAGCTGAATCAAGAGAGGGACGCCCAACAGACTAAGCCACCCAGGCATCCCTCAAGTGATACTTATCTTGAAGTTTAAGACAAAAGGCCAGAAGGGGGCCAACATGGTGGAGAAGTAGGGGGAATCCATACTTCCAGCGTCTCTCAAACAAGGAAGTGTAGAAGTCAAAGGACTTTAAACACCAGAGCCTAGGAGGAAAAGAGACTGAATCTACTAGGAAGAAAACTGGAAAGCTGGAAAAAAGATAGGGCTACTCTAAGGAACAAATCAAAGCAACACCTGGTTGAGGGTCCAAAGTATTACTGTGAGTAGGGTAATAAAATAACCAAAGTCACAACAACAGAGAGCAAGTAACAATCTCCAGAAAAACACCTCCTGAAGGCCAGGCCCTGGACAGTGTATGACCCTCCTTTATTTATTTTATTAATATGAAATGTATTGTCAAATTGGTTTCAATACCCTGTGCTCATCCCAACAGGTGCCCACCTCAGTGCCCATCACCCACTTTCCCCTCCCTCCCACCCCCCATCAATCCTCCTTTAATATAGCAGTACTCACAGGTGCAGAGCACACAACAAGCTTTTAAAATCCATAAGGGACAGGGGCGCCTGGGTGGCTCAGTCGGTTAAGTGGCCGACTTCGGCTCAGGTCATGATCTCACGGTCCGTGGGTTCAAGCCCCACGTCAGGCTCTGTGCTGTGGGCTCAGGGCCAGGAGCCTGTTTCAGATTCTGTGTCTCCCTCTCTCTGACCCTCCCCCATTCATGCTCTGTCTCTCTCTGTCTCAAAAAATAAATAAATGTTAAAAAAAATAAATAAAATGCATAAGGGACAGAAAACTAGTCAAAATGATGAAATGGAAGAATTCTCCTCAAAAGAAATTCCAGGAAGTAGCGACAGCTAATGAATTGATCAAAACCAATTTAAGCAATATAATGGAACAAGCATAGAGGACAGGAGAGAATCTATTGCCACAGAGATCAAGGAACTAAGAAATAGTCATGATGAATTAAAAAATGCTATAAATGAGGTGCAAAACAAAATGGAGGGGGCCACAGCATGGATTGAAGAGGCAGAGGAGAGAATAGGTGAATTAGGAGATAAAATTATGGAAAAAGAGGAAGCTGAGAAAAAGAGAGATAAAAAAATCCAGGAGTATGAAGGGAGAATTAGAGAACTAAGTGATACAATCAAATGGAACGATATCCGTATCATAGGAATTCCGGAAGAAGAAGAGAGAGAGAAAGTATACCCAAAAGACACAGGGTATCAGAATGAATAAAAAAAACAGGACTCACCTATTTGCAGTCTAAAAGAGACTCATTTTAGACCTGAGGACACCTTCAGACTGAAAGTGAGGGGATGGAGAACTATCTATCATGCTACTGGAAGTCAAAAGAAAGCTGGAGTAGCCATACTTATATCAGACAAACTAGACTTTAATCTAAAGGCTGTAACAAGAGTTGAAGAAGGGCATTATACAATAATTACAGGATCTATCCATAAGGAAGAGCTAACAATTATAAATGTCTATGCACTTAATTCGGAGGCCCCCAAATATATAAAACAATTAATCACAAACATAGCAACCTTATTGGTAAGAATGTGGTAATTGCAGGGGACTTTAATACTCCACTTACAACAATGGATAGAACATCAAACAGAGAATAAATAAAGAAACAAGGGCCCTGAATGATATATTGGATCAGATGGACTTGGCAGATATATTTAGAACTCTGCATCCCAAAGCAACAGGATATACTTTCTTCTCGAGTGCACATGGAACATTCTCCAAGACAGATCACATACTGGGTCACAAAAAGGCCCTTAATAAGTATAAAAGAAATGAGATCATACCCTGCACACTTTCATACCACAATGCTATGAAACTTGAAATCAACCACAGGAAAAAGCCTGGAAAACCTCCAAAAGCATGGAGGTTAAAGAACACCCTACTAAAGAATGAATGGGTCAACCAGGCAATTAGAGAAGAAATTAAAAAATATATGGAAACAAATGAAAATGAAAATACAACAATCCAAATGCTTTGGGATGCAGTGAAGGCAGTCCTGAGAGGAAAATACATTGCAATCCAGGCCTATCTCAAGAAACAAGAAAAATCCCAAATACAAAATCTAACAGCACACCTAATGGAAATAGAAGCAGAACAGCAAAAACACCCCAAACCCAGCAGAAGAAGAGAAATAATAAAGATCAGAGCAGAAATAAACAATATAGAATCTAAACAAACTGTACAGCAGATCAATGAAACCAAGTGTTGGTTTTTTGAAAAAAAACAAAAACAAAATTGATAAACCTCTTGCCAGGCTTCTCAAAAAGAAAAGGGAGAGGACCCAAATAGATAAAATCATGAACGAAAATGGAATTATTACAACAAATCCCTCAGAAATACAAGCAATTATCAGGGAATACTATGAAAAACTATATGCCAACAAAATGGACAACTTGGAAGAAGTGGACAAATTCCTAAGCAAACACACACTTCCAAAACTCAAACAGGAAGAAATAGAAAATTTGAACAGATCTAAAACCAGTGAAGAAATTAAGTCAGTTTTCAAAAATCTCCCAACAAATAAGAGTCCAGGACCAGATGGCTTCCCTGGGGAATTCTACCAGACATTTAAAGCAGAGCTAATACCTATCCTTCTCAAGCTGTTCCAAAAAATAGAAAGGGAAGGAAAACTTTCAGACTCATTCTATGAAGCCAGCATTACTTTGATTCCCAAGCCAGACAGAGACCCACCAAAAAAAGAGAGCTACAGGCCAACATCCCTGATGACTATGGATGTAAAAATTCTCAACAAGATATTAGCAAATCGAATTCAACAGCATATAAAAAGAATTATTCACCATGATCAAGTGAGATTCATTCCTGGGATGCAGGGCTGGTTCAATATTTGCAAATCAATCAATGTGATATATCACATTAATAAAAGAAAAGATAAGAACCATATGATCCTGTCAATCGATGCAGAAAAAGCATTTGACAAAATTCAGCATCTTTTCTTAATAAAAACCTTCGAGAAAGTCAGGATAGAAGGAACATACTTAAACATCATAAAATCCATTTATGAAAAGCCCACTGCTAATATCATCCTCAATGGGGAAAAAATGAGGGCTTTCTCGCTGAGATCAGGAACACGACAGGGATGTCCACTCTCACCGCTGTTGTTTAACATAGTGTTGGAAGTTCTAGCATCAGTAATCAGACAACAAAAGGAAATCAAAGGCATCGAAATTGGCAAAGATGAAGTCAAGCTTTCACTTTTTGCAGATGATATGATACTATACATGGAAAACCCAAGAGACTCCACCAAAAGTCTGCTAGAACTGATACATGAATTCAGCAAAGTCTCAGGATACAAAATTAATGTACAGAAATCAGTTGCATTCTTATACACTAATAATGAAGCAACAGAAAGACAAATAAAAAAATTGATCCCATTCACAATTGCACCAAGAATCATAAAATAGCTAGGAATAAACCTAACCAAAGATGTAAAAGATCTGTATGCTGAAAACTATAGAAAGCTTATGAAGGAAACTGAAGAAGATACAAAGAAATGGAAAAACATTCTGTGCTCATGGATTGGAAGAATAAATATTGTTAAAATGTCAATACTACCCAAAGCACATTCAATGCAATCTCAATCAAAATTGCACTGCATTCTTCTCGAAGCTAGAACAAGCAATGCTAAAGTTTGTATGGAACCACAAAAGACCCTGAACAGTGAAAGTAATATTGAAGAAGAAAACCAAAGTGGGAGGCATCACAATCCTAGACTTTAGCCTCTACTACAAAGCTGCAATCATCAAGACAGCATGGTATGGGCACAAAAACAGACACATAGACCAATGGAATCGAATAGAAACCCCAGAATTAAGACCCACAAAAGTATGGCCAACTAATCTTTGACAAAGCATGAAAGAATATCTAATGGAAAAAAGACAGTCTCTTTAACAAATGGTGCTGGGAGATCTGAAAAGCAACATGCAAAAGAATGAAACTCGACCACTTTCTTACACTATTCACAAAAATAAACTCAAAATGGATGAAGGACCTGAATGTGAGACAGGAAACCATCAAAATCCTAGAGGAGAAATCAGGAAAAAACCTCTCTGACCTCAGCCACAGCAATTTCTTACTTGACACAGCTCCAAAGGCAAGGGAATTAAAAGCAAAAATGAACAATTGGGACCTCATCAAGATAAAAAGCTTCTGCACTGCAAAGGAAACAATCAACAAAACTAAAAGGCAACCAACGGAATGGGAAAAGATATTTGCAAATGACATATCGGATAAAGGGCTAGTATCCAAAAATCTATAAAGAACTCACCAAACGCCACACCCGAAAAACAAATAATCCAGTGAAGAAATGGGCAGAAGACATGAATAGACACTTTTTTAAAGAAGACATCCAGATGGCCAACAGGCACATGAAAAGATGCTCAACGCCACTCCTCATCAGGGAAATACAAATCAAAACCACACTGAGATACCACCTCACATGGGTCAGAGTGGCTAAAATGAACAAATCAGGTGACTATAGATGCTGAAGAGGATGTGGAGAAACGGGAACCCTCTTGCACTGTTGGTGGGAATGCAAACTGGTGCAGCCGCTCTGGAAAACCGTGTGGAAGTTCCTCAAAATATTAAAAATAGATCTACCCTATGACCCAGCAATAGCACTGCTAGGAATTGACCCAAGGGATACAGGAGTGCTGATGCATAGGGGCACTTGTACCCCAATGTTTATAGCAGCATTTTCAACAATAGCCAAATTATGGAAAGAGCCTAAATGTCCATCAACTGACGAATGGATAAAGAAGATGTGGTTTATATATACAATGGAATAGTACTTGGCAGTGAGAAAGAATGAAATATGGCCATTTGTAGCAACGTGGATTGAACTGGAGAGTGTTATGCTAAGTGAAAAAATCAGGCAGAGAAAGACAGATGCCATATGTTTTCACTCATATGTAGATCCTGAAAAATTCAACAGAAGACCCCTGAGTGGGGAGGAGAAGGGGGAAAAAAAAGTTACAGAGAGGGAAGGAGGCAAACCATAGGAGACTCTTAAAGACTGAGAATAAACTGAGGAT
Source organism: Neofelis nebulosa (assembly GCF_028018385.1). Taxonomy (NCBI): domain Eukaryota; kingdom Metazoa; phylum Chordata; class Mammalia; order Carnivora; family Felidae; genus Neofelis; species Neofelis nebulosa. The sequence continues at coordinate 31,053,398 of NC_080783.1, forward strand.
GGATGGGGGATGGGAGGGAGGGGAAAGTGGGTGATGGGCATTGAGGAGGGCACCTATTGGGATGAGCACTGGGTGTTGTATGGAAACCAATCTGACAATAAATTTCATTTAAAAAAAAAGAAAAATTAAAAAAAAAAAGACAAAAGGCCAAAAGAGGTGAAAGCAACAAGGATTATTATTTAAAATATGTAAATGTCAAGGGGAGGAAATCAATGATAAATGTAGACATTTGATATTTAGGGCAAAAAAATCATGGATAATTTACAATATACAATGGGATAATTATTTGTAATGGCAACAATTTATTTTATATAAAAATAGTTTTACTTAGTTTTGGTTAAAATACTTTGTTTGAATACGTTTTTTAAAAAAGTATTTTTAATGTTTATTTATTTTTGAGAGAGAGACAGAGGGTGAGTGGGGGAGAAGCAGAGACAAAGAGACACAGAATCCAAAGCAGGCTCTAGGCTGTAGGCTATCAGTACAGAGCCCAACGGGGGGCTCAAACTCACAAATGTGAGATCATGACCTGAGCTGAAGTCGGTCTCTTAACCGACTGAGACACCCAGCAGCCTCGCTATTAGGTTTTTGTTTGTTTGTTTGTTTTTTAAGAAAAATGTGCTAAAGATTTTCCACTTTTTTCTAAATGGAAAATAATTAAAAGCAGTTTTTCTAGATTAAAAAAAGATAAAATCCAGCTATAACTTTTCATAGGAAACATATCCAAAACATGACAACCTTGAAAGGTTTGAAATGAAAAGGTAGAAGGATACATTAGTAGATGACAAGTAGAAAACAAAAACTTGTACAACCATGCTACTTACAAAATAGGCTACGTTAAAAGAAAAGGTGTTATTAGGGAATTAAAAGGCCACAAATTACATAATGACAAAAAGAACAATCTAGAGAAATATATAATAATTACCAACCTATGTAGCTAAGAACACAGCCTCTGAATATAAAAGATGGATTCAATTACAAAGAGAGATTGACAAATTCACCATCATTATGGGAGATTTTCATATACTTTTCTTAATAACTGGTAGCTATTGCAGAATAAAGGATGTAAGGTATTTAAATAGTACAACTGGAAAGTTTAGTATGAAGTTCAAATAGACATCAACTGGCATCTGACAATTTTTTAAACAAATACGGACAGAAAAAGAATAAGGAAAGCAACATATAAAGGAAAAAAATGTGACTGTGTACTATGACATAAAACAACCTGAATAAATCCCAAAGAGATTATTAATATGCCCCTTATCCTCTGACCACGGTGCAAATAATAAACCAAAATCAACAACGAAAAGTAAACTTAAAAACAAAAAAACACTCCACACTTACACATTAGGTTAAAAAAAATTAAAGCATGTATGTGAAAAACTCACATATCAAAGAGCAAATAACAATGGAAATTTAGAAACATGTATAACTATATAATTTTTTAAAAATTACAATACATTTAAAACTTCAACCTTTATACTAAAAAAGAAAATGTGCAATACATGGGAAAAACATCCAGTAAGAAGTAATGGAAGGTTTTATACAGGAGGGATGAGGTGACTGTCACCTGAACCTCTGTAGCATAAACATCGTGCTTCCACAATGTGATGCAAATAAGTAATAAGTTCACAGCATCATCTGTAAAATATTCTTGCCAAAGAACTGATCCTGAATCCAATGAAGTCTCTACATTTAACTACAGAAAATTCAGGCAATAAAGAAACGTTTAAATGATTACCACAAGGAAGAAATTTATGAATTCCAGAATGTATGGTACTGTATGGTAGAAAATAACCTGGTTTCTCCCCAAGTTCAAAAGACTTGAAATAAAGAGGGAAATAGGAAGGAAAATTATAAAATAAGAATGGTTAAGTCCACAATACGCAAATGCAATGTTTTGGGCACAGTTTAGGCAAACAGGGGCACCTGGGTGGCTCAGTTGGTTAAGCGTCTGACTTGGGCTCAGGTCATGATCTCCTGGTTTTTGAGTTCCAGCCCACTTAACCCTGTGCTGACAGCTCAGAGCCTGGAGCCTCTTTTGGATTCTTTGTTTCCCTCTGTCTCTGCCCCTCCCCCACTTGGAGTGTGTGTGTGTGTGTGTGTGTGTCTGTCTCTCTCAAAAATAAAGATTAAAAAAAAAATTAGATCCTATTGCAAACAAATTAGCTCCTAAAAACTTTTTTTTGAGTTATTTGAATAGCTTTCAATATGGATAGGGTATCGGGTAATATTTAAAGCAGTATTTATTCATATTGTTAGGCAAGGTGATAGGGTGATTTTGCTTAAGTGTTCCTATCTGTTAAAGATGTACACTCAAATACTTACATAAGAAATGGCATGACTTCTGGAAGATGCTTCACAGTATAAAGTAAAATATTAAAAAGAGAATAGATTAAACAAAATGACACTATATCACTGATCATGGAAACTAGTTGACATGTACATAGGGGTTCATTATACCAATCCATTTTTGAGTATGCTCAAAATTAGAGTAGTAATTAAAGAATAAGCCAAATGAAGAAAAAGGCACAAACATGAAAGAAAGAAAGAAAGAAAGAAAGAAAGAAAGAAAGAAAGAAAGAAAGAAAGAAAGAAAGAAAGAAAGAAAGAAAGAAAAAAGCAAGCAAGCCACGGCTAAAAACATCAAAGCCAAAAATTGGTTCCTCAAAATCAATCAATCAGAAAAGCCAATAGTAAGAATGACTAAAGAAAGAGAGGAGGCACAAGTAAACAATATGAAAATTGAAAAGAGTCAATGATAAAAATCTATTGAGGTTTTTAAAACAATAATTTGCCCTTTACCTATCATGGTATTGACTGATAAGTGAAATCAACCTATAATTTCCCTTTTTCATACCATCTGGTATCAACAATACACTAACATCAGAGTAAGTTGGAGAGTACTTCCTCTTTCTTCTTTGTTTTGTTTTTTGTTTTTTGGAATCTTTTTTATACTACTGGGGTTACCTGCCCGTTGAGGATCTGCACCTATTTAACAGTCTGGGACAAACCCACTTTTTAAAACATTTGTATATATTTACCTTTTGGTTCAACTGCTTTTATAAGTGAATGTCTAATGTGGGTTATTTTTTTAATAGCTTTTGTAACATATTGTCTTTTATTTTATTTTTTATTGTTTTTTTCAATATATGAAATTTATTGTCAAATTGGTTTCCATACAACACCCAGTGCTCATCCCCAAAGGTGCCGTCCTCAATACCCATCACCCACCCTCCCCTCCCTCCCACCCCCCATCAACCCTCAGTTTGGTCTCAGTTTTTAAGAGTCTCTTATGCTTTGGCTCTCTCCCACTCTAACCTCTTTTTTTTTTTCCCCTCCCCCAATGGGTTTCTGTTAAGTTTCTCAGGATCCACATAAGAGTGCAACCATATGGTATCTGTCTTTCTCTGTATGGCTTATTTCACTTAGCATCACACTCTCCAGTTCCACCCACGTTGCTACAAAAGGCCATATTTCATTCTTTCTCATTGCCACGTAGTATTCCATTGTGTATATAAACCACAATTTCTTTACCCATTCATCAGTTGATGGACATTTAGGCTCTTTCCATAATTTGGCTATTGTTGAGAGTGCTGCTATAAACATTGGGGTACAAGTGCCCCTATGCATCAGTACTCCTGTATCCCTTGGGTAAATTCCTAGCAGTGTTATTAATATATTGTCTTTTGAAGGATTTCAAATTATTGATCTGAAGTTGTTTATAATCCTCTTTTCTAAAATTCTCTAAGTTTCCACATCAAAAAGCTAAAATGCAAAGTGAGAAGAAAATAGGAGTATAGATAAAAGGAAAAACCAATAAAAACGTACATATAATAGAAGAAAATCAAATAAATCAAAACCTCATTGAAAAGATAAATAAATTAACAAATCTCTTGCTAGAGTGATCCAGAAAATAAGTGAGAAGACACAAATTACCAATATTAGGAATGAAAGAGGGAACACCACTACAGATTCCATAGATGGTAAAAGAAAATAATGGGACAATACTACTTATGACAATATATCTGTTTACTTTGATGACACTGATAAATTCCTTGAATGACACAAATTATCAATACTGATTCAATAGTAATGATGTAACTCTCTATCATATAATGAGATTGAATCTATAATTATAAGCCTTCTCACAAAGACAACTCATGGTCCAGATGACTAAATCTCAAACATTTGGGAAATAATAAGAACTCTGTAAAACTCTTTTAGGAATAGAGAAGCAAGGAGCACTTCTAAACTCATTTTATGAGAGTGGCATTACTTTGAAACCAAGACTGCATAAAGACATTACTCAAAAAATAAAACCAGAGACCAATATCCCTCATGAACAGAGATGTACCATATTTAAAAAAATATTAGCAAATTAAATCCAGCATTACACACAAAGGAAAACATATCTTGATCAAATGAGGTTTTCTTGGGAATGCAAGCTTGATTTAACATTCAAAAATCCACCAGTATAATTCACCATGTTAACAGAACAAAACAGTAAAATATAAAATTTACCAATTAAAAACTCAGAACATCAGAACAGAAGAAACCTTCAATCTAACAAAGGGAATCTATGAAAAACAAAGAAACCTTGGTTATAACATCATGTTTCATAGCAAAGGACTGAAAGCTTTGTATCTAAGATTGGGAAGATGCCAGGAATATCTGTTCTCACCACTTCTATTAAATATTATAGTCAGAGTAGTCAGGCAAGAAAAGGGAATAAATAGACACACAGAAATTGGGAAAGGTAAGTAAGTAAAATTATATTTTTTTCTTATTTTAAAAATAAATAATACTGGGTCAACAGCATATAAATACTTGAAAAAGAAAGAAAACAGACCTCTTCTTTATACCACAAGTGAAAAAAAAAGTACATTTAAGGTATAGATTTTAAAATAAATAGCGAAAATAATAAAACTTTTCAAAAATAACAAAGAATACATTCATAATTTTGGGACAGGGAATGTCATAGATAAGCACTTCACAGAAGAAGGTTAAAAAAAAATATAATACGATAAGCATATGAAAAGATGCTCGGCCTCTTTAATCATTAAGGAAATATCAACCAAAGCCTAATTTGATACCATTACATATCCGTCAGAACGGCTAAAGTGAAAACAGTGTCAGCTCTTGGTAAGGCTATGGAACTCCTCTTAGCACCACAAGCGCTAGGGCACCTGGGTGGCTCAGTGGGTTAAGCCTCCGACTTCAGCTCAGGTTGTGATCTCACTGCTCCTGAGTTCCAGCCCTGCCTCGGGCTCTGTGCCGACAGCTCAGAGCCTGGAGCCTGCTTCGGACTCTGGGTCTCCAGCTCTCTCTGCCCCTCCCCAACTCATGCTTTGTCTCTCTCACTCTCTGTCTTCTCAAAAATAAAGAAACATTAAAAAAATAATTTAGAAAAATTTTAAAAATACTGCAAGTGCTAGTGTAACGTAGAAGAGCCATGTGAAAAACTGGTCATGGTAATATGCACACAGCCTTCTACTCCCAGGTGCATAGACTCAACAAAATGTGCACGCCTGTGCACCAAAGGACAAGAATGCTCCTTGCTGAATTATCCATGATAGTCTCAAAGTGAAAATATTGCCATCAACAGTAGACTGGATAAAGAGTTTTCACACAAAAATAATGGATTCGTACAAATAGAGTAATGAAGGAAGGAAACTTTAAGCAAGAAAAAGGATTCTAATTCCTTCTTTTTTTTCATAACAAGGATTAAGAATTTTAGGGCGCCTGGGTGGCGCAGTCGGTTAAGCGTCTGACTTCAGCCAGGTCACGATCTCGCAGTCTGTGAGTTCGAGCCCCGCGTCGGGCTCTGGGCTGATGGCTCGGAGCCTGGAGCCTGTTTCCGATTCTGTGTCTCCCTCTCTCTCTGCCCCTCCCCCGTTCATGCTCTGTCTCTCTCTGTCCCAAAAAAAAAAAAAAAAAAAATTTTACTGAGGGTAGGTAAGAGTAGGCGTTTGAGTATACAGATGGTCCCCACTTACTATGGTTTGACTTAACTTTTTTTTTTTTTTTTGGTTACTTTACAATGATGCAAAGAGATATGCATTCAGTGGAAACCATACTTTGAATTCTGAATTTTGGATTTTCTCCTAGGCCAGCGATAGGTAGTGTGATACTCTCTTGTGAGGCTGAGCAGTGGCAGGGAACCACGGCCCCCTGTCAGCCAAGTAAGGACCAGGGTAAACAACTGATGAAAAAAATCAATACACTTAACAACCATTCTGTACCCATGCAACCATTCCCTTTTCAGTCAGTACGCTACTCAATAAATAGCATGAGATACTCAACACTTTTATTATAAAATAGGCTTTGTGTTAAATGATTTTGCCCAGCTGTAGGCCAGTGTACGTGCTCTGAGCACATTTAAGATAGGCTAGGCTAAGCTATGATGTTTGGTAGGTTGGGTATGAAGTGCATTTTCAACTTATGATGGGTTTATTAACACATAACCCCACTGCAAGTTGAGAAATATCTGTATGATTTAAAGCTATAAAGGCAATCATTAGTCTAAGGATAACCATTAACCTGAAAGTTACCTGTAACAATGAGGAAGTAGAAGAGGTGAATGGGAGGTGGGAAGTAATGTAAGTGTTTGAAATTCTTCACCTGTGATAGCTGATAGTCAAAAGCAGATGTTATACAAAGTTAACAAATCCAGAGAGGGCAATGTATATAATATTTAATTTAAAGTTATAAGCCACCAAAAAACTGTACATACAGCAACTATGAGCAGTTCTTGCCTTTGGAATTGGGACTGAATAGGAAGCAGGGAGGGCAACATCTCATTTTCTCTCTCTCTCTTTTTTTTTTTTTGGTATCGAGTTTTAAGCATGTGCATCTATTACTTCTATAAAATAAATACTAGAAAATGTGCATAAAATCAGTCAAAGCCTCTGAGCAAATCCCTAAGAGCTCTAGTTCTTTACACGACTTAGCAAGTGGAGCTGATTGGCAAATGGTTATAGTAAGGTATGAGCACACAAAATCTCTCAGAATGCTAGAATATAAAGACATTGCCTGGGATTTTATAACCAAATGAAAATTAAACTACAAAACATTAATATTCACTTTGATTCTGTTAATTTTTTTTGCTTTAAAATGAGTTTACAATTTACATTTTCTTTTTTTTTAAATGTTTTATTTTTAAGAGAGAGAGAGAGAGAGAGACAGGAAGTGTGTGTGAGTGGGGAGGGGCAGAGAGACAGAGGGAGACACAGAATTCAAAGCAGGCTCCAGGCTCCAAGCTATCAGCAGAGAGCCTGATGCCAGGCTTGAACTGATGAACAAGGAGATGGTGACTTGACCTGAAGTTAGATGCTTCAGGTGACTAAGCCACCCAGGAGCTCCTACATTTTCTGTTTTTTAAATGTTTATTTATTTAGTTTGAGAGAGAGAGAGAGAGAGAGAGAGAGAGAGAGAGAGAATGTGAAAACAGGGAAGGGGCAGAGAGAGAGGGAGGGAGAGAATCCCAAGCAGGCTCCATGCTATCGGCTCAGAGCCTGATATGGGGCTCAATCCCACAAACTGAGAGATCATGAGCTGAGCCGAAATCAAGAGTTGGCCGCTTACCCAACTGAGCGGTGCCCCATGATTTACATTTTCAATACATACTAACTTATGTATAAGTAGAAGACACTACTACTAATTTAAAGATTGATTCAGAGGGTAATAATATGATGGGTTTAACAAAAAGGTTTTGCCTTTTGTTTGAGGCAAAATAATTTTTGAAAACCTGATTATCTTTTGGAATATATTGTATCATTATAAGAACAGATTTATGTAATAAACCTATTTGTTTTGGTTACTATTATTGCATAACAAACGATCCCCAAAGTGAATAGTATAAAATACGTATACTTGTTTACATATTTATATTTCACAGATATGTGAGTCAGGTATTCTGAAGGGCTAAGCTGGGTGGCTCTCACTTGGGGTCTCATAAGGTTAAAGTCAGATGTAGGCTAGGGCTGCAGTCAGGGTCTGTGTATCTAAGGTGGTGCTGGCAGTTGATACGAGCTGGGTGCTGGAAACTCCAAGATGGCGGCCAACAAGAATGCCTACCCATGGCCTTTCTAGGTCGGTGTACTCCTAGTAATAGAATGGCAGCTGGCTTCCTCTAGAGTGAGTTTCCCTAGAAAACCAGGTAGAAACTGTGTGGCTTTTTATGAACTTGTCCCAGAAGTCACATATTTGCTGCATACTATTAGTTTCAAGTGAGTCACTAATGCCAGTCCAGGTTTCTGGAGAGGGGACATAGACCCCTGTTTTTGATGAAAGGGTTGTCGAAGACTATATGGACTTGTTTACAATCACCACATTAGTCAATGGATGAAAAAAAAAAGGAATTTAATCAAAATACTATAATTTTAAACCAATGAAGTTACATGTTGAATATCTAACCTTTGCAGTGCATGTTTATGAATCATAATTGATTCCTAATATTTATTGGGTGAGGTGGGAAATTACTAAAAAAAAGATCCTTGGCACATCTGCAAAAAAGAATTACTTGCATCTGAAAACATAAAAGGAAAACTGGGCAATTAATAAAAATTATGGAGAATGATCCTGTAGTAGTCGCTGATTGAACTTAAAATTCTAAATTGCTCTGTTACATCAGATAAAAGGAGCAAAGCTAAATTACGAACACCCAACTCGAGTTTTCAGTGCCTTAACTTATTAACTAAAATCCTCATGGCTCCTAATTAGTTCAGGCTAACCATTTAACTACAGAAAAAGTACCTTTTCTTAAACTATACTTCACTCTTACTTACATAAAATGCTTTTTAAAAAAGCTATGTATGTTATAAATATATTAACTGATTCTCTGGGAATAAAACCTTAATGAAATCATTCCTAATTGTTAAGTCAAAAATCAGAGGGTATAATTTTAATGATTAGGTGAGTTTAATTTGTGACAAATGCAAATAACTACTTTCCATTAAAAGAGACATTGGAGCAAGTTATTATGTCCCCTATTTCTTTAGCTACTTTCCCACCCCAACACTAAAATTCCTCTCCCCAACTATCCTTATTGTTGACACACGAAAATCAGGAGCTGTGAAGGTGGTTAGTCACCACATGGGTATTCAACAGAAGTCCTTTTTTTTTTTTTAATTTTTTTTTTAACGTTTATTTATTTTTGAGACAGAGAGAGACAGAGCATGAATGGGGGAGGGGCAGAGAGAGAGGGAGACACAGAATCAGAAGCAGGCTCCAGGCTCTGAGCCATCAGCCCAGAGCCCTACGCGGGGCTGGAACTCCCTGACCGTGAGATCGTGACCTGAGCTGAAGTCGGACGCTTAACTGACTGAGCCACCCAGGCGCCCCAGAAGTCCTTTTTTAAAGAAAAGTATCATTCCTTAATGTTCCTGCTTTCTAAAAAGAAAGAGTCCCCCAAAGGTGTATATTCACTTTGAGCTTCTCTACTGCTATTCTGTCAACTCTCAATCATTCTCCAAGAGATCTTTGAGCTAGTTTTAATTTATTTGGAAATTACTTCACATTTAATTAAAAACAAGATTTGGAGGGGTAGAGTGGATGACTCCTCATCCTGGTTTCCCCAAGTAAGGATCACTTACAGGACTAGAGAATGGCAAATGAATGAACTTCACTCATTGGCTGTCTCAATGAGTGTCAATGGCTGACATTGACTCATTTATGTCAAGCCTGCCTACATCAAACCAAATTGCTAGCAAACTTTGAGAAGATCATGTAAAATTATATTGACCGGATTGTTACCTATCTTTTATTTCTACACTCTAGTTCTTTAAAAAAGGAGGAAAAAACCCCCCCCAAAAAACCAACAACTCAGTCTTGAGACGTGGAATTTCAGAACTCAGGAGGTTGCTTGACATCCCTAACTGATAAACAAGAAAACAAGGCCAAAAAAAGTACTGCAATTTCCTCAAGGCTTCAAAGGAAGCCAAGCCCCAGGCTTGTAGGCCCTTTCAAGCACAATGATTTTAGATATTTCTCAGAAATAATAATACCCCTTCTTCCCTTTCTTACTAACCCGTCAACTAAATCTAGAATTAACAACAATAACGGCAACAACAGAAAAGCACTTGGTAATTAATTAAACCATGAGGTTTAGGGTTCCATTTTGTTGCTATTAATGAGATATACTAAGATCGGTATTTCTAGTATTTCTCACAGTATCATCCAGGGGCTATTAGTAGACAGCAGCAGCAAAAAAAAGAGCTTGTGGCCAAATTAATTTGGGAAACACTAGATTAAATTTAAAAAAATTCCTGCATAATACTTATCAGCATTTTAACTTTGCTATATTATGAGTCCCCACAGAGGGAACACAGTATGTAGTATTTCCCAATCTTATTTGTCCTAAGACCCTCTAGAGTCCTAGAAATATGTGGACACACTTTGGGAAATCCTAAACAACACATATTAAATTATCTCCAGTTCTCCTAGCATATGGTCCTGGATATGTAAAGAGTAATCACCATAAAAAGATACAATTTATTAATCAATAGTTTGAGATGTTTTTGAAGGCCAATAGCCAATTAATTGGGGTTATTCAATGCATTAGTAACCAATGTTTACGACTGACTTCCTTTATTTGTTAGTTTCATAAAACTAGTTCTATACTATAAGAATTAGCCATTTAAGATTATAGTTAACTAAACAACTTTAAATTTATACTCCATAGCAGGGTATTCAAAATCTCAAGTAATTTAGCTATTTATAGATTTAGCTATTTATCTAACTTTTGGTATGTAGCTTCATCATTCTCCTTTTAAAAACTTTACAAGGCAGTTAAAAAGAGAACAATTTAGTGTCACAAAATCAGGTAAAACTGGTGGTTTAAAAATAATCTCTCATAAAATTATTGTGATATCCATTGTTAATTAAATAGAATTTTTTTGCATAATAAAATACTCTTACATACTTCATAGCTTTAAAAAAATTACAAGCAGGGGCTCATTGTTGGCATCAGGTATTATATATTTACTGTAGGTGAATATTAGCTGTACTTTTTTTAAGCATGAGGATTGCAATTATGGTTAAAGTTTGATCCAGAGTTTGAATGACAATACAAAGCAAAAGTGTGTTTGTGAAAAAAGTTTAACTGTAAAGGTCAAGTAAAATGTTACTTCTGGAAAGTATCTTGGGTATTTCACCATAATATCAGAAAAACTGTCTATCCAAAAACTCTCATATAGGAAAGGCAGTTAGGGCAAACATCTATTAACTTATTTCTTATAGGGAAATAGTAAATACAGAAATAATTTTGCAACCTGAAAAAAAGAGATGAAGTTTTTCATTTTCTTGGAGATAGGTTGAAATTTAAACTCCCATAGGCATATGAATACTTCTTAATATATGTCTCGAGATTTTCCTTTCCTTTTTTTTAGGGTGAATTAAAATGTAATTGAGTTAACTGGGAATTTATGTATATAAATTCTAAACATTTTTTTTCATCTAGGACAGTTTAGTCATTTTATTCAAAAATTCATGTTTTCATCATAATCACTGTGAAAAAAATCTTTACAAATATGTAACCAAATTTTACTAGTGCAAAACTTCTAAGTTAAAAAACATAATATAAAATTCATTGTCTGGCTTCCTTAAAGCTCTTAAACATCCCTTCACTGTGACATTCCATGTAAAATACCTATAGGGCTCAAAGAGATTGTCTCATTACAATACATTATGTACAATACCCCATTTAAAGCCATATCAAATTATAAGTAGTAATGTTTTTAAAAGGCCATCCTATATAGTCCTCCTTATTCCAGAGTCATAATGAGAAAATTATTTATTAATGAGTTGGATTTATAAAATTTTTGCCTTTGGGCACTAAAACGGAGTTAAAAACATTCAGTGAGCTACAGAACACTTCACAATTATAAAAGCAGCCAGCAGCACCATAAATCACAATTATTCTGAAACAATACACCAAAAATGCAATTTAAACTGATAATGTATCATTTAATTATATTTTGATGTAGAGCAACATTTGTCTAAATGACCTAGGAAAATACGGAGTCTTAGAAGATTGTTATTATTAAGGAATGAATTGGAGAGCTGGCTTTTTTTCTTTTTCTTTTTCTTTTTTTTCCTCTTTGGAGTGTGTATGAAACAAAAGGGCAGTCTGAGTCTTTGGGTGCCACCATTTACAGGTTAAAAGAAGCCATACTCGGAACATTTGTAGATTTTGTGATGTGCAATGAATAAGAGACCCCTACTATGTAACAGCTGCTGCAGAGTTTTAATAAACCCACTTGACACATCATAGAGCTGTAATATCTAAGAGCTCACCTGATCACAGAACTTTCACCAGAAATGATTGAGAGGTCGGAGCAACTAAATCAGCACCATATTCTATGAAGTTGCTTTCATCCAATGTGGAATAGGCAATAGACAGCTTTACTTAAACAGTTACATAAACCAATCTTAAACTTGGCTTTCAAATTCTTCAAGATAGAATTAGAACCCTCACCAATTAGCAACTTCTAAGAGTTCAAATGAGTAGGAAACCCTTGATACATGCAAATGTGTTACACAATTTATTTCATTCTTAGCATAAAAGTCGATTAAATAAAAGCCCTTTCAAAAATACTTCTTTGTAATTGTCTTTTTATTCAAATAGACAACTTGCAGGTTAATAAAATTATTTTAGAAAGCATTATATAAGTAAAGCATTTTTGATACAAATATTCTGAATATAACCTAAGCTTACAAGTGAGAAGCCCTATGGATAAATATCTCCACTAAGGAAAACAACAACAAAAACAACCATCACCCCACATTTAAATATAAGAAACAATGGGCATTTAAAACTAACAAGCTCCTGGGCGCCTGGGTGGCTCAGTCGGTTAAGTGTCCGACTTCAGCCCGGGTCACGATCTCGCGGTCCGTGAGTTCGAGCCCCGCATCGGGCTCTGGGCTGATGGCTCAGAGCCTGAAGCCTGCTTCCGATTCTGTGTCTCCCTCTCTCTGCCCCTCCCCCATTCATGCTCTGTCTCTCTCTGTCTCAAAAATAAATAAACGTTAAAAAAAAAATTAAAAAAAAAATAAAACTAACAAGCTCCTAACATGTCCACTAATATTAGTAATGGAATAACATGTTTGTCTAATGGGATTGATATGCATTTTCTACAGACCCTATTACTAAAATAAAGAGGAATATCTGTAGGTTAGGTTACCTGCATGTTATGGCTACCATGAGAATCATATTTATAGCTTAAACATGTTTATTATCAATAAAACTAAAAAGCATTAGAGGTCATTGTTCATGTTCCTTACTTGGCAATGTTTCGGATTTTGTATTCAACACATCTTCTCCAACAGTAGTCACAGATGTTATGCATGTGCTGTGGGCTTTTTAATGGTTTCCTATTCTAAAAGTTGGTATGAATCTAACAAAGTATAGACTATCCTTGCCCTTTTAGGGAAAGGGGGGGGGGGAAGAAACCTAATCAGGTCTAAAAATGAGTTTATCCTATTTTGTACAAAGAAAAACAGAAAGAGTCTGGGGAAGATAAACTAATTTCCACCAGTTTCTGCCTACTACATATACACTAACTCAATTTAGATTGATCTGATAATGTCTACAGACTTACTACCAAGACACAAGGTTACTATATACATCTGGATCTCCCTCACCGCCAAAATAGCATGAGATGAAATGTTGTGCTAAGCTTCTTTTAATTTTATTTTAGTTTTATTTTGGTTTCTTACTTCAAAGCAAATAAGACACGTTTTCCTGACATCTTTTCAAATTTTACCATAGCAGGACAATGCCAGAACCAATACTCGTTATATAGAGCAAAACAACTTTAAGTCACAGGATGATTTTTAAGAGAAACACATCCTTGAAAGAATGTTGTATATGTAGGAAAGGAACTAAATAGTAGCTTCACTTTACACTTTAAAATTGTTTTAAAAAGCAGCCAATTTTCCTATATAAAAATATCCATCTATTCAACTCTGGGCAATGGAAAGGTAATTGAAATAGCAATCAAGAGAATTAAATCTTAATTCTTTATTTTACACTAATTAGCTTTTTCCTAACAATATTTTTGTCAAGTTTCAAGGACAAAGTCTAAAATATTCAAAAATTTTATCTTTAAATTTATAAAAGTAGTCAGGACTTAGTAAAATCATATAATCTCTCTAAAATTTAGTATCTGCAATTCAGTATTTACTGAGCAGTTACTATACACCATATACTAAGCAAATCAAAGAACAAGACAACATTTCTAAGCTCAATGAGTGGTTTCTTACATATAAAATTTTAATATATTTGACTTGATAGAGTTTCTCAAAAGCCTCTATGATCATTGTTACCAAACGTAATTCAACTAATAAATGTGACCATCATAAGTAATATGTTTTTCAATAGTACATGAATACAAGTACAGAGAGGGATGCTATTTTCTTCCTATGCTCAATTTTCCTATTTAAAATCAAACTGACAAAACTGAGAAAAGGTTATTTAGAACTTAAAATACCTAGCCTGTAAACTATATTATAGTTGTGAGCCAGTGATGGACAAAGAATTTAAATATCTCTTATCCTTAAATGAGTGGCCTGAATTATTCTATTTATTAAGTTCAAGTACAAGTTTATAAAAATGTAGGCAATCTCTACTGTAGAATTCTTGAGCATATTATTTAATACCCATAGCTTACTAATGATAGAAATACAATCCTCAAACTGTAACTTATTTCTTTATAACAAATTAACTAAAAGTGCAAAGTTTATTATTATACATGAGACTATATAGGTTCATAAGAGGAATCACATAAAGAACTCAATTTATAACTAAAATTTTAATAAAGATCAAAAGCATGACTGTTTTATACAATGAAAAAGACTGCTTTATGTTATAATATTCCATTAATAATGCACAGAATTAATTCCAAAATAAAGGACAAATTGGATTTTTTCCACTTCTTTTATTTAAAAAAAACATCATCACTGATTTTCAGCCAACAAGTAGCAGAACAGTCAGAATTTGATACCACTTCTACTTAAACCACACAGAAAGAAAAAGATAAAATCTAAATAAGAAACTCTAAAAGATAGGTCTGACTAAACAACAAGATAATAGTATCCCTGAGGCTGAATAAAAACAAAGTGATAAGAGGGGCCCAAACCATAGACTTGCTGGACTCTAGAAGAATAGGTTGAGAGACCTCAATGAACATCTAAAAATAATGCTGGAAGAATAAAATGATAAAAAGTTACTGTAGTTTGAGGTAATAGTTGATAAATTTTCAGAATAGAAGGAAGACATTAGATATCATATTAATATTATACCTTAAGTACCAAATAAGACATATTTAAAATGAAAAACATCAAAAATAATAAGAAATTGCATGTTATCCACCAAAGAATGACAATTAGACTTGCATCAGCAACAGACTGCCAGGAAACAATTCATAATATCTTCAAAGCTTCAAAGAAAAATAGCTGGCAATGTAGAATTTTATACCCAACTAAGCTATCACCTAAGAGAGCAAATTAAAGACATCTTTGGAAATTCAAAGTTTATGTTTCACATATTCTCTCCCACAGAAACAGTCAAGAAAGTAGTTCAGCATTAAAAAACAGAAGTCAACTCATGGTAAGGCATGAGCCACACAAATACAAAAACTGCTTAAGTAGGTTGCTAAATCAAACTAATGACTTTAAAATATTAATGACCAGTATTCTGAGCATAAAGAAAAGATAAAATTTAAATCTACAGAAAATAATAAAAAGAAACATGAGAGTATTGGTCAGTAAATGATAAGTATAAAAGTGACAGTCATATTTAGAAAGAAATTCTGAATAACACAAATTTATTCTAAAATTACTAAGGACAGGTATGTCTGTATTGCTCTATGTACACATACATACACATACATGCATACACATGCATGATAAACTACAAAGTGAAAAGATTTATTTCCAATAACTTTAGATCAAAATACTTTGATAGTATATTTTTTGTTGTTTGTAGTTACATCAAAGCTGTTATTTTGAAACATTTTAAATTGTATGATAAATCAAATGAGTAATTATGTTGAAGTTAACAGCAATAAAGACTTTCAAGGTAAAAGAGAAGCAACTAAAAATAAATAAATAAACTATTTTAAATTTATTAATTTTTGAGAGAAAGAGAAAGAGCACGAGTAGGGGAGGGGCAGAAAGAGAGGAAGAGTGAGAATCCCAAGCAGGCTCCAAGCCTGTGCTGTGAGCACACACAGAGCCTGATGCAGGGCTCTATCTCACAAACCGTGAGATCATGACCTGAGCCAAAATCAAGAGTTGGATGCCTAACTGACTGAGCTACTCAGGCACTCCTCAAATAAACTCTTACTGCTTACACTGAATTAGAGATATTGATTTGAACTCCAAAACTTAAATATATATGTATTTAAATGACATATATAATATGTATTTAAATGACATATATATATAATATAACAATATATATGTTTAAATTTATATATATATTATATTTAAATTTATATATATGTGTATATATATGTGTGTATATATATACATATATACACATATATGTATATATATATATTAAAAGAAATATGTAGAACTCTAGCTACAAAATGTGTAGAAGTAACATACTCTAAGGAAAAAGTGTACACCTAAGACCTGGATTTTGGTTAAGGTTCATACCATTCTCCACAGATCGTTGGACAGAAGGCTGATGCCAAGTCTAGGGCAAGGAAGGTATAAGGTGATCTTGGGAATTCTGGTTGTTCCAGAAGTCAAGGAAGCTTGTAAAAATCAAAAGTCATGTTAAGAACCCGGAAGTTATTCTGAAGGGGCTTCCCACCACCAAAGCTGAGGCATCAGAGAGAACAATGGTGATTGATCAAACCACAATACATCTATGAAAGTGTGAGTCCACAGTAATACTCAAGAAAGAAAATGCCAGAGCAAACTCATTTGTCATCAACTGGCACTTCTATGCCACTTCTATGAATCAAGTTATTTACTCTGAAAATTAGTCATTGAAAGAAAAAAAAAAGCAAGCACTTTTCCCTCTATTAGTAGTATGAACTATATTTCAGAGTAATCAAATAGCCCCAGTTGAAAGCTGGAAAAAAAAAAAAACTAGATTACAAAAAAAAATGCCAGCAAATGTAGAAGAAATTAAAGAGTGTAAAAAGTATATTATCATACTTTATTGTTTCCAGATAAAATTATCAAGTGTTATAAAAATTATTGACAAGAACTGCACATAGTACCAAAGTCATTCTACAAATGATTTTTTCTGGTTGCAAGTGGAAATTATTCACATGTGCAGCAGAGGAATGAGGCTATCATCTTATCCCAATAATCAAATTTAGGTCACTAATGGTGAAAAACAAAACAAAACATATATTATGTATCTTTTGATCTGATATATAAGAAGTACATATCACCTGTGATGTAATCTTGCTAAAAACATTTAACTTAATAAAGCCTTTGGATAGAACTTCCAGTTAACGGAATCTACAGGGACCAGAGAAACAAGTCAAATTGCTTCAAAAGGAAGCAATTAAATCCATAAAAATGATCTACTAAGGGCCAACTAGTTGCTTTCTTCTCTAAATCAGTGTAATAAATAAAAAACCTATTTTACAGAGATGTAAAAGACATAGCAATCAGATGTCTGGTCCTGGTTTAAATGTGTGATTTGGATTAAATCCTAATTTAAAACAATATTCGGAGAACAACGAAAGAAACTTTAATATGGAGTAGGTATTATATGATATTGAACACTTAATTTCATGAAGCATGATCAAGTTACATTAACAATACAGAAAAAGATTTCTATTTTTCTGAGTCCCATGTGAAAGTTCTTGAAGATTGTTTATCATGGTTTCTGTCTGTAAGGCAGACACTTCAGTGGTCACTACCCGTTGGGCAACAGGGCTCCGGATGGCTTCATAATTTCACATAGAAAGGGTTAAAGAACAGGATTGGGGAAGTTAAAGGAGGGGTGCTGGCTGGAAGAAGAGAGCACAGGTTCCTTGATCATTCCATTGAGCCCAAGGAAGGATGAACAGAGACCAGGGTACTCTACTGGACATGAGCAGGCATCACAGAACAACCTCTGTTACTTTTATTTTTTTGCAGGACAAATATGCGAATAGCCTTGTCAATGGCAGGAATAAAGAAGAAGCCTGGAACCAGGCAGTGCTGAGTGTCGATACCAGCTGTTCAGTGAGGTACTCTGCAAAGGATAGCTGCCTTGAACTTGTACATGTTGGGCCTATGGGAATCTGCTGAACCTGCTGCTGGTGGTAAGGAGCCATTGGCCCCACTGACAATGAGTTCAAGTGCAGCCCCTTCCTGAGATGAAGGTGAGGACTCTCTTCCTAGCCAACTTATTTTTCAGGGAACTTGGGATGTGCCCCTAGCATCATTTCAGCTGATTCTGTTTGCTATATCACAGTTCTTAGAATCGACTTCGAAATTCTTTAGCATGAAATTTAAAAATTTACACGAAACTTATGATTCTTGAGTAAAGAACACAAACAAAATGTACAGATTTGAAACAAAGAAAAATGGGGAAGGGTCTATCAGTCCAGTGGTAATCAAAAGTAAGAGCAAATAGATCATTAACCACCGTAATTTTAAACAGACTGGACTAACCTATTTAAATACATAGACAATCAGATTGGATTTAAAAACACACTCTATATGCTTCTAATGCTCCTATCTACATATCTAAGGTAAAAACACATTGAGAGGATGAAAATAAATGGATGGAAAATAAACAGTAAAACATAACCCATACAAGCTAGTGGTTGCAAATATATCTGAAAAAAATGGGATGTAATGAAAAATTACTAGTATGGATAAAAAGAAAAACTTCCAACAAAAGAAAAAAAAAACTCATCAAGGAGACCAGACAATCATGAATTGTAAACAACTAATAACAAAACCTCAGCACACCTAAGACAAAACCTCACAAAGTTAGAGGGCAACATTTAACAAATCCATAACCATAGTGGGGGATTTCAGTAGACTTCTATTGGAAACTAGCAGGTAGGGCACATTTTTAAAAAGTAGGGTTATAGAGTGTTTGAACAACAAAGTGAACAAACTTGAGATAATAAACAAGTAGGAGATACACATTTATTTTAATTATACATGAAACATTTTAAAAAACAAACCATACACTAGATCACAAGCTATCACCATAAATTTCAAGAAACCAGTACCATATAAAACTCTTTATGAAAACTGTGATCAAATTAGTAGTGGGTCTAGAGTGATATGTTCATAAACTTTAAAATGTACTGTTGGGGCGCCTGGGTGGCTCAGTTGGTTAAGCGGCCGACTTTGGCTCAGGTCATGATCTCACAGTCCGTGAGTTCGAACCCTGCGTCGGGCTCTGGGCTGACAGCTCGGAGCCTGGAGCCTGTTTCAGATTCTGTGCCTCCTTCTCTCTCTGACCCTCCCCTGTTCATGCTCTGTCTGTCTCTGTCTCAAAAATAAATAAACATTAAAAAAAAAAATTAAAAAAAAAAAATAAAATAAAATGTACTGTTAAATAGGGTAAAGAAGAAAACACAATGCAAATCCAAGCATTCAGAAATAAATGACAAGTGAAGGTGCTACATATCAAAAATGAAGGGATACAGCTAAAGTAGCTGTATTTTGATGGAGGCAAATATATTGTAAATTTGTTTATTTAAGCATGAAAGTGAAAAAAAAAATAACCAGGTAAGAAGCTCAGAAAGAAAAGAACTTACTGTTTCTCTACTCTTATTTTACAAAACTAGAGTAGAATATAGGAAATAAAAGAAGAAGTTAGAATAGAGAATTTGACAAAATCAGAAGTTGTTTCTTTGAAAACAATTTTTAGAAATTAGTAATACAGACAAATCTCCATTAAGACTGATCACGGTGGAAAAAAAAACAAAATGTTTAGGGATGAAGGAGAACATAACTATACAAACCACAGATCACAGTGATTCTTTTAAAAGCCTAAGATTATTTATACCAATAAATTTGAAAAGAAAACAATATAGATACATTTCTGGAATGTTTCTTTTATACGCAACATACCAACATTTAAGTAGACAAAATAAAAAATCTGAATAAGCCATCACCTCTTATGTACCACGTTACACACACACACACACACACACACACAGTCACAGACCGAACAGAGGAGTTTACAAAAAACATAATGTCAACACTAAATACAAATCATTTCAGAGAATGGGGAAAAAAGGGTAAAAGCTTCTCTACTCATTCTGTGAAGCTTACAGAAGGTGTGCGAAGCATAAGCCAAACCAAACTTGAAATACAGACTATCTCAGTTACATTGATGATAAAATCCTAAGTGAAAGACAAGCAAGTTGAATTCAGCAATATATAAAACACAGTGCATCATGGCCAAAGAGGCTTTCTCATGGAAATGCAAAGGCTGGACAGCAGAAAATGTGTTAATGAAATACATAACTTTCAGAGATTAAAGGGAAAAATTATCATCTAAATATACATAGAAATAACATTCAATAAGCAATATACATTAATTATTTTGAATGGCACTGCAATACCAAACTAATATAAAAATAGGTCATACCTCATACCACTTAAAAGTTGATAGATGAATTAAAGGCTTAAATATGAAAAATAAACCTTAAATATTCTCAGAAAGCATAATAGTGGAAAATATCATTTGACTGAGGATAGGAAATTATTCCTCACAACTCACAACTGAGTCATTGTGACTCAGGATAGGAAATTATTTCTTTAACATAAACACAGAACAACAATAAAACTAATAAACATACATATATTAAAATTTAAAACCTATCTATAATAAAATAAATAAGCCAAGGCAAATAAGATAAGCCATAGACTAGGAAAGATATTTCCAATGCCTGTAACTAAAGAAAAAAACAAAACACAAAAAAGCAGCTTGGTATTCAGAATGAGAGTAAGAAAACACAATAAAGGAAAATGGATGCCAAGTAGTCTTTGACGAACTGAGAGAAGAATCTTGTTTTTTTTATTAAGATCATTAATCTTATTTTCCTTCTAGTAAGAACAACCATTGTTTTTCAGGGGTACAACTGCCCCGCCCTTTATACACTGCTTGGGATTCAAAAGTAAGCTAACCCCAAGCCAGTTTCAACTCTTCCAGTGTTTTCTTGGCCACTTGAGAGGGATGAAAAACTGAAAATAAAAGTTAGACACACTCCTTAAAATCAAATGACTTAAAACTAAAGAAAAGCTTTAAATGTGAAAAAATAAAAAGTAGGGAAACATGTTTTCTCATTACACATTTTTACACTGGAAGGTAAGATCATTGATGATTTCCAAATGTGTCCTATCAATTTATGTTCCTAGCAGTATTTTATGAGAACACCTATTTTAATCCTCTCATCTTCTTCATTTTACAGATGAAGAAACTATCCCTGGGGAGTCAGGTAACTTCTCCAAGGCCACTGTGACCAAAAGGGGGCGACTCCCAATTCCTAACCACGACACCTTTGCTGGTATTGTTTAACTTGAACACAGTGTATTCATGTAGAAATAGTCAAATGATCTGTGGTTTGGAGTTTTTTATTTCGCTGATCCCTCCTCCCAGCTTTCCATAAATGTCAGAATACCTATCTTAACTGCTTTACCAGAAACAAATTTCTCTTCATGCTTGATGTTAACCATGCAACCAAATGTCAGAACTCCTGCCGGACTAAGAAATGCTAAAAAGGGCACGTTGTTCTGTTCAACTCAATCAGATTAAGATTAGTGCCTCCGCCAAACAGAGAGAATAATATGCACAGAATCTTTGGGGGAAACTTTATCTGTTCTTACATTAGGTGGACGTCACTTAAACTTGAGATACGTTAACTTTTCTAGACCCAAGGGAGTCTGTCTCCTGAATTATTGCTTCTGTGACTGAGACAAAACTTCTTTTTCTAGGGAGATGCTCAGGCGGTCGTTTTCTCCTTGTCTACTTACTCACTGAGGCTGATGATACTAAATATGATATATTGAAAGGAAAATGAATAAAAACACATGCTCATGTCTTAAAAAACATATCATGTCAGGGTTCCTTCATGGTCACGTTAAATTGTCCTATGTTTTAACAAGTCCTTTGTGTATCACCCACCACTCCTTTCCCCTTCAACAGAAGGTCTGTCCCTCCTCCTCCTCCTTCCATTTTTTTTATAACTTCACAATTTCATACAAAATGTTACAGCTAATTTGTTTTTCACAACTCCAGGACGTTTACTAATTTGTCAAAGATACTGTGTTTTTTTTTTTACTCTACTTGCCACATCTTTAAATAAATTCATGGAGATTATGTTTCTAAGGGTCTCTCCCACCTCCACACCAGTGATAAAAAACTGACTACATCTCCTGGTGCTCAAGCAGCTTGTCCTCCACACGCAAGATCCAATCTCTATAACCTACATTTCACACCATTCTCCCATTGGAGATTGCATATCATCAAGGGAACTTGTTTACTCAAAAGATTCCCTGGACCTTACTCTCAAAGATTCTGATTCAACAGACTGGGTGTAACTCAGGAATTGGCATTTTTGCAAATTCCTCAGGTGTTTCTAAGGTGAATGGCCTTTCGATTACTCTTTGAGAAACAGTGGATTCAGAATGGAGCTCTGCCCCATGAGATCTGCCTCTGTCCACACTCGACTTACATATCCTTGTTGGCATAAATTTGCTCACTGTATTCTCCATGCCTACCTAATGCTCATCCTTTCCTTAGAGCCCACATCAAGCCAGCTTTCTCCTTAAAGCCTCCTTGACCACTCTGACACTGAGCTCTTCTTGCACTCGCTGCCATTACTGTGTGTTCATACTTGGCCTTGGCTCTGGGGATACCTCTACAGGAGTTTTTGCCCAATCCTCCCCAGGCTGGAAACGGCTCTTCCCCCAATGGAACAGTGCAGCAAATACCACAAACTACTTTCCTCCACCCCTCACTGCCATGGCTTGGTTTAAGCGGCCAATCAGACTTCTTTCCTGGAGCCTAGAAAAAGACTTAGTGCCTCTTTGTAGATGGGAAAACGAGAATTGTTAGTAGCAGACATGTTTCCCCTGTGTTGAGAAAGCTGGTCTGCAGATAAGCATGAAATCTATGAAAGAATGTAGCAGAGGCAATTACTTGAAACTCTGAGTTCAGTTTTTCCTGAATCCCAGCTGTATTTCTCACTTTCTAAGAAATGAATGTTCAACGTGCTCAGAGATTACACTCAACTTTCTCAGAAAACAAAACAAAACAAAACTCCTTATTTTTTTGGCTGAGCCATTTTATTTTTGACTGAGCCATTAAAATTTTTTTTTTTTTAACATTTATTCATTTTTGAGAGACAGAGAGAGACAGAACACGAGCAGGGGAAGGACAGAAAGAGAGGGAGACACAGAATCCGAAGCAGGCGCAGGCTCTGAGATATGAGCACAGAGCCTGACGCGGGGCCCGAACCCATGATCCGCGAGATCATGACCTGAGCCAAAGTCAGATGCTCAACTGACTGAGCCATCCAGGCGCCCCACTGACTGAGCCATTTAAAATTGTTTTTAACGTTTATTTATTTTTGAGAAGAGAGAGACAGAGCATGAGTAGGGGAGGAGAGAGAAAGGGGGAGACACAGAATCTGAAACAGGATCCAGGCTCTGAGCTGTCAGCACAGAGCCCGACGCGGGGCTCCAACTCACGGACCGCAAGATCGTGACCTGAGTTGAAGTTGGACGCTTAACTGACTGAGCCACCCAGTCACCCCAAGACTGAGTCATTTTAAATTGTACTTTTATCACTTGAAATTGAGAATCCAAGAAGGAATCCAATTTCCTTCTCAACCAATAGTACAACATGTTCTGCCCCCCTTTCCTCAACTGAAACAGGTTATCAGTGACTTCAAGGTTTGAACTCCTATTTCTTTGATTTCCAAGGATCTCTACTTGTATCTTTGCTTATAAACTGATTAAAAGTTCTGGATGTTGGTTGGTAGAACACTCATCTTTCTCAACACAAACGTGAAGACTGGGAATTATTCTGTCCCTTGTCCAAGATCTGTGGATTATATTTCCTAAATGTTTCTGTCACATATTAGCTTTATGACTGAGTAATTTGACCTTTACTTAATCTCTATGTGGCTCATTTCTTTATCAATAAGATGGGGGTATACAAAATGGTACCTACATCACAAGACTGTTAGAAGGATTGCATAGAATAATATATTTGAAGCACTTAGAATGGTGACTGGCACAAAGTGAGGGTGTCTGTGGACACTTTGTCATTATTACTGAATTGATCACTGAGTTTACATGCATAATGGCATCATGATGTAATTCAGATCTATTCCTAAGTATTTTCTTATCCCTATGCTGGTCTTTGCAAAATTGAACCTGTAACTCCTTTGCTTAATAAGATAAAAACAGAGAGGGAAGCAAACCATAAAAGACTCTTAAATACAGAGCACAAACTGAGGGTTGCTGGAGGGAAGGTGGGTGAAGATGAGTTAAATGGGTGATGGCCATTAAGAAGGGCACTTGCTGGAATGAACACTGGGTGTTATATGTAAGTGACAAATCACTGGGTTCTATCCTGAAGCCAAGACTACACTGTATGTTAAATGACTTTCATTTAAATAAAAAAAAAGAAAAAAACACCTGAGTGTCTAACATGAAAGTCAAGCTCCTAGATGTGATGTGGATTATTCTTCAGGATTTGGACCCTCCTCTCTCAGCACTCCTTCAGTAGGACCAAAGTATTTGTAACTCCTTAGGCAAACTACCCCATTTCTTGTATCCCTGTCTTTATTTTTGTTACCCTCTAGCTAAAATGCATTTTCCACAATTGGGCCTGGCTGCCTCCTGTTCATCCTGTATAGACTCCACATTTCCATAAAACTTTAACCCCTCAAGAATTATTTTCAAATTCCTGTTACTTTTCTACAGATTTTTGTTGTACACAGGATAATCGCTGAACCTGCCATACTGTATCGTAATCTCCATTTATGTCTGTACTTCTCCATGGATAAGGGAGAGAGACACGAATGAGAGTTCCATGGCAGGAAGCCCATGTTTTATTCAGCTTTCAATCCCCAGCACAAACCATGATACTTGGCACAATCTTTGTGAAATGAAGAAAGACATTATGAACGATTCTGCAGAGTCAACCCAAAATTACAGATGGAAGAGGTCAGAAAACTCATAGACAAAAAATGGGAAAACATTAGGACAGCTTTACAAAGACTTAATTTTCCACAACGGCCTCCAGGTATAATATCAGTTGAGAATCACGTGATGTCCTAAAACTATACAACATTTTTCTCCAAATAAGGCCAAAAGAATTTTATACTGAAATTGATGCATAGATTTATGGCTTTAAAATATTTGATTTTACATGTTATCTTTGATGCACCAATTTGAAAATTAGTATGAACTTTAGGACCAAAATGAGTCTGGCAATCCCTCAGGTGAATTGCTATAGGCTACATGATGCAATAAATCAATTTAACTACGTGTGGTAGATGCAAAACAAAGCATTCCATTCAGGAGTTTCCATCACGTGGGGCGTAGTCATACAAGGAATGGCTATCGTATGGCTTCACAATTTATCTATATAAGTATTAAAGGAAACTAAAGAAAGAAAATCGAAGGAGCTCTGGGAAGAATATTTATTCTACTTGTTACTTTATGGAAAGTACTTTGTGGATACTCAGTAAATCTATATCTGGTTTCAAATCAAAATTTTTCTGATATTCTTATTCTTCACAAAACCTCTAATGTCTAGTTCAGCTATTCACCAAAAGAGATCTAGAAATCTAAAAAGAATTCAGATTTTGACATTAAATGGTTACTTTGGTGGATTCTAAGAATACTCTCCCAAATATACACACATAATTAAATTTCATATTTTCAAGCTGTTACAGAAGCCCTGATCAGAGGCTTAACTTGAACAACTATACTCTTTTCCAAACAAACTCCCTTCCTCACCATTGCCATCACATCTACAATGAAACAAGTTAGAAACTGACTTGGAGGGAATGAATTTGAACTTAATAGTAAATTAGTCTTTTAAAACACTAGTCTATGAAAAACTGATATTTTGTTCACTTTTTCTTTCCATTTGCTTATCCACTTTCATCCATTAAATATTTTTTTAAGTTTATTTATTTATTTTGAGAAAGAGAGAGAGAGAGAGCACACGAGCAGTGTAGGGGCAGAGGGGGAGACAGAGAATCTCGAGCAGACTCCATGCTGTCAGCACAGAGCCTAACATGGGGCTCGATCCCACAAACTGTGAGATCATGATGTGAGTCAAAATCAAGAGTTGCACACGCAACGGACTGAGCCACCCAGGTGCCCTTCATTCACTCATCCATTCAATAAGTTACGAAATACCTACTATGTGCTAAATGTTAGGTTACAAAATAAAAAGTACATTCTCTGCCCCCGGTACACTTCCACCGTAGAGGAAGGAAGGGAACATACAAATAAAAATAAGTGTTCATGACACAGTTCATGGCAAGTATGGACCATTGCACTGAGGGGTTAAGGGGTAGAAAGAACTGAGGAGGGAATAGTTGGCCCAAGAGCAGAATATTCCTGAATAGGGACCAGTGTATGATATGAGAAATGTGGATGCTGTGCTCTCCAGGTGTCTTGTGTCTGACCTCTGATATTTTGGTTCTACATTAAATACTGCTTCCTTCAGTAATATTTTCATCTTGACCTGAACAAATGCCAAATTATACATTACTTTAAAAAATATTCCTGAAATGGTACCTAACTTTTGCCAGAAAGTAGGATTTGGGGAAAGGATTTAAAAGGAGGGTGGTGGTTTAGGCAAGTCTCAAAAAATGAGAAGGTACCTTTGATGCACCCAAGTGTAAACGTGAATCAAGATAGAGGGCAGGAAGAGCAAGCCAGGGAAATGCCAAAGGGCAGGGACTTTCAGAAAACTGAAGGAGACGGTTAACAGGTTGAACCATTTGAAATTGCCCCGTTTCTTAATAATCCCTCCTTTCCTATTTTCTTTTAGGTTTTCAATTTAAAAAACGTTTAGAACAAAGAGAACTAGTTAACAGCAACCGAGAAAATCCAGAGGAAATACTGCCTTAAGAATTTGACTTTGCTGTTGTTATTTGGTTTTC
Organism: Neofelis nebulosa; assembly: GCF_028018385.1. Lineage (NCBI taxonomy): Eukaryota > Metazoa > Chordata > Mammalia > Carnivora > Felidae > Neofelis > Neofelis nebulosa. The sequence goes on from NC_080783.1 coordinate 31,080,523, forward strand.
AAATGAAAAGAGCTTGCAAGGATCTCTTTAGGCAAAAAAAAAAACAAAAAAACAAAAACACTCAACATACATTTAATGTTCAACTTTGGAATCAGTATTTTTTTTTTTAACTGTGTGCTAAGTGCCTTCTCTAAATGAAAGCTAAACCTGATTAAATCCAGCTTTGAAAAAAGATTACTCTTCGAATTATTTCTATATAGTCTAACTTATCCTCCTACCCTTTTCTCCTTTATGTATGGCACAAACCCAACACATATTTAACAAACACATATAGTACCTGCCATACCTTGTAAGAAGTTTTATAAATAATCCCTCATTTATTTTTCAATAAAACCCTATGAGGTAAGTACTGTCATCATAACCATCTTATAGATGAGCAAAGTGAGACATAAAGGAGGGAATACTCGACACAAATCAGCCAGCTAGTCAGTGGCAGAACTAGACTTGAACCAGGCAGTCAAGCTTAAGAATACAACTTAAGAATACACAAGAATATACAACTTAAGAATACACAAGAATATACAACTTAAGAATACACAAGAATATACAACTTAAGAATACACAAGAATATACAACTTAAGAATACACAAGAATATACAACTTAAGAATACAAGTTATTAACCACTAGAGCCTACTGTCCTACAGGGCCTACACCTCCCACCTACCACTCTAGTACCTTATGAAATAATAATACTTTGAATCCAAAGGATGAATATCCAGGCTGAATCTCATGGAACGTTATTTATCATTACTGCTTCCTCTGTTCCCTCTATGTCTTCTACAGACCTTACAGGCAGAAGTGTTTGCTACTCATTTCTGGGATGGTGTCCGGCTTCCAAGAAAAGCACCTTTCTCTTCTAGAACTCACAAATAGTATTACAAGGATAAATTATAATAATAATGTCCTATGCACAATTTCATGTGGTCAAGCTCCAATCACAAAAGTTCCTTGTGGTTTCCCATCCTTTCATTGCCATGTTTTTCAACTCAAGCAGATGCCTTTCTAGTTTCCAGACCCTGCATGGGTTCTTCATACATGACCCTAGTGAAACTGTCATCATAATTGAATTTCTTAATACTGGATTCACAATCATAATGTTAGTTAAGAAGCTAAAAATAAAAGCTGTGGCTAGCTCCAGTTTTTGTGTGCATGCATATTAATTTAAATCATTTCCCTTTAATTATATTTAACACACATTAAAAATTTGGTAATTATAAAAGACCTTTAATTATCAACATTCATTATTATCACTATTATTAACATACATTAAGCACCCACAGTCTGCTAAATGCTATACTCAAGATAAAAGGCATTAACCTTGCAATTCCACTGTGAGCAAGATAGAAGACAATCTTCTTCTTCCAGACAGAGAACAAAATTATACCTGCTTAACTTGACAAAGAGCCAATGGATGAGTCAAGGATAAAATCTAGCTATCTTAACCACTAGACAATTGGATAAACAAAGAATGGCTATAAAACTGTGCCACTTTAAGCACATCTGAATCTGTTCTTCCATAAGTGTTTTAATGCCTGCATAAAATTTTTTTGGTGGCAAAACTTTCTGCTTCATAGGAATACCTAAATTGTATAAACACTCAAGTCATTTGAGACCAACTTTACGGTATACACTTTGGCATCCAATAGAATGATACCATTTTTGGTGAAAAAATACAGTGTGGCTATAAAATAATGAAATGATTTCTTTCTCCTTTCAGGAAGAGGCTCGTAAGCTGGCTTTGAAAGAAGTTTCAAATGAAGACTGCTCAAAGCATTTGAGGAATGGCAACATCAATGGGACAGAGGTATGCACTCTAGGGTGCTACTTGCAAAGCTAACATTTGAGTGAAAAGAGGCTATGTTGGATTAAGACATATTTGAAGCAAAATGTCAGCACCTCTACTTAGTTATATAATCTGGAGTAAATAAGTTAACTTATTTGAGCCTTAGCTTCTTCACCTATACAACAGAGTGAATAGTGCCGAACTTGCAGATTTTTACTGGACAAAACAGTACATTTGAGTATATATAATAAAGTGTTTGCAACTGACATGAACTTGGAGCTGAGCAAAGAAAGTCCCTGACTCCATGACATCCTGGGTACTATTATGTGGCTATCGTGTGTCAGACCTAGCATGCAGATTAATGCTATTAAAACGGAAGTTAAATAATTAAATTGCTTCATGGTTTAAGTAGGCTATTATGCAATTGGAAAATGTATTGCATTTTTGTTTTGTTTTGTAGAGACACAGAGAGAAAGCGGGGGAGGGGCAGAAAGAGAAGGAGAATCCCCAGCAGGCTCCACGCTCAGCACTGAGTCCAATGCAGGGCTCGATCTCACAACCCTGAGATCGTGACCTGAGCTGAAATCAAGAGTCGGATGCTGAACCAACTTAGGCACCCACGTGCCCCTTGCATTCTTTATACAAACCTTTTATAAGTAACCCCTGTTCTTTAGGCACAGCGCTATGTTCTGGGCACACGGAGGAAATGAGATCCACCCACAAGGGGCTCAAAGTCTAGTAAAGAGATATTAAATGTGGAAAGTGATAACATGAGGTAGAAAGAATTATAATAAAAATATGATAGTGTGCGTTGGGGTAGGAAGTAGTTAATTCTGCCTGTAGCAGAAAGGGGTTAGGGAAGTATTAGTAAAGAAAGAGACCACGACACTGGGGTGTGAAAGAAAACTGGATATGCACTATGGGAAAGAGGGCTGAATGGCAGTTGTCCTGTGCCTGGCAGAAACCACAGCTGGGTGAAGACACGCAGAGAGAAGCACTCAGCTTCTTTGAGAAACTGTACACAGTGTGTATGGTGTGTGCAGTGTGGTGTGGCTAGAGATGATGCTAAACATACAGGTGTGGGGGGGGGGTTAGGTTGTCAAAGGTCATGCCAAGAACTCAAAAGTAAACCCTGGCTAATGTGGTCAAATGATTTCAGACAAGGATACCAAGGCTATTCAATGGGGGAAAAGCAGTAAGCAACAAATGTTGCTGAAAAAACTGGATATCCACATGCAAAAAGAAAAAAAAAAAAAAAAAGGAAGGTGGACCTTTACCTCACACCATATACATAAAAATTAGCTCAAAGTAGGTCCACAGACCTCAACATAAGAGCTAAAACTCCTCAACTCTTAGAAGAAAACATAGGGCAAGAGCTCCACAACACTGAAGTTGGCAATGATTTCTTGGGTAGGACACCGAAGACAAAAGCCACAAGAGCAACAAAGTAGAAAAACCGACATCATGAGAATGAAAACCTTTTGTGCACCAAAGGACGCTATTAACAGAGTGAAAAGGCAACCTACAGAATGGGAGAAAACATGTGCAAATCATCCATATGGTAAAAGGTTCATATCCGCAATATATAGAGAATGCCTAAAACTCAACAACAAAAATGAAACCACCCAATTTAAAAAAGGGTAGAGAAATTGAATCCATGTTTCTCCAAGGGTATCTCTCACTTTTTGAAAATTCATGTTATACCATTTTCCTCTTACAAAAGATCTATATTAGTATCTTTTTTCTCCAACCAAAAGAAATCCTTTACATGAGAAACAGTGAAAATAGTGTTCAGTGTTTGTTTTGTAGCCAGCATGCACTACGGGGAGCTAGACTGGTGCCAGTCTTCCCTGGGAACGACACTGAGCATCAAGCTGCCACAGCTTTCAACTGTGTCTGTGAGCATCTGTGTTTCATCATGATTTACAGTGGGCAACCATTAGCAAGATGTGTCCTAAGGCATTAGAAACACCCAGGGGGAGGGGTGACTGGGTGGCTCAGTTGGTTAAGCGTCGGACTTCAGCGTAGGTCATGATCTCATGGTTCGTGAGTTCGAGCTCCGCATCGGGCTCTGTGCTGACAGCTCAGAGCCTGGAGCCTGCTTCGGATTCTGTGTCTCCTTCTCTCTATGCCCCTTCCTCACTCACACTCTGTCTCTCTTTCTCTCTCTCAAAAATAAATACTAAGTTTTTTTTAAAAAAAGAAGAAAAGCCTAGGAGGCATTATTTTTTGGGGGTATTGGAATGCTCAAAATTTTCCCCATATAAACTAACGGTAATTGCTTTTGTGCTTCATGCCATTTTGGCTTACAAAAGGTTTTCATTGGAATACTCTACTTTTGATAGTGGGGGAAACCTGTATATAAATGGCTAATAGGCACATGAAAAGATGCTGAACATCACTAGTCATTTGGGAGATCCAAATCAAGACTGTAAGATGCCACCTCATACCATGTTAACAGGTATGATGGCTGGATACTATCTAAAAAAAAAAAAGAAAGAAAAGAAAAAAGAAGAAAAAGAAAATAACAAGTGTTAGGATTTAGAGAGATTGGGAAGCCTTGGACGCTTGTTGGTGAGAATGTAAAATCGTATAGCTACCATGGAGAAGAGTATGGGGGTGCCTGGGTGGCTCAGTCGGTTAAGCATCTGACTTTGGCTCAGGTCATGGTCTCACAGTTCATGAGTTCAAGCCCCACATCAGGCTCTGTGCTGGTAGCTCAGAGCCTGGAGCCTGCTTTGGATTCTGTCTCTCCCTCTCTCTCTGCTCTTCCCCTGCTTGTGCTCTTTCTCTCTCAAAACTAAATAAATAAACATTAAAAAAAAAAGAGAGTATGGTGGCTCCTCCCCCAAATTTAAAATAATGATATGACCCAGCAATTCCATTTCTGAGTATATACCCCAAATAACTGAAAGCAGGGTCTGGAAGAGATATTTGTACACTCACATCCGTGGAAGCATTATTCACAATAGCTAAAAGAAGAGACAACAAAAGTATATATCAACTCATGAATGGGTAAGTAAAATGTGACATATACATACAATGGAATCTTATTCATTTATAAAAAGGAAGAAAATTCCTGCACAAGGTAACAACACAGATGAACCTTGAGAGCATTATGCTGAGTGAAACAAGCCAGACACCAAAGGACAAATACTGTGTGATTCCACTTACATGAAATACCTAGAACAGTCAAATTTACAGAAACAGAAAAATAGAGCAGTGGTTGCCAGGGCCTAGGGGAGAGGGCAGTGGGGAGTCACTATTTACAAAGTACAGAAGTTCTGTTTGGGATGATGAAAATGTTCTGGAAATGGATAGTGGCCAATGGCTGCAGAACGATGGTGAATGTATTTAATGCCACTGAATTGTATGCTTAAAAATGACCACCATGTAAATTTTACGTTACATATATTTTACCACGCTGAAAAAGAAAATAACTTTATTCTCCTTTCTGTATTGCTTAACAAGTATAGAGTTTTAGTTTTATCAGATGGAAAGAGTTCTGGAGATGGATGGCGGGATGGTTGCACAATATTATGAATGTACCTAGGGCCACTTAACTGTATACTTAAACATCAGTTAAGATGGGGGGTGGGGCGCCTGGTGGCTCTGTCAGTTGAGTGACCGACTCTTGATTTTGGCTCAGGTAGTGATCCCAGGGTTGTGGGATCGAGCCCCACGTGGGGCTCCACAATGAGCATGGAGCCTGCTTAAGATTCTCCCTCTCTCTGTCTCTCTCTGTGCCCCTCTGCCCCTCTCCCCCACCCACACTCTCTCTAAAATAAATTTTTTAAAAGTTTTTAAAAAATTAAGCAAACATGGTTAAGATAGTAATTATTATATGTATTTTACCACAATAAACAAAAGTCCTACCAAGACCAAGAAATTTAAAATATATCCCGGAGGCATAGGAAATGGACAGTTGTTATAATGCAAGAGAGTGACATGGTCAAATTTTGTAAAAAGATTCAGATGTTTACAGGAATATAGTAATTTTATTCATGAAACAATAAGGAACCTTCTCATACTAGTAAAAACCTCACTGGACAAATTAAATAACCCTTAACTAGACAATGCCTATATATAATGTGGGGGCACCTGGGTGGCTCAGTCGGTTAAGCGGCCAACTTCGGCTCAGGTCATGATCTCGCGGTCCGTGAATTCGAGCCCCATGTCGGGTTCTGTGCTGACAGCTCAGAGCCTGGAGCCTGTTTCAGATTCTGTGTCTCCCTCTCTCTGACCCTCCCCTGTTCATGCTCTGTCTCTCTCTGTCTCAAAAAAATAAAAAAAGTCCATGTATCTATAATGTGACTATTCAAATGACATTTTGACTTGATCAATGTGTGAACTTTTGATAGGTGTTCTAGATATGTGCTATCACACTACAGCAATATCAATTGCTTTGGATGCTTATTTGTTAAGGTTTGGATCTTCATAGAACATAGGTGACTGTAAATTACATTTTATTTAAAAATTAGTAAGTCATGGGTGGTCGACACAGCAGTGAAATTAAAGGCACAGAAAAAGGGGACGATACAATTTCTTTAGAAGCATATCCATCAATTCTGACTTCTGATGATTAAAAATCTGCCTTTTCCTTTTAAAGGGGGAATAATTCTTTACGATTTCTGCGACAAATGCCATTTGTCCATTTCTTTGCTTAAAAAGGAGGGATTTTTGTAGGGAAAGAGGGCTGGAAAGTCAGTTGGAAAACATCAGGGCAATGTCAGTCTGAAAATCATCAGCCAGTTGCAAGTTAAAAAAGATTTGCTAAAAGTAGCAATGTTTTTACTGGTTCAAGTCTGTCAGAAGGCTTTGGATTCTCTAGTGCCTCACACTAGTAACTTCAAAACTAATGCATTCCAGATGTCCCTATGATCATCTAATCAGACATCAAAAGCTGTATGGTGACAAGCTCACATGCTGCTTACGAGGACACTGTATGTTTCCACAAGCGTAAAACATACACAGTAGCTACTTTTAAAATGTGATTCATCTAAATCAGAATTCTATTTTAAAGTACAGAGGTATTAGGAAGGGCCCACCCTCCTGAGAAAGAACGAAGTCTTTTAAATGTCTGTACAGTGTCATTCTGTGACTAAAGTTTGAAAGGAAAAACCAAAATGAAACTTGCGCTTCAGAAGAGTTTCTGTTGTGAGAAAAAAGAAATCCCCCATCAGAAGAGATTTCTAAGAATCACGCCACGCTCAAGGAAAAAAAAAAATCCTTTCCTCGAAATACCCATCATTTTACATCTTCCCAAGATAAACCCCCCATTAACCCTTTCCTTCCGTGCCATCAATTTTCAGTAACGTCTGCAACATGGAAAGCCCACACAGATCAGAACATAGAGAGGACGTGGTCTATACCTTTGAGCTTTCACTTGAGAGCAACATGATCTACTTGTACTTTAACCTTGAGATTTAAGTTGTGCTCTCTTCTACAGAATTTAGGTGTGCACAGGTATGGGTGTGTGTTTTTATGCTGCTGCCTTTTTCTGTGTATTTGGCCTCTTAAACACACACACACCCCTTAATATTATTACCATGAGCAATAAAAATAAATTTTGGTGTTTTGGATGGAAATACAACCTCTTTCCATGAACAATTATAAATACTGAGACCTTAAAAGGAGATTTAAAGTTGCATTCATACCAACAAAGTTAATTTACATCTGGAACCCTAAAGGTGCTGATCTTCATTCCTAAGAACAACAGAAGTTCATATAGGATTTCTATTTATTATTTCCTTTTAGTTAGGTGAAATTTGAGGAAATCATGCACAATTTAAATAATTTTCTTAGGGTCACCAAGTCATTGCTGCAATCAGACTACAGGATCTTGACCATTAGACTAAAGCTACTCTAAACATCATCTGTGCCAAATTTTAAGCAACACTGTGAAATTACATCTGCCCATACTGCTAACACAAGATATTCATTAGTGTTTTTGCTAAGAAACACCTTGTAAACGTTCCCATAGTCTTGAATTAATTCACATCAGGTTTTTTTTCTCTTTTCTTCCAAATCACTTGAAACCAGAAGAACCTCTTAAAGAAGATGGAATAGGAGGAACATTTCGAAGGGGAAATCCGCAGATGTGGTGGGCGTACGAGAGGGATGTTGTCCAGACATTTCTAGTCTAATCAAGGATTTTCTAAATTCTTTGAACACAGTTATTAGAAAATTACAAAGCTATGACTGCCAAGATCATGAACTTCTTGATTCTAGAACTCACAGTTTTGTTGACAGAGATGCAGAGCTCAGATAATTGACTCCACTGCGTGCATATTAATTTCTATTCTCTGTTCATACATCAAGGGCGCAAAGTTAGGCTTTATTACATCCGTGCCTAGAATTATCAGTTTTTTTTCTCTTCTTATAATTTCTGTTCTTTCTGAGAGCCAATTACTATGCGAAATCACTGCTGGAACTGTAAAGAAATGAAGCGGTTCTCACAATTGAAACCACTGACCCAAACTGCTGGGTCAATACGCATTTTAATTCGAAGAGGGGAATTTGTGTTTAAGCATCTCTCTCCCCTTGTCAACACAGGTAACACATTGTCCCCAAACAGAAATTCTCAACTAAACTTATTTAGGGAGTAAAACAATATGTTGAACAAATAATTTCACAATTTTCACATTACAATTCACATATTCGTTCATATCTATAAATATAGACACACAAGGATGCACATCTTTACGAGAGGTGTTAAAAGTTGTTGAATTCATTCTGTCCGTCTCAGAAGTAACAGCTTTAATCATCTGGTGATATATTTATGTGTCAGGTGTCGAGGCTTGAATACAAAAATGAACACACTGACTCAGGCCTCTGAGGAGCTCAGCCTTGTAGCAGACATGTAAACAAGTGGTTATATTTGGGTGAGATAAGAGCCAGTAGAGATGGGAATTCCCTCTAGGGGCTTGGGAGGTGAGCACAGTGCAGACTAAAGGCAAAGGGCACTAATTCTGATCCTTAAAATGTATTATTTGATCATTTGGTACTTGCTCGCAGATTGCAAGCGTTGCTTAATTGCTTTAGATCTGGTTGGTCATCATGACCAGTTTGTAAGTTTCCTGAGGACAGGAACCATGTCTTATGCTTTCCAGATGGCACAGAGCAGAGGTCTTGGACATCTAAGGGATTAATTAATTTATGTTGACATGAAAGCAAAATTCATTCAATTTTCATTATGTGCAGATCAATCTAAACAGCAAAAGACGACATGTCATGGTTATTTCTTTAATATCTGAAACTCCTGAATAGCTATACGTCTTTTAGACTTTTCAATTCTGGACTAGACCGAAGAAGAATGATTAGGCAGCATACTCCTAAACAGGGATCACATTTCCCAGGTTCCTTTATTAGTCATAGTACAGACATTCAGCCAATCCAATTTTTTTTTTTTTTCACCAACCTCTGCAAGATTTGGTGAAAAATTATATTGCAGAATAAATTAGGTTTCTGGATTTTCCCCACCTGGAACTCAAATCTTATAAACATGACTGCTTCAGAAATTAATCTGCCTAAACTTGCCAAACTAAGTAAACATTGGGCCCCATGAAATATTGGATGGCAGCTTTATCTCTTAAAAACAAGGCCATATGAAAACCATCGGTGCAATGTGTCTCCAAGCTTTGGTCTTATCAGCGCACAGCGTGAACAGCTGGAGTTACAAACACCAGGACTATTATTAAATCACTGTGTCAGGAAGGGGGGAAAAAAGAAAAACCTTTTGTAGGTTTCAGTATCTCTAAATAACGCAATTATATATTACATGCTATTTCTCCCACCCTTTTGCTCATCAATATCCATCTCTCCTCATTGGAAGACAATGGATAGAGGCTTCCTTCCAATCTACATCAGTGCCTACAAAAATTACTTTATTTCACTGTTTCTATAGCTGCTTAATTGCATATCTAATGAATAGAAAAACATGATTTGGTCATTCAAAATTATTAAGTTTCTGTTTCGGGTTTTGACAGTCAGAGACCTACAGTCAAAAGTTCTCTGCCATCTCTCACTGACAATTGATAATTTTAATCCTGAAATTTAAGCCACTTGAATTTCTCTGTAATATTTCAATGCTTTCTTCCATAGAGGTGAAAGCATTTAAACCAGAATCAGCATTGATGATGATTTCAACATATGTGATTGCACAAAGGAAAATCTCTCACGTCAATACTCCATTGGACTATCTGCAAAACACAAACAGAATGCTCCTATTCCCTGGAAATATTTCCTCTCTCTTGAAGCTACCTGCCACTATCTTTGCTGATAAAATACCAAAAACTCCAAAGAACCATCTCATCTCTATATACACAGGGCCACTGGAAACACCTCTCCCCAGGGTGTCTTCCTTTTACTTCCGATCTTACTCTTGCTTAGAATTGTGTTGTTACTCGCTGAAGAGTTATTGCTGACCTCTCACTGCAGCAATTCAAAAACCTATCTTGAATTTACATCCTATGTGTTGGATAGGAAAGGTGATAATAACATGAAACAGCCTTAATTATTTAATATTGGGGAGGTGGTAATTCCCACTCCACTTCTTAATCTCTATCATTCATCATATTCTGAGAATTGATGGTTTTCTCACGTGATTTCATCCTAAACCTGCAAACAAGTAGTTCTTGATTACTTTTTTTCCTTTTAAAATTTGGTGATAGTCTCAAAAAAAAAAAAAAGAGTGATAGAGTCTCTTTCACGAAACACACATGCATGTGCAATGGGTGAAAGAATAAAACTCCAGAGTTAACAGACCCTCTGAAGCTCATCATGGACTCCCAATTTAATAACCTCAATATTGCCATGTTATTTAAAAAAAATAAAACGTATATATTATGGATACAAACTTTTAAAAGACAGACCAATATTTTCTTAATTTATTTTGGTGATGCAAGACAAGTAACAGTTTTAGAACAAACAAAGTCATTTACTATCCGAGAACAGCCACAGCATTATAATTTTCAGGAATCCACTTTTTAATTTACTCGCCCTGCAGGATCATTTTGCTTTAGGGGTTAAATGTGAAACTATAAACAGTCATTAAAACACAAAACAACCATAGTAGTTAACCGGATATTAAGAAAAAAATCACATCTGTTTTAGAGTTCTCTTCCACCCACAAATTCAGGAACATCAATTTCAAGAACCTGGTTTTATGGCATGCCCTTAAGCCAAGAACACCAGGTTACAATCAAGGCAAGAGACGTAAGATATCCCATACGCAGACTCCTGCTATTACTTCTTGCCTCCAGGATTCTCTTTCTTTAATTCAAAAGCAGTCAGTAGAATTGGATTTTCTATTGCTTTGAAAGATAAACAGTCATTACAATTTGCACATTAATAATTATACTATTCTGATTAACTGATGGGTTTATGAAAAGAGAAAGAAAGAGAACAAGTTTCCATGCTGTTTAGCTGGTGGTACCCTAAGTAACCAATAGTGAGACTTGGTGGCTTTTCACTACACAAAATTTGAGTCTTGCAGAGGATCTGATTTTTCTAATTCAAAGGCTTTTTAAAATGTCACCTTCTCTGAGAGTGCACGTCTTAAATAACCAATTTGTAATAATTTAACCAGTCAGAAAATAAGAGCAACTTTTCCAACTTTTCACAAACATGTATCTCTGGGCATCAAAGAAAGTTCTTCCCGCTATAGTAAGCCTAATGAAGTGCAAGTAAAAATAACAGTCATCAACTGTGGTTTTAAAGGCAATATTTCAACATAATCAAATGTGTCAAATATTCATCCTTACAGCTTTTTAAGCTGTGGGTTATAAGTAAGTTTCATTTCTTGGGAATGATTGAACATAACCCACTTGGGGCTCTGCCATCTGTGAATTACTTACATGTGAACACTCTGGTTAAGAGATGGAAATTTTTATTTTTTTTTCCCTTTGGATACTGAAATGCAATGCAATCGCACAGAGCTTTTTAAGCAATTATTTTTCATGTTAGTTGCACCAAGGCTGTATTATCACATACTCGCCATATTCATCATCACTTATTAAATCATAGGCATCAAGTATAGTACAGCTGAAGTTGTAGAACTATGGAATTTGAGAGAGAGGAAAGAATCTGCAGTCTCTAATTCTTCACTCCCTGGGCTCAGGCGCTTGCCACAAACACCCCTCTCTGCAGTGTGCTCTGATGTAAGAGTTGTGGTTGTGTTCCCATGGTTTCCTGGAAAGGCTTTCCTCTTATCACTGAGCAAACAATAAAAGTGACTATGGGGCTATATGTAGGGTGCCACATAATTCATCATCCATACATGGACACCTCTGAGAGTTAGTGGGGACACTATTAATAATTATGCCAGAACAAGAACTGCTCCAGGCAAACCTAATCATACTGTTACCCCAGAGATGATGCGCGACTCAAAGAACTTCTCCCAAGGGCCTCAAAACCATTTCATTAATGCTATATCCAATTTTACTTCTGTCTGGAGCTGCTCTGTCCAATGGAAACAGAATGTGAACCAGAGATCTAGTTTTAAACTTTCTAGTAGCCATGCTTTAAAATGAAACAGGTGAAAATAAATTTTGATAATGTATTTAACTCAAACCAATATACCATAATATTATTTCAATGTATAGTTAATATTAAAATTATTAGCAAGATCTTTTATATTCTATTTTTTATATTTCTTTTTAAGTTTATTTTCAGAAAGAGAGAGAGATAAAGTGGGGGGGGGGGAGAACAAGTGGGGGAGGGGCAGAGAGAGAGGGAGAGAGAACCCCAAGCAGGCTCCACACTGTCAGTGCAGAGTCCAAGACGGGGCTTGATCTCATGAACCATGAGATCATGACCTGACCTGAAATCAAGAGTTAGACACTCAATCGACTGAGCCGCCCAGGTGCCCCACTCTTTTTTATATTTCTTTCTTTGGAACTCATTATACATGTTACAATCAAATTACATTTCTAGTGCTCAATAACCACACGTGGCCAGTGGCTATAATATTGGACAATGCAGGTCTCAACAGTCCATGAGTCAGGATACTCAGAAATAAATGAACGGAATTATAATACATTCACACACATGCCTTTTTCTTCTAGGTAAGAATAGACACACCTAAATGTCTTCCTTTACTAACTTTGCTTGTTCTGCACAGTAGGGCAGTTAACTGTTTCTTGCCTGGGGTGAACTAGACTTTGGAACAGACAAACCTTTACCTACCTGGTAGATCTCTTTTGGAGAACAGAGAGAATGCTCGTATTAGAAAAGGTGGGTAAATTGCTGAGAAATTCTAGAGCTTTTCCCAGACTAATATGCGTCTCACATTCCAAAGTCCAACACATATGTACACTGAGAACCCTCCAGGTATTTGACACTAGAAACAGAAAGATAAACAAGGCGTATGTCTGTACCTTGGACTGTGAGGGCTTAACGTTTTCTTGGACATTATTTTACAGTTGAAGAAAGTGAAGGCTGTGTGTGATGCAGCAGTATTCTGTGGCAAGCCAAGGACCAGACTCTATTCTTTGGGTCTCAGGTCTGCACTTCATCAGTCAAAGAGAACACTCAGAAAAGGAAGAGATGTGTTTTCCTTTTTACTGTTGATACATGCAGACTCAGCCACTGCTTGGTAACTTGTATACGGTTAGGGAAAAGGATTTGGGGCACCAGTCTTTCTTCTTGAATTAGGATTTGCATCTTTGCTAGTAATAATAATACTCCCTCACCAAATACCTCAACTTAGAACTCAATGGTATCACAGTTTGGTAAGAATATGGAATCTATCAGAAACATAATAGTCTTCATTTCCTGTAAGAAAGCAATATTAAATATCTTTACTTGGTCTAAACACAGAGCGTAAGTGAAAAAAAAAAAAACACTGAACAAAATACTGGTGATTTTCTGCATGTGAATGATGGCAACACAATCAGATACACTCTAATTTGGGGGTATACTGACATTGTAAAAATAAGCAGTAAACTGTAACTTTTCTCATTGTATAGCTTCCCTTCCTCCAATCCAATATGCTTGGGCTTAACACGGTCTCAATCGATGTGTTAAACACACACACACACACACACACACACACACACACACACACCACATATTGGTTCTGTTTATACTCACCATTAAGTAGAACACATATACCTGATTTCTATTAAAGTCATGTTCCATTAAATACGTTTCCTTAAAAGTTTGGTGGGGAAACATTACATCTAAAACATTTTCAGAACACTTGCTTCCTTGTTTACAAAAAGAACTATGCCAAAATACTGCCATAAACTTATTAGTAAATACTCAATGGTTTGGCATAGTGACTCCTACCTCATGTACTGGTTCTTAGCACTCATGGCACTGGTTCTTGATAAAAACATTTTACACCAGACTGGGAGAACCTGGTTAGCTAATTTAGCATCCTTCTGTACCTTGAAAACACTGCTTTTTTTCTTAAGGCACTGTCCACAGTGAGACTTAATATGGAGAAGAGCCTTGCTTTTAGGAAACTTTTTAATATGACTATGTTATTGAAGACCACCTTTTGCAGTAACAGATAGCCATTAACCAAAATCTAAACCCCAGGCTATTTCAAAGAATGGGCCACAGTTACAACTCCTCAAAGTGACTCAGGATTTATCAGAAAGATCCATCAGTACCATATAAAAGGAGGACATTGTCTCTTCAGGAAACGATTCTCCATTTAACCTTTCAGCTGTTAAGCATGTCTTGTTATAAGCACTTCTGGTATATAATTTTATTTTTCTTTAATTTTGAATGCTGAGTTCTAGAAACCCAGTACTGGTACCACATATACATGATATTGGTATCTTGAAACTACATGACCAGCCACCACGGCATGACTTCACAAAGCACTGCATTAACGCTGAAAATATATAAACTATATCCTTGGGTGTTACAAAGCAGGAAGAGGGAAATTCAACAGAGTAGCATGCTGGTTAAGAGTATGACCTTTGGAGCCAAATCACCTGGGTTAAATTCTTGGCTCCTCTACTTACGCGCTGGGACTTTAGATTAATTACTAAACCTTCTTCTGCCTCAATTTCATTATCAGTAAGATGGAGACAAAAAATTGTACACACCATGATGTGGAAGTTTAAATGACTTAGGGTAAAGCACTTAAAAGAGTCCTTGGCACATAATTACTATTTTGTAAATAATAGCTATCACTAGAATTTATATTCTAATGATAGCTCATACTACCTATTACTAACACTATATATACACACACACACACACACACATATGTATATATACACATATACACACATATATATGTATATATATGTGTACACATATATATGTATACACATATACATACATATATATGTGTATATATATATATATGTGTGTGTATATATATACACATATATATATATATATACACATATATATATACACATATATATCTATACACATATATATGTATATATACACATATATATGTATATATATTTATATATTTCCCATTGAAAGATCTCTAATGATCTTCTTAAGACTCCAAAGTCCTAGTTAGTCTATGGGTAAGGCACTTTGATCTTTCATTAGAAATGCAAACTCCAGGATACCTACTAGAGTAACAGGTTTCAGACTCTGGCCACTGGATTGTGAAGCACTCAGCTGGGCGTCAGCAGGTGGGCCTGGCGCTGGGTCACTGCTTCTCCTCACCAGCAGTGGAGTGCCTGTAGGACAAAATAAGAGGTGAGAGGTCAACAGAACCCTGGGGAGAAGAGAGTGCATGGTACAATGCAATTTAATTAAAAAGGTTTACAACATGCTTTTATGTAAAAACATTCTATTTCTAAGGATGCTTGTAAATTAATCCATTTAATGATCTTTTGTCATCTATTTATAGACTGACACATGGAAAGAAAATCTTTCAACTCTCATCTTTCCTCACTTGCATTTCAAAACAAGCCATTGTACTTAACCAAAAACTATTAGGCAGTGCAGAAGTTGACCGTGTGCAATCTGAAACAGATCTAGAGAATATATCTGAATATTAAAAAGAATGATTATCCAGCAGACAAGTGAAGAGATTCACATAGTCAGTGCAATTTGTTATTCAGTAGAGCTAGAAGTATAGTTATCCCTGCAATTTGGTGCTTCCCAAATCTTTTGAATGATGAAATACACTGAAATAAATTACTTGCTGGGGTTATAGCATTAATGTCTATTTAAGTATACAAAGAGATTGGCTCCATTCTCTTCCTTTTCTCCTAAAGTAGATAAAACTGATAAGGAAAATAAGTTACTTCTTCTAAAAATATATCTTGATTTCTTTTTAATTTAATGAAAGTTTCCACTACTAAATATTTGAGCCAGTTATTAAATTCTGTGAAAAGATCATACTATTAGAAAGTTCAAGTGAAATTCAACCTTAACAGAGCTAGCGGCCTAACTAGTCTGCCTGCAATTAGGCCTAAAATAATTTGTTTCATACAAAATTGGCCACTATGGAGGAAACTCTCAAAAAAAAAATCTTTTGTGGTCTAAAAATTGCTCTCATATAAAAATTAACTTTTTATTTGCATGCTTTGGGGAAAAAAGTAGAAAGCAGTAGAAGTGCAATTCTCCATTTATCAATATTCTGAAAAATATTCCCCAAGTCTCTCAAGCTCTGGCTGTTTAAAATAACATTTTTCATATTCCATTTTAGATGGTGTGGTTACAAAAAGTGAATCTATTTTGAAGTTATTTACAAATCTGATTTTTGTATGTGTTCCAACATTTTTATCCTGTGTACAAAATATAGACGCTAACACCTTCCATCTTTGTTCAGGTTCCTTTTATCCTTGCTTTTTTTTTTTCATTAAAAAGCTTTTAATGTTTATTTATTTTGAGAGAGAGAGGGACAGAGTGTAAGCAGGGGAGGGGCATGGAGAGAGGGAGACAGAGAATCTGCAGCAGGATCCAGGCTCTGAGCTTTCAGCACAGAGCCCGACGTGGGGCTTGAACTCACAAGCCATGAGATCATGACCTGAGCCGAAGTCAGACGCTCAACTGACCGAACCACCCAGGCACCTCATCCTTGCTGTTTTTTTTTTTTTAAAAACTTCTTTTATAATAAGAAATTAACAAGCTATTTAGAATGAAACACTATCCAAAATGTTTATAAAGTCCAACTTTATGTTCCATTATTTCTTTTTTATTAGTAAACATTTCACTGCATTATTCCCTAATTCCTCCACATCCATCTACAAATTTTTTAAGCACGTGACACAGCAATAGTTGTATGGCTGGCAACTGTGCTTGAATGAAACATTAAAGGAAAATAAGTGGAAGAGAAAGTATCATAAAATCTCAAGACAATAGAGTTCCAGTCCTGTACCAGTATTTATTTTTCCCGATTCAGCTGATCTGAATTACCATTAACATAAAATGAACAAATCATTCTAAATGTGATATCTTCAGAAGCAACCCATTATCCTTAAAATTAAAAGAGAATGGGGAAAACTCCACGAAACTCCAGTTTGTTTCTAAACATTTAATCCACACCAGGACACTGCATGCCAACAATCTCAGACTGGATTAAAAACAAATCAAAAGAAAGTAAAACCAGCATGGGACACCAAGATCCAAAAATAAGTTGGTTTACAGACACAGAAATGGAAATTTTAGTGATTGACAGCTGCACTATTTTTCTAGCTGAGTCATACACATGTATATGAATATATATAGAATGTGTGTGTGTGTGTGTGTGTGCGCGCGCGCGCGCATGAGAGAGAGAGAGACAGAGAGAGACAGAGAGAGTGTGAGAGAGAGAGAAAGGGAGAGAGGGAGAAAAAGAGGGACAGGACAGCAAGACCTATTATTTTTTTTTGAGTAATAAATATATTTTTCTTAAAGCCACACTAGATAATTTTCATGCAGCTATAAGGCATAGTTGTGACTCTGCTTTCCATCAATGCCTGCTATTTTAATAAGAAAATGTTAAATTATTTAAGACACAATTCTATAACAATATGAATTTGAGTTTGTGCATTCAATCAGTAGGCCATAATATTACATGGTGTCTCCCAGAACAAGATAGTTCAGTGTTTTACCAGCGTACCCACTCTTTGGGACATTAACCAAAAAAACAAAACAAAACAAAAAACCCCAACAAAAACAATAACTAACATGGCTAGATCTTAAACATACTCTCAACTTATCAGGAGTAAGTTCTGTTGTTCTCTACTTTTTCTGGATCAGATACTTGAACGCCTTCTGGTGAGTCACCTTCTAGTTTTTCTTTGGCTGCCTTAATGTGTTAATACCAAGTATAAATCATTTTGTAAAGGAATTAATACGGAGCATATTTAAATATGAACTGTTACCTCAGAGAGTTTTAAACAACCCTTCCCTTGGCAACTGAAAATTCATTTTAAAACCAATTTTAAAACAAAATTTTAACACAAATTTAATATTTGTTTCTTTTTCATTGCCAAGCTTCATTTGAGGATGACTTCCAGGAACAGACTGAGCCACAACTTAAAAACAAAGACAGACACATCCTAGTATAGAAAAGAAGACGAGTACTTTCAAGTCCTGGAGATGATGTGGGGAGAACCTTGGATAGAAGGCCCACCTTGCAGGCATGGCTACCCGGAATGAAAAGGAGACAACCACATCCAGTTTTATAGAATTTTCTGTGTGAGGGAAAAAGTAAATAAAATGTAACCTCTGCATCAAAGGAGCTTATAACCTAACAGCGAAGGTCAGACTCTAAGAACTATCATGTGTCTATGCAGTGGAGAAGACCGTGGGTTTTGAAGACAAAAAAACTGGGCTTCACCTTTCCTGGCTCTGTGACATTGGGCTGCTTGATGACACAAGCTCATCATTTTTTTTCCAACGTTTTTTATTTATTTTTGGGACAGAGAGAGACAGAGCATGAACGGGGGAGGGGCAGAGAGAGAGGGAAACACAGAATCAGAAACAGGCTCCAGGCTCCGAGCCATCAGCCCAGAGCCTGACGCGGGGCTCGAACTCACGGACCGCGAGATCGTGACCTGGCTGAAGTCGGACGCTTAACCGACTGCGCCACCCAGGCGCCCCACACAAGCTCATCATTTAAAGCCTGGTGATAAAAACAGATCACAGAATTGATGGGAGGCTGAAAAAAAGGCAGGGAGGCACGGGACATGGTACTGTGAGGTCTGCAATTTTTATGCAGGAAATCCCCCTCCTCCCAATAAAAAGGAGATAACAGCACTTGCTATTGTTATGAACAGTGCTATCTGCTCAAAAAATTGAACACCTGAAAGTCAGTTTTCATGAAATTATATGTAAATTAAAATAATAAAACATAATTCTGTGCTGAGCCAGGTATAGACTTACTATAGAAATCAAAGCTTTTAAGAAAAAAAAACATGATGTTGTGGGAAAGGAGTTCAGAAATGGAAAAAAAAAAAAAACCAATAACCCACTATTCATTGATAGTTTTTAGTTAACTGATAAAGGACTCTTACTCTTAGATTTTAGAGGCAAAAGCCCTCAGTTCAGCTTAAGAGAACAGCAGTATTCCTTGGATATACCAGTTTAAAAGCCATTGACTGCAAAGCCCAAAAATAAGAAATGTTTTGTACTATAAAGCATAAAATCTTATACAATTGCATTATGTTTTTCCACATAAATATTTGAGGCCTCATTACGCATCAGAAGCTCTACATGGAGTGGCCGATATTAAGATGAATAGTCAGGGTGCTTACTTAGGGTTTATTTTTAAAAAGAGGCTGCGAGGACAAAGAGCAATTTACACACACGTGCGTATCAGTGCAGTGCTCCAGTGGGGTCACATGTGGGTTACCGAACCCATACCCATGAGCATGCACACTGTAGACTAGACCAGGCCCCACTTTATTTAGGCGGAGGCACAGAAACTTAACGAAAGTCACAGACAGCCAAAGAGAAGCAAGTAACCCTCAAAGCAGAAGAGTTCCTGATCAAGTGTGTAGCTCCTGGTGACCCTGTCCTTGAAGATAGGGTCTTGCCACATCAGGAAAGTCTAAAATCCTTTCTGGGGCACTGACCATGCACATCCAGGGCTTTCATTGCACTCAGGCTGAACTTACTCCCACACTCACCGCTCTTGCTTGTAAGAAGATGGCTAGACTCCTCAGGTTCTCCAGGCCTTGAGGCAACCAGCACTGGAGTCAGTTCCTGGGTGTCTATGAGTGATGGCACGTCTCCTCCCACTGCTCAAGCAGTCACCATTTTAATGACAGTAAAACTAGGATTCAAAGGGGTACAGTTACCTGCCCGATGTCCCCCTATAAATGTAAATAAAGGAGCCCAGAGGAGGACCATCTAATCCATTTGGGGGGGGGGGAAGAGGGCTAAAAGGTGCAGCAACTAGTTAAAAGGATCAAATTGGTACATTAATGAATCATGCAAGATATAAAGGCCAACACAAGTTATCTCCAGAAGTTTCTGTCCCTGTTATAATAACACACACAGACACACACACACACACACACACACACACACACACACACATCCTCGATGGATTTTTTCCTACATTTAGAGGATGTGTCTGGGATGGAATTGACTTAAATGACAGATAATATGTTATACATAAAATTCTGTCCTGGAGATTTTCAAAGACATCTTAGAAATATAGACAGTTATAGAGACTGAAACCAAAGTCCAGAAGAATCATCCACATGATGCCTCAATGGGCAGAGGAAAAACAAAAAACAAGGACTTTAAACATGAATCCCATTTCAAACATCAGAAAGGCACATGTTCTAAATTGTATGGTGTAGAAATTTATCTAAAAATCGTTAATGAGTCCCCTGAGCAAAACCAAAAGGCTAGCTTGTCATTAATATTGGTGCCATTCATTGTAGGGCAATTGATACCTAGAGCTCTAGGGGGTCCCAGTCCCAGGTAACGTGCCAACAGGCATTCTGTAAGAAGTTGGTGGCCTTGGGGCACCTGGGTGGCTCATTTGGTTAAGCATCCAACTCTTGATTTCAGCTCAAGTCATGATCTTGCAGTTTGTGGGATTGGGCCCCGCGTAGGGCTCCGTGCCAAACATGGAGCCTGCTTGAGATTCCCTCTCTCTCTCTCTCCCTCTGCCCTCTCCCCATATCATGCATGCGCTCATAAAAATGAATTGCAAATGGTTAAAATCTTACAAACTTAGAGGCACCTGGGTGGCTCCGTTGGTTAAACATCCAACTTTGGTTCAAGTCATGATCTCATGTTTCATAGGTTGGAGCCCCAAATCTTAGCTTTAGCTCACTGAGGGTTAGAAGGCTTTGTTTTTAATACAAGATGTCTTGAAACACATGAGAAACAAGACAATAGATGTTTAGTTGGGCATTCATAAGGATGAGTTCATATTAGAAATCATATTGGCTTCCAGAACAAGGGAGCAGAGATAAGGATGAGGTAATCAAAAGAGGAAGGATCAGGACAGGTGTATCAGTGACATCACATGTAAAACAATGAGAAAAACAGAATTCTATGTTCTCATAGAATCTTCAGAAAGAAAGGGTATCTAGAATGACAAGTGGTTAACAAAGCCACAGAGGCGAACCCAGAGGGAAGGTCGAGTGGGAGAATGGAGAAAGGAATAGGAGTTTACATGATAAACTGTTATGTTCAGAGAAGGGGTTAAAACCTGGGATTTTTAGAATTTCAATTTTCCTTTGCTCTAAGGGATCACTTCTGTGCTACTGAATTATCAAATCACCAAAACAGACAGTTTAAAGAAAGAAAACATGCTATCTAGCCAACGCTAGTGAACACTGAGGACAACAAGATAAATAGGAAGGGGAAAATGCTATAGAAATATACCTAAATTGGTAAATATTTCACTTTGGTGATAAAAATGAATTGCAAATGGTTAAAAATCTTATAAACTTAAAAAGCGATAAATAGGAAAAGACACATTTTCCCTAGTAATTAATATTAATAGTATATTGATAATATTAATAGTATGCATAAGCCATGTCTTGGTTTCATATAGTACATTTCCTTAATAGAGTTTATACTAGTCAGCACCTAGAAGAATGCCTTTCAATTATCCTGTACTTCAACACGCATTGAATGAATTTGACATTAAGTGAATCATTTTGACGTTAAAATAAGGATATGTTCTCCTGAGATATGGTGAAGAGAGACGGGGGTTCAGGAGATCTGCCTTCTAGAGGTGGCCCTGGCATGGCATAACTTCCAGGAAGCTTCTCTAGCCCAGAGTCCAACCTCTTTCCCCATCAGCTAAGTAAGCAAGTTGGATCGGCTACACCAAAATCCTGTTGCAGATCTACAAAGAGATAGTTCTATGATTTATATAGCCAATTAGAAAATTGAAGTCAAGAGAAATTAAGCTCTTAAGTCTTTTGGACTTGATTTCTACTCCAGTTTTATTCACTTGACACTTTTCTATTGTGGGGTCACATCTTCTATGTGAGGAGGTGTGTGAAAATAAGGGGAATGACAGCTCTTCAATGCAGGGGGCATTCCTTTCATCTAAAGAGGTCAACAGAAAGAAAGATTTGGATAGAGAGACACAGGTAAAAGGAAAGGGTTGTGGGGAGGAGGGGCGAGAAGGCAAAAATTAAGCTATGG
Organism: Neofelis nebulosa; assembly: GCF_028018385.1. Classification (NCBI taxonomy): domain Eukaryota; kingdom Metazoa; phylum Chordata; class Mammalia; order Carnivora; family Felidae; genus Neofelis; species Neofelis nebulosa. The sequence goes on from NC_080783.1 coordinate 31,102,851, forward strand.
TCACATGGGCATGTCTGGCAAGACACTTGACCCACTAGCCAAGGCACACAAGTACCCCTTCCGGAGTGCATGATCTCTCTTGCAGATGACAAAACTGCCTTGTCAGTATTTGCTTCCGATTAATCCTGTCAATACTTCAATAAATAAAAAAAAAAAAAAAAGAAAGAAAAAAAAAGATGAGTGAAAATAGTACATCATTTGTAAAGGAGACAACTAGATTTTTTTGTTGTTGTTTTGTAAGGATGTTATGGGTGTTAGATAAGGTTTTTCAACTGATACCTACCAAACTCTATTGTACTGAAATCTGGAGATCCATTAAAAAAATCTGGTAATGATATCAATAGGGGCACAATTTATGGCAAAGGGCCGAGAAGAGACCACTTTCGCTACAGGAGTGCTTGACCAGTTTTGGATTGTGATGAATGTGGCAGCTGTGACATGCTTTCAGACACCATGATGGAAAAACCACATGAGAGAAACCAAGTCAAATTCTAGCAGACTTGTAGCTGTCCAAATATTTTAGTCTTAAATATCACCGCTTTAGGAAAGTAACTCCCAGTATTGCCATAAAAGGGGCAAAGAAGTTCAAGTTGACTAACAGTATCATTTTTCTTTCATTGTGGATTGCAAAAGCCATGCCCATTTTAAACACAAAAGGATAAATGCAAGTAATGCACAGAATAGTCACCAGCTACACCATCGACATGAAGAGGCACATACATGATAAAATAACTTTCAGTATTTGCAAAGCTGCTTAAATTGGAGTGCTAGTGGTATAAAAACAAGTGAGGGGGGGTTTAAACTGACCTTTTTTTGGAAATTATACTTTTGGTTATGCCTTCAACTCAAAGTACATTATTGCTATATTCCTGACGATACATGCTTTTTCTTATATTACATGTTTCATGTTTTGGACAGTTGATACATATAAATTTAGAATGTTTTATATTGTTTAAAGTACTTCATAGCATCGAAGTACTCATGCTGTTGAAAATCAGTTAATGCCATGTGCTAGACATGCCCGAGGTCCCAAGTGTTGTATTAAGAACGATGGCAAGCAATAAAGGGACAAAACTCACTGTATGTGTTTCCCTGATGTGCATGAAAGAAATACAAAAGTGGCCATTTTAGGCTAGAGTCAAATTTAAAATATTAAAAAACAAAACAAAGACAAGCTACAGAGGAGTTCATGTACAAGCAAATGTCCTGATTTTTGAAAGGTATACACTAAAAAAAGCAACAAAACATTAGCAAACACAAATAAATATATCTGAACTAATAAAGCCAAATAAAGGCTCCGAAATCTTAGAGGTAGAAGGAAGAAATGTGACCTATGCATATCCCCTCTAATTTCTTGTTGTGGCATTCAGGTACCTCATGGTTTTCCCCCAACCTACCCATCTGACTGCATCTTGTACCGTATTCTTTGCCATGAGGCACATGCCAAATAGGACCATCTGCCATTGCCTAAAAATGCCCTGCAAACTCCGTGTTCATGCTGATTCTACCCTCTACGTTATCATCTTCTAACACTGTAATCAGTTGTAATCCTGTCCAGTCTTTAAGTCTACTTCTACTTTTTTGGAATACCAGACACAGATTTGCTGTGGAGCTAATGAAGTGTAACTTCAGGGTCCTGCACAAGGTCCCCGGAGGAGCCTAAGCCACACGATCACAAGATTATAGGATTTTGTAAACTTTACATAAGTAAAATAGTTTAATTGCAATAGGTTAATTCTATCTCTTTCAACTCTAAAGACTCCTCCTGTTGGGTAAACCTAGGTGGCCAAGGGCATTTCTGGGACCCAGATAAGGGGAATATTAGTTGGGGATATATTTTGTTTGAATACAATGGACTATATTTGTATGGTTCACAGACAACATTGTGTATAGTTATAGCAGTCTTCCTGATGGGCAATGTATGTAGAATCCTGTTACTCACTGTGATGGTTCACCTAGCATCATGACACTAAGGTAGAGGGTCAGGTGACATATAGAAATAACTTTTTTTTGTACCCGCATCAGAAGGGTATGGGTACTAGAAGATAAACAAGATTTAAAATGCACAAAGCCAGAGGCTAGTCTACAGAAAATTCTTCCACTCATCCGATGTATAAAATTGCATACAATTCAGTATTCATTCACTATTTGGGTAATTCGGTTCTCATGGATACCTTGACCAATGGGAAGTTCTCTCTCATATGGGAAATGCAGCATAGAATTAAAATTCCCATGCTACTGAGATACAAACTTGTAATGGTTTCACAGAAATGTAATGAAGCCCCATGTTTACACATCCCAAATATTACTTAACGAGCATTTTGAATAGCCATGAAACAGCAAAGACTGAACCACTCATTTGTTCAACGTATAAAGAATATTACATATGAGGAGGTTATTAAAGAACATGCAGCCAAGAATTGTGAGGAAAAGAGTTAACAGAGTTATTTTCAGGCATTAATTAATATGCAATCAATTAGCATATCATTAATTTTTTTCATATTTTCTGACATCTCCAGTATATTTGTAAATTGTTGTGATTTTTAATCATTAGTAGACATTTTTATGTTCTGAATTGAACATGGATGTTCCTTTTCTTAAATAGCCATCTCCCCAGATTTTGTACATTGAGAACCCTACAAAATGTTGATCTGCCCTGAACCTTTTTAGGGTATGTCACATCCCACTTTGTCTTATGTGTAGAGTTGTATCTTTGTTGTAACCCCTGTATTTACTACTTTAACATCTACTGAATGACTAAAATATACTATGAAGTGTTCTAGGCACTCTGGATATTATCAGCACACAACACACAGAGGTCTTGATTTTATAGAGCCTGTAGATAGTTGGAGGAAGACAGATATAAACAAGTACACAAATAATTATGTGTACTTAAGATGGGGATAAAGCAAGTGCTTAAGCAAGAATGTGTGAAGTGATGGGGAGGGAGTAAGTTGGGGGAACATTACACTGTGAGCTCTTTAATACCAAGCAACTCACCTTAGTCAATCATTTAGCATCCCTAGAAAAGTGGGTAACTGACAGATGTATGTTGAATTGAACTAAGCAGAGTGAGAGGAACAAAGATCAACCTCTATTCAGATATCTTTGGAATCTGAAGTGTCCCAGACAAGAGAATTGTGGGGGTGGTGGGGGGGAAGAGGGGTCTATGCCCCTAACATGTAAATAAATTGCTGCTGTCAGGTTTGTTTCCCTTTACTTAACACTTTTTTCTTCATCATCAACATTTATTTTAAAACAAACACTAGTCACACTGATGTAGCATATGTTATCACCCTTGCAACTTAATGATAAATGAGCATAAAAGTGACATCAACACCAGTGTTAAACAACCGCGGTAGAAGCTTTGAAATATTGACTACGATCTTGTCAATTACTGTGGTTTATGAAGGAGTCCATTGCCCAGTTGATCTTTTAGTTTTCCATAGTTTACAATCTTACATCCTAGATACTTATAAGATTAATCAATATTCATAAGAATTATGGCAACCTGTGTAATAACTAGAAGGATAATACTTGAGTTTGCTTGAAAAGATTCTTTGGAGGAGCTTTTATTTTTTATTTTTTTTAACTTATTTATTTCGAGAGAGAGAACAACTAGGGAAGGAGCAGAGAGGGGGATAGAGGATTTGAAGCAGGCTCTGTGCTGACAGCAGAGAGTCTGATTTGGGGCTCGAACTCATGGACCATGAGATCGTGACCTGAGATGAAGTCAGACGCTTAACTGACTGAGACACCCAGGCACTCCATTTGTTTTTCTTTTTTAATTTTTTTAATGTTTTATTCATTATTGAGAGACAGAGAGACACAGGGCATGAGCAGGGGAGGGGCCGAGAGATGGAGAGACACAGAATCTAAAGCAGGCTCCAGGCTCTGAGCTGTCAGCACAGAGCCTGACATGGGGCTCGAACTCACAAACCGTGAGATCATGACCTGAGCAGAAGTCAGATGCTTAACCGACTGAGCCACCCAGGCGCCCCTACGCACCCCTTTTGGAAGAGCTTTTAAATAGAATTCTGAAATGCCTAAGATATACAAGTTAATACACTGGTATAAAATGATTAAGATGTGGGGCACCTGGGTCGGTTGGGTGTCTGACTTCAGCTCAGGTCATGATCTCACGGTCCGTGAGTTCGAGCCCCGCGTCGGACTCTGTGCTGACGGCTCAGAGCCTGGAGCCTGCTTCAGATTCTGTCTCCCTCTCTCTCTCTGCCCCTCCCCTGCTCATGCTCTGTCTCTCTCTGTCTCAAAAATAAATAAAAACATTAACGTGATTAAGATGCTTAGACTAGGCAGATGGATACATGGTTTTAGAGACTAAAGATGAACTTCCATGCATGGATACTGATAAGATTTGTTCAGCCAGAAAATAGGCATGACCCACGCAACTGGATGAGCAAGTGATTGAGGAGTGAAGGAATCTGGTTTAGACGAATATCACTAGAAAGTCTTAAAATGGGGGACTTTTAACCTAATTCAAATAGCAGTGGGTCTTCCAAGAAGAGACAATCCAAAGCACTGTTTTCAAATGTTGAGAAATAGGTTTAAATACATTCTTGAAAGACATTTGCAGATTCATACATGAAAAATGTTCACTAAAAGAATAAGTGAAGATATCCCGTTTTTTGTTTTGTTTTGGTTTTTTTTTTCTGGCAAATTTCCTTATAAAAGCCAGAAAGTGAATCTTAATATGTATCCAGTGGAATGGTTCGGACTTGGGGGGATCGTCTGATTCAGCATGGAACACATTTGGGATGGTTCATTAGGGCAGTGATGTTGGTCTATACCAAGTGTTTATGGAACTTTTCTTTTGTCCTAAATTTTAGGCCACAGCTCCCACTGAGTTAATCTGAAAGACTACTTCACTAGCTCCTTGCAAGATGAGAAAGGGAGCATTCAGCAATGCCTTCAGGCCATTCAGCTGCAGTTGCAAACAATTACTGGCAACATCAAAGTCCTAAATTCAAATCACCAAGTGCTTCATGATAGATGAGAAACATCCACAAGTCAATTTAAGGCATCCTGGGCACAAATCTATATGATTTATCAGCTGCATTTGAAACCTTTGATCATTACATTTTATTGGATCAATCAAAGTCCCTGGCAGGACTGGAAGAAGTGGTGCATTTTGGAGCCACCTTTACCTCTTAGGAACACTCAAAAGATGGTTTTAGGCCAATGCCTGTGTGCCCCAGATGTTGTCTTTTGAGGCAGCAAAGGAACCTAATGCCTCTCGGGCCCTTACTTCTGATATGGAAGATATAGTTTCTATGTAATATCACTTAATTGCTAAACAAGAGTCAATCAACTAACGTTCAATCCAGAAAACACAGAAGCCAGGTTTTCCTGGCAAGAATCACATCTAATGAAAGTGCCAAAGGAAAATCTGACGGCCCTGTCCGGCGTGGAGACTTTTCCAACATTCATAACTGGTGCTTGAGACCTCATTTGCTGACCCATAGCTTACTCTTAGAACCTAGGGGTCGGCTCTGATCTCAGGCACCTTTTACCTTGTGCATCCAGTAGTCAGGGGTCATATTATCTCCATGATGTGGAAATGGCCCCGGCTGCCCAGGCCTTTGTGACCTCACGTTAGATAACTGCAATCTAATCCACTTGAAAGTACCCTGAAAGACCACCCAGGTGCTTCATATGGCTGTTGTCTTGCTATTAAATAGGTCCATTACACAAGCTGGAGCACATTACACCAGCAGACTAATTCACCCGCCAGCATAGCAAGGCAATGATCCACGGATCATTATTGACTTTTCTGTGTAACTCCTGGCATCAAATTCGATGTGCATCAAAATCCAAAGGCCACAGGTACAAAACTAGATTGTGTTTCTATGATTCTTCAGAAGAGGCAAACAGCTCTTGCTAACAGCATTCAAGCTCTAACTTTCAAAGGCAAGTTTTAGACATAAAGAGCCTGCTAATGCTAAGGGTGAAGGATATAGAGTTTGGTTTGAATTTAAAATAATTTCCACATATAGATTTTTGAGAGTCAGAGGAATGACTGGGTTTCAATCAATTTAAATAAAATAAACCAAAGATTAGAAATCCATGACTATTTTAAGGGACATAAAAAAGTAAGTTTATAGAACTATTTTCCCCACAGGTCCTGGGAATAAACCAAATTATACCAGGACATGAGATGTTTATTAACTTGAAAGTGATAACTGTTTCATGTGGTTTATGTCACTTGCTTATAAGTGCTGCATTATACTAAGTTAGTATTTCCTATAAGCAAAGAGCGCAAAATCGACAATTTTGATAAGAAGTGATAAAATAGCAAATTAAAGCAAACTCTACAAAGATGAGAGGCAACTTGATAATGCAATTTAACAACATAAACATACCACCTATGAAAAGCATTAAGTTACAGGTGCTGATAAGAAGCCAGTATCTAAGTCAGTCTGTATTTGAACTTGTCAAATGGTTCCTGTGACAAGCCTTCTTTGATTTGAGATGAAGGATCATAATCTCATCTTCAGGTCTTCCTAGGGCAAGCAAACCTATACACAGTGCTGTTTTCAAAAGAGGCTGACATAGAAAAGGAGTAATTGTCCTTATAAGCCATCCATGAAAGTTTGGATGCTATCAGAACCGTCTTTGTACAAAGCTCGTCTAGGTTATCTCACACTATGGTATCCATCTAGATTGGAAAATACACAGACATGTGCACACACACAGAATGGCTTTCGCAGAGAAGTATCTGGGTCTCAAAATGAAATAGGTTGAACGCTCAGGTCGGGGGGGGGGCATTGCTAGAACATTTAATTTGTTCCCTCCATGTACACAGCTGCATGGGACGTGTGATGGGTATCTTTCTAGTTTGTGACAGGTTTTGGTTACGTTCTTGAAGTCTATCCAATATTTTTGCAAAAGGCTCGTGATACTCTTTGTCCATAGCCCCTGGTCATTTTCAAAAGTAGCTTCTAAAGGGTCTTCAAAGAGATAAACCAGCAATTTCAAACTAGACTTACATGCCACAAAAATATTATGCAGAAAACGTTGGATTCGTAACAAAGCAGAGCATTTAGGGAAGGGGTGAGAGGATACACTCTCCCTCTGCATGTTAAGGAGCAGCGAAATCACATGATGACACCAAAGAGTCAGGCGTACTAGATGGCAGGAATCTGTGGCCATGCAATAATCTACCACAACTTCTACTCCTATATACTAATTTTATAAGCCCTTATGTTTAGAATACAGATTTCATAAACCCTTATGTTTAGAATAGATTTCGTTTCCTATCTAAAACAAACATATGGCATCAAACAGTCTTTTAATGCTCAGATTTAAATTAGTTTTAAAGAGATAAAAAGACTGAAATAGTTCTGCTATTTGAACACGCTTAACGACAGCAATATTTATATAAACATATTGGCAGAGGAAATGTTAAATCACTTATATCTCAGTGGGCCCACAGTTTCATTTTAGAGAGGAACACGTTTACCTAAAACATTCATAACGTGGTCTATAGATGTGGTGGACGGAATGACTAGGAGACCTACTTCCAGCAACTTCTCTGCATTCAAAACCTGAATTCTAACTGGGTTGCCCCTAGTAGCCAACCTAAGTGTTTTTCAGTGATAGCTGGCTTGACTTGGTTGCCACGTGGTCACTGATCGTTTTTGTGCAAATATTCCACAAATGGTCAGAGGTTTTGGGTAGAGTTCATGCTGCTTTCTCTGAAGTCTACCTCAGGAGAATCTCTTGACCCTAGAAAGCAGGATTTTCTCACTCTGTGGGTTGCAACCCACTTATGACTCTTGAAAGCCACTTGTGGGGTCATGATCAGCATTCCGTACCATGGATGGTATAGAAAATGGTACAGAAAATATCAGTGTGTGTTACACATAGTAACGATACACTTTGTTTTGTTTTATACTCACCTGTGTGCAGGGTTGCAATGCGAAATGCATTTTCTTTGCTTTGAGACATGATCTAAAGTGTTTGAAGAAAGAAAAAGAGCTCTAAATTTGCCTCAGAGGATGTGAAACAGGTTTGAACCCCAGCGTGGCTTGAGAAGTTTCTGAGGGATTGCAAACTCCTCAAGGAAACACTTCCAGCCCAGGAGTGAGCATGATATTCTACATCCAGAGCCATTCGGTGTTTGGATTTTTATGTACTACTTAACATTTATTTTGCTTAGACATTTACTAGAAGCTTGCTAACTTTAGGAACTGTGCTAAATCTGGGGAAACAAAGATAAGTATGTTATGGTCCTTGACCCCAAAGGCCTCTGAAGAGACTGACTTATACACACATTTAATGCATAAGACAATGTCACCAACCATAGGCAAGCAGTCCCTGCAAAGTGCTGTAGGAGCCAGAAAGGGAACTGTAATTGTAACTGGTGGAGAGGACTTCACAGGAGACCTGACACTCCAGTGGGTGGTCACCTGCTCATCCACCCACCCACCCGCCTCTATTACGTCCCAGGCCTCTGGGTGGCAGCCTTCGCACTGGCTGATCCCTCTGTTCCAAATGCTCTTCCGCCCTTTCCTCTCCTCTCAGAGTACTTCTCTCATGGTTACTATGTACTCCTTCACCCTGTTTAGTTGTCTTTGTTACTGACAGAAATGCTCTGTGCATTTGTTTACATATATAATTTCAGACTCAGCCAGAAAGGAAGCTTCTTCAGAACAGTGATCTTGTTTATCTTCTTACTGCTGTATGCCAGTGTATACATGTTTGTTCAATTAAAGAAGGAATTGGGAGAGTTCGGACTGATGTAGGTTCAGCAATCATGCAGAGGGACACAAGTGGGTCTGAGCCAGGATATACAGAATCAAATGACCGATCCGTAATACAGGCTGCTGATTCAACTTACAAGGTCAGATATAAAGCGTATGTGTGTTGAGGGGTCAGGGAATTTGAGGTGGGAGGTGAGGAGGAAGGACGTGGGGTAGGGATCACCTTTGGACATCAGAGCCAGACTGGTATTAAACCCAGAGAGGGTCTTGGCTTTTTACATGTCTGCTTGATGGGAGCCCTAGAAATAGAAAACCCAGAAGCATGACACATCACTGCTGATTCTCAAGCAGGGCAATGTCAACCAAGGCAGAGAATCTAGAAACCAGTCTGCCCAAGAGAACACAGTGGCACAAATTCTGTCACCACTCCCAAAGTATCAATTACGGAAAAAAAATCATTTATTTCTCCCAACTTATTCTTCCTGGGAATGGTAGGAGACAACTCCTCCAACATACCAAAAGTTTTCCAAAACATTAGCGGCAAGTGATTCAGCACAAGGAAAGGAGACTGTGCAGCATGCATCATACGGGCAGGTCTGTAGGAGGAATGCTGACATTTTTGGCAAAAACAGCAGACCCAAGACAGCAGCCGTGGCAAGCCCATCTAATGGTCGCTGTGGATCACTCTGATTATGAGCCACAAGCATGCAATCACTGGCACACAGAAACTCCTGCCTAATAGCCGTGAGTGGTTCGCCTCTGCTATCTAAGTGTCACAGACTGAACACACTCTTGCCCGACCTAAACTCGGCATTAATACCTGAATCACAGCCTGGGGAAGCTCAGTATTCCACTGCTGGAAAGAAGATAAACAGCAATAACACAAAGATGCAGCCTTTTTAATGCTGCTAGTTAAACCAAATGCATTTAATCTTTCTCTCGCATCTAAAATGTCTGTCATTTGCTCTTGGTGGAATAAATGATATTTAAACAGTCCTGCAGAAAACCAATATCTTGAAGGCTTTTGCACATACCAAATGGCAGAATGAAAAACCTGGTTACACTCAGCACCACAGGGCACAAATCATTAGGTTGCCAGGGGACATGCTGTTCACGGTTCCACGACCAGAGAAAACCACACGCTCACTGCCTACAGGGCTGAAATACACAACTAATTTCTGTTGCATAACATATACGTAATCTGCTCTGGAAACAAATGATGAAGTTCAGTAACTATGATAGTATAAATGTATTAACTATCTATTAGAAACCTACCCATATCAAATGGCTTCTTCTTAACCTTAGTCTCGCAAGGCAAGGAATTAAATCATGGTGTCTCATCAGAAAGAGTTGATTAACATATCTGGATCCATATTTGTTTAGCCACACCTCCATTACCACAGCTAGTAAGTCCTATCATTTGGGGTGGGGGGCGGAATTGAAGTACATCTGAGGCACATTCTTAGGGAAACATGAACTCTTGCAGAAAATGATGGTGATACATACATGGTCATAGCTAACCTCCTCAATATCTCATCAAGCAACAGGCATGATTCTAAGTTCTCTGTGAATCTTCATAGCAAGTCTAGGGCTTACCCCATTGCACAGCTAAGGAAACAGAGACCAAAAGAAAGTTAAGTGTTTTGTTCCACATACCGAGTATATGGTAAAAGGGGGATCTAAACCCAAATAGTCATCGTCCAAAGCCTGCCTCCCTGTCCACATCCAAAGCACACCTTCTGAGGAGACTCCTGCAAACAAATTGAAGCAGATTCTGCCAGACCTGAGCCCTGGACCTGCTGATGTAAAGCTGTGTTTGTTTTCCCAAGGAAGAACAGTACAGTCTTACTAAGCACCTGAAAGGTTGAGTCCACAAATGCATCCTTTAAAGGACGAAGACCTAAAACCATCAACTACATTCAAGTCAAGCTGCAGAAAAAATATCACTGTATGGAATGTCCTTTAGCACATTTATCCTGGCTGCAGTATAGCATCGAGCATCTAGCTAGGGTCTGGGAAGAGGGTCAGGCTCATTTTAATAACAGAAGAAAGAGATGAAAGAAAGAAAAGAAAAGAAAAGAACAGAAAAGAAAAGAAAAGAAAAGAAAAGAAAAGAAAAGAAAGAAAGAAAGAAAGAAAGAAAGAAAGAAAGAAAGAAAGAAAGAAAGAAAGAAAGAGGAAGGAAGGAAGGAAGGAAGGAAGGAAGGAAGGAAGGAAGGAAGGAAGGAAGGAAGGAGAAAAATACTGCTGCTGAAAGTAAATAAATCCATGAAAATAAGGAGGAAAGTTTATGATTTGGGGAAGGTGTAGGCACCAAGAAAGATGCAAACCCAGTGACCATAGCTACCAAAGGCACCCCCTCAGCTTTCATCTTCTTCCATTTCCTCTGCTGGAAGGCCAAAGGTAGGGACCCATCTAAGCAGCATTGCTGCCGTGTACAATTATTATTTTAATCAACATTGTGCTCTGTTAATGAGTGCCAACCATGTGCCAGATGGTGTTGAAAACAAAGCCTTCTCTGCAATCCCGCCCACTGGGATCACCACCTCTCCTCTCTGTGAAAGCGATCACAAATGTGGTAATGAGCTAACTCCAATGCAACCGAACTTCTAATCCCCCCGACACTTTCTGATTGGGCACTGCACCAAGATTTGGCATAGAAAAGGCACCTGGAGTGCTGTCGGATGATCTCTTCAGGGATAATGGACCAGGGAACTGAGCCTGTAATGATTTCATATCAGTTTGTTCAAGTTCAGTTGCTATTAATTGGGTTCAAGTTCAGCTCCAGTTCACACAATCTAAATAAATAGCTGCTGAAACCAGCTTAGTGCCTGGCACAGTATGTATCTTTGTAACTAACAAGAAGCAAGCAAAAGAGAAAGATGTAGAGGGACATCTTGCATAGATATTGTCTGGTGTAAACAGTCTGCCTAGTGGATGTGTGAAGTAAGGGGGTGGGGGGCCCAACAGTGTTCTGGCTTGTTACAGTTGTGCATGCTTGTATTGCTTAACAAATGATAATATTCTGAAGAACTGAGCCTGAAAACAGTTTTAAACATAGTAAAGCTTGTACATCATTCCTGAGAACAGCTGTAGGCAAAATGCTCGCTTGAAGTTAACATGGTCTAGAATCTGGACTTTCTCTGCACTTTCCATCTACCCTGGAAATTCTAAGGCATTCATTCTATTGTAATTTAAGTAAAATCTGAAAAAGAAACGTTTTAGACAAATTCATTGTTAAATAAGAGAAAAGGAGCAATATCACAGAGAAAAAAAATCTATTTAAAAAGAGGGCTTTGCATATTTTATGAAAAAAATCAATCCCAAATCTATTTTGTTCTAGCCCATTAAGATTCACTCTAAGTTGGTTTCACTAGACTGAAATTTAAAATACATTTCTAAAGATCGTTTGGAGGAAATTTTGAATGGAGGCATTTTCTAATTTAATGTTAGTTGGCAAATTGTGATCTCTGGTAGAATTCAGTCATAAATAGTACGTTTAAAAGTAGACTGGCTGGAGAAGATGCTGGCATGGTTATTTAACAAAGTAATAGAATTATATATTGAAGTCAATATGAACAAGTAATATATCAATATGAACAAGGATGTATAATACACATCTGTTTTTATGACACAGGAATATACCTTTTAAAGTAGAACTAGTTAAAATTTTTTTTAACATTTATTTACTTTTTAAGAGACAGAGAGAGACAGATAGTGAGCAGGAGAGGGGCAGAGAGAGAGTGAGTCACAAATTCTGAAGCAGGCTCCAGGCTCTGAGCTGTCAGCACAGAGCACAACACAGGGCTTGAACTCACAAACCGTGTGATCATGACCTGAGGTGAAGTCGGACATTTAACCGAATGAGCTACCTGGGTGTCCCTGACATGAGGTATGGGATTAAAAGGACCCAGGTTCCCCATTTCTACCATTTACTTTATATGAATACATCAAGTTTCTTAACTTCCTTGAGTCTCAGTTTCCTCATACCTAAAGCAAGAATTAAAAGGCACAGTGTCTTTTCAATGAGTGAATGTGAATGAATAATGTGTCCAGCAAAATGCCTACAACGTAATAGGCGTTCAGTAAACAATGTCCCCTCTTTCTTGCCACACAGCAGTCCCATGCACTCTAGTTCCACTTTTTAGTCAGTCTTTCAAGTTACCACCTCCAGTGGCGATCTGAGCAGTGGTTGAAAAGTTAACCCTAATCGGGGCGCCTGGGTGGCGCAGTCGGTTAAGCGTCCGACTTCAGCCAGGTCACGATCTCGCGGTCCGTGAGTTCGAGCCCCGCGTCAGGCTCTGGGCTGATGGCTCGGAGCCTGGAGCCTGTTTCCGATTCTGTGTCTCCCTCTCTCTCTGCCCCTCCCCCGTTCATGCTCTGTCTCTCTCTGTCCCAAAAATAAATAAAAAACGTTGAAAAGTTAACCCTAAAATGTGAGCGGTAACAATTTGTGGCCCCAATGCCTCCTCAGAATCAGGAAAATCAACAACACATAATTTGCTTACCATGTACTATAAATTGTATTGTTTTATAAAGAAGTCTAGATAATTATTTTCTTCCATGTTCCAGCTAACTCAGAATCTGTTCTTGAATCCTCAGGAGAGTTTTAAAATTTAGATTCAGCCAGTGTGGATATATGTCTATTGAACTGCTGAAATAGTCCTTCTCAGGACACCTTTCCAGTTGCAGACCTATCTATATAGGTTCAGAAATTATTCACACGTGGTTTATTTACTATATTAGAGCCCTGCCGTTTTGAGGCAACCGATAGGTAATTGTGCTGTCTCTGCTCTCCTGTCACCCATCACCTCTCTCTGAACTCTGTCACCCTTTCTGCTGAGGTGCTCTGAGGAGAGGTCACTTAGGGGGTCCCTTCCTGGTAAGATTTCCAGTTGAGTAGTCATGGTCTCTGAAGGGAAGGCCTCTAGCGGGACCTCACTTCAGGCTGACAACTCCCATATGGTTCCTGTTAGCCTGCCCGTGTTAACCTTTGCCTTGTTTGCTTGACTTTGCCCATCTCTAATTTCGGATTGAGAGCTCAAGCACAGGAGTCGAGTACAATGTTCCAGAAGACTAACATCGAGGACAACTCAATAGAATCCCTAAACTTAACTGCCCCACCCTCATGACCCTAGAGGGGTTTTTTTTTCCTTTTTTTTTTTTTTTTTTTTAAATGCTTTTAATGTTTATTTATCTTTGAGAGACAGAGCGCAAGCTGGGGAGGGGAAGAGAGAGAGGGAGACACAGAATCTGAAGCAAGCTCTGGGCTCAGAGCCCGACACGGGGCTCTAACCCACGAACCATGAGATCCTGACCTGAGCTGAAGCGGACCCTTAACCGACTGAGCCACCCAGGGGCCCCGACCCTAGAGTTTTTAAACTTGGAGGGAAATGCCACCTTAAGTCAACATTACCCATCTGACTTTGACAACACAGAGACATTTCAAAAGTAATTTCATACATAGAACAAGTCTTATATATAACACGCATAGATGGCACTCCTCAGATCCTTCTTAAATGATCAATTCCCTGAATAAATGTTATACTTGTAAAGGTGATCTGACCTGGAAATAAATTATTTTTATCTGAAAATATAAACCCTTCCCCTTGTTTTATATTAATGAATTTGTAACATGGGTATTTTTTCCCAAGGCCAGTGAGAACTTCTCTGCATTTATGAAATTCTGAGAGTTTAGATGAAACAAAAAATAACACTTTGATTTAACAAATGTTAGATGCACTAAACACCTATTATGTTGCTGGCTTTATAGGCAATATTAGGTAGCCTAAACCCATGCCTTCTCCTTAAGAAACACACAGGGATACTTGCAAGCACATAGAAAATAACATGAACAATGCCAGACAATTCTATCACGAAGGGCAAAGCACAATAGTGCAAACTACCTAAGTGCCATACATGGCCTAAAGGTACCTTGCCAATGTGCAAGAGGTCAGAGGAGTTTGCACGAGCAGGTGGTCTGCATGTCACCCAAGACTAAGGATGGGATGTGGATGGAGAAAACGGGGGAGATCATTATAAGTGAAGGAAAATGCGAAATCAACAGCGGAGCGGCAGGCATGACCACAGGCTGGAGCACTGGGAAGGGGGTGGGTAGGAGGACTCGACACATCCCAACTACTCTGATTACCTTTATTTATTTCTTATTATTTTTTTTAATATATGAAATTTATTGTCAAATTGGTTTCCATACAACACCCAGTGCTCATCCCAAAAGATGCCCTCTTCATTACCCATCACCCACCCTCCCCGCCCTCCCACCCCCCATCAGCCCTCAGTTTATTCTCAGTTTTTAAGAGTCTCTTATGCTTTGGCTCTCTCCCACTCTAACCTCTTTTTTTTTTTCTTCCCCTCCCCCATGGGTTCCTGTTACGTTTCTCAGGATCCACATACGAGTGAAACCATATGGTATCTGTCTTTCTGTGTATGGCTTATTTCACTTAGCATCACACTCTCCAGTTCCATCCACGTTGCTACAAAGGGCCATATTTCATTCTTTCTCATTGCCATGTAGTACTCCATTGTGTATATAAACCACAATTTCTTTATCCATTCATCAGTTGATGGACATTTAGGCTGATTACCTTTAAAAAGCAGCTTTATACTGCTTTACATCACTTCTTTTCACACAAATAGCGTAAGAACAAGCTACCACACAAATACGTCCGTATCTTTTCGTGAAAGACTGCAACTTCAGCACCATGGAGACTTGGGTCAAAGCCATAATCCAGAAAAAAAGGTTCTAGGAAGCACTGCCCTGCCCACCATGACCTGCCTCTTGGCCAGTTCTCTAAGCAACTTGACTTTTATGCTTCCGTCCTTGATATCCCTTTCTCTCTGTGTACTTTCTCCTAGTTTTTGTCTTTGTCACTCTGACCTTTTTCTTTCAAGATCTATCCATTCTACCCTCAGGGAAATGCAAATCGAAACCGCAGCGAGGTGCCACCTCACACCCCTGAGGATGACCATCATCCAAAAGACAGACAATAACAAGTGTTGGTGAGGATGTGGAGAAACCGGAGCCCTTATCTACTGCTGGTGGGAATGCAAAGTGGTATGGGATCTACGGAAAATCGTGTGGACATCTCTTAGATGGTTAGCGTCAGGGTTAGCGTATGGACCCGGCAATTTCACTCCTAAGTATATATCCGAAAGAAATGAAAACATATGTGCATGCCAAAACTTGTATACAGATGTTCATAACAGCATTCATCATAAGAGCCAAAGTGTGGAAACACACCGAACATCCATAAAACAGTGAATGGATACATAAAATGTGGTACGTTCATAAAATGTAATATTTTTTGGCAATAAAAATGAAGTACTGATACTTGCTGCAACATAGATGCATCTTGAAAACATTATGCTAAATTAAATAAGCCGGTTATAAAGGATCGCTTATTGTTTGATTCTATTTACATGAAATGTCCCGAATAGGCAAATCTATAAAAACAGTAGATAAGTGGTTGCCCACGGTGGGGCTGGGCTGCCGAGTGGGGAGACTAAGGGGTGTTATGAAGGAGTGTGGGGTTTCTTTTTGGTGTAGTGAAATGTCCTAAATTGTTTGTGATGATAGTTGTATGATTCTGTGAATACACTAAAACCCACTGAATTGTAAACTTTAATCAGATGAATTGTATGTTGTGAATTACATCTTAATAAGCTGTTAAATCAAAAAGAACCACCCATTCTGATGACTTTGGGTAAAAAGCACTTTTCATTTAGGAGTCCTAAAAGTCCTAGCTTCTTAGAGCTGAGGTGGGTATTGCAGGTGTGGGCTAGTAACAGAGACTTAATAGCAGAACTCACTGGCCAAGCAAAATATTGCATGGAACACAGCAAGTGAAACAGGAAAAAAAAAAAAGCAGTATTTTATTAACCTGCATGTGAATCTTTTAGTTATAGACCTAAGTCAAATTGGTCACCTTTAGGCCAACTTTGCAATATTTAATTATAAGTTTGGGACAAGAACAACGAGGCTCTCCTGATGAGGAAAATTCTAGGTATACTACCTTTATTTAAGTGTGCACATTATTTTTATTATACTTTTCAAAAGCATTTAAAGTCAAACGTTTCTGGAATCTTTGCAGAACCGTTTCGTTCAACAAGAGATCAGCTGAAAGAAAACATTTACTCCAATACTCTGCAAATGAGAAAACTTAGGTGCATTAGTCATATGGTTAATAAGTTTCAGAATGTCACTCTCCTAACTTCCATCCTTCTTTCTAGATTTATTGATCACATTTCATATGCTGAATATTAAATCAAGGAAATTATGCTACCCTATGGGTAGATAAGTAGATAAATATACACAGATACATCATACCCATGTATTACTCCAGAGAGTGAATACCTTCGAGGAATCTAAATCACCCACTTTTATACTCCCAGAGTTTAGCATGGGGCCTGGCGACTTAACACTGATGGAATTAACACCTAAGGAATAAACTTCATCTTCTAGTATTACTAAAAAACATGGAATTCCAGTGACAGTTCTTGTCCCTCTCTCTAACCACCTAAATATCACCTCTGCTTGAACTGTGTTATAAATTACACTTCTCCCTACCCTCCTATCAGCTGCCCCTTTGACCTGTTTCTGTTCATGGCAGCATGACCTTCATGCTAGTCACCTGCGACAAGGCCAGGCTTTAGCGAGTGCCTACCCAGGACAGTTCAGTAGAGTCGGTGACCACTTCATGTAGGCAATCGAGATTAAGCAGAAATTAAGTCATTTAACAAATCATTGATACGGGTGATGATCAGGAGAGGGAGGTTGGTAAGTACGAGAGTCCCTCTGTGAGACCAGTAAGCAAAGCCAGGGAAGATGATGAGATATTATTCAAGACATTGACGCAGGCTAGGACAGATATTCACAGAAGTAAACAATGAGTCATGTGAGGAATTGGTAAGATGGTGTTGGAATCTGAAGTCAGCGAATGGTTATTTGTAAACATTGACCAAAATGCAGAACAAAAACAAAAATAAAAACCTCAACTCATAAAAGAGGAAATCAGCCACCTGCCAAAATATCCTTGACCAAGAAAGTGATGGGGACAACCAAGATTACTTCAGAGTCCAGAGTGCTAACCATTACACGATGGAACCCACACCAAGATTATCTTCAAAAGCAAGAATTAGCAAGTGACTACAAAAATAGTTCACTATGTATATATATATGTACACATATATATACGTGTATATATATGTATTGAGTGAGCTATTTTTGTTCACTAGGGACAACCGGCTCCCAATACTAGGGAACCGGCTTAGCTGCCTTGAGTATTTGGAACTTCACACTACATATCTGGCCAGGCTCTCCTTTCTGGGCTTTGCATCCCACTGCCAAACCGTGCAAAGGTATATGTGGTTACCCTGTTGGAGAGAGAAAAATCCCAAGACAAGAGAAGGTACATAATGTGGCAGAGCTGGAGTTGAACCCTGCTCTGTCTGTGCTTCTTCTAGACCACAGTGGTTTCCAGAAACAACTTCTAAATAGGAAAATGGGGGAGTGGGGGATGGCAGGGGTTAAGGAGGAAAAATTCACAGAATCCTGGCACAGCTCTGAGAACAGAACGCTCCGCTTCTCGACATATAATCATGGATATTTAGACAGAAAAACCTTCTAGCAGAAAAGGGTAATTCACAGGCTGTCCAAGTTTAATGGAAATATCCCTTATGAATAATCAATTCCCTTTTTTTTTTTTTTTTAATTCTTCTTGCACCGAGGAACCTTGTGCCCTATGATTTGGTCTCCTGAGTAGACTTTCCTGAGCAGGTTACCAAGCCCAGTTCCCGAGACAGATATTTCCTCTGTAGTGAAGTGATCAAGTGTTGTAAGGTTCACATATCCATCATCCATGGGTTTTGGCCCTTGGAACCTGCTCACCTTTGGAAAAATTAATAAAATTGTGTGTGTGGACCCTAAAAGCAGAGGGGCCCATTTATACAGAATTTTATAGCGATCAAAGGACTTCCATATCTACTCTATGCCACAATAAGGTTAATGTCTCTTGAATATCTCTCTCTTCCATTTCTACTAACCCCCACCCTTGGTTCAATTATATTTAGAACAGGCAATTCCAGACAGTGTGTTTTGTGATCAGCCTGAAATAATATGTCTTAGTTAGGTCCTCTCCACTTCTTGACTTTGCTTATGTAAAAATGCCCAGGTGGTTTTCCCTTTCTGGTTTCATTTAGCATGCAAGTTAAGAGCAGACATAGAATCAAATGCTGTTTGCCACACTTGTGAAATCTGTAGGACTTTGAGCAAGTAGCATAACATGTCAAAAACTGTTTCCTCATATATAAAAGGAAATAACAATGGAATTTATCTACAAGAACTGTGAAGATAGGGGCACCTGCATGGCTTAGTTGCTTCAGCATCTGACTCTTAATTTTGGCTCAGGTCATAATCTAACAGTTCCTGGGTTCAAGCCCTGTATCCAGGCTCTGTGCTGACAGCAAAGAGCCTGCCTGGGATTCTCTGTCTCTCCCTCTCTGTCTGCCCCTCCTCCACTTGCATGCAGGCATGCACATTCTCCCTCTTTCTCTCTCTCTCAAAAACAAATAAGAAACATTAAAAAAAAGAACTGTGAAGATAAGAAATTCATCTAAAGTGGTAAGTATAGTGCCTGAAATGCAGTATTTATCCAACGCATTTAACTATTAGGTTACTATTCCTTCAACTACTTTGCATACTTTCATGGCCCCCATTCATTCATAGCCTCGGATCTGTCTCCACAGTGTGGCACTCAATGCATTTTACAATGTGATACCAAATACTTTCTAGTCTATGGCCTGATGTAAGTGACGTTGATACAGGGTCCCTCTTAATCACCATAACTTTCTCACTCCCTTTAAGCTTTTGCTCCCACTATAATATACAGGAAACTGTCTGTATCATTACTTTTTATTCCTTACTATCTTTTAATTCTCATTTTATATCCCAATAACTCGGTGAATTATTCCTGTACCTCTCTAACCCCTACGAAATTCTTGCTTCTAGAGTCTTATGATACCAACGAGAATTATTTGCAAATTACTCGTGTGTGCTTTCTTTAACTTTTAGACACCCGTTTCATTTTCCCACTTAGATTGTTTTAATTTTTCAAGAGTAGTGTGTTTGGCCATGTAAGAAGGTAACTAAGAAGCGAGAGTCAGGAGTTCAGTTAGACAGGAGCTAGAGAGGAAGCACATTCCGCGTGCCCATAAGGACAGTGGTCCAAGTTCAGAGAAGACAGAGACAATAAATACAGAACAAATAAAGACAGGCAGGAACCATGGGACTAGATTGGTGCCTTGCAATTCCATAATGCATGGAATCCTAAGTTTCCAGAAGAAGCTTTGGCATCTACCAGTGGTTCCTGAGCTTCTTATTCCCATGTGAGTCAGAATAACACTGGCACATTCACTCCATTTATATGTTGGAGTTCTGCATAATAATTTCTTGGAAAGAAATGGTTCCACAGGTTAGACAACATCTGAAAATCAGTAGACTACATAACCATTCATGTTTCTAGTAGTTCCTGGGTCCTTGCTCCAAACAAGATCCTCATGTGGGGAGTGGAAGTTGGGTACATGTTCAACATGTATGGAGACCAGTGTAGCCGTAGCATGAAAAACAAGATGGTAAACGGGAATGGGATGAGCCCACAGAGGTAGGCAGGGCTCAGCATAGGTAGGTCTGGCAGGAGGGTAAGGGTTTGAATTTCATCCTATGTGCCAGAGAAGGCCATTAAAGTTCTCAGCCATTGGAGTTCTCAGTTACATGATCTGATTTAGATAATATTTTAAATTCTACATTTTTTATATTTGCATGTTATATTTTAAAAGATAATCTAAGCTGCTCTGCAGAGAATGGATTACAGAGAGATAAAAGAGGTCACTGTAGTTGTGCTGGAGAGTCAATGGTGGTTTGGCTTAGGAAGAGAAAGAGACAGTTTTGAGACATTTGAGAGAGAAAACTGATTTTTCTAATTTTTCATTTCCAGAGAAATTAATTTAAGTGCATTTGTTGGGAGTGGGGGGACTCAGTATAGAGATGCTCTGGCCAGGTGGACAAAACTCTGGGTTTCAGAGATAAGCAAGAAGGCTTAGATAATAAGGTTCACAACTGAAAAAGTGAACCCATTCTTTCATTCATTCATTCACCTCTTATTTACCAAATGGCTACGTGCCACGCATTGAGCTGCATTCTGGGCATCCCAAAGTCAAACAGGGACAAATGTTTAAGACTAGATAAGAAACTCTACTGCATCGGAAGAGGTCCCCAACATCTAGAGTGAGAAAGTATGGAAGCAGAGGACAAAGCATATCCCAACACCCTTTATTGCATCCTCAAATTTGTTAATTGAGTCCTTCATTTTGGCCATTCACTCCTTCACTTCCTCAATGTCATTCAATTTAATATCTCTTATTATTGAATTGTGAAGCTCAAGACTGAGTCATACCACGAATAAGACCCAATCTGTATCTTCCAGGAACTGTGTGCATTTTGCTGAAGAGAAAGACATGCAAACATGTCAGGTAATGTGAGGTGTTAAAATAAAAAAAAATATATACACCACTAACTGTTCATGGGACACAAAGAATTTGACCTCTAAAACCTTCAACACAGGCCTACATACATAAAGGCCCTAAGGAACATTCCTTCTGTCTAAAACATACTCAACTTAAACTTCTTGGGCTCTCTGAATTGGGTTCTCAGAATTTGCAGGTGCATGATTTTAATTGTCTGCTACTCCCCCTAGACTAGCAGCTGGATGAGAGCAGGGGCTATGTCTGCCCTGCTGCTCGTTGTATTCTCTATGGCAAACGCAAATTCTTGGCAGAGAGATGCTTAATAAATATCTGTTGAGGGGCGCCTGGGTGGCTTGGTCGGTTAAGCGTCTGACTTCGGCTCAGGTCATGATCTCACAGTCCGTGAGTTCAAGCCCCGCATCGGCTCTGTGCTGACAGCTCAGAGCCTGGAGCCTGTTTCAGATTCTGTGTCTCCCTCTCTCTCTGCCCCTCCCCTGTTCATGCTCTGTCTCTCTCTGTCTCAAAAATAAATAAACGTTAAAAAAAATTAAAAAAAAATAAATATCTGTTGAATGAGTGATTTTTAATTTTCAAGATAGTTGTGGGCACCTTTGGTGGGGCCAAATGTTCAAGACTAGATAAGAAATGCATGCAAAGGGGCACGTGGATGGCTCAGTTGGTTAAGCATCTGACTCTTGATCTCAGCTCAGGTCACGATCTCATGTTTGTGGGACCACACCCTGCATCAGACTCTGTGCTGACAGTGTGGAGCCTACTTGGGATTCCCTCCCCTCTGTCTCTCTCTACCCCTCCCCTGCTTGCTTGCTCATGCTCTCGCACTCTCTCTCTCTCTCAAAATGAATAAACAAACAAACGAAAAAAAAGAGGGAATTCATACAAAATATCCTTACAGAAACAATTTTTTCCAAAGCCTGGAAGTAAATGTTGATGAATAACATTACTTAGGCACTTCCCCTTCAGCCTGCAAACTGCGGCATCCCAGTTGTGAATTCGATATAACTCCTTTTGTTGCAACTATCCCTTCATGCTCTGCACCTGAGAACTCCAGATAAGAAGGTAGTTCTACCCTGCGGACTTCAGTCACTGTACCTGTGACAGTCAGACATCAGAATCACAAACGAAGAATGACAGAAATCTACTTGCACCTGCAGAGAGGTTAAAACAGCTGTGGTTGAAGTCCAGCTGTCAGGAAATTTCTGGGTTTTGCAGGCTTGTTCGAAAAGGACATGAGAAGTCAGGCTGATATTAGTGACAGCATGCAAATGGAGCTATTTTTATTTTTATTTAGTGTATGGTTCAACTCTGATTTTCATTTAATTTAACGTAGCAGCATGCCAGTATGAATATGGGAAGGCTTCCTTAAAAATTCTCCAAATTTTAGGAGTGAAGTTGGTTTGCAGGACCATTTAGATAGCGCAGCATGAAGTGAGGCTGTTGACAAGGTGAATTCTAGACACATAGACAAGTATGGAATGATAAACAGGTAGATGAGATGGCCTCTGTGTTTACAGATTTCACAGGAGGGTGACACCTTGGTTCCGAAACTGCCTAAGTGTTTCCGCTGTTTACTTCCATCCACTGTGGAACCTCTACCGTGACAGTACAGGGCATGCTGCCCCTTGGCCCCAGGTGGGACCTTGGCTGTTGCTAATTTAAAATAGTTTTCAACCTGTGGCACTGACCACAGACCTGCGGATGCCAGTTCATGGCACTGTCAGTCACCTCTTGAGAAGTAGTTGGGAACTTTTATCTTTTTGCTCCCTCAGTTTTTATCCATTTCTGAGTCTTGCAGCAAGATTACATTTCTGAATCTTCTCAACCCATCCTTCTCAACCCTTCTCTACCTCCAGTGTTAGGCAACTAATCTCAGGTCTTTTCCCAAAGTGTGTTCCACTATACCGGTAGGATGGCCTTTCCCCACCCCCCATAAGGGACATTTGACAACGACTGGAGATATTTTGGTTGTCACTAACGTGGGGGTAAGTATGGGGGTGCCCCTGGTATCTAGTGGGGAGAGGCCAGAGACCCTGCTCAACAACGTACAATGCCCAGGAAACAGCCTCTTCAGTATAAAGAATCATCCGGTCTAAACTGTCAGTAGCGAGTGCCGAGGTTGAGAAAGCCTGCCACCACACCACGGGATGCACAAAGGAGCAAGGAACAGATCCTCTATGCTGGAAATTAAGCAGTCTTGGGGATAATGACATGTATACACAAAACCGTCCAAGAAAAAAAGCTCAAATGCCTAAGAATAACTATTCTGAATAATTAAACTACGGTTATAAATTATGAATACCAAAAGAAGATAGATGAACACAAGAAGACCACAGAAAGTAAATAAGAATTGGCATTAGAAGTACAAGTAATACAAAAGACCCTGGGATAACTGCTTCGTGCCTGCCTGGGGAGGTCTCTGATGGCAAGCTGCCGTCTGGCCAAGGGAAAGCACATTTGGTTCTAAACTCATGTTGGATCAAGAAGGGAGAGGCAGGGGCCCGGCCTGCCTTGGTGAAGACAGTATGTGAGCAAGACTCAACATACTACCTAAACTTTAGGTCCATTAGCCAAAAATTGAAACTCTTAAATATATCTTATTCTTCTGCTTATGCTAGACAAGTAAAAGGTACTAACTTTTAAATATTTTACATATACTATTTTTTAAATGGAGCATTTTGGAAGCACTTTCATTTGGGAGTTCAAGATAGTTTCTCCTGTGTCTGATATCTAGCAGTGTAATAAATTATCTGTGGAATGACTTTAGTGGTTTCACCTTGAAGTACTGTAATAAATACTTCCAACCTGTTTATGGCTTTCTTTCCATGATCCCAACACAGCAAGGAACAACAGGCAGGTTTAAACACTGAAAACAAGATAAATACAGCTATGCTTAAGTTATATGTGCAGTTAAAACTTTCTCTTTAATGTGGTTGCATGTGTCAGGCTATCAAGCGTTTTTTCTGTGATTGGCACCTTAAAGAACAGTCTAAGATAAATCCCAAATCCTCAGAATTCTAAGCTTATTCTCCAAACATTCTACTACTGACCATTGTCACCTACTCTTCTTTCCTTGTAAACCTACATTATAAAGCAGCCAAAAATCAAGGGAGGCACGGAAAACAAAATCCATTCTGTTTGCACCTCAGCAGCTTTGGGCAGGAAAAGCTGATTAGTTGTTAACGTTTTGAATTCTTCCTCTAAAAGTAAACTTTATAGAAGACACTAGTTATCACGGTGTATATTGATATTATACAAGCAGAAAAAATAGAAATACATATTAGGCTAAATATAATAATTGATCTACCTTAAAACCTCTCAAAGACAGTGAAACAGTAAAAAACGATTAAGGCTACAGAGACGAAACTGGGGAGAAATGAGAGCAGGAGGTGAGTGATGCCAACACAACACTGGAAGATGCGAAGTGGAGATATAAGTGATTATCTTACCAGATGGGAGAAAGCTGACGTCTAAGATACTTCACACCAAGAAAGCCAAGTGAAGCTGTAAAAACCTTGGAAAGCTCAGGAACTGGGGAAACCAGGTATCTCTGAAAGCCAGTGTGGGGCTGACAGCGGCATGATGGATAGAAAACAAATAAAATGCTCAGTTAGGTCTTGTCCTATTTCCTTCCATCAGTCTCATGCTCCAGAGACTGCCCCCTTCTCTTATCTTTGCACACATTGGAGTTGCATTCTCTGGAGAGGATGACCAAAGAGGATCTACAACGTGAGATGCCAGGAATTGCCGGTGGGGGGGCGGGGGGGGGAAGGGGGCGGGATGTGAGGGCGGGTGTGAGGCTCTGTACTGAAAACCAAGGAAGTAAGTGAAAGTCTGAATACCAAATAGTGAGATCCCCTCCTCTCTTCTCAAGCCAGGTTTCCAAAACACTGCCATCCAGACTTAAGGCTCTCGGCAAGGAGCCTGGAGGAAATTGAGACGAGATTCATAGCAGCCTGCCTCCATGATGGCCCCAATAATCCCTGCTTCCTGGATCCATAGTGTTGTAGTGCTTTCCTACACCGTAGGCCCTTCCTACACTTCCTGCATAGAATCAGCCCATGTGATGAATAAAATATGGCCAAAATACTGGTAGGTCATTTCTAGGATTGGGTTTGAAAACGGCACTTTGTGGTGGAGGCATGCTCCGTTACTTTCTCTCTGAAATCACTCATTGTGGGGAAATTTAGTTGTTATGCCCTAAGCAGACTTACAGACACACCCTAGTGGTAAAGGACAGGCAACAATCACGTGAGTACAGTCCTGTAAGTGAACCTAAGAGTGAATTCTCCGAACCAGTCGAAACTTAACATTAAAAATAGCAGGGTACAAAAAGGAGTATTCAAGAAACAAGAAAGCTCAAAGAAAGGAAGAGCACAATGGTGGAAATAAAAAATAAATAAGTACAATTATAGAAGCAACCCAAGGGTCCATTGATAGATGGATGGATAAAGAAGATGTAGGTTAAGTGTCCAGCTCTTGATCTCTGCCCAGGTGTTCATCTCAGGGTCATGAGTTCAAGCCCTGTGTTGGGCTCCATGCTACTTGAAAAAAAGAAAAAGAGGGGTGCTTTGGGTGGCTCAGTTGGTTAAGCATCCGACTCCATTACAATCTCACAGCTCGTGAGTTTGAGCCCCGTGTCAGGCTCTGTGCTGACAGCTCAGAGACTGGAGCCCGCTTTGGATTCTGTGTCTCCCTCTCTCTCTCTGCCCCTCCCCTGCTCGCACTCTGTCTCTCTCTCAAAAATAAGTAAACATTAAAAAATTTTTACAAAAGGGCACCTGGGTGCCTCAGTCAGTTAAGCATCCAACTTTTGATTTCAGTTCAGGTCATGATCTCACAGTTCATGAGTTCAAGCCCTGAGTCAGTGCAGAGCCTGCTTGGATTCTCTCTCTCCCTTTCTCTCTGCCCCTCCCCCACTCATGTGCACTCTCTCTCTCTCAAAATAGATGAATGAACTTAAAAAAAGAAGAGGATGTGGTATATACAATGGAATATTACCCAGCCATAAGAATGAAACTTTGCCATTTGCAACAACATGTGTGTATCTAGAGGGTATAATGTTAAGTGAAATAAATGAGAGAAAGAGAAATACCATCTGGTTTCACATATGTGAAATTCAAGAAACAAGACAAATGAAAGAAGGAAAAAAGAGAGACAATCCAAGAAACAGATTCTTAACTATAGAGAACAAACTGATAGTTACCAGAGAGGAGGTGGGTAGGGAGTTGGATGAAACAGGTGATGGGGATTAAGAGTGCCCTTATCATGAGCACTGCATAATGCACAGAACCGTCGAATCACCAGAGTGTGCACTTGAAACTAATAAAACACTGTATGTCAGCTATACTGGGATTTAGATAAATAGAAACATACATACATACATACATACATACATACATACATACATACATACAAAAATGCTGGAAGATAAATTTGAAAAAAATCATCCAAAAAGTAGTACAGACAGACACAGAAATGGAAAATAGGAGAGAAAACATAAAGACCGAGGATGTTTAGCCTCCAGCTAATATAGAATTTCAGAAAGAAAAATATAGAGAAAATAGAAAGATGCATTAGCTGTCAAATAAATAATATAAGACAGGTTTCCAGGATTGAGGTAGCTGAATTTCCAGATTAAAAAGTCCTACTGAGGGCCCAGTTCACTGAAAACGCATAGACGTGATACTGCGGATCACTAAATTTTCAGAACACTAGAGGTAAACAGAGGATCCTAAAAGTTTTGCAAAAGGAAAAAAAAATGTATACATAGGATCTAGAATATGAATGGCACCACATTTCTCTAAAGCAAAACTGAGGGCTAGAAAAAGTGATGGCTCCAAATTTCAGAAGGGAAAGATTTCCAGCCTAGAGTTATAAATGTAGGCAGACTACAAATCAAGTATGATGGTAGAATGAAGGCATGTTTTAGAAATAAGTTCTTTGAAAACATGTTTGCTCTCACCCGATTTCTCTTAGAAAACTACTGAAAGGTGCACCTTATGAAAACAAGGGAATAAACCAAAAAAGAGGCAACATGGACTTAATGATAAAGAGGGGACCCAACCCAGGAGAAAGGCGAAGGGGTCCTATGTGTTGCAGCTGTGAGTGGACCTCGAGAGAAACCATGCAGGCTGAACGAACAGGATCCAAGGAGGATGCTGACAGGAATGACTTCAAGAATAAAGTGGGGCACCTGGGTGGCTCAGTCGGTTGGGCATCCGACTTCGGCTCAGGTCATGATCTCACAGCTCGTGGGTTCAAGCCCTGTGTCAGACTCTGCGCTGACAGCTCAGAGCCTGGAGCCTGCTTTGGATTTTATGTCTCCCTCTTTCTTTGCTCCCCTCCCCCCTGCTGCCGCTTGTGCTTTCTCTCTCAAAAATAAATAAACCTGAAAAAAAAAGAAAGAATAAACAAACTGGTGGACTGACAAGCTTGGCCATACCATGGGCAATTTTATATTTCTGTTAGGAATTTAAGTTTTTTAAGTGTTTATTGATTTTTGAGAGAGAGAGAGAGAGAGAGAGAGAGAGACAGAGACTGAGACTGAATGTGAGCAGGGGAGGGAATGTGAGCAGAAAGAGAAGGAAACACAGAATCCGAAGCAGACTCCAGGCTCTGAGCTGTCAGCACAGAGCCCGACATGGGGCTTGAACCCACAAACCGTGAGATTATGACCTGAGCCGAAGTTGGCTGCTTAACCGATTGAGCCACCCAGGAGCCCCATGGAAATTTTTAATTAAAATTGTTATTAATATGTATTCATTACTTAGCTCTAGAAAAATCATATAATGAAGGAAACGTGGTCATAATGCATTACATACCCTATAGTATACACACACATATTTCAGGTATGTAAATATATATGTGTGTAAATCTATATATATATATACATATATGTGTGTATATACACAGAGATAAAAGAATAATATAAGTACAAAGCAGAGATCGTACCCAGATTTCATTATAATTATTTTTTTAAATGACAGGGGGAGAAAGCTGAGGGTGTTTGGTATAAGAGAGTTTAACTCCTCCTCTTACATAATTAGGAAGGCAAAGGCAATGTCTCAGGTTCAAAAATATCAAAAAGGGGATAAGCTTTCTATCTAGAAGAAACTAGAAGAAACAACCCAAAGAATTATCAATAGTTGTCTAGAGAATAGGAATCAGCACGAGGGACTACTTTTTCTTACAGAACTTTTGAGAGAGTACTCTTAAGCTTTGGACATTTTCATTGACAGTTTTTTGTTTTTTTTTTCCATAAGATAAAAAGGACTAACTTAACAGATACAAAGCAAGCAAAAAGGAGAGAAAGGTGATATTCACATGTGTGACGAAGGCAGATATTAGGTTAAAAGTACCACACGGGATAAGGTAGGATGTGAAGGGATGATAAAAAGGTACCTCCTCTTCTATGTACCAAAAATATAGCACTTGTTTTAAAAACACGTTTGAAGTGTTTCAACAAAGTCTAGAAGACACTCTCATGACACTGAAGACCTTCGGCGTTTTTTGTTTTCAAACTTGGTGGCAATCAGAGTAACACGTAAAATCTTCCATTTCCAGCTTGTTGCATTTTCATCTGATAAACTGAGTATTAATGGATGTTTTATGGGTGTAAAGGGCCTTTCTTCACTGAAGGGGGGAAACCATTCACATGAAAACCAGCTCTTCTGGTGAGAATGCTTCCAGGCTTCCTCTTCTGTGAGTATAGTTTCAAAGTGGTGGATTGTTCCTCACCATCTCCAGAACAAATCTGCTCTTTTTCTTTAAAGAAATGGGCACTTCTCTGGTGTCAAGTCCAGTGGCATTTGACATTACTATTAATATGTTTGGAAATGTATTTTTGAAAAGCCCATTTCCTCCCCTTTGTCTTCCACTTGATTGTTCTACTCTTGTATTTTCTGATGCTGAATAATAAATCGAAGTCAGCTTTATCTATCTCTAGACTAAATAAACTGAGATAAAAGAGAGGTATGTAAGCTAACAATCCGTTAAGTATAAAACAGGGCAAAACAAAGTCTCTCTCAAGTAAATCAATTTAAGACTCACTAGAAATAATACAGGTCAGAAGATAACACTGTGATACATGTAAAAGTCAGTCCCTGTTTAGAGACGATTATTCTTTGTATCAGAGAGGTTGGGGGATTTTTCCAAGATGACACAGTTTCTACAGAGGTCACAGAACTGTTACAATCAAGAATCAAGTACCTGCGAAACCTTGGGAATAAATACTACCGTCCAAGTTACCTTATGACCAATCATGATAAATTAGAGATTGAGAAGAAAGAAAGAAACTTTGAAAACATGAAGTGACATAAAATGCGGTGCCTGTCGTACAGAAAGCACGCAAATATTTACTGAATGAATTTATTAACATGAAGCAAATTTAAACAGATGTACATGACACTGTATTTTTATATTGTGTGGTAAGTTCAACTTTGACATAACTTTAAAGAAACAGAGGTACTTGGAATATGCATTGTAATTAAAACAACGAAGTGATACCATTTACCATAAATTATTTATTTGACATAATATTATACTGCGAGGTGCCCAATACAGGAATGTTCATGGCCAGCTATTCCCAAAAATTTTGTAGAAGAAATAAACTGATGCTGAAAGAGTCCTCTTGAATATGTTTACCAGGGGTGGGGGAGTATACTACCAAGAAAATACATGCGTTATGATCCCACATCTATTAAAAACTAGAATTTAAAAGTGTCTACACCAAAGTGTTAAAATGTTGCACTTATGGGGCGCCTGGGGGGTTCAGTTGGTTGAGCATCTGACTTTGGCTCAGGTCATGATCTCACCATTTTTGAGTTTGAGTCCCACGCTGGCTTGCCGCTGCTGTCAACATGGATCCCTCTTCAGACGCTCTGTCCCCCCTCTCTCTCTGCCCCTCCCCTCTCTCTCTCTGCCCCTCCCCACTCTCTCTCTGCCCCCCCCCTCAAAAATAAATGAAACAGTAAAAACTAAAATGAAATGCTGCACTTATGCTTAGTTGTGAGCAGTGGGATTATAGTAATTTCTAATTTCTTCCCTTTGATTGCCAATATTGCACTTTAAGATTCTCCTACAATGAGCAGATACCAGCTCAATATTACCTATTAGTTTTTTAACAACGGATTTGCAGGTGTAGAATTTGAACCCAGATCCTTCAGTCCAAGTGAAATACTGCTTTTCACTACTGGCTCCTGCCACTGTGCCAAGCTCTTCACATGGTCACCCTTGTTCTCCGGGACAGCCTGTAACATAGGTATCACCTGCTCCCATTCCACAGGGAGACAGAGAAGAGTGAGGTGCTCTCCCCCATCTTTGAAAACTTGATTTTAGTGAGCCAATACAATTGAACATTTCCAAGCAGGCGGGTTTAACCAATGATTCAATGAAGCATGGAAAAATAAATACCCCCTCGAGAAAGAGAAAAAGGAAGGAAGGAAGGAGGAAAAAGTAAAACGAGCTTGACTATTAAAAGAAGAGAGATTAAACCAGAGCGGGGGTTGTGCCTTGTGCACGTGAGGCTTCATGGAATGATCCAGACTCTCCCACCAAGTCTCAACAGAGATCGTGCTTCAGGAAGCAGAGGAGCCCAGCGGAGAGGCTGCTTGAGGATACGGAGGGCGAGAGACTGAAAGCCTGAAATAAACGTGACAGGAATCCTGAGAGCACATCAGGTCGAACCGATGAATAGCACATCTCTCATTTCGCCTGCAATGCTTTAGGTCTAATTTCTGGTTTTAATCCTAATAGTTATCCTCGTGTATTTGAAGTGATAATAAAGAGAAATGCAATATTTATTTGCCATATGTATCTTAATTTAATTTATGAAAATATTATCGATATGACATTGCCTTGGCAACTTAACATTTTTCACAATGGACACGCATTACCATCATTTCATTTCATTTCCTTCTGCCTTCATAATATTGCCTTAGCATTGTCAGAAAGTTCTCAGGATAGCGATGCAAATCAAAGCTTCATTACAAAGCCCAGTGAAATAGCATTATTGCAAGAACATCTCATGAAAGGTACTACTGTGCATGCTTAGGGCCTGAACTGAAATGATAAAATATAGATTTCATTTATTTTTATAACAAAACCTTATTTTTTTTTAAAAAAATAACACCTGGTCTTCTAAATCTTCACTCCTCAATTCATTTACTCAGAGGGAAAAGAACTATTTCAGAAGCAGGAGCATAGGCTAGAATATACAGGATATTTCTCATCATCCACACTGACAATGCACTGAATGATTAAATATTCTCTTCCATAGCTCCCTCCATGAGACAAGAACAAAAGAGCCCTCAGGGCTGAGGACCTAGAGGGGGTAATTTCAAGAAGCAATATAGTGATACCCCAAATTTTAATAAGAATACAGTCTTCCAATACCTCGCTAACCTAGCCCATCTCCTGAATTACACTATGAAATTGCCTGAAACTCTCCTTAACTCTGTTTCTGAAATCCAGTCTAAACTAATAAAATGAGAAGGGCTTCTTCGTGCCTCCCACCCAGGACTCTATTTTGGTAATTCACCTTGACGCATTCCAAGTGTCTATAACAATGCCGTTCCCAAGCTAGACACCCTGGAAGATCCAAAGCAAGCCACATCATGGCCCCTTCATGGAGGCTATGGGGAAAATCAGATGTACCTAAATTATTACATTCATGAAAAAACATTAAAGTAGTCAAACTCACAGAAGCAGAAAAGAGAATAGTGGTAGGGAGAGAAAAAGGGGGAATCCATGTTCAATGGGTACAAAGTTACAAAGATGAATAAACTGTAAAGAACACAGTGTCTACAGTTAACGATACTGAATTGTATGCTGAAAAACTTAAGAGTGTAAGATGGCATGTTAAGTATTCTCACCACAGAATTAAAAAAAAAAAACAACTAAAAAGCAAGAAGACATAATAAATCTTTCGGGGGTGATGAGTATGTTTATTACCTTGATTGTAGCGATGGTATTATACGTGTATTCATATGTCCAAATTCATCAAAACGTATACATCAAATATATGCAACTTTTGTATACTAAATACCTCAATAGAGATGAAAGAAACAAACAACAAAACCAATTAATGCATTCCATAAATATGCTACTTTGGGGCAGGCACTATTCTAGGCTCTGGGGTCATAACAAAAGAAAAAAAAAACAGTAGAGATTCAGGGTCTCCAAGAGCTTACTTACATTATAGGCAACAAGCAAAATTAACTTGCTTACAATGTTTCAATGTTAGGTGTGGCTAAGTGCTATTGAAAAACAAAAGAGCATAGCACAGGTGGGACAGAGCGGTCAGGACAGACTACTGAGAAGGTAATTTTTGAGCAAAGGTCTGAAGGAAGTGAGGTAGGTAGCTATGTAGATCTCTGGGGGAGTGAAACCATCTGGGTAAAGCCCCAAGAGGGGAGCATATCAGGCATTTGAATTTAATGGCAAAGCCAGTGAAACCGGCAGGTGGGAGCCTATGGGAAAGTAGTAGGGCCTGAGGTCAGAGAAGTAACAGGTACTAGATAACAAAGGCCTCGTAATTCACTGTGGTGGGAGAGTAATGACCCATCACCTGTCCCAAGATGTCCATGTCCTAATCCCTGGAACCTGTGAATATGTTGCATTAGACGCAAGGGGAAATTAAGGTACCAGATGGAACTAACACTGCTAATCTGCTAGTTTTAAGACAAGATTAACCCAGATTATTTGGGTGGGTCCGAGGGGCCTTTAACTGTGGAAGAGGGAAGGAGAAAAAGTCAGCGACAAGAGTGATAAAGCATGAGAGAGACTCAATGGGCCACTGGTGGCTTTGAGGATGAAAAGGGACCGGGAGCCCGGAAATGCAGCTGACATTTATAAGCTGGAAAGGCAAGAAAACAGATTCTCCCCTAGAGCTTCCAGAAAGGAACTCAGTCCTGCCAACCCCTTAATGTTAGCCCAGTAAAATTCTGAAACTATAAAACAATAAATTTCTACTGTTTTAAGCTACCAACTTTGTGGTAATTTCTCATTTTTCTGCATCAACAGAAAAATAATCTGCCCATTGAAAGGAATTTGACTTGAACTGTGTGAAAATAAATAAAGGAAACCTCATTACCCTGGAATTAAGAGGCCCTGAAGTGGGAGCTCTCATGCACTGCCAGCCACCAGGAGCAGCAGGCCTTCCGTTCCCTAACAGGAAGCACCTTACTTTACATACCTCAGCAGGAGGAAGGAAGAATACCCCCTTGCCCAGCAACAGCCCTGCCAATGAGAAATTGCCACACTTAGCCAATAAGAAGCCATAAAAGATCCTCCCAGCTTTTTCCATTGCCCTATAAAAGCAACCCCCTCACCCCCTGTTCTCCATATTTGCCTGTGGTTCACCATGGTTTGCTTGTCCTGAATGGCAATTCTCTGCTATTCCTGAATAAACTCATTTTGAGGGTAAAATAGTTGCCTTTTTTGTTTGTTTGTTTGTTTTAAAGAGACAGACAGCTTGTGAACTTAAGCAGGGGAGAGGGGTAGAGGAAGAGAGAATATCCTAAGCAGGCTCTGTGCTCAGCATGGAGCCCGACGTGGGGCTCAATCCCACAACACTGAGATCATGACCTGAGCTGAAATCAAGAGTCGGACACTCAACCGACTGAGCCACCCAGGTGCCCCGGCTCTTTCTTTTAAGGTCAACAACTCTCAATGGACTGGGGAGCTACTGGATGACTTGGAACAGAGGAGGGACTTGATCTGACCTATATTTTAAAAATTCACTCTTCTTGCAAGTTAAGAATAGACTATGGAACAGCAAGGGTGGAGGCAGAAGACCAGATGAAAGGTTTGCAGAGGGAGAGAGGATGGAGACTTGAACGAGAGCTGTCGAGGTAGAGGTGGTTGGATGATTAGGTTGGAGAAAAAACATTGTTCTGAGATAGCAGGACTCAAGGCTCCCTGAAAAAGGAAGTGCTTGCTTTGAATCTGCAAAGACCAAATGCTTTCCTCCAGGTGAAAATGACAGTGGGAAAGAAAGCCGGATGGGGGTGCACAGGGGAAAATTCCATATTGAGCAAAGATTATTAAGGGCACAGAGCTGGAAAGTTCAGCCTGGGGACCGACCATTCAATGACGTGGCCTGTCTGAAATGTCAGAGCCAGACTATATATATATTTTTAAGGCTGTAGATTTATTCTTTAAATGTAGCTTACAGTCTGCAAGAGGGCAGGAACAGGAGTTCTTGAGAGAAGGCTAGGACTGTTTATGACTTGTTTGGTTGGTAAGCTAGGAACGTACACTTTCACCTTGTAAATGCTGTTCACTTCAAGACTATTGACAAGCTTTAAGGGAATCGATGGGCGTTTGGTTTTTGAACTACTCACATGAGTAATATGAATGTTTGTAGTAGCTACTTATACTAGGGGTTGCAGTAAATATATTTTTGTTCAGGGAGACTTCCTTGATATTTCTTGGGGAATCTGATCTATAAAGGAGCCCAATTAAATTTTAATATATTTCCAATTTTTCTCTGTTCAATACTGTATATGAGACATTAGGGGAGAGTATCTTCCTAGTGCAGTCCTCAAAACTAAAAAGCTTCTCACATCTTGGGGTCACTCTCAACTATTTTAACAATGTCCACATCAGCCTAAAACAATCATCAAGCGATGTAAGTCTTGGGTGGTGTTGTACAACCTCATGGGGTTTGCCCTGCAATCAGTTCTTTTCTCCCTAATACAGGGGAGGAATGCATTAGCCCACTGACACTTTCATTGATGAGTTCTAACCAATGGGAGAACAGCTGAAGCGAACGTACCATCTCTGAGTCAGTTTTTAGATGCCTGTGTGAGACAACCCAGAGCTATCCCCCCCCGATGCACCAAACAGGATGGCCAGGCATTCCAGAGAGGACCACTACAGATGATGGTGCCTGGCACTGGGGATCACTGAGTGACCCCATGGAGACTGTTGCTCTGGAGGACCGCTCAGACCTGCAGTGGACTTTGTGTGGAAATGAACTATGGTATTCAGCCACCAAGATATGGTGGTTTAGCCTCTTCAGACACTAATAACTATAAATCAGCAACAAAAGAAATGTAACACAGAATTGGTATTGTTGGGGTTTGATCCCACAGTCGTAAGTACTAGATATGCTTCCGAGCAAGCATTTAAATATCACTGTAAAAAGCAATAAAGTGTAAATCACACACTTATGTCTCTAGGACCAAAACAAAAACAAACAAAAAAAGAAACCTCTAACATCCCTAACATTGCGTACAGTGACTTGGAATAAAATTTAGATTGATGATATCATACAAAGATTCAAGGCAGGTCCCTCAAACAGTCTGAATGGAAGTAAGGATGCTGTATTGAGGAAACCAGTGGAGGAGCCAAAAAAAGTTCCTATCGTAGCAAGGTATTAGTATCACTAATAAATTTTACAGATGCAATCATAAAAATGTATGTTTAGTTAAGTTAATAAATAAACTTAAGTAGACGTTTGGCTAGTTTACCTATTTCCTTAAAAGTTTTCATATCCTCACTGGGAAAATGGGGGTCACCTTGTATTTGACCGTGCCATATATTCAGGCATATATGGTATGTAATTTAACAAATGTGAATTTTCTGGGGAACTCTAATAAAAATCAAAACAAAGAAGAAAACATTACTTCTCTAACGTGAGCTACCAGCAGAAAACCTTATCTAGCCCCCCAACCACTACAGGCACTCCATAAATATCAGCAACAGGTTTTATATAGGACACCTGAGCAGGCCCACTCAGCATAAAACACAAGGCCATGGCCGCACTGAAAACGCAATTTAACAAGCCTAACGGAGCAAATCAAGCCATGTAGCACTGGTCCCATTAGGATGGGAAAGGGCTCATCATTAACGTTGTACTGTCCAGAACTTCTCCATCATGTGGCATCTGCTCCAGACAATGATTTAGATGATCACGTTTCAGTAAAAGCTTCAGTAGTAGTAGAGTCGCCTTCCCTAGTTTACCCCCACAGATGCACAATTTTTCTATAAAGGCAAAAGGAACAAGAGAAAAGAGGAGAGCGTACTTTGACTCTGGTAACACTTCTATTTCTCATTGGTAACCATTCTGCTAACTGTGAGACTGAAAGAACTTGAAATTTATACTGCCCTTGTATCCTATAAGTAAATAGACTATTTTTCTGAACACTATTCCATGGAGATAAACCTTTAAAGTTTCTGTGGTCCTGAATGCATGCCAAACATTTTCCTTATCACTCTAAAAGTTCAGGTAAATGTATCATGTACCGCTTGCCTCCTAAGAAAGATTGAATTCACCGAAGTAAATTGGGTAGTTCTCAATACCACTTATCTTTATCACCTACAGTACCATTCTTCAACTGAGAGCACTCCAGTTCCAATGGTCTCCTTGTGAATATTATAGCAATTAAGGGCACCACTTTAATGTACAGGGGAAAGGAGAATGATTATCGGTGGGATTGGGACTCTGGAATTAAGTTTAAATATCACAGGGAAAATGTTCTCATCTCCAGTGGATAGAAAAGATTTGGTGTACTTGGCATTATCATCAGGTGAGATTGAAAAAGAACATGTTCAAAGTTCAAAACTCGGTTTTAAATAGTTTCTTTGCACATTCGATAGAAGTTGCCGAGACTAGTAGAAAATGTCTCATGAATTTATTTTCGGAAGTATGGAACCATGGAGATTCTAAGAAAATGTTTTTTAAGAATCATTCTTATGACAGTGTCATAGTTTGAAATATACTTCCACTTAACAGGGCAACATCCGTCTTTCCTTTCATCCCCTATCCTTCCTTAACTTTTCTAGTAATGAAGTTAAATGATGATGGCAGAGATAATAAGCTATAGAACCATCACACTTTAGGGTTGGAAGGAATCTTGTGGACCATATGGTA
The DNA here is from genome assembly GCF_028018385.1 of Neofelis nebulosa. NCBI lineage: Eukaryota > Metazoa > Chordata > Mammalia > Carnivora > Felidae > Neofelis > Neofelis nebulosa. Next base: position 31,140,009 of record NC_080783.1, read on the forward strand.
ACCAAGAATTCTCTGTAGTGCATCCAATCTATGAATGAGGTATTTGCCTCTGTATAAAAGAGGACGATATTCCTTTACACTTCTACTTATGCTCTACATTAGAGCCAAACCTCAAAACTAATCCCATCTCTACCCCGATCAAAAATTTTCCACCAAGCTAGTGAGAATTCAAGAATAGAAATTATAGGACAGCCTCACTCAAGAGCATAGATACAAAAATTCCTAAAGAAAATATTAACAAATTGAACCTAGTGCACGCTCTCTCTCTCTATATATATATACATATATATATACATATATATATATATATATATATATATTTAAATTTGAATAATCAGTTAACAAAACTCACAACATTAATAGATTAAAGGAGAAAAACATTTAATTACCTCAAAGAATACAGAAAAAAAAATGTTTGGTAAAACTTAACATTCATTCACGCCAAAAGCTTTCGGTAAACTAGGAATTGAAAAACCTTCCTTAAACCGAAAAAAAATTATTTCATTTATTGTTACACTTTTCCTTCTTGCCTTACTATGTTAAAACCTCCAGTACAGTGTTGAACAGAAGTGACAATAGGGGATGATCTTATTTGTAATCTTAGTAAGAACATAAAAAATTCACTCAGCTACTTTTCACCCTTGATTATGATATATAATGTGTGTGTATATACATGTCTATGTATATGCATACATGCAGACATGTAATCACCATTGTTACAATGTCATCTCTCCTCAAACTCATCTATGTATTAAATTCAATCTCAAACAAAATGCCATCAGTTTCTTATTTTTGAAATGTGATAGGCCATTCTATACATAGACATGTATGTATACGTGTATACATGTATACACGTATACATACATGTCTATATATAGAATACATGTATACATGTATAGAATATACATGTATACACAGAATACATGTATACATGCATACATATACATGTATGTATACATATACATAGACATGTATAGACATGTGTATACATATGTATACATACATGTATATGTATACATACACGTATATGTATACATGTAAATATATAAAATAAAAATTAAAATATTTATTTTTAAAATTTACATTCAAGTTACTTATAATGTAATGCAACAATGATTTCAGGAGTAGATCCCTTAACCATTTAGCCCATCCCCTCTCCCACAACCCCTCCAGTAACCCTATGTTTGTTCTCCATATAATATAAATATATGTTTATATTATAAATGTGTTATACAATGCTTATATACATAAACAAAACAAATCATATAAATAAAAGTAAATATCAAATAAAAGTCACATATATGTAATATATAGTATAAAATGTATATGTACGGCAAAATGACAATCGAGAGTGAACTGTTGAGCAAACTCTTAAGGTCATGAATATAATCAACTGCTATCGCCACTTCTACTCAATAATGGAGGTCTTAGCATAGTAAGGCAAGAAAGGGTTAATGAAGTAATAAAAGATTTTGAAAGGAAGAAATAAGGTAATTATTACTCATAAATGATATGATTATGTGAAATCCCCAAAAGAAACTCTAGTTAAATTCTAAGAGTTCACAAAAGTCTTCAGGAAATTTTCTGTCTTAAAAAAAAAACCTCAATTGAATTATATATTCCAGCAACAAACACAAACAAAATATTTAATAATATTCTTTGTAGCTGCTGCAAAAATACCAGGTAATTAGAAATAAATCCAAAGAGGTACAAGAATTTATGAAGAGATCATCAACCTTCACTGAAGGGCAGTAAAGATGTAAATAAATGGAAACAGAGCATTATCACTGTTCTAAAGAATCACCATTGTTACAATGTCATCTCTCCTCAAACTCATCTTTGTATTAAATTCAATCTCAAACAAAATGCCATCAGTTTCTTATTTTTGAAATGTGATAGGCCATTCTAAAATTGAAGTGGAAGAACAAAGGACCAAGAACAGTCCAGCCACTCCTGAAGGAGATAAGCAACATGGGAGACCTGCCTTGACAGATACCATGAGATAGTATAAAGGTATAGTAATTAAGCATGCATAGTATTAGCATAGGGATAGATAGGATGACAAATGAAACAGTTTAGAGTATCCAGAAACACATAACAATATAACAGATATACAGACAACAAATTTGAATTTTAACAGAACCAGCTGTGCAGACAGAGAGAAAAGACAGATTTTATAAATAAATAGTGTCTGGTGGCACCTGGGTGGCTCAGTAGGTTAAGTGTCTAACTTCTGCTCAGGTCAGAATCTCGCGGTGAGTTTGAGCCCCGCATCAGGCTGTGTGCTGACAGCTCAAAGCTTGGAGCCTGCTTCAGATTCTGTCTCCCTCTCTCTCTGCCCTCCCCTGCTCGTTCACGTGTGCGCTCTAAGATAAATAAACATTAAAAAATTTTCTAATAAATAGCGCCTGACAACTGTTCGACTGAATGGGAGAAAAATTATACCCCTACCTCACACCATATGCAAGACAATATAAGTCAAGTAAAAATAAAATTTTAAACAGACAAAATTATAAAACTGTTACACAACAAAGTAGAAGAATCTCCGTATAACCTTTGGTTAGGGTCAGATTTCTTAAATAAGATTATTTAAACATCTGAATAAAATATTCAAACATAAAAAAAAGATTGATAAGTTTGCCTATTAAAATCATGAAGCCGGGGCGCCTGGGTGGCGCAGTCGGTTGGGCGTCCGACTTCAGCCAGGTCACGATCTCGCGGTCCGTGAGTTCGAGCCCCGCGTCAGGCTCTGGGCTGATGGCTCGGAGCCTGGAGCCTGTTTCCGATTCTGTGTCTCCCTTTCTCTCTGCCCCTCCCCCATTCATGCTCTGTCTCTCTCTGTCCCAAAAATAAATAAAAAATGTTGAAAAAAAAAAAATTAAAAAAAAAAAAAATCATGAAGCCAAACACGTTTGAGAAAAAAAAATCATCAAGTGCAAGAAGATATTTCTATTTATATATTATCTACAAATGATTATTATTTTGAATTTGTAAAGGGATTTCTATAAATCAAAAAAAAACAAAAATAAACATGCAATAGTGGGGCGCCTGGGTGGCTCGGTTGGGCGACCGACTTCGGCTCAGGTCATGATCTCACAGTCCGTGAGTTCGAGCCCTGCGTTGGGCTCTGTGCTGACAGCCCAGAGCCTGGAGCCTGCTTCGGATTCTGTGTCTGCCCCTCTCTCTACCCCTCCCCTGCTCATGCTCTGTGTTTGTCTCTCAATAATAAATAAACGTTAAAAAAATTTTTAAAAAAACGCGATGGAAAAATGGGCAAAAGCCTTGAATAGGAATCAGAAAAGAGTAAATCTGAACGGTCGACAATCATATTAAAGTACCCTTAAACTCAACTATAATTAAATATTTCATACCCATAAAGTTGAAAAAATTTTAAAAACTGGCAATATTAAGTTTTGCTGTGTGCAATATTTCGAATTTTTCACACTTAGTGGCTGAGAAAAATTGGTTAAAACACTATGAAATAATTTGTCATTATTTAATATGTTTTGAAAAGTGGCATGCTCTATAAATGACCATTTTTATTCCTAGGTATATTTCCTAAGATGAAACTCTTACAGCACGCCTTAGAATATATCAAGAAGGATTATAGTCATGGTGCATGTAAATACCTTGAAATAACACCACTGCTCATTAAAAGAAAACTGGACAACTATCCAAGAGTGAAAAGGAATGGATAGCAGGTACATGTAGCAGAATACATGCTTCTCATGAATAACATTAAGAAAAAGCAACTTAGAGATGGATTTTTCTAGTACAGTTCCATTTATGAAGTTAAAAATCATACAAAACTAAAGAATATAATCCTTAGGCATATAAAAATAGGGGCCAAATTATAAAGAAAAGCAAAGGAATGATTATTCAAGACCAAAATGAAATAAATGGGATCAGCAAAAGGGGTACACAGGGGCTTTAAAGATAACGGCAATGTCCTTTTTCAAATGAGGTATTAGGTACATGGGTGTTCATTACATTGTTACTCCTCATTCCCAACGCAGAGTTTCAGACAAGTCTCTTATCTTATCCAGACTTCATAAACAAAATGTCTTTCAATGATTTTTGGGAAAGTGTCTGGCTCCTTACCTTGGCCATCTAGGCCCTTCCAGACCTGGCCTCTTCCTAATTTCCAGTCATCTTCCTCCATACTTCTCCCCTCATCGTTACATACCTTGTGGCAATCACAATCCACGTTTTTCATTTCCTTGAACATACAATGCCACTCACTTTGTCTGAAATATTACTAGCTTGGTCCATGCCTCACTTCTCTGAGAACGCTTCCTGAAATCTCCCCACCCCAGCCCTTCTTTCTTTGAGGGAATTTTTCCTTAAGGGAATCTGTGGTGAGTTGTCACAGTGGCCTGTGTTCACCTTATTATATTTTAATCCATCATTGCTACTATTTTGTATCTGCATGTAATAGGTTGTTTGTGTGGTGACAGAAAAGACCACTGCTATGCTGCCCATTGTTATAAGTCTACTAAGTAATCCAATGTCTGGAATGTAGGTGACAGCTGATAAATATTCCTTGGTGAATAAATGAACAAACAGATGAATTAATTCCTTCTTGCAGAAGCCCATTTTTTTTTCATTACTGGATGGATCTAACAGTTAAAAAATTATTTGTCATATTGGATCTGCCTGTCTCCCCACAACTTCCTCTATTAATCCCACTTACGCTTGAGCTACATCGTCACAGTGAGATACGTGATAGGTCACGGAAATTGGTAGGAGAAAGAGCTGCAGATGAAGAGTCAAGACAGTTAGATTCTGGTACAGGGACATCTACTTTATGACCTCTTCCAGCCGTAATTTCTTCCTATGTGGTAAAATGCAATACCATATTTTATGTTGTTTCACAGTATCATAAGATCATACGTACACAAACATGAATTCTGCTATTAAAAGCAATCATCAGGTAATTTTCTTTCAAAATAAAATCTTCCTTTTTTTCATGTTTATTTATTTTGAGAGAGAGAGAGAGAGAGCGAGAGAGAGAGAGCGAGCATGTGTGAGCGAGAGCAGGGGGGAGGAGCAGAGAGAGGGAGAGAGAGTATCCCAAGCAGGCTCTGCACTGTCAGCACAGAGCTCAACGCGGTGCTCAAACCCATGTACTGCGTGAGATGATGACCTAAGCCAAAAACAAGAGTGAGATGCTCAACTGACTGAGCCACCCAGTCCCCCCTCAAAATCAAACGTTCCTTTAACTATCATCCTATAACAGGGACACACCTTTCCTACAAGTTTCTGATTTCTCTTTTATTTTTACTTAGTGAGAGCTAAGTAAGTTCAGGAGTGTGACATGAGGAACAATCTCCAACTCTGAAATTCTTGAACAAAGTTCTTTCCTTTTCCTGTCATGTACAGTTATTTAGTTCACAATTTATTTTGTTCCCCCGAGAACGTGAAGGCCCTCTTTTTTCTTCGTATGGGGCTTTGGTATAGTGAAAGGCCAAACTTCAACTGGTAACATGGTATCATGCATGAAGTTCCCATCTAAGGTCACCTCTTGCTTGGCCAGAGGTTTTTGTCCCCTTTGTACCTTTTGATCAGTCTCTCTCTCTACAACTTATCCAGAGACCTTTCTCTTCATGTTCTCTTCCTCCTTCTGTGAGATGATAACCCTCACTAGACTCTAGACGTTACTCCCTTACTTATTTTTTTTGCCAGGTTTTCTCCTGACGACCTCTATCCCCGAACCCTGGTTTTCCCTCTCTACTTCAACACTTCTCCTCCTTTCTAGTCTTTTAAGTGTCACCATGGGGATTCTGCTTGTCAGCTGGATTAACCCAGAGACAGATCCATTAACTTTGCTGAAAGAAGCTAATGGAATGAAGGCATCTCCCTATATGGGGATCATAGATAATATTTCTAACTTTTTCTGGCACGTGGTTAACATGCTTGTCGAATGAAAACCAGTGAAACAGAATTAAGATTCCAACCTGAGAAGACTGAATGAAAAGGCCTCAGTCATGGGGCACTGGAAAACAGCAATACTAAACAAAAAGATGAAAATAAAATTAGAGGTTAATTTTTTAATTTGATCATGCATTCATTCAGTACATATTTATTGACTGACCACTACACAGCAGGCATTTCTGGGGGTTAAAAAGACAACAATGAACAAATGTTCATGTGGCTTCTGGAAAGAAAGGAAGACAAACACATGAACAGTATGTGTCACCTTTATAATCGGTGCCCAAAATCCCAGAGAAGCTTTTCTCTGACAAAGGTAACACCATAAAAAATGTTCTCGATGAAACTACATATTTTATCCATCAACCAACATCCTATTCTGGGGATATGCTCAGAATTCAAAGGAAAATTTCTTCCAAAATGATTTTATTCCCACAGAAAATATGTCTCTTTTGGATTTCCGTGTCACCCCAGGGCCACGTTTCAAAAACAAGTCTATTTGCAAATTAATTGCCTTCATTTTTTTTTTTCGGTAAGTGCTTTTATTTTATTTTATTTTACTTTTGTTTTTGGATATTTCAACTGGGTATTTCATAGTCCACAGTCCTTCAGTCATAGCTGTTCTCTTGCTGTACGTAAAGGTACCTTTGGCAGTTGTGTCAACTCTTATAATAGGACACTAGAGTGCCATTTAATATACCAATCCAGTACTATTTAGCAACCCTACAACAGAGGCCCTTATACATCTGGGAAATTTGATTCAGCACCTGTACTATTGTTTTAGAATTCCTCCCCAAAGGACGCATTTTCTCCAGGTAATGAAAAATACCTTGAAAAGAGACAGAGCTTTCGAATTTTGAGGAACTGCACTGAAGAAGATATGCAACAAATGGCTGTTGAGAATCTTATCACTTGAGTTGAAATTTTGCTCCTGCATTTTATGGCAGGAACTAAAAGGTTGGCAGAGAGATGGGAGAATGCTGTCCATCAAGCGCCTGTCAAATTATCCACCGAAAAGGTCATTCCAATGACAATTATTCTTCTAGCTGCTATCATATTAGGAATTTTGCCTGAGATTTTTTTTTTAAACTCCACAGAACAGACTACGAAACACTGAACAATCCCCACCTATGAAATCTAAAAGTCACTTCAGAATGTTAATAAGAATACCTAATAATATTAATTGCATATTTTAGAAATACAAACTTGCTAAAAGGAATAACTAATTGCAGGATGATTTCCTCTTACTCAGAGATAGCAATCTGAGACCCACAAACAAGGAGGCTCATTATTCAAGAGGTTGTCATACTAGTCTTTACATCTAAATTTAAGAACTCAAAGAAAGGTTATCACAGTTCATACTAGGTAAAGCAATGACTATTACAAACTAATAACTGCCAATGCTGAAATAAATCATGGTTTAGGACTGATCTATGCTATTCATAACACTTCACAGTTCCATAGACATGTTTTAAAGAACAACGGCTCAGAAGCTTTTGTTGAGACCATTATTCTCTTTGTTCTTTTGCTGACTTATATACCTGTATTCTGCGAGGTGTCCTTTCAGTCAGCAATGGCATCTGACAGGGCTTAGTGAAGTAAAGGAATCCAGTAACACTTGATTTGCTGACAGAGGCCACTATCAAAGTCAGCAAAAGATGCAACGGGGGTGCTACATCCATGAAGGTTTCTAGCCCACGGCCCAAGTCAAGTCCTTTTCAATATGATTCCCCTGCTTCCCCTCCTCATACCTTTGTCTATTGCCTGTATAAGTCCCCAACTCTTCGCAGATCTACCCCTCCCCCGCCGCCCCCAGATGAAGCCAGCTTGGTACGTGAGGCCCCATCACTTGTTTCTACTTTCTTCAAATGGCTTTTTACATTTAACCACAATGACATGAGAAACCCCTACTCCTTGCATAAGATGCTCAGTTCAGTGTCAGCAACACCCTTTGTCCATTTGGTCAAAATCCAGAATGCTCATGGCGAGAATGCAAACATCGTGCAATTTTCTCCTCTTTGTTTTTCTGTGCAGTCTGAGTGAACTGCACACGCTCCCTTGCACTCAGTGACTTCACACATTCTATTTAAATGAATCAGTTGTGAAACCTTTCCTTCCAATTCAAGAAATTCCCTCTCCTGATATCAATAGTGGCCGCTCAACCATTTAAGCATTTGGTCTTGGTACTGAGGTTCATATAGGATCATTAGGGGTTAACTAATTTTGCTGTATGCGCTTTATAAAATGATTATCAGAGAAAGCAAAGTCAAGAAAGATGGCGAGAGGGAGAGAAGAAAGGAGAATAGGGAATACAGGAGGTTGGGAGGAAAGAGGGAAAAAAAACGAAAGTAAGGCTTGAGAGAGAAAGAAGGAGAAAGGAGAAGAGGGAGGGAGGGAGACTAAGCCAGAGAGTCCTTACCCTGGAAGCCTACAATAGTATCATTATTTGGGGGGCCATGCCTACAACTATTATTAGTTGTGCCAAATATAGTAGAGAAGACTGTGTTAGTGTTGAAGTTGTGTAGGGTTGTTTGCTTGAACACAGTGAATTAAGACACTGTGAAGTCCTCTGAGGTGGGGGTGGGACAAAGGTGAAAGTAACTCTTTCCCCTGATGATTAGTCCATGCCTCCCTTATACTGTCCCTGTCAGATGTAAGCTCAGTAATTGCATAAGGCTCTCAGTTTATGGTACTACATCATTAAACCCATATATTTTTTTTTTTTTTTAATTTATTTTTGGGACAGAGAGAGACAAAGCATGAACGGGGCAGGGGCAGAGAGAGAGGGAGACACAGAATCGGAAACAGGCTCCAGGCTCCGAGCCATCAGCCCAGAGCCCGACGCGGGGCTCGAACTCACGGACCGCGAGATCGTGACCTGGCTGAAGTCGGACGCCCAACCGACTGCGCCACCCAGGCGCCCCTAAACCCATATTTAATTGCATAAGTGGGTGGAAAGGGGGACCACAGTCTGACACATGCAATGTAGTAACCCTTCTCTTTCTAACCACAACATCTGAGTCTTCGAACAAGAGAAAGCCCTTACTCTAAATTCCAGGCCCACTTGGGGCGCTTGGGTGGCTCAATTGGTTGAGTGTCTGACTTTGGCTCAGGTCATGATCTCACGATCTTGTGGTTCATGAGTTCGAGCTCCGCACTGGGCTCTGTGCTGACAGCTCGGAGCCTGGAGCCTTCTTCGGATTCTGTATCTCTCTCTGCCCCTCCCCTGCTCACACTCTCTCTCTCCCTCAAAATAAATAAACATTAAAAAAAATGTATACTGTTAAATTCCAGGCCCACTTCATTTCTTGCTACTGTATTAAATACTCCCTAGAAAAATGACAACTCACACATCCAATACCATCATCTTTAGGCTTATTTGTTACACATTTTATTACAGATATTAATGTTACTCATATTAAATAGAGAAAGGGAACTTCTACTTCTCCTAGGGACTGTGGCTATCACTGATCTACATTTAAAACTCCATGAAATCATTTTGCCAAATCTTCCCTGGAGTATTACCTAATTTTGATTCCATTCCATCCTCAACATGAAACTTAACAATATCAGTGATAAAGTAGTAGCATTTTTACATCCAAACATATGAAAACTGCTTTAATTATTCTCAACTGACTAATGAACAGACTGAAAAATCTAGACTATTATTAATACAGTTTAACAAAGATCTATTAAAACTTGTCAAATAATGCAATTTGAGGTCTTTTAGAAAAGAAATGTTTATTATTTTGTTAATTTGGCCACTATCCTGTTAAGATAACGAAAATTTTTCTCAGATCTCAAAAAAAAAAGCTTTTAAGTAATTTTGATGTAGATGCTTTATAGATAATAAAAACACCTAAGTATTTTCTCCACGCATGCTGAATTCGCTCCCCTAACTTATCAACTGTATTTATTAGTTGAAGTTAATATCATATTTTTGTCTTTCATTTTTACTTTCTTTAAAGAGAACTCTCTCCTCCATCTTTCATTTTTCCCCTCACCCACACAACATACCTACACATACACACTTGATGAGTTTCAGTCCACAATACATATTCTGTTGGTTAGGACCATAGTATGAAGTTAGCAAATATATCTGCTGAAGATCTAAGAACAGCCATATTATTTCAGAATGTAACTACCAAACAGGGAAGTTCTTATAAAATGTCTAATACTCATCAGACCCAACCACCAGTTGGATGACCAAAACAACCCTGTCCTAACAGCATTTCTCAGTATCAACACTTTGGGCTTTGAGCTACTTTGCTGTGAAACTCCAGGACAACCTCCTGGAAAATACTCAAGCTGCTGTCTTCTTGCACCCAATCAGGTACAAAGTGGAGGCAATTATCCAGATAATCCAAGCAAAGCAAGACAAAAACACCCCAATTACATGTATACGTTAGGTGAAGTAATTTTAGTTGTTCTAGATTTAGATCATTCATCTGTTATCCTTTTAGACATAGACAATTTGAAATCCTCTCAAGTACAAACCAACAAACAAACAGACAAGCCCTACAGGGTATATTATGATTTATAAGCCTGATTAATTTTCATTAGACACAATGACTAATTCCTTTTTAGGTCTATACTGATTTAAACCCTGTGTAAATATACACAGTCTTTTCATACTGAATTGTTGTACATCATCTGCAGGCAATGATGTAGTTCTTTACCCGTCTCAAAAGGTTTAATTAGAAAACATTTTTTTGTTGTTTTGCCAAACACCTAATTAAAATCTTCAAGTTTGAGCTTAAGGAGTGTGAGAAAATGAGTTGGTATTGGTGGAAGATATGACCCAGCACTTCATGGCAGAGAAAAACAATGGCAGCTAAAACATGTTGCCAGGCCCCTGAACTGGAATGCTTCACTTAGGGTGGACTTCATGGTACTGTGCAGCTGTTCTCAGAGCTGGCCATGGGGATATCCATTCCTGAGCCTCCCAGCTTGGTCTGCGAGTTGGAGAAAAGAGAGTAAGCAGTTCCTCCAAGCAGCTGACAGGTATGGCATAAGTAATTGTTTATCAGTGATAAATACTTAATTTTGCAAATGATTTATCTTCAAAAAAAATTAGAGTGGTTTCAAGCTTCTCTAATGACGTCTCTCACATCCTTTGCCTATTACTGGTGTCCTCATGTGCCCTTCAATTGAAATCTTATTTTAAAAACAATTCATACCATCATAATAATCCAAACCGTGCAAAAAGAAATAAAAAAAAATAATAAAATGCTCCTTGCTCCCTTACACTATCAGGCTCAACTTCCCAGATGTTATTCTTTTATGATATTTCTATACTTGACTCTCTTCATGGCTAAATGCACGTATACACTTGTGTATGCGTATGTGTATTTTCATGTAGCATCATTTGGTTCCTTGCTCTGAAGGACGGCATTGTCTTCATTTGCAATTCCCTCCCTCTCTCCTTTAATGACTTCTCTTCCTCTGTCACTCCCAATTTTTGCTTAAATGCTACTCTATTTAACACTGAATTCTCATTCTCACCTGAAGATACTCCCATTCTCCAAAACTCCTATCAATTTCTAACACATTACATAAATAACTCACTTATGTTTATTGTCTCCCTCCAGTACTCTGTAAACTTCATGAGAGCAGTAAGTTGTTGTTTACAGTTATATTCCAAGCACCTACAAAAATGCCTGGCATACAGTTAAGTATTCAATAAGTATGAATGAATGAATGAATGAATGAATTTTAGATTAACCGCCATTTTATTTTTTTAAATACCTACACTTGCTTGACCCAGATGGTCCAGCCTGTATCTCTCATCACCCCACTATGGAAGACAAAGATATTAACATGAATGCATACTCTATTTTGTGCGTTTCAAGGTGCTTTTTGTTGCAACAGCTAGTTCAATATCGTTGTAAAGCATTCTGTTGTACGAATATACCACAACTTATTTACCATTTTACCATTAATGGACACTTGAGTTGTTTTCACTTAGGGACTAAGAGGAACAGGGATGCTGTATGGTATCTTTTAGCAAACATCTATATTCTTTGCGGAGAACTACCCAATTTAACTAAAACTGAAATGGCAGAGTGATAGAGATGTAGAGTGTATGAGAGTTCTAATTACTTGCCAACACCTGGTATTGTTTTTTCATTTTAGTAATTTATGAATTAGTAGTGATCTTGTATTGAAAAAAAATTTAAACCAACTTTTTATTTTAGACTCTAAATTTATAAAATGTTGCTAAGACAGAGTATCTAGTTTTTCCTATATTAACATCTTACATAACTTTGGTACATATGTCAAAACTAATGAATTATAGATACAGGATTATTAATTAACCTACGGCTTCATTTGGGTCTCCCCGCTTTTCTCACTCATGTCCTTTTCTGTCCCAGGATCAATCCAGAATACCACATTGTATTTAGTCATCAAATCTCCTCTGGTCTGTGACGGTGTCTCAGGTGTTCCTTGTTGTTCATGACCTTGGAAGTTGCAAAGAGGGCTGGTCAGACATTTTGGAGAATACCCTCAATTTGGGTTTGTCTAATGTTTTTCTCAAGGTTAATCTGAGGCTATAAATTTGGGGGAAGAACACCACTGAGGTGAGAAGCTCTGCTCATCGCATCATAGGTGTCAGCTGACATCTGCCTGGTGATGGTAATCTTGATCCGTTGGTTCAGGTAGAAATGACCAGGTTTCACCACTGTACACTTACTACTTTTTTTTTCTCCGTCTCCTATACTTTGAAATGAGTCATCAAGCTCAGTTCACACTTAAGGGGGAAGGAATATGTACATATATTATTTGGAACTCTTATCTAAGGAAAATTTGCTCCTCACCACCACCATTACCACCTTTATTTATTTATTCAACACATCATTTATTTATATCAGTACGAACACATGTATATTTATATTTTGGGCTATAAACCAATACTGCATTATTTTGTTGCCAATTTTGCAATATGGTTTTAATGTGTCTTCCCTGAAGATTAATGAAACTGAAACTCCTTTTGTATATTTACTGGCCATTCAACTATCTATATTATATGAAATGCCTTGTTAGAGTTCTGTTCTATTTTCCCTGAGTTGTCTGCTTTTCTCTTATTTCTGGGATTTTTTTATATACTTTGGGCATGGCCCTTTGTCAAATATATGTATTACAAATGTCTTCTCAGAGCCTGTAACTTTTTTTTTTCACTTTTTAAATGGTATCAGTTAGTGGACAGAAGTTCTTTAACATGATCCAATTTATCAAAAGTTTCCTATGGCTAGCACTTTTAATGTCCTGTATTAAAAATAAGCCTAGCTCTAAAGGAATGCATATATCCCCCATGTTGTCTTTACAGTTTGTTTGTTGATCTAAATATAAAGGAATGGCAAAAACACTCTATCCTGTGCTGGTTTTTGTGTAAGGTGTGAGGTAGGGGTTAGGATTATTATTATTTTTTCTATATAGATATTGAATTGACTCAGCATCATCTCTTCCCTAGTACACAGCAATGTCAAATCTGACAGCAAACAAATAACTGTCTGCAAGGGACTGCTGCTACAAATTTCTATCCTATGCCATTCATCTCTTTTTGTGCCAAAACCACAATGAATCAATTACTATAACTTTATAAATCTTGGGATCTGGTAAGGTAGCTCCTCCAGATTGTTTGTTCTTCTCTAAGGCTGTCCTGTCAATTCTATTCTAGCATCATTTCTTGAGTTGTTCTCTTAGATGTCTGGTGAGCGGTGGTTGCCCACTTGTATCTCTGTATGAAGTACTCAGTTGCTTAAGAATAACATGTAGCTTCAGTTGTTTTAAAGCATGTTCAGTGACAGGTCTCACTTTAACAGGCATGAACAGGAAGGCAGGCAGTCAGGCTGTCCACCTCCACCCCAGCCCATACCTCAATGCCGAAGAGAAAGATTTTACTCTAGGGCAGCCTAAAATCTGAGCCATCTATTAATCTGATTCTATTTACCTTCTATTTCCAGTGGTTTTACTAATCTATTTCCCTCCCTTTACTTTTACTTACAACTGTCATTTCTATGAAAGTTTGGGAAGAAGAAGACATAAAGAAGTATATTTAACCTACTTTTTGGCAACTAAAAGCCGATGTGCTTTACTGCTTTAGTTATAAAGGTGGTGGAATTATAGTAAGACAGGTATATTTCACAAAGGAAGGTACTAGATTTCAGTGCATGCTATATATATAAATATCACCCATGTTATGTCTCAATTTAAAAAAATAAATAAAAAGCATGAGAACTATTGTACTGAATTGTGAACACCTTGAGGAAAAAAGTATATTATAATTTCTATTTGATTTCTATATTCCAATAGAAAAGCTCTATACCAAGCATATAATCAACTGTTATTTTAAAGCATTTTCAATCTATACCAGTATCTTATTTAAAAAAAAAAAAGTCACCTCAGAGACACAGACTAGATATTTGTGCTGATTGATCTCCAGGTTGCTATCCAGAGCCACTTCCCCGTCTTCTAAACCCTGTTCTGGCTGCCAAGAGGCTGACTTCCATTCAGTAACTCAGTCCACCATCCTGGCCAGTTTCCCTCTTGCTGCCTGCTGGGTTTGGCCATTAGGAAGGACCAGCCAGAGATCAGAGGGTAGGAAGAGAGAAATATTAGGATGTTTATTCCGTACCGTGTCCCCTCTCTGCCAGCCCCAACTTTGAAAGTGGTTGCACTAGACAACCTTTGATCACAGGTTCTGATCCTCTAAGGACCTCTTTTCCCCATCTGCAGCTCTCACCAGATTGGTAGGCATTTTCTCCCCTTGCCTGACTTTCAGGCTTTGGCTGGTAAGGGCTCTCCAATCTTTTCAGGATTTGAGTGCCTCACTTTCATGAATAATCTCATTATGAAATTGTCCTCAAATATACCTTTGAGCATGCCATCTGTTTCTTGTTGGCACCCTGACTGATACAGTGATCTAGGTCAGCTGGATTGAGTGAAACATTACAAATAAATTCCTATTCCCTTGTGTAAAGGTACTATCAAACATAAACAGCATGCACTTACCAATTGTAAAAGAAAATTCCTATGAACAATTAGGGTGAGGACATGAAAGTAAATACCTGAGTTAAGATAAAAAGAATCAAGCCAATTACCCTTCTACAAATCTCTAAAAACAAGCACAGAGGTATTATTTAAAAACTTTACAGCCATTACACTATTTTGATTAATGTTCCTGAGTATTGTTTTAGCTTCAATGAATCATTTTACTGTTTATCTTCTAAGCCTGAAGAGAGGAAAAACAAATTTAATTTTATGGCTTAGGAGAAGGTATAAAATGACCGGAATCTACATTTATGAGAAAGAAAGAATATGGTGGCATGGGTTGAAAGTGGGAAAAAGGGAGAAAAAACCATACCAAAATATTAATTACATAAACACAAGATTTTTATAATTTTCTGCCAAATGATCAAAAATAAATTTAATGATAAAATTAATAGTGACTTACCACTTATTATATGGCAGGCACTATTGTGTTTTATACTTACATATATATGAATGCCCACTGTATACACACACACACACACACACACACACACACACGTACATATGTAATATAGGTGTGTATATATTTATACAATGGATACTATATAGAGACAGATTTTATAGAAGAAATTGAGACATAGTGAGGCTATGATCATCTAGTTTGTAAAGGACAGAGCCATATTTGACTGTGCTTGCATTCTTAATTTCTATACTACACTTTGGTAAATATATGTACATATATACATATTATAATATTTACATATTATATCACCTATAGTTTTCTCCATCCCTTTTGGAAATAATGTGTTGCATACTTGTTCATTAAGATACTAGAAAAAACACAACACCAAACATTTTCAGGTTACATTTTGGGTACTAAGAAAATAACCAATTTTTAAGAGGACATGCATTATAAACAAGAATTTTACCTAGTCTCACATAACTTTTCAGCTTTTAAAGACAGAACACTATCACATGAAATTTATGACAACTACCAACCAAATGCTAAACATTATTTTTAAAAACAGGGGCAACAAGGTAGTCAAGGAAGTTCTTCTAAAGAAAATTAATTTTTGAGTGAGTTTTCAAAGAATGTGATGGTTAATCTGAAAAGGAGAAAAGACACAATATTCATTC
This sequence comes from Neofelis nebulosa, assembly GCF_028018385.1. Taxonomy (NCBI): domain Eukaryota; kingdom Metazoa; phylum Chordata; class Mammalia; order Carnivora; family Felidae; genus Neofelis; species Neofelis nebulosa. The sequence goes on from NC_080783.1 coordinate 31,156,068, forward strand.
TCTAAAATTGTGTAAGAAAATCTTTCCAGATGGCCAAGATGCTCCTTCTTAATACAGCTTGCAATGTACATGAATTCACATACAGGATAATCATGTTTAGACAGTTTGGACACTTAATTAGAAAATGGTGTTTTGAGTAAGGACAGAGAAAGTGAAAATAGAACTTTGACTTTCTGTATCATATAAATAAATCAGGCTGAGGTATAGCCTATAGACTTGGAGAAGAAAAGATCAGGAGTCCAGCCGTAGGAATCCAGCCAGTAATTTATATGGTGCTCAGTAAAAAGGAAGCAAGGAGTTCATCATTGACATCCACCTCCTGTCTAGGGCACAGTTAATTCTTCTGAACAGTGCATTTACTAAACTCACCAGGGTAGAAATCTGGTCTCCAACTTTACTATCTAGAGTTAAAAGAATACATTTGACTGGAGTGTCAGTGGGAAAAAGGATGGATAGATGGATAAATGTTAGATGGACGGATAAATATTCATTCATCAACCCAGTAGGTCTCTGGAGACCTTCCTTGGGCAGCACAGGACATTGTTAGTGGTAATGGTAAGACTTGGGATCCTACTTGTGTCTGCTCACCTAATGAGAGATAAAACTTGTGCCCAATAAAGATAAAATGAGTGCCCAAAATTGTAAATGAATATTGTACTACAAACTTATAGTTTTATTATTTCCAGAACCTCTCTGCCAAACAAAGACCTAAATAAAAGACAATTAACTAAGCTTTGAGGAGACATCACACATGACTAATGGCATACAATGAAGCTTTTTGTGCACATCTAAATCTACTTATGAGGTAAGACCTTTTTCAACTATGAGGTTTTATAATTGTATGCTCTGTGTTATTATAACAAGAGTTGTAAATTATAAAAATGGAAACCTAACCAAGTTAAGAGATTCACCCAGTAATTTATTTTAAGTCAACTAGATTGCAAGCTGCTTAGGAATGAGTTCATGGCTTGTGCTATTTTATATTCCTCTGGTAGCCTAGCATAATACTCCTCATCTATTGAGCCAGCAATAAATAATTATTGATTACCTGAAGTCAGTGACGGGCACACCACCATCTTCTGTAGCAGTGACATCAGATGTACTGATTTCCATAGCTACGTCCTTAAGCCCAATCATGGGAAAAGAGCAGATGTTAGCTGTACAAAGGCTAAGTTCTCTGCCATAAGGGCAGTTAATTGTAGCACCCAACTAAAGTCGTGAGGTCAAAGGACACTGTTCCTGAACTGTGACTAAAATACAAAGTTTGCCTCATGCTCTCAGGTCTCTGGGGCAGAAAGCCTATTTGTTTTAAAAACACAAGGAGAGTTTAATTGATCATCACAGTTCCAGAGAACCAGATGACACAAAGCCTTTCAGCTTCTGCCATCCGTGTCATTTTTCAGAACAAACAGCAAAAAAATATACAGAAATGCCATTCTTATCGGTGGTTTCAAGAAACATGGACTATGAGGTCATGGCTTCTTTTGACCAATATTATCTTAAAACGCCAAATACCAGAGCTATGATTTTAAATATGATGTGGTTAGGCATAAAGCTTTCTAACTTATTTTCCTTGATCATGTCATATTCCACACACACGCATTAAGTAATTACAGCCAAGCCTTCTATATAAACAAAAAGAAACTAAGCAAGTTATACCACACAATTTCCTATAATTTTACACACAGAAAAAACAAAAACAAAAACAAAAACAAAAAGCGAAGCCCCAGATTTCTTCCATCTGTAAAGGAATTTGAAGAGTTTAACAGATCTCATAGTTATATAGAAATCAGAATTTTTTTTCTGGTATTTTTAGAGGGTTACCTCTATTTTCTGATAGCTATCACGATTTTCCCATTAAGTCCATGGATAAACAGAATGAGCACCAGTTTCTGTGCACCATATGATAGATGCATTGTTTCAATGACAAATTGACAGACTATGGGGGTGATATCTGGGAAGTTGTCTTCTTTTATCTGGTAAACATTTTAAGAAGGGTAAACACAAGAGGGATAGCTTTTCATATGGCAATTGCTAAGCAAAGGCTATCACCTTTCCTTATCACCTTGGGATGTGTGAATGAAGAGATCAAGCTGTTTAGTATGTCTTACTACATAGTCACCTCAAGATCTTAGTCAAATTTCAAAATGGGTATGAGCAAGGAACTAGCTAAATGTGTGTCTATTGGGTCATAATTCATCAAGCAGCTTTATCAGATAAAGCAAATGAGAAAATCCTTAGTCAGTCATAAAAGTGTGACCAACTCTGAGTGACTTGTCCCTAAGATGGATCTTCTGTAAATAATCAAATTAGTGGATTTTTTCCCCTCCCCTATCTATCCAGATGGGCAGATGAGCAGAAAGGGGAGGAAAAGAAAATCTTGTGTGCAGGCATCAGCACACACACACACACACACACACACACATATACACGCACATGTGCGCACCTCCCCCCGCCCCAACTACCAAAGGGTAAACCTTATATTTAAGTTGTTCATGTAAATGAGGCTTTACCATATACTGAATTGTTAGCGAGATTCTTGAACTTCACACTGCAAAAGTAGATCAGCATAATTATCATAAATCATTTTAGGTGTGATTAGAAATTTATGAGAAATGTAATCAATGGCCACAAAGATTTATATATTTAAAAATCTGAGTTAGATTGTTAAGAATGTTTAATATAGATAAGTAATTTGAAAGCATTTTGAAACAGACACGTGAAACCCAACGAGGCTCTGAAAAGCAGCACCTCTGTCTAGAGAACGAGGGCCATTCTGCCTGGTCCTGTTTGGCTTTCCCAGGGTACCTGCACAGAAAAGAGGTGGGGGGATGGGCCATAAGAAAGGAAGATGGGGATTGTAATGGTTGGTGAGAAGGGAAGAAGAGAGCTGTGCGTGTGCGTGTGTGCGTGTGTGTGTGTGTGTGTGTGTGTGTGTGTATTGGGGGGTGTTCCCTTTCTTTTGTTAAAAGGACAAACTGCAAATGATTTTATCAGTGGCCCAAGGAACTATCAAAAGTTGAATGTGACAGTATGGCTGACAATATTTTCACTACTCAGGGAATAGGCCTCTGCAAACATGGCCTCACCAGACATACTATTAAGTGCATTGTGCAAAAGAGGCTTGAAAACCCAGGGGTCTAGTATCAAGTGAGCAGTAGGAAGGTGACCTTTCATTCCGCTTGTTTACGAGAGGATCTGTAGGCTCTCAGTGCGGGTCCAGCATCAGCCAGAGGCCCAAGGTGAGGTGGTGAACTTGCATTTTTGTGTGTGTGTGTTTTGAGGTCATATAATCACCTTAAAAAATTGAAGCTGCAAAAGAACAAGAGTAAAAGCTTGGTTTCCATATACTATCTTACATTTTTTGAAAAATGGCTAAATGAAATTCCCCTTTAATATTTTTTTTTCATAGAGTACAACCAACTTAGTGCCAATTTAAGTACTACATTTAGCCATTAGACATAGCACACAAAATTGAAAAGATGATAGGAAAACTGAAGCAGAGAGTAAAAAAGAAATTAAGACAAAATACAAAGACAAACTAGACAGAAAACAGAAAAATGGAAACAGTTTTCCTTGTTTGACATTCTATAATTTAATAAATAATATCTCACTTAAACGACATTTCTAAGAGTACAGAATATTTTCAAGCAAATCTCACTGTTGTTTTTTATAAAATGTTACAAACTGATTGCCTGTCTATGAAGTATGCCTGTATCGACCATTCATCCACAGCTACTCAGAAAAGGTAATGCCAAGTGTGCTGAAAAGTTCTTATTTGAACTGCTTTTCACATTTCTCCTTCACTAACACAAACAAAAGTTACTACTGTGAGGTAATTACCTTGTAATATTTGTTACCAGTAGCTTGTCTTTAGGTATTGATTTTATTCTTTCATTCAACTGAGCACCTCAGGCCTTTTTCCAGAGTATTAAAAATGTTTTAAATATTTGATACATAATCTGTCTACCCACCCCCCCCCAGCAACTTTCACCTACTCTGAAAACAAACTAAAATAAAAACCAAGACAACAGGAAAAGAAGGATGATGCCAGAAATGGGTTAGAAACGCCGTGACCTCCTTAGCCCTGATTGAGTCACTGTCATAGCAGAAAGGATGCACGCACTTTGTTGACTCTATGGCTGTGACTGATTGATGATAGCCCGGCAAGGTTACCATAGCTAATTACAACATCATTCATGCAAGCCTGCATGGGAAGAAAATACCAGGCTCACAGGGAAGAAAAAAAGAAAAGAAAGAAAAACTATTCTATAGCTGTTAACTTTTGAATAATCAGCCCCAACAGGAAACAAATAAGATGAAACTCAGTGACCAAATTATGACTTATGGAGTCGTCCAAGCAAATGACCTCAGTTGCCTGGTAATTTCAACTCTGGTTTCACAGCCCACAGCAGAAAGCTTCCAGCAATGGGGAACCCGCACATGCTTGTGCGCTTTGTAGTCAGAATTCAAAGGCTCCGGGAGAAGCCCAGCCTGGCCCTGAGCTTTAGTTCTGCGATGTGTGTGGTGTGACTGTGTTTGTCTAGGGTCAGATGCCAATACTTAAACTCACATTACGGGCACAGCAGCTACTTACACACTACAGCCTAATTAAAGGAATAAACTTCCCCCTTCTTTATTTTTTCCTGAAGATCAGTGCCATAAAGGGATTTGGTTTCCTTAAAAACTCAGACAAATGTTCCCATATGTTTCCCTTATGCAGTAAATTAGACAAAATCAGATAGAAAACGGTCACAATTTCCAATGCTAATCTATGGCTATATATATATATATTTTTTTTCCTCAGAACTACTGAAAAGAAAGGGAAATTCAGTGTTTTGAAAATAATTATAACAAACACACAATCATAATTTCCATTTCAGTTTTGAAGCACAAACACACACGGAAACAATAAAGCATCTGAGGCACCTTCCAGCTTTCAAGTCTCAAAAACAAGAATCACTTTCAAATAGAAAGTAAGCTCATCTTCAAAGTTTAACACGCGAGAGGAGAATAAAGCTAACACCATTTCAACTCCAAACTTTAATCAAACTGTTTTATATCTGGGTAATACGGACCACAAGACTAGCAACAACTAAGTTCCAAATATGTTTTATCCTGACATACTGTTTAAATTACATTGCTAAAATAATTATAACCAAAGAAAATGTTTTCTCACTGAAGCTTGGACCCAACATATCAAGTTTCAGTCAAGAAGTCCTGAAAAAAAAATTATCAAAAGGTCCAAAATAAAACTACTAATTAATTGAGGCCATGGGACAGAAATTGGCAGGCACATGGACTCAGATTCAAATTCAGCTTTAGAATGAATGAAATTCTCCTAAAAAAAATCATAGCCTATTAGGGCAAACAAGGTATATTTTATAGATGAGAAAACTGTGAGCCAAGGAGACATGGTGATCACACATCACAAAGAGACCTGGACAGTCTCAGTTCAGAATATTCACTTCTATGGAAATGACAGTTGTGTCCTGATTTATTTTTTGTTTGGAAAAATGTGTTCCTGATAGATATAGGTTAAATGATTACTTGGGAACACAACTGTATCAAATACTGTAGGGTCTGGGACCAGGTCCGTATCACTGGTTCTCAAGGGATGAGGATGGGCCAACCTTGAGACCATGATCTCACAAGGTCTTCTGAGGAACAGCAGAAGGTCAGCTACCACAGATCGAAAGTCAGTACAGGAATAGCCTAGGGGAAACCTAAAAGACTTACTCTTCCAAATTTCAAAATGATTGTCCTAGTTTGTCTTATGGACACAAGGCCCTACACGCAGAAACTTGCAATGTGAAAAGAATACAACAAATATCCACAATATAGAAAAAAATCACCTACGTATCCCATTAACATATTGGTTTGGGTTCAGTTTTTCCCCCAAACATAAACACATGCATGCATGTGTGTATGTGCAAACATACAAGGGATGAGAAGGCAGAAGCATATTCATTTTTTTTTGAAACCTACAGAAGGATTTAAAAGAAATTTTCTCCATCTTAATTTTCTGGTCTTTATTCCCTTATTAGCTTTTGATTTACAGCTATTCACAGTATCTATTTATTAATTTACACTCTATCTCACTTCTAAAAGGATATGAGGTGGTATTTTATCACATATAGTATTAAAAGACATGGATAATTGAAAACTAAAATTAATCCAAAAACTGTCATGTAGTTGAAAGAGCACTGTACTAGAAGCCAAGAGACGCAGGTTCCAACTCGCGTTTTTACCCAACTAGTTACTTGACATCAGAGCGCACATTTGATTATTTGTAAAATAATGTCAATTGTCCAGAAAACTGCTAATTATGAAATTCTATAGAACTATGTCTAGACCAGCATCTTACAAAAGTTGCTGTCAAGGGCACTAAGAATTCTTTTGAGTGGAAGTGAGTTTCTCCACTGTAGGACCTTCTAAAAGGCCTAAGGATTCTCTGCTGCCTACTCAACAGCCTTCTGCATCCCTCTTTCTCCTGCTAGCATATCCAGTCCTATTTCTCAAAGAGTGAAAGTGAATAAATTAGAATAGCATCCAGAATGTCAGTGCACAATATATGTCATTTATTAATTCACTACGATCACGTAGTTGTTGAATTCCAAAATATGTTAAGAAGTACCATAGGATTCCACAAAGAAGACCTGGGAAATCCCTGAGCTAGATGATTTTAAAGCCCAAATGGACTCTGTGAATATGATTCTTTACTGTTTTACCTGGTGGTGTTCTACCATGTCTCTTCTTTTAAATAGGTTTTTTACGTTAGCAATCTCGAGGCTATACAGTTGAAAGCATTGATCAATTTCAGAAACATAGAATCATCAAGCGTTAGCCCAAACTAGCAAATTATTCTACATCAGAACTTAGTCATTTAGCATTACATTAGCATTATGTAATGCTAATACATTTAGCATTACAAAAACCACTGGAAAATAAATGGTAAGAAACAATTTAAATGAATAAAGTTGGGATTATATAGATGCCCAACTGATTTAAAACTCCTCTTAAATATATATATATATATATATATATATATATATATATATATATATATATATATATCCCATTAGCTTATAGGGTATATATAAGAGTATGAACCCGTTTAGGTCAGTAGAAGAGTTCTTCAATTCATCTTTGTAACTCATTGTTGCCAAATAAAATATTAAGAAATTTATTGTTACCCACTGCACTATCTAAAAGATGTGCACAAGACTTTATAAACAAGGTCATATTTGAGCTGGAATTTAAAAGGTGGCTACAGGAGCACCTGGGTGGCTCAGTCAGTTAAGCATCAGACTCTTTCCTTCAGCCTAGATCACAATCTCACGGTTCGTGAGATTGAGCCCCACATTCGGCTCCATGCTAACAGTGCAGAGCATGCTTGGGACTCTCTCTCTCTCTCTCTCTCTCTCTCTCTCTCTCTCTCTCTCAAAAATAAAATATTAAATTATTTTTTTAAAAAAGGTAGCTACAAATTCATCAAGTACAAAAAAGAGGCAAAGGGGGGATCAAAGGGAAGAGAACAGTACCTACAAAAGCACAGAGGCTTAAAAGAAAGCAAATCTGGGGAATGGCCAGTGGTTCATGGTGCCTGCAGGTTAAGGTAACTGTGGAAGAGTGGCCAGTAAGAAAGGCAGGCAGAGAGAAAGTAGGTAGATCATGAAGAGCCTGTAAATATGAACTTGCTGCATATTCGATGCATAAGTATTTCATCCTGTGAGAAAAAAACAGGAATGGCGAACTTGTGTATGCATACAGGGAATGTTGTTGGTTTTTAACGAATATTGTTGACGATTATCTTCTGTTGAAAATGATATAAAAACTACACTGAATATTGAGCATATTTTTATCTCAGATACAAATAAAACACAAATTTGTGGTGATTAATATGACCTAATCATAAAAATGTCTTGATTCCTATTATTTGTTAAATTGTGTCTCATTAGGAGAGATAAGCATGTGAGCTGATCATGGTTAAATTCCCCATTTTCTTGAATGGGGGTCTCAAGAATTTGAAAATGAGTGAGAATAAGCCCTGCTTCTGCTGTCCCAGCTGGCACCAATGAGCCCCCCCATGAGGAGTAGAACCAGCTCCAATGGCCTCTGGGAGGAGAGTGGGGAGTAGAGATGAAGAGCTGGGGCTCTGGTGTTCGGCATTTTACATGCACCTTGTTATGGTGAAATCACTGGAACACAAAGGCTACTTCCACACTAACCACTTCCTCCCCCTTTATCTCAACAGGATCTCGGGGTGGGGCCAATGGCGCCGCGGGGTCACACTCCTGGGAGAGCCATGAGCATTGCATCTGCTGCCTTGCATATCACCCCACCCCGCCATGACACCTGTCCCATCCATGACCACACCTGCCCTGAGAGCAACAAAAGGAAAACAGAATAAGCAGATACCCAAGCAGGTGGTGTTGCTTCCTTCTTTAATTTCTCTGAGAAACCGGATACATGTTTTGCTTTGCTTTGCTTTTAAAGTTACAGAAATGAAAAGTACTCAATCTGCTGGACCCCGGAGGATAGATAAGGGATGGATTTTTTTTCATCATTCATCCCTGCCCAGGTTCCTCCAGCTAATTCTGAGGAACCATCTGCATCAGCCTGCTAATGACTTTGGACATGGCTCTCCACGCCATAGGAAGCCATTGGAAGTTGTTAGGCAGGGAGTTATATAATCAGATTTGTGATTTAGAAAGGCAGCTCTAACAGAAGCAAGGATCCGTGCACCCTGTAAAGAGAGAGGTCAGTTTGAGGCCTCTGCAATCGTCTGATTGATGATAAAGCTCTGGCCTGCTGCGACACTCATGTACATGAAGGTGGAAGAAAGTGAGAAGGGCAGGAAAGAAAGAGGAAGAACTGGAGATGACGTCAGGGCTTCAGACCCATTGGCTGGAAAGCGACGCTGACCGCTTAATAAAGAAGGTTAGCTAATCTCGTCATTTAATCTATAGTACCACGTGAAATGGATTTGAAGCCAAGAAGTGAATAAGCACTTTCAGGGTTTTGGTTTATATTCACAACATAAATCGCAGACAAACTCTATCAATTTATTCTCTTACAAACAGCACATGAAAGGCAGCTCAGAAAATTTGCTCCTGTCACTGGAGCCAGAGAGGGTTCAAATCCTGGCTCCGCCACCTAATAACTATGTGATTTTGGATAAATCACTTAAGTACCCTATGCCTGTTTCCTCATCTCTTAAAGGAGGGGAATGACAGAACCCAGCTAAGTACCGTGAGGCTGAAATGGGTTGTTATGAGTAAAGGATTTAGGACACTTAGTGCACCGCTTGGAGCTCAGCGCCTGGCATGTAGTTCCCATTTAATCAAGATTGTTTTCTGTCTCTCTTACCAAAAATTCGTCCTCAGGAAGCACAAAATTCACTTTCAAAGGAAAAGCACCTCAGCTTACCTTTCTTCCTGACTTCAACATTGCATTGCTCAGTTGGTTCAACAAAAGAAGCTGAAAATCTTAAGAAAAACAAACTTATTTTTTTCCCCGAGAAAGTGAAGAGAAAGGTGAAAACAAATTCTCAAGCCCAGGGCCCTTGGAGGTTCAGCCTTTCGAAGACCACACAGTGCTCGCTTCTAAATAGAATATTAAAACAAGCAAGAACAATTTTCTCCTTTCATCTTCTCTTATTGCCTAATTTTCCTCCCGCACCATTTGCATAATGGATAAAAAGGCATCCATTATGCAAATGAATGATAGGGTGGTGAGGTTGTGGAAGACACAAACCTCGCTGTGGATGGAGAGAGGCCTCCACAAGGCCCTCTGTTGTCTGCATTCCAGCACACGGCCTCACTGGCCGGGTTTCCAAAGGATAGAGGAGAATTGTGAAGATTATAGGTCATTAATTTCTACTTGGTTTATTACAAAGGCAGCACCACAGATGTTTTCCAGAACATTTGTACCAAATACGGATATTCAATATTGTGGTATGTAAAACAAACTTTACAGTAAACATTTTGTTTCAGATGGGAAAAACGAGTACTCTCTAGGACTTACAATTTTAAGCATGTTCTTTGCTTTGCAAGTGAAAGATTCCCCTTGCAAAGTAGTAAAAGCCTCTGTTCTTCTATCTGGAGAATTAACCTATATAACAGGTGCTCAGAGCAGTCTCAAAACATATGCATACATTCAACAGGAATGAAAATTTGTTTTAAGTACCAAAATGTTAGTGGATTTTCAAAAGCTTCATGCTGTTAAACGGACCTAAATTTATCTCTAAGAGTTATCACCAAAAACTCACATTTCTCTTGGAGATGTAAATTCACTGAAACTGTAGAAGAATGTTTATTTTTCTCCCAATGCCTTCAAAACAAAAATAAAGAATTCTGAACAAAATTACCAGGTGGGTTGTTCTCGCTTGAATAAATGAGGAGGACAAAATTAAGAAATTAACTTCGGGGCGCCTGGGTGGCTCAGTCGGTTGGGCGTCCGACTTCAGCTCAGGTCATGATCTCGCGGTCCGTGAGTTCGAGCCCCGCATCAGGCTCTGGGCTGATGGCTCAGAGCCTGGAGCCTGCTTCCGATTCTGTGTCTCCCTCTCTCTCTGCCCCTCCCCCGTTCATGCTCTGTCTCTCTCTGTCTCAAAAATAAATAAAACGTTAAAAAAATTTTTTTTGAAAAAAAAAAAGAAATTAACTTCAAACGTTTCCTCCAAACTCTGAGATACATCATTTGGGGAGAAAAAGAAGGTGGCTGAAACAGAAAGTGACCTTTGTTTCTAGTCCAAATTCCTTGATAAACCTTAGCTTTTGCCAAATGACACTTCAGGGACATTTTCTTAAAGTGATCCTCGTAGGCTACAGATAAGCCACATCACTGATTACAGACCAGCCTGTCCTGTAGGATACTTCGAGAGGATGTGGTTCAGATTCGCCCACAATGCAAGCAAAAACCGCAACCACTTGTCTGAGCATCATCGACTACAAAGAGCTATGTGAAAATAATTTAAAGAAAAGACAGACCAGATTTTTAAAGAAAGATACTAAGAGGATACGTCATATTGTAGAAGCAACTCATAATCAGCAAGCTGATATATTTCAATCAGGTGAAAAACATACTAGTGAAAATGTACATACCTAATTTTAGAGCAGAAGGGGTTACTTCGATCTCCCCACCAACTGGTTTAAATGCAGCCAGCTGGGCAGCCACTTCCGTCTCAAAGGCATCTGGGGTCTGCTGACCTGTAAGGTTTCCACTAGGGCTCTCAATCTTGTGGAGTGGTTCTTGTTCATCAAACACAGCAATCAGCTACAAACAAATCCAACAACACTCATTACTTGGTATGACATGCATCATCACACAACACTGTATCTTGCTGATTGTGATCTTTATTTGATTTTAAAGAAAATGGCCTCTGACAATGTCAAACTTGAATGTTACTGCCCCACAACTCTCCACTCAATAGGTCTAAAAGCATTGTAGCCAGGAATTAATTTTTTACTGATTCTTGAAATAAAGAACCAATTTTGGCTCTTTCGAAATAAGGAAATGGCTGCCCCTTCCCCTTGCCACCTTCACCAATATTCCTAAAAGGACTTCAGTATTTTTAAGAGTGTTTCCAGAAATAAAAAGTCGAAGATGCAGAAGCTGAGGATAGGTCTACTTGAAAAAAGAGGACATTCAAGGCTCGGAGAGCTGAGATATTATAAAATCCATAATTACAGCTGCCCTCTTAGACGCGATCACAACAAATGAATGTGTGTATTTCCATACAATGTGTTCATTTTGTGCACATAGATATCATCCCCTTTTTATACATCCCTTTAATTCTGTTCTCTTCCTTCATGACACTGTGCTGACTGGTTCAGTCCAATGAACGCCAAGTCCAAAGAGACTAAACATCAGCACTTTCAACCAAATTATTACTATCTTCATTTCAATTTCATTTCATAGGAGAACTATGTTTCTTAATATAGAACTATTAACATAGAACTATTAATATAAAACATTTAATTGTCCATTCCAAGTCATTTTTCATAAAGGGCAAAATAAAATAAAATATTCCAGTAATTGCCCAAGCACTGCTGTATCAACAGTGAGGACAGCCCTGCTCAAACTGTATTTTTGGCCAGCAGACAGCACCTCCACGGAGGACCTTCACAAGCGTCTCATCAAGTGCCGTGGAAAAGTCCAAATGTGTGTGCAGTAGGCAGCGAGAGGATGCTACTGTCAACCCAGGAAAGAGCAGTGTGGGCAACTGTGAAATCTGCTAGTAAATCTTTAGATATTTTTCATTCATTACATAAAACAAACCTACTTATGATTCAAGCATTTATTTAGGAAAGGCACAGAAAGCCCCATTCATAAGGGAATCTCGTTGGCAATAGTATTAATAACACAAATGCAGGAGTAATCAATCAAAACATCATAAATTCCAAGTTGAATCTTTCAAAAGAAATGAATACAATTAGGGATATGCAAATTGACTACTCAGAAATAATTTTCATAATTGACTACTCATTTCCAGTATGGAGACTTCTTTAATTGGAAAATCCAACAATCCTCTTACCACAGGAAAGAAATGCTACTCCCAAGGCATTATTTTTAATTCTTGAAATTGAGCACATATATTTTCTATTTTTAATTGGTAGTAATGATGAACTGATTTGAGAGAAGACTTAAATGGATTAATAATGAAAGATTATTCTAGTATAAAAATAATCAGTAGAACTGTATCTTTCTAATCATCTGGTCAAAGTGAAGAGTTTAAAACTTTAAATCTTGAAAAGGAAAATAAAATCAGTTTTTAAAATGTGCTAGAAGTGTAATTTTCATCACTATTTTTGTGACATAATTATAATTTCAGTTTTGCATATTGTTGAATTCTAACACATTTTAGTAACATTTATTTTAATTGCCAATCGGCAAGATGAAGTGGCTTATTATGTGGGTTCTATGAACAATTTTGTGTTAGTGAAGAGTAATACCTTACTCTTCCCTCTTCCTACATCCTTAACTGCTAGTAAATGCAGTGCGCCTTCCATATTGGGGAAAAGAGAAAAAAACTGAGTATCAGTTTGGAGCATAATACACAATCTTAAAACTGATAACTCATCAACTATGCCATTATCTATGTTTATTATGTAACCTTTCCTCCCCAAGATACTCTCCTGTTTTCCATACTATTATATCCATACAAGTTTACAGCAGATGTAACAACAATGATACGCCTACTTATCAAATGAGAGAACATAATAGTTTGGAGATTTTGTTTCCCAAAGGGAGAGGCAAAACAGTAATTGGTACTAGAATCTAGTCTTTTTCATTTCTAACTCAGGGTTTCAGACCACACTGTGACTGTTTTCCAACAAGAGAGCTGTAAAAAGAGAGGATATCTTGTAAAATATTTGTGGTTTGTCCACTAGGATGCTATATCCTAAAGAATACGGTCAAGAATGGAGAGAAAAGGCAATAGTCGTCACAAAGATGATGATAATAAGAAGTGGAGTATTCCCAAATCTCATAGTCCGTCTCCCAGTCCCACAATTGACAGGAATTATCTTCACAATGTCTACCCAAATGTACAGATGGATGAATGAATGAGATGGTCTCTCTTCCTGGAAAGAAGAGGTTCGGTTCCTGAATCGGTGGTGCCCAAACAAAGTCTTTGGCTTCATTGGTGCTGGCTGATAAGAAACTCTCCATGCGGTCTGCATTTCAACATCTACAATATGCACACTTGTTTCAAAACTGACAATTTCTTTAAATAGTACATTGTAGGTGCTTATTAGCTACATTACTTGCTTCATCAGAACACCTCCATTATCAGGTAACAGAGTTCCCAGCAGACGGTGTTACAGAGATGCATTAATTAACATAAATCATGGTTCTGGCTCCTCAACAGAGGCATGCTGATTTCCAACATGATAGAAAAAGAAGTTGGACAGGAAAGAAGAAATTCTATTTAACTTTTTTTCTGTTGTTAAGGTTTCACCTAGACTAAACTTCTATGGCATGTGGAAGATTTTTCACTGACATCCTTGGGACTATAGTAACCTAAACATTATGCAAAATGCAAACAGGTAATATTTCATTTGGATGCCTTTCTCTTCTGCTGCCCTATCCATCTTCTGGCAACCCTTCTGTTCTCCTTCTGCAGCGCTTGTATTCTCACGTCACCCAGCACAACACCAACATTTCCCAAAGACCCCATAATCCAAACTCTTTTCACAGAGTCATTATTTCTAACCAAAACTCCTGTCCTCACAGATCTCTGTCAGTATTTTGGCATCTCATCCCCAGATGTACACAGGAAGGTTGGTCCACAAATATACTATTCATTCTCCCACCCCAAACAAAAAGAAAAACCAACAACAGAAAGGTTTAAGAAACCTTCTCAGGACTCATTTACCCCTGTAGATAATACCCTATTTCTCTACTTTCCTTAAAAGCAAAATCTGAAAATGTCTGTCTACAGAGCAGTTTCCAATCTCTGCAGAGCAGTTTCCAAAGGACTCCTGTTCTTTGCTGAGACCACACTTGTCAGGCTCTTGCCCCTCCATTCCATGGAAACTGCTCTTATGAAGGTCAAAACCAATCTTTAGATAGCTAAATCCCAAGCCACTTATCTGGCTTGATTTTAGGACACAGTTCAACATGCCTCTTAAATTGTTTTGTTGACTTGTCTTCCTGGATATCTCTTGTGACCATCCGTTAAATTTCCTTTTACTTATTCCTCCTCATCTCTAAAAATGTGACAGAGAACACATCTAAGTTATTTTGGACATCTCATTTGTCTCATGGCATAGATGTAAGTATATGCTCATAAATTCCAAATTTAAACCTCCAACCCAGAGCTTCTTCTCGAACTCCAGGCTTATATGGTCCATCACCTAACATAACATGTGAAAAACTGAAAAAATGATCTTCCAAAGCTCTTCTCACAATCTTTTTACATTCAAATTACTGGCAGTCCATCCATCCAACTGCTCAGGAGAAAAATCTCATATTCACCCTTGATGCCTTTTTCCACCCCTCCCTTCTTCTCTCATACACCCCACACACATCCAGTTTGTGAACAAATCTCAAAATATAATCAGAGTTTACCTGCTTCTCACCCCTCTACTCTCATCACTTTGGGCCCAGCTACCACAGTCTCTCCCATGGATCACTGCAATAATTTCCTGTGTGGTCTTATTTCTACCCATGCTCCCTTCTAATCCATTCTCAATACAGCAGCCAGAGTGACCCTACTAAAACACAAGATGGGTCATGTGTCTCCTTTGGTCAGTCACCTTCCCATGTCACAGTGAAGCTCAAGTCCTTGCAATGGACTATCTGGTCGTAAACTCCTTGGGACATATCTGACCACATGTTCTGAGTGCGTTCTCCCTTGCTCTCAGGATTCTATCCATCTACGATTTCTTCTTTGTTCCTGACTCAGCGTCTTTGTATTTGCTGTTCTCTCTGTCTGAAATAGTCTTCCCCAGACACCTACATGGTTTGTTCCTCTGTCCTTCTGATCCTTACTCAAATGCCAGGCTTTTGCTGACCACACGATCTTAATTGCAACATCACAACCACTTTCTATCCTCCCTTCTTTTTTCTTTATCGCATTTATCGCCCTCTCAATGTTTCATTTTTTAGTTGTCTCATTTATTGTCTGTTTTTTCTCACTGTGCTAGAATATAAGCTCCAAGGAAACAGTGATTTTTGTTTTTTCTGTTGTATCCCCATCGCCTAGATTGGTGAGTATACACAATAGGCACTGAACATATGTTTGTTGCAATAAAATGACTAAAAGCAAGAACAGATACTAAAACCTAACAGAGCAAGTAAAAGATACCTAGATTTTTTCACGTGTTTTTAGAATAAACATCCAAATTATTATTTTTTTTAGAAATGAATGCATATAAACAACCTGTACATACCCATAAGACCCTCGAAGCGTCATCATCATTATTACCGTTGTTCTGGTTTTGTTATTATGGGTGGTGGGGGAGAGAAATTCCTACTTTTCTATTCAACACGAAGAGAAATTGCTTCTGCCACGTCAGGCTCCAAAAAGAGAGATTATGTGTGTTCTCTTTCTTTTTCAGGCTCAATTTTGAAAGGGAGAATCTGCTTATTTGGTCTCTGAAGGAGTACAAGTGGTACACCAGGGGTGGAGAGCACATGGAGAGGGAGGCAGAGTCAGCGGTGTAGTCTGAGATGGCATTCCATAAGCTCACGATTCAAGTGTGCAGCCTATACAAATTCAGGTCTTCCATTTCACGTTCTACCAGATTTCTGTGATTGTTTTAATAAGACACTATTTTCTCTTTAATGTGCCAGTAAAATTAAGGCACTGGGAGAATGTACAATGTTTATCTTACATGTTTTCTACCTCTGTTTGAGAGGTCAAGGTGGAGTGCAATTCTCAGGAGCACACCTAACTTCTAAATAGGACTTAAGAAAACATGTAAAAATAAACACACTAATGTAGCATGTAAAATGATATTCAATAATTAGATCTCAGTTGTCCATGCTGATGGTGCTCCCAGTTCAAAGGTTAGGCACTGGCTTTGGTAACTGCAAGCATCCCCTGGCCACCCCGGAAGGCCTGTGGGAAGAACATCTGAAATTGGGATTCTCCTAGCAAAATGATCACCCATAAAACTTCACTTTAGAGAATATTTCCATCTTTTTCTCATACCCTGTGTAGATCACAATAATGAAAAAGTCAACAACAACAACAAATTCAAAGATGAAAAGAAATGGAAGAATTTTGGGTAATTTACAATTATCTGTGAAACCTGAATAATAGACTTGATCAAAAGAGTCATGTGTTCTCTGCAATTTCACACCATCAATATCACTTCGAGAACTCAGACCTGTTTGTATAATTAAACAGTAAGACTATTATGATCAATATCACTAGTAAAGGGCTGTGTGTTTGCGTGTGTGCGTGCGTGTGTGTGGGGAGTGTGTGAGTCACGTGGAGGTAGAATGTTAAGTTCCTTGATAATATCCCTAGCATGCCTAAACACTTCAGCACAGAGCCTGGTACACAATGGAAGGTTAAATGTTAATTCCTTTTCCTACCATAGCTAACATTCTCTGGCTTCCAGACTAAATCCCACTTGACTTGTTTATCCATATTCTGCTTTCACTTTGTTGATTCTCTTTAATCTCTTCATCACAGGATTGACAGAGGAACAGAGAAAGTACCAAGATCAAACACATCAAATAGGTAATTTTTGTTTTTCTTTTTTGTCTTCCTCTTCATCACACAACCCGTAGACACGCTTTACCACTCTCCCCACCCTGCAAAACATGGGTTGTGCTGTTTCCACCGCAGTTTGAAGCAATATACCAATGCCTTTAGCTTCTCCAGTCACAAGTAAATATTTTCATAATAAATGCCACCAAGGGTATTTATTGCAGTGTCCCTCAATATTCATGATGTGGCTTGCTCTGTTATCAAACTATAGCATTCTGTTACTTTTTAGAGCCTGAGTTTTTATAATCGAATGCTATTATCTTTAGCCTATAGAGAAAATCAAAAAGAATCATCCAAATGCCCATAGAACATGATTTATAAAAGTACATTTTTTGTATTAGTAATTACAGTTAGGAAATGTGGCTCTATTTTAATTATACGTCAAGTACACTCACGTACTACTAAGAAAAACTTATTTGCCATATTGAGTTCTTTGGGTTCAACTCTTGAATTTAACAACACACTGCTATTTTTACCGTTTCATACATATTCCATATGACCGACAACTATCAAGTAAAATTCAAAGACAAAGGAAAAAAAAAAAACAGGATCCTACAAAACAAAATTAGAATCATTTGTCTCAAATCTTAATAAACACAATTAAATCTAAGTAAGACTGTGAAATTACAACCATTTCACAAGTACAGGAAAACACATTATCACCTTTGGGAAGAGAGTGAAACACGGAAGAATTTCATTTAAATGTATACATATCTGCTTGTAACTAAATAACAATGGGCTATGTGACTTACTTTTATGCCACTTTAAACAAAGGTTTGAAAACAGGTGATCTTCCTTCATAGGATTTTGACAGCTAGCTAAAAGCATTTAATCCATATTTTTTAAATGAGCATGCTCAAATTTGCATCCTCATCAGATGCAAGCATTAGATCAAGTATCCTCAGAGCAAGTATGCAACAGCTCTGATTCTCAGAAAGTTCAATCGACATTCAGTAAATGAGATAAAACCAATTTTCATTTCCTCTCCAAACTGAAAAATCTGTAATAGGGACCTTTACAAACTTTACAGCTTTAAGCTTCATGCTAAAGAAAATAACATAATTTATTCAACTGTACTAAGAATCCTATTTATTCTTATCACATTTTCAAAAGGCAGCTGCCTACACTGCTGGTAATAACAAAAAGCATGCCTATTAAAAAAAACACCGATACTTTGGCCAAAACCGCATTTACCTTTAATTATGCAGCAGCTCACTAAGAAGTCAGGTATACAATAAATACATTTATACTGAATCGTATTTTTCCTGTGACTGACTCAAGTTTGAGAGCCTTATTTTTTATTTGTTTATTTTTGTTACATTCATTCTTCACTTTCCTGCGTAGTGACAACTCACCATTTATGAAACAACCTTCAAAACCGACGCCTAATATACACAAGGAAAGCCTGAAGACACTTTCCTCTGTGCCCTTGACCATCCATAGCAGTGGTCAGGCAAAGGGCTCCATGGAGATCAGGTGGTAGCCACCAAGCTCTAATCCTAAAGGGCCCGGTGGGACAGCTACGGACAAAGCAAACACGTAAAGAAGCAGGAAGAAGTTTCAAGCATTCTGAGGTAACACAAATGTCAGAAATTAAAAAAAAAAAACAAACAGCATCTCTGGTTTTGTCAGTAATAGTATTTCCACTGTCTCTGAATTACACACACTAAATAACCGACACAAAAGAAAGTGGAAGATCCTTGGGTTAAACTGGTTGAGAAAACTCAAAAATGATGCCAATTCGCTGAGTGGCTTTGCTTGCCATTTACTCTGTATATCACAGACGTTCCTCAATTTTATCCAATCCCAAGGGCTTTGAAGGTCTTGGGAGAGTGTACGTTAGTGTAAATGAAGACAATGTTTTAAAATGCAGGGATACACATACACACAAATGACTTCTTCTTCAAATCACTCTCAACTAAATCACACACATCTAACCTGCATTTCTGAAAGAATATTCTTTTCTAAGGAAGCGTACCGGACACAAGAAAACATAAAATAGCACGTGGAAAAATATTTTGTAAATGACAAAGCAGACATATCTTTAAAATGTCGTAACTTTCACGTTAGTACTATTTTACTGGCTCAGTTTTTTTCTCCTTACTTCCCTACAGCTTCTATGCTCTACCCTCAACCAAAGCTGGAACGGCCTCAGAAACACCTTTTTGGTAATTTCTTGGCCAAGGTCCAGCGCTGCCACAGTCATCCATAGATATGTCAACAGACCCTTGAAGGCAGTAACTTACTGGAATCTAAGGCTGATTTCTCTCTGCAGGGATTATTCATCACAATAAAATGCCTCAATGCATCTCCAGGTCCTTACGTCTCCACTGCAAAGGCCTCAATTTGCTTCTGGCTTCTAGTCCAGCCCCCGGATGTTTACCCACAACACTACTGCTGAAATGGGCTTTCCATCACACAAAGTGGCATGGTCTTGCTCCAAGTTAAAATTCTTTATATTCTCATAGTTTCCAAGATGTAGTTCAAGGCCTTCTACTGGGTTCTATGTTGTTCCCACAATACTGTCCATGTCTCTATCATTACCAGTCACACAGCACAACCATCTTGATTTACTTGCCTCTATAACTGTCAGCTACTTGAAACCATGAGTCACATAACTAAAAAATGTATTTACCAAATAATTAGCCAGCCCTCACTATGTGCTGGGCACTGTTCTAAGTACTTACATATCCTATTTCATTTTCATAAGAAAACTTATCAGAAAAACAGTATTATCCCCACGTTACAGATGAGAGAATTCAAGTACAACCTGACCTTGTGTTCCAAGCTGCTCATGAGTACTTGCCACATGGAAGGGAGTGAGGGAAATGGTTTACATTCTCTGCTTTACCGGAAAGAAAGGGCAAATGTGGCCATTTGGATGGATGTGGACACCATCTCCCTGAGTCCTTGATTTTTCCATCCAATTGGGAGTAAAGGTAACCTCTCTTACCATGTATGCTCCTACAGAGGGCAAAATAGCTTCTGTCAGCTTTGAGGCTCAATGTAAGATGACATTTTACAATTGTTCCATCTCAAATCCACTTAGTATATTATGATCCTAACCCCGTTTGTTGGTGGACTGCATTTATGTACTTGACTTTCTTCCAGAGGAGACCTTCTGAAATTATAAAACTAATGTGTGTGTTAACATACTTAGTTTTGAAACAAACACAATCGTACGGTGTTCTCTACTACGTCTGACGGTTAGAAGAACCCTGCTTCTTTGTACTAATGACTGCAATCCAGGGTGCGTTGCTTAATTTTGTGGATTAATGAGTAAGCAATCAAATGTGATTTTAAGTCATGAATATAACAAACATACTATTCATTTATTTTGACAAGTATTTTAATTTATGAAACTTGGCTACAAATAGAACAGTCTATTTGGTAAAAGGAAAAAAAAAAGAAACCTTTCTGCTTTTAAGACAACTCAACAGCTCTCAGATAATAAACCTCTGCAGAGAATGATGACAAAGCCACCACCTTCTAAAGACAGATAAAGAACTGATAGGTTGATAGAAAAAACAACGAGATCTTACTGGATCATTAAACGTTCAAGGAGACAATGCTGCGTGCACTTGAGCTGCAGGCATGGTCTTTGGGGCTTGCCAACCACATGGAGGGTTTCTAACTAAAACAGGTCAGTGTTGGCCTGAGGCAGATGTCGCCTAGCCTGTCACCTTGGTAGCCTAAGACACACGTTTCAACAGTTTCACGTGTCTCTGAGGTGGCCTCACATTCCAGGCCTGAGGTCCCCCAAGGCCAGACAACGTGGTGAGTGGCCAACGACTACAAGAGAGTTTTCAACTCCCTGAAAATTAGCTGGTGATTAATTGGTACTACATTTCATCAGACTGGTGAGGGAACAGACTCTTTAGCAAAGACACATTTAGCAAATTGGCCCGAGCACCGGCTGATTGACCTCATGACAGGTCTAATGATGGTCTACTTTCTCCAGCATTTGGTGACAGCTGAACAACCGGTGAAGACGACGCAAAGGTCAGCGTGCAGCCTGATTGAGGGATGAGGAAGCACTTCTCTTAAATATTCCATTTAGACTCAGATCTTCCTTGTCATGGGTGACAAGGCTTTGAAGCCGATATCTTAAAAAATTAACACTGCACTTGCAGGTGGGTTTCGCTACTGAACCCCTTCCGTCTGAGTGGTAAAGCTAACCTTTTCCTTTAGCTTCTAATTGCTCTACATCTCCTTAACTAGCGATAATGTGGCTAACCCTGCTGGGATGGGTGTTGACTTTGGGAGCATCTAAATGTCAAGATTTGTAATTATGATTGTGGGTGTATTAAACTCACATAGAATGATGCCTCGCTAATTGGGGCCTGAAGACAAGAAGCCCAGGGTCCTTGCTCCTTGTTCACAATCGCAGGAGGGGTATTACCTCTTCCAGGAGTACCTGTGCTTCAGGTCTTGCCTCTAATTGTAGGAAGAGCATCTTTCAGAGTCAGTTGCAAATTTATATGTTTTGTGCAAAAGGCCTTCTTCCTAAAGCATCTAGAATATATTCTGTCGGCGTGAAAACTAGGATTTGTTTCTAAATTAAAAAAAAAAATGAAACACACTGAGCATAGTTACAGGAAAAAAAATGGAACACATGTTTTGAAATTAGGGCTGGACCCCAAAATTCAGGTTGCTAAGACCATCAGCAATCTTGGGTTTCAAAAGCCAGTGTTTACACTAAACTCTCAAACCCAGTAGCCACTTTTGCACTTTGCTACTCTAGGCTTTTATGTTTCTCAGGTGAAGAGAAGAGAGGAGAAGAGAAGAGAAGAGAAGGGAAGGGAAGGGAAGGGAAGGGAAGGGAAGGGAAGGGAAGGGAAGGGAAGGGAAGAGAAGAGAAGAGAAGAGAAGAGAAGAGAAGAGAAGAGAAGAGAAGAGAAGAGAAGAGAAGAGAGGGAAGGGAAGGGAAGGGAAGGGAAGGGAAGAGAAGAGAGAAAAAAGAAAAAAGAAAAGAGAAGAGAAAAGAAAAGTGCTTAGGCAAGAAGAGGTAGGACTCGCAATGTCTCCCAGGGGAAAGAAAACTTCAACTTCAAAAGGATGTCATTAGGGATACTTGTGAAAATGCACAGTAGAAAAGAAGACATACAAGATAATCTAAAATCCCAGAAAAGTCCTGTTACAATATCGGTGCCTTTGTCCAGTCTTCTCTTCTATGGATTCACATATGTGTCTCAACATTACTTGAACCATAATTCATGACACACAATTTTCTGATACTTTCACTTAGGATTTTCTTGTATACAGTTTTCTCTAATTTTAATCTGCAAAAAATGAAGAAAACTCATGCCTGAATAATATTGCATAACATATTAAGTCATATAAATAATTTAGCCATTCTGCCATTCAGGACACATGAAAATGAAGGTTATCTAGGCAAAGCAGTATAATTTTTTCAACCACTGCCAATTTTACAGACAATATTATATTCTCCTGTTTAAAGGTTAATTATTTGATTACTAGTGATATTGAAAATAATTCTATAAGCCATTTTTATTTCTTCAGTGGATGGTCTGTTCATACCCTTTGCCCTTCTGTTCCATTTTCTTTATCAGCATGTATTAGCTCTTTTCATTTTAAGTATATTGTCTTTTTTTATCTTTGCAAAATGTTTGACAGTTTACTTTTCATTTTTGTTTATGATGCAAAAATTTTCATTGCATGGTACTTCGTTTAAAACCCTCTGTTAAATCTTCAAAGGTCCCTTGTAAATAGGTACTCACCTGGAACCAGTAATACTTTATGATGGGCAAGCAGTAAAACAATGTTGGTTTCATTTAATTTACTACTTTGATAGTCCTGTAAGACAGAGCAGGTGGGAAATGTTCTGATTGATGGGCATTTGGTTTTTAAATCATACATACATATTCTAAACAAATGCAGATTGATAAAGCTACTTCAATAAAGCAATCACAAATAAAATTGTAACATTTCACTGATTTCATAATCCGACTAATTCATTAGTTTTTGCAGATTCTTTATGCTGAAATTCCACACAATCCATTATTAAATGGAAAAATATGGTCAGGCAATTTGTTTCAAAAAACTTTCAAGTGCTTGAAGACTTTCAGATTCCCTTATTTCTTTTGCCCCCCAGACAAGACAAACTTTGTTATTTTTCATGTTTCTTCTATATCTCCTACTGTCCTGTCATCAATCACGTTTGTTCTTTCCTGTAAACTCTCCCTGCTCTTCATATTGCCAAGGATTAAAAGGCCCAACTACTGAGAGTGATGGGTAAAAACTGAGAGTGATGCGTATGTGTCTCACCAAAGACTTTTCATTTATTTAACAACATGGTTTTCAGCCAACCTATTGTCCTAACGACTATGAGGTTTCTAGCCACATTTCTCTATCTTACCAAAATGTTTTTTGCTTATATTCCATCCTCCAATCTGCTCTTTCACGTAAATTTCAGAGTTATTGACATTTAGTTCATCCACAACATGTAAGTAACATATGGGGCACTTTTTAAAGAATCGGGAAACATGACTTCTTTCAGAGATGTAATCTAGTAAATAAATATGTATTGGTCTGTTTGTAAATACACAAAATCAACTCAAGGAAATACACCCAGGACAACATTTAATTCACTATATAAACAGACTAAAGAAGTGGTTATGTCAACAAGATGAAAGTCAGGAAACTGATGTCGGAAAGGAATATACTAGCAGTGCCACTCTAAGTTTTACCTTCTGAAGGCACCTTCTGCATTAGTGAGCAAACCTGAAGCCCCATTAATAGGGATATATCCTTACTGTGAAATGAATGATGTCTGGGGATTACAGTGTAGTACCATTAAACTCATTAATCTAGGACCAGGTACACAACTTGAGGCCCAGTGCAAAATGCAAATGTGGAGCTCTTGTTCAAAAATTAAGAATTGGAAGATGATGTTCAGAGTACTGAACCAAACGTGGGGCTCTAGTGACCATGGGACCCTGAGCAACTGTACAGGTCACATGCCCATGAAGCTGGCCCTGCTTGAATCACGTGACTTTCCAAATGTATTCTGGTTTCATGTTCCCTAAGTAATATGATTGTGTTTTGACTTCTCACATCAATCTCTCAACAGGGAGAAGATATGTTGGCTAGCAGGTATGCAATATATAGTCCCCTTTGCAGATGTTCCACAAGTGCTTATGGTCCTGCTGAACTTTATTAGTTGGAATCAGAATTCTTGAGTCAAATCAATCCATAGCAGTGAGAAGACATGGTTTATGGAACTACAGTGCTTAAATCCTGTATCATGGTTAAAAAAGTGTTTCACATATATGGTATCTAGGGAGGTCTCTTCTGTAAACTCCTTAAACTTTGAGGGCTCTCCCATGTGAACTTGTATCTTAGTTTATTCACTGAAAACATAGTACTGGCTTAGAAGGCAGCTTAAGTCAATAGGAAATTCTGGGAGTTTTTTTTTTTTTCACTTAAATGCAAAAGAATACTATAATTATGTAACAGGATAAATATTGCTACAACAGTGATCATATTACAACACAGAAATGTGTCAAAGTAACACAATGTACACCTTAAATTTATACAATGTTACCTGTCAAATTGATTCAGTAAAAATAAATAATGCAAAATAATTGTAGAACAAGTTATTTTCCCCTGATTCCTACTTGTCTAGGATAACATTTGTTTCTATCCAAGGCCTTACAAGGCCTTCCACAAGTAGCCGGAGGCCAAATCCAGCCTCATGTTCCTGTACTCACTCATCTATACTCTTCTCTGCCTCGCTCCCCCTCAACCAACACCACACACAAGCTTCTGCATCTACAATGACTCTTTCCTTTCCTAGAATCCTTAGTAGTAGGGAACGTAGGCTCTGAAGCCAGCCAAAGTTCAAATCCACCTCAGACCCTTTTTGAAACACAGGGAAGGTACTTAGCTCCTCTAAGACTTAATCATTTTCTTCATCTATGTATGAGAACAGCAGCTAACATTTACTGAGTATTTACCATGTTTAAGCACATAATTTCAGACTGTAATATCTTACTTCTTGCTTATACCGCTCCTAGAGGAAGCTAGCTCCTCCTCATCAATAGCTCCAAAAGTGGAGGCACTGACAGGTTAGATGGTTTACATAGACGCTAATCGGATGGTTAAATGATAAAGCCAGAATTAGAAGCCAAACTTCAGCACCCCTTCATTATTCTAAGCCTTCCGTTTGAGTTGTTGTAGTATATGAGATATAATTTAAGAGTGCCTAACCACAAAAATGGTACTTCTTTAATGCTAGCCCCTAGCTATTATTATAATCATCATCATTATTTTTTGAGAGAGAGAGAGAGAGAGAGGGGGACACCCTTGTGAGTGGGAGAGGGGCAGAGGGAAACAGAGAGAGAATCCCAAGCAGACTCTACATCCAGTGCAAAGCCCAATGCATGGCTCAATCTCACAACTATGAGATCATGACCTAAGCTGAAATCACGAGTCAGACGCTTAACTGACTGAGCCACCCAGGCACCCCACATTATTTTTATTGATCAAAAGCCCTATTCATCCTTTAAGATCCAACTCAATTTGTAACCTGAATAATTTCTAGTATCTAGAGACTGTATTTAATACTATACCCTAGTATTCTTTAATTAGAAATGCAAAAAGTCAGTTTCTAGAGACCAGGTAACTCCCAGCCCAGAACAATATTGGACTGAATATATGACTAATAAGATAGACTGAATTTATAATACTTAAATAGACGAACATCGAAAATGTGGACATTTTCTTCAACCAAAATACACACACACACACACACACACACACACACATATACGTGTGTGTGTGTGTGTATGTATATATACATACATATACATATATACACACACACACACACACACATATATATATTCGTTAAAAAGAAAGATATATAATGTTATTAGAAGCTTTTTCATCATGTTAAGTGATAAGCATCAAATGAAAAATTAAAAGAAAAACAAGCTGATGGGGAGGGGGAAAGACACTAATTAGAGCATAATATCCATCTGACGTTTTGTATCTAGCTTCTACCCATGAGTTATTGATATTACCATTAGGAGAAGTAACTCTTATTTCTATAGAATATAATGTAACTCCAAATATAAAGTGTTATCAAAAATTGCATTTCCTAATAGCAGCTTTGGATTAAATGGGAGTGAAGGTGATTGCCTTTCACACGAGTGTCATGACTGGAAATGCTGGGCAGCATTTTCTCAGAAACTACTCTAGAAAGCCTGTACAGTTAATCAACTGTGGTTTAGAAAGTCTCCATGCTTATAATTTATTTTGTTTTTATAGAAAAAAGACTTGGAAAGGTTCCTGTGAGACATGGAAAAATACCAAGATCTGTCAAGGATAAACATGTTTTCTTCCCAAAGCCCTCGAAGTCAGTGAAAATGGTTTCCAATAATGAATCACCAAAAGAAAAGGCCCTGTTTTTATTGGACTAAAATTAATAATTTCTATGAAACAAGAGGACAAATGGAAAGTGGATGTAGGCAACCAATGGGGAATGACTGCCATTGCACTTAGACAACCTCAGAAGGTCAGCACTGGAGTAATGGAGAAGACTCCAGTAAAACAATAGGACTTTTTTTTTTTTTTAATGCTCATGTTCACTCTCTGTGTGTTGGGGAAAAATTGTTTTAAATGTGTTCATAACTGGGAGCTTTTGGCAAAGGTGAACCCATTTATCCAGACAAATCCAAACGGAAGTCTAAAGTAAGCACATGATGTACCATGCAAATTATTCTCCACGAATGTAGCTAAACGTGACAAATGTGAGTCAAATATCACACATCTCTAACTGTCTTGCTTCTAACTTAAAAGGGAAAAACATCATTTATTTGGAGCTGCCAAATACTATATTCTCACTAATTTAATAAGCAGGCACCATGTTCTCTACCTCTGAAAATTTATGTTGGTCTTTGGACGGGTTCAGCTGCCTTTTTAAATCTAGTGGTCTGTGACCATAGAGGGTTTTAGCCAAAGGGAAAATGACTCCATAAATCCACAGAGGCTGTCTTGCTTTAAATTATAGTTTGAAGACTTCAGGACTATATGAAAAGACTTTGAACAAGAAAAATCAACACACGCCAACACATATGTATTGAAACTTATCCTATTTTACAATAGAAAGCATTCCTCAAGCTTTAGAAAGCCTGTGCGCATAAGGTAAGATACAGATTTGGCAAGGCCTGTGGAGACTTGCTACCTAATTATCAAGAAATTTGAGGGGAAAAAAAAAGAAATTTGGTCATACTGTCTCATGAAGCATGTTTTTTGATTCAAAAATATGATTAGTTTTTGATTCAAAAATATGGTTAGGATATTTTTGTTCTTGATATTTCACAAAACAATGGACATTTTCATTATGACATCACTGGAAAGCAGACTATGTTGCTTCAGAGAATGACAAGCCACTTTTCTTTGGAATGCATGTTAGCCCTCTTCTAATCAGGAAAGGTTATTTCCTAACTTCTCAAACGTTAAGTGGCAGGTGAAATGCATGGAAAGAATCTTGAGATTATAAGATTAGCCATATATTCTAATAAAATAATTGAGTTCTGGAAAAATTACATGAATTTCTAAAATCCTGTAGCTAGTTAACAGCTAAATGAGGGAAAGAATTGAGCCAACACCTAACCTTAACTTACAACTTAAAAAATATTGCATACTTGTAAGGCAGGTACTGAGTTCTTCTATTCATCACATTTCCCACCATTCTGGACTGGCATACGCTCAACATACTTATTTAGTAATTTGCCTAACTCCTAAAATAATTGGAGACCTTTATCCTACGACTGACTAAAATATACAGTGCTCTTTTCACTCTATACTTCTTCCATGATTAAAATGCAGCTATCAAATGAGACTATACTTCAATCTTCTTGCAAAGACTATTTTCATTATCATTTGCAAAATAAGTGATGCTCTTTATACACAGAATTCCTTCCTTAAGTCAACGGGTTGGCATCATTCACAAAATACAGAACACTGCCTCTTTAATGACTAATTATATGGGTCAGCTTGACAGGGCCATGGAGTGCCCAGATATTTGGTTAAACATTATTTCTGGTTGTGTCTGTAAGGTTGTTTCCAGACAACATTAAAATTAAAATCAGTAGATTGAGTAAAGCAGACTGTCTTCCTGTATGGACCTCATTCAATGTACTGAAGTTCTGAGTAGAATAAAAAGACTGAGTAAGAAAGAATTCCCCTTTCCTGCCTGTTTCAGTTTGGACGTTGGTCTTCCCTGACCTTCAGACTCAGACCAAGACATCTGTTCTCTTTAGGTCTCAAGACTGCCAGCTTTCAGACTAAAATTTATGCCACTGGCTCTCCTAGTTCTCAAGTTTTCAAACAGGAACTGGAATGACCCGTTGGCTCTTCTACATCTACAGCTTTCTGCTCAGCCTCCATAATCACATAAACCAATTCCTTCCAATAAATTTCCATATATGTGTATATATATATATATATATATATATATATATATATATACACACACACACACACACACACACAGACACATGTACATACATCCTGTTGGTTTTCCTCTGGAAAATCCTAACAGCCTCATTTCTCAGAGGTCAAACAACTGACAAAATCAATGCTTTAGAACAAAGTCTCAGACCCATAAGCAATAATGTCTTCTTAGTGTTCCTTACCATTATGTACATCTTTTACGACGCTCACTTATGGAATTTCCAGGCTAGGGTTAACTAATAGGGAAAAAAAACCCACAAAAAACTAGAAGAAATGGAAGACTTCCTAGATTTGAAACTGGGAAAGTTGAGCTAAAATGGAAGAGAGCAACACTTAAAAGCAGCAGAAGCGCAGTGTTCATTGAAGCCTTAACTGTGCCTCAGTGAACGTGGAAAGGCCAACGTTCAGTAGTCCAAATAGGAATCTCAGTGAAGTGCTTCAACTCTTACATCTAAGGAACCTTTTTTGAGTACTTTTAACATGCCATGCACTGTGTTAAAAACTCAGGATACAGCCCCCCCATCTCAAGAACCTATTGATTCAGTAGTAGGAAGGGCAGATGCACATGAAAACAATATGGACACTGTGACATGTGACACAGTGGCTGAAGGAGCAAAATGCCATGTCAGGAAGAGAGAGGAAGATACATTCTGTGGATGTTTTCAGGGAAGCTGTTAAAGACGTTAGAGAGTGGAGATGATATTTCAGCTGGGCCTTCCTTAGTATGACTGCATAGGGCAGCAAGTTTGGGAAGCCCATCAAAGTACAAGGCACAACATCCAGAAAGGCACAGGATAGGACGTCGCAAATTCACTGTTTGCAAAATGCCAACCACTTAGTTTGAGGTGTTTGGAGGGCAGGTCCCTAGAAGCTGACAGGAAAATAACTAGAAGAGATAAGGCTGGATTGAAAAGTTAGAGCCAGAAAATGAAGGACCTTGAACGTTGTGCCCACAGGTATGTTTCCTGAAATGTGCCCTAGGTTTTATGACTTATAATGTATGTTCATGCTTCTTAAACCTCCAGTCCTAACCTACTATGAAGAAGCCTCCCTTAAATCATCTGGGGAATAAGACTAGATGTAAACAGATAGACTGCACAAAAGTGGTACGTTGTGTGCGCATCTCCGTTGCCCCTATCCTCGCGTGCTCCCACTAAAAGATTAAAATACACAGTTTGGTACCTGAAATTATCTGACATATGCAACTGAAGAGTTACTCCACGTGAGCTATGGGCATGAGTTAGAGGAGGCATGTGTGTGGGTGGGTGTGGAGGAAGCAGGAGTGAAGATCGGTAGGTAGTCTTAATTAGTGATGTTGGGTACGATCAGCGACCGCAAAAGCAGAGGTTATCAAAATAAAACTTTTCTAAGTTTAGAAAGTTCACCATTGTTTTTACTTGAAAAATAACTAGTTATGAAATGTCAACATTAAACAGTTGGATTACAAAAATAAAATATAACGTAATAAAATAGCTGATTGGAGGATGGCACGGTGACCAGGCACTTTGCCTTGACCGCCTGCCTGAAGAACATGGGGCTGAATGTAAAATCCTCCCCCAGCGAGTGGGTTTCACAAAGGGATAGAGATGGCTGTGGCAGCTCTATGCCTGTGAGAAGCCAGCAAGGGGAAACTGGCAGCTTGATGGATTACTATTTACTAAAGGGCACACCTCCTTGCCCTCTCAGGTAGCCTAGAGAGAGCTAGGGGACAGGAGCCATTGACAGGAGGTCCCCAAGAGTCAGCTCTTAGCCTCCACAGGGCAGCTCTCTCTCTGCCCTTAGAGGTCTCCCCAGAGCTCCCAGTCACTGGAGCTGCCTCATTTCAGGGGACCACTTTAAGAAGGCAACATGCTTCCTCCTCTTCCCCCATCTACCAGGCTAACTTTTAAAAAAGTCAGTTGGCTTCACTTTGGTGTTGCCCATTTTACTGTATTTCATTTTGAATTTTCATCAATTGTTTCTTGCATTCTTTCCGTGGTGTTCAGATTACCTCCTATTTCCTTTCTTCTTCTTTTTTTAAATATTGGTTTATGCAACATTTGCCTTGTTCTTAGCTTAGTTCCTTTAGGTGATAAAATGTCGAATGTCTAACCTTTTCTATTTTCACGAGCTTTTTGCTCATGTTCTTTTTAAAATTCCCTTTAACATTTTACTTTTCAGCTTTATTTTTTTTTATGTTTTCCCTCTGAAATCATAATTGCTGGCATTATACTTAATTTTGTCACTTCAGCAATCATGGTTTCCCAATGATAGATAGGAAGGATAGCACAGGGATAGCAATGGAGAGCCCAGCCTTCTCTCAGACAAGATGGAGGTCTCTCTATTTGCCAAAAACAGTCTCGTACTCACCTTATCTGAACCTCAAATACTTCTATTAATATGGAGTCTCATAAAATAAATTCCAAACTGGGTAGCTCAAAGAACTTTACTGCTTGCCTTCTCTTGGCACAGACCATTTTCGTGCGTTATGAGCAGTCTTAGATTCTATAAATCTGGCACATAAAATCACGAGGTAAGAGGTAACACTAGACCAGAGGGTCCCCCTAGGGAAAGGACACTAAATCGGCTCCCACGGTTTACTTTAGTACCTCCGAAAGTTCCATAGGAAGAAGGTGCAATAAAGGGCTCATGGCGGGATCCTGGATTCTCCTATGTAGCAGCCAGCCTACTGCTGACCAGTACGTTTCCCATCACAGGTCACAGGAAGATCCACTTGGCCTATGGTGTCTTTAAAGCCACTTTCCTTTTAGAAGAGAAATGTCTGGGTTTGAGAAAAGCAGAGAGAAGCTATTTGGATCTATGATCATCTACAAACAAACGTGTTGATTAAAAAGAGAGAGAAGAAAGAGAAGTAGTCAAAGATAATCTGAAAAGAGGTATATTTACACACACTTTTTAAAAGATATAAATTTAGATTTCAAAGAAGTTGAAATCACTGTATGAAAAGAAGTTTGTATATTTTCATATATTTCAAACATGTGTGCCATAGAAAAGTGACCACATAGAAGATGATTCCCATTAGCACTCACTGGTGACCGGCTTAGTGTTTGTTTTATCATTTATCCTAATTTTGTTTTCTTGTTTTTGTGTATTTTTTCAATATTACCCCTTGAAAAAAGTTAAAGCTTTGTTAAGCTTTCTTAAGATATCCAAATCTGTAAAACGAAAGAGGATTTTTCTCCCATTCTGCTCCTCTCTTGGGAACAACTTCAATAAAATTCAGAATTCAGAAATGTTTCAAACGTTCTCAAAAAAGGCTTGTGATCCCTCAGAGTGCCATCAATAAATCAGTTCACAGAATCTGGTAAGGTTTATTTATCTGACTGGAACTAAGGAATTTGTACTAAATCACTACATTTTTTGAAATATTGGTTCTCAAATGAAATATCAAAACAGAGAGAGAAAGGAAAAAAATATTTTGACCTGACATCTTAATGCAGCGTTACTATAAAAACAGGGAAAGTAAAAGGTACATTTCCAGAGATAGTCAATTTTAATGGTAACCGACAACAAAAAAATTCTTTAGTCCTAGTTATTCACTCTAGTAATTGGTTTGTAACACATACCGTGCTTTGATTATTATAGCTTACAAAAGATCGATTTACATATTGAAAAATCTGACTTAGTGGAATTGTACAAAGTAGTAATTACTGAATAACTACAACCTAATTTTTTTTCACATATTCGAATATTCCTTGAAATGAAAATCATAAAACGTTAATAGCCAAACATTCCCTGAATCAATATTATATAAAACTTAAAGATATGTACTGAAGAATGGCTAAATTCAAGGTCTGTACTTCCTAGTAGACTAAATATTCCGGTAGTTACATTTGACATTTAGAACATGTACAAGGATATAATTTTTAAAAATATATATATATATAACTCAGGATGTTACAATAAGAGTTCTAAAAAAAACCCGACGAAATTCAGTTTATAAAGAAACGCAAATTATTTCTTCAACACTTAGCACTCTCTGCTCATCGTGTACACCATCTAAAAATGTCACTGAAGGGAGAATAAATCTTTCAGGAAAATTTCCTTTAAATGGAACCAAAGGTTAAAAGACCCACATTGGAAACCCTGCAGCACAAAGGACTCCAATATTACCTTGAGCAATTTACAATAAGCTTTAATTTACCCATTTAGAAAACCTGATTTCCATAGGAAAGGTACAGCAGTAATAAATCTTATCCTGCTAGGAAGTCTAAGAGGGGAAAACAAAACAAAATTTCACCAGCTCTTTGTGCATTAACTCCTTCGTGTCACCAATAATCATGTTGTTAAATATGTTTTCAGGGCAATAATTTCCATCCTAACAGATTATAGTGTTAGAACGCATCAAAACAGAGTGGTTTGATCTATGGTTAGCCATGGATCAAGCTTTAAACATATTTTGTGTTCTTTGAAGTGTATGATAAAATTCACGTATTTTTTTTCATTTATAAATCTTGATGACTTTCATTATTAATTCCTATTAAATAGAACATTGTCTGTAGCTCTCAAGGTTATTATATAAAAAACTGCCATGACTAAATTAAGCATATGAAATTAATACAAAACAAACCCCGAGGTTTATTAGTGATGGACAAATTAGTTTCTAACTCTGCCATGTTAATTGAATAGCACCTATGACATGGAACATCTGTTATTCAATCAACTAACTTTGAGATGATTGATTTGTTAGTAGCACATCTTTTATAGCTGTTCCACTCTTCCTTGTGCTATAGTTATTTTGCCTCTTTGCTCCCAATAAATTATAAGCAGCTGGAGGCCAAGGTCACTCTCTTACTGATACTAGTGGCCCTGCAAAAGTAAGCCCCACGCCTTGAACGTAGCAAGTATTCCCAGAGTATGCATTACTGTGACTAGATTATCAACTGGCCATTCTCAGCAACTTAGACCTAATGTCTCATTTCCTAGCTGTGGTCAAAACCACTGTGACCCCACATTCAGCCTTGGAACTGTCTCACCCACTTATATCTACAACCAGGGAATTGTTCCCAAGGCTCTCAAGTAGTACCTTCTAGCAGCAGGACTTCCAGTAAGCAGTAGTATCTTCTTTGAATAAGAGTACCTTACCTTCCCCACACGTCTTAAAATCGTCTCAGTGTAATTTTATTTGTAAAGATATTTATGCATATGAATGATACAATCAATTCTAGACACAACACTCATAGATAAAACACCTGAATGGGGTTGGGGGGACCGCTCAAGTCACCTTATTGAAAAATTAAATCACCTGTATTTCTGCACTCACTTACCTGTCAGTCTGCAAGCTGGAGACCCCAGCAGGTCCAAGAGAACAGTCACTATTGTTTGATTTGACTATTTAACTCTGGGGTCGCCATCATGCCGCTAGAATATCGCCATACATGTTAAAGAGGAAATAAGGGACTGTATTTTAGATGAACATGAAACATGGCTGAGAGAGGAGAGGAACCAGAGGTTTTCTCCAAGGGGCTTGGTGATTCACCTGGACAAGTCATGCAACACTTTTGAACTCCTCTCCCAAAGCATAAATCTTGCTACATTATCTTCTGAAGATACTATGATATGAATTTAAAATACTCATCGTGCCTAGTCAGCTCTCTACAGAGCCTGGAAAGCTCTCCTATGAATATTTTTCTAAAAGGATCTCTGTAAACTTATCTCTCCTGTTCAAAAAAAAAAAAAAAGTATAATGCTTCAATTTAAAAATTTGTTTCTAAAGTAAAATAGCAGGTATGCTATGATCAGGAGATAGCAGAAAACCATATGGATAATGGTGATCCGTGTATACTGGGGGACAGTCAGGGCCTGAAAAAAGCATATCGGTTGAGAAATAGAAGCATGAAAATAAATAGGAAACATCTTTGATTAATATAAATTTCTGATAAAAGGGGGAGTTTCCCTGAAGAAATAAATAATTTATCAATGACTTGTAAGAATATACAAGACCATTTATAAAACTCACGTAAACTGTAGATAGAGAGTACTGGCATAATCCCTCTTTCCATTTCCTAATGATGCCACCCTAAACACAGCACTACACAATGTATATACAAGGACTTTTAAGCAAGAAAGTTCTCTTAGAATGCAATAGACTTCACCTCAGATTTTAGCAGCTGGTTGACCTGATGAAATTTTGTTAAAGCAGATTTTAATTTCTGAAATGATGTACATCTTACAGAGGTTAATTTTTAAATATTAGAGTAGAAAATGACATTTATTTTTACAGCATCATCTCCTGACTACTCTGTTATTTTGTTGGTTTATTTAAGCATCAGCACGCTGAATAAAATACTTCTGTAACACATTGCCCCCAATTTCACCACCTGCCCTCTGGGTGTCTACCCACCCCTGGAAACAAAGTATCACCCCTTTTCATCACATTTGGTTAATGAAGAAAAATCTGGTATCACCCTCATATGAGGTATTAAAAACAGACTACACCTGCTTTATTTATAGGGCAAGGGTGGTTATATTAATTTGGTTGGGTCTTATTAATACACTAACTCACTGTGGCTCTTTGTAAATAAGGCACTGTGCTAGGCAGGTAGTGGATATGCACATTGGTCAACAGACATCATCTCTGCCTTTATGCTGCTTACGGTCTGGCCCACTAGTTCTAAACTCTGGCTGCACATGACAATGATCTGAAGACTGTGTGGAAAACACTGATGATCAGGCTGAAACCTCTACTTTAATTTGTCTAGAATGGCATCCGAACAGTGGCATGTTTTTGAGTTTCCCTAGATGATTTTAAGGCATGGCCATGGTTGAGAAGCACTA
This sequence comes from Neofelis nebulosa, assembly GCF_028018385.1. Lineage (NCBI taxonomy): Eukaryota > Metazoa > Chordata > Mammalia > Carnivora > Felidae > Neofelis > Neofelis nebulosa. Next base: position 31,191,562 of record NC_080783.1, read on the forward strand.
GTCTAGTAGACAAGAGAGGCACGTGATAAAAATATCATTATAAATGGGGCACCTGGGTGGCTGAGTCGGTTGAGCGTCCGACTTCAGCTCAGGTCATAGTCTCACAGTCTGTGGGTTCGAGCCCTGCAGCAGGCTCTGTGCTGACCATCTGCTCAGAGCCTGGAGGCTGCTTCAGATTCTGTGTCTCCTTCTCTCTCTGCCCCTCCCCCGTTCATGCTTTGTCTCACTCTGTTTCTCAAAAATAAATAAATGTAAACAAAATTAAAAATATATATATCATTATAAAGTTTTATAAGTGCCATAAAGGAGAATTAATTGTAAGAAGTCATTATAGCGAATAGCTGGACTGAGGAGTTGGGAAAATTAGTCAACAAAGGCCTCTCAGCATCAATCGCATTTGTACCCGGAGCTAAAAGATGATGGTGGCTGGAAAAAGCAAGTGTGCTGGGGGAGGAAGGCAGGCACAGGAAACAGAGGCTGTAGGACAGGGAAGGCCTTGGCATGAAGAAGGAGCAATGACCACACCAGCGTGGCTGGAATGCAGTGAGGGAGAGAAGCACGTACAGCAAGCGGCTGAGGGCAGGTGGCAGATCAGACCTTACTGGACCTCAGGAGTTGGGGTCAAGGATCCTGGATTTCACCTCAGTGCAGGGGAAAGCATTGATACAACACAACTTTTTTGTCCAACAGTGACATTCAGATTGGGTGGGGAGGGGGAGACTTTTTCCCCATCTGTTCAATAGTTCTAATTAAAAAGTTGGTTTCAAAATTCTAGATAACCAGCCCAACAGAAAACAGACAAGACACCAATAGGTAAGAGGCATCATTTTCATCTTTCCCTGGCAGATGGCAATGCTAATAGCAGTTATAAAACTTGAGGGCATGCCCAGGATTCGCACCCTGACTGTGTCTCACTCATCTCTACTCCAAGAATTTCTCCACTCTTTCCAATTTTGACAACGCTGAATTTCCTAACCAAGTTACCTTTGCAATGGAGCAGATTCCCCAAGAGAAGCCTCTTAAAACAGAAGCTGTTCCATTTTGTAATTATAAAGGATAACTAGGATTTATTAACTAATTATTTGGGGACTCTGAATTTAAAATTTGTGAAATTGCCTATATACTCTAAGTATAATGGAAGCAAAGAAAAAAAAAAAAGAGAGAGAGAGAAATGAAGGACAAGGAACAAACCAGGCTGAGGAGACCCTGACAGGAGATAACAGCTAGAGAGGAGGTATCCATACAACCAGCTGAGAAGAAAGAATCCATCGGTCCCAGAGAAGTTCTCCCAAGACACTGACACCTACTAATCAGTAAGTCACCTTCAGGGAGTGAAAATAATGGCACGTTTCCAGAGTCAAGTTCTAGAAATATTCACACAATTTGTTGGTAATTGTCTCTTGGACGACGCCACCAAAAAGCTTATCTAGTCTATGAAGGTTGTGGATTGTGAAGTAACCCAACCCATGACATCAAGTCACACACCAGCATCCACAAAAGAGAGTTAAATCATCATTAAGTCAACAAAGAAAATATAAATGCATGTTAGCAATTTTCCTAGCAAAATGAGTCAAGGGACCACAGTGAAATACCAATCAAGGATCCCCAGGCCAGCTGAATGGGTGGGGGGGAAGGACAACTATGCTGAAGTCTATAACATAAAAGAGTGGGGGAGAGTTGGCATGCAGAAGCCATCAAAAGAGGAAAAAACAGCACATTATAAAACTTGAAGTACATTCAGTGAGGAGTTAGGCAATCGAGTCCTTTCTATGTTGGTCCTGACTTCATTCTACCTCAGTGGTTCCCTATACACACTGAAAATTATTTGAGACCCCAAAGCAATTTAGCTCATGCGACCTTGTACAAGTTACTTAAGCACTGTATGTCTTCACCTCCTTATATGTAAAATGCAGGAAATATTACCTAATTCCTTGGACTATTTTCACAAGTGAATATTACATTATTACAGTACCTATCACCTTGTAGGTGCATAATGCATCTGGGTTATTATTTTTACTGACAGTCTGTCTTTCTCAGATACCACAGTTCTGTGTGTTTTTCCATGTGTCTGTAGTTGTCATCTCCTTTCTTTAATCTATCAAACTATGTGTTTGGCCATATGACAATTTTAAAGATTTACCACTGTAATTTATCAACTTCTCTGATAAGGCCTCATGTAGTTATTTAATCATAATTAACACTAAACACATTTGGATTCACTAAACTCATACCAAAGCAAATCTACACTGTTTACGGTAGAGGTTAAGGGTCTGGGCTATGAGAGTACTCATAGAACTCTCATAGTCAGAAGGTACTCAGTTCAAATCTTGGTTCCACATCACACTACCTTTTAAAATTTGGCACATTTCTAAGAGGGCTAAACCTCTGCTCTCTCAACTTTAAAATTGAGATAATATGATTTTTTAAGTATATTTATTTTGAGAGAGGGAGAAAGAGAGAGAGAGAAAACATGTTCGTAAGCAGAGGGAAGGCAAAGAGAGAGGGAGAGAATCCCAAGCACGCCCCCAAGAAGTCAGCACAGAGCCTGATGTGGGACGCAAACTCCTAAACTGTGAGATCATGACCTGAGCTGAAATCAAGAGGTGGACACTTAACAGATGGAGCCACCCAGGCACTGAAAGACAATACGATTTTTTAAATGTTTATTTATTTCTGAGAGAGAGAGAGGGAGAGAGAGAGAGAGAGAGAGAGAGACAGACACACTGACTGACTCCCAGCAGGCTCCGTGCAGTCAGCAGAAAGCCTGATGAGGGGATTGATCCCATGATCTGTGAGCTCATGACCTAAGCCAAAATAAAAAGTCAGACGCTTAACCAGCTGAGCCACCCGGGCCCCCTGAGACAACACGATTTTTAATGGCATTACTACTAGGATTAAATAAGAGGGGTAGTGCTGGCTATCCTGTGAGTTCTTAGCAAATGCAATATTTTTTAAAAGGCAAGAGGAAAACATGATGGGACAAATAGTCCCAAGAACATGAGAAAGGAGAGAGATGATGACCTAGTATTTTCATAAATAATCTACAGAGCTCTAACTTTGTCTATTTATTTACCTAAGTGATGCACTGTTTTGAAGCCAGGGATGAAGAGAAAATGGAAGAATCCATCTTACTCAAATACTATTGCTACTAATAAGCAGAGAGGTCACCAGCTGTTTCCACTGATGAGTCCCTGACCATATGGCATGTGGCTCAGGGAGAGCAGTAGGTGAGGGAGCTCAGAGCACGTGGCATAAGCTGTATTCCGGGACTCGCGCCTCAACAGCTAGAAAGCGTTGCAGGCCCTCTCTCCCGGAGTAGCTTGGGAAATAGACCCGTGAAATGCAATTTCTACAATCACCTTCAAAGACTATTTTGAGCAAAATTCTACTTTCTGTTCAGAAGATTAAAGCTACACTTAGGGCCTTCCCTGAATCTTAGTACACAGTGTATCCTCAGTATGAAATAATTTGAAATCTGTTTTTAATTGCTCTTTCCACGGATTTTTTTTAAAGCTTCACGCTAGCCTACAATCAGCTACTATTTTACAATCTGTAATCATGGAATTAGTCAAACTATAGAACTGTTGATATTTCAAACAATGCTGATGTTTTAAAGTACAGCCTCCATTCAAATTACGCCCTGCAGGTATTATGTACACTCTAGTTTAAATGATATGGCCTTTGCCTAGGGAAGGAACTTATTTCTAAAGAATATACATCAGTTACACATGATATACTGGAAAAAAACAAAACAAAAATATACTGCTTAAAAGAAAGATAAAAACACGTGTTTCCCCCGCCCCACACTCACACACTCTCAGAAAATTCTATCACAGGCCATAGTGATCTTATGTGAATACAACAAAGAAAGATAAAAAGAAAATGAGAGAGAAAAGGCAAGAAAAGCAGTGAAAAAAGGAAAAGAAGTGAAACCGTGGGATAAAAGTGACTAAAGTCTGACTATCAGGTTATAATCAAGCATCATATAACAAATGATGCCTTCTAAATGAGGGCAAGAGGGCAAAAATAATAGTATCTAATGGTCACCAAATTATACTTCATTATCAATAAATCTGTGGTCAGAACAATTAAATCAGTTCTATTATTAAATCAATGAGTCGTATATATTAGACCCAAACACCATGGGAAAACTTTGATGGATACACCCTTCAAGTTTTTTGCCCTGCCACTAAATACCCCTCAATAAACAAACTAACTTAAAAGTGCCCACCTCACAGCACACTTTGTTTCTAAACCTCATCTTTCTTTCAGAGGCACCATATGTGGAGTGTCCAGACAAGAGGTACGGTTTCACACCTCAGTGTATAAAGGAAAATAGAATATTTTAATGAAAAAAAAAAAAAGTCAGGGCTAATAGTTTGCTATTTTTATCTACATTTTATTAAGCGGGTTTTAAAGATATATTAACTGAACCTCAAAACCCTGAGTATACATTTGGATAATTGAGCATAAAGAGACACATCTGTTAATTCTGTGGACACTTCACTAGGTATAATTCAGTAATCAACTAATTGATCATGTTTTGCTTCAGTTGACGCACATAGGAAAACCAGATCAGTAATTTCTAGGCAGTGGCATCGTTTAAAAAGCATCATTTAGGTAAAACATCAACCCCCAACAGCCCCCAAACTAGTGATGTTCACCAAGCAGCTGAGATCCAACAAAACTAATCTACCTGTCCCTCCCCATCAAGTGTCACTGTTTCTCTCATGCTGCATTAAACATATTTTTAAACACTCGGAGTGTATCTGCTCCTTTTCGCTAATCTTGCAGTAAAATGATATTAAGTAATTAACAGCATGACAATGATGGAAACAGATGTCACAAGTAAAAAATTTGGAGGCAAAGTGATGCGGAAGGTAGAAAGCTGGTCTTGAATCAGGAGCCCTGGCTTCTTTCCCGTCAATGTCACTGATTATAGCCTTACCCTAGGCAAGTCATTTAACCTGGTTACACTTCAGCCTCCCTTTCTGCAGCCATCTGCTTTGCTCATAGGAATGCCGTGACAATTAACAAGAGTGGCTATAAAAGTGCTTTGAGCTCACAAGAGAAAGACTGCATAAATACAAGGTATTATTACTCTGATTACAAGGAAGTATCAAGCAGATTTTTGTGTAAGCTGTAATTATAAGGAAGAGTAATCCTCGACAGCAAAGGTAATACTGCAAATTACAATCTATGTCAATTTTCAGACACTTATCATTCTAGGTAATGATATTAGAGACATGACAAGAGAGAAGTAACTCCAAGTAAGATGCTGAGCAGAGAGACAAGCGATCTGACAAGCTAGACTGGAAACCTTACAAGGCAGAGCCATTTACGAAATGTAGATTTGGACCCAAAGTCACTAAAAGATGAACTCTGATCGCTTATAAAAAAGCACTGTGGTTTTGGAGTCCATGTACAACACTGAAAGCAATTTGGGGCTTTATGGTCACAGCCATTATCACTCACTCAGCACATATTTTTAAATAAAGAATGTAAATCTACCAAATATCCATGTTTCTTTTAAGTGGAAGATAATTGTTAGTAAGTTCTACACAGCATTTTCTATAAAAGGAACAAAACATCTAATAAAGCCACACTTCATTAGTTAAGCCTCCTCTATTTCCAATTACCAATATTCCAATCTTCCTACATTTTTATTTCTTAAAGAACCTCTGATATATCAGGTGTCATCAATTTAAATCAACCATAAATTAATTGTGGCACTAGATGCCTAAACCATGCACTATTTTCATTACCCAATATTCTACTCTTCCTGGAGACTTCCTGGGTAAGTCTCATTTCTAAGTTAGAAATCAATTTTACTCCAGGAAGATATGAAGGACATGCACAGAGCCCTACAAATTCCATTAATTCTAATGATGAAAACAGTTACTCATTTAAACTATTTCAGGCAATGTCCCTGTAGACATCTGAGAGCAATCCGTTCTTAACACTAAAATTACCATACAAAGTTTGAGACAGAGGGTACTTCGAGGCTCTCACCACCTGAAGAGCCTTAAACTTGGCCACAAGAGTTATAATACTCTGGGTAATCTAATAATACCCAACCCTCTACGATTAGTTCTTTGCAAGCCAAACAAGTTAGGCATAAGACTAGCTGTATCACCTCAGACTTACCACCACCAGGGCCAATAGGCTGACAAATCACAGTAAGCTCTCCATTAAGATACTACTGACTAAATGCAAAAATGAGAAACACAAGTGGGGTGCCTGGGTGGCTCAATCAGTTAAGCATTCAACTTTCGCTCAGGTCATGATCTCACAGCTTGTGGGTTCAAGCCCCACATCGGGCTCCGTGCTGACAGCTCAGAGCCTGGAGCCTGCTTCGGATTCTGTGACTCCCTCTCTCTCTGCCCCTCCCCTGGTTGTTCTCTGTCTCTGTGTCTCTCAAAAATAAAATAAACATAAAAAAGTTTAAAAAATGAGAAACACAAGTTTAACAGTTCTTCAGGGATAAGACCAAATGGGTTTTATTTAAGTGTGGATTTAATCTATTCTCCCTTTGATTAAGCATACTTAAGATAATTTTCTTACAGTAGTTTAAGATTTATAGAACTGAGCATTAATTACAATTGATAAACCTAAATTAATACATCATAAACATCCAGGATCTATGGTATACATTAAAGGTCACTCTGTGTTGTATATTCTATGAATTTGGACAAATGTATAGTAACATGTAACCATTACGATAGTATAATACAAAATATTTTCGTTGCCTTAAAAATCCTCTGAGATCCCCCTATTCATCCACCCACCTCTCAAACCCGTGAAACCACTGATCTTTTTACTGTCTCCGCAGTCTTGCCTTTTCCAGAAGGTCATCAAGTTGGAATCATCCAGGATGCAGCCTTTTCAGATGGGCTTCTCTCACTTAGCAATATGCATTCAAGTTTGCTCCATGTCCTTTCATGGATCGATAGCTCTTTTCAGTGCTGAATAATATCCCGTTGCCTAGGTGTACCACAGTGTATTTATCCATTTACCTACTAAAACACATCATGGGCGCTTCCAGGTTTTGAAAATTACAAGTACTACTACTATAAATATCCATGGGCAGGTTTTTTGTGGATTTAAGTCTTCAACTCCTTTGGATAAATACCAGGAGTACAAATGCCGGATCATACGTAAAGAGTATGTTTAGTTTTGTAAGAAACCACCAACGTTCTTCCAAACTGGCTGCACCATTCTGCATTCCCACCGGCAATGAGTGAGAGTTTCTGTTGCTTCACTTTCTCAGCAGCATTTGGTGTTGTCAGTGTTCTGGTCGTTGGCTATTCTAATAGATATGCAGTAGTATCTCATTTTAATTTACATTTCTCTGATGACATATAATGTGGAGTGTCTTTCATAGGTTTATCTGCTGTGTGTCTTCTTTGTCAAGGTGCTTGTTAAGGCCTTTAGGCCACTTGACACTGGAGCTGGGTTTTTTTTGTTTGTTTTTTGTTTTTAAATTTTTTTTTTTAACGTTTTATTTATTTGTGAGACAGGGAGAGACAGAGCATGAACAGGGGAGGGTCAGAGAGAGGGAGACACAGAATCTGAAACAGGCTCCAGGCTCTGAGAGGTCAGCACAGAGCCCGACGCGGGGCTCGAACTCACGGACCGCGAGATCATGACCTGAGCCGAAGTCGACTGCTTAACTGACTGAGCCACTCAGGCGCCCCTGTTTTTTGTTTTTTTAATTAGTGTGTTAGTGTGGAGTTTTAAAAGTTTTTTGTATGTTTTGGTCAACAGTCCTTGATCAGATGTGTCTTTTGCAAATATTTTCTCCCAGTCTGAAGCTTCTCTTCTCATTCTCTTGACCTTTATTTTCTTCATCATAAATTATTATATATCACTGTCCAACTCCTATGCACATTTATCCCCAGTTTAAGAATGTTTTTAATTTAATCAGCACTGAATTTTTTTTCTTGACAAAATTATTTTAGATTTCTATTCTCTCACTTAAAACAGTATTTTTTGGTTGATAGTCAACAAATACACTTCAACAAATGCTGAATATATGTTGTATGCAGAAAGGATACAATACTTTCCAGTAAGAAATTCTTTCTCAGGACGCCTGGGTGGCTCAGTTGGGTAAGCGTCCAACTTCGGCTCAGGTCATGATCTCACAGTCTGTGAGCTGAAGCCCCACATCGGGCTCTGTGCTGACATCTCAGACCCTGGAGCCTGCTTTGGACTCTGTGTCTTCCTCTCTTTCTGCCCCTTCCCTTCTCATACTCTGTCTCTTTCTGTCTCTCAAAAATAATAAATAAACGTTAATTTTTTTTTAAAAAAAGAAATTCTCTCTCAACTGTTGGATCATAAGCAAAATAAATTTTTAGGATGAAAACCGAACAGAGACGATTAAAGGCAAATGTTGATTTTTTTTTTTTTTTCTGAAGGGGAACTTAAGTGAAACATTATCTCTTACTAAAGAAAAAAAAAAGAAAGAAAACAATCAGAATACTAGGCTCATTGAAGGGATAAAACATAATTAAGTATAGAGGATGATACTTCCTGGAATTAAAATCTAGGTTAGGGCAAGAAGTTCTCTGCCCAAGCTTGAAATAATTTGAGCTATGATTTTTAAAGGGGCATAAAAACATTTTAAATGAACAATTTCTATATGTCCTCTTACTGAAATAGAATACCACATTACATTATAAAACGTTGAATGCATGAATGATTAAAGGTTTTGTAAGATAAAAGCCCATGTGTAGAATGACTAGGATTCTAGTCATTCTAGTCTAGTAGTCTAGTGTAGACTAGTAATTCTAGACTACTAAACTGCTAGACTACTAGACTAGTAGACTAGTAATTCTAGTCTAGTAGTCATGTGTAGAATGACATGACTAGAATTTGGCAAATCTAGATAAAGGGATAGTAAGTTGTATATATTAAGGTGTCCCTCCTTATATCAAATGTTGCAAGATTTTTGCGGCTGGGTAGTTAAATATTGCTCATAATCAAACATTTTTTTAAGTGCTGATTCTGAGTATCTGAGATAGATTTTATACTCAAAGATGCCAAGAAATTGAAGTGCAAATTCACTCTTCTGTTTCGAAAATGCACCAACCAGTTTGGTATTCCTTTTTTTCCCTTCCTTAGTTTATTTTTGTTTTTAACAAGAACTTGCAGTTCAAAGAGTATTTAAGTGAATCAGCCAAGTCTTTGGTCTAGTAAGTAACAGGTCTGGGAGCTGGATCAGATCTGTAGTATCTAAAAGGTCTTCCAAAGGATAAAAAGCTGGAAAACGTGCCAATAGCTTTTCCTTAGAAGAAAAAGAAATCTTCCTAAACTTTCATGTACATGTATGATTCAAAGTAAATTACATCTATTAAAAGGAAAAACAATGGCTACTTTATATCCTAAAGTTTTTCAAACATAACCTATAGAAAAGCCTTATGGTGTTATATTAGAAAATACAATTAAATGGGCCTTCTCCAAATCTCAGAATGAATATTCTAAATTGATAAGAAAATTGCTCTACTGAATGAACAACTCACATTTATTGAGTACTACCCATATGGCAGGCACTGTGCTAAGAGCATTGTGCAGATAATCTCATTAACACCAATAGTACAAGCTACCATGGATAATATCCCTGTATTACAAACAAGGTAACTGAACTCTAAAACGTGAAGACATTTGACTGACATCATCAAGTTAATGTGCTGTAGGTGAGCTCTGAAGTAAGGCAGCTTGTCTCCAGAGAGCTAACGCTACAAAATTCTTAATGTGACTTCATGAATTTCTTTGAAGATCCATTTTTGCTTTGGTTCTGTTTAAGCTAAGCCATTCCTTCCATCAGCCTTCATCCAATAAATGAAACTCTTCCCAAAGATCATGACTGCAGCCTAGAGAGCTCTGCTTTCTTGTCTGGCAAAAGAAGACAAAAACTTAAAAGATGTCATCTGTGCCCTTAAAGACCTTCACAATTTAGTTGTGGAGGTAAAATATATACCCATGTGTTAAACTTGTTTTTCAGATACCCTGGAATACAAAGGAAGTAAGACAAGCTATTGATCTAGCAGAAGGAAAAAGGGAACTGGAGACAGCCAATAAGGAAAGAGCTGTCTCAATAATTAATCGGGGACCCCAGGTAGTTCTTGAACTCAGAAGCAAGTGGAAGGTAAAGCTTCAGAAAGAGAACACAGCAAATGAGTTGAGGTTACGATGGTCTAAACATAAGCCGTCCGATTTAAGGACTACAGAATGGCTGACCTTTTTAAGAATGAAGTTTCCCTAAAGTGGTGAGGTAGCAGCAGGGCAGCCAGAGAAATGGAAGGCTGAGCACTGAATGAAGGAGAGCATGTGACGTAACGAAATAGAGCTGAAAAGTACAAAACAGTCCAGAACTTTAGATAGGAAACAAAAAGGAGAACAGCATCAATTTTAAAAGACCGTACATTTTTCTTTTTAAGAATAAAGAAAAAAATGAGCATGTTTGTAAGTAAAAGGAGAACAGACTATACCAAGAGGAATTAATGTAAAAAAGTTTTCTAACTCTTTAGAAAAATGTAATGGTGTATATTTCTTTAGGAAACTTTGGGGAAAATGTAATTGAACAAAAGTCCTGGAGATTCAAGAAGATGGGGGATTATTATTAAAAACATAAATTAAAAGGTTGGGCTTGGCAAAGAGGAAGACCACTTCTTCGTTAGACACAGTAAACAGAAGCAAGTGTAAACATAGCGAGATTTTCATGTCTAGGGAGAGGGGGATTAAGGAAGGTAAGCTTGGGTAGCCTCAATATTCTCAGCAAATTAAAAGTTAATGTCATCCTGCTAACTGTAATGGGAGTAGGGATAGAGTTGGATTTGGGAAGAATTAAATTGTCTGGAGTAGTCAAAATAGTGAAGAGAAAAATAATTATGTCTTATGAGTTGAGACACAACATTTGTTTTCATTTTCTGTTTTGCCAGCAATCTAGGGAAAAGAACTTTCTCCTAAATGCCCATGTCCTGGGAAAGAACCAACTCCTATTTATGTAAGTTTCTCCTTTAGCTGATCTTTTGGTAATCCATAAAACCAAAAGGATTTTTTAAATTTGATTCACATTTATCTGGTCTTCAAAAATGGCTGCCTAGCTTCTCCCTTGCTGGAAAGTAAACTTCTGTATAAAATTTTAAGCACGAAAGGAAAGACATTTCATTATATTACCTAAAAGAGTTTTCCTGGGGCACCTAGGTGGCTTAGTTGGTTGGGCTCAGGCCATGATCTCATGGTTCGTTAGTTCCAGTCCGCATCGGGCTCTCTGCCGTCAGTGCCGAGCCCGCTTCAGATCCTCTGTCCTCCTCTCTCTCTGAACCTCACCCACTTACACTCTCTCTTTCAAAAATAAATATTAAAAATATATATAATAATAATAATAGTAATAATAATAATGATAATAAAAGTTTTCCATCAGTTATTTCTAATGCATTTTATTATCAACATAAACACCATTTAGCCAAGTAGAAGACAGTAATATTAAGATATTTTCTTCATGTGAATAACAACAAATAAGCTGTCTTGATCCATTCTGCAAGTCATTAAGATTGGCAAGTTTGAAGCTTAGATCACCAGAGATCTTTTGCATTCAATGTCAATTAAGTGTTATGGTGTCCATTAGCAGATCATTTGACTCTTCAACAAATGACCTTTATGCTGCTAAATTCCAGAAATTTTAGGGTAGCTACCTCCAAAACAAAGTGTATTTGCCAATGGTACATACAGTGATACTGTAATTTATTAACAATAAATTGCTTTTGGAAGCATACTGAAAAGAAATCCATGTAATCTTATGGGAAATATTTTTGGTTAAGTTCAGGATTGCAAAAAAGTATCAGGGTTAAGAAAACCACCTCCGCGAAAAATCCATCAACAAGGAAAGGGGGGCTTAGTAAATTGGGGTCAGTTGCAGATATTCGAACAATAATCAAATGTCTCCACTGTGAAAAGGGCAGACGCAACAGAGACCACTCAGGTCGATTCCCAGTTCTGAAGTGGAACATTAGCATCGTAGCAGCACTGCGTGAGTGGAGGATTAGGCCAGTCTGACCTGTTCCAGTTTATTACTCAGTTACGATCTCAGCCATTCCACTCTAACCATTGTTATCTGGGAGCAGAAGAGAATTTAAAAATTGAAGTCAGGTTCTCAGAAAGAGGTAAGAAAGAAACAGAGGAAAAGAGTAAACTGATCTGCCCAAAGCTCACAGACAGGAATTTTAGGCACAGTTTCTCCTTTCATCCTCTTCAGGTGGGGATTCTCATCCAACTATGGCACTTAGATGATGAGATTGACCAAGATATCTTTGATGAATCCAGAAGCAATCTATTACCCTGCAAATGATTCAGAACACTACTTTTCACAAACTCCAAAACCTAATGTGAAACTTTCAGAGTTTTAGATACACGTTTGATTATATGGTTATACACACACACAAATTTGTAGCAAATTGATTTTTTTTTTTTAATGTCCCCAGTTCTTCTCCTCCTTGGACCGCTTTCCTTGCAATGTTGCTTTGAAGCTCTTTTCATCAGAGGTGCTGTCTATTTACCCACTCTCTGAATCCAGGGGGGGCCTTGTGACTTATGTTGCCCAACACAATTTGGCAGAATTGATCATTGTGCTGTTCTGAGTCTAGGCTGTTGAGGCCTTGCACCTTTCTGCTTGCTCCTTTGGAGCTCAGCCACAACTAAGAACAAGGGGTAGGCTGCTGTAGGGTAAAACATCCTAAAAACAAAAAGAGCCCAGTTGTTCTCAAGCAAGGTCATCTCAGACCACCCAATTCCCAAATATGTGAAAGAGCACAGCCTAGATCCCAGCTTCCCACCCAACACAAGTGCCCAAAGGTATGTGACTAATACCAGGCAAAACTGGAAATGCCCATTCACGGGCAATGAACAACTGCTTACTGTTTCAAGTCACTGTGTTTTGCAGTAATTTATTACACAGCATTATTAAAACAACAGATAAATGACACATGCTTTTACTTTTAGATACATGCACAATTCATGTATGATTTTTAAGATTATAAATATAATCCAAAATAGCTTGAGTAGTAACTCTCTAAATATACGTACAATTATATTATTAGTCTTAATGCATCTTCTGTAATTATTCCTTTTTCAGTCTTGCCAACAACATGCTATTCCTCAGTCCTTTTTTAGGACTTTTTTAGCAAAGAATCCACAGCTAAAATAGTGGTGAAAACTCAAACCCCTTCAAGTGTCCTTTATGGACTTTCTCTGGATCACTAAAAATAATGCTGCATTATACTATTATCTTCCAGTGAAAGAATCCCAAGCATACTACTGGAATTCATTAATCCCTTTTCAGTGACAGAAACCATTTCAATGTTAGCTTGGCTTTCGGGTGAGAGGTATAGATCTTTTGTCACTTACATTTAAATGTCACAGTTTAGAAACTTTAACATCTAAAAAAGTAATATTTAATATCAGTATGATCATGTAATGGGAAAATGTGCCTGAAAATTATGCTATACAATTGACTATTAAGAACTTGTTGAGGTCTACCCTTGGCTTCTGAGATACTGCATTGGAAGTCAGGGGTTCAATGGTCCAAAAGAGAGATTATTAACTGAAGACACTTGAAAACTGCTATGGAGATCTGGTTTGCCTCAGAGAGAAATCACAACATACTTTCAAGATAGAGCACAATCTATCAAAGAGCTTCTGTAGGAGCACTACATGGTATTAAACTATATGGGGACCTCTAGCTATTTAGTCCCTAAGCAGTTTCACTAACATAATTGGAATTGGGACTTAATTAGTAATACTTAGGTTCTTTTCTTAGTGGTGAAGGGTGTGCCATTTCCCATGGAGAACCATTTCATCCAGGAACTTCTTTAGGGAAAAAGAAGTTGCTTGATAAATATAGTAAGAGTTTGAATAAATGGATAAGTGGCTGCTTTAATGTCAAAGACACGAGGATAAACTGTTCCTATTTTTCCATTCAAGTTCCAAAGACAATGGAGTGGACATTTCTCAATATTTGGCCAACCCACATCCATTACCCATTCCTAACAGGCCCTGGATTTTCTCTAGAGGACTTATTTTGAGTGCTGTCTTGCTTGGATGACAAATCTAGGTGCCTGGAACTCACTACCAAAGACAAAAAGGTTCATGATATTGCCCTAAGACCTAAGCTCAGCCAACACTATGCTCCCGGAATGTTAAGTCTCACTCAAGTGACAGGAGAATGAGGAAAGATCGGTGTTTCCTTGTTGCAGAGAATTTCATCCTGACCAGATTACTCCTAAAAGGCAGCTTTAACTCCCATTTGCTTATCTTGCCTTGATTCCTGCCCATTCATAAGTTCTCAATTCTGAGCCTCCCTTTGATTTTATGAGCCCTAATGTTTTCTAAACAGATTTCCTCTTATTTGAGGCAAGAGTTGTCTTTCGTTGCTTGGTCTCAAGGAGCTCTCTTACAATTACTGTGTCAAAACACATGAATACTGAACATCAAATAGGGTGAGGTGGGGGGGGGGGGTTCTGCTTCAATTCCAACTACAAAGTTAAGCAGTGCACTCATAAAATAATCAAACTTTCTTTCTTTTTCCTTCAACTCTCCATTGTTGAAAGAAGAGAGAAAATTTCCCCTTCAGTCTCAAGATCTCTGGCTGCCACAGTTTACATGCAGTGAGTAACTACACTTTGCCACTCTCATTTCTTCCCAAGATCTTCTTTCTACTCGGGGAAAGCTGATTTCCATCCCTATACCTGCAGCAGTTGCTGGCTTTCTTGTACCTTTATCTTTTATTTATTTCTTTTTACAAAATGACAGGATTTCTTCCTTCTTCCATTCCAATTTACACTGTTCCCTTCACTGAAACCCTGCTCAGTATTCAGTTTCTGGGAAGTTGCCTTTTATTAACCTCATTGACTGATCATTCCATTACTGTGAATCCAATTTGACACTTATATACGTTATTTGCATTGCATTTTCACTTATTTTAGTTTGTGAATAGTTTTAGATGTGGGTATGTTTTAGCTTTTCTATTAAATTTCAAGCTCCCCAAAAGCTGAAATGATTTTTTTAAGTCCTCAACGTTTCTGTGACAGAATTCCATACACAGTGGGGAATGATACTGTTGAATAACTGTGTTCACAAAGATTTACAGAGGTATTTAAGAGGGAGCCTGATGTTGCAATAGGCTATTCACAGATAACTTTAACTACTTTAACAGTAACTGAATGATACCTCGATAGATTTTTAATATATAAAACTGCTGGGAACGTATAGGCTTTTAACTTTTCAAATGTTAAAATTTTAGAAAGAAAAAAAATGATGTGTAAAATTAATGCCCACTTATTTGAGAATGCCAGTTTGAAATTTTACAATAACTCAGACCAAAACAAGCTACAAGCAGCTACCAGCACTATGTGGAAATCTCCCATTGCTAATTGCATGGGAAGACTTTGCTCTCTTAAAACTTCTAACAGCTTGAAAAAGGAACCATCTTCCTCCAATGAAAGCTGACATGTTTTTCTTTCAGGTTGTCCCTGAGTAGTCTCTCTCCCCTTTGAAAATTCCCCACAGATTTATGTTCAATAGGATTGCTATTTTGGTTGCATAGTCAAATCACACATTTTCCGTCCTTTAACTGTTTCAACACAAGACTCATGGGATCTGAGTGCTCAAGGTTCTCCCTCACTCACAATGGCTTTAGTCCTTTGTGTTCTGGCTTTCACAGAGTCATGAATTTAATAAGCTTTTTCCTGCAATATCATTCATCAATTACTGCATCGCCAAGGCAAACAACACATTGATAACGTATCTTTAGGCCCTAAGAATTCTGGGTTATAATGAAATTCAATCCAGATGATTAAAATTTGACTTTCAATTTCAGATATTTCAGCCTTTGAAATTGTGGCTATCGTTTTCTGTTCATCAAAATCACCAGTGGGTATAAAATGTATCATTAAATGCATATCCTCTATAGGTACTGTGTCTCAAAAGGAGTAGGTGTGTTTTTTGTAAGTCAATATCCGCATTATCACATTGTTTAGTAAATCTCACAGATAAATCATTATTCAATTGAAGTAGGAACAGACACTGAGCAAATATTAAGATTCCTCGCCCGATATTTCTTACCCTTTTTTTCCACCATCGTCTCCCTAAGGAGCCTTTTAAAACACTGTTTTCCTAATTGCTACCCCACATGAAATTTTAATATACTGTATATCTAGTCATGCACCATATGTATATCTATGTTTTATACATAAAAAGAGTAAGGCCTACAGTTTTTCTTCAGTGTAGAGTTAAGAATGACTAAATGATTTTTTTAAAAAAGCTATTAACATATAACTTGGCTTCATAACTTTATTTGCAGAGCAATTTTAATGAAACTTTTTTTTTTACTGACATAAATTATAATTTTCAAACTTCATATGAAGCTGATTTACATAAATACATAATAGCAATGTAACCAAATTTCTCAAAAAATTCAAAATTGTTATATTTCCAGTAAAAGCAAAGCAATTAAAAGATTTAATTCTTCAAATATATTTTCAGTGAATTGAACTTTTTGCTCAATGTAAGTTTTGTTTATTATAAGAGAATAATATTTAACAAGAAATAATTTGCTGGTTTTAAGAGATTGGTGCTAGATAACCAATCATTCAGATACTGTCAATATATTTTTAGCACTTGATGTAATTAATGATAGGCTGAATAACTTTTACAAAAATTAGATAATAAAATATAAACCCAATTTCCAATGTTCAAAGCCCAACTCACACACAAAAGCACCAAGAAATAAAACATCTACAAGGCAGCCAATGGTCACAGGCCACCTCTTAGGTGACAGCTTTGAGATCCAGAAATGTATTGAAAGTCTCCAAGTCATAGCTACTATATTTACTGTAGTTTTATAGCTCTGATCTTGTATGCAGTTTGTGAAACTTCCATTAAGTCAGTCAAGGCTGCTCATATGATACCCAAGAAAACCCAACAAAAGAAATTAAACACTAAGGAAAAAGATTTTGTCAGATAGGTTGAACTTTGCTGGGACACAACCCATTGTAATATTTAAAATAGTTTTGCCTGCCAAGAACCAACATCCATGCCTTTCAGGACAATATCAACCTCTCCTCCACTGAGAGGGTACACATATTTTTTAATCTCATTTTATGGGGCGCCTAGGTGGCTCGGTTGGTTGAGCGCCCCAGTTTTGGTAATGGCTCAGGTCATGATCCCAGGGTTGTGGGGTCGAGCCCCTCATCCAGCTCCATGCTGAGCATGATGCCTGCTTGGGATTCTCTCAGTCTCTTTCTCTCTCCTTCTGCCCCTCTCCCCTGCTTGTATATACTGCCTCTCTCTGAAATCAAATTTAAAAAAAAAATTTAAATATATCATTTTATGTATTCATATGCCCTTCAAACTATAAGCCCAACATGCTTCCCTGCTTCCTTTTAGGTTGTAAACCATTTTTTTTTTTTTTTTTTTGTAAACTGTCAACATGAGCTGTCTTCAATTCCACACCCTTCATTCGCTCTTCAACCAAACACAATGCAATTTCTAGTCCTACCACTCCACTGAAACTGCCTTGGCTGTCTATAAATGCTTAATAAATATTCTCTATGTAGAAAAAGACTTTCTACATTTATTCATTCAAAAGTACCTCCGTGGTCCTTCTCTTAAGTATTCTACGGTATTGGACAGTGTTGGCCACACTCCACCCCACTGGCGTCCACAATACTTCTCTTTCCCGGTAACTGCTTATTTCAGTCTTTTCTCAGTTCACTTTGGTATAATTTTTTCCCTTAAATTTAGGGCATATTTATGCCCTTAACCCCAAGACTGCATAACTCAGCAGCTTCCCATTTTGCTTATATGCCCTCGCCCAAGGTAACTGTAACCACTCCCAGGACTTCAGCTGTTCACTGTATACATGAAAATGACCTCTGAGGATCTCCACCTCCTGACCACTGCTCATCACTATTTAGATATCCCATGGGAACCTCAATTCAGCAGAACCCAAACTGAATTCACAATCACACCCTACCCACACATAGGTTGGTCTTCCTTAAAAAAGACATCACAATTCCTAGCACCCTGTTTCACCAAGAAACCCAGGAAATATTTTTGTTCCTTCTTCCCTCTTTTCCCTTGCCACCCCCAGCCCACCACATCCAACCCAACTGCATAACTGTAATGTTAGTAAGTAATGCCTTTTACATGTGTCATATCTTTTCTACTGCTACCGTCACTGTCCTAGTTTGGGCCCTTACTGCTTGCCTGGACTATTACAAGTGACTAGATGACTCTAGACTTATTAGATGACTCTTTGGTTCTTTCTCTAATCCTCCTTCCTCAAGACCAATTTTTTTATTCCTAAAAACTCGAATTTAATTATGATGCAGTTGTGTTTTCAGAAAGAAAGAAAGAAAGAAAGAAAGAAAGAAAGAAAGAAAGAAAGAAAGAAAGAGAAAGAAAGGAAGGAAGGAAGGAAGGAAGGAAGGAAGGAAGGAAGGAAGGAAGGAAGGAAGAAAGAAAGAAAGAAAGAAAGAAAGAAAGAAAGAAAGAAAGAAAGAAAGAAAGAAAGAAAGAAAGAAAGAAAGAAAAAAGAAGAAAAGAGGAGAGAGATGATTCCATCCTGTTTACAAAATCAAGGCCTTTCCCTATATGCTCCTGAACTGCTTTTCTAGCATTATTGACCACAACAATAGACAACTATTTCGCTGAATCAACAACGCTTTCCCATGTTTCTAATGTTGCTCATGTTTTTTATTCAAGTGCTTACTCTCCCCCTTCTCAAAATATCTCACTTGACTTAAAAGAATAAACAACAATCACCTCCTTCCCAAATCTGCCCAAATCCTCCCATCATACTGTTTGTATTTGTCTAAGATGATCTATTGTAAGGTCTGTTGTTTGGGACCTCCTCGAGGCTAGAAACTGACATATTATTCTATAAATACATTTTTCTAGATTGTTAGCTATTTTCATACATTCAATAAAGTGTATGATCTTAGACAGAAATGCTCAACATTAAAAATAACTATCTATAACCTATTTCTTTAATGGGAAAAATAATCCTCATTCCTCCATACATGGACAATGAATGAATTCTATTAAAAATGCTGAAGGTCTAATGAACCAGCACTGATTACATAGTCTCAGGTTTGTAAAGAGATATTCTAAAATGAAATAAAATTCATCAAACCTTAGGAAAGATTACCAGTTTAGCCTCACTTATCTATTGCACATCTGCCTGACCACATTATCTTAGTGCTTAAGCATCATTTTTGCATTTCAATGTGGCATTCTATCAGATTAATGCCCAAGATATTCCAGCTGCACTGCAAGTGAGTGAGTGGACATATAGGAATATTATGCATGGCTTGTATCATTGACATTGAGCAAAGGAAATGTGATTAGCACCAAATTGCATCTGACAGGGGAATCAGAAACCTGTCAAACACGATGACATGGGTCCAATGTTTAGAAGGCAAAAGGGGGAATAAAGGAGCAGGGCAGTCTGGCATGGAGACAGCAATAAAACACAACAGCGATGATAAATTAATTCATTTACTTATGAAAAATTAGAGGCTTCCACACACAGCTCTCATTTATAATCTTGTCAATCTGGTTGAGTAAATAAAAAGGCTCTACAATATTAGTTGAAAACACAAGCAAGAGAGAGAAAATGCAAACACTAGACTCTTGGCCTCGCTTTTAATCAAATACAATAATTCTTTAGTATGAGCCACAATGGTCTTTGAAAGAAATTTTTCATCAGAGGATAGATTATATCACTTTCTATATAGGTCCTCCTTCCTGGGCTCAAATTTAGAGTTATCAGACTCCAGGGCAGAAGACCATCGCCACATGCTAGGCTTTGTGCTAGTCAGAAAGGGTATTTAAACAAAAGGACACACCAAAATGGGCTCTGTGGTTTGCTCCTGAAGACTCCGAGAATGTAAAGTACAAAAATCAAACCAGAGTCTTCTGATATCAGGTGGTTATAGACAGGTATTATAGTTTCACTCTAGGAAAAGTGATTGCCAGTGTAATATTAAGCTCTCATTCAAAATTGCTTTAAAAAGTTGTCAATCTAATAGAGAGCAGCGTATCCTGATGGTTCACAATCTCAGGATGAAAGCTCAGATGAAACTGAAGCTTTTTTATTTTGCCATGCTCCAAAAGCGAAGGGGGTATTAGATACACAATTACCCAGGACCCTCTAATTGTTCTTCAAACACACTTCCAAAAATGGGCTTTCTCACTATTACACATGGAATAAGAGAAATCTCTTCTATTGTCCCCAAATTAACATGACTATGGGAATTGATGAGAGCTAAGGAACAAAACTCCAATGTGCTTATCTAAATGGAAGACCATTAGAAAATAAGCAACTGCCAGGAAGAGGCAGCTAAGGAGAAGAGATTTTGAGTCATAAAACTTCCTCAAACAGCTCAAGTCCCCAAGAAAAGCCTTTTGTCATATGCAAAGTGTTTACAGAAATTCAAATAACCAATAATGTATGGATTGCCTTAAATAAGACTAAATTATAAAACTTTTGGGAGGCAGAGTATTATTTATTAGATGAAAGATGAGTTGTATTTAAAAGAGAGACAGGTCATGTCCATTTCATGAATAACTTAAAACTGTAAATATTCCAGGTGCCCATTAACAGGAGACTATATAAATAACTTGTGGAATATTGATACGATGGAATATTATTTACCATTGGAAAGGAGCTAACTACTATATAGTCAGCAAGGAGCCAATCTCAAAAGCATTATGCTGAGTGAAAAAAAAAAAAAAAGCCTTACACAAAAGAATACATATTATATAATTCTATTTGCATAATGTCCTTAACAGGGCAAACCATGTTAGCAAACTATCAAAACAGGGCTTGCTCTTGGGGGGTTGGAGGTGGAGACTGACTGGGAAAAGACGGCTCTCTGAGGTGACAGTGAAATTTTATATCCCCATAGGGCTTTGCATTACGCAGGAGTAGGTATCTGTCAAAACTTACCAAATGACAGTCTCACGATTTGTACACATCGCATCGTATGTAATCTGTAAACAATACTGAACTCTAGTTAATGACATGAATGCTAAAATGTTGGAGGTGTAGTGCACTGATGTCTGCAATTACTTGGAAATGCATCAAAAATAAGATGGACTGCAGAATGCTTAGAGGGATGGATAGAAGACTAGATCTGTGATAAAGCAACTACAGTAAATGTTCATTGTAAAATCTACGTGGTGTTGATGATTTGGGTCTTCAGTGTGTAACTCTTTCCACTTTTCTTCATAGTTGAGTTTTTCATGATAAAATGTTGGAAAAATGGTGTATGAGAGGATTGGAGAGGTCATGAATACTAGCTTTCAAGAAGACGGGGACAGTGGGACCAAAGACGGTGGGTCTCAAGGATCAGAGAGCATGACAAAAGTCACCAGAAGCATGGAACTACTGTGAACGAACTGAGTAGGACACGAGCAAGTGGCTAGATATTGTTCAGATTGGGACAAATAACTAAGCCAGGTAAAATAGGAGAATCACAAAATCCTGCAGAAAGGACAAATGACATGTCAGCTATTTAAAAACTACAGTTTTCCATAGCTCTTGCAAATTATACACCTCAGCGAAAAAGCAAAAGAGTATTTGCCATGTGAACTTTCAAAGCCTCTCTAGCAAAGAAATTTTCCCCTTAGGAGAGAACACTATCAAGCATTATGATGCTTTAAAAACAAGTTGCCTGTTTGTAATGTTTAAGATCTGACAGCTTTCACCTGACATTAAGAATGTTCTCAAAGATAAACTCAAAGGTGCATATCTCCCATTTTCTTCCACCCATTTAAGTAACCATTTATCTCTTCTATTTTAACTTGATTCCACAAAGACTCTGCCCTGATATCAGAATGTCCATCAAGCCTTGATAAAATGTATCAGGCTACATATGTGGCACTACAAGCTTTTCCTAATTGTGTAACCTTTGTTTTAATGGCTCTAACCAGTAACATTAGCTCTTGTAATCCAATCCCAAAAAGTTTGCACTATTGCAAACTGCAAATTGTAATATTTAATTGGATTAAAGTAAAGAGAATGTAATCACTTTTAGTATTGCTATTGCCAGAGTTCACTAACAAAGGAAAAAAGAATACCTCCCATTGGCCAATGTCCACAAATCAGGTCATCCATCATAGCCTTTCAGAATGTAAAACAATTAGCTTTTATGTGAACAACAAATGAAATCCCCTGAATAAAAGAAAAACACCTTTAATTGTCTACACTGTTGGTTAACACCTTTCTGATCCAAATTAGAAAACGTGTAAAACGTTTGTACTCTACCCCTAAATTATAAAGAAATGGAACTCACTAATGTACATCCCAGTACAGGTCTCTGCTACCAACTTCAGACTTCTGATAGGATTCATCCCACAGCCTTCCTCACTCAGTAAATTGTGTCATCTTTCCACCTGCTCAGGACAAAAACCTTGGTGTCATCCTGAACTTTTCTTTCTCTTGCTTCCCATGTCCAATAAGTCAATGAATCCCAAATATCCAGATTGAAAGCCACCATTATGTCTTCACTTGGAGACCTTACTGCGAAGGCTTACTGACTGGCTCTTACCTTCCACCCTGGACAACCTCTGTTCCCCAAGATGCAGTGAGAGCATGTCAGTCCTTGGCTAAAAAATCCTTCACTGGCTTCTCAGACTGCAGGATAAAGGCCCAAACTCCTTAGAACATCCTACGAGGCCCCATTGCATCTAACATCCCTCAAGCCCTCGTTACCGCTCAGGCTTCAAATATCACCTTGCCAGTGAGAACTTCTCTGATGACCCTTTTTAAAATTGTCCTCCTTTGGCTGTCTCTACCTTTCCTCCCTATTCTATATTTCACCAAAACACCTTATGATATGTTAGGTATTTACTTTCTTCCTTATCTTTACAGAGGGCTCCCCTAACTCAAATGCTAAAATCAAGAGAATAGGGATTTTTATCCATTTTGTTCACTACGTACCCCTTATACATAGAAAAATGGCCGAAGCCTTGCTGGCACCCAGTAAGTATTTGTCAAATGAAGGAATGAATTTATATTTACTTTAAATGTTAAAAGTTCAGAAAAGAAGATAGACGTAGTATCATGAGTCCTACCCACAACTGGAAAGGATTATTTATGTAAATGGTCAAAATGACTACAAATAATTAAGAATATGTGATATACTTGCTCATTAGGAGAACTTCATGAGCAAATGGATAAATTAGTTCTAATTACAGTTTCCTCACACAGAACCTTTTTTTATTATAAAAAATATCTACATCTTTAGGCATTGAAAATATCTTCTAATTTAGCCTTCCTTATAAATGAACTCCTCTAGATTATTTATCACTTAAAATGCAATTGCACTGATGGAAAAATAATGTAAATTTTAGTAAATCCCCAGAACATTTTAAATTCAATATGCTACCATAGAAATTGGCCTATTCCTAACAATCATTTTACCCATTCTGTGGGTTAACTAATATTTAAATATTACCTATCTTCAGAGAATCTCTTTATTTTGTGAATGCAACAGGGAGTGCTACACATGATTAGCAATAGGCAACTGAACCTAAAGATGACCTGTAAAGTTGAAAATGACTATATATATATATATATATATATATATATATATATATATATATATATTATGTATATTTCAATGAAAGGGGCACAGTCAGTGAAACACTGACACATAAATAGTACGTACTATTTCACAAATTCATAAATTATTCTTATATCTGGATGGAAGCATTTTGCATGAATAGTGAAAAGTGAATAGATATGTACTACCTGACCCTTTTTTTTTTTTTTTTTTGTCTTGGAAAATAGACTGTCTTTACCTTCCACTCTTACTTTAACAGTTATGCTCAAAAGTCATGTGTGCCTGTGTGCAGAGCTATCACATTGTACTTTAAAGCATCCCCCCCCGCTTTCACTGAAGCCCTTTATAAAATATGAGGGACTTGGAATCTGCCCTGCAAGCCTATCAAGAACACTTATGGACCCACCACTCAACCTTCCAGCAGTCAAATTCACAGCCACAAACCACAAATGAATTTTTAATTATCCCATATTTGATTTTTACAATGCTTTGAGACAAGCAATTACAGAAGCTACTTTATTTGTCTGATGTCATTAATATGTATCAGTGACAGGGAAACCACAGAAAAACTTAGCGATCAGGATATCTTGAGTATTAATTAGTTAAAACTTGCCAAAAATCTCTGAAGATGGAGTTTTGTGGAAGCCCCGAGTACAGTTATCACTGTTTCAAACTATAAACGCACGTATCTCTGACAAAGTTAAATGCTCTAAAATATCTTATGTTTACTTGTAGCTTTTTCATGCAGAAAGTAGAGTTTTAATTTATTTAACTAAACTTTAGTTGCATTTTCTCCACATATAACCCTAAAAATGTTATATATGCTTAGTACCTACTTTGCATATTTAGAACTGAAATCATATGGCAAAATAATGACTATTAAAATATCCTTAATTCCAGATTTTCCTTAAACGATGCATAACAACTTTCAGCATAACAATTATTACCAAAGGAACAATGGAACTTACTCATAAACTTAAAATGAAATACAGCTTCATTTTGGGGAAAGGCTTCTCCAGAGAGGGGACTTTTCTAAAATTAAAATTAAGTTTTATTAATTAGATCGTTTATTAAGTGTGGAATGGGCCCTTTGATGAAATGAAAAAAAAGTAATATAATTTAACTTGGAGAAAAAAGTGGCTGAGAGAAGGGAGGCAAAAGAATATATGTTCATATAGGGATATTTAAAAAGAATTAGCTAACCATGTTCTTGATTTCCATTAAGGAAATGTTTTCCAGATGTGACAAGCGTTTCCCCAGGTCATCTACCCAGAGGCCCAGTAAGGGTACGGATTAAGAGCAGAGCAATTTTCTCAGTACCTCCACCCATCCAATCCATCCAGGGGTCCTAAACAGGTGAGGGGAGTTGGGGAGGAAGAGAGGCTCTGGCCACGGCATTTTCTCCATTTTCAGGGCTCTGGTGTCTTTCCCTGGCTGAGGGTCTGGCACAGCTTCTGAGAATTCTAACCTAGCTCAGTGCCTCCCAGTACAGAGCTCCTGAGCTGTGGGCTGGGGCCACGAGCAGCTGGGCTGCCTTGGATCAAGAGAGCAGGAGCCTCTCCCAGGGGTACATGTGGTCCCTCTGCCCCCAGGTACCACACACCGGCCCCTCCACAGTCCTGCTGGAGGCTCCCACCTTGCCGCACTTCCTGCCCCTCAAACCTCTCCTTTCTGCACCTGCTCTTAACCTCAGCACCACCATGACACGTATCCTGCTTTGAAGGCTGAGTTGGGGTGCCCATAGGTTTTCTCCCTGCCCTGGAGCGATCCTTACATGATATGCTGCTCCCCCTCTTTTTGTAGGAGGCAGCCCCTCATCTAATATTCCTCACTGAAGGTCAGTCTCATTTGCCCACCCCTAGTCAGATGTCCCCATCTTCATCAGCAGATTTACTTATTTCATTTCTTTCCCTCCATTTTTTTCTCTTCCTCCTTGCCCTGGAAAGTCACTGAACAAGAAGAGTTTAGAGGCATCTGGGTGGCTTAGTCGGTTTAGCGATGGACACTTGATTTTGGCTCAGGTCATGATCTCACAGTTTGTGGGTTCGAACCCCGTGTAGAGACTGCCCGTTAAGCCTCGCTTCGGGCTCCCTGCTGACAGGGCAAGCCTGCTTGGGATCCCCTCTCTCTCTCTCTCTCTCTCTCTCTCTCTCTCTCTCTCTCTCTCTCTCTCCCCCCCCCCCTCTCTCTCTAAATAAATAAACTTTAAAAAAAAGAAAGAAGAAGAAAAGAGTTTAAATGATGCCAGGAGGAATTTCAGTTAAACTTACGGAAATAGCTTCTGACTTTTTGTAACCATCAAATAAGCCAAAGATTTCCAAACTTTCTTGGTTCACAGAATCTTTCGTACCTCAGTTATTTTTTCATGGTGACTTTAGGCCAAATGGAATGCCTCACAGTTCTATTCATTAACTAGCTCAATCCAAAGGGTTTAACTATTTATGTCTTTTAAAAAAATCAGTCACCATTTGAGAAAATAATACGCAAAACTTGAACAAAAATAATGTTCTTATTTAATTCTTAAATAAGCACTAGTAACTAGTGGGATACGTGTGCCTGTTGGGCATCACACCACTTCTTGAACCATGTGCCAACATCCTCATTTCTTCTCCCACAGTGATACACACACGGTACTTGCTTTTTATCATAGCAACTGACAAAAACACACCTGCAGAGAGATGACACCATCAAAAGGAATAAAGTATGATCTAATTTTGAAACCAAAATAACACAGGCTAATAGTCCACGTGGGGTTTCACAGAAGTTTAAAATACTGTGCAGAGACCCTGTGAATTTTCTATAGTGCTCCCTGGGTACCTCAACTCACAGCCTGGGCACCATGAGAACTGTAGTTCTAAACGCTTTTGCTTTATCTCATGATCCTCTCATAGTCAAATAAGGTTAGTATTGTCATCAGAGGAGAAAACTAAAGCAGTTATTACACATCTTTTCAGTGGTGGGGCTGGAGTCATCTTCATAAAGTCTGATTTTGGAGCCCAGGATTTTAACTAATCGATAATGCAGAGAACACACAAAAATGAGGGATACAATAGAATATTTCTATAAAAAGTTATGGAATTTTGTCCACTGAATATTTTCTTGGAACCAATCTCTCAATCCTTCTATGATGGGTTAGCAGAGAATTTGGGGATTTACAAGATAAAGTATCTCCTGTGAACATAATATTAAATGCAATATTGCATCCTTAGGAAACATTATTTTGAGAAAATCAAACATTTGAAAATTTCATTTTATAAACACATGATGCTCATTTTACCTGTAGGCTAAATTACCATCAGTGGGCTGAATTCATTTCTATGATAAATGATAATAGCCCCTTTGAAAGTCATCACTTTAATGCTTCCAAACATCTATTTGTTATGGTTAGTATTCAGATTAGCCAGGTGAACATGGAAGAATTCTGATAAATGTGGGGGAAAAGGAACAAACAAGAAGATCTGAAATAAAAACAGATGTATAATAACAGAGATAAACAAAGGAAAAACTCAAACATTCCTGGCTTATTCCTCCTGGTTTTTCAAATAGTTTTATAGTTTGCTATTTCCAATTAAACTTTTAACTTGTTTTTTCTGCTGCCCAGTAATTTGATAGACTTCTCTATATTCAATAACAAAAGGCAAACACACTTTGGGCATACGACAAGATCAATTCATAACAGTTCTTCATGTTTGTGTCTTTTTCAAACAAACCTAATGCCTGAAATGCACTTGAAATCTTGAAATTTTACAGTTTTAAAACATGATAAAACTATTATTAAAGTTTACGTTTATGCTAAAAAAAAGTATCTTCTTTACACACATATGATCACCATGAAAGCCAAGACACAAAAAAAATGATCTACAATTAATACAACATGATAACCAATGCAAGTTTAAGGTCAACTGTTAAAACATTTGATTATTCCTTTAAACCAATTAGGTCATATCCAAAGGTATAAAAATATGTGACTACAAGATTACAATAATTTTACAACAAAGTATACAAATCAAGAATAAGCATCACTCCCAAACTGTCATGCATTTTTTATGTTACAGGTAACCTACTGAACTTGCTTTGAAGTTGTCATATAATGTTTCTAAAACATTTAAGCCAAAATGCCCCACATACCTCATCCACAAACAAAGCTAAATGAATAACCCAAATGAATACTTGAGTGTAGAAGACTGAGAACATTTCTAAAATGGCCTTTTCTTATCCCAAACTGTTTTTGAATTTTGGTATTTTAACCCAACAAATTCATGCAAATGTTTTCGTGTATCCAATGATATATTAGTTTATTTAAATATATGTTCTATTTCTCTAAAACCTTAGAGTAAATTGTTGCTATGGGTAGATGTCTTGTTAATTGTAACTTTCTGTTGACATTGACAAACAGTCACATACATTTTGTGGCACAAATACCAAAGGATGAAATTCACATTTAGTGCACTGAAAGCACTGTTGCAGACAGAAATAAAGGTTTCTGAGCCCAGAAGCACACTTCTTGTAACATTATTCTACCTTTATGAAATGGAGATATCACTGGAAATTTAAGAGAGAAAACTCTTCTGAAGCACTGAAGATGTACTGATAAGCTCATCTTTCAAAATAATATAGAAACTAGAAAATATAAGCACTATCATGGTCCCTGGTCATTGGTGTTCTCGAGACTTCCTTGCCATCAGGTCAACACCTCTGATGTTGGGGAGACCAAGGATATTGATGATAATAGCAGCTCCCAAGCACTGAGCTTACTCTGTACTCGGGATTATGCTGGACCCCTCAGTAGAGGAGTTTCTTTATGCTTCCTTCATAACCTGGAATCGTCTGAGCATTTACTCCATCTCCTACCCCAGCACAACTGGAAACAACAATCTCCCACATACTGGCTTCTTTGTGTACTTGTTTATTTGTTCATTGATTTAGCCATTATTAGGCATGTCTACGTGCATGGCATTTCAAATCGTCACAGGCATACAAAGAAAACAAAAATGCTAACAAAATGCTAAAAAATAAAGTCGTAATTGATGGACAATGTAGTGTCATTAAAATCACCTTAAATTATTAGTTGGTATCCCTTTTATAGACCACTTGAATTCTGTTCTTAAACTGATCTTATTCATAGGTGTAGGGAAGCCCTCAGAAGCTACATATCTTAGGGTCATTTCTGATTCAAAATTTTTCATTTTCTTTTCATTCAATCTTGCTAATATTTAATTACTTCCTCTTCACTTTAACCTCTACCTCCCTTAACTAGAAAGTACAGAATCAATTTATCTTTTACCATGGGTACTTCAAGTTTCTTCCTCTCAAATTTCTGCTTCCCCAACTTCCCTCCCTTAGTACCAAAAGAAGTTCTGCTGAAAGAAAGAAAGAAAGAAAGAAAGAAAGAAAGAAAGAAAGAAAGAAAGAAAGAAAGAAAGAAAGAAAGAAAGAAAGAAAGAAAGAAAGATAGATTAAGTTCACTGACATCAATTTCTTTAAGGTATTAGCCCAGTGACACATTATACTCAAGAAAAGAATCAAAATTCTCAACTTCCTTTATAAAATCTTCAAATCTTGGGAAACCTTGCTTCTCTTTACAACCTCTTAACCTATTGCCTACTTTCTTTCTCTTCATTCCAGATCACTATTACATAGTTTCTTCATCCAACACTCTTTTTTACTGCTTTCTCCTCAAGAACATTTTGCTTGGAAAGCCTTCTTAATGAAGGTAGACCAGTACTCTCCTTTCAACACCTAATCAGCTTATAATGTCCTATCCATCCCCTTGTGTATCATTTCACTTATGAGATGGATCGTCATCATTCCTGCCTATATACTTTTTTTTATGCTGTTTCTTCCATTTGGAATGTTTTCCTTTCTCTTACACGCAAAAAATAGTTTTTAAAAAATCTAAATGTCTAGAAACAAAGGAAATGCTGGATTACAGCAGATTCATGCACTGAAATTGTGTGCAACACGTTTTGATTCCAAAAGTAAAATCACACATATTCACAATATTTTTAAAAATTATATAAACTAAATCAAAGTCCCTTCCAAAACTCTCTGAACTCTTCACCACCAGCAATTTGAGGGCAAACTCTCAAGGTAACCACTGTAACAATCAATTATGTACGCTTTTATGGAAGTCCTCACATGATCGTCATCTTGCAGATGCGATGGTTAATTTTAACAGTGTCACCTTGACTGAGCCACATACATCTGCTCAGATGTCATTTTGTTTCTGTCATGAAGATTTGGGATGAGATCAACCTTTACAGAGGATGGAATAAAGAAGACTTATCTCCCTCCATGCTAAAAGATAAATTGATTTTGTACTTTCTAGCTAAGGGAGGTGGAGGTTAAAATGAAGAGGAAGTAATTAAATATTAGCAAGATTGAATGAAAATATGAAAAAAGAAAATTAAAAAATTTGAATCAGAAATGCCCTAATGTGGCTGGGCCTCATCCTATCAGTGGAAGGATTACATAGAACAGAAAAGTTGACCCTACCACAAATAAAAGAGAATTCTTCTGCCTTGGAACTGGGACATCAGCTTTCTTCCCGCCTCTGCTTTCCAAATGAAACATGAGCTACTTGTTTTCAGGCCACTGGCTTCAAACTGGAAGTAAACCATTGGCTCTCCTGGATCTTCAGCTTGCCAACTACTCATCCTGTAGATCTCTGGATTTGTCAGGCTCCATAGCTGCATGAGCTGTTTCCTTACAATAAATCTCTTTATACACACGTACACATGCATACTCACATATGCGTTATCTTGTTGGTTCTGGTTCTCTGCAGAACTCTAATACAACAGGTAAGGACACTGAAACATACACAAGTGACATGCCCTGAGTTTCAGAGTTAAGAAGTGGAAAACCTTTCATCAAATCCAGGTAACCTGGCCCCATAATCTGTGCCTATCAGCACTTCACTCTGTTTTTATGATAGACATGTACCAAGAGTAGCACACATAGACTTCTCTCTCTCTTTTTTTTTTTTTTTTTTTTTGCAGGGGGTGGGGAAGATGAATAGCATGTATAACATGTGGCATATACTTCCAACCATTCTAATATGAGTGGTATAAATGAGCATTTAGGTTTCTTTAACCATTATTAACAATGTTGCAGTAAGTATTCTTATAAACATAACTATAATTTCCTTCTTTTATTTCTGTAGAATGGATTACTAGCCATGTTATTTCTAGGTGGAAAAGTATGTGCATTTCCAGTTTTAATAAATGTAGATAAACTATTTCCCTAAATACTTGTACCAATTTACAATTGACAGAAGTATATTACAGTGTCTTTGTTTTAAGGTATGATTGTGTGTATGGTCTCTGATGGTATGACATCTGAACTCTGCAGGCCCTTGACATATGTAAACTGCTGATAATAAATTACTCTTTGCCAGTAATCAGTTACAACACACATGCGCGTACACACACGCACGCACAGAAGCCAGTTGTGCTGAAGAACACAAGTGATAGTATAAATCCACTCAACTGTTTTTTCATCCAGTTTCAAGCCCTTATCTAGGCCATGAGGTCTCAAAAGAGTTGTTTTTTAATATATTTTACCCAAGTCAAATATACTATCTTTATGGAAACTCCTTGGTCAAGCAATCTCATACACCTGCAGAAAAAGGAAACCAATATTCTAGCTAGACAATCTTTTTGGATGTTTGACATCATCAATGATTCTTTGAGGTGCAGCTAACTCATCTGGTTCGCAGAGAATTCTGTGATAGAAGATGCCATCAAGACCAACATAGTCTAGGCTCTGGTTTTTCCCCTCTTGACTCTCTGGTACTAGAGTCAGTACCTGTGTTCTTTTGTATCTCCCAGACTTTTATTCTTTGTAAAGAAGTATGCAAATGCTAAAGTAATTATTTCTGTATGAAAAAGAATGGTAATGATTTCCTCCACTGTGTAACTAACTGCAAATATCGTATTTAAAAAAAAAAAAAAAAAAAGATGTTCCCACTTGGTAGAACAGTTTAAAGAGATTGCTAACATTTTACTATCCTGGAAGTCTGATGCACAAGAAAAATGGTCAAGGAAGAGGGCTGGTATTTCAGTTCAATTTCTTCCACTTGTGTTTTGTATGAACTTGGGCGACTCATTTATATAAGATTCAATTTCACCTTCAATATGTGATAATTATATGTAAGTATATTTAACTTTATTTTTAGCTCAAAAATGTTTTATGATACAATGGTTAAGAAGTCATAACATGTGTTCATATTTCTGAATGTCAATACTATTTCCTTTGTTATCAATATTCTGTTGCATTAAAAGCTCAAAGAAGGAAGAAATTGTATCTGTTTAACTCATTTGGTATAGGATGGCACCAAGGGGCTTAGAAAATGCTTTAAATTATCATGATAGACAGGCTAGTAACAATATAATTTGCACTGAATCCAATGGGTATCAAAAACAGAGAAGAAAACTTTTGAAAAACTTTATAGAAATAAGTCTGGAAACTAATCTAAGTCAAGATAGTCTTACAATATCAATAAAAAGACACAATTTTATGACAAGGCACTGATTGAACTCTGAATCCCATGAAAATAAGTCTTTGCCTGAGCCCAAAATTTCTTTTCCATTATTAAGAGCTACAGAAAAAAATTCTCTGAAAAGAATAAATTCTTCTACATTATCAGCAGGGTTCTCTAGAGAAATTAGCTGCATTGGGAATTCTCCTCCAGAGGGCGTTTATTACATAATGTAATTTACCTTCAAAGAAAAAAGTAGAAGGTATACTACAATTTAAGCTTTTAATGCCAAGACCAAGAAGCATGGTCCTGTGGATTCAGAGCATCTATCACAGATCTGGTTATAGTCTTCCATAGATATTTTCCTAGTTGCTAAAAACATCTTAAATGCTTTTCACTTTTCAAAAGGAATGATCACCTTTGCTTCATTTTTTTTTTCAATATACCAAGTTCTCTAGAGAAAGGCTAGGATTTCCAGAGAACATTCATTATCTGTAAATAGCATGCCTTCTCCAGGAGATCATCCTGAGCACCTGAATTCAAAGAGTGTAGGAAATAATGCAGATTAAATCATAAATGTAAAATGGAGAACATAAAAGCAAACTTAGGAAAAATACCACTTGGTGGCCACAGTACAAAGAAAGCCTCCTCCATAGTTGGAAGTCAGGCTGAATAAGACAATAGATTTTGAATTCACTCCTTTAAAAATATTAGTTAGGCTGCTAATATATTTTTCAGGCTATGGTTATTATATATAAAAATAGTTGCTAAATTACCAATACGAGAGAAGGCACTCAAACTGTATCTTGGATGCCACAATGAGCAAAAGAAATAATTAACAAGAAGAGTCCAAATACCGCGTGTTGTGTAGTTCATGATAAGGTCTACTGTCCATATATACAACTGACATGGGAGAATTCTCTCCCTGATACTCATTCATTTAGACACACACACGCACACGCGCACACACGTGTGCTGATGAAAGGGAAAAAAAAAACAAGAAGAGCGAGCTTTGGCATTCCAACTGTAATTTTCACTTTTTTATGAGATGACAGAGTTATTGTGGTGCATCAAAGCATGAAAAGTCTGAGCGTAAATGAGCTGCATGCTGACAAGCTACCTACACCAGAATCAGACACAGAGAAGACAGGAACAGGGTTCATCTATCTCTTTGACCAAATGGTTACTGTGACTTCCAAATAATACATGGTCTCCTCTCAGATTAGCCAAAGAAAAGATATTTAACCAGTTACACAGCCCAGATGAGGTATCAAAGGTGACAGTGTATGAATCACAAACTATAATCAAGTACTTTAGAAATACCAACATTTAGCAAAATCACCTTCATCAAAATTACAGAAATGGCCACAACTGCCCTCTTTGGTCTTGTTCTCTTTGCCTCCCATCTTATTCTGAAAGGCATCTCAATTTTCACTTTCTTATATTAACTCCTAAAATGTCTTAGCCTTTCACATGCTATCCTCGTCTGTTTCTGCTCCTAGTGACTTAGCAGCTTTTCATTTCCAGGAATGTTTTAAGGTGTTAAAAACTGCTGGATGGCTGCCACTGGTCCTCGAGAATCTTTTTTCTCCCCTAGTAACCCAAACTGTGAGCTGAGTTCCTTTACTTTGGACACCCTAAGTGGGGAGCAGCCACCCAATAAAATCTAATTTTAACACCCCCACTCCACTTTTATTCACCATGCCTGCTATTTTCCCAATGTACCCACCACGTGCTCAGTCCCTCATCTACAGCAGATATTGGGGACTCAAGCCTCTTGCAGGCTGAAAGGTGAGCTCTTCTGAAAGCATTCCAGAGGGTAAACAACTCCTTTTTTTTTTTTTAAATATTAATGTATCCTGCACAAAGTTTTAAAAAGTTACATTTAGTGCTCCAGAGTATATTTAGATTTGGATACCCAAATATCCTGGTTTTTAAATAGTAAAGCCATTTCTCTGTCAACAGAAGTCTTGGACTGAAGCATAATTAATTAAACAGATTTGAAGCAAAGTGGGAACTCTAGCCATGGAAACCAAAGAAAAAGGTCAGAAGCCCTACTCTGACTCCCCTCTCCTCCCTCTCCTCTCCTACCACACCAGGCCCTGGGGGGCCACCAAGCACATCCATCAGCCAGCACTGTTTGATAACTACTGCTGAGAACATCACTATTCTTCCAGTTGCTCCTTTTCAATGTTTATCTTCTCTTTCACTTAGTTAAACTCAAGGGAGGAAAGAGGAACATTTAAGTACTGCTCTGTGTATCAGCGACTTCTAGAGGTGATCTCTGCTAATTCTCATAACCACCTAGCAGTTTAGAGCCTAGGTAATTTTTCCCAGGAACATAGAGAAGCCAGGATTCAATCCAAAATTTATCTCACTCCAAAGCCTAGGCTCTTTTCACTTCACTACGCTGCCTCTCCGTCTGTAAATAACAATCAACAGGCTGCCTACTACAGGACAACAGTGATTCAGTAATATACTCACAATCTACATATATTTTTAAAACCTTAAAAGAATATTAGTAGCATGGTCAAATGTGTAGAACCCACAACAATTCTGAACAAGTTGAAAAAAATGCAGTAAAATATATGAAAGATCATCAAATGGATCAATATACTTTTATAAAGTAAAAAACAGATAAAACTAAAAATAGGTAAAAGGTAAAAATAAGTAATATTCCAATTAACACCACAATCTTATTTAAGAAAAAATTTTCAGGGATATTTCAGAATTTCTGGAAAATGAGTAGAATTTAAAGAAATTACTATAACTATAATTTATAGATAATTATAACCTAATAATAAAATACCTCTCACCAAGAGATGCATTAAAATATAGAAGTAAAGGTTACCTACAGAGTGAAAATTTAACAAAATTTCCAAAGGTACTTGATAAAGTTTCTTGGAAGAGACTGCAAATGGAAAGAAATAACCTCCGGGGTGTCTGGGTGGCTCAATCAGTTAAGCATCCGACTTAGACTCAGGTCATGATCTCATGGTTCATGAGTTTGATGGAGCCCCGCATTGGGCTCTGTGCTGACAGCTCAGAGCCTGGAGCCTGCTTTGGATTCTGTCTCCCTCTCTCTCTGCCCCTGCCCTTGCTCACACTTGGTCTCTGTCTCAAAAATAAATAAACATTAAAAAAAAAAAAAAAAAAGAAAAAGGAAGAAAGAACCTCTAAGCTTGGTAGTAAATACCAGGGGTGTATTACTTACAGGTTAGGTCAAAAAAGAAAGCGAGCCAAGTTAAGGTCTATGGCCAGGTCCCATCATGATAAGAGTTAATAATGGTAAGGGACAATATTTCAATTAACATGTTTAATAATTACTGTAAAGTATTTTATTATTAATGGGTTGAATAGTGATAAAGCTAATTTATTTTAATTGGTAAAACCATCCTGGACTATGAAGAATGCAGAAGCAGTCTAACAGAAGAAAACAATGCATACTTTTTTTTTTTTTTCAAAAAAGTGTAACCAAGGGTAATACTGAATTGAAAAAGAACTATAAAGCAGTTGTTTGCAAAAAAAAAAAAAAAAAAAAAAAAAAAAGAAAAGAAAAAAAATCAGACCCTCTTTTAGTGTAAGGGTGCAATGTCCTCTGATGGCAAGATTTCAAAACTCTTATGTGTGGTACAGATCAATGATGTTCTTTTAAGTAGCATTCAATAGCAAATGGGATACTTTAGCACAGAGAAATTACAAATAGTAGACCGGTAATTATACATTGACAGCAGAATGAATAATCCTAGCATTGAGTAGAGGGTGGTCACCTAATTTTACAGAAGGCTCTATAGAGACTGAAAATATAGCTCTATTTGCCACAGGTCTTTAAAGTTTTAGCTTCCACAAAGCTCAATAATGGTTAGAGGCAAGATAAGATTTACATATAAAAGACCACTGCAATGATTGCCTTTTTTTTTTTTAATGAAAAGGTAGAGGAGAAGAGAGGAAGACAGTCTGAATTATATTCATTTTTCATTTTATTTCAGATAAATAATAAGAAAATGATGAAATTTTTCAGGAAATTAAAGAACAGAAAATTTGTGAACCAATTAGATATCTGCCAAAGTTCCAGTATCCTTGGTTTGTAAGATTCACAGCATAAAGTAAGCTATTGATAGAAACATTACTGGTGTCAAAAAGATGGATCTGTTTTAGCACATGATGATGGTTTTAGTCAGTATGTGGTTGCATAAAACAAAATACAAGTACACACATGGTGGGGGTAGAAATTCATACACACAACACAACGTGTCTAGGAGTTTGCCGCTCTACCAAAAGTTGGCCATTGATCTTTTTATAAATAGGAAAGCAAATTTTATACTTACACCACACTTGGGTGATAAAAAAGGTGTATCGTATTCAAGTTGTTGTTAATTGGTTTCAAACTCAAACTCCTTTTTCATCTCTCATTACCCAAGTGTTTTTTTCAGGTCTATAAAATAAGAAGCTAAGAGAACTACAATTTTTCTCAGTTTTAAATAATGTACTCATTTAAAATTAGTAGTACCACAAAGGCCTAAAGGAAAATGGCTTTTCTTTTTTTATAAGATTATTGTAAATTGATTGTGTCCCTCTAAAATTCATATGTTAAAAAATAAATAAATAAAACAAAATTCATATGTTAAATCCTGATCCCCAATGTAATGGTATTTGGAGATGGGGCCTTTGAGAGGTGCTTTTATCATGAGAGGGAGTCCTCATGAATGGAACTCCTAAAAAGGCCCCAGAGAACTCCCTCCCCCACTTCCTTCGTATGAAGTCACAATGAGAAGAAAGACATCTATCTATAAGCCAGGAAGCAGCCTCACACCACACACCAGATCTGCTGGCAACTTGACCTTGGACTTTCCAGTTTCCAGAACTGTGACAAACAAATTTCCCTTGTTTATAAGCCACCAGTCTATGGTGTTTTTCCTACAGCAGCCTCAACAGACCAAGACAATGATAGATGTGCACATATTATCCTCTCATTCAATGACCTCAACTATTCAACCATGGTTCCTCCAGCTCTATTCCCCATGAGTTTTTTGGTTTTTGGGTTTGTTTTTTTTTTGTTGTTTTTATCTCCAACCCTTGCCCCAGCCAGAGGATGCCTGGGATGTTCTTTGTATCACCACTTACCATTTCCAAGAGTTTTAAAGAGTGGCCAGCATTTCAGTAGCCCATGGCCCACCAACTGGAGCACTGGGAAAGTGCCCATCAAATTCAAAAGCTGCTGAAGGTGAGTAACTTCATTTTGACCAAATAGAGTAGTGAGACAATTTAAGCTGACTAAAGTTTCTTAAAAAAGTAGGACATTTCATTTAAAGAAATACATAGGAGATAACTGTAGGAACAAATAGCAAACCATTATTTATACAGCTTGGAAACATCTAGCTACTCAGGGGTGCCTGCTCGACTCAGGTAGCAGAGCATGTGGCTCTTCATCTTAGGGTTGTGAGTTCAAGCCCCATGTTGGGCTTGGAGCCTATAAAAACAACACAAAATACCTCGCTACTCAGGAAGTATCTCTGGATCCTAATAAATGTTAAGGATATTTAAATATTAATATATTTAACATATTTAAACTCTAAGCCTAGCATTTAAAGCCTAAGAATATTGGTGATACCTACAGATCAATTAATTTATAGAACCACTTAAAGCCTGCCTCAAATTTCCAACAGTTCCTTAAATAAAACAACCATTCTGCCTAAAAATAAACTGATGCTTTTAAAAGAAAAGTCATTATCTGAAACAAAATTCCTGAGTTATAGTTGAAATGTAAGAAATGGTCAATGTTATTTTTGTTGTACTTTGCTTAGTGGTATTTATTATGGCAAAACAGCCAAAACATAAAATTTCCTACTTTAAGCATTTCCAATTGTACGATTTTGATATTAAGGACATTCACAATGTTGGGCGACCTCATTATTAACTCCAGAATCCTTCATCATTCCCTACCATTCCATCAATGGTGTTTAGTTAAGTTTTTTCATAGCATTTTTATTATCTACAGAAAGCTCATAATTGTTGACTCAATCAAGATCTATCAGATGTATTAAGATTTTTATTACTTTGAAGAGATATTACAAACAGGCTTTTGTTCTCTACTGGTAGTTGCTGCTGCTTAGTTGACTGCAAGAACATTCCAATTAAGAAGCAGAAACTTATGGTCAATGTTCTCTTTTTTTTTTTTTTTAATTTTTTTTAACGTTTATTTATTTTTGAGACAGAGAGAGACAGAGCATGAATGGAGGAGGGTCAGAGAGAGAGGGAGACACAGAATCTGAAACAGGCTCCAGGCTCTGAGCCATCAGCACAGAGCCTGACGTGGGGCTTGAACTCATGAACCGCGAGATCATGACCTGAGCTGAAGACGGATGCTTAACCGACTGAGCCACCCAGGCACCCCTCAATGTTCTCTTGATAATTTTCTGGCTTGCTTCTTTGAACTAAGCTCAGTATTAAGTTGATCTCTTTGAGGTGACGTAGTCATCAAATATTAGAGCTTTATCAAGGAATCCTTGTTGTGAAAAAACTGTTCTCCATCTTGACTATATCAATGTCAACATTTGGGTTGTAATATTGCACCTAGTTTTGCAAGGTATCACCACTGGAGGAAACCAAGCAAAGGGGACAAAGGGTCTTTATGTATTATTTCTTATAATCAAATGTGAATCTCTAATTATTTCAGAAAAATACTTAATCACTAAATTCTACTCCTGGGGCACTGTGGTGGCTCAGTCAGTTACTCAAGAAAAGCTGAACCCAAGATGCTAGAAAAAGAACAGCTATTCAAATCCAAACACAGAGGGAAGGAATTAAAGAGAAAAACAAAACAAAACAGGGGCACCTGGGTGTCTCAGTAGGTTAAGTGTCCGACTTTGGCTCAGGTCATGATCTCAGTTTGTGAGTTCAAGCCCCACATCGGACTCTGTGTGGGCAGCTCGGAGCCAGGAGCCTGCTTCAAATTCTGTGTCTCCCTCTCTCTCTGCCCCTCCCCCATTCACATTCTGCCTCTCTTTCAAAATAAATAAACATTCAAAAAATTAAAAAAAAATTCTATTCCTGAAACCATTAAAAAATAATAAAAAAATAAAATTCATTCATTCCAATCTTAAAAAAAACTAATCAGAGTTTTACAATATAGTCTATTGACCCTTTCTCTCTACTTTATTTATCTGTTGATTTCTTCTATGGTACCTAAATGTCTAATAGTTTTATGTTTATCATACAGGCTCAAATATGTTATATTTACACAAATATTTACCATCTCTTTGTTCTCCAAAATTTTGATTGAAAGCAATTTTACAAAGTCTAAGCCAGAAACTTCTAATACAGACACAAGTTAATAGAATAAATACATTCAGTAAGTTCTACAATACAAAATTAATATACATAAATGTGTTGCATTTCTATATACTAATAATAAACTAACAGAAATTAACAAATCCATTTACAATTACATCAAAAAGACAAAAAGATACAAGGAATAAATTTAAACAAGGTTATCAAAGACCTATTCTCTGAAAATTATAATACACTGATGATAGAAATTGAATACAGCACAAATAAATGGAAAAATTCCACAATGCTCATGGTTTGAGAGAATACTACTGAAATGTCTATACTACCCAAAGCAATCTACAGATTCAATGAAATCCATAGCAAAATACCAATGGCATTTTCCACAGAACTAAAAGAATTCTAAAATTTGTGTGGTACCACAGAAGACTCCAAATAGCCAAAGCAATCTTGAGACAATACTCTCTGATTTCAAGCCATAGTAATCAAAACAATATGATACTGGCACAAAAACAGACACAATATCAGTGGAACAGAATAAGAGCCCAGAAATAAACCCACACTTATACTGTCAATTAATATTTGACAAAGGAGGGCAGAACATACAATGGGGAAAAGACCGTCTCCTCGATAAATGGTGTATGGAAAACTGGACAGCTACATGCAAAAGAATGAACCCAGACCACTTTCTTACACCAGCTACAAAAGTAAATTCAAAATGGATTAAATATTTCAATGTAAGACAGGAAGATATAAAATTCCTGGAAGAAAACATAGGCAGTTAAGCTCTTAGACCTCAGTCTTAGTAATATATATATATATATTTAATTTTGGATCTGTCTCCTCAGGCAAGAGGAACAAAAGCAAAATAAACAGGACTACATCAAACTAAAAAACTTTGCACAGCAAAAAAAAAAAAAAAAAAAAGGCAAAAAATCTCAACAAAAGGGCAACATACTAAATAAGATACTCACAAATAGTATAACTGATAAGGGGTTAATATCCAAATATGTAAAGAACACACTCAACTTATAAAAAAATCTGATCAAAAGATGGGTAAAGGACTTGTACAGACATTTCTCCAAAGATGACCTACAGACAACCGACAGACACACGAAAAGATGCTCAACATCAATAATCATCAGGGAAAAGAAAGTCAGAACCACAATGAGATATCACTTCACACTTGTCAGAATGGTTATTATTGGGGTGCCTGGGTGGCTCAGGCAGTTAGGTATCTGACTCTTGATTTTGGGTTGGGTCACGATTGCAGGGTCATGAGACTGAGCCCTACATTGGGCTCTACGCTGGGAATGGAACCTGCTTGGGATTCTCTCTCCCTCTCCCTCTACTCACCCTCACCACATGCCCTACTAGTGTGTGCATGTGCATGTGTGCGCTCTCTCTCTCTCTCTCTCTCTCTCTCTCTCTCTCTCTCTCAGAAAAAAAAAAAAATTAAAGGCTATTACAAAAAGACGATATAACAAGTGTTGAGTATTGGTGAGGATGAAGACAAAGGGAGCCCTCCTGTACTGTTGCTGGGGGTGCAAAACAGTGCAGCCCCTCTGGAAAACAGTATGGAAGTGCTCAGAAAATTAAAAATAGAACTACCATGTGATGCACTGATGCCACTTCTGGGGATTTATCCAAAGAAAATGAAAACACGAATTCAAAGACATATATGCAACCCTATGTTCACTGCAACATTATTTACAAAAGACAGGATACAGAAGTAGCCCAAGTGTCCATCAACAGATGAGAGGATAAAGAAGGCATGATGTATATTTACAATGGAACATTACTCGGTCATAAAATAAAGAATGAAATGTTGCCATTTGTGACAACATGGATGGACCTAGAGGGCATCATGCTAAGGGAAGTAAGTCAGAGAAACACAAATGCTTATATGTGGAATCCAAAAAACAAAACAAATGAACAAGAAACAAACAGAAATGGATTCATACATACAAAAAACAATCTGATGGTTACCAGAGGGAAGGAGGGTGGAAGGATGGGAATATAAGGGAAGGGGATTA
Organism: Neofelis nebulosa; assembly: GCF_028018385.1. Taxonomy (NCBI): domain Eukaryota; kingdom Metazoa; phylum Chordata; class Mammalia; order Carnivora; family Felidae; genus Neofelis; species Neofelis nebulosa. The sequence goes on from NC_080783.1 coordinate 31,232,994, forward strand.
AAGGACACAGAATGCGATGTACAGCGTAAAGAATATAGTCAATAATATCGCAACAACTTTGTGCAGTGACCAATGGTCGCCCGATTTATTGTGATGATCACTTCATAATGTGTATAAATGCAAATCACTATATTATATACCTGAAGCTAACAGGATATCGTATGTCAACTACACTTGAATAAAAATACAGATGAAAAAAGACACAAGTATAGCAGTCCATCCTAAATGCACAAAATCTCCTGATACGTCTAAGCGTCCTTATGGCAAAAACAAAGCTTGTAGAACCAAAGCATTAATAAACTTGCAAACACCTTGACGATTTACTTGTTAACAAAGTTTATGAAATAAAACCGTAAAGGAAAAACACTAAAAACAACGTGCATGGCGCTGCAACACTGAACACATGTTAATACCGAGTAAGGTACATTAATTTCCTTTTGTAATTCTTCACTTGTTAAAATCTTTTCAATCTGTCCCTTCCCTACAGATGCAATTAACTACTAATACATTCATTTTGATGTGCTAGAGATCATATGCATAGGAGGCAGCATTTTTTACTTTTAGACAAAAGTTCAAAGCCTTTCTTATTTTATGACCTCCAAACAATTAGGCTCAGCCTCTGTCTCAGAGACTCAAGGTAACAAGGATGTTAACAATGGTTACAGCTTTAGATAACCTTCATTTAATGTGCTAGACCTGGCTGAATAGACATTTGACAACTCCCTTCCTAATTAATAAGATTGTAGAATTTTATACGTGCCCAGTTAACCACCTCTCAAATTGTACTGTCATTAGTCTCTCTTACAGATGATAGTACAGGTAATAATAACAAAAACAAGACTGGTGATGATTTTAATTGCTAACATTTATTAAGCTCCTACATTGTGACAGGAACTGTATAAGGTGATTTACAGTTGTGGCTTCAGTTATTCCTTTCAAATCTCTGTAGTATCAGGGTTCAAAAGTTATCTGCATTTTCACAAATGGTAACTAAAATTTAGATGGACAGGACAAAAGTGTCCACGCTATCACCATTGAGACCCCAGGGAGCCTAACTCCAGATCCCTTGAGCGTAACCCCATCAATAGGCAGTACACAACTCTTAGTTAATATCCAGAAACAGAGGTGCAGGATAAAGTGAGGACAAGGCTAACTTTCACATACCCTCCTTTACTTTCACGACTGTAGTAATGCAAAAATTCCAAGCTTTGCAGATGTCTAATCTACTCTCCTTAATAGCTAACCTCCAGTTTTCTCATTTATTCATTTAATTACCCCAAAATAGAGTCACAAATCATAACACCAGCTAGCATTTGCAGAATCCCATTTCACAGAACAAGCATACAGCATGGTGTCAAAGGTCACACAGTGGAAAAGTTTGGTTCGAGCACAGTCTCAGTAGAGAACCTGTACATTCGAAAACAAAAATGCTCTCCTTGAAGAAAACTCACAAGGAAATAAATTATTTATGCTCAGATTTCACTTTAGAGAACTATTTACTATATAGCTAAATGGATAGTACTATTTTTTGTGTCTTCTCTGTCTTTTCAGATACTGTTTATAAAAAAAAAAAAAAAGGCAGATCTTTTCAGGTGGACTCCTTATATAGCTTAATAACCATTCCCTTTAGCTGAAGTATTTCCAACTCCTGTCCTACTGACTTTCTCTCACGCATGTATTCTTTCGGTTCTTACAGTCAAAAAGCTGTCAGAAGAAGTGCATTTAGACAGAGCTAGAGGATTATATCTACATAGAAAATGATTAGGAAAAATAAAAATATCCTGGAGATAAAAGCACAATGAAGTCAAGTTAGTATCAGTTCTTTCCTTTTGGAGCTCATGAAGTTTGAATTAGTTTACTTGAGCCAAACAATAAACTTTTAGTACAGAATTTAGTGTAAGAATTACACATCTTCTTTTACTGCAAAAATAAGACATTATAGTATGAATGTTTATAGCAGAAACAAATGTAAATTTAGATAATCTCATTCATATATAACATGTAAATATATAATAGAGTGAAAAAGACTAACTTTGGTCGGGCTATAGCATCAAGATTTTTGTGAAGTATCTAAATTATATTCTCAGCTTTAAAGGGCTAGATAATACAAAACTATGAAAATATATATGGTTATATGAGTATGATAAGCAATGTTTGTTAAAAGTTTCATAAAAAGCTTTTGCCTTAAAATTGCAAAAGACATTCCAAACTAGCCTTATAAAAATGATTCTTACAACGTACAATTTCGGAAAGGAAAATGAACCACATTTATAACATAACCTAGCACATTCTAATTGTCTATAGATTTTTATTTCTCTAAATTTAAATGCATTCCTTGATTTTTCTCAAAAGAAATGCACATTTGCACATCCTTCCTTTCATACTGCTCTATGTATACTTGAATTATTATTTTTTATTTAATGTTTATGTATTTTTGAGAGAGAGAGAGAGACAAAGTGTGAGCGGAGGAAGGGCAGAGAAAGAAGGAGACACAGAATCCAAAGCAGTCCCCAGGCTCTGAGTTGTCAGCACAGACCCCACGCGAGGCCTGAACCCACGGACCATGCGAGATCATAACCCGAGCCGAAGTCTAACACTTAACTAAGCCACCCAGGCACCTGAATTATTTAATTTTTTTTTTCTTAATCCTCCATTTTTCAAAATATATATTACTTTAGTCCAAATATTTTCAGCCTGTTTCTACCTTAACTGGATAAAGCTCATTTTCCCTTTTTAAATAAATTTAATTATATTTCTCCAAATAAAGTTTATTCTTTTTTATAATCTCTCCTTTACAAGCCAAAGGCACTTTGTCTTTTATTGTTGTTTGAAAGGTACTATTTCCAACATCTCATTTATGTAGTCTATAAGTATGTTTAATATTTTAAAAATCTGAAAAAAATAAATCCAAGGAATTTGTTTTCATGAAAGCCACTTTAAATGTCCATCTCAGAAACACCAATAACTCAACCCAGGGGCAGTCTCCAAGCTGCTTTACAATGTTTATTTCTTTATTTCATACTTTCATTATTGGACACAAACCATTTGGGTCCAGTAGCTACAACTATCAACTTGTAATTTACTGTAACAAACTCCATTTCAGAGAATCACACAACTGCCATATCCTAAGGAGACTGAGTCCATCTCTGTTTAAGGAGAAAACTGAGGCAGGGATGTTCCACTTCTCCATGGACAGAAAGTTAAGGGAAAAATAAAAATAAAAGTGCCTGTAATCTATGTTTCTTACCACCCTTTTCTAGTATTCCTAAAAAAAGGAGTTTCCACTTATTCCAACCATGGTTTGCACTCATTTCTCTGTTTTTCCTCACCTCAAAGCTGTTTGTTTAAAGAACATGTCTGTATAACCTACAACCTTACAAAAATGCTATTCCATTACTACAATTTCAACAGATCCAAGTAGAATACACACATTCTTTGCAAGGGCGCCATTAATCTTGAGTACCAACATGTATAATTTATCAAAAAAAAAAAACAAAAAACCCTTAATGCCCTTTAAATCACCCAAAACTTTATAAATGTTATAAATAACATAAAACCCATTTCAAATTTTACTGTAACCACATAGTTGAAATGGCAATTAGCCTTTTTTTTTTTTTAACTAAAATAGTTTAAGATAAAGTCTTAGTGTCGTTGAAAGGGATAGTCATTTTTCTATTCAAAATAGTTTTACTCTATGTCAGAATTTCTTTCCTTCTCAAGGCTGAATAATATTCTACTGTATGTATATCACATATTGCTTCTTTATTTATCCAACAGACACTTGAGTTACTTCCATATTTTCCCTATTGTGGATAATGCTAATATAAACAAGGTATACAAAAAACTTTTTGAGTTAATCCTGCTCTCAGTTCTTTTGAGTATAAATCCAAAAGTGGAATTGCTGGTGATTTTTTTTATTTATTTATTTTTTTTTGAGGACCCACCATACTGTTTCACAGCAGATACAACATTTTAAATATCCAACAGTACACAAGGGTCTTAATATCTCTACATCTTTACCAGCACTTGGTATTTTCTACTTTTTCTTGATGATAGCCATCTTGATGGGATTAAAGTGGTATATCATTGTTATAAAAAGACACATACTGTATGGTTCCATTTTATAAGTTACCTAGAGTTGTCAAATTAATAGAGACAGAAAGTAGGATAGTAGTTGACAGGCATTAGGGAAAAGGGGAGAATAGGGACTTATCACTTCATGGGTATACAGTTTCAGATTTGTAAAACACAAAGTTTTCTGGTGGTATTTTTGTTTTGTTTGTTTTGTTTTGTTTGCAACATGAAGAGTCTAGATTGTGGTGATGGTTGCCTAACAGTATGAATAAACTTATTACAATTAATAAATTTACACTTAAAATGATTAGATAGTCAATTTCAGGTTTTGTGTCTTTTACCGCAAGTAAAAAATGGTTTATTAAGGCTCCTGAGTGGCTCAGTTGGTTAAGCATCTGAATCTTGATTTCAGCTTAGGTCATGATCTCATGATATCTGAGATCGAGCCCCACACTGGGCTCCATGCTGACAGTGTGGAGCCTGCTTGGGATTCTCCCTCTCCCTCTCCTCCTGCCCCTCCCCTGCTTACCCTCTCCCACTCTCCCAAAATAAATAAATCAACTTAAAAAAAAACGTATTCTTAAAAAGTGCAAATTTTAAAAATGGAAAAAAATAGTTTTACTTCTGTGATATTAAGGCAACAAACTACTCCATCTTAATTTCTTATTCAGTGTGTAACAATTGGTACAAATTATACACTCTGAGTAAGTGATGTGATTTAATCCAAGTTATTCTGCTTTACTTTCGACCACGGTTCTTTCTTATTTGAGAGGGGCAATATCAAGAACTGCATTATCCAATATGGTACTCACTACTCACATGTGGCTGCTGAGCCTTGCAATAGGGTTCCCGATTTAGAAATGCTATACAGTATTTGTAAAATTACACATGGATTCTGAAGTCAGTATGAAAACAGAGCACACACTATCTCAACCAATTACCCCGGTTATATCTTGAAATAATAATATTTGTACATAGAGTTAAATAGAAGCTTTTTAAAATTAATTTGGCCTGTTGCTTTTTTACATCTTACTGTGGCTACTAGAAAATTGAAAACTACACATATGGTTCACATGTTATTTCTTTTGGACAACACAGCTTTGGGCTCTTTAAATACATTCACTTGCTCAGTTAGTAATCTACCATATAGATAGGATTTTAGTTACTTAGTGTCATCTAATGAAAACCGGTCCATTTACGCTATGTTGCCCTCCAGGTACATTCCTACTTCTCCACTCAACTGTCCAGCAGAACCCCTTGAAAGCGCTAGGAAACTCTGGCTCTACTAACTGCCTGCACTTCTGTCTTAGTCTTACTATTTCACGGAAACAGCCATCCTAGATGTGACCTATGATGCGCAACTTGCCATTTTTCAGCCCTCCTGTTACTCATCTTACAAAGTTGATCATTTCTTCCTCCTTGAAAAGCTTTCTTCACTTGATTGCCAGGACAATGGATCCTCTTTTGATTTGCCTCCTGTACCGGTTCCTCCATTTTCCCAACCCTTCTCTGATATTTAGATACCGAAATGTGCTAGGTCAGACCTATACCCACTCCCTAAGTGGGATCATCCAGTACCACTATTTAAAAACCGGTTATCTGCCGAAACACCCAATTTATTCTTCTCCATGGACCTTTTCCAGAAGCTTCAGTCTTTTTCTAACTATATGTCAAATTATCTTTTTTACCTAGATGCATAATAGTCATTTCTAACTAAACACATACAGTAAGGACTTATTGATTCTCCCTTCTCCCAGTCTAGATCCCCTCACTCAACTGGTTTCTCCTAGCTCAATAAATGGAGACTCCTTTCTTGTAGCTGCAGAGATAAATGCTTAGAATGGCCTTTTTTTTTCCTTCTCGTTTTCATTTCCCATCTAATCTATCATTAAATCCTATTGATTCTGTTTTCCACATATACCAAGAATCTGACTCCATCTCTTCACCTTGTCTGAGATCATCCTGGTCCAAGCCACTGACATCTCCCATCATGCGTCTTGCCCCCTAACTGGTCTCCTCCATCATGTTCTCAACACAGCAGCCAGAGCGATCTCACAACTGCACTGATATATTGGATGATTTCAACCCCCTGCTCTAAACCTCTTATCTAATTTAAGGAGTCCCCACTTTATTCCAAGCAAACCAAAGTGTTATGAGGCCCACAATGATCTAAACCACCTTCCTCTCCCATCACACACATCTGACCTCACCTGTCACCACTCTCCCTCCTCACATCAGCTTCAGCCACAAATGTTCTCTTGCTACTGCTCAAAGAGTCCACGTGTGTCCCAGTCCCAGGAGCTCTGCACTCCTTGCTCATTTCCCCAAGACTGTTCACCCCATTAAAGTATTTTCCACTTCACCCTCTCCCCTCCGGCGCTCCCTATCTACTTAGCAACAACTTTTTCTCTCTCACACCAATGTAAGCTTCAAGAGGCACTCCATGCATATGTGTTAAATAAATGCTTAGGGGTGCCTGGGTGGCTCAGTCAGTTAAGTGTCTGCCTTTTGACTTCAGCTCATGTCATGATCTCACAGAGTGTGGGTTCAAGCCCCGCGTCGGGCTCTGTGCTGACAGTGCAGAACTTGCTTGGAATTCTCTCTCTTCCTCCCCGTCCGCTCTCCCTCACTCGTGCTCTCTCTCTCTCTCTCTCAAAATAAATAAACTTTAAAAATAAACAAATAAATAAATTTTAAAAATAAATAAAGACTTTGCATTCTGCTAGTTGTCATATATACAAATATGGGTAATTATTAGTTACTGCCTTCAAGGACCCCTCATCCCAAGGCAGATGGCACTGACATATAAGCACAAAGTCAGGAGTGCCGTAAGAGAAGGCATGTACGAGGCTCTAGGAGTGCTCAGAGGAAGGCAAATTCTGGAAAACTCTCCAAAGGGACAGAGTGGAGCAGTGACAGGCAAATGGTAGCTCTCCAGGTATGGTGGTGACAACTGGGAGATCCAGAAAGATGAATGAGGACAATTTTTACAAATTAGTAATCACGTTTGGCGCTGGTACTAGGCGTCTATGTATAATGGGGAGATGGGAGAAAAGAGGACAGACAACAGACCCATGAAGGCCAAGACAAATATAAATAAATGCAGTACACACCAACTCACATGCATGTGTGCAGGTGTATCTGTGTGTGTGCAGGTATGTATGAACTGCGTATGTATGTATCACACATGTGTGTATATGCACATATATGTGCACACACACAAGGACGATGACAAAACTCTCAAGAACATGTTTAGGATCTTCTCCTCATACTGTCTCCTTTTCTATCGCTATACATTACGATCTTAATCGGAAATTTAAAAGTCCACAAGACTACACAAATGAAATGAGAAAATCCCTAAACTCTAAATGTTTTCTTTTCTCAAACAACAAGAGAACCCCAGCAACCTCCTGACCTCCACTTCTGTTACTTTACAAAAAGAGTTTAGAGACATAGGTAGATACCAGGATTAATGCCCGATGTCAAAGCAAGATCTTTTTCTGGGAATGTCCTCTCTCCACTGTATCCCAGCAAAAGGTTCACCAATTTACACAAAATGTTCCCTGGCAGAGACTCCCTTCTGTTCATCACCTGCTGCCAAGAGCCAGCTCCCAAATGGTGGTCAGCTGATTCTTCCTTCACCCGCAGAATCCAGATCAATAAGTGATCTTTAGCACAAAATTTAATCAAAGTGAAACCAGATACGATAGCTAAATTTTAAGCGTGACTACGTGGCGTGAATGTAAAAAGGTTTTGTGGCACAAAACTCTGACAGGTCTTTTTAAAAAATGGGATGCATTATAATAATAAAGTAACCTGAGGATAGAGTTCGCAGAAGAATGTGGCTGGTTTTCAATGAGACTGCAGTAAGCTTTTTACTACAGTGTGGCAAGCATCTCTTAATAAAGCCAGATTCGAATCTGCCCAGTGAAAATACTTGCGTTATTTTGAGCGCTGATTAAAACATTTTGTGCGGACCTAGTACAGGAGTGCCATATACTACGCAAGACCCACAGTGGCACTTGGCAGAAGATAAATCATCGAGCTCTAAAATCTGCTGTGGTCGCTGTCTTCATTACAGAGACCTGCACACAGCATACGAAAACATCTATAATGTTTACAGCACCTGGATGCCTGCACTATTAAACATCAATACAATCCGTGTTCATATCATCTCCATGCTAATCAGATCGATTACTACTGATATAGTGTCTTGTCACAGTAGCGTGATGCTAATCAAACAAACGGAGCTATGGGGAGATGATTCGGACACAGGTACTTAATAGCACACTGCAAAAACAGAAAAGGATTCAACAGAAAACATACAAGGTACAGCTGTGTCACGGGCAGGCCGATTCCTTGTTGAGTCCTGGGTGGTGCTGCTGTAATTTTGTCAGCAGCCATTAAAAGGGGAATATAATACGGTTTGATGTCATAAAATGGACTTGAAAGGGAAATGAGATTACCGCTGCTGCTTAACATGGCAGAGGTAATTAGCTGCACAGGTAATTAGATACAGATTCCCAGCATACCCTAGTGGAGGCAGTGGATGATGGCAAGAGATAATATCTTGTGCCCGTTGAAAAGGATCAATGTCACAGTTGTTTTAGATCCAAAACAACATCCGCATCAAACATTCGAATCCTCCAGATGAAAAAGATGCCGTAGTGGCTGCAGTAAAACGTGCTATAACTTCGTAAAAAAATGAATGGACGAGGGAGGAAGGGATGGGAAGTGGGGCCAGCGGGGACATGGCTATCTCACTGTGACTGGCAGGCCTTAGGCCACATGTGTATCTGTCTCAGTTGTTACTTTGTGATACAACTGATTGAGAATGTTTTCTGGCCCCTCTTCGGCTAATTTCATTTATTCAAACAAAAACAGTCAAAGACAATAACAATGGGGGGAATCAGTAATAGTACCTGAACATGAAGAACCCACTAACCTGTGTTTCTTTAAATACTTATGCAGTGAATTTAATATTTGTCTAATGTATACACATTTTGGCCAATAGTTTGCATTTCATCAACTGAGACATCCCTACCGCTGCATATGGAGGCAAATGAAACTTGACTGGTAAGTGAAAATTAATTTCTCCTACTTTAGCAAAGCAGAAGAGTTCCCAGACACAGGGGCCATGCTAATCGCCTCTGTATTGTTCCGATTTTAGTATATGTGCTGCCGAAGTGAAAAGTAAGCACAAAGCAGAAGAGTTCCCAATACCGCCGTGCAGCTCCGGGCTCTGTCTTCGTCTGCTGAAAAGATGTGGATGAAGAAAAGAAAATGGCACTTCATTATTTATTCAGTAAGTATGCCTACTTCGCACACAATGCCAAACCAAAGCATACCTCCCTATACACACTCAGGCCACTGAACCATTCATGTGGCACCGAGACGCTGGCTGAGAGCCACGGGGATTAGAAACGTGGTAAGTGCTACCCACCAGTCTGGGGGAAAGGCAAAGCCAGCAGTTAATTCTGCATTTAGCTGCAATAAAACAACCCCAGAGAATACATTCCACCAGTAAAACTGAACTTCTGGAAAAACAACAGTTCACACCTTTTTCTCTACAGGAAGAAAAAAGATGTCACCATAATTCAGATGGTTTTAGAATCAGCACTTCCAGGGAACTGATTTGAATGCTGCCCATTTAGAAGCTATTAGAAACACAGATTAGTGGGGGGGGGGGGAGGGAGGGAGGGAGGGAGGGAGAGAGAGAGAGAGAGAGAGGGGGAGAGAGAGAGAGAGAGAGAGAGAGAGAGAGAGAGAGAGAGAGAGATGTGTTAGGCATTACCCTGAAAGCGTGGTAACATCTTCAATTTTCTTTTCGCCCTCCCTGCCTATTTTGTGGGGTCAGTGGTGGTGGACTGGATGGAAAAAAGACTATTTTGATGCTGTGAACGGCTATCACAGGTGTGCCCAGCCAAATCGGCTGGCTGGTGGAAACTGACAACATAGAAGAACTTTAGTCAACATTATTCACTTTCTTGTTCAAACGTACTTTGCATCACGTCTTTTCTTCGGACAACAGTACAGTTATTGCCCTCTTGCTGGCCTGAACAGTCACACAGACTGAGCTAGCTTCATGGGTAGGTGCTTTATGTAGTCAAAGAACCATACACTTTGCTAGGCTTAATGCTCTGTTGTTGTCTTGAATTTCTCATTTTCTTAATAGGTTTTGAACAATGGGCTTGCATTTTCATTTTGCAAATTATGTAGTTGGCAGTGCCCACTGAGGAAGTTAGCTGACATCAGCATCCCCTTTACTTTTGGTAGAAAGACTGAGGGGCGCCTGGGTGGCTCAGTTGGTTAAGCGTCTGACTCCAGCTCAGGTCATGATCTCGCGGTTCATGAATTCAAGGCCCACGTTGAGCTCTGTGCTGACAGCTCAGAGCCTGGACCTTGCTTCGGATTCTGTGTCTCCCTCTCTTTGCCCCTTCCCCACCTGCACTCTGTCTCTGTCTCTCAAAAATAAACGTTAAAAAAAAAGAAAGACTGAAAACTGCCTGATTCATCACACAGCATTCACTATAAAGCCTTCTGTGTCTTTAATTCTTAATAAAGTAAAATGAATCAAAATTATAAAGAAGGAGCAGAGAAGATCTTTGGAAGGAGACCAGCATCTATGGGTGTAATTAAGGGATGTGAGACAACTGATTTGGTGAGTTCAGGTCGGGCCTAGGATGGTCCTGAAGAATTAAAGCGTCTAGAGAACGAATCTCGAGTAGCTAGGTGGCAAAATAAAGAGAAGCAGGACTGGCTCAGGGTTTCCCTAAAATGTTGGATCATCTCATTCATGAAGCAGTGACCGCTGGGAGCCCAGTGATATTTACTCGTCTCACCCTTTCATCTACACACATAGTCATCTTCTGCTCTTGCTTATCTGGGACATAACCAGCTATTCAGAATATCATCTTTAAAGCTTTAGCTTATAGATTCTACCATCTATCACATTTCACAAAACATCTAGCCATGCTTTCCTATGCCAACCAAATTGCTTGCTTCTTACTATTTTACTGGATTCTCAAAAGGTTTCTACTGTCATGACTAAGGGACTTTTCTCAGACCTCGTCATCTTGGCATCTCCACACCTTCTAACACATTCATGTCCCCTTGATGCCAACTTCCAAGCTCTGCCGTTTCCTCTGCCTGTGAGACACAATATTCTTCTCAGGGAGCTGTCTGCTCCGTGAGTATCTTCTCCTCCTACTGACCCCTTGGTCCACTGCACTTCCAGCTATGCACTGCCACTCAATCCCTCTCCTGGGAAGGCTTCAAGACCGGCATCCTCAGCCTCAGCCTTATGGTTGGTGAGTGAATTTCATTACACATCCACTAACGTTTAGAGGATATTTCAAGATAGATGTCCAGAAAAGCATGGATTTTCAACGCTTCTAAACTTCTTTCCTCCCTGCAAAATTATTGGTCATTCCTGTCTAACATCTTGTTTCTGCCCTTTTGCTTCCGCCCTTCTCCTGCTTCTTGACTCTCTAGAGACCATGCCGTGTACCTCCAAGCCCTCCTCATACCATCCCTCCCGGCCGGAAAGCTGGAACCTTCATCTCCTGAATAATCCTTGAGATCAGCTCAAATTTCACCACCTCTCCAAAGACTTGTCTGGATATTCAAATCCACAGTGAGCTCTTTGTCATAAACACAAATCCAAATCCTGTGTCAACTTCTGGAAATGAAACATACACTACCTTGTCTCGTGACTCTTGTAAAGAGTTGCCCTCTACTGCTATTTAGCTTTTCACGTGTGTTCATGCTATGTCTGCAGTCACGCCGTCTTCTGCTTGAAAGCAGGGATGTGATTTTAAATTTGCTGAAATCTCCCAAAGGAAATTAAATGGAGCCAAGTAAAGAGCAGTACTCAATCAATATTGTTAAGTCAAAGAAACCAACATTCTCATCTATAGTTTGGCCTTCTTTTCATTGAAAGAGCTTATTAACATTTCAAATAAATTAATTTTATTTTTAAAGTGCTAAGATTTCTTGAGTGTTTTGCTTTTAAAACTTGCTATAACTAGCCAACATGCAGAAGGGACATCCCAAACATGGCCGGGCTTTGTCTGAAGGAAAAGCTATTAGCATTTACTCCTGTAAATCACAAAGAAACAAATAATGGCTTCAGCCTCAATAATATTCCACTAATGCTTTTTAAACAAAGATATATGCAGGCAGCGAGTGACTCAGCTTCCAAAATAGGCTTAAATAAAAATAATCACATTGTTTTAGAACAGAAGGTTGTGTTTAATTGGTAATTTGTGGGTTCTAAGATGGAAACACACTACTGTGGATTCTAATGCTCAGTTAATAAATGAATTACAGTAATATAATCCAATCACTATTCATCTCAATTGAACAGATAACTTTCCCTAAACCAAAAACAAAGGAACCAAAGGAGATCCAGTTTACCTGTTTCTGAATGGATGAAAAAGAAAACTGATTTTTTAAGAAGAATGCCAAAATGCCTCAATGGGCTTGCTGCATAAAATACTCAGTATAATGCACATACCCTGCAGGCCTTTGAAAATTCTTCAACTAACTGCCAGACAACAGTAGTGACTGTTAGGCAGTCACAGTCATTAGGCTAGAGCCCCACCTAAAAAAGAAAAAAAAAAATTGCCTTTGTGTGACACCCTGATGTAAAACAGACCAACTATCTGATCCCTCCAAGGACGAGAATCCCCAAGTGCCCTTATCTCTAGATCACGTTCAGCTCACAGAAAACATTTTTATTCTTCAGTAGTTCCAGCCAGCCCCAAACGAACCCAACAGTTGTCACAGGGCTTGCCTGGCACTGAAGAGAGATTATTGATTATATTCGTTTGTATGATTTCACATGTTGCCCAGACACCAATCTCAAGTATTTTTAAATTCTGTGTCCTGCATCCCCAAAGCATATCCAACCAGGCCCTGCTTAATAATATCAAGTATTTCCCTCTGTTAAAAACTAGTATTCAGCCTAAGGACCATTAATCAGAACTGTCAAGTGTGATAGAAATATACACGCTGAAGAAAAATTCATAAAACACCAAGACCCTTTACGTTGGGAGAGAAAGCACTGTCGGGCAACACCCAGGAATTCACCAAGTAAGACCCTCAGAGCGTTTCTCATTTTCACTGGAGGCACTGGTACTAAAGCAAGGATGCCTCATAATGAGGGTCAAATGTTGATGTTATAGTGTCATGATTTATGACGGGAGCTCATAAAACAGGTTGAGAATATACAACCTAATTTGTGACTTTGGTTTACAGAAGAGCCCGAGGATAAGATTTGTCTTCCCACATCCCTGTGTAAAAATGTGACCAGCCCACCCAGGCAAGGCTCCCGAGATGATGGAGCCTTATCTTCGACAGCTGGTTCAGGATGGCAAATGCTTTGTAAGGTTTTGTAAACAAAACTGAAGGCTCTCAAACAAGTTGATGAATTTATTCAGCCTTAAAATCGTGGACTGGAGAAAACTACAGGCAACCCAGTTTGCAATTCAATTCTTCTTTGCACACGTCCCAGTGTGCATTAACACCACGTAGAAAATGAAACATGGGCAAAGTGACACTGGTGATGGCCGCCATGCTGAGAAGCTCTTACTACTGGTGGGACACAGTCCAGAGGAGCAGGGATGCTCTCCTTCAGCATTCAGTCCACAAACATTTCTTGAGCAACTACAGAGGACATCAGCTTCAATTTTAGATATAAAACGGGCATCCCTGAATCTTTAAGGTTTTCACAATTCAACCTTTGAAAATGAGACACACATGTAATCAACTCTACACTGGAAACACATTAGACCATGCTCCCCACAATTAATAATCAGGTTCAGTTAACTCGGTCCCCAATCTCTATAGTCTTTTTCACAGTCCATCTCTGAGTGGAACAAGCACAGACCTTGAATGAAGCTCCAGTTTACCGAACTCTGAGACTAGTTGCTTATCTCTAAAATACGAGTAACGTAATTTCTCTCAAAGGGCTTTCATAAGGGTGAAATCGAATGTGTACCATGGCTAGAATAAAAGGTGTTCAATACATATTAGTTCTCCCTGAAGAAAACATTTACACACTCACCAGCACAACTTCTTTATGTTGAGAGAGAATATTTTGCTATTACCAGAAGGAAATTTTCTATTCTATTGACAGTTTCATTCTTTCTTTTTTTTTTTTTTTTAATTTTTTTTTTCAACGTTTTTTTATTTATTTTTGGGACAGAGAGAGACAGAGCATGAACGGGGGAGGGGCAGAGAGAGGGAGACACAGAATCGGAAACAGGCTCCAGGCTCCGAGCCATCAGCCCAGAGCCTGACGCGGGGCTCGAACTCACGGACTGCGAGATCGTGACCTGGCTGAAGTTGGACGCTTAACCGACTGCGCCACCCAGGCGCCCCTCATTATTTCTTTTTGGAAACAAAATGCAGAGGATTAAACACACACACACACACACACACACACACACACACACACACACACACACACAATGTGATGGTTACAAAGCCACAATTCTATTTACAAAATATTCAAATTATAGAACTTTCCCTTCATTTGTCCTTAATAAGATAGGCCTCTTTCATTTATTGTAACAGTTGCATTCCAAATTTGCACACATCATTGATATAATCTATTGTGAAAATAGGAAAAGCCATATTTTTTACCTCATCAGCCCTTGTCTATTAGCAAAAATCTCAAAAGGTTAAGCAACCTCACTTTTAGCCCTAGAAGAGATGGAAAACTTAATTAACTATTACCTTGTATTTATTCCTACCAATGTGGTTCATGGATTTGAATACAGAAGACACATTCCTAACCAAAAATGAAATACTGAACAACAATCTAGATCTCAACAGTATTTTAGAAAATAGAATATCAACACAGTTACCATAAGAGAAATAGATGGTGATGATGGTGATAATTTCTACCATTTCTTGGATCCATGTGTGTGTCGGGTATATGGATTTCTCAAATCCCTCCTTGGTCAAGTCTTTAACCAAAATGAAGGGCAGAGATGGTAAACACTTGGTCTTACAGTTTCATTTTATAGTTGAGGATACGGAGGCTCAAGAGACGAAGTTACTAGTTTGAAGTTGCATAGGTCTGAGAGTAAGCAGTACATCCAAGATTTCAACCCCGTTTCCAGTAGGTGCCAAGGCCCAGATTCCCCTACTAGTTCACAATGTCAACATAACAAATAGTTAATGATGACAACAAAGGTGATTCAACAACCATTTGGACACTTATTGTTACTCTATTGCCAGAGATACTGAGAAAACATATAAATTCCTATTTACATAGTATCCAAAACAAACTAGAAAACGTTAAGGAAGACTTTCTAGATGTGCACTACTAGGTGTCTTTACAAGCAACAGAAGCTGTTTGCGTTCATAGAAAAGTCTAGTCTGCTGTTCCTGGTAAAGGCATACAAAGAATGGGGTAGGTATAATGCCCAAAGCTCCACCAGGACTTGAAAACTCATCCTGAATGGTATGTCACAGTACAGAAGGTTCACTCTGGTTCTGTTGTAGCAGTTTTGATCTTTGGAGATTCATAGTCACCTGACTTCCCTCAAACGTCTTCTAAGCCAGTGACTGGGCACAAGGCCACAATTTTGCATTTCTAATAAGCTTACAGGGGATGCCTTGCTGTCCACAAACTACACTTTTAGTAGCAATGTTTTAAACTAAGGTCAAAACACAGAAAGGTTCCTGTGGCAGGTCTCCTAGTTTGGAGCCCAAAGAATCAACTTGCAGCTTTCCATGCAGATGTTTTGTCAAGGAGTCTTAACTACCAATACATTCAGCAATCCTTTGTGAGGAATGAAGAAGAGAGGTAAATAAAAGAGACAATCTACAGATAAAGCTTCTATAATCAGCCACTTGCCAAAAAATAAATCAACCCAGTGGTAAAGCAGTCTATTGACATTTCTAGATTGCCCAATATTATGCTAAATGTCAGAAGGATTATAAAAGGATTATCTGATTGTTGACCTCATGCAACATGTAATCGAGAAAAATATTTAGGGCAATTTAGCACTAAATTTAACGATAATAACCATGTGTACAATGGGACTGAAGTATTGGCAGGTAACAAAAATTTTTCACTGGATCCCTACTTCTAGGAAAGAGAGGATGGTACAGATTTTAAAAGACAGGGAATTGGGGCGCCTGGGTGGCTCAGTTGGTTAAGCGTCCGACTTCAGCTCAGGTCACGATCTCGCAGTCCGTGAGTTCGAGCCCTGCGTCGGGCTCTGGGCTGATGGCTCAGAGCCTGGAACCTGCTTTGGATTCTGTGTCTCCCTCTCTCTCTGCCCCTCCCCCATTCATGCTCTGTCTCTCTCTGTCTCAAAAATAAATAAAAAATGTTAAAAGACCGGGAATTTACAAAATTGCTTTCCTTGATATGCAAAGTTTTGAAATTAAAATCAACCTCAGATTGTATTCCAAAGGCAGTGTATGTTAGTTCACAGCTTCATGCTTCAATGCAGCTGAGACTTCGCTCTACGCCTTGCTAAAGAAAAAAGGAAGCATGCAATATACCCAAGTACATCTAAGAAGGGGTTTTTGCTACCTGATCCCAGAATGGGTCTCACAGATGCTTTGGTCAAGGCTATCAGCTAGCTACCAGACCCTCTCAAGAATGATGATCATAGCATAACACCAATTCTTGGTACCTAGGTCTAGTTTTGCCTCTCCCAGAACACCCAAGATTCAGGGCCAGAACAAAAACACCCCTTTATCACTCAGGAAGAGGAAGACAGATGCCTAGATCATGACTGATGACTGCCCATTCAGACTTTTGATTTTTGATCGTCAATTCTTTCTGTGAACAATCCATTCCTCCTTTACCACTACCCAAGACAAGGCCATATAAAAATGTGTACAGAGCCCCAGATCTTCTTTCTTTAGCTTAGCCTGGAATCCTTCCACCAGCAATTTGCCTTTGAAAGAAGCCTGGTCACCATTAAGATCAGCATGTTACTGTTGGAAACCATCCAACAAATCCAAGAGTTCTTTTTTTCAGACTGATATATAGAACTTAAAACAACTAATTCCCCCAGCCACTGAAAATGACAATGTTGAGTCATTCATGACTAAAAGCAAGGGAAAAAAACCTTAAAATTTCCTCGTTGTTTTCAAAAATTTAAGCAAGATTTCAAATATTAGGTTAATGTATTGCCAATGTATAATCAAAGCTATACATAAAAAAAAAAAAAAAGGCCAGCATCCAGCTGAAGAAATAGCCATCAATTAAGGTTTACCTTGACAAGATACTGAGTTTTGTCAATCCACTGTGTATTTAGCCAAATAATAATAATAATAACAACAACAACTTAACCATACTTTCGAGAATGGCATTTTACACACATTAAAAAAAAACAAGAAAAAAAAAAAACTAAGTAGCTAAAGATAGCATCTAATTCGGTCATGCTTTTCTAGAGCACAGACCTCAAGAAAATACTTGACTTTGCTTAACAATGAGGTTAAACATGAATTGTTTTCAGTGTTGAGAAATTATTTTGTCAAGATAGAAGAAGTTTCATAGAAATTTCCTAACTTTACATAACAGGCAATTCCAATGCTCTTGCTTCCAAGGCTTCTCCGGCTTTTTTTTTTCTTAATGAAATGTGATAAAATGTTAATTCAAGATGCCAACAGACATACATAAACAGAAAATGCAACACGTTTGTTCTAATATCATTGCAGGATGTTGGCTCTACTCCTAAATAATTATTGCATTAGTTAGCTAGTGCTCCCTATAGGCTTATGCAATATTTTTAAGTAGTTAGACCAGATATCCTGTCCATGAGAAAGTCATTTGTATGCAATGCCATATCAGCTATACCTCTCTGGGAGATAACAAGGCTTTTGCATACTGTGCTATATTCCAACCTGCTATGTATATGGAACTTGCAGGCAACTGGCCAAAGACAGAGACGGAGGACAGCTAACTCCAACAGGGTGGACAGCTAAAGGATGTTAAGGCACAAACCACTCTCCTAAGCTTTCTCAGAGAACACCAACAGCAAACCTTTTTTCTTCTTGGGCTTTGACAACCCCCTTTGAAAACAGTGAGAAGAATCCTTCACAGCCGGGGGTGGGCATTTTATAGAGCAATCTCTACATACCAGAAGTTGGCAGTCTAGAAAAGAAAATCATGGACCTCAACTATTCCTTTTGAAAAGCACAATTCAGGAACATCAAAGAAATAAATTCTTTAGAACAGTCACATTATGTCTGATCAATATAAAAGGATGCTTAGCTATTTCACAGCTAATAAAGCAAAGTGGAAAGAACCTTGCTTTTCTTTCCCACTGAAATTCTAATCATCAGTTAGAGTCCATTTAAATCTGACTGGAGTCTGGCACCTGGCTTTTGTTGGCCAGGCAATGCAGTACTGGCGAAAACAATAAGCCCAGGGATACCCAGGATCTGCAAACCTAATTTCAAACTCAAGCTATGAGCTTTAAGTGCAAAAATTGATTAGCACAACTATACAAGCCAAATCACCTCCAACCAAATATTCAATTCCCCAGTCTTTTAATGCTGATAAGAGACCATCTTCACGAGCTTTACAAAGTACACGCAATGGGAGCAATCAAGAGTTATTTCAACATTTCGCACTACCTTCACAAACCCTTACGACATTTGATTGTCAAAGGGCACCTTGGTGGCCCAGTTGGTTAAGCATCCAACTTCAGCTCAGGTCACAATCTCACAGGGTCGTGAGTTTGAGCCCCGCATTGGGCTCCTTGCCGTCAGCTCTGCAGAGCCCGCTTTGGATCCTCTGTCTCCTTCTCTCTACCCCGCCGCCTCCCCCTCCCTCCCTCTCTCTCTCAAAAATAAACATTTAAAAAAACACATCTGATTCTCAAGAAAATGCTCTGGCCTAGATTCCTATAAATTATCCATTTTGACATTGGTTTCCTTCATGAGTGTCACACTGTCACAGAAGCTGAGCAGCCTCAGAGAGGACCATGGCATTATAAGATACTCAGAGAGACCGGTGATACAGTCTCTGTCACAAAACATGAGTTAGAATGAGCAAATACCATACCCTGATTACCTGTACTCAAATACAGGCACTCCATGACCTGGCTAGTTAATACCTTCAAGTCTCACTTTTTGATTTCGGAATCATAAATCCAAGTAGCTTAAGCATTCCTCAAGAAATTCTCCTAACCCAAGCACTGAAACAACTACTCTTGGTTGCTTGCTCTGTCACAGTTCCTGCTATGACTACTGTCTGAGATGCAGAAATAGGGAACACTGGGAACCATGCTGGCTTCCAGTAACAAAAACAGGTTCATTTTCTTCACACTTACAATTTTTTAAAAACCGGATGGCCATCATTATGGAATGCCACCAGAAATAATTTCTTCATGCACCTTTCCTACAAAACAGCTATAATTGAACCATTCTGAAGTCATGACAATTACGGGAGTAAAACATTTATAGCATACATCTTTCCACATCCCAAATAGCTAAGGGCATCTAAAGCAACCAACAATTACAGCTTTCTGCTTTAAGTACTGAACCTTCTATGAAGAAAAAAAATCATTGTCAATCTTGTAAACCTAAATAACTACTGTATGCTTCATTTCTTTCCTCCTGCGTGGCATTCCTATAATTTACAATTTTCTAAAAAAAGACATCACTAATAATCACATACGTTCTGTCAAAGCTAACAATAAAAAGTTCTGCTCTTAATCCTTGTATACAAAACAGCAGGACTCACTTCACATTCACCCTTGATATGGCTCTAAAGAAATAAAAATTAAATTTATATGTATGTATGTATGTATGTATAAGAAACACATAAAATAGTACCATATGCCTATCAGAGTTATTACTCTTGAGCTAGGAACATTGTATTTTTTATTTTCAGGAGCATATATATGTTACTGATAGCTTATTCCTTTTTGTTCTAGCTTTATTGAGATATAATTGACAATTAAAAATTATATATATTTAAGGTATACCATGTGATGATTTGATGTATCTATACACTGTGAAATGATGACCAGATCCAAGCTAATTAGCACACCCATCATCTCACCTCCCACAGTTACCTTTGGGGGGTAGCAGTGATTAGAATATTTAAGTCCTACTCTCAGCAAATTTCCAGTATACCGTATACTATTATTTAATATAATCACCAAGACATACATTAGATCCTCAAAACTTATTCATCTTACAACTGAAACTTTGTATACGTTGACCAACATCTCCCTATTTCATTCACCCTAGGGAACCCAGCGACCACCATTCTATTCCATGTTTCTATGAATTCAACTTTTAGTTTTCACATATGAGGTCACAGAGTATTTCTATGTTTGGCTTATTTCATGTAATATTCTCCAGGTTCATCCATGTTGTTGCAAATGAGGGATTTATAGCTCTTTTAATGGATGAACAATATTCCATTGTGTATGACACAGAAACACAGACATACCTATACATATATAAATATGTATAGATATTCACATATACACACATGCACATTTTCTTTAGTCTGTCAGTGGACACTTAGGTTGGTGCCCTATCTTGACTATTATGAATAATACAGAAGGAACATGGGAGTACAGATATCTCTTCTAGATACAGATTTAATTTCTTTTGGCTATATACCCAGAAGTAGGATCAGCGGATGATATGACAGTTTTGTTTTTGATTCTTTGAGGAACCTCCATACTGTTTTCCATAATGGCTGGACCACTTTACATTCTCACCACCAGTGCACAAGTGTTCTCTTTTCTCTTTTTGATGATAGATAGCCACTCTAACAGATGTGAAAGCATATATAATCGTGCTTTTAATTTGTATGGCCCTGATGATTAGTTTTTTGTTTTTAAAGGTTTTTTTTTAAAGTAATCTCTACATGCAATGTGGGGCTCGAACCCACAACCCCAAGATCAAGAGTTGCACAGCCTCCACTGGCTATGCCAGTCAGGCGCCCCAGGCATCTTTTCATATACCTGTTGGACATTTGTAGGTGTTCCTTAGAAAAACATCTACTCAGGTCCTTTGCCAATTTTTAATCAGGTTTGCTGTATGTATGTATGTATGTATGTATGTATGTATGTATGTATGTATTATTTATGCGATTCAGTTGTCCTTTATACATTTTGGATATTGAGCCCTTATTAGATAGGTGACGTGCAAATATTTTTTCCCATTCCATAGGCTGCTTTTTTATTTTGTTGACTAATAGTTTATTCTAATAAAAATCCACTACAGTCTTATTTCAAGTAAAAACATGCCTAACTATAAATAGGTGTCAGGAAAGAATTAAGACTAGACTTGGAAGAATGGAGACAGACTCAATTTTAGATTACTATATCAGTACAGTCCAAAACCACTGTCCTGTTTTTTATGTTTAACCATTTTTTTCTACATTGGACAGTAACATGTCAATTAGCTAAGTCTAATAAGAATTTAAAGAATTTATATAATTATACACCTAGTTTTACTGCTTTGCCTAAGATCACTGTCACCTCGTATAAAATACTTTTCATTAAAAAAGGCAATTTCTTCAGTCCTTTGATGGGACATAATTAGCTTTTCTGACATATCAAAGTCACCTTGCAACACTAACTCTGAGCTCTAACACTAAAGCCAGGTGTGCTGTTACATGACTTTTTTCTTTACAGTTCCAACAGAACTGTTGATGGATGCCTCTGTAGTTTAATATCTGACAGTAGGTGCAAGTAAATAACATTTTTATTTAAAAAACTATAATACATAGTGATAATGAAGAGCAGAGGCAGCTTTTTCATTTACAACCTGTCTATAAATTTTGGCAGGAAATTGAAACTAATTTAATATGTTCAGTCTGAGGAAGTTACTCAGTTCTAAGAACACACAGCCATAGTTAAATTGATGTAGCCAGAATTATACTCTCTGAAATGAACAAAACAACAATGTAGGGCACCTAAATGATGTTTCCAAACTGAAACATGCTATTTGGCTAGACTTGAGTAAAAACACAGAGTTTTCATATCTGTGGCTTTACTGCAATTATTATCATTACTAAATATATCTTAATCTGCTCCCCATCACCACTTGAAACAATTACTTTTCAGAAATTCATTGTATATGGAGTCCTTATAAAATAGTGCCATCTTTGGCGACATTATTTGGTAAACTGACAGAATGATGAAGTTTACTTTAAATAAGCTCATTACACAAATTTCTATAGTGGAGGATGTTCATTTACATAACGTCTAACTTCAAATTAAGGGCTTTTCAGTCAAGACCTCAGACAATGTAAGGCAGTGGCCCCTACTGGTAAAATTTAATACCTTAACACAATTTAAAATTTAATAAGAATTGAACATGGTGGAAAACCATTCCAAGGAAGCAAGATTCTGAGTGTCTGGAGATCCCCCGGTCTGGAAGGAGGGATCCACGTGAATGTGACAGAACAGCTCTCAGAATAAAGGCAGAGCTAAAGCTTGCAGAAAGAACTGAGAACAAAAAAGAAATAACGATGTATACTCTCTCTTGTGTTTTATGTTAGGTCTACATGTCTGCCGAGGCCAAAAGGAGCATGAGGTATCTACCACTTCCATACTTTTTCACAGTAAACCGAAATCCTTTGGCCCAATCCAACAAGTGTTTAGTCTATACAAACATACAACAAGTCTATACAAGTGTTTAGTCTATACAAACATACCTCCAATTATATGAAGATAACTAGAAAAATTAGATTTGCTTCACAAAGTATGCTTTATAGCCAACTTTAAGAAATATTTGCATTTTTTAAATGTTTATTTATTCATTTTAAGAGAGACAGAGAGAACTGAGCAGGAGAAGGGCAGAGAGAGAGGAAGAGACACAATCTCAAAAGGGTCTGTGCTGTCAGCACAGAGCCCGATGCAGGGCTTGATCCCACGAGCCGTGAGCTCATGACCTGAGCTGAAACCAAGAGGTGGAGGCTTAATCAACTGAGCCACCCAGGCACCCCAAGAAATGTGCATTTAAACTAGAGGTACCGATATATAACTTTGACCACACACATGAACGTCTGGGTTATTACTTTGTGAGACAAAATATGTAAGCCAGACTTGGTGCTTCTGAGGCAAGTACCTTTACTGTATTGTCCTTTTGTTCACCATTCAACTTGCCGATTGAGTCAGGGTGGATATGGCTGTTTCAGAGGCTCAGGCCAATAGCTCTCAACTGGCTCCAACCCTGAGTACAATTCCCTCTTCACCCCAGGTCCTCAGAAAGCTCTAGGAAAGAGTGGAGGAGTGCTTCCAGAAACTGAAGAAAGGCCCTGAAAGGTCTTTGAAGAAATCCTACTCTTAGTCAACTAGTCCCCATGGGCCCCCTAAAGGATTCTCCCATGCACTTGTTTTTCATCCATTCTTCAGCAGGGTCCTTTGTGGCCTATCAACAAACTAATGACATGCTGAAGGATTTTTAGGGTCTTCTTCTTAATCCTGCCTTTAAAATTATGAAAGTCCATTCCCTGTTCTATACACAAAAAGAAAGGATAAACTCTTTAAAATTCAAAATAGATTAAGAACTGCCCTGAGAATAAAATCATCATCTGTGTGTAAATTATCAGATAAAAATGTTACAACACAAATACCGTCTCTCTCACACTGTTTCTCTTTTAAGATCTACCAACCCAAATCTCTCACCATGCAGCTCAAAGTGGCCCCATGGACCGAGAGCATGGGCGTCTGTGAGAATTTGTCAGAAATGCAAAATCTAAACCCTACTCCAGAGCTACCTAGAAAGAATCTGCATCCTTACAGGATCCTTAGGTGATTTGAATGCATTTAAGTTTGAGAGCACTCCACCTGAAGATTTTCACAAGACCACTGCAAAAGAATCTGAAAAGATGAAACTAGGAGGAAATGTGTCCTTCCCTCACACTGCATGTGGACAGACATAAAGCCAACAGAGCCAATTACTAGAACTGTGATGAGGTATAAAATTATAAAACACATTTTAAAATATATAGACTGGGAATGGAGAGTGATTTCTTGTAGGTGCAAAAATTCTTTTGAGGTGATGAAAATATTCTAAAATTAGATTTGGGGGATGTTGCACAACTCTGCAAATATATTGAAAACCACTTAATTATACACTTTAATAGGGTGAACTTTATGGGATATAAGTTTTATCTCAGTAAAAATGTTAAAAACATACATTAATTAAATTTAACATCATAAAAAAGATCAAGTATCATTAACCATAAGGGAAATGTAAATTAAAAACACAAGCCATCACGTTACACCTACTAGAATAGCTAAGGAGGAAAATGAAGAAATCGTAGTATATCCATACAATGGAATATTATTCTGTAATAAAAAGGAACAAAGCACTGATACATGAAATTAAATGGATGAATTTCACAAATGTTGTATGGAATGACAGAAGCCAAGCTCTGAGGAATACAAACTATGGCCTCATTGATAGGATGTTCTAGACCCAAGCTAGGGTGGTAACAATCAGAACAGTGGTTGTCTCTGGGAATGAGGAAAACTGACTGGAAGGAGGCACACAGCAACTTAATGGAATGACAGAAAAGTTCTAATGCTTTATTTGAATGGCAGTTAAACAAGGAATTAAATATGGTAAAAACTCATTGAACTGTTTATATAAAATCTGTGTCTTTTCTTACATATTAATTATACTCTAATTTAATAACAACAAAAAATCTGACCCCACTCCCTACATCCATGTATGAATGGCATGCCCTTAAACACTGGGAAATATGGGCGCCTGGTGGCTCCGTCAGTTAAGCATCCAACTTCAGCTCAGGCCATGATCTCAAGGTTCGTGAGTTTGAGCCCCACATCGGGCTCTCTGCTATCAGCAAAAGAGCCTGCTTCAGATCCTCTGACCCCTCTCTTTCCGCCCCTCCCCCACTCCTGCTTTCTCTCTCTCGAAAATAAACAAACATTAAAAAAAAAAAAAAAAAAAAAAAAAAAAAAAAACCTGGGAAATACAAATGTTGTGACCAGGTCTCCCTTCTCTGCCATGTTGAGTATTATAGTATTCTCTAGGAGCAAACTTTCTACTAATAGTTCTTTATCCTTTTTAATCACCAAAATTTTCTCCTAAATTGATGATTTTTTTTCTAGAATTCTTCACAAGGGTTTAATTCCTGAAACAGAATGTACATATTTCATCTTTTTCTGTATAACTCATTTCAATCATCATGAGCATCAATGAGTCTGTAATACAGGGATATTTTGAGAGGTATTTGTGGTAGAAGCAGCCACTTATTGTCTCTATAACAAGAGCTGCTATGCTCTTAGCTTTATTTCATTTTATTCCTTTGCTATTAACATGCCTCTTCCCAGCATGCCACTGTCAGCTGCCCACCATCTTTTCTTTCTCCTATTTGACTCTAGAAACATAATGTGGACTCAGGCGTGACTTCGGAGGAGAGAGTCTGTGATCAACCTACCCAATATTTCTAGCCATTCTCTCCCACATCACCCTGCCTTTGTCCTTTATTGCCACAATTTTATCGTGTTTTCTGTTTCTAACTTGCTTACGATCTGTCTCCCTTCACAGGCGGAGCTCATCAGTGTCATTTGCCCCATTAAACGTTCAGCCACTGAAGGAGCACCTGGAACAAAACACGTACTTAAGAAAGAGCTGTGGATGGGGGGGGGGGGGGTGGTGTCTGGTGGACAAATGAATAATGAATGGTTGGAGAAAGCACAGACACTAGAATCAGACAACAGAGTAGAACTCCTCCACTTAACTAAGCTGAATGATCTCAGACCGAGGGATCACTACCCCCCACCCCCAGGCTATAGTCTCATTTGTTAAAACGGGACTATGCCTTATCTATGTACCATATACCAGTGCTATGAGCACCGAATGGCCTTTAAGCCTCCCCTAGGGAAAAGCTGATAATGAAGCCCAGACAACCTGTGTGTAAAGAACAAACAAGTAAGTCTTGAGTAAGATCCTACATGAAAAGGATAGGTTTTCTGCAACCCTTTTTATACATGTCTCAGCTGCTCAGGACTTTCAGATATAAGATAATCTACTAAGTAATTTTTATTACTATTTTATAATTATCATTGTTATACCTTTTTGCTATTCATCTAATAGCTTGATAAAATACCCTGAAGAGTGAAGTGTCTATTCAAGCCAAACCAAGAAACACGTCTCTACCTTTCCAGCCTTTAAAAGCTGTTTCAAATAATGGTTACTCCCCTAGATTTGAAAAGCAAATAAGGACAGAAGACAGAAGGAGAATAAAATTTAAGGAGAGGCAATCCCCAGCAGGAGACTTAGGTAAAAGTCTCCAAGTGACTTGCACAACAAAACAAAGCGCAGAGTTCAAACAGGTATTCGATTTCAGCAGTATTTGCCAAATTAAGTAAATGAGAATCATCCACACAATTACCCAAAACTCTGAATAACACAGAGCTACAGCTAATCTAATTAGACAATCATGCAAAAGAATTTATTACAATTAGTTTCTCAAAGTAAGCAGATGACCTTTAACAACTTCTGTCCTAACAGATAGCAAGCAGCAAGACAGTAGTCTGGGCATATTTCTCGGGACTTAAACACGGTGCATAACAAGTTCAGACACTGCCCAGCTGGCCCAACAGAGAGCTGGAAAACAAAACCACCACACGCACGCACAAAAATCGCTTTTGTTTTTCTTCTCCAAAGTGTTTGGTAGGCATGGACAAGGTTCACTGATGAGGCTTTTAAGCCACCCTAAGCACAGAAAAATTCTGAAAGAACACATCTCTAAATTCTAATCAAAACCTTTTAGGCAAAACATATAATCCTTAGTTGTGAAATATTGGCCACATTCTTATATAATGACGTGTACATATGTAGTGCACATTATATCCATAATTCCATCTATCTACACATGCATGTGTATAAAATTTGGCAGAGGGGTCCTGAGACCATTGCCGTATCTTCTGTCCATCATTTTCAATGGCTGGTGACTTTTTCAGAGAATTATACGCTGAAAACAAACAAGTGTATTTTTAATGGCAAAACATTTAATCTGGCTCTTTGACTGTTGAAGGTAGGTATGTCTGTAGCTCGTATGTGTGTTTTTCTTTTAGATCGGGTCTTGGGAGTTTTTATGCATTTAGTTGCTCAGTAATAAATGACAGAGAACTGTGGGCTTACTGTCCATTTTAATGATGGTGTTCTAAATGGCCACCCTTTCTCATCCACGCTTCTTTAAGAGTAAAGGCACAAGAAGGTTTTAAAAGTGGGCACTGGGCACCGACTGTCACAAGTAGACTTGAAGAAGAGCCTCTGGCCTGCTGCTGTACATTTACAGAAGATCTCATAGCTCCATCTAGCTCCAGATGAGGGAATTCAGGGACTACTACAGAAGTATACCCAACAGGACTACCAAAATATAAAAGGGAAATCAAGAATAGTCAAACTGAACCCATTATGTAAGCACTGAGTTTACAAGTGCAGGAAGTTTGTCAATTAACACTGATTAAAAAGAATATTCATCAGTTAATTGACAGTTGATTTTCTAAATAAAGAAATCATTCCTATCATTATTATTTACTTTTTTAGCACTTCATTTAAAAAAAATAGAGCAGATGTGAGAAACGATGAAAACTGAACTTTTTTTTTCCCATGGAAAATGTTCTCCTGTCTCACACATTGTTCTGAGTGCTCTGAATTCTGCCTTGAGATCAGGAAAACAAAGAGGAAGCCACTTCTAAAGTTAAAATCGAAGGATAAATCAGGATATGATGCAGAAATATGACATGATTAGTGGTTTTTTTTAACCAAACAATAGAAACTGTTTTGAGTTGTTTATATCCTACAATAAATCAAAAGGAAATTTACACAAAGCCTCCAAAAAGGGGTTATGTAAAAACATAATTACAACACATGAACAATCTACAAATATCTCTTTAATATGAAAACACTAAAATAAGCAGTAAAATACTAAACAACTGATGAAAATTCAGCTAGGAAAATAACGTTGGGCCTAAAATACCAGGAAGAACATGCACGTGAAACAACATTTATCAAAGTAAATTCAAATCGAATCATACTATATTAAAACATACGGAATTAGAGTCAGTATTTAATATTACGATATTAAACAGCAGCACCACTCCTTAATTATGTACTTTAAACATGATTTCAAACATTTTTAAATGTTTTAATGATGGACAGGCAGTTTCACATTTCTCTAAATATCATTTATTACTAAGGAACTCAAAACAATAAAATCCCTGAAACCAAAACAAATTGGTATTTAACCCAATTTGACTAGACTCCAAATGAAATATTCAAAAGGTGCATAGGAAACAATCTGTGTAGTTCCTTCTTCACTTTAAAAAAAAAACCAATCCTTGGTGTATTATTTTGATTCAGTAGAAGGGCAACCGAATTTCCAAGTTAATTTTATACGGCATTGCATTAAAGCGTATTTGCTTTTCTTGCAAGTCCTTGACATGAGTGCACATCGTCCAGTTTTATTTAGCAAAGTGATCAGATGACCCTCATCAGCTAGGATAGCGATGGCCTCTCATGACTCACACCAAATGGGTCAGTGCTTTCAGGTAAGTTCCTCCAGGAGTTCCTTAACAAGATCATGTAAACACCCATAAATACAGCATGATGGCTCTAATTATGATTTCCAGCCAAAGCTTTTTCACTCTTCTCTAGGCTTCAATTCCATTGACAAGCTACTTAAACTTGGCAGATAAGCAAGAGAAGCATTCTGATATCACTTCTGCTAGTAGTGTCTCTGCTACACGTGGCCCGTCTTTGTGGTTCTAGCCAGCCACTAAACTCTGTCACTCATCTTGCAAATCCATCTCTTTTTGTCTCTGCTCCCACCCAAACTCACACTTTTTCCACCTCAAGCCTGGATTACTGCAATCATTTCCAAATTAGCTTCACTAACCCTCCGGCATTCTCTCAGTTCCACCTAGCACACACGTCCTCGTGGATACTCTTGATATTCCTCGTGACTGACACGTGTTCAACAACATCAAAATGTCCCCACTGTAACCACGTAATGCTCCAACCTGTGAGCCTGGCATTCATGGTTCTCCCGGGGTCCCTTATGATCTCCCAGTCACAGGCCCTATTCTTCAGCCTTGATCCTGTCTCTGCCTGGCTGAACTATATTCCCCACCTGGAATGGCCTTTCCATTTCTGATGACTGGTCAAGACCCTTCCTGTCCTTCAAACTCATTTGAACTCGTATTTCCACAACAACATTTTTCGCGATGGTCCCAGCCGAGCATATGATCTGATTCCTTAAAATCCCCACAGCATTAATCTATATTGCTCCCTTGTTCCCTTAATAAAAATGTATAAATTCCATGATTTGTGCCCATGGCTTCCCTCTCTTCGCTGGAATACAAACACTTCAAGATAGGAGTCCGAGCTCTATCAGTGACACCATCCCCCTGACTCACTCAGAGGTAGTTAAAGCAATGAGAAATCCCTAGGCTCGGGATACAAACAGGTCATATGACATTCACTTTCCCAACCTAGGAGGTGAAGACACAGCTACCAAACTCCTTGCTTGTTGTAAGGATTAAACCCCCCAGCCCAAGCTAGAACTTCACTGCGTATCAGCCACTCTTCTTGCCTGCAATGCCAAAATCTAACAAGCAGTGCACATATTTGGTGAGTACCCTAGAAACATTCAAATTAATTAATATCATTTTCTAACTTCAGCCAGGGATATTCTGAATTACAGTTACAGTAAGAGGTATTTTGGTAGTTATCCAATTAATTGTCATGCTTAGCACTTTACTTGGCTTGGAGCCTGCCGGCATATTTAAGTTTACCTCTTGCTTCTCAATCTAAGGGGACTTTCTCTGCCACTCTGGCGAAAGTGCTCGCTTTGAGGGCCTTGGAAAAGAGCCAGAGAAAGAGGCTTTGCGTGGAAAGCAAAGACCTCATTTTACCAGTGCACCCAGGTGGGTGTGGGGACTACGGGGAAGGCTAAACCAGGGGCGTCTGCCTCCACGGCCATGTTTGGTGTGGCCCTGACAGAAAACACCATACCCAGCGATGGCCAAAAGGATGGCCAACAGGGAATTGACTGGATATCATTCATCTATAGCCATTATGCAGAAAGGGGCATTTTGATATTTAAGTATAAACAAACATTAAGAATACTACATGTGTATCTTTAAAACATAACTCCAAAACACTTGAGAAGTAAGGGGAAGAAACACAAAGAAGGAAAAGGTAGAAGTAAGATTGAAAACCCAGATCGTTTTCTCTAACCATTTCCAGCATTCTTTGATCCTGGGGGAACAAAAAATGTTAATCGCCTCCATGTCTCAGTCCAATGTTACAAGACTGGATAAAAAGAATCGCAGCCAACAAAAACTGTCTACGTTAAAAAGAAAATCTCATACTGCATCAAAGAAGTCATCAGAACATTTTGTTTTCTTAGGTTTCTAGGTATTCCTAAATGTAGGCTCTCTAAAGACAAATTCAGTCGTAAGGCTCCAATTTTATCTCTGGCAAAAAATAGAGATCACCTAGGGACTAATAAGCTAAACATTTCTTTTCTACATGAAGTAGGTTTAAAAGAATCTTTATCTTCGAAAGATCAGAAGCACAGTCCTCCCTACAATTCAGCATTTGTCAAAGTTTGGTTATGAACCACCTACATCACAATATCCTGGAGTGGGGTAGGGGGAGCAAATAAACACTCCTGGACCCACCCCAGAATTTTAAAATGAGAATCTTTTAACGTTTTCCCCAAGTGGGTTTCCACACATAAGTTTCAAAAACATTAAAATTAACCACAGAGACTAAAAAGACTTATCTCTAACGGTGGTGTAGAGTCCACACAAATCATATCACATAATTCCTCTTTGCTTTCACTAATGACATTTCATCAGTGTAAAAAAAAAAAAAAAGTAGTTGCTAGCAGCAACAGTCAGTAAATGGAAAAAAAAAAATATCACATCAGCAGCCTAAAAATTATGTATCACAGTGGTCAGATACAGACAGTATCTCATTTTACCTGTCTAGTGGTGATTTTCATATTTTGTAGATTGGTCGATCGATAGATACATAGTCTGATCCCCTGTTGAAGTATTTTATTTTGTTTTGTTGTTGTTGGCTTTTAAAAACTAACTAGCAACCAGCAGTCACATCCTCTTTCCATTTAGTCATCAATTGCGTGGGACCTCCACCATAAATACAGTCTGAACAGATCACCCCAACTCAACACCTGAGCCACTGTCACTCATCCCAACTCAACAGATGAAGAAGCTCTAAATTATCAAATTAGCACACTCCATTCACAACCTGTCTGAATCCAAGTACCTGTAATAAATTAATATTAATATAAAATTCAGGCAAAGCAAAACCCCTCCCAGGAGGTTGTTAAAGTAAAAGAACTTGATCAGGGAAGTTTGAAGGAAAACTCAGAAACTCTCAGGGCTTCAGAGTCCTCCTAATCTGAAACATTGGTTTGGGGGGTGGAGACCGGATAATTTTTAAAGGTTTTCTAGATTTAGAATACTATGAATAAAGCATGACTGTGCACAATTTTTAAAACTTTTTAACATTTATTTATTTTTGAGAGACAGAGCATGAGCAGAGACAGAGGGAGACATAGAATCCAAAACAGGCTCCAGGTTCTGAGCTGTCAGCACAGAGCCCGATGTAGGGCTCAAACTCACGAACCACGAGATCATGACTTGAGCTGAAGTCAGAAGCTTAACCGACTAAGCCACCCAGTTTCCCTGACTGTAGAAAGATTTTAAACCATATATAATTTTCCATCATTCTACCACAGTGTCAGACTGTGTGTAAATTATGTAATCCCTGTAATTCTCAACCCCACCATTTACAAAATGAAGATAATAATGACACTAATATTAACCTAGTAAAATTATCGTTAAGGTTAAATGATATAAAGCTCTTAAAGCACTGAGCACTATTTTGGCTCGCTGTAAATTCTCAAGAAATAATATTACTTATGTATAGTGTGATTTAAACTTTTCCCAACAAAATATGTCAGACTGACTGATAGTTAAGCACAGTACCTTGACATTTGTAGAGCCCAGTTGGGCCAAGTAATTCACCTGCGTAGGGACCCAAGTGAAGTCGTTCATATAAGCCTATCACCACTCGAGATGGGGGCAATGCGTGATAGTTTTCACAATGTTCATGCTTTAACCAAAACACCACTTCCAATGTTTCTCTCCGTGAGAGCTCATTCCTTCCAGCCCAATTCCATCTCCACATGACACATTCCACATGCACACCTTGCCAGTCCAAGATGCCCCTTCTCTCATTTGTGTTTGATATAGTGTCTACATCGGTCAGTTTCAACATCTCAAACGCTTCCAGCTTGCCTCATATACCGTTAAAGGTCAATAAAGCAGTGGTGGGATTTTCTTTTCTTTTTTTTCCCCCTAACAACCAAATAACGCCCACTCCTAACAGACAAATATCTGCTAAATATATCCCTGGAAACTGAAAGAAGCTATGTGAAATGAAGTGGCAAACATATAAAATGGTCAGGGATTTCTCTTTCATTACTGTTATCAAATTTCAAAATTAAAAAGTCAACAGGGGTATAATATTTATTCAGGGGACACAAAGCACACGGAACAATGCTCAAAGGTGCATTTTAAAGACCTTCAAACACGTTAAGGGAGCCAAAGTTATAAGATAATAAAAATACTATTACAGCCCATTAAGCATGTTGTAATGGTGCTTAGGGATGATGCAGTCATGTTTTGCAAAAAGTTATTTTCACC
Source organism: Neofelis nebulosa (assembly GCF_028018385.1). Taxonomy (NCBI): domain Eukaryota; kingdom Metazoa; phylum Chordata; class Mammalia; order Carnivora; family Felidae; genus Neofelis; species Neofelis nebulosa. The sequence continues at coordinate 31,265,801 of NC_080783.1, forward strand.
CATCTCCCTGAGAGGAAATTCAATGCAATCCAGATATTCTTAGGAAGATACACAAATATTTCTAGATAATACAGAAATGTACTTCATCACCATTGCAGACCTCAGACACTAATTTGAGTGTTCAGGATGTGCAGAAGTATAATAAACCAGAAAGGAGGATCAAATCGAAAAGTTGTTTTTTAATGCTTAAATTACTCTGATTTGTCAGGGTTAAAAATTCAAAATCAGTTAGGTCAAAGGTTCAGGCTTTCAATATTTTGCATATGTTGTTTCTAAAAAACAAACGGGTGCTTTACACATCGTGGGGCAACGCTGTCTTGACGAGGGCAAACTTTTTTATGAAATGATACTTCAAGTGACCACACTCTTGAAATGACTCTTCATAAGGCGATTTTCAATTTTTTTAACCTATATACAACTCAGTAGAGAACATAGTCTAACCGCTATACTATTAATAATTGCTGTTGATTCTATTATTTTTTTTCATTGCTCCATTTCTGGCATCTAGAATAGGGCCAGGGCCTATTAAATAGGTGATCAATAAATGTGTTTGGAATGTATGTATTAATTATTGAATGACTATCCATATATTTATGCATGGATGATGATTTATATGAATCTGTATACACATACACAGATGGTTTTGGAAATTTAACAAAGGGAAGAGAAGAGAGCTCAGCCGTAAGCACCAACTTTGTGCCCAGCTCTTACTGTTTCACTTACATAGTTTCACTTAACCCTCACAATGACTCATAACCAAAGCTCACAGAGAATAAGCAATCAGAACCTACAGCAGTCAGAGTCCTACAGCTAAAACCATGGCAGAAATAAACTGGTGGGATTCCCTAGAACTATCGAACGGCCAGCACTCCCATCATGCTGACATCTCGACAGTCATTCTTTCTCCCCTGGCTAGAAGTAATGGCACATCAATTAAGAGCAAAAAAAAAATCACATAGCAAACTCCTAAAAATATCGGGCATCTGGAAGAACCTCTGTGCTACACAGGACATCGTGAATGAACTGGTACGAGCCCTCCCTAAAGGTACATGATGGCAATGAGTAGGGGGCATGGTCGATAGAAAGGTTATCTCTGGCCACAAGCAGGATCTGTCTAGAAAGCAAGGGCTTCTCGCTCATCAAGAGAGCCACGGCCATTTAATTGTCACCATAACCAAGGTTCAAAGATTAAGCTGCAAGAGTGTGGGGTCACACTGCTTATAATGTTGGAACTAGAGTCCCTGTATCTTTTTGACTCTCACTACTCTAACATACTAATATTAGGATTTAGTCTTCTGCCAATATCAGCATTTCTCAATCAGTGGCAATTTCTGCTACCACTTTTATTATTATTATTATTATTATTATTATTATTATTATTAACATATTAAGAGAGTGCTACTGGCATCTAGTGGGTAGATCCCAGGAATCTGCCAAACATCATACGATGCACAGGCCAGCTCCTCCAACATGAAGCACTATCTGGCCCAAGACATCAACCGTGTCAAGACTGAGAAATCTTGATCTATATCAATATACAAAGCACCCACTTAATTCACTCACCTATATACTTGGGTGTCTACTATGTGCCATAGACTGTTCTAAGCACCAGGGATGTGGTAATAAGCAAATCAGACAATGTCCCTTGTCTGAGAGTTTACATTTAAAACTGGGGGTAGACCTTAAGGATGGACACACAAGGGTGACTTTGGAACACACTATAGTAATCCAGGGAACAGATGATTGTGACTTCCAGATACAGAAAAGCTGAGGTACAAAAGTAGAGCAGGAAGCAGTCTATTTGCTATCAAAAGATTTCCCCAGTGAAGCACTATCAAAATGAAAAAAGCGCCCCATGGAAAATCAAACCACAGATGACAGCTTAAATGAAAATAACCCACTTAAAATTTCTTTTGAACTGTAAACAGTTAGGATTGGCAAAGTTTGTAATAATGACGCCCTCATTCAAATCCGATTTTTACAAAACTCAACTCTACTTTGCTCCTGTAGTAGATGTGTTCTGGAAAGGTTTTTCTTAATGTGACCATCTGTACATGTGGGAAAAGCCAGTGACTGATTTGGGAATTCTCTCTTCTGTCACAAGCTAAAAAGTTCTCTTTGAGGCACCACAAATTTCGCGTATGTCGACACCATACTTATCCGGGTGTACCTTTCTACACCTCCTGCCAAAAGGCCACCTCCAACTTACAAATGGGTTGCCTTACAAGAGTTCATTTGCCAACTAGTTACTTGGAACCCAGAATATATATTCCCAGAGAAACAAGATTTTGTTGTAAATAGTGGTTAGATTCCTTAGCCAGGAAACAAAAAATCTGTCTAATTCACACGGTATCAGTATGAAAACAGTGAAGCTAACAGCAGTTTTAAGCCTTGCTTCTATGAGACAACAGATTGAAATTCCAATTCCTAATGCTTAATGATTAACTATGAGAATGAGGCAGGTGAGGAGCTCTCCCACACCCTGATGTCTGCCTGACTTATAAAAGCAGGGGTTGTAGTGGTCTCAAGCCATGCGGGAGGAGAGATTAGAATCTTTACCAGTGATAGGAAGTGATGGATGGATGGATGGATTCTCAAATGAAAATTGAAGTCCTGGGAGTCAGGTTATGGCTAGAAATGTTTACATTAATTCAGTCAACAAATATCTGGCTAGATATTTGGAGATGCAGGGATGAATAAGGCAGCCTCCATGTCTCTCATCCCAGAATGCAAAGCCATAAAATGCATCACACTGGTAGAGGAAGTGAGTGATAGATGGGGAAAAGGGATGACCTATAGGTGGGACTCTAGTACAAAAATGATGAGAATGTCCCAGTGAGAGCTTCCTCTTGCAGAAGGACAAGAACAAGAATCATGAGGGGCGCCCGGATGGCTCAGATCCGACTTGAGCTCAGGTCATGATCTCACAGTTCGTGAGTTCGAACCCTGTGTCGGGTGCTGTGCTGACAAGCTTGGAGCCTGGAGCCTGCTTTAGATTCTGTGTCTCCCTTTCTCTCTGCCCCATCCCTGCTTGCGCTCTGACTCTCTCTCTCTCTCTCTCTCAAAAGTGAATAAACGTTAAAAACAAATTAAAAAAAAAAAAGAACAAGAATCATGAATTTAACTAGAAATCAGTCTTTGATACAGTTAAAACCGTACAGATTCATCTGGCTGAATAAACTCTCTTATTTCACAGAAAAAAAAGTGACATTGAAATGCAAGAGTCTACTTGTAAATTTGGAATAAGATCCCAAATGCTTGATAATCAAACCTCTATTAGTGTATGCTTTCTGGATCTTACTTTCCTTTTTCGTGGCTTCCAGATAAATCAATACCAATCCTTCCTCTTTTCTAGAAGTTGGACCCTGGAGTGGCAAGGCAAGCTTGAGTGATTAAGTAAGAGAGGACATTAAAAGCCAACACCTTTATTTTATAAGTGAAAAAACAGAGATCTAGGGAGATTAAGTAATGTGACCGACCTAAGACTAAGGTAGAATGAGGGCTGCCTGGCTTGTGTGACCCAGCAGTTTCCATTACAGTACCACCACTCCCACTATCATTATCATAATGAGGAAGACAAGGAAGAAATAATACCTCTGGGAGTAGATACTATACGTAGACTAGAAAGGCATAGTCCTCTAAGCAAAGGTTCTATTTTATTTTATTTTTACGAGAGAGAGAGAAAGAGAGAGCATGTACCCAAGTGAGGGAAGGGCAGAGGGAGAGACAGAGAATCCCAAGCAGGCTCCACACTCAACACAGAGCCTGACAATAGGGCTCAATTCCATGACTGCAAGATCATGACCTGAGCCAAAATCAAGAGTCGAGATGTTCAACCGACTGAGCCACCCTGGCACCCCTAAACAAAGATTTTAAACATAATTTCCAACTTATGAAAAATACTGGCTAAAAGTCATAACTTTAACTCTCTTTGAGGTAAGTATGAAATCAAAATTTTTAAATCAGAAGATTTTCTAGAAAACGTATTTTTGCCCAGAAGTGCTCCCCCCCCCCAAAAAAAAAAAAAAAAACTTGACTGTATTTTGGAAAATTTTCTTTTAAATGTCTTAATTGTGGTCTATTGAAATACATGTTTTCCCCATTGGAAAAAATTTTTGTAAATCTGGAAGCTTCGCAAATCTGTGTGTCATCCGTGCGCGGGGGCCACACTAATCCCTGTATCGTTCGAAGTTTTCAGAATATGTGCTGCTGGAAGCAAGCACTCCCTTGAATTGTTGAAGACATCATTTCACCCTTCAGTTACTGAGGAGTTCTTATGGGTGCTCCCTCATGCTAAACTATCTCTGTGCCTTCATACCCTCCTACTTCGGCATGTTGCCTTCTGTTCCGATCAGGGCTTCTAGCATTCTGACAGAAATCAGATCACAAAGACTGACAGAATACAGGGGAAGGCAAGAATCCAAAATCTCTAAGAGAAGGCTTCTCAAAAGTTAAATAATCATTATGACGGCAATTTTGGTGGCTCACAGGCATCTTGGGTGACATCATTTTGAATATATCTTACTGATCTCTTTTGATCTCAGTTCAGTGGCATTTTCAATTACATCTAGAATCTTGGCAGTTCTCTGAATAATTGAGAGACTAACAGTTTAAACTTCAGTGAGCTAGGGAGATATAATTATTAGGAATGCATATGGAATTGGCTTTTCTATTTCTGGTAATGTGTTTCCATTTTATTTGATTTTAAACATTCCTAAGTATTTTTTTTTTTAATTTTTTTTTCAACGTTTTTTATTTATTTTTGGGACAGAGAGAGACAGAGCATGAACAGGGGAGGTGCAGAGAGAGGGAGACACAGAATCGGAAACAGGCTCCAGGCTCCGAGCCATCAGCCCAGAGCCCGACGCGGGGCTCGAACCCACGGACCGCGAGATCGTGACCTGGCTGAAGTCGGACGCTTAACCGACTGCGCCACCCAGGCGCCCCCATTCCTAAGTATTTTTAATGCTGTTCTTGATATATGTAAATAATTATTTTAGAGTAAGAGTTATATATTTCAGTTTAAAGTACTGCTTACACATAAAAGGTATTAGGTAAAAGTTATCTAAGTTAATTAATTCTGGAAACACGATATCTAACAATAGGTACATGAGGGAGACGAGGTAGCAAGAAGTGAAAGAGCTACAAATGAAAAGTTGGAGCAGCCCCAACGAAATCATTAGGAACTAAATGACTGTTTGTTACGGTGGCTTCAGAGGCTCCAGGAAACAAATGGGATACATGTGATAATGACCAGAACCCCCAAAGTAATTCAGAGACACAATTCTACACACCTTTTGCTGGTAAAGCTCTAAGCCCATATGTCATGTTAGCCAAACATGACTTCACCACACACGATTTTAGCATCCAAACACGGCTTAAGGGCTCCTTAAATTGACAATCAAGAACCACTCCTAATCCCTACCACATGAAACTACAATCTTACCACCTAATATAAAGTTTTGAAGACGTATCTTTTCGGTAATAAAAACCGAATGTGTGTGCCCAAATATTCAGTGAGCAGAGCTGGTTTCGATGATCTCTAAAGGGCTCTTCCATACGAAACTAGGTTCAGATCACACCAGAGGGAGCACATTTTATGAAACTTAATAACGTCTCTTCACTTTTCTTGTAGCTAACAATCGAATATCTTTTATCAGTCTCCACTCTGCCAAAACCTTTTCTGTACACGAGCTGGCAACATGGAGAAGTTGTCTTGTTCTTTCTTTCCAACTCTTAGCATCGGTAGCCAAAAGTGTCTTTGTTGCTCAAATAGTCCATGCCATCTGCCAGCAGCTTCTCCAGCCTGTGGTACCATCTGCCAGGCACCCTGCTTCTGTGCCCAGGCCATGTTGCCTCTGTGCTATTTCAAATGGTTCTTTCACCGAGAGAGAGAGAGAGAGAGAGAGAGGGAGAAAGAGAGAACCAGCACCTTTTGATTCTATCCACTTTTGGTAATCATCCCAAACATTGTTCTCTAACCCACCGGTTCTCAAGAGGACAAAAAACTCAACAATTTGAACAGGAACAATTTCCTTTGATTTTTTTTTTTTTCTCCTTCCCTGTCGGGATAAAGAATTAGACAGCTACAGTAGATTAACACAATCAGTCATTAATATAACAAGTGTTTATGGCTACGTTCCCTTTTTGTTTTTATAAGGTATTCTTAATGAATTATTCTTTGGAAAAAGAAGCAAAGAGGGGAAAACAATCCTTATTCCTACGGTTAATCCTGATTACTTTAAAAACAACTTCTGGTGGAAATTAATAATTCAGTTGAATGTTATTAACAGTATAATGTTAACTTTATGCTGCACTGCACTGTTCTTCCTTCTAATCTACTTAAAATTCCTGACTTTAAAGTAGAAACAACAAGGGCTGCATAACAGTCTCTTATGGAGGTTAAGCCTAAAGAGTTCGATTAATATTCTCCCTAAGGCCACCAGGAAATTCCTTAAAGCAAGAGAGTTTCAGGCTTTGCTGTGGATTATGCTGAAGAGATTTTCTTTCTAGCTTTGTAGCTACTGGGAATTTATCTAATGTCTCCATCACTGCTCAGGCTTCAGAAGAAGGTCCTTTTTGTTCCCAATCACTCATCAGAATCCCAGGATAACTCAACAACCATGAAATTTGGAAAGTTCGCTATTCCTGTACCAAAATTAAATTAGCATTTAAGTGAATGTCAGGAATCAAGTTCACTCATAAGAAATTATATCATTCTACCCAAATGTCAGAAAATACACATATTTTAAGCCACAACATCTGAGGTTTCTCCATCTGTACAGATGGTAATGTTCTTCTCTGTAGGCATGTCTGATCTTTACAAATGGTGGAGGACACTCTTATTGTATTAACCTTCACATTTCTTTTAAATCTTTTAGATTTGTAAACCACAGACCTTGATGTTGAGGCATATGGCTATTCGCATCAGTTTCTAAAAATAACATGCTTTCCACCCCTAAAATGTGTGTAATTACAAAACTCTAGCTTTGATTTCCAAAATTTCTATTCATAATAAAACGATATATATTTCTTAGAGTTGAATACTATTATCTCTCAGTAAAACTTCACATTATTTATCATTATTCTACTTCAAGAAGAAAAAAATAAAATAGCTCTTAAATTTTGCTTTTAATTTACACAACCACTTTTTGCCTTAAAGCATATTATTTTTAACAAAATTTCTACAGAAATGGCATTTACTTCACATTTAAGATTTTATATCCCAATTTCACTAAAATATGGGAATGGAGAAAGTTCCTCAAGGCTTTCAGTTTTCCTCAAATACTAAAATCATGTAGAGTATCAGAAACATGGGAATGATACATAATTTTGTTAGAGTTAAAAGCCATAAATATTCTAAAACAGAAGAATGTTTTCATAAATTCTAATTGAGATAAAATCAAATGTATTTTCTTAATTTTTTCCTTTTTTTAACATTTGTTTATATTGGAGAGAGACAGACAGAGACAGAGCATGAGCATGAGCAGGGGAGGGGCAGAGAGAGACACTAAGACAGATTCTGAAGCAGGCTCCTGGCTCTGAGCTGTCAGCACAGAGCCCAGTGCAGGGGTCAAACTCACAAGCCGTGAGATCATGACCTGAGCTAAAGTCAGATGCCCAACCTGAGCTAAAGTCAGAGCCACCCAGGTGCCCCAAAATAAATGTATTTTAAATCACAGTGATTCTGATACTTGAAAAACATTGTACACGATGAAAATTAAAAGGTTAACATGATGGCCTTAATACATTTGTTAAAATTATTGGTCAAATAGTTTCCATAAGTTTAAACTTATTAATATACTATTAGATCCATTGGGAAGCTAATACAAAGTTAGAAGCTACAAACACAGATGAACTCTGTGGGGGTTAGGTTGAAACACAAATGTAAGATAGCAAGTGTTCAAAACCTACTCTCATCTCCTCAAATGATCAAGGATCTTTAGGGAAATACATTTGCTGCTTCCTTCTCTCTCGGGGTGAACTCTTTTGCAAGCAGGACGACCCATAAAGGTACTGAGTGTGGAAAAACTGATACAAACGGTTTTGTATCAAGAATAAGAGTTATTTTCTGATGAGGAGGCTCTTCCCTAAAATGCATGGTACAAAGTCATGAACTGATGAAGAAGGCTGTGCCTTCATGAAGCTTGTCAATAATATTAGCCGAAGAAATTTGGGGAAAAAAAGATGCTGAAAGCTCATTAGGGAAGTGATATGTAGCATTGGAAGAGTGATAGAAAAATAGATAATGTTTGGAGTTTTGCTGCCAGGTTAGCAATGACTGATGAGTGGTGGATTTCTTTCTTTCTTTCCTTCTTTCTTTTTTTTTTTTTTTAAATTCAAAGAGGGGAGGCCAGAAAGAAGAAAATCATTCAAAGTCATCTAATTATACCACCATGGACATCACACAACTATACACAACTATACACACACACACACCTGACCTGAAATCTTAGAAGTTTATATACCTTTATGATAAAGAGACTACTATTCCCTTTTTTTCTAATATTCACCCATTTGAACAGAATGAAAGAATATCTTTTGTTTAGGAGACATTTGGCCCAATATCCCAAAGACATCAGCCACTCTGAAAGCTACTGAATGTTCGCTGTATGTCTTTCACAATGGAATGCTCACCCAAGTTCACTTTCCACAGATCCTTGGTGGACAACAATGTGACCATTACTGTTCTCTATTTTCTGCTTCACTGTCACTCAGCAGACCATCTAGACTATCTTGCTTACCTTACCTCCTCCTCCTTTCAAATTAGATTCCATTTCTTTGAGATATTCTTCTTTAAATGTGCACTCTTGGTTTAGATCATTCTCATCACTTCTACTTCACCTGTCCATTTTCCTTACTACATTAAAAAAATGTTGCCATAAAAAAAGTATTAAGAAAAATCCCCCCGAGGTCTGCCTGAACCGCACTACTTTGATGCAGACCAGGAAAAGATCTGGCTCCTCACATCTTTGTTCCAATTTACTCAACCTTCAGTTTCTGGGCCCCCAACGTCTTGTGCTTCTATTGTTTTCTAGCCTCATCTTACATCACTGTTTCTCTTGTGTACTTTACTCCACTGTTAGTTTCTTTATGTTCCTTCCAAGCTCTGTTTGTTCCACCTCAGATCCGCATATACTCCCCTCACTTGATCTAGAACGTTCTACCCGTTGCTCTTCTATCGCGGCCTCCATCGCTTCCTTGAAGTCTCATGCATAATACCCCTTCCTCTAAAACGTTTGTTTGACCTCTGCCTACATTTAAGTAAAACTTCTCTATCATCAGTTTCTCAAATCCTTTACTTCCTAGTTAGCATTTACCACAACCTATAATTACATATTTATTCGTGCAATGATTTATTAAAATGTGTTTCTCCCTCTAGACTGAGGCCCATGTGGGTAAAGATCATATTTGTTGTGTTCAGTATTATCTCCTCAGCTTCTAGTACCATGCTCGCTGCATAAAGAATGCTCAGTTCATATTTGTGGCTCTTTTCGTTTGTTTTTCTCCAAAGTTCGTTCATTATTCACTTAATTATTTGTTACAGTTGTTAGCTTGTTGTTTAGTTTGCTGGGCTTGTGAGTTGGATTTATTCTGTGTAATACAAGCCCGGCACAGAATGAAGCCTGAACGATGACTGCAGTTTGCTGAACCCTGGGTCCCATGTGCCCCAACCCTGCCTACCAACCTGTCCCAGCTCTTTCACGCATCCAGGCTTCATCCAGCCAACGCTAAATTGTTATTCCCGACCCTGCTCAAGAGTGACATCCACCAAGACAACTTCCCGGACTCCCCAAGCTGACTGAGATGCCCTTGTTGTGATTCGAAAATTCCCTCTCTATTTCAACATTCTGGAGGGTTGCTCACATGGTCCTACAGTCAAGAACTTATCCAACTTATCCAACATAGACTCTTAAAATTAGGAAACATATGTTATTCAGATTGCATCTAGCACATAGCAATACTTCATGTAATTTGATAAAGGACTGGATACTTATGTTGTTAACGGGGGGGGGGGGGGGGGAGGGAAGAAAGGTGGTTACAAAGTAAACGTAACACCAAAAATAATGCCAAAGGGCAAAAGGGTAACCCTTTCTAGCAAACTCCTGCATATTTTGATATTCCAATAATCCAAAGAACTCTAAGACATTAATATTTGGTAGGAATTAAGTAAAAAATAGCATTCAGTGACTCAGTACTGGAAAGAATTTCATCATGTTAACTTTCATTAAGACATCAAACCAGATCATGGTGGGTTCCTCTTTATTATATATTTTATTAGTGACAACAATATTCAAGAGTCCCCTTTCCATCTCAAAGAAATTTTAGCTAAGTTAGTGAGTCTTTAAAACTTAAATTATAATTAAGAAACAAGACACTGTGGAGCATTGCATTTCTGCAGAATTATTGCCTGTCTCCAGCACATTAAGACCACAACCAGAGGCACACTGCCTTAGCCTCTTGGGAAATACACTAATCCTCTGAAATCCGTTGCTTTAAAGCACTTGTTGTATATATGAATCTTTTCCACTCTTTAAATCTCAACTCTGATAAAATTTTTGCTTAATGTTTATCACAATGTTCCAAATTGTATGTAGAAAAAGTAGGACTATGTTCTTTTTCAATATGGACATATAAAATGTTGAACAAAAGGCAATACACAAGCATATGCTTTATTATAAAATTACCTTTATGTATTATCATAGGAAGTTGTAATAAGCCTTAACTAGCTTACTATACTTATATACTTACTATATAATATTTTGCATAATTGCAATTATGAAAATTAAAGAGCACAGCACTCCACTGGAATTTAAAAGAGCAATAATCTAAAACACGGTAAAGAAAACAACCCCCCAAAATGGCGGCTTTTGCCAAGCAAAACTTGTTACAAGAACCTAGAAAGAATAAAACCTCTCCTGACTGTGTTAAAGGCCAGCCACATATAAAACACTATTGTCATTTTACTTCCTAATACCTCTCTTTATATCATGCTGTAGGAGTTGTATTGATTTCATACTCACACTGTTTCACCCATCAAAACCATCTATAAAAAAAAGATAGTTCAAAAGTGTGGTCTTTGTATTTTTGTTGAGATCATTATCGTGGCCAGTTGATAATGAGCCTTCAAATGCAATGTGTCCATTTATTAACAATGACAGAACTAAGCTTTCTAATCTGTGTAACCTGTGTAAAATACTTAAGTGCAATTTCAAATACAATTTGATAGAGAAATTGATAACTATCAAGGAATTGTGGGGTTTTTTTTTAAACTTATTTATTTTGAGAGATTGAGAGCAAGCACGGCAGGGGCAGAGAGGGAGGGAGAGAGAGAATCCCAGGCAGACTCTGTGCTGACAGCCCCGATGTGGGGCTCGAACTCATGAACTGTGAGATCATGTCCTGAGCCATGAGTTGGACGCTTAACCAACTGAGCAACCCAGGTGCCCCAGGAATCATGTTTTAAAGTTAATGCTAAAATAAATATTTGTATAACATTTTTTTAAATTCAGACTCTAGCTTTGTATAATGTTTGTTTGCCACTCATGCTAACAAGAGGTTAAATTCTATTTTATTGTATCTTTACAATGTTCTATTATTCTCCCAATGATCTGTTGTTTCCGAAGCCCTGGGGAAAGCCACCTGACTGAGCAGGGAGTGGGGGAAGGTGACTACTCTTGCCACACTCCTCCAGAGCTTACAAATAGCAAAATCACATGGGCAGGCAGATTTTCAATATTTCCTGTTCTTATTCACCAGTCATTGCCGGTGAGTGTAAAAGAAAAGCAGAAAGGGAAGGAAGGATGTGTCTCACCAAGATGGCTAAATGGAAAAGAATGCAACACACTGGTATAAACTAGAGTAAGTCACTATGCTTCATATTCCAATGGCCTTGATCACTGACATTCCATTTGGGAATTCTGTATCACTCTGGTTGTTCTGACCTTTAGGGGCACTTTCCCAGATCTAAGGAAAACTCCTACCAGAAAAATAAGTACACTCTAGTAAAAATGCAAGCCTAATAAACTCTTCAGGGCAGGAGGGAGAAGACCACAGTACTTTTGCACTTACTTCTCTGACTTCACCAGATGGTAACAATAGGATTCCTGGAACTGCACTCAGTGCAATTTGCCAGACAGTCATAATGATCGAGCTACCAATACAAAGACAGCATCTACCACGTGTGGAGTACTGTGAGACATTATGCAAAACATACAAGACACATTAACCACAGTCCTTGCCTTGGCTCACAAAGTATGAAAACTCATAGTGGAGTCTGGTACATCAGCATTTGGTCAGCAGTCATTTAGATGATGAAGATAAAGAGTAACGCACCAAAAGTTGAGAGTCAGGGACACCTCCCAGCACCGCCTACTGGAATTAAGCAAATACAATGCGCTCATGACATACACTTAAGTCAGCAACTTTCTGTTGAACCAGGATCACCAAACGCAGCAACTTCCTCAGCCTTTTGCATGCTTTCACCACATCCACCTCATTAATCGTATACACATCTACATAGTTTGACTGATTAAGGCTGTTGACGCAGGTCCAGCTCTCAAAAGCTTATGAGTCCCAGTTACAATAAAATGAAAATCTCGGCTGTGCCAGAAAGGTTTCCTTTCTGCAAAACATCAAGGGGACACAATGGCTTCAATTACTTCTTTTCTACCGGAAGAACGAATTCAACGATGACAGGTCCTTCCCATTTATATTTGTTGAGTAGGAAAATCAAGAGAAAGAACAACAAAAAGGTATAACAGACCACCAAATTTCACATCAAATACTGTTTTCAGTGTGAGATGAAACGTAAATTAAGCTTCAACTAGCAAATCTGCAAACACTGGAGTTTGGCCAAAGCAAGCCGCTCAAGTTGTTGAGGCTGACCGACGACCATTTGACAGCTAGACGAACGTGTGCCAGCTCAGAAGGAGTGCTGCGTGTGTACGTGTGGGCATATGCATAGTTACGTGTGCACATAGGATACTAGATGTCATTAGTTATTAGAAAGGTAAATAACATTTCATTCTTTACGTACTCATTTTCCATCTCTCCATTAGCAGAAACCGTAACTACTTTGAGAAACACTAAAGGATAATTTACTTATCTCCTATAAAAGAATATACTCTTTTAACTCCAGCTTTTAAGGATTACAGAGGCCAGCAAGAAAAATATTCCAATGCTAACTTAAATATAGATCCCAGCCATAAGTAAGTATATACTATCAGGAATAAGAAAAAAATAGGGTTTTGAAAAACTTTTTTCCTTTAAGGTTGTCCCATTCTTACAAATGCTAAGTAAGGTGTCATTAATCAATCATTAATCCAATGTTCATAAAGCCCTAATAGGTAGAAATACAGTCTTTTAAAATTCTTTAAATTACTGTTTGGGTATGATAAGATTGTACTAAGATTTAAATGTCATGGAAGGCTTAGAAGGTAGATGAGAAACATGTCAGCACTTCAGTGTTCTGCATAGGCCAACATGCTTCTCACAATGGTTGGGATTCAGCACCTCCAACTGCGCTCATCTAAAAGGTAGCAGGAAGGTCGGGTGCAGCCTAGTCACATGCTGAGACAGCAAAGCAGGGTGGCCAAGTTGAGAAGTCGTAATTATAAATACACTTACCAAAAGAATTTCTGTAAGAATATACACACAGTCATTTATGAATTTAGAAATAATCCTAATTCTCAGGAGGCTCTGGGTGTCCTATATGTCCTACAGAGTATTCATTTTTCTATCTACTTGAAAAATGACAGCTTTCTAATTATTCTGTCAAGATTAATAGACCCCAAATTTGACTCTTAAATCTCAGTGGATGTCTTTTTTTCAATAGCCACTAATTCTCATTCGTGACATTTTTCATCCCTAAAATTATGTGTTGCAAGGATTTTCATAAAGTCAATTTATAGACCCAAGCAACCTCTAAATCACAGAACTAGAGTGATACAATCATGATAAATTAGCAAACAACCTTAAAGAATCTTAACAAGTACTTTAAAAAGAATCTTAGAGATGAATTTTTAAAATTGTTAATGACTAACAAAACTTCAGCTTCTAGCAAGATGAATGCAACTCTAAATGAAAAACATAACAAAGCCAGATAACATTTTTCAATTAAAAAATAAAAGTTATAAACCAAAAGCAATAAAGAATCCATACAGGCTAAAATCAAGTGAAAGAGGGACCCAAGGAATTGGTAAACACTAAAGTCTGATTTTATTTGTAGCATATATGACAAAACTTAGTAATGTTGACATACTTCATTTGCATGGGGTATAGGAAAAAGGAAATGGCCTTTAGGGAAGGTTGAAGATAACGAGTTTAGAGTGGACATTCCCAGCAGATATTCATGAAAATCTAGGGCTTAAAAACATTATATTATCACTGCACAGTGTTGAGATATTGCCCACATGTAAGAGAGCAGCACGTAAACTTGACTATCTTGACATTGGCAGTAGGTAAAAAGGGAGTAGGGAAGAAATCACATCTGAAAGCATGCATCCTTCCTAAATCACAAACACTAGATATTGAGAATTTAAAATGATTGAGTAGAAGTGTTCCCAAATGGCTGGCAGGAAAAGACACACAATTATTCTAAATAATTCTCACAGATTTCTAAAGAATATAGCTTTATTGGGGCGCCTGGGTGGCGCAGTCGGTTAAGCGTCCGACTTCAGCCAGGTCACGATCTCGCGGTCTGTGAGTTCGAGCCCCGCATCAGGCTCTGGGCTGATGGCTCGGAGCCTGGAGCCTGTTTCCGATTCTGTGTCTCCCTCTCTCTCTGCCCCTCCCCCGTTCATGCTCTGTCTCTCTCTGTCCCAAAAATAAAAAAATAAAAAACGTTGAAAAAAAAATTAAAAAAATAAAAAAAATAAAAAAAAAAGAATATAGCTTTATTAAAAAAAAAATTTTTTTAATGTTTACTTATCTTTCAGAGAGACAGACAGAGCATGAGCAGGGGAGGGGCAGAGAGAAAGGGAGACACAGAATCTGAAGCAGGCTCCAGGCTCTGAGCTGTCAGCACAGAGCCCGACGCGGGGCTCGAACCCATGAACTGCGAGATCATGACATGAGCTGAAGTCAAATGTTTATCTGACTGAGCTGCCCAGGTGCCCCAAGAATATAACCTTAAATAAGAAAAAAAAAAAATAACTCATAAGGCATTATGAATGAAAAGGCCTGCAGAAACAGTAGAACCAAATCTTAAGAGAGCTCACATATCAGAATGTTAAAACTGAGAATGTAAAGTAATGGTTTCATGTGTTACAGAAATAAAAAGAAAACTGAAAACAAAGAATAATTAACCATAAAATGATAGAGTTGGTCTTACATAGAACAAAGGGGGGAAAAAACAGTTGAAATTAAAAACAAGAAGAATGTGACATAGTATGTTAGATACGGCTGAAGGAAAAAAAATCATGAAATAAAAAATGAGATTTGAAGAAGCAATCCATGTGGAGCCTATAGAAATTAAGAGGTGCAAAATATAACACTATGTGATTTAAGAGTCAGGGAAGGCAGGCAGACGGTCCACCAGGTATTTAGTACAAATTTCAGACAGATAATAGTCAAGACAAAATATTTAAAGAGATAACTACTCTAAGTTTTTCCAGAACTACCAAGAGTTTACAAACTTCATACCCACAAATCTCAAACATGATAAATTTAAAAAACAAAAACTCACATCTATGCATATCATAATGAAACTTAAGAAAAACAAAAGAGGAAGAATTTAAAAACAGTAAGAATAGATAAAGAAACCGTGAGTGCGCTAAGAAGAGATATCTTGCCAACAATCACAGAAACCAAAAAAAAAAAACAAACAAAAAAAACGATGGAATGATGTTTTCGAATGTGCTGACAGCAATTGTCAATTTATAATCTTATACCTACTAAAATTAATTTCTAATAGCAGAAATGGAAGAGACTTTAAAAAAGAGTGTTTGCTATTTAAAGCTTTATTAATTACGCATCTTAAGTCATCTAGTTTTTTCATGAAACTTAACAAGCTAACTCTGAAATTTTTATGGGGAAATCAAAAAGTTATACACTTTAGCACATAAAAAATAACACAGCCCTGAAGAAAAACATCAAGATAAAGGGGCGTGCCCTACCTATGAGCCCATCCAATTAGATAACACAGCCCTTTCCACAACCTTATCCATCTCAATTCTTTGCTTTAATTTTTATTCTGAGAGAGGAAAATAAAACTCACCTTTAACAAATGATATGACTTACTTAATATGTATTGTTTAAGTGTCTGTCTCCTTGTAATACAGTATCTGTTCCCCAGGGCAAGAAATTTTGCTCACTGAGTTACCTCAAACATCTAGAGAAGAACATACTGTGCAACAGGCACTCAATAAATATGTGTTAAATGAATGGGTAAAACAAGAATTTTAAAGCTATAGGCAAATTGGCCGATGGCCCTCAAACAGAGAGCTCAGGAACAGATTCATGCCATTTATGACATACTTCATCACTGAAGAAAGGCTGGATTTTCATTAAATGGTTCCAGGTTACCTAGTTATCCAATTAAAAAATGAAATGAAACCCCTACATCACTTAATATTCAATGAACTATAGATAGATTAATGTTTTATTTAGGGGTGCCTGGATGGCTCAGTCGGCTAAACGAATGACTCTTGGTTTCAGCTCAGGTCATGATCTCACAGTTCATGGGTTTGAGCCCCATGTTGGGCTCCAAACTGACAATGAGGGGTCTGCTTAGGATTCTCTCTCCCTCTTTCTCTGCCCCTCTCTCACTCATGCTCACTATCTCGCTTTCTCAAAACAAGTAAATAAACTTTAAAAATATACATTTAATATTTTTAAGACATTGTGATGAGAAAGGCTTTCCTAAACAAGATTTTAAAAAGCAATTCATAAACAATGACAAATTTAAGTGTATTAAGGAATTTCCTTTATCAAAATAAAAGAGTGAAATAAAACACCAAGAACAGAAAAACGACATTTCCAACACTGACAAGATATTAATATTCAGGACGTGAAAAAAAAAAGGTTAACAAATTAAAATCCTACAATGCAAAGGGAAAATGAGCAAAAGTCATGAGTGCATCTTTTAGAAGAAATAAATGACTCATTAACACATGAAAATATATAACTTCACTGACAATTAGAAGAATTTATAAATGAGATTATTACAAGGTATGATTTTCTTTTACCTTTATCTTTTTAAATAATCTCTATGCTCAACATGGGGCTCAAACTCATGACCCAGAGATCAAGAGTCACATTCTCTACCAACTGAGCCAGCCAGGCACTCCTATGAGGTATCATTTTATACCCACTTGACTGGCAGCAATTAAAAAGTTGGGCCAATGTTATTACAAAGGAATGGTGCAATAGGGACTCCTTTATCCAGTTGGTGGGAGTGGATATTGCAACCATACATGAGAGACTAGCTTGATAATATCACTGAAAGTTAATCACATACCCAAAAATCATGCCATTCCATTACTAGAAAGAATCTAGGAAGCGAGGACCTGGAGATGTGTACAACAATCTTCACGATAGCACCGTTCTTGAGAATGACAGTAAAAAACAACCAAAATATCCATAAACAGTAAAATGGATGAAGAAATCAATTTGATGTACTCCTGTAATTATTTTGTAGTGACTGAGATCAAGTCAGATTCCTGCGTTGCAAATTCTTTTTTTTTTTTTTTTTTTAAGTAGGCTTCAGACCCAGCATGGAGCCCAGCACAGGGCTTGAACTCACAACCCTGCAATCAAGACCTGAGCTGAGATCAAGAGTCAACCCTTCCACTTAACTGACTGAGCCACCCAGGTGCCCTACAATCTTTTTTTTTTTTTTTTTTAAGATAAAGTAGAATGGGCTAAAATATACAAGAGCCCTTGATTCACAATAAATATAAGTATTGTTTTGTGAAACTTCAGTTTGAATTCTCTGTATGTACTCATTTGCAATGCAAACGTATTTTTTGTGGTGGCTGCCAGTCAAAACGATTTGAAAACCATTGCTTTAAAGTTCTGACAATGGATGACCAGTACTGACAACGGATTCGTGTCAACAGGAACAAATTAAAAGCATAATGTGCAAAAAGCAAGTTCCAGAAGAACAGGTGTTATAAATTTCCATCAAGAAACAAACATGTCTACGTAAACATTATATTGTTTAGGGATATAAATTTTTGTGGGAATTGTCTTTCCCTTAATCTGTGTAGTGACTACATAGGAGTATTTGACTACTAAAACAGTCCATATACATTTACATACAGTCTTTGCTATATGTGTCTCACAAGAACATTAACAAAGTTAAAACATGAATATTTTAAAATATGCAATACATTTTATAAGCTAGGAATGATCCCACTGGGTGAGGCTCTATAATCCCTTCTTCTATCCCCAGTCATAGAAGATGTGTTGGAGGAGGATGCGGAGGGGGCGCTGGGGACACTGGGCATGTTCTCTG
The DNA here is from genome assembly GCF_028018385.1 of Neofelis nebulosa. Taxonomy (NCBI): domain Eukaryota; kingdom Metazoa; phylum Chordata; class Mammalia; order Carnivora; family Felidae; genus Neofelis; species Neofelis nebulosa. The sequence goes on from NC_080783.1 coordinate 31,284,261, forward strand.
TGGTTCAGGAAGTTGAACACATTTCAGGCAGTCAGAATCCCCTGGCAAAAGAATTATTTCCTCTAACCAAGGAGGTAATATATTCATCCAAAGAAAAATTGAAGACAATGGAATAAGAAACACCGTCTGGCATTTAAAACTTGAATAGCACTTTTAACTACTGTCTAATATTCTACAATATGATCAGAGTATATTTCAACATTTCTCATTGATAACCATTAGCATTTTTTTTAACGATTCTGGAGAGTACATACTTGTGTATTTCTCTAGGATAATGTGTAGCATTTGAATGCTGGATCAAAACTTTCCACAGGTGAGAGCGACGGTTAACTCTCAAAAATATTGCTCAAATCAATTATTATCTGTATGAGTAATCTGGAGAACAAGATGTTTTTTTAAATAGTAAACCTCCCCAGGGAGTTTGAGATTGATGTGTACTTGTGAAGTTACAATTTTGTTAAGTTTTTTTTAATGTTTATTTTTGACAGAAAGAGAGACAGCATGAGCAGGGGAGGGGCAGAGAGAGAGGAGGACACAGGATCTGAAGCAGGCTCCAGGCTCTGAGCTGTCAGCACAGAGACCGACGCGGGGCTCGAACTCATGGACCACGAGCTCATAACCTGAGCTGAAGTCAGATGCTCAACCGAATGAACCACCCAGGTGCCCCTTACAATTTTATATTCAAGTTAAATGAAATCAAAAGCTAGTCACTCCTAGCCGATATAAAGGCAAGGGTGTCCATGCAAGGTGCTCAGAATTCAAAGACATCAGGCATATGCTCATATTCCACAAGAGTAAACCAGATTTCATGCATGTGTGCAATGTTTAGAACTCATTTTTCATATATTGTAAAGCACAAATGAATACCATCAAGATTGTAAAAATATATTTTATTGGATACTATTCCTTACATACCTGATAATGTAATTTTTAGTCTATGAGAAAAATATGGACAATATTAATATATAGTTCCAGTCTTTTATGCTTTCTATAATAAAGCTTACAATAAAAAATTCTGTAAGCATTGTGCAAAATAAATTACCCCCATCTAAAGTTAAGAATTCCCACATGAAAAAGTTGTTTGAGGCAGAAAGTTAAATCTTGAATTATCAGAATATACAACTTTACATAAACTGGTTATTTTCATCTTCGTACTTCTTTCTAAGTCAGCAGGAACATCATAGAACATAATGAGTAGTGGCTATGTATACTTTTTATGGCTTCCAGTTTATTCTCTTTGAGGGTAACATTAACACCTGTCAGATTATACTCTATTACATTCTCCCAAATTGACTTTCAACTCAACACATGCTTCTATTTTCAACTCTCATTTAGCTCTAGGTAATCCTTAGCATGCATTTTCCTATTTTAAGATGTGTACTCTTTGCGAGTTTGTATCTCGAACATCTTTAATCTTTCCCCCTTGTCAATAATTTGACCTAAAAATGTGGCACACTGGGGAGAAGACAGAGTAAGAAGGGATGGGGCAGAGGTTAAGTGATAATAAAATCACATATAAAAATATAATAACTTTAAAGATATATCTAGATGGGTAAATCAGTAAAGGAGGTTATTAATAAAGCTTGAAATAAAATGGAATTTATAACATACTGATCCAACTTCTTACTTGAAACCAATATCTCGTAAAAATTTTCTCATAAAAGAAATTAACAGGTTGATTTCAGCTAAAAAAAAAAAAAAAAGTTTAGGGTCGGTTAAGTGTCTGACTTCGGCTCAGGTCATGATCTTGCAGTCTGTGAGTTCAAGCCCTATGTCAGGCTCTGTGCTAACAGCTGGCTCAGAGCCTGGAGCCTGCTTCCCATTCTGCATCTTCCTCTCTCTCTGCCCTTCCCCCACTCACACTCTGTCTCTCTCTCAAAAATAAACATTAAAAAGATTTTTTAAAAATTTTATAACTAGGGGCGCCTGGGTGGCGCAGTCGGTTAAGCGTCCGACTTCAGCCAGGTCACGATCTCGCGGTCCGTGAGTTCGAGCCCCGCGTCAGGCTCTGGGCTGATGGCTCGGAGCCTGGAGCCTGTTTCCGATTCTGTGTCTCCCTCTCTCTCTGCCCCTCCCCCGTTCATGCTCTGTCTCTCTCTGTCCCAAAAATAAATAAAAAACGTTGAAAAAAAAATTAAAAAAAAAAAATTTATAACTAAGTAGAAATAATGCTTTACCATTCAATACTTACTGACTCCTATCATATACATGGCACTATGCAGGCTACATGTATCTTGTAAAACACATATCCATACTCAGCCCCTGCCATCAAAATACTCACAAGTTATTGCCAGAATTTTTACTTGAATTTAGTATTTTTAATGACACACATGACTAATGACATCTCACTGAGAACATTTTTCGTATTTCATAAAGCTGAGTTTCTATGCAAACTATTTTACAATTAAAATATTAAATTAAATTTAATTTAATAAATTAAATTAAATAATAAATAAATAAATTCATTTATTTATAAATAATAAATAAATAAATAAATAATAAATAAATAAATTAATTAAATAAATTTAGCATTTTAAAACAAATATTGCCAATCAAACTTTAAATGGCTGTGATCCACAGCTCAGAATGCATCTCATGTTGTTATTTTCCTATCTGTGACTTTACTTGTGGTGGTACTAAAATTATTTACTCTCTCAGATAGGTGAATAAACTTAAGAACATTTATGTGGCTTTTATATAGAGTATTACATAATTCCCTGATATCAGTTTAGATAAAACAACAATGCGTGTACACGTTCCAAAGGTAACCATCTTCTTTGGGGCAGGCTCACTTGCAATTAGGTGACATAATGTCTGTACTGTTCCTGGCATACATAGTTCATGGCCAACTAGTTGTTTCTCATGAAAGAGTGGTTTACATATTCTCTCCACTAATTTGCTAAAAGCATTAGACAAAGTTTAAGTTCTTTCATGATATTTGTGTTTTAGCATTATTCATACACAAAACTATTAAATAAAATTAGTATTGCCTGACAGTGGGGACTATCATGTCAGAATATCATTTTAGGAATCAATGGTTTAAAAATACAAGCAATCTTTAGAGTTTCTGAATAACATACATGAACAAAGAAGAAAGGAAATAAAGACTGCTGGAAGAAGCACAAAAGTCTGTTTTGATGCAAAGAGGGGAGGCTTCAGAGCCAAAGAAGGGCTGACCTCCACATTCAATTGTACCCCTGGCTTTAAACTTTGGGCAAGTTAATTTAGGAAAGAAATTCTGTACAGGTTATTGTGTAACATAACGCAACTCACAAAGACTGGATGGAAGATTGCATGTTAAGACTCAGCTCAGTAACTAGTAACTAATAAAAGGTAGCTCCCTAGTCTATCCGACTGGGAAGCAGGTTGCCAAACTCTTGGCCAAGGCTAGCCATTTTTTTTCCCCCCAACTTTCTTCCAGTCCACCAATTCTCAAAGTGTGGATCCAAGACTAGCTGCATCAGCACCATTTGGAAATTTGTTAGAAATGTAGATTCTCAGCCTCTAGTTCAGACCCACTGGACCAGAAACCTGTATCAGTGATCAGGCTTCAGGGTATTCTGATGCACACTATGGTCTGATAGTCACTCTGCCATCATGGCTCTGAAACCAATGAACGTGTTGCCAAGTCGAGTAAAATGACCCACTTTCCCTTATTCTAGAACAACATTTCCTAATGACTCAGCTTCCTTTTAAGGAATGCAACAATTCTGCAGGGTGGAGGTAGCTGGTGTCAGTGAATCAGTTCTGGAGAAATTAAGAAAGAAGCACATAGTGTGGGCCCTGGCACACAGAGCAATTTTCTTCATCAACCAAGAGTCAAAATGTTTTAAAGTTAAAAAAATACATTGTTTTGCCATTTTTTCCCAGCATGATTCTCAGAAACCCTAACCAGCTATAAAAAAAATACATTTTCCCACTCCAGGGAGTTTTTAAAAGATAAATTTAAATGGGAAAACCCCTCTAATTTTTCAGGCACATTTAAAGAGTTTAATTATTAGATTCTCCCCCTTCATTCTTTAAGAACACATTTTATTCTTTTCTAAAACTGATCCCTCATCGTTTATAAAACTCTTCGTACCAGATGTTCTCAACATATCACTATTTTTTTAAGGTTCTTAATCCTCCTCATTTGAAAAACATTACCCTTTAAAGGAAGTGAAAGGATATAAGACCACCTTAATTCTGCAGCATGTAAATTCTGGACAATCATTTTGCTCCCTCTCACTCCCACGCACACACCCATGTTGGTGTCAACATATTGAATATTTAGTAGCCACCTTGGAGTTTTACATCACCGCATTTTAGATGCTAGATAGATTAGAGAAGTTCTTAGGAGACTACTGCTTTGAAAAATAACTACTATTAAGTACACACACACACACACACACACACAAATACACACAAACTCATTCTTTTGCTCTAAGATTAATCCTGAGATAAGAAACCTAAATAATAAGAAAAAAATTTAATTTTTCAAATAATTTTTAGTCAGACCGGGAATTATTCATATATTCAGTTTTCTATGAGGCAGCTGAACCTTCGGGAATATTACCAGCCTGAATTGTGTTACTCACTCAAACTCCTCTAAATTCAGTTTGCTATTGTATATTGCCTATTTTCTAACTTCCCCCGAGGTGAAAAATTCTCTCTCATTATTTTAGATTTAATTTCATAAGTTGTATTGGCACTAAAAGACTCACTTTTGCAAAAATTTAGCTATTACTGCGATTCAGTGTTGACAATCTACATCTTATACAAACAATGGCCTATTTAAAGAGCATAAATGTCTTAACCAGTGTAACTGAGGAAACCAGTATATTCCCAATAGAAGAGGGAGAGATAACATTGTTTTCACTTGAAATAGAGAAAAATAAACCACAGGAAATTCGCCCTCATCATAAAACAAAGCAAAGCCAGTATTCCAGTTACTGTGTAAAAATCCGTATATCCTCGAACATTTGCATCTCCAAAAACAAAATCATTTCAACAGCTACACGGTCAAGTCATGTTATTCCCTGAGCAGACACGGACACTAATGCGACATCATTCAAGAACACTACTTGCTGCATCTGTGGCTCACCAAGACACTACAGTGGCATTTTCCCAGCTTTACAAATAAGTAAAAGAAAAAAGAAAAATAGGAATGCTGTTAAAATGGCTGGAGGTTTTTTTGCTTTGCCCCCATCTGCACACTCTGGGTTTTCTAAGACTGAGTAATTCTGTATTAGCACGAGTGCTCTCAGCGTGGGAAGACACCTTCTGTTGAGCTCTCTTGCCGACGATGCCCTAGAGACTGTGATTCTCCATGCTGTTGTTCCGGAGCATCCCAGCACTAATGTCCTCCGCTCTAGATCCATCCTATCACATAAGATGGAAGGAGCTCTACCAGGAAGAAACAAAAAATAACAAGCACAGACCTGCAGCTTTAAGTAAACAGAGCTGCAGGGTGGCTACTTTGTATTGTCCTCATCAATGGCCTGGTTGGGGACAAAATGGCCAGTCCCCTGGTTGGGGACTGACTCAAAAATGTCCACTGTTTGGAAAAAGTTCTATAGGATTAGGTTCTAATCGTTGTCATTGTAGTTAGATGGGACGGACATACTTGTTTTCCTCACAAAAATGTACAATTATGTTTCCCTATGGTACTCAATATCATACACACTATTCCTACTCTAGAGTCAAAAGCTTTTTTTTTAAGTTTATTTATTTTTACAGAGAGAGAGAGAGAGACAAGGAGCAAGCGTGTGTGTGTGTGTGTGTGTGTGTGTGTGTGTACACACAAGCAGGGGAGGGGCAGAGAGAAGGAGAGAGAATCCCAAGCAGGTTCGGTGCAGAGCCTGAGGCGGGACTTGAACCCATGAACTGTGAAATCATGACCTGAGCCAAGACCAAGAGTTGGACGCTTACTGCACCACCAAGGTGGTATTAAAAGCTATTTTTCAAATAACATAGCAAAAAATAAATAAATAATAGGCTCTTTTTCTTCACTTTTTTTTTAACCCAGATTTAATATATTCATTAAAATGGGTAATTTGGCAGAGGCAAAACAGTCAAGACTTTGGGTTGGTTATACTATAGCTAGCTCAATCTGTGTCTCAATGAGTAATCGGGACTGAGTGGTTTAGTTACTCCGGATACATTAGCAATTGTGAGATACAGGCTGACAACTTTTGGTAGACAATATATTTAGAAGTTTCCAGCAATAATTTTTTGTGTGTGAACATGATGAAACTTTTTCAGTATTATTGCATTTCTAGGCTTTACATTAACTAAAAAGAAAATGAAAACTGTCTCCCGGTTCCATGTGGGAAGCATTGCTCTTCAAAGCATAACACTGACCGAAAAAAAAAAAAAAGACATTCAAAGTTTTTATTTTATAAAATCAATTTTATCAGCCATGGTATCATGTCTGGCAAACCTTATACAATTAAGTTTTCATGGCCGTGTAGGAAATAGTATGTTTTACAAAAGAATATGAATTGTTTATTACCTCCATCTTTATGCGCACTCCATTTGAAAAAAATTAAACAGATGTTGAAAAAGCATAGTTTTGAAGCTTTAATTTAAAGCACTAATTTTGACTACTGTACATGGTATAAACAGGAAGAAATCTTAGATTAAAAAAAAAAAAACTGACGCACGTAACACTAATGGTCTCATCCCCACTCTCTAATCCAATTGATTCATTCAGCTCTAGTGAAATTACACCACCTTCAAGATCAATTTTGCCACAATTGAGCCTTAGAACATTTGGACGCTCATTCATTATGCATGTAACTTTCATCCAAAGAAAACTATGATCAAAAGCATTATCAAGGTGGAAACACTAAAAATACTCTTACTTTTAAAAACATCAAACAAACAAACAAACAAAATCTGTATAACTTCTAAAACACCATACGAAGGGGCTAAGTTTGTATTGGCATCACAAAGAAGAATGTACCAATGGCAGTTACAGGAAATGTGCCAGTAAGTATTAAATCTGTAGGAAAAGAAAGTTAGGTGTAAAGACATTTCCAATTTTCTATATATTTTATGAAGATAAATGGCTTTCAAATAGAATTTCATTAGCAAAAAGTCCTATAGAATTGTGAAGGTCATGAAATTATTTCTACAGAGCTATCACAGATAACTTTGGAAATGCTTTCACATCTTTAAGAATTTTGACCCTTTAATTTGTGGACCTTAAATTGTTATTCAGCTCCATTTTTGTATGTGATGCGAAGTACTAAGCTGCTACTATTCTAATCATGTTAGGAATAGTAAACTGGACTAATTGTCTAGCTGTAGAAGTTCTGATAGAGAAAAGAAGTACATCTCTTCTCCTTTTACCTGCTGATTATGTGTCTGGGGGTAAGGGAAAAACAACTACACAGCCTTGTGGAAAGGTCTCTTTTAAGAGAAACACATTAATATATTTTGTAAGTGGCACTAAAATATTTACTGCTAAATGAGACAGGTCTCTTCACACATTAAAACCATCAGAAACCCAGCATTACAAACACTGACAGAGTTTTTACTCAAGTTTTCAACTTTGACTCCAAATGTTTTCTTAAAATTGGATAATTTTCCTTCCTATTGATTATACTGAGTTCATTTTCCACCCTTTCTCTTCGAGTCTGAGAATACCAAATTGCCAAAACAAACAAACAGACCCAAGGAAAATGGAGAGAGAGAAAGATACAGGGAATTTCCAGGGTGATGGAAAAAGAAAGATTAAATCATACCTTTCTCTCTAAAAGATTACAAAGAGGATTAAGGATTTGGATGCCACATACATATCAGATTAAAGCAGGGAGTACGTGAAAGAAGTCACCAAAAAGCTGTGAACAGGCTTACAATAAAGTATTTCTAAAAGAGAAATGGAAGAGAATCGATGAGAAGGCCGATGCCTACAAGTTTTCCTAAAATTAGCTTACTAGAAATAAGAGAATACTTTTACTTTTTTAACAGTAGTATCTGTCATAGGAAAAGAATAATTGACACAATGACATTACGTGCCTTGTTATCACAGTTGACCTTGGCCATGGAAAGTTATGCTGCTATAAGGGCACAGATTTGATGTGGTACTGAGATAAACATAACTAGTCACAATTATTATAATACCCTAAAGCACCAAGTTCACCCAAGTGTAGTAGCTCAAACAGGGTTGGACCTACAAAGTTATGACAAACAACTCCTTCATTAAAAATACTGTAATATTACAAGTTTCTAGCAATAAATACTTTTGTCTGAACATGAAAAAACAATGTTTTCAACGTTATCGCTCTCCTAGAATTTACATTAAACAGAAAATGAAAGCTACCTCGGGTTCTATGATGGTCAGGTGGAAAGTGTTAATCTTCAAAGCATAACACTGACAAAAAAGGACAAAGTTTTTATTTTATAAAATACTGTCTCTGCACAGTGTGACCTTCCCTCTGCTTCTTTGGGTACAAATTTCCGTTTGGCTTAAAACCTGTCTCAAATATGATCTTCCATGAAAAGCCTCTTCTTGCTTAATGCTCAGTGCTTGAGATCTTGTTTCCACAGCCCTTTGTCAATCACTCGACGATAGCATTTGCTCTCATTTAATTTACCTGAGTATGTATCTGTCTCTCCCCTGTTATCCTGTGAGCTCCTCACGGTGTTATCATTTTCACATTGGTAGACCCAGTGTCTAGAACACCATGCTCAAGACAGTTTTGGTGAATGCACCAAATTGGAAGTGGGGTGCTGGGAATAAGCCTTAGAAATAAAAGTTAGGACAAATGGTGCTCTTCTAATACATGATGGGTTATCTCACAAAAGAAGTGTTATCATTCATTAGTATTCCAGAGAGAAAAAAATAAAGGGAAGCAGAGATCAGGCAAAAATTTCTAAATGAGTAGAAGGAGCAACGAAGAGATGGTCTTTTCTCCAGAGCCGTGAGCTTGTCACTGACAGCGAGGCTGAAGAGACTCTTCACAAACTTCTTCAGAACCAAATTCATCTGGGGCGCCTGGGTGGCTCAGTTGATTAGGCATCCAACTCTTGATTTCAGTTCAGGTCATGATCTCACAGGTTCATGAGTTTGAGCCCTAAATCGGGCTCTGCACTGACAATGCAGGGCCTGCTTGGGATTCTCTCTCCTTCTCTCTCTGCTCCTCCTTCTCTCTCTCTCTCTCTCTCTCTCTCTCTCTCTCAATCAATCAATCAATAGATAGATAAATAAAATTTCAAAATATTATTTAAAAAGAACCAATTCATCAATTTACAAAACTGAATGTTACATGCTCAGGTTAAGCTCCCTTTTGGAAAGACCACAATTTTTGTTTCTAATCAGAAGAAAATCCAAATATTAAAAATGTTTAGACCCTTTAAATTGATGAGTCCAAATTTAGATATTAAAATATATTAAGCTGACCGTACTAATCTCTAACATATTTCTAGATTTTAAAAAGGATGGAGCATTTTGTAAAGTACACACTGAACTATGTATTTACTATCTCACAAGCATACAACAGGAAAAGCTTTAATTCTTACATAGTCTCACTGACTATGCAAGTTTACTGGATAACATCATTGTTATTACTGGGATGTATGTTACATTGTAATAATTCATAGGAAAGTATGGCAATCAGGGGATCCAATCATACACCACTGGATGTTAATTAAACACCTCATGCTACTGAGGGTAAGACCTCTAACTGGACACCAAAAGTGTGATTTAAAAGTGGGGAAGTGATACTGTTGCTGTAGAGGCCGCTGATTTCAAAGAGAAAAGTTTCTCTTTACATTTTATCTAGCATCTAAATTCACTTTTACAATAATTTTTGTGATCAATAAAGTATGTAATCAGTGTAAAAAAAAATCTCTAAAATAGACACTACAGAAAAAGTACCCATAATCACACCCCCCAGAGGAAAAAAAAAAAGTGTTAGCATAGTATTTTCTTTACACAAACACACACACACACTCACTCAGACATAGGCACTTACATATCACACACACACACACGCAAACACACATACATACACACATTATATTTTTGCTCTCTGATGTAATTTAGATGTATTTTAGACAAACATATCATTTGATCTATTATATATGGCTCTTAGGTTGTGTAAAATATGATCTACATATTTAATATTCCTGATCCACTTGATTCATCATTTCAGAAATACAAAATTCTAAATTCTGAGATGCAAAATAATGTGTTCTAACCACAGTAATACTATATATAATGCTATAATATAAAAACACTTTAATAATAATACTATATCTCCCTTGATAAGTTAAGTAGTATCTATATGCCACACAAACCCTTGGATTGCTCAATGGAAGATAATTATAAAAAAACTTACAAATGAAACTAAACACTTCATTCATGTTAAAAGCTAATTTCAGAATACATCAGGAAAGACATGAATTTATTTTTACCTCATTCTCAGATATATTTTATAATTATTAAAATATGTTTAATTAATGAATGGGTAAAAGGAGTATTTTATTCCAAAACTGAGTTATTTGTTTCTTAGATCAATAAATCTTTCTTTTCCAATCATCATACTGCTTTCTTAACACAAATATCGGGAAGCGGAAGGAGGACAAAAATACAACGTTTCACACCTGCATTGTGCTACATTCTGCATCAAAAGTTATTTCGTGGGGGCGCCTGGGTGGCGCAGTCGGTTAAGCGTCCGACTTCAGCCAGGTCACGATCTCGCGGTCCGTGAGTTCGAGCCCCGCGTCAGGCTCTGGGCTGATGGCTCGGAGCCTGGAGCCTGTTTCCGATTCTGTGTCTCCCTCTCTCTCTGCCCCTCCCCCGTTCATGCTCTGTCTCTCTCTGTCCCAAAAATAAATAAAAAATGTTGAAAAAAAAATTTTTTTTTAAAAAAAAGTTATTTCGTGGTACACATATCATCTACCAAGGGTAACTGAAGTCCAGAAGGGGGACGGGTGTAACTCCCACATCTGCACAAAGTGCATTACTTACAGACAAATATACATCTAAATCCAAAGAGCACATTTCAGTATTGCATACAGTTAGCCAAGAGCTTTCCTATAATTATCTTATTGGATACGTGCAAGGATCCCGCAGGGTACCATTTCATAAATGAAATCACCCTTGGTGAGGTTAAGTGACTTGTTCCAGGTCTAATGCATAAGGTAAGTGGTGACACCAGGACTTAAATCCAGGTGTTCTAGCTCTAAACCCAGTGCTTTTTTCAACCACATCACACTACTGCAATCAACAGCGTACTTAGAATCAGGCCTAAAAACAATTACTCATCAATTCATGAAATGCAGGTGTCTTTTTCAGCCCACGCTGACACAGTAAAAGTGATTTGATCACTTTTCATTTAATAAACACTCTGCTGCTGATCTGTGGGAGGAAGATAGGGGTAGGGAAAAAAAATTCCTCTCTTCTTGCCTTTTAAGCTTGGTATCTTATTTTCTTTTCTCCAGCTCCAGTCTATTAATTGTCAACATGCGTCTCTAGTATGAAAATATTCTTCTTAATAAACTGATCTTTTAATGAAGATAATAAAAATACACACTACTCAAAAATTTTTAAGATTTCTTTATATTTCTGCTGTGTTTTAGTAATAGCCAGAGATATGTAATATTAACCCTAAAGATAGTTGTCCAGTATCATCATAATGTAGCTCCTTTATAGGATGCTAATTTGTCTTAGCAGATACCCACTTGCTTATTTAAATTTGAATAATTATTTCTATTTTCAATTATTTCGATCTTACTCCTACTATCCCCTTTTCTCTATCCAAACACCAGTAAAAATTTATTTACTGAGCCTCTATTCTGTGCTGGGCACTGGGCATACAGCACAAAATTGATTTATTTGCTTCTGAAGACAGACTAGTTGAGGAACCGGGTAAAGCAAATATTCACAAATACATACATAAACAGAAAGAGCCCCCAGGAAGGAATAAATTAGTTTTTGAGTACAGAGAGTCTTGATTTAGTTTGAAAGATTAAGAAAATCCTTTCCTGGGGAGATAATACTTCACATGAAAGCAGAAGGATGTCATCACAAGGTGACCATCACAAGGTGAACAAGGGAGATTGGGGTGAATACAACACTCCTGATGTGGGAGTTCATTGGGCTGGAAGAAGCCAAAGGTGGTTTCCGTAGCTGGAGCAGGGGAAGAGTGGTGGACAGGAATTTTGAGAAGACGACAGAACCAGGACATGTTATAGACTCTGGATTTTATCCCAAGTAAATGTAAGACATTGAAAGTGTTAAGCACAAAGAGGGTATTATCTAGCGTATATCTTTGATTAAACTACCAATACAGGCCTAGGAACCAGAATCTTTACTCAGACCTCTAGTTGTGCTGTTACACAGCCAAGTAACATGGGGCTACTCATTAATGTTTTGTGTCCTTTCCCCCAACTTTGGGACAAAAGGGGGGGGTATCTAAAATTGAACCAGGCTATAACATTCAAAGATGCCAGCATATATCAAATGCTTTTAATGCTGAACACTGGGACTCGTCAAGATTTATCTATAACATGGCATCCATTTGTGCTACAATGAAATTGCTGATGATCAGACCGTAATAGGGCACGTGATTTGCATTCATCATTTTTCACAATAAATGAAAGCATTGTTAGGTAACAAGCTGGAGTTTGAGGATATTTTTCGGTCCTATAAATCTACTTCTGTACATTTAATTGCCTGCTTAGAACAATACTTTCCTTTTACTAGAGTAATAATGCTAACTTACATCTGTATAGCTCTTCCTTTTCAAAGCATATTAGTTCTTTAATGATACAGACCAGGTGTTCGTTTTCCATTTTCCCTTAATAGTGCCCAGCATACTTTACTTTTAAAGAAACAACAAATAACTATCAATTGGAGATGTCATTGAAAAGGAGATGCATTTTAGAAATCCCCTCCCCCCCTGCCCCGGCACAGTCATGCCTGTGTCACAGCCCCGTCTGAGACCTTGAGTGGTTCCTCAATGCTCACACCCAGTGCATTCTCCACAACCTGGAACACGCTTACTCTCGCAGATGAGTCCTACCCTCCACTCCTCCGCCAGTCTCCTCCTATCTCTGCTGCGTCTCCGTGAACACAGCTGTTCCCAAGTGTGCGATGAAATGCCGGGCCCCTGTGCTTTTGCTTTACCTGCTCTTTTACGGCAGCTTGTCCATTTTCCCCTCCTATGGAATTCAACCACTTTCAGTATGAATACAGCATACCCAGCACAAGATGGGTGCCATGAGATGATTCAACAGTCCTTCACTTTTCTGTATTTGAATGCCTGTTTAACTCTTGTCGATACACAAAAATCAGCCACCTAGAACTGCTTATAAACAAAAGCAAGCATGACCACTAAAATCTTAGCAGAAGTACAACTTTCAAAAATCATCTAGACAATCCAGAATACAATTCCTCATGTTAAGGTCATTAAAATGATAATGGGACACTCCACTTGTGGCCTTCCAATTTAACATCTACCTGTACTTAGAGTCCGTAGAATCAGTGTGACAAATCCCATTCAACACAATTTATGCATATTGTAGCAAAAATTTTTTTCTGAAAGTTTCCTTCCTGAAATCTATACATGCTCTTTGACTTGAAGAGTTCCCTCTGAAATAGGAAGTTTCCATAGTGCAAAGTAGTAACTACAAAATGAGCTAGCACAATGAAAAGCTTTTGTCTGAAAGGCAATCCATCCTTTAGCTGCCAAATAGGTACAAAAATAGTCAAGGGAACTCAGTAGATTTTGTTTGAAAGTGGAAAATCTTCTGTTTCCCTCTACATGTAATCAAACTCTTTCCTTACACTTCATTGATATGTTACCGTTTTCTGCCTTTTCGGTAATCTAGGCTGGATTTTAATATTTCTGCTAAGTAATGAGCAAATAAGAGTTTTATTTCTGAACACAAGTTATAAAAACAATGAAATGTCTTTATTGTAGCTTCTAATTAAGGCATGTAGATGGAGTTTGTGCAGGTTTTTATATAAATGTGATATTTAAAGAATGTTGTCCTCATTTTTAGATGCAGTAATAAGAAATTGTACTTCTTTTCCAATTACTTGTAATGGCCACTCAGGTCACCTCTCAAATGCTTTTGATCTCAGCAACGTAGCTGGAAGAGTAAAATTACATTTCCCTTTGAAGTGCAGCTTCCTACTCCTAATTTTTCTATTCATAGCAAAGCTCAGTTTAAAAATTTTAAAATACATGGCATCTAAGAAAACAAAGCTATTGGGCTAAATTTGGGAAATAAAGGAGAATTCTGACAACAGCATTTAGTAACCATGATCACTAAAGCCTATAATTTTTGTAATTAATAATATAAATGATAAGTATGTACATTCAATTTACTCAATTATTTATATAATAAAAGTAGTTTTGTTTTTAGTTTTTAAATGTTTGTTTATTTTTATTTTGAGAGGGGGAGGGGCAGAGAGAGAAGGAGAGGGGCAGGGAGAGAATCCCAAGCCCTGATGCAGGGCTCGAATTCATGAACCATGTGATCATGACCTGAGACAATACCAAGAGTTGGATGCTTAAAAGACTGAGCCACCCAGGCACCCCAAAGTAGTTTTCTTTTTAAAAATATAACAGGTATATTCCAGCACTCATAGCTATGATCCTTTATTCTAAACTCTATTTACACACCAAATCCAGATTAGGAAATACATTTCACACATATAACAGAGATCTACCAGAATAGCAGTTGTCCCAGGTAAGGTTCTCTTCCCTTCGTTCTAGACCATGGGAAGGCACCTATGGTCTCCTGTGCCCGGCTGATTGGACAAGAAGTCATTCTTAGCTAGACAACAGCCATTGCAGGAACACTGGCCTCACTCTCCATTTCAATGAGACAGTGGTGAGGAAACTGATCCCTCCTTTAGAAGGAAATAAAGTTGGTCTACATGGTCTTGAAATGTTTCATTAGCCTAAATCTTCAAGTAACAATAGCAGGGTGCAAACCCTAGTTCATTAAGAGAGTTTCTTAGAAAATGTATGTGCTAGGTAATTTTAGAACATTTGTAGCATCAGTCCTATAAACAAGACATTATTCAAAGAGCTGTAAAGAATCCAATGTTGAAAACTGCTGCTCTGCCCACGGCAGATCTTCTACTTTAGACCAAATCTGGGAAAGCTTGGGAAGGAGAGCTGGAAAACCTACCTTATCCTATGATCCTTCTCACATTTCGTTTATTTACTAACACCTCAGTGATGACCCATCACATCTATGGGGTTTCAGGAAAGGAAAGTCCTGATGAAATACAAAGGCGCAATCCCCTAACATACACTCCTTCTCCAAACTTACTAACTGGGTTAGAAGCATAAAGCACCAGATTTGAACTCTAAAGACCTAACCTGGAATCCCAGTCATGACTGTAATATGAAGACAGCTGATTAATGGTACCGGGGCTCAGTCTTCTCATCTTAAAATATGAGAGAATACTATTTTACCTAAGGATGAAATCAGATAATAGAAATAAATAAGTTCCTAGCACACCGGAGCCATCAGTAAATGCTGACAGTGAACTTGTAGAAAATGCTTTATAATAGGTTTTCTGCTTTTAACAGGCAATGTTTGCTAATAGGCTTTTTTCTGCTTTTACATTGCTGCTGTAACATATAACCATCTCTCACCACCTTTCTGATTCATTTAAAAATGTCTCCGATAAACAGACAGAAGGAAGCACAGAAGTGCATACGTACAGTTAGGTTTCAAGACAAGATCTGTCAGGATTTTGTCTTCTAAGTGACAGCCAAACTTCAAGAGAAGAGTTACACGATTCAGTGTATTATGCTATCAGTAAGACTGGGAGAGGAAAGGTAGCCATGGCTTGGAGAAGCCAGGAAAGGCTTTGTGCAACAAGGTAGAGATACACAGGCCCTCCTACAAAAGACTGAAACACCCATTCTATCAGGAAGCTAACCTGTGGGTCTAGATTTTCTTGAAGCTTTATATTCTATGATAAAGATTTTTAATTTGATCCTGCAGGCAACAGAGAGCCAAAAGCATTCAGGTCAAATGTGAAGCTAATACTAGTCTCCTCAAGGTGAATTTGATCATCGTGCACTAACAACACTGAATAGAAGAAGGAAGCAAGGAAAGTCCCAGGTTAACATTCCTGGATCAGAAGTAAAGAATAAATAAAAAGAAATCAGAAGGTACAGGTACTTTTGAGATAAAGCAGATAAATGCAATTTCTAAAGAAAAAAAAATTGGTTAGCCAGGGGCACAGAATAGGCACTTAGTGAAAGCAGATACTGGTATGACACTAATCAGGACAGACAAAAGTGAAGCTCTGAGATGCAAACAATTCCCCGGATTATAGTATAAAAAATAGCTCTCCACTGTAGCTGTGCATCAGAATCACGTATGAAGCTTTTACAATGTGTCCATGCTTGGGGCTTCACCCTAGAGCTTGTGATCATAGCCAGAGTTAAGAATCACCTGAGCAAAAAACAAAACCTGGGCAAAAGCTAAGCCTCAGAGAACTCCCGAGGCAAGGTCAGAAAAGGAGACTGAAAAGGAAGCAAATTTTACAAAAGTGGAAAAAAAGCCAAAAAACAAAACAAAAACAAAAATAACAAAAAAAGAAATATGGCAGAATCCAAAGGAAGAGGAAATTCATAGAAAAAGTAAGTGATGTAATATTTTGCAGAAGAAGTAACAACTGCTGTTGAGAGGTCAATGGTGAGGCCTCTAAAATAGTGCCTGGCTTCTGGTAGGTGTTCAATAGATACGTACAGAATGAATGGGTTCTGAGAAAATGGCCTCCTCCCTCTAGGGTTCAGATACTCTACAGCCTAAGAATTCTGCCCTGGGGCAGCATCATTACTGGGCAAAAGGTCTTCATGGGGTTGGAATGGACTGATTAGGCTAAGATTGGAGTTGCAACCACCCCCATCCTAGACTCTGTTTTGAGCATGATCAAAAAATGGCCCACTGAAAGAGAAGAAAATGTTAACAGCTTTCAAAGTGAAAAAAATTCAATCATTCATTCATTCATTCAGCTACCAGCCAGCCAGTCAGTCAGATATTTATATATCCATTCAACAGCCATTTACTCCAGGGAATAAAGATAGCACTTAAAAATTTAATCTTCAAGCCACATGATTTGCATGAATTTGCATATAATTTTAATCTATTTCAAAACTGTAGTAAAGCGCATTTAACATGCATTTTTTGAAATACTTGAAATTCCTTTTGACAGATTTTCAAGCAAAAGCATATTTTTATTGTGATCAGATTATTTTTTTGCCTAATATCTACCACTGTTCTTCCATATGTCTTAACTTCACTAGAATTTAAGTTTTGTTATCCTAAAAATGTCAGGCTAATGGGTACTTTTAAAATTATCACATTAATGTTCATAATGCAAATTTCAGCTTTGAAGTCATTCTTTAACAAAAGAGAAGGCCAGATCTCTTTAACTAGGCATGAACTATCTTCCCACTTCTATAACTATCACTGCCTTTTTCACCAAAGTTTTAAAGGAAACCAATTAATATTTCTATGAAATCCATGAATAGATCATCACCTCTGTCACCAGCTTTTTTCCTCCATTATAATACGCATTGTAATTTCATACATTTCTATCACTGTACTTGTTTGCAGAAACCTGTAAATAAGGCACGATGTTGCCAATGCTGGATTACTAACATTAGTTTCAATATCCAATATTTCAACAACTAGGAACATGGAACATTGCTTAATTTAAATTTTACATAATGAGGGTTTTTTTTTTTTGCTTTCGTTTAGGTTTTGTTTTTTTTTTTTTTTTTTTTTTTTTTTGGTTTTGAGAAAACGCACACGTGCACAGACACGCATACATACGTGAGTGCAAACAATGGAAGGGCAGAGGGAGAGAGCGGAGAGAGAATCTTAAGCAGTTTCCATCCCCAGCACAGAACGCAGAGCCCAATTCCTGACTGGATCTCAGGACCCTGAGATCATGACCTGAGCCAAAATTACGAGTCAGATGCTTAACTGGACTGAGCCACCTAGGCTCCCCTGGTTTTGTTTCTGTATTTATTTAATTTCTGGTAAGATCACTAGGAAACTCAATGAGCCTCACATTATAGGAAAACAACCAAAAGGAGTGGAAATAGAACTTTTGAGGAAACAAAGGCAAAATAAAATACATCTTAATTTTAATATAAAGATCTATTTTCTCACGTATTAAATGTACTAACAGGTTAAGGAATAAAGAAAAATCAATTTCCAAGGTAAAGATAATACTATCAATATTTTAACAGTATTTTCAAAATACCACAGATTTAACAGGAAACGCTTTATAATAAACATATGAACATATTCTATAAGTCAATTACTGTGGGAACTTCTAGGGATGTAAAGATTCAGTTTTTTGCCCTTAGGAGCTCACAGGCCAATGACAGAATTCACTCGTTGAATGGAATGAAACTGAAACCCAATTTACTCCAATTTGCCCACTTAGAATCTCTGTCTCTACCAACTGCTAGAGAAAAGTGGGTGTAGTTGTACCTATGCTAGGCTAGCATTAGATTGTATTTCAAATGGAGTCAAATTGCATCTCATAGACTCCTCTAACCTTCTCCCCAATTTGGATTTCTCATCTGCCTTATGATGCCTAGAATTTCTTTATAATAACCAAACAACAACAATAAAACTGGAAGTGCAGTCACTCTGGGGGCATCAGTGCAATGGGAGCGATCTCCCCCTTTCACTGTCATTTATAAAATGAAGTGGACAAAGACTCAATGATGATTAGGTTCTTGCTCTTTTTCTAATGTGCCAGTCAGGAAAACTATGAGGCACTCATGTAAGAATGACTCAAGAAGTGTTTCATGGGGCACTTGGGTGGCTCATTCCATAAATCCAACTCCTGATTTCTGCTTAGGTCATCATCTCACAGTTTGTGAGTTTGAGCCCTGCCTCAGGCTCTGTGCTGACATCATGGAGCCTCTTGGGATTCTCTCTCTCCCTCTCTCTCTCTGCTCCCCCCTTCCCCCTTGTGTCTCTCTCTCTCAAAATAAATAAAAATAAACTTAAAAAAGAGGAGTTTAACATAAGGGCTATGTACAAAGTTGTGCGCAGCTGTAGGGAAACCATAAGACTAGCAGGCAGAACTCCAGGGCTGGTCACAGCTAAGCCTGAAAGAGGGGACAAGGGAAAAAACAGCCTAACTTCCATCTCGTTCTCTCTTCCATCTTTTTCTGGGGGTCTCCATTTGCCAGCTGCAAACGTAAGGTGGATGACAAGGAACCTGGACAGGCTGGCCTCCCTCCCTGTGCAAAGTGCAAAGTGGAAAAGGATGGATGGTGGGTCCAGAAGAAAAAAAGAAAGGCATCTCACAAACAGCGATTTTCTGAAATCATACACTTCGGCCCACAGTGCTTTTGCGCGAAACTCAGACTTTGTACACATGTTCCTATCACAGAATCCCCATCCCTAACTTCTTTCCTCCTCTTTTGCATTTTCATGATTTCTCCTTGTTCATTCTTGCTACAGCCATTGTAGTTTTACATTTTATTGTTTTCGGACATGAATAAAGTAATAAGTATCAGTGACAATAAGAAGAATACAACTTCTCAGTAAGCATCCATAAGCATCTAAATAAGCAGCATCTCCTGGCTCGGTACAATTTTTATCTTGTATTCATTATATTTATGTATGTAGCTGCTAGACCTTAAGGTCCATAAAGGCAGAATTGTTGCCACTCATCTCTGTATCTACCATGACATGTGTTATATATAAACAATACTCAAAGGTTTTTTTTTTTAATAAAACAGTGATATTCCACAATAATCCCTAAATATGACAGCATGATACATACCTCCTTTCTTTGTTCTTTCTCTTCCCAGACTCCAGAAACCTTTATGCTGATAATCAGTCAGTGAAAATAAGAGCACAAGACACCCAAATACCCTACAGCAAATCTGCAGAGGACAGATCATTCTGTTGCACCACAACAGAGGTCAATAGAAAACTACAGGAAGAGCTGACTGTGGGAAAAGAGAAACAACCTGAAATGTGCCTGAGACTTTAAAAGTTGATAACCCCCATTCCTTCAGAAGTAGGGGTTCCTGAAATCAATGATGAAAGTGGGTAAATAAAGCTCAAGGGAAGAGTTTATCAATATACAGCAAATTAATACTTTTCCCCTAAAAATGGTATTGGTATTTGCAATGGACAGTTCAAGTGTAGGCTCCGCTGTGGCATAGTCATTCTCTAAAAGGCAATTCAAGTGCTTAAATATTTTGGTCTCAGTCAAGGGAGTTAGTCAGAAAAATATGTTCCACATTACACAGCAGGAAATAACTTTTAATGAACTGAACCTGTTTTTCCTCATTTCTTGTCTCAGTATTTACTCAGTACCATCAATAAAGAAAGGGGGGGGGGTGTTACTCTCAACCCAAAATACCTGGGAACAAGTCGTGCAACAATTTGAGAAGGAGGTTTATTATAAAGCCATTTGTATACTGTTGCACTATTGTAAAAATCTTACAATTTAGATTTATAAAAACAGTGTGAGGGGCGCCTGGGTGGCTCAGTTGGTAAAGCATCCAACTCTTGATTTGGGCTCAGGTCATGAACTCATGATTCATAAAGCTGAGTCCTGCATCGGGCTCTGTGCTGACAGTGCAGAGCCTGCTTGGGATTCCCTCCCTCTCTCCCTCCCTCCCTTCCTTCCTCCCTCCTTCCCTCCCTCCCTCTCTCCCTCTCTCTCTCTTTTTCCCACTCTCTCTACTCCTTCCTGGTTATGCTGTCTCTCTCTCAAAATAAATAAACTTTAAAAAAAAACGTGTGAAGACAGAACAGAGAGTTCCCGTTATAACACTACACCCAGTTTCCCATTATTAACATCTTGCATTAGTATAGTACATTGGTCATAAGTAATGAACCAATACAGACATATTATTGGCTGAATTCCATACTTTATTCATATTTTCTTAACTTTTACTTAATGTCCTATTCCTGATCCAGGAGCCCATCCAGGATTATATTCAGTTTTCAGGTTTCCTAGGCTCCTCTTGGCGGTTAGTTTTTCAAACATTCCTTGTTTTTGATCATCTTGACAGCTTTGAGGAGGACTGCTTAGTTGATTTATAGAATGCCCCTTATTTTGAATTCATCTGAAGTATTACTTGTGATTAGACTGGGTTTATGGAAAGAAAACCACAGTTAAGTGGTTTTATATATATATATATATATTTTTTTTTTCAAATCAGTACAGTTTTATTGCATCTTTAAAGTATCACAAGTAAGTCTGAAAAATCATCCGGCCTCTTGCTGTTTCTGTAGCTGGACAACGTAGATTTTATTCTTCAGCCTGCTGAACAGTTCCTTTTTCAGAAACATAGATACCGTCCAAAAATCTCCTGATATCCTTGTTTTTAACTGTTGTGGCTTGCTGAATCAAAGCAGCTGAGTTTGATACAAGTTCAATGTCATGTCCTTCAAGAATTAACCCATCTTTCTGGGCTTGAGATACGGAACAAGCAACACCTGGCCTCATCCGAACCCTGCGTATGTATTTCTCACCCAAGAAATTTCGGATTTCAACAAGAGAGCCATTCTCCTGAATAACAACGTTGATGGGGAAGTGGGCATACACAGACCTCATCTTGTAACGGAAGCCCAATGTAACACCCTTGATCATGTTCTGTACATGACTACAGATAGTACGGACAGTAGCCAGTTCTTTTCTATTTCCCCACCATTTGTCAACACGGAGCCTCTTCTTTTTCTTTCCAAGAAGACTGAGTTCTACATTGATGTGATTGAAGTCCCTTCGCAGGGTTCCTCTGGGTCCCTTCACAATAACGGTACGTCCCTTGAGAGTGATGTCGACATTTTCCGGAATGTCGACAGTTTGATTGCTGAGAATGGTCTTCATTCTCGCAGTAGATGCGGCAAAGAGCTTTCATCACATCATATGAAGGGTATGTACTAACATGACTTAATCACTGTTATGTTCAACTTGAGCAACTGGATGATGTAGTGGTTGTCAATTTTCTCTACTGTAAGTTTACTCTTCCCCCACTTTCCACACTGTACTCTTTGGAAGGAAGTAACTATGCATAACTCACATTTAAGAAGTGAGGACTTAGGCTTCAACTCCTTGAGGGCCGAATATCTACATAAGTCATTTTAATTCTTCTGCATAGGATGTCGTATTTCTCCCCATTTATTTACTCACTAAGGCATTTATATCCATGTAGAGAGATGGATATTTATTTTTTACTATGGGTTATATTCCCCAAGTATATTTTTATTCTGTTACTCAAAACATTTCAACTTTGGCCGCTGCAAGTCTTTCACTTGACCCATGTCCACTTGACATACTCCTATCATTGTGGGATTTTTGGAACATTAAAAAAAAAAGTTTTCTTTCTGGCACTACAAGATTCTCCAGCCTCATCTTGTAAATTACCAGTTCTGGGCTTAGAATCAGTCACTTCTCTAAGAACTGGTTTCCTTTTATTTGAAGATGGTATTAGAAATCAAGATTTGATTGACAGGCATCTGGAGGGTTGCTATTGGAATGTTGTTACTTCTAGGCACCCTCAGCTTCCAGAACAAGGAAATATATGCATGTGAAAATTAATAATATATACATATGTATTTACATATACATGTCTGTATACACATGTGCATACATTTATATGTTCGTGTGTACACACTGATCTCAATCTGTATCTTTATTTAGCTAAACATGAGTTCATACTGATGTCTCCAACTCTAATTTGTTACCACATGGGTCATTCTAGCCTCTTCACTTGCTTGTCCATAACCTCTCACTCCACCTTGTTTAACAAGTCCTAGGGGCTCCTGGATGGCCCAGCCAATTAAACATCCAGCTCTTGATTTTGGCTCAGGTCATGATCTCACAGTTGTGGGACTGAGCCCTGCACTGGGTTCTATGTGACATGACAGCACAGAGGTTGCATGGGATTCTCTCTCTCTGCCCCTCTCCCACTCCCCTGCTCCCACTCTCTCTCAAAATAAATAAACAAACAGTTTTTTAAAAGTCCTAAAATGCATGTCAGCATATTCTCCCATGAAAACAGCAAGATTTTTAAATAAGAGCAATCTTCCAATTGATAGTTCAATCCACATATATAATACATAGGTTCTAAATTATACCAAGGTATTAATAGCAATAGATACTAACAAAGATTTCTCTTATAATTATGAATCCTACCTACTCTAAGTTAGCACAAGTAGGGAAGGGTCTTAGTTGAGGCTGAAATGCTCAACCTTCACTCAATATTTCTCTTGGGGCAAGTTATAATTGGATGTCACACCTATTAACTCAACTTCATTCTGATAATTATTTAATAATTTTCCTCAAATTTCTTTTTACAACTGCATTTAGAATAGCATTAATATATGCAATGATAACATTTTGAGACATATGAACTACTTAAAATTGTAATTACTGCATGATCATCCCACAGGAATCATTTAAACTACACTAGCACATTCAGATCAATATAAAAACAACACTTTACTGTATTCTAGATATCTAAGGAGCTCAATGTTTCTATGAATCTTATTCTAAAAAGAAACAGTGTGCAATAACAAACAGCTTATACCTTCAAAATGAAAAATCGGCATGAAAAATTGATATCTACATTCATTTGTCCTCATAAGCTGATTAAACCAACATTTCCACTTATTCCTGAGAGAACTGAGGATTATAAGGTAAAAAAAAATACATAATACTCCTAAGGTCATACATTTCTTAAGTGGAAGTTAGGCCATAAATCCATAAAATATTTTATTTTACTTTATTTTATTTTATTTTATTTATTTTATTTTATTTTATTTTTTACTCCATGCTCTCTCACTGAGGGAAAAACTACTATTTTACTTTCATTACTATACTTTGTCAAAAAACTTCCACGGTCTATCCAAGATGTGTATGTGTCAGATGAAATTATTCTCAGCAGTAGGCAACTTATGCCATTAGGATATACCTCACTGATAGATAAAAAGAGATACTTCTGGAGTAAATCTTTACAAGCCAAGTTCACCCTTTAATAAAATACTCCAAGTACTCTCCCCCTAAATATTGTTACTGGAATATAAGTAAGTATCTTTCCCCCTAGATATTTCACTGACTTGCCTGAAACAGACAAAATATACAAAATGACAGTTTTCAGGACACTGGTCAGGCAATGAAGGATACCTAAGACAGAGGAAACAAACATGGTGACGCCCACAACTGCTTCAGCTCACTAACAGAGTTTCCTGGATACCGGTCAGGGCAATGCATTTGAAGTAAACCCAGCAGACATCCTGCTCAGGAGAGAGGGCTGAGAGTCTGAGCTGTCCAAGGCAGCTTGAGTGCATAGGAAAGAGGAGAGAACTGAACAGAGAAGTAACTCCAGAGATCTGCTGAAGGTCCCTACAGATACTCAGCAGATTACTGATCAGCACATGCCTATTAGGAAAAGACCTGAGAGGATTAGAAGTAACAGTGCCAACCCACACTCAAGGCCAAACACAGTGTTCCTTCCCAGCAGGCAGATTGAAACACCGCAAGATGCACAGAGAACTGGGCAAAGGGCACTGAAGGCTCATGGTCCAGTAGTGTGGAACAGTTAATCCTGCACTGAGCACTGCTCTGGCCCCACCTAACAAGTGAATACAAAGACTCAAACAACTTGAACCGTTTCCAAAAAATTTCACTATGCGCCACAACAATGATCAAGAATATGTACAGGAAGCATGGTGATAAAAAGTCCCACATAAAAAATACAATCACTGGTATTGCAACAACGTATGATAACAGCAGTGACACCTGTGGTGAGCATGCCATACCCTATAAAGTTGTCCCATCATTATGTGGTAACCCTCAAACTAAGGTAACATTGTGTGTCAACTGTACTTCAAAAAGTATGTATGTATAGGAGTAAAAATAATAACCAGCATGCAACAAGATCAAACAGTGTCTGGAATTCAGTAAAAATGACCAGGAAACAGACGGTAATTAGACTGACTGTGGTGACCAGTTCGTAATGTATATAAAATACTAAATCTCTATGTCTCATACCTGAAACTAATATAATACCATATGTCAATTACTCTCCAATAAAAATTATTTCAGGGGCACCTGAGTGGCTCAGTCAGCTAAGCGTCCTACTTTTGATTTTGCCTCAGGTCATGATCTCACAGTTCGTGAGTTCAAGTCCGAGGTCAGGCTCTGTGCTGCCTCTGCCGAGCCTACTTGAGATTTCCTATCTTCCTTTCTCTCTCTGCCTCTCCTCTGCTCACACGCTAGCTCTCTTTCTCTCAAAAATAAATAAACGTTAAAAAATAAAAATAAAAATTATTTTTAATTACTGGGCATGCCGCAAGTCTGAAGTGGCATAGCATCACTTAAAAAAGGTAGAATTCAGAAGGGTAAAGATGAAGATAAAGAATATAAATTTTAAAGCTGCTGCTAACATAAGAAAGAGCTGTAGCTAATGAACCAACAGAGTAGACAAAATGGAATAATAAAATTGCTCAATTAATCCAAAAGAAAGCAGAAAAATTGGAAAATGGAACCCCCCCCAATGAGGATAGATTTCAATCTAACCAGATCAATAATTACATTAAATGCAAATAGTGTAAGCACCCTAGTGGCAGATATTGCTAAATGAGATTTAAAAAGATAAGACCCATGTATATGCCACCTATGTGAAATTCACATCAAATATAAATATGTAGATGGGTTAAAAGTAAAAGATAGGAAAAAATTACCATGCCAACACTAATCAAAAGACAGCCAGAGTGGCTAAAGTGAATCAGATAACATAGGTTTCAGAACAAAGAATATTACCAAAGATAAAAAAGATCATTTCATAATGACAAAGGGATCAAATCATCAAATAGACATAATACCCTAAACATTCATACTCCTAACAACAGATCTCCATATGTAATGAAAAAAAAAAAAAAACCCAATAAACTAGAAAGAGAAATAGGCATATCCACAAATAGAGTCAGATTTCAATATCCCTTTGACAATATTTTATATACCATAAAATCATCAAAACACCTATCGTCCATTCCTGATAGTACACTTGAAAAACACTATCAGCCAATTTAATCTAACCGATATCTATAGAACAATTTATCCAACAATAGCAAAACACATTCTTTTCAAGTAAACCCAATACATTTATTAAGATAGATAATGTTCTTGATCATAAAACAAGTCTCAAATTGAAAATATCCATGTCATACAAAATATGTTCTTTGACAAGAATGGAAATAAATCAGAAATCAATAAAGAAGTCGTCCAGAAAATTTACAAACATTCGGAAAATAAACATAGATCTAAATAAGGCAGAGTCAAAGGAGAAAACAAAAAGAAAGTACTTTTAATTAAGTAAAAATTAAAACAAAGT
This sequence comes from Neofelis nebulosa, assembly GCF_028018385.1. Classification (NCBI taxonomy): domain Eukaryota; kingdom Metazoa; phylum Chordata; class Mammalia; order Carnivora; family Felidae; genus Neofelis; species Neofelis nebulosa. The sequence continues at coordinate 31,310,621 of NC_080783.1, forward strand.
ACACTGAAAATTGCAGAATGCTGGGGCGCCTGGGTGGCGCAGTCGGTTGAGCGTCCGACTTCAGCCAGGTCACGATCTCGCGCTACGTGAGTTCGAGCCCCGCGTCAGGCTCTGGGCTGATGGCTCGGAGCCTGGAGCCTGTTTCTAATTCTGTGTCTCCCTCTCTCTCTGCCCCTCCCCCGTTCATGCTCTGTCTCTCTCTGTCCCAAAAAAAAAAAAAAAACCGTTGAAAAAAAAGAAAATTGCAGAATGCTAAAGTAGCACTTAGTGAGAAATTAAGAGCACTAAATAAATGCATGTATCAGAAAAGAAAAAAGATCTCAAGATCATTGACCACAGGTTTAAATCTAAAAAAAATAAAATAAAATAAAGAAAGGGGTGCCTGGGTGGCTCAGTCAGTCGAGTATCTCACTCTTGGTTTCAGCTCAGGTCATGATCTCATGGTTCATGGGTCTGAGCCCTGCAGCAGGCTCTGTGCTGACAGTGTGGAGCCCTCTTGGGATTCCCTCTCTCTGTCCCTCCTTCTCTTTCTTTCTTTCTTTCTTTCTTTCTTTCTTTCTTTCTTTCTTTCTTTCTTTCCTTCTCTCTCTCTCTCCCTATCAAAATAAATAAACTTAAAAAAATAAACAACAAAAAGAATGAAAGATAAAATTAATTGCAAACTAAGCAACAAAATGGAAATAATAAATATCAGAGTGAAAATCAACTAACTAGAAGGCAGAAATGATAGAGATAATTAATTAAACCAAAAGCTGGTGCTTTCATATATTTTAAAAAAAAAGAATAAAAATCTCTAGGCAAACTGATCAAGAATAAAAAAGACAAATTAAGACAAAAAATCTACTGAGGCATCTGGGTGGCTCAGTCAGTTGAGCATCTTATTCTTGGTTTTAGCTCAGGTCATGATCTCACGGTTGTGAGATCAAGCCCTGTGTCAGACTCTATACTATGTGTCGAGCCTGCTCAAGATTCTCCCTCTCCCTCTCCCTCTGCTCCTCCCGAACTCACACGCTAGGTCGCTCACATGCTCTCTCTCAAAAAAAAAAAAAAAAAAAAAAAAAAAGGACAAAAACTACCAGTAACAGGAATGACAGATGTATTATCATGACAAACTCAACAGATAATACAAGGATAGTAAGGGAATATTATAGAAAAATGCCAACAAATCTAACAACTTAAATGAAGTGCAAGAATGTCTTGAAGGACACCAACTACTAAAGATCACTCAAGAAGAAGTAATCTGAATAATCCCATATCTATTAAAGAAACTGAATTTTTATTTTAAAATATTCCTACAAAGAAAACTCTAGACCCAAACAATTTAGGAACAAGGAATGTTAATTTTACATCAACTAATCCAAGACATTAAAAGGAGCGAACACTTCACATTTCATTATATGAGGACAGTGTTACTTTGACAACCAAACATAGACATTGCAGGAACAGAAAACTATGAAAATAGGTGCAAAATTTCTCACCAAAATTCTAACAATTTGAATTCAATAATGTACCAACAGGATAATACAGCATGAGCAAGTGAGCTTATTACAATTCTACTTGTATTCAAGGATGGTTTCACATTTGAAAATTAATTCACCATATTAACAAAATAGAAACCATATGACCTTCTTAATAGGAGGGAAAAAAAAGAATTTGCCATATCCAATATCCACTCTTAGTCATAAAAATAAGGCCAAACTACGCAAAAGCACTTCTCTGTGAAGTAGAAAGAAAATTACCTCAACCAAACAAAGAGCATCTATAAGAAAGCCTACAGCTAATATTTTACTTAAAGGTGAAAGACTGAATGCTTTCTCCCTAAGATCAGAAATGAGACAAGGATATTCACTCTGACCACTTCTGTTCAACACTATATTGGAAGTTCTAGCCAACGAAACAAGACAAGCAAAGGAATAAAAGTAATTCAAGAGTTAAAAGGAAGAAATAAAATTCTTTATTCACAAAGGACAAGATAATCTATGTAAAAAATCCAACAGAAAAGATACATATAAACTATAATGAATGAGTTGAACAAGGTTGTAGGATATAAAATAAACTATTTTCATATCCTAGCAACAAAGTCTATGTATGTACTAAATATCTATACACTAAAACCACAAGATTTCTGAAAAAATTTGAGGAACAACTAAAAATAGATGGGGAGAAAGATCTTCTTTATGGATTGGAAAACCCAACATTAACATGCAAATTCTTCCTAAATTAAACTATATATTCGACATAACCCCAACACATTTTTTTTTTTTTGCAGAAATTGACAAGACAATTTTAGGAAAATGGACAGGATGTAGAGTAGCCAAAATGATTTTAAATAAAGGAATAAAGTTAGAGGGCTAACACCAATTTTAACAAAATATTATTACAAAGCTACATTAATCAACCCAATTGTGAGTCCTGAAATGAACCTGCACACACATGTATCTCAGATCTGACTGTAACCCTAAAACTATAAAACTTCTGGAAGAAAACATAGGAAGAAACATTTGCTACCTGGAATAGACAAAGGTTTCTTAGCTATTACACTAAAAGCATGATCAGAGAAGAATAAATTGATATTAAACTACATGAAATTCAAAACTTCTATTTTTCCTATTTGTTAATGTTTATTCTTTTTTTTTTTTTTTTTTGCGAGACAGAGACAGAGCGCGAGCAGGGGAGGGGCAGAGAGAGAGGGAGACACAGAATGTGAAGCAGGATCCAGGCTCCACAGAGCCCAATGCGGAGCTCGAACCCACAAACCATGAGATCATGACCTGAGCCTAAGTCAGAAGCTTAACTGACTGAGCCACCCAGGCTCCCCTTCCTATATTTTTAAAAGGATGAAAAGATAAGCCACAGACTGAAGAAAGCACTATCAAATCATATAAGACGCAGTCTTGTACCCAGAACATATAAAGAACTATCAAATTCTAGTCAATCCAGAAACAACTGGATACAATACATAGGCAAAAGTTTGACAGATTCTTCTTCACCAAGGAAGAGATATGAATACCAAATAGGCACACAAAAAGATGCTCAACGTCATTCTCTTAGTTATGAGAGAAATACAAATTATAGTCTATACCTACTACAAGGGTGAAAATTAAGAAGCCTAACCATACTAAATGTTGCTGAGGCTATGGAACCACTGGAACTCTAAAACAATACTGGTGGGGATGCAAAATCATAAAATCATTTCTGGAAGCAGTGTGTTAGTTTAAATACACACTTATCGTATGATCCAGCCATTCCACTCCTAGATGTTTACCCAAGAGAAATAAAAAGTACATGTTCAGAAAAAGATTTATATGAAAATATTCATAGTAGTTTTACTTATAATAATCAACCCAAATGTCCACCAACAGGTGAATAAACAAATGGTGGTATATTCACATAAGGAATATTACTTGGCAATAAAAAGAAATGAACTATTTATACAGGCCTCAACATCAATTAATCTCAATTATGTTGCATAAAAGAAGCCAGGTAGAAAAGAGTTCAGGCCATATGCTGCTATTTATATAAACATTTAGAACATGCAAACTAATATATAGTGACAGAAAGAAGTCTATGGGTAGGATAAAAAACTACCTGAGGGAGGGATTACACAACAGCTCATAGGAACATTTGGGAAAATGGGCATTTTCATTACTTAAATTGTGGTTACAGTTTCATAGGTATATACACGTGTCCAAAAAACATATTCCAACAAAACAAACCTTGCTAGGCAAAAATGTCCCCAAAAAAGCCAACAGGGACCATAATGGAAATAGTATGAAGAGAGAAAAGACTAAGACAAACATCAGTTTTTAATGTCGGTGAAGGCAGTCTGAGGCTGGAGAAAACCCTCTCCGATCTGCTGAAACCTTAGGGACTGGTAACCCTGGCTGAGTGAGGATGAGTAAGGCTAGTAACCACACTGCCTCAGGACGGCTCCACTATGCGTTCAGCTTCAAGATACTTGTGTGCTATACCAGGAGCTATTGATTTAAAGAACGTTTTTCATGTTTTACCAGTAAGTTAGGACATTTTTTATATTCTGGTAAAACACACATGCCATAAAGTTTGCCATTTTAACAAAATTGTGGTGTCAAGATCGGTGACATTAATTTCACACATACACATGAAAACCAAAGGCCTAAGAAAGCACCAGAAAAAACAAAAGGAAGGCGGAGGGCAACAGCATGAAGCAGCAGAACAGAAGGAAAAGTAGGAGAAAGAGGCAAAGAAAAAGAAAGGGAATAAACATACTTAGAACCATATCCATTCAGGCAGGAGGAAACAAAGGAGAAACTAGAACTAAGATGTATATTTAAATAATTAGGACAATAGTTTTAATTACTAAAATGAATTTCATCATTTGTTTAAGAGGAGAAACATGATGAAAACCTCAAAAGTAACAATGAGAGAACACACAGTTCACCCACAGTAGATTCTGAAGTCTGTGGACAAACATCCCTTTTTCGGCTCCTTAGATTCTATGCAGACCATTATCCAGAGACCAGATTCTGATCCCATCCCACCCTACACCCCTGTTTCAGTGGGCCCTTCCAGCACTTCAATCCAGCCAGTCAGACACCTAGAAAGCCCCTAAAAATTTATCTCCCCCAGCATTAAATCTCATTGCACCAATGAACCCCATGGTACTTAGAACTCTACACATCAAGTCAACTTCTGGTTTCTGTCATTTGACCCCAACACTGTGCTAGGCATTTAGAGAGATGAAACAGAGACTTCAAACAAACTGTACAGTCTACACAAACCAGTGGGGTCTGATACAATATGTAAACCCGGGGCAGTGGCGAATGAAAAACCTGTGCTAAGTATTTCAAAATATTTTGTTCCAGCCTCATACTCAAAACTCCATTCCCCTGTCCCCATCCAGAGGCACAGAGAGGCTCCACAGAAGTCCATGAAAGAAAATGCAAAGCACAAACAGATCTATGCAAGGGATACACAACTTTGCAGAAAGAGTGCACAAGCAGGTGATTTCACTCTCAAGCATCACAATGAAGATAAAACTGAAAACCTCTTCTAATGTAAATAAAACTGGTTAGCACAAATAAATACAGAAAGAAATGCAACCCAATATGCAGGAGTTTTTATGAGTCAAAACATAATAAATTTCTTATAGAACATATTAGAGATAATTTCAGTATCTTTGAATGCGGCGGTATCTCCCAAGAGAATGATATTAATTTTAAAATGGCCTCCTTAGCCTTTCAAGTCACCTAAAGAAATGTGTTTTCAAATTATACAGAGCATTTCTCCTATCTCATTGGGCCAATGGCATCCTTCCAAAAAAACTCTTCTGTTGTAGAAACCCTGATACGGCAATAAATTTCATTTTAAAAAGTTCAGAAATTTAAGATGTCTCTCTCATATGCTAATATGAAATATATTTATTTCACAAATAAGGGAAGCCAAATAAACTACCAAGAGCAGGGAAATAGCGATGTCTGTTTATAACTCAGCCTTTTTTTAACGTATTTGTCCAAGCTCTCTTCTCTGTATCCACTTTTAATATAATTTTCCAGGAAGTCTGTATTATTTACAGGTATGCTTTCCTGGTACAATATTTAATAACTTTCCTTTATGAGAATAACATAATACAATAACAAGCGTGCAAAATGAGACATTTAGCTCTTATGGTACAAAATGTTTTTTGAAACGATTACATTTTCTTTCAGGTAATAAACTTGTTCATCATTAAAATGTGACAATTTATTTCAGTACTCTCTTTAAATATACAATAGACTAGAATGTTTTACCTGCAATCTTACAAAATAACATATTTTAATTGAAAAAACTTCTCTCCTATGCTATAACTCTTTGTAAATTGTTAAATCATTAATGCTATACAAACCAGCTTATTGTCCTGTGAAAGCTCCCACCATTCTATAGTACAATTTTTTTTTTTTAATCTGATGAATAGTTCAATATTGGTATGGTCAAAGAACAATGCAAATATATTTAATTAAATGTAGCCTGGACAGAGGTATGGGGCTATTCAAAACATAGTACCTGGATTTCAGTACATCAGACCAGAAACTGGAAACCACTCTATCAACTATATTAAGTATGCTGACCACAAATGCCATCCAAGAGTGGGATAGTACGAAAGACAACACACCGCTAAGCTTCACAAAGTGGTCTTATATGACATGCCATACAGTGAATCATAATGATGCTGAAGTGCTGCTTCCCTGGATATGCTCACTGCGCATTTCTGGATCTTGGCAATGAGAATAAATGATCCTAATACAGTTCACTATGTGCCAGGCACCCCAGTTGTACAAGAATGGTCTATGTTGACACATTCAGAGGAAGAAGTGGCCATTGAAGTGGTTAACCTTTGAAACAGCTTTTGGGTCCTCGGGATGGTGAAATTCCTTTCTCTGACCTGTGTGTTGGATGGTGGTGGCATTCTCCAGGTTGCGTCAATGTTCTTCCCACTGTGCCGATGTAAACCACTACTGCCATTTTGCCGCGTGATAACTCTTCCCATCTAGGATACCTGCCCTGTTTGTCAGTGCTGTCTTACTCCCTGCGGAAGACCAGCTTAACAGTATCTCTGAATATAACCATTCAATCGCATCACGTATTTCTGAATTTCACAGGTCAACCATGCCATATCCAAAATCAAGGGATCACCGTGGTAGAGGAAGTGATGGAGAGGAAAATGGCGCCCAGGAAAAAAACTTGAGATTATAGACAAGCATTACATCACAAGTATTACTATTACTTTTTCCATGAATGCCTCTTTGAACTGAAGTGTTCATAACTTATGCCCTATCTTCCATTAGAGATTGAAGTTGCTTTTAAATAATGACAAAGATACATGAGAGAAAAGTCAAGTATGTAATTAGAAAATAAGTAGCAGTATCACTTGTTAACATGGTCCTGTTAAATTTAACTTGCAACTCCTGGTCACCAGACAAAAATGGGAGAATCAATAAGCTACATAGTAACATTCTCTTAAAAAAAAGAAGAAAGAAGTGTGCCATAAAGGAAATAAATAACTTCCATAATTGATCACATTGGTTATAATAAAGGAAATATATGTAAAGTAGGAACTATTTAACTGTTATTTATTTAGTAGTTAACTGTTTAACTGCTGCTTATAATTATTCTCAGCAAGAATGAAAATATTAAAATAGACTTAAGGAAATGCCTTTCTGGGGAGGCTCAGCTAATAAAGTTCTCTAATGATCTAATCACATAAAAGGTTAGACATTCTATAGAATGATTCTCTAGGAGAGAGCATGGATTGCTACCAAATATTCCTTGTTGGTGACGGAAGAGAAAGGCATACCATCTCACTGTCAACCTTGACTAGGCTGCTGATCATTATTCTCTAGTAGAGGGAAACCCCTGCCCTCTCTGTTAGGTGCCAACAAGCTGCAAACATTTCTTATATCCACCCAGTGGTGTCAGAAGTCCAGCCCGGGCAAATTCCGGGAGCCCCTTGCTCTGTGAATCTAATCCGGCATGTGACAGCACAATGATGAACACTGTTTTCCTGTTTGGAATGCTAAGGAGGGCCACCAAAATCACAATCTGTTTGTATAAAAGTTCTTAGGCAAAGGGGGCAAGGCTCAGCAAAATATATTGTAATCAACCAAAAGCATCACTGGACTATTTGGAATGGAAAGAAACAAGCTTTTTCCTAAATTTGGGGGGAAAATGAAAATATAACTGAGTTATCGTTCAATGTTTACATTTTGAATATTTCTATACTTTCCATGACTAGATCCATTCAGCTTGGGTTTTAAGTTTCTGGGGAATAATGATCACCTATGTTTAGCTGACTTTGTGTAGAAAGAAGCGTGTTCTCAAATGTAAGCAGTTTACTAAAATAGTTTATATGAATGACAATGATAATGACATAAATTTTCTAGAAACAATAAGCAACACCCTTTTCAAGCGTGGACAATAATCAGGGAAACAAATGACACACGTTCCAGGACTTGGCGGCATAACTTCCGGTGCTATAGTAAAGCTGGCTCATATTAACTCAGGCGGCAGTCTGCAATTTCAGGCATTCTGGGAGCCAGTCGTCAAACCATAACCATTACTGAACATGTAAGTATGTAAAATTACAATTAAATTAAAAACAAATGTAATGAAAATTTGTGACTCATCACCTCCTGAACATTCAACTATATTTTACTGTCACCTGTGTTCTTGGGGCTACTTACATCTGTCATCACCTGTACGGTGGAGAGAGGGTAGGAGGTTGTGCTACCGTGCATCTTTTACCAATCTTCTGCTTGATGACACCACATTGGCAGGTTGGAACTGTCCACATTGAGACTATTTTCATCATGGTAACTGGTATGTGCTATACAGCAGTCCTATCCCACTTCGTCCCAGCCCTGAGCACTGGTTCAAAAACATGTATCAACACATTAGTACAGACACTTAACCAAAATGAACTGAGCACCATGTCAGTGCAGCATTGTATACAAAAATGCAAGCTGCCTGTCCAAACCAATGCCAAATTAAAAAAAAAAAAATCTGCAATACTGTGATTCATTTTTTTGAAGTAACACTACATCTCCTTGGTTACATGGAATTTACAGAGATTTGAGCGTTAATATGAAAGTCTAAAAATCTTGTATAAGGGAGTTATGACCTTCAGAAGAGTACAGCTGTGTTGCTTTGAACATTACAAATAATATTTATGAAACTCCAAATGCCTTCATTGCCTTTTATCTAAGTCTACTAACCAGCCATAACTGTGGTAGTTTCAGTTTCTTTCAATCTCTCCTAGTTCCAAATAAATTCCATCACATTTGAACACATCCATATTCAGATAATAGAAATTCAGGGTGGTCTCCAGTCTCATAAAAGGAGTTATAGATTATTATACAGCTTGCACGCATGCCCTCATATAGGTATATTCAGGGATAGTAAAAAGTGCAGTCTCAGAAAAGCATTTTGACATGTGTAATGTTGAAAAGGAAAGAAGGGAGGGGTTTATGCTAAAAGAAGTCAATGATAAGTGTGAATATAAAATGATAACAGTACTGGGAATACTTGAACTACACTCTCACTGAAAGGGTAACCTTTCAGAATTATATACATATAAATATTAAATAAATATATATATTAAAGCCAGAAATAAAACCAAAATGCACGCATGACTAATTAAAGAGTCTGCTCATTTTCAGGAAAAGTTATGAATCTTTTACAAATCAAATGAGGTAGAAGAGAATTGATAGGCCATACCCACGATGATGAAGGCAGAGCGCCCAGGGAATAGTCCTCTAAAATATAAATGAAATGTCCTGGCTAAAACTAAAACTTTGTTTCCATCAAAGAGAAGAGGGGAAAAAAAAAAAAGAAAGAAAAGAAAAGGGAAAAGGAAGAATTGAGTAGAGCAAGTCTCATATATTTTGCAAATACAAGTCACTGTCAAAATCAGTCCATGCTACTATTGGGGACTTCTTTTGATCACCATGGATTAAACAAAAACTGGTCTTTCTTTTTCCTTCCTTATTCACGCTCATGACAATCAATGGTGACTTAAAAAAAAGCAGCTAAAAGAATTCTAAGAGAATATCAGTGATTCTACTCGTCATCAGCTGTTTCTGAAGTGTTAAAAGATTCGGCTGATGAATGGGTCTATAAAAAACAAAAAAACATGGGGCGCCTGGGTGGCGCAGTCGGTTAAGCGTCCGACTTCAGCCAGGTCACGATCTCGCGGTCTGTGAGTTCGAGCCCCGCGTCAGGCTCTGGGCTGATGGCTCGGAGCCTGGAGCCTGTTTCCGATTCTGTGTCTCCCTCTCTCTCTGCCCCTCCCCCATTCATGCTCTGTCTCTCTCTGTCCCAAAAATAAATAAAAAACGTTGAAAAAAAATTAAAAAAAAAAAAATATTATGTTCAGGAACCTGGATTAAGAGAGATGTAGGAGGTAATCAAGTAATTTGTGTACAAGACATCTCAGAGAATTAAAATTAGCTCAAACACCCTAGGTTGTAAACTCTCTGCATTGGAAACCATACGCCTTTCTAATTGACTACTTAATATCTAGGACCACATCATAGGACTGAATGTGTATTTTAAGCAGGATATTTGAAGTACATACACTAATGAGGGGAGACATCAGGTATAGGTCATAGTATTGGGGGTAGAAAGACAAACCGTAGTAGACACAAAATATGATTTTATGTTGAAAAATCCTACATTCTAAGTTTTGTTTTGTTTTTGTTTTTTTTGTTTTTTTTTTTCCTTCAGCTTCTCTAGGTATGGGGGAAAAATCAGCCTTTCTTCACAAGGAAACTCAGGGCTTTGCCTGGTTTTCTTTACAATTTAGTACTGTGAAAATAAAGGGTACATATTATTGTCCTTTGGTCAATATAAAACTTCATATAAAAGCACTTAATATAAAAATGCTGGTCCCAGTAATTTGTTTTAAGATTTCAAGTTTAAAGCCATTATTGCTATATTCTTTATCAAGCAAAAACAGTGAAGCAGGTTCAAAAGGATAATATTTTAAGTACCTTAAAAAATATATAAGATAGAAGAAATACAATATGTTCTGATATTTGTGCTTTTAGCCATAAAGTTCAGCACATATCCATAACCAATCAAAAGTCTAATAAATGTATATTTGCTACCAGATTCACTATTCAGAATTTTTCTATTGACAAAATTGGTGAAGTCTTGCTAAATTAGATTTTTAACACCCTTCTGACTTTCATTATCAGGTATCCCAAGGGCATTAGCTGCAAAGAACTTTCTGTTAAATGTAAAAGATTCAGTTTAGCATTCTTTCTAAAACCATATTCCCATACACATTTTAGTAAATATGATAAAAATAACTTTCAGGCACTGTGAGGCAAAGGATTATTAACATTAAGGAACTTTTTAAAGTAGCCAACTACAAAGTTTCCAGTTCTCAGGTTATGTGGATTAAAAAATAAATAGGCACAGAAAAAGTGAAAACCAAAGTGGGATAATTAAGTACTTCCATTTTCTAAACTGTAACAAGCTGGATGTACTAATAATAAATATATAGAAAAGGTCACTGGTATAATGGCCCTGACCCTTACAAAATCTGATTACTGGCAAAACTCTTGGTTCAAGAGTGAAGCAATCTGATATACTCAAAAAGAGCAATGCAATGAAAAATTATTAGAAAACTGGGATCTACTGTTACCACTGCCATGAACTCACTATGCTCACATGAGCCATTGAAACAGAGTACTCAACTGCAAAGTGAGCCTCATGATCCAAAATGGCTTCCAAGATTCATTCCATTCCTAAAATCCTGATTCTCTAAAATTCTTCTTTGAGAAAAACAGAAAGTGCGAAATATTTTAGAAATTCATTTAATAAACAGTCAATGTTCTTACTGCTGTGATAAAAGTATTTGAATGAATTACTTTTATTATAAATTGTTATGAACAAATTATAAGATTATTATGAATGGCAGTACTCCTACATGTACAAAATAAGAGGGGAATGATAAAACATGGGTAAGACGGCTATCAGTGGGAAACAATGCTACAGAAAATGATATTGTAGGGGCAACTGGTGGCTCAGTCGCTTGAGCATCCAACTTTTGATTTCAGATCAGGTAATCATCGCATGGGATCGAGCCCCACATCAGCATGATTCTGTCTCTTGTCTTCTGCTCCCCTTCCCCACTCACTCTCTCTTTAAATTTTTTTTTTAATTAAGAAAAAGAAAGTGGTATTATAAAATAATACCACAGAAAACCAAAGCCTAAATTTAAATCTAGCGTGAATTGCTGTCATTTTTATTCCGATCAGGGTCAAGCTAGAAGTTTGACTGTGGCAGTGCCCATGTGCTCACAATACACAGCAGCCATCAAATAACTAAAGCAGAGTCACTGAGCTAGTTCCAATTCTAAGATAAAGAGGATTTTACTCTCTATTTTCTTCGGATGAGCATTTTCTCTTATACTATAAACTTAAGTCATAAAAGTTAAGAACAATCTTTTCCATTCATCAGGACAGTGACAAACACTAAGTAAAAAGAAATAAAAACAACAACCCAGAGGCCATGACTTTAGGAAAACCTCATTTTCTCCCATATTGACTGGTTATCTCACAGGTTGCTTCATCTATAGAGGCTCAAAATTGGCAGATTCTTAGATGGCACTTTGGGAATAGATGATGTCAACTCCATGTTAGAAAGTTTGTTCAGTCAATGACATCTGAAGGTTAAACACCAGGACCCAACGGACTCCCTGTAATGCACCACAGCCTCATCTCCTCTCTCAACCCCTCCTGCAAATGATATCATTCCTAACGCTTAGATTTATTTAATGACTTAAAAGTTTGGTTGGTTGGTTAAAAAAAAAAAAAAAAGACTGGGACTTAAGCAGCTTCAACTGAAGAGACACTAAAACCTTTGTGATAAAAAAGGTAAAACTCTGGGCCCAAAAGACTACAAGGAATGCTTTTGGAATAGCAACAGTCCCGCCCCAGTTTTTAACCGCAGAACCAACAACCTGAGATAGAGAGCTAGAGCAGGAGGTAACTCAGAAAGTCTAAATGGTTCCATGTAGTTTCTATTACGCAAAAATATTACTATAACCTTCACTAAGTTGCAGGATTCACATAAAGGACAGGAGGAGACCACAGCACTCTTGGATATGGAGCACATACTGACACGCTATTGACAATAACTTAATAGGCTTAAAATTTCTGAGAATAAACAGATTAGCTTTAGGAAGATATTTTACCTCCAGTTCAAACATTCTTTTTCCATTCAAAAAAAGTTAACTGGAGAATTCTGTTTGATGGCTCTCCCAGTAGTTCCTGCTTCATTACAGAATTAAAATAAGACCTTTATGATATCACTTTCCTAAGTTGTACAGTTGTTTTATGCATGGGACTTATAAGTCTTTTACTGCTCCGAAGGGATTTAAAGTATCATGTATCTTCCAAGTTTTTACAATACTGTGTGTTGCCATTATTATAATATTTTAAAAATGTATTTCAAATAATACTTTGTCACAAAATAAAAATCATTTCACCTACTTAAAACATGCATTCCACTTAACAATTGAATATGGCAACTGCTTAAAAAAGCCAAGTAACATAAATGTAAGTGAATGCATGACAAATCTGTCATAAGTTCAAAGTTGATATTTTAATTTGAGACACAGAAATAGAGGAAATGTTCTACATCACATTATACAATATTTATATAATACAGCAGAAACAAGACCATACAAAATCTCAAATATATTATCTCCTTGTTTGGAAAATATATCCAACAATCATTTTACTATTAGTTGAACCTGCATCATAACTTATTTACCTTTTCTTTTCCTACCTATTGTTAGATGAGGAAGCCAGTTCCTAGAGCCATTAAGTGGTTTGACTCGAACCGTGTTATAATTAGAGGAAGGTGTGGAGCTAGAACCCAAGGACACCTTGCTGGGAATTCACATGCATTTCTAGCTAAAAGAAAATTAACTGGGGTGCATGAGTGGTTCAGTCAGTTAAGCATCCAACTCTTGGTTTCAGCTCAGGTCATGATCTCACAGTTTGAGGGTTCAACTCCTTCTCTCTGCCCCTCCCCTTCTTGAGCTCTCTCACTCTCTCTCAAAATAAATAATCATTAAAAAAAAAGTTTATGAACAAAATGACGGAGCATCAAAAGGCTGTTAAATTTATTTGGCCAAAAATATTTGATATGAGGAAATCACACCTAGACATTTTATAATATCTACAAAAGAATTTGAGTCAGATTAAGAATTCCATTTTGAGCATGATAAAACCATCCACGGAATAAAAGGCAGCTTACCTTTTACAAGAGAATTCTTTTACAAAGAATATATCTTATGGAATTTTTTTTTTAAGTGAAGCCAGTTGACACACAATGCTATGTTAATTTCAGGTGTACAACATAAAAAGAGTGTATATTATGCTATGCTCACCATAAGCGTAGTTACCATCTGTCACATACAACACTATTGTAATACCATTGATTATATTCTCTGTGCTATACCTTTTATCCCTATGTCTTATTCATTCCTAACTGGAAGGCTGTACCTCCCACACCCCTTTCACCCATTTTGCTTATTCACCCAAAGCCCCTTCCATCTGGCAGCCATCAGTTTCTTCTCTATATTTGCATCTGTTTCTTTTTGTTTATTCATTTGTTTTTTAGATTCCACATATAAGTGAAATCATATGGTGTTTGCCTTTTCCTGTCTCACTTATTTCATCTAGGATCCATCCGTGTTTTCACAAATGACAAGATCTCATCATTTTTATGGCTGAGTAACATTCCATTGTGTATATATGTATATACATGCATATATGTATATACATATATATGTATACATATATATGTATGTGTATATATACATATATACACATACATATATATATAACAACACACACGCACATATATACATACACACACACACACACACACACACACACACACACACCCCACATCTTTATCCATCTATTGATGGACACCTAGGCTGCTTCTCTTAGTAACTGTAAATAGTGCTGCTATAAAAATATTCATATTTTTTTAATGTTTTTGTTTTCTTCTTTCTTTCCAACCAGTAGAAGTTCTGGATCATATAATAGTTTTATTTTTAATTTTTTGAGGAACCTCCATACTGTCTTCCACAGTGGCTGCACCAGTTTGCATTCCCACCAACAACATATGAGGGTTGCTTTCTTTCCACATTCTTGCCAACACTTGTTATTTCTTGTGTTTTTATTTCAGCCATTCTGACAGGTGTGAGATGATATCTCATTGTGGTTTTGATTTTTATTTCCCTAATGATAAGTGATGTCGAGCATTTTTTTCATGTATCTGTTGGCCATCTGGATGTCTTCTTTAGAGAAATGTCTGTTGTTTTCTGCCTATTTTTATTTTTTATTTTTTTTAATGTTTATTTATTTTTGAGACAGAGACAGAGCATGAGTAGGGAAGGGGCAGAGAGAGAGGGAGACACAGAATCCGAAATAGGCTTCAGGCTCTGAGCTGTCAGCACAGAGCCCGACGCAGGGCTCAAACTCACGAACTGTGAGATCGTGACCTGAGCCGAAGTAGGACCCTCAACTGACTAAGCCACCCAGGCGCCCCTTCTGCCTATTTTTAAATGGATTATTTGGGGTTTTCTGTGTTGAGTTGTAAAAGTTCTTTACA
The DNA here is from genome assembly GCF_028018385.1 of Neofelis nebulosa. NCBI lineage: Eukaryota > Metazoa > Chordata > Mammalia > Carnivora > Felidae > Neofelis > Neofelis nebulosa. The sequence continues at coordinate 31,325,777 of NC_080783.1, forward strand.
TATCTCGGATACTAACCCTTTATCTTCTTCCATTCCACAGGTTGACTTTTCATTTTGTTGGTAGTTTCCCTCACTGTGCAAAAACTTTTTATTTCTTTTAGTCCCAAGAGTTTATTTTTGCTTTTGTTTCTCTTGCCTGTGGAGACATACCTAGAAAAGTACTGCAGTGGCTAAAGAAATTATTGCCTATATTTTCTTCTAGAAGTTTTAGGGTGTCAGGTATCACACTTAGGTTTTTAATTCATTTTGAGTTTATTTTTGTGTATGGTGTAAGAAACTGGTCCAGTTTTCTTCTTTTGCATGTAGCTGTCCAGTTTTTCTGGCACCATTTGTGGAAAAGACTGCCTTTTCCACATTTGTATACTCTTGCCTCATTTATTATATATGGCCTCTAGATTTGGCTCAAGTAGGACACCAGACTAGAGGGTGGTGGCTAATGTCTTTGGCCAACATCAGCATATCTCAGACATCCTCTCTGATTTGCCTTTCGTAAGTCATTGGCTCCATTAATTTATGTGCATTCTATTGTCCCAGTCCACCTAGTAAAATCCAAGTGGCTATTCAGTTGGATACTTGACATTCTCCTAAGTTTAACCATGTGCTTAGGAGACTTGACACACAAATCATTCAGGAGGCATTATAAAAGCAAATTTATTCATGAGACATGTATTAAACACCTATTACAGACCAGACCCTGTATGGAAGTAGATATGATAGTCACGATGCCACAAAGAACTCAGTCTAGCAGTATCAAGGGACAAATCTAGTTCAATTGTTATACTCTGTCAAGACTGACAACTTCAGGAAGGGAGATCTATCCATAGTCAACAGCAGAGAGAAGGAAAACAGTATTACAGTCCCTATATTCAACCCTCAATACAACGCAAAGTTGTAATGAGAGTCCTTCCCAAAGTTTTTGGTTTGAAAGCAACTGACAATTTAAAAACAGGTTTTCTCCTTGAAAAGTAGAAGATAATTTCTATTAATTAAGACTATATCAGGGGTCCAATGTCCTGAAATCTAAACCTGAAAGGGCTACACTAAAATGAGAAAACAGAAAACTCCCTCACTCATGTTGTCAAGGGAATACAAGGCCTACTTTCGCTAATATTATGTCCACTCTTCAGAAATCCTATTTCCTGGAAGGGAATCAAGTTTAACTAGATAACACTGAGTACTGAGTTACGGGTGGCCTTCCAGAATTGCCACTTCCAATGACAATGGAGCTGAGACTATTTTTGCACAAATACAATTTCACAATAGAGCTGAAGCTACACTTCCTCCTCACATCCCTGTTTCAACACCTGACAGTACTTAGGGAACAGATTTCCTAACATACTCGAGATTGACAAAGGTTAGGAAGTCCCTGAGAAAGGAGAAGGTGGGGGCAAAAACTGCAATATAGTATCAGGTACTCTTCTGAGTGAATCTCAGGGCCGCCCAAGGCAGCAAATGAAACATGCCCCAGGTGAAGTGATCCCTTATCCTGGAGGTGAGGAACAGCAGAATTCCTAAACAGCACACAGTAGGGATTCAAAAAAACTGTGCCGAGCAACTCCTGGGATGCCATGAAAACAAATTTCGCCTTTGAATTTAATGAAATGATGCCAAAGCTATACCAACAAACAGGAAACTTAAGTGTGTTTAGTTGATCTAGAGTCTAAAGAAATAAAACACTCTTGTCCTATGTGCCCAGAGAACTAAGCAGTTCTGAGTCACAATCATTACAGAGTGCATGGCTGGAAAATGGTTTTTAGTCTTATTGATATTTTTTGTCTTTATTACATTGAGAATGGAAGCGAAATGCTTGCAATTTTCACAGTTTTGATGCTCAGAGTACCGATATTATGATGAATATAGTTTTTCATTGCATTGGTGGGACTGTCATGTACCATCTCTGGAATAACTTGTTTTAGATGTGATGTTTTGTTATTTGCTCCTTAAAGAAAATCAATGTAGATGATTTTTTAAGTTAAAAAAAAACCCACACACACACACACTCTTCATAAATTTCTAAGGAGCCCAGAGCAACACTGACAAGGGAAAATATATAGGAAAAAAAAACTTATTAGCCAGACTAAGTTCTAGTGACCTCCTTTGGTACCTAGATGCAGTACTCATGCAGTACCTAGATGAGATGCAGTAATTTTTCAAATGTTTAGCTTATTGCCATCCAAGGAGATGGCAGTAAATTCAGGCCACTACATGGAGTCTGAAGTGCAAGCAGGTCACAGGAGCTCTGGGCTCCAGTAATTCAGAGAAAGGAGCAAAAACAAACAGACAAAAGGCGGACAGGAAGCACCTCAGCACAAGAAAGGCATTCTTTGGGATTCATTTTACAGAATCCAAAGGAATGCAAAGAGTAGCAAGTGAAGTAGAACCACACCCTGAATTTCCTGAAAGATTTCCCCCACCCCCCACAGAACTAGGCTTTGCCTATCACCATACACCAGTTCCTGTTGTTACCTGAATGCTCTGCTCCCCCTATGATGGATGTGAGGCCCAAAATGAAAGCAACAATTTGTTGGTCTCCCATGTCTATACATGTTGATGTACAAATGGTACCCAGTGGAGACTATGTTAATTAAAGCAGTTTAGAGAGAGAAGAGGTAAAAACAAAAATAAAAACCTACTAATGTATTCAACATAAACACATTTATGGAGTGCCTCCTGCATGCTGGGAACTGGATGAAGATCTTGGGATGAAATCATAGATGAAACACAGGCTAACGGTCTAGATCAGGGGAGTCAAATGTGTAACTGTAATAAAGATTACTAGAAGGGCGCACCAAGTATTGATGTAGGTTTGGGAGGTCATGGCAGGAGCATCTATTTAGCCTTGAAGTGCCATGTCAAGGAAGGATGGCCAAGGAAGGTCACCTGACTTCTAAGAGGAGTCCCAGAAGGGGAAGAGCTGCCAAACTGCACAAAGGGAAAAGGGGAAATGACAAAGAGCAAGATAAGAGAGCCTGGCTCAGCTAAGGCACTTGCTTCAGTATGAGGGAAATCTAGAATTCATGGGAGATGCCGGAGAAAAAGAAGGGTGCAGGGATAAAGAGGAGCCAGCTCACATGTGGAAGCATTTCTATAATTTCTAGGGAAAAAGAGAGAGCAAAGGTCCAATGATGAGCCAAGTGTGACAAGATATAAAGGGACCACAATAGATTAATGGAAATTAGTAAAATCTGATTAAGCTTTTAGAAATAGAATTTCTTATTTGAAGAGTAGGTAAAATATGATATTTTCAGAGTTTGGATACTTATTCTTTCCCCATATATGCTTCGTGATTTATTGTCATACACTACCTATCACTATTGACTCATAATTTTATGGTTACTGTATTTAACTGTTTAATTTGGTACAGCAAAATAGGTTTGATATTTATGTGGGTTCTGTAGTTTAGATCTTTGTCTTGGCTACAGGCTTGAGTGCTTAACCCAAGTCCTGCAAATACAAGTTACTGGACAAAGTGGACAGTGAGTCAGAACACTAATGGGGCAGTATAACTATTATCACCGCTGAAAAATCTGTGTGAACTTGACCAGAGATCTCATCTTTGTCAATACAGTATGGGTAATACAGAAGTAGTTAAACAATCATATTATATCAACTTATAAATGGCGAGTATATCAAAGATGCAGTTGCTTAAAACAGAAACAATGTCATCCTCAGAAGCAATGTTATCCTCAAGAGTTTGGCTCCCTGCTTAGCCCACAATTGGCGATTTGCCACATGAGACAACTAAGGACAAGTTCAGTTGTACCTAGCAACCACTGAATTTGGCAATCAATCTACAGGACCCAGCATAAATGATTTCTCTTCTCTTTGATGGTTTCCAACACCCCCAAGCAGAATTACCTCCTCCATCCCTGGCATTTAATAACACTGTACATGAGTGTTTGCATGTCATTTCTCCCCATTGGGCCCTGAACCCAGGGTTCCAGAATTATATTTACTGGGAAAGCCAGAATTAATAATGGCTTCCAGAATTACATTTCTACGGGTGGGATCAAGAATGTCAGGTAAGTGTTTCATGCTTTCTTGCTGCCACCCAACCTAAGAAAACAGAGGCAGAGGGCTGGAAGCATCTCCCATGCCTTCCCCTTCTCCTTAGAAACTTTTCCTTCCCCTCGTATTCTCCATCCCATTGCTTTAGGCCCTGCACGCATAAAGTGAACAGAATCAAGGCAAAGTAGAAAAAGAATTGAGGGTAACCCAGAGAAGGAAACAGTTGAGGAGGTGAGGGTTTGGTCATGTAGCAGTAGTATCTGTGGTAGTGAAAGGAAATACAAGAAGTGCCTAGGCACAGAGGGAGCACCCCAGATGGGTAACCATGTCGCAGGTGAGTGAAAGTTGAGGACATCTGTATATCAGGTATTTGGGGTACTATTCTTTTTTTTTTTATATATTTTTTTAATGTTTACTTAGTTTTGAGAGATAAAGTGAGCAGGGGAGGGGCACAGAGAGGGAGACAGAGGATCCAAAGAGTAGGCTTTGCGTACTGACAGGTGAGAGTCTGATACAGGGCCAGAACTCACAAACTGTGAGATCATGACCTGGGCGGAAGTCAGATGCTTAACGGACTGAGCCACCCAGGCACCCCTGGGTAGTATTCCTATCCCCCCAAAAAAAAACAAAAACAAAAACAAAAACACAGACTATCCTTTAAGCATGCAACTTGTAAAAACCATCTATCTAGCTTTAATAGGAATTTGATAACCTACAGGTAAAAAAATAAATAAAAAGAGAAGGGAAAACAAAAACAAAAATAAAAACAAAAAAACCCTGACATCTTCAAAGTCGTTGAGAGGAAGAAAACAAATTGAGAACAATATTCACTTTGTAAAGATTTGCCTACCTGGCCAAGTTTGCCAAAGCATATAAATTCTGGGAAGAAAGTCTGTGCTGCCCCCGTTAGCAGGCATGTAAGATTTATAACATGGCATTTTCCATAAAGGTAAGAAGCCCTCCCTAAGACAGAGAGGGAAAATAACTCTTATGCCTGAGATCATCCTTTATTTACTGCTTTACCTGTAATACTCACTCATACTTACTGAGTATGTGCTATGTACCAGGCTCACTTCTAAGCCTTTTATAAAAGTGCTTTCTTGTTGAATTATCACAACATTCCAACTAGGTATATGATTCCTATTCCTTGTTTTCCAGAAAAAACACAAATTTGAGGTCATAAATTCTGGCTCTAGAGTCTGACCTCTTAGCTGTTACAATAGGTAAAACGTGAATTAAAAAAATAGTGAAAACCAACTTTATGTTGTATACAAAAAAGTCGAAAGAAATCTCATCTAATATTAGACCCAAAGTAAAACACTCTATAACCACAACGAAGTTAAAAGAAAAGAAAAAAATTAGACCCAAAGTAAATTTAGTGAGAAAAAGCCATAAATACACCACTACTATTTTAAAGACAGAATAACAGGGAAGAACACAGGCTCTGAAGCCAGACTGACTTTCAGTGAGATACTTAATCTCTCAGGATCTTAGTTTCCTCCTGTATAAAATGAGTCATCTTTAAGTAAGCATCTGACACACAGTAAATGTTCATATATTAGTACTATGTTGTGGAATGAACTTCAAACCCACCAAAACTCATGTTGAAACCCTAACCTTCAATGTGGACTCTACTGGAGTTAGGGCCTTTAGGAAGATAAGATTAACTGAGAGCATAAGGGTGGGGCCCTAAACCCAAAAGGGCTGGTGTCCTTTTAAGAAAATGGGGAGACAGGAGAGATCTCCTCTCGGTGTGTGCACAGAGAAGACACCAAGTGAGGATATAGGAAGAAGGTAGCCTCCTACAAGCCAGGAAGAGAGGGTTCACCAAAGACCAGCCCTGACTGATACATATTGATTATTATTATCCAGGTTTTCTCTATTAAAGTCAATTTGGGTCCATCCATAATGTCACAAGCATGTTCTAGACTTAACTGAGGTGACCCCTGAATGAGGAGCTCAGTCAGATAGGAAGCCATTGGAAGGTAAATCAGGTTGCTAAATCACTCACAGTTCTTTCACTGCCAGACCAATTCAGCACAAAAAGTAGAATTCGTGGCAGAGACATCTTTTTGTTGAATCCAAATTAAAGGAAAATGCCACAAAGGGTAAGTGGACAGAAATTTTCAAGAAACAATCATTCTTTTGAAAAGTGAAAAAGTATCACCAATCAGGAATACCATTCTTAACTACTGTCAGATGTAATTTGAGCTAACCACCATTTAATGTGGGTCCAATTATTATTAGTAACCAATAGTATGAAAATGAATTAGAATTCTGTGTCAGAAATATCCATACTTAGCCCAAGAGGGAAATGAAATTATAATAAATAAAATAAAATAAAATAAAATAAAATAAAATAAAATAATACATTGCCTAATTGGAAAGACATGGTGGAAAAATATAAAATTTTGCAGAATTATTAGAAATAGCTTTAGTTGCACTGAATCTCTTTTTCATATGGCTGATTTAAAATATTTTACAAATGGGTGACTGGTGTGGCTTTATTCAAGCAGATAAACAACCAGGAATATCTTAATATATATTTAGCAAACAGTATCATTTTAACAAGGAATGAAACTCATAAGTGATTTACTAATATGAAAAAATATTCTCTCATGCATATGCAGTATAGAAGATAGCTATCTCAAACAAAGGGAAAGTCACAGCTGTAGCATGCCAGAGAAACAGAAGATTCTTAGATAATTAGGCTGATCAACATTCTGGCATAACGAAACCAGTGACATTATACTCTCCATACCACAGTCTAACACACTCTCAGCTCACAAAATTTGTGACTTGAGTTGTTCTAAATAAGGGATTTGATTTTCCTGGTTTCTTAGCAAGCAAACTTTTATACCAGCATTATCAGCCTGGAAACTTGGAGAGTAAGAAAAGGGATAAATATTAAGAACAGAGTCTGATAAAGCTGAAGAAGCTATTAGCAGGTAGTAAGAAATTTAAAATGGCATGATTCATAATACCACAATGAAAACAACAATAGCAGCCTATTAGGCACTTTGATTCACCAAAGCAGAATCATACTAAAAATATCTATTAAAAAAAAAGAGCAAGTACTAGGTTCAAGTTAGGTATATATGTTATCGTATCTACTGAACACACTACAAGATGAGAAACCTTTACAAAAGCATCTCAAACCAATATATCATTAATATCCGTAGTGACACACATTTCTGACAAAAATAAGTTGCATTTAATTTTTTAGTAGAGACTCAACAGGGGAGAGGAATTGTTGCCATTGTTGTACATCGACTACATTAGCAGCTAAATCTTTATTGCCAAAATCTTTGTTTTGATCTGAAAAGTAAATAATCAATTTAAAGCTAGTTTTACTGTATGATGGAAACAACTGTGTAGATGCATTAATGTTAAGAATTAAGCTTGCACAGTATAAATGAGGAGACAAAATGATCCAAGTCTCATGTACAAATGTTTATTTACATGTACACTTTTATTAAAAATATTTAATAGAGGGGCACTGGGTGGCTCAGTCGGTTAAGCATCTGACTTCGGCTCAGGTCATGATCTGAAAGCTTATGAGTTGGAGCCCCATGTCGGGCTATGTGCTGACAGCCCAGAGCCTGGAGCCTGCTTTGGATTCTGTGTTTCCCTCTCTGCCCCTCCCATGCTTGCACTCTGTCTCTGTCTCTATCTCTCTCTCAAATATAAATAAACATTTAAAAAAATTCTTTAAACTGTTTATAAATTGGGCCCTAAGTTCTTATTTACGAGTTTTGTCATACTTTGTTTATATTATCTGCAATTGTACACAGAAGTCAGTAATCTGTTTGAATAAATTCCCGAGAATCTAGCAGGTTCTACATCAGCTAAAAGGCTGATGACTTTCAAGAGGAATTGTAGTGACCAGAACTTTAAACACGCACAAAAACAATAAAGAATTATGTGGCTCATGACCCATAAATGTGCTGTTCACATGTTACAACATGAAAACAAATCACTCTAGTTAGCTAACACTAAAATCCACTCTACCAATGAGAGAGGAGAACACATCTTAAGCACCGCCTCCTCCGACGGGGATGTTGCTGTTCTCTGAATGATATAGGAAGGACAGTACAAATGTGGCAGGTTCCATTTTCCATGTTAATGTTCACCCCCATTGAGACTGCAATCCTTCTGGAGCTTCATATTAAAAAGTGCAATGACATGCCATCTTTTTTTTTCTCTCTGAATCAGATGGAATGCCTCAGAATGAGAAAGAAACAATTATTTTGTAGGCTCCCATCTTTGAAGAGCTAGAACCTCTACAATCAACCAATGACATTTTGCAAGGTTAGTACTGTCTGCCTATATACACAGATACATATAAGCCCCCAAATTCAACTGTTCTTCACCCAGATATGCAACTTCTATGCACTGCAAAAGCACTATACCAAACAGAAGTCAGGAATTACCACAGATTTCTAATTAGGATGGTTCTAAACATTCTTGCTGGGGGGGGGGGGGGGGGCAGGGAGATAGTATGTGAGAAAGCTCTGTAACAAATATACAGAACTGGTAAAAAAAAAAAAAAAAGAGTCATAATCAAAAGTATTTTAGAGAACACACTTCCATTATTTATAAATTATTGAGAACACATTTTTATTATACATTGTAAAACCTTAGTTTCATTCAAGTTTTCCTTTCTAGATGATAGCCAATTATTTACCCATAACTATCTAAGGCTGCAATGGCTTAAAAACATAAATTCTATAATTTTAGATAATAATCAGTACTGCTAAGGTTTCTATAGTTACCCAGGAAAGGGTCATGACTGTCTGAAACACATACACTCTCTCTGATAATTAACCACATCATGATAGACTGACAACACTTAATGATTAATTAGGCTAAGAACTCAAATCCTTAGCAGGAGGTAAAAGCACAGAAATTCATAATGTACTGAACACCTCCCAGAGAGACAGAGAATACAAATACAGCTAAATTTTAAAATGCAGGTTTGCAAATTCAGTATTACTAATATAAATGTCTCCTTGGGAGTCTCACAGCAGAAGAAATTAGGGATTCTCTGCTTGCCAAATACAGTCATATAATCACAAGGAAGTCTTTGCAGAATGGCTCAACTCAATTCATTCAATGCTGCCTTTTATGCGAAATTCACCATTCTCCTCTCTACTGTTCAATGAAATACAGTTTATAGTTACTTCAAAGAGCAAGCTAGATAAGTCATCTGCATGTTAGACCTTACTCGGTTTAGAGTTCTACAGTTTACAAAGCACTTTTGCATACTCTGTGATGTCTGATTTCAGTGGGGAAGTGGCTGAGCCCAGGTTTTGGAGTTAGATCAAGCCTCAAATGGCACCTACTCCATCACTTATTAGCCATGGGACCTTGGGATTGCTTACCAAGGTACTTCTATTATGATAGGACCTGTCTAATCTATACGGTGGTTGGTAGGAAATAAGAAAAGGCAAAGATCATCAAGCTTATTACATCTTCAGTTCTCTTAATTTCTGATCTATACTTTCCTATCAAACCCTCAAACATTCCATGTTTGACTATATTATTCTGGCATTCAAAGAAACTGTCCACTAAAACATGACCTCCCATTATATCCTCTGTTTAACTGAGAGATAGAAATAGCCAGTTACTAGACAGTTTACTAAATATTCCTAATGACACATATGACCAATTCATATCAGTTCTGGCAAAACCATTATTCGTTTACCTAGTGTGTGTGTGTGTGTGTGTGTGTGTATGTGTATATATATTATATATGTATATAATATATATATTTATATATATATAATATATAATATATTGTATATATAATATATATTATATACATTATATATACATATATATAGTATATATATACTATATATTACTATATACATATATATAATATATAATATATTGTATATATAATATACATATATAAATATATATATATTTATATATACATATATAAATATATATACATTATATATACATATATAAATATATATATTATATATACATATATAAATATATATATATGTGTGTGTATGTATATACATATATATATATATGATATATATAATATATATATATATATTGAACAGCTGCTATGAACCAGGCACTGCATTGAGGACTGAGTAATTTTAAAAAGATATTGGAACTAATCTCTGCTTTCCCGGAGCCCTGTTCACTAAACAAATAATTGTACAAGGAAGGCAAAGTACAGATGGGAGTGGAAAAGCCTAGCCAAGGGTATCAAGGAAGGCACTATGACAGAAATAAAGACCTAAGAGAAAGGAGTGGACCTAGTGAAAAGAACAGGCTCCAGTAACTCAAGTAGGGGAAAATGCATGTGCAAAAGAAGTCTGAAGAGAGCTGGACACTTTGAAAGGTGGACAGAATGGCTGGAGCCACATGAACACAGAGCAACATGTCTGGAGATTAGGCTGACAGTGCAGGCAGGGCCCAAAATGCAAATCTTTGCAGGCCATGTTAAAGATTTTGGTCTCAAGAGCTTAAATAAGAAGTCATGGAAGAATGTTAAGCAGGAGAGTAACACAATCACAAGTGCATGTTAAGAGGATCACTGTCAGGTGGATGGAATGAAGGAAGTGGCAGACACTGGGACATTAACTCAGAAGATGCTGCAGCAGTCCAGGCAGGAGATGGCAGCTTGGACGAGAGTGACAGAAGTGAACCAGCAAGAAGGATTCACTATACATTTTAGGGCTATGATCAAAAGGACTAGGCAACAAGTTGCTGGTGGGTGATGAGAGAGGAGAGAACACTCTGGCTATTTCCAGTTTCGTAGACTTGCTACTTACTCAACCATAATAGGCATTTTAGACTCGCTCAACACTGCGCTTAACTGCTGTCATCCAAGTTCAACCATTCGGTACAATACAAACATTCCAACCAAAACTGTATCTCAGGTTTACTACCCCTTGCCATCTTTATTGTCACTTCAGGCTCTTATTAGCACTTGTCCTAAATGTTCTACATATCCACAAACTCTCAATTCCAACAAAGCCTCCCCCTTTTATTTCATTACTTCAAAATGTTCAGTGGTTCCTAACTTTTCAATTTATCAACAGGATAAATTACCACACAATAACTACCAATTCTGCAGGAAAAATTTTGCAACTCTTATTTTAATAAAGCCACAAAAAGGAGAATATTATAGGATGACAAATTAAGAGTATAGAGTGAGCAATGGTTTTAGCCACCTTTTTGTTTCCTTCCATTGCTCTCCTCTCTGCCCTCCCCATCCCTGCACGCGCACGCGCGCACACACACACACACACACACACACACACACACACACCAGAGTCGTGTGCTACACAGAATACTGGCCTGAAGTCAGGAGCCCTGGGTGCTAACCAAATGGTACAATAGCTTTCAACATTCAGATGAGTTTTAGCTCCAAAGAAGAAACGATTAATTGTCTATTCCTATTTCAAATGCTTTTTAACCATCAAAATTATTTGATCACTACTGGGTAAACTTGTTTACAGTTGTCTTTCTGGACTTTGATTCTTCTTAGTCTTCACTAATTTGAAGGTCAACCTTCTCCACAACAGGAGCGAATACCAACTCCTACTTTGCCAACCCCCATCGTACCTTTCCTCTCAAGATCTCTAGATCATAGCTTAAGCATATAAATAGTAATATAATCCTCCTCTCCTGGGCTTAGAATTTCTCTCCTGAGGGGAAGAAGAGAGAAGAGACATCACTCTCCTTGACCGCACACCACAGATCTCACAAACTCTCTGGTGCCTTTGGTTTGACTGAGATTCCTACCGTGATGGCTCTGTGGTTTGGCTGCTTGGGCCCACGGCAATGGTTAGCAAACTTCCCACTTCCCTAACACAACTATAGAATAATAGCCAAGTTTTATTATAGGCAAGGCAAAGTTTCACAATTATGTTCTGTCTAGGGGCAAAGAAAGAACACGCTTGGAAAAGGAAGTCATAAATATTGCATACAATTCTGCTTTCGAGAAATGGCCACTTGCCTACTTAAGACCTAACTAACATAATAAAATATTACTACGGGAAGCCAGACTACCACAAATTGATAAAGATATTCTATCACTAGTAATCTATTCTGTGCTCATACAGGTAACCTGAAGAGGAAACTATTCGATTACCTCACTTCTGAGGCTAACAAGTTCATCCAGAATCTGTTCCCAATAAATCACGTTCAAATTAAAGATCTTATTGAATTAATGCTTGCCATCCTATCAAATAATTCTTGCAAACTCTGAAGGCTTTCAACTCCCTTTTACTCACTCATATTAGTCCCCAAACTAGAAAACATATCAACAACTGTAACTGCTATATGAAGAGTATTATTTCAGCAAATTTCTCAAGAGGTTGTGTCACCCAATAATATTCTTACAGAAAAGTCCAAATAATAACAGAATTTTGAGTTAGAAGATCATCATCCCACATATTTGGTTGTTGGCAGCTTTTTCTAGCTAGCAAAGCCACAGAAATTCCAGAGTTTCTGCTGACAAAACAAGTGAAAGAAAAGCAAATATCTATCATAGGAGTTAAATACAGCTATACTCTCGACTCTTGCATTCAGGCCTATGGGAAACATGCGATCACAAAGTCTCCCCCAACACAAGGGGAGGTGTGTACAAACCTAAAAGATTTAAATAGCACAATCAGTCTTACTGATTTAACCAAGTTGTTTTATTTCTCTCCTCAGATGGCAGAGAGCTAACAGTCTCCACACTGAGGGCACTTGCCAGAAACTGAAGCTCTCCGAAATAACTGGAAGAGACTACTGACTCAGCAGGATAACTATCTGGGGCTGTTAATGGGAGGGTGAACAAAGAGGTTTATACACTCCGAGGGCATCAGTCTATTAAGATGGAGAAAACAGGATCATTATTGTGAATCTCAGCCTAATCATGGTTTCCTTGGGGCAGAGATCCTGGGGTGAGAGAAGTTCCTGGATTCAAATTCTGACTCCCCATATCTCCAGCTATACAACCAAGGGCAAGTTAATTAAAGTCTTCCTTTCCTCAACTCAAAATCAAAGATAACACAATGCACTTTTAAAATGTTTTAAGGATTAAATGAGACAACATTATGGCAAGTTCTAGGCCACGTGAGCATCATTAGCTATGTTTTGTATGATAAACTTCACTGAAAAAGAGGAAACATTTTCAAAATTTTAAACTTTAGATAAAAAGGAAGTCATATAGCATATTTGATTTTCTCATTGGTATTTTCCAACTAAATTACTTTAACCACTGGATTTATAAGTTATCCAACAATATCATCTTTGTGAAACATAATTAAGCAGATTTGAGAACATCGAGGCTATTTTAATCCAGAAATCCAGGTAAGAGACATTTCTGTTGACAATTAGAAAAGAAATTACCTATTCTGAGGATATACATTGGCATTTTTAGGTCTTTAGGGAACATTCACTAATATGTTTCTTCCTCAAATATTATAAATGGAAAACATTACTAATATCTCTAAGTGTAGAGAAATACCATGATTTCTTACAGGAAGGATTTGACACCCTTTCCCCCTGACTCCCAATTGTATTAACTGACTGAAGTTGAAAGATTGACTGGACAATTCTAAATGTTGGTGGAGTTTAGAAATACACAACATGATAAAATGGAAATATTTTCATTATGTGGATTACGCAAAGGTATTATTACTGTTTTCCAGGTTATAACTCAAAAAGCATTTGTCTAAAGGGCGATTCCAGAAAACAACAGAAAGGTAGGATGAACAACAAAAGTAGGATGAACAAGATTCAAGCATGAGTGGGGGGTGGGGGGGAACCACTAGAAACAGGTATTTCACCCAGTACAGGGTTGAAAGGGCTTTAAAATAACTACCATTTCCTAAGCCTGCAATATATCCCAAATCTGCGCTTGATTATCTATTTGGAAATGTAATTTCTACACCTACCCAAGCTTAGTTCTTTGGAATGTCCTTTTTTTAAACAACTATATCAACTATTGTGTGTCACAAATAGGTACTAATAATTCAGAGGACAACAAAATAAAAACTCTCCATCTCAGAGAGCTTGAATAGTAATGGTGGGAAGAAGACAGACAAATACATAATATAATGTCAGAGAATCGTTAAGTTCAATGAAGAAAAAGAAAGATAATGAAGCGGGAGAGAGGTGCTGTCTGAGACATGATAGTGAGGGAAGGTTTCTCTGAAGACTTGGCACCTGCTATAGATTGAATGTTTGTGTCCCCCCAGAATTTCTATCCTGAAACCTAAAGTTCAATGTGATGGTGTTAAGAAGTGGGAACTTTAAAAGTCGCATAGGATTAGGGCCCTTATAAAAGAGACTCCACACAGCTCCCTAGTCCCTCCCAGCATGGGAGCCACAGGGAGAACCAGAATGCGGGTTCTTACCTGACACCGAATCTGCCAGTGCCTTGATCTTGGATCCCCCAGACTCCAAAGCTTTCAGAAATAAGTGTGTTGTTTATAAACCACCCAGTCTACGGTATTTTTATTATGGCCGCTTGAATGACTCAACATGTCAGCAGAAATCAGAATGAGATGAGGCAACTATTAAATACCTGAAATAACAACCTTCCAGGCTGAGAAAATGGAAGGGGCAAATGCTCTCATTTTATTTACAAATTCAAAAACATGGCACTGAAGCCAGTGTGGCTGGAGTCTAGTCAGGGAGTGACAGGAAGTGAAGAATGAGGCCAGGCCAGCAGTCAGGATCCACAGGATAATAAACACTTTGGCTTTTACTCTAAGTAAAATGAAAAGCCATTAAATGGTTCTGACCGACGTGTGATATAATCTGCTTCATAATTTTAAAAGTTTATTCTGGCTGGGATGTAGGGACATGGAGGGAAAGAGGTCCGGGTAGAAGGAGAAACAGGAAGAGAGGTGAGGAGGCTACTCCAGTGATCCAAGAGAGCGACGATGGTGGCTTATCCCACCATCCAAGGCAACACTGGAGATGACTAGAAATATTTGTCGTCTGGATATATTTTAAAGGTAAAGCCAGCTTTATATTTCAGAAGTAAAGCCAAATACTATATACGATCTTGTTAAAAAGAAAGTCATCTTTTCCTGATCTGTTAAAGTTAAGACTTTCAGGATTGAACATCAATGACAAATCTATCCATATAAATTATACTAAATTCTCCCAGAAAAAAAAAAAAAACAGGAAAAGATATCTTAATATTGATATGAAATGTATGTAAATTCAAAATAACAATTTCCTTCCTTCGTGAAGCATCCAAGATGAGGCAGAAAGTTGAGAAGGATAAAAGTTGGCTTTGAACACACCAAGTATGAACATGTATTTCTTCCCAATACCTCAAGCTACTACACCCATTTATTCTTCACAACAACCTTTACAGGTAACTATGACACTTTTGCTTAATGTAAGTCACATAAAATACAATTTCCCATTTGTTGCATTTCAATAGGAATGCTCAGAATTTACCATTCACATCTTTTACAAAACTTAGCATTACTGTAATTTTGTGGAAAAATTCAAAGTTTCTATAATTTACATTTGATTTTTCCGTTATTTATATTAAATCCTATCTCAGTCTCTGCTTTTTTTTTTTTAATTTTTTTTTAACGTTTATTTATTTTTGAGAGAGAGAGAGACAGAGCATGAACGGGGAGGGTCAGAGAGAGGGAGACACAGAATCTGAAACAGGCTCCAGGCTCTGAGCTGTCAGCACAGAGCCCGACGCGGGGCTCGAACTCACGGACCGTGAGATCGTGACCTGAGCCGAAGTCGGACGCTTAACCGACTGAGCCACCCAGGCGCCCCTCAGTCTCTGCTTTCTTAAAAATGTTCTTGTCAACTGTTCCCTTATGAAAATGCAAACTATCAATTGTATAAACTTCCTTTATATTCAACTTGAGTGGCTGCTAGGGAATCAAACCACCTGAAAAATAAAATGTAATATATTCCTACTAAAACCACAGGACCTAAAACCACAAATAGTTAATTATGCCTCTGAATCTTAGCCCATTGGAATCAGCTACAGTTGTGCTTGTCTATGAATTAGACTTTTTCCACCACTGGCTTTCCATCTTTGCTGGGACTCAGCAAATAACAGTAAATTGGTTACTGTGGTTACAATGCTTATCTGTAGAATAAAAAAAAAAAAGAAAAGAAAAACCTTAACTCCTACGGTTCCAACTCTAATTAAGAAGGTATAACTAATGCTGTCTTCTTCCCTTGTGAAATGTCATGACATGGGTAAACCTCTCATTTGGTGAAATTCTAAAACTGTGTTATAAACAATTAAATTACTATTGTAAATAATGACGCTAAGGCTTATTTAGAAATAGCCTTATCGCAGGGCGCCTGGGTAGCTCAGTCAGTTAAGCATTCTACTTCAGCTAAGGTCATGATCTCATGGTTCATGGGTTCCAGCTCTACGTCGGGCTCTGTGCTGATAGCTCAGAGCCTGGAGCCTGCTTCGGATTCTGTGTCTCCCCCCACCCTCTGCCCGCCCCCCCCACTCCCCTGCTCATGTGCATGCTCTCTCTCTCAAAAATAAATAAACATTTTAAAAAATAACCTTATCTCCACATTAGATATGAACTTGTTAAAAAGGAAGTCACTCTTCGGGCGCCTGAGTGGCTCAGTCGGTTAAGTGTCGGTCCAACTTCAGCTCAGGTCATGATCTCACTGCTAACAAGTTCAAGCCCCACATCAGGCTCTGGCTGACACCTCAGAGCCTGGAGCCTGCTTCACTCTACCCCTCCCCTGCTCAACTCTGTCTCTCTCTTTCTCAAACATAAAAAAATAAAAATAAAAAACATTAAAAAACATTTTTTAAAGGAAGTCACTCTTAACAATTTGTGCTGTTCAGGCAAAGATAAGGTAAAAGAAGCATAAATTGTTATAAAGCATTCTTGACATCTGAAACGACTGGAGTTACTTTATAAAAAATTAAATATAGAAAAATACTGCTACATACAATTCTTTTGTCTATTATACTAAAATTACAAGTCTTGCACAATGAGCACGTACTACATTATGTGGTCAATAGATTTTTAAAGTCTCCCTCTAACAGCCACAGAAAGTACTGCCACTCTTATACGCAAGCACCGGTGTCATAAAAATGCAACAAAGTATAATCATAAAATCCAGAGCTGTGAATGGATGTATTTTTCAAGACCTTCAGAAAAATGTCTCTTTAAATCAAGCACAGCAATTTGAAGTGGTTCCACGACAAACTATAATTAACCACTAAGATATGGTATCGTTCGACTCTCTTCTTATTCTCAGAGGGCCAGGGCGTCCCGATGGCAAAGCTGGCAAGGCCGTCTTCGGGCGTCTGTGAGCCCCACACCTCATCAGTCCTGGTGCAGATGAATTCACGGAGACCGTAGGAGAGCTACCCAACACACATTTACACACATCCACCCTCCAACCATGGAACTCGAGACAAAAGACAAAAAAATGGAACCCGCTTGAAAATCGAAGGGGAAAAAATTCTATAAATTACTGTAATTACTTTAATAGCCATCTCAGAAAGGATACTAACAAAGGCCCGGTTTCCTCACGCACGCACACACACAGGCCTGTTCTGATCCTTAAGAGGGGCCCAGGCTATTCTTATCTACAATTCTTACCTAACACCAGCGATTTGCTAAACAATGAGCCTAATTTATATCATTTCAATTCTGTTCTGATTGGACGTTTTTCCTTCTCCCAACAGAAACATGACAATCTGCAAGTTATTTGTTAGGAAAAGCGGAGTGGAGGCTGCTGCTTGCCAAAATTGCACAAGAGATGAAAATTTTTCTAAACATATCTTGGTCAATGACAAAACGGCAGCCAGGACCCCTGATGGAAAACGAAGTACCTGTCGGGTGTTAATGCAGGTGAGAGGTAAGAGGGAGGTGAGCAGTGGATGGGTGCAGGCTGGCTCCAGGAGGTGGCAGGGGGTGGCGACAAGCAGGGGCAGCCTATCTGTTCTTTCAAAGGGGCACATAAATACAAATCTTGCAAAAATCCTCTCAAAACCTGTCGTGCCTGATGCACAGATCTGCAAAAATATTTGTTGACTGACAGAACGAACTCTGGTTGTGTCTGGGATTTACCCTGGCACGTGCTTAAAGGGCACTGCCACTTAATTTGAACGTGTAAGTAACCACAGAGAGCAGAATACTCCAGTCCAGACTTTTCTACAAGAATATGACCATTAAGTTAATTTCTCAACGAAGTCTGCAAAATCATTTACTTCAAATCATCCCTTGTTACAAGCTCATAATACACCATTTTACAAAAGGGCACCTTTCTACTTCATAAGCTCCAGAGGCAAATTAGTTTGCTGGTGATTTCCTCAATTTTTTCTCCTTTAGCTCCTCTTGGCTTTGATTTATAATGGCATTCCTATCTGCATTTCACTTTTATGAGGATGAATATAAAGATTTCACCAAAATACTAGCTATTCTGCCATAGATTTTTCAAAGGAAACTTTGACCTTGCATATAACAGGAAACAAAGTGCGACAACAGCACATGATGAGTGTAATACACTAATATCTTTCATAGTGCAATTTGGAAGAAAACACAAAGAGCGTGTAACAAACAATGGTCGCTTCGGGTAGTGGACAAAAGTAGGAAAGTGGATTGGAAGGAATTTTTATTTTTAAGATCATATATCTCTATAATATTTAAATTTTCTATTATGCTTTGGTAATGAGAATGTTAAATCTGTTTTAAACATATGTACTATTTAAAACCCAATACAGTCAGGGCACCTGAGTGGCTCAGTCGGTTAAACATTGGACTTCAGTTCAGATCATGATCTTGCGGTTCACGGGTGCAAGCCCCATGTGGAGCTCTGTGCTGACAGCTCATAGCCTGGAGCCTGCTTTAGATTCTGTGTCTCCCTCTCTCTCTGTCCCTCTCCCACTTGTGCTCTGTTTCTCTCAAAAATAAATAAGCATTAAAAATTTGGATATTACATATTATAACAAAAAATAAATAAAACCTGATAGTCAATGAGATTCACAGAGAGTTTCTAAGAATTGTCAGGTATTGATCAGATAAAGCATAACTTTCACCTTTTCTTCATGGTTCTAATAAACTATTTATTTGGTAAGTTTTCCTGGCCATTATACAACATAAAACATATGGAAGTATGTTAGAAGTGAGAGTAAAAAACAAATGCAAATAAAGTTTGTGAGGAAAGAAAACCACAACAAGCTAGCATAGAGACTAGAATTTTATAATTCATTCATTTTAAAACATGCCAAGTTGTACAGGAAACCATTAATATTAACTGCTTCCTTCATAACCATTTGTTGGCTATACCAATTGCGTCAGCTAGACAAGTTCAATGGGCTCTAAATTGCTTAAATTACACTTGGTTTCATACGCCAGCACATCAAGTACCACTAAATATTTCAACTGTCCTTGTCAAGTATCTTCTAAGGCAAGGCCTACAGGTGTTACAAAGATTCAGGGTCATTTCTTCCATTATTAGTTTGTAGCCTAAGGGCACCTGACAAATGCTCTACTTTCATTTCCCACAGCCCCTTAAACAAAGGAAGATTGAATGGTGCTTCTTTCGGGCTTTGTATTTTTAATTGCATAGCAATGGAAAAGAAGAAATAATACAACTGAAAGTTTTTAAAATTGTTAATGCCTTGGACCATTTGGAAGGAAGTCATAAAACACTGTTCTTTCATTTTATAATCAGCAAACAGAGATTCAGAAGGGTCATGACCACACAGCTGGCAAGAGGTTAGGTCAAGACAGAACTCAGGTTTCTTCAGTTCAAGGAAAACCCCTTCATTCCACTGAGCTTACTGCAATAATAAGATTCCATAAACCAATGGTTCTCAGTGTTACAGGACATCAGAATGCCCTGCAAGGCTTGTTAAAATTGAGTACAGATCTCCACCCCAAAGAGTTTCAGATTCAGTACCTCTTGGTAGGGGCTGGGTTAATTTTTTTCCCCTAAACAAGTTCTTGCATGATGCTGATGCTGCTCTGGTGACCACACGTTCAGAACCCAGTGTATAATCCCCATCCACCCAGAAGAACATATTCACTCACCTCTGTTCTACTAGAGTCAAGCCAATTAAATACTGCAGACCAGGTCCTTCCCCTGGTTAATCAAAATTAGGTTTGCTCATCAACAAATATGTTGGTTGGTAATGGACAAAGAAGAGGTGTATGTACATACACACACACACACACACACACACACACACACACACACAGAAACATACTGGAATATTATTCAGCCATAAAAAAGAATGAAATTTTGCCAATTGAAACAACATGGGTGGAGCTAGAGTGTAATGCTAAATGAAGTAAGTCAGTCAGAGAAAGACAAACACCATATAATTTCACTCATATGTGGAATTTAAAAAACAAAACAAATTAGCAAAGGCAGTGGGGAGAGACAAGCCAAGAAACAGACTCTTAACTATAGAGAACTGATGACTACCAGAGGGGAGGTGGGGGGGATGGGTGAAATAGGTGATGGGGATTAAGGGGTGCACTTATCATGAGGAGCCTTGGGTGATGTATCGAAGTGCTGAATCACTGTATTGTGCACCTGAAACTAATATAACACTCTATGTTATCTAACAGGAATTAAAATAAAAACTTTAAAACAAGTAGATTGGTGGTAAATCTCCATTTCATTTTCTCTCTATATCCCAGAAAGTGGTCCAGATGACCTTTATTTTTTTTTTTAATTTTTTTTTCAACGTTTTAAATTTATTTTTGGGACAGAGAGAGACAGAGCATGAACGGGGGAGGGGCAGAGAGAGAGGGAGACGCAGAATCGGAAACAGGCTCCGAGCCATCAGCCCAGAGCCTGACGCGGGGCTCGAACTCACGGACCGCGAGATTGTGACCTGGCTGAAGTCGGACGCTTAACCGACTGCGCCACCCAGGCGCCCCCAGATGACCTTTAATTTCATTCCTTCTTCCCACACAAATCCACTGAAATATTAGATAGGATTATATAAAACACATTTGTTCTTCCTAAATTGATTAAAACACAAAATGGTCAAAAACTTAAATGATTCTAGAAGCCAGGTAGGTAATACAAATGGATGAAACAAGCCAGTGTTACATAAGAGAAGACAGAGATAACTATGGCAGCTGCAGAATGTGTTATCCAAACATACTTCACATTGAAACAAAAAATTCACTACACACACACACACACACACACACACACACACACACACACACACTTTTCAGCCTGTAGGTCGGGCAGCCAACTTGTCCAGATTTAAAACACTATAAAATTCAGTATTAACATCCATGTATGTGGTATGTTGCTCCATTTATTCAAAGTCTAAAAAAAATTGTTAGTAACACCTATCAAAATTGTGAAGAAATCTTCATGCAGGAAAGAAACTTCATCTCTAGAAAAGTAAATGTCCTAAATATAGACCAAATATTCATTTCCTAAGTATTATGTAGATTGAGAAATTTATTCTAGCCCATAACCAAGGAAGAGAAGTTGGTCTAATCAACAACCAATACATCTTACCTTTACATATTAAAAGTACACATATATTCTACAAGAATGAATGGCCTGGTGCATATTATTACGTATTTGCACTAAGTCTATGAGACTCAATATTTAGGCAGAGGTATTATTCTTGACAATGCTCCAAATATGCTCCAAATATGCTCCAGAGCTCACTGCCCGGCATTTACATGCACATGAAATATCTCTGAAGAAAAAAATTCAGGCTACGCATTGGTCGTTTTCTACTATTGACAGCAAACGTGTATTCTTTATTTCCTTTAAATAATAACTAAAGAAAACAATACGTTTATAAAATCTTACAATCCTTTTAAAATCAATTTTAATTTCTGCAACATCCATCCTCTCCAGTTCACTGGAAAATACTCTAGCTTCTGTTTGAAAACAAATAACCCCTACATTTTGAAGAGTTGAGAGTCTTCTGCAAATCTAGCTAGGATATCAGTTTATCCAGGCAAAGCAGCCTACATGGCAGAGCTGGAAAATCCACAAAATATTTAGATAAAGTTAAACCTTTAACCTGGAAAACTAAGTTAAAAGAACAAATAAGGTAACCCTGCAGAGTGGATAGTTGGGCTGTGTTAGCTGAGTAGCACAGGAGTGTTGCCAACACTGAAATGCACTTGAGGGTGCATGACTCTCCTGGTATATGGGTCTAGGAAGAAACTGCAGAGCTTTGCTATATGGTTGCACAGAGGCAAGGGCAAGGGGAAGTCAACCAAATCAAGAGCAAGGGACACAGCTAAGTTCCCTCAGCAGCTTGCTAAAGAAAGTTTGCAACGTTAAGTCACTGTCTTATCCAAGACATCCAAGAACTCAAAAGCCCATATTGCTGTAATTGATGTATTAAAAACATCAATGTATAGCTTATTTCTAATTCGATACTTATGTACAGATGTATCAAAGATCAATTTTATTTTTTTTTTTTTTAATTTTTTTTTTTCAACGTTTTTTATTTATTTTTGGGACAGAGAGAGACATAGCATGAACGGGGGAGGGGCAGAGAGAGAGGGAGACACAGAACCGGAAACAGGCTCCAGGCTCCGAGCCATCAGCCCAGAGCCTGACGCGGGGCTCGAACTCACGGACCGCGAGATCGTGACCTGGCTGAAGTCGGACGCTTAACCGACTGCGCCACCCAGGCGCCCCTCAAAGATCAATTTTAAATTTACTTCTCTCTTAATATAAATCCTGCCTCTCAAGTTCCTAGAAACTTGATTTAGCTTTGGAAGATCTTCATTATTTAATAAATAAGCACTGTCTGAAAACATATTGTAGGCTCAAGGGATTGTTTGAAATTGAAAGTCTGAATCATGTAGACATCAACACATGTAGGGCAACATATACAATACATATTATAACTATACCATATCTTATATTTATGTTCCAAGACATCACAAAATTTAAAATAAGGTTTACAACAATTTGTCCTATAAATACATATTTGACATGGTGTTTCACTAAAGTTGAAATAAGGAAAAATTTCTTGTCTTAAATATAAAAATCAAACAAGCACTCACAATCTTAAGCCCTATGAACAAAGGGTTTTAAAAATATTTTAATACATCTAAACAAAGATAAAATAATTGAAGACATCGGGGTAAAAAAAGTCCACTTCAAAGAAATTTTTAAAATCTATTTTTTTGTAGTTCTTGCATAGAAACACAAGCTCCCCTTATCAAAGAAAACCTATGGAAGAATTTAGTAAGTGGAAAACAAAATAGCCAGCCCAGAACTGACCACACAATTCTCCGAATTAGATTCTTTAAAAGTCACACAACTTGAAGGATTGCTTCCGTGGCTTGACATTATGAACAGCTGTTTCTGCTCTCAATTTCAGTGGCTTTACCCGGGTGGCTACTGT
This sequence comes from Neofelis nebulosa, assembly GCF_028018385.1. Classification (NCBI taxonomy): domain Eukaryota; kingdom Metazoa; phylum Chordata; class Mammalia; order Carnivora; family Felidae; genus Neofelis; species Neofelis nebulosa. The sequence goes on from NC_080783.1 coordinate 31,349,148, forward strand.
TTCAGAGACTGAATGGTGTCTCTGTGACTAATTCTGCATCCCAATAAGGGACCACAGAACGTGGTCATTCTCATTTTTAGCTTCTGGAACTTCATGAAGCCTAAGTGGGCACACAAAGGTAACAGAGACAATGGGAGGCTAAGCTGAACTCTGGAATTTGACCCATGGACTAAAATTCAACCCCATGCACATCATTCTTGTGCACACAGGGACTGTGGACTTGGAGTCAGGTTTCCATCCAAGGTCTCTTCCTAACAAATTCTGTCATCGGTGGCCAAATTACTTAGTCTATTAGAGGCTAAAAAAATCTAATAGTAACACTGATCTCAAGGAGTTTGGAAAAAATTTTAAAAACATCTGTAAAATACCTAGTACAAATACTGGAACGTAGAAGGTAGTCAATAAATCTGGCAGCTATTTAAAGGTACAAAGGTAGAAAGAAATACCCCTGAAGAGAATTAGCTACTTCCAAATAAAAAGGCAAATGGATGCCTTCAGTTTCACAATCCATGTTAACATGGACCTCACTCGTATCAATGATGGATAATACATATTTTGAAAAAGACATTGTATAGCATGCTACTCTTTTGCCCATTAAAACTCATTCTATGAAGCCAGAATTACCTTCATTCCCAAACCAGACAAAGACCCCCCCGAAAAAGGAGAATTACAGGCCAATATCCCTGATGAAACTGGATGCAAAAATTCTCAACAAGATACTAGCAAATCGAACTAAACAGTACATTAAAAGAATTATGCATCAGGATCAAGTGGGATCTATTCCTGGGCTGCAGGACTGGTTCAATATTCACAAATCAATCAATGTGATACACTACATTAATAAAAGAAAGGATAAGAACCATATGATCCTTTCAACAGATGCAGAAAACACATTTGACAAAATACAGCATCTTTTCTTGACAAAAACCCTCAAGAAAGTAGTGATATAAGGAACATAGCTCAACATCACAAAGGCCATATACAAAAGGCTCACAGCTAATATTATACCCAATGGGGAAAAACTGAGAGCTTTCCCCCTAAGGACAGAAAAATGACAGGGATGTCCACTCTCACCACTGTTGTTTAACACAGTACCGGAAGTCCTAGCCTCAGCAATCAGACAACAAAAAGAAATAAAAAGCATCCAAACTGGCACAGAAGAAGTCAACCTTTCACTCTTTACAGATGACATAATACTCTACATGGAAAACCCAAAAGACTCCACCTAAAAAATGCTAGAACTGATAATGTGAATTCAGCAAAGTGGCAGGATATAAAATCAGAAATTGGTTGCATTCCTATACACCAATAATGAAGCAACAGAAAGAGAAATCAAGGAATTGATCCCATTTACAATTGCACCAAAACCCATAAAATACTTAGGAATAAACCTAATCAATGAGGTAAAAGATCTGTATGCTAAAAACTACAGAAAGTTGATGAAAGAAATTGAAGAAGACACAAAGAAATGGAAAAATATTCCATGTCCAAGGATTAGAAGAATATTAAAATATCTACACTATCCAAATCAATCTACACATTCAATGCAACCCCTATCAAAATAACACCAGTACTCTTCATAGAGCTGGAAAAAATGATCCTAAAATTTGTATGGAACCAGAAAACACCCCAAATAGCCAAAGTAATGCTGAAAAAGAAAACTAAAGCTGGAGGCATCACAATTCTGGACTTCAAGCTGTATTACAAAGCTGTAATCATCAAGACAATATGGTACTGGCACAAAAACAGACACTCAGATCAATGGAACAGAATAGAAAACACAGAAATGGACCCACAAATGTATGACCAACTAGTCTTTGACAAAGCAGGGAAGAGTATTCAATGGAAAAAGACACAGTCTCTTCATCAAATGGTGCTGGGAAAACTGGACAGTGATATGCAGAAGAATGAAATTGGACCACTTTCTTAAACCCTACACGAAAGTTAAAAAAAAAAAAAAAAAAAAAAGACTTAAATGTGAGACAGGAAGCCATCAAAATCCTAGAGAAGAAAACAGGCAGAAACCTCTTTGACCTCAGCTGCAGCAACTTCTCTCTTGACATATCTCCAGAGACAAGGGAAATCAAAACAAAAAAGAACTTTTGGGGCGTTACCAAGATAAAAAGCTTCTGTACAGTGAAGGAAAAAAAACAACAAAACTAAAAGGCAACCTACAGAATGGGAGAAGATATTTGCAAATGACATATCTGATACAGGGTTAGTATCCAAAATCTATAAAGAACTTACCAAACTCAACACCCAAAAAACAAATTATCCAATCTACTTTTCCAAAACAGACATCCAGATGGGAAACAGACACATGAAAAGATGCTCAACATCACTCATCATCTGGGAAATACAAATATTTAAGATCACAATGAGATACCATCTCATACCAGTCAGAATGGCTAAAATTAACAACTCAGGAAACAGCAGATGTTGGCAAAAATGTGGAGAAAGGGGAACCCTTTTGCACTGCTGGTAGGAATGCAAACTGGTGCAGCCACTCTGGAAAACAATATGGAGTTTCCTCAAAAAAATTAAAAATGGAATTACCCCACGACCCAGCAACTGCACTACTAAGCATTTACCCAAAGGATACAAAAATGCTAACTCAAAGGGGCACATGCACCCCAATGTTTATAGCAGCACTATCAACAACAGCCAAATTATGGAAAGAGCCTAAATGTCCAACGACTAATGAATGGATAAAGATGTGGTATGTGTATATATATGTGTGTATATATATGCACACACACACACACACACACACACACACACACACAATGGAATACTACTCAGTAATAAAAAAAGAATGAAATCTTGCCATTTGCAACAAAGTGGATGAAACTAGAGAGTATTATTGCTAAGCAACATAAGTCAGAGAAAGACAAATATCATGATTTCACTCATGTGGAATTGAAGAAACATAACAGATGAACACAGGCGAAGGGAAAGCAAAATAAGGTAAAAACAGAGAGGGAGGCAAACCATAAGAGACTCTTAAATACAGAGAACAAACTGAGGGTTGCCGGAGGGGAGATGGGTAGGGGGATAGGCTAAATGGGTGATGGGCATTAAGAAGGGCACTTGCAGGGCGCCTGGGTGGCGCAGTCGGTTAAGCGTCCGACTTCAGCCAGGTCACGATCTCGCGGTCCGTGAGTTCGAGTCCCGCGTCAGGCTCTGGGCTGATGGCTCGGAGCCTGGAGCCTGTTTCCGATTCTGTGTCTCCCTCTCTCTCTGCCCCTCCCCCGTTCATGCTCTGTCTCTCTCTGTCCCAAAAATAAATAAAAAAACGTTGAAAAAAAATTTTTAAAAAAAAGAAGGGCACTTGCTGGAATGAGCACCAGGTATTATCTGTAAGTGATGAATCACTAGGTTCTACTCCTGAAACCAATACTACACTGTAATTTAACTAACTTGAATTTAAATAAGTTTTTTAAAAGTAAATAATTCCCAAATACAATAAATTTCTTAAAATACTCAAGAACATACAGCTTTCCTCACTTTCCACCACTTTCAAAAAACAGCAAGATATTTTAAAAAGATGAAAGTTTAAAAATGAACCAGGAAAATTATATTTGCCTCAAAGTAAAAGGTTCAAAATTTTTTTAAATTTCCTTATTAATAAAACAGTTTTAATATATTAAAAAGAAAAACTACAGAAGCTAGATATGAAATTCAATTCATAAAGTCATGATTTTTTAATCACAATAAAATGCTGCTCAGTCCCAGTTTTTCATTATACATGCTATATTTTTTTCTGACTTTCCTAAATATTCCACTACGTGTATCAGACTATCTTTTCATTAGTCTTTTATTCTATTGTTTGTATACAAGAGGAAATCCCCACAAAATCCATACAAAGACACTTTCATCACTGTTCAAAAGGAAATATTACATGGATATAGACTTAAAAAATGCTACATTCCACTAGCTGAAAACTATCTTACCAGCATCATACCTGTCAGATTTCTAGGATTTTGTATGGCTTTCTAAAAATATATATACATAGTATAGATTCTCTAGGTACCTTTCATTCAGCATGGGGTATGGTTTCAATGTGGCACCATAGTGTTTATGTTATACTGAATTTTTGTGACTTATTATTAACAAATGTAGAAATGTTTGAATCTATCCTTCAACTCAGTGAAGTCTATCACTCTATTGTTTATAGGACATCTTGCATGTGTACCAGACTATGTTAATGTCCCTGTAGAGAATAAGCAGAGGAAATAGATTACTGCAACAGTTCAGATGAGATAATAAGGGCCTAAAGTAAAGCAAAACATAAACTGCTTGAAACCCAGTGTAGATGAGGATGTGGGAAAACAGGTATTCTTATAAACTACTGTGGGAATATAAAATTAGTAGCCTCTCAAAATGTAAGTACATGCATTATTTGATCGAGCAATCCCCCCACCACTAATATACACATCTACATGAAGATATTACATGAAGATAGCCACAAAGTATGTAAATGTTACCAAGAGGGGATAATTTAAAAAAAATATTCTCTAACCAGTGAAATATAACAAAATAACACAAAAGAGAAAATATGGCAAAATCTCCAAAATATATTGTTTTTTTTAAACATTTCAGAATATATTATGCCAATCCCATTGCTATATATTTTCAAATAAATATTTTTGGTATATGCCTAGAACTTTTCTGGAAGACTACATAATAAAGCATGAACAGTTTCCCCTATAGAATTAAAATGTGGGTGGGCCATGGAAAGGGATTTCCTTTTTATTTTGTACTTCCTGAAAAGTTTTAGTTTACCAGGTACAAAAATTACATTTTGAATAAATTATAATTAAAAACTTAAGGGGCACCTGAGTGGCTCAGTCGGTTAAGCATCCAACTTCAGCTCAGGTCATGATCTTGTGGTTGGTTCTTGGGTTTGAGCCCCGCGTTGGGCTCTGTGCTGACAGTTTGGAGCCTGGAGCCTGCTTCGGATTCTGTCTCCCTCTCTCTCTTCCCCTTCCCCATTTGCACTCTGTCTCTTCCTCTCAAAAATAAACATTAAAAAAATTTAAAAAATTCAAACTGTGTCCAACCAGAGATATACAAACCCACACATTTAAATTTTAATTCTCTGTAGAAAGAAGAACCAAAAAAAAAAAGTGTTGGATTACAGAAATCATTTGAGCAATTGTATTATGAAGAATCATCCTGAAAGAATTGAACAAAGAACAACAGTAAGGAAGCACTGCCACATGGCTTAGACGTTAGAAAGGCACCTGCTGACTGAGCAGATAAACAGTTAAGACTCAGCGAGTGTGGAGTGACAAAGGCATCCATAGAAGGATAAGTCTACATAAGACAGAACGGGAACATGAGAGAAGGAAACCTGAAGAACTCAAATCAGATAGATCCATACAAGATATGTCACTTAAGGAAAAGTACTAAACCATTTTAGCATTCTGAGGACAAATGACTGAGATGACACCTCAGGATCAAGATGCTCTTGGAACAACTTGAACTCATCACGTGAGAGCCCCATGAAAGTTACACAGAAAGCCATGCTTGATTCCTTATTCACTGCACATTCGGCAAGCATTATGTCCTCCTTCAAGTCAATCTCAACAGAAACATGCCTACAAAACAGGGATCCTCAACCTTGACTGCACTTTGTGGTCCTGCCAAAGAGCCTTCAAATATACATACCTAAATCAACTCCTAGAAATTTTTATTTAATTGGCCTGGGATGCAACCTAAGCTTCAGGAAATTTCAAAGTTCCCCAGGAGATTCTTTTTCTTTAGTTTTTTATTTATTTATATTAAGAGAGAGAGAGAGAGAGAGAGGGAGAGAGAGAGAGAAAGGGAGGGGGAGGGAGACAGAGAGAGAGAGAGCACAAGCATGAGCAGGAAAGGGACAGAGAGAAAGGGCGAGAGAGAATCCCAAGTAGGCTCCACACTGCCAGCAAAGAGCCTGACATGGGGTTCAATCCTATGAACCACAAGATCATGACCTGAGCCGAAATCAAGAGTTGGACACTTAACTGACTGAGCCACCCAGGTTCTCCTAAAGTTCCCCAAGAGATTCTAATGTGCAACCAAAGTAGAGAACAACCACCCTAAAACAGCCTACCTCACACATTCATACAGTAATTTAAACTTTCATATTTTAAGCTTAACCCACCTCTCAAGATACCAAGTCCCTTAGATTTCAATAGAAATATAAATATTTCAATCAGAACCTCCTTTCTTCCCACGATTATGGAAGACTGCTTCATTGGTGGATCTCAGCGACATGTATCTGGGGGGATTCACTCCTTTGTGTATCCCTCTCTCATCTGACATTGGGCTTGGTCACAGGACTTGCTTTGGCAAGCACTTAGGCTTAGGGGCTTTTCTCTTGGAATCCCTATCTTGGTACCCATCTGTCATGCCTGAAGTAAGCCCAGCTGGAGAGGGAGCCCACTTATAAGAAAAAACCGAGAGGCCCCAGCTAAGCCTCTTGGCTTAGACAGCTAGAATGAGCCTCAAATGAAACCACGTGGAACAAAGAACCAACTAGTTAACCCCTAGGGTTGTGAGATAACAAAAAGTCATTGACTTACACCACTAAGTTTTAAAGTGGTTTTTCAGCCAACAGATTATTAAAACATTTACCACGTGGGACCTTTACAGTTGGTTCTTAAACAGCACCTTATCTCCACCACTCTCCCCTTAGCAACATTTTACATGCCCAACTCTCATCCTTCCAGATTTCATCATCTTGTTCCTTATGCCTCTTATCTCTGCCTAGAATAGTATTTCTCAAACCTCAGAGATCTGGACTACTTAACAAACGCTCACCACACACAGATATCAACCTATTATTAAACAAAAGAGTCATTAGAATTTTTAAGTAAAAATTAGAGTTTAAAAATCAATAACAGTTTTATATCAGTGAGAGGTGATTTGCTAGTTTGCAATATTTCACTAAGGCATCTTTATCTGACATTAGCTATAGGTCAGTTCCCACATCTATTCAGTTTATTTTCTTACTCATTATTTCATCTAAATCAGAAAGTCATTTTTTTAATCATTGTAAGACATTAGCAATATTAGCAAATGTTTGGTTGGCTCTCAGAGTTCAGGATATTTGGAGCAAATGGAGATTCAGGAATTATGGAGAAATTTCTCATTCATATCTGCTTTCAGACAGTGGGAACAACTATTACATTTAAAGTGAGGCTGACCATGGGTACCTGGGTGGCTCAGTCGGTTAAGTGTCTGATGTCAGCTCAGGTCATGATCTCGTGGTTCATGGGTTCAAGCCCCGCATCAGGCTCTGTGTTGACAGCTCAGACCCTGGAGCCTATTTCAGATTCTGTGTCTCCCTCTCTCTCTCTGCCCCTCCCCCACTTGTGCTCAGTGTCTGTCTCTCTCTCTCTCAAAAATAAACATTTGAAACATAAATAAATAAAGTGAGGCTGACCATTTCTTCCAACATAAAGTAATCTTTATATTCTGCTGCAGCATTGCTATCCATTTTTTAAAAGGCCATTCAATTTCTTCATCTAAGTAAAGAAAATTATGAAGTAATGGAGAAAGGTGAATTTCTTGACAGAAACCATTTGTAGCCAGTCTTCTCTGAAACCACCAAAAACTTACCCTCCATGTTTACCACTGTGATAATGCAGGCACGATAAGCTATTCAAGAAACCAAGTATCATAGAGAAACGCCAACCACACAAGCCCTTGAAATAACATGAATAAATGAATCCACTGTGGAGAAGAAATGCTTTTATTCCACTTTTCTGATATGCTCATTGAGCCCGTTTTTGCCACTAGGCAGCCAGGCATCATTCCTCAGCAGGGAAGAAAGCAGTCTTCTACGTTGCCCATCACACAAAGATATATACTCAGCGATTGATATATACTCCATGCTGGTCACACTTTTCACTGCTTTCTTTATCCCTAATTCGTAAGCAGGAGACATATTTTGACCAGCAACTGTCCATGGAGAGTGACAAAGAAGATGGACAAGTATCTGGTTAAAACTCTTATTTATAAAGCAAAAGCCAGCCTTGTCCTCCCTCAAAACTTTTTTTGCTTTCTCTTGATTTCAATGGATCCTAATCCACCTTGTTCTGTCTACATTAGAACTCCCCAGTCTCTCCCTTTTCCATGTAGCACAAATAATGCTAGAGGGGTGCCTGGGTGGCTCAGTCGGCTTAGCGTCTGACTCTGGATCTCGGCTCAGGCTCTAGTCAAGATCTCAGGGTCATGAGGAGGAGCCCTGCACTGGGCACGGAGCCTGCTTAAGATTCCCTCTCTCTTCCTCTCCCTCTTTCTCTCCCCTGCTTACACTGTATCTCAAACAACAACAAAATAATGCTAGAAACAGTTCTGATAAAACAATTCTCCCACAGAATACAAGTTATAAGAGGCCAAGGGCTTTTGTTCGGCTCTTGTTCGGCTCTTTTGTTCACTGCCATATTTCCAATGTCCGAACCAATTCTCCATGGGGTGGCGAGCTCTGAAAAGTTCTTTGCTGAGTGGATGAATATATGTATTTTATATTTTCTGAACTATGATTCAGTCTCGACAGCTCAGTTCTTCTGCCCCACCGTGAGGAATATGTTAGTACACAAACAGTGAACGTTCTTTCACACACTGATGGCCGCTAATATTTAGTAATCTATCATTTAACACATAGATTTTGCCAATAATTCATCTGCTTCCTCTCTATACACATTTGTCATACTGTTTGGAGTCGTTGGTAAGGTTCTTGGTAGTAGTGTGACTTGTGTCACACAAAGGATTGAAATTCTCAATGATATTTCTAGGGTTTTAGTCTCTGTCTTCAGGAGGAAAAAAGATCATTAATTTCATATTGGAAAGACTTATTTTGGCAGTTTCATAACAGGTGGCTGGGGTCAATGGATCACCAGTCCAATAAAATCTGAGTGCTAGGTATTTTTTGCCATACTTGCTAGTCACATGTTTTATTATTCAGAAGTCTCTAGCAATTTATGACACCAGCAGAGTCCCTACCAACTTATTTAGGTTAAAATTTAGTACTTGAAATGGAGTTTTGATGCTAACATTTTAATACTATTTTTGTCATTTAATCATTTTTGAGGCATCAATCTATTTTTGTATACACGGCAATTAAAATAACACAACAGTAATGACATACTGAATATGGAAAAATGTAAATCATGTGCAAATAACATGTTTTAGGAAAGAGCCTGCACCTTAACTGAGAAAATAAGAACTTAGTCTTCAAAATGTAATAATATTTGTGTATAGATGATAGTTGTTTCCCAATATACTGTCTCACTTTCAATAATAAAACCATCCCTTTGGATTCATCACATAACCACCCCCCCCTCCCCGATCATAACCACATTTTACATTTCCTTCTGAAGCTTGGTTTGGCCTCTCTATTAAGTTCTGGTCAATAAGATGTAAGCCATATGGTCATGTGTGACCTTTAAAACTTGTGCTTAAAGGAAAGGGACACATCCCTTTTGTCCTGGCTGGAAGGAGTTCAGACAAGGTGGCTTGAACGTCCATTTTGGACCCTAAGGTGGAAAACAACCCATTGAGACTGGCAAAACAAACAAACAAACAACGACAACAAAACATAAAACAAAAATAAAGCTTGTCCCCAACACCACAGATCATCGGCTACCTATGGATTTTCTTTTTTTTTAATATCTGAGAGAAAGAAGCTGCCAGCTTAAGTCTCTGTTTTAGGATTTCCAGCTAGTTGTGCCCAAATCCGTTTCTTTTAAATTAAAACTTCTTGAGCTTAGTTGACACACATTACATTAGTTTCAAGGGTGCAACACAATGATTCGACTTGTGTACACTTTGTACTATGCTCCCAAGTGGGGCCACATCTGTCACCAGACAAACCACTCGCTCGCCGTGTTCTTTACGTTGAGCCCTCTATTCTCGTGACTTATTCATTCTCTAATTGGAAAGCTGCATCGCCCACTCTCCTTCACTCACCAAATCAGTTCTTAGTTGGTAATAAAAAACATTATAAATTTTATGTGAAAATTATGTAATGGCAATAATGGTAATAATGGCAATAGATAACATTTACATAATATATACTATGTGCCAGAACTTACTTACTCTAAATGCTTGAATGATACATTAATCCTCACAACCTTATAAATTAGGCACCGTTGTTATACTTATTTTATTTATGAGGAAACCGAGGCACAAAGAGGCTAGACAACTTTCTCACAATCACACAAAAACTGAGAGGCAGTGTTTTTTTATCACAGGAAAACTAGCTCCTGATTGTCCTCTCTTAACTAGTATGGGTTGTATTGCCTCTCACCATCACTCGTGATTAAATACACTATCCTGCCCATCAGAATTATTAGCATTTAAAACTTCTGGAATGTGTGTGAACAAAGCTGTCTCCGTTTTATTTGCCTCCCCAGCTGCCAAACCACCTGTGAAGTATTTGCTGGGCCCTGGTGGACCAGAGAAGTTCATGAACCCCCACTGTGAGGTTCTCAAATCATTTTACCCCTCAGTGGAATCGAAACGGTCTTGCAGTAGCACTTTTTCCCAAATGCTATCCTCACTGCTGGAATCCCATCAGGCAAGCAGAAAGCCACAGCAATTTCACAGATGCTCGCATCACTGTGGCCCCAAGCGCAACTGCAGGGTGAGGCTTGATGTTAGCACATGAACTGAGCCAACTTAACCATCAATTATAGAGTATGGGACAAAAGTTCTGCAAGAATGTTGATACTAGGTACGGTCTTCAAATATCCGATGAATACTTCAGATTATATGTTAATTGAACCTCATTCCTGACCACTGGATTGATTCCAGGGACCGATGCTTAATGATATTGCCTATCTGATTTTGAATAAAGCGTTTCATAGCATGCTGCTTCATGACAAGAGAATCAAAACCTGTTAGACCTGAAAGGGAAATTAGAAATGCACTTAAAACCGAACCTTCTTCATTTTACAGATGAGAAGATCAAGGCAGAGAGAGATTTATTTGCTCCAAATCACTTACCTGTTGAGTGACATAGCTGGGACTAGGCTAAGGGTCTTCTATGCAAGTATCAGCATGTAATTTGGAGGCTAAGTACACTACCCTTTCACACTTCTGAGCTGTAGATGCTCAAAATTTTCCTCAATAACAAGTGAACTAAAAATTCCTAAACATGAGCTAAAATTTGTTTGTATCTACATGCAGTTCTCAGCTGTAAATAAACAGAACTTTGTGACTCTTCATTTTTTTTTTCTGCCTCTGATGACTTGTTTCTGTCAGACAAATTTCCTTAATGATGAATCATTCATAACACCATTTAGTAGAACATTTTCAACACATTTGGGACCACCCAGCTATAATGTGGAAGAAAAGCTAAAGATATACAAAATACAGTATTTCCAGCTTCCAAAATATTAGGTAATAAAAATGTGATTAACCACATCTTTCAATGGCAATTTCTCACTTCCAGGAAGACCAAAAATCTCATTTAATGGTGATCAATTTACTCAAATATGAATACAAGCAAGTAAACCAGCCAAATGCCTGTTTTAACAAAAGCGTGTTTTACACCTTCCGTACAGTTTTTGGCTCAGAAACACCAAAAAGGACTACTGACTTTGCCTCAAAGTTACCCCAAAATGTACCAGTTTTCCAAGTATATGCATTTAGCAAGCAGAGGATAACATTTGCTCTTCGAGCCCGTGTCAGAAGACGCAATATTCTTATAAAATTAGCCTGTATGGTGCCCTATGGAAGGTCCTAAATGGTGTGCAGGATTGACCACTCTCCCAATTAAGTCTAGGAAGAATCCATGGTACAACTGAAACCTCACAGATGAGAACTATATGTAACTAAATAAGATAAAGATGTTAATGGGGATGGGAAAGAGACTATTTTATGTAATTATGCCCATTCTGAAAGGCTTGGCAGTGATTTATGGATTCAGATGGTACAAAATTAGAAATCAAAGGATCAGAGTATAGGGATCAACGGAAGAAGACAAGGTAGTCATTCTCAGACTTGAACAAATTACACCATTGGAATGATGAATTTTGCTGTAAGCTGACTGGTATCTAAGACAGAAATAAAAACAGGTTGGGTTACCCAGTTCCAATTTTCTGATAAGGGAAAACATTCCAGTTTATAAAGACACCAATTTTTATCCCTTTACTAAAAGGAGGAATTTATCAGATGTGTACTTGTATAATGTGGAATCAGTGGCTAAACAACAATTGCAGCAACAGGTAAATACTTGGAAGTGCTCATTATCTTCCAGGTCACCACCGCCCCACATCCCCTACACCACTTAGTCATTTGAGAACTGTAGGCAACCTCCGTTTGTAGATGAGAAACTGAAATCACAAAGACAAAAAGATTGTCCAATGGCACAGTTAATAAGTGATATACTCAAAGCCAATGGGCCTACCACCAAAACCCACACTAGTAAAGATCATCTTTCTGAATATGTAACACTCATAGTTTGTAAATGTTTTACAATGGATATGAGAAAGTGACCTTGATGTATGGTGACTATACTTAATTATTTTAGGTTTCAAAGCCTCTATTTTTGGATACAACACTTCTCTGCCTAGCTAAGCAAATATCTAGTAAGACACACTAGTCACTGGGATCAACAAGGTGGATAAATGGTCTTTGATATCTTGGATCTGGTGGACAATATGTATTATGTAATATATGATACAGAAGTACAATTCCAACAGATGGTTCTCCTATTGAGCCTGTATAACACATAACATTACATTTTAAGAAGGTGGCTATATTTCTCTAGAAATGTGATTTCAGAGATTTTGCTCACTGGTGCACTGATTTAATCTACATTGAAACATGGGAAAAAATCCAATAAGTTGCCAACCAGGTCCATGTTACAGTTCCTCTCAATTTTCAACAACTTTGGCCAAGTGCTAGATTTTGGTCAATTCATAATTAGCCAATTAAAAATACATACTCAGCAAGCTTCCTTTGAAAATTTCTGGCTATAGGGTGATGATTTGTAATCAGTACTGAAGAAGGTAAGATGGAAATTCCATTGTAGAAGTAAAACTTCTATTAAGTTGGGGGTGAAGGTGTAAAAATTTTGTCTAGATCTGGAAGAACTTTGGAGTTCTGATGCTTTCACTTAGGCAGAAGTATCTGTAAATTTGCAAAGGATTTTTTTTCCTAAAGAACCCCCCAAATTATGTATGCTTCAGATGCCACTAAACCTGACTATGGCCCTGCCTGCTTACCTTAAGACTGAATCCTTTCAGACTTTGATCATAGTGATTAGCCAAGACCCCAATGGTACATATCACAATTCAAAAGAAGAAGCTTCATCAACTTTTCTTCAGAAAGTTACTTCAGTACAAATTCCTTTCATTGTGATTCCCTTCTACCTCTTGCTGACAGGGGGTAGCAGTTTTAATAAAACTCACTGGATGATAGGACAGAAATGAATATTAACTTTCCCACAGGCATACAATATAACCTTGCTTTTATGTGAAATTCAACTTTCAAAACATGGTAAGAATTGTCTCCGTACGTCAGGTGTTTGCCTATAGTGAAGGAGTTTGGCCTAAGATTTGTAAGAGTTCATCAAGTTACACTATTTTAATCCGATTCAGATAGTTCATAAATTTTTCTCAGTTATTTTCAACATTTCAATAAAGTTAAACAAAACCATTCCGCTGTAGATACTTGAAATGAGGAGCTGAGTATTTATCTGCCTTTAAGAAAGCACATTACTAAATACAGCCCCCCATTTTTACTAGAAAGTTAGATGATACTGTGACTATTCTGAAGAAAGAAGATAAACTGTTTCTTCAGAATCAGATCTTGGAGAACCATCTTTCAACACTGAGCTTTAAAGTGATAATGCTTAGATTTACAAATAACACATGAAAAACTTTAGTTATTGAGGTGTAGCAAATTCTTATTTAAATCTTGTACCACCTAGTAAAAACACGGGCATCAGAAACTTTTTCCAAGCTACATCTATTAGCTTCTCTCTGGGTATCAGAGTGGCACCATCCTTTGAAAAATAGTTCCATATCAAAGCTCTTTTCTTTTCACACATTTCAACCCAATTAGAGACAAGAGAGATGAGTGTTAACCAGACCATTAATTTTAGAAAATATATGCAAAAAAGCCAAATGTTTTTAATTACCTTAATATTTACCACATGTAGAATTTTATCTTATTAGGCATTAAAACGATATCTAAAAAGAAAAAATCAGAGCCATCAGCAGTCTGTATTGAGATGATCAGCTGGACACAAATTAATATTTATGTTCAGAAACTTCCTCTATCAATTATCAGGTAATTGTGGAGAGAGTATTGCATTAGAGCCTTCTCGAGCAGTTAACCCACATGCTTTTATCAGGTAAATACATGAAGTTCTTGCAGATGTTCTGGTTATTTGCTAAACCGTATCAAGAACCAAGGAAAAATACAATTCAGATGCCTTTGCTCTGTTTACAACATGTTTTACAGAGTGGCTTTATTTCTTGGAATAAAAAAGAGATAAAGCCTACTTCTTGGTCTCATTAAACTTGAATTGATGGGCTGCAAGATAAGGAAACTGGTAAATCCCAACAATGAACCAACTATTTGACCATTTATATTCTCTATGAACTTAGAATATTTCCCAGAATGCGATTTATTATGAATATTTGAGAGATCTCTTTTATTGTGAGATCTCCTAAAAAGAAAACCAGAAGGCATTTCTTAGAGCTCAGTGCTATACAATAAAATTGTATAGTCCACCAAATAGATTCTCCTAGACCAAAAATTGATGAGAGGTCCATTACTTGGGAGAAAAAGTCATTAAAATGAGCTCTCTATTTCAATGCCCTTAGAAACCATGCCTCTTAAACACTGAGTTAATTGAGAAATTATTCATTTGATATTCAAATGGCCCTCGGTGGTATTACCATTCCAAAGATAGAGGTTGGAATCTTTGCACTTTCGTACTTTAGATAATTAACACATCAGTTTGGGGGAAAACAAAAATTCCCTCCGAAATCACAGAATCTCAATTAATTGTGAATTTAACACAGGTTATATAAAATTTACATTTGCGGGGCGCCTGGGTGGCGCAGTCGGTTAAGCGTCCGACTTCAGCCAGGTCACGATCTCGCGGTCCGTGAGTTCAAGCCCCGCGTCAGGCTCTGGGCTGACGGCTCGGAGCCTGGAGCCTGTTTCCGATTCTGGGTCTCCCTCTCTCTCTGCCCCTCCCCCGTTCATGCTCTGTCTCTCTCTGTCCCAAAAATAAATAAAAAACGTTGAAAAAAAAAATTTAAAAAAATAAAAATAAAAAAATAAAAAAAAAAATAAAATTTACATTTGCTATCATCAGTAATAAAGGGGTTGGCTCAAGAACACAAAAGTATAAGCATGCATTATTATCAAGTCTGCTAGGAACAAATGATCCTTCCCAAGAAAATGAAAGAAGTCCTATCAGATCTATCTTTGGACCCACTCTCAATCATCAGCTTGCTAGGGAGGACAGAAGTATATGAAAAACAAGGAAATTTCTGGAAAAAAAAAACAATATAAGGCTTTCTTCTAATTTTTATGTGTGAAAATCAATATAGGGAAACCTCACTATAGCAAAGTAGTGGGTTAAAAGGGGAGTCTTACCAATCAATGTCAATTACAGGAAGATATGTCAATTACAAACCCTAACAGAATAATCATCAATAGGAAATAATAATCAGTTAAAAGCCCCAACAAGAAGAGATGTACCTTGAATTGAATCTTCTACAACAAATAGACTACCCCTGCAACTCAGCCCATGAGAAACTATCATTACCCTAAACTCCTGCTTTGCTCCAATGAACTTGCATTCAAAACAACCCCTCTCAACTTCCTCCCTCCCATAAAATGACGTTCCTTTCCTGTGTTTGTTGGATTTGCGTAAGGTCTTGCCACACCTTGCATACCCCCACTCGCAATTCTCTATTCCAGAAAAAACCCATTTTGCTGGCAAAATAATTGGCTGATTTTTAAAGTTAACAAACTGTCAACAATATTTTGAAATTATCATCCAATATCATTTTATTTCCTGTCTGGAAAGCAATGGTTCCCAAAGTGTGAGCTCTGACCAGCAGCACCACATTAAAGACTTGTTAAAAAATGTAATTGTCAGAGGCACCTGGGTGGCTTAGTCGGGTAAGTGTCCAACTAGGTTTTGGCTCAGGTCATAATCTCATGGTTCTTGAGATTGAGCCCCACGTTGGGCTCTGCACTGACAGTGCGGAGCCTGCTTGGGACTCTCTCTCTCTCCCTCCCTCTTTCCCTTCCCTGCTTGTTCTCTCTCCAAATAAACAAACGTTAAAAAAAATGCAATTGTCAGGCTCCACTTGAGATCCAGACTCATTTAAAAAATATTCAAACAGAGAAGGCAAAAAAAATAAAAATAAAATGCAGAATCCATCACCATCCCAGACTTAATATCCTCTGCTTCCTAAATACAGGCTGCCCTGGTGTATATTGGATGTTCTCAGTCCTAATTCAGGCTCTAGGAAGAGTTGAACTCTTGGCCCAAGAAAATGCAGCAGCTGCTTTTTAAAGCTCAGACCACTGCACTCAGAACCACCTTACTGCTGCTCCCAGGATGAAGTTCTTGCTTTTTTGCTGTGACATTTCCTACTCATCTTCAGCTGCCAATGT
Source organism: Neofelis nebulosa (assembly GCF_028018385.1). Taxonomy (NCBI): domain Eukaryota; kingdom Metazoa; phylum Chordata; class Mammalia; order Carnivora; family Felidae; genus Neofelis; species Neofelis nebulosa. The sequence continues at coordinate 31,365,795 of NC_080783.1, forward strand.
TTAAAGTTTGGCATCTAAGTATATCTGCATTCTGATTCTTCTTTAATTCAGCACTGTATTCAGTCACATTGTTTTAAACCTCGTGGAAGTACTTTTCCTTTGCCTACATTGACGGATATCATAACTCAAAAGCATTGCTACTTTTTTCTGAAGAGTGTTCTTGAGGATGTTGTTTATCATTACACAGGGCCTGTCATCCCCTGTAGTGAGAGTAGTATTCTTCTGAGGGACTAGTTTATTTATCAACCCTGAGTGTTAGATAACGTGGTTTTCCTTCAGTCTTTGCTCTTAAAATGATAACAGCAAATTTTATAGCCAGCTAGTAAATGTGCTAAAACTAATACCATGAGTTTTTTATACAAACCTGCCCTTGATGTTATTTTTTCTAATTTTTAACTTGTTACACCTTTACTTCTCATTTTTTTAAATCCTGATTTATTTCATGGTTTTTTTGTTACTTGTAAATCCTTTTGCAGAATGAAGAAACACAGAAATAAAGGAATACAGACAAAGCATAAATGGAAGGCGCTGGGGGTATTAGTCTACTGGGGGGATTCTGTAAGTCAACAGTGCTTGGCTTCACAGTCGACAGACCTGAGTTTACGAGTCTCATGCTCTACCGACTGAGCTAGCCGGGCGCCCCTGACATACCTGAGTTTAAATGCCATCTCCAGGATTTACCAGCTGTATCATCTTGGACATATCGCTTGGGTTGGCTCAACTCTCTTCAAGAATAGAATAAAAATAACAGTATCTGCCTTGTGTGGTTGCTATCATCATTAAAAATAAACATTTGCAAATTTGGCAATAGTGCCCAGCACAGAATAAGCAATCATGAGATGTTAGCTATTCTTATTAATGCCCATGTAGACAGCCCACTTAAAAGCCCAATATCAAGGTTCCCTACCCTTTTCCAAAGGAGGTGAGAATCGCTGCAAAGATCACTGGCCGTAACCTGGACCTTGGCATTTCCCAGAATGGGTTTACCTCCACCATCTTCCATATGAAATTCTATCTTCCATATCTCTAGAATCGAGTGTGAGCTAGGACCACTGAGAACCTCAAGTTCTTAAAGCTCTCCTGTTCCTCAGTGTTTCTGCCCCTCGATGTTTTCATTTCCTTCCCTACTCAGACCCACAACTAAGCACGTTTACCCTCTCACTTGCCAACTATCTTTATTTGGCCTCTGTTTCTTCGGATCTTCTGCTGCATCTGACGCAACAGTCCCACCCTGGATGAGTCTACCACCTGCCTTCCTCTCTCCTGAAAAGAAAATGCTAAATTCTAGGGGGGAGGAGGGAGGGAAGAGTAGAGAAGTACCTCTTGGTGCGAATACTGGACTTAGAGCTTCAGTCTCACCTCAGAAATCCTTTAATTTACTCATTGTTCTATACTGCACCTCAGTTACCACGAACCTCACCGTTTTCTTCTAGGCCCCTACCTACTCCTATCACTCTTAGTTGCTATCCTCACCTGTACTCAGGAAATAAGTTTGTCAATCCAAAAGCTGACATATGATAGTCACACTGAAACCCCTTGGTCTAGAGAACAGTTGGTCTCTTCTGCTTAAGGCCAACAGCTACATCTGACTAGCCCTGCACTTCTTTCTTCTTAGATCCTCTTGGACTTTGTTTCTGCAAATTAAACCCTCCAATTCATTCATAGTCTTTCAGCTGCTTCCTCCCCCGCTTCTCATTCCTCACTGATTAAAAACATTCACTTGTCTCTCCCATCCTGAAAAACAAGGCCTCACAATTTGAAAATGGAAATTAATAATTAGGAAAGTATGATACAAAATTCAGAAAAGTTCTGTAGCAATTAAAATCACAAACCTCAGATATTCTTTGTGGGGCTCAGCTTGAGTCAGAGCAGAATAGGACCTCTGACAGGAACAGGCTGCTGAGAGCCCACCCTGTGGTTTACTGCAAACCCCAATTCCTATCCCCACTGTGTCAGATGCAGGGGAAAATACAATCCAAGTTGGGCCAATCTTAGTAACTCTTCTGCGGTACAAAAATCCTAGTTCAGTCAGACCTAATCTTGAGAAAACAGGTGATTTTACCTTTCAGTTGCTCTGGTTTAACCATCTTTGCCAAACCAACTGCAAGGTGAAGAAAACATGGAGCAGACGTATGGGTAGAGGAAGGGGGCGAACCTGGCTTCCTGAGAGCCTACCATCGCAAGGTCCAGGCTTCCAACTGCTTACTCCTCGATTCTGTTAGACTCTGTAATCAGGTTTTGCTTAACACAATCTCAGTTGATTGTTATTAGTACCAACCACAGAGTCAACAGCACTTCTCGGCGAAAGAAACTAGGACTTCTCCCTGTGCTGCCCCATCCACACTACTCCTTCTGAAACACAACCCTGTCCACCGAGTAGGGGTTAAAGGCAGAGGAAGAGACCTGAAATCGGCCTGAGATTACAGGTGATAACTCAATAGTGTCAGACCCATGGGAGTAATTAAGAGTGAGCATAAACATGGTAAGCAAAAATGTGAGGATATTAGGGAAAGGATAACTTGAAAAGCCATTGAGGAAGCTATGTGGGGCTGTGATAAGAAAAGTCAGGAACCCCAATGAGTCAGCTATTTAACAAACCTGGTGGGGGCATCTGGGAAGCTCATTTGGTTATGTGCCCGACTCTTAGTTTCAGCTCAGGTCATGATCTTATGGGTTCGTGAGTTCAAGCCCCACATAAGGCTCTGCACTGACAGTGCAGAGCCTGCTTGAGATTCTGTTTCTTCTCCCCCCGCCCCCCGCCGCCTCTCCTTAACATGCTCTCACTCTCTCTCTCTCTCTGCCCCTCCTTGCACATGCTCTCTTTCTCTCTCTCTCTCTCTCTCTCTCTCTCTCTCTCTCTCAAATAAATAAACTCAAAATATTTTTTTGAAAAGTCTGGTGAAGTTCTTGCCATTTTTTACATGAAAGGAATATACTAAGTTTGTTTTTTTTCTTCCATGTGCACATGATGGGAAACCTTAGCAGTAATTGCCTTAGTATACAAAGCTTTTAACAGCAATTTTTCAAGACATGTACATGCAATCTATCCTAGGGTAGATTGTTTTAAATCCTTTCCATTTAAGGGGCACCTGTGTGGCTCAGTTGGTTAAGCATCAGACTCTTGATTTTAGCGCAAGTCATGATCTCATGGTTCGTGAGACGAAGGTCCACACAGGGCTCCGCTCTGACAGTGTATAACCTGCTTGGTATTCTCTCTCTCCCTCTCTCTCTCTGCACCTCCCCAGCTCGTGCTCACTTGTTCATGCTTGCTCACTCTCTCTCTCAAAATAAAGTTAAAAAAATAAGTTCTTCTCATTTAAAATTAAATGAACATTTAAAAAAACCATACAGATCAACTTTAAATATCCATAAACAATTAAGAATTTCAAAAAAAGGGATCAATATTTAGCTACAAAAATAAAATACAAAAATCAACCCAGAGCAATAGCAAAAACAGTCTCTCCATGCCTCTTTCTAACATAGAAGCTCTCTCAAAAACCTTACACTAAATTAACATCACCAACATACATTTGTTTAACCATTATTTAGTGGGCACTTAGTATGAGTACATATACCAAAACTAACAATAACATTTTTATTTTTTAATGTTTATATATTTTTGAGAGAGGGAGGGAGGGAGGGAGAGGGGGAGAGAGAGAGAGAGAGCACAAGAGCATGCACATCAGCAAGTGGGGGAGGGGCAGAGAGAGAGAGGGAGACACAGAATCCGATGCAGGGTCTAGGCTCTGAGCTATCAATACGGAATCCAACGCGGGACTCAAATCTACAAACCGTGAGATCATGACCTGAGCTAAAGTTGGACACTTAACCAACTGATTACCCAGATGCCCCTGAAGATAACATTTTTAAAGGTTATATTGAAATTCTGAATACATTATTTTTCCAAAAATATCAATAGAGAAATCTAAAACAGAGTTAATTCACTCAAAGCCACATTGCTTCCCAAACTACTAAACGTGAAGTGTGGATTTCCAATAGGACGAAATCTGAGAAGAAGCTTTTTAAATGGAAACAATGTAAATGAAATCACTTTTACTTGATGAAACCACGCTAATTTCAAGAAAGCAACCGACGCCTCTTTTTAGATAGACACCAGCTCTGTATATAATTAGACAGCAGGAACACAACCATGATCTACATATTACAGTGCTACAATGTATCCTACTTACCGTAATACTATCATACTGTGTAGAACAGTTTCATAATGACAACAGTGACAATGGAGACCACATTAATGATAATTGTGCCATCATCAAAAATGTCATCTTATTTTACTGTAGGAATGAGTTTTACAGAGTTAAAGGCAAAAGTAGTTCTTGACCATCAAGAGACTAAAGCAACCAAGGAAAGAAGTTCATTCCTTATGCTGGACCAAAACCAGCATAAGTACGGCAGAGCTCACCATTCCCTCTATTCCCACTTAGTCATAACCCTGATGATGTTCTCAACTGAGCTCCCAACACAATTTATATACTGACATTCTGCCCTCTTATTCCACCGCTTTTTCCTCACCTTCTTCCCACCCCTTGTCTGTCAGTCTCCAGCTCCACAGAGGCCCAACCTGGTCTACTTCTATCTTCATTATCATGTGATTTTATTTCTAACTCAAAATCTGGAGGGGACAGTGGCAGGCAAAGTGCTTTCTTTTTTTAATACACAAAATAAAAATATAGGTTGATGTGTATATACACATACACCTGTCATATGTAATAAAGATAACCATTTAAAATAACACACTAAATGGTCTTATGTAGATCATAAATAATAGTGATGCAGAAGGATAAGAAGGGGAAACTGGTGATAAATGCTAACACCTCAGTGAAATTCTTAGACGGTGGTTCTTAAACTTTATATGAGCATCCCCTGCCTGGATTGTTAAAACCAGTCTGCTGAACCTCAAATCCAGAGTTTCTGAGTAAGCAGTTCTATGGTGAGGTCCAAGGACATGCATGTGTAACAAGTTCCCAGCTAATATTGATGCTGTTGGGTCCAGGGACCACACGGAGAACCTCTGGACTTTGAGGTTCACACCTGAGGACTATGAGGCATCACATAATCCTATGGTTCTAGCTCAGGGGTTTGCTGAATCCTTGAAAAACTGCTTTCAGAAAATTTCAATACGTGATGAGAACAAAGATGCTTGGAAGGAGGACCAGGATTCTCTGAAGCCGGAGAGTTTGTGTCCTCACTGGGATAACCCCCTAAAAGGACTTCACCTTCTATCTGCTAGGTGTCAACGAGCAAAATGTAAAAGCCATGATGGTAAACACTAATAGGGTAAGAATAAAAAAATCAGGTAATGTTTCATTTAAGGGTAGCAGAAATGGAAGGCGAATCCAAAAGATTTTTCAAGACTTTTCTTCTCAAATTAGTAAGAAAAAAGAAAGTCTTAATAAATGCCATTTGGGAGAATAATATGGGGCTCTAAGTTGAAACATAGCACTACAAAGGTGGGGAAATACTGAATAACGAACTAAGACTGTATCACCAGAGGTTTTGTGATGAGAATCGGTTCTGCAGTAGTTGCTAGAAGACATTTCTGTGGATTCAAGACCCCAGAAGACTTAGGTAAAGTCCTAATTTTCTGAGATCTGGCACAGGAGTAAAGACGGAACTCAGCATCATCAGATCTCACTTTAGGAAAAGAAAGAGTTCTGCTTTCTCTCCTGTGCAAAAGCCAAGAACAGGGCAAATAGTAGGTAATTTTATAAAATACTGATTTATCTTTTTTTCTGTCTTTCATAGCACTACCTCATAATGCTTTCCATTTTCCTATTTCCAAAAGTTGTTAGCTAGCTTCTTTACAAAATTCTAACAGTTCATTAGTGAGGAGACAGGAATATAGCAAAACCTGCCATATTTAATCATGCTGCAATCTTCTTAAAGCTAAACTATGCATTATTCAAATTGATGTCAATTATTTTGAAATGAAGTAAATATGCGACTTAGCTATGAATTATATAATATACATTTTCCATCCGTCCAAGAGTCTCAATTTTATGATTTAGAAGTCATCGTTGCTTTTTCTCTATAGATAAAACCATAACTTATCTCAACATGCTTTAAGATGGTTATGCAAAATGCCATCTACTGAACATGGAACATTTTGGAACATGTGTAATTTAAAATACGAAATAAGAGTTTTAGATGAACATTCAGTTGTGCTGAGAGCTTTCAGCTGACATGTAAGAAAACTGACCACCCTGAGGTTAAAATATGAGGAAGCTCAAACACGTGCAGAGGGCATATGAGTCACTCCGGTTGAAAATCCCAGCTGAGCCCAGCCTTTGAGTCATCTCAACCCAGATACACGCATGAGAGTTGAGGCCTCTAGATTATAACAGGACTTGGCAAACCCCGGGCTGTTGAAGTCATCCTAGCTGAGGCCACAGATATCATGAAGTAGAGACAAGGCATCCCTGCTGTGCCCTGCCTGAACTCCTGAACCACCAAATCAATGAGAATAAAATGGTTTTTTTTTATACTATTACGGTTGAGCTGGTCTATTAGCAGAATAGGTATCTGGAGCAGGCTAGCCATAAAGTTATAGGTGGACTGGATCTGATAGAGAACTATTTGAAAAGAAATGTGGTAAACACATAGAGAATTAAAATTCAGGGAACACATTTGAAATTAACATAAAGCACTATAGAAGAAGCATTGTATATATTTGTATATATCCTTTAAAACTGTTGCTTTTTCTTTAAGTGTTACAATTACAAAACAGAAAACCTTCTTTCTCTTAAAAAGCAATGCCTCGCCTGGGTGGCTCAGTCGGTTAAGCGTCCGACTTCGGCTCAGGTCATGATCTCACGGTCCGTGGGTTTGAGCCCTGCGTCGGGCTCTGTGCTGACAGCTCAGAGCCTGGAGCCTGTTTCAGATTCTGTGTCTCCCTCTCTCTGTGACCCTCCCCCGTTCATGCTCTCTCTGTCTCAAAAATAAATAAACGTTAAAAAAAATTAAAAAAAAAAAAGCAATGCCTGCCCTCTTACATAGCATTAAAACCAAAAGTTTTTGTAATTACAATATCTGTTTCTCTATTAAAAATAGATAAAACAGACATAATTCATCACTACCAAAAATATTTTGTCTACTAGAATCAAAGTAGAAATTCTTAAGCAAAATTCTAAGAGTGGTCCCAATGACACTCACTCTTGAAAATCTCTTTTTTTTTTTTTTTTTTTTTAAAGCACAGGAGGAATCTTTGTATATGATGGCATATCATCCCCATAATTATGTTATGGTATATGATTATGCCATAGTTGACCTTAAGATAGAGATTCCTGGGGAGCCATATTTAATTACACCAGAACATTAAAAGCTAAGTTTTCTCTTGATGGTACCAGAGGAGGAAATCAGAGAGGGATAGAGTATAATAAAAAATTGATGTTCCTGGTCTGCACACAGACAGTATAGGTGGACTCCAGGAACAGAAAGCTACCCTGATGGGCAGCCAATAAGGACATGAGGACCTCAGAACTAGAATTCCCCTGAATTGAATTCTGCCCAGAGAGCATTCCAGAAAAGAGCCCACCCAACCTGTCTTGACCCGTTGATTTTGGCCTTCTGAAACCTTAATCTAAGTCTACCCAGAGTGCTGAACTATAGAACTATGAGCTAATAAACCAATCTTGTTTTAAGCAGCTAAGTCTGTCATAGTTTGTCACAAAGCAATTATCAATCTAATGCCCTAGCCTTAATCTCAGTTTCAGAGAAAATAAGAGATACAATTTAAAGTCTTTGTTTTAACTAGCTGTCTTTTTTTTTTAACTAATTTAAAAATCAGTTAAACTTATAGTACTCAAAGATTTCCCCCTCTATGAAGAAATGTAACTCTTTACTAGTAACTATAGATTTGATGAGGACAACAGGGATGTTTCTTCTTCAATGGCCATAATGACTTCCATGGTTATATCTCTTAAGAACGAAAAGATTTGGGCTTTCTTGAGGTATACTATTTATCTATCCTTCCGAACTATCTTTCTAAAAAGAACAATATAAATCTTTTCATCTTTTTATCAAAAACTTTTAATCATGCAGAAAAGAGTAAAATTAATGCTCATATGCCCTCCACCTGGACTGTACAATTAATGTTCTGCCACAGTTGCTTTATCTACATGTGGGTTATGTTATTCCTTTTATTTCTGAACCAAAGTTTCAGACAACATGACATTACACCATGCTTTTCCTAAGAACAAAAACATTCTCGTCATAACCACAGCACTGTTATCACACCAAAAATTCACCATAATACCTTTGTCTTATGGCCCATTCCATTTTTTCAAAATTTCCCATTTGCCCTAAAACGTCTTTTGTACCTTTCTTCCTAATCAGAATCCACTCAAGTTTCACACATTCCATTTGACTGTTTGTTTTGACTCTCCAGATCTAGAATAGTTATCCCAGCAATGCTGGGGTTGTTTTGTTGTTGTTGGTTTGTCTGTTTTTGACATAACTCCTTGAAGAGTTCAATCCAATTATCTTGTAGAATGTCCTACATCTAGAATTTAGCCAACTACTTATGGTGTCATTAAACTTGTCCCTCATATTTCCCGTAAGTTGAAAATTAGATTTAAGTTTGGTTTAGATTCCAGTGAAGCAAGGCGACCAAGAACATTCATTGGGATGTACACATCGAGAAGCTCACAGTACCAGGCTGCGTCCACTGCTGGTGCAGGGAATTTTGATGACACACATGGATACCAAAGGAAAGGCACCCAATAAAAGTAGTCAACAATTTGTAGGATTATCTTTGTAAACATCTTGTTCTCCAACAATGTCCTCAAATGGTTTTGGCAGGCACTGATGATCCTTAAATCAACTGCCACTTTAGGAATTTTTAAATGGTAATCTTATGAATCCTTTAATTCCTTTTAAATTTATGACTTGGCAGACTACTGAAGGGTGGTAACAGATTGGGGGTTTTTCATACTTTATTTTTTTTTTCATAGCACTATGGTCTGACTTTTGAAGAGTTCTATTAAGAATTATTTACAGACGATAAAATTCACCTATTTCAATGGTGAAGTTTGAGTTTTGACAAATATATATAGTTGTGCAACTATCACCACAGTGAAGATACAGAACATTTCTACAACTCAAAGAGTTCCATCTTGCTCCTTTGCAGTTAATTCCTTCACTTCGCCCCCATAAACCACTGATCTAATTTGTAAGATTACAGTTTTGCCCTTTTAGCATTTCATTTAATAGAATCATATTATAGAATGCAGTCTTTGATGTCTGGCTTCTTTCACTTAGCAAAATGCTTCTGAGATTCATTCAAGCTTCTGCATATAAAAATAGTTGCTCCAATTTACTGAGGAGAATTTCATTGTATGGATATAGCACAATTTGTTCATCTATTTACTATTTGATGGACATTGGGTTGTTTCCAGTCTGGGACTATTATGAATAAAGTTGCTTTGAACGTTTACATATAAGTATTTGTGTGAAGATATATTTATTTTGGGTGGCTACTTAAGGATGGAATGGCTGAGTAAACCTATGTTTAACTTAAGAAAACGTCAAACTGTTTTCCAAGAAGGTTGTACCATTCTAGGGCACCTGGGTGGCTCAGTTGGTTGAGCATCTGACTCTTGATTTTGGTTCAGGTCCTATCTCATGGTTTGTGGGACTGAGCCCTGCATCGGGCTATGCACTGAGAGCGTGAAGCCTACTTGGGCTTCTCTCTCTCTGCTCCTCCCCATTTTAATGACACAGTAGTCTTCACTGTTTCAAGTCAGTCTTTTGCTTGTCAACAACCTTATGGAGTTTGCACTTGACAGAGCTTGCACATACTTTGCCACACTTAGCCCTTAAAATTTCATGTTGCTGATGTAAGTGGTTTTGTTGAATATCACTGTGTGTTTCACTTTCTCAATCCTTTTTCTTTAATATTTTACAATGTGTTACAGTCTATTCTTTTCTTTTGATGCTCACAAATCCAAAATTTCACCAGCGTAAGCCCTGTCCACATGGCTCCTGATTCCTTCTGAGGTGACTTCACTGTACTGAGTGCCTTCTAGGGTAAGGACACAGCAAGATTTTCCAAGCTCATCTGTCTCTTCCTGTGTGAATTCCTTCAACATCTTAAATGAATGTTTAACAAACACTAATTAAAAAAAAACAACTGTGAAAGGCACCATAGTGGCAGGTGCTTTGGTAGGAATGGAATGGAAACTTGGTGAAGGTCATGGTTAGTGTGCCATTTGTCCCATCACTGTAAAGTCAGGCCAGCAAGGCAGAAATTCAGGTGGTATTGAAAAATCTTTGTATTAAATCAGGCATCTTTATCCAATATTCTACCCTTAAAATAAACCTCATCAGGTTTATAAAGATGACTATCTAAATACTAATATTTACCTAGTCTAAAAACCTATAATTAAGTTGGATAGGTCACTCAATTAGACAAAAATAAAAGAGGGATTTACATAAACCAAATGCATTATTAGGCTTCTACTAATTGTTTAAATTTGCAAGTCTCCAGAGGAGGAGAAAAGGTAAGAAATCCTACTTTCTTCTTTGTAAATAGAGGTATTGCAACATTCGACTAAAAGCAAGGCAATAAACTAATGGTCCCTTATCAATGGTTTCCTTTCCCACATCAGACTGTTGGGGCACGGAGAATGTTCCGATAAAATCATGGCTAGAGCAAAATGGTGCCGTCTGCCCTCCCACTGCTCCCTTGAGACCCAAATCTTCTTACCAATTTTTTGCCATATAGGTACTGGAAGTGATACTGTGTCTAAGAATCAAGGTCAGGTTTCTGAGACCCAGCCCTTCTCCTTTGCACAAATGCTTGGGGGTGGCAATGGATTCACATATGTACAATAAGAAAGGTAGTGTTTTCCTGACTTTTTACCAAATTACACATTACTAAACACGACAACTCCACTTCTTTATTCTGCAAATCATTAAAAAAAAAAAAACACAGACTTTTTTTTTTTTTTTATGTCAAAAATAAGATGGAGAGTTAAGGGTAAGTTAGCTGGCTATAAGCGAAGACTGCAAAGGAGAAATTGCTGGTTCAACCTAGTCTAGTCCTATGAAAAAGAGAAGGGAAATAAGTTGGGGAAATGAAAAGGGTGTCACAGTATTCAGGTAATTCACCTATAGTGCTCAGAGCTAAGGAAGTAATGGAGGGGCACCTGGGTGGCTCAGTTAAGTGTCCAATTTCGGCTAAGTCATGATCGTAAGGTCCATGGGTTCGAGCCTCACATCGGGTTCTGTGCTGACAGCTCACAGCCTGGAGCGTGCTTCAGATTCTGTGTCTCCCTCTCTCTCTGCTCCTCCCCCACTCACATTTTGTCTCTCCCCCTCAAAAAATAAAATAAAATGTTAAAAAAGAAAGAAAGAAAAAGAAAGTAGTGGAGCAGAATTGCAACCCAATCTGGTCAGAACAGGTTCTAAGTGGACTACATTATCTGATAACTCAAAACCAAACATAACTTTCAACTAGACCACACATACTTGTATATTTTAACTTAAATTTAAATCATTTAATTGTATTCAACTTTAACCCAAAAAGCTCCAAGTTTTATTTGGTTAAATTTTTCACTCACATTTCTCATGACTGCATCCTGGACTCAGGTAATTCACAGGTGATTCTATTATTAAGCACTCTGAAGAGTTCTGCCCAATACAGTCCTCTACTAAACTAATCTAGAGAAAAGTCATCTCCTGCATCAGTATTTTGTGACAACAGATAAACTCTGAAGTGGGTCTAAATTGCTTTTACATAATTTGGGGGAAAATATTAAAACTTAATAATTTATAAGCCCTCTATCACTGATTCATAATTCATACAAGGAATATTCTTTTGTTAGTAAAATGTAATCTAACTTTGTTTTGATTTTAATCACAGACAGTGGTAGCCAATAAAGGAACACAGGTTATTGCAAGACTGAAGAGCCAATAAATCTTTTGATTTGTCTTAAAATAGATAAATTGCATAAGTGGTGATAAAGCATTGTAAACCAATTTTTGGAATCCACAATGAAGTAAGAGCCCTAAAGCAGTATAAACACCATTCATGTCTTCATTGGGTGAGAACCAAGGATTAATTGTGTATTATTATTTTGCTACAAGCAATAGTAAAAAAAAAATGGCAAAAACAAAACTAGAAAGACCTTTCCATCACTATGGGGAGGGATAGATGGTCAGAGCTTACAAAGCACCGTATTTGCAACCAACCATCCCCTTCCATAATACATGACGGTGTGTCAACTAACTTGTCAGCCTCCTCCTACACTTCCAATTTCTTCTTGGCCTCCTCTTCCACTTCCAATTTCGTGGAATTCCATTTCTCTTTTCAAGCTGTTGCCACTGAAATCTGGGCAAAGACTGACTTGTGGTCAAACACATTCTATGCTAAACAAGTCTACAAATCCCAAAGAAAGAAAAATCACGGCCGAGAGAATTTGCCATCCTCTGTAGCACCAGATGGCATAGATAAAGGGATGTTGTGCACTCCAGCTCAACAAAGAGGTAGTTTTACCACTGTCATTTACACATGCCCCAAAGGTGCGCAATTCAAACTAATGTGGAGATTCTTCAGTGACAGCTGAGACTGAAATATTCCATCTGTGTTTAATACAGAGATTGCATCCTTTATTCTCCGATGAGAGCCTTTCAGAGTATCACTATGCAATTTTTTCTTCTGAAAGACAACGGCCTTCTATTTTTTTTCGCCTTGCATCTGTCTGCAAGATCGCTTTTGGGACAATAACATAAGTTTAAGGAAGAAAGCTAACTACCCTTCCATCATTAGTTTTAGCATCAATTTGAACCTCACAAAACCAATACTAATTTTGCTATATGTGACAAAATGCTATGGTACAGGAAACCTGCTTACTGAGCAGTATAACTATGCTATAGAAATTAGCCATTTAAAACCCAAAGCATGGCCAACATGTAGATATAGATATGTATATACATATATCTTTAGGTATACTTGTACATGTGCGCACACACACACACATACACACACACACACAGAGTCTAACTGGAAAGAGAAATAAAAAGAGAGTCTGTAAAAAGGAAAAAGGAACAAAAGAGGAATTGATTCTAGAGGTCAGGACCATATAAATACCAATTTTGGTTTTCAATTTATTCATGCTTTCAGAGTGGAAAAGAACACACACAAAAAATAAAAGATTAATAGTTAACCCAAGGGGTTAAATTCTCCAAAGCAAGTATATAAGATTGTGGGTCATGGTGAGATTATAAAATAAATCATAGAAGAGGGTATTCTAGTGACTTTTAGAAATATGACCACAGCATTTACCAAATGCCTAAATGGCTCTCCACTACATGATACAGAATGCATCTTTCATCCTCTGGGGTTCATAATTTAGTAGTATCTGAAGAAGATAATTTAAAAAACAAAGTTGTAATACCTACATTGTTGAGATTCTAACATTTTATGATTAGGGGAGGTCTACTAGGTATGAGTTTTAAAGGTGGTACCGTAAAAAAATCACACCTTAACCATCTGCAAGATAGACAATCATTTGCAGGTTTCTGAATGAGTTTTAGCATTACAGGAACGAGAGAGCCTAGGGAATGAACCAGTTAATGCCTCCAGAAGCACAATTCGCCTCTTCTTATTGACAAAGTAGGCAAAGGTCCAAGAAAATTGGTGAGAGTTTACAAATCTCTAAGTTCTTTATCCTGCAAGACCTAGTTCTGAAAGGAACATCAGGATCAACGTAGGAAAAAACCTGGCAACCAAAGGAGCCAAGTGCTTCATTTTTATATTTCAATGATCCATGAAGATTGGCAAACAGTAGTCACGAACACAGTTGCATGACTATTTAAAACCCAATTAAAACTTTCAGCCAAGCGGATTATTTTGCATCACCACCAGAGAATGTTCATCAAAGGCTCTGTGTCAGGCTTTACCGGGACTACATGGAATGTAACCTAGCCCCATGCCCACCAAGACTCTTAACACATTCTAAATCCCAGACCCTATATTCAACCTGTCAATCTTTTCTGAAATAACAGAGAATGAGTATCTTTTTTTTTCCTCTTTAAAGGTAACAGCAGCTCCCACCACCACATACTAGAACTGTACTGAGAGATGTTGTCTTCAAAATCAGCCCTTCCCTTCCCAACATCTTCTCTCTCATTTTCTTCAGAAGTTCCTTTCTTTGTTATCAAATGAGTTAAAAAGAAAACAACTCATAAAGCAGAATGATCTTAAGAGTAAAGATAACCTCCCTTCAATTCCCAGTTCAGCTACTCTCTATTTACACAGTCTGTGTGGCTCACACTTTGAAACCATTTTCTTATCTATAAAATGGGGATAAGAGTAACAATTCTGCTGTCCTTTCTAATAGGATCTTCAAGAGGATAAGAGGAAAAAGCACATGCAAAACATTCTCTCCAAGTTGTGGAGCACAAATACGTGGATTACAAAAATATAATGAACCCTTTACAAGACCAAGCTCATTCCAACAAATACCCAACTTCTCCTTTACATTTCACAGCTAAACTTCTCAAGCTTTTTTGTTTTTGAATTGCACACATGGCCTGCCTCAGCTTTAACACCTTTTACTGTGTTAAAGCCAGCTCTTCTGGCACTCACCATGCCATTAAACATAGCCTCGGGGCCAACTCCACAAGCAACGGTGCAGATGCTCCCTATGTCTTCCATCAGTGTTCACGTTCGGCCATCCTCAAGTCCCCTCTCCCTTAACCTCTTGGCAGTTTCCGCCTCCTCCATCACTGTAATAGCCAAGTTGTGCTACAGTCACTTATCCGAGAACTCCCTGGTACTAGGTTGAGAACAAACCACACATAAATGGATCGAGATATCCCACAGATAATCCTTGTGTTTATTTGCTATGGTAAAATTATAGAAAAACCATGACTGAAAATATGTGACCCGTCGGTTTTTAGAAACCAATTCATCCACATGGAGTTTCCTACATAACTGCTTTAGGAATTCTGGACAGCGTTTTAGTTTATGGAGTTTCAAGCATTCCTGAAAGACAGGAAGCCTATTAAAAAATTAAGCCTTGACCCTTAACAAATGCTTAGGTGTGGTCATCCAAATGGAATGAAGTATACAAACACTAAAACAAACAAAGGGACAAAAAGTGAGGGGCAAGAAAAAATACTGAATACCAGGGGCTGCCTTACCTACTTGGCTCCTCAGGGCCCATCAGCTCAGACAAAGTCTCCCATCTGGCCTAATGATCTCCTCATTTGCATGGAATACTTCCCGTCACTACAGCCCCTGATGAACTTTTCACCTTGTCAGAGGAGCTTCAGTGAATTCTAAGTGCAGAAACCGGAATAGCAGGATGAGGGGGTGAAGTGAGATCATCTTGTTCTCCTTTAAGCAACTCATTTGAGCAACTTGCCTTAGAAAGGAGAGATGGAGAAGACTAGAGAATTGGCAGAGAAACATGCAAGGAGGAATCACAGCAGGATTGGGTTTGTTTCCTTGCTTGGTTTTAAGAACGCAGAACTGAGTTGAGTCAGTACAGTAGGGAGGGTGAAAAGAGGAGACACCGTGGCTCAGGAAGTTAAAATGTCTGCAGGTAGAAGGGAAGAAATGAGATTGAAAAAGCAAATGGAAGAATTAGCCTTGCATAGGGAAAGCAATTTCAAGTCTCAAGGGCAGAAATTAATAATTTTTTTAAACAATAAGGTGAAGAACTGAGAAACTTTATTCAAGCCTCCAGGCCTTTGATTTTTTTTTTCTGTAAGGCAGCTAGAAAGATGATAAACTGAGAGCTAAGAGGCTAGAGATAGGGTTGGGCTTAACAAGCATAGTGAGGGCTTTAGAACCACCACTGAAGGAAGCAGAGGGAGGAAGCCAAGCAAAAACACCCAGTTTGGTGATTTTTCTCCAGAGTGCTCAGCAGCTGCTGCCGACACAACAGCAAAAGCATATGATATCACCACAATTTTATTTTCACAGTATACGGGCCTTTCATTCCATAGTCCTCTATAACATTCCACTCACTCCGGGGCTGCCATCTTGAAAACGTGCGAGATCAGGGATGAATGAGGATGAACCAGCAGCTGAGTTGGGAATCCATTTTAAGTGATGCTGTTTGTGATGGCTCAAGGATCCTTTACCTTCAAGGTCAAATTCGCATTAAAATTGCATTACTCCTCATAATAAAAGGCATATTCTTTACCTGCCACTGTCCAACATTTGTAGGAGAAGGAACTTAAACATCTCTTCCCTTTTACTGAGCGAAGGTCCTGCAGACAGTAAAGAACCCGCTACGTATGTGTACAGTGTGGCAAAACAACTCAACAGTGGCCTGCAGCCCTCGCTGTACTCAATCTGTCTGTTAGTTAATGTTAACAGCCACTGTATGTACAGGCTGCCTCTGCGGCATTCTGCTTAGCCTCCTGGTCAGCATGACATTTTTCTTCCAACTGAGCTAGTCCGTCTCTGATTTCTGCTGTGCCAACATGGTCCGTCAGCTACTGTCACTTCCCAGATGTCAGTGGCTATGTGACACTCGTGGGGATGTCAGAATTGTCCTTGAAACACTGTCACCTCCCAAAAGTTTACAGAGTTGGCAGAGGGGGAATTTCTTTGCTTTTCTGGTATCTTCTTTGAACTTATCATTGGGCTATCCTAATAAGAGAAGGCCACAGCTTACTAACTACTGGATGAGTACATTCTGGAGATTTACACTCATGTTTATGCTTGGTCGTCTGAATACATAAAATATGTAGAGATTTCACAGACTCTAGCATCCTGAAGAAGGCGGCCAGTGGGAATTAAATCAAATGGCAACATTATGAAAAAAGAAAAAGAAAAAAGAAAGAAAGGTCTTCAGACTTGATCATAGTTCCAAGGTATTTTTTTTTTTTAAATCTTAAGGGGTTGCAAAATATGAATTCAAATGATTAGATGAGAAATAATAATATGTGGCAAATTAAACAGATTGTAGCAGTAAAAATAAGTAAAATCACTACATTTTTTCTATGATGCTTACTAAATTGAGAATATTAAAATATATTTGCATATCTGTGTTCAAGGCTCTTAGTCTCTCACTTTTTCCCAGGTTAAAAAAAAAAAAAAGTCACCTCTTCCTCAGAGGATTCCTTACTCTTTAAGTAATATCCTTAAATGTGTCTCCCAAACTACCTCTTTATGTCCTACAAAAAGTTCCCTCTCCTGATTGAGATTTTGAAATGGATTAGTCAAATACCCAGAGTTCAAATGAAAGAGGGAAACTTGTAGGGAGAAAACATAGATTTGTCTGTATTTCTTCATATCCAATTTCCTCATATTCAATCTATATTTTTAAATGTATTCACAGGCCACCTGGGTGGCTCGGTCAGTTGGGTGTCCAACTCTCGATTTCGGCTCAGGTCACGATCTCACAGTTCCTGGGATCAAACCCGGAGTTGGGTGGGCTCTGTACTGACAGCATGGAGCCTGCTTGGGATTCTCTCCCTCTCTCTCTGCCTCTCCCCTGCTTGCACGTTCTTACAAAATAAATATACAAACTTTACAACAAATAAATAAATGCATTCACCACTACACCTCAGTATAGAAATGTCAGTCACATGGGAGTGATTCAGGATAATATGCCACTTTTCCAATTTTCACTCCCCCTTGCCCTGCCTGGTAGCCCAGTCAAGTACTGTTATAAATACACTGGATCAGCCTTAGCTTCCTTAATTTTTTTTAACTTCTCTTTTGCTCACCTACACTCATCCTCCCGCATATATGGCCTCTATTACTTCTTTGGGCACATAACCAGCCTTCCAAGTACCCCCTAGCTCCACAATAAGATCATGAACTCCTTGAATGCGAGGGTAGTATTTTCTACTAATTTGGATCTTCCGCTATTCCCCTTCCACATAGTCACTCCATAAATAATTAATAAACTGAATATCAAATGGTCACCTCTCCAAGTAATGCAGCCTGCCTATTATTCAAACCAAAATGTTGTCGATAATCAGAGGGAATTCCTGGAAGGGAATTTTAACTATCCACTGATGACAGAGGTCACACCGAAAACAGTGAAAAGCAAATTTATACTGAATAAAAAAGCAATAATTTAATAGTGAGGGAATACCTGGATGAACGACACAAATAATTAATTCTAAAGTGCATTCTCACGATGAATACATTACTGAGCACTGTTCCATGTGGGGCATGGAAGCCACGAAAGATTCCACTATGAATCAACCATAAGATTGGGGGACATTTTTTTAACATTATATTACTTATTTTCCCGTATTTTCTAAGGAAAATGCAAGTCGAAATGCAAAAGCAAAGCTAAAAATTAAAATTTTGATTAGCAACAAGATATGAGAAAAAAGCAGGATTATCTGTCAAACTTTCCTTAATGAAAGTAGCTAGAGCTACTGCTCTTTTAAGGTGAATGGAGACAGGGTGTAACAGAAAGTGTTTTCGTGTCAAAGGCAATATCAAGACTTCCAGCACAAGCAGTACATAAGGGGTTTCTGACCAAGAAGAGAATATAATGAGACATTATTAAGCAAAGGCATTAGCCATAAAATTAGTAATTGTAAGAATAACAGTTTTTGTGTTCTTGTTTTGTGTCCAGAAGGCATACAAAAAATCAGAATCAGCAAATGTATTACTTACATAGGGAAAAAAAAATCACTATTTCTTGCCAGGAAAAAATTGGAATCTCTGCTCAGGTCATATAAGTATTTAAGTTAGAGCAACACGTCAATCACAACATGCTGCCCTCCCTCAAAAATCTTACCAGGTAAGATTGAAGTAAACCTTCAATTTACTGCCACCGTGCCCACTTTCTCCTACAAATTACCATGACCTTTATCATTCCACCATCCTGTTCTGCACCCTGGTTTCTCAACTCCCTTCTAGTAAGTGACTTATCACACTGCCCTCTCCTCCATTTCTGATTGCCAGCCCATTTGCAATTATAAGAAGTCACAGGACTACTTTTGATTTCCCTTAATAGAAGAAAGTGGCTTTAAGCTCTGAGATTCTGTATGCTAAACATGGAACAGAAGAATTCCCTTCAGAACATGTAGTGAAGAATTAAAAAAAAAATGTTTATTGTCTTCTGACTAGTGTTACAGACAATAATGAAAAATCCAATAAACCAAATGATAAAATCTTTCTTTTTGTCCTTAGACAAATCTGCAAGAATACAGATGAATGTCTTTGGTTTACTGAGAAACATAATCAAGCTAATTTTTCCTTCACAAATTACAAAATGTATGTGTTGTGCCTAAAAGAAATGCCAACTAATTCAGAGAAATTTATCAATTCTCCATAAATGTATCATTCTTATTTGTTAATACATTTCTTAAACATAAAATGAAGTGAATCATTTCAGCGGCTCAGTCACCCTAAAACCTGTCCATACTTAACTTTGTTAAAAAATACTCATAGAAAACTGGGGGCGCCTGGGTGGCTCAGTCAGTTAAGCGTCCAACCTCGGTTCAGGTCATAATCTTGTGGTTCGTGAGTTTGAGCCCTGCATGGGTCTCTGTGCTGACCACTCAGTGCCTGAAGCCTGTTTCAGATTCTGTGTCTCCCTCTCTGTCTGTCCCCACTCGTGCTCTCTGTCTCAAAAATAAATAAACATTAAAAAAAATGAACTTATGGGGCGCCTGGGTGGCTCAGTCCATTAAGCGTCCTACTTCGGCTCACGTCATGATCTCGCGGTCCGTGAGTTCAAGCCTTGTGTCAGGCTCTGTGCTGACAGCTTAAAGCCTGAAGTCTGCTTCGGATTCTGTGTCTCCTTCTCTCTCTGCCCCTCCCCAACTTGTGCTCTGTCTCTCTATGTCTCTCAAAAAGTAAATAAATGCAAAAAAAATTTTTTTAATTTTTTTTAAATATGAATTTATAACAACTTCAGTTAATTCTTTCAAAATATTAGGGTAGTTGATTCAGGAAATATTTTCCTCCATTTAAAAGTGGCCAACTGGTTGTATATGGAATATCAACTAATCATTTCCTGGAGATAGGTAAAGTGTCAAAGCAGTGGCATTTATAAAACTTACGTCTCCATTGCTAACTTTTGTGGAAACAATCATCCCTTCTATGCTAGTTCCTGACCTCTGTCTTTGACACACCCACCACTTTTAGCCACAGAAAACAGCAGGAGGCGGAGGGTGGGGCGGCAGTGAGATGCAGACATCACAAGCTGTTACTCTTCAAATAACCAAAAGGGGCAGCAGGACAGCACCCAGCCAGCCAGTATTCAGAAGAGGTCCCTACAGAGCTCCACACAATGAATGCACTGTAAACACGGTCATTTGAGAATTTTAGACATTCCCCAAAGTCCTGGTATTTCCCCATCCTAAATAACAAGGATCAAAAAAAAATACTATTTGAAATCAATAAAAGAGATTACCGCACCTCTCCAACCTTGGAGCATTGATCAGCCTTCATTTATTTGTCTTCTCACTGGTCTAGCATTTGAGACGAGACCCTACTACTGCCGCCTTCCGTAAAAGTAATGCATGTGACCAAAGGGCACATGGTAACCAAACTGTGATTATTCTGAGAAGCATCTAAGGATCTTGATGTTAATTTAAATGACAGCGAGTAAGCCAACCTAGTACAATAGCACTCTCATGGGCAAACTGCCACTTCCAAAGCACTGGACAACCAGATATTACCAGATAAACAATCACATCCCAAGATACAAGATGTCTAACTTATACCTAAAGATACAAGACATCTTTAGAAACGTTGCCTCATTATAAAGTCACGACGAAGTCCATTTTAGAGAATAACATATTGACCAACCGAGCAGAAGAGTTACCTTTCTACCAAGTAATTAATTCAATGTGCAAAATCGATAGTTGTCAATAAAAAGCTGAATAAAAAAAAACTTAATAGATAAAAAGCTTTAATTCAATCTAGTTTATAAAAACTGAGAAAATAACAATATGTCAAATATTTCTTATTTGTGGTTTCCCACTGATAGTAATATAATTGAAACCAATATATGTTTTGTCTTAGGGACAGAAACAGTAATGATTACCTAACAAAGGTATTACTTATTCTGCATTTATTTACTGGGTGATTCTGTGCCAGACACAGTGGAAGGCACTAAAGATATCAGTACAGTGTCGTATAGGTTACAAAGTGCCTCTGAATATAAAGGCAGCTCCTGATGAACGTGACACAGAGTAGAGAACCTCAAATTTCACAAGGCCACTGTTAAAAACACCCACAATTCGTAAGCTTATTCCATTGAAGTTCATCCACAAGTAGACTTCTACAGGCATCACTGAAAAATATCAACTTGAGTATACTAACTCAGGAATACTAAAGTACCACATACAGTTTTACTAAACAGGCTACTTACTGCCTGTTAAAATACCTTCTATTGTTGTTTTTACCAAGTTTCTTTATATATATTTTTTTCAACAGAATGAATTTTGAGGAGCATGAGTTTGTCACTGAGAAAAAAGGTATGTCTTCTAAATGTGCCTCAGTGTCAACTCTACTTAATATATACACACAGTGCCATAAAATTGAGGTCAAAATTTGTAATTGAGTGACTATTAATCCCTATTCAATTTAAAGACATGGGAAATTTAGCTGACGTTTCAATAAGCATCAAGCTCTCTGTCTGGATCTGCAAAAATCTAGTCCACTTTCCTAAATGACAACAATTGGTAGAGCTGCGACTTTAAAGAACCCCCTCCACTCAGGAAGATGGGCCCTTTCTATTGATTTCACTCTTCCAGGTTCCCCATTTAACTTATGCTGGAGGCAGTGTAGCACAGGCCCCATTTAACTTATGCTAAGAGACCTCACATTCTATCACTGTCTCTTCTCTACCAGTTGCCCTTAGAGCGTTTTACTGAGTGTTTCAAACTCTAATTCACAGGTTGAAAACTAATCATTCACCAGTATCTACCTTCTTTTCAGTAATAAAACCAACCAAGTTTAAACCAACCAAGTTGAAGCTGCACACTTCCTGCAGCTGCAGCTATCTTTTCTAGCCTCCCTTATAGTTAGGTAAGGTCTTATGACTAAGTCCTGTCCACAGATTCAACAGGTTTGGGATGGCAGTAATTCTCAGAGATTACATTATAATCTGAGATAATGCCCAGGTGTTTTTTTTTTTTTATTTTTTTAATGTTTATTCATTTTTGAGAGACAGAGGGAGACCGAGTGTGAGTGGGGTAGGGACACAGAGAAAGAGATAGAATCCAAAGCAGGCTCCAGGCTCTCAGCTGTCAGCACAGAGCCCAACGCGGGGCTCGAACCCACGAATTGTGAGACCATGACCTGAGCCGAAGTCGGATGCCCAACCCACTGAGCCACCCAAGCACCCTCTTTTTGTTCTTTCTTTTTATTTAAGCTCCCCAGATGAATCTCATGGGTGGACAAGGTTAAGAAACACTGCTAACGTATGGTAGAGTAGTAAGAAAGACCTTTGGGAGCAGACGCGCTTGGTTTCCAGTGCCCAAATCACCTTCAGCTCTGACTTCTACATGAGATAGAAATAAACTTTCTACTTAAAGCCACTATCATATGGTCTCTGGGAAAGCAGTTAAACTCAGAACCTAACTAATGTAACAGGCATCGTTGAAAACCCTCCTCATCAGCCCCGAATCCTCAGGATGCTAAGGTGAAGTTCTCGTCCCCATTGCTTGCTGACGGAACCCAACTTGCATTGTCTGATCAAGATCTTTTGACCAATGACTTTTTATTTTCCCCTTTTGTTTTTTGTCTTCTGCTTCAAGAACCTACTGAAAAAACAAAAGACATCAATTCATTCTTTTTCCAACCATGATGAACCGTCTGATTCCTTTCCCATATATTATAAATTATTTAATGGTATCCTTTTTCCAACTGATTGCTAACTTCCGCTGTTGTTTGAATGGTAAATAACATGCAGGTTTTACCTTGAGTCCGATATTTTAGTGTTATTTGATCACATTTTAATTTGAAAAGGCTCAACAACACATTCCTACCATTCAAATTTTGGCAGACCACAGACCAAAAAAAAAAAAAAAAAAAAAAAGTTATAGTCAAGACTATGAAAGCTACATGGTGGCCTGTGACAAGAGCAGCAGGAATTCCCACACGGCAATGAACCTGAACCTGATGTGGCTTCCACTTGTTATCATGACTACAAGCAAGAGATGCTATCTAATACACAAATATCTTCGTTGCCTCACAGTAACTTAAAATTTTAAGAATACCAATTATCACTTTGGCATAATTAATCCAAACACCAATTAGTCTACTGCTAAATAAAAGAGTTAACTGTATTCTCATTTGACCTTTATACGAATCCTGTAAAAGCAGGCAGCTTTGTTACTTGCCTCTTGCGGATACTGATAAAGAAAACTTTCAACAGGAAGTAACTTCCAGAGGCAAATACTTGAAAATTTTAGTTCTACAGGAAAAAAAGCAGAGAAATAGAATATAAATGGACACACTTTTCCTGGAATTTATTCACAACTAAAGAATAGCATTTAAATAATCGGAGTTCCCTGTTATTCTTCTATATTCTCACAACACAATCTCAGGTAGTTACTTATTTCCTATAACCTAACTAACCTTGTATGAAGAGGTAAAGTACTTATCGAATTCAGAAGTACATGAAAACTGATTGTGTAGATCATCCTGAAATTGATGGTGATAAAAAAGACATATTACTTATGGCCCCTATGTAATTATTATTTTAAGGTACTTGAAAATAAGGAGGAAAAGTGTTTCAATCAAAACAAAGTTTGGAACTATCTGAAAACTGTATTAAAAGGCAAAATGAAATAACCAGAATGGAACATGTGGTTAAAATTTGCATATTTTCATCAAAATTACAAGTTTTTAAGTAAAAACACATCACTTCACATAGCATTACAGTGAATTAAATTAGCAGTTAATTTACACTTTAAAGATATCTACTATTAAGATGATCAAAGATTTTCATCACTCATATTTTCTGTCTATTCAAATATCAGCTTTAATTTCAAAAATAAAAAGACAAGCATTTGAAGGCACTTGGCCCCAATTCCTCAGCTCTTTGCTAACTCACTAGGCTTTGAAAACATACCTCAGTCTACAAATATTCCACATTAGCCTTGTTTGCCATGAAATAATTACTCCATAATAACAAATGTAACAAAATACTTTCAAAGAAAGTAATCCACAAGATGTGCTTTGGAAAAGATTCATTAGAAGCATGTCTTTACAAAGTGAGGTCAGATAATAAGAAAGAAGTTCAAGAGTATCATAAAATACAACAATAAACATACTCTATTTGCAAAACTTCCAGGGAATGATCTGTTTTGGTTAATTGGCTATTGTCTCTCTGCTGGATTATAAATTCTCCCCAATTATATTTTATTCATGGTTGTAAATTCTACCAAATGTATCTTGAAAAGAATCAGAGCTGTACAAGTGTTGGTTAACTAAACATATCATGAGTAATCATGACAAAAATGCAATGATACATATTTTATTACCTGATGCTCCTTCTGTCTCTGAGGGAAGTAGGTTTACGTGTCATATGACCTACACCAAACTGAACACAGCTGATTGACTATGGATGCAATCTCTATCTCTCATAGACAGTCAAGCACTTTTTTGGCTTGGCTTATAGAGATAAACTAAAGAAATCTGGTACTCTCACTCCCTTTTGATTTTGACCAAAGACACAAGAGACTATTGCCAGTCAACATTGGATATTGAACCAAATAAGTCATGACAATCTTGGGGATGGAGGCCACGTGCAAGGTCAGGAAGCAGTGAAAACTAATCAAGAGGAAAAGGAAAGAGAAACAGAATCAGAATCAGAGACAGAGCCACTACATCCTCCAGAGGAACATACAGATGAATAAAACCAAGTGAATCCTGAGAGAATAATTGCTTCAGGTCCTGAAAACGCTCCCCTTCCTGCTTTCATTTCTCATGAGGTCTGTCTTTCTGCCCTCGGGTTCCCTGAAATTTCCATGTATCATTACAATAACACACCTTCAACTAGTTTGAGTGAGATTCTGCCCCTTGAAACCAAAAGTGCCATAATTAGAACATTCACTTAACATTAAAAGACATGCGATACATGCAAATTTGGTCTGAGGTGATTCAGCCCAACTGTCACCACAGATGTCAATCACTGTGGCCATGGAGCACACACGCTGGTCTAACCTACTGAGCGGAAGCTCTGTCTTCCTGGCTGTAGGCAGCTGACAGACAGCAGCAGCCACGCCTGTGCTACTGAAACTCCAGCTACCTGAGGCACCCCTGTCTTCTCTCTGGACACTTGACTACCCTCCAGTTCTTAGTTTGGCTCCCTGGCAACCTGCCCATCTGCCTTCAATCAACACAGGGATCGCTGTGATTCTCTCTGCTCACTTTCGAACAGTATATTTACTGAAATTACTCCTCTTACTTTGGATGCCTGATGGGCTGCTCAATTCCTTAGCCCCTAAGCTAATCTTCCCTTCAATCCACGCCCCTGCTCAACTCATCAGACCCCCAAAACTAGCTGGACTGAAATCGAAGACAGACTTTCACCTGCATGCACTCTAGAGCTGAGATGGGGTGGGGGGGGAGGTAGGGGTGGTGAGGAGAATGGGAGGAGCACTTTAAAGAGGAGACAAAAGGAGAAGATTCAAGTGACATTTTCTTAGCGTTTCCAAGTAGATTCAATTAAGAGGAAAAGCCAATGGAAGTCATTAACAGCTTCCACTTACTCGTGTAGGCATACTGACTGAACTTTACAAAGTTAGAGATCTTTTAATATTAAACCAAAACATCTCAGGCCCATGTACCCAAGTCTCAGGTTTCCCTTGCATGTATTTCCTATAGAGTGAAATGTCTGGTTCTCCACGAAGATACTTTATGCTTCCAAATCTTACATCATCTTATTAGGCCTGCAATCACTATTAACTGGCTCACTCTGCAATCATTAAGGGAACAAGGTGCAGAGTCTATTGTGGAAAATCCTGGAGGAAACGATGGAAGAATGGCATTTCTCCCTAGTGTCCCAACCCAATCTACATCAATGTAAAGGCATCAGGGAGCCTCATTCAGACATGCTTCTCCCACAGCACATTACAGTCCATGTAACCGTCCAATCCCACTACCTTCTCAAAGCATACAATCTTTCAATACACACCCTCCAGTGATTAAAGTTCTATGGTTTCAGGACACCTAAGTGGCTCAGTTCATTAAGTGTCTGACTCTTGATCTCGGCTCAGGTCCTAATCTCACAGTTCATGAGTTTGAGCCATCCGTTGGGCCCTGCGCTAAAGGTGGGGAGCTTACGTTGGATTCCGTCTCTCCCTCTCTCTGCCTCTCCCCTACTCATGCTCACGCATGCTGTCTCTCTCAAAATAAAAAACTTAATAAAAAATATTAAAGTTCTGTGGTCTCATTAAACACTCTTTGTCTAACAGATCAAAACCCCGCCCACTATATTCCAAGAGTGCATCGTAACTCCGGCCCTACGTGAGCACTTCTCTCACTTTAATGTGCATACAAATCACTATAGGTGCTTGTTACAATGAAGATTTTGATTTATTAAGAATGGGGCCCAAGATATTGCATTTCTTCTGGGTGATGCAAAAGTGGCTGGTTCGTGGACCACACTCTGAGTATAAAGGCACTACCGTCCTTAACTCAGTACCAAATACAAGTGAGCAAACAGCAACCAGACCGGAGATGATGATTACCTCTTAGTATAGGGCTCCACATCTGGTTTGGTCTTTGCAAGCACTATAGTGATCTAATGAATACAAGGCACTGAGACACAATACAATTAGGAAGTGTTCACTTTGATGCAATAAGGTTCCAATGTTAGAAAACAGAAGAATTTTCTGTAGTGCTTGTTAAAAATGTAAATCCATGGCCTACTTGCCTGAGACAAAGTTTCACTGCGTCAGGGTCAAGTCCCACGAACGTGCTTGCCAGGCAAGTCTGATGGTCCACAGTGAAAAGCATTGCTTTAGTGGAGCAGGCAGACAATTAACAAAACTAGAGGATAGGTTGAACGAGTCAGTGCAATGTGGAATGGGATCCCAAAGGCTGGGGCTCTGGATAGGAGCAGATTCAGACAACGTATAGGAATGCGCCTGGCAGCAGAGAGAGGGAGGAACATATAAAAAAGGTCAAGAGTAAAAATTACAGTTCAAGTCCAGGGAAAAGTGAAGGTCACATCTGGACAGAGCTGAGAAGGAAGGAGGGGGCTGAAGGTGTGTGGAGAAAATAAGTTGGAAAGACTAACTGAGGTCATATGATAGAGGTCCATGACTCTGGACCTGATCATTTAGGTCTTGGGAAGCTAATTCAAGGGACAAAGGGAGTTGCTGAGATGCCTTAATAAGGCGGCACAAAAATGAGCAGTCCAAAGACCTTTCTCTTTCACAGAGGACCATCGTCTTCTCTACAGTGTCTTGCATATTTCAAACTGGGGAACATGACTGAGGTCTTCCCATATGCTTTGCACAGAAATTTGGTTACAAAGCAAAGTATCCTGGGTTACAATTTACATTTTAATTGATCAAGTGCCAGAAATACTCTGTTTCATAGTCAACAGCAGCAGAAATGAAAAGAAAAACAGCATCTGCTTTAAAAAATTTTTTGAATAAACTGAAGTAGCTTTAAAAAGCAGATTTTTTAAATGACAACCAAAATTCTCATCTAGTGAAATCTACAGGAAAAGAATCCACCCACTAGAAAAATGATTTCAAAAGCACATTTAAAAAACCTTTGGTTCTTAAAATGTGTTAGCGTCACAGGGAATTAAACTGTACTAGGATTAAGTACAAAGTCCTCATTAGAGACACAGATCCCATATTAAATTAAAACTTAAAAAAATGATTGGGTAATAACTACTAATCTATTTCAATTATTTTATTATCGTCAATAGTTCTTCCCTCTTGATCTGTGAACACCAGGATTTCTAAAGAACATTCCTTTCAAAAGCAACTATAACCTCAATTCAAACAGTTTAGATTAGCAAAACATATTCCATATTCACTTCGAGGATGCCTTGTTGGCAAGCCTTTTAAAAGCCAGTTCTTTGTGACTGTCCTATAATTTTGTTTTTAAAGGATAATTTGCCACCTCTCATTGCTTAGGATACCTCTAATTGTAACATGGAAGCCATTCAGCTATTAAATGTAATATCATTTCTGTTGTGTAGCTTAAAATGAAAATTACAGCACATCACTGTAACATACTGTCGAATTGAAAAGTGAATGGTAAATCCACAAGCAGAGGGATTAGGTATTAGATACCGATGACTTTGCCCTGAGTTTATGCTGAGGTTTCAGTGGCTGGGTTTTCTTTGGTTTGTTTTTGTTGGTTTGTTTGTTTTTTCTTTTTGTTTTGCTTTGTTTTTGTTTTGTTTTGTTTTTTGAGGGGGCGGGGGGTTGTAGTAAATTACAGTGAAAAAAGAAGGTATCAGAGCTTTCATTTTATATGATTTGATATCACAGAGCTAACTAGACAGAGTAACAGAGTGTTCTCAAATAATCTGGCGTATTCATGTGCATATTCTCATTGCATCTGGTTCCTTTTCCTGAAATAATTTCCTTATGGCAGAAGACTTTCTTCCTAGTGTTCTTTTCTGGGAGGGCAGAGCTGACTGACCAATCCCTCTGCTTTTGTCAGGACAGCCTGGTGACGAGGGACAGACAATCAAAATAATGCAGGCAAAGTGAAGAATTTATTGGCTCATAGAACTATATCTCAGAAAGGGGAGGGACCTTATTCAGATTCGATACAAACTAAAAAATTACTTAAAAATCATAAAACAGGGAAATATGAATATTTACTGGATATTGATGATGTTTAGAGAATGTTTAGCTTTTGCTTTTTCTGGTCTAATAAAAGTATCATGGTTGTGCTCAAAAAGAGTATTTAAGTACACAAATATTCTAGCCAGTAAATCTTCTTTATACAGGGGTATGGGGTAGCAAATCTGTAATTATATTGTGTATGTATGTATATATATACATATATATATATATATGTATATATATATTGTGTGTATATATATATATATATATATATATATATATAGGATATATAGATATAGATATATCCTATATATATATAGTATATATCTGTATATATTGTATATTGTATATTGTGTGTGTATATATATATATATATATATAGTATATATCTGTATATATTGTATATTGTTAAATAAGTATATAGTATAAATAATGACAGCCCAATATCTGATTCTCAGAGCAAGGAGCTACAAGTAAGCACAGAAGGAAAGTTGGAATTAGTCATACAGTTAGGGATTGCAATCAGAGGCAATAGGATGACCTCAGGGATTTTAATACATACACAGATGGCTAAGAATAAACATGCAAGTGTTCATAAACACGTGTTTCCCAGTTCTCTATACTGAGAAGACCTGGAAACACATCGGGAGTAATGAGTGCACCGAGCACCTAGAGCTTTCCAAATACCATGCTCCAATAAAATGAACCAGGACCTTCTGGAGAAATTACTGATTCCAGGGCTGGATAGAAAAAAAAAAAAAAAAAAACACAAGATGATCCCTGAACAACACTGACTGATGAACAGATTAACAAATGTGGTAAATACGCATTACAGATTTTCAGCCTCAAGAGAGGAAAGAAATGATGACACAAGTTGCAGCAGCAATGGACTTTGAAGATACTGTGCTAAGTGAAATAAGCCAGTCTCAAAATGACAAATGTTATATGATCCCACTTACATGAGGTACCCCAAAACAATCAAACTCACAGAAACTGATATAGAATGGGGATTGTCTGAGGCTAGAGGGGGAAGGGGCAGGGAAATGGGGAGTCAATGTTTAACAGGTACAGAGTTGGAGCTGGGGAAAACAGAAAAGTTTTGAGGACAGATGGTGGGGATAGTTGTACAACAATATGAATGTACTTATGCCACTAAATGATACGCTTAAAGTGGCTAAAATGGTAAATTTACATTCTGTATATTTCACCACAATAAAAAATTAGGGGAAAAAATACAGACAATGGAAACTGGCATGCCCAACTTGGAAAACAATTTGGCATAATTTTGTAAATGATGAAAATATTTTTCTCAATAAATATTTATTGCAATATGTTTTCTATGCTTATACCTGCCTTAGATATATTCTTGCCCATGTGCTTCAAATACAAAATATGAATGTTCAATAATAAAATGAAACAGAAGAAATTATATACAGTCCAAAGTGCTTCAATAGAAGAAAGACAAATAAGGATTAATAAACCCTAGGGGCACCTGGGTGGTTCAGTCGGTTGAATGGCCGACTTTTTTTCTTTTTTAACATTTACTCATTTTTTGATAGAGAGACAGAGTGTGAATGGGGTAGAGGCAGAGAGAGAGGGAGACACAGGATCCAAAGCAAGCTCCAGGCTCCGAACTGACAGCAAAGAGCCTCAGGCTTGAACTCACGGACTGTGAGATCATGACCTGAGTTGAAGTCGGACACTTAACCGACTGAGCCACCCAGGCACCCCACAGCCAACTCTTGATTTCAGCTCAGGTCATGATCTCACAGTTGTGAGATCAAGTACCACATCAAGATCCATGCTGGGTATGGGGCCAGCTTAAGATTTTCTCTCTCTTGGGGTGCCTGGGTGGCTCAGTCAGTTAAGCATCTGATTTCGGCTCAGGTCATGATCTCACAGTTCGTGGGTTCCAGACCCGGGTAGGGCTCTGTGCGGACAGCTCTGAGCCTGGAGCCTACTTCAGATTCTGCGTCTCTCTCTCTCTCTCTGCCCCTCCCGGCTTGCTTGCTTGCTCGCTTGCCCGCGCGCGCGCTCTCTCTCAAAAATGAATAAACATTAAAAAAAAGGAAAAAAAAGATTCTCTCTCCTTCTGCCCCTCTCACGATTTCTCACTCTCAAAAAACGTAAAAATAAACCTAACATAGTGTAGAAACTCTGCCCCATTGAAAATGAACCATATTTACATGCATGAATGCAATGGAAACCCAAAAATATATTGACTGAGAAAACCAAGTCTCAAAAGAATATATACAACAACACAAGGCACACAGAGTCCTAAAAGACATAAAACCTACTATTTGGGGATAAATATCCATTCAGTTAAGTCAGTAGAATGATAAACTTTGGGTCAGAGGAGGGTAGGTGTGACCATGGAGCAGCAAATAGGTGGTGATTTAAAGGGTATTAATCTGTTTTTTAAGCTGTGCAGTAAACACATTATGCACGATTTTTCTTACAGTGCTTTATGTATCATTAAATAGTTATTCTTTTACAAAGATGATATGCCTCTTTAAAATATTTTAAAAGGAAAAAAAACTGAAAAACATTAATTTTATCTTCCTCATCAAAGATAATACAAGTCCATGAGTCCCCATCAAAACAGTGTTTCTTCAGAGTCATGAATGGTAACAGTTCCTACTTTGCAAATGTCTATAGCTTTCCCTACCCCACCACCCTAAACCTCTCAATTGTCTGATTCAGAGAATCTAAAACCTTTAACCCACCTTTACCGAAAGTTCTACAGTCGAAGATTTAGGTCTTTAAAAGACCAAAATACATCTAATTTCTAGGCCACTCGCCTATTATTTCCTTTTAACAATGTCAGAATGGCTAAATGGTTCCTGAAAATGTTAAGCTCCAGTGAAAAGTATAGTCAATTTTTAAACCAGAATTTTCAAGCACCCTTTGTACAGAAATCTCTAAAGATTTTTATTAGTAATCATTTTCTCTTAATAAACATAACTTAGGAATGTATGGTTCAAATGCCCTCTATAAATGATATAATCCCTTCTATAAAATGATAAAGACTATTTACTGTACAATCTGAACTCATCATAAAATAGGGAACCAAAGAGTTGATTTTCACTACTAACCACAAAGCTTTTAAATCTAGCCTACATTATTCAAATCACAGGTGTTACACGCATGGACGGTGGAGTCAGTCCGCCTTGGTTTAAATTCGAGTTCTGTCATTTTCCAACCATAGGAACTTAACTGCGATTTAACCCCTCTGCCCCTCTGTTTCCCAACTATAAAATGGATATAAAAGTAGTACTTGTCTCAATGAGTCTTCAGAAGAGCTAAATCAAGTAAGATATATAATGTGCTTAAAATAATACCTAAATATCATTGTTTAACTTTTTATTATGAGATAATTATAGATTCACATACACTTGTAAAAAAATAACAGATGATAACAGGGAGGGACCAACAGAGTTAACAGATCACACATACCTCCTATACATAACTTCCATATTACCTTTATTAGAAAAATTTTACTATCTCTTATGCATCACTTATTACCAAATACATAACAAACTACTGAAAAGGCAATAAAAAAATCAATATAATCTTTCAAATTTGAATTTTTCTTTATAAACTCCTTTGGAAACCTGGGGAGAAGAGAAAAATCAAATGCAATTTTATGATTGGCTCAGCATTATAAAACAAGCAACTGTTCAAACTCAAAGAGTGTGTGTGCCTGTGCACGTAATTTTTGCTCCTAAATCCGGAGAACTAGTTATAGTGAATACATTAAACTGGTTAAGCTTTCTATTACGCAGTCATAATGACCACAATATTGTTACATTTAAAAATTTAGAGAAATGATTTGCTTGATTCTAAAGAGGCACTGACTGATTAAAAGGCCTTCTAAAAGTCAAAAGAAAACTCCTCTCATCTAGCATCATCCTCCTTTTCATCATCAAAATCATCAAGTCAGGTTTCCAAATCCCTTCGGCTAGAATTTCAACATTTGACGAACTACTGTTATATTTCAGCTCAAGAGTTTCCACTTGTGTCAGTGACAGCAATTGGAAAAAAGAAAAAAAAAAAACTAGGCACCAACAAAAAAGGATAGGACTCCACACAGATCACAGGGCCCCCACTCAGATGATGCGGCAAGAATCCGTGTGAGTTCCACAGCACCTTTTAGTAGAATCACTCCTCAGACCAGTGAGTAGCACTGATGCTGATACGACCCCTTAAAGATTAGAAAAAAGAAAGAGGGAGGCCCAGGAAGACAGGAAGACACAACGAGAGTCACCCAGGTAATTACCGGTACATGGAGCCCAACTAAGTACCCAGGAGTTTGATCCCACATCTAAAACTTTACCCCATGAGCACACCCCACATGTCTTCAAATACTTTAAAATACAGCTTTTAAATAATCTACCAAATATATATCAAAATATAGGCTAGTCTAACAATTTCTTGCCAAGGTAAAGATTTTGAACCTGCTTTTACAGACATCAAGGAACCAATTCATGCCTGGAGAAAGGCACAATATAATGAACACACCTTTTGCATAATCTTTTTTCCCCTCTCTTCAGAGTATACAGAAATGGTATTTCTTTTATTTTTTTTTCAAGTTTTTATTTAAATTCCAGTTAGTTAACATACAGTGTAATATTAGCTTCAGGTGTGGAATTTAGGGAGTCCAAAACAGGATTACTTTCACTAGCATATGCTACCCAAATAGATAAATCAGATGTTCGGTTGATACATTTCTATTATCCCAAGTTCTTGACCTCAAAGAATTTGAATCCAATGTATTTCCAGCAGGACAGTTTCTTCCCAAATATAAACTACCTCGACCAACCTTTCAAGATCAACTTAAGAAGGGAGACCTGATAGCTTTTCTAGTAGAGTTTTTCTGAAATATTACTAAAACTACTTTTTCTTCTATTTTTGGAGATGGCTTATTTCCCTTGTAGAGTTAAAAATATTGTTGTTGTAGCATGTGCAAAACGAAAAGACCAAACGTTAAAAAATGCACTTACCATTATTCCCCAATCACGTAAACATTTAAAATCATTTAAAGTTAAAAATCCTTTAGTTCGCAAGCACTTAACTCCTGAGGCAAATAGAAAATTTAAGCATGCAAAGGTGTAACGACCCTTAAAGTTTGGCCTATAACCCCATAATATTCTACTCTGGAAATGTTTACATTTTGCCTGATTTCAATTCCTTTAAGATGCCTCAGTGCTGAATGCCAGAAAATTAGGACCTACCTTACATAGAGACGTAGTCAATAACTGAACACCTTGAATGTATGACACTACCACAGAGAAGGCATATGCTTCACCAGGCACTAAGCAGATGAGAACACTGTGTTCAACAGCAGCTGAGCTGCAAAGAAAACTGAAGGTAGCATGTGTTATGACACTGCAACTGGAGATCACAGAAGAGAATGAGAAAGAATAATATACGTGGTAAGACTAATGGTCTTAAGACTGATCTTTTCTACATGCAAAAATGCAGTTCCGGCATGAGGAGAGTTAGCCTCAAACTTACAGAAAGTCCCTAATATCCAGGCAGAAATTCATTTATGTTTTCCCTCTTGTTCATTTTTTCTCCATGTAAAACACTGTAGCGTATTTTGCACCTTGTGAAAAGTATTTTGTTACTCACATGATTTAAGTACAAACTTTTTTTCTGGACTATACAAAATTAACGGGGCTATCCAAGTGTTTGAGAACACCCTTACAATTCTGGAAACAGGGTACTTTTTTAATGGGTGAGAAAATTTAGGAATAAAATATAACAGAAATGCAACAAAATTATTTGCATATTCTCATAGTAAATATCTTGCCTCAAAGCAACATTATTTCTATTTCAACTGAGTTTCAGCTACCTTCTATATTCAAGGTGTAAAATGCTAAATTAGAAGATCCCAGCCACCAGATATAATTCTCCTTTAAATTTGTTATCAGTTCCAAAGCAAAAAAAAAAAAAAAAAAAAAAAAAGGTCTAAGAAGAAAATTTACTTTATCATTCAATAGTCCAGGTGGATGCATTAAATTACTTCAGGAAAATATTTTAAAAGGGTGCCTGGCTGGCTCAGTCAGAAGAGCATGCAACTCTTGATCTCTGGGTTATGAGTTTGAGCCCCATGTTGGATGTAGAGATTACTAAATAAACTTTTAAAAGTATATATTTTAAAAGATTTCCATGGAATGACTACCAATGTGGCTGATACTCAATTACAGCTTTTTAAAAGAAGTATCACCATGCAAAGCTTTTGGAGTTTCTGACCTAAATTGGAAACAAAAGGCTATACCATGCCATTAAAAAGACACTTTAACATACTCAGTTGCTATGGTACAGTTCTGGAAGAGAGGAGTTTCACAGTAGACTTCAGAAGTAAATCCCTGGAAAGAAAAAACTAAATCATCTGGTATGAAAAATACATAAATTCCTTAGAAATATTGAGAGTTTTTCCGAGTATTTTACACAAGTAAAGGTGACACAACTATTCCACCACTGTAATGATTTGATCAACAATTCCTAAACCTCAATGATCTCTATCTATGTCTGCATTATTACTGGAAGATCATTTCTGAAATCTAACGACCAAAATGTTTCAGTGCATGATTTATGATGTTAAATTCTTATATAACTCTTCCATAATCGCAAAGTATATCATAAATACAAGTGTACGCATTGAAAGTCTGTCTTCATAATTAGAATATATTCTTTTTTCAATTTATTTATTATTTAATTTACATCCAAGTTAGTTAGCATATGGTGCAACAATGATTTCAGGAGTCGATTCCTTAATGCCCCTGACCCATTTAGCCCAGAAAATAATATATTCTACACTCATATGAGGAATTTAAGATACAAAACAGACAAACATAGAATATATTCTTTTCACAGTCCAACAAATTTCTCCAGTTATAAAAGGGGAGTTATACCTCCCAGTTCAGAGACTTTGAGGTTTGACTTCTATCCTAGCCCTGTTGAGCGTTTTGATCACGGAAATGGTGACAAGGAGACTAAGTTCCCAAAGGAATCTCTCAGACTGACCCCCTCACTGCCCCCTGGCCTCCCACACTCCAAGGTCCCTCCAGTGACCCCTCACAACTTTCAATATAGAAGGTTTTCAAAGTGAAATGAAAAACCTGAAAGATTACATTCATAAAACTTTTGTTTCTTTTTTCCTATTAACACTTGTTAAAATTCTAATAGTAAGAATTCATTACTTACCGTTTAGATTATATTCACTTGAGATTACAAAATCAACTAGGACAAATCCCCATTGATATAAAAATTCTATACGTGTGAAATTACAATATTGGAAAATTAATTATAATCCTGTTTGAAAACTATACAGTCAAAAAGTTTGTGCACACATGAAAAAATACAAAAGGAGTAATTCATTATTTATAACTCATAATGAAGTAACATTTCATAAATTTACTGTTAGATTCATTTATGTAGTCATCAACCACCTTCTATGTATGTCTAGGCACACTGTTTGGCCTTTGGGATAAAATATAAATAAAATACCAAGATACTCATCAAGGAAGCATTAATTTATGGAAAGGAAATCCATTAAAGAATAAGTTTTACTAAAACCAAAAGGCATACCAGAGGTTTCTTCAAGAAGTCTCCTAAAGCCCCATTAACTTTATGTTCCTCAACCCTCAGACTTCAAACCATATGCTCCTCTCACAATTAGGCACCTCAAATGCCAGTGGAACACATCCCCGTCAGTAATGATAAAAACATAAACTTTCTGTCATATTCTGGCTTAGCCCACTCCAGATCACCATTCAGGCTGCTGGATGTCACCCTGTGCACGCAGGGACAGTGCATAAAAGGCACAGGAACATGGTGATACAGTTCAGTGACCAACCACTCTCCCCTCCTGAATATCACAGCAGCTAACCCTAACTGCTCCCCTGCTCAAAAAATCCTATACTTTGATCCTTCTCAATCATCCCTGCAAACAAAACCAGACAATATAAACTGCACAGATCTGCAATGCCTTATCCAACATTCCAACATCCAAAATGCTCTGAAAATGCGTTTGGGTGGGTTTTTATCTTTCTTTTTCTTTTCTTTTCTTTTTTTTTTTTTTTTGGTTTGCTTTTTATAAATTTGGTAGAAACTATGCTGAGTGGAGGCCGTTTATCATCTCTATCTCCCTAAGAGTAAATATTAATTAATATGTTTTGCTAGAGAAATATTAATGTGTATCATCATAGGTTACTGCACAAGACTTACAGGGGTAGCACATAGCACATAGGACATGCATCTATTGCCTTCCTAAAATCTGAAAAATTCAAAATTCTGAACCTGTCTTTAAGAGCTTCCAATCCCTCTTTATTTCAGATGGCTCCTTTTTTCCTTCACTAATATGGCGACCTTGACCATCACCTTAGACTTCTTCCTCTACATCTCGACATCTGTCTTCACCTATCCAACCCCATTTATTTTTTCTCCTGTTTTTGAAAGGAAAATGTCACTCCAAATGTTTCAAGGTCAACCACTGGCTGGGATGCTGGCCATTCTCTATCTAATTCTCTGGATTCAGCTTCTGTCACTCATCTGATTTGCATCCTGACTTCTTCCTCTCCCTTGTCTCCTTCTCCAACCTTGGTGGATTTTTCCCTACTCTAAAATGAGTTTCACCCTTACAAATGCATGTAAGCTATTCTTTTTCTTCAAAACCTTATTTCTAAAAAGCATAGGGTCTTTCTGTCTTCATTCACTTACTCAATCACCCAAAGAGCCTTTACTGCCTACTTATTATGCACTGAATATTAAATTAAAATATGGTCATCATGGAAAGACCTCATAGGTTTGGTTGGGGAGAGAGGAGGGGTTGCAATAAAGAGGCGAAACTATTGACCATTAGCATGTAATGCATTTTGCTAGTATTTGGACAAACAGAAGAACATGCTATTTCCAACACACTTCATTGCTTTGGACTGCCTGATTCTCTTCTCTGAGGAAACTACAATGATTGACACTGAATTATAACTTTCCCGAAGGTAGAGATACATCCTTTATCTTTTTTCCTCCTCAGTTCATTATCTACTCAGTGCCTTGTGTAGGATAGAAATTTAATAAACATCTATTAAATAGAATATTACTATGTTTGCTTATCTAACAGCTTACTTTATACTTGTTTCTGTTTTATTCTATTAGTTATTTTTATTCATACTATGTAAGGTATAGGAGAGGTATGTATATGCTTACTACTCAATTTTATGTAACTAATATTTCAAGATGAACTTCATTAGTGGCTATTCTCAAATGTCACGTCATCAGAAGATCCTCCTTTAATTACTTTTTTTAAAATACCCTTTCATGGGACGACTGGGTGGCTCAGCCAGTTGAGCATCCGACTCCTGACATTAGTTCAGGTCATGCTCTCATGGTTCACGGGTTCGAGCCCCATGTCGGGCTCTGTACTGACAGTGTGGAGCCTGCTTGGGATTCTCTCTCTCTCTTCCTCTTTCTCTGCCCCTCCCCCACGCACATACATTCATTCTCTCTCTCTCTCGCTCTCGCGCGCTCTCACTCTGGAAATAAACTAAACTTAAACTACACTGAAATAATAAAATACCCTTTCCCTCATGCTCTCAACACTATTTCCTTACTCTGCTACACTGGTCTTCATAACACTTGCCATGCTTAACTTGCGATGTGATTGCTGCTGCTCTGCTTATGGTCATTCCCCACCCCCCACCCCTGCCGAAGAATATGGGCTCCATGAAGACAGACTCCGGTCTTTCACACTTCCCTCACATCACCAGTGCCTAGCACATAACAGGTGCCCAAAACTAAACATAGTGAAAATAAATCAAGAACAACATCTGCCATGCTCAGGACAACCCTGAAAATAAGATGTTGAGTTTCAGTGCAAGTAGGTGACTAATTTTCAATTAATTCCACCCTTTCTGCATTATATTTGACAGTGTTGCATGCACTATGCAGTTTTTCCTCCCTCTTTTGTGCCAGGACAGCTTAACCTTTTATTTAAGTGTCTCTGGTCCAAAAAACATTAAAATTGGGCAGCTCTAATAAATGCTACTACATAATGACTCGCTCCAGTTCTCCGCAGTAATTAGTACTCTGGTGATGAAATGTGCCTCTAAGGTTCAAAATTTTATAATGTTTTGACAGTTGGCATCTTACCAAGCATGAAATGAACCAATAAAAAATTCCTTTTTGTTATCATTCTCCAAGTATTAGGAAAAAGTATATGTATTCTCAACATATAATAGTAGTACTCTTGGAAAAAAAAAAAAATAGTGACCCCCTCTCCCCAGATTCAAAGGGGAGGGCTTAGGTAGCATTCAAATGAAGAGAAGAGAAACGCAAAATCTGGTAACTCAAAGTCAAAAGCAACTTCAACAAGCAAGTGCATCTCAATCACCTTGATTAGCAAAGCAAGATAATATGCATTAAAACCTTCATGCCAGTCAAAAAAATCTCAAAGGCCATATTTTCTTTTCCTTCATTAACTGTTTGATGATCACAGTATCTTCCATCACCCCAAATGGCTCTTCATAAGACTGTGTTTATAGGAATACAGTTTTCCCCTCAATGTCCTTGCATCCCAAAGAAAATAAGCATGGCCCTGACAATACTTGAAACTCTGGGCAAAGATTTCATTTGTATCAGTGCTAGTAACCGAAGCTACAACTCTGAAGTTAATTTTTTACATAAATTTAAAAGTCAAAGGAGTTTTAAAGGTTCTAGGCATCTCTGCAAATCCAAATATATTCTCAGTGATATCTGCACTATTTTATGCAAAATCAAAAATACCGCTATCATAAGAAGTTCTGGAGAAGGATAGTGGCAATGGCTGTAGAACACTGTGAATGTACTTAGTGCCAGTGAACTCTACACTTTGACATGATTAAAACGGTAAATTGTGGGGGTGCCTGGGTGGCTCAATCGACTGAGCGTCCGACTTCAGCTCAGGTCATGATCTCACGGTTTATGAGTTCGAGCCCTGCGTCGGGCTCTGTGCTGACAGCTCAGAGCCGGGAGCCTGCTTCGCATTCTGTGTCTCCCTCTCTCTCGGCCCCTCCCACACTTGCAGTCGGCCTCTGTCTCTCTCAAAAATAAATAAAACAGTAAATTTTTTTTAAATTAAAAAAATGGTAAACTATGTTATGTTTTACCACAATTAAAACAAAACTCCTTTATGAGCTACCTCTTTGGCTTGAACGTTAATTTCCTTATGTTTTATTCTGAAACATTTACGCTTTATCTGAAGGAATTTTGCTGTTCATTTCTTAAATGTGTGCTCTGACACCGTGTGTAACAGGTTCCAATAAACTTTTTTGATATTTGGCACGCATTCACCAACTTCCTTGCATTTTTAAGGAGCCAAGAAAGTTGAAGAAATGCCTAAGAATGTGCCTTATTCTATGGCATCAAATTTACCACCATAAAATATGAACTTTCTTTATAGATTCTGCAGTAATAGAGGATAAGGTATGTGGTGCATAGTCGTGAACGCTCTCGGTAAGAGCTGGGACATGAGGCAGAATCCAGGAGTACCTCAGTAAGTGGTATCGCACCCGTACCCCTCTAAAATGAAATGCCATGCTTAGAAATTGGTTATTTTTTAATGATTAAGCTAACGAGTTCTGAACTTTTAACCTATATGGGCTTCATAATTACACAGCTTGAAATCCTCATCAGAAAATCTGTCTGCTCCTGAAATTCAAATCATTTTATAATCTTGAATAATGCATGGCAACTCTACAGAAATTAAAACATTTCACAGAAGAAATTCGCAACCTATTTTTTTTTTTTTTTTGCCAGAGCATAAAGCAATAGAAATTAGTCGTTTCTTCCTTGAGTCAGCCCAGCCCCTCTATCCACACACCCCCAGCTCTTTAACAAGGGGCAGATTATTTTGCTTTTTCATCAGCTACATAGTGGGCATGGATTCATGGCACGAACCCTTTAATACATGAGCCTGTGCAGGGACCATTCAGTAGAGTTCCAAAAAAAATACCACAAATATGGAAAAACGAACTCTAAGCATCGTAGTTAAGAACTCTGGCTTTTCGGGAAGAGTTTGAATTCCTGGCCCGGTGACAGTGGGCAAACCACATAATTCTGCTCTGTCAACACTAGTTTCTTCATCTCTAAAATGGAGACAATAGATCTACCTTGCTGTAATCCTGAAGATTCTATGAAATAAGGGAAGTAATGCTTTTAGCAGTGTGCCTCATACTTGGTAAACTGTCAAGTAAATTCTGATTAGAATCATAAACACTACTCTAATTATAATCTTACAGTTCTGTAGTAACAATTTTCATGTATACAAAGGCTTCCTCAGTAGAAGACACGTGCAAATGTTTCCTTTCCATTGGTGAAAAAAACTGTATACTCAACATAACTTTTTACAACAATACAGATTTAAGACTTTTTTAAAAGTTAGACTTGCCTTTAAACTCTTCACATATGTATTTCAAAGCAGAAATGTTTTTTTTAAAGTAAATTACAGCTAATAATTTACCATTAATCTCTTATAAAACAAATGGAAACTTTTCTTCTAAACATGAAAACAGAGATCAGAGCCTAGGTAAGCAGTCACCTCAGTAAGCTCCATTAACATAGTCATTTACTTATAGTTTTCTAGACAGGGATTCTATGCTGTACTTAAAATGCTGAAATGAAAGTCATTTTCTAAAACGTTCCAAGACTTTTATCCTGAAAATACATCTTGCTTTCAAAATTTACCTACCGTAACTAGAGTAATTACTGTCCAGAATTACAGCAAAAACTTTAAAGAACAAGAAAGAAGCTAAAAATCCCCAAACAAGGATAGAACACTATGCCATCATTAAAAACCGCTTTTTTTAATTTACTCATTCTGACAGACCATGCGCAGGTGGGGCAGAGAGAGAGAGAGAGGGAGAGAGAGGGAATCCCAAGCAGGCTCTGCACCGCAAGTGGTGAGCCTAGTGAGGGGCTTGAACTCACAAACCGTGAGATCATGAACTGAATGGAAACCAAGAGCTAGATGCTTAACAGACTGAGCCACCCAGTGCCCCTAAAAATCACTTTCAAAAAATAAAAACATAGCAAAATGATAGAAGTCAAAGAAAAGCATATAACCGTATCAATTGTGTATGAAAGGGTATATAGGCCATATTTATGTTTGAGTAAATCTATGAAAGAAATGTATATACCTTGTTTCTGATAATGATTACTTCTGCTTGATGTGATTACAGATGACTGTGGTGTTCTTTGTATTTTACTTTCTTTTAACTTTTGAAATTTAACAGGTATCAATATTTGAGTAGTAACATCGTTTTAAATAGTTTTAAGCCAAAGGAAAAATCCTACAAAGGTGCTTCTTATTCAGAACTCCTGTCCTACTACCTTTTGCTCTTAAAATAGTTTGTTTTGACACTATCTGTGTGTCACTCAAATGCAGCAACAGACTTACATATAAAAATTGTCCAGACTTAGACAAATTCTTTTTACGTTATTATTTTTTTTAAGGCTTATGTATTTTTGACAGTGAGAAAGACAGCCTGGAGTGGGGGAGGGGCAGAGAGGGAAGGAGACAGAATCTGAAGCAGGCTCCAGGCGCCAAGCTACCAGCACAGAGCCCGATGCGGGCTCGAGCTCGCAGACCCCAAGATCATGACCTGAGCCGAAGTCAGATGCCTAACCGACTGAGCCACCCGGGTGCCCCCAGCCTTAGACAAAGTCTTAAAACAAAGCATTCAGCCTGTACTGTAAACACTATAACCGCGACCCTGGCATTGTCCCAAAGTAAATGATGGGGAGTATAAAGTGGATGCCAGGTTTTATGCACGCTTGCAGCTCCAGATCTAATGGACAGTGAAAGGAGATATTTTAACACAATGATTTGGCTGAAGAATTCATCAACTAGATGTCATAATAAAAGATTATGTGTCAAAAATTCAATCCCAAGCTGCATTCCTCTCCTTATATGGAGACGCTATCCAATTTTTAAAATCTATGTTATTTATTCCATTTAAAGTGCATTAGTGTCAAAATAGTACTCAGAATATTCCAGCCATAATTATTTCCACTGTAGAAAAAGTCAATTTTACAATAAAATTGCAACTAAGATTTAAAAATTTCTAAATCCCAAAATTATGTTGTTGACTTTTGGTGACAGTAGGCCATCAGATACTACAGTTGAATAAAAGAAACGTTTTTCCATTTAAGAGGAAAATAGTTTTGGAAAAATCTAAGCAGTATATGGAATTAAATGGCCAGGAAAGAGACTTCCGTGGTATTCATTTCAATAAATCCAATGTTGATTTTCAGCTTCTAACTTCCAAAGGACAACAAAGATTTAAACCCAGTACTTCGCACAGTTAATGTTCTACTTTTACTTGAATATTCATTTCAAATATCAATGTAACAGGAAATATATAAGTTCTCTAAGATGTCTTGAAATGTGCCAACTCAGTAAGTTTTCTTTGTATATGTACATACACAAAAGATACTAAAGTTTAAAATTAAACCTTGGCCAACCAGAAGGGGCATTCCATATTTTAATGCATTATATATGAGCACAAGATACATCTCAGATTGAAGTCTCCATCAAGTGCAAAATATTTCATATTATGTTCAATCACTGTGGTAAAATACTTAACTTCCTTAAATAGAAGTTTCCATTTGGGCAAGAGACATCTAAATACTTTCAGTGTTTATGCCTTTGACATTAGGTTTCCCTGAGGAAATGTCAACATTTTCATCGTTTTTCTATCACTTTCTTATTCATATTATTCTTTGTTGCTTGTTTTATTTTGATGTTTATCATAGCAGGTTTTTTTTTCAAGTCAACAGCACACTGAATCCGTGAATTATTTTTCTAACCAGTCACATTCATGCCCCCAACCCCAACACTCCTCACTTAACCTCCAAACTTCCAAAATATTCCCTATAGTTTGAAGGAGAGGGGGCAAGTTCTCTAGGAAGCTCAAAGAACTGATTTTAACTGCCATGTAGCTACTTCAGGGAAAAAAATGATTTAAATCTCACAATTTAAATAAAGCCTTTATATTACTTAGGTATGAATCACATTGGCTTTATCATAAAAATATTCCTAAGGTCCATGCTATGAGTACTCCTCTGCCTTGGTAATA
Organism: Neofelis nebulosa; assembly: GCF_028018385.1. NCBI lineage: Eukaryota > Metazoa > Chordata > Mammalia > Carnivora > Felidae > Neofelis > Neofelis nebulosa. The sequence continues at coordinate 31,409,648 of NC_080783.1, forward strand.
GACAAAACACCCCCATTCTGCTCCAGCTAGGGGCCGAGAGCCATCTGGGGGTCTCTAGGTGCCCCAAGAACACCCAGATATGTCTGTGTAACTTGAATATGGGGTAGGAGAAAAACAACCATGTGTTAGGTCAACAGCTCCAGGTCTTTCTAGAGGATGGGGAAAGATTCTGAAAATTAGCAAAACTTAACTACACAGGGGAAGCTAGAATATTAACCATACTATTATCTCACACCATCGAAGAATTATTTAAAAGATTACTATATTTCTGGGGTGTCTGGGTGGCTCAGTCAATTAAGCATCTGACTCTTGATCGCAGCTCGGGGTCATGATCTTGCGGTTCAGGGGTTCGAGCTCTGTATTGGGCTCTGCACTGATGGTGCAGATTCTGTCTCTCCTCTCTGCCCCTTCTCTGTTTATGTTCTGTCTGTCTGTCTGTCTGTCTGTCTCTCTCTCTCTCACACACACACACAGTAAATAAATATAAAAAAAATAAAAGATTACTATACTTCACTACATTCTTAAATTGCCTGAGATTTTTGTTTTGTTTTGAATTTTTTTTTTGCTTTAAACATAATTTCCAGATTTTTAATGTAAAATAAGATTGCATATAGTGAAAGAGAAATCCCAACATTTCAAGACTAGCAGTGAATATTTCTTCCATGTTATTAAAATAAAAATTAGAAAGACGAGGTCAAGAAAGGAAAACAACCTCTGTGTTCATCTGTGAGACACACATCAACTTAACCACTTATGTTTTAAGTATCTAAAAAGGCTGAAAACAGAACTCTTTCTGATTCCCTGATCCTTAGAATACTGGCTATAATACATAATTTTTTATAGAAAATGAGTGAAATAGCAGGAGTTCGTGTTTAATAGTTTAATATCATGAGTTGCTTCCTTCTAGGAAAAACACAATCAGCAATCATGGATAATAATTGATTTAAATATATAATTCTCACCAAATGGAAACAAAATCTTATTTATCAAATCAAAGTCACGCAAAACAAACGACTGAAATATACATTTTAACCTTAAGGGGCTTAAATCTTTCACCAACAATTCAAAAACCTTTAAAAAAGGAGTGAAGTAACTTGGCAGACCCAGGAACACATTTCAGAGGACTTTCCAAATTAATGATGTAGAAAACTAAGAGGCAAGAACACATATGCCCTAGTCACAAGGGAATGAAGAGGAGTGGGAAAATGGAGGCCAGACTCCCACAACAGTAGGTAGGAGCTCAGAACCTTGTATCTGGAAGTCCCAGAGAAGTGCATCTGGGACAAACTCAAATACAAGATACCATATGACTCATGTCACTGGAGGTCCCAAGTTTGGATGGGCTTCAGCATAGACTGAATCCACTGGCTCAGAGGCCATTTCTTGGACACCTGGGGGTCTGACTCTCCTCACAGCTACTTCTACCACATGCTGGAAGCTAGATGGCCATCATGCTTCTAAGGCTCTAAGAGTAAAATTCAAGGGACTTCTCCCACAAGACCAAGGAAAGAGCTTTCCCAGATGGCCTCAGCCAACTGCTCTGTGAGCATCTTTCGCACAAACTCAATCACATGACCATTCTCAAAGTAATCACTGGCATAGGGAATCAGATCGCAGCTGAGGGACCACCCAGATTCACCTGTGCAAGTGGGTGGTCAGATACACTAAACCATATAGGGTGAATGTTGAAGGGAGTTGCCTGGACAAATGCGGAGATCTCCTAGGAAGAATGGATGCTGGGTAAGCAAACAATAACTGCCCTCCCCCCTGGCTTAGTATCCTTCTCCATAGCAAGTCTCTCCTGGACTACAAGTCAATTCAATGTTTGCTCAAACACCTAAGGACCACAGCTACAAGGGGTAAGAAGAAAGGGCTCTATTTGTTTGCTACATCACAGTTCAAGCTGTTACTGCATACTTAATTTCATTCAATCCTCCCATGAACCCAGTGATAGTGGTGAGACAGGGCGTCTGATTTTACAAATGAGAGAACTGAGGTTGAGCAAGGTTAGAATAGTAAGAAAATCCTGGATTCAAACCATCAAAGCCCAATGCTCTGGCATATAACACTCTATAGTATTTCCTTGTTGAAGCTGATTTTAGTTGGATGTGAGGGGGAACACAATCTGATTGAGTCGATATACACTTACACAAGGATGATGTGATGTCCAATTAGCACCCACAGGCTTTTGCATTTTTCAAAGAGGATGTTTTATAACTGAAGTGCTTTTTATTGGGTGTAATTTCAGGTATTTTAATGAAACTGCCACTTATAAGTTATATAAGTCAAAAATAGATGTATTTAAAAATAGTAATGGTCCCATACCTCTTGGGCGTAGATAGCTTTAGAAGAAGCTGATGAGAGAGAGACCATTGGTAGACGTGGGGCCAATAACATATGGCTAGAGGCATGCTGACATGGTGAAACGTTCATGGATGCTTTATTTTTTTTTTTTTTTTAGAATTACATTTTTTAGCTCTAAGTAAAGCATTATAATCTCACGTTTTATTGGCTTTCTTCCCTCCAACCAAACTTGAAGTTTTACATATATATCAGACATTTTCTTATGTTTATTCTCCACGGTACTCAAATACCATCAAGCTTGATAATTTCTTTTCTTTCCAACCTCTAACGAAACCTTCACATCACAGATGCACACTACAAACAAGCACGTGCAGGGCAAGTATAGCACACTCTGTACGCACATATGTGCACACAGATTCTCTCTCTCTCTCTCTCACGCATGCGCGCACACACACACACACACACACACACACACTACAGTTGCCAACCAGCTCAAATGCACCAGACACCAGGGAAAACATATTTGACATGGCCATTATCTGGATTACTTTGCTTGAAGTTATTACCTCCCAACACCATTTGTCTTTGCCACAAGTAAGGTCACAAAGGCATGGATTCCAAAGTGCTCCTTTGAGGTTGAAACGTGCCCACAAACTGCCTCCTAATGAAATATTTAGAGGATACAACGTAATTTGGTAGAAGAGAAAGAAGGACAATTAGAAATCTTCTATTCTAACTCCAGTTCTCTCATTAACTAAAATCAGACATGTTTATTGAACACTAAACCACAGGTAACCAGTCAGTTGTCAAAAAAAATATTTCAAAAGGCCACCTCAGTCATAAAGGAGCATACAAGACATTTGGGAAGACAAAATTAAGGCATAAGTTAAACCATAAAATCCTTTTTTTTCTTTTGTTTTGTTTTCTTAGGGTGTTTTTATTATTATTATTATCTTTTTAAAGTAAGCTTTACATCCAATGCAGGGCTTGAACATATGACCCCAAGATCAAGAGTCAGATGCTCCACAGACTGAGCCAGTCAGGTGCCCCAAACCATAAAATTCTTAAGAGTTTTAAGATGGCAATTGATAAATGTAACTAGGCAATAGCATTTTTAAGAGACTGCTAAATGATTTCTATAAAATTATAGATCACAGGCAATTTACTTAGAATTGGGATGGTTTGCAAACACTGACAAGGAAAAAAATTCAACTTTATCTGGCTGTTGAAAGATTGATAAAAACTGAGCAGCAGGAATAAATATATTCTTTATGTGTGCATGGTACTTCATAATTTCCATTGTGTTTTTACACACAACTTCTCAACCTTCCCAATGACACCATGAGAAAGAGATCATTGATCACTCTCATTTATCAAGAAAAAACAAAATGCAGTTTAGAGCTGTTAGTGGCTTACTAAAGACCTGAAAACCTATACACATAGCATTCATTCATTCCCTCCTCTATTCCACTCTACACTGATCTGAACAATTATGACATGCCACACACTGGCATAGGCACAGGGGACACGGCAGTGAACGAAGCAAAGGCCCTCTTCTTGTGGAGCTTACATTTTGCAACATACACACTTGGCCCTTGAACTGCACGGGCAGTCAGGGCCACTAACCGGCCCTGCTGTAGTCCAAAATCCATGTGTGACTTTTGACTACCCCCCAAACTTAACTACTAACAGCCTACTGTTGACCAGAAGCCTTCCCAAGAACACGGTCAATTAACACCACATTTTGTACATTCTATGTTGTATTCTTACAATAAAGTAAGCTAGAGAAAAGAAAATGTTTTCATGAAAATCACAAGGAAGAAAAAACACATTTACAGTACTATACTGTATTTACAAAAAAAAAAAAAATCCATGTTTAAGTGAACCCACGTTGTTCAAGGGTCAACTACAGAATAAATCTTGGATCGGCAGGGAGTAGGGACAAGGACACACTACACAAGTGAAACATTAAGAAATTTCTGAAGCAAAGAAGTGCATGATACATAAAAGAACAGGACACACACCTTCATTACTGGTGAGGTTTGAGAAGGTTGAGTTTGAGAAAGATAGTTTGGTGGCATTCAGAAGCTGCTGAATAGAATGTATGGCTATGAAGTTTGGACTGGATTCATTATTCACTAAAGGAATGGTAGGACTTAACCAATACTACATTAGTAATAATAGTATATCTATAGGAGTAATATAGTAGAATAGCATAGTGTAGCAATAGTTTATTATACACAAAATAGTAGTAGAGTAATTATAATAGCACCTAACCCTCACTGGTGACTTACTACAGGAGAGGTACTCTCCTAAATACTTTCCATGGATTAACTTGTAAAATTACTGGATTTTTTAGCTCCAATTGCCCATGAGGAAACTGAGAACAAAGAGATTAAGTAACTTGCCCAAAGCCACCCAGATAGCAGAGACATGAAATGAACTGACTCTGCCTGTCAAGAATCCAAGCTCTTAGCCACTCTCCTTGTATTCATGGCACAGAACAGGGAGGCAGGACAAGGGCGGGGAGGCTAAAGGCAAGACCGCTAATTCCTTATCAATTAAATAACCTTGCCTGAGAGTTTACAGATTTAAATTTGGTGGCCATAGAAAGGCAAAGAGAGGAACAGACACATGAGACAGGTAAATTGGATTTACTGACTAAATTTTTTAAACAACTGCAAGTTCAAGCCTAGAGGACTAGGAGAAGATACTCCTATCAATAGAAATAAAGAAGCCAAATGAAAGAAGCTAACTTGGAGGGGGAAAACTGAGTGGTTTTCATGTTATCAGCCTTCTAGGAAGGAAATGCATAAATGGACACAGGGAAGACATCAATTGGAAATACGGAGCCATCTCAACTCTTCCTGGTTTAGACCTTTCTCTTTTGCAGAAGGATGGGGTTAGGTCACATGATTGCTGAGGTCTCTTCTGGTTCTATGACTCTATAATTTTGTAATGCCATAAGCATAGAATATCTTTCCTTAAAAAGTTTAAGATGGCATTTCTTAGCCATGGTAATCTTTAGGGATTACTGCATGGACTTCTAAAACATTCTACAAACTTCCTCTCAAATATGGTTTCAAAACTTCAACACCCATGAGCCAAAGAAAAACTTTAGAAGGGGGAAAAAAAAAAACCCAACACACCATATTCTAATGTGTTTTAAAACATGAAGGGCTTAAAATAGGTGTTTCCCCTTGAAATGGGAGCCTCACTGACAAAATGACTCAAAAATGAGGTAATTAATTCAGGACCTTTTTTTAAGGTCTAAATTAACCATCCCCTATCTGCAGAAAAACACAATATATTGCATGAATTGTTCAACTACATACTCAAAAAGTTACATACTTCATCACAGCCAGCCATTACCCTTTCAACCAGTGAGGAGGAAGATGGGAAGAAGACTAAACAAACAAGAGTTTTACAAATGCAAAGATTTTCCTTTAACCCTCCTAAGACTCATAAAAGCCAAGGTAAATATTGGTATGGTTGAGAACCATGAAGAAATGACAACCACTGGTTGAAATATACACTCTGGTTTTATTATCCACTACTCAGTCTGAGCTGAGCTAAAAATACAGTAAAATTTAGAATGAAATAGAGCCAAACGCATCATCACATTCAGGGAGTATCTCCTGTAAGCTGCTTTCCAGGTAGCTGTGGATTCCACTAGAGGGCAATAGAGCGTGCTCAGAGAGCAACTTGGGCTTAAGGACAGTGTCTGGTTTTAGGTCACCAGTTCAGTGTGCAAAACAGTCTCCATTTCAAAACCACACTGGATCCCTGAATGCCTGTGTTCTGATAAAAGGATTACCAAGCACTGTGTTCTGATAAAAGGATTCCTGTTTTAAAGTTAGTCATACGGGCATTTTGATTTCTTAAATAATATATAAATCCAAATATTTTGCCATAATCAAGTATCTTCCCATCAAACTACTCAACAATTTGATAACTTTCAAATTTAATAAAGTTTTAAAAAACGGAATGTACTGTAGCCTTTGATATTTTAATACTTAAATTTAAAACATGTAATGGTTAAATCAAAACACATAGGTAAAAAGTACACTAATAACACTACCATAATGTTAATTTAATATTTAATTTAACAGCTAGCATTTGAGCACTTACCATATGCCCTACTGTGCTGAGAAGTTAATACAGTTTTTCAGACACTAACCTTGTAAGATAAAAACTCACATTATATCCATTTTTCAAATGGGCAAATTAAGGCTAATAGAGACAAAATTTACCCAAGGACACATAGCTAAAAAAGGATAACGTTGAAAGGACACTTTAAAATTTGAGTACCAGATATCACACATGTTCTCAGAGGCCAACTCACCATCACTAGAATCCAGGAGATTTTGGCACTTCTTCAAAATAAACCCCTATGATGGTCAAAGTGTAGGCTAAGACAGAAACATTCTTTCATTGCACCTTACCACAGAATAAAATTTTACTGTTGCATATGTATTTACTTTTTGTAAAAACCATGTCAGTAATCCGATTTACATAACAGAAGTTACACATTGCAGTATTTCAACTGCCTTCTACAAACAAGAAATACTAACAAGGAAAACAATCATACAAGTTCAATAATCAGGTTCTCACACTCAAAAAAAATATCAGCTAACGATAAGCTTTGCAGGGGCTTTTAAATGTCAGTCTTCAGACTTCTTAGAGTCATTACGTACAATAAGGAGAAACTGGTAAGTGACTATTACATAGCTTGGGTGTATGACCCTGACATTATTCCTACACAAGACAACAGCATGACACTGAAGTCCTACGGAGCAAGAACTCACCCAGTGAATGGAGTTTCAATTTACGGTGTACTTTGGAAAGAATGCACAGTGATCGACTAATCTGAAACATAAGATTTTTCCTTGTCCTACAAAATGTTAAAGCCCAGTTAGTATGAAACTTGTGAAAACCATCATCGTTTTAAAAGTATAAAACAAAAGACACTGCATTGGTGTCCTATTGCTGTGATAACAAGTTACTACAAGCTTGGGAGCTTCAAGTAGCACAAATGTATCTTACAGTTCTGGAGGTGAGGAGTCTGAAATGGGTCTCACCAGGCTAAAACCAGGAGGTCAGCAGGGCTGTATTCTTTCTGGAAACTGTATAGGAGAATCCATTCTTTCACCTTTTCCAGCTTCTAGAAGGTGTCTGCATTCTTTGGCTTCATTTTTTACAGCCACCAGTGGACAGTCAACTCTCTCTCACATTGTATCTCTCTAATATGAACTCTCCCGCTTCCCTCTTTTCAATTATAAGGACCCTTGTGATTACACTGTGCCCACCCAAATAATCCAGAATAATCTCTCCATTTTAAAGTCCTTAATCACATTTGCAAAAATCCTTTTCCCATGTAACATACATCTCACTGGTTCTGGGGATTAGGAGTAGACATCTTTAGAGGCCATTACTCTGCCTACTACAGACAGCACAGCATATAATTGGTGCATTCAGCAATCTTTCTGAAAAGTAGTTACTGGAATACAGAACGTATTCTCCTACAAAGCAGGAAATAGTTGTTAGACAAGTGTAGTCTACAGAGTCCTGAAAGTAGTAATCTGAGACCTGAAAAGAAGGATACAAGGGGTGGCAACACAGGTAAGACACCTTTATAATAAATTAGGTGCAGGTTTCAGGCAAAGAGAGGCGAATTTATATTTGCATGATATACTACTTCTAAATTAATTTTGTTACACTCCATAGTTCTATTACCTACCCTTTCTTAACAGTGGTGCTAACTATGTAAAAACAAAGTCATTCTTAGTCATAATTCATGAGTTTTCATAACTAGAAATTATAAATACGAACACCTACTTGGCACTTTGCAGAAGAACGAAGGAGTATGGAAATGTGAATTCTAATCTGATTCTGCCACTTACTACCTATGTGATCTCCAGTATGTCGCTGACAATTTCTGGGGCTATTTTCAGAAATTAGGAACAGGGATAATAAATAGCTCTCACCTGCACGGCCGCTCTAAAGTAAAATAGAATATATAATCGCCAGAGAATTCTGGGACACTATTGGCGCTCCATAAAATGTTAAGTAGTTGTCATTGGGTGAATACGTCCATGGCCTTGGAAGCCAGAGAAGACGCATTAGTGTAAAGTTGTGAATTTTTAGATACTTGTCCCAAAGAACTTAGATCAGACAGATACATAAAACAAGAGAATTTTAAGAATGCCTGTTATAACTGTATAATTCAGTTGCACCATAAGATTTTATACAAATATCAGTTACCGTAAGATGCAAAATTTCAAAGCTGCTCCAGTAATATTTTGACAAAATATAGGAAAGATATAGTGCAACACGGTAAAAACTTGGCTCCCTGTGGAGGGGCCTCTACTGGGTAAGCAAGTTAACACAAAAAACCTCCCAAAGAGGCACCACGTAAGAGCACGCGCCATGCTGGCCCAAGGAATAATCAAGATAAGCTCCCAGACAAACCACTTCTGGGACCAGAAGTTTTGAAAGTCATTGATGTCAAGAGCTGACTCCAGTATATTATCCCACTGTCTGATTGTGAGGATACCATTTAGCCCCCAATATCAGTTTTCACAGAAGTATACTGGATGGCTCTTCCTTAGCCTCACAAAATGGCCTCAGCCTACAGCACTTTCTGATCCTAAATTTGTTTTTCCTGCTTCACCCTCTCCAGCTGGGCCATCAAAAGTTCCTAACTGCCATTTTCACCTGTAGTGCAAGTCTTTCCTAGGAGTTGAGGTAAGTGGGCATTGGCCAAGGATTACTCACATCCATCCATGCCTCTTTGGGCTTGCATTCTATATTCTAAATGCAAGAGATTATTAGATAGCCAATTTGAAAATAGATGAACTATAATTTTATCTAAGCTTCATATTATCTCTAAGATAATATGGCTGAATTTGATATATCGCTAAACATTGAGAAGTATCACGTATAATTACTTCTTAATCTAAACTTTGAAAAAAGTAATAAAGTCTGGCAGAACCTTATTTCCACACTGGATACATCAACTATCAGACAATCTTAAGACTTCAGAGAGAATGTCAGGGGGGAAAAAAAAGTGATGCTCTTTTTCACTTACATTATTTTTGAAAAGGGCAAAGGGGAACACATTTTTTCTGGCAATGTCCAAAGTATATATTCTCATCTACTCTGCAAAATAATACCAATTAAGCTTCATGCATTTAATGCAAAAGCACATTAAGGAAATGGGTAAACCTTCACCCAGATAGCACTAATCCTTTGGCTAGGATTTTAACTGACTACCTCATTTTTTCACCTGATTCACTAGTGGTGAAGCCCCTTTAAAATAGAGATTACACATAATAAAAGCTGTTTCTCTGTCTAGTAAATGGATTATAGTTTAAAAGGGCACTGCCAGGAGAGTTAAAAAGTATTCTCTAAACGGAAGAGCTCTGTAGGACAAATGATTTCCCTGAGCACTGTTCATGAAAACATCCTTCCTGTAATTAGGTCTCGCATGAGGCTGGGTGAGACATTTTCTTCTGGCCCTTCTTCTTTTTTTTTTTTTTTAATGTTTATTTATTTTTGAGAGAGAGAGACACACACGAGAAAGAGTGCAAGTGGTGGAGAGGCAGACAGAGAGGGAGAGACACAGAATCCGAAGCAGGCTCCAGACTCTGAGCTGTCTGCACAGAGCCCAACACAGGGCTCCAACTTGTGAACCGCAAGATCACGACCTGAGCCAAAGTCAAACGATTAATTGACTGAGCCACCCAGGCACCCCTCTTCTAGCCTTTCTTAAACTTGCTACTCTTTGACTTTTAATTTTAATATACCGGTCATCAGTGAAATCTGAGAAGGGAAGACTTTCTTCATTAATGAACAGACCAAATGTCTAGACTATTTCAAAATAAGACGGTTGCAGAAAAGTAGGAAATGAAACAGAAATACAGAAGTCAAAGTCGTCCTTTAAATTTAGGAACTTAAATAATACGTTATTATTTACTGTAAGACCAAGCAATAAACACGAAGTATGCATCAAAATCATGTACACCGGGAGTCAAGTGTAGAGAGTAAAGGTTCCTTTTTCACTCATGAATTCAGTAAGTGTTCTTTGAGAATTCAGTTTGGTAAGAGATTGTACTGGATATTATTACTACAAGGAACACAAAGGAAATAAAAATCTTCTGGTCCATGTCCTTTAGGAACTTACAATACATTTAGGGACATTAGTCCCTTATGAAATGAGTTATTATTATGCAAAGCAAACCAGCAAACCAGAGTTGAGTTTGCTCAACAGAAAAATAAGGGGAAAAAATGGATAGAATGTTGGCAAAGACTAATGTAAATCTGAACAGTCCAAAAAGATCTTACAGGAAAGGAAAAATGTAAATTTTACCTGAGTTCAATAAATCACTTCTCCATATTCTGGTGCAATTGGTTAACACACACACACACACACACACACACACACACACACACACACACCCCTCCCTGAGAGTGCAGAAAAGCAAAAGAGAGAAACATAGATACACACATAAATAGCCTAGAACAAACAGCGCTAAGGATGTACAGGAGGAGAAACTCTGAATCCAGGATCACTCGTAGAGGAGAGCTGGAGTTCAATTAGAGAGGACACCTCAACCATTGCTAAGAGGAGCCCAACACAGATGTAATATACAATGTGTCTCAACAGCAAAAATCCTGTGTGTGTGGCAACTGAATAGTTTATTCTCATATTTTCCAGTTTACCATCAGAAGAAAAATCTTATTAAAATAAGATATTTGCAGTGGGAGTATTCTCAAATAGTTGGCAAAATATGTTCAACCTTTTTGCATTAGTCAATTTAGTGGTCTTTTTTGTTTTTTTGTTTTTTGTTTTACTTTAGCAATGGAAACAAAGACTATCACAAAAGACCGTTGTTTGCCAGCTGCTTTAAAAAATAAAAAATTTCACCATAGTTCTTTGTAAGACTTTTCTCCCCACTGTATTCTCTAGTTTGAAACACATTCAAATCACAGGCATTGAGTTGAATATTTAGCAAGGGCCAAGAATAAACCCCAAAGCCAACAATGGCAATGAAAGCTCCAACAGCCTCAGAGCCTGACACTAATTTACTAAGACACATGAGGAACCCTTGGGAACGAAGTGTCTGCTAATTAGGCCACCATAAACAGATTCCCAAACCTTGACAAAGTTTTTCCAAGCATCTGATGAAGAACTTTGATTTATAGGCTGTTCAGGTGAAACCTGAACAGATGGTATCTTTTAACAATAACTGACACATGAGTTTGTTAAGGATCTCAATCTCTAGGAAACACACAGCTCTACAGAGGAAAACAAAGAGGAACAGTTTTAGTCATCTACCTTATCTTTGTCTTCAACGACATCTGCCAAAACATCATCTGGATCCAGGATTCCTCCATCCGTGTATTCTAAGTGATGAATCTTCACCCAGTAGCCAGGATCCTATGGTAGAACAATCAACAAGTTTCACGACTCGAGCTTTTTAAAACTACATTTTAATTTTTTAAAAAATAATAAGTTGACTGATTAAAAATAGGCCCTAGTAATAAAATGTTTGAACACCATAAATAAATGTTACCTCTTTATTTCAATAAACATTTGGTATTTTTATCCTATTTCAGGTAAATCAGTAAATCAAAGTATACATATTGCATCAATTACCCTGGAAGATAAATCACCATGCAAAAATAAAGTGCCACTGTTATTTAAGGAATTTCAAGAAAGTTTTTATAACTTCAAATTAGGTAATCCCAAGAATACTTTGGGGGGAAAAAACGTCTTCTTGAGGGTACTCTGAAATGGGCTTAGAAATTCAAACTCAGATTCTCAAAGCTGTAGGGGAGGGAAAAAAAATCTAAGGGGAGAAATCTTTGATGGCAATCATCACTTTACAATCTATCAAGTGGAATGGGGTAACCACTGACTTCTTCATCTTTTTAAATCTCCAGGCTGTATGCATGCCCTCAACTCCAAGATTTGAGATGACATCTGGAGCAAGGGCTCCACAGGGCAGCAAGTGGAACTGGGTTTGGAGCTGAAACAGTTCACTCAACCACAGTAGTGCTTTAGGAGATTTCCAAGTAATGTCTTAAAAAACCTACTCAGGAATGTAAGGACTAAGAAAAGGAAGTTATTTTCCTAATTCTATATGTGGCTACATACTCATGCTAGAACTCAGAATTAGATGATGTAGCTCATTGGGTTATTTACATACTGCCTATTTCCAGAAAAGATATGAAAGCCAACCGTAATAATGAGACAAGAACATGAGCCAATGAATGAAGAAAAATATTAGTAAGTTTTTTACAGAATACCCAAGCTATCATTGATTTGGCTCTGTGATTCTCTGAAAGCTTCTCAAAATGGGAAAATTTTGAGCTTTATATAAAGTACACAAAAAACAAATACGTGCCAGTTTACAAGAAGGAAATTCTTCTAGGATAAAGCCCTAAGCCTTTACCAAATGAATCTTTATAAAGGAGGAGAACTAACACAGCCCACAGAATTCAACTGCAATATTACAAAAGCTAATAGCAATGGTTGTCACAGAGCCTCCCCTTTACCTGCTCCCTAATAAAAGGCAAGGGCATACTATATTAAATAAGAGTAAAGCTTTTAAAGCATCTATTCAGAGGGACACTGAAATGTGACCCAAGAACATAGCTTTTCAGTAATCTGACTAGATCAAGTCATAGGCTTAAAAAATCCAAAGGAATTCTTCTTAGATAGGCTTTTGACTTCAAAATTAAGTTTTCTATCAAGTATCTGACAAGCTATTCCAAGTAAAATGAAAGGAATTTCGTTGCATCTAATATTAGACTTATAGGTAGAAACACTAATGATTAGGAAACTTTAACTGCCTGGTTCTCTTGCCCTGAGAGATTGCCAAAAAAAAGCAAAAAACAAAAAAGCAGCCACTGTATAACCAGGTAAGAATAGCAAAGCACACCCATCAGATTCTTTAATCAGAGATCTAAACCAACTCAAGGTCAGTGTGCTATAAAAGGTAAGCTAAGTAAAACAGACTAGATTCTAAATAAGGAGAACACCAGAGTAGGCAAACACTATGTAACAGCCACTGGACCGTACAGAAAAGAAAGAGCTCCCCCAGTAATCTTTGGGAATTCAGTCTTTTGGCTATGGCCATGCTACGAGCAACATAGTTTTTCCAAATACACCCAGGACTTCTAATTGAAATCTACAGGGTATTACATTTCCTTGTAAAAATTGCCTTCTTACAAAGGGAGTTCAACTTAATTAATTTCTATTAATGTCCATTGAGTTGGGTTTTGATATATTACAACACTATAGATGAAATCTGTTGATTTTGACCATGTTTGTAAAAGGTGATGTATTATAAAGAGTTCTAAAGAGTTGTTTTTTTTTACATATTCAATTACTTAAAAGACCTCTATTAAGTTGTCTGCTTTTTTCTCATGCTCCGTTTGTAAAAGCAGATTTTATCACCTAAGATTGAAGTAAACAACTACTCCCAACAATTGCAGTGTAAATTAAAATACGCCTGTTTTCCTGCCTAGAGGTAGGAACAGAAAGAAGAAAACCAAAGACTCCGGTTTAAAATAGGGAAACTCAGGAAGTAACAAAGGACAGGATAGGAACAGTAGCAAAGGGAGCAGACAAGAGGCAGCTCCATGGGGCCGTTAAGTCCCACAGCATTCTGCTATCCCACACGTCCGGGCTCTAGGACCTTCTGGAAAATAAGCCCTAGCAGTTGTAACTAAGACATTTATTTCTAATTGTCTAATTGTGATTTGAAAGAGTACAGGATTTAAAAGTTTTGCAGAACTAAATCAAGTAATAAAGTTATTTTGATACATTTTGGAATAGTATATTCAATCAAAAAAAAAAAAAATTAAGTGAAATACATGGTGCCAGAATATAAAAAGACTGTTTGCAACCCTAACACTGCCATCTCACTTTGGTACTGCCATTTTATACACTCTAGCAAAGAGTAGACTAATGATGAGCACACATCTAATTCTGAAAGAAAACAGACAAGTTATATGAAAGGAGTCTCAGTTAATATTTTACATGTCCAAGGGAGGTAAATCAACAAACCCAGCGCATACCAACTGTGATATTGTCCCCACGGTATTTTCGCCATAGTGCTATAGATCACTTTAAGAATATACATACAATATTAGCAGCCAACAGCCATTATAAGACCATAAATTCACCCTGACTCCTTTATGTATGTAAAAATTCAACCATTACCTGGCAGTCAAGATTTTGCATTTCATTTACTTAGTTTTATGACCATCAGGAATAAAACTGATCAAATATGAAAAGATGTTCACATATGCATCTTGTTTCACACAATCATTTGGGAAAGTTTACTGTATTTTTCAGGATCACGACGTTAATTTACCTCTCTATTGCACAAATATCTGTAATACGTAAAACTTAAATTATTTCAAAAATATCTGTAGTAAAAGTGTTACACAATAAATCTTAGAACTTATACTCCTAGGTTCTTAAAGTATTGAAAAAATAACATAGCACACATTGCTTCCTCTATTTCTGATAGTTTCTTATCATTATTTTTCAATAATACATACTTAATTACTACTAGAACTTTAAAACTAAAAATAGCCACAAGGATGAATTGGAAAAGGAAACAAAAATATATGCATTATGGAAAGACCACAATTATAGGAAACTTATAATTAATCAATGCAGAAATTGTTCCAAATAGGCACGGATATTAACAGCAACAAATATCCTTCACTGTGGGTAGAAGACATGAAATTTGACCCTATACCTTAGAAAATCTCTATTAGCCAGAGTTCTGAAGAATAATAATTTTCATCTGCAATATCAGGAGGAATAGACTGAGAAGCCAGATACTAAGATGCTGTGACTACCAAGCACTGAGATGGCGTCAATCATCAAAAGAGGGAAAACATGGATGTTTCTAAGCTAAATGCGTCTGGCCCAAAAAAGAGAAAAAATAGCCTGCAATGGCAGCAGGTTCAAAAGTGAGGAAAGCACTACAAAGAAAGAGCCAGTGTTGGAAAAGAGCTGTATTTAGCAGTGGTGACAATTACAGAGCTCAGTAATGCAACTGGTTTTTCGGTGACCTCATGTTGTGACACAAATAATTGTACCCGTTGGAATACAAGAACAATTGCAAAATTAAAGTTAGTGGAAAGTTAAATATTTTCTGTGTAGAATTTAATTTCATGAATTTGGTGAAATATATCCATAAAATGACATTTCACCATTTTATTGTCAACATCATCATAGCAGATAACTTTAGTGGTTACTATAGGGCAGGTGCTATAGGTACTATGAGTTTTGTAGGATTAGCTTGTTTAACCTCGAACAGCCTCATGAAATAGTTATCAATCCATTTTACAGATGAGGAAGTCAAGGCATGGGCATGTGAACGGACTTGCCCAAGGGTAAATGCTTAACAAACAGCAGAGTCAAAATGTGTTTTTTAAACACAGCAAATAAGGGTTGGGTTTTTTGTTTTTACTAATTAAAAAATATTAACAGAGGATTCTGGGTGTCTCAGTCGGTTAAGAGTCCAGCTCCCGATTTTGGCTCAGGTCATGCTCTCATAGTTCCTGGGTCTGAGCCCCATGTCAGGCTCCACACTACCAGTGTGCTTGGGATTCTCTCTATCTCCCTCTCTTGGTACCCCTCCCCTGCTCAGGCTCATTCACTCACTCACTCTCTCTCTCAAAATAAATAAACTTAAAGAAAATTTAACAACAATCACAACTGCCTAAGAATAAGGCAGGGGATCAGATCCATCTCTGTTGCTACTTAAGTATATGGATCCGGGCGAGTCAACACTACTCTGGCCCTTGGTTCTTCATCCACAGTGAACGTGGAGGCTCTCTGGCCTTCTGCACAAC
Organism: Neofelis nebulosa; assembly: GCF_028018385.1. NCBI lineage: Eukaryota > Metazoa > Chordata > Mammalia > Carnivora > Felidae > Neofelis > Neofelis nebulosa. The sequence goes on from NC_080783.1 coordinate 31,425,839, forward strand.
GCAGCACATGCAAGTCACAGTGTAGAGGACATGACAGGGCAATAACGGAAGGCCCCAAAATAGTTCCCTAAGTGTGTCCAGTATTTTCCAGGTGAGGGAAGCTTCAGAACATAATTCTTCATAATCATGAAATTAAACGTTGGAGAAGAAATGAAAAAAGATCTTCCTGCTCAGAGCAGAGATGAAGCTTGAGGCATCAGAAATTAAAAAGAGAATTATGAAGGTTTTCATCCATGCACACTTTAACTACTTCTATCATAATCCTCTGCAGTTATTCTCCCAACTACTCCAGACCAAAAGAGAGTATGGTGCCCCAGAACACCAGCACCCAGGAAGGAGATAGTAGTCAGAACAAGTGTAGAGACTGTTTGGGGACAGGTACAGAGCAAGAGTCTCTGAATAACCAACCACAGACAGTGTAGGGAAAAAGCAGTTCCTGAAAACGATGCCTGAGCAAAGCCTAGCAGAGCAGCACTGACAACTGAAAGGACAGAATGAAGCCAGAAAAGGAAGTAATAAATCTTGATATTATGAGCTGGCCCTGACTTCAGAACACGCCTCTAATTTCCTGAAAAAGATTAACCAAGAGTATGACAGGAACACAAGTGATGTCATTTTAATCATGTTTCTAAGGAACTCAAGAGAACTAGAATTGCAACAAGGGTTTTTATGCTGGGTTGAAAGTAATACCCAGCAAACTCAACAGAATTAAAAACCTCAATTTATATAAAAAATAAACGTGAATAAGTCCACCTGTAAATTTACTCCAGCTTTAAAAATGAACCTACCAAAAGAAACTTGATATAGCCATACCAATGTCAGATAAAGGAGACTTTAAGAAACATTACTAAAGGTAAAGGAGAACATTTCGTGATGATAAAAGGATCAATCCAATGGAAAGAAAGCAATTCTAAACCTAGGTACCTGATAACTTCAATACATATGCTGCCAAAATGGACAGATACTTAAAAAATAAATAAACAAACAAATCCACTTAACTATAGAAAACAAACTGAGGGTTACTGGAGGGGAGGGGATGCATTAAATGGGTGATCGGTATTAAGGAGGGCACTTGTGACGAGCACTGGGTGTTGTGTGTAAGTGATGAATCACTAAAGTCTACACCTGAAACTAATAGTATAATGGGTGTTAAACTGAAATTTAAATAAATCTTGAAGAAGAAAAAAAATCTTTAAAAGTAAATCCAAAATCACAGTGAGACTTTTGGTAGGAGACAAAGATATAAATCATCTGACTAACACAATTAACAAAGGGACCTAACTTATTTATATTCCATACGTATAAGACACCGTATCCATAAAGATTAGAAAAAACATTCTCTACAAGTGCATATGGAATATACACCCAATTTCAAAAGTCCAGAATCACTGAGAATATGTTCTTTGATCAAAGTCAGAGTCAATTCCAGAAATACACCTATAAAATGCCAGGCTGTTTGGAAATACAGTTCCAAATAATCCAATTTGAAAAATAGTTCTTAACATAGAATAATTAAAACAGCATACAAAAAATTATGAGATGCAGCTAAAGCAGTGCTTAATGGCAAATTTATGGCCTTAAATGCAAATATGAGAAAAAAGAAAAGCTGAGCCCAAGAAGCTAGAAAAAGAGCTATTCAAACCCAAATACAGAGGGAAGGAAACAAAGAGAAAAAAAATAGGGGCACCTGGGTGGCTTGGTCAGTTAAGCATCTGAATTTGGCTCAGGTCATGAGCTCTCAGGTCATGAGCTCTCAGGTCATGAGCTCTCAGGTCATGAGCTCTCAGTTCGTGAGCTCTCAGTTCGTGAGCTCGAGTCCCATGTCAGGCTCTGTGCTGACAGCTCAGAGCCTGGAGCCTGCTTCAGATTCCGTGTCTCCCTCTCTCTCTCTGCCCCTCCCCCATTCATGCTCTCACCCTCCCTCCCCCAAAAAATAAAATAAAAACATTGAACAAAATTTAATAAAAAGAAAAAATAGAACAAAGTTGGTTCTATGAAAGGCTTGATAAAATTGGCAAATACCTAGCAAAACTGATCAAAAAACAAACAAAAAAGAAAAAACACACAAATTTCCACTATCAAGGAAAAAGACAAGCAATACCATCTTAGATTTTTACAGCCATTAAACATATATGGTAAAAATTTAGACCTATAAAATTGACAATGAAATGAACATTTAAAAAAAATACAACTTACCAAAACTGGCCAAAAATAGGAAACAGAAATACAAAGACAACAATTAAATTTTAAAACTTTCCCATAAAGAACCAGACTCAGATTACTTCACAGATAATATCTTCCTAATGTTTAAGGAAGAAAGGGTGTCACTCTCATACAAATACTTCTAGAAACTACAAGAGAAAAAATTCCCTTTTTTTTAAGTGTATTTTTATTTATTTTGAGAGGGGAGGTGGGGGAGCACAAACAGGGAAGGGGCAGAGAGAAATGGAGACAGAATCCCAAGCAGGCTCTGCAAGGCCAACGCAGAGCCCGATTCGGGGCTGGGACCCACAAACTGTGAGTTCATGACCCGAGACTAAGTCAAGAATCAGATGCTTAACTGACAGGCGCCTCTCCCATCCTTTTTTATGAGGACAATGTAACCTGGATACAAAGGCCTTACAAGGGCATTATACAAAAATTATAAAATTTACAAAAATTTGCATATGGATAAATATGAAAAAAATCTCAAATAAAATATGTGTAAATAAAAATTCAGTGATATACGTAAAGGATTTATTCCCTTAATGCAAGAGTGGTTTAAAATTCAAAAATCAACTGAGGTAGTCACCTAATGAGTAAGGGAAAAAAGGATAAAAATTAGATGATCACAATGGATTCACTTGAGACTATTCACCACCAATTCACAATAAAAAGTATCTTAGCAAACAAGGCAAACCTACAATTAAGGCAAACCAGTAACAGAAAACGCAAAAATTAAAAAACAGCAACATTTATAATAGCATCATCAAATCAAATATTTAGGAATAAGTCTAACAAAAAATGCATAAAACCTTTATGCTAAAACTTACCAATTTTTACAAAAAACTAAAGAAGAGTTTCAAGGATTAACAGAGTCAATATTCTGAAGATGCTCATCTTGCCCCCAAATTGATTAAGGATGAGTTAGGGTTATGAGTTATGACCAACCAGAATTCTCAGACACTGATCGCTGGAGTGTACATTTCATTAAACTGTTGAACATAAACATCCTACATAGCTCAGCAATCCCACTCCTAGATATATATATCCAACAGAAGCAAGTATATAGAATTACCAAAACACATGTCCTGTAAGATTCATAAGAGAATTCCTAATACCTAAAAATCTGGTAATAGCCCAAATATTCATCACCAGTAAAATGAGTAAGCACCATGTCCATGCAGCAGCACACTAAATACCAACAAGAATGAATAAACTACAACTTTATGCAGCAATATGGGTGAATCTCACAGCGTAACACTGATGGGAGTCAAATACCCAAAAAAGTACATACTCTGATTCCATCAAGAAGCTCTAAAACAGGCAGAATTATTTCATAATGTTAGAAGTCAGGAGACTGATTACCCCTTGAGAGGGAAAGGGCAGTGAGTAGAAAATGGGCACAAAGGGGCTTCTAGAGTCATGGTTTATTTCTTGATGCGCTGGCTACACTTACTTGTGCACTTTTCTGTATGTGTGGTATACTTTAAAAATCTTTTCATAATTTAAGAACTCTTTGCTTCAAAAAATAGGATTTCTTTTGTCAAACTGAAATACATAATGGTTCCCTTTACACATGACCATGACTACAAATAATTAAATAAGACCTCTAAAAAAGCTGTTTAGAACTAGCTTCCTTAAAATTATAAGAACAAATCTTAGGGCAAATAAAAGAAAGGAATGTAACAGTCCCAAAAGACAGAGAGGCTGGGTTCCCCCACCCACAGAAAACGTGGCTTACTGACCATCAATCATTCAAAACTTATAAGACCCAGAGAGGAGGCTTAATGAACCACAGGCTTAAATGAGTCAACAGTGTGACAAATACGTTAAATATGTTACCACTATCGTGAGCTATGATAATAGTACTGTGTCCAAAACAGAGCAAGTAATAATCTCATTCTATATTAAGTGGACACACCATATTTATAGTATTTTCTTCAAAATTTAAGGGGTGGTCATTAATGAACTGGAGAACACCAATATGGGTGAATGGAAAAAGGTCAGCTCATTCATCTTAAGACATGATTTAGGTTTGTTTAAACCGTAGAACACAAAGGAAAATGTTTTTGCTATTTCAAACATAGAACCACAGTTTATGGGGCACTGGGCTCTTCAAGTTATCAGACAAAATTCTCTTATTGTCAACACTATCACTGGTAATCTCTCAGGGAGATACCATATCGGAGACAAACATCTCTCTCGAGTCTAACACTACCTGCTTTTCAACTAGGACTGGCAAATTACTGTATTTTCAGTTAAGCACCAGATAAATTATCTGGATTATACTGCAGACAATGTGAGAATTACACATAATCCAAAAGTAAGTGAGAATTATCTATGTAATGTAATTACTTATGGAAGTGAGAATTACATAATCCTAAAGAGCCCTTCTGACTCTCAAACCTACAGCATCTAGAACCTCAAAGTTCCTTGGGGCTTTGAACCTAAAGTTAGAGAAACTTCTGGCAAGAAGAAATCTCTTCTGTATTATAAGAATAATGTTTTCCACATAGGGAATAGAGTCGATGGTGTAATAGAGCATGGTGACAGATGGTAGCTACACTCGTAAGCATAATGTACAGAGCTGTTGAATTACTATGTTGTACACCTGAAACTAATGTAACATTGTGCATCGACTATACTTCAATTAAAAAAAAAAAAAAGTTTTCAGAAGTTCCGCATGATTCCACAGTTATAGAGCATCTCCAAGCAGAAAGTCTGAGCAAAACAAATTTTACGTCTCAATCTATCAGTTATTCTGTGTCTTGCTGTGTAACCTGAAAATTCACTAATTTATGAACAGATTTAAAGAAAGGGGTCTTCTACAATCCTAGGTAACAGAATTACTCTGGTAGAGAAACAAAATGAAAACCTGAGAATTTTATATTACGTACCTTGTACTAAATAGGCTAATTTCTCGCTCGAAAACAACTCTTCCCTACTGACGACCCCAAATGTGGGGTTTTCAATCCTTGACTAGTAAATTCACGAGTTCAGAAACTCATAGGAATCCACCGGCTATGAGCGGATTCTTGTCCACAGACCACCGAGACCGGTCCTCCCATCTTACTGGGGGAGAGGGGCGGGGACACCAGAATAAAAGATGAAGCCACAAAGAAGGTTGTGGTTGGCTTGTGCTATCCCATATTAAATAAAAGTAGTCTCCAAATGAGAGCACCAACAATTCCAGGGTAAGTTTTCGATTTTATCTCATAATCCAAATTTTGATACTACTACTTACTTTCCTTTTCAAGTAGGAAGAAAAATATTTAAGCATCAAGGCATATACTTCACTTTCTATTTCATTTATCAACTAAATATTAAAAGAGAATGTTAATCACCTCATGCCATTTCTCATTCAGTTTCGTGAAGTAACCATAATCTCAGTTTTCTTTGTATAAAGAAATGTAAAGGTTCATTTAAAGGTTCATTTTTTTTTTTTTCATCCTGGAATTAACCTAAACTTATTTGAGGAAAAAAAGGTCCAGATATTTAAGTTCTTTTTTTTTAAGGACAATTTTTAATTATTTTAACATCTACTCCCTACATCATCACAGTACACTCACTTTACAAGACTATGGAAATTTCCTTTTTCTATGAATCTAAGAGTTAAATGCATAAAACTTTAAGTCTTATGTAAATCTTCAGGATTAAATACATTATAATCTAAAATCAAAGTTCTATCAGGAAAATCAAATGTTAAAGTCTGAAATTAACAAAAATTGTACTTGTATTTAATTGATACATCTATTTCAAAAACTTCCCAGTATGAAATACTTCCAAAACATTAAACCGTTACTAATTTAGTAATGCTGAAATACGGTGTTTCAAAACAATTTTAAAGAAAACAGCTGATTTTCTTTTTTAAATCCTGTTTTCCGTTAATTGTTTTCAATGAAATTTTATAGTCCAAAGACCTGGATGCCAAGGTTTTAGAAGCCTGTGTGGTCCAAAGGAATGCAAAGCCCACAGCCAAAGAATGGAAGCAGCCACGTCCCCAAAGAGAAGGAGAAGCTATAACTTTTTAAATAATTTATTATGAAACCCTAAAAAGCATTCTGCTATGAAATGAATTTTAATAGGAATTTGAGAATGCAAATTCATACAACTCAAGCTTTACTGAATGTAGCCAATTAAATCCCACTATTATTGCTGCTATGATGCCAGCATCTTTGTAAGGTAATTCCAAAGTACAGTTTGACAGATAATGTGAATTGTGTGTGTATCTTTATGTATATAAATGAATGAATGAAGATTTAAAGTATTCTACAAGTACCCAAGATGGACTCCAGATCTTTATTCAAACACAGAAAGTTTTATGCTTCATTACTGAAGAAATCAAGACATAGAAAAGAGAATTTTAATTTATATCAGAAGAGGTACTGCTGTGTTTATAAAAACATGTAACTCTAAGAGAAACATAAAGACATCATCAACCGTATTCCTGCTCACTGTGTATAAAACTTCTTTTCAATATGGCAATCATAGGAATGGTGAAGGATTAGCAGTCTCTGATTTTCAGAAGTATTGACATACTATTCCCACTACTGTTAACTCTGTTTTTCCAACAACAGGGCCATTCCTCCAGAATCCAATGGATGGAACACTGATGAAGCTAAAAAGAACACAGAAAGCACAGGAAAGGAAGCAGGAAAAGCTGAACACAAGTATCCCATGTTCAGAGCATTCGAATCTTGCTACCCCATCCAACTACAGAAAGCTAGTGGTCTTCCTCCCCAGCCACTCCTCATAGGCAGTTAGGGGAATATGTGCCTCCAAAATGACAGATACGGGAAACAGAGGACCCAACACCAAAGACATGAGAAAGGAATGCCCGCCTAAGAAATAGTGATAGCAATTAATATTATAGCCATGCAGGAGTTTGGGGAGCAATGGATCTTGACAGGATCAGCACAATGAAGGGCTTCAGGAGTGAGGTTATCAAGGAACTACACAAAATTGTCAGATTTTATGGCAGACTTAAATCTAAAGAAAACGGTACTACAGAGTCATTTTCTGCCACTATTAGGAGAGAAAAGAAAGCATGAGACTCAAAGAAAACTAAGCAAATCAAATAGGTTAATTTCAGGGAAAACAAAAATTTGTACAGGACAAGAAGGAATCATAGTTATTGGCTGAAGAGTAAACATCTGCATGGCTACTGTAGTAAAAACACTGAATACAGAGTTAACCAAACATTCCAACAATTTTGGGCAACCATGGGGTAGAAAAACGGAAAAAGGATAAGAAAGTTATAATTTTCAGGTACCCTAATAGGATATAAAAAGATTGGCGAACAAAGAGATAGCAGTAAGTTCTTTATTTGTAAATAAAAGCACACTGCCATCCCTTGGTTCACAAATTATTTAGAATTATTACTACCTAAAAAAGGTATTATTAGTACCTAAAAAAGACAGCTAAAAAAAAAAAAGGTTGAGGGTGGGTGCTTCTTAGAAGCAGCCTGGTGGGAGAATCAATAAACCCCTGTTTTTTTTAGTTTGGGGCCTTTTAGCACTGTTTGACCTTTCAAACCAGAAATGGGCAAACTATGGGCCACAGGCCAAATCCTGCCCATCATCCATTTTTGTAAATTAAGTTTAGTGAAACACGGCCATGCTCACTCATGTGAGCATCTGAATGGCTGCTTTCACACTGCAACCGCGGAGGTGTCATATGGGCTTGCACAGGCTAAACTATTTACAATCTGGCTCTTTACAAAAAGAGTTTGCCAACTCCTGCTTTAAACCGTGTGTAAGAATTACTTTGATTGTAAAAATTAAATGGTACAGAGGGGTGGTCCACGGTATTCTCCAGAAGCAACTCTTTTAGGCATCTGTTTTAGTCTAACTAAATGTTAGCTCCTCTCTAAATAAGCACTTCTCACAGTCTCAATGACTTTAGAAATAATCACCTTTTGACTTTGATATCATGATGGCAACTAAGTGTAGAGTCCTCCAATTTCCCCATCCTTCTTTCTCCCAATATTGTTATTCAAATATATGTCCTTTAAAGGCTACTTTTATCTTTAGTGAATAACTTAAACTTCTATTTTTAATTCTATCATCTAAAGACTGCATTTCTTCATTCCTCAGAGTAAAAGAGAACATCACAGTCCCTACTCTTCTGTCCTTCTGCCCTTTTACTTTCCATATCTGTCATCTCTACCTTATACATTATCAAAGTGGAAAACATTTGCATTCTCCTCTGTAATGATAACCATACTTTGTCTATAATCAGATTCCAAAAGTTGAAGGCCAATGGCTGGTATCGACATTTATGGCAGCCAAAGGAATAGTGTTCTCTGATGAACCAAACAGGAGATGACTGTCTGTCATTCCTTACGGTGCTAATGTCATACCCCCTAAGCCATTCCAATAAGAATGTTCAAATACATTCTCCTTGTTACAGTCTACCTTTTGCCAAAAATAATGTCAGGTTACTTTAATATGCAAGTCATAAGAGTTGACCTCAATATCAAAAAATGTAAATTATTCCAAAATATATTTTTATAATATTTTCTATATATAGTTATATATACATTTACACATATGTGTGTATATATGTATATATGGTCACAAAATGCAGGTAGATATAAAAACATTCAATGGTAAAACAGATTATGCCCAATTTTATACAGGCAAGAAATAGCACTCTCTTTGAAAATGAGCATGGTTGCCTTTGATAAAATGGAAATAGGCTAATTTTTCTAGGAAAATTATAAATGCCTGGAATCTAGAATAGGAGAAGTATTTCCTATAGTTCAATAGTAATAAATAAGGATACTATTCATTTGCTATTCCTCCTAGAACAAATTGTCACTAACTTAGTACCTTAAAGCTACTGTCTTATAGTTCTATAGCTCTTATGTCTAATGCCCTTCTCGCTGCACTAAAATCAAGTTGTCACTGGAGCTGAATTCCTAATTTGGGGACTCTTGGGCAGGATCTGTTCCTTGGCCTTTTTAACAGCTTCTCACATTGTTTGGGTCAAGGCCTTCCTTCTACCTTTAAAGCTAGGAATGGCCAGCCCAGTCTGACCTCTTCTGATTAATTCTCCCACATACAAGGATTCTTGTGATTCCATAGGGCCCATCAGGATAATGTGGGACAATCTCCCTATCTCCAAGTCAACTGATTAGCAATCTTAATTCCATATGCCACCTTAATTCTCATTTGCCATGTAACATAATATATACACAGGTTCTGACAACAAGGAAATAAACAACTTTGGGAGGCCATTATTTTGCCTAGAACAGGAGTCAAATATAGTATACTGTTGTTTTTTAAGTGTCTTTTTTTAAAGTGTCTTAATTTTGCGTAGAACCAGGAGTCAAATACATTATACTGTCTTTTTTTTAAGTGTATTTTTTTTAAAGTGTCTCTATTGCTCCAAATTAAATATGAATAAAAATTAGTGCATCAGAAGAAGACCCATCTCCAGAGTTGTGTTTGGAATGAAAAGGGTTATAATTTAGGTTAACTAAGTAACTAGAAGACACATGTTCAGAAATTTTCAGTGTTAATTTAGAAGCCCAGCCATCATGAAATGTTGGGTCACATTCACTTTTGGCCTAACATTCCAGCAAATGTTACCCAAGAGCAGCAGTAGTTTTGGATTTTTTTAATGTTTGTTTATAATTTTGAGAGACAGAGATAGATAGAGCATGGGTGGAGGAGGGGCAGAGAGAGAGGGAGACACACAATCCGAAGCAGACTCCAGGTTCTGAGCTGTCAGCCACAGAGCCCCATGCGTGGCTCAAACCCACCGACCGCAAGATCATGACCTGAGCTGAAGTCGGCTCCTTAACCAACTGAACCACTCAGGCACCCAGCAGCACTAGTTTTGAAACAGTCCAAGACATAACAGAGATATGAAATAGAGATAGAAAATCTAGGGATGAAATAAAATATAAAATTGGGCCAGTGATAACTTAAAGTGTATCAAAAACTTAGTAACCTGAAGCACAAAGGCACTAACTAATCAGAACAGATGCCAGCTAAGGAAGGCCAATCTGATGTCACCAGTAGGCTATGTCAAGCCCACACATTTGATCTCTAGAGCCACACTTACCAATGGGAAAGCACTCCCAGCCGAACTTTCTCTCCTCTATTGCGCTTACTCAGTCTTTTCAGATTGGAAAAATTACTGGATCCTAGATCACCTCCATAGTGAGTCATGCTTCATAAACTTGGAAGAAGGCTTATTTATTTATACCTCTTTCCACAAAGGAACATGGAAGTTTATCATCAAATCATCCCTTGCTTTCTTTTTTCTATACAAAACTAACCAAAATTTTGATTTTCTTCATAACTATCTCATTAAGTATACTTTTTCTTACTCTTCTCTGAAATTTTTACAAGTCCTTCACATGCTAAAAGACGGAGTCCAAAACATAAAAGGCACAGCCAAAGTCACAGTGAGAATACCAAGTTCTACTACAAAATACCAAGATTCTACTACTTTTCACTATTTATGACTCCCCATGGAAATCAGAGGCTAACAAAAAACAAACAGAAAGGAACAACGCAAACAGGTAATACTTGAAGTCAAGAAAATATAAGACACCTGGAGAATCAGAGAAAAAAATCACACAATGGAGCAAAAGCAGTGCTTTCAGGGAACTTATACAATTGCATTCATATTAGAAAAGAAAAATTAATCTAAAATGAATATTCTAAATTTCCATTTCAGGAAACTAAAGAAAAAAGGAGCAAATACAAATTAAACAACAAAATTGCAGCACAAATCAATGAAACTGACAAGGAATAATCAATAGAGAAATATCAATAAATACAAGCGGATTCTTTACACTAAGAAAAAAGAGACTGCTCAAGTTAACAGTATCAGAAATGAAAGAGAGGACATCACTACAACTCCACTGCACATTAGAAGAAAGATAAGAGAACTCTCTGAAAAACTCTATGTGCACAAGTTTGATAACCTTAATGAAATGGACCAATTCTTTGGCAGGCACAATCTGCCAAAACTCACACAAGAAGAAATACACAATATAAATAAACCTGTATCTGTTAAGTTGAACTGTTAAGTGATAACCTTCCAGAACAAAAAGCACCAGGTTAACATGGGTTCACTGATGAATTTTGCCAAACATTTAAGAAAGAAATGATAAAATTGTCTTTAAAAAATCATACAAGTTCTCTAAAATCACCGTCAGAAGACAGAAGCAGAGGGAATACACCCTAACTCATTCTCTGAGGCCATCATTACCCTAATATTAAAATGAGATGAAGACATCAAGAAACCCAGACCAATGTCTCTCATGAACGTATATATAAAAATCCACAACAAAACATTAGCAAACTGAAAACAACCGTGAATGAAAATAGCTGTACACTGCTACCATCAACTCAGATTCACTGTAGGTATGCCAAGCTTGTTTCATGTTTAATAATCAATTAATGTAATCCAGCACATCAATATGCAAAGATCACATGATCACGTCAATAAATGCAGAAAAAAATCAGACAAAATGCAATACCCGTTCGTGATAAAAACTCCAAGCAAGGAGGATTAGTGAGGAACTTCCTCAACTTCGTAAGTAATATCTTCAAAAAATCTACGGCTAACATACTTGGTGGTGAGAAAGCGGAAGTTTCCCACGAAGATCAAATACAAGGCAAAGGGGTGCCTGAGTGGCTCAGTCGGTTAAGTGTCCAAGTCTTGATTCTGGATCAGGTCATGATCTGAGGGCTGTGAGATCGAGCCCTGTGTCAGTCTCTACACTGAGCATGGAGGCTGCTTGGGATTCTCTCTCTCTCCCTCTCTCTCTCTCTCTATGCCTCTCCCCTACTCACGTGTATGCTCTCTCTCACTCTCTCTCGTTCTCTCAAAATATATAAGCACTTTAAAAAATTGCCCAAACACCTTCACGGTTAACCTCACCAAAGAATATATACAGATGACATTTAAAAAAAGCACATAAAAAATGTTCCACATCATGTCAGGGAAATGCAAATTAATACAATGAGATACCACTATATACCCATTAGAATGGCCAAAGCCCAGAACACTGACAATACTAAATGCTCACAGGCATGTGGAACAACATGAAATCTCATTCACTGGAGGGAATGTAAAATAGCACAGACACTTTGTAAGACGCTTCGGTGGTTTCTTACAAAACTAAACACACCTTTATCATATACTTCAGTAATCAAGCTCCTTGGTATTTACCCAAAGGAGTTGAAAACGTATGTCCACATGAAAACCTGCACATGGATGTTTATTGCTGTATTATTCATAATTGCCAAAACCTGGAAGCCACCAAGAGCCCTTCAGTAAGTGGGTAAATAAAATAAACTGTGGTATGTTGAGATAATGAAATACTATTCAGCACTAAAATAAGCAATCAAGCCATTAAAAGACATAGAAGATCCTTAAATGTATATTACTAAGTGAAAGCCAATCTGAAAAGGCTACATGCAATATGATTCCAATGTCATATACATTCTGGAAAAGGCAAAACTAGAGGGACAGTAAAAAGATCAGTGGTTGCCAGAGGTTGGGGCAGAGGAGGGATGAACAGGCAGAGCACAGAATTTTTAGGGCAATGAAAAGACAGATGTACATTCTATATGTCTGGACAAAAGTATGACAGCACCAAGAAGGAACCGTAATGTGGACTATGGACGATTATGATGTGCAATGTAGGTTCATCAATTATAACAAGTGTACTACTCTAGTAAGTGTTGATAATGGGGGAGGCTACGTGTAGGGGAGAGGGTAAAAGTTTATGGGAAATCTCTGTAACTTCTCCTCAATTTTTCTGTGGACCTTAAACTGCTCCAAAAATATAGTCATATTTTTTTAAGTAGATGGTTCCCAAACACATCTCTATCAAGACTTATTACTGAGATCCACTGTGACATCTCAACATAGATACTTTATAGATGCCTTAAATCTACCTGCTTGAAACTGAGTACATACATGACCTTTCACCCTCTACGCATTTCTTTTCTCAGTGAATGACAGTACTTTTGCAGTTCTGTGAGCTAAAAGTTTAGGATTCATCTAAACCCATCTCCCTTACCTCTCTATGAAATCCATCCACAAATTCTGTCAATTGTTTTTTTCTAAATCTACTTCAAATCTGTCCACTTTTCCTCCTCACTTCCACAACTACCTCCCTAGTAAAGTTAACCACCCTCTCTTGTCCACATTACAGCAATAGTCAACCAATGGTCTGTCTACATCTACTCTCTTTTCTTCAAATACTTTGTGGCCTTCCTAAAGTCATGTACTTAGAATCCTACTGCTGCTTCAATCCAAAAAGTTCTTCTTCCTTGCCTGAAATGACCATTTAAATCTTAGCTATCATTTCTCTAGGCCCAACTCAGATACTTCCTCATCTCACATGTAAACCCTTCCCCAATCTCCCACCAGAATTTCCCTCTACAAAGCCCTTATGCTACCTCGTTCACACTTTGTGCATATAGGTTTCATTTTGCCTCTATGACCAGTTGTATGTATGTTTCATTCTCAAGTGTACGGGCAATGTCTTCATCACCTTAATATACTTCCTTTACTTCCCCACTCAAGAGCCCAACCCAGCATTATAATTGCAGCACGAGCTCAACAAGCAGCACACTCAATTACCGGTGACTGTCATATGCATAATGTCTTATTGAGACATAAGGCAAATGGTTAGGACCAGAGTAAGTTCAAGAAAGGAAAACTGCACCAGCCAACAACAGGAAACAATCAGCAAACAATCATCTGTTCAAGGACCAATGCACAGTCACAAAAGTTTTTAAGAGTCTGTAACCTCTCACACATTGCCCAAGATGTTCCTCCAGTGTCCTTGATATCCTGTGAAACATGTTAAGAAATGTGCCACTCAACATCAGTGCTAAACCTTATTTATCCCAGTAATTTCTACATTCTTGCAATACAGCTTTCCTATGAGTATATGAAAATTACCGGTTAGAGGTTACAAATCGTTTCATCAAAGAAGAACTTTAATCAAATTGTTTCATTTTGCAGCTGAGGAAACTGAGGCCCAGAGTAGGTGAACGGATTCCCTGAAGTCACAAGATTGGCCAGTGGCAGAGCCAGGATTATAGCACAATTTTCCTGAGTCTGGGTCTAAAGAGTTGGCACTTGATGCTCTGTGATCTGTGTAGAATAGAAGCAGTTATAGGCATGGATAGTTGGAATGGTTGGAATTTTTTATCCACCGGTTGAAGAATGTGGCTCACTGCTTCCAAAGTAAGAAAATCTGCCATTGGGTGTAGGGCCACAGCTCTGAACCAGATGGCACAGAAGAGCCATGCCAGGAAGAATATCCTTATTCTGCTGGCAGAGTCCCCGTAAGCCCTTTCAAGGGGAGCCAAACAGCTGTAGGGTGGGGCATTCCTGGACAGGACTCCGCCTTCCATATGGTCAATAGCCACAGCCTATCCTTCAAGGCTATACCAACACCTTTCAAAAATTTTATACTTTTTAATCATTTTTTAAAACAATGAAGTGGGGACATTTTGTACTTTTCAAAGAATTTTAAAAGCCTGGCTTAAAGAACAAAGTCAAAAAAATATCAAGAACGTCACAGCCATAAACATGATTAATACACTGCAGGATACTGAAAAGCCACTCCCCAAAATTCTTAACATTTCTAAATCAGTACAGACATCCTCTCCAGTCTTCTTCATAAGGGCAATGAAAAAGCAAATGAAAACTGAACCCAGCAAATACTCACATCAAATATTTACATATGCCAAAGTTCCTATTAAACACAGGCTTTTAAACTAATGCCCAATAAACAAGAAGAAAAAGTAAAAAAGAAAGGGGAGAGCGCTAAAATACACTGATTAGTCCTTGGTCTGCCTCATTCTACCTCATCCTGTATGTACTCACTAATGAGCAGAGGAGACAAATTCTTACTATGCCTGCTCTCTGACATTCACATACCCAACAAAACTATTATCAGGAAATACAGCCAAAGGACTAAGCCCTGCTAATGAGTCCAAATTCTCGGAAGCTATTTGCCTTAAGTTCTTCAAAACAGATTTTAACAGGGCCAATATGCGCATATAAGGAAAGTTCCTTGAAAACCAGAATCAATTTTTAAAAGTAGAAATAAAAATATCCTTTCATTGTAAGTGCTTTGATACGCTGCATTGCCTTTCACTATCATGTCCAACAGGAAAATCAGCATTCTTCACCACATTAGATCAACGATCAAAAGTTTGCCTTTAATAACTAACTTACAGGGAGAGTGGCAAGCATTTAGTTGTGCCCCAGCTGCCAAGATTTTTATTTGCTTTTCGTATTCGTAGACCACAACTTCTACAGCTCATTTGGTATACACAAACACAATAGATATTCCCAGATGAAATATAGGTATTTCTCCCTTTCTTAAAAAAAAAAAAAAATCTAGCGTCTGTGCACAAGCAACTGATGTTTTTATTCTATATTCATTGTTATCACCCCAGACATCTTCTGCCTTGTCATCTACCTTTGAGATTTGAATAAAGAATCTGAGATTCAGGGATGTACTGCAGAGCACGATGACTGTAGGTAAAAATACTGAACTGTGTATTTAGAAGTCGGTAAAAGACTAGATCTTAAAAGTTCTCATCACAAAAACAGTTTGTAACTATGATGACAGAAGCTAACTAGACTCACTGTGGTGATTATTTCACAACACATGCAAATATTGTTGCATGTTGTAGACCTGAAGCTATCTCAATTAAAAAAGCAGAGATTCTCAGAATAAAACCTGTCCATTGATGTAACTAACCAATGAACAAGTCATTAATAAGGTTATCGTGTCAAAGTAATAATTTTAACCTCAGATTGTGAATCAAATAAAAATTCCACCAAATTAGGGACCCTATTGTTTGAACATGAGTCTGTCATGTTTGAATATTGAAAATAAGACTTCTCATTGTTTCAGATGTGCTGTCCATTACTTGTACACTTAATGTTTTCTCCAACTTCAACTAATGTACATGTGTCCAAAAAAACGACTATTCTGAGGGCACCGTTTCATTCTAGAATAGTGACAATGGATGTGACCGCTAAAATTAGAACTGGTAAAGGCTTAAGTTCCCAATTAATAAATTGTAATTTTAAAAACAGTTGTTATCTACTATGCGTGACACATTCTGGTAGCTGCTTTGTACATAATGACGTTAGTCTTTACAGGTAAACATTACTAACACTTGTACACAGATGAGGATAAGGCTCAGGGACATAGCACACCTCATAAAAGGTTCAAGAGCTGGTAAGTAAAAGAACCACACCTGGAATTTACAAGCTGAGGTCAATTCACACTTACATTTTAAAATCAGAATAATTAGTGAAATGATTTCCTTCATTTGGTAAAAAAAAGTCAGTAGATTTAATACAGTGTAGCTTCTAGAAGTAGACTTAACCTTAACTCTTATATTTCACAGTATAGACGTAACTTCAGCAAATAAGTACGGACACTCCAACAGAGGACAGGATTGAAATTTTTGCCAAGACAGTATTAAAATTCAGTAGAAAGCTATCTCAACGCAGAGCTCAGGATAAGCTATTGGGAACCACAAAAAGATAAGGGAAACTCATAAAAGGATGGGCAACGATGGCAACAGATATGTGAGCCAACAAGTAGGACCAGACTGGAAAAAGGGTACTGAGGTTCCAACTTGGATTAGGCTCATCCCACTTACTCCCATAATATTTAAATAAGGAATGACTAAACTATGGTTAATGTAAAGATAACTATTTGCTTAATTTGGGTGCTTGGATAAAGGAGGAAAAGTAGCAAAGCTCTGCTTCATGGGTCAACAATGATGTTTCTAGTATGAGTGAGCATCTCATAATGCAACCTACGCAGTTAGGACATGTGGACTAGAGCAGCAGTTCTCAAAGTTGGCCCACAGACTTGTCAGAAACCCCCAGACCTTTTCAGGAAGTCCAAGATGTCATAACTACTTCCATGATTATAGATTTGCCATATAGGATATGTTGCCCTTGGGACTGAGGTTGGGTAAAACTGTTGATGCCTTAGCATGAAGAATTGTAGAGGCACTGCACACTACGAATACTCATTTTATTTTCACAACTGACTTCCAGCTTACAAAAAGCAGTTTCACTGAAACAATAAGCATTGCAAATTTTATTAAGTCTCCTCTCTATTTTTTTTTTATTTTTTTTTAATGTTTACTTATTTCTGAGAAAGAGAGAGCATGAGCAGGGTAGGGGCAGAGAGAGAGGGAGACACAGAATCCATAGCAGGCTCCAGGCTCTGAGCTGTCAGCACAGAGCCCAACACAGGGCTCGAACTTGTCACAAACCGCGAGATCATGACCTGAGCCGAAGTCGGACATCCAACAGACTGAGCCACACAGGCACCCCATTAAATCTCCTCTCTTGAATATGCATCTCTAATATTCTATGTGACCAAATAGGAAATATGCATAAAGCCCTTCTGATATAGAATTTTAATTGTTTTAATGTTTATTTATTTTTGAGAGAGAGAGACAGAGTGTGAGCAGGGGAGGGGCAAAGAGAGAGAGGGGGCACACAGAATCCAAAGCAGGTTCCAGGCTCCCAGCTACCAGTAGATAGCCCCCGCTGTGGGACTCAAACTCATGAACCTCAAGACCATGAGGTGAGCCGAAGTCGGACACAACCAACTGAGCCACCCAGGCACCCCTAGAATTTTCTTTAAAAAAAAGAAAAAAAAAACTTTGTACAATTAGGTTGCAAGCTGAAATAGCTGTTTCCATGGAACATTTTTACTTGAAAGAATGATAGACAAACTATGGTTTTCCAGACTTTGGTATCTGGCAGACTTTAAGCTGATTTTAATTCCAGTATCATTAACACACAGTGCTATATTAGTTTCAGGTACTCCATACAGACTTTTTTAAAATAAAGTAAATCTGTCACTTAAAGGGAAACTGAGAGGATTTTTAGTCAAATTCCAGCTTTTTGACAAAAATTAGAATTGTGGGTATCTTGTATTCCCCCACCATGAGCTTGACAGCTTCCCAATATTTAAAGACAGTTCTGATGAGATCAGTGGTGATACTTAGGAGTGTGAGAATTCTGATACCAACAACAAACTGTGGTGATATTTACATAATATCTACCAATCCAGGAGACAATGTATGATGCCATGAAATCATCTGAGTAAAAAATTCATTCAAAATGCAAGATAAACAATGGATTTTTATTTAACAGTATATAAAATTCATTAATACATTTTCAGTTTCTTCTTTACAAAGAAGTTGTCAAGTTTTGGTATAATATTAAAGAGTAACATACACAATTTTCCAACTACATTATCTGTGTAAATTCTAACCTTCCTCATAAACATCAGCCAAAAGAACCTATGAAAACTGACAAAATGCAGAAAGAGACTGGAGATTCCAACCACCTTGCATTAAGTTAGACATTAAAGAGATGTGAAAATGTAAAATAGCACTTTCCTCACTAAGGGTTTTGCTTTGAAAAAGTTACTTCTCAGAAAAATGTTATTTGTGTTAGCATGTAATGGGCTCATTTATGAAAGAAGTTTTAATATTTTAGGTACACCCATTCTAACGTCTAATCCAAAATATTGATAAATATAAACCATATAAACTTAGGCACATTGAGGTCCCCAAGGATTTAAGAGAGGGAAGAGGTTCTGAGCCCCAATGTTCGAACGTCCCTACAGCAGAGTACTACATTCCAAATAGAGACGGTGGGCTCTCCAGTGGGCTAGGGAGACAGTAAAGCCTTCAACAGCTGCATTTCGGAAAAATCATCCATCGGCACTAGGATAATGGCTGGTGGAAAAGTTAAATACTCCCATCTAGAGCGAACCCTTTCCTGGGACATTCAAAAGAATGTGGGTGCCAGTGAGATGAGGGAAGAGGAAAGCTTACCACCTGTTTCTAAGATAACTCAACAAAGGTACGACTGAAGAGGAACGGAGTGCCTAGAAGGTTATTGAAATTGCCAATTGTTACTGGGAACAGTAACTGCCAATTACTAGCCTGATCTAAGGGGATTCCTGACCTGCAGGAACAGCAAGGCAATTAGTTGGCAATGTGCCCTGGCCCAAACATCCACACAACCATGAAACCACAAGAAAGTATCCAGGTTCTGGGAAGGAAGGACATTAGGGTTTAAACTCATACAAATTGCTCCCAAAATTGTATGACAACTTGAGGATTAATGCCTTCATTTCTGACATATTCCACAAAACAACACTGCATGCTCTATAAATTCAGTATTTTAAATTTATACAGAATTAAGATTAAGCTACATTTTTGCAGCATTTTTCTTTAGGAATTATAGAATATGCAATTGCAATCATTAGCCGAATTAGTAACTTATGTTCTATAAAGAAATTATGAGACAAAAAATTTCACTGGGGGGATAGTAGTGGTGGTGGTCGGGGGATCACTGAACACAAAAAGCAGCAACTTATTTAAGGGATCAAAATTTAGTACCGAAGTAGTCACTTCAGAAATATAGTTCTGTAACCTTATAGAGCCCAGATCAGCACTTAACTAGACATTGGCTTGATCTACTAAGGATTTATTATACATTGTCTGAACTCCTTCCAGAAACAGTATTGACAAAACAGTAAATTAGCATCTTTTTTTAAAGAGCATACATTTCTATGTCTTATTTATTTTCATACTCCCCCCCAACTTTGCTTATTACCTGGCAAACTATAGGTATTCAATAAAATAGCTATTTTTAGATATTTTAAATGTTTAGTAGCTGGGGATGGGAAAGAAAGACATTTCACTTCAGGAAACTTGAAGTATCCAGTGGTCACTTTTTTAAAAAATTGCAGAGACCAGGTGCAAGGAGATGGTTAATTGAAATAATCAACATGGTTGAAATGGAAACTATTGATTGAAGGGAAAAAACCTTGAGACCAAGGAAAACAACACAGGCGATGGAAATGTATAATTTAGAAGGCCCAATACCCCTCCCCCCAAAAAAATGTTGAACGGCATCTTCCCTAAGGGGAACAGATGAAAAGGAAGTACATTATCTACAGACCTCACTGAGAATAATGGGCACACACTTCACACCTCTTCCTTATTCAAGGAGCTTTAAGGTTGGAGGTGAATTATTTTGTAGGGGCTTTTTCAAATAGAACCACATTGCCTTGAGACCCCCACATAGACAGAAAATGGATTTAGCTCAGAATATTCTAACAGTAGAAAGAGAATGGCATTGGGGCACCTGGGTCACTTAGTCGGTTAAGCATCCGACTTCAGCTCAGGTCATGATCTCGCGGTTCGTGGGTTCGAGGCCCCGGTTGGGCTCTGTGCTGACAGTTCAGAGCCTGGGGCCTGCCTCGGATTCTGGGTCTCCCTCTCTGTCTCTCCTCCACTCACGTTCTCTCTCAAAAATAAATAAACATTAAAAAAACATTTTTAAAGACAGAATTAATGCCAGAATTATACAGTAATGGTTGTCAGTCTAGGCTTCGTGCGAAAAGGAACTCTGACTTGAGCATAGGTGGTTGTATTGTAATCTTTTTCATAAATAGTACCCATTGTTTATAAAGACAGATTGATGTTATTTCAATGCCATTACTAAATAATGTATAAAGGTATTGAAGCTGCTGATAAAATGGTCTCAACACCACGTTCCACATGTAGGAAAGTCTAGGCCACGGTGCAAACCACAGCCTGACCCATAGAAGTGTTTTGATTTACACAGTATTTTTTAAATTTATTTTTATTTTGACTTCCACAGTATTTTAAAGATGGGAAATTTTGCATAGAAATCTAGTTTTCTAGCTCCTCTTGGGGGGAGGAAAAAAAACCAATCTGTCAAAAGTGGGCTTGCATTCCAGTGTAATCAGCTGGATCGGACACGGTGTTGTATATGTATGTGTATACAACACACACACATGCACGTGCACACGAACGCTGTGCCCTCTCCTCTTGGCCAGTCTCCACCACCTCCCATTGCCTTCATGCAGCCCACCTCACTTGTTTGATTGCCCTGTCCAGTTCCACTGGTGGTTGAGTGAGAAACTCCTGGCCAGCCAGCTGTTTCACACAGAATATTTCAGGGGATCCTCTCATGAGTGCCAGCTACCTAAAGCACAGGTTGAGATTACAGAAGAAAATGAGTTCCTGGGGCTACTTTTATGAGCCAAATATTAAGTTAAGGTAAAATACCACAATTGTCCAATTTTGTCAAAATGACTAGGATTCTTCCAGTGAAGTAATAGGACGTTACAATTTCTGCTATCGATTACTTTTCAGGTCAAGAGCATTTGATAACACTCAATAAAGCAGTAACATGTCTAAGAATGCAAATTGGGGAGTTAGCATTTTCTGAGATCAGCATATCCATACTGCTATTACAGCCAGAGAATGCTAAAGCATCTGGAGCAATGTGATAGCTGGCTTGACTACTTAAACTTTCAAGGACTAAGACATTTGCTATACGTACGCCCAAAGAAATGGAACAAAGGTAGTGCATTTTAATATCTATAAAGCTTTTAAGTGTCTGCAAAGATCATGAGAATTGATTGGGCACTTGACTATTTCTTTGCATAAGTTATTAGAAAAGAATAAAATACCCACAGACACACTGGTAGTAACAGATCATGCCCTGGAAATAAGAGTTGGGATTCTTAAATATGACACATTTGTTGGACCCTGGAGCCAATTTTTCTTTAAATACTAGAAGTCAATATAATGGAAATGAATAAAAATTATGTGAAACTCATGTAAGCTTTACCTGTAATTTCTAGAAATTTATTTAATGATGAAAATGGCATCTGTCAATCTCTGCTTAACCTGTATCAAACTCTCCAAGGTTTGAAAAGGAAAGGAAAAAATTGTTGAAAGCATATTCTGGAGGCTACTCAATATCTTTTCTTTTACCATTCCTAACTTTGAGTTAATTGGCAAAAAAGAACAGCCACTCACTTTCCAAAGAGGCTTATGGCTTGCACAGTGGTTAGAAACAGTGAAGACACTCCTAGAATTTTTTGTTCAGGCTATTTACCAAGACCAAGAGAGGTTTTAAAAACTTAATAGCAATAATTAATAATACTTTCTATGTTCTTTTTTTTTTTTTTTAGAGAGAGAGAGAGAGAGCAAGCAAGAGCACACATGCAGTGGAGGGGCAAAGAGAGAAAAGGAGACACAGAATCCAAAGCAGGCTCCAGGCTCTGAGACGTCAGATGTCAACACTTAACTGACTGAGCCACCCAGGCACTCCAATCCTTTCTATGTTCTTAAGCTGCAGAATCCAATAACTTAAGAAATTTATGGGAATGTGAAAGAAACTGAACAAACCGACATCATACCTAGTACTCAAATATAAACTCATTATGTAAAGCAACTCTAGTTTGCCTCTTCCCTTCTGAGATACTTTGACTTAAAAGATTTTAATAGGGTTGTTTTTTTTTTTTTCTTTTTAAGCTTTTAGTCTTCCAAGTATCTTAAAGGTCAAAGTATAAAATTCTAGCGTATCCCAAATGCAAAATGGAAAATTAATGTCATCTAGCAATCAGAAAAAAATGATCTGCCAATAGTGAAGCACTTTAATAGTCGCACATTTGTCTTTCTTTGCCAGACAGATTAGGATCGTGGCTAAGTTATCACTTATCATCCACAGCGTCTCGTGCAGGGCTTTGCACCTAGAGGTATCAGTAAACACTTGAACGCTCAAGCCATAGTAAATATGAGAATCAAATGTGTATTTGTCAAAAAAATCTTAATTTTTTTAATTTTAAAAATTAAGTATTTTCGCCTCCTGGAGATTTTAGTAGCATGCAGCCATGGCTTAGTGACACACATCAAAATAATGTAATAGAGAAAAATTATGATCATACACTAAAAATTAAGTATAGTGAAGAAGTGTTTCAATTCATTTTGTCACTTAATATAATCTTCAGACAAATATTCATATGTAAGTGAGTAATCATGTTTTCATTTGTTTTACGTCTTTACTTGAACAGGTAGATCCTATCAAAACCAAACCTTAATTTAAAAAAAGGAACCACACAGCCTTCATAAAGCAATCAACCCAATTACAATCGCTTCATAGTGCCTCAGTTTCTCCAGAAGGAAATAAGAATCACAGCTCGTATAGTGGGGTAAGTGTTAACAAGTGTGAAATGATAAGGGGCACACCTGAATGAGTTTCCTCCTTCTCCTCCAGATCTCTATACTCCTAACAAGAGAAGCAAGGCACGGAGCAATGCAATGTAATATGTGGGTCACACAGTACTGTCTTGAACTCAACCTGCAACAATCACTTGACCCTGGTCCCCAAAATGCAATTCTAAAATTATTCATAAGACTAGGGCACTCAACACTGAGTATCCAGAGATACCAACAACCCATGCTGTAACCTCAGAACTTCAGAACATGCCTAAGACACAGAGGCACAGAAGTCGAGTAAGAGGACATAGGAGCCATTACCATTTAACCATTTAAAGCTTATCCATTATAAACATGATGAAGAAGCGATGCATGAAGGTTTGGTATTTGCCCAAGCCTTTCTGGTCAGCCTAAAGTGAGAGATTCAGTGTCAGAAGGCAGGGCACACAAACAGTACCTGAAGTGCCTTCTACCCACTTTGCCACCTCAAGGAAGCCTGGTTACCCATTAAAGACTTAATTCAAAGTCATTTCCTTTGCAGTGCAATGACTGATTGTAAAAATGGCCCAAATTGTTCCCCTCTGGACCCACAACCTTTGCCATCCAACTTTGCAGCACTTCTCATCAAATAGTGGATTCTATTTCCATTTCTTCTGAATACTGGCTGCCTTTGTGACTGCATTGGACAGAATGCTACAGAAATGACCGTGTGACAGTTTTCAACCTAGAACTCAAAGGGCCTTGAGTACTTTTACTTGATTCGTGAAGGTCATCTGTTATGAGAAAAAGCCCAGATTAGCCTGCTGGAGAAGGAAAAACCACCAGAGAGAAGTCATCCCAGCAAAAAACATTCCAGTTCAGTCTCCATTCAGCTGACCCCCTAATGCCTGGAAGAGCTCAGTGAAGACCAGCAGAGACACTCCCAACATGTAGCTTACTGTAGGCAAATGTGTAAACACAGAAGAAACCAGAACAGCCCAGCAGAACCACAGACTGGTAGGCAACAATAACCGCTCAATGTTTTAAGCTGCTGAGTTTTGTGATGCTTTGTTATGCATTGTTACCTAATACAGATGTATACGCTGACTTTCTCTAAGGCTCCCTACCAAATTGAACCACCTCTTCTGTGTCCCCACAGGACAAGTTCACACAGCTAGCATAATGCTTATCACATCATGGAACAGTTAAACATAGGCATGTCCTGGGGCGCCTGGGTGGCGCAGTCGGTTAAGCGTCCGACTTCAGCCAGGTCACGATCTCGCGGTCCGTGAGTTCGAGCCCCGCGTCAGGCTCTGGGCTGATGGCTCGGAGCCTGGAGCCTGTTTCCGATTCTGTGTCTCCCTCTCTCTCTGCCCCTCCCCCGTTCATGCTCTGTCTCTCTCTGTCCCAAAAATAAATTTAAAAAGTTGAAAAAAAAAATTAAAAAAAAAAAAAAACAAAAAAAAAACATAGGCATGTCCTGGGTCATGATCACAAGGACCACTTTGTAATTATCTCCATATCCCCCAACTCCTAATAGGCTGCATACAGAGGCTTAACACGTGTTGAATAAAAATGAACAAATGATGCATAATGCATAATTTCGGAACAGAGAAATAAGGAAAGTGTGCTTAAAACTTTTGCAAGGCAGAATGACTTTTCTACTTAGGAGGTAGCAAGAGTAAAACAGCTGGGAAAGCAGCAAAGCAAAGGGCACAACTTGAGGAGAACAGACAAGCAGAGTTAGGCGGAGAGAAGACAGGGTTCTGAATAAGCAAGCAACAGAGGACATAGAAATTTACGTAGTATCACATGACTCTAGGGAGAGGTAGGAGTTGACTGAAGCCTTGGGCAGTCTACAATCTTGAATGTAAAAGTGATGCTTCAGGACAGAATTATCCAAGAGAAGAGATTTACTGGTACCTGGAGAAGGAACTTAGCTACAGAGCTACAGAAGAATCAACAGCAAGAGATCCATATTTCCAACAAATGAAATGCCAAGTTTCTGAAGTCATGATAAGTACTTTCAGATAAGAGCCACAGTCAGCACAACCAGGAGTAAGAGCCACAGGCAGTACAACCAGGAGTAAAAGCAACAAATCTAATGATTTCAGGGGGAAAGGTGGTGTTGCTCTCTTGGAGTTGCTACTCCACAGCAGTGTATCTCCAGGTCCTCTTGTGTCGGAGAGGTCGCCCAGAGTTCTGTTCTGTATTTGACAGTGTGCTCGGTCCACTGCGGGCTTTGAAAATCTACCACTTTTTTTCATGGATAAACTTAACCCCATCAAGAAACTGGGCACTGTGCCCAGAAACTAACACAAATTAAAGGACTTCTTCCTATTCAAATGTTAGGCTTCAAACTCCAAAAATAAACAAAAAAACACTTTTATGACCAACATTGATTTCCAGTTCCTTACAAATCACTTCCCTCAAAAGGCCCCTGCCAAAATCCCTACTTAAGTGCATAGCTATCCTTTACAATTACCTCCCCCTTATCCATGCTCCAGTGGAAAGGAAAACCCACTATATGGATATAAAAAAACACTACCATAACCTCCACAGCACCGGAAATTCCTATCTGCAGAAAGCCCATCACTTCAAGTCAGCTAAGATGGCAGAATAACCCAATGTCACTAAATTCAGTTTTATTCCCCAGCACAGTCATTGTCAGGTGGCCAGAGTTAACCAAGGCGGTACTCAAGGTCTCTCACTGAGGAACACCCCAAAATAAATGCACTCACCCACGATACTAGGAAAAAAATCCTTTTGTTTATAGTTCTACCTCAAAGCTAGAAACTAACCCCTTTTATTCAGGAACCTATATTAGGTTGCCATAACCCTTTCTTGCTCAGATAGTTTTCCTCAGTCCAGGGGATCTTGTCTTCCTTCTATGAAGAGAACCGGATGAGGGCAGGGACCCACCCTAAGTTAACAGAGAAGCAAGTGCTCGCCATTCTTTTCCAAGCTTTACATTTTGCAAGAGGAGTCTCACATCAGGACTTGGCTGCAGAATGGGCAAAGAGGCCTGCATGATTATATACATACATATATATATATACACATATATATACATATATATATATATACATATATATATATGGCATCTTGAAAAGCAGTGAAGATGTGGGCAGCCCAGAAAGACAGAGAAGAGAAATATGTATTCCAGAGGTTTTTAAGCTGGGGTCTTTGGATGAGCCTCAAAGGTTCATAAAGCTCAGTAGGATTTGATGCAAAACCACCCATGTATGTACACATTCATAAATGTGTGTTTTCATCCAGGAAGAGAATGCATTGCTGTCAGCAGAGTCTCCACACTTTGCCCTCAAATATAAGAACCAGTGCTTTATGAGGTCAAACTAGCCCCAGACATCGCAGATATAACTCAAAGTGTTAAGACTTTTTTGTTTTTGCCATAATAATAGCAACCTTTCTTTGTTTCTCATTGTCCCCCACACACCTACATCCATCGAGTAAAAAACTAGAAACCCTGCTGTGTGGAGGGGTAGTTTAAGACTCATACATCCAAAACGACCAAGTAGTCTAACACTTGTAATGACACTATCATGACAATTTTGAAGCTGTCTCTGGAAGACAATGTGACAAAAGGACCTGTAACCAAATAGTATTTTAAAAACTCCTAAAACCCAGTAATGACAAACAGATCAATCAAACATGGGCAAAAGATAGGAACATCTTAAGGAACATGTTCACCATCACCTGACTGAACATGTCAAACACAAGTACTGGCAAAGATGTCAAACAATAAGGACACTCATACTTCTGGTGCGAATGTGAAAGGGTACAACCACTTTGGAAAAGGATTTGGCATTGTCTTATACGGCTAAATAAATGCTTGCCATTTGACCCATAGTTGTCACTACTAAGTAGCTACCCAGGAGAAATGAAACACATTTTGAGGACCAGCATTCTCTAAATACCAGCGTAGCCTCAAAAAAAGAAAAAAACAAAACAAAAAAACAAAAACAAAACAAAAACTCTCCTTTGAAGCTGAAAGATTTCTACTATTGTGGAGTCACCTTATCCAAATACACATAAAAATTTTAAATCCTTTTGAAAGTATAATATTGTACACATCATAATAATAAATAATAACAAGTAATGTGAAGATAGACTCTGGGGTTTTGGGTCATGTCATATGTGCTATACCTTAGTACCCAAATTCAGCATCTCCCTTCACAGATCTTCTGCCTTGCTATCAGTTACATTATTTGTACCTTTTAATACTGTACAACTTTTAAGTGTTCTGACACTATCCCCTCAAAAAAAAAAAAAAAACAAAACTATAATTTACCACCACATATATATGTTATTTAATTACCCACTAAATATTCTAGCCCTGCTCCTCTTAAAGTTCTAAAAATTCAGCCCTTAAAAACATTTAAAGTCTATTTCTAAATTATGTCTTCAATTTACAATTAGATATTACTATGATATTGTAGCACTCTGGGTTAGAGCCAGTACAATATGGCAATTTTTCTTCCAGTCCTATTTCATAGAACTCACACAAGTCCAACCCAAAGTTTTTCAACGAATTAGAAATAACAAGATTGAAAATTCAGTCTCCAAATATAACACAAACGGCATAAAACACAGGGGAGAAGATAAATTTTAATTAAACTTCTAATCATAAAATGTAAACAAACCACAAAACAGGAGAATAGACTGGTAACACAACAATATCTGAAGACCAGATATCTAGACTATCTAATGAAGGTCTTAAAAAATGAAAACCCGATAAAAAATCTCCTCAAGAACAAAAACGTCACAGAAAAGGCCAAATAAATGCCAGTACACATGTGAAAAGAACTGTTGGTTATCAGGAAACACAAATTACAACTACAATGAGATGTCACTACACGCGCATCCAAATAGCAAAAGCAGTAACTAATAATAATAAGGGTAATAAGGACAATAATAAGGAGGAACCTTATTATTCTTAAGCAAGTTGCTTAAGTTGCTTAAGGACTCAGGAACCAGGATGAAAATGTGAACTGGCACAACTAATATGTAAAACGACTTTCATTGTCTGGTGAAGTGGATAATGAGTCTAACTCTATGATCCACTCATCTGTACATTAAGGGAAACAGTCCACTTACACGCTTGGATATCTGCGTAAGCATGTTCACTGCACCTTGCTCAGAACAGCACCCAACTCAAACCGATGCAAACAATCAAGAGAATGGATAACTAACTAGACTCTGTTATATTATTGAGGGAATTTCACATAACTATGAAACTTCACAAACTACAGCTTTATGCAATAACATGGATGAATTTCACAATGATGAATGAAAGCATTCTGGCAAAAAACTGTTATGAGTACTTTCATTTAGAGTTCAAAAATCATGAGAAACTGAACTGTTTAGAATTCTATATTTAGGTAGTAAAGAAAATCAAGGAATAATAGTCACAAATTCAGCATATTGGTGTCCTCTAGATCAGGGGAAAAGAATTTTAGCAGGGCCACTTGAGGGTTTCTGGGATGCAGACAACATTCCATTCTAGCATTGGCTAGAACCAGAAAGCCGCCTTGAAGAAAAAGAGAGACGCTGTGGCGCAGTTACTCTTAATAATAAAACCACTGAGAAAACAAACATAAAAGACTTTGACTATCCAGAAAAGAAACCTCAATCATGTTATGCTGTCAAGTTCAGAGAGCAAACAAGCATGATTGAAGTATTCTCTTCAGATGCTTTGGGAATTTGAAATTACCCACCTTTGATGCTTAGGGAAATGTAGGTGGCTCTATTGAACCAAAAGAAATCACATGATCACTTTTTTTTTTTTTTGTATCTCATTAACAATCATCATTTAATAAATACTTAGGTACTAAAGTACTCCCACAAAAATGGACTATTAAGCTGAGTCTGAGGGAGTTAACCCAAATTTGACTGCGAACTTCTAAGCTGATGAACTGTAATACCTACAAGCAAAGGTTTAAAAGGCCTGGAGTCCGGATATACAGGAAAATTCCTTGTATGATGGCTCATATTAAGCAGAAGCACAGGTTGTTGCTTAAGAAACCAATAAAGCCAAAAATGTCTTTTCCCCTTCACATCATTAGGGAGGTGCTTGAGGAAAATAAATAGATAGGAGGATTTCTCTTGAATAATCTGAGTTATGAAAAGGATCAGTAAAGAAAATACGTAAGTCACTGCCTAAATTCCACACAGATCAATGGGCACCCTTTATTTTTTTTTTTTTCTAATAAATTACTGTGCTCAAAGAACTGCATTTTCTTTATATATATCACAGAGCCTGAGGTTTTCCCAACCTTACTTATTTGTTTAGCAAATACCATAGAGTCAATGAAGTGACAGTTTCCTTCATCTCAGCCTCAGGGACTGAGTATGGGTAGTTTTCAAATACACATGACTTTCAACCATTCACATTCTCACAACTTTAACATCAAATAAGAATTCTCCAGAATCCTGTCCAGAATCAAAAGGCACCAGCACTTCTGGATAAATAATGCCTAGAAATGCCTAAAAACCATCCAAGATTTTAAGATGTGGTCAAATCAACCACTTTCACTGGGTATCT
This sequence comes from Neofelis nebulosa, assembly GCF_028018385.1. Classification (NCBI taxonomy): domain Eukaryota; kingdom Metazoa; phylum Chordata; class Mammalia; order Carnivora; family Felidae; genus Neofelis; species Neofelis nebulosa. The sequence goes on from NC_080783.1 coordinate 31,455,683, forward strand.
GTATCTTACGGAAGCAGGAGAAAAGGGCAGAAACACAATTTTCCTGACCCCTAATCTTTAAAAATGGGGTTCATACCTGCCATTTTATGTTTACTTCCAAGTTCTTTGGGGAGGAGTATTTTTGTCTTGTAAAATTATCATAAGAATATCTCGCAAATTCATACATATCCAACTCTTCACATGAGTTATGATTTATTGTACAATAAACCTCAGTTGCGATTCAATGTATTCTAATAAATTTAAATTACATATTCTCAAAGGGAAAAAAACCTGCTTTAGAAATAATCCTAAGGGAAACCCTCTTTTTCTTTTATTAATAAGTTAGTATATATAAATGCTCAATTAAATATTTTTTAGAATTCTTCAAATCACCTATAGGGAGAGATTTCTAATTTTGAAAAAGACAATATATTTCAGATTTATTGTTAAAATAATCAGTGTTGGGGTGCCTGGGTGGCTCAGTTGGTTAAGTATCCAACTCTTGGTTTTGGCTCAGGTCATGATCTCACAGTTCTTGAGTTCCAGCCCCAATCGGGTTCTGCACTGCCAGTGCAGAGCCTGCTTGGGATTCTCTCCCTTCTCTGTCTCTCTCTGCCCCTCCCCCACTCATATTCATTCTCTCTCTCTCTCTCTCTCTTTCCCTTCAAAATAAATTTAAAAACTTAAAAAAAAATAATAATCACAGTGGAATTATTTTTGTACTTTCAGTTAACATAGCAGTAAGTAAGGGGCACCTGGGTGGCTCAGTCTGTTAAGCGTCCGACTTCGGCTCAGGTCATGATCTCGCGGTCAGTGAGTTCGAGCCCCACGTCAGGCTCTGTGCTGACAGCTCAGAGCCTGGAGCCTGCTTTGGATTCTGTGTCTCCCTCTCTCTCTAACCCTCCCCTGTTCATGCTCTGTCTCTCTCTGTCTCAAAAATAAATAAACGTTAAAAAATTTTAACATAGCAATAAGTATTAAGAGTTTACTTTGGTATGTAAAAAATATTTGAGAAGGTCACACATGAAGGGTTGAGATGCCAAAAAGAGAGATGAAAGAGAGAGAGAATAGAGAAGGAGAAAGAAGGAGAAGATTAACCAAAAGTGTTTGCTGGATACGTAGCCTTTGTTCTCTGGATCATGAAATAAAGAACTGTCTCTGTCCTCGGAGAACTTTCCATCCCTAAATAGAGAAATGTGTCCTCATGAAAAAATAACACTATAACATGACATTTGAAAAACAGATATCCAGGAGACATAATTTCAACTTTAGGGGAGTTATGACTTGGCTGAGTTTTAAAGGGTAAACAAAGGGTGCCTGGGTGGCTCAGTAGCTTAAGTGGCCAACTCTTGATTTAGGCTCAGGTCGTGAGCTCAGGGTCATGAGATTGAGTCCCGAGTCAAGCCCCATGCTGGGCATGGAGCCTGCTTAAGATTCTCTCCACACCCCTCCCTTTGCCCTTCCCCCACTCTTTCTCTCTCAAAAAATAAAAATAAAAAAAGGGTACACAAAGGTTACCAAGCAAGGAGAATTATCCAATTCTGTGTAACAGAGGAGCAGAGAAAAAGACAAGTCTCCCTTGGAGGACCAACAACTAACCTGGTGTTACTAACCCACACACAGAGTACTGCACAGTGGGCCCCTGACTTCATCCTGTCAGGGTTGTTTTTGTTTTTAATGTCATATCCTTGGATTGGCTCCAAGAGGAGCTAAGTAGTCAGCCCTGAATTTCATGTAAAGATCTGTATGTATGAACTTCTGTTGGGGAAGATATCCAGAAGAACTTGCAGTTCCTAATCTGAACAAGTAGGTGATCAACAGCATCCTTACAACTCTTAAGTTACATAGGGAGTCAAATTTGCAGGAAGATAACGATTTCTATTTTAGACACTGGAGCTATGTTGGAGGTGGCAGTGAAATATTCAAGCGATAGCGTCCAGTAAGTGTTGCGATAAGGGACAAAGTCCAGAACAAGGAGACAGCATTCACTGCAGGGACGGAAGAGCTGAATCCCTGGAAACAGATGGACAAATCGATGAAATTATACTATTCTCTAGAAGAACATGGAGATAGTCTTTTTGTCTTACCACACGAAATAGCTTTCTCAATCTCTAGATAAAAAGATTCATGTTTTGATAGCTACAGCCTAGACATCCTTATGCTAACATTACAATTGGCAGCAATCAGAAATTTTCCTAGTATCATGACGGACCAACTACAGAGAGTGTCCCATGTCATCATGGTGTGGAATTGGAAATCTTCCCTGTGATAATATCCAATTACTCACTATGAAAAGCATACATCATTGAATTCCTAGACATAGTTAATAAAAAGCAGCACTATAACCAATTTTGAGTTTATGCAATGGCCTGGAAAAGTCTACCCATGCACTAATTGCCTGCACTGCTTACATTCTCTTTTCATGGCCCCCTCCTCCTTTGGTCCAATGGCTTTAGTCTGGGCCATTACACCAGGACCTAAGTATAGCAGAGACCAACAGACCAATAGTTCAGTAGAGACAGGCTTACAGACAATTCCACATAGCTTTCCAAGAAATACTGTAACCAAGAGGAGTCCAAGGAACAAATGGGCTGACAAAGTCTGTCTGTCTGTCTGTCTGTCTGTCTGTCTCTCTCTCTACTAAGAGAGCTCCACCCCACCCCTAGGTTTATGTTTGTACTGATTTAATCTCTAAATAAAGCAAAGCATATCCTTAAGGCTCCAGGCTGTTTTTTTTCTCAGAAAGTTTTATGATTTCTTCTTCCTTCTCCATAATTCTAAATAGAAGAACATTAAATCTTTTCTGTGACTATTCCTTTTGATTTAAAGTTTTCCTTTTCAGGTTCTACAAAGAGCTGCCATCTCTAAAAAGAGAATTTTATTAGACATCAGTTTTGTTTTGAAGTACAATAGAAGCTGATTTCTTAGAAATTCAAGCATTGGAAAAATCATTGTGACAACTGGTACTAAGCACACTTATTTTCAGTATTCTAAATACTGGAATAGTTCCCAAAGAATGGATTTTATTGCTGCAATTACAAAGTAATGATAATTATATATGAAAGTGTTGTTAAACCAAGAGTATGAATTACAACCATGGTGTGTCCAAACACAACTGCAGGCCTGACATACAGAGTAAATAGATACTCAAAACCAGCTTCCTCTCCAAAAAGTGACTAGTCTAGGCATTATTACTTACCTCAAACCAGTTTTTATTCACAAGCATGAACAACCACAAATATAACACCAACTTGGATACAAATTTTTTTTTCAAAAAATCAAGATTAAAAACAAAAAAACAGATCAATGGAACAAGATAGAAAGCCCAGAAACAAACCCACAATTATATGGTCAATTAATCTTCAACAAAGGAGGCAAGAATACGCAATGGGAAAAAAATCTCTTCAACAAATGGTGTTGGGGAAACTGGACAGCTACATGCAGAAGACTGAAACTGCATCACTTTCTTACACAATAAATGAAAATAAACTCAGAATAGATTAAGAACCTAAATGTAACACCTGAAACCATAAAAATCCTAGAAGAGAACACAGGCAGTAATTTCTCTGACAATGGCCATAGCAACATTCTTTTTTAATTTTTTTAATGTTTATTTATTTTTTGAGAGAGACACAGAGTGCAAGCAGGAGGAGGGTCAGAGAGAGAGGGAGACACAGAATCTGAAGCAGGCTCCAGGCTCTGAGCTGTCAGCACAGAGCCTGACACGGGGCTTGAACTCATAAATGGTAAGATCATGACCTGAACCGAAGTCACACGCTTAACCAACTGAGCCACCCAGGCACCCCACAACATTTTTCTACATATGTCTCCTGAGGCAAGGGAAATAAAAGCAAAAATAAACTATTGGGACTACATCAAAATAAAAAGCTTCTGCACACAGAAAGAAGCAATCAACAAAACTAAAAGGCAATTACTGAACAAGAGAAGATACTTGCAAATGACATATTGAATAATGGGTTAACATCAAAAATATATAGAAAAAACTTATACAATACCCAAAAATAAGAAAGGGGCAGGGAGTGCCTAGGTGGCTCAGTTGGTTAAGCGTCTGATTTTGGCTCAGGTCATGATCTCACATTTGTGAGTTCAAGTCCCACATTGGGGTCTGTGCTGACAGCTCAGAGCCTGGAGCCTGCTTCAGATTCTGGGTCTCCCTCTCTCTCTGCCCTCCCCCAGCCCTCCCTCACTCCCTTCCTCCATCCCTTTCTCTCTCAAAAATAAATAAACATTTTAAAAAAATTTTTTAAGAAGAAATGGGCAGAAGGTATGAACAGATATTTCTCCAAAGAAGACATCTAGATGGTCAACAGACGCATGAAAAGATACTCAACATCACTCATCAGGGAAATGCAAACCAAAACTGCAACAAAGTATCACCTCACACCTGTAAGAAGGACTAAAATCAACAACACAAGAAACAAGTGTTGGCAAGGATTTGGGGAAAAGGAATCCTCATGCACTGCCTGTGGGAAGGCAAACTTGTGCAGCCACTGTGGAAAACAATATGGAGGTTCCTCAAAAAGTTAAAAAGAGAACTACCCTATAATCCAGCAACCAAAGAATACAAAACATGATTTCTAAAGGATACACGGACCCCTATGTTCAGTGCAGCATTACTTACAATAGCCAAATTATGGAAGCAGTCCGAGTGTCCTCAATAGATGAATGGATAAAGAAGTGGGGTGCTGTGTGTGTGTGTGTGTGTGTATAATAGAATGTGTGTGTGTGTATATATATAATAGAATATTTATATATATAGTGGAATATGTATATAATATATATAAGATATATATATATAATGGAATATTACTCAGCTATAAAAAGGAATGAAATCTTACCATTTGCAACAACATGGATGGAGTAGAGAGTATAATGCTAAGCAAAATAAGCCAGAGAAAGACAAATACCATCTGATTTCACTCATATATGGAATTTAAGAAACAAATGGACAAAGGAAAAAGAGAGAGACAAACCAAGAAACAGACTCTTAAGTATAGAGAACAAACTAATGGTTACCAGAGGGGAGGTGGGTGGGGGGGATGGGTGAAATAGGTGACGGGGATTAAAGCTACACTAACCATGACGAGCACTGAGCAATGTATAGAATTGCTGAATCACTATATTGTACACCTGCAACTAATGTAACATTGTATGTTAACAATACCTGAATTAAAATAAAAACTTTACTTAAAAAAAAAAAAGTGCTTTGCAACATAAGCGTGCATCTCACCTGCCCCCTTCCTAGTCCCTCACAGAAGCCCTTAGCTCTGAAAATTGCTTGAAAATTGCTTCTTCCATTTTGAAGAAATGGCATCAACTCCAGCTAAGCACCCGTTCATCCCTTCTGCTGCCAGTCATAGAGCTTTCCAGCTCTGAAGTCAAGTTGCACTCAGCCCATGCTGCCTTTTATCATAGTTTTGAATGCCCGGTTTTCCTAGATAACCTTTTTCCCACAGGGTGCAAAGTCCATGGCTCCTGCTTCTTCAGGCTACTGCACCGAGCACAGTGTCTCATGCTCTATAGGTACTTCATATTTGCTGACTGCCTAAAATTCAGACACTCATCTTAATATGGTTCATTTGCTCAAAATTGGAGAACCGGTGTATCAGTCAGGGTTCTGTTAGGAAGAGGTGGCACAGGACAACAGTGCAAGTCACGAGAATTTAATAAAATATATGCAAAGGGTCCCTGGAAACCAACAAGGGGCAGGGCAATATGCCAGGTCTAGTAACACCAAGAACTGACCGCTTCCTCAAGGGACAAGGAGAGAGAACAGAATCCTGGAAAGGGTTCCCTGACAGGAGGGGTGGCCCTCGGTAAGGACATACATAGCCAACCTGTCAGCGAGGGAACAGGACACCACCTACTCTGTCCACTCTCTTTTGCCATACATTCTCCCTTCACTATACTTCCCACTGGCTGAACCGTTCTGGAAGCCAGCAGGCAAGGGAACCTGTTACGGTCAGTCCAGGAGGGTGACTATCCTTTCCAGGACAAGAGTGGTGAGAAGGGCAGGCAAGGAGGGCATTTGGAAGGACAAACACAAGAAACACAGGTCAGACTGTGGGAGCTGTTAAACAATCCTCCCTGGATTCTGACAGCTTGAATCCCTGTCTCCTGCTCCCTACTTGGGCAAACAGCATGGAACCTTTCTGGTGTTGGTTTCCCCATCTGATAAAGACAACAGCACCAATCTTGAAAAAGTGCCATTAACAGAATTAATTTGATTATATGTGTACAAGTACCTACCACAGTACCCGGTACAGATTAAGTACTGAACAAAAATTATTAATAAAAATAGTTGTTTTCATCCTCATTAAAATTACAGTTTCCTAAAAATTCCTTTTTGGATATTGTGGTCTTTCAACTAACAAAAACACCTAGAATATCTGATTTTTAGGTTCTACCCCACCTTCTACTATAAATGCCTATCTGAATCAGACTTGAATGTTAAGACTATATTTGCAATGTTGCACTCCAACCTCTACCCCATAGAGAAAAGATTTTTACTGTTCAGCTTCCCCAGTCTCAACCCTAAGACTTGGTGCCTGACTGCTCCCTGCCCACACTAACTAGCTAGACTTCCCAGAATACTACTGGCACCAATTTGTCAGGGACAGCAAACTGGGATTTATAACTTACTGATAGGAAAGCCAACCACAGAAGAGTTAAAAAGACATTCGCCAAGGACATATGGCTGATGGGTACCCAAGTCAGGGCTGGGTAACTAACAATGGGGAAACCTAAAGGCCTAATTAAGAGGAGCCGACTGGGTCCTACAATTAAAAGATGATACCGTCAGCCTCAATGAGTCTGAAATTCTGCAAAACAGCCTGCTATGAATGATATATTCTCATCCCCACCAAGTTACAGATTGAGTACTGTAGAACAAAGCATTGACAAGGAATACATACTAAGCCTGGGGAATAATTAATGCATAGTCATTTGGAAGCCAAAAAAATCTTAGCATAGCATCTGATGGCAGAGCCAATAGAATAATGAAATGGTTTAATGTTACATTCAACATGTCGACTTTCATTAGTACTCTGTAAAATGTCCTTACTCTAGTCTTGAACCACTGACAGAAATACCACCTGTGAAGTCCAGTTTGCTCTAGATAACAAAATTACACTTAGCTAAAGCCAGCTTAAATATAGTGAGCGGTGATACTCCATGTATGAATATCAGTTCACCACACCGCAGAGCTAGGTCCTGACTCTGGTTCTTTATCTACACATAACCCCCTTCACTCAGACAAATATTGATGTGCCTAATGACTATTACATAAAGCAGTGGATGCTATCCATGAAATTATTTAATAAGTTTAGCAGCGTTGCTTAGCAATGCAGCTTCTTTACCAATTTGCTGGGGAATGGCAAATTTCTACTTTTTTTGTATAACTGACACAGCAGGCTCCTAACTAAGAAACCCAGTTACAACATCCTCAATATACAAGTCATAATCTGTTCTTTATAAACTTAGAGACCATTGCTTGCTGCTTTCTAAATTTTTCCATCAGAAGATGCACAGCTTGATTGCTAAGGATCTCACTTTTTTATTTTAAAAACCTAGTCACAGGTTATTCCTTAGCATAGGACATTGACACCTTTACAGCTTAGAGACAGCTTATCAGGAAGAATGCCAAAAAGCTGGAATATCTATTTCAGTTTTATTCTGCCACGCCCCCCCACCTCTTCCTGTCAGTCTTCGACTCTTTTGCCCCACTGCAGTAAATTGTTCATTCTCTTTTCCAAAAGCCCACGGGCCTTCTCAAGCAGTGACTTGAACTGTTCTGAACCTAAAGGAAATATTAAACCTCAAAGAAATGAGGTGGGGCGGGGCGGGGGGCATTGTGGTAAAGGAAAATTGTGCACGGCGGGGGGGAGTGGTAAGGGAGAAACTATACAAAAGAAAAAACTCTAATCAATTTGCTAAAGGAATCATCAACTGTTACAACCCTCATGGAAGGCTGCTGAGGAATTTAAATCAAGGGTAATAAAAATAGTACTTGAACCTAGTTACTTTATTTCTGGAATTCTAAACAAATAATCCAAAACATGGAAAGCCTGTGTGTGCAAAAATATTCACCCCGTTGGCCATAGTAAAAATGTTAGATATTAGCATATGACTAATAGGGAAACAATTCAACATGTTATACATACATCTCAGATGTTATGCATTCTTTAAACTGATGGTTCCATTAAATCTGGAAGGAAATAGAATGAACTGTTAATGGGACAGAAGTGCAGTACTTGGAAACTTTGTAAAACTTTAAAGAATGTAGTTATCTTAAAAAAAATTACTCACCATGAAAATAGACAATAAACATTAAAATTTGCCTTTCTATAAATCCTGTAGAAGGGTACATAAATTTTTTTTCTGTTTATCATGAGTTTATTGGAGCCTGAGTCTGAAAGACAGAAAATCTACTCCAGTACAACAATGTACAAAACTTAATGGTAATGGGACAAGGTAGAAAAAACATTACCAATAGGGAGTTTGAAAGAGTAATGGGTTTATGTCCTTTATTTTCCAAGGTTTTGTAATATAATTCTTTTACTTTATACTAGAAATAGTTACAGATAACAACAGCGTTTAAATAGTTATAGAGACATAATTGTTACTAAAAGGCAAATGGTCACTGTGAATCTCTACATGGAGAATTGTAAAGGGGTTTTTAGAAACCCAGATTGCAGACACAAGGCCACTGGCAATTCCAAGGACTGGCTAAATATGCTGAAAGGGATAGAATATAGCTGTAAAACAACAAAATGTGGGTTTCAAAAAGTTATCATTGATGCATGGGAAGAAAACTTAGAAAGTTAAGCGCAAATAATCTAGACTAGAATAATGTAAACCTATACAACTAGAGTTAAGGCTTAATTCATGGCCTGAAGAGCGCGAGATGGCAGGAGGAGAATAAAAACAAGGATCTTAAAGGCAGGGCCAAGCAAGCACCACTACAGTTAAGAGAAGTCACGCTGGCCACTTTTCTATCAGATCTCAAGTGGGTCAACATGGCGCCAAGATTAAAATAAAGCAAAACCCTGTTTGGGAATATAACAAGAATAATTGAAAGGGGTGGGATTGGAATTTGCCTTTGGAGTTTTAGCTAAGCCTGCTCTGTGAGCCAAATAAAGATGATAAAGGAGCCTAGCAACACCAAGCATGTAACACTCATATCCAGATGACTAACTTGACCTGTACTTGCCATTTGTTTCCTTGTTATGAATTCAGCACTGTAAAGTTAGGTCCTACTCAAGGTAAGGTTACATATACACACACAGAAGTACACCTGTGGGGTCTATAGTACTCCATGACACTAGATAAATGAGAAATTATCAAAAATAAGCAACAGGCTTTGATGAAAAAGTCCCATTGGCTTTGATCCTTTCTATATTCACTTTCTTATAAATTAATTAAAACAAAAATATTTAATATTTAAGCCAAACAAATATTTAACCCATCAACTCTTCACCTCAAGAAAAGCCTACAAACATATGCATTTGACTATAAAGAAGAAGATCCATTAAAGAAGATAATTAGGAAGACTATCCTAGCAACCTAAAAAAGAAAAATATGCCCTGCAAGAATAAACAAATCTTAACAAAAAAAGTTAATCAAAAGTCCAGCGGTTCAAAGAGTATCTCATTATTTTTTCATCAGATGGGAAAATGATTTCTATTATGATACATTAATAATTTACAAAGCATTTCTACATTTATTATCTTCCATAAAAGGCTTGGAATGTAGATTATTATTACCCCTTTTTATAAGACAAGGAAACAAGCAATGGGTAAATTAGCAGAGCCAGACCTCAATCCAGTACCCATTCTATTATTCTCTCTAGTTACTGGTCTTTAAAAACTCCCTACAGTGCTGTAACACATGGAACACTTCTCAGATGTCCACCCCTCATTGAGAGTGAACTTGAAGTTCCTTTTCAACATGTAGCCTCAAAACTTGTGAATTAGTGCTCTACCTCTTAAGGAAGAACAGATAGCATTTTCAAACAAATCATTTTAATTTTTAGGAAGATACGTTAGAGAAGAGATGCAAATATAAAATCAAGTAAAACAATATAACCCTATATTGGAAATTCCTAAACTCACCAGGTACACACACACACACACACACACACACACACACACAGATGTGTTTTTAGCCCTATTGACTGAAAAATCCTAGACATGATGACCAATCTAGTAAAAACCACCACTTCTAGCACCCAAATCATGGTTCTCAAGGTACTATTTCCCACTGAAAGAAATCACAGCTCCATGGACAACATCTGATCCTGGACTGGGGTAGGAAAGGTACAAGATGAATCTAGAAATTTTTGTCATAGCAGAAAGCAAAGAAGCCTTAAAAGACCATCACCATCAACCTGAAGATGTTCCCATTGACTAAAAGATGAGGAAACGTCAGCAAAGAGAATAGTAACTATTAAATCCAAATAGGTTTATATCTATACGTTCATAAGAATGTGTGTGTGTGTGTGTGTATATATATATATATATATATATATATATGTATGTATGTATATATAAAATATATATAAAATACCTAGTCATTTCTGAGGATTCTAGGGAACTAACCCATTTTTCTGAACTAGTAAAAAGATGGAAAGAACCAAGCATTAAATTCACCTTTTCTCTACAATCCTGTCCTTCAGGGTAAGCAAATAGTTGATGAAAATCTCTCTTTAGTACCGTTCCAACTAATAAATAAAGAATGGAATATTACTATTTTGCCAACTCAATGAAACAATGGCTCCAGCCAATGATCATTTATAGCCACAAACAGTGAAAAGTAACTACATTATGTGATTCCCGGAGTATACAAAACAGCTATGTAATGTTCCTACCCCACCTAAAAGAAAAAAATTTTGACCTTTTAGATCTAAAAATCAATTTAAGGGGCGCCTGGGTGGCGCAGTCGGTTAAGCGTCCGACTTCAGCCAGGTCACAATCTCGCGGTCCGTGAGTTCGAGCCCCGCGTCAGGCTCTGGGCTGATGGCTCGGAGCCTGGAGCCTGTTTCCGATTCTGTGTCTCCCTCTCTCTCTGCCCCTCCCCCGTTCATGCTCTGTCTCTCTCTGTCCCAAAAATAAAAAATAAAAAACGTTGAAAAAAAAAATTTAAAAAAAAAAAAAATAAATAAAAATCAATTTAAAGAAATAGAGAACAGAAAAACATGTTGACCACCACCATGGAATGCACTCTGAAAAACACAAACTGGAGAACAAAAGAGGACAAATGATCCTATTTTCTCAACAAATTAAAAGGCAAGAACTAAAAAGGGGAGGGAGAGAAGACCATACATCAAAGAAACTTAGGAGACATGAATCAAATGCAATGCGTGCACCTGTTCTGAATCCTGATTCAAGAAAAACTGTAAAAATATATGTATGAGAACGAATGAAATTTAAATCTTGACTTATCCATCGAGAATATTAAACTGTGAATTATTTTTAGGTCTGATGAGGACATGGCATCATTTTTTTAAAGAATCCTTTTTCTGAGATACATACAGAAATATTTGTGAATGAAATAGGACATCTGAGATTTACTTCAAAATACTCAAAGGAGGGGTGCCGGGGTGGCTCAGTTGGTTAAGCGTCCAACTCTTGATTCTGACACAGGTCATGATCTCACAGTTTCATAGATTCAAGCCCCACATTGGGCTCTGTGCTGGCAGTGAAATAATAATAATTAAAAAAAAAAGAATACTCAAAGGATACCCGGGCATAGTTTTCATACTCAAACAGCAAAATCTGAAAGGGACTATGATCATTGTAGAATGATGAGCAGGGGATACGTTGTCCTCTAATCTACTTGTTTTGATGTTTGAAATTTACCATCATTTAAAAATACACTTTGTTTAAAGTTCCTCTGGTTCCTATAACTATTTACCCTTTATTCTAAACTTAGTAAAAATAAACAAACTCTCTTGCACTGAGGGATTTTATTTTTAACAAGGTCATCAATTTTATCTCCAAAATGAAAAACTTGACACATTTTCCTAAACAAAAACATTAAAATATCAATGTAAGTATGAACATTAATAGAAAATGTCCTATCACATAACACAAATTAATATATTCTTCCCACAAGAAAATAAAAAAAACATAACCATATGCTGAAAGATATACATATGCAATGCATGAAAACTTTGAGGAAACATACAATGAGGAACAAATGACTATATAAAAATATAGTTTCTTACCTAAACCAAGATATCCGTATGTAGGATGAGACGAACAAAGAAGATGTTAGAAAACACAAATCTCCACAAAGATTCTCCCATTACCTCTTTGCTATAAAATTTGCCATTCAAATCATTCATAGGTTTCCAAAATTCTTCAAAGTTCCATAAGCACGAAGTTCAATGCATTTTTTTCAACCATTCTTTCCCACTCCCTACAATATCATTACACTATAATTATGCACACACAAACCCCTCTACCCCTTGCCACTATGGCATTTCTTCATAAGCACATCTGCTAATACTACTTAAGATAGTTTTTAAAAAGCCGGTTTGGGTCAGATCGACAACACTATTAACATAAAGGACAGAGACCACTAGATAGAAATCTAATTTATATCATCTACGCTAATCTTGATCTCCAGAATTTAAGCTCTCATGGCAAGGCACTGAAAGGTAAACAGGGTTGCAGAATTCCTTGTTTCAAGTACACAGAAACTAGGAGCATATACACTCTAGATCCATAACTTTGTTCTCAACTTTGAAGACATCTTATTAAATATAATGCTATATCCACATCAAGAATTCAGTGTATTCAGTAAACATTTCTTAACATGACCAGGGAAAAGCCTATAGTGTTTGGTATATAATTGTATTAAGAAATAATGGATAAATCAGTATGTTCCTTTTAGAGAAAAATTTCAGTAAGATATGAGCTTAATTTAAAATAGCATATAATTCAAAATAACTGCTCCTCAGGCAGTGAAACACATTAGACATAATACTGCTTACACTACAGAGATGTAGCATATTTTAATGATATTTCATGTAAAGCACTTAGAACCATGCCTGTCCCTGGGGTGCCTGGGTGGCTCAGTCAGTTTAGTGTCCGACTTCGGCTCAGGTCGTGATCTCACAGTTCGTGGGTTCGAGCCCCGCATCAGGCTCTGTGCTGACAGCTCAGAGCCTGGAGCCTGCTTCGGATTCTATGTCTCCTTCTCTCTCTGTCCGTCCCCTGCTCATGCTCGCTCTCTCACTCTCTCTCTCTCTCTCAAAAATAAATAAATATTTTTATTTTTTTTTTAAAAAGAACCATATCTGTCCTAGAGTGACACTACCCAGGTGTCAGTTCTTGTTGCCTCTGCTGCTGCTTGTAGCACAGCTACAGTTACTAACTACAACACTACTTCTCAGGAAACCAGTGATGAAGAAGAAGAGGATGTAAAGGGAACAGAAATGATACAGAGGAGGTAGAAGACTTAAAGCACTGGGAATTAATTCTGAAGGAATGGAAGGAGTAAGGGTGGCTTGATTGTCAATGGGATGCCTGTACAAGGTTTTGAAAGATGACTGAATGTAGGAGGGTGCTTCCAACCAAAAGCAAGAGCACAAGCAGAGAGCAGAAAGGAAAATGATTTGCACAAACAGCAAAGCAAGTCATTCTGCAGAAGCTTGCGATGTAAAAAAAAAAAGAAATGTAAAACAGTAGGCAGGGGGCAAATTTCTAATTCTTGGAAAGCTAATTTTGTTGTTGCTCTTATGCACAGATTTTCAAAGGACATCATCTCTCCACTTGAAGTTCTCTATAGGATTTCAAAGTCATTATTCTATTCTTTTCTTCTTGCTTCTCTTTGAGCAGCTACAAGTTTGATCATCTCTTTTGTTCTTCTGTAAAAGCTTTGGAGAGTATCCAACTTCATGAGGTCTTTTTGAAGCAAGTTTAGGCAACGGGATGCACATCCTGCCGGAACGGTATACGGATATTTACCAATTATCATCTCCCAAGCTCTTCCAAGTAAAACACTGTCAGGCAGGCAAATACTCATCCATCCTTATATATATTTTACAACTGCTATACTCTATCGGATGTCAGCTTCCCCACCCCCAACCCACCTCTATTCTACTAAAGAAACATGGGGCTCCTGGCCAGCTCAGTCAGAAGAGCATGCAACTCTTGATCTTGAGGTTGTGAGTTCAAGCCCCACGTTGGGTGTAGAGATTACCTAAATAAATAAGTAAACTTTAAAAAAATTCTTCTTTCTCCACACAAATTTGCTTAATCAAAACATCAAGGCACTTTGCTTCATTTATTTTCTACCCACACTACAAACACACAAATTTTTAAAGAACAGGGTTCAAAGGCAGTCTCTTGGGTAAGCCAGTGATCTCAGTAGCCTGAAAAATGCATACAGGAAGGAAGGTTTTGGTCATATAAAAATGTGTTAAAAATATGATGCATTGTAAGTACATCCAACTTCCCCTAAACTTGAGTGTCAGATGTTCAAAAGACAAAGTCACTGATCAGTTTTGAATACTGTTTCTAACGTGTGATTAACTTAAGAACACAGATTAAATGACTTCATGATGTTGCAGGAGAATGATCAGCAGAAAAACTTCAAAACCTTTTTTAAAAAAGCTATCTGCCTTTTTTCCCCCTAGTCTTTAGTTTGTGCATTTATACATCATCCTCATGGCATATAAAATGTTTGCAAAACTATTTGCTAACCCTACTTGTTTAACAACATTACCACCAACAACTCCAACACGACCTGTTCCACAGACTAAAAACTAACTTTACATTGTTTCCATAAAGAAAAACAACTGATTGGAATTTAAGTCCAAGTATATAAACATTGTACAGGCTTCACTGTGTCATTTCCTGAGATGATCTTTAGGTGGTGGGAAGGGGGTAGCAGGTACCAACGTCCTTTGGTCATCAGAGGGAGAAATTATTAAATACTAAAGGTGCAAAACTTTTGCTCAAGTCAGCCAGCCATGTTAAGCATACAATCAAACATCAAGATTATAAAATTTACAAATGTTAGAGGTTTCAAAATTATAGTTAAGAGGTAACCATATAAGAGACTAGAGTTTTAAATGAAATGCTACAGCTAAAATCTTCAAAATGCATCTCTTGGAATTGAAAGCCTTGAATCTAAGGTACCCAACAATAAGTGGATAAACAAGCTAATATAGTCATACAAGGAAATAATACTTATCAATAAAAAGGAACAACTCATACACATGCATTATGGATGGATTTCAAAGATATTATGCTGAATGAATGAAGCCAGACACTAAAGAGTATATACTCTATGATTCCTTTTCTATGAACTTCCAGAACTGGCAAACTAATCTCTGGGAGATAGGTACTGACAGAACTTCCAGGAGTGACAATAATGTTCTGGAACTTGATACCAATTATTCACAAAGGTGCACACTTATCAAATCTCAGCTAAGGTACACAAGATTTCTAAATTCTGCTATAGAGGTTTTAAAAATAAAAGTGTTGAGGGGCGCCTGGGTGGTTCAGTCAGTTAAGCGTCAAACTTCAGCTCAGGTCATGATTTCACAGTTGGTGAGTTTGAGCCCTGCATCAGGCTGTCTGGTGTCAGCACAGAGCCTACTTCGGATCCTCTGTCTCGCTCTCTCTCTCTCTCTCTCTCTCTGCCCCTCCCCTGCTTGCTCTCTCTCTCTCAAAAATAGACTTTAAAAAAAAAAGTGTTGAAATTAATGTACATATTAAATATCTATACTTTGAAACGCATCTAAATATAATATGTTTTAACAAATAGAATCTAGATGTTGGATATATGGGTGCTCCTATAAAATTCTTTTAAATTTGCTCTAGTTTTGAAAATTTTCATCAGAAAACGTTGGCCGGGGGGTGGAGGGGTATGGTGGATCTGATTTTCCTAAGATGCATGGGAGTGAAGCTAAGTAGTAAAATATGGACACATCATAAAATATTATTTATTATCAAAAAGTTCAACTGGGTTTATCAAAAGTTTGAGAGAGCAAGGCAGGTTTCGAGATTCTAAAAATAGAAGACAAAAAACATTGACTCTAGATTTTTACATTTTGTTTCAGAGCTTCATATTTCAACAGGTTTGTTTTTCATGTGGGTTTGTTCTTCTAAAATGAAAAAAAGCACACACGAAGGAGTATAGTTATCATCTACCTGTATCCAAACCGTAATCACGCCCACTTCGTGAATACTTGTACACGGGGGCGACAGCAAACTTGAATATGAAAGCAAAGTTACATTGTTTCTCAGTAAATAGGCTCAGAGGAAAAAATAAGAGCAAGGAAACTGGCAGGAATTCATGCATAAATATATTTAACTATCCTGATTTACCAAACATTTAGTATGGTGCCAGTTTCGCCTCTATTTACAGGAGGGTACTGCAAACATTATCTGCTGCTCATTTGTCCAAACTCACACAAATTATCCATTGGGATTACTATTTCTAATTGATCGCTTACCAAACTCTATAAAACTGGACTTATCAAAAAAACTGGATTTATCAAAAGTTTGAGAGAGCAAGTTCTATAAAACTGGACAAATTTTTTAAACTTTAATTTTTCCTGAAATTTTCAAATCTTTAGAGCAGAAATATTAAAGCTGTCATGTATCTCACACGCAGAAAACTGGAATTTTCTACTCCATAATTCAAACTAGCATGTTCTAAATATATAACTGAACTAATTTCAATGTAAATTTTATAATTTTAAGTATATTTACAGTCTCAACATTCAAAGTGTATAGAAACATAGCTATAAATGACACATCAATAAATCCTTGTGAACTTGTAAAAAAAAAAGAGTTTTCATTATACTATGGTATATGCAGGGGAAAAAAAGTATATGAAATGAGTGTTCAACTTTAATAAAAGCTAAAATCTATAAAATAAGCTATTCAAAAGCAAAGGTTAGATCAGTCTTCATTGTAAATGTCATTTCAAGGCATGTGTTATAAATATACCTAGAGCTAATAGCAATGTATTGCTTTAATTAGAAGGATTTAATTAGAAGGAACAAAGCCGAGGCAGGCATGAGATGCCTGAAATCATCTGGTACCAATGCCATCTCCTTTATTTATTACTTTCGTTGCTGATTCTTTGTCGAGAGGTTCAGTGTACTTAGTTGACAATAATCCCCCTTCCTGGCAGCAATCCATGGTGATTTTTTTCTCTTTTACTAAGTAGCAATGGCAATATTCTCTGGTACAAATGGTGGATGGCCCTCTCCAGCTACATCAAAAAGAACATGTTCCTGGTCTCTTCCTGGAAGGGCTAGAGAATTAAAGCATGTGCTTCAGTAGATGACGCTCTTCCCTCTAACACAGCCGACCATGAATTTCTCACAGAGTATAGAAGGCATGCAGAGCTGACATTATTCAACATTTTTTTTTCTTTTTAATCCACAATTACGGCCCTGGCAAAGGATTCACCTCTGGCTTAAAATGAGGACCAAAACCCAAACCAACAAAAACAAAAACAAAACAAAACAAAGTTAAAGACCAGGAGAAAACATTTGTAAATTGTACATCAGACAAAGAACTCATATAAAGAACTCTCAAAACTCAATGGTGAAAAACAATCCAATCAGAGAGTGGGCAAAAGACATGAAGAGACATTTCACTGAGGGCAAATCAGCACATGAAAAGAGGTTCAACATCCCTAGTCATTAGGGAAATGTAAATCAAGGCCAGGATGAGATGTCACCTACTAGAATTGCTACAGGAGGGGCGCCTGGGTGGCGCAGTCGGTTAAGCGTCCGACTTCAGCCAGGTCACGATCTCGCGGTCCGTGAGTTCGAGCCCCGCGTCAGGCTCTGGGCTGATGGCTCAGAGCCTGGAGCCTGTTTCCGATTCTGTGTCTCCTTCTCTCTCTGCCCCTTCCCCGTTCATGCTCTGTCTCTCTCTGTCCCAAAAATAAATAAAAAACGTTGAAAAAAAAAAAAATAGAATTGCTACAGGAAAACAATATTGATAACACCAAATGCTGGTGAGGATGTAGAGAAAATGAATCTCTTATACATGGCTGCTGGTAGGAGCACAAAATTGTCCAGTGACTCTAGAAAACAGTTTGACGACCTATTTTTTTTTTTTTTAACAGTTTGACAATTTAAAACTTGAACGCACACTTAAGGCCTTGCAGTAATACTCCTGAACTTTTGTGCCAAAGCAATGAAGACTGTGTCCTTTGTTCACACAAAACCTGTACACAGTTGTTCCTAACAGCTTTATTTGTAGTAACTAAAAACTGGAAGCAACAAAAGCTTCCTCCAATAGGTAAATGGCCAAATGAACTGGGGTACATCCAAGCCACGGAATACTACATAGCAATAAAAAGGAAGCACTATGGATACATGCAGCAACTTGGATAAATCTCAAAGGCACGGTGGAGAGTAAGGGGAAAAAAAGCCAATCTCAATGGGTCACATACCCTACGTATGAATCCGTTTATACATTCTTGAAATGACAAAATCGTAGTGAGAGCAAAGATTACTCATTGTAAGGAAAAAGGTACAGGTCCCACAGGGTACGGATGGAACTGTAAAGGGATAGCGGGAAGGAGATTTTTGTGGGAAGAGACTAGTTCTGTGTACTGATTGTAGCGATCACTACGTGACTCCACATGTGATAAAAACAACATAGTCTTAAACACACACTTCACACCAATGCCAATTTCCTGGTTTTGATATTGTATTATATAGCTATTTAAGACTAAACCAGGGGCGCCTGGGTGGCTCAGTCGGTTGAGCGTCCGACTTCGACTCAGGTCACGATCTCGTGGTCCGTGAGTTTGAGCCCCGCGTCGGGCTCTGTGCTGACAGCTCAGAGCCTGGAGCCTGTTTCAGATTCTGTGTCTCCCTCTCTCTCTGCCCCTCCCCCGTTCATGCTCTGTCTCTCTCTGTCTCAAAAATAAATAAAACGTTTAAAAAAAATTTTAAAACAAAAAGACTAAACCAATGGAAGAGACTGGGTGAATGCTATATAGCACCTCTCTGTGCCAACTTTGGAACTTCCTGTACAAATGTAATTTTTAAACTAAAGAGCTCCTTTGTTTAAATAAAAATTACCATCTAAGATTACAGCCATAGACTACGAGGACACAGTGTGAAAAAGTAATTTGAAGTCTGGTAGTTCGGAAGTAAAGATGAAATGTATAGTCTACCATCTCTGCAGAAGGACTGCCAAAGCAAATGAGAGAGGCGTATCACGTAATGGGAGCTATCCAACAGATCTCTGTATTTGCCTACTTTGACAGAATTTATGTACATTTCAATCTTAAGCTATAGAGTTTCTACCCACTAGCTCATTATACATTAAAGAAATTCTGGCACTAATTCAAATGTGGATTATCTACTAAATGCAACAGTCTCTGGAACATACGGATGAAGCCCAATATAGTGTTTAAGGTTAAAGAGTTGGACGGTCTGTATTCAGAAACTGGCCCAGCCACTACTATGCCATCTTGAACAAGTTGCTTACCCTCTTTACAACTACTTTGCCGTCTGTAAAATGGTAATAATGTATTAAATATGTAGCATAAATATGGCTTAGGTAAGTATAATTACATAAATAAAACTAAGACAAAATATATTTTGTTCTAATCAAACCCTGTGATTAAATGAGGTATCCCACATGACCCATTTAACCTAACCACCAGAACATACAAAGACTGAAACATGTGAGTTATTCTTAATCTCAAAAAAAACCTTCTGATGAATCGAGGTAGCGAGTTTTATACAGTCGTCTATGGGATTAAGGGGCTGAGTATGCCCCATGGAGAAAGCCACAGGGAGCACACAAGTGTTATGGGAGTTTAGAAGACAGAGGTCATTTTGGACACAACAGAACAATGCTGGCTTTGCAGTGTACAAGATTTGAACCGACAGATATGCTGGGTCAGGTCTTTCCAGCCAGTGGACACTGCACACATGATACTGAGAGGATGAGAAACTGAAAGGCATGCTCACGTTGTCGAGTCTTGCCAACTACAAGTTTCCACCTGAGCTGAAGGAGTCCCGCTGGAATGTCACAGGGTTCCAGACGGGCCATCACCAAGTATTTCCCTTGCAAAGTGTCACTGTGTGTTCGAAACCGTAAGTGTACTTTTTTTACCTTCTGCAGCTCACCTCCTTTTGAGAGAGAACTGCTAGGACCTACGTGAGAGTGGAAATAACCAGTTCTCCCTAAAGAAGTAGCAAGAGATGAGCCGACCAAAATTAGAACAACGATTACACATATTGCTAAGTTCAATCCCCAAAGTGTTTGACGGCCACCTGGATGAAAGTAAGACACACCTGACTGACACAAGATCTCACTGACCACTGTTTATAAGTATAAGCTATGCACAAATAAGGTCTAACTTAGATTGAAAGCTAAATCTTCCCTTCTTCTTCCCCCTGGCTCAAAAAAACAAAGCTTCAGTTTGAGATAATGAGGATAGGCCATAAAAAAACTATTTAGGAAAAATTAGTCCAAGATTTCTGGGAATGTTTATCAGAATAAAACTACAAAGTGAAACACGCTACTTTGTTTATAAGAAATTGCAAGGAGGCAATATAATATTAAAAATAGAGAAAAGTCGGGTTGATGGTTAGAGACAGTATTTTATTCTACCTCTCCACTCCTAAGATATTTTAAACACAGCCAAAACTAATTCAGGGAGATTAGAAGCTGGGTATTTAGAACTAGACTGCATTATTAGTAGAAATATCATGCAAGAGATCAGTTTCTAGAATTCAGGCACATTGTTCCAGAGGCTTGAAAGTGTGGATGGGAGAGAAAATACACATGAAACTAAGTTACTCAGTGCAAAGGAAAAATATATATGTATTATCATATATAATAAATGTAATAAACTATATAACATAAAATAAAAATTTTACATAGTACATTATATATTAGATGTCCTTCATTTGTTTAGCAATTTTATTCTCCTAACCCAAACCCTTTTGTAGTTAATATTCCCTATAGCTTTAAGTATTTCTTTAGCTACTCTTTGAATTTTCCATGATACACTACATCTTTTTACCTTAGAGCACTTAACAGTCTTTTGTAATCCATTCACTGAATATTTATTGAATACCTACTATGTGCTATTGGAGTTGGAATTCTTCTCAAACCCTAAAAAAAAAAAATACATGTAAGCTTGGACTTCCTCTTATTTTGATGTACAGATCGCACGTGTCTGGGATGGCACTTAAACTCTAAACAGTGTCCTTGGGGTTCGAAATACCAGGAGTGACCTTATCCAGGGGGCTTTGAAGAGTTGTCTGGTTGGAGCTGTACATCCTGGCTCATTGGGGGCTCCCGGAAAAATTATGAGAGCTCACTCTCTCTCCCTCTCTAATAACAGCCACCACTACCAACTATGGGACATGGGTTGTTTGAAGGTGACTGAGCAGCTGGTGTCTAGAATGGAGCTAAACTGGAGAGAGATTGGAAGAGGTATCAATGCAGAAGGGGCCACACCGACCACCTATGTAGAAGAGACCTAGGGGGAGGGTGTTAAATCTTGCAAAGTGGCATTTCCCACTCCAACAAAGACAGTGTGCATGACAAGGCCAGTGAAAGCTTTCCAAAACTCTGCGAACCAAACCAGAGGCGGAGGGAGGAGGGACTACAATTATTTTTTTTTTCAACATTTTTTAATTTTTTTTTAATTTTTGGGACAGAGAGAGACAGAGCATGAACGGGGGAGGGGCAGAGAGAGAGGGAGACACAGAATCGGAAACAGGCTCCAGGCTCCGAGCCATCAGCCCAGAGCCCGACGCGGGGCTCGAACTCACGGACCGCGAGATCGTGACCTGGCTGAAGTCGGACGCTTAACCGACTGCGCCACCCAGGCGCCCCGGGACTACAATTATTGAGAAGAGCATCTAGAACCAGCACCACATAGTACCTGTGCTACTGAAGAATCCAGATTCGTCCCCGCCTAGGTCACCCTGGTGCTCAACTACTTGTTTTCTCACCACTGCAAAAACAGTGGCTCCCTAACTTCCTCTCTATTCTTTCCTTGTCTACGGTGGAAGAAAACAATCAGAGAACAACTTCTTTACCCTGCTGGGAGCAAGAACATCTCAGAGAATCCTTTTTAAGGTTGTAAAGATTAAGTGCAAGAAATACTTGCAACAAAAACGGGTTATAATGCTGTAACTCCTTAATGAGATCTCACCATACACCTACTAGAATTGTTAAGTCAGACAGCACCAAATGTTAGAGAGGATGTGAAGCATCCAGAACTTTCATTCATGGCTACTAAGTGTGTAAACTACTTGGTGGCTTTGTTTTGTTTTAAGTTCAATATATACCCGTCCAGTGACTCTGCAAATCTACTTGTAGTTACCTCTCAAAGAGAAATGTTAATCTATGTCCACAAAAAAAGCCTCGTCAGGATGTTCACAGAAGCTTGAGTCATAATCGCCAAAACTAGAAACGGCCCAGATATTTGATAAGAGAATATATAAATCATTTATACACTATAACCATACAGTGGAATACTACTTAGCAATGAAAAGGAGTGGCCTACTAATAGAACAGCAAAAACGAAGGCCAAAAGTAGGCTGGAAAAGGCCAGATTAAAAAAAGAAAGAAAGAAAAGGTGTGTGTGTATGTGTGTGTATGTGTGTGTGTGTGTGCGCGCGCGTGCATGCACACGCACCTGACTCCACTTACATCAAATCCTAAAATAAGCAAAGCTAAGCCATGGTGAGAGAATCAGAGCAGTGGTCCCTATGAGGGGTGGGAATTGGGAAGAAACAGGAGAGAACTTCGTGGGTGATGGAAATGTTCTTGACAGTTCATATACTTGATAGTATTGTTTCTCTTGGCATTGTAAAGTTTCAAATACAAGCCACCTACTTGTCATATGAAAACACAAGCGCTCTGTCCAGATGTTCTTGGAAGTGTCACAAATGCTGGGTGCTGGAGAGAAGAGCCTGGAAATAAACGGGAGTTGGATGCTCTACAAGACTAAAAGGGGTAGAGAGCTACGTTTGTAAAAGGAAACAAGGGTGGGTATGGGAGGTACACCTTCTCCTAGCTGAATAAAAGTCCTGGACAATGGAGGGGATAGCCACTGACTTTTTTACACCTGTATAACAGACACCATTCACGCTCTGCAATACTCTGTCCCTCTACTTCAGGAACTGATGGAAATAATATATAACTAAACCCCACCGCAAGTAACCACAAAGTTAGACAATTCAAGGGGGCCATTTCTGGAACAAATCATTTAATTGCTGGAGTCCAACCTGACAGGGTTTTCATACCTTACTGTAAAGATCGTGGAAGCCTGGAGATCCAAGGAATGCTGGGCCAACACTCAAAAGAAAACCACCCTAAAGTGTCACTTTGACCCCAGAAGACCATGTGCATGAGAAATAAACCTCTCTTAAGACACTGAGCTCTGGAGGTTGTTACCACAGCACAATCTGGATTGTCCTTATTAACATGGCCTATTTTTTTTTAACACATCTTGAAAAATGAGATTATTTCTTTTGACTACATGAGTTAACAATTGTGCATTAGACACCATGTTAGGTCCATTAAAAGACCCCCAAAATAACAAGATTTAATCCTTACTTTCAAGGTGGTTGTAAGTCTGATAAGGGAGAAACGGCATGTACCGGCAACAACCAAGATCTCCTGGTGTGAAACAGCAGGTAGTAAGCGAGCACTATGGGAGGTCTAGTCCAACACCAGTGTCCTCCTCTCTAAGCTACAGTAAACCCCGGGTGCTCATGTTTCTAAACAATTAAAACAGCTACACATGTCATTTGCTATAAATGTAAATCAAAGTTTAGCAACACAGAGAAAAGACATTCAGAATAACCCACAGAAACACTTCAACTTCCTCTCTTGCCTTCCCCATTGCCCCAGCATTTTCAGATACACCAGAACAGAGACTTCTTGTCATAGCAAGCCACAACCCCTGTCATAAGTACATAGCTTGAATGTCCCTGCAAAGCTAACATACAACAACTGGCTAAATATACAGTTCACGCTTTTTTGTGTTAACCCATGCAAGTGTCTCATGAGTTCAGACCGGGCTTGAAGAGCTTTTCATATCTTCTTGCATTATCAGCATTACTTCAGCTATCACCTTATGGCTGACATCGGTACGGTTCACAAACATACCAGTTCTGGTCCTTCCAAGCCCATGGTAACACTGCACTTCCCTTTCCTCTCTAATGGTGCTATGACTTACTTAGGCCAATACACAGCAAGGATGTCTATCACTTCTGAGCTGTGGCCTGTATGAGCCAATATGTGAATCAACATACTAATTTTCCTCCATCAGTGTTTGGAAAGGCTGTGCCAAGATGGAATGCTGACAGCCAGGTGAGTGATCAGATCAGTAGAAATCCTTTCCTAACTTACACAGACACCTAGAGTAACCAGGAAATAAAACTGCTGATATAACACTCTTCTGTTATTTCTTAACTGTTACCTTCTGCTGGCATTCTTCTTTTCTGTACAAGATTTTAGAATTCTTTGCCTCCTGCCCCTCTCATCTTTTGTATTAAGAAAACATTGACACCATCAGAATTACTAACGAATTAGAGGATTCTTTCTTCTTCTCAAAGGACTTGACTCAGTGGACATAACATCTACTCTTTTGTGATGCTAAGCCAAAATGTTAAGTAGCCAACTGTATTTAAGCTATTTATTCAGAGAGACTGAAGGATAAGAGAAATAAAAACAGAATGGGGGGGAGGGTCTGAATAGGGGTGAGCAGGTGGGAGGGGTGGAAAAGGAGTACACATGTAAGAGTACAAAGGTTAGAGAAATTAAAAGGGTTCTAGAAGTCTTCTGCATGATAGTAAGCATCCTTCCACAGTAAACTAATACATATTAGTGGCTTTTACAAGTAAAATAAAGTTCAATCAAGCATGCAGATAGACTTTTGCAGGTATGCCTAGGGGCTGAAATCAAATCTAGCAGTGGGCTCACACGAAATCAACCTTTCTGCTTCCTTCTGGTATTCTTTTTTCACTCATGGTAGTCTATTTGTAAGGAATCACCAATTGTATCTGCTTCCAAAAATACTTACCGTCTTTACTAACACAGGGGAGGAATGAAGACAACGGAGGCTGACAGAAATGCGTAGAGATAATACGAACAAGGCATGGGAGGACTTATAAAATATGCATCGGTCATGTAAGTATTAAAAATATGGAGATTCCACTTAGATTTGGAGTTAAGAAAGCATAAAAGCCATCTTTACCAAGAAGGAGATCTGAAAGTTTGGAAAATGTTCTGTTATATGCCAAATGAAGTTAAGTGGAATATGGTTAAAAATAGAATCTTTCAAAAGAACATTCTCTTGAAAATGAAGTAGGAATGAGTTGACAAAATTTTAAGTATAATAAATGACTGAAATGTAAAAAACAGAGGTATTACAGCCTCTGGAGGTTTTAGCCATAAAGACTTTATTACCTTCCACTCTGTGCCCTCACCTAAGCTCCCCAGAGTGCAAAACAGTGGATGCTTAATAAATGCCTAATTAATCTAGTGGTTTAAGGCGTTTACTTCAGAAACACTGTGACCTAATCAAATACCTTTGATCACTCCAGGATTTTCAGTTTTAGACGTGTCCCAATGGCATTCCAACATATTTAAACTCTCTTATAACCCAAGAGAACAAATTACTACTAAAACATGATACGACTTTTTGTTAGTGGCTTCAGTGAAGCAAAGCTTAGATTAATTTATCAATCCTCATTTCTCCACTGACAGTGTCTGAAATATCTTCTCTAAAAGTAAAAATAAAAGTGGACCTAAAATATAAATTCACCCTTAAATAATCCTAATATATCTCAAGAATAAGAAGTTGATAAGTAGAATAGTACACTAAGCTAATTCGCAAATAAAACCCCTGCATTAACCTAATGGAAAAACCAAAGCATGCTATCTTTGTACATTAATTTTAGAAGCATACTTAATTGAATACCCACAAGCAGTCTATCTCTTGGTTACCTCCACAGGGCAGGACCGCTTAAACAATACCATTGGCTCTACCATTTCGTGAGGTTGTAGCAAGAGCGTGCAAGCCACAGACAGAGAATATTTAAAGATGGCGAAACCCTTGCCTGAAGAGGAAGACACATATAAAGTTAAAAACATTAGGTCTTTAACAGTGCTTTCCCCTAGGAGGTGGAAATCTCAGGCTTAGTAACCTACAGGTCGGTTTGCCCATCCTTAAGACCTCAAAATTGGACCATTTCCATAAAGTAGTAGATTAAGTGTGACTGGCTTTTAGGGACTTCAAAAGGTACACCAATTTGGGGAGGAAACCATATTGCATTTGTGGGGTATACCAGACATGGTAATAAGATTGGTTCATAGGGCTTACGAAATGAATGCCCACAGTCATGTTCTGATGGTAGCTTGCACTTCAAGTGGAAATAAAGCAACATGACCACAGTCAAGAATTCTGACTTATTCTTACCAATGAGTCCACCTAGACTACACTGAAAATGCTTAGACATTAGCCTTCCATTAGGTGTAGAGTCCCACCTAAGATGCCCTTCAGTTTTCACTGATCATGTCACTCATCCTATGGTGAAGAACACTATAAACATAACCGTTACTTACTAGTGACAACTGCCATGCTAGAGATTTGCAAAAGTACAAAATGTCTTGAGCCAAAGAAACGAGCTAATCAGAAAGGGACAGCTCTGTCATCAGCCACCAAGAGCCGATGATGAAACGCCTGCCAATTAATTCTGCTGCGACCATCCCTTCGCTTACACAGAGAACTTGAAGACATGAGCTCAGCCCCAGTCATGCAGGCAGACTACTGGACGGCACACATTTGGAATGCAGAGCGATGTCCAAATGTCGACCTTCTCCGTTCCCAGCCTCACAGCCCTGCTGAACAGCCACAAAGCCAGTAGTCAGCCCTCTGCTAAAAGAGAAAGAGGTGAGGGAGAAGCCTTCTCTACAATCAAAGAGGGCACAAGCGGATGCAAAATCCAGGGGATTTAGGGCAAGAAACATCTCAGAAAGAAAGTACTGAGCAAGAAAAAGCAAGCTCATGTACAAGCAATTAAAACAAAACGAAAATATAATCCTGAGTGAATGATTCTTTATTGCATAACTACCAAATGAACACAAGATGAGGGAAAAAAAGAATAAAGAACATGGAAAACTAAAATCCAACAGTGTTAAGCAGTATGTGTAGGAATTAAATACATACAAATTACGTACAAAACAAGATACTCCTAGATGAAACCAAAAGGCTTCAATCTCTCTTTCCCTTTCCTTTCCAGTGTCATTCAGTTCTTCAGCCCTCTCCCATATCAGAAGAGTCCAATATCTCTGGATGTATTAAATGCAAGAAATGCCCTAAGAAGTCACATTAGGATATTAACAGTTTGATAATCCTACTACAAAGCATCAGTATTATAAAAGTAGTTGATCAGAAAGGACTCCTTAAATCAAAGGAACTTCCCTAGGAGATAGGTTCTGGACCCAAGCTTCCAGGTAGTATCCTCACCACCATCGTCCCAATTGAGGCCATATCCACTGAAAGGGTGATCAGTGTTGCAAGAACTCTAAACAGCATTTATTCATATGTATTAATTCACTTAATCCTCACTACAACCCAATAAAGTATCATTTTATAGATGTGGAAACAGACTGGAACAAATTACTTGTCAGAGGTCCTTCCAGTAGTAAGTGGCAGTTCTGGGTTTCCAGAGCAGGGTGCTAGGGTCCCAGAGTCCATGATCTTTCCTCTACTACACATCCCATGCGACACACAGCTTCCTCAGCAAGCTAGTGTGATCCCAGGTGAAAATCCAGAGATATGAATACAGCCCAGTAAGAACAGTAGTTCAGACAAGAAACTATGTAACAAGAGATAAGAGAAGAGAAAAACACTCTCCTCTCTCCCATGGACACTAGAAGAAATAGCTTTGGGGAAATGGGGATTTTGTGGTTTAAAATGTTGGATATATCCCAAAAGAATATTGAGTTATGCTAATTGCCATATTTTTGGTTCCGATTTGTATGCAGACTGGGTCTTGTCCATCTACCTCAAAAAGACCTGTTCAGTGCATTCCAAGAGAGATTGACCAGTCTTTGCCTACAAAGGCATCAGAAAACAGGTGGCATTTGAGCAGTGTCTTGAAGAAAAAAGAGTTGCCAGGCAGAGAAGAGCTCACTGTTATCTTCCGTAATTCCAATCTGTCTGCAATTACAGGCTGGAGAAGGCTTGAAAGAATCAGGCTGGGGGCAGAATATTAGTGAAAGAAGCCAGCTGGTTTCTACAGGAGCTCCAGGTGGCACCACTTATCAGTATGACTTTACCCCACCCTTAGTCCAATCCCAAACCTCTTAAGCCTTCCAGAAGGAATGGTAAGACAGCACTCAGCTTTCTCAAGAGGATTCCTGGAAAGGGGAAGTGAACATTTGACAAATCTGAAAGAATTACCCATTCTTTGTTAAAGGGAGAGATATGTGAAAGGTTTGGAAACAAAGACATAAAAACAAAAAATAGTTGAGAGATGACACTTTTAGGGAAGGAAGACATAGCACACATTGCACGTTGATGGGCGAGCAACTCTTAACAAATTAATGCTGCAATGATGGGTTCCAGTCAGTCCCAGTGGACGACCCTGAGCTCGAGGTGACACAATCCAAAGTGAAGTGTGGACCACTGCCTGGGGGGGGTTTACCACACGAGCTCATGGAAAACCCGGTTTAATGGTTCTTTACTCCTTTAACCACACCAAGAAAAAAAAAGGGATTTAGTGACTGGGGATCTTTGCACAGCAGTGTGAATACACTAAGGAACCCACGGAAGGCCAGGGCCTTAACTGCCGGGTTCTTAGCAGCTGAAGAAGCTAAGTTTAACCAACAAAAGGAGAACTGCAGGTGAGATCGTCAGCAATGAGAGGGTAGATGGTTCGCCAAGAACTCAAGAAACCTAGAAGAGTCAGATTAATCATCTGCCCATCGAAAAGAGCACATTTTATGCACGAGCATTGAATAATACTAGTCATGAGTTTTGTTACCTATGGTAATACACTAATGACTGCCCCCTCATAAAAGGATTTTCTAATCCCTCAAATGCTAATTCATTCAAAGACTAAGGCTACAGGAAAAAAAATAAAGATTCCTACTCAGCTGATTTTAAGATGTGAGACTATCCAAAATTATCCATCTGGACCTCATTTAATCACAGAAGTTCCCAAAGTAGAAGAGGGAACTGGAGGAGGGAGTCAGAGATGGTGGCGTGACAGGAGAACGACTCAGAAAATGGAAGATGGAGGACGGAGCCAAGGGCCAAGGAACGCAGGCAGTCTCTAAAGGCTGGAAAAGACAAGGAAACAGATTCTCCCCAAGAACGTCCAGAAAGGAAAGCAGCCCTGGCTACACCTTGACTGTAGCCCATGGAGCCAACGTTTGTCTTATGACGTCCAGCACTACCCCAGTAACTTTGCGTTAATGTGTTACAGCGGCATTACACCTGCCAGGCGTCCCTCTCCACACTCCAGCAAGGACAGTGTGACAACCTGAGGGTAAACTGTGGAAGGAGTAATAGAAGTGAGGGAAGACAAGAAAGGCTAGCTGTATCCCACTTCCTCTTGCTACTGACATCCTCAGAGCAGACTTGAGCTGGGCTAAGGGCATAACCATTAACTCTAAGTTTTAAGTTTTGACTATCAACTACATTGTTCTTAACCACTGACAGCAAGACACTTTATTACTTCAAGTGGACTAGAAGAGTATTGGGATTTGCTCTACATTCCATCCAAGGACACAGGAAGAACTATCCCCATGGAATAAACTTAAAGGGACACTGGGAAACAAAAGTAAAGTTGCTGGTCAATTATCCCCCCCCTCAAGACCTATTTATTCAAATGACAGCTACAAAGTATTGAAAAGGGATGGGAAACAGTGAGCTCAAAGAACAGGATAGCAGGACAGATCAGAAACTTGACCCCCTGTTGCACAACTGGAAGATTTTTACATTTGAAACATAATAAACATAATGAAGACACTATAAAGTGTTTTTAAAAATGAAAGAAATAAAAAGAAACGTCAACAATAATAAAGTAGGGTGCTATACGATCGCATCAGGGATATACACACATAGAAGAGTAGGGATTTGGAATTGCATAAAATCAAAGATGAGTCATCAAAATCTTCGGTTGAACTCTGGCATATGACTGCATGCCTGTGTTCCCACAAAAGTTCATTTTGAAACCTAATGCCCAATGTGATGATATTAGGAGGTGGGGCCTTTGGAAGCAGTTTGGGTCATGAGGGTAGAGCTTCATGAATAGGATTAGTGGTCTTATAAGAGAGGCCCTACAGGTTTCTCACCCCTTCCATCATGTGAGGACAGTGACGACAACCATCAGTGAGGAAGAGGGCCCTCACCAGACACTGAATCTGCCAGAGCCCTGATAATTGAACTTTCCAGCCTACCACACTGAAAATTGCTTACAACCCACCCAGTTTATGGTACTATTGTTTTACCAGCCTGAACACACTAAGACAAAATCCAAAAGGAGATGATTTCTAGGTAATCCTGGTGAGTTGAACACAAGCATTCCTCCTGGCAACTTCCCTATGCCTACACTGTCATAAAAATAAAGGAATTCCGGGGCACCTGGGTGGCTCAGTCCACCGAGCGCTGGACTTCAGCTCAGGTCATGATCTCAGTTTGTTAGTTCGAGCCCTGCATCAGGTTCACGGCTCTCAGCGCAGAGCCCACTTTGTGTCATCTGTCCCCCTTTCTCCTGCCCCTTCCCTGCTTGCCCGCTCTCTCTCAAAAACTAAAATAAATCTTTAAAAAAATAAAATTAAGGAATTTAAAACATATCAAATCATGCAAAGAGAAGTGCAAATCACCACAGATGAGCTATGGCAATGCAAAATGGAAGGTTGAACGCAGGTAGATGGATAATACCTGGCTTAAAGCAGAGACAGCAGGCACCTGAGCCAGTACAGCAAGACGCCAACAGACAGACAATCAAAGATTTAGCACCTGGAGGCACCCGGTGCCCTGCAGGTTGAGGCAAGGGTTGAAAAGGAAGAAATGGCTGACACTGTACAGGCAATCCTCTCCCGCATCCTAAATGGAAAATTAGAGGTTTGCTCTATGGGGAAATAAAGCAAAGGAGACTGTGAACATGGGTTACAAACTTTGCAGCCATGGAGCACAGCTGAGCAAGTGAAAATCTGCATTCAAAATGAATAAGGCTTCTCCTGGCCCTCACCCTGACCAACCTGGACATCGGTTACCCAGGCTTATGCCCGAAGCCGAAGATCAGAGAACTCCTCTAAGACTATGGTTTTCAAAGTGTGGTCCACAAATGGCAAGAGGCTGGAAGCATTACAGAACTGTGCCTATTTTCGTAACACTTTGACGTTTGTCTTTTTCATTTTAAAATTTGCATTGCCAGTACAAAAGCAATGGTAGGAAAATCTGTTCGTTTCCTAGCAAGGATCAAAACAATGGCACACAATGGTAGCCACTGTATTCTTCAGCGTTTCAAACACAGATTTTTTAAAAGTTGAGTTCACTTAAAGATCTTGAAGGGATAAAAATTATTTTATTACATCAACCTCTGATCACCTCTCTTTTCAATATCCGATGCAACAAAATTAGAAGTACATATAAAGGATAAATGTGAGCTCCAGGAAAAGGCACACACTATTGTTTAACTTGCATGCTGAACCACAGGCTTTTTTCACGGAACACCATTTTTACCTCAAAAAATAACTGATGGAGAAACCATGGCAATTCCAATTTGGGTATTTGGTAGAAATTTTCTAAATAAACAATACGGTGAGCCCATCACTTCAAAAATAACAATTGAAAGTACTTATTGCCACTAATAAAATTCAACCTTTTAAACAAAAATTAGGGTTTGGGATAAGCTATATCTACCACCATGAGCTTGACAGTTCCTCATCCTTAAAGACTTTTCTGATGAGACTGATAGTGATATAGGCAACATGATATTTTGATGTTGTATAATGAAACGTGTCAACATTTGGAAGAGTAGCATCACTCAGTCAACCACTATTTTCGAAATGACCAACGCATGTCAAAAATGCTACAAACCCATGCCTGGGTAAACAATCCATTCAAAGGACAAGACAAACCAATGGATTTGAAAACTTCATTGATAGGATTTCAGATTCCACACTGCAACAATTAAGACCTAGATCACTTGTTGCATTTTGGTATAGTATCAAAAATATCAACAATTATCTGGAAAGACTATCAAAATATTCCACCATTTTCCAACTACTTTTCTGAGTGGGATAGATTTTCTTCCTTTATTTAACACAGCAAATTGCAGAGGTGCCTGGGTGGCTCAGTCGGTTAAGTGTCCAAATCGTGGTTTCAGCTCAGGTCAGGATCTTGCAGTTCTATGGGTTCGAGACCCACATCGGCCTCTGTGCTGGCAGCGCAGAGCCTGTTTAGGATTCTGTGTCTCCCACTCTGCCCCTCCCCGACTTTTGCTGTCTCTGTCTCTCACTAAAGAAACTTTAAAAAAATTTTTAAAAACATAAAAATAAGTAAAACAGCAAATTGCAACATACTGGCAACAAAGATAGCTAGGAGGATCCAGGTGTTTTCCATTAAGCTACACGTTATGGAAATCTTCAAAAATGTAAGACAATGTCACTCATCAAATTCTGCCTTGAAAACTTTACTTTTATGTAAAGTAACTTATTTATGTTAGCATGTGATGGGTTCACTACTGTTATTTTTAGATGAAGTAATTATTTTTATGGTACTTCAATTTTAGTTTCAACTATGTAAATACTGGGAGATATAACCCACATCAACAAAAGTTCTGTAGCTGCACTGTCCAATACGATAGTAACTAGTATAATGTGGCTACTGAACTCTTGAAGTATGACCAATCTGAATTGAGATATGAAGTAAGTGGGAAATATACACTGGATTTCAAAGACTTTGCATGAAAAAGAACATAAAATTTCTCAACTTCTTATATTTGATAACATGTTGAAAAAATATTTTGAATTCACGGTGTTAGGTAAAATATATTAATTTCAAGCTTTTACTCAATGTGACTACTAGGAAATTTAAAGTCACATATAGCTTGTATTTCTGACTTGCATTGTATTTATATTAAACAGAACTGTTCTAAGGTCCTTAATGGTTTTTTGTTTTAGGTAAAAGAGCCAGGAGATCAAAGTTTTAAAAACTGCTGCTCTATGGGAAAATGAACTAGTTGAAGGGGAAACAACAACAACAACAACAACAACATGCCAATCTATAGACTCTGACATTTAGGAGGCCCAACAGGACACAGAATGACCCCACAGAGATAAACCACCACTAGTCAATAAGGCCAGAACACAGGTTCACTCAAATATAAAAACGTGGTAAGGCTCACCAGAAGTGTGTGGAAATCCTCTAACATGAAGGTCAAAGACCAACACAAATAAAAATGAAAAATAAACATCCCTGTGAAAAGACAAACAGTGTAAATAGAAAAAAACCTTCAAAAAGATTTTAATATCCTCAGAGAGAGAATACTGCATCCATGCAAAAACAGCTATGCTTAGAAATTAACATTCATAAAACTTGGAAAATTTGATGGCAGAAATAAATTCAATAGAAAAACACATCTCAGAAAGCATCACGGAGAGTAGAAAGAGAGAAAAACAAAGAGAAAAAACAAAAACAAAACACTGGTAATAAACTTAGAGGAGCACTCCAGAAAGGCCAACATGCAGAAGAGTCGAGTCAGAAACACCTGAAAAACGGTGTCTCTGTGTGTGTGTGTGTGTGTGTGTGTGTGTGTGCGCGCGCGTGCGCGTGTGTGTGTGTTGGGGGTGGGCTGGGGGGAGGAGGGGAATGAGGTTGCAGTAATAATGTTTCCCAAAACTGAAGGATATGTCTGCAGACATAAAAGCTCTAGCAAATGCCCCAAGTACCAGCATAATAAATGATTTTAAAAACCACACACATCATGAAATTTCACATGATTGGAGGGGAAAAAATGAGAAGGTTTTATAGGTGCAGTGCAGATAAGTAGAGGCTTTCTCAACAATAACGCTGAAAACAAAATAAAATAGGAAGGAGTATGACTTCAACCTAGAATCTGACTTTAATAATCAAGTGTGAATGAAGAACAAAGACATTTTCAGACATAACCATCAAAAAAAAAAAAAAAAAACTTCTCAAGAATCCTTTCCCAGAAATTTCCCAGATGTGTCTGAAATATATTGAGAAGAATATCACTAAACGAAATGAAACCATTATTAAAACCAGGAAAATACAGGGGCATCTGGGTGGCTCAGTCGGTTAAGTGTCTGACTTCAACTCGGGTCATGATTTCATGGTTTGTGAGTTTGAGCCCCACATCAGGCTCCGTGCTGACAGCTCGGAGCCTAGAGCCTGCTTTGGATTCTGTGTCTCTGTCTCTCTCTGCCCCTCCCTGACTCATGCTCTGTCTCTCTCTCTCTCTCTCAAAAATAAAAAAACATTTAAAAAAACAGGAAAATATAATATTTGTGCAAGCAAAAAATTGTAATTATAGTACACTATGTGGCTCAGCTTTGAACCACATTTTACAGTCATACTAATGTAAAAACTGAATATATATTGTGCACTTGAAACTAATGTTATAGTGTATATTAACTAACTGGAATCTCTTTTTTTTCTTAACTTATTTATTTAGGTAATCTCTACCCCAACATGGTAGAACTCTCAAACCCCAGGATCAAGAGTCACATGCTGTTCTGGGGCGCCTGGGTGGCGCAGTCGGTTAAGCGTCCGACTTCAGCCAGGTCACGATCTCGCGGTCCGTGAGTTCGAGCCCCGCGTCAGGCTCTGGGCTGATGGCTCGGAGCCTGGAGCCTGTTTCCGATTCTGTGTCTCCCTCTCTCTCTGCCCCTCCCCCATTCATGCTCTGTCTCTCTCTGTCCCAAAAATAAATAAAAAACGTTGAAAAAAAAAAATTTTTTTTAAAAAATAAAAAAAAAAAAGAGTCACATGCTGTTCCACCTAAACCAGCCAGGTGCCTCTAACTAACTAGAATTCAAGTAAAAACTTAAAACTTTGAATGGAACCACAAAAGACTCTGAACAGTCAAAGCAATCTTAAGAAGAATAAAGCTGGAGGTAACATTCTCCCAGATTTCAAGATCTACTACAAAGCTGAATTAATCAAAACAGTATGGTACTGGCACATAAATATATATACATAGATCATTGGAACAGAGCCCAGAAATTAAACCCATTCTTATACAATCTATGACGAAGGATCCAAGAATAAACAATGGGGAAAAGACAGTCTCTTCAACAAATGGTGCCAGAAAAACTGGATCACTTTCTCACACCACAGACAAAAACAAATTCAAATTGGATTAAAGACCTAAATGTGAGACTTGAAACCATAAAACTCCTAGAAGAAAACACAGGCAGTAATTTGACAATCAGCCTTAGCAGCACTTTTCTAGATATATCTCCTCGAGTAAGGGAAACAAAAGAAAAAATAAACTATTAAAAATTTATCAAAATAAAAAGCTTTTGCACATTGAAGGAAATCATCGACAAAATGAAAAAGCAACCTACTGAATAGGAAAAGATTATCTTTCTCTTGTAAAACAAAAATCTGACCAGAGACCGCCAGTGCTCCCTCTAGGCAACAACCAACCACAGCTGAGCAGGGGCGACTCAGTGTCTCCCCAACACTCAGCATTACACATTCCACTACCGAATAGTGTACATTTCTCCATATGCACCCCTATAAATGAGAAAAAGGACACGAAGATGCCATCTTTCAAGAATTAGAGATAGCACATATGTTTGCAGGATCGCATTGCCTACAATGCAACAGCAGATGTTTATTTCTCCAGTTGCTCGTTCAGCCCCTTCAATGACTGAGGTCTGGCATGCCTAGTTTAAGAGGTGACAGGCTTGAACGAAACAAACTCGATCATTTTTGCTCTGTCCTGCAAGCTCGCATTTATATATTTACTTTTTCCTAAATACTGCAAAGGTTTTTACATGTGATACATGCAGAAGAAATTAAAATAAGCAGATCAGCATATTTTAAAATAATTGCAGACATTTTCCAATTTATACTGTCTGTAACTCTACTAAGAACATTAAAAATGAGACTGCTTCAATGTTTTCCTCATTTTACTTTTGATTTAGAGGATACATATTATAAACCCGAATCAGAGACAAATCTTTGAGGTCTCTCTGCCTTAGAATGGGGTTGAATGAAGCAGAGAGAGGCGGTATAACTTTAAAACCAAGACTATTAGTTTTATTTACATGCCACAACACAATCTTCAAATGACCTCTGCCTTCCCAAGTAACATTTTAACTAAAGTGACAGAGAATGGAATGCCACATTAGAATTGAAAGCAAGATAAAAGGTAGGAGTCCTAATCTACTGCTCTACATAGCATTATTCATGACAAGGGTTTCCCACTTTCTCAGACAGGGTTCAAAATGTCAGCTTTCACTATGTAGCAAATTTTAATAGGATGCTTCTAAATGGGTACCCTAAGAGGGCTACAAGGATTTCTTCATCTACAGCACATTCAGCTACTTCTCATCTGGCTCCAGGAGTAGTTTCCCAGCCTATTTCCTTTCATCTCTGATGCATTCGGGCTGCTGAGCGAACCGCTCCCCTCATTCTGTCAGAAGCCGGGATAAAAATTTTGTTTTGTGTTTACGAAACATCGAAGTATGGGCAAGGAAGCCCTTGATGAAGGCCTCCCTGCTCTGGTTGCAGAATTACTCTGCCTGCAAGGTGCTACCCTCTGCTGTTGGAGGGATGGCATCGGGGAAGTGGTTGGAAAATGCAGTGCTAAAACAGCCATTTTTGATGTAAATTGTAAAATGTCCTTGAGGTCTTCAAAAATCTGACAGCAATTCTTCAAGCACGCATCAATTAAATTTTATATGATAGCAAGACTGCTAAGCAAATAAATACTT
Source organism: Neofelis nebulosa (assembly GCF_028018385.1). NCBI lineage: Eukaryota > Metazoa > Chordata > Mammalia > Carnivora > Felidae > Neofelis > Neofelis nebulosa. Next base: position 31,492,645 of record NC_080783.1, read on the forward strand.
AAAATCATTGGGCTGCAGTAACACAGACTGGACCAACTAGCCATATCTTGTTCTCAGAACACTCAGAGGTAGCGAAGACAAGGTTTTTCCTACCCAGAGAAAGAGCCTGTTGTGAAGCAGAGTAATATTCAAAGTGACTCTATAAAGGACAAGGGAACAGGAAGCCAGAACTCTGCTGATAAATTACTTAAATGATTTAATGTGGCAAATATTAACACCCAGATTTTACCATCTTTCACTGACCACTCTAATTCTTTCCAGAAGAATTTTCCCATGTCAAAACACTCAGAAAAATGTTGTAGGATTACTAAAAAAAAAAAAAAAAAAAAAAAATGGTATTAGATGCTTTACCTTGACACTCTCAGACTTAATTTTCAAAATCAAAATGTTCTAAACAAATCCAAAAGCCTGCTACGGAAGAAAACATCTTAAAAATGTCATTCAAATTTAACTTCAGACACAGAAATACAAGTTGTAAATTTTAACCAGTTTATTTTTTTAATATTTATTTTTGAGAGAGAGAGAGAGAGCGAGCGAGCATGCACACGAGTGGAGGAGAGGTAGTGAGAGAATGAAACACAGAATCTGAAGCAGGCTCCAGGCTCTGAGCTGTCAGCACAGAGCCGACGCAGGGCTTGAACCCACAAACCACGAAATCATAACCTGAGCCAGTCTGACGCTTAACCGACTGAGCCGCCCTTAACCAGTTTATATTAAAATAAGTGTAACTCCAGACCAACGTAGCAAGGTATTACCTGCACCATTATTTCATAATTGGAAGGTTTTTTTTTAATTTTTTTTTTTTAACGATTATTGATTTTTGAGACAGAGAGAGACAGAGCATGAACAGGGGTGGGTCAGAGAGAGACAGGGAGACACAGAATATGAAACAGGCTCCAGGCTCTGAGCTGTCAGCACAGAGCCTGATGCGGGGTTCGAACCCACAAACTTCGAGATCATGACCTGAGCCGAAGTCGGACGCTTAACCGATTAAGCCACCCAGGCGCCCCTGGAAGTTTTTATAACATAGACAGGCAATGTCAGATTGAGGTACAAAGTCTCATTTTGATTTTAAATCAGTTTCAGACTTCTCCCTAATCCACAACACAACACATTGTAGCCATTCTATTATTCTGAGAAACGTAAATTAAAGATTGAAATCCTTTCACCTTCAAAATCGTCACCATCACACAAACATGTCCGTGTTACGTACGTGAGGGGAGGCAGGGAAAGCATGATGACGTCCAAGTCAGGGAATCGTAATCTGAGTATTTCCCAGGTAACCAACAGCCCTACACAATGATTTATGAATGTTACCAGTGCTCCCCAAATCTACTGAGCCAACTGATTTATCTGTGCTAATAAAGAGTTTATGCTTTCAGGACACATCATACCCAAAACTCATCTCCTTCCAGGCAGAACTATGAGAAAGTGAGACCCAGCCAGCTCAGAACAAATCCATTTGGCTTGAGATTCTGGGAGCCAAGGAGCATTCTGCTCAGCTTTACTCCCAGTGCCCTCCCCCAGGAGATGCAAAGCCACCCACACACACTAAGGGTAGAAGAATGGGAAAGGGCAGAGTTTTCTTTCCTGGGAAAAAAGCCAGAGTGAAAGTTCTGGGGGATGTAAACATATAACAGCTAGAGGAGAGCCATGGAAACCTTCTCCCCAAGCAAATGTGCTGTTCTGCAAACTTTCCTTGCCCCCTACAATATTTAGCGTTGCATTAAAGCAAATATTTTTAAAATACACAAGCATGTGCTGTTTAAAATGCCTAAAATTAAAAACAAACAAATTCCCCCTTATTGCCTGTCTAAAACCACCAACACATCCACTTTTTACCACGAGATATTTCTGAAGTAGATGACTGCTGGGTATACAAACTAGTTTAAAAACCTCCCCTTGCTGGTTCTGCCAGGATTCTAAACTGAGAGTCCCATTACACACCCCGGAAATGAAGCACGATATGGCACCCACAGGTGCGTCTTTCTGGATAGAGGGTTTTACTACATGTCCCAATTGTCAAGTCTTAAAAAAAAATACCATGGCTTTCACATGATGAAGATCTACATTAACAGATCACAGTTTAGGGGCTCCTGGGTGGTTTGGTCGGTAAAACCTCCAACTCTTGATTTTGGCTCAGAGCACAATCTCGCAGTTCGTGAGTCTGAGCCCTACACAGAGCCTGCTTGGGATTCTCTCTCTCCCCCTCTCTCTCTCTGCCCCTCCCCTTCTTGCTCTTGCTCTCTCTCAAAATATAAATAAAACTTTTTTAAATATAATTTATTGTCAAGTTAGCTAACAAACAGTGTATACAGTGTGCTCTTGGCTTCGGGATGATTCATCACTTATATAAAACACCCAGTGCTCATCCCAACAAGTGCCCTCCTCAACACCCATCACACATTTTCCCCTCTCCCTTACCCCCACATCAACCCTCACTTTGTTCTCTGTATTTAAGAGTCTCTTATGGTTGGCCTCCCTCTCAGTTTATAACTATCTTTTTCCTTCCCTTCCCCATGGTCTTCTATTAAGTTTCTCAAATTCCACATATGAGTGAGAACATAGGATATGTCTTTCTCTGAGTTATTTCACTTAGCATAACACCCTCCAGTTCTATCCACATTGTTGCAAATGGCAACATTTCATTCTTTTTCATTGCCAAGTAGTATTACATGGTATATATAAACCACATCTTCTTTACCATTCATCGGTTAATGGATATTTGGGCTCTTTCCATAATTTGGCTACTGTTGAAAGCGCTGTTATAAACATTGGGGTACAAATGCCCCTATGAGTCAGCAGTCCTGTATCCTCTGGATAAGTTCCTAGCAGTGCTATTGCTGGGTCATAGGGTAATTGTATTTTTAGTGTTTTGAGGTACCTCCACACTGTTTTCCAGAATGGCTGCACCAGTTTGCATTCCCACCAACAGTGCAAGAGGGTTCCCATTTCTCCACATCCTCGCCAACATCTGTTGTTTCCTCAGTTGTTAATTGTAGCCACTCTGACAGGTATAAGGTGTATCTCAATGTGGTTTTGATTTGTATTTCCCCTGATGATGAGCAATGTTGAGCATCTTGTCACATATCTGTAAGCCATCTGGAAGTCTTCTTGGAAAGGTATCTATTCATATCTTCTGCCCATATCTTCATGGGATTATTTGTTTTTCAGGCGTTGAGTTTGGTAAATTCTTAATAGATTTTGGATGCTAACCTTTATCTGACATGTCATTTGCAAATATCTTCTGCCATTCCATTGGCTGCCATTTAGTTTTGTTGATTAACACTTTGCAGTGCAGAAGCTTTTTATCTTAATGAGTTCCCAACAGTTTGCTTTTATTTTCCTTGCCTTTGGAGATGTTTCTATTCTTTGGAACAGCTTGACAAGAATAGGTATTAACTCTGCTTTAAATGTCTGGTAGAATTCCCCCGGGAAGCCATCTGGCCCAGGACTCTTATTTATTGGGAGATTCTTGGTAACCAATTCAGTATCTTCCCTGGTTATGGGTCTGTTCAAATTTTCTATTTCTTTCCTTTTGAGTTTTGGTAGTGTGTGTGGGTGTCCAGGAATTTGTCCATTTCTTCCAGGTTGTCCAGTTGGTTGGCATATAATTTTTCATAGTATTCTCTAATAATTGTATTTCTGTGGTGGTGGTTGTGATGTCTCCTCTTTCATTTGTGATTTTATCTATTTGGGTACTCTCTCTTTTATTTTTGAGAAGTCTGGCTAGAGGTTTATCGATTTTGTTTATTCTTTCAAAAAAACCAGCTCTTATATTCATTGATCTGTTCTACTAGTTTTTTGGATTCTGTATTGCTTGTTTATGGTCTAATCTTATTTCTCTTCTGCTGACTTTGGGGTTTCTTTGCTGCTTTGTTTCTATTCCTTGAGGTGTAAGCTTAGATTCTGTTTTTAGAATTTTCTTGCTTCTTGAGACAGGCCTGCATTGCAATGTATTTTCCTCTTAGGACTGCCTTTGCTGTATCCCAAAGGGTTTAGACGGTCATGTTTTCATTTTCATTTGCTTCCATATATTTTTTAATTTCTTCTTTAATTTCTTAGTTGACCCATTCGTTCTTTATTAGGGTGTTCTTTAACCTCCATGCATTTGGAGGCTTTCTAAGTTCTTTCTTGTGGTTGATTTTACGTTTTATAGCACTGTGATCTGAAAATATTCATGGTATGATCTCAATCCTTTTATATTTGTTGAGAGCTGTTTTGTGACCCAATATGTGATCTATTTCGGAGACTGTTTCATGTGCACTCGAGAAGAATGTGTATTCTGCTGCTGTGGGAAGAAAAGTTTTGAATAAATCCATCAAGTCCATTGATGTATCATTCAAGGCCATTGTTTCTTTATTGATTTTCTGCTTAGATGATCTGTCCATTGCTATAAGTGGAGTGTTCAAGTCACCTACAATTACAATATTAGTATCTATAAGTTTGCTTATGCTTATGATTGATTTATATATTTGGATTCTTTCAAGTTGGGGGCACAATTACAACTGTTAGCTCTTCTTGATGGATAGACCCCTTAATTATGATATAATGCTCTTCTTCATCACTTGTTACAGTCTTTAAAGTCTAGTTTTTAAGTATGGCTACTCCAGATTTCTTTTGACTTCCAGTAGCATGATAGATGGTTCTCCATCCCCTCACCTTCAATCTGCATATGTCCTCAGGTCCAAAATGAGTCTCCTGAAAACAGCATATATATGGATCTTGGTTTTTTATCCATTCTGATACCCTATGTCTTTCGATTGGGGCATTTAGTCCATTTACATTCAGAGTGATTACTGAAAGATATAGATTTAGTGTTACTGTGCTATCCGTAGGTTTCATGTTTGGAGTGATGTCTCTGGTCCTTCGGAGTCTTTGTTGCCTTCTATCCACAGAGTCCTCATGAGGATCTCCCACAGAGCTAGTTTAGTGGTCATGAATTCCTTTAGTTTTTGTTATCTCTCTCTGCCCCTGCTTGCTGTCACTCTCAAAACTTTTTAAAAAAGAAATAGGTCATAGTTTACATTAATACATTCTTCTGTCATCGGATTTGGCTACCCAACAACTCCTAAGGAATATAACACTAAGCAATTAAGAGTTAATTCCCTCCCAGGAAGGTCCCTTACAGGAACCAGAGACTACACCCTTCTCTGGGGATCTAAAACAGCTGAGTACCTTCACAGGTGTAGCCCCTCCCACACCCTTCATCTGCTTTGTTCTCAAATCCTTTGTTGCCACTGTATTCATTTCATAATTTTCTGCCCTTTCATAGCCTACTTTTTCCACATCATTCACAAAAGGACAAGTAGACACACAAGCAACGATTTCTGGTCCTTATAAATGAAGTCCTTATAAGAATGTTGCCAATGGGGTGCCTGGGTGGCTCAGTCAGTTGAGCACCCAACTCTTGATTTCAGCTCGGGTCATGATCCCAGGCTCATGGGATGGAGCCCATGTCCAGCTCTACACTGAGCCTGGAGACTGCTCATGATTTTCTCTCTGCCCCTTTCATCTTATTATTTAAAACAAACAAACAAAAAAAAAACGCTCTTCTTATTTAAAACAAAAAAAATTTTTTTTAAGAAGAATGTTGCCAACTTAAAATGTTAATGGAAGCCCTACTGTGCTGGTCTATTCAACCAGTCAGTCATGACCTGGTTCCTCTACTTGCCATCCTTACCTCTACAGTAATCCCCTAACCTCTAAGGGCTTCCCTGGAGTCTGTACTTCTTAGAACTAATCAAAGCAAAGTTCTACGGAGGGCCTTCTTGAGGATTACATGATAGAAACAAAAAACTTCCCAAGTGTTGCACTTAATAAATGTAATCTTTCATGCATGTGGTTCTCAGCATCTTCTATAGTCTCCTTTTGGTTACTGTCTTAAATTTGAGCTACTGAACATCTTGTTTACGGACTATCTTTCCAACTTGCTAAGATCATTATCACCTTCCTCAACAAGCTCAATTTAGTAAACCCCCAAAATAAGGGACTGTGCCCAGGAGCCGATTTTACAGTCACCTAGCAGTAGTTCTAGCACACTAAAGTTAGCACCTGTGTCTTGCTAACTAGTTTTTACTTCAAAGCAATAATCAAAGGGTAGGGGTGTCAGAAGGTAAAGGAGGGTGAGTCAAGTATCCTCCAGGGTTAGAAGGCACTTTGGACCCAAAAGGAAGCAAACCACTCCATACGGACCTTCATTCAGGGTAACTTACTAATGGAGTGAGGGGGTGTGTAGAAATCTGGCAGACAAATGACCCAGGCAGCACACAGCTATTCTCCACCCTTACTCTCCATGTCTGGACCTTAGCCCACAGATTGTATAGGGCGAGGGGCACTGTGGTAAGGTCAACAGGTAGCCATCTAAATTGACACCATCTGTGGACCAGAGGATCTCTACTAGTTAATGTGAAGCGAGGGCCTTCAGAGAGGCAGCCATCTCTACTAGTTATGTAAAGTGGGAGCTTCTGTGTGCCAGCCATCTCTACTAATTTCTGGAGTCTTCTGTGTGCCACTTTAGAGATCAGAACTAGCCTTCCCACATTCCAGTCAGAGCATACATTTAACCTCCATGGAACCTGAACACATAGCCCTGAGGGAGGTCATTAGACAAACAGGAACAAGATGGAAGACCAAAGATGGAGTCAGCGTTGTCAGCACTCTTACAAGGGGAAAGAAAGGTTTGGGGGTTTTAAGAGAAATACATAGGGGTGCTTGTGTGACTCAGGGGGTTAAGCATCCAACTCTTGATTTTGGCTCAGGTCATGATCTCATGGTTGGTGGGTTCTAGTCCCATACCTGGCTCTGTGCTGACAGTGTTGAGCCTGTTCAGGATTCTCTCTTTCCCTCCTTCTGCCTCTTCCCTGCTCCTGCTCTTGCTTTCTCCCTCTCAAAAGAAATAAACTTTAAAAAAAAATTAAAGAAATACATGAAAAAGAGAGAATGTTTGAGGCTTTAATATTTCTAAGAAAAACCATAAACACAACATAACAGCTACTGAATGATTTTTGTTTTCTTTAGAGCAGCATCCAAAGGGGATCCGAAAGACTGCCCATGGACTCACCTGAATTGAATGGTATATGATACTGAGGTGCACACAGGTGAAGCTTTCATAGCAACTTGGTTCTATTAACCTAGCAGCATCTTACAGAAAAAGGTAATAAAACTAGGGAGTCAACTGTGGCCACTGGAGCTGGTTCATAGGTTGTTCTCTTATTCTGAGAACGTGGAAGAATCATACTTTACCACCCATTCGAATTCAGGTTTGACATGTAACTGGCCAAAGAAATTTGAGCATAAGTAATATGCGTCTCTCTGGCTTTAAGAGCCAGTGCATCAATTTACATTTTCCTTGATTTTCTATAATCATGGAAACATATTGTAAGATGGAGCCTCCATGTGGGGCCCCAGATGATAAAATGAGATCTCCTCATTTTATCAGACCCACCAGGGGCTGACAGCATGACCGAGAAATAAGCTGATTACTCTAAGCCAGAGATTTTCAGATGATTTGTTACGGCAGCATAGCCTGAACTTTTCTGATGCCATACCAAATTTTAAACCCCAATATGTAAGGCACAGTACTGTGCTACACTTGTGGGAAACTCAAATGCAGAAGTCAGGCAGGGTAGAAAGCAGTATTGCATTAAATGTATATGAGAATCAGAGAGACCAAACATAACCGTGCTTGGGTCATGGAATGAAGTATAAAATTCTAGTTTCCATTGATTGAAAACCGTCTAAAGCCTTGGAGTGAAACCCCTTTCTAAAGAAGAGGGGGGAGAGAAGTCAGCCTTCCATTGACAGATGATAGCATGAGCAGCAGTCAGCAAGGAAAACACAGGAAGACAGGAAGAAAGGAAGACAGGACAGGAGATAGCTGAGTGAGGGGGCAGCCCGGATTGCAGGAATAGTCATAGGAAATAAGGTTGGAAATATAAGGTGCAATAGAGCATGACAGGCCTTGAATGCCTCACCATAAAAATGTTAACAGCAACAATAATAAAAACCATTTTGTCCCAACACATTTTAGGGCATTACATATATTACTCATTGCATTGTCACAATAACCCGCTGAGCTACTTGTTTCATCTGTAAAAGGGAAATTGTAAGAGGCTGGTATCCGTGGCTCACTGCTACGAGTCCCGCATCCAAGTGAGGCTCTCGGGAACACAACATCAATGTCCTAGAGGGGGATGAGCAAGTTCATCAACTCAGCCACCCCGATGATAGCAGCTGGACCCTAGACAATGACATGATGCTCGTCAAGCTCTTCTCTCCTGCAGCCCTCACTCCCTGGGTGTCCTCCATACCTCCCCCTGTGTACCCACTGGCACCCAATGCCTTCTGTCTGGCTAGGGCAACACCCTGGGCTCTGGAACCAACTACCCCGAGCTGCTGCAGTGCCTGGACGCCCCGCTGCTGAGTCAAGCCCAGGGGGAAGCCTCCTACCCTGGGCAGATCATGAAGAACATGGTTTGCGCTGGCTTCCTCGAGAGAGGCAAGGACTCCTGCCAGGGTGACTCTGGTGGCCCTGTGGTCTGCAATGGTGAGCTCCAGAAAATTGTCTTCTGGGACTATGGCTGCACCCAGAAGCAGCAGCCGGGAGTCTACACCAAGGTGTGTGATTTTTGTAGACTGGACTAAGGAGACCATAGCTGCCAACAGCTAAAACCCCAAGTCCCTCTACCATCACTATGCTAATAAAGTGAGCCTGTTACCAAAACAAAAAACAAAACAACCAAACAAACAACAACAAAAAAAAAACAGTAACATGCAGGTACAGTACACTGCCCAAAGTCACAAAGTGAGTAAATATCAGAATCAGGACTTGAACTCAGACAGGGTCTGTGATATTAACCACCACACTACATTTCCTGCCACCGACCTTAGACTAAGAGGTGAGGAGACCCATTTACACTTCAAGGAAAGGGAGTCCCACGATTAGTATCGTGTTTCAGAAAGATTAGTTGTGTCACATATACGACGAATCAAAGAACACTGGTATGTAGGTAGAGATACCTTTTAGAAATCACTGAAACTAACCAGGTAAAAGACATTACGCCCCTGTATGAAGACAGGGACTAGTAACTATGAATCAGTAACTCAGAAAGTTGTATAGGGTCAGAACAACATGACTTTTGCCTATTTATGTGTGGGGGTGATACAGCCGGCTTCAAGTTCCTAGATATTCCTCTTGCTGAGAGAGTCTAATTCCCCTCTCATTAAATTTAGGCTTTCTTACAGACTCTCCTGACCCCATAGATTGTGGCAGAAATAACTCTACATCCTAAGAAACCCCGAAGCTCCTTCCTGGCTCTCTTGCAAATGCTGGGAACCCTGAGTCACCTTGTAAATACAAATGCCCAGCTAAGAGGCTTTGTCAGAAAGCCCCAACAGTACATGCAGAGGGCACAGCTGGCCCCAGCCTTCCAGCTCTCTATGCATGGGTGCCAGGCATGTGAATCCAGCCATCTTGGACCCTGCAGACCGGCCACCAGGTGAATATCACCAAGTGACCCCAGCTGACACCGCATGGAACAGAAGCACTCCCCTAGCCAAACTATAGCAAATACCCGACCCATAAGCCCACGAGGTACAATGATGTCGGTATGTTAAGACCGTGTATTTAGAATGATTTCTTACACTGGACTAGGTCACTGGAACATGGCAGTGATTAAAGGAACCCTGAAATTCAACCATCTCTATTAAAATCACTGGCTGGTGTGCTCAACCCCTCACTTCCCTGAGTTAGAACCTGTGCACTGGCCCCAAGGACTGGTATTCTTAGCAAGTTCCACTACCCCAAGTGCTTCTTAGACTAAGGTTGGAGATTAGAATCAAAACCATCTACACAACAAAAATGGAGCCAAAAAGGCCAGTGCACCACAAAACGAGTGCTACATGAAAACTTACATCGTTACCCATCTTCCCTGGCTCACTCCACGGCCATCCTCTGCCCTGGCTGCCATATGAAGCATCTTGGAAGCCTTTAAATCGGCCAAATCCTGAGCCCCAGCCCAAAGCAATTACTGGGAGCAGTGTTTAGGTGATTCTAATACGCAGCCAGGACTAAGAGCCTCTGGTTCACAGTTAACCATGAATACGTTATTGCTTTACAAGCAAAGAAAGTATAAAAACAAAAGCCTTCCTAGGTCTGGCTTGATTGCCCCCAAACTGCAGAGATGACCTCCAGGTACCATCTGAGCAAAAAATAACATCAGAAAGAAGGGCAATGTCTCCTCCCAAGAAATCTAAAATGACTTGCGTGTGTATATCACTTCAGTCAAACATTTTTAAATATATGAAGTAAATGTTTTCAGTTTCTCAGCATGTTTCAGGAAAGAGTGAAAACATAGGAGTTTGAGGAGCAGACGTATATTTCTGCTTTCAACATCTCTATTGGAAAGACTGGATGTTAAACAGCTTTTCAAGGGAAAATTTCATTTTAAAGAAGTTTAGTATTTGCACTGGGCACTCACCACCACATAGATTGTATTTTCTTCTTGTGCTGATATTAAAACTTTTTTTTTTTCTGATATGAAGAATTCCGGAGTAAAATCTAAAGAATATTAATAGAGCTAAATACAAGATATCAAAATGACCTCCGCCCCTTTTGTAACAAAGCATTGTCCTTGTCCAATTCTCAGTGGTGAGGAAAAGCACTCAGGATGTCAAAGGCACAAAGAATACACCTTTTTCTATAAAACAAATGCTCTGTCTCAACAGTGTTAATATTCAGAGATTAGAAAATGAGGTCAGTAATGACAAACGCAATCGTGTCACCCTCGTCAGCCGGTGCTATCACGTGTAAGTGGAAATAACCAAATAGTCTTCAATAAATATTGATTACTCATCCAGCAAACATACCTACTACGTGCCAGGTGGTAGCAGATCAGGCGAAAGGAAATCTCCCCAGGATTTACCCCAGAGAGGGCTGCCTGAACCTGACAAAATCATTCCAGTCTGTGCCCAAGTGAACTCCCCTGGAAAGGCCTGTCACTGTTTTCTGAAGGGGAAACTAAGGCAGAAAATGAACAAAGCTCTTTCACACCAACACGGAGTGCAACTCAAGGGCGGAAGTGTTTTTCCAACACTCCTGTTGGATTTTGCACTGCATTCTTCACATTCTTGGTGTGCCGAGTCCCCTTTGGAATTAGCCAAAAGCACTGGTGTGTGGAGTGAATCAGCGTAGTTTATAAGGCAGTTAGCAGGATGTACTTACCAGGCATTAAGGTTCTACATTTTTATAACAGATGGTTATTAGGACAATGAAAAATGCCTTGTGGCCTGATTTAAAGAAAAACACTGACGTTAGGAGGAGAAATTTTCAGTGTTTTCATTATCTGTTCTTGATGGTCCTTAGGGATCCAAACAGTTCACACAGACTTTGCAGATCGCTTTGCTTCTCAGGCTTAATGTGCCCCAGCAGAGAAATTAACAAACAATAACCACCGAAATTCGTTTTAGGAGGATTTCTGAAGTAATACTGGTAAATTAATCAAGACCCACAAATTATTTCAACCACAGCTAAAACACTGTATTTCTAAAACAAAATGTGCCATTAGACAGCCAGATCCAGAAAAATCAAGAAAACTCTCAGAGGTTGACAGACAGCACATTTAATAAAATAGGAGTTACAAAGGCGTAAGAGGAAATTAACTCAAATGCCTCAGGTTATGTGATAAGGACTCAGTATTTTCAACTTTTCTGACTTTAAAGACTTTTCTGCTGCACTTCCTTGTTCCTGTGCTGAGCAAGAAGCTCTTTATTGACCACTTTAAAAGATAAATAAGTGAGCACAGAGCTATATAATTTAGAGAACTAAATACGCTCTCCTTAGAGTTTCGGAGGATGCTATTAACCTAGCATCAGTAATAACTGTCCTCTTAACTGTTATTCTCATAAGTAGAGAGGGATTTATAACTATCCTGGCTCTATAGCTTGATTCAAAATATTTACTGAGCATCTGCTAAGAGTAAACCACAGCATTGGTCAACATGGCAATACAAAGTGTTATAAAGATAGCTCTTTACCATTCCCAATATAGCTGGGGAAACAGAATATAAAATCCAAATCACCAAAGGAGTGGTTGAGAGATGCTTTTTCAACTTCTACCTTTCATGTGATATGCCATCTTCTAACCAGAGTAAGAAGTTTAAAATTTCTGGGTTGTTGTTTTTTTAATCTTTGTATCTCACCTGCTCACACCAACTCTCAGCACAGAGATGTTCACACAACAAGAGCCCAAAAAGGATTGATTTCACTTGGTCTCCCTTTTGAATAGTTGGCTATATAGTGGCGAGAGTTGGCCCTAAAGTCTGTGCCAATGAGAAACAACCAGGCCACAAAGTGCAGATTAAAATCCAACATTATGACCTCAACTGACATTTTTACCATTCACAGGTCAGAAATGGTGTGTATACAACTAATTCTAACATTCTACCTTCCTTGGAACTCATTACCAGATTTTTGCAGTTTCTTTCTGCTACTATTTAAGGAAATTCTTAGGCAGGGTTTGTAGACAGGGAGTAGAACAGGAGATTGCAAACTAAGTCAAGATAAAGTGAGTGTATTCGGCTTGGAGGGGCGTACCTAAGATGGACAGGAAAACCTTGTCCTACGAAGTTAACAATGAAACATATGACCTTTGCATTACTTAGCACATTTACAAAATGTTTCCACAAGCAAGATCTCATTCATTCTGTCCACATGACAAAATTTGTGTCCCCCTTGTACAAAACAGAACTGTAAGGCTGAAGGAGTAAACGGCAGGCGGCAGAGCTGAAGAACAAATCCAGATTTTGTACCAAGGCGGTGCTATTTGCTTAAGACCAGAAATAACTCACCCTCAAAGAGGGAATCAAAACAAATGATCTCCGGTTTGAGGCTCTCCCTGACCTAGAATTGCCGTATTAAAAAAAAAAAAAAAAAAAAAAAAAAGGTAGCAACTAACTGTATACCACCTCTAGTAGGGCCAGAAAGACAAATAGCTTAGATCAACTCAACTGTAATTAGCTAAACAAAGGACAAATCATCCATAAATTTCTAGAATTCCTTAAGAAGATACATGTCATCCATGTGAATAATTTAGATGAAGTCTTGCCTTGGAACCACTCAGGATCACTTCCAGAACTTGTCTTTTAATCCTACGGTGACCGCAGAAATAGGTAATTCTTCATCTCACTTTGAAAAATAGCATCCCTAGGATAATAGTGAAAATCATTTTCAGCAAGTTTAGACCTAAATGAAGCAGCTCCTGAGCTGCTTAAGTTTTACATTATGATTTGTTCTTGTAAGAGGAGATCTCTATATTAAAGTGCTGGTTCCTGATTTGCAAAGGAATTCATCTGGAGGAGACTATTTATTGAAAAAAAAAAATCGTTCACATATAAGAATTCAAAATTCATATCACATATCATAATCATTCTTCAATTAATCAAATTTGATGAGGAATTCTAATAACGTTTCACTGTTAAGTTTTTTATATATTAAAAAACAATATAGCAATCACCATCTAATGTGTAAGACCTAACCACTGCACAGATGATGTTCTAAATTTGAACTTGAAAGGAAAACCCATCAGCGTGCCTGCTTGATTTCTTTAATCTATTCATGTAGGTTAATTACCTGACACTCATTAAGATGACTCTGAGCTTCTTTAAATTTCTGACCATATTAACCTCTCCAACTAATCCTTATTAGAAAAATATTAAAGAGTGTTCATTGCTATTACAAATTGAATTTGAAATGATGAAACAATTATCAAATAAATGGAGTAGAAAACGAGGTTATATGCATGAGAAGATTCAATGCATCAAATATTTTACCTCCATTATTATAAAATAAAGGTCTTAAGGTCTATATCCAGGAAATGTGCTTAAAGATCAGTCCTTGAAAGAAATCTCTCCACTCCACTCTTAGTCTACCTATGGGGGGACAAACAAAAACTTCAAGTTCGTTATTAACAGAATTATTCAGGAAAAAAAATCTTATTTTTTTATGTTATTTTAAACCAAACAATTGGACAAAAAGATTCAACTATCTAGCTCAGTAAGTCTATATAAAACAATCACTTAATATTATGAGTCTCACATACCCTATCATTCATTTTGCAAATAAAATGGTGCAGACCTATAAAGTACGGGTCAACATCACAAAAGCATGAACTATGAATGGGTGTTACTTCTAAAGACTGAAAACTCGTCACTTCAGTTCTAGGACAAAAAAGAAAATACAAAGACATTTCCTCTACAGACAAATTTCATTTAAAAGTTGCCCTATGCCCTTCATCAGACAATGTACCATACTCCGCATGTTTTTTCTTTAAGATATTATGGATAGTGTTAGCAGTGATATTTTGTAAATGTTCACTTAAGCTATACTAGAACTACGAGGCAAAAGAGCTACAAAAGTCTATATTCAGGCAACCGAGTGAAGCAAATGGGAGAATTAGGAGAAGGAACTTAAGGGAAAAGGAGGGGAAAATTGCAAGGCATATTTACCACAAATGACAAGGGATTAAAATCCTTAATATAGAAAGAGTTCTCCCAAAAAGTGTCTATTGTCCATTTTTTTCTTTCAAACTATAAATAGCAACAGCCAAAGGCAAAACACACACAGCAGAAATTAACTCCATTAGTACTGTTTTTTTTTTTTTTCAAAGATTTTTTTTTTAAGTAATCTCTATACCCAACATGGGGCTCAAACCCACAAACCTTGAAATCAAGAGTCACATGCTCTACCGAGTGGGCCAGCCTGGTACCCCAGTACTGCTTTCTTAAATGGCAAAATGTTCACCCCTTCATATTAACAAAAGTGAAAAAAGGTGGCATTCTCAAGCATGGTTGTAATCAGAACTCATCGGATTTCTTACTAAAGTCTGTAGGAAGACTGTACCAAAGTTTCACAAACATACACATCTATTGATTCAGGAGTTCCAATTTAAGGAATCAATCTAAGGAAATAGCGATGGCTATTCAAAAAATTTGAGAGACAGATGTTCACAATAGCACTGTTCATCACTGTGAAAAATCTAACAACCTGAATATCCAACAATGGTATACTGCTGAAATAATGTGTGATATATGCATACAGTGTAATATTATGTGAACACACATATGCACACATACACATTTTTTTTAAATATGAAATTTATTGTCAAATTGGTTTCCATACAACACCCAGTGCTCAACCCAACAGGTGCCCTCCTCAATACACATCACCCACCCTCCCCTCCCTCCCACCCCCCATCAACCCTCAGTTTGTTCTGTTTTTTGTTTTTGTTTTTTTGTTGTTGTTGTTGTCCTCAGTTTTTAAGAGTCTCTTATGTTTTGGCTCCCTCCCTCTCTAACCTTTTTTTTTTTTCCTTCCCCTACCCCATGGTCTTCTGTTAAGTTTCTCAGGATCTACATAAGAGTGAAAACGTATGGTATCTGTCTTTCTCTGTATGACTTATTTCACTTAGCATAACACTCTCCAGTTCCATCCACATTGCTACAAAAGGCCCTATTTCATTCTTCCTCATTGTCATGTAGTATTCCATTGTGTATATAAACCACAATTTATCCATTCATCAGTTGATGGACATTTAGGCTCTTTCCATCATTTGGCTATTGTTGAGAGTGCTGCTATAAACATTGGGGTACAAGTGCCCCTATGCATCAGCACTCCTGTATCCCTTGGGTCAATTCCTGGCCATGCTATTACCAGGTCATAGGGTATATCTATTTTTTTAAATTTTTTGAGGAACCTCCACACTGTTTTCCAGAGTGGCTGCACCAGTTTGCATTCCCACCAACAGTGCAAGAGGGTTCCTGTTTCTCCACATCCTCACCAGCATCTATAGTCTCCTGAGTTGTTCATTCTAGCCACTCTGACTGGAGTGAGGGGGTATCTGAGTGTGGTTTTGATTTGTATTTCCCTGATGAGGAGTGACGTTGAGAATCTTCATGTGCCTGTTGGCCATCTAGATGTCTTCTTTAGAGAAGTGTCTATTCATGTTTTCTGCCCATTTCTTCCCTGGATTATTTGTTTTTCGGGTGTGGAGTTTGGTGAGCTCTTTATAGATTTTGGATACTAACCCTTTGTCTGATATGTCATTTGCAAATATCTTTTCCCATTCCGTTGGCTGCCTTTTAGTTTTGTTGATTGTTTCCTTTGCAGTGCAGAAGCTTTTTATCTTGATGAGGTCCCAATAGTTCATTTTTGCTTTTAATTCCCTTGCCTTTGGGGATGTGTCAAGTAAGAAATTGCTGCGGCTGAGGTCAGAGAGGTTTTTTTCCTGCTTTCTCCTCTAGGGTTTTGATGGTTTCCTATCTCACATTCAGGTCCTTTATCCATTTTGAGTTTATTTTTGTGAATGGTGTGAGAAAGTGGTCTAGTTTCAACCTTCTGCATGTTGCTGTCCAGTTCTCCCAGCACCATTTGTTAAAGAGACTGTCTTTTTTCCATTGGATGTTCTTTCCTGCTTTGTCGAAGACGAGTTGGCCATACGTTTGTGGGTCTAATTCTGGGGTTTCTATTCTATTCCATTGGTCTATGTGTCTGTTTTTGTGCCAATACCATGCTGTCTTGATGATGACAGCTTTGTAGTAGAGGCTAAAGTCTGGGACTGTGATGCCTCCCGCTTTGGTCTTCTTCAATATTACTTTGGCTATTCAGGGTCTTTTGCGGTTCCATACAAATTTTAGGAGTGCTTGTTCTAGCTTCGAGAAGAATGTTGGTGCAATTTTCATTGGGATTGTATTCAATGTGTAGACAGCTTTGGGTAGTATTGACATTTTAACACAGACACATTTTTAATTTACCTCTTATACAAGTTCTGTGTGCCAGGTACTAGCACACAGATACTAGCACACACTCCTAGCATTTTACAAATGTTAATTCATTTATTCCTCATAACAACTCCATTCTATGGGCATTATCATTATCCTCGTGCCAGAGATGAGGCAATTAATGCAGGAGGCTAAATACCATTCCCCAAGTTACACAGCTAGTAAGGAGAAGAGCTGAGATTTGAAGTCAGGCAATCTAGCTCCATAGGACATACACAGCCACATAGAAACATATTATCTCTTATAGTGGGATTATAAGACTATAAATAGAATGGTATATTTTATGTATCTATATTTTTTTTAATTTTCCAACTTGATCATGTATTATTCTTACAAGAAGAAATTTGTTTTAATGCACAAATAGAGTAACTCAGGACATAGGGAAGGATAGGAAATGTGAAGTCCAAATCATCAAGATAGACATGGGAGTGGAGGCTTCAAAAACAGAACTAACGGAATGAATATAAGACAAAAGCAGGAGGCCCAGATCTGAGCTTAATTTTTTATCTGGTCGTCTTAATTGGTCAATGTCAAATACTATGGGAAAGCTATTCATTTGAAGCTCTATTTCCCAAAGGCTCTTATTATACATAACAGTAATTATTCTGTGGGACACTAATAGATAGGAAGGCACCACAATCACATGGTTTTATACACCGTATTAAACAAAGGTAAAAAATGATTCCTTTGCCGTAAAATATATTCAAACCTTCAGTGACTCTACCAGAGACTAACATTTCCCAACTTATTTGTCCGTGAAATTATTTTCCAAAGATCTCTTCCTAATACCAAGGCTGTATGAAGCCCACTCTGGAAAAACCTGGATTGGAATATGTCCACTCATTCATTCCAACAATTACCAAGTGCGTATAATGCGGCAGGCTCCCCTATGCACAGCGATGCAAGCTGCCGACAGGGAAGACCAGTTCTAGGCCCAGCTCACCACTCACCGGCCCTTGTAAGACTGTTTACTCAGAGTAGAAGAGGGTCAATATCACCTGTTCCCCTGCTCTAACAAATGTAATGAGTTTGCAAAGCACATTCCCACATGTTAGCAGTATAATCCTATGCAAACAACTACCTCCTCTCCACTCTCCAGGGCTAGGTTGCCATCACTGGTACATCACCGTTTCCAACACCTTGGCTGGAGAGACAGGTGGGATTAAAAAGAATAGTTTCAGGGGAACTCTGACCAACAAATACAAAGGCATCCACACCCGGAGACTTTGAAGGGGCTGCACCAATTAGTGAGAACTCATCCGTGGGAACCTCTTATTTATCAGAGAGGCATCATTGGTTCAGATCTCTGCCACAAAAAAAACCTACCTCAGCCCCTGGCACTTGAGAAAAATTATTCTGTTCTCGTCAAGGAGTTGTGGAGGCACTACACAGTAGCATGGAATAGGGTCCTCTTCACAGATCCTGAGCACCACCAAAATCAAGCCAATGAATTAGGCAGGTTAATTTCCCATACCCAATTCTCCAGCCAGCTTAATTCCTTAAAAGCCTGAAATTGCTGCCTTTACACACATATAAATATAAACCACAAATACAAATGTTCTCTGCAATTGTATTTCTTGCTAAGCTTCACTTACTTGAAAGATTATTTGGAGGGTGTTCCGTGTTTTTGTACGTGCTGAGGGTTTTTTGCAACTAACACTCTGTACGCTTTTCCACCAAACAAACCTCTAATCCTCTAAAGCCAGCAAATGGCAGACCCCTTTATGGGCAGCAGGATTCATCCTTGAACATGGAAGTCAAATAACCATTCTATTGTCTTTTTGCTAAACTACTCAAAAAATAGGTATGTGTCACCCATTCTTTGTTTCCAGACTGGCAAAATAAAAGGGATCTAAAAAGCTACTTGGAAAATAATGTCCCATAAGGTTCCATTACCACCCAGGAAGCCCTGCTCCAAGACTCTCAGCATCCCTACAAAGGTAAAACAAGTAGGAACAAAAAGACACATAAAAAGAATAAAAGATGGTTGATGATTTAAAGGGCTGGGTGATAAATACACGATTGCAAAGTGTTTCACAATAAAGTTTTTTTTTAATGAAAAAGAAGGAAACAATGGCCATTAGACAACAAAAACCAAGGATATTATATTCCTTTATCTGACTTAATAATTCTAAATGGATTTATGAAATGCATTCTCTATCAAAAACCATGACAAGACTCCCAGTGTTATATTGTTTTTATTTGTCATTATACGCAGTAGACAGAGCTCCATGGCAAGAGAATACATGTTCTTACAGCACCTAGCACCACAGCACCTGCAAATAATCAGTTGCAAAAAAAAAAAAAAAAAAAAAAAAAAAAGGTTTGCTGAATGAATGAATACAATCCCATTTCCTTGTTTCACTGGAGAATTCAAACTGAGCCCCACAGCACAGCAGTCTCGTTTCCCCTCAAAATGAAATTCTGAGTCTCAATTTTGGCCAAGTCTCCAATTATTACAAAACATAAGACAAAAGTCAAACCAAATGAAACACTGGAAATATACCCTCGTTGTATCCATTTGACTTTGCATAAGGTCTTGTGACTCTCAGAAACTTAGTTTCCTTAGCCCCAAAATGATGAAAAGAACTTACAAAAGGACTCTTTTTATTTGGATAAAATATATAAATGTCCCACCACTTAATATGTGGCAATAATGCTTGGTTTTCTGTAAACTGTTTCTTCCTGCCCAGCTTCTTCCTTCCATGCCCCTTCATTCCCCACCACAGATATTCTACAAACACAGGCAGTAACCAGCATTAAGGGAAGGGGAGCAACAGACAAACCAACCATGGTCTTGAACACACCATCCCCTATAGTGACCATCCTTGCCCAAACCCTCAGACTCCATCTCAGTGTTTCACCTTCTCAATGCTTGGCCTCATCATGAGATCCACCATTAATGATTCAGAAAGAGAAGAATTCCCACAGTCAGTAAGAAAGAAGCTGGGGATGAAACAGAAACAGGCTAGACACTGCTCTTCTTTGGAGACTGGAGAGAGAGAAACTATCTTCTTGGTATCTCAGGCAGGCATCCTGAGTGAACTTTCCTCCCGAGACAAAGAAACATCCATGTCACAAAGATACACCAAGGGTCAAACAGGACTTTCTGAACTGATGCAGCATCTGAGCACCCTGTGTCACTTGCAAACAACTCCAGGAAATTTCTAAAGGAAGCCCTTTCTAGAAGATAGACTCATGACCCTAAAGAACAGACATTTCTCTAGCCAAGCCACTGCAAGCAACACTCAGATTTTTGCACTTAAATACAATGACAGTGGGAAAAAAATGAATGAAGGCAACTGATCAAACCACCTCACAGACACCATCCTAGCTCCGGTCTCTATCTTCCTTTAACTCTGTGCTATCTACATGGCAGGGTTTGAGTTTTGTTTTGTTTTCCTTTATGCTGTATTTTCTGACTTTTTCTCCAATTGTGTGTTATTTTTGCAGGTCAGAGAATAAAATAACCACCAGTAGATCTACCTAAAAGAGAGACAAACATTACGTTCCACTAGGAAACACGACGATAAAATTCAGTGGGGAAAGGAAAGAGGTCATGGGAAACTGAAAAGTTGCAGTAGCACCTCAGCACTGGGATCCACAGCAGGGCTTCTGGGGTCCCGTGGCCTGGGGACAATCTGGCTCCACCACTAGGTAGATGTTTGATACTGGGGAAAAAAAATGACTTACCCTTTGCTTATCCACTTATAAGATGGACATAAGAGTACTTACTCAGGGGCACCTGGGTGGCTCAGTCAGTTAAGTGTCCAACTTTCAGTATCAGCTCAGGTCGTGATCTCATGGTTCATGGGTTCAAGCCCCACATCGGGATTCACACTGATAGCGAGGAGCCTGCTTGGGATTCTCTCTCCTTCTCTCTCTCTCTCAAAATAAATAAATAAACTTAAAAAAAAAAAAAAAAGGAAGAGTACTTATTCAAAGGATGCCTCTTAAATCTGTGTGAGGGCTCAGTACATGTGTTTCGAACACAGCAAGTTCTCCACACGGTCATTACTGTCACATTCTCCGGGTTCCTTCCACCATCCTACTCAGAGTGGTGACCATCCTAATTCCTTGCCATCACTGTGAAAATTTACATAGGGAAACTCTACAGAGAGGAGTTATGCTCTGTATATTTTTCATCATGCTAGGTAGATGGCATTATAGATTCTGCATTTATAGAAATGAACCAGAAGAGCAAAACGATGATTTTTGTGAGTAATGTATACAGACTTGAGAGACGTCAATCTTCCAGCACTAGCATTTGACCTCATCCCCATGTGGTAATGAGGATAACTTCTCTTTACCCAATATCTGTTTTTACTTTAGTTCCTTGATCTTTCATTCCTTCATCTCCTTTGCATTTATTCAGTTCTGGAATTTTGTTTCAGGAGGCAAGTGTGATAGACCACTTTGTGACATCTTAGAGTGACATAAGCACTTAATATTGGTCCTTATGACAGAGTTTTGGATTTGAAGGAGCAGTCAGGGCACCACTGATGAGTTCCTCAGTGAAGTTTTCATTCAGTAAGGTCATTTTCACACCAAAATACTTAGATGCCACCAGTAAAGTGTTACAGTGTGCTGGTCATGGGCAGCAAATCATGGTTGTGGGTGGAAGTCATTTCTGATTCGTGAGTTGTCTGGCAAATGAGATCACTCCCTCTGCTAAATATTCACCTAGAAAAATTAAATCAAACCAAATAATGTCCCTCAGTAGATGAACGGATAAACAAAATGTAGTAAATCTATATTCAACTACAAAAGAGAATGAGTACTGACACGTGCTACAACACGGACAAACCTGGAAAATATTACGCCAGGTCAAAGAAGCTAATTACAAAGGACCACATGTTGGTTCTTGATTCCACTCATATGAAATGCCCAGAGTAGGCAAATCTACAGAAACAGAAAGTAGACTAGGGGTTTGCCAATGGCTGAGGGGATTAGGGAATGATGGCTAAGAGGAGTTGGGTTTGTTTGGGGGGGGGGGGGGGGGGTAATGAAAATATTCTAAAATTCTAGCAATAGATGCACAATTCTGCAGATACACTAAAAGGCAATGAACTGTGCATTATAAATGTGTGAACTGTATGGTATGTAAATTACATCTCCATAAAGCTGTTATAAAAGAAAAACGGGGCATAAATCATGAAACAAGTATATAAAAATTTAAAACATCAAAAATATCCTATGAAGTTAAAAGTGGAAGAGCAGATTATTTGAGTTAATCTTATTTTCATCACTTATTTTCATCACTTATTTTCATCACTTATTTCATCAAACAACTGTTATTAAAACAACAGATTTTCGGGGCACCTGGGTGACTCAATCAGTTAAGCATGTGACTTCGGCTCAGGTCATGATCATAATCTCACAGTTGGTCAGTTCGAGCCTGGTATAGGCTCTCTTGAAGCTCAGAGCTTGGAGCCTGCTTTGGGTTCTATGTCTCCCTCTCTCTGACCTTCCCCTGCTCTCTCTCTCACTCTCTCACTCTCTCTCTCTCTCTCAAAATTAAATAAACATTAAAAATTTTTTTTAAACAACAGACTTTCAAGGGAGGTTTTCCTGTGTTTTTTTCCATAAAGAACAAAAACTACCAAAAAACACATCTTTTACTACAATTCATTAAAAAATGGATGAGACATGCTGTTTTTCTTCCACTAGGTCATAAAAATATCAGACTTAACTCAATGTATGGGTTTCCAGGGAAAAGGAGAGCCACCTTTCTACTCCCTGCTGAGAATGTGAGTCAACCAAGCATTTTAAGAAGGGAAGGAAAAATAAGATAAAAACAGAGAGGGAGGCAAACCACAAGAGACTCATCAATACAGAGAACAAACTAAGGGTTGCTGGAGGGGTGTTGGGTGGAGGGATGGGCTGAATGGGTGATGGGCATTAAGGAGGGCACTTGTTGGGATGAGTACTGGGTGTTATAGCTGAGTGACGAATCACTAAATTCCACTCCTGAAACCATTATTACACTATATGTTAACTAACTTAGATTTAAATAAAATTCTTATAAATAAGTAAGTAAGTAAGTAAGTAAAAAGTACTCCAGCTTTCTAAAATGGCCATGGTTGGTCCCCTCAGACCCTTGGCCTCCAGCCATCTCCTATATTGCCTTTGCTGCAGAGGTCACTGAGGGGTCGCCAGTTTCTCTCTTGCCACGCCGACAGGTCTGTATTTCAACCATACCTAAATGACAATTGTCTGCCTTACTTGCTTTTCAGATCACAAAACTGATGCATGAGTAGAAAAAAAAACGATACCCAAATTATCCATCCAGGAGACTCTTATCAAATATGTATAATTTTAAGAGACAATTTTAGCACACTAAAAGGTAGAATAACACTCTATAGTAATTCTGCATTATGCTTTCATAATAAAACACATCGTTACAGATAAACATATCATTTTTAATTCATCTTGCACAGTGGGAACTCCAAGAAATTAATGACGGGCCAAGTAAAAAGTTGGGGAAATTTTATCCAAATCCTACATGTTTGTTAGTGATACTTCTTCTCTCATCCAGATGCAGTTATAAAATTAAAATTCAGGAGAAATATTTTTATAACCCACCCATCTTTCCCAAGCCTGACACTTGGACACACCATTTGCTTATGAACCTTACCCCTAAGCCCCTAAGGACATTCTTTTACTATACCATTGAGTTGGCAGCTATTGTTCTAATTTCCCTACTGATGAGCCAAACAGTTAATCTGTTTTAACACACAATGCATAAAAGGTTTCGTTTCAGTCCAGAAAAGAGAGAGAGACACTTATAATCACTGGGCATTCATATTTGAATGACAGCTAAACATAAAGGAACATCAGGCATGCAGCCATCTGGAAAAAAGCTGGTATTCTTTCATATTATCTGTTCTCAAACCTTTAAGACAAAAGGGTCAGAGGTTGGCCCAAGACTTCCATTTAGTAAGATGCTCATTTCAAATCCATGGCCATTAATAAACATTCTGTCAGCTCCACAATAAAAGACAATCAGCTTCCCTCTCTTTCCATTTGGTGCATTCTGAAAGATGGCTTCATAATAAACATATACATGCACACTTAGAATTACTTTATTTACCAGGATAAATTGTGCGTGCCTGCTTAGAAGTAACACTTTTTTTTTTAGTTCCAAATGAAAAAGAAACATAGTTTACTGAGTATTAACACATAGTAATTGCAACATTCATTTTAATATAAAAGACAAAGTAGGCAATCAACGTGTGCTTATTATTAAAACTGCAATTTTTCTCCGTTAAAGTTATTGAAGCCCAACTGGAGATATTAAATTTATTACAAATGCTGAAGGAACCACAATATATAGAGAAAAGCTCACTGCCTATCTTTAAAACAAAACCCTATTTTATGTTGTATATATAATTTGAAAATGTCTTTTAATTCTTGTTATTCCCAGATCCTTTCTCCCTAGCCCAGCCATGAAAGTCTGAATCTCACCATTCATACACCCAGGAGATAGCTAGGCAAAGACCCTCAATGACTGATCATTGACATCAGCATCCATGTCAACAAGAATGTACAATAAAGCATCCACAAATGAAGGTGTCCTTCTGAATAGCATCCTCACAAACATTTTCTCAGGCATTTTTCACAGTCACAAGGAGACGGGGGGGAGAAGAAACTGCCCAGGATAGCAGTTGATCAATGGCAAACTGGAAAGCAGGGCTTGCTGATTCTCAAAAGCAAGTCCCCGCCCCTCCCACAACCAATCAGCTCATGGGACCCAATCTTCACCCTGAAACTAGGGACAGTGTTGGGATTGCTGCCCACCAGGATTCCCATACCACCACCCACCCGGCCAGAACGCTGCTGTCTCTCCTGGCCAAGAGGAAGGTACTTGGCCCAGTTCCACATCCAGTCCATAGTCCTCCCATTTCCCTAAGGAAGGCTATTCTGCAGAACTGGATCTTGCGCCCATCCCAAAGAGAAGCCCTATAAGGAGACAGCTCCCAAGCCAACTAACAGCCAGGAGGAGGCTTATTATGATGTTGTGACCACAGAAGATGGAAGTTCTCTGCCTAGAGCAACCAAACATCCTGATTTTCCTAGAGTAGTCCAAGCTTACCCTGTGGTCCAGGCATACTATTAACAGCACCCTCATTTATTCCTCAAAGTGCCTCCATCTGAGTAAGTTAATCAGCTGCCCTATATATACCTGTCTGAAGGAGTCCTGGTTTAGTCTTCCTTCATTCTCCCACGGTCCAGGAATATTCCCTTTCCCTCAACCCCATTTTCCCACATTTGAGAAATGGCCAGGGTTATCTAAGCATGACTCAAGCTCTAGGTGGAACAGCAACTGGATGACAGGATTCAAAGGAAATTTAAAACACCCTCCTCCCTCCAACACTTCTCATTTGCCCTGACTCCCTACTCCTACCCAAAAACTCAGCTCAGCCCACCTCCTCTAGGAAGCCCTCCCTGAATTTGGCCACCTTTCTCATCTCAGAGAGGATATATGCATTAGGTATTCCTCTCCCTCTCTTTCTATAGTCCCCTATATATCTGGCTGTATCACACACTTTCTAACTAGAGGATAGAGGATATCCACTAGAGGACAGAGACCCTGCCTCTTAACTTCCCTCTCCTCAGAACTCAGTTCAGTGCCTGCCCCTTGGTGAGCATTTAAATAATGTTCAGTAAATAATTTTTGAAAGTATTTTGGGGCCAGGATGTGATGGGCCTTTAGGCCTTGAGCAGAAGGTAGAGATTCACACTGTGAACAAGGAGAAACAAGAGTTACAAAAAAGCATTTTGGGTAGGAAATGACCAGAGTTGTTTTGGGGACGATGATTTCAGCCAAAGGGCAGAAGATGGACCTCAAAGGTTTCACCCAGTCCCTGTAATCAAACTACTACACAGCTGGATGATCCCACCTTAACCTCCTATTTCATACCAAACCCACTTCCCTATTTCTACCACTCTACTTCCTTTAGAAGTATTACCATCTTGTCCATGTAGAACACTTGAAGTACTTTTTGTTTGGTTCTGTCATATTCCTGTCTCTGTCTCCTACTTCATTGGTCCTCGACATAATCTTAGAATAAGGAGATCACATGCCTATTTTCTCTTTGAAGAATCTCATACACGGAAGATGATTTGCCCAAGAGCACACAGCTAGTAAGTTTCCATATTTCAACTCTGAGATATGAAACAAGATAATCCCCTTCCTAATACTCCCATTCCGGGGCGGGGGGGGGGGGGGGGGGGGAGGGCCTGGATGGCTCAGTCAGTTAAGTGTAAGACTTCGGTTCAGGTCATGATCTCGTAGTTCATGAGTCTGAGCCCTGCATCAGGCTCTATGCTGATGGCTCAGAGCTTGCAGCCTGCTTCAGATTCTTTGTCTCCCTCTCTCTGTGCCCCTCTGCTCACATTCTCTTTCCCTCTCTCTCAAAAAAATAAACAAACATTAAAAAAAAATCATAACATCGTCTAATACTCCCATTCTGTCAAGGGCACCAACATTTTTCTTGCCACCTGCATCAAAAATCATAGTTACCTGAAATTCAATGACTTTTTGTCATTGACTATTTCCAACAATCCTTTTGATTTTTCTTACCTGAATTCCTTCCTTTCTGATTCATCCATCCTAAGCTGGACCTCTCAAACATTCGTAAAACCCCGTGTAATAGCTATAACGGGACTCCTGGATTCTGTTCTCTTCCCAATGCAGAGCATTCTAAACAGACCAAACAGATCAATACAGATAAAAATAATGCCTTCGTTCAGTCCCACCAGGGCTAGAAAACCTACACTGACTCCCCAGAAACTTCAATGTCAAATTCAAAGTCAGCACAGTGGCATTTAAAGCCTCTTAGTATATGGTCCCAGTTCATTTATCCCATCTTCTTATTGCTATTACCCTCCAACATAAATAGTGTTGAATCCGATCAGCCTCCTTACAAGCCTGCTTCCGTTATCTATTCCCCCATCAATGCCTCTGTTCCCCATCTTAACTGTCCAGGTTCAGCTCTGCCCCTCTTTCCCTATGAACATTTCCAACCACTCTGCTACTAGCACTTTTAACATATTTTTCTACCTAATGTCCTAATGACAGAATCTCTTATATTCTGCCCTAATTAGACCACATAGACATGTGCTATTGTCTGAACCTCTGTATATGCGGCTCCTTGAGGGCAGAGAGTCCTGTCCAAGGCCTCCACCGGTCTCACTTGTCAGGGCCCCGCCCTAAGCACTCTAACAAGGCTTCAGGAATACTTACCTAGTCTTAACACAAATTTTTAATCACATCTGCTAAGTTTTGTTTTGTTTTTTTAATGTGGTATCCCAAAGAGTTTGAGAAAAGAGAGAAAACCAAAGCCAGAACCATCTGGAAACCACATTTTAGGAGGGATGTCGAAGGAACAGGGGATTTTTAGATTGAAGTAGAAACGTCCCAACCTTCTGTGTCCTCTGGAAACCAGAGCTTAAAGGTTTCTGCATGGAAGGGGAACTGATATAGATACTTTCCATTTTTAAATGTAATGATTCTAGTTAAAAAAAAAAAAAAATTGGGGGAGGAGGGGCGCCTGGGTGGCTCAGTTGGTTAAGCGTCTGACTTTGGCTCAGGTCATGATCTCACAGTCGTGAGTTTGAGCCCCGAATCTGGCTCTGTGCTGACAGCTCAGAGCCTGGAGCCTGCTTTGGATTCTGTGTCTCCTTCTATCTCTGTTCCTTACCTGCTCGCTCGCTCGCTCTCTCTCAAAAATAAAAAAAGATTTAAAAAAATTAATGTTTTTTTTCACCAAGGACTGTTCCTTGTTTGGAGGAAGAAGGGAATAGAATTTTTCTCTCAATTTTTTTTTTTTATTTTTAAAGTAAACTTGGGAATCCATTTTAAGGGATATATTTCAAATATAAAATGAAAAAAGCACCTTTCACTGATGTATTCTACAATAAGATTTAATTTAAAAATAAAGATTAGGAACAATTATGCAAAGTAAATGAAATTACCAAATATAATGATGCAGAGCCTTTGAAAACCATGAAAGAAACCAAAAGCCCAGTGGAAATATTTGCATTTCAAATACCGGGAGATGAAAGTTTCTGCAGGAACCAAAGTAAAATATCCAGCACTAAATAATGGTGAGGGCCTTCCCTAAGATGAATTCTTATGATTCCGTCCTTGAATTAAATACACAGGTTACCTGCTTCCTCCATAAGTTTCAACATCTTCGATATTAAAAAACCATTGTGTTATTACGGGCCAGCTTTTTCTCATTAAGTGTATGATAAATGGGTTCCTGTAACTCCCACATATTGTTTAGTTTGTTCTGCATGAAAGAATTCTAAATCTGACATGACCAAGAGAGCCTAGGTCCAATTCACTAAGTCTACACAACCACATGAGAAGCGATTGGTTTGAGCTCTAAAGTCAGATACCATGACGTGTTGCAGTGTGTTTTTTTTCCGCTTCGATCAATACCACAGTAATTCCAATGTACACCCTCCCTCAGAGTATTATGAAAGTTGTATGAGCAAATAAAAAGCCATCTGAGATGACCCAGGGCCTGCTCTTCTCCCTCAGAGCAAAATAGAGAAGGGCTGATTATGTTTGAGCTGAATGAACTTCATTTTAGTAATTCGGGGCTTTTATAAAAGGAATTTAGAATTGGTGAAGTGGCTTTCTTTGCTTAAATCCAACACATAAAAAGCTACTTCTTATATTTAAATGTCCTCATAAAGCAATCCAAATATCTTCACATTTAGATTATAGAAAAGCTCCAAAGTGAAAGTGTCTATCAACAATTCCATTTATCTGCGGACAATTCATTGCCTACAATGAATAAAAATGCCATAAAGTAATTAAGGTAGATGGAAAATAGAAAATTCTTTTTAAAAGATTCTCTCAGTTTTAAGTAATGTAGTAATCTGGGCGGAATTAACCATCATAAAATAGCTTTTTATCTTCCCTATGTCCTGTAAAAGGTAAGATTTATCCTATAAACATCTCTCTTAGGATGAGTTTTCTGGCTCTTTCATATAAGTTATGTCTTCTCCATCTTACTGGCACACCCAACACCGTTGGCAAACTTGCTCATGTTTAAAAAGAAAAAATCACACACACTCAGTCATACACACACACACACACACACACACACACACACACACACACACACCCCATTTTACAGGATATGAAGAGTCAGTAGCTTCCTGAAACAAAACATTTTCATTCTTTTTTTATATCGTGTTTCTATAATATGGTCTGGAGGATTTGGTGGTGTACATTATCTAGCACCCCTGTATACTTCAGGGAGAATTTTCTAACACATTGTAGATCCCAATTTCTCTGTCAAGAATACACAATAGAAGTAAAATACCCTATATTCACCAGGGTTCGTCACATGTACTTTAAAAATTAGGTAATAGCACAAAATGCTTAAAGTTTTGAGATTTATTATATTTAATATTTACTGTTAATAAGTCAAGTACTATGTAAGAGTATAAAAACTCCCAAACACTAAAAGCAGTCCAATTAACTAAGGGATAAGAAACACACCAGGAGCTGCCTCTCTGGCAAACCTTGTGGATACGTTGGAAAGAAGCAGATTTATGGAAGTCATCAATTCTGGGCCTCAGTGTTCTTCTTGATTGTGAAGGCTATCATTAACTGCAGATTAATTCCGATGGAAAATAAAGTCAGAACGCATTACTGGAATCTGTAGTTGGCAATTCCAGCGAAAAGCTAGAAATTAGCAACCAATTCTAACCCTGCCTCTGCAGCTCCTTGCTGGTAACCTTGGGGAAGCACTTAAACCTCCAAGTGTTTAAATAGCTTCTTTCTCAAAACAGGGGCACACCTTTAGACTTGGATAATGTGTCTGATGTCATAAAGAAAGGCTTGTTAAAATAAATATAATATCATATCATCTAGTATGTATTTCCGATGGAATTAGGCAGGACATCATTAGAAAGAAAATATGATATTGTATT
This sequence comes from Neofelis nebulosa, assembly GCF_028018385.1. Lineage (NCBI taxonomy): Eukaryota > Metazoa > Chordata > Mammalia > Carnivora > Felidae > Neofelis > Neofelis nebulosa. Next base: position 31,522,440 of record NC_080783.1, read on the forward strand.
TATTTTAATAAACCTTTCTTTATGACATCAGACACATTATCCAAGTCTAAAGAACGCTGAGCTCTACGGGGAGCTACTGTTAGAACAGCAGTACATACGGCTTAGCTCCGCTGGGTACAAAGTACTTGGCCCATCAGGCAGAACAAATAAAATGCTATGTACTGTAATTCCATTTTTCTTTAAAAATATCTTCAGATGGTATACAAAGGCAAAGTCTGTCATCTCATATACATACATGAAATCATCAGCCTTTAGGTGATAGGTCTAGAAAGTAGTCCTCAAACAGATGTTTAAGATTTACTACAGATAAGATTACCAATGGGTCTTTTTAAACTTACATATATTTTAAATATAAGGACTGTAAAAACAAACATACTGAATGGGAGAGAGAGATGGGCCTCAAGTAAAGCAGAAGAGAGAGGATATTAAGGAAAAGGTGCAACCTCTATTAAGCCTTTCGATCACACTACTTATGAAAATGAATATAAGATGTTAACAGTTTTAATATGATTATTCCTGAGGAGCCTGACTCAGTCAGTAGGGCAGGCAACTCTTGATCTTAGGGTTGTGAGGCTGAGCCCCACATTGTGGGTAGAGTTTACTTAAAAAAAAATGATTATACCTGGGGTGCCTGGATGGCTCAGTCAGTTAAGCTCCCACTTCAGCTCAAGTCATGAACTCCTGGTTCGTGGGTTCAAGCCCTGTGTCAGGCTCTGTGATGACAGCTTGGAGCCTGGAGCCTGCTAAGGATTCTGTGTCTCCCTCTCCCTCTGCCCCTCCCCCACTCTCTCTCTGTCTCTCAAAAATAAGTAAACGTTAAAAACGAAGATTATACCTAAAAAAAAAAAAAAAAAAAAAAAAAAAAGTGGTTCCCTCTTCTACCTACATCTATCTACCGAGAAACTGCCCTAAGAGCCTCCTTTATGATAGCAGCAACCAAACATCTCTGTTCCACAGGACCTCAACACATTAGAAAGGCCACAAAGCTGGTCACCTGCTGGTCTGCACTCAGGTGCATTCCCTCTTCTGCTCTGGAGGGAACCATACTTCCCAACTGGTTTGGCCAATAGGAAGAACCAGTAGGGACAAGACTAGAGCACATGGGCAAGAGGAGAGAAGAGAGGCTATTTCTCCTTCTCCTCCTCTGCATCAGGTGGCATCTCCAATTCCCTCCATTAGTCTCAGTTCCTGCCAGCTAGCCCCCCACCCCCCACTGGGGTTCTAGTGCCCTCCCAGATGTCTCTGGCATCTGAGATCCAGAAACACCACCCGTTCCCATCATCTCTCCAGCCCTAGGGGTGTTGTAGCTGCTTCCTGCTGCTCTCTGCATTGCCTCACCATCTCCAATGTGCCTCCCCAACTCTTGCATCATCTCTGTGGACAATGCACTGTTTTAAATCCCCTTTGTTTATAAGGCCTGGAGTGGTTTCTAGACCCTGAGCTAAGAGTCAAGAGACTTTTGTTTATTTAATCCTGTCTCTGCTCTTAAAACCATGTGACCCTGGAAAACTTCACAATCTCTCTAGACCTGAATTTCTTTATCCAAAACTGAGGGACTGGAGAGCTTTTAAAATCCCAACGTCCAGGTCATAGCCCATACCGATTCAATCGGAATGTCTGGGGGCGGGAACCAGGCAACAGTATTTTCAAAAATAATCTCCAGATGGTTCCAGTGTGCAACAAAGTTTGGTAACAGCTTCACTAGAAACTGGAATTTGAGCTCATGTGTTCTTGTGTTTTCTAGAATAGTCTAAGATAGCAAGTTTAGAGTAAGAATAGCACATTTTCAGAAGTTAACTCAGCTCGTTCTTAGAACTGTGCTCTCAACTAGCTATCTTAATTCTACCTTTTACTTATAAGCAAAATGTACACTTAATCCATGTAATGTGTTATACTCAATATGTAAATATGCAAGCATCAAACAAATTCCAAGTAGCCAGTCTGGCAAGTCACATAAGAACCACCTCGAGAAAACGGTCTGAAACTAATTAAGTTCCAAACATCCCATGGGGTGCCTGAGTGGCTCAGTTGGTTAAGCGTCCGACTTCAGCCCAGGTCATGATCTCCCAGTTCATGGGCTCTGGCCCCGCATCAGACTCTGTGCCGACAGCTCAGACTCTGGAGCCTGCTTCAGATTCTCTGTCTCCCTCTCTCTCTGTCCCTCCCCCATTTGCTCTCTTTCTCCCCCACTCTCTCTCAAAAATAAACATAACAGAAAACGTCAAGGTCCACTGGCCAAGGTCGGGGCCTATATCCCCATCTCCACCCTTTTCCCACTACAGCCTCCCACTGCTTCTGCCTTTTACCTTTCTGACTCTCGTTTCCCTCCTCTGCTCCCTAAGATAGCAGATCGCAACTTCCCTGAGTACAGACCACCTCTACCTTAAATCTAACTGCATGAACTACATCTTCCTGGCTCCAGCACTGGCTTACTCCACAGTCCCACCACCCCTAGCTTCTGGTCTCCCTGGCACCCTTAGCGACCTCTCCCAGCACTGCTCATCAATGAGTTCACTGGGAACTTTGGCAAACAGGCCCTCACTGGTAGTGACAAGCCACAGGAAGAGAAAATTAGCCCTGGAAATGTGTGTGCCAAGATCTGAACAAGGTTGAATGATGTGACAAGTTTGCACTGCTGCTTTGCAGCAAAGACAAATTTGACCATGAAAAGAATATTTTAAAACCACAAACATATATAATGACAATGTGATTCCGATTCAGTGTATCTGGGGTGGGCCAGGAATCTCTATTTAATAAATACCCCAAGGGATTCTCATGCAGGTGGTCCTCAGACCATACGTTAGACATCATATCAGAGATGCATACTGTGTTGCCTTTAAGGAAGCAAATGGCATCTCTATGGATACGCAGATACTTCTGTTAAAGGCTTCTTACCAGCTGCATAAAAACCTTCCTTTCACAACTAAACACAGAAGGAACTTCGCTAGCAAAGGGATTGGGAAGAACAGAGTAGGTGGGGAGGAGGTTCCACACAATCCAAGCCTGGTTCAAGTTCTCAAATCCATAAACATATCTGCATACCCTATCCATTCTGTAGAAGCAAAACCCTGAGGTAGGGTTCACTACTCAATCTCAGAACCCTGAGGGATCCAAGAATTATAAGCTAAATAAATACATAAATAGATAAATAAATAAATAAATAACACTACAATCTATTTTCACTGAAACTTATATGCCACTTTAGCATATTATTTTGAGTTACAGACACGTGGAAAATAGCAGGTGCAAGAAGGACAATGTTTCTCTTTTTTATTTCTGAGAGCAGGAAATAAAACCGCCATGTGAAAGGTGTCCTCTCTGTACCAAGAGAAAGCAAGACATTCTATCACCAGGGATGAGCAATCAGGCCAAAAGAAATCTGTGCAAACCAACCTCATTAAACTAACCCTTGCCTTCCTACTCACCTCTCCACACTTACTACCCTTCTCCCACACTTTGTCTCCAATTCTTCACAAATGTATTGGGTTTTCTTTCTTCCTTTGTCTAAAAGGCATAAAAACTTTCTGCTTTAGTCATTTCTTGGGGTCTTCATTCTCTTGTGAGTCCTCCCATGTGCATATAAAAATTAGTAAAAATGTGCCTGCTTTTTTCCTACTAATGTGTCTCATGTCAGTTTAATTCTTAGACCGAGCCAAAGACCCTAAGAGGGTAGAGGAAAATATTTCCTCCCCTACACTTGTTTACTCTCTTTCTTAACAGTTAAGAGGAAAACACTAAAGAAATAAATCAAAGATAAAAAGCAAATATTTATCCTCCCGTAAGAAAAAGAAGTCAAGAGCTCTAGGGAAAACTCTCTCGCCCTACGAGGAAAGCACGTCTGGCCAACTGTGTTCACATACAAGCTACAGACTGCTGCAAGGGCAGTCCTACACTTAGCAAAATGTAACCAGGCAGACATGAATTTGTGAAAATAAGCTTCTCTTTGGGATCACCCAAAAGTAAAGAAGAAACCTTAGAAAGTTTCTGGCGGCATGGGAGCACGTTTTTAAGCAACTTGTGCAGAGCCCTAAGAGTTCTGGGAGGCGCCCCCAACACCAGGACTTTCCTGGTGAGTCAGGGCTGCAAGCTGCCGCTGCCACTTCCTCGGGACAGAAAACCAAAAGGAGAGAAAGCAATGTCCACTGAGCTCCTTCTAAGTGTCAAGCCATTTACATACATTGCCTTATTTAAAACTCTGCACATCTGTATGCTGTAAGTATTGTTATACCTACTTACAAGTTGGGAAACCATCTCAAATGGGTTAAATAACTTCACTGTTGATCACAGAGTTGGGAAGTGACAAGTAGGATTGGAGCTTGAGTAAATACAATTCCAAGTTAGTTCCCCCATCAAGACTTTTGCAGGCTATACCCAGACTGCCTAGATTTCAAACCCAGTCCCTAACATTTTTGTGCCTCAAGTCTTGCTTTTTTTTTTTTTTTTTAAGAAAGAAAGAGCATGCACACAAGTAGGGGAGAGGGGCAAAGGGAGAAGGAGAGACAGAATCCTAAGCGGACTCCACACTCGACTCAGAGCCCAATACAGGGCTTAATCCCGCGACCCTGGGATCATCACCTGAGCTGAAATCAAGAGATGGACACTCAACTGAGTGAGTTGGACTCAACTGAGCCACCCAGGTGCCTGGTTCTTGCATTCTTACTTAATATGGGGATAATAATAGTACCAATCTCAGAGTTCTTGCGGTCACTGAGTGGATGAATCCATATAAAGCCTTTACACAGTACATGGAAGACAGTAAACACCAAGACATGGGCTGCTAGAAGCCCTCCTACCCCTGCTCCCCAACCACACCTAGTTGCCATTTTCCATACTTCTCTGCCAGAGCTCAGTTTTTCCCACCACTTTGCCTTTCTCCAGTGAGAACGTTTGGGTTGGTTTTTTTTATTATTATAAAAATCCATATAGCCATTCAAGTTTAACATTTTAGTTGTACAGTAATTATGAAGCATTTATCAACAAATAACAAGAACACAGCAAGGCTTTAATGACTGTGGAATAAGAAGGAAAGAATGTAGAAAAAGAGGACATAATTTACTGACAAATACGACTCAGTATCCACAACCTCATCTAGGACATTTGATGACCTCCGAAGGAGCAGGCCTGCATTACAGCAGAATACACAATCCCAACCACAGAGCTCAGAAAACTAACAGGGGGCGACTTTCGGTTCCTTCAAACCTGTCTCCTAATTAATCAGTTTGAAATACGCTGGACTTCTTGTGTATCAAGTCCTTAATAGTCCATGCCTTGACAAAATACACTAGGACACATCTATTGGGTTACATTTTATTAGAATCAGGGATTCATAACTATAATAGTCAACCTGATGTTTAATAAGAGAAATAAAGTTTTTCAAAGCAGAATAACTACTCTGCTTAAATTTGAAATACCTCTGATAGAAATGTCATCTGTTTTCCCTATGAGCACTACGGTCTAAAATTACACTTTAACAAAAGATATTTTTGCTTCCAGAATTTGTGATTTCTATTACCAACTCCTTTCTATGGAAGGGACTCATTCTGTGTGTCACACAAATTGTTATGACAGGGTTTGACAAGATCACAGCCTCTCTTAGAGAGCCCCATTCACTCCCCTAAGGGCTATGATCCTGCCATAGTCTGTAAACTAATAGGACCAGGTGTGAGCAATACTTACAGAGTGTATTTTTAAGAGAACAGATACTCCAAAATGACACCTTGGAAGTATAAATGTAGGCATCAACCTGCACTTCAAATCTGAGGTGATGCCCAGCATGGTAAAATGCTCCCTTGTCCAAGTGGAGTTCTATGTATATGTTTGCTCTATGTTTTCCAATACAATACTTTCAATATCCCATATGCTTCCATATACCTCTGTGGCTAGGGTCAGACAACAGAACAAAGGAAGGACGTGAGGCTACAGAAGTCCATCAGGATCAGGAGATGGTAGCAGAGCCCTGGGTATGGCTCTGTGTGTGAGTCATGTGGAAGAACAGAGATACTCGCTGAGGCTGCAAAGGGCTGGCAGCCATCTTGCTGCTTTACCCAGAACACTCACTCTGGATGAGGGGGAAACACACAGATTTGAAGGGCAGAGTGTCAGCCTGGGACAAAATAGAGAAAATACTCCCTAGAACCGAGGGCGGCCTCCTACCCCCTCCTTCAAGGCAGCTCATGAACATTCTGTTCTACCGTCTATCCTTCTGCTTTTCACGCCACTACTTTACTTATTGGTTCCCATGTCTGCTTTTTTCCTCCAGAGTCTAGACTATGAGCCTCTCCAGGTCAAGGACTGGCTTTCTACAAACACTCAATGAATGAATGAACAAGGAAAGAATGGAACTGAAATCTCTTTGAGCCTGTGTAGGTCAAATTACACACATCTCTTACAACAAACTAACTTCAGAGAAGAGTCATCTCAAGCAAACACAAATAAAAGTCAAGAACTTTTTGAGACACTATTAATTTGTTATTTTTTAGCCAAAACCTAGGCTCCAATTCATTGTCATGAGGGTGAACATGGGGGATAAAGTCTAAAATCTGAGAGAGAGGTTAGTGTACAGTAATCTTTGCTACTATGGTAAAGAAAGAAAGAACAATGACAGCTCTTACCCCCTACTTGCTCACCCCCAGTACCGGGGTCTATTGCCATGGAAGGGAAGAAGGAGCTGTTGCTACACCCTCACAGCTAATCTCAAAAGCTACAGACTCCCGATTGCCTTGACCCTGACATTCTGTTGGAAGAAAGCTCTGTGGTAATAATTACCATTTGTTTAGTCTGTAGTTGCACTTCCATAGTCAAATGCCCAAATTAATCACTGTAGCCAGTTCAACTCAAATCATCCTTTTCCAATTTTTCAGGTCACATTTCCAGGAATTCCTATGAGGCGAAGTATAACAGAGCCAGTTTTCTTTTTCAAAAAGTCCAAACTTACCCCTCTTTAATGGTGCAGAAAGCAGCATCAAAGGCATTTCCTCCATAGTCATGTTCATCTCGCTACAGCACAGCTCTGCTCACATCAATCCCTGGTCACAAAGGAACTGCCAAGACTGAACCATAAAGTACTGCTGACCAGGGCTGCCTACGGCCACAAGAGCCCTGGGAACCCTGGACGGGACGGTAAGACTTGGGAGGTCTGTTTTCCAGACTGTGAAGGTGATACTAATACCAACCCCATGCAATTGCTGGGAGAAGTATATGAGTTCATCATAAAGCCACTAGACTAGTGCCTTTACAGAGGAAGTATTCAATACCTTGCAGTCATGTTTTTTGTTGTGATGATGATTTCCCTTCCTCTCCCCTTCCCCAGCATGTCCTAAAATGTCAGGCACACTCTTGCCTACCCTGGTACTTGACTTGGGACTACTCTTAACGTTTCTCTTCAAACAAGATCCAGTTCAAAGGCCACCTCCTCCCTCACAACCCTTCCTAGCCTGGGTCCCCCACTCCCCCCTCAGCACATAGATGAATGTTCATCTTCTCAGCACTACTTCTAGTCCTGAGTCTGCAGCTTTTTACTACGACATTTTTCTGCCTTGCTATCTGAGTAAATCATGCATTCCCTGATTATGACCTCTCTCATGGGATAAACATCCCAAAACTTCCCCTATAAGGGTGCATAGGTTGAGTTCTTCACCATGATCTGTGGAAACATCCACAAGCGAAAAACGATCAAGACAAAAGTGACACTTCAATTGCTTAGGTGAAAAGGCCAGACTTCAAAGACACACTCTGAATGTTTATAACCTGTTTAGTCCTTAAGGTTTTGCATCATTGAAAATGGGGATGATAAATCAAGCACCCAAATATTACATCATTATAATAAACTAGTTTAGATCTTTCTCATGAGACAAGAATTACTCATGCTCCTACCTCTTCAGTAAGTACATTACCTGCTGTGTTCTGAATTCTGGCAGAAGCAATCTTTTATGAAGTCACTCTTTTAACACCACACACACACACACACACACACACACACACACACACGAAAAGTTATATACAAAGAAGTGTTCACCACACAGGTGTCCGGAGCCATGCACTCCATATACATCTCCAAGCCAGCTGTGAAGGGACTTAAAGATATCATCCACCTACATTCCAGATGGTGAAGGGTCCTTCAACCTGGAATCTGTGATCCTAGGAGTCCACTGGAGCACAACATTAAAAATGAGAATGAATGCAGCTCACAGACCAGGGTTCTGTAAGCCAAGACCCTCCCTACTGTAGCTGTAGGTTTTATAACAGATCTACCCTTTTTCTTTTCACTCTTCAACCTAAAAAAAAAAAAGTCTGCATAGTTTTAAGTTAAATTGATTCCTATGGGGGGAGGGGTGTGGGGGAAGCACTACTCAAAACACTCTAAGGTTTCTCAATCTCAGCACTACTGACATTTTGGACTAATAATTCTTTGTGTTGGGGGAACTGTCTTCTGCATTGTGAGATGTTTAGCAAGACCCTGGCCTCTACCCAGTAGATGCCAATAATACTCTCTCACTTGTCACCACTAGTGACAACCAAAAATGTCTTCAGACATTGCACAGTGTCCCTAGGGGTCAAAGCTATCCCCATCTGAGAGTCACTGATCTAAACAGAATTATCACTCTTTGGTAGCCATCATTTTAAATCTCCTTTAAGAATTGGAGGCAACGTAGCTCTGGGAAGAGATGCTGAGATAGAAAACCTAGGTTCAAATCCCCACTGCGCTCCAGGGTCACCGTGCAACAGGAGTCAGACAGCCGAGGGCTGCCACCTATGTGACCTTGGACAAGTCACATAACCTGGAGGCCTCAGTTTCCTCACCTACAAAATAGTGATAATCATAAATGTTTCGTGGAATTGTTGTGAGGATTTCATAAGTTAACCGTGGAAAGCGTTTACAACACGTCTGGTATGTGTTAAGCATTCAGTAAATGTTGAGTACTAGCACCATGTTCCTTAAGCTCTCTATGCCTCGGTTTCCTCATCTTTAGAGAGGTAAAATTGGAAGCAATTTGCCTTTGCAAAAATGAAATGATACAATGAAAACATATGGCATGGAGTCTGGCACATAGTTAAGTATTAATAAATATTTGTTAGTGCTAGCTTGTATTTTAAGAATATATAAATTAAATCCTTTGATTTCTGTAGAACTAAAAATAACACACTGTGATCCACTTACAAAGCCCACTCACCCCATCCCACTCCAAGAAAAAGAGTGATTGATGACCTGAATGTGTATATATGAACATATATACGAACATGTATGTATACATAGTGTCAAGTTTTATTTCAAATTCTAATATTATCCTGTTAGAATTGTCAAGCAAGTGCCTTAACTCAGCACAAGAGAAAAGAGCCATTTATAACAAAGCTCCGGCAACAGAGTAATTAATTGCTCTATGTCAGTTATACTTCTTATTGTTATTATGACCCATGACAAATTATTACAACCCACTCATAAGTTTTGCCCAAATACACCTTATGGGAAAGCAGAGGGGAGCTTAGAGATAACTCATCAACACAGCCACCATCCTGGGAAACCAAATGAGTGAATGAGGAGTTAGAAACTAGACATATATATTGTGGAAAAGAATCACTGGTGATTCCATTATATAAAACACCCACTTACACTCACACACATGCATGTACACATACACCTGCTGCTGTCATGTTGAGAACCACTGGCCTACAGGATCAGCTACAGATATGTAGAATTAACACCTTGTTTTTATTTATTATTGAAGTATAATTGACATACGATGTTATGTTAGTTTCAGGTGTACAACACCGATTTGACAATCTTGTATATTACTTAGTGTTCACCACAATAAATATAGTCACCATCTGTTACCATACAATTAACTATGTTCCCTATGCCGCACTTTCCATCTCTGTTGACTTATAACTGGAAGTATGTATCTCTTCATCTCCTTCATCTGTTTCGCTCGTTGCCCCCATTAACTTCCCCTCTGGCAGCCACCAGTTTGTTCTTCATATTTAAGAGTCTCTTTTTTTATTTTCCATTTTATATTGTTCTTATATTTCACATATAAGTGAAATCATGTAGTATTGGTCTCTGGATGACTTATTTCACTTGGTAAAATACCATCTAGATCCAATCAGAGTGTTGTAAATGGCAAGATTTCGTTCTTGTCTGTGGTGGAGTAACATTCCATTGTAAATGAACACCACATCTCCTTTATCCATTCATCTGTCAGCGGACGCTTGGGTTTCCATATCTTGGCTAGTGTAAATAATGCTGCAATAAACATAGGAGAGCATATATCTTTTCAAAGTAGTGCTTTTGTTTCCTTTGGGTAAATACCCATTAGCGTAATCACTAGATCATATGGTAATTCTATTTTTAATTTTCTGAGGAACCTCCATATTGTTTTCCACAGCGGTTGTCCGATTTACATTGGTACACTGCAGAAAGGTTCCTTTTCTCTACATCCTCTCCGTATTTCTTGTCTTTTCTATAGTAGCTATTCTGACAGGTATGAGGTGGTATCTCGTCATGGTTTTGATTTGCATTTCCCTGATGATGAGTGATGCTGAGCATCTCTTCATGTGTCTGTTGCCCATCTGGAGGTCTTTGAAAAAATGCCTATTCAATATCTGCTGATTTTTTCATGAGATATTTTTGGTATTGAGTTATACAAGTTCTTTATATATTTTGAATATTAACCCCTATTGGACATACTCTTTGCAAATATCTTCTGCCACTTGCTAACTTGCCTTTTTGTTTAGTTGGTTTTCTTTGCTGTGCAAAAAGCATTTTATTTTGATGGAGTCCTAATAGTTTATTTTTGCTTTTGTTTCCCTTGCCTGAGGAGTCATACCCATCAGTGTTGCTAGTCCAAGAGATTACTGCCTCTGTTTTCTTTTAGGATTTTTATGGTCTCAGGTCTCACATTCATAAGTCTTTAATCCATTTTGAGGGTGTGTGTGTGTGTGTGTGTGTGTGTGTGTGTGTGCTGTAAGAAAATGGTCCAGTTTCATTCTTTTGCATGTAGTTGCGCCATTTTCCCAACACCATTTATTGGAAATGCTATCTTTTTCCCATTGTTATTCTTGCCTTTATCATAAATTAATTGACAATATAGGTACAGGTTTATTTCCAGGTTCTCTATTCTGTTCTATTGATCTATGAGTTTATTTTTGTGCTGATAACATCCTGTTTTGATTACTACAACTTTGTAGTACATCTTGAAATCTGGGAGTGTGATCCCTCCAATTTTGTTCTTCTTTCTTATGACTGCTTTGACTCTGAGGTATTTTATGGTTCCATACAAATTTTAACATTATTTGTTCTGGTTCTGTGAAAAATTATTCTGGTATTTTGATGGGAATGACACTGAATCTGTAATTTGCTTTGGATAGTATGGACAGTTTAACAATATGAATTCTTCCAATCCTAAGCATTGTGTACCATTCCATTTGTTTATGTGTTTTCAATTTCTTTTACCAAGGTTTTATAGTTTTCAGAGTACAGTTCTTTCACCTCCTTGGGTAAATTTATCCCTAAGTATTGTATTCTTTTTGGTGCAATTGTGACTGGAACTATTTTCTTAATTTCTCTTACTGCTATTCCATTATTCATGTATAGAAAGGCAAACTATTTCTGTATATTGATGTTGTACCTCAAACTTTACTGAATTCATTTATTACTTCTAATAGTTTCTTGGTGGAGTCTTTAGGGTCTTCTATGTAGTATCATGCCATCTGCCAATAATGGCAGTTTTACCTCTTCTGTACCAACTTGGACGCCTTTTATTTCTTTTTCTTGTCTGATTGCTGTGACTAAGACTTCCAGTACATGTTGAATTAAAGTGGCAAGAGTAGATATCTTTGTCTTGTTCCTGGTCTTAGAGGAAAAGCTCTTAGTTTTTCACCATTGAGTATGACATTATCTGTCGGTTTATTATATACAGCCTTTATTTTTTTTTATGTTTATTTTTGAGAGACAGCGAGAGGTAAAATGCGAGCAGAAGAGGGGCAGAGAGAGAGGGAGACACAGAATCGGAAGCAGGCTCCAGGCTCTGAGCTGTCAGCACAGAGCCCGACGTGGGGCTCAAACCCACAAACTGTGAGATCATGACCTGAGCCGAAGTTGGACACTTAACCAACTGAGCCATCCAGGCACCCCTGTATGGCCTTTATTATGTTGAGGTATGTTCCCTCTAAACTCACTTAGTTGAGAGTTTTTTATCATGAACAGATGTTGAATTTTGTCAAATGTTTTGTTGTTTTTTTGTTTTGTTTTTTTAATTTTTGAGAGAGAGAGAGAGAGAGCGCACGCAAGCATGAGTGGGGAAGGGGCAGAGAGAAAGGGAGATACAGAATCCAAAGCAGACTCCAGGCTCCAAGCTGTCAGCACAGAGCCCAACACGGGGCTCTAGCCGTGAGATCATGACCTGAGCCGAAGTCTGACACTCAACTGACTGAGCCACCCAGGCACCCCTCAAATGTTTTTTATGTATCTATTGAGATGATCATATGATTTTTATCCTTCATTTTGTTAATATGGAATATCACATTAAATGATTTGCAAATACTGAACCATTTATTCTCTGGAATAAATCCCATTTGATCATGGTGAATGATCCTTTTAATGTATTGTTGAATGCAGTATGCTAATATCTTGCTGAGGATTTGTTCATCAAGGATACTGGCCTGTAGTTTTTCTGTTTTGTTGTTTGTTCGTTTTGTGAAGCTTTTTCTGGTTTTGATATCAGGGTAATATTGTGGCCTTAGAGAATATATTTAAAAGATTTCTTTCCTTTTCTACTTTTTAGAATATTTGAGGAGAATAGGTATTAACTCTTCTTTAAATGTTCGGTATAATTCACCTGTGAATCTATTTGGTCCTGGACTTTTGTTTGTTGGAAGTTTGTTTTTTTTGTTTTTTTTTTTTTTTTTAATTTTTTTTTTTTTTTTTTTTTTTTTTTTTTTTTTTTTGGGACAGAGAGAGACAGAGCATGAATGGGGGAGGGGCAGAGAGAGAGGGAGACACAGAATCGGAAACAGGCTCCAGGCTCCGAGCCATCAGCCCAGAGCCCGACGCGGGGCTCGAACTCACGGACCGCGAGATCGTGACCTGGCTGAAGTCGGACGCTTAACCGACTGCGCCACCCAGGCGCCCCAAGAAGTTTGTTTTTTTTTTTCCTATTACCAATTCAATTCCATTACTAGTAATTGGTCTGTTCAGATTTTCTATTTCTTCCTGATTTAGTTCTGGAGGATTACATATTTCTAGGAATTTATCCATTTTTTCTAGATTGTTCAATTTGTTGGCATATAATTTTTCATAATATTCTTTTATAATTCTTTGTATTTCTGAGGTATCAGCTATTATTTCCACTCCATTTCTGATTTTATTTGAGTCCTCTTTTTTTCTTGATGAGTCCGGCTAAAGATCAGTTCTGTTTATCTTTTCAAACAAGTTTTATCATTTTGGCGTTTTGTTTTTTTGTTTGTTTTTAGTCTTTAATCCATTTATTTCTTCTCTTACCTTTATTATTTCCTTCCTTCTACTAACCTTGGGCCTTGTTTGTTCTTTTTATAGTTCCTTTAGGTGTAAGGTTTTTTTATTTGAGATTTTTCTTATTTCTGGAGATAGGCCTGTACTGCTATAAACTACCCTGTTAGAAATGTCTTTGCTGTGTCCCAAAGAAGTTATTTTCATCTGCTTCAAGGTATTTTTTTTTTAATTTTCTCTTTGATTACTTTGTTGACCCATTGGTTGTTTAGTAGCATATTGTTTAGTCTCCAGTGTTTGTATTTTTTCCAGTTTTATTATTGTAATTGATTTCTAGTTTCCTACCACTATATAGGGTCAGAAAAGATACTTCATATTTCAATCTTCTTAAACTTACTGAGATTTGTTTTGTAGCCTAATATGTGATCTATCCTGGAAAATGTTCTGCGTGCACTTGAAAAGAATATGCATTTTGCTGTTTTGAGACTGAATGCTCTGAATATATATGTTAGGTCCATCTGGTCTAATGTGTCATTCAAAGCCACTTTTCTTTGTTGATTTTCTGTCTGAATGATCTGTTCATTAATGTAAGTGGGATGTTAAAGTCCCCTACTATTATCGTATTACTGTCAATTTCTCCCTTTACATCTGTTAATATTTGCTTTATGTGTTTAAGTGCTCCTATGTTGGGTGCATAGATATTTATAACTGTTACATCTTCTTCTCAGCTTGATCCCTTTATCATTATGTAATGCCCTTCATGGTCTCTTGCTGAAGTCTTTTATTTTAAAGACTCTTTTGAAGAAAAAAAAAAAGGCCATTTTGTCTAAGTATAGCTGCTATAGCTTTTTTTTTTCTTTCTTATTTCAATTTGCATGAAATATCTCTTTTCATCCTTTCACTTTCAGTTTGCATGTGTCTTTAGTTCTGGAGTCTCTTATAAGCAGCATATAAAGGTGCCTTGTTTATTAATTTTTTTTAATATCTATCTTTGAGAGAGTGAGTGAGAGAGACAGAGAGAGAGAGAGAGAGAGAGAGAGCGAGCCTAGAAGGTCAGAGAGAGAGAAAGACACAGAATAGGAGGCAGGCTCCAGCCTCCGAGCTGTCAATACAGAGCCCAGTGCAGGGCTTGAACCCAGGGACCATGAGATCATGACCTGAGCTAAAGTCAGACACTTAACCAACTGAGCCACCCAGCGCCCCGAGGTGTCTTATTTTTTTAATCCAGTCACCCCATATCTTGATTGGAGCATTCACTTGATTTATATGTAATTATTAATTGGTACATATTATTGCCATTTCATTCATTGTTTTCTGGTTGTTTTTATAGTTCTTTATTCCTTTCTTCTTTATTCTCTTCCCTTGTGGTTTGATTGCTTTCCTTAGTGCTATGTTTGGATTCCTTTCTCTTTATTTTTTGTGTATGTATAGTAGGGTTTTGATGTGTAGTTAACACTGGGTTCACATATAACATCTTATGTGTATAGCAGTCTATATTAAGTTGATGGTTGCTTAATTTGGACATATCCCAGAAGTACTAACTTTTTACTCCCTCTTCACATTTTATGTATACGGTGTCATATTTTACATCTGTTTACTTGTGTATCCCTTGACTAATTTGTGCACATATAACTGATTTTACTACTTTTGTGTTTTAACTTCCATACTGGCTTGATGAATGATTAATCTTCCACACCTTTATTATATGTTTGCTTTTTACCAGTGAATTTTTTTTTTCCTTTCACAATTTTCTTACTTCTAATTATGGCTTTCTATTTCCACTGCAAGAATTTCCTTTAACATTTCTTGTCAGGCTGATTTAGTGGTGATGAACTCCTTTAACTTGTCTGGGATATTCTTTACCTCTCCTTCAATTTGAACGATAACCTTGCTGGGTATTCTTGGTTGTAGGGTTTTTTGGTTTTTTGTTGGTTTTTTTTTTTCCTTTCAGTACTTTGAATAGATAATGCTATTCCCTCTGGCCTGAAATTTCTGCTCAAAAAAAATTAGCTGACAGCCTTATGGGGCTTCCCTTGCATATAGCTATTTTCTCTTGCTTTTAAAATTCTTTCTCTATCATTACTTTTTGCCATTTGAATTATTTTATGTCTTGGTATGGACTTCCTTGGTTTCATCTTGTTAGGGGCTCTCTGTGTTCCTGGACCTGAATGTCTATTTCCTTCCCCACTTTAGGGAAGATTTCAGCTATTACTTCTTTAAATAAGTTTTCTGCCTCTTTCTCTCTCTCTTTTCTCCTTTTGGGATCTCTATAATGTGAATGTGTTATGCTTGACGATATCACAGGATCCCCTTAATCTTTTTATTTATTTATTTATTTATTTATTTATTTATTTATTAATTATTTTTGCCGTTTAGCTTGGTTGTTTTCCATTACCCCATCTTACCTGATCTGTTCTGCCTCCTCTAATCTGCTATTGATTCCCTCTAGTATATTATTCATTTTGCTTATTGAATTCTTTGTTGCAGTTCTGAGTTCATCTACTCTTCTCTCACGTCCACTGAATACCTTTATGACCATTACTTTAAACTCTTGATCAGGCATATTGCTTACCTCTGTTTTGTTTGGCTCTATGACTATGATTTTTGTCTTGTTCTTTTATTTGGAACATATTCCTCTATCTCCTCTGTGTTTGTTTCTATGTATTAAGTAGGTCAGCTATATCTCCTAGTATTGAAAGTAGTGGCCCTGTGTAGAAAAGGTCCTATGGTGCCCTATAGCGCAATTCCCCAGTGGTTACCAGAACCAGGTGCTCCGGAGCTATGTGGCCTGTGTGCACCCTCCTCTGGTGGCTGAGCTACAAATGCCTTCAGCCAGCCAGCTGCAGTGACCCTCTCTGCTCGTTGTGGACATACTGGACTGGGTTTGCCCCCCATACTGTTGATAAGCCCAAATGTGGCTACCATGGGCTCACTGGTGGGCAGGGCCAGGAGTTAACCTACCTGTCTACAGTTAGCCTCTGTGACATAGCTGCAGATGCACTGAAAAGCAGGGCTTGCTCCTTGTGCACCCAGCTAAAAAGTCCTACTAGAGGAACTATGGGTACACTGGTATGCAGGGTTATCTCCCCACCTCCTCAGAGCAGGAATCAATTTAGAGTGGCGAAAGTCCTGGCCAGAGCTGCCTATTGGGCCTATGGTCCACTTTAGAGAGATGCCTGCCAAGGAGGGCAGGTTGGGTGGGGAGAGTCTGTCGGGGATCATCAGGGCAGGACTGTGCTATTAAGGTAGATATGGAGTGTTAGCACTGGTTCCCATCTGGCTATCTAGGCTGGGAGCAAGGAGGAGAAATGGCGCCCGCTGACACTTTTGTTCCCACAGAAATCTGAAGATCCCTACCCCTCTGGCACATGTTGTAAGATTAGTCAATAAATCTCCATGTATACCCCAGATACTTATCAAACTGCTATTTCTGTGGTGTGTCTCAAGCTGAGCTACTTAGTATCCTGGTTCTTCAAGAGTAGGGACTCGGTTTTCTACTTCCCTCTGACTCTCCTAGAACTGATTTTTAAAGCTCCCAAAGTTAAGCCTCACTGGTTTTCAAAAGCAGATGTCGTTATGAGGACGCATCTTCCCAGTACGGGCCCCCAGTGCCAGGGGTGCCCGGCATGGCGTCTGATCCCGTCCTTTGTCCATGCTTATGATGCTTAGGATTCTCTCATTTGGGGTTAGTCACAACAGAGGTTCGGTTCCCAACAGTGTCTCTACCCCTCCTACCCTTTTCAATGTGGCCTTCTTTGACTAGTGTGGAAGATCCATTCTGCCAGGCTTCAGGTTGCTCTCAGAGTTAGTTTTATAGATGTAGTTGTTATCTTGCTGTGACCCTGGGACAAGGAGAGCTGAGGATCTACTCCACCATCTGCCCGCTTCTTCCAACACCTTATTGTTAATTGAAAAAAGAAGTGTGCCACAACAATACACAAGCATCCCTTGCTTTGCAAAACAGGTATCGTTATACTAAAATAAGTTCAGACACTGATCCCCATTCCCCTCATCATCCCCTGTCTTTTGCCTTGGATCACACAGAGACACATTCTACGGTACATCATGCCCCGGGGGACCTGTGTGGAACTTCTGGTGTTGTGAGGGTTAGGTTAGTCCTGTCTTCAAAGCTGCCAGCACCCAGCTGCTAGAGGGAGGCAAGTCTCTACCAATCCTTCTCCTTAGGGTGCCTCAAGCTACTGTGTAAGTTTAAAAAGAGTCAAATATTCAAGTTAAATATCGAAATTCAAACCACGGCCTAGATGGTATCAGGACAGAGTTATTAATGGCAAGATTCTAGTTGCTACTTTAGGAACCCTAACCTAAGAGAGGTTGGAAGTAAAGGAATGCCCAAAAGGAAAAGACAAAAGAGTTATTATAACCTGGAACCTTCATATAATGAGGGATATACCACTTGAGTAACAGAGGAGCTAAGAGCCATGTATCAAAAAGGCTCCTCACATTAAGGGCCAGGACTGCCTGGGAAATCTCCAGATAGGGATAAGAGACCTGGGGCCTTAGATGTGAGAGGCCAGCAAAGACCAATCCAACTAAAGAAACAACAAGAACTGTCTAAGCCCACAGGATGAAGAAGCAAGCGTACAGGGTGTTAAATAAAATAAGCACACCTATTCTCAGCCTCTGCCACTGCACTGAAGTCTTCTGCCCCAGAAGCACTGGGAAGTGTCACAGTCCAAAATCTGGGAGGAGAGCAGGCATGACCCACATCATCACTGGGGGTGAAACCAGTTCAAGTACCACATCATTTAAAAGCATTTCCGACTTAAGTCCATCATGCACAAAAGGGAGAGGAAAATGCCTGTTTATCAAGATCAACAAGTAGCAAATGGAAGATTAAAATTTGAACTGTTTTCCTAGCATCAGTGGTTTCAGGGGGTCAATAATCTATATTTTCCCTTGAACTAAAAAAGCCTCCACGCTGCATATTCCAAATTCAACAGTTTTAAGTCTTTTATGATACAACTTAGGTTTTCATGGGAATGGTTTTAGGTCTACAATTTTAAAAGCAAAGTGTAATAAATATTTTAAGGGCTCACCACAACTACTAACTGTCAGTCAAGAACAAATTAAATTGGGGGCACCTGGGGGGCTCAGTCAGTTTAGCGTCCAACTTCGGCTGGGGTCATGATCTCGCGGCCCATGAGTTTGAGCCCCGCATCGGGCTCTGTGCTGATAGCTCGGAGCCTGGAGCCTGCTTTGGATTCTGGGCCTCCCTCTCTCTCTGCCCCTAACCCACTCGCATTCTGTCTCTGTCCCTCTCAAAAATAAATATTAAAAACAAAAATTTTTAAAGAACAAATTAAATTGAAATAAAGCATTAGGAGACAAACAGCAATGAATTTTCATAATTTCAGAAACTATGCATGTTTAACAACATACAGATTATAATGAAACCACACACATTATTGTCTTAGATACATTATACTTGGTAGACAACTCAGAACCAAAAGCCACTTCTTGTTAAATTGCTAAGTGAATCGTCTAGTAGCTACTGGTTGTTCCTATTATGGCCGTAAAGAACATCAACAACAGATCATAATTAAATCAATGACAATTCAGTAACTAAAACAGGCACCCCAAGAAGAGAGAACTTGAGCTCAGAAGGACAATGTACTCAATAAAAACTAATTTAAAGAATTAATGAGCTTTAATAAAGTGTTTGCTATTTATTTATACATTCATGTATCAAGTCAACAAATCTGAGTGGAAACTACGTGCTGGGCTTTATGCTAGTTACTACAACTAAGTCACACAGCTGGACCTGCTCAAAGTCTGCTTGAGAAGCATGGACATTATACTGAAGACACACATGGACTGTTAGGGTGTATCTAGCACCCCCTAAGCCCTTTAGAAATGCGAACTCACCTAATCTTCCATGTCAATGCTATAACCTCATCTTACAGATGAGGAAACTGAGGAACAGTGAGTATAAAATGCACAAGGCCATACTACTAATATACAGTACAGCTTGTATTTGAACCTAGGTAATCTCACTTCAGAGTTCACACAAATGGCAATCATGTGCAGCTTCCTCTCCAAACTAAGATATCCCCATCCTAGGGTTTGAATCAGACCATTGTAAAAACTGGGAATCTTAACCTCTTACGGGTATTATGTACTCATACAAGAAGAGATACAAAGCACCCAGTGGAGGAAGGATCAACACTGTCAAAGTCAGAGTTAAAATAAATGTATTCAAGCAAAATTTATTACGAACAAAGTATGAGGTGGTTGCTATCTGCGTTTCACAAAAACTTTGTCATAATTTATTTTAAAAAGAGCAGAGAAATGGAAACAAAGTTTTAGGAGAATGAGAGAGCATCACCTCTACTACCATGGTTCTTAAACAGCTCCAACTTGGGACAAGCAACAACCTTTGAGGACCAAGTAAAATCCCAGGACCCACACACTCACCCAGGGATAAAGCCAGAAAGAAAGGACAAAATAGGGCACTCTGACACAAAATGACTTGTCAGTTTATAAGCAGAACAAATGCTTGGCCAACCTCTGCATTGCCGGACCACACTGGAGATTCTTTAGAAGGAAGAGAGGGTGAAACGAGCAAGAAAAGTGGTCAACGCTGCCCTCAGCAGGGCTCCACGGAGACAGGAAGGGGCTGGGGATTAGCCACGGTGACAGCACAGGCATGCACACAGTGAGGCCCAAGAGCAAAAGCCAAGTGAGAGTGGTGAGTTACAGACTTTACAAAAAAGAAGAGCCAGTGATGGCAAAATAAAAGACAGAAGATCAAGGGGGAAGGACCAGGAGTGACCTGGCTCTCAATGCTTTAGCACCGAGGGCGTCTGGGGGCCACTCTGACAGAATGCCAACCAAAACAATGACAAACTGGGGAGCATCACCTCCTTCCCAAGCAGAATCCATCACTTACTAAGTATTTACCACAAACAAAACCTGTACTGGCTGCACATGTGGCAGGGAGGAAGGATATAAATTATGTGGATACACACACACACACACACACACACACACAGAACAAAAACAAAACAAAAAACAGACAATTGACCATCTATGCCACTGTGATGACGACTGATGTGGGAGAGTCACCTAACCTTTCTAAGTCTCAATGACACCTTTAGTAAGACAGGAAGGAACAACGGCGCCCATCTCGGAGGCTGTAGGCATCAGATGAGATAATGCATACACGCTGTCTGGTGCTGAGTAATGCCCAAAGGACGTTAGCTATCATCAGCAGCACCACTGCAAAATCAGTCTCACTATCATCATCACACCCACAAAGGAGCTTACAATCTAGTGGGAAAGATAGCGAGGGTGCAAACCAGTGTAGATAAGTGTATAGACTGCAGAGTTGGCGCTCGAGCAATTCCAGAGTATTTCCTACAACTCACGTCAGCGTTGTATTTGCACTAAAGAACCACCCAGGACTGAGGACAGAAGAGCAGACAGGATGGAAGAGTACAGCAACCAGTCAAGTTAGGCTGTCCTCAGTCATCTATGTCAACAGCTTTATCCACAGGTAATTTTTTGAGTCAATAAGACAGCAGAGAAGTCTTAAGTGTCACCTCTTCTAGGAGGACTTCTTAAAATTCTAGCTCCCTGAACACAGTGGTTATCTTGGAGATATGATAACTTTATAGGGGATACCTAGTGTCAGACAGAACTGTACTTTCCTATAGGAGGGCAGGAACCATATAATATCTTTACTGTATCTCCATCGGCTGGCAAAGCTTTTGACATGTTTGCCAGCCAATGAATGAATCAACTTTATGATTTTTACATACAAAATTTAAACAGCTATCTGGAGTCTCCACCTCCTTAGCTCAGTTCTTCAGAGGGTCAGATAACCAAGAGAGTGGCAGGAAAACATATGTACACTTACTATGTTTATAGAAGTATGTCTGATTAAAAACTTAAGTATTGGGGCGCTGGGGTGATTCAGTCGGCTGAAGGGCCAATTCTTGGTTTCGGTTTGGGTCATGGTCCCAGGGCCGTGGGATCAAGCGCCACACGGGTCTCTGTGCTGGGCATGGAGCCTATCTGGAATTCTCTTTCTCTCTTTCTCTCAAACAAAAATAAAATGAAAAAAAAGAAATCAAATATGTAAAGACCTGTTTCAACTGACTTCTGACACAATGTCCTATAACAAAGATCTAATATCCCCATTCACTTTAACCTCAGGTCAGATTTGTTATGAACATCAGTGAATACCCTGGGTTAAAACATAAGGAAGGTCTAGGGAGCTCCCGATGTAGATAGTGGTCTCATTCCTCCCTGGATAAAGAGCCCCTCCAGCTGGGTTATTTCCCTGCTGACTTTTCCCTAACAAAGTCTGCTACGTTTCCTTCATCAGCACTATAGGCACCCTCCCCTTCATCCACCTTCAAGCTTTTCTTTATCCTCTTGTCTCTGACTCCCAAAGAAACTAAATGTAGAAGCCAAGCCCATCATATCTTAGAAAGCTTTCATCTCAAGAACGATCTCTAGTCAAGGAAAGCATTCTTTGCCTTCCGTCTGGAGGACTGACAACGTGTTTCATTCTCAATGTAAACAACCGCTGTGACCTCTAAACTCCTGATTTCGTGATTTTGCTTCCCCCTCCCCGATCACCGGGCGCTGTTTTGGATCCATGTGGTGCCTGAAAGACTCATCTCCGGCAATGGAGGTTTCCTTTCCGTGTAGAGAATAAAAGTTATGTGATTATAAACCAATTCCTATCAATGTTCTATACAGCAGTACGCTGTGGGACCTTTCCTGACTTCAGACTGTCCCTCCCCGTCATACCTACATGCAGCCACAGCAGTGATAATAGCAAACACATGATTTAATTCAGAACAGCAAAAAAATATCATAGGCCTAAATCTTTATTAATTCATGTTACAATACTGAGGATCCCACAGCATTCTGATCTGAGCTAAAGTTTTTTGCTCCAGCTGTTCACCCATTTGCTTTATTAAGTGCTTCCTGTATGCATAGTGCTATTTAAATGCTATTGTGACGGAATAAAACAAACAAGCCAACAGAACCAAACAAAGCATCTTACTTTCAAGGAGGTTACAATCTAATTAGGGAGATGAATTATGTAGATCTCAGAAAAATTAATTTCCCAGATAAATTAAAGATGCAAACAAGATTTCAACAGCTTAATCCTACTTGAGGGGGAGGGGGAGCTATTGGGAGAGATACAGAATCAGAAACTGCTTGTATGGAAATCTACGCTGTTAATTGTAAATGAGTCATCTATTCATCATACTTCATCATAATAGGCCCTTAAACGACCACTCCTTGGCAGTATGTAGAGGTTACTATTTAGAAATGTGTACTTGAGTGGAATAAATCAGACACTAAAACTCAGTTTTATGGCTGGGAGGGAGACTTAGAAATAAGCTACTCTATGCCTGAGGTCTTGAGAGTTCAAGGACCTCGTCCACAGTTTCAGAGCTCGTTCATATGCATAGAAGAGCTGAACTACACCCCAGGCCCTACACGCCAAGTCCAGGGCTTTTCCCAAAACCCCGCATGGATCTATTTTACTTTCTTTGCCAGCCAGTCTAAGTTAGTGGATTTTCTATTCTAAATATTGCCTGAAGTAGCAGAAATAAAGTATACAGAAATCAAAGCTAATACCAACAGGATTTACACGTCTCGGTTATAAAAGCTAACTGTTTGTTCTTCATTTTCCCACTTCCAGTGTATCCTGTACATCGGGCCCCAGTCAGTCCACCTCAAAGGCTTCTTTTACTGTATCATTATCACCGCTTTCTCTCGCCTTTAGAATAAAGCTCCTATCCAGGCAATCAGGGCTCTCAATATTGAGATGTCCCCAAACCACAACATTCTCAACTATCTGCCCTCAGAAATTGAGCCCCCTAATCCAGCCAGACGGATGTGATCCTGATGAGGAAAACCAAGTTGTCAGGCTTCATTCCGCCCACTATTCTTTGCCAAGCTGATCACAGAAGGGGGCACACAGCTGTGTAGTCTTCCCATCATCAGCCCTGAAGGTGAGGTATGGTCTGCCCAAACCTCATAAACACGGCCAAGTTCTTTATACTTCCCTCTATGCCACCTCTCACAGTCACGAATTCACCGACTTTACCAGATACTCTCGGAAGGCAAGGCTGGCCACACGCAGGGCACAAAAAGCTTTCCTTTGCACTGCTATCTGAGCTCATCACATTACCATACATAATTTGGGGTTCCTCGTCCCCTTTCAGACTTTACCTTCTCAGGAGGGGCCCAATATTGTGACCCCATCAGCACGGAGCAGCAGAGTCTTGCACGGCCCCGTTAGAAATTTTACCACACGCTTAAAACCCTGAACTCAATATTCCAGGCCCAAACGTGAAGCAGCATGGCAAACCGGCAGGGAGAAGATTTGGGTTTTGTGCCACGCTGACAGCGCCGATCACCGAGGCTCTAAGGAGCAAGCGGCACACGGTGTACAGAAGCCGTCCCACACCAAGCATCTCCCCGCTTTTTGCCCCAACATGTAGCTTTCTTGTTTTGTCCTGACCCCCTCCCCAATTAGTTTTCATCATGGCCGCTTAGAACAACTTAAAATAACGTTCAAAATGGTGCTCCTCGTGACGTTAAGGCCAAAGGGGAAAGGAACAAAAATTTCTCTCCAGACAGTTTTTAGTCACAAAGACAAACACTAAGTGATCCTGCGATGCTACAACTATTACCTAAAAACACAGCCATAACCAAGAATAACAGGCATGCTGCCCGAGACCATCTGCCGCACGGATGCAGGATGTTGAGTTCACACACTTTCCAACTAACAGCCACAGGATGTCTTTCATCCGATGATCCCTGCTCTACTACACGCCTTGTCTTGGAATGTCAACCTATGTGTTCATATCCTTACATAGTAAACGTTTATACTGCACAAATCTGCTCTCTGCAAATCAAAGTTTAGAAAGGCATTACGATTTTTAAAGAGCATCTAAATTATAGCAAAAAGATGCCCCTCTATAAAAAATGAGGGATCATCACCTTTGATTTTTTTAAAAATATAAGAGACAGAATAAACTAGACACATGGAGACAATTGATAATATTTAGGGAAGCGCTTCTCAAGAAAGCCTAAGTTTATGCACTACTAGGTATTTATCCAGGGGATAGAAGAGTGCTGTTTCGAAGGGACACATGCACCCCAATGTTTATAACAGCACTATCGACACTACCAAAGTACGGAAAGAGCCCAAACGTCCATCAACGAATGAATGGATAAAGAAGATGTGGTATATGTAGACAATACAGTATTAATCAGCAATCAAAAAGAATGAAATCTTGCCATTTGCAGCTACGTAGTTGGAACTGGAGGGTATTATGCTAAGCGAAATTAGAGAAAGACAAATATCATGACTTCACTCATATGAGGAATTTAAGATACAAAACAGATGAAAATAAGGGAAGAGAAGCAAAAATAATATAAAAACAGGGAGGGGGACAAAACAGAAGAGACTCTTAAATACAGAGAACAAACTGAGGGTTGCTGGAGGGGACGGGCTAAATGGGTAAGGGGCATTAAGGGATCTACTCCTGAAATCATTGTTGCACTATATGCTAACTTGGATGTAAACTTGAAAAAATAAAAATAAATAAAATATACACTGGGGGGAAAAAAGCCTGAATATGGAAACTGTGCAGTAAAAAAAAAGCAAAACACGTCAGGTTGCCCCTGACCTCGGGTAAAACTCTAATTCAGCACCACGACTCTCAATGATCAGTGAATGACTGCTTTAAAAATAAAAGAAATATTCTCATTTAAATGTTAATTTTTTTTTTTTTTTTTTTTTTTTTTTTTTTTGGTATGCCATTTAAAATAGTGACACATTTTGGAGCGCCTGGGTGGCTCAGCCGGTTAAGCTTCCGACTTCAGCTCAGGTCGTGACCTCCAGGTCCATGAGTTCGAGCCCCACGTCGGGCTCTGTGCTGGCAGCTCAGAGCCTGGAGTGTGCTTTGGTTTCCGTCTCCCTGTCTCTCTGCCCCTCCCCTGCTCACACTCTCTCTCAGAAATAAACATTAGAAATTTAAAAATAAACTAAATAAAATTAAATAGTGATACATTTGGGGTTTTAAAATATGAAATAATGTTCCTAACTTTTGCTGTAATGTTTCTGTTAATCAAATTTCCACCATTTCTTGCAATCACCTACTCCAGTGGAGGTTTGTGCTGTTTTCCTATTAAAGCATACTGAAAGTAGAATGCCCCAAATGCCAATCAGTACTCTCACAATATATATCATTTTTTTTAATTTTTTTTAATGTTTATTTATTTTTGAGAGAGAGAAACAGAGAGTGAGCAGGGGAGGGGCAGAGAGACAGGGAGACACAGAATCTGAGCAGGTTCCAGGCTCTGAGCTGCCAGCACAGAGCCCGATGTGGGGCCGGAGCTCACGAACTGTGAGATCACGACCTGAAATCAGGCGCTTAACAGACTGAGGCACCCAGGCACCCATCTCAAATATATTTTAAATGTTTTAAATAAGTTTTATAATTGCTACTTCAGAGAAATATGCAATTTCAAGACTGATATGTCCATTCTCCCTAGTTTTTTTTTTTTTTTTACATTAAAGAACATTAAGAACAGATGAAATATTTCTATCAGAAAATTACAATTTATTTCTACTCTATGTTGCCATATCCTAGAAGTTCCCAGTTAGATGACAAAACATTCTTCCTCCCCAATATTAATTCCATGGCAACTGACTTGTTTATTTCTGTTTTAAAAAGGAATAAACTCATGGGCATAGATTGTGGGAAAAAAATGTTTGAGGTTCATAGTGAATAGATTTGTAGACCAAGAGAAATAGCTTTACCCACCCAAGCAAACAGTGCCGGAACTCACTGTGAACATGTTTCCGATACTATACTTCAGCAAGCTTTTCTCAAAGAGAGGTCTATGAACCCCTGGGGGGTCTCAAGACCTTCTTCAAAAGAAAAGGCAGTGAATTATACTAGTCATTTATTTATCGTCACTGCCACTCATTTGCCATTTCAAAAAAGGGCCAATCTAACTTAAGAATCCCTTTGATGAAGCAACACAATTTTATAAATGCTCAACCCTTGATTTCACATCTTTTTTACACTGTATGTGAAGAAATAGAAAGTACACATAAAGCATTTCTGTATACTAACGTACAATGGTTACCTCAGGGAAAAGCACTGTATGATTTCTTAAGTTGAGCTAAACGAACTGGTTTTTCCATGGAGTACCATTTTCATTTGAAAGACTGACAAACTATGGTTATGTATACTTGAGCTTTCGGCAGATACTTCTCTTTTGTTAAGTTTATTTATTTTGAGAGACAGAGAGCGCATGGGGGAGGGGCAGAGAGAGGGAGAGGGAGAGGATCCAAGCAGGCTCCAGGCTGTCAGCCCAGAGCCCATTGTGGGGCTTGAACTCACGAACCAGGAGATCAGGACCTGAGCCAAAACCTAGAGTTGGACGCTTAACTGACTGAGCCACCCAGGCACCCCTGGCAGATATTTCGATATTTCTCAAAAATGAAAGATGTAAACCAAGGCACTTAATGGAAAATAAATGACAGTTATTTGTTGCCAATAATAAAGCAAAAATCAAAATTTCAGAAAACCTGTATCTCCTACAATGAGCTCAAAAGTTTTCCAAAACATATATCTTTCAGATGAAACTGATGGTAATATCAATGTATGTGGTTTCTGAAATTGTATAATAAAACGTGTCAACATTTGGAAGACTGGCATAACTCAGTGAACCACAATATAGGATGTTAAAAGATCATGCATGGATAACAGATCTATTCCAAGTACAATACAAACTGATGAATTATAATGTGACCGTGAACATTTCACTGGTATAATTTCAGATTCCACACTGCAACTATCCTTTAAGAAAACCATCACTAAGATGTTTATAATCATGAATCCCATGATTTTCATGCTTATAATCATAATCCCATTAGTATATTATAGAATATTTGTCTTGCTGGCCAAGGTGCTTTAGAGAGCCTCCTTGTGGGTTTGATGAAGTAGTAACAGACTGTCCACATCATAAGGAACTGCAAGTGACCTCTAAGAAAGGAAGGTAGCCTCCAGGTGCTGGCTACCAGCCAGTGGTCAGTAAAAGCCAGGGCCCTTAGTTCTACAGCTGCAAGGAAGGAATTCTTCCCAAACCCTGCGTGAGCCTAGAAGCAGATTACTTTCCAGCCAAGCCTCCTGAGAATGCATCCTAGCTGACATCCTGACTGTAGCTGGTGGAGGTCCTTAGAGGGCACAGCTTAACTGTGGGTTCCTAACCCACAGAAACTGTGATATAACACATACATGCAAGAGAAAGGTACAAAAACAAACCATGTGTTGAATTTGCATGTAGTGTACAAAAAGCATACCTACAATTACCTGAAAAGCTACTAAAATGCTCCTCCCTCTTCTGGGGCATCTGTGTAAGTCAGTTAAGCGTCCAGCTCTTGATTTCAGCTCAGGTCATGATCTCACAGTTCCTGAGACTGAGCCCCACATCAGGCTCTGCGCTAACAGCATGGAGCCTGCTTGGGATTCTTCCTCCCTCCCTCTCTCTCTCTGTCTTCTCAACCCACTTGCACTCTCTCCCTCTCTCATAATAAACTTTTTTTTTTAAAAAGGGCTTAAATTAAAAAAATGCTCCTCCCTTTTCCAAGCACATATCTATATGAGGCAAGATTTTCTTCATATTTTTCAACCAAAACAACCAACTCCAACAGACCGAATGAGAAAGCAGATTGGAGAAACTAATCAAAGAGATTTACAAAAAAATGTTATGCAGTGCCACTCTTCTCACTAAATTTTTCTTTTGTTTTTGGAAAATATTTTTTCATATCCTTAAGGGTGATCTTAACTTGTTATGATCTTTGTTATTTTTAAATCAATCAGATCTGCTTTTTTGTTTTCTCAGCTTTAATTTCTACTATAGAAACTAAAAATAGGTATAATCCACATGAAAAGGTCCTTCAGGCCCTCTACACGTAAGAGCAAAAAGGGATGTTGGGACCAGTAAATTTGAGAAGTGTCGCAATGTTTCTATGTCCTCTGTCTCTGCCATAGGACACACCCCACCCCTCCACCTGTCCTACACTTACCTAAATTCTATTCATTTTTAACATTTGGCCATTCTAGTCCACTGCGAGGCTTTCCCCTCTGAATGCCCAGAGAACTCATTTGGTGCTTATTTGCTGATTTTTTCATTTTCAGTACACATACATGTTTCCCTGACTGGATTGTGAAGCCCTGAAGAAAAGGGATTGGGTGGTATGGCACATGACAGGTATTTGAAAATACTACCCCCCCACCCCCACCCACCCCCCCCCTCGGCAAACTCCAGGCTAACTTCATTATAGGCTGAATGATGAGTGCAGTTCACACAAGCCACTGGGCTTCTATCAATGTTTGATGAAGCCAGACCACAAAGGACAGGAGACAAGATGAAATTTAGGACAAATCTGAGTCCCAAAAAGGTCACCTGAAGAGGCAGATAAGAAGAACAAGAGCACAGATTTCAGAATATTTAAGTGGAAAGGGTAGTAGTAAGTGGGAGCTGACCATATGGCCTTGGTTTCTCAATAAAATAGATAGCAAGTTATCTGTGAACAATTTTGGAGCAAACATGTGAGGAATAAAGACAGTAACACTATAGGGAAGGCAATGGGGAATCAACAGAATTCCCCCCAATGTCTCTCAGTGGAAAAGCTAGAAAAATTGCTTGAAACTGACCAGCAATTGTTATAAATTGAACCATGTCCCCCAAAAGGATATGTTGAGGTCCTAACCCTTGGTACTGGTGAATGTGATCTTATTTAGCAACAGAGTCTCTACAGGTGTAATCAAATCAAATTAGGGTGGACCCTAATCAGATAGGATTGGTGTCCTTCTAAGAGAAGAGACAGTGAGACACAGAGGGAATAGCCATGGAAAGATGGAGGCACGGATTGGAGTTCCTCTGCCACAAGCTAAGGAGTATTTGGGGCTGCCAGAAGCTGGATCTCGGAGGCTTCAAAAGTACCATGAGGCTACCAACACATTAACTTTGGACCTCTAGCCTTCAGAACTGTGAAAAAGTAAATGTCCGTTGCGTGAAGCCATCCAGGTTGCAGAACTCTGTCATGGCAGCCCCAGGAAATGAGTAAAGCACTAGGGTAACTAGAGTCACTGTCCCCACTCACGTTTCCCAGGAGTCCTTCTCACCCACAGACAAAAAGTGGACCAAAGGGGAAAAGACCTAAAATGCAAAGCTAGTTGTGCCATACCACACAATCCATCTTCTTCAGGGCTTCACAATCCAGTCAGGGAGACATGTATCCACACTGAAAATAAAGAAAAAGATCAGCAAACAAAAAGAGTTTTTCGTAGAAATTTCTGAACTGCAGGGTTCGTTTTTTGAAGGTTCTGGGAAGATGTGTCCCATCTAATACTGCTGTCAAAGCTCAAGCCCACTGAATCTCTAGAAACGTGCCTATAAATACAGAGACAAGGATTATTTTTCCATCTTGCACTTCAACTCTTTGCTACAAAAGGAAAGAAGCTAATATGTAAAGTTACCAATACTATTACCATGCCCCTACAAAGAAAATATGGGATGACAATTATAAATCTTGTGATTCCTTCTAGATTTTTATCCAGCCATGTGAATGCTGGGCCCAGATGACTCTCAGCTCACATGCTGGCCATTCACAAGTCTCAAGACCCAAATCTTATCTTTGAAAG
Organism: Neofelis nebulosa; assembly: GCF_028018385.1. NCBI lineage: Eukaryota > Metazoa > Chordata > Mammalia > Carnivora > Felidae > Neofelis > Neofelis nebulosa. The sequence continues at coordinate 31,552,620 of NC_080783.1, forward strand.
GAAGTTAGCATTATAATCCACAGATTGTAACTTCAACCCTTTCAATGCATACTTGATATTAGGAATTTACCTTCAGCCTCAGTTTATTTCAATCCGAAAGCAACGGGATTTTAGAGCTGTAAGGATTTCTAGAGTCACATGACCTGATGACCCATCCAAGCTCCCTAAATATCAGGTAGTCCCTAAATATTTGGCCCCTAACCTATTAGTGGGTAGTAAAATCAAATCAGTACATCCTGACAACTTTTAAAAAATAAAACAGCATAAAAAAAAAAAAAAGTAGAGGCATAAATTATAGTTAGGGTAAGTACCCCCAGAGACTTATTTTTCCAATTGTATATATGTGTTATAGATACTGGCTCGTGAAGGAAAACCTATTACTACTGTATTTGTTAATCCAAATCCTGGCAGGAAACAGATGGTTCACTCAATAAACTATTAGATATTTAATAAACTATAAAGGTTTGCACAAGGTTAAGGGAAAACATTAAGGGATAGTAACAGTGGTGAGCCCTTGCCATCATCCGGGGCCCAAAGGACAGAGAAAGGAGTGGATGTCAATACCATGGAGAGAGGAGCACAAGGAGGGGGTGTCCGACAGGAGGCACAACCTTCAGTGAAGGGGGGTAGCTAACCCTCGGTGACCAGGCAGGAAGGGGGTTGCCCACCCTCCATTCTCCTGCTGGGGCCTCCCCAACAGCTGAAGCTCAGAGTCAGAAAGTCTGCATCTGCTCAGCCTCCTAGGTCACAAAGGAGGCTGCAGAAGGGTCAAGCAAGGGGGGGGGGGGGGCGGTCCAGAGGGGCGGTCAGAGGGCTTCTAGCCACTGTGAATCTCTATCACAGCTGTCTGAAAGCCACCAATGTTATAGATCCATCACCCCGGCCTGACCACTTTCATTTCCGGATGCCACATTTTTTCCACATCTGCCCTCAAATCTCACTCTTGAATCAAGGCTCTAATCTAATGCCAGGCAAATAATGCCAAAGACTGGCATCTTTATGAACATATGACTTATGATCTCAGCCAGGCACTCAACATGCCCCAGCCACCTTTTCAACTGTCCTTAGTCTCCCACCTCTCTTCCCCTTATCTGTGGGGCTCCTGGGGGTACAGACCATCTCTTACTGGTCCCTGGATCCCCAGGCCTCAACTCCCAAAACACAGGGTATTCATCGAAATGCAGAATTCATACTGCCCCCTCTCCCCATTTCCACCCACACTTCCTTTACTATTCAGAGTCAACTCCCAAGTCCAATCCTCTGCCCCCCAAAATCTCAAAGCCCATTTCCTCTTATGCTTCAACAGGCCTATCCTCCACTCCCAGGCAGGGACCTGGATCAATTGGTCCACCTCTAGTCTCAGCCCCACCTTCATCTTCCAGGGCAACCAACACAAAAAGGCAAATCAGACAATATCACCACCCTCACTAGAATGCTTCCTTGACAACTCAAGCTCTTTAGCTCATCATAACAAAAGTCTCCTGGCTTTGACCCTGCCTTCTTCTCACGGCCTCATTCCCTACCCCTCCCTCCCCCACAGTCACCCTTAGAAAACATTCCATGCTATCCTTCCCCCCACCCTCGCCTACCCCCACCAGAAAAAAAAAAAAAAAAAAAACACTTTACCCTCAGTCACAGGCTAGCCATTTCTCTCTCCCTCCCTCCCCAACAGCCCCCCATACTCATACCTCCCTCTCCTTCCCCCACACCTCCCTTCTCCCTTTCTTCTCCCTCCAATGCTTCTCACCACCCTTACTGCTCTGGCCAATGTCCATTCATGGACATCTCCCCAGGTGGAGCCTGCACCACTGCCCATCTCTCCCTGCTCCAAGCAAAGCCAAGCTCAGTGGCTCCCTTCATCCACCACTCGCAGGCCCTCTACCACACTGTGTTTGGTTTATTTACATTGTTCTCTCTGCCCTCGAATTCTACAAGCCTGACAGAGGCAGGGACTATGCCTTTATTCTATAATCCCAGCACAAAACACAATGTTTGACCCAAAGTCGTTGTCTAAATCCTCTCTCAAGTGACTGAAGTGACACTTACATTCAGATAACCATAGCAAAGTGTCCACTACTTGGAGGCCTAAGGCCTCACTGAATACACAACATATGTTTTATGTGAAGATGGGGTTAAGGGACTGTAGTTATAAGTCAGAAACCCCACTGTCTCTGCATCCCTTCCCCAAAACAGGCCACCTCTCTATGAAGAGGAAGGAGTATCAAATATATCTATAGATCCCCTGTCACCGTCTAGGCTTCACGTCTCTGTAAAAACAAATAGTGGCAAAACTTACCCTAAATCTCATGGGGATGAAAGGGACAGCACAGGGAATATGATCAATGGCACTGTAACAGCAGTGTGGGGTGACAGATGGTCGCTACTCTCGTGGTGAGTCTGGCATAACATACAGACTTGTCGAATCACTAGGTTGTACACCTGAAACTAACGTAACATCGCGTGTCAACTATACTTCGATTTAAAATTAAATTAAAAAGTAAAAAAAAAAAAAAAAAAAAAAAAACTAATCCTAAATCTCCCTAAAAGGCATCAGAAGTCTATTAGCAGAGCTCCCATAAAACCTTAATTTCTGTCTCAAATGAAGCGATAAAATGGGTCTGATCCTCTTCCCGGTCCATGTCGTCTAGCTGACAGTGGTCTAGCACTAGGGTAAAGTGACAGTCTAGCTGACAGTGGCTTAGCCAAGAGCTGGGACATCTCCTCTGTTATCTGCTTCCATCACCAAGCGCCCACCCCACCCCCCACCCCCAGCAATTCCTCCTGGGCCCAGGACCACCCGGCAAGTTTAATACCCTCACTTGAGGCAGAAGACAGGGGGAGTATAGAGGGTATTTATCTGGATGTATGTCCGGCACTCCATCTGATAGGGACTAAATTGAGAGCGAACCCTTTATAATCAGACTGTCTTTTGGTATCTTGAAATTCCGTCTCATGGCAATCCAAAAGGTGAAAGTCTGGCAATCAAAAGAGTGGTTGAGCCCAGGGACAGGAGGCAAACCTAATTTGGCAGCCCCTCAGACACAGAAAACCATGCATTTCGAACTGAACGAATCCATCCCAAGTAAGATAATCCAGATTCATTTTTAAAACCAACAGGAAATTAATGAGTAAGACAATGAAAATCAAACATTGTTCAAAGAAACAGCATGGCACAAAATCCTCAGGAAGCAAAAGGATGATATTCTTTCCTTGAAAATCCAGAACTACAGAGTACTCAGTCTCAAAAATCTGAGAAGTGAGTCAACCTGTCAGAATTCGAAGCTGCTATTTAAGACAATCAGCATGGCAGATATAATGGACCACTAAATGACTGTCTACAGCAAATGTGGATTTGATGAGGTAGTTGAAGACAATCGAGAGAAAAGTTGCATTTAGACTTAAAAAAAAAAAAACCACATATAACGATTCCAAACTCATAAAACTTTGCGTTGAATACAAGGTCATTCTCATTTTTATGCAAGAAAGCAATGTGAAATTTAATATAATTTCACAAGCATTTATGGTATACATACTACATGTCAGCTATATGCTAAAAACAGGGATGGGAAAATAAGAGAAAGAAACATTCCTTGTTTTTGAATCGTTCACAGTACAGAGGGGAGACAAGATGATTGCAGTAGACGGCAGAGCCTGGCTAGTTGCTCACCGGTATCCCAGGTGGACCACCTTCCTAACCCACTGCATCCAGATGGGGCTCATGGCCAGTTTTACCAGTGAAATGCTAGCAACAAGTGTTATCTGCCACAGGAAGGTCAGTCCACAAATCTCCTGTGGCATCTGCCATGCTCTCTTCATTCATCAGTCAGCAGAGCTCAGATCTATGGAAAAGCCCGAGGCCAAAGCACACACTGGGGAGGGGACTGTGTGTACCGGAGAGAGAACCCTTTGCTGTGATAAGCCACTGTCACTTGGGCTTTGCCTGTTAAGTCAGTAGATTCTGACTACCGAAGAGTAAAATGTAAGATGTAGTTTCCAAAATAAAAGCACAAGAATGGGGAGCTCTGAGAACACAAGGATGAAACCCCTAAGTGACAGTAAGCAGAGGCAGGGAGGGACGAGATTCCTAGGGAAGAGGAAATTGGAGACTCGTCCTGAAGGATGGGCAGGATTTACCTGGGGTGGGGAAAGTGTGAAAGAACGCTAAACTGCACGTAGGAATCAGAAGGGCATACAGGAACAGAAAAGACATTGGACAGGGGCAAAGTTTTGCCTTTTCACCTAAAAGCGATGGGGAACTCTTTAAATATTCCCAGGAGTACTTCATATAGTATCAGATTGGTGGCTCTAAGGTCCTCAGTGGAAAATGGTCTGGAAGAGTCCAGAGCCAGCGGAGGCAGAGGCCAGTTAACAGCCGGGGGCAGCCTCCCATAGCAGAAATGGGCAATGGGATGGCTTCAGGGTAGAAGCAGATGCAGGAGATTTACTTGGAACCAAAGAAACTTTTGGACCAACTACACATATGGTAGAATATAAAGAAAGAAAGATCACCAAGCAATGGAGGATTCTCAGGTTTCCGGATCAGACATTGGGTGAATGATGGCAGCACAAGTGGAGACCAGCAGATTTACAGAGAACAGACTGGGCTTCAACCGTGTGCAGAACCCCAAGGTGGTAAAGTCCCAGAGGCAAGTGGATATCAGGGTCTATGGAAGTTCAGGGGTAGAGGTGTGTATTTAGAGGCAGTTGAAGCCACAGAAGAGAGGAGATCCCATTGAGAGCAAACCCAGAGCCTGATGCACCAGCACACATGGAAACAGCATAGGGAGCACCTGCAAGACTGAGAAGAGAGACATATGTTTAAAAATCCTGGAAAGTTCATGGGAATATGGAGTTTTAAAAGATCATCAAAAATAAGGACTGAAAAATAACCAAGCTCCCACATCTTGATAACCTTGTTGAAAGTTTATCTGGGGAAGGTATGAGAACCAGGGTAACCAATTGGGCAATGAGGCCTTAACAGAAATACCTATTTTTTAATCTAATTTTCCAAAATCCTCTCCATTTTTTAAATCCATGCAAATACTTTCATACATGCAAAGTGAGTAAAACACGAATATATTTGTAATAAAAAGCCAATGATAACATTAAGAAACCATGAAAATCCCTTAGGGTGTCATCCAAGCGCATTCACAATCTGGTCCAAGTTACTCTGTGCACCATCACTCCTTCCTGGGCGGTGTCTGACTTTTCACAACTCCCTCAACCAGCTGATGCCTTCTCACTTTGTTCCCTCCACCTGGAACGCCTTCCCTCACTTTTCCACCTCGCAAATTCCTCATCGTCATTCAAAACAGCTTCAATGTCTTCTGTTCCAAACAGCATCCCTTGCCCACACTGTACCCCAGGACACATACTACTGGGATAAAACTGGCTTATTCACATGTGGGCCTCATCCCCCAGGAGGCTGCAAAACTCATCAAAAACAGAGACAGCAACTGATTAATCTTCACATTTGTCCCACCAAGGATGTGACCTGTTATGTTGGCAGTCCCTCCCAAACAACCATACCTATGGTTATTCAGCTCCATGTACAATCCTCTCCCTTCACTCTGGGCTTTACTGTGTTACTTGCTTTAGCTAATAGAACATGGCAGAAAACATCATGCCACTTGGAGGTCTAAGTCTTAAGAATACCTGGCAGCTTCCACTCTGGAATTCTTTGGAGCCGTGAGCTGCCTTTTGAGAAGTCAGGTGACCCTGCCCAGGAGACCATAGGAAGAGGCCACGTGAAGATGATCACATGCTAAGACTGCATGGAAGAGAACCCAGGGACCCAGGCGACAGCAAGAACCAAGGCTCCAGACATATTCTATTCAAGCCATCCTAGCTGAGGCACCAGACATGCGAATGAAGAGCCCAATCTTGAACATCCCAGACCCAGAAAACAGCACACTGAGCCTTCTTCACGTATTTGGAGTTATTCTAAGCTACTGGATTATGAAGTAGTTTGTAATGGAGCAAGAGAGAACTGTGACCAACGGTAGTGGATACATGTGTGTTCAAGAAGAGTTTATGATCAGTCCACTAAGCACCAGTCACTCTCATAGGAGCTAGGGGTTGAACAATGAACAAAACTGAACAAATATCTCTAACTTTATTTAACTAACATTCTAGGGGAAAGAAGGACAATAAATGCAGTTAAAATAAGAAGTATGATAGGGAGGGGTGATTTCTGGGGAGAAAAAGCGGGAAAGAGCAATACAGGAGATGGTTGGAGGGGTCACAATTATAAACAGTATGGTCAGGAAGGTTTCACAAAGACAGGAACAATCTTAAGCTGGAAAAGATAAGGAAACTAGACAGGTGGGTAACTGCAGAAGACCATTTCAGGCATAGAAAACAGCACGTGACGTATGAACCTGCTGGCATTGTTGGAGTAACAGCCACAAGATCAGGAGGCTGGGGGAGAACAGGAGAGGGATGGAAAAAGAGGTCTGAAAGGTAAGAGATAGTGTGCAGGGATCCCCAAGATCACCCAGGTTCCATGATTCACCAGGAGGACTCATAGGACTCAGCATATAGTCATTCTCATAACTGTGATGTATTACTAGGCACAAGCTTCCAATGATCCACTTCCAGTAGACCGCCCCCCACCCAGCAACAAGTTTTGACATCATGTGTGAAATGTCCATCTACCAGAGAGGATCGTTCGAGACTCAGCATCCATGGTTTTCACTGGGGGCTGGTCACATAGGGACCCTCTGCCTAGCATGTGCAAAAATTCCAGACCTTAGAAAAAGCAGGTGTTCAGTATAAACCATATTGTTTGCATAAAGAATAGCCATTTGCATAAGCCATTATTTTCAGAGAATGGTGGGAACCCTCCACAAATCTAAGTTCCCAGATGCCAGTCAAGAGTCAGCCTTGTAAGCAGGTGTAAAGACAGGAGTCACAGGCCTGCTTCACTAACTTTTTTGCACAGATACCCAGATCATGTAGCATCTTACAGGCCATCAGAAAGAGACCAGAGCCAACAGAGGATCTCAGGTAGAAGAAGGACATGACCTGACTAGAATTTTAAATGTCACTCTAGCTTTTGTGTTGAGAAAAGACCTTTCGTGGGGGGCATGAGGCAGAAACAGGGAAACTAAAATTCACTGGAAAAACAAAAACAAAAATACCATGAACCCCAGCACACGAACAGAAAAGCTGGAAAGAACCAGTGAGATTCTGAATGTATTGGGAGAGTGGAATCTCTCTGAGTTGCAGATTGATTGCAGGTTAATCACACAAGGAAGGGGGCAGTCACAAACTGTGACAAGGATTTCTGGCCTGAACAACCAGCAGGGTGGCACTGCCATTTAATGTGATGGGGAAGACTGTGGGGGGAGTAGATCTGGAGTATGGGATCAGGAGTTCAGTTTGGGGCTTGCTAAGTGTAAGATGCCTACCTGACATCCAAGCAAAGGTGGCAAGGAAGCTGCTACTTTGAGTTTGGAGCTCAGAGGAGAGATCTGGGCTGGAGCTAGAGAGATGATACTTGGGTCCATAATGCTGGAAGAGCTCATCCAAAAGCATCTAAACCTCACCGAAAATGCTCAAGCAGACCTCAACTTGCTTTAAAATTAAGCTGGGTTTTGCTCACGTCTAGGTAAAGGATTCAAGGTTTTAAAGGCTGTGTCTTCCACCTTTGAATACCAAAAGGTAAATGCAGACCCCTTTCTGATGCCAGAGTTCCCAACAGGATAGCCACATCCGTAAGAATGTCAGCGTAAGGACTGCCTGGGACCTGAGCTGTAGACCAGGTGTTTCCAAAAGCAGCTGAGAGAAATCAGCAAGGAGCCTTAGACTTGAACTGTCCATTTGGGTAAATTGCTTATGACCTTTTGTGATTTTTTCTTGAAGTTTATTTATTTAGAGAGAGAGCAAACACAGCATAGGAGGGGGGCAGAGAGAGAAAGAGAGAGAGAGAGAGAGAAAGAGAGGGACGGAGGGAGGGAGGGGGAGAGGGCCTGATGTGCAGAGCCTGACACGAGGCTTGATCTCAGGAACCCTAAGATCATGACCTGAGCCGAAATCAAGAGTCAGATGCTTAACAGACTGAGCCACCCGGGCACCCCCATTTGTGACCACTTAAACTTGAATTGAAAATTCAGTTCTTCAGTTGCACTACCACATTTCAAGTATTGAAAAACCATAAGTGGCTAGAGGGTGCCCTGTTTGAAAACACAGCTATAGAACATTTCTATCATCACAAAAAGTTTCTATGGACTTTACCACTTTAGACTTTCCAAGAGAAAATCCAAAGCTCTGCATATTAATAGACCCCTCAGATGATTTTAATAACCAATTACTTCAGAAAAGAGTCTCATAAAAATCTGACATTACCATTTGCCCAACCTCCACACAGAGGATCTATGCCACAGAATGCCCTTGGAATGGGATAAATACTTGGTTAACTAAGCCATTTGAGCACAGCGCTCCAAACTACAAATCAGGGCTGTGGCTCCCAACATGAAGCGATTACTGCAGCCCAAATCCTGGTCAGCAAACCCTATATGTAGGTCATGGTGGGAGTATGGGTGGGGGGAGGGGCGTGGGGATGGGAGCAAGAGAGGTGTGGGGGAGGAGGAGAGAGAGGGAGGGGTGTAGCCAGGACAGAGAGAGGTACAGGAGGGAAGAGAAAGAGGTGTAATGGAAAAGAGAAGGTCCAGGGGCCACAAACTCAAATACCTACAGCAGGCCAAAGGGCAACAATGGCTTACATGGGCCATAAAAAAGAAAATAACAACAGAGTAAAAAGGTAAGCCTGAGGTAGTAACATACTTTTGGGGAGGCCATAATGGAGCAGAGAGCAGAAGGATTCCTGCTTAAAGAGAAGAGGGATGTCTCGTTTCCAACTGATGGTTGCTATGTGGGAAAGTAAAGCCCAATGCAGTCAGAGCTTCCGATTTGTTTTTCCGCCCAGAGAAGACAGAAATCTGGATCTTTGCATGAAGTCTCAAGATATTTAAACATGGCAACTCAGTCAAAATGTGAAACTGAGCAGAATTGAAAAACCAGGTCTGTGGGTCCCAGCGGGCCCCACCAGCCCTGTGTCTGTAAACTCAGAGGCTGCTCCATGCAGGTCAAGTGAAGAACCAAAAGCAAGTTAGCAGCATGCACCCTTGCTGGTGGTGAGTCAGTCCTGTCCACACGCCGGGACAAACATCGAGTCCACATAGGAGAAGAGAGGAAATGAATGAATAGGAAATGAAGCACTCCAGTACATCAGTGCCCAAAAAATTGAAAAGCATTTTAGGAATCCACTCTGGTCCTAGTTTATGTATACAGGAACCTTAAAATCTGGAAACAAGACATCCAAAACTGAAAAAAGTTCAAGAATTCAGGATTTCCAGCCTATTCCTCCAGTTAGGCCCATATACCAGATTCTTGTTACTGTACAAGTTTTTAGATGCTGACCCCACAATTTATCAGAAAACAGAATTATTACTCTTATCTTGCTCAGATTTGGGAAGCTGGTCTCAAGGGTAAAAGAAATAATTCAAAATATCTGAACACAGAAGAGATTCCTTCTGGCAAATGTATCAAATGTTTCTTTACTTAAAAAAAAAAAAAAAAAAAAAAAAAAAAAAGGTATTCTCCTACAGTCAAATCCACAAATCAGCTTAAAATTCCAGCATACCCACTATCCCATGACCTCAATGTTCATATTATCTCATTCATTTCAACTCATAAACACACTATACATTCTCACTACTAAACAAGCCTTTCCCTTATTCACTTCAACCTCATTTAGTTTGTGTGTGGGTGTATGAAATATATATATATATGGTCAATTAAATAAATTATTTGAACCCTGCCGTGAGACTTCATTCATGGCAGGAGAGACGATTGCTAATGATAGGTTGATCTGAAGAGGTCTAAAACACAGGATCTGCTATCAAAAGAGTTTAAAATCAAATGAGTTCAGCCTTACCAGATGATTTCAGTAGATTAGTAGTTTTCAGCCCAAGCTGGGCATTAAAATCATCTTTTTAAAACACCTATGTCCAGGCTCCACTCTAAACCTACTGAAGTAGAATCTTGAAGAAAGGGACTTGGGCATTTGTATTATTTAAAATGTTGAATGATAAATTAGAGGTAACTAATGATCAGCCAGGGTTGAGAGCCCCTGCAGGATACGGCTCAATTACCCATTCACCTGTGACACGTAATTTCGATGATAAATTTAACTAGTTACTCAATGATCTCCACCTTGAACTACATGAGAAGACAATCTCCTCTCCACTAACTACTTAAGTAAATTGGATTTAGAGCCTGGGACACTGATAAACTACGAGGATCCAAAGACAAGCAACCCCATAATTCTTGCCCCTTAGTCAATTCACCTTCCCCGTCAAGTTCATCAAATGGCAGGGAGGGGAGAAGGGGGCAATAGGAAACTCAAAGTCCCAGATTTCAAAACATAATTAAAGCCTTCCCAAAAGTCCCCTCACAGTCCTCAACATCTTACCCAATTCTGGCTTTATCTGATGCTGATTCAGCTGGTTCCCCACATTCCACAAATACCAGTCTTCTTTGTTCTCAGCAGAAGTTTGGTACTTCTCACATGTTGTCCACAAAATCCAGAATGGCCTCATGGCTTCACTTACCCTCCAAACTGTAGATACCTCACCTCTACCCTCAATCTTGAAATCTGCCTTTCTCCCATCTAAATTATTCAAGGCCCTGAAAGAAATGGGCTTAATTTATATTCATGTTCCCACCAATTTTTTCTTTCTAGCACTCTCCACCTGAATATCTAAGAGATTTTGCCCATTTTTCCATCTGTAATCAGACTAAGGAATGTTTTTCACACTTGACTTGCAAATCCTGCAATATTAGGCTCAGAAATTAGACTTCTTCCCAATACATGTAGACCTGTACTGCATAAGATACAATCAAGAGGAACTTGTGCATGCCACAACTCTCTGCAAGAAATAAAATTCCCCTCTTTAGGTTGATAGGTGATCATAGCAGTTTATAGATGGAATGGTCTTTTAGAAAAAAAAAAAAACTGTAAAAAATAAATAAGATGGGTACATTCCAATGCACAATAACCTACTGGGCAGTGCAGTTAGTGACTATGAGTAAGGACCTACAGACTCAGTTCCTGGGTTCAATTCGACCACGTATCTGTCATATCTCTGTGTCTCTTTTTTCCCTTCTGTAAAAAGAAAATATTAGGACCTGTCTCATGAAGTCATTTAACATATGTAAAGTTCTTACAACAGTGCCTGCATAGCAGCAGCAAGCCTAATTTATGTTAGTTATTATGTTTTTATTGCTGAGTGCAAGGCTAAACATCTTGTTGTCCAGGGGAGCAAGCCTTTTAAATTTCTTTCACTGATTTAAAGAAAGTGAATTTGTGACAAGTTGTTTTTCAAATTGAATTTTGACATTTCCGGTCTTTTCCCATTATTTTCTAAATTCAGTGAATGAAAGCATGGAATTTGTTAGATTATTTCTTGACATTTTAGTTCCATTAGGAATCCCATTTAATATTAGTTAAGCCTTGTTATGAATACAATGCTATTTAAAATGAAACTATGGGAGAAAGATATCTAGGGAGAGAGAAAATATCACTTGCCACTTACTAAATTGAGATTTTAAAAGCCAAAGAAGGGAGGGAGAATTTATAAACTGTGGGTGACCTTTAAATGTCCTATGTGCTAATATATAAATGTAAACACAGAAAAATGTAATAACTGGTAATAGTAAATTAATCAATACAATTACATTATAGGTTCTGATATGATAAATTATGCTTTCAGTACAGAATATCAATAGCTTTTTAACACCTTTAAGATCAAATTATAAGTGCACTAAATTTCATCTAGTTTATCTAGATGAATTAGGTAAATTTCAACTAATTTACCCTGCATGTCATTTATAAGTATGTAGCTTACTTCTTACTTCTGTTACTTGGACAGCTCCACATACCAAACTTCCAAATATACAAGATGTTAGAGCAGAAATTATTTTAAATACTGAGTTAAAAATAAAAATAAGTTTATCACCTCATTAAGATAATCTTTCAATGACATTTACTTGAATAATTTGTCTAGAATAATGTCGTTACTATTAACCTTAGCTTACTTTCAGAAGTTAGTGTGGTTACTATTAACCTTAGCTCACTTTCAGAGGCTTACTTTCAGAAGTTCAGGAGGATTGGTTACTTGAGCAAATATCAGTTTTTAACTGAATTACACAACACAGAACAGCACACACTTTGAAACAATGGGGGGAAATGGGGTAGATACTCATATACTTCTATAGGCCATTTATATAGTTCTCACACCATGAAAACAAATATTGCGAGCCACTGACATCTAAAGCAAGAGTTCATGCATGACTTGTCCTGTTTGAGGAGAATTTAGGGCCTGATGTTCCATCTGAAGATTCAAACAATTAAAAGGTGCTCTTTGAAGCCTTCATTAAAAGATTCCATTGAAGAAGAGACAGAGTCCCAGTATGTTACCCAAACAGCTAATATGAATTCTAGCGTCCAATTCTGAACACGTATTACACACTTAAAAGTAGTCACTTAACTTTTACGGATATCTGATTTCGGGGACAGATCTGGGAACTATCTTTATGACTATATCAACAGTCACCCAGGATCTGACACAGCGCACACACTAGTAAATACTCCTAGAATATGTGGCATTAAACTAAAGACACTCAAAAGGTGGACGGCTTAGTGTAAGCAAACAGCATCCTTCTACGTAAGTTCCTGCCCCAGTCACTGATGGAGAACAGCTCACAAAATTAAATTCCAAGGGCTCCATCAGTTGTAACTTCCGAGTATCTGTTGCTAGCACCAATCAACTTTCTAACTCCAAGGAGCAAAAGTGGGGCGGGCCTTAGCCGGGGTCAAAATTCACACCTGACTGAGCAGCACCTTCCAGCGCTCCCTTGAGAAGCGTTTTCTCAAACACCTAAAGCTGTGCTTCTCAAACTTCAACAGTCATTCCAATCACCTGGGAGCTTGTTTAAAAGCAGATTCAGAGGCAGTGGGCCTGGAGGAGGGCATCAGACTGTGCATTTGTAGCGAGCCCCCAAGGGACTCCCATGCAGCGTTGCCTCCCAGCACCCTTTGAGAAGCAAGGCCCACAAACGCCCAAAGGCATCCAGGTCACTTCTACTAGCAACGAAAGTTGGCGGGCACAAGTAGCTTCCAATAAAGTCTACTGGGTGCTGTGTCCTCTGCGCGTCGCCACCGGGTCCTGGGGCACCTGGCAGGTGCCCTGGCCTTGGTGCGCTCGCGGGTAGCCCGCCCCACAGCCGCGCCCCCACTCCGCGCCCCAGCGCTCACCTTCTCCCTGGTCTTCAGGTACCGCTGCAGCGCCTGCTGCGTGAGCTCCCGGACGCGCAGCTGGCCCTCCTTGCAGGGCACCACGATGCCGGTTCTGCCGAAGCACACGGTCACTTTCATCCTGGCCCCCGGCGCCCACGCCGGGCCCGGCCGAACAGGTGTCCGGCCCCACGGGCGCAGCCCACACTCTGGGGGTTCGCCCGGCGCGGGGGGGTCCGGAGACCCGGAGCACCTCTCCCCCGCGCCCCCTCAGGGCCCGGGGTTCGCGGCAGCGCCCCTCCTCCCGGCGCAGGCGGCCCCGGGGCGGGCGGCAATCGGGGAAGGGGGCGGCTGCGGGAAGGGCTACCTCCCAGGTAGCTGGTGCCCGGGGACGCGGCTGCACTGTGGCCGGGCTCCTCCTCCTCCTGCTCCGTCTCCTGCTCGGGCCCGGACAAGGCGGCTGCTCCGAGCCCGCCAAAGCGAAACTGCCGGGCCAGCTCTGGCCCTGGCCCTGCCCCCTGGCCCCGGCCCTGGCGGCGGCGGCGGCGGCGGCGGCGGCGGCGGCTGGGCCGACTCCAGGCCCCGGGCTGGAGTGGGCGGCGGCGGCGGCGCGCGGGGCCGGAGTTGGGAGGAAACTTTTGCGCCGGATCCCAACTCCGCGGCGGCGCGCGGCGCTCTGGGCTCCCGCGGCCCCGGGGCCGGCCTGGGCCCGGCTCTTAAAGGGGCCGCGGCGCTCCCGGGCCCAGCCGCGCACTCGGCTGCGCGGGGCGGGGGCCCGTGCAGCCGGTAACAGGAGCCCGGGAGCCTAGTTCCCTCACTCGATCTCTCCCTGGCTCTGTCCCTCCTGCACACACGCTGAGCTCTGGAGAATTGTAACGGGACCTGAGAGCTACCCACCGGGGGATTGAAACCGGATCTCATAAAGCAACCTTGAGGGATTAGCTAGGAGACTGCAGAGCTACACCGTTAAAACGTGAGGCTTGGAGCGAGATTCAAGGAAAGCCTGAGAGCAGGTGCTTGTCGCCACGCCCACCAAAAACACCGGAGGAGTGGCAGCTCACAGGTACTGAGCTGCAGGGATGACCCAAGGGCCTGCCAGGAACCTCGTCTTAAGCAGAGCACCGATTCTGTCCTCTGGAGTCCTGAGATGGCAAAACTGAACCCCCAAGGGGTTCTTGGGGGTAACGTGGGAGTGGAACTCTTCCTTTTACAGAAGACACTGAGATTTTCCCCAAAGGTCACATTCCAGACCCAGATATGATAGCCCAGTTTTACATACATCCTTCAGAAATGTGCCTCCTCTTGTGCATTTGACTAGAAAAACAATTTTAAACACGTTAAGGCTCATGATTTGGGAGGCATGTGTCCACCACCAATTGAAATAGGAGTATCTGAAAAAATAATTCAAAAAAAAAAAAATTTGTATCGTTCTTGGGTCCCATATCAATGAGCTCCTTTGAGTCTAACAACAACCCCATAAGGTATTGTTTTTCCAATTTTGTGCATGAAGAATGGTGCTGAGGGAGGTTAAGGAACTGAACTGACCATGAAGTTAGTTGTGCTCAGAGAAACTCAGTTGTTCCCATGCTAAATTTCTGGTCTCCCCAAATTGTTTTTCCAGCAGTCTAGTTCATCCAGCACCACAGTCAGGGCTACATCATGTGTTTTCCCACAAAAGAATTTGTTTCTTTGTCAGGACACATTTAGGGGCTTCTGGGTGGCTCATTGGGTTAAGCATCTGACTCTATCTCCACTCAGATCATGGCCTCAAGGTTTGTGAGTTCCAGCCACACTTCTGGTTCTGCAGAGACAGCACAGAGCCTGCTTGGGATTCTGTCTCTCCTCTCTGCGCCCCCACCCCCACCCCTGCTTGCGTGCTCCTACGCATGCGCTCTCTCGCTCTCCCTCTCTCTCTCTCTTTCTCTCAAAATAAATAAACTTTTAAAAAAAGTCACATTTAAATTGAACTTGATTACCTAGAACAGTATGATAATGTATAGGAGATTAATGGGCTTATGAATTTGGAAATTTTTAAATTTTATAACTCATTCATACATGTAATATATATTGATTTTCTTCTGTATGGGACCTTATATAAATAAGGTCAGTGACATCAAAGAGGATCACACAGACCAAGTCTATTTGAAAATATATATTAGTATAATTTGGTAGCAAACACAATACAAACTAATTTAAGTAAACTAAAGACAGAATCACTTTCCTCATTCTTTTTTCTCATAAAATCAGAAGATCCAGAGAGCACTCCTCTGAGGCAAGATTGAATCTGGAGACTAAACCATGTCCTCAGGGGCCATCTTTCTAGATCTAATGGCCCTGAGTTCCTCAGGATTTCCCCAGAGGAGGCAAAGATGGCCACTCCCAGTGTTCCCGATTTACACAGCCCTAAAGACAGGCATCTCAGACATCAGCAAGCCTTTTCTGGTAAGGGCTTGCATATCCAAGCATGAGTTACATACCTTCCCTCTGTCGAGATGATTGGCCAGACCTGGTTCACCTGCCACTAAATCTGTGAACTGAAACCCGGAGGGTAAATACCCAAAATATGGGTCAACAAAATATATTGAACCACCACAAAATATAAAATTGCTTTCCAACCCTCGGGGGGCTTATAGATAAATAGCAGGGGAGACAAGGGCTACAGATGTGAAAAGTTCAACAGCAACTATAAAACAACAGTAAATTTGATAATTCTACTGAATGTTATTGATTTATATGTATGCCATGCCCTGTTTAAAGTGACTATAACATAGAAATAAAAATGGAGATATGATATATTACATAACAACAGAGGAGAGAGAGAGAGAGAGAGATACCTATGTATCATATAAGAACATAGAGATACCTATGTATCATATATTATGTATCCGTATCTTATTTTCCTTTGCAATAATCTTACAAGAGAGGTAATTTGTTACCCTCCTTTTAAAGATGAAACTGAGGCTAAGGGAGGTAAGGTCACATTCTTAGCAAGTAGCAGAGGCTGAACTAGAACCCAGGCAGTCTGACTCCACCAGAGTCTTGCTAGTAACTACTATGCTGATCTTACTTGGGAAGTACCAAATCAGTAGAGCACAGAAACAAATATTAAGGCTATGCATTAATATGAGACCCTTTTAATGTTTTGTATTTTATGGACATGTAGAATGATACAGAGCAAAGCTTTTTAGCTGATGAAATGACTATTCTATATCTTCTTGGCTTGTTTGGTTTTTTTTCTCCTCACTTGCTCCAGACTCTTACTCTTCTGCTCAGATAATGAAGAATCCTTGCTCTTCTCCACACTGCAAACTTCCTCTGGGCCCATCTGTAGCCTCTCTCCAATATCTAGAGACCCCTGTGTCTTGGCTTTCAGAAGCCCCAGGTTAACCAGGAAGAACACACAGGCTGTCCACGTCCCACTTGCAGAAAGATTGGCATAAGCTCCTGTGACATGTAGCAGAGGCTATGCAGTTGTAAGATGAAGGGAGAGAGGAAGCTAGGCACGCATATGAACAATGCATTGTGCAATCCTGCACACCATGGAGTGAACTTTAATGACCCCAAGCTAGTAATTAGAAAAAGAGTTTAGCGTCTATTAATTCATGTTTATTAAGTAGCCAGATTTAATTTGTTCTTTGGTCTTATCACAGCATACATAGAAACAACTTATATATTAAGCGATCTAAAAGAACGTAGTTACAACACAGATACTCATGCCCGGCAAATTCCTAAATCAATATTTCATGCCCCATGGGACTCCTGGACAGAAGAAATAAATAATTTGCCTTGATTGAGTAACACTAGAGGATTCTAGGCCTGGGTTCCATTTTCTTGTTTTGCCTGTTGGATGGATAAATATTGCCTGTGGTGTGATATTTTCCCATTTGTTATCCAAAAGCTTAGCAAGTTGTGGAGTAGCCAGTGAAAATTTTATGCAGAGAACAATAATACTAACCAATATTATTAAACTTCTCTGCCTTACAAAAAGTATAACGAAAATGTCAGGTACTATTAGGCATATATTAAATAAAAAATGGTAATTTTTATATATAGTTGACCAGGCATCCATTCTAATGTTTAGCACCATTAAAACAGAAACAATTTTCACCCCGCAAGGCATTTTATATAACAAGCAATATTTATCTCCAATTCAGTAAATGTGGTTTGTTGGTTTGTTTTTTCATAATAATCTTCTTTCTAAGACCTTTGGAACAAGTAGTACAACACAATATGTTATTTGCTTCCTTGCGAATGCAGGTGCCAGAGTGATATCATAAAAGAAGAAAAATGGGTATGATTCTTCATTCTTTCCTTCCATGTTTAAAAGCAAAGAGTTTGGGCTATTGTTTAACTTGGCAAGAATGGGTTTTTCTTAAGAGATGTTTGTCTCTAAGTGCCTGATGGCATTCATTTGTTGACTGTTTCTTTGTTGACTCTTTCTGTAGCTCTCCTTAAAACACAAATAACAATGCTATACACCCCAAAGGGAGTATTGTGGGCTTTCAGATTTTGAAAGGTCCTTATTTATGCCTTTTCTATAAGTAATACTCATAAGTCTCCACAATGATACAGCTAGACCTCTCCTCCTTATACTGAATTCCACTCGATGGATAATAATGTACTGCTTTGATTTATGTTTTCCTGAAGAAGAAGAAAAAAAAAAGCCTGCATCAAGTGATCATATCTTTAAAAAAAATTTTTTTTAATTAAAAAAAAAAACAACCAAAAGCAAGGAAACTCTTCAACTGGTGTTGTGGTAAGAGTTGATCAGGGGGTGCCTGGGTGGCTCAGCTGGTTAAGCATCCAACTCTTAGTTCTGGCTCAGGTCATGATCTCACGGTTGGGGAGGTCAAGCCCTGCATTGGGCTTTCCGCTGCTGGTGCAGAGCCTGCTTGGGATTCTCTCTGTCTCTCTCCCTCTCTCTCTGCCCCTCCCATGTCTCTCTCTCTTTTAAAATAAATAAATAAACTTTTTTTAATCATAAAAAAAAGAGTTGGTCATTAGTTCCTTGGTTGTCCTCGTTGTGTGATCTCCTTGCAAAGCATATCAGGACCCACGAATTCTGACCACTAGGAACAGGTCCTACCCTTAGCAGCAAGTTCCAGACCCTCTCACCACTAGGCTTTAGTGACTATTAAACTGGAGGCAATGGTGATGATCAGGGATATTCTCCAACATGCTCAGTTGTCCAACGAAGCTCCTGAGGTGAGGTTGCCATCAAGGCTTCTCTTTTCACCGTCCTCACTCATCCTGAGGCCTCCTTCTGTGCTCATTTATATCCGTTTAGTTGGAGAAGTGAGGTGGTGTTCATATAATTGACTGGAGGTAGAGAAAGAACTGAGATTTAACACCAGATGCTTCAGTGTGTAAAAGGATTACAGGCAGAACAAGTAGACTGGAGCTACACAGACTGGGTTCCAAAGCACTCAGCCACTTGCTGGCTAATTCACTGCTGGGCAGGCTTCACTGTGTTTCTTCACCAAATGGGATGATGACATACATAAGGCACCCAGCACATAATAGGCAAAACGTATTGCCCTCTGCCAGCCTTGATTCTGTTTACTAGTATTTCTTTTTTTTTTTAATGTTTTTATTTATTTTTGACAGAGAGAGAGACAGAGCACGAGTGGGGGGTGGGGGGAGCAGAGAGAGAGAGGGAGACACAGAATCCGAAGCGGGCTCCAGGCTCCGAGCCATCAGCACAGAGCCCGACACGGGGCTCGAACTCACAGACCGCGAGATCATGACCTGAGCCGAAGTCGGACGCTTAACCGACCGAGCCACCCAGGCGCCCCTGTTTACTAGTATTTCTAACGCCACTTCTTCTCACTGCTCCTGAAACTACTTCCAGAAACAAACATATCAAATGATACTTAGAAGTCACATATCATTCTCATCAAAATTTCTGAAGCCCAAGGGTAACTTGCTCTGTAATGAAGGTGCCACACTCAACAGCAAAATAATAAGATTTCTGTCATGTTTCACAATCTCCATATTATTTAATGTGAGGCTGAAAACACAATCCTGGAACACAGTGGTCTAGTACATGAGAATCACAGAATTCCAGAGCTGGAAGGGACCTTGGAGATTATTTGTATAATCTCTTCACTTCATAGATGAGGAAACTAAGGACAGGAAAGGTCAAGTGACCAGCCAAAATCAGTTTCCAGGTCCTTCAAGTCACTCCAATGCTTTCTTCACTTTCCTGTCTGCCTGCTAATAATAGAATTTAAAACAACAGATATTTGGTGCACCTGGGTGGCTCAGTTGATTGAGGGTCTGACTTCGGTTTGGGTCATGATCTCCAGTTCATGAATGCAAGCCTGGTGTTGGGCTCTGTGCTGACAGCGCAGAGCCTGGAGCCTGCTTTGGATTCTGTGTGTGTGTTTGTGTGTGTGTGTGTGTGTGTGTGTGTGTCTGTCCCTCCCCGACTTGTGCTCTCTCTCTCTCTCTCTCTTTCTGTCTCTCTCAAAAATAAATAAACATTAAAAAATTAAAAGAGTAAAAATAAAACAATAGATATTTGACCAACATTGGCTCAAGGCTTTGAATTCTCATTGAGCCAGGTGGTGACAGTAAGGAGCTCATTCTTCTAGCAGTTCCTAAAGTTTCAGTTTAAACTTAAGACTCTGAATCCTTGAACACCTGGGTGGCTCCGACCTCGGCTCAGGTCATGATCTCACAGTTTGTAAGTTTGAGCCTTGCATCAGGCTCTGTGTTGACAGCTTAGAGACTGCAGCCTGCTTAGATTCTGTGTCTCCCTCTCTCTCTGCCCCTCCTCCACTCACGCTTTGTCTCTCTCTCTCAAAAATGAATAAACGTTAAAAAAATTTTTTTTAAAAGACTCTGAACCCTTGTTCTTGCCACGATTGTAAATCTCAAAAAGATTTGCTGAGTGTTAAAATGACTGTTTCAGAAAATAGAAAACCATCAAAGGATTTGAGGTAGGACAGTGATGCGATCAGGTTGGTGGTGGGTAGAATACAGAGGACCTGTGAGACAGATAAAAGCCCTGCTACGTTCACTCATTCCTTCGTTCATTTCTTTATGCAGCAGTATTTACTCAACACCTATAAGCAGCCGAGCACAAAGTGATCACAAAGCTTAGCCTCTGGCAAGGAAGACTCATGACAAATGACTAACCAAATAAAATATTTACAGATTGTGAAAAGGTGTAATGAAGGGGATGAACAGTAGGCTGGGTGACAGGGAATGAATGGGTAGTAGGCAACCTGTTTATATTGGATGAACAAGAGAAAATAACTTTGTGAAGAACCCAGAGAATAAGGAGCAGGGGGTGAGGTTGAAGAGATTGTCTACAACAATGACCTCCAAAATGACTAAGGCAATTTCGATGATGAGGATGGGCAGACGGGAGTGATCTTCTAGGATCTGTCACAGATAAAAGGTGGCAAGGTTTCAGGAGGAATCAAGAAAGACTGGTTTCTAGTTAGGAGGTGACATTATTAATTGAAGACAGAGAATCTTGGAAGGGCGCAGGCATGCTGAGGATGGTGGGAAAGAACAGTCAGTTCAGTTTGGGACATTCTGAGTTTAATGTGCCCGAAGGGAACCTGGTAGAAGTGTTTGGTAAGCCAGAAATGCAAGGTTTGCAGCTCAGGAATCTGAAGACTAGATATTTAGATTCAGGGTCATAAATTTGGAGGTCAACTTATCAGAATGGAAGAGATCAGCCAGAGAAAGAATTTGGAAAGAAAAGACAACAGGGCTTAGACTAAAATCCTGCAGATTGCTAGGATTTAAGAAGAGAGAGATCCAGCAGACTTAAGCATGTGTATGGGGATGCATTATAAATTACAAGTTCTTCTTGTTCTTTTTTTTAAGTTTATTTATTTTGAGAGAAAGAGAGAGAGAGAGAGAGAGAGAGAGAGAGAGAGAATGCATGAGAGATCAGGGAAGGGGCAGAGAGAGAGAGAGAGAGAGAGAGGGAGAGAGAGAGAGAATCCCAAGCAGACTCCATGCTCTCAGCACAGAGTCCCACATGGGACTGACCGCACAATCTGAGATCATGACCTGAGCCAAGATCAGGAGTCACACACTTAACCGACTGAGCCACCCAAGCACCCACAAGTTATTGTTCTTATTCTATATAAGGTATTGTCAGTTTCTTTTTTTTTTTTTTAATTTTTTTTTCAACGTTTTTTATTTTTTTTATTTTTGGGACAGAGAGAGACAGAGCTGAACGGGGGAGGGGCAGAGAGAGAGGGAGACACAGAATCGGAAACAGGCTCCAGGCTCCGAGCCATCGGCCCAGAGCCCGACGCGGGGCTCGAACTCACGGACCGCGAGATGGTGACCTGGCTGAAGTCGGACGCCCAACCGACTGCGCCACCCAGGCGCCCCGGTATTGTCAGTTTCAAAGACGTGATAAGAAAGGATGCTACTGCCCTAGTGAAGCCACAATGGTAGAGAACAGGAAATTTAATGTTAAGAATGGGAAGCAAGATAGTTTGACTGAAGCAGATAGGCTTCAGTGGAGCATGACATAGGCTGTAAGCTGATAAAGATACAGGAAGAAGGAAATGAGTGAGGAAAATGACTGAGGGAGAGCTTTCAGAACTAGACTGAAAGTTTGGATCTGCTTCACCAAAGAAATACCCTCCAGGTGCTTGGCAAAGGAGTAATATGCATAAAATAGCATGTGATAGTCATGATTCTGACGTCTTCATGTATAAAGAATCAGGGTAGAAAGTGACTGAAGGTCGGGAACGATCCAACAGAATGTTGGAGCAAATCACACAAAACTAAATTCAAGTATGTTAAATGTTAAATGTAAATTTGTCATATGTGTACATGGTTGTAGAATATCTCCACCTGTATATGTATTCTTCCAAAGTAATAGACTATGTGATTTTTTAATGTCCAGTCCTATGATTATACTATTCCATGCATAGGAAGTGGGGGAGTTGCCCTATGACTCAGGCTCCAGTCAGACAAACAGAACACATACCCTATCTCAAACAAAGGGAATCAAATATAAGAAATTAATTACATTGGTGGTGGAAGAGCTGAAAAGCCAAACAGGAAATAGTAAGGCAACTCAAAGATTAGCCGTAGCATGAAGCTGCTTCTTTCTCTAGGACTCACTGGATTCTGGGAGGAGTGATTGTTAGCAGGACCCAGAAGCTGAACAGCCTAGCATAAACTAGATCTGTAGTGGAGACTGCCTGATAAAAGCTGGGAGCACAGGAGGAGGAACTTTCCAGAAGAGACCTGGAATAGGAGTTACAGTCCTGAAAACACATAGAAGGGAGAGGGTCGGGGAGAGGGAGGGAGAGAAAGAGAAAGGGGTAAGTGAGGAAGGAGGGTAGAGGGGTGAAGGAGAGAGGAGGAGGAAGGGAGAGAGAGAAGGAGGGATAACCATACCCCTGGACTCTTTCTCCTGCCCTCCATGCTTCTCCCAGTGTCTCACACTAGCTGATCTATCTAGAAGTCAGTGAGCAAGGAGAAGGGCAGGGAAATATTTGGGACTGGCTCAGAAGGTCTTTCCTGGCAGGCTTCTATAGTAATTCATAAATAGAAATTTTAATTCTCACTAACATTTTAGATTTAGGAAAAGCACTAATAATGTTTCCAGTTCAATTTGGTATATTTGTGAAAATAATCTTTTCTCCCAGTCTAGACTAAATTCATGCTTTTCTCAAGAGAAAGTGCTTCTACATTTTAACAGTGAAATAGCAGCTTTTCTCTGATTGCCAGATAACTATTAATTTCCATCATTTGAGAAATAAAAAAATTCCTACCCTTACTCAGTCATCAAACTCAAATTAACAGTTTTGTTTAGCTATGATTACACAGGCCTACAAGCAACAAATCCAAAAATCCCATTAATATTGAATGTTGAATATGTCAAACTACAATGCTATCTGATAATATTTCATTTGTTTTACATGCCACAATTGTAGGCACTAATCCATGGATTTATGATGGAAACTTTGAAGACTATCCAAGTTTAAAGTTGTGATTGCTTTGTATAAAATTATTTGTAAAAGCCTTTAATACTTTACCACATGTGTACGTGAATAGTAAGTGTGATTTTTATTTCAACACTATCAGGAAAAGTTGATTTACTTAGTATTTGTCTGTCATGAGTGTGTATTCTTGTTAGTACATATTTGTTACAACTTTTTGCAGTTGTTTTCAAGCTCATTTTTATATAACCAGAATGTAAGTATAATAAAATACATAGGTTATATACGGACTTCATCATATCTCATAGACCTAAAGGGGGGAATTTCTCAGCAAATAAGAACTATCAATTTGCAAGTACAAAATAAGTTTTTCATACCCGATACCCACCAATGGGAGTGTCACTGATGAGTAGCAAATGCTGGCCATGACCTCTCCCAAACCCAATGAGCTTTTTCTCGCTGCAAATTCCTTATTGTAGACCCCTACTCAAAACAGCAATATCAGGCTCTTTGAAGGACTAGGATTGCTGCTGATTATACTAAGAGTGGCCTCTGATTCAACGACAGCCATCCAAAAGCCAACTGATGACCCAAGACATGACCTGATGTTAAGAGCTATACCTGATCATCAATGATCAGCTAAGCTGGAGGCTGGAGATTAAAGAGGCTTGGTTACCTGTCAGTGAAAGAACTAAAAGGCCACTTCAATTCTGGAGACCCCAGGGATCCAGGAAAAAGAAGAAAGCTCTTTTGGAGCTGCCTCAGCTCTCGGTGAGCCTCCCAGGATCAACCTGAAGGCGTTGTCTCAGCAACCGCCATTCTTTACCAAATTATTTTTTTTTCAATACATTATTTTGAGTGAGGACAATCCGTAAACCGAAAATAACTATTTCTAGCAAAGAACACAAGTGCTAGTAAATTAAAAAAGAAATGGGGCGCCTGGGTGGCTCAGTCGGTTAAGCTGCCGACTTCGGCTCAGGTCACGATCTCGCAGTCCGTGAGTTCGAGTCCCGCGTTGGGCTCTGTGCTGACGGTCAGAGCCTGGGGCCTGTTTCGGATTCTGTGTCTCCTTCTCTCTGACCCTCCCCCGTTCATGCTCTGTCTCTCTCTGTCTCAAAAATAAATAAACGTTAAAAAAAAATTAAAAAAAAAAAAAGAAAGAAGTTCATGAACAGTAAGTTAATGAACAACAAACCTTGGACCCAAGGGTTTTGAAATATATCGTTACCATTATGAACTAGATTATAACTGGAGTAACCCAGCAGTCCATGGATACTTGAATAAAATTTCTTGAGGAAAGGAAGTTGAACCCTGATTTTTAAGAGTTAGTAATGATGTCAGGAGTGGGAAAATCCAGACCAAGAGTCATGCCATGTGACTTTTCTGCATTCCAGCATAGAGACATGGATGTTTCCCTCTAACGTCCTAAATAACATTTGGACGTTGCACTATGGAACTATTTGGAAGTTGCACTATGACAGACACATACAGAAACAATGAAACTCCATTCTCCAGAAACAATGTGTCAGGAGGAACTCCTTGGAAGAGTATTTGAACCCCCCTATAGCAATAGTGCATGCTGTGATGTATCACTCGGGTCCACCTTGAGGACTGAACACTCATTCTCCTGGTGCCAGAATTGTTAGCAGCTGAGTGTCTCAGCTGAAATGCTGTCCAGGAATCTTCCTCAGTGGAATAGGGCCTCCCTGCCTGAAATCATACCTTATCCACGGGGCAGCCCACATGTCTACATACACTGAGTGATCTAGTTGGAGCAGGGAGTATAAAGGCCCAGGTCCCCTGCCTTAAGACTGGTCAACTCTGAATGGCCATCTCAGTTACAGTGGACCCTCACTGAAAATGCATCTCCATGTAGCTCCTTTCTCTGCACAATCCTACATCAGTTACTTCTGCACAAGAGTTATTTTGAGCATACTCCTTAATAAATTTGTACATACGAGTCTCTGAATCATTCATTCAATGATTTTGACATTCATGTGTTCAACCTAAGACATAATGTAATTAAAAAAACAACAACAACACTCTGCTTTGCACGTAAATGAGAGCTTTAGGTAATAACTAATTAACCAACTTAACGAAAAAATAAATGGATAAATAAATGAAAGAATGTATTGTAAATGCTTCCGGTTGTTCAAAGCAAAACAAAACAAAACCAAAGGACAGACTAGCAGAGAATAGAGCCAAAGACACTTAGTTTATGATTATTCAGTAGTGGCAGCTCACAATGGGCCCAGATACAATGGCCTAAATTTCCATTATCTGAATGCCTTTGGGCAGGACTCCTAGAAGCATAGAAGAATCAGTCCGAACTTCTAGCATCAGGGGAAGGCAGTTATTGCAAGAAAAACACACCACTGATGTCTCAGATCTAAAAATATAATTTGAATTTTGCATTAGACCCCATAGTACATCGACATTGTTTTAATAAAAAAATATGTTTTGGATTACTTGCTATCAGAAAAAAAGTTTCTCCCCATCTTAAGTTGCTATTTCAATTAGTCTTTCAGCTTCATCCAGACAATTTCTCATCTCTGCCTTAGGTTTATAATGTTTTGTGAAGTCAATAATCTAAGTGTGCTGATAAAAAGGATAATGGATTCTTTACCACTTTATGAGCTAGACCAGAATAATCACTGAGGACACCCATTCGGTTGTTCAGCAAATATTTATCAAGTGACTACTATAGATAAGGTTCTGTTTTAGGATACACAGTCTGCTATGGACTGAATGTTCGTGTCCCCTCCAAATTCAAATATTGAAATCCTAATTCTCAGTATGATGGTATTTGGAAGTGGAGCTTTGGGGGGTGATTAGATCATGAGGTGGAGCCCTCATGAATGGAATTATTGCCTTTATAAAAGAAGCCCTAAAGAGCTCAGTCACCCTTTCAACCAGGTGAAGACACAGTGAGAAGATGGCCATCTATGATCTAAGAAGCAGACTGTTACAGACATGGAATCTGCTAGCACCTTGATCTTGAACTTCAGCATCTAGAACTATGAGGAATAAATTTCTGTTGTTTATAAGCGACTCAGTCAATGGTATTCTGTGATAACAGTCCAAATAAACTAAGATACGGTGGTAAACATGAGATATAATACCTCTGCTCTCCTGGGGGTTACATTTTATTGAGAAAAATACTGAGATCAGCAGAATGTGGCCAAGTGGGGAATTAGTGAAAAATTTCATTCTACTATTGGTGAAAATTTCAATAATGTCGTTCTCCTGTGAGATTGTGTCACTTCTGACACGTAGTGGCTGATAAATGATGTTGATCTACTCACCAGTTTCATGTGAGCCTTAGAGAAATATTCAAAGGATATTTTAAGTGATAAAATATGGGTGATAAGTGATTTGTTTATTTTATTTCTAAATCTATAATTTTCATCAAATTTAAGAACTAAGAGTGGTGATCCACAGAATCAACTTTCTTTAGCCAACTCTCAAATTTTTTTTTTGTTACAACCATTTTGTCATGTGCAAAGTTTCCACAGTCTTGCCTTATAGAGACTGATGGTAAGAACCCTCAAAATTAAAAAAAAAAAAAATCTGCTCAAGAAACCAAATTTTTGAGCTACTCCTTAACTTACAGTTAAGGTGAACAATGAATTCATTCTCCTCTTCTAAGATTTCACCTCAAACCCTGGTCTTCTCTCTCTCATTCTCCTCTTACTCCTTCTCTCTCTCTTTCTGAGGTAAAATAAAAATTCAATCTTGAGGGAATCAGCCCTGTAACTTATCCTACCCAATCAATGTGCATCTGGATAGTTGGCTAAGTTTTCAAAATTATTTCTCATTTTATTACAAATGACCTTACCACTGGATTTGGGTATTTTTAGTTTTAATCAGTCAGAGTTCTACAAAGCCCACTTGAATTGGGCTAAGTAATGAGACTGTAAGAGAGGAATTATGGTAGGAAAAGCTAGGCTTCAGTAGGCAGAGAGGGAAAGATTAGGATCTGAGGTCCCTGGGTGGGGAAAAACACGTACTTTGGAACAATGCTGGGAGTGTCTGACCATAACAAACCCCCTCAGGCTTAAGGTTCCTCTTAAGAATGTGACAGACCCCACCTACTCCCCCTCAGGTTTCCCTTAGGAATTTGACAAAACACCTGACCAACAATTAGTAGACCATAAAATGTTGGACCCACAAGGAACTTATGGCCACAGACCACCCTCATACAATGGAAATGAACCAGTCAGGAATAGACAACCCAGAACCTAGAGTTATCAAGCCAATAGGGGAGAGACCTGAGAAGGAACAAGGGGGAAGGGATGGGGCGGAGGGGGGGTGGTGAGACCAGAGCCTTATAATACAGAGACCTTTGTCTATAGTTGCAGGCATTCACTTTTGAATGCCCCCTCTCTGTAAAGGGAGTTTTCATACTATGTATTCTTCCTTTCTGATCTTATACTCTAATAAACTTTTGCCTGCTGCTCGTTTTGTGTCCACCTCTTCATTCTTTAAAGTGGCGAGACACCGAATCCCGGGTATTAAGGTAAAAAAATCCTGCAACAGAACACTTTATAGGAATAGGCAGCTTTAGGTAAACCAACAGTGGAAAGAGCAATACTTCAGAGTTAACAAAACGGGGACCTATTACCACTCCCATGCAGAGTGATATGGAGAGAACCATTTAACATGAACATTGGCCAATGCGGACATGTGGCAGGACCGGAACTGGGGGAACAAATACAGCAATACAGTAAAGCACCTCAGAACTCAGAGTTCATCTAAGCAAATCAACTCAAAAGGGTGAGGCTAGAGTCAGGAAACGCTAAACCAGAATTGTTAACTCCTGAAAGGTCGGGTAATGAGTTTCCAGATTAAATTCCAATCAAGGATCAGAGAAGGGCTGTGGTCAGAGCCTGGCAATTAGCATGCTTAAAACTGTGATAAAGACAACAGCATTAACATATCTAAGAGAAAAATGTGTTACCAGAAAACTCTTTCAATGGCCTCCTGAGGAAAAGAGGAGGGACTAAGACCTTGGCCTGTCAGTCCCCCAACACACACACAGGAGGGAGAAAGAAGCGCCCTCACCAGGAGATTCCAGTCGTCTCTGTAGCCGGTGTTTCCCTCAGTGGGGGAAGAATATATTTCAAGCACTCTCAGCTGAAGAACCCTTCATTAAGAAAACCTAATTCCCATTTGTTTATACTTAATATTCACCAAGCAATCTCGACTGTAGGTTACATTTCCATCTGTTTGCCTCAGGGAGAAAATGTGAGATCCAAACATCACTTCAGGAATGTCTACTCTGTCATCCTGAAGCCTGGTGCATCAGTTAAGGGCACAGGCTACTGAACCAGATCCCTGGGTCCCAATCTGGGCTCTGCCACTTACTATCTGTGGGATCTTGGGCAGGTTACTCAACCTTTCTATGTCTTAGTCTCTTTGTCGTAAAGCAAATTAATAACAGAACCTATGCACCTTATAGAATTGATATGAGATAAAACACTTTATTTGTGTTTGTATTTGTTTTTTTTTTTAATTTAAACTAAAATTTTTGTGAATTCAGTTGGTTCGAGTCAGTTCCCCAACACCTCATCATCTGGGAGCTCTGAAAACGTTCCATAGCTAGACACACAGTCTAAGAACCAGGCCTGTGACTATCCAAAGATAGAATCCCTGGAAGTCGCCTCCAGACAATACCACCTTTCTATTGTGTGGTGGGAAAGAAAGGGACAGGGGTACGTGGGAGTTGCTTGCCTAAGTCTGATTTTTGTGAGTTTCCGACCAAAGAAAACACTGCTCCATAACTTCCAGTCTGGAGGCGATGAGGGAATTGATTCTGGCTGTGGGACAGCTTCTCAGCCTCTTTACTCGCCTTGCCCTCTGCCTTTCATCTTGGCAGGAAAGATCCAGACTCACATGAGGTAGAGCTGAAAGTCCTTGGGAAAAGTACACAGCGCACAGGTAAGGTTTTATTGCCCAAATCACTTTGCCCAAGGGCTCAGGCTCCAAGGCTAAAGTCCAGCTTTGGAGGAAGTTCACTTGCAGAGGTGTGTCTGTCATGGGCTTCATCTGCCAGAGGCGGGAAGGAGTCTATATAGGTTGCCAACCGCAAGATGGGAGCAGGGAAGCCTAACACTAGGGCAGAATGTCAAAGTCTGGTTCAGAAAGTAAAAGTGATACTGCCTAAGAACAAAGGTTAGATATCTGATCCGTACAGCAGGAGGCACCTGATTTGAGCAGGAGCAAGGAGCAGAGGCTAAGGGTTACTTCTGAAGCAAAATCACCCGGCACTAGGGAAATGACCAGATACTCTTTGCAGTGTTTGCGTTTTGAGTCCAAACAAATTCATACAAATTTTGAAAAGGGAAGCAGGCTGCATCCGTGAAGGCACCTGCACATCCATAAGTCTTATAAATGAACTCTGAGTTAGAACTGTCGGGGCACGCTCTTCAAGTTTCCCACCGGAAGTTGCAAAACTACCAATAAACTATATATCTGGGAAGCTGTAAGCTCAGCTTCTTCCACGTGCTCTGTCTACACCACCTGAACTCTGCTCACACCATCACTTTTCTTGAGAAAGTCTCCAACCAAATCACTCCTTACTCGGACTCAGCCCTCACTGCTTCTCCCAGACAATGATCCTGCCATTGAGCAACTACATCTGCTTTGTGAACACGAGCCATCTGCTTTTGCTACCCTCTCTGCACTCTTGCAGCTGTGGTGTCTCACCTTAAATGTGGCATCAGCCAGGGGCCTGGCAGGAGACAGATGGTATATTCATAGGTTTAATTGAAAAGGGTTCAATGCAGGGCAACTTGCAGATGCGGGCAGGGTAGGGGAGCCGGCAGAGAATAGTGTTGAGAGATTGAGAAGCAAGAAGCCTACTGGCTGGAGGCCTGAAGATGCAGGAGGACAGGGCGGCTACCAGCTTCTAGAGAGAACCATAGCTGTGAGAAACCGTTGCCTGACAGGATCTATGGCCACGAGTGACACGGCCTAATACGCATGGTTTGAAAGATGCAAAATGTACCGGACATCTGGGAGAATAGATAGCCCAATTTCTCCTCTTCTATTCTCCATTTGCCAGAGACTCTTATTGATGGATTCCAACTTGAAAACGCGGGCAAGAAAGCCTGAGAGATGCAGAGTCCATTAAGTCACTTTCTCCAGAGGTGGGGGTCGGGGGCGGGTGTGGAGCTGGCAAAGGACCTGGGAAAGTAAACAGAGTATCATTGGCACAAACTATTCTGTTTAAAATGATATTTGCTGGTTGTCTCTATCCTGATTATAAAAGTAATACATGTTCATGTGGAACAACTTTCAAATACAAGAAAAGCATACGTAAGAAAATAAGAATAACCCATACTTCTATTACCCAAAGCCAATCACTGTTAACTTAATATCTCTATTGTTTGGGTTCCACTTATTTTATATTTAATAAGTATCATGAGCATTTCCCTATGTTACTAAATAGGGAAATGGGGATGCTCTAAATTGAGAGAAGAACAGCAGTCCAGCCTACACTACCTTGCAAACAAAGCCTGCCCTGTTAGCACTGCAAGCGCCGAGCGAGCTTGAGTCCACGCTGGGCGACCGTGCAGCTTGTACAAGGCCACCCTTGAACCAGCTCCCCCTGCTTTTATGTCCCTGGTTCTCCTGTTGCTCTTTAGCTCCTAGTTTCTGCATTTGGACTCCCACCATGTTTGGATCATTAGTTTAGAAAACTCCTTTGGGTTCAGCATTGAGTTAATTCCGTGGTGGGACTGGCCAAAACTTACTGAGTTCAGATCTCAGCTGTGCCACTTACCGGTTGTGAGACCTTAGATCAGCTATTTAAATGCCTTAGGCTTCAATTTCCTCTTGTGTAAATGGGTCTAATGACAGTATCCATAGTGCTACAACAAATTACCACAAACTCGGTGGCTTAAAACAACACAGACTTAGGGATGCCTGCGTGGCTCAGTTGGTTAAGCGTCCGACTTCCACTGGGGTCATGATCTCCCAGTTTGTGGGTTTGAGCCCTACAGCTGGCTCTGTGCTGACAGCTCAGAGCCTGGAGCCTGCTTGGATTCTGTGTACCCCTCTCTACCCCTCCCCTGTGCACGCTCTCTCTCTGTCTCTCAAAAATAAATAAATGTTAAAAACAACAACAACACAGATTTATCATTTTACAGTCAGGGTGAAAAGTCTGGGTGAATCATTCCTCATGACTAAATGCAAGGTACTGGCTGGGCTGGAGATTCTGGAGATGCTAGGGGGAAATCGCTTCCAGGCCTTTTGCTACTTCTAGGGTGTCTCACGTTCCTTGGATCAAGGCTTCATCACTTCAACCTCTGACCCCATCTTTATCTCCCATTCTCTGCCTCTGACCTTCCTGCTTCCTTCTTGTAAGGACCTTCTAATTGCATTGGGCCCACTTAGATAATCCAGGATAATCTTCCTATCTTGAGATCCTTACTTTAATCACACAAACAAAGTTCATTTTGCCATGAAAGGTAGCATATTGATAGGTTTCAAGGATTAGGACATGGGCATTGTTAGGGAGTCATTATTTGTCATTGTGTGTGTGTGTGTGTGTGTGTGTGTGTGAAATAACAAAAAATTAAAAAAAAATAAATTATCTATGAAACAAGCAATAAGTGTTGGCTATAATTTTTACTAACCCTTTTCTCTCCTCCCTTCCTTTTCCTCATGTTACAAACTCTCCTATTTTGTTCAATTTATCCAACCTCCTTCCCTATCCTTCTTTCAGGGGAGGAATTTTACAAACAAAGGAGGATCTGATATGGGGGAATTCATGAGTTCTGTTTTGAATATGTTGACTTTGAAGTGCTTGCAGGAAAAACAGATAGAAATGTTTAGCAGGCAACTGAGAAAATGGCTCGGGGGAAATATTGGGGCTGGATATGGATTTTGGAATCATGAGTATAGTAGAATTCACAGGATTTGATGTAACCGATGAGAGAAGGTGTATAAACAAGGAGAAAGATTGAAGATGGATCCTGGGGAGAAGGAGGAAGAAGAGTCTCCAAGGAAACTGTGAACAAATGGATAGAGAAGTAGGAGTTCACCAAGAGGGAGATGGCTTTAAGGCTAACACAGGGGAGGATGCCAATGAGGAAAGGTGTGGTAACAAAGTCTAAAAGGGACCAGAAAGATGAGGCCTGAACTTGGCAAGTGAATTAGCAGTGGTCTTTTTAGGTAGAGTTTCAGCTGAGCAGTATGTACATAAAGCAGGTTTTAGCTGTCATAAATGTTTGTTGCATGCTTTAATGAATTGCAGGAGCGAATGGTTGGTGAGGAATGGGGAAACAAGTGAGGCTTCATAAATGTAGCCGCTAAAGAAAAAGATGTGGTGGCAGCTTAATTAATCATGACGGGCAAGGAGATGTGTATTTTAAGGTGAGGAAGACTTACTCATGTTTATAAACCCTGGTGAAAGAGCCAGCAGAAAAGCCATTATTGTTGATACAAGCTTGAGGTGCTAATTTACAGAGCAAATTCTTCAGAGGGGTCAGGTTGAAGTTAGATTAGCAAACAATGGACAGGTAAGGACAGATAAAGTGATGGATACGTCTGGTGGGGTGGAGTTTTAAGGAAGCTCCTGTCTGATGGCTTCTATTTTTTTTCTGTGAGGTTGGAGGTAAGGTTTTCGAATCAGAACGAGGGTGCCTTCAAGAAAGGTAGGTGGCTTTGAGTTGAAGGAGCTACTAGTGTGAGTAAAAATATGAATTAACTAGGATTACGTGAAGATTGCTCAGCATGACCAGGGACTCAATAGAGTTCAAAAACTGTACATTTCCAGTGGAATCGACCAATGTGGTTATATGGTTTTCTTTGAACAGCAAGCTGAGGATTAGCAAGGTAGGCAGGACAGAGTTAGCAGGACCAAAGAATGGAAGGACTTGGTAAGAGTGTGGTTAACAGAGGACCCAGTTACTTCACCATCAACATTCCTTGGCCTCCCATACCATTCTTGAATTTGCTAATTGTTGGTAGCCTTCAACTTAACTTGACCTCGGACACTTAGTCACTCACTTCCACTTCATTTACAACTGCTCCCTCTCAAAGCTCTTAGTCTCTGAGATTCTCCTCTAACCAGGATTCATACACTCTTCACCCCTCCTACTCCTGTCCACTTGACCCTCAGTCTCTCAGTCTCTCATCTTTCCTTTGAATTAATATGCTTTCCTAGCTAACTTACACTCTGCGTTTAGCCTTTGCCTATTTCGGATATTTAAGTGAGTATCAAGGAGAAATTGGCATCCCTTTTCTTCCCCGCATCTTCCTTACATCAAAAACACACAGTTTGGGATGAATATCTGGATTGCAGCTGCTTGGGGAGCTTCATACTATTTGGAAAAACTCTGGTCCTAGAAGACTAGTTAAATTCAGAAGTAATTGCCAGAGTTTGAATCTGTTCCTGAGTGGGCTTTGGGGTCAGCAGGCAGGAATCAAATCCTGGTTCTGATTAAGAGCGCATCCCCACTCATTTCCAGCCTTAGATTTCCTGATGGTTGACTTTGGCTGGCCTAATTTTTATTCATTACTCTTCTCCATTGAGAAAACCAAGTCACCTTCTAGCAGCTGAAAAATAAGGTATTATTTCACCGGGACACAGTACTAAGTCAGCTCAAGGGAGCATGATTTACTTTGTGCTCTGAAGCACTACAGGGTATGAGATCACAGTGGGTAATAATCTCTAAAAAGAGAACTTGGTAAATTATTGACATTCATTTGCAAAACTTGTTCAAACTAGCCCAACTGATTATTCTCCCATAGTTTATTTTCTATCATAGAAGGTGCTGGTTCCTATGTTGACAGTGATTTGGATTCTTCAGATAAAAGGAGCATGGTCTTTCATAATTTATATGAGAAAGGAGGATGTTATGGAAAGCTAGACAAATGTGAGTATAAATCTTGTTTCTTCATATGCCTATGTGCACATTACTACATCTCTCGGGCTCTATTCCCTTATCTGTAAAATGGGAATACCCACATCTACTGCACATGATTCTTGTTAGGATTTAAGTAAAACACTCTTCTAAAGTACCTAGGACGGTGCCTGGTGGTACTTCTGGCCGATTGTTTGCCGCAGACTCATCACCACCATCGCCACAACCTTGGAAGCATGGGGACTATATTTCCCAGGACCTCCTTCTCGGTGTGGTTTTGGGTGACAGTTGACTAATGCAGGTCAGGCACGGCGGCTTCTTCCATGTGGCCCTTTGCAGTGTATGATTCTTCTATGCGGCCTGCATGGCTGTTTGTGGTGCTACTCCGGTGGCCAGAAGCTTTACGACTTCTAGACTCTCCCGAGAGTTCTGATAATGCCACCCGTGCCAGGGCTTCAGGGACGTGGCTCGTGACTGTTCCTTGAGACCTTCAGCTGCAGGCTTCCAGTTCCTCTTTCTCCCAGCTTGAGGTGGCTGTTTTCTGGACCAGTCCTGGAGTGGTACAGTACCAGGATGTCTCTATGAAAGTCATCCCTAAAATCGTACAGCACATGTTTAGAGCACATGTTGTGCGGCCAGTTGTGCTTTTTTACGAAAATCATTTTGGTTTTAGTTCTCTACAACATTCCAAGCTTCTTTACTATCTTTAACAGTTATTTATTTATTTATTTATTTGAGAGAGAGAGAGAGAGAGAGAGAGAGAGCACGAGCTCATGCACAAGCAGGGGAGGGGCAGAGAGAAGGAGAGACAGAATTCCAAGCAGGTTGTGCACCTTCGGCGCAGAGCCCCATGTGCAGCTTCAACTCACTGAACGTGACATCATGACCTGAGCCAAGATCAAGAGTCCGATGCTTAACCAACAGAACCATCCAGGTGCCCCACTTCTTTACTATTTTTTAAAGGCCCATTTAACACTGTCAAAATGAGTTTTGTATTTGTTTATCCACCTCGGAAAAACCTCAAACATCTAATAACTATTTTTAAAACTGGACGTTATTGGTATTATGTGAGTCTCTTCAATTAATCTGACAAACTAAAATTTACTACTATACCATTACTAGTCTCTGTTATTATCCCAGGCTATTCCTCCCTTTATGATTTGCTGAGGATGGATCTCCTGTTAAGAGGTTAACAATTAGTTTTTCATCTATTTCCCCCCAAATTACTCTGCTGCATACACATGCTAAAACTATAATTTATGAATGAGAGTTAATGATATGGTCACTCGATGTATTTTCCAATTGTGTGGGTAATTTTTTAGATCGATTTTGTTTAAGAGTGTGAATAAGTTGTTTTTGGGAATGCTTGATCTTGTCCAATCTCCCTACTGGGTCATCTAGAAAACTGTGATCTCAGAAGCTGGGCCCGGGGTAGGAGTGGGAGCTGGGGTAGGCATGGGAGAGAGGGGATCTGAAGGCTGGGTTCTAGGCAGAGATGGAAAAGCAAGTCAGAAAACTGAGTCTTCAAGGACAGGTACAGAGAAAGATGATAACTGCTGATGTTTATCGAGCTCTGATATCTCGGTCCCTGTTCTAAGTCTTTACCTGCGTTATTTGCTTAACCCACAGTCCTAGAAAGTACCTGTTATTTTTAAGCCTCTGAATCAGTTCAGTAGCCCAGCAGGATATGGAAAGTACATGCAGATATGATCACAAAGACAGTTTAGTGAAGACACTGTTTACAGGTGTTGGGCGGGGTTACA
Organism: Neofelis nebulosa; assembly: GCF_028018385.1. Lineage (NCBI taxonomy): Eukaryota > Metazoa > Chordata > Mammalia > Carnivora > Felidae > Neofelis > Neofelis nebulosa. Next base: position 31,588,489 of record NC_080783.1, read on the forward strand.
GAACTGATAGGGGCAATGAGATACCAGGGACTAGCAAAGCTGCCCTAGGACTGAAGGAGAAAGAGGCAGGAACAGTGCTACCAGAGCTCAGCGATGGCCAACACCATGGAGAAAGAGCTACTGCCGAGGCTGGTCTTGGAGGCATATGGCCCGTCAGGTCTGAGACACAAAAGAGGATTAAGAAATAGTCCAACCTCTCACACCTTTGAATGCTAATCTCCCCTTAACTGGACCCAAGCAAGTCTCACTGATCCTATCTGTAGAGGGTTGGACAGACTTCCAGAGCAGAGAAGAAAGGAGTATGGGCTTTGGTGGGTTAGGGCCAAATAAAGAATAAACAGCTTCCTCCATTTTTCGGATGAGAAAATTGAGGCTTAAAGGGTTTAAGTACTTTCTCAAGGTCGCATGGCTAGAAAGTTGTGCGGCCAGGATTCACACATTCATATCTGTTTAGTCTGAAACCACAGCCTCTGGAAGATTCTGCAAGAAAACAGGTTGGCAGGGTAGGCACCTGCTGAAATCCTCTTGGTTAACAGTACCAGAGAGGAAGGCTTCAGATAAGGGGAGCCTATGGCAGAAGTTGTAGCTGAATTCATAAGGAAAATCAGTTCTGTTCAGACAAGTCACTGAGAAATTATCCCTTTATATACTGAATTCGTTTCACTTACAAGGGAAATGTATTTGCACAGAAATTTTACAAAAGTCCTTGTGGTTATAACTGCATGATACCAAATATTCAGATGAAAAATAAAATGGAGCGGATCTTTTTCAATATCCAGATTCTTTTTTTTTTTTTTTTTTAATTTTTTTTTTTTTAATTTTTTTTATTTATTTATTTTTGGGACAGAGAGACAGAGCATGAACGGGGGAGGGGCAGAGAGAGAAAGAGACACAGAATCGGAAACAGGCTCCAGGCTCCGAGCCATCAGCCCAGAGCCCGACGCGGGGCTCGAACTCACGGACCGCGAGATCGTGACCTGGCTGAAGTCGGACGCTTAACCGACTGCGCCACCCAGGCGCCCCTCAATATCCAGATTCTTAACAGCAAAATATGTGAGTATTTCATTGAATTCACCAGCCAATTCTTATACCTAAAATTTGGGTAAGTATTTGTAGTTTTAACAAAAACTGTCAGATACACTGCTTCATTTAATACAAATAACAGCCTTGCTCTCTTGATTACTACCTCAGCTTTATAGATGAAGAAAGGGAGACTCAGAAAAAACAAATGACTTGTCTGACATCCAAGAGCTAGTCTGTGGTAGATCCAAGTCTCAAAACTCTGATCTTTTGGCTGTAAGTCCCATGTCCCATGTTCTTTTTAATTCACCAGTTCCTTGGCAGAGAGATATCATAGGTCTTTCAGAAACTGAACACAGAAGGAGTGCCTGGATGGCACCGGTCAAGCATCTAACTCTTGATCTCGGCTCCAGTCATGGTCTCGTGATTCGTGGGATCAAGCCCTGCATCAGGCTCTGCTGACAGTGTGGACCCTGCTTGAGATTCTCTCTCTCTCTCTCTCTCTCTCTCTGTGTGTGTGTGTCTCAAAAGAAATAAATACACTTAAAAAAAAAAGAAATGGAACACAGAAAAGAAAACAAAACAATCCTACTATTGTTCTTTGCCAGGGATTACTATGAGAATGTAATGGCTCTCTTTGCTCTTAACTTGGTGTTTCCACATTTCTCATCATTCAGCATCAAACAAGATAAATCGGGTAGGAACTGGGGTTTTGGTAGAATGCAAAGGTATAAAGTGGACCCCACTCTTACGGCATCCTTTCAGACCTCATACTAAAAGTTTGAACAAGAGATCTGTAGGTGATATTACTTGAGCTAGATAAGTTTTTCACCAGGGCATCTGTCTAAAACTCAAAGTTAGGTATAGATTATAGACTCAGAGGGGAAAGGGATCTTTTCAACACATATTATTAAAATAAGGGAATAAAACATTTTAATTACATACGAACCACTAGACCAAAAATTAAGCCAAGCCATGGTCATTCACAAAGCAATCTAAGCCCTTCAAAGGTTGTCCATCTACCCCAGGCCAAGTGGATATGTGGCTGGAAGCACTTTGGAAGGATAAAGTATTTACTGAAACTCAGGTGATATCACCACTATTACTCTCAACCATACTGCTACAGTCATCATATTTGTCCTAATTTTCATCACTATTTTCACATCATTAGTGTCATTGCCCACACCGACACACTCAGGTCAAAAGGCTAAAAACTAGATTATTGTAATATTCTTTGCACTCCAGGACTGTCCTCCAAGCTCATTGCACCTTCATTGCCCCCAGCTTCCTGCTGGGTTTGGCCAATGGGAGGGCCGGGAGGAGACTGGAAGCCAGGAGGGGAAAGAGATCATTGTATTTATTTCCTCATTTACTTTCTCAGCATCTTTCTCTGGATCATCCTAGTTTGGCTTGGTGTCTGTAACAAAGAGCACAACTTTCCTTCGGATGGCTTTGTCCTGCGGTATAGATTCCTCCAACCTGAGTATCTGTTCCTATCCCTTGTGTCTTTAGGCCTAGGGTGGGAATAGCTTCCCACTGCTTGCCAGCATCAGAGTGCTTCACTATTCCTTGGTGAGTTCCCTGAACCACACCTATACCTTTGTAGAAAACACCTTAACCGAACTCTTTTCAGTTACCTCTGTTCGGTTGGATATCTGGTTCTTGCCAGAACCTTGACTGATACACACAATTCAACATTTCACTATCGGAGAAGGAGAAAAGTGAAATTATCTGGGAAGATGCTTTCCCTCTCCATGCAACAGCACTCCCTTTTTCCTGAAAAAAAATTCTGCTTATTACCCTTTCTATAAAATAGGACCACGACTCATCTCCTCCCATACATAGACTGTGGCCTGTGTCTCTCAAGGTTCCTCTCAGCTGCAGAGGAATCAAGGGACAAGGCACGTGCTTCAACAATTTGCCTTGAAATTAAGGAAAACAGTGCAAGAGAGATTATTACTAACCTTGCGGTGCCACCAAAGGAATAGACAACACCAGGGTGCGGGGGATGCACACACAGGGACAGAGACATGAGAAGGACTGAGGCAAAAGGTGAGACTGAGGGAAGAAAAAAATCAGTAAAAGGAGGAGAAAAAAGTGGAAAAGGCATCAAGGCCATCTATTGATATTAAAATACAAGCCATTAAAAACAAAAGGAACTCTGATATTAAAAGATCTATCATTACAAAAGGCACTTGAAATGCAAGTCTGTTAGAGGTGCTGTGCAGACTATGTTGAACTGACAGGTAGAGGAAGCCAGGAAAGAGAAGCTTTGGTTGAAACGGGCTGTTGCTGGAGCACGTGGTCAAGCAGGACAATGTACTCTATTTGCTCAAAGCAGACGCCAAATGTTTGATTCCTGGTAGGTGATTAGGCTTAGTACTTGACTAATTTATATACATTTTCACTTTCCAAAAAGATATTAACATCATGTAGACAGACCCGTGGGAGCTGGGTAGTTTTGCAAAATGAGCTTAAAATTATTGAAATAGAGGAAATAACTGGGATCTCTGCCTTGCAAATGCTACATCCTACTTTAGCTCTTCTGTTGGCATTTAAGGGGGAAAAGTTAGATTTGCACAGGAGACCCCCAGGTGATCTATCCTGAAAAGCACCTCCGTGTGGAGCAGCACAGTTGGGTGTGCACTTCAGAGGCTGATGGCGATATTTAATTATGCTGATCTTTCCCCGCATTCCTTGTGTCCCCTGAGTGGCACGTTAATACCTTGCCAGGTGGCTGTGCAGGAGGGACGTGAGTGCACAGAAGGGAGTGGTTTCCTGCAAACCTTCAGCCAGATCACACGGAGGAGAAGATTGATGAGAAGTTATTAAGCACACTAAAAAATTATATCATGATGATTAAAGATTAGGAAAAAAAAAAGGTAAAAAAACAACAACAACCCAAAAGCTTAGAGATACGCTACATTTCTGGAGACTTTTGCTATCAGTCTCCATCTTGTGTTTAGCTTTTTCATGTACATGTTAGCAAATGAAAGCTTCAAATAACATTAAACATAGCTTGAGAGAAGGGAATCTGAATATGTACGTTTCCGTATTTTGCCATCATTCAGAAATGTATTTTTATTGTTTATTTCTCAGTTTTCAGATGTCTAGTTTATTATGGTACATGTGTCTTACTGGACTATCTGATGCCAATTAAAAAAAATCCATACTGAAGGATGGATTCCTATTTTTTAATATAGCGGTTCATATATCACATACTCTTCTTGATGTTTTTCTTCCTTTTCGAGCTAAAATGGAACATAAACATTTTAAGAGCATTTAATTCCAGCACATATATATTCTTCATTTGAAATTGGAATTGATTTCCATTTTGTGCTATTAAAATATGTGTACTATTCTCAGATATTTAAGATCCTTATGGTTGTTTGATTTCTCTTCTATATCATGTTTAGTTCATCAGCCAAGCCATAGTTTCTTAAGCATTTGGGGATAAAAATCCATTTTTTTTTTTTTTTGCACAATTGTTATGAGTATGAAATCAGGTGCCAGAGTGACACCTGATTCCTCTATCCTTAAACTCTCCACTGTCTGGGGTAAAAGTAGAGACTCTAATGGAAACTCTAATGGAAATCAGTTTTTATGATAATCACCGTGGTTATTATCTTTAATCCCTTTAATTTGAGCTGCTAGAGCTATTTGATTCTTACATGTACAATTGTTGGAACATTAATAACAAACATAGACAAAATACTACAATATAGTGCAAACAATACTACAATAATAATACAAATAACAGTTAACACTTACTGAGAGTTGTGACAGAGACTACTAGTTATTCTCAAGATCTATTTCTCTTTCTATAGTAATAAATCACCTGGTTTTTAATTGATGGATGCTCAAAATAAAGACAACATTTTCTGGCATCTATTCTGGACCATTGGGAAAGGCAGCCATTCAGCACAGAGCCCCTGTGAGGATGGAAAGCTTCTGACTCCCCAATACAGTGGAATGTCATATAATCCCTGGTTGGACACCTGCAGACTTGAATAATGGAGAGAAACAAGCTTCTGTCTTTTTAAGTCATTGCTATTTGGGGTGTTTCAGTTACTTGCAGCTGAACCTGATTCTGAATATTATGAGGTCCTCCTCTGTTTTAGGTGCTTAACTAATGCTTTACCTCTTTAAATTTGATGACATCTCCAAGATATAAGTGTGATTACTTCTTCCATGTAAAAAGTGAGGAAATCAAGACTTAAAAGAGTCCGGCAATTTGCCCATTATCACATTGCTGTGGAGTGAAACAAGTTTTCTCTGATTCTAGAATCTGTACTCTTAACCGCTCACTCTGCAGGGTTAGAAGGGACCTGGGATGGATGCCTCATTTTTATAGCCAGGAAATCAAGGCTTAGAGAGTGAATGCCATCTGCCGAAAGTCTCTCATCAGTTAGCAGCAGAGCTCGGGCTGAAAGCTAGGTCGCTTGAGTGTCCTCCTCTTCACTGTGCTAGGCTATGCCAGCTTTTGGAACGAGCTCCCTCCCCAGGCAGGGCTTATGTAAGCGTTGGGAACTTAAACATGGTGGTGACTGTTCTCTGGGTCTTTGGCTTTCCACTAGCTGCACTATCTGCCTTACTCTTCTTTGACCAACCCTTACTTTCTGCTCACATTTCCAGTAACCAAGTCCATCTGTCTAGGGGTCTAGTGTCTTTTTGGTTCTTCCAGAACCTGTTGTCCCATGGCTGGATCCCCTGTTCTGTGATTTTTGTTGGGTGTCTGTCCCTAGTTGACATATCTGGTGTGGGATCCCGCTGTGCTTTCTTGTCCTTAGTGGCTCCCAGCCTGCTACTCAGTACCACAATGGCCTGCTCCTGACTTAGATAGGGTGAAGGTCCAGGGGAAGATGAAGAAGAGAACGAACAGCACCAGCTATGAAAGTGTTACTCTTCTATGTAATTTTATTTAATGGCCTCCAGTACTTACATGAGATAGTGATGGGATAATCATGGCATTGACTGCCTAAATTGGCAGTCTTTTGAGGGAACAGTAGAAAAGTAGGCTATATGGTCACCTGTGGCCACAATGAGCATGATGATGATGATAATATACAACACTGGTTATATAGTTAACATCTGCCAGACACTGTCCTCGGTGCTGTGTATACATTATCCCACTTGATCCTCACAGCAATTTCATGAAGAATGTATTTTTATTAGCCTCAGGTTGCAGGAGAAGAAATAAATATGGGCACCCAAAGTAAGTCCTTTGTCTAAGATCCCCCAGCTAGCTATTGGGAGAGGCATAGTTTGAGTTCAGGCAGCCTGGACTATGTCTTTGCCCTTAGCCACCCTCCGCATTGCTACATCAGGATCTCTCAGTGTATCCCCACAGCAGCTCTAGGAGACAGATTCCACCGTTCACATTTTGCATCCTCTATTTTGAAAAAGAAGCCTGTGTAAAAGTCATACAAGAATTCCATAGTGACCGCTTGTATACCCTGACCTAGATTCACCAATTGTTAAAATGTTGCCACATTTGCTTTCTCCCTCTCGCTCTTTTTTTAATGTTCATTTATTTATTTATCTTGAGAGAGAGAGAGCGCGAGAGCAAGCAGGGGGAGGGTCAGAGAGAGAGGAGAGAGAGAATCCTAAGCAGGCTCACTAATCGTGAGATCGTGACCTGAGCCAAATATAAAGTCAGATGCTTAACCGGCTGAGCCACCCAAGCACCCCCTCTCTCTTTCTCTTTGCATATGCGTGCACATGTGTGTGTGTGTGGGTGGGTGGGTGGGTCTGTGTGTATATTTTTTTTTTCCGAAGCAATCGAAAGAAAGTTGCAGACAGCATTCCACTTCACCCATAAATACATGAGCACATGTCTCCTAAGAACAGGGATCATCTCCTAAATAGCCACGATATCATTATCATACCCAAGAATTTAATATTGATACACCAATATTACCTAATAGGCAGACCGTATTTACATTTTTTCAAGCATTCTAATAATGTCCTTTCTGGCTGTATTTTAAAAATTTCAGATGTAATCAAAGATCATGCATTGCATTTAGTTGTCACTTACAGCCTCCTTTATAGATTCTGCTTTTGTTTCTAATACGCAGACCAAACAGAAACAAAAACAAAAACCAAAAGAGGGTGCAGAGTGTGCAGTGGACACTGCCATGCTCTGTCTCTATCCTGCTGGCTCGCCTGAAGGTGCAACGTCCCCTGCAGCAGCCCCTGGACATTTTCTGTGCAAAGACAGCCTCTTGCTTCGCACGCCCAGTCTCCGGTTCTCTGTCTTGGGGCTTTCCCCAGAGCTGGGGGTGGGGGTGGGGGTGGGGGGTGGGGGGGGGGTAGGGCTTGCTCAGCCTGCAGGTAGAGCAGCCTAGAAGAGCAGAGTATTTCATCCCCCGCCTCCCAAGGCCAACTCTCAATCAGCGAAGTTCACCATATGATCCAACAATTCCACTTTTGGAAATAAAAACAGGGTATTCAAAGAGACATCTACACTCCATGTTTGTCGCAGCGTTGTTCACAATAGCCAAGTTATGGAAACAATCTCAGTGACCATCCACAGGTGAATGGTTAAAGGAAATGCGGTGATGTATTTATGCAATGGAATATTATTTAGCCTTGAGAAAGAAGGGAACACTGCCACCTGCAACAACATAGATGGAACTTGAGGGCACGGTGTTTAGCGAGTTAACTTAGACGGAGTATACGACAAATGCCATATGATCACTTGTATGAGGAATGTAAACAAACTGAACACATTAAAAAAAGAGAGTAAAATGGTGGCTTCTGGGATTTGGGGTGGGGGAGTAGGAGAGATGTTGTTTAAGGGTACATATTTGAAACTAGTAGATAAATACGTCCTGGAGATGTAATGTAAAGGGTAGTGAATATAGACAACAATATTATAATCATCAAACCTACTAAGAGACTAGATCTTCATGATGCTCACCAAAAAAAAGAAAGAATGGCTAAGTGATAGAGGTGGTAAATATTGCTACAATGGCAATTATTACTACAATATATAAATGTCTCTTATCGACGCATTGTAACCTAAAATTTACACCATGTTATATGTCAGATACATTTCAACAAAAAATGCAGTTCACAAGGTTGTGCATGAATATTCCCTTCCCTTCGTGGAACATCTCTGAGGCTCATTCTTCCTGCTACCTTATGAAAGCTGGGCCCTAGTTCCCCAGCAGTATCCCTCCCATTAGCACACTTTGGGGTTCCCCCCCCCTTTTCCTGCTCTTCTCCTCTCACTCATTCACTTGTGCCTCCTGGAATTGATTACCTCCCAAATAAACTACCTGAACCCAAGTCCTTGTTTAAGGGTCTGTTTTGCGTGTCACCCAAACTAAGTTGTCCACCATCACACGACTAACTGGTGGCAAAGCCCAGTCTTGGACCCAGGCAGCCCAGCTGCAGAGCTGATGCTCTTAATCCCTCAACCAAACAATTTATACACAGAGAACATCCCTAGAAGAGATAAATCACTTACCTCGGGTCTCACACTCAATAAATTAGGGCTAAAATGGTAATGCAAACTCATATCTAGCCTCATTCCCAAACTCTTAACAATAACACCGTATAAACTCAATAGGGCCTCAAAACTGTGGAACTTGACCGTAAGGACAACAGAGGCTAGACTGCTGCCCCTCTTCATACACTGAATTATAAAATTAATTTTTTTTCTTTACTAAAGTCACTATTTTCTTTATTATAATTTAAAAATCAATAAATTGCATCAAACCATGACTGAACTCCCAGGGCTGTGCTGGGCATGAGGGTGGTCTTTCATGCCTCCCCTCAAGAAGATTACAGTTCATTGACTGCAATTTATTGTCGTAGTAACTCAATAACATTCATAATTCTGCCTGTCTGTCTGTCTGTCTGTCTCACACACACACAGCACCTCTAACTCTCAATACAGAGAACAGAGAGTTTGTCACTCCCTATTCCCTTCTCTGTTTCTCCACCGTTTCTCATAAATGTTCTTGTTACGGCCACTTCTCATACTTTATTGTAGTCGCCTGTTTAGGGATCTGTGTCTTCCACTAGACAATGAGTTCTTCAAGGGCAGTGATCCTTTTTTGTCCTCAACACCCAGCACTGACCTTAACAAACAGCTAATAATTTATCGATTTCTTCTATGCAGCCAGGGACTGTGCTAAGCATGCTAAGTGCATTGCCTTTTTAGATGTGCTACATGGTCCTGTGAGGCAGCATCTGTTACTGTGTTCATTCACATATTTTTTAATAGAGACTCGAGGTGAAGGAGGGACTCTAAACAACTCCCCTAAAGGCACCCATACCCAGTATATGGCAGAGCTGTGGGCAGTCCTAAAATCTGTGTGATCTGTGGTTCCTATGAACGTTCGTGTGGCCCATAGCTGAGATCTTCTAAAACAAGAGATCGCGGAAAATGGCTCTGTTCACTTTAAAATTGTGCAAAATATTGCCGCTGCCGAGCCTCTCAATATGGGCCGTACCCCCCAGCAGATGAGACAGCTGCCTTGTCTCAATTAACCTTTACTGAGATCGAGCTGGGTTGACATTCGCTCCCTGAGCACCTCTTCAATCACTCATTCATTCATTCATGCATTCATGGGTTTTCATTTCAAATCACTCCTTTGTGAACCAAGTTGGGAAATTCTCATTTTCACACATCACCTATTTTGATGGATTCTACTCGGTTATTTTCTATTTTCATGATTGACCAGCAGCCGTTTATACATTTTTCCAACCATCATCTCCTTTGCAGCAGTGGCCTTCAACCTGCGATTGCTTTCAAGGAGCTGTATTACCAGTAGTTGTTTTTTTGACTGTGGTTTTCTGGTAGCTTCGGTTTTCAAATGAAATTGAACAAGGTGAATTTTTGTCACTTTTGAGTCTGTGACATCTTTACATATATTGTGTGTATATATATATATATATATCTCATATTGTATATATGTATGTATCTCATCTTGTATATTGTATTTGTATATAATAGCATATACTAGCTTATATATATGTATACATATACATATATATAAATAATCGGGTAATTAGTATACTAGTTAGTGTATTAGGTAATTAGTACACTGGTAATTTGTATATTAAGTCATTAGTATATTAGTTAGTATATTAGGTAATTAGTACTCTAGTAATTAGGACTACATGTATAATTTAGATAGGTGACCTGCACACTTTGGGAGGCAAGATGCCAAACTTTCAACACCTTCATTAGCACTGATGGGAAGTTGCCAGCCATTACTTGAGGGGTGGAAGTGCCAGCCACAGTCATTCTCTGTGGGGTGGCCAAGATGGTTTTTGTAAATAAAGTTTTATTGGAACACAGCCATGCCCATTCATTTATGTGTTGTTTGTCTGTGGTTGCTTTTGTGCCAGAATGACAGAGTTGAATAGTTGCAACAGGAGACTATATGGCCTGCAAAAGCTAAACTAATTTACTAACAGGTTTTTTTTACAGAAAAAGTTTGGAATAGAGAAAAGGGCATAGTTATAAGATCTTCGAACCCTGACTCTGCCACTTAATAACTAGCAGAGCTTGAGCAAATCATAATGTTTCTGAACTCTGGTTTTCTGGTCTATAAAATCGTGTTGATAAAGAATGAGACATCATGAACATACTTGTAATCTGTAAAGTTTTATTCAAATTATTTGTGGGGAAAGTGGCACTTACCAGTTTGCTATCACTGTATAACAAACTACTCCCAAAATTCAGTGGCTAAATATAACAATAACATATTATTTACTATTTTTCACAAGTCTTCAGCCCAGTTGGGTGTTAGCTAATCTTGACTGGGCTCAATTGAGTGGATTTTCTGGTCTCCGCTGGACTCAGGTACATACTTTGTGTCTGCCTGGAGGGTGGTTTTGTTGTACTCGTCGCTCGTTCTCTTCTGGAGACCAGTGACTAGCGTAGGCATCACCTGTCTTCTCAGGTGATGACAGGAGTGCAGGAGAGCAAGCCTAATCATGTAAGTGCTTTGGAGGACTCCCCGTGCATCATTACTTCTAATAACCCATTGGCCAGAGAAAGGTCACGTGGTCAAAGTCAAGCGAAGGGACTTATGCCCACAGCTGGAGGTGACTGCAAAGTCCCATGGCAAGGATACAGGGAGTAGTGGAGATTTGGGGTAATTAAGGCACTGTCCTGAAACAACTATTTGAAGAAATGAGCATTCTCACACTGTGGTGGTGGGAGTACAACTTCTTTGGACGTCAATTTGGTGGCACATAAGAAAAACATTATATATGTGTGTAGCCTTTTACTCAGCTATTTCGTTTATAAGAATTTATCCTACGTGAATCATCACGAATGTATACAAAGATTTATCAGTAAGGATGCTTACTACAACTTTGCTGATAAAGGTAAAAAAAAAAAATTAGAAACAGGGCATCTGGGTGGCTCAGTTGGTTAAGTGTCTGACTTCGGCTCAGGTCATGACCTCACAGTGTGTGGGTTCGAGCCCCGCATTGGGCTCTGTGCTGAGGGCTCAGAGCCTGGAGGCTGCTTCAGATTCTGTATCTCCCTCTCTCTCTGCTCCTCCTCAGCTCATACTATCTCTCTCTCTCTCTAAAAGATGAATAAACATTAAAGAAGTTAAAAAAAAAAAGTAGAAACAAATAGGAAATAATTTAACAGCCCATCCAAAGGGTGGAATAGTATGGGGCCATTATAAATGCGGTAAAGAAGAATAATGTTGACAAAAATATGCAAGATATATTACATAATGAAAAAGGCCATAAAATTGTTTTAAAATTGTTTATAACATATTCATGGTTTATTAAAAATGTATATATGTGTAGATAAGAGAACGTATATATACTAAAACATTAACAGTGGTTATCTAAAAAAGAAAATTCATATTGAATTTTTATTTTATTATTTGTAATTTTTTAGATAACTTGAATTTTCTTTTTTTTTTTTTTTTTTTTTTTTTTAATTTTTTTTTTATTTTTTGGGACAGAGAGAGACAGAGCATGAACGGGGGAGGGGCAGAGAGAGAGGGAGACACAGAATCGGAAACAGGCTCCAGGCTCCGAGCCATCAGCCCAGAGCCTGACGCGGGGCTCGAACTCACGGACCGCGAGATCGTGACCTGGCTGAAGTCGGACGCTTAACCGACTGCGCCACCCAGGCGCCCCTATAACTTGAATTTTCAAAAATGATCCTGTAGTACTTTTGTAATAGAAAACCGTTTCATATAAAATAGAATAAATTATCTTTTTAAGAGAATGTGGGAAGGAGGTAGGGTAGCAGCCATCATCATATATACCATGGATTGCTGATTCTTGCTTTTATTTTTTTTCTCTGTCCTCCCAGAGGCCTGGTAAGATAATGTGTACTTCACTTATTGATTGAAAATTCATTTTATTGCTAATGAGTAACCTGTTGGACAGGAATCATTTATGGCTATGTAGCAATGTATTAATTGTATCACTCTTGTTTATTTATTGAAAATTAGAATTATGGATATTCTCTGTCTCTGACTAAATTATTTTTTAGGTATACTATTCCCTTGCCACCTGCATCGCCACTTGCTATGTTTTAACTTTGAAACACCTAAAAGAAAGCAGATTCTAATAGGATCTTCACTTTCTATAATACTAAAGTATTATAGTTGGCAACTATAGTTGCCAGTGTTTGACATATTGGAAGAAAAGTAGATCCAGACCATCAGCTACATTCTTTCCCCTTCAGTCTTTGGTCTCTTCTTGCCTCGTATTTCATGCTGTTGTACTTGTTAAGGTTTATATTGTGGAGAGGGCGCTTCCTCCTCTCTCTATGACTATCTTTGGTCAAGAGAAATGTGTTCACGGAGCATGAATGCTACTCTCAGATGAAGACGACTCATGACTGTTTATAGATATAATAAGGAACTAAATTAGGTGTTAAGCATCTATAGAAGAATAAGGCAATGCAATTGTCCTTAGACACACAAACTACCTATCTCAGAACAAAATAATAATAATAATAATAATAATAATAATGGTAACAGAAAAGAAATCTGATCATTGCAGGTATCACATGCTTGGCCAAAAGGAAAAAAGAGAAAAGAAAGTGTAGCCACAAACATTGCAAATTAGACGGTACCTGTGTTTCAGAGTGTGCCACAGGCTGGTATTCACACACTCACTTTCTTCAATGACTTTAGCACACACTGAAAACTATACAAATTTCCTTGTAGCTTATGTGATAATCACAAGCTGTTTAACAGAAAATATCTTTAGGCAAATGGATGAATAAATTGTGATATAATCATACAACGGAATGCTACACAGTGATGAAAATGAATGAACTCACTACGCAGGTATCAACAGGAATGAGTTTCACGAAAATGACGCTGATCAAGTGAGCAGGTTCCAAAAGTATACCTAGAGACATTTAAGTGATTCGATTTGAATAAAGCTTAAAAACATGCAAAATAATAGTAAATATTGCTTAGAGAGACACATGTAGTAAATAGATACAGTGTATCTATACACTAGCTCTTTACTATCTATACATTAGCTGGGCATTAGGAATAATAAATGCCCAATTCAGCAGAAGGGTTATGACTGAGGGTAAAGGTAGAGTGCATTTGAGGAAGAGTGTATAGAGGGCTTCAAATGTATCGACAATATATGTAATTCTTTAGTTGGATGGTGCATAGTTGGATAGAATTTATTATATTATTTTTATAGCTTTCTATATGTCTCAAATACGTTGCAATAAAAAGAAAAAAGGAGTTCTAGAAGTCCCCGGTAGATGCCCTTAGATTCAAGTGTGCTCTATAAGAAAGAAAATATTTTCATCAATAGTAGACAAAACGGTGACAAATAGATCGAAAAAGATTGACAACACTGCATTAAGGTAGAATGCGTTTCAGGTAAGAATTTGAACACATTTTTTAATATGAACTCAGTGTGACTGTGTAGACCAAGGTGGTTTGTCTGTCTAGAAACCCATTTATGCTGAACCAAAGATTTGTACTGAAGGCCCTGAATTTTGAGAAACTGCTTACTGAATTTGGGGAAAGTCTCCATGGCTGAGAATTTAGCGTTGTTAATCTTCTGCTACATTTGTGCTAGGTCCATTAGACCATTTCAGGTCTTGTCTGTTTTTATTACTTGTTATATTTCTAGTAAAGTTAAAGCTTTTAACACTGCTTGGGTGCCTATGAAGTTGATGAATTCCTCCACTACTGATGGTGTCTCATGCTGATCCTCTAACGGGTGCATTGAAATATAATCTGCTGGGTTATTTTCTTTCCCTGGCCCAGACACAATTTTATAATCATAACCATGCAGATATTGTAAACCCCATCACTCAGAGCGCATTGCTGCCATGAACTGTGAACTGCCAAATATTGTCATGAGTGCCTGATGATCTGTTACCACAGTAAATGCCGAGCCATAAATGAGTAAGAGACAGTGTATGAAAACCAAGAGGGCTAGCAGGCCTCTGTCATACCCTCAAAGCAGGCTCGGACGCTCTCTAAAAGTAGGCTTGGTCTTGCATAGATGAAAGAGCACTTTTACCTGAACTGGAATACAAGCTATATTTTCATAGATTCAAGGAAGCCTTCATAAATCTGGTGGCAGAGTCTTTTTTTAAGAAAAAAAACTGTAAGGTAATGGCCTGTAAGTTTGGATATTGCAAAGCGTGCAAGAGTTATTGCCTTCATTTCCATTTGTCAAGTGGCTGAGAGTATACAAAATTACTTTACAATGCCTCGCATTACATCAGCTTCCCAGTCGACACGGCAGGACAAAAGCCATCTTTCTCAATGGGCCCCAAATTCTAATTTCTTGAGGAACTGAGACGTGTTTGGTCTCAGTGTCTCAACTTCTCCATCTGCAAAATGGAGATCATAATAGTTTCTGTGTCCTGGAATATTGTAAGAATTAGTTCATGCTCAAAATAGAACTTTGGAAATGCAAATGGCTGTATGGAAGTGAGGAAAACAAATCATAGGATATATAAATTTAGATTTTTCATTTTGATTCTGTAAAGCTCAATTATCAGTTTATTTTATTCAATACCCTTGCTTACATTTTTTTTCATATTAAAAAAAAAAGAACACTGAACTTATGCTACCAAATGTCTCATATAGTTTGGGGATTATAGCAGCTCTGATGTATCTTAATGAGTGCTAAAGATAAGAAGATACTTGCTGTGTCTAAAATCATCACTTTATTTATGCTACTTTTTGATGTGTTTAAAGAACAGAAATGACTTCAATATTCTACTTGCAAAGACAATTCATTTTCAGCAAAAATGTAAAGGACATTTAAGATTTGAACATAAATTACGTGATACACACAAAAATTACTCGTATGTACATTCAGTGTATATCTTTTTTTTATCTTTTTATCTGGCTCTCATCCCTTTTATCTCATTTTATTTCTCAGTTTTGATTACCAGGGTTCTGTCATGTTTCTTGACACCCAGTGCCCCAGCCATTAAAAGATAGGGTTCCCCGTTCTCACACCAATGACCTTCCGTGGCACGTGGCAAGATAGACTTTTGTTCAAACCGGTCTTCTGTGTTTTAGCATTTCTATCAATTGAAGAAACAATAGCCATTCAGTGAACCCCTACTATATGTCAGATGCCGTACTAGGTATTTTACGTATTTAATCTCATTTAACTTGCACTACAGTCTGAAGAGGTATATACTATGATTCAGAGAGGTTAATAACTTTCCCAAGATCACAGAGCTAATAAGTAACAGAGGCAGTACTCAAACCAAGGCTGTTCAGTGATCTTTTGACCCTCCCCTCTTTTTTTCTGTTTGCAGATAAATCAAATATGGTGGCTTGAAATAGGTCCATATAGGGATAGGAATATCCCTATATATAGGGATCCCTATATACAGGAATATAGGGATAGGTCCATATAGAAATAGGTCATATAGGGTCGCCTGGGTGGCTCAGTCAGTTGAGCGGCCGACTTCAGCTCAGGTCATGATCTTGCGGTCCGTGAGTTCGAGCCCCACGTCGGGCTCTGTGCTGACAGCTCAGAGACTGGAGCCTGTTTCAGATTCTGTGTCTCCCTCTCTCTGACCCACCCCTGTTCATGCTCTGTCTCTCCCTGTCTCAAAAATAAATAAAAACGTTAAAAAAAAATTAAAAAAAAAAAAGAAATAGGTCCATATATCTTTGATGCTTCTCCCTTCGAACGGTAGAGTTAATTCTATCTATAGGACTTGGTAGGAGTGACTGTGTCGCTTCTCAGACACATTAAAAGCATTGTGGCTTCCTCCTTGCTTTTTTTCTTGGTTCACTCACTGCCAGGGAAGCCAGGCACCAAGTGGGAGGACTCTCAGTTAGCCCTATGGAGAGGTCCACACGGCCTGAAGACATCTAGCTCCAACTCACTTGTCATGTGAACAAGCCAACTTAGAAGTGGATGCCCCAGCCCAGCGACCCCTTCAGATGACTGCAGTGCTGGCTGACATCTTGACGACAACCTCAGGAAAGATCCTGGGCCAGAACCACCCACCTAAGCCGCTCTCAAATTCCTGACTTATCAAAATTCTGTGAGACCATAAATGTGAGTTGTCGTTTTGAACTGCTAACATTTCAGGTATTTTGCTATGCGGCAATACACCGGCTAATAAAACAGAGAGCAGAATTGGTATGTAAAGTGATGACGATAGTTTGGAAGTCTAGGCCAAAATCAATAAGAAAAGTTTAAAACAGCTACTGTTTTAGATACTTCAAATCAATTGTGTGAGTTCAATTGCTAATATGGGAGCAGTTAATTTAAAAAAAAACTGCAATTGATCAGATCTTCAAATTGAGCTAGCAATGTGATTCTTTAAAAAAAAAAGGAAAAAAAAGTCAATGCTTGTGTAATCCTGGGCTGCATTTATAGAAGTTGTCACTCTCTCCCTGCTGTTTCCTGGATAGATCAGGTCACAGCTGGAAACATAGCGAAGCGTCATTGAAGAATCTGGGGCTCTTTGGTCCGGAGAAAGAAAGACCAGTGAAAATAGAGTGGCTGTCTCCAACTCTGTGAAGAGTTATGGCACAGGAGTGCTAGAAGATTTGTTCTGTTTCGTTCCATGGGGCAGAACTAGAATCTGTGGGAGTCAGCTCTGAAGACTGTGCTAACACTCAGCAAAGCTCTAGAAGAGACCCCCCGCCCCGGGCATGGGAGTTGAGACTACAAAACTCAAGAGCTCTTTACAACTGTAATGCAGGGCATGAGAACCCAATTTTGGTGTTGGTATGAGGGGTAGGAATGACCCTGGTGGTCTGGACTATTCATGTACTTCATTCATATCCTCTGTGTGATACCAGAAGGATGTAATCCTTTTTATAAAATGCGTATGCAATGTGGGTAAGGGCCTAACCTCTCATCTTGGCCTATGGAGAACGGTCACTCCTCTGGGAGATTTCTGCTACTTGGAGAAAATTGACAAAGAAATAAGGTGCCCTACTTCTGAACAGCATCTCAACTGCCATTCCCCAAAGCAAATATACACTGTGCTTGTTTGAAATGTTTATTTTCCATTTTATTTTTATTTTTAAGTTCCTTTTTATAAAATTATGCAAAAATTCAAAATGTGTTCATGTCATACCTGCCATTTTCTGTGTAATCTTTTTTCTTCATGGTTTTGATCTCCTTCTTCTTTTTCCTACTCTATCCACAGTAGATCTCCTCACCCCAAAATGTTACTTATGTTACCAGTCCAATAAATACATCCTGCCATATGTCTCTCCATGTTCATATACATCTAAATACATGTGTACTAAACATATCGGCATAGACAGAGGGGCATTTTTGGTTTTAGTTTATGAATGTGGAATCATATTACAAATAATTTCCTGCATTTTGCCTGTAATAGTTGTCATTTCCTCTTGCAATGCAGAAGAATATCCTTTTGCGTGTTATGGTACTTTTTATTCTTTTGTCAGACCAATGCTTTCTTCCTCATTGCTGCTTCCATTTGTGCTCCCCTCACTTGTTTGCGATTTTGAGCTTCTTTTCTTATGTTATAGTTGCCATTTGGACTTCAGTGTTCTGTTAATTGCCTATTTATATCTTTGGCCCATTCACTCTTGGGTCTTGGGTCTTGTTCTTGTCAATGTAAGTAGATTCCTTGTATTATAGATGCTGTCCTTTTTTGAGGGTTAGTGAATTAGCAGGGCTCATATAAACTGCTCTAGGAATAAAAGACGCATTGTGGAACCCCGCTGTTCACTCATCATTCCTCATGAATCCTTCTGTGATACCAATCTTGACATAAGGACCAAATGAATGTTGCCATGGTCATCTTTATATTAAACTAATAGTAGAGCTTAAATAAAAACTATAGTATTTTCCTTCCATCGCCCAATCGATCATCTTGTGCACGACCTGGAGGTGTGTGCATGCTCATTTCATTTCAAGAGGAATGAATATTCCACAATTAGCATCACTCTGATATTACTTTTTACAAGATAATAACACTCCTTGCCGTATCTCACTCCTTGGTGAAGGGCCACTTGGACCTCCCTCTGGGTCGTGTAGGATGAGTAGCTCTATTCTAAAATAATTTCTCTTTGATCACCATTTTCTGAAACGTTTTCTTCTAATCCACATGTTTCCTCCTGATTGGAGTGCAGGGAATCAGAGAGTGAGCTCGAGAGGGGCTGTTTGAGGATCATCTGCCTCACATTCAGTACAGCAAGAGAGTGGTGGGTCAAAAAAATTGCATAGCTGAGTCAGAAAGCAAGATGAGGCAGGAGTAAAGTTGAACCCACACACTTGATGGAAAGGTGCCACAAATATGGTGCAGCCGGATGAAAATGGAACTGCAATTAGGTATAAACAGTGATCACAAGTTAAATATTAATCTGTTGCTCAGGAAATAGCTCAAGTATCTCGATAGTTTGACCAGAGATTAATTTTTTCCGCAGATCTTTTCATGACACAAGGAGCATGTGTTTGTGCCTTATTTTTTTCTTACCTAGGAAGAGGGGGCTGACCTGGATCATTTCCTTGGCTCTTTTTAGCTTTTTGTGCTCTGACATTTTGCTTTATTATTATGATAATGTTTTGTTTGTTTTATAATTTCCCAGATATCCTCTGATAAGACGTGGGCCATGGGCATATTCTCCTGATCTTATTTTTCAGTTATGTAGAATTTGCAGAGCTTAGCGTAAGGTACAAAATGAGGAGAACTCTCCTTAAAGATTAGTGTAGGTCTTTATAAATACTCTTTCTATTCTATATTCAAGGTCTGGAGCCAGTAAAGCACTTTTCATATCAAAATGCTACATCTTCAATCATCGTCGTCTTTGGGAGTAATCACCTCTCGTGTTATAAATGAACCATTTTGCTCATTGTTGATACAGCAATTTGCTGAGCTGATGGATTTAGATGGAATAGCTCTGACTGTGGTTGTGTGTGTGTGTGTGTGTGTGTGTGTGTGTTTATTAATAGATTTTAATTTTAGAGCAGTTTTATTACAGAAAATTGGGCAGGAGCTCCCGTATACTTCCTGTCTCCCTCACTCACATAATCCCTATTTTAGCATACTGAATTAGTGTAGTATATTTATCACAATTGATAATCCACGACTGGCTATTGTTAACTAGTGTCCATAGCTTCCATTCGGGTTCACCCTTTGTGTTGTACAGTTCAATGGGTTTTGCCAGATGCATAATGTCATGTATCTACCCTTTTAGTATCATACAGAATAGTTTCACTCCCCCAGCTTTAGGTGAGATAGCTACAATCGTATTTTTGTCACACTTTGATACCTTGTGTGAGGTTTTCTTACTCATGTTCAAAACCAAAAATTATATAATGCACAAGTGCCCCCAGATATGGCCAAATATTTTAATTTAGCATATGGCCAGTATTTCTTTCCCAGTTTAGGATATATATGTATATATTTTGTGAGACTTCATTGTCACTTTCCATAGGTATTTATAAAACTTGGAAATTCATCTGGGTTGCTCAATGCCATTGCCAATTTATTATTCCAAAAGAGCACATGGTGATGGCTCAGTACAACATTCTGATGTTACAACAAGATGTCAGATTAAATATTGAAGACATGGCACCTAAACAGTCCTTTGCTAGGGAGCGCTGTACTATTTCTAAATATTTGATGAATTCAATGGAGTTAGTCCTTTAAGTTTTAAAGTATTGTAAATTTATACTCAGCAGGAAGAAATTCTGCCCCAGAAACATGGAAACATGCAATTCTTATGTTATTTTTGCCATCTGTCTCTTAATTTGTTGCCCATGTAAGAAAAGGATGTAATACCTAGATACCTAGGCACCCAGGCACCTATATATGCCTTTTTTAAAAAAAAAAAAAAAATTAATGTTGATTTATTGAGAGACAGACTGTGAGTAGGGGAGGGGCAGAGAGAGAGGGAGACACAGAATCTGAAGCAGGCTCCAGGCTCTGAGCTGTCAGCACAGAGCCTGATGCTGGGCTCAAACTCACAAACCGAGAGATCATGACCTGAGCCAAAGTTGGACATTTAACCGATTGAGCCACCCAGGTGTCCCTACATATGCCTTTTATTTCATGTCATGATGTTTGCTAAGGTTCTGGGCATGTTGGATATCTGTTACCGGCAGTTAGACAAGTTATCACCTTTAGTCTGTGAACATCTATCTCCCATGCCCACTTGAGTAGAGAGAGGGGGAAATTTATATTTTACATGTGACTGTTCATTCACTCAATAAATATTTCTTGAGGTATTGGGCTAGGGACTAGGTATTGGGCTAGATGTAGGAACAAAAGAGTCTAATGATGACAAAGACAATTAGCAATTATAGGACAAAATCAATGTATACAAATATAGTATTTTAGATCTCAAGGGTAGTTGCACCCAATCATTTTACAGCTAAATAAGTTGAGGCTAAGAAAGGTCTTATCAAATGAACAGCAGAGCCAGGGATATAACTGACTCTTAATTAAGCATTCCTTGTCCCCTTTTTGTTTTTGCTTAAATAGCATTGCATTGTTGTGATAAATCTGAGACATCTTTAACTTTTTAATCTTTTGCCAGCTATATTCCTTGGGATGATTAGGGGAGAAGGAAGATGACTACAAAATTCTAGTGAAGTTTAATTTAATTTGCCTTGGATGAAAGTGGAACAAAAATTGTTAGCTGAAAGACATCCGTAAGGAGGTATAAAAACCCAAGAGTATTGTTGCTTTTTCCAAGTTTGTTGCAGATTAGAATTTCATCACTGGAGTTAAAAGCATTGGGGACATGTTGAATTACTTTTCTGATTGTATCTTTAAAATTTTTCAACAGCTGAGTTTATTTTAGACATTAATCTTGGAGACTGTCTCAAGAAAATACAAAAATAAAATGTTTTTTCAAATAACAAGATTTTGTAACGAGTTCTGAGGGTCACCTTTGTTCAAATCCAGCTCAGAGAAGACAGATGAACCATTGAGCAATTGAACTGTATCTGGTAAAATTGACCAGATAATGTATGTATCTCCTTCTTCCTATCTCTTGATCTGAGTGATTCACACCAATGCAAATTCTGACCTACCTCCATTATTCAGTTTAAGAAGAGAAAGTATAAAAGATGTATTAGTGCACGGTGCTGGATCAGTCACTGTCCTGATTTTATCTCTGCCTTTTCCATTCTTTTAAATTAGATTCTTCATTTTTCTTAAGGTTTCATGTTTCTTCATTTTTATCGTGCACCGTCAATAATTTCTCTACATTTGCAGCTAAGTCAGGCTGTAGAATAGATCAACTATATTTTTAATGGTACACATGAAATTGCACTCTAATATCCCAAAGGCGGAAGACTGATTCTATTAAATTACAAATAAATGTAGAACATTCAGGGATGCTGGAATTACAACAAATGTTACGCTGTCTAACATATGGAACAGAATGTTTTCTCAATAGCTAAAAATTGCTTTTATTGTCTGAATATCATAAAGGAGCTTTAAGTTGTGGTTAAAGTGAGCTAATAGAGTAGAACACACATTTGGAGGGATATATTATATTATATACTAACCATGTTCTAGGAAGCTTTTCCTCCTTGTGGGTGTCCTGCTTCTGAGGATCTGCCTTGACCTGTGGCTCACCTGAACCAGTGCAAAAATGAGTTACAAAGATCTCGAAATAACTCCTCTCTGCCCTTTACAGTTTATAGCAGTGCTTTCATATAATTATATCATTTTGATTCTGTTTATGACCACACAAGGAATATGACTCGCAGCACCTTACGTATTTTACATATGGTCCTTTATCCCCAGGGGGCTAAGTAGGAAGAAAACAAACACTATTAAATGCCGGCTATAAGACTCCTTGCTAAGAGCTCCTTTTCAGAGTCTTTTTATGTCTTTTTGTTACCAGAAGAGTAAATGTTCTGAACACGAAGCATTTCCCATTTTAATCAATAACAAGCAATCAAATTGGGAAGTCATGAGAAAAGTAGCAGGAAGAAAATGAAACAAACCTCTAGATACATTGAGAAAGGAAAAGCAAAGGAACCCTAATTGTGGAGAATATTTCTTTTTCCTAACAGAGGGCTGCGAATATTATTACCTAAAGCCTTTCTTTTCTCCTGGCCATATTTATAGAGCTCAGCAATCTATTTGCATACTTGAGTAGATAATCAAAGTGTAATGCTTGTAGCAAATATTGCCACCATGGATGTCTTGCCCATATTCTCACCCAGGGGCCGCTGACAGTTCCTTCATAGGATGCTTCCTGCCTCTTCAGGCTTGGGGGGTCCGCTGGTCCTGAGAGCATGTGGAGCCAGTGCATGGAACAGACTGGAAATACTGGAAAATTAGTGCCCCCAGGAGCGAACCTCAATCAGGGAAGGATGGACAGCAGCTGTGGATGTGTTTGCTTAGGTTTTCTCAGAAGTAGATGCTAAGGGGCTATTAAAAAGGCATGTAGAGGAATTGCTCTGTAGGAGGAAATAGAGGGCCAAGGGAGGCTGGGAATACTGTGAGTCCTGGATATAAGTCTGACCCTGACAAAGGTGATGATGAGAAAGTTGGGTGGATGCATCCTACATGGCAATATAGTCTAGGGAAAGTTCAGCAAAGCTCACAGGAAGTTCTCGAGCTGAAGTCGCCAAGAAAGGAATCTCCTATCTCTCGGGAACACGTCTGCTTAGTATCCCGGCCACACCCAGTTTTTGGTGGGCGTGGCCTTGGGAGGTGTGGCCTCAGCACAAATGAGGCCAGGGGTTTCAAAACTCCGCCACTGGGCCCTTAGCCAATTAGCTGGTCTGCCAGGTGCATTCTCCTGGCTGCTGTGTGGATAAACATTCAGCTACTGTGAGGGGACAGTTCTAAGGTGTGTTCCACACAGTTCCTCACAGTTCCAGAAGGACCGAATCCCAGGTGCCCTTGCACTACATTAATTTTATTGGCTCTCCTCCCTTCCTCGTCTCCCTTCTCCATTCTCTCACCACGTTTCATGGGTCATCTCCCAAATAAACTACTTGCACCCAGATCTTTGTCTCAGGATTGGCTTTGGGAGAAACTAAGACAATGCTTTTCATTCATTCTTTTTCTTAAAACCATTCTTTGAAGTATGATTGACATGTAAAAAGCCACCCATATTTAACGTATACAACTTCTTAGTTTGGTGATAAGCATCCATCATCGGTAAGGACATGGACATACCCATTACCTCTCAAAATTTTCTCCGCTTCTTAATATTATTATTTTCTTTTTTGTAGTAAGAACACTTAACATAAGATGTGCCATCAGGCAAATATTAAATATACAATGAGATATTATTGTTAGCTACAGGCACTATGCTATATGGTAGATCTCCAGAATTTATCTTGCACAACTGATACTGTACCCCTTGATCATCACCTATCCAATCCTCCTTCCCCTGAGCTTCAGGTAACCTCCATTCTACTCCCTACGTCTATGAGTTTGAGTATTTTATTTTTTTGAGTTTATTTATTTATTTTTGAGAGAGAGAGAGAGAGAGAGAGAGAGAGAGAGACAGAGCACAAGTGGGGGAGGGGAAGAGAGAGAGAGAAAGAGACCCAGAATCTGAAGGAGGCTCCAGGCTCCGAGCTGTCAGCACCCAGCCCGACGCGGGGCTCAAACTCATGACCTGTGAGATCATGACCTGAGCTGAGGTTGACACTTAACTGACTAAGCCACCCAGCCGCCCCTGAGTTTGGCTGTTTTAGACTTCACATAGAAGTGAGGTAATTCAGTATGTGTCTTTGTGTGACTGGCTTCTTTCACTTAACATCGTGTCCTGCAGGTCCATCCATGTTACTGCAATTGGCAGGACTTCCTTCTTTTTAAAGGCTGAATAATATTCTACTGTATATCCATCCCACGTTTTCTTTTTTTTTTTTTAACATATTTATTTATTTTAAGAGAGAGAGAAAGAGAGGCACACAGAGAATCCCAAGCAGGCTCCTCACTGCCAGCACAGAACCCGATGCAGGGCTCAGACTCACAAACTGTGAGATTATGACCTGAGCTGAAATCAGGAGTAGGACACTTAACTGACTGAGCCAGCCAGGCACCCCCATACCAAGTTTTCTTTATCCAATCATCTGTAGATGGGCATTTAGATTGTTTCTATATCTTGGCTATTTTGGATCATGCGCGGTGAACATGGAGTCCATGTATCCCTTCCAGATTCTGATTTCAATTCCTTGAGATTAATACCCAGAAGTGGGATTGCTAGAGTATATGGTACTTCTATTTTTAGTATTTTAAAAAATCTCCACACTGTTTTTATTATTTTATTCATTTTTTAAATGCTTTTTTTTTAAATGTTTATTTTTGAGACAGAGAGAGACAGAGCATCAGGGGAGGAGCAGAGAGAGAGGGAGACACAGAATCCGAAGCAGGCTCCAGGCTCTGAGCTGTCAGCACAGAGCCCGACGCGGGGCTCGAACTCACGGACCGTGAGATCGTGACCTGAGCCGAAGTCGGATGCTTAACCGACTGAGCCACCCAGGGGCCCCTATTCATTTTTTAAAAGTTTATTTATTTTGAGAGGGGGAGGAAGCAGGCGAGGGGCAGAGACACAGGGAGAGAGAGAATCTCAAGCAGGCTCCACACTGTCAGTGCAGAGCCCCATGCAGGGCTCAGTCTCACAAACCCAGTGAGATCATGATCTGACCTGAAATCAGGAGTCAGATGCTTAACCAGCTGAGCCACCCAGGCACCCCGCCACACCATTTTTAAAAGATAGCTGTACCAATTTACATTCCCACCAATAGTGTACCAGGATACCCTTTTCCCCCTTCCCTGCCAACACTTGTTATCTTTTATTTTTTACTAATAGCCATATGACAGGTGTAAAGTTATATCTCATTGTGGTTTTGATTTGTATTTCCCTGCTGGTTAGTGATGTTGATTACCTTCTCATACGTCTGTTGGTCATTTATACGTTGAAGAAATATCTAGTTGGGTCCTTTGCCCATTCTGTAATTGAGTTATTTGTTTGTTTGTTTGTTTTGCTATTGAGTTAGATGAGTTCCTTCTATATTTTGAACACTAGCCCTTTCTCAGCTATATGATTTGCAAATACTTTTTCCCATCTCCCTAAAACAATGTTTTTTAATGAGCTTTAGTTACTGGGATTGTCTACCATGAAGCAGGTCTGTCTGGGGTATGCTATGGCTGATTTGGGTAGCCATTTTTATACTCAAAATATTGAATCATCAAAACAGTCGGTTATTATCTATTATTAAGCCCCAAAGGTATCACTAACTTTCACCCTTCTCCTGAATTTTACCATCTCCCTGATTCCAACTCCTGACATCCACTAAAGAGGTTCAAATGGAACTTAAGAAAATATTTATTCAAAATCCTTGCTTAGATTGTTTTTTCTAATCTAATAGCATGAAAATATGGTTAATTAGAGCCAAAACAGTTACGCTAAAATATCAACAGAAATTGTATTTTATCTTTGAGAGCTTCATATGGTCTACCTGTCTTTTGCCTGATGGTCAGATATGGACCAAGGTAGCAGAGACAGAAACATTTGACTGCCACACGGGGCCTATCCCCTAAACCCAGGGGATAACCTGCACCCCACTCTGGCAGAATAGAACGAATTTGGAGTTTAAGTCCGGCTTTATCAATAAAGTCCCTCTGTCAGAAAAATCATCAGTCAAGAGGTCAGGACAGGGTCTAGTCTCTGACTTCTCAGGTTAGGTCCTGAGATAGGGTTGCCTTAAAGTTGCCATGGCAACACAAATGCGTGTATTGCACTGTATGTTGACCTATTAGGGGAGGTCACATGGAGGCCACCCAGGCACATCGCAGTTCCTTGTCTTGTTATATTGAGTGGGGCAAACAGAGCCAGCATTGTGTTTTCTGCACTCCATTCTTGCCCACTGCCCTTCTGACCCCTTCCTGTGACCGCTGCTCTTGCCACAACTGAGCATCAGTCCTACAGGAGCTCCCTTTCTTCTTTCTGAGATTTGTGGCCTTCCTGGTGTTGTAATCTGGATGGCAGTGGTGGTGGTCCTCTTGGGAAGCCCCCGATTTTAACTCTTCTTGATTTTTTCCTAATTCAAGCTCAAATTATAATGGGGGAGGGTAATAGTTATGGTATGGTCAAGATTTTATCATTCAAGTAAGGAAATGCCAGTTCCTATCACCATTATTTTCATAGATGTAAACATGTGCCAGTACCAAAAATTAGGAAGTATGTTATCTTCCAGTAAAAGAAAAATGGTTTCTAAAAAAAGACACTTTATAATTTTGTACTATCATATACATATAATTTTTTCCCACATACCAGTACTGGTTTGAGAACTGGTGTGGAAACTGCTAATAAAAAATAGCTTTAATAATGAACATTTGTTGTGTGCTTACTATGTGCCAGGCACTGTCCTGGCTTTATAAGCATTATCTCATTTAATCCCCATAATAATACTTGAGGCAAGCGCTATTATTGTTTCCAGTTTACAGGCAAATAAATGGGGTCAATGAGAATAAATAGCTTCTGCAATATTATGCAGCTGGTACCCAAATTCTGCACTTGAACTCCGCAGCCTGCATTGTTAATCCCTATATTTTACTGCATTGGTTCCCAGAATGAGGTCTGGGAACCAGCAATGTCACCGTCACTTGGAAACTTGTTGAAAACACAAATTCTTGAGTCCCACCCTGGACCTACTGAATCAGAAATGGGAGGTAGGAACCCAGCAATCTATTTTTTCACAAACCTGCCAAGGGACTCTGATGTATGCTAAAATTTGAGAGCCTTTACTGTCTGCCATTCCGAGATATACACAACACTACTATACTATTATTTATTTTCTACCTGTTGGGAAAAAATATTGTATATTCCTTAAGAGCAGAATCAGGTTCTTCAACTTTTCTTTTATCCTCTGTAGTTTAGGTGGCATTGCGGAACTCCATAAAGCATTTATTAAATTGAAAAGGAAATGCTACCATCTGTTTTGGATGACTTAAGTTCAATTGTCTATAAAGATGAGATGCGAGATTAGAGAACTTTTTGAGATTCTCTGGCACCCTAATATTGTTCCTGTCTTTCATTGTGTGTGTATTTGTGATTATCAGGAATTACATGAATATGAAACTAATATAGCATTTTGCTTGCATGTGCAATAATCATTAAAAACACAGCGTGAATCATAGTAACATATGGCATTTAAAAATAAGCTTTTCAATTATGCCAGGAGACGCAGAGCTCATTTTGTTTTGCTACAGAATGTATAATATTGGTAAGTAAAGGTTTGAAGAAAGTGGCTTTCTTTTTTTTTTTTTTTTCTTTTTTTTTTTTCCCAACATTTTTTATTTTTATTTTTGGGACAGAGAGAGACAGAGCATGAACGGGAGAGGGGCAGAGAGAGAGGGAGACACAGAATCGGAAACAGGCTCCAGGCTCCGAGCCATCAGCCCAGAGCCTGACGCGGGGCTCGAACTCACGGACCGCGAGATCGTGACCTGGCTGAAGTCGGACGCTTAACCGACTGCGCCACCCAGGCGCCCCAGAAAGTGGCTTTCTTTAGAATACGTTAGAAACATTTCTTTTTCCTGTGCACAACATGGGTGCTGCATGTATCTTCCAAGAGCAGATCAACAAGACGTTCTCTAACCTACTTTTAAAGAAAAGCCCTCTCGAAATACACAGTATTACCATTAGTAGTGATTTAATAGAAAAGAAACCTTGCAGTCTCACAATTGAATTACCTGTCATGTGATAGACTTTAGATATTACATGAGATGCAGCACAAACAATATGCTTTGGAAAATATCAAGACTTATCATAAAAAGAATTTGAAACGGAATGGATATTCTGCAGTTACTCATCAAGGGTTTAATTGAAGACTTCCTTCGTTTCACTATCTCAAGGATGACATTATATGCCCATCACTAAAAGAGAGAGAGAAACAAATCTGATGCTCATTTTTAATCTCTTTGCTAGTAATGACATCTTTACCCATCAGGCTAAGTTCTTATACAAAATTTGTTATATTACTAACATTTAATAATATCTATTTACAGACATCCAAAGGGTACTTGCTATTAATACCGTACTCGCAGATGTCTTTATTATTATTCACTAAGTGTGTTGGCAATATACACTTAAAATGTTTTTCCCAGTTATGATTTCTCTAATAATGTATTATTTTTTAAATTTGTTTGTTTATTTATTTTTGAGAGACAGAGAGAGAGACAGAGGGTGAGTGGGGAGGGGCAGAGAGAGAGGGAGACATTGAATCTGAAGCAGGCTCCAGGTTCCGAGCTGTCAGCACAGAGCCCGACGCGGGGCTCAAACTCATGGACCACAAGATCATGAATTGAGCTGAAGTTGGAAGCTTGACTGAGCCACCCAGGTGCCCCAACTCGTTATTATTTTTTTTTTTTCTCAGAGGCTATGTCTACATGGAGAAGATAAAGTACTGTTATTAAAATTTCTGGTCATTTCAGAAAATAAATAAAGTGAGCAATTTTGTCACATAACGTGTTTGTTTTATTTTCATGTCTTTAACTTTCAGATGCAAATTACAGAATTTGCATCTATTAACTCTATTGATTCTCAGTTACAGAATCCATGCATTTGATGTAAACGAAAAAGAAGATTTTGTTATAAGTTGTCTGAATATCTTCCTAAGGAGGCAGTCAGGCTGCAGAGGGGAAGACTGGAATAAGGAACTGAGGCAGACAGACTCCCCCGCCTTTACACACGTGGGCTCTGGTCTTTGCTTATGCTCTTGGCGTCTTCGTCCTCCCTTCTCTGCACAGAGTGGCTTTCTCGGCTTCCCCTAATGCATATCACCAAACACAATTGCCTCCAGCAAAGCCACCAGCCCATATGGTACTCGTGTGTCAATTAGAAATAGGCTTCCTTCCTCAATACACTTTAATTCCATCAGTCAGAAAATTGTCATAATATATTGATTTTGTAGTAACAAGACTTTTTACTGCTGAAAAAAGTGTCAAATGAACATCCGCATTGTGGATGGTGCCCCCTTAGATGTACTGCCCCGGGAAAGTACACACAGCCAGCTTTCTCGCGTAGTGCTCTGGCCGCTCTAGACCTGGTTTACATCCCTTTCAGTCCAGACCTGCGCACAGAACAAAGATTTACCCGGAGACATTGTGCAACTGCCTCAGTTTGAGTCAGACTATCACCCCTGAACATGCAAATGGGGGGTATGGTCAGGCACACACATGACTGACAGGCGGGGTGACTGCGTTTGCCTGGGACTGAGGGCTTTTCAGGGCAAGGGGAAGAGCTAGAACTGGGGAAGTTCTGGACAAATAAGGACAATCTGGTCACCCTACAGTGATGGCCAACTCTACAAAGAGGAGACAATTCTCACTAAGAAGTGTAGAGGAGAAGACACCCCAAGAGGGTACAGGGTACATCATAGGTAATACTGTTTGGGGTTGAATTACCGTAGCTAGTTTGTTATTTTGACATTGTGGAGACTCAACCCTGCAGTAATTTTCTTTCATTTGGCCTTACAGTGCTATCATAAAATATCGTGGTAATCTTTATTTGGATATACCAGGCTATATATCACACTGCTATTTCTTTTCCGTTCAAATTCTATTCCAGCAAAGGAATTGTTGTTCTATATTAAATATGGGGTGTTTTAGTCTTGACATTTTGCTTAACTTAGTGTTACCATTGTTTTCTCTTAGGAAGTTTTTGAAATGTTCTATTTTCTTTTTTAATTCTTTCAAAGAGGGGTGGCTGGGTGGCTCAGTCAAGTCTCCAACTTCAGGTCAGGTCATGATCTCGCAGTCTGTGAGTTCGAGCCCTGTGTGGGGCTCTATACTGACAGCTCAGAGCCTGGAGCCTGCTTTGGATTCTGTGTCTCCCTCTCTCTCTTCCCCTCCCTCACTTTCTCTCTCTCTCTCTCTCTCTCTCTCTCTCTCTCTCAAAAATAAACATTAAATAACTTTTTTTTTAATAAAAAATTCTTTCAAAGAAAAATATGTATTTGTGGACTGGGTTACAAAATTTGTTATAGTTATCAGTGAAGCTGGATATTTATACATGACACCTAGATAAATAATAAGCCATTTTGTTTCTCAAACAAATGTTCCCACCTAATCTGGAGTTTGATACACAGAAGAAAAGGAAGGGAAGCTGAGTTGTGTTCCTTTTCTGTTGAAGGGCAAAGAAAGACAAGAGCTGTCCTTGGAGCCTTCCTTCCCAACAAAAAGCAACTTCATTTAGGCTTACAATTTCTATCTTGTGCATAAAATCAAACCGAGGAGAAGCAACAGTAAAATTTCTTACTTTCAATTAAAATTACCTCCAGATTGTATTTTAATCTATAACCTACTTTAAGTCCTAGCAGAAGAGGACTTATCAGAGATCTTAAATACTTACTGAGAAATGTAATTGGCCTGCTATTGGATTTTAGAAAGAGAAAAGACATTTGATAATTAAAACAAGAGTCCAAAATGTACTTCAATCCCAGTTGAGGGACAAGGTAAGTCATCGAGGGGGAGAAAAATAGAGACTGAGAGAAAAGGTCCAGTGGGGAGATGAATTTGGACAAAAGGAGAAGGTCACACTCACTGATACAATGAGATGATAAGGACAGGTAGAGGGAATAAAGAAGAGAATAAAGGGACACTCAGGACGTTCCGAAATGAGAGTTGGCTTTTTAAATTGCTAGAAGCTCATGGGGAATCTGGGTGGCTCCGTCGGTTAAACGCCTGACTCTTGGTTTCGGCTGAAGTCATGATCTCGAAGTCATAGGATCAAGCCCCACACTGGGCTCGTGCTGACAGAGCAGAGCCTCTCTCTTCCTCTTTCTCTGCCCCTCCCCTGCTCACCCATTCACTCTCTCTCTTTTTCAGAATAAATAAATGAACTTTAAAAAAAAAATAAATTGCTAGATGCTCAGCAAAACTGGCTGTAAAACAAGGCAGAGTTGGGTTCGAATCTCAGTCGTATCACCCACCAGCTCTGTAACCAAATGTCTTCTCATCTTGGAGCTTCGTTGACTCCATCTATAATACGGAGATGGTAATGTTTATCCTGTGGAGCTCTTGTAAAGGTGGACATTCCATGTTTGATGATCTTGACACAGAATAGTTGCTCCACAGGTGGGCTCTCTTATTCTGCCATGCCTTATTCTTTACGGTTAGAGTGTTATCATTAGCTTTGAAATGTTAATTATGAAATTGTTACTTTCAAAATTTAATTCAAGCAGTTATTTATGGAAGCCAGATGTCCTGCTATCTACTGGAGACGTAAAGACAAAACGTCTCTACCTCAAGATCTCAAAATCCCAGTACAATGAGAGAAGTGCACATACGGAGCAATGTTCTGGCACAAGTGGTCAACAAGGCTACAGGGCCCTGGAAGGCTTCTGAGAGTCCTGAGATGAGCTTAAGAGAGTTTCCCAAATTTTAATGAACAAAGAAATCACCTACAGATCTTGTCACAGTGCGGATTTTGAACCAGTTAAGTCTAGGATGAGTCTTGAGATTCTGCATTTCTAACAAGCTCCAAGATGATGTTAAGGTTGCTGGTCAGCAGACCACACGTTGAGTAATAAGAAGTGGTTCTCAGTCACACTCACACATTAGAATCACCTGGGGAGCGTTTAAGAAAACGATGCTCCGTTCCCACTTCTGAAATAGACTGATTTCACTGGCCTAAGGAGGGGCCCAGGCATGCTTAGTTTTAAAAGGCTCTGTAGGAAATTTTAATATGCAGCCAGGGTTGACATCACGGCCTTAATTGGTGAGCTGCACCAGCAGTCTTTGGCGAGGAGATTGCTTTGCAGAAAGAAAGAACAGCATGTGGGAAAAGCATGGATGTGTGCATCCAAAATGGTATTCTGACGATTGCTCATCGTTCAGTTTGGAGTTAGAGCTGCAGCAGAGGATGTTGGGTGGGTAGTCCAGGGCCAAACCTTGGAGGGCTTTGTAGGCTACGTGAAGGATTTCACCTTTTTTCATGGTCAGTGGGGAGTTGGGAAACCCCTTTTACTAAAGGAGTGACAAGCTCAATTTTTTTTTTTCCTTTGGCAGCTGGTTTGCTTCCCCTGTATGTGTTAGACGCAAAGATTTGCAATCCTAGCTAATATCGTTTAAAGCCTTTTTGATTGTGGTAAAAGATACATA
Organism: Neofelis nebulosa; assembly: GCF_028018385.1. Classification (NCBI taxonomy): domain Eukaryota; kingdom Metazoa; phylum Chordata; class Mammalia; order Carnivora; family Felidae; genus Neofelis; species Neofelis nebulosa. The sequence continues at coordinate 31,621,049 of NC_080783.1, forward strand.
ACGTGAAGTTCACAACTGCAACCATTTTTAAGTGTAAATTTTGCGGCATTAGACACATTGCTGTGTAGCTATCAGCACTACATATTTCCAGAAATTTTCTATCACCTCAAACAGAAAATCTGTAACGGATAGGCACGAACTCCCCATTTTCCCCTGCTCCCTGGCCCTGGTTATCTCGATTCCACTTCCTGTCTGTATGAATTGCTCATTCTATTCTCTACGAATTTGCCTCTACCTCATATAATTGGAATCATACAATGGTTGTCCTGTTGTATCTGACTTATCTCACTTAACAAAATGATTTCGAGGTTCATCCATGTTGTAGTATATATCAGAATTTGACTCCTTTTTTTATGGCTAAAAGGTATATCATTGTATGTATATACCACATTTTGTTTATCCATTCATCTGTTGAAAGACGCTTGTTTTCTTTGGCTCTTGTGAACATCCAATCTTAGTTATATGTTAGAATAACGTGTGTAATTAAAAAAAAAAAATTGCTGCTTCCCAGGACTCATCTCAGGCCAACCAAATTAGACATTCTGGGGATGAGGTGCAGTCGTGGTTGTGTGGCTTTAAACTTCCCCGGAGGATTCTATTGTGCACCAGTGAAACACTTGATTTATATAAGGCTAATTAAGTCCAAGTCCCAAGTCCAAGTCTAAGTCCCTTCCTTTAAGGGTTATTTGTCAAGATTTAGTGTGTAAGAGCATCACCTGGCGGGTTTATTGAAAAGGCCTAGGCCCCATCCCCATACTGGGAAAGACTGATTCATTAGGTCTTGGATAGGAATTAGGAATACTGTTTGCAAACAAGGTACCTTTCAGGGGGTTCCAACGTCAGTGGTCTGGAACCCCACCTTGAGGAACGCTGACTTCAAGACTGTTTAGTTTGACACAGAGAGACTGCACATTCTTGTTACATTCTGATTACCATACCATCTCTGTAGTTTTAATTTTAAGAAGCCATTTGTCATAAAGAAACTGAAGGAAAGCCTAGAGGTGGCTCAGAAAAACTTTGCTGTTACAGAGAAATAATTCAGGGCCAATTGGAACATCAGCTATACGATGCTTAATACATGCCCGTCAATAGAACAGAGCTGTTCTTCTTGGCACTCCTCCCCCACTTGGCTCTTTTGCGAGCTCTGTCCCTTATTGTATTAATCAGTCCTGATGTTTGAAGGGCTGATATTAAGCAGTCCTCATATTACAGTTAGATTGTATCTACCACTGACTTTTTTTTTAAGAGGAGTTAAAAATGATTAAGTACCAGTGTTTTATGTTCTCCTGACACTTATTTCGCACTCGTGTCGCAAATTCATACAGTGTAGTGACTTTCATCAAGTTGTGCCTAGATTCATTTACCTGATATTTATTTTATAAGATAATATTTTAGGTCACAATACTTTCATTCTGAAATCGATATCTATAAATATAAGTAAATACATAAATATAGATATGTAGATATCTATATTCAAACTTTAAAAATTTTTTTTTAATGTTTATTTATTTTTGACAGAGAGAGAGAGCATGAGCAGGGGAGGGGCAGAGAGAGAGGGAGACACAGAATCCGAAGCAGGCTCCAGGCTCTGAGCTGTCAGCACAGAGCCTGACTCGGGGCTCGAACTCACAGACTGCGAGATCATGACCTGAGCCGAAGTCGGATGCTCAGCTGTCTGAGCCACCCAGGCGCCCCTCTATATTTAAACTTTTTTAGAACTACAACATTTCTTTTATGTACTCTATTGTCTTCAGTCACACTTTCAGGGGTGTTGATGAATGATCAAACACCTAGATGCCCGCATAATGGAGTGACGATGCATTTTGCACATCCTCACGTTCACTATAATAAAAAAGCTTTCAGAATCATCCAACTTTACACTCTGGCTCTTATGTGGCAAGGTTATTGGTATTTGATATGTCAGACACGAGGAAAATTCTTTGTCTTTACAAGCATGGACAGAAATGCACTTCACTTAAGTGTAAAATTATGAAGCATGTAATTTCACACTCAGACTTTGATTTACAATAATTCCTTCAATTAACATGTCCTGTTTCTTGTTTGCTTGGGCCCTTAAATCGGACGCCCTTCTCTTCCCGTAAGAGAACAAATAGAATTTTGCCTAAATAGAGCTTGGAGAAAAAGGAGGAGTTGGCAGTTTTATTACTCCTTTCTTGTTTTTATTATCCTCTTAAGTTTAACTCCTGTATTTTGACAGTTTTCAAAAAAATGCACTTAAGTCTTTGTTCTGTCCCTAGTATGACAAGTTTAAGGTGAATGTTGACTGTGTTTTTCGAAGTCTGGGTCACATAAGCACATGCATCCCTTTCAGAGGACCTTCTGGAGCCAACAGAGAAAGGTGGTCAGCCGATACTTTGATGGGTGGGCCTAAGTGATACAGTCCCCTCCCTTCAGCTGCTGAGGTTAAGATCCCATGTATTCTGGGTCTGGGGGTCTACCCTTGGTGTGAGAATCCTTAGCAATTCTTATATGATTCTGGCCAGGCCCAAGATAGCTTAAAAGTTGTCAGTTATGTTTGAGGGTTAAAACCTACAGAGGATCCGGTTAGTTTAAAGGGTCCTCCAGGTGACTCTTATCGAGCTGATAATGGAATCTAAACCATCATTTAAGAGGAATGATGAATGAATTATGGATATTTAGCCAGAGAAGACAAAACGTTCAACTGAGGACCCATTGTTTATCTTAAAGGCTTCGAAAGAATGCCGGGTCTTGCCGTACATGTGATGAGCCCAGCACCCTGGCTCTCTGGATCATGACAGCATCCTCGGCCCCCGGAGCCGATTCTCATTACTCATAAATGGGCCTGGGCTCTGGGAAGGAGAAGCCAGGTTGCCATTCCGCCCTTTCCCTGGAGTTCCGCCAGCAGCTGTCACCCAGCCCCAGCATCATTGTCCTGGCATTTGGTTTCAAACAATAGCATTTTGTAAAAGTATTATACTTTAAAGCAAGAGAAAAGGTCTTCGCTTTTTTTTTTTCCTTTTTCATTGGGAGCTTGTAGTAGATGCAATAAATGCTGAAAAATTATTAAATTTTAAACTAATAAGGCCATAGAACACATATCAGCCCAGTGGGGGTTTCCAACAAAAGTTTCAGCAGAGGCCCTGCCTCACTATTCCAGCAAACCTCCAGCGGACTCGGTGACCTTTTGTCAGACTCCCCGCAACCCGTGGGGTGCTTGGCAGATATTTAACTGCCATGCATGTCAAATTATTGCCACTCGGGGAATGTAGCCAATACAACAAAATAAATTATTTAACCACTATGAATAGAACAAAAAGCACTGTACATTTTTGTGGATGCCACATCTTCTCTGGAATAAGCAGTTCTTCGGGTAGCAACTACCTAATGCTAACCGAAAAGCACTTTGGCTACACGTCATTCTGTAGGTCTGTCTGATTTTCAGGTTCAAAGTGATCGTGCAGCCTAAAACTCTCACGGTCCGAAACTGCTGACCTGAGGGGGTGGGGTTGTGCACTCACGGATCAACTAAACTTTTCGTCTCTGTCAGAGCTTTCTCATGCGAGCTCAACAGGTGTCATGTCCTGAGTAGTTTCCTAGAGGATATGATTGTGACTTGCTGTAGTCTTCTTGTCACTCAGGCAGAAGGCAGCAAAGGGATGGTGCCTTAACGGACTCATCTCTATCTGAAGTCTGGCTTTTAGCGTTGCACTTCCAAAAAGCAGATCTTGTTTCGCCAGAAGGAATCACACGAATCAAACTCAGAACAAAATGATGCATATACAGCAGAAGATTAATTTCCAAGACAGCTCAGGTCATGTCATTAACTGGAGAGTCACTTTCATAGGTCAGCATATCCTTTCTATTAGGCGAGTCTGCATGGGAAGACGCTTGAGAACCAAAGGGTCCCTTTATGTGATTATGTCATTAAAGCACAATGATATTTATTATTAATATAAATAACAGCTAACAGCTATTGAGTGCTTACTACATATTAGGTACATTCTAAAGCCTCCACTCATTATCAGCTTCTACGCTCCGTGTGCATTTGGCAGCATTCTAAATGCTTTCATATGTGAATTTATTTCGGTACCCAGGAAGTAAGTGGTAGTATTATCATCCCCATTTTACAGATGAGAAAACCAGCCCAGAGGTGTTAAATAATTTACCTGAAGTCACTGATAGGTGGTAGAATTGGGATTTGAACACAGGCTTGTGGTTTGTTTTTAACTAATACACTCCTCTGCTCCTTGGGGATTCATCTAATACACTTTCAATCTGCTCAGTGAGCCCCTCTTCCCAGATGACTAACATGAACCCTGACATATCGCTGCTCACACTCATTTTCTGGGTTTCTAGGTTGCCGATTCCACAACGGTGACACATGCTTTCTTAGACTATCTTAACCCCGTTGATCAGCCATTGTCAAGGCGTGATCTTGCTGGGCCATATGTCTTACGGTAACTTTTGCATTTATCGGATCTCATGTATCATGTCCCATCTTTATTCGTCTGCTTCTCAGAGTACTGAGGGGGGTCCCTCTCTACCAGGATGGTCCACATTGTATTTCCGACAGATAAATTCAAAAGTGTTAGGAAAATGTGCACACAATGGAATACGTCAATTAAGTTTGAAAGGGACGAGACAGAATGCAGAAAGTGTGATGAGCAAAGTCATAATATTCCTTATAATATGTGGTCCTGGAATCTTTGCTAATATGATTGGAAAATGCAGCTCTCTTTTTATTTAACTTTTTCAGAGCACCATGCCCAGCAGTATACAACTAGTAAGAAGCAGTTATTGAAATTTCAGAACTAAGAGATGGAAAAAGAAATGGGGGTACAAACCATATATAAGCCAAAGAGACAGCTTGTAATTATTTTTTCACTTCTCTGAGAAAAAAAATGGCAAATATCAATGGAGTAGGCGCTTGCGATGATAGAACTCTGTAACACCAATTGGCAGACTGTATTCCATTTGCTTTCAGTGTCCTTTTTGATAACCAGAGGCCATAGCTGTCTATACAATGACAAGTAAAAAGCTCATTCCAAACAGCCGACGGCTTCCAAACATCTCAATATTTATTATAATTTGTGAAAAATATGATTTCTTAATGTCTTCTTCACATTTTATCAGAAAGTGTTAGCCTTGTGACAATCTCTTAATCAATATTGTGTGGGGTAAATGGTTTTTATACATTAAATATTCCATTTGAAGACTCCATAGCAAGCTGTACGTTGCTTATCCCTGGCATTATTTCCAATTAGTATGGTACTAATGAGAGTAGCTATAGCTAGATGTTTTAACTAGAAGTAAAAAGTAAAGGACAGGTATTTTGAACACAATTAAATCACCTAAATATCCCTCTTAAAAGGAGAAGTGACTGCATTGCAAATCAGAAGTAATACCATGCTTTGGAAAGAATTTGCTATTAAATACATGTTAATTGAATAATTGCCTAACACTACTGAAGAGTTAACCTGGAGGGATGTCTGGGTGGCTCATTCGGTCAAGTGTCCAACTCTTGATCTCAGCTCAGGTTGTGATTTCATGGTTTGTGAGATCGAGCCCTGCATCAGGCTCTGCTCTGACAGTACGGAGCCTGCTTCGGATTCTCTCTCTCTCTCTCTCTGTCTCTCCCTCTCTCTCTCTCTCTCTCTTTCTGCTCCTCCCCCCACCCTCACACATGCACGTGCTCTCTCCTTTTCCCTCTCTCTCAAAGAATAAGTAAATAAAAAGAAACTTCATTTAAAAAGTTAAAAAAAGGGTTACCTGGAATGCAGGGATAGTATTTATCAAGTATATTTTCACAGGCTGATGCCAGCTTCTGACTGTTCTGATTGGAGGGTGCCTTGTTCTGGCTGATTAATTTCTATCATTGCTAAATATTTTGATTGACTCTTGAAACAATTGTTAATCACTGTTAAATGTTGTCAGTTGTTAAATATCTTGATTGTTTTCTAAAACAGTTATTCTTTAATTACAAGTATTCTGAATATTACCTTCGCTTGGATTCTAATCCAAGTAGTCCACCAAGTGCAAATCATCAAAGAGTGGTGATAAGATACTTTTCCTAGCAATAAAAGGGCATACTTGGATATCTCTTTTATATTCAATTAAGTGTCATAGAATAAACACCAGAAAGAAACAGAATGGAAAAATAACTTTAACTCAAAGGCTTATTTATAATAGTAAACAAACATTTACATAGACTTACTATCTGCTTGCCACTGTTCTAACCACTTTACATGTAATGACCTATTTAATCTTCAAAGCAACTTTGTGAGTAGATGCTATTATCATCACCATTCTACAAAGGAGAAAACTGAGACACAGAATGATTGATGAACTTGCTGAAGTTTACTTCCTAATAAGTGATAGAGATTGAATTCAAATCCAGGAGTTTGGCTTCAGAGCCATGCTCGCAACCCCTGTTTTCTACTGTCTCTATTACAAAAACATAAAAATTGATATAAACATAGAAGTTAGTAAACGTTCAAAGGAGATGAACAGTATACGAAGCAATAAATTCTATAAATAGTTACATTAAAAAATCACAGCCTTTTTTGAAATTACAGAAATATGAATAAAAAGTCATTCAATGAATTCCTCAAGTTAGCAAAGATAAGTAAATGTGAGAAAGTTCAATTTTATAAGGGATATGGGAAAACAAACACACTTTCAATGGCTATTGGCACAACACATTGTAAACTTTCTGGAAGACAGTTTGGATGTAGGTCATGGGAGTTTTTGAAGCATAGTTCATTTCCTTTTTGCAGGAACTCCAGTTTTGAAAATTCCTTAAAAAATAATCTAAAGAAGAAATTAATACGTGATATCTTACCCAGACATCTGAATCACTGGTGTATATAATAGTAAAAATTTGACCATAACTCAGATGCACTACCAAAGGAAAACAGCTAAACAAGCTGTGGTATGTTAAGAACCAGAATATCAAATGGGTGTTATAAATTGGAAATGTGTGAGCTTTATCACTATGTAGAAATATGCGAGTGGGCAAATAAATCTGAAAGTAAAATAGACCCGAAGATATGATACACTGATTGAACTATGAAAAAGCCTATACGTAACATTTGTTTAAAGCCTGGAAAGAAGTAATGAATGTAGGAGTTAAATCTTTATTAGTATGTGTTTGCTTCTTTATTAATCTTACGTTCCTTACGTTCTTATTTGCTTGCTGTCTCGCGTATGCCAAAATAAATGAAGGAAATAAGGGAACACGTTTCAGAAATGGGTCAATTTTATATCTAAATGGAATTACTCCATATATCTCTGATATGATCCTGTATGGAGCTGCCTGGGAACCCCATCTGATAGAAAACACCAGGAGAAGGCGCATGAGAGAGAAAAAAACCAAAAGTAAATTCATGTAAGGTCAGGAAAAATATTCTGAGCATTCATCATACTTGGCTGAAACATACATGCAAGAACAGCCCCACCCATCACTAGTCACAAATGGTCTGCCAGAATAAAAAAGTTAAATAGCAGCATATGCTGGAAATTTTGCTATTTTTATGATATGCAGAGAGACATTTTCTTCTATATATTCCCTTCCTTCATACTTCTGAGAATCAAGCCCTCTGTTTGCTGTGATTTCTGAGTTTTTCTGGGCAAATTTTTGACTTCTTTCTCACCCTGCACAGTGATCTTCAGCATCCAGGCTGAATGTGTCTGATATTTCAAAAATATACTCATTTCACCAGAGCCTCTATTTCCACATAACTTCCCCCTTCCTCATGACGACTACTTACCATTTACTGGATGTTCTACATATAGTCACATTTGCTTCAGTTGGTATCATTATGAATATTAAAAATAGTTTCAAACAAAAACACATATAGTCCTCTGTGCTGTATATTTCTCCAAGAAGCACAACATGGCATAATTTCTCAAATGCAACCCCATTTTCATCTTGCCAGCAATTTGGCAGTTCTCGAAAGGTTACTGCTCTGAATTTGTTTTCTTTGTAATCTTGCAGTCCATTCGTTCTGCCTTAATGCTGAAAAATCTATGTAAGATCTTGACCTCCATATGTCATACACCAGTAGATTTACCCTTTTAAGTTTTCTTCTACGTTAAATGAGAAGAAAGAAAGCATTTCGTAAGTGGTTAAAATGGCATAAGGAAGAAATTGTTTAAAGTTGTTTTATTTTATTTTTTTTATTTTGGGGACAGAGACAGAGCATGAACGGGGGAGGGGCAGAGAGAGAGGGAGACACAGAATCGGAAACAGGCCCCAGGCTCCGAGCCATCAGCCCAGAGCCCGACGCGGGGCTCGAACTCACGGACCGCGAGATCGTGACCTGGCTGAAGTCGGACGCTTAACCGACTGCGCCACCCAGGCGCCCCTGAAATTGTTTAAAGTTAAAAGCAAGTGGGTCTCAATCCTTAGGTAAGCCTTAACTACCTGCTGTACTTCCAAGGGCTGGTTTTATTTTTGAGAGTGAAAGTATCTTTCCAAATTTCTAGGACACACACACACACACACACACACACGCACACCCACACACACATTCTTATCCCCTAAAGGAGAGGCTCAGTGAATCCAACAAGCCTATTAGTGGCCTTGCCCTGAAGGTAATTTCACCTCCATTTTAATGACCACATAAAAAGGAATGATTATAGGGTCATAAACCAAAAGCAGAAATGTGAAAGCCAGCCCTGTGTACAAAATAGTGGGGAGACAAGTATCTGAGTGGAAAGCAAACTTTCTTGGTCTCCTGTGCATTTCCTGGACACTGTGACTTTTCCCAATCGTTCAACGTGAATACCAAGGTTCTGTGGGGCCAACAGAATTGTTAAGGCGAGTTTCTTAACCTCAAGAGATTTCTTTTTAATTGGAACAGAGAGAATTAACACTCCACAAATAATTAGAAAACAATAAATGCCATGTGACTCAATAGGTATTTAGGGAAAAGAGAGAGCTGCTGGGCTGGAGGAACAGGTGTGCTTTGCCGAGGAAGGAGAGTATGAGGTGGACATTGAAGAATAAGGAACAAAAGAATGAGCAAAGAAGGGAGGAGAGATTGGTGGGTGAGAGGAGACAACGACAGTGCACCAGGCAGAGGACAGCATGGGCAGAAACCCAGGGAAGGCCAGATAAGGTGAATGAGGTGGACAGGTGTAGCTGGACAGAAGTCTCAGAGAGGGGATGTGGTTGGATAAGGTGGGCTGAGGATGGATGACTGGTGTGGATGATGTGTGGTAGGCACCGGGGAGAGCCACTGGGGTTTTCCTAGCAGCAAACAAGGCTCCAGCAAGAAGAGTCCAGTGTTGGCTGGGGGGTGAGCGAGTGCAGAGACGGAGGCTGGAGAGCTACTCCCCTCACTCACTCACTGAGTTCCAAGCACGCCCTTCTTGGAGAAAGAGAACAAAGCCAAAGTCTGAGGAAAGCTTGATGAAACCTTTAGTTCATGTTGGTTGTATGTAGGGAATAAGGTCGGGAGGTGTAAATGGAGGTCGTGACATTCCATGTTTTACTCCATACACTTGAGGACGATGTGTGCCTATGAGCTTGCATGTGTGGTTTGGGGGAGGGGCAAAGGCTATGTATGTTTTATTTTTAACGTTTATTTATTTCTTTTGAGAGAGAGCATGCATACATGCATGCAAGTGGGGGTGGGGCAGAGAGAGAGGAGAGAGAAGGAGAGAGGGAATCCCAAGCAGGCTCGAAGCCCAGCTCAGAGCCCGATGTGGGTCTCCATCCGGGACTGTGAGATCATGACCTGAGCAGAAATCAAGAGTCGGACTCTTAACCAACTGAGCCACCCAGGTGCCCCCTACGTATTATTTTTATAGACAAATTTAAAATGCAATCCTCAGATTTATAGAGGACTTTAAAAGTAATGACTGCACTGACAAATGGGGTGACTGTGGAAGGAAGCTGGCCTCATTTCTAGTAGGTGTACCTGTGTGCATGTGCACACACAGATGCGCACACCCCTCTCTGGGTCTGATGTGTGCAGCCTGGATGTCCTTAGGCAGCTAGTTTCTGTCTCCCAGATCCATATTCTTTGGAGGCTGGCTCTGGTTTGCCACTTGGCCCCCCTTTTGTGATGTCTCCGCCACTCTCTCGGATTCCTCTACGTCAGAAAGATCTGGCCTTTGCTGCTGCTTCTCCATTGCCATGGTCTACATGCACCCATTCTGCCAAGTCCTTCTCAAGTTTCTTCAATCTAAAGTCATTACTGTCCTTTGCATCCTACCACAGCCTTGTGGGCTGCTCTGCGATCCATCTTCCACACTTGCTCAGCTCAGTGAACCTGACTTGCAGTCAAAAGTGCTCCGGTGCTGGTGGGTTGGCCCGATGCCAGGACTTTGTTGACTGCAGCCCAGTGTGAGATTAATGTTCACGGAGCGCACATTCACTAACAGGCAATCGGGCTTTCCAACTGATTTCATAATTTATAGAAGAGATGGCCCTGCCCCTGTAATATAAAGCAGTGGCATCATACGTATGAATTAAGAGACTGCAAAATAAATCAAGCCACAGAAGCCTTAGAGGCTACGTATGTGCCAGCTGGTCAGCGGGAGCTTTGTGATACAAACAACAGTGAACGGGCTGGGATTTATTTATTTGAAGTCCACTATGCATGCATGACTTTGCATTAAGAAAGCTCTGGGGAGCACCACGTTTTGTGGGAACAGACAAGGAGGGGCGAAAATGCGGTGGGAAGTTGTGATTTGGACACTGATAATCTCGGAAGACCAAGACTTCCCTTAAAATAAGTTAAAATCTTAGCGCGTACCCACAGTAGACGCACATCGGAGGACAAGATACAGCCTCCCGTGTGCCACTTCTAGTAATCTTGCCTTTGACCCTGCTGGCTGTCCAGCTCCTCGAAATGATTTTTTTCTCTGTAAATTCTGAGCTTTTTCAGAGAAGTAATGCGCCTCTCACCTAACAAAATTTATTTAATGTTTTCTCTCATCAAAGCATACAAAGATACTTGAAGTAGAAAAATAAAAAGCCAAGAGCTTTAAAAGTTAAAATGGCTGTATGAAGTGGTAGGACAGGTAAAATTAAGGATTTTCCAAAAATGAAGCCTTTAAATAAAGCAAAATCCGTCCCTTGTTAACAACTTCTGAATGTATTTTATTGTCCTAAGCTTATTTTGGGACCGTTAAAAAAACAAAAAACAAAAATTTCACAGAGGTTGAAAATCTATAATATTTATGAGATTTTTTGGTAAAATCAGAATACTTGACCAAATTCTTTTAGCAATTTCATAGTATAGGAAACAATTCTGTCTTCAAAGAATTATTGAGATTCCAGGAAATTCCAGGCACTGTGCCAGGGGCTAGACGCAAAAGACAATTAGGCCCTGCCCCCTCAGAGCTTTTGTCCTAGTGGGGAGATGGCAATAAATAGTGACCAAATACCTGAGGTAATGCTAGCACGTGATACTCCATGTGGAGGTGATAATCAGGGTGTCACCAGGGCACTCAGGGGAGGAAGAGGAAGAAATCAGGGAGGACCTCTCTGAGGTGGTGGCATTGGGGCTGTGGTTTGAAGGATGCAAACGAGCTGGTAACACTCAGAGGAAAGGGAGAGCATTCCAGGCAGAGAAGCTGGGGGAATAAAAGAAGCCAGTGTGGTGGGGCTGGAATTAGGAGAATAAGGGAGGTTAGGGAGACCCTGGACTGTTCTTGTGGGATCTTTTTGGCCCTCATAAGGAATTTCAATTTTATTCTAAATACAAAAGAAAGTCATTGTAAGGTTTTGAACAAGAAAGGGATATGACCTGATCTACTTGATCCCATTGCCATTTTTGAGAATTACTTGGGCTCCTTGAGGAAAACGGATTGGAGCCGACAGAAGCTGCAACAGAGAGACCCCAGGGGGTTATTGGGGTAGTCCACGGGAGAGAGGATAGTAACTTGATGTGGTAGGTAATAGGAACAGGAGTAGAAATGCTAGGGTAGGTTTCCAGGTAAAATGAACAGGACTAGGAAATGGACCGAACAGCTAGCAGAGAATTATGGAGGGCTTATAGGTTTTTGGCTTTAGTGATGATGGATACTGGGGTTGTCTACGTGGGTAGGAAGTTTGATTCAGGAATAGGCTTAGGTAGGAGGAGGAAGAGAGAGAAGGGGATCAAGAACTATGTTTCTGAGACTAGCTTAAGACTCTTATGTAATATCTAAGTAAAAAGGTTAAATAGGGAAGTGTATATGGAGTTCAGAGAAGTCTATGTTTGAAATATAGATATGGAGGCCATCAGTATGTGATTTTAAAGCCAAAATTCAGGATGAGGTCACCTAGGGATGGTAGGTAGATGGATAAGAAGACCTAAAGTACCCTAAAAAGTAAAGGTAGGTAGAGAAAGCTCCAGAAAGGGTATAACCGGGAAGATAGAAAAAAACCAGAGGTGTATATGGTGTTTGGAAACAAGAGTGGGAAACAAGTGATCAACATTGCTCCTGAGAATTCAAGTTAGATGAAGTCAAAGAAATAGTCACTGAATCCAGTAACCTGAAAAAGAACAATTTCAGTAGAGAACGAAGTTAGGTGAAGAATGCAGGAGAGATCAAGAGATAGTGTAGCATGCGTAGCAGCATATTTGAAGAGTCTGAATGCAAAGAGGAAAAGGGAATGTGGGAAAGGGGAATGAGATCACAGAAGGCTGTAGTTTTTCTTTATTTTTAAGAAGAGATTCAATACTGAACGGGTTAAATAAGTTATGACACATCCATACAATGGAATGATACAGCTGTAAAACAGAATGAGGAAGCCCTATCTGAACAAAGGTGGAATGATCTCCAACATGTACTGCGAGGTGAAAAAGGTAAATGCAGAAAAATATGCTTTGTTTTTAAAAGGGGGCAAAGAATACACATATTTGTATGTAGCTAGACACGTGCATGAAATATTTCAAGTAGGACATATAGCAGGTGCAAATGCTGTCAATAGGGAGGAGAAGGAAGATATTTGAGGGCACTGAGAAAGGGAGACTCGACTCTGCATGCCATTTTATATCTTCCAAAATTTAAATGATGTAAATGCATCACTTCACTGACACCAACTCTTTTAGGGTTCCCAGACCCAACTCCAACATTGGGTCTCCCCCCACTCTCCTGTCCCAACATCAAGCAGTTCTCTGCTGGTGTCTAAGAACTCAACCATATTCTGACACTATTTACCTGGAGATAACAGTATGGCATCAGATTCCACAGGTTAAGGGTACTACTGCAACTTCCCCCTTCAGACACAAATCTTCAGCTCCAGGCTGTCTGCTGATATACCAGCTACAGAGGCCCCCACAGCCTCCTTACGTTCTCTAAACTTGATAGAGTGGCTCACAAAACTCAGCTATACACTTAACGTGTGTCGACCAGTTTATCAAAAGATAGGATAAGGGGTACAGATTCACAGCCAGATAAAAGAGATGCAGAGGGCGAGATGTGCAGAAAAGCACGGAGCTTCCATGTCCTCTCCAGACATGCCACTCACTCTCCTGGCTCTGCCCATGTCCACCAACTCAGAATCTCTCGGAACCCGGCCCTTCTGGGTTTTGATGGAGGCTTCATTGTGTAGTCATGATTGGCCTAACCATTGGCCATTGGCTGATTCAGCCTGTAGCCCATCTTCCTTCTTCCAGAGGAGATGGGTGGGGAGGGGGTAGGATTGAAAGCTCCAACCTTCTAATCAAGTGGTTGGTCCTCCTGACAACCCTTGAGTAGGGTTCAAAATTTTGCCTCATTAACATAACAAAAGACATCTTTATTGTCCTTATCAGAAGAAACTCCAATGGTTTTAGGAACTGCGAACCAGGAATGGTGGAGGGAGACCAAACACATATGAGAAATATATTTTGGTTACGTGAAGACCAAATGTGTATTTCTTACAAATCACAATATTGCGTCACCTTTCCAAAAATTAGAGAACGAACCTCTGCTAAAGCACGTTTGAGTGATCAAGCAGAGAAAGAGAAATTGATGGTGCAGGAAAGAGAAATAATAACTAAGGAGTGACATCTGGCAGAAGCAAGAGGAGATGGGTAGCAGAGTCCCAGTGAAGGAATGTCACTTGGCTGTAAGCAAAGACACTGTTTCCTTTACAACGGAAGGAAACATTCAGGTCTGTATGTTTGATAGCGAGAGGATGAAGGTTTTTGGCTCAGATGGTATTTATTTTGCGAGTGGAAAAAGGGCATCAGCCAACTGTATGGAGAAATGAAAGAGGTGGGGGAAAGTTACTGGTCTCAAGGGATGATCTGTACTCCCTAGGGGCAACAATGTAATTTCTGGGTAAAATTGGGGGGCCACAAATTAAAAGACGTATAGTGTCTCTAAATGTGAGGCTGTGCATTTAATATTTTCCAGTCACACAGAGCTGGCCAGGTGTATGTGCTAGGGAGAGAGGTGGTTGAGGTGATACCATTCTAGTAAGGCCAAGGCCACCCAAGGCAGAAGTTGCTGTTTGCAAGAGAATGATTCAACAGGGGACCTTGGGATTTACCTGGATAAATTGGAGAGTGAAGACCAGGATAGGGGAATAGGGATAGCTAAAAATACGTGGTTTTTTATTTTATTTATTTATTAATTTATTTTTGAGAGAGAGGGAGAGGGAGAGAGAAACAACAGAATCTGAAGCAGGCTCCAGACTCTGAGCTGTCAGCACAGACCCCAACACAGGGCTTGAACCCACAAACCGTGAGAGCATGACCTGAGCTGAAGTTGGACCATTAACCGACTGAGCCACCCAGGCGGCCCTGCACTGCAGTTTTTAAAGGACGGAAGAGAAGCGGTTAAAAGCCACAGTGCTGGGGGTGGGGGAGGGAGGAAAGACCCACTGAGTGGCATGTGAGCCTCTCCCTGAGGGGACTGCAGGGGCCACACTGTCTTTGGGGGACAAAGTGGTCACAGAAGCACTGACAGAAGAGTTTGAGAATACCAAGGCATTTCCTGAGCAGGCAGGTGTTCCAGAGGGCACGGCGGTATGTAACTGATCTATATCTCTTACCTTCTTTGACCTCATTTCTTTCTCGCCTGGCTAAACATCCACACCTTTGCACCTGGAGCTAAGTCTCTTATCTTTTGACCTGGATTCCCTGGCTCACTACAAATTCAGAAGGGTGCCAAGTGGAGGCCAGCCATGGATCCCTCTTGGTTTCTGTGGGTCGGAGGACATTACCTCGCAACTCCACTTTTTTCCTAGGCGTTAACGTAGTGTAGCCCAAGGGAAAAGAGATTCCGTGCTAGCCACATAAGGCAGGGATTGTACTAACAAATTGTAGCACAAGTTGAACACATCATTGCTCCCACATGCAAAGAGTTCCGCAAAGCCCCTCATAACCACCCCGGCCTTTGCACAACAGAAATTTAGGCCTCGGTCCTTGCACAGCGATAATTAATGCACCTTGGTTCCTTGGGTTGAGTTGCCATTGGTGATATAGATGGCAAATGGGATGCAAGTGGAAGTAGGAATGATGAAGGGGACGAAGAAATTATCTCAGACAATTCTTTCCCAATTTTAAAACCAGAAAGAGGAAGAAACAAGAAAGAGCCCCATCGCTCGTTTACTGTAGTAGTGAATCCATCCATACATTGGAAAGCTTCAGGGGCCTGTGGAGATCAGTGTGGAATGTCCTGGGTCTTTTGTACACATATCCTAAGAGCCTGAGGCACTGAAGAAGGTTATTTAAGGAGCCTCAAGCATCAGAGTCCTTGCCTTGGGAGACTTGTATTTTAGAGAGCTTGAGGGCTCAGTTACCCACAAATTGGGCAGCCCTTACAGCTAATACTTTCTGACTGAGACAGAATGGAAACTGGGAAGCTATTTAAAAATTTACCTCTCCTTCTTCTTGTACCCCCAAACTCTGCAACTATAATAAGATCCCAAAGAGGCCTTAATACAAAGACATTGTTTGCTTTATTGGTCACTTCAATGACTTGCCTATATCTTCAACTTGTGTAAATGACCTTATTCACTTTCCCTCTGAGGTGCAAGCTATATCCTCTAGTATATAAGGTTCAGAGTTCAATCTCTTCCTGGACCATCTGACATTCTTCTCTTTCAAGGTTACAGACTCATCTTTAACTGTGGCTAATGCTAGACAGCTTTAAGCCCAAGCAGAACCAGATTGGAGAGTGTAGTTCATAGTCAATTCTCAGCAAGGACTGTTTTCCTTCCTTCATGATCATAACCTTACAGGTCTTGGGAATTCTTATAAGCCCATAGTCTTGGCATTTCCCTCACCGCCCCCCATCCTTTCTGACCCTTTCAGTATTACTAATACAATTTACACAAGTGGGGAAAGTTTTTTTTTTTTTTCTTTTCTCTTTCAGCAATTAAACAGCTAAAGCTGGGGTAGCAGAGGATTGGATTTACTCTTGATTAAATATAAAACATAACAACAAATTGGGGTGAGATACTGACTCAGAGTGACAAGTTAGCACTGAAAATATGTAAGCAATTATTGAGGGGGAGCTTGGCTAGGGTAAGGTGGTAGGGTGGATTTGCCACCGGATGGTGTAGCACTAAGCTTTGGTAGCTGTATCAGTCAGAACATGCTGGGGTGAGGAAAGAGCGCAGGACTGGACTTCTGCCATAGGCTCAAAAAGATATGGGAACATCCTTGGCCTTGGGATACTTAGACAACAGGATACGTCATGTTGTTTTGGTTTCTATGGGCACCTTTCCGTTCCCACAATAATCGGACTTGGAACAACTGCCTACACAGAGGATTGGGTGGCGGAGTCCCAGCTCATTGCTAGGGCTTAGTCATGTCAATTTTCCCATCCACGGTGCAGAAGAATGTATGACTCTAGGCAAGAGAATGACATGATTGGCCTAAGGGAATGGTCTAAGATTGGTCATCTTGCCTCTCTCCTTCATTCCAGCGCTTCAGGCAAAATGACTTTTAAAAAATCAAATACAGCAAAATGTAATGGGAGAAAATTGAGCCTTTTATCATTCAAGGTACTTAGCCACTACAATGCTTGTCCGGACAGTCACAGAGAGATGCTGGGTCATGGGCAATGTCAATGCCAGGGACAGCCCTTGCTGACCACAGCTACCAGACTGACCTAGTCCAGAAGAGTTCTGCTTTGAATAGGTGCCACTTGAAAAACACCTTTTCTCCCTGAGGCTCTTCCCAGTGCATATAAAAACACTAATTACTCACTATTCATGTTCTTTTCTACAGGTTCCTTCTTTCCGATTTGGTAAAACTAAAATGTCATTGAAGTGACCATGATTTTCATTGGGAGGATATGTGGGTAGAAGGTGTGTGTGTTCACTTGGGTTTGGAATATGCAGTGAACAGAACTTTCAACACAAGGACTCTAAATGAGGTCTTTGAATCTGAAAATCATGTGATTCCCATTACAATCAACTGGAGCCCTACTTGTGCATCTATAACCAGGGAATGGCAGTATGGATTCCAGAATTAGCTCATTAGACAGCTACTTCAGTCTACCTTCCCGAAATGTTAAAATTGTACAGCTGATAAGATCATGGGTCTCAGGCAGCAAAGAAAAAGAGGAGATTTAGCGTAGTCAGTCTATGAACAGTTCGGCTTTCTTCACAAGAAAACTCCAGTGTAGCTGTTGGCATTTGACAGACACGCAGCATCTTTTTCTGTTTCAAGAGTGAGATGCATTGAGGAAGAAAGCATGAGAAATAACCGAATATTAAGCGATTATCATAACCAAACCGATAGTTGCCCCAAGATTGGAAAAGAAAAAAGGTACCACTTAACACTTACTAATACATGAGACAACTCCCACCCTTGGCAAAGCAATATTTTAAAACTAAAATTATATTGTAATTAGCCTTTCAAAGATGTGAACACTTCAATATAGGAGTCCATTAATAATCTAGCTGCTGCTGTAGACCGTATGCCTCCCACACGTACAACTTAATAACTCAGAGCTTCTTCTTCCAAGTCATGAAGAACAGGTGGCTCCAGCATACAGCTAATGGAAGGATGAATCTTACTGTGGCTAAATGCCTTCCTCATCCCTTCTTCTGGCAATTTCTATTTCAAACCCAGATTTGCGTCTACTTTATAGGATTTAAAGTTCAAGCACTACCTAGGACGATTCTAATGAAAATTAAATGTCGGTTTATATAATGGTCTGTATCATCCCTTCTACGAAGATCTTAGTCGCTTACAGAGCTAGAAGGTTAGGTAAGTGCTAAGAATAATTATGCGCGAGATAGTGTGATTTCAAGGACACTGGCAGAGGATAACTAATCAAAACAACAACTTCTAAGAATCTTCTCTCTCATCTCTAATGTCAGGCTCTCTAATGTCTCTCATCTCCAATGCCTGGAGAAGCAGGCAGGTGGCTGGAATGAGCCTATGGGTGTTGGGGGCGCACTTAACTGGAGAATAGGTGCCCTGTCCAGAGAGACAGTCTTTATCCCACTCACGCAGATCCTTGTGTGGTCTTCATGTGGGTCGGGGTTGCCAGATCATCTGATGCTTCGGGAGAAGAAGGGAATTCCAATTTTTAGGTGAACTCTTTTAATATTTTAAAATTGCGACAGCTAATTAAGATTGTAAAAGCCGAACCAAGCAATATATAGACCCAGAGCCAGCTTTGCTCACCATGTTGATTAAGACTTTGTTTTGCCTCCTGAGAAAGGAGATGTTTAAAGTTATCAGTCACACATGCCTTGGAGTAAATCCGTAATCTGAGAAGAAACTTGGAGGAGGCTGGGAGATGTTGCACCAGTAAATGGGGGAGGAGTGTGTCAGAAGGTGTTTAGATTCAAAGGTCAGATGAGAGCGTCTATTACGTTAAAAGATGCAAACCATAGGGAGGTCGGGGACGCAGCTGCACAGAAAAGACAGCTGAGATCCATCTTTATGTTCGCATTGCATAGGTTGGCACTGTAACACCACAATTGACACTGATGATTTTGAGGACAGAAGCACCACCCTATGTGCACGCATGCTTTCTTTGACTGGGTTGTCTTGATGCCCTATAGCCAGCGTCTGAAACTCGGGGGATTTCTCTCAGCCTGGACAGAGTTCCAGAGAGATAATCCCCTCTGCCCCCGCAAAGAACAGGCTTCAGGCAATAATGGATGGGAGTTGGAACATTCATACTCCAGCTTTCCCACTTCCAGGGAGGATCACTCCACACTGTCTACAGTGCTCCCCCGCAGGATTAAGTCCTGAGCCTCCACAGTGGTACCTGCTCCGTAAAACACCCTTCACTGTCTCCTTTCATGTCTTGTTTCCATACTCCCTTCCTGGTGGTTTCTAGGACCATCTCCCACACCTCTTACAAATGGAATCCATGTCTCAGGTTCTGCTCCTACAGGAACTCAAGCTAAGACTGTACACTATCATGAGAACATCTGTAAATCTTCCTTGTCTTAGCTGACCTCAGGTCTTGAAAAAAGTTTCTATAGAACTTGAGAAGATAGTACTGCGTTCTCTTATCTACAAAATTGGGATCATTTTATAAGAACTTCCACAGCAAGCTCAAGATATTATTATGAGGATCAAATAACATAATGTTCATAAATGGGCTTTGTATGTTGGAAAGTGTATACAAATGCTGTTTTTATAACTCTTCTTGTTGTTACGATCCAGTAATGATGGGTCTCCGGGAGCAAAGATGGGAGGGATGATAGGGGAGGAATGAGCAAGGTGAGGTACTTTGCTGAACTGCCTGGTAAGTCTCAGAACAACAATGTCTGGCTGCATGTGGCAGCTTTATTGGATGCCTTCAAATTTATGACACCACAACAAGGTCGATCAGTCCATCGAGGTGGCGCTATGGAGGCATGTACTATTTACAACACATTTAATGTATCTGGAATCTGAATTATTGTTCCCAGGACTGGGGGAAGATGAGAGTGGCCGGCAGAAGGCATAAAACCACAGCTTTGCAGACACTTTCCTCTACGTAAACTACAGCACCTGAGCCAAACAATGAAGTAGTTAATGTCTCTGAGACTATTTATAGTAGAAAATTAATAGATCTTTTATACCTGATTTAATGGCCTTTTAAAAAGAAAAAGTATAACCACAGCACAATCAATGGAATGAGCAATATTTACACGTTGAATGATAATTAACTTTAGGACGGAAGAGACAGACTTTTCACCAGCACTTTTGACCATGGAAGTAGCCTTGAGCTGCAGTTGGCAATAAATACCTTGTGTGTGTGTGTGTGTGTGTGTGTGTGTGTGCATGTGTGTGTGTGTGTGTGTGTGTGTGTGTGTAAAGCTAGGTGCTTTACATACTGCAGCAGCAGACCTGCACTTTTTGCCTCTTCTAGCAATTAGATTGCTTTTTAGGATTCTTTTTTAGTAGATCAGGGTTTCGGGTGACTCTCTCCTTTTATTTTTCATGAACATAGGCATTTTCTTTTCAAGAGGAACAGCACCCCCCCCAACAATTTCATCAACACTTAGATTTTTTTCACTGGTGCCACGACTTGACTTTTGCTTTGATAGTTTTCAGCCAAGTATTTTGTGCAAAGGGGAGTCCTGCTGAAATATTGAAATATCTCCTCAAGGGTTAGCTCTATTCAGGATTTCTCAACTTCAGCACGTCTGAAATTTGAGACTAGATAATTCTTTGCTGTGGGTGCCACCCTGTGCATTGTAAGATGTTCGGCAGCATTACTGGCCTCTACCCACTAGATGCTAGCAGCGATGCCCCAGTTATAACAACCAAAAGTGTTTCCAGACATTGCCAAATGTCCCGTGTGTGTGTGTGTGTGTGTGTGTGTATACGTGTGCACGTGTGCATGTGTGCATGCAAAACCACTTCTGGTTGAGAATCACTGCACTGCACTGAAGTGGCCACAAGGTGTGTCCAAGCATCTCTCACTTCGGGCTCCCTGGGGGGTAGTGAGCACATGTTTGAGAGACAGGGGACTTTCTGTGACTGCTACCTCTACTGGGCCCTTGTGCATTTTCCGAGCAATACTAATTCCTCCTCTGTTGTGCAGCAAGTGTCCATTATACATATTATTATGTATGAATCTCCCTAACAACCTGTGGGGTCACTGTTGTAATTTATCCGCCTTTTGCAGCAGAGGGAACTGAGGTCACTTGCCCACGGTCATAAACTGGAAAGTGGCAGAGTTAGAATATGAATCCAGGCACTGTGGCTTTTGAATCTCCCTCTCTCCCCACATACCACAGTTTCTCTAAGACTGAGCATATAGGAGGACTTTGTAAACGTTAGAGCAAGAAATCCCCGCGCACGCCCAGACTTCTCTCCCTCCGGCTGAAACATCATAAGCATCTCAGCAGGGAGCCTCTCTGTTGTGATTTTTTCCATTTGCCTTATTCACTTTCCATCTGTACAGGTTTAAAGTCTACACCTCCTTTGAGGCCTAGCTCAAATGCCACCACCACCGAGGAGCCCTCCCTCTTAACTCCCATTAATTTCTGTCACGAGTGCTTTATCCCTCCTTGGAACGCCTTCGTACTTTATCCTAATGTTACGGACCTCATCACACTCCGTAGCAGTGACATTTGTCCCTCCAGCCCCCAGGAGCAAACTCCTCATGTTCTCCAGGAACCCTCACAGTGTCAGTCCATCACAATGACCAGCATGGAGCCTGGTCATTGTATGAATTTAAAAACACAAGATTTCTAAATTAATGCATGGACTGAGTGGATCATTGGATTGGGTAGCAATAAGTTCTACCTGCAACCATTTACCTCTGTTTCACAGGTGAAGGAACCGAAGAAGGAAGAAGTCGCCCAAAGAAGACTCTGGGTCTTTGTGCCAAGAAGCAGCCTAGAAATTCAGATGCCATAAGCACCCATGTAGGACAGAAAGGAGCTGAGCATAGCTGCTTGCATAAAATAGTGCCTGGATTCTGCAGTTGGTGGAAAAAGGGTCCTGAAAGTTGTAATCCACCAAATGCAACTGTCTCCTCAAACCAGGATCCATTTTCTAACTCTTGTTGTTGTTGTTGTTGTTCAGGTCATTGCTGTTGAGCGTCACCTTGTACTGATTGATGATTTGTCATAGATACTGAAAAATATCCCATTGATCAGATTTTACCAACTGTTCAGGCAAGAGATCATGAAAGGAGAGACCGGCTGACAAGAGCCTGATTACTTTGCTTACAAAAGCTTTTTGTAGCTGTCATTATCTGGGCTTTGCTCCGGTACTCCGCAGTGTCAATTTCTTAGAGAGATTGAGCCGGGCCGCCAGAGGCATTCTTCTTTGTCAAATGTTGCACTTATTATTGAGTTTGTACCCAGGGAAACATTTATCTCCTGTGGCAGTGTTGCTGCCATGCTTGCTTTTCTGATGCCAGATTTGGTCCTAGTGAAGTTAAAGGAGGTCTTGTTAGAGCAGAAAGGATGGTGTTGAGGGAATGAGAGTAATTAACCTGAAGATGTGTGATCCTGGTGTCAGCATAGTAAATTGCCACAAGGATTGAGAGTCGGAGGCCTTCCACAGCTGGAGATGCTCAGAGAAACTCACTTGAGATCACTATGCATTTCTTAGACATACCTTTGGTTGACCTTTATTCCAGACTCTGTTTTTAAATGAGGCAATCCCACAAAGATTCTTTGTTAATGAGAAGCAATGGGTGCATTTGATTTATTGGTGATATACAGTTTTGTTTTGTTTTTAAATCACAGTATCGCTTCTTCCCAATTCGAAATATAGTATCATCGTAACGCACCCAATATAATCGGAGACATTGTGGTCAAAATGGCATCATCTCTTGGACTGTTTCTTCCTTTTCCTACCTACTTTCACAGTAACTGTGGGGCCAGCGCATCCCTAAAAAGAAGCAAAGGCTCTACCGATTGCATTATCAACTGATAAGTGCTATATGAGACCATATGTCATGATGCAAGGGGGAAAAAGAATGTCATTTCTGCTTCTGATGCAAAAGGCAGAAATAGCCCAACTTTGATGAATGATCCATGTGTGAGCATGCAATTAGAAAACCTTCTCTCACTTGTAAGATAAGCAAGTGTGATACAGATATGACAGAAAGAAAATGAATACCTAACTCTTAAGTATCATGATCTAAAGAACTCTGCTTGATTTTTCCCCCTTCAACCACAGTGGTATTCGGAAAAAATAACTCAGAAACTTGACAAGTTTTTTAAAAGGTTTATTTGTTGCAAGAAATCAACCTTCCCTCTCTCTCTTTTCACACCATAGGAATTCAGAACACAGCCCCTGTTTAAAAATAATATTTCTTCAAAACAGAAAAAATAAACTCGCCTCTACATGGAACACTTTCAAAGAGAGAACATGAACAAACAGGTTTTTAATTTCAGGTGGGAAGTAGACCTTTTTGGCCCAAATTTATTTGCAGATAAGAAACTGTCATGTCAAGGGCTCAACTAGCTACCACCAAATGATGGCTTATTTTAAAAACACAAATTAAAAACAAGATGTTTATTTATAGAGGAAATTGATAATTAACCACATACGATACACGGCTCCATTTAGAGATCTTGGTTTTCCAGGAAGCAAGTAGCTGAGGAAGTTTTAGTCATCATCTTAGACCTCAGGATCATCTCTCGTCCAAACAAGTAGCATTAAACTGCTTTCCATGTTACAACTGACAACCTGAAGAGCTTTGCCTTACAGTGTTCAGAAGTGTTCGTGTGACAGCTTTCAACCTTCGTGAGAGTTTAATCCTTATGAATGTAGCTTTACCCATATGACTTTCGATTCCAGAGAGCAAGAGTCTGACTTCTTCTGTTTTATACTCTGCTGGGTTTTGAAAATTAGAAGCACATTGTTCAATTAAGAACCAATTAATGTGACATTCCAGCATGAAAGAAGTGTTAGGCAAGAGGAACCCACTGCAAACTAATCAGTTTAAATTTCATTGACTCACAATCTGCTGTTTCTTGAAGGCGTACAAGTGTTTTGCATTCATACCACCTCTGGCTCTTGGAACTTGACTGAATTCAGAAACTACGTAGGGTCAAGTTGAGTCAGGATCACATGGCGACCCTCCCAGAGTAGCCCAGTTTCTGCAAAAATGTGCACACTATGGGTGTACCCTTTCTCTCATGTTGGTGCTAAGTCATTACTTCGCAGCGGATGCTCTCAAGTCGGCCATGTGATTCAAAAGATAAATAACACTGAGAAACTCAAAGGGCATGCGTTACAATCCAATTCTCTCAAGCGGAGTTTGTGCCATGAACTTCAGTTTCCTCATCTCTTAAATGGAAACAACAGGGGCTATTAAATGGAACTACGTTGCTGTGCCTCTCACTATCAGAGAAGAAAAGTCCTGGGTTTTTGAGTAAATGCCAGTCTCAGCAATTAGTCCATCAACTTAAATTCTTTTTGCAGTTTCAATTAGATTGAGAACCCTCCCTGGTTTCCACTCGGGCTGTTGTGCAACATTTCTGCAAGGCTAACAGCTGTCTTATTCCACCCCAGAGAGAGCTCTATTTCAGCTACTCTGGCGTTCCTAGTTCATAAAGCACTCCAGGATCCAGTGGGCGAAAGACACTCTTTAGCACTGCAAGATGATATTTGTTAGTAGTAAATAAGCTATGGTAAAAAGGCAGGCGGTGATTATGCTCTTGTTAATGACTCACTCAACACTCTAGTTGCATTCACTATACCAAGAACTGGTTGAATATCAAAGAACTTGAACTGGCGGATTTCATAGGGGATTTTTTTGTTAATGTCCAAAGATCTCCCGAAAGAAAAAAATAAATACCAAGTATGGAAGTTCACAATCTCTTGGCATCATTTCCCATTTCAAAATGGATGTGCCAGGAGATATTCTATACAGTTGTTTGGCAGTTTTATTTGTACTTAAATTCATTTAAGGCAGCTTTCCAAGTAATATCCTAAAATAGCTTCACTAGATTCTAGTCAGACTCAGAGAGCTATACTCGATTCCCTTTTCCTTCATTCCCTCTTTTCCCCTCTCCATTCTCTATTCCATCCATTCTCATCTCTTTCCACTGTGCTCCAAGAGACCCCAAAACCTGCCTTCAGCAAAGCTTTCTCAGAATCCCCTTTAACATGTCTGTTGCTTATTGTCCATCGGTGGTGCCCCTCCCCATCATTTTCCCTGCTCTGATCCACAGAGCCTACCCCTGATGCAACCCTTGCCCAGTCTTCCTTGATAGCTGGTGTTAAGGTGGGTTTGGCCAATGGGACACGAGAAGAGAGAGGTGGCAGTATTTCTCCTCTCCTCTCTCCCTACTTTGCATCACTGGTTTGGCAGCGGCTTCATCCCTCTGTGACTACAGCTCCTGTTGCCTGAGTCCTGTCATCCAGGACTCTGGTGACAGTATTTACTCTCTTTGCCCTCTGCCTAAAGGCAATAATAAATTTCTGCTGTTTCTGGTCTCTGGCTGCCTCCACCTTGCTAGCTCTCTCACTCCTGTTCACAACTCTGAAATACGGCTGATTGAAGCTAGATCTCGAGCTCGTGCAGGACTCTGGTTGTCCTCCCTCCCACCTCACGTACGGACACAAGGAAAGAGAAAGATACAAAACTGTGTTGAATGCATATGGGCCTTACTACTTGGTTTGGACTGATTTACTGCCCGAGTCCCCTCAGACTCTGAATATACAACCCCCTTTTCTGTTACTATTAGCCATATAATGCAACTTCTATCATATGGTAGAATTAATCATGAAGGAATACTACTTATTTGGAGATATATCGATACGAAGGTGGTAATGAAGTAACCATGTAAAGTAGTGAGAAAATTATAATTAGTCACACTTAAAGGCTTCCATAATAGTGAAAGTAGAAATTAGCCAAAATAAAATGTCTAGTCGTTTGTTTTATTATAACGAACGTCTTTTATATCTCTTTATTGCAACCTCAGGTAGTAGCAGCTTTCTTTGGGGTAAAGCCTAATTTCAGTGTAGTCCCAAAGGAGTCCTATTAATTTAAAAGGCAGTAAGTATTTAGTGAGAGGACTCAACTTTTGGAAGTATAAATTTACTCTCATTATGTTATAAAGGATATAAGATATTTTTAAAACGGTGACCAAATATTTATAGCTGATATCCTGCCTTTCTCATTACAATATTTGTCATGAAGATGAATTAGTGTTGTGCCATTTTCTGTTCTCATTACAATCTTGGTCCTGAGGTGAAATATTGGATGTTTAATATTTTTTTTTTTATGAATTACAGCAGAAAACTGTACAACGTTGACCTTTTTAATATTCTGGTTTCTGACTGGCTGGCATTTCCACTCCTCCTCTTCTTGTAACAATTCCTACTAATATGGAAGAAAGGTTTAAGATAGGTAGCCAATGAGAGAGCAGAATATTAAAAAGGTCAACAGAGTATAGTCTTTTCTATAAATTCAAAAAAATTTATTAGGACATTACAACTCAAATACTATCACTCATACTTATGAACACAATATGTAATTCATATTTGTGAAAAACAACCCTGTTTTAAAACATTCTCATTACCGTGATAAAAGTACAACATAACATCTGAAGACTAAAAATAATCTCCCAAGTATTTTATATTATAATAAATAAAGAATATTGGTTAAGAATCACAAAGTTACTGAAAATGGACATAAAGAACACTTTCTTCACTTTCCTTATGGTACAAAGTTGTATTATTTCTTCAGCAAAAGCACTAATATCAACAGATAACT
The DNA here is from genome assembly GCF_028018385.1 of Neofelis nebulosa. NCBI lineage: Eukaryota > Metazoa > Chordata > Mammalia > Carnivora > Felidae > Neofelis > Neofelis nebulosa. Next base: position 31,647,620 of record NC_080783.1, read on the forward strand.
GCAGACCTGGAAATTTATTTGGAGTGGTTGTAATGAGAATTCTTGATTTGGATTTTGGCAAATAAAAGTCAAAAAACATTTTAGATTGTAGATTTCTATTCACTATTAAAAAAATTTTTTTAATGTCTTTTTATTTTTGAGAGAGACAGAGTGTGAGTAGGGGAGGGAGAGAGGTGGGGGGCACAGAATCAGAAGCAGGCTCCAGGCCCCGAGCTGTCAGCAAAGAGCCCGATGCGAGGCTCGAACTCACAGACCATGAGATCATGACCTGAGCTGACGTCGGCCACCCAACCGACTGAGCCACCCAGGTGCCCCTCTATTCACTATTTTAAATAGCACATTGTACTTGTTCAATAAATATTTGCTGACTGAATATACGTGCAGGAAAGCTAAAACAAACTATAGAATTAAAATAGAGTTCATATTATTTTTGAAGGGTTACATGAATCACTGCAAACAACAAAACAAAAACAAGATAAGGGATTTTAAGATATTACTGAGTTTTAACGTTCACTGATGTGTTACTGTCACAGTACCCGACCTAAAGTAAAAATTAAGAGTGTTTTTATGAATAAGTGAGAAAAAGAAAGAGGAATGGAAAGGGTATTGTTCACAGCCTGTGGATTACAGTAATACCCATCTGTACTTTCTAGTCTATTCAGCATTTTTGCCGTTTATAAAGCACGTAGGTCCAATTTTACCTCTCCTATTCTCCCTCACATGAGGGCCACATGATCTCTGTTGACAAACTAAGTTTTTTTCTTCTTAGAGGCTGTGTTGGGATGAGATGGGCATTTAATGCAATCAGGGCTGATACAAATCCACAATAAGGGATGGAAAGGAATGTTGAGTGAGGCTGTTCTCTTTTTCCTGGCTCACCAGCTATAAGGACAGCACATCCTTACAATTTCCTGCGGACATCTTTGCTCCCAACTAGAGAAAATCAGCTGGAGAAGCCAACAGAGTGATAACAAAGTTAACAGATGAAAGAGGGAGAGAAAGGCATGGTGACATCATTTCAATGCCTAGGTAGGGCCATATTTAAAACTAGTGCCACCTCAGGAATATCTCAGTTATTAATTAATTCCCTTTTAGCTTATGCTAACTTGAGCTGAGTTTCTGTCACTTATAATAGGAAGACTCTTAACTATAGAATTATTACAAAGATTTCTAAGACCCATACGGACCCCAAGCATTAAATGTATACTGGATAATACATACAACTATTTTTGAATGATTATGGATGCTTTGGTCAATAAATTATAAATACGTGAACCCAGAACAACTTTCTGTCATTAGTTAATTAGTATACACTGATCTTATTAGTATATGTAGACTCTGTAAAAATATTCTACACTCAGAGAAGGTCTTCATATTTAAACTTATTGGGAATCATTGATATAAGATGCCTTTATTTTGAATTCACTTGTGATCTGTTAGTATTATAGTTACTTGCAGCTAGTTCTTGTAAGTGTTGCCCAAGTTTCTCTGCTCTCAGAACATGGATGCAGGCCATACATTGTCTATAAATCAATCAGTAAACGTGTACCATTATTTAAATATGAGGTGCTACGGTGAGTCCAGTCTCATCACTGCCTCCAAGAAGCTTAAAGTCTGAGGTACCTGGGTGGTTCAGTCGGTTAAGTGTCTGACTCTTGGCTTCAGCTCAGGTCATGATCTCACAGTGCGTGGGATCGGGCCCCGCATGGGGACCTGAGTTGGGCTTTATGCTGACAGCACGGGGCCTGCTTGGGATTCTCCCTCCCTCTCTCTCTCTCTCTCTGTCCCTGCACATCTTGCTCTCTCTCTCTCTCTGTCTGTCTCTCAAATACACTTTAAAAAAAACCAAAAGCTTAAAATCCAGGGGGAGGACAAGGCATATACACATGATAAGCAGACCAATAATACCACGCCAAAATAACTTTGAAGGGAATGTTTCCAGCCACGTTTCTTGATGAATTTAAAACTCATTTTTTTTTGCATATTTAAGAACGCAAAATGGTAAAAGTCTGATCCTAAGGGACAATACATGAGAGAGGGAGATGTTTGTGACTAAGTCCTTTCTTCCACTGGTAAAACAATTCAAAGTTTATTCAAAGCTTATTTTGAGAAGCCCTCAATCCCTGAGCATGCAAGACTGTTTTCTGCCACATAGCATGTCCTTTACTCTCCTCTAGTGGACACCTCTCTGCCTCTTTTTCTCCTACTTCTATTTCAAGGTCTTCTCCGGCATCATGCATTTTTGCAAAACAGTGTTATTGGTCCTGGCCTGTTCTACCTTGTCCTCTCTCTCTGGAGACCGAACTTTAGGGACTGCACCAACCAAGCTTTCTAATCTCCTGGCTTCCAGCTGGTTTCAGGAGGTGGGAGCCTCTATAGGAGATGAGAGGTGGGTGCAAAGACAGGATCAGAATATTTCCTCCCCTGGTTCCCTCTCAGTTGGGTCCCTGCAGGTTGACTGAATCCTTTAACCAAAAGCTACAATGGCCTTCTCTAAGTTCTGGTAGTGGTCCCTCCTCTCGTTCCTTTTAGACTGACGGTGTTAATGGGTCCCCACTATTGGTAGCCTCACCAACCTTGTTGGTTTTCCATAACCCTTCCACACTGTTGTAAATTATTCCTTCATTAACCTCTCTGACTGATATGCTCCTTCTTGAATCCTGTCCTGCCAGTTCTGTGCTGATCACTGCTGCCTTTGTTTCTTTCTTATACTTGTGGCCTGTTCTGCTCAATCACTGCACCAGTCACACTTCACTGCCCACATTTGTTTCCAAGTTCATCTCCCCGGTGGTCTGGAAACTTCTGGAGAGTAGACTGTGCCTGTTCCCCAATGGTAGGGCCCATAGCAGGTGCTTACAGGCTGAATGAACAGCTGAGAATACTGCCCTCAACCTAAGTCAGTGTAACAGACATTCCTATTAGAGTCATTAGAATGTCACAGTATTTTGCTCATCATGTGACCTCTAGTCAAGGGTTTGATGACTCATGTTTGCCAGGTTTAGAAAGTCAATTCTTGGGGTGCCTAGGTGGCTCAGTTGGTTAAACATTCGACTTCGGCTCAGGTCGTGATCTCATGGTTTGCGAGTTTGAACCACGAATTGGATTCTCTGCTGTAGTGTGGAACCTGCTTTGGATCCTCTGCCCCTCCCTCAACTGCATTCTCTCTCTCTCTCTCTCTCTCTCCCAAAAATAAATAAACATTAAGAAAAAAGAAAGTCAATTTGTTATCTCAATTAGATTCTGGTCAATTGGTTCAGATTTGCCAACTGGAGACATATGACGTTTTATACCAAACCAATTCCATACTAGTGGTTGATGATAAAAACTCTAATTGCCAAAAGGAGAGCAGTTAATTTTCCCTCAGTTTTCTTATGAAAAATTTCAAACATAAAATCTTTGAAAAAACAGAACATCCTTATACTCACCACCTAAATGTAATAATTATTAACTTTTTTCATATTTGTATGTTTAATCATCTTTGCTGAATCATTTGAAAATAAGTTACAAACGTCACTCACACTTCACCCCTGCATACTTCTGCATGCGTCTTCGAAAACTGTGCCTAATCTCCTAACCGCACTCCCAGTACCATACTAGCAGTAACACCCTGATAGCATCTAATATGCATCCGTGCAATGTGCTTGCCAGCCGTACTCAGGGGGCAAGGGAAACTTCGGCTCTGGGAGCTGCTCTGGTTTAATCTCAGTGTTATCTGGCTTGCAGCATTTTTATAAATGTCGATATCTGTCAGCTTCTGCTGCAACCATAGAGATCAACAAATTGAACTGTGCGCATATCTGAAAATGGAGCAGTAAAGAGAGTTCTTTCTGGGCTTCTCTGGAAGCTTATTCTCAGGGATGAGGTCAGGACTGCCAGAGACAGCAGGAGGTAGGTTCTCAGCAAGAAGACGCTTTAGATGTCTCTTCTTTCATTTCATTTTTTTCCCCTAACTCTAAGCCAGGATATCTTTCTTTCTTTGGGCTAGAATTTACTTCTATCTTTTTCTAAAAGAAAGGGGAAAGAAGCATCTAGTTGTGAAAGATGACCCTCGCATGGAACTTGTAAAATAATCCAAGCAACTCTAGGACCTTTGCTGGGAGGCTGACCCTCACTCGTTGACACCTGCATCCTTCATAGTCGTGCTGAAATATGTGCTTTATTTGTTGCAGCAGTCAAAAAGTTTTAGGTCCCTCATTCTTAATTTACAAAAAAAAGCAAGTGAAACCCCTGAACTAACAAAATTCAGTTGTTTTGATTTTTTTTCCTTTACCTGTTGATCAGCTATTTAAAAAAAAGAAGAAAAAGAAAAGAAAGAAAGGAGAAAAAGTTCTTTGACCTTTGGTTGAAATAACAATATGGCAACAGAATGAGGTTTGAGGTAGGAGGGTTACTTGCTGAATATTGAATTAGTGCAAAGGGTAGTGGATGAGCTTGAAGAACCTCCATTATGTTGGAGGCAAATGATGAGCTGATCACACCAGGAGAGTAGATTAGTTTCCCACAGGTCATTTCCTTTTCCCTTCTCCCTTTGCTGTCAAGGGCAGCAGCAGGAGAGAAAAGCCAGGGTATTTCTCCCCCTCTTTCTGCTTCCTGTGGGGCCTCCAGCTTTGGGTCTATCTGACAAAGACCCCGCCTCCTGGAAGGCCGTTCGCTCCATGGTACAGCGATGCCTGTTCCCTTTAAACAGTCCTGTTAACAAAATCTCCTCCCAATTTCCCTCCAACTTTCTGCCACTAATAACCTCCTCACCCTCTGTTTGTCTTCCACACTACGTAGCTATTTCTTATTTTATACATCTGTGTAAAGGTACAGAGTAATTTCTGTTTCCTTTGCTGGACACTAACCAAAAGAGCAGACTCTTAACAACATAGGTTTGAATGGCATGGGCGCACTGACATATGGATCTTTTTGGATAAATACAGTACTGTGAGTGTATTTTCTCTGCCCTATGATTTTCTTTTCTTTTTCTTATTCTTCTAATTTTTTAAATTTTTTAGTGTGTATCTGAGAGAGAGAGAGGGAGAGAGACAGAGCACAAGTAGGGAAGGGGCAGAGAGAGAGGGAGACACGGAATCCGAAGCAGGCTCCAGGCTCCGAGCTGTCAGCACAGAGCCCGACGCGGGGCTTGAACCCACAAACTGCGAGATCATGAATGAGACGAAGTCAGACATGTAACTGACTGAGCCACTCAGGTGCCTCTGATTTTCTTAATAACATTTTTTTCTCTAGCTTCCTTTATTGTAAGAATAAGTAAATAATACATGTAATGTATAAAATGTGTGTCAATCAACTAATTATATCATTGTAAGTCTTCCTGTCAACAGTGGGCTGTTATAGTTAAGTTTTTGAGGAGTCAAGAGTGATGCACAGATTGTTGACTTCACGGGGCTGGCACCCCTAATCCCCACATTGTTCAAGGGTCAGCTGTATATCTTCCCAGTATAGCTCCTTAAGAGCTGAAGTAAAAATGGTCAGGACAAATTCAAAATAAATACGATTTTTTTTTCCTCCAAGTTATTAAGTGCCCACCATGTGTTAAGGAAGTGGGGCTAGGCACAGGGGAAACAAACACACAATCAACCAAATTCCTATTTTAAGGAGCTCACAGTTTAGTGGAGGAAATAGACCACTAGATGATTTTAATAAATGATGACGAATGCTATAAGGACACAGAAAGTATTCACAATGTCTCCCAATTTGCTTCATTGTTTCCTGGCTAACTTTGGTGGTGGGGCACAGGGAATGAACGGCAGTAAGAGTCATGAGAACCAGGCCCTAGGCTGGCTCTGTTCCCACTGATTGTGGGACACAGGTGGGTCATCACCCTCTCCAGACCTCCGTCCCTCACTTGTAAGAGGTAATATGGGAGGTTTCTTTCTAATCGCAAACGTTCTTACCACGACCTTTCCAATCCCTCCTTTAACAATTGTGAGAGGCCACCGGAACTTACTTTAAGTTCTTTCCAAAGGGCATGACTTGAGGCATGACTCACCCCCATTTAACCTAGGAGCCGTGTTTCTGCAATCTACTGTATGACACAGGGCCACACACACACACACACACACACACACACTGTCACTGCTATGTCATTGTAAGTCTTAGACACTCCAGGGGCCTGGGGCCTGTTGGGGGAATGCATGGTTAGTGACCAATACAACCCAACAGAGCAGACATCATCATCTGACAGTCGGCTCAGACGCTGGAGACAAGTGAGGGACCCTCCAGTTTGGGGTCTCTGCACACCCTGGAGGGATGCATCTAACTCGGACAAGGGTGTGTCCCTCTGGCTGAGTTCTTTACTGACCCCTCCGTGATGCATTCCATTGCCATTGAGTGATGGCTGCATTTCAATGGGAACAAAGCAGCTCCTTTCTGGGGGAGCCATAGAGGGAACTGATGATTTAAATGTATTTTTTAGGGGCGCCTGGGTGGCTCAGTCATATGAGTGTCCGGCTTTGGCTCAGGTCATGATCTCATAGCTTGTGAGATTGAGCCCCCACGTCAGGCTCTGTGCTGATACCTCAGATCCTAGAGCCTGCTTCAGATTCTGTGTCTCTGTCTCTCTCTGCCCTTCCCCACTCGCACTCTGTGTGTCTCTCTCTTTCTCAAAAATAGATAAACATTAAACAAATAAAAAATATTTTTAAAAGTGCATTCTCATTATATGCTTTTTTCATTACTGCACCATATGAATAAAAATCTTAATCAGTGAAATTTATTATGCTTGAATATTTAATTCCTGTCCATGTAAAATTTAAATAATCTCTTTCAAATAATTTGCTTATAGCCATTAGAATTTCTTCTTTTATTTAAAAAAAAATTTTAATGTTTATTTTTGAAAGAGAGAGAGAGAGAGAAAGAGCTGGGGAGGGGTAGAGAGAGAGGAAGACACAGAATCTGAAGCACGTTCCAGGCTCCGAGCTGTCAACACAGGGCCTGATGTGGGGCTGGAACTCACAAACCATGAGATCGTGACCTGAGCCAAAGTCAGACCCTTAACCTACTGAGCCACCCAGGCACCCTACCATTAGACTTTCTGAAGGCCCTCACAAAACAGTTCTTGCAGAAGCATGAGGACTCCTTTTGACAATAGCAAACTGGCCATAGGACAACATTTCTAGCCCTGTCCCAGCACAATGTTATTAGAGGGATTCACAGCAAAGTAACAAAAGGAAAGAAAGTCTAGACTGGACAAAAATGTAGCAATCTGATGTATTCTCAGATGGGCTCTATAAGAAAGCAAATTCGCCATATTATTCTCAAGAGAGTTATGATTTAAAATGTACTACTTAAAACAGGCTTGCAAATACATGGAGAAAATTCTGCTTGGCCTCTATTAAGTGTTCAACAAAGTCAAGTTAAAATTCTAGCGGCAAATTGAATTTTAGAAATGATGGGTTTCAGCCCTGTGGATTGTAACAAGTCCAGCCCATTTGCAGGGTCTTCTGTTATAAAAGAGAATGATATATACTTTATATGGCAGCCCAGAATCTCTTCCTTTCTGTGCAGAAAGCGGGTTTCACTTCACAGGAAGCTTTTGCTATTCTTTTCCCCCAGTTCTCCTTAGGCGTGTGCTCAGATGGAAGGGCCTCCCTGTCCTCGCTCACCCCCTTTCCCACGACCCTAGAATCTGTGTGTCCTTTACTTCCTGGCAGCAACCGGCTGCTGGGTTTCCTGAGAGCCTTTTGTGAAGGCAGGAAACACGGCCGAGAAGCCTTGGAGACGGAGGGCAGCTTTCCCAGGGCACAGCCTCTGCTCCACCCCACCTGGCCCTAGGCCAAGGGCACTGGGGCAGCCACGTGACCAAACCCGTCCTCCAGACAGAAGCATCTGTCTGCCCCCACCTGCCTACACCAGAACCCGGCGCTGGAACCAGCTCTGTCCCCTGAAAACGAGCTGAGCAGTCAGGAAGGGCTAGCTGGATACAGAGCTTCTGTGGCAACTGCAAATAGACACTTGTGACATCTCAGGTACAAAATAGGCCAGGACTGCATGCTTCACACCGGCTTGTTTAAACTAGCGTTCTCAACCAAGGGAGTTTTTCAAAACATCTTCAGCTTTTAACTGCTCTGTTGTATTCCTAGCCATGGTCTCAAATGAAATAACAAAGTGTAAATGTATCTGTTAAATATCAGTTTGGCTGGATATAACAAATTCCTCTGATGATAATGACTTACGCATAATAAAAGTTTAATTTTTGCTCAAATAAAAAGAAGTTGACTTCAAGTCAGGCTTTTTTGTAGCTCATCTTTCTGCCTAGAATGTGCGACTAGACCAGTTTTCAAGCTTTTTATTTTCGGGACCCCTTTATGCCCTTATAAATTATTACTTAAAATTTTTTTTAATGTTTATTTATTTTTGTGAGAGAGAGAGAGCACGAGTGGACAGGGGCAGAAAGAGAGGGAAGCACAGAATCCGAAGCATGCTCCAGGCTCTGAGCTGTCAGCACAGAGCCTGACGCTGGGCTCAAACCCACAAACCACAAGATCGTGACCTGATCCGAAGTCAGACACTTAACTGACTGAGCCACCCAGGCACCCTTATACCCTTAAAAATTATTAAGGCCCCCAAGGAACTTTTCCTTATGTGGGTTAGTTTATTAGAAATTAAAACTGAGGGGGTGCCTGGGTGGCTCAGTCGGTTAAGTGTCCGACTTCAGCTCAGGTCACGATCTCACGGTCCGTGAGTTCGAGCCCCTCGTGGGGCTCTGGGCTGATGGCCCAGAGCCTGGAGCCTGCTTCCGGTTCTGTGTCTCCCTCTCTCTCTGCCCCTCCCCCATTCATGCTCTGTCTCTCTCTGTCTCAAAAATAAATAAACGTTAAAAAAAAATTTTTTTTTAAAGAAATTAAAACTGAGGGGTGCCTGGTGGCTCATTCGGTTGAACATCTGACTCTTGGTTTCAGCTCAGGTCGTGATCTCATGGTTGTGACTTTGAGCCCACATCAGGCTCTGTGCTGACCACAAGGAGCCTGCTTGGGTTTCTCCTTCTCTCTCCCTCCCTCTCTGCCTCTCCCCTGCTCACTCTCTGTCTCTCTCTCAAAATAAATAAAATTGAAAAAATCAAAAAACAATTAAAACAGAATTATTGTGCACACTTATTTAATCCATTTTAAAGTGACAATAAACCCATTGCATGTAAACACTAATAACACAGATTTATGAAAAATAATTATATTTTCTAAAACAAATTTGGTGAGAAGAGTAACGTGTTTACATATTTATAAATCCCTATCTGAAAGAGGTTAGAGTGGAAGAGAGCCAAAGCATAAGAGACTCTTAAAAACTGAGAACAAACTGAGGGCTGATGGGGGTTGGGGGTGGGTGGGTGATGGGCATTGAGGAGGGCACCTTTTGGGATGAGCACTCGGTGTTGTATGGAAACCAATTTGACAATAAACTTCATATATTGAAAAAAAAATAAAAAAATAAAATAAAATAACTTTATAAAACACACACACACACACACACACAAAATCCCTATCTGGCTCCCTTGAAGCAAATATCTGCTACTGTATGGAATCTATTGCAATGTATTGTTTTGGTTGAAGTTTCAGGAGAACATTCTAGGTTTTACATAAATATGTGATTGTCAAAGGAAACTGAAACCTGGGAATTTCTTGAATAAGGGTTTGGGGGATGCTGTGTGTCCTCATTCCACATTTTGAGAACTGCTGCCTTAAACCTCATAGCCTAAAAATAACTGCTGAAGTTCCAGCCATCATATCCACATTGAAGATATCATGATAGAGAAAAGGATGAAGGAAGGATTAGTACTCTCCCTTTAAGAGGAATCCCTGGAAGGCTCACAGCATTCCTGTCTATAGCTCTTTGGCCAAAACTTTCACATAGCAACATTAACTTCAAGAGAAAATGTTTTAGTAGGGCAACAATGTGCTTAGCTAAAAATGTCTAAAAAGGGGGGGAGAAAGGATACTGAGAAGCAATTAGTAGTCTCTGCCACAGGAAGCACGAGTTAAAAGCATTCCAATGACCCAAACACTTCATCTGCTGTTTCCATGGCTGCAGATCATCAAAACACCACAGATCCCCTAGGAGTCCCCTGTGAAGAAATTATTGTTTACTCTGCTAACTGATTGGTCTACGGTGTTCGAGTGCATTTTAAAGCGTCTACAGAGGACCAGGGTGTGGGGGTCTCCTGCTGAGAAAAGCGAGTAAGCTTTGGGTTCTCTCAGAAGTACTGACAAGGACCATGTTGTGAGATGGTAATGGCAACCTCAACCAGAGAGAGCATCGTGGTGAGATTTTATGGTAGCCGTACAGATAGTCCTCTGTTTGGGGAAGACTTCACATAGCACTCGAAGAATAGCTGTCCAGGACAGAGTCTGTTGGGGGAAGAAAATCAAGTATTTTGTCTCTAGCAAAGAATGACAACGTAGGAGTGTGTGAGTTAACGAGGAAGAGTTAAGACACTAGGCTAAAATACTTTCCCTGAATGCTTACTTTGTGCCTGTCGGGATTCTAAGCAATTTACACGTGTAATTGACTTAATGTAATCTTCATAGCAACTCTGGTAAGAAGGTGCCATTATTATCCTTGTTTTCCTGGTAAGGAAATTGAGGCACAGAGAAGCTGAGCCACTTGCCTAAGATCCCACCACCGACGAAAGTGGATTTGGCTCCATATTCTATGTCCTGAAACCACTGAACAATACTCCACATACATACTGAGGAGCTTGGTGCTGTGGCTGATATTTAAGCAAGTTCATTCGATGAGATATAAATTCATCAGAATACAATTTAGTCATAGGCTACGTACTACCTGGAATGGGATGCTGTCATCTACTTTAAAATATATTTCAAGGGGCGCCTGGGTGGCTCAGTCGGTTGAGCGTCCGACTTCGGCTCAGGTCATGATCTCACAGTCTGTGAGTTCAAGCCCCACGTCGGGCTCTGTGCTGACAGCTCGGAGCCTGGAGCCTGCTTCGGATTCTGTGTCTCCCTCTCTCTCTGACCCTCCCCCGTTCATGCTCTGTCTCTCTCTGTCTCAAAAATAAATTAAAAAACATTAAAAAAAATAAATAAAATATATGTCAATACTCCCTGTGTTTAAAAGGAAGTAGTAGGGATTGCTAACACATGTCCTTCAAATTTGTCAGAGTGGTATTTCTATAGAAGGACTATTAGTTCATCAAGGTAAGTCTCATGTACTCTCAACACTTTCATTCAATAATCCAAACCAAACACTGCATACCTGTGACTGCAGATGTCCCTTCCATCATTAACCCAATGGCAGGCATCTACAACTGGAGCCCCAGCTCCTAATAGGAAGTGGCACCTAAACAGGAAATAATCAGCCTTGTGGGACGTATGTTAATAACCCATACCTTTTCAGCAGAGAGTGCAAATTGGTAGCCCGCGGGTGAAATCTTGCTTATGACATGCTTTCTTTGGTTCATAGGGTGTAATTTAAAAGGTGTGCTGTAGATTTTTTTTTAGCCAAAATCCAAAACCAAGATTTCATGTAAGAATCCAGATGAGAGCCTCTGCTTCTTTTAGATAGGCCGTATTCTCTCCAGTTCAGCTTAGCCCCTGTCACTCCTGTCCTCCTACGTTTAACCTCTTCATGCATTTATGTTACCTGTCTGTCCCTGCGGGCATTTGAGTTCATAACTCTGTCTTTACAGATATTAAACTCCAAATCATGTTAAGTCCCATATTCCTTTGTAGCAGAACCTGTTCTGAAATTACTTTACCTTCAATTTTCAGTTGAACTGATTATTTAGTCACAGCTTATGTACATGGTGGGTTCTGCAATCAACGGAGACATAGAAGTTATGTTCTAAATTGCCTGCTGGTAGGTAAATGATGAGCTGAAAATGCCAGGACAGGAAAAAAAAATCACAAAGTATCGGGATAAATGTCGGGGGTTCAGTAATGCAGACCCTGGTACATCGTAGGTATTTAGAAACTTATTGATGAAGGTTTGATGATATATAGGCAGAGGTTTACTAAAGTGGCTGGAATTCCTGTTCTGTCTCGATGATTATTTCTGTTACTTCTGTGAATGTCACAGATGCCGTTCACCAAATATTTCTGGCTCTCTTACTTTGGGCACATGGTAGGATTGCATTGCCTGCCCACTTGACGTTGGGTGGGATCATGTGACTAATTCTGTAGAATGAGTTGTGAGTGGAGGTGATATGTGTTGCTCTGGGCCAGATCATGTAATTATCAGAACAAGATCCTCTAGAGCAATCTTTCCTCTGACACGGTGACCAGTGCTTGAGATGGTGGCAGCTCCATTAGCCTGGGACTCTACAGCCGGTGGAGGTTTCTGCCAAGCTGTGATAAACATGTTGCATGAACAAGAAATAGAACTTTGTTATTATAACCCAGTTAGACTTCTGGGGTTGCTTTCTACTGCAGCATAACGTATCCTGTCCTGTCACTAAATGTTTATTAGCAAGTTCTAAAAGTGTGAATTCAGTGACGTGGAGCATCATCAATTCTGAAGCACTGGAAATGCTTCTTTAGACCATTTGTCTCTAGACTCACTGACTCTAGATCCCTTTTCTGAAGCCTCTTGTCACCCATGAACACTTCTCCCACCTTCTTAGCCTTATCTTTTGTAACTGAGCTTGTCAGTAACAGAGTGTTTCTTCTTCTTGCTTAGGGAAAGATTTCCACCAAGCATCAAGAGGCAGGGGGACCTCTGAAAGCAAATGTGCAGAATCTTCCCAGAGCTACATTTTGCAGAAGGCTGACATTCACGGCCCACAGAGGATAATAATTATGGTCTCACAGCACCACAGAACCTCGGCACAATCCCTACCATCAGGACGTGTGTGTCTGGTGGTGGCCAAGCTAGGAAAGGTCAACATCCAACTGCTCTTTAGAAAGACTTGAACCTGACTCCAGTCTGAAGTATAATCCATTTCTTATGGGGTTCTTTCTGTGTGTGTGTGTGTGTGTGTGTGTGTGTGTATTTTTAACATTGCATCTGTAATTGAATTTATCTTCTAAACTAGGGATGCATTTTCTGTTGCTACTGTCAACATTTAAAAAATCAATCTCTTTTAGGTTTATTTTTCAAAACACAGGAAATATCCCATAGTATCTACCCACTTGGAAGCATATGATCTCATTTGTCAGTAGAAATTACCTATCTGGATAGTAAAGGTTTTCATCAATCCTATTTTAGAGGGTTTTTTTTTGTTTGTTTTTTTTTTTGGCCTAAAACAAGGCACGTTTGGAATGGTCGCTAGTGGTTTCAATATATTGGAGAAATTAGTGTCTAATTAGTTCTTTATTCTGAACTTTCTCATACATTTGAAAGTACAGTAAAACCTTGGTTTGTGAGCATGATTTGTTCCAGAAACATGCTTGTAATCCAAAGCACTTGTATATCAAAGCAAATTTAAGAACCATTGGTTCAGTTGTGATCATGTGACACCTGGCATCGCGAACTACTTGTATCACAAGACGATTCTCATTTATCAAGTTAAAATTTATTAGAAATGTTTTCTAGTCTTGTGGAACACTCGCAGAACAAGTTACTTGCAATCCAGTATTTCAGGGGGTGCCTGGGTGGCTCAGACAGTTGAACATCCTACTTTGGCGAAGGTCATGATCTTGTGGTTTGTGGGTTCCAGCCCCGCATCAGGCTCTGTGCTGTTAGCATGGAGCTTGCTTCAGATCCTCTGTCCCTTGCTCTCCCTGCCCCTCCCCTACTCATGCTCTTTCTCTCTTTCTCTCTCTCTCTCAAAAGTAAAAATAAAAAACATTAAAAAATAAATAAAAGTATTCCAGTAAATCTAGCAAGTGCTCTTAAGTAGGCAGGCAGGACTATCCACTTGTAGGTTTCACCATCCATTTACTTAATCAACTAGGAATTTATTTAGCAGCTACTAGATTATGACTGACCCCCTCCATGGATGGGACTGTGCCTTGTTCACCTTTATCTCTACTGACTAGCCTTGTGCCTGCAATTTAATGAGTACCCAATTACTATTTAAAATGCCATGTTAATGCGTCCAGAGAAATAAAGAGGTCTTCACATTTTACGAACTAATACTCTAGTGGATTAAAGTCAATGCACCATCAGCTATGGCAGTTATGAAAAAAATTATTTGAATATTAGAAGTGTGATGGAGAAGGGATGGAGAAGGGATGAGGGATGGGTCCACAAATATTGCAGGAACTTGGAGTCCCTGGTTTTATTGAGTCTCCACTGACTAACAGTGTGACTGGAAAAGTTGTTCAACATTTCTGGGCAACTGTGTAACTGTTAAATAAAGGATTCATCAAGGTTTTCACAATTAGAGATTTTAAAAAATTATATTATTGCACTTGAAAGCATTCTTACAATTTCAAACAATGCAGATAGAGCAACAGTTCTCCACTGCTGTATCTGCATCCCATAAATTTTGTTATGTTTGTTTTCATTGTTATTCATCTCAAAGTATTTTATGATCTCACTTGTGTGTGTGTGTGTTTTCTTTGACACATTTGTTACTGGGAATGTTTTGTTTCATTTCCACATATTTGTGAATTCCCAAAGTTTTTTCCGTTATTGAGTTTTAATCTCCTTCTATTGTGATTGGGAAATACATACTTTGAAACATTTCAATCCTTTTAAATTTATTGACACTCCTATGACCTAACATACAGCTTGTCCAAGAGAATGTTCCATTTACACTTGAAAAGATTATGTATTCTGCCATTGTTGAGTGGAATTTCCTATAAGTGTCTGTTAAATCTAGAGCTATTTTTTTATAGAGCTATCCAAGTCTATTTCCTTATTAACCTTTGGCTAGTTGTTCTATTTATTATTGGAAGTGATATATTGAAGTTTCCCATTATTATTGTTGAATTGTCTATTTCTCCCTTCAATTCTGCCAGTCTTTGCTTCATGTATTTTGGGCACTCTGTTTTTCACCATGTATATACTTTTTATACTATATATATGTATAATATATGTAATATTTATATATTATACAATATAATATATGTATAGTGTTTATAATATGTAATACTTATACAAGGTGCACATATATATGGTATTATATATTCATTCACATATCTATCATATATATATATTTTTTATCATATATATTGTTACATAAATGCTATATTTTCTTGATGGATTTACACTTTTATCATAAAATACCTTTCTTTTTCTTTAGCAATAACTTTTGTCTTCAAGTATATTTTATCTGATGTTAGTACAGCCATTCCAGCTCCATTTTGATGTGGAATAAATATCTTTTTCCATTATTTTACTTTCAATCTATTTGTGTCCTTGAATCTAAAGTATGTCTTTTGTAGATAGTATATAGTTGAATCATGGTTTCTTTAATGTATTCTGCCAATAATTTCCTTTTGATTGGAATACTTATTCCATTTACATTTACTGTAATTACTAAGATGGTTTTATTGACTGAATCATGTCCCTCCAAAATTCATATGTTGAAGCCTAGATCCCCCATATGACTATGCTTGGATAAAGAACCTTAAAGGAGATAATTAAGGTTAAATGATGTCATAAGGGTGGGGCCCTTATCCAGTAGTACTGGTGTCCTTATAAGAAGAGAAAAAGACATCAGAGATCTCTCAGTCTTTCACAGAGAAAGGGCCATGTGAAGACACAGCAAGAAGGTGGCCATCTACAAGCCGGGAAAAAAGGCCTCACCAGAATCCAACTCTGCTGGCAATCTGATCTTGAACTTTTAGTTTCCAGAACTCAGAGAAAATAAATGTCTGTTGTTTAAACCATGTATACAATAGTATTTTCTTATGGTGACCTGAGAAAATTAATATAGGTAGGATTTATATCTACCATTTTGCCATTTGTTTTCTGTATATCTATGGTTTTTTTTTGTTCCTCTCTTACTACATTACTGACTTCTTTTGTATTAAATGATATTTTTAAGTATATTATTTTAATTCTCCTGTCATTTCTTTTAGTATATATTTTTGGATTGTTTTCTTGGTGGTTGCCCTGGGGATTGTAATTAATATCTTAATTTTTAAAAATCTAGTTCAGATTAATACCAACTTAATTTTAGTAGTGTACAGAAACATTGTTGTTATATAACTTCTTTGTGCTGTTATTGTTATAAAAACGACATCTTTATACACTGTGTATCTATCAGCACAGATTTATAAGTATTGCTTTATGCAGTTGTCAATTAAATTAGGAGGGAAAAAAGTGTTACAAATTAGAAAATACATTAATACTGTCTCAGTTTTTGTTTATTTGGGAATGTTTTAATTACTTCTTCAAAGGATAGTTTTGCAGGATGTAGATTTCTTGATTGACACCATTTTTCTTTTGGAACTTCAAATATATCATTGCATTACTTTCTAGCTTCCATGGTATCGGATGAAAATTGGCTATTGATCTTACGGAGGATTTCTTGTATGTGATGAATTCCTACTCTCTTGTTGCTCTCATGATTTTTTCTTTGCCTTTGGCATTAGAGAGCTTGAGTATGATGTGAATCCTTTGAGTTTATACAACTTGGAGTTTATCATAAATTCTTAAATATGTAGATAATGTTTCTTATTAAATGTAAGCAGTTTTCAGGCATTATTATTCAAATATCTTTCTGCTACTTTCTCTCTTCTCCTTTTGGGACTCCTATCATGCATGTGGTAGTATGTTTGATGATTTCCCACATGTGTCTGAGACTCTGTTCTTTAAAAAATTATTTCATCTTTCTACTGCTTTATTCCTTGGACTAGATAATCTCAATTAATGTATTATCAAGGTCACTGATTTTTTTTCTGCCTACCCAGGTCTGCTGTTGAACCCCTCTCATGAATCTTTTATTTCAGTTATTGTCGTTTTCAATTCCAGAATTCCTTTTTGGTTCCTTTTTCATATTTTTTTATTTCTATACTTATATTCTCTATTTGGTGAGATATCATTCTCACAATTCCCTTTAGGTCTTTAAACATGGCTTCGTTTAGGTTTTTTGGATATATTTAAAAGAGATGATGCAAAGTCTTTGGTAATTCTAAAGTCTATGCTTACTCAAGGACAGATTCTATTGTTTTTCCCTTTCCATGTATGGGCTACAATTTTTTTGTTTCTTTGTATGTTTCATATTTTTTGTTGAAAACTAGACAGCTTAAATAATATAATATGCCAATTCTGAAAATCAGATTCTCTTACCTCACTCCCCAGATTTGTTATTATTATTCTTTGTTGGTGTATTTGTTGTTTGTTTAGTGACATTTATGAACTAATTATGTAGGGTCTGTATTCTTTGTCATGTGTGGTCACTGAAGTCTCTGCTTGGATAGCTTTGTAGTCACAAGTAATTAAACAGAGATTTCATTATCCAAAAGTGAGAGTTTAGGGCTTCAGGTCTTTTCTGATCATGTGAATAGTTCTGACATACTGATAGTCCTGTGCATAACTTGTATACATAATCACTGAAATTAAACAATTTGTATATTGTGGTTTATATATGCATATCTATTTTATTCTTACTAGAAAAGTGAGAACATTGTACAAAACTAATTCAGCTGTTTTTATGTCAGTTTTTGATACACACACATTCTATAAGTACTCTTTACCTTTAATTTACTGATGAGTAAGGAATGACTGTAAGGAAAAGGAATTACAGGTTGCCCTGTTTTCCTTTGCTGTACATCATCATTTTCAGCTTAGGTGGTTGGTTAAGGCAGGGCAGTAACCTAAGTAAGAAAGGGCATGATAGAGCTCCTAAGTTACTGATTTTTCTTAGAATGCCATTACTTTCTTTCTGTATTTGAAGCAAGTTCTGACTTAAATGGAAAGCAGCACAGCCTCTCAGGGCAGTCAGTGCCCCCATTTACTCAGGGATGTAACACACTTACTTTGTATATGCTTTGAGTCTCACTGAGCTTCCATGCATCGTGAATCCACCAAAATTCTTTCCTTGTGGGGTGCCATGAATGTTGTGTGCAAAAAGGGGCAATAAGACCATGAACATGCATATTGCACATACCTCCTGGATTCATCACATGCCCCATTGTCCCATTGGACTTCACTTACAAAACACAAATTCGAGGATAAAGTTATTAAGGATTTCAAGATGGCTATAACAGAGCATAAAACCAAGCATGGGGTCCTGTGTGACTACATCGGCCTCATACCCACTGGGCTGGCCCTGTAGAGGAGACACCTCTAAATACCTACCTAGCTAGCCTTCCTTTCTTCTTTATGGAAAAGAAAAATAGGTTTTTTGGTTTTTGGGGTTTGTTGTTTTGTTTTGTTTTGCTTCACTTTTGGTGTCATTGTGCTCAGCTAAGGACCTGTATATCATAGCCTCCCTTGAAGCTAGAGCGATGGTGACAGAGTTCTGACAATGAGACAGAAGTAGAAGCCTACTTCAACTTATGGAAAAGTCCTTATCTCAAGACACATCCATTATTCCTTGTTTCTTCTTTTTGTTCTTGCTGAAAATAGGAACATGAGATTAGAGGATGGGCAGCCAGTTGCCCATGAGGCAACCAGCACAGTGGTAACAGCACGTGATAAGGAGGCTGGAATGGAAAGCTGAAGGGAATGTAGATCTCCCAAGGCTCTACTTGCTATGTGAGGAAATAAATCTCTGATTAAGCCACTATTTTTCAGGTGTCTGTTACTTGCTGCAACATGCAATAATAACTTATACCCATTAATTTTAAATACCACATTTATCATGTACTAAATTCCTACAGATACATGATTCTTTTTCTATACTCTGTTTTAAAAATGTTTATTTACTTATTTTTGAGAGAAAGAGAGAGAGAGAGAGAGAGAGAGAGAGAGAGGGAGAGAGAACACACGCACAGTGCGGGAGGGGCACAGAGGGAGAGGGAAACACAGAATCTGAAGCAAGCTCCAGACTCTGAGCTGTCAGCACAGACCCCGATGCAGGGCCAAACCCACGAATCAAGCCAAGTCCAACACCTAACTGACTGAGCCACCCAGGCACCCTTCTTTCTATACTCTTACACTATCTCACTGATTTAAAAAATACATTTCTATGCTAAAAACCACACTCTAAATAGTTATAGACTTATAGTATGTTTTGCAATCTGTTAAAGTAATGCCTCTTGTCTTCGTTGTTGTTTTTTTAAAAAAGGTCACAGTTAATTTTGTCCATATTTACATGTATTTTAAAATAAGCTTCTCAAATAAGTTTAAATAATGAAAAAATAAAACAAACTTATCAAGTTTTGTGAAAGCTCAGTGGAATTTTGATTGAAATTACATGGAATTTACGGATTCATTTGGGAATAATGAAATCTTTAAAATTTTCAGCATTTCCATCTAGGAACAAAGCATAATTCTCTATTTATTCAGCTCTTTCTTATATCCTTCAGTAGAGCTTTAGTTTTACTTACATAGGTCTTGCACATTCTCATTCAATTTATTGCTAGGTTTTATACCTTTGGTTCCTGTTGTGAATGGGATTTTCTCCACTGTATTTTCAAATTGGTTTTTGCCAATTTATAATAAAGTTATTGGGTTTTTAAATTAATCTTGATTTTGCATTCAGCCAGCTGGTAAATTATTCCCCATAGGTAACTTCTAGATCCCATTTCAGCTCTAAACGTGCTGGAATTTAGGTGTTAGGTGGAACTTCTTAATTGGAAGAAGTTGTATCTGGTCCAGGTCAATGAAAGACCTTCATGGAAGGAGTGAGATTTCATTTTCTCCATTATTTAAAGGTGCTTAATTCCTCTGGGGGGAATGTCTCCAAGTCTGTTTATATTTTGTGACAGGCTATTTAGGATTCCTGCAGGCTCCTCTATATTTCTTTATTGTTTAATCCTTATCTGCACAATTGTCTTCAAAGGTGATATAATATGATAGGCTGAGTGAGGACTGCAACACAAAATCCGAAAGCATCTCTAGCATTGCTCACAGTATTCTTAATGGTAGTCGAGATCCCCTTTCATTCCCAAATCCAAGGATCTGATACCTGGATTCAGATTCCCTTTACTAGGAAATATATTGAAAGGCCACAACCAAGTTTCTTATTCAACATTTTAGGTTTTTGGCTTACTAGATTAAAACCGAACTTACAATAGTTTTGGAAGGAATGGCTGTCAGCGAAAAAGATCTTCTCTCCCTCCACAGCCCTCACTCATATCTCCAAGTTCTGAAGCAATGTGTCTTCTATTGATAGTGTTCAAAAATATTTAGCACTCAACCTCCAATGCCTCGTTTTTGATCACGGGAATACACATGTGTTAAAGGGCCAGTGTTTAAACTTGGACTTGCCATGACAGCTGCATTGCATGTCATGAATGTATCTTCACATCTGGAACATTTTAGACCCTTGCAATGTGAATCCGCAGTGGGGGAGAAGCAGGGAAAGATAGGAAGCCTCATTTTCAAAATAGACAAACCTCTGAAATTTCTCCTAAAAACCTTTGAAAATATCTCTCAGGGTAGTGATTAGAGAGTCAAGAAGCTTGCATAAAAACCTGGCTCTACTACTTACTATCTATGCCACTTCCATAATTCATTCTCAACCTTCGAAGGCTAGTTTTCCTCTCACAGGAATGTTGCAAGGGTAAAATGAGATGAGGCTGACACCAGAACTATGTAAACTATAAAGTGCCATGCAGAAGTGAGTTGTTAGTAATTTCAGAATGTTGAGCACCTCTCATCTTTCTTTGCCTGCTATAACATGCTTAGGGATGTGTTGCCCAAAAGGGAGAAGAACCCCCAAAGAGCCCCAATACATGAGAAAATCATATTTAAGTATGCTGAAAACCTTCACAAAATATATAATTAAAGTAAAACTCATGACTTCATAATAAAATATTAATGAAAATGCTCAAAAAACAAGTCATAAAATATAAATGCAAAGTAGTTAGCATTGTTTTGATGTTTGAAATCTAGAAAGCAAAAAACAGTGACAGCTTGATTGAATAAGATGCACAGAGAATTACTTCATTTTTACCAAGCTCCAATATCTTTCTCTAGAACTGGACAGCACACATTGCTTTGGTCGGTTAGGTTCGGCTTTTTGATTGTGTGTAGGAGGTCCTGGTTTTCAGATTATTGTCATCATCATCATCGTCATCATTGCATTAACTTTCTATTTGCTGCTGTACCAAATTACCAAATTGCCAAAAACTTAGTGGGTAAAAACAACACAGATTTATTATTTTATGGTTATGGAGATCAGAAGTCCAAAATGAGTCAGCAAGGCTGTGTTTCTCCTGGAGGTTCTAGGAAAGAATCTGTCCTTGCCTTTTCTAGCTTCTACAGGCTGTTAGCATTCCTTGGTCAATGACCTTGCATGTCTTTGACCTCTGCTTCCATCATCACATCACCTTCTCTGACTCTGACCCTCCTGCCTCCTCTTTATATGGATCCTTGTGATTACACTGGCTCACCTGGATAGTCCTGGATGCCTTCCCCCATCTCAAGTTCCTTAATCATCTCAGTACAGTCTTTTTTGCCATGTAAGGTAATATCATTGCAGATTCCTGTGAAGGAGGACATCTTTCAGGAAGAGGCATTATTCAGTCCATCATAATTACCAATGATTAACACTTATTGAACATTTTTTATGTATGCCAAGAACTGTTTTAAAAACCGCAAATAGGGGCGCCAGGGTGGCTTGGTTGGTTAAGTGTCTGACTTTTGATATTGGCTCAGCTAATGATCTCACAGTTTTTGAGATCGAGCCCTGTGTTGGGCTCTGTGCTGACAGTGTGGAACCTGCTTGAGATTCTCTCTTTCCCTCTCTCTCTCTGCTCCTCCCCCATTTGTACTCTCTCTCTCAAAATAAATAAATAAACATTAAAAAAAGAAAAACCTCAAATATACTAAATCATCAAAACCTTTAAGGTCATGCCACTGAGGCACAGAGAGGTTAGGTAACCTATCCAAAGTCACTGACCTCACCAGCAAACACTTAAGATGTAAACAGGTGGCCTGCTAGACTTAGGGTAGGCAGAAGATCTTAGATATAGTTTTTGATGAGGCAAAAGCTTTGTAACAATAATGGTAATATCTTAGAATGTTAAAATTGTGGTTGACAATTTCTAAAGCACATTCCCAGCAGTTTTCCATGAAACTTTCTCATAATCCTGTAGCTCAGAATAATTTTCTCCTCCACTAAATCCTCTTCTTCTTATATTTATTTATGTAGCAAGGATTCATAGTGTACCTTCCACTGGAATTTGTGTACCTGTGTGTTTGTTCCGTTTCAACTGTGAGATCCTTAAATAAAGGTAGAAACAAGAACCGCCACCAGTTAAAAAAAAAAAAACTTAATATAGTGACTTGAATACTGAAAGTATTCAATAAATATGTGTTCAACTGAATGGTAGACATGAGGCAGAGTATTATTTGGAGGTGCTATGGAACTTACAGAACAGATGTGGTAGACTGTTCCTTTGATGACTCCCATGAACTGTGTCTTCCAAGATTCATGCCTCTGTGTAGTCCCCTCTCAGTTGACTCTGGATGGAATCTATAACTACCTTAACCAATTGAATATTATGGAAGTGATACTGTGCCAGTTCTGGGACCAGCTCTTGCTTGGCCTGGAATTTTCTACTTTCTCCTGCTTAGAGCTCTCCCTCCTGGTATGTTCTTTTTGGAAACCAACTACCAATCTGTGAGGCAGCCATGTGGAGAGGCCTAACTGGAAGAAGGCTAAGTCATTTACCAACAGCCCTGGTTGAGTTTCAATAGAGTCTCCAAGTGACAGCAACCATCACAGTTCACTTGGTGCCACCACAAGGAATTGCCCAAACAACATACAGAATTGTGGGAGAATGAATTGTTTTTGAGCATCTAGGCTTTGAGATGGTTTGCTATATATCAATATATCATTGAAATACAGGAGAGTCAATTTCTGCAGCACAGAGACACCATGCTCTCTCTTCTTCCTGTTGAAGAACTGTCGTTGGGATCATAGATTCTGGGTCAAGGAGGCAGAGACTCTGAGACTCTACCTACAGACCATTGAATGAGTCTCCTGCAGGTTGGAGCAGTCTCCTTCAGGTCAAAGACTACAAAATAAAGGCTGGATGTAGCCCTCAGAGTTTGGGGATGTGAATTGTTGGAGGAGGGATTGCTGGAACCTCATGTTCGTTTGAACTCCTCAGGACCTGAGTCTCAATGTCCTCTGTCTTTTTCCTTTGAGGACTTAGTGACTGATATATGCTTTCTTTTCCCCTTTTCTATTGATGTCACCTTCTCTTTCTGGGTAGATGGTTTTGTTTCTTGTTTTATGGTCTTTTGGCTTCTTTGTTGACTTCATCTCCTTGATCCAAGCCTTTTTTTTTTCCTTTCAGGTTTTAGTTCTCCATCATGAGCAAAACCAAGAAATACAAAATAAAATGGATTTAATCCCTGAAGCCAAGTGACCTCAACTGCCTAGAGAGTTGTTTCTGTGAGACTCCTGTGTCTGAGCTTGGAGGCTTTGCAAAAGGTCTGTGGTCTAGATTTGCAATAGGAACATGCAGTAGTCACAAGAAGGAGAATCAGAGTTATCATGGGGCTTGAAGAAACGTGGCTCAGGAGGGCCTTCAGAGTGGAGAAGGCACCCTTCCCATTTCATAATTCTTCCTGTCTCACACCTTCTCCCTGCCCTCTTTCTAAGGCCTTGTACAAGAAAACAAAGACATTGACCTGTGGGCATTTGGTCCAGCATGAGCTTCTTGTGCTAGTGCTTGCTTGGGGAGGGGGTGAGATGAGTGAGGGTGAATGGGGGCCTGAGAGTTATGAGGCATGAGTGACAGGAATAGTCCTGGTGACAAGGGAGAGGGAGAATGCAGCCAGAAATCCTCTGCCCTCCTCCTGGTACTTTCATCTACCACCTGCCGGCATAAAATAAACCCCATTCTCTACTGACGCTGGGGTAACAGGAGGAATGGGGTGAGGTAATGTAAACAATCGTCTAAATCAGCTGTGGGGGCTACTGCAGGAAGGGAAAAAGGAGTCTGGGAAGATCATTGAAATTACTGTTCCCTGAGAAAGAACCCAGTCCCTTCCCCTATAGCCTTGCTCAGAACCTATGATTATTGTGTTTTTGTAGAACAAGGGATAGTTGTTTATGTAAAGCATGTATACATAGCTTGACAAGAGGTTGGTTAGATTTATTTACTTAGCAAGTCTTTATTAGTGCCTGTTATCTGCCAACTCCTGTTCTAAGCACTTTCCAAATATTAACTCACTGAATTCTTGTAACAGTTCTGTGACAGAGATACTCAGAATACAATACTATTTTTATTTCCATTTTGCAGATGAGGAAACTGAGGCTCAGAGGGTTTAAGGGCCTTATCCAGGATAGAGTTGCCAGACTCAGCAAATAAAAATACAGGACACCCAGTTAATTTTGAACTTCAGAGTAACAAATGATAATCTTGTCGTGTAAGTCTGTCCCATATATTACGCTCTCATATTTTTTGCTAAAAACCGAAATCTTGCATATGATATATGAGACATGCTTACACTACAAAAATTACCTATTAGACATTCACATTCGATTTGGCATCCTGTATTTTACCTGGCAATCTGAACTCCAAGAATAGTAAGTAGCAAGCAGTGGTAGTAAGTAGTGGACTAGGACTTGAACCCAGAAGGTGTGTGGCTTGCTAGTCCAGGCTGGCAAGTACCTGACAAGGTAGGCCCTCCAATGAAGACTGGAGTGCTAATATGCCAAGACAAAACACTAATCAAGCCATGTTTTCTCGTTGTAGGCCATCTGAGAAAGAGTAAAGGACCTTGTCTCTTTATTCCTCTTAGAAAGGTGGCCTGAGTGGGATTCGTACCCGGTGGCTTACACTTCCCTCAATCCGGGAGAGAATTGAGAAGCTTTCATTCCTCCACGTGCAGGCCCCTGATGCCCCAGGGCTGGATTTCCCAAAGTTGAGGGGACTGAATCCAAAGGCAGGAGGCTGGGCTGTTCCAGGTCCCAAGGGGGTGAGGGGCTTGCACCAGGGTAGGAGGCTCTTGAATAGGGTTGGCTGCATGTTGTTTGTGGAGAGGCTGGATACATGGCCACACTTGGGAATCTCGGCCAAGAGCCTGACATCCCAACGCTGGCACAGAGGACACAGGGCACGTGCCTCTGGGTGGATTGGTGAGGGCTCTCCGGATTCCCGGCAAGCCCGGGAAGCACTGTTGAGACCCCACCCCAATTTTTCTGAAGTGTCAAAACCAGAGAATTTGAGAATGACTCCAAAAGGAGGAAAGGGGTGGCTCTCCCTTCCACATCATGTGGTGGAAAAAACCCACCCAATATGGTTAAAATGAATACATTTAATGAGCAGTTATGGTGTTCCTGGTACCTGCATGAATTTCAAATCATTTGATGCTCTTATGCTCGCACTTGAAAACAGAGATCTATCTCAACCGAAAGTTCAGGCTCTTAGCCACCCCCTCATACTACCTCTCCCAATTCAATTAAAGTTGCATCAAATTTAACAGTCTAATTTCCTGATGCTGCAGGGTGATGTTCAAGAACAAGGATTAGGAAGGTTTTCCTCCTTAGGCTTCACGGAGGAAAATCATACACAAACATTAAGTGCTGCTTGATTAAAGAAATTATATTTCAAATAGAGTTGTTATTTTTTTTTCAGGATTAAATACTCTCCTTTTTAAAATCCTGGGTTTAAAATTTAAACCAAGGCACCCACTTTGGTAGAGCTTTAGATGACGAGCATGGGCTTCTCTCCTCAACACAAAGTCTCGTGTGATGTGACCCTAGTCTTGGCCACGCATCTCTGCATCCAGACCGCTCTGTACAGTCATGCCTGAGTCATTGCTTCTTGACAGCCAGAGCTCTGAGGACCTCATGAAAGGCCCTGTGGGAACCAGAAATTCAGTACACTCAAAGGAGTTGAAGATGTTTACAACGTGAATCAGCAATTAATAGCACCTTTCCCCCCCCTAAAAAGTCACATCTTTCATACAAGCACTACTAATTATGCTGTTTAGTTTTGTTTTTCTAAGGCGAATGACAAGAAAAATGTATAACCAAGGGACTGGTTGACAGAAGTGAAGAAATATGAGACAACTAGAACAGAGAACAAAAAATAATGAGAAAAATGATTAAAAGAACGGAATTGTGTGGCTTGCTCTACTGGTAATGAGGCTGAACTAAATGAAGAAGTTGCATGTATTTATGGAACCTGCAGGAGAGAGGGAGGAAGTAACTTTCTCCTGATCTCTAACTGGATTATGTTTTCAAACTGGGTGGATAATATAAAAGCAGCATGAGAAATCTGTCCTGGAGGTGCCCCAGCTGTGGCCCTCTATGAGGAGCTAGCTACATAGATCACTTCCCCTTAGATTCTATTCTGCCTGGACTTAACAGGAAATTCACGGCCATTCACACCCAGTTCCATCTTTCCACACTAACATACACAGTGTCTCCTCCACTCCACCCTCAGGCCTGCTGAACAAGAATCTCCCTTCCACCCTATATGAACTTCCTGTGGCTGTGTAACAACCCCAAACCAGGTAGCTTAAAAACAACAGAAATGGATTCGCTCGCTATTCCGGGGGCCAGAAGTCTGAAATCAGTATGTCGGCAGGACCAAACTGCCTCTAAAGAGTCTAAGGGAGAATCTTCTCTTGCTTCTTCTGGTTTCTGGTGTCTCCAGGTGTTCCTTGACTTGTAGCTGCAGAACTCCAATCTTTGTCTCTGTTCTCACATAGCCTTTTCTTCCCCCTCTGCCTTTCTCTTGCAGGGATGCTTGTCATAGGATTTGGGGCCTATCTGGATAATCCAGGATGATCTTATCTTGAGATCCTTGACTTAATTACATCTTCAAGGACACTTTTTGAAGGAAAGTCCCACCCAGATGTTTTGGGTGGATACATCTTTTGGTAGGTGCAGAAGGTACCACTGCACCCTTTTCCCTAAATCCAAGGATTTCTTACTCCCTAGGTAAGAGACTAATCAATCAAAAAAGAATCCATTTATATACCAGCAAGGCATTCCTTGCCTCTTCAATTTTCTTATGAGCCCAAACTGTCTAATATCATCATTCTCTTCTAGACTTCTTCTCAAATCTCATAGTCTATTTGGCTTTAGGGTTCTATCTATTCAGCTCTATTTATTCCTTCTGTAGTTTTTCTTTTATTTGTTTTACTATGCAGGTCAGTTTGGATCTCCAAACCAATGGTGGTACATGCTCTTTGCCTGAGACAGTCCAGGAGTAAGCCTGCTCATCCATCCCTGTGTTCTTTCTGGTTGGTACCTTCTCTGATGCTCAAGATCCTGGTTTTGATCATACCTCCAGCTGGAACACTTTCCTTTTTGGAGGGAGGACTTGAGAAACAATTGACGTAAAGGATTCTGTTTAGTGAGTGATGAGTGGTGAGAAGGGAGAGGTCTTTGCCTCAACCTGCAACTTTGGAGGCTAAAACAGGAGTGGGGAGGTTCTGAAGAAGAGAGCTGGCACACTCAGGAGGCCACGGCATAGATTATGACCAGACTTCTGTTCCACTGACTAATGGCCTCCGTTTCCCTATCTGAAATAGTCTAAGAGCAACTAGCTTCTGAAGTTTCAGTCTCTGATCCAATCGTATTATTTGGTTTGGTGAAACATGGTCTCCACAAGTTTGTAAGCAAAACACTCCCCAGAATGATTTGGTGACAATTTAAGAAACTTTCTCCACACACACCCCTCTTCTACCCAAGGAACCAAGGGATTCTATCATTCAGGGGATGTGCAAATAGAACTATGGGCTTATCTTCACCTCTTTCTATTTCTCAACACTCAAAACATAGGGACATGTTTAACAACTCAGCATATTGTTCTTTATTTGGAGGGAATGTGCCTGACACAGTCCAATAAATCACCAAAGGGAGTATGAAATGGCACAGCCACTTTTGAAAACAGTGTAGTAGTTTCTTAAAAGGTTAAATATATGCTTCCCCTGTGATCCAGTGGTTTCCCTCTTAGAGAAATAAGATGATATGTTCATAGTAAGAGTTATACAGGAATATTGATAGCAGTGTTACTCAGAATAGCCCCAAACTGGACAAATCCCAAGTGTTCATCGATAAGAGAATGGAATTGTGATATAATCATGTAAAGAAATACTAATCACAACCTAAAAAAAAATACTGGTTAAATCAATCAATACCCAAGTCCCGTAGATTCTACTTCCAAAATGTATCTGCTCCCTTTCTCCCATTATCTTCCTATCTCCCATTATGCTGGTCTAAGCTGCTACAATCATTCCTCCCTCTGACGATTGCAACAGTCTTCACCTGGCTTCTCCCCTTACCCTCTTTCTTCCTCAAAACCATTCCCCCCACAGAGCCAGAGTGAACTCCCAAAAACCTGAATCTGATCTTAGCATCCATTTATTATGACCCTTCAGGGGCCACCTTCTCCCTTTGGGATAAAATCTAAACTCGCTGTAGTCTACCAAGCCCTTCAGAATCTGCCCCCGTCCTGATGCTCCTTCAGGGGCTGTGCCCTTATTCACTGTGCTACAGCCATCTTCCCATCCCCCCTCCCTCCTGGCCTTGCCTCCAGTGTGTCAAACTCCTTGAGGCACTGGGGCCTGGCCGAGGTGGTTCTGGGTGCCGCACCTCACTCCCCATCTTCTCCTGATCAATGTACTCCTCCTGTCTCCTCCAGAAGACACGAAATTGAGGTAGGTCCACTCTCAGCCTGCTTTAGGTTAGGACTCTGTTAGCTTTCTGCTGGCTCTCTGTGCTTTCCCTTCATGGCATCCTCAACAATGATCATGAAGCAGCATTTAGAATGGTTATTTGCTCTTTTTTTTTTCCTTTTGTATTATTTTCCTATTGCTAGTGTACAAATCACCGCAAGTGTAATGGCTTAAAACAAAACAAATTTCTTATCTTACAGTTCTGGAGATTGGAAACCTGACCTGGGTTCCACTGGCCCCAAATCAAGGTGTCGGCAGAGTCATGCCCCTCTGGAGGCTTCAGGGAAGAATCTGTTTTCTTGCCTTTAAAGCTGCAGAAGGTCAACTACATTTCTTGGCTTATGGACCCTCCTTCTATCTGCTAGTGGTGTAGCATCTTCTCTCTGCTTCCACCTCTGGTTGGCTATCACATCTCTCTGATTCTGGTCCTCTTGCCTCCCTCTTATAAGGACCCTGGAGATTACACTGGGCTTATCTAGATTATCCAGACTAATCTTTCTATCACAAAAAACCTTACCTTAATCACATCTGCAAAGTGCCTTTTACTGTGCAAGGTAACATTTATAAATTCCAGGGATTAGGATGTGGACATTTTTGGGAGTGGGGGAAGGTATTCCTCAGCTTATCACATTTGTCTTGTCTCTAAATTTTAAGCTTCACTAAAGATAAGAACCATGTCTGTCTTGTCCACTACTGAACTCGGATTGTCTACCTGAAGTCTCGCACATTTCAGGTGCTAAATAATTCATTTTTGTGTAAAGTAAGCATATTGGAGCCACTTGAATGTAAATGGCTTAGATTTTATAATATTTATTTATCAATTTCATTTCCAAGTTTAAGACTGGAACATCTTTTGTTACTCTCTAGCCACTCAGGAAAGAGGGCCCATTGCACTTGGATTTCCTAATTTCAAGCCAACATTGTTCTAAAAAACCACCTGGGGGGCACCCGGGTGGCTGAGCCAGTTAAATATCCAATTCTTGATTTCGGTGCAGGTCATGATCTCACGGTTCAATGAGATCAAACTCCACATAGGGCTCTGAGCTGCCAGCATGAAGCCTGCTTGGGATTCTCTATCTCCCTCTCTTTCTGCCCTTCCCTCTCCTTCTCTCTCAAAATAAATAAATAAACTTAAAAAAAAAATAAAACACCCAAACTTTGACTCCATTACTCACTATTTTTGTTCATAGAATTTTCCTGCATTAAATTCTTTTTGCCTAATCATCTAACAGGACCAAACTCCCTTGAACTCCTCCTACTCTAAAAGGGTTCTCACCTACCTTATGAACACAATTCACATGAATCAGCATGCATCCTCCAGCTCCACAGGCTTCTAAGAGATTTATGCTCCTGCAGTATTTCTCCAAGCCAGATTTCTTCAAACTCTGTTCCCAATCTCCATACACCATTTCACTGGCAACTTCACAAGCGGAAAATCTGATATCAGTATTCAGAGAACCAAATGATACCATAAAAAATGTAGAATAATTACAGCTTAATTATACTAGTGTTGTTTTAGCCCCTATCTTTTTGAGAATCTCCCAGCTCAGGAGATGAAAAGAAGAGATGGCACAAGGGTGTGTGTGTGTGTTTGTGTGTGTTTAAGCTGGGAACATACTATAAATGCACATTAAACCATTTCAAAATAGAAACTTTCTTAGATAAAGTGAAAGAAGTGAATTCTTCTAATCTACTAAAATAAATATAAAGAAAATTAAGTCAGCCAAACCAATGCCTTGATATCATGTGGTCAAGAAAGGAAAAATTGGTTATCTGAATCTTTAAATTTTTACCACTGTTTTAATCCTATGTAGACACAGTCTGAATGTGAAAGCATTACCCATCTGATAAAATAATTCAGCAAAGAGATTTAGGACACTGCAAACTTAATTCTGCTCATGAACATCTTGTCTCACCTGGTATTTTAAACCCTTGTCTTGGCTTGCTTCACAGGGACCTTATGAAAGTCCCCTCCCCCCCATAAATACAGTGGAGCAATCCAATCGTTAAGCCCATTGTCTCCACCTAGGCTTGCCTGGATATCCAGCATGATGCCTGGACATATGAGGCTATGGAGCATTATTCATTTCTCACAGAGAGGCCAAGTGAGTGGGGATTAGCCTCAACAATGAGTACTGCTATTTGTTATTTAGCCAGGAGCAAGGTTCTCATCCAACACAATGCTTGTGCACGTTCAGCTCATTGCTTGTCTGTGCAGATCCCCACATGCAGAGAGGACTTTTACAACCCAGAGTGACAACCATGTGTCCTGCGGCTCTGTTCCCACCAGGGAAGGCCATAGGAAGGCCACTGCTCAGCTCTCTGCATTTTATGTTCTCCACTGCTGAGAGTGATGCAATGATATGGCAAAGGACTTGTGTTTTCTTGGTCTATATACAGATAACTTATACTGGTTATTAAGGAATTTTCATTAATAAAGAAGGATTTTGACTTAACCTCATGTGGACACACAAAAGTATCCAGGCATTATGACAAGAACTTGACTGAAAAAAAAAATCTCTTCAAGAAAAGAGAAATATGGCCAAGAGTCCTATACAACCAGTCTTCTATTGGGGGATATTCAGGCTGATGTTTCTGAACATAAGTAAGAAGTTTGAAGAACAGACAAATTTTACAAAGGGAAAGAGGATTTTCCGTTACAGGTGTTACAAATATTATAGCATTTCTGACTCCAGGTCTTGTAAAGCCATTGCCTGTCTTCAGTCATTGTGTAGTTCGGGTCCCCTCTGTGGGTGGGGATGGAGGATGGTGAACTTTTTTGATTCACAGGAAGCTAGTGACACAAAATACAAATAAAAGTTTGCATAAAATCCACCCACCATTTTGAGCCAAAATATTTATTGTAGCAACGGAGGCTGACAAAGTAATGGGCACTTTGGATTTAGCCCTTTGTGCACCTCCTTTATGCACAGTGGTGATGATCACCACTGTATGAGGAAGCCTCCATGTGGGAAGTTCTCCCCAACAACCTCACTCTTGAGACTAGGACAAAAAGCAACCCTTCTATTCTATACCTGTTTTACTTTCCTAGCACTGCTGTGATAATTACTACAAACTTAGCAGTTTAAAAAAACACAAATGTATCACCTTATAGTTCTGAAATTCAGAAGTCCAAACTGGGTCTCACTGGACTAAAATTAAGGTTTTGGTAGAGTTCTATTCTTTCTGGAGACTCTAGGGGAACTTCTGTTCTCTTACCTTTTTCAACTTCTAGAAGTTGCCTTTAAGCCTTGAGTCATGGCCACTTCCAGAAATCCCATCACTCTGACTACTGCTTCCATTGTCATATTTCCTTCTCTGAGTCTCCAGTCTTCTGCTTTCTCTTATATTATAAGGGCCCTGGTGATTATACTGGACCCACCCAGGGAACCCAGTGTCATCACTCCTTCTCAAGATCCTTAACTTAGTCACATTTACGGAGTCCCCTTTTGCCACATAAGGTAATATATTCACAGTTGCAATGATTAAGACTTGGACATCTCCAGAAGCCATTATTATGCCCAACACAATGTTCTTTTCCATTTTCCAACCAGAAGCTTTTGGCCATGTTTATACTTAATTCTTTCTTGACTCATCTCAACCAACCACCTGACCTTTTTTTTTTTTTTTACACCAAAGTGCATTTGTAACTTCCTACTTATTTATAAGATTGAGAACTTCTTGGAAGAGGAGATACTGTATTTTACTTTATTGTACTCTTCACAGACCTTAGCAGTGTCTTGTATAAAACATGTGCTCAGAACATTTTGTATTTTTTTTTTAAAAAAGGAGAAGATATTTGCTATAGAGAGCTAGATTTTGAAGCTCAGTGTGGAGGAGAGACTGGTGAGGCTGAAAACATAATTTCACTGCAAACATGGCAGAGGGATTGGGTTCCAGGGTAATTCAATGTGTGAAAGGACAGGCTTTTCAACAGGTGTGGTGGAACAACTGGATAATCACAGGAAAATATAATCCTTGAACTTTACCTCGTACCATACACAAAAATTAACTTAAAGACTATAACATTTTTAGAGAAAATGCAGGAGAAAATTTTCATAGCCTTGAGAGAGGCAAAATTTTGTCTTAGATGACACAAAAAGAACTAATAAGGAAAGAAAAAAGTCAATAAAATGGACTTATTCAAAATTAAAAACTGCCCATCAAAAGACCTCATTGAGTAGTGGTGCAAAATTAGACTTAGATGGGATTTCTGCTTCCAGGCAGGTCTAAATAACAGGGACCAGATTTACCTTCCTTCCTGAAAAACTAAACAAAATACCACCTTGGTGCAAAGGTTATCAAGACTCTGGTCATTAAGCAGTGAAAGACACTGAGCCCTAAGAGACAGAAAACAAATACAGTGAGACCTACACTTGCCCTAGTTTGCTGCAGGGAGAGTTTCTGGTCAATGTGCAGAGAGGGGGATCCTAGGCAGAATACAGTGGTCCCATGGGATAAGAGAGAAAAAGGAGTCTGTGTGGTTAGAGTCTGCAGGGCAGAGAATCAGAGATCCATAGAGAGTCCTGATGGAGTTTTCAACTGAGTACTGATCAGTCCATGTTCATAAGGACACTGTCTAGGTCCATGGAAAGAACTCTCTGAAAAGATTAGAGAGATGGTACCAAGAATTCACACAAAGCCAAGAATAATTCCTGTTCCTCCCAAGCAGAGTGGAAAACCTCATAATTCATGGGACATTGGGTAGAGTCCTCAAGTCCTAAGAAAGTTTCACTTTAATATTGAGACAAAGGTAACCCTTGAATAAAGATTGCTCTAGTTGTACATAACAAAGCTTAAAAGCAAGTTCTGAAAGGGATGAAGTGTTTTGCAAGTAATTCAACTGCATCCCAGAGGTTCAAGAATGCTTACAGGAACACAAAAATACCCAGCATCCAAAAGGTAAAATTTACATCAGACATCCGTTCAGAAATGAACAGAATTAATATTCCCAATTAGCATTTGGAAGCAGGAAAGTATGACCCATAATGAGGGCAAAATCAATCAGTTGAAACCAATGTAAGAATTATACAGATGTTAAAATTAGTAGACAAGACATTAAAAGAGTTATTATAACAGTATTCCATAAGTTCAAGAGGCTGGAGGAAAGAGATCCAAACTGAGCTTCTAAAGATGAAAACTATAATATTTGAGATAAAAAATACATCAGCTTAAACATTGGAGAAAAAAAGATTAATGAAATTGAAGACATAGGAATAGAAGCCATGTAAAGTGAAATTTGCAAAGAATTTTTAAAAATTTGAAAACTAAAATGAGCAGAGCATCAGTGAGACAACTTTAAACATCAAATATACATGTAATTGGAGTCTCCAGAGCAAGGGAGGGATTATTTCTAATTCTAATCTATTTTGAATAAAGCTGCTATGAATATTCATGTATTATGTGGACATATACTTTTTTAGGGGTACAGACTCAGGAGAGAAATTGCTGGGTCCTAGGGATCATATATCTTTAACTTTTTAAAGAAAGTGTCGAACAAATTTTCAAATAGTTTTCCCTTTTTACTTTCCAGCAATTGTTCCAGCAATGTATTAAAATCCTACCTTCTTCACATCCTCGCCAATGTTTTGTGTTATCACTCTTTTTATTTAAAGTTTATTTATTTTGAGAGAGAGAGAGAGAGAGAGAGAGAGAGCATGGGAGGGGCAGAGAGAGAATCCCAAGAAGGCTTTACGCTGTTAACACATAGCCTGATGTGGGGCTCAAATCCATGAACCATGAGATCATGACCTGAGCAGAAACCAAGAGTCAGATCCTTAACTGACTGAACCACCCAAGCACCTTAAAATGAAGGCACTCTTCTTAATCTTAGCCATATTAGTGGCTTTGTAGTGGTATCTCATTGTGGTTTTAGTTTGTAATTTTCCTGATGCCTAATATTATTGACCATCTTTTCATAGGCTTCTTGGCCATACATATGTATTTATTTATAAAATATCTCTTAAAATATTTTGCTTATTATTTCACTGGGTTATTTCTCTACTTATTATTGTGTCAGTATCAATTACTTTGCATTTTCTATAATTTTTTATACATGACATCATATAGTATTTCCTTTTTTCCCCTGGCTTCTTTCAATAGTGTACTTATTTTCAGATATAGCCACCTAGTTTATGTAACACTTCTCTTTTTATTGCTGAGTACTAGTCCATTATATAAGTATGCACAAGTTATGTATTTTGTATTTATCCACATGATGATGAGCATTTGAGTAGTTTCCAGGTGTTGGCTATTAAAAATAAAGCCTTGGGGCACCTGGATGGCTCAGTGAGTTGAGCATCTGACTCTTGGTTTCTGCTCAGGTCATGATCTCACGGTTTCATGAGTTTGAGCCCTGTGTTGGGCTCCATGCTGTGTGAAACCTGTCTCCCTCTCTTTCTCTGCCTCTCCCCCATTCACACTATCTCTGTCTCTCTCAAAATAAATAAACTTAAAAAAATTAAACTTTAATAAATATTTGTATAACAATCTTTGCATATATATATGATTTCATTTTTCTTTTGTCTAAAATCAAGAACTTCAGCATCCACCTTATGATGTAGAAAAAGAAGAGCAAATGAAATGGATAATAAGCAAATAGAAAGAAATAATAAAGATTAAAGATCAGGGTAGAAATCAAGGAAATAGAAAAAAAACAATGGATAAAAATTAATGAAAGCAAAATCCATTATTAGAGAAGATAATCAAATAGATAAACTTCTGGCAGACTGATCAGGGAAAGGAGATACTGAAAGATCATGTATATTGACATACATACATACACACACATACATATGTGTGTATGTATATATACTATTATATATATATACATACATGTATATACATATATATATACTATTACATATATATGACATATAATTTCATCAAAATGAAGAAGGTCTACTCTTCAAAAACTAGACAAAGGGAATGAAAAGAGAAGACTCAGGAGACTAGGAGAAAATATTTGCAAATTATATATCAGATAAAAGACTGTATCCAGAATGTATAAAGAAATCTCAAAACTTGATGATAACAATAATTTAAAAAAAAAAGGTAAAACACAGGAAAAAACTTAAACAGTTTCTTTACCAAAGAAAATTTATGGATGACAAATAAGAACATGAAAAGATGCTGCACATTATTACTCATGAGAAAGATGCAGATCAAAACCATAGCAAGACCTAATTATATGCCTCTTATTTATTGCTATTTTTAGGTTTATTTACTTTGAGAGGGGGAAGAGGGGTAGAGAGAGGGGGGGAGAGAGAGAATACCAAGTAGGATTTGTGCTGTCAGCACGGACCATGATATGGGACTCGAACCCACAAACCGTGAGATCATGACCTGAGCTGAAATCAAGAGCAGGACACTTAACTTACTGAGCCACCCAGGTGCCCCAAATTACATGCCTTTTAGACTATCCAAAGTTAAAAATATTTCTATTGGTGAGGATGTGGGGGGACAGGTAGTCAAGTCATACACTGTTGGTAGGGATGTAATATGGTACAACCACTTTGGAAAACAGCTTGAGATTTACTCAAAAATCTAAACGCACATCTACTAAATGACCCAACCATCCTACTCATAAATATTGACCAAATACAACTTAAAATCTGTAGATCTGAATAACCCAACCAGTGGAGGGAATGTCAAGTTTGTGGTTTGGTTTCCTCCGCAAGAAAGTGTTATTCAGATGTGTAATGAAGACAAAATGGTATCATCACTATCTACATATATGTGAGTTTTCCTGTTGCTCTCTAGACAGCCATGTGCAGTCTCGAGGTTGGAATATTATTTCATGTCTTTCTGAAGTCATAATATTTTTTGAAGAGCATCCTTCACTCATTCAACGTTTATTAAACACCTACTTTTATTCTTATCAGTACATTTTTTTACCTCCTTGCCTATGTAAAGACCTTAAATAAACCTGTAAACAAAGTAATTCTCATTAACTTGATCACGTCTATTTATTTATTTATTTATTTATTCATTATTTTTAATGTCTGTTTATTTATTTATTTTGAGAGACAGACAGCTTGAGTTGGGAAGGGGCAGAGTGAGGGGGAGAGAGAAAATCCCAAGCAGGCTCTGCACTGTCAGCACAGACCCCAGTGCAGGACTCAAACCCACAAAACCATGAGATCACGACCTGAGCCAAGATCAAGAGTCAGCTGCTCAACCAACTGAGCCACTTAGGCGCCCCTAACTTGATCGCTTTTAAATTCTCTTTTAATGTGCCATTATTTTGCAGATTTATCAAGTATCTATTCCTGACCATCTAAAATCCCTTAAGGCTCAGCCACATCGGGCATATTTTTTTCCCCTGGCCTGGCTGAGTTCTTCCATTTTGACCTCTAGTTCATATTTCTAGTAAATTAAAAAAAAAATTAATTACATGCATTTTCATTTTGGAGTCTTCAAGACAAAATTTCAGCCACCAGGCATCTGATACTTCAAACCTAGAAACAAATTTAGTGCTTGTTTCCTTTGTGCTGTCTCTGCTCTGGACATGCGCAGCAGCAGAGTTTACAGATCAGCAGATGTGATATGAGGAACACATTGGGTCAAACCTCTATCATGAGATCAGGGAAAATAAGTTTTCTCTCCAGTAAAAACAGAGCAACTCGTTTTCAAATCTCGCAGCTTCCAGCAAGCCCTGGTGTTTCCTTTTGGTCTGTGAAACAGTTCAGCCTCACACTCTCCTGCTGTTGTGACAGTCTGTCTCCACCCCGGCAGCACAAAGACCGAAGGAAAAAGGGATTCGGTAGCTGCTTTTCTTGCACTGGGGAGATATACATGATTTCACAGTAAGAGAAGATATCTGATCTTTGTACCCCCTTTGTTTCCTCTCTCCAAGTTTTACAGCCTTCTTTATCTGTAAATAAATAAAAAAAAAGTTGTGCATACATTTTCAAAATGTGCTGCATAATACAACTTCATACATTTAGGAAGCTGACAGCTGCCCTCTGAGGTATAGCCTGACAGCCTAAAACCCAGAAATCAATCATTTGGATATAGTGGGGCCGTGCTATTGCTCCCAGTATGTATTGCGGCACCCAGGAACCACTCATCTGAGATACGCCATCGGAACTCTGATAGATTAAAGCACCACATCCTAGAAACAATTGTGTGTGGTGGGGGAAAATGCTCTCATAGATCTGCCGGGTACCAGCCCAGAATCCAGCAGGCAACCGGGCAGGGCTGTGCTGAATCAGAGCTTCCAGAAACCTGGGAAGCAGCAGGATGACAGTTCTGTTCTTCAACAGCCCATTATGAACTAATTAGCATACATGAATTGCAGATTCGAAGCATTAAAGTGATGTACAAATCATTAATTTTTTGTCAAATCCGTGTCACCCTTGTGTATGCCTTCCTATTTTAATGTTGCATGACAGTGAAAAGAGGTACAATCCTCTGTATATAAAGAGGAGAGATTTGGTGTAGCTGATATAATGAGACCTATTTAAACACTATGTATTTTTCGGCTTTGAATATATCTGCTTGGAAAAATGCTACACTTGTCCTATTAGGGTTAATTGTGAAAGGATGTTAATGTATTCAAAACCCCAGGGGTAGTTCTACATGTTGTCTGAATGAAACAGGGGATGTAAGACCAACTTCACATTTGAGCTTTCTTTTTAAAAGTCCTCTTTTTGATGAATAAAAAGAGCCATAAAATCTTTCTCACTGATTATGGAAGGTGTAACTATTTAGAATGAAAGCTGAGCTTTTCGGTGTGTGAGAGCTCCCATGCAGCAGATCTGTTCTCGTTA
The DNA here is from genome assembly GCF_028018385.1 of Neofelis nebulosa. NCBI lineage: Eukaryota > Metazoa > Chordata > Mammalia > Carnivora > Felidae > Neofelis > Neofelis nebulosa. The sequence goes on from NC_080783.1 coordinate 31,686,004, forward strand.
ACTCAGTGCCAAACTTAATTTATCAAGATGTATAATGGGATGGAATGGAAAAGGGAAAATAACAGCAAATCTGGGTTTCATACTGGAAAAGGCTTCTAAGCATTAATTTGTGGTTTTCCGTATTGTTTCTGTGTATTTAATTACTAAAGATATTTGTGCTTAAACAAATGCTTGGTGTTTCATTTGAATTTCTCTTTTCTTATTACAGTGGAGTCACAATGCTTAATTTGTTAGTACTGCAATAGTTGCCATGGTAACAGACTCTAACGTTATATATAAATATGTATGTGGCATATATGTGTGTGTGTTATAAATATGTACTATAGATGATTATGACTTTATTCCGAGAGCACATTTCAGAAGACTTAGCTCTTAAGAAACACTCTAATTAAAAATGTAGATATACTTTGTGAACCTAAAGATATATGGTCACAGACTTGGGTCTCCATTTTCACATGGGGAAGAAAGGAAGTTCTGAGGAAGGGGGAGATGTTTTCATGCTCTCTTCTTGTAGGTTTTCCTCTGCCTGTCAGCAGAATCCTCCTTGGGTCATACTCTATGGGCCTTCTCCTCCTCCCCACTCCCTTTTCCAACCACTTCTTTTAACCATACGAAATCTAGATAAAATGAAAACCAAGGCCAAACTCTAGGGCCAGAAGGTTTTTTTTTCCGAAGAACATTCTATCAAGAAGACTAGGGATGCATTGAGAAGGAAGGAGGAGAGGGTGAGATGATGTGGTCCATTCGTATTAGTGAGAGAGGAGAATTCGTAATAAATATAACTATCCACGTATATGCTGCTTGAATTAGGAATCCCATGCACCTCTCAGGAAATATTTAGGGTAGAAAGTAGACTCTTCATTGTGGAGCTAAGGAAACTGCAGCTCAAAGTGAGTGAGTAAAAATTGTCATGAAGATTACTTCTGCCAAAGTCTCCGTTCTTTGTACAATGTCACCTTATTACTCTGAGGCCTTCTTTAGTGCAAGGTACCAGAGCCATAAACCCACTCCTTCCAGACTAATTAGCATCCCCCATGCAGTCAAATCTGGGGCAGTGACAACGATATGCTTTATGCTGGAGATGACTTTGGTAGTAAACCAAAAATAAACCCAATGGAAAGGGAAAATAGCATGGCCATCTCTCTCAGTAGGTATTATTTTCAACTCCATGCAACAACAACCATACAATAGCAGCAGCTTAGCTAAATGGTTTATTTTTCATAAATCATTACAAATCCAGAAATAGGCAAGCTTAGATTGGTATGGAGTCAACATACTTAAATGGAGCATTTAGGCAGTTATTTATCTCTCCACTGTGCCGTCCTTAGTGTGAAACCATTATCTTCATGCTCATAAGATAAGTGAGTTATCTTCATGCTCATAAGATGGCCACCGCCCCACTTGACATCACAACTGTATTTCAGGCTAAAGGAAGAGGAATGAATAAAGGGCAAATAATGAGGGGGCTGAGCTGGTCTCTCTCTCTCTCTCTCTCTTTTTCTCTCTTTTTGTGGAAAAAAAAATCACAATGTCAATACTGGATGCCACATATTGTGCTTTGACTCATACAGTTTCCTTGGGATTAACCAATGGAGTGTCCTATGACCTCTGGGAACTGTGGAAAATATGGAATGCTCCAGAGATATGCATGTCATCCTTGTGCAAGGGCCACGCAAATCTCCTCTGTATCATTTTATTTCCAGTATGGGCTGCCAAAGCAAGCACAAGATTGTCTCTTCTCGGCGATAAACATAACTTTTCAGGAAGCCCTAACCAAAACAGTGTGCTTACGCTGGGCAGCCTGCTTCCATATGGCCACCCCATAGACGCAGAGAAGTCTGTGGCACTGAGTCATTTTAATCAAGCCTAATGTTGCCCTTAGTAAAATGGGGTTCTGTTAGTAATGAATGGAGAATGGTTATTGGATAGGCAACTACCAATGGTCATCTTCTGTGATCGATATTTCCTTGTGACTTCATCAAGAATACGCACCAATGTAGGTGTGTATTTTGAATCAGGGAAAAACATTAAATGCATATTCTGGCACACAGCTGAACACCAGCTTCGACCTTACTCATTTTCTTGCTATTTCTTGAATCTTCGGCTTCCATTTCCAGGAATTCTCCATTTAATCCTTCCAAGTGGAGTACTTATTAGCTGCCTTATTGGTACTTAACCATACTACCCTAGTATGATGGTGGCAGAGTTCACGGTTTGAGCAGCTGAATTTTGCAGAATCTGTGTAGAAGAGCAGTCAAGGGCTAAGGATTCACACAGAGCTGTGTTAAATTCAAGCTTCACCTCCTATAATCTGTGGACTTTTATGTAAGTCCCTTAACTTCTCAAGGCCTTGGTTTCCTCATCTGATAAGTGAGGACAATAAAAACACCTTCTTCAGGGGGCCCTGGGTGACTCAGTCCATTAAGTGTCCGGGTTTAGATCGGGTCATGATATCACGGTTCATGGGTTCAAGCCCCACATCAGGCTCTGTGCTGACAGCTCAGAGCCTGGAGCCTGCTTTAGATTCTGTGCCTCCCTCTCTCTCTGCCCCTCCCCTGCTCATGCTCTGTGTGTGTCTCTCTCTCAAAAATAAATAAACATTTAAAGAAATAATAAAAATGCCTTCTTCAGAGGGATTCTATGAAGAGGAAACAAGTCAATACACATAAAAGACCTAGTGGAATATCTGACCCATGGCAAGTGTTTGACCAATGTTAACCATTATTACTATTGCTATTAATCAAGTTGTCCTGGATTCAAATCATGAATCTGCCATTTTCTTGCGCAAGTTACTAAAAACATTTGATCCTCAGTTTCATCATGTGGAAGATGGTTACTGGGTAATGTTAGAGATGGTAAGTATGAAAATTACCTGTTAAACTACTAAATAGTAGGAACGCTAAATGCTACTAGTTGCCTGTCAATATCTATTCCCCATTCCCCTTCTTCCTTCCTGTTGGGATTTCACTTTGTTCAAGATGGTGATATGTCCTATTAAAATTATTCCCTTTCCTAACTCCCTTGCAGCTAGAGGATGACAAAGTTCTGGCCATGTAATATAAATGGATTTCCCTGAAGAGAACTTTATATCTTGAATAAAAAGGCAATACCTTATTTTGTAAAAGCTCTCTCCTCCCCTATTGATTGCATGCCTGGAGGTGCTGCAGCCGTATTGAAAATGGGGGGACCAGGACTACAAACTAACGATGACAAAGCAGGAAGATAGACTTAAGGTCATTTATTGCATCATTGAGGCCTTGTACCAGATTTAGATTGCCCAACTCCAGGTGTATTATATAAGGAGAAAAAAAAACTTTGTGGTGTAAGACAATATTTCTTGGGTTTTATTTTATGTGCAAACAATCAAATGGGGACATAGCTTTTTGCCATGTGGAAATCATATTAATAATCATTACCACCACCACCATCATCATCATCATCTCTATCAATGACATGGCCCCAGGATATCTAATCTGTGTTCTGTTTTTACGAGCAGAGCAAAGGGTTTGACCATGGTCCTAGGGAAGAAACTTAGTCTACAGGAAGCATTGATCAAGACTCCAGGGAACTGAAGACCTTGGAGGGAACTGGAGAAATTCTTTTCTTTTCTTTTCTTTTCTTTTTTTTTTTGAGAGGTTGACAATAGTTTTTATTAGCACAAATGTGTCTATGCTTTATATAAATCTCTCATTAGCCAACTAAACTAACCATAAAAATAATAATTATCTTTTTATTTAGGTCCATTTTACATTCATGTTTTGTTCACAGGTTAGAAGAACAAAGCTTCGCATAGGAACTGACAAATCAAGGGAATCAAGAAGCTCCTTACTGGCCGGTATCCATTTTTGGCACTTGTCACAGAAGTAGAACAGCTGCTCCTCCATGCAAGACATATCTCCTTCATCACTGTTGAGGGAATCCCCACTCTGATCATGAGATAAGTCCACTGATACCTTGTCTTCTGATTCAACTATCAGGGCAGTCTCCCCCTCCACCTCTCCCTCCTCCAGCCCTCCTGAGGTAGATGTTCTCGTGGCTTTATCATCGTGACGGCTCATCAAACTACTTAGGTGGATATTACTATCCATACCTTCCTCTCTTAGGCTCTCAAGCGCTTTTCATGAACAATCCTAAACTCTGGATACCAGGCTTAAAGGGGCTTCTACCAAGATCACACAGGCAGACACTCTTGAGAAGAGTGACCACTTCTTTACTGAGATAGAAGGGACTTCTAAAGCAATTGTTTAGAATATATGATCCAGTGTCATTGTCTTTGGTCAAGTTTGAAAGGGCAGTAACCACGAAAAGGTTGAATACCTCACAAAGCTATTCTCCATCCACACTCACACACTCACACTTGACAATGTCCCATCAGCATTTGACATCCATTTCAAGTCATGTTTTTTGAGATCCTTTTGCCACTATCATCTTCTCTGTTTCTGCTTCAAGTTGCTCAGTCAAAATAATCTGTTCTCCCAAGAGACTTATGTTTTCTTTTTTCCAATTTTGCCTCTCAATGTCTCTGATCACTCCACCGTGAAGCCTCTGCAGGTCCTGCCGCTGCCTCAGATGCACCCAGGCCACGGTGGCCAACATCAGCACCACCGATAGGCCTAGCACCACCTTCAGGCTCCTAGACATCCCTGCACCGGCCACCATGACCTCCCACTACCGCCTGGGGCCCCAGAGCCACAGCTGAATGCTACTCAGAGGCTGCCAGAACTGGAGAAATCCTAACTGCTTCCGGGACTTGGGGCAAGGACCAGACAATTGTCAGATCAATCTATAGAATCCTGAGGAGACTGCAAACCCAGGAAAGCTCTGTGCATGCACTGAATCCCACTGAATCTCTCTGAGTCTATAGTCTGGAGATCTATGAGTTTATTACCCACTAATTGCCTACAGACTCCTGGGTGACATTACAAATATCTGGGATGGAGGTAAAGAGCAACCAATGTTAGGTGAAGGGTAATATTGCAAAAGTTATTTTGTAGATAATGGTAACCACCAATAATTAGAGATGAATGAGGAGTAACTACCTTCCACACAACCTCTTCACCAGTTTATGTTGAAAGTCATCTCTGACCAAATTTGGCCACACATAAAGATGCATATTAAACATTTATTAAGAAGCAGGCACAAAACACTTATGTAACATATAAGCTGGTAGTTTGCTATAGTAGATATCAGACCACCAGTGGACTGAGGACTGAGTCAATGGCTAGACAAATTTTTTCTAGAAAACACCTCTGGAGGCTAGTTAGAAGACTAGTTGATTAGAAGACTGGTTGATGACTCCTAGGGAGTGAATTTTTGGTTAGGGCAAATGACCACCCTTACAATGTAACTTAATCTAATTGACATATACATATACTTCCTATAAAGTATAGTAGGGAGTTTAAATTACAGACCCCCTATTAAGTAGCCCATATAGTTAATAAATAGCAAAATTAGAACTAGATCTTGTGTCCTCTGACCCCCAAACTTGAAAGTTTTATCACTATAGTATCTCAACATGGCAATAATCCTACCAACAGTCCAAACTTGTTGCCTTAAGAGGTAACCTTCTCAGGGATACTTGGGTGGCTCAGTCAGTTAAGTGTCTGGCTCTTGATTTCAGCTCAGATCATGATCTCACAGTCCTGAGATCAAGCCCTGTGTCAGGCTCTTCACTGAGTGTGGAGCCTGCTTGGGACCCTCTCTCTTTGCCCCTCCCCCACTCATTCTCATTCTCTCTCTCTCTCTCTCTCTCTCTCTCTCTCTCTCTCAAAATTAATAAGCATTAAAAAAGAGGTAATATCTAAATCAACCAATTAATATCAAAAGATTCCCCACTTAAAGTGAAAATAACAAATTTAGTTGCTGATATTAATCCTGGAACAACATGTAAATGGGCATGGCAGGATTACGAAACAGAGCATAAAATTATGAAAGTTTGGACTTATAATGAAGAGTCAAATGTAAAATAACAAATAGCTGGCTATTAGAAAATTAAGAGAAGACATGATAAATGTTGAATGAGAACTTCAAAGCAAACCTCGTTTGCTAAAATCTCGCTTCGATTTTGACCCTGCAATGTTTGTATTTTGCATGGCCTACTCTGATTTTATAAGCCTTTATGTTCATCTTTTTGATCATTTCTTTTGCTGTTAGTAAGCATCCACTTCACGATTTTGAATCTATTTTTATACAGGAAAATTATTTATGGAACAACAAAGATTTTGCATGTGTGATCTCTGGTTTGTAGTGGTATTTCTTATACTTTCAAAGTAGCTAAGACAGATTCTGCTATGGAAATTCAGTGGTCATCTGAAGAAATAAAGAGCATCTACACTTATGATTCCTGGGCTACTTCAGAAGTCTAGGCTCACTGTTCCACTCACACAGAGAAGAAGCCTTCTGATTCCTACACTTGCTTTCTGGCTTTATGTAAATGCGTTTACTGTTCTTTGGCTGCTCTTCTGAAGGAAAACTGTTCTCAACTGTGCTCTTTTGTTTATTCAATTGTTGTAGAAGTGAAGACTGGAGATTGCCAATACAACAGATCGAGAAGATCTCATTTTACGGGAGAGTGTGGTTCAGTAAGAACGAACACTGATTGAAGCCAAAATTATGATGAAATTGTTAGATGTCTTGAGGGAGTGATGAGGGATGAGTAGAATTAATTTCCACCTAGATATATTGGTACTTCCCACCCCCCCCCCCAAAACAATGGTACATTGATAATTCACACTTTATCTTTGAAACGATAGTTTTTTAACCTCCTTCTTAGAAATGACAACATAAAAGCTCTTATAAAAGGCTTAGTTAGACGCTAAATGTTAAGTCAGTTCTTAATGATAATCCACTGAAGTCTTTACTGCTTGATCTTCTGGGAATTAAAAACCACTGGGCCTTCCTTGAGACTCTCCACTGGGAATAGCATATGGTTCCTATATTCTGTGTAATTAAACTTCCTGGAAAGGAGGAGGCTGGGAAAGTGTAGATCACAGAGTCTGATAGATTAGATTAAACAAAATAACAAAAACAAAAACAACTAATACATAAATGGGTTAAATAGTTAAGTGGTGATCCATCTGAGTATTAGCCCTTCCTCTATTAAACCTGGTATCAAAGGATGAATGCCATGATAAGAAGTTCAAAAGCACCCTCAGCTTGAAACAGCTTTGGAAAAACCAAGCTGGTTTAACTGATATAATTATTGTGGATTCATTGAAGTCTGAACAGCAAAGTATTTAAAGCACTGTCAGGAAACATTAAATCTCCCTCCTGAGACTAGGATTGAAAAAAGGTAGGACAGCTCATTTTTTACATGAAAGCAGGATTGGACCTGATTAGTATTTGAAATATTTCTTTCCCAATTTTGGGCAGCATTAGATTTTGGCTAGTGAAATATAAATGAACATCAATTGTACATGACAACTGCTGATCCAAACCACTTAAAATTCCCCGAATGTCCTTTTCTCTCTTAGACTGGCTGCCAGAGCCTCATCATCAAAGCCAGCAGAGCCGACTAAAGGCGGCTCTGTGGTGGGGGCCTTCCTAAGCTGTGAAGGGTTAGAAAGATAGCTGTTTGTTTTGTGCGGACATGAATCGCTATCAGGGCCATTACAACAGTTTAAGCTAGGTCACACAACTCCAAGTCAGTCTGAATTTTGCTCTGAGTCCAGGGAGCTCAGAGACTGGTTGCTTTTTGTTCCAGTGGAAATCAAATCCGCTTGGTCACAACTTCCTCCTGCTTTCGGATGTGACCGAAGAGTTGAAGAGAAGCATGTAAGCACTATATACCATGTTAAAGCCACAATAATACAGATTTTGCCTGGTAAATATGTTTGCTCATGATGTGGAAACTGGAGGAAGATAAGGATATTAACTATCCTTCGGTTGTCCTTGGAGGAAAATTTAATCATAGTTAGTCCTTGGCCATCATAATGGGTTCATGGAAGCATCTTTCCAGGCCAAAATAAATAGCTCATTATACAAAAATGAAGTCAAGAGATAAGGTTGATTTGGCTCTTTGGAATCGAGGTCCTTATCTTTCCATTAGTCTGGTTTAAAAATATGGTAACCGGGTTCACCAAAGACTCCAAGCTCTCTCCAACACTCTCCTCCCCCCATTCAGATTCCATTTCAAGATCTTATCTAAAAGATCTATTAGAGCAAAGAGCCCACTAATTAAGCAACTAACCCCAAGACTATGCTGTTAGCCTGGGGGGACTTGTTTTATTCCATTAATTTGAGAGCTGCTACTTTATCTCCAGTGGTAATTGTGTGTTCAGTCTCTCTCTACCCACTTCTGTGGGAGGAAATACCACAATTTACTCTAATTTGAACTCAATTTTATACCAGAGTTTGAGACCAGTTAGCCCCACATTTTTCTTTGTTAGTGATTCTTGAAGAAGCATCCTCTATTGTGTTTCGGAAGACTGCTCCATCTTGATCTGTTACCCATGCAAATGTTCTGCGTTTAGCTAGCACCGTAGCTGATAGAACCAAATGCTTAGCAGATTTTGGATTGATTCTGCTCTCCACAGCCCAGTTTGCTCTTTGCTATATGAATTGAGCACGAAAGGTCACAGTGAATCAATCCTGGCCTGGGTTTGCAAAAATGTGAATAGAAGGTAGTCAGTCATGGTAGCTCCCTTTTGTGAGAAGGTTATTAAAGTTCACTGGAAAACAATTTCCCCAATCTCACATTTATAATTGAATACTGCTGTTGTGAGGTTTCAATGAGATGAAGTATGTGAAAGTGCTTTGTAAACTCTGTAAAATAAAAAGTCTGAAAGAAGAGCTGCATAGCTGTTAACTGTGGTTCATGCTGAAGAATAGGATTACGGGGGAAATGTCACTGTCTCATTTATATACTTCTCTAATGTTCGAATCCCTAATGTTGAAAGCTATAAACGTGTATAACTTATAGAACCAGCGAACTCTATAAATCTTGTCTTTTTAGAGGGTTTCCCACAAAGAATGTAAAAAGTCCATCTTTTGCCATTAAAATTCACCGGGTCCTGGGTTTCAAATAACTTAAACAGGGGTAATCATCAACAGTTTCTTGAATATCACATATGTAGTCAAGAATAGGAAAAATGAAGCTAGAAGTTTCTCCAATCATAACATACCCTGTAGGTATAATTTGAAAATTGCTTTTGAGGAATTTTAAAATATTTTATTTTGCTTTGAGCTGTGGGTAGAAACAACACCACCGTGAATATTCAGGGGAAGGTATTTATGAATGGAACATGAAGCCATTACAGGTCACCAAGTAAATTGTCCTGCGTGTGATTCTGTGTAAATAAGATGGGGACAAATATAGAAACTGAAACCTTACGCTCCAGGGAGCCTAAGGGGGTCCCTTTGTGAAGGAGGCAAATACCCCACCTTTCATCTCTTCTTTAAGAAGTCACCGCTCTGCTGTTCCATCTTCTTCTGTATTCTCATTCTGGGCTCCAGATACCCAGGCCTTCTTTGCACTTCAGAGTTAGAAGATCCAGGTTCCAAATCTAGCTGTGCCATTTATTGCTGCTTAAGGCTGGGTGCATGATTTAAGCTTCTTGAGCCTCCTCTGTTGAACTGATGTTGGTAAGGATCAAATGAGATTGGTACCAAAAGCAACCCAGATAGCGCATATCCACGAACAAATGTTAAGACGGAATTTTATTTATTTGCTTTCCATACTACCTTGTCCTTGTCAACATGTATGCAACTGAAGTTCCACTGCCTCAGGACCTTGTTTTCAGTAGTTAATCTAATAAAGTAAACTCTCCTCAAGTGTTAGGAGGTGCTAATGAGTGAACTTAGTACCCTTCTCAGGTAATATATTTACATTTGGAAGGAACTAAAAGGAGCTTTTCCTATTCACGTATGGGAAGGGGAGGTGGTGAGAAATGTGTCTGCGGCTCAGTGCCTTCCCCATGTGCCAGACACTTTGGTGGGAGCTCCATATTCATGGCTTTTAAAATCCACACATCAAACCTATGAGGTGTGTATGGATGCAAGATTTCGTAACAAGCACTGGCTATGTGTAAGTGGACCAATTCATTAGGGAAAATTTAAGGTTATAATGTGATCACAGCAGGAACAGGCATCATGATTTGAAACTTGCATCTTAGGAAAAGAGCTGTTGCTTGCAGTTCAACTGCATTATTTAGTGCTCCGTTTATCTTAATGACGATGGGTAATCAGGATTATAAGGATGTGTATGCAACCCAAGGCTGATGATAGTTCTGGAGGGGATAAGAAAAGGAAAGGACTTTCTCTCTCTCTCTCTCTCTCTCTCTCTCTCTCTCTCTCTCTCTCTCTCTCTTTCTCTCTCTCTCTCTCTCAGTAAAAAGTCAAAAAAAAAATACAGTGATACAATGAACCTCCCCACATAGCAGATCCAATATAGATTCAGTGTTTATTCAGATTTTCTTCACTTGTTTCGTCCAGCTCTTCCTTTCTATTCTGAAATATATTAAAGCAAATTAATGACTTTGCGTTATTTCAGCATGACAAACAGTGATGAAACATGATAATTTTTCTGTAAAGAAGTACTTTCCTTCATTGAACATAGCTGATTATTCTGAAATATAGTTCATATAGGAAAATTAGTCTCAATGCTTAATTTTTTCCCTTTAATTGCCAATTGTCAGGGTGAAGTATTATATATTGATCACCTCCAATGATGACTAAGGAGGTTTTGTTTGCGTGCATTTGTGCGTTTTTTGTTTTTTGTTTTGTTTTGCTTTGCTTTGATTGTCCCTTCTTTGTTTGAGTGCCATAATGGACTCACGAGTTTTTTGTATATTCGGTGTTGTAGAAGATGTTGTGAGTGCCCTTCTTATATTACTTCAACACTCACCATTCCTGGAAATGAAGATGGCAAGCATCTGAGAGTTTTATCTCAGCTTATGCACAGGGCAGGTGGGAAGTGCCAGAGAACCGACATGCTAGGAGTACCTCTCAGTGGTATAGGAGGACAAGTCTGAGGTGTGTTCCACACTGTTTCCCAGGAGTCCCAGCAGAAATGAGCCCTCATTGCCCTCCAGGATAATCTGCTTATTAACATACCTTGCATTGTCTTTTAACTCTTCCCTGTCTTGCTTTCCTACTCTGTGATCCCTCCCCCCTAAAATCATCCCTCTTGAGGCATATGCACTCAAATCCTTGCATCTGCTTCTGGGGCCACGCAGCCTAAGAAAGTTGCTACTAAGAGTAGCCAGAGGGAACAGACATTCAGAATGGGATAGTGATGGGATAGGTATGATAACGCCATTACTGAAAAGTAGGACAATGATTATCTTTAGCATGGCATATCATAGATTTCATTATATTCACCTAATCATTAGATTTCTCCCCTAATGGTTTGAGAGGGAGAATGTGTGGATGGAACGAGATGTACTGCTTCTGCAATAGCTCTAATACTTGAAAGATATGGAGCACGGGAAATTATGAAGATTGGGAAATTAGTTGGCTGTTGTTAACATCCACAGGAAGAAAGAAAATAAAAGAGGTCAACAACATATCAACTCAAGATGGCAGCTAAACTCATGGTGAGCATAACATAACCTATCAACTTGTTGAATCACTATGCTGTGCACCTGAAACTAATGTAACTTTGTGTCAACTATACTTCAACAACAACAAAAATCTATCAACCCAGGGCATAGTATGAAAACCAGGATGCCTCAGTACAGTGTTTAGAGATCCTCATCTCCTATTTTCAGAAGGCTATACTAATAAACCCAAGACTTAAATGTAAGAGTAGTGGAACTTCAAAGAGGCTGAATTCACAGCTCAAGTATCTCCTACACTAAAATCAAGTCCCTGATACCTAGGATGAGAATTTCTGAGTGGATGTGCTTGTGCACTGTCAACCCCCAGAGTCCTCTGATCCCTGGACCAGCAGGGGTGACACTTTCCCCTTGGCTAGAAGAGCAATCTTCTAATACTTCTGAAGATTATACAAAATCCTTACTGAGATGGAAGACCTCAAGTTGTATTTGCTTCCCTAAGATCTCTGCCCCTTCCCAATTTCCTTCATTGCTTCTATACCTGTGTTGTTCAACCCACTAGCCACTGTCCACATGCAACTATAAATCAATTAAAATGAAATGAAATCAATAATTCTTTTTTAGCTGCACTAGCCATATTTCAAATACTCAATAACTACATGTGGCTAGTGGCCACCATGTTGGACAGTGAAGATTATATATTTCTATCATCAGAGGAAGGTCTGTTGGACAGAACTTATCTAGAACAGGAATTGGCAAAGTTTTTTTTAAAGGGTTAGATAATAAATATTTTAGGCTTTTGAGGCCATATGGTTCCTGTTTCTACTATTCAACCCTGCCACCATAGCATGAAAGCAGCCATAGACAACAGACAAATAAATGAGTGTGATTGAGTTCCTTAATTTTACAACAGTGTTAGATGTCCAGCCCATGGGCCCTAGTTTGTCAGCCCCTAGTCTATAATAAAACCTAGGGTCAGGTCTTAGTATAGTACAAGTAGGAAGCACTGTCCATGCAATGGAAAGAAAAAGAATTGTTCACCAAAGGGCTTGTATATACTAACATGTTTCACAACAACATGTCTGAGAATGTAACTTGAGGTTGCTCACAGAGGATGAATATAAGTTTTGATAGGGAATAGTATATTGATATGAGTGCTGGCAAGACTTAGCATTCTGGCAAGGACTTCTGGAGCCAAGCCTACTATACTGCAGGAAATGCGACGTAACTCTCAAGCCTCCCATTTTCTGGAGGCCTCTAGTAAATGAAGTAGAGATGCCAGAACTGTCTTGGCAGAGTATTAAGGAAGGGGTCAAAAGAATCAGAGATGTGAACATGTTTGAATGGATTTATTGCGTAATATAAAAAGAAAAAGACCCCAGGTGTCTGTGATTTTTCAGAGGGCCCAGAAGCTATTCCTTAACTAAAGCAATAAGGAAAGAGAGAACTAATGGCGATTATCATTTGTGGGCCAGGGGTGGAATGGAAGGTTGTTATAGACCAGGGCTACTTAGCATCAATGGGTATGATGAGCTTCTGGCATACTAGAGGCCAAGTGGCAGCATTTAACCATCAGAAGCAAGGTGAATGTAATTTCTATAATGGGGGTACAGATGGAATGACAATAAGGAGCCCATGACCCACAGGAATTTGTGAAGATGTCTAATAGACCATGGTATTCCTAGGGGCAGGAAAGTTGACCCGATGATGATGGTGTTGCTTGACATATACAACCAAAAAAAATCAGTAGTGGGAGAGCAGAAAGCTGATGTCAAGCACTGTGTTGGAAAATCACAATTCCTTATACTGTTCTCAGAACCAGAGTCAATTGAAGGGGAAGCTATTTCCTTTGGAGGAAATGTGCTGTGATGTCACAAGAAGTATGTGCAGTAGCTATTTTCCCAATCCATCTCCAAAGCACTTAGGGTCCTTTGTCAGATAATCATACAGTTGGTGAAAGCAGATCTTTCAAGGGCTGTTGGGTACTGGATCATAGGTGATACTGATAAAGGGAATCAAAATGGCTGTAGAGCTTATGGAAGCTATATGATAAATGGAGTCCTGTCCCATCAATATAATGGTTCTGTAGACCACCCTACAATGATTTTCTCAGCCCTAAATGCATCATTAGAATGTGTTTACTTAGAACAGAACCCTCACATTTATTACTTGATCATAGGCTTATAATTGGGGAAGTTAGTGGAAATATGGCAGATAGAATAATGGCCCTTCAAAGATGTCCATGTCCTATTCTTGGAACCTATATGTTAGGTTACATGGAAAAGGGTAATTAGGTTGCAAATGGAACTAAGGCTGCTGATCAGAGGACCTTGAGCTGGGGAGATTATTCTGGATTATTTGGGAGGCACAGTGTAATCACAAGAGTCCTTATAAATGGAAGAGGTAGACAGAAGAGGAAGTCAGAGGCAGAGAGAAATTTGAAGATGCTATGATGCTGGTTTGGAAAGTGGAAGAAGGGATTGCAAGCCAGTGTATGCAGGAAGCTTCTAGAAACTGGAAAAGTCAAGGAAACAGTCTTCTCTGGATGTTTTAGAATGAACACAGTTCTTTCAATATCTTGATTTTATCTCAGTGAGACCTGTTTTGGACTTTGGACTTTCAGAACTATAAGATAGTAAGGTTTTGCTGTTTTAAGCATTAAATTTGTGGTAATTCGTTATAGCAGCAATAGAAAACAAACATAGAAAGCTGTTAAGTCTGCACCACTATTCTCCACCCCTGCAAGGAATTAGAATTAGAGCAATAACACATCCTGGATGAATGGCAGAGATGAATGGCACTCTCAAAGACAAACAGCATGCTAAGGTGGTACATACTATTCTCCTTTAATTCCTTGTACAGTCCCTGAAAAAGCAGATGGATCATGGCAGAGGATGGTGAACTACCATAAATTCCGACAAGTGGGAGCCCCAATTGCAGCTGCTATGCTGAATGCGGCATCTTTACTTAAAAAGATAAAAATAGCCTCTGGCACCTGATATGCAGCTACCGAGCTGGTGATTGTGTTCTTTTCAACCTCCATCAGGAAGGAGGATCAAAAGAAGTTCAAATTCACCTGGGGTTGAGAGGAGTACAGAGTCATTTACAGTTATGCCCTAGGGGTACGATACCCTCCAAATCTTGATAGTCTTGATATTCCAAAGCACATGATGTTGATCCAACATATTAATGATATTGTGTTAACCAGACCTGTTGAGCAGGAAATAGCAAGTACTCTGATTGCTTTAAAACAGATTTGCACAACAAGATGAGAGAGATATTTTGAAGATTCAAAGACCTCTCACACTGGTGATGTTTCTGGGGGTCTAGTGTTTGAAGTGTACAAAGACACTCCCTCCAATATAAAAGATAAGTTATTGCACTTAAGCTTCCTACCATGAAGAAAGAGATACATTTTAGAATTATTTCCTTGTTTTAATTTTTTCATATAGAAAAAAATATAAATCTTAAATGTACAACTTGATCTTATATATATATATGTATACATATGTATGTATATGTATATATATGTGTGTGTATAGAGAGAGAGAGAGCACAAGAGAGCGAGCATGAGAGAGAACAAGCATGAGAGAGACAGAGAGGTATTTTTTCAAATTTTTTTTTAACGTTTATTTATTTTTGAGACAGAGAGAGACAGAGCATGAACGGGGGAGGGTCAGAGAGAGAGGGAGACACAGAATCCGAAACAGGCTCCAGGCTCTGAGCTGTCAGCACGGATCCTGATGCGGGGCTCAAACTCACAGACTGTGAGATCATGACCTCAGCTGAAGTCGGATGCTCAACCGACTGAGTCACTCAGGCGCCCCTACAGAGAGGTATCTTAAGTACTCATGACTCAGATCAAGATATGGCCCAAATCAAGAATATTCCTATTGTCCCAGAATGTTTTCCTTTGCCATATTATATATATATATATATATATATATATATATATATATATATATATATATTTTAAATGTTTATTTATTTTTGAGAAAGAGAGAGAGGGGGAGACAGAGCACGAGGGGGGGGGGGGAGGAGCAGAGAGAGCCGGAGATGGAGAATCTGAAGCAGACTCCAGGCTCTGAGTTGTCAGCACAGAACCCCACTCTGGGCTGAAACTCACAAGCTATGAGATCATGACCTGAGCAGAAGTCAGATGCTTAACCAACTGAGCCACCCAGGAGCCCTTCTTTTGCCAGTTCCAGTCAATACTCCCCTCAGAGGTAATGATTATTTTGACTTCTATCACCATAGATTAACTTGGCCTCTTTGTGACTTCATTTAAATGGAATCATAGTGTATATACTTTCGTGTTTGGCTTATTCTGCTTAACAGGTTGCCTTTGAAATTTAACTGTGTTGCTTTATGTTTCAGTAATTGGTTCTTTTTTCTTGTGGCCTAGTACTTCATTGTATGGATACACCAAAACATGCTTATCTATTTTTTTACTGATGAATGTTTACGTTGTTTCCACTTTGGGTATATTATGAATGAAGCTTTTATGAACATTAAGACTTCTTGGATAAGTCTTTTTGTGGATATATACCCTCATTTATTTTGGGCATATAACTGAAAATAAAATTGTTAGTCACAAGGAGAGTATATTTTTAACTCTCTTAAAAACTGTCAAAATTTTTCCAACATGGTTGTACCACTTGATATCTCCACTAACAACATATGAGAGTTCCAGTTGCTCTACATCCTTGTCCACACTTGGTTTTGGCAGTCTTTTAAAAATGTCAGCCATTCTTGTGTTTGTGGAATAGCATCACACTGTAGTCCTAATTTTCAGTTCCCTCCTGATGATGATGTTGGCTATCTTTTCATAATATTATTGGCCACCCAGATATCTTCCTTTGCAAAGTGACTTGTAAGTGTTTTGTCTACTGTTTTTGTTGGATATTTGTCTTTTTCTTATTGATTTATAGCTCTTTATATATTCTTGATATGAATCCTTTGTTAAATATATGCACTACAAATATTTTCTTATAGCCTTGGGCTGCCATTTTTTACTTTCTTCAATACTTCTTTTGATTAGAAGTTTTTAGTTTTGATGAAGTCCAATTATTATTTTTTTATAGTTAGTGCTTTTTGAATTCTGTGCAAGAAATCTTCACCCTAACTAAGGTCTCAATGCTATTTTCGTGTTTTCCTCTAGAAACTTTAAACCTTAAGCCCTCCCACTTAGGTCTATTATCCATCCCAAGTTAATGTATATGTGTAATGTGAGCTAGCAGCAAGGTTCACTTTGTCTGCATAGAGATAGAAAGTTAATACAGCATCACTTATCAAAAAGATCTTTCTTTTCTCATTGAAAGGCATTGGGGTCATTACTAAAAATCAAATAATTGAATACATGTGGGTCCACTTCTGAACTTCCTATTCTGTTCCATTGATTTATTTACCTATCTATATCCAAACACTACATTCTCTTGATCGCATAGCTTGCTTTATAAGAAATCTTAAAATCTGACAATGTATAGACCCTTCAATCTTCAAGATTGTTGTGACCATTCTAAGTCCTTTGCATTTTTAGATAAATTTTAAAATCAGCTTGTCAATGTACATAAGTAAATCTCACTAGGATTTTGATGTTTCCAATTTTATCATATTTATCATGCAGAGTATTTTCCATTGCCCTAAAAATCCTCTGTGTTCTATTTATTCCCCCTTCTCCCTGCAAACCTCTTCATTGATCTTTTTTATTGAATCCATGGTTTTTCTTTTTCCAAGATATTTAGTTGGAATTATATAGTATGTAGTCTTTTCCAGGTTGCTTCTTTCACTTAGTAATATGCATGTAATGTTTTTCCATGTGTTTTTATAGCTTGAGAGCTCA
Source organism: Neofelis nebulosa (assembly GCF_028018385.1). NCBI lineage: Eukaryota > Metazoa > Chordata > Mammalia > Carnivora > Felidae > Neofelis > Neofelis nebulosa. The sequence goes on from NC_080783.1 coordinate 31,703,341, forward strand.
TTTCTTTTTAGCACTGAATAATATTCCATTGTCTGGATATACCACAGTTTATGTATCTATTTATATACTGAGGACATCTTGGTGGCATACAAGTTTGGGTAATAATGAATAAAGATGGTGTAAACATCTAGAGGTTTTTATAGGTACGTAAGTTTTCCACTAATTTGGGTAAATACCAAGAAACACCAATACCCACAACTTGGGTAAATACCAAGTTGCTGGATAGTATGGTAAGAGTATGTTAAGTTTTGTAAGAAACCACCAAAGCGTCTTCCAAAGTGACTGTGCCATTTTGCTTTCCCAGCAGTAATGAGTGAGAGTTCCTGTTGCTCCACATCCCCATCAGCATTTGGTGTTGTCAGTATTTTGGATTTTGGCCATTGTAATAGGTATGTAGTGGTATTTCATTGTTCTAATTTTTGTGAGGAATGTATAGATTCATTTGTTTTTACATGTTCATGACCAGTTGCACCAGTATCATATGTTGAAAAGAAGTCTAGGCATTGGCTTGTAGATTGGGTTTCTTTGTAGGCAGTACTCTATCCCTTGTAATCTCCAGACCCAGTTTTTTGTTTGTTTGTATTATTTTGCTTTTTAGCTTGGAGTTCCCCTACCTGCCAGCTGAAAACTTTATGCAGCTTTTGACCAAAGAGCTATCCTCTGTCACCTTAACAGTAATTAACCCTTTGAGTCCCAGCTGCTTAGAAATAAAGCAGCACCAAGATCATTATGCCGAGGGTTCAGGACAGCTGGCGCATACCTGGTAGAATGTGTTAGCATAAGGTAAAGGGGGAAAATACGGTGGCTTTATGATTCATAGATTGAAAAATTGAACCTCCCCCCACCCCCTGCCATGTACCTCTGCCGCAAAGATGACGGGGGCTAAGAATAAATAACCAACATAGAAAACAATAAACAGTGGAGAAATATAGGATCGAAAAACACATTGCCAGTTCTAGGTTTTCCAAAAGTTACTTTGGGATAGTCCTTCTTGGGGGATGCTCAGAAGGGGCTCACATACTTCCAAGTAATGGTGTGAGCCTCAGGTCCCTCTTATAATGACATGTGAAGAGCTCCAGACTTCCAGTGAGTAGAGGCAGCAGAGCAGAGGGGTAGGCAGGGAGAGGTGAAGGTGTAGGTGGGGAATGGGCTCTGCATCTGGACTGCCTGTGTCTGAACACTGGTTCCACTGCTTACTGGGACACATCTGTAACTTCTTTGTGCCTGAGTTTTCCCATGTACTTATCGAGGACACAATAGTATATCAGGCTATAGTATGGGTTACACGAAATAACTGGTATAAAGTTCCCAACACACAGAGTTCAGTGAATGTCAGGTGATGGTGATGTTATCATTTTCTTTCTTATGCCAACATTCCAAGCACTGAGTTGGCTCAAAAAAAAAAAAAAAAAAATGTTGGGGATTTGGATGTACGTACTTTAGATCCCAGGATTGGATAGCTTATTCTGCCCCAGCTATTATTTCTTCCCACCCCATGCAAGCCATTTCTGGCCTATTTCCTCTCAGATCCCTCTATTTTGCAGGGGGACTAACCTCTGAGGCTGGTGCCCCAGGCTCCCATGTCTGTTAACTCCCATTTCAGTTAGTGAGAGTCACTGGAAAAAGATTGGAGGGTGGGAGGAAGGCAAGTCAGGGTATTTCTCCCTCCCCATCAACCTCAGGGGGTGTCTCTGGAAGTTTCTCAGTCTCTTCTTTGGCTCCAGTTCCTGTGGCACAAACCAAAATTGCTCCAAACTCCGCGGGGCTCTGGTAAGTCTGCCTTCCCATGGCTCTTCTACTCTAACGTGCTAGTGTCTTCCTATTCTGGCTTATCTCTGGGTTGATTGTTAGTTCTTTTTTTTTTTTTTTTTTTTTTTTTTTTAGCATTTATTCTTGATAGAGAGAGACAGAGCGTGAGTGGGGGAGGGGCAGAGAAAGAGGGAGACACAGAATCTGAAACAGGCTCCAGGCTCCGAACTGACAGCACAGAGCCTGATGTGGGGCTCGAACGCATGGGCTGTGAGATCATGACCTGAGCTGAAGTCGGATGCCCAACCGACTGAGCCACCCAGGGGCCCCTGATTTTTAGTTTTTCCATTATCTGTGCAACCAATCACTTCAAGTAAATTCCCTCTTTTAAAAAACAGAGTGGTTTCTGTTTTCTGGGTTTGATTCTAACCAATAACCTCCACATTCCTGTCCCAGTCATCCTACCGCTATCTGTGGCCTGTTTGAAGTAAAGGGACATCACCTGTAGTTGTGGCTTTAAGAAGTGGACACTGGATGACCCCACCTCCCTCCACCTCTGAAAATTCTCAAAAAGTTCTTAGGGGTGGGAAGTCCCTCAGCTACACACAAAGGCTGTTAGATAGCAGTATTCCCCAGCCCGAGCTGTGTGGGATGATTCCCCAACAGTCCCAAACACTGCTGCTCTCTATATGACAGCAAAGAAATGTTTTGGCAGAAGCCAGTCTGGGCATCAAAATGCTGAGGCCCATATGTTCCTGCTAACTTCCTGCCAACATGTTGTTGTTTGACTTAGGAAGAGTATAACTTTCTAATCCAGAACAAAAAGGGAACTCTAACCCATTGATACATTTTAAGCTGAAAAATAAGAGAACAAAAATGAGTTAAAAAAAATATAACAGAAACGATCAACGGGAGTAATTGGAACTGAGGGATTAGGGAGGCAAAATCTAGGAAATGTGTAAAAGTCTAGAGGTTCCTACTGTCTGCCTCATCGTGGACTTTCAAAGTTTGGGGCTCTCCCATGCACAGTGAGGGACTAACTTCTAAAATGAAATTGGAAACAATGAAACATTTTCATGTAACTGGATCTTTCCACTTCTATTCAGCCAATCCTTGCTCACCTGGTTTCCCTGATGTTTGGATTCTAGACTCCACCCCAGAGTAGATGCTTGCCTCTGTCCCTCTGGCTTTTGTGATTCCCCAATCCACCACCCACCCCCTCACTTCCTCTCTTTCTCCATTTCAGGTTTACCACTCTGCTTTCAATCTTGCTTGCTACCTTGATTAATGCCACCTCTTTAGCTTCAGTAACAAGTTCCCATGACTCCTCAAGAATTCTCCCAGCTTGGCAGGCCTGAGCCCTCGAATACCTTCCTGCCAAAGAAGGAAATCTGGCACTGATATAGAACAAGAAGGAGAACAGTGACCAAATCTAGTACAGAGAGATAAAACAACATAGACTCGAAAGTAAGCACACTTTCCAATGTATTATTTTTTCATTCCTTTTCAAAAATCATAATTTGTATATTTTAAGTACATTTAAGAGTTAGCAATAATAGGGGCACCTGGGTGGCTTAGTTGGTTACTTAGCCCCCTTCAGCTCAGGTCATGATCTCGTGGTTCATGAGTTTGAGCCCCGTGACTGGCTCTGGGCTGATAGTTCAGAGCCTGGAGCCTGCTTCAGATTCTGTGTCTCCCTCTCTCTCTCCCTCTGCCTCTCCCCCGCTCATGCTCTGTCTCTGTCTCTTTCTCTCTCTCTCAAAAATAAATAAACATTAAAAAAAAAGAGTTAGCCATAATAATAATAAAAAAAAGGAGAGTAAGAGAGAGAAATGCTGGAAAGGAATTGTGGCTACCTGGCCCAGTGATTCAGAGATCCAAAGGAAAACTTGTTTTCTTTTTAAGCTTGTTTGTTTCTTTGTTTGTTTGTTTAGAGAGGAAGAGAGAGTGTGAGCAGGGTGGGGCAGAAAGAGAAGAGAGAGAGAGAGAATCCCAAACAGGCTCTGTGCTGTTAGCACGGAGCCCAACATGGGGCTTATCCCACAGACTGTGAGATCATGACCTGAGCTGAAGTCAAGAGTCTGATGCTTAACCAACTGAGCCACCCAGGTGCCCCAGGAAAACGGTTTTAAACAGGCTCCATTCTATTGGCGTCCTGCCCATAGCTGCAGGCCTACACCAGAAGTTACCTGCAGATAGTTCCCAGATATGTCAAGAGTGTCTTGCCTCTCTGTGTCTGTGGGAGTTTGTCATTGGAGGAGCATGTTTATTTATGCACACAGTGGAGAGAGGAACACCCCAGGAATGGACTTCAATCACTGAGAGAGGAGTTGATGGATAAACACTCGGGTTCTTTAAACCTTGAAGAGACAGTTACAAAGTATATTCTACAGAATGTCCTAAAAGTCCCCAGGCAACTCCCAGTTGCCCACTATGGTAACCTAGTCATTAACATACACCTTATTGCCTTTACTTTCTTCTGTCTCCGTTCCCCAGTCCCTTACCATGTTTCTTGGAATAACCTCTCAAGTCAACTATTTGCACAGAAATCCTTGTTCCAAGTACTTCTCAAGGGGGGAACCTAATCTGGAGACAACATCATCCCCTCTAGCCCATGGAACTGTTCTTCCTATCATATCCTTTTGTAGCTCTCCAATCTACCCTTGAACTAAGGCTTTTGAAAACAACACTAATAAGGAAAGCCAAGACCCCAACAAAAAACTAAAATTTCATGTTAAAGATGCAATCAACAGACTTCTGAAAGGGAACTTGCATGGTCAAAACTGCTTCCTGTGAGTATTTTATAAAGAATACTAGACCCTGGACATGAATATGATATCCTTATATGTAAAACTAGGACAAATTAGAAATACTCCACTGAGTTTTTATAAATTTGTCTAGGAGAGACTATTCTACATCAAATATTATGCTAGAACTTTATATGTCTTGGTATTAAATCCTCACAATCACGTTATTAATAAAATTAAGGTTAAATCAAATGAAGCTCATTTTATAAGGAAAACAAAGAATTTATGGGAAAGTAACTTGCCCAAACTCTGAATTTCTTTTGTGGGTATCTTTGGAATTGATATTTTGGAGATAACATGCAACAGAGACAGGATACTTCAGCTCCAAATCCATATGCTCCACAATGCTTCCTAGCTTGCCCTTCAGTTAGGTTAGGGCTTTTTAATGGGGTTCTGACCAATAAAGGATGAGTTGAAATAATGTAAGCCGCTTCTAGACCATTCCTTAAAGTTTTCCAGTGTGGTTATCCAGCCCTTTTATTTCCGCGATTCAAAGAGGTATTGGTACTTTGGAGGCCAGGTATCCAAGATGATATAGCTGTAAGATGGGAGAGGGCCATGTGCCATACATTAAACATTGTGTGAGCTGGAAATAATATTTATTTTTTAAGTCACTGAATCTTGGGAGCTCATCTGTTCTGGCACCTAGAGTGCTTTTTTTGTTTTTACATGGTCCTGGAACTCAAGGTACCAGTATGTGGCATTGGATTAGTGGATGGCCACTAGATGGTAAAGAAACTAATACTGGAGGCTGGAAAAATCTTGGCTCACATTATGCAAAGGGAAAACATTTGGAAAATCTGCCACCTACAATAATTTGAGACAGGACATGCACTTACTGAGCTGGCACATCTAAGGAAAAAGTTTAGAAAACAGTATGTTAATATTGTGTATTGCCTACTATCAACTGTGTTTGGAAATATATAAACAAGCAATGAGCTCAGGAGAGAGCTGACCTCTTTACAAACAGAAATCAGGACCAGACATTTGAGGCATTGTAGGGTTGTAAAAGCCATCTGCTAGCTTCCAAAAGGTACGAGGTGGAGTTTAACAAAAGGTTTTGAGTAACAAACACAGGATGAAAAGTAAAGTGACTCTGAACACAAGTCAGATTAAGGGCACATGACCTTCCCCTCCAAACTTGAAAGGTAGCCACCATTAAGTTGAAAGAGATATGAATAAAGGTGAAGAATAAGGAAATACAGTAGACTTGAGGATTGTGTCTAAAAGGTAACTTTTGTTGTATTTATTACCACACGGAGCTGATTAGAGTCAAAAAGATCAAAAGTCTACTGGATTTTTGAGGAAATAGTATTCCCCCCCAAAAAACCCAGTGAAACTGGAATAAGAAAAGCCTTGGATGGTTTGAGCTGTATTACAACCTTTGGCTTCTAATCTTCCATGAGCACAAGTGTCAAGGCTACAGTCTGGAGGAGACATGATTCCTCACGCCCAACTCAGGTGTGGTCAAAGAAGATGATAAGCAAGAAAAGTCCCTCCCAGAGGACAGAACCAGGACGAATCAAGGAACCTCCTTCACCCAGGGTAGTGGTCTCCAAAATGTGGCCAGGAGAATCTCACAACTCCAGATGTGTGATTGCTTTGTATCTTTCTTTCTTCCTTTTTCTGAATAGGAACATTTATTGTGATAATTCTATCTTTATTCCACCATTGTACAAGGGACAGGACAGATAATTAAACTTTTTAAAATTCACTGGTCTCTGGACCAGGAGAAACCATATCCAGACTCGATAGAGACACAACAGTGCATCACCCAGAGATTTTAGGCTTTAAGCTGAATGCAGTGGATTTAGGGTCGACTCTTGGGGGTTCTTGGGGAGTGGTAACTATTTCTATGTGTGAGAGGAAAGAACAAAGGGCTATTTGGAGGCATAAATTAAACTGAAGCAGAACTACTGGCACTCAATGTACTATACATCAGTTCCTGTTCGTCTCCTTTCCAGTTTTGTAGTGGGTTGAAGATATGGGACTGGGTTCTGGCCATCGGATGTAGGTAGAATCACTCCATGTGACTTTCCAGCTCTCTTCTCCTCTGCCATGGTGATCATGAAGACCTCACATTCCTGATGGTGTGTTGACAAGACGAAGGAGGACTGCCCCACACACATTAGACATTGTGTGAACTAGAAATAAACATTATTGAAATCATGCCACTGAGATTTTAGAGTTTATTGTAACTCTATCATAGCTTAATCTATCCTGACAAACATCCTCCCCTATGCTATCAGAGAATATTAGGAATATGGGGGGTTTTGAGATACTTTTTAAATCTAGGGAAAAGGACAGTTTTGAAACATTGCCCTAAGAAAATTTGGGATGAAGGCAGGCAGAGGTTTTTTTCCTTTTAATTTCACAGTAGAAATTATAGGTAAGATAAAATAAAATTTTAGAATTCCATGAGATGAAATTTTATATAAACTGAAAATTAAATCCAATGATCTAAGTATTTCCAAACAAGTTTTGGAGAAAATCTCTTTTGAAAAAGGTTGCATTCTGCCATTACTAAAAGTTTTGGTTTGGCCACTATATTTGATCTTTCTTGTCTCCTCAATATAAGGTTTGTCCTGACATTAAAGTCTTCTTTCCTCTGAGCACAAATCCATCAGTTTTCCCAAGAAAAATCTTTGTTTTCTTTCATCTTCTGGGTCAGGAAAGAGACCTGCTCAAAAATATGTGTGTGTGTGTGTGTGTGTGTGTGTGTAGCATTATTTTGAGCAAAAATGAACAATGTAGGGTTCTTTAAACTGAAGACATCTTCAAAATCTTTGACAATGCTGTAGACTGATGCTCCTACTTGGAATTCTGGACATTTTATTATTAAATGATATAAAGTCAGTTTACCATAGCAGAATCTAAAACATCTGGGCATAACAGATATTATATTAGATATTATATTAGTTACTTTAGCAATCTTTTTAGCATTTCTTGATTGACAACTAGAAGGAAGACTGGTCTTCAGAATGGTGCCAGAGTCCTTGTCCTACAAAGACATCTGGGACAACGATTGTGTATCCATTGCTGCAATCCATATCACTTGCTATTTGGAATTTGGCATTTACCAGATGAATAAAGCTTGAATGAAAACTGCAACTTTGTCTGTGTTAACCAGTTTGCTGATATAAACCTCAACATATTCAAAATGGACTCCAAGTCCATTACTTCATACTATGATCTTATAGTCAACGTCACATGGACAAGGAACAGCTCTACTAACCTTTGGAATAATTAATGATTTTCTTCTTATGAGATTGAAGAGCAGGTCACAAACTATTTTCTCCAGCTCCAGCTGTTGGCTTTATACCTGCTTTCTAATGCCAGGAAGAACCAAAAAATGACAAAAAGGTCCTTGTTTTCCTCAAACTCAGATACTTGTTTTGTAATTCTTCCTGGTTTCTCTATCAGTACTCTTACCTCCACACGGATACTACCTCTTCTAGGAATTTACCCCATCTCACATTCTTACTCAGAAACAAGTTCCTAATGTAGATCCTATTGGCTGTCTACCAAACATCCTTTCTTCTTTTCAGAACCCACATTTTTTTGTTTTAGGTATCCACCCATCCAAAACACCAGGTTTCCCTTGTTATTAAGCTTGCTATCTTTATTTCTGATGGTGTCAGGCATTGATTTTCACCCTACACCTACATGATGTGCTTGGCTCTGGCTGTGAAGCAGCTGTTTTTCACAGCCCTTCCCTGGAACAACCATTGTCAGGCCTCCGGCACTTGCTGGTCCCTCTGCATGGGATGATTTCCTTCCACACAGTTCCATCACCTGCTTCCTCATCCTTCCAGGTCTTTGCTGAATTCTCACTTGCTCAATGAGGCCTTCTCTGACCACTTTATTCAGTTTCTAGCTCCATCCATGGAATCCCTGATCCTCCATCTACAAAATCCCAGATGCACTAGAGCATCTGACAAACTACACATTCTTTTTTTCATTTCTTTCTTTATTGTCTGTTTCTCCCATTTAGATGCCAAGCCCCGTGGAGGCAACAGTTTTGTCTGGCTACTCACTGTGATATCCCCAGCAACTAGAATAGTGGCTGGCATATGGAAGTATGATTTGTGGAGTAAATGACTAAATTGAGCTGCTTTTTGTGATTTCATAATCACATGAGGAGATTCAAAGGGTGAACGCAACTTTGATGTGTGCTCTGAGAAGTGTGAAGGGCCCAGAAAGGCAAGTCCAGTGCCAGACCAAGCCATTTGGGGTCTGAAACAAAAGGGAAAACTAGTAATGCCAATCCTATATTTAACATTTTGATATTTGGTTTACCGTGAATTTTATTCATAGCTTTTTAAAAGATCTTACAGCAGGGATATTTTTAATGTCTACTGAATTTGTCATGCTCCCTTAAACTTTGCATCTGAGGCAAGTGTCTCAATGGCCTCCCCCTACTCCTGGCCATGGAAAGGGTATATACAGGACCCTGGAATTAATCACTGAATATGTGCTAATTGACAGAGGGTCTGGAGGACCCACTGCATTTCTTTCCAAGATGCTCTCACCATACAGTGTGTGAAGAAGGGAGACTCCCAAAGTGTAATCTCTTGAGGGGAATTCTGAGAAAAATGCCAGAAGAGGGGATTTCCATACTAACAGTAGGGATTTGTGACAGAGCGTTAGTGGTGACATAACTACCATGATGATGATATTTTTTTTTAATTTTTTTTTAACGTTTATTTATTTTTGAGACAGAGAGAGACAGAGCATGAATGGGGGAGGGTCAGAGAGAGGGAGACACAGAATCCGAAACAGGCTCCAGGCTCTGAGCTGTCAGCCCAGGGCCCGACATGGGGCTCAAACCCACGGACTGTGAGATCATGACCTGAGCCGAAGTCGGCCGCTCAACCAACTGAGCCACCCAGGTGCCCCCATGATGATGATATTTAAAGTGCCAATGTATCTAATGAGGGAATTAGAATATCAAGTCAGAGCCTAAGGCAAAAATGACATTCCATCAAGTTCTCTTGATACAGTAGAGTTATGCTGGAGAGTGAAAACCCACAGTTCTGAGTAAGCCTATTGCATCTAGTTGTTCTGTCAAGATCAGAGCAAATGGTGCTTCCTCATGTATGCACCTGATGAAGTAATTGGCTTACATTTGAAGGACATGCTGTGTAACAAACACATACCTTGAAGATCTCCTCAGGGCAGGGTAATGAAGTCATGCAGGAGCTGAGACTGACCCAGGAACTCAGAGACTCATAGCTCTCTTCTCATGCTGGATCCAGGGCCCATACCTATTTCGTGACAGTGCAAATTGAATCAATATTTTCTCTTTTCCTTGGTCTGTTGAAGACATACACTGAGGTGGATTAGCCCAAATTAAACATAAGGTATAATTCTGCTATCTTGAGTACTTACTATGTGTGAACATTGCGCTAATATCATTTAGTTTCCCAAACAGCTGTCTGAGGCATTCTTATTATGCTCCTTTTATAGATAAGAACACTGAGGATCAGAAAGGTCTACTTTTTCCTAAGGTCACATGACTATTAAACCTTGGAATTGAGAATCCAAAGAGGAATTCAAAGTCCTTTCTCTTCACAACTGTAATATTGTCAACCTTTGCCTTCAGGTCTCTTCAGTCTAAGATATCAGAAGGTCTTGACCTTGGTCTCATTTACTGCCATTCCATCTTATTTGACTTTTTTCTACATAGTACAACACCTGACTTGGAATATGCATGACTGAAATTCTTCTCTTTGCTCTGTCATTGGCTTCATTTACAGTTTTAGGAAAGTCCCTTGGTTTCTCAAAGACTGAATTAAGTCAATTGTAAAATAAAGGTCTTATATCTGATTATCTTTCATGTCACCTGTTTAGCTCAAACCTTCTGTGATTGCACCCACATTAGATTATAAATAATCTAATAATTATTATAGTAGTATAATCAAATAATTGAGTTAGCTGCCATAAAACACCTAATTGGAAAAGACTTATGGCAATGTTTTATTTGTTTGTTTATTTATATTTATGTTTTTATTTTATTTTTGAGAGAGAGAGAGAGACAGAGAGAGACAGAGCATGAGCAGAGGAAGGGCAGAGAGAGAGAGAGAGAGACACAGAACCCAAAGCAGGCTCCAGACTCTGAGCTGCCAGCACAGAGCCCAACGCAGGGCTTGAACCCACCAACTGGGAGACCATGACCTGAGCTGAAGCCTGAAGCTCAACCAACTGAGCCATCCGGCTGCCCCTACTTATATTTAAATTCAAGTTAGTTAACATACAGTATAGTGTTGGTTTCAGGAGTAGAACCCGGTGATTCATCACTTCCATTGGACACCCAGGGCTCATCCCAACAAGTGCCCTCCTTAATGCCCATCACCCATTTAGCCCATCCCCCTACCTATCTCTCCTCCAGTAACCCCTAGTTTGTTCTCTGTATTTAAGAGTCTCTTATGGTTTGCCTCTTCTCTGTTTTTATCTTATTTTTCCTTTCCTTCCCTTATGTTCATCTGTTGTGTTTCTTAAGCTCCACATATGAGTGAAATCATATGATATTTCTCTGATTGACTTATTTCGCTTAGCATAATACACTCTAGTTCCAATCACATTGTTGCAAATGGCAAGATTTAATTCTTTTTGATCTCATGGCAATGTGCTCCGAAAGCTTGGAGCAAAACATATAAACAAGTCATTACAGTAGAGTGCAATAGGAGACAGTAATGGAAGTATTTATAAGGTATTGAAGTAGTTTGGAGAAGGGAGGGATTAACCCTCTCCTGGCATAGAGAAAGCCCAGAGAAGGTATTTCAGAGTAGAATCCTGAAGAGATTTGAAGTTGAATAGGACTTTTCTAAACCAAGGGAGTACGAGCTAGGACAGAGTAGGGAGGGATAGGTGTGGAGGTTATTCCAAGCAGAGGGAATCACATGTACGTGCAGGTATACAGTTGGGGAAGGGGAAACTGGCAGTTTTGTGTTTCTGGATTACAGAACATGAAGCTGGATGGAATGGAAGATGAGAGTGAAGGCAAAAATAGGGTGCTGATCCTGTGTGCTTGATATAAGAGTTTGGATTTTTATCTCTTCGTCTATTCAATGAGGGGGCTGCTGTTGAACTAGTTGAATATAGGAGAATGACGATGTTAAGGTTGCTTTTCCCGGTTTCCTTGGGACTGTGTCCCCGAGGATAATGCAGACCACACTCAGAATGGTCCCTTTCCCACGAGCATCAACAGAGGGTAATGGTCCAGATACCTCAACTGTCTCATACCTCAGAGGGAGTCCTGCTCCCCGCTGGTATTGTCTGGAAAGCTGTGGTTGGCAGAGGACTCAAGCTTCGTGGCACAGGACCTGACTCTTTGTTCCATTTCCACTTGTCTCAGAGAGCCCATTGGGTCCTAATGAAAAGAACTTTAGTTCTGGAGAAAGTTTGGCTGATTCTGTCCTCTCTTGGGGGCATATCCTGATATGCATGATCTAGTGTGTTCCAAGAAACAAATCAACTCAATCTAATTAAATGAATAAAAATAAACATTTAAAATACATCATTTAAAGATGCATTGGTGGCTCAGGGAACCTAAGGACACTCAGCCATCAGGAAGGTCTCTGCCTGGAATCTGGAGTCTTTAGACACATGGACACTACTCTCTCTGTTAATCTCATTTTTATCTTTTTCTTCATGTTTTCTATAATCCTTTTCTTTCTCTACAAACGAACTTTCTTGGCTATCCAGTGCAGGTGGAACACTTTAGTTCCCGACTATCTATCTTGTCGATCCAGCCATAATGAAAGACTGCCTATGTGCCAATTCCAAATTCCCCCAAGAGAGGATCTGATTAGGCTGCTCAAGGATTATTGCTGGTCTCACAGTCATCTCCCAGGCAGGTGTCACCCTCCTAACCTGGCTCACAGAGTTCCACACCTGTGACTTCAAGAATCAGATGTGGAGTGTGGGAGGCAGTCTTAAAGTAAGGAAAAATTAGTTGAGAACTGGGCAGATACCCTGAAAGTGTATTCTACAAATATAAACACAATCACACACACACACACACACACACACACACACACAGCATCCAAATGTTCACAGTATTTAAGAACTACTTAAACAAAATTCTAATTACTTATACTTCCATAGTGAGAACAAAACATTAAGTAAAATTTCATTATTATGGACTTTTTATTTCCCTCAGAGAAGGAGCTGAATTCATAACCCATAAGGTTTCTTGTAGTGTCCAAACTCTTTGATTAAAGCCATGAGGACTGTCAGGCACAGGGAATGTGAATTTCCATCTCTCTTGCGCTTTCCAGCAGAAACTTAACTAAGCTCAGTAGACATTTTGCCCCAGCTACACTTACAGAAGATCTTACTTAAATTAATACTTAGCTGCTCATCCACTAGTTACCCTAGATCCAGATAATATTAAATTATTTGCAAAAATCAAACCCACCCTGAAATGACAAAAATTTTTCTCCATTGACAACATTCAATATAAAATGCTGTAGGCTTTAGCACCAAGCCCCACTGTGGTGCTAAGACAAAACAAAAGCCACTATTAAAAACTAGAAGCCAAAATGACAAAACTTCAGTCTCTCGAGGTAACTGCTTTGAAAGTCTCAATATGTAAAAGTCTGGGCTACCTACAAGTTTTGGAATGTGTGTTAAGAAAATGAAAAAGTCAGGGCACCTGGGTGGCTCAGTCAGCTGAGTGTCCAACTTCAGCTCAGGTCATGATCTTGGGGTTCCTGAATTTGAGCCCCACATGGGGGCTCGCTGTTATCAGTGCAGAACTCACTTCAGATCCCCTGCCCCCCCACCTCTCTGCCCCTTCCCCATTCTTGCTCTCTCTCATTCTCAAAAATAAGCACTTTAAAAAATTATTAAAAAATGAAAAAGTCTCTATCATTACCTTATTATTTGTATACTTGTAATATTTAGGCATTAACAGTTCCTTATGTCAGGAACTGTTATAGGGTTCAAATATTTGCCGATTCCACTCTTCCTATGCTCTTACATAATCTCATTCTTCAGTTACACTCTTGCTTTCCCAGGCTAAAAGAAGACAAGGGGTTAATATATACAAAGATCCCAAGGTGTATGTGAATTCCCATGAAAACTGAAAAGAAAGGGAATAGACAATGTGTATTAATGCCATGTCAACCTCGTGCATAATTTAGGGCTCTCTGTAGAGCTGATTTAGTTTAGATCAGTGATCCTTTATATGGCTACATTCACATATCCTTCTCTTATAAATCTGCTTATTAATTTTTTGCCAGAAAGTATTCTGGAGATGATTCTGAAGTCAGATGTCTTCACATCCATGATAATGGTAGACGTGTTGTCGAATATTCTTCTGATTTCTTTCAGTCTAACGAGCCATTTCTTCCCATCGCGTATTTAGAAGCCCTCAAGCACAGTGGCAAAGCAGTATTTTTAAATGGACAAAACAAAATCTTCATCCTGTATTTATTTCCATTAGTAAGAAAAAATATGCAAATCTTCTGTCGGAGTGCAGCTGAGGGATACATAGGCAGTTGATGAAAAGACATTCATTTGAAATACAATTTCTCTGCAGTTGTTGGATTCCCCTCCCCATCCTCTATCCCAACTGTCTGGACTAGGTGGGGGAGAGGTTACTGAGCTATGAATGTATTTCCCATACTGGATCCGAGGCAGCAGTGGAGCTAATGTACTGTGTATTCAAATGAGACTCTTTAAAGCAGAGCTGAATTGAAGGCAGATGCAAATCGCAGTGGCAGGAGCACTTTCTGCTGCCCTTTGCCCTCTCTGTCTGTGTCCTTAAGCACACAGTCAAGGACTCCCAGCCGAGATGCTTAGCCTTCTGAGAAAGTAAACAATCTTGTCCTCCCCCTCTTAATATAGACACGGTCATGATGTGCCCTGCCTGCTGAAAATGTGATGGCAAGAGTGTTCTCATCAGACAGGGGCTGTGGTTGGGGGATGGTTCCTGCAGGACTGACCAGACAGAGAAAAGGAAAGAAAGCAAACTCTCTGCTGGGGAACAGAGAAGCATTGGAAAGAAAGGAGGTAAGAAGAGAGATCTGCAATGTGTTAGAGATCAAGAAAAAAATAAAAGTGGAAAAGAAAGAAGACTCCTTCAAATATGAATAAAATGCTGTATGGTATCCATAACTACCCATAATTGGTTTCTCTACACCTTACAGTCAGTCAACTGCAGGACCGAAAGGCAAGGCCAACACCCCAGCGATAAGGACCCTTTCCCACTTGGGATGCTCTGAGAGAGATAGCAAAGAAGATAATTTGCCCTTCTCTCCTCCTCCTCAGGAAATGTGGGGTATTGTTATTTAAATGAAATATTGGGCTTAAATGTGGTTCCCAAAGGGAAAATGCTGTGTCCCCTGAGCTCACTGCCCACTAAGGCCTTCATTCCTGAAAGGATTCCTGCCTAGCAAGGCTTTCCCATCGTGTGTGATATTCCCATTTGATAAGGAAGAAACAAGCTTCCTTCCAAGTGCACACTTACCAGCAGTTACACACAATTAATCCCCTTGAAGCCAAATGAAAGTTTCTGATTCCACATGCTCCCCTGGTCTCTTGTCTTTCTGCCTCCTCCTCATCTTCTGCCCGTCCCCCATGACCCCTCATATAGGTCAAAGATTCACTGGCAAAGCGATGCATGGCATTGGGAAAAAATTATCCAGATCGTTTGACTGGAAACGGAGCCCTGCACAGCCATTTCCGGGGGATGGCAGGAACTGTGTCTGTATACTCTATTAGTGGCTGAACTAATGCAAGAATAAAAGAGCATGTGATCTTCTTTAAAAAATTGCCAAATAAAATTCAGTGGGCTAATTTAAATATATGAGCTAATTATCTGTTGTTAGTGAATTAAAAATATGGAAAATTTCACAAGGCATATTGATTTAAAAAAAATAAATAACCACGTCCACTAACTAAATGTCAACACCAACGGCAGGGGCCCATCCTATTCTTTTTAGTTTCCACAATTCTATTCATTATTCATAAGAAAGCTTCCTATTTCATAATTCTGAAATGAGAAACATCCTCCTCTGAGTGGACACGAAAAGCAAAAGTTTGGAAGGGTGGACCCCTCATGGCTTCAGCTGATGTGCTCAGTTTGTTGTAATGCTGAGTGAACGTCATACACACACAAGGTAATGTGGGCTTCCTGGACACATGTATAGAATCAGCATACACCGACATGAAAAGCACATAGCCACGATGGGATTTGGTCCACAGCAAGCAAGATCCCAGGTTCTTATCTAGTGATGACTTCTGGTCGTGTTATCAGGCCTACCTTGGAAAGGGAGAGGCACGAAGTTGGCCCTACCTTCTTTATTTTGCCATTGCTGGTGATTGCTGATGGTAGTCCCTTCTGTGGGCAGAACTGGACTTCACTGAAAAAGATGTCACTTCCTGTGACTGGTGGTGAGTTAGAGGGTGTATTTTTTTATGTCTGTAAAGGAGATTGTCTACCCTCCTCCATGCCTTGTAGCATCTATGTCACCTCCATTATTTTATCCTCCATTATTCTGGTATCCAATGGGAAACCAGAATAGCAAAATATCCAACAACATACTGCATCAGAGAGACCCTCAGAAATCAAAACAATGTGTATTTCTAGTACAGGTGGAAGACAAGAGGAAAGACGGTATGTTTTAAAAGACAAGTCTCTGACCGCCAAGTGACGGCAGCAGATGAACAACATCGCCTTTGGAACACCAATTGGGGCTAATTTCCGGTGTCAGTACTGGGCAAGACTCATCGCCGGCCTGCTCAGCCAAAGAGAAGTGATGCCTGTCAGGTAGTACCAGGCCTTTGTTTTTAAAACCCAAGAGTAAAAGTGGTGAGAGAAAGGTGGATTTTCACACGCAGCATGTAGGGGTGAAAGAGATTTGCTGGCTGCCCTTACCCAAACGAGGCTTTCTGCTGAGCTAGAAGATGTACCAGGTTCCCATGGGGCTTACATACATGGGAGAGAAACAGCATTGGGTTCAAGAACATGGGTCTGAATGATTTTGATATGCTGTGTGTGTCTCTAGACAATATAGTTTTGCCCATTTTTCAATTAATCACCTCTTCCCAGAATCTTTCTTGGGTGAACACAGAATGCAACAAGATATTTTGTAGGGCTGCTAGGAGATCAGAGGTCAGGTATAGAAATAATGTTGAAAAATAATTAATTAGCTGACATGCCTCAGAAAACTCTCTTTGGGAAAAGTCTCCTGCAACACTACCAAAGGATAAGCTGAAAGGAAAGAGGAAAAGAGAAAGGGAAGAACACATGAAGAAATAGGGTGAAGATTTATAAAAGGAAAAAAAATCAGAATCAGATTGCTTTTGTATACCCTTCCAAAAGCATTTTAAATAATATTTTCCTCCAATATGCCCCATAATAGTCCTGTTCTGTCAGTGTTATCAAGCTGGTCCCCGCCCCCCCCCCCGCCCCCGTGAATAAACAGCAAACTCTTTCTTCAGGAGTGAATTGTATTTACTTCACACACAATTAATCATAATGCTTAGATATCTTTAGAGTTGTTTTCATTCACAGTCTGCTTGTGTGGAGGAACTTGGGAATACACAAATGATCAAAACCCAGCAAAATTCTCTCTATCGTCTACTCAAGAAATCTAGTCTGTTCCCAAGACATCAAAACTATCCTTACCCTCCATGAACAATGAAAATCAAAAGCCAAAGAACTGATCATCTACGTGACTTACTAATAGGTCTTGAGATCTTCAAGGACAAAGGACAGATATGTTGGTGCGTGACCTTGCCATGGGCCCCTCCTAACTGTTTATATTCCTTGGAGGTGGCCATGTGGCTAGGGAATGGAGTGAGGTTTTGGGTAGGTAGGTGCTGTAGTCTTTCACTTAGTTTTAATTCTTCAACAATGAAATGGCAGTTATGGAGGTATCCTGTGGCACTTCTGCTATTGGACTTCTGGCCCACGCACAAGACAGGATAATTAGCAAAACCATTCCTGACAAAATATGAAAAATGAGAAGATGACTACTCATGGATGAAAATGAACTATACATCTGCCTGCCTATTTTGATTGATAGAATGAAAATAATTGAAGGTGGTATAAGGGTCAAAAGATTTCACATCTGGAAGAAGCAGAGATCCAGAAGTTTAAAGAATAACTCAAATCTAAGTGATTCTCGGACACAAGAAATCAAGTATTGAAAAAGGACATAATAATTTAGCTGTAGGATAGGGTCCTAGATTTAGGTTGTAATAATAGCAATAGACCTAAATAGCGTTTAGGTTGTAATACTAGTGACAGTAATAATAGAAACACTAACATAATATTTAGTATGACCATCACTCAACTGCCACATGGAACCGACTCAGATATAGGGATGAGTATTCATATCAAGGGGATTTTCCTCACATCTTCAGTTACGTTTAGCACTTACCATTTGCTGAGTTGAGAGGATGGTTGTTAACACGTTCACTGACAAATTTTGAATATTCATTGACAGGAACATGTTATCAAATAAAATGTTGAAAGATGAGTTTTTAAAATCCACAGTGGAACTTCTAGTTCTCCGGGTAGCAACTCCCAAGCCTGTTGTTATTCAAAGTAGCGATTGCAAGCTTGTACATTTCAGACTGTTCTCAAAGAGAAAAGATGGTCTGTAACTGACACTCATAATACCCAGTTCTTCTTTAAAACAGTTATCGCAATTGCTGTGAATTGCTGATTTTTTTTGTTATTTGTTCAATGTTTACATCCCTCTTTGAGCTTACCCCTGTATTTCTGGTTCACAGCCTGGTGCCTGGCTCACCTACTCAAGAAATATTTGTTGAGCGAATGAGTGAACAAATGAATGAATGACTACAGCAGCATCTTCCTGTGTTCACCAAAGTCCATTATTTTCTCTCTCTGGTAGTTATTATGCCATGGAGATGGGGGCAACATCTGGAATTTTTACCCTGCGCTCCTACTTGGCAATTCATCACGGAGTTTTCCTGTTCACCAGTAGAGTCACATGCTTGCTTTGTTTAAGAGGGATTTCTGTGTATGACACAGGGGATTTTTTCCTAAGGATGTGATTATTCCTGGCTTGATCCTGCTGCTGTGATATGGCTACGTTTGGCACAGAGCTCACGTGGCATGGGATTAGGCCGTCCTCCCTGTGTGAAGTCCTCGACACGTTGCTGCGCTTATTAGCGTGGGGTGTCGTGGATCACTTTACAAAGGCAGCAGCTGCAGCCATTACTCCAACGTGATGTCATAATTTGGTATGTGCGACACCTCCGCACAGTGCACTCAACAAAAACAGTTATTCTTCTCATCTGTCAATATTATTTGTGCCTCTCATCTCTCTCTCTTTCTCTCTCTCCCTCTCTCTCTCTCTCTCTTTTGCTTCTTTTCACAAGTGACAAAATGCATCCCTATTCCCAAACAATTGGCTTCTCCAGAGAACTATTCGTGAGGCAGCTTTCTTATGGCACATTTTTGAACGATTATATATAAAATATACATGTTGCTCGATACAAAACAGGCTGTTTAAAATGCAGGGCCAGTTTCAAAGCATAAAATGATATTCAATTCACCAAATATGGTCTGTACCTCAGTGGTGAGGGCTAGTCCACACATTCCGTTTGACTCTTGAGGCAACCAAGACTTTCATGGGATTATCCAGTCTGAAAGACATTGGATCCTTAACATAGGCCAGAGGAGGGCACTTTTCCTAATGTACTCATTCCATCCCCACCCCGAAATGGTACAAGATCTGAGATGGTGTGAGGTAATCCCCCAGGGAGGT
Organism: Neofelis nebulosa; assembly: GCF_028018385.1. Lineage (NCBI taxonomy): Eukaryota > Metazoa > Chordata > Mammalia > Carnivora > Felidae > Neofelis > Neofelis nebulosa. Next base: position 31,722,650 of record NC_080783.1, read on the forward strand.
GCCAAAGGAAACCGAGCTGCAATGGCTTATCTGAAGTCGCATAGTTAATCAACAGTAGAGCAGGATGAAGCTCAGGGTGGCTGGAACACAGCTACGTGCATATCACCCTTCTCTCAAGCCATTAGTCTATAAGTTACTTGACAATCGTTGGTGCGACCAGGGTTGAAATGTTAGGTTTGGGTGTCCCAAGGCAGGCATGACATCAGTATGTGGCAAAGGCACCACTGGTACGTGGCGGCAAGTTGTCCTGACAACTCCCTTTCTTCTCGGAGAAGAATATGACACTCTGGTCCCGTGGGCTGTGTGCCTCCCTCCATTTCCTCAGCCAGAAAGTAGTCATGGCTTGCTTTGTCCCTGGCCAGCAGGCTTTTCCGAATATGCACCCCTCCAGCTGCCAGAGTGTAGGCAACCACAGGTAAGACCCGCCATCCTGCTAAAAGCTCCAGGATCTGATGAATGCCCAGGAAGAGGACACCATGGTTCCAAAAGGTCGGTGAAAGCAGTGGAGAGGTGGAGGGGGATGAGACAAAGAAAACAGTATTTACTGAGTTTCGCCAACGCGCCATGCATGATGATAGACATTTCTATTCTCATTTTACTAATGAGACAATGAGGCTTTGAGAGGTTGCATGACGCGCCCACTTTCCGGTAAAGGCAGGGGCTTTGAACCTCAGGTTGTCTAATTCCAGTGTTTTTTTTTTTTAATTTTTTAAATATTTATTTGAGAGAGAGAGAGAGAGAGAGCGAGTGGGGGAGGGACAGAGAGAGAGGGAGACACAGAATCCGAAGCAGGCTCCAGGCTCTGAGCTATTAGCACAGAGCCCAATGCGGGACTCGAACCCATGAACCGTGAGATCATGACCCGAGCCAAAATCAGACGCTTATCCAACTGAGCCACCTAAGTGCCCCTAATTCCAGTGTTCTTGGCTATCACTCAGGGCCATGCCGTTTGTGTCCTAGTGCAGGGATGCCAGGCAGAGGGTGTGAATGGTACATGAAATCTAGCTGGGACCCTCCTTGCCACCCCAGCCATCTGGAGACAAAGACATCTTTTGCTAACAACAGCCCCTCCATGACTTCCATTTTACTCTACTATCCCCATGGACAGAGTATCCAAAGAGTGGGGAAGGATGATCCAAAAGCTGACAGAGACAAGAATAGCCCCAGATAAGTAAAGGGATGCGCTGATACTCTGGGAAGATTTTAACTTGCTGCCTCTATTATTGCTTATTTCCTGCTGGGTGTGGGTGGCCCAGGACAGCAAGGGGTTGATCATAGTTGGAGAAGGCCCAAATCTTTCAGATAAATCCCGGTCCTGATGGAAACAAGATCACACAGGCCTGAATTTCCCAGAGAATGTTTTTGCTGAATTTTGTTCGTCATTTGCTTTTAACTCAGAAGTGTTAGGTGAAGTTTGGGGCTGAAAGAAGTAGGCAGAGAAGCCTCAACTGAAATCGAGTAAGACCGTCTGGACTTCCAGTTCTGAACAGGAGTAGTATACCACGTTTGAAAAAGAAATGGAGTCTTCACCCCAAAATGACCAGGTTAAATCATCTCTAAAAAGAGAATGGTTTGTATGCAAGGTCTAAACCAGACTCCAAAGCTACTTGGAGAATATGACAATTCCAGCCAGACTGGCTTAAACAATAGGGAAATTTATTATCTCACGCAATAGGAAGTTCAGAAGTAGGGAGGGCTTCAGGGTTTATTGATTCCGCAGCTCAAAGGTATTTTCAGACTTAGGTTCTTTTGGTGTTTCTCTTTGCTGTCAATGGTATCAGCTTTATCCTAAAGCTGGTTCCCCACAGGGTCACATGAGGGATGCCAGCAGCAACTGTTATAAGCATACTTTTGTGTTTATGTCTAGTTGGACGAAATAGATTGAATTTTTACTTCCAGAAACCCCAAGCGAGCCTCCCTTGCATCTTGCTGGCTTAAACTGACTTAGTTCTGCCTATGTCTGAACCAAACCCTGGCAAGAGGGATGGTACCACCTGCTTTGGCTTAGACTAACTATCTGGGGTAGGGTGACTGTTGGCAAAGTCTTCCTGTTCTCCTCTGAAATGTCACTATACCCTGAAATCCCCCACTTACAAGTATATCAGTTAGGCTTCAATCAGAGAAACAAAACTGCTATGAGTAGCAGAGAATAAAATAGTTATTATAGAGATCAGGTCTTACTCACTTGCCGGTGCTGGTAGAGCAGACTGTAGGCTGTTGCCTCTGTTTAGTATTGAGCCCAAAGTCACTATAGGTAAGATAGATAAGCAGTTGGGAAGAAACTATGGTGCCCTTCAATGTAAGACTCAGGGAAGCTTACAGAGGAGATCTGGCAGGTGCTGGATGGAGGGGCTTCAGGTCTGGCCATCACCCATGCCAACAAGGTACACCAGCAGACCAGTGACAATTATACACTGGCGGCCACAGAGCCTGGTCCTCTGCACCAACTGCAGAACGTAACCAACCATCTAAGGCTTCGATCTACCTCCCAAATCTTATACGGAATGTTCCTTGCCATCAGTGCTAACCTGCAACCATACAACGGAGGGAATTCTGGAGGGAATTTGCTCTGGCTTAACAGCACAGACAACCACGGTAAGAATAATCTAGTACAATGATTTTCAATGAGAGGTTATTTTGCCTCCCAGGGGGCATTTAGCAATGTCTGGAGACATTTTTTGGTTGTCACAACTGGGAGGAACCTATTGGCATCTAGTGGGTGGAAGCCAGAGATGGTGCTAAATATCCTACAATGCACAGGGCAGCCCCATCACAGCAAAGAATTATCTGGTCCAAAATGTCAGTAGTGTCAAGGTTGAAAACCCCTGGCTTGTGGTGGCCACCGACTGTAAACAAGTCATGTTCAAGCTCTCTCCATTTCCAGCTCATAGAGGGGGAAGAAGACACTGCCTCGGTTTATTTAGCAGTGGAAACTACTGGCATATTCCTGCATTTGAAAATAAAGCACATGCCCAGGACACTCGGCACCTGTCACACATAGCTATTATTAGAAAGCCTCTACTTAAAAAAAGTAAAAAATTTTTATCTCCAACTAGGTTACAAGCCCATAAAGAATATGAGTCATCTCTTGCATCGCTTTGAGCCCTCTTTCTCCCTTATACTGACTTGTATCTAAGTTGATATCTGTTGTTTCTTGACAAATTTTGGTATGGTGTAGGAACTACAACCTTTATATGAAACCACATTTATGCACAAGATCCATTTGTAGAAAGAAGTTATATACTGTGTCAGCAAAGAGGCCTCAAGCCTCTCAGGACATGGTTTACAGATAAACATGAATGCTTTTCTTAGGAAGATTTGTATCATGTTGGAACAGGGTTGAAATGCCAGCTGATACTTCCAATTAAATTCTCAGGAAAGTTCTTTCTGACGATTTAATGGCACCATTTGTGGCAGATGTCCCTTGACTAATGGGATGGAAGTTGTTGGGAAGAAATTTAAGCCAAGGAGGTTAGTGTGTCCCTTCAAAGCTTCCATTTTCTATTAGCTTGTTGGCACCTGCAGGGGATTCTGTGGTCTGGATTCTAGTAGCCCAGGAGGTGATAGGGAATAGAAAAAATGGGAAAAGACACCGGTTGAAGGCAAGTTGCTTATAGATCTGATGCTGTAACTACTGGAGCTTTCATAATGTAGCAGTTAAATGGTGACCAATCCTCACTGTCGCTGGTTTCCTCCTAGGGATGTGGGGTTCTGGGTAGCCTTCGGGAGTGTAAGGAAGAAAACCAATGAGGAAACTTTTTTTTTTAATGTTTATTTATTTTTGAGAGAGAGAGAGAGAGAAACAGAGAGAGAAAGACAGCATGAACAAGGGAGGGGCAGAAAGAGGAAGACACAGAATCTGAGGCAGGCTCCAGGCTCTGAGCTGTCAGCACAGAGCCCGACACGGGCCTCGAACTCATGGCTGGAACTCATGAACCGCAAGACCATGACACCATGACCTGAGCTGGAGTCTGATGCTTAGCCGACTAAGCCACCCAGGCACCCCCAATGAGAAAACTTTAATATAGCCTCTGCCTTCCCAACCCCATGGGAAATGTGGAAATCTGTTCTAGAACATTCTAAACTAAGAAATTGTAAATATATATGCATAATATAAAGGATACATGTGGAATTAACAGGTGAGTGATGTATTGATGAACGGTGTCTATATGAGCTGTATTGTTTTGTTTTGTTTTGGGTGAGGTATAATTGACATACATTAGTTGCAGGTGTACAACGTGATTCAATATTTGTATATATTGCAAAATGATCACCACAGAAGTCCTTAACATCCAACACCATGTATACTGAGAGAGAGAAACAGAACAGAAACAGTGTTTTCTCAACTTATTTTACACTGAAATTCTTGATTCAAAGAATTCCTACCACATATTTCAAAACAGGGTTTGGGAAATGCTGTACTCTGTTGTTTCCTTCGATTTAAAGTAATTCCCCTTAAGGTTTTGGGGCTCATAATGCTTTAACAATCTTTTCTGATTATAAAGATAATGCATATTCACTTAAAAAATAAAAAACAGACAAAGGGATATAGAGCAATACAAACATCAGTAATAATATTTCTGCCCAGAAATAACCACTATTAATTTGGTGTATGTCCTTTCTCTTCTATTCTCTTTTCTCTCATGCTCTTCCTCCCTATACACCTAAACATTTAGCCCAATACTGGAATATCTTTTGTACCGTGTTATAACTTGTTTCATTTAACCATATATGGTAAAAGTTTTTCTGTATCGACAGAAATCTATTTTTCAATTATTAATGGTTAGATAATATATAATTAATAAAATTAACAATACTTTATGGGACTAACTTCCCATAATTTAAATTTAGCATTGCTCTAAAAATATATAAATATTCTCTACTGAATACTCTTAATATATAAATCTTTGCATCATTGAACACTTGAATATTTCTTTCCTTAGGAAAAATTTCTACAAGTAGACTTATTGGCTCAAAGGGCATTCATATTTGAAGGCTTTAGGTATTCATTTTGGAGCTAATATTTCCTCAGCAATATTATATGCTTAATTCTGGGGGAGGGGTTGTACATGAATTGCAATCATGAGTTTTATTGGATACAAATGGCCCTGCTCTGTGCTTTTTTTTTTTTTTTTCTTTTTTTTTCCGAAGAGCAAACGTGCCTGCTAGCAGTAAATATTAAACAAAACCTCAGTTCTGCAATCTGGCACTCAATTGTTCATTTCTTCAACATAGCAGGGGGAGAAAGTGGTTTTGATAGTGTAACAAACACATTGATCTATTGAAGTACTACCACAGACATATTTAATTTCTGTGAAAATAATTGGGTCTGTAGGAATAATTATAGCTATCAAATTGTTTCTTCCAAAAAAGAAAGGAAAGGGGGTTTAAACCACTAACTATCAGAGTCATAGCTCTTTTGATCCTCAGGAAAAGAAGCACAAAACTTGCCCTCAAATGGGAGGGTGGGCAGGGAGGAAGAAAGGAAAGGGTAGTCGTTATGGTTCCACCTTCCCCCAGCACACAGAGGGTTGGCAGGATCTCAAGCTCCACTTATCTGTCAGCTGCCATAGCTCTTGGCCTCAGACTAGGAGCTAAGGGGGCATTGAGGTGGGGACGTTGCTGAGAGGAGAGGCGGCGAACAGTTCTGTACCTTCTATGCTGCGAGGGCAAAAGCCACGTGACCCTCAGTTATCAGGTCCGTTAAGGCACTTTCACATGTTCTCCTATGTAATCACCACAGCTAGAGAGTGAAGTTGGTACCACTGTATCCATTTTACAGAGGAGGAATGAGAATCAAAGAAAATAGATGTGGAAGTGGTTTGCCGTGGTTACAGAAGTTGTGGGAGAGCAGGAAATGGAGTTGGAAACCTGAGCCTGCCACTCCAAGCATATAATTTTCTGATAACTCACCTGTTCCCTATTATTTTTCCTGTTATCCGTTAATGACTCCCAGTGCCAAGTACTTTCACATGAATAATCACGTATATTGAAGCCTCAGAAAAGTCCTCTGAAATATATTTTAGAATCTGTATTTGTTTGCTAAAGCTGCTAGAATAAGGTACCACAAACTAAGTAGCCTAACGGCAGAAATGCCTTACAGTTCTGTAAGCCAAAAGTCTTAGATCACAGGGTCAAGCATGGCCATGCTCCCTCTGAAGGCTCCAGGGAAGGATCTCTTCCAGGCCTCTCACCTATTACCTACTTGGTTGTTACCTGCTTGGAAACAACCTTCAGGTAGTTTCTTGACTTGTGGCAGTAAATTCCCAGTCTTCTCATGGGATCCTCCCTATGTGTGTCTGTCTCCAAATTTTTCCTTTTCATAAGGACACCAGTCATGTTGGACTAGGGGCCAACCCTACTACAGTATGGCCTTACCTAATTACACCTGCCACAACCCTACTTCCAAACAAGGTCATATTCTGAGGTACTGGAGGTTAGATCTTCAACATATGAATGGGGGTGGGGGGCAAGATTCAACCCATAACACCATCCCCGTTTTTCGTGTGACAAAAATGATTGATCTAAGGTTGCTGACCATGGAAGTGTCAGAGCCAAGATTTGGAGTCAGCTTTTCCGAATAGGAGCCCACAGCATTTTGCCATTAGATTCTCCTCCCCCCAAATAAATATGGATTAGATCAGAGCCAATGTGACTGAGACATAAACAATTGTCATGCAAATTGTACATTAGAAATGCAAATAAAATGTAATTACAGAGATGATTTAATCCCAGGCCAGCCTACTCTGTGGACTTGAAAGGGCAAAAGTCACAGGAGACTCCTGATTTGGAGCATACAGGGCTTTCAGACTCGTGAGTCTGCTGGGCAAGAAAATTAGATGACTAGAAGCTGGGAAGAGAAGAAACTGATTCTCCGGCCAGACTGGGGACTGGGGGCTAAGTGGGGCACAAAGAATGCACATGTGAGGGCAGGTCTCCCCTGTGAGATTCATGGGTGCACCCAGGTTGGCCAAAACACAAGGCTCAATCGTCCCAAGAGAGGCAATGATAGTGTAGGCCGGTTACTAGATTACTAGAAGTAGAGTGACCAATGCCTCGCTGGCTTGGGGCTGAGGGGTTGCCCAGAAGGGGATTTTCAGTGTTAAAACCTAGACAGTCCCAGGCAGAAAGGCATTGTTGTCAGTACTGGGGAGTGAAGCCTGAAAGGCTGTCATGAACCTGATTCATTAGTTAAGTGGGGCCTCCTGGTTTAAGTACCACACTAGTGAGTCAACAATATGCTATAGGAATCCTTCCACTCCTGGTGGAAATCAGAATATTGTTAGATATCACCCCCAATCAGTATCCCCAGAAATACACAGTGCACTTATGTAATACTGCTTTCCCACTAGCTGAGTTGGCAGTGTTAGGAGACAGGGGTTCCACCAAAAGTGAAAATCATAGACAGGCTTTGGTCCTTTGTCGGTAACTGAAACATATCAAAGGCAAAGCCCACCCTCACTGAAGGACTTTTCTGTTTTACCCCCTTTGCTCCAATCGATGCTCTGGTCCCTCGTGTGAACAGGCGATGAGTGAAGAGAATTTCTTAAATTTTTCTGACTGAAAATTAACTAAAGCCCTTATTAAAAGTACAGATGCAGAGACAAATTTATTCAGAAGCTCCAGGGAAGAGCCTGAGAAGCTCTGTGTGTATGCATTTTAAAGCATATATATATGCTTAAACAAGCTCCCTGGGTGATTATTAAAAGTGGGCAAGCCTTGGGAACTCTTGCCTGGGAACCACACCAGTGGGAGACCACACGCCCATCCTCTTCTCGGAAGAGAGCAGGAGATACCTCCTCCCAATTCCAGAGTCACAGAAAGGGCAGGAACTGGAAAATACTAGTTTCTGCTCAATTTGTCTGTGCCTGTTTCCAAAGGAATGTTTTATTTTTTTGTTTCCCAACAAGCACACCTAGGAAAGAGGGTGGATAGGATTTTTTTTTTCCCCCTAGAGTCTGGCTCTGTAGATCTTCATGACAGCAATGTTTTTGGCAACCCAAGAGAGCCAGGGAAGAAAATGGGGTGGTGTGATGTAGGATGTTACCAGAACCTCAGCACACGGCGGGATAGAGGGGCCTCATCCCTCTGAGTCGTGCTCTTATCTGTGTGGAGGACGAGGAGGGTTCCAGATTGTTAACCAGCAGCAGCTGGCAGCTTTATTGTTTTTTAATTAAATAACCCCCAGCCACACGAGCACACACCGATCCCCCACCTCCTCCTCCTCATGAAACCTCATTAAGCAAGAGGACTATAATTAAACCCAGAATCCACGGTTGACACTCCCACCATCAGTCTATCGCTTCTGTGACCGTCTGTGGGCAAAAAAGGCAGCTCTCTCCTCCACATTTTCTGGGCAGAGGGCGAATAACAGGGAGAGGCCATCTTTATCTGTCACTTAATGGGCAACTTGGCCCTTCCTTCAGGGCAACCAGATGTGCCTTTTGTCCTTAACCACCTCCACTGTGGATGGGTGCCCATCAAATAAAGAAAGACATCTTCCCTCTTCCCTGGAGGGCCAATTCACCTCAAACAGGTGAGGGACTTTAATCCCAAGAGCAAAGGAATTTTCCTGATGTTACTTAGCTGCGCATTTGGGCCCAATGTCAGGACGACTTCCACATGATTGGAAGTGGTAGCAATCCGCATTTTATTTTTATTCATTTACTTTAATGTTTATTTATTTTTGAGAGAGAAAGAAACAGAGCACGAGCTGGGGAGGGGCAGAGACAGAGGGAGACACAGAATCCAAAGTAGGCTCCAGGCTCTGAGCTGCCAACACAGAGCCCGACGTGGGGCACGAACCCACAAACTGTGAGATCATGACCTGAGCCAAAGTCGGAAGCTTAATGGACCGAGCCACCCAGGCGCCCTGAGTTCCAAACCTTTAGACCTCCAGCAAAATACTGTGGGCTTTGCAGCAGTTACTAAGTTAAATTAATGGAAATGTTTTCTTTAGTGTTCCTGCTTATTAATGGATAGTGTCTCTATATCATTTGCTTTTTTTAAAATTGTCATGATTATAAGGAGAAAAACCAGGAAAAACCAGCTGTAGGGTGATGGAGTCTCTAAAAGAGAAAGAATATTAACACGAAATATTAGTATATGTAGAGCATTTAAGGCTAAATTTATTTCTCAGCATGCTGAAGTTAAATTTGTGGGAAAAGAGGAAACAGAGTCACCCAGGCGCCCCGCCATCAGCATTTTAAATGTAAGGCTATTTATGTCTTACCAGGGGCATGTGGCTACAGATGAGGCTGATTTTCCTACCTTGCCCCTCCTTCTTTTCTGCTTCCCTCAATTCTTTGGCCCCATCCTGCACCTTAACCCTGCCCCAGCTCTGTCCTTCGTCTTGGTGAGCTGTCTTCTGTTTCTGAACTCCCTTTTGCCCAATTTCTAACTGCAGAGCCTATTAGTATGTGGTGGCTCTTCTCATTGATATCAGGAAACCTCCTTAACGTAGGAGCAGACTCCTTTCAAAAATCTCCTACTTGGGCAGAGGGTAAGGGAGGAAATGAGCACAGAAAGGCAGAGGTCTCTTCAGGTGTCATCTATCCTGAAAAGCCAAATTCCCCTCCCCGCCCCCAGCTTGAGCAAAGCTCTGGTAATCCGGTTTCCTATAAAGCCCCCAAACCCGGTGAAAACGAATTTATCATTTACATCATTTCTCTTTGTGGCTCTGACAATTCATATTACCCCAGAACCTGACATCTCCACTTTCCTCCAATTGATAAATAATCTCTTTTTGATTTCTGTAACTGAGAAACATCATAAGCCCAACATACAAAGGAAGATTCATTGGTCGTTTATTTCACACGTGAGCTCCTTGAAAAATTGAGTCTGCGTCACCATTTGGGCATTAATTCCTGACACGCCACTTATCATATTTTGATTGTTTCCAAGAGAACACCATATTTTAACTCTTTGGGAATAATTTAACTGATCAAACACATGGCATCTGGTTGTTATGGTAACTAAAGTTCTAAAAATAATATAAAGAAAAGACCACCTTTAATTGAAATCCCAAGAAGTTGTTATGGTAACTGGAATTTTAAAAGTAACTAGGTTAAACTACGTTTCATTTCATCTAGCACTTTACACAAACAAATTCTGATTAAAATATCAGGTTTAATTTAATCAGTTAATTAATGTCACTAAATGTCATTTATCTTATAACTCTCATTTACATTCACTGCTGAATTATCCAACTTGCTAATTTATAACCATTTTGCCTTCCATTTAACATTCTGGAACCTGGGGCAAAGTGTGTAGTGAGAGAGTGGAGGTAGGATTGGATATCAACCTAAATTCTGTTTCTGACTCTTATTAGCCTCCTGGACCATCCATTTCTTGATCTGTAAGGTGGGGATGATATTACGAGCCCTGTTTCTGCCACGTTATCCATATGGCTCAAATAAAACCATGTATGTGAACAGGTTTTAATATTTGAGAACCCACTATAATGGAGCCTGTTATTATATTATTTTGTTCGCACACGTTCCGGTTATCCAATTTTTAAAAAAGAAAACCGGGGCGCCTGGGTGGCGCAGTCGGTTAAGCGTCCGACTTCAGCCAGGTCACGATCTCGCGGTCCGTGAGTTCGAGCCCCGCGTCGGGCTCTGGGCTGATGGCTCGGAGCCTGGAGCCTGTTTCCGATTCTGTGTCTCCCTCTCTCTCTGCCCCTCCCCCGTTCATGCTCTGTCTCTCTCTGTCCCAAAAATAAATAAAAAACGTTGAAAAAAAATTTTAAAAAAGAAAACCATATGAAAATAAACTAGAAATGTTTACACTTACAGCACTGAGTACAGAATTTTAAGTCCAGTTAATTAATTACAGAATGATATTTATCTTTTTCATCTCCCAGGTCAAAACTCTTAAGAATTGGAGGTTGTCTGGACGATGAGGAGGATGATATCCTTGCCCCGTCACTGATATCCCCTGTAGTGTCTTCAACAGAGGAGGTGCCCGAAAGCTACTTAATAAATTTATATTCACTCATGATGTGTTAGTACTGGATTCCACATGTATAAGGATCTGTGCTAAAATAAACTCTTACACCAGTCAAGTTATCCCTGTTTTGAGAAGGGACACAGATATGGAAACATGTTCTCAAACTTTAGTTTCCATGAGAGCAGAGGAATAGATCAAGTCTGTAGGAAGGTGGGTGGTGTTTATGGGTTTAACAAAACTAGATAAGAAGGTAAACCTTAAAGAGTATGCACCAGGCCTGGGAGTGTGAAGGTCATTCTATTCATTGAGAGCAGCAGGGTTCTGGACCATTTTTGTCATCCGGCACTATAAGAGGCACGGGACCTAGTGTTTGAGACCTGGGGAAAAAAATGTACTAGCTTCAAAAAGAAAACCATAAAATTGAGTTTGATACACGTTTAAACATCTACAAAATGTAATGTTAGGCCAACTTCATTAATATCGTGTTTACTACTCCTAAATATTTCATTACATTTAAAACAATTTGAAGGTTAAATTTTTCTGAATTTGCAAGAATCTCCAGCAATACAAATACAAAGTAATTGCCCAGAAATCATAGCCGATCTCAAATTAGCTCTCTGTAGCCAAATTATTTCACAAGCAAAATTACATTTTTTAGCCCCAAAGTAGGAGTATGTTACTATGTTTGATGTGGTATAGAGTGGAATCTCCAGAAGCAAGAGTTCCAAGAGTCTATAAGGTTTTTAACAGGACAGGCAGTTCTTTTTCGGGTATAACTTAAGAACTTAAAAACAAGAGGAAATGACTAGCAAAACGATAAAGATATGGATGGGTATGTAGGTCAGAACAATGATAGCACAAGTATAATGAGGAGAAACAAAGATGTGGTAGAAAGATTAGTAAACTGAGACTAAGACCTGAGTTCTATTTCTGGCCCTATCTGGAGCTCAGTTTCACATGTGATTCAGTGCCATATGCAGCTATTATCTTCACCAGCGTTTTTCAAAAGTTCTTGCCCCTAAATGGCCAAAGGAATCTTGGAAGAAAACAAAAAAAGCTGGCAATATCACAATTCCAGACTTGAAACCATATTACAAAGCTATAATCATTGAAATTTCTTTCAACTTCTTCAATCTGAAAGCTAGTAGCTGAGGTCATGTGGTGTCTTTCTCTGCTCTTCTCCCCTCCAGCCTTTGCCAACCGTTTTATAATTACCCAATCTCCTGTATTAAATCCCTATTTGAAACACCTGGAGTTAATTCTGTTTTTCTGACTGAGACCTGACTGATACACTATTATCATTACGGTTACCATCATTGCTAGAATTATCCCCCACTAGTCTTAAGAACAGGATCTTGTCTCATGCACCATAATATCCCTCGAAGGAAGCATGGTCATGTGTGTAGAGAAGGCAATGTACCTTTGTGCTGCTTCCTCCTTCTCCCTTCTTGGTCCAGGGAAGGATTCAATTGCATATCAATCTATATGAGTCAGGAAAGCATCTTCCTTCTCAATACAGAGTTCCAGTTAGCTACTACCAGTCAATAGGAAATGGCATTAAACATGAAATCTATTTGTCATTGGTGGAAAAAATTTTTTTGTTGTTGTTGAATGAATAAATTAATGCATAAATGTAAAACAACCTTTAGTTTAACTCTTTGCTCTTTTAAGGACAGACATATATCCTTAGCCTACTGCTGATAGCTGTGGATGCTTTTCAAAAGTAAGCAAAAGTAAGAATTAAGGTCCTGGAGAATCATGGACAAAGTTATTTTCTTGTTTTAATTCAAAAACAGAAAAGTAGAAAACAGTTAAAGAGATGGAAACTGTAAAAATAAGGTAACTGGCATTTATAAGAATGATGTGATTTATACAGTATCTTGCAAAAGTTATTTCCAGTCCTATCTGCATTTACATCTTTTGATGTCCCAAATATATAAATGTATCTTAGAATGAAGAAAAGACTTTGCCTTTGCTCTTTCTGAAAAACTGGAAACAGGATATCTATAAGGTGATACTTTAGTTGGTGGTTTATAAATGAGGCCTATTAACGCAATAGCTTTTAAAGTTTTTGTTTTTAATCATAGAATCCTTAAACCAGAAAAGTTCCCAACGGGTCTGAGGCTCTACCCTCTGCCTGCACCTAAATGTTGTCAGACTAATGATCATCATTTCTTCCCCTCAGTGACTTGCTTCAAAGTAGTCAATTTTTGTTTTACTTTTATCTTTAAAAAAAAAAAAAAAAACTTTTTTCACCATTTCCCTATAATTAGCATATATTTTTTTAATTGGCTTATGTTCCCTCTCTCAACTGGATTTTTCTTTTCACTGATTTTTAAAGGCTAGTTACCCAAATTTGAGTTGAACTTTACTCATCAAGCCGTCCTACGTCCACTATTCTTATAGGTAGGCCTCAAAGATCTGGGCAAAGGTAGTTAATTTCTATGTTGTTTTTATTACCTTTGTTATAAAAGACTCTGAATTATTGTATAGTTCTTGAAACATAATATTACCTCCTTTTGGGCTAAGATTACCTACAAGTGTATTGGCACTGGTAGAATGACTATGTTTTTAAAAGTAACTATCTTGTGATTTTCATTTTTGGCAATATTGTAGTTACTAGTTTCAGACTTCCCCTCCCACACTAAACAACTAGAAAGCGAGACATATTTTTCAGTTATTTTCAGACACTCGAGAATCGGCAGTACACGATTGCACTCCACTATAGAAGACAAACAAAGTGACCCCAAGAATCACACTGACCTTCTATCTATAGGCACTTTCTGGACTGTGGCACAGGGAAGGGAAACCAGGCAGAGCACAGTGGTCTTGCTAAGTTAAAAAGGCAGAGATTGGGGCGCCTGGGTGGCTCAGTCGGTTAAGCGTCTGACTTCAGCTCAGGTCGTGATCTCGCAGTCCGTGAGTTCGAGCCCCTAGTCGGGCTCTGTGCTGACAGCTCAGAACCTGGAGCCTGCTTCGGATTCTGTGTCTCCCTCTCTCTCTGACCCTCCCCTGTTCATGCTCTGTCTCTCTCTGTCTCAAAAATAAACATTAAAAAAATTTTTTTTAAAAAGGCAGAGATTGAGGTTTGCACAGGCTGAGGCAGCTGGGATTTATGAGACACAGTACTGGAAAAGAGAAGGACATGAAGAAAAACAGCTTTAAAAATCAGCAGCATCTCCACTATTATTCTCTAAGCTTTATTTATTTTTATTTCCTTATTTTTGAATGGTCGCTCTAAGGTTTATAATATGCATCCTTGACTTATTCTTAAAATAGGACAAAAGTAATATATACAAAGTAAAATGTATAATGACCAAATAGGGATTATCCCAGGATACATGTTTGATTTACTGTTTGAAAATCTGTTAACACAATTCACCATTAACAGAATAAAAGGGGGGAAAGGCAAACTCATAAGAGTGTCTCAACAAAAGTGGGAAAAAAAAGAATTTTGATAAATTTCAATACCACTTCATGATAAAACCTTTCAGCAAAGAGAAGAGAGAAGTAGCTCAATCTGCCAAAAGGCATCTACAAAAGAAAAAAAAAAAAGCAAGTATCATTCTTAGTGATGAAAAATAAAATGTCCCCTATATCAGTGATAAGACAAGCTTGTCTGCTTATCATAGCTTCTACCTAAGATTATATTGGAAGACTTAGCCGATGTAATATGACAATAAAAATAAAGGAAAAGGCACAGGTTAGAAAAAGAGAAGAAAAACTTGTTTATTTGCAGATTTTATACATAGAAAATCTTATAGTAGCTGGGTAAAAAGCAACCGGAACTAATAAGTCAATTTATCTAGGTCACAGTATATAAGGTCAATATTAAGAATAAATCATATTTTTATATACGAGTGACAAAAAACTGAAAAAAAGAATTTAAAATGCACAATTAAAAATATCAAAGGGGGCATCTGGGTGGCTCAGTAGGTTGAGCCTCTGACTCTTGGTTAAGGCTCAGATGATGATCTCAGGGTTTGTGGGACCTAGCCCTGCATAGGGCTCCACACCGATGGCACAGAGCCTGCTTGGGATTCTCTCTCTCTCTCTTTCTCTCTCTCTCCTCTCTCTCTGCCCCTCCTCTCACTCACATGTGCATGTGTGCGTGCAAGTGCTCTCTCTCAAAAAAAAAAATAAACACTAAGAAAACAATATAAAAGAATAAATTACTGGCACTTACAAAAATCTGGCCAAATTTCATAAGTGGTATGCTGAGAGAAAGAATCCAGACACAAGACAGTACACAATATATGATTTCATTGGTATGAAATTTTGGAAAAGTCAAAGTAATCCGTAGTGACAAAGAAAAAGTTATTGGTTGCCTGGGGCCAGGGTAGGGTGTGGGACACATATAAATTTTAGGGGTTGATGGAAATGTGTTATCCTAATTGTATTGGTTGTTAAATGAATGTATTAAATGGGTGTATTTGTTAATATGCATTAAATAATGCACTTAAATGGGTTTATTTTGGTGTATGTAAATTTTATCTCACTAAATTGATTTAACAAAAAGGAAATATTCTTATCCTGTTATCCTCCCCAATTCATTCCTTTTCTGCTTTAATTTCTGTATGAAAGCAATTATTTCATATATAGCTAATATACCTGTTTGAGGTAGGAAAAGTCATATCCATTATATACACATTACACGTGGGTATATATTATATATGAGCATATCTTTTGGGAGCAAACTTCAATTCATCATTTTCTGTACTGTTGGATTTTCTTGTAATTTTTTAAAAGAAAAATACCACATTAATTTTGCCACATATAATTGAATACCTTCTACTAAAATTAATAAGACCATGCAGGTCTTTTCCCCTCCTTTAAGGTGTAAGCACCCAGCAGCTATATTTTTATCACATGATTTTCTCCTTTTGATCGTATCTGATTGGCCTGACTTAGGTCTTTTCAGTCAGTTATAGCCTAAAGGACAGGACCACATGGTGGAACCATGATAGCTGAGAAGCCCCACTCCCATAGGTTGGAGGAGTTCTCTTAAAGGACATATAGAACTCCTTTTGACTTTTAAGAGATGGGTTTTCTAAAATTTTCTACATACCCAGAAAGGAACACCCCAAATTTCTGCCATTTCATTCCTCGATGGCATAAAACACAAACACAATTCTAAAGATGCTTCTCCAGATAATTGTAAACACTTGCCAACAAGAAGTAACCCAAGGTGATACAAAGAGCAACATAGACACAGGACATGTCAATGCGCCACCATCTTCGAAAACCATGATCTCCCTGATATATGCATTTCTCCTGTACTTTGGTTGTCATTCCATCACTGTTTTCTTTAGTGAGGAAGTCAAAAAATTATATGAACACACTTTGTATACAATAGATAGTACGGAGAAAAGGAAGGGAAAAGATAGAGAGCAACGGTAACTCCTGATGGAAAGAGGAAAGAGAAAAGGGAAAGTGGGTGGAATAATTAAATCTTTGGACCCTAGCAACAAGACACAGAAGTGGAAACTGTAATTCTTGATGCTGCTGGCAAAACTAATGACCTCTCGTCTCTCTTTCCCACTCAATTGCCTTCTTACCTTTAGTCAAAACCTTATCTTACCTAGTTTCTTTCCTTGGAATTGTTCTGAGCCCTGAGAGACCCCTATTTATAGTTTTTTACCCCTGGGGATGATTTTAACATCCTAACAAAATCCCCAAATTCCATCAACATGGTATATAGGAGAAACATTTTTCTTAAGAGCCTGCGTCAATAATTTGAGGGAACAGTATATATTCCCATTAAAGAAAACTTTAATTAAAAAGGTCCTACAAATAAGTACTACAAAAGTACTACAAAATTACAAATGTTTATTGTAAAAAAAAGTCAGTGTAGAATTCTGTCAAAACAATCCTTACAGATAGAAATAAAAAGCAAACAATAAGAATGCAGCAAAACTCTCTTCAATCCCATCCCCCATCTTCCCCCTACAAGTAGATGGTAGCTACCATCAACAGTTTAATGTAATTTCTTATAGGCCTTTTTTGATGCATACACAAATATATATATATATATATATATATACACACACAAATACATGCATATATATATATACACACAAATACATGCATATATATATATACACACAAATACATGCATATATATATACACACACAAATACATGCATATATATATACACACACAAATACATGCATATATATATATATACACACAAATACATGCATATATATATACACACACAAATACATGCATATATATATATACACACAAATACACGCATATATATATACACACACAAATACATGCATATATATACACACACAAATACATGCATATATATACACACACAAATACATGCATATATATATATACACACAAATAGATGCATATATATATACACACAAATACACGCATATATATATACACACACAAATACACGCATATATATATACACACACAAATACACGCATATATATATATACACACACAAATACACGCATATATATATACACACACAAATACACGCATATATATATATACACACAAATACACGCATATATATATATATATACACACAAATACATGCATATATATATACACACACAAATACATGCATATATATATATACACACAAATACATGCATATATATATATATACACACACAAATACATGCATATATATATACACACACAAATACACGCATATATATATATATACACACACAAATACACGCATATATATATACACACACAAATACATGCATATATATATACACACAAATACATGCATATATATGTATACACACACAAATACATGCATATATATATACACACACAAATACATGCATATATATATATACACACACAAATACATGCATATATATACACACAAATACATGCATATATATATACACACAAATACATGCATATATATATACACACAAATACATGCATATATATATACACACACAAATACATGCATATATATATACACACACAAATACATGCATATATATATGTATATATACATGTGTATATATGTATACACGTGTATATATATGTATACACACATATATATGTATACACATATACATATGTATACATATACACATATGTATATATATATGTGTATACATATATATATATGGGGTGTGTGTGTGTGTGTGTCCCTTGGTAACATAGCAAAGGCTCAGGGCTGGTTGCTATTGCTGCCTTTGATATATGTTTACAAGCACTAAAATGGCCAAAGAGTAAACAGTGGGAGGTAAATGTGCATAAGAAAGCACTTGGTTAATTTGGTTAATCATAAGCTCTATCATAAGTATCCAGGCCCTGGCTACAGAGCATGCTAGAAGCTCCCAGCAGGGAAGAAGGAGGGAGCTAGTGATGGCGGAAATTAACTGATCATCACAACCCATTGAGTCTGATTCATGCTGTTGTCTATGTCTGAAGGGTGTGATTGGAGGGAGTGGGGTGGGAGCAGTTGTAGGTCCTTCAGGACAGCAGCTATTGTTGGTTTTAATTTTACTTTCCAGAGACGCACCAAGTATGATGCAAGAGACATTGAAAACATTAAAGAGACGTGGAGTGAGGGTCTCTGTCCATTTGGCTCTGGATCAGAATCTCATACTTGTTGGCCTGGGCTCTGGATTGCTTCACTTTGCCCAGTGGCCTGATGACACGAGAGAAGGCAGGTCCCAGCAAATAACAGGATAATGGAATCTAGAGATTTTGTAAATTCTTTTTTTTTTTTTTAATTTTTTTAACATTTATTTATCTTTGAGACAGAGAGAGACAGAGCATGAACAGGGGAGGGTCAGAGAGAGGGAGACACAGAATCTGAAACAGGCTCCAGGCTCTGAGCTGTCAGCACAGAGCCCGACGCGGGGCTCGAACTCAGGGACCGCGAGATCGTGACCTGAGCCGAAGTCGGCCGCTTAACCAACTGAGCCACCCAGGCGCCCCGAGATTTTGTAAATTCTTATTAAAGATTTTTAAAATAAATTTTAGGGGCGCTTGGGTGGCTCAGTCAGTTAAGCGTCCAACTTCAACTCAGGTCATGATCTCATGGCTTGTGGGTTTCAGCTCCACGTCAGGCTCTGTGCCGACAGCTCAGAGCCTGGAGCCTGCTTCGCATTCTGTGTCTCCCTCTCTCTCTGCCCCTCCCCTGCTCGTGCTCTCTCTCTCAAAAATAAATACACATTTGTAAAATATTAAAAATAAATAAATAAAATAAAATTTGATTTTTAGAAAAGATTTCTAGGGGTGCCTGGGTGGCTCAGTTGATTAAGTGACCAACTCTTGATTTTGGCTCAGGTCAGGATCTCACAGTTGGCAGGATCGAGCCCCGCGTCTGGCTCTGCACTGACAGCTTGAAGCCTGCTTGGGAGTCTCTCTCTGCCCCTCCCCCCTCCTCTCTCCCTCAAAATAAATAAACATTTTTAAAAAAAGAATATATTTCTAAATGTAGATTTACAGGAAGCTTTTGAAATAACAGAGTTTTCATATATCCCACACCTAGTTTTCTCTATTATTAACGTCTTTTATTTGTATGGTGTATTTGTCATGATTAGTGAACCAGTATTGATATGTCATTATTAACTAAAGCCCATACTTTATTCCAATTTCCTTAGTTTTTGGCTAAAGTTCTTTTCTTGCTCTAGGATCCCATTCAGGATATCACATTACAGTTAGTCATCAGGTCTCCTTAGACTCCTCTTGGCTGTGACAGTTTCTCAGACATTCTTTGTTTTTGGTGACCTTGACAGTCGTGAGGAAATGACTGCTTAGTTATTTCATACAACGCCCTTCAGGTAGAATTGTCTGTCTGTTGTTTATCTTTTAGGGTTATGGGTTAAGGGGAGGAAGACCTCAAGAAGGTACCTTTCTCATCATGACTTAACCACTGTTGATATTAACCCTGATGACCTCACTGAGGTAGTATTTGTCAGGTTTGTCCACCATAAAGTTACTCTCGCCTCCCTTCCTGTAATGTGCTCTTTGGTGGGAAGTCACTCTGCACAGCCCACCCTTAAATAATGGGACTTGTAATTCATGTCCTTGGAAGAAGATATGTACATACACTATTTGGAAATCTCTTGGGAGCATTGTCTCTTCTCTCATTAGTTATGGTCTAATACTACTTTATTTATTTTGTTGCTCTAAAATCATTACAGTTTTGGCCATTAAGAACTCTTTTAGTTGGCTCCTATATCTCTGACATTGTGCCATCATTATGTTTTTTGAGCACTTCCTTACCCCTGGCGTTATAAGATGCTCCAGGCCCATCTTGTAGGTTTCCTTCCTCAGGCCTGGAATAAGCCATGTCTCCAAGGAGCTCTAGTTCTGTTTACTGGAGAATGGTATTAGAAATGGGTGCTACATATGCTTATTGCTACTGGGGTATCATAGTTTCTAGGTCCTGTCAGCTGACAGCAAAGAAATATATGTGTGTGTACTAACCCATGTGCATACACATATCTATAAATGTTTCTCTCTCACTCGAGCCAAGGATGAATTCATATTGATGTCTCCAACTCTAATAGATTTCCACATGGATAATTCTAGCCTTCTCCCCTTGTTCTGTAAAATCACACTCACAGGTGGGAAACCTGGCCCCCATCATCTGCCATCCATTTACTTAATTGCTCAGTTTCAGTATACACGTA
Organism: Neofelis nebulosa; assembly: GCF_028018385.1. Lineage (NCBI taxonomy): Eukaryota > Metazoa > Chordata > Mammalia > Carnivora > Felidae > Neofelis > Neofelis nebulosa. The sequence continues at coordinate 31,743,248 of NC_080783.1, forward strand.
CATTGTTGCATATTTCCATGGGCAACAACTTTACCAACTAGCATACAGTGCTAGCTTTGTGCAGTTCCATTTGTCTTACAGATTCCACTAATTTTCAGAGTTAGGTCAAACTATTACAGTACCATACAGAATCAAGCAAAAATCCCCCTGTGGCTCTCCTATTGAACTCTTGCCCACCAACAACCTCAACCCTGCCATCCACAGATCTATTTATCTTCTCTATAGTTTAACCCTTTCCAGAATGTCACATAAATGGAATAACATAGTATACTGTCTTTTCAGACTGCCTTCTTTCACTTATGACATGCATTAAATGGTTCATCCACACCTTTGCATGATGTGATAGCTCATTCCTTTTGATCACTGAAAAGTGGTATTCTATTGTATGGATGTACCACAGTTTATCAATTGATCTTTTGGAGAATGTCTTAGTTACTTCTAGTTTGGGACAGTTATGAATAAAGCTGCTCTAAACATTTTCCTGGAGATTTTGGTGTGGGCATGATTTTCAGTCTGTTGGATAAATATCTAGGAGCATAAATACTATATTGTATAGGAATAATACCTTCAGTTTGGAAGAAACAGCCAAACTATTTTCCAAAGTGGCTGTGCTTTTTTGATTCCTATCAGCAATGGATGAGAGTTTTTGTTGCTATGCATCCTCATCAGCAATTAGTGTTATTAGTTTGTTGTTGTTTGTTTTCTTTTCTCCCCCCCCTTCTTTTTTTTTTTTTTTTTTGCCATTTTGCCATAGGAATGTGCTGGTATTGCTTTGTTGTTTTAATTTAAATATCTCTAATGACAAATGATGTTGGACATCTTTTCATATGTTCACTGGCCATCTGTATGCCATTTGTGGTGAGGTGTCTGTTCAGATTTTTTCCCCATTTCTTTAAGTGGTTGTTTTCTTATTATTGAATGTAAGGATTTTTTGATATGTTTTGTATAGATGCCCTTTATCAGAAATGTGTCTTGCAAACATTTTTCTCCAAGTCTGCGGCTTTTTTTTCCCCATTCTGTCCATAATGTCCTTTACAGAGTAGAATTTTTTAATTTTAATAAAATCCAAAAGTATCAAAAGCCTGATTTTAATAAAGTACAAAGTTTTTCTTCATGAATTATGCTTTTGGTATTGTATTTAAAAACTTATCACCAAACCCAAGGTCATGTACATTTTCTCCTGTGTTTTCTTCTATAAGTTGTATACTTTTATATTTTACATTTAGCCTTATTAAAGTTTTAACTTGCTCATGAAATGAGTTTTTAGGCAGCTGGGCTTGTTGAAATGGTAATTTATTTAACACAAAGCATACTATTCTTTCTGTGCCTATTTTTCCTCTTCAAAAAAAAAAAAATGGACTAGAGCAGAAAAGACATGATTAGCCCACATGAAGACTGATGAGTTCCAAAAGAAGCTATATCTGTTCCGGATTTACAAATGGTACTATAATAATTTCTCATTACTTCTTACACATCTCCTATACTAATTAAGCTTGACTTAATACAAAAGATAACAGCTTATATACAAATCCCAAACTTTTCACCATTGACAGAAGATTGACAGAAGAACAGTGAGAAATATCACTAGGGTTGGTATTTGAAACAAGGACCTTTTCTTTGGAAGAAGGAACATTAGAGGCAGAGGAAGATTTCATATAATGAAATCATTATGGCCCTCAACATCGACCTAAACCACCCCCAGATTAGGACATTCCTCTCATAGTCTCATCAGTTATACAGCACTTACTTTGCCTTTTCCTCCTTTGCAAACAAACAAAAACAACAACCAAACCCCCCCAAAATAAAAAAAAACCCCAAAAGACAATAAATAAAATACATTTAAATCTATGACTTTTCTTCGAAATACTGCTTTCGCACATCCCATAAATTTTATGTACTACTCTTGTTAATTTCTAAATTTTCTGCAGCATTAATTTTCTCCTTGGCTCAATAATGACCTTACTTTTTAATCAGAATGTGGGCTATATACTTTTGAAATTTTTATTGCTGCATAATCCTTTTATTTATTTATTTTTGGTAGATGTTTTATTAGTATTGGAAATAAAGGTATATTCTCTGCTTGTGTGCTATAAAGTTTGATTTACATTTTTTATCACCCATCAGAAAGAGAAAGAGTTATTATTAAAGTGTCCCATTAGTACTGCACTTCTGTCCATTTGTTGTAATTTATAGCAGATTTCACTTTTGTATTTTGATATAATGCTACATGATGCATAAAATTTCATGACAGTTTTATATTCACTGTGAAATATACTTTGTGACAGTACATCTTCATTTCATTTAATATTTCTGCTTTAGTTTCTATCATATTTGTTATCGGTATTATGATTGTTTTTTATTGTTTTTGCTTGATATATTTGCCTACTTTCTAATCATTTAGTATTTTTACTTAGTAATTTTGTCTCAGATGGGGCTTTAGAAAATGTCACATACATGGATATCTCTTTTCTTTTCATACAATCTAAAGATAATATTTTTTAATGAAGGAGATTTTCCCAATTGCATTTATAGGCTTAATAAATATATTTGGTTGTATTTTGCCATTTTATTTTGTGACTTCTTCTATTATGTTTTCTTTCCTCCCCTCCTCTTCCTCATCTTCTCGTTCTCCTCTTCCTCATTCTGTCCAAGCTCCCTGTCCTCTTCCTTCTGTATTTTGTTTACTGTCTTTTACTATATGACTGTATTTTCTTTGCTTTCGTCATCTCTAATACTTTGGAAGAGATCTGTACTGTTTTTTTAAGCCACTAATAGTTACTTTAGTTTCAAAATCTACTTGAATACAGGAGTGGCCAATGTGTGATGTAATTCTCTTCCCTTCCAGTGGAGATAGCGTACGTGGATTAGAACACTTTCCCATTGAGTCTGGATATGACCTCAACAAAGCCCTCAGGCAGTCAGTGCCAATTAACAAGAGTTGGAACAGTAAGCTGAAATCGTTTTGCCATCCTTGCTTTTTCCTATTGAATGAATTAAGCCAATGGTTCCCAACTGTTGCTGCACATTGGAAGCAGCTGAGGAGCTTTTAGTCGCACTCTGCACCAATTAAATGAAAATGCCTGAGGGTAGAAGCCAGGCATCAGTGTTTCATAAAGATCTCTAGCTGATTCCAATGCACAGCAAAATTTGACAACTACTGACTTTAAGCATAATTTTACTTTGCACCCCTCTTTTCTTCCCATTTGCCCATTATCAATGTAATTAAAGCTCTCTCCCTATCTCCCTCCCTTTTTCCCTTTCCTTGTCCCTTCTCTTCTTCCTTCAAACCATCCCATATCTTCTAGCTTAAAAATAAATTTTGAAATTGGCATCCACTTTTATAACCACACATAAAAAAATTAATTTGAATATCTCTCAGTTCTAATTTTTTTTTTTTTTAGCATGTATTTATTTTTGAGAGACAGAGAGGGACTGTGGATGGTTGGGTTGGTTCTCAGTTTTTAGTACCTACAGTTTAGAATTTGGCTTTTTCAGATCTTTTAAGTCAGTTTTCACACATCTGTTTGTTTTCCAGTGTCAAAAGTTTACCATTATTTTCTTTTCTATCTTCTCTACCTATGTGGAGACGTGTGTGTGTGTGTGTGTGTGTGTGTGTACAGTTTTATAAGGGCTTTGGGAGGAAGCAAAATGAGATGTTAATTCAAAGTTCCACCTTTGTCCCATTATGTTTTTAGATCTTTTGGGATGCCTGTCAATTCTGATGATTTGAATTTTTTTTTAATTTTTTTTAATGTTTATTTATTTTTGAGACAGAGACAGACAGAGCATGAACAGGGGAGGGTCAGAGAGAGAGGGAGGCACAGAATCTGAAGCAGGCTCCAGGCTCTGAGCTGTCAGCACAGAGCCCCACGCGGGGCTCGAACTCACGGACCGCGAGATCATGACCTGAGCTGAAGTCGGACGCTGATGATTTGAATTTTAATCTCACCATTAATTTCAGCTTTCCATCTCCTTAAGCTTCTGAATTATGGTGGCCTGTCTTCTTGCACTTTTTTCAAGGATTCCCAGTGGTTTCCTGATGTTATCTTTTGAATCTCACAGATCATTTTCAGAGATAAGCTCCTTCTTTGAGTTAAATGTTTCATTTTTTTTTTTTTTACAGTGGAGTATTTTTTTTTTTCATGAGTCTCATTTATGTTTATAGTGTTTTCATTCCTTCTAGAGCAAGGGTAAATATATCCAGACTTTGTGTTTATCAATGGACAGGGAGCTCCTATCCTACTCTTTGAATCCCGTTGGCCATGATTGGGTCACATGTCCAAGGGAGTCTGAGAGACCCAATCAATATCCAGCATTTTAAGCCCCTGGTGTGCGTACGGGTGATAGTAGAGAGGGGTGTTCGAAGCAAGGAAGGTGACAAGGAATGACAAATAATAAGCAACAAATTGTACTTGTTCCCATTTAGTGATAATCTTGATTGTATTTTCTGTAAGTAAGCTGTGGATACTGACTAGCATAAATGCAAGTCTTTATGTGAGAAAGATGTGCATAGTTTCCATGCCTGGTATAGCCCTTCTTTTCCTGAGCGAGATCAATATGGACATTGTCAATCATATAATAAACCAATTTTGCCTCTGCTTTTGTGCTGGCTTCCAGAAAGCCCCAAGAAAAATTTATGTCCCATACTGGCAAGCATTATTTCTCACGGCATATGTTCTCTGAACTTATTTCACTTCCAGCTTCATTTGAACTTCCCCCACCCTTGATTTTTCCCCAATCCCTTCTCACGTAATCCTAGTTTATTTCATTTTAACCTATTGCATGTATTTTTGCAAGTACTCTTCTATCTTAGATCCTTTTGGAATGAGACCAAATCTAAATAACAATTAATTACCTACTGATGTTTTTATAGCCCGATATTAAATTATACTTGAGAATTGGGACTATGTTGGGCTGATCTTTATATCTCCTATATTTGCTCGTATACACGGCAACGCCCAATAATTGTTCCTGGAATTAGACTGATGCATCCCGAGGGCCATGTGAGTCCACCAGTTCTCTAAAGGTGGCCTGCCTTTTATTTTCTAAGAGATCTTAGGATTACAGGTATCAACCGGTTGATGTGTTCACAGACAGATAACTAGAAAGAAGTCATCCTCGTCCACATGGTTCAATGTGCGAATTCCTGGAATAGCTTGAGATTATCATCAGACAAGTGCTTCAAGGTATTGATCTGATTTGACTAAATAGCAGCTCAGCCAAGCCAGCACACAGATTTCAGAGTCACACTGGGCCACAACAGCTGGAGACAGGCGTAGGAAACTAGAAATTATTCAGTTGTAGCCCCTCCAAACCATGTTTGACATGCTATTTATCTTCTCCCGCTGAAACTCTCTCCTTCCAAATAAATGGGGGTGGGTGATAGCTTGGGGGTTGTTTGCCTTTCTCCTGAACAAACAAGTCTGAATTAGGAATTAGGAGCAGCGAGTCTAAAATGATGAACGCGCTTACCCTGGCATTACTTAGAAAATGGGAAAAATAAATTAGATTACTACTTGGAAAAACTCATTGGTTTGGAGAGCAGCAGGGACTTAATTGCAGGTCTACAGCAGCACAGCCCCAGTTTTCCTCAACGAAGCGAAGACCTTTCTCAGGGCAACAGGCAGAAAGTGGATCCCTTAGAGGGCTCTGTGATTTGTGGCAAGCCAGCAAGGACACAATCAGCTGGGTAGGATCTCAGATCGTCCCTTTGACTGACATGGTGATACTCCATTTTTGTGCCCATGATTATTACCTGGCATCTTCAGTAACACGTTTCACTGTCTTGGAGAGCCTCGGGGCACATCTTTGTGTTCCGTGGGATACGTTAGGAGTGGCACGGTGAGAGAGCTTGAGAAGGGAGTGCAAGCATTTTTATTTCTTCCTCAGAATAAACAGGATGCTTTACTCCATCAACAGCTGTCCTTGATGTGGTACATTCTTCTGGAATAACACACAACAACATAATGCAGTTTGCTTGAAATTCTAATTAAAATGAGGTACTTGTCTCCTGCCTCAGCCAAATGAAATTATGGAACAAGACTTGCAAGCACCAAGGACTCATTTCAACAGCGCAACTAGCCTGAAAAATAGGAATCCTGAACCAGTAAAGTCGGCTTTTCAGAATCATGGAACGTGAGGGGACTAGTGGTCCCGGCTAAAAGTGTGTGTGTGTGTGTGTGTGTGTGTGTGTGTGTGTGTGAGTGTGCCTGTGCATGACGGTGCACACAGGATAGAACGCTAAGGCCTCTAAAATTCACATAGCGGTGATAGAACACGTGTTAATATTGACATGCGATATAATACACCAGAAGCTTCCCATAATGCCAGCCTCCAGTTATATGGCACAGAATGACCTTTTAGGTAAAACCACCTTATAATTAGGTCCATTTGTTACTTTAGAAATGACTGCTTGGCTGAGGTCCAAGGTCCACTGGTTGCATGTTGCCTCATCAATAAAATCCCAACATATTAATAAGGAATGGCATTCCATGTCTCCAGGGAGTTTTCTGTGGACCTCGGTATATTTTTAAACCAGACTGTGTCAGAAACTGAAAGGGAGACTGCAGGAATCCATGGTCACTCGCACCAGAGTGAATTTTTTTATGGACATGGCACAAATATCTTGCAATTTAGCTTACCAAAAATAATATGAACTGATATTACATTGCTGAGCACTTTCTAAATGCCAAACACCGCGTACTATCCGCTGCTTCTCTAAAGAATCCCCTGACGTACAGTTATCGTTCTCACTTAAAAAGGGAGAAGCGCCTTCAGGAAAGGTGAATAACCTGCTTAAGATCACCCAGGTAGTAGGTGGCGGACCCAGGATTTAATTCCGGCAGCCTGTTCCAGACCCTGGGCTCTTAGCTATAAATACCACTACCCCTTATTTGCATAATACTTTGAGGGGGGGAGCACTCGTGCTTTACATTTTTGAGACATGTTTGATCTTTACATTGACTTTATGAGGTGGATTCTGAGACTAATCCCATTTTATTGGTGAGATGAAGGAAGTGTGCAGATACAACCTGCCAAGGTCATCCCCCTGGCAAATGGTAAGGCAGAGGGGGCCAGAGACTGTTTTCACTGGGTTGCTCTTCTCCTCTTTTCACTGTGCCGTTCCAAGCAGCTAGCAAGACTTCAGAGCACCTCTGCCAAAGGGCTTCTGCAGCTGGATCTTGTTGGTTTTGAATTGTATCTTTTTTAACACACACACACACACACACAGCCATTTTTTAAATAAAGGGCGTCCCATAAGCATCCCTTTATATTTGCCTTGGTTTTTCTTTTTCAGATGGCAGCTGGAAGTTAAGAGAAACAAGTAAATAGGTGAGGTAAGGTTAAGGGCAATGGGGATATTACTGGACATGGAGATTTGGAAACCGTTCCTCATCCATAAGCCCCAAATGATTTCTTTGCAATAAATGAGGAATCCTGCCTTAGTTGTGACTTGGGTTGATACGGCAGGTATTTCCATCTACATCTGAGTGATAGGGTGCAGGGACAGGTTTACTACAAGAGCTGAAAGCTGGGACTCAAATGAAGTAAATTAATTTAAAAATAGCTACTCTCGGGGAGCCTGGGTGGCTCAGTCGGTTGAGTGTCCGACTTCGGCTCAGGTCATGATCTCACGGTCTGTGGGTTAGAGCCCTGCATCAGGCGCTGTGCTGACAGCTCAGAGCCTGGAGCCTGCTTCCGATCCTGTGTCTCCCTCTCTCTCTGCCCCTCCCCCACTCATGCTCTGTCTCTCTCTCTCTCTCAAAAATAAATAAATGTAAAAAAAATTTTTTTAAATAACTATTCTCCTGGAAGACCCCCCAAATATGAAAGGCAACTGGTGCCAGCAATCACACCATAATACAAAGCCAAGAAGGCACAGAGGCAGTGGGAGGTGGTCCAGGGAAAGACGACATTCTTCGTGAAGCAGGAGTGATAAATTGGGTTGGACATCTACATCAGTGTGTGTTCAGCGAATGCCAGTTAATCTTAATATTAACCTGGGAACAAGTAATTAACACAGCATAACTCCTTGCATAAACCTCCACGTTATATAAAATATCCAGGAGTAAACGAGTGATGCTGTCTGCACTGAATTTACTTCTTGAGACTAAAGGGCAGCTGCAGATCAAAGACTGAGGAAGCGAATACAATGAGCAGCTTTCCATGTTTTTAATAAGAAGGAGATAGAAACACTGATAAAATTCAAAACCAACAAAATGCGGCTCTTACGTATATAGATTCATCGGAGGTTTTTTGTTTGTTTTAATCTTAGATGTCACTTCTGTTTCTGGAAACTGCTGGTTACTGTTCTCTCAAGTAGTGCAATTCAGCTCATGTCTGAACTCATTAATAACCAAGCCTCAATGGACACCTACTGTGTGCTAAGTGCTTTTTACATGTTATGACACTTATCTTCCCAAAGCCCTCAAGGATCCGTAACATTAGTCTCATTGCTTGTTCAAGGTGACTGAAGCTTAGTGGGGTTACCTAACATGCCCAAGGAACTAGGTGTTGGAACTGACGGAGACGAAAACTCAGCTCTGTTTATTTCCAAAGCGCAGCCTACTGTCTTTAAGGTAATACATTTGGAGAATACCCTGACCATGAAACTACAAAGCTCCCAGTGCAATTAGAGAGCCTTTGGGGAAGGTGAGTGGCCACAGTTATTAAAACTGTAAAAGTACTTTTAATCTACAAACACAATCTAAAAATATATTTGCACATGGGTTCCAGAATGTTCAGCATTTGAAATTGGAAAATTAAAGTAAAATCTTAAATAATAGTCAGTAGGATAATATGTAAACAAATGATGATTCATCTTTAACATGGAGCAGTAGGACGACTGTTAAAGAGAATGGGGTAGTGCTATATGTACTGATGTAGAAAAGGAATCTTCAGGTCATATTTAATGGCCAATCAAGTTGCAGAACAGTATGTATGGAATGATCCTACTCTTTTTAAAACTATGTACATATGTGCATGGGTATTATAAAATTATAAGGAAAGACCTGGAAGGAAGCATCTGTTTTCCTGGAAAGGATGTGAGAGTTTAGATAGAATGGAGAGGAGAATCGCTAGGATGGCTTAGTCAGTGGAGTGTGCAACTCTTGATCTTGGGCTTGTGGGTTTGAGCCCCATGTTGGGTGCAGAGATTACTTAAAAATAAAATCTTTTCTTTTAATTAAATTTTTTTTTTAATTTTTAAATTTATTTTTGAGAGACAGAGACAGAGCATGAGCGGGGAAGGGGCAGATTGAGAGGGAGACACAGAATCTGAAGCAGGCTCCAGGCGCTGAGCTGTCAGCACAGAGCCCGACACGGGGCTAGAACTCACGAACCATGAAATCATGACCTGAGCCAAAATTGGACGCTTAACCGACTTAACCACCAGGCGCCCCAAAAATAAAATAAAAAAAAAACAACAACAACAACAACAAAGAATAGAGGGGAAATAAAGGGAAACTGTCAAATTTTGCTTTATAAATGTACACAAATGTTTGAACCTTTTATAGGAGCAAGGACTCGTTATTTACTTACATAATTAAAAAAAGAAGTAGATATTTCAGGAACTATAGTCATCTGGCAAAAGTGTGTTTGTGTTTTCATAAACTTTTAAGATATGTTAGTGTGCCAGATATTTTCTTTTTTTTACGATTTTTGTTGTTACATCCTTTCCACCCCTCCTTCCCAGGCTTTGGCCAATTTCTGCAATTTAAACACAGTCCAGCAATGGATGATGAATAATCATTTCAGATAAGAGTCTTGGTGTTGTTCTGTGACATGTTACGATGTAAGATCAACAAACACTAACAAAAATCAGCAAGTTTAGGTCCCCTGTTCAATAATTCCACAAACTGAATATCCCGATCCAGAACATTGTATTGAGGACTCTAGTGGTCCCCAACCCAGGCAAGAGCAAGTGGCAACTGACCTGTGTTTTGAGATGTCAGTGGATGAGTACTGAAAATACGCTAGAGTCCCTGAAAGGATCCAGCTGATCTCCTCTGCAGAAGCCCAAACTGAGAGAGGAGGTAGAGGGGCAGGACAGTTTTCCCACCCTGGGCATTCACAGAATCCATACCCGTGGGCATCCAGTACCTTGGGAAAGATTTACAGGATGACCTTGCCTTCTAGCCAGGGCAAATGTACCGTCTGGGCAGGTGGCAGCATTGAGGGCTGGTGTTAGAGGTAGATTCTATGTTAGATTGGAAGGTCGTGGGACTCAGAGATGCTTCTATCATTGCATTTACCAAAAAAAGGAAAGTGTGACATTTTCTCTCTATCTAAATGGCTGATCCCAGATCTGTCTATAATGTTGCCCAAGTGACAATCCAAATTGACTAAAAGATAGTTGAAATTCTCAGGCAGCCTAGGCCACAGTCTCATTATTTTGATAGCACAGACATGGCCTTTAATAGCATGTTGTCATTGTTGTATTCGTCTCAGGAACATCAGATGATGATGGCTATTAGTTTGCATTTTTAAAAATATATCTGGCTATCTGACAAGGTTTATATACAGATTAAAATAATAACAAGAATTCAGGCTAGTGACTTGTCCTGCAATTGTCCAGGGCAAGATTATAACCTATGCTGACATTTCCCCCCCACGGTTAGTTCCTAAAGCTATGGTAAAAAACAAAAAAAACAAAAAAACAAAGAAAAAAAGAAAGAAAGAAAGAAAGAAAGGAAGAGAAAAAGAAAGAAAAGAAAAAGAAAGAAAAGAAAAGAAAAAGAAAAAAAGAAAAAATCTGTAGTAATAGTTTCTTTTGCTTTTAAAATATGAAATCTTTAAATAAACAAATAGAATGTGGCATTTCAGATACACTTCCACAATACATAAAGAGGCTTTTTTACCTTAGGAATAAAGACCTGGGTATGAAAATGTGTCACTCTTCTCAATTCTAATGTATCATGCTCATTGCCCCCAAATTTGGCTTTTGTTTGGTTTGCTAATAATATTTCCTTCTGATATGCAATATCAATTTGCCCGTCCTGTTTTACTTTATCCTGATATCCATGTAAGTATCACCTATTTAAAGTTATTATCTCCTGTAGAGCCCCCATCAGTAATGGTTTTACATTGCGTATTAGAAGGGAGCGTTTGAGCAAGAATGGGATGGAGAAAACAAGGCAGGCAGTGGTTATAGTTGTCATAAGAGGTGACTACATAGACAGGACCTCCCCTTGCTCTTGACAGTCTAGCGGATGTGGCCCAGGCCAGGGTAAGAAGGGAAGACCTAGGAAGACTTGTGGCAGGCAGTAAACCATGTGGGGACCAAGCAGTATCATAAACCAGGGTGCAAGGCAGGACATCCTCAATACTGCCTTGAACACAATCGCTGTCCTCTGCCAGTGAGGCCAGGGCCCCGTCTCTCTTATCTATTTTGTGCAGCATTCAATGGCATGCCATGCACCGGAGGTTTGTTAAAATACATAGGATGATGGTAAATACAGATTAAAATAAAGCGCCGAGGAGCCAAGCCTATTAACTCACCTTGAGGTCCCTGCCCTGATGGAGAAGCCAGGCAGAACAAATGGGCCTGTAATGCTCCAAGCCAAAAGCCCCCAGTGGGAAGACTTTGCGAGCAGCGTGTGTGGAGGAATTAACTACACACTTCCTTTAATGTTCATCAGAATTGAACACTGCTAATTCACAGCACTTCAGCATTTCAGGGCCCCTTAGAGTCTTTCCAATTATGCTAGTGGGGAGGTGACTGGCCCATCCACGGTCCCCGCGGTGAGACTGTGCGAGCAGAACTTAGCAACAGAGTCCTGGGGTTCCCGTGCGCCTGTCCTAATGAAGCCACATTGTTCACTCCACTCTTCGTCCACAACCCTGCACAGGCTCGGCGTTTCCCCGCCCTGCTTTCCTGTGCCCTTCCTGGAACGGAGAAGCGGAGCCGTCACGCCGCCAATTCTGGGAGCAGAGTGTGGGTAGCCTTATATCTGTAGTTAAAAAGCAATAAATCTTAGGTCAGGTAATGAATTCCATTTTGAGTAATCTCATTATGGACATCTATTCAGAGTCTATACAGCACAAGCAGAATGACTGGAAAACGCAGGGTAATGTGCTGGCTTTTTTCCCTGGGCCAAATTAACAGTGAAGGCCTTTAAAAGGATGCTTCATTTAGGCTCTCTTATTATCAGAAATATTATAGAAGCTGGAATTGGGGCCTGAGTGGAGTTGGACTGCTGAGATAACTCCCACTGTCGGATCAATGGCTGGCAGGATTCCACCGTGAAAGGAGCTCTGAGTGAGACAGGCTTCTTTCTAAGGCCCCAGTGCACGGTTTTCTGCTGAAGCCTAGGAGAAGAAGGGTTGAACAGGGGGAAAAAAGTCTGGGGAGGTGTAAGTGGCAAGCAAATTTTCTGTGACTATCCTGCAGGCTCAGATAAGGTGGGCTGCACAGGATCTGCTTTCTTTTATTTTAATTTTTTTAATGTTTACTTTTGAGAGACACAGAGAGACAGAGCATGAGCAGGGGAGGGGCAGAGAGAGAGGGAGACACAGAATCCGGAGTGGGCTCCAGGCTCTGAGCTGTCAGCTCAGAGCCCGACGCAGGGCTCGAACCCACAAACTGTGAGATCATGACCTGAGCCGAAGTCAGACGCTTAACCGACTGAGCCACCCAGGCGTCCCAGGATCTGCTTTATTTAATTGACCTTAAATACAGTTATTAAATAGTTCTCAAGCCTCAGTTATGTCACCACTTCCTATTACCATCTAAATTAGTGCAACTTTATCACCGTGAAATTTAAAGTGCTTTCCAAACCTTACATACCCATCACCTGAGGATCTTATTAAATTGCAGTTCTGATTCGTGGATTAGCCTTGGGGTGAGGGCCAAGATTTGACATTTGTAATGAGCTTCCAGGCGATATCTGTGCACTGAGTCTATGTACCACACTTGGAGTAGCAAGGCTCCAGAATATTGGTTCTCAAACTTTGACTTACGTTAGAGTTACTGGAAGGGTTGGGGCACCTGGGTGGCTCTGTCAGTTAAGCGTCCTACTCTTGGTTTCAGCTCAGGTCATGATCTCGCAGTTGGTGAGTTGGAGCCCCGTGTCAGGTTCTGCACCGACAGCATAGAGCCTGATTGGGATTCTCTCTCTCTCTCTCTCTCTCTCTCTCTCTCTCTCTCTCTCCCTCTCTCCCCCTCTCTCTCTGCCCCTCTCCTGCTCATGCTCTAAATACATACATACATACATACGTACATGCATAAAAATTGCCAAAAGCGTTTGTTAAAACAGAGATTCTGGGTTCCACCCCTAGAGTTTCTGATTCAGTAGGTATGGAGTAGAGTGTGAGAATTTGCACTTCTCACAAACTTCCAGGTGACACTTGATGCTCCTGGTCCTGGGGCCACACTTTGAAAACCACTGCTCTAAGGTAATTGTTCTCACACTTGACTGCACATACATATCATCTAATTTAAAATATGAAGATTTTAAAATGTCCTGATTCCCAGCTCTACCCCCAAACTAATGAAATTAGAATCCCTGAGAATAGGATCCTAGCATGAAAAACTCTTTCAACTCCTTCAGTGATTTTTTTTAATTAAAAGAAATTTTTTTTAATGTTTATTTATTTTTGAGAGAGAGAGAGAGAGAGAGAGAGCAGGGGAGGGGCAGAGAGAGAGGGAGACACAGAATCCGAAACAGGCTCCAGGCTCTGAGCCGTCAGCACAGAGCCCAATGCGGGGCTCGAACCCAAGGACGGCGAGATCATGACCTGAGCCCAAGTCGTACACTGGACTGAGCCAGCCAGGTGCCACAAACTCCTTCAGTGATCCTTAATGTTAATTGAGAATCGCTGCTTTAAAACATGGCTTCCAGGATCACCTTTCTTCCAGTGTCCAGATAGGAAAACAGGACTATGTGCTCATCCCCACATTAGCTTTTTGTACTATTATATTTCAGAATTTAGACTTACTCCCTGAAATAAACTCCTATATCCACTGTCAAAATCCCATCTGTCTTTCATGGTTTATCTCGAACACCATGAAGGCAAGAAGCCTTCCTCTAGGCCCATGGCCAGCCGAGAGCTTCTTAATGTACTGCTTCCTAATTCCAGTCACGAACGAGATTCTCGCCTACCTCACCTCATCCCTCTTTTCTGTTCCCACAGCCCTCCTGGGAGCCTCTTTTGTAAAGCCTGTGCCTGCACTAGGGCTGTTTGTGTGGCCACTGGCTCTTCCCCACCAGTCTGCAAGCGCCTTGTGGATAGAAGAAGCTTTGCTCGTTCATCCGGCTCATCCTTCCCAAAGCTTTCGGTGCACCGGTCCCACCCTAGAGTCCCTCACTTAGTATCCACTGAGTTGTTCTGCATTTGTACCCCTGTGGCCCTTGACATATACACTCTCTCCCAATATTGTTACTTGTGTACTTGTCTTAATCTTATCTGCTAGGTATGCTCTTCCTGAGGGCAGGGAGGGTACCATGCACGTCTTATTAGCACCACCCCCCCCTCCCCCGCCCCGAAGTCACACACTTCTCTAAGTTCCTGCTGCTCAAAATGTGGTCCACAGATCAGCAACACCGGAATTGCCTGCTGCCTGTGGGGAATGCAGATTCTTGGGCCCCTGCTCAGAACTGCTGAGTTACAATCTGCATTTTAACGAGATCCCCAGGTAATAGGTGTGCACGTGATAGTTTAAGAGGCACTGCCTCAGATGGTAAAATAGTAAAGTAATGAAGAGAATGGGTTCTGGACTCCACTTTTAGGCTTGGCATCTTGAGTGAGTTCCCTAAACTGCCCACACCATAGTTTCCCCATCTGTAAAATGAGAACAGTCTTCATCTCATAGAGATGCGGGAGCATTAGATCACGTAACATAAATAACTAAATAATGCCACGTAAGTCAACACTCGGTGCATTCTAAGCCCTTAATAATACAGTTTGAACTATTATTACTCAATTAAAACTGGTTAACTTTAATTGAATTTAAACTGCCACCCAGACTAGGTAAGAAAATGAAACACAATTCTGCACGGATTTCAGAAATACGACATGTAAAAGGTAATAAATTAAAAAAAAAAAAATTAAAAACCCTTTAGCAAGTGTTAAGGAGCATGTCAAATCATTCCTGTGTTGGACCTTAAGCAATTCGGTGGTTGGAGCCTTTAAAATTACCATCCCCCAAATTTCTGCTGTGTCACCAGGTTTTTCTGTACTGCGCAATTCTTTCAGGCCACCTTTCTCCTGCTCCTACCTAAAGAACAACTTGATAAGTGAATTTTGTTTCTCAGCCCCACACTGTTGCTGTGGCAATTACCTCAGCGGCCGTAAAACCTGCGCCTGGCTTGGCTGAAACATGTGCACACACTGCCCCCTAGGGGATCTAGTCTGTCATGACCCACAAAACCAAGAAAAAATCCAAAATCTGTTGGGCTGGGATTGTAGTCAGCTCAGAGGAAAACAGCTGAACCCTGGGTGCAGCTTTGGAGTTAACTACTAGCCGCTCTGTTAAGTAATAGTACTCTGTCCCAGTGTGGGGCCTCACGAGAATTCGTGAAATGGAATTTGATGTGTATGACCCGGGTTTGATTCCCTCAAATGTTAGGAATCAAGGCACTTGACTGCCAATGACAGTCTAGAATGACAACCAACATTTGAAATGAAACCTTAACTATACTGTCTCTAGTGATAGGAAAATGATACTATACACCTATACAAATGATACTATACCCCAAACCTTAACTATTCTGTATCTAGTGATATGAAAGTGATTCTATATCCCATTTAAGCTGTTAGGAGAACAATAGGACAAAGTTAGCAAATGACTACTGAAAGGCCAGGCACTTGTGGTCCTCACTAAACAAGAGAGGTGAAGGGTCCTGCTCTCACGGAGCTGAAATTATAATTAATATCAGACAGCATCCACTCTTGTCTCCCTGCTGTCTCCTTCAGCTCAGGTGACCTTTCCTTGGTTCCAGGGAGGCACTGAATTGCCTTGGAATCAAAGACAAAGGCTGTGGTCACTCCAAAGGTGACTCACAGACAACCCTGTCTCTCTCCTGTGACCTAATAGGGATTTTTTTTCTTTTTTCTTTCTTTCTTTTGTTGTTTCTTGTCCCTTGCAGGATTTTGTTGCTTGTTTTGAGAGTTGTAAATAATTACGTTTGGGGGAAGGTGCTACATACAACACATCCTGGTACCCGATCCTTCTCTGGGCCCTCTGGTGGAGGACAGAGAAGGTCTATGAGGTTCCTTAGAGCAAGGGAGCTTTTACTATGAGGCACTCAGGAGAATCAAACTGGCTTCTGGTTATAGGAGGCTCCAAAAGTCAATGATGGTTTCAGTTCAAAGGTTCCATCTGAACCCACAAACTTAGTAATTTTTCCTCTGAAACTGTTGTCACTGTTCTCATTCTGCGCTCACCTCCTGGTCTCCCAAACTGCCTCCTGATAATTCATAATTGATTCCTTCCCCATCACCATTTTGGAGACACGCTGGCCAGCACCCTTTGCTGTTGGTTTGCCCCGGTGATGGCTGGAGTCCCTTTGCCTCCAAAGTTGCAGTGACCACTGAACCCTTCCCTGGGCTGTTCCCGAGAGAGAGTGCACAAGCAGACAGTGAGATCTGAGGGGACATCATGCCGCCCAGCACTGCCTCACGTGTTCACATCCCCCCGGATGATCCTGCATATCTGCTTCCCTTTCCCTCCTCTAGGGCTTGCTGGCTCTGGGACTGAGAAATCAGAGTGAAAGAACGTCTTCCACCGCAAAGTTCTCAGGTGTCGGTTACTGAATTTACACACTGTTCCCGCCAACCAACCCCCCTGGATAGGTTCACTGCACGCTGTGTCCTGCTGTGCGTCGGGCTCTGCCTGCCCTGTTCTCTGTGGAATCTGCAGCACTGGAAGAGTGCTGGCCACATGGGAAGGCACACCATAAAGGAAACTTGTAGGCACATCGCCAGAGTACTGCCTGTGCATGAAGCACTGTTTATTTCTTATTTCAATCCGTGTCGAGAACAAGCCCCATTTTGCAGCTGAGACACATGAGGCTTGCAGAAGCTAAGATCTGCTGTATGTCCCACAGTACTTAGTGAAGACAGAATTTACACCCAGGAGAAGAACTGCTGAGTAGACAACCCTTGCAGTGAGAGTCCTTATTCGATATGCTTCTGCCTCCTTGTTTGGTAAGTAAAACCAAGAGCGCAGTTCAATTGTTAGGAAATCTTCCAGTACTGGAGGAGTTAAGGACTGAATCAATAGTTATTTCTTATTTCTCCCATGTTTCGCTCTAGGGCTTAGGGTTCGGGCGTTTCTTCCCAACTCTGCCTCTAGAGCAGTGCAGCTCACCAGCAGCCTCCTTCTCGCTCCCAAAAGGCAGATGACATTAGCAGTGGCTTCTTAGCGTGAGACAGAATATACACTCTGCAGCAAACTGAGCGCCCCAGGAACCAGCGGCAGAAACAGCTCCACTACCAAATACTTTAAGTGCCTGTCAGCGGTTTCCTAACAAATGGGTTCGTTGAGACTCTCTCTCCTGCAGGTCAGCCACTGCGTGTCCACTCGAGGCTGCGGGGCGAAAGGCCACGCTCCCGTACCCTCTTTCCTGCTCTGGAAAATGACACCGAAACCCATAATGAGCCTGGAGGAAGTCAACCAGACAGGAAATAAACCCACTTGGGTGCTTAGGCTCGTGGAAGAGTTTTGGAAGACCATCTGTCCCGCGGGAAGGTGCCTGTTTGATGCCATCGCGGCCACCAATTCTTTGCTCTCTTGTTGTTGGGAAAGGCAGGTGCAGATTGATTTCAAAATTAACTTTAAGCCGCAAGGATAGGTAGGGCCTGGCACTGAGAAGCTGCTTTGACCAGGGCTGGTGGTGGTGATGTAAGAGGAGCTTTGGGCAGGATTTCCTGGGGCAGGAGCAGAGTCGATGGACTTATTTTTAGATAGTGTTGATATTTTTAGTGGAAGTCCACTAGCATCTCCATTGGGGGATGGAGGACTGGGGTGGGGGGGAGGATGTTTCCTGAGGTTAGTCATTTCCTCTCCTATGTCACGGGAAGTGCCCAGTGATGGTAAACACTGCTGACATAATGGGAACTTACACCGCTGGTGTGTCAGAGCACACACGCTCCTTCCTGGTCCGTGCTCCAGGTGAGTGGAGGCTGCTTCCTGTTTTCAGCTCTAGGAGGAACTTCCAACTTCTGAGAGCTGCTCTGGAGAATAAATCACAAGGACCGCTGTGGTAAGCAGCCGGGACCAGACACCGGAAAGCGATTTGGTAGCAAGAATTGTTGGATATGCCCTGGCAGCTCCCGGAACTGCTGAGTCATTGTGCCCTCCGTGAGGTGGATACGGAAGCCAAGTGGGTTTGATTCCAATATCATAACGCGATCGTGATCGGAAACTTGCTTGCCAGCCAGAGACACCCTTAGTGCCTGGATTTGATCCATTCCTGAATTCCCTTAGCAGGTCCTGCCAATTTCACCTCTGAGACTTCTGAAGCTGGTTCCTCCACTCTACCTCTGCGATGTCTGTGATGTCATCAGCTCTTGCAAAGATTAGTAAAATCACCTGCTCTTCCTGACAGTGATCTCTTTCATGTGGTTCCTCCTCCACGTTGCTGGTGGATGCAGCATTGGGAAACACAGAGCAGCTTTGTCAGTACCCTTCTTACCCCTTGTCCATGGTAGACACTTCTAATCGGCCATGGCACTTTAACTGCTAAGCCCAGACGTGGGTGACCGCACGGTCTCTCTTAACATTGTCCTTCAAGTTCTCGTGACCAATCAATTGGAACTGGCATTTGACATAAAGTCAATTTGCCATCTTGGTGACGGTGTTATCTTCCTAAAAACTAAATCCATTGTCTCTTCCCTGGTGTGAGACTTCTTCTGTCTCCCAAGTGCCTTCTTCAGACTCCCTGGCACGGTGCACAGGACCTTCCACCGGCTCATCTGTCTTTCATCTTCTTGCCTCCCCTCTCCCAACTTCCCCTGGCCCCAGACGCAGACCCCAGGGAACTTCTTACTTTTTCCCAAATACACTTGGCTTTTGCATGACTCTTTCACTTCCACGGGCTGTTCTTGCTTTCTAGATTCTCCTTTTTCCTTTCTTCATTCTGCAAACTCTTACTTGTTTCCTCAAACCCTCAAAATTCCTCTTCTGTTATGTTTCCATGACTCCGCTCAGCAAAGCCAGTGCCCTCCTCTTCTGTGTTCTCATGGGCTTCCGTTTTTACTTCTATTAAAGAATTTGATATTGTAATATATCATGTGGTATATATGTTATAATGTGCTATGGTTATAGTAATTATATTTGTTATAATTATGGTCAGACATTTGCTTATTTATTCAACACATCTATTGACAAACTTCTATGTGTTGTGTTAGTAATAGGTAAATTAACACACAGAATAGATGTTTAACGAGTTTATATTCAATGAATGGATAAATGATGGTATTTTACTGCTAATCTAATCTGTCTTTTGCCCTTGTATCTCTAGACTAGCTTTCTCTAAATTCCAGGAGTCTATGAGCAGGACTTAAATTTTTCCCTAAGTCCTAGAGAAACTTATGAAAATAAGTACTTAAAACAATTTTTTAATGTTTTATTTTTTTTTGAGAGACAGAGAGAGCACGAGCAGGGGAATGACAGAGAGAGAGGGGGAGACACAGAATCCGAAGCAGGCTCCAGGATCCGAGCTGTCCGCACAGAGCCGGATGCAGGGCTCAAACCCACAAACTGTGAGATCATGACCTGAGCTGAACTCAGACACTCAACAGACTGAGCCACCCAGGCACCCCAGAGTAAGTATTTTTAAAACTTATTTTTACAAATATCAACCCAGATAAATCACTTTACATGAACATATATATGATTACACAATTTTAGTCATATCATTTTTTCCCCTTTTCTTGCTTCCTTTTCCCTCCCCATTCCATCCTATAGTTGGCACCTTTACGTTGACCAACCCAGCTTACTTGAGACTGGCCCCATTTTAGCAGTGAAAACCCCATATCCTCCAAAACCCTCAGTCCCAGGCAAACCAGGATGCTTGCTTATCCTCCTTCATCGTACCTTTATGTTTCTTCCCTAAGTAAGCAATTTTAGAAATGTGTGTTCTTCCATATTTTTCTCTGTATTAGTATAGTACTCTTATACTTGTCATTGTTATGGTATAAAATGAAGTTATATTCTATATTTTATTATATTCTGTATATCATATTTATTATATATTACATTATATTCATTATATTATACTGTACACTTTTCCTTATCCTAACTCACCCACTAACAAAACTGCAAAAAAGTTCAAGTCGACTGGTATAGCTCTGGGTCATCCTGTTTATTATTCTGTATTGTGAATATTCCATAATATTTTGCTCTTCGCTTACTGACGGACATTTATTTTGTTTCCGGCGTGCTTTTTTGAAACAATGATGATACACATATGTGCACATGCACGTATCTTCATGTACTGGTGGTTTTATTTTTATGAGATAAATAATTTTTAAGAGTGGAATTGCTGAGTTGAATAGTAAGTGTAATTTCAATTTTTATAATTATTGCTAAATTGCTTTCCTAAACAGCTATAACACATCACATTTCTTTCATCATATGTAAGAATACCCTTTCCATCACATCCCCACCAGCCCGCCATCACTTGGTGTGATAATTCTTACTAATTTGTCTGTCTGATGGTTATAAAATGGCATCTCATTGTTACTTTAATTTGCATTTCCCTGACTACTAGTGAATTTGAGCATTTAAAAAAATGCATTTGGCCGTTTAAATGTGCTCTTCAGTGACTTGCCTATTTGTATCTTTTACCTACTTTTCTATGAGACTGTCTGACTTATTCTTGACAATTTTAAGAGGATTTTGTATGTTACAGATACCAACTCTTTTAAAATCTGTTACCTTTTTCCAGCTATATTTGCCTATGATTTTATTTCTTATATCCTCTGTGATACAAATACTCTTGATTTTTATATATTTAAATGTGCCAATCTTTTCTTATCTAGCTTCTGAATTCCTAGTCTTGGCTTGGCAGTTCTCCTCAACCAATAGATTATATATGTAGTAACATATTTTCTTGAATTATTTTTGTTTTATTTTTTCCATTAAAGTTCCCTATTTTTATCTTACATCATCTGTTAGGCTTATCCCATTCACTGGGAGGCAGGTCATTTATAGACGTTCTCCTAGGTATCCAGAGCCCCAGCTGAGTCTGTTTGTCCAAGCTGCCTCCCTCCTTGTGCCCATTCCCACACCTCTTGCATTGAGCCTCAAACCCAGAGGCTAGTAGTATTCATTAAGATCTCTCAACACTGCAAAGAGCTCTACTCCAGGTTCTCTTCTGGGTAACAGTTCCTTTGGCCAGTCTCAGTCATATGCTTCTGAGTAGAGTTGACTCCATCCCCAGATCCAGGGGTGGAACAAAGGGCAATTCAGTACGTTGCATTGCTCTGGCCATATCATGACAGCTCAAGGAAGTATTCCCGTCATCATTAATGAGACAGATGAGGATATTTTTGCCAGGGCTTCTGGGAAATAGTGGTTTTTACCTTCTCTTCTTCCTGCTGGTAGTACACGGTACAGCATCTGGTAGAAAAGGATATAAAACCAGGATATGTTGGCAGCTACCCTGGTACCAACCAGCCTGATCACAGAGCCAAGGAAGCGGAGCCAAGAAATGGAAGGTGAGAAACTGGGTCCTGATCCCACTGTCTGAGCCCTTGGTCAAGCTCTGTAGAAATGGATCCTTTTGTTTAATTTCGTGAACCAGCAGATTTCCCTTGTTTAAAAAAGTTCTTTTAGATCAGTGTTCCCACCTCTTGCAACTAAGAGTTCTAATACATAAGACCTTTCTTCTCAGCTGTAGTCACTAAACGGGGCTTCTTAAGGATTTCTCCATATCATGTCCCCAATTACAATGCATGGTGGGGAGGGGCCTCAGCGTAATGCCACACCCACCTCAGGGGCCAAACTGAGATATGTTTGTGTTTACACAAGGGCCCAGCTACAACTTGGGATGGAAGTCCACCTGAAGGATGAGGAAGCCAGGCATACACGCTTGGCCTGCTTTGGGGTGTGGAGTGATTTGAGGGGTAGCATGGGGTAGTCCCTAGTTCCCCATGTTGGAGTCTTCAGAGAGAGAAGGAAC
The DNA here is from genome assembly GCF_028018385.1 of Neofelis nebulosa. Lineage (NCBI taxonomy): Eukaryota > Metazoa > Chordata > Mammalia > Carnivora > Felidae > Neofelis > Neofelis nebulosa. The sequence goes on from NC_080783.1 coordinate 31,765,378, forward strand.
TATGTGTGAAAATGGAAATAATTCCTCCCTACAATTCTGTAAGACCACCCAGTATGTTTGGTACCCTCTACAACACATGACACAGTTACAGGGACCAATCCTGATGCTTCCAAAGTTCGAGACACTAGAGCATCTGAAAGAGGTGGGGGAAATAGGCACAGTGGAGACGAGATCTAATGGCGGCAACATCATTCTTCAGGAATCAGGAAGTGCTCAGTTGATCTTATCTGGATCTTATCTTGAGTACAGCAGAACTCAGCAGAGCTGCTGGTGGTGCCGAAAGACTCAGCACCACCCAGAAGACCTAGGGCTGCCCGCAGTGGAGGCTGGAGTGGAGAGGAGGAAAAAGCAGTGCGTGCTATATGATAATTCATCGGACTTCTTTCACGTGCATATGAGATACCTCCTGGAGACCCCATGAAAAACTCTGGATGGGGGTGAGGTGGTGAGTAAGGAGGGGCCTGAGGTCCTGTATTGGTAGACGGGAACAAGATCTTGCAAAAGAAGCAACGGCCATAAACTAGCTATAATAACAGGCCAAACGACATTGTGATTTTCCTGCTGTTTCTGTCTTGCCTGTTTCTCTCCTGGCTTGCCTTCCTTAGTCACATTCTCCTTCCAGAACCCTACCCTCCCTGGGAGAAGGTCTCCCCTAACATCCACTAGGCAAAGCCAAGCTTACCCTCTACATCCCCTAACATTTTTGGATAGTGCTCTTATTCTTAATGCTTTCCATGCATTCTGTAATTTGCTTATACATGTCGAATACCTTGTGCTCACATTTCATTTTCCCTGAACTGACTACCATATAAATGTTTGTTGAATTACCAACTGGATAGTTCACACACACACACACACACACACACATTATATATACAAAATAAATCTATTATATATATATATTTTTTTTTTTTCGTTTATCTAGGTCTGTCTTTGAGGTAGAACATATTTAGAGCCAGAGTTTCGTTGAGCTGTTACTCCATTTCATTGGTAAGATTTTTGCGAGTCCAATATTGAACTTCTCTTGTTTCTGTTTTGCTGGAGAATCACAGTTTCTCTTGTTATTTTTCCAGACAAGAGGGGATGTGGCTAAAAACTGAGGGCCTCTGACTATGTTTTTTGATCTAGTGACCTTAATCTCCAATGCCAGAATTAATCTTTCTTTTGTGAGGACCACTTAAACTGAGAAAGAGTTAATACTCGTATTACTTCATGAACAAATTGCCTCATTCAGGAAGGAAAAGAAAGTTCTCCCAGAAAATTGAATGTCAGTGGATGATTCCCCCTCAGATCCATGGATTAGTGTGGGGGGGGGAGGGCATCCGAGTGGAAAAAGTGTCGTGTCAATGTGTTTGAGGGCAAAGGCTTCTCTTTCACATCGCCTCAATTAAAGGCTTCATCACGAGCATCACATGAGGCGTGTCATATGCTGCCTCCCTCTCTTAAGCCTATTACGGAATTTTGTTTGTTAAATATTTGAGAGCTCTTTAGAATTAGGATACACGTACATCAGCGTTGACCAAATCCACGCTCACATTTTTCCCTTTCATCCGAAGCCCGGCAATTCAAAAATTCTTGAAGATGAGGAGGACCTTAAAATATTATCCCTTACTTCATGGCCTTTTGTCATAAAAAACAACTTTTATGCAGTGAAGATATACGGCCTATGTAAACTACGTAAACGGGTATTTTTCTTAACAAGATTTGCAATTTATGATGCTCATTGAAAAAGATAAATATTAGGTTTAGCAAGCCAAGAGTGAAGTTACTGAATCTTTAAAAAGAAAGAGAGAGAGAGAGAGCAAGAGAGAGACCTTTGAGGTATGAGTGCTCATTTTCCTTGATCATTTAAATAGCCCTGGACACTTTGTAGAGACCTTTTAAATGCATTCTTCATCACTAATGACATTTTCATGAAAGCAGATATTTCTTATTTAACAGTCCATCTATTTCCTTAGCATGCTTTCCAGCTTCCATCACAAAAGGCTGAGGACAAATTTAAGTTTTCACAAGATGACTAATAAAATAATAGGCCTGATGGATAGCCCGGGACCTTGGATTTTTCTCTTAAGTTCACGGACTCAGAAATGCTAAGAACAGTGGCCAGAGGAAATGTCTGCCAGTTTTGAAATAGATGGGGGATCATGAACGCTCTAGGAGGAGCCACAGCTATTGATCCTCAGGGTTCTGAACATTTCGGGCAGAGTAAATGGCTTGGTGGCACTATCTTGGGTGTTTGAAAGCCACGGTCAGGGTGGCAGGTATGATCCTGGGCTGCTGTCTTGAGATGATGATGACACATGAAGAAAACAGGGCTTCCCTAAGGAGGGGGCAAAAGACAAGGTTCAGATGAACACAGAGCAGGGCCTTGGACTACAGGGTGCTCCCGGATGTTCGTAGGGCTGAGAAGGAACTATGTAACGTGTTTTCTAAATTGGATGATTTTTTTTTTCCCCAAAATGCCTTTAATGTGCCAGGCGTTCATGTGTACACGTGAGAGTGGTTTCTCAGGTGCAGTGTCCTCTGAATCAGGGAGGTTCTCCAGTAAAACGCTTCAGTGGTCATTGGATGTTGGCACCAGGAACCCCCACCAGCCCCGAATGAACGGCCGCCCCAATTTCTCACAAGGCATACTGCCCTGTGGAAGAAGAATGGCACGTTACCAGCTCCCTGGCATCTGAGCGGGTTCAGACATAAATCTCACCAGCAAGAGGAGATGAAAGTGAAAATAAAGTGTGAGGAATCAAAAGGAAGTCGCAGAACACATGGCAGATGTTGTGAGATTTGTCTAGCAAAACCCATGTGCCAAGCACATGATTGATGACATTAGCAAGAGAGGTTAATAGCTCTGGACGGTGCTGCTTGGGCTTTTGAAAAGTAAGCACAGAACAAACGCTAAGGCCGCAGCAGGAATGGCCCAACTGAAGCAAGTGGGGTTTTCACAACAAATAGCATGTCATCTGCTTACATAACATGGATGGTTGAGGCAAAGGGAAAGGAGCAAAGTCGCCAGCGGTCCCTGAGGCGGCTGGGGAGAGAAGGTCTTCCCTCGCTGAGTCCTTTGAAGGTGGCCGATTGTGAGTGACAAGCAGGTGACAATGAATTCTGCAGGAGGCAATGACATGCCTAGTTTACATCGTGAATATTTTGGCCTTAATTTATGCTGTGAGCAGTGGCTGAGCCCGGGTCCATTACGTGCCCACTGAAGATGATTTATGTGAGTTTCATGTACTTGGACTTTAATTATTCACATGATTATCAATAAAAAATAAGGGCAGAGCAGCGTTGGACGTGAACAGGTTGGCAGGGGCAAACAGCTGATTTCCGAGACGAAGTGTAGATAAGGTCAGGAGAACACTGCCTTTCTCTTCACATCAGGTATGAGAACAAATTCATAAGCAGAATTTACACTTTTCCTCCCTTTTTCACAAACATGCAAACTGCCAACCTGTTAATCAACTCCCTGATGGCAGACAAATGTCTCCGGGAAACATGTGCCAAATATCAATTGTTATTGGCTGAAACTCAATAGGATGAAATGAATTGATGCTGCCATTCTATTCGGTGCAATGCAATCACTGATCAATAGTGAGTAATTGGACATCACTGCGTGAGGAGAGAAGGCTGAACCAGGGATATCGCAATGAGTTATGGCGCATATTAATCACTGTCTAACCGTTTCATCAATGCAATTTCCTTCCAACAACCTGCTATGGTATCCAACTCTGGGAGAAGGAGGACTCGCATTTTTCCCAGCAAGTATTAATCTGAAGTATGAATCTGCATGATTCGAGAGATCCCAGTTTCAGGCCCCTCCCCCCCTTGACTCTGTCCCCAAGGAGAAGGGAAAAAATGAGAACGAACGAAGCAACAGAGATTCATCTGGAATGGGGCTCTTCCCCAGAAGTAGCATTTGGTTTAGCTCTTGTTCTCCTTTCTCACCTAAGAAATTGCCAAGGGACCGGCGGGAAGAGACAAAAAATTTTTTGAAGACTCAGGCCCTAGCAACAAAATCAAACTATTCTAGGATAAAAATAAAAATCCTCAGTGGTGTTCCCTTGGGAGATTAAGTTGTTGGTGGCAGATGCACGTTCTGACTTTGGGAGCAGGTGGGGGCTCTGGGGAGCTAATGCTGCCCATTTCCGGATGTGCTTGGGAATGCTCTCTCCCCACGACTGTTTGCACGCTGAACTTGGTGGGTTGTATAACACAGGTGTTGCCAAATAAATGCCCTGTCATTCTTTAACTTTGCCTTTCAGGGAGCAGAGTTTTCCTGAGCTTGAAGATGAATGGCAATTCTCATAACGGTTATTATGTATTAGCCCATGCCTTCCATCAAAAAAATTTTTTTTCTTGTTTCTTTGCCTGGTATTTTTGGGATAAAATACATTTCCCGTTAGCAAGAGGAAAGCCTGAAAATAAGTGAGACTGGATTTTTCTGGAGTAGATCTGAACGAAGCTCTTCCGGTAGAACAACACTGATACTGTGGGCAGAGACAAGACCAGGGCTCCAGGAAGTTGTTTAACGTTTATTTATTTTTGAGACAGAGAGAGACAGAGCATGAACAGGGGAGGGGCAGAGAGAGAGGGAGACGCAGAATCGGAAGCAGGCTCCAGGCTCTGAGCCATCAGCCCAGAGCCCGACGCGGGGCTCGAACTCACGGACCGCGAGATCGTGACCTGAGCTGAAGTCGGACGCCCAACCGACTGAGCCACCCAGGCGCCCCTCCAGGAAGTTGTTTAAACAGGGGAGGCAGTTTGTGTGTGTGTGGGGTGGGGGGATGGGGGTGGAAGCCAAGGTGGCAGGAATACATGGTGGGGGGTGGCTTAGCTTCCCTTCTGTGTGAACCCCAGGCCTGCTGGGAACAGGACCTGAGGCAGTGATGTGGTTCCTTAATCAACACTTTCCCAGCTAGTCAACACTCACCAAATTAAGGAGATGTTATAAGAGGAGAGAGGAGAAGGCTGAGCCTCCAAGGGCACATCTGCAGGCTCTTCCAACAGCTTCTTAGCCAAACAAGTGGCGCCAGCATGTTGTAACATGAGCCATTTTCCAGAACGTGTGTTGGGACCTCTTCCATTTTCCTTACCTGCTTCTTAAGCCATGTGACCCACCCCAACTCTTTCCTTGTGAGAATCATTTGGGAACAGTTGGAACGAGATGATAGCCTGTTCACCTGGATCCAGCTGAGCCAAATGGCTGATTGGGAGCTCAGATGTCTGCCCAGGTTTGAAATTCTAGTTGGAAGGCCTTGGGTTTGTCAGACGATCAGGAAATATTCCAAGGGCAGACTTCAAAGTGCAGTTCTCTAAACTTTCTTCTTGACAGTGGGCCAGAGGTGTGGCAAGAGCCGCCCAGCTGTACCTTGAGAGTTTAGGATTTCCTCTGTCAAAGCTCTTAGTAATTACAGAAATAAAAGAAACGTTGAGATGTTTATAGAAAAATACCTTTCCATAATGATGTTTTTCATTTGCATAAAATAATTATTTCCACTGTTAAAAGCATTCTTACTCGATGCTCATAGTAACTTGGTGATGTGAGCTTATAGGTATTTGGGGCTCCAATTGACAGATGAGCAAACCGACACTGAGATAATTATTCATCTTCTCAAGCACAAATAGCTTAAAGTGACTGAACTATAAGCAAAAAATGTTTTTACCTTAAATCTTGATGTTGCTTCCATTTTAATATGTCTTCAACATGAATTTTATACTTCATTGACAAAGGAAAATCATAGAAAATACAAGTCTATGTTTAAGCGTCTTACTTAAAAAAAGAAGCACTTTTGAAAATTCCTTTCTAGTTTTTCAAAGCAAAAGATATTCTGCAAGAGATTATCTGGTCACTTGGCCTCCACCCCCGAAGTGTTAGGCAGGGCCTTTAAATCATTCAAGACAGCTAAGAAAATTTCCTATTTTTAAATACCCTGAGAGAAAGAGATTCCTCAACCCTGTGGGTAATTTTCCTGATGTTTAACATTTCTCAGTCAGGAAATTCTTTCTTGTGTCCTAAATCCCTAATGCTGTAGCTTGAACCCACTTCCTCCCAGTCGGTCTTCGGTGGAGATGCTGAACAGCTGTCTGTGTTCCTTAGCGTGAGAGATCCTTCCAGGGAGAAGGTAAACGCCGTTAAACCACTCCTCAGCCTTTTCTTCCATGGGTTCAATAATCCCTACTACTTTCACTAGTTCTCAGAGGTCTCATTCTCCAGCCCTTTAATGGTCTCTATGCTTTCTCCCACATAACTCAAAAGTTTCTTGAGTTGAGCTGGGTTTCTAGCTGTTGAGCTATGGGCTGGGGGGGGGGGGGCGGGGAGGGGAGGGGAGCCTTTATTCTTGAGGTAGGGATTCTGGAAAGGGGAGGAAACCCCTCATTAGGGCTGGCCAGCACCCACTCCCCAACCTGCATCCTGATGATACCCCTGGCACTCAGAAATCCAACATCTCAAGGACTTGAATGGATAATTAGTGAAGTACCTCTAGAATAGTAACAGGATATTTGGCAAAATCTCTGATACCTCTATTTGTACCCAATGTGCTCACTTCTTCAAGCTGAAAAAGTCTCTAAAATAATCCCAAAAGCTGTCTAAAAATGACTGCTGAAGAATTTTTCTGGGGTAGAAGGGTCCAGAGCACCATTAGTTATTTAACACTTCACATGCTTTTTACATCCTTACTGTAATACCACATGGACCCGCTAAGGCACAGGCTTTATATAGTCCCATGATTTTGCTCCTGTGTTTGATACTTAGCCATTGACTTCATGGGTAATTATTATAAAATTCATGTGGTGAATAGGACCAAGATGTCAAGCAGCTTTATATAAAAGAACAAAAACTATGAGATAACTTTGAACTTGAAACCATTTCAGGCTTTTGCTGAGCCTTGAGAAATAGCTACAGGTGTTCCTTGAATGAGGTCAGAGTGTCGTATGAAGGATGTGGTGATGGGAATGAATCCTTTAGGGGTAGTTCCTAAGTACGGTGTGCATCTGTTATGCATCTAGGGTTGGCTGGGTAGGTAGCAGGTCTAGAAGTCTTAAACTGGACTTTGTGATCGTGAACAGCCACTTAATAACTACAGGTGGGGATCAAATTGGCACCTACCAATCAACTAGGCCTGAAGGCCACTGGCATAGTGTTTGGGATAAGATAATGGAAGAAAAACAGGTGCAGAATATCTAAGATTCCAGCTCAGAATGATCCCAGCTGGCCTTGTTAGCTGGTGGTAATTTTCACCAAAATATGCACCTCCCCAACACACACACATTGAATTTATTTATTTACTTAGCCAAAAATGGCTACTGGAAGCTTTTTGAAAAAGGGAAATAACATGTGCCGTATAGAATTTTCATTTTTATAAAATAAAAGGTAATTGATAAGGAAGACAAAATGAAAATTAAAAAAATATCTATTCGCCAGACCTATTCACAAGGTCACCCAAGTGACCTTTCTCTAGGCAGGAAACAATTACCTACTTTGTTTACCTTATCATTAGGACCAAATGACCCTCTTCAAATAGTGTCATGTTATTTCCATTGGCGCTTTGTTCCTCCAGGGGATTCGATAGAAGTAATACCCTAGGGTTGCTGTTAACAACCTGAAATCTTATTCACACAACCCCCTCCCTACCCTCTGCTCCCAGTCCAAGACTAACTGTGGGGAACCAGACTGTGAGGATAGGGCCTTGCCATGTCTTCTAGACTTCCATTTTTTATACTTGCTGCTGGGGCCCTGGCTACACCATGTACTGAATAGAAAGTAAGGCAGTTTCCAACCCAGAGTTGAGGATGGTCCTACATTAAGACATGGCCCACCTGCCACAGAAAACAACACTGAGGGCAGAAATCTTATGGAGACATAGGAGCATTGTCAGAAGAGGGGATTGTCTGCTGCCCCATGAACCACTGCAAAGGTTCCCAACTCTGGCTGAACACTGGATAACCTGGGAATTTATGAAAATCACCCATGCCCTGACCACACCCTCCAGAATGGTGATTGGAGTCCCTTGCAGCCAAGCTTGGGAACCACTATGGAGACACTCACTGTCGAGGGGATTGCAGAATTTGGGGATTGGGGTAGGGGGAGAGCCTTTAAACATTGAGAGATCTCAAGAAATAACTAGATTTCAGAAATTCTTAAGTAGAAAAAATCAGCCATAAACCAGAGGGGAAATGCCCAAGGTGCTATCTAGCATGCAGTAGATATTAGACTTGTGAGTGATTGCTAAGAAGCCAAGCTTGGGGTCTAGCTTGAATCAGAGTTCAATCACTAACTACCACAGTGACTTAGCAAGTTACTCAACTGTCCAACCCTCAGTTGCCTCTTCCATTAAAGAATCTAATAAGACTGCCAGAACATTGAAAAAAAAAAAAAAAAACTCAAGGCACTCTGGGTAAAGTTCTTAACATATTGCCTGGTGCAAGGTAAGGGCTCTGTAACAATGTGCTATTATTATTAAAGTGTGTGAACCTAAGACTATCTATCAGCTGGGCCATGCCTTCCCTCCTGTGCAGCCCCCACCTCCACTTCCCTCAGGCAATATGGATGAGAATGCCCTGTCTTCTGGATGCAACAGTCTTCCTATTGTCAGCTGTTCCTTGCTCTGGGGGAGGCGTCCTTACCTCCAACAGCTGTGTTGGTCCTCAGTCGCTTCTGCTTACAGACATCGCTCATGCTTTCATGATTTCAGGCTGTGTTCAGCTTTTGTCTGAATTCACCTGAATAAAATGCTACCGTGTGGAGAAGGGGCACATAGATGGGCTCACTCTGGACCTTATTCCACTTTGTCACGATGCGGGTGGTCAGATTGGCTTTGAAATCCTGACATGATTCCACATCTTCAGTTATTCCTTACTTCCTATAGCATTGACTTTACTCCCACTGCATTGTAGTAATTGAGATAAATGTCTGCTGGATATTCCCAAACTGCTGGTAGGCAGTTTGCATGAATGAGAAAGGGGGAGGACACCATCTGAAGGGGGACAAGATGGTACTAAGTCAGCTGACTAGCGGAAAGGTGGTACTAAGACATATATCTCTCCAGAAATCTCCCTCAAGTGATATACATCTTTCCTGACTTCTTGGGAGAAACTCAATACAGCACTTCTCATCCAAAGGCAAGACATAGCTAAGGACACATTGGGTCTTTACATCTTCTTTTCCTCCATAGATCTGTGATCAAACTAGAACAATATCCCTGGAGTTCAGGGCTCAAGGGGTGCCGGAATTTAGGAACAAATCTCTTCTTAGAATCTTCTCTAGACACTTCCAGGGGAAATCATTTATTCCTGGTATAAGTGAAAAACTTGTTCGGGTTTGGCCTGCTTAATTCTCCTTGAGTTAAACTGCATGTGAATGAAGATGGTTTTAAAGGTTTTAAAGCAGATCCAGGCGATATCAGGAAACCACAGCTCATTAAGGAAAAAGGAGGCCCTGACAAGTTTCCTTCCCACCACTCTTTTTTGCAAACTCATTTTAAAGGTAATAAGAAAGTGACTTTTCAGGATAACTTCACCCCCACTTGGGTATAAAGGGCACAGAAGATTAAACCTTTTGAATAGAAAAAAATTAAAATCCAGTATCTTGGACACAAACGTAATTTGTTTCTTTTCCTTTCTGATGTAACAGTGCTTCTGAAACTCATTTTAATGGGGGTGAGGAAAGGGGTAGGAAAGAAAAAAAGTCCTCTCTGTTATTACTGGAACACCATTAGGAGTTCACGGGCTTTCCTCAGATTTGCATATAACTTCCACTTAGTGATACCTCCTCTTTATTTCTTTCTTAATAGTGCCTTTTATTTAATCCTATCACATTGCGTGCGCATGCACGCACACACTCTCTGTCTCTCTCTAGACATGTATACACTGTTCTCCCCTCTGTACCTTCCCTATCCTAGGCATTCATTCCACCCAAAAGCAAGGGCACATATTCTGTACATTCTACTAAGAACAAATATACACAGATACTTCTTAAGCTCTCTGATCTTAAGACCACTCTAAACAGAACTCGTGGAAAGAAGATGAAGTTTGCACTTCGAGAGATAGCGGTTTGGCCTATGTCGTGAGCTTGTACAAAGAGCGTCATCTTTCCAAGCTTCGGTTTTCCCCTCTGTAAAATGGAGATAATAATAGCGCTGCGTTGGCCGGGATTCTGAGATCCTTCTAGACTCCTGCCCTGCCACCTTCTCATGGTTGGTTGTGAGGTGGCTGCAGTTCCTCCAGGCACCTTGGCCTCCTTCCATGCAGAAAGAAGGGACCAAGGTTGGTGGCAGGCAAAAGGCACATGGCAGCTGACCCTGTCCTGTTGTGTCGGAAAGCAATAGCTCCCTGGACTGCTCTCTGGCCAGAGTTCTGTCACGTGGTCTCCCAGAGCTACAAGGAAGCCTAGGGAGTCAAATTCGTTGAGCTGGCATGTTGTCAGTCTGAACAAAAGCAGGCTGTTGGTTTGGATAGAAAAAATGGGGGAGAATGGATGCTGGAGGCCAAGGCAGTGTTCATACCGATCGACTTCACAGAGTCGTTCTGGAGACTCAGCAAGACATGTGCGCAGAATTCCTGCTGCACCAGAAGTGCTTGGTAAGGGGTCCCTCCACAGAGTGACTTTGCTCGGGTCGCATCCTTCCTGTGGACCTCGGGGGGAGGGGGTGTGTGCGGGAAGAAAGTCAAGCACGCATTGATGGGTTCCACAGGGACCCTGATGCCTTCTGTCAACACTCCTGACCCCTATTCCTGGACGCGAGAAGTCTCCCGGTCAGGGTGGTCCAGCGCCTCCCCGTGATGCCAATCCCGTGGGTGCAATAACTGTGGGTCTGCCAAGAACTTGGCTGCTTTTGAAGGCCTACACCCATCCTCTGGGCTCCCCTATGTCTGAATATAATAATATGTTGATAAAATACCTTGTCAGGCTCCACAGCAGTTCTCTGCCACACAGTCTCATTACACTCCCGCTTCATAATTAAAGTTGAAAGAACACAAGCCCGCTGGACCTGTCGTTACTGTGTGGTGTGGCTGCCATGGAGGGAACATCGCGTTTCATTTCTGGGTCGGGTCCCATATGCTGGCAGGGGCCTGGGGCCTTTGTTCAGTGTGGTGATTCAACCTCCTCCAATTTCTTATCAAGCAAACGTATGTGCCAGAAGTACTGTTTTTCTGCTCTCACTGGTGAGCTGTAGGATAGAGAGCCTTTGCGTTGATCTGGGGAGTAGGGGGCAATTAGAGAGACTTGTGAGAAAAGAACAACCCAGGAAAGAGACTAAACTAGAGTCACACACTGGTAAGAAAACTGCAGTTCTTCGAACATTCCCTTGCAATTTACTCAGAGGTGGAGTTATTTGGAATATCCTATAGCTTACGTTTCTGAAGTACCCAGAGAGCTGGGAAAGAACAGAAAAGCACACATGTACACATATTTGGGGGAGCTCATTGCTAGCATAAACTGAATACCCTTGGGACGTAAATGACCCTTCTAGGTTGAGAACCCATAAATCAAGCGTGAAGCTGCCAATCCTAGGCACTCCATCTGGCTGGCTGCTGGCTCTGCCTGCCCCTAGGAAAAGAGAAAGCTGAAGCCTCCTGCATTCATCTACAGCATTCTGTCCTGCCAAGAGCCCAGGAGAGTCAGAGTCTGGTTAGTTTTCTCAAATGACGACAAAGCCCCAGCCCCGCAGATGGACTCCAAGCCATGTCCTTTGCAGGTCAAGCTTTGCCACATCTGGTACAGGACAAGGGGAGGACAGATGTGACAATTTATGTTTTTGAGAAAACTTCAACTGTAAAATCTTTTATACCTTCTGAAGGAGTATCTGGATAAAAGCCAGGTATTCAGGTGCTAGAAAGGCAGTGTGGGCAGCAGTGAGAAGGGAACTCGAGAGGCAGGGAACACATCAGACGTGGTTTACGTGACTCACGTACTAGTCTGGACTATTCTTGTCTCAAGTGACAGAAACTGTATTCAAACTATCTTAAGCAAAAAAGAGGAATTTGTCGCGTTGCCGCCAGAAACTCCAAAGGTAGATCCAAATACTTTAGACAGCAGCTGGATCCGTGGGCCCAAATGGATTTGTTTTTCTGTCCGTCTCTTGGTCCTACTAGCAACTGCCTGGCCTCGTTCTCAGCCGAGCTGTCTCCTCAAGACAGCCACTAGCAATCTGAATTCACGCTTTCCTGGTTTAGCAGCTCCACGGAAGGAAGAAAGCACTTATTTATCATCAGTCTGAAGGTTGCGGAGACTTCACTTCAGTCCGAGGTAGCCGGAGTGGCTCTGTCCCACTCGTATCCCTTCTCGAGCCCAGGATGACGGGGTAGTAGTAGCTACCCTCAGGAAACCGTCCTCAAGACAAAAGTGGAAGTACAAATGGGCAAGTCCCAAAGCACAAGCGTGTTTCAAGCCCTTGCTTGAAACCCATGCATCATGCATCATGTTTACTAACACCCCATTGGCCAAAAAGCCACATGGTCAGATCCGAAGTCAGGGAGTAAGGAAATACATTCTACGTTTTTACTGAAGAACCTGCAAAGTTACACGGCAAGGGGTATGGATGTAAGGAAAGGCAAAGAATTACGCTAATAATTCAATTAACCCCAGAGACATCTTTTCCAGGGGCCCGCTATCCATCCAGCATACACGCAAACGCGTCTTCTTTCAGTGGCATGACCATGTCTGAACCAATCTCTGGGGTGGAAATGGGAACTCAACAGCCAGCCTGAGTAACCCAGTGACCCAGTGTATTCTGTGGAGGTAACATTAAGAGTAGCACAATGAGGCATCATAACTGATAGCTCTCTCAGACCACGTGGAGCCCGCAAGGAATTCTCCAGAGGAAGGAGAAGGCACATATAAAAGCGTGCCTAATAGGTAAGAGTCCTATCTATCACTGTCCACTAAAAGAAAAAAAGGGGTGTGAACAATCACATGCCAGAGAGTCTTCACTTCCGTATCCTCTAGAAATGTCTCTCCGAGATGGGGGGTGGAGAGGAGCATATGCCTATACTTCCTTGTCCTGAATTCTACCAGCACTGCGTTAGGGTCTCCACATTTACGCATGCACATGCATATGCATAGATACATATGGGAATGATCTTACTCTTTATGCCAAAGTCATGATTCTAAGTATAAAGTTGATATATTTTCTGTGATTGTGCCTATTACTATGTATGGGTACATAACACGTTACCCCAACACATCGTGGCTTAAGACAACAGCAACATTTATTTTCTCATTGATCTATAATTTGGACCTGGTGGGTCAAGTTCATTTCTACTCTGGGTGGGGCCGGTTGGGGCAGCTCACAGATGGCAAGCCGAATCATCTGGAGGCTCTCTCAAAGGGAGGCAGCCAAATGCTGACTACCTTTTATGACCTACCCCTGAAAATCTCGCGGCATCACTTCCATTGCAGCCATTCATCAAGACGGTCACAAAGTCCCACGCATGTTCAGGGGAGGGAATACAGACTCTGCCTCGCGATAATAGAAGCAAGGTGATGAAAGGGCGTGTGGGATCAGGAATATTGCTGTGGCCAGTTTTGGAAAATACGATCTGCTGCAGCCACTTTCCCCTCCCTGTTCTGACCTGAGTCTGAATAGAATGAGGGATTTGAAGGCACTCAGATGAGAATTAAAATTCTTGCTCAACCATGAACTGGCTGTGTGATTTTAGCAGAATTTTTCAGCCTGTCCGAGCTTTAGTCTCTTTGTCACAAAATGGAAACACAAATACACTTTACGATGGGCATTTGTGAAAAATAAATGATTTCGGTAAAGATCCTAGCCTAATAGGAGTACAGTGCCCTTTCCTAGCCTCCTGACCTGCCCTCAGTGGTTTTCGTGAGTCATTTATGACTGTTGGGCCACAATTTCTCCCCAGACTTGGGGAATACAGAGTGTAACAACTCAAATCTGACCATTAGCAGACGGGAAGCAGTGCCCCTTAGATCTATAGATCTTTTCACAAAATTCGGTGAAGTGTAGCCTAATAAGCGCTGGAGGGACACACAAGGTGCTAGGAGCTAAGTTTAATTTAGTACTAAGTTAAGGACAAAAATCAGTTTAAAATTGACCAGGGCTCTGTCCTTAGTAGTCCTGTAAAATAATATGAAAACATAGATGTCACAAAAAATCAATTTATTCAAACAAAGTCACGGTCTCAAAAGTATTCTGACTTTCTAATACTTTTTTTGATATATGTAAGTTAGGAGGAAAATGTCATCTATTGGAAGAAGCATCATGCATTTTGGGGTTGCTGCTCTTTCTCCCCTATAAAGAGCTTTTCTTCTGAGACTTCTCAAAACATGTTTTCCCCAAAAGATACAGTTTTCTTTCATGGGAAATAAAATCTTATTGCCAGTTGCTTCCCAATCCACTCTCCTGTTTTAATGAAGAATTACATTCTTCCAGCAAAGGGTGACTAAATCGAAATATGCATTCCTTGTTGATGCACTTAAGTCGGACTTTGGAGAGCTCACAATCCAACTCTTTCCTCAGACCTCCATTCTTACAAACCAAACTCCCCAGTGACAGTCCCCGCCTGACCCATTCAGACCCAAAGGACTTCAAGGGAAAAATGGGATTTTCCCAGGTCATCTTGAGATTTTAGTTCTGGACCTCCAGGTAGATGTTCCAATCTACTCTGAAAGCTAAATACACCAACTGACCTGGTCCCTTCAAGGTCTTTAGTTTGGGATCCACCTAGAATGGGCTGAGACCCCAAGGGCTAACAAACAGTCAAATTGAGGGTAAGAGATGTTTTGAGTCAATGAAAAGGAATTTGCCTTATTAAATGCTCCTCTAGACAGAATCCCTATTTTGTTCCCAGCAGGAAGGCAAAGCCCCACTGGGGAGGCTGGCTAGTTGTGAAATGACATACATGCAGGAGAACTGTTTTCCAGATATCCCTCAACAACTCATTTGTCTCCTGAAGCATGAAATTTAATTACCCGTATTGGACATACTTGCATAATCACATATTTTTATTGCACAAAACCGTTCAGTCTTTTAAAATATAGGGACCGAATCCTGGTTACAGAAATGTCTTTGACATCAGAGATTTCCACAAGTAAATACTCGGTGCAAACAATTGTTTCCTGGTATTGATTCTTGTTTGCTGCCTTCTGATGTTGTTGAGCATTCACTTGGACTCATATTTTGCTGTTATGTTGACTAAGAGGGACCAATGAGTTTTTATTAAACTACCATAATGCTGATCCTCCTATCAAATTCATCCTAATCTTTAGCTAATCCTATTCTTTGCTGCTTCTCATAGCCCATAAATCTTCCTCAACCTCTGAGTGAGATCATGCCCTTCTCCAGCATTTTTCCATCTCAGTTCCACTTGTCTTGAAACAAGGTGACCAGAAGTGAACATGAGACCCCCCCACAAGGACAGAGGCACACCACCTCTTCAAGGGGAAGTCAATTAACTGTGAAATAACCAGCAATAGTTTTAGCACTCTTCTCACTTTTATAAGAGAGATTGAGATATCACATTTACCTGGCTAATAGCTATTGTTCTTAAGATAGGCTGAATGTAACTTCAAAGTGGCGAATCATGACTATCACGACAAAGGGAGACTTTACCCCACTAGGGTGCCAGGGAGCCCATTTGAAGTTTGCCTCCTAAGGCTCTTTGGGAAATCCTTTCTGGATGTTAGGAGAGACAGCTCCAGGGGGGCAAGCACTGTGCTGGGGGATGGGAGAGTAAGAAGAGAAAAAGAGAAACAGTCCAGGGAATGGGATAATAAGGAGGCTATAAATATCTAGTATTTATGTAGAGCGTCATATGTGTTGGGGCTATTTGTAGGTGCTATTTTTAGACTAGTTCATTTAATCCTCTCAACAGCCTTAAAAATTGGAAATTATGAGTATAATCATTTTACAGAGGAAGAGATGGAAACTTGGAGAGATTTTTCTGAACCCCTCTAAGCCTATGATCTTAATTTTAATGGCTTTCACATCATTAGGCCCTTATTTTAATGTATTTTCTCACTAAACCCCACAACAATCCCATGGAAACCAAGTCCCAGAGAGGTTAAAGAACTTCCTAAGGCTCACACAGTTGGCCAGCAGCAGAGATGAGGTCCAAACACAGTCCCATCTGATGCACCAGGCAGTCTTAGAGAGCACTGGTCTCCAAGGGTGCTGGGCAGTGGTCAACGGTTCTCCCTTCCGCCATCAGAGAGCCATTTGCTGCTTATATCGCAGAGTGTCAGATTAGCATGAGACCTTAGGGGCCTGGAGAGGAGACATGGGGAATGGAAGTACCTGGCCTGAGGATGTATATGAAATCCTGGAGGCTCAGTGGATTATCCATCTTTCTCAGTTTCTTGCTTTTCTGTCTTTGGACGTCTTTAGGCCTTGACTGACTCACGCCTTTGGCATTTTAATCACCACCCTTGCATTCTTGGGAAGCTCAAATTAGCTTGTTAGTTTTCTTGAGGGAAGCTGAGTTTGTAAGCAATCACAAGTCCGGCAACAGAATACTATCAACAATCAATAAAAACAGAAAAGCCCAGAGATGACAGGAATGTGGTTATCTGCAGGTGGGGTAGGGACCTCCCAGCCCACCCTCACTCTGTTCTTGAGATCTCTAACTGGTCACGCCCTCACAGCAATGTCACTGTAACCCACCTGTGTAGTAAACTCTGACTCTCAGATGTTAGGGACTAGAGAGAGAAGTTGCCTTTGATAACTGTTCACCATGTGAGGACACAGATATGTTCAGCTTCACATAAGTTAATTGTCATGACTATTTTATAGGTGAGAAAACTGAGCATCTGGGAAATGAAATGACTTGCCCAAAGCCAATGATGAACAGTCAATGTTATGTCACACTGTCCACATTGAGCATATCACTGAGCCTGCCTTTGAAGGTGGGCCCAAGTCCAAAGCCTGCGTTCTGTCACCATGCTACCGGATAAAGCAAACATCAAAGTCCCTTCTCTACTACTTTTTGCTACTTTGTCTCTCGGGGACAGCTCTCTGGATCCTCTGTTCTCTATTTCCATACTACCTTGAGGATTTGCCCATAATGGAGAATAAGACAAGAACAAAAGCCCTGTCACTTACCAACACTTTCTTTAGATTTCTGTTCTCATGGAGGATATAGTTATCAGCCTTTGTTTGCTGTGGCTGCGGCTCAATTTCCCATACCCGCTCACTGGAGTCCGTGTATGGCCGGCCCAGTGACCAACAGGACAAAAAGCTACAAATTATCTCTATAGAACATTAATCGAAGGTCTCTGCGCTATAGAATCCTTCTCTCAATTAGAGAGCTGTCTCGGGAGTAATGTTCTCTCTAAAAATCATGATATACACAGCTCTATAAATCGATGAAAGACTTGTGACCATTAAACTTAATTGATACTGAATTTAGAGGAATGCATTTCAATCATGTTGCCATTTTATTTGAAAATTAGTTTCTGGCATTACCTCTTTCCTTCTGTCAGCATGCAGGGTCACGTAGCACCCTGAAGTGAGGTATCCAGGAGCCAGGGAGAAGCAGCTCTGAGAGCAAAGCCTCAGAGCCGGGCAAGCATGTTTCAAGGTGCTGTAAACAAGCAGACATAAAACAGGAAGTAAAAACTGATTTTAAGTAAAATCAGCAACAACTCGGTTTTATATAGTACCCCATATGTTCCGCAGGAATCATACCCCATGGCACTTTATAGTGAAACGAGGTAAAAAAAAAAAAAAAAAAAAGTGAAAAAGGCTGCTTCCTAGGACCATGCTAGGAAAATAATTAACTTCTTGAATATGTTCTCAGGCTTGAGTAGGTGCAATTCTTTCCTTGAGATTATTGTCGACAATAGTGCTAGGGAGCTGTTGTTTTCTGTAATTGGCTCTGGACGGAAGCCATGCTGAAAGGAAAGAGCAAAGACAGCTTGTAGTTACAGTGCTTGGAGTGGGAGAGAGTGGGAAAGGGTGTGTGTGCATGTGTGTCTTTGTGTGTCATGTGTGTCCGTGTGCAGGAACTGGTCTCAGTTATAGAAACCCTCCCAAAATGTGATCAGATTATCTAACCTAGAACCGTCATTGGCACATTAAGACAAAATAATAGAAGGGATCCTCCAGAATTGATCATGTCTAGAGTACCGCAATGCACTGATCCCTTTGCTGTTTTCTAAATGCATTTATGTAGGGAAAAAAAAAACAACTGGAAGACAAACGTAAGTTTCTGGTTTTAAAAACAAAATATCCAGGGGCCCCTGTGTGGCTCAGTTGGTTAAGCATCCCACTTTGGCTCAGGTCATGATCTCACAGTCCGTGAGTTTGAGCCTCACATCAGGCTCTGTGTTGATAGCCTGGAGCCTGCTTCGGATTCTATGTCTCCCTCTCTCTCTGTTCCTCCCCTAGTCACGTTCTGTCTCTCTCTCTCTCTCTCTCTTTCAAAAATAAATACAGTTTAAAAAATTAAAAAACAACAAAATACCCGTAAGAAATAAGTTTTATACAAAACCTTACAGAAATGCCTTATATGTCTAGTAATTTTTTTCCAAATAGATCATACTTATCCATCTCAAAGAGGATCCTTCTAGACACAGGGATTCTTTTTGTATCTCTTCTTTGCTATTCAGCAACTCTATTTTATCCAGATTAGTTATTAATGCTCTCCTTCAAATCTGTTGCCTCTGAGAAATAAAACACATGAACATGGATAACTGACTTTCTTCTCTAAAATTGTCCAGTGTTCCTTTATTCCTTTCTCTGAGACTCTATGTACATCAAAGGACATGTGAATATTACTGGCTAGGAACAATCTTATTATGGCAAACGTTTGCCATGAGAACAATGCTTATTCATTTATAGACTGACCCCAAAACTCCACCTATAGACACTGACTGTTTGCAATATACCTAAAACATCCAGTTAAATAAATCAAAACCAAAATAGTTACTTCTTCAACTCCTGAGCACCTAATTGTTAATGTTTTTACTTTTTAATATATTATTTCCTTATCTAGGTAGAGCTCATAGAATATCATTTGAAAAATCATGATGTTTTATTTTTTTTAAGTCAGTCAGTGAGTGAGTGGAATTTTAGAGACATAAAAAGTTGCATATTTAAAAAGCTGTATTAATCTCCATTTGTATAAGAAAGATATGTGCATATCAATTTCATTTTTCAAATGATTTATGAATTGAAAGATATCCGCTAGAAAATGTACACATATAAAAACAAATAAGATACATCTTCTAGAGTTTATTTGTTAGACCTCACTGTCTAGGAGATATTGCATGCAAAAATAAATGACCATTTTTTTCTGACATGGAATATGATATTCAACATAAGAAAAATGTAAAACGCTATAAGAGGTCAGGGAAGATCAAGGTCACATCTGTTTTCCATGGGTTGGGGGCAAATGGGGAAGTCTGGGTGGGGGAGTTGGAATCTGGAGGAATCTGAAACCTCTGATACCTATAACTGTAACAGATATTAAACATGGCCTGACTCCTAGCCAGATTAGCTTGGATCTGAATGATAGGTGGGCCTTTTATAAGCAAGGAGAGTGATACACATTGAGGCACCTGATTGGAAAGTGTGGTCAGAGAATGTTGGCTGAGAAGTAGAAACTATAAAGACTCTCCAGACTGGCTGGAGAATAGAAAATGTAAAGAAAAAAAATACAAGCCAAATTGAGGAAGACATTTATTTGTCCCAAATTGCTGGGATGAACAGGTATTTATCTTAACACATGATCCGGAGTGTGACTTTCTGCAGAAGAATGACATCATCAGCACTGAAACTTACTATTTGCAAACAAACAAAAAATTTGATTAGGTCCAACTTAGATTCAAAAGAGCTTTATTGGAAGCATACTTGGTATCTCACAGAAGCACCAAAAAGACTGAGAAGGAGCCTTGGGGAATGGGCAGTTGAGGAAGCTGAGACACAGCTGATCGTCCTGCGGGAATAGTCAGGGTAGAATGTCCCAGGATGAGCTTCCTAGTGGGCACCGGTGAACTCCTAAACCCACTGCCGCCACTGCTTTGAACCCTGCTTGTCGATCCACTGCTGCCACCACGATGAATGTAAAACGGTTCTTGCTTCTTTGTACTCCTTGCTTCAGGCTCAGAGTTCTAGATGGGTCATCATATACCCTCACCCTAGCTCCCATGGTTCCCAGGCTCAGAGTTCTAGATGGGTCATCATATACCCTCACCCTAGTTCCCACGGTTCCCAGAGAAAAAGTATCTGGCCTCCTCTACCTCTGCAGTGGGTGTCTCCGAAAAGGATTTTGGTCTGTAGGAAGAAAAAAAAAAAAAATCCAACAAGTGCCCATCATAGAGTCATAGATAAATCCATGTTTGTGGAAGGTCAGCCAAGGGTGGACATAACTTCCACGAGAAGAGCATGAAATCTTTCTGTGACATAAAAGAAGTAGGAAAATACAAAGAAGAAAAAAAATGTCATGGGGCATTATAGTGGGGAGGTCATCCATGCTCTAGAATTTTTTTTTATGAATTTCATTAGCATATACACTCAGAGCATATAAATGCATATTCAAATCACATGATGTATGCAAATATGTAGCTTTAGTTATTTGCTATACAAATTTACATTTTAAGACTTCGGTATATCATTTTGGGAGGGCTATTAATTCTTTCAGGCCAACATGGAACCAAACATCTACTTACAGGTATGACTAGGTCTGGGCTTTGAATGAGAATAAGAAGTTGAATAATCCATCCGTGTAGGGCTGTAAAAGTATGCACAATGCCGTGCCCTGTCTTCAGGCCATGGTACACATAAGGCGCCCAGGAAGGAAGCTCTCGTTTTAAAATATCCTCCAAAGCAGCCTCCACAGTCTCCCTTAACAATCATATAACCATTCTAGTCTCTCTTAAGAGAGACAAGCAAAACTTTGTTAACACTTCCTAATTTGAGTGGAAGGTGAAGCTGATGGCAAGAAAAAACTCACGAGCATGTTCGGAAAACTTACAACATGAAGCACCTCAGCAATTGCCAATGTTTAAAGGTTATGTCCGTCACGTTGGGAAGCGGCATAAAGTTTTCACCCTTTTCAAATAATTGGGCATCATACTGATGGGTAAAATTGTGCACGTCAGTGATTCCTGTGCTGATGAAGGGAAATTGACAGACACTGTTTAAAGGAAGCCAAAATTTTTGTGCCTCAACATGTCATGCTGGGAATAATCAGACAACTGTTTTGTTACCTTTGGCACTGCGTCATATATTATAATATCCACTGATTCTTCTAAAGTTTTCTTTTGTTTGTTTTGCATAGTGCAGGAGAGCTGGAAAATATATTTTTATAAAGTGGTTGATGCTATTACACTTTATAAATGAAGACCAAAGCTCAGTAATAGCGCCACACATCGCTGTTACTGCTAAGAGGGGTGCATCCGGTATGGCCCTCACTCTATATTCATTCGATTTAACATCATCGACAAGAAATCATAGGCTAATAGGTCTGGAAAGGACCTCAAGAGGTCAACCAGTGTTTGCTGCAGCCACCAGGTAAGCCTGCATTCAAGTCATCCATCCTCATGAGAATCATTGTCAATAAATCCTTTAGAACCCAGTATGTGTGGATCTGTTTTCATGTGCATGTGTATGTGTATGCGTGTGTATACGGCTATTCTAAGTGACGAACAAAGTCAGGAAGGGCCCACTGGCTCAAGATCTTTTCAGTACTCTCTGCTCATGAAGCTTGTTATTATTTACCTAGCATTTCATATTTTCAGAGGGATTTTCCAGCACTTATCAATCCTTAGAACATTATTGTAAGAAAGGGCAGTCCCAGTCCTTCCACACACAAAGGCACAACCATTAAGAGGCTTGGAGAGGTCTGTAAACTGGTGACTGAATAAGGATTAGAATCTACATCCCTGACCCTGAATTCTTTTCAAATCCACTCCCCCCGCCCTCCTTTTTTTTTAATTGACCTTTCAGTTTGGGTATTATCTTAATTAGGTCCTGACAAATCTAGCAGGACCAGGGGACTGGGCAGGGGAAACCGAAATTAGGCGTCTCAAGTCAAAGGCATATGTTTACCAAGTGACTCGACTACTAGAAGGTTCGCATTGTTGAAATGGTTTGCACCACTTTGCGCCATGGCAGGGTCGGTTCACTAGAGACCCTGGGGAAGGGATGTGTGGGAAGGCAAGTGTGAACGGCCCTGAGCTTCCTCCCCTCGAGGTGTGAGGAGTCCGTCTGCAAGTATATTCTGACAAGTCAGAGCTAGGAAAATACAATACGTCCCCAGTTAAAAAGAGAACGTATTGCAATAAAGACCTTTCTGACTTTTGTCATCAACGTTAATTAATACTGCAGGTTGGGTGTATTTATTGAGCCTACACAGGTGCATTGCAGGGCTGGGGATGTTAGTCCATATTGCAATGATTATGGCCAGGCAAACTGGTTGGAATGAGAACCGGATGCTTCTTATTCTTAAAACCTGCTTCAGATGTCCCTTTGGAACTGACAAATTGCTCAGGTGAAAGTCATCCCCTGCCAGGTTTCTGCAATTTTCCCAGCTTCATGCAACTTTTCATTTTCTTGTTTCTTGTCATGAACCTAGAAAAAGAGCCACCTAATACCTTGGGGATGGCATTTGCAGTTTGACTGCAAAGTGGAAGTGCCGGACAACTCAGGAGAGGGTTGTCTTTCACAACAGGACTTCGGGATTTGTCGGCTGCATTGCAACGAGCTGACAAATAACCACATGGGGTGACTTCTGCCACAAACAGGAAGCGTTTTTGTTCTGAAGGAGATCGCTAGGCAGCACCGATTCAACTCTGTGCCAACTGTGCGTACCTCACCCAGGAGGTGAAATCCTAAAGGTATCGTACCACTGGGGCAAAAGGTAAAAACTTACGGTCACAAATTAGACTCTTCAGGTTGAGAAGATAAATCAAATAATCCCAAAATGGGGAAGAAAGTGATCTCAGGGATTTGACGGGTGATTTGTTGTTCTGCTCTGAGGCAGGCATTTTCTGCTTTTGTTGATCAACTCAACATATTTGTAAATATGTGTAGCTGTGAGAAGAAAGATATAATGCCGATGGGCAGTGTCCCATCCATCGTACGATACCTCGGTAGGGGTGATCAGCATGCATTTGGGCCTGGACACTGCAGTTCCACAGAAGGAATGGTCAGACTGTCATTCATTTCCTTGGTGACCAGAGCAAGGGGAGAGTGGCCCGTCCAGCCCAATGTCCATCATATTGATTTGCACAATAAAGCGAATGTTAAAGCATCTTACTGACCAAAGTATGAGAGGCTCTTGTTGGGCATCAGTGAACCTTTTCTGGAAGGGGCCTGTACTGGTTACAATGTGTTTGGTACAGGTGATAGAAGACCTAACTAGAGTGGCTTAACCAAATAGGAGTTTGTTCTCCTCGTGTGATGAGGAGCCTAGGGGGACAGGGCACTGGGCCAGTGGTTCCGGACATCACTCAGACATGCTGCTTCCGCTCATCTCCAGCGCACTGCATTTTGTCCTCGTGTTCGTTGCCTCGTGATCACAAGACAGCTGCTGCGTCTTCAGTCTCCCCTCCTGCCTCATTTCTCCCTCCCTCTCCTCTCCTGCTGCCTCTCCCCGCCTTCCTCTTCCACTTTTAAGCGTTCTTGTGATTACATTGTCCCCACCCCAATAATTCCAAGATGGTGGCCCTATCTTAAGGTCAGCTGATTAATAAACTTAATTCCATCTGCAAAGTCTTCCAGCAGTTCCTAAATCAGTGTTTTATTGAATAACCAGGGAATGGGAATCTTGGGAGACATCTGAACTCTGCCTATATCAGCGAGCCTGTGGACTGTAATTTCTGCTACCTGAGAAGATCCTCCCAAGAAACAAAGTGGTAATCAAATGACTATAAAAGGCTAAACCACAACGTACCCCAATTATACAAAGCCAAACAGAGCAGAATGTTTACAGGGAAGCCCATTGCCACTGAATATGTAAAAATAATGTATCAGGGAGACCTGGGTTCTGTTATTTCTGGTCCCACTGGACATTTTTACTCATTGTTATGACACTGGATTAATTTTAACTATGGCCACGGGGGGAAAAAAAGTAGTATCTGGACAAAAACACCTCAACAGACATCTTCTGGTCCCTAAAATGGGGTACACACACCAGGTGGTATGTTGGTCAATTTTAACCTGCCCTAAATAATTTTAGTTTTGACACTCATGTATTTATTTTTTATATGTGATTTCATAAATGATCTGGTTTAGGAAGACGCTAAATGTGGATTTTCCTGAAAGTCACAACAAAGAGAGTTCACTTGAAATGGTGTCTCACCCAGGAAGCAGGAGTGAGGGTTTGAGAGAGTAAAACAGGGATCTAGGGAACCCAGGTGACAGATGCATGGCTGAATTGACTGTTGCCAAGCACTGCTGGCATTTGATCCACAGCACCTTCTGAGGTACCTTATTCCATGAGTTTCAGAGGATGAAAGGGGCAAATGTCTATCTGGTCACCCCTATCCTCCACCAATGAAAGATGGCCCCATGGGTATTAACACGCCACACTTCAAGCATGAGTGGCCAGCAGGTTCTGGCAGGTGTTCTGAGGTGCTACACAAGTTGTAGCTGGGCAAAGTTGGTTGAGACTTACCTGAAACTGGTTGTTGTAGGAGTGGCTGGAGTAAGAGGTGGGCCCAGGAGCAATTGAATGATGAACTGGGAGTGTCCCATCTGTTACCGTGAGTTTATTATAAAAGTATGCAAAGTATATACATAATGGAATACAATGATTAAATATGGAACTGTGTGTAATTGTGTACCGTTATGTATATAATGCAAGTGCGATTACCAAATGTGTTAATCTGTGTCCTCCGTGAAGCAGACACAGAGGTGGGATTAAGTGTGCAAGAAATTTATTAGGAGAAACGCCTATAAGAGGAAATGGAAATGGAGCCAGGAAGGACTAAGAACCATGAGGGTCATGTCAGGTCTGTTCCCGCGTGAAGGAGAGAGGGAAGGAGGGAAGGAAAATCAGGTGGCCAAGTCTCAGACAGTAGTGCAGTCTAGAGAGAGTTTGGCAAGGCTGTCTTTGGAGTCCTCCAGCCCAGTCACACCTGTGGTCAATTCGGTCATGCATCCATGCCCTGCTTTACGCCTTTCATGTTTCATGTTACAGACCCCCACTAGGATACCTTTCCAAGTGAACTCCCTGCCAACCCTTTGCATCAGTCTTCAGGGAAACCCATATTTAGCCTCTTCCTATACTATATCATCTGTGAAACCATACATAAAAGTAAATACACCAATTTAAAGTTATGTTTTAATGTTTATTTATTTATTGTGTGTGTGTGTGTGTGTGTGTGTGTGAGAGAGAGAGAGAGAGAGAGAGAGAGAGAGTGCTTGAGCAGGGGAGGGGCAGAGACAGAGAGGGAGACAGAGAAGCTCAAGCAGGCTCTGTGCTGCTAGCACAGAGCCTGATGTGGGGCTCGAACCCATGAACCGTGAGATCATGACCTGAGCCAAAACCAATGGTCGGACGCTTAACTGAGTGAACCACCCAGATGCCCCACATATTTAAATTTACATAAAGGAGAAACATATTCAGCATAGTACCTAAAATCAATTCAACTACCACCTGGTAGGTAGACCCATTTTAGGAACATCTCCCAGGAATGGGTCTGCCTCAATATCCCTGATGTGCTCAGTCACTGCAGGGAGGAGCCCACGGGAAGTGGGGCTGATTAGAAATGAAGGCAGCAGCTGGGACCCTTCATCCATGCACTCCCTGAAATTGGAGACCTAAAAGCCCCATTCTCATGGACACCACTGTGTACCTATAATAAAAATTATGAGAGCAATAAGTATGCAACTGAAGTTTTAGAAACCTGGTCCCATCATAACTGCTGAGAAATGCATGTACCATTTATATTGTACCATGTACATTGTATTAAAATTCTGACTACAAACACAGGTCAGTGTCTGTTCCTCAGGCAGAGGAAAATGAGTTTGGGGCAGATTTCTTCACAAAGCCGCCCTAGTCTTAGATGTTTCTTTTTCTTTGATTGCCCTAGTTTCCTCCTCACCTTCTAATGTTTCCCCACCAAACTACTTAAGTTTTTCTGCTCTTTGGCTTTCTACTTTGCCCTTCCCTTCAACAGAGGGGCTCTTTAGACATAAGCACAAATGAAGAAAAAACAAATTCTGTTATCTAAATACTGCGAGTTTTCTAAAGGATCTGAGTGTTCTGGACTTTGGCTGTGTGTGTGTGGCGGGGGGGGGGGGGGGTTTAGTGACAACAGGTTTATCGAATACGTCTTTAATGACTTCGCCTTTGAAGCAGGTATTTTGCTATTCACTCAACACTGAATAAATCCATTTTACCCATTCTTTCTCTCTTCTTTTGCAGTTAGTGAAGTGGCATCCTAGAACTGGCATTTCCACCTTTAACCCCAGTTAACACAAAACCTTTAAGCGTGAAATAAGTCACAAGAATGGTGCTAAAACAGACATACAGATGCTTTTGGGTTTTCCTTACAGAAGATGTTGAATTGGGAAAAATGTTGAATGATCTAGAAAGTCTCTGAATGCTGCTGGTGGTAGGAACATATTGTGGGAAGCATGTATGTATTAATGCACCAGCCAACCAAATATGGAGGACAGAAGTGGGTTTCAGCAGCCTGGGGCTTTGATGAGGGTGAGGGGGGAGATGGTCAATTGCACTTGTTTTTGGATACCATCCCGGAGCCATCGCGTTATTGCTCCTTCTGACGTGTTATGTGGACTCATAGAAGATGAGGGTATGATTTTCGTAAGGCAGCGCATTTTTAATCCCTTCCCTGTCACACTAAATAAATAACTCACTGTGAAACACTTTCTGGGGACGACTCTAAACAGCAGTAGGAAATGAAGCAATGTAAAAATTTTCAGATGTGAAAATTAATAAACCAAGCCAGGGAGCATGGCTTAGTGAGTTGTCAGAGTACCAGAAACATGAGCACCATTTAATGTAAGTTTTATCCGCATGCTTGATTGTCTCTTAAGTTGTAAACCCGTGAACCCGCTGGAAGGAACTGCCTAGAAGCAAATGCTACAACAAAACTCACCTTTCCCTGACCTGAAAGGACTGTTCACTTTCGGCCAAGCCCAGAGTTATGGATGTGGGCCTGTACAAGCCCACCTCTCCCTGATGACGTGACTCTGTTTTCTGCTTGGGGAGTAGCAAAATGTTGAGTCCTGGAAAGGTAAAGAAGTTTGTCCAAGGTTAACCTGAGGGGCTGGGTCAAATATAACAGACCAGGAGTAGGACTCGAGCTTCCTGCCTTTTATTTCAATATTTCAGGATTTCAACCTCCCCCTTAAACATGACTTACGTATGGTACTTGCATACATACAGAGATTTCTCAAATAGCTATATTTAAGGGTACTTAGTTGTAGCCCAGGTATTCATGGGTCCCCGCTAAAGCTACTGCAGCAAAGAATGAAAACAAGGGGAGAATTTAATGCCTATTGAAAGCTGACTCAGAGCGTGCAAAGGTGAAAGTGTGTGGTCGGAAGGCTTAGCTGCCTGTTGAGTTCTTTTATTCAATAACTCATGTAGCCTGTTGTGAGCTGCTTTCGCACTATTAACACATCTGGAGCTAGTGGTCATACATTTGGGACTTTTTAGAATGTAAAAGTAGCTTTGTAGGCAAACTTGTGTTAGAAAGAAATACTTCTGAAGAACAAAGGCTAACTTCATAGACTACACCCCTCTCTCCCTGACTCAATTCCATGGGGCTTTTGATCGAGTGTGTGTTAAACCTACACACTTATTTGGAGTAATAAAAATGGTCCTCCTGTTCTGGATTGTGTTTGCTTTCAAGCAGCCCTTTAGGCCTCTGATCGGATCAAAAAATCACACAAGCCAACAAAACATCCAAACGTGTGTGTGGACTCTATTGATGTTCTTCACCTGCGCCTCTAGTCTTCCATCCTGTTCTGGGCCCCAAAAGGGGATGGGATGGCAGAGGTGGGTTCCCTTGCCCTCTAGTTAGTGATTGGCTGTATCCAGCGGAAGGCGCTAGTAGGAGATCAGAGGGTAAGATGAGAGAAAGGGCAGATTTTAATTCTATATATTTGGTGTCATCATCATCTCCTTTAATCTTTTACCTCTTCAGATTTCTAGAAGTAAACTGCAGAGGAAGAGTCCCTCCTGCTTGTCAGGCCACAGTTTGGGGATGACTGTATTCATATATTACAGGTCTGGCTGCTGTCAGACGAGCCAGCCCTGTCTCAAAATATACTCTCCACTGGTTCTTGGGGTGCCTGGGTGGCTCCATCAGTTAAGCATCTGACTTCGCCTCAGGTCATGATCTCACAGCCTGTGGGTTCAAGCCCCATGTTGGAATTTGTGCTGACAGCTCAGAGCCCAGAGCCTGCTTCAGATTCTGTGTCTCCCTCTCTCTCTGCCCCTCCCCTGCTTGCTTTCTCTCTCTCTCTCTCTAGCTCTCTCTCTCTCTCTAGCTCTCTCTCTCTCTCTCTCTCTCAAAAATAAACATTAAAAAAAAAAAAGATTAAAATATACTCTCTGCTGGTTCTGGCAAATGCACTCCAAAACTAAATCAAGAGGGAAGCCTAAGGCCCCAAAGAAAGGCAGGATCAAAATGGATCAGGGCCAATAAAGTGAAAGAGTAAAGTGACAAGTTATCGTCCACGTGCCTTGTTGCTGGTCTGTGCATGGTGCATAGTGAACTCCCGTGAAGAAAAGTCCAGGGTGTGGTGTCTTACAGTCATAATCCATTCTCTCTTCCCCTTTCACCTGGCGTCTCCCTCCTCCTTTCCCCCTGCCAAGGATGAGGGAGGGCCAAGGGCAAGAGGGTTCACTGGACCAAAATGCCAACAGTTACAGTTTCCCCTGCCAGGAACAAAGGGATGGGAAGGCAGTCCATAACGGTAGACTCTTACTCTGGAACTTGCTTCCAGAAATCTGAAGACATAAAGGATTAAAGAGATGATAAAGCCAGACATAGGGAAGACATTCTTTAGACGGAGTAGCAGTTAATAGATATTCTCTCTCACTCTTCTCAATTAACCACCTTGTTTTTTCTCAGATTGCTTGACACTCCCATTCCGGTGTGAAGAATATGAAGACATGGAGACGGGTAGGCACGATTTGCTTCTAGAACTGCCTCTAGCCAAGCAGAAGACATCCTCCAGTCTCTGAGGTCCCCTGCTGGGGTTCAGGGTCACTGTCACAGGTGGCTGTGGTAAAGGGCTCCTTGTCGAAAGAGAAGGTGACTCTGGCAAGCAGACCAGGAAGATAGCATCATAGTTTCATAACCCCTTTAATGAGATTTGCAATATCCAGAATCAGTCTCAGCAAGTTTTCGTCAGATCTGACTGACTAAAACATGCCATAGAAGCCCTAAGAACTTCAATCATTTCCTCAGCCAAGACTGGGGATTTGTGTGCCAGAGACAACACGCTACGTACTAAATCTCGATGGTTGTTTCCACTCTCCTGACATCTGAGAAGGCTGGAATTTCTCTCAGTTGACTGCAGGTCCTGTCTGATTTGGACAGAGAAGCTTTGTCTCCAGGGATCTCTTTATTGGGGTATCAGCACACGGGCCCTGAAGCACACCTCACTCCTGTCACGCCGACCTCTCCGAGACCCCAAAGCACATTAGGATTGTTGCCTTTTTAATGTTCTTTTCTGCAAACTCACAAAGCAACACACACCTGGCCAGGAGTGTAAGGCCTCAACTTACACCTTACAGTACTACATGCCGCAGATAGCGTAATTTCCCACCCCAGACCAGCCTGCTTAGCTGCTGAGATCCGATAGGATCAGGGCAGAAGGCGACATGACCGTAAGCTTAATTAAAGGGATGGCTTTGCTCAGCCCATGCTCATCCTTCCCCTCTTCCCCCAGTAATGGTCACACAGGCCAAGAAAATCAGGTTGAGGATGAGATTATGACCTAGTGATCTCATTCGGGATGTGACACTATCTCATGTCGACGGCCCGGGAAGGGCGATGTCATTTTCAGCTGTGGGAGAAAGGCGACCAGCGACAGAGCAAAATTTTGCCCAGACTTTTCACTTTCCTGTTGATCTCCAAGGCAAGGGGTCCCCAGCCAGCTGTGTCAGGGAATCCTAACACTTTCTAATCTCTAGTAAACAGCTTGCTGGCAACAGAGACTTCCCCCATCTCCTTCTTTCCACAGGTTAGTGGAATCCACATGTGTCCTAGAAGTGAGATATATATATCCAGGGAAGGAAAAAAATTATATAGTCTTATCATTGCAGTATCTCCGTGCACCCCCTCCGTCCCCCAAATGCAGAAAAGTTTTCTGCCTTCTTCACAAAAAAGGTGGAGATTTCACCTCTTAAATCTATTAGTCAGTATTTAAAGGATGTGACTACCGAATAGCCTCCTTAAAAATACTTTCCTCAGCCCTCTGTTCCGATCTGCTTTTGGTCACTTTCATTCATCTGCTCATGGCTGGCTGCCTGGATTAATTTTCTGGACTGAATACATTTCCTTGCATTACCAACATATGTGACAAATAACTAATCTGACTCATCAAAATGCATTAGAATGCAATGTTCCAGTTACTGAAGGACATTTGAAATTCAGCAAGTTGTCTTCGTTCTCATACTGCCAGAGATAGTGAAAAATTATGAAGAGGTAGAGAGGTGCTAAAGCCCACTTTGTGCCCAGAATTTGTATCAGAATCTGTGTTATCACTGTTCCAGCCGTCTGAGAAAACTTGGACCCGCCTCTGTTTGTTTTGTACTTCTTAAAATATTTTGCAAATTAAAATTTGAAATATAACTGGAATAATTTCTAAGAAGCAGAACATAGCCCAGACGATAAATCACCCAAAACAGCATTAAAGTGGATATACTAAATATACCTAACAGTGTTTAAAGGATCCTAAATATATCATTCCTTTCCAGGCCCATTTCCATATTCTCCTTTCAACATAGACCTTCTAAATCCAACGATAGTTGGGCCACCCAAGTAATAACCCTAAGTAAGATGCAGAAGATGTGTTGCAAAGAATGTTCTGTAAGTACCAGCATTTAATTGGGTGTAATGGACCTCTTTCAAGAATCTCCCAATATGGAAAACAGTTTCACACAGTGCCTCTTTGAAGGAAACAAAAAAGGGATTTTTACTCTACTGTAAATTACATATCTGAAACTGTATTAGCACAGAGAACTCTTGTGGCGTCAGAATCCCAAGAACATTCCACATGATTGGTACACATAGAAAAATACTTTAAAACATTTTTACCAATGGACTAGCAAATGACTTGTCATTTCTTCTCCTGCATTTATATCACGTTCTTTTTTTTTTTTCTTGTGGTTTTATCTTGCTTCTTTGGTGGGGGGGGGGGGGGTCTCATAGCCCTGTGTTTTCACCAAGGCATGTCTGGGGATCTGTTTGGAGGGGGGGGCAAGCCTGAATTAAGTGGCTATTGAGAAATCAAGGGGTGCAGACGCAACCTTGGTTTCCCCACTGACTTTCTTCCTAAACTCGGTTGACCTGCTTCTTCTATCTCTGCCTTGTATTTATCTCTGAAGGAAGATTGTGAGTGATTTGCCTCTTTGGACGACTGTGAAGAAAAAAGCACAGATTATAACAATGCGATCGAGTGCACTTCCAACAGAATATGTGAAACTGGGTGGCCAGACACTCAGTTGGTTGCACAGGGAGGCTGCAGACGTTCATTAGCACAGCACAGAAGCTCACTGATGATGCCTCTCAAGTGTTTCTTGGGGAGAAGTGTTCTCCTTCCACAAGCCAGCATTGAGCACCTCTGGCATTTTGGCCAGCTTAGTCAGAGAGCAATGAGGGAGCCTGGGCAGCATGGTGGTTCAACATGTGTGTTCTCCATCGTGACTGCCTAGATTCAAATCCTCGCTCCGCCACTTTTTAGCTTTATGCCTTAGTGCAATTATTCTAACCTTCCTAACCCTCAGTTTCCATATCTCCAAGGGTAATTGTAAGAAACAAGTGCAGTAATGCCTGTAACCACTCAGTGCCTGGCAAATAGTAAGCCTTCATTTATGTTATTATTCCTAAGAAATATACGCTAAGAGTTTGGGGGTGTTTAGGAAGAGGGGAGCATACAAAGGGATAAAAAGATCATTCCCCCATCTCAGAGACTTGCAATCTAATTTGAGAAAAAGCGTATGTATCCAATATATTGAGATCACTTTAGGATTTGTGTGGGCAGACGAGCAAATTTTGGTTCTTGATTAAACTTCTGGAATTGTCTTATTCAAGGACTTAAGAGGATGAGAACACTGGCCACATCTTGGATAGACCTAAATTGGATTTGGATTAGCCAAGACTAATGGTAGGTTAGGTCAAATTTTTTATTCTGTGGGGTCACATTTTAGAAATTCTTAAAAGGGAAAAGTCCCTTTAGAGAAAATTCACTTAAGACTGTCAATTTGTGTGCTTTCCATGAGCAAACTGTCTTTAATGTATATTGTGTGAGGATCTTTAAAAAATTTCCCCCCACAATGAAAGTTAACCCTTTTCGAAGAGGAGGAAAAAAATCTCCCATTGGAAATGGCTTTCGATCCACTTCAACCTCCTTGAGGGCTGAGTCACATTTCACATTCTTTATATGTCTAGCCAAGGAAAGTTTGAGTTGAGACTCAGCAAATTTTAATGCAACTATAACAAATTGGACTTCATAGTTCAAAAATTTGTTATTGGTGTTTTGAGGTTGCCTTGATGAGGGCAAAATAGGATTGCATGATGGCTGTGATTCCTTTGTCTCTCCTCGTCATCTTTATGCTGGAGAAAAGGCCTCCTGAGCAAAGAAAGTGACTGTTCCAATTTTAAAACACACTCCCAATACCCTGGAGCTGCCCAAACAAAGCTTAGGTTCCTACAGACTTAATCTCTAGTCTTTAGGAGAGTTAATTCCTAGTCTATAAAGAGTTTTAATTTCAAGACAAGTATATCAGAACTGAGGTATGTCAGAATCTTTGACAGCTGTAGAGAGTTTGCAGAAAACACCCAGAGATTGCCTACCATCTCCTCCACCCACAAACTCCCAAAACACGGACACAACTGCTCCGAAGTAACATCTTTATCTTAAGTCTGAAATTTGACTTTTTTTTGTCAAAACCCCTGCCCCTGTGTGACTGGGAACGGTGAGGCCATCTTTTTTTAGTTGTAAGAACATCCAAAACCAAAATCTCTATTGTGCCCGAAACATTTGGTGAAAACAAGAACATAAATAGAATTCTAAAGGGATGGAAGAAAAAACAATAGAATATGGGATACACAATAACATGTGGAATAGAATTAGTATGTCAACCTTGCCTGTTAAACTGAGACAGGGTCCAGAAGTGGTTTGACAGTGTGGGATAGAAATATCTGCATGTATACAGAACATAGGGAAGGCCAAGTGCTGGATTTAAAAATAAGATTCAGAGACTGCTTTTAGCTACCCACTCCCACCCCCTCATCATTCTATTCCCAAGAAGGGATATTGTCTTTCATCAAGAATGCAATAAAAGCCTACGAATCCCCACTTGGGTGGTGTCCTTGCACAAGGAGCTCTTGAGAAATGAATGAGAGGGCTCAAACTCCCTGCGGCCGAATTTTCACTTTCCTGACTTAAACTGACATAGGTAATGGGGCGCCTGGGTGGCTCGGTCGGTTAAGCGTCCGACGTCGGCTCAGGTCATGATCTCATGGTCCGTGAGTTTGAGCCCCGCGTTGGACTCTGTGCTGACAGCTCAGAGCCTGGAGCCTGCTTCAGATTCTGTGTCTCCCTCTCTCTCTGACCCTCTCCCATTCATGCTCTGTCTCTCTCTGTCTCCAAAATAAATAAACATTAAAAAAAATTTTTTTTAAACTGACATAGGTAAAACTTGGTGTGTTTTTTTTCTAAGAAGTCTTTTAAGTTGAGAGGGTAAAGCAGGTCAGAGTGGCAACCAGGGGAAAGAAAAGATGGTGGTTGCCCAGTGGGGATGTGAACTTAAGGAGAAGATTAACAGAAGCCACTGAGGTTTCCTCTCCAAACAGAAGAACAGTCAGAGAGTTGGGCAGAAATCAAAGCAGGACCAAACAAAGAGCTGTGGCTGGTATCCAAGCACCCGTAGAATCCCTGAACATGGCTGAACAATGTCCAGTCTATATAACCATACACCATGGGCATTCCTCATGTACTCAAGAAGCTAAAGCCAAAGCAGTGGGGCGACTGGATAGGGAAATGACTTTAGCAAAGTTGAGGGGACCCCGAACCCTGCTTGATAAAGGCAAGCACACTCCATTGGAGCTAGAGAATTCAGGGTGAGAGAGCAGTTTTGATCTGAAGAGAAAGGATAGAACTGACACCGATAGCATGAAGAATGTTCAGCAATGTTCTTATGGAAGTGAGTTTGGGGGAGAGGAAGAGAGAAAAGAAGAGGAGCCTGACAATAATAATACCAGCTATTAATATTTATTGAGCACTTACTATATGCTATGGTCCTCACAACAAGAATTGGCAAACTTTTCCTAGAAAGTCTTCTGGACCATATGGTCTCTGTCACACCTACTCAGCTCTGCCTTCCTAGTGTGAAAGCAGCCATAAACAATTAGTAAATGAATTGGCAGGGCTAGATTTGCCTTATGCCAGGCCAGATTTGGCCCATCGGCCATAGTTTTCCAACTCCTGCTCTAAGAGGTGGGTGGTATGGTTATCTCCATTGTAGACATGAAGACTGAGGCTTAGAGGGGTTGAGAGAGAGTGAGTGGTCTGGTTCCCCCTTGGCAGGGAAACTCAGAAAAGGCAGCATGAGCTCACCTGGAAGAGTCTTGTAGAATGCCAGGCACACTGGGCAACATGACACTGTGTAGAGCTAACCAGCACACACCTGGTACTCTTTCTCCTTTTTGTTTTTTTTTTCAAGAATGATTTTTTTTTAATTTTTAAAAAACGTTTGTTTCTTTTTGAGAGAGAGAGAGAAAGAGACAGAGTGCGAGCAGGGGAGACGCAGAGAGAGAGGGAGACATGGAATCTGCAGCAGACAACAGGCTCCGAGCTGTCAGCACAGAGCCCGATGCAGGGCTCAAACTCATGAATAGTGAGAGCGTGACCTGAGTCGAAGTCAGACACTTAACCGACGGAGCCACAGAGGCACCCCCCGCCTTGTACGCTTCAGATATTCCTCACATTATGACTGAGAAAAAATCCAAAAACAAAAAACACAACTGCTATCAAACAGACTCCAGGAGCGCAATATTTCAGGAGTACGTCGGTGTTGACCATACTGGGGAAAAAAAGGAGCAAAGCCTGTTGAATCCCTCGGTCACGTTCTCTGGGGGAACGTCCCCTCGATTCTTTGCTCCTCCAAATGCTGGCAATACCAAGTCATCCAGGGGAAGATGTGATGGGCTGGTGCCATCACCACACTGACTTCAGAGCCAGGCAGCCCTGCCTTCAGGCTCCTGCTTGGCCTCCTAAGGAGTCTACCGTCTTGGGCAGTAGACAGATGGGTCCCTGGCTGTTAAGCGCTTGAAATCTAGAACAGAAGGCACGTAACAGATTTCACATTATCATGGATCTTCCCAAAGAGGTTTCGCTATTGTATCTCCGAGACCATCATATTAAATCGTCCGCTTGCCGTGGAAGTCTTGTGTTAGCCACTCCTTGAAGGTTATGGTTCTGCTGCATCACTTGGGGTATTTACAACGCTGACGCTGATAAAATAAATGCCACGGTGACAGTGATAGGTTCTGTATTTTAATTGCCAAAGGACTGCAAACCTTCACTAACAGATAAGAAAATGTGGAGGAAAAGAGTCATGGCACAACACTTACACATTTCTGTTTCAGTAGAAACCCTAAAATCTCCATGACGTCACCCTTTTTAGCTCTTTGTTTGTTTTTGTTTGTGCGTGTGTGTGCGTGTGTGTGTGTGTGTGTGTGTGTGTGTTTACAGCTGTGGATGTTCACAGATATGTTCTGTGATCCAGACAGGCTCTTCCTTAACCTTCCTGAGCCTCCACACCATATTTGCCTCTTCAGAACAAAACAGGAAATAACTTGTAAATCAAGACAGTGCTGGAAAACCCGTGAACTTTCCTGAGAACTGTGCTGTGTGAGTGAGAAGCAGGCACTCAAGACTGGCTCTGGGTGAGCAGGAAGACTAGGGCTTCAGCCTGCAGCAGAGCTAAGGACCTCACTTGCAGACAAAAAGGAGCTACCAAGGAAGCTTATTAAAATGTCTTTCCATTAGACTTTTCCCATCTGAGCCTTCGATGATACTTCTATTATCCGTAGAGGGGAAGGACGTGTATTCATGTTTAAGCGGTGGCTTCTCCTCATGGAACTCGTGTGAGCCCTGCATGATCCACTATGGCAGCCAGTAGTCACATGTGGCTATTTAAATGTAAATTTCTCAAAATTAAACAAAATTTAAACTCTCTTTCCTAGGTGGCACCTAGCCACATTTACAGCGATCAGTGTGTTAGTGACTAATTACTGGACAGGCAGATATAGGAAATTTCCATCACTGTAGAGAGTTTCTTTGGATAGTGCTGTCACCAAAGAGTGGCAGCCGTAGACAGCCCGAGCAGGCATCGCGCACATGCCCTTCTGACATTTCCCTGCAAAGACTGTGAGTCAGTGTCTGGACACTGACGTGAAAATGCATGCATATCTTTACTGCATCTTCAGGGCACATTAACTGGCTTGTTTGAAAATTTATCAATGAGCAAGGTAAAATGTGCCTGAAAGAGAGATAAGAAATTATACCAAAATATCAAGCATGATTGTTTTGAGTGATGGAAATATGGGCTATTGTTTTGTCTCTGCCTATTGGTAGTGAACTGTGCAGCCAGAGTTTTTGCCTGCTTTTCCCACAGCATGTGACACAGGAGACATAGCTTAATTCCTGGAACCGGCTATGCCTGAAGCCATCAACTCCAGTTGGATTTCCTCCTTACATGAGCCAGTGAAACAGATTGAGCTGATTTTTTCTTTTACTACCAAACAAATAAGGACTAATTGTGCTGCTTTTATAAATTTATGTATCTTCTCTATCGTTCATGCATTTCTCCTAAAAGTGGAAAAAAATAACTTTGAAAAGTGTATGTGATAAATGGCATTCTATTTTATGTGTCATCCGTGTGTTGATATTCACGAACCCTTACAAAGCAGTGTATCCAAATAAGCTAGAATTGATCTCCAAAAATCCGCAAGGAACACAGCATAAACATGCCAAAATAACTTTGTTTATTAAAAGGAAATCTGAGGCAACTGTTACTGCTGAACTGTTTGGAGTTCTGGCAGAAACACTCCCCCAAAATATGATTGGAACGTCTTCAGTAACTCCTGTTGTCAGACTTGGTTGTAAAATACAGAGTAACAGCTCACTTGACCAATGAAACCCAAATTAGCACAATTTATCATTAGAAAGCATTCTCATTTGCTAATCTGGCCAGTTCCAAGGATACTAAATCACAATTTGCCATTTTAACAAATGAGCCTATTTGCAAGTACTCTAACACCCATCGGTTTGGCTGATGGAATGCGTTCTTCCAGACTTGGCTCTAAACGCAAGCTGGAAGAAATTTGCCGGGGTATAATATTTTAGTTGGTGATGCTGTCGAAAAGATTTCAAACTACCCCATTCTGCAAATCCTTTCCCCCGCTTAGTGGACTGGCCAGCAACAGAGTCACACAGGAATTTCTGCCTGCCACATGTCTGAGACTCCACTAAGCATCAACTGCCAGTGTCTCCTCATCTGTCATTATTGAGACACTGGTGAAAAACGGAGAGCAATGGCATGTCGCTGAGGCTGTGCATAATGGGTCCTCTCCGAGCCATTTCTCTGCGTTTTCTCAGCTCTTTGTAAGCCTTCTGGCGGTGGGCTTGCCTGAGCCTTCAAACACATTCATCTCGTCCTTGAAGTCCTACATTCCACAGTTTGTTTCGAGGCTCCTCCGGCGGCAGGCAGGATAACGTCCCTGGGAATGTGCTGCCTGCTGACTACCCGCTGCCCCAGAGGTTTGTCGCAGCAACTGTGCCCTGGTGTTGTCACCGCCCCAGGGGGAAGGCTGGCCCTCCAGGCTGGCCCTCTGCAGCTGTGCCCAAGGAAGTGTGAGACATTCCCGCATTGGATGCTCTTGGTACCTGCCCCCTGGGCGGTAGCCTCTCTTCCTGCCATCGTGATTTCATGCAGTTCCCCTTTCGGTCTCCAAGAAGCACAGCTTCTCTTCTTCCCTCCCCCAGACTTGCTACCTTTTTTCTGGCAGCCTCTGAGCCCGTGTCTGAGGCCCCCAGGGCGGCTTTCCTTGCTTACGGTGTGTGTGTGACTGGTGCACGTTTGGGATTTCTCCGGGCCCCCATCCCCTACGGATGATACTGCTTGATTCGAGTGCACGGTTTTCAGAGCGTCTTCGTATTTGCTATCTCACTGGAGGCTCACGCAGTCTCTGAAGACTAGATAAGGTGGGATTATGATCCGTATTTATAGAGATGAATGAAGAGGCTCTTACTTTTTTCCCTACTTAAAATCTAACAGAACTTCCTTATTCTTTTCCACTCGCTCTTTGGCTCTGAAGCTTGCCACGAATGAGCATTGCAAAGGAGAGAAATGGTTGCCATGTTTCACAGTCACAGGAAGAATGGCAAATAGTACAGAGTTTATCAGTATTCCTCGTCATACACAAACGAGGTTTTAGTAACTGTAGCTGGGTGCTCTTGTACAGCTGCTTTAAGGTAGATAAAAGTGTGTTCTTCTCATTCTGTTTCCCACTGGGAAAAAGTCATGCAGCGTGAACGTTATTACATCTAGTAATAATAGTAACTAATATTTATCGTGGTATTTTACTGCGTGCGGGCACTGTGCTAAGTTCCTCACGTAGAGTATATGACATAATCCTAATAACAACCCTAAGAAATATTTATTAAGGAAAATAAAGACTGAAAGGACAATATTAAAGACTATGTGAGAGGTAATTTAACATCCTATCTAAGAGCACAGAATTTGGAACTACATTGTCAAGGTTTTAAATCCTAGCCCCCCTACAGTGTTCCCTTGGACAACTTCCCTGTGCCTCCACTTTTTCATCTGTAAAATGGGATAATAATACCACTGTTGCGAGGAAAAATGTTTTATTCTATCCTTCTCGGTTTTTTGGCTGGCCTAATAATCAAATTAACATAAGACAGATAAACAAGAGAAAAACAAACGTGATTATGTATGTATATGTGGGAGCCCCATGGACAAGCCAGGCAGTTGAGGCCTATGTGGCATCTTGAGCTAAGGAATGAGAAAGGGACCAGGGGAGGGGGGTGATTCACAGGACAATAAGAAAAGCAGATGTTTGGTAGTTAGATGTTTGTCCTGCCATCCAGACAGGTCATTCACACAAAAAAGTAATCTCTTGGTAATAGTTTTCATTCTGGGCCAGGCCCCCTATCTATATCCTTTTAGGTAGCCGAGGGAGGTAAAAGTTTTTCTTGAGTCTGCTGGGCCTTGATTGCCTTCACCTCCAAACAGTCCAACATGAGAAACTGGCACATTTTGGGGACACTCGTTCTGAACACCTTCACTACGCACCTTCAGGATCACTGTGAGTTAACATGTTTATACATGTTATGTGCTTCATAGCATTTAGAAGAGTGTCTGACCCAAAGTAGCAGGTTAGTTAACCTTTCCATGTCCTTTCTTACTCTCTGCATTTGTAAAATAGGGATAATAACATTGCCTACTTAATAGGGCTTCTAGAAGTACGAGGGAGATACTAGTGTCTGATAACCTTGTAAATGCTCAATAAATTAGCTATTACTGTCTTAGGTCCTAGCCTGATGGATTTGGAGGCTAAGGTAGTCACAAAGAATCCATATTCCACAAACAAAGCTCTGGGTGCCAGACCACCCCTCCTGGGATTCAAATTTCTGGGTGCATTGAATTTTAGATATAGCTGTACCCACGCTCATTTTAGAAAAGGTAAACAAAACCATTTATAAAAATTGCTTGTGAAAAGAAATGAAAATAACCCAGAATGTGATCACTGTCGATTACCTTTGTCCTCCTGCTTCTCCCTCATGAGGCAGCTTGTCAGCAGAGCTTCTCTTCTAGGTTAAAAACTTTTTTTTTTTTTTTTTGTAAGAAAGGTTGTCTTCAAAGTTGCTACTGTCTAACTGAGGCATTTGGCTCTTTGAAAGGTC
The DNA here is from genome assembly GCF_028018385.1 of Neofelis nebulosa. Lineage (NCBI taxonomy): Eukaryota > Metazoa > Chordata > Mammalia > Carnivora > Felidae > Neofelis > Neofelis nebulosa. The sequence goes on from NC_080783.1 coordinate 31,805,487, forward strand.
ACAGCCTTCCACAGAAAAGATGGCATTTCGGAAATTTCTAGAACTTCAGTACCAAATGAAAGCATAGATGCCCAGCTAAGCCTCCTATCAGAAAAGCAAATTGTAGGAGGGGAATGTGGGCATTGAGAAGGAAGGGAAATCTGAGCATATTCTGCATTCTAAACAGCTCCTGGGTTCAGAGGACCAGTGCGTGTTGAGAAAGGGTTGTGTAGGGGCGACCTCCCAGCCAAAGCACATCTTGGAGCTGAGGGAGCAGGTGTCTGGCACCTCTCAGATCTGGAACCGGTTTCTACCTCAGCTGACATTTAGAAGGCATAATGGCAGTGCATATCCCTGCCAAAGATTGCAAGTATGGGATTTATATAGCCTGTGCCCATCTACTTGCTCCATGTGGAAATTCGCTCTCCCGCCCACCCAATTAAGAAAATAGGATATAGAAAACCAGAGGAAGGATTGTTTTTCTATTGCGGTTGGTTTGGGTCACAAAGTTTGTTTCGTAGCAGAAGTCTGGATTTCCGCCTTCACCCAGTGTTCCCTCCAAAGCTTCCCAAATTAGGAATCTTCGTTGGCTACCACCTGCAGTGTCACCGGAGTGACTTTTGGCCGGTCAGAAATCCAATGCTGTGACAGCATCAACGAAAGAGATTAGTCTGTCCTCTTTCTTGAGATCTGGTGTGAATGAATAAAAGTCCAAGGCAGAGGCTTGCTCTTCTTTGTTTAAAGCCATGTCAAAGCATGCTTTGAAAGGACCCGACTTCATGCTCAACAGAGTTTGCTCTGAGCCCAGGCTCTAGAATGGATTGGTACTTGCGGGCTGTTCACGACTCCTGCATGGAATTTCATTACTGAAATTCTTCAGGTCATTTCCCATGGAAGTCATCACCCTAATGACTGCACACCATTCGCACTCGGTAGGGCTGACTCAGCGAGCCGCCTTCCCACCCAGGGCTGTGAGCAGCACCTCCCAACTCTGCAGTGGTGACAGATCTCTTGGAAGAGAAGAGGTGCTATTTTTCTTGAAATAGAATTTGTCCCCCTGGAGATACGAGTACCAGCAGCCTGTGAAGGTCCCATGACTGGAACAAAATGCCCATTAACAAAGATTTGGTGGGACCCAACGGGGAGACCCAAATGTGTCCCCTACGTGGAAGTTTAGATGAGCCCTTGGTTCTTTTCACCCTGCCTAGCAAGTTCCACAGGCCTTTTTATTGCTGCAAGGAAAGTACATAGAAAACACACTGGCAGAAGCACTTCCTTAAAAGATCACAGAGTCACAGTGCAGCAAAATATCTAAATACATGGTAAAACTCTTCCATGGTTTAGACCCAACACAGGCACAGAAATCACCTTCGTCTGGAAGCTTCACACATTCTAAGCACCACAGTGCCACACGGCTTCCTCACGGAAGTGGCCCAGGCTCCCACTTTTGGTGTTCACCTGCCAGACACGTAATTTGCTTAACATCAGTTTCTATGGATACAGTGAAATCTGTAGCTTTTGCATTAAGGGGGCCATTGAGAAGTTGGGCTCTGGAGCCCTGCGCGGACGAAACCAAGACTTTTGTCTGAGACGTGCTGACTGAGCCGGCCTCCCGCCCGGCAAGCCCTCACCCGCTTCTTTTCCCACCCAGGTTGGCAAGACAGACTTGGGATTTGATGTCGGTCAGTGAATTTTTCATTTCATTTCATTTAAAATTCAGGAGTAAATGCTTTTTAGAGGCAGAAATGGATCTTTCCAGAGCTGGTGTCCGGGCTTGAGCTGTCACTTCAAAGTTTCTTTGATCCAAACCCCACCAGGAACTGCTGTCCCCAGTCAAGGTGTGCCGAGTGATCAGTGGTGCTGTTTGTCCGCAGAAGACCCTGGGTCACGGAAGAAGCACTGGGGCGGTCCCCGTTGGGATAGAAAACACCCCATGCTTTCAAAATCGGGAGCGGTTAGTGTGGCTGCAGTTAAGAAATCGCTTTGTGATTTTCATAGGTAGGTCTTAACGCAGAAGAATTAAAAGAAACAAAGAAAGCTTCAAGTGGATCAAAAACGGAAGCATGGGGCGCCTGGGTGGCTCAATCGGTTAAGCGGCCGACTTCAGCTCAGGTCAGGATCTCACGCTCCGTGAGTTCGAGCCCCTCGTCGGGCTCTGGGCTGATGGCTCAGAGCCTGGAGCCTACTTCCGGTTCTGTGTCTCCCTCTCTCTCTGCCCCTCCCCCGTTCATGCTCTGTCTCAAAATAAATAAATGTTAAAAAAAAAACAAACAACAACAACAACAAAAAAACCAAAAACGGAAGCATGTTTTAGAGCCTCCGGTACGTAGGAAGCAATTTTTGTGCCACTTATAAAATTATTCAGGAGACTGAGCTCTCTGAGAACAAGCACGGTAGCAGTCTCCTCTGAGGTCTTTGCTGTATAATCACGAAGCTGCCTGGCCTGTGCTCAGGATATGTTTGCCGTATGAAGAATTCATGCTTTGAAAATATAATGCTGTAAGGTCTCAAGCACTAAGATCTTTTATATACAATATTTACGACCTCTGAATGTCTTGTCTTGTTGGCAATCTGTTCCAGTTACTGAATAAACTCGGACTACTAAAGCGGCATTTTGTTAGTGCAGAGTCCCGATCCCTTTCCTCAATGCTTGGAGGCCATATGTATTGAAATTCAAGATTTTTTAGATTTTAGAGATGGAATAAATATGGTGAATATGCTGTCTATTACTTAACACCTCAGGGACATCTGGAGCCCCCTAGAATCAAACATTAATATTTCCACAGTCGCGTGTGTCAATAGCCTCACTTGGTAGGATAAATATAAACAAAGCCTGTAAATAGCCTCGCGTCAGTTCAAGTGAAGTTGTCTGCCAAATGAGTTATGAAAAACTTTTATTTGTCACAGCTCTTTGGATTTCGGAATGATGAATAAGGAGTTGTGGACCTGTATTCCACATGGAATCTGTGTCCCTCCCTAAGAACATAACTGTCAAAATTAGAAAAGCTTCGCTGGGCTCTTTTTGCTTATTTCCCCGTATTGAAGTATTTTTAAAGTATACATTAAATCAAAGTCTTCTTTACATGCAAGCTCCTCAAAAGAGTTAGATGGCACTTTTAGGAAATTGTGCTTTAAGCTGCTTTTTTTTTTCATATGCAAATAGGCTAAACCAAATTGCTATTTTCCAATGCAGAACAAACCTTGTATTCATTCATTTCTTCATTGATCCATTTATCTATCTATCCACCCATCCGCCCATTCATTCATAGCAAAACGTTTATTTAACACGGATACGTACAAAACACCATACCGGGTTCTGACATAGCCTCTGAATGGTGTAGAAGCTGAAGTGGGTAAAAACCCCTGAATGCATGGATTTAAATTATTGAGCATCATATTCATGAAAAAGCCATACTTTGGACATAGTCACTTTGAATCAAGGCAGCTAACATAATTGACCCAGGAACTAGGGAAGGAGCTGGCCTCTTGAATTCCCCAGAAATCACAAGCTGGAGGATACTTTTACTTTTAGCTACGGTCAGGAGACAGTGAGAATACTGAGGGGTGACCTTTGGCATCTAAAGAAGAAAGCAGGAGAGCAAGAGACACTTAGCCAGATGTCACCTTCACATGGAGGCTCAGCACTGGAGGAGTTCATGCCAGAACACAACAGAAGCTGCTATTGGGGGAATAGGAAGGGATAAAAAAAAAAACAGCACGAAAAAATGCTCATCCCTAACACCTGGGAAGCTTGAAGAGGGCCACTCAGATTAACCACAAACTGTATTCCCCGGGTGGATAAAATGTTCTCAGCCCTTAATTCTTACGTAATCTTTGCCTACAGTGTGTTGTAATTAGTATCTATGTTTTCCTGAAAATTCACTGAGGGAGAAGGAGAATAGAGAGAGAGCATGAGAGAGGAGGAAAGATTCCTTTCCCTGAGGTTAAACTAAAAAGGCAGTGAGATAAAGATTTGAGAGATATTGTGTGGCACAAAGGCGGCTCTAGAAAGTATGGGTGAAAATGTAAGAAAAGGGTACTGGGGTAAGAAGAAATCATTCACCTTAAGTGGACACACCCACCAACGTATACGTTAAGCGCACCCTTCTCTGTCCACGTTACAGAAAACTCTGGTTCCTTCAGGAATGCTTGGGTCACAAATGGGGCCGCACGGCGGGTGATAACAGAGTGGATTGTTCCCAAGCCCTGGATGCTGCCCTGAAGCAAGCAGATGAGGCCACAGCAGTCCCTCAGCTGCCATGTGGTGGGCTGGCTCAATGAAGAACTCTTTGTTCTTTCTCTTAGTAGCCACTAGTGTTGGTCTGTGTTTTATTTTCAATTAAATTTCCACTAATCCTAAACTACAGAAAAACATAGCTGCTGGAGCTCCCCTTTCCCTTCCAAAAGCAGTACAGATTGCAGAGAAAGCTCTCGTGGTACAAGCCCTGTCTTGTACATGCTATAAAACACACATATGCCACCAGCTTGCCCACAAGTACTTTCAGAAAGGTACTTCATGCGCCCCGGGACCCCGGGCTTCCAAGATAGCCTGTGAATAGTGCCTCTTGTTAGGATGGTTGCCATAGCGAGCCCTTGTTTTTAATTCAATGGCACAGTAAATGATACTTTATATATTGTGGTGGGGCGGGGGGATGGTCACTTTAAATTGCCTTCTCTTCATTGATCAGAAAGGAGCATTTTTAGGGGTAATGGAGCAGAGACCTGCTTCTTCAGCTTATTTGGTGGATTTTGACTCTTTCTGTCCTTGCAAGGTATTGAGGTTTAACGTGTCCTAAATACTTGGATCAACGCGAGCATGGGATTTTATTAACATTTAAACGTAATTTTAAAAATAACACTTTAAACTAACACTTCGCCTACGTGTTTGGGAATGACATCCAAACGGGAAGTCGTGTTTCTTGCCACCAACAGACCCTCTGAGGTCCGCATTCCGCGACATTAAAAAGATGTTTGGTCGCATTTAGGGGACTGTGGGGAGAACACTGGAGCACCAAGAAACAGAAAATGTGGCCTAGGCAAGCATTTACATCACATGATGAATAGGTGACAGCTTTGGGAATATCCGATCGCTCTGGAAACACAGAAAAATGGGAACGGAATGGACTGAAAGAAATCAAAGGGGGGCTAGGGAAGGGGCGCCCGTCCTGGTGATGCACGGCCGGGGGTCGGGAATGACACATTGCTGGGGGATAAAAATAAAAGGAGCATAGAGGTTAATAAAATGGGGACATATTCCTCTCTCCAGACACGGTGAGGTGAAAATTACTTATCACCTGCTGGAGTGGATGTGAGAACGGGCCAGTGACCAAGTGTGTGGCAGGGAGTGTTTTGTAACGAGCAAGCGATCCACAAGAAGCCTGCAACAGGCTTCCTCCGGCTTCCTAGCCGCGCGAGTCTTGTGGCTCCGTCTCCTCATTAGAGGACAACAGCTGTTTCTGACTATAATTAGCTCACAGTTCAATAGTCAGCTCCGGTCCCTCACACCTGTACCACACACAACATGGAAATTACAGAAGCACATGTTGTTTTTTTCTTAAATCACCTCCACTTACACACATTGTTAGGCATCTAATAGAAAACAGCCAGAACCTCCCTAGATCCCTCCCTTCCTTGGAGCACTTTTTAAACGCAAGTTGGGAAAGTCTTTGTTTTTACGGGCCCCGGGTCCCATTTCCAATCTCACCTCCCTGCTCCACAGCCCCCCCTGAATGAAAGAAGGTCTCCAGTGCTGTCAACCAACCCACCATGCATCGGGCCATAAAATCTTATTTTCAGCCACCTGCAGGATGATGATGGAGGGAAGGGGAAACTGCAGTGAGAAGGGGGGGGGGGGGGCTCCAGCTGGCTGCTGAAGATGGTTTCAACAGAATTGGGGGCGGGGGGTGGTGGAAGGGTGCAGAGTCTGGGGTCATTTCCTGCCAGGTCTGCGCCGCATGGGGGGAGGACCCATAATCACACTGTCTCACAGCTCCATTAGTGTCAAACCTCATTAGGAGCCCAATGCACTTGGCAGCAGTGGGCACACGAAAGAACCGGCCAAGTCTGCAGAGTGCAGAGTCGACCATCACAACGTGAGGGGGGGGCGGGGAGGGATTGTAAAATTCCCGGCTGGGTAATTAGAGTCAGCAGGGAAGCAGATAGGCCCTCTCGGGTCTCTCATTTCTGTCCTGGCTGTTTTAGAGGATTGGCAGGGGCTGCTGTCTTCCAGGGGTGAGGCGATGCGCCTGTGTCATAATTCACAAAGAAAAACGATCGTCAATTTGCGCCCTGTTCCCGAGGTAAGCCGAGGATGCGGACTGTGGTTGCAAGTTGTCATTAGCGTCCAGGCAGGGCAAGGAGAGGAGGATGACGTAGAATGGTTACCTTGGTTGTGGTTAACGGAAGAACCAGGCGCTTGACTCGTCGACTTCTAATAAGTTCACATGAACAAGTTCACATTGTTTACATGTCGTGTAAAGAAACTTAGGAAGACTGTGGATGTGTGACGGAATATGGTGGTATTATTACCTACACCGACTTGCTTTGTCGTTCCAGGACATCATTCTGATCTTCTTCAAAGTCAACTGCAGCTGAAAAGCTAATGTGATAAAGGCAAAACAGACAAAATGGCTCATTCTAGCTGTTGTGTTTGACTTTTATGGCAGTTTTATAAAATACAAAAACGTATCCATCCAAAAAGGATTTTAAAAATTTGTTTAATTGAGGTGTAATCAATGTGCAATAAAGTTCTTCTATTCTAAGTGTACAATTTCATGAGTTTTGACAGCTTTGTGTAATTGTGACTACAGTAATGTTCAGAACTTTACTATCTACCCAAAAAAATTCCCTCTTGTCCTTTCTCTACCCCTCCTCCCCCCAGCCTCAGACCACCGCTGATGTGATTTCAGTTATTATGTTTTTTGCCTTTTTGAGAATTTTATACGAATGGACTCATACAGCATGTAACCTTCCGAATCTGACATCTTTCAGGTTCTTCTGTGTTGTCGCATTTCCATCGTGTGACTATACCACAATCTGTTTACCCACTCACCAGCTGATAGGTATTTGGGCTACTTCTAGTTTGGGGTTATTATAAAGAAACGTGCTATGAAAATTCAGGTACCAGTCTCTGTGGAGACAAGTCTTCATTTCTGTTGGCAATCTTTGCCTCTGTCATCAAATAGGGAAATAAATAAATCAATCTCCTTGATTGACCATCCAGCAGATGAGGGAGGAAGGGGCTATCGGCTTGGCTAAGGTGCAGGATCAGGCATAATTCTATATGTTTCAGGATGTGACAACGAGAAAGGAAAGAGCAGTGAAGGAATGGGAGCGACAGGTGCCATCTCTCACGTGGGCATCCAGCGGGGACCCTGAGTTCCAGGTAGCTTCTCAGTGATTGTGACTGTGCGTCACGTGGTTAACTTTGAAGCCAGTGAAAGAAAGCTCATGTCAGTTGCAAGACAGTAATACTCCGTTTGGCACAAAGCTCGAACACAAAACTTGCCTTTGTTAGCTCATAACCTAAAAAGGCTAGCAATTATAAAACAGAACACAAGGGGCGCCTGGGTGGCGCAGTCGGTTAAGCGTCCGACTTCAGCCAGGTCACGATCTTGCGGTCCGTGAGTTCGAGCCCCGCGTCAGGCTCTGGGCTGATGGCTCGGAGCCTGGAGCCTGTTTCCGATTCTGTGTCTCCCTCTCTCTCTGCCCCTCCCCCGTTCATGCTCTGTCTCTCTCTGTCCCAAAAATAAATAAAAAACGTTGAAAAAAAAAAAAAAATAAAACAGAACACAAGATCGAGCGGAAGTGCAACAAGTGAGCAGAAACAAACCTGAAGTACTTCCCTAGTGCATCATTTGAAGACATTTCTGAAGACCCTGGGGAACGAACTACCGTGCACCGATCAGAAAGCACCGATAGAGGTCCAAACACAGAGTAGGCCATCTGCGTATTCCGAGGCCGCCGTTCCCATGTCAAGTTGGCTGGGTGTGTGTGTCAAAAGACAAAGGCCAACCACCCTGCTTTGCAGAACTTGCCTCTTAAAAACTCAAACTCTGCTTTCAGCTTCAAGATACAGCAGCCAGGTGCAGGCTAAGTGTCACTGTGACGGCGCATGCGTTACTGAGCCATGGAGGAGAACGGAAGACAGCTTGCTGTCCTATGGCTTTGCCCCGGCCTGCTCGGTGGCCATCATGAAAGCTTATCTTTTTGCCAACAGAAGTAATTTCTTTCATTCCCCAAAAGACTAGACAAGTACAGAAATTTAAAAAAAAAAACAAAACTATTTTAAGCATCAATTTTTAAGCCAGGACTACATTTTCAAGAACACCTGAAACCCCAGTGATTCTGATTGCATTCTGTTTTCCTAGTTCCTTTGTTAAGGGCCTGACCTTCACTTTGCTATTACACATTTTGGGATTTCTGGAGTCCAGCTTTACCCTGAGGGAAAATAAGGAAACAAATAAGCTTAAAAAAAATTTTTTTTTGACCTAACCCTACATCCTCAAGTCACCGTTGAAATACATGGGACTCAAAGTCTGCAAGGTCTTAAGGCCAAGCTCACAGGAAAGTCAGGCAAACTAGAAGCTGTGAAGGACGGGGATCTGCTGAATATATTAAGCTTGCATATGTGTGTTTGTGTGTTTTCTAAGCCTCTAAGGTAAATTTATACCAATCCATACAGATGTACTCTTTTCTGTTTATTATTCCCAATTGGGTGATGGAGGTTAATGTTGTGCAAAGGAAAAAACTCTGGAGCTTGACAGCACTCCACCAATTTTATTTTAAGGCAAAACAAAGAGCACAGAAAGCTTGTTCTTTCAGCCAGCATTTCTTGCTGGCTCCCTCATTCTACTCAGACTGGATCGTCTTAAATCTGATTTGGGATTTGAGCATTATTTGGATTAGCTCATTAGTGGGGCACCGCTCTGACAAGCCACTAATCTGGGGCACCGGTGCACAGCACCATGACAGGATTATGCTGAAAATGAGAAATCTAATGAGATTAGAGGGATCCTCATGCACATGGTCTAAAGGTACTTTGCATGGAGATCCAGGAGCTCGGAAATGCAGGAGGGTGACAGATTGAGGCATCAGACTCAGCCGAGCTAGAACACAGCTGTTGGAATGCCCAGAAGTGATTTTGTTCCCCAAAGGCAGCAACGTTGCACCTTTTCTGAGCAGGTTCTGTGGAATGTCAAGCAATCGCTCAGGTTAAAAAGTAAGAGTAACAGGGGTGCCTGGGTGGCTCAGTCGGTTGAGCGGCCAACTTCGGCTCAGGTCATGATCTCGCGGTCTGTGAGTTCAACCCTCGCGTCGAGCTCTGTGCTGACAGCTCAGAGCCTGGAGCCTGTTTCAGATTCTGTGTCTCCCTCTTTCTGACCCTCCCCCGTTCATGCTCTGTCTCTCTCTGTCTCAAAAATAACTAAACGTTAAAAAAATTAAAAAAAAAAAAAAAGTAAGAGTAACAAAAGGGGGGAGCGGGGTGTTGGAGAGGGCTGTGAAGAGAGAAGAAGTTTTTTTTTTTTTTTTCAACGTTTTTTATTTTTATTTTTGGGACAGAGAGAGACAGAGCATGAATGGGGGAGGGGCAGAGAGAGAGGGAGACACAGAATCGGAAACAGGCTCCAGGCTCCGAGCCATCAGCCCAGAGCCTGACACGGGGCTCGAACTCACGGACCGCGAGATCGTGACCTGGCTGAAGTCGGACGCTTAACCGACTGCGCCACCCAGGCGCCCCTTTTTTAAATTTTTTTTTTTTGAAGAGAGAAGAAGTTTTAAGGGGAAACTCTGATGCAGTTTCACGTCTCTGTGTGAGAAGCAGAACAAGTTACAGGTAGGGACTAAGGAACCAGCAACCTGGTAGGTTCTGAAGTTACTCGCCCCGTCCTGGCTGTCAAACTCCACTGATGTTTTCTCCTTTGTAAAATGATTTTCTTTCTTTCCTTTGTTATTCTAGTTGTTTTAAAGCTAAACAGAACATGCTGGTTCCTTTTTGCTTAGAATGAGGCTGTTGCTAAGATCAGAAAATGCTGGATTCCAGCAACGCAATGATTTATAATGTCCAGATGTGGTTATGGGGCAGCGCACAACACACAGTGGAAGGGGGCTTTGTGCCTTCCCCATCCCTTTCCCTCCTCTTTCCCTCGAAGAGGGAAACAAAAGTTTCCATGGCATTTTCTTGCTCGTAAGTGGAAAATCAAGGCATTAACAGAGACTACAGAGTTGGGCCCCTGGGACGCGATTTCTTTTTTCATGTTGTGCTAGTGTGCCACCTTGTGGTGACTTTCAGGACTCCATCAAAGACCTACGTGTTAATACAGCTGCCCCCAATTTAACATTCTTCCTTAAGCCTAGAAAAAAAATCCTGTGTCGATCCATTCTGTTAATCATCTTGAAAATGAGCTTGTGCAAGACAAAAGCAAATGTATTTTCAGCACATGTTAATAACATAAAATCAAGCACGTGGCTTCTTTTGTGTTCTTCCTTGCCAGACAATGAATACCATTTTAACTTAAAGTCAAGAATTATTTAAGTATTTAGAACCGAATACAAGACAGAACTGGTTCCACTTTCTTACTTTACCTTTTCAAAAGTATTGGAGGATTTAGAGAAGAAAGTGAGCCAGAAACTAATGGATGACACATTTTAAGGAGTTTCTCTGTTTGTTTTAAATATCTTAATCAAATGTGGATGAGGACCTTCGGTATATTAGAAAAAATCAAGAATCCTAGTCCTGGCTCAAAAGGATAAAGAGGAGGCACAGACAAATTCCAGGTGTCACAGAATTGTAAGAACTTTCGAAGGCTGAGAAAAAGATTCCAAAGGAGAGAGAGGAAAAAATTTTACCTGAGAAATTTGTCTTCAAAACTACATTTTAACCATTCCTGCTAGAAAACACAAGGCACAGTCCATAACAGTTGTCAGAATCTCAAAAACCAGACTTGTAAGAATTACTTGGACATGGCATTGGACACTGTGTTAGGTGTTACTTTTGTGAGCCAAGTGTGGGCTGTATTTGTAGGGTTTCAATTATTCCAAGCAAAAATAAAGAGATGAAAAAAAGTAGAGACATAACCCAAGTCCTCATGAGCCTGGGCACGGGGCTGGGGGTGGGGGGGAATGGTTCATGATTCAAGAGATCAGTTTTTCAAACATAACTGTTTATAAGATTTCAGGCGAGCAGAGAAAGAGAGGTTTATAAGCTTTTTCTTTTCAACAAAATCGATTGTAGATTTTGTCTTTTGCCTTTTCTTCTTGAGAGTCATCAGACCCCTCCGTCATTCAACTGTGGTTGAGCAGCAATCTGTTATTTCACTCAAACACACACTGAAAGACGTGATGTTAATTAGTCAAAGTGGAAGAAGCAGACATGCTTTGGAAATAAAAACTCTGTTAGAGCTTCAGAAGGAACGTCCGTTGGCCATTGGAGCTCTGTTGCTAGGGAGATGGTTACCAGGTGCTCTTGTGGCAGCGTCTCCCCAGGCCCCTGAAAACCTGCCTGATATCCCGGACTAATGTCATGAATGAAGGGGTTTCAAATGTTTAATTTTTCTTGTGTGTCTTGGAAAGAAGGGACCGTGCTAGAGTGACTGCTTTGCAAAGGCAAAATTAGGAAGAAAGAAAGGGAGAGTGGGGAGATGGGAAAACAGGACCAGAGAGCCGTGTTGAAAATGGGACATGTGGGGGGAGGAGTGGACCCTGACGTGAGCCCAGAGACAGCACAGCCCAGGAACCAGTGAGTCGAGTTCTGGGTTGGTAGCAAGGCCTGCCCATGAGGACATAGAAGCCAATACGATGTGTTTTCTACTAACCGTATCCTATTGACCGCTGACCACGACCAGCCACTCAGCTTGCTCCTTACACACCCCAGTCTCTTCATTCCCACACCCACCCAGCGCAAAGCCTTATTATCGCCATTTAACGTGCAAGAGTACCGAGCGTCAGAATGGTTATGGAACTTGCCAAACTCTAGTGCCCTCTATTTATTTATTTATTTATTTATTTATTTATTTACTGGTCTGATTTCAAACTCTTGCCCTGCCTCCAAATACCTTCTTCCTGGCGGTCTCTTAGTACTTGAAATTGCTAAAATTTAATAGCAGAGATTTACAAAACGCTGGCTCTGTGCAATGAACATTTCTGGATGGAGCATGTGTGTATGCGTGCACACACGTGTGTGTGCTTGGTGTAATTGCAGAAAAGGGTCTTGCCTTTAGTGGAGTTCAGAGCCTGGCTGGGAAAAAGAACTAATGCAAAAACAACAAAACATTCTTTTTATCTGAAAAACTGAGGGGTGAAGACGTATTGAGGGTAGGTGCTGATTTGGACTGGGTCATCTGGTTGTTTGCTTTGTGTGTGTGTGTGTGTGTGTGTGTGTGTTTGGGTATGGGTGTGAGTGTGTGTGCACACACAGTGGTGAGCCTGGATTGGGGGTAAGGAATATGAGAAAGGCAGGGAAAAGTCACGGGTTATCAGTTGAGCCTGCCTCGCTATTTGGCCCACAACCAGGTCAGGTTAAACTTAAGACATATAATTCTGTCATGGAAGTTTCTGTCCTTTAACTAAGAAAGGAAAACGAAACTATAGAATGTTCACATTTTTATTAATTCATGAAAAAAATCTCTCTGTAGGTATCTTGGTGTATCACAAATGGAAAGAAATATATATAAATATATACATTTCCCCCAATCCAGGAAGAGGCAGATGTCCTTCAGAGTGGTTCAAGTCCTTGCTCTTCAGCCCACAGGCACAAGAGGGGCTGGAGGGACTTAGCAAGGGCTGTGGGGCTGCAGCTGTGGCGGACAGACATGAAAGCACCAGACCATGAGGCCCCATTAGGAAAAGGTGAGGCAGTGAATTATTTTTATAGCCTGGAAATGACATATCTCATTCATTCAGTGAGTTATTTACCCTCTGGATTGAGTTCATGGACCTATGAGTCATACAAACACGTCTGTTTCTTTATCTTTGGGGACAGGAGGAAGGTAGAAGGTTAAGCCACGAGAAGCGAGGGAGGGGGAGAGGACTGATAGATGTTTTGGGGCCTCACGGAGCAGGTCTGCGGAGGCAACCCTATCCCGTCTTGGTAGGTTCTATCCCGCGTGAGGGTTTAGCAGCCGGGCCTGCTTCCTCTCCCGTATGAAAGCTTGCCAGCCAATCGCTAAAACCTAGCCCGGGGTGCATTCCAACAGGGAAAAGGTTTCCTCTTCCACAATTTGACCATTCTTTCATCTGAGGAAGGTGTGTGCATGTGCGCGCGCGCGTGTGTGTGTGTGTGTGTGTGTGTAAGAGAGAGGGAGAGAGAGAGAGAAACAGAAACAGAGAGAGGAAGAGAAAAAGACTGTTGGCAATGAAATCACTCTTGTACTTTTATCCAAATAACACCAAATTGGACAAGTAATTTACTGGCCTCCATGTGGAGCCTGCCCCACTGATAACTACCTACTGGTCCATCTTGCTGTATGAAACTCCCATCTAGGGGAGAAAGGACATCGTGTCTATGCAAATTCTTCCCAGCTCTGTTTGGGTATCTTAGTAAAAAATCAAACCTCTCTGCCTTCAGTCCCATTTAAATAAAAACATCACTTGCCTCCAACCAGTAGAATACATTTTCCCAGCTGATTGATGCTTTTCCATTTATTTTATAATGTATTTTTTCCTCAGCAAGAGATTGTTCTCCAGAATGTCAAGGAGGAAATATTTCCCAAATCATGTGCTGTGATTGGCTGGTTTGGGCTTAATCAGACAGAGAGGTGGGGAGGGGGAGAAAGCAGTGATTTGTCACACTGGTGCTCAGGTTCTGGATAAAGAGGTGCTTTGTAATGCCAGCCTGCCTAATCTCTAGGCCACAATCAAATTACCCTCCCCTCTCTCCCCCATTCTCCTCCCACCCTCTCTCTTTCTCCGTCTCTCTCTCTCTCTCTCTCTCTCTCACACACACACACACACACACACACACGCACACACACTACCTCTTCAGATCTATCACTGACAGAACAGTTATTAAACAAAATCTCAGCCCAGGGAATTAATAATGTCAAGGATTCATTTCTTTATCAAATGTTGTGCCTGAAGGAAGAGCACTCTGTGCTTTGCAGAAAGACCAAAGTACATTAATCACCTGAGGGAAAGGGATGGGTTTGTGATTTTTAATACTTGTCAAATGAGTAGCACAAGCGACCCAGAGAGACGTCTCTGGAAGTGTTTGCAAACACAAAGAGGTTGTAGGCTGTTGTTTGAAGGATTCATGGTCCCTTGGGACCTGCAGAGGTCCTACAGAGGTTCTCTGGGGAGGCGAGGTAGGAGATAGGGGTGACGGTGGTGGCCAGCCCCACCCTGGGCTGAAAAGGAAGGACCCAGAGTGTCATCTGCAGGCCCTTCTGACTGAGAGTTTGATTGTTCCGCTGCCTTTGCAGTCAGGCTGAGAAGGAGCCTGAGGGGTGTGGGGAGAGTAAGGGAGAGCGGCAGGTCAGAGCCACAGTACCTTTAACCACATTACAAGGTGGGTAATTCTTAAAGCCTGGCTCTGCACTCACACTTCTCCTTGATGGTGTCTGTCATCCAACAGCGTGCGGTTACACACGAAGACTACAAAATTTGGGCAGGAAATAGCCTCTCTTCATTCCTCTTGACCTTATTCACTGGGGTGCCTGCAACTTGTCACTCCCCCCTGATAAAGGAGGAAGAAGAAGTCAAGAGGCTCATGGGAGAACCAAAATCAACGCGTCTCAGTAAGAAACTCTGGGCAGCCTGCTCTGTAGTTATCTGCATTGCCAACTTAAATTGTCAATTTGAGCAAAGCCATGATCATCATCACAGACAAAGAGTGTCTTCATCTAGTGTCTGCGTTTCCTATTCTGAATTCCTGATTATTGTATGAAATGTGCTGCCCTAGAAGTTTCCTTCCTGGTGGCGGGTACAATTACAAATCAGAGCCACTTGTTCACTGCTACTCCATTACCATCACGTTGAACGTCTGTGGGTGGCACTCAGCCTGATGTCTCAAGTTGTGCGGGCTGGAAGCACAGGAGAGTTCACGCCCATGGGGTTACTCTGAACCAAGGGTGGGGTACAAGCCTGCAGAGAAATGCCCTGTCTCTGTCCTTTGACAGACATTTCGAGGAGGCATACTTTACACTTTCCAGAACTCCTAGCCAATCGGAACCCCCATTGCCTCCAGTGGCAACCTTGATAATGTTGGCTTGTCCTTGCCTGTCTCAGTCCCCCTGCTCCTTTGCTCCTACTTCTGTCATTATCTCCTAAATAGACTACCTTCATCCAAGTCCTTGTGTTGGGCACTGCTTTAAGGGGAAAGCAAACTCAGCACCAATTGGGCAAATATATATATATATATATATATATATATATATATATATATATATATATTTAAATATGGTTTATCACCAAGACAGTATATTTATATATTTAGCAAGTTCAGTTTCTTTTGACACAGCAGGTAACACGCTCATACATTGATGAATCCTTTACCAGTGCTTCCCTTATGCAATTTAAGACCCAAGCTGCCAAAGTTGTCTTGCTACCTCAATCCATGACATGGTGAGTAGAAGGTAACCAATGTGGGAAGTGCGCAGTGGCTAGCCAACATCCAGGAGTGTGTGGGAATCTTCAAACGCCTCCACAAGTATCCTGGGAAGGGAGCTAACTTAGGAATGTTCTCTTAATCCTCCTGTGTCCAGGCTGGCATCACAAATAGGAATGAATTCAATCAGCCATGAACTCATCAAGTATTTATTGAAAACCTACCATATGCTCAAGCATTGTGCTAGAGTCTGAAGACACAATGGTGAACAAAACAGATGGTTCTTGCCTGGTGGAACTTAGTATTTTATGGGAAAGACACATATTTATCATATAGAGTATAATTATAATCTGTGATAAGTGAAGGGAACCATAACAGGGTCTGATCCCTGCTGGCGGGCCTGGGAAGGCTTTTCTGGAGACGCGATGTGTCTGAGGGATAAGGAAGAGCTGGGGCAAGTGTGGGGTTGGGGGGAAAAGTTTCCAGAGGGAATAGTGTGTGTGAAGTCCTTAAAACTGGGAGGAGGTGGAGGAATCATTTGTTGAAGGAACAGCAGGCCACTGTCAATGAAAAGCAGAGTAAGAGAGGTTGAAAGTGTCAGTTGAGACTAAAGGCAATCAGGGCCAGGTCATGCAAGAATGTCTGCTTTGCCTGAAGAGTAACGGGAATCAACTGAAGGTTGGGTTGAAAAAAAAAATTCTTAAATTATATCAGTAACAAATGAGTATTCTATTATTTTTAAACCATGCAAAATACATATGTAACTCAAAAGTTTGTCTTTTTCAGCTTCCCTATTTCAATTATATTCACAGATGTTACCTGCTGTGTCAAAAAAAAAACCCTGAGCCTTGGTGAGAGCAAACAAAGGGTATGATTTTAAGTATCAACGCTATGCATTTAAAAAATCAAAAGACATATTCTGTCACCATACGTGTACTAATTCAGAGAAGGCTAAGGGATATCTTGGGCCACTAGTAAAATAAAAGGTATCTGAAAATATTGTTTGGTTCATTTTTATCTTTTCCTTTAAACATTTATTTGTTTTATCATGTGTATATAATTTAAAAATAAAAAATTATGCATATAGTGTGGATGTGTGCTCAATTTTTCTTTTACTCGTGGATCTGTGAATAAAACTCTTGGAGACCTCTGTAACAGTGGTTTAAAGCATGACTTCTAATATTGATTTGCTTGGGTGCGAATCTTGGACTTAACGTATATAAGTTCGTTGTTCTTGGCAATTTACTCAATCTTACTGTACCTTACATCTTCAGTAAGGACCATAATAGTGCTTACTTCAAGGGTTTTTGTGAGTATTGGATTAAATGAAACCTGCAAAGCACTTAGAATAGGGTCCACCACATTATGAGCACTTAATAAAGATTAACAATTACCATTAGCACTGATAGTATTGTGTTGAGTTCGTATCTGACCACCTTACTAAGTTTCTTTTAGGTTCTAAACTGTTGAACCCAAACAGTAAGTTGAGTAGTTGGGATTTTCTTGGTCAACAATCATTTCCTGGCAAATCATGACAATTCCAATATTTGTTCCTTATTTCTTTGTCTTAGTTTACTGTCCTGGTCTTACCTTTCACACTGAAACAATAGCAGTGAAGGCAGGTAACCTGGTTTCTGCCTTTAATGGAGATGCCAGTACTGTGTCACCATTCATTGTGATGCTTGCTATAGATCTAGCACGTTTCTTTTATCAAGCTAAGGAAGACTACTTCTACTCTTAGGTTGCCAAAAGGTGCTATTTTATATTGTGGAGGGAAGGTATCAGCATTCAATAACTGAAACAAAACAGCTGAATTCATTACTTAAATAAGAAAGAGTATACTAGTTAGCCATAATCCCTCTGAGCCAAGTAGCCTGCTGATCTTAGTGGGGTTTGGGGTCAGGGATTGTTCTGGGATTATGTTGGTGACAGAGGTAGCAGTTGGTTGACACCAAATTTAAAAGTACGTTTTGAAGAAAGAAGGCTTGTTGACTGGCTGTTTTAGAATTGTCACTGGAATGACTCTACTACAAACTGGTTGACCCTCAAAAGTTCGGGACTGCCAATGACTGGTTGGTATTCAGATGTGGGTTCGGCGAAGTAGGTGGCTATGGGTCAGTTAGATTGTGGGGAGCTGTCATTAATCGTCGAACAGCAGCTTGGACACAGTATCTAAAAATTATATGGGAGGAAATCAGTGGTTGTCCTGGCAGGCAGCTGTCTTTAGAGATGAACACAAAAACATTAGGAAGATTGCACATGAGAGGAGAATTCTGATCCTAGGCAGTGAATCTGGGGTTGCAAGTCCAGGGAAACAGGTAATAAATGCCATCTGGAGAATATCGCAAAAGCAATGGGTGGTCATCCTGGTTGAACCGGCAAGCCATTGTCTTCATGGATATAGAGTCAATAGTAATAAAGCAGAAAGGAAACCAAAAGCAGGTACTATTTAGGTAACTAGGTGAACATACTGAGAAGAAAAGTTTTCAGTGGGAATTCAGACGCCAGGGCTGGGGACAGGGGAAGTTATCAAGATGAAAGCAAGTTTCAAGCTCTAGAAGGTCTGGGGTACCAGGCAAGGTGTCCCGTTCAGAAACAAGGCCAAAGTTCACAAGACAGGCAACTAGTTAACAGAATGGGGCCACCACATGATCTCAGAGGGATGCTGAGTGATTTACTAGCGGCAAAGACCCAAGAACAGACCAGACCAGTAGCAAGGGGGACTTGAAGCAAAATTCTCTTAATATTAAAACCAGAATTCTGGGAGCAGGACTCTCAGCCCCAGACAGGTGGTTCTACCTGCATCCAGGGGGAAACAGAATTTGCACACAGGTTCAAGGGAAGAGCCCTAATTGGAGGGACGCTTTGCATGGGTATGGACAGAATTAAGGGACAATTAAAGGATGGCGAGGCATATTGGCAAATCAAGTACTAAAGGTTAGTAGAGGAAATGTTAGTACAAGAAGTAAGCAAGAGCTGGAGCCTAGGAGGAGGGATTTCCTGGTGTGTATTTTTAATTCTGGAGGAACATAACTACTCCAGGAGGCCAAACACTGAAGCTGAAGAGTGAAAGAAAAACTACTCTGACCCCGCTCTCTCCCCACCAATGACCTCCTGCGGGGCTTCTCCTTGGCAAGGAGCCTGGGTGATGCCATCCACAAGGGGTCACACTGCTTGGGTACAAGGGAAGACAGAGAGTGGTGGAGAATGAATGGAGGGAGGTGATTAACAGAAAATAACCACCATACTACAAGTGGCAAAGAGAGGTCCACTGATGTCAAGTGAGTGGTGTTCCAGAAATGCTTTTGGGGATTTAGGTGCATGGCATAGACTCCCCGTGAAGCATACAGGGTTCCTGGTTCAGCAGGTACATTTTTGCTGGGCTGTGAGCTGAGTGAGCCTTCCTGAAACTTCTGTAACATTGAGAAATGGTGGAGAATCAAAATCGCAATGGCATCTCCATATTTTTCATCATTGTGTCAAATTATGATACTCGGGGGAGGCAAGAAAGAGAGCAAACTGGTATGTTTTGTGATGTAGATTCTGAGGCAGAAAACCCCAGCATGTGAGAATCAAATGGAGCCTCATTAGGAGATACAGCAAATGCAGGAGTTTGCCCCTTTATGCATAACCAGCTTGAATCTCTGCCTCAGACGATAGCCAGCGTTTTGTGAGTTAATGGTGTGTGACGCAGAAAAGGAGCTGTGAAGGGAGCAAATCTCTCTTTAAAGTGAACATTTTCTAGAAATCCCATTTTCTCTGGGGCTCAAAGCCAGACCGACTTAGTGGATTAAGCTCTGAGGTTTCACTACGGGGATGGATTTCAGGTCAAGGCCAGCCCACAAAGCTATGTGGGGGATGGGGAGACAGCCACAACGAAACTAACGGGTGATATCTAGAATACCACCTCAGGACGTCAGGGGGCTGCACCACAGAACCGTGCTGAATTAACTTGGGAGGTGGTGAGCAATGGAGAAGGGAGTGTGCTAACAAGATGATGCTAATAGTCACTATGCTATCTGTTGAATTTTTAACCTGGGGCAATCAACTGCCTGGTGCCGGCTCGGAGGAGGGCACTCGTAATTGCTTTGTGCCACTCAAATGTATTTTTTGTCAGTTCTAGACAAAGTTACATAATGATTTCTGTCACCTCAGGATGATTTTTCCTCCAAGTCACTTCCGATGAAGCAAGGAGCGGGTGTTTGTTGCCCTAGCTGCACCCTTTTCAAGCATCCACGGCCTCCAACACAACCAGCTGCCGCAGTCCATATGTACACACATTTGCACTTTTGGTGTGACAGTGTATTATGGATAGTTCCTGGGGTGTCTTGAATTCAGTGGGATTCAAGTTAAGACTGTACGATAGGCCTGGCATGATTAAAGTGGCATCCTGGCATGAGGGATTGCACACTGCTTTTGTTCCACTCTGTCACCTCTTAGCTAAGAAACCATTTCTGGGTCTGACAATGGGGAAGTGGAATGGGAAACTACAATCCTCTTAGTACTCAGTTCAAAGGTGTAATGAAAGTTTTTGAGCGATCTCTTTAATTAACAGTGCTCCTATTTTCTTTCTGGGATCTACAACAACCCCAACCTCATAGGTATAGGTATTAGAGAAAAGCCTCCAGATTAGATCTTTCTGATGTGGTCAGGGTCAGGTTGACATTGTGGAGGCCTTTTTAAGTTATTATTACTTTTGCGGGTGTTTGTGGTTGAGTTTTTTCCTTTTGCATCATCCTTTGGAGCCTAGAAGCTCCATGTATGTGACTAGAATAGTAGCTCATAGGTAGAAAAATTGAATGCTCTCTGTTCTCCATGCTGCTCTTTAGCTGGGCTGTGCCCGAGCTTGAATGATGTGGCTCATATTCTATCACTCAAGTATCTAAACCTGGTGAGAATTGTCTGATGTTCTTTCAGGGCTTTGGGGGAAAAAAAAAAAAAACACACAAGTGATTTCCATCCAGGGTTCAGATTTCCATTTCTTTTAGATATTATTATTATTCCCACAATGATATGCTTATTTATCTCATCATAAATATTTGAGTGCTGGGCTAGAGTTGAAGCAGGAAGACCAACTGGGAGGTTATTGCCTTAGTCCAAGGAAAAGATAATGGTAGCTTGGACCAGAACAGTGACAGTGGGGACAGGGAAGAGAGTACGCATTTGAGATGTATTTTGGAGGTACAATTGACAGGATGAGCTGTATGCCAAGCATTGGGCTTAGCCCTGAGGCTACAGTCACAAAAATACAAGTGAGATGCCTGCTTTCATGGAGATCATATTGCAATGAGGAAGAGATAATAAATAACTGTATACATTTAAAATATGTACATGTTGTGATAATCTCTAGGAAAGAAAGAAGCAGAGTGATGTAATAGAGAATAACTGGGGTTGGGGGAAGTAGGTGGCTACTTAAATTGGGTTGTCATGGAGCAGACTCCCATGAGGAGGAGATTTGAAGGTTGAAAAGGAGCCAGATAGGCAAGGACCTGGGGAAGGGCAATCCAGGCAGATGGAAGAGCCTGCGTGATGGTCGCGAGGCAGGATGAGCTTGGCACATCCTAGGAATTGTCAGAAGGCTCGTGTGCCTGGAGTTGTCAATGAGGGGGAGAGTGAGTGATCTTGGTGGAGTTGCCAAGATCATGCAGAGCCTGAGTACGGTATTTAGATTTCATTCTAAATGAAACTAGAAGCCAGTGAAGAATTTGACATAGGGGGAAAATGAGATCTAATTTTTGTTTAAAAATACTACTCTGGCCCATCTGTTAAGTACGGACTGTAGGTAGGCTAGTGCTGAAACAGGGAGACCACTTGCAGTAGTCTAAGCGAGAGATAATAGTGGCTTGGGGTAAGGTGGCGACAGTGAAGACAGAAAAGAGAATGTATTCCAGACATATTTTGGAGGTCGACTGACAGAACTTAGGGATTTATTGCATATTGTTGGTGGATGGGTGGATAAAAAGGGAAATGTTTCCGGCTTAAATAATTAGGTGGAGAGTGGTGACGAAGAAAACCGGGTGGATCAGAAGTTAAAATATTTCTTTCCTTCCACTCTTCTTGTTCCATCTTCTAATATCACCTTATTTATTCAGCACTGGGAAGAGTACTTACTGGGCTGAGACTAAAGAGGTAAGAATTTTTGTCCAGCTACTGCCCATATGCAGTGGTATGACCTCGACGACATCATTTTCTCATTGCTACTGTGGGTCTCAGAAGACCTACTGTGTTTGAACTGGACCGATTCATTCTCTGTGGGCCTGGGATTTCCTCCTGCTTCTAACACCACCTCCAGGGCACCAAGTCCAGAGGAAGGGACATGGGGCCTTATGACCTAATTTCAATTTCTGTAGTAACAATGACACTTGGAGAGGCAAATTTTTTGGCCCTCAAGCTAATAATAGTTGTTGCTCACCTGCAAAAGTGGTAGATGTGTTGTTAAAGGTATAGAACCAAAGAAGTTGATAGATTTGATTGTTTTCTTAGGCACCCTGAGCTGTGACAATTTGTTATGGGGCATTGTTTAGATATTGTCATCCTATACCTTTTCATCGATTCATTTGCATAAAATAAAGCTGTGAAGTATGTGCCTTCATAGAGTATGTTTACACATACCCTTCTGTCTCTGAACCCTCTTAGAATAACATTTTACAAAGGTATTTGAAAAGTTTAAACTGCTATGCAAATGTGAAGGCTTATGAATATTGACCTACAAACTAATTAGATGCTGGTGTAAAGAGAAATTTTCTTTTCTGGTAGGTACTACTTAAAAGTCCAGGAACAATTTAGAGTTTGGATCCTTCCTTACACTTTGGCACAGAGTGTTATATCGTAAACAAGGTACACTAGACATGTCACTTCTGGGGCTGACCTCACCCCTGCTCTTGCTGAAGGGATAGCCCTACACTGGAGATAGGTGCCATACCCCTAGTTACAGATAATTGGATCAGAAGAAGCACTTGACCCAAAGGCACAAGTCCATAGGTTGACCAACAAATTGTGATGTCCACACATAACCAAGATGAACTTCTAGAACTAGTGAAATTTTTTTGGGGGGTGGGGGGGAGGAGGGTATTCAAATTGGAGCATTCTGAAGAAACATGGAAGCACTCAGTAGAGAAAACTGAAAAAGTTGAATAGAGAGAAGCCCTGAGATGAAGCCAAAGTCACTGGAAACTCAAGTTATAAGGTAACAGATATATGAATAAACAGGGCAATGAGGTAAGGAAAACCCACTATCTCTTGAAACAGCTCTCATTAAAGTCCCCAGTAGCCTATGAATTGCTAGTTCCAACAATGTCTCAGTCTTCAACCTCTTCATAGACTTTGGGTATTTTTGTGTTTTCTTCTGAAACTTTCTCTTCCCCCAGTGTTTTATCCCTCCTCCCTTTCTGTTTCTATCCTGGTTTTTGCTTGTTTTGCTTTGTTTTGTTTTTGAGAATCTCATCCTCTTCCTTGTGAGTCATTGTATGGAGATGATTTGAGCTCTCTCTTGGGGAGAACCCCATTCTTTCAATTTCTTAATTATCAGTATCTGCACCTACGTTGATCTCCTAACACCTAAACTTTTTCCATCTAAAGCAAAACGTATTATTCCATAGCTATCCTTGTCACCTTTTTCTGATAATGATACTTTATTCTCTCACTAACCCATGCTTTAAACCATGACATTATCGTTGATTTATCTTTCTCCCTCACTCCTTGAGGGGGTTAAAAATGTATATATACAAACCCCTTCTACTCTTTCCATTCTCACTGACACACTGATAAGCCATTCTTCTTCACATCCAGAGGATCTGTTTCTCACTCTTCAAAATCCATCTTAAATAACTTTTCCATGTTGCATATAGTTCATTTAGCAATCCTTCCAGTTACACGGTCATTTCTTTTAAAAACAAACAAACAAACAAAGAAATTGTCTTACTTATCTTTGTATTCCCATCTCCACCTCACCCCCCAAAAGTGAGTTTGGCACAATTTCATTCACATAGGAGGTAGTGAATAAGAGTTTCTTGATATGTATTAAGGGACTCTACTGAATGCCTGTCTCTAATAATGGCATTTGAATCTAACTCCATTGGCTGTTTACCTGCAATTTCGAGTTAGTGAACTATTTTTCTTCTGCCAAATACCTTTGTGCTTGGCTCATTTTGGAGGCCTGCCCTATTAACACCTACTTGCAGTCCTCACTCCTCTATTAAAACTTTTAATGTGTGCAAGTTTATTCAAGCAGGGAGAATTGCCAATTGTAGTGCAGTAAAAACAGATCTTGCGAGGGTTGTGCTATCTTGGGCATGTCAGATGGCTAAGAAATAAATAGGCTTAAAGAAAAAAACATATCCTTAGATTAGAAGAAAAAAGTTTGGTAAAGAAAAAAAATCTTGAAGAAGGAGGAGGGGAGGGAGATTAGAATGTTCTTCAGAAAGTAGCTAGATGAAGATGAGGCCATTAGTATAAGATAGAGCCTGGCCTGACACTTACCCTTTCTTCAGAGACCTTAATTGGGCTCGCAAGCATTCTAAAAATGGTAAGATGTCATCACTAATGAAAATAGAATCATTTATCCTGGAGACTTCTGTATCCGATACTTTTTAATGGTGTTCTTGCAAAGGTTCACAGAGAGAAGAAAGAAAGAAGTTATGTGTTCCTGTTGAAAGGAGCAGTTGAACTTGAGTTAGATATTGCTAAATATTCCCAGAACTGACCGAAAAGGACAGAATTGGACTGGATGTTTAGTAACTAAAGTCTCTCACAATGTAAATATTTGGTGATTCCACTACTTGAGTAATAAAGTTAATTTATGGAGGCTCAGTCTAAGTCAGACTCTCCATAGACAAGACTTTGAATTTCTCTGGACCACAAGGCTGCTTCTGTCTTCTATACTCTTAAGCCTACTGTATACTTATCCCTTGCAGTTGTTCAGAGATTATTTCTTAGCGGTGCTCAGGAGGCACCACAGGAGGGAAAAATGGGAAAAATCACCAGGGTGCTGGGGGAGCAGGCTGGGGAGGTTTTGAGTTCTTCTCCCACACCTCAACCATGGCAGCTCCACTTTTATGTTTGATATAAATTTTTGTTTGAGGAGAGAGCTCTGCTGTTTTTTTTTTAAGACAGAAAAAGATAAAGAGGAAAAATGAACTTTAAAAATCACAGATCTAGCAGCTTGTGAAGTAACCTGTGCTTTTTCGTTTCCCCAGCAAGCCTTCCAGGATGAGGCGG
Organism: Neofelis nebulosa; assembly: GCF_028018385.1. NCBI lineage: Eukaryota > Metazoa > Chordata > Mammalia > Carnivora > Felidae > Neofelis > Neofelis nebulosa. The sequence goes on from NC_080783.1 coordinate 31,830,223, forward strand.
AACTATTGAGCGTTGCCCTGGAAATATGACCCAGAGGCTTGGTTTTTGAACCATCTCTGGTCCCAACAATAAATGAAAATTCTCTAACACATTTTCTAGAACCTTGTGATACAGACAGATACTCTGCCACTAGGGTTTTGGAGACCCAGGAGAGGTTGGGAGTATTTAGCACCGGTTATTATACTGAAGTCTATGCTCGTTGCAGGCATCATTCATGAAAAGAAGATGTGTGGGTTTACTGAAATAGAGACTTTTGTTTCAAGTTTTACTTTGTGTGGATTTACTTTGGAGGACTAGGAACAAATGTAGAGTTGGACGGGATATTAGGATAAGGCATAGGGAAGAGTGAGGGGAACAAATAAAAATTATACCTCCTTATTTTGCTAAATGCTTTAGAACTTATAAGACGAATTGCATGTATTATTTTGCTTAAATAATCAGATTTCTCATATTCTACAGCTGGAAGGGGGGGGGGGAAAGCAGATCTTTCATGTCCTTAACTCTCCGTTAAGTCCACCTATAAACACCCCATTCTGAGTTACCTCTGCTGTCTGCCTGCTCAGCTCCTGCCTCCAGGCTGCCAAAAGCTGCTGGAAAATCATGCAGTCTTGGCCTATGAAAAATTCATGTGTCCAACTCCTACTTGGCCATCATCTCTTTTCAGTAATCACATTTATTCTTCTATTCCGTGCTCCAAGCCTGCTTTTCTATGTCAGTTAATCCAGACCATTTTTTTCTCCCCTTATAATGGGTTGCATGGTGGTCCTAAAAAAAAAAGAAAAGATACATACCCCTCTAATCCCTGAGTCTGTGAATGCTACCTTATTTGGGGAAAGGGTGTCATTAAATTAAGGATTTTGAGATGAGATCATCCTGGATGATCTGGATGGTCCCTAAATCCAATGATGAACGAGACAGAGTGAGATGTGACATATACACCAAAAGCCATGGTGTATAGGCAGAGGCAGAGATTGGAACAATGCAGCAAGTTAGGAATGCCAACAGCCACCAAAAGCTGGAAAGGGTGAGGATAGATTCTCCTCTAGAGCCTTCAGAGGAAATGTGGCCCTAACAACACTTTAATTTCAGACTTCTAGCCTCCAGAACTGTGAGAGAATATATTTATGTTGTTTTAAGCTGCCTAGTTTATAGTGATTTGTTGCAGAAGCCCGAGAGAACTAGTACACTCGTTACCCTCCTGCATTTCCATCCTTCCTAGCAGTAGATGGCCTTGACTTCTACTTTTCCGAAGAGATTGAGACCATTCCCCCTAAAATCCCTCATTCACCCTTTCCTTTACAATACCCTGTCTCTTTTCTTCCCTAGATCTGTCTTTGTAGAAATATATCCAGGTTTTTTTTTAAATTTCTGTCAGTTTGTTTACAGGAAAGATGCCCATTCTCCCTTCTTTGCAAAGGTTGAGTTCTCCATCTTCGCTTCTGACTCCTCCCTTTGCTGGTCTCAAGAGACCTAGCTGTCTGTTGCCCAGCCCTCTCAGTTCCAACCTGAGGAGGAGGCAGAGTCCAAGGCTGTCAGCATCTCCCAGACGTGCAGAGTCATTATAGAAAGAGAAGTCTGAATTAAAGGATGTATCAGAAGGCAGGAAGATAAACTTTGGACTAGCAGTGAAGCAGAAGAATTAGTTAATGGCATCACTAAATTAGAGTAGTGAGCGATTAGAGAAATCAAGAAAGGACTAAAGCTTTGGTGTTCTCACTTTCCTCCATCTCTAGTTCCTTTATTATTATCTGTTTTTCCTTCTCAACTTCATCTATTCCTTTCTGCTTTTAGGCATATTCCTCTTTTGCTTAATCTTGAAACCATTTGTATTTCCTAACTACTTGCAGTGGACATACTGTTTTGTCTGTCCTGTAACTCTTCATCTGTGTTCTGGGAATCAGTAATCTTCTCTTTTTTGGAAAATGTCTTGTCCTCTTGTGCCTTCCTCATAGTCTGCTTCATTGACAGTAGCGATGGGCCAGTCCTGCCTTGAGATTATTAACATTGGAATTAAGGAAAAATTTTTTTGTGGCAAAGCTAAGGTGTAAGAGCTATCAGCCACAACTTCCTGTGCCAAGTATAAGAAGCAGTGGGAGAAAATGAAGCCAAAACCCACAGGGAAGCAGAGATAGAATGGGGAAAGAATTATCATAATATTCCAGTCCCTGGTTACACTAATTCCTGAAATTACCATACCTACGACCCCACCTATGGTTTGAACAAGTCAGCCAGTGAATTCACCCTATTGCCTATGCTTGCTCAAGTTCAGGTACTATCACCAGGAAACTAAAAAGCTCTGACCAAGCATCCTCCCCTTTCAACTCCCAGAATTCTCCTGTGCTCAATGACCACTGCATCCTATGAGGCTTCCATTTTAAAGTTAGCCTACTAGACAAATTTCAGAGCCTTCTTTTTGTTTTTGACATTATCTCCCAATAGGATTTGGTTGTCTCCTTTCAAATATGCTCAGATCCTCAAGCCCTCTTCCATGATGCTATTCTATTCTCTTATTGATTTGGACCTTCTCTGCCTCTTTTTGCAGTGTTTTCTCATCTCCCTATCCCCTGAATGTAGGTGGTCTCTAAAGGTGAGCCCATGATATCCTGCTACTATTTTTGCTCCCATTCTCAATAAATAAACTCTTGTTGAATATGTCCAAGACCTAGGGGAGTTGAGTGACCTTCCCAAGCCTGGCCAGCTGGTTAGTGGCTGCCCTGCTTTCAGAGGAGACTCCCCTGACAATATATAATGATTTTTTTTTATTCTCAGCACATTATACACTTGTCTATCTTATGACTGTTTATGATTCACAATTTGGTGGTTTATTATTTATATTGCTGTATATATGGGCAGATTGTACAAAGTTGTTATCCCACCATTTTGACCATTAGAATATATTGGCTCTATATTTATGAACACAATAATTTTAATCAGAATTATATCACTATTGCCAAGAAGGATTTTTTTGATTCAAACTACATTAAGCCAATTGCATTGTTTGATCAATTTTTCTATATAAATAATTCAGTTTCCATTTTTTTCCTTTTCATCTCACCAAAATTATTTTTCTCAACATCAATTCTTTCTCATGAATTCTATGATGAAGATTTGATTTATCAATCAGGTTTTTTCCCCCAAACATATCAAATGTTACCTGTTATGTGGGTTTTCTTTTATGACATTTACTTCCACCAAGAATAATTGCCCAGGGTCAAATTTTACAGATACAGATTTTGTTTAGAAAATTTGGTTCTCCTGCCACTTTTTAGTCAAGGGCAAATTTTTCCATATGCGGTTTTAGCCATCGTCTGTTTTGTGTGTGTCAATTGTTTCAACCAAGTACTTTTTTCCTCAGATCAATTTTTGACTTTTCAGTGTTACCAAGATTGATTCTTTAGTCAATTTTTCCATTTATGATAAATTTTATTGTGTGCAAGTTTTAGTCATTGCCAATTTTGTTTTGTGGGGTTTTTTTCTGTCATATTAGCTATGAATTAGGCCAAAGACAGATAGTTTGTATTTCATTAATTCAGTCTCACGTGTCAAAGGGGTCCCACTACATACTAAGTGCTGTTCTAGGCACTTGGGGTGTAGCCGTGAAAGCAGGTAAGCTTCCTGCTCTGACATAGTTTCTTTTCCAATGTGCACTACATGAGAACACTCAAGCAAACACATAAATGCAAAAAAGGAATTTCATATCGAAATAAGGACTGTGAAGAAAATTAAATGGTATAATGAGACCAGGACAGGTTCGAGTGCGACATTGGATGGCATTCTCAAAAAAGGTCTCTCCAAAGAGACAACATTTGAGCTGAGATCTAAATGACAAGGTTACAGGTGCAGGAAGATAGGAAAATTGCTTCCTTAACTGTTATAGTGCTAAAATTATAACAAAAATGTGTTCATAAACTTCCAAACACACTGTGTACCACTTTCCCACACCACATGAGGAACCCCAGAAAAACTGTGGGGTGATAATGGCGGAGTTGAAACATACTGTTTTTGCATATTGCTTTCTTGCACACAGCCACATATGGCAAGTAAGAACTATGCAAATGAAAATGGCTGTGCCAGGGTGGGAGGAGAATAAGTATATTTTTATTCCCAAAATTATTTAGCATTTTTGGTATATCTTTTCAATAAAGTTATTAATACATGTGCCTTGTACACAAATTTTTCATTAGTGTGAAGGATGTCCAATCTCCTTAGTGAGGTTGGAAGATCATTTGTGGGGACATATTTCATTTTTTTCAATTGTTCTCAATTTTGAGAGAGAGAAAATGAGAAAGAGGGCCCACATGAGTTGGGGAGAGGGGGAGAGAGAGAGAGAGAGAGAGAGAGAGAATCACAAGCAGGCTCCATGCTCAGTGCAGAGCTTGATGTGTGGCTCGATCCCACGAGCCTGGGATCATTACCCTGAGCCAAAATCAAGAGTTGGCCTCTCAACCAACTGAGCCACCCAGGTGTCCCTGGACATACTGCATTTTATTCTCCTTTTGTCTCACCATTGAGGACTAGACATTCAAAAAATAGAAAAATATTGCAGATCGATGGCTCTTAAACATTTTCTCTTTTTTAAATTTTATTTAGTTTTTATCTTTTATTTTATTTTAGAGAGAGAAAGAGGAGAAAGAAAGAGAGAGAGGGAGGGAGAGAGAGAGCAGGGGAGAGGGACAGAGGGAAAGAGAGAGAATCCTAAGCAAACTCCATGCTGTCAGTGCAGAGCCCCACTTGGGGCTCAATCCCATGAATCGTGAGATCATGATCTGAGCTGAAATCAACAGTCAGATGCTCAACTGACTGAGCCACCCAGGCACCTGGGCTCCTAAAGATTTTCTAGCTGCAAATATAAGTAAAAATTTAAATATGTATTTTCTTTTTTTTTTAATGTTTATTTTTATTTTTTTTTTAATTTTTTTTTTCAACATTTTTTTATTTATTTTTGGGACAGAGAGAGACAGAGCATGAACGGGGAGGGGCAGAGAGAGAGGGAGACACAGAATCGGAAACAGGCTCCAGGCTCCGAGCCATCAGCCCAGAGCCTGACGCGGGGCTCGAACTCACGGACCGCGAGATCGTGACCTGGCTGAAGTCGGACGCTTAACCGACTGCGCCACCCAGGCGCCCCTTAATGTTTATTTTTGAAAGAGACAGAGCATGAGCGGAGGAGGGGGCAGAGACAGAGGGAGACACAGAATCAGAAGCAGGCTCCAGGCTCTGAGCTGTCAGCACAGAGCCCGATGTAGGGCTCAAACTCACAAACCCTGAGATCATGACCTGAGCCATGGTTAGGCGCTCAACCAACTGAGCCACCCAGGCACCCCTAAATATGTATTTTATGATGAAAAACAGAAACTGAACCTCTAAAATAGTAACTTCTTCGTACAGTCATGGCAGGATCTAACCATTGGAATCAAAGTGCATTCCTGTGATGGGCAACTGTAGAATTTTCTCTCAGTGAAACTTGAGTTAAAATAGTTGAACTCTTCTTACAAGATGACATTAAGCCAACTCCTCTCCTTTTCAAATGGGAAGAACTTTTGGACGAAGGAACTTGCCAAACAACAGAACAAACTCTCCTACAACTGTGAGAGGACAACAAGCAGCTGTTCACACAAAGATTGAGACAACCCAGACCATCTGCAGTGTAAATGGCAGTCACACTTATGCTTTCTTCCAAGGACGGGTGCTCAAAAATGGGCTCTTATTCTTGTCACAGCCCCGGGTGGGACCATCATGCAGAACCAGTGGGAGTTTAGCTGCACCTTTACATTGGAAGGGGTTGGGGGAGGGTTTTTCTGCCTCCCCCTCCCCCACCCAAAACCCTCTCCATTCCATGATGTGTAAATAAATACACACATTCACACCCACTGACACTGGTAACTTCAAGCGAAGTGTAGGTTTTGTTTAGAGAGCCCATTTTAAACAAACAGATGAAGTGCACATAATATTTTTACTACTCAAAATCTGGACTACTTAGCATTAAATTGAATCATTGAAAGAGCTCCAAGTAAAACTGTATAATATAATGCACTCTGCCAATGTTTGAATGTGTTTTTTTTTCTCCTATGGAATCTCAAGAATTATGCTTAAAATAAATAAATAAAAGTCACTCTCTACTCAGGAGTTTAGATTTGTGTAGCATGGTTTCATATAAAGTGATGGAGACAATACGTCAACCTTTTTGATGTGGCACTCTCAGTGAAAATATGAGTCACCAAAAATACCACATCCTAGGGGTGCCTGGGTGGTTCAGTTGGTTAAGCGGCCGACTTCAGCTCAGGTCATGATCTCGCGGTCCGTGAGTTCAAGCCCCACGTCGGGCTCTGTGCTGACAGCTCAGAGCCTGGAGCCTGTTTCAGATTCTGTGTCTCCCTCTCTCTGCCCCTCCCCTGTTCATGCTCTGTCTCTCTCTGTCTCAGAAATAAATAAACGTTAAAAAAAATTTTTTTTAAAAATACCACATCCTGGAGAAAATGCAGCATTTGGGAACATTCTTATTAGTATGAAATCCTTGAGCAAGTCATTTATCCCCTAAATTCTGACATTATCTTTGTAAAACAAGATTTATTCATCTAGTCAGGCTTTCAACAAATACCTTTTGAGTATCTACTATGTACCAAGGACTCTTCTAAGAACTGAGAATATAAAGATAAAAATATATTGTCCTCACCCTCAAGAAATCCATTGACTAGCAAAAAGACAGTCATACAAATAAACAGTTATAATACTGGTATCCTATATCATATGTCAGAATCATTGTATTGGTCTTTGCTGCTTTAACAAATTACTGTAAACTCAATGGCTTAACACAATATAAATTTATTCTATAGTTCTGGAGGTCAGAAGTCTAAACTTCAGGTGTTGACAGAGCTATGTTCCTTCTGGAAGTTTCAGAGGAGAATCTTTTTTAATGTTTATTTATTTATACTGAGAGGGAGAGAGAGAGAGAGAGAGAGAGCACATGGGAGAGGGGAAGAGAGAGTAGGAAAGAGAGAGAATCCCAAGCAGGATTCACCCTGTCAGCACAGAGCCCCACTTGGGGCTCAATCCCATGAACCACGAGATCATGACCTGAGCTGAAGTCAAGAGACGGATGCTTAACTGACTGAGCCACCCAAGCACCCCAAGGAGGAAAATCTTTTTCTTTCTCTTCTTTCTTTCTTTCTTTCTTTCTTTCTTTCTTTCTTTCTTTTCCTTCGTTCCTTCCTTCGTTCGTTCCTTCCTTCCTTCCTTTATTCCTTTCTTCCTTCCCCCCCCTTTTTTTGTTACTTTTCCCAGCTTCTAGAAGTCTACATTCTTTTGCTCATGGCCTCTTCCTTCATCTTTGAATTGCATCATTCCAGTGTCATATCTCCTTTCTCTAATTTTGACCCTCTTGGCTCCTTCATATACCCTTCAAAACCCTTATAATTACATTGGCCCCACTTATACAATCCAAGATAATCTCCCCATCTTAGGGTGTCTGGGTGGCACAGTTGGTTAAGTACCCAACGCTTGATTTAGGCTCAGGTCGTGATCTTGCAATCATGGGGTCAAGCCCTGTGTCAGGATTCTCAACTTGGGAATTCTCTTTCTCTCTTCTCTGTCTGCCTCTCCACCCTCTCATGCTTTCTCTCTCTCTCTCTCTCTCTCTCTCTCTCAAAATAAACAAACATTAAAAAATAAAACATTAAAAAAAATTTTAAAGAGGGGCACGTGGGTGGCTCAGTTGGTTAAGCATCCAACTTCGGCACAGGTCATGATCTCACAGTCCAAGTGAGTTCGAGCCCAGTGCTGAGCCCAGGGTTGACAGCTTAGATTCTGTGTCTCCCTCTCTCTCTGCCCCTCCCCTGCTTACACTCTGTCTTTCTGTCTCTCTCTCTCCCTCTCAAAAATAAATAAAACATTTAAAAAAATTTTTAAAAACTTCCTGTCTTGAGATTCTTAATTTAATTATATCTGCAAAGTCCCTTTCACCATGGAAAGTAACATATTCACAGGTTCTTGAGATTAAAACAATGAACATCTTTGAAGGGCCACTATTTCTTCTACCATAGTATTTATTATGACATAAAATCATCCTCTTTATAAAATAAAATATAAGCTTAGGAGAACTTGTCTTAAATCTACTGAGAACCCAAGAAGAGGCAATGTTTGAGCTGGGACTTGAAGACTGAATGGGCATTTGCCTGATAGAGACATTGGAACAAAGCTGAGCAGGGAGAACAATGATATCTTATATGCTTGAAGAAAGAGGATCATTCTAGAGGACCAGAAACTTACAAAATAGCAAAATATCTTAGAGAAACTCTGGTTCCAAACACAGCATTTAAGAGTTGAGGAAACTGGAAGCCCAAAGCGGTGTGATGCCTTGAGGAAAGGCTGAAGGCTAGATAGTGGCAGGTCACAAAGGAACTAGAACCCATGTTCCTTTCTCCCTCCCAATCTCTTATGAAATCTTCCAATGCTAAGATATATGCTAAGGTCCAGATGTCAAGGACTTATGTCTACTTTCCTATTTGAATAAAATCAATGAGAATTTAATGCCAAAATCAAGCCATGGTTAATTGGCAAAGTACAGTGTTTGATTTTGACTGGAAAACACTTTTTTCCCCAAAAAAAGCTTCAGAGGTCTTCTGGATTGATAGTTCGGAGCTGTAAAAAGTATATAAATAAAGATAATGAGACATATTCATTTTTTAAATGACAACTCTATAAGCTCAGTGATTTCTTCTTAGACTATGAATTGGCAGGTGTCTGTGACAAAATTGTCTGACTACAAAATGGATGTTTGTTGAATAAGACCCATTAATGCTTATAGAATTTACTGTCTCAGGGATGAGTTCATGACAATGTGATGTTCACAGAGATGTGCTAAATGGGCTTTTATGCATTATTTTAGTCACTGGTGGGAAAAAGGCCAGATTTTGGCTCATAATCTGCAGCCTGAGCCTTCATAAATACTGATCTAAGTGATTGGCCATAAGGAGTCCTAATTGTGTTGCAGCACAATGACATTATTTAAGTGTGACTGCATGAACACTGTGACAGCTCATGATCACTAGTTCCCTTTCATGGAAATTCAGAGAATTAATCCTGGTCTCTTCCCCAGATTTCCCTTTAGGGAGTTATATTCTTCTACAAGGTTTTGTTTTGTTTTTGCTTTTAATTAATGGCAATGAAGCAGTGGATGGTTTTGCCTGATTCTGTATTTTTGGAGGCCTACTGACTCTCCTTCAAACTCCCCTTCAATACTTTTGTGCTTGTTGTTCAGTTTGGGAGAATCCTACAATGGCCAGTCAGTTTCTCTATATTTCATGTAGCAATATATATTTGGTGTAAATGCATGGGGATTTAGAATAAGACACTCATTGAGGCTAAGATAAGTTAGAAGTTTGAGAAGAAAATATCTCCTTCACCAAATTACTGTGATTTGAAATTTAAACCATATTCTACTAGAAACCCAGAGGGTGATCACTTATAAATGTTTTTTGAGAATGCTAATGTTGCAAAGAGATAAGAATGATGGGTAGTCTGTCATAGGTGCAGAGAAAATGATTGGACATAGACTAAGAAACTTGTAGGTTAAGCTGAAGGGAGGATATTGGCTGACAAATTAGTTAGAAATGGGGACCATCAGTTCAGGAAATTTGTCAAGGCAAAGAGAAATAGCCTAGAGAATATGAGGAACTGGGAATGAGGAATTATGGGACCCAAATTGGCTGGGTGCCCAAAGCAAAATTGATTAAGCTAAGAAGGACAATGCCAGACAGGATATTAAAGAAAAGACCAGCACATTCCAGTGGTGGCCAGACAAAGGACATAAGAATTAAGGGACAGGGTAATTGGGGTGCCAGGGACTGGAAGGCATGCATTTTGCTCCTAAAGCACTGACATGGTTGAACCTGAGGACTCAGATCAGATATGGGTGGATCCTGCTCTCTCTATGTTGAAGGGTGGGTGGGAGAGGCTGGTGTTTTAAGTACATCTGGAACGGATTATCTGTAAGTAATATTTACACTACTATTAATAGCAATAACAGAATAATTTGGGCTAGATTGTACAGCTGAACAGATAGGGTTCAAAGCTGACCCCTCATAGCCAGGAAACTGTGGCTCTACTTAATCTCTCTGGAATTCAGTTTCCTTGTCAATGAAACAGAAATCATATCATCTCATGGCTTATTGGTGAAAGTGGAATGAAATAATGTAGGTAAAATATTTGACTCACAGTTGAACTCAGGGAATGTTGGTTTCCTCTGAGGCTGAGATCCTACCACTCTCTCTAGGCACAAAACTGAAGAGAGCTCCTGTGCTCATTGTCTCCTTATTCTTGGTTCTTTTGTGTCTTCTTGTGTCTTGGTTCTTTTGTGTCTTGTGACATCCCCTACCTCTACTTCTTATGCTATGAAGAAGCATTACAAAAAACTAGTTGATGGACATGGATTTTAGCCACAAACTCAGGGGAACAAGGAAAAATCTAACTTTCTTAATTGTTCCATAGAGCTGAGCTCAATTTCTACCACAAGCCCGTGTGTGCCCATAACAAATTATTCTTGAAATCTTAGTTGCTTAACACAGCAAAGGCTGGCAGAAGTGGGGGAGAGGCTCTACATGGTCTGAGTGATCTGGGGTGATGCAGGCTCTGTCATCTTCTAGCCACACTAGCTTGGAGGCATGGCCTCTTAGTCTCTGCAACAGTAGAAGAGAGGACCGGCAGCGGCACACCATCTCTTAAATGCCTCAAAGTTTGATCACTTCTGCTCACAATCTATTGACAATAACTAGTCACATGGCCCCCGCCTAAGCTACAAGGAAGGCTGGTAAGTATGGACAATGTATAGTCTTATAAACTTCAAGTGTATTAGGGCTTTTTGGGGGTGGCAAGTAATAGAAGAAACTCAACTAAAACTACAATAAACAAAAAAGGAAGTTTTGTAGTTCACAAAATTGAAAAGGAGATTTATTACTAGAATCAAGTATGACTGAATTTTGAGATTTAAAGTGGGTAATGAGCTTGGTTTCTCTCCATCTCTGAGCTCAGCTTGGCTTGACTTTGGCCTTTAGGATGCTTTTCTCCATGTGCTTAATAAAAATGGCTGCCAGCAACGTTTAGCCCATATCCCCCCATCTTAGTAATACTATTGGAATGAACCAGTCTTCCCTTAGAGTGCTCATGGAAAAGTCCTGAGGAGGACTATGATTGGCCCAGCTTGGGTCACATGACATCCCTGCAGTCAGGGTTGGAGGGGAAACAGATTCATCACCACTCAAACCACATGACACACGTTTCCAATTGATATACTGAGTTCTGCTAGGACAAAGGAGAAGAATTTCAGCTGCCCACCACAATAAGGAACATTCTTTAATTCTCCCTCTTTCCCATATATCACTTGGGGCTGATAAGTTGCTTCTATAATACATGTCCAAGGGAGTTACATTGGAAGTGATAGGCACTGATAGGCAAATGGCCACTCATTCTTCCAATATTTTGTGAAAATAATGGTTTATTTTTGTTGGTTTGTTTTATGAATTTGACACAGAACACAGCTGGGAGATACCTGAAATAGAAAAGCACCACAATCAATGATCTATGCCAAATCATAAAATAGTTCTTCTTTTAAAAGTAAAAAAATAAGGATGCCTCACATGGGCAGAAGGAATTTCTCATACAGGCTTTATGGCTGCTTTATGGCCAGCCTGGATTACTATGTTGGTGTATCTCAATCACTTACAGGAAGCCATCACTCCATCTCCCACTGCCCATCAGCCCAAATTCAATCCTGCGCCTGCCAGGCCTCCATCTGAGTGGCCATCTACAAAATAACCAATGACATTAGTGACTGTGGCCTCTTGATGACTTCCCCAGTTCTGTTTCTAAAGCCCATTTAAAATACGTTTCTCGTTTTACTACACATTCAAATTTTATTCCTCTGGTTATAGAACTATAAATGTCTGCATTTCATATAGACTAAAAATGAAGGGTATATAAGCATGTATAAATCACACTGCAAAAGTTGCATTTTCTTCAGTGTACTCGATATTTGGCTGGATGAAAATTATATTATCTGGCGACTGCTCACATTCTTCTGTATCTAAATATGCAAAAGAGGCCCACACACAATGCATTTTTTTTCACAATTAGGCTACTATAGACCATATTTTAAGGTGAAATAAAATTCCTTCCTGAAATCAAACAATGCTCTGGTGGGTATGCATATTCTTTATGCCCATATGATTGGAGTTAAGTTTCATCATATAAAAATTGAGGAAGTTCTGTTGTTGGGAATTGAAAATTGATCTACTGTGCAAAATATGAAAAATGGGAATAATAATAGTCAGGAAAGTGACTTACAAAAAAGAAGGACACAGCCTCTGATGACATACTGGGGGGGCTCTTCAAACCTGGGATTTGATAGCTCTCTGTAGGGAGAGGGCCTCTAGAGCTTTATGAACCTGGGAAGGGAATGCCTTTTCTCACTGCCTGGGAAGAGAGAGCCTGTTTCTTTGTTCCCTTAAACAAATAGTAAACAAATAATGACCAGATGCTTGGGGCTAGATCAGAGACTAGAGTGACATGAGCTGTGTGGCCCCCCATCCTCTGCAGCTGTGAATACTACATAGCAGAGGTGCCCTAACGATCTGTTTATTCTGCAGCAAAGGAAACAAGTCTCATTCTGAATTTGTTTGAGAAGTGAACTTAGGATCCTTGAATTTTACCTAAACTCTCCCATCATCATGCCTAATTGAGAGGTCCTTTGAACCCTCCTATATTTGCAGTTTCCCAAAGCCATCTGTCAATGCACAAAGGTTTTTGCAAACTAGTACGATCATCTCCAACAAGGGTGGGTAAAGCACCCACAGGGAGTACTTGAAAGAAAAAGAAATCGTTTTGGAAAGCGTCTCCCTTTTCCTTTAACATCTCCACGCACATCAACTTCCAGAAAAGACAGAAATTCCCAACCCAGGTGTGCAGTTTCTGGCGGAAATCAGAAAGCTAGATCTGGAATCAATAACTCCCGTTTTCTGATTAAGCAACATCTTTCAGGATTCCACTTTTATGTGTTTTATTCAATACAATTACTCCATTTGAGCACGTGAGAAATGTCATGAACACACATGAGGAAACAAATTCAGGGATGATTGGAATATCTCTTCAGTTGTCTCATGGCTGGCAAGACTGGACGAGTTTCTAATGCTTGCTTCCTTTCCTTAAACTTTGACAAGCCAAATAAGAGATTCTCAGCAAATTATAGTTCTGCTTAAAGAAGAGTTTTACGTTTCCAGGGAAAGAGATATGTGGTCACTGCTAACTATGCTAAAGTTACGCGCTTCCAAAATCCACACGGCAGAGTTCCCTAAACAACGTATAGACATAACGTAGAAAAAGCATGTGGCAGTTCCACACCACTGGTACCAGAAATTGGGTAAGAAGACACCTTTTGAAGAGAATTTCACCTCACGGTCCTAAAATAATATTGGCTTTGTACATATGATAATACCAATCTCCATCAGCCAGCCCCCTGTCCGCTTTTTCTCTTTTTGTCCCTTTTTCTCAGTACTTCTTTCCCAGCTCTCTTATAGACCTTCAGCTCTCCCATCCATTTGCTGCTCTAAGATGTAGTCCCTTTGGTTTTTGTTCATTTCCATTTTGACTTCGCCCACTTTGCTTCTTTTCCCTACGGTTAGAAAAGTTGTGACTTAAAGGTTCAGCCCTTGTCCCACCTCTGAGTAAATAGCCTACTACTCTAGTATCTTACAACCATTGCTTTTCAGAGGTACCATAGAGCGTATTGTGAACGACATTAGTTTGCACCGACTGCCTGTTTAGCCTATGTCACCTTTTTATTTCTGCTGTGTGTTCCCTCTTCCCGGCTAGGTGGTGAAGGTGAGGGCAAGAGAATTTCAAGTTTACCTTTCCGTAATCCCAGCACCTGGAATTTGCACCTTTTATAAAGCCGCTTCGGAGACACTAAATGCCTCTTCCTGCTGTCCAAAGCAGAGGGTCATCTATAAACGCTCATCCTTCTTCCTTCCCCATGATGGAATGTCCTGGGACATAATCAGATGCGCACGAGTTGTGTTTGGTACCAAATAGAAACCAGCTCCATAATACACCTTCTTGTTGGCCATCCTTTCTTTCTTGCCTCACTCTTCCCCCACCCCAGTTTCTGCTTCTCTAGGACTATACTCCTTTATACAACAGTGCATATAAACTTTTGTCTCGGGTTCTGATTTTTGGAGAACTGAAGCGAAGACACAGGCACAGTGACCTCTCTAAAGAAGGACTTGCAGCCCGGCTGCAGGGAGTGAGGTCAGCAGACATGTCTGAGCTGTCAGCTCCTTCCAGCTCTGCCTTAGCTGTAGAGAACTGCCTCACTCAGATCCATACCTTTCCTGAGACAGCTCCATCTGGAGACTGAGCAGTCAGGCTGTGAAGTTCTGGCCACCTTGGCCTGACATGGGATACCTCTGACAAGCAATATTCTATCCAGAGCTCACTGTCAGGTTGGCTGAGGCTTCACTGGGCCTGCAAGAGGCAGAAGTTTGACCTCTTCCTCCACCCAACCCTGCTTCTTCCCCCTCCCTTTACAAATGTATCCTAATAAACACCCTATACCCTAAACCCTGCCTCAGTACTTCTCTGGAGAAGACAGTCTGCAACAGCACTAGTTAGAGCTTTTGGGGGTTGCAGAAACACCTAGCCTGAACTGACTTAGGCAAAAAATAGTAGGAGAATGGGTTAGGCCCAGGAACTCCAGTGATTTAGTCAAGACACCCTCAGCGCTGCTCTCCTCTGGCTTCATTCTCAGGCAGATTGTGCACATCATGGCCTCCAGAAGCTCCAGGCTTACCACTTCAATAGAAAGTAGAACTTTCTCAAAAAGTCCAGCAAAGTTCTGGAATTGAACCTCATTGGTGTAGATTGTTGCTTTATGTGCTAGGACGAGACCAATTACCAGGACCGAAAACAATCTGTGGGGCCCAATGCAAAATGAAAATGTAAGGCCCCTTGTTAAAAAATTACTAAGAATTTCAAGATGGCAACCACTGCACATTTAATCAAGGGTGGGACCTTTCTGAAGTCAGGGTCCTGTGAGACCACACAGGTCTTAGGCCCATAAAGCTGGCCCTGTCAGTCACTGTGGCCAGGGGACAAACACTTTTTTGATAAGATTTGGTCATGTGCCTATTCCTGAGGCAGGGATTAGGATTCCCCAATGAGCACTCAAAGGAATTGATTCTGGATGTGGCAAACCCACAGACACAGCATCACACATTCCTACCAGTCGTATAATAGCTAAAAAGGTATCACGATGGGGCACTTGGGTGGCTCAGTCAGTTGAGCGTCCAACATCGGCTCAGGTCATGATCTCACGGTTTGTGGGTTCGAGCCCTGTACCCGGCTCTGTGCTGCTGGCTTGGAGCCTGGAGCCTGCTTCAGATTCTTTGTCTCTGTCCCTCCCCTACTCACACTCTGTCTCTCTCAAAAACATAAGCAAACATTAAAAAAAAATTTTGTTTAAGGTATCACGATGTAATGGAAAGGATAAGTTCCAGTTTGACAAAGTCTTGAGTTGGAACCCTGAATTTGACATTTCTGGAGGCATGGCTTCAGGCAAGTCACTGAAACTTCTCTGAAACTCAGTTTTCTTTTCTACAAAGTGGGCACAAAAATACCTACCTGCCTTGCAGGGTTGTTGCGATGCATGTAGGAGACAATGTGTGCAGGTGATTAGCCCAGCGCCTGGCAAAGAACAAGGCTTTCACAGATAGTGGTCACGGGGGTGGTGATGGTGGTGGGAAACAGCACAGAACCGTGTGTGGAAGGAAGTAAAAGAGAATCACTGGAATTCAGGCCCAGTCTGTGCACAAACGACTTCAACTTTCTAAGCCATGGGTTCCTCACCAACCAACCAAATGAATATTTCATTCTTCCCCAGTTAGGACTGGCCTGCGCATCGTCGGCTTTGATGTAAAATGCCTGGCATCAGTGTTGCCCCCCTCCGCGAACCAGGCCTTTGGAGGAAAGGGAGAAAGGAGTCCCTCCCTTGAAGAACTGAAGGAATGCTCCCTTCCAGACCTGAAGAAGGGACTCCAGACTTCTCTGTATGATGCACAAGCCAGGTACAAGCGAGAGCACTAAATCAAAAGCAAGCCAAAAAGAATCCTTTTGCTATCTTTCTCAGAACTGGGTAAAATTCATATTAATTAACACGTGAAACCCTTAATGTCTGTCTTTACCTTGTCTTATTAGACTTTTCTTCTTCCTTTCCCTACTTCCCACACCTGCATCAGAGGCACCAGAATCGTGTTCATTTTAGGCCTCACATTCAGAGACAAATTGTAACATTCAGTTAACTTTCAAATGGTCACATTTGCCTTGAAACACGGGCCTTTTGAAGAAAATACCATCACCGAAAAGAGTGTCAGACCAAAGGTTCTTCGACATTTCTGGACCATCAGACCGATAACTCTGATCTTGAGAAAGCTGCTCAAAATGGAGTGATCATTTGAATAGACCATATAGATGGGGGAACTAAAGCATTCACTAGGGGCACTTATTTAGGACTGACAGCTTTGGAATTAAATTAGAAAAGTATTGTTGCACCATGCTGGGGATGTAACAAGCATGTCATATTTGCTATTTTTTTTTTAAATTATAAGAATAAAAATAGTTGGAACTAGTTACTGAATGATAGAGAGACATAGCACTGGATAGCTAACAACATGTAGCTATGCTCATTTTCTTGGAGATAGTTTTAAGGTGCCTAAGGAGGAAATGGGCGGTGTTTTTAAAAAAGTTATTTTTCCAAAACACTGTGTCCTTCTCATTTATTCCCTTGATAAACAGCTTTCCTTTGTGTAGCGTGAGACCAACGTCAGGTTCCCAGGGATACTTAAGAGAACCCTGAATTAGGGGCACCTGGCTACCTCAGTTGGTAGAGCATGCGACTCTTGATCTTGGGGTTGTAAGTTTGAGCCCCATGTTGGGTGTAGACACAAACAAACAAACAAACAAACATGTATGTATATATTTATTTAAAAAGAAAGAAAACCTTGAATTAGTTTCTTAATTCTATAGTCATCGTAGCAGATTTCTACAGTCATTCTGTACAATCTACCACGTAGGCACAGTAGATTTCTGTAGTCATTTTGTAAAAACCCCAGTGTTATCTGTCGGCTCAGGTTTGCCAAGAGAATGCAAGTGGATACCAGGGAATGATGATCTGAGCAGTAGTGATTCCTGAATTCCTAAATACAGGTCCCCTCCCGCCTCCGCCCCCACCCCTCACCCCCGCCCCATCTTGGGAAACAGAAGTGAAGCACACACGGAGAACAAGTGGAAAGGTGTACTCCTGGCAGGAAGTTTCTAGATTTATTATGAATCTTTAAAAACAAGCCAACTAGCATAAAGCAGCAATGAAAAACTCCAACTAGGATTTTGTTTGGATTAGAATTCATAATCAAGATCTTGAGTAAATCACAAAGTCATGGTTACTCGCCTGGATTTTAGAATAATGAGGAGAAATGTACACTTGATGCACCACCCCTCTCAGACCTCCAGACCTTCCTCCGAGAGAGCCCAGGTCCCTCCACCTAGAAGAGAATCCTCCAATCTGAGCCGGGTTGGCAGCGTGCTAATCCCGTGTAATTGTATTAGTCTCAATAGCACATTAGCTGTAAATGCCCCACAGAAAGGGAGCTGTCAGCCCCGCTATTGTTTTCCACTTAATGTGATTCCGGGCAGCAAAGAAGAAAGGCAGCCAGAGCCCTCCGTCTCACGTTACAGACCACAGTTTCTAAACCAATTAAGGAAAAGGGATTTACAGTCCTCAGGATTAGAGACTCTGTTTATATTATCCTATATTTCTTACCATAATACCTTCCATTTTGTGTCTCCTAAAAGCCTTCCCTCCATCTCTGGAACGCTTCTTTCACGTACACATACATTTCCCTATTTACCTCTCTGTGTTTGCTATTTGAGTGGAGGCACCAAACCGGCTAATTCCTGCTGATTGTTTTAATTGTGTTGCAAAATCCACATGCATTTGCTGTTAGGAGAACTCAGGAACAAAAATGCTGGGGCTCAGCCCAAGCCTGATATTCAAGCAGACCTTGATAAAGCGGTACATTTCTGTGTAAGCAATCATTCCAATTAATTGAATAAAAACATCCTGCAGGATGTTTATCGGAGAAATAAAGCTTGGCTCTCAGGAGGCAAATTGGTCAGTATCCTGATATCGCAGCAAGAAGTGCCAATTTTTTTTCTTTTTAGGATTACATCTGATGTGGACGTATAATGAGGTTTCACTGAAGCAAGGGGACAAATGAGAAGATGCTATTTAAGAAAGCTCCAGACCATTTTAAACAACTCGTGGCCTGATCTGAGGGTTGGTCTGAAGCATCTCTTTTCTCTGACTTCTCCAAGGGAAGCTTGTGCCACAAGAAGTCCAGCGGATTTCCTCCTACCGAAACCTATGTGTAATTTTTCCCTTGGCTGGCGCGGTAACAATGAGAACGTCATTCGATGGGTTTCCATTAGAACTAAATGGGTTTGGAAAAGCATTTTTATTCTTAATGGAGCTTTTCTATTGAATACCATTTTTCAGAATTTTATTTTAGTTTCAGTTGAATATTTAAACAGGTTTAAATTTTAAATATCTGTGCTGAACAAGCCCTGATATATATTTTTTAAATTGCTGTAATACTTCACTGGGTTTCCTTTTTAACCCGATCCAATATGCATAATCCATTATGTTAGCATTACGTAAGTTGGGTATGCTCAGACACCAGGCTAAGGAACCCTTTTTACAGCTAAGTGACACCATTGCAACGGTCTGTCTTATCAAATTATTTTTATAACAGCTTTGTTATTAACAAAGCATAAAGAGGGTTCTAAAATTCAATCCAGGGCTCATTATTGTGGGAAGACTCATTCTGATTAATGAGACTTTTATTTAAGGTTGTCCTTAAACCAAATGATCGTATTCTAGTCTTCTAACATGATCAGGAAGAAGAGCTCGATTTCCTTTGGGAGAATTGTATTTCTAGGCCTGCTGGTTTTATATTGTTATTCGGGCTTTTCCTGGAATTGCTTTGGCCCTTTAAAACTAACAAATATTTGGGTGTTCTGGGCACACAGGGGGAAACAAAGGCGCATAATGAACGCCCAGCTCTGGGGAAGCTGTGTCCAATGTAAAAGTCCAGATACAAACAGGAACGTCCTGAATGGGTTTAGGCTGAGTGTGGATCTAAACTGCAGCACTCACCAGTGCTATGACTTTGGCCTAGCGATTTCACTTTGGCCTTAGTTTCCTCATCTAGAAAATGGGAGTGATAATTCTACCTATTTCTTAAAAGTGTAGGTATTAAGCAAGATGGTCCGTGTAAAGCATTTAACATAATGCCTAGCACACGGAAAGACCTCAGCGCCTGTTATGGTAAATAGAGCATCTCATAGCAACAGGAAATATTTCATAGCATAGGGAGGAGTTCATGGATGTTCTCTGAGAAAGAATGGGAAGAGCTGAGGAAACACTCGAACACGAATCATTATAATGGGTCTCGGGGTTCCTATTGAATTACACCTTACGCTACCTTCTTTTAACCCAAATTTGTACACAATGATTTCAATACCTAAAATTATGTGTTTTTATCCAAAGTGCACACTTTCTTATTCAATTGCATCCAAGTACTTGCACAGTGTTTATTTTCGATACGCGTGGTTATCGGGATTTCACTTTCTCTGACAACCATATTTGGTGAACATAGAGTAAGTCCTATACGGTTTCTCAGAAAACCAAATTAGCGGCCAATTGGTGAAGTTGTAAACCATCCACACTTGGAAGGGAAAAAATGTATTTGTCAACTTAAATGAAGGTATTTAAGTCAGTATCAAAGTTTGTTATGTGTGCTGGAAAGTTTTGGAAAATTTGTTAAACCAGAGTAAGTGATATAGGTTATAAAGTCCTTCATGAAATGACATGGATGATTTAAACTGCACGTACACAGTTTTAAAATAAACTTTTAAAAATTCAAAAGCATATATCGAGCTGAAGGCCAGGTGGTGCATTTGAAGATGGAGATGGGGGGTTCAATAAGCAGAGAGATGAGGGGCGAGCCCTGGTGTCTGGGGACAAGCTCTGGCCTCCTCTCCCATCAGAATGAAACCGAATCCAGGTGAGAGATCGCCAAGGCAGCCTTTGTCCAAGAAGATTGAAACTGGCACAGGTAAAGAGGGTGGCGAATGAAACAGCTGTGACTTCTTACTCCTTCATGATATTTAAGCTGAGGACTCAGTGTACATTAACAGAGCTTTATAGAAACAAGCCTGCTCCATCCATCCAGCACAAAACCCACACTCACAATTCATTCGCTAGGCTTATAAGGTTCTCAGGCTATAGCAAATTGGAGAAATTGATGTTTACCCTGAAAGCTTGTACCATACGCTATTTGCAGCTGCCGTTGCCTTGGTACACGTCTGCCAGCGTGCCCGGACTTAAATCCCTGCCTGATAACCTTTAGCTCTTCGCTAGGAGGCAAAATCAATCCAAGGTAGAGTAAGTGGGAGGCCAGAGGAGAGGGAGGTGCTGCAGGGACTCAGGGGACATGCGCCGCATCTATCTATAGACGGGAACATATTCTGGGCACGGGTGGGAGAAACCAGTCGTGTTAAATAGCCACATTCTCTAAAGTCCTTCCTGTGCTGACACTTCTAAAGAGTTTCTGGTCAGTGGAAGAGAAAAAGCATTTCTGGGAAATAAGGCTGATCACCTTGGGAAGGGATGAAAAAGCCGAAGTAAGTGTATTTCTGACAAGTGCAGAAGGCACTGTTCCTGTGTGAACACTGCAGGCCACACGACGGTGGTTACAGGAGCCCCCAGCCCGGTCAGACTCTCCCCGTCTCTGTCTCAGTGTGTGTGTCTCTTTTCCTTCGAGAGCTTGCATTGATTAACGCCTCGGAGAGCTTGGGAGCTTTCTGCTTGCTCGTATTTGCTGCAGGTGTTTCACTGGCTATAAGGACAGTGTGAGACATGTTGATGTATGTAAATTATGTTCAGACTCTGAGCCTAATCATTATTATAAAATTTATAGAGGATAAAACACAGGCAGCCATAAAAATAGAATTTTTAGTTTGATCATGCAAAGTTATAGGTTCCCTTGGTAATTAATCTTTTATGGGTCTTAAAGATCACTGCCAGTGTAAAGACTTAACAGTTTCACTCCTTTCCAAATCTCCTCAAACAGTAGAGGAATAAACAAGACCCACTCAGGATAGTGATGACAGAGACAAACAGACGTCTGAGTGGGTGCAGGCCCAATACTAAGGCGGGGATACAATGAAGGTACTTTTCACGAAACAGTGGTAGAATTAAAAATCAGAGATGCTTTGGATAGTGGATCGTGCATGGTAGATAGCAGAGAGCCATTTCTTATCGTTGTGCTCGTGAGCGCACGGCAGGGGGGGACCTTAGGCATATCACTGAGCCTCCTTGGACTGTAAAATGGGAGATTGGCTTTTAAAAATCACCCAGGTCCATTCTACTTCCATCATTCTATAAATATCGTGATAGAGTTTCTATCGTTTCAGATGGGTATGAAAAGAGGAAATCTACCATACTGGAAAATTGAGGGAAAGCTGCAAATAAACACCCCAGATGGATGTGACTGAGCGATTCACCTGACTCCTTAGGATTACATCCTGTGAAACCCGTCATATGGGGCCCAGTAGTACCACTGCATCCATCCCATCGGGCAGCAAGCGAGAGGTAAGCTCTGAATGCACTTTGCTAAAAACGAAGCACGGTACCGTATGGCTTATGTTGTCATTGTCATTGTTTGTGTTGCTTCTCTCAGTAGTAATATTGTCACAAGAACAGGAACCTTTTCATGGTTTGTGGTATGGCACAGCATATAGCAGAGCACCAAGCATATCATACATGTTTAACAAATAACTGTTAAATCACGAGAGGATTAAACAGGGATTATGTTTTCACTAATGAATCCTAGTTACTAAACTTAAAACTTGAAGGATTAGAAAAGACCAAATCCTTTTTTTTTTTTTTTTTTACAGAGAGAGACAGCAAGTGGGGACGGGGGCGGGTGGGTAGAAAGAGAGAGAGAGAGAGAGAGAGAGAGAGAGAGAGAGAATCTTAAGTGGGCTCCACACTCAGTAGGGAGCCTGACATGCAGCGTGATCCCACAACACTGGCATCATGGGATCATGACCTGAACCAAAATCGAGTCAGATGCCCGATGGACTGAGCCACCCAAGTGCCCCAGAAATGACCAAATCTTGGAGTTAGAAGGGAGGTAGGCAATATGAGTAGAAGGCTGAGCAAGGGCCATGGCTGTTTCCCAGGAAAGCTCTGGGAAGATAGGGATCTCCATTCAAGTAAGCTGGGGAAACACATTCTCTTCTTGGAGAGTCACAATTCACACTGGCATATTAAAGTCTTTGAACAGCTCTGCAGCAAACTGACCATAACCGCAGTCACTACTATTTCATTCCGTGGTCCCCAAATTTATCTGTGCCCCCAAAATCCTCACTAACATTTATTAACATACTGCAGCACCCAAGTTTCCAGAACGCAGCTAGGGAAGGGATCAGCTAAGAGCCTGGACAGACATCTTCATTCTGTCACTTGCTTGGAACTCCAGACCAGTCATGTAATCTTTCTTCTACTCAGATTCCTCTTCAGTAAAACCATGGTCTTCACAGGACCGTTGTGAGGATTATATAAAATTATTAAAGTTCCCCTTCGTAAGTGATTGCTACGTGCTGTCCCTGAAAACCTGAGCGTGTACCACCAGACTTGCCCACCTCTCCCAACATGAGAGTCATTTACACATGCATTCGCTTCTCTACCTCTCCTTAAGCCTTTGGGAAGTCACCTTGCATCAGGCTACCATATTCTTGTTCCATCCATTTATCTACGAGACAAATACTGACTCCCTGCCATGTGACAATGAACACAGTGCAGGAGATATAGTTGTGAACAAGATAGGTATAAAGCTGCTATTCTCGTGGAACTTTCTGTCCCTTTCGGAAGACAGACAATTAAGTATGCCATTTAGTTTGAAATTATAATAATGATGATAATAATACTAGCAGCTAGTATTTCTTGAGTACTTAGTAAGTATTTTGTATATATCAACTCTTTTAATCCTCACAATCATCGTACAAGGTGGATACTCTCGTTATATTCAATTTATAGACATGGAAACTGAGGCAAGGGGTGGTTACAAGAAGCATGTGGTACTGGGAGAGCACATATCAGAGGCCTCAAAGATATGTCTTCTGAGACCTGAAGATAGGGTAAAAGTCAGCCAGGTGGAGAATGAAAGGGCGGGCCTATGCCGGCCGACTCCATCTTGTTCTGTGTCCTTCACCTTGACCACGCCTCCTCCCCTTGAGTAACCTCCTGCTCACCTGCCTAACAGGACTCCAACCCTTCCCCAGCCAATCAGCTGAGGCCACAGCCATTACCTCACCAACTGTCCCTAGGCTCCAATAAAACCTTTGTCCTTTTGAAACTCTCTCTCCGGTATCTCACCGCTGTGTCGGTGCAGGTAGGGGATTGAGCTCGAGCTAGCTCAAATAAAGGCTCTTTTGCTTTTACATCGGACTCGGCTCCCTGGCGGTCTTTGGGGAATCACGAATTCTGGGCGTAACAGAGAATAGGAGGATGAGTGTTCCAAGCTGAAAGTAAAGTTGGGGGATGGGAGGGAGGGTGAGAGAGAGAGAGAGAGAGAGAAAGAGAGAGGCACAGAATGGTGCATTGCAGGACCTCAGAGAAGCCCCAGAACCAGAGTAGTGTGCCCAAGGGCAGTGTGTGGCCATGTAGTTGGGTGGGGATTTAGAGCAGGTGATGGTGACAGATTAGAAGGCAGAGAAGTTCAAACAAGAGCTATACCACAAAGGGCATTTCAATCACTTGAAAGACTTAGCTTTATACTTAAAGCAAACAGAAATCAACAAAGGATTCTGCAAAATAGTGTTAAGATCAGTTGCTTTTGCTGCCTTCTAGAGAGATCACCTGGCTTGAGTGTGGAGAAGGGATTAGAAGCAGCAACATTTGGAGAATTAGTTTGGAGACTGCCACACTAATCAAGGTAAGAGAATATGCCTCAAGTAAAATTGAGGCAGTGGTGATGAAGGGACATAGATGGGTTTGAAAAGCACTTGGAATGCAAAAGATAATTGATGGCTTGTGGTGAGAATAAATCATCAAAGCCAAAGCCTAACTTCTGGCTTTGGTATCTGGGTAGATGGTAGTGCAATTCACACTACCACTAGAGAGGAAGTGGATTCAGGAGGAAGGCGCTAACCAGTTTGGGACATGATGGATCTGAGGAATCTATGGGACATCCAATTGGATGTACATAATAGACACTTGGAAATGTGGATGTAAAACTCAGGAAGCAGTGTAAGTTAAATACAGCCATTCAGTTGGCATAGAACACCATGGATTTTATGAAAGCAGAAAGATTTTAGAAAGCAGACGAAGCAGGGAAATCTTCCCACTTGAACACTTCTGGATCTAGATATAGTTGGCATTCAAAGTGTTAGAGACCATGGGTCAAGAAACAAAGAAAAGGAATAGAACATATATAGTCAAAGAGGCATCAGCTTCACTTTCCCATGTAGTAGATGCTCTCAATGCCTTGCCGCATCTCTTTGGCTCATCTGTAACTTTAGCACACTGATAACTTCCTATGTTGAGCACCTGAGTTGTGCTTCTCCACCTCAGTGTTTTCTCCAGTTCAACAGTTAATGCTCCCAGGGCAACACTCAACAAATGAGAAAATGCAACTGATAAATATCTCAGCTCCCCATTTCTTCAGTGGACTATTCTGAGGAAATGAATGTTCTTTTCTACAGGAGTTTTTATAAAAGGTCCCCAGGGGATTGAGCTTGTTGCCCACAATGATAAGTAGGCCACCAACACAAATGTGTTTTGCTATTCCCCTTTTATGTCTCAATTTCCTGGTCTCTTCACTTTGAATTTTTTTAATGTTTATTTATTTTTGAGAGAGAGACACACACACATAGAGTGTGAGCAGGGGAGGAACAGAGAGAAAGGGAGACACAGAATCCAAAGCAGGCTCCAGGCTCTGAGCTGTCAGCACAGAGCCCAATGTGGGGCTTGAACTCATGAGCTGCGAGATCATGACCTGAGCCGAAGTTGGATGCCCAACCAACCCAACCACGCAGGGGCCCCATGGTCTCTTCACTTTGGCTTCCTGAGATCAACTCCTAAATAACTTACCTGTATTGAAGTCATTGCCTGAATTTGCTTTTGGGAAAACTCAAACTAAGATCAAGATACCAAAGCACAATCATTTATTTGCTTCTTTATTTCACATTTCTTGGAAAATATAAAGATGAAAAAGTTTTGAAGGGAAAATGAATAAAACCTAAACTGATGTTGAACAGGTGAACCTAGAACATTTTATAGCTTTAGGAGGCAAGGAAAGAATAAAAGAGACATGAGGTTATTTCAGAGAGACTAGAAGACAGCTTGAAAGAACTCCCACTGGTAATATCTGTGACAATTTGAGAATAAAAAAGAAGATAAGCTGACTTTAAGATGTATGATTATATTGTAAAATAGAGGAAAATAATGCTGCTTACCATAATTGGAAGTGACTCTCCCATCAAGTTCTTGGTATGAAAATGGTTAACAAAAGACAAAGAATAGAGCATGTGTTTGAACATTTTAGACAATAGGTTAATGAGAGAAAGTTCTTGTTTACACAGAATTTTGACCTAATAAATACAGGAGCAACTCTAAAATGAAAACAAAAATTCCATTTTTCATCCTCCAATGGAATAAGTTCATTCAATCATATCACCACTGGATGGTGAGCCCACGAGGTGAAAAATCGCAGAAGAACTTTAGGGAGAACAGTCAAAGGCAATGCCTGGTACATGGTTAGCTCTTGGTTTAAAGAAAACAGCTATAAAAAGTATTTGGGGAAAAATTAGAGAAATTTGAATAGGAGACGGGTACTGGATGATATCGGAGACTATTGCTAATTTTGTTCAAGTATGATAATGTTTCAATCATGGATTTAGGAGAGAGTCCTTATTTGGAAAGATGCACACAATAGTATCTAGCAGTGAAGTATCAATTTCTAAATTTTTGGGAAAAAATTATATATATATGCATATAAAGTAAATATGTTAACAAAATGGTAACAATTTTGAGCTTATGCTGTGTGCATGTAAAAGTGTTCACTAGTATTCTTTCTACTTCTCTGTTCATGTTTGAACATGTTCATAGTAGGTCTTTAAGTTGTGTTTTAGCTTATTTTATCATTAAAAAATTACTCAGCTTGTGAAATAGGACTTTTCACTTTTCACTTTCTCTTTCAATGATCAAATTGCTTAATCTTATGTTCCTTTTGAGATATTTTTTTTTTTCCTACAGGTAGAGCATATTGGACTAACCTACTTGTTTACATGTTTGTCTTAATTGTTGATGTCTAAATTCCAAATTCCTCTTCTGTTTTGGCCAGCCATGATCCTGGGGTTTTCTGTAACTGCATTTTTTGTTTCTGTTGCTGAGGTTTATACCAGTAAATAGGATGCTTACTGGTGTAAATCTCATTGACAATGGGTAGGCCAACATGTACTTTTCTTGATTTGCCTCTGTTAATACTTCTTCTCAAGGGATAAGTGGTGTACATGGTAGGAAGTGGGGAGGTGAAGGTGCAGGGATGGTGAGAAGTCACCAGGCCTTAGTGATATCTAAAAAGACTGTATTTCTTGCAATAAATTGAAAGTAAAATTAGTCTTATATGGCTAGTGGACATGTAAATTGGTAAGACGTTTCTGGAGAGCAATTTGGCACTATTTCTCAAAGGCTTTAATATTCTACACGCTTTTTGATGTGTCAACGGATATGAGAATTTACACTAAGGGAATAGTAGTGGACCGTGTTGAGGCATAAACATCTTTGTGGTAAGAACCAGAAATCAACCTAAATGTCTAAAAATAACAAAATTAGTATACATCCTATTGTAGACTGAATTTTGGCTCCCTAAAACTCATAGGTTGAAGCCCTAATCCCCAGTGTGACTGTATTTAAAACTAGGACACACTTAAGGAGGTCATTAAGGTTAAATGAGGCCATAAAGGTAGGGCCCCAATCCAATAAGACTAGATTCCTTCTAAGAACAAGAAGAAATACCTAGAATATGCACACCAGAGAAAAGGCCACACGAAAGGCGATGTGAGGATACAACAAGAAGGCAGCTGTCTGCTAGGCAAGGAAAGAGTCCTCACCAGAAACCAATTCTCTTGGCACCTTGATCTTGGACTTCCACCTTCACAAATGTGAGAAAATAAGTTTCTTTTGTTTAAAGTACCCAGACTGTGGTATTCTGTTATGGCAGCCCAAGCTGGCCCAACCTCTCCAAAAGGAATGATAATGATGATGGTGCAAATGGATGCTTCTGTGGTACTTCACTATGTATCAGGCAAAATTCTAGGTGCCATGCAAATACTGATTGATTTAATCTATACAGGAACCTTATGAGGAAAGGACTTCTATTATTTCCTTTTTATAGATGAGGAAGCTGAGTTACACAGAGGTTATACAATTTATCATGGCCGTGAATCTAATAGGTAGTGCAACTAGGACTTGAACCTAGGTAGTCTGGCTCCAGAGGAAATGCTCTAAATCACAGATGCTCCCTCTCTGAGAAGACATTAAAAATTATGATATAGATGGTTATATAATTGAATGTAAAGATGGTATTAGAGATTATTTTTAAAGTAGGTTAATATATACACAGTTATATATATAATTTCTTATAACCAATACTTATATATATCACTATATATCCATGTTATGTATATATATGAATGACATGGTATATAGATAGTAAATACTTCCAAAAATTACCTGTGATCATTTCCAAGTGATAGAAATAATATTTTTATTTTTTCCCTATTTTGGCTTATGCAATAAATATATATTTAGTTTCATTTGAAATTTGTTATAACGTGGTTTGCTTAAAGTTAGGATGGAATATTTAAGTAACTAAGTAAAGAGGCAAGGTGAGGAATAATGTGAAAGAAATTAATCCCTCTAGACGAAAGGGAGTAAATATCAAAAATAAGGTTTTGAGAAGTGGGGTAGAATTTCAGCTTAGTCAGAGAGACCAAATTTTAGTATGTCAAATACCCACGATGTAAACTAAATTCAGCAGCTTTCAGATCTTTGTGTGGTCAGTCCATTAATTTGTCACTATATCTGTTGGCCAGTTTAGGATTTCTGGTTTGGCTAAGTCCCTTAAAATCATAAATGCTGTATAAATTGAGGAAAGGGAGGCCAGTAAGGATAGTGTAGCTATTACAGTTGTTGTTACATGCTCATACTCCCACATATGGAAAGTAGAGTGACATTTTTACCTAACCTGGGTAAGACACTATGAGCGTCCCCACCCCCCCCCACCCCCCCCACCCCCCCCCACCCCCCCCCCACTCCCCCCCCCCCCCCCCCCCCCCCGCCCACAGCTCCGGAGCTGGCAAACAAATGGAGGACCCAGGGAACCCTTATGGGGGGGGGGGCGGGGGAGGTAGTGGGAGGGAAAGTTGGCTTGCCTGGGGGCATTTGAGAATTAGAAAATGAAAGTAATTTTGACTGTCAAGGATTCGATAATCAGAGAAAACTACTCCTGCTGCGCAAGTCACATATTCCCTTGATGCTCAGTGATGGCTGTCTGTAAAAATAGCACAGGTCAAATCCCAGCACGAGGAACTTTAGGAAGGTACCAGATCTTTCACTGGGCTGAAATTTACTGTAATCAACATCATTCGAAATCTCATTGCCAGTACTTCTAGGTCATTTTGCTAAGGTCAAGGGCTGCACATAAAACAAAACAGGAGCCAACTTCCCTCAAAGATGGGGTGGTTCATTAAAGCTGCCCAAGCATGCAGGACACGGCAGAAAGGCGCCCCTGCAGAAGCCAATCCTCTATCCCCTCTGACATTTCCCCTTTTGGTTTTTCTTGTTCCCCAGAGAGCTGAGCCAATTATAATCCCTTGTAATTTTTTTTTTAGGAGAATTATATTTTACTCCTTATTTGTGCTACACTAGCCAGAGCCACTGTATTATATTTCTTTTCCAGTTTGCATTATGTCACAGAATCAGGTGTTAGATGTTTTCATTATCATAAGCCACTAAAAGACTGGAAAAAGAGAACTGATTGTACTGAGATTATATATATATATATTTCACACACATATATGATATATACTAGAAAATTTCAGTATAACAAGACCAACGAAGTACTATTACTATGGGCAATGGACCATTGGTCAGAGCATAGAAATATTTTCATTGGACTAAATTTTGGGTTTCACTGGTGTTTGTAATAACAGTATTTGTCTTATAATAATAATGTACAACTCCCTGTGGTGTAATAAAAAGCAACATTTCCCAAAGTAGGAACTGAATTGAAAACACAAGCATGAGGTTGCAACACATCAATGATACCAAAAGCTACATGTGTGCATGAGTCAGCTGAGAAAGTTAGTTCTCAATGGTGCATATTCGACAGAGTTCCAGATAATATCTAGGGGTTTCATTTATTTATCCATTCAAGACATTTATTTAGCAGCTTCTATGTGGTTGGTATCATCCTAGGGTCTAGGGATTCAATAATGAACCAAAAAAGAGCTTATGCCTTTTGTGGAGCTTATGTTCTAGCAAATAACTAGTAAATAAATCTGGAAAATAAACACAACAAATAAGAAACTATATACCATGTTAGAGATCTATAATAAGGAAAGCAGGACTAGAAGGGTTTGGGGGAGCAATGATTTTAGAGTGGAAATTGAAGGCTGCCTTTATTTTATTTTATTTTAAAAAACAATTTTTTAAGGTTTATTTTTAAGAGACAGAGAGAAAGAGTGAGAACGGGGAAGGAGCAGAGAGAGAGAGGGATACCAAATCTGAAGCAAGCTCCAGGCTCTGAGCTGTCAGCACAGAGCCCGATGCAGGGCTCGAACCCACCAGCCATGAGATCATGACCTGAGCTGAAGTCGGATGCCCAACCGAATGAGCCACCCAGGTGCCCCATATTTTATTTTATTTTATTTTTTAAGGCTGCTTTTAGAATATAACTTTTAAACAAACACCTGAAATCAAAAGAGGGAACTAGCAAGGATACTATCTAAGGGAAGAGAATTCCAGGCAGAGAGAAAGGAACAAGGGAAAAGGATCTAAGGTGTGAGCATGCCTGTGTGTTTACAGAAATCAGACCCGTATGACTGGAGCAGAGTGACCAAAAAAGAGAGCTGTAGAAGGCCAGAGGGTGTGGTAGGTCATTGTTAGAGCTCAGAAATCTCTGAGGGGCTTTGAGCAAAAGAAACACCAGGAGCCACAGTCCTCCCCAAGCAGAGGTATGGGTAATGTCATGCACTGTTAGCACAACACTAACCAAGTTATTTACCTTCCTGACTATAGTATGATGATGTATATGAAAGTTATTTTTAAATAACGAAATATCAAGTTTTTATTAAGGAGATTATTGTCTTATTTCTTTTTTTAATTTAAATTCAAGTTAGTTAACATACAGTATTGCCTTGGCTTCAGGAGTAGAACCCAGTGATTCATCTCGTACATAGGACACCCAGTACTCACCCTGAAAAGTGCCCTCCTTAATGCCCATCACCCATTTAACCCATCCCCACACCCACCTCCCAACCAGCAATCCTCAGTTTGTGCTCTGTATTTAAGAGTCTCTTATGGTTTGCCTCCCTCTCTGTTTTTATCTGATTATTCCTTCTCTTCCCCTGTGTTCATCTCTTGAGTTTCTCAAATTCCACGTATGAGTGAAATCATATGATACTGGTCTTTCTCTGACTTATTTCACTTAGCATAATACCCTCTAGTTCCATCCACGTTGTTGCAAATGGAAAGATTTTGTTATTTTTCACCACCAAGTAGTATTCCACTGTATATATAGATATGGATATGGATATAGATATAGCTATAGATAGATATAGATATGCCACATCTTCTTAACCCATTGTGTCCTATTTCTATTTGAGGCTGAGAATAACCTCTTCTAGAAGCTACAGGATCCTTTAAATTGTTGTTAAACCTAAATTGGTCAGATTATCAGAATTCAAACTAGTTAATCCCAGCTATTAAATGGAAATCATAGGATGTATAATAAGCATTCATAATGTATTTATGGTACTGTTTCTCTCCTTTCAAGGACATATCTCATTTTCAAATTATAAGCAAGTTAACTGAATAACGGTAGAGTACGTTGGTCAAACTAACTCACAAAAATAGTTATAAAATCTGGAAAACAATATTTAAATACAAACACACCCAACTATTGAAGGCTCAGGAGGGTGACCAAAAGCAAGCAGAAACTAGAGGAACGTCTTCTCTGGAAAGAGGCACTGTGAACGTTCAGATTTGCAGGTGGCGTTTTATCTAAAAGTACCACCTAATCTACAAGGGGCTCAAGTGACAGAAAACTGCAGCCTTACAGGTTTTGTGGGTGGCAGAATAACCACATAGAGGGAAATCATGGAAGGGAGGGAGTCTAAGACAGGCTGAGACCTCACATCCACGTTAAAAAATCTAACCAGGCCCCAGGCTATAGACTAAAACACTCATTTTTAGAGGAAACCCTGGGGAAGTCTGTAAGAACAACCAGCATCTAGAAGCTAAAAAATTGAGCAGAGATTTCAGCTCCTGTTTGATACAGAGGAGATAGAATTTGGAGTTTGAGTCCAGCAGAGCTAACTGAATTATTTAACAAATTTCACTTTTCGGAGAGAAAAATAAAACCTTGGGTCTCTCCAACATATCGTTTATAATGTCCAGTCTCACTGAATATGTGAGTCACTAAACGTGTGAACAACTAAGAAAATGTGACTCTCAGGTTCTGACACCCACTTCTGACATCCATGGTGTTTTTTTCTGCCACGCCAAATACATGGTGTCTTTTCCAATACCAATCCTCCCGTTCTCAGACATGAACTGTCTGGAGTTGGTGCAGACTCCACAAGTTAAAGGGCTTAGCCTCACAAGCCTGCTCCAACTTCAGATGTCAGTCTTAAGTCTCAGTGGGGGCCAACCACATTTCTGACTGACCAACTATAAATCCAGTTGATAATTCTTCAGAAAGACTTCTAGAACTCAAGAAAGCGCTTTACTTACTATTACCAGTTTATTATGAAGGCTACAACTCAGAAACAGCCAAATGGAAGAGTTGCATAGGACAACTAATTGGAGGTGGGAGGTGGGGAGAGAGGGTCATGTCACCCTCCTGGCTTCATGTATTCACCAACTTGGGAGCTCTCCAAGCCCTAGGGTTTAGAGGTTTTTATGAGGTTCCATTATGTAGGCACGATTGATTAAATCATTGTCCATTGGTGGTTGAACTCAATCTCCAGCCCCTCAACCTCCCCAGAGGTCAGAGGGTGGGGCTGAAATTCCCACCCCTCTAATTGAGCTTTGTTTTTCTGGTGACCAGTCTGTACCCTGAAGCTATCTAGGAGGCCCTCAGTTAAGAATCATTTTATTGGCATGCCAGACACTCTTATCACTCAAGAGATTCCAAGAGTTTTAGGAACTCTGTGCCAGGAACCGGACAAAGACCAAATATTTTTTATTATATTACATACCAAGGAAAAAAAAGCAGTTATTAGAACCCAACCTTAAAATGATCCAAATGTTATAGTTAAATAGACAAAGACTTCAATGTGGACATAATAAATATGTTCAAAGACAAAGAGGGATGTGTGCAAGTTACATAAACAGATGGGAATCCTGGCAGAGAAACAGAAAATTAAAAAAGAGTCAAAAGGAAAATTTAAAGCTAGCAAATACAATAATGGAAAATTTTAAATTACAAGATGAACTTAAGATTGAAGACAGAAGAAAAAGATTGGTAAACTTGAATGTAGATTTAAAAAATGTATGTAAAGAACACAGAAAAAGATTGGAGAAAGATAAAAAGAACCTTAAAGACCTGTGTTACAATATCAAAAAATTAGAATATGTGTAACTAAAGTTCCAAAAAGAGAGAATAGAGAGAATGAGAAAGAAAAAATACATGAAGAATTAATAGCCTAGAGAAATACCACATGATATCACTCATATGTAGAATCTAAAAACAGATGAACATAGGGGAAGGGAGAAAAAATAAGATAATAACAGAGAGAGGCAAACCATAAAAGACTCTTAAATATAGAAAATAAACTAAGGGCTGCTGGAAGGGAGGTGGGTGGGAGGATGGGCTAAATGGGTGATGGGCATTAAGGAGGACACTTGTGATGAGCACTGGGTATTATGTAAGTGATGAATCTCTGAATTCTACTCCTAAAACTAACTAATTAATTAATGGCTTGAAACTTCCCAAATTTGGTGAAAGACATCAATTTACAGATCCAAGTAGTTCAATAAACCCAAAGCAGGATAAATGCAAAGAAAATCAGAGAAAAGTATGTCACAGTTAAACTTCTGAAAAACCAATAATAGTGACACAATCTTGAATACATGCCAAAAGCAATGATACACTACATACAGGAGAACCATGATAAGAATGATTTCTAACTTCTGAAAAGAAACAGTGGAAGCCAGAAGACGATGGTACATTTTTGAAGTGCTGAAGTATAAAAACTGTTAACCCAGAATTAAAAAACTATTAAATATCCAGTTAAAATCTTTCAACATTGAAAGCTTATTTTAAGATGAATAAAAACTAACATTTATTACTAACAGATTTACATGTCAAGATATACTGAAGAAAGTTCTACTTGGCTAAAAAGAAATGACACTGTCATTGAAATAAAAAAATGAAGATTTCAAAATAGCACATAAGTGGGTAAATCTAATATATATATATATATATGTATATATATATATGTGTGTGTGTATATATATATATATATATATATAAAACATATATATTGCAGAAATATATACAGATATATATGTACACACACAGATACAGTGCTTTCAGACAAAACACTATATATTTTGTGTGTGTGTGTGTGTGTGTGTGTGTATATATATATATATATATATATATATAATACGTTTCATATATATAATATAGATATAGTAGATTCTTGTTATTCACAGTAGTTGTATTCTGTAAACTAGCCATGAACACTAAATTGGCAAGTATGAAATCACTGCTCCTAGGAGAAATGCAGTTGGTTCCAGTGAGCCTCTGCTCAAAACCTTTTCATCAACCAATCAATACATAATGTTGTTTTATGTGTTTTTGTTTAAAGACAAATTACTGAATATATATTTTTGATCCATTAGCATTGAACTCAACTGACAGCATTATAACTCATCCCTGAATAAAGTTTGTTTATCTAACACACATATTTTCTCATCTCCTTCTTTCTCTTAAGAACACATACAATGGAATGGAGAATCGAGAAATAGACGTACACTTATGTGGCCAATTGGTTTTTGACAAAGAGCCTATATGTAGAATAGTCAAAGAATTCAATTTTTAAAATGCACAGAGGACAGTTACTTCACAATACAAATAATCAAGAAGTACATAAAAAGTATTCATTATCGTTAGCTATAGAGGAAAAGCAATTAAAACCAGAATGAGATCCTACTACACACCCACACAAGGTGTGCAAGAAGACGGGCAAACACCAGATGTGAAACAGGGTGGAGCACTCAGAACCTTCCATACACTGCTGGTGGGAATGTAACTTCATATAGCCATTTTGGAAAACCGTTGGGCAGTTTTTTATGAAGTTATGTGTGTACCTATTCTTCGACTCCATGATTCCATCCCTGGTTACTTGTCCAACTGAAATGAAAATAGATGTTCACCAAAAGACATGGTCAAGAGTGTTTATTGTAGTGTTCTCTGCAATAGCCAACAAGTGGAAACAGTCCAAGTGTCCATCAAGAGAAGAATGGATAAACAAACTGTGGTATAGTCATACAATGAAATACTACTCAATAAAGTAATGAACTGCATATATATGTAAGCCTATGGGCAAATCTCATAGACATTATGCAAAGTGAAGAAAAAAGACAGAAAAATACACATTACGTGATCCTGTTAACATGATGTTTTAAAACAGACAGAAATGTCTTTTAAAATAGGCAAAAGTGTCTGAGATGACTTCATAGTGTCTTGAGGGGACTTTCTGGAGAGATGAAAATGTGGTATTTATGATAGAGGCAAGAGTTGCATGGGTATATCCGTTTGTTAAAGTTGTGCAGCTAATATTTTGCATCTCAGGATACATTCATTTTAGCAAAACCATACATAGAAATTATACTCAAGTAAAGGGGAGGAGGAGGTAGAGATATAGACGGAACAAGACTAGCAAAATGTTGACGACTTAACGCAGAGTTATGGGTATACAGAGATTCCATATTTAAGTTTATTTGCTTTGTAGATGTTTAAAATTGCTTCTGCAAAATTATTTCTTAAATGTTTAAAAGCCAGAAAATCCAATAATTTAGAACAAAGACACTAAAATCAGGCCATTGTCCTCAATTTGAAATACTTTATCTATGACTTTCTAAACTTTTTATTTTTAAGTTCTTTTAAAGAAAACAGTGTCCGAGTTGACCTTTTTGTGTGTGTGTGAGGTCTTACCACTAGCGTACCATCAACAAATATCTCAGTGCCCACCATGTCCAGGTTCTCTGCTCAACACCTTTTAGGAAAACCCTCAAAGGTGTGGGTGTCCCTGGGAATGGAGAGCTGAACAGATTTTCTTGGGAAAAGCATTGAAGTATTGGGATTAAGTCACTTAGGGACTTCAAAATGTCTGTTGTCTGAGGGGTTTTACCTGAAATAAGGGCACCCAGGGAATGGGTTCCCCGGAGACATAACCTGCCCCACCTGTTGCCATCCTTGGATTTCCCTGGTGGCACCTGCCCTCACAACCTAACCCAAAGAGAGGGTGTGTGGTTGGTTTTTTTTTTTGTTTTTCTTGGAACTTTATAGACTCTTGTGTTCTTTACCCAAATCCTGTGAGGATATAAAGCGTTCTTTGTCTTGCCAAAGCAATTTTTTAATATTCTTAGGGCTTCCCCTAAGAGATTTTTCTAGAAAAAATAAGGGATGAGGTCTCTTCTGTTGACATGACATGAGCATTAAGTTACAGCTGGTTCCGAGCTCACACTTCTTTCTCATCCACTGTCCCCAGACCTGGTCCTCCTGGAAGAAGGATGCAGCCTGCAGGCTCCACCCTTCCAGGTGCCATCTGGTCCCTGCATAGTAAGAATACAAATGGAAGTAGATAAGGGGACACAGATGGCTGATGTCACATTTCGTGGTGCACAGTTTGGAGACAAAAGCTGTTATTGCCAAAACTACTTCCCTCAGAGGGACAGGGAGAGAAGAAGATTGGAGGGAAAAAAAGAAAAGGGAAAGACTTGACACAGGGTCAGCATAGTAAGTCTTAGGTACATCCATCAGTGGTACCAAAGGCTTATGCACACGTTCAGATGTAATGGAGCAGAGACACTCGCCCTCCCTCCCCAATGGAAAGAACATTTAGCTTTCCTGGGACCTTTGCGTGTCTCTGAATCAACAGGTTACAGCATTTGAGGTGAAGGAGAGAGGGCATTCCTAGCAATGCCCAGAAATCGCTAAAAACAAGGAAGCCTTATCAGTTATGTGGACAGAGATGTGCTTTTTTCTCCGCTCACACACTTCATCTCTGTACCAGCGATTGTGACTTCTGCAGTTTCATTTGGCTTCAAACCATAATTCACTTTATAAAGCAAGAGTTTATCCCTTTTCCGTCGGCTCTCCCTCCACTTCCTCACCACTAAAACCCCAAATATTTAATTAAAATTAAGTTAGCTTTTCTAAGAAGGTTGAAGGAATCAGAGAAGGAAAGGATCTAGGAGAAAGATCTAAACACCAAAAAGAGCAAAGAAAATTGTTTAAAACCAGATAGAAAACTGTCCCTCTCATTTCCTCTTTCTTTCTCTTTTCTTTCCCCTGCCAAGTAAACCTTTGCCTGATTACAGTAAACACCTTCTTAACAGATCAAAAGGAGCGATTTTAAAGTGAGTTGCTTACTCACAAAATTCATTATGGTAATGCCTCATCATATTTAGCTGAGCCGGCTCCCCAGGCCGCTTCCCTTTGATCTGCCACTGTGGCCTTGTGTCTGTTCCCGCAGTTCATCTACATTTTGTTGGCGTCAGACTTTTTCAGTACTTATGCCTCAGGTTTGTGAACAGCCCGGTAGAATAAGAAGAGCCAGCCTAGAGACAGATTTTTTTTTCTCCCAATACCCTCAAAATATATGTATTTTGAAATGTCAGTAACAACACATGTTAGATGTTTAACTCTTCCTTCCCACCCCTGCCCCCAAGAATTCATCCTTTTTACTACTTCCTCTGAAATTCACCCCATGGTGGATCTCCTTTTCACCGTAGCTCATGTCTGCAATGCAGGTTTCTTGCAGAGCTTTATTTATTATTAATGATACAACAATTTATGGTGTGCCAGCCTCCTAAACCTCCCAGTACCTTACAGATGCATAACGAAGGCACTCAACCCACTAGTCTCTGCACTGAAAGAAGCCACCAGACGTGCAAGAAACTACCTCCAAAATGAGAGTCATTTTGCCTGTGTGGTCCCCTAGGATTGCTCAGGCTGGCATCAGTACCATGGTGGAGACTGCAGACAAGTGACTGGGACTCTAATTTGCAATGACATAACTTGACCTTTGGGAAGGCAGAGCGTTTTGATCTGATTTCTGCAAATGACTTACCTGGGGGTATTTCTCTGTTGCTCAGTGTCCTGCTCAATAAAACGGATGGAAAATAACACGCTTCGTTTTACCATCTACCTACATCCCTCGAGTCACCAGTTGCTCAGCTCGGCCTCCCGGATGCCATTTCTCAGTTCTCACTGCCCTTGATCTGTCTACAGCATTTAGAACGACTGACCATCCTCCTCTCAAAATCTGTAGGAGTCTGAGCTCTCCTGGTTTCTATAATGCTAGACTCTCTGTCTCCTCTCCTCTTGGCCATTTGTTTATTTGTCAACACTTCCCAGTTAGGCTGTCCATTTTCTGGTCCCCCTTTCTTATCCCTCCATGACTGTTAACACAACTCTCCCCTCGCTACCAATGAGGATATGATGATCAAGTCAATTCCTTTATGGCTAGGTGAGCTTTCTATTTCCAACATTTCCAAGTTATCTCCTCATACGTCACAGAAACCCCCTGAACAAAGGTGGGACACTTCATCACATCTCATTGTTACCACTTATGTAATGTTCCATTTCTCTAGATTGTGTTCTGTGGGGGGTGGGAACCATATCTGTTTTCATTCATTTTGATAACCCACCTGACCCATGGTAGAAGATGAAGGAACAGATGGGTTAATTATTGGCCTTCTTTTATAGATAACACTGTATTTTACACATAACCCCAATATTTAGAGATTTGCCCATAGTCACAAAGCATAGGAATGTCAAATATCGTCTAGGTCTCTGACCCCAAGTCCTTTATCTTTATACCTAACCTAAGTTGCAAAATGCAGCAAAATCTGAATTTCTCTCCATCACATTATGTTACTAACAGTCTTCATAAAATCATGGGAGAGAAACTTAGAGTTTCTCTACTACTGTTTCCTGGGTTTACCTGGTCACAAGTGTCCCTTGAAGTGTATGAGAATAATGTCCGTTTCTGGACCCCTCCCAAGTTCTACTGTATATGAATATTCAGAGGAAGGGCCTAGAAAATTGGATGTTTAAACAGCTTTTCCCACTCCATCATTCTGTCCACATCACTCCTCTGGGGCTGCTGGGGCTGGCTTCAACTCCAAAGAGGGGAAATGAAATCTGTGAACCCAAAGGAATCCACTTTACAGCAGAGATAAAGGAAGAGAGACCCAAATCTACATTTGTAGATGATTCTCACCAATAGGAACATTAAGGAAACACGATTCAAATCAGTGACTCTTAAAGTGTGATCCCAAAACCATCAGCATCACTTAGGAACTTGTTAGTAATGCAAATTTTCAGGCCCAACCCAGACCTGTTCTATATGAAGATGAGGGGGTGTGCTTTAACAAGCCCTCTAGGTGATTCTGATGCACCCTAAAATTCAGGAAGGGCATCCTCAAATACCATCTGAAACAGATGAGATTAGTTCTAATTTACAAAAGGACATAACTGCCTCTTCAGTAACTCTTTCCAGGGATTGTCACAAGGGACCTAGCTCCCTCCTGCTCTTCCTGAAGTCCATTTTTGTTGTTGTTGTTCTGAAACCAGCACGTCTAAATTTGGTGTTTATATCTCTTGGGGAATCAGATAGTTCATATTAATATTTCTTTAAAGGTATTTTTAGTACTTAATTGTATTGGTACTTTTGTGAGAATCTCCTCCCAACACGTTAATATCCGATCAAATAATTATGCAGATGTCTTGACCATTTCATCACCATCATATGCAAACATTGTTCAACACTGGAGCTGGAATGGACAAGGAGCTCAACAAGTAATTATTAAATTTAAAAAAAGGGATTATTTGGCTGTGGTATGGTGTTCTGATCAGAGGTTGTCAGGAGGACAGAATTCTTAGGGTCTTACTCTTCTTGATCTGCAGTCCAGTATTGCTGACTCTGTTTTCCTTGTTTCCCATCATGACTATTGCACGTATTTTGTCCTCCCCTGTACCTTCCATTTGCCCCCTGTTGCTTGCTGCAGACTCTAGGACACTGCCTTTTCCTGCCTTTCATTTGGGTCCAATCACTTCAACTCACTTAACAGATTTCTGATTCTGTTTCCCAAAGTGTGGGTGAACCCATTCTCTCCAGTTCACTGTTACCTACAGGTGCAAAGAGTTGGGTGTCTCATCCTTTACTCCAAAGTAGAGTCTGTTGGCTCATCCTTCTTTCTCACCCCCTTTGGAGCTTAAGTCAGTTTCAGCAGACTCAGAAAACTCATGTGGATAAAATGGCAAGGAAGGAGAAAAGGAGTACATGCCAAATTGAATCACATGTATGTGGGTAGTCTGTTTTTAACATGCATTAAGCACTTGGGCATGCTAAATGCTTATATATGTCACTAGTTATAATAGTAAGGCACATCTTGAGGATGTGGCATTGTGTTTATACCCTCTCTGCCTGGATAGCTATTTAACATGATCAGTTGGACATCTGGACTCAGGCCAGTTGGTACCCAGTTGATCTTTGCTAAGAAATGACTGCAGCTGCTACAGCCCATGAAACCCTTGTAATGCTGCCCAGTGCCCAGCAGGGAGATGCAATTGTCCAGTGAAAAGATTTAAGAAAAGGGCTAGGAATAGAGTTTCCCAGGCAGCAGTTGAAAAGCTAATCCTTCCCTTTCTACCAACAACTACAAAAGAAAATGAAGAAAAATGCAGTATACTGTGAGAATCAATTGAGATGGGAAATATTCAATAATTTATAGCACTTTTCTACAGCATGTTTTCCTATAAAATTTAACTAAATTGAATCTTCATTTTTATATCAGAGAATCTTCCTACCACATAACCACATGGCTATTAGGTATGTGCTTAGTTAGCTGGAAGACCAGAAGGAAAAATGATTATTGATGGGTTAGAGCCTTCCCATAGAGAGGGGTGGTACTGAGTCAGTGTATGACATGGGAAGGGAACTTGTTGGCATTAGGACATCAGGGTTTAACCATAGCCTTCCAAAATTACTCATTTCGTAATATTCAATGGGTCTCAAAAGCTTTCTGAGCTTCATTTGCTTCCTCTGTAAAACGATTCCTCCCACACCTATTTTGAGAAAAATGAGAGATAATACAGACATACAGAAATGGATACTCAGGTCTTTCTCTAATAGTACTGCATAACAAATATCCCCATGATTTTATGGGTTTGGGGTTTGGGAAACCATGGTTACAATTTCCAATAATATTTATTTACATTGTTCTTGTTTCCCATCATGCCTTTTGCACATATTTTGTTCTCCCCTGTAACTTCCATTTGCCCCTGTTGCCTGCTGCCCAGACTCTAGGACACTACCTTGTGGGTTTTTGGAATCAGCTGTGACTCAGCTGAACTTGGCTGAGCATGGGTTAACCTCTCATTCCATTATCCAGGTTGAAGGTGTAATGGCCACTTAAGTTATGCTCTTCTCGTGACCATGGGCTGTGATGCAAGAGAACAAGCAGAACTTTACTAAGACTGTTAAAGTCTGAACTTGACGGTGACACACTGACTTCAACACACATTCCACTGATCAAAGCAAGTTACATGTCCAGGCCCAATGTCAGTCAGGCAGTAAAGTATCCTCAGCCCATAGAAAAACCGTGGCCTGGGTGGAAAGGAAGAAAGAATTTTGAACAAATATTATAATATATCACAGTGCATGGAATTGTTCTGAAAACTGTAAGATAACATTTGGATGTTGAGACAATAATGATGATTACTTTAGCCTTGGTTGGTTAACAGTCTGAACTTGTCTAACAAAAGATGAGATTTGGAGCTTTGTAGAGAACAAAGCACTCAGGCACATACTTCTACATTTTTTTTTTTGAGAGAGAGAGAGAGAGAGAGAGAGAGAGAGAGAGAGAGAGAATCTTAAGCAGGCTCCACACTCAGCATGGAGCCTGAAGTAGGGCTCGATCCCACAAACCTGGGTTCATGATCTGAACCAAAACCAAGAGTTGGGCATTCAACTGACTGAGCCACCCAGGTGCTCCTATAGTTCTTTTTTTTATTTATTTTTATTTTAAAAAAATTTTTTTTTAACGTTTATTTATTTTTGAGACAGAGAGAGACAGAGCATGAACGGGGGAGGGGCAGAGAGAGAGGGAGACACAGAATCGGAAGCAGGCTCCAAGCTCTGAGCCATCAGCCCAGAGCCCGACATGGGGCTCGAACTCACGGACCGCGAGATCGTGACCTGAGCTGAAGTCGGACGCTCAACCGACTGAGCCACCCAGGTGCCCCTATAGTTCTTTTTTTAAATTTTATTTTATTTGAGTATATTTGACACAAAAGGTTACATTAGTTTTAGGTGTATAACAGTGATTCCTCTTCTCTATACGTTATGCTATGCTCACCACATTACCATCTGTCACCATACATGCTATTATGATATCATTGACTATATTTCCTATGCTGTGCCTTTTATTCCAGTGACTTATTCATTCTATAACTAGAAGCCTGTATCTCCTACTCCCCTCCAACCATTTTGCCTATACCCTCACCACCTTCCCTCTGGCAACCATCAGTTTGTTCTGTATATTTACAGGTATGATTTTGCATTTTGTTTTTTTATTCATCAGTTTTGTTTTTGAGATTCTGCATATAAGCGAAATCATGTGGCATGATGTCCTTCTCAGACTTATTTCCCTTAGCGTTATACCCTCTAGGTCCATCCGTATTATCACAAATGGCACTGCCTCATCCTTTTGTATGGCTGCATAATATTTAATTGTATGTAAATGTTACAGTTCTTGAACATAATCTCAAAGTCTGGATTTCCAGCTAACTAAGCATGCAACTAATAGCCAAGCAGATACAGATTGGAGTATCCTGATAGAAGGTCTGATCAGTGAACACAGCTCCTTGAGTTTTCTCAATCTTTAACAGAAGATGTGTTAGAGTTGGTGGATTCTGCCTATTCAGGAGAAGGAACTGCCAGGACACAGGATGTTCCAAAGTGAGGCCTTAGCAAGCCTCTTCTATTGCTAGCTATGTCACATGAAAAGGCAGTCTGGGTCCTTCATGTAGTTTTGTAAGCCATGTCACCTGTTGTGTATTTCTACAACAGGTAAATAAGGACTAGCCTTCCCATCTTTCAGTGTACTCCCTGCTACCATATGACATCAGCCAAACTGGAGGCGTGAGTGACAAGCCACATCCTGTGTTAACACGCCCAGGAGGGGCCGGGCACAGACGGTCTGGCCAGGGCTCTCTACCCATTTCACAAATGCTCCTTAAATTTGCAAGTGCTTGCAAAGTGGCATAAATGATGGTATCTAGGATCAAAATTATAACTCTACTTGGCAAATCAGGGGAGTGATTGGAAATAAACAGGATAAATTTTGATGGTGACACAGGGTAGTAAACACACAGGGGTGCAAAACAAAACTGAAAATTTCAGAGGCAAGGGTGAGCCAACTATACACAAAGATGACTGGAAAAGACAGGAAGTCCCACGGCAAGGCAAATGCTTACTGTGATTTTCCCAAATGACCATGATCCTAC
Source organism: Neofelis nebulosa (assembly GCF_028018385.1). NCBI lineage: Eukaryota > Metazoa > Chordata > Mammalia > Carnivora > Felidae > Neofelis > Neofelis nebulosa. Next base: position 31,873,425 of record NC_080783.1, read on the forward strand.
CCTAGAGCAGCATTCAGTTTCCAGCCCAGAGCCAAAATAATAAACACAGAGAGAATGCACCTTTTTTTTAGGAGGATAGAGGACAGAAGGACAGAGATTTTAAAAGAACATTCTGCAATATACACATTATTTATTTAAAATATATTTTATCTGGTATCTATTTTGTTCCTTGCACAGTGCTAGGTGCTGAAGACACCAACATGAGTGACAAGGTCCCTACCCACAAGTATGTAGAGCCCATTACAGCCCAGTCTGTGTGCATGACCATGTGTCCAACATGTGTATGAAATGTGGGAGGTGGACATGAAAACAATCTTGTAAAACACAGTGGTTATGTGCTTGCCTAAAGTTTACCACAGTAATGTCTGTCTTCTCTCTTAGTCATCATTAACCAAGAGGAAACTGGAAAACTGGGCAGATTGGGGGCAGTTAGAGCTAACCCAGAGATTTGGATAGTCTTCAGGTTGGGCTGGGTCTTAGGGCAAACTGGACCACTCTGGATAGTGGACCTAGGGGTCCTAATAAGATTAAAGTGAGCTAAATGGCTAGAATAATCCAGAGGAGAGTTATTGTCACTATAGGAGTCTGTCTGACTTCGGGCAGAGGTCACATTCTCAGCCGGGCCTAACAGAGAATATGAGGATGTGTACAAAGTGCTCCTGCCCTCAAGATGCATATGGTCTGGGGTGGGGAGGGGGGTGGTTACCCATGTATCTTACCTCCCTAGCAAGTTGTAACAAGCTTGCAGATCCTAAGCTGTGCGTCATTCCTTTTTTACGACTTCCAGCCTCTAGTAGGTACCGAGGTTGGAAAGAAATGGTTAACACGAGAGAATACATGAATAAAAGGCGTTGAAGGTGAGACGAGTATAGATGAATCTGAAAAGTCTGAAATTTAGCTACAATCCTAGGCCAGGGCTGGTTTTGGAAATATGTGCCCCCTGGTGCTTTGGTTCTTGTCCCTAGTGCCTCTGTAACCTGCTGAAACCATGGCGTGGCCACCATACCCTCTCTAGGGTCAGAAATGGAGAGAAGACATTGAAATGGTATCATACCTCCATTTCCTAATCTGTACAATGAATATAAGAATATCTATTTTGTAAAATTGTTATGAGAATTTAATGAGATAATATATGTGGTAGTATTTAGCCCCACGCCTGGTGGATAGTAAGAGCCTGATGTCAGCTCCTTCTCCTTCCACCATAAATAGCGGTGTTCTTCAAGTCCTGAATTTAAACACAGAGACATAAAATTAATCACACGTAATATGTTTCATAAGGAAACTTGCTCTCCAAAAGATTCACTATTAGTTAGCACGTATTCTTTCTGTCCAAACCTACATGCCATATGACAAAAATATCACCAGGAGAAGGATGTGTATCTATAGATGTGTGCATATCTATAAGTTATTAAGAGGATTACATGAGTTAATAAGTGGAAATGGTTTGAATGTTGCCTGGTGCATAGTAAAAGCTCAATTATTGTTGATTATTATTATTATTATTATTACTTTCACTAGTAGTAGTGGCATCATTATTATTGGCTGAATTGGCCACAGATTTCTTGCCAACAGCTGACTGGTCTCATTACAGACGGATCCCAAGCTTTATAACTCAAAGGCTCAGATGGGTTGAGGGTGTCCAGGAGAGAGAAAGGGAGAAATGACTGTTTTGGCTCTGAACAGCCCTGTTTCTGGTAGTGGGGCACTGATCCTCTTTATGGCTACCGGGAAAATTGAACTAATATGACAGTCATTTGTGGACCATTTCCAGGGTGCCTGCACTTGCCTTAGAAGGAGGCACTCTGGCCCATTTCCAGGAAGATTGACAGAAAATCCCGGTTAGTGGTTCAGGTTTGGGATTTAACCCTTCAACTTCTCTGAGAAGGAGGCTTTTTGTTGTTGTTGTTGTTGTTGTTTTAACGTAAGGGCAGGAGAGCTGTAGAAATAAAGCCCAGAAGAAACTTAGAAATGATAAAGCATAATTGCCAATGCTTTAAACACCATTGTTGCTATTTTATTTTTTGACTATGACTCTTTCATTATCAAATGGCCTGTGTGTAGCCCGTTTCTCCACGTTCATGGAATTTGGGAGAATGTCATTGCAAGACTCACTTTCTCACAAATGGAGATAAAGAGGAAAGATCTCTCCATCTCTTTACCTATGCTAGAACCAGGCCTGGAACGATCCTCCTGGTAATATTACATAGCTCCAGTGGCTTTTCAGTCTGTCCTTTTGGTACACTAGCTCATAAGCTGACATGATTCTGAAGGGATTTTAGTTGTAAGGGAAAAGGAAAGGTAGCAGGCCGACAGCTTACATTTTTGTGACCAGTTCTCCACACTGCAGCAAGAATAAACCAGATTCAGGCATAGTAGCTCAGATTCCCTCACAACGTGGGAAAAGCAGTAAGAAATGGAGATAATGGCTCTTGCCCATCTATCCTCCCCATCTTACTTATCTCTACTCCTTCCCAGTAAAGACGTATCCATCGCTAAAACTCTTTACGTGGGCTCCTAAGTCCCCTTGAGGTAAGAATTTGAGACCAGAGCTTCCTCTCCAGGGTTCACGTGGAAGCAAAGGACTCTGACAGGGACACACATTCAAAAGCCATTTTAAAAATATATAATTATGTAAAACCTCACAACAGCTTAATTGAGTTTGAGAAAAATCCAGGTTGGACACCAAGAGGTTGACAGTTTAAGTCATAGAAGGGAGTTCTCAGGGGTCTAATGAAGTCACCCCAGTTTTGGAGAGCTTATTTCTGAGCCCCAGTATTGTCCTTGGATGGCAGCTGCCTCAGCTCCAAGCAGCAATGAGCTTTGTGTCATGGCATTAGTAGTGTCTCGGCCAAGGCCATATGGCCAGACAGGAGCCATGTCCCTGGGGAAATGGGGCCCGGTGGGATTGTCAGATGTGGGTCCATTTTCACTGTAACAAATTTTCCTCACTGCTTCTTCGGCTGTTTGCTCTCTGTCAGCAACTTCACAGGTGGCCTTGACTCCAAAAGCTGGTCATCAAAGACCATGATCAAAGAGAACCCTTAACACAGAGTATGGACCACCTGCCTAGAAAATGCCTCAGTGCGCATCCTCCCCCTTCCATTCCCAGTGACCAAAGATTCACATGATTTTCGATTCTTCCCTCTGATGCAAGCTCCAGGCATCAGTCTGTGTTATTAGATTTAAGTAGCCAGGTCAACAGCATACATCGCCAGCCCACCTCACATCTGGGAGGACCGTTGCTGAGTCTCTTTTATACTTGATGTTTTCATTTCAGCTCATGGCTTCCTCCTTCCAAGGGCAGTGGCATTAAGGATCATTAGGGTAAGGCAGCTGAGAACATGAAGCAGGGTTGATCATGAAACCAGAGACTAAATCTCCATGCTCACCAGGCCTGGCACGACCTTGTCTACCTCTGGGCTTCTGTGTGCCTGGAAAGGAAGACTCCTGCTTTAAAGCAGTTGTTCCCCAGTGGCAAGGGGCAGTTGCTGCTGAGATCAGATGTGCTGTGGCCTTAATGCTCTGAATTTACAAAAGGCTGTTTGTGAAATGCCCTGCAGCTTTATTTCTCTCCCCTGGATGCATGAAATCCTGGAAGGTCCAAGGATTGGGCTGGTATTAATAGAGTGAAACCTCAACTAATTGCAGAGCATGTACCGCAATACCGTCTGTGACACAGAAACTACGTTAGCAGAAGGAGAAGTAATATAGAGACACATGGAGGCATTTAGGACGTCAGAAAGAGGGAGTTATAAAAATAAATTAGTTAAGCTAGCAACAAATGAGCTGGAAATGTAAAACATGCATCTGAATCTCTTGGGTCAAAGGTAGGGAAGGAAAGGAGATTGTTTCAAGTCTGGTGGAGGCAGGGGGGTACAGCACAAAAAAAGAAAGAAAAGAAAAAGGGAAATGGCTGGAGTGTTTGGAGAGCAGAGAGATCTCTCCGAAGGGGAGAAAAAGCTTCAGGACAGAGAGAAAGCTGGATGTGTCAGCTGGCATCTAATAGTCTACGGGGCACCTGGGTGGCTCAGTGGGTTAAGCCTCAGACTCCTGCTTTCAGCTCATGTCATGATCTCGTGATTTGTGAGTTCGAGCCTCACATCACGCTCCTCATTGACAGTGTAGGGGCTGCTTGGGATTCTCTCTCTCTCTCTCTCTCTCTCTCCTTCTATCTATGCCCCTCCCCTGTTTGTGCTCCCTCTTTCTCTCAAAACAAATAAATAAACTTGAAAAAAACATGCCTAAGACATCAGCATCTGGGAAGAAGCTCCAGAAGCCACACCTTGCCCAAACACTGACCCGTCTTACACCTGGAAGTGGGAAGAGCTGGGAAAACACATTCTGAACCCAGGGCAAAAGACAGAATTAGCTAGACCTTCAGGGCTGGCTTTGCTGACAGGACTCCCTCTTCCTCTGCTATTCTTATTCCTCATTTTGAAGGTTTAAATGACAAACACATGCACATGTGCACACACACGTACTTACACACAATACCAATGCTCCCCTCAAAAAATAAAAAGAGCCACTTTGGGGGAGGGGCAAGCGGTTTACTGGAATGTGTAACAGTAGTAGGTCTTTGTAAAGAGATGGTTCTTACGGGTTTTCTTAGTTTCTATTTTCCCTCCTGAAAAAAGAAAAAACTATGTGATTCATTTTTATTTTTTTATTTTTTACTGTAGTAAAACAAGTAGAATTTTAGTTTTGGTTTCTTATTTCCCTAGCTGACTTCAGTTACTTTTCAATGTACATAAGTAGCTGTAGATTCCATTATTTAAAAGCGTTCTACTGCACTGGGAAATGCAGTGGGGGAAGGTTCACATCTGATTCACCCCCAATGGCCTCCGTAAGCGTTTGCCTCATCCCCCTCCTGGCTGCGATCTGAGTATACTTTCAGAGCTTTGTGCCACAATCATAGACAAAGTTGTTAAACACACAGTCCTGGTTAAGTGACACAGTGACTGAAAGTCTTTCACTTTGATCAGTCTGTCAGTCAACAAGGGTAAGTGACTGAGAGAAAATTCCTTTCAGTTGGGGGAAGGGTTATTTGGAGCTCCAGGGTTTCTAACTGAATTCCTCAAGGACGGATGAGAGGTGATGTGGAGTGAGAAAAAGAAAAGGTGAGGAAAGATATATCAAGGATACTAAGATTTTGTCATTTGTGCTCCTTGTCCAGAAAGCAGACATAGAGAAACTGTGGCTAGTAGCATTTAACGCACATACTCCCATACTGCATTATTCATACAGCTTTGTGTTTTGTTTTCATTTGTTTAGTATTACAAGCCGAGTTCATTCATTCGACAAATACTTGTTGAATGTCTATGTACAAACCATGGTGACAAGGTAGGTCTTGTATTATGCACTTTTTGACAAATAAATAAGTCTTTTTCTCAGTGACTTTATTTGGTAAGAGCAATACTGTGAACGAATGCAGATGTTTAGACAACACAGAGAATAATTCTCTAGGACTCTGTACATAAACTCATAGAATCCCTGATTTATCAAGGACATCAATAGCCATTTGTCCTGTTTTCCTGATACATGATTTCACACTATCACTCCATTAAATATGTTCCATGGATGCTTCCAGTAGCAAAGAACTTACTATCCGTCAAGACTACAATCTTTATGGCAACTCTGATTGTTACAGAATTCTTCCTTATGTTGAGCTAGAAGTTCTCTATGACTCCCTTCACTGGGTCCCCTTTTTGTCCACCAGCGCTATTCAGATTGTTTAATCTTCTCCCTCTTGGAAACTGTTTCTTTATTGGAAGATATCCTCATGTATTTCTCACCTTTGAGTCTCTTCTCTGGACTTAACATGCCACATTTACGCAAGCATTCTTTATACATCATGGTTTTCAGCTTCCTTTGCCAACCTTGGTGATTTACAGTTTACCCAACTGTCTTCTGAAAATATGGCAAAAAATATTCCAAGCACACTTTCTGGCCAGCTTAGACATTAGTGGGGCTCAGTCCCCTCGTTCGGAATATTCCTTCTTTATTAATACAGATTAAGTGTGTTTTACATTTTTTGTATGGCTGCTTACCTGGTTGGCTCACACTAAGCTTATAAGAAATCATGGTTCCCAGGTTGGTAGTGAGCATGCCTGCTGCCCTTCGCCCATATCTTTGCCATCTGTACACATTCACTTACTTTCTGCACTCAAACACAGGTTCTTTCCACTGTTAAATTTCATCCTGTTAGAGCAAACACATTGTTATACCTGGCTGAGATTCTTTGGGAGTCTGTTTGGTCATCAAACACGATATGTATGGCTCCTAGCTTCACCTGCTGATCTGCCATGACCAGCATGTCATCTACATCCTTGGGCAACTTATGACAACTGTCGAATAGGACAAGAGTTCAAGAGAGACTCCTTTATGAGAAAACCAGACCATCAGTGAAAACAACCTGAAGCCCCTTCTCCATTCTGGACCCTGTCCAGTTCTAGACTGAGCGCTGAACACATGAATCAGTGTTGACTTGATGACAAAATAATATGACAGTTAAAAACCAGTGCAACTGATTTATTTTGGCAACCTGGTTTGTGGTAAATTATACCTCAACCAGTTTGTATCAGACTTTTTTTTTTTTATGGGTTAGGTCTCCTTAAAAAATGTTCTCCTTGGGGCGCCTGGGTGGCGCAGTCGGTTAAGCGTCCGACTTCAGCCAGGTCACGATCTCGCGGTCCGTGAGTTCGAGCCCCGCGTCAGGCTCTGGGCTGATGGCTCGGAGCCTGGAGCCTGTTTCCGATTCTGTGTCTCCCTCTCTCTCTGCCCCTCCCCCGTTCATGCTCTGTCTCTCTCTGTCCCAAAAAATAAATAAAAAACGTTGGAAAAAAAAAATTAAAAAAAAAAAATGTTCTCCTTGGGTGAATTTGCCCAAGATTTCCAATAAAATGGCTGGTCCCAATGATTCCAAAGTTACTGCCAGGTAAGACCTCTTCCAAATTGTAGCCTACCAATTCTGATTTCTGGATGTCATAGAATTTTCTATTTTGCGTTATATTTATCTATGTATATATCACCTCCCTTATGACGGTATAAGCTCCTCAAAGGAGTCACTGCATGTGACTCGTCTTTGCATCACATGTAGAATCTAATATAGTAACTAGATGCTCAATAAATGGGTGTTGAATGACTGAATCACTGAGCTGATATAGACAATAATACCATTTTAAAGAAGGCTTCAAAGAGGGATTTTAGGACTATGTAGTACTTTGAGGTTCTGACACAAAACACAACCTCACGAGTACACATTCTTCTTCCAGATTCAAAGCAAGCTTACGTCCCTCAGCTTCATGATCTCCGAATAAGAAGTATTTGCCTTCACAATAGCCTGAGGCTTCTCATTCAACACAGCAAACTTTTTTTCCTAGTATATTCTCCCCAGAATCAGTAAGTTTTCCATCTAACCTGCCCGAGACAGTCAGTGTCTCCCAATCTGCAGTAATTATCCTGACAAGGTCAATTAGTATTTAAAAAAATGATAACAGTCACTTGGCTGCTGATTTTCCTTTTACTCCTGTTTCTCAGCAGAATGCTCCCGGCACCAATTGATGTGGAAACTCATTGCACCAGAGGAAGAAATTGTCTATGTCGATGCCAAAAGGAGGTGTCCTTCAGGCAGAGAGAGGGAGAGCAGTTCACAGGTGCTCTGGGAGGCACAGCAGCTCCAGGCATATCACCCTGTAACTACACAATGTTCTGAGATGCTGGAGACTTTTCCCTTCACGGTTTAAGTGCCTGAGGAGGCTTTCCAGATGCCAAGCTGGAAGTTTAGAGTCGAGAGAAATCACTGCAAGTGGGAAAAAACATCCTTTGAGTGGAAGACTTTTAGAAAACCAGCACCAAAATAATACCTCTCCCGCTGGCCTGTGGAGAGAATGGATATCAGATCAAGCTTCAGTCAAACACTAAATCTTTACCTCGTTTGGGGTTGTTTTTCTCATGCCGCAAAATTCCTAAGGGTTTGCTAAGTTTGCCCGTGAAATGATCTGTGTCTTCTACTGCCTTTTACGAGGGGCTAATGTGATCTAGGCAATTTGTTAATAATATTTTATCTTTCATGTTAATGTTTTCTTAATAACATCTAGAATAAGTTGCATGATTTTTAGATCCAGGTTTCAGTTATGGTTAGCAGCACAGTTTTATTCATATAGGATGTTCAAGGTTGCCCTTCACATCTACATTGAAGGATATGAATCCAAGATAAGGAGGATTCTTCAGGCAATAAGATTAGCCACTGTAAGATGGGGAGTGGGAGCTTTGGGAGAGAATTAAAGGGGTTGCCAATAAGAACCAGACAACAGATTTTCTCCTAGAGCACTTCTGTTCCATGTGGTATATTCTCACCACATGGGTCTTCTCTCCTTTAAAACGGAGCTGGTCCAGAGCAGAGTTTAGGGAAAAGGGGCTATCAGAGAATACTGTCTCTGATGTAGGAGTCGTGCAAAGTGTGGCATAGAAGCCAGCTCTACTCTGAGCACTGCCAGAACGCCTGCTTCCTCCTTCCTGAGTGTGAAGATCCCGATGGCCAACGGACAAGACACAGGGACAGTCAGTGTCACCTGTATCTGGTGCAGGCCTCGAGTTAAAGGGGCAACGGGACACGGATTCTATAGGGCTCTGTTGAGGTGGGGATGGCCATATGAAGCAAATTTCATAGGATTTGGGCCTGGGACACCAGCCACATAAACATGAATAACACATATCATAGCCCTACCAAGAGGAAGATTAAATTTCCCTCAACTCTGGGAAACAGCACAAGAGAAAAATTAGGTCCTTGAGGTACCTTTCAATATTGATCGAAAGGCTGACCTGACAAAGAACCGCCTAAAATCTTGTTTGCTGTTGCTTCTCTCCAGGGCCCTGGGATAATTTGTAATTCAAACTCGGAAAGAATCCTGAGCTATTTCCTTCAGATTTATTCTTTCCACATGTGAAACGAAATAATTAAAACACCTCATCAGCTTTTAGAGCTTGAGTTTAAAAAAAAAAAGGCAAGGAATTGCTGATTGAATCCATATTCCCCCCAATCTTCCACTAATTTAATTTAATGTCAAAAATTATTTACTATAATGAATAATGATTTTGCATACAAATGGATATTCGTAAGTGGATTTTTAATTTATATTTGTTAGTAAATCATGATAAGCCTATCATCCTCATCCTTATTACTCAAGACCAGTTCCACAACACTTAAGGGTAAGACGTCTCGTGAATATTTGAGTTCGCTTGGGAGATAATCGTTCTATTAGGCCACAGGATGCTAGAATGAGTTGGTACAGTATCCAAGTGCCTTCATGTGGACACTTGCAATGACCTAGTTGCAATGACCTAATGACCATTAGGCTAAATTAAAATACATTTTATAATTATGGTTATTTGGGACAATTCCAGTTAACTCAAGTTTCTTATATGGTATATATCACATTTATAATAATAAATAATCTGAACATAAGAAATTCCATGCTAAGATACATCTGATGGTCCCTTCAACCAAGAATCCTGTCTTTGATACAGACACAAGCAACATCTTCTGGGAGACCACGATGAACATGCCTGATACCAATTCAAAAGTTTGTTCAGGGGCGCCTGGGCGGCTCAGTGGGTGAAGCGTCCGACTTCGGCTCAGGTCACGATCTCGCGGTCCGCGAGTTCGAGCCCCGCGTCGGGCTCTGGGCTGATGGCTCGGAGCCTGGAGCCTGCTTCCGATTCTGTGCTCCCTCTCTCTCTGCCCCTCCCCCATTCATGCTCTGTCTCTCTCTGTCTCAAAAATAAATAAACATTAAAAAACAACTTTTAAAAAGTTTGTTCAGTGTTAACAAATGTCTCTAACTGTTCTTTAACAACCCCCAGATATCCTCACATTACACTTAATCCACATCCTCTTGAATTTGTATAGATTTTCAACCTGCTTTACTTCTTGAAATCGCTCCTTCAAAGATGTCTTTACACCTTTGTAAGATTCACCACCCACACCCTAATGGCTGTACTGTGAACAACAGGACAGCAAGGTCTCCAGCTGTATTCACATTCACCTTTGTTTCTCTAGGACCTAGCTCCACAGGTTCTCAAAACAATAAAAACAATAACAACAACAACAAAACCCAACAAACAAATAAACAAAAAACACTTGTTGTTTTTAATAGATTGTTGGTACTGACCACTCATCCCAAAGAAACAAACAAACAAAAGAAATGTGTGAGTTATTTCCTTTTATCTTTTACTTGTATGAGATCTCACCAGAAGCACAGCAAGAACCTACTCACAGGTTTCTTTCGGTATATTGCCAGACTCACTCACTGTAGGCACCTTCTTTCCCAACGCTCCCTTCCCTTCCCAAAATACTACACACACACACACACACACACACACACGCACGCACCACACACACCACCGCGACTGGGATCTGTGTGAAACTGTTGGTGGCTACTTGTCACTTCTAGAATAGAGTCTGATCTTCTCAGTCTGGCTCTCCATCGTTTTCACCTGATCCCTCCCTGCACCCTCCCCTCAACCTGCCCACTTCACCTTTTTCGCCTCACCTCCCACTGAATCCCGGCCCACTCAGTGCTCAAGCCACTCCACGGAAGTCACCTTCCCAGCTGTGTGTTGGGAGTCTGGCCCGTGCTTTCCCACTTTCCTACGATGCCCCTCCTCAGCTTCATCCTGGGATGTCTGGCACATTCCCATCCATCAGTCCTTCCACATCTAACTCAAATATTACCTCCTCAGAAGCTTCTAGATTGACTCCCCTGGACGTTCTTATGCATGCCTCAATTGCAGTGACTGCGAATCCTGCGGCTGTACGTTAGAATCATTTGGAGAGCTTAAACAAATGACTGGGCCCCACCCAAGAACAATTAAATCAGAATCCCCAAAGGTGAGATCTAGTCATGATATTTTAAAAAAACTTTCCAGCTGATTCTAATGGGCAGCCAGTTGTAATCTTTTTTTTTTTTTTTTTTTTTTTTTTTAAATTTCTGTTTGTGGTCTCCTCCTCTCTTCTCACAGGCAGGGACAATGCCTCATCTATCTCTGTCTTCCCGGAAACTGGGATGGTTCTTGGCATATAGTCGGTATTCAAGCATTCTTTGTAAATTGAAAATGAAATACTCATGATGGCAAAGCTACCTTGACGGAGCTTAGAAAGTTCCTAGATTCAATTTACAGTGAATCCTATAGCTCAAAACTTTTCATAGACATATCCTTCCAGTTTCCAATCCAGAGCCCAGGCATAGAAGTGCTTGATTTTATTTCTAAGCCGGGTCATAATTGTAACTGAAAGCTGAAGTAGTAGCGAGGCGAGCGATCGTTTCTCTTAGGTATGTGCTCTAAAGAAGGGTGTTATTTTTTCAAAAGATGTAAAAGCTAGTCTGTTCACATGCCAGTTTTTTTAACGTTTATTTATTTTTGAGACAGAGAGAGACAGAGCATGAGTGGAGGAGGGGCAGAGAGAGAGAGGGAGACACAGAATCCGAAACAGGCTCCAGGCTCTGAGCTATCAGCACAGAGCCCGACGCGGGGCTCGAACTCACGGACTGCGAGATCGTGACCCGAGCCGAAGTCGGCCGCCTAACCGACTGAGCCACCCAGGCGCCCCGACATGACAGTTTTAAGACTACAATTAAAGAAAAAAAGCTTTCGTGAAAACAGTGGGAAGCAATAGCCAAAGACATATAGAGAAGCAATGTACAAGTGGACCCTTTTTAACATGGTTCCTCCTCACCCCAGTAATCCTTCCACATCCCTCATTCCACATCCCTTTGTTCTTGCCCCCATTCCGTGTGAGGATGTGGCTGATGCTCCCTCCACTTGCCCTCAAGTTGGTGGGGGTTATAGGTAGAAGGTAGGTAGGCTGCAACTGGGTCACAGGTTCTGGTGGTATCCCCTTGCCCATGAGATGACCTCACTAAACCTCAGCTCTTGCTTCCCTGTTAAATGTCAACAGCTTCCTCAGTGGGCTGTTAAAAAGATTAAAGTGTTTTGTATTTAACCTGTGCCTGAGATGTAATAAATGCTCAATCAATGGTAACTGCTATTATTGTTTGGTTGTTCTGAGAAGACACTGTCTCATCACATGGCAAAACGGGCCAGTGCTGCAAACAGAAGCAAAAAGAAACTATCGGCTTTTCTTCGGAGAAGAAGAGAGAACATTTCCTTATATAAAAACATACTTTTACTTAAGTTCAGACATTATGACCTTTTGAAATGCATTGACAATCTACTTAACACACAAATTTAATTTCTGATCTCCAGACATGATAGAAAGGAAACCATGCTCATTTCAATTGTAAAGATTTGAAGCATAGTATTCAAGTAATTTAATCAGTTAGAAAAATAGAAGTGCTTCCTGAAAAAAAGAAAGAGCTTTTCTAAATTGTTTTTTAAAGCAACTAATATACTAACACAGAAACAATATTTCTGTTTGTTGAATATCTGTCAAGCCCAAACTAGGCAATGACTGAGTTCACTGTCTCCGCTGGGGGAGAAGGGTTCTTCACGTGGACTTTCCCTGCTTTTCTAATCATGTTCTTTCTGCTCTCAGAAAGGACTCATTTGTCTTCCTTCCAAGGCCACAGCTGAGGCTGGCGGCTCCTGCCCCTTGTAAAGTCTCTTCCTCTTCCTTCAGTGAGGGGAAGGCTCTCTTTGGGACAGCCGTGGGCTGTGACCGTAGGCTGTCTGCACATCCCCCCCTTTCCACTTTTAACATATTCTAATCTCCTTATAAATCTCCCTTCTTGGGCTGGTCTGCATTTTGACTACAACACAGAGAGACGCCTCTGCCCTCTCCTGTGATTCCTTTGGATCCAATGTAGTTTCCCTGGATTGGTTTTGTGATTCTTCAGTCTCCTCGGTTCTTACCTGTGAACTACCCCCCATCAAATGACCACCCTCACACTGACACCGTTATTGGAATTATAATAGTAAATATTGAGCTCCTAGAGTCAGAGCAGAGAGGACAACCCTGTGGGGTTTGCCACACAATGGAGTTCTCGGAGGTCAGGAGATCTGAAACATGTTGACATCATTCTGTTAACCCTGAACTTCCTTGGTTGAGGTATCATTTGTTCACTGGGCAGCTTCTTCATCACCTTAACAACATCACTTGTATTAACACACATCGAAAGCCCTATACTCAGCATACCATGGACACACAAATTCTATGTCTAGGCATTTATTCTAAGAAAATAATCACAGATGTCATCCAAGATTTCCTTTAGATTCAGGATTCCCTTTGGATGAAATTAAAAACCATCATGAAGAGTTCTGTAGCAACATGGGAAATAATGTAAAAATCTGAACATAATTAGTATTTAACTAATAACAGAATTAGTTAAGTTGTAGTCCAAACATACAATGGAATACCTTATAGTTTGTACAATATTGTAGAATTCAAATTCTATGGCATAAAAGATGTTTGTTAAATTACGTGATCAACCAGGCCACACTGTAGCGTGAGTTAAAAAAGCACGTCACAGAAGACTGGCCACATTCAACGTGATGTGACATAAATGGAGAGATGACAGATGGATAGACAGATAGGCAGACAGATATAGAGATTATGTAATATGTCAAGGAAATAATAAAGACAAAATTCAACATAGTGATTCTCTCCCCTGGCCAAAGGAATTGATGCAATGACACTGGTAATGATTCTGCTCTTCAGTTGGTTCATAGGTTCACTTTTAAAGTTTTTGCCTTATAGGGCAAAAAAACTTGCATTTTTATCATAAGTACTGTTTTGTATATATCCAATATTACAATAGGTGCAATTATCCTCATTTTCAGGGCCACCACATGCGGTCACACCAGCTATCCTCTGACGGGGGCACAGAAGACACGCTGGTAAGAGAGTATTTCAGGTCAGAGGGAAAGGTGCTCTTTTTCTAATTTGCATGAAAGTACTCTCCACCTGCCAACATGCAGCTAAAGGGGCTACATCTGCTCGGTGGGGTCATCTTTTTCTAACGTGATCCCCAAAGAGAGATACTTTTTTCTATTTCATCTACAGGTGCTGTATGTGCTGACAGGAACACGTGTGCATTGGTGTGTGTGTGTGCTTTATGTGTTCTCGATTTATCACCTACTACTTTTAACATGAAAAAAAATTTTAATGCATATTTTCAGGGAAGGTGTTTTCTTTCTCAGAGGGCAGCTGACCTTAAAAATGTATCTTCAAATATGATGCAAATCCATTAGACAATTTCACATCTGACCTAACCTTTTGGTCTCAACTTTGCTATTGCCCTCCTTCCCCCAAATCCTACCTTTGACAGAACTCCTTCGTTCCTGAATTGAGACAGAAGATATTCCCACAGAAGGAGCCCGTCTTTCCAAACATGCTATGGCACCACCCTTTACACTGTGGACATTTAAGAAACGCTGTGATTCTCAAATGTGTGTCAGCATATTGTGGCTCTGGCACTGAAAGATATCAGGGAAGCCAACACAAATTTTGCACGTGGAAAAATATGGAAGGAGAGAAAGGAAGAGCTCCCAAGGCTAGGAGAGAATATTTTTAAAAAATAGTTGCGTGGCTAATTTAATCTAAAATGTCTGGCTTATTCATGTGTGCATATATGTAACAAAAGGATGCAGAATCTAATAAGTCTTGTTCTTTCCTTAAATAGAAATGGCTTGTTTCTTTAAAGAATTAAAAAAGTAATATATGTTTAAAAAGGTTATGAAATAGAGGCCTAAATTTTAAAGAAAGTAAAAATCATCTCAAACAGTTAACCCCTATAGCAAATGACTACTATTAGTGTTTGGCCAGTAAGGGGGCGTGGGGGGAGAAGGGGTGTCAATCCTTCCAAAACTTTTTTTTTTTTAATTATAACTAGTATTTATTGAGTGCTCACTGCAAGTTAGGCACTTTGCTAAACACTTTTTTTATGTTATCTCTTAAACTCCTATAAGAACCCTGTGAAGTATTATTCCTCACCTAAGGTATTAATAAGAACTATCCCCCATAAGAAAACTGAGGCACCAAGAATTAAGATAACTTGCCTGTGGTCTACAATCAGCCAGAGGCGGAACCAGGATCAAAATACCATTTGTCTGACTGTCCAATATAGCTACAATAAACTCTCTTTTACATATATATTTGTATAAATACATATTTTAATAAAATAAAAATAAAACCATATGTAATGGATTGAACTGTGGATCCCAAACTATGTCTACCTGGAACCTCAGAATGTGACCTACATGAAATAATAGTCTTGCAGATGCAATTAAAGTGAGGATATTGAAATTCAAAATGGATTAAATACCCAAATGTGAGACCTAAAACCATAAAACTCCCCAAAGAAAAAATAGGCAGTAATCTCTTGGACGTCACCCTTAGCAACATATTTATGGATAGGTCTCCTCAGGCAGCGGAAACAAAAGCAAAAACAAACTATCAGGACTGCACCAAAAATCAAAAGAAACTATCAATAAAACAAAAAGGCAACCTAGTGAATGGGAGAAGATATTTGCAAATGATATATACAATAAGAAGTTAATATTCAAAATATGTAAAGAATTTACACAACTCAATACCAAGAGAGAGAATTTATTAAAAAATGGGCACAGGACCTGAATAGACAGTTTCCCAAAGAAGACATCCAGATGGCCAACAGACACACGAAAAGATACCCAACATCACTCATCATCAGGGAAATGCAAATCAAAACCACAGTGAAAGATCACTTCACACAAGTCATCTAGTATCAAAAACACAAGAAGTAACAAATGTTAGCAACAATGTGGAGGAAAAAGAACCTTGTGCACTCTTTGTGGGACCATAAACTAGTGCAGCCACTGTGGAAAACAGTATGGGTATTCCTCAAAAAAAAATTAGAAATACCGTGTGACCCAGTAATTCCACCAGTGGGTATCTACCCAAAGAAAACAAAAGCGCTAATTCAAAAAGATACATGCATCCCTATGTTTATTGCAGCATTATTCACAATAGCCAAGATATGGAAGCAACCCAAATGTCTGTTGATAGACAAATGGATAGAGAAGATATGGTACACATACACAATGGAATATTACTCAGCCAAAAATAAATGAGATCTTGCCATTTGTGACAACATGGCTGGACATAGAGGGTATTATGTTAAGTGAAATGAGGACAAATCAAAATGTATGTGATTTCACATACATGTGGAATCTAAAAAACAAAACAAATGAACAAAGAGACTCTTAAGTACAGAGAACAAATTGGTGGTTGCCAGAGACAAGGTGGGGATGGGTGTGAGCAAAATAGACAAAGAGGAATAAGAGGTACAAATTTCCAGTTCTAAAATAAATAAGTCAAAGAGATAAAAACTACAGCAGAGGAAACACAGTAATAATGTAATAATTTATCATGATGAGCATTGAGTAATGTATAGAATTGTCAAATCAGTATGTTGCCCACCTTAAACTCATAGATGATTGCACGGTAACTATACCTCAATTTAAAAAATAATAATAAAGCCAGGGTTTCAAGACGAGACCCTCCTGTATTAGAGTGGGCCCTACATCCAATGACAGAAAGAAGACATGGAAACACACAGGGGAGAAAGCCATGTGAAGATGGAAGCAGACGAGGGAATAGCATGTCTTTAAGCCAAAGAATGCCAAGGATGGCTGGGGATCACCAGAAGCAAGGAGGGAGGCATGGAACAGGTTCTCACTCTGAGTCTCTAGAAGGAACTAACCTTGCCAGCACCCTGATGTTAGACTTGTAGCCTCGAGAACTGTGAGATAATAAAGTAGTTTTAAGTCTTCCAGTGTGAGGCAATTTATAATGGCTGCCCTGGGAAACTAATAGACTGTATTATCCAGATTATTTGATGATTGCTTTTTTTATTTATCAACACATCACCAGGATCTTTATTTTTTTTTTTTTTAAGTTTAACTATGTATTTTGAGAGATACAGTGTGAGTGGGGGAGGGGCAGAAAGAGAGGGAAAGAGAGAGATCCCAAGAAGGCTTGGCACGTGAACTCACGAAACTGTGAGATCATGACCTGAGCCGAAACCAAGAGTCGGACGCTTAACCGACTGAGCCACCCAGGCGCCCTCAAGCATCTTTAATTTACCAGCAAATCACAAACATACATGTGAATAGCATTTCCGTTTAAAATAGCTAAGTGGAATTCTATAGTGAAGAATTTAATGAAATTTAATCAATCCCATATTGGTGGATTGTTAGGGTATTTTCAACTTTTCATTTTCACAAACAATAGTGTGACTAAAATTCTTGGTTGATCCCATCATTATTAATTTTCCCCTAAATCACTTCCTCAGGATAAATTTGCCAAAGTGAATGCCTGAGTCAACTCTGTACCCCCAGTTAAGGTTTTTGATACATTATTTCCAAGCCACATTCTAGGAAAGTGGTACCAATTTATAATTCTACTAATTTTGATAATATATTTCTTGAGAATGTGGTTGGTGTAGGCATCTTTAGTATAATCCTCTTCCTTCTGGGGCTATCATTATCTAGCACCAAAAGTGGGATTCTGGTACATTAAAAACAATGATGCTGTAACATACAAGTTCAAAACCTCTAAGTCTAATGAATATAGTCTTAAATTGAAAATCAGGAGGCTCATGCTGGCTAACTGGTTTGTTCATATGATACAACTTCTTCGTATCTGTGTTCTGTCTCCAATATGTGGAATCTCATAGGACTGGTATGAACTCCGGAATCAAATTGCCTGGGTTTAAATACTGTTTTCCCTACATTAGCTAATGTGCCCTAGGAAAGTTACTTAGACTCTCTGAGTTTCTATTCTCTCACACGAAAAATGGGAATGGATTAGGAGTCCTTATTTCACGAGGAATTGAGAGACTCCTAGGGGATAATCCCCTTAAAG
Organism: Neofelis nebulosa; assembly: GCF_028018385.1. Lineage (NCBI taxonomy): Eukaryota > Metazoa > Chordata > Mammalia > Carnivora > Felidae > Neofelis > Neofelis nebulosa. The sequence continues at coordinate 31,891,288 of NC_080783.1, forward strand.
GCACTCAACAAGAGCCTGACACATAGTAAGTGCTCCATAAATGCAAATGTGTATTCTTATTCTTATTCTTATTCTTATTCTTATTCTTCTTATTCTTATTCTTATTATCGTATATAACAGTCTTGCCATACATGTGGCCAGTTAGTGCAATTGACTTACATTTCATTCCCAGGAGGCTAAGGTCATAGGTTCAACCCCAGTTTACTTGGCCCAGTTCCATAGTCACAGATTGCATCCTACCCCTAACTGGCTGTCTCCTAGGAAGCCTGGCAAATGCATGATTAAATCATCAAGGTCTATTGTCATATCATCCAGGAGGAGGGCTTGGAGAATCTGCTCCCATTGAGGACATTGTCTGTGAAGATGGAAGCTGGGAGAATAGGGAATATTGAAGGAGACCAGCATCTCTGAGCCAAGCAGATTAGGGCAGAGCTGAGCAAAGAACCTTGTGGAAATAATGTAGAAGAGGTCTTGGTTCCGAGGGGAAACAACAACAACAACAACAACAAAATGGTAGGCCTTTTTGTTTTGCCCTGTCACCTTTACCGGTAGCTCCTTGAGTAAGTGCTGATTCTGATGACCCCTTTCTGAACAGTCTGAGTCACACTGAACTGACTTCATCCATGTGAAGGGTAAAGAGTAAAATGTCATGTGTTAGTTGTTGCAGTTGTAGCCAATTGATACCTGTTTATCTTGGACCTACTTACCTCTGTTTTTGGTCTGAAAGGGAAAATGAATGATCTTTTCTGAATCATTGAATTTTGGGGATTCTTTGTTACAGCAGCTTAGCCAGTACCTTACTTAATACATCATCTTTCTCATCCATTCCTATATTCCTTCTGCTTTGGTTGACCCAGGACTGGTTGACTGTGCTGTCTCCTTAATCCATTAATGCCTACTCCACAATATGGCATTTAATTACATTTGATGACTTTGAAGGACAGCAAAACTAGTTCCCTTTGGGCAAAGGATTATCTGAAGTCAGAGCTAAAACCTTAATGGTTTAAAATGGCACTAAATGGTTCTCTACATTTGGCCAAGGCCATCTGGTCATTTGCAGATAAGCATAATAATAAGCACGCGGGCAGATTTCCACATATGGGCTAAACACAGACATGTTCCAAATTATATACACTATAAAATTTACTATCCTTCACTAAAACCCAAGCCACAAACTATCCCTTACTTGAATTGCAGTAATGAGTTGTCACTCAGATAATATGACTGAAATGAGTCTGACTACAAACAAAGTTCCAAAACCACAGTGCCCAGATTCCAATTGGGGCCAAAATGCAATTTTAGTTCTGGGGAGAGCTCCTGAGCTTGCACGTCATTAATGGCCCTGTAACTCTGCCCAAACATGTACGCGACCAATGGGTTTGTTTAACACTGAGCTGTAACAGTTGGGTGGAATCATATATTTTCGCTCTAGGAGCATTTACATTCTCTGAATGTGATTGATAAGTAATAAAAGCAAATTGAGGAAATAATGAAATAATTTTCTTTGCAATCATAGTGTTTACTTCCATTTCCTGCTTCCCTTTATGTCAAGGTTTCAAACTAGACTTGATATAAACCTTCAATCTTTAGTAATGAAATTATTATGGTCATGTCCTATCCATGTTTCCTTTTGTAATTCAAAGTAGATTAATAATGAAGCTTAAACTAAGGAGTGTCAAGGAAAGTTCTGAATTTTATCATGAAGACTACTTGGTATTTATGTATCCATTAAATTTAAAATTTAGGTCTCTTAAGCCACACACTTCATCTGCCCATTGAGTCATCCAATAATACCCCCTTAGACCTGTGGTACACTGATGACAATTCTCCATTTCCATTTAAAAATCTCTCAAAATCATAAATTATTTAGAAAAAAACATGTCCTTGTAATGGACAAAGCACCAGACAGAGAGACCAATGACTGGCAATCTTGAATGCCCTTGGCAACCATGCCTCAGCTGCTTAATATGTAAAAGAAGATAGACCATATGACTGGCTAGCCACTTCCCTGAAAACACTGTTGAAAAGAGACACTACTGGGAGAATAATGAAAGAATACTTGCAACCTATCTTCAGTTACTGTGAATGAAGCTTCTGTATGCATATCACCATGGCTTTATTTCTTTAAAAAGCATTGGCCATGAACTTGAGATAATGGTTGAGGTCTTACAGTTCTAGTAGATGATTTTTGTTTTATCTCTACTACTAAAACGAAGGCAGTGAATGGATTGAATTTCCTTTGTGAATGGCCTGAGAACATGGAAGGCTGAGGCCAACCAGATCTTTATCAATTTTATCAGATGAGGCAGGCCAGGACCAAATGGGCTTTGCGCTGCCCTAGCATATTTTAAACTCCCCCCTCATCTGCCATCCGGTATAGCACCTGGGTCTCTTTTGGCACCAGTGTGGTCCAGATTTCTTTGGCCCAATGAATATCTGCTTTTTGAATTATCTTTCCCCAGATGTAGTTTCCATCCAGCCAAATTTAACCTTGTTTTATTATTTCCTGCCCCTCATTTCTAACCTCTTTGGGGACATTGTGATCTGCTGGGTGTTGACAATGCTGCCTAATTTAGAAGCATCTGTGATTTGCATCAATAAGAGAATCCCTCTTTTCAATTTATTAATAAAGACACTGAGAAATAATATTTCTATCAAAGACTATGCTCCATATTTGAAAACACTGGCATTTCTCACAGACTGTTTCACTTATTAAATCCCAGCCTATTTCCAAACCACAATCTTCTCCAGTCCAATTTGATTTTAGTGCCAAGCAAAATATTGAAACACTGGTTTTGTGGGAAATGATCTGTTCATCTCCAAGCACATGCAACTTTGCCTTCATCGGCTGGTGGTTGGGAGAACCACACTGTGAAAGTGACTTTGGGACCGTCTGCATGGCCAGTTTTTCACATGTAGCTTGTGACTCCATTTTCCTCTTGAATTTGATGGAACTTTCCCTTTTATATTCTGGCCTATTATTTAAGTAGAACATGACCCTAGTAAATCTACTGTTCTCTTATCTCCTGGAGTTCTCCACCTCCTGGAACCCACTGGAAAGAGCTAGTGTTCATTGAACACATTTTTGCTAACAATTTATTAGGCATCTAAGAAGTGTTTGGGCCTTCCAGGAACCCATTTATAATTAGATATATGTTATCTAGATAAATTCTCAGTGGATGTGGTTCCTCCCTTTCCTTCATCCCATCACCATTGCCAACAGCTCAGGTCAGGCCACTGATCTGATTAGGGCCATCCTCTCCCAACTGGTCCCTGCTTCCAGCATTGCTCCTCTCCACTCCATTCCCCACACTATCAACCCTGATCATATCAGTGTGCTACTTAAATCCATCTGTGGCTCTACAGTTGCCCTCAGAATTAAGTCCAAACATTTTAACAACTCCTATAGGTCCCTGTTTGATTCCCTAGCCTCATGGCTTGTCACTTGCTTGCTCACACACTAACTTTGGTCCTAGTAAATAGTTTGTGGTTACCTGAATGTGCTCTGATCTCTCTCACTCTAGACCTGTGTGATGATGGTTCTCCAGCCTAGAATAATCTTATGCTTCCCCCACCCCCACTCTCTAACCTCTCTTTGTCTTCTTCTTCTTCAGTATGGCAAACTCCTGTCCCCCCTTCAGGTTTCAGTTCATGTGACATTTCCTCCAGAAACTTTAAGTAAGAGTCACCAAGACTGGATTCGGTGACTGAGTTAGACTCCCCTCTCATACCGAGCTAAAAACCTTTCTATAGAATGTTGGCTCTGTATTCTAATTCTAATGGTCTGTTCCAATGGCCTGGTAAACTACAAATTCTTGGAGGATGAGATCTGTTGCATTGTTCACTGTGAACACCCAGCCCTGAACAAGAAACTGACATTTAGGTAGGTGCTTAACATATATTAGATTCTTTGTATGTAACTTACATAGAAATGCTACATGAGAACTAACTTGATTTTACTAAAATTTTTATATCCAACTGATTTTTTTTTTTTTTACTTTTTTTTTTTACTTTGACAGTTTTTACACCGTGGGCGTTTCTTTTGTCCTTGGTCAGGTCTTCCTGTTTCTCCCAGATGTCTGCAGATGTTCCTTTGGAACAGACAAGCAGGAAAGCTAACATGAGATAGAGACACAGAGTTATTATGAGGGGGTCTAGCTGTCTTACAATTTACACTGCCCCTCTCTCTAATGCAGAAGGGCCACCAGGTTTTAAACCACTCATCAATTTTTCAATTTTTTTTTGTTTGTTTTTGTTTTTGTTGTTGTATTTCCTGCTTGGGTGCATTGGAAATCAATTCCACAGGAAATGGAAGTTGCTGTATAATTCCAGGTGACTTTCTGCTTATGATAGGAGTTGCCAAAATGAAGAGTGGTGTGGCAGGACCATATGGTGATGGTATGGCAGGACCATAAAGTGTTCTTCTAAACATGTGAAGCAGAATGAAAAAAAAAAATATGGCTTCTGTGGCCAAGGATAGGCATACTTGACTTTCTCTTGAGCAGGAGAGGAGGGGGAGGGGAAAAATTAAAAAGGTTTTCTGATTCCTGTTTGGCCAAATTTTCTTACCTCATTTTGCCAGCCAAAACTAGCCTTGAGAAGTGCCTGTATTTTTCATTTTACTCTGTTTATTTCCAGGTAGGTTTTTTTTTTTTTTCTCTCTAGAGCTTTGCCTATCCCTTTGGCTTATCTTCACCTTACCTCCTCCCCCACTGTAGTACCTCCAAATATTAGGTAAATGCCTTCTTCTAATCCCTTTGGTTGGCATGCTTTTGGTCATCCATTCTATCTGCCTGCAATGTTTCAATCAAAGCAGCACATTCTTGTTTGGTTGTATTTCTAGGGGGCTTCTACCTTGTTACTCCCCCCGCCCCCCGCCCCCCTCCATCTTCTTCTTTCCTCTTACCTATAAACTTTTATTAGACTTTTGTGAAACCAATTATGATAGCAGGGAATATACATGATAATTCATTTGAAGAGGAACCAGCTGCATTTTGATGACAGAGATGATTTCACAAGACTTGTGGGAAGCACAGCTATTGTTGCCCCTTCTGACCGCGGGGTTGGAAAGCCCCAGCCAGCACTGGTCTGTTCTCACCCTGCCTTAGCAGTCTGGTCACATACGCGGCCTGGCACCAATTGCTAGCCATATCTCACCCTCTATGGCAGGAGGCGATCAATAGATGGATTAATCACACTTTGGGGAGCTCACACCCCGGGAAGGAGAGAAAATGAGAATTGGAAAAGGAGGCTGTTTGCCAACATGTTCTGCCTGGAGCTTACAGACGGGAGCATACAATGCAGGACCACAAAGAAAACCACTTTGCCCACAAGTGCCCACTGACCAAGACCAGTTGTATAATGAAAGCTTCTGGAAATCTACCATTAGCTTGATCTCAGCTGATCAGCAGTGCTTTAAAAAAATATATGGGTTAAAGACGGCTCAAAGCCTTTAAAAAAACAGTATAATGAGACCTAAGTGAGCTAGTGAATAAGGTTATGCTTTTTCATGCAACCAATCTCCAAATATGCATACTTTTCAATGTGAAAAAGAACCCTGTGTGTGTCTTTTAAGTGTATTTTTAAAGACTCAGAAATTGGAGAGGGTGCAGGGTTTTTTTGTTTATTTGTATAGCTTACGTATTTATTTGTAGCTGGGAGGTTTGCAAATTAGGAACCCTAGCCTTTAAAAGTCAGCTCCTGAGTGCTTATTTGGGGCAGGGCTAGGGCAGGACTTGGTTAGAGAGAGAGATCTTGATTATTGAATAAGAGGCTCAGAAATGCAAGAATCCGAGATCTACTCTAGTAGAAGCTATTGTATGTGCAAAGTACCTTGCATTTTGGATAAACTTAAGTTTGAGTCTTCCCTCTGCTACTGACCAGCTAACGGAAAGCAACTGAATCTCTCCCTGAGTCTCAGCTTTTTCATCTCTGTAATGGATTAACCTGTCTTTGGAAGTTGCTAAGAGCAGGCAAGACAGTGCAAATGGAAGTGTTTCATAAACTGAAGGGAGCTCTGCAAATTTAACCATTATTACAAAGGAATGTGCTTAGAGAGGGTAAGGAGGGAGAAGTGCCTGCACATTTGGACTATCATCCCTGGTCCTCTAACATGGATGTTCAAGGTAATAAGACAGTCACAGAAAATGGTGTTATTTTGAACTTAAAAAACAAACAAAAAACCCTCTACTGACTTTTATCTTCCTGAGTAAAGCTATTTGCTTCCACCAACACTTATCCTCAAAATCCACTTTGGTTCAAGGGGACTCAGGGCTCTGTCCCTGACTGTTTTACCTCCCACCGCGGATAAAATCATTATCATTTACAAAACGGTTTGATTAATGTTTGATTAAGGAGTTCTGACCTTTTGGGAATTAGCATCATAATTACAGGGCTGCACGTAGTCCCCAGCCACTCGGATGGCTCCCTGGTTGAGACCTCTTTTAAGCAGCAGTGAGTGACAGGCATCCATGAGCAAAGCTCCCCTAATACCGTAATCACCAGGTACCGCTAAAGTGCGGCTGACACTTTTGCTGCAGACCGGAGAGCAGAGAGCAAATAAAGCCGCCGTTTAGGGCTTTGAGTCCTTTTCCATGTGTTCCATTTCTGCTTTTAACAGCTTTGTTAATTCAATCACCACCTCCATCCAAACAATAGCCAAAGGCGGCTGGGAGGAGGGTAGGAGGCAGTTCTGGGGCTGAGTCAAAACTTCATCACACTTCTCTGAAATGGCTCATGCGCTGGGAGGGAGGACCAGCTGGGCCAGTTGGCTGAGATGCTGGGCTGCAGAACCAGCAGCAGGTGTTCCCAGTAACGGCGACACGCTTGAACCAGGCGTCACACGAAATGTGGAGCAGGGGCCTTCCTCTGCTTTTCCCTTTCGCCTCCAGAGTCTTCACAAGTGTAAGGGAAATGAATCCGAAGGTGAGAATTAGCCTGTTCGGTGGGAACTGTCATGTTTCACTGCTCTGTCTTCTCCCATTGGTGAGACATGATAAAGGAGAAAAAAACACAGCCACCCGAGCCTGACCAGGCTCCTCAGCCACTTAGAAGTACCAAGTAATGGTGCTGCAGAAGCAACGTGAGGATTACTGTCCAATGAGCGCAAGTCAACTGCGCCATTTCGTCGCATGTGTGTGAGATGCAAATAGGGGTCACCTGAAAAAAAGGGTCCTGGTAAAAAAAAAAACTCTTGGAAGTTCTGGATCAACGAAATTTAAACAGGTCGCTTCACTGCAAGACTTCTCAGGGCCTTGAATTCCTTAATGTGCTTAGTCTCTAAAAGGAAGGTAAGGAAAGCAGTATGTCCTAAACTGGGCTGACCCACAGCCCAGTTTTCTTTCTTTTACCCTCTTTTATGTAAAATATCATTTGGGAAATGGTAGTCTAGTCCAGTCTGGGTTTTTTTTTTTTAAGAATTCAGGTTTTCTTGACTCTCTGGTCTGGACTTCCAATTTTGTTGCTGTATGTGTATGTGTTTTTAAAAAATGGAAGTATGTCTCAAAGCATTGCAGATAAATAGTAGCAGCAAAACATTCTAGCGACCAGGACTTGTGATTTGCTTTATGTAGAAGGACCCCGATGGTGTGGTGGGTGCTGACCTCCCACGACAAGCAGCTCAAATCCTGGAGCCATTTGTACCTTCTTCCTGCATAGAACTGCTCTGAGAACATAAACATGGGCAGGGAAGAGATAAAAATGCAAGATGTTGTGGACCTTTACTTCCTAACCACAAGTGCTCTTGAGGGAAGAACGATGTCATTGTAAAAAGTAAGGAGGGGCTGTGAACTACATAGGTTCAAATCCCACCCCTGCCCCTCATCAGCTACATGGCCTTGGACGAGTCAATTCATCTCTCTGCTCTTCTATCTCCTTGTCTGTAAAGTGAGGTCAACAATATAGCGACCATTAGAGGTTGGTGTAAGGGTGCAGTCAGACCTTCTCTGACAGCTTCAGGAAGGCCTGCTCCTCATCAGAAGCCAGTTGCTATCATGATGCATAACATGAGTGCAATAAGCAACCGATGTTTATGTAACCAAATTGGATACTAGGAATCTAAACCTCCAGCGACATTTCTTTCAGAATTTTCCTGGCCATGCCTAGTAAGGAATCAGCGGATGTTAAGTGTCCAATGTTGCCGGAATGCAGGGGGAAGAAAGAGAGAAAATTAAATACACTCTTCCTACGGTTATTCAAGATGTTTCTCTTTATAATTTTTTTAAGCTTCAAAAGTGTTCAAGGGCTCCTGGGGGACTCAGTCCATTAAGCGTCCAACTTCAGGTCATGATCTCATGGTTTGTGAGTTTGAGCCTCGCATCAGGCTCTGTGCTGACAGCTCAGAGCCTGGACTCTGCTTCAGATTCTGTGTCTCCCTCTCTCTGCCCTCCCCTGTTCATGCTCTCTCTCTCTCAAAAATAAATAAACATTAAAAAAAAATTTTAAATGTTCATGTGATTTTGTTATTGGGAATATAAAGAAAGAAAAATTTTATTTAATAAAAATGTTTATGGGGTGCCTGGGTGGCTCAGTCGGTTGAGCGTCCAACTTCAGCTCAGGTCATGATCTCACAGTTTGTGGGTTCAAGCCCCGCATCGGGCTCTGTGCTGACAGCTCAGAGCCTGGAGCCTGTTTCAGATCTGTGTCTCCCTCTCTCTCTCTGCTCCTCCCCTGTTCACGCTCTGTCTCTGTCTCTGTCTCTCAAAAATAAATGTTAAAAAAAAATTTTTTTTTAAGTTTATAAAAGAAGATGTTTAGCAAACCTTTACTTATACTGGCAATAAATGGACACAAAGCAACCTCTCAGTAATAAATGACTAAATTATGTTATAGCTATATGATGATATATCGCACAGCCATTAAAATATAATTTTATAAAGAGTTTTATAAAGAGAAGATGATTATGGTAGAATATAGTGAAAAAATGAGGTACAAAATGACACAGCATGTGATCTCCATTACATAGAAATAAGAATAGAAAAGATCTGATGAAAACAACCCAAATGTGAACCGTGACTTATTTGGATAAAGAATTTTTTGGCTCTAAATTTCCAAAAATTCTATAATAACTATGAATTGCTTTTGTATTTTAAAAAGTTAATTTCATTTAAAAAAATAAAAACAAACTTGTGCTAATTCTTCCAAGAATTCTTTTTGATTCCTGGGCAAGGGACTGTTCAATTCTAAGCAGCAATGACAACTCAGATCCAGGTGTTGTCTGTTGGCTGGAGGTAACAGCTGAGGAGAAGCAAGCATTTGTCTGAGGTCCACAGAGGAGGGACATAACATGTGCCTGATATGTCCTTCAAGAGCTGATTTCTTACCCATCACACAGTAATTTCCATAAGGTCTATGATCCTAATCTGTCTTTGGAAAACAGCTTGTTTTATAGGAGTAAGAAATATATTCTCTCCTGAGGCTCTTTAAGTTTCACCCATTGCTAGAAAAAGTTGTTTCCTTAGTTTAGCACTCAGGGCCCTCTACAAGCTAGACCCCAAGTATCTTTGCAGAATCATCTCCCACTCCTCCACCCCACAAGTCATTTGCAACAGTTAAGCTGGTCTATTTGCCAGATCCAAGAAGTACCATGTAGAATCCTGCATGTATGAGCACAGCAGAAATGTAGCTGGGGCATCCCCTACATGTTTACTTAATAGACAGTGGGTGCTTAAAGAGAAGAATAAGGTAGAGATGATATTTTAGCTGTGAAATGTTCACAAAAAGGAATAAATTGAGGCAAAAATGCAGGGTAGCCTATGTTTTCTCTCTTTAGAATATTCCCCATAGCATCTTCAAATATCTAAACTATCTTATGAATTTGAACTCCTAGGTATTCACCCAAAAGAAATGAAAACTTATACTCACAAAAAAAATTACATCTAAATATTTATTCCTAATTTCCCAAAGATGGAAATAACCCTAATATTCTTAACTGATGAATGGATAAATTGTGGTATGTCCATACGATGAACTACTCAGCAATAAAAAGGAACAACCCGCAAAATCCACAATGTGAAAGAATTTCAAATGCATTATGTCAAGCGAAAGAAACCTGACTCAAAAGATCACATAATGTATGGATCCATTCATAAGACATTCTAGAGAACAAACTGAGGGTGGCTGGAGGGGAAGGGGGTGGGAGATGGGCTGGATGAGTGATGGGTATTAAGGAGGGCACTTGTGATGAGCACTGGGTACTTTATGTAAATGATGAATCACTGAATCCTACTCCTGAAACCAATATTGCACTGTATATTAGCTAACTAGAATTCAAATAAAAATTTGAAAAGAAAAAAAAATAAGACATTCTGAGAAAGATAAAACTATAGGAACAAAAAACAATTTAGTGACTGCCAGGGGCTGGAGTGTTGGAAGAGATTGAGTACAAGGGGGCACAAGGGAACTTTCCGAGATGATGGAAATGTTCTACAACTCGAATGTGGTGGTTGACACATGACTCTGCTGCATTTGTGAAGACTCATAACTGTATGCAAAAAAATGGGTGCATTTTACTGTATGTAAGTTGTATCTCATTAAACTTGACTTAAAAAAAAAGAGAAGACAACATGAAATACACATACACACACATATAAGCCTGTGGTTCTCAAAGTGTTTGGTTTCAGGACTCCCATACACTTGTTAAAATGATCGGTGAACCCAAAGAGTTCTTTTTTATTTAATTTATATCAATTGATATGTATTGTATTAGAAACTGATACCCAGAAAACCATTTTAAAGACTTATTTGTAAACTCAATTAAAATAGTAGATAATAACCTCATTTCATGTTAACCTAACCGATTTTTTTTAATGAAAAGTCACTCTATTTTCAAAAACAAAAAAAAAAGTACTGAGAAGAATAGCATTTTTGCAAATATCTCTGACGTATGGCTTAATAGAGGACACAGGATTCTCATATCTGCTTTTTCATTCAATCTGTTGCTATATATTGTTTTGGTTGAAGTATATGAAGAAAATTCTACTTCATGCAAAAATGTAGTTGGAATAGGAAAGCACATTTTGATATTTCTCAGATAATTATAACTATTCTTTTTTTTTTTTTGATGCTATAACAAAATTCTCCAAGCAGTGGTTTTTTTTCTAAAGATGGTTACAGGAAGACTAAAATCATATCGTGAAACTTTTCATACTCTGTTACATTAAAATCCCTTGGTCTATCTTACACGTTGAATGAACCCATTCATAGTTTGGTACCATCAGGCATTAGTCACTTGGAAAATACTGACTGAGTTAGGCAAATCTGCCACATTTTGGCCCATTTCATTATTTTATTTACATATAATATATTACATATATGATGTGTGTATATATATATATATTACATTCATTAATATCATCACCTATCTCATCAGAAAACTCTTCAAGTATTGGGAAGCTGTCAAGCTTATGGTAGCAGATATGGTTTGCCAAAATTCTCATTTTGACTTGAAATCTCTCATTTTACTTTTGGCAACAGACATTGCCAGTTGTTTTCCTTGAAGTGACACGCTCACTTCCTTCATTTTCAAGAAAATGTCTGCCAAATATCTAGGCCCGAACAGCCATAGTTTGTCTGTTTGTCATTTTTTCAAGAAAAAAAAATGTTCTGTGAAGAAAAAGCAGCTATTTCTATTTCAGGTTACAGCTCAATCACACAAGTGCTTTTCTCCCAGATGATCATCCTTCAATACACAGCAGAAGTGTTTTTGGTATACTTCCCACTTTATCACACAGCATATTAAAAAGATTTGTGCTCTAGAGCTGAGAGTTAATCAAATCATTTTCTTGTTTCATCAAGAACATTCTTAAGCTGAAATTGGCAATTTGGTTAAACTGCGAGTGTTTAACAGTGAAGAAAACTCATATGCCCCCGTGGCCGCCCGTACGGTTTAGTACCCTTGCAGTTTCACCCAGTTTTTTCCACTATCAATACAAAGGTCAACAGAGTGAAAAAAGGCAAAGCTTTGCATCATTATAAAAATAGTTTTGACCATGCAGACTTCTTGAAAGGATCTCCAAGACGTTCCAAGAATTTTCTGACCATACTTGGAGGACCACCGATCCAAGCTTTTCTCATTTATATGTCCTTTTTGAAATCTGTCTCCTTAAAATCTCCCCTTACTAAGCCATTCTGCAGCCATCACCCTTGCATCTGTATTCCAAAAACCCTGGTCTGCTTCACCCTTAGGTGTCGTATTGTCCACTTTTTACCTCTGCCGTCTCTCTAGTTACTTTCCAGACTTCTTGAGAGTGAGGAATGTTTCTTTGAATCCTTGTCCCACCCCTGGCCCAGTAGCTTCTAGATATTTTACACACAATAGACACTATAAAAGATTTTGGTGATTTGCAAATGTTAAATATTATGCACAGGTGGACAGCTCTGGGTACATAGACACAATGTCAGTGTTAATCTAATTTAGGAAACAAGTATTACTGAGGGCATCATCACATCGGAATATTTTCAGGCTCCCAACACCTGAGGCCAGCCCATTTTAACCCCAGTCTTTCTCCTCTGGATATTTTCTCTTTAGTCTGCCTTTACTCTCGGCATAAGCTAAAGAGGAGACTGTGGTGTTATGCAAATAGCCAATGTTTTAGATTGCAAAAAAACAAAAAAAATGTGGGTTCATATTTTACTCTCATTGACCTGACCTTACTTAGCAAGATTCTTTAGATCTCTGAGCCTTACATCTGAGATGAAGACAGAAACTGCTGCCTCAGCTACTTCATACGGTTGTAAGGATTAAAGGAGATAACAGCTTAAAAAGCACTTACTTAGCTCATAGATTGGCTGGAAAGTGCTAGTTCCATTGGCCTAAGTTCCATTTGACTTTCTCTTCTGGGAGGGAGCAGATGCCTTCTCCTAGCTGAGGTCCAATGCCCAGGCCAGCTCCCCAGTTATTCCAGAACTTTCACAGAACTCTTCCTACCCTTGTCTGCTCATGATGCTTCCCCTATTCCCTGGTCATTTTGTCTCTGAATTAGCAGAGCTCACTCATTCAGCCTAATAATTTCAGTCTTTGCATTTAGGGTCAAGCCATCATCAGGTGTCTTACCAGTCACTGGACAAGGGGACAGATGGACCCCATAAGGCAAGAAGACTTCTACCAAATAATAATAATAATATTACTATAGTTATTCATTATATTTACAATTAATATAATTATAATTACTATTACTATTATTATTATTATTATTATTATTACTATTATTACATAGTTTTCTTTATCTAAGAAAGGAAAGGTTTATTCATTAAATACTTTTTCAGGTTTTCCAAGGTTTGCAATTCTTGCATGTTTTAGTGGTGGAATTTTGTGAGTACATATTTTTAAGTCTTGTTTGTCTTAAAACAGGGGGCTAATTTGTTTTGTTGTGTTTTTACTTATTCATCCAACTAGTATTCTTTCAACAATTAAAAAAATACTACTGTGTGCCTGGCACTACACTGCAATCATTAGGAACAAGAAGAAATTCTCAGTTGGTAGGATACAAGTCTGAGCCGGTTACTAAGGGAATAAATAGCTTCAGCATCTCCTCTACAGCAGTATTCGGTATCATCCTATTACATTTAAATGCTAATCCACATCCTGTAGAATTCTGATTCACCGGAGGACTAATGTTGCTGATAGCTGCACAGATAGCCTAGTCTGATATTACATTCTGAGCAACAGCAGAGCAAAACCCTCTCAACCTTCAATTCCTCCAAAATGCCCATAAACACAGCTTTCTGGCTGAGCTGGGAAATATCCACAAGAGAAGAGACATTCTGTAAGTAGATACAAAACACGATGAATTTTAAATAACAGATATGCATTTTATGAACATTGCTGGTTTCATTATTTTAAAATTTGACTGAAAGTTCATTATGCTTTTTTGTTTTAAAAAACAGGAGGTGTAAAGATAAGTTTATTCCACTCTTCAGTTCACAGAATATTGGCACCATCAGTTGGTGACAGGCTCTTTATCAAATTTTACTTTATTATTTTTTCCCTCTCCCCCTTCTGCATTTCCATACTTTTATTTTCCTCACCCTACAAGGACCCAGTCAGATTTATCTGATATATGTCTTTATATATGTATTTATTCTTATAAAAATTTAATGTTTTTCCCATGTATATGTATTTTTAATTTATAAAACTGGTATTATGTTATAAATCATATTCTGTTCCAAATATTTCTTGCTCAACACTGTGTTTAGATATCAACACACGTTTCTGTGTGCATTTTGAGTTTTTCCTTGCCCTTTTTGCAACAAGCTCCAGAACATCCACATTTGATCCGTACATTCTCCTACCGAAGGACCCATAGGTTACCTCCAACTTCTCCCCAGGGCAAATGATTCATCTATGACCATCCTGCACCTGTTTTTTTACGGACTTCGCAAGAAGACTTCGAGATAACGACTAGATTGGAAGCACCAGATTGTAGGATATATATGGATATACACGGATCCCCCCCAGGTTGCTGTCCCAAGTACCATTTTATTTACACAGCAGGGTACTCTGTTCCTACATTCTCACCAGCACTTGCTATTATCCACATTTTTAACTTTGCCATGACTGCTGTTGTGAAGTGGTATTTTTATATTATTCCAAATTCTCTGATCACTAAGCTAATGTGAGCATCTCTTCACATATCAGTTATTCTTTCTTTGAGGGCCTCCCCTTCTATGAACTTCCTGTTTATCCTGTCTTCTTTGTTCATTTATCCATTTGATTGGTTTACTTGCTTGCTTGACTAACAAGAGTTATTTGTAAATTTAGATATGTATTCCTTGTTGTTTTGATGTTGCAAATAACTTTTTCTGGTCTAATATGTATCCGTTAAGTTTTTAAATGGCATCTTTAATAGAACAAAAATATGCTATTTGATATAATCAAACCCATCAAATTTTTACTTCTGTAGTTTGTGCCTTTGGGGTCTGTTTCAAGAGAATTTTCTCTATGCAACGATCATAAAGCTATTTTCTCACAATTTTCAGCACTAGGTTTTCAGTTTTACCTTTTACATTTATACTTTAAATCCATCTGAAATTCACCTTTATATATGGTACAAGGTAGAAATCCAACTTCATTTTTCCACATATACTAAACTAGTTGTTCCAATACCATATCCTTTATTTAATGTTTATTTTGAGCGGGGGGAGAGGCAGAGGTAAAGGGCCAGAGAGAATCCCAAACAGGCTCCACATTGAGCCCAATACAGAAGGGCTCCAACACAGAGTCCAACATGGGGCTCCATCTCACAACTGTGAGATCATGACCTGAGCCAAAACCAAGAGTCAGACACTTAACCGATTAAACCACCTAGACACCCCCCAAGGCCATATTCTGAACAACATTTCCTTTTCCTATTGCTTTTGGTGCCGTAATTACAAGTTTATACACATACACACACACACACACACACATATATAAGTACATGCATGTGTATGTTTCTGAGCCGTCTAGTATATCCCACTGGTCCTTCTGTGTCTGCATCTATTACATACTATTTTTGATACTATGGCTTTTACTGTGTCTTAATAATATCTGCTAACATGCATCTCCCTTCTTTGTTTCTTTGTTTTACTTGGGTATTTATACTCATTTATTCCTTTATCATACTTTCTATTTATTTATTCTATTGTATTTATTTATTATTCTATCTGGTGTGTGTGCACCAGAGTGGGGGGGAGAGACAGAGAGACAGAGAGACAGAGAGAGAATCTTAAGCAGGCTCCATGCTGTCAGTGCAGAACCTGATGCAGAAATCGATCTCAGGAGCCATCAGATCATGACCTGAGCTGAGATCAGGAGTTGGACGCTTAAACAACTGTGCCACCCAGGCACTCTCCTCCTTTATCATAATTTCTAAAGTGAATTTGTCAAGTTCCTCAAAATCCAGACAATAATTTGATAAGAATTGCATTGAATTTATAGATTTTTTAGATGGGGAGAATTAGATTAGGGGAGAATGGACTGCTATGATAAATCATCCCATCCTACACATGATATCTCTTTTATTCAAATGCTTTTTTTTTTTTTTTTGAGAGGGAGAGAGAGAGAATGCATGAGTGGGGGAGAAGAGCAGAGAGAGAGAGAATCTCAAGCAGGCTCCACACTAAGCAGGGAGGCTGGGTTTGATCCCACAACACTGGGATCATGACCTGAGCCAAAATCAAGAGTTGAACACTCGACTGACTGAGCTACCCAGGTGCCTCTCAAATGCTTTTTTAAATGGCATTTAACAAGCTCCTTCATAAGGTATTATGGATACCTTATGTTTACTTTTGAATATATTATATAAGTTGGCAAATTTTTTTATGTAAAGGATATGATAATAAACATTTTAGGATTCATGGGCCATACTCTCTCTCTCTTGCAACCATTAAACTCTGCAGTTGAATCAGCCATAGGCAATATGTAAACAGATCAACATGGCTGTGTTCCAATAAATCCTCACAACAAATAGACAGTAAGCCATGAGTATGTCTCACGGGCCATAGTTTTCCAGCTCTTATAACTGTTGTGAGTGGTATTTTATTTTTGTGATATTTTCTGGTTTGTTTTGCTGATAGAGAACACTATAGATTTTATTAGATAATTTTGTATCCATCAACTTTATTGAACTCTTGATGCTTCTAATGATTCGTTGATTTAATTCTATTGCATTTTCAGTGGCAACAATCATCAGCAAAACATTATAGTTTTAGCACTTCTTTTCTAGAACTTCCTTTTTTTCTGGTCTTATATAATTGGTCAGGACATCTAGCATTATGTTATCGGTAGTGATGATAAATATATCTTTTACCTGATATTAACTAGGATAAATCTAGAGTTTTTCTGTTAATATAATGTTTACTATAGGTTTTAGGCATGTAGACTTTATCAAATTAAGAGTGTTTCCTTTTATTCCTCATTTACTAATAGGTTTTATTATAAATAACTCTGATGAACATATATGCTATATATAACGTTATAATCCAGCCTGATTTCTCTGACCAGGATTGGTCACTGTGATCTGAAGTTATCCTTATAACTATATAAGATGCTTTCTCCACATATATTGAGATAATCAATGATTTTTCTTCTGTAGTCCTTTAATGAGGTGAATTTCTGATGTTAAGTTATTCTTTCATTCTTGGAATAAACACTTCTTGATAATAATATAGTTTGGGGATTTGATTCAATTTGGTTGATATTTGATTTAAGATTTTTGCATCTATTTTCTAAGCGAAATGATCCTGATTTTTTCTTTTCCTGTACTGTTCTTATCTAATTTTTGAACCATAATTATGTTAGACCCATAAGATTACGGTGACAACATTTTTTTTTCCTTCTGAAACAACACATATAAGCCAAAGATGATCTATTTCCTGAAATGTTGATAACTCTAATCTGTAAAAATCATCTGGATCAGGGACTTTGGACAACAAACACAGATAATGGATTTACAATTCAGTTTCTTCATTGGGTATGCTCTATGTTATAATGTAAATATATATGTAAATATATATATTTTTATAAAATTATATACACAATATATATAATACACACTTGCACATACAAATATCAGATACCAGTCTTCTTTCAGCTTGCAGCTATGTGACTACAAAATAATTCACATTTTTATGTTTTCCCCCCATAGGGTTCCAAGAATTGAATAGATGAATATTATGTATGAACACTAAAATGCAAAATCTCTAGCTCTTCAATCCATTCAAATAACAAAGTAATAATTATTTAAGTTGTTTTTGCACATAATCCACTTGAGGCTCAAAAACAAAATAAAACAGTTTGGATGAATTTTGTTTTGCTTTAGGGCAATGATTCTCAAATCTTAGTGTATAAAATCACCCAGATTCCTGATTAAAATTCTGAGGCTCTAATCACAAACGTTTTAGCAATAATTCTGAGGTGAAATTTAGGAATATTCTAATGCAATTGATTCACAAACCACACCTTGAGGGACATAGCCCTAAGCTATTTTATACACAATGATCTTTTACCCACAAAGATACTAGAAAGAAGTGGAACAAATTTCTGGCTAGTTTGAACATGAGCTGCAAGATCAAGATCTCAGCAAATCAGGATTGAAGCTTAAACAACGTGTTTTTTGTGGTAGAGAGACCAGGGTCAGAGAGAGAGGACTTCTTCTTCCCAACTATATGACCTTGAGCAAGTTACTTATTTCCTCAGAATCCCGAGTTCTCTTGCATATAATGAGAAGAAATAATTAGATGATTTTAGGTTTTGTTTCAATTTTTACATTCTGCTGTATGATTCTATTTGATAGTATGACTCTACCAAGGAATTAGATCAAGTCAAGGTTTGCAACTCCATTTAAAAAATAATCCTAATGCTGATTCTTTGTATATAACATTTTTTCTTCTTATACAGCCTTTGTCTTTTTAGGGTGGCATCCAGCAAAGAGTTCTCAGTCTCTAGTAACAAGAGCTTTCATATCTCACATTCAAGGCCCATTTGCTGTAGTTAGCTCTATAGCTTTCTGACTTCTAATAAGATATTCCACCCTAATCAAACAAGACCGCTTTCTACTCCCAGAACACACCATGCTTATCCCCAATACCGAATCTTCAGTCATTACAGGTCCTTCCAATAAAATGCCCTCTTCCTTCTACTTCTCTTGACTGAATTCCACTCATTGTTCAAGTCCATAGTCCAGGCCACTGTACCTTAGACGCCCTTCCTGAGCCCAATTTCTCTGACCTGGATCAATCATGGCACTCTGACTTTTTATAGCATAGAATTCGTAACGCATATAATAAATGTTTCAACATTCAGTCATACACTGCCTTAAACCCCTAGCTAAAGTGTTCTGTGTAGGAATAAGATTTTAAGCTCCTCTAGTCCAGGGCTCAAATAACCTAAGGAGGATCCCAGAAAAGTGCTAAGCACAAAACATACCCAACCAATTCAAATTCAAATTCTTTTTTCTCTTTAGCCTTCCTCTCTCAAATAGTTCCAGGAGAAGACTGGAAATATGCTGAGAACAGAGGAAACCCAGCATTTAGTGCACACAAACTTTTCCGTGGCTCTGAAACCCATTTTACCTCCAACTCGTAGCACCAGACTAGCTTCCATTTCCTCCTGATTCTATTTTCAGGTTTGTTTGATCCCATCTTAATAGCTAGATGGAAGCAGATTGCAAATGGATAATATTTTCCACATATTTTTTAATCTACTGTCAAGGTTTCCGTTAACATTTTGGACTTCTCAAAATGTCTCAGTCCAAATTTCATTGGTTTCCAAGGAATAATTTCACCCCACTGCCTAACCACCATCTGTTTTGCATTTTTTACCCATGACTTTTATCTAGAAGCACAGTTCACCCACCAGATAATTACTATGACCACTCTCTTAAGTACATACATTAGTTTCTGAACCTTTCCTTCTATGACCTATTTTTTATGTTTCCAGTTTTCAGCCTCCGAGGGACCAGTTAAGACTTACTTTGCAAATGTTACTTCATCAGAGAAAAATGACATCTTGACCAGGGAAGGGGGCTTAAGTTAGAGTTCCTGGGTTCACATCCCATCTCAGTTAAAAACCAACCATGTCAGAATCCAGAATATTCAAAGGTGAAAGAAAAATTTGAGATAATTTAGTCCAACTCTTTTGTTTTATAGCTACTTAAAAAAAGTCCTTGTGCAGTTTACTTCTCTACCACTAATTTAGAAGTACTAAGCTCCATTTGAGAGACAGTTCAAATAAAGTTAAATTAATTAACTTTTGAAAAGAATTTCATTTCGTTTGTCCTTGGTATCAGATGAAAGAAGATTAAAAAAATAAATCCAAAGTGTTAATATCAATTATCTTCAAGGAATGTGAACAAAAAATGAGAAAGAGGGAATGAGTGGAAAAATAGCTCCCTAGTGCAGCTTAAATTTCTTGATCATACCTGCAGACCAAATAAAATGAAAGAGGCATCACCCTCATTCCTCAAAAACTTTGGAAACCTCAGAATTTTCTGATAGTGCAGATTATACCTGAAGGAGCTATAAAATATGGCACTTTGTGGAGATGTTCTTAGATTAAGTCATAAGATATGGCAAAAATCTCATTACTATGCAAAGGATTTGAACAGACATTTCTGTAAAGAAAACATACAAATGGACAATAAACACATAGAAAGATGCTCAACAACATTAATTTACTGAGGATATGCAACTCAGACCACAACAAGATGCCACTTCACACCCACGAAGATGGTTATAAAGACAAAAAGGAACAAACAAAAAGCAAGTGTGATAAGAATGTGGATCAACTGGGGGCGCCTGGGTGGCTCAGTCGGTTGAGCATCCGACTTCGGCTCAGGTCATGATCTCACGGTCTGTGAGTTCGAGCCCCGCGTCGGGCTCTGGGCTGATGGCTCAGAGCCTGGAGCCTGCTTCCGATTCTGTGTCTCCCTCTCTCTGCCCCTCCCCCGTTCATACTCTGTCTCTCTCTGTCTCAAAATAAATAAACGTTAAAAAAAAAAAAAGAATGTGGATGAACTGGAACCTTTATCCATTGCTGGTAGAAATGTAAAATGGCGTAGCTGCTATGGAGAACGGTCTGACAACTCAGGTAGTTAAACATAGTCAGCATATGGCCCAGCAATTCACTTGCAGGTATACACCCAAGAGAATTAAAACCATATGAATAAAACTTGTACATATACAAAAACCTTACACACAAAACTTTACAGCAGCATTATTCCTAATTGCCAAAAAAAAAGGGAACAACCCAAATTAACTGATGAACGGATAAAATTGGTATACCGATATGATGAAATATTATTTAACCTAAAAAGGAATGAACCCAGCATGTGTTGACACATGCTACAACACAGATAAACCTTGAAAACATTATGTTGAGTGAAAGAAGCCAGACACAAAAGGCCACACATTGCATGATTCCATTTATATGAAATGCCAGAATAGGCAAATCTACAGATAGAAAGTAGATTAGTAGTTGCCAGGATCTACAGGGGCAAGGGTAAGGGAGTGACTACTAACAGGCATTGGGTTTCTTTTTGGCTTGATGAAAAATGTTCTGGAATTAAATAAGGGGGATTGTTTCACAACTTTGTGAATCTACTGAAACAACTGAATTGTATACTCTAATTGTACGGCGAAATGTATGTGTGACAGTTAACTTTTATATCAACTTGACTGGAGCCATGGGGAACCAGATTAAACCTTATTTCTGGGTGTGTGAAGATGTTTCCAGATGAGATTAGCATGTGAATCGGTGAACTCAGTCAAGTAGATAGGCCTCCCCATTGTGGGTCAGCATCATCCAATTCTCTCTGAGAGCCTGTAGAGGAGAAAAAGTGGAAAATTCATTCTTTTCCTGCCTGCCTGCTTCTGCTGGAACATCAGTTGATGGGAAATATACTATCGCCTCCCCTGGTACTTAAACCTTTGGACTCAGGCTAGAATTATACCATCAGCTTTTCTGAGTCTCCAGCTGGCAGATGACAGATGGTAGAACTTCTCGTCCTCCATATCCACCTGAGCCAATTCCTCATAATCAATAAATTAATCAATTCTATTGGTTCTGTTTCTCTGGAGAGCACTCTAATGCAATACGTGAATTATAGATCAATAAAAAGAAGCAATTATCTTTTTAAATTTTTTTTAATGTTTATTTATTTTTTGAGGGAGAGAGAGAGAGACAGAGCATGAGCAGCGGAAGAACAGAGAGAGGGAGACAGAGAATCCGAAGCAGGCTCCAGGCTCTGAGCTGTCAGCACAGGGCCCGATGTGAGGCCTGAGCTCATGGACTTCGAGATCATGACCTGAGCTGAAGTCGGACACTCAACCAACTAAGCCACCCAGGCAACCCTAGAAGCAATTATTTATTCTGACCGTATAAATTCAGTCCCTTTCCAAATGCAGCAGTGACCCTATGCCTCTCCCTATCCTTGCATCTAAAGAGTCACTGAGCAACCTGTATTTGTCAGATGGGCTTCCCAATGATTCTACCTCCACAGCCATCATCCCAGCCCAGATTTTCATCATGCTATACTAGATTTACAGCAACTAGTTTCTAACTAGACTCTATTTCCACCATGAACCATCCCACACATAACCCCCCCCCCAATATTTTTAAAATATATGTCATTTGTTCTTCTATACAGACATGTATTCTCCAACAGACTGAAAATCTGTAAGGCCTCCCTATTACCAAATTATCACATTTAAATCTTGTCTATGAGGGGAGACCTATATTAAGCATCAGATCTTCTCCTGCTCTATAAGTTTCCTCTCCTTGTCATGGAGATGTACCCCATATAAGTAGCCATGCCAGTCTTCTCCATATCTCTCACATTTAACTTGTCAATCTTGCCCCTGTACTCTATTACAGATATCTTTTTCTGAAATACTCCTCTCTTTTCCTTCATCAGTCTATGACTCCTATTTTAAGACTTTACTTAAAGCTTCCTTCCTTCAGGAAGCTTCCCCTATTCTGAATAATACCTTTTCACAGTAAAAATGGTAATTACTAGTTCTAAATATCTACTGCATGCTAATACTGTACTAGGAGATTTACACATGCCATTGCAAAGATCTGGTGAGGTAGATAGTACTGTTCCTACTCACAGATGAGAAAACCAATGCTCTGAGAAGTTAAATCATACATAAAGTCTCACAGCAAGAATGAGATGTAAAATCATTGCTCTTAGCCCCTAAATTTCATACCCTTGTTTCCTGGAATATGATACATTCAAGGTTGTGTTCAAGAGTCTTCTTTGAGAATGTTGCTTCCTCAGACTACATAATATTTTTCAAGGGAAAATATTGGGTCTATGAGTACCAGTTAGCTTTCTTGGTAGCAAGCAATCAAAACTATCTCTAGCTATCTAGGAGAAAGCAATTAACTGGGTCAATATCAGAAATCATCTTGAAGACTATAGAACCAGGCTCAGAAAACCAGAAAGACCAAAGGAAGCCTAGGCAAAGGAGAACATAGCCAAGGTCATTGCCCCAGGAAAAATCTGGCAAGAAAGCTACTGATGACATGACTGTCCTTCATTTGATAGCACCATTGCTGAGGGAGTGATCTCTCTCACTGCTCCTTCTTTGAGAAGGAATGTTCCAGAGCCATCCCCTCTGGATTGTCTAGTGACCAAGCCAAGGCAGAAGCCAGAAAAAGAGATGTCTTACCTCTTTTAGCATCTGAAGTGGGAGGTGGAGAGCTCTGAATCCACCAAGACCCACTTTAGAGGGGTTGTAATAGTTTGGACAGTGCCAAAAATATTCACTTTTCTTTCTTTCTCATCACAGGCTTGACCATACAATTTGCTTTGGCCAATGGGATATCAACAGGAGTGACACAAGCAAAGACTTGACATAAGTCTGCATAATGGGTCTTCCTTCTGTGCCACTGCTATTGTCACGAGAAGAACATGCAACGAGCGGTGGCTGCCCATCAGCCTGAACCCAGATTGATCATCTGTGGAGCAGAGCCACCCCAGATGACTCAGTCCCATAGTCAAGACAGAGATGCCCAAGCTAAACCACAGAATGGTGAGGATGATTATAAATGCATATGGCTACATGCCTCTGAGTGGTTTGACAAACTTCTCCCAAATAGAAAGAATGACACACTCCTCCCAAATGTCCAATGTTCACTATACTGCATCTTACTCTATTGTATTCTCTACTTCCCAATTCCTTGCATAGGGACCAGATAGCACCCAACACAAAATATTCACTCAGTATGTCTTTGTTATCTATCTAATGATAATACAGAGTTTCTGATTGCAATTTATAAAAAGTAGAAAGCCGATTTTGACATTCTTTTGGGTCAACAAGGCCCAGGGCTTCCCACGTTCATGAATATGGAATGTAAAATAATTAGTAATGCTCAAATAAGCAATTTACTTCTTAGATTGGCAGGCAGAATTCCATAGAGTTGGCAATGATACCGTAAGTAGAGAAGTTTGGTGTGGAGAATTTAGTTACATGCCTTTGTTAGTGTGAATTAGACTTTACGTGTGGACCCATAACCAGCCAGCTATATCTGTCCATCCTAGTCAAGGTAATCAAGTCCAAATGTCTCTCACTGAGACTAAAGCATGGGGTATAAGAAAATTAAAAATTGTTAAACAACATTAAGAAGAAATCTTGCCCTTGTTCCAGTTCTAGACCAATCAATCAACAAGTGTTGACTGATCTTCATTTAACTACCCTGTACTAGGTCTGCCCCTAAACCCTACAGGGGCTGTGTTCAGAGTAGAAATAGAGATCCTCATATCATATATCTAAATATTGAAAAGTTAAAAGTCAAGCTAACATACCACAAAATAACATATGTTCTATCCTCCTACTTTGACAAATATACTTTCATAAAAACAAATAGAAAAATGACAACAAAATGGAAAGATGCATAGACATCTATGGTTTTTATATGGTTGAATTGTAAATGACAAGGTTCAAATATTTTGCTCATGCTTCTGCGTGCTGTTGATAGGCTCACAATTTGGGGTGAGTAATAAGATACATATATGATTCACAAACAGTTATACATTTATTTTACATAATTTCTTTTTCTTGCCTTTTTTCCATCAAAATCACTAGGTTGATAATAATCGAGATTTACATATAACTTACAGTACTAACAATAATAGCCTAAAGGATTAAAAAAAGGAATATTGGATTCTAAGCCAACAATTTAAATGTATTTTTATTAAAAAGCAAATTAAAATAAAAAGTATACACTTATTCTTTACATTTCCAAAATTTTACTTTTTCAAGATATTTTAAATTATCTATTAAGAATAGGGGCGCCTGGGTGGCTCAGTCGGTTAAGCGTCCGACTTCGGCTCAGGTCACGATCTCGCGGTCTGTGGGTTCGAGCTCCGCGTCGGGCTCTGGGCTGATGGCTCAGAGCCTGGAGCCTGCTTCCGATTCTGTGTCTCCCTCTCTCTCTCTGCCCCTCCCCCGTTCATGCTCTGTCTCTCTCTGTCTCAAAAATAAATAAAATGTTAAAATAAATAAATAAATAAATTATCTATTAAGAATAAAAGATGAATTCAAATTGCAATTAATGAATATCAAAATTTTAAGTCAATGTATTTAAATAGAGCCGAAACTTTAAAAGTGTTCACAAATTTAATTAAATCTTGCTAACAATTTTATTCCTAGGTATGTACTCAAGAAAAATAAAAACGTACGTCCAGAAAAAACCTTCACCATGAATGCTCATAGCAGCGTTATTCATAATAGCTAAAAAAAATAGTAGGAACAATCTAAATATCTACCAACTGATGAACGGATACACAAGATGTGGTATATCCGTACAACAGAATATGATTAGGCAGTAAAAAGCAGTGAAGTACCGATACGTGCTACAACATGGATGAACCTTGAAACCATTATACTAAGCGAAAGAAACCAAGTCACAAAAGGCCCCACGAGGTTGATTCCATCTACAGGAAATGTCAAAAACTGGCAAATCCGTAAAGACAGAAAGCAGATTTGTAGTTGCCAAGGGCTCAGGGGCAGGGATGAGGAGATGGGGCACGACAGGTAAGGGAAGAAGGGTTTCTTTTGGGGTGATGCAAATGTTGTAAGATTGAGGTAACAAATGCACAATTCTGTGAATATCCTAAAACCACTGAACTATACACATAAAATGAGTGAATCATGTGGTATGTGAATCATATCTCACAAATAAATTAAAATATTAACTATTCTTACAAAACTAGGAATATTTACAATTCTAGCATTTGGTGTCCATCCAGTTACCCAGGTAAAGAACTGGTATCATGTCTCATGAATGATATATTTAGGCTTACATATATGAAAATTAAAAGGAATATGAGTTACTTAACATTGCAAACTGTTGCTCAGCCATCACATACGCACAGCCGTGGGTACCTCTGAAACCACAAACCGGGACGTGAGAGGAAGATAGTGCTCTACACGATTGAAAAAGAATACTTCGGGGCGCCTGGGTGGCTCAGTCGGTTGAACGTCCGACTTCAGCTCAGGTCACGATCTCACGGCCCGTGAGTTCGAGCCCCACGTCGGGCTCTGGGCTGATGGCTCAGAGCCTGGAGCCTGCTTCTGATTCTGTGTCTCCCTCTCTCTCTGCCCCTCCCCTGTTCATGCTCTGTCTCTCTCTGTCCCAAAAATAAATAAACATTAAAAAAAAAATTAAAAAAAAAAAAAAGAAAAAGAATTCTTCATGATGTGAGAATCTATTTCAAAGATACTAAAAGGGAAAAATTGACAGTTTTTTTTTTTACTCTAACCTAAATGTTTGTACGGACCAAATCCTCCTCATAGTTTAAAGCAAGGTCCATCTTTGTTGTCAGCAGAATAAGCCACAAAACTTCACAGCATTATGATGAGTGCCATTGTCTTTTGATTGAAGGAGGCAGGGCAAGAGATTTGGAGAAATATTTCTCTGTGTCCTAAACAATATTAATCACTAGAACAGATGTGTTAAGTCACAGGTCGCACTGGGCTGGAACTGAACACTGGATTCTGGTAACAGAAAGGTCCTTGTGTTCTTTATTAAATTTATTTGGGAAAAGCAGAGTAATCCATTTGGCTGCCTGTAGAGGTATGAAAAACAATTTGTCAGCCCTATGCATCCAAGGTTAGAATGAAGGAAGCAAGGCTGTGGAGGACCCAACACCTAGCCAGAATGATCTGATCCTGGCTGTTTCCTTGTCTTCTCAGTTATCTCTGTGTTTCTTTCTACACATTCCATTCCCTTCTAAACCCTGATCAGGTAAAAATGCTGACAGGGTGCACAAAACCCATTTTCTTTTCTCACTGGCTACACAGCTAAACGTCGTATCTTTGTTTCTCTTGCAGTTCGATGGGTCCTTATGACTGAGTTCTGGCCAATGGAAATTTAAGGAAAGTGTTTTCCTGCCGGCGCTAAAACCACTCACGTAAACTTCTATACTTGGTCTCCTTGTCTTGTCTGCCAGTCAGATTCACAGGAGCCAGTGGAAGACTCCAAGTTCCTAGAAGATGGTGGAACCACATCATGGAAAAAACCTGGATTCCCAAAAGACTGTGTGGAACAGAGCCCTTACTCCAACCTGCAGTTAACTGGGATACTGGCAAGAAACAAACTTGTATTATGCCAATGTCCCAAGGTTGTTTGCTACAGTAGCTAGTATTACCTGCTCTGGCTAATACATCGTCAAAAATCATTAGATACGAAATAAGAGGCTTTCTCTAATTACATAAATTAGTACTTCATCTACTTTAGTTCTGCTATTTTGAATCTTTTTGTCTCCCCAGTTCTGAGTTATGAAGAATTATTCTAAGGGCAAGGTGGGTGGAAGACACAGCCATCAGGGTTAGATGAAGCCCTCAGACCCCAATCTTGATAAGAGTTACTTATCTTGTTCTTTGCCTTCTCTTGCCTGTTAAATGATGAAGATCTTAGAAATCGAGCCCCAGTAAAATCTGAAAAGCAGAATAGAAATTATGACAACGGCACCTGGGCTGATTTATCCTGAGATAATCTCGCAGTTGATGGAACCAAGGAAGCGCGGTCACTGCTGCGGAGATCGGCAGCTCTGTGACACATCCAGAATCTTGCCATCTTCACACCACTAAGACCCAAAGTGGCCAGCCCCAGGCTGGAGAGGAGTCTCTTTAAGGGTAAGACCTTACAGAATTCCTACCAGTGAATACTCAGCTGTCACTGAGAGAGAAACATAGATGGCATCAGGACATTCTCTGGTCTGAAGAAGGCAGATCAGCGATCCCTGTAGCACAAGGGCTGCTCCAGAAGGGGCTGAGAAATCACAATGATGAGCCAAAAGTTAAAGAAAGGGCAGGCAGGCATTGAGCTCTTGTTTTAGGATGATTCTTGAGCAAGGGTTACAAACTCAAATGCCTACGTGAAACTGAGCCGGTAATGTAAACCTGTAAAGTGGGCTACGTGTTTTCCTCATTATTTGTGGCAGATGTGGTCTAACTTTTACGTTCCCACTTTCAATAGAAATATGGATAAAATAAAGAGGAAAGATAAACATTTCCTATGAGAAAAACAACAACACAAGGAAAATGAAAATGGCAACGACCCTCTGGTTTCAGTGTCGGGAGGAAATAAGGAATGTCAGGCAAATGGAAAAGCATGAGCCCTGCTCCCCATGAAACAGGTCCTGTATGGGGCCAGCAGGATTGTTTTCATTTGGGATGGTGAGCCCAGTGTTTCTGGATCTTCAGATTTTATAATACGTACAAAAATAAAAATACATATTAAACTATTTTTATGCCAGTGACATTATATTTTTTGGAAAACATGGGGTGGGCCAACATTTGCCGGGTGAACCAGGATACCTAGATGGGTTTCACTTGGGTTTGGGGTGCAATGCTACCTGCTTTTAACCTCTGCTATACAAGCTAGACCAGCTTCAGTTGCTTCCATTTCTTTGTAAGGGTGTAGAGAAAATGAAGGAGAAGAAAACTGGAAATACTTCCTCCTTTTCTGGAAAGTTTCTAGGATTTGTTCTGTGATCTGGAACTCCTGTGTCCAGCGTGGCTCTAAAAATACAATGTGAGTCGCATATATAACTTCAAATCTTCTGGTAGTTACATCAAAAAAAGTAAAAAGGTACAGGTAAAGTTAACTTTAAGAATAGATTTTATTGATGGGCTAAAGGGGTGATGGGCATTAAGGAGGGACCTGTCATGAGCACTGGGTATGAAATGTAAGTGATGAATCACTAAATTCTGCACTGGAAACCAATTTTACCATATATGCTAAATGGCTCTAATTTAAATAAAAACTTGAAATCAAGAAAAGAATATATTTTATTAAGCAATCTTTTCAACATATAATCAATATAAAATTTTTCTTTTTTTAACGCTTATTCTTGAAAGAGACAGAGAGAGAGAGAGATAGCACACAAGCAGGGGTGGGGCAGAGAGAGAGAGAGGGAGAGACAGAATCTGAAGCAGGCTCCGGGCTCCAAGCAGTCAGCACAGAGCCCGACACGGAGCTCAGACTCGTGAATTGCGAGATCATGAACTGAGCCAAAGTCAGACTTTCAACCGACTGAGCCACCCAGGCGCTCCAATACAAAAATTTTCAATGAGATGTCTTCTCTTATCTTTACTATATATACTGTTCCTGAAATCCAGTTCTGAAATCTAAGTTTTACACTTAGAGCACATCTCAGTTTGGACTAGCGACATTTTTCGTGTTCAAGTGGACACACGCGGCTGGTGGCTTTCGCATTAGACAGTAACGGGTCTAGAGTGCTGCTTCGAGAGAACTCTCGAGCTGGGGCTTGAACTAACAACTGGTAGGCATCATCTAATGCGGCGTCTGTCAAAGTGGGGTTCAGGAAATGCCTGTGTCCAGCTCACTTAGGGAAGCTTATTAGCAAGAAAGATTCTTGGGACCTCACCCTCAAAAACTATAATGAGCAATATCAGAGGAGAAATTGAGGAACCTGGTCTTTTATCGGGCAGCGTCGATACCAAAGCACAATAAATTTTGAGAAGCACCGCCTTTAAGCCGTGGAACAGATATTTGGGGTTTGTTTTTAATAATGTCTTTGTGGCCTGGATAATTTTATCCACTCAGAATAAACCAGAAGTTGATTGTTGCCATGGCATCAAAACCACAGCTGCTGTCAGCCAGTAATTATTAAGACTCTGCTCCACCTGTGCGATATGAAGCCTATCACAGCAACCTCACCTCTGGCATAATTTCTCTATCTGAAAGGGGACCGATGGCACTCGTCTATGCCACTCCGCTCCTCCTGGGGAGAAACCCTTCATAAATGGAAGCTGTGACTCTTCCCTTTCTCGCTTGGATTTATCACTGTGGTTTCTCAGCTTCGAATCCTGGCCATTGTTTCATTTGGATTGAAAATGAGCAGGGCTGTATTTTAGTTGTTGTGCCTAGAGTCCTGGTATATTTCTCCAACTGGATGGTTTTAGTTTTGCACAATGTGCCAAAAGAACGTTGGGATGCCTCTCTGAGCTCACGTGTGTCACCAACTGCCTGCCGAGGTAGAGTTACGGATTCACTCTCCCTCCAAATCCCCACTCACCTTCCCGCAGGAAGCTTACAGCCAAATTTCCTAACCTGTTGATGCATCCTTTCCTCCAAGCGTGGAGGATTCCAGTATCTCCCTGATGCTGTGGCGTTCAGAAGCTTTGCAAACTGTGGTTAACCTGGGATCCTCGCAATTTTAAAGCATTATAACATGGTGTCTGGAGCAATTTTCAAAAATGCCTTATTCGTCATTAATTTCCCAGGGAGGGGTAGCAGGTGATTGTATAAACGCTTGACACGGGGAGGGAAGAGAAACCTACCTGAGCCCTGATTGATCCTGGAACAGAGGGCAGAAGCTGCGGTGGTTGCAAAGGGAATGTTTCGGGGGCGGCTGCCTGGGCTGGGGTGGGGAGCAGCCCGGATGTTGGCCCGGCTCCTTCTACTTGCCTCCTCTTTCCCCACCTCCTTCCCTGTTGCTACTCCTACTTCCTGTTATTCTGTATCACCCTGTCAGTTTCTTCATGGTTCCCCACCCCCTGCCCCAATAAGGTCACAGGAATTCTAAGCTCCTGAAAGACAATTCTGTGATACTAATTACATGTCTGGGAAATGAAGCCCAAGCCTGCAGGTGGTGCCCGCTAACAGCTATCACTATTACTGTTATTATTGTTATTGTTATATTATCACTTTAGCTTCCCAGGACCGAATTATCTTTCTTTGCTTTTGTTGCCTCGCTGGCTTTGTGTGCCTTCATTTGCTTTTTGATAAGGCATGTTTCTTATTCCTTTAGGCATCCTTTTTTTCTTTACCCAGAGTTAAATATAGCAAGAAAGAATTCTTAGATATAGTAAGACAGAGGCTGAGAAAATAAAATGTCTCTTTCAAGCCCAGCAATGTTGAGTGGCAGAAATACTAATGAAAAGTGTGACATTTTAATATATGTTCACACAAATATGTAAGGACCTATTCTGTGCCAGGCAATCCTCCACGGCTCCGCAGATAATACCAGTGAACAGGACTGAAAAATGTCTCTGTCCTTCTAGTACCAGAGACAGACAATAAACAAATTATAAGCAAAACGTGTATTGGGGTGATGAATGCTAGGAAGATCTCACTAAGAAAGTGACCTTTGAGCAATGATCCCAAGACAACCAGACATTCGGACTACCTGGATCGTTCTCTCCCTGGATGAGGGCATAGCAGGTGCAAGACCCTACGGTAGGACAGTGAGGGCATAATTTCCAGAACTTCATCAGGTTGGATTCATAGTGGCTTATAGCGGAGGTGAGGGAAATAGCTCTGGGAAGAAAGCATTTTTTTTTTAAATCAACCCCTCGGGGAATTTTTTTTTTAACGTGTAGATGACTCTACTTTTGCTTTAGCGAAACTTGTTTTAAAACAGGATGGTAGATTGAGCCTTAATACTTCACCGACGAATTAGGATAAGGTCCCCATACATAAGCCTTCTAGAGACGAGAAAGAAATGGAAGAAATCTCACAGTCATTTCATATTAAGTCTGCCCTAGAGGTTGAAAAGGTTCCTTGGAGGCCCCCAAGCCTTCAGCAGTTTGAGAACACGAAGCAGATCCCACGGACCCGAGCACTCGCAGCTGTCTGCTTCCTTGCCCCTACCAGCATACATAGGACTCCCACGTCCAAGGTCTCCTCCTCCTGCCAAGCAAGTATTGCTGGGGCCCTGGGAGTGTCACCTTATGCACTCAGGCATCAGCCCAGCCACAGCTGCCCTCTGCTGCCGGAATGCCCTCCTCACCGCTCCCCTACACCCTCACTGCCACCTGCCAGTCATTTGTCTGGCTGCTGCTGCAGCTCACTGGCTGCTGGGCATGGGGGCTGAGGCAGCCTGCCTGTCCTCAGTCCCCAGCATCAGCAGTCCAGCATGAAGGGAGGTAGGCCTTTCTGCTTGAGCCTGATTGGAGCTGTGCTCAAATCTCACGAGCCTGGTGACACCGGACAATATCCTCCTAAGGATGGCCATTTTTCCTTAGAATGAGTGGATCGGAGCAGGCTCAGGAGCATCCATTCAAGCTGTTCTTGAAATCAGCACACCTCTCCAACCTTCAGGTCCCTTCCAGATTCCAACCTTTTCTTCCCTTAAAATAAATTCTGTCTGGATCCCCCAGAGCCCACACCCTGCACACCATCCCCAGCTTACAGTTTGATTTCTGTGAGCCTCTCATCCCTATGCCATACCTCCCAGTCAACTAGACAAGCTCCTATAGGTTGGCATCCTGGTCCCAGAAACCTTTTGAGCTACCTCCCCCTCAGAGGTTCTTAAAACACCAAGTAAGTCAGGAGAACATGCACAGTAGCTCATGAACTTTACATATAATTGTTTCTTCATTCTTTTTAAAAATTTTTTAACGTTTATTCAGTTTTGAGAGACAGAGACAAAGCGTGAGCAGAGGAGGGGCAGAGAGAGAGAGGGGGAGACACAGAATCTAAGCTGTCAGCACAGAGCCTGATGTGGGGCTTGAACCCATGAACCATGAGATCATGACCTGAAGTCAGACACTTAACCGACTGAGCCACCCAGGCACCCTTCTCTTCTTTCTTTAAAAAAAAAAAAAAAAGTATTTTATTGTGCTAAGAACACTTAGCATGAGACCTACCCATGAAGCAACATTTTTTAAGTTTATTTATTTATTTGGAGAGAGAGTATAAGTAGGGGAGGGGCAGAGAAAGACGGAGAGAGAAAGAATTCCAAGCAGGCTCCACACTGTCAGCGGGGAGCCCAACACAGGGCTCAATCTCACGAAATGTGAGATCAAGACCTGAGCCGAAATCAAGAGTCGGACACTCAACCAACTGAGCCCCCCAGGGGCTCCCCCTTAGTGAATCTTTAAGTGTACAATACAGTATTATTAACTAGACGCACAATGTGGCACATCACACCTTTAGAGCTTATCCATCTTATTTCACGGAAACTTCATGCCCATTGGCCAGTAGCTCCCCATTTCCCCCTCCCAGCAGCCCCTGGTGAACACATTCCACTGTGGATTCTATACATTTAACTACTTTAGATATCTCGTGTAAGTGGAGCTGGGCAGTATTTGTTTTTCTGTGACTGGCTTATTTCTCTTAGCATAATGCCCTCCAGATCCATCCATGTCACACATGGCAGAATTTCCCTCTTGGTGAACTTAACATTCAAACCCCCAAGACGTGTAAGAGGTTTCCTTTTTTGTATCTTTAGCCCTAAAATGTGGTAAAATTCTGAGTTCTTAAAACCGCCCTATAGGGACCATAATTCTCTGATTGGTTCCATATGTTTTACTAATGTGGTCTCGGAGGTTAGAAATCAGCATTCCTCTGTCCCCCAAGTTCCCTTCCTGAAGGCCGGAATCCACCAGAGCCTCCTGGTTTGTAGGTTCCACTGGGTCTTTAGAGACCACCTCCTCAATGACTTTATTCGATGCCTTTATCTTATTAACTTGCTTGGGTTGTTTTGTAGTGGTCCAGTGCTCTGAGAGTTCTGGAAGGTGCTAGATAGTTATTAAAAAGCTCTTATTACTTTATGGGTGCCAGTTTATTACTCACTTGCCGATCCCAATCAACAGATGGAAAGAATTTTTCTTTTATATCAGCACACACACTTTGACTCAGGCCCCTTCATCAACTACTTGCTGTTCCCAAATACATCGAACGTGGCACACGCCTTAAGGGCTTTAAGATCCATTGATTTCCCCCTATCCTTAGTCAATCTATTCTTTTTCCACAACCAAGTCTATTTTTCTTCCTCCTAACTGAACTTCCCTCCAATATTTGGGGTGGGGGTAGAGTTGGAGTCTGAAATCACTCAAATCTAAGATAAAACCAAACTAACCCAAATCAGGCAGCACAAAGGGGAAACAAGACAGTGAATGTCATGGAGAAAACACCGAGCTGGAGTGAGACCCAGGTTCACATTACTCCACTTATTCGCTGCTTTGATAGCTAGTTGGACCCCATCAGATCATCTCCAGCGCTGACATTTCACAATCAGTCTCTGGACTAACATGTAGTCCCCTCCTTCCCTTGGACTAAAAGGTCCAGCTAAGGAATAACAATAGCACATATTCAAAGAAATGGGACTGTAAGAAACAGGAAAGAGAGAGAGAGAGGAGAGAGAGAGAACAGCACCACTACACTTGGTGCTACAATTGTGTAAAAGTGAGACAGTTTACAATCAATGTGGCATGAGAATGACATAACAGAAAGATATACCTGTGTCTGAATCCCCCCCTCTTATTTCCAGTACCTTGGGTAAGTTACTCAACCTCTCTGACTCAGTTTCGTCATCTGTAAAAAGAAATCAATTGCATCTAAGCCACAGAGTTATTACAAGGACTAAAGGAAATTACATGGAAAACCCTTAGCAAAGAGCTTTAGACAAAGTAGGCACTCAAAAAAATGTTATTTCCGCTTCCTTAGGGAGAAAAATAGTGCACATATGAAGCAATTAGAGAACAAGACAATAGCTACAAAACGCTAAATTGCTGCTAGAGTCAGTAAGTGCTCAAGGAGCCTGAGGAAGGATAGATCAAGCAGCCTGGCGTCTCAGGGAGGGTGGAGGAGTGAGTCAGCCGGGAACCCAGCACCTGGAGCTCGCTGGCTCCTTTCACCTCTGGGTTTGAACCTGACACTGCGACCCTTTCCGGACAGAAGCCCTTTGCCCCATTTAGACTTCACAATGTTTAAAAGCAGTGGAGGATGCTAACCAAACCATCGTAATAAGAACATGAAGTTTTAAAAACAGACAATAAGGCTCTAACGGGATTTGAAACAAAAAAGTGACAATTTGCATCCGGGTCTGTTCGCGGGGACCCTGTTCCATATTTTTCCCTTCCTGGATCTGTGCTGCAGGGAGGATGTGGTGGCATGATGCAATACAAAATTCTCAGCTGCTGATATCAGCAGAAGGGACCAGAAAGGGGGTGGGGCGAGGCAGAAATCATCTTTTAGTTTAAGTTGTTGTAAATCAGACCCGAAAACTAGGCTATACATTATGCTTTTGTTACTCTGAGAGTTAAATTACAAGGAAATGAACTGCGCATAATAATTCCCCACGTCACTGATTTCCCCCCCACGCTTCTCACTTCGGAGGCCGGCGCTCTCCTTCAGAGGCAGGTTGGCCGCTCGGAGCCGGCTGCGGCTGGGAGGAAGGCGCCCTCTAGTGGCGCCTCGGGCGCGGCCTCGGGAGGGGCGAGCGGCTCCGGGCGCCGAACAAAGGGGAGTCTCATCCCTCGCCTGTCTCTGGACACCTCGGGCCAGGAAGCCCAAGGCAGCGGCGTCCCAGGCAGCTGCCTGTCTTCCGCGGACTTCTCCGACTTGTTGATAAAGGACTGGCGGTGATCTTGTGCCTGTGTCAGTACCTACTCGTAAATTCCCATGTAAAGAGTACATTTAGAGCATGTCATCGAATACTTGCTTAAAGCGGATGAGCCTATGTCTGCCCACCCCTCACCCCCAAACACCCACCCTCCCTCTTGCCCTCTGGCCCTGCCCTCGGTTCTTCTGGGGCTCCATTTGCTGAGAGGACGTGCCCATGTTATTATTAGAGAAGGCTGTCTAACCGAATTCCTGCCTAACACAGTGAAGGGTTTAGATTGTTCTGGGCCCCGGCAAGCCTTTGCCTGGAATGTATTAGTTTTTCCTCAGACCAAAGCAATTTAAAAAATAAAAAAGTCAGAGTTTCAACCAGAGAACTCATAAAGAGGCTTCCAACTGACTAGGTTTAAACAACTGACCAAAGGTCTAGTTGCAGTGGAGTCTCTCCCCAGGTTTTCCTCTCTCTTCAGGTGACTTGAAGAGGCAGGCCGGAAAGAGATCACCCTCTGTTGCCTGCCCTTTGATTATGACTAATGACATTGAGAGCTCTCTGTGCATTGAACATGCCCTTGCCCATATTCCCCTCCTTCTGGTTTTTAAAAGGACAGGGGACGGAGGTCATGGAGCCACACAGGCCTAAATTGCTTTAGCCAAACTGTCCTTCCCCTTCCCATTCCCCAGCAGATGGAGAGCCAGAACACGTGGTTCTATCACATCTGATTCCGCCACACTGATAATGTGCTGGAAACACACACACACACACACACACACACACACACACACACCCTGGATGAGAATGGGAATTCTCCATTTGCTGGGGACGCACGCACAGCGTTTCATTTCCAAGCCCGGGTTCTAGATTGGGCTGGAGCATGTAGGTAAGTGCACCCAGTGCCTTGTGAGGGGTGGGGGGTGCACACGGGCCGGGCTGCACAGACCAGCACGCAAATGCAGGCTCTGTATTTAAGCATTACATACGGGCTTAGCCACGGACAGGCTCACACAGAATTTATGAAGAGCCTCATTCAGCATAGCAGCAATGGGCTCCATTTTAATAAATCCCCTTGGTAGTCTAATCATCACTCAGACAGGAACAACTGCTATATGGAGCTCTGCACTCTCTCTCTGACCTTTGTACCTTCCCACTGAAACCAAATCCTTCCCATCTTTTTTTTTCCCCCATCACACAAAAATTTCACTTTTAAAATGAATCAATATGTGCCTGGGGAGTGCCGTGGGGGTGGGGCAAACAGGAGGACAGGGGTGGGAGTCCCCAGGCCAGTGAGGAAGGTAGTCTGCTCATTTGCAGGCATGATTTCCCTTCATAAATACCATGAAATGGAATTTCATGTTACAGATTAATGTGTGTGCACAATTTTTTTCAGGCAAACGCTTTGTTTCTGAGAGCGCGCATAGGCACCACATGCTGCAGTTGCTATGGTAATTACTAGCCTCTGTTGAGCAGGGACACAAGGGGTTACAGAGAAGTGAGCCACCTGGCAAAAGTGCATGTTCCAATGACTAAACCCACCTATTTGTGAAAGGTTGCAAGAGGCACTCGAACCAGAAAATAACGGAGGTGCAGGTAGGGGCACATTTTTACAAAGACCCAACAAAACTACTGCTGTGGTAGATTTTCATCATATTTCTGGAGTTGCAAATGTCAAAAGCCCTTGAGACGTTTGCACATGGGCTTCCATAGGCAAAGGACACAGTCCTTTCTCTTCTTTTTAATATTTATTTTTGAGAAAGAGAGAGCACAAGTGGGGGGGGGGGGCAGAGAGAGACGGAGACACAGAATCCGAAGCAAACTCCAGGCTTTGAGCTGTCAGCACAGAGCCCGACGTGGGGCTCAAACCCACATACCGCGAGATCGTGACCTGAGCCAAAGTCAGACACTTAACTGACTGAGCCACCCAGGCGCTCCTGCAATCATTTCTAAAATTAGTACAGCCCCAAGTGGTTGTGGTATTAGTAGCAATAATAACAATATGATTACCGTTTACTGAGTGCTTGAGATGTTTCCAGGCCCTTTCCCATTGTATCCCATTTAATCCACACAAAAACCCTGAAAGATATTCATTAGTTCACATTTTCACTTCTATTTATTAAGCAACTTCTACAAGGCAGTGACGTGTACCCTGAAGATATCGTGATGGGAAAATGTGGCCTCCTCACCCAGAACGCATGGCCAGTGGGAGAGACAAGAAGCAGATAGGCTCATGACAGGGCAGGGAGCTAAGGAAGCTCACAGAAGAAAAACTTTCTCATTGGACTTAGAGGCAGTGCTGGGCTTGGGGAAGGGGAAGCCGAGGGGACGTCTGAACAGGGCCTCTGAACAGTGAGAGCCCAGCAGAGGCCAAGGAGGAGGGGTGCTGTAAGCTGAGCGAGAAATCAGCACCAAGGTTCAAAGAGGAGACAGAGCCTGATGGGCTCCCTGAATAGGAGACAGTTCACTGTGGCCAAAACATGGAACCAACTGGGATTGGTGAGAGAGGCAAGAGAGTCTAGTCGGGGCTAGGTTAAGAAGGGCCTTACGATCCACGAAAAGGGGTTTGTCCCAGGACAATGTCAAATTGGAAAGCATATTTAGTAGTGACACGAGACAGTTTGCGTTTGAGCAAGTTCGTTTGGAGAATGAAATGGAGGAGGATAAAACTAGGAGCGGGGAGATCAGAGGGAAGGCTGTGTACAGTTGAGGGAGAGGCAAAGCGGGGCTGAAGGAGTGGCAAGAGGAAGGCAGGTGTATGGCCACTGACGAACCACCAGTAAAGGGCCTGGCTTGGTGGCTGAGGGAGAGGAGGCCACAAAATATCCAATAAGTGACACTATCCCTGTTTCACCTAAGACGGAACTGAGGATAAGAACAACAAAGTAACCTCCTAAGGTTCCTGCTCCTCAGTGGTAAGATTTGAACCCATGCCCACCTAGGTCTAGAGCTTCCATTCTTTCCAATAAGCCAGATCACCTCTGTGAGTGAAGAGACGGCTCGCTACCATAATCAGCCTGAGAAGCATTATTTACCAACGAGAGAAGAGGTGCCAGCTTTGGCTAACTGAAAAACACGATGTCCAAAGGCAGACTGGGAACTTTTACAGATGGACAATAAGCTTTAGGCATAGAGATGCAAGCTGAAATGTAATTTATACATTTAATAGTTGGTTCTTTCTCTTAGCGTCCCATGGAAATATTTTCCTTCAGTGATATACCATCTGCTTTTTCAAAAACATGTTTTTCTTAAGAAACACTAACATGGAAAACATCATTGCATCTTCTGCAAAGCCAGGGTGAAATGTATTGTCTTCTTTGTCATTCCAAGATATCCCTTCTGTAAGCAACAGCATAATTGACTAGCTAACAAATCAACAAGTGCTATACTTAATTCCAAGAATAATTTAAGATACAGGATTCAATCCTTTTAGAATTGAATGACAACTATCAGTTTAACTATCCAGGCAAAAGGTTGTTTTTCAGAAACACCCAGAAACAGAGGGAGAGAAAGGGGACCAAATGAAAGACAGTAACAAATTAGATACAGAGAATTCTATAACCCATCAGGTTTTCCTTTGTCTTAAGCTGTGGAGTTTTGTACTTATCTACTTCATTTTAGAATCACCATCTGATGGGTCTTTGCTCTAAATCATTTCCAAGCTCTCGTTTAAAAAAAAAAAAATACTTCCTATGTCTTAAAATGTAAGCCACTTCCATTTGTTTTGGGGAAGAGGTGAAAATAAATATAGCAACAATGTGTTTTCTCTATTTGCATCTTTAACAGGACTGTCTTAAAACACTGAGGACTGATATGTGTAAGATGCACAGGACAAGCTTATCTGTGCACTGTCTTCTCCATTTGGACATAGCCCTTTGGAAACCACTGCAGACTGGCTCGAAACCCTCAATATAAGGGGCCCTACCATCAAGTGACCAGAACATGTCAGTCTTAGGCCTCATGAAAGCATTTAAATGTCTAGTTTAAATAGTAAAACAGTGGACTTGAGTAGGGTTTGAAATTTGTGAATTGAAACCAGAGTATATCTGCTTAGCTCCCCTGTTTTCCCTCTTCTTACAATACCCACCACACTCCTCCTCTTAACCCTGACCCATTACTCATTCCCTTGGTTTCCTAGCTTTGGGGGATGTAGGATATGGGGCAAAAATGATAGCACAAGTGTCCCAGAGAAGAGCTGAGAAAGGAGGCTAATAGCCAGAGGGATTCAGATCAGAGTTGTCAAAGGGGAGCCCATCTTTAGGTGGTATGGCTTCCAAGCCACTTAGAGAGGCAAGCTGATGTTGGTTTTGTGCTCAGTGACTTGACATTTGTGTCATCCCTAGAAAACTCGGCACTTTACACTTTAATCTGAGAAATTCATAGGCCTTATGAGGCTCCTTTTAATCATCATACAACCCAACTGTGAGACTAGAAGGTGGTAAATGATACTATTCTCCTTTGATAGAAGCACATACTGGGGCTTGGATCCATTGAGAGCTGCCCAAGGACACATAGCAGGGAGTGAGTCATTTGACAAAGCAACCCAAAGCAACAGCTCTCCAATTTAGCATTTATCTCCCAAGCTATATTGCTTCCATTTAGTTTAGGAGGCTCTGTTTTCAGTAGCTTGTGATTGTTCTTTTGTATCCTGTGGGGACTGGATAAAACTTAGAACCCTAATTACAGTCAGATAGCATTGGCGATGTTTTCCAGAAAAGTGGATCCCCTCTGCCCTGCTCCTGCCTCCCCACATGAACAGTGGCTGATCTCAGCCTCTCCTGTGTGTCCTTCCCCTTTCCCAGTGGTTGGTTTAGGGGTAGGAATCTGATGCAATTCTAGCCACTGAGATGGGGTGGGGGTAGGGAGAAGTTGGTGTCCCACACCCCTTTCTTCTTGCCTTTGAACGCTATCACATGAGGATTTGATGCTTAGAATTGTGGTTCTAAGAGAATTAGAAAGAAGCCACGTGTATCATTTCTGATACAGTTAGGATAGTGTCATGGTTATGCATATTGACTTTAATGAATTGTGCAGTTGCAAGTTTATCTTTCGGCGGCTACATTGGAGATGTGCTATTCGTCATGCATACTTACCTTTCTTTGAGAGAGCAAATTCAGGTTGCCGAGGCTCCAAGCCTTAGCTGGGTTTTCACACTTAGGACTTTTTTCTTTTAAGTCCAGATGGAACCAAGGATCATGGCATAGCCAGCGGCTGACCTCAGGCCATCTTTTCGGCCGTGGACCATGGGTGCTCCAGCACCAGCCCTGTCTGTTCTTCACAAGCCCCCAGCTAATTAGACCAGCTTACTTTTCACTCGGTCCAAGGAAGCTTCTCGTTCTGTACCCACATCTGTGCCTCCCAATTAGCAGGGCAATGTATGACTAGTGCTGCACCAGCCCAACCTGCTTTGCTGTAATGGCTTTCAAATACTGTTGTGACCTCACCGAGGTCCCCCTTTGTTGAACAATTACAGCCTATATGGGCTAGACTTACAATTGCAGTCTGTATCATTGAGTTGTGAGAGATTAAGAACAAACACAATAGAAAAATAGGCAGGAAGCCCGAATACCTGCATTTTAGACCTTTAAAAAAATTTTTGATGAATCATTCAGGCAAGAGAAAGTGCCTGTATTATGACTAAATAGAAAGAGTCTCCATATTGGAAGGCAGGGCAGAAGAGGATTCCTTTTGAACTGTTGAGAAAACATTTTACAAAAAGGCAAATCCAACTTAAGCAATTGACCATTGTTGGTGGTTGGCAAGTGGTTGGTAACTACTTAGCATGAGCCTTGTCTCTAAATTGAAATATCGCAGTGTAGGTGTTCCTCCCTTCACACATTGTTGAATGAAATGTCTATACATCAAATCCCATTTTCTTTTCTTTTTTTTTTTTTTGAGAAAGAGTGTGTGTGCACACATTCACATGCACATGGGTGAGGGGCAGAAAGAAAGGGAGAGAAACAATCCTAAGCAGGCTCCATGCCCATTGTGGATCCCAATGTAGGGCTCAAACTCATGACTGTGAGATCAGGACCTGAGCTGAAATCAAGAATTGGACACCTTGCCGACTGAGCCACCCATGTGCCCCTCAATGGACATTTTAAATGTCCAATGACTGATCCCATATTTAAAAGAAACTTTTTTGAAACTAGGGATCATATGTATGAAAATATTAAATTTTTTGGTAGTTTAAGCTTTTGGATTTTAGACGTGATATTTTCTCATCCAGGGAAGAGGTGGAAGACATCCACACTGCCAAGGTATTGCTCATTTATGGCCCCAACTTAGATCGGGGACCGTGGGCATTATACATCTCTCTTTGAGGGCAGCCCAAGCATACCGTCTTGGCTCGTACACCATCATTATAGTAAAAAGTGAATAGAAATTGAGTAGGAATTCACATGAGAAGAGACATTTCTGAGCGCATGAAATGCACTGCTAGAAAAGAATTATCCAGGAAGGAAGGGGCTTGGGACCTGGAAATTCGGTGGGATGAGCATAGAGTTCACATCTTGAGCACAGATTCCCACAGGCATGATCACTGCTGTGTGTGCACAAGTTCCAGGCCAGGACCAGGGTATCCATGTCTCAGAATTCTGACCCCCTGTCCCCTCAAACATACCTCCAGTGGCAGTGGGCTTCTAGAAGCTGAAGCAGCTCCCAATACCCTATGAAGACTTTGTAAATGTCAAAGAGGGACAAACATTTTCCCAAGGCCAACTGTTTTCTCCATTTTCTAAATGAGTGCAAATGTGTTTGTGTAGGAAACTTTCACAAGTTTATAAGAACTTTGCAGCTGGACAAAAGGAGCCCAAAATTGGTTTCTAGACACAAAGAACTCTTTAGAAAGTGGTTAACCTTTAAAGCAACTCCTAAGAAAGACAAAGATTTTGTATATTCAATGAGACCCTCAGAATAACAATTGCTTGTGTTTTCACTGCCCAGGAGTGTGAAGAAGCAAACAAACCAATTTCCATTTCCCTTAGCAGTAGCTTGTTTGTTGTTATTTTCTTTAAGAGTATCAGGGTCGGTGGCTGCAAATGGAATTTAAATATGTAGAGTAAAGAGGCAGTCAGACTAAAGTAAATGAGATTTTGAATAACCTCTGTAATATTTATAATCTTATACACTCTGAATTCCCATCATTTCTTACTCATCCAAACAAACCCAAATAGGTTTTTGGCCCATGAGCCTTCTTTCCACTAAGTACAACCAGTATGTGGACACACACACACACACACACACACACACACACACACAGCCGCAGTATGAAAACGTTCTGACCTGAGACATTTTGATGGTTACAAGAGAATGTTCTTGGAAACTACAAGAATCCCTCATGGCAGAAGCCTGGAGTGACTTTCCAACCAAATGTTTTGAGTCCAAACCTGCATCCACAGGAGTCATTCTGGAGTCAAACACATGGGTCTGGTCAAAAGTAAATGTGAGAAGGGAAAGGGATTAGTGAGTAATCACACTGAGGGAAAAACAGAGAAGAACAGCTCTGGGGAGCAAGAAGGAATCTTCATGGGCAGGAACACAATTCCCTAGTAATCTACTGCCTCCAAAGTGAGGCTGGAAACGGTCAGGGGCCTCCAGAGTGCGTGCAATTAACTGCTGGAATGAGATCAGCACACCTGCCTGCTCCTCGGTGCACACACACTTCTGGGGATAGTGCATCTCGTGGCCTGAGCCTCTCCAGGCTTCAGCAAATCGGGGCGTAGATACGGATTCTGGGGCTTCACCTTTGTCTCACGCTGTTCAGTCGGAGAAACTCTCCTGCGTTATTTCATGACTCTCCCAATAGTA
Source organism: Neofelis nebulosa (assembly GCF_028018385.1). Taxonomy (NCBI): domain Eukaryota; kingdom Metazoa; phylum Chordata; class Mammalia; order Carnivora; family Felidae; genus Neofelis; species Neofelis nebulosa. The sequence continues at coordinate 31,934,388 of NC_080783.1, forward strand.
GGAGGAAGGATGCAGAGTAGGTATTATAATCTCTATTGTACAGCTTCAAAGCGAAAGGTAGATAAAAGTTGGGTGATGTTTTTCCAAGTCAGATGGCTGGGGGGTGGCAGGACCAGACGCCGGACCCAGGGTTGCTGACCTGTTGCCTGGTCTTTGTACTTCTCCTGCAGCGACACCATAGCACTGCCCATAGATCTCCAGCTTTACGAAAGGCTCAAGCACACATTGTCTACAGTGTTCCCTCCATGACACACAAATGTAGACCTATTCAAAATCCATAATAATTCGCTACCCTTCTCTGCTTTGATGAGTCAGAGGTAAGTAAACAAAATAATGAAGCGGGTTGGGTTTGACGATCCCAGGTTCCTCCCTTTTCGTTGTTCATCTTCAGTGCTGACTTCCTCCTTTATGAGGAATATGGCAACATCTCTTCTCCCAAATGAATCATTAAAAGTCTTGACAGAATACGTGTTTTAACAGTTAACGCAGCAAGCGTTGTAAGCCAAGTACTGCTGCTGGATCCTGGGGATACAGAAACGGGATGCGGGACACATATGCCAAAGAAGGTCCCTTGATGACAGGAGTGACCAAGGTCCACAAAAGCTGTAATAATTGCAAAGGTGGAGATGGGAGAAATAAGTCTGTGCAGAGCACCTGGGGCGAGGCAAACCATAGGCTCCGCCCTCCTCTTTTCCCACCTTCAGGCTTCCTCCCTGGAGGAGATTACAAGGTTGTTCTAGGGATAGGTTCTGGAGACCTGTCGCTAGGAGGTGTGAGAGTGTGAACCTCTGGAGCGATGGCATCGCTACTCTCTGCCAGACGTAGCCCATGATCACACAGCTCCTTATTTCACACTCAGTCCCGCGCGCTATCATTGGCTCTGGGAATTTGCTGCACAAATAATGGTGAAGTGTGAAGGTTAGAACTGGGATAGGATGGAAGGGGAAAGATCCGGAGGTGGGAGAAAACTCTCAGGAAACCTCAGCAATCTGTGCATGTGAGATGGTGGTGAGGGAGGGTGTGGGACTGGTCAGATAGGATCCCAGGTGTCGCAGAGTGGATTCGAGAACTTTGTGTGCATTCAACCAAGGGAGTGAGACAGAAGAGGATAAGCCTGTGTGACTCATGCATCTGTGCCTTCCTAGGGTCAGGCAAAGTGCACCTGGGCTCAGAAGAAGAGGATTTAGGAAAGGACAATTGCAGGGGTGCAGGTAACGTGAAGGGAGTGCACCAAGAGGAGGCTACCAGCAGCTGACCTGGGGCTAAAAGGACGTTAAGACCCAGGGTTGAAAGGACAGAGGAAGGAATTCGGGCAACCAGAGCCCCCTGAAAACAGAGCCTTGGTCGGCACTGTGCTCACCAAAAGATCCAGCTTCTGACAGAGAGAAGGGGATGGGGAAGATGGGGTTGAATAAGCCGGAGAACCCCTAGCCTCTCTCTTCCTGCCCTCGGGTTCACTGGTGCCCGTCATTGTCCAGATCCAACCAGAAGCTGGCCTGCAAGGGAGCACCAAAGATGGAGCCCACAGGGGCCAGACTCAGAGTCAAGAGAAGGACAGAGATGGGCAAATCTGGGGACCAATGAGCAAACCCAGTGCCTTTTGTTAATAATATTAATGAGCTGGGTGGAAGAAGAAAAACTGAAAACTGGATTTGACTTTGTAAAAGAAACATTAATTTCAGTCGCATGTGAGCCACTTGCTATCAGGCCCTAATCAACACTCAGTACGATAACAATTATAAATGTTATTAAATAGCAAAACATCACCTTGTTTTATTGAGTTCACTCCATTATTCCAAGGTATGTCCAACACCTATGACTCGTATATAGCTATAAACGTTATATCGATAGCACATAGCATTTCGTGCTTTACACACAGTGAAGCTTTTGACTTACAAGTTATACAAATGAGGAAGAGCTGTGGTGAGGGATCTTTAGTCCTTCTAGATAGATTGTATAATCCAGGCGTTCACCAGGATTCCTCTTCCCCTTTTGGGGAACAGTATTCTCCAGCTGATATACAGGAGTGGTGATGATTTGTTTTACTGTTTCTTTTGTGTAAGTCCTCTTTGGAATTGACCTCCAGCTCATGGAGCACTAACAGAATCTCCAAGTCCACCACAATCTCTTGGAGCTTAGAGCCACAGGTCCTTGGATGAGTGAACACGCTGTGTCACAGGTCAGAAAGAGATGAGGTTAGACCACCCTGTCAGCCCAACCCCTTCCCTACCGCGCGCACGACCCATCAGCCTCCCTGTAACTATAGAGCAGACACTGCATGCTTCGACAAACTTCTACTGAAGAGCCAGGGTGGTTCTAGAAGAAATGATAAAGGATGACATTTCAACTAACTTGCACTTGCTTTCCAACCTCAGAGAAGCCACCTTTTAAAAGCTCTCAACCACTAGGTCCTACCCCCTGAACAATGTCCTAAGTCTGTGACCATTTCTGTCCTGAATGTTGCCCTGGGGTTATTCTTGTGGCTTTGCTGCTCTTGTATTCCAGTCTTGTGGCCATGGGAAAAGGCTCCTGTTCTGGAGGTCGAGCTCTCTGTACACCCTCAAATCCTTTCTAACATTCCCTTGAGCTCTAGGCCTACTGGCCGCTTATTTAGTCAACCTATTAAAGCAATCTCAACTCCCAAGGACAAATCTTGATTTTTCCTCTGAGAGTGAAATCTAAATCCATATGGAGGGGTAAAGAAAAACAACATTTACCCAATTAATTAGCAAGGCTGTCTTGACCTTTGAATCAATGGATCCCAATTATCTTGATGAGCAGCCTTTCTTTGTTTCTCTTGTTCTGCATGAGAGGCCTGGGCACATCTCATGAAAACTCTACACCAGTTTTTGATGGCTACTCTATTTCAAGGAGAGCTTCTGTGCTGCTTTAAATCCAGCAGTTTCCCTCTCCTGAGCAGGTTGTAGCCAACCTCTAGGTAGAGCAGATCAAGTGGCAGCCTGGGACACAGGCTTACAGTTAGGACTGGCTACCTAATTTACAGGCCCAGTGCCAAATGAAAATGTAAGTCCCCTTGTATGAAAATGATTAAGAACTTCCAGATGGCAACAGCAGAGCATTAGAGCAAGAGCAAGCCTCTCCGAGCATGGGGCCCCCATGAGAATGCACAGGTCGCATACCCACACGGCCAGCCCTGCTTGGAGCCTCCAGGTGGTTCGTATCCCAGTGCATGCAAACAAACAAAAACGTAACCCTAACAGCAGATGCTCTGCAAGTGACTGGCCTGAGCTGATGAGGGCCCTAACCCAGCGGAGGTAGTGATACAGAGCAGTGCTAACCTAGTCACTGGGCCAGAATGTGTTGACTCGGGAGGCCTCGGGAGATTTCCAAGAGTGCTCAGGGTAACAGTCTCTGAGAACCTTCCCTGGCTGCCAGGACCTCAGCTTTCTCAAACTCTTTCTCGCCACAGCCCAGGCTTGCCCTTTTACCTTAGATATTCAGACCGCCTCTGATGCTTGCTCTCTCTCACCATCTGCGTACACTGTCCAGTGCAGGGCCCCCGCTGCTTCACGGGAAGGCAGCCTGGCGAGCTGGGCAGGTGGCTCTGACGCTTTCTGATAAGCTCCAAGGCCAGGTGGCCCAGGAGGAAGGTCCACCCCACCTCTTAATCCTTTGCCTGTTGGTTCTACAGCATGTGCTGAACACATCAAAGGTGGCCGGTAGTGCTGGTGAGAAGGTATTGGACAGCTGTACCTGCAGATTAGGATGCCTGGTGATGAAGAGGTTGGGCACGGGGGTCCTTGGTCCGGCTGTGCTTGAACAGTAAAGAGAGGAAGAGGAGGACGATGGTCTGTGGTCTCAGAGCAGCTTCATATTCTAATTACCGGGATTGAACACAGGCAAAGGGCATTGGGGTGGTGTTTTATTTAGCTTTTGCTTCCATAATTGTGAAATGAATGCTCAGGCTATTATTGTATCTATAACTCTCCATATGCACCCAAATCAGTGGGCTCCTTTTTCACCTCTGGAAATGAAAAGTACATTTTAAACTTGGAGCAAGGGGGAAGTAAAACATTGTTTTGTTTTTTTTTTGTTGTTTTTTTTTGTTTTTTTTTTTTAACGTTTATTTATTTTTGAGACAGAGAGAGAGAGACAGAGCATGAACGGGGGAGGAGCAGAGAGAGAGGGAGACACAGAATCGGAAGCAGGCTCCAGGCTCTGGGCCATCAGCCCAGAGCCCGACGCGGGGCTCGAACTCACGGACCGCGAGATCGTGACCTGGCTGAAGTCGGACGCTTAACCGACTGCGCCACCCAGGCGCCCCTAAAACATTGTTTTAATAACAGCTCTTGTTGCGTGAGTCAAACAGTGTTATCAGAAAGCTATTTTCAAGGCCTAAATCTGGCTACCCTCTTCTTCCCATTATGTATAAGACTCTAGTAGAAGCTTGATCTTCAGTCTGTAAGAAGTGGTAATTCTGCTACAAAGTTTTTCTTTGACCTGAAATTTCATTTTTCTACTTTGCTGCATCCTCCCCGGTAAATTGCTGGCTCCTTATTAGTGCAAGAAGTCTCCTTGAGAAAGCTGGGGTGGGGCACCTGGGTGGCTCAGTCTGTTAAGCGTCCGACTTCAGCTCAGGTCATGATCTCACAGTTCGTGAGTTCGAGCCCCACGTCGGGCTCTGTGCTGACAGCTCAGAGCCTGGAGCCTACTTCACATTCTGTGTCTCCCTCTCTCTCTGCCCCTTCCCTGCTCATGCTGTGTCTCTCTCTGTCTCAAAAATAAATAAACATTAAAAAAAAAATTTAAAAAAAAAAAAAAAAAAGAGAAAGCTGGGGTGAGCCCCACCTCTGGGGACTCCAGTGGAAATTGATTTAATTGTCACAAGCTTCTCATACTAAGTACCTGAAAACTGGAGAGTAAAGGGAGGAGACTCTTTTAAGTAATATTTGCAGCTCTGTGCTACTAATAAGTGCAAAAAAAAAAAAAAAATGAAAAAAAACCTTTTTTTTTTTTTTAATTCAAAAGACTGTCAGTCCTGATGATTTTCTTTTTAAAGGTCAGAAAACATCTTGTGGACTTCTTTTCATTGGAGCTTTTAATCTAGCTTAAAAATTGTTCTAGATTAATGGCCAGAAAGCAAATGTGATATGATGTGAATGTAATCCGGGCTCTCCAGCTCTCCACGCTGATCTGCAGCCCCATCCAGCTGATCTTGGTGGGACTTGTGGGAAGTAAGGGCTTCTGACATGTGGACGCTTGTACTCTGATGCTCTGGAAAAATACTTTTAAGTTGACCATCCTATCAGCTTCCCTTTGCACTTAAAATATCCAGCAACCTTGCTAAAAGTAGACTTTTTTAATCTGCTTCAATGTCTCTTCCTTTTTCCTCAAGGAAAAATGGACAATACGGGTGAGGTGGACCTAATGTAATGCTGGATGATTATAAAGGACCTAAACCTATAGTCACAGGCACACCATCGACACCACCACTCCTGGACAGAGGGACCATTCAGTGGAAGTGTGGAGCGTGAACAATTTCGGGATTAGACATCAAAACATTTGCGATGATGCTTCTCAATTGCCAATTACAGCTGCTTGTACAACTCAGTTACCAAAAGCATTGTGGTATGCCTTGATGAATAAACACTTATGACTAATTGGAAAATGTATTTCTAGAGTACCATGTTGCAGTCCTACATAGCTCCTTTATTACTGCGTCCTGGCATCCTGCCCATCAAGTGGAGCACACTTTCCTTTGAATAGCGCTTAGATGTGATAGGCTGACTCTTTCTTCCCTCCACCCGCTTCAACAACACAGCTGATTATTCAACCATTTTCTCTACCCTTTGCTGCCTTCTGTGTGTTCTTTTTTTTTTTTTTTTTTTGGTTTTTACCATTCAAAAAATCTGGCTGTTAGAAACTCCAAAATTACTAATTCTCTGAAAATATGCCTTCAAACCTCACTTTGCATCCAGTTTATAAAAATGTTTCTCTTAAGCACAGTTAGGAGTATTAGGGAGAAAATGGCAATGTAATTTCAAGCTGTTTCCTCATTTGTTCATATTAAAGTGAGAATTTAAACAAATTCAAGTTAATGCAAAATACACACGTGTGTGTATACACATGCACACACAACACATAAGGATATATATCAAAGTAAACAACAACTGGGGCGCCTGGGTGGCTCAGTCCGTTAAGCATCTGACTGGCTCAGGTCATGATCTCGCGGTTAATATGTTCAAGCCCCACGTTGGGCTCTGTGCTGACAGCTCAGAGCCTGGAGCCTGCTTCAGATTCTGTGTTTCCCTCTCTCTCTCTGCCCCTCCTCCACTCTCTTTCTCTCTCAAAAATAAGCATGAAAAAATTTTTTGAAGTAAACAACTGATTCTAGGTATTGTGGTTAGGGGCACCTGGGTGGCTCAGTCTTTTAAGCGTCTAACTTCGGCTCAGGTAATGATCTCCCGGTTTGTGAGTTCGAGCCCCACGTTGGGCTCTGTGCTGACAACTCAGAGCCTGGAGCCTGCTTCGGATTCTGTGTATCCCCCTCTCTCTGCCCCTCCCCTGCTCATACTCTGTCTCTGTCTCTCAAAAATAAATAAATGTTAGAAAAAATTAGATATTGTGGTTAAAGTGATTTTTCCCTGCATTCCCTAATATTTTAACTTGTGTAGCAAGAATATAATCAGAAAAGTACATGTAAAATGGCATTAAATACTGTTTTCTTTACATAGGATCATTTTCTAGATAAAGAGATTATCATGGAAACTAGAAGTGTTATTACTTTTTATTTTTCATGGGAGTGAGTGAAGAGAAGAGAGGGCTGTGAGAAAGTAAATTTGTGTCTATCTTTCTGGAAGTCCCTGCCAATTTGCTTGCAGCCTCATTTTCAGGGGCCCAGACTGAGGTGAAGAGTGGAGCCATTGTCACTCATTTCTCTCAATGCCTCCTCCTGTCTGCTGGCAAAATTGTGCGCTCTCTCTCTCTCTCTCTCTCTCTCCCTCTCTGACAAAAGAGGCAGCAATGACTGCGGGAAATGCCATTTTCCCTGTGATTGCTTCATCCGAATCCTAAGATGTGACAGTCTTGTGTCTTCTGGGGATTCACCATTTAATTGCATATATATATATGTTGTGTGTGTGTGTGTGTGTGTGTGGTAACCGCTTGAAAATACAGGAGATAAAGAGTGTAGGGCAGATTCTGAGTATTGAAAACTTCCCTTCTATTGAGGAAATTGGAGAGAAGGTAAAATAGAGAGGCAAAAGAGAGAAGACACAGAAAAGCCAGTACAGAACAGAAATATATTGAAGTTTTAATGAAGTTTATCAAAGCGCATTTTTTTCATATACAGAAACAATCATATTATAGATTTGGACAGCAAAATTAGGAACTTTGCAAAACTCTGAAAGTCTATGCTACCCTCAAACAATACTTGTGAATTAGAAACCTTTATTTACTTGGGAATTGTGAGGCTTTAACAGGAGGGGAGAGAGAGTTGTATGGGTAAAAGGAATGTCAAAGTTGAACTTTATCAAAAAGGGATATGTAACTATGCTGAAACTTTAGAAACTTCCAAAGGGAATTAAAATTTTCCTCTTGTCTATCTGAATAATTTATATTTCATAAGATATCCCAGAAATCTTTGCCAAGTTTCACTACAGTACTGCATGCCTAGAAACAAATGGGTGCATTAGGTGCTGGAAAAATAACCAAAGTGAAATCTTCTCCCTCAAAAGAGTGGTGCTAAGTCTCAGCCAATGGCCCTGTGGTCATGTCACACAGTTTTCTCATTCATTACCTGTACGTAATCATTTTCTGGGGTTTCCAAAGTGATGCTAAGTCCTGCCAGGTGTGACGTGTATGTCCGGGAAATGGACTGGTATTCAATCTATATCATAACCTAGTGGTGAAGTTGGGTCCAGTGTTTATTGAGCACTAAATAGATTTTATTTTATTTTTTTTTTAATTTTTTTTTCCACGTTTTTATTTATTTTTGGGACAGAGAGAGACAGAGCATGAACGGGGGAGGGACAGAGAGAGAGGGAGACACAGAATCGGAAACAGGCTCCAGGCTCTGAGCCATCAGCCCAGAGCCTGACACGGGGCTCGAACTCACGGACCGTGAGATCGTGACCTGGCTGAAGTCGGACGCTTAACCGACTGCGCCACCCAGGCGCCCCCTAAATAGATTTTAAAGTATTTTGATGGGTACTATAGAGGATAGCAAAATGAACAAAATACTGTTCTTTCAAACAGAGTATGAAATGGTATAGATTATAACATGCTTTTTTTTCATGTTTATTTTTGAGAGAGAGAGAGTGAGTTGGGGAGGGGCAGAGAGAAAAAGAGAGGATCTGAAGCAGGTTCCCCACCGACAGCACAGAGTCCGATGCGGTTCTCGAACTCAAGAAATGCAAGATCATGACCTGAGCCAAAGTCAGACGCTTAAACAACTGAGCCACCCAGGCGCCCCATAGACTATAATGTGCTTTAAGGACAGTCACTACATCAGAAAATAATCCTAAGCAAGAGCAACTATAAAAAATCACTCACACAAAGAAGAGTCAGTAATAAAAGGTGAACATCTTTGAAATCTCACTGGGAACAGGGAAAGGAGGTAAACTTCATTGCATAGTTATGTGGGTGCTCCCTTCTATGGGAGGGCTTTTCCTACTCCATTTTCATGGACTTCTGGCAATAACTCCGAGACGCATGTTGCCTTTACACCCACTCAGCAGATGAGAAAACTGAGGCTCAGGAGTGTAATGGAAATTACAGAAGAAGAAGCTAAGTAACAAATCCCTGTGACTCTCCCTTTCCCCTCTCTCCCTGGGGAGAAAGGGGCTCTTCCTCCCTCAGGCAGTCCACGGTCTTCTGTGGTACAGAAGCTGGGGACTCAGGGCAGGAGAAGGCCAAGTCACTCTACAAACTAAAGAGCTGAGTTGGAAATGAAAGAAGAGAGGAGAATAGAGAATCCATGTTGGCTGAGACACAGAAGTGTTTTGAGGAATGCTGTGGGGAAAGAAACCTCATGATAGAGACATTAAAAGGGAAAGAGATGAAAAGATGAAAGGCGAACACGTTGTAAAGGCCATTATGAATGTCTTGTCCCTTCAGCCTATTTAAGAGAATGCCAGCAGACTTGTGTTTCAGTGACTTTTAATGCTGGAACAATGTTTCTGGAATTGTGGCATTGCACTGAACTGGGGCCAGGAAGCCGTGGGATTTACAAAGATTCCCGTCATGTACCAGACACAAGGATGGTAAGTGACTGAATTAGGCTTTGAACCTTTTACAGTAAGAGAGAACTCTGCGAGGCCACGTGTGGGGAAATGCGTGAACTGGAGATGGGAGGGGGGAGTGTCCATAAGTCTCTCTCCACCATCCAGAATCCTCTCGTTGGCATGGCCCAACAGCTGTTCAGACTAGAACAGATGAGAGCAAATGGAAGGAACACTCACCTGGCACGAATTTTCCAGCACAAAAGATGGGGTTAAAACAGAGGAAGGCAATTCCAGGAGACAGATAAAAATATTTCAGTCATACAAAACGATGGAGATGTCCTTATCATGACAGGATGTGAGAAGCGATGCCACTTTTCCACTGTAATGGACCTCACATCTTTTGAGGATTCATTTAGCAATATTAGGTTGGAAATCCATTTAGTTCTGAGTCAGTGGGACCACACAGATACAATTACAAGTATCAGTTTTCATTATTGTATTTGCAGATTTAAGTGGCATATTTACATCCTGTCTGCATGGGAACTTGATAAACAGCTCTAGCAAATTGGGTTGGTATGCCAAGGAGCACAAGATCTTTCCATGGATTTCTACAGTGAGCAATGGCATCAGGGTCCAGAGCTCTCATTGGCCCCGTGTTCTTGCCACCTTCCTTCGGCTGTTCTTCTTGACAGCGAGAGTGCTGACAGCCCAGCTGAATTCCCTAAACTCTGATTTTCTATCAGACCAAAAGATGACAAATGAGGTTTTCACTCCTGTTGATGAGCACATCACGAAAATGACATAATGGTGTGATTTTTCGCCTGAAGACAAGGAAAAAACGTATTGGAAATCACTGTGTTTCATGTTTTCATTCCCTTTCCACCTTCATCTGACCACAGTTGTCACTCAGAACTCTAAAGAGGAGCAGAAATGGATGCTGTTGTTGAGTGGCTGCCTTGGTGTGTGTCAATGACAAGGTCATACTTGTCGATGCCCAGGACATGCTTCCCTTATTGAGAGAGGTTATCCCGGGAACACTTTACAGGCTGTTAACTGCCATCCCTGAAATTGGACGTGACACCCCAAATGACATCTCTTGGGGGGAAAGCTTGACAGACACCCATCTAGAGAAATAACTACTGTTATTCACGCACTGCCTAAGACAATACTTGGACAGAATACACGACTTCTCCTCAGTCTTTGCGATATTGCTCTTGACCAACTCCTCTGACAGGGAGCCCAGACTGACCTATGAAGTTCTTCAGGTGGAAGTTACCGGCAAAGCAAGCATTAAGGTGAACAGTTTTGTGGAGGGTTTTTTTTTGTTTTTGTTTTTCATTCTTGTGAAAGATCATCCAGTGTCACCCGCTGAACCAGCGCTCAGCCTGGGCCCGCACTCAGGTTCACTGTGAAGGAATCACTGAGCGGGAAGATTCTGGCTCTATTCCCCCAAGCCAGGGCAGGGTTCACAGAGAACTGACGCCCCTGCAACCCAGTGCCAAGTCAACGGAAGGTCTGTGACGTGTTTGTGAGGTTCCCAACTTCAGTCAAAAAGCTTGCTGTCAGGGTGTGTGGTAGTGTTTTATCTTCAACAGCATTCTGAAGCCAGTAGGTGAGGCCAACAGTGTTCGTACTCAAAACTACCATTCAAACGTGGGCAGATTTGTTCCCCTCCATTAGTGCAGGCTGCCATTTGCTTGGCTTAGTAAAAACATTCAGTGAGCTTGTATTTTTCTGGCTGCAGTTTTACACTGTGAGGGACGTACAGAAACTAGGACTGTCCAATCTTCCGCTCAGATCATGCCCCCATGAAGGGAAAGGGCTTTTATCTATTGCACAATTGAAATGGTTTTCCCTCTATCTCTCTATACTTTGCACAAACGTTTGAGTTCTCAACATTAAATACATGAATGATGTGACCTCAGGGGTACCTAGTAGAAAATCTTGAAAGGCTTAGAAGACTGATTTAGAGAAAAATCAAGGGGTTTAGATTTATTAAAAGAGTAATTTCCTACAAATCCAAACTACAATGAGATATCACCTCACACCTGTCCAAATGGCTAAAATTCACAACACAGGAAACAACAGGTGTTGGCAAGGATGCAGAGGAAGGGGAACCTTCTTCTTACACGGTTAGTGGGAATGCAAACTGGTGCAGCCACTGGAAAACAATACAGTTTCCTTAGAAAGTTAAAAATAGAACTACTCTACCATCCAGCAATCCCACTACTAGATATTTACCCAAATGATACAAAAAATACTGATTTGAAGGGATACATGCATCCCGATGTTTATAGCAGCATTATTAACAATAGCCAAATTATGGAAAGAGCCCAAATGTCCATCAACTGATGAATGGATAAAGATGCGGTATATATAGAATGGAATATTACTCAGCCATCAAAAAGAATGAAATCTTGCCATTTGTAACAACATGGATGGAACTACAGAGTATTATGCTAAGCGAAATAAGTCAGTCAGAGACAGGCAAATACCCTACAGTTTCACTCATATGTGGAATTTAGGAAACAAAACAATCAAGCACAGGGAAAAGAAAAAATGAGCTAGAGGCAAACCAAGAAACAGACTCTTAAATATAGAGCACAAACTGATGGTTACCAGAAGGGAGGTGGGTGGATGGGATGGGTTAAATAGGTGATGGGTATTAAGGAGGCACTTGTGATGAGCACTGGGTGTTGTATGTAAGTGATGAATCACTGAATTCTACCCCTGAAACTAATATTACACTGTATGTTAATGGACTGGAATTTAAATAAAAACATGAAAGAAAAAAAAGAGTAATTTCTTTTATACTCCCATATTCTGCTGCTTGGAAGCTTGCCAGAAAAATCTTTCCTGATAAACCAGACTACCACTGGATACTCTCTTTTTCTTATCACTCAAAAACCTAGATTCTGCAGCCCCACCTGTTTGGCCACTTTTATAAGAACATAAGACAATTTCCCCATTAAAAGACAGAATGTATCAATGGCCCTTTTTTCATACCTCCTTGTATCCAGACCCCTCGGAAGTACCCTCCCTCATGGACACGAGGCTAGGCCATGTAAGTTGTTTTAGCCAATAAGACAATAGCAAACTTAACATAAGAAGATACTTGAAAAACCTATTGTGCTTTTCTGCTCCCTCTCTTTGCCTTCTGCCATCACCATGAGAATATGACAAGGCCAGCCCGCTGGAGGAATGTGAGAGACATGTGGAGGAGGGCTGAGTTGCCAGGACAACAGCCAGCACATCTGCAGCTGAGTTCAGATGGGTAAGTCCCCAGTTGACTTCCAGCTGAGACCTGAACACCAGCCCCGCCCACTTGCCCCCAGCCGAAGTCACCATCCTGCACGAACAGGAGCAATGAAAGCTTACTGCTGTTTTGTGGTTGCTATTCAGCAATTTTTGTGGCCCAGGATCCCTGACATTCCCCACATCTCAGTGTTCTTTTTGGCACAAATGATATCAAGAAACGTTTTGTGGGGAAAAAATTATATAGAAAAGAAAAAGTGTATAGTAAAAAGAGAGCTTTAGAGACTATCTGCATAATAGTAATTCTCTGGGCGCCTGGGTGGCTCAGTTGGTTAAGCATCCGACTTTGGCTGAGGTCATGATCTCATAGTACGTGGGTTCCAGCCCCACAATGGGTTCTGTGCTGACAATGAAGAGCCTGCTTGGGTCTCTCTCTCTCTCTCTCTCTCTCTCTCTCTCTCTCTCTCTCTTTCTCTCTCTCCCAGCCCCTCCCCCATTCGCACGTGCGCTCTCTCTCTCTCTCCCTCCCTCTTCCTCTCTCTCTCTCTCTCTCTCTCTCAAAATAGATAAAAAATTTTAAAAATAATAATTCTCAAATCTTTATAAGGCAGGAAGAAAAGGAAACCATATCTGGACCCACAATATATGAACTGGATTAAAAGCGGTTAAAGTGTGTACACAGAAGTGTCAACAATGGAACCTCACTCCTACTTCTCACCCATTCACCTCCCGGGGGCACCTCCTCAGGGTTGTAGGGCTCTGTGGGCATAGTTTAAAAACTACTTCTCGTTTTACAGACAAGGAGACCAAAATCCTAAGGAGTTTAAGCAAGTTAGTCAAGGTCACACGGCAAATCAGTGGAAGAACTAGGACCAGAAACTGGGCTTCTTTATGGGACACTGAAGTTATCAGAAGCTCAAGGTAACTCCATGGGAGCATTTCCTGGTAATCTACCTGTAGTAAATTTCTAATATCAACTCCCAAAGACTATATACCTGGGACCCACCATTTATACCCTCCCAGACTCCAATGATTGGCCGTATACAACTACTCTGGACACTGTTTGGTAACAGGCAGTAAAGAAAAACCACCTTGCTATTATGGGAAATTATGTTGAAGTATATAAACCATACACAGCTATACTAATTCCAATGCTATGGCTCTATTCTCCTTTAGAAATTTTCTTTTCCTTAATTAGCTTTTATTCTCCTGTGGCCAGAGCTCTCTGATCAGCTACATAATCCCTGCACCTCATTTTTTCCCTTGGCTTTTATACTTTTTCCCTTGAACAAGTTCTCCTGCTGGTTTGTCCAGTTTCTCCAAAACATTCTTATTTTTCATCATGCTGCCTTTGTGTCTCCCTGCTTCGTTCCCTGCTTATTAAGCTCGGCTTTGCTCATCTTCCTCTCAGTACAAATATTAGCATATCTATGTTTAAAACCCATGTTTAAAACATTAATAATTTTTCCATAGAAAAAGACATTATAATCCCTAATCTACATAGATTGTACTCATTTGATCATTCCTTCCTTTTTTAAAAGATCTATTAGGAATCGAAATTGGTTATTAATTTACAAAGCCAATTTTTTAATGTAGTCATCATATGAAGCATTACGCTCAGAGTATCTTCTAGCTCTGAATTGGAAGGTCGGTTTTGCTACATGGTCTGCATAAATTGATTTCCCTCATTTTCTCAGGTATCAATTAAAGAGTCAAAACAGTGGATCCTGTCACCTTGATGATGATTTTCACACACGCTAGAATTTTCTAGAGTCATCTTCAGGGTGTTCCCCTGTTTACCAAGTGTAAAAATCAAAAGGAACTGGTTTGCAGTTGACTGCAAAAATTAGATATTCCACAGAAGAGACCCTCAGAGAAAGGAGTTTGAACCAACGAGAAAGGTTAGATATTATTTTCAGCTCAAGTTATTTTAATACATCAATTTGAGAGACCTTTGGAGAAGGCAATACAGAATACATATCCTAGAGGTTCTGAAGGATTTGAACTAACAAGCGGTTTGGAATTGGATAAAAATTAAGATTTTGTGGCAAACCATTCACACTGACATATTTAAGCACTGTCATTTCTTCCTTGCCTTTAGGTACAGAAAGATGTCATTCATTTTGTTCTTAGGTATGTGTTTTTCATTTCTATTTAAGCTTTCAGAAGATACATTCATCAAGAAATAGTCACTATGACCATTTGTTTCATTTTCCACAATTTCAACACAGATTATTTGGAGACTCAATAAATGCCTGTTATTAACAATTATAGAAATATGTCCAACTAAAATGATCAGGATAGGCTTTTGAAGAATACGAAATCAATTTGATACCTTTCCTGACATCCTAATTTTAAGTCACCTACCCAACCCCCAAGTGTGAATGTGTGTTTAGGAGTGGGTGTGAGATGTGGGAAGGCATTTGGGTCTGAAGGGAGATTTGCTATAAAAATCCACCTTTTCATCTGCATACAAAAAGACTGAGAAACTGCCATCACAATCTGAAGACAGGTATTGCGATTTTGCATTATTATTATTCATCATCACAAGGCATCATCATTTTGCTTATTCCTGCTTTTATGCCCTAGAGGGAGACATGAATAGGGCAGGAACACCTCCATTTCTCCCTGAATATACAAGAATGAATACTATTTAAGCAACCCCCATCAGCCCCACATGTCACTTTCCCCGAACCTCTGAAGGCTGGATGTTCTCAGCAGGGTGCCAGCTAGAAGTTTACTTTTTTAAAGGGAAAGAATCAGGGTAACTGTATACCAAATCTTTTGATGGTTGCCCCAAATTTGGTTAAGAAATATTAACAAGAATAAAAGATATTGTGCTAATCTTAAGGCTGACTAGAGGATTGGTTTTGACAGTGTCCGTGATGTAAATTAGGATATCATGTAATTTGTCCTGTTTACAGTGATGTAATTAGTCATGCAAAAAGGATTTGAAGGGTTTCCTAGATTTGAAGATGGAGCAGCTATTACCTTGTTCTTTTTACAGATGGGGAAGCACATCCACCAAAATCCGTATGCCTGCTTCATTTTGCCCTCTGCCATGTTGAGACATTTGCATTCTTAGACACTGCAGTGTCAGGGGCGATCCTCACAGGCTGCTCTACTCCCAGCTGTCCTGAGAAATAGGCTTCCAGAAACCTAAACTTGGCTCGCCTTCCTCCTCACTAAGACGGAGGGAACCACCTGAGTATAAAAGATAATGCTTTTGACCCTCTCTCCACCCTCTTCCAAATCAGGTTGATCACCCAGGAGTGGACAATAATTTCTTATGCGTCTTCATATCTTAAAATGTATCCACATATGCCTGACGATGCTTGACTCTCCCTGTATCAGGGACAAAGATTTTTTTATTTTTATTTTTTTTTCCAACGTTTTTTATTTTTTTTATTTTTGGGACAGAGAGAGACAGAGCATGAACGGGGGAGGGGCAGAGAGAGAGGGAGACACAGAATCGGAAACAGGCTCCAGGCTCTGAGCCATCAGCCCAGAGCCCGACGCAGGGCTCGAACCCACGGACCTCAGGGACAAAGATTTTAATACCAACCATCTTTCAGTTGCTGATTTAAAAACATACATATTGACTAAAATTTCTTCTAAATAACTAGTGTTGAATAAATGAATTCCCACTGAAATAGAATCCGGTCATGAATCAGTAGGTGTAAATTCTTTATGGTTGTTAGCGTGGAAAAGTATTGGGTACCTGAAGTTGGGGGTAGGGGGCACAGGCAGGAGGGGTTGCCACGGGGGTGGGGGTTTATAGTGGGGGGAACAGCACCTAACAGGGAGGGGAGGTGGGCAAAATGGCCCTCTCCCCAGACTTACCATTTGGAGTAGAATCGATCTCTTTGCTTTGAATGGGACGGGGACAAACAGAAGCTTGTTGAGAAAGCATTTTTGTCCAGTTAGCACTTGCAGGTGGTTCTGTTTTGTGTGATTTATAAGGAGTTAATCTCGTTTTTAATATGGGCACTTTATTATAGAAGAGCTTTGCTCCCAGGGGGTTTGTTAATTGAGGTGTCACGGTATTCCCAATGGTTGTGAATCTTCATCCTTGGAGGATAGCTATGACCTTTTGGAGAAAGCCAAAAGTCATTTAGAACCAAGCAGGGTGGGACGAGCCGAAGAGCCAGCTGGAGAAGACAGTCTGAAGACAAAACAAAGAGAGAACATAAAACAAGAAGAGTGATTCTTCCATGTGGCCCAGAAGCAGGTGCTGAAAACGGCTGGAGAGGATCCGACATGTTTGGAGCAACATCATTAAATTCATTACCTTCCAAGGTGACTCTTGGAAAAGGAGACTGCATTCCCATGTCGGCATCCGCATGCATTTATGTGAAGACCAAACTCACAGACTCATGAAATTTAGCGTGCAATTAATACTACTGATATGTGTTTAGGACACTTTTTTTTAAAAGATAACACTGGAATCTTTCAATTACACTCAAAAATGCAGATTTTGTATGAATTCTTGCATAGCAACTACTATGGCAGGTAGATCCCAAACTTCTAGACTGAGTGTGGAAACATAGTTACTTTATACATGTGAATTAATTCTGGCTGATCATCTCCCTGTTGGTGAAGCAGGACACAGTGATTCGTGTCCACAATAACAAGATAAAGGAGGGGCGCCTGGGTGGCTCAGTCGGTTGAGCGGCCGACTTCGGCTCAGGTCACGATCTCGCGGTCCGTGAGTGCGAGCCCCGCGTCGGGCTCTGTGCTGACAGCTCGGAGCCTGGAGCCTGTTTCAGATTCTGTGTCTCCCTCTCTCTGCCCCTCCCCTGTTCATGCTCTGTCTCTCTCTGTCTCAAAAATAAATAAACGTTAAAAAAAAAATTAAAAAAAAAAAAAGATAAAGGAGTATTCTCTGCCCCATTCTGTAGAAATTCTAGATTACTTCAGTTTCCTCTTAGATAGCTCTGGAAGTTTCTAAAAAGGTATCTTACTTGTTTCTCTGATGTGAACACTTTTCTTGGTGGGTAATGTTCTCCCAAAATAATAAGGTTGCTAAATTTAGAAAACGAAAACACAGGACATCTATTTGAATTCGAGTTGCGGATAAATGACAAGTGTCATTTTCAGTAGAAGTATGTCCTATGCAGTATGTGGGACATTCTTACACCAAAAAATTATTTGTCTCTTACTAAAATTCTTAATTTAACTAGATGTCCCATTTTGTCTCTGGCAATGCTACAAAAGGAACTAAGAAGCGGGGAGAGTCAGCGAGTGGGGTACTTGAGCTCCTTCCGCAGGGAGTGCAGTGTCCGCATTCTTCCAACAGCATTGACAGGTACGCCTGCACGGCTCCAGGGCAAGGAGAAAGGCGACTGTGCAGGTATGTGTCTGAGAGTTAAGGGGACAGAGGGTTGAGAGTGAGAAGCTTGGGGAAAGAGAAGTTCCAGAGACCCCACGTGTGCGTGTCGTGGGAGGAAAAGAACTAAAAAGGAGAAGAAAGGGGATTTTCCCATGTATTTCTGTAGATTATGAACTGTATCCCTTTAGTGTTCCTTGAGAGAACAAGTAAAGATTAAAGTTTCTTTTCAATTACTTTCAGTTAACTGAAACTGGATTGGGTTTCTTTCAGTGATGCTGCACTAAGATTAAGTCATAAATCCTGAGGGATTTATTTGAGTTGCAAACAGTGTGATATTTCCGGTTTTTCCTCCTCTCCAGTTCCCTGTGGTCGAATATGCTGCTGAGCTGCCACCCCTGAGGCCACCCCCAGGAAGCTGCTGGGACCACCATGTCTCCCCATCCTGGTTCTACTAGAGCCCGGTGTCAGAAGGGAAGTTTGAGCTTTCAATGTCTAACGGATCATTAATGAAATATTCTCCCCGCATGTGTGTGCTATGTATGTTTGCATGTGCTTATGCGGTTACCGGTTGCCTGAATTTCACAAGGATTTCAATCAGTTAGCAATATTCTACAAGACGGAGGCATTACAGTAGGAGGAAAGAGGCAAGAGGGGAGGAAGACATGTCTGTGAGTTCAGGGCCTTTTGAGTTACAAAAATCAATGCCCTGCTCTCCTCCATGTTCAGTGGGCATCCTGGTGAATGCTAGCCACTGGCATTTTTTGGAATTGAGTCCCCCCACTCATGATGGCCTTGCTTTTCTTGAAGCTATCCTCAGACTTACATATCAAAATAGGTTCTGGTTTCCATTTTTCTGCATGTTTCATCGTGATACCTTGTAAATTATCCAGGTGCTTGTTTCTATGGTTTTGAGTCCTAGTTTTGTTCCCATTTCTTAGAAATAGCATCTTCCTCAGACTGCAACGGATGTTCACCTTTTATTTTTTAATGTTTATTCATTTCTGAAAGACAGAGAGAGAACACAAGCAGGGGTGGTGCAGAGAGAGAGGGGAGACACAGAATCCGAAGCAGGCTTCAGGCTCTGGGATGTCAGCACAGAGCCGGATGCGGGGCTCGAAGTCACAAATTGCGAGATCATGACCTGAGCTGAAGCTGGACGCTTAACCAACTGAGCCACCCAGGCATCCCAAAAGTTCACTTTTAAATGGGAATAACGAACTAAAGACCAGTTCTTACATACTTCTGAGAATACTCATGAAATGTTATTTTCCAATAGTCTCTCTTTTAGTTTTCTTTTCCCAGCGACTTTTTCCTCTTTATCCTTCTAAGAAGTGTGTGTTTGACATTTGCTGAAATTCCAGATACTAAACGAGAAATGCCAGATGATCTCCTTGCCATTCAGTAAACCTCTCACTCTTGCCTTAAAAGTTGACAGGAAACAATTATTGTGACAGAGTCATTTGCAACCACGAAAGGACTTTGTGAATTGGCAAAGGATTTCCATCGACATGGGTAGGTGCTTAGGCAGGAGGTTATTTTAGTCTCTAAATTCACACCTTCTTTGTAAACTCAATGTTCAGTGGGAGAAGGTGATTCTTCCCCTAGTTTATCTAGTTTCTTAGAGCGTTCTTAAACTGCATTTCTTTTTTCCTTCATCAGAGCCAGCATTTCATGGAGAAGAGATAGGTAGTCGCCATCCTATAGGATTTGAGCGCCCAGAAGGCCAGTTTCTTCTGTAATAGCTCTACCACACACCTGTCTTCCTGTAAAGAACAGAAATTCTCACCAATAAAAATTATCCAACATCTCATTTATTTTTGTGTCCCAACAAGAGACATACAACACTGTGGTTTGCCCAAATTAGGCAATCATCAAATGTATGTTTGTGCAATGGAATTGAGTTCCTTTGCCTGAAGCCAAAGGACAATTGAATTAGTAAATAAATAAACAAATATGGCTAAATGGTGGGGACTAGGGCTTGAGAGTTTTCTACATGTTGTCCCAGGATCTTTTTTTTTTTTTTAATTTTTTAAAAATGTTTATTTACTTTTGAGAGAGAGGGAGATAGAGTGTGAGTAGAGGAGAGGCAGAGAGAGAAGTAGATGCAGAATCCGAAGCAGGCTCCAGGCTCGGAGCTGTCGGCACAGAGCCCAACGCGGGGCTCGAACCCACAGACCGTGAGGTCATGGCCTGAGCCAAAGTCAGACGCTTATCCGACTGAGCCACCCAGGTGCCCCTGTGGCAGGATCTTTCGTCCACCATGAACTGTATAATCTAATATCGCTGAATGAAGGCCAAAAAAAAAAAAAAAAAAAAAAGGCTCAAATTTATGAATATCAGATATATGGAAAATAATGATATCAGGTTTCTAAATGTTCTTGACAGGCAAGAACAATAATGAACTGACTAAAATGATCAAATTTAACAGGGATAAATAAAAGGTCTTACAATTGTGCTTAAAAACCTAACTAAAAATAGGCAATATAAGAGAGACCTAGTTTCACAGCCTTGGATGTTTTAGTCAGTAGGAAGTTTAACATTTTCTAGGTCTACTCTAGTAAAAAAAACCAATATCCAGGGATGAGCTGGAAGTGAAAACCAGCAGGAAAACAAAAGGCAATCATCAGAATCTGGAAAGGTAAACAGGACACAGTTTAAAAAACAAGTCAAGGAAAGCAACTCAGTATAAAATCCATGAATGACAACTTGGTGCTTGGCACTCTTAACCGGGTTCTCTAGAAGGTCGAGCCAGGGGCAAGAACCAAAGTACAAACCCAGGGTATGGGGGTGGTAAAAGAAAAAGGGATAGAAGATAAAGGAAGACGCAAATCAACACGAGATGCCTGTGTATGCTGGCCCTGTTTCACAAATCATGAAGAAGCATAGCAGGCATGTCTGTTTGGCAATTAGGACTTCTCCGGAAGGGATGCAAAAAGGGAGAAAGGATGGGGAATTTCTCTGGCTCCTTCCTTTCTCCTGTTTCCTATTGAGCAGGAGCCAAGTGAACTCCCCACTTTCAACTTGCATTATCCAGCCCCTCAGTGGCTGTTCGTGAAACCAGATGCATCAGGTCAACTTTTCATCCAAGACTGTAAGCAAAAGAGCAATTTTCTCAGCAGAGAAAGATGGTGATCAAGAAAAGTCGAAAGACCCACAAAGTTTTGTCTGAAAGAGTCCCCTTTTATCTGCTTTCAACCACATATAAGATGGGCAGACAAGGCAACCAAAAGAAGCCACACTGGGCCAGAGAAAGGAAAACCAACAATGTGGTTTCCAAAAACAGCTATTGCCATCATAAGCCACACATGTCTGTATCAGCTCTTCTATCCCCAAAGAATGTGAAAGACCCACTATTATTTAGTCACTAATAACATGGCACTTGTAGGCTTGTTCTTCTCAAAGGCTTATCTGAAGGTCTCAAAAGATTTACTGTTTCCAAAATACAAAATTGATAAATTGAATAAATGTTTAATTAAACATCTACAAAATGTATCATGTCAACTTCATTATTTGTTATATTTAGTGTTCATAAATATTTAATTACATCTGAAAAAAAATGTATAGGTTAGATTCTCTTATTTATTTTTAAATGTTTCTTTTTGAGAGAGAGACAGAGAGAAAGCAAGGGAAGGGTGGAGAAAGAGGGAGACAGAGAATCCAAAGCAAGTTCTGTGTTGTCAGCACAGAGATGGATGCAGGGCTCCAACCCACAGACCGTGATATCATGAGCTGGGCTGAAGTCAGACGCTTAACCACCTGAGCCACCCAGGGACCCCTAAGTTTTATTTAAGTAATCTCTGTAGCCACTGTGGGGCTCAAACTCACAACCCCGCTATCAAAAGTCGCACACTCCCCTGACTGAACCAGCCAGGAGCCCCAGATTCTCTCATTTTATAAGAATTCCTGAATGTGTGTAATGTTTGCCAAGGAAGGATTGCCAATCATAAATTAAATGAGTTACTCTTACAAAAAATTGTATTTTGAAAGCACATGATTTTTTAAATCCCTTCAGAAATTTTACACTGGAAAATGCATTTCATGTGGGCTATCAATGTACTTAACTATGTAGTATAATGTAGAAGTATGTGTAACTATGTAATATAATGGATTGTCAAAAGAAAGGGGTTAACACTAAGAACTGTTTGCTGTGCCGGGAGGGAGCAGATGGTCTTGTCTGCCATGGACAGGGTACACGGGAAGGACATACTTCATCACTTACAGATGCTGCCCCTTAAGGGAACACCCTCAAACTGGAAGCTTTAGAGTCTGTACAAACATCCCACCTATCAGCTATTGGCTCATCCACACCAAGAATGTATTTATCTCTGATAAAGTAATCAAGAAGAGTTACTTTATCTCTGAGCCACAGTTCCTCATGGCAAAAGCCAGTCTGACAATGACTACCTTGCAGGAAGTGGAGAATATTATAGGGGCTAGTTCTGGGCCTACTACACAGTGGACCCTCAATAACTCTTCTTAGCAAGAGTGTTTTCATTGTGAAGTCTGGAGGAGGAGATCCAGATTGTGGAGGCCTCTCTGTGTTACAAAAAGTTGAGAAAACTGAGTGTCTTTAGATTGAATGAAAGAAATGAACACAAATGGACTGAAGAGCCCTTAGGTGGGGATGCAGGTCTAGTTAACGTCATACATGACACCATAGACACTACAAAATGCAGACTGAATGAATTAATGAATAAATTCAGAAATTAAAGATAGCTGGTTTTTTTTAATGTTTATTTATTTTGAGAAAAAGAGAGAAAGAGAGATAGTGCACATGAGCAGGGGAGGGGCAGAGAGAGAGGGGAAGAGAGAATCCCAAGCAGGCTCCATGCTGTCAGTGCCGAGCCTCACATGGGACTCAATCTCATGAGCCATGAGATCATGACCTGAGCCAAAATCAAGAGTTGGACACTTAACCAACTAAGCCATGCAGGCACCTCAATAAGCTGGGTGTTAGTACAGAATTGGCTATAAGGTGGGCTCTACATGGCAGAACCAGAGCCATGGCAAGAAGTGGTCTCCTTATTTTTAAGAAACAACTTCATCACAACTAGAGCTGGCCCAAACTAGAATCAGCTTCCCTGGGAGGAACTGAATTTCCCATGACGAGAGCTGGGGAAGAGAATGGCAAGCTAGGATTGAGGGCTAGATGACCCCAGAAATTCTCCCAACAATTTTTACCTTTCTCTTACACGAACATCAAACAACCTGATCGTCAGTAGGTTCTTAATTGTAATTCCCAGCCTTACCATCCTAGCACTGAACAAGCCGATGAGATCAGGCCTCTGGTATGAACACAAAGAGAGAAATGTGCTAGCCTATCTGAGAAGAACTCCCACCCGAACGGATGTGAGGCACCAGGAAAAAGAATGGGAGAGGTGGCCTCGCCCTGTCCTTTGAGCAGCTGTTACTGCTTGTCTTGGCTGCTTTCTGTTCCCTGATGAACGTAAGTCTCAAGGAAACCATAACCACTTAATAAAATACCGCAGGTAGGAGTGAAAAAGAAGCTGCCCAACCTCTCTGCAACATGGCTAGAAATTCCTTGATGAGATAGAATTTAATCTACGTGCCGGCTGAATCGTGTAGTAATGGGTAAAAAACCTTTTTCAACAATGCTGATTTGTTCAAGTTGTCAAAAGACACCACAGTTAAAACGAGGTGCCATTTCTGTGATGCTTAAAGTTGACTTTACTTTGGGGGGAATGGCAGGAAGTGTCTGGCCTCTGTTGCTCTTGGAGCTCTAAGGTTACTATTTAGTTGCTTGGCTTCGCTTCACATCTGTAGCCCCTCAGTGCCTCTGTTTGACTCTCTGTGTTTGATATTGACAAACTGTTAGTCATTCCTGAAAAGGACAAAGTCTATCAGGTTAACTATGTTGACTTCGCATGAACTAGCATGGCCTGAAGCAAGACAATAAAGGACCTAAAGAGCCACGTGGACATAAGTACCCGTGATGTGCCATCACCTGTTTATCTTCAAGTTTGTCTCACCTATGGCCACTCCTTCCTGCCCTCTGTCCTCATCAACAGGTCTTGGGTTTTGACTTGGGAAATAGGGCTGAGGCCTTGCAGGCAGGACCACAGAAGACCTCTCGTTTATGTCTGTTTATATTTTGCCCAAGAAAACTGCTGTGAAATCATGACCACATGTTTCTTTTTTATCCTTGGCCCAATCACGGAAAGAAGCTGATTTTCCAGCTGAGCCACGACCTAGCACCTGGATGCAACTCAAAATGCTTTTATTTTTCTCTTTGTGTCAGCAAAGTGGTAGCTCTGTGCTTGTAAGTAGCTGTGATGTCTGGTTTACTGGGAAGTTCAGAAGACCTAGATTTAGGTCTTGAATCTGATGTTCTCTCATTGCCTGATAATTGGATTTAAACAAACAAACAAAAAAAAGATAACTTTATCTCTTTGGGTCTTAGGTCCTCATCTGCAAAACTAGAATAAAATCCCTTTTGCTACCATTATTCAATGATGTGAAGAGAATGAATGTGAAAATGTGCTCCAAGCAATCCCTGGCTTTCAGCCTTAATAAAACATTTTATTAAAGCTCTGCCCTGAATGTAAGGTGAGTCCACTGAGAAATGCCCTGAGTTGTTTTCCCAGCAAGGGCGGGGGATATGTGCCCTGTCCCCCTCACAGTCTCACCTGGTTTCCCCAGGGACCTGGCAGACAGAGTTTGGGGTACGGTCCAAGTCTGGGAATCAGTCTCTTTTTCCCATTGTGTGAAGCTAATTGGCCCTTAAGGAAATTGGACCCATGCCCTCGGACTAATTAACACTATTGCCTACGAGCTCCAGTGGAAGGAACTTCCTCAGACTTACACTCATTTTATTTAGTAGATAGCAATTTGCATTTTTAAAAGATATCTTGCTCATAGCCTCTGGCCACTAAATATGCCTCAGATTCCATGCACACTCGAAGCGATGCAGCTTTAACATTACACTCTGGCTCCTGAGGTCTTACCAGCTATTTAATACTTGTTAATTTGTCAGCATGGCATCAGTGGAGGGAGGGAATAAACTAGGGGTGTAGCCCTCACTCTGCCACTAAGTAAGTGACCTTCCTCGAGTAAGTGATTAGCCTCACTAGACCTGTTTCCTCATCTTTAAAGGGAGAGAGTTAGGCGAAATGATCTCTAATGCCCATTCTAGGTTTAAAATTCTATGATCTTTACCATTACATGCTCTGGGAAAGTGCAGCTTCATTAATAAATAGCAGCATTCACTGCCTGTAGGAGAGAAAGCCTCAGTTAATAACTGTGTCTTCTCCTCACATGCCACACACATAATTCTTCATGAGAGTTAATGGGAATTAGAAACATCACTAGCAAAACAATCGATGCCCAAACCTTTAACCCATGACCTCCCGGTCTGTCATTTTGTTGCCTGTATCTGGTCATCTTTCCTAACTGGGGCAACCTTAACCCCGAGCAGAACAGGCTGAGGGGTGACGGACGTCAGGTCACCCTGACCTTTAGGGGGAGGTGTCTTCTCATCAAAGGTCAAGTCCTCCTGGCACAGCAGAAGCCAAGACAGATGGAGAAGGAAGGGAGGTGAACACCTCACACCCCATTGTTCACGGTGTCGGTAGCCTGGTCTGGAATAAGATGTGTGGGAGGGAATCCTCTTGAAGAATTTACAGGGAGGGTTTTTCACGTGCTGTTTTCATGAAGCATTTCACCATACACCATTGTTACTATGCACACCTTGTGATTTGCCATTTAGGTTATTAGATCAATAGGGCCTGGTGATGAATTATACATGAAATTGGTGTTATTTAACCAATACCACATAATTTCAGTTAAAGTTCCTGGTTCATCTGTACACAGGAGATTGGAAAACCCACAGTCTAGGGTTGCACCTCCCGTGAAACCCTCAGCATTTCTCTAGCAGCGTGGACAGCTGTGCACAAACGCAGTCACAGCAAAATCTGCTGTGGTTTTCTTTCCTGCAGGAACCAGAGATAGCAAACAGGAGGAGTCACATGTAAAGGAGCCTTTCCTGCCTAGCACCGGCCAGACACTATCTGGGATTTCTCACTGTTCCCTGCATTCTTACCCTTGACCCTTCGGTGCTATCCAGTTCCCCCTGTGTCAGGTCCCTCTGAAAGTTGCGATTTCCTCTCCTGACAGGCGGCAGGAAGGGGAGAAAGCTGCGAGCCAACCTTTGCTCTGAGAGCACTGGAGGGTTATTAACAAAGGGGACACATGACAGGGTGTTCTCAGGAAATATTGATAAAGTGAGAAAGAAAATGAGGAGAGAGATGCCTTCACACCACCCCCACCACACACACCTACACCTACACTCACTGTCTCTCTCTCTCTTTCTCTCTTAGATTGAAGGATGTGGCTATACAATGGGGAGAAGATTAAAACCTATCTCATATGGAGTAAATGAGTCAATCAATGTAAAGACCTTAGAATATAGCCTGACATAAAGTAAGTGCTTTATTAAGAGTGAATTACTGTTAGTGTTTTATTACTAATTATCATGTGATTTGGGGGAAAGTAACCATACACAACAACAGACCATTTCTCACCTTGATTTTGCTCACATTATGGGCAAGAAGACCCTCAACTCAGGGGAGCAGCAATATACATGTGTTCCCATAGTCCTTTGCTCTTTGACTTTGTTCTGTTCTTGCTGATTCCAATTCTTTCCCGCAGATCTTGGCCTTCGGTGGACATTAGACTATCCAAGCTCTGCTGCTTGCATTTGGTTTCATTTTTAAAATATATTGGAAGCACAGGTATAAAAGTAAGAAACCTGGATCTGATCTCAACCCAGATACTTACCAGCTAGTTAACCTGGGACAAGTTCCCTAGCATTTCTGAGTGATGGCTTACTCACGTGTAGAACAGGGCAGCAGTGTCTATGCTGACTGCCCCATGGCATTATCATGAAAATCCAATGAGACCCTATAGTGTGAGAAGACACGGGAAGAGTAAATTGCTATAGAAACATAAACAGAGTCTAGGCAGGTGTTTGAGTTAGCTTTTATACCGCGTCCAACACTGGTTACATAGTTTTTATTGATAACGAAGATTTGTCACTAGGCCCAGGAATAGCTACATTGCGTCTTATCATACCCGCATCATCGTCTTCGGCTCTCAAAAATCCCAAGCCAGACGTGGAAAGAAAGCTTAGTTCAATACTCTTCAATACCACCATTTGCTAACTCAGATGCCTGCCTTTTTTCTCTCACTAATTTCTGGCACTATAATCAGGTTGCAAGCTCCTTCTGTTTCAATGGAGGTTTTTACCCCTTGCCTTTAATGTAAAATGACAGCCAAATCTTCAGAAGGTTTGGTGTTAAGATTATGTCTTTTACATTCCTACAGTCTCTGTTGTTTAGTTCAGCTTGTCAGGCTGTCAGATAAAGGCCCATGGAGCATTCTACAAGGAATTATTAATGAAGATTCGGCTGGTTTTTCTTCTGGAAACGAATCACTTCACTTTTCATCTCACTGGCTTTTTACATTAACACACTAAAAATAGCTGTGAGTATTCCAGAGAAGGAATTATCAATATTTGGCAGTGTATTCCTTGCTTGTTAGATTTGGTTCTTTCCCTATCTAGGGCACAGAAAGATGAATAAATCTTAGTAGTATAATCCCCGAATCGGGATCCATGTATTTTTACTCGGAACGTGAAGAACTGAATCTGGTCTTGGGACCCCTTGCTTTAAGTATAGACCTGACTTTGCTTGCCTGGAAAACCACTATTTAAAACACAAAATTTAAGGATGGTGGCTTAAGGAAAGTAGCCCACGTTGAACTCACACTATACCAGCCCAACCGTTGTCCTTCCACAAATGTCCATTCAGGATAAGGTTGACAGCTGAAGCTCCATAGCTATTGGCTGGTAATCCACATGGTCTTATTTGTGTGCGTAAATTCACTGAGGTATGTTGCAGTTCTTGGCTCTGTGGACTCCACTGTAGTCCTCCTTCATCCCAGCTCCTCTTTCACAGAGACAGCCACGTGTGTCAGAATATTATATGGATGGAGTTTGACATCTTTATTCATCTTCTATTTATGGGATGAATGTACAGTGAAAAGGTGGCTTGAGACCATCAAACCCACGTCTAGCTGTGATCTAAGAGGAATTTAACGTAGGTCTCCTGAGGTGAAGGGAGAAATGAAAGAAAGAAATGAAGTGCCTGTTTCAATTTAATACTTTGGGCCTTTTTTTTTTTTTAAGAAAAAAAAAAATCAAAAGCCTGGGACCTTCCTTGGCCCCCTGAAGTTTTAGGGTTTCAGATGCTCGGAGATACAATCTGCACAATTTCTTGGCATCTGTTTTTACCAGACAGTATATTACCACTATAAAGTAGCCTGAACAGTGGGGTCCTCCCTACTGGGGGCCCACTTCAAAGGCAATGTCTGAAGCCCCCTGATGCTGGGTGTGGGTGAAAAGCACCGATTGTTGTGTTTGGTTTATTAATTACTTAGAAATGTAAAAGCTAATTTTCTTCTCAATTTTTTATCCTGTGTTTCTTCTTAGAGTTAACATCCTCCAATCTGTTTTCTGTCAGATGAGTGACTTTAGTTCCAAATATTGGTGTGATGTAATTATTTAACGCCTTTTAACCTGGGGCTAAGGGCATGTCTTGCAAGAAGTACATTGCTGCCTTGTCCGAGATTTAGAAAACACGCATTTAGAAGCTAAGACAGACCAAACCCATCTCCCGAAGTTACACCGTGAAACAGGAATAGAGCTAGGGAGAGAACCCAGGCTTCTCTTACTCAGTTTCACCACGAAAGGAAGATTCTTCCCAGAACATCGGCAACTCTGGAATCCCCTGAAATCTGAAGAACATGTCCCCCTGCGTCCCCACGAACCACACGTCCCAAGTCTACTTGCTGTCAGTTGTTTCACCTGACCACAGCCTGCTTTGTGCTGCATATTTTCTCAAAACTGAAGCAAGTCAACAGAGTTCTCTGTGGTGTGAAGCAAAACAAAAACACCCCAAAGTTCATGTGTTGTCACCAGACAAAAATTTGCTAAGAACAAGCAGAAATGAGGAGTTAATGGATCCCATATGTGGCCACTAACCTAGGTTTATGAGATTTTTTTTTTCCAAGAGATTTCTGAAGAGTTTCTCATAGCACAAAACAAGATCAAACACCCATTTTCCTGTCACACAGGACAGTGCATGATCAATCCATAGGTCCCACCGCCTCACCCCGCATTTATCTCTGTAAACACGGAAAGAAAAATTGGCCGCAGTGTGTGCTTTGCGAGGAGGTGACTGCACCATGTGGTATCGGGGAGCAGGAAAGCGTTTGAAGATGTAACCTGTTTTCTCACAACCCAAGTGGACCGGCCCGCACAGTCCCCGGGTTGGCATTCAATTCATCCTAGACAGCCGGACTGATCAAGCAAAGGTGACAGCTGTGGAATTTTCTTCATCTAGGAAGATCGCACGTGTGCAAAAACTAACTGTTTTCCTCAAATGTCAATCAGCCCCTTGAAGTCTCAGACTTCATTCAGCGGTCAGGGAAGGCATTTCCTCTGCACATATTTCCTATCACATTGGGCAGTTCAGCGACGCAGGGTTTCCGGGCGCATTAACCACATTAGGCACAGGGTGGGGGAGAGATGGGTGGTTGTGCTTATTGTTTTTGTTGTTGTTGTCGTCGTCGTCCTTGTAGTCGTGGAAGGGGAGGCAGGGCAGCTGTCGGGCTCAGATGGTTTCCATTGTTATTGTTTTCTTTCCCCTTTTGTGTGTCCTGAACTCTGAACTGCAGAAAGGAGACCTGCACTTCTGTTAGTGGCAGGGCTTCTGCAAGGAAATTCCAACCGCTAGAATGTCCCGTCAGTTGCAGAGACAACCGCAGCCGTCTCGGAAAGAGGTCTGTGGGGTGTTTGCTGGGCTCCCGGGCCACTTCCCTCCTCCCTCCGCATGGAAACAGAACCCACCAGACAAGCGGGAGAGGGGGAGGGAACCTGGCTGAAACGTCTGGCCCCGAAAAACGAATGCTTTGGGATAAAATGTCCCGTTAACCGGTTAATCAAGAGCACACGAAGCAAGAGCACGTTGGCAGCAGAGGCTCGAAGCACCCCGCGAGGCCCCAAAGTCTTGGGCTGCTCCCTGTGACAGAGAGATGGGTCTCCCCCAGACAGGTTCACAATGCCAGAGCCGCCCGAGGCCATTTGGAGGGGAAGTTGAACCGCTCACCTTGTGAGGAGTCAGCGTGATCTGTAGAGATAATGGAGCGTTCAGCCTGACATCCGAAACCCGGTGTATCTAGGAAGAACGGATTCTTGCTGGGAGGGGAGACAGTAATTGTTTTTAGCATGACAGATGAGACATTCTGCAGATTCCCCACACCTGGGAAACAACTCCTTCCCGGTGCTCAATATTTAAATGAAGGTGTGCAAAATCTTCAGCTCCTCTCCGTCTCCTCCTTCAAGATTACTTTTAAAGAAGAATGTCCTTCCTCTGTAATGTTACACAGAGAGAGGCAAAGGTGGCATCAATTTTAGAGGATTGTTTGCTTTTTAATCTGATCAAAACAATCAAGTCACGGAGAGTCATCTAAGAGACTGTAGGAAACATTAATCGCATAGCTGGACTGGGCTTCGTGACTGTGGGGAGCCTCGTAAATAACCCTAGGACTTGAGCCGAAGAATATAAAAGGGGAGAGAAAACAGAAGCCAGTGGTGAAAGATCCCTGATGTCTCCTTTGAGGTGAAAGTATATAAATATATAAATAGTTGGTTCCCTCAAGGTCATTTACAGTTTAGTCCCTCCTCGGGGGTTCCCATTTAAAGCTGTGGTCAAGTGAATTAGCCAGAGCTGTTACTATTACTTAAAAAGAAAACCAGCATTCCTATAAACATGCCAGTCTCAAATTGAATGTGTGTGTGTGTGTGTGTGTGTGAGAGAGAGAGAGAGAGACAGAGACAGAGACAGAGAGAGAGATGTCCCTCCCTCAGTCTCCTATCCCAGGGTGGACAAGATATTTGACCTGCATAAACATTCATTTGGGGAAATGCCACACTATTTTCTCCTCCTCCTGACCTAAAGCCTCTTCTTCAAAACATCAAACCAAACAATACACAGAATAATGTTGCCTCTGAGAGGGATTTTCCCTCTCATTTCCCTCCCACTTCTGCTAGGTCAGTCTGTCTTTCTTTCCCTCCCACCCTCCAACCCCTCCTCACCCTCCCCAGCAAACTCTGGAAAAACAGTAGTAACTAACATTTGTGCCTTTGGCAATAAAACCACAGGCCTCGCAAACCCCAAATGGCAAAAAGACATTTCCATTCCAATCCCAGTTTTAAATTAAACTGTAATGAAAAATCAGCAGTGGCAGCTGGGACCAGAGACACTGATTGTCTCTAGGAACAAAAAAGGAGGGGAACAGAGGGGGAGAGGAAAAAGAAAAGAGACTGCAAGGAAGCCTCGCTCTGGTAATAAAGCAGCTGGTAAACCTTCAAGTAAAAAGAAATTAGAAAAACAAATCTAGTATAGAGACAAGCAAAGATGGCTGTTTCCCTCTACAATCACAGTGAGGCGGTCACAAATCACCCACCACTTTATGAATGGACTCAGAGGGGGCAGGGAAGGAGGCAGATGTGTGAGCCTCTACTGACACCTGGAGGAAGATCAGGGAAATTCTCAGGGGTGGGGCGGGGCGGGGGGGGGGGCAGTAGTTGGCCCCACCTCTGTGTCCTGGGAAGGAGTGGGGATTTGGGCTTTCCTTAGGATCTGTGATCTTAGGCAATAGTGAGGATCTAGAGGCTTTCTGGAAAAACAGGAGGACCTCATTGCCTCCATATTCTCTGTAAATAAAAACTGTGTGTCAAAAGCATTTGACTCCAACACAAGTTTTGTTTGTACCAAGGAATGTGCAACCTGGTTTTTTAAAGATGTTTTGCTCTTTGCTTGTATTTTTTTAATGTTTGTTTATTCACGGAGAGAGAGACCAAGAGAGCAGGGGAGGGGCAGAGAGAGAAAGGGAGAGAGAGGATCCTGAGAAGGCCCCGTGCTATCAGCATAGAGCCCGATGTGGGGCTCGATTGCACAAACCGGGAGACCACCACCTGATCCAGGATTAAGAGTCAGACCAACTGAGTGAGCCACCCACGTACCCCTTTCAGCCTGATTTTTAAAAGTGTATGGCACAGGCAACCAACCAGAAATGAGGGGGGAAACCCCAAGATTCGAGCATTTTAATCTACAGTTTTCTAAACTTGCAAGGCTCTGCAGATCATTCAACATGTAATTTATGCATATATATCTGAGTGGAGGTGATCAGAAATCCAGAAAAGACCTATACTAATCTGTAAGTGTCAAAGATGCTGCCAAGTAGTTAAGGATCAAGACAGTGAGTGGCCTTCTAGCTCACAGGTAAGAACTAAACCCTGGGAAGCCAGCTTCCTGAACCTTAATTTGTTTCCAGAGCACTTCAAGAAGCTGATGAAGTGAGTGGACCCTACCCAGAAAAACCCTCCACTACAAGAGAGAGAGAGAGAGAGAGTGTGTGTGTGTGTGTGTGTGTGTGTGCGCGCGCGTGTGTACACACAATCGTAGATGCTCACAAAACCCCTTGGGCCAATCTGTAAGACCCAGGTTGGCTTCTGTAAAGAAACAAAAGCAGAGAAAGACTGCAACCCATCCACAATGAAGACTATCGTGATTGCACATGTGAAGAAACTCGGATGAAATTTAAAATGACGATTGCCTATTGAGATGTCAAATGAGAATTCTTTACAGAAAGGAAAACTGCCGAAACCAAAACCACACAAGAGCTGTGCAGAATAAACAGCCCCTTTAAAGCATGCCCTTGTGATTGCAACTTACTCTTGGTAGACACTGGGGACACCTAGGACATTTGGGGGCTCCCTCTCTGAAAACCATCAGCAGCACATATGACGATGCCAAATGATTGCTAAAGTAGAAAATTCCGTATAAAATTAAAATTATTTATGTTAACTTATCATCAGGTGCTTTTTGTCATGCCTCTAGGATGTAGAGTTGAGTGGGGGCCTAGTAAAGCTCTGGAGGATCCTTTGGGGAGACATTTAATGAAGTCGGTCTTGGTACCTTGAGAGAAGTGATGCATTCATTTCCCAATGGGTCCAGCTGACCTTTACCAACTGTCCCAATAAGAGCTATTGTTTCATTGTTAGTATTTTTTAAGTGATCTTAGGTTTGGCTATTACCTTCTGATCCTCTTTGCTAATTTCTAAAGTAAGATACTAAAATTGTATTAATTGATATAGCTTAATACTGACACGTCACCTGTTTAAAGTGTGCAGTCCAGTGGGTTTTAGTATATTTGGGGTTGCACAACCATCACCTTAATCTAATTGTGCAACATTTGCATCACCCCTTGCCATCAGCAGTCACCCCCCATGTCTCTCCCCAGCCTTCATCTCCTTTCTGCCTCTATAGATCTGTCTATTCAGCATATTTCCTGTGTTGCAATGACAGTAGTTGAAAGCAAAAAAACAAAACATAACAAAAGGACTTTGGAAGACTGTGTGAATGGAAATGTTTTCAACCCCACCTTTGTGGTCTAGTTCGTTGATTGTAGATTCTACTCTTCCTTCCTCCTTTTTTTTCTCACTTCCTTTTTACTGCCTTAATTTCGGTCTCTGTGTGTTATCACTAGAGGGTGATCTGGAGCAGAGAGAACCACAACTTCCTTAGAAAAGATTAGATGCTGAAGTTGAGCCCAACGGCTATAGTTAAAAGTCTTTTGACTATTTTTATATTTCATTGTACATACATATTTGTTGTGGCTATTTGAGTCCACTTCTCCTCTGATTTTATTTAGCAAAAGTTATCCACTTCGTAGAAATGACTATAAAGATTAAGTTAAGAAAATCAAGGGGCGCCTGGGTGGCTCAGTCGGTTGAGCGTCCGACTTCGGCTCAGGTCATGATCTCACGGTCTGTGAGTTTGAGCCCCGCATCAGGCTCTGTGCTGACAGCTCAGAGCCTGGAACCTGCTTCCAATTCTGTGTCTCCTTCTCTCTCTGCCCCTCCTCTGCTCATGCTCTGTCAAAAATAAATAAACGTTAAAAAATTTTTAAAAAAATCAAGACAATTTTATTTCATTGGTTAGGCAATATTATGAGCTTTTTCCACACCAAACTTAGCCATGAGCCATGATATGTATCCAAGCTTGTTTTTATCTATGTTATTGTATGATATTTGGTTATGTTTCATAATATGGTGCCCTCCTAATAAATGGGTGCTTTGTAGAATCAAACACTTATTTATAGCTATTTATTGCTTTCTGAGGTATAAATATAACTACCTGATACAGGTTTTAAGACCTTTGGTCTTCCCAAAGGTAAGACCTTCCCAAAGGTCTCTGAATTGTGTTTATTTATTTTGGGTTTGCACAAAGAAACAAACAAACAAAACCACATGAATTAAAGGTTTCTCCTCACCTTTCCATTTCCCAAACATTAAGTAAAACATAATTATCCAAACTTCCTGTCAGAAATTGCTTACACACATAGTATGAAGAATGCAATCAGGCCCTATGGTGGTGGTGGAGAAGGTAGTTGGGGCACCTGGGTGGCTCAGTAGGTTAAATGTCTGACTGCGGCTCAGGTCATGATCTCAAGATCTCATGGCTGGTGAGTTTGAGCCCTGTGTTGGGCTTTGTGCTGACAGCTCAGAGCCTGGAACCTGCTTTGGATTCTTTGTCTCCCTCTCTCTCTGCCCCTCCCCCCACAAAATAAATAAACATTAAGAAAAAGAGAGAAGGTGGTTTAAAATCAACAGAAGATAAATCCTCTGTTGCCGAAACCACATAGTGATGGATGGAATGCGGATTTGGGAATAAGACAGAATTGTATTCCAATTTCTTATGTGCTGTGTACAGACCTTGAATTTTATGCCATTCTCTAACTTCTCCGAGCTTCTGTTTGCTTATCAATTAGGAAGAATATTATCTTACCAAGATATGCTCAGTATTTGACCAATGCCTACTTTCCTCCTTAGAATGGAAGGTCCCCAGGACAGGGCCGTGCCTGATGAACTCACTGCTGGGCCCGGATAGGTGTTTCACATACACACTGAGTAAAAATTACACACGTGCCCATCTTGTGGAATTTAATGGCCTACAATAACTTTTAGTTTAAGGTAGAAATTAATCTTATTATAACAAAGGTCCATGGAGCCATTTGCTATATTTTGGACACCCCACTAAAAACTCTACATATATGCAGGTTTTCACAGAAATCCTGAGTGATCATCTCCGTTTCACAGAAGAGCAACTGAAATTTGCCTGAGTTCCCCCAGTTGATAAGTGACAGCACCAGGATTCAACCCCGTGTGTCTGGCACCAAAATTTCCACAGGTAACACTCCACAACTCTTGTCATCAGGGTGGAGTGCAGGGTGTGGAGAAGTCATTTAAGTAAATGTAGGAGAGAAACCACAGAACCCCTGAGCCCCTGACCAG
Organism: Neofelis nebulosa; assembly: GCF_028018385.1. NCBI lineage: Eukaryota > Metazoa > Chordata > Mammalia > Carnivora > Felidae > Neofelis > Neofelis nebulosa. The sequence goes on from NC_080783.1 coordinate 31,969,597, forward strand.
GACTGTTCAAGGGTATGAGGGAGAGTGGGCTTGGGATCAAGCTGGGTTCCTACCCAAAGCCCAGAAAAAGCTGAGTGAAGTCAAAAACATGAAGTAAGAGTTTTCTTTTGGAGACCCTCCTTACTCTAGCAGTCTTTACCTCTAGCATTGCAAGGGGTCTCCCCGCTCCCAGGTACTCAGAGCCACTTCTAAGAACCCACTGAATCACTGCTTTATGCTTCTGAAGGAGGGTGACCCTCTATACTACTTTCAGAAGAACGTCCACAAATGAGGATTGACTTAGAAACAAAACCCTTTGGAACCATGAACCTCCAAGAGTTGTCATTTAATGAACTTTCTTTCACTTTTTTTTTTCCTCCAGAAATTTCCACTAGAGAAGAGGCACTCTTCTTAATTAAAGCCACTGTCAGAGACCACAAATGGCTTTTTATAATGGTTTCTAAACCAGAAACGCCATGGTGTAGGTCTGTGCAGTATTTCTGAATCTTAGCAAAGAGACCAAATTCTTTTCTTATACTGTGAAAGGCTTTAAATAACAATATTATGTTTACTAGCGCACTGTGCACAGAACAGAGACTACACATGGTAACGTAGAACTCAAACATATAAAATCCATTTTCCATGGGAAGTAGCACATGTTGTATTTTAAAAATATGAATTCCTGTATGTATATGTATGCAGATGTTCAATCTTAGATCACTTCCAAATGATCCTCCCCAATGAAAGAGTTCTTAGCAGTGTCTCTCAACGTGTGTTCTGAGTCTCCCCTGCATTAGAAGGTCACCTGAGTGCCATTAAACACGCAGGTTCCTGACCTCTGCCGCAAAAAAAAAAAAAAAAATTACTTAGAGTCTCTGCAGTAGGGGATTGGAATTCTCATATTTAACAAATATAACAAAACTTTTCATTCATGCCAAGATCTGAGAACCATCGACATATAGTTTAGTGCAGTATTTAAGAATGTCCACTCTTGGGCGCCTGGGTGGCGCAGTCGGTTAAGCGTCCGACTTCAGCCAGGTCACGATCTCGCGGTCCGTGAGTTCGAGCCCCGCGTCAGGCTCTGGGCTGATGGCTCAGAGCCTGGAGCCTGTTTCCGCTTCTGTGCCTCCCTCTCTCTCTGCCCCTCCCCCGTTCATGCTCTGTCTCTCTCTGTCCCAAAAATAAAAAAAAATTAAAAAGAAAAAAAAAAAAAACGTTGAAAAAAAAAGAATGTCCACTCTGGAATCAGATCTTGGTTTGAAGCTCAACTGTCCCATCTATTGAATGATAATAATCAACCCTACCCCCAGATCTGTTGCCGCCCCCTTCCTCAGAGGATGTTCTACGTTGCTGCCCGGCTCCTGGCGGGACTGAGGAGGGGGAAAAGAAAAAATCTGGAAAGTGGGAGAAGGAGGAAAAGACTGAAAGAGTAGGCTAGTAGGGGCTGGAGGCTGGGTGAGAGGTGAGGAGGGGGAGGAGCCAGGGACAGAGATTGAGGCAGAGTGGAGCTTGGGGAGAGAGTCAGGAGAAGGTTTTTAGACATCTTTTCAGCGTGTTATATCCTTAAAGTCTCCCTTTACAACTTTTTCATAAGGGTTTTCAAAATAAAAGCTCTTTCTCAAAGCACTTAGGAGTCAGGTTTCAATTTCTTTTAGACATATTACCATTCAGAGACAAACATGAATACTGCGGGGTCCAGATTAAGCAGTTGTTGCAGACAACTGAGATAGACACAAGGCCTGGCAAATAAGTGCCGCTTATCAAAATACCTGGCTTGACCCTAAACAATTCAATCATTCTACCTGTCCTCCTGGTTTCAGGCCCTGCTCCTACTCCTATTCCTTAAACACTTGCTCCTAACCCAATCTGCCCTAAATTTCCACTGCTTTTGCTTCCCTTTACTATCTTTGCCTGTTCATCTTCTAATGTGTCCCTTATTTATGTTTCTTCTTCCCCCTTTCTGAGGCTTATTTTCTTCTTGCCCCTTTGCATGCATTTCCCTCCTATCCCACCACCTTCTGGGGCAGCCTCTCTCTGTAAGCTCCTAGGGTCCAAGCTTAAGGCAGCACGTCAAGGAAGTCTACACCCTGGCTTTCTGACTTCATGGACTGGAGCGTGGTAATGTGTCTGGTATTTAAGAGGGAATTGGAAGAGATAACCAGAGACCTAGTACTGTGAGAAGGAGCTGGCCTGATCTTGCTGGCTTCGAAGATGGAAGAAGGGGATTAAGGCAAGGAATTAGGGCAGCCCCCAGAAGCTGGAAAAGACACTAGATTCTCCCTAAAGCCCCAATAAAGGGATGAACCCTGATGACATCTTGATCTTAGCCCAGGGATATCTGTATATGACTTCTGGTCTATGGAACTGTAAGATAATAATTGTTCGTTTGTTTTAAACCACTTAGTTTGGGGTAATTTGTCACAGAAGCAGCAGAAAGCTAATACACTTAGTCTCGGGATGCACTTTGGGAAAAACCCAAATTTAAGATGGTAATTGCTTTTCTTCTTGTTCTTGGGGTGTTCAGTCCTAATTTCCCTGATATATCATGGGGTAAATGCTTGGTGGATAGGACTGCCAAAACAATGTAGAAAATTGAACTAATTTGGAATGATGTCTGGCTAATTACACTAAACCTCTGTCTCTTTGGCAGAGGAGCCCTTACCTTGGAGCTCCAGAAGAGTCTCACTAGGGTAATGGTTTTAATTAGCTCGGCTCTAGCTCATATCCACTGCCTGGTTCTGCATCTGTTGATATTTCTCATTTAGAAATAATGAAATAATCGACACATTCCAGTATGAAGAAATAATTATTGTTAGAGACACTGGTGGGTTAGGCTATTACCTGAATGCAAATAGTTTCATATTCTCCTGTAAAGACAACGATTTCTAGCATTAGAAATAATGTAATATTTCTTCAGATCTCCTAATGCAGTGTTCCTTTAAAGTGAAAGCTCTGGAAATAAATGACCATAACCTTCTTATTTATTTATTTTTTAAATCCTCAAAGTATTGGCCCATCTCATCTTCTTAGTCAAAGCTTGCTTCCTGGTTTTGCCCTGCTAATGACCTCAGCTCTCTCTTGATGCCTTAGGACCAAGAGCTCTTTGATTAATCATTCTCTGTGTTAATATCAAACAGCTCTTGCATTCTTCAAACAGATCGCTGCTTCTGTTAAATAATGCCCTAAATATACAAAGCAGATAAATGATGACCATTGAGCCAATGGGAACAGAACTGAGCTCCAAGACTGCGTTGCAATTATAATGAAGAGACACATAACTGATGAGCTCCATATCTGAACTTAAAATGATTTGTGAAGCAGAAGATCAAGAAGAGGACAGACGGAGGTCTTCGAGTTGCTATGATGAAGTATAGACAAGGGGTAGAAAGCATTTTCAGTTACTCGATGTGCATGTGCGCGTGTGTGAATATGTGTATTTTTTTTCTTTGAAATGGTTAAATGTTTCAAGGAGTACACCCTCTTTGGGCCAGAATGATAGGCATCAGGGTTTTATTTCATTTCGGTCTCTTGCTTATTTTAATTTATGAGGTGTGGAGAATATTAGTTTTTAGGATGATTTAATATTTTATGTTGTAAGTGATCTTCTGCAGTCAGTTTGTTAATTAGATACTGCAGACAGGCTGTTTAATATCGTGTGTTGACTCTGCAGGAAAAAAGGAGGAGAATATTTCTCATAGGCAAAAAGAATCCAAGGCACATGATCAAAGTTCTCTTACAGACCATGTGTTGGAGGTGCTTTGCTGTAGAACAAATTGTATTTTGCCCTTAGAAAGGCTCCCTGAGAGTGCTGGAGATAATTGGAGCCCTCTCTTGCTTTGCTCCCTTAGAAGTTTTCTGGAGCCAGGCAGGAAAAGAAGCCAAGAACCTAAGCTTTTTATTTAAATTTTAAAAAAAATATCTGGGAGAATTAGAATACTTTTGGAAATCTGGAATCCATTGAAATGGATTGTCCTTTTTTGATGTCCTGGAAGGACACAGTTTGAAATGGTAGCTTCATGTTATTTCCTATTGGCCCGGTTCCCAACCCCACTACCTCCTAAATAAAAAAATAATAATAATAATGATGTAGGCTACTAGTATATTAGTTACATATTTAGTTTTTCCCCACTCCTAGGCTCTCCAAATTAAAAGCTGACATTGAAAATATAGATGTGTTCTCTTCTACCTCTGACAAAGGAAGAAGCTGTTGGTTGGCTTCCCTGGTTGGTGTCTACTCTATGGGTTGACCTTACCAAACCTTTGCAAGAGCAAGGAAATTCACCAACAATATGCTTTATCACACAATTCCATTACACGTACCTTATTTTTGTTTTGTGTAAAACTAATGTGTACAGCTACAGGGAGATAATTTTTAGTGAATATTCAAAATGTGTTGTAAAGTCAGCAGACTGATAAATTGGGGGCGCCTGGGTGGCTCAGTCAGTTGAGCGTCTGGCTTCAGCTCAGGTCATGATCTCACGGTTTGTGAGTTCAAGCCCCGCGTCAGGCTCTGTGCTGACAGCTCAGAGCCCGAAGCCTGTTTCAGATTCTGTGTCTCCCTCTTTCTCTGCTCCTCCCCAGCTCGTGCTCTCGCACGTGCGCGCGCTCTCTCTCTCAAAAATAAATAAACATTAAAAAAAATTAGAGAAGAGTGATAAATTGAGTAGTTCATTTTAAGATGAAATTCAGGTACATAAAACTGAAGGCTATTTTTTAATGTTTATTTATTTTGGGACACGTGGGTGGCTCAGTCAGTTAAGAATCTGACTTCAGCTCAGGTCATGATCTCATGGTTTGTGGGTTCGAGCCCTACGTTGGGCTCTGTGCTGAAAGCTCAGAGCCTGGAGCCTGCTTCAGATTCTGTGTCTCCCTCTCTCTGCCCCTCCCCTGCTCAGGTTCTATCTCTTTCTGTCTCTCTAAAATGAATCAACGTTAAAAAAAATTAATGTTTATTTATTTTGAGAGAGAGAGAGAGAGAGAGAGAGAGAGAGAGAGCGTGCACACAGGAAGGGGAGGAGCAGAGAGAGATTGAGAATCCCAAGCAGTCTCAGGCACTGCACTAGTGCCCCAAACACTAGTATTTTTCCAAAATAAAACCCCTGCCACAGGAGTTCAACTTTCAGAAGCAACTCAACAATAGCAATTATGTTATGACATGTTATAAGGCTTTAAAAGTGGTTTTTTTTAAATTTTTTTTTTAACATTTATTTATTTTTGAGACAGATAGAGACAGAGCATGAACAGGGGAGGGGCAGAGAGAGAGGGAGACACAGAATCTGAAACAGGCTCCAGGCTCTGAGCAGTCAGCACAGAGCCCAACGTGGGGCTCGAACTCACGGACCGCGAGATCATGACCTGAGCCGAAGTCGGACACTTAACCAACCGAGCCACCCGGGCGCCCCATTTTTTTTTTTTAATTTTTTTTAACATTTATTTATGAGACAGATAGAGACACAGCATGAACAGGGGAGGGGCAGAGAGAGAGGGAGACACAGAATCTGAAACAGGTTCCAGGCTCTGAGCGGTCAGCACAGAGCCCGATTAAAAGAGGTTTTGAGGGGCGCCTGGGTGGCGCAGTCGGTTAAGCGTCCGACTTCAGCCAGGTCACTATCTCGCGGTCCGTGAGTTCGAGCCCCGCGTCAGGCTCTGGGCTGATGGCTCGGAGCCTGGAGCCTGTTTCCGATTCTGTGTCTCCCTCTCTCTCTGCCCCTCCCCCGTTCATGCTCTGTCTCTCTCTGTCCCAAAAATAAATAAAAAATGTTGGAAAAAAAATAAAATAAAATAAAATAAAAAAAAATAAAAGAGGTTTTGAGTCATGTTTGGTAACCAGCAAAACGGTGACACATAGTATGACTAAGAGAATGCGTAAGAAAGTACGTATTCCCTAATACAAGCAAAAACAATATTTTATACCTCATAACCAACACTAAAACGGACTTTTGGGGGTGCCTGGGTGGCTCAATCAGTTAAGCATCTGACTCTTGATTTCCACTGAGGTCATGATCTCATGGTTCATGAGTTCAAGCCCCAGGTCAGGTTCTGTGCAGCACAGAGCTTGCTTGGGATTTTCTCTCTCTCTCTCTCTCTCTCTCTCTCTCTGCCACTCCCCCACTTATGCTCTCACTCTCTCCCTCAAACAAACATTTTTAAAAAACTGAATTTTTGCCTTTTTAACAAATGTTTTACCTTTTGTCTATCTTATTCCATCCCTAATATATGAATATTCAACTTATTGTCTTGCTTTTCTGGAGTTACTGGTATTAGTGTATAATAAGAAATTAGCTTTCCCATAAAATAGCACTTCCTGAAGGCAAGATTTGTTACCATGTGGATGTATGTGCCTGATATAAATCTAATTGAAGAAATATTGAAACTGTGGAACTGATATATGTACATATAATCAAAAATTAAAATTTTAGGGGTGCCTGGGTGGCTCCGTCGGTTAAGCGGCCGACTTCGGCTCAGGTCATGATCTCGCGGTCCGTGAGTTCGAGCCCCGTGTCGGGCTCTGTGCTGACAGCTCAGAGCCTGGAGCCTGTTTCAGATTCTGTGTCTCCCTCTCTCTGACCCTCCCCCATTCATGCTCTGTCTCTCTCTGTCTCAAAAATAAACGTTTAAAAAAATTAAAAACAAAATTAAAATTTTATATGTAACATATATCCATAGTTTCATAATTAAATAGAGAAAGAAACAAACAAATGATATATACATTTACACAGTGTGTGTTTAGTGAGGAGTTTTGATTTTGGTTTTGTTTTGCCAGTATATGCCCTTACCATAATTATACAGTTTTTAACTTAGAATATGAACTTTTCTTGTATAAAAACTTATCTCTGGAGATATTTTCTTCTAGTCATGTTATATCAGCATAGGTGCACTTTTTCTCTTCCAAGAGCTAATTCAGAGGTGAGAAAAATAAGCACAACTAAAAATGGGATAAATGTTTAAAAACTCAGTATTTAGTGAGTCGCTTTCGAAAGAAGGAAGATTAGACACATCTACAATCAAGGTTCTCTCCCAACAAAGAAAACTCTAGTCTCCCCATTAGAAGTAATGGGTAAAAAACAAACACTTAATTTGCAGAGTTGAGTGCTTAATATTTGGTACACAATTATCATTCAGCAAATGCTGTCAACCAATGCTGCTATTAGAAACTTCATGGTACACCCTGAGGCATCAATTGTAGCTTTACCTGCAGAACAACTTTACACATTCAATAGTCAAAATACATGAATAAAAGGTTGTCTTGATCCATCGGAGAAAAACATTTTGTTCTCTTAACACGGGAATTGTTTAAATCTCTCAAGGCTCTGTTCCAATCAGTTATTATATACTGACCTAGCATCACTATATGGAAATGTATCATGTACTTGAAATACACATTTAGTATGATAATACCATCCAACCAAGCATAGCTCTAAAGATGGAATCTTCTTTCTTTTCTGTCTGCTGTTTAATTTCATTGTGACTTCTCAAAATTCTCTGGTCGTGTACAGCTGCTCCACTGTTAATAGCCTTGAAATAGAAACGTGTTACTTTGCTTGGTGAGAGACATCTGCATACTGTAGAAAAAAATCATTTTGATGTGATTAATACAGGAAGATGCTTATTCGTATTTTTAATGCATGTTGTTTAAACTCAAATATGTTTGCCTTCCAGTCATTTTTAGATAGGTTATTCACATCTATGATTTAAATGTGTGATGCTTTTAGGATCTACATTAAAAAAAAAAAAACACAGGAATGTTTGCCAGCCCCATCTAATACCTCCTGCTGCTAGTTGGCTGGGGTTTTTTGAATGTCACAAACAGAGCTTTTGATATGGTACCCATGGGGCTCTTTATCCAGGATGATGTCAATAACTACTCCCAACATTTGGTCCTTCTACCATCTTTGATCATGTCATCTTGAAATCTGCCCTTGCAATGAGCAAGAGTCTTTACTTTCACATTAGAAGAGCTCCTACTATATTTGAAAATGTCAAACTATATAAGCCCTAGGAGGGCAATAGGACAGGTTCAAAAGTTTGCAGGTAGATGGATTATTACAGGCTTAGAAATTACAATCAGAAAAAGCATACATGCCTTCTCTCATTCCCTCATAGTCTTGCAAATCCCTTACTACATCATAAATCTTCCTGTGTCCATGCTCCCATTCTCTAGCCATTTCACAACTGGTCACTCTCAGCCTCAGATTTACACACAAAGCCCTGGAACTGACCTCGTTGGAGGGCACAATTTATGTGATGGAGCCAGTGAGAGTGTGCTGTACCTTGCAGCCCTCTTGTCATGCAGCTGAGATGCTTTCATCAGGCTCTTCCTGCTTACCATTCATGGCATGGCAGTGCTTAAAGGGACTTTGGAATGTACCTACTTCAGCTCCTTGAGCAGCTAAATATGAAAAGTCAAGTGAAGTGATTTTCTTGAAGGTTATACACCACAGAGAACTTCCTCTCTCTACTCCTCTGGAATGCCTGCCCCTGTCATCTCTTTCAGAAGGTATAGCCTCGACTCCAGCCGTAACCTGGAGCCCAGGAGCCTTGACTACAGAAAACCTTAAACCCTAAGGATTGCCAAGAGAGCAAAACACTGCCTTGTTCCCAGAGTCATAAGAGGGTCTACTTGGGATCTGTGACAAGACTAAGAGACTCAGGAGAAGTTCTTCCCTGCCCAGCAAGGCAAACCCAACAGATTTGACAAAGGGCAAGTAAGACATTCGAGGAACAGGTTCTTTGATCTCCACTCAATTCAACAGTGAGCATTCCTGAATTTGGTAAGTGTTAAAAATGGCACTTGAAACCAGGGGAGAAGATGGGCTATTTAATAAATGGTGTTGGGACAAGAAGAATAGGCATCTGGAATAATTAGACCTTTACCTCCCATTCTATGCAGTGATATATTCCAATGGATCAGAGATTTAGATGTTAGAAATAAAACCAAAAAATTACTAGAAGAACCTAGAAAGATTTTAATCCTCACAATAGAATTATTTTTAACTGATTCAAAATCCAGGAGCCATAAAAGAAAATACTGATAGATCTGAATACACAAAAATAAGAGCTTTTCCATCTCTCTCTCTCTCTCTCTCTCTCTCTCACACACACACACACACACTCTCTCTCTCTCTCTCTCTCTCATAAGCAGTCAAAAGATTTTTTAAAACCCCACAAACTAGGAAAAAAACATTTGCAACTCACATATAAACAAAGAGCTAATTTCCGAATAGATGAAAAGTTCTTACAAATAGAGAAATAAAAGCCCAACAAGCTGATAGGAAAAACGGGGCAAAAGATATAAACATCTTTCACAGAAAATGAAATATGAATGGCTCTTAAACATTTGGAAATATGCGGAACTTCACTCATAATAAAAGATGTGCAAATTAGAACTACATTGAGATACTATTTTTCTCTTAGGCAGTTGGCAAAAATCCAGAAGTTCAGTAACACACTCTATTGGTGAGGCCGTAGGAAACAGGCCCTCTCATACATCGCTTGTGGGAGTGTATGTTAGCATAACCCCATATGGAGAGCAATGTAGCAAAATCCATCAAACTCACAAACGCATCTATCATTTGCTCTAGTACTCTCACTTCTGGAAATGTAGGATACAAATGCAGTGGCAAATGAACGAAAGGACCTACGTGTAAGATATTTATCACAGTATTGTTTTCAAGAGCAAAAAAATGGAAATAACCTAAATTGTTACATCCAGTAAATTGTTTACATAAACCAATTAACTAAATCAGGACACATCCGTACAACAGAATACAAGGAAACAAAAAACAGTGAGCTGACCGTATAGTGACATACAAAGATTCTTGAGACTTTATTGAAAGACAAAATGCAAAAAAGTGTGTAAGATCCAGTGCCTTTGGTATTAAAAAAGGAGAAATAAGAAACTGAATTTACACTGGCTATTACACACATAGAAAAACTGGACAAATTTACAAGAAACAATACAGCGATTACTACTAAGAGGTGGGTATAGGAACTGGGGATATGGGCTACAGGCATTTATGCATAGGTTTATCTTTATGCATATTTTTTAGAACCATGCAAATGTAGGACCTTTTTAAAACTTAGAAAATTTTAAGTCAAAGAAAATAACAGAGTAAGTCTCCTGTTGGGACTCTGAAGATGTTGACAAGTCTCTATCTTAGCATGAAGGCTGAGACTTCCAGATTGACATGGGGTGCCCAGAGTCTTTATTCACTCATTTGTCCTTCTTTCCTTTATCCACTTAATATTTATTTATAACCGGTGGTGTGACAGGTGCTGTACTAGACCCTGAAGATGTATGGAGAACAGGACCCACTAGGTCTTTGCTTCACAGACTCTACAGTTTAATCCAGGGTCCCTTTCATTTGGAGTCTGGAGGTCTCCAATCAGAATGGAAGGACTCTAGGATCCATATCAACAAGTTTCATTCTATTAGGATATCACGTTAACTGGGAGCACATTAAATCTCCATTGGTACAGAGTTCAAAAATTCAATATCCTTGATTTTTATGAGCAAACAAGATGTGTACAGGCTGGAGGCATTTTTGGTTTCTCTCAATGGCACCTCTTTGTAGAGTTCCACAATATCTTTTATTGTGTATAATACAATATAATTTGAAACTGTTCCAAATATGGCCCCTGCTTATACTTATCCAGGGTTGTAATAATTTCCTGTGATTTATATTGTTGCTTTTTATTAGTGCTGTAGAATTATATAGTGTATCACTATACTGCTTTCCTTTGTGTTTTTTCTTCTTAGTTTTATCCGTTTACATGCCATGATGATTCATTTTTCAAGCCAAATATCTGTTCCTGGTGTTCATACCAGTGCCTTGAATGAAATTCCTTAGCCTTTTAGGCAGATGAGAGCTGAGGGCAGAGCTCTCTCAGCTCAGTGCGTGTTTGTACGTGAACGTGTGTACCTCTATAATCAACATCAGCATATTTCAGGGCTAAGCCCATTTGGTTCATGAAAACAAAGTGGTGCTTTCAGGGCTGTCTAGCAAAACTTTCTGAGATGATTGGAGGGCTCTCTGGTTCAGGCTATCCAGTATGGTAGTTGGTAACTATTTGTGGATATTAAGAACTTCAAATGTGCCTAAAGCAACTGACAAATAAAATTAAACTAAAAATACCACTTAAGTTAATTTACATTTTAAAAGCTGGCAGAAGAGGGCTAAGATGTGAATGCAAGGTATGTGGCCCTAAAGAGAGTAAGCAGCCATCTAAAATGTCCACGAAGGTGGAGAGGTCACAGTGATGGGCATCTCTTGAGTCTTGGATATTCCAATCAGATGGGGAAGCCTTCTTGATTTGTGAGGAGTAGTCTACACAAATTAGAGATGGCTTCCAGGTAGTTTCTGAGGTAATACAAAACACAATGCATTCTTCCCACACTCGGTCATAAAAAAAAGTCAGCAAGCATCGAGGAGGTTTGGTTGGAACCCTAGGCACTCTCATTAGGGTTCAAGACTCAATTCCAGACCCTGAATACACATCAGGAATGTGGGAGAAAAATGCCATCATCTCATGACCGAGTACCCAGGCTGTGTCTGGAGGAAGATGGAATACCCAAGGGACATCATGGATGGCAGACTTAGAAAAGTAAATCTAATTTTAGACCTCATTCACTGGTGGGAATAGACTCCTAACACACAGGCCATGTTAGCTCAAGACCTGACTGCAGTTGTGCCAGTGGATGGAAAGTCTTCAGTATTTATAGGTAGACAGGCTGAGGAAAGCAGAAACTGACAAACCACAGTCTATCCAGTTCAATCTCCTTCATTTGCCCTTCATTACTACTACTACTACTAGGCACATACATCCTGCCTGAGCATTACAGAACAGCTTTCCATAGAATGGAGAGCTTTGCTTAGCCTTTGTCTCCACAAATCCCCACACTTACCCCATGCTCCAGTTAAACCTGGTCATGCATGCTTCCTTCAACATGCTCGGCCCCTCCCACATCCAGGCCCTCACTTAAGCTCTCACCAGAAAGCCCTCCTCCAACTGCTTCATCTGTCAAAACCCCATTGACCTTCGCGGCTTACTTCAGGAGTGGCGTTCCCTGAAGTCTCTTCCCTGGGCCCCACCCCTGTGTGTCCTCACTCCCTCCACGGAGTCTTGGGGCACCTCGTTTTTGGTGTTGTTTCACTTATGTTGAGAGATTCAGTGAACGCTTCTGATCTTGTCTCCTTTTCTGTGAGCAGTTTGAGGAAGGGGACTGTGTCACCCACATTCTGAATACTTCATAGTATTGACACAGGGTTGGTCTCCAAGAATTATTGTCTTTGAATAGGATTTAGGACAATTCCACACATAGGAATTTTAGCTATAGTCAATCAAAAAGAGATATTTTGCTTCAGAAGGGAAGAGAGCCCACGTAGTTCTGAGCATTTATCTGCGAAGTACACTATTGTGGCATGGAACATTTTGCAAATAAAAAGTGGCAAACTGGAAACCTAGAGGTCACACGTGGCCTGTGACATATTTTGACATACAATGTTTTAACTGTCGGCAACCTTTAAAATTTTTGAGTTTGCGTAAAAATCCATGCTTCCAGTTTTTCTGGGTCAGGGCGGGGGCGGGGGGGTGGGGAGTCAGATCCAGCATACTGGTCATTCATTCCCCTCTGTCAACTTACCAGTTTATCATAGTCCCTGGCTAACCCAATGCCCTCAGATCCTACAAGGACTGTCTTGTTCTCCCTTCCTCAAATCTTACGTGCATAGAGCCCATCACTTTTAACAAGGACAACGATCCACACACATGGTTCACGAAGCTCATAGAGCCTTTTGTTAAAGCATGCAAATTCTGATGGCTTTACCAATGATTGTTTTGGCCAGCTACTTTCTGTCTCACTCCAGCTCTGTAGAGTGCAGCATACGTCCAGATAAAAACAGGATTGGAATCATTTTCAAGGGGCATAAGGGCAGCTCGATGTCCATTGGCACTTATCTGCAAGTGCAATTTTTAGACACCAGAGAATTAGTCAAGAGACTCCGGGTGGCAGGGTAAAAGGCATACTTGTTGAAAGAAGTGGTAGACACTTGAGAAGGAATGAAGAGTGAGACCTACGTGATATCGGATGCTAACATTTCATTTCGCATCCATGGCACCTTTTGTGTGAAGATTTCCAAGCAGATTTCAGGCAGTAATGGAGCCTCACAGCACTTGATGAGAAGGGGCAGTGTGTTTCTCATTTTCGGACGGAGGAAACTGAGGCGGTTTGCTCACCGCAGTAAGGACTTCTCTGCAAGAAAACCGGTAGTTAAGTTTAATTCTCTTCATTTCTGGCCTCTTCCCTAATCACTCGTTCTCACTCTGGTTTTGAGGATAATTTATGTTAGATCCATTTAAACCCACTCTCAGAATTTAATCGATACCATCTGCAACTTGTAGGCTCTCCTTGGCTAAAGCTTAATCTTCAGAAAAATGTAAGGACTAAAGGGCATAAACAGGTAAAATATCAAATCAGATGGGCCACTCTTGGCTTATAGGTAAATACCAATGTGTCAAGATCCCCGCCTTCCATCATCATTTTCCATTTCCCTTATGGTCTACCTCTCACACCTCCTCACACTAGCTGGAGGCTAGTGTTAAAGCAACTGTTTGTGTCCAGCTTTTATTTTCATGTTTAATTCTTGAAACATCTGAAGGGAGACTTCTAACTTCTAGGACCCATGAGAAGGGTAAGTTTTTAAGGAAAGAAAGATTTTGTTGGCTAGATCGACATTTTAAAGTGTTTAGCGAGTGCTTGAAGTTTAGAAAAGAACAGGGGCGCCTGAGTGGCTGAGCCGACTTTGGCTCAGGTCATGATCTCGTGGTCCGTGAGTTCGAGCCCCACGTTGGGCTCTGTGCTGACAGCTCAGAGCCTGGAGCCTGTTTCAGATCCTGTGTCTCCCTCTCTCTGACCCTCCCTCGTTCATGCTCTGTCTCTCTCTGTCTCAAAAATAAATAAACGTTAAAAAAAAAAAAAAAAAAAAAAAGAAAAGAACAATGTGCTACCTTTGACTGTTAAATCCATTACTCTAATCACACTTTAAATGAACCATTACAAGGTACTGATTTATAGAATGCCTTTGTGGACACAGTATTTCTAGAGTGTGGTTATTTGTGGTATTTTGAGTAGGATCTGGTCATTACATATTCTAATAATCATTAGTGATTAAAATTACTTCTCCCAAAACATTATCTTTCCAAGGCCATCTCCCTAACCAAAACAAAACAAAACCAAAAACAAACAAGCGGAGAACGCAGGAATTAAATTCTAAATCCTATGTTGCTTCACCAAGTTCCTGAGCTAAACTTTTACCTCTGGAAGGAGGAGATTGAATATCACGCAGATAAAGGTGATCTAAAAGCACTCTCCTACGTATTTTTGGAATCAAAAAGAGAAAAGGAATACTCAGGCCTATCTAGAAATTCCTGTTGTAGGAGATAAAACATACAAACAACATTTAGTCTGTGTTTCACACTCCCACACTGCAGCAAGACCTTAATTTGAGCAGATGACATTTTTTTTTTTTTTTTACCAACTTTAAGTAGAATTTATGATGCTCCCAGTCAGCCGTAGGGGAGAAAATCAAAGTTGCACCAGCTTAAGCCCACAAAGATTGTTAGCGATCATTTAATTTCCCCCTGGTGGGGACAACGTTCATCCTCAGCCATTTCTGAATTGCCCCATTAGAACCCTTGGCCTCTGCCAGCTGCCCCGTCCCCGGCGCATCCCTTTTACTACCATCTGACCATCAGCTTGTTCGGTCTGTCATCTCTTCTTATAGCCAGGTGACCTGCCCTGGATCAGTTCGTGTTCTGTATCTTTCTAAATTACCTTGTTCTTTGGAGTCTGTTGCTCAACTGAAAGAGTTACACATTCTTTCTCTGTTAGTTACTCAAAGTATCAATCATCCTGTAACCACCTGTACTACCGTTAACCTTCTTCCTGTCTTCCAAATCAAAACCCATTTCTCACTTCCATATGTCAACACCAGCCACATGCATTGATTAAATGTCTTTCATTTGAAAGCACACAATCCTGCTATCCCTGCCTATGTCTGAATGCCTCCCATATGCTCTCCACGCAAGCCTAATTCTTCTGTTCTCTTCCTCTGGAAAGTCATTCTTCATTGTAATAAGTTGCCCAAAGTAAATGTATTCATCATCTTTTTCTCTGACAACCATGTTTCTCCACTACGGGAAATTAAACACTGCAACATATGGCCTGAGCAGCAAACTTTAGTGCTTGTTCGCTCAATTGTTTTAACACATTGCCGCCTTCACATAATATTCTGTTTGCCACTAGCATGTCAGGCTTCCGCTTGACATATGCATTAGACATGTTAATGGCAAGACAGAAACCAACTGAAGCTGACAGTATGACGAAAGAAGGGTAAGTGCCTATTAATTACTAAAATTCACTTTTTCCCACTATTTAGCGGGGGGAAAAAAACAAATTAATGCCTCCAGAACATGCCACCACATTAGCCTGCTGTGGTGCCATCTGACAGATTTTTTACACCCTAAGTACTCGGGAAGAGCTTTGTGTGGATTCAGCAAGGCGCTCTCCCCATTGTCACAGGCCCTTTCTGTTTGCTCTTTGTCCTTCCCTAGTCGACCACTTACACAGCCAGACAGGCTGTAGTTGCTGAATTCTTTATGTGGCCATCCGAATACTACTGGTACATGCTCGGGGTTCTTTTCTCTATTATTCATGCATGTAAACTACTATGGAATGTTCTAAATGCAACGTATTTACTGAAATAGAATACAACTTTCTTCTGGCTCATCACTTCATAGAGGACATTCCTTAAATGTTTATGAATCTTTAAGGTTCTATAGGAGTCTACAGATTTTAAATTCAATCAGTCTTTCAGTCAAGTCATTTTGACCTCAGAAGTTATTTAAAGTTTTTGTTTTCTAGATCTTATTTTTTTATTAATACAAATTAATTTTCAGGGCATATACTTAGGACTTCAAGCATGTCCCTAAATAAAAAAGTTTAAACATTTTTCAGTGGAGACTATATTCAATTTTCTTTCACATAAATAAGTTAGAGCTATTGTTTGAGGCATTGGTTTTACTTGATGCTGGAGGACCTCCCACAGCTATAGTTTCCTAGAATCTCTGAGTCTGATCCGTCTCTAGGACATTTTCTGAGATCTCAGGAGTCTATGGCTCCTAGGGCATCCCCCTATCAATAACCGTATCATCCTGAATGCCACGTCAGCCAACAGTTACCCAAAGCTTAATTGAAAGAAACAATTTATGGATGTCCACCCATGACTCTGACCCTCTAAAAATCTATCTTGAGATTAAGCTAGATGGCAGAGAGCTATATCCCTGGACCTCATCAAATTGGTCCTCTGTAGAATTGCTTTTACATTGACTTCAAGGTCACAGTCTATACTGAGGGACATTACCAGAAGCAGTCCTGTGAAGCTCGTTGTATTTACTAGAAGGACATTGTTGAAACCATTAACTGCATTACACAGTGTCTTCTTGGTGACGACCTAGGTGACAAGTTTGTTTGTTTTTTTTTTTCCAGGCTTCAGTACCTGGAAGACTTGGGCCATACCTCAGTGGGGCCATACCTAGTTTTATCTTACAAAAAAGAGGAAATGCATTGAGTTCTGGTTTATAAATTGCCTGTTAGAATGCTTGGAATAGGTAAGTAGGACTTTGTAACTTATAATTTTGTACCCTGGCCTCTTTGATGGAATTATTTTTTTTTTTCTAATTGACCTTATTTTCCCATTGTTCCAATTTTCTTTATTCTTTTTTTCACTGAAATGAACATTATAATATACACATTTCTTGTCCAGTAGCCTTATAATCTTTCCAAAATTATATGTAAGATATGCATAAAAACTATAGGAAGTATACTTATAAATAGGTCTATAGACCTATTTATAAGTCCTATAGACCAAATATAGTCCTTATAAGTCCTATAGACCTATAGACCAAAATTATATGTAAGATATGCATAAAGACTATAGGAAGTACACTTATAAATAGGTCTATAGACCTTTCAATATTTCAAAATATACCTTCCAGCAGAAGAAAAATGTAGGAGCTGCTTATGCTTATTATGTTTGACACCACATAAACCAATAGGGGAATTTTCTCTATTCCATAAAGAAAA
Source organism: Neofelis nebulosa (assembly GCF_028018385.1). NCBI lineage: Eukaryota > Metazoa > Chordata > Mammalia > Carnivora > Felidae > Neofelis > Neofelis nebulosa. The sequence continues at coordinate 31,986,719 of NC_080783.1, forward strand.
TACAGTTTTTTTAATATCTATTTTAAGAGAGAGGGAGGGGGGAGAGAGAACATGCACATGCACATGCTGGTGAGCAGAGGAGGGGCAGAGAGAGAGAGAGGGAGAAAAAGAATCCCAAGCAGTCTCCGTGCTGTCAGTGCAGAGCCAGACATGGGGCTTGATCTCATGAGCTGTCAGATCATGACCCGAGCTGAAATCAGGAGTTAGATGCCCAATGGACTGAGCCACCAAGTATCTCTTGAGAAGAAAGTTATAAATCAAATATAGGATTCCATGCCTATTATGCATTTATAGATCTACTTAAACAATTACATGTAAAAATATACTTAAGATTTAGGAGGCTACTGAGGAAAAAAAAGTCAGGAAAGTAACTATACCGTCTTGCTCTAGTCTCACATGACAAAAATACTGTTAACATCCCCTGAGTAAATACTTATGCATATTAAGGAATTTTTATACCATCAAAATATGTATTCATTCCATAAACACGTGGAACAACGTGTTAGGTACAAGGTATACTGGGATGAATGAGACACAGTTCACTGCAATAGGAAATAGGAAAATTTACAGCATCCTGTAGTGTTTCATGTGTCTGTGAATCATTCAATGTAGATATTAAAGTACAACAGAATATTCTAAATATCATACTTCAACATAGCCTTTTATACTCACAATGCAAATATCGAGTGACTCAGTGGAACCCATCTTGCTGGATGAGGAACACGTTCCTGGAACAAAGTTGAACACTGGAAACTGCTCCTTCTCATGACAGTGTTGAGTGACTAGCTCAATAATTCACTAAATGACATTCTTGTGACCACAGATGCTAATGATACCAGGGTAGGAATCATCACTGTCATTATTTTCTTCCCTTTTTGTCTAGATCTTTAAAGCAGCTTTAAAGTTGCCAAATGAAGATGTTCTGATATTGTCACTATATGAGCCAAAGAGGACAGAGAAATTTGCACTGAGCCATGAGAGAGGTCATAAAATGTGGACTTCTTTTTGAAAATCATGGCTCCAAAGTCAACTATTTGGATTAAAGTCCATCCTAAGGACTCCAGGTTAGCATTTGCTGCCAGATGTCCTTTGTTTATTTCGATAGTTAAGCAGAGCCCCAGGAAGAAAGTAGCCTATAAGACTGTTTGAGTGAGTTGAAACATCAAAGTCATTGTGTTGAATTGCACCTGGGGCAAAATGACAGTAAGTGCAATCTTCAAACACAGATGTAACAACCTCTATATGGCACACCAATTAGGAGACTTACCCTGAATTAGCAACCAATAGATCAAGGGAGACCCTGAGAGCAAACACTGTGATAATTCAATCTTGTGGACACAAAAGGTCTGGGACTTTGAGAAGTCTGACAAGAGTCCATTTAGTTTGTTTTTCTGCTACACATAATATACCCAATGGGGAAAATGTGGTGCAGTAATCCAGTGGATACAAAATGGATTTCTAAACCAGGAAGCTGCAAAATACCTTCTAATCACAAAGGCTGACTAGTAAGGGTCTCCTTAGGACAGAGCATTTAAGATCTTAGTGTCTTAATACTTCTTGCCACAAGAGTGTGAGAAATAGTGGGAGAATCAAAGGATTTCTGCTGGAACTTCTTGTTTCCGTTATGTTTATCTGGCTTTAGAAACTGGTTTTTACCACTATATTCCTAATATTGACCAGAAGTAGGGAATGTAGCCCTTCACTACACTTGTGCATTAAAAAGGCTTCCTAGTGGTTTCTTTTCTTTGTCCCATCTTGACTTGTACCTCCTACTCACCAAGATTTATAGTTTTCCTCTCCTCTGGGACCATGATAGGACTTGTTTTAGTTAACCAATGTGAACAAAAGAACTAAAGAATGGACACATAATTGTCTATTGTCTACCTTCTCCTTTGTGACCATGTTGATATGGACTGGTCTCAAGAGCAAAAGCAGTCTGGAATGCTGAGACATCACATGAAGGAGGACAGCTTCCTGGAGAGTTGCCCAGACCCACAGCAGACTTTGCAGGAGTAAGAAATAAACCTTTTTGTTGTGTTAAGTCACTGAAAATGTTGGTTGGTCGGTTGTTACCTCTGCATAAACTAGACCATTCTAACACATTCTATTGCTTTCCATCTCTGCATCTCCTACACGGTTCCACATATGAGGTATCTAAAGGACTTAAAGACATCTCCTCAAGTAAGTAAATGGAAAGAGAATATAGACACCCAATTTGGGTTCCAGGTCTTGCCATTTTATTAATGGACATAAGCACCAGGTCCTAGCACCGTTGTCTGAATCGCACATCTGGAATGATACAAGCTCTCGGGCAAAGCCATCTTTTGCCAGTCATCTTATAGCCTGGAAGGTGTATCCAGTCATTCATATAGTCAGACAGTCAACACACATTTAATAAGGAACTATTATAGTCCAGTAGCTGTTTGGGAAACTGACAATACCGGAGTGAGTGAACAAAAGAAACAAGAGTTATGCTTTGATCAAGCTCTGATGTAGCAGAGGGGGAATATGTGCAGGGGCACACATATATACGCACACACATTTATATTAACTTGACTCTAGAAGGAAAATAAAGAGAATGAGAGGATGGTTGGAATGGGCAATACTGTTTCATGCAAGTCTTCTCTGAGGAAAGGACATTCAGGCTGGGACCTGAATGACAAGAAAGTCAGCAGTGCAAATATTTGGGAGAAGAGTCGAAAGGCAGAAAGAATAACAAATGTGACAGCTCTGATATGGCAATAAGCTTGGCTTGTTAGTCCAAAAAAAGGCTAATGTGGCATGGCACGAATGAAAGAGGGTGGAAAGAGAGGTGGTCAGAGGAAAATAAAATAACTAGATCCTATAGGATCTTGACAGCTCAATAAAGACTTTGGATTTTACTCTTAACTGCAATGAAAAGCCACTGGGGTATTTAAAAAAAGTTTTTTTAACATTTATTTACTGAGAAAAGAGAGACAGAGCATGAGTGGGAGAGAGGGAAAGAGGGAGACACAGAATCTGAAACAGGCTCCAGGCTCTGAGCTGTCAGCACAGAGCCTGACGCGGGGCTCGAACTCACAGACCGCGAGATCGTGACCTGAGCCGAAGTTGGATGCTGAACCGACTGAACCACCCAGGCGTCCACTGGGTATTTTAAACAGGGAGAGGACTTGATATGACCTACATTTTTTTTAACGTTTATTTATTTTTGAGACAGAGAGAGACAGAGCATGAACAGGGGAGGGGCAGAGAGAGAGGGAGGCACAGAATCGGAAGCAGACTCCAGGCTCTGAGCCATCAGCCCAGAGCCCGACGCGGGGCTCGAACTCACGGACCGCAAGATCGTGACCTGAGCTGAAGTCAGACGCTCAACCGACTGAGCCACCCAGGCGCCCCATGACCTACATTTTTAAAAGATCACTCTAGGGGCACCCATGACCTACATTTTTAAAAGATCACTCTAGGGGCACCCATGACCTACATTTTTAAAAGATCACTCTAGGGGCGCCCGTGACCTACATTTTTAAAAGATCACTCTAGGGGCGCCCGTGACCTACATTTTTAAAGGATCACTCTAGGGGCGCCCATGACCTACATTTTTAAAGGATCACTCTAGGGGCACCTGGGTGGCTCAGTCGGTTGAGCGTCCGACTTCAGCTCGGGTCACGATCTCGCGGTCCGTGAGTTCGAGCCCAGTGTCGGGCTCTGGGCTGATGGCTCAGAGCCTGGAGCCTGCTTCCGATTCTGTGCCTCCCTCTCTCTCTGCCCCTCCCCCATTCATGCTCGCTCTGTCTCAAAAATAAATAAACGTTAAAAAAAAATTTTTTAAAAAGATCACTCTAGTTACTGTGTGTAGAGTGGACGATGGAGGAAAAGAATAAAAAGATGGAATGGGCAGTTTAGAGGTACTGCTGTCTCATCAGTGGAGATGAAGAGATAGGACATATGTTATTTGAGATATATGGCAGGGATTCCCAAACTTGTCTATAGATTATAAGCACCTGGGGTAGGGACCATTTAGAATATCCAAAAGCCAGGCCACATCTCAGATCAATTATATCACAATATGGACAGTAGAACACAAGTGTCAATTTTTGACACTTCCCAGTTGATTCCACTGTGCAGACAAGTTTAGGAACCCCAGATATACAGGATTTTGAAGACAGGTCCTGTAAGACTTACAGAGAGACTGAATGGAGTGAGGAGACGGAGGTGCAGGAAGAGAAGAGTTAATGACAGATGTTGGCTGGGGCACCTGGGGGGCTGTCAGTTAAGTGTCCGACTTTGGCTCGGGTCATGATCTCAGGAGTTCCAACCCCGAATCAGGCTCTGTGCTGCCAGCTCGGACAGCCTGCTTCAGATTCTATGTCTCCCTCTCTCTGCCCCTCCCCCACTCACACTCGGTCTCTCTCTCAAAAAATAAACAAACATTAAAAAACATTTAAATGGGGGCGCCTGGGTGGCTCGGTCGGTTAAGCGTCCGACTTCAGCTCGGGTCATGATCTCGCGGTCCGCGAGTTTGAGCCCCGCGTCGGGCTCTGGGCTGATGGCTCAGAGCCTGGAGCTTGCTTCCCACTCTGTGTCTCCCTCTCTCTCTACCCCTCCCCCGTTCATGCTGTGTCTCTCTCTGTCTCAAAAATAAATAAACGTTAAAAAAAAAAAAATTAAAAAAAAAAAAAAAACAAAAAACATTTAAATGATGGATGTTGGTATTATTTACTGAAATTAAGACAACCTAGTCAGGAATAGGTTTTGGATAGGGATGTCAGAATTGAGAGTCCAGTTTTGGATGTGGAAATTTTGAGATGTCTGTTAGGCATTGTATATTATAGATTTTATACAAGTTGATGTCACACAGACAAAGGAAATATCAAGACTAGAGATACAAGTCTTATAGACTTTGGTATAGAATAAGCATTAAAGCCATGAACAAGATGAAACCATGTAGTGGGTGGGTATAGCTTGAGAAAACAACAGTCAAAGGATTCAGAACTCACAACAAGCTGTAATCTGAATCTGATCTCCTTCTTGACCTTGCCTTGATCCCTTGCTCACAAAGAAGGAGGACTTCCTTTCTGCCCCCCACATGTGGGTACTGCACCACCTCTTACTTTACCCTTGCTGTTGGTTCTGATTCCCAAGGTTCAATAAAACCTTGGTTTGCAAGCACAAATTGTTACAGAAACCTGCTTGTAATCCAAAGCACTTGTATATCAAAGCAAATTTCCCCATAAGAAATAATGGCAACTCAGATGATTCATTCCACAACCCAAAAATATTCAATAAAAATGATTACAATACTGTAATACAATAAAGAAAATACAAAATGTAAGAAACAAATTAACCTGCACTTACTTTGAAAACCTTCATGACTGGTGTGAGGGAGAGAAGAGAGAGGGAGGGTTATGGTGTAGGACGACTTTCACTATCACTAACGGAATCACTGATGTCTATTGGCTCAATGGAATCTTTTTCTTTTCATGCAACTTTAATGAGAAACCTATCCAATGACACTTGCTTTTGCCTCCTTTTGAGGATTTCGCGGAAATGTGACATTGCATTGTTGTCAAACAGATTCGTCACTCACACTGCTACAGCCCTATTCGGGTGGCGCTTTTCTACAAAATTTTGCACTGTTCCCCACATTTTACACGTCTCCTTAATCTCATTTGAAGTGAGAAAAATCCTCTGCCTTTTTCTCTTCCTCCTCTGCAGACGAGATGCAGACGTAGACTTCCTGTAAAATCTTGCAATTTTGGCCACCTTGTTCATACTTCTCAATTTCCTTCTTAACTTCCACTGTAACCATCTCCTCCTTCTTACCACCTTTCTTTTCAACCTTTTTCTATATGGGTGCCATTGTTAAGCTCACACAGATGTTGACTACAGTACAATACAGTAACTCTCTCTCTCTCTCCCCCCCCTCTCTCCTCCCCCTCTTGTTCTCCCTCTCTCTCGCTCTCTCCCCCCCTCAAAATAAATACACTTAAAAATTAAACAGGTCTGAGTCAAAACACCTGGGAAAGGTACCATGCACAGAGAAGCACTCAATAAATGCTTTCTACTCTAAGTATATACCCTGCTTATCCACAACATCCGTCCTCTTTAGGCCCTGGAGACCATTGATTCTTGGGCTTGCTCTTCAGTGGTGAATTGCTCCGGTCCCGTCATAGTTCCTTCTCTAGGCATTGGACTAGTTTCTTAGTTTTCCTAAGAAGCTGCTACGCCAACAGCTCCTGACTCAGCTACAACTGCAGAACTGGCCTTGGAGAGCTGCACCTGCCCATTCTTCCCCTTTCCACTCATTGACTTCAGCTTAGCAGCTGCATCTATTTCCCAACCCTAAACTAATGAATCCATCAGCTATGGTTTCCCCAGGGCAACTTTCCAAGGTCACCTTATTACAACACAATATCTTTAATCATATTTAATCATACACAGAGATGGAAAAACAAATAACTCCCGTCTGACGATAAAAGGATCTCTTTCCATATTAGGTGTAGCTGTTTAAGGGTCTTCTTTGGAAAGCAATATACAAAAGGTCTTCAGTAGCTTGAATAATAGAATTATGAGATGTAAGTGTTATGGGACCTTAAAGATGGATCAAGAAGTTATTGATTTTTTTAACTGGCCAAATGATTTAATAATCTACACCCTTGAGACCACATTGAGGATCAAATTTTCTACTACACAAAGTGTGGCTTATTTAAAAACCATTCTAACTTTTGCATTGTGGGAGGGAAGGAAGAAGAGTGAAAAGAAATTTAAACATCTCAATCAGAGGGAAATGTTAATTTATTTTATAATTTTCTTTTGGAAACAGTTCTCAGGATATGGAATACAAGAGGCTTTTTGAGGACATAGACCTTTGCAGTTTTTCAGCCAAACGTTTCTATAATCCTCATCAGTTATAGAGAAAATCCCAGTGAGGGCCAAATAATCTAAGACTGATTTTTACAATTCTACATCCACTGCAGTTATGGAAAGCTTGAAGCCTTGCCCACACACCAGTTTTCCCAAGCCCAGCCTATGGATCAGAGCATACAGAGATTAGCTACACATGTTCCCCATCAGCATAATCGTGCTAGGGAGATGCCTGGACCTCATCATGTGAGATCTGGTTGATAAAAAACTGGTGTGATAAAAATAAACAGTAAAGTGATATTTTGTTTTTCAGCCCAGTCTTTCAATCTGTATGTGAGAGAGAGCATCCACGGGGTTCTTTCTCCCCATAATGCACATGCATAACTTTCATTAGCATCAATGAGAGGAACATGTGCACAGGGAGGAAGAGTCTGAGACCCCACGGTGAGCCCTAAGTGAACATAATTTTGGCAACATGAGAGCATGGGGCTACTCTGATTACTCTATACTTGGAGGAAATAGAACCAAGATTGCTTTGCAGGACTCATTTATACAAGTGCATGTGCTTATATGATAAACACCCAGGAAGACCAACATGTAAAATAGAAGGGACAAAGCGAATGTGCACTGAAGAAAGGGTGTGTGTGTGTGTGTGTGTGGTGTATGCTTTAATACAGTGCAGGATTAGGAGTATCCTATATACGAAAAGCAAAGACATGTTCTAACCCAAATATCTTAGATTTGGCCAAGCAGAGGTGTTATTTGCAATTCCCTCTCATCTATTCCAGAAGGATTAAGTTCGGATACAGGATGCACTTTAGATTCTATCAAAGCTAGGCCTGTGGATCCTCTGCCAAAGATTTGATCCAGTGGGTAACAGCCCCTGAAAATGGCTAAAGCCTGTCGATCCCTTCCCTTTTTGCATTTAAGCATGGCAAGCACTTGTGAAGTAATGTTTTCATTTGTGTCTTCGCTACCCGATGCTACCCGATAAGGCTACTAACAATTACAGGGTCATGCTGTTCTTTTCAAATTAGAAAACACTTTGTGAACAGCTTTGACAGCCATGCTCTATCAGGGAGAAGAAAAATCACCTCCTGTTTGGAGGACCAGGAGTACAGACCTCCATTATTGGAGGCTCTGGCGTGTGGCAGCACGCAGCTACGTAATGACAGGAATCCTTACAAGTCTGCAGCCTTGAGTTGTAGAATTTGCCTATCTGCAAATAAAAACCATTCTGTGGCATTGAGGAATATGGGTGACCTTTTGGAAAGGCTTTTGATCTTGAGCTCAATGACCAATCTTCACACAATTTATATGTATTATTTATATCATAAAGTTACAAATACATGCCCAACAGTTTGTTTCTGTATAGGATGGTGTATTTCTGACATGGATACTCAGAAGCTGACTCTTAATTGTGTTTCCTATTTTGTAGGGTCGGTGATTATTTAAGAAAGCATCTTATCTACTTTTCAGTAAGGGACATAGTAAGGGACTGTGCTAGATAGAAGACACACATTATTTCAACTTAACCCTGTGAGGAAAGTGCTAGATCACTAACAGATGGGGAGACAGAAGTTTAAGGAGATTTTAACTAATTTGCCCAAGATCACACAGCTAGGGAGTACCAGATTATGACCCAACCATTCTGCCACAAACCCTGGTCTTTCAACCCTACCCTGCTGCTTCTATAGAGAGAAAGGATTTTCCTTGCTTGAGAGGAGAGAAAGTAAGCGTAAGCCTGGGAAGTATGAACAGACTACAAATGCCCGAACCAGGGAGAGATCCCTTTGCTCTCCCCAGCATTAGTCAGCATGGCTGCGCTGTCTATGCTCCGCCTCTTAGCCCCTCAGGCCCCTTTCCATTTTTAAATTTTTTTTTTTAATTTTTTTTTAACCTTTATTTATTTTTGAGACAGAGAGAGACAGAGCATGAATGGGGGAGGGGCAGAGAGAGAGGGAGACACAGAATCGGAAGCAGGCTCCAGGCTCCGAGCCATCAGCCCAGAGCCCAACGCGGGGCACGAACCCACGGACCGCGAGATCGTGACCTGAGCTGAAGTCGGACGCTTAACCAACTGAGCCACCCAGGTGCCCCTTAAATATTTATCTTTGAGAGAAAGAGAGAGAGAGAGAGAGAAAGCAGGAGAAGGGTAGAGAGGAAAAGGGGGACAGAGGATCCAAAGCAGGCTCTGTGCTGACAGCAGAGAGCCCCGTGTGGGGCTTAAATTTAGGAACAGCAAGATCATGACCTGAGTCCAAGTCGGAGGCTTAACCGACTGAACTACCTATGTGTGCCTCCACATTTAAGCATACCGACTCCTAACTGCCAAAACCTGTACCTCTTTGTCGGAGGGCTGCCCTTAGGCTGAAGGAGGCTGCTTTGTTCACCTCGTGAACAGCATGAAGCACTTGGAAATTTACATCCTCAGAGGGGCAGCCCTTACCCCCGACTGACAGGTATAGCGGTATAAATACCCACCTGGCTTGTCCCCTAATCAAGACATGCCCTCAGTTGATATCCACTGACTCCAGAACCCTGGCTCGATTAAAGCCAAAATTCCCTGTGGGATTTGGATTGACAGTGTACCTTTGGCCTCCTTTCTTTCCAGGTCCTACTTTCCTATTCTCCTGCATTTCCCCATATATAACTGAAGTATTGGGGAGAATTTTACTGGTAGAAAAGACTAACAGGTGATTTCCACTTCACGTAATTGAAAATAGTCACGACGATCACAAGAAGCACACCAAGTTTTCTCTATTCCAATCTCAACAGACTACCAATCAAAACAAATGAACTACATCTATGTTCTATACCCAAGATTAACATAACACTAAGTTAATTAAACTAGAATTTCTTTTTTATTTTTAAACTTAAATATATATAAAAACAAACCTCGGGGCGCCTGGGTGGCGCAGTCGGTTAAGCGTCCGACTTCAGCCAGGCCACGATCTCACGGTCCGTGAGTTCGAGCCCCGCGTCAGGCTCTGGGCTGATGGCTCGGAGCCTGGAGCCTGTTTCCGATTCTGTGTCTCCCTCTCTCTCTGCCCCTCCCCCGTTCATGCTCTGTCTCTCTCTGTCCCAAAAATAAATAAAAAACGTTGGAAAAAAAAAATTAAAAAAAAAAAAAAAAAACCAAAAAAATGAACTATGTGGGAGTGAAAATCTCAGCTTGATGTAAAGAAGCCTTCTTGATTATAAAAGTGATTGAATACTGAAGCTGTCACTCTTATCCTTAACAGATATTACAAAAGAGAATGGACAGCTACCGAGATTACTACCAGGCCGTATTATACCACAATTGAGAGACTGGGTTTTGCTCTCACGTGGACCTGGGTGTGAGTCCTGAATTTTCCACGAGCTGCATGGTCATCTCTGTATACATCAACATCTTAATCTGTGAAATGGGACTAAAATGAGACCTATTTTGCCTTGTTGTGAAGGCATTTAGGTTGCCTAGTATATAGCATAAGGCCTGTACGGATTTTACGGATATGTGCATCACCAGAGGTAACTGCCAGCTGCTGGTTCTAAATAGAGTATTGCCCTTTCAACTGGGTTTCACAAAGTAAGACCCATTTATTAAGCTTTTACTATGTGCAAAACACTGTGCCCAGTGTACCTGATTTAATTTGCACAGCAGCCATGGGAAGTAGGCATTATCCCCATTCATAGAGAGAGAGACAGACTCAAACAAATCAAATAACATTCTCAAGATCAGTTAGTGGAGCCACATCCAGACCCAAGTCTCCATGACTCCTAACCCTCTTACACTCCATTTCATGTCGAATTTCCGAGAACATGTCTCTGGTAAATTTGAATTCCTCTGCCCCTGTAAGAGCTGGTATTGTGACAATGTACTATGCACAAGTCAATGTATCAACATGCACTTTAACCCGCAGGGTAACAGTTATCCACGAGAGAAGTGTCAACCTCAACAAGGTCCTTACAACCAAAAGATAATTTCTACCCAAGGTGGTCTTCAAAGCCTACGTGATACCCTACTTTATCTTTACAACCTTTAACGGTGGAAGAGTAAACTTCAGCTGGCAAAAGAAAAGCTACCCAGCGTTTCCAAATGCTCTCTTTAGAATCTGTTACATTGCTTGAGAGGCCCACTAGGAACGAACCCTACTGGTAGCCTTTCTACATTCAATCCTTTAATTTCTGCAGACTGCTGGGGGATGCCCTGATAGTCAGGCACAGAAATGTTTCAGAGGGCTTTCCAATTTTCCTAGCAGTCCTCCAACCTAATGAGCCTTGAAAGAAATCCTGAAAGATCCACAGGGGTACTCCAAGAAGAATCCCTCACACTCGCACCCCCACCCCACCCCCCCAAAAAGAGTATATTCACACGGGGGCCAGCAAGCAAGGTCAGGGGACAGTCAGATGCTTCTGTCATAGAGACTGGTACTATGCATGATTTCCGCTTCCACTTCCTGCTGAAATTCGGGAAAACTTGTGTGAGACTGACCGCTAGCTCTTCGTGAGTACAGAGGGTTGGGAAGAGGCCAGGCATTTCTCCACGGACTTTTCTAGACCACCAATTCCACAGGACTCCCTGTGAGCCTAATGCAATGTGTGCTAAAGAGGAGGTGATTCTTGTGGAAAAAAAAGCTATATTCTATTCAAATGTTATTTGAGTAATAATGGTGGGGGGGCGGGGGGGGGGGGTTTGAAGGGAAGTAAAGCCTGGATTTGTCCTGAGTCAGGGACAGCATTTTGAGTCTTTCCGTGAAGACAAAGAACTAGTATTAAGACAAGTACAGTCAAATTCCCTGCCCTGTGTTCCCCTGTCAGGAATCCATTCTTTTTTATTATGCCATATGCATAGCTTGAGGTTATATTGGAATGCATAAATCTCTTGTGAGCCACAAAACGCTAAGCTGCCGTTGTCCTCATAATTTCATTATCTCAGTTTCTGCCCTAAAACGTTTAACACTAATTGAACACCCGAGGTTTTCCTGTGAAGTTTATTTTCTGAACATTATTGAAGTGCTGTTGATAAAAGTCAGAATTTATGGAGTCAGCACTCCTTAAAATGCCATGATAAATTTGAGCAGGAGTATTTTTTTTTAAGAGCAGGAATATTTTTATGAATTTGCCTGGAATTTCAAAGTCTTTCAATCATCCTACGTTATAAAGCTGTCTATTTCAAAGTGTATTTTCCAAGAACCACATTACGTTACTGAAGCCAACCTGTTCACCGATAGGCTCAGCTTGGACGTTCTCGGGTCTCAGATTTATCTCACATTTCAGGTTGTCCTTGGATGTTAATTTTGTTCCTGATTAAAAACACCGACTTCTTCCCACCTACATCTTCTGTGCTCGGATTCAGGCTGCACTGAAGGATGTAAATGTTGGCAGTCATCCCACTAATGGCAGTTCATTCCTTTTCTCTGAAAGAAACGTATTTGCATGACTCAAAGCTATCAAGCGTCCTTTGGTCTTTTAAGGGGAGAAACAGTTTCCTGTAAGTTTAAAAAAAAATCATAGTAAAGAGAAGCCGTGTGTTAAAACTGTCTCTTGGATGGTGTTTGCATTTCAATTAATTTCACGTCTCTGTCAGAAAGTAATTTAGTTCAAAAAACAAGTTATGATGGGTGTCTCTTATGGATTTGTATTAAGATTTAAGCGTACACAAATCACACGTGCACAAATATACACACAATTGATGGTACCTACTATGCAAAAGTGTAGTCTTTACAAAGCAGATGACTGCATTTTGGCTTCAGAAAATGAGGCAAAAACTTAGAGGTAAGTGTCCATTTCCCATTTAAAAGAAGTAAGTTGTTCCTGGTTACTATAGTAACTGCCAACAGACTAGCATTTTTCTGTCATTATTATAATTGGAAAAGAAAATAATCTATTTTGAATTATAAAGCATGAAAAGGACTTTGCATCCAAAATGGGTTGCTCCACCGGCTAAACCAGACACTAGCCACAAGTGGGGCTTCACTTTCCTGGATCAAAATAGGGTTTCTGAAGAACTCAGCAAAGGTAAGTTGTTTATCCGGATGCAGAGACCACAATGACTGAGACGAAAAATGGTATGTGTTTCTATCTTGGGCCTTAAAATAAGTAAAAAACTTCAAAACTGTTTTCATAAGGTGCTCCATAACTAAAAACCCGTAAGTTGTTAGTATTCTAGCAGCATACTCTGTGTCTCATTGTACATATTCAGTCTCTGCCCTCTATTACCATTTACTACCATCATTTACAAGGGATAATTTATTTTACTCATAAACGAAAAGACTTTCTCTCCCTTTCAATGAACTCTCCCTGTGTTCCCTACCCACCCCCACATCCCCATTTAAAACCTTTCTGCACAGAAAGAAGGCTGAAGATAAACAATTTGGGATGATGGGTGACTTTCACTTAATATTTCAATGTAAAATTTGAATTCTCTATAATGAATATGTACATCTTTTATAACAAGAAAAAGTTAAAACATAAAAAATGAGAAAATGAAAAAATGGACTTCAGATCCCTCGTAGGTCCAAAAAGCTTTCTAGTAAATATAATCTCTACATAACCCATATATAATCAAACTGCTACATATCAAAATTCACATGCCACAGCTGAAAGGTTCTTAGAGAGGCTCCTAGGAGTTCCTTTGAGCAGGAGCCAGCAAAGCCTACTCCCTCTGGGTAAATTTTGCAGCCATGGCCTCAAAGACCACTAAATCTATTTCCCTGCTTAAGCTTCTGGAGGTTTCTGTGAGCATCAGCCAAGCAGACCAAAAGCGAAGAGAGAGAATGTGGAATTGGGGACACAGGGGGGAATTTAAAGTCAGCTGGAAAAGTTTGGCACTTAGGTTGCAGAGCAGCTGAAGTTCTTACTTAACAATTATGTGCTTGCACGCACCTTTAAACCCTGCAACTTAGATGACTTACATCTCCTTTCCCTCTGGTTCCCCCCGCGGTATCGATTCCTTTTCTAACTCTTACCATTACTCTTCAGAGCTGTAAAACGCTATGATTCTTGGAGCGTTTGGGTGGCTCAGCCAGTTAAGCAGTAGACTCTTGGTTTCAGTTCAGGTCACAATCTCATGGTCGGTGAGTTGAGCCCCACATGGGGCTCTACAAGGATAGTGCAGAGCTTGCTTGGGATTCTCTCTCTCCCACTCTCTCCCACTCTCTGCCCCTCCCCCACTCCCCTACTCACATGCGCACAAGCACTCTCTCTTTCCCTCTCTCAAAATTAATAAACTTAAGAAAAAAGAAAGAAAGCTATGATTGTTAAGGAATTCTAGTAAGACGTTTTCTCCTCTTTTAGAAGGACTCTTTGGCCAAATATGTGGTCTGTTTTAAGAGACTAAATATGTAAACAGCCAGTGGCCAGACCATATACATTGACTCTGACCCACAGCCTTTGCAGTCAGGGATCCAGGAAGCTAAGCCTTCTTCCGTGCAGCAATTGGCCCAGAAGAGTCAAGGACTGTCAATGACTGCCAGCTTTCTTATTTTTTGACCCCACCCCTTCCAATTCAGGATCAACCAGAGAAAGCTAATAGGCGCCACCCCAAACCAATTAGATAGATAGGTTCTAGTTAGCCTATCTCGAGCTTCCCTAGGCCAATGACCTCCAACCACCACTATAAAGCTTCCCCATTTCCCTGCTGACTCCCTTGCCGTCTAGTAAGCTCTGACTAAGCGGTCTGTTTGTTCTCTCTCTTTTCTTTATTTCCACAACTTTGAACACTAGTTCAAAATATTTCAATCCCAGATATCTTTCATGGCTAAAAGGAACACTGAAATTCAGATTTGGGAAAATTATATAAAGAAGCTAGCTATAAAGAAATAGAACTCCACTATTTCATAACACTCATGTTAAAGAAGCAAACTCTTCTTAAAAAAAGAAAAGCATCTTTATCTTTTTCTGTAACCTCCTTACTGAGATATTCTCACACCTAGAGTCTATAATTCAATATTTTTAGTATTTCTGGGGTTGTATGATGTAACATGTACATTGGTTTTGGGGGGTTGTTTGTTGGGGGGGTGGTTTAGGTGTCGGGATTTGCAAGGTTTCATCAGACTGAAATAGTAAAAGCAAGCACTTAAGGGAGTACTACGTGCTGGGCCATGTGCTGGGTCTGCCTCGTGCATATGAGCCAGTGGAATATTTGTATCATCACCTGTCGGGTAGGTCCTATTATCACCTCCATTCTACACACGGAGAAAATAGCACAAAGAGTAAGCACAAAGTTCAATAACTTTGCTGGAGTCCTGTAGCTGGTAAGCGAGTCTTGATTCTGAGCTCTGCCTCATACCAGTCTGCTTGTCTCAGGTCAGTTGAATTTTGCCATCTTTTTTTAATTAGTCAAGTAGACGTCGCTGTGCCTATAAGGAAGCTTTTAGAAAACAAGTGCCTTTCTTGGGTTTTTATATCCTCACTTCTAGCCGTAGCCCCACCAGCCCTTCTTAGCTGCTTTCTGTGGAGTTGTGGTATGTAGCTAAAGGACCCCAATAGTTCTCCTATCAGCTACTACTCGAGAAAGTATAGACCTTCACATCCTTACATTTAAGATACTTTTCTGGGGGCACCTGGGTGGCTTAGTCTGTTGAGATCCAACTTTGGCTCAGGTTATGATCTCAGTTTGTGAACTCGAGCCCTGTGTCAGGCTCTGCACTTAGAGCTCGGAGCCTGCTTTATATTTTCTCTCTGCCCGTGTGTGTGTGCGCACATCCTCTGACTCTCAAAAATAAACATTTAAAATCGACCTGTTTAATTGCTCACTTCATTCTCTTCTCTCTCTCCCTTCTTTTCTACTTAAAATCAATGAATAAGCCTTCTACATAGTATCTCCATGTTAATTCCCACTAAGAAGGCCACTGAATCATTTTTGTTTCGGAATGTTTTCAGTTACCCTAAATCCACTAAAAGGCCTGGACCACATCTATAATGACCAAGCTAGTAACCCGAACAAAAACACTAATTGCATATATTTACAGTTCTCTTAACGGTTTTCATTTTTTCTTGTCCTGAAAATGTTCACCATTCACCTGGATATTTCCAAGTAGTTCCTATCTTAATGCTATTTATGGCTTGTGCTTGTCCTTCTGTTACCCTCTTAGAAAAAGGTTTCTGTGATGGGGGGCATTAGATTTGGTGTGATGCTAGTCCTAAACTGTCCTTGAGATAACTTATTCCTTGAACCAGAGCATTAAGCAAAAGTTTTGATAAAATTTAAATTTTGCCAGCAATTTAAGATTTTACGTTGTGCTGAGCTGGGAGAAAGGAGAGCCTCAGAAGTGGTGGTTTGCCAGGCACATTCAATGGAGCCCTGGCTGAGCACTGATTAGCATCTGTGCCTTGTTTGTTAAGGCAGAGGACAGATGCCCTGCTTACTAACTTCACAGGAGGGGTTATTGGTTGGAAACTAGGTTGGCTGTTTTTTAGTGACTGAATATGCTTTAGAAGGCTTTCTTTTATGACTTAAACTGGTTTAGCTGCCAAACTAGCTGCTGAAATTGGCCTATTGCACTATGAAACTTGTTCAAATAGCAGTTAATATTCTCCTAGGTCCCCTGCATGCTCTGGACAAATCCTAGAGGCACAGCCATGTCCTTCAGATTCAGGCTTGGGGACGACTTGTCCTGTCTCCTCCCTGAGCTCCTCAGTCAGTATGCAGGAGAGGAAACCACGACAGCCACCTCATGTGAGCTGGCTGCACTAATATTGCTGACAGAGAGCTTTGGTTCTAAGAAGGGCCATGTAGGCAGTTAATTATATCTAGAGTTAATTGAGTGGTCATATTAACAGTCTAGTCTCATGAGGCCTAAAAGAGGATTCCAGAAATTTAGGTGTATAAGACCCTTAAGACGAAGTCGAATGAGACATCATGTTCTTTTTGACCTTCCCCTTCAATTTGGGATGATGATTTCATTAATCAGGATTCCTTCCCCCTGTCATTCGCTTCTAATTGACAGATGCTAATTAAAATAGCAAATGGGATCCTCCTGGGCAGTTTCTTCTGTGTTTCTTCGGTGACCATTCTGTTCTTGACTGATTTAGCATGGCTCTTTCCCCTCAATTAACAGACAAGTTAAACTTTACATTCCCTTAAACTTTTATTACTTGTAATTAGGAACTGAAAAAAATCATTTTGCATTTTACAACTTTAAAATGTGAAAGTAAATTGGGTACTCAAATAATGTGGGACTAATTGCCTGAGTCAGGTTGCGTTCCAGCATTGTCTCTGTGCCCCAAATCTGCCAGGTCCTCCACACTAGCACCCAATCTAAACGGATTTTCATGATAGAGAAACCTTTCCAGGAACTCAATTTTTACATTTGCCTGATAGTAACGTAAGACTCTAAACACAAATCCCTTAACAAACAAAAGAAAACGTTGGCTATAATTCTACAGCCTATGGAGTACATCATTTCCATTCCTGCAGCAAATCAACATGGATGGACTCAGGTTAGTCTCAGCTTCTTGGGACCAAGAAATGTCTTACTCATTTTTGTCCTATGCAGCTCTGTGATCTTGTGTAGTATGAGGTCAGCAACTCTGTACCTGCTAGGTACTCAATGACTCTTACATAAACGACTGATTCAGCTGTATCCCCCTACTCCCTGGCTTACCCTTAACTATGCATTTAGTACTCCTACATCTGTTTTAAACATTCAGCTACACTCCGAGTGAGGAACTCAAGCACTGAGGATCAAGTTGTAGACGGTTATAATGGCCTTTCATAAAAGTGTTGCCTTAGTCTGGTCCCACAAGAAGAGTGAGTATGAAGTACCTATTACACCTTAGCACAAAAACAAGACAGGAAATGAGCCGTAAATGAATTTACATGAAAATGAGATATGCTCGGTAATTACCTTTAATGGTATTGATTTTTTTTTTTTTAAACAAGACTTTTTATTAAAATGTGACTTTAATTTCTTGGCCAATCAGTTTTTTTTTTTCCTGAGTAGAAAACCTCAGATTTCAACTAGTTACATTTTGATTCTTAAATATAATCATGCTCTTTCCCTCAGAAGTGAGATAAAAAATTACCTTTGTGGAATTACATATTTTGAAAGGAAAGGGGGGACAGGATGCTGGGGAGGAAAGCGGAATTTCTCATTCTTCATTCTTCCTCAGGAAAGGCTTGGTCATTAAATATCAACAATAATTTCCGCATTACATTAGGAAGAGATAAAATACCAGTGCAGTTGTTTGTAATAGCAGTGCAGCTAAGGTTTTTCATAACCGCCTGAGAGAACTCAAATTCACCAAGAGCTAACAGATATCTACACCCTTGGGTAACACAAATGCATTCAGGAGAATCACATGGTCATATAAATGTCTCAGGAGGCGGGAGTGAGTTATCCTGAAAATTAGCCGGGACTGTAAACTGGCTATAGGAAACATTCTCTCCTCACCTAATTCATAGATGTGCCAGAAGGGCATAACCCTGGAAATCCCTCCAGGACCAGAGGAAGTTTCATTGAGCATCTGTAATAATGGCTAAAGAAGGGAACTGCAAATATTTGTGAATAAATTGCAGCAAGTTTTCTCTTCTGCTCTGGAGTCTGCATAATAAGATTAGGGAGGCTGACATTATGGGGTGACCAACAACGCCTCCCGGTTTGCCTGGAACTGAGGCGTGTATCCCAGGAAGTGGAATTTTCAGTGCTAAAACTGGAAGCCTTGAGCAAACCAGGACAGTTGATCACTGTGCATTTGATAACTATTTTTTATTACATCGATTTTTGGGCCCCACTGAGTTAGGGTTATTAGATACAAAGCTACTCTACTGATGTAGAAAATGAGGCATATTAGGATCCCAAGTTTTGGGATTGGGGTTAGGAATGGAGAGAACTTAGCTACTGAAGAAAAATTTGGGGTCAGTATTTCCAGGAGAAGGAGATAGTGCTAGGTTAAATAATATATAGAATTATATATAATTATATGTATTACATAAAATATATATAATTTAAATGCAATCAGTTTATAAACTGCCCTAGTGCCCTGGCCATCCCCTTCTCCCAAATAAGAAAAAGTTCCCTTACCCCCCTCTTTTTTTTTTTTTTCATCTATTGTCATCAGGCTACCCTTTACCCCTGTAAACATTAGTTTAATGCATATTTAAAGTTTCTAAGTTTCCAATACGAATTTTGATGGACCTACATCAGATTGCTTAATCTGTACCCTATACACGTGGCCTGAGGGCTTTCCCCTACGTCAGCTTCCCAGAATACAGTCACCTGACATTGACCAGGCAGTAGTTTTGCAGGCAGATGGATTCAAAGCTCTTGGGTTAAGATTTCTTACCCTTTGTTATTCTGCATCAGGCCTGTTGTCATCTTGTACTTCCCTATCAAATTGGACAACAAAGCTATCCTTGGTGCCAGGGTCTATCCTTATCAGGATCCAACTTTTTTTTTTTTTTTTTTTTTTTTTTTTTTTTTTTTTTTCAGGGTCCAACTTTTCAGTGCCCTAGGTAGGTGCTACTTGCCAGAGAAACATTAAAACTTGGGGAAATAATCTAACATGAAGCCCTAGAGATTGAATTTGGTCATGTGGATGTTCCCACTCCTTACCACGTGGTGGGAGACTCCTGATACAGGAAGTGGATTGTGAAATACTACACTGGAGAAAGGGGACGTAGGATGTAAATGAGTCTTGTTTTCTGTTTCTCTTTGGAAGCAGTCTACAAGCACCTATAGCTTTGTTTCTGTGGTAGCAAATAAAAATGTTTCCCCAAGTTTCTAGGCACCAGATTCACGTCTGGGAACAGCTAATGTTCCTGTCTGGATTTGAAGAGTCTACAACCACTGAGATGAGGGCACTAACAGCACAAGTCTCAACTTAGAGGCACAGAACTTCTGTGGCTACAAATAGTTTGTAGGGCAGGGGTTGATGTGCCTCCACTTTGGAGCTCAAGAGCCCCAGTGGGACTTCCTAGAGGTGTGACCTTAGGTGACTTGTTCAACCTCTCTGTGCTTCAGCTTTCTCATCTATAATAAGAGGATAGTAATAGTAGCTACCCCAGAGGGGTATTGAGAGGATTCAATAAGAGAATGTACTCAGAGTGCTTAGCATAGAACCAGGCCCACGGTGCTTACTCTGGCCCCGTGCACTGCAGAGCACAAGGGCCTGTTATGGCACAGATGCACATCTCACATGCAGGACCTAGATTGGTGGCTCCCAATTCCAGACAGCATCTAAAACACACTAAGTCAGTGGTTGCCAGGGGTTGAGTTTGGGGAAGGGATACCTACGTGGAGCACAGAGGATTTTTCAGGCAGTGAAACTGTCTGATGTTATAATGATGGATACATGTCATGATACATTTGTCTGAACCCATAGAATGTGCAACACCAAGAGTGAACCGTAATGTAAATTAGGGATTTGGGGGATCATGATGTGCATTGTAGCTTCATCAGATGTAACAAATGTACCAGTCTGGTGGGGGATATGCTATAAGGGGAGGCTATGCATATGCAGGGGCCAGAGGTATATGGGAATTCTTTGTGCTTTCCCCTCAATTTTGCTGTGAACCTAAAACTGCTTTAAATAACTGGGAAAAAATTAAGGCCGAAGGTCTCCCCCAGGCCAATCAAATTATAATCCTAGAAAGAAGGGCCCAGGCCTTGATTTGTTTTTAAAGCTCCACAGGTGATTCTTAAGAGCAGATGAGGTTGAGAATCCCTGACTTCCCAGCTCTGTTGGTCGTGGCTTAAGACCTAACAAGAATCAGCTGCTCTGATTGCCAACTATTGAGTCAGCCGTATTGAGGGAAAATACGAAGACTGCCAGGCTATACAGGATGTGGACAGAGTTCTGAGATCCTGGTTTTCAACTTATTCTCACTTTTGGCTGGTAAACTTGCAATGTTTCTAATCACAGAGCAGGACACCAAGGCTCCATGAGAGTTGAGAAAAGGTGTAGCAGATAGGAAGTAACCCTTAGCTCTTTTTTAGGTGGATTCTCAGGAGTCCCATGTTTAAGAAACAAATTGGGGAGGGGAGTTTGGAGTTCTGAGCTGGGGTTCAAACTAGGGTACATTCTCCCACTGGAGGGGAAAAAAAAGGAGGAACCAACTTGCAAATCAGACCAAAGTCATAAATGAACGGTTAGGAAACTGGACTCAAACTCAGCATATCCAACTGCGAAGGTAATAGCACAGATTTCTCCTTTCTGGCTCTAATGCGGGAGATGATTCTGAGTTCTGTGAAATTAAAGGGCATTTTTTTTTTTTATGTTTGTTTTTGAGACCGAGACAGCGTGAGCGAGGGAGGGGGAGAGAGAGGGAGACATAGAATCTGAAACAGCCTCCAGGCTCTGAGCTGTCAGCCCAGAGCCCAATGTGGGGCTTGAACCCAAGAACTGTGTGATAGATCATGACCTAAGCCCAAGTCGGACGCTCAACCAGCTGAGCTACCCAGGTGCCCCTAGAGGACATTTTTTTTAAAAAGAATGATTATCTAGCTGGTTGCCACCCAGGCTGGTTTAGCTTCATTTAGATTAAGGGGGGTGGGGTGCCTGGGTGGCTCAGTTGGTTTAGCGCTGACTTCGGCTCAGGTCATGATTTATCTCACAGTTTGTAGGTTCGAGCCCCACATTGGGCTTTGGGCTGACAGCTCAGAGCCTGGAACCAGTTTCAGATTCATTTTCTCTCTCTCTCTCTCTCTCACTCTCTCTCTCTCTCTCTCTCTCTCTCTCTCTCTCTCTGTCTCTCCCCCCCCACCCCCCACTCGTGCTCGGTCTCTATCTCTCAAAAATAAATGTTAAAAAATTTTTAACAAGATTAATGAGGGCATTTGGATTTGCATTAAGCTATCACCTGCATGTGAAAGCAGTGGCATTTATTTAGGTCATTCTCTGAGCTTCTGTTTCCCCAACTTTAAAATAGGAATAATAATACCTATCCCTTACTTTCCTCAAAGGGAATTTGTAATGATAAACAGAAATAATGTTTCACATAAAACTCAGTTTGAGCTCCTGGAAAGAAATACGCACAACTTAAATCAAGGTAATATTGTCATGAAGGGAGGTGCTGGAACAAGTTAATATTTTTATTTTTATCAAAGTACTATCTGGGCAAAGCACAGAATTTTCCCAGGAGAGATTTCTCTCAAGCATTATCCAGTAAATCCCAACATTCCATTCCTTCTAATGAGCCACACATTGAAACTTGCTTCCAAGACCTATAAAGCACACCCAACAATAAGACAGTCAAAAAAAAAAGTTTATGTTAACCTTAAAGTGAGTTCCAATCTATACCCTGACATGTTTAATAATGTTTCCAATCTCCTCGTCTGCTCTGAAGTGAATATCTCATTGAGGTGAGCAGTGTATGCATTTCACACATTTGTGCTTGCTATTGTTTTTCAGGCCACCAACACTTTCTACAAGGCTAGTTTAAGTAGCTCTCCAGGGTTTTTGATTATAGGAAGTAATGTTGACTCTAGCCTCCCAGTTAAATCTTAAATACTTCTTTTCTTTTGTACAATGGGCTGTCCCAGTATCCAATCATAATCACTTTTTAGGAGCACATTTCACATCTCTACAAAGTTTGCTTTTTATTTTTTTCTACTTAAGCTCACTATTTCTTTTAACAATTCTTTCCATAGACTATTAGCATTTTGCACCTGATAATACATTACAGCTCTGAGGCACATCAAGTCTTTTGTACAGGCTGTCTCCGAAAGTGTTCTCAAGAATTAGAACCAACAATGCACTCTAATTTGTTAAATTCTGCTCTGTGAAATTTAGGCATGCAGTAGGACTAGAAAGTGGAGGGGAGGGAGAGGTAGAAGTGTGGAGGGAAAGTACAAAGTATGAATGTTTTTAAATGCTTGAGAAATTGGAGGTGGAGGAGAGCAGGCAGAGACAGTGATACAAATAAGGACTAGAAACAACCTGGTGGAGAGGGTGATGTTTTGCTGGGATGATTAAAATAATTATACTATCCTCATTTGGAGACTTCCCCAAGTAGAAGCACAATCAGCAGATAGTAACCTTCTGATGGATCTCTAAATAACTCTTTATCACCATAATCTTTCTTCTTGCTCTCTTGTGTGCTGTACGGTTTCCTACGAGGGCAGTGGAAATGACAGGTAACTGATGTCCACTAGAATATATGTGCATCAAAGAGTAGAATGAAAATGTGTGTTTGTTATCTATTTATCCTATGGTAACCATATTCCAATTTCCTTCTAAAGAACCACTTCCTCCTGTAGAGCCCATGTTGTTTGGGTGTAACCAGAATACATCCATCAAAGCCTTGCATTCCCCAGGAATAGATACGTGGTCGAATGAGATAACATGAAATTCCACACTTTCCCCAATGGGATGTGCTGGATCAGTGGCAGCCGTCTTGCAATCACAAGCTCCTTCCTTAAAAATAGAATCAACATAGGGGCGCCTGGGTGGCGCAGTCGGTTAAGCGTCTGACTTCAGCCAGGTCACGATCTCGCGGTCCGTGAGTTCGAGCCCCGCGTCGGGCTCTGGGCTGATGGCTCGGAGCCTGGAGCCTGTTTCCAATTCTGTGTCTCCCTCTCTCTCTGCCCCTCCCCCGTTCATGCTCTGTCTCTCTCTGTCCCAAAAATAAATAAAAAACGTTGAAAAAAAAAATTTAAAAAAAAAAAAATAGAATCAACATATTAGAAGGTGGAGCTAAGAGATGGAGAAGGAGAAGCTGGGACTTGGTAACATCGCTGGAACACTAGTCAACCAGTGCCCTCAACTGTTAAATTACGCGAACTGCTAAACTGAGTATTTGCTCAAGCCACTTTGGGTTGGGTTTTTGAGCCCCTGTGACCAAAAGAGCTTACCTAATATAGGCAAAATCTGTGCTTTCTTCACTCTTTCCCCAGAGCCTAGCTTGGTAACTGGCATACAGTGGGCACTCAAACTTAGAAATTATATTGATTTTTTTTTTTTTAATGTCCCTGTCAGCAACAGCACTGTACTTTCTCATCTTCACTTAACACTTCATTTGTAGGATATCCAACTTCCTCATCCTGTAGAAAAGAGAAAGCAGTGCCAAGACATTAAGGGAAGTGAAAAATACATTTTTTTCACCAAGACTGTGGACTCTGTTACTGTGTACCTAAGCTACTTCCCTGAACAATAGAAAAATATTTAATGTCTTCCCTCTTCTCTGACTTTTGCTGGCCAGTAAAGTGATTACACTGGCTTTCTCTACCAGCATAAACCTTCCCTTCCTATTCGTGCTTTGGTACTCTACTACACTCTCCCCAGATGAACTTCCGTTCATTTCAGAACTTGTTGCTCTGCCGTTGAATGTCAAGGTAATTGACATTTGGATTTCTGACTTGGATTCCTCTAGCAGCATATGGCCAAAAAATTAAACCAAAAGAACATGTTTATAATAGAACACTTGTGCTTGGGAGCTGGGAAATTAACCAAGAATCAGAAGCTTTGGACTTTGTTCTTGGCTTTGCCAGTGACTTCCAGCATAACTTAGGAAAGCTATCATTTCACTTGGCTTTACATTTCCCCCCAAGTCTTTGAAAAGCAGAGCTAGGAGTAGCTCAGAGTAGGACACTCATACTGATTTGGCAATGGGAGGACACTATATGAAGAAAGACTTAGTTATTAGGACCTTCAGTCTATGAACATGATGGTGGATAAACTGAACCTTGATTTGTTCATTAAATACTAGGGTACTAGGAGACACAGATTGAATTTAAAAGGGGTACATTTCACTATAGCAAAAGAGCTCTCTTTTATATAGCAAGAATAAATTTTTTTTTAATCCATAAGTTGGAGATTCCTCTTAAATGAATTAAGAGGAACTTTGTTGATTTGTGGTATATTCCACAGAGAATGCTGGACTTGATTGATCTGGGTCTGACCCATACAAAAATCTTATATTTATGTTCTTTATCTGACAATAAAGTGAATTCAAGAGCTCTCATAAGGATTTTGTTGCTGATGCCCTGAGAATGCTCCACATAAGGAAGACATAAATAGAAATGGTTTTTGCTTTGTCAAGCGGCCTTTGAGCTGGACAATTTTTACTACTTACTAATTTATAAGGTCCTGGGAAGCTTCCTTTACCT
Source organism: Neofelis nebulosa (assembly GCF_028018385.1). Taxonomy (NCBI): domain Eukaryota; kingdom Metazoa; phylum Chordata; class Mammalia; order Carnivora; family Felidae; genus Neofelis; species Neofelis nebulosa. The sequence goes on from NC_080783.1 coordinate 32,011,600, forward strand.
ACCTGTGCCTCGATTTCTTCATCTGAAAAATAAGAGAATAGTGACCACCTGTATTGGATTCCTATTTCTGTTATAACAAATTACCACCAACTTAGTGGCTTAAAACAACACAAACTTATCCTACAGTTCTCAAGAGCAGAAGTCTGAAAAAGGCCTGAGTTAAAGTCAAAATGTCCGTAGGACTGCATTTCTTCTGAAGACTTGAGGGGAGAATCCATTTCCTTACTTTCCCCGGTTTTAGAGGCTGCCCGATGCCTTGCCATCTTAAAAACCAGCAAACATGTCACTCTGACCTCTACTTTTGTTGTCATATCTTCTCTGACAATGGCACACCTGCCCCCATATTTCATTTATAGGACACTTACAGTTATGTGGGTCCACTCCAACAACCCATGTTAATCTCCCCATGTAATATCCTTAACTCAGTCATACCTGTAAAGTTCCTTTTGCCATGTAAGCTAACCTGCTCACAGGTTCCAGAGATTAAGATCTGGACCTCTTTGGGAGTGAGGATAATTCTTCTTCTTACTACTTACCACACTATCCCAAGTGTTGTTTTTGAGGATTAAATGAGACCATGCTCAGAGTAAGTCTAGAACAGTGTCTCAAAAGTAATCAGGATAGAAAAAATGCTAGCTATTGTCATCATGTCTATTAGCAGTTCATATTATTAGTCTCAGGATTTCTCCTGCTTTGAGTCAAAGTTCATTTTCCTAAAGAACCTGCTGTGCTTTTCTTCCGAGTGTTCCAGTTCTCTTTAGCTAAGATAGCCCATAGACCCATTTGGCCAACCAGACTAATCTCCGTGCCAAGCCACATGTGCACCAGAGAGGAAGAGGGAGAAGCATGTCTGTCTACCCACCAGAATGGGACGTGATGCGAGAGCTCATGGAAAAGGCCAAACTACCACTTCTGAGAAGCTATTGCCTCAGGGTATCTGTCCCCTGGATAAGTCGGTCTCAACCTCCTGGTGGCATACCTGGGGCCACTGTTGTCAGTATTGCTAGGAACCAGATGACAAACTTGATGCAGAGCTGAGGAGGAGGAACTAGGGCCCACAGGACACCTCTTATCTGATGGTCAGTGTCTGACCATGATGACCTTCTAGGAGAATTAGCTTCTGTTTGATTTCTGCTTTCCAAATATCACCTAAGTCTGTCTTTTGATCAACTCTAACTTGGAACCATACAGGCAAGGGCATTTTGGGAAACCTGGTTCTGAACCTTAGTCAAGCTGATAAAATCCTGTACCACATAATTGCAGGATGTGTATTTTTTATCTTTTTATTTTGGGGTGTTTAGTATGTAGATATTCCATACAAATCACAGCTTGCCTCAGAGCAGCTTCTGAGATAGCCAGTCCCTGGTCACTATTTCTGGCTCAATCCTATGAGAAGATGGATGGCTACTCCAAGGTTCACACACTTCTAGCCCAAGGTTGAACCGGCTTAGAGTTCCCAGAGCTATATACACTCCATGCCTCTTTTCCCTGGCCAGACAGCTCCCCGTGTGTTGCAACACCCATTCGAGTTATACCTGCTGTTCTCTCCCGGCTGTTCAAAGATCTCCCTGAGGCTATAATGCCATCTTGTGTGGGACCTTGAAGAATCTTTCCTTATATTTCATAGAGCTGTCTATAAATACAGATCCTGAAAGTTGTGGCCTCAACCCTTATCAAATTGCCTATCCAGTTTGGCTCACAGCAGTATTATAAAGCTCAATCAATGGAGTAAGTCGCTCTGAAACTTAATCCCTAGTCTTTTAATAACTAGTTGTATAATTTTAAACACATCATTTTACCTCAGCGGCCACGGAATCTTCATCTGTTAAGTGAAGTTTGGATTTGACTCTAAGAACTCTTCTAAGATTATATAAACCACATAAGGAAACCCCGTAAGAGAGGCAGTAGAATTTTCTCTCCGACCAAGTTGGAGTATCGAAGAATCTTTAGAGGTCTTTTAAATCCAAGGTGATTTGTACATGATAACAATGTATGGACTAAGTAGAGAAATCAGCATCAGTGCTCTGCCATACAGGCTTCTAGTTCTTTTGTGGGGGGGCGGGGAGGGTTCTGGTTTTTTTGTTTTGTTTTTTGCTCTCTGAGAAGCTGAGTGCTGCGAAGATCAGGAAAACGTGGAAGGGGGGGCTCCTTTGTGACTGACAGTGCTGCAGGCTATGACAAGCAGTCTTTCATTGCAAGACTAGATAACAATGGAAATAAGACCTCCTCTATTTTATCAAATACAATATTTCCCATCTCTTGTTAGGAAACATCATGCAATTAAACTACCAATGTTACCCTCTGTGTTCCTCTCTCACTCACAATTTATTCAAGCAGATGTTGGTGGATACTTTAGAATATCTTAAGCAACACTCAAAGTTGAAAACGTTTGCCTTATTCTGTCCTGTGTCCAACTCTGTTTTGAAAAAATGAAAGAGAACGGTTTTCCTTGATTGCCAATTCCTATGGGAGCTCTAAAACTTCTGCGGACAAATTGCTTTAGGTACACCGACTTCATAATTGGTGTGTGGCTAATTGGATTGCCTGATTAAAGGACCTGACCATTGCTTCAAGATAGCAGTTGCTAGACTGGGGTCCTCTGGTGGCTGGAAAGGCCTCTGGTGTGCCACACCTCGGATTTAATGCGATCAGTGGTGTCTAAAGCCAAAGGAAAACCACGGGGCCTCTCAAGGCGCCTGTTCTGGTGAGGACAGTCTTTCCACAGCCTCCAAGATTCTCTAGAGCTCTGCAGAGTGCAGATCCAGAGTCTCACCTTACACGTGACTTAAGCAGAATCAAGGATGCCAGATTGTGCCAATATTGGGACCCCACTAACCATGGGATAGGAGTAGGCTCTCCAGCTAACCACTAGGGGTCCCATTTGCTTTGAGGATGTCACTACCACCTTTGTACCCCTGCCCATCTTTATTAAACCAATCTTCCGTGAACTTTAATATATTTGACATTTTTAACAGGTCTAAAAGTTCTGTTTCATTTACACTTTACTAATGCTTTGATGGTACGACATGCCACGTGATCCTACATCTGGTTTATTGTCTACATCTAGATGAGACAATAGCCTATCTCCAAATAAGGGCTCAGTGCATCCAATTTTGAACTTATCCCATTTTCTTACCCTAATTCCCAGTGTCCCCAAATAAAAGTCAAGGGAATACAAAATATTACCTAAAGCAAAGCTAAAATTGCATGTTTTAAATTTTCATGTCAGGAAATGCAAAATTAATACTCTCCTTGCGATATTGCTCATTAATACTGTACTTAGACTAAGCTATAGTTTTAATGGCCTAATTCAAAAGAGTGGAAAATTTTATTTTACTTAATTTAAATCATTTAGATGTATGAGCTCTTTCATTTCCACTGGCACTTTTACACTTAATGTGAAAGAGGGAAGAAGTCGATCTCAAACTCTCATAGAACATAAACTCTTGATGGACTGAAACGAAGCCGAGCCTCAGAATACCTAAGACCTAACGAACTGGATGGACCAAGAGAGCACACTGTTTGAGACTCCACAGACTGGGACACTGTAGGGGGACATCCACGTAATCTGGTCAGAGAAAGTGTACGAAGCAACTCAGAATATTGTTCCTCTTACCCCTTCAGAACAGCAGTGAAATAGGCCACAGCTTGTAAGAACTGCAAGATTTCAGAAGCGTGAAAGTGGTAATAATATCCAAACCTGCCATTCAGCTTGGTAAAGGAACACACAGAATTAACGGAACAAGGCCTTATAATGAGCAGACCAGCTTCTAGTTAAAAGATAGCCTGTAATCTCCACAGCATGACAGGGCTATGGCTTAGGGGGCCTAGATAGCCCTTTCCAGCCCTGCCACCCTTTCCCCTGTTCTCTCATCTATAATATGAGGATGCTGGGCTGGAAGAACTCTTGGTTTAGCTAGCAGAACTTGTACTACCTCTGGCATTCTATTCTGTGGTGAAATAGCTCCAGGGAAATTGAGTTTCAATCACGGCTCTAGGAACATGTAAGAAATCATCATCTGCATATTTATCTTCTGTATGGATAGTTATACACAAGCAACTATTGACAGTATTTTTCTTTTTTTTTTAAATTTACATCCAGATTAACTAGCATATAGTGCAACAATGACTTCAGGAGTAGATTCCTTAATGCTCCTTAGCCATTTAGCCCACCCCCCGCCACAACCCCTCCAGTAACCCTCAGTTCTCCATATTTATGAGTCTCTTCTGTTTGGTCCCCCTCCCTGTTTTTATAGTTTTGTTTCCCTTCCCTTATGTTCATCTGTTTGTCTCTTAAAGTCCTCATATGAATGAAGTCATATGATATGTCTTTCTCTGACTAATTTCATTTAGCGTAATCCCCTCCAGTTCCATCCACGTAGTTGCAAATGGCAAGATTTCATTCTTTTTGATTCCTGAGTCATACTCCATTTTGTGTGTGTGTGTGTGTGTGTGTGTGTGTGTGTATACACACACCACATCTTCTTCATCCATCCATCGATGGACCCTTGGGCTCTTTCCATACTTTGGCTATTGTTGCTAGTGCTGCTATAAACATGGGGATGCATGTGTCCCTTCAAAACAGCACACCTGTATCCCTTGGATAAACGCCTAGTAGTGCAATTGCTGGGTCCTAGGGGAGTTCTATTTTAAATTTTTTGAAGAACCCCCATACTGTTTTCCAGAGTGGCTGCACCAGCTTGCATTCCCACACAGTATTTTTCTTAAGTACAATGGGTGCGTGATATAAAACAAACATTCAGGACCTCTCCTAAAACAAGGTGCTTTGCTGTCCTTAAAAATTTTAAGATAGTCCAGAAGAAAGTTGTCAATGTCAGTCAACAACTTTCTAAGAAACGGTTTCTTCAGTTTTATTACTGCTGAATAATATTTCATTGCTTGGATATACTACGGTTTATTTACCTAATTATCTACCGCGGACATGTTACTGCTTCTAAGTTTTGGCAAATGTGAATAAAGCCACTATAAACATCCATATAAAGATTTTTGTGTGGACATAAGTTTTCCATTGCGTAAATACCAATGAGTGTGACCACTGGATTGGATGGTAAAAATAGGCTTAATTTTGTAAGAAACAACCAAATTGTCTTTCAAAGCAGCTGTGCCATTTTGCATTCCCACCAACAACGAATGAGAATTTCTGCAGCTCCATATCCTTCACAGCATTTAGCATTGTCAGTGTTTGGGATTTGGGCCATTCTAATAGGCATGTAGTGGTGTCTTGTTTCTATTCCCTCATTCTACTCAGTGCAAATATTTTAAATGGAACCAAAGTCCATTTAAAGAGTACAAGAAGGAGGCGTTGTCATTTTTCTGTAACAATTTTCCTTTCCAGCATATAGCAATTATTAGAAGGTAAATGGACTTCAGCATTAAGTATGCAACGAGAAATGAGAACATTGAGACCAAGTGGTCCGAAAGAATGGGATTAGATATACAGGAGACCTATAGCTTCAATATGTATGCTGGCTCATAAGTATACACCTCAACATAGAAGTATTGCATAAAGAAAGGTGTGGGATTTTCATTTAGGATGTGGTTTGTTAGTTAAGAACAAGATGGGAGCCAGATTACCTAGGTTCAAATGTTACCATTACCAACACTACCACCCCCATTAATAGCTGTGTGATCTTAGGTAAGTGATTTAGCCTCTCTGTCTCCATTCTAAATTTGTATTTCCAGCTGCCCACTCAAAAGCTCTATTTACATGTCAAAGTTAACACGTCCAAAAACACTCATTTCCACCCCCACAAATCTGGTCTTCCCACAGTTTCCCACAACTCAATGAAAGGAAACTTCCTTCTACCAAAAACAGCTTGGTGTCATCCTTGACTCCTATTTCTCTCATATCCTATATCAGTATATCAGCAAAATCCTGTTGGCTCAAGCTTGGAAATCCTGACCATTTCCCACCCCTCTATTGCTACCACCCTTGTTTATCTCTTACCTAGACTATTACAATAACCTCCAGCATGGTTTTACCTTTTCCACCCATGGGCCCTAACAGTCCCTTCTGAGAACATCTAGAATATTCTTTTTAAGCCCAACTCATAATGTCATACCTCCGCTCAAACAGCTTCAATGATTTTCCATTTAAGAGTAAAATCTAAAATCCTCACCATGATCTAGAAGACCCTACCATGTGATCCCCTCCTGTTTCTTTACCTCAAGTCCTATCGTTCTCTCCATTACTCATTCTCCTCCAGCACTGACCACCTTGACCTGTGCTGACTACAGTGAAATTCCTAGAGAAAGCTAAGAAAGGTGCTCCCTCTTCCTTGAACTTTCTTTAGATCTTTATAAGTCTAATTCTCTCCTTTCCTTCAAAATTATGTTCAAATGTCACCTTATTAGAGAGGCTTCCCCAAATTCTCCTTTATAAAATTTCACCCCTTCCCCCAGTACTCCTATCTTCTCTTCTTGTAATTCCTAGCATTCTGATATATACATGTTTATTAGCTATCCATATCCCCTTAGTAAATGGTAATCTCCATGAGAATAGGAACTTTATCTGGTTTTTTCACTGCTGTCCCCCCCAATACCTAAAACAGTAGGCATGCAATAAATATTCGAGTGACTGAATACATGAATACGGGGTAATATAAAAATATGAAATAACTGGGACTGTAGGGTTATGTGCATTTTAAATAATATAAAATGCTTAGAACATAAACTCAGTAGATATTACCTAGTAATGTTGATGTCAATCTTTCTTTGCCATCCAGGAGTTGGATTTAATGGTGGGGCAAATCTTAAGGTAGAGGGAAAATCAAAGGCAGTTGGGTTACAACACATTAGCTCAAGAAGAGCCCATCAAAGATGAAACAGGACACAGTATGTGGATTGGAGGGTACCGGAACTAAAGCCAGACTGAGAAAGAAACATACTAAGATTGGGTTGGTGGTCAGCAACCCAGCAAAGTTGATCAGGTTTCAAGACCAAGCTCCAGTTCCACTGAAGTTAACAATGATTTTTTTCCTCATCACATTTTTTAAGCTCTCCAAAGAGTATACAGGTATTTCCTGATTAGCATATCCCACTACCACCCACCACCCTAACTTTCTCTGGAGGAGAAAGGACAAGAGCTACACCGACAGATTCTCTGAGGGCACTGGTCAAGGCAGCAGATGTGCCAGGTCTTGAGTGCATTGTGCCTAGAAGTACAGCACAGAGAAGGAGAAAGTGAGCAGAAAGGCAAGAGTGTAGCCAACAGAACTCTTAGAAGAGTCAGACTCCTCTCATTAATCCAGGGGCTGTTAGTCTACAGCACGTTTACTAGGGCAACGTTGGGCCAGTATATTATTTGGCTAGGGCTGCAAGAACAAAGTATCCCAAATTGGGGGGATTAAATAATAGAAATGTATTGTCTCAAAATTCTGGAGCCTAGAAGTCTGAGATCAAGACGTTAAGAGTTGGTTCTTTCTGATAGCTGCGAAGGAAAATCTGTTCACACTTCTCTGCTAGCTTTGGGAATTTTCTGGCAATCTTTGACCTTCCTTGGTTGGTAGATACATCACCCCAATCTCTCCCTTCATTTTCACGTGGTGTTCTCCTTGGGCATATGTCTGTGTCCAAATCCCTGCTTCTTTTAAGGACACAAGATCATCTCATGATCTCATTTTAACTTGATTATCTCTGTAAAGATCCTTTCTCCAAATAAGATCATGTTTTGAGGTGCTGTGGGTTAGGACTTCAACACATGAATTGGGGAAAACAAATCAACCAATAACCAGCAAGAGCAGGTCCCCATACACATACATATACACAAAAACGAGAGCGATCATATTTACAGAAGAACGTGGGACTTCCAAGTCTGTCAGGCAGTAGCTGAAGGGAGAATATAAACTGTCAAGTTTTCACAAAAGAAAGTGTTTCAAGGCCTCTAGAGACAAGTGTTTGAGCAGGGATGAGGAAGAGATGAATGTGGTTGTCAGTGGTTGCTGTGACACTATCTTCGGACTATAGACACACCAAGTTGGATAATCCAGGTTTGGGGGGAGACTCACCCTTGAATGCTGTGGGGACGCTGCTGCAAGGGGCTTAAATCCGAGCCTCCAGCCTGACTCTAATCCTGGTTCTACCACTTACAAACACTGAGTTTAATAAAGTATTGTAAAGTCCTGCCCTTATATTCCATAACTGAAAAACGAGCATGCTGGCATCAATCTCATTAAATTGTTATGATAATTTGATGGGAGGATATATGTAAAGTGCTGTGTTTCACCATTCCTAACACATAGTTCTCAATCAGACTGCACTAGAAGTTATGGAGAAGCTCTCCCAGGGGGTTATCTAATGTAGGACTTTTCCCAGAGGTAAAGAAGAGACACTGATTCTCATGGTACCTAAGTAAAGACAAGTTATCCAAATCAAGAATATTTATCTTAAGGAAATAGGCCACCTGGAGAGACGGACATTCATCCCAGTTATGCTTCCAGAATAGCTTGTCTTCTATAGATTCATTTCAATAGGCTCTCCTCTTTAGAGAGATCACCTTCATAGTCTCACTTCACTGAAACATGTGTTCATTCTCCTTTCTTTTTAAAAAAAAATCTTTTTGGTATTTTTCCATTCTTGAGAACGAAAAGTAACCCTATTTTATAGGAAAAAAGCATCCCCTTAATTCCGTGTGAGAAAGAAAAGTATCGTATTTTATAACAATAAGTGAACTTATGGTCTACCTTTTTCCCCTCATGAAAATATGCAAACCCTACTTAACTTGGAATACTTAATTTGCTTTCCATGTCACACAGGGACTCCCCTGAGTTTTTGTTCGTGTGTGTGTGTGTGTGTGTGTGTGTGTGTAAAATTTAGGAAGTGATTCAAAAACCTTTTGTACTAAGCAAAGCAATCACAGCTAATACACTGAATAACTAGTGTGAAGATGGATATGTTTTGGTATCTAATGATCTTTTATTTGTTAAGTGGTGCATTCCAAGTGACTCCATTTTACCTTCATTTAAATAAAAAATAAATAATTGCTAGCAGGAAATATCCAGTGAAGATTTATCCCAGAAGTCGTGTCACCATTCAAACCCAGATTTCTATGTAGTTTTGGCCTTAAACTTCTCAAGTAAGCATTCAGGACCATACGAAACTCGCTGAGCCTACATTCCAGAAGTATGGCAGAAGATTCATGTAAATGTTAAGTAACCTCATTTATCTTCTTTTCCCTTTTAAACATCAATGTGATGTTCATTTGAAGAAATGGGTCATGGGTCTAAGAAAATCAATAATCTAAAACACATTATAGACCTAGAGCTTAACCCTTTCTGAAGCAGTTTCAAATGTACTCATCCATTTTTCCACCCCCTTCTTGCTCCCACCCCTACTACACTAAAACCGCTCATGAAGATCATCAGTAATGAGCACCGTTACATCCAATGGGCATTTTTCAGTCTTTCTCTTGATTAACATCTCAATAGCATTTGCTGCTCTTAACTGTCCTCTTCTCAAAATATGTTCTCTTCTTGATTTCGGGTACCACAGCCCACCTTTTTTCTCCAACTTCAGTGACTTTTACAGTCCTTTTTCAGGTTCCACTATTTTTTCTTTTCTTTCATTTTGATTTTTATCAAAGTTGTACTATATGTAGTTTTAACAAATAGTCCTACAAAGCTTACAGTGAAAGACACAGCCTCCAATTCTACCCTTGATTTCCTCTCCCTACTCTTAAAGGTGTTTGCTCTGATATTTGTCTTCACATTTCTAAATAGCACACCATTTCTAGATTTTTTTTCCACTTTAGATTTCCAACTTTGAAAAATGAGTATTTATGTCTTCTTTCCTGCCAAATGCTCTCTCTGCCTCCTATCTTTCTTTTTTCCTTCATCCTCTCAAGAAATTACAAAAGTTTTGTTAAATCAATGATCAGTATTTTTATTATAATTCTACAAGTATTGTTCATAGCTAAATCATATAGTATACTAAGACTACAATTCTGTTCTTGGTCAACTTTCTGCTTTTCCCTGGTATTAATAATTGATGTGCTTTCCCCCTCTGGTAGTAAGTTTACTAACTGCTATAACAAAGACAATTCCAAATCTCAATGGCTGAACACAAAAGAAGTTATTTTTTATTAACTTATAGGAAATTCAATGCAGATGTTCCTAGTTGGTAGGAGGCCCTTTTTGGTTCCTTAGACTTTAGTGATCCTCTGTTCCCTGGTACCTTAGAATCTCCTATTGATTCTTTGTACCTGCAGGCATGGAGGCAAGGTAAGATAAGACCGGACAATCAAGAGGGACATTTCTAGGAGTTACGTTGGAAGTGTTATGCATAACTTCCATTCACAGTCTATTGGTCAGAGTTCAAAGCCTACATCCTGAACTATATGCAAGGGAGGTTATAAACGGAGTCTAACTATGTTCATAAGAAGACAAAAATGAGTTCAGTTTTGGTAAACATAGTGCTGGCTGTTAGTATAATTAGCATATGTATATTTCACTCTTTTTTTTTTTTCATCCATAAGATACAATCACTCCTTCCACTAAGGCAATACTCCAAATCCCTGGAAGTCCTTGCTTGTCCATCAAAGATCAAGATCCTTAGATAATGTACAGTATTCTATCAGGTTCAGATATGATCCCTCAAGATCCAAGAACCTATAAACTAAAAAGACAAGTAATTTTCTGGCCCCACATCCCCAGTACACTCATTCCATAGACAATGAAAGAGCAGGAAAACTGAAGAACAGAAGGCACGGAGAAGTCATTGGTACATAAAAATCATGGAATCCTTATAGGCAGGATTTCAGTTCCTGGGTATCAGCAAATTTTTATCTTAGACCCCAATTCTGCTCTTTGGAAAGAACTTTCTAATCCATTGTTTACCATGTCTCCTGATTCTATCCTCTGGGAAATTCTTCCTTGTCCCATTATTTTCCATTGACCTATCTGAAGTGGGTGTTGATGTATATATCTTCCTTGGGGACTGTATGCTTTACAGCACACTTTCTGCCTGGGCATTGCTTTAAGACTTAAGAGTCATAGGTTTTTTTAGGCCAGGTTTATGGTATCTTTGACAATAAGTTTACCACCTACTCATTATATTTCTAATCTCTTTGTTGCCAGTCATTTTCGTGTTCATTATATTTCTAATCTATTTACATGCCAGTCAACGTTCTCTCCTTGATATAATTCTCAATCCTGAGTTCTTCATATCTTCAGTTTTTCTCTCTCTCTGAACTCATAGTGGTTATCTGAAGCCATATGAAACCAGAGGCTTAGGTGGGAGGATAACATCTTTAAGGTGGTCTTTGCTCTATGGCTGAATCATATTGTTTAACTGAAATTTCTGTAAATCTTTCAGTCTATAAATACTTCATCTTCAAACTCTGTATCAAAAGTGTAAGTCTCCTTTAGGTTTAAGCTTATCCAAGAACTTCGCATTTTTTTCCTAATGAGATCACTCCTGGAGTCATGTTCTTCCACTTCATTTGGGACTCCTTGCTCCCTAGGCCTATTGTACAAATAAAGCCCTGAAATCTCTTTTCATATATATCCTGGAAACCTCCTTTTCTTGCTAAAGTCTTAAGGTCCCTGTGTACTAGATCCCATTGTTGGGATCTAGAATTTTATTTATTCATAAGACAGCCTTATTTAATTCTGTTGGAAGAAGACAAGAGTTGCCTGGGTCAGAAACAAAGGACTATATTTATCATGGCACAAAAAGCAGCATAAACATTGTATTTGTGTCCATTTCTTTTGCCCCCAAGTCTCATGGAAGCAACATGGAGGTGCAGAGGTGAATGTTATGTATAGAGTGAATTGCTTTATAGTTAAGGAACACTGAGCTTGACCTTCTTTTATAGCAAACAATAAGCAAGACTTCTCTTTGTTCCAGAAGAAGATTCCTCATCCCTGCTTGCTATAGATGTAACTCTGAGAAATGGTCCCAGTTAAGATTGATCAGAGTCTTGCATTCTTAACATACTCAAAAAGAATGTGCAAGGACATTCAGGTCCCATGCAGATTGCCTTTCACAACACCCGTATATGCAACACCCAGTTCATCAACTCTCCAGATTTACTCAATTATGGCTTTCTGCTAAACAACATTGATGGCCCACCAGGAAGCTTATTAGGGTTATTAGGAAGGCAAGGACCAGGTCTATTTTCCAACCACTAGATCCCTAGTGCCTATCTCAGTGCATGGTAATGGATAGGTAATCCAAATAAACTAAGGGACTTAAGTGATTCACCCTATGAATGGTATTGTATAAGGTAAACTATACTTGTTCTCTCTCTCTCTCTCTCTCTCTCTCTCTCTCTCAGAAATGCAAGGATGAAACTCGCACTTTTTTTTTTTTTTTAAAAGAATATCCGTTTCTTCATACTAACATTTGTATTGTCAAAGATACCATAAAGGTCAGGGAGGTGCTAAACAGCCTACAGTACATAAATAGCCCCTCACAGTGAAGAAGTATCCAGTCCAAATCATCCATAGTACCAATATTGGGAAATCCTATTCTAGCATGTGGACGAATGCTGCAGACTAGTTCTTGTGCCAGCTACACAGGAATTCATTATCTTCCCAATTTCCTTCATTCCCCAGTATTTTAGAAACTTAAATTTCCCTTCCCTTTAAAGCTAAATTATTTACTCTACCACATCTTATCCTTTTTTTTTTTTTTTTGAAGCACCTCTGTCTTTATAATATCTTTAGAGATAAGGATAAGTCAAATAATGGGGATTAAAGATTTACTACTATGCCAAGAATTCCCTGTGCTCATCTTAACCCTGTCTCCCAGCCATATGCATATCTCACTGTGTGGTCTGATTTATTACCCTCAACTGTTTGGGTAACAAGGACACAATAGGCATTCTGTATGACTATATCTAGCCTTGAGTAGAAAAATAGAGTTTGAGACTATATCAAAAGAGAGCTAGCCCACCAATTTGACCCTTTATTCAAATATTGGATCCACTTAAACCCAAAGTTGCTGAAAGTTTAGAAGAGCTAACCACAGTAACTTGACTATTTCTTGCTGTGTATTTAGGCTGAGTCATGAAGCAATATAAACTATAATAATCCACCACCAGATAAGTCTTATTTGTAAAGCAATCTGACATGACCTAAGTCAGGATAAACAGGTAAATCAATACAGGAAAGTCTGGCATGTAGGCTTAATTTCCAGACCTAAGAGATTAGAGATGAGTTTAGAAAGACCTACAAGCACAGACCCACAAACATACACAGATTGCTTTTAACTCATCCCACAGATAGAATTCCTTTGCACTGTCAGCTTATGTGCCCTCCTGACATCCCAAAGACTGGGTTTACATCATCTCTTGAAAAACATAACCTTGAAATTTTTCACTTATCAATAATATTGAAAATTAAATTGTATAGCAGGCTAAAGTCTAGCCCAGAATAGTCTGGATCTCTCCTGGCTTCTCAATTCTTTTCACATACCTTATGTGTCCTTCCCTTGGCCCCACTGCATTTCTGCTTTCCTTAAACACTGTTCTTTCTGGCCCTCATTCCCAAGCCCTCTCCCTCCCTTCTAGCTGCCAACTCCTTTCTCCTGTTACCACCCTGATTTCTGGCTCCAAAGTGACCCACTCAGCAATGATCCGGACTCATAATTCAAGGGTGTAACCCCACATCCAGGGGCAATGAGCTGTTTTTCCATGAAAGGATAGTTAGTGCTGGAGCCTATGTCTTCTATTACAGGAAATTGCATCAAGCATTAATTTAACTTACAGGATCTCCAACATTCTTAAAGGGAAAGGGAAAAGGGAGGTGTAAAAGCAAAAAAAAAAAAAAAAAAATCCACAAATAGGTTTTTGTTGAAATAGAGCTTTAAGTGCCAGCAGTGTTCCAAACACCATTTTTATGATTTTCCATGAATGTAAAGAGCAAATACAGCATATAGTTCATTACTAGCGTTTGTCCGATACAAAAGTTAAAAGACTACACTAGCTTCCCATTACTAAAGTAGCTGAAGCCTAAATGAATGGAATGGGAAAGTGATGGTAAGTTGAGGGAATGGGTTTTTCTAGGCAGCAAGATATTTCTCAAAGCTCTGAGACCAACAGAGAGTGAAGATGGATGAAAGATTGAACAAGAAAATAAAACCGTCAACTCCTTTTGAAAAGAGGAGCTATTTTTAATGCATTCATTTTCTACGAAAAGAGGTAAAGGATAACAAAAATCGAACATTTTAGTTGAGAGCTCAGTAACAGCTTGTTCTCATTTGGTTTAATTTAATCCAACAGATGAAATACCCTGTCCTACTCTCATCTAAAACTCATGAGATTTGACTACACTGAATCCCTGGTTTTTTCAGGTTTTTTTTTTTTTTACTTTCAGACAGTGTGTTTTTTCTCCCTCCTTTTTCCTCCTCCTTTCCTGGATACCATATCTCAAGCAATGGAAACTAGATTGATACTAACTTTTAAAAGAAAATACCAAGTGAATGAAGCCATCCCAGTGAAGGATTATGAAAATGATTACACTGAAACATTAAAAAGTAGAGTAAATAGTAAAGAGTCTGACAGCATTTGAAAAATAAAGAATCTTGGAGTTGAGGGGAGGGGATGTGTGTGGATCAGGATTAGACAAAGATGAGAGCCACTGGGACCTGTATCTGTGGGCTTACGGGGCTTTCACACTTTTTTGCATGTTAGCTGCTGGGGGGGGGGGGCAGTAACAGTTGGTAATAGGACAACCATGGACTTTTTTCCTTGGAAATTTTCCTAAGCATCTTGACATCATGGGATGGATCTAGTCATCCTATTGTTCAGGCACCAAAACAAACAAAATTAAAAAAAAAAAAAAAAAGAGGGAAGAAAAAAACCTTTCAGGTTTGTTTGAAGGCATCCTGTCATGAAACCACTTTGAAAACGTTAAAAAAACAAAACTTGCACAACTTTTCTTACATGGACAATTTGTAAGCCTTCTTAGATATTTTTGAAGGTAGCCTACATACTTAAAATTATAAAGAGTAAACTTTGTTTTTGCTAGTGAAAGAAGCGCCAGTCAATGAATCAATCCACCTGCCATCTCTGTTCAGACATTGCTACCAACAGGAGGCAACTCAACCTTACCCATCCATCCTTCTCTGCATCCCTAACACTCTCATATCTTGTATAGTACTTTTCACATCTGAAGGCAGTTATCAATCTACCTGTCTCTGTCCATAACCAAAAGCTTTTTAAAGAAAAAGACCGTCTTTTTCAGCTTTACAACTGTGTAACTTAATAGGGATTTTTAAACGTTGAACAAATAAATGAATGAACTTTCTGCATTTCTGCATCTCCTTTCTTATTCCCCATTCAAGAACTATTAGGAACATAAAATGAAGGTAGGCAGGTAAAAGTGTCATTAAAAGACAATGTATCAGAGCACCTGGGTGGCTCAGTTGGTAAAAGGTCAGACTTCAGCTCAGGTCGTGATCTCCTGGTTCACGAGTTCTAGCCCCACATCGGGCTCTGTGCTGACAGCTCAGAGCCTGGAGCCTGCTTCAGATTCTGTCTCCCTCTCTCTCTGCCCCTCCACCACTCATGCTCGCTCTCGCTCTCTGTCAAAAACAAAAACGTTAAAAAGGCAATGTATCACCAGTAACCACTTACAGGGAATGACAAAATAAATATGGAATGTGAGCAGATGAGGTAAAGAAATTCTTTGAAGGCGTATCCAGCTGCCACTGCATTGGCTACCACCATACCCATGTTACAAAGGTCTACTAATAGCTGAGAAAGACCCAATCTGAAGATACTAGAGGCCAAGTACATAAGTGATTATTATTCGTTGCACTATTTCTCCCTGTTGTTTAATTTATGAAACTAAACTTGTGTTGTTTTTGGAAAAGTCTTGCTATCCTCCTGATCCCAGGGGAGGCACGGGAGCATATACCTCTCCTTTGACATTCACTCGAGGTTGATCTAAACCAGATGGAAAATTTTTCATAGGCATTGTAAAGTACTCCATCTGTGAAGCAAACAAAAGAAAGTAAAAGATAATGAACTATATGGAAGCTGAATTACCCATTAAGGGGTTATGCTGAGGTCTGATAATGAATTAACTCAGTGTTGTGTGAATGCTGCAGATAAGTCTGAAAAACACTTTGTCCTTTTGAGGGTCACTGAAATTATGAATGTCTTTGCCAGTTGGTGGAGAATATACACTTCCTATTTATTACATACGTTAAATCTTTTTAATTGGCCTTTTAAATTTGTTCTGTGAGTTAGGCAAGCCCCTTGGTAGTGAGTGACCATGGACAAGATTTTTGTTGTTGTTTTGTTTTTTTTTGTTTTTTTTTGTTTTTTTTTTTTTTTGGCTTTCTGATCTTTCATTGCTTCATTTGTAATAGGGGGTCATGTAGTTACCTCACAAGATTGCTGGGGGAAAAAATGACCAAAACTTCTAAAAGGGGCTTAGCAAAATGCACGGTGCGTATTATGCCCTCCATACGATGGTAGCCAAGAGTGTTATCAGGCTTCTGTCAGGCAATATTACTATGCTTTGTTACTTTTTATATATTTTGTCTTATAGTCCGTGTCCTTCACCTCCGTACCTACCAGAAAGCTAGAAAAAGATAGTTTCCCGAAAGCTCATGAGCCACTGTTTCTCCAAGGTGATACAATAGCTAGAAACTTCGAGCATCAATAGCATTGGGGTCAACCTTAGACACATGTTGAAACACAGTGGTGCTCACACCCAAGAGAAAAGCTAAAATTAGAAGGACAACACCAAATGTTGGTGAGGTTATAGAGCACCTGGAACTGTCCTCTTTAGCTGGCAAGAGTGTAAAAAGGTAAAATCAAGGGGCGCCTGGGTGGCTCAGTCGGTTAAGCGGCCGACTTCAGCTCAGGTCATGATCTCGCAGTCTGTGAGTTCCAGCCCCGCGTCAGGCTCTGTGCTGACAGTTCAGAGCCTGGAGCCTGTTTCAGATTCTGTGTCTCCCTCTCTCTGACCCTCCCCCGTTCATGCTCTGTCTCTCTCTGTCTCAAAAATAAATAAATGTTTAAAAAAAAAAAAAAGGTAAAATCAGTTTGGAACATGCTCTGGTCATTTCTCATAAAATTAAACATGTACCTTCCACGTGTGCCAACAAGCCCGCCCCTAGGTACTTCCCTGAAGGATATAAAAACATGTTTACAAAATACATTACAAGAATGCTCAGAGCAGCTTTATTCCTAATAGCCCCACACTGGGAACAACCCAGATGTCCGTCAAAAGGTGATTTGATGGGGCGGCTGGGTGGCGCAGTCGGTTAAGCGTCCGACTTCAGCCAGGTCACGATCTCGCAGTCCGTGAGTTCGAGCCCCGCGTCAGGCTCTGGGCTGATGGCTCGGAGCCTGGAGCCTGTTTCCGATTCTGTGTCTCCCTCTCTCTCTGCCCCTCCCCCGTTCATGCTCTGTCTCGCTCTGTCCCAAAAATAAATAAAAAACGTTGAAAAAAAAAGTGATTTGATGAACAAACTATGCACACCGTGAACTACTCAACAATAAAAAGCAATGGATGTTGGATGAACTACTGGATGTTGTATGAATGTCACAGATGTAATTCTGAGTAAAAGAACCCCTACACAAAAGAGAAGATAACCTCTGAGTCCTTTTATATGACAGTTTATAACAGACAAAACAAATCTATACTAGAAAAACTTCAGGCTAATTGCTTTACAGACAGGCGCAGAGCAGAAATTTTTATGATCATGATTTTCTCTACCTTGATGGGAGCTGGGGTTGCACAAGAGCATGTGTTTGAAACATTTAAGACTTCTACGTTTCATTGTTACCTACATTTTATATCAAGTGAAAACAAATAGCAAACTCTACTTATATACAGCTGAACTGGGAAAAACATGTCGATATCTGAAATTTATTTTGAAATGCACCAAAAAAGTAAGATGGATTAACAGATGGATAGAGTCTTAGAAAGATGGGTAAAGAGTGATAAAATAAATCTTAATGGTAAGACGAGGTGGTAGGTCTGAGTGTTGACTGTAAAATTCTTTCAGCTTCAATGTATGTTTGATAATTTTTGAATGCTTGAATGTTTTGAATATTTTGAAATGTTGGGGAAAATATAGTAGGGGCAAGTTCATTCTTGCCTAAAGGACTAATTCTTTAATTTTCCATTGTTGTGAGGAGTCCTACTCTATTAAAAGGAAATTATTCCAGAAAACATGAGAAAAGGAATATATAAAATGTGTAATAGCTCAGAGGTAAGGAGAAATGACCAAACTTATCTCTCCAAAAGATAGTTAAAATTGGGTGCCCTTTCAACAACCTTCTCTTTAATGTTTCCTTGTTACTTTTCTAATGGTACCCATTGGTTAAGTCCAGCCTACAAAGGAGGGTCCTGCCTACTTTTGTTCTGACTTATAGGCTGTTAGACAAGAACTCCATATTAGTATCAACAAGTTTAAGAGCAAGAAGATGACCTCCATTTGCTTCAGCAGAGACCAGATTTGTGCCCTTACTGTAAATATTGGAACACCTGTATTGTCAATGCATTAATGCAATAAATACTAAGGAAAAGAAAGTGCTCGTTTCTCACTGAGCCAGGAGGAAGAGCAGTACTGTTACAGAACCAGGCTGGAACACCGGCAGAAAAACCCAGCGGCACTCAGAGATCTTGGTGGATCAGAGATTTATTTCACACCGGTGGGCTCAGAGGAGACCATTTCTGCAAAGATCTGAGCACCGAATGCAAGTGGGGAGGGTAATTTATAGTCGTCAGCTTCCATATCTGGGGGGGGGGGGGGGTGGGTTGTGCACAGCAAACAAAGGAAGAAGAACCTGGAGGAGGGGTCTCTAAGCTAGAGACCAGACGTTGTTTTAGCCCCATCGGCCATCTTAGGCGTACTTCATTCACTTCTCCAACAGTACCATGTATGAAAAATGAAATTTTCCTTCTATTAATGGGATCTGGTTTTCAATTTTTCTACATTAGAACTAGCTGGCATGGTTATTCACAGGGTTTGGTCCTAGAGAAGATAATCATGTGCTGATCTTGATATTTTTTGTTCAAAAATTATAGCAAAACAAAAACATACATTTAAAAATAAAAAGATCTCAAAGACTCTATCAAAGCAATATAATTTGTTCTTTAAGAACTAGCACAGGATTGGGGTGCCTGGGTAGCTCACTTGGTTAAGCAGACGAGTCTGAATCTCAGCTCAGGTCTTGATCTCAGGGTTGTGAGTTCAAGCCCCACATTGGGTTCTTCCCTGGGCATGAAGCCTACTTGGAAAAAAAAAAAAAAAAAAAAAAAAAAGACCCCACAGGATTTTGCCTTTTATAGATGAGCGTGTGATCTGCATATTTTGGCCAAAGGAGAGGAAATTCAGGCAGAATCAAAGGAAATGACCACATCAAGGTTATGACTTCAAATGTTGTCAGCCAGTTTATTATGATTTTAATGAACATGAGTAAAAGTAATTAAGCATAATTGTTAATTTTACCTTCTATGATATCTAGGATGACCACATTCAGAAGAAGGAACTTCTAATGATCTTAAGAAGGCAGCCAATGGGTATTTTTAAGCTTTAATCTGTCCCTACGAGCCTTTTCTGGGAAGGTGATAGGAAGTACGTTCAAAGAAAAGCCCAGACTTTGCCGGAGTAACATTTGAATCCATGTGTCATCCAAGTGGATGGTGTCAAAACCAGCATCCACTTGGCAGAAAACTTATCTTTTAAAATTTCTTAAGCTCAGCTCTAGTACTTTATTAAAATTTCTTAGCAAGTATTAAGGTAGCTGATGAGGGAGCATAAGGCAAGTTGACAGGCTGCAAATGCCCCCTCCCCCCCAACCAGGTGGATCTGTGTGATATTCCTCGGGCACTCCTGGCTGCCCCAAAACAAAGGACATGGGGAAAACAAATGGTTAACTGAGAGAGCTCAGAGTCCTGCAGTACCTAAGTCTCCATCACCCCTCCATAGTGATAGGGGAAACAAAGGCAGAAGGAAATGGCAGATAGAAATAAATTTCCTTATAGCCTGCAGCCCACTGACAAATACTTCAGGCTGGCGGAGTAAAATGTTTCTACCGGAACTCTTATTGTCTTCAGGTTAATGTTTTGCTAGAGGGAAAAACAACCTTAGCTTGACAATAGCTAGGCCTCCTATCCTGGGAGTCTTCTTTAGCAAATGAAAATCTCACTGAAAACTTCCTCTGGACTTTACCTCCCTCAACCCCATAGTAGTATATAACCAGTCTCTCCTCCTGGTTCTGGGCAGCTCTTCCTTTCCACGAGTCTTGTCCCGTGCTTGAATAAAATCACCTTTTTGTGCCACAGATGTCTTCAAGAATTCTTTCTTGATCATTGGCTCTGGACCCCAGAACCCCACTGTTACCCCCAAAAACCTCATCAGTAGCTAATCCAAAATAATTGTTGTAAGCATAAAGGAGTGAAAGCTTCATTTTTCTCGCCCATCTGAAGACAAAAATATTAAGTGCTTTCTTCGATTTTTTTTTTTTTTTTCTAGAGCTGGAAACTTAAAGACATTATTTTAGTCTTCCGTTATTTGCTGTTTTCTCATTCTGAAGAGAAGGCATTCAGAAATAAGAATGATCACCAAAAATACATATGGCCAATAAAAATGAAAAATGTTCATTCTCATTAGTAATTTTTAAAATATAAAGGAAATCTCATTTTTCTCACCTATCAAATTGGCAAAGATTAAAAATTGGCAAGAGAAAAGAGGAGGCATTCTTATAAACAACTTGTATATAGGGATATAAATGTGCTATAACTTCTTGCTATAACTTTGGTGGGAAGTTTTGGCAATGTGGATTAGAGTTTTGAAATATTCTATTTCTAAAGTTGTGAATGGAAAATCAGACACAAAGATTTATATTTAGGTTTATTACAGAAAATTTTGTAATAGCCAAAATTAGAAATAAACTCAAAGCTCATCCATAGGGAATTGGTTAAATAATTGATGTTACAGCCATATATGGAAAAATCATGATTTTTTAAAGATATGTTTATAATACATCATTAAGTGAAATTAGAAATTTAGAAGAAAATCATATTTAGAGTAGTGTTGCAGTTTTCACATACAATATATGTATATGTGCATGAAAAATCCTGCATGGGTATATATCAATATTTGTGTTTGGGACTTTGGGTGATTTTTGTTTTCCTATATTTTCTGTACTGTCTGTATTTCTACAATGAGCATATTCTACCAGGGAACAATGAATCAATACTTTGAATTATACAAAATAGAATCTGTGCTTTGTTTGGCTCTAACAGGCCATTGTCAGTCAATTCAGTTGAATGATGGGACAATTCAGTGAAGAAAAAAATCAGGCAACCTGGTTGGTTGGCAGTTTGTAGACAAAAGAGTTGGCTGATTTCCATACTTGTAATTTTTCAACTAGTTAGTTTGGCATCACATAAATACAGCTAGAGTTGGAACATTTGAAACTGAAAAAGCTTTAATGCCAAAAATCTTAGGCCCAAATTGGAAAAAGATGAACACGGATTTTTTTTTTTTTCCTACTACAGTTCCTTTCATACATAAAAATGAGCTAATAAAATAAATCCCCCATCACTACCAGCTATATTTTTTGAGCATTTTAAAGTATAAATGTAGTCTTTAACCCCATCTGGCTACAGAAGAGAGCTATTTGTTAGGCTGTAAGGAGTGTAGGACAGGCAGCAGGGGCGGGGCGGTCCATGAGAGAAACAAAGCTATCTGCTTCAGGCTGGGCTTCTTTGCTTTCTTAATTTTTACCTCCTTCTATTTCTTTATTGGTTACCTTGGATGTGGTCAAATTAACCATCATCACTGTTACCTCAGAGAGGTTAGCCAAAGGGCTACCAGGAGTTTTCATCAGTTTTGTTCATTGCAATGTTCCCAGTAGCTAAAACAGCCCCCGGCACATAGTAGGCACTCAAACAATTGCTGACTGAAAGAATCTATAAAGTAATCTATAATCCATAGCTATTCAGACATTCCTTTAACTTAAACCTCTGGGAGACACAGGTGAGTAAAAACTCCCATGGATAAATGAAGAATTTATATTATCAGTAATTTGTGCTTTAGTCTGAGTTTCAGTTACTTGAGAATGAATTATAGCTGGTGTCTGGGAAAGGGGTATCAAAAATGAAGTTTCAGGGCACTTAGAAGAAGAGAAGGAAGGGGTGCCTAGGAAGCTCAGTCCGTTAAGCGCCCAACTTCGGATCAGGTCACGATCTCATGGTTCCCGGGTTGGAGCCCTGGGTCTGGCTCTGTGCTCACAGCTCAGAGCCTGGAGCCTGTTTCAGATTCTGGGTCTCCCCTCTCTCTCTGCCCCTCCTCTGCTTGTGCTCTGTCTCTCGAAAATAAATGTTAAAAAAAATTTTTTAAGAAAAAGGGAAATTATGCTTTTTGAGTACAAACTATCATACCTTTAAAAAAGCAGGGGTTTGTGGTAAACACAAAAAGAGCTTGTCTTGAGAACAAAAATCTACACTGTAATCTACAATCTTGCTGGTAACTGTATCATTTAATCCCTGCAACAGTCTTTCAAGAAAGGCATTTCTTCTCCCAATTTTGCAGATGGGATATTGAGCCTCAAAGAGATTTAGGTAATTTCTCATAGGCCTAAGAGCTACAAAGGGGAAGAGTCCAGATTTGTTTGACTCCAAAGCCCCAAACCACGGAGAAAAATGAATAAAATAAAAAAATGGGAGACGAGGAACCCTGTAAAGGAATTTGGTTGTCTTATCAGTGTGGTTCAGAGCGGCCAATCCTGTGGCACTGGTGGTAATCTCTTCACACAGCTGGGTAACTTGGGTGGGTTCATGATAGAAGAAATTTAGAGAATCCCTTCCCCAGCCCAGCAGGCAAGACGGTTACAAGTCTACTGCTACATTATCTTTACAAATGCTATAACATAGCTGTACCAGCCTCCTGGGCAGTAAAAAAAAAAAAAAAAAAAAAAAAAAAAAAAAAATCCTCCCCAAGCACTTCTAATATCCTTAAATAAATACTGGGAAGTTCCAAGTAAATATCCAGAAAGCAAAGGTTGAATTGAGAACCAAACAACCTTAAATTATTTAAATTCCTGAATATCAAATAAAAGAACCAGACACTAGGTAAATTAGTGCCATGTTTACACTCCAACCGGATAATTTCTAATCTAATTTGCAGTGGCATTCAGAATGCCGCTGACCATTTGAAATAAATAATATGTTGTCTTAGATTCGGATGATTAAAATACTTTGCAAAGCTCTGCTTTATCGTACAACACTGTCCAGCGAAGGAATATTGTTTTAGGAGACAGCTATTGCCAAACTGGGGATTATTTGCAGAATATACATGGCTGAGGATAATTGTGTATAGCATGAATCTTATCACTACACAGAAAACTCAAACAAGCTTTCCTGGATAGTAGCTAAAAGTGAAATAAACATGATTTAGAGTACTTTTATTCCAGGGAGTGATTGTGCCGCCTGGCCTCAGTTGAGAAGTATAAACAATGTTTGGGAAGTCAGAAACAAATGTTTCAATTTTATAAAGGTTTGTGAAAGAACATCTGAGTAGAATGAGACTGCTCTTGAAATTAAAAAAAAAAAAAAAAAAATGACCACTCCCTCAGAAAGGCAGCTATCCAACAAGGGCTTTGAGAATTGGAAACTTGGACTCCATTCAGCCAAGCTTCCTAATTTCTGAAGCTCTGGTTTCCTCTGTTGCCAAAAGAAAAGCAAGGCATACATAAAAATAGGAAATGTGCACTTTCAGCAAAGCGAGCCAGCTTGCAGTATTCACATGTTTCAAAGAAAAGGGCAATGGGTGATGGCAATGCTATACCATCAAGAGAGAATTTTGCTCTGCATGTGTTTCAAAATAACATTTAAGTACCAATAAATGGGATAAAATGAAAATTTGTAGCAATAGATTACTGGATCTAATTGTAGAATTTTGATTTAAGAAATTGGCAATATTACGAACCAAGAGTACATAACTATACACATTTGATGTCAGGATTCATGAGTGTGGGTCTCTAGGTCAACCATGTTCTAGTCAATAAGTATTGATTAAGAACTATATGCTTGGATCAAAGAACTGCTATGAAGGATACAGTATTATCAGATATAACTCCAACCCTCTGATAATGGGGAAGGAAGGAAAATAGAAACTCATCAGGTCAACCAGATGCCAAACGCATTTCTAAGCACTTTTACATTTAATGTGGCAACTCTTCAAGGGAGATATTAGCATTTCTATTTTATGAATGAAATGTGCAGGAAAGCATGAAAACAAGTAAGAAATGATGACAGTATATAAATAAGTCTAATATTGAACATCATCAGTTCAGTTTGATGATTCTCAGGAAGTAGCATGAAAAGTCCAGAAGGGATGGAATCACTGTTGGCTAGAGAGACTGACTACACAAGACACCATGAAGGAACAGGTGTTTGGGATGCATCTAAAAATATAGAAAATATTAGACTAGGTGAGATAATTTGTGGATGGAAAAAGTGCAGCATTGGCAGCAAGAGTCATATAATCAAAATAACAAATTCATAAATAAAAGTAGTGCACGGGGCATAGGTGAATCAACGTGGTGGCCAATCTGAAAGGAGAGAGGGTGCTTTAAGGAGAGTGTAGAAGAATTAACTTAAATGTGCAAGAAGTTATGTTAAGATTCTGGTTGATCCAAAAACCAAAGGGAGGCAACTGTAGATTCTTAAGAATAAATGACAGGATGATTCAAATATTAAGCCAGGTAATGAGCAAATTCCTAGTCATGGAGGCAGTCAGATTTTGGCATTCCGGACAAACCTGCATAGAAAAATGCTGACACCGATGTTTTATGTGTCATCAACATAGTGACACGGATGTTTTATGAGGACATCGCTTGTGTCCAGAAACCTTGCAGTAACAAAACCTGAAACAGGGAGGTCACTGCATTCTCTTTCACTGTGGGAACAATGGCTTTGTACTATGGTTGCAGCAACCAGTAGACCAAGAGAATAAGGAAAGTTTTTTGCTTAAAGGAAGAATCTATGGGACTTTGTGACTGAGATGAGACGGCAGAGAGGAAAGCATGAAGAGGAATCCCAAGTACCTTGCTACGCAGAGTAAGAACCTCTAGCAACGCAGTATAAGCATAAGCCATAAAGAAAGTACATAAAATTCAGCTCTGCTACTCTAGGCCAGCTTCAGGGGCTTAACTCTCTTGTTCCCCCAACTCCATACATGTACCCATGATTCAGAGCTAGAGGCAGAAAGAAGGAAGGTCCCTTCTAAAAGGGGTCCCCCTAAAAGGAAGGACCTTTTAGTCCAACATGTATCTTTCCCTAGCAGAACATGAGGGTGGGAAGGAGTGGTGTTAGAGCAGTTTCTGCATGCCCATGCCACCAAATGATCAAATGTTAATGAGATTATTTTAGTCCATTGGCCTTCAGAAGTTTCCGCGTCAATTTGAGGCTTCACAGCCTAAAATCGGTGACCTCAACAACATCCACCACTGCTACCTTCTCCTCACCCACTACTGTCGAATATAGGAGTATTTTGTTTGAAGTCAATAGGACCAATAGAAAATGTTTTGCTGAGGGGTGCCTGGGTGGCGCAGTCGGTTAAGCGTCCGACTTCAGCCAGGTCACGATCTCGCGGTCTGTGAGTTCGAGCCCCGGGTCAGGCTCTGGGCTGATGGCTCGGAGCCAGGAGCCTGTTTCCAATTCTGTGTGTCTCCCTCTCTCTCTGCCCCTTCCCCGTTCATGCTCTGTCTCTCTCTGTCCCAAAAATAAATAAAAAACGTTGAAAAAAAAATAAAAAAAAAAAAGAAAATATTTTGCTGAGCTAAGAAAACAAAGCTAAAAGCAAGAATGCTGACCAAAATTGAGATTGTGATCCTCTGTAGTGCATTATGTGTCTTTTTTGGATTTTGGATTAGATGCTTCAAATAATGGCTCAACACTGGGTATAGTATCTGGCACAAAATTGGTAAACAATAAATATGTGCTGAATGAATACAAAATTTTCTTATTTTCATTTCCTTTTGGGTTTATATGTTGCCTTTTGCTTGAAAACATCCAAGGCTTCCATCAGTATGGCACTGAGAAGAATGCTAGATAATCGCCAATCTTAAAATGACTGTGAAAGTTTTGCCGCACAGGTAGAACCAAGGAACATTTGGCTCCGGAGACCTGAGTCTGCATGCAGGCTTTACACTGAATCATCCGTGTGACTTTTGGACAAATCACTTCCTCTCTGTGTCTGTTTTCTCAGTGGTAGGAGAGGGGCTGGATCAGGAGGAAGCTCAGGTTTATTTTAGTTTAACAACCTCTGAGTCTATGCAAGCTCACTGAAGCTAGCTCTAAGATTATCTTGCACCCTCCCCAGGACATTGGGTTGGTTAAAATTTCTGCTCTGGTCTTAAAATATGACTTAGTAGGATTTTCTTTTCATCACCTGGTATGTCGTGGTAAGTCTTCTGTGACAATCAGAATGAATGTGTCTCTATGCCTTTTCAAGGCCCTTAAAAATAAAGATGATGATGATTCTGCAACACCCATGTATCACCCATGAATTTTATCACACTGGGTACATGATTTGGTAATAATTATCTGGAAGGCCCTTTCACAGGAAACACCTGCTGAGATATAGGTCAGCCCAGCTGTTCTAAATGTGAAATGCTTCTGTACATGTCTCTGTAGAGACAGAGATAAGCAGGCCAGACCCTCGGCAAAACCTTGAAGCCCACAACTTCCTCTTCATTCTCCCTTTCTTCCATAAAAGGTCTGTCTCTCCCAATAAAAGAGCAAAGGAACCGCCGTTGGAACTTACACTTCTAACAAATTCTATCCAGATTTAATTATCCTGGTCATATGCGGGTTTTAATTTTTTTGTCTCCAGTTAAAAGCATCAAGTTGGTAGAGGTTTCTCTCGGCGGGAAAGTGGTGAGTGATAGGAAATGGATCAAAACGTAACAGATGGTTTTAGATCTGTCTCATGCTATCTCCTATAGCACACATTCCAAGGACACTGTGTGCATCTCCAGGACCGAGAATCGTATCCCGGCAACCCTGACTGCTTCCTTTCCTCCCCCTCCTTGAAGTCAATTGTTTTCCTTTCAACTTTTTGCTCTAAGACTCCCAACTGTTCCCAACCTGCCGTCAATGGTTCCCTTCATTTTCCTGTGGTTTCACCATTGGCCTAGGTTCCCTGCTTTCCATACGGTGGTCCTATCAACAGTCTCAGACCTTGGAGCTGTTACAGCGTTAAGGCCCCTAGGAAGTATGCTTCTGAAACAGTATTTACTTAATTATTAATAAATGCTAAATATCACTCAGGAATGGGAACATGGCAGCAACTCAAATGGAGAGTAGAAGCAGAACGCAGAAGGGTATGGAATAGGGTTGGGAATAAGTACTGGGTTAAATAGTTACCCCCAAAATTCATACCTAGCCAGAACCTATGAACGGGACCTTATTTGGAAATAGGGCCTTTGCTGATGTAATCAAGTTAAGATGAGGTCCTGCTGGATTTGGGTAGGCCCCAATCCAATGTGACTGGTGTCATGAGAAGGAAATCTGGACACCAAGCCACGCAGGGAGGCCACCACATGACAATAGGAGAGAGATGGGAGTGATACAAGCCAAGGAGTGCCACAGATTGCTGACTCAGAAGAGGCCAAGAAGGGTCCTCCCTTGGAGGTTTCAGAGTGAGCACGGCCCAACTGCCACTTCAGTTTCAGATTTCTGGTCCCCAGAACTGCCAGAGAACAAATTTATGTGTTTTTTTTTGTTTGTTTTTTTGTTTTTTTTAATGCTTTTGTGTGTGTGTGTGTGTGTGTGTGTGTGTGTGAGAGAGAGAGAGAGAGAGAGAGAGAGACAGACAGACAGACAGACACCGACCGACCGACCCAGAATCCAAAGCAGGCTCCAGGCTCTGAGCTGTCAGCACAGAGCCCGACCCGGGGCTTGGACCCACGAACCACAAGATCATGACCTGAGCCGAAGTCTGACGCTTAACCCACTGAGCCACCCAGGCATCCCCAAATTTATGTTTTAAGCCACCCAGTTTGTGATAACTTGTTACAGCAGCCCCAGGAAATCGATACAAGTTATCAGTGGGATTAAGTATTAGTGAACAAAGCAAAACCCTGAGAACCTCACCCTGTGCACAGGAGGATGGGACTCTGGGACCAATGATCCAGCAATGTTGGGAAGCAGATCCAAAATCTTGCTTCTGTTATATGAGGTATTGGAGTAGGCCGGTGTGCAGGGGCAGATGATGGCAACAAGGATGACTACAATTGTTATAAAAGGAGAAGAAACAGAAGAGGAAAAAGGCAAAAGAAGGAAGATAGTAGAGAAAAGCATGAGTTTAGAAAAATAACATTGGTAGTGACTTTATATCGATAATCAGTCAAAGTAGACAGTGAAACACCAAAATCTAGCTCTTGTGAAAAAAATATTAATTATGCAAACTGTTTACTATTTGTGCCTAATAACCTTATAGGACAACAATTATGTGTATCATTAAATGTTAGATTTAAATCATTACAAATTTTAATTCTATCAAAGCAGTAAACTTTGGATAAACGGGCTTTAAATAGTCACTCCTACCATATGGTCATTAGGTCACAACCTAGAAACTAAAAAGCACCAACAAAAAAACTATAGGCACTCACTTAAGTACTGAGAAAATATGGCATAATGCAGATGCTATTTATGGATTTTACCACCCAGGCACGCACTTAATAAAGATCCGGAGAAACAAAGCCCACTGTCACACATAAAAGTAAAAACTTAAAGAACACAACAGGTCCATGGTGGTGGTATATCCTTTTGTACATAATATTTCGTGATCCAAATAACAGTAAGTGTTCTTGGTTCAACAGAGGACTGCTGGGCTCTCTTTGATGTTCCTCTGATATGTCGGCTGCCTGCATTTTAACAAAGACTGTGCTGATGTATGCTTGCTGGTTTGGATACCAGCCCCACATGCAGAATGTCTCTCTTCACGCTCCCACCAAGACTTAAGAAAAATGTCCTGCAAATGTCAGCAGGCAATCACATGCACTCGAAGTTCAGCTGAACTTGGTCTTCTGTCTTGAGACTATGAACACCATCTCACAGGTATCGTCTCCCAAATACACCAGATTTTTTGGTTTAATGGTCAGTCTGGGCTTAAACAAAATACAATTTGTTTTTAGAGATATTTGAAACTAAAATAGGAAGTCTTGTTATTGGTTTATTGGTCTATAACCAGGTTCTTTCCTGCAGAGATGTTTTCAACATTCCATGTGAAACACAGGAGGCAGCAGGCACCCTTTCTAGGGATGGGGTGTTGGTGCCCTCTTGAGGAAGAAGGAACAAAGCAGGGGGAAAAGAAAGTTGAAGGAAGCCATTGAAACCGAGGAAATGAATATTTAAGTAGCTCTGTGCAGGGAACAAGTCGGGTCCATCTCAAAGCACAATTTGGGTCTGCCTAAGGTGTGGCCAACACACTTTTTTTTGCATTTTTTTCCCAGCACAAACTCACTTACCTTGATATTTATAAGCAGAACCTGCTTTGCTCCTGCTTTTTACGTACAGTTTGTTTTCCAAGGTAATGCCGTTTAGATGAAGCCAGGCCTCCCTTGTTTTCAAGAAGCTCACAGTCAAAAATGTTTCTGATTATTAAATCCACACTGTCCCTCGGACAGAATATTTGCCATCCACTCCCTTCTAGCTATAGTTGAGGATCACAAATCTCAAAATGTGCTAGCTATTTTACCCTCATTCTCCATTTCAGACTCTGGCTTCATCTAACTACACACATTCCGTCATTTTACCCTTTCCTTTCTATTCAGTTCGGCCAAGCTCGTAACCATTTTTCTTACGATTCTTTGAACTCAGCCCAACTTTCTGCCCGATTCTGATTCCAGGAATGTGGCCTCTAAGAATCTTTCTTATACAGGACAAGTAATATGTTTAGTTAGCCTCTCCACCCACAACCCCAAAATGTGAAATCCTCTTAAGAGTATCCTTGAAAGAAAATGGACTAATAAACAATCTCAAAAATGGACAGACTTTCAAAGCATTTTACCTGATTCACTCCAGTGAAGTATAAACAACACGGTCTCTGGGGTTCCAATCTAATATTGCAGGATGAAATTTGTCTCTACCTGGACCCCTTAGCAAAATTGAATAGAGCCACCTGACCGTATATCTAGTTCACCCCTCACTTATTACTTTGGGACTGGTCGAGGTAAAGATGAACATCCGTTGGTTTCCAAGGGACAGTCTATTAGATCAGAGAACTAGTTTCAAAACTATGTGAACAGGGTTCTAACTTCATCCTCTGCCATTTTCTAATTATATAAATCTCAGTCCAGTTACTTAAGCTTTCTGGACCTCATCTTCTTATCTGTAAAATGGGATGGTCCGAGTGTCTTCCTGTGCTTGAACTGGGATCAGTCTTGTTGACAACAGGCCACAGCTATTTTTTGGCTATTTGCTCTATGATGATCATTCCTACATCTTGGAGCATATTGAATTTGCAAAACTACCTTGAGAAAAGCGAGCTTAAACCATTCCGCTTTGACAAAACAATATATGAAGTAAAAGAAGGGCACAAGGCTGTTTCAGTCAGTAGAGTATGAGACTCTAGATTTTGAGACTGTGAGTTCCAGCCCCACGGTGGGTGTAGAGATTACTTAAAATCTTCAAGGGATGCCTGGGTGGCTCAGTCAGTTAAGCGTCCCACTTTGGCTCAGGTCATGATCTCATGGTTTGTGGGTTTGAGCGGTGCACTGGGGCTCTGTGCTGATAGCTTGGAGCCTGGTGCCTGCTTCAGATTGTCTCCTTCTCTCTCTGCCCCTCCCCTGCTCACACTCTGTCTGTCTGTGTCTGTCTGTCTGTCTCTCTCTCTCTCTCTCTCTCTCACAAAAATTAAAATGTTTAAAATTTTTTATTTTTTTTATTTTTTTTTAATGTTTATTTATTTTTGAGACAGAGAGAGACAGAGCATGACAGGGGAGGGTCAGAGAGAGGGAGACACAGAATCGGAAACAGGCTCCAGGCTCTGAGCCATCAGCACAGAGCCCGACGCGGGGCTCGAACTCACGGACCGCGAGATCATGACCTGAGCCAAAGTCGGCCCCTTAACCGACTGAGCCACCCAGGCGCCCCTAAAATTTTTTAAATAAAATAAAAATACAGCATAGGACGGCATAGGATGTCCTTCAGCTTTATTTTGAATTGTCAGCAGGCCTCTGTCATGTTTCGCATCCTTCCTACTATAGAACAGACTCTCACTCAGTGCCCCGAGTCAGAAGCTGTGACTCACTCCATCAGTGTCCATCTTCTTAGGTGTCAGAAGTGAGTCAATTCAAGGAAGAGAAACAGACTCTGTCATAACTTTGGTGCTTCTTCACAGACAAATTTTTTTCCTGATCTACTTGAGAAAGAATGGGTGTTTGGTGGGGAAGGAGGCAGGGACAGACTTATACCTCTATTCAGAGCTTTGAAACACCTTCATCACTTAAGGAGAGAGATGTCCACATGAGAAAGCTGAAAAACCAGGTAGTGTAACAATCTGATTATTATGTAATAAGATCTTAAAAGTTAAAGGGAATTTGGGGTGCCTGGATGGCTCAGTCAGTTGGGCGTCCAACTTTGGCTCAGGTCACAATCTCAGTTCTTGAGCTTGAGCCCAATGTCAGGCTCTGTGTGGACAGCTCAGAGCCTGGAACCTACTTCAGATTCTGTGTCTCCCTCTCTGCTCCTCCCCCACTCAATCACTTGTGTGCATGCTTTCCTCTCTCTCTCTCTCTCTCTCTCTCTCTCTTTCTCTCTTTCTCTCTTTCTCTCAAAAATAAATATTAAAAATAGCTTAAAGTGAAAGGAGTTTGGGGGGGATAAAAACCTTCTGTTATCTGTCTCAAAATTCTGTCCTATAAAAAGAACTTTCTTATCATTTTAGACTGGAAAGGCATGTGCCCCTTCTTCTGACCAAAAATTCCTCTGAGACTTCCCTCACAGAGTAGCTCTGGGGATTAGACAACATAGTGGTTGTGAAGGGCTCAGCCGCCGGCCTGGGACAGACAGATCTGTCACTATTCCTGGTGATCACTACATTTTTGACACCTTTGCAAATGTCTCAGACTGAACTTAGTCTGAGCTGACTTCCTGGGCCCCATGCTCACGCATGGGGAAGTGTCTGTCCCAGGACGGACTCTGCAGATGCTGCAGAGACAGGATGTTTGTAACTTTCTGTCCTTGTCTGACCTTGTCCAGACTTAAATACTTCTCCTGTTCTCATTACGTGAAGCCCACCTCCATCCTGGTAGGACCTGTCTAGCATGGGCTCCAGCGGCCTGTTACTGAGAATTCTTTGAGACCTCTGTCATTTTCTACAGCCACGTTCTCTGTTTGTCTCTATTCTATGTAACATTAGGTTCTTCCTCATAGGGCCAGAAGGAACATCTTTTTGAATGTGTCAGGATGGGGGCTTCTGGGTGGCCCAGTCAGATGAGTGTCCAACTCTTGATTTCAGCTCAGATCATGATCCTAGGGTCATGGGATTGAGCCCCATATAGGGCTGGGCATGGAGCCTGCTTAAGATATTCTCTCTCTCTCTCTCCTTCCCCCTCTCCCTCTGATCCTCCCACCCCCCTCTGAAAAACAATTAAAAAATAATAAATGTGTCAGGATGCCCTTTCCCAATACTCTGCAAACACCTGGAGAATCATGCATGGTAGTTGTTATGTGTAAATTGATTATTAATGCAATTCAGGATTCTTAGAGAGTTTCTGTAAGTAAGATTTTTTTTTCCTCTTGAAATAAGGCAAAGAAAAAATATTTCCAGAAGTCTACATGGATCTCCTTGAAATCTTATGGAGGTTGACAATGGCTGGGTTTGAATACAGCATAAAGCTTATTTCCCTCCTATTGTTATTTGTGAATGTATCTTTGTTCACTGGGCTTATTACTTGAAAGGTTAGAAAAGACAATTTAGCTGATAACAAGAAACGTCCAATTTTTCTATGCTTGACCCATCTCGGCATGTATTAGTCTACTGCAGATCTGACTCATCTTGAGGGTTCATATAACAATGTTTCAAAACGGTAGAGACCATGAAAAGGCTACTTGGGGATAGTCTTTCTGTAGCGGCGATACTTGAGGCAGGTAGCCAGGAGGAGCGGGACAACCACTTTCCAGAATATTCCCCAGGGTCTAACTGCTCCATGTGTTTCTCATAAAACTCACAAAGGCAACAATTTTCTTTTGCTTCAAGTGCCTCATTTACCTCACATAGGCATCCTTTAGATTTAAAATGCAATCAAGTGTAATTGAAACTTTAGCTTTTGCAATATGTGTGTGAATAACATATCGTTAGAAGGATGTGACAAGGTTAGGGCACGGTTTTGTTTCGTTTCGTTTTTTAGAGGATCTAGTATTATTCTTTAGTCACCCCTCTGCTTCTAATGTGTTAAAGCCAAAGATCCAATGTCTCAATTCACGCTGTAGAGTTGTCCACACTGACTCAATTACTTTAGTACTCAATTACTTCAATACTCAATTCCTATAATGTGGTCTCCTCCTCACTTAAAAAAATGAGTAATTCCATGTATTCCATTCTATGGAAATGTTTTTCACGATAAACCTTGTGTTTCTTAATGCTGGCTAACCAGAAGATAAAATTGGCTAAACACAATCCTTTAGATGCCATAAATTACAAAGATTAACCAAAGCTAGAGAATCCTATTTTCATATTTTTTTAAACTGAGTTCCAAATAGATTGTTCAGTCTGCAGCCACAGACTCCAAAATATGAACTGAATGTGAAAACATTTTAACTTTCATGTTTTAATGATAAGAACGTTGTTGGCATTAATATTTGAACATTTCAGCATACCTAGTTCCCAAGCTATGTCATGGCAGGCTCAGAATCCACTGGCACACTATAAATAAAATCTTTCTATAAATATACTTTATGCCAAACTACCAGCAGAATACATTTTTCATCTTCTAAACAGATGGTAGAAGAGAAAAATCATGCATGTATATGATTAATCAAATGTGCTTTTGCTGATAGAATTTTCATTACCATTACCAGCATGGGTTTTGTGAAATTTCTGCATGTTAGGTTTTCTTTTGAGAATTAGTTTATTTAAGGAAATGATTAATATAAATGAAGACGCAAAGATGATAGGCCTTTTATGTGTTGGGTTTCTCTGAGCTCGAGTGGGCCTGAGACTTCCGTTTTTCTCTGGCAAAGACCTAGCCAGGCAGCTCTTTCAGGTCTATGGTTGGCCCACAGACTTAAGTTCTTACGTTCTTATTATCCCAGCCCCTACCCCAATCCCCCATGGACCATCTGTCAGAACTCCTATTCTGCTAAGAAGTTAGCCTTTATCAAAGGCCTTGCCCTCTCCATGCTCTTGACCAGTATGTGAGACACTGAAAACAAGGAAGATACTTTACTGGGGGAAATGCCATGGCAAAAACTGGGATATTATAAAATAGCACCAAGAGTGACTATCTTCTAGTCATTAAAGAATGGGGACTCCCCTCGATGTAGACCATCTGGGTTCAAATGCAGCCAGTCACTATAGCAAAAGATAGTGGCTGCCCACCCCTATATCCACTCTTCTATTTCTCCTTGTGAAGAACACCACAATTTTTTATCTGGGCATATTACCTTCTAGAATCAAAATATTTCCTAAAGCTACTCTAGTGGCTAAGTGAAGCTATGGGACTAGACTGTGGCCTGGGGCTAAATTTGAGTAGACGGCTTACGTTTTGCCTTTCTGCCTTTTATTTTGCTTCTGGATTGGTTGTGTGTGTGTGTGTGTGTTATGGAACTCCAGCAACCATTTTAGACCATGAGATGGTCATGAGGACAGAAGTGACGTGCTCAGATGTTTAGAACTGGAGTCCCTGAAATCAATGAGGAACCAACATGTCAGCTCTGGTCTGCCTCTTGCTAGACCTCTTTTATATGGGGGGAAAAAAATGAAGAACTATATTATTGAACACACTGTCTACAGACCTTTAGCAAATTGCTTAACCTCTCAACACCTTAGTTTTCACACCTATAAAATGGGGATAATAACAGCACCTAACTCATAAGTTTATTGTGGGTGTTAAATTAGATGGTATAGGCAAATCCCTGAGGGTAGGGACCTGTGCATAATCTCTCCACAAAAACAGACTATTGCTCTTATTAAGGATACCTAACATTTGATTACCTAACAGGCAGTTTTTACCATTGAAAAGTGACCTGGGAAGTTCCTCAGCATGTTATTTTTTAATTTTCTGAGGCATGAATTTCAATCATGCCCTCTGAGAGGGAATGAGTCATTTAGCAAGTCAGAGACCAGCATCCCCTCTCAGTACTGCTTTGTGTCCTCTGCTCATACAGTAACTCACTCATGGTATGACTATAACATTGTTTTCTCATGAAAACAACTCTGGGAAGAAAAAAACCAAATGCAGTGCTAGTGACAGTAATAAATAAAATATTAAGAACCCTAATAAGCTAATAAAATGAAGTTCCCCAGTTAAAATATTGACACTTTGGCAACAGTTCTGAATTATGATGTGACTATACCCACCATACACTCCGTGCAGAGGAAGCTAGGGACGGTAGAGGTCATTTTAAATATGAGCATTTTCAAATGTCACTCAATGTCTCATTCACAAATGTTCAGGACCTCCTGTTGCATATGATCCACAAGTAAAATCCACAGGTAATAAAAGGATTAAAGTTAAAGAATTAAGGGGGACTGGAACCTACAGAATCACAACAGTGGACAGATCCTTTGTCTCAGAAGAGCTCCAAGGGTGAAGAAACTTTTTATCTTATTCATATCCATCTATTCCCCTCAAAAGACTTAAGGCTTTTTACAGTAGAAGGCACAAGATTAGCAAAATCATAGAGCCACTGAGACAAGAATGAAAGGGAGTAGCTGAGAAGGAAGAATAATTACTGATACAGTCTGGATCCTGGTCTAGAGATGTCACTTCCTGTGATTTCTCCTGGACCAGAGGGCATGCTTAGAGAAGGTCCACTTAGAGCAGAGGTAGGAGGGGCTGCTGTATTGGATCTCCCCTTTTGCCCCCCAGTGCCCTAGCCCCACCCCCTCCACCCTGCCCCAGGCCCACAGAAGCTGACCTGTGCTTCCTGCCTGCAGCCTTCCTGCCTTCTGGTTTCTGGTTGGGTTAAGCCAGCGGTGACCTCTGGCAGAAGACCAGACGAAGGGGAGAGATTGAGATCACAGTATTTATGTTAATTGTGTGCACCCCTACACCCCAGCTTATTACCCTTCTCAGAACAGTCTGTTCTACACGCCTCCTTTCAGGTTCTCTAACCTTCTACCTACCTTTAGAGTCTAAAGATGCCAGATTTAGCAAAGACAAATATAGAAAAGGGAGACAAATTTAAATTTTAAAAAAAGTCAACTTTTTAAATCTCATGCAATATTTGGGGGTCAAACTTCTAAGTGATTATTTTATTTATATGAAATTCAAATTTAACAAGGTATCCTGTATTTTAGCTGGCAACCCTACCCTAAGGTTATTGTCAGTTTCTAACCCTGGGTTCCTGCTGGCTTCACGATACCCTGCCCACGCCTTTGGAATGAGTCCCTTTGTCTATAAGCCATCCTTGAATTATCTGATGGGAGTGCGCCATCTGTTTTCCTTCAGGATCCTGATACAGTCCTCAGACACTTTAATTTTTCCCTGTCAAGGTTATTTCCTCTGCATCCTCTCTCATGTGTTATTTCTTTCAGGATATTTTCACAAGGGTTCTGTGGCAGACAACCCAATGAGATTGAAAGGAGATTCTTATTCCCCAGAAAATAGATGCTGCAGAGGTGGCAATGCTGGCATCTTCGTGTGAAACTTAAGGAGCTCAATTTAGATCCCTGCACTGTGTATCTTAGCTTGGCTTTCACTGAAAGTAGAGCCCGAGACAAAGGCTTGCTTGCAGGTATCGTATCTCTGAATGTGACCTCAGGGAGCAGGGGTTCAAGCAGGGAAAGCGAATGAGAGGGAGGAAAAGCCAAAGTGAGGAAGTCCTGTTGAATGGACTACAAGCAATTGGTAGTTGACCCATCAAAACCACACGAAGATCCTCATGAGTGTGACTCAGACCATCTATCTAGGGGCTCAAAGAGGGAAACACTTATCAGTGGAGACTGTTCCCTGTCAGGGAGTAAGAATTTCCTGTCCCCTTCAAGGTCCTTCTAGCCAGACTAAGAATCAGAGTGATGTGGGACAGATTGACAGGGAAAAATCAAATTTAATTTTGCGTATGGGGAATCCACACACACACACATGGAAGTTCCAAAGACAGTCAGGCAAAATGAGGTATATACATCATTCTGGACTAAGGAAAAAGGGGACCAAGATGTCTCCCATACCCAGTGGAAGGCCAGTCTACTTTTACATGAAGGTGAGCTACAAATTTACCCAGAAAAGTGCTAAGACCTTAATGAAAACATTCAGAAGCTAATGCTACTGAAGAAGCACATCCTTCCTAAGATGAACTTGTTAGAGGAGTTGCCAAAGTTAGCAGCAACCAGAGGTCAGACACTCAGATGTAGAATATGATTGGGTGAGCTTAATTCATTGAGAGGAGCCAAGCCAAACTCTTCTTTGAGACCTGTCTATATGCTAATGGTTATGACAGGCCATGGGTCTATTCACAGAAAGTCTCCAAATAGACATACGTGGGAAATTCACGCCTTCTCCAGCACAGCTGAAGTTAAGGGCAATTACTCCAATTTGGGCACAACCAGAATTTCATGACTTAGAGTCTCTATTGGTCCTGAGTAGCAGAACTATTGCTTTGTATGGAAATTCAAGCGGTTTCTGCATGGAAACATGGCAGAGTTGATGCTTCTATGCCCTGATGGACCTCTCACTCCTCCCACACAGTCTTGCCTCTGTCTTTCCCTTTTTGGTAACAACGCCTCTGCAAAAGAAGCCATGAATTCATCTAAGTCATCACTGCTAGTCCTCCTTGACCCCAAACCACTCTCCATGGTCGAGTCTAAAAGACAAAGCACTAAGTAGGTAGGCAGAAAATTCAATGGTTGGTATGGGTATAATTAAAGAGCATTACCAAGATAATCTAACTTATTCATAAATAACACTATAATTCTCAGGTCTGTCTGAAGGTGTGACAGCAGAAAACCCTCCTATTCTAAAGCTTAAAATATAACTGCTCCCCACATAGTGCCAGAATCAGGCTTCTAATAATACATCATGTAAGCTGTATGTTAGTTCAGATTATTATCATCATGGGAATAATTCAACTTTTCACTTTGTGGCAAATAAAGAAACCTAAGCAGTATTTTCAGTATTTTTCTTCTCCATGTGAAGCGTAGTAGTGTGAAATACAACCAACAATAATGTAAAACTGTTCCTCTGCTCCTGATAGTGTAGCATTTCAAACTTCATTCTTACTTTTGTGTCTACAAAAAAATCCTTGAAAAATGATTGGAATTAACACTTTAAATTTTAAAAGAGGGGAGCATAAAGAACTGGGGCTTTAAAATATTTTGTTTTTCACATTCTTCCACCATTCAGAGCAGTTGGAAAATGTGTTAGTCATCAACCCACATGACTTTAAAGATTAAAAAAAAAATTAAGTCCATGCTTTATCTTAGACCCTGCTTCAGAGCACATTACCTTTTGACCTATCAATAGGATTATGCTCAAATCACACACAGTTTCACTTCAACCGTTGTAGTTAAGTAACAAGACTACAACAATTAAGACTGCATTTCATCTGCAGAAAATTGCAATTTGATCTCACCTTTCCTTTTCATCAATATGTCAACAACAGATTGCTCCTCCAAAAACTGCACATCTTATAAGGTGTTTGAATGAAGCATGAGTGGGGGCATCTGCATATTCTAAGGGCTAAATTATACCTTTGAGTGTGATTGGCAATGTATATCATTTTAAGGCATCAAAGACATCATATTTCCTCCAAATGCTCTCAGGTCGTATATACTTTGCTGAGCAATCATGTAGGGGAAATATTCAGATTTTCTGGCTCCTTTATCATCTGTGCTGCTAATAAAGGCTTATTCTTTTATAAGCCTAGAGCTACGCAGTAATAAGAGTGGCAGAGAAATTTACCAAACTAAAAACTGAGGTGAAGGGGGAGAGATAGGAGTGACTTGTGAGTAAATTACTACCAGACAGAATTGGCGATACAGTAAAGGGTCTTTTGATTCTTTAATAAAAAGTGATGCAACCTGACAAGTGCTGAAGGGACTTTAAGAGATTGATGATGACTTGGTTTCTGCTCGATGAGGACAGAATGTTGAACTGAGAAGCAACACTTTCTCCACCAAAATGTCTGACTCCAGAGATCCAATCAGTCATTAGTATAGGCTGTGAAAGATGTGACCATGTGCCTTTCCTTCCTGCTCCATGATAACTTAGACCAACTTAGTTCCTTGATTCTTCCTCCTTCTTGGAGGACCAAGAAAGGACTGGCAAACAGGAATTTATTTGTGACTTCCAGCCTTAGCTACAATATGTATAGACTTTGGAAGTCATCACTACTGTTCTTATGAGAAGAAAATACTGTGAACATTGAAAATTGATGACTTTTCTCAGACTTATCCGGGAATTTAGGTTGCAGGGCACACTGCCACCCTAAAATCTGGAGAGATGGGGGCATCCAGAGACATAGCCAAGATCAGGTCAATCAGCCAAGAACAGAAGCTGCTGGAGCCACAAACTGGTAGGAACACTTAAATGGTAATTTTGGTGGATTGCTAGAAGCAGACTGTGGAGTAATGTGAGAGTGGGAAATTCCAGGGGTCAGAGTCTTAGAGGGGGCTCCCACCCCTTGATGGGCTTTCCTTCCAGGAAACCTACCCTACCAGAGTCTGATAATGAAGATCTAAGAAAGATACCCTCTAGGTTTTGGGGAGGGGAATGGTCATTATTGTGAATGCATCAGAATCTTCTTTGTAACAAAGACCTACTCTCTAAGAGGAAAAAAGCGAAACAAAACTTTGCCAGAGCCTTATCCCAGCTGGGGGAAGGGCATTCCTTCCATTCCAGCCCTCTCCAGCCTTTTTGTCTCATTTAAAGGAGGAAAAATACAAAGTCAACAGGGGTCAGAGCTTCAAGATCCAAATGGATTAGAAAGGAGTAAGATGCAGGGAAATAAGAGCTATACTTCTGATGAAACACTTGTGAGGGTCACAGTTCCACAACAGCGCCCACTAAAAGCCTGAGATTTAATAAAAAGATTTTCTTTTTACTTTTTTAAAAGTTTTTATTTAAATCCTAGTTAGTTAACATACAGTATACTATTAGCTTTAGATGTAGAATTTAGATTTATCACTTACATACAACACCAGGTGCTCATTACAAGCGCCCTCCTTAATCCCCATCACCCATTTAACCCTTGCTCCACGTACCACCCCTCTGGTAACCATCAGTTCTCTATAGTTATGAGTCTGTTTCTTGGTTTGCCTCTTTTCCCCCCTCTGCTTTTTTGTTTTGTTTCTTAAATTCCACAAATGAGTGAAATCATATAGTATTTATCTTTCTGACTTATTTTGCTTAGCATAATACTCTCTAGATCTATCCATATCATTGTAAATAGCAAGGTTTCATTTTTTATGGTCAAGTAATATTCCATTATATATGTATACATATACCCATACACACACACACACACACACACACACACACACATACACATACACACCACGTCTTCTTTATCCATTTAGCAGCTGATGGCCATTTGGGCTCTTTTCATAATGTGGTTATTGTTGATAATGCTGCCATAAACTTTGGGGTGCATGTATCCTTTCAAATGAGTATCCTTTGGGAAATACTTAGTAGTGAAATTTGCTGAATTGTAGGGTAGTTCTATTTTTGACTTTCTGAGGGCCCTCCATACAATTTTCCAGAGTGGCTGCCCCAGCTTGTATTCCCACCAACAGTGCAAGAATGTTCCCCTTTCTCAACATCCTTACCAACGCTTGTTTCCTGTGTTGTTAATTTTAGCCATTCTGACTGGTGTCAGATATTACCTGACATCACAGCTCATTGTAGTCTTGATTTGTATTTCCCTTTTGATAAATGATGTTGAGCATGTTTCCATGTGTCTGTTAGCATTCTGTATGTCTTCTTTGGAAAAAAGTCCATTCATGTCTTTTGCCCATTTTTTAACTGGATTATTTGGTTTTTGGCTATTAAGTTTTATAAGGTTTTCATATATCTTGGATACTAACCCTTTATCAGATATATCGTTTGCAAATATTTTCTCCCATTCCATAGTTTGCCTTTTAGTTTTGTTGATTATTTCCTTTGCTCTGCCAAAGCTTTTTATTTTAATGAAGTCCTAATACTTAATTTTTGCTTTTGTTTACCTTGCCTCAGGACATATATCTAGTAAGAAGTTTACCAATGTCAAAGAGGTTACTGCCTGTGTTCTCCTCTAGGATTTTGATGGATTCCTGTCTCCCATTTAGATCTTTGATCCATTTTGAATTTCTTATTGTGTATGATGTAAGAAAGTGGTACAGTTTCATTCTTTTGCATGTTGCTCTCCAGTTTTCCTGACACCATTTATTGAAGAGACTCTTTTTTCCACTGCATATTCTTTCCTGCTTTGAAGTTTTAGTTGACCATATAGTTGTGGGTCCATTTCTGGATTTTCTATTCTGTTTCATTGATCTATGAGTCTGTTTTTGTGCCAGTACCATACTGTTTTGGTTACTACAGCTTTGTAATTAGAAGGTTATAGAACACTCCCCATCTCCTGCATCTTGACACTGCACCAGTATTTCAATGGTGGATAATAGCCGAAGGAGTTTTAAGATACAGATTCTTCCTGAAGAATACTTAAGGAATCCCAAAGTACCTAGTCCTGGAGAAGGCTTATAGTCTCATAGACCCTGATTCCTATCGCAGCGGCAGATGCCATGGCATCTACCATCATGTGGTTCCGTAGGAGGGCTTGACACCTAGAATGTACCACTGCAGTAAGTCATTATAGAGAGGGAAAGCAGAGCCGTGCCTGACCATCTAGCCCATGTCTAGTCTCCGGTAAGGCTGGGGTTTCCTGGGCACAGGGGTTTTGGGGGCACAAATTTGCTCGCCGTCTTCTATCACTGACAGAACACTCCATAATGTTAGTGGACTTGCTAGATGAGTCACTGAAGAATCTTCTTCTCCTACTTGTTAGAGCTCAACATTAGTCTCAGGAGATGCCGGCTTAAAGCTAACCGATCTTATGCCATACATGTGATTCAATTGATCTAGATTGCTGACCTCAGCAGCCCAAACTTGTTCATAATGGTAGGTTCTAAAAACCTCTTTCTAGATTTGCATGAGCAAGATGCTATAGGTTTAGCACAAAATGCTGAATTTGCAAATGCTATCAATTTGCAAATGTATAATAGGTAGAGCAGTTACCTGACTTGATGTATCAAGTCTGGCAATAAATGGTAACCTTGGTTGTCTAGCTTGAAGAAGATACTATTAAGATCCTTCATACAATCTTTTAGAAGATGCTTTTAGGCTGCATATGCACAATAGCCAATTCTACT
Organism: Neofelis nebulosa; assembly: GCF_028018385.1. Classification (NCBI taxonomy): domain Eukaryota; kingdom Metazoa; phylum Chordata; class Mammalia; order Carnivora; family Felidae; genus Neofelis; species Neofelis nebulosa. The sequence goes on from NC_080783.1 coordinate 32,054,110, forward strand.
TGTCAAGCTTCTCTCAGTTTCAAGCAATAGAAACTCAATTCAAAATAGCTTAAAGACAAAGGGGAATTTATTATTGGCTTATGTAATAACTTATGGAAGTTGGGGATAGACATTTTTTCGGGAATAACTAGGACTTAAATGCAGTCATTAGTCTAGCCTATCTATCTCTTATTTCTCTTTCTCCCTCTCTCTTGCCCTTGTTCCTCTAAGTTAGTCTAATTCTCTTTTTATAGATATTCTCCCTTAATTCTCACCATAACCCCAGTCCTAGAACATTCTGGTACAGAATCCCAACAGAAAGAGCAAGTTAATTTTTCCCAGAATCCAAATAACAATGTTAGACAAGGACTCTGACTGACTTTCTTGGTCATGTACCTACTCCTTGGACCAATCACTACTTCTAGAAGGAGTACAATGACTGTCCATCCATGTGGCCAGAGAGTACTGTGACCAATAACTCCATTATCACCCCCAAGGAAGGGGAACTATTGCTTTCCCCAAGAAAAGAAGAGGAGTTGTTGCTATAAAGAGTGAAGATGGGGCACCTGCGTGGCTCAGTTGGTTAAGTGTCCAACTTTGGCTCAGGTCATGATCTCTCCTCTCATGAGCTCAAGCCCTGCATTGGCCTCTGTGCTGACAGCTCAAAGCCTGGAGCCTGATTCAGATTCTGTCTCCCTCTCTCTCTGCCCTCCCCACTTGTGCGCTCATGCTTTTTCTCTCTCTCTCCCTCCCTCTCTCTCTCTCTTTCTCTCTCTCTCAAATATAAATAAAAACATTTTAAATTCCTTTAAAAAAAAGAGTGAAGACAACCTCGATGACACAAACAGCAGATGTTTGCTATGTTCTACCCCTTGATTTCCTATCATACACATTTAATCTTGATATAATACATATTATTCCAAAGGTGTACCCACCTGAGAATTTGATCACCTTCACCCTAAAGATAGGCAACCCAAAACCACACCCTAGTCCAGCATCTTGTTATCACATACATTACCCTGACTAGGTCCAGATATAACTTCTCACAACAGTGGAGCCTAGGGCTAACTGATAATGTCAACCATCTTCAACATACCCAATATAAAATAGTAGAGACAGAATAGCAATAGAAATTCCCATTTGATAAGTAGAGAAGAGGAAAGGATATAAATGCTGGGTGCCATATCCTGCTTGATAGAAATCATAAGAACATATCTCCCTAAGGCTAGGGAGGTTCTGTGGGAAGGCAATCCCATCCCTAGTCTGGTTTTACAAGGAGGATTTCCCTCGGACATTGAATTCCAAGGCGCTCTCTGAGAGGAGAGGAGAGGAGTATTCTGGGGTCTCATAAGCAAATCAATTCCCAAAGCATGGTTATAGAGGGCCTGGGAATTGCCTTAGGAGTAGAGCCAACCAGGTCCCTTTTTAGATCTGGAGTTTCTCAGAGAATAACTCCTTAAAACTCTAGTGAGCTGTTAATGGAATCAATTCTGGAAAACTCCATTAGCTCAGAACCAATGCCAGAAATCTTGGCTAGTAATAATTTGTAAATCGTAATCCTGACTTTCAGTTTCTGTATCTTAGCAACAAGCCTTGGTACTCTGCCCATGCTCCCAGCTCTCTTTGTTAGGTGTCCATCTTGGTCTCTGTTGTAGAACTATATGAGACAATAAATTGGGGTGATGAGGCAAAGTTAATCTATCCCTAGCCGGCAGGCCGTATCCCATTGGATGAAGCCCCAGTATAGGAGTAATTATTACCTTTTATTTAGCAAGAGTAACACAGAGCCAATAGTATTTAGGAGAGGTTCCCATATTCTCTGACCTTTCCCTGGTTTCAATATGATCTTCCTTCCTTCCTTACACTAAAATGAGAATAAGACAGATATTTTAGTACTTGAAAGTTCACAAAGACATGATTATCTGACCTTCAGTGTTCTTGGTATTCTGACTATCAACAGATACATATTAGGTTCTCTCTGCCTTCAACTCCTCAACCTGTCCCTTTCTTTCAGGGCAATAGTGAAGATGGCAAAAGTAACCAACACCCTCAATAATTCTGATATTTCGCTAGCAAATCCCCTGAGGCTCCAGGCTTGAGGTTCATGGTCTGAGTCCTAAAATCTCAAAGATGATAAGGAGCCAGCTGTTCAGCTAGTGCATAGCAAAGATTTGATCTTCCCATTTGGAGATGAAAGACTTACCATAGTCCCCTATTTCATCTCAACTCCTGTAGTTCCACATTGTGGGGTCTGTCATTGGCAATGCCCTCCTTCTAGGTGCCAGCTTCTGTGTTGGCCAAACCCCTTTTGCTTGCAAATGACAGAAATCTAATGCAAACTACCTTTTAAAAAGCAGGTGTGGTGGTGGGGGGAGGCAATTTGTTAGCTCAGATAACATGGGTCAAGGAATCAGATCTGGGAACAGTGAAGTTCTCATATCTCCACCTCTCAGCTCTGCTTCCCTTTGAGAGTTGGTCTCCTTCCCTCCTGGAAGAGGGCCTCCCCCTGTGTGATGGGGACACCAAACCTTGGAAACCCAAACCTACAGTGTTCAGGAGCAGGTATCTCAGCAGAATGAGAATCACCTTTCTCATAGTATCCAGTTATCTGTCCCATGAAAGGTCTCTGGTTGACCCTGACTGGTCATCTACCCAACTCATAAACTCATGACTGTTTCCAGATGAGTTTCCAATAAGATGGAAAGCCTGAGTTACAAACCCTCCCTATGGCTGGCTGTTGGGTGAAAGGACAGGAGTTTGTGACTGGAAGCCTCCTACCACTGCAGGGAATGGGGTGGAACAGTCCTCCACCTCTCCCATCACTAGAATAAGTAGGGAGGGAATATAGGGAAGACAAGAATGACACTGACTCCACTACACTGACTTCCCTGCCTCCCCGGGGCTGAGAATCCTAAACTCACACATAAACTGCCTTGGTGGAGAACCTGAAGGATCCACAAAGTATACCAGTTAATTTGTTTAAAAACCACCAAAATAAAAAATGGCTATGTTATTCACAAAGATATCTAATGCAGATATTTACACTTGCAGCCTGCAGTGAGAGTGACACCTCAGGACACCAGAGCAGGACCTTAGAGTGTCTGGACATACTTCCACTGTGCCTCTTGTGCTTTTCAGAGGTGGCCTTCTCTCTTCATGCCATGTTGGCTAAACACAGGGACTACATGTTGAGCCTTGCACCCCAGCTTGCTTTTGGAGTACCCTCGGAACTATGATGCCTAGGGTCTGATGTTCTGGTTATGTTTGAGGGGCCAAAGTTCAGGAGACTTGGCCAGGTTAGTTTCTGTGGGAAAGACTGCATTGAGCAGAATATCACACTAGAGGCCAGAGGGATAGATTTTACTACAGCAGAAGACACTCAAAGGTTGTAGCAGGGAACATGGTACTGACGACAAGATCCAGAAGGGAGCTGGGAGGTGACAAGAGGTGGATCAGGACAAGTGGTTCAGGACTAAGGATGTGAATGACACTACAGTCTTGAGACTTGCTTTCATGAGATTGTTGAAAACTCCTGGGGAGGTTAGGCTTGAAGCTAAAAGGATCTGGAGGTAAAAGTAGGACAATGGATTATGCATTAAAGCCATTTTCTAAGTGCCCAGTTGTTTTACACTATAAGGTTTATTTTATGCATATTTTATAGATTGTGACCTTCAAATGAAGAAAATGTATCTTGCATAATGGTCTTAGGATATTTTTGCCTCAAGGCTATTATATTTCTTATTTTTATATTATTGACTTTCTAAATTTCACAGCTGTAATTGTTTTTAGAACACAGGGAGCTTTATAAAGCACTTAATTCAGTAGTTTTTACACTAATTTGTTAGGGTTTTTTAATCACTCTTCTTTGTCCTCCAAATAAAATCTCACAAGAAATTCTAATCTGTAAGATGGTGTCATTCATTCAACAAATATTTATGTTCCTGACACTGGGCTAAATGCTGAAAAAGGGGCAGGAATCAAACTCTGCTCCCAGTGGAGCCTGGAGGGTCTTAGGAGCCCCTCCCAATTTCTCTTCTGAGGCTGTCACCTTCTGTCACAGCCTTGGGGTACCCCTGAGGGTCTGCACATAATTCACAGATCCCTATCTAGGCTCACTCCCTCACTCAGAATGAGGACACTGAGGTCAGAGGGTAAACCATTCATTTTACATTTTATATCTTAAATACTAGCATCTTATAACTTAAGTATCAAAAAGTTTAATTTCATCTGTTACTTTTGTCTTTAGATCAGAAAGAACATCACCAGTTGCCTACCTTCCCCTTTAAAAACAAAAACAAAACATTTCCTCTTACATCTGCCTTCAGAGTTCTTTTGAGTGGAGGAGCACGACATTTTTTTCTTATTTGGTACTCACTTTATACTGTCATTTTGCTTTTTAAAGGATATCTTATGTAGGAGGATGAGAGTAGAGTTAAGTTGACAGAATTAAAGCAAATAATGGTCCCAGTGGTAAAGCAGAAGGCTTGGTGTGGAAGAGTAGGAGGTGCAGAAATGTGATTATGATAAAATTATCAGGAAAGAAAGCCTCTAAGTGGAAGGTCAAAAGAAGAAAAGGCCACTCACTGAGGATTCTACATGGAAAGCTGGACTGTCCTCTATGGAAGAACGCTATAAATGAGGGTAAGTTGTATCATAAAGACATTTTCATAGGAGCCCATTTTCTTCATGGACAGTCTCTTGTCTTTGTTGCCTTTGTTGCCTTTGTGATCAAAGAACCACAATCACTGGTCAAACTTGAAGAATCCATGACATTGAAATGGAATATGATGTAATTCAAAACACAGTGTCTGAGCACATACCATGTGGCAGGTACCATGACACGCTCTCAGGGCCTAAAGGACTAAGAGTTCTACCCCAGGAGCACTCTATCCAGAGAGGGAGAAAGACGCATAAGCAAATAAATAGAACGTTGATTCATTCATTGATCAGTGTGTACTCCGTGCTTACTCTGAGCCAGGCGCTGGGCTGGGCAACTGAAAATTCAGGCCAACAGCAATAGAAACATTTGTTCAACTCTGGGCATGTGTGGTATGCAGGGGAGGCGGACAATCAAATAATCACAGAAGCAGTTGTAGAATTGTTTCTTTTACAGGGCTATGAAGGTGAGGCCCAGGGAGCTCAAGAGCCTGAAATGGCACATGTGATCTAGTAAGAGAACTCAGGGAAGTCTCACTCCAACTGAGATCTGAAAGAAGACCAGAGATTGACTAGGCCAAGTGAAGAGTCTTCCAGGATCCCCACTCTAGGTCAGGGAGCCATGGAAGGGAGCTGGGTGCAAAATTGGTGAGGTGGGTTGGAATCTAGGCAGGAACTTGTAAGCCACACAGAGGGGTTTTAAGAGTAATGGGGAGCCATAAATCCTTTATAAAAGTTCTATGTAAGAAGTGTTATGGGTAGAAAGAGGAAGTAATTAATTCTTCCTGAGAAGTGGGAAAGTCTGAAAATGAAAGACATTTGGGCTGGGCCTTGTCAGATGAGTAGATATTTTTCTAGGTGGTAAACTGGGTAAAGCCACCCCAGATGATGCCAATGGTACAATTGGGAAACATGGGGCAGGACAGGTGATAATCTGGTGGAGTCAGCAAGTGGTTCAGGAGGCTTGGGGGGTTGCTGAAGGAAGAGTTAGAAATGATGTCAATAAACCAAACTTGTAAAGTTGAGGCATATATCAAAAATGTGGAAGAGAGAAGGAGGAATGCATAATGACGGGAAAGAGCCAGCTGGCCCAAAGAAGCATTGAACTGGAGTCCTATTGTTTTCTTTATTCCTGCTAAGAATTGTCTTCTCTCCCCTCTCTAAGAAGCCAGGTAGACATAATTGCCAGTACTATCAGAATTAGGCTGTGGCTCTGGAGCAAGGGGTCCTCAGAATGCCAACTTCCCAGCAAGCTACATTCTCCTTTCTGTACCCCACAGCCATTTTTCAGACCATTTGCCTTGATCCCAATATTTGGCTGCCCATATTCCTTACCTAGGGTTTTCTTGATCCCATGTCATATGGTCTCTGCCTTTTTACTTTCTTTTAAGTTTCCCATTCTGTTTTTTTTTTTTTTTTTTAACTTCCTCTGGCTTGACTTCCCAAGCTCCTTGCCTATCATTTTCTCACTGCCAAATCTGACTTCTTTAGACCGTTGGGGCCTGTGAGTACTTATGGATCCTTTCAATGCCCTCTCCACTACTTCCCCTGCCAATTTCCCAACTTGGTTCATTCTAGTCAATTTTCTCTTTTGCCACAAGGACCCTGCCATCTGCTGCCATGCTAGAACCCACCTAAAATAAAAGCCACCTCAGATTCTTATGACTTTCCAGAAATTCCACTGCTACCCCATTCAACTCTGCACTTTGAACAACCTAAGGGAATGTAGCACCTGAAATATTCCGAAAATGAATTGCCACCATACAGCAGTCTCCCCAGCACCCAGTTAATGACTAAATCAAACAGAAAGGTGATGCTGGCATATATTTCTCTGCATCAGCTTCATGATTCTCGGAAACTGACTTAAGTTGAATACTTTCTTTTTAAACTAAAATGGGGCCCTGTTAGGGTTTACTGAAGTAAAGTAAGTAACGTGCTTAGTTCAATGACTAACATACAGCCAATTCTCGTTGAAGGATTGCTACTACTAAATATTTTGGCAGTAAAGATATATACTCACATAACTTTTACTTCATATTTTCCTGGAATTAGATTGCACAGCAACTGGCTAGTACACTGAACGAGACATAGAAGACTGAGATCACAAGTCAGCAAACTTTTTTTTTCAAGGGCCAGATGGTATCTTAGGCTGTGTAGACAACATGCTTTCTGTCACAACTACTCAATGTTGCCTTTGTAGAGTGAAATCAGCCATAGGAAATAGTAAACAAATGGGTGTGGCTGTGTTCCAATAAAACATGATAAACAAAAGCAGGAGACAGGACAGTGAACCACAGTTTGACCTCTGATGTACATGGTTGTCCGTGATACAATAGACTAAGGAATTAATGAATTTATTAATTACAAATGGTCACTGACAATCTACTAAGCTGGATGCTGGGCATAGTGGTAAGACAAAGAAATACGGTTTCTGCTCCACAGAGGTAAGTGGAGGAGATGGGCATTAATCAAATTAGCAGACATATAAATAAAAGTTACAAATGGATTAGAGCTTTGAAGTAAAGGTATGGTGTTCATAGACTATTTGACAAAGAGACCTTTGTTGTTTGTTCCTATGTTGGTGGGGATTAGTTAGAAAACTTTCTGTGAGAAAATGTTGCTTGAGCTGAGATCTGAAATATGAGAATAAGCTAACAGGCTGAGGAAGTTTGGGAAGGTTTACCAGCCAGAAGACCCAATGAGTGCAAAGCCCTCTGATGGGAGGAAACCTAGAATATCCAAAGGATCGAGATAAGACTGGGATAGCCAAAGTACATGTGACATAGAAATACGTGGTGTAAGACATTACTAGGGAGCTTTGATGTGGATTATGGTCTTTAGTCTGAAAGCAAGGGCAAGCCCATGACCAGCTCTAAAGTGTGATTGAATTTGCATACTGAAAAGAACTATCCCTTCAGCTAAGATATGGAGAATGGAGTGGAGGGAGACCTATAACACTGTAATGTGAGAAATTTCCAGTTAGGGTTAGGTTATTCTTTTGAAAGAGGGAGCATGGGTGGTTTGATGATTTGCAAGTAAGAATTGCTTTTTTGCATCATGGAAAAGTCATTTGAACTCTTTCTGGTCTGTGGAAAATGAAGAAAAAAATGAGTGTGTGTATTTCATCAAATACTTTTTATCTTAATGTTTCTCTTTCAGCAGCAAAATGCAGATGAATTTGCATAAAAGTTTACTCAAACACAGTTCTGGTGACCTACTGACTCAACTTGTTTTTCAGCTTGAGATATTTTCCACACGTGAAACATTTTAGCTCAGATAACAGACAGGTTGTAATAAAACATCTTGTCTGAACAAGATATAATATCATTAGTCAAACGTGTTGGAAGTAAATTAAGTGTTTTCAAAGATTAAAAACTGATAATCTAGCTGTTGGTTCGGTTACCCATAAATTGAGCTTAAAAATAATAATTAAAAAAAATAACAATAACTTTTTAGGCTCCTTAGATTACCCATCTTCCATCTAATGGTACCAAGCACTTACAAGGTTTAAAATAGTTCTCATCCAGGAAGATTTGCCCCCCAGGGGAAATTTGACAATGTCTGAAGTCATTTTTGGTTGTCACAGATAGGAAGTGGGGGGCGGGGGGGGGGAGGTTGCTACTGGCATCTAGTGTGGAGGGGCCAGGGATGCTGTTAACATCCTACCATACACACAACAGACTTACCCCCAGCAAAGAATTATCCAAACCACAATGTTAATAGTATTAATGGGGTGTAGAAACCCTGGTCTAGAACAATGTTAACCCACAAATTTCCTTCAGCTCTGTTCCAGGTGATGCCATGAAGTCCTTCTTTCTTTTCTGTGGTGGTGGTGGTGGTGGTATTTATTTTCTTTTTACTTTTTTTACTTTCTTTACTTTCTTTCCCCCCCCCCCCCGCTTTCTTCTTTCCTTCCTCTCCTTCTCCCCCTTCTTCCTCTTCTTCCTCCTCCTCCTTTGTCTTTGCTGACTCACCTAGTTTCTAAAATCTGAAATGAGATTCTTGAGTTTTTGCAGAAGACTTGAAATATCTCATGGATGCAGGTCACTTCCACCCTGGTGTATCTTGAAGTCTAAATGATTGACTCATACAGTGACATCATCTCTCACTAGGACTCGCTCATCTCCCTGCATTCTGTCCCTTCTCCTCCACCAACTAGCCTTTTAAACATGCAGCTTAATCTTGTCAATCTCCTGTTTATACTATATATATATATATATATTTTAAAACCTTCAATGACTTCCCAAGAGAAATTTTCAATTTTTTAAATGTCATCTTGTGGCACTCCTACTCTTCACTCTGCCATGCTGGATTCTTAGTCTTGAGTATGCTGTGCTCCAGTCTGTTTCACAGACTCTTCCCTCTGTCTGGAATGCTGTTCCCTTTATTTCCTTACCTATCACCTACTTATTTTCAAGTCGCACCTTAATCATAATTTCTCAAAGAAACATTCCCTGACTCCAAGACTAGGTACACAGCATCAGAACACTTGAGAATATTTAATTATTTTTTACCTTTGCTTAATGTTAATGTTGGCCTCCACCAGACTATAAAGCAAACCATGAGTGGGTGTTCAAAAAGAACCTTGCATTTTAGCCTGTTCCAAAGACTTTTGATCTTTTTTTTTTTTTTTTTGTAACCACTTGTCATGGAGCTAATGCTCTCTCTAAGAAAATAGTGGACTTGGGCAAAATTTGCAAACAATCCTGGCATCTTAACTGTAGCATCACACAATAAGCCACATTTATACATTCCAGTACAAAGTCCTTCTGCCTCTAATATTAGCCTGGCTAACTGTGCTACACAACTTTCATAACCCATCTTGTGTTCTTCTGGACCACTTTACTCTAGCCATTGTGGCAGCAACCAGTTGGTGTAACCTTGCCATAGTTATTCCTATAACTCTAGCTTTTAGCCCTGGGACCATTATATCATGGTACACCTGAGGAAACCTGCCTGGACTCATGTATGTGCAGCTTTAAGGTACAAAGGATTTAGCACTCTGTAGGGCAATTCTTGGTTAATGGTTGATATTGCTAGTGTTCTACCAGTCCCACTGTCTTAAGCAGACTATTCTGGAAATACATTCTAAGTCATCTTTAGAAGGTCCTGGCTGGATCAAACTTTAGCTGTTTACGGTGATGGTCCAGCCAATAGTGTATCCCTGAGGTTTTCCCTTTTATCCTCTTAATCCATCACTAATGCTCTCTGGGACCACTTCCAAAATAAACTACATGTACGTAAACACTTGTCTTGTGCTCTCATCCTATGGGGAGCTCAGTCTAAGACAATTACATTGTATTTTGAGGGAGTCATGTGGGGGAAGCTATTTAATCGCACAGAAAATGAATCCACTTTGCTCCAGAAATTCTGGATCCATCTGTGATATAAACTAAATAATGGTCCCTCAAATCTATCCTAGTCTCCAGAACCTGTGAATATGTTACCTTAACACTACCAAAGGAACTTTGCAGATGTGACTAAAATAAGGATCTTGAACTAGGGAAATTATCTTGGACTATCCAGGTGGCTACTAAATGTAATCACAAGTCCTTCTAAAAGAGAGGCAGGAGAGTCCGAGTCGGAGAGGTCCTGTGCTGTTGGAAACAGAGATTAGAGTAAGGCATTTTGAAGATGGAGAAAGGCACCACAAGCCAAGGAATACAAGTAACCACCAGAAATTGGAAAAAGCAAGGAAATGGATTCTCCCCTATAGTCTACAGAAGGAAGTGTGATTTTAGCTGAGTACAACTGGCTTCAGACTTCTGACTGCCATAAACCTGAGAGAATAAATTTATATTAAGCCACTAACTTTGTGGTAGTTTCCTCTTATTACTATAGCAAACAGTCTACCTCTTTGACCATGATACAGTTGAACACCTGTTAATAAAAATAATAGTAGCTGCTAATATTTATTAAGCCCAGTGCTTACTGTGAGTCAGGTTCTGTGCTAGCCACTTATTCTCCATTCTTACCTAATTTTTACAACAACCTTAAAAGGTTAGTTCCTCTACTATCTATTCATCAGGGTCAATACCATCCTACGGTGCTCCAGATCCATCTCTTTCCTTCTCTGCCCTAGGAGGCGGGTCCATACTGACTGCCTCAACTGGCTTCCTTGATCTCTTGCTTCTAGTTAAGTTTGGCCAGTTGGAGGCAAAAGCAGGAGATATGGAGGGTGGGTGGGCAGTGAGGTCTCCAGCTCTCTTTCTCCAAGGTTATTATAGTTAACTGCATCACTCTCCTAAGATCACCGATTAGGTCAGCTAACTTCTACATACAGCTTGCTTGCAGGGTCTTGCTCCTACTACTTCTAGGAATTTTCCCATTACTTGTTGCATTTTCTGAATCCTGCCCATACTTCTGTGGATAACCTTTGACTAAACATTCCTTAAATCACTCAGTTCACATGTCCTGATTTCTTCCAGGACCCTGCCCAATATTCTCCATTTTACAGCTAAAGAAACTGAGGTTCAGAGCGGTAAAGTAGTTTATACATTTCATCCAAATATAACACAACCAAAACATCAGATGACTAGCAGAGGGTTCATCTGCTTTTGCTGTGGTAGGGAGCATTGCTGATGTCCTCCCAAGCTTCAAATGAAACAAAATCATTGTTAATGATGGGTCTGTTGATCACATGAACATTTAATCTGTCTGCATTTTTATCAGGCTATCTCCTTTAACTATTGTGTTCTCATTTTGTTGGTGCACCATTGGGTATTTTTTAATATATGTAAATTTTGTGAAAATGATTTTCTATCTTGTTTTGATCATCTTGACACCACATTTTCCTGTTACACAAACATTTTAGAGTGTGGTTTGTCCTCAAAGACCATGCCAACTGAGAGGAAATGTTTCTGTGAGTTTCTGTGAGTTATATGTAGCCATTTTTTGATGAAGTCTGCAATTTTAACAGCTGTGTCCTAAATTAAGAAGATGGGCATTTCTCCAGAGATGAACTAATTCATAAAGAACCCATCTTGCACATAACATAAAACTTTAATAATTCGGCCCTACTGAGGGGCTGGCCAATCTGAAACATGTTGTTTAAAGAAATGCAGTTTGATGGCTTTGAAATACAAACAAGAACTCGAACTAGGTAAATAGAATGTAGCCAAGCACAGTTCTTAGGAAATCTGCTTGAATGAATAGCTAAGAAAGATTTATAATTGGTGTATCAATTATTTCTATGGGAGTGGATGTTTTTATGATGCTTGAGGGTACTTAAAAAGTTTGTTCTCATAAGTAAACATTCCTCTTGAAATACTGTTTGCACTATTAATTTATTTAGCAAATTAATCACAGAATCATAACATTTTAGAGCTGGAAGAGGCTTCAGAGAAAATCCAGTGCAACTTCCCTTTTGCAAACAGTTTCTTGGATCATTCTTAGCTCCATGCTTATAGTACAAGGGCCAGACCTCTACACCCAGTCCCAGTCCAGCTCTGACTCCTGAGGCATTGGCCTAAAGCCAAGGTCCAGCATAACCAGCTGTTTCTTGCTTGCAAAGGGAGAACAAAACATGTCATAACTAAGGTTACACAAACATAGCCTTTGTTCTACTCTGGTCTTTGCTATCCTTTTTGCGAGTCACATACCTTCCCAATCATTTCCACTATGGAAGGCTGAGAGGAGGATCAACTTCTGTGTCTTGCTTTACTAATCTTCCAATCCCTCTCTAGCCCCCTGGAATCCCATCCTCCAAAATGGCTATTGTCAAGGTCATTAATAACAGAGCTCAAGACTCTGTGACTTGACCATTCTTTGGTAGCATTTGGAATGGTCAATGCCTCCTTTCTTGAAACTCTTTCTTCCTTTAGTTTCTATTATAGTTGCTCCCTCCTGATTCACCCCTACCATTCTGAACCTTCCTTCCTAGTACCTCATGTTGGAGTTTATCACCTTCTCTTCTTGTTCTATAGTTCTTCATGGGAAATCCTACCACTTTCTTGATTATCTCTGGGTTATTTACACTCAGATTTACGTCCCTGGCCCAGATATTTGACCCAAGCTCCTAATTTCCTACTGGAAACCTTCTGAATTTCCACAAGTTATCCAAATTCATCATATCCAAAACAGAGCTATTATTCCTCCCAAATGTGTTCCATATTTTGGTTTTCCTCTCTGTTCATAACAGTATTATTCATATAAGTGCCTAAGCCAGAAATATGGAAGTTACTAGATCAGTCCATCAATGTTTCCTGTTCCTAAGATAAAATTCAAACTTCTTAGTGTAACATGTAGGATGGCCGGTGAGATCTGGTCACTACTTGCTGCAACACCTTCATCTTTTATAAATTCCCATCAGTCCCCACATCTGCTCTAGATAGACTGCCCTTCTCATCACCCTCTGACAAATACTTACTCATAGTCCAAGACTCAGTTCAAGCATTATCTCCTCTATAAAGCTTTTTCTCACCAATTTCTCCGTCTCTGGAACACTCAATCATTCCCTGTGCACCCCTCTATGACACTTAGCTATGTGTAGTCCTAAAATAAGTTTCTGACCAAGGCTGTCATTGGGAATGCAAAGAAAGTTCCAAGTCACAGAGAAGAAGCAGTAGTGTTGAGGAGATTAAAATTGTCTCAAATAGGATACACTAAGTAACCAGTTTTAACGTTTATTTATTTTTGAGACAGAGAGAGACAGCATGAACGGGGGAGGGTCAGAGAGAGGGAGACACAGAATCTGAAACAGGCTCCAGGCTCTGAGCTGTCAGCACAGAGCCCGACACGGGGCTTGAACTCACGGACTGCGATATCATGACCTGAGCCGAAGTTTGCCGCTTTTACTGACTGAGCCACCCAGGCGCCCCAAGTAACCAGTTTTAAAACTAGGAGATGTTTCAGAATTTTTCCTTCCCTGATAATTTTTTTTTTTTTTTTTAATTTTTTTTTTCAACGTTTTTTATTTATTTTTGGGACAGAGAGAGACAGAGCATGAACGGGGGAGGGGCAGAGAGAGAGGGAGACACAGAATCGGAAACAGGCTCCAGGCTCCGAGCCATCAGCCCAGAGCCCGACGCGGGGCTCGAACTCACGGACCGCGAGATCGTGACCTGGCTGAAGTCGGACGCTTAACCGACTGCGCCACCCAGGCGCCCCTCTGATAATTTTTTTTTAAGAGAGAGAGAGTGGGGGGGGGGGAAGAGGAGCAGGGGGAGAGAGAGAGAGAGAGGGAGAGAATCTTAAACAGGCTCTACATTTAACACAGCCCAATGGGCTCGATCCCATGACCGTGGGATCATGACCTAAGCCAAAATCGAGAGTCAAACTCTCAACAGACTGAGCCACCCAGGCATAACCTCCTTCCTTGATACTTCTTTGTGCAAGATGCTTTCCTGAAAGTGAAATGGCTCTATGGCTCTGTTTACATAATTTTGTGGGTTGTGTTTTTCCTTTGGCTGATGAATTCTGGAGACCTTTATCGTTGAGTGCTGGTAATCACTACTCTGTTAGTAGGGAAGCGAAAGGGGAAGAACGTAGATAGGTAAACCTGCCCTGAAAGTTTATTTTTCCTCTGTCTGATGTCTTTAATCTTTTAAAGCTAGACACAGAAGAAAAACCAAGCTGGATGACAGGAGAGCCAAGAAATCACAGGTAAAAAAAAATCTGGGGGATTTCACAGAATCCAGAGCCTAGTGAAAGATGAAGGCTGGTGTGGTAAGATGGGGGAAAACATTTGTCTCTGTTCATTTTAGAGATAGGATAGAGCTGTTTGCGACTCTTGTGATCATGCTGTCCAGCCAAATATCCATGAATCAATAAAATCTCCAAAGATTCTGCAAGTTACACCAGTCTTTGCTCGGTCTCTTTCAAATTCCCTCCAAGAGTTTTGGCAACAATAACAAATAAGTGTTCACATGTCAGTCCCCATACCCTACCATGTATATATATTTATTTTATATTCTATAATTGTTTCAATGTCATATGTTTTTATCTAACTTGTCTGAACTCGCATGTAAAAATTTATGAAAGCAGGTCTCTTGCACTTAAAGGTATTTAATTCATGGTTTCTGAGTTAGAAATGTAAATGTAAAATAATTCTGAAATCTAAACTTGAGAAGCAAAAGTCTTAACTACCATGTTTCCCAGATGAGGTCTTTTGTAGCTTTCTTCCACTAAGTGGCAGAATGAGTAATCTATAATACAATCAACAAAAATTGGTGGCTTTTTTGGGATTTTACTGAGGAAAAAGGAGAAGCCCTGCACATGATTATCTCTGTCTGATTGAGTTGAGAGTTTCTGAATGATTAAGAAACTAGAACTTGACTAAGTCAGAAACCATGTGGTCTATAACAGAACACCTTCTAAAGAAAAACAACATAAATTTCCAGATGAAGCAAACAGATGATTTCTGTAACTTCATAACCAGGACAAGCACTCCATTTGTCTTCTGTTCTGGGTAAAGTCCCCGAATTGCAGCCACACCAGGAAAAGGGGGCAAGTGATTTCTTGGAATCAGAAAAATTCTCTACTGAAACTGAGCCCTCTGATATATTTTAATAATGTCTCCATTTCAGATAGGTGAATGGAGGTGAGGGGAGTGAGTTTTGAATTGCCTGCTTTGCTAGTATAAATGGTTTCCACTTACTATATTTTTCTAAGGAAAAGAACACAATTCTCGCTAGTGGAAAGAGTGCTAGACACTCAGTTTTATTGAGTGTGTCATGGGCTAGACACAGAGAGGTTCTTTTATATACCTTCTCACTTTTAGAAATAGTAACGATAATGATAGAATTCTTTTGGCATAGCCACCACTGACTGAGAACTTCCCTGTGTCCATGAATGCTAAGTATTTTACACAGCTCACCTCATTTTCAAGGTTTTCAAGTTCACCCATGTTGTAGCTTATGTTAGTACGCCATCCCTTTTTGTATTATCTTAAGATAAAACTACTCAAACTTGTGAAAGGTAACTTTTGTGTCCATTGAACATCCTCTCCTATTGTAGTCTTATTAGCTCCTCTGTAGATAATGATTTCCACACAATCTCAGCAGCCCCCAAGTGAAGGCAACCAATATTGTATTTTTGAAGAGACACATAGAATTGTGCATCTCCCATTGACTTTTTTTTTTTTTTTTTTGAGTTCTCAGGCCAGTTGACTTAGGAATATACCACCCATTTATAAATCAAAGGCAAAAGAACCCAAAGATCCCAGGCTTATCCCAGCTCATATGGGAATATAGAGCAGATGAGGACAAATTAGATTCTTTAAAGTCTGCTAGCCCTTGTATGTTTATTACCAAGCTAATTATCTGTTTCACTGCTCCAGGATTTGGGCTTCCCATGAATTCCCTCTTCTGATTCTTTTGTGCCTATTATCTGATCTTAATAGTACAAAATTATAGGTTCAGTGACCAGAACGGGATTGGACACACCATTTCTACCTAGCATTTGAATTTTCCCATTCCTCCATTAGATAATATAATGAAAGAATCACAGTACTGGAAACAAACTTGGTCATCATCTTCTGTATAAGAGGCTTACCAAAATCATACGGCCCGTTATTGGCAGAGCTGAGGTTAGAGCTCAAGGAGAACAAAATATAACATGGAGGTACTTCAAAAGATCTAGCTGTGAATCTCCACTCTGCCCCCTCTTAGCTGAAGGACCTTACAGAAGTTACTTATCCTCCCCAAGCCATTTCCTCACAGATGTGTAAACACTAAATGAGATAACATGTCAAGTACCAAACTTTGTATGTAGTCTGTTATTAATAAATGTCAATTGCCATCCTTTCCAGGTCAGGGCTCTTTGGTTTTAGGCTTTGAGAGGTCCTTCCCAGGTAGGTAAGCAAAGTTCATAGTTTTCAATGGTCTCTTTCACTTTCAGGGCAAGGAGACTGTTTGGTCATCCGGCTACCTAGGGCAGTGCCCTTTGGTGAGTGTCAGTGAACACAATGCCAGAGCAGAGTAGGGAACTACACCTTTGACAGGTAGAGGGCTTCCTTCAAGTCCAGAAGATGCTTTATTCAAGTCCTACAGCCATTCATCATCCCCCTCTCTGTTTTGGCTCTCCTACCCTAAGAAGATCTGGTAGATTGCTAGGAAGTATTCTGGATAGAAAGAGAAAATTATTGTTCCAACTTTATAGTTTTCAAGGGTGAGCATGAACCCAGAATGTAGTCTGAACTCCCTGTTAGGCCCTAAAAACATTATACCATCAAATACAAACCATTAGTTATAACTGACTTTTGTTACTTAGTCATAGTTTTCTCACTACAAAATAGTGTCTTAGTTTTAAGGAGAATCCTCACTCCTCCTCAAAATCTAACTGAAAACTTTCCACGCTACCCAAATGTTCTAACTAAACAAACATATAAGTTCTGTCTTGCAGTAATGCTTGTCCTAAACTTCCTCCTTTATCATGGATTATTGACCCAGTGTATTTTTACATTTTGCTACTTTTCCAGATATGGATCTAACTGATTCTGAAACATATTTTTCTCATCTTGTAACTTTCTACTTCTCACTGGCAGGCCTACTATTCTATTTCTAACTCCCCCTAAATCTCTTCAAGCCTTTTCTGGAGCCCACCCAAAACAATGCACCTTCTCAACACTTGGGAAAAAAACAGGACATATTCCCTGACAATTACTCAACTCTGGGAGAGCCTACTATGTTTAAAAACGAAACATAATTCTGTCACTTTATAAGTGACCTAATGCAAACCACTCAACAATCAAAGCTTTGGTTTCCCCATCTGAAGAAGGGAGACAGTAATAGAATTCATCACACAGGGTGATTTTGGTAATAAGCGATAACGAATATAAAGGGCTTAGTGTAGTGTCTGGCGTATACAAGTAACCAACTAATGTTAGCTAGTGTTGTTATCATTAGACAATAGGGAACATAAAGATATGTAAGACCTATTCCCCACCCTCAAGGAGTTTACAAGCAACTTGGGATAACAAGACATAATGGTGTGACAACAGCATTAGAGATATCCTAATAAAGTATGCAATGCTACTATTTGTTAGATGAGTGAAGGGCAGAGTAGTGTGGGCTAGAATAAAACATGGAAAGACTTCAGGTTGATGGAGGAATAATGATCTGGACCTTGATGGATGAAGTGCATTTAGGTGGGTAGTGATGGCGGAATAGCATTCTAAGTAGGAGAAGCCCTACTAAGCAATATTCAAAATTAGGAACGTGCAGATGGTTAGAAGACCATGAACGACAACTTAAGTTGAGAATCATGCCAGTGTAGGTTGGAGCCAGATTAAGTTAAGCACTGAGTATAACCATACACTATGGGCATTTGAGATTTAAGGCACAAAGCTGTGGAAGCTTAATATGGTGGTGGTATATAGGGTGAGTTTGGGAAAGACATACAGCAACAGAAAGTGTACACGTTGCTAAAATCACCTAAGTTTGAAGTGCAGAGATGTGGGTGACTGTCTGGAGGTGGGAAGGGAAGCTAGATCTGAAAGACACTTAGAGGAAAGAGCTGTTTTCTGACTTAATGCGCAAGGGAAGAGTAGAGTGGGGGGTGGGACACATGGAGCACTCTAAGGTTTTAATCGCAGGAGGCAGTAAGACTGGGGCATAGTATCATTAATAAAAGATGAAGGTCATTGATTCAGTCATGTGTTCAAAAATACGTATCCCTCACAGTCTACAGCAGACCCTGGGCCAGGTCATTGGGATCCAAAGATGAACACAGCAGTCCCTGCCTTCCAGGAAGTCACAGTCTTGTCAGAAACGGAACCTAGCCTGGGGAAGAAAGATGAATATTTACTCGCAAGCTGATAGATCTGAAAAAACTTAAATGTCATCTAGAGTACTCCTCACCTGAAACAAACTATAAAGAAAACTGAAGTCCAAAGAGAGTAAAATTCACACCTCTAGTTACTGTCAGACCTAGCGCAGAATGTGAGGCCAGAATTCTTTTGGTGTTTTTTGTTTTGTTTTGTTTTGTTTTTGAAGGGGAGGTAATTGGTGAAAGGAAGTGGGAAGGTGGAGGAATAATCTAGCAGGTGACCTTCATGCACATGTGATTCTGAAGGACAGCTGGGCTTCAGCTTGGACTTGAGATGGACCTGTGGAAGTGTCAAACTTTGAATGGAATATTTGGGGGTAAAAGGGGTGGTACATGGGATCCTTTTCGCCAGCTCCACTCTCCCAGAAACTTCCTCATAATAAGTCAGGCTCTGGAGAAAGGTGTTTGCAGACTTGTTGTGAGGCTTCCCCAGTGACTTCCTCTAACTTTCTCACCCTGAGCAGCTGTGAGAGCGAGGGGAGGGTTACAGACCATCTGAGGAATAAAGAGCCAGTTTAGATGCACCAGTAAGTAGTTGCAGAGTTTATCTGGAAAAGAGTAATGCAGATAGATGGCTGAGCCCAGAGGAATGAGAGATCTTAGCAGATTTGCCCCTATCACTCAGATGAGCCAGGACTAGGAATCTTTAACCCTCAGCCCAGAGTTAGAAACCTC
The DNA here is from genome assembly GCF_028018385.1 of Neofelis nebulosa. Taxonomy (NCBI): domain Eukaryota; kingdom Metazoa; phylum Chordata; class Mammalia; order Carnivora; family Felidae; genus Neofelis; species Neofelis nebulosa. The sequence goes on from NC_080783.1 coordinate 32,073,187, forward strand.
CCTGCCAGTAAGAGCACAGGCCTCTGCAGGCAGCTTTGAGGCTGCTAAAAGTATGCTTCAAATGTGAAGCCAGGAAATGTAGAGTTTGGCCTTGGCTCTCCCACTCACCAGCAGAATGTGTGGGGACAACTGACTTTATCAGCTGGGCTTCAGCTTACCTTGTATAAAATGGCAACTTCAATGTTGGCCCCTTCCAGTAATTTTTTGAAAGACTTTGGAACCAGAGGGAGGTCTACAAGTCATTTGATTTGATCCTTATAGTTAGTGTGCTGGCATTCAGGCCTACAGAAGCAGGAAGGAATGGTAGGATTTCTTTCCTTTTTCTAGATGAATAATATGCTAGTGTATGTATTTATGTGTATGTGTCATTTATCAGTGGACATTTAAGACGTTTCCACATCTTGGCTATTGAAAATAATGCTGCAACAAACATAGGGGTGCAGAAATCTTTTCAAAATAAAGATATTGTTTCCTCCAGGTAAATACCCAGAAGTGGAATTGCTGGATCATCAGGTAGTTCTAATTTTAATTTTTTGTGGAACCTCCATGCTGTTTTTCATAGTAGCTGCCCCAGTTTATATTCCTACCAGTAGTACACAAGGGTTCCCTTTTCTCTACATCCTCTCCAACACTTATTATTTCTTATCTTTTGATAATCACCATTTTAACAAATGTGAGGTGATTTCATTACGGTTTTGATTCTCCTGTTATTTCCCTAATGTTGAGTAGCTTGTCATGCACCTGTTGGCCATCTGTATGTCTTCTTGGAAAAAAATATCTGTTCAGACTCTGCCCCTCTGAATCAGATTTTCTTTCTTTCTTTCTTTCTTTCTTTCTTTCTTTCTTTGTTTCTTTCTTTCTTTGTTTCTTTCTTTCTTTGTTTCTTTCTTTCTTTGTTTCTTTCTTTGTTTCTTTCTTTGTTTCTTTCTTTGTTTCTTTCTTTGTTTCTTTTTCTTTCTTTCTTTTTCTTTCTTTCTTTTTCTTTCTTTTTCTTTCTTTCTTTTTCTTTCTTTCTTTTTCTTTCTTTTTCTTTCTTTCTTTCTTTCTTTCTTTCTTTCTTTCTTTCTTTCTTTCTTTCTTTTTCTTTCTTTCTTTCTTTGTGCTACTGAGTTGTAGGAGTTCTTATTTTGGATATTAACCTCTTACCAGATACATGATTTGCAAATATTTTATCCCATCCCATAGGCTGCCATTTCATTTTATTGATGGTTTTCTTTGTTGTACAGAATGTTTACAGTTTGAAGTGGTCCCACTTGTTTACTTTTGCTTTTTTGTTGGCTTTGTTTTTGGTGTCAAATACTAAAACTCATTGTCAAGACCAATGTCAAGGAGCTTATCCTCTATGCTTCCTTCAAGGAATTTTATGATTTCCAGTCTTACATTGGAGTCTTTAACCCATTTTGAGATGATTTTTGTGTATGGTGTAAGATAGTGGTCCATCCTTTTGTATATGGCTGTCCAATGTTTCCAATACCCTATACTGAAAAGATCTTTCCCCATTCTATGTTCTTGGCTACTTTGTCATAAATGAATTGACCATATACTGTGAGTTTATTTCTGGGCTAGCTATTCTGTTACACTCATCTATGTGGCAGTTTTTATGTCAATACCATACTGTATTATTATTATTATTATCATTAAACTTTTTGTAATAGTTTGAAATCAGAAAGAGTGGTCCTCTTTCATTGTTCTTCTTTCTCAAGGTAGCTTTGGTTATCCAAGGTCTTTAGCAGCTCCATATAAATTTTAGGAGTCTTCTATTTTTGTTTTGTTTTGTTTTTTGTTTTTACTTAAATTCCAGCTAGTTAACATACAGTGTAGTATTAATTTCAGGTGCACAATTTAGTGATTCAACATTTACATACAACACCTGGTGCTCATCACAAGTGGCCTCCTTAATCGCCAACACCTATTTAACCCATTCCCCCACTCACCTACCCTTTCATAACCATCATCTTGTTCTTTATAGCTAAGAGTCTGTTTCTTGATTTTTCTTTCTCTCTCTCTCTCTCTTTCTCACCTATGAATATTTTTTTTCCTTAAATTCCACACATGAGTGCAATCATGGTATTTGTCTTTGACTGACTGTCCTATTTCTATGAAAAAATGTCTTTGAAAGTTTTACAGGCATTAAATTGTAGATTGCTCTGGGTAGGATGGACATTTTAACAATATTAATTCTTCCAGTCCATGAGCATGGAACATCTTTCCATTTATTTGTGTCTTCTTCAGTTTCTTTCATCAGTGTCTTACAGTTTTCAGTGCACAAGTCTTTCATCTCCTTGGTTAAATACATTCCTTAACATTTTATTCTTTTTGATGCAATTATAAATGGGATTTTTAATGGGATTATTTCTTAATTTCTCTTTGATTATTAGTGTATAGAAATGCATCCCACTTCTATATATTGATGCTGTATCCTCCAACTTTACTGAATTAACTTATTCTACCAGATTTTTGGTGGAGTCTTTAGGGTTTTCTATATATAATATCATGTCATCTGCAAATAAAGACATTTTCTTTTCTTCCTTTCTGATGTGTATGCCTTTTATTTCTTGCTTAATTACTGGCTAGGACTTCTAGTACTGTGTCGAATAAAAGTGGTGAAAGTAGGCATTCTTATCATGTTCCTGATTTACAGGAAAAGTTTTCAGCTTTTAACCATTGATATTTGCTATGAGCAAATGTGTCACATATGGCCTTGTTATGTTGAGGTATATTCCCCCTGTACTCACAAAAAGAGTTTTTATCATGAATGGATGTTGAATCTTGTCAAATTCTTTTCCTACATCTATTGAGATCATGTGATTTTTATTTTTCATTTGGTTAATGCAGTATATCACATTGATTTACTGGTGGATGTTGAACCATCCTTGCATCCCTGGATTAAATCCCACTTGATCATGATGTATGATCTTTTTCATGTGTTGTTGAATTTGGTTTACTAATATTTTGTTGAGGACTTTTGCTTCTGTGCTCATCAAGGACATTGGTCTATAATTTTCTTGCAGTGTCCTTGTCTGGTTTTGGTATCAGACTAATGCTTGCCTCATAAAATGAGTTCAGTAGTGTTCTCTCCTCTTTTTCTGGAAGAGTTGAGAAAGACTATTATTTATTCTCCTTTATATGTTGAGTAGAATTACCAGTGAAACCATTTGGTCCTGGGCTGTTTTATGTTCTGAAGTTTTCCATTACTAATTTAATCTTACTAGTAATCAGTCTGTTCAGATTTTCTGTTTCTTCATGGCTCACTCTTGGAAGATTATGTTTCTACAAATTCATCCATTTTTCTAGGTTGTCCAATTTTTTTTCTTTGGTGTACATTTGTTTATAGTAGTCTCATGATCCTCTATTTCTATAGAAATATCGGTTGTAACATCATTTCTGATTTTCTTTGAGTCCTTTTTTTTTCTTGGTGAGTCTAGCTAAAGTTTTGTCTATTTTGTTTTTCAAAGTTCAGCTCTTAGCTTCCTTGATCTTGCCTATTGTCTTTTTAGTTTCTATTTCATTTATTTCACTCTGATCTTTGTTATTTCCTTCCTTTCATTAACTTTGAGCTTAGGTTTTTTTCTAGTTTTTTTTGAGGTGTATAGTTAGGTTATTTGTTTGAGATCTTTCTTGTTTCCTTCTGTCAGCATCTATCATTATGAAGTTTCCTCTTGAACTACTTTTGCTATATCCTGTAAGTTTGGGTATGTTATTTCCACTTTCATTTGTCTCAATGTATTTATTTCTTTTGATTTCTTCTTTGACCCATTGGTTGTTCAGTGGCATATTGTTCAAACACATATTTGTGAATTTTCCCAGTTTTTTTTTTTTTGTAGTTGATTGTTTTAGTTTCATACCATTGGTGATCAGAAAAGATGTTTGATATTATTTCAATCTTCTTAAGGTGGTTAAAACTTGTTTTGTGGCATAACACATGATCTCTACTGGAGAATGTTTCATATGCATTTGAGAAGAATGTGTATTCTGCTTTTGGATGGAATGTTCTGCAAATGTCTAAGTCCATCTGGTCTAACATGTCCTTTTAAGTCTAGGGTTTCCTTACTGATTTTCTGTCTGGATGATCTATACGATGATAAAAGTGAAGTATTGAAGTCCCTTACCTACTATTATCGTATTACTATCTATTTCTACATTTAGGTCTGTTAATATTTGCCTTACGTATTTCAGTGCTTGCATGTTGGGTGAATAAATATTTGTAAATATTTGTCCTCATATTGGATAGCTCCGATTTCTTTGTCCTATCATGCCACCATTTCCCCACACATCTCCCTCACTGTTGAAGCCATATTTTTGACACTCAATCATGCATTGCCTTGAGACCTTGTTCACAGGTTGTCAAACAAGGGAATGGAAGGCTATCACAAACTGCAAACTGTGAGAAAAGGCAAACTACTGCTAACTCACTTCTCATGTGTGGATGCCTTCTTGTCCCCAAAAGATTCTAAGTTACTTCAAAGGACCATGTAATCATTGTCTGTGAGAATAAGGACATCATCTGCCATCCATGAAAACCTGCCTCTCCTCTCCCTCACTGGCTATACCCAAACATCCCTGAAGTCTTATCACTCTGTTCCTTCAATATTGCTCAAATTGGTCATTTCATTCATACCGCCCCTGCTATTGCTTTAGTCCAGGCCTTCACGTCAGTTATCTCTTAAGTTTTTGCCTCCCTCATTCCAACCCACCTTTTTTACTCTGCCACCACAGAGCCAAGCATGTCCCTCCTCTCCTTTGAAACCATTTGTTTCTTCATTGTCTGTAAGATAAGAGCCAATCTCCTCAGTGTAACCAGTTCTTTTTCTTCTAGAAATTCCTTGCCATTTCTTTCCAGGTATTCTATGATCCCACAAAAACAACCACCCACCATTATCTGAACACCTCTTCTGAACACCTCAAGATTTTCATCTCCCCATGCTTTGGCATATACTGTATATTATGCCTCTTCTCCTTCCTGCCACCTGAACTCCATCTTTCAATGCCCACCTCAAAAATCACCTTCCTTGAATACAGACCTCTATGAATTTTATTTATTTATAGCATACACCATGACATAAAATAAGATATAATGTCACATACAAAGAAACACACTATATAGCAAGTTGAAATAGATTCTAAACCTTAGCAACTGATAGAAAAGTAAGATAAAGATGGGAGTGATATTAGGCCATGAAGTGCTTCTCAAACAATTCTACACATTTTCTAGAGCTTCATAGTATTCATGTAAGTCTCTGAGGCTCCCTAAGTGTTTACATGTCTTACTCCTCCTCTAGACGGAGTTGTTAATAACAAGAAACTCATCTTAATCATTTCTCTGCCACTAGTGTCTCAAATAATGTCTAGCATTTGCTAAAGACTTAATAAACAGTTACTGGATAAATGAGTAAATGAATGTTTCAATGGATATCATCGTCCTCTTTATACCCCTCTCCCAGTACTGAATAACTTACACGTAATGTATGAAGTGATGGACAGAAATTCAGAGAGAAATATCCAAATACTTGGAAATGTATTCATATTCTTTGGGGAAAACAGATTAATCTTTAGGAATACATTAAATATCAAGAAAGAAAACTTGGAAATAAAACAAATGGACAAAGGAGCCAGTGAAAGAGAATAAAGAGAGTGTTGGATGGAAAGGAATAGTGAGGAGGAGGTAGGGAAAACAGGGAGAGTAGTGAGTCAATGTTATGAACATTCAAGAGACAAAAGTTCTTCTTGATATGATCTGTTTTCTATTCCCTATGCCCTTCATATAATAAGTGCTAAATAAAAATATTCATGTCAGAAGTTGGGCAGAAAAACTTTAAAGCTCCAAGTCAGGAGCACAGCAGGGTAAAGAACTTTCTTGTCTTCAGATTTAGTTTGGCCTCCAGGCAAACACCTCTTCATACTATTTGATATATTTATGTTTCTGTCGGCTTTAATTCATTTCTGGCCGCCTGTTCCTCCAGACTCAAGAGCTCTCAGAAACAACTTTTTTAAAATCTACTTTTTCACCCACCCTGATTGTTCACTCTTTGGAGAATACACATTCCTTCCAGATCCCATTTGATTTCTGCATCTGCCTAGGCCTTCCTGACTTACTCATATCCCAGGGCATCACCTGTGAGTCTGTCTATACAGTCCTAGGTAGCCTCACCTTGCTCTTCTAATGTGCTCTTCTAATTCCCTGGACAGTTAGATGGTTCAGAAATTCTCCCCTCTTTCCCTATTTCCAGCCCTGATCTCTTTGGCTCTGACAGAGTCAGAGATTAAAATGCACTTTGTTTCTTAAACTAAGTTTTAGAATTTTCTCAAAAGGAAGCCTATGTTGCTTTGGTTTTTCTTTTTTCTTTTTTCTTTTTTTCCCAGTGAGGCTTAACTTAAAATCACTAAAAATTCTCAAAAGACTGACAGCTGGTGACAAAAGACAGTGATTACATTGAAATCTCTACTATGTTTTGTGAGAAATTTCATCCAAATGTTTCTGATTTTGAAACTGCTCACTTGTAATTGCTATTTAAGTCCAGGAAGCATTTTAACTATCATCTGTAACATTTTAAAAGATTCTTTTTCCTTTGAAATCACTTTTTCAAAGCTGGTATCACATATATTCTTACTCTATAAACCTAAGAATTAGGAGGTTGCTAATTCAGACATATTTCCCATGTAGGTTGGCCACAAATAATATTCCTTATTTAATTTGCAAAGTCCTTCCCTTCTATGTATTCTCTTTGGGATAACCCCCTTCTAGCCATCTAACTTTCAAGGCGGGGAGGGTGGGGGGGAGGGACCCATAAAAGTCACAATATAAAAATACTAAAAATGGGAAAATGGGAACTTCCGGAATGAAGTAAAATCTGAACAGACTGCCTTTTTCCTAAGCAAGTCAACAAAGGGTAGAAGATGGAAGTAGAAAATATCTTATGATCTGGGTAATTTCCTCAGTGACTTTTTGGGAGCCTTAGGACTTTCCAGAAATTAAAGAAGTAAATTGTAAAAAGCCTGACTGTGCAACTTCAAGAAGTATAAAACCTTATAAAGAATATTTTTTAATTGGAATTCATCTTGCCAATGTAATTTGTGGTTCTTTTGCATACAAAGAGCTCCTTTGGAGGACAATTTTGTGGCCCTGAACTAAAACAACACAGATTGATACCCCCCAAAATGGTCACCAGGAAAGATTTTAAGAAATCCTGAAATTCAGGGTGCCTTGGTGGCTCACTTCGTTAAGCATCCAACTCTTGATTTCAGCTCAAGTCATGATCTCACAGTTCATGACATTGAGTCCCATGTCAGACTCTGCGCTAACAGTGTAGAGCCTGCTTGGGATTCTCTGTCTCTCTCTGTCTCTCTCTGTCTTTCTCTCTCTCTCTCTCTCTCTCTCAAATAAACAAACAAATAAAGACATAAACATTGAAATTCAAGTCCTGGGGATGGAGTTAAAGATTTTTAAATGCTAGAATAGTAAAATTGTAGAGATAGAAGAGATTTGAGAAACTATTTGGTAAATGAGCCCTCAAGTGTATCTGATTTGCTGAGTGTGCACGAGCAAAAGGCAACATGCTTCAAATAATAGGAAAATGATGTGCAAAGGTTAGCACTAAAGGGGATTGTGTGTAATCCTATTTCTATGGGAGGCAATGGTCTCATCCACAAACACCTCAAGCTTCAGTCCAGGCTTCCCCATGGTACACTCTTGGCTTCCTCTCCCTAAGTACAGAGAAGAAGATGACAGTGAAGGTGGTAATACGAAGAAACTTGAAAATTCACACCTAGTGACAACTTGGGGGAAATGAAGAGATGTAAGGTACAAAAGCCAAAAAGCTCATGATAATTATGAGAATAGAAAATTGACTAATTTTAGAAAAATTATTAGTGAAAATTGTATAACCACTTTATAAACTTTCTTTCAAGTATGTAATTTAAAATGTGTCTTAATCTATTTTTGTCATTTTTAATTCAAGTTTGTCATTTTTAAAGATTCATATGTTACTTTGATCTACAGCAACACTAAGGAACACTTCTTTAGAAAAGCACGTTATACAATGGAAAAGAATACGTGGCAAAAACTTCTGTTTTATTCCTTGTGGGGCAGCAGAGTTTCTAGATTATAGGCACCAGAACCCAGTCTCCTTATCTCTTTGAGTACTCTGTCCTACCTTTGCTATACCTCTACGTCAAAATGGCTACCAAGTGGCCCCATACCCAATTGTGATTCAAGGTGCTTTTCATGAGCACAGCAGGTTTGAGTTTGAGCTAAGCAGAGTGCTTGCACTGGTAATACTTAGTGCCTGTAGGTACCAGAGTTTGCTGTTGATAAAGAAGATAATAAAAGGAGGGGAAAACCCAAATGACTTCAAATAAGCCTAAACTTCAAAAGTTTCAAAACTCAGAGGCTGGTAATTTGAGTTAAGGATCTTTTGTGGGCTGAACTTGACTTAATGCCCCACCCCTGTCTTTATCAGTAATGTATTCAAAAAAAGAGAAATAGAAATGATCTTTTGGATATCAAGTAAAAGAAAAAACTAGGTCCATTTGGCCTAAAGAAGGGAACTGGAGAAGAGTTTTACACACCATCTTCAAGGATATATCATGGTATCACATAACAAGGATATAACAGGTATCCATGGTATCACGAGGGGGGTGGTAGACTTGACCTAGCAGGAATTCCGTAATAGTGTGCATTATCTTCATTAGTGGCAGGAAGAAATTGGCTTAAATTTCAAAAAATAAGCACAGTCTCGTGATAGTTACTGAAAAACACCTATATAGGAAGATCCTTCTCTGAATACTTTTAGAGTGGAAGGCAAGAGAATAATGTTTTTCTATGTCATGTCCTATTTGAACACATCAAAGTTAATCTCACATAAAATCACTTTTGTGATATCTCTGGGATTATTTGAAAGGAAAATTATTGTATTTGCCTCTGTGTTCCCAAATTCCTAATATATTGGATAGAAGGAAGAGAGAGAAACTTGTTCTGGCTATAAGCGTCTTTTGCTGAGCCCGCAAGCAGCGTAGGATGGTGGAGGTGGGATGAGAAGCCCTTGAGAGATGAAAATGCTCAGATTCAAGGCCATCCCAAACCCAAGGGAAAACGTGCCTACCGAGTCACAGCAGATATCATGGACTCCACTTCCACTAGAGCCCAAATTGATCCATCAGAGGGATAAGAACTTCTAGGAACACCAATTCTAAAAGAAAGATGGTAACTATTGACTCTAACTATCCTATTCCATGATATCTGAGCCTAAGTTTATAGAACTCCCACCATCTCTCCACCCCAAGAAGATCATTCTTCCTTGCAAAATCCCAAATCAAGACAGAAAATTGATTGATTGATTCTTTATTATATTAGGCAAAACATATTTTCCAAACTTTTCCTCTTTCCCTGAAGCAACCAGGCTTTGTAAAACTTGGGAATAATAATGACATCTGATGAAAATTTTCAGCTATCAGTGCTCCAGAAGACCTGGACAAACCTGTTAATCAAACAAAGCTAAGCTTGTTAAACTTACTGAAATAAGGGAAGATATTACCTTGACTATCTCAAAATAGAAAACTGAAAGAAGTTATCTATGGAGTTTTAGGGCTCAGGCTGGATGACTTTAAGGTAAGGGTCCCAAGGCAGGAAACGGGTTGAGGCTGGGCAGAATTTATGACAAAATAACTTGATTTGATGGGTACAGTAGGGCATAGAAGTTAAAGCAAGTCCTGAAGTAAGCTGTTTGTCTGGCATTATGGGTTGGGTTTTCTGTGAAGCAGACTTTGGGGCATAGTTTAATATTCAGGATGGTTAGTAGGGTGTATCCTTAAAATCAGAAGCTCTATGTGTTTAAAATGATGCATCAGAAATGTCCCCCATTGGGCCACATCACTGGTCATGGGCTACCTCTGGAAGGAAGTAATGGGCAAGGCAGCTTTCTGCAGCTGAGGCAAATTCTGAAGGGAATGACAGATAAAGGCTTTCTGCCAACAGCATTCCTCGGCAGCCAGAGCAGAGGGATCTGGACAGCGTGGTCCACAGTCTCCTCATCCATGAACACGTATTCCCTAAACAAGCAGCCTCGGTTATTGCTTGGTCTGGGCACTGTTTAGCATAGGAATAGGAAAATGTGTCTGGTCCCATTATTTAACACAGGAACAAGGAATTAGGACACTGTCCATTTTCAAAAACAAGTTCAGCTTCTTTCCTCCTGATAGGAAATGTATCTTAATGTCCGAGAAGGAGATTACTTATGTTTGGGCCAGATATATTTCCTATCAGTTAGGTTCTCTATGCCACCTATCCTCTCCCACCTTTCTCCATATATGTATCCCACGTATTTATTATTCCCTTATCCTATGCATATTCCACTACCTCTCATCACCAATAACGTCTCTACATAAAAACTTCAAGTTTTCCTAGTTTAATTACTCGATTGATTAGTCAATTAATTTTGATTTATTTAGGCTTGTAGATCTCTATATAATAGCCCATCTTCCTTTCATCATCAAATGTCTTCACTTAAAGTTCTTTCTATTCTAACTTTGCTGTTCTATTGAAACTACCCTTGGAAAGTCTCCAGTAATCTCCCTTGATATTTATATGATTTACCTCTATTTGCAACCTTTCTCTTAAAACTCACTCTTCTTCTCTTGTATTCTGGAGGTTTCTCTTCTGCCTCCAGAGCAATTATTTATTTGTCACGCCCATTGTCCTTCCTTCCTCTCCATTTCTCTCAAAAATGAAGACATTTCCCATTTCTATCTTTTCCACTCTACCTATACTTTCCTAGTTGTTGATGTCACTCATAGAAACAGCACCTTCATATGAATAATACATCTGTGTCTTTTTTCAATATCCAATTACCAGCTAGAAATTTAGAAGTGATTTACTTGTCAATACTTCAAGCTCATTGTTTCTACAAGTAGGCTCAACATATACCCCTTCAAGGCTACATCTCCCCTATTTCCTATCTATGTCCCTATGTATATTCCTATGTTATACAGAATGTATTTCTGTATTGATCAGCATGCCATCAGAGTTATATAACCATACCAGTTATTCCAATAGAAAGGATTTAATGCAAGAAATAAGTTAAACAGGCATTGGGAAATTGTAAAGAGAAGGCAAAAGGCAATTCTCAGGTAACACAAAAATAGTAACTGTAGGAAGCATCTACCACTCATAGTGCTGGTGGGACAGAGGGAAGAGGTTAGGGTTGTTAGGACCTAGAATCTTGGATCTGGGGAGAGAGCTCTGCAAGGCCGGCACTGATGCCTTAGGAGCTCAGAAGAGGCACCTCATAATGCCAGACTCAAACTCCTGTGGAGGGGCTGCTGGGAGGCTGGTGCGGAGGCAGCTCTATCATAGTCTGGTTCTAGGAGTATGGGAACAAACTGGAAATTAGAACCAACTGCAGCTGCCAAGGTGAAGAACCATTGTGGCGATGACCTGACAGGAAACAGCAAGCCAAACAGGAAGAGTGTATCCCTTCTCCCTGCTGCAGACTTCATAGGGAGCAGCTGGAAAAATAGAAATGTGCTCTGCAGAGTCCCCAGCCCCAGCATCCCAGGGCAGGGAACAGAGGGTGAGTTTAGAGCTCAAAGGTGATAGTTTAACAACCAGCACTGATGTTATATCCTTGTAAATCAGGGATCAGTAAACCAGGGCTTGTGGGCTGGAGGTTTTAGTAATAAAGTTTTATTGGAACATGGCCTTTCTCATTCATTTATGCATCGGCTATGCTTTCATACAGCAGTGGCAGAGTTGAATGGTTGCCATGGAGACTGTGTGGTTCACAAAGCCTACAACATGTCTCTAGCCCTTTACAGAAAAAGTTTGCCAACCCCTGCTCTAAACTTCCAAAGCTGAACAACTCCACTATTTTGACAACTGCACTCCCTTCACCCTCAACAGAGTTACCTGCCAAGTTACACCTCTATAAAACTACCATTCCTTCTTGCCTGTTTCCTCAGCCATAACCTCTCCTCTTGGTCATCTCCTTTCACCTGTCTTCAGTCTACTTACAAACTGCTACCAAATTAATCTTTGGAAAACACATTGCTGGAATATTTCGGCTCTGCTGGAATACCTTCAATGCTTCCCACATTTGCTTAAAAAAAAAAGAAAAAGAAAAAATTAAACCCATTACCCACGTTTGGGCAGATATATTTCCTAACTATTTCCCACTACTGTCATGCAAACTCAGATCACTGACTTGTCTCTAGCAAACCCTACTCTTTACCATCTTTGCGATTTTGCACTGATGCTTCTAGTTTGAGAGAACCCAAAAAAATAACACCTCTACTCCCCACCTGCCTTGAAAACCAGTTGAGAAATAGACTCTCAGTTGCAGTCAGAAAAACTGGAGATCAAAATGTTAAACATTATTATGAAAGCTGGAGTGGAGTGTGTGGTTAATTTACATAATAGAAATGTTGTACTGATACTCTCTACTACACTACCTCCAAATCATACCCCAGTTAGACCTTAAGAAAGCTCACCCAAGGGAAAAACTTGGATCTGCTAAAGAAAACACTGTCTAGGATCTCTGCCTCATACTGAGCCAGGTTGGGGAGAAAATAATATAACTTAGCAACCAGTTTTTGGAATTTTGTAATCAGTTCTGTCAAATGGAGCAACATGGACTAACAGATGTCTCTTACCATCAGAAGGGGTGGAATAAGAAATAAGATGGGTAAAAGACATGGATGTTAGTTAAAGACCCTCATATAAAAAAAAAAAAAAAAGATTGAGGAAGGGGGAGTTCCCCGCATCATTTTCTTTATTTTTTTTCTCTTAGTCTTTGAGATTCACCATGAATTATAACAACCAAGGGAGTGACAATCCTCTGAAAGAGAGGAGATCATCCATTCATCAAGGCAATCTTGTTTCCACCTTCATGGAAAAGGTGCTTCCTTAATACCACCTACTGTTCCTATGTTATCCTCCTGTGACTATTAGTGAGAAGCATAAAAATGCTCCCAACAGACAGTACATTCATTAGATTAACTCCAAATCTACACTGAATCCAAGGCTGAGAATTTGCTCCCTCTTCTATTTCCCATCCCAAATTATACCCAACTACACTGCCCAATATAGCTCACCAGAGGTTAGACAATATGATTAAAATGGCAACACTAACATATTCCACTAATAAATTTACAGCAACCTAAAGGTGCCTGAAATTTGCATATAAACTCTCTCCCATTGTGAAATTCCCAGAAGAAATTGAAGTCCAAAGATTAAATTCTCTTGAAAATTAGAGTCCAAATAATTTAACGTGTGAAAAGATTAACATCCTTAATTCTTTCTCCTCAAGTCCTTATTTTACTTAGGCTCAGCAAAAGGACTTAGGCTCAGATATCTGGTAGAGTCTGGGTTATTTGAACCACTGCTGCCTCAGTTTTTAATCACTAAAATTAGCATACTTCTTGTGTTCCCTAACATTTAAAGAGCCAAAGACACACATAGATTATCACAACAGCAGCACTACACTCATGAAATTTAAAATAAGACAAAACCCGGACCCTAGAAAGCTCATCTCAGGTGAAACTGTCTTCTGAATACAACTTTAGTCTAGATCCACATTAATGTGTCCAAAGATCATGGCAGCAAATCAGTGGTACTGGAGAAATTCTCAGTTTTAGATTTTCCACGATGCCAGTCAGCTGATGTCAGTTATCTAAAATTCGTAACTATAAATTTAAACCCAATTGGGAGATATTTCTCATAAGAGGTTAATTTCTCCCAAGAGGTTAATCTCCTATCTGAGGGGAAAATCTAAGAGCATCCAAGAGCTTTTCTCGGAGAGAGGTGTTGAAGACATCGTAGCCTTCTTAGAAAGTGTAGAAATTTACAGTGGTTACTGTACCTGTCACAAGATCTTACTTCCTTTTCCCCTTCAAGTCTTTTGTTTCTGGGGCTGTGGTGCCATACCTAGCATGGTATCTATTTAGACCATCATTTCCACACCCATTTCCGAGCAAGAATGTTCAGTCCTGTGATATAATGGCTGCTACCCCTATCTCTTGAAGTAGAATTGCTTGAGCCTATGAAACCCATTTCCTAGAAAAGATATTACCCTACTCTCCACATTTTGTTTTGACTACCAGAGTCTTAGCCTCAGTAGACCTCTAAACTGAAGCTCCTATGAATGTTTCAGAATATTTTCTTCCTATGAATCTAATGAAAGCTTATTTCTCTGCCTTATGTCCTCAAAGACTACTGTCTTCGTTCAGCTTTTGGATGTTCCAGGCTTTGAGTAGAATTTCATTCTCCATTTTTTTTTTTTTAAATTCAATCCTGGGGTGTGTCTAGAGGAGTTCATTTTTCTTTTCTGTAAATTCTTTCTGCAAGTCTCAGTTGAGATCCTGACAATTAAATCTAATGCCTAAATGGATCATTTCCTTATTTATCACAAGTGTAAAGGTACCATGATTTTTGGACCGGAATACCACCAGTTAATAGATATTTTGGTTGTTTTCAACTTTCACCTATTATGAATAAATGCTGCTATGAACACTTTCATACCGTTTTTTGTGAAGGCATGTATTTTCATTTCTTTGGGGAAGATTCCTACTACTGGAAGGTGGATCATACAGTAAGGGTATGCTTAACTTTATACAAAATTGACAAACTTTTTTAAAGTGGTTTTACCAGTTTGCACTCCCACTAGCCATGAATAAGAGTTCCAGCTGTTCCATATCTATCTCCATACTTTAATTTTAGCCATATCAAGCTGTGGGTAGTATTATCATATTTTTAATTTGCATTAGCCTGGTAAATGTGGTGCTGAACATCTTCTCAATCATTCTTATTATATGTATTCCATATATCCAAACCAGTGGCCGGCCCAGAGCCTGAAGGTTAGTAGTTAGGTAAGTGGATTACACAGGTGGGAGTTGGGGTACCAGAGTAAACTATAGATTCTGGTAAGGTTAGGGCTCTGAAAGTGTAATGACTGACAGGAACCACTTCCCTTACTCAGAATGCTCAGAGACCAAGGTTAGTGCTGGCAAGTTACGTCTTGCTGAAGTGAAGATGAAGTAATTGCATAACTCTCAAGTTTTAGCAAAGATGGTGAGCAGCAGAGATGCCAATAAACTGAAAGGATTTACCGGGGGATGAAAGGGATAGGGTCTGAGTCCCAGAAATTGGGGATCTAGCCCTCATCTTCACTGAGCCTTTCATTCAAAACCAATTTTTGGCCAGAGCTTCTCGTGTGTGGTTAGAACTTGGATGAGGAAGGAGGTTACACCAGTGTCTCTTGTGTCAGGGACACAGTGGGGTGTTAGGAGAACACTGGCCCCGCAGGGCAGACAGCGGGCTTGGAGATGGCGACTAGTCTTGAAGAGGAAGAGGACTGACAAGGAAACTGGAATTGACCCATCTTTCTTCACAGAGGCTTTCCTCCGTTTGCTGCCCACCCATCTTCCTTCTTTAACCTCTTCAGTCTTGTCTTGGTGGGTGACAGCAAACAGGAGCTAAGAGGGGAGAATGAATGTTTAGGGAAAGGAAAATGGGTATGGAAAGTTGAGTTAGGTGAGATAAAGCAAGTGGAAAATGAGATAAGCAACGTGTCAGAAATAAAATGTACAGTTTCTAGTCTGCTTCTGATACCCACTGAGAATGTGACCATGAGAAATCATTTTACTTCTTTGGACCATCTATGAAGTTGGACTGTGGATCCTTGGAAATTCTATCATTAGACTGCCTATGGAGATTCTGTGGTTGTTCTGCTGAGCTTTATAAATGCTTTTCCTTTGTGATCAGATTTGAAATCTGAGACCTTGCTTTCACTCATATAAAACTGGTTTTTCTAGACATTTGGAAATGTAGGCAGTTGGATTTCTGTAACATTTGCATGAAATCCAGAATTTAACATAAAGTAATTGTTTCTTTAAGGTAAGAGAGTGGGATTAGGCAGGGAAGAGAGGGATAGAGAAGCACTTTGATTATTTTAAGTCACTCCTTGGGCCCTCACATACCAATAGGACTTATTCTCAAAGCACTGTTTGAGAAATGCTAGACTGGATCCAAGCTTCAACTGGAAGTCTGACAATGGTTCCCAAATTTCTCATGTTCACTCACTTGGGCTTCTTTATATTACAAGAGGAGTGTTTCCCAGAAATAGCCATCTTTCTTGACTGTTGCTAGGAAATATATTCAAACCCCACAGCATTTAGTAGATACTATGGAATGGAGGCAAATAGAGGATCCCAATCCTGGTTTCCATTAGAGGGGAAACTCTGACCCAAAATAATTTCATTAAGTCTAGCCCATTTCCCACAATAATAAAGTGGACAGCCATTAAAAGCTAATTTCAATTTCTTTTAGGACTCTGGAAGGCCCTGCCCAATAAAGCAAAAAAAATATTTTATTTTACAGTGATTTGGACCCAATGACATAAAGGATAGGGTGGGCTCTTGCTCACGTGGGACAACTGAGTCCTTTCTTAACATGGATTCAGACTGTAGTTTGTTCTTCAGGGATGTGCTTACTATAATGGACCAACTAGCAAAAACAAAAAACAAAAAACAAAAAACAAACA
Organism: Neofelis nebulosa; assembly: GCF_028018385.1. Taxonomy (NCBI): domain Eukaryota; kingdom Metazoa; phylum Chordata; class Mammalia; order Carnivora; family Felidae; genus Neofelis; species Neofelis nebulosa. The sequence goes on from NC_080783.1 coordinate 32,089,716, forward strand.
AACAAAAAAAACAATGGTTCTCAGCTCCTTTTGGTGGGTGTAATGGAAAGGAAACTAGAATTGACAAAGTTGAGCTCACCATTGGCTAAAGGACTAAAGTCCATACTGGCCAGTCCCCTCTCCATCCCAGCACTTACTCTCTTAAGAGTAGTGAGCATCAGCCATCCATTGGGTTGAAGTCTAAAACTAGTTACAACCACAGGACTCAGAGTTGGAACATGGCCCGCTGTATAAAGAGAGTCTAAAGGAAGTGATCTCTGGTGCTTTGACAAGGAAGGGTATGGAATTTCCAAAAGAGAATGTAGAAGAATGGGGAGTCCTAAGTATAGAGACCCGCGTTGGGAGTGGAAAGAAAGGTTCATGGGGGATTCCCACCCCAAAAAACCCTGGTGGTTAGGGGACTTGAGTCAGCTAAATAAGTCTATGAAAGATATCCTAGTCCTAATCCCTGGAACCAGTGAATTACCTGATATGGCAAAAAGGACTTTGTAGATGGGATTAGTTAAGGATCTTGAGATGGAGAATTATCTCATATTATCTACGTGGGACCTAAATGCAATCACAAGTGTTCTTATAAGAGAGAGGCAGAGGGAGATACACAACAGAAATGGCAAGGTCGGTGTGACTACAGAAGCAGAGATTGGAGTGATGACAAGCCAAAAAATGCTGGCAGCCACGAGAAGCTTTGGAAAAGAAAAGGGAAAAAAAAATTATCCCCTTGAGTCTCCAAAAGAACTAGTCCTGCCAACAGGTTGACTTTAGGCTGGTGAAACTGATTTTAGACGTCTGGCCTTCAGAACCGTAAGAGAATAGATTTGTGTTGTTTTAAGCCTCTGAGTTTGTGGAACTTGGTTACAGCAGCCCTAGGAAACCTATACAAGGACTACGTGAATTAGAGCTATTTTATCAGGTGCTTTGAAAGGGACAATGTGGGGAGGGGATGGAAGAGTTGTATTGGTGGCTGGTGGAAGACTTCATTCAGGAGAAGAAAAGGAGGGAGGAGCTGCTTTAGGAGCTGCCTGCAGGCATGTAAGGGGCACTGAGAATGGGGAAAAGCGTTTTTGTTAACGAAGTTTTGCTGTGCTTTGAGAATGACACTCTCAAATTTGAGAGAATTTTGGTATATTCTTACAAGACTGGGAAGAGCTATATTTTCAGTTAAAATTTATTTGTGGTGAAGTGTCCTTTCTTTCAGAGTAAACCTGAGTTGGCCCAGAGGTATCTTGCTTTTATACCAGGGGTTTCAGGGGAGCTTGCCTGATGTTTTAGATACAAGAAAAGGAGTATTTGGTGGCATTTTGAATTCAGGTTGAATTCAGCTTGAATTCAAGGAGAACATTTCATCATGACTTCCAAATTATTGGAATACTGATGGAAGAGTGCCACGTCCACGAGACAAGCTGCAGGCATTTTGAACTATCACCATTAAGCCAGAAGAAAAGAGTAGAGAGAGACCATACCGAGGAGAAGCCACATGTAGAATTCAGTATTTTTGTCAAAGAACCATACTGAGATGCCATTATACTGTTCATTAACATGAAGACGAAAAACTCTGTGAAACCAGAGATTCATTTTTAATCCCGCCTCAATGGACGCCCTTTCTTTTTTTCTTTTTTTCTCTTTTTTTAATTTTTTTATTTTGTAATTTACATCCAAGTTAACACTAATGAAATGATGATTTCAGGAGTAGATTCCAGTGATTCATCCCCTATGTACAAAACCCTATGTACTCAGGGGTGCCTGGGTGGCTCAGTTGGTTAAGCGTCCAACTTTGCTCAGGTCATGATCTCACAGTTCGTGGGTTCAAGCCACAGGTCCGGCTCTGTGCTGACAGCTCCGAGCCTGGAGCCTGCTTCAGATTCTGTGTGCGCGCGCGCGCGTGTGCGTGTGTGTCTGCCACTCCCCAGCTTGCTCTCTCAAAAAATAAATTAAAAACAAATTTAGAAAAAAACCCAGTACACACCCCAACAAGTGTCTTCCTTAATGCCTCTTATCCATTTAGCCTGTCCCCCCCCACAACCCCTCCAGCAACCCTCAGTTTGTTCTCTATATTTAAGAGGCTCTTAGGTTTTGATCCCCTCCCTGTTTTTATATTACTTTTGCTTCCCTTCCCTTATGTTCATTTGTTTTGTATCTTAAATTCCATACATGAGTGAAGTCACATGATACTTGTCTTTCTCTGACTGACTTATTTTGCTTAGCGTAGTACCTTCTAGTTCCAGTCATGTTGTTGCAAGTGGCAAGATTTCATTCTTTTTGATTGCTGAGCAATACTCCATTGTATATATTCAGTGGATGCCTTTTCTTAAGGAGAGGGGTCAGTGGTGGATGCCCATAGTTTAGTTGGAGGCTTTTGTCTGACTCTACCTGCAGAGATCAGATTCCTGGTGAACCTGCCTAACCATCTCTATTAGCTTCTTGAAAATGGAAAAATTCATAAGCACTATGCTATGAAAACTAAGGGAGAAGTTATGATTTTTTTAGTGATGGTCAGAGCATGTCACTGAAATGACACAAGAATGGGTAGACTTGGAAGACCAAGAAAATAAGAATTTACAAGGGTTGGTATTAGGGATTAATTCTATATTTGATGACAGGCTGTCTTGCTGCCTTAGACGGGTTATGTGGCAAGGTGGAGAATAGCCAAGATTCATCTTTTGAATTCATAAACACTAATCGACAAGATAGAAAATAAAGTGGTATAGGGTGAAAGACGTCCAAGGGGTAGGCAGTTGGAGGGAGTTGGTGAATTACCATCTTCATTTACTGGAACACAGACCCTGGAGGAGGTTAAATGTTGAGACTGACGCATTCACTCTCCTGGAAACTTTCAAATTCCCCAGCGCCTCACTGCCATGAAACCAAGTCGACTGACAACCAGCCTGAGCACAACCTATCCCCCATGGCACCACAGGAAATCTTACCCAGTACAGAAGAAAAGCAAAATGGAATGTGTTGAAAGTAGGAAGAGGACTTGGATCACACCCAGAAAAAGTGGTCCCCTCTTGTGAATTTAATGAAGAAAAACATGTGACAAGGTGGAGAATTTTGTTCCTCAGAATTCAAACTGATATTCCTAAACAAGGAGGCCAGGTCCTAGGAAAACTGTGTGTCCTTGGGCACTGGCCACAGACAGGGGATACAGCAGGAGGTGCAAGCCCTATTTGGGTGTGGTTCAGTCAGTCTCCACAGAACAGGTGATAACTTAAAGGTTAAAGGAAGAGAGCAATGAGTGGATTGTTTCCAAAAGGTTGGATGGAATCAATGAACAAATAAGGAAGGATGAAGCACCTGGGACTAGTGTCAGTGGAAAACCACTGTTTCCCCTAGGCGTGGAGAGGCAAAGAAGTGTCTGAGTTAGAATTCTCCCAGAAGCAGAGGCTGAGATAAGAATTCCAGAGGAAGCAGTTTATGTGAGAAGTAAAGGAAACACAAATAGGGATGTAAGGATGTAAGACAGGGAAGGAATTGATGCCAATAAAGATCAACCAGCAATCACTGCAGGTAATTGGAACTTAACATGATGGGTAAATTCTGCCAGCCAGGGTAAAACACAGGCCATTAGGGGAGTCACCCCAGTGCAAGGGAGCCACCATGGGCCCAGGCTGAGGTTGGAGGAATGACCCACTTTGGAATGGTAGAACCCAAAAAGGTAAGAAGGGCATCCATGAAGTGGGAAAACCCAGTTCAAGGAGTCAGAACCCAAACTGGCTGATTCTAGGCTTGTGCAACCTGGAATGAGGAGTCAGAGTCCAGGCAGAGGGAGGAAGCTACTATGTTGGGCAGGGGGCACAGCCGAAATGGGAGATTAGTTTCATGCTGGGAGACTGAACAAATAAGTAAAATACTAAAAGATGATGAGAGTCAGGTTTCTCAGTGTACTAAGAGGGCCAAAAAATAGAAAAGAATAAATCTGGAATAAATGCTATACTGTTATATTGGAATTAAAGGCACGGGTATGAACCCATGTGTTTCAACATATATAGATTGTTAAAGAAATAAATATAGATATAAATGAGTATATGTATGTGCAGATGTATATATACATACACTTCTTTCTATATATTATATGTATTGTATGTACAGTTACATCTATGTTTAAAATATATATTATAAAATACAGAGAACAACTGATGGTCGCCAGAGGGGAGTGGGGGGAGGGGGGAGGCAAAATGGGTGAAGGAGAATAGGAAATATAGGCTTCCAGCTATGGAATGAATAAGTCATGGGAATAAAAGGCACAGCATAAGGAGTACAGTCAATGATCTTGTAACTGCGATGTTTGGATACAGATTGTAGCTACACTTGTAGTGAGCATAGCATAATGTATAAACTTGTTGAATCACTATGTTGTACACCTGAGACTAACGTAACATTGTGTGTCAACTATACTCAAATAATAAATGTAAATATATACGCATACACATTTACATTTATATTTGCGTCTGTATCATGGTTCTGTCCACTGAAGGGCCTGGAAGCAGTGAAATCCCAATAGTCATGAGCATTTACTAATGCCTAGATCTTGGCTTCGAATAACCATTGCCTACTCAAAGAAACAAGGGCTCTTTGGAGAAACAGCTGATGCTAGCCCTGGGATGGGAAAACACTAGCTGGGCCTGGAGTATCTTGTCCTGCCCCAAAGCACAAAAGTGCTAAGAATGACGAGGATGTGGTAGAAAGACACAAGAGGCGTTTAAATAGGCTTTTTCTGGCCAAGAATGGGACGGTTTAAGCATCAAAATAAAATGATGGTAACAAATGTTTACCCATTGAATACAACAAGAAACCATACAGATAAAAAAAAAAAAATGAATGAATAGAAAATTTGACAAGAAAAGGAAGATTGATAAGCTTTCAAAGCACCTCCCCATAAACTACTTATTAACTATAAAGAGGAAAAGAGTATCTTACAGTGGAGACGCTTGACAGGCACCACCTTAATTAAGGGATCAAAATGAACATTATCAGTAACGTAACAAATCAAGATTGTAAGCCACCTGACCGGATGCAGTTAAAAGAAACACAGTAACTCTTTGGGGTTATTTTTTGCCAAAGGTCGATAATCCGATTTTAATTATCAAGAAACATCGGGGGCACCTGGGTGGCTCAGTCGGTTGGGGATCTAACTTTGGCTCAGGTCATGATCTCACAACTCGTGGGTTTGAGCCCCGCATAGGACTCTATGCTGACAGCACAGAGCCTGGAGCCTGCTTTGGATTCTGTGTCTCCCTTTTTCTCTCTGCTCCTCTCCTGTCATGCGCCCACCCTCCCTCTCTCTCCCTCCCTCTCTATCTCTCAAAACTAAATAAACATTTAAAAATTTTTTTAATTAAAAAAAAAAAAAGAAAGAAAGAAACATCAGACTGACCCAAAGCAAGGGGCATTCTATAAAATAACTGCTTGTAATATTCAAAAGAGCCAGGGCCATGAAAGTCTAGACTGAGAAACTGCCTAGACTGAAAGACACTGCAAAGACATGACAACCAAATACAAAAAGAGATTGTGAACATAATCTTTTGCTATAAAATACATTAGGAGGACCCCTGGACAACCCCGAATGGAGCTTGACGGTGAGATGGCCGCCATGTATCAGTGTTCATTTTCCGATGTTGATGGTTGCATTGTGGTTATGGATAAAAGAGTGTTCTTGTTTGTAGAAAATACTTATGTCCAGAGGTGATAGGGCATCAGGCTAGAAACTTCATGAGGAAAAGAGCTCTTCTGCTGTACTTCCAACTTTTTTATGTAAGTTTGTGGTGGTTCCAATATTTAAAAAAAAAAAAAAAAAAAGATGAGCGACTGTTCCAAGCCGTGTAACCACCTTCAAGGATAAGGTCAAATTTGCAAGTGCTAGCTACACCTAAGGGAACCGTTTCCTTCCCCCAAGAAAACACTCTGAGTATTTTCAGTTGCTGAATATCAAATGTTTATTCCTTAATTTCCTACTACTGCTAAAATCTATTTCATGAGTAGCTCCTCTTAAAACAAGTCTTTATTTCATAGAAATTGTATCATTTAATAATCCACTTCGAAATGTCCAGTGCTGAGGATGAGGATGCTTTAGAGCACAGTATGGAAACCAGGCCAGGTGGACCCCAATGAAGGCTGTACTCCCCACGCCAACCCCCCACCCCCAAAGCTGCAAACAACTCAGGGAACAGCTCTGCAGAGCCAACCAGGTTGTCCAAGTCAGCTGGAAAAACACCACCAAACTTGATTCAAATTACAAATGCAGTACTGTACTGTACGTATCCATCATTACGCACGCTTACAAGAATATAAGTATGCCTAATGACATATCTGGTCTCACTTTTAAAGTAAACTAGACACAGGCACCTACAAATTTTAAAACTACTGAATAGCCCAACTTTACCTAAGGTTAAAAATGTTGTTGCACATACATTGGCTGCTTCAGAAGCATTGGGCATGCAAACAGGAAGCAGAGAAAATATTCCAGCTAAGACCAATCATGTATTATATGTATTTAAGAATCTTTCCAGCCAAATTGCATTCAAAGGAAGACTATCTTGAAGGGCCAGGGCCAGTTACTAGGAGAAGGAATCCTGCTGATGTTCCCTGGCACATCTGTGCCTCCTCCAAGACCCTGGAGGTACAAATGCAGGCAGATTCACCATGGTCACGTCAGCTTCTGGGGGCAAGAGCAGCTGGTTGTCCTTGGCTCACAGGAGTCTCTCAAGCCTTGCAATTTCACCCAGGTCTGGATGGCTGCTCCAGGCTGATGGGGCCATTTCAGCCTGTCAAGCCAGGAGGTCATCTGGGTTATAGTCTGTCAGTGACCTCCAGGAACTACAGCTTTCCACTAAATGGATCATTGGCTCTACCCTCCGGGACAATGTTGGGCAGTGAAAGACGGTTTTGTGGGTTTGTTTGTTTGCTTGCTTGCAATTTTAAGATGACCTATAGAAACAGCCTCGCTTGGAATTAATAGCACCATGAAAACATAGATAATGATAGAAAACAGACTCATACAATAAAGTCACTTCTGATTCTAGGCAATGTTTTCTACCACTAATGTGGTAGAAACAAGTCAACAAAGTAAATCATTTTAACTGAATTTGGGAAAATAAGAGGTCTTTCTGGAAGAAAAATATTCTTGTAGGGAAAATATAGGCAAATTATATTCATTGGGCTACAATTAAATATATATACTATGTGTTTTATTGAGCAGCAGAGGGGGAAAATGTAGATAAAGCTCCCTACTCAAGAATGTCTGTCGGAGCACCTGGGTGGCTCAGTCAGTTAAGCGCCGACTTCGGCTCAGGTCATGATCTCACGGTCTGTGAGTTTCAGCCCTGTATAGGGCTCTGTGCTGACAGCACAGAGCTTATCGCCTGCTTCAGATTCTGTGTCTCCCTCTCTCTCTGCCCCTCCACGCTCATGCTCTTTCTCTCTCAAGAGTGAATAAACATTAAAAAAATTGTTTTTTAACAGAATGCCTGTCAAGTAGTCATGTAGAGTATTTTAAAAAGGCAAACTGAAGGCAGAAGAAGGCATCTAAACTCTTGGGAATACAGGACTGGGGTTCAGATGTTGGAAAAGAGTACTGTGTACTAACCTATTATAATAGTACAATTACGTGTTGATACCTCAGAAATAAAATAGCTATAATTTTGAAGCACCTTCCCCTACTGTGTGGCTAAAAAGGAATGCTCAGCCCTAGAGGAAGAAGAGGTAGTCTATAGGCGAAGTGCAGAGAGATACTGGCTGTTGGCAGCCCATTTGCTTTGCAGATTCGGTACCCATGGCATCTGTTAAAAATATCTGGAGATGCGTTTGTTCTCCTGGCTGGTGCATTGCTAGAAGCAGATATGAAGATAGGAATTCCATCCCAGTGAGGTCTATTTCTTGAGCACACACGAGCTGGGCTTTCTGTAAAACTAGTTGCAAGAGGGTGTTTTTGATAACCCAACAGTACCGAAGCAGCCTTTTAAAACCCCTGTTGACCGATAGTCACTAGTCCAGATTGAACAGAACACCAGCAGAAGATGCATGTACTCAAATCAAGTCTGACTCTCTGTGGTCCAGGGGACGTGGGAATCTTGCGCTTCAAGTCAGAGGGGACCTGGCCCACGTGGTTCATGCCTGGGTGCCACAAAGTTCCAAATTATGAGTCACACCTATAACAAAATGTAGCACAACATTTTTAAAGGCACTCTGTTCCAATTCCCTTCAACAAGTTTGTCCCTTTCATCTGACTCTTGTACACACACACACACACACACCCCATCCAAACTCGATGCTTCAAGACTCAGCACCAGCTCCATATTTGCCATGAAGTTTTACCCAGCCTCCTCTTAACTCCTGTAATAAACATGACCTGAACTCTCGACTTCACAATTGAGGACTTTGGACACTATCGTATGATTCTACCCTCTATGTAAACACATCAGCTCTCCCAATGACATTATAGACTGAAGACCAGGACTTGCTTGAGTCTCCCCTCTCTCTACCCAACACAGATCACGTGGCCTGGTACTACTTACATAATCATGCAATAAATACTTGACAGAGGTGCTGAGACATGCTCTGCTTGAACTTGTGTATGCATATTGCTTTCAGAATACAGAGGAGAGACCCACCTACCTTCAAGAAGCTTACACTATGGCCATTTTCAGTGATTACAGTTCGTAGGTGGGATGTGAAATAGCCCGACTCTGATCCCAGCCACAGCTGGGGTAGACACTTCTGTACATGCTGTCCATTCTAGCACAAGAGTCCCACCATGCATTACTCTGCTCTCTGTCTCAGGGATTTCTCTGTAGACTTGGGAGCCAAGCCTAGAGCATGACTCCAGGATGGATGAGGGAAAGTTCATGGACCCTACAGGCAACTCCAACCCAGTGGGGATGGGATCCACTGGATCAATACCCCACTTGCCATCCTTCAGAAGAACAATTCTTGGAGACACCTGTGCACTTCTCAGAGGTTCTGTGGCCTCCAGCTGAGACCTCAGTAATGCAATCTCCATTTGCTTTTCCTTCTTGCCTGTCTTACTCTCCCTGCTCCCTCACCCGTTTTCCCTGGGGTCACCTTCTAAGTAAACTACTTCTACTCAAGTCTCTGTCTCGGGGTCTGCTTTTTCAGGAATCCAAACTGAAACAGACACATTATAAGAAGCACAGGGATTACAAGAAAAGATTTTTTTAATAGGCAAGTAATGAAATGCATGCTCTTTGTTAGTGACAAAGCTATGGTGGGAAATCTCTAGGGAACCAAAAGAGTCACTGAACATCCTGGGCATCAACTTCTCTCATCCAAAAAATGAGGAGATAGACTGAAGGAGCATTTAGATCCCTTCCCATGCTTTAATTCCATGATTACAGGTGCTGTTTGCATCCTTTTTATACAAGTCCTTTACCACTGAATGGTGGCAGAACCTCGGGGCCTTCTGTCTCATCACATATGTCCTCTCGTCGCAACCTCAAAGGCATAAGACTTACAAATTTTCCACAAGGGATGCTTCAGACTTTCTAGATGCTCCTCAGCTTGATGAACCTCAAATTGACAGTGTTCGCTCTGAATGGGAAAAGTCAAATGTCGCACCTAACTGGCCTTGTGCAGCCATCGGGGCCCTCTCGCCCTCCACCTTCTTTTCACCAGAATAGCAAGAGCCTCACCGGCTCCTCCTCCTTCCCCTGGTAGCACCAGCCCAGATCTCTCTTCCAAATCTCTGTCCAAAACCCTTCATATACCTCTGCATCTCCCACAGCTCCTTACTCAGCCATTTGTACCTCACTGATCTCCAATAACTGCTTACCAGGTGAATTAGAGAACTTTTTACCAAGGAAGACTTAGAATCATGCTAGCTTTTGAAATACCAATTAGAAAACTGCGGTGATACAATAGTGGTTTTATGGATCCTTTGCTCGTTTGTTTTTTAATAGTGGTTTACAAATACATTGTTTGCAGTGTACTGCAGAAAAGGATAAACCTGAAGTGAAAATTTCAAATTTTCACAGAAAAGACTAAAATGAGGCCAGAGAGACATTTGGCCTTCCTTTAAAATAAGAAATTAAGGGCACATGGGTGGCTCAGTCAGTTGAGCATCTGACTCTTGGATTTCAGCTCAGGTCATGATCTCATAGTTCTATGGGATGGAGCCCTGTGTCAGGCTCTGAGCTGACAGTGCAGAGCCTGCTTGGGATTCTCTCTGCCCCTCCCTTATTTGTGCTCATACACATGCTCACTTGCTCTCTCTGTCTCTGTCAAAATAAATAAACTTTAAAAATAAATAAAATAAAAAATTAAAATTCCAAGCATAATGTGAAGAACACTCTGCTCTACCCAAACCCCCAGATGGAGCCATACCTGTGAGTCCAGGTTTCTTGGCTGTGTTCACTGCTGCCATAAACATGTATTCACTGTTAGGGTCATGCCCACTGGATCGATACTTCTGAAAGAGAAGTCAGAAACATGGTTTGTCAGCTGCTCTTCCTCATCTCCATCCCTGGTCTTTTTTCACTGTTTTCTATTCTTGGTTGAAGTGATATGCGACAAAAGCGTTAGCATGTGGTGTAGGCTCCTGACTTCCAGCTAAGTAGGAGACCAATATGAAAAGGGCTTTAAATAAAAAGACCCTTCTGCTGAATTTCCTCCCTCATTTTTGTTTTTATTGTTCCCTTCTTTTGTAGATTTAGATAGCGAACCCTATCTCACTCTATTCTTTATCTCTCTTTTTGAATTCCATTCTGGCACAGATACACCCATGGTCTGCCAACTGATACCTGTGTAAAATGCAGAATGCTGTACGTTCTCTCATTGAGAACCTATATTATGAAAGACTGGAAATAATACCCCCCAGCACAGAGAGATTGTTTTGTCATTGTTGAATTCTCTTCCCAGTTTTTCTATGGTCTTCTTCAAAAACGGTCCTAACAACTTAGCCATGGAAAGAAGTTGGCCATTTACTTCTCAGCTAAGACTGACACCTTGTAAGACTTTCTCACTGATTGTTTAACTGAAAAGTTGAGTGAAACGAAACTGTTTCATCTTTGTCCTGACTCTGGAAACTTAGAATCAAATTTGCAGCCCATATTTAATGATTCTCAGAAGTCAGAAGCATCTATTTTTATGTTTCAATCTTCGTCCTGACTTTTTATGTTTTCTTGGCCCCAATTCCCTTATCTTTTTTGAATAATAATAATAACAGCTCTTTCCATAAGCCCTCAAACCCTTTTTTAGAATGAAGCAGCTATAGAATAAGCTTCTGTTCCAAGTTAGTAGTTAGTAGACCTATCTTATGGAAAAGAAAATGTCTGTTAATCAAATCACTCTGGCAGGAGCAGCAGGTGCTTTGAGTAAATAACTACTGATATTCTTCAGGAAAGCAGAGGCGAGAAAAATAGAGACATTGCTCACCTTTTTTGTAAGCCAACAAAGAAATACGCATCCAAAAATGTAGACTACAACAAAAGCTGAACACCCTATGGGTAACCAGAACTTCAGTTGGCAGCAAATCTGTGATTCTGGATTGGAAAGGAGACATGTTAAGGAAAAACTGTGAGAAACAAATCTCCTTTTTGGGTGCCGAATCACAAGTTCTTTTACCAAATTCCATAAAGTGATTTAATCAAATGCAGTTTGCCTTCATTACAATCATGGAATCCAATGCACAGTATATAACACCATCTCAGTATTATAGCAAGCGTTCAAAAACTAAAACCTGAAAGATTCTATGCACATAAATGATTACAAATGTGGTTACTAGGAAGGACTTTTTCTGTCTGTATTTTTGTAGAAGAGTAAGTAGGAAAAGTAATGGTATAAAACTATGGCTTTCAATCCCCTCACTTGATTCCACAAAACCGACACTAACCAAAACCTTAAGTTTTACATGACTAGAGCCAATGGCCACTAGGCCACAGATTTGGGTAATTGTCTTAAATTTTTTTCCTGATTTTTAATGGCCTATGCGTTTTAAAGACAACATGACCTATTTTTTTTCTTTTCTTTTTTGTTTTTTTGGAGAGGGAGAAAGAGAGTGGGAGGAGGAGGGGCAGAAGAGGGAGAGAGAGAATCTCTAGAAGGTGGACTATGAGATCATGACCTGAGCCGAAATCAAGAGTCAAACACTTAACCAACTGAGCCATCCAGGCGCCCCAACGTAACCTATTTCTAACTCAATAGTCTACGTGATCAAATTGCATATTACTGATTAATACTAATTATTAATAATAATAAATTATCCCTTGCATATTTTTATGATAAATTATTGCCATCAATTGCACCAAAATGAACTCCACAAATGATACTTATTTGCTTAGGGGCACCTGAGTGGCTCAGTGGGTTAAACATCCAACTCTTGGTTTTGGCTCACTCAGGTCATGATCTTACAGTTTGTGAGTTCGAGCCCCATGTCAGGCTCTGCACTGACAGTGTGGAGCCTCCTTAGGATTCTCTCTTTCTCTCTCTCTCAAAATAAACAAATAAACTTTAAAAAATAGTCATTTGCTTAGTTGTTTTCATTAGTGAGAAAAGCTGTTAAATGGGAACGTACTCTTAAGTCTGAAAGATGAAAACAGTGTCTTACCATAAATATTCAAATATTCTCTGCTAATATTCTTCTTCTGAAAAGGAGGAGGATCAAAAATTGACAGTTCGCAGGTGTAATAGCTGGCATGAGAATTGTCCAAGTTATACAGGAAAAAGGAGACACTGTCATTGAATAACTGAGTTTGACAGAATTTCAGATTCTTAATGGACACCGTGTTACCACTTTCTTTTGTCTTAGTGAGATCACAGAGTACTTCCGTCCCTTTTAGCAACTTCATTTTAAATTGCAAGGCTATCTCACTGAATTTGCATGAAATTTGTATGCCTCCATCGTGAAAGGTAAACATCTCAGACTTGGCGGAATCATTGATTTCTCCTGGATAAAAAGGAAGAAAACAAAGCAAAAGTGACATTTTATGAAGCTACTACTCTATTAGTTGTATTCGAGCACAAAATTTATCTCTTCTCTTCATAAAGTCACCTCTATTGCACCAAAATGAAAGAATTTCACAACCAAAAGAAGAACAGGACAACAAATAAAACTCTGCCCTCGAAAATAACCTGACCAGAAATTTGCTTGTTACATATGAATATATAATATGTAATATATTAAATAATATATTTACACAGGGCAGGCACCATATTATCTGATTATGCTTTTATATTGGAGACAGATGATAAACAAATATGTAGTAAAACATCTGAATTAATGCTAGGAATGGAGTACTGTTCAAATAAAGGTGGGGGGTTGGGTTCTAATTTTGTTTATAGAATCAAATAATGCCCTTTTGATTTTTAAAATTGAGATTGAAGGAGGATTAGCACTTTGTCAAACAAAGGAAGATTTGGGATGAAATTTGGGGAATGATGTAACTTACAAAAAAAAAGTGAAAAATAGCTTAAACTAAAAAATGAACAATTATATATAAATATATATTTACACTATACCCTCCAGTCAGAGTAAAACAACAGATGAATCATTTTCAAATGATAGAAATGTGTCTTCTCTGAACCTGATCCATTGAGAATTGAATCAAGGTCTGATGACAATGGTAAGGCACCAGATTTTTGTCAATTTCTTTTTTTTTCCCCAATACATTTTAAGCTTTCTAGGAAGCCAAGGGTATTTTTGAAAGCTACACAGAGGTCACACAAGGAAGGAGCCAAAATGGTTTTAGTCTGGTTGCAGATTCTGAGTTACTGGGTTATAAGTAACTGTTCTCTTCTGTTCCTTTTTCCTTTTTTTTTTTTTTTATATGAAAGTTTCTCACTGAAATTGGGAAAATTATTAGCATGAAAGTTTTTTGCTTAAGTTTTGAAATCTGTCTTTATTCTTAAAGAGAATATAGCAAGTAAAAAAAGAATGTTGAAGGAAAAAAAGTTGTCCAGCCCTATTGTGAAATAGACATACTATCTGTGTATATTTCCCCTCTATCTTCCAGATATACACTTGTTTTGTAGACATATTTCTTTGTGTTCTGCTATTGTCACTTAATGATATATCATAAAAAGTTCCATTTCTTACATAGTTGTCACAGTCCTTTTTAATGACTGTATGTATATTAGGACATAATGTTAATATATAATTTGTTAAAGCATTCCAATGTTGAATATTAGGGTGATTTTTAGCACTTTGCTTTTATGACCTAGTCAAACTGTTTAAACATGTTATGGCACTACGTATTGCCATGTTGCTTTCTGAAAGAACTTTAATTTATGATATGACTAAACATGATGCGGGTAGATTCACCTGCCACAACTCTGCTTGCACTAATTGCCCTAATTTTATTTAAGATTTAGCACACTTATTTTTCTTAATATCTACAGGCTTTAATTTAGATCTCTTTAATTTAGATTCCATATTACAAGGGGATAGATTTTCAACTTGGAGATTTGACTGTGAAAATATGCATAAGTGTTGTAGTTTTTTGGTTATGACCGCCCAGATTCCAACAAATTCCCACACCCAAACAACCAAAATTGCTGAACAACAGGTCTAAAAAATATTATTAAAAGGCTTAACAAGGTTTAGCAAAGAGAAGAAATTGGTGGGTTAAATCTGAAGAACCAGAACTCAGAGAGATGAGCAGAGTTTAGAAGTTGCTTTTACTCTGAGAGTGTTTGCTGTTCTCCCAGGTTCAAATTTTTGTTTTCATGCCTCAACTCCCAGAGTCTTCAAAGTAAGAAACCTAGAAGGCCATCCTCTCTCAGTAAGTTGGGATCTCAAACGGTTCCCTTCTTGGACTACGGTTAAAGCAGAAGGAAACCAGCTCACATCACTTCAATGGTCCAGAAAACCTAAATCCTTGAATTTTGTTCAGGGTCACTTTGGATCATTATTACCCTTAGGCTATTGAGAGTAAAAATGCAACTATTCTAGGAAGAAAGATTTACATCGTAGGCCTCAAATCCTATCCACAAATAATATTTAAAAACAATGACAAGCACACCAAAAAAGTTAATCAGACATGCAAGGAAACAAAACAAACAATGGACTACAGAAACAAAGCCCCCTTAAAGTCCTATATTTGAATTGTCAGATCCCAAAACAAACAACGGGGCTTAACTGCATTTAAGGCAGTAAAAGACAAACTTCTAATAACCTCTGCAAAGCAAAGGAAACTAAAAGAAACAAACAAAAAACCTAATTTGAAAAAGAATCAAATAAAACTGGCAAAATCCATACTATGATTAAAAATTCCATGGATATTTTCAAAGCATATTAGAGCTAAAGAGAGAATTGATGAACTAGAAACTTAGGTTAGAAAAATTATTTGAAGTGCAGTCATCATCCAGATTCAAGAATCCCAACAAATCACTAGCAGATTTTTTTTTAAATGTGCACGTCTAGATACATCGTAATGGAAATCCTAAAAGCAGCCATAGAAAAGAGACACTTTACCTTCAGAGAAGGAACTATTAGACTGGCAGGTGATGTCTCAACATCAACAATAAAAAACAAAGTGAAATAGTAAAGGTATGTATAATGAGAAACTTTGGTAAGTGAAGTATGCATGTTGTGATTTCTTGCCTAATGACTAAGAAAATAGAAACGGGGGGGCCAGGGTGGCTCAGTCAGTTAAGTGTCCAACTTCTGTTCAGGTCATAATCTCCTGGTTCGTGAGTTCGAGCCCCGTGTAGGGCTCTGTGCTGACAACTCAGAGCCTGGAGCCTGCTTCAGATTCTGTGTCTCCCTCTCTCTCTGCCCCTCCCCTGCTCATGCTCTGTTTCCATCTCTGTCTCTCTCTCTCAAAAATAAATAAACACTAAGAAAATTTTAAATACAAAATATAACCTAAATGGATGTCACAAAGTTCAGTCTAATGGTTTTACATAAAGGGAAGGAAATGTTGGATCAGGAAGCAAAACCCAGGGGGTAGAAAGGCTTCTGTGTGCTGACAGTGTTTTATTTCTTGAGATGTGGTGATTATGCAGGCAAGGTAGTATGCTTTATAATTATTTATTGTGCACTGATGTTCAGTCTTCTGTATATATGTCTTGTTCTAGAACAAAAATTTGTAACTATACAGAAGGAAAATAATGCTTGTCTTCATTTTAAAAATAGAGGAAACAATGTAAGCAAAAGGCAAAAGGAAATAACTGATAGCATGGATATATATGCAGTCTACATTAGATTAAAATGAAAGATATTTTCTTGGGGACTTATTTATGTGAAAATAAATTATGCTGCATGACTATTGTTCTGATGTTTAGGACTCTGTATTCTCCTGCAGAGAATAAAATCAGTGGGCTGGTTCTCAGTTTCTTTAGAAATGTCCAGGGCACCGGCAGGGGAAGGGGGAGGGGGTGGCTCAGTTATTTAAGCATCCAACTTTGGCTCAGATCATGATCTCATGGTTTGCAAGTTTGAGCCCGATGTTGGGCTCTGTGCTGACAGCTCGGAGCCTGGGACCTACTTTGGATTCTGTGTCTCCCTCTCTCTGTCCCTCGCCTGCTCATTCATTCTCTCTCTCTCTCTCTCTCTTTCTCTCCCTCCCTCCCTCCCTCCCTCCTTCCCACCCCTCTCCCTTCTCCCCTCTCCCCTCTCCCTCTCTCTCTCAAAACTAAATATTTAAAAATTTTTTTAAAAATGTCCAGAGCAAATTTTCCCAGGACTTTAGAATGGCAGCAAGTAAACTACAGTGATCTTGGGGCCAAAGTGTCTGTGGCCACCATGTAAACACATAGACATAGATGCCCCATCTTGTATTTCTGAAGATGTTTTGTCAGCAGCTTCTCTTCTCTGCCCCATGCCCACACTATGACCCACAACCCAACACAAGATGAAAGGTAACGATCAGCAGTGCAGAGTAGTGGAAGATGCAATGCAGTGATTCCCAAGGAAATGAGAGGAAAATTCTGGCCTTCCCATAGCAAGTCTGTGACTCTGGTACCCCTCTGACTTTGGTCTCTTCATCTGTGAAATAAGGAAGTACCAAAACATCTTCAAGTTCTTTCCAACACTTACTCACTAGGGATCCAGGATCAAAACCTATCCAAAGAAGACTGCAAGATAAGCTATTACTTTGTTGTTGTTCCAATAGTCTTCTCTGTTCCAGAATCTTACTGGGATATTCCAGGGGGGTCAGGAGAAATAAATTGAATGAGACTATCTTCCTTGCCTGTGAAAGTGTTTAGGTAGGGCTAAGAAAACTACCTAAGTTTTTCTTGAGTGATAATGCCAAGGATGTGTGCCATTGACATCAGAGGAGTAGCTGGGGATTCCAAAGTGTCATTTCTGCTGGGCACTCTGACTTGTTCACTTTATCATATTTAATCTAGGTGGGCTTTTTATTATTAAAGATAGTGATAAGAAGCCTGACTTCTGTTTCTACGTAACCAATGCTTAAGCTTTTCATCTGGAAAACCATTTGACAACTCTAAGTCTGCAATTTGAATGTTTTCAATTAAAATTAAAAGAAGCAGGTATGACATTTAATCAAGTGCTTCATAATTACTTTGGCACTTGTAGAACAGATATGCTCCAGTACCTGATTAAAAATGCTCCTTAGCCTTTGGAGACATGTGAAAAAACACTATCAAAAGGAGATCATTCCTATAACCATGGCTAAAGCATTTAGCGGGTAGGCAGATAATTTAAGGAAAATCAGAATGTATTGGTTTCTTATAATTGTAGAAACAACTAGAATCTTTTCTTCACCCTTCCTGGATATTCTCATCTCCAGATCTAATATTCAACTGGGAGTGCTGGTGTCATAACACCAATTTTTATAGCCAGTGTTCGTTTTGGTTGAGTGTCAGATCTGTTTGATCAGTTCCTCTGCTGTACCAGAAGTTAAAAATTGTGAGAGTTCCCCTCACCAATCTTTCTTCTGTTCTTCCTTTATCTCAGCTTACTTTTTTTTTTACATACCACTTCTTATAAAATCATCTTCCAAAATCTCCCTTCCCACAGTCTTTGATAAGTTCCTCACCTTCCTCCCTAACATATCTCCATCTAAGTTCTCATAGACACTGTCTGTCTGTGTTTCAGACTCCCCAAAACACCTTCTCCTTCACATTTGTGTTTCTTGTAACATGGTTCAACCCCCACTCAGCATCATAAACAATTAGACCTGGTAAACTTAGAAATTATACAAGTCCAATTCTTTCTGAAGACCCGGACAGGTTAGATTATTTGTCCACAGGGAATACAACTTCTTGGGTGCAGAAAAGATTCTGGGTTTAATCTATGGTTGAAGTGCCACTAGCAACAACCAAGGGACAGGTAATGGAAGCAGGCAACCACATGAAGCGAGACAGTGATCACTACAGACTGAGCTTACAGGATCATGTTAAAGTCTGTCTACGGGAAGAAGGCCTAACTTCCTGTACTTCTGTTTTATGTCTGGTTGAGTCTATCCACTGCTCCTGCATCTAAACTTCAATTGGGCCAAACCATATCATCTCTCTTTAGGACTGCAAGAGTCTCCTAACTTGCTGCTCTCACTTCTGCCCTTTTACCATCTATTCTCTTCAGGAAAGCCAGAATGATCTTCTAACATTCACAGATTGTGTCATTGCCCTGCTTATGAAACATAAATCTCACTTAGAATTAAATTCAACTCCTCAGCCTAGTTTCCATGACCTGCATGACCTACGTAGCTCTCCAACACCATTTTATACCAGTCACTCACTACGCTGCAGTCATACTGCTCTTCTTTCTATTCCTCAAATATAAGAAGCTGGTCCCCTGGGCTTCGAATTTGTTGCTTTTTCACCTAGAATGTTCTCTCCAGTCTTCACATAACTACTACTTCTTTAGCGACCACTGACCACTCAATCCAAAGTACACCCCCAAGTCATTTTCTGTCCTATTACCTGAGAGAAAATATTTATCATTGCCTGAAATAATCTGGTTTATTTATTTACTTATTTATTGTCTGGCTACCCCACTGTTACATCAGGTTTACCCCACTATTTAAAACCAGGTACCTTGTTGATCTCCTTCACCAATCCATCCCAACTATCTACAATAGCATCTGTAGTATGTAGTAAGTCATAATAAATATTTATTAGACACAGAGATGAACTAATGAATGTGTAGATTTTGGTGATGTTATAAATCTGGGGCGATGGATAAAATATACAATGTAAGAACCAAAAGGGCTCTCAGAAATGATCCAGTTAAGCCTTTCATTTTATATTTACATTTATCAAGCTAGACTTGGGGCAGAAAAGTGAGTATCTTGCCCAGGATTCCATAGCTCATTGCTGGAACATGATCTCATGATTAGCTATGCCATGTTGTCTTTCTTCTAGAAGCAAGTACATGCAAATGTATAATCAAGCATGAAGGGTATCTCCTGAAATGGAATGTCAGATTCTAAAGAAAATTCTCTCTGAGCTCTAAAGAAACAGATTCTCTTTAAATATCTACTAGGTTCATAAAGACTTGTTTAGATGATTGATGATTCTCTTTCTCTACAGAGGACAAGTTTAAACCTGGTTGATTATTTAGATCCTCCAGAGTGCACAGTCTTTAAAATTGCCCAATGTACAGCCAAGACGGGCCCCTGGACCAATGATTGTTCTAATACACTCAGATGTTTCATAACTACAGCACGTTAGTGACTTAGGATAAAACATCATGCTATATCTTTCAGCACTTAATACATTATTTAAAACA
This sequence comes from Neofelis nebulosa, assembly GCF_028018385.1. NCBI lineage: Eukaryota > Metazoa > Chordata > Mammalia > Carnivora > Felidae > Neofelis > Neofelis nebulosa. The sequence continues at coordinate 32,109,361 of NC_080783.1, forward strand.
CAATAGAAATATGTCCTCTTGACTCCGATTAATGGGTCTTAAAATCTAAATATTAAGTATTAGTTTTTGTTTTGCTACCATATCTGTTTACCTGTTAGTACTCCTGGATTATAAGTACTCTGGAGAACAGGTATTGTGTCTTCTTAATCACATAGACTACCATGTCTAAAGGGTACAACCTTCCCAATAGAGGTTCAAACCTGTTAACTGCTGCTAACTATGATTGTTATAACTTTACTCTTGACATCAGTGGACTAATGTTTCCAAGAGTAAAATCACGGTCCTTATATTAGGTGATTTCTTTAGGTTTTCAAATTATTTAAGGGATAAGAACATTGGTATCCCCTGGGCATGGGAACTGTGGAGGTTGTTTATAAAAAAAAAAAAAAAAAATCAGAAGAAAAGATCATTCTCCTGAGAATTGTACTGTGGCTCAGAAGAGTTTATTTGTACGTTGTTGTTTTTTTTTTAAATATCTAAACCATTCAATTTCTATAGTATAAGATGGCCTTACTGGAACCCATCCTGCCAGGACTCCTTGTAAGCAGTTGTATTACCCCTGTTGAAATCTTTTGGCAAAAACACTTTAGAAAACCCACACAACTGCAGGGGGTGTGAGACAAAACAGTAATTTTATTTCATTCTCCTTAACTCAGACTTCTAACCACAAACCTCCACAAAGGTCTCAGAGTGATAGAAAGATAAGATCTCCTGAGTATGCAATTATTGATAGTGCTTATTAAACATGTTTTCTGTAATCAAACAATAAACTTTAGCTTAGCACGGCACATGAGTGTGACATAAGAGGTGAAGTCCTAAAAACTGCAACGTTTATTTAGGGTTTGTTACATTTTATCTTTTACTAAGAAATGTTGGCATTTAAAAAAATGTGCATTTACCACTTTTTTTCACCTTTAATTAAAGTATTGTCATTTTTTTATGAGTCTACTGGCTAAAACTTTCAGAATCCTGATTACATATTTTTACACACGCATCAGTTCTATACTTACATTACTATTCAAAGGCATCCATACTCCAAAGAAGTGATTGAAGTGAGTAGGGAGGATAAACAAAATAAACCCAATCTGATCTAACTTCCTAACAAAGACAAAAGATGTGAAGAAGTGAGGAGAAAAGAGCGCGTGCGTGTGTGTGTGTGTGCGCGCGTGCGCGCACGCACACACACACACACACACACACACACCCACAAATATGTGTATTGTTTTTACTCTCCAAGGAAATTTGTTGGGGGGATAAAACAACCCTCGGTCCTCTAAAGTGTGTATCCTATTACAGAATAAGAAAAATATGGAAAAATGATTTTCTTCTAGTAAAAACTTTCTTCATAAAAACGGAAGAATATCAAATATGCTATAAAGCTTTGTAGCAATATTCATGAAGTAACAGTTAAGTTGCAAACAAGTTACTTTCCTAGTTAATTCATTGTCAGTGATTTAAAATTGCCCCACCAGGGAAATTACATGAGATTAAATGAGCCCAAGTCTCTTACACAGAACGGGAGGGAGAAAGAATTTTATTGGCACCCAAGAATATCCACATTACTTCCCATCCCTCCTTTGGGCGCATAGACAAGGCATTGGCTGGGTGAGCTTGTTACACTGAAGGCTCCAGCTCTCCTCTCTACTCTAGTAACACTCACCTTTATCTCAGCCACCCCTTCCCTTGGCTCCAGTCCTTTATCACCAGTTTCCTTTCAACATCTCTATCTGGTTTCCTCTGATCAAGAATAACATTTCCAACCTGAACTCAATATTCACTTCCAAACCCAAACCTTGTCATTTAAGGGAGTCACTAGTCTGACCCCCTTCCTCATACCTCCCTCTCTCTGGTTCTCCTGATCCAATTGGCCACTAAGTCCCGTTGACTTTAGCTCAAGGATATCTCTTGAATTCAGTTGCTTTTCTCTATTTCTGTTGCCAATCCAAGGCATTTTTGTGTCTTCCCTCCTCTGTGGAAGCTTCTTGACTGGCCTCAGCAGCAGTTTCTCCGTTTCCAAATCCATCCTCCATGCTGCTTCCAAAATTGTGTTCCTAAAAAGCATTTAACTCCCCAGCCTAAAGTCTCTATTATATTGTTACTTATGAGGTAAAAAATCAATTTTCTTAGCATGACACCAGCTCTTTTCACAATCTGTGGACCATATATGGTCCACCTATACTAAATTTTTGGCCATTCTTCTCACATCCTTAAACTATTCCCATAAACTAGAATATCCCGGTACTTCTTTGTCTTCTTAGAAACCCCCATGCATTCTTTAAGAACCATTTTAAATTGGTCCCTGAGACCCCAGACAAAGACACCTATCTCTATGCTCTCAATAATACTTTGTTTACACCAACATATTTATAATGCATATCATCTTTGATCATAATTATTTTGTCTGTCTTCCTCATTTAACCATGAGCTTCACAAGGATGAGAACTGTAGTATGGTCACCTAAACCATCCAAGGAGCTAGAACATTTTATAAGCTCAATAAAATAAATGAATGCATAGAAAAACATGGAGGCTGAGCATGTTTGGCAAATGTCCTGCAATGGACTGAGGAGAAGAACGAGAAAAGCAGAGCAAGAGATTCTGTTTACTGGAGAATACTTGTTTCCCAGTCCAAAGACAAAGACTCAAACTGAATGCTACCTGGCCAATTGTCTGAAGCCTAATAGGTCTGGAAGTTAAATAAATATTTCAGCTTTCAAAAGTTTCCAAATAATAATACAACAGCAATTTATAAGCATTGAGAGTTTCTCCTATGTTGAATACTGTTAAATGCATTACATGCAATACATAATTTGATGTTCATAACAGTCTTTTATGTTGGACTTTCTATTTTAAGGAAACTTTCGTATTTTGAGGAAACAGAGGCTTGAATCACTGGCCCAAAGTTGTTGAGCCAGTATGTGGTGGAACCATAATATGAACCTAGAAAATCTGAGACCAGAGCCTGCATTCTTAAGGAGCCTCTTAGCCCAGTAATCTAGTACAACCCCCTAATGCTACAGAACCTGAAGCCCAGAAGCTAAAGAGACTTGCTGGAAAAAAAAAAAAAGGAAACAAAAAAAGAAGCTTTTAACATTAAACTTGATTGGGAAGTTATGTTTGGATATTTCTTTTCCTTCCAGACGTATTGGGTATATTATCATCCCAAGTACTTTAAGTACTATTTACATTGATGCCACATATGTATTCTGTGATTTAAAAAGTTATCATAGGGGCGCCTGGGTGGCGCAGTCGGTTAAGCGTCCGACTTCAGCCAGGTCACGATCTCGCGGTCCGTGAGTTCGAGCCCCGCGTCAGGCTCTGGGCTGATGGCTCGGAGCCTGGAGCCTGTTTCCGATTCTGTGTCTCCCTCTCTCTCTGCCCCTCCCCCGTTCATGCTCTGTCTCTCTCTGTCCCAAAAATAAATAAAAAATGTTAAAAAAATAAAAAAATAAAAAAATAAAAATAAAAAGTTATCATATACCAAAAATACATAAAATAATTTCTTAGATATAAAATTACTTTGTGCTGAACACATTTCTTTAGATATGCTCATTCAACAACCATGTGTTAAGCTATGAGCTACCCTGTGTATTTGAATCTGCAACAAAGTCTAGCTCTTTGCTCCGACAAAATTCTTTTATTCTGTAACTTCTCTGCCTGTAGACATGTAAAAACATGGATTCACATATACAAACTTTCGTTATCATTCAACAGGAAATAATGGGAGATTTTTGTTTTAGACATAGTACAACATAAACACAACTTTTCTTGTGAGTGAACTAGAGGATTTGTTTGTTTGTTGTTGTTTTCCATGAATGGACATTTTGGTGATGAGTCCTAGGAAAATATAAACGTTGGCTGTAAAAAGTCTGATTTCTCAAATTCAAAACAGCTATATTAAAATGATCTCTAATTGCTTGTTGAAAGTGCCATGCCTATGTCAACACAGCTCCAACAAACAAAAGCTATACTATCAGAACTAGTGGTTGACAGAACCAAAATTCATGAGTCTGTCACTGTCCCTAGAGTCAACTTGATTTTTCTTAGCGTTGCCTCACGCAAAGTAGAAACAGGCATCAATACGTTATACGTGACCCAGAAGAGGACCATATCCCCAACTGACTCTCTTTAAACTTGGAAATCTTGGTCTGTTCTGATCAACCTTACAGGCTAAAGCAATGAAAAAAATCATGTTTTGACTAACAGTTTTCATTTGTGTTGTATACTTTCTAAATACTTAAGTTCTACTTTCCAAAATAGTTTTGAATTTTTTTAAATTTTTTAATGTTCAGATTTTGAGAGAGAGAACAGGGGAGGGGCAAAGAGAGAGGGAGACAAAGAAGCAGGCTCCAGGCTCAGAGGGCTCTGAACTGGCAACACAGAACCCAATGTGGGGCTTGAACTCACGAACTGCAAGATCATGACCTGAGCCAAAGTCAGATGCTTAACCGCCTGAGCCACCCAGGTGCCCCTAGTTTTGAATTTTCATAAGAAGTCTTCAAATACCAAAGGTCCTATTTTACTTAGGATGACCAAAAAGTGCCATTTGAAGGACTCAGTTTATTAGAATAGCAATAGTACAGATGAGCCTTTAATGAGTAAATGTGGCCCTTTCCTTGGGTATTAAAAGGCTAGAGATGATTTTTATTTACAAAGTTTAATAAATCCTTTTGCATAGAAATTTCCTATCCTTAAGCTAGGAAGGTAGCATAAGTTGTGGGTTTTGCTCAGTTTACAACTGCAAATATTGAGGCCATTTTTTTTAAGTCAAACAAGTCTATACACCTTACAGTGAGCAAAACAAAAATGAGAATCAGGCCCTGTCTACACACCTACATTCTGTTTCTACCAAGAAATGGGAATATGCTGTTAGCCATTTAAAAACTATGCTATTCCACTTCATCTGAGGGGGTTGCCAATAACAATGAGAAATTAGGAAAGCCACTGTGTTCACTATGGATGAAAAAACACGGCACTCAAGATCATACATGAGAATAATAGCTATTCCTAAAAGGAAGAGAAAAAGACAAAGAAAAAGATATTAAACTATGGGGAGAAAAATGCCCTGAAAATTAAAAAAAAAAAAAAAAAAAACCAAAACAAAACCCTCAAGTCTACAGATTGAAAAGGCTCACTCAGTCCCGAGCAATATTAATGAAAATACTCAGAGCTAGGCATGCCCTGGCAAAATTCCTGAATTCCAATATTGAAATAAATAGCATACAAGATCCTAGAGATTTTTTTAAAGTTACTTACAAATGAGCGAGAATCAGAGTAGCATGGAACTGTTCACCTGTAACCCTAGAAGCCAGCAGACAGTGGATGGGAATCCACAGAGAATTCAGAGAAAAGACTTCGGTCCAGGAATCCTATTCCCAGAAAAGATATTGGTCACCCATCAGAGTTAAAGACTTCTTTACCCGTGCTGGAATTCACAGAGTTCGAGGTATCTGCAGAAAATGATAGAAGTCTTCTAATCACTGTATCAAAACAGAGATCACAAGACAGGAGCAGATGGCAAGAGGGGTGCTGGCACTGAAAATAGGTGAAGGAAGTGTGAAGGAGAGATCCTTAAAACAGACAAGAAATACTGTAAGAGGAAACCTGGCAATGATCTGCAATTATTATTTCAAAGCCCAAGATTGGGGCGGGGTTGTGCTAACTGGACAGTGTAAGAGTGGGACAGGAAGAACCTTCAGGAGTTCTCAGATCAATGGGGAGTGTGGAGTCAGCACATCGGGCAAGGCCATTGTCATTATTTTAATCCAATAATAGGCACTCAAGATGCTCTAAACATAATGACTACTCAGTTAAGAACTGTAGCGAACCTTCTAAATTACAGAAGCAAAGAAGGAAGTTAAAAGAAACTTAGTTAAAAGGATACAACAGCAAAGGAAAAGAAATAGAAATAAACACGACAATGAAGGGATAAAATCAAGTGTATCAGATTTTCAGGCTCATCACACTGACTGGGAATGGCCTGAATTCATCAATGGGGAAAAAAGTCAACAATCTGGGTTTTTAAAACTCCAACATGACTACTTGAGGGGGTTGTGGGAGTGGCTGAAGGTCAGCTCGGATCAGCAGGCTTCTCTCCAATCTCGGGGGAGCCCATCTGCAGGCAGCAAAGGGCTGTTTTTCCTGAGGTGATGGAATTCAGGGGTCACAGATTGGATGTGTTGGAATCAACAGCAAGGCTCAACTTGCATCTGAGGGTTATCCTCCCAGGCACTTCCCAGAACACATCGTGAGACATGCACATTTATTAGGCACCGTCTCACATCCATCATTCCCACTCAGGTACAGCATCCACGCTGCTTTCAGAGTGGTCTTTCTGAAATCAGAACTCATAAGGTCACCCACATGGTTCTCACTGCCCATAAGGTGTAGAAAGAGGGTCTTCCAAACCCAGGTAGAGGTTCACGTTTTTTCCAGACCCTTTTACAACGAGAAGCTTCCTATTACTCCAGAGTCACAAGATGATGACTTTGTTAAATTTTACACTGAGATCAATGGTTAAGACTAGAAATCACTGGGGCACCTGGGTGGTTCCGTCGGTGGAGCGTCCAACTTTGGCCCAGGTCATGATCTTGCGGTTCATGGGTTCGAGCCTCACGTCAGGCTCTGTGCTGACAGCTCAGAGTTCTGGAATTCTGTGTCTTCTCTTTCTGCCCCTCCCCGGCTCGTACTCTGTCTCTCTCTCTGTCTCTTTCTCTCCCTCTCAAAAATAAATATTAAAAAAATATTTTTTAAAGACTAGAAATCACCAAGGTTTCCAACCTATTAACTCATCAACCAAATGCAAACCTGAGAATTTCTCTCCTTTTACAATTTGTTATAGCTCTTGCTACTTCAAGACAATGAGGAAAGAATGTGAAATCTGGAGTCAGGTATATTTTGTGTTGTAATCTTGGTTCTGCCACTAATTACTATGTAACAAATCACTCAGCCTTTCCTGGTCTGAGATTCTTCAAACATCACCTGAAGATAAGAATACTCCCCTTTTTGTGGGATGAGAGAGCCTACTTAGTTGGGAGTATTAAAAATATGCCAAAAGAAAAGACCTGCAAGGTCTTGGCATACTTCTTCTAGGCTCTTAAGAACCGTTGGGTGCTAGATATATGCATCGTGATGGTATTTTGAACATGGAGACTGTTAGCAACTTAGAATCTCCATTTAGTCATTCGTGCCTGTTTTGCCACCTGTCAAACCAAGAAATGGCTTGTCACATGGCATAGTGTTCTGTGTGGTAAGAGTGAATTCTGGTATTATTCCACTAGAGCTTAAGATGAACATCGTTCTAGAAGCACAATTTCTTTACCAGCTTAGTCTAACAACTCGAAATAACTCTACCTAGGTTGGATTCATCCTTCCATAGAAATAACACGATTATTAATTCAAGTATCAGACTGATAATAAGCACATTATCAACAACTCTAAGTGCCCAAGTGGGTTTAACATCCTGGGGTTCATTTTGGCACTACAAACCTTTCAATGACTTGAGCCAATGTTCTTGGAAAAAATCCAAAGTTCTTTAAACGGCCCATATAGTCTCAATGGTCTGCTCTCTGCTCTCCTTTCCAGCATCATCTTATACCTTGCCAAACCCCTCTCCTTCAGGCACATCTACCTTATTCCAGTTTCCTGACCTTAATTCATTTCCTCTTGCTACAGCTCCTTTGCACTTCTTCTTTTCCTGGTATGGAATCTTCTTCCTCACTCTCGTACGATCCTCCCCATTTATTCTTACTTATCCTTCCAATCTTAATTCAAGTGCCACGTCCACAGAAAAGACTTGAATATCGCTTCCAAACCCCACCTCCATATCTACTCCGTCTAGAGAGGATTCTTTGTGACATCCTCTGAATTCTGGCTATAGTGATCACTAATTCATGGGATTACTGGATTAATGTCTCAGTCATTCAGTTAGCGTCATGAGAGCAGGGCTGATAAGGGTTTGCTCATCATTGTTCACACAGCAGCTTGCACAGTACCTCCTGCCTGGCAAGTGCTTGATGCTGCATGAATGAATAGATGAGTGAATGAATGAATGGATAAATATCCATTCCAAAGCTATTCATTTGTTGTTCAATAAAAGATTTCACTGGGTTGTGGAAAAGGCCTTAAAAACAAGCAAGTAGTCCCAAGCTGGCTTTGGAACTTGTAAGTAGACCCTGATTGTTCACTCCTCGGTCCTCGTTACTTAAGAGCATTTGGGCCACCTTGAACTACCACAGGATGAAACATTTGACCAATCCGCTTTTGCTTTTTAGTTTTTTGGAGAGAAAAGTAAAATCTATTTCTTTGTACAACTGCAAAATTTATGTCTAGCTAGATAAGATTATACCTACTAAATTTCTGCTTTCACTTTCAGTGTTAATAGAACTTTCCAACTTAATGTAATTTCACTTTGCTTTTGCCAACCTCAAGAACATGGATCAGAGTGAAGGATAAAAGTAATACAAAAATGTACCAAGTTAAAAGCAGCAGAAACCCGTTTATTAATTTAGTTGTAGGTAGCATTATTTAAATCGTTCAAACAGTCTGACATATGCCATCTAAGAGAGAGAATTGAGGACTTTAGAATGGTTGCTTGTTTTTCCTTAATGTCTCCAGAGGCTAGGGAGTCTTTTTACATCATCCACTACTCCTTGGCCTTTTTGAGGGTCCCTGACACTTAGCGTCAAATAAAACCTCTGTGGCAGCCTGTGGCATATCTGACACAAGATCACCCAGATGAAAATCAAAATCCTTTTTTTTTTTTTTCAAAGCCCTTCCATTTTATTTTCTCCTTCAAAAAGAATTCCCAGTCCAAATGCCAAGACTATTTTATTTTCATTCAGTTGACACAAGTCATTTTGCCTTTCATCTTTCTCTGAGAACAGTAAGCCACTCTTCGACTTGATCCACTCACAGGTAACTCCAAGCAGGTAATTTAAAATTTTAATGGTCGGATGAAACCTTTTTCTTCATCTTAAAACACAATATCAAAGGAAGCGGTACAAACTCCACGCTCTCAGCAGCTGCACCGCCACAGACACCCTGAGCCCAAGTGCTTGGGGCTCTTCTGTAATTGTTGCTGCTTTCAAAACAAAAACACAACACAACACAAAAACACAAAAAACAAACAGAAACCCCTTCTATTTGGCGCCTGACTTTTCCTACCTTTGGTTTCTCTTCATGTTCATTTGAATTATAACTTAGTGAGAAATATTAAATGGGCCACTTACCTGTTAGGACTTCAACTTGAAAGCAGAAGAGAAGGAAATAGCAGAGGTCTAACTTCATGTTTGCCAGAAACAGATACAATCCTCCCCAGTGTTCAAAGCTGACAGTGAATTCATGTTCTCAACTGTTTTCTATTTGCTGGAAAGGAAGTGGGTTTTGTGAGGGTTTATGTAGTGTCACACTTACCATCAAGGCAAGGAGGTGTCTCTCTCGATTGATGTCAATGGCTATTTGAGAGGCATTACTGCTTATGGGGTTCAGCTTAATCCATGGATTGCTGATAATTTTGAGAACAGACTTTACCCTCATCCTGGCTCCAATAAAACCAGAGACAGAGACCATGCTTATTCTCAGAACCACCCTACTCCACTGATCAATAGTTATTAGGCGGGGCGCCTGGGTGGCTCGGTCGGTTACGCGTCCGACTTCGGCTCAGGTCATGATCTCGCGGTCCGTGAGTTCGAGCCCCGCGTCAGGCTCTGTGCTGACTGCTAAGAGCCTGGAGCCTGTTTCAGATTCTGTGTCTCCCTCTCTCTCTGTCCCTCCCCTGTTCATGCTCTGTCTCTCTCTGTATCAAAAATAAATAAACGTTAAAAAAAACTTCTAAAAATAAAAAAAAATAGTTATTAGGGATAACAGGATGTGAAAACAGCCACATGATAAATAGCCTATTTTTTTGACACCTTTCTGTCTTGTGTTATTTGCTCCAGAGATAGAAAGCCTTTGAAACACGACAAACAATAAAGGAAATTATTACAGAAACTGAAATAGAAGATGTATCTGGAAGAGGAGCGACAGAAGGGTCTGACAAATACTTATATCACATTCACTGTAGATTGTAATTCCCCAAATGATGGATCACATGTTAATCCAACTTAAACCCTGCTCTGCATATTACAGCAGTCTGTAGAAACCAGAAATTCTGTATCAATAGCCCCAAATGAAAGCAAAAAAGTTGAAAAGCCCACCTGTAGTCTCTCCATCCCTGTGGGGAGATAGAACAGATAATAACAACAATAATAATTATTATATAAATAAGGAGATTTTTATGTATGTAAGTGTTTATATGGAATACTCCTCTTAACACAAAACATGTACAAAACTGTAAAATAATACAGATGTAATATGTATAAAACATAGAATATAGCTAACATTACATTAATCTGGATTATTTATGTATGTGTGTTTATATTATGTGTTTTTAATGTTTATTTATTTTGAGAGAGAGAGAGAAAGCACAAGCAGGGGGAAGGGGCAGAGGGAGAAAGAGAGTATCCCAACAGTGCAGAGCCTGATGCAGGGCTTGATTTCACGAACCATGAGATCAAGACCTGAGCTGAAATCAAGAGTTAGGTGCTTAACCTACTGAGCCACCCAGGCGCCCCTATATTATGTTTTATACGTGTATTAGTTCATTTAATCCTCCTAATCATTCTGTGAGATGGGGACTACTAATCTGCCATTTTACAGATGAGAAAAACTGAGGCACAGAGTTATAAAGTACTGGCACAAGTCAGATAGGAAGTGGCAGTGCTAGGATTCGGAGAGTCTGGCTCCAGACTCCTCACTCTTAACCAGTGCAAGAAGAGCCATCCAGGCCACAGCCTGCTGAACCATCCAGAAGTCTGAACCAGCTTCCAAGATGCTGGTTCCAGGCTGGGTTTCTGGGGAGTAATGGGGCAGGATCTACTCTCAGCCTGCAGAGGTGATAGCCAGGTGAGAGGCTGAAGTCAGTAGGTCAGGGCAACCAAGATTTCAGTCCAATGTCCAGGCTTTGAAGCAGAACCCAGATTTGGTGCTACAGAGGAGCAACTAGGGATATCCGGTCAGACCCAAGGGATTCCAAGGGTAAGGTACAAGGCTGATCCTGCAATGACACACCTAAGTCTCTGATTTCCCGAGAGACTTTTTTCTAGGGCTCCTCAGCTTCAGTAGTGGGTGTGAAAGAAGCTATTTGAGGTGTTGAGCCAGCCTGAGCAGGAAACACTGGGCAACTGGGAACCTGTTACCCTGATTTCCTTCCTTTCTCTTCCACGTGCTCCCTGACGCATCAAGTGGAAATGCCTCCAGACCCGCCGTCATTGTACTGGAGTCCTTTTCCAGCAAAGAGGAGGCAGTGGAGAATTGACTTTTTCTAACCTTGTTGTGGCCTAGCTCTGGAACTGAGTTTGGAAAGCTCTTGCTTCATCTGATGAAAGCTATCACAAATTCTAGCACTCAGCTGCAGTTACGCAGAGGGAAACAGGGCAGAAATCTAATAATGAACCTTAACTGAGTACCTATCCATGTGCCAGACATTGCACTTCACATGAATGATCTCATTCAGTGCTCACAGCCTCTTTGTGACGTAGATCTCATTATTATTCCCATTTCTCAGATGAGGAAACTGAGGGTTAGAGAGTAAGTAATTAGTGCAGGCTCACACAGCCAGTAAGTAATGGAATCCAATCAAACCCAGCCAACGAAACTGAATCCCACACTCTTAATTACCACACCCTAATCACATGCCAGTCTTCATTTATCTGCCCATAAATCACTGATAACATGATTTGGGGGTCTCATATTTTGGCGGGAGTAGGGTGCTTAGGTCCTAGATGATGTTCGAAAATATTTGAACGCAAAAGAGATTTCCTAAAAAAAAATCAGGTGCAATGTTTCTATAGCTCAAGGGGAAAAAAGTTAACACACATCATGGTGTGGCTCAGCTCATTTCAACTGGATATGCACACTTTTATTCTAAATCTGCTTTTTCCCAACCAACACAATCTCTGTTTGTAAGACACTTGAAGGTAACCGACGTTAAAGGTGAGCAGGCCTTGCCTCGATGTAAATGTGCCTTATGTCAGAGACCGCTGTGAGAGATCCTGTCCGTGCTGCCTCTTCTCAAAAATCTCAGTTAAGAATACAATTACTTGTGGTTTTAAATATACAGAACTACTTTTCATGTGCCTGGAAATAAACTGGGCAAAAATTTCCCTTCACCCCACAGGAAGCACTTTTTGTTTGCTTTTTTTTTTTTTTTTTTCATTTTTTATTCCATGACTTAAGACGGTTTTGATTTGTGTGTGCAGATGCCAGCAGTGAGGGTGGGGAGTGGAAAGTCTGTTGCATTAAAAGTGGAATGTTTATTATTACTCGACTTGGTGGGCACCAAGTTTGGTAATGCTGTCTGTGTGCTTACTTTTTTGAAGTTCCACAGGTGAATGTCTTTCTTATGCTTTGCTTGAAACTTACTGAAGGCAATATTTGCATGTGCACAGGAGCCCACACACCAGAACCTTTGAGTTCAAACAACGGGGTTAAAAAGCACCTGCAAGGTTATCTGTGCTACACCTAAACTGGGTGTGCCAATCTAAAGTAGAAAAGCAGTGAAAGAGAAGTGTTGTCCCTAATCAAGATGGTTTCTCCTCCGAGTGGCACCACCATCCTGGCACTTAATTAGCCAGAAGCCTGTGTGTCAGCCCCCTCTGCTCCTCGTGAATTCACCAATGAGCCCCACGTTCTACTTCCTGGCTGTCTGCCCTGTTGTTTTCCTTCTTTTCTTGCCAGGGTCACTGCCTTACGTCAGGCCTCCAGCATCTCTCTCTGCACCTTCCTGTCCCCACACTTGCCCCATATCAATCTATCTCCACATTACAAGCGCTAAATACTCTTTGTAAAATGTAAATCTAATTCATCTTGCTCCCCTGCTTGGCACTCTCCGCTGGCTTCCTGTTAGTCTGAGATCCGGCCCAAACCCCATACAAGACCCGTTGCAATAGGGCACCAGTTCAGCCTCCTCTCATGCCATATTTGCTCTTTCTTCCTTCTGCATTGAACACTTCAGCCTTATTGAATAACATGGTGTTTCTCAAATTTCTCAAGCTACTCTTCCTTCAACTACCAGGAGCTCTTTTCACGTCTCTACTTCCCCTCCCCACCACCCCAACCTCCCTTCTCCTGAAGAAATCATCCTACCATTCTTCAGGCCTTTGCTCACACACTCATCAATTCATCAAAGAAGCCTTTCCTGATCCATTCGCTACCAACCACTTCCATAACTAGATTCCAAAGAAGATGCCTTCTTTGCATCCATATCTGCAATGTTGAACAGATTGCCTGGGGCATAGTAGAAGTTCCATTACTATTTGTTGAATGAATGAGTGAATAGTTCTGGACTTTTGAAGGGATAATATGACCTCAGAAAGAATCACCAATTAACACTTTGCTCTTTGAGTCATAATTTGAGGGCAGAAAAATATCAAGATGTTTGTATTTCACACTGAAATTGATTCAATACATATAATAATTATCCTGATATATCTCTCATCCAATCATTTGTCCATCTCTAACTAGCAAACAAAAGAACATTCCATTTTAACAGCCAAATAATTTCTCATTTAAGAGTTACTAATTCATGAAGCCCAGCAAACTAATTGCACATTTCCAGGAAGGGTGAAAACAGTCAGTGTGAGATGTGACTAGAAAGTGTTATTATTGATATTTTTAACAAAAATTCCCCAACTTAGTCATCTTGGCAAACAAGGCCTTCATTCTGATGATGAAGGCCTTGGCAAACAAGCCATCCTTTGCCCCTCGACCACTTTCCTATGGCTGCTATGGTTTATAAACATGCTAGGATCTCTTCATTCACGAATACAAACACATTTCCCCAGACCCTGTAACCTCTGCCATCTGTTACTCTCTTGCTTAGGAAGGAGATGTCCACACTCAGTCTCTACCCTTCACTACTTCCCAGATCTTCTTGAATCTACTGTAGATTGATTTCTGTCTTTATCATTCCATTGAAACTGTTTTTCCCACCTATGAGCTCCACAATGCCAACTCCGACCAACATGCTCTATCCTTCCCTTCTGTGACCTCTCTGAATCATTTGGTGCTACAGTATTTTATGTTGATATTATACATACGTTATCTTGAAACAGTACCACCCATTCCTGATTAAGTTATCGGAACCAAGGGCCATTATGTTCTTGTAGGCTACAACTTTGTATACCTTTACTCTGATCTATTCTGTCTTGAATAAAGTCTAACTCTCAGAAGGAAACATTTAGCCTCCTAATTCAAACATTTCATCAAGGCCCCTCTACGGTCCCCATATATGGTCAGAAACATTGCTATCTTCTTCTTAACACCCATCTCTCAGACCCCTTCCAGCTTGGGCTTCTTTGCCAGTTCTTCTCATGTCTCTCTCCTCCTGAATGTTGATGTTGATACTGCCCAGAATTGAAGTTTCAGTCTCCTGCTTCCCTCATTCTATACACTCTACTACCCAAATGATAAAGCAGATAATGCCCAGTCAATTAAAATATTATGTGGGTTGAAATACCCACCCCAATTTATCTTATGTGACTCTTAACCTGATTGTGAAAGCTATCAAAACAAATGTTCGAAGCATAATAGCACTGCTGTAATGAGTACATAATCTTTCCCAAAAGACTGAAACTCAAAAGACTCTCAAGCTCATATGCATACAGGGGCCCGGCAGATGGAACAAATGAATGAAGCGGACCTGGTATAAGGCAAAAGGGAGTCGTGGAAACTGGGACAAACTGGAGAGCACACAGGAGAACCAGCTGACTAGATCCAGCTGTACAGTGCTACAATGGAATAGGAGTCCAATTGAACAATATCTTCTGAATTTCTCCAGATAGACTTAAAGCTCCATCTGGATGAAAAATATTCCAATTTTAAAATTTTTCAACTTATTTTAAAAACTTAAGTTTTTTCATCCTGTACTATAGGAGGCAGACAAAACACTTAAAGATCTAGTTTGGCCCAGGGGCTATCAATTTTTAACCTCTGCTTTAAAGGACAACTTTCACTTGGCAATAAATACATATAAATATCCATATAAAGTCAGAAGATTCTTGTTCTAGACCTCACTTCATTGTTTACCAGCTGTGTGGCCCTAAGCAAGATGTCTACCTTCCCTGAACAGAAGTTTACTTATAACCTCAGAGGATTTGTGTGAGGACCAAAATCTAATGGATACGAAAGCTCTTAAAAATCATTACATGTTGCCAAAAATTCTAGTAATTATGATGTTTAAATTTCATAACATTTTCCATACATTTCTGATATTTTAAAAATAGTTCATTATATTTGACACATCTCAAATTTTACACACAGGATCAAGATCGGTGACCCTCTTTGAGAAAAACATGACAATATCATTGACCATTTTTGGGCAGCTACTCAGAGTAAGGTTTTAATCCCATCTCCCAGTAATTGATATATTTTTTAGGATGTAAAATAACTTCAAGCTTATGAAATTTATTCCATTTTAAAACTGTTCTTTCTTTCCTTCTTTCCTTTTCTGCAAGCACCCTAAGGGCAAATGTAGTGTCTTCTCCAGTTTCTATTTAGAACCTAATGTCTTTCATGCAAAAGGCTCAGATAAACTAAAACACAACACTGGAATTTGCTAGAAATTATGGACGTTAAGTCAGATTATATTAGGTTTCTTGGGTTGTGCTTTGTGTGAACGGATGACACCTACTGGCATAAAACAAAAATCTGCATTTTGTTTCTAAGAAGAAAAATAAATGTTCATCTTTTAAGCCAAAACAAAAAAACAAAAAAACAAAAAACACTTCTAGTAGAGCCTAGCACTATCAAAGTGCAATTGCTAGAGGTACAAGTCAAGGATTCTATGGAATCATGAGAAAATGTTTAGGATATAATTAGTGCAAAAAGCAAGTTATATGTATTACATGTATATGAGATTAATGTTTAAATATTTATATAAAAATGTATAAGGGGCACCTGGGTGACTCATTCAGTTAAGTACCCAACTTCAGGTCAGGTCATGATAGGTTGGTGGGTTTGAGCCCCTCATCGGGCTCTGTGCTGACAGCTCAGAGCCTGGAGCCCACTTTGGATTCTCTCTCTCTCTCTCTCTCTCTCTCTCTCTCTCTCTCCCTCTCTCTCAAAAATAAATAAACATAAAAAAATTTTTAATGTGTAAATAAAAAATATATAGAAACTTTGGGGCCACTGGGTGGCTCAGTCAGTTAAGCGCCCAACTCTTGATCTCCGCTCAGGTCATGATCTCACAGTTTGTGGGTTCAAGCCCTGCACTGGGCTCTGCGCTGACAAGTGCGGAGCCTGCTTGGGATTCTCTCTCCCCTATCTCTCTGTTCCTACCCCGATCACCCTCTCCCTCTCTTGAAATAAATAAATAAATAAATAAATAAATAAATAAATAATATATATATTATATATATACTATATATATATATAACTATATCTAAAAAATTAAAAGGATGCATTTTTTCCTTTGTCTTTTTCTGCACTTTTGAAGTCTCTTCCTATGACCATGTATCACTCTCCTCACTGCAATAACTAAATACTGTGTGTGTGTGTGTGTGTGTGTGTGTGTGTGTGCGCATGTAAAATACATTTTTTCTTTAGCAAAGGTTTTATGAAATTATCTTATGCATGACGAAGCAAAATACCTAAAGCACGAAGGACAAAAGTGATTAAATAGTTTAATAATAAACTTGAAATTTTGGCCAGGCAAGGCTTCTGATTTGTTTTTCTTTTTAAAAAATATCCATTGGTACCTAATTGTTTTTCCAAATGAACCTGAGAATCATTGTCAAATTTTCACAAGTTCTTTCTATTCAACATCCCCATGCCTCAAATTCCACTGGGATTTGGAGTCAATACAGTATTGAGTGCCCAGACCTCTGTTACTACTTCTAATCCCAGGAGCATTTGACAGCCTAGTAATTCATAGCTTTCATTAACCATTTTATTTTAAAAGTCCAGTGAAAGTTTAAGACATATAAAATTAATGTCATTTGTTAATCAATGTCCATTTTTATTTCTTAATCACTATGTTGCATCCTGAGGAGACTTTAATGGCTATAGAAAATTTACATATAACAAGAGTTTTCCCCAGGCTTGAGTGCTGAACCACTTAAGAAAAGAAGGGCAATGATCTTGCAAAGGTTAGTGGTGTTCACCAGGAAATTAAATGAGTGATAATGACTAAGGCAAATGAGTGACTGTTTTAGATTCCTGATAGGTCAAGAAAAATCAGAGATGGCTGAAAAGTTAGATGAAGAAGACCGAGCAGAAGGTCTTGATAACTAAGGTAGGTAAAAGACAGAAAATGTGTTAATTCACATTTGTACGGCATGGTACAGGTTAGGCGATGCCTATACCTACATGGTAGGTTGAAAACCAATGATTTGTCCAGAAGAGTTATCATTCCCATATTTTAGGGATGGAAACCTAAGTAAGTCCCAGAGAAGTGGACTATTTTGTCCAAAGTAGCTATGCCAGAGTCAAAATCAGAACTCATATATGCTTCTAGATTAGTGCTCTTATAAGTGTCTAGAAAGAAACAAACGAACAAAGGCTTGTAGAAAATTATCTTGGAGGCTTTGTTTTATGTCATTCTCTGAGAGTTTACATTTTCCTATGCCTAAAGATTGCAATTACAAAGAATCTTAGACCCAGCCTCTCCTCACATAATCTTTGATCATTTTCCGGATTATAGATGTGTTGAAGTGTCGAGACTTTTTTTCTTTTTTTAAGGTTATTTATTTTGAGAGAGAGAGAGAACCAGCGGGAGAGGGGCAGAAAGAGTGGGGTGAACAGAGGATCCTAAGCAGGCTGTTCGCTGACAGCACACAGCCCAATGTGAGGCTCGAACTCACAGAACTGCGAGATCATGACCTGAGCTGAAGTTGGACACTTAACCAACTGAGCCACCCAGGTGCCCCCATAACTCTTTGATGTTAGCTTTTCATAAGTTATTTGATATAAAAATATAAACAAAGTTTTGTTGGGTGCAGTTATAAAGTAATGAAAATTAATGCCCCCCCAAAAGAAAATTAAATTCCACTTTATTATCAAAATCTTCACCTTAAATCTTAGAATTATTTTGTAACCATTATAGTAGAGTTATCAAGAAACTGTGAGCCCAGCCTGGAACCTCAGACCAGAAGATGAGCAGTTTCTTCAAACGGCTTATTGAATCAATATCCCCAAGGAACAGGGCTGAGGACTATGAGGAAATTGTCAGTGATACAAAAATTCATCCAGAAGAATAAATATTTTTTATACTAGGCCTGCCATATATTAAAACATATTATAAGGTTAAAATAATTAAATCATTTTATACCAGTCCAAAGATAAAAAATTCAGTGGAAAGGAATATGTATCTAGAATGAGGCCCTGGGATGTATAAAAATTTAATGTTTGATAAAATCAATATACTAGATAGGGTTCAGCTGCAGATAACAGAAACCATTCTCTCTAGTTTGACCAGAAAATGATTTCTCACCAGATATTACAAAATCTTTAGAAGGGTTGGAGAAGCAGATTTTGACTTATACAAACAATTCCCCGACCCTACCTTACACAGTTCCAATCATGATCATAAAAGCTTCCATGGACACTGTTGGAGGCTATCAGCTCAGGAATCTACTCACTTAAGACTATCCTGTCTCTGCCATAATTTGTGCTAGCAAAACAGATGTCTTTCTATTGATGCAATTCCACAAGTCCTGTGATGGCACATCTGAACCTTAGCTGCAAGAAAGCCCAGAAAGCCCAAGAAAGCCCAGATTTCCCACTTCTGCATTATAGGAAAGCACACTTGGAGGCTGGACTGGAATTTGAGCAAGCCAATCCTTAGTATTCACCAAAAACAGCATTTCATATCAGCTCAAAGGAAACAGTTATTTAATAAATGATACCACCAAAATATTTAGATACCTAGTTGGAAAAAATCTGTTTAGATCTATAGCTTAGCATACATCAAAATAAACTGCATATAAATTGCAAAGTTATAAAATTTACATAAAAAACAAAAACTATGGAGAAGTATATTCTAAGTATAAAAGCAACAAAAGAAATCGCATAAACACTAATAGATTGGATTCAAAAAGAGTTCTCCACATAGAAATTAAGTATTATAACTCAAACAGATTAGAAACAATATTTATAAGAAAGAGGCAAAGAATTAATATTTTTCATATGTAAAATGCTCGTGCAAATTGGCAGGAAAACATTAAGCCGCCACAGATAGGTTAGGCAAAGCACTGGAATATAAAATTGACAAATGAGGGAAAATGTAAAAAGATGTGTCTAAGTATGATAAACAGTAACAAATAAAAAATGGAGTCAAAATATCATCAAAGATAAACTCAGGACAAAGAAGTTGTTTTATATTTATTTAAAAGTAAAATCACAATAAAGCTTTAGTACTCTTATACAAATATAAAGACTTATCATTGAAATATAGAAATGCCAGAAATATTTGGAAAATTAATAGAAACAGAATAGCTAAGAGATTATTCTTAGTCTTTGAGAGTTCAAATAAGCAAAAAGTTTAAAGATAAAAGTTGAGTAACAAATTATAAAGGTTGTTTTATTATATATTAAACTTTTAGTCTATTAGAGAATATATCTGCTTTTCCAACACATCTGGAATATTTACAAAAAATTGTTATTGATTCACTCAAAGAAACCCTCAATATAATTCAAAGGCAGAAGATGTACACTTTCTTTGATCACTATGAAATTAAAAATTAGCAAGAAAAGTTTAAGTGTTAAAACTATGTCTGCTTAAAGATTTCAAAAATCACTCTCTACAATAACTCTTTGGTCAAAGAGTAAATAGTAAAATTCAATTGTAGACAACCTAGGAAACATGACAAAACACAACTTACCAAAACATATTAGATATGACCAAAGCTATACCTGGCAAAAATATAATCATATAACTTTAGTATTTTATTAAGTAAGAATGAAATAATACTAATGAGTTAATCATTTAGATCAAGAGATACAAAAGAAAAACTAAGCCTTTAAAAAGTAGAGACATAGAATTAATATTTACAAACAAAAAATACTGAATTAGGAAACAAATTATACATAATAAAAGATATGTTTTTATTTTAAAAATCATTAACTGGAGCAAGACTATCTTTGAGGGAAAGATAATATATAAGCACAATGTTCGAAGAAAACACAGATCCTGATGAGATTTTTTTAAGTTTCTTTATTTTGGGAGAGAGAGAATGTGACCACGCATGAGCACAGCAAGGGGCAGAGAGAGGGAGAGACAATATCCCAAGCAGGCCCCACGCTGCCAGCACAGAGCCTGATGTGGGGTTCATACTGACAAACCATGAGATCATGACGTGAGCCAAGATCAAGAGTCAGACACTTAACAGACTGAGCCACCCAAACACCAAGATTTTTTTTTTAATTTTAAAGAAAATAGAACATCCAGTACCATGTACCGTTTTCACAATATGGTTGAAATTGCTAATTCTCTGGGATCTAGAAAATTGAAACAAATAGGAAACTGAACAGACTAATAACCTTGGAAGAAAATAAAAATGGAACCAAGAAACTAGCCCATACAAAAGGGCTAAACCCAAAATATTCTACAAGTGAGTGCTTCAATCTGGACCACTAGAAGTAAAGACTGAAAATATGTTAGCTTATTTTGCAAAACTGAGAATGCTAAAAAATAAAGTTAACCCAAAGAAGATCCACAGACCAGTCTCATTTATGAATATATTAATTAAATTAAAAAGTCTAATTTGGGGATGCCTGGGTGGCTTAGTAGGTTAAGCGTCTGACTTTGGCTCAGGTCATGATATCCCTGCTCATGTGCTGACAGCTCATAGCCTGGAGCCTGTTTCAGATTCTGTATCTCTCTCTCCTTTTCCTCCCCATTCTTTAGCGCTCTCTCTCTCTCTCTCTCTCTCTCTCTTTCTCTCTCTCTCTCCCCCCTCACTCCCTCTCCCTCTTCCTCACTCCCTCTC
Organism: Neofelis nebulosa; assembly: GCF_028018385.1. NCBI lineage: Eukaryota > Metazoa > Chordata > Mammalia > Carnivora > Felidae > Neofelis > Neofelis nebulosa. Next base: position 32,130,386 of record NC_080783.1, read on the forward strand.
CTTCTCCTTCTCCCTCTCCCTCTTTCTCTCTCCCTTTCTCTCTCTCCCTCTCTCTCTCCCTCCCTCCTTCAAAAATAAATAAAACATTTTTTAGATCCAATTCAATGGCTTATTAAGGGAATAATGTACCAAATAGGATTTACTCCCAAAAATGCAAGAATTGCATAATATTAAGAAATCTATATCTCACAAACTTAAAGGGGAAAAATATACAATCATCTCAATGGATGCTGAAAAGACCTTCAATAAATGCAGCATCCGTGCATGATTTTAAAAACTCTACTATTAGTAGAGTATCATAACTAGAAGGATACTTCTTAACCTGATAAAGTTTCTACCTCATATCACTAGACAGAATCATGCTTAATTACAAAGGGATCCTCTAAGGGTTGGAGGAAGGTACTACCCCCACTGTTTTTCATTATTCAGAAAGATATTTAAAAGAAGCAAGTGCTATACATTTTTTTAAAAGAGGAGAAACAGTTATCAGATATTTGTTTTTATGTAGTTGATTACCAAGAAAATCCAAGAGAATGAACCGAAAAGGTCTTATGATTAATAAGTTTAGTCAGGTAGCTACGAACAAAATAAATCCAAGAAGAGCCAGTAACTTTCTCTATGTCAGGGAAAAAATGAGTAGTTAGAAAACTATAAGGGGAAAATAACAAGTGTACATGTCTATATCAAAGCTATGAAACTTACCAAGGGACATAACAAAAGGTGTGAACACATGGAGAGGCACACAATGTTTCTGATTGGGAAGACTCCATCTGATTAAAGTATCCGTTTCTCTAAATAAATTTATAATGTTTTTCCAACAAAAAACCCACTGGATTTTTCAAGTTTCAAATTTTTTACCAAATGATTTTAGAATTCTTTTTTTTTTTGGGGGGGGGGGGGGAAGTTGAAAATAACCAAAACAATTAACGGACTATAATGTGAAGTGTCAAAGTGGTTGAGCCCCAAGAACGGGTATAAGAATTAGCTAAACTGAATATAAAATCCAGAAGCAAATCCACACAACACAGGAATTAAAAAAATGATAGACACATAAATTTCAAGGCAGTGGAGGAAATATGTATTTTTGTTACATAGGAATAGTTAGCCAACTATTTTTAAAAATTAGAGTAGGGCTCTAACCTCATATAAAATGGCAAAATTCCTGAATCAAAATTAAATTTTAAAAAATCATAAAAAGAATTTGGAGAAAATTTGGATGAGAAAAGTATATTTTAACTGCTTAGATAGAAGGATAAATTCCTTCATGGTTATTTCTTGGATATTGTCCTCATGTGTATTATCTTTTATATCTTTTTTTTAAATCAACAACCGTGTTAGAAAAAACAAAGATATTTTTGGAAACATATATACATGACTATGTGCTTAATCTCAGGGTGAAGAAAGTATTTTAAGCCTAAAAACAAGGGGAAAATGACATAAAGGAAAAACCTTGATAAATACAATTTATAAAAACTCACAAATTTTCATGCATCAAAAATCTAAAGATAAAGGTCAAATGGTGAAAGCAGAAAAGATATTTGTAACTCTGACAGCAAAAGGCCAATATGATCAATATATAAAACTTCTTACATGTCGTTATAAGAACACTCTAAATTTAAAAAGTAGATAAAGGGCCTGAGTAGGCAATTCACAAAAGAAGAAAGTTCAAACCCACATTAAGAAAAAAAAGTTGAAGGGGTGCCTGGGTGGCTCAATTGATTAAGTGTCCAACTTTGGCTCAGGTCATGACCTGACAGTTCGTGAGTTTCAGCCCTGCACTGGGCTCTGTGCTGACAGCTCAGAGTCTGGAGCCTGCTTCAGATTCTTTGTCTCCCTCTCTCTCTCTGCCCCTCTCCTGCTCATGCTCTCGCGCTCGCTCGCTCTCTCTCTCTCTCTCTCTCTCTCTCAAAAATAAACTTAAAAAAATTTTTTTAAAAAGAAAGAAAAAGTTCAAGCTCACTAGTAAGCAGACAGAAATGAAACGGAAAGCATGACATACATTTTTGTCCTACCAAATTGGCAAAGATATTTAAGTGATATTTAAAGGATATTAAATGGGGGCGCCTGGGTAGCTCAGTCGGTTAAGCGTCCGACTTCAGCTCAGGTCATGATCTCGTGGTCCGTGAGTTCGAGCCCCGCGTGGGGCTCTGTGCTGACCGCTCAGAGCCTGGAGCCTGTTTCGGATTCTGTGTCTCCCTCTCTCTCTGCCCCTCCCCCATTCATGCTCTGTCTCTCTCTGTCTCAAAAATAAATAAACGTTGAATAATTAAAAAAAAATAAAAATAAAGGATATTAAATGATATCTACAAGATTTTAAACAAAACCTAATATTCAGCTTTAGTGCAGGACATAAGTAACGGGCACTGTTATCCACAGCTGGTAGGAGTGAATACTGATACAGCCTTCTAAGGGCAATTTGCTAATAAATACCAGAACTCTTACAGCACATCACACAGTCTCCCAATCAAGTGGTATCTTCCCAGGAAGCCTGCTCCTGCTCCACTTTTATCAGATATTTCCAAACAGACCAGGGCCCCTGTTGAAGCTCCAGTAGACCCCAAACCCATACGCTGAAGTGTATCCACCATTACAAGTGAAGCTATGTCTACACAAACTCCAACCATCTAGATGTTGTTTTATCTTCTTTATAGCCATTAGAATCATACGAAAGATTGGATTATATTATTTTAATTGTTTAGTGTTGAACAGATAAAACCTAAACAGTAATGTGAGGAGTACGAACAGAGTACATACTTATTCCAGCTTTGAAAACTTGCCCCAGAGGGACGCCTGGGTGGCTCAGGTGGTTGAACATCCAACTCTTGATTTTGTCTCAGGTCATGATCCAGGGTCGTAGGATCAAGCCCTGCAGCCGGCTCCGCGCTGAGTGTGGAATCTGCTTGAGATTCTGTCTCTCTCTCCCTCTGCCCATCTACCCCACTTGCGCTCTCTCTCTAAAAAAAAGAAAGAACAGAAAAAGAAAACTTGCTCTGGAAATAGCTGAAACATATGTATGGTCAGAAAGAAAATAATATCAAACAAATAGAAAGCATAATAGGAACTATTCTCCTTCCCAGACTGAGGGAAGGAGGCTTTGGAATAAGGTTAATGTAACTTGAAGATCAATAAGAAATAAGCAACTTCTAAATGTGCTATATGTTCATTGCTTCAGTAGGCTGGTTGCTATCATATTTTAAAAAAACTAAAAATTGGGGTGCCTGAGTGGCTCAGTCGGTTAAGCATCTGACTTGAACTCAGGTCATGATCTCACAGTTCGTGAGTTCGAGCCCCATGTCGGGCTCTGTGCTGATACCTGAGAGCCTGGAGCCTGCTTCAGATTCTGTGTCTCCCTCTCTCTCTGCCCCTCCTCTGCTCATGCTCTCTCTCTCTCTCTCTCTCCCAAAAATAAATAAAAACATTAAAAAAAATTTTTTAAAAACTAAAAATTAATGTTACATATTCCTGTGGATGGCCCATGTCTTCATTGTGCAGAATTTCATCAAACAAGTGATATTCTTCACAATGGGTAGGTGGCTTTATTCCCACAAAACATGCCAGCTGACAGCTTGCACAGCATTTTACTTTTCTGCTGCTGGAAGTACTTTCAACAGTGCTTATCCACTATCCCTGTAATATAACAGTGAAGCACAGGACTAAACCCAGACCATTGGATGATAAACAATATGTATAGAAACCAATATAAAGCAATATTGATTTTTAAGATCACAGAAAAGGTATTAGTCAGGAATTTCTATTACAAGTGACAGAAACCCAAATTGGCCTAAGGAAAGAAAAGGAATAATGGTTCATGAAATTAAAAGTAAGTTTAAGAGAACTTCGGGTACAGCTAGATCCTGGGCTCTATCTTCATTTGTATCTCCTTTCTGCTCTTTTCTGTATTGGCTTCATCCTGACCTTAAAGAACTCTGGGCTTACCTCCTGCCAGCTTTACAAAAGTGACAGCTTGTAAAGAGTAGATAGCACTAACAGAAGTCATGAGTTTGATGCACTGACAGAGCACATGCCTTTTAAAAATAATAATAATAATCCCCGTGACAAAGGACATGCAGGGCTGTGATTGGCTGGGCCTGCTCGTGTGCTTAGCCCTGGAGTCCAGAAGCCAGGTCAGCCCTACACCAACCACATTAACTAAGAGTCTGAGGAAAATGGCCCCTAAAAGAAAATCAAGGTGCTGTTACCAGAAAGGAGGAAAAGGAATATTGAACAGACAAAAACAGCAGAAGTCTGCAAAGAGAGGAAAATGCTTCCTTCATCTTATACTGCTGATAAACTAAGTGTTCAAGGCACAGTGTGAAAACTCATTGCAGAAGGATGTATAACAAGACTTTTAGACTAAATAAGTGACAGTGATAAACGGAAGCCTTTTTTAAATCATTTCATCATTAAAAACAGAGGAGGAGAAAACAGGAGCCCAAAGTTAGTTCTCACTGTTGGACCGTTCCCAAGAGGTGAATCACATGGAGTGACAAGGACTGTGCCCACCCTGCCCTGTGCTTTGGGAGGCTGCCCTCACAGACCACATCCACTTCCTCAACCTCTGGTTTCCATTTGCTTTCAGCTGGCGAAGCTCTGGCAAGAGATGGGAGGGCGGGAGGAAAGTGAGGTTCACTATTCCCTAAGCTACCTCCTTTTAAAACTGTAACTTCTGTCCTCCTTTTAAAACCATAACTTCTGTCCTGGAGCCTTCTCATAGCAACAGCTCAGCTAGTAGCTACTGCTATAGCTCTGTCTCCATTCTGATAAACATTCCCTCTCCTTGACCTTCAGATCTAGAGGTGGTAATGGCTTGTTGTTGCTTGCCCTGGGATATCTATCCATCCCTTACTGGCTTTCCTTAACTCTGCTCACACCTTTACAAATAGTCTCTTTATTCATCTTTTCTCAGTTACTCCTACCTGTGTTTACTGCCTATTTCCCTTTTTTTTTGGGGGGGGGGGGAGACAGTGGATTGATCCCAAGGATCAATTTTGTAAAGAGATGAATTTCGTGTCTGGTTACATCTTGTTATTTCAAGGGTGGGGCAAGGAAAAGTCCTTCATCTCACTTGCCCCCTCACCTATTGATCTACAAACTATTGGGTGAATTTCCTTTAAATGGAGACAAAGCCTTTCATTACACTATTATGGGGAAGACATAGCCTGTAAATTGCCCTAAGTTAAAATTGCTCCTCTATATACATGACTGATATCAGATTCTCTCTTGAGAGAGCATTTATGATAGAGGAAGATAGAACAGTGAGGCACAGAGTCTGTAAAGGATAAAGAAGATGGTGACATCAGCATGAAGACAATATCCTGGTGGGGGGAAAGACTGTGTGTACCAAAGGTAGACTTTTTCAACTTGTAATTTTGAAGTCTAGCTCTAGAGCTAAACCTCTCTATCAGCCTAAAACAAATGAGGTTACCCATAGTTAGGAGCTGAACTGTGTCTGCCCCAAAATGTATATGTTGAAGTCCTACGTCCAATGCCTCAGAAAGTGACTGTATTTGGAGATACAACTTTTAAAGAAGTAATTAAGGTAAAATGAGGTCAGGTGGGTGAGCCCTAATCCAAAATGACTGGTGTCCTTAAAAGAAGAGGCGATTAGGACAGATGGGAAGAAAGGAAAGACTGTGAAAACATAGAACAAAACAACCATCTATCAGCCAAGGAGAGAAGCCTGGAACACATCCTTCCCTCATGACCTTTAAATGAAACCAATCCTGCCAACACATAGATCTTGTACTTCTAGTCTCCAAAATTGTGAGAAATTTCTGTTGTTTAAGCCACACAGACCACAGAAATTTGTTATGACAGCCCTAGAAAACTAATATACCCAAGGTTCCTAAAGTAAAGACTTATCTTCTGGGGGGTATTAAAAAAAGCCCTATCCACAAGACCAAAAAAATAAACAAAAAACAAAAAACCCCCAAAAACAAAAAGTCAATCCATTGTTTTAGCATTATGAAGCTGCAACTTCTAGATATAAACCCTAGGGCAAGCCATTTTGTTACCCATCTATTCGTCAATGTATGCCATCAGATCCATCAATTGGGGCAATAAAATTGTCAGTGTATTTATTTGCCAGCCATTTGAGGGAATTAACCCCATGGTTGGGCTCTTACCCATCCTACAAAATATTGGGACAAAGATCCATTTCTAAACAAGGACTTGGCATTTTAGGACTTTGTATGTTATCTCTTCTCACACAATGATGTGAGAATTCAATTGATGTGACCAGTAAGCAATAAAATAATAAAATAAGGTAAGATAAGATTCTTGGATTGTAGAGGTCAGTTGCCTACCCAACCCCTAAGCGTTGCTACTCCAACAAAGATTACAAAGGCACATAGTGCCTTCTCTGAGACTGCTGGGTCTCCTTACGCCCATACCCTGACCTAACCCAACCCTCTTAATTTGCAGGATTTGCTTGCTAAGAATTAGTGGTCTATTCAGTTTGTGGGTGGTTAGTGCCCGAGATGAAGAAGGGAGGTCGAAACAGCAATTGAGAGCAAAGCAAAGAAAGAGCCCCAGGCAATCACATTTATTTTTTTCTCTCTCTGTAGGCATAAATACTACCAGGATACCTCCTGCTTCTATTGCAATTATTAAAAAGTAATAAGTCATGGGGATGTAATGTACAGTATAGGAGATGTATTCGATAATATTGTAATAACTTTGTATACCAACAGATGGTAACTACACTTATCATGGGGATCATTTTGTAATGTATAAAAATATTGAATCACTATGATGTACACCTGAAACTAATAGGATATTGTATGCCAGCTATACTTGATTTAAAAAAAAAAAAAAAAAAGCAATAGAATTCCCCTTTGAAATTTGTGCCTGGGAACATTGCCTTAGAAATAAATGTAAAAGCATCAAGTAGGTTTGGGGCTGATTAAAAAACAAACTCAAAGAAAATCAAAACTAAATTGCTAAGGCTTTAAAGATCTCAGCCTCAAAAATGGAATGTCATATGTGACAGAAGCCCTGTTGATGGAGTCATTTGTTTCATCCTGTCTCATTTTAGTTTCATGTTCCAGAGCTGTTCATTTTTATTTACTTCAGTGAGGCTTCATGAGAACAATAGTTTGTATGAGCAAGTTTTTCCTTCAAACATATAAAATTAGAAGTTTTGTCTCCTTAAATGTGGTATATATTGCCCCCAGTGCCTAGTAATTTTTCCTGAGGAATACAACTGGATTCCCAAATGGGAAAACTGGATTCCCTTCACAGACTCTTGGCGACAAACTCCATGGAAGCCACAGTACCTCACTCAGAAAGGGCTGCTCCTGGTGCAGAGGTTGAGAGCTGGGCTTCTGGAGCCATCTTCTGGCCTTAAGCCCAAAGGTCACCGACTTCCTAAGCTGCAGGCCCACAGGCAAGTGCCTAAACTTCTGAGTTCAGTTTTCTCGCCTGTAACATGAAGACCATGGCAATACCTGCCTCGTTAGCTTCTTGGGGGAATTGAGCAAGTTTTCACAAGTCAAGTACTCCCACTGGTATGGAACATGTTCTATTTGCTAGGTAAGTGTTAGCTGCCGCTGGTGTTCAAGCAGCAGAGAAACAACACGTGACTCTCCCCACGTATTCACACCTCTCCGCGGTGGCCCGCGTGGTTAACTGGTCAATACCGCAGGCTGTCTTTTAGGGACTCTGAGCTGGGCCTTTGGTGGTGGTGAGGTTTATGTGGCACCAGCTTCCTCAGTGGGCTTTTGTTTTGAAGAGGCAGGAGTTGTTTATCTTTTTTTTTTTTTTTAATTACTTTAAACTTTCTCTACTCTGGCCTGTAAGATTTAACAAAAAGTTAAAGGTATTCTGTATTATGTGTGTTCAAAAGCTGAATGTAGGGAGAAGACAACTAATGTGACACATGAAAAAGGAGAAATGTCAAAGATGCTAAATGCAACACTCGACCTTATTTTCAGGTCTGGGGGGGGGGGGAAGTTTTCTCATATTGTCTCATAGTAGGAAAAATTCCCTTGCGTCTTTCTTTCCTATCAAACTCCATCCGTGATTATGGTGGGAGAGAGGAAAATAGTAATTACTTTCCCCTAATTAGTTTCCAAATTGACGATCCCGTTGGATATGTTTAGTTTCATGTTGGTGGTGCTTTCCCTAATTTCCTTAATTCCCAGAATTTAATGTAATAATATCAATCCTTCAAGGACATAAGTTATCCAAGCCAAATTCTAGAAGTTCCATTGTGCTGTTCCAGCAGTGCATAAAACAAACTAGTGTGCACTACAGCCTGGAAAACCCACATGTTGTGTCCAAGGGAAGTCAAGAGTGAAAGCATCTTGGGGGGGGGGGGGGGGGGGGAGGGTGTTACTCTCTATGGATAATAATAGCACCCTACAGTTGTCCAGAATTTGAACCCAGAAATTGTTAAAGTAGCCTTAAAGGGATTCAGAATGTCCAAGGAGAGTCCTTTGCGTACAGAAGTTTTCTTCTGAAGACATCAGAGGAAGCTAGAAAGCATGAAATGTCAAATGCAGCACCCTGATTGGTCAGATGGCAGAACACATAAAGGCAGAAGCCGCAGCCATTGGTGGATGAGGAGGGAACTTTGGCCAATGAATAGGAGAAGAAAGAGGAAACAGTGAGATGGGACAGAGAAAGGACTTGGGGGATGAGAAAGTAAAACAGGAAAGAAGAGAAACTAGCCAGAGGAAGAGAAGGCTGTGAGAAGGAAACTCCTCTTTCTAGGGAAGGGTTTAACAAGGAAACTGATTTATTGAGAACACCCCATTCCGCCTTTCTAGGCTTAAGTATTTTCTGAGAGGCTTCTACAAAAGGGGGTGCCTCGGAAACAGAGGCTTGATCTACAAGTTCCCCAAATTTGAAGCATTCTTGTAGTCACAGGATGATTTTGTTGTTGTTGTTCTTGGGTTTTCCTTCTGTTTCTGTTTTTGTTATTTCCCAATGCCACTTGGGCTGTGATTATCTATCTTAACATTTGTGTTTCTACTAAATTTGTCCTTCTATGTTTTTATTTAAAACTTAGAGGGGCACCTGTCTGCCTCAGTTGGAAGAGCATGTGACTCTTGGGGTCCTGAGTTTAAGACATGTTGGGCAGAGATGAATGACTAAATAAATAAATAAAATATTAAAAGGAAGCCTTTTACCTTAAAAAAAACTTTAAAATTTTTCATATCAGTAATTAAATGGAAAGCCAATACTACTTGCCAAGAATAAAAGGCAATGACAATAATAATAATAATAATAATAATAATAATAATAATAATAAATGGGAACAAATAATGCATTAAATTCTAGCCAGAAAGAGAGAAAGAGTTTAAGATGAACAAATGTTAGTAATGTGCTAAAGATATAGAGAACTATGAGATTTGTTCTTTGATGTAATCCAAAAAAGTGAAAATTGAAATGGGAAAATATATTCTCACTTTGTGAGTCAATGCTACTCAATGTCCAAATACCACCCAAAGTCATTATTTTCTGATACCTGTTAAAATTAGTGGTATCCATTCCATGCTTTAGAGAGCACTGGGGCTATGAGCATTTCATTCCTTAGAAAAGACCATGCTCTTTACAAAGTATACATTTTCTCGTTAGACCAGACAACGATGTTACCAGACTTAGTTAACCTGAGCCCCCTTCTAGGGACTAATCACCTCTGGAGGCTCTCAGGGCAAAGCCTAAGACCAGAGCTGGAAGAGGTGTCACCCCAGAGAAAGGCTGCCAAGGAGTCACTGAGACCCTGAATGACATCCTATCACTGCCTCTATTCCTGCGCTGTCCAGTATAGCAGCCTACAGATACACGTGGCTACTGAACACTTACAAATGGCTAGTAAACACTGAGATGTGTTGATGGGGTAAAATGCACAGCAGAGTTTTTAAGACTGTGCAAAAAATCAAAAAACAAAAAACAAAAAAAAAACCCATAAAACCTCATGGATAATTTTATACTGATTATGTGTTGAAATAACGTTTTGGATGTATTGGGTTTAATAAGACATTAAAGCTAAGTTTGCTTGTTTCTTTTTAATTTTTAAAATATTTGAGCCAGTTTTAGCCTCACAGAAAACTTGCACAGCTGTATAGAGTTCCCATATAATCTTCACCTAGCTTCCTCTCAAATTAATATCTCACACAACCATAGTGTAATTCTCAAAACCAGAAAAAAATGTTTTAATATATGAAATTTATTGTCAAATTGGTTTCCATACAACACCCAGTGCTCATCCCAAAAGATGCCCTCCTCAATACCCATCACCCACCCTCCCCTCCCTTCCCCCCCACCCCATCAACCCTCAGTTTGTTCTCAGTTTTTAAGAGTCTCTTATGCTTTGGCTCTCTCCCACTCTAACCTCTTTTTTTTTTTCTTCCCCTCCGCCCATGGGTTTCTGTTAAGTTTCTCAGGATCCACATAAGAGTGAAAACATATGGTATCTGTCTTTCTCTGTATGGCTTATTTCACTTAGCATCACACTCTCCAGTTCCATCCATGTTGCTGCAAAGGGCCATATTTCATTCTTTCTCATTGCCACGTAGTATTCCATTGTGCATGTAAACCACAATTTCTTGATCCATTCATCAGTTGATGGACATTAAGGCTCTTTCCATAATTTGGCTATTGTTGAAAGTGCTGCTATAAACATTGGGGTACAAGTGCCCCTATGCATCAGTACTCCTGTATCCCTTGTCAAAACCAGAAAATTAACATCGATCCAATATGATTAACTACAAATATACTCACATTCCACCACTTTGTCCTACTGATTTTGTTTTGTTTTGCTTCGTTTCCAGGACCCAATCCAAGGCACCATAGAGAATTTAGTTGTCATATTCCTTTAGTCTCCTCCAATCTGTCACATTTTCCTCGGTGTTTTCTTGTCCTTCATGATCCTGATGCTGTTGAAGAGTACTTATATTTTATTTTGCAGAATGCCCCACAGTTTAGGTGTATCTGATGTTTTCTCATGATTGGGTTGAGGCTATTGCTTTAGGGCAAGAAAATTGCAGATGAGAATTGTCCTTTTCCGTGCATGCCATCAAGGAGTATGTGATGGTACTGTGGCTTATTCCTTCTGATTTTATTTAACGTGGCTAGTACAAAAATTGTAATTATATAAGTGGCCCACAATATTGTTCTATTGGGCAGTGCTGGTTGACACCATGCATAAGAAAATAAGTATGTGACTTACTAAAAGAGCATGTTCATAGCAGAAATGTATGGATTTAATCATCTAGATTTTCTAGGCTCTTTTGACGTATTTCACTTTTTGATACTGATAACAACTAATGTTCGTTGAGAGCTTATTCTATGCCAGATTCTTTTGTGAACACTTACTTGTATTAAATAATGTAATCCCCACGAAATCTGATAAGGTAGATGCTGCTCTATTATCCCTGCCTTGCAACCAAGGGACCTGAGCGACAAAGAAGTTGTAGGTTGTACAATGTCCTTCAGCTTGTTAAGTGGCAGATCCAGAATCTGAACCCAGGGAGAGAATTCCAGAGGCCAGGCCTGTAAGCATGACCTTTTTTAAAAGCCACAGCATCAGTTAATTCAAATCCACAACTCAAGCTTCACCAACTGTAAACTCTGTTTTAATTCTCTCCTTTTCTATATAACACCAAATGGGAGAACTGACATGTATTTGAGTTTCTACACCGTGCTAAGAACTTAACACACGTTATCTCATGTGATGCTCATGGCAGTTCCATGTTACAAATACAAAAACTGAGAGCCTTAAGGAAATCCCAACTGGCAGAGGCTGGGATTCACATAGTCCGCTCTTTTTTCCCATTATACTTCTATATTCTCCAGTTGGCTCAACTGCATAAGTGTTTCGTTTTATCAGATTGTTAAGGTTTAATAATTTTTTAAAAGCCAGTACTGTACTATAGAGATCCTATCCATCAGGTTTTCTGATAATGGATGATGACCCTGGCGTGCCTTCTCAGTTACCAAAGGAAGAAAAATGGTATCACTTTAGGATAAAGTACAAGAGTAGTTAGGTCCCAAGTATGGGAAACCTAATCACCTATGTAAGGAATGCATAAGGTAACTCTAATGTTACCTTATAGAATGTCTGAGGGAGAAACCGAACCATTTGACCTGTTTGTAGTTAGCTAGGATAATTCCTTTTACAAGCAGTAAAAAAGTGGCATCCATAGCACAGAAAGTGATACCAAAATGGAGCTGCCTGTGGTCGAATACAGAATCCATTGTGTTCATCGCTACTCACTCCAGTGAGTGAATGGCTGAATGGCAGAATCTTCTTTAATGAAAGAGTAGAACTGGGCACCTCTTCTTGGTGCTGTGCTGCTTAAGTGGAGACAGGCAGAAGTGTGGCCCAGATGAAACATTCCAGTGATGCCTGAGGCCAAAGCAGAGAGGTCCGGTTGTTTCTATTTGTTCAGTTGGATTGCCCAAAGAAAAATCAAAGTAATGAGGTGATTAAAGAGTTGTATATAATTAAACATACTTGGGAGTATCAGGGTGGCTCACATTATTAGGTACTAAAAAGAAAAAATATGTGAATATGTATTTCTATAGGTTTCCTGCTTTGAAGTCGCAAGAATCATTTACATCTCAGTTTCCAAATATAGACACTAGGGGGTGCTGCGGAATCATACTTAACTCACAAAATAAAAAATAAAAAACACCCATCAATTCCATAGGCCTGTGTGCAAAGCAGTATAAGAGGAAAGGTTTGGGGGTGGGGTTTTTTGTTTGTTTTTTTAACAGTTTGCAGTATAGGCTCATAAAGATAACTCAGTAAATCCCTGTATTGCTAACAGAAGCAAGCAAATCTCAGCATGAAGAGATGGGCAAATCCATGTAGTGATACCTTCCCTTGAATCATTCTGTTGAAAGAGATGACTGCCTGAAAACCTATGCACTTTTTGTCTTGCTTTGCTTTGGGGGATGGTGGGAGAGCTCCCCCTCAGAGCTCTGAGAAGGAAAGTGAGATGTCCTTGGAGAATTGCAACATTCAATGAAGGCAAGAAAGCCAGTTGATATCAATATGCATCTGCAAGGCTCATCTTGGTCCAATTTCTCTGTTTCTAACCACAAACACACTTCATAGTGTCCCTCCTGTGCTTGCCTGACCAGCAGTAAATCTGTAATGTACAGAGAAAGATAAACTTGCCCTTGAAAATTCTAGAAATTTAAAACAAAATGCATGTTTGCACACGCGGGAAGGAAACAAAACAAGGAAACTAAGGCTACTGAGAACAGACCATGACCCCAGCACCCCCAGGATAGCTCATGGAACACTTGAAGAGAACAGTCAGGACACAGGCATGCGCCAACTCATGGAGAGCATGCCCTCTGGAAGTTCGCTGGCAGGTCCAAGTCTGGAATTGTGAGAACTGTGAAGGATGATTAGAATTCCCGGGTGACCAAAGCACATGCAGTCATAGGCTGGACCATATGCAGCAAGGGTGGAGGGAAGCATCCTGCACTGAATACACAATGCACAGGCTGCCACCACTGACCACTCCTTACCTTATATTTCTGTCAAACAATGCTTTAAGGTGGGTGTTAGTATCCTCATTTTCCAGATGAAGATGGGGATTAAACAGCTCACGATAACCCCCAAAGTCACACAGCCACCAAATGGCAAAGGTAAGCCTATTGACTTCGAGACCCACGACCAGACCTTACTTGCCTGTCCCTATTTCAGTGTGCTTGTCACTCTTCCAAGTGCGCCACATGCATCATGTCATTTACACCCATGATAGGTGTAACAGGTACTGTTATTATTTCCATTTTGAAGATGAGGCGACTGATGCACAGAGAGGCTAAGAAGCCTGTCCAAGGTAATGAACGTAACTACAAAGTGATGGTGCATGGATTCAGAAGCAGACAAATGGGGCTCCCAAACTGTTTCCCTGAACCAAAGCAGGGTTCCCTCATGGCCCCTCATGGCCCCTCAGCAGGTGCTCAGGCATTTGCTGAGTTACATATTCCTGGACCAAAGGTCATGACTGCCAAAAAAGGAAAAGGGATTGCTCCCCCTGTACTGGGCATGAAATCAAGTAACACTGGTTTAGAGCTATATATATGATATAATTTAGTTCTCACAATAGTCCTTAGAGAAAAGAATAATTATCCTCATGTTTAGGTGGGAAAATCTGTGCCAGAAAGGTTACTTAACCTACCCAAGGACATGCAATTAATAAATACCAGAGGCAAGACTAAAATGTAACATCTGTTTAACTTGGAGGCATTTCCACTGAAATATTGTTGAATAAGAAAAGCCAAACCCAAAAGAGTGCATGCAATGAACATGTGTAAAGAATTATATCATTTTAGAAAAAAAAAGGATACATGTTAGGTTGTTAATCTAAGTTATAGCAGAAAGTGTGGTAAAAATGTAAAAAGTACAGACATCACACACTTAACATCTATGAAAATTATGCATGTGTATATATAAAAATATTTAAGAAATTTAAACAACAGTTATAAAAACTAAAAACGAAACAATTAAAATTTGACAATATTCAGTAGCCATTTCTAATGTATTAGTATACTTTACTGTTATGGATGTATCTTTCTAATCCTGGATTATTCACAGAAATCAAAAGTGAGCATTACGTTTAGGATTAAAATTCTGTATACATTCAAATTAAAGTCAGAAAGAAGGCCAGGGATTCAACTATCATTTTATGGTTACTCAACATTATTCTAGAAGTTCTGGTTTATGCAATAAGACAAGAAAAGGAATTAAGGGGTGAGAGCCTTGAAAAGGAAGACACAAAATGACACATGCAAGTAATCGAGTTATAAAAGAAAAATAAACATGTAAACATAACAATGACTTCATACAACATAGGACCAAACCTAGATAGCAATTTTTAACTAGAAAAAATTAACACTGGTGCATTTTAATTCCTCTACTACCTATCACCTACTAATTTCTAGCCTTCCAAGGTTCGACGCCAATATGTTTCTCTAAGTCTTAAAATTACCATCTTCTTTCTTTTCTTACTCATTATCAAAGCTTACTTTCCCCTTTGTAGAAGAAAAAAGACCCCCCAAAACTAATTCATACTAACCCATGTCCCCATGAATGCACAACCTCCCCTACTATCAAAATCTCACACCAGAGCGATACACTTGTTATAGTTGACAAACCTACACTGACATATCATTATCACCTAAAGTTTGTAGTTTATAATAGGATTCACCCTTGGTGCTATACTTTCTATGCAGTTTGACAAATGTATAATGACATGTATCTATCATCATAGAATCATATAGAATCGTTTCAAGGCCCTATAAATCCTCTGTGCTATGCCTATTCATTACCCCCCTCTCATAACCCTGGCCACTAGTAACCTTTTTACTGTCTCCATAGTTTTTCCTTTTCCAATGTCATATTGTTGAAATCATGTAGTATGTAGCCCTTTCAGATGGGCTTCTTTTACTTTGTAATATTCATTTAAGTTTCCTTCATATCTTTTCATGGCTTAATAATTCATTTCTCTTTAACAGTGAATAATATTCCATTATTTAGATGTACCAGTTTGTTCATTCACTTACTGAAAGACATCTTGGTTGCTTTCATGTTTTGGCAAGCATACATAAAACTGCTATAAATATCTATGTGCGGGCTTTTGTGTAGACATTGGTTTTCAATTCATTTGGGTAAATATCAGGGAGTCCAATTGCTGGTTTATGTGGTATACCTATGTCTAGTTTTATATGAAAATGCCGACCTTTCTTCCAAAGTGGTGGTACCATTCTGCATGTCCATCAGCAAAGAGTAAGAGTTGCTCCATGTTGTAGCTAGCATTTGGTGGTGCCAGTGTTGCACATTTTGGCCATTTTAATAGGTGTGTGATGGTATCTCATTGCTGTTTTAATTTGCAATGTCCTGATGACATATGTGGAGCATCTTTGCATGTTTATTTCCCATCTGTATATTTTCTTTGGTGAGGTGTCTGTACAAGTCTTTGCACGTTTTTAAAATCAGGCTGTTTTCTTGTTGAGTTTTAAGAATTCTTTGTATATTTCTGATAATAGTTCTTTATCAGATGTGTTTTTTGCAAATAATCTCTCCCAGTTCGTGGCTTGTCCCCTCATTCCCTTGACATTGTCTTTCACAGAGCAGGTGTTTTTAACTTTAATGAATTCTACCTTATCAATTATTTCTTTCATGAATCATGCCTTTGATGTTTTATCTAAAAAGTTACTGCCATACCCAAAACCATCTAGGTTTCTCTCCTGTTATCTTTTAAGAGTTTCAACATCACTCCTCATCAGGGAAATACAAATCAAAACCGCACTGAGATACCACCTCACATGGGTCAGAGTGGCTAAAATGAACACATCAGGAGGCTATAGATGCTGGAGAGGATGTGGAGAAACAGGAACCCTCTTGGATTGTTGGTGGAATGCAATAGTGTGGAGGTTCCTCAAAAAATTAAAAACAGATCTACCCTATGACCCAGCAATAGCACTGCTAGGAATTGACCCAAGGGATACAGGAGTGCTGATGCATAGGGGCACTTGTACCCCAATGTTTACAGCAGCACTTTCAACAATAGCCAAATTATGGAAAGAGCCTTAATGTCCATCAACTGACAAACGGATAAAGAAGATGTGCTGTATATATACAATGGAATACTATGTGGCAATGAGAAAGAATGAAATATGGCCATTTGTAGCAACATGGATGGAACTGAAGGGTATTATGCTAAGTGAAATAAGTCAGGCAGAGAAAGACAGGTATCATATGTTTTCACTCATATGTGGATCCTGAGAAGCTTAACAGAAGACCATGGGGAGGGGAAGGGAGAGAAAAAAGTTACAGAGAGGGAGGGAGGCAAACCATAAGAGACTCTTAAATACTGAGAACACACTGAGGGTTGATGGGGGGGGGGGGGGAAGTTGGTGATGGGCATTGAAGAGAGCACTTGTTGGGATGAGCACTGGGTGTTGTATGGGAACCAATGTGACAATAAATTACATTTAGTATATAAAAAAATATTTTCAATATACCAAAAAGTTTTATAAAGTTTTGGGTTTAACACTTAGGTCTGTTTTCCATTTTGAGTTAATTTTTGTGAAGAGTTGAAGATCTGTGTCTAGATTCACTTTTTGTTCCTATGGGTGACCAGTTGTGTCAACATAATTTATAGAAGAAATTATCTTTGTTCCATTATATTGCCTTTGCTCCTTTGCCAAAAACCGAGTAACTACATTTATATGGGTCTATTTCTCGGCTCTCTATTTTGCTTCCTTGATCTATTTGTTTATTCTTTCAGCAATAAGACGCTGTCCTGATTATTCTGGCTTTATAAGTCTTAAAGTCAGGTATTGTCAGTCCTGCAACTTTGTTCTTCTCCTTCAATACTGAGTTGGCTATTTTACATCTTTTGCTTCTCCATATAAACTCTGGGACCAGTTTTTCCATATTCACAAAATAACTTTCTGAGCTATTCATTGGGATATGATTGAATCTATAGATCAAGGTTAGGAAGAACTGATATATTGACAATATTGAGTCTATCAATGAATACCTCTTTATTTAGTTAGTTCTTGCGGTGCCTGGGTGGCTCAGTTATGTGTCCAACTCTTGATTTTGGCTCAGGTCATGATCTCATGGTCCTAAGATCAAGCCCCACATAGGGCTCTGCACTCACAGTGTGGAGCCTGCTTGGGATTCTCTTTCCCTCTTTCTCTGCCCCTCCCTCATAATCTCTCTAAATAAATAAACACTAAAAAAGACTTGCTATTTCTTCCTTAATTTTGTTCATCAGAATTTTGTAGTTAAAAAACTAGATAGATCTTAAATATATTTTATTAGGTTTATACTTAAGTATTTCAGAGGTACAAGCAAAAGGAGGTTTCCAAAAGACTTCATATGCTGAAGAAGACTCACGAAATACTGGAGGTCTAGCTATTGTTAAGCTAAGATTATTTTTCCCTCTAGTAAGGCATTGACATGAAGACAGTAGGGAGTACCTGGAGGAATGTTTCACTCTGCCTATCTGCCTGTCAATGGTCTTCAGGTTACAAGGAAATTTAATTTTACCTACCATTTCTTTCTTGCCTTTGTTCTCACATCTCTAGGGAAGAGAGGGTGATGTTAGTGCTCCAGGAAACTGAGTCTATGAGTTTCTGGAGGCTGGGGTCTTGATAAGATTGCCTTTTTCATGTAATTTACCAAGACATTTGTAAACTGGTGGAGACTCATGACCTTCATGACTGTGATCTCTATCAGTTAACAATTTGTTTTTTCCCTTCCTTTTGTTTTTGGGCAGTCAGGGGTGCCTGAGGAATATCCCACATATCCCGGTTGGGGTGGGGGTTGCATGGTGTCAGCTTGCCCTCTGCTCCCTCATCAGTCAGTGTTCTCCATATAAACAGAACCAATAGAGTGTGTGTGTGTGTGTGTGTGTGTGTGCGCGCGTGTGCACACATGCATGCAATATATGTATGTGTACACATTATATGGAATTGGCTCATGCAACAATAAAGGTTGACGAGCCCCAAGATCTACAGTCAACAAGCTGGAGATCCAGGAGAGCTAATGGTATAGCTTTAGCCCAAGTCCAAAGACCTGAGAACCAGGAGAGCTGACAGTGTAATTCTAGTCTGAAGGCCAGCAGTCTCTATACCCAGGAAGATGTTTTAATTCAAGTCTGAAGTCAGGAAGAAGCAGATGTCCTAATTCAAAAGCAGTCAGGCAGGAGGAATTCTCTCTTACTCAGGGGAAGGTCAGCCCTTTTGTTCCATTCAGGTCAAGTGACTGACTGAGTCTCACATCAGGGACAGTAATCTGCTTTACCTGGTTTAGCAATTTAAATGTTAATTCATCCAAAAACACCCTCACAGGCACACCCAAAATAATGTTTGTCCAATATTCCACACACTATGGTCCAGCCAAGTTGACACATAAAATTACCATTACAGCCACATGGGAATAGGAAGAATTGATCTTGCTAAGAATCTAGCTTCAAAATTAGCTCTAGATCATTCTGTTTTCATAGCATCTGCCCTTCCTTTATCTCTGAACCTATAGATTGTTTAAAAAGTCCAGGTAGCTTTTTAAAGTGGGTTCTAGGACAGTAACAGCAGGGGACCTCTCATCTCTAGAAACAGGGGAGGGATTAACAACACTGGCTGCTATGGGAGTGAATAATTTCTCTGCAGAAACATATAGGTGAGTTAAGATCCAAAAAGTAAGGACTACTTGGAATGCTAACATGTTAAGGGTAATAAAGAATGCACATATTCATGCACATACATACACACACTTATATTTGCGTGTTATACATAATACAAATAATTACAGATAGTAAAGGCCAAATGTAGCTAAGAAAATTTAAAAATTAAAATCAGATTCTGTTTAGAGAGAGGGAAAAAATATATTTCCCACATAAGAAATGAGAAAATCAGATGGCATCAGACTCCTGTGCCAACGAAGATACACTTTTGAAGTTCTGAAGCAAAATTTTCAACTCACATATCCTTAATCAAATGTGAGGGCAAAAGAAAAACATTTCCAAACGTGCACGGGATCAAATTTGTGCCTTCCACACACCCTTTCTTAAGAATTTACTTGAGGACAGGGGCACCTGGGTGGCTCAGTCAGTTAAACGTCTGACTTCAGCTCAAGTCACGATCTCACAGTTCATGAGTTCAAGCCCCACATCAAACTTTGTGCTGACAGCTCAGAGCCTGGAGCCTGCTTTGGATTCTGCATCTCCCTCTCTCTCTGTCCCTCCCCCACTCATGCTCTGTCTCTGTCTCTCTCTCAAAAATAAATAAACATTAAAAAACTAAAAAAAAAAAAAAAAGAATTTACTTGAGGACATAACTTAAGAAAGCAAAGGTATGTCTTCAATTTCCTCAGAGGCAAAATGAGAGCAAACACCAGGCCTTTGGTCTTGAAACGGCTCACCACAGAGCACAATGTTCCAACAGGGGCAGCAGGGACAACATGGGTACCAGGGACAGATCGCAACTTTTGCCCCTACCTCAGTGAGAGAAGTTTCACTCGGAACTGCTTCTTATGGTGGGTTTTTATGGAAGGCTTTATTTAAAGAAAGAGTTCCGCAGCTTTGAATCATTTGGAAGCTCCTAGACTGGACAATCTCCGAAGTCCCCCAGGCTTCAACACCCCACAGATCTGTGAACACAGTCCGGTTTGATCGAATAACACCGCTTGTTGAAATGTACAGTGCCAGGGCTCCCTTTCTGCAAACTAAATCAGCATCCATCAAAAATGAAAAGCCATAATTTCCCTCACACTGCTTAAATCTTTCCCTTTACAGTCTACTTTTTCAGAGCAGAAATCCTGAGAAACACAATGCGATGCTGTGGAAAAAGAACAATTAGCTAGGAATCGGGAAATGTGGCTTCTAAACCTAATTGCCTTGCTTTAAGCAAGATGGTTAACCTTTGTGGGTCTATGTTCCTTTCCTGCATGAATAATAGAGAGTTGAAGAACATTTTTTAGTTAAAAAAAAAAAAAAAGCAAAGCAGAGTGCCATTCAGAGTAAGGGAAACATTTCTGTGATTCTAAGTCCGGTGTTGAAAAAATACATAACTTTGTAGAGTAGCAATATTTCTTTCACTGAAAGAACACTCCAGGCTCTCCAAAAATGTATTGGCTTGCCTGCATAAGGTTTACCAGCTTTTATCTTTATGAATGAGGTAATCATGAAATAAGTGAAGTCACTAAAACATTAAAAATGAAGTAGTTCAAACTATGAGTACTTTTTTGTTTTTTGTTTTTGTTTGCTTGGTTGTTTTTGTCACTTCATTGGCCAAAGCACATTTCTTAAGCCTGTGGGTCAGTGCTGATTTGTATAACTTACATAAAGAACTTAGAAAATTCTTTATGATGGAAAGTTATGTATTTTATAATGTAAAAATCATACAGAAATTTTGCATAGGTCATCAAAATGTTTTGTAATCAAACAGCTGGAATGATTCTTGAGGGGTTACCAGGCCCAGCTTCAGTGTCTGAGACTTGGGCAGATGTGAACTGACGTGGCCAGTGTTCCAAAGGGACAAAAACTCCACGCTGGAACTTGTTAGACTGTTCCAAGGCTAATAATGGCCCCATTTCATGAATTCCTTTGTATTGCTCAACCATGTGATCAACAGTTTTAACCCAATTCTTCCTATTTTATTGTCTAAAAATGTTTAAGTCCATGCCTTCTGCATTACAACTTCTCTATTTCTGAGGAATGATATTAACACTCCAAGCGAAGTGTCGCCTGGGTGGCTCAATCTGTTAAGGGTCCGAGTCCGCCTCAGGTCATGATCTCGAGGTCCGTGAGCCCCACATGGGAGTTTATACTGACAGCTCAGAGCCTGGAGCCTGCTTCAGATTCTGTGTCTTCCTCTCGCTGGCCCTCCCCGACTCGCACGCTGTCTCTCTCTCAAAATAATAAATAAATACTAAAAAAAAAAAAAAAAGACTCCAAGTTAAGCAACCTCAAATCCTTCAAGGATTTTCTAGTTCATAACAGACAAAATAATTGAGGAGAAAAACCTGTTAGAGTAACTAAAAAGATGAAGAGAAAAAGGAAGAGGAGTCTAGGAAGGATAAAGATAAGCTAGTGTAGCATCCACCTGTGGTTCCCAGACTGTTGAGTTTCACAAAGTAAATGTTCAAAGCTAAATTGATCAATTATCAGGGAACTTTGTTAGCTTTTCACTTAACCAAGTAATAACATTAAGTTTAAATACACTTTAAAACAACAAAGATCCTACTGTAAACTACCCTAACAAAGTCATACAAAGTAAGCATGTTTGACACTGAAATGTAAGGAAGAATATACATTCGCAAAATAAGGACAGTTCTTTAAATGGAATTAAAAGTGAACTACATCACTTGTGTTTTTCTCATCTCACTGCAGACAAATGAAACTTTGTCAAAGAAAAACACTCCTCCTTGTAGGCCCTGGCATTTGAAAACCACTAGACGACTCCATTGTGAACATGAAATTGAACAGAAAAGCCCAAGATACTGCAAGCACAGGGTAGTTTCATAGCACTTATGTAGCAAACACCTGGCATGTGCAACTTCAGAGACTTCTTAGTTTGAACCCCTATCAGAAAGTGATTGCATTTTCCAAAAGAGGCAAACTACCCACCTCCATCTTGTTTCGAGTAGATACAATCCATTTTCACATATTGCTCTTGTATTCTTCAACCCCACTGAACTTGTGTATTAAGACTGTTTTTTGTGGATTCTTTAGGTTTTACTGTATATATGGTCATGTCCTATGCCAGTGAGTTTTCTTTCTTTCTTCCCAGTCTGGGTGCTTTTATTTCTCTTTCTTGCTTAATTTCCCCAATGTTGATTAGAAGGGGCTAGAAAAGACATCCTTGTCTTGTTCCTGTTCTGAAGAGAAAAGCTTTCAGTCTTTCACTATTAAGTATCACGTTAGCTCGGGTTTTTTGTAGATAACATTTTTCAGGTTGAAGAAGTTCCCTTTTATTACTACTTTGTTGTTGAGTGTTTTTATCATGAAAGAATGTTAGGTTTTTGTCAAATGCTTTTTCTGCAACTACTGAGACCGTCTTTTATTCCATTAATATAGTGCGTTACATTGATAGATTTTTGTATGTTGAACCAACTTTGTATTCTTGGTACAAATCCCATTTCATTCTGGTGTATAACCCTTCTTACATGCTGGTGGATTCTCTTTGCCAGTATTTTGTTGATCTCCTGTATTTATAGGACAAATTGGTCTGTAGTTTTCTGTAACATCTTTATCTGGTTTTGGTATTAGGGTAATACTGGCATCATAAAATGAGTTAAGAAGTGTTATTTAGAAAGATACTGATGTAGGAAACAATGGACAGAAGTAACAGAAAGATCTTAAGATACTATAGAAAAATAGAGAAGTCCTGCCTTATTAAATAACTATCAGCAGGAATTTTGTAGACTATACTCTAAACAAATGTATTTTCAGAAACTAAGAATTTTATATAATAGGTAGATACACAATGCAAGCTAAACCCAAGGAATAACTGTCGTAGCACAGAAAATGAGCATCATGACTTGATGGCTAATTCCTAATGGAGAAAACTTGAAGTTTAATATTAAAACCCCACTGTTGACTATTCATTGTTTGTTGAATATAATTATGCTGAAGTTAACTATACAGGAAAAAAATGTTTAAAGTTTTCATTCCTAGTCACAGTTCGGTTGTTTTTCAATCAATCTTTCCCACCCAACCCCCGCTCCCACCCCCCACCCCGCCCCGGCACACACCCCTTCTTTCTTTTTCTTTTTTAGTAATAGGAAGATTTATCTAGGCACAAAACTACACAGCTAAAGCCTACACTTCTCAGCCATCCTTGCACGTAGGCATGGCATATGACTAGATTCTGGCCAATAGGAAATTAGAAAAGGTGACGTGCAACTTACAGGTCATACCTTTAAAAAGATAGCAGTATACTCTTCTCTCTTCCCTATTCCTGCTTGTTGGAATGTGGAAATCATGGTGGAAGTTACAGCAGCCATCACAGACCACAAGATGGAAGCCATGTGTCCAGCATGGCAGAAAAAAGGGACCCCAGGTCCCTGACATCATTGAATCTTTTCACTCAGACCATTAAGTAATAGAGAAATAGGTTTCTATCTTGTTCCACTGCTATTTTGGGCTTTATTATAGCAGCCAAACTAGTATCCTAATTAATACAATCTTTGTCTACAATTCCAAGTTAAAAAACAAAAACTTTGAAATTGTCGGAGGCTAATATTTTTATCAGCTTACAGCTTTCATTTCTATCCACGATTTGGGTATTGAAAAGCAAATGAACAAAAAGACCAGATAAGAAATATCCCTTACAGAACACCGCTTTTAGAGGGCTTTCCACCTACACCCCCACCCTGGCCATTTATTTTTCTTCTCACTCTTTCTTGAACACACTCCAGTCAAGTCCCTTCTCCCCACCCTGGCACCAAAATTGCTTTTGCCAGGATCAACAATAACCTCCATGATGAAATTCTCTGGTTATTTCTCAGCCCTCATTGTACTCAACCTGTCAGCATCTGATGCATCTGTATATTTTCTCCTCTTTGAAACATTCCACTTAGTTTGCATAATAGCTCACTCTCCTGGCTTTCCTCCATCCCACAGGCTGCTCTTTCTCAGTGTCTTCTTCATCTATCCTACCATGTGTTGCTACTATGCCTCTGTCCCTACAAATCTCTTTTCTATCTACATTCACTCCTTGGTGATCTTATCCAGTCTCATGTTTTAAATATTATACAGATACTACAACTCCCAAATTGTACTTCCAGACTACTAGAATGTAAACTCTATGAGGGTAGGAATCCTTCCCTGCTTCTTTCCTACGACATTGACAGAGCCTAGAACTGGATCTGCCCTATATCAGTGCAGGAAAAAAATATTGAATGAATGAACAAATAACTAAAGGTACTTTGCTTTATACATAATCTCTTTAAAGTGCTTTACTATTTACTTTCCCCTTGAAAGTCTTAACAGAGGGCAAGGAAAACCATATCCTTGCTCGGCATGCTGAGCACATGCAGAATAAATTTCAGCTATGAATTTCTGGTGGCACAGACAGGCTGTATTTCACTCTCACTATTCTTGGCCAGCTATGCAGAGGCTGTGATGACGGTGTCCTCAGTTGGTTTTAAGAATTTATAGACCTGCAGAATACAGAATGCTATGCCAAAGTCAATAACAGGCTTAAAGAAAATGAACGCTTATTAGTATTCAGCTCTTCATGTCTGTGAATTCTAATTCCCAATACAAGCTCTGTTAGGGTCATAAACAATGCTCAAAGACCAGCACTTGCAAAGGGTGTTTACAGGGTCTTCTTTGCTTCTGGGTATATTTAACAACCTGTGCTTACCCAAAACTTAACCAGGAACTGCAATTAGCCTTTCCCTGTACAAATCACGTGCACAAGTTTAATTTCTTAATGTTCATTTAGTGCTGAGTGAGTGACTCAGGACGGGTATCTCTTCGTATGTGCATGTTTCAGTGTGTGTACATGTGTGAGTGAGTGTGTGTGAGAGAATGTATCTGGGTCTAGGTTCTTTTTTTTTTTTTTTTATTCTGAGGGGGAAGGGGCACAGAGAAGAGGAGAGAAAGAATCGCAAACAGGCTCTGCTCTGACAGCACAGAGGCTGATGGAGGGCTCAATCCCACAAACCGCAAGATCACGATCTGAGCCAAGATCAAGAGCCAGACGCTTAACCAGCTGAGGGGCGCCTGGGTGGCGCAGTCGGTTAAGCGTCCGACTTCAGCCAGGTCACGATCTCGCGGTCCGTGAGTTCGAGCCCCGCGTCGGGCTCAGTGCTGACAGCTCAGAGCCTGGAGCCTGTTTCAGATTCTGTGTCTCCCTCTCTCTCTCCCCCTCCTCCGTTCATGCTCTGTCTCTCTCTGTCCCAAAAATAAATAAAAAACGTTGAAAAAAAAAAATTAACCAGCTGAGCCACCCAGGCACCCCGTGTCTAGGTCCTGAAAATACTCTGTTCAGATCTCCACCAAGAAAAACAAGAGCTGACCATTACCTGAAAATGTGTTTATACAGAGAAAGCAGAACATGTAGGAGAGAAAATACTTCTTCCTACTTGGGAACTTAATTCTCAGAAATTGCATCTCCTGAGTTTGTATTTGACAGATCGTTGCCAGTGCTTCAGTTTGACAGTGTATACCTACCTCCCACATCTGAGAGAAGTGGAACTGAGAAGAGGGAATATTGTGGACCCAGTTGACTGCCCACACAACCGACATCCATTTCTCCCTTCTTCTAACAGGACTCGATTTTGTTCAGATATCCAACCTCCTACTCATGCAACTCAGGGGACAATTGACCCCATTTGCAGCTCTAGAGGTAGATCTTGATTCATCTAAGCTAGGGGTTAGCAAACATGCACTTTAAATGGCCAGATAGTAAATAATTTAGGGTTTTCAGCTACATAAATCCCTCTCACACATTCTTCTTTGTTTTTGTTTTTTGTAACCCTTTTAAAATGTACAAACTCCCTTTTTTTAATTTACATCCAAATTAGTTAGCATATAAAAAAATAAAAAATAAAAAAAAATAAAATGTACAAACCCCTTTTAGACCATGGGTCATATAAAAACAGGCCACAGGCTGGATTTAACTCATAAGCTATAGTTTGCCAATCCCTTGTCTAGCCTGTCAAATAATTTCATTCCCCTTCAGTAGCTGCTTTCGAAGACAGCACGGCCAATTCTAACCAATGAGATACAAGGGAAAATCTGTCGAGGGTTCTTGAGAGAAGTCTCATCTCTACCACCACCAAGAAACGATTGCAGCTATCTTGCCATATGAATCAACACAGAGAAGGGAGAACCGGGGGCCAAGGGAAGTGAAATCAGATCCTAACTGCACTGTGCCTAGAGTCCATCCTGCCTCTGAACTTACTGCCATGTAGGATGATAACTTTTGTCACTGTTTAAACCAATCCAAATCATTATTTTCAATTACCTATAGCCCAAAGCCTAAATTCTAATGGATCTAGGTGGTAATGACTTCAGAGCAGATGAGAGGAGCAACAAAGAGAATAATTGAAGAGGTAAGATGGAAGATGTTTTCCCGGCTCCCTAGATGTCCTGTCTTTCTCTTTATTCTCTTCAACCCTCTCTCAGATTTCAATTTATGAAGATGATCTGAATGAGTATTAATTACTTTAGTTTTGAAAACCATAGGATTTTAGAGGCGAAACAGACAGTAGGGATAATATGCTTTAATTCCTTCCTACAGTAGATGAGAAAATGGAACCCAGAGAGAACTAGTTTGTCCCTAATCACACAACTACTTGGTGGCAGAGATGCGATTAGAAACCAGGTCTCAAATCCAAGTCTACACACAAAAATATATGATCCAAGGTCTATATACTAGGAGATAAAGTCTCCTAACAGTACTTATTATGAAAACCTAGAAATCAAGATTTTCTCTTTTGAACAGCAAGAGATTTCGTTATACCCAGACATAAAATCACTACATCTGTGTATTGGTCAGTGTTCTACAGAGAAATACAACCAATAGGATGAGAAATTGTTGGAGGGAGGAAGATTGAGAGCGAGATTGAGAAAAAGAGAGGTTGAAAGAGAAATATTGAGATTATAATGAATTGGCTTATCCCATTATGGAGGCTGACAAGTAGTCAGGAACCTGAAGACCCAAAAAAGTCAATGTACAGTTCCAGTCCGAATGCTTGCAGGCTTGAAACTAAGGAAGAGTCAATGTTTCAGTTCAAATCTGAAGGCTGGAAAAAAACCCAACATTCCAGTTTGGAGGCAATCAGGCAGGAAAAGTTCCTTCTTACTGGCAGGAGGGTCAGTCTTTTTCTTCTATTCAGGTCTTAAACTGATTGAAAAGGTCTCACCTCAGGGAGGGCAATCTTCCTTTCTCAGTTTACCAATTTAAATGTTAATCGAATCTAGAAACAACCTCACATTCACACCTGGATGTTTGAGCAAATTATCTGGGCACGCTATGGCCCAATCAAAGTAACATAAAATAAACCATCACAATCTGTCATCACTGACTTTCTGAGATTTCTGGGTATGGGTAAAAGGGAGGCAAAGGTGCCCATATAGCTCCCAACACATCTATATTTGACAACTGCCCCTGGCCCAGAAGCTATGGAGGATTGTGGTGCCAGGGGAAGAGGACGTACCAAGGCCTCCTTTCTGAGCCCATTCATCTGGAGCTGGGTAAGAAGGTGGATAAACTAGAGGTAAAATAATAACCTCATTTACAGCAGAATTTGAAATGTAAATCCTGACATTTAAGAATGAAGTGGAGAAAAAGAATAAAAAGGTAAGATATGGCTTAGAGAAATTTACTCTTAAATCATAAGGAGGATTTTAGAAAGGCAGAGAGTTTTATGAGAATAGCATTATATCTTGGTGGTCTTTCTTGAAAGCAAGAGCCGCCAAGTTTTGATGAAAAGGAGCCATTTTCATTCCCCCAAAGTCCTGTGCTCACAAGTGTAGTGGAATGAGGAGGGGAAAAAGCCATAATAGAAAATACAATGGAAGAGGAGCTTTTACTTACTGATTGGAATTTTGGCAAACCACAGAGCTCTCTGTTAATGGCTATAAAGATCTCGGAGTCCCACTATGAAAAGACTAAAGGCCTCTAGTTGGTGGTAATGGGGGTTGACACCTAATACCTTGTAAATGTTCAAAAATCAAAATAATAGGAAGAAAAAAATAAGGAGCCCTACATAAGTCACACAGAGTAATAAGTTTGCAAAAGAGTAGAAGCAATGTCAGCACTTTCTAATGGGAAGTGAAAGACCGATGAGGAACTCACTATTTAAAGAAATCAAGAGTGGCCCCCTGAAAATGAAGGTTCTATTTCACGACCTTAAGTACAATTTCCTCTGAAACTTTTGGGTGATGAACAGGGATTATTTTTAGGAAAAGTACATTTTGCAGTTCCACTGCCTGGACTGCATCTTTACTGAATTTTTAGGCCATCAACTGGCTTACATAGCCTAGAGTCCAACCAGAGGCAGGAAGGAGGTTTAGCCATTATTTCTATGGCTTGTGCCAGTACCGATACTAGGGAGAACGCCCAATAAGACCACAAATGTAACACACCTGAGCAACAATATCCTGTTTTTAAAAAATTAAAGAGAGGTTGGTTAATTACCACACTTTGGAGATCAAATCTGGTTACACCCTTCCAGGCTGAAAACCTTCCTACCAAATAATGTACCTGGAAACCTCCCCAAAGGGTGCATGTGATCCCCCACCCCACACCTAAGAATTCATCTCTCTACCTTCTGACAGATCCGGATAAGGGAGAAAGGGTATTTGATTCTTGAGGCCCCAGAAATGGCATGTTGTTTTCCTGACCTCCTTCAGAATTGTGGCAAGGGGTAAAAGACTAGAAGCAACATATTTAGAACTGGGCTATAAATTAAATGAAAGAGACAGAAGTAGAAATGCCCAGTATTTGTTTACTGTCTAGGCCGTTGTCCAGGAACTGAATTATTCTCAGCTTAGCAGAGTTAGCCTCTCTAGGTTCACCCTTCTGGAGCAGTCTCTCCACCACTGTAACTGTCACACAGCTTGGGGACCAGCAGGAGCAAACTGCAGGCCCTAAGCAAGGGAAATAGTAAGGCAGGGTGGGGGTGGGGTTAGGAATTTTGGCTAATGGCTTTCCAGACAATATTACTGATATATATATATATATATATATATATATATATATATATATATATATAGTATATCTATTTTAACCTCAGGGAATAAAGGTTTTGTAGGGTTTTTAAATAAGAATTAAATGCTCTGATATTTGGAGACATGATTGCTCAAATTATATATGAGAAAAGAATCACTTGTATTGTGATTGCTTAAAACTCTTAGAACTACTGATGAGGCCAAAGATATTACTACATTGAAACCTCACAATAACATTGGTTGGTAGGCATAATTATCTTCTCTGTCTTTTATATAAGAAAAGCAAATGAGACTCATAATTAAATCAAAATGTCTTTAACTTACAAGCCTGGCTGGGAGATAAGGCTGTCTGAGTTTAGAGGCTTTGTCCCTTCCAGGTACCATCATACGTTTCTTCAAAATTGGGAAAGGGGAGAGGAGAGGATGCAAAATACAGGAAACTTAAAAAGACATTTGTTTCATTTTTTTCCTATAATTTTTTAAATCTCCTGGAGAGTAGGAAAGTGCCAGACACTAGGAAAGTATTGTAAGTATTATTAGCAGTTGCTATGAACATATGTAAGCAATCTAATGCTAATGATATTCTACATTTTAAACAATCCTCAAAATAGCTGCTAATCTATTAATTTTTTTTCTTTTTTCTAAGTAAAAGGTACAGAGAAGAATTAAGCTATAGCTCTCTTTTGCTCCATTAAGGACAACTTTGAAAGAAATGTCTCTCCCAAATCCCATTGGTTTTCATGATATCCAGTGACAGATATTCCCATAAGAAAAGATTTGTGAGAGAGGCTAAATCAATAACCCTTAGCAGGAAAGGATGTATGTCCTGCCTCTGTTTTGGATGGTCTAAGTCTAGTATGTTTGGTGCCGTGAGCCAGCACCAGCTGTTAAAGGGACAAGATGAAGTATGTGATTCTTGGCCAGCAAGGTTCAGATGATGGGTGAAGGGATGAGGTCCTCACCAGAAAGACAAGCTAATGGTAATTGACAAAGGATGGCCAAGTAGGTCACGGCCTCAGTAGGCATTTGGAGGGGTAGGCAAAGGCTGTTCAGGAAAAGGAGACTGAAGTAAATCTCTCTGTACACATGAGACAGGTAATGGCGCTTCATAAAGCCAATGTCACCAGGTCTCATGCTTCAGAAGACAATGAAATTTAGGTGTTAGTATCTAACCATTGTACTCTGGTTCATCCTCTTAGCAAACCACTTCCATCTTAAGGAACTGGCTTATACTAAAAAGATGGTCTTTCTGACCACATTCCTTGGGAATGGTGTCAGAAAGGCCAGTCACATCCTCGGCTAAGCTAAGCTCTACTCAGAAAAGAGGTGGTCCCTGGAGTGAAGAAACACGAATGATGTATTGAGAGTCTATGTCCTCAGTGACCCAGAGCAGAGACACAAGGCCTCAGAAGGTTTACGTGGCTCCAAAGTAACTTATGGTGGCCATCCCATATAATGCTGGGTAATCTTTAAGTGGGTCTTCCTTCCTAGTTCACAGTCCTCAGTCTTTTCCTAACCACATTTTCTTTTTTGCTGGGCTTCCTCTGGTCTAAGTGCCCATTCCTTAGTTCTCAGCATCCGTCTTTATCAGTGATAAAGCCTAGTAACCCGGAACTGTGATGCCCAACTTGACCACATCACATCATAACAGACAACCCAAAGAACGTCTTATATTCAGTTTCTGGTGCTGTAAAATGAGATTAGCTTCTTCCTCAGTTCTCCAAGTTCACATTTTAAAATGAATTCCTTTACAAGAAGTCTGGAAACAGGAAGAAATACAGAACTATTTCCCTGTCCTAGTTTTATTCCACAGTTAGCCATGACAAGAAATGTTCAATTTCACAGAGCAACTTGTTCTAATGAACACTTTATCTATGGTTCTGAACCCTGGCTACACATCAGAATCACCTGGGAAGCTTTTAAAACATAATGCCTGCATCCCAGCCCTGGTGTTTCTGATTCAATTGGTCTGAGTTGGAACCCAAGCAACAATAGTTTTTTACAAGATCTCCCAAGTGGTTGTAGTGAACACCTTGGGTCCAAGAACTACTGCTAACTTCATAAACAGTGCCTTACTGTATCCATTTTTATGAGTCAGAACTCTATGTTCATCTGAGGAAAGTGGCTCAGAGGAGATGTTTCCTTGATTCATGGGCTGCTCTTGCTGGTCACATATGTTTTCATCATAATTGACTTAAATGTCCTATGACTCATTTCAAAAGTCAAAAGAGCCCAAATTCTATTTTAGCTGTATCTGAGCAAGTACAACAATTTTCATCCTCTTGCACTTGAAAAGTGCATCCTACTTTACAGATCATTTTCTTGGTGTAGTATCTCATTTCATCCTTACCACAATCCTCAGGTAAACAAATCAGATGTTATGCTTCCATTTTAAAGAAAAGGAAATCAATGCCTACAGAAAGGGAGTGATTTCCCCAGGATCACACTAAGGGAAAGTGGCAGAATAGGGTCTAGAACCAGGTCTCATCTTTCAATCTGGTCTTCTTTACATCCCTCAGTGCTGTCCACAGCCAGATTTGCAGCCCAATCCTATTGACCCAGTCCTACAACTTGACTCTGTCTGCCTTCAGTGCTCTTAACCTTAAGGTGCATGCAAATCTCCAGGGGATCTTGTTGAAAATGTAGAATCTGAGTCACTGGGTTTGGAGTGGAGCCCAACATTCTACATTTCTAATGCCAAGTGACACCAATGCTGCTGGTCCGTGAACTATACTTTGAGTAGCAAACTCACAAAATCACAAAATATATCCCTTAGAATAACACTGAAGAAAAAAATCCAACTGAGTTTCACTCATCTTCTGGGTACTCATGACACAAGACATTTATTGAAGCAAATCATCAGATCCTTGGCAGTTGTCTTTCTGACCAGAACACGTGTTATTCTTTTGGCAACCAGATCATCATTGTGCTCATGTCTGGAATCACATCAACAGCTGGAGTTGCAGCAGCCACTGACTATAATTTCTCTTTCTCTCCATCTCTCTCTCTCTCTCTCTCTCTCTCTGTTCTGCTTCTAGTTCTCAGGCCAGAAGGATAGGCCCACTGGGACCGGTGAGCCATCTGGCCATGCAGCTGGCCTGGACTTCCGAGCCTGAGAATATAATGGTGATTCACTGTGTGCACGCCAAGTCCTTAGATGACATCTTCAGTTCCTGGAAATAAACTGCCAGGAATGGTTATATTGGCAAAGGGTTTTGTCTTGAAACCCACTAAAATAGTGTTGCATTGGCATTGATGAAAATGTGCTTTTTCAGTTTGTTCTTATCCTTAGAATAACCTAATTGTTGAATAGCTTTGTAATATAGAAGAATGTTCTAGAGAACACAAAGGACCCAATGGCTTGAGTTTAGTTCCATTCTTGCCATGGAACTAAATATGGACTAGACAATTGGGGGCAAATTTTATGAGTTTTCCATCCTTTAGAGAATTAAATGATACAACTATATGATCTCCAACAATCTTTCTATGAACCACTGACTCAGAGTATTAGTGCTATCTTCACAAAGTAGGAGGAAAAATGACTTCAGAGAAATGTTACCTCCCCTCTTTCTATTTGTCCATTTCCCCTCAAAAAGTATCCTACCTTCCAGTTGCCCCACAGGCCATTTAATCATTTCTCTCTATTCTATTGGAGCCATCCAATCCTAAACAATTAGAATGTGTCAGAGAAAAAGGCAGAACTATTCCCATTAGTGTCTCTCCCTTTTTCCAACGAAAGTCCCCAGGGAAAGAGAAGCTATCAAAGGAGCCTGAACAGAGGATTTTCCTCCCTCCCAAAGAGACTCCCCCAGGGATCTGGGGGAGAAAGAGGTAGAGCAGAAAGCAGAGAGTACCTATATTTCACTCTCTTTTGCCAGTACCTGGAAAACAGCAAGACCTCAGAGAAGGAAGGGATGGCTATAGGATGCACACATGCCAAAGGGACTGGAGACAGCCTCATCCAAGGCACCCCTGCCCCCGAGCTGAGCCTGAGAGTGGCTTAGAGCCACTATCCCTAAAGGTTCAAGAAGACAGAAATAATGGAATTGGAGAGGTGTGGGAGGATCTGACGACAGCTTAACCCCATGTCTTAACACTGCAAGATACAAAAGTATGACACAATCCTGGGGAGAGATGGGGAAACCCCAGAAAGGGCTGAGGTTAATAGTTCTTTCCACTAGCCTAGCAGAATGAAGCTTGCAGTCAAAAATCAAAATCTGAAATTGAGTTACTAAAATGAATAAAATGAACTGAAATATACATTATCTTGGCTCTACATCCATAGAATGTTACATTACATTGCCTTGTAGGAGTACCTCCAGTAGGAATTAACCAAAATATTGGGGAGTCCAATTATTATTAATTATTTCTTGCAAACTAGGCATCCTTTAAAGCACCTGGAGCAGTTCATGTCATACAGGAGCCTCTATGAATATTTCTTGCTGGCTATCTGGTTATCTAAATAACCAGCATACATAATGAAGCACTAATACATCTCCTTTCCTTTATTTTCTTGTGCTAGTTTGAATACAGAAAGGACACTATTCAAATTAGTAAAATGTGACCTAAGATTAGGCCCTGAATAATAGCTTTTTCCAGATCCATTTCCTCAGATTACTCCAAAGATCTAGCCTGCAAGAATTCAATCATTTTCACCAGGGAACTGACCTGGGAAGCAATAGTTGCTATATGGGGTCTTACAGGAACTAAAGGCATTAACAGCTTTGAAGCTCTAGGACCACTGTGAAATCTGAGATGCTGTGTTTTGAAGTGAGAAGTTCACCCTTGGCAGCTGTGCTATAACCAAGCATGGCCAGGTGCTAACTGAAATTGAAAATAGCCTTTCAAGAGCCTTAGGTCTTCATTATTTTTAACATTATAGTTCACATTGCCAAAAGTATTCTTCAACCTCTCCCTTCTGATAATGTGGAAGGGGAGTTATGTATTTTGAGAAATAAATAGCTGAATAATAACCACCTCCCTACTGGAAGTTGCTAGATAAAATCTAGCAAAGGCATCAGACATCTTCTGAATGGCAGCCATATTGGATTCTGTCTTGCTGCAGAAGATTCTCCCCCCCTGGCTAAGACATACTTCCAAACAACAGCTTCTACATCTCTTCTTGTATGAAAGTGAAATGGTTTCACGTTTCAAATCTCTAACAGTCACTACTTAAAAGTACCAACTCACCACCCATGAATCCTGTTTTGTTGCTTTCTTTGTTTTAAAAAAACATGTTTTTAATGGGACTTGGAATCTGAAGTATAATGCAAGAAAACAGGGGAGAGATATGATTTTAACAATCAAATGGCAAGGTTGTGATACTGGGTCTTATTTCAACATCAACACTGATGTGAATGCCTTCCTTACTGAAGTTTTAAGTCCTAGCTACGTTTAGCTCCCTGCACAGATGATTTTAGTGGTATACATTAAACCCAGAGCAAAAAGAATGAGTGAGATGAACTTTGACTATTCACTCCACTCCTAGTAGAATCCAAAGGGTGTTCAGAAACTAAATGTCTAACAAGAACCTCCTGTCTCTAAGTTTCAAACCCCAACTTGAAAAGGAGAAGTTATGGACCCAAGATTTTCTAACAAGTCAGAAATCTGAAAATAGGTTATGGGGCAAGGATAGGAATGCCCTCAGCCTACCTAGCCTAGATTCTCTTCCACAAGCTTAGTTAGGTCATTTGAAATTAGTTGTCCTGTCTTTGAAATACTCCCCTTTCCCTAAATGCCCACACAATCACTCAGATCTTAGCTGTCTACGTGATGCCACCTCCCCAATTCTGATTTTCCAAGTGAAAGTAATAACAGTTCCTACCTCATCTTATGAAAATAAATTAATTCAATGTTGAAGTTTCAGAACAGTTTTGGTGCATAGCCAGCACTAAATATTTGTAAATTATTATCCCGGAAGACTCTCATGGTTTTTCTTAAACATATGCAAACACAAAAATACCACTTGCCAATATTGTAGAAATGTCATTTTCAATGGCTATAATCATGATTATTCTAGAACCTGTAGGTTAATTACGTGTTCTTGGTCAGGGTGTTCTCTTAGTTTTATGAGTTCACTATCATTTTCCCTGAAGTTTCTTGGACAGGGCAGCCTTTGTAATCACCCACCTCGCTCACCGTTTCTTCATCCACCAACAGGAAACTCATAGCTATAACAATTGAATCTAAGGATACCCCATTGACCCAGAAGCCATCCCTCCATTCTCAGTCTGTGAAAGTCCTCTCTGCCAACCTACCAGCAATGGGAGAAAATGCTGACTCTGCAGGTGGACATAGACAGCTTGGGGGTCTTCAACTAGATGATTATCAGTGAGGAGGTGGCTAAAGAAGATTTTTCGGGTATAGCTTTGCTGACAAAAGCTGTTCCAGGGAGCCTGAAAGTATAGCTAAATCTCAACAGAACTGACCCCATGGTCGTCTCCTCTCTTCTGTCTTTGCCCTCTTCCCTTCTACTAGGACTTGAGGCCAAACAGACAACCAAGGGTTATGACTGCAGTAGATTTCTATAGCAAGGATGCCGTAATTCCCAGTTAGAAATTATTTTTAGGGCAGACTCCCACTATACTACGTTGTAAGAAAAAAAATGACTAGTAAATTCCATGTGTGGAGAATGATATTATGGCATAATATGGTGACAACAAGAGGTACTAAACAAATTCCTCATTTTCCCACCCCCAGCCTAGCAAAAGCATTAGGTATCTCCAATTATACATGGGTCTCTGAATGAGAAAAGCCATAAAATCATATGATGGGATCATCAAATGCATGTGTATACACAAATGAATTCATGGCTTTTCTCTGAATCACGAATCTGAAGTCCTTTCATTAATTCTTAACAAATGGGCCAAGTTCAGGCTATGCATCCCTGTAAGAAAAGAAAAAAAAAAAACAGCTCACATCTGTTTCTTGTAATTCATTAAGTGGCAAAATGCCACTCTACTGGTTCTGTGCACCTATTGTTTAACTTGGCTCTGTTTTCAGCAGTCTGAATGGTGTTCTCTTAGATGGACAATGTGTTTATTCATTTAGCTGTAGCTGTTCTGTTATTAGAAGTATGTCTTTGAAACAGACTTATAATGTCTGGAAGGAAGGAAAACACCCAGACAAAAAAAAAAGTAAGCATATAACATTTTTTTCTGAATGCTCTTTGCCCCTTACACAAATATTAAACACATCATACTCCTCAGAACATCTTTAGGAAAGATGTAGTTACCAAAAGAGTAGAAGATCATTACCCCAAGGCTGGGGCAAAGGGGATGAGCTCCTATTCTTTATTCCTCAAACATTGATAGACCTTCACACGATGCCTCACCTTTTATAGAAGTCAGAATCATACTTCTGTTCATCTCCATTATGCTGAAAATGATAAGCAAAATCCTCCTGTTCAGAGGAAATGAATATTTTTGTTATCATAGTTTTTAGTACACCTTCTCATTTAAGTTAAGGCATCATTTTGTGGTGCTGGAGGGCTAAGATTTGGAATGGTACTATGGAAAGAATTCGAAGAGCACTTCCTGATGGGGTCTTTCAACATAAACAGAGGATTGTTGGGTTCACCTGATAAGAGTTCAACATGGGAAAACAGAATGAGAGAAGGGACTTTAGCTAAATGATTTGAGTCTCTTCAAGCACTAGTGTTGAATGATTCCATAATAGTAATGTGACTGTATTTTTAAAAATCTACCGGTGACCAGATTTGCTAAGGAGATAACATGAAGGAAAATCTGAGTAATGAGTAAAGCTGCCTGTCAATCATAAAGGAATTCAATAGGGTGAAACAGAAAGAGGTCTCTTGAGAAATGGTTGGCCACACGGTACAACACCTCATCAAATTTCTTGCTGGCGAAACCCTCTTGCTTTGCTGAGAAGGGCTCATTTGCTGAGCTTTCACAGATGTAGAAATATAAACTCAGCAGGTTGCAAAGCCAATTGGCAGTTTCAATGGTGTCACTTACAAGAAGAATTTGATAACCAATTCAGAAATGAATTGTGCTTCTTTCCTCTCTTGATGAGCACACCTCACCAAACCCATTCTTACTGTTCCAAGTGTGTGGTCTAATTTGTTGAGAGTCTAATGGGTTGTGGAGCTTATGTATTGAGTTCTTTCCAAAAAGCAGAGCTCTGAGGTTTAGGGGCAGGGAAGGAGGAGGAGAGAAGGGCATTATTTTAAAAATCACATGACTTTCCTTTCGTTCAATAATAAAAATTAACATTCTAGTAAGAAGGTGCTAGGAAAACAGCCTGTGTTGAATACGTTTTACTTGCTTGTTTTTAATCGTACAGGACAATAATTATATTAACATTTATGTTCTTTTACTAATATATCCAGAAGTAGTGCCATAATAAAATAAAGCTGAAAAGAGACTGAACAGTAAAAACATTCTGTAAGAAGTTCTGGGCCTAATATGACTCTGTCGCTAAACTAAGCTAATTAACATCTCTAAGCCTTGACTTTCTCATCTAAATAAGTCAAGCAGCCTGGCACCACCTACTTAGGGCAGTAATGATGGTCCAAAGAACTGCCATTTCCTCTCACTGCTACATTTCAGCAATGTACATGAAAATGCTTTTAAAACAGAAATGTATTCCTCAAATGGAAGGTATTGAGAAAATTCACACTCAGAGAAGTTAAATGACTTGCATGAAACGGCAACCAAATAGTACTGTCTCTGGGACTCAGGGCTAGTCATCTTTATTGTCTAGCAGTATTTCCTCCCTAGACCCTGTTACCTTTTCAATTTCTCCTTGTGAACCCATCGTGAAACCAAGATGACAATTTTTATTTTTTTTAATTTATTTATTTTATTTATTTATTTATTTATTTTAATATATGAAATTTACTGTCAAATTGGTTTCCATACAACACCCAGTGCTCATCCCAACGGGTGCCCTCCTCAATACCCATCCAAGATGACCATTTTAAAAGAACATGCTTTAGAAATAAGCACTATACTCAGGCCTTTACCACCCAAAAGGAACTGAAAGAGTGTAACATCAAAATGCAGAACAGACCTACTTAAAGGGTTCTCCTCTAAAATAACTGAATATTCTGCTTTGAAACAACATTTGGGAAACACCCAGACATGGCGCTAAGTTGTCCCTCTATGGATGACATACTCCTCCTCCCCAAGTCATCCACCAAGGAGGCCTGTGGGCTTCTGCCTACTCCCATGTACCTCGACACAGGTCCGCTTCCAGCCACTTGAGGAATGGGTTAATGGAATTTTGTGCTTGAGGTTTGTTCTTAAAATATGCAGAATTCCAGAACACAGTTTATTCTTATATCACTCCCTGGGAAGTAGATGACAGCTTCTTACCTAGCAAGCAAATGCCCTCCAACCTTTTGAGGGTTTCTCTTTATATTGATCTTAAGTTTCTTCAATGCTTGGCCCCTTTTTCATATTCAATCAGGTACTCATTCCACTGGAGATATTCATTGAAAACCTACTCTTTGCCAGTCACTGTTCAATGTCCAACCTGTTACGGTTGAAAAAACGGGCAGAGTGGAAAGAAAATATTTCAAGACCCTGACACCAGCACTGAGAAACCCACAAATGACCTGCAAATCCCTGACAATTGTAATTTATGTCTGGGATTATACTCATAATTAGCCAAGATGCAACTTGCTCAACATAGTTCACGTCCAGGACACAGGGACTTGAGATGTCCTTCCATGTGAATGAGGACTGTTCCTTAATTCTACCCTTAGGCTCTTAACAAAGGGAGGAAAGAAGAAAGAAAAAAAGCAGTTGATCTTTGTATGAGCCAGTTTCCATTTCCAATCTAACTTTGCGTCTCTCTTAAGTTCCTATCTTTTAAGTTATTGAGCCAAATCAAATCACAGCACCCAGGTCTGATTTGTGCAGTGACAAGCTACTCTCACGGATTGCCTTGCACTTCCTACAGATCACGCTCTGTGAATATCCCCCAGATTTACTCAGTTTGAGCCACATCATGTACTACTTACTCATCCCTGAGTCTTTTTGCTCATGTACTCTCACACAGCCAGGCATTAATCACCTGGCATTTCCACCATTTATTTTTCCCCCAAGCGTGCTTCTCTACACTTGTTCTTAATTGAAATTCATCTTGTTTGTATCTGAAAACCTCTGCAGTTTATCAAGATTACTCTGGATTCTAATGATAGTTCTGTAGGCTTTCAGACCGAAGGGACCTTGGACATAGCAAGTCCACCCAACCCCCTTATGCTATAAGGGAGGAAATAGAGATCTGGATGCAAGGAGACATTTCCAAGGATATGTGATGTATTAGTTAGGATCTCAGCACTAAACAGAATTCACCTCTGATAGTTCACCTAAAGAAACTGGAATAAAGGGACTATTTACAGAGTTGTGGACAGGGTTAAGGGAAAACAGCAGATACTGAGATCCCAGCAACAGCAAAAATTCTTTACTTTCCCTAGGGCTTAAGGAAAAGGGAAAAACAGAGGAAGACAGGTGATGTGGTCCATTCAGGTCAGCTTCTCCCCACATAGCAGGGCAGGAAGCATAGAGAATAGATTTGGAGAAGAATAACCAGTGGATATAGTGAATTCGATCACCCAACATCTACATTAAAAAGAGCATCTCCATTTGAACCAGTATATGTCTTATTGCCAAGGCTCCATTTGCCTAATATTTGCTGAAGGGGAAATGAAAGATAAAAGAAAACAAACTGGAAAAACAGAACTTTCCTGTGCCAGGCACTCTACCAAGTATTTTGGGGGGTCACGAAGAGATAATAAAAGTATTCTGTAGCAACACACTTGCTATGTATATTAGTACATAACATAGTGTTTAGCGTATGCCAAGTCCATTCTAAGCCCTTTATATATACCAACGTTTTTCATCTGCAACCTCATTCTATAGATGAGGGAACAGAGATATATGGTATTGAACAGAACTATCCCCAATTGCCTGACAGCAGAGCTCATGCTTTAACCTCTCCTGCACACGGCCTCTAGAAAGTGAAAGAAGTCCCTGAGGGAATTCATTATGTATTTGGAGAGAAAGTAATATTAATGTATGAAAACTTAATTTTGAGAGTCAAACAACAATTACATCAAAAATTATATAGATACAAAACAGCACAAGAATAAGTTCCAGGGATGAGGGTTCAGCTGGGGCTGGAGCAATCAGCAGAGTGACCTGGTGACTATCAAACAGCACATGCCCCAGAAATGCTAACCTGCTGGGACACAGCCAACAACAGATCCCGGGTCTCCCAGCTCTCTAAACAAGGACTGCTGGTCCCCTTGCCCTTGACAATTTGCTTTTCAGGGCTCCAGAGATATTTCCTTAGGAACAGGGTTCCAAAGTACAGATGTGGTACTTCACCCCACGGGACCCCAGAGGGTCACCTTGGCCAGCCTCCTGCCCTCAGGCCAGGAAACACACGCTCTCTTCTCAAATGAAGTAATTTTTCTGCATTCGTCTTCACGGTTCTGTGGGAAAACCAGTGACCAGTATTTTTAAGGAACTGAACACAGAACTATAAATCTATGCACAGGAAAACATTCAAATAATAGAATATAAGCAAAGTAAGGCTAACCTTGTCCATTACACCTTTGTCTCTGTTATCACCACTTTTGAATTTAAGTTAGACTCACGGTGGGTGATTATATTTCCTTTCTTAACCATCTCTGGATTTTTATTAAATACTGCATTTTTCTAACAGAGCAGTCTTTTGTTCAAGGACAAAGCAAATTATTTTCTTTACATTGCGCGTGCATTCTGACCTTGAAGGGAATAGACATCACATTTGGTTTTACGATGTTGCTGTGTGGTTTTCAATTAGGTTTCTGTTAGGTTCTGCAAACAGAAAAACCAGTGTGTATCTAATTTAATACCTATGAATTTCCACAGATGGTGGTAGTCTAGTGGATAAAGATTTTGCCACATGTTTTCCAATTCATGACTTAAATTGTGCTTCTACCGCATTCTTTTTTATTAAAAATTTCCATTGACTCTTTTTTTTCCAGAGAGTATGATTATAAAATAATTCAGTTTCACTAGGCATAAATACATCTAATTTGCACAAATTTGTATGTTAGACAGCCAAGTAAGAGATAGCTCAGCTGCGACTGAATAAAGGTGCTAGGGTGGTTGTCAAAAGTCAAATTCATCCACACTACTTTGATCCCAGTGTATATAGTGCACCAAAGAAGATGCATTTCTTAAGGGGGGAACTGGGGACTCTGCTTCCAGGGTAGCCAGGGAATTCTTCGTATGTCTCTCTATGCTCAAAAAGGCAGCCTTATTCCCCTCCTACCTAAGCCAGTGCCTATCTAAAGTCTAGGTAGACAAATGTAAGAGGGACTCTCCCATTGCCCACGAGTGAGCTCAATCTAGAGAAGACCCAAACGATACTGCAGAGGGGTGAAAGCTAAATGGGGGAAGGACTAGTATGGTGAGGGTAACCAGTGTGAGGGTTTAGGAAGGCTCTTAGAGGAAGGAACACTGGAGCTGTGTCTTGGAAAAGGCAGAAGAGGAGGCTACAATCCCTGGGGTTATCAATAACATCTTGAATGCCATCTGTCATGAAGATAATTTCCCAGAGAACTGTACTGAAAAGGATTCTGAGATGGTACCTGGGATCAATGGCCTACAGGTTAATCCCAGAGCTAGTCTATGGCCATACCTCTAGGCAAGATCTCCAGGAAAATAGGGTCCTCCTTGACTAATGAAGTTCAACTGGACTCTGGCCTCCATTTAATTGCCCAGCATGCCAATTCTTCCTGACACCCTTCCTAGCCCCCACCCCGAGCATGGTATCCTAATCTCTGTACCCCCAAATAGCTGGAGGCGTCTTAATGTGAAGCAACTGACCCTCCAGAAGAGCAATGACCATCTGGCTTTGGGTATTTCCTACCATATCACTTCGTGCCGTGGTGCTCACCTACCAAGTTAGCGTCTATGGACAGTGACGCCTGCTTGAATGAAGCCTCAACCCATCTCAGGTCTCAGATGCAGCCCATAGGAGAGCTGCCTGCCCAGCAGGGGCTAGTTCCTCAACCGGGTCTATTTCCTCAATGCTCCGCCCCACCCAGTCTCCTGGCATTCCCCTTCCCCACCAGCTGATGTTGATGAGGACTCAGCGGGCCTGCCTTGAGCCAATCTGCAATATGACCCAATAAAATGTACTCTCCCTGGGCTGAACCCATGTCTACATATAGGAAGAAAAATCATGCTGATCCCCTATTCTACATGTGCCCCTGTGGAACACTGGGGCTGAGTGCTCTAGGAAGCCCACAAAGCAAATTTAATTCTATCTACATATGATAGCCCTTCACATCTTGAAAACATTTCTCACGCCTTCCTTGAACCATCTTCTCAAGCACAGATTACAAACACTATAAACGCTCAAATTGGCACAACTACAATCCGTGCTACATAGCTTTGTGCAGGCTCAAAGTACTTAGCAGTTCCTTTGTGATAGTCCTTGCTGCTCTCTCACAACGAGCTTTTACCCCTGTGCAGTACTTACTCCCACACCACACACCTCTGCCTCCACCACCGTCCATCCAAAGTGGAACCATTGCCTTTAATGCCCATTCTTGGCAGGGAAAGCCTTTTTCTGTTTCTGGGCCCAGGTGCTCCCACACATCAACTTCTGGTAGAAATTACGCACCTACCTCTGTCACGACCTTGCCTGGATAGTGCCCTTGTTCTGACATGGGTTTCTCTCACTCTTCCATGTGGCCTGTGGCCTTGGGCCATGCTCTCTAATTTTGATCCCAGAATACTGGTCCACTTTGCCCTCTGGAGGGGATCCTCAGGCCCCTGTCTTCTGCCTTTGTTCTCTTTTTTTTTTTTTTTTTTTTTTTTTCAACCTCAAAGGGACTTGCTGCTATTTTCCAGCACCCCTCACCTTCAACTCAGAGGCTCTTGCTTCTCTTTACTCTCACCCCCAACCTTCCCTTCTGCTCCGGACTGATTATTATTCTTTCACAAACCAGCCCCATTCCACGGGTCATAGAGATACATGCAGGGTGGGTCCTACTGACTTCCACTGGTCATTGCCTTCTGTTATCAGCCTGTTTTCAACAGGCGGAATGATCCCATTTTCAGGGAGCACACCACAGTTACATGAAGATCAACCCTCCCCACTGGTTGTAAAAGATGGTTTCCGTTTTCCGTCATCTCCGAGTGAGAAGCTGTAACACCTGCGATCAGCCAGCAATGTTGTCATACTTAACTTCAGTGCCAGTGAACGGGAAATCAGCTACTGCTACAACTGTGGATTCGAACCAGCAGTCCACCGTTAAATGTCTTCGATTTCCTGTTTTCCTCTCTCTGGTTACAACTTAGCTGCTAGAGCTAATCTTATAATTGAGCACCTTCAAAAAATCTTTTCAAACATTTGTCCAGAATACTTACTTATTCTGACACCCATTTGTAGACCCCATGATACACGCTTTATACTTCCCTAGCACTCCAATCCCCATTTACGTTCCGTGTTGCCGTCTTCCTTTCACAGGTAACCCGCAGAATTAAGATAACGGTTGTTGGAAAAGAAAGTGGGCTTTGGAGTTCACCATCGTTTCTAATCCTGACTCTGCTGCTTACTAGTTATGTGCCTTTGGTAAAAACAGCATGAAGTAATAAAACCTTTGTGCACCTCAGTTTTCTCATCTGGAAAATGAGAATGCTGGCAGTCCCTCCTCTGCAGAGATGTCATGAGAATTACTTAGGCCAGTGTATACCCACGTGGTGTTAATGGCTTCACAAGTTGGTTTCTTTTCCCTCTTCATTCAGAATAAGGACCTCGTGAAGTATAGCCACCATGGCAGCTTCCTCTACAGGAGAGCAATACTAGAGAATGCTGCTCTTTCTTCACAAACCCAAGTTTCCTGTCTTCAATGTCCAGTCTTGGTTAGAGGTCACTTCGATGTGCCAGGGACAGAAAAAGATGTTCATAGGAAACTCGAGACCTTGTCTGAGTTGCAAGTTAACTACAAAGAAGGAAAGCAAGATTTATTTTCAACAAGTTGAAAAAAAAAAAAAAAAAGCTAACAGTGGGATGACTGCAGCACAGGCTAAAATATCGTCAAGGTGAAGCACTAAGAGGAAGGAAACATCCTCAGAAAAGTGCTGTTCATGAGAAATCATTTGTGTTGCTTTCTAAAATGCGAAATTGCCTCCTGAAATATGTTTCCTACAATTCCTCCCGGAGAGAGCCTCCTCTTGTTGTTCGACTAGATAAGATTCTTTTGTAGGACTAATATCGTGTTTTTAAAACACTGTTGGTTGCTATGGCGACCTGATTGCGTGTGATAAAAAGAGCACGTATCCTTTCACTGGGCTGTTACATGACTTCCCGCAGAATTTGGAAGCTTTCTCAGCATACTGTTGGCTTTGCTGGCAGAATCTTGGCAGTGGTGTGCTTTCTGTTTGCCTCTGCTGCATTCTTCTGTAGCTTTGCTGAGGACAGGCTGCATCACCTGAGACTCTGTTGCTACTGCCCTGGAAAGTTAAGGGAGAGCTAGAAAAGATACAGCCAAGATGGGAAACAGCAGTAACGATCACAAAGAGGCTTACCAGAGCTGCTGGGGTGGAGGTGGGAGGAAAAGCAGGTTTTCTGGGGGCAGGCTGGAATGGTGATAGTGACACTCCAAGGCAGCCTGAAAAACACAGCCCCTGGGCAGAAAGGTTCATAGTGTCACCCAATGCACAGCCTTGATGTGAAAATCTAGAGACCTGATTCTCAGCCTGGTTCAAACCCTGTCTTCCCCTGGGGACT
This sequence comes from Neofelis nebulosa, assembly GCF_028018385.1. NCBI lineage: Eukaryota > Metazoa > Chordata > Mammalia > Carnivora > Felidae > Neofelis > Neofelis nebulosa. Next base: position 32,175,316 of record NC_080783.1, read on the forward strand.
TGGAGAACAAGGTTGCTAATGTCTCTGAGCCTCATTTTCTTCTGAAACGTAAAGATAATTCCCCAAGTCCCTTCTCCAATCTTAATCATCTGTTATGGTAGGATCCTGAGTTAGACCAGGACTGCTGAAAGTATGATGCCAAGACTTGCTGGATAACTAAAATCCCTAGGTCTTGTCTCCAATCTTATAAATGAGAAGCTCTGGGTCTGAGGCGCCTCAATCCTCATTTTTTTCTAAATCCTCCAAATAATTACCAAACGCAATAAATACAAGAATACCTATAATAGAGTGTACCCAGGAAAGCAAAGATTTCCAAGAAGGGTCTGAATGTTGGACTTCTGACCATATAGACCAGAGTGGGTTGAATTCTTCTAAGAAAAACATTTGGAAAACTAATAGCTGCCCCCTCTTTGTTGCCCCCAACAACACTAAGTAGCAGTCTCACACATGCCCAGGAATGGGAACAGGAGAGGCAGAGTGTTAGAATTGAAAAAGCAGTCATTCTCAGGTTGTTCCTGCCCAGAAACTTCTGCAGAAGGTCTCCAGCACGTTTTATTCACACCACATTAGAGGTATTAACTTTCCTGCTGATAGGGTTGTCAGATCAAACATAAAGCATCCTGTTTTTGGGGTTTGTGGCTTTTTGTTTGGTGGGGGGTTGGCTGAATCTGGCAAATCTACCTATAAACTCCTATCCCAGCCTGCAGCCAAAGTCACATCAAGGAAAAAGGAAAAAACCTTTCCTCTCTCTCCATTAATAGAATGTGTCATCCTTCTGGTGTGAACAGAAAAAGTTGGCCTAAGATAAGACAAAATAAAGAATAAATAAAACAAGGACCCCAGGGCAGCAGGTGCAAAAGAGAAGTGAGGCAATGGGAATAACTTTCCAGAGAAAGCCATTTTCTCTTTTGCTTTGAGACCTGCCAAAACAACAACTTAAATGTATAACTTCTTAAGCTTTTTAGCTGGCTTTGCTCCAATTAACAGCACAGTGACATCAACATTTTGCAAGTTCTGTCCCAAGTAAGTTGTGTATCAACTGTGAGGGTGGAAGAAGACTCAGACACAGTATAAAAATATAGTCTGTTCTAGCAACAACCTACAGTTTAAAAAAGAAAGGCAGTAACAACAAGACTCATCTCCTTTCCCCTCTCAAAAGAAAAAAAAAAGAAGAAATTATTGGAAGGCTGGATTGAGATAAAAGTGAAATTTTTGAAGCAGGGCAGCCAGCTGGAGCTCACACTCCAGAGTCTTCAAGGTTGAAGCCAAGTGATAGACTGACCCACACACAATTCTTCTGGTCAAATGGGAAAGAGATTAGGCTGAGACCAAGAAAACATGGAAGGCAGTTGTCCTCTCATAGTCCCAGATGTCCTAGCTTCCCAGCTTTTCAATATGTCGACTTGAGCGTCTTCTGGGTGCCTGAAGCTGTGTTGTTTCCTATTTTGGAGACGTTGCCACTGAAGCTAGGGAGAAAAGACATGCACACTTGAAATTATTAGAGATGAAACCAAGTATAGCTGTGAAACAGAAGGGGAGAGATCAACGTGGGCTTGACGTGTCAGCAAATCTGATGCTGGATGAAGAATTTGAAATGAATCTTTTTGGATGTGAAAATGAGGGCTAAAGATATTTGGGGGTGAGAAATAGGGAAATAAGAAGTGGCAGAAAGGAGAGTGTCATGTTGGAAGAAGGGAGGGAGAGGTATGTCCCGGGAAATGCTGGAGGAGGGGCTGATCCAGGCAGTGCTGGATGTTCCCTTTGTCATCCACATTCCTACCTGGGAGCAGTGGTTCAAGGAAAAAGTGTTATGGTACCCAGCCTTCCTCTCCATAGTGAACCAAGCCCTATTGAGATGAGTGGCGTCTTTGGGCTTCCCCAGGACCCTGATGCCAGAGTTGGAAATAATGATGATGTTTGACATGCCATGAAAAAGTTGGTCCTCTGATTTGGGGGCAATGAATCTCTCTGATTATTGCAGGTAAAGGATCTATCCTCAGAAAAAAAAAAAATGGGGATCAGAAGAGGCTTTCATTTGATGCCCAAAAACCTCTATATTTTCTATCTCCCCTTCCAGTGGAAGCCCAGGTCCCAGTCTTTCTTGCCCTTTTCCTCTGCCTCAAAGGAAACTTTTTTGAGTTAAGGAAGATTTTTTTTAAGCTAATACTGAATAGAGAGGGCGATGCTTAACTCAATAGCTAATGGCAGAATTTCAGGTATTAAGCTTATATAAAGTAGTCCATGGTCTAATGTCTGAAAGATACCTGAGAGGTCCTTCATCTAAGGCCCTTTGTCATTTAAATTTGCCATCAAAGATGGAAAAGAATCTTCTCTCTAAAGACATTTAAAGAAGTAGAAATAGTATCATTCTCTCCACTGGGGCTTCTAAATTGTGTGTTTCTCCATGGCTTCCAATCAAAGCCTAAGAGGGCAAGAAGTACAGTCTTTGACCTAGTAGGAGCTCTTTCTAGGTAATTGTGACTACATATTTTGAAAGACAAATTCATTTTTATTTTTAAAATCTTTGTGAAATTCTCATATGTGCTGTCCCATTTGTTTTTTAGCACCTGCTGAAAAAAGAGAGAGAGATAGAGCGCGCTATGGGTAGCAAGAGGGTGAGGGGGCTGCCTGCACAGTGATTGTCAAAATTTGATGAGTATAAGAAGCACTGGGGAGCTTGCTGGGAGAACACACTCCTGGTCCTATCACCCAAAGCTTCTGATTCAATGCATCTGAGGTTAAGCACTTGAATTAACATTTTTACTAAGTGACCCAGTTGATTCAGTTACAGGTGGTCCCTGGCCACACTGACAATCATTTCACAAGACAATAACAGGATATAGAGGTCAAGAATAAGAAACCTTGAGAGGAAACCAAGCAGACTGAGGCCACACATTGGTTAACCAAGAATCACAGAGTGCTCAGTGGGTCAGGCCCCTGTCTGCCAGCTGATAGCAAAACACAGGACCACAGGTATGTTTTCCCCACATGTGTGAAATAGTCCATTTGGGAGCCACAAGAAAAAGCTCCATTTACTTTGGAAGCAGATCAAAATGGCTGCAAGGAACACAATAGACAACAGAGGAGTTGCCATGGCAACCGTAGGAACCATGCTGAGGAAGTCGTGCGTAGGCAAGAAAGGGGAGATGGAGAACTTATGCTAAAGAGAATGCTGTGTGACTTATAAACGCTGCTGTATCTGCACTAACCCCTTTGTATCTCAAATAGTTGTAAAGAAACCAAAAGGACAGAGGAGGAGTTCCTTCCAAAAATGGCTTGCAGATAATGGCTGATGGACAGCTACTCATGAAGCATTATTTGCCTTTTTATCAATTTGTTCCAAATATTCCTAATAATGGAGACTTCACTGACAGCTGAATGGATCAATTAAAAACAAACTCAAACAGGGCATCTGGGTGGCTCAGTTTGTTGGGCGTCTGACTTCGGCTCTGGTCATGATCTCACAGTTCGTGAGTTCCAGCCCCACGTCGAGCTCTGTGATGACGGCTCAGAGCCTGGAGCCTGCTTCAGATTCTATATCTCCCTCTCTCTCTGCTCCTCCCATGCTCATGCTTGCGCGCGCGCGCTCTCTCTCTCTCTCTCAAAAATAAAAACATAAAAAAAACCCTGAAACACAATATTCAAATATAAGGAAGATAAAGACAACTCTGGAAAATGACCACCACAGATTTTTATTTAATTAAAAATATTATACATGTTGTTGCATTTTCATGGAAAATAATGAGTTAAAAAACACCAACAGTGTTAGTTTTTAGAAACTTTCATCACCCCGTTCTGCCACCTGCTGCTTTTTTCTGTCCATGGCATGAACCGTGTGTTAGGAATTGGGGCCCTTGTGAAACTAGAGCTTCCTTGAAGTTCATACCTACAAGACCCCTGGAGTGAGCCATTTTCTTGAGGTTGGTGTTCTATTGAGTTACATCAGATACACCAGTCTGGACTCCCTTGCAAACCTTTGAAAGGAGCTAACATAAAAGCCCAAAGCACATGTCAACACCAATTCAGCTCAACGTGTCTATAAGAATCAGTTATGACCTCATCCAGTTTCCAAGCCAGTTACCAAGTGACTTTGTATTCTACCTGGTGTATTAGTGTCCTGAGCCCCTCCATAAAACTTCCCCTGAACCCATGGTGGGAAGACACTGCCATATAGTGTTTATATTAAAACCATCAGCAAATACACAAAAGCACATGTGGCCCCCATGCACAATACTATCAAATAAAAAAAAAATACATATTGGTACAATACAACCTTTGGAATCACTGGCTAAAATATAGCCACGTGAGTATTTTTAAAGTCTTCATGTAATTCCACATTTAAGAAAAATAACAGCACAAAACTTTAACTTGAAAACATCACTTCAGCTATAAACTTCTCATGTGTAAATACAAAGTGTGTACAATATCATCCTCTCCCTAACTCTCTTCCTTTGTATTCTTTGGATAGCACCACCCCCTAACCCATATCCTTCACCTACAACATAAGACTGCATCCCTATATTGCTCCCGAGTGATGCTTTTACTAAAATTGGATCTGATGTGACAGAAACATCCTGGCTCTGTTTTCCTGCACCTTTGCTTCAAATTGTAGTACACTTCATCTGGATTTTGCATCCAGCTTTATATTAAAGAGAGATGAATCCCCCCCCAAAATACACAAATAAGCAACATAGCTGGATAGCAAAAAGTTAGAATTGCCTCAGCTCTTAGAAATTGGACAATGTTCTTCCTTCTTCATAACGGTGTGTCAATTGATGGGAATAAAATAAGGCTGAAATTGCTTTTCACATTCTGGCTCTGTTGGGGGCATTTTCACATAGACCCCTGTAGTAAGAGGGCTTCTTTTCTTTAGCTGCCAAATGCAAAAAAGGAAACAGTAATTATTATTGAGAAATACAGAAGCCATTTCTAGACATAATAGGACTCATCAAATACTGGGTCCCTACCCTGTTGAAAAATGAATGTTCACCACATACAGAATTCTAAGCCCCAGAAGATTTTCTTGATTCAGCTATTACAACTCACTTTAGGTAAATAACTCTGTGCTATTGACGTAAAATGGCAATCATTTTCCCTGACTGCAAGAGAGGAGTAAGAGACTTTGAGAAAGCTTTAAAAAGGACACCCAAAATGCCTATGGTGATCGACCACATCTTATCTGTGAGGGGAGGAGCTTGATAAGATAATAAACTTCAGTTACTCTGTTCAAGAGCTGTATTTCTCCTATCCACTCCTCATATACTCTTTATAACTTTTTGCCCACATTAGTGCCCATTTTTTATCACCTCCGTAAATTGAGATTCTGTGTCCATGTGGCAGTTTCTAGAAAATGAGGTAAGAAGAATCTACAGCAATTGAACAGGTTGAGTAGAGGATCTTGGAGTCCAGTGAGGGGTAAGGGGAGGGAGAGAAGGAGAGGGAGGGGAAGACAGGAAGCCAGGGAGAGAAAGAGAAGCAGGGAAGAGGTTTGTGTTGACAAAAGCAAGCCATAGACAGAGGTAGATGAAAGGAACCACCAAAAAGAAATCCCGATAGGAGGCCTGAATCCATATTTCCATCTCTTCCACCAACACTGCAATAAATAAAACCTTGTATTCTCATTCACTGGTCTAGAGGGGAGAGCAAGACTCTCCATTTGAGCAGACTGGATAACAGGGAGCCCTGGACAGGTATTGGGTGGACAGCTACAGCTTGGACAAGGAAGGCACAAGCAGGGTGGCACCAAGAGATGGCTTCCAGGTGAAGTGGAGTGACATGAAGGGGGAGACTAAAATCCATCCAGTGGTCTTCTATAGCAGCATTTTGTCCAACTTAATCTTACATTTCAGGGTTATGAAGTACAATTGTCTTGAAGATAAAGTGCAAAACAGCTGCCCCGTGTTGTTCAAATGGTTACTCAAACTGAAACCCTGTTCAGAAGCACACAAACATTCAATGTCAAACACACTCATCTGAAATGTTAGTCATCCTGAAACCTCAAAGGCCAATGCCAAGGGTTCTAGCGTGTTCTTTACCACTGCCCTTCCTTTACCACTGTTCTGCATTTATTGCTTCATCTCCAGAAAACTGAACTCAACAGCATCATTCGGTCAGTTGCTATCACTGGAGGCATCCCCACCAGAAGTGTTGTGTTGTCAGCATTGCACTCACCATTTTGCTCAAAGAAACAGCTGTGATAAGGAAGCTATAAAAAAACAATCCTGAACTGACTGCTGCGAGAATCCAGAGGAGGAAGTCAGAATCTGGGCAAGGTTCAGGATCTGCAACAGAAGACAAAGCACAGCTTCCTTGAGACTCTCTTTAAACTTAAGGGCCCTACTCCCCACCCCACCCCCCACCCATTAGTGAAAAAAAAGAGCTTCCAGACCTTGGTGTCCACCCCTAAGTAAGTCTGACTGCTGGGGGCCACTTCTACAGGAATGTCCTATCAAAGGCCCAAAGTCAAATTTTACAATGCTTATCACTCCAGAGTAAGTGCCCCAACCTCCAGTAGAAAAAAACACTATCCCCAACCCATTTTAGTTTTAGTCAGAACGCTGTTTGGGTCACCACCCATTAACCAGACTCCCATGCAGTATGCCAAAGAACTCTTAAAGAGAATTTCCATAATCCTAAAAATGAACCACCTGAAGTTGAGGAACAAAACTGTTTTCATGCAAAGAAGACAGCAATGCAAAAGGTGTAAGCTTAGTGATAAGGTTTTGCTCACCGATGACATAAATCTGGGTTCCATTGCCCATGCCTGCATAGTAGGGTGGTGGGTACATGAGCTCCACCTTGCAGATGTAGAGTCCCGTGTCCATGGCCCTCAACCCTTGGATGGTGAGGTTCACTTTGTTTCCGCTGGAGATGCCAGTGCAGGTGGAATCATCTAGGAAGGCCAACTCATTCTCCACTGTGTATGTCGCAGCACAGACTTCAGTCATCTGGCTGCCAGTCTGCCTCAGCACAGTCACTCGGACTTCGGCGGCATTGCCTGAAGACCCATATTCACACACGAAGCTGGCGACACCTCGGCTGCTGGCCAGCACCACTGCAGGCTGGGCCACATGCATCCCTAACAAGGGAAAATTAGAGGGAACTCAGTGAACTCCCGCTCACCCGCGACCAGGCTCAGGCAAAATCTCTGGCTGAGGGAAGTGGATCTTTGATGGACACTCTCCAGCTTCACCTTCCAGTCCTTCCCTCCCTTCAGCCAATACTCTTCATCCCTTCCCTTCTCTCCCCACCCATCCCCTCCATCACTCAGCTGACTTCCAGCCCATCTCCATGAAGGTGTTTCCTTACAGAACAGAGTTTCTTGAAGGCAGTTGGTTGTAGCAGGAAGAACATTGATGTGACCAACTGAAGGCCAGGCCCTACCATGAAATATACTTGATTTGGGGTGAGTCATGCCTCCCCTGTAGCCTTCATTTTCCTTCACATGTACTAAGAGAGGATTAGGTCAGATGAGAACAGAGTGCCTTCCACCTCTGATATTCTATGGTTATCACAGAACTACAGGAACTTTAATGGGCAGCAGGGGAAATTTTGGAGGTTGAGGTACAGAATTTCACCTTACCTCTCAATGCATACGTCACAAACCTCTGCCTATATTTACCTGGCCAGAGAGGCTGAGCCCCAGGTCACTGCACCGGACGTCACCTTTCCTAGCATTATTATCAGAAGGAGGGACGCTGCTAGATGAAGGAAGCCACAGAGCAGAGGGCACCGGGTCGTTTCCTCTCTAGGTTGAGGCAACCCTGCTATTAACTTCTGTGGGCTTCCCCTGCCGCCACCACCACCTCTTCCGCCACTCTCTCCTCCACTTGAACACTCTCGTGCTCCTTTGTTCTTTCTCCCTCTGGCTTCTACAGGATAAAGGAAGCCAGCTCTCCATTCAAAAAGGCTTGCATCATCTAAAAAAAACTTTAGCTTCCTGTCAAACTACCTTCCTGCAACTAACTCAGCCCCTCTCCAGTCGATCATACAAGTGACACTCAACACTTGGATGAACCATGCCACTAATTAATTCTGCTCAAACACTTTGATGCCTTGCATACCATTGACTGCAAAAACAAATGAAATAAGTGGCATTTGTGTCCTCTATGATCTAATCCCAACCTATCACTCCAGTCTGAGTTTCCAGGACACCTCTCCCTATGTATAAATGACTCTATAGAAATCGCTCTATCACTAGTCCTTTCTCCCAAGTACCTGAACTGGACAACGTCTGTCCTCACAAGAGAGAACAACATGGTAGCAGCCCTTGCCAGAATTAATCCAGCAGCCCTGGCTGGCTAGATAACAGTCTTCTCTCCCAACCCTCATCTCAGTCTATCAGAGCATCCCCTGAGCATCCTCTGAGCATCTTTTGCACTGTTATAAATCCGTCACAGTATTTAATCAAGTTCTATCCTGTATTAAAGGTTTTTTGCGCACTAATTTGCAGCTTCCGCCCTTGGCTTATAACTCCTAGGAGCGGCCATTATAATCTGCCCATATGAGCACCCAATAATCTTTGTTGTATTGATGCTAAGCCTAAAGACCAAGTTTCCTGCCCTCCCCCCAACCCCCAGGCCAATTTCCAATTATCACCAGTAAATCTGGTCACACTCGATTTTTCAGTGGGAGAATCTCAGTAACAGGTAGAGATAAATTTTCTACAAAGTAAAGGTAATTACTTCTAAGAGTATTTAATCTTTACATGTTCAAAACATGTAGAATAAGAAAATGTATATAAATATATCTTATAATATTATTGGTAATAATTTAATTATGGAATACCTTTGAGCATCCAAGATATATCGTACAAACCACATGGTTTCTTAACTGATATGGTCTAGAGAGAGAGAAGGTTGAAATTCAGTGAGAATGCTCATCATTTTATATGTAGCAAACCTGGAATCAACCTGTAAAGAGCTTTATTTCATCTGAAAACTGGGGAATCTGCATCTGAAATCCACAGATAGGTCAGGTGGCAATTAAGTATCTTAGGCTAAACAGACTGATGGTGTTCTTTCTTCTTCCTTTTCTTTCTTTCTTTCTCTTTGTGTGTGTGTGTGTGTGTGTGTGTGTGTGTGTGTGTGTGTTATGGTTTCAAACTGCTTTCATTTTTTAAATAATTAGCTAACTAGTTTATAGAATTGACTGAAGACCTTAAGACTTTGAATTGAGTAAAGAAGGCTTAAATTTTAAATAAGCCGATTCATTTATAGAAGTGAATTCGAGGATCTTAAAATCTCAAATTGGGTAGGAAAGAAACTTGATATGTTTTGCTTAAATCAATGTTTTTGAAAAAGGAAAATCTTGAGCTCACCCTGATTCCAAGCTCAAATATATTAAGGCCTGTGGAGATCTTTCCTCTTAACTCACTTAACTTTACAGTAATTTCTTCCAATCATATAGAAGTGTATGAAATTGCTTGTCTCCCAAACCAACTCAGATGTATCTATTAAGCTCCTAGTCAGTGCCTGGGACTCTGCTATGAGCTGTATCTCTGCTCATTTGCTGCTGCCAGCTGTCCCCTTTGCTGTCTTGGAATACAGAGTTATCCAAGCCAGGAGTTTGGAGTTTTACCTTTAGCTTCTGGCTTTGTTATAAATCACTGCCCTTGACTGCTGAAAGAAATGAAACCCAGGTGGGAGAAACACCTCCTCCACCTTCATGCTCCAAAAGCTTCACTCACCTTTGGAGAAGACGGGGATAAAGAGAAGAGAAAACAGAGCAGTGCAGGGCCAGGTCCTAGAAGCCAGATCCAGCTGAGCCCCATGCCTCCGGAATCCAAAGCAAGCCATGGCTTTATGGGAGCAGTGTTCAGGTCTTCAGGAAGCAGAGTGAAACCTTTCAGGATCCTGAAGCTTTGAAATGTGTTTGAACCCACACAGAATCAAGGACTTTATATAGTTGGCTTTGATCCCAGGTATGTACTATACATGTGCACACACAAGAGGCACCTGAATAGAAAGCCTTTTTGTTTTGGTTTTACGAGAAAGGAAGTCGTGGGTTTAGCTGTTACGTCGAAAAGATAACCTCAAACACTCAAAGTAAAACTGAACAAAACAAGCCAATCCATGGATGGAAAATGCACTCAATTTGAAACTGAAGCTTCTTGCTCACTTTGAGGATAAGTGGAGACTTGGAGAATTTCCTGGAGTGCAGGAGTCTCCCTAAGTCCCAATTATGTCCAATTATCTAGGCATCTTTTACCACCCAATTCACTTCGTTCACATCTCCAAAACTATGAAGCTGCTGGTTCTGAGCCCTTGACCCAATGACAGCAGTAGTCTGTAGACATTATTAATAAAAGCTCTGTATTCACCATCTCTGGCAAGCTTACAAATAAGAGTTTATTTCTCCAAGCTCCATTGAGCATTTTGTTGAGAGAAAATACCAAAATCACAAGAAATGAATGATTTTGCTTCTGGTTTGCAAATTAGGAAAGAATTCGGGTACTCTCGAAAGCCTTCATAAAGACAAAATAGAGTTGGAGACATTCCAGCAAACATCAGCCAAAATAATCCAAGAGATTCTTCCTTAAGAAGATGGACATTTTTTTTCTGAAGAGAATTTTTCAAGTATAAAATCCAAGAACTAAGGTTAAATATGACTGAAGTTCCTAAATGTATGAAAGCTGTAAACAGTACAAGTGTTCATTCTATAAGAGAATACTAAACATTGGGGCCACCTACCGTAAAACTGATGAGTTTTCATATACTTCAATAACAAAAGAGACATTTATTGAAAACCTATGCCAGTTACATGGTATGTGCACTTAGATTGAATGGGGACCAGACAAAACACAGTTAATGACTTAAGGGACTTCTAGGAGATTGACATGCAAACAGACATTTATAGCATGAATAGATGTTTGCCTATTCCAGCCCTTCACGGTTTCCCATTGTCCATATAGCTCAGCACAACAGAGGAGGCTCTATAGAATATGGACCTAATGCCTCTCTTGTGAGCCTGTCTTCCAGCATTCCCACACATGACCCCTTCTTCCGTTTGTCCTTTCTCCAAAACACCTCTTTTGGGTCTCATCAACTTTATGCGGTTCCAATGCCTATTTTCTCCCAATATCTAATCCTCCTTCTCATCGTCCAGGAGTTAACCAACATGACAGCCTCTCCTGAGGCCTTTTTCTGTACTCTCCTACCACCTTATATAAGCCTTCCAACCCAGCTGAGATGCCAACAGGCAAGAGCAACCTAATGGGCTTTTACTAGGGGCCAGATCCCAGATAGGTCACTGAAGATACAAAAGTGAAAATTGTATGTTCCTGCCCTTGAGAGGAGACACAGCAGAAGGAGTGGGAGATAGTTACACCCGTGATCATGACAGAATAGAGAAATGCTGGAATTGAAGTATCTTGCACAGCCATAGAGGAGCAGAAGCCGTTGGTTCAGCCTGTGGAAGTCAGAAAGGGCTTCTCAGAGAAAGTAAAACCTGAGCTTATTATTGAGGACAAGAGCAAGGGCTGGGTATTGAAACAAAAAGAACAATATGTGCCAAGATTGGAAAGGGCATAAAGCACTCATTATGGCCAGAGGACAAGACAAGTATGGGAATCCACAGTAGGTGGAAGCTGATGCTCTTAGCACTGAGGGTGAATGCACCAAAAAGGAGCAAATTGGCATGGCTGAGTTCACATTTTAGGGAAATTCCTGCTTGCACGGGAGAAAGGATGGGGAGGATAAGTTCAAGAAGAAGTAAGATGTAACCAGGAAAACCAAGAAGGAGGCTATTGCTATACCCCAGGCAACCAGGAATTGACAAACTTCTTCTGTAAAAAGACTGACAGTAAATATATTAGGCTTTGCAAGTCATATGGTCCCTGTTGCCACTACTCAACTCCACTGTTATAGGGTGAAAATAGCCACAGAAAATACATAAATGAAAGGGCATGGCTATGTTCCAATAAAACATTATTCACAATATCAATTATACCCTAATTTAAAAAAAAAAAAAAAGAACATTATTTACAAAAACAGGTGGAGGCTGGATTTGGCCTGCAGACCGTGGTTTGCCAATTCCTGGTGTAAAGTAAGGCAGTGACAGCAGTGGTGACAGGTTCCTAAGAGGACTATTCCAAAGGCAGTGAATGCATAGAGAACACCAAATTTATGGCTTAAGAGGTACTGTCGTACTGTGACAGTTCAAATGTTTGTCAATTTTATCTCATCCAAGTCTCAAAACAAGGCAGGGATCATAGGTTTTCTCAATTTATAAAAGGTAAAACCAAGGCACTAAGACTTGAATTTATCCAATCCCCCATTGTCAGTGGTAGAGCCAGGATCTGAAGTGGGAAATGCTGTTCACCACTGCACTAAAGGTTTTAATGTCCAAGAGAACTAGATTTGAATCCTAGTATGAAGACTTGCTAGCTGTTGATCTGGGGCTCAGAGCCCAAAGTCTTCCAGAAAATAGTGACTACAACTCAAGGCTCTTGTAAGGATTAAATGAGATAATGCATATAGCATGTATAAAAGAACTATGGTATCTGGATATTCAAGAAAGCTCGTTGAGAAAACAGAGGTACAATTTCCGGGAATAGGGAAGGAACATAAGCAGATCAGGAAATGAAGATGATGAGTTCCATTTGGGTACATTGAGTTTATCTACAGAATGCAAGGGGGAAAGACTCCAAAACGATTGCTAATATGGTCTGGAGCACAGGAGAATGATCTGAGTTAAGACATTAGTTTAGGCAACCATGAAGCCACTGATGAAAATTTCACAGGCAAGTTTTCAGGTGAACGCTCTATAAACATTTGTTAAATGAATAGATAAAGGAGTGAAAACAGTTTAATATAAGAAGACATGAAGGTTGTAATAGGAACTTTCAAAGAAGCTTACCAGGTTCCCTAATCATACTTTCATGAACTATTTCTGCAATAGCAAGAGAATTCGATTGTTTTGAAAAACACTAGATAAAAAGAATGTTGGTGAAAAAGATATATTCTTTTCCCATGTGTCATCCCATAGATTATTTGATAATTAGAAAGGGGAAAAGATAATGGATAAATCTAGCAGATACTGCTTTAACCAAGTGATCAAACTAAAGATCACCCATGATGAGACATTTTGACATCATGTGACTCCAGATATAACGCACTGAGAAGAACACGACACATCTGTAGTAGTATTGCCAAAATGGGTTAAATTGAATCTAATCGTGAGAAAACAATTAGGCAAATCCATATTGGGATCATTCTGCAAAACAACTGGCCTTCAAAATGGGCCTTTGCTTCTTCAAAAATGTCAATATCGTGAAAGATTTTAAGAAGAAAAAACCTTGAAAATTGTTCTAGATTAAAGGAGACTAAGGAGACATGATGATAAAATCCAATGTGTGATCCTTGATTTAAAAATAATAACTGGGGCGCCTGGGTGGCGCAGTCGGTTAAGCGTCCGACTTCAGCCAGGTCACGATCTCGCGGTCCGTGAGTTCGAGCCCCGCGTCAGGCTCTGGGCTGATGGCTCGGAGCCTGGAGCCTGTTTCCGATTCTGTGTGTCTCTCTCTCTCTGCCCCTCCCCCGTTCATGCTCTGTCTCTCTCTGTCCCAAAAATAAAAATAAAAAATGTTGAAAAAAAAAATTAAAAAAAAAATAAAATAAAATAAAAATAATAACTACATAGCACCTTATAGAGACACTTGGGGAAATTTGAATTTAGACTATATTTGACAATAGGATTGTATTAATGTTAAATTTGCTGAGTGTGATCATTTAACTGGGGTTTTGTAGGGAAACATTCTGTTTTTATATGATGTTTGCTTAAGCATTCAGGGATAAAGTCTCAGGATGTCAGTAAATAACCCTCAAATGGCTCAACAAAAATACGGGTGTATGTTTGTGTTAGCCCAGAGAGAAAAAGAATAAAACAACAGAGACAAAATATTAACAACTGGTGAAGCTAAGTGAAGAGTATATCTGTGTGTTCATGATACTATTCTTAAAAATTCTTTGCAAGATTGAAGTTTTTCAAAATAAAAGGCTGAACGCAAAAATTGTAGAACCACTATTACTATGGAAGGCACTATACCACAGATAAGCAGACTGAAATTTAGAGAAAGGAAGTGACTTGCCCAAGGTTGTTATTCACCCCCCTTCCTTACATCCATTTTCCACCTGGGAGGCAGACCCACAGGGACAACTGGGTTCCCTGGCAGATTGGCTTCTGGGAGGGACCAGCGGATGGGAAGCACCTGAAGAAGATCCAAAGGAAGGAGGGCAGAGATCAGGATATTTCTTCTCTCTCCCAGATTCAGGGCCTTATCTCTGGCAGTAACAGTAGCTCTGCACAGCTACAGCTTTTGTTGAGTACCGCCTGCCCCTTCTATGAGCCAATTCTCACTATTTCTTCCCCCAGTCCTTTCAGTATTGGGAGTGGACCACCTTCCAGGGTTGCTAGCATCTGTGTGCATTAACATCTTCTATTCCTGACCCTCCTAATACCTCTTAAAGTAGTCCTTTTGCTGAATCTCTCATTTGAACCGCCTGTTTGCTGTAGAGTCCCTGGTTGATTTAGTCCCACAGCTGATAAGCAGCAAAAACTGGATTTAAATTCTGGTCTCATTCCCATCCAGCACTTACTTTTTCCCTATTATCTCATGTACAATAATAACATATTTATTACAGTCAATTCTGTGCAATTCTTCTATCTCACCTATATCAAATTCTATTTCCATGGCACTCACACATTCACCCTAGCATCTAACTAGGGCCTCCTTTGTACATAATAGGTGATAGAGAATTTCTGCATTTCGATTTAGGTCTCAACCCATTTTATGTTTCTGGCATCTCATTTCCAGCTCTGGGAAAAGGGCTAGTAAGTAAGGATTCAATCAGGGGACTGACAGATACTAACAAGCCTAGCACAGTGGTGAAGAGTATGACTGGAGTTCAAATCCTAACTCTACTGCATGATGTGTGATCTTAGGTACAGTTTTTGAACTTCTTTGATCCTGAGCTTCCTCATCTGTAAGATAAATATAGCTAATTATGGTAGCTATCTTATAGGGTTATTGTGATGATTCAGTGAGACTATGCCAATAAAATGTTGAAAACTCTGCCTATAGTACATGCTCAGTAAATGTTAGCTTATATGTTAAATACGGAGAAAACTATGGGTTTCAAACTTCAGCTGTTATATAAACCCTTTCATTATCATCTCTAATGAATGAGTGGTACATCAGACTTAAGCCAGGGACTGACTATTCTAATACTCACACACTTACTAAATTTCTGCTATCGGTGTTCCCATCAGTATCGGAAACCAAATAGCTTATTGTAACTCACATTAGACATAACCTAAGGATATTGTAAGCTCTCAGTTATTCAGTGGTTGAATACTCAAATGTCTGGGGGTACTACATCCTTGGATATTTTCATTTCAGGGTAGAAAGGGGAGAGTCGGTTTTGTTATTTACTTTTACCACCCCAACAACAGCAACAAAAAAGGTTGGTGGTAGAGGAAATGAAAATAATTGGCTAAAATTAGGGCTTGGGGATTCACTGTGATTTCATTTCCTCACTATCTTCCTGTATCCTACTAGCTTGAGTAAACCCCAGACTGGTTTTGTAGTACTCTTAGTGGTTACTGGATTTGAAAGATCTCTCAAGATTTGCATAATTTCAAGTGATGCCTACAGTGGGTGTCTTCAGAATTCCAGATGAGATATAGTTTGGGTAGGGTAACTGCATTATTTTACTTAATTATAAAACTCCTCTGAATTTATAAAGCTCATTCTGAGATTAATTGGACTTTTCAGTTTTATTAAGCTTTTTTTTTCCCTAACCCTCCTCCTATTATCCTTTCCCCAACTAGCTTACCCCAAAACCAACCTTTTGCTGAAAGATGTGCACCTGGCATTGACTGCGGTACATACTGCAAAACATCCTTTGCTTGATGGTTTCAGATGTAATGGGAGGAATGAAAAGTCTAATATTTGCATAGCCTGCAGTTTCAGGACATCCCATTACGTTGAGCCTATTATCATGCCTAATTAAGGTTATATACTCTGTTTTTGTGCTAATTAGCTCATCACAGTACAACTCCTTTCAAAATTGACTTCAAAGGAAAAAGAAAATCATCTACTCAAGTGATTGCTAAAGAAGGACCTATCAATCATCTCACTTCGAAAGAGAGCTAAGAGAAAGGAAACGATATGCAAAGTGACTGGAAAGAAATTTTAGCTTCATTACCATTAAAGGGTGAAAATATGGGCTGGGCAAGAACTCACTTAAATAAATGTGGTAGATTAATTTTCAGTCCCTAGGGAGCTGTAATCTACATCATAAAGTCAGGTAAAAATGGATGCTTCTGAGCTGTGGACCTTCTGACAGCCCCTTTGTGGGGAAAATAGAATAGATTACTGCTGTCCTTTCAGTCTACATTGTCACCTTGCTGAGGGTAAAGTGAAAAGGGTTGTCAGGGAAGCTAAGTTTTATTTGCTGATCTTAATGACAAAATGAAATGCTGAAACCACTTCAGTTGAAGGCTAATCCTATCTGTCAGAGCTTCACTTACGTAGAAATGAAAACAAATATTTTTGAATGAATAAATGACAAAGTCGTTTGTAGGAAGAATCTACGTTCCAATTGCCTAAGCTCCTTACTTTATATGATTAAACCTTTTTGAATATCTTATCTCCATGTATATATAATGGTCTCTTATTATATTTCTGATTTAGCCATTATCATCTCTGATTTTTCCCTCAATCTCCTTAACTTCTCACACCTAAAAATAAGATTAAATTTGGATTGGGTTTTAGTCTTAATCCTTCACCCCTGTTGCAACATAGCCAACCATGAATAATTTGGGTGAGGGACTTTATTAAAAGCCAGGAATAGACATTTTCAAAACAGGTAACCTCTTTATTTTACGGATCAGAGAACTGATGTTGAAAGTTAATTGACTTGCCCAATATCACACATTTAGGGTTTATCCCTGTGCATGTAGATCTTATTTCTTTATCATCAAGAAGAAATAAAAAGAAAAAAGAACAAGGCAAGGGTAAATAGTCTTGTATTTGACCTATGATGCACCCCAGCTCACCCCACCTGAATGATAAACCCAGAGTACACCTGATTCCCATTTGGAACAAGTTGAGATAGCCCAGGATTATTTCCATTTTACAAAAGCAGAAATGTCACAAGTCACTAATGTTTTCTTGTCCTAGTGCAAGCTCAGAGTGTGACTGAAAATTGTCTTTAATGCTGAATAACCACCCAACCTCAAAGAGTTACAAGCTCTCTCTAAAGAGTAACATTGGAAGTACCAAACATTTGATGGAATCCATTTCTCTAATGATAGTTGTGGCCTGTATAATCTGAGCTTCAAGAACTTATTTCAGTTTCTTGGTTACAGAGGCAATCACTGTTTTCACGTTTTGAGCTGTGTTATTTCTAGCCCTACTGCCATTGTAGCATTTGAATGATTTCAGGCCATGACCTCCTTCACACCTCCAGTTCATAGGAAACTTTTACGTTCACACCTTAAGCATAGAAAAGGAGTGTCTTTGCTCCTTTGCAGTGTGAGCATTAGCAGCTATGATGGTGGAGAAATGTGTATTAGATAATAAGGAGCACAGTGTATTTGCACAGCCTATTGCAGGCATTGAATCCTAGAAGAAACGTTAGTTTTGCTCTCCCATTTTACAGAGGACAAAAGAAAGACCCGGGGAGGTGAAGTGATCTACCCCAAATTACATGCATAGCCTATTGGTGGCAGAACCGAAATGAGGCCCCAAAGTCCTTAACTTAAAGTCTCTTCTCACTATGCCTTCACTATCATCCACCATCTTCCCAAGACCCCTTAAACTAACATGTCTTCTGGTTTTAATTTCCTGCAAGTTTACAACTTGAAGCCCAGCCCCAACAAACTTCCTCATAGGTTTTTGGTACCGACAAACACAAATCAGCAAGTCAGATTTTGAGTAAAAATTAAAAATTACGGTCTTACAGCAATACCAAAAACAACAGGCAAAAGATGGAAACAACCCAAGTGACCATCAACTGACAAATGGATAAAGAAAATGTGCTACATCCACTCAATAGAATATTATACAGCCATAAAGATAAATGAAGTACTGATGCATGCCTGACTACGGATAAACCTTGAAAACATCATGCTGTGTGAAAGAAGCCAGACACAAAAGGCCACATATTGTATGGTCCATTTATATGAAATACCAAGAATAGGCAAGTCCTTAGAGACAGAAAGCAGACCATTGACTGCCAGGTATTGTGGGGAGGGGGGAATGGAAAGTGGCTATTTGATGGTACAGGATTTCTTTTGGGTGTGATGAAAACATTCTTGAATTAGATAATGGTGATGGTTGCACAACATAATGAATGTATTAAATACCACTGAATTATATACTTTTAAATGTTTAAAATGGTAATTTTATGTGTCCTTTACCACACATACATACATATACAATACGGTTATGATGATGGATTCAATTGGCATTAACCATCTTAGAAAGCATACCACTGGTCTTACGATATGTGTTGACCATACGTTTTGCTCTTCTCTGAATGTAATCTGGACAAAATCTATAGCCAAGTTGACTACACTCCAAGTGTAAAAAGAATGAACTGGTAAATGCATCATTAACTGGCTGAGGCAAGGGAGAAATATTCTTGTTTTTCCTCATCATCTACAATTCTGACCACACATCACACTGAATCATAACCAGCAAGAATCTGAGATATGGATCATTTGGCTTTGCCTTTCCCTGGGCACAGTTTTCTAACAGGTTACTCAGTTGTGGAATAACTAAATGAGATGGAGAGAGGCCATGTAGGAAATTTTGGCTCAGTGAACTATATGATTCAAGCATGTTTTAGGAGAATATAATTTGAGAGCAGCTGGTTGCATTTAGCAGCTTTCCTTAGCAGGCCCCATACCATGGATTATGCTCTAAGAGGAAAATCTCTGTCCCAGAGCTTCATCCATGAGCAGGAAACTGAATAATTGCACTTACATGAGCACATCAGAGCCTGCTGAAGGCAGTAAGAGTAATGCACTGAAATGAAAACCCAGGGTCTGCAGTCTTTGTCTGGCACATACATAGAGCCCAGCTTCCATGCCCATCTAAGAGAATCCTGTTACAGAAATGACACTGACTTTAAAATCCTGAGGAATCCATTGCTTATCGTTTTTGTCATTTCTCAACATTATTTGAGTTCATTCTGATCACATACAGTTCTTACCCTACATGAAAACTTTGCAGTTCTGGTCATTTGTGTTATCTGGTTAAAAAATACTGACAAGTAGAATATACCACAAACATTTGTTTCCTGTCCTCCCAAAACATAAGCAGGTCAAGAAACATCAGTCAACTGTATCCCCTGCATTTTACCTTTTGGATAAGATAGACAATGTGTACTGAAGAACATATGAGGTTGTTAGAAATTTTTAATGCATGATGATACAAGAAAGTTAAAGGAAGTTATGATTTTTCAAAATTAAATCTTTGCTACTGGAATTTATTATCCTGATTTATAAGACAAATTCAGGAACCAAGTTTGTGATGATAAATATATCGAGCAAATGCAATTTTTTTTCTTATCACTTGGAACCACTGTTTGTATTTGAGAAAACAAATTACTTGCAAATCCTCTGACTCTGTCTAGATATGCAGGCCTTCTTTTAATTAGCATCATAAACTGTCTATGTAAGTCAATGGCCTTTGTAAATCTGAATATATTCAAGGACTTCAACATCTCCTATATCAAAAAAATAAACTGGAAGGGAAATCCACAAGATTTTTTAATTTAAGAGAATGGAAGTAAAGAGGAAAATGAGAAGAAAGAATAAGAGAAATGAGAAGCAAATGGAGCAGAGAAAAAAAAGACAAAGCAGAAACTTTAAATGAAGGATAATTTGCATATATTCAAAGAAATATCAATTCCGACCCATCTGACAGAATTAATCAACCATAAGAGAACATTGGTTTTGATTGTGGGTGGAACTTTCATAAAATTCCAAAAACCTCTTGAAATCACAAAGCCCCTAAAAAGATGCTCTGCTAGATGTTTTTATACAAAGAATGTGCAGATAATGTCATTCTAGTACTAAAGTTAGCAAATAAAATGATTGTGATTGATAAGACTCATAGAACCAGTTTTAAAAGTCTTTAACTCAAATTACTGCAGCATAAATGTTTTGTTTTGTTTTTTTTAAGTCACCAACTTAAAAGTCAGGAAACTCTTACTTAGATTTAGCCACATTGCTATGACACTGGTTAGACAATAATTTTTTATAGACTTCTAGCAGTTTGGGATGTCACCTAGATTGACTGCCTCAAGCCCTGTTGTTCTGGTACCCGGATTTCAATTTGAAGCTTTAAAGATTGAAAACTAATTAGTAAAATCTACAAATTGTTTTCTATAAGATATTTTCAATAAATTCTGAGACAATTGACCTTTACCACTGTGTTTTCCAGCAAACATTTAGCCCAGCTAAAACATATCAGGGGAAGATATGATTTTCTCACACTCTCTAACTCTGATTTATTGTTTCAGGGTTGGTTGTAGCAAATAAGGAGTAAAATGCATAAAATGGTGACATGGGATTTAAGAGTTTTGAATTATAGATGTGGTTCTAATGCTACCTAAATGGAAATCAGTTTAATTATATAATCTCGCTAGTTTAATTTTCTCATCTGTGAAAATGAGGAGGCTCAATTAGAAAGAAACTCTAACTTTCAGCCCTAAATAATTTTTAATTAAAAGCATATTTTCCCTTCATGATATGTAAATGGAAAAAGCAGGTTAGAAAACTGTATTTAGAATATGATTCATTTTGTAAAAATAAAGTGAAAATACATGCAGAATTATATACAGCAACATGCTACCAGTGATTATAGAATTTTTATTCTCTTACCTCTATTTTCCATCTTTCTGAATGTATATGTATTATTTGTGACTAGAAAAATAAGATATTACAAGCCATATAAATTAAAGTCTTTATTGTTTATAGAACACTAAGTATATACCCGTTCATCAGAACTTGAACATTCCTATTTTGGGGGAAAAAAAAATGAAAGAAGATTCATGCAGAGATTTGAAATATAAGATGAGTTTATACAAGAACTCTGGTTTCTGAAATATCAACCAAAGAAGGAATTTCACCAGCACAACGTATTGTAGCATCAACTTCTCTACTTTTGTGACCGCATTGGCATCACAATACTCTGAAAGCACTTCTTGTGTTAATTTTCCTAGAACATGGTGAAAAACATCGTATATGTTCAGAAACACACTCTTTTTCCCAAATATAAGTAATGTGTTGGATATGGTTAATTGGACATGCAAATAAATGGATTATGTGACCAGTATAGGAGAAAGACATTAGTGCGGTAAATTTTAGAAGAGGAAGTAGTCTAAGTTATCCAGGCCCTAATATACTGAGATCTTGAATATGGGAATCAGAACTTTAAGGTCCATCTCTTGCCCTTTGACTGTTTGTGAAAAAGAGAAAGTGATCCTCACAGGCAGATGGTTAGGCCTGGCTTCATATCATCTGCAGACTTTGCATTCTCTAAGTGTATGTCCTTGGTTTCCAACTTGACAGAAATCATTCAAGACATACCATGCAGGTCATTCAAACATCACTCTCAGTTGAACATGGACTTCAGGTGTCGTGGGGAAAATCTGTCAGAATCAGATATTCAGTAATATAAATTAGACACGATACTTAGCATACAAAGACAGAAAATTCAAGAACTAACTCTAAGCATTTTTAAAATTATCTGGCCAATTCCTCTATGTCAGAATTCCTACTTAAAAGTATCTTTTGATGTGCTATGGGAGTCCAGTTGAAGGCTCCTAACCATGCCAGCCTCTTCCCTGGCAGAAGGAAGCAAGAGAAAGAGAAGTTCTTCTTGGAGCCCTACATTCAAGGCGATGCTCCACTATTTCACAAAGAGAATTCCAAGGAAATGTAAGGCTGACTGGCTTCCCACAACTCATTATAGTTAAAAAGCAAAACCA
The DNA here is from genome assembly GCF_028018385.1 of Neofelis nebulosa. Lineage (NCBI taxonomy): Eukaryota > Metazoa > Chordata > Mammalia > Carnivora > Felidae > Neofelis > Neofelis nebulosa. The sequence continues at coordinate 32,197,323 of NC_080783.1, forward strand.
AACAAAAACTTTCAGTGATAAAAGGTTCAATCGCTTTATCTAAAATTGCAAATTCAAATGACTGCAGCCCTTCAAATATGTCGTCTTGGAAGGTTATATTTTTCCAGTGATACTGTCATTGTTCAGAAAATCCCTGGGATGCCACTTTTGGAATTATTCTCATTTTTATGGAGGGGGAAAAAACGCAGTGTCTTATTACTGTATGGTCATATCTTGGTGTTTTAACCACCAACATCCCTCAGATAATGAGGAAATTGTTGTCGGTGGGAGGGAATATCAAATTATTATTCATATAAATAAGTGTTACCTTTGAAGATGTTGGAAGGATTGTGCTATATACAGGCCTTCAAATACCAAGAACATTTTCTGTAATGGTGGCAGCACTAGAACAGGGATGAACATCTTAGATTCGAGTGGGAGTCACGACCCTACTCCATGGCCACACAAAGCAAGTGTAACATGGGGAGGAAGGCTGATTCTCTCATTAGCCATCACTACGGCAGAACTGCAGCTGAACTTCAGGCCCCTGGGGGACTAGATGGTGAGTTATGCCAAACCTTCGCAGGGCACAATTTAAGTAACAGCACTGGAGCCCACAGAAAAGAGATTGTACACAGCGAGTAAAGCACAAAAAGTAGGACTCCAGGCAGATAGTAGCCTGATACTTCTTTATTCAGAAAGCCTGTCCACATACTGATGAGCCCCAGACCCCAAGATACAAACATGGAGATCAGGTCAGGGTTTCTGGCCCCAGGGGAAGGGCAAGACAGAGCAAGACACTCAGAAGTCTCAAAGCAGAAACTCAGTCCTCTGAGATGCAGACAAAGGGACTTAGAGGAAATCTAAGGCTTACCTGAGTATGGCAGGAGCCCAGTGGCCATTTTCCAAAGTGACAGTCCCGTGGTCAGAACTTCATTGGATCTAAGTCTTGGATAGTGACTAATGCAAGCCTCATTCAGTGAAGGACTGAGAATTTTAAAACCCTTAAAACTTCAGTTAGGAAAAACAGGGCCTGCAGGTGAGGCAAGACATTTGGGGACACAGATGAAGAAAACTGATCAATATAGAGATATGAGACATAAATAGAGCTGATTGGATACCTAAGATCACTTTCTGAAGAGGCTATCACTCATAAATTCTGAAACATTATTTTAGAATATCTATCACTTTATTGGCAAACCTAACAAGAAAACTTCCATGCTTCCTTTTCTTCTGGGTTTAGTGTCCTTAGAAGAGTGCTATTGTGCTCCATGGATTGATGGGATTTTCTAGTCACTACTTTTTTTAAATTAAACTATCCAAGTTTAGTTGGGTTGAAACCAGACCGTGGTTTTCAAAGAGCAGACGAATTGAGACCAGACTATATTCTAAACTCCCCCACATTCTGGTTTCATTATGTTCTTGAAACCCAGACCAATTTTATGAAAAGAATTGACAAAAGTGGGCTTGATTCTTAGCAAACCTGACCCAGTTAGAACCTGACGTTGGACTAAAATCGGCTTTAATTTGGGGGTGCAGTGCTAACCGTAGAAGTGAAACTGAATATGTGCAAATGCGTAAGAACTGAAGAGGAGGAAAAAATTATTAAGTGATAAATTTATTAACCCAAATCTCCTAGCAATCAGTGGACAATAACTGGTAAGAAAATATTTCCAGATCTAAAAGCCCAGCAATTACCCTAAGATCATAATTCTAAAATAACTTTTCTGATTAAGTTCAAACTTTCCAAGAACATTCACCTTTTATCCGAAACCAAACCATGAGAAATTTCAAACTAAAAGTCATTGTAAACTGCTTGCATGAGAATTGTGTTTTCATGATGGAACTATTGAGTAATCATTGTCATTCACTAACTATACAATATTAAGGCAAGAGACAAAAAGTCACTGGGGCCAGAAAAGAGAGAAGGAGAGAAAAGGAAAGAGAAGAGAGAAGGGGTATGGGGATTAAGGAATGAAACAACAAAAGAAGAAAGGGAGGAAGGAAGGAGGGAAGCCAGAGTGGACAAGGGTTGTTAAGACCATGGTTTCTCAGAGAAAGTCAGTTCTGACCAAACCCCTTGGAAGCAGAATACTGTTAATCTTAGTCCAACTGCTTCTCAGAAATATCATTTTTCTTGGTGCAGCATCTGCCATCTGGCGCAATCCTCAGGAGCTCTATCTCCAGGGAATCACAAAGTAGTTGAGCTAATATTGATACTCAGCTCCTGCTGTTATTATCTCTGTAAGCCAAAGTTTCTCAACTTCAGAACTATTGACATTTTTTTACTGAAATGGGATTAAGCATGCAAAGGTCTTATTAGGAGAAGTATCTTTGAAAGAAAATGGGGAGGGAGATGGGGAAAGCTGGAAGAACCATCAGATATTTATGCAAAGCTGGCCCCTAAGGGAAGGAGAGTGGGAGGGAAGGTTGGGTGGAAGCATGCTAGACCCCTATACAGTCTAGGAGAGGTTTGGCAAGAGTGTCAGTGGTCCTTGAGCCAAGGTGAACCATCTGGAACAGGCTTGCTTTAGAATTTTTGCCACTCAGAGTTATTGGCTAGGAGCAGCCCATGGGAGGCAATGCCTCAGTATAAACAGGGCTATGGATGTCAGAGTGCCCCAGCTTGGGTCTCTGGTCCATAACCCTCCTTACAGTAGGGGATTTGTGAGGTTTATTTTCATAATCCACCCCTTGTGCCACATGGATCCACTTTTCCACTTAGGTTCAGGCAGCTTCTCTTCCACTTTTCCTATGAGCCTTTCTTCCTGAGGGAAAACTCAAAAGAGGGAAGTTAGTGGATGAACAACAACCCTCATCATTGCAATTGACCTCAAGCCCATAACGAGTCTTCCTCCTCTCCCTCCCCCAGTCTTCATTCTAAATTCCTTCCCCACATTCTTAGCTATCACTTCAGTAGACCTGGGTGAGTTACCTCCTGATGTGACCCAAACCTTCATTTCTGATTATCTGACCCCTTGAAAATCATATCCTTCACAGTTCTGGGTAGCTACACATGTTTGTTCATAGTTAAAATAGGTCAAGAGTACCAGGAAACATCCAAGTAGATCATCTGTGTGCCACATGTAATCCTCCCTGTCCCATTGTGTAGAAGCAGCCTTATCTCCTCCTGTGATCGTTGTCAATTACCTCTACCAGTGTGGTGAAACTGCTTTTTGCCTGCTGATCCTGGGACAGAGGACTCCGAGGCATCCTCATGGCAGCCATAATCTGTAGTTCTTGGGGAGTCTTTCTGTGTCTTCTAGCAAGAAAGTGTTCCTCATCAGTAGCAGAGACCGAAAGCACAAAATCTTCTAATGGGTCAATGGGAGTGGTGGTAAATGGGCTCACTTCCTCTTCCACCCCTTCATTCTTTGACTCATGTTCCCTTTCTACTGGATACACAGCACAAAATAGGAGTCTCTGATTTAGTAAATGCATTGCATACTAAAGGAAGTCACTCCATCCTCCCAGAGTGTTTTTTCCAAGCTGGCACTTCTGTTGCTTTCAAAGGACATTACTGCATTCTATGAGGCTGACAGCGTCTGGGTACAATATGTGATACAACCAATGGACCTGAGTACATTCCAACACCTCCTTCGATGTGAAGTGGATCCCCTGGTCACGTGATATTCAGAATGAATACTCTGCATGTAGATCAGGCATGCTAGAAGTCCCTGGATAGTAGTGTTGATAGGAAGCTTTACAGGCAGATAAAGCAAGTCTTCCTAAGAACAGGCATCTGTTCCTGTGAGAATGAACCACTGGCCTGTCTGGGATGGAACAGTTTCAATGTGGTCAAGTTGCCCCCAAGTAGCCAGTTGGTCTTCTAAAGGAATAGTGCCATATGGGAGGCATGGTGTTGCTAATAATTTGGACATTCATAGATAGCATTAGCTATCTGCACTGGTAAGAAGTCCATACTACTGGACGAATATGTTGCCTCCATTTCTTCCACCAATGATGAAGGCTGGCTAATGTCAACTGCCCAAATAATTGTATCCTCTTAGTTGTTCAGTGCCTCTTCTTCCATGGTGAATGCTTTCTGATGGGCATTAATGTATGAAACAAAAGTTTTGTGCTTTGTGCCCGCTTCCAAATGTTTAGCCTCAAGACTCTACCCCAGACTTCCTTTTCTCCAATCTCCCAATCCTTTTTTTCTAAGTCCTTTATCAGATGTCCAGGCCATCGGCCACCTCCCAGGATCCATATTCTCACTTTAGGCCACTTTACTTTCCACAAGATAAAGGAAAGCTCACAGATCGGTCCACTGGAAAGATTCTTTCCCCCCACTGTCTTCCAGGGCCATACTAAATGAAGCTATAAAGCAGCCACTGTCAACATTCAGCTTGCACGCAAGTACAGGCAGAGCCACCCATAAGCAACTCATTTGGCAATAGGTACAAGCTGGGAGAGAGGCACTGGTATGAACGTGGTGGATGACATGGGATCTGAGCCATCTGATCATGCAGCTTACTCATGGCCTCCAGCTCTTCTTAGGCTCAATCCCAGATATACCATTTCCATCTTGTAATAGACTGATTTGGGGCCATGTGACTTTATAATCTGGTGGCTCTAGTAGAACCCTGCTCATTGTTGGCCATTCCAGATGCACAGTCACTTAGAGTCCCACGGTAAACTGTCCTATGTCTATTTGGGTCCAGTAACAAGCCAAGAACTATTTCTCTATTTTTCAAAAGGTAATGGTGCAAATGCCATGGCCTTACTTCAGAATCCCAGAGGTCTGCATTATGGTTCTCCTGCTAGAGTGTGGAATAAACTCCATACTGCATCTTTTTCCACCAGTGATCCCTTCTCCACCACAGGGTCTCCTGAGCGATATGACACAAGTGGCAGGGCCGATTGCACCACATTCTAGATGTGATATAGTATACTTCTCTGCACTGAACTGCACTCAAAGCTAGCAGCTTTCCATATCCCTGATACAGGGGTAAGAGCAATATCCCTAGATGTGGGGTGAGTTGCCTCTAGAACTCAGAGTCCTACCAAATGCTGTTTCTTTCTTTCTTTCTTTTTTTCATTTTCTTTTGTGTTCGTGTGATAGAAAATACAAGATACAGCAATTTGTCATTTGCTTTCAAGGAGCTATTCCAGCATGCCCTGAGTACTGGACCCCTAAAATCTTCACTGAAGTGCCTGACCCTGAATCTTCATACCCACTAGAGCATACATGGTTTACCAAAGCCCTGCATACTAGTCACCTCTTGTTCAACCTGTCATGATGTCATCATGATATCATGATGTCATCTATGAAATAAATCAGTGTGATGTTTTGTGGGATGCCCAGGTAGTCAAGGCCTCTTCAGACTATACCATATCAGAGGGTGAGAAAAACATAGAACTGAGGCTAAATTGCAAGTGAATATTATTTTCCACCCCATGAGAATGCAAACTGTTTCCAACCCCCTTTTCTAATTAGAATGAAAAAGAATGTGTTTATCAAAACAATGGCTGCCTACCTTGAGCCTCAGCCCTTACAGTCTGCTCTAGGAATGACTCCTTATCTGGTACTGCAGCTGTACTTGGGGCTGCTACTGCCATAGTAGTCTATAGAACTATTGGAATCCAACCAGTTTCTGAAGGGGCTAGACTGGTGAATTAAATGGAGACATTTAGATCTGCATTCTTTATATCTTTCATGATGGCACTAATCTCCACCATTCCTTCACCCCAAGATATAATGTTTTGGGGGTCTACTATCTTGGATGGGGAAGAAGAAGGTTGGGAAATTTTAAGATTTCTACATGGCCTTCCAAAGATAACTCATTCCACAGACCATAAATCCCCTATGGAGGGTTTCTCCAATTTCCAAGTATATCAACTCCAGTTTTGCAATCCTCCAGGATTCTATTTATCCCTTGGCTTCCATAGGCTCTCACTCTAACAAAGGATGCCATGATGACACTTTGGGACTCCAAATATTGATGTCATCTCAGACTCTGTGCCCATTAATTCTCAATATGTCTGGTTATTCCCCTTCCCCCATTTGAGTAAGTGGTCCTAGTCTCTCAAGGAAAGAACTGAAGGAATTGTCCTAGTATATTCTTGCCATGGTGCTAATGGGTCCATCTTCCTAAGCACCTGGTCACCTCTTCAATCAGCAGGTTCCAGATCTGAAAATTAGATCATTTGAGGAATTGAGCAAGGGATTGTGACTTTTTATGGCGGTAATTTTCCTCAGTTTCCTGATCCTCCGCTGTTGCCTTTGTTTTTCTTGCAGTTGCATAGCTTACCAGGGCTCCATCACCCCTAAGTATGTCAATAAGCCCAGCACTGTGACTCCCTCTTTTACCATAATCTCTGGTATACAGAGGAGGCCACCACTGAGATGTTGATGCCCCTCTCCCAGCATATCATAGCCTTGGCTATTCTCTGGTCTCTCTGATGGAACAGCATCCTCTGATGGTTCTTCTGGTCTCATAGAATATATCCATTCCAACATGCCGACCTCCTGGTTTTTTTTTTTTATTCCTTCCTTTCCATGTGCCAGGGCAACTCAGGTATTTCTACTTCATGAGTTTGGGGCACTGCATTATCCAGTCTTCTAAGAGGCACCCCAGCAATGAGTTTGCCACATCCCTTAACAACTTCAGTAGGGTATTAAATCCCCTGCCTCAAGAAAGTGCTCTTAAGTCAATTAATTCTATCTTATCCCACCTTATATTCCAGCCCCTTTATAAAGGCTCCTCAAAATCCAATCCCAGGAGAATTCTCCTGACTCCTGCAAATATATGGTGACTAATTATTGCAGTTCTTTGGCTATTGAGTCTCTTTACTTACCAGGCCCAGCATAACCTCAGCCATAGTACACTGGGGCTTAATCCTAGTTAATGGCTTAACCCAAAGGAGAGGAGATGAGGATGGTCCTGAAGGTGGCATCTGTAATGGAGGTGATGTTTCTACAGCATATTCCAGCACCATAGAACTACTAGCCCTTATTAGGGAAGGTGGGCCACCTCTGCAAGCCCAGAGGTTTGGGAAAGTTGCAGAGTCAACATCCTTGAGGCATCATCCAGATATCTCTATCCCACATTTCAGTATTGTACATTTCTGCACCAGATCCCTGAATAGACCTGCCTTGGCATTCAAATGTCTCTGGCTCTGAGACTCTAATGATTAGGTCTCAGTCTGCCTCTTAGCTATATCTGTTCCTCTACTGCAAGGGATAAAGGCCTCTTTGAGAGCTACCACAGAAATTCTCTGACTCTCACACTTAGCAATACTGCTTCCTAACAGTCCTCAGTCTGCCTATATCTTCCTGCAGGCCATTAATACAACTTAGGAGCTGGAGAATGCTGGGAGAACCATCAGACTATTACGCAACCTTAACCATGAGTAAAGAAGAGAGGGAAGGAAGGCTGAATGGAAGCTCTCCCAATGGTTCCATAGTCTGAAGGGGGGTGGGGGTTCAGAAAAACCTCTGGGAAATCTGCACTCTAAAGAGAGCTATCAAAGGTCCTGTGTCTTTCAAGAAGTGGCCTGCCCCAGTGTCTCTGCCACACTCAGTCATTGGCTGGGAGTTGCCCTTGGGAAGCATGGCTTTAGGAAGAGTGATAGATTCAGAGTACAGAATGTAACAACCTTCATCAATTATGCTCCTTGTAGTTGAAGGTCTTGAAGCCTAGAATTGTGTGATTTTTTGTTTGTTTGTTTTACATGAGCTCATCGTCACTGAAATTTTTTACTGTTGGCATCCCAGGGTTTTCAGGTGCAAAGACGTCCCCATCAAGCAGTTTCTCATTTGCTTCTGCTGAATCTTAAGTGTTTTACCAGAGAAAGACTACTTTTAATGTTATTTCCTTGGTCTGGGTTACTTATTTCCACGCAGGTAGTTCTGATTCAAACTGCTTGCACTCACGTGTAGGCTTCCTTGAAACTTCCCACAAATAGCAAGGCATAATTTTTATGATCTCCACTTCAAGGGTGATGTAACAGTCATTCATGTTCCTAAACTTAAGCAAAAAAACTAAATCCTAGATTTTGTCTTAAAATTACAGGTTAGTTATATTCTTTAAGATTAATTGCCAGGAACGGGATCTTGAGTCAACAAACTTTATGGCGTTTGATATACGTATATAAAGTACTAACCAAATGTATTGCTTTGTATTCCCATCATAAAGATACAAATGCTGCAGCTTTTCTGGCACTTCTAGCTTTTTTTTTGCTATATCTGCTAATTTCATAAATGTGAACATTTTTGCATTATTTTAGTCTGTTTTTTTAGTTAGTTTTTGGTCATAAAACTGAGCATTCACTGATTAAAGAGCAACAGCAAACTGGGGTGCTGGTGTCTGGGAAATGTTCAATAATTTTGCCCAGAATGGCCAGGAGGATGGAGATCCAACTTCTCTGAAGTTGCTGCCTGCTCTTGAATCTTCTGTCCTTTTGCACCCTGCTCTTTGGTCTGAAGAATCCACTGAACCTACCGGAATCTTTGAAACTTTGATTTTCCTTATGTAACCCCCTTCTGCCTGGGCTGCCCTACCTTTTCATTAGCCTGGCAAGTGCCTACTTTTCCCATGAATACATTTTCCCTCCTCCCTTATTTCTACCCCAATAGATTTACCATTGCTTTTGCCACTGCTGTACCTTATAGATACTTCTATCAGCATCCACAATGCTCCACTGGCTTTCATAATTTTCAGGTCTTCTCCCCATATTCTATTCCTTAAAGGCAGAGATCATATCACTTTTGTCTTAATGTCATCAGCATTTTGAATGATGAGTGTGTATGTAATGAACACATAAAATGCTTCAAGATTATCTCTGAGAGGAGAGGGGAGTAAAGTAACATATCTTTATATTCTTTTTTTTTTTCTCCTTTTATGTCCTCTTTGCATTTCTTTTCTTCGATCAATCAGCACATTCAGGTGTCCATCTACCCTATCAGGCTGACTTCCATTATGGTGGCTTTTCAATGGCAACAATCAAACCTTTCCAAAAGAGTAATTAGTCTGAGTTCACATGATTTAGAGGTTCCATACAGGTATCAAAAATCACAAGTATTCTAACAGTCGTGCACCTAGACTTCTTAAAAATCTAGATCTGGAATGTCAAATTGAAAAAGCATGTGGATGCCAAATCAGAACTTTCCATCTTGGTCTGGACACAGCTCTACTTTCACTAGGAAGCTGGAAGGAATGTTATTAAGGATCACAGCTGCTCTCATGAATTTGCAGTTTCCAAAGTGCATTAGAGTTGACAGCACTTGCTGAGCCTCCAATATGCATAAAGAGAAGATCCCAAATGGGTTCCAGATGTCCACGGAAAGGGACTTTCAATAGTTTGGACTGAGAAATGAATTCAACAATAATAGAACGATATTCTTAAGATGCCTGCATCACAACCTTTTTTACAGGTGAAAGCAACCCTGAAGTGAAGTTGTAACTCCCGTGAACACATACATGCACACAACCTGGTCACACAGAAAACATCTCAGTAATGTTCTCTCTCATTCCCAGAACAGTGAGCATGGAGTATGGGAGGGAGGCTCCAAGAAGAAACACCACCCCCTTTCCACCTACATTCTCCCACAGTTTTAAGCCCTCACACGGGTCCAGAAGAAACCTAAAACTTATTATATGCTTGACTTAGCATTAGAAATGCAGGAGGAACTGGGTCTACTGGAAGAAAAGCAATCAAAGGCATTTATTTGTGAGCTGAAAATATGTTGAAAACATATTACAACATGGTAACCTAGAATTTCAGTGGTTTTGCTAAGCCAGAAAGAAGGAAAAAGGAAAGAAAATGTGTTTTTCATTTCTTGATTTGTATCATCTGGAGTAACTGAATTTTTGTCTAATAGGCTTCCTCAGGTTTCAGGCTCCAATAAAGTTTAATTGAAAAGAAATGCACCTATTCAGTCTTTCTATAGCTTGTAAAATTCAGGATTTTTGATACTATGTCTATGAAACAAAAGAGAATCTTTAAACCAAGTCATGTCAGGTGGGAAGGGGAAGGAAGAAGGTCTGCCTGACATAATTCCTCTTTCTCCCCTTTTCTCTATGGCCCCTCCCAGCCAGGACAGTTGAGTTGAAGGTGTTTCCCTGCTAAAGTCACTTGGTTACTGTTAGTTCCTGTCCAGCCTTGTTTAGTCCTAGGAGAGGGTCTAGTTCAAGTTGAACATAAAACTGGAGGGAGTGCTCACACTCTACAGACCTACCTGAAATACACTGAGATGTGTCGCCCCTGACTCCTACCCTCTTTATCAAGAATTATTACTCATTTGTGTAGCAGGTAGTCTGAGCTAGGAAAAAAAAAAAAAAAAAAAGCACCGTAGAGGAGAAGAGACTATAGGAAAGATGTCTAAATAATACTTATGCAACCAGATATTTATATGCACATACATAGTATGTGGGCGATAAATGAAATGAACTTGATTTTTCTTCACATAAAGCTGCTGGAATATGGCTGATAAGTCAGATATAGAAAAGAAAGAGTAGATCATGATTGAAAAAAAGAAGAAGAAAAAACTGAAAGAAGATGAGGGCAGAAAAACACTCTGTTAAAAATTTATGTACCAGCCTAGAACATGATTTATAAAATCAAGGCAATGTATATTCATTTTTATTATAAAAACAATGCATGATAACCACATATAAACTAGAAATTCCTATATCCCAATAAGTAGTATGCTAACACTATGATAGATGTATACATACTAGACTGTGGACAAAGGACTCTATTAGTCTTGCTCACCACTGTTAACTCAATATTCTTAAGGTGATTGGATTTGAGATATTTTTCTATGCATTTATACATATTAAATGGAATTAACCCATGCATACTATTTTGCATTTGACATATTTTTGTGTCAACATATATTCATCTACAGCATTATTTGATGTATTTTATGATGGTCATTTATGTCGTAGACTCTAAGTCTAACGTTCTCTTTTGTCTAGCAAAAGAGCGGACACAGGATTAAAAAGGGAGATGGCTAATGTCTGGGGGAAAAGACAAGAGCCCCGAATAAGGGTCCTTGCCCTGTATTTATTCAGATCAGAAGGCTTGCAAACGTGATGGACATGTACAAAGAGACAAACTAGGGACATTAACTTGTGGATGTGAGGGGGAAAAGGGGATTTTGAAGATATACAGTGTTTGGGGTTTGGGTCAATATAAAACAAATTCCAGGCGCTGGGCAGATGGGTAGATGGCTGTTAACAGCAGACAGGAGGCACCGTGCCTGTTTATCTTTGCCAGCCTAGGGGATGAGACAGACAGGGGGAATAACCTCAGGGTTAACAAGACACCTTTTCTTTTGTTAACTATCTCTGCTCTGGGCTGCTTTGCCTACAGTGCAGTGGTCCAAAGTCCAGTTCACCAATTTACCTGCCCTGGCCCTATTCTCCTATGAAAGCAGCTTTCTGCTGTAGTACTAAACTTGGGGTGCTTTCACCCTAAATATCTAATCTTGTTATTCCTATGTATTGGGCACCTTTGCGCCTATTCTATTTCAGGCCTTTGCCTCTCTATATATATTTTTGGGGGTTCAGCACCCCCTCCCTATTTTGGGGTGCCTTTGCACTTCCCTATTCTTGGCACCTTGGTGCCTCCCTATTCTTGGAGTGCCAATCTGGTTACCCAAACTCAGGTGTGAGCATTTTAGGACTTTGTGTTTCTTTGTGCCTTGTTAACCCATTGGTGTAGGCCCAGGGGATTCCTAAGCTTATCCCCCCACATTTATACTAAAATTTACATAATGGATTCCTTTTCTGTCTGAGCTCATGGACAGGTGGCCTTTCCTCCCTCCTTCTTCATCAGGACTATTGCTTATTCCTTTGTTTCTCCTTTTCCTTGAGCTTTCATAGAGGTGTTCTCAAACTTTTATGAGCATTATACTTTCCTAAAGACCTTGTTAAAAATTCACACTTCTGAGCCCTGCCCCTAGAAATCTGAATTCATTTGACTGAAGTGAGTCATGAGAATCTGCACACTTAAAAATGATCCAAGGTGATTTGTCTGCAATGGAGTGGAGAGATCCCAGTATGAGAATCACCATTTTGCCAAACTACAGCATATTACAAGCATATTTTCACTTTTTCTCAATATTTGTAACCCCCACCCTATGGAAACCCTGCCCTATTTTGAGAGGAATATATAAAGGTCTGCTTCTAGGTCCAAGAGATCCAAAGTAAAGAATTTGGTACTTATGGATTCTTAGCCATAAGACGGGCCAATGTATATAATCCAACAGAAACACCCAGGCTTAACACCTCTACTGGTTTTGAGAACAACCAAGCATTTGAGACAGACTTGTGACAGAAGGATCCTTCCCAAAGTCCTCTAATAAAACTTTAACCTAACTCCAATTTTACATATGCCTTTGAGTGAGTGAGTGAGTGTGTGTATGTGTGTGTGTGTGTGTGTGTGTGTGTGTGTGTTCACTTAGACCATACTTCCGATTAAAAAGGGCAGAAAACATATTGGGAAGTTCCTATTTTGTTTGTCTCATTGAATAGCCTTCTCTCCACCCCTGCTTCTCACCCCTGTCGTTGGTATGATGCTGGCAAGGGGCTGACATAGACATAGAGAAGTGTCATTTATGGAATCTTTGAGTAAGCTTCTCTTCTACAGTTAAGCTTAGAATCCCATGGCTTTTTGGAAACCAAATAATAGTGGACTGTCTTAGTATTCTGTGACCCTGTCACTTCACCTCTTTCAAGGATGAGTAGGAACCACAACAACAGTGGTAAATGAGGTCTGATTTCTGAACAAGGATTGTGGTGCATCTGGAATCATGATAGAAGGGGCAGCAATGTCTGTGGCAGAATCTGTTCATGCCACTCACCTGTCCTCCAGAGGCTGGTACAAATATGATCATGTGAGAAGACTTCTTAAACCCCTTCTAGGATCTCCATTACATTAACAAAATCCAAAAACTTAAGCACGGCCATCAAGGCCCCTCTACCGAGTGTTTTTATGTCTCCAGACTCCCCTATTACCCCTCCTCTCTCCAGCCTTCCTCCAAATATGCATGCACACCTACTGTGTTCTCCAGTTATAACCACACTCCACTCACATTCTCAGAATCACCATCCCCTGTCACTTCTAGGCCTTTACCACACAGTTTCTTCTTTGTGGAACCTTTTGGACGACTCTTGGCATCTCTCCATCTGAAGAACTTCTACTTATCTTTTATGTCTTGGTTTAGACATTGCTTTATTCTAAGAAGGCTTCCTTCATCCTTACTCCTCCATAGTAGGTTGAATAATGGCCACCCAAAGATATTATGTCCTAATCCCTGGAATTTCCTTATTTGGAAAAAGGGTCTTTGCAGATGTAATTAAGGATCTTATGATGATAAGAATATTACCTTAGATTGTCCATGTGGGCATACAAGTGTCCTTATAAGAGAGACAAAGGGAGATAACACAGAGGACCCAGCCACATGACGATGAAGGAAGGTGTTGGAGTGATGTAGCCACAAACCCAGGAATGCCAGGGCAGTTGCCAGAAGCTGGAAGATACAAAGAACCGATTCTCCCTTATGATCCCTAGAAGGAGAGCAGCCCAGCTGGATTTCTAGCCTCCAGAACTATGAAAGAATCCGTTTCTGTTGTTTTAAGCTGCAAAGTTTATGTGGTAATTTGTTAAAACCTTAAAAAATTAATACACTCTCCAACCTGGAAAAGTTCTTCCTTCCTTCTCCATGACACACCTGGTACAGAACTTACAGCACTCAATTAATATCACTTATTTGCCTCTCTTAAGACGCCCATGAGACGAGGATAAGGAGGAGCACTGTCTGTTCTGCTCCCCACTGTAACTTCAGTGCCTACATTGGGGCTTTCATAAAGTAGCTGTTCAACAAATATTTGTAAAATGAATACATGAATGAATGAATGAATGAATGGGTAAATGAATAAACAAGGAAATATTTTATTATAGAGAGAAAACATGGACACCTAATAATGACTATTTGAAAGTCGATTATGTCCATAGAGGGAGAAGAAACTAAAATATATTGAATGTCTACTATACCAGCTACCATGCCAGATGAATAATGTATATTATCTCATTACTCCTCACAGAGTAACCAGAATAACCAGAGTAGTTATTACTGCCCTGGTTTTGTAGAAGTAAGGCTCAAAAAATGAAGTAATTCCCCATAGCATATAAGACATCCATGAAGGCTCTGAGGGTGTAATGAGGCCCAACGGGTAAAAGATAGGGTGGAAGAATTCAACTTAGAAAGCGTTCTTTGTATTAATAACCAGAGCTATCCAACAATGAGATGAGCTGCCTCCTCAAAAAACAGACAATAGCACTGGGTACATTAAGCAAAGGCAGGATGATCATTCATCAGGATATAAAACAATATCTGAATTAAAGGGACATTGGTGTAGATTCTTAGATGACCTCTGAGAATCACCCCAACCCAGGCTCTTCGGTTCTAGGGTAATCTGGGAAGTCATTGAGCAGCTTTGATGAAGGCTTAATAACCATGTGAATTTATTCTTATGGGCTGTAAAATCTAGTAGAGAATTAGCAACCTGCAGTCCATGTCCCAAAATGGAGCTGAAGTTGGTATGAGAGCCTAGTGCCTCTTGAGACCATTCTCTCCCATCTTTGGGTCAGTGACCCACTTTCCCTTTCCCTTCCTCTGGTGAAGATCAATCCTCAGCATTAGCCCAAACCTCTTCTCTATTTCCTGATACCAGGATCAAAATGTTCAGAAAACTACTTTTGAAAGTTGTCTGAGCCTTAATTTCCCAAAATTTCCCTAAGTGTTTTAGACCCACTAGATATTCCATAAAAAATAATCTTCCCTGGAGATAGGGTTTACTCCATAATGACTCAAAGGTACCGTATGAATAATTCTTTTTTATTTTTTTAATAAAATCTCTGACATGAACTTATTGTTTACCTCTTTCTCCCAAGGGTGGACTACAGAAAATAAGATCAGTAAATCAACAGTTCAGTTGGACTTCTGATCCCCAATCTGATACGACCTCTTCTTTCAACATCCAGGGATACTTTGTACTTTGTGCTTCTCTTAGCATCCTTATTTCATTGAGTTCCTAAACTGCCTTGTATTGCTGTTATTTGTCTTTTTGTCATCTCCCTATGAGATCACAAGCTACTTGGGAGCCAAGATAAATCTTACTTGTTTTTTATTCCTTGAAGTACCTTTACTTAACACCATATAGCATGTGCTAGTCAATTGAACTGGTCCAAGTTTGACTCTGTTGTAATTTTTTAATTTATGTGAATCTGATTATATTTCATTAATAGATAAGAATTTTTTGGCTGCAGGGTAAATAGTACTTTCTGAATTCACATCAATGTGATGACCTTTCAGCTTGGAAAGATTAACAACTTACTATATGCAGAAATGATTACAACCAAGATTTTAAGATTTTTCTCTGTTGCCTATCAATTAAAAGATTTGTGCTTTCTTTCTCAGACACACCAACATACTTAATGATTGTTGCTTAGGTTTTTATTTTAATCTGATTTTCTAAATTAACACACAATAAAATCTACTCTTTTTCTACTTCGTATTCAATTCTATGAGTTTTTACACATATATAGACCACCACTATCATCAGAGTACAGAACAATTCCACCACCCCAAAAAACTCTCTCATGCTATCCTTTATTTTCATGCCTTTCTTCAGCCCTGATCACTGGCACCCACTTGCTCTAGGACTATAGTTCTGTCTTTTGGAGAATGCCAAATAAATGGCATCATACACTATGTAACTTTTTAAGACTGGCCTCTTTCACTTAACATAATGCTTTTTAATTTTTTTTTTAATGTTTATTTTTGAGAGAGAGCGAGCATGAGCAGGGGAAGAGCAGAGAGAGAGAGGGAGACACAGAATTGGAAACTGGCTCCAGGCTCTGAGCTGTCAGCACAGAGCCCGACGCGGGGCTCGAACTCACAAACCATGAGATCATGACCCGAGCTGAAGCCGGACGCTCAACTGACTGAGCCACCCAGGCACCCCAACATAATGCTTTTTAGATTCATCCAGGTTGTGTGTATGAACATTTGTTCCTTTTTATTGCTAAGTGGTATTCCATTGGATGGATGTATCATAATTTACCCATTTACCCACTGAAGGATATTTAGGTTGTTTCTATTTTTAAGTGGCTATGAATAGAGCTGCTATGAACATTTAAGTACAGATTTTTGTGTGAACATAAGTTTTCATTTCTCTGTGGTAAATGCCCAGGTGTAGGATTTGCTGGGTCATATGGAAAGTGTATGTTCTCTTCATAAGGTGCTGTCAAACTGGCTGAACCAGTTGGCTTTCCCACCAGCAATGTACAAAAGTTCCGGTTGCTTTGCCTCTTCACCACCACTTGGTATCATTTGCACTTTTTTTTAATCATTGTAAAAGACATGTAGTTATATCTCATTGTTATTTAGGTTTTTATAACGTTTATAAATGAAGTAATTCTATTAAAGTTGGGCAAGGGGGGGTGGGTATTGAGCAGAATACGTGGTCCCATAGCTAGTTTTAATCTTATTTTCCAATATCCCAAGTGTATAATGTAGTAGCTACCTTACAAAATATTTCAAGATTGAGCTTAGAACTGTATTATCATTTTCTGAAAATATATTTGAAGTTTAACTGACAGTGTATAGTAGTAAAACAACTGGATGATCCAGCTGAACCTAGGCAGAAATCATGACTGGACATAACAGAAAATGCAATAACTCCAGCACAGGGTAAAGGCAAAGTGATACAGAGTGTAGAAGAGGGAAGTCACCTTTCTGCCATAATCTCTGGGTTGGGTTCTTCTTCCCAGGACTCCCACTCCCTACGCTGTATGCATGCTGAGCCATATTCATTCCCACATGAGGGTTTTAGCACATTCTGTCCCCTCTGCCTGAAGGACTCTTCCCCCATATCTTGGTAAGATTGGTTCCTTCTTATCATTCAGATTTCCTCTTAAGTATTGGTGTCATTAATAATATCAACGGTACCTATCTTAATGAAGGGCCACAAATCACTCTATTTTCAGCATGGTTCTCATCATTACCTGACATTATCTTATTTATTTATGATCTTCTCTCCTTATCAACTCAATAGTTTCTGTGCCCAAAACAATGCCTCATACATAGTAAACACTCAGTAAATGGGTGTTGAATGAGTGGATGACTGAATGGATAAATGTGCTTGTAAGAAACTTTCTTTCTGCAGAGACTGTGGGGGGATGTGTTACTCATGATTCTTTAAACCTAAGCCCTGACCGTAACTTAGTCTTCACATCTTTGAGGCATTGATGGGAAGGGTAAACAAACTGGAACCACCATTTCAGGGTTGTAAGCACTTTTCTGTCTTGCGAGGTGGAGACTCAAATCTTTGATACAGACCATAAAATTGTTCAAGTAGGCTTTTCATTTATAGAGCAAAGACCCTAATCATAAATACACATATCTGAGATAATGTCACACCAGATAATGTCACACACTGCTCTTCTGAGAATGTGAAAGGTTGTCTGTAGGGTAAGCAGACCATGTTTCCTTTGAAGAAATGTTTCTTTTCTAAGAATGAACTTGGATGATGCTGGGTCTGCACACTTGCCCTTATTCTCATGGAGCAGTGTTTTGTATGAAGAGAGGCATGCAGAAAATCTGTTGCTGGGACCTTGAAAATGAAGGGTATACAGACCCAGTTTCATTTCATGTTAAAGTAAACTACCCTGGGCCTGGTGGCATGCAATCAGAACTCTAAGATTACAATCCAACTTGTGTGTTTCTAAAGCCTGAGTGACCTAAACTCTGAGAAAGATTTAAATTAACTAAGTAAACAAGCAAGCAAGCAATCTGCCCTTTAATTTTGGGATTCAGAAAGGAATAATAAATACACAAACACACACTTACCCACATACATATACCACTGTGCATTATCTATAACAATACTGTCCTATTATGTTCTGTTGTCTGTAATCAATCCCGTGGATAAAGGTGACCTCATTTAGAAATAGGCCAATCTAGGAAATAAAAAAGCCCTGGGAAACTGGACCTTGGAATGAGCTGCAAAAGAAAAGTCTTCCACTATTTGGGACTCACTGCCTTGAACCTGGACCCTGAAAAACCAACATGTTTTCAGAGTGCTCCTTACCAACAGTTTTTCTTTATAATAAAATGACAGTAACTATGACAATGGCATCCTCAAGTGTGAACATAAATCCTTCATCTTCACAAAAGAATTTCATTCAGCCACTCAGTCATGCGATAAATATTTGTCGAATACCTACTATATGCCAGACACCTTGTAGACACTGAGAAAATAGTGGTCAGCAAAACAGACATTATCCCTAACTTGTGTTGCTCACAATATAGTAAGGAAACAAACATTAGTTAAATACAACAATGCCATTTAAAATCATGAAAAAGCAAGGAAGCCCTGGAAGCATTTAACAGAGAAGCATCATCTAGTTTAGGGAGCAAAGGAGTCTCTCCTAAAGAGAGTAATTATTCCTGAGCTGAGATCTCAACATTGAACAGGACTAAACTCCACAAAGAGGAAGGGAGGAACATTCCAGGTGCAGGGAGTAGTATGGACAAAAGCCCAGGAGGGGGAAAGAACATGGCACATTCTAGGACTGGAAGGGAGACCAACAAGGCAACAAAGAGGTCTAGGAGTCAACTGATGCAGAGTTTACGGGTCATAGTAGAAATCTTTGCCTTTATTTTGAGATGGTAAGAAAGTTTGAAGAGCTTTGGAAAGATCACACTCCAGTGCAGGACAGAGCTCCCATTGGAAAAAGCAAGAGGTGATTCGAGAGAAGCATTTAAGAGGCGTTCTGGCCATTAAGTTATGGTCTCTCATCTCACATCGACTCTTCTATACTACCCAACGTGATGCTGAGGCTGCGAGTCTGCAAACATTTCTACATTCAACAATGGGATCTGTGCTAGGCTCTGTCAATAGAAGGTGTTAAAGGAGATTGCAAGGCTGAAGCAGGAAGAAGGGACTTGGTTTTTCCTGTCTGCTCCATGTTTGTGTGAACATCACCCAAGATTCACTTTGCTTTTGCAGCTGCAGTTTCTTCCCTTAGCATCAGCTGGATCCACTTTGAACTTTTTTCCAACACTTGCAGAGCCAGATCCACTGCTCTCACCCCTACTCCTCAGAGATACCAGCACTAACCAACTGGAGACCCCTCCTCAGAGGTCTGGGTCCCAGACAAATAAGGGTCCTTCTGTAAGTACCTAAGCTTTAGTGATTCTAACCTCTTCATCTTGTTCACCCTGCCCTGGGTGGTAGTTGCAGTTGCTATCTCCTTGGCACATTGGAGTTCTCTTTTTGCTTCTCATTTACCTAGTTCACATCACTAGGCCTGGTAAACTCCTCTCTCTGCTCAAATAGGGTGGTTTTTTCAGAGTGGCCAAAATGAACAAATCAGGAGACTATAGATGCTGGAGAGGATGTGGAGAAACGGGAACCCTCTTGCACTGTTGGTGGGAATGCAAACTGGTGCAGCCGCTCTGGAAAGCAGTGTGGAGATTCCTCAGAAAATTAAAAATAGATCTACCCTATGGCCCAGCAATAGCACTGCTAGTAATTGACCCAAGGGATACAGGAGTACTGATGCATAGGGGCACTTGTACCCCCAATGTTTATAACAGCACTCTCAACAATAGCCAAATGATGGAAAGAGCCTAAATGTCCATCCACTGATGAATGGATAAAGAAACTGTGGTTTATATACACAATGGAGTACTACGTGGCAATAAGAAAGAATGAAATATGGCCCTTTGTAACAACATGGATGGAACTGGAGAGTGTTATGCTAAGTGAAATAAGCCCTACAGAGAAACACAGATACCATATGTTTTCACTCTTATATGGATCCTGAGAAACTTAACAGGAACCCATGGGGGAGGGGAAGGAAGAAAAAAAAGAGAGAGAGAGAGAGAGAGAGAGAGAGAGAGAGAGAGAGGTTCGAGTGGGAGAGAGCCAAAGCATAAGAGACTCTTTTTTTTTTTTTTTTTTTTAAATTTATTTTTGGGACAGAGAGAGACAGAGCATGAACGGGGGAGGGGCAGAGAGAGAGGGAGACACAGAATCGGAAACAGGCTCCAGGCTCCGAGCCATCAGCCCAGAGCCTGACGTGGGGCTCGAACTCACGGACCGCGAGATCGTGACCTGGCTGAAGTCGGACGCTTAACCGACTGCGCCACCCAGGTGCCCCATAAGAGACTCTTAAAAACAGAACAAACTGAGGGCTGATGGGGGGTGGGAGGGAGGGGAGGGTGGGTGATGGGTAATGAAGAGGGCATCTTTTGGGATGAGCACTGGGTGTTGTATGGAAACCAATTTGACAATAAATTTCATATATTAAAAAAAAAAATAGTGTGGTTTCTGTCCCCTAACTGGACCCTGGCAGATACAGGTGGCTACTGCAGCACCACAGCAGACAGGGGTAGGGGTAACAGAAAAAAGAGAAACAAGGCTTTTTTTCTGAATCTTCTGTTCCAAGTTAGTTACTCCATAATTTATTTTTTCTTTAAGACAAAGAGGATCTATCTTCCTCATAATTGGTAGAAACTAAGTCCACAAAAGGTACCCAATAAATATTTATTTAAAAATGTCAATGGACTTTACAAGAGTGTAAAGGGTCTCAAGGGACATCTTTATAATTTCTGATTTATTCTACCATCTTGAAATAGGATATATGCCTATTTATGTTTAATAATAGGTATATCTAGAAATTGAAGGCTTAAAATATATAATGGCCCAGTTTACTGTGCTAAAATAACATGAGAATATTGTTTAATAGTTTTGATGTAGGGTTTTGTAAAACACCCTTTAATCCTACTGGTGGATATGAGACACAAGTTATTTTGCCCAGCTTGATAACAGATTCATTTCAAAGGCTCAGCAGAAATGAAACACAGCTGTTGTTTGATTTAGGGTACAACTTTAAATGCCTTGGGAGAATAAGATCCATGAGCTTTCATTTATCTGGGTTATGAAAAAGCAGACTTATATCCCCAATGCTATTAATAAAATATTTAAACTGTGTGACACATCTACGAAAATGTTAATTATTCTTCAAAGACTATAACTTTTATTAAATTTTTAATTCAACTTAATTTAAAGTTGCAATAATGTCTTTTAATGTTTGTGTCACTGTACTAATAAAGGCTATCAATTTGCAGAATCACTATTTTATGTCAAGTTGGCCAATTCTCTTTCCTTAAAATATCTGAATATTCTATAAGAAAATTAGTCTTTTGGATCCTGGCTCATCTTACCACATTATAGTATTGCAAGCCACATCAATCTTTCCTTTCCAGTTCTTTCACATCCATACCCTTCTATCAGCTTCTTTTTGCACTGCCCAAATTAGCGTTTGTTACTTCTTACTTGGACTATTATAATAGCCTCCTAAATAGGGTTGCCAGATTTAGCAAACAAAAAATATAGGGTACCCAATTAAGTATGAAGTTCAGGTAAAGTACATATACTTTTTTAGTATTTCCCAAACATTGCCCGGGACATACCTATACTTAAAAAATATTCATTGCTCCTCTGAAATTTAAATTTAACTGGGCTTCCTGTACTTTTTCTGATGATCCCAGTTCTAAATCATGTTTTTATCCTCCCTTTGTCCCAATACCCCCTTTATATATTTCCATATATATCTACAAAATATACTTCTGATCATATCACACCATCATTACCTTTAATTTTTCAGGCAAAATAAATTCACTGATGATTTTAAAATACAAGCACCCTACTCTAGCATTCAAGGCTATAACCATATCCTCATAAAATCACATTTTGGCATTTTAACTTAATGTTTCTCAGTTGAATTTACACTATTCATTGACCTCATAACTCCATGTTTTCCTGTTCCCAGATCTTGTCAGCACAGGCCAACTTCTAGAATGCCTTGTTATCCTTAAAGTTTCATAACAGAAACAAAAAGTAATAATATCTATACAGAAAGCACTCAATAAATGTTTGCCCTCATATTGTATAATACTTCAAAAAAAGAAAGTGGGTGAAATATTTTTAAATAGAGCAAAATATTGATCCAGTTCTTATCACACATTTGCTATATTGAACCCAAACGCTGCAACCTGGAAGAAGATATTTTATTCTATAATAAATGTAAAAGTTCTTCTGCAAACTAACAATGCTAATTCCTCGACACGTGAGTAATGAATTAGAGTTGTCTAGAATGGAAAAACTTAAAAATGAACCACCTGGCACCTATGCGTTAGTGAAATGAAAGCATCCCCACCCATACCCATGCTGCTCCAAAAATAAACTGCAGTTGTTTTTCTCCTTTGTACCATATTTGAGTCTTACTTTGTTCTTTTTATTTATATTGTAGAGCCATTCTGAAATTCTGACGGTTTGTTCTTTACTCTAAAACTTGGGTATTTGGCATGAATACATATTTTAATTTTCCAGGCCTGCTAAAAACAATGAATAAATAAAATCTCAAATATCCCAAGTACACTTTGTTGTAAGTTGATACACACACCAAAGAAAACCATCATGATCTCAGCTTTTATATTACCTTTCAGTTGGTTGTAGTATTAAGCAGGGCAGATGTTAACCTTATTTTTAATGGCCCCTTTTAAAACACTAGTAACGACAGTGCTTGCATTGTGCTTTTGCCCCCCCTAATATCATCACCTTACATGGAAACTTAACCTGAGAAAAGAGATTGGCTTCTGAGAAATTGTATAATGCAACTTACAGTATATGAGTTCAGTGACTCAAGATGGTGAGGTAGAGACAACCTACTTCTCCTTGGTCTCTCGTTTTACCAGTTTACACATTTCCAAGTACTCCACATAGACATTTTTCAAACTGCTTCCTTCTACAACCTTCAGAAAATATCTTTCCCACTTTGAAACAGTTACATTGCTTTCCTATTAAGACTACCAGATGCTAATCATAATGGAATTCCTGGCATCCTTGAAGTGCCCCAGGAGAATGAAGCATGGGCATGGCTAGCGGGTATGACACCATACAACTGGGAAATGACTCCAGTTCTCACAGGGGCATTCAGTCCCCACAACAATGAATGGATGAGCCAGCACCTTCCCCTCCTAGTGTTGCTGAGTGGGCCTCCAGGAAATGAAACGTCTCCACCAAACCCCAAACCCCAAACCAATGAGAGGAGCAGCATTTCTGGCCTTAATCATACCCCACTCAGCTCTATGGAAACAAGACTGATGGCTTGCAAAGAAGCCAGAAATAACACTTCCTCTACTGGTTCAGCCAAGAACTGAGAGACACCTTGAGAGGTTACTGGGTTCATGCTTCTCTACCTAGAACTACTTATTTACAAAGTATTTTGGAGGACTGTACTTTTGGTTGGGAAAGGGGAAGAGAACAAAGAAGAAAACTATGAGCTCCATCATTTCCATCACTGACTGTCTCCAGCATGAACACTGTGCCTGGCACACAATAAGAGCCCAACCGGTGGGTGCTAGAGCTGGCTCCCACGTTCCCAGGCGACTCAACTATTAGCATCACTTCACAACTCCCTGATGAGTGACACCATGTTGGTAGTGCAAAATTAGCCATCGTGGGAGTATGTGCACCATGGAAATTGACAAATGTTTCAAGTCCTCCTCCTCTCCTCCCCCAGAGAGCCAGTTGTTAAACATTTGTCAGCCTACCACTAGGCTCAGTTAATATTTGTTGAAAGTTATGGAATGCTTATTGTATTCCAAGTGTTTTTACAAATGCCATCTCCCTTGATCATCACAATGTTAGTGGTGGAAATAAGCAGATAGGAGTGTAAAGCAGCTATGATATCTATCATTCCTTTGTGTGCCAATGTTCACTATAATTGCCTTCATGTTACTATACAGGTGAAAAGACTATGACTCATGGGATTAAGTATCTTGTCCAAGGTCATCCAGCCAATATGGAGTATATCTGGAATTTGAACCAAGGCTGGCTGAAATGAAAACCTCTGTGTTGTCACACGCCACTGCCTAATCAGGGAAAACCCCGACAGGGCATTGAACTACACTCTACTGAGATATTACATGAAGGCTAAGACCAAAGCTAAGCTTTGGTCAGGTTAGTTGCTGGAAGCAGTGCTGCCTTGCCCTTCGAACCTGACCCGTCTCAAAGGATCCCTATATTTTGGGATGCCTTCTTTGAGTTCCTCCTTTGAGTTCCCTTCCAATGCCTCCTTTGAGTTCCCTTCCAATGTCTGGGAACAACCAGAATCAAGTACCATCCAGGCAGGAGCCCAAACAGGGAACTTTGTTGGCCCTCGTTTCTGTTGCATCCCCTTTGGGGATGTTCGCCAACATACTAACTCTCTATCCCAATCCCCCTACCCATGTGGGAAGTGGACCACATGACACAAAGAGCTCTTGGCCCCATGGCCAGGCCTCATTCCAAGAGGGTAGCCTGACAAATGGATTGTTCCTGCTGGTGGAGTATTTCTTTCATGGGTTCATGCAACACTGGGCCCCCCAGAATGGTGCTAAGATGCTGATTTGGGGTGAAGCTCACTCATATCAGATACAGGATGAGCTCAGTGTTTTAGGACTACCAGCAATCCTTGTGGTAAGGCAGAATGATGGCCTGCAGAGATATTCACACTCCAGTCCTTGGATCCTCTGAATTTGTTGTGTTACATGGCAGAAGGGACTTTGCAGATAGAATTAAAGTACAGACCTTAAATAGGGAGATTAGCCTGTACTATCTAGCCACATAAGCCCTTAAAGGCAGAGAACTTTCTCCATCTGAAAGTAGAAGAGAATGAGGCAGAAGGTGAAAATCAGAGAGATTAAAAGCATGAGAAGGACTCAACCTGATGCAATCAGCTTTGAAAATGGATGAAAGGAGGCCATGAGCCAAGGAATGTGGGTAGCCTCTAGAGGCAAAGAATGATACCTGGCCAACAGCCAGCAAGCAAATAAAACTTCATTCCTATAGTCACATGGAATGAATTTTGTCAACAACCTAAATGAGCTTATAAGCAGATTCATCCCCAGAGCCTCCAGAAAGAAATACCAGCCTGCCCACACCTTGATTTTGGCCTCATGAAATCTAGAACACAACCAGCTGAGCCATGTGTGCCTGGACCCCTGACCCATAGGATTGTAAAATAATAGATGAGTATTAAGTTGCTAAATATGTGTTAATTTGTTATGGCAGCAATAGAAAAAGATTATAGACCATCAACAATTGACTCTAGGGTTTGAGCCACATATGCAGGCCCACACACAGGCTTTAACCTATCGATGTTCTGACCAAAGGCCTGCCTCTAGTTACAGCACTGAAGGAAGTGGGAGTGGAGGCAGTTGTGTGCTTTGTTTGTACAACCCTCTCCCCCGCCACTAATGCTCCCACCACCAAGGGGTCCTTCCAAGCAATATCTTCCCCTGCCTCCAATTTTATTTATTTACTCATTTATTTTTTTATTAGAGAGAGAGAGAGACTCTTAAGCAGGCTCCATGCTCAGCACAGAGCCCAATGCAGGGCTCAACCCCCCAGCCCTGGGATCATGACCTGAGTCCAGAGTCGATGCTTAGCCCACTGAGCCACCAAGGTGCCCCTACCCTGCTTCCAATTTGTGTGGCGATGTCATGCTTTCCCAGGGCAGTGTTTAGCTATGCCTGACATGGGACACAAATTCCTTACGTGAATGAGACCACTTTTCTCAATCTGCCCATGAGAACTTTCCCTCGCCTCCCAGTTTGTGCAGTGTATGAGACAGAGATACACTCACCATGAAAGAAGATCTCATTCTAGGAATGCAGTGATGATGACCTAAAAAGTTCAAAAGTTCAAAAGAATGCATGACTGGAAGATGTGCGGTTCTGCCTTATTCTATAAAATTCTGACCAAATTCAAAAGCCTTTTAAGCTCTTTGAGCCTCAATTTTCTTATCTCTCAAATAGGGGAAGGAATTAGATCTACTTTATAAAACAGGGTTGTCACAGGGACTATTAAATGAAGTAATAAATGTAAATCAGTTAGTACAGCACTTAGTATGTAATAAGGTCTTAGTAAATGGTTACAGAGTGAATTAACTAATTGGCTAATTAAACAATGATGTAAGTTAAGTACATGCATAATTTTCTTTTACCTCATTGACCTACTCTCTATTTGCCCTTGATCAAGACTTGCTATTGCCAATGGGAAGGTGGAAATCATATTAGAACAATTCCCGATTCATTTGTTGTAGCAATGTTGACTATTTTGAACTGTCTGAAATAATTGGACCAAGGTCAGCAGGGTCTGGGCGGAGAGGGTGCTCTCTGGAAAATAAAATGGCTTGTCCAACACGATTCAGGAAACTCCATTGCCTGGCTTCTCACTCTTCCCACCACATCACTCTCTCCTTTTCTCACCATTATGCCACATGCCCTGTACTCTGAGACTGTACCTCTATGTAAGAGTGACTGTAAATGAACTGGAAACCTTCAGCGCCAAAGTGACACAGTACAAATCAAATGAGATATGACAGCTTTTGTTTTGTTTTGTTTTCTAAGTAGAAGTGGCCCATTTGGCTCTAATTCTGATTTGTTACAAAATCCGAGGAGATGTTGGCTAAATTGAGTTACAGAGAACCCAATTATTCCCACAGGGGTTTTAAGGACTGAAGCTCTCTGGTTTGGAAGTTTCTAGAAACATAACTCCTACATACAAATCAGAGGTCTCCATGAATGGAAAATATTTGTAACCCACTCCAATCCAATATCATAGCATACCAAAAATGTAGAGTTCTAAAAAGAGAAAAACAAAACTCCCTTAAAGAAAATATTTAGATGAAACTGAAAGTTCCCAGTGAACTTTAAACAATTACATTTGAAATAATTTTCACTGTAGTGAAGATTTTCAAAGGTAAGGACAAACCACTCTCTCCTTGCTATCATGGTCACTTTTGGCAGGTTTTGTCTTGGATTGTTTTTTAAGAATCTGTGTATAGCAAGGTTTTTATCTTCCCTGGGGCGGGGGATGGGGCGGGGGGGGGGGGTAGTGTATTTTAATTTAGTTCCTATCACGGACAGTTGTCACTTCTTCTGGCTGCCTACCATTTGAATGTCCCCTCTGTATTTGAGGACTTTCTTAGGAGTTTTTCAGGGGAGGCAGAGCCCGCTTGCTACTATAAAAACGGACACGCCGGATACTGCCTTTCCAGGCATCTCTTCCAGCATCCCTTGCAGGTAGTTAGGGGCGCAGGATCAGCATCCACCAATCAGAAGCACCCACTCCAGAGTGTGAATCAGGTGCTAGTGATACAGAGAAGCAGCCACCCCGAGACCCTCTCTGGAGGTGGCCCAGCGGCGGTAAGATGGTGTTTCCATGGCAGCAGTGGTCGCATGCACCTGGAGCAGAAGTGCTATCGCGTCTGCGACAGAGTTCAGCACCTGGCAGGGGCAGGGGCGATGGCATCCCCTCCCCCCACCCCCACCCCTCCCCGCCCAGCGCACTGTGTGGCGTGATGGCAGGTATTGCGCTCTGCTACTGCAGCTCCATGCCTAGCTAGTTCTCCAACTCCGCCAGGAACCCTCCCAGCCACCCAATGTCATTTTAATAAATGGGGTAAAATCGGCTGGAGTCTGTGCTGCCTACAGCTGAGACAGAATCTCCGACAGATTCTGAGCACCGAAGGGGAAAATAAAAAGGTTCAGAAAGCTGGAGCGGGGCTGTTCCCACCTCTAGGGAGTCTTAGGCCAGTAATAGTATCTCCTTCTCTTCAGACCCACCACCAGAGAGCTGGCCACCTGCGGGGGGCTTTTAATACCTCAGCTCACATAGCTGCACGTTTAGTGGAGTGTAAAAGAAAACAGATCAAAGCAATGAACTGCACTGTACTGAATGTGGAACAGTCCAGAGAGAGGAAGCAATAGGCACCCAGGAACTGTGAATACTTAAAACCACAAATTAAAAATCTGTGCTCCCTTCGGTCGTCTTGGGTCTGTTTTAAATAAGCCTCCCAATTCTGTTAGGGTAATTCCAGGGATATTCAAATAAATGGTTCAGCCTACTTTCTTTTAAAGAAACATATCCAACAAAATTTTAGCAAGGATGTATCCTGTATAGAGTACCAATAATGTAGGGTTCTAAAAAGGGAAAAAGAAAAACAAAACTCTCTTAAAACATTTAGATGGGGAACCTGGGTGGCTCAGTCAGTTAAGCATCCAGTTCGGGTGATGGTTCGTGGCTTCAAGCCTCGCATCGGGCTCTGTGCTGGCAGCTCAGAACCTGGAACCTGCTTCAGATTCTGTGTCTTCCTCTCTCTCTGCCCTTCCTCCGTTCCCACTCCCTCTCTCTCTCTCTCCCTCCCTCAAAAATAAATGAACATTAAAAAATAAAGTAAATTATTTGGATGAAGTGAGATATGTCAAGGATTCAGAAATTAATTAGATTGCAGGTTTCAACATCTCTACGTTTATAGAAATATCATGTTAGATGATCATACAGTACTCCAATTAATTCCAAGTGTTACATTCTTTTAATACTTCCTATAATATGTTTCATTAGCAAAATAATCTTGTTTTTAAAAAAATGCTTATAAAGTGCATAAAAAGAGCTTATTCTCTTACATGGATGAAATATATTTATGCACTCTTGTATGTACTCATATAATAAAATTTAGATGTTCTGAAAAGATCACGTATTCTGGATATAGAAAAATCTCCATCTGGCCCATAGATTATGAACTTTCAAGAACAGAAAACGTTAAGATGTACCTACTTTTTTTTTTTTAATGTTTATTTATTGCTGAGAGAGAGAGAGGGCATGAATGGGGGAGGGAGAGAGAGAGGGAGACAGAACCTGAAGCAGGCTCCAGGCTCTAAGCTATTAGCATAGAGCCCGATGCAGGGCTCAAACTCAAGAACCACGAGATCATGACCTGAGCAGAATCGGACACTAAACCGACTAAGCCACACAGGCGCCCCAATATGTATCTACTCTTTAAAAATATTTATTTCGGGGCGCCTGGGTGGCGCAGTCGGTTAAGCGTCCGACTTCAGCCAGGTCACGATCTCGCGGTCCGTGAGTTCGAGCCCCGCGTCAGGCTCTGGGCTGACAGCTCAGAGCCTGGAGCCTGTTTCAGATTCTGTGTCTCCCTCTCTCTCTGCCCCTCCCCCGTTCATGCTCTGTCTCTCTCTCTGTCCCAAAAATAAATAAAAAACATTTTTAAAAAAAAATTAAAAAAAAAAATATTTATTTCTATGAGGGTTCAGAAAGATCCTTTACCTCCAAGATTCTCAGCAAATGCCTTTGGAATGACATTATGAACTCTAGTGTAGATATGTCAATGACGGACAAAAGGAAGGAAATCATTTTGCTTCACCCGCTGCTTTGAGAGGACAATATGAAGTCAGATTTCAGTGTGGTCGTTTTCCAAATTAAACATACTTCCAATACCAAGAATGAGAATAAATAAGATTTCACCACAGGCCTTGGGAGTATGTCTGGCTGGGCAGATCTGGGGCTATCCAAGCACACATGCATAATGCTCACAGCAGGACCAGGCACAGTGTGGTCACAGGAACCTACAGCTGTCCCTTGGCCCTGCATTCTCCATCCCACTGAGTAATGTCAACATCTCGTCACACCAAGAAAGCCTGAACAAGATCTGCTGCTGACCCACAGAAATCTCAGGGTCCAGATCAAGTCCACCATGGACACTGACATAGCTGTTACTCTGGGTCTTCAGATCCCTCAGACTCTTCACAGGGACTCCCCTTCTCTATATTTGGTGCCCTGTTTTGTTTTTGTTTGTTTGTTTGTTGCTGCTTGCCTGCTCCTGTTTCTCCTCTGTGGGTCCTTGAAACAGGTGGTCCTGAGAGATGACTCACTGTCCACCTGCTGCCAAGCCCCAAATAGGGAACACCCAAGGAAGAGAAGACCTACCAGCCCAACTCTCCACACCTCCGTGTTCTTTGTCTTGTCATCTAGGTCTTTGGGATCACAGTATAGACCTTCCTTTCTGGAAATCCTGCAGTCCACTTGCCCCCACAGCTGCCCACTCTATCCACTGCTGTACAACCAAGATATTTTGGCAGAGGTTGCAGACAAAACCTTGAGTCAAGTTACATCTTTTTCAGATTTCCATGCTCAGTTTTAGCTCAGAAAGTAGCTCCACAGGCTCAACAACAACTACAAGGGGACCACCCAAGATTATATGCGTTTCATGCTGGGTTTGTAGTATAATAAGAAATGTATTTGGTCTTTATCCCTGGTTCCTGGCATGGAGCTTCTAAAAACCTTGGAATTTCCTGATAGAAGTGTCATAATGAGCCCCTTTCAGTCACACCTGAGTTTATTCTAATAAGGTGACTTAAGGTAAGACCCTTAGATAGCCTCAGCTTGGAGCTCATCATCACAAAGAACAAAGGATCAGTGGACTGAAACATTCAGCCCCACCCACTGACCTTGGGGAAGAAGAGGGAGGGACTGGAAATTGGGTTATAAAAAACTTTTGAACAATGAGGTTGGGAGAGCTTCAGTGTTGGTAAATACACTCAAATGCTGGGAAAATTGAGTGCCTGAAGAGGGCATGGAATCTGTGCCACACCCCCTCAATACCTGCCCTGTATCACTTCCATTTTTCTGTTCCTTAGTTGTAGCCTTTATAATAATAAACCAGTAAACCTAAGTAAAGTTTTCCTAAGTTCTGTGAGCCATTCTTGCAAACTTCCATACCTCAGGAGGGGGTCCTAAGAACCCCAGATCTATAGCTAGTTGATCAGAAGTACAGGGGGCCTGGGACTTGCCACTGGCATCTGATGTGAGGCCAGTCCTTTAAGTTGGGGGATATGATGCTAACTCCAGGTAGATAATGTCATAATTGAGTTGAACTGCTGGATATCCAGGTGGTGTGTCAGAGAACTGGTCGGTGTCAGAGAAAATACCCCAGAGACATCCATGACTCTACTATGAGAAAGACTTGATCACTAGGACCTTAATAGACATGGCCTAGAAGTGTTCCAGCAGAGGAATGCCTTCTTTTCCAGCATCAAGTTTATTTTGCTCTTCCTTTGTCGATGGAAAAAGTTAAATGCAGCCTCACCCAGAAGCCACAGACCAATAAATCATAATCTAGCTCTTGAGGGGTAAGGAAATAGTTTAGTCTGCTTGAGCCACCATAACAGAATGCCATAGGCTGGGAAGCTTACAACAGAAAATTATTTTCTCACAGTCCCAGAGACTGGAAGATCAAGGGCCCTGCAGGGTTGGTATCTGGGAAGAGCTATCTTCTTGGGTTGCAGATAGCCACCTTCTCACCATGTCCTCACATGGCCTTTCCTCTGGTGTCTTTCTCTTCTAATAAGAACAGTAGTCCTATTGGATTAGGACCCAACACTTTTGACCTCATTTAACCTTAAATAACTCCCTAAAGGCTGTGTCTCCAATAGAATCACAGACTCTCCTGACAGGTCAGCATTCTTTTACTACTTCCTCAGGGATTCCCCCAAAGGATGGGTTCTTCCGAAGAAATTTTGAAGGACCAGATCTTGATATTAGCAAAGGAGGGCTTTAGAACAATGAAAGGAGCCATGAAATGTTGTACGGACAGTAGAAACTCAATACATATTCCTAAATCCAACACTTGGGGTTTTCCCTTGTCAAAATCAGGATAATGGGGTTGGTCAGACTGGATTCAAAAGATCTTAGTCAACTCTGTGGATACAGCATAAGCAACTCCTTCTGAGCCTATGTGGATTTTCTAAAACTTAAAGGGGTATCAGTGAGCCTCCTTATGCCTTGACCTCATTGCTCAGGAAACACACTATTGCCAAGGTACAACCATCAAGATGTAGTTTCCTGCCCTCCCCCTCGGTATTCTATATCTCTTCGGCCAATCAGAAGTCAAATGACCAGGACTGCATGTAAACTCCAACTCCTATTTTTGTCCCACTTTTGCAAAACCAGGTATTTCCCACTGGCAATGCAAAGCCATTCTCTCATGAGCCTCAAATTATGCTGACAGGATAGTCACATGGCTTCAGGACAGGTGAGGCAACAGTTGCTTGCAAAACTGGGAACAGTTTTCAAGGACCATCTTGACACTAACTGCTGAGCCAGGTGCCCCTGACATCTGGGCAACCCCACTTGGGACCCTGAATACCCCATAGTCTCTAAGCCCCAGGTCGTCTAGACACTGCTTCATGTATTTGGTTCTAATCCTACCAGTCACCCCTTTTACCTGGACTGACCTCTCCAATTCACCATAAATACTGCAGCCAAAATCACCTCATAGGACACCATTTCTCTGTCTCACCTTCAAAGGCATGTATGTATGTATATATATAGATATAGATATAGATATAGATATAGATATAGATATAGATATAGATACACACACATATATGTATAATTTTGAATATAACAAGATTTTATTGTATTCATAACAAAACAAAAAAGAAGCATAGAGCTGGATCACTTGGCCCCTTCTCTTCTTATTTCTCTCCAGTTCAAAATGCTTGGCTCTACAGTTGGGCTCAATACATTCAAGCCCCAGCACAGTCCTCTTTGTAATTGATTTACAGTTTATTACATATTTTTAGTACATATTTCAAAGGATTGCATTATGGACATAATTTTTCCAATTCTTCTCTGAACTCTGGGAAATGGCTTTTCTCAATTCATTGATGGAGAAAAGTTCTCTCCCTTCCTGAATCTGGTGGTCTTATCATGCTCCAATTAGAGGCCTCTCTGCATGATCATTATGCTACATCTATCCTCAAGGACAGGAATAAAAACAACTTCTACCCTAGAGTGTTTTCCCTTCTCCCCACAGGACCAGAGGGGAGTCAGAAAACAGGGGCCTGCCCCATTGCTGCGCTGAGAAAATGGTACACACAACATGCTCACCCTCAACCCTGCCATGAATTGGTGATTGGGTACTTTATTACCTTTTGCTTGTTTTCTAAAATAAACCTCCCGGTTCAGTCAGTTGAACACCCGACTCCTGATTTCAGCTTAGGTCACAATCCCAGGGTCATAGGCTTGAGCCCCGCATCAGGCTCCATGCCAAGCATGGAGCCTGCTTGAGATTCTCTCTCTCCCTTTGTCCCTCTCCCCTGCTTGTATGTACTCTATTTCTCTAAAAATAATAAAAATTAAAAAATAAAAAAAATAAAAATAAAACAAAAACTTTTTAAAATAATAAAATAAATTAGACCGCCAAAGAAAACTTAATGGAACATGTACAATTTTGCTATTTCTCCCTCCTGATCCCTCCATGTGTCCTCTTATTGGCCAGTGGGGATATAGACAGGATCTCCTGAATGCAATACAGAAGACAACCGTTGGACCTGTAGCCCTACAAGAGTGATGTTAGACCCAAAGGAGAGGTCGGAATGCAGTCAGTATGTGGCATGCATGTCCAAGGGAATCAGGCAAGGCCTCCTTCAGGAAGTGACTGCGAAGCTAAAGTATATAGGATGAAGAGGACTTACCAGGATACAGAGGGTTTCAAG
The DNA here is from genome assembly GCF_028018385.1 of Neofelis nebulosa. Lineage (NCBI taxonomy): Eukaryota > Metazoa > Chordata > Mammalia > Carnivora > Felidae > Neofelis > Neofelis nebulosa. The sequence goes on from NC_080783.1 coordinate 32,230,732, forward strand.
CAGAGGCAGCAGCAGATGCAAAAGCCCCTGGTGATGGAGAGCATGACGTTTTCCAGAAACTAAGAGAGAGCGCCGGCATGGTTGGACCAGGGAGAAGACAAGGGAACTCAGCACAGAAACAGGCAGGTGCCACAGAAATGGAGACTTAAGGGGGGAAAAAACTTGATATGAGGCAACTTCATGAGAAACTAGTTTCTCTTTCTACGTGAGGCTGTCTTGAACTGCAGACACAGGGGACAGGTGGTCTCCTCCTTTCCTGTGGCTCTCATTTCCTCTAAAATCCAGAACCTACTTCATCTCCAAAGAGTCCTCCCTGATTTCCCTTGCCTTCCTTCCTGTCACAACGCTTGAACTTACCTTTGTTCCATCAGTGGCCTTCCCTATGCCAACTGGCGCTAAGAAAAAAACGCTGGGACAATAGAAAGTAGAAATATCTCCAATGCCTGGCCCATCCCCTTTCCCAGAAAACTGTGGGAAAATGCAAGCCTCACAGGTTTTGTTTTTTTTTTGTTTTTTTTTGTTTGTTTTTTTTATGACGTCCTGGTCATTTAACGTAGAGGAGAGGATTTCCTGGCTATTAGAAACACATTACCAAATGAAATCCAGACATCCAGGTCCTTCTTCATGCATGTCTACATCTCAAGGCAAAATTTCTCCCTTGTTCCAGAGAGAGGATTCCTGATAGTCACAGAAAGTGTTAAATCTATCCAAAACAAAAACAAGGAAACCAAAAAATGAAACAAGGCTTTCACAAAAATGAAATCACATTGTATCTGAAGGTGCCACAAGGGCTTACAGTCAAAGTTGCAAGGAAACATCCCGACCCATAGATGGCGCAAGGTGACTGCTAAATAAACACCTAGTTGCAGATTACATCACAGAATCTTTCAGACCTGATAACCAAGCTGCCTCAAGGCTCGAGAGCCTCTGATCCGTCCCCCATCTTCGCTACAACCACACACTGGGTGTGCAGCTTCTTTCTCCAGTACATTGGATATTCATGGGCGGGGGAGGGGGGGGGGGCTCAGATTTCACCATTTTCTTCAAGAACTCCTTCTGGTATTTTCAAATCACCTGTGTATAAAAATGTGCCCAAATTCCTCAGACTCTGGTGCAGTTCATCCTCTCCACATCCTCAGTGGGCAGATACTAATCAGTTCCAGTGCACCACATAGAAGCTCCACCTTTTACTCATGTCTGACCTTGGCCTCTGAACCTACTCCATATTTTCCACAACCTCCCTGGTCACAAAAGCATTTGGACAATGGGAGTTGTAGCTGAAGGGCTACTTCACATTGTTAATTTAAGTGTTTATATTTGTTTACTGATAATAACTTATAAAGCCCTATCTTTGCCTCAGTAAATCTTCGCAATGATGCAATTATCTCCAATTTGGAAGTGAGAAACAAATTTAAGAGACCAAGGGGTTAGCATTTTCCAGGCTTGTAACATCAGACCAAACACAGTGAAGAGTGACTTTTTCAACCCATCTAGCTGTGACTCTCTATGCTTTGTTCATGTGTGTCCTCCTAATTTTGTTCTTTTTTTTTTTTTTTTCATGACCAGTGATACAGTGGTGATCTATAGTTAGTTTGCTAGTAACTATTATGGTTTATAGAATTTATACTTCCTGGGTATAATCATGTCAATAGTGCTAAAATTTCTGCCACTCACAGAGCCTTTCCAGAGTTCAGGCATCTTTCTAAAGTACTTCTTAACTGTGTTAACTCAGGTGACCCTCACAACAATCATATGCAAAAGCAAAGCACTATTATTAATCCTCAGTTTACATATGAGGAAGCTGAGGCACAGAGAAGTTAAATAACTATAGTGAAGATCACACAACCAATGGATTGTGGAACTGGGATCTGAACATAAGCCATCTAGCCTTGAGGCCATATCCTTACCCACTATACTAGTGCATGTTTAGAACTATTACTGGATCACGCAATGAACTAAGTTCATCTTCCCTCTCCTTGATAAATTTGTGACAGGTTGGCTTGAGGTCAAGCATCAGGGTGGAAATAGTTCCCGCCTGGAACTCCACTGTGTGGTGTTCACAAGTTCACCCTGGATCAAGGGAATCTAGTATAAACCCATTAAGGCTGCCCACAAGCACTCGGTGAAGCTTCCTAGGGGTAGAGCTATGGAAAGTTAGCGGAGCTTTCATTACCAAGAGAAGAGTGGCTTAGCCTTTCTTATTTGTTTCCCATTTCCAAAATGGAGATTATTCCATCCAGCTCACTTTAGCATAAGTTACTCAGAAGTACCCTGCTCAGTGGGCAGCATTAACTGGCTGGATCCAGAGTATGAGGCTCCTCTCTATCAGAATTTCAATGTGTGGTTTCAACAACTGCAAGTTTATAAAAACTAAATAAAATACAAAATGCAAAATGCATTTGTGGGCTCCTCATTTTAAAAGTTAAACATAGGGGCGCCTGGGTGGCTCAGTCGGTTAAGCGTCTGACTTCAGCTCAGGTCATGATCTCACGGTCCGTGAGTTTGAGCCCCACATTGGGCTCTGTACTGACAGCTCAGAGCCTGGAGCCCGTTTCAGATTCTGTGTCTCCCTCTCTCTCTGCCCCTCCCCTGTTCATGCTCTGTCTCTCTCTGTCTCAAAAATAAATAAACGTTAAAAAAATTTTTTTAAGTTAAACATAGAATTACCATGTGATCCAGCAAGTCCTAGGTGCCTACCTAGAAGAATTGAAAGCAGGAACTCAAACAGGTATCCATATACCAATGTTCATAGCAGCATTATTATTTTTTTTTTCAACGTTTTTTATTTTTATTTTTGGGACAGAGAGAGACAGAGCATGAACGGGGGAGGGGCAGAGAGAGAGGGAGACACAGAATCGGAAACAAGCTCCAGGCTCCGAGCCATCAGCCCAGAGCCTGACGCGGGGCTCGAACTCACGGACCACGAGATCGTGACCTGGCTGAAGTCGGACGCTTAACTGACTGCGCCACCCAGGCGCCCCTTTAGCAGCATTATTTAAAAGAGCCACATGCTAGAAGCAGCCTCAATGGTCTCAATGCCTGTGTCTCCCTAACCATATGTTGAAATCCCAATGCCCAATGTGATAGTATTTTTTTTTTTAATTTTTTTTTCAACGTTTTTTATTTATTTTTGGGACAGAGAGAGACAGAGCATGAACGGGGGAGGGGCAGAGAGAGAGGGAGACACAGAATCGGAAACAGGCTCCAGGCTCCGAGCCATCAGCCCAGAGCCCGACGCGGGGCTCGAACTCACGGACCGCGAGATCGTGACCTGGCTGAAGTCGGACGCTTAACCGACTGCGCCACCCAGGCGCCCCCCAATGTGATAGTATTAAGAGATGGGACCTTTGGGAAGTGATTAGGTCATGAGGGTGGAGTCCTCATGAATAGGATTAGTGTCCCTCTAAAAAGAGGCCCCACAGAGATCCCTCACCCCTCCCATAATATGAGGGCAGAGCAAGAAGTTTCCTTCTACAGCCCAGAAGAAGGCTTCTAGCAGAACTAGACTATCCTGGCATTTCCAGTCACTAAAATTGGTGTTTTGTTATAGCAACCCTACCAGACTAAGACACAACCCACAATCAATAGACAAATAGATAAAGTGTGGTATACCCATTCGACAGAATATCATTCAGCCATAAAAAGGAATGAAATACTGACACATGCTACAATATGGATGAACCTGGAAAACATTATGCTAAGTGAGCATGTCACAAAAGGACAAATATTGTCTGATCACTTATATGAAGCACCTAAAATATGCAAATTCATACAGACAGAAAGTAAAATAGAAGTTAACGGTGGCTGAGGGGAGATGGGAGTGGAGAGGTCATTGTTTAGTGGGTTTATAGTTTCTATTTCAGATGATGATATTCTGGAAATGGATGATGGCGATGGTTACACAACCCTGGAAATGTACTTAAATGCCAATGGATTGTGATGACCACAACTGAGATAAGGGCGACCATGTGACTACTCTGTGCAATGAGATTTAAGTTCCATCACTGAGTGGGGCTTGTGGGAAAGCTCATTAAAAGATACGGGTGGAGAATGCTGATTCATCTGGCATGCTCCCTTTTACCTTTGACCCTTTCTTCCTTCTTCCAGCATGGGACAAGGGCACGATGGCTAGAATTCCAGCAGGCATCTAGAAACTATGAGATAGAAGTCAGCACTGAGGAGGCAGAGAGGAGAGAAGTCTGACACAACACTGGCATTGTAGAATTGCCACTCCTTTTGTGGAATGCTTATCCCTGGATTCTGTTATCTGAGAGAAAAGAGGACTCGTCTTTGGTTTAAACCAGTGTTTAAACTACAAATCCTAACTGATTCAGCACATTAATCTCTATCGTTGTTGTTGCTGCTATTGGTTATATTACCAAGAAAGGGGTGCCAGGCCATGGTTGGTCTGGCAATTTCAGCAACACTTGGAAGACCGGTGATGTTGGAAAATGAGTTATCCACAGGCCTAACAGATATTCATGTGAAGTTGGAGGATTCGGGAAAACAACCCTGCCAGTCCCAGTGCCTCAGATGCCATTATAAAAAATAGAGATATCACTGCCTGTCCCCTGGGGCAGCCATGTTGACTGATATACTTCTCCCTTAGCTCAAGTGGTAAGAGTTTTCTGCTCCACAGAGTAGAAAGGACTGGTAGGCATCTGGCATCTTTTCCTTGCTAGAGTTAAAGGGAAGGTGAAGGTTTCTGTAACTGTATTTCACAATTTCATATCATGACAAACACCAGGATAGACTGACTGGCTTGTCATCTGGGTGAGTTATTCCAACACCTCATATTTCGTTGACTTCTGCTTCATTGACCCTCACCTGCACAGCACTCCACACCAACAACTTCCTGGTATGGCTACACCCTGGACCTTGGCAGGAGAGGGAACTACTACACCAGAATCTTGATATCTGACATTTCATTATCCAACTGCCCCTCCCTTTTCTCCTGCCTATTCCTGTGCTTCTGCTCTTTGGCCTGATTATGACAGTCAATCCCATGGGTGTGTACATTGGTTCTAGGAAATTCGGCCCTATCCGTCAATATTTCAGATGCACATGCCCTTTGACCAAGGAGTGCTGTTCCTAGATATTTATCCTATAGATTACTAGAGTGTGCTAAATAACACACATGTATAAGAATAATTATTTCAGAAAAAGACTCATTAAGTGTGATGCATCCATTAAATTGAATGCCATGCAGTTATTTAAAAAATTGAGGCAAATCTATACGCAACAATATGAAAAGTTCCCAGTTGGTTAAACATCCAATGCTTGATTATGACTCAGGTCATGATCTCATGGTTCATGAATTTGATTCCTGCATTGGGCTCCATGCTAATGGCATAGAGCCTGCTTGGGATTCTCTGTCTCCTTCTCTATCTGCCCCTCACCCTCTTTCTCTCAATAAATAAATAAATAAATACATATTAAATATATATAATATGAAAAATTGCCCAAGATATACTTGTGAAAGAGGCAAAGTGTATTATATGCTACCACTTGTGTGGGGTAGTTTACATAAAAATAAATGATACATATATTAACTGTACCCAGCTTATGTATAGTATAACTATAATATAAATATATGTGTATAATATATATACACATGCATACACACACATAGTACCCTACTATCTCTAAAAGGATATACAGAACACCAGCAATGGTAGGAGACAGAAATGGATGGCGAAAAGATTTACTTTTCACTGCATATTCTTTTCATACTTTTGTCCTGTGTGCCAATATTACCTATTTAAAATAATTTTCAAAAAGATGTTCATCCCAGAACTGTTCTTCTAGGGTCCTTGTAGGTTTGCTACCTCCCTGACCAACTGCAAATCCATGGTCCATCTGTAGCAGACACTCTTGATGCCTGGTCATTATGCCCTCAGGCCTTATTTTCCCAGACTTCCAACAGCCAACATCTCTTTGACTGAAGCCTTTCTCTGGCCATCAGAGTCTTCTGTATCTCCACGTGTGGAAGCTCTCAGCTCATGCATGATTACCCCTGGAGCAGTCCTAACCAATGGCTAGTGGGAATCCCCTCAGGGGAGATAACTCTGAGATGTATTTCCACACTGGCTCCCAGAGTCCCCCAGCAGGATGAAGCTCCTGTTGATTGCAGAGCACGCCCTTTATTGGTGTCTTTCCCTCCCCTGTCACGCTCCCTGCCCTCCCCTATCAGCATCTTTCCTACAATTGTCTCCCCGTAAACTCCTTGCTTCCGAATATCTGTCCCAAGGCCTGCCTTCAAGGAGCCAAAAGATCCAAGTCTTTTAACCACACTCTCTTCAAGACCATCAATTTCTCTTGGTCTTCTGTGGACCTCCCATGGAAAAATCTACCCCAACCACCAGTCCAGTGCCCCTGAGAAAAATCTCTGAACCATGCTGATTTACCTTCCCCCAATTTAGTATTTATAATCTCAAGCTGACTCTTTAGTGCTGTTCAAAATTCCTCATCAGTTCCTTTCTCCTTTTCCAGAAGAAACGTCTTCAAACTGTTACTGTTATTGAGTTCTACTTACTTCTACCTCCCTGCTTCAGAGTCCCCACCCACTTCCCTGAGAAAAGAGAAGCAAACGACAATAAACTCCTGGGGATTACTATTTCTAAGTTTCACACATTTTCATTTACTTTCTCTGATGGATAAGTTTTCCTTCTGGGCTTTTCTTTGCATTTGGTACAGGATGACTATGGAACTAGACAAGGTAGGTTCACATCCTGGTCTGCTACTTACCAGTCTTGTGACCTTGGGCGATTGATTCAATCTCTCTCCTCTATAATGTAGAGACAGAAACAGTACCTGCTTCATATGATAGATTGCAGAGTAAATGAGTTAATGCTTGTAAAGCCCACAGACCATCGCCTGAAAATATTGTAAGTACTTAATATATGTTATTGTTCTAAATGTTCTGTGATGAACACCTGTCACTTTTGAAATCGGGGAGAAAAAAAGAATATATTACTGTATATTTGTATGGATGTTGATATCTCTGTTTACCAGTTCTTACCTACTTTTCTTGGAAGACCAGAGGCCTCTATGTGCGCATTCCCACTCCTCCACCTGTACTCACTAACTCAGCCTCTAATTTATCACCTACAATTCTGACTCTTCAGTGTCCCCCTTCTCACTTCTGTCATCATTCTCTCCTTTTCCATTGAATCAGCCTCAAATATGCTCAAATTATTGTCATCCAAAAAAATAAAAAACAAACTGTCTCCCACCCCGCTGTTGTATGAAGTTGACTCTCTCCTGTCAGCTGCCCCTACCTTTCTCACCTCATATTACCCACCAAAATCAGACTTGCTCCCTACTACTGTTCTAATAAGCTCTTCTAGCATGGTTCCAGGATCACAATTACCAAATGGACATTTTTTTTTTTTAAGTTCTCTTCTCTAGGACTTCTTTCAATAGCATTTTATGCTGTCTATTACCACCACCCTCTACTGATTAATTCATCATGACTTATTGAGCATTAACCATAAATGTTGTATTATGTAGAGTTTAGGTGCCAGGGATACAGTGATAAAGTCTGCCTTAGGTTGTGTTTCCCCAGGAAGCAGACCCAGAGACAGAAGTTCAGTGTAAGTCGTTTATTTGGAAAGAAATTCTGGAAACACTGGTAGGGGAGTGAGGAAGTAAACAGAGGAGAAAAAGCCAATATAGGTACATTCATGAGCAGGAAGGATAATTTGGCTCAGTCCTACTTTGGACCTCTCTGAGACAGCAGAATGGAAACATCATCACTGTCCCTGACACGGGGCAGAGGAAAGGAAATATTCTGTCACCTCCCATCTGTCAGTAACTTCTCAGCTCCTCCAGCCTGCCTCACAAGAGGACCAGCATGCTTGAGGAAAAGCCTCAGACAGAACGTTGTGGAAGCTTGCAGTGAGAAGCTCTTGGTATCTATGGCAACAGGGGATATGTCAGGGGCACCAGCAGAGTCTGCTGCAAAGACAGGCAAGATTCATGTTCTGTGGAGCTTCCAGAGACAAATAACACAATGTGAGCAAAAAAATGAACAATGTAGGGGTGCCTGGGTGGCTCAGTCAGTTAAGCGTCCAACTCCGGCTTAGGTAATGATCTCACAGCTTGTGAGTTTGAGCCCTGCATCAGGCTGTGCTGACAGCTCAGAGACTGGAGCTTGCTTCAGATTCTGTCTCCCTCTCTCTCTGCCCCTCCCCCTGCTCACGCTCTGTCTCTCTCTCCTTCAAAAATAAACATTAAAAAAATTTTAATGAATAATGTAATTTCAGATACAGACACATATCATGAAGGAAATTAAACGGTGCGATATGATGACCACTGGTGTTGGCAATGTGGGTTGAATTGTGTCCTTTCAGATGTTGGAGTCCTAACCCCCAGTACCTCAGAGTGTGACTATTTAGAAATTGTCCTTATGGAGGTAATCAAGTTGGACATCATTAGGGTGGTAATCCAATATGATGGGGTTCTTATGTAAAGGGAACATTTGGACACAGAGATTCACAAAGAGGGAGATGATGCGATGAGACACAAGAAGAAGACAGCCCCACAAAAGCCAAGGATCAGATTGTCCTTCACAGCCCTCAGGAGGAACCAACCATGACAGTACCTTCATTTTAGACTTCTAACCTCCAGAGTGCGAGACAATAAATGTCTGTCATGTAAGCCACCTGGTCTGTGACAACTTTGTTATGGCAGCCCTCACAAACTAATACAGTAGGTGTCTAATTAGATGGGGTGGTCAGGGAAGACCTCTCTTTGGAGGTAATATTTAAGCTGAGGTCTAACTAAAGGCAAGAGCCAGCCTTGCATAGGTCTGGGGCAGAGCACTTTAGACAAAGGGATAAGTAAATGCAATAGCCCAGAGGGAGAATGGACTTGGTATGTTTAAAGAACAGAGAAAAGACTTTGGTGTGGCTGGATTTAGTGAGCTGTAGTGGCAGAATGTGCAGATGGGGTCAGAGAACTGGACAGGGTTCTAATGTGGGTCCACTTAGGTCAAGATAAAGTTTGGATCATAGTCAAAGTACAATGAGAAACCATTGGAGGGTTTTAATCAGAGGAATGACATGATCTTATTCATGCTTTTGTAAAAGCGTTCCATCTGCTACATGGAGGATGGTCTAGGTAGAAGAAGAATAAGATCAGAACCAGGGAGGCCACTCAGAAATCTGTTGCAGTTGTCTAGGGGAGAGGTGTTAGCATCTAGGAGTCATGGGGTGCCTGTGGAAGAAAAAGAAGTGCAGACATTCATATATAATTAGGAGCTTAATTGATAAGACTTTCTGGTGGGAGGAGGTTGGGGGGGGGAGGTAATCAGAAAGGTATCTGTTTGCTTACTTGAGCAGCTGGGTGAATGGTGAGCTATTTACTGAGATGGGAAAGCCTGGGAGAAGAAAAGGTTGGGGTGAGAAGGGAGGAGAATCTCTCTTTCCTTGGCTTTCAGGATACTGCCCACTCCTGTTTTTCTCCAACTCTCTGACTCTTCTCTTCTTCTTTTTTTTAAGTTTATTTATTTTGAGAGAGAGCATGCACGTGCGCAGGGGTGCACATGCACAGGGTTGGCTCTTGCCTTTAGTTAGACCTCAGCTTAAATATTACCTCCAAAGAGAGGTCTTCCCTGACCACCCCATCTAATTAGTAGACACCTACTGTATTAGTTTGTGAGGGTTACCATAACAAAGTTGTCACAAACCAGGTGGCTTACATGACAGACATTTATTGTCTCACCCTCTGGAGGTTAGAAGTCTAAAATGAAGGTACTGTCATGGTTGGTTCCTCCTGAGGGCTGTGAAGGAGAATCTGACAGAGAGAGAGAATCCCAAGTAGGCTTCACGCTGTCAGTGCAGAGCCCAACGTGGGGCTCCATCCCACGAACCGCGAGATCATGACCTGAGCAGAAATCAAGAGTCAGACACTTAACTGACTGAGCCACCGAGGAGCCCCTGTGACCCTTCTTTCTGTTTTTCTTCTTGGTTCCTCTTTCTCTATTCACAGAAATGTTGGCCTTCCATTTTCCTTTATCCTTTCTTCTCATACTCTCCTTGGGTGATTTCATCCTTTCCCAAAACTCTGGTACCACCTGTATGCCAATCACTACCAATTGTACATAACCAGCCCAACCTCTCTTCAGAGTTTTCAGAACTGCATTTTCAACTGCCTTATAGATTTCATACCTGGAAATTCAAACTAATGTGTCCAAGCCTCTCTAAACCCATTCAGGCTTACCCTCAAATCTACTCATCTAGGTGGGTTCTCCAACTCAGCCAGTGGCTCAACCATACATCTTTCCTCTCTTGTTCTCATCTCCTCCCACATCTACCCCACATTCTTCCCTAAACCCCATGATTGTTAAATGTAGTTATAAGAACTGTTACTGTGGAGCAGAAGAAAAAGCATTAAGAATTAGGATTTTAAACAGTGTGAATGGTTTATCTAGAATTGAAAATCTTTCAAGATAGTATTCTAAGGTAATGTGAAATATTGTGAGGTTATCTGAAATACTTCATGATTGGGAAATCTGCTTGATGAAAACATAAATTTACTAGAGGAGAGTAATGGGGAAGAGTTCTTAGGCCATAAATTAGGCATAAAACATTTAAGTACAGATTTTGTCACTAATTTACCATTTGTTCTTGGCTAATAAGTCATTTACCACATTTGTGTCTGAGTTTTCTAATTTATCAAATTGCTATGAAAATTAATCCCATTCCTATGCAACTCACAAGGATGTTTCACCATAAAGGAAAGAAGATTGTTATCATTAAAAGTGTCAGGGAGGAAATAGAATCAAATAGTATATTAAAATAATAACCCATCATGACCAAGTAGGGTTTAATCCCAGAAGTAAAAATAGTTTAATATTTAGATACCTATTAATATTACTCACTACATTAACAGATAGAAGAAAATAAGTCATATAATTATTGAGAAATATGCCCAAAACCATTGGAAAATATTCAACATTAATTCATGATTTAAAATAAAAACCCTCTTATTAAGGTAAGCAACTTTTAATTTTTGGCTGGCTAGTTACATTTCCTTTGTATTTCTCATAAATAGTAGGTTTAGGGTGAAGAGTATCAAAAGCCCTTGCTTTCAAAAATTGTTTTTTGCCCTTCCTTTTTGTTGCCATCGCTAAAGCGCCAGCAGCCAAAATGAAGTTCAATCCCTTTGTGACTTCTGACCAGAGCAAGAACCACAAAAGGCATTTCAATGCATCTTCCTACATTCACAAGAAGAAGTCTTCCTCTCTCTCCAAAGAGCTGAGACAGAAGTACAAGGTTCATTCCATGCCCACCCGAAAGGATGATGAAGTACAGGTTGTGTGAGGACACTACAAAGGTCAGCAAATTGGCAAAGTAGTCCGGGTTTACTGGAAGAAATACATCATCTACCTTGAATGAGTACAGTGAGCGAAGGCAAATGGCATGCCTGTCCATGTGGGCATCATCCTAGCAAGGTGGTTTTCACTAGACTAAAACTGGACAAAGACCACAAAAAGATCCTTGAAGGTAAAGGCAAATCTCATCAAGCAGGAAAGGAAAAGGGCAACTAAAGGGAAGAAACAATTGAGAAGATGCAGTACTAAAGTAATCTTATATACGGCTTTAAATAAAAACCATTAAAATGAAAACAATCCTTTTCAATTAAAAAAAAAACCTACCCAAAATACTTTTCAGTGGTAACAAGCATGAAAGAATAGAATTTGAAGTAGAATTTTATTATTTGAAATCATGTTAAAGGCTTATACTTGTTCCATTATTTTCTTTTTATGGATAGTATTGGTCACAGCCTTAATTTATTGATACACAGTCTTAGATCAGAAATGCAATCTCCCATAATAACTTTGTAAAAGAATACCTGTTCTGGGAATATGGATGAGCGCAACAGTAGAGAAGCAGGGACACATAATGAATTTTGATTTTTCTTTTCTTTTCTTTTCTTTAAAGAAATTGTCTGTAGACATTCCTATCCCTTTCCAGCTGACTATATCTAATTGGAACACAAAGACCGGTCATTCAGCTATCCCACCCCTGGCCTTTCCCATTGCTTCCACACCATGGAATGAATACTGCAGCCCTAAATCATTTCCACGTCGCTGGTAGTGCAAGAAAGCTACCAGAGTTTATATTTATGTCTACTTTCTTCAGCGTAAAAGCAGGTTGCCTATATTTCAAGCCATAGAATTACAGAGCATTATTATGGAAAGAAGTCTGAGAAACGCAGTCTAAACCAGTAGTTTTCAACCCTGGCTGCACGCTAGAATAACCAGAGGACTTTTAAACAATTAACAATGCTCTGACCTCACCCTCAGAGTCTAATTTAATTGGTCTTAGTAAGAGACCCTGGCTTTGGTGGTGTTTTGTGTTTCTTCTTATTGAAGTATAATTAACATATAGTGTTATATTAGTTTAAGGTATAAAATATAATGATTCAACAATTCTATACATTATTTGGTGCTCTTCAAGGTAAGCGTACTCTTAATCCCTTTTATCTATTTCACCCATCCCCCTGCTTACCTACTCTCTGGCGACCACCTATTTGCGATCTGTATTTAAGAGTCTATTTTTTTTTTTCTTTATTCATTTGGGTTTTTTTTTCTTAAATTCTACATATGAATGAAATCATATGATATTTTTTTTTCTCTGATTGACTTATTTCACTTAGCATTCATTATACCCTCTAGGTCCATCCATAGATGAATGGATAAAGAAAATGTAGTATACATATACACACATATGTAATATACATATATTGGAATATTACTGGTCTTGGTAATTTTTAAAAGCTCTCCCAAGTGATTCTAACATGTAACTGCAGTTTTAAAACACTACTGTAGTTTTTTTTTTTTTAAATGAGCAAACATAGACCCTGAGTGACCAGCTAGGTAATGGCAGATCTCATTGACTTATAGGTGATATTTATGTTATGAAGATTTCCAAAACTTGGAAACGAATCACAAAAGATGACTGTGTCAATTCAATGCCTCCCTAAAACATGGACTTAAGCCCACCCAAGGATCACTTTTTAAGACATGAGACATTTTAAAGACATGTTTAAGTCTGTAAAGGTTAGATGTTAATTTGTGAAAATGAATACTATATAAATGAGTTTTTGTATAATAGAAATAAAAATTATTTCTATTCATCTGAGAAGATAATCCCAAAGGTTATGATTTTATTTACCTATGGGACATGAACGAGTTTTGTATCTAATTTATCAATCCTATTCCAACATAATTTTCCATTTATATTCTCTCTTGATTTCTCTTGCTCTCTCTTTCTCTTTCCCTTCTAATACATCACTTACTTTCTCTGTGTTTCAGTTTCCTAACTGGCTTTATCATCTTTCTGGTTACTTCATTAATGAGAAATCAAACTTTGATACTTGCTCACTAAGTATTTATATGGAAATTACAAATATAAAATCATGAGAATTATGTTTTGACACTTGAAAATGTTGTAAATTTTATTAAGCTATCCTAAACCATTAAGAAGCTTTAATTCATCATTCAAGATGTAATTTATTCTGTTCTCCAAATATATTATTCATCAAACACATTCAGAAGCCATAAAATTGGAGAATTTTACTGCAGGCAAAGTAGAGTAACAAGAACCTAACTAATGCTCCCTTTTGGAAAAAAATAAAAAATAAAAATAAATAGGCAAAATATATGAGTCTACAGTTTTCAGATATTGGACACCAGGCAGCACAGGATAGTGATCCCTGAGGAAGGGAAGGAAACAAGGAGAGCTCTGTGATCATCCCAGCTTATTGCCTAGAAAGAGTTTCCAAGAGGCAGTGCAGGGAGGAGGGCTCCCCAAGTTGTGGAGTTGGAGCTAGAACTCAGGGATGCCAAGGCAGCTAGAGTTTCACAGGTGAGAGCTCCACAGAGAGAGATTTAGAGATCTGAGAGAGTCTCCCTGGAATGTTCAGGTAGAAAGTGATCAGTATAAACATGTAAGGAAACTACCTGAGGCCAGGGAAAGAATTAGTAGGGAAAAAAAAATACTGGTTGCTTACCTAAGACTGGAAATAGTTCCTGCTTCCACCAACCTGGATGGAAAGTTTCCTATTTCACAGCCCATTGGGTGGAAGAATCAGTAGTTAGGGGAAAATCAGCCCTTGACTAGAAGCTGCTCTGGTCCCATCTAACAAGGCTTAAAAGCAAGCCTCAAAGGAATGCAAGTAATTGAGCTCAGAGCAAGCATCAAGAATATTTATAGGAATATAAAAATAACCAGCACCCAACAAGGTAATATTCACAATGTCTGACATTCAATCCAAAATTACCAGGCACATTATATCTCTAAAACTTTTGCCTCTGTGCGAGAAAGGATTATCAAGAAATTGCAATCTTCTAACAAAGTATTGTCAATCCGATGGATAGAAAGGAAACAAAACTGAATACAAAATTTTACTTGTCAGTAAAAAGTAAAAAGAGGAAGATTGTTTTTTACATGACCATTAAGTGCAATTGACACTGAGGTTTTTTTTTTGTTTTGTTTTAATAGATCTATTGTGTTGCTATGGTTACAAGTTTGCATTAGCATTTTCACTAGGAAACGGTGTGGTCTGAACATTCCTCCCACTTTTTACATCTGCCCACTTGCTCCAGACAGTGATTTGGTAACCTGGCTTCTAGCCCTAGCCTCCTCCACCAACCCCAGTGAGTGCACATTTTTCATCCCCTTCTCAGAAAATTTTATCTCCTCTGAGATGTGAAGTTAGGTTCTGGCTCCTACTCAGAATGCATATTGTCAAACCGCAAGACACTGATCAGCTTCCTTTGTGCAACTCAATAAACTTTTACCTCTTTGGCATGATCTATATGCATGAGATCACTATGAGATAATTCATTAATTTTAATAAGCTCTTTAAAAATGCATTTAGAAATAAATTTAATCACTACAGAAGATATCCACTTTGAAATTCCGGGTGTTTTTCTTAAAGATAATTTTGCAGCTTCGTGATGAGTCTTCTTCTAAGTTTTACATGTTCATGTATCTTTCCATTCTTCCTCTCTCCTTCTCCTTTTCTGATCTCCTCCTCCCCTCTCTTTAACCACTTTTTCTTGTTACAGTTATTCCCATCATTCAAGCTTGTATCTCTGAAATTTGGTCCTCGAATCAGATTATTGGAATGTCTCCTAAGAAATAAAAAGGTAGTGGAGCACCTGAGTGGCTCAGTTGGTTAAGCATCTGACTCTTGATTTCAACTCAGGTCATGATCTCATGGTTTGTGAGTTCGAGCCTCCCATCAGGCACTGACAGTGCAGAGACTGGGATTCTCTCTCTTTCCCTCCCTCTCTCACACTCGCTCTCTCTCAAAATAAATAAATAAATAAACATTAAAAAAAGAAAGAAGATAAAGGCAATAGGCAAAAAATTCGCAGGATTGGGCCTCCTGAAGATTGACTCAGTAACAGAAACAGAAGTTGGTCATCTTCAAGCATGGGAAGAGCTGCTAACCACTAACCTAGCTCAGGTTCTTACCATTTCTGATCAGTCTTTATTCCTGAATCCCCTCTCGAGCTTCCCTCCATACACCAACCATACATCTTTCTAAACTGCAGTCTGTCACTTGAAATCCTCCTGTGGATCCCTGTTGTCAATAAGATGATGTCCAACCTCCTTAAAATATCATTTGAGGCCTTTAGTGATCTGGATCCTGCCTCTTACTCTGACCTCAATGATCAGTGTTCATGCCCCTCCCTATCCACCCACCAGTCTCATCTCTCTCTCTCTCTCTCTCTCTCTCTCTCCTTCACCTAGCCACTCCAAATTCCCTATCACTCCCAGCTCCCCAGTGCACCATATTTTCCTATGGTACCATGCCTTTGCATGGGAGGCTTTCCTTTGTTCCTTGTTCCCCAACTGACACCAGCCCAGTGATATCAAATTACAATAATATAGTTTCAAGACTGATCTTTTATCCTAGAAAAGTGTGCATAACACTCTGTCTCATAGCTTCTGTTGTCTCTGATCTTTGCAGCCAAGTTTATTTATAACTGTGAATTGGAATTCTCTACAGTTGTGGTTTCATGATGTCAGATGCCAGCAGGAAACTGAACACTTAAATCAGTGATCCACATGTCTGAGAATATGTGAATGCTTAGCACTGTGTAGCTCTAGTCTAAGAAGCAATTAGTATTAACGGGTCCTTGGGTCACCACACTCTGAAATCTCCCAGTACTTTCAAATACATCATTGCATTCACTGGTCCTCTCATGGTGGCTATAGTGGCATTGCTCACATTCTGATGCTCTGCATAAGATGCTTTTAATGTGCAATAGTAGCACAAATTCAGGGACGCCTGGGTGGCTCACTCGGTTGAGCGTCAGACTTCGGCTCAGGTCACAATCTCGAAGTCTGTGAGTTCAAACCCCAAATTGGGCTTGCTGCTGTTGGCACAGAGCCCGATTCAGAGCCTCTGTCCCCCTCTCTCTCTGTCCCTCCCCCACTCACTCGCACTCACTCGCTCTCTCTCTCTCTCTCAAAATTAAAACATTTTTAAAAAATTGTAGCACAAATTCAGATTGCCCAAGCCATGGGCTGGTATGTGGCAGGTTTAATACTCCCTCATACATGGTCCACTGCGTCGCTTGGCACATCTGACCAGTGACCGCAGGGCTATCCTAACCCAAATATATAAGAACTGTAATATCTTGGAAAACACACAAAACCACAAGTAACGAGACTTGAAATTAGACTGTCACTCTATTCCTCTACCTCCACGGTGTGACCTGGAAGTCATTTCCCCTTTCTGTGTCTCATTTATCTCATCTATAAAACTCATGAGTTAGACAAGACCATTGTTTCTTCAACTGGAATCCACAGACCGCCTGCATCAGAATCACCTGGGATGCTTTTTGGCAATACAGACACTCAGGACCCTCCCCACTACTGAGTCACACTCCTTAGTGGGGGATGAAGAGAGCAGGGGGAGTCTAGAGAACAGGAGAAATCCAAAATCAACAGGTTTTTTTGTTTTGTTTTGTTTTTTAATTTAGAAAGGCAAGCAAATGCCTTTTTTTTTTTTTTAATTTTTTTTCAACGTTTTTTATTTATTTTTGGGACAGAGAGAGACAGAGCATGAACGGGGGAGGGGCAGAGAGAGAGGGAGACACAGAATCGGAAACAGGCTCCAGGCTCCGAGCCATCAGCCCAGAGCCTGACGCGGGGCTCGAACTCACGGACCGCGAGATCGTGACCTGGCTGAAGTCGGACGCTTAACCGACTGCGCCACCCAGGCGCCCCAACAGGTTTTTTTTTTTTTAATTTTTTTTTCAACATTTTTTATTTATTTTTGGGACATAGAGAGACAGAGCATGAACGGGGGAGGGGCAGAGAGAGAGGGAGACACAGAATCGGAAACAGGCTCCAGGCTCCGAGCCATCAGCCTAGAGCCCGACGCGGGGCTCGAACTCACGGACCGCGAGATCGTGACCTGGCTGAAGTCGGACACTTAACCGCTGCGCCACCCAGGCGCCCCCAAAATCAACAGTTTAAATAGCTTAAGTAACTCCTATGCTACTAAAACTTGGGATCCACTGCGATAGATGGTCACGTAAACGGTGGCTCTCTACCATGTTCCCACCATCTAGGTTGCTTTCTGTGGTAAGATGTGTTATAAAGAAAAAAAATCATTAATGAATTTTAAAAGCTAAGCTTAGCAGTGTATTTAGAATACAAAATTTAGAATCGTGTTTGAAAATTAACTGTAGGCAATTCAAGGTGATCGTTATAAATTGCACCCCTTCCATTCATTCATTTTCCCTTTTATTTGCTTGTGTGGGATAGCAACGCCTTCCAGGCCTTTCTTGAGTATGTGCATGGTCCTGTACAAGCATGTGGCCTTCCAGATTTGTTGGAATATATCAGAGCTTTTCAGAACCTCCCAATTCACCAGTTTTTCCTCTTAAGTTTTGTGGTCAGCCTTGAAATGCTACAAGACTTACTGTTCTGAGATTCAGCTATTTTTCCTGAGTAAATACTCCTTGGATTATTGCAAACCTTTAATTAATTTCCAGAGTTCTAAAAAAGGTTGATTTTGACAGTTTTTATTGCTGATAAAGAAGAGCAGATTTTTGGAGGTCTTTACACCCCTGATTTGTTTGTTTCTGTTTTTGTTTTACCCCAAAGTCATCTCTGAATCCCACCCCAGCTAGGTGCAGATATAACCCCAGAATTTCAGGGCAGTTAAGCTCCCAGGAAATTCTCCACTATGGGTGACTGGACACAGTCCTTCAGACGGATGCTTCTGAGAGGCTTCTGTATGCTTTTCCAAAGTTCTGAGAGAATCTAGACCCCATTGCTTAAAGCAACAACCTCAATAATACACACTTATGTTAGCTTTTCCTCCCTCCCTGCCTCACTCTTTCCATTCCTTCACTCTTGTTTCAAAGAACTCTCTCCCAAATAACTCACACCCTGATCCTTGTCTCGGCCTCTGCTTCAGAGAGAACCCAAACTAAAACAGCTGTCTGTTCTGGTGAACTAGGTATAGTTGTGGCACTTATAAATTACTGTAGTGCTTTACTTCACCAGTTTTCTGGGTTTTAATCAAATCTGAATACATTCACCAGGGGTATGTAGCACTCATGTGTATCCGAGAGTAAGAGAGGGATGAGCATTAAGAAAAGCTGTTCTAAAGCATTATGATTTCGGGGCACCTGGGTGGCTCAGTCAGCTAACCGACTTCAACTCAGGCCATGCTCTTGTGGTTCATGGGTTCAAGCCCCGCTTTGGGCTCTGTGCTGACAGCTTAGAGTCTGGAGCTTGCTTCTGTCTCTCTCTCTCTCTCTCTCTCTCTCT
This sequence comes from Neofelis nebulosa, assembly GCF_028018385.1. Taxonomy (NCBI): domain Eukaryota; kingdom Metazoa; phylum Chordata; class Mammalia; order Carnivora; family Felidae; genus Neofelis; species Neofelis nebulosa. The sequence goes on from NC_080783.1 coordinate 32,249,547, forward strand.
CTCTCTCTCTCTCCGTTTCTCCCCCACTCATGCTCTGCCTCTCAAAAATAATAAATAAACATAAAAATTTTTTAAACAAAGCATTATGATTTCTAGGACAGAAAAAGAACTGCCAACATTTGAATTTTGGGGTAAAAAGCAGATGTCTCCATATATTACAATCCTTTACTACCTAGACCAGATTTTATAACCAGAAAAGCAGCCTCCCTTACGCTAAGTATATCACAAAGTTAAACAGAATGAGGTCTGGGCAAGTTCTTTCTTGGTAGAGCTCTCAATCACCACAGGGCTTGATAATGATGATTATTATGCTAGCAACAACAGAAATGATAGTCCCTATGATTGACAGCTGACCATGCTGGGCACTCACTGTAACCACTACTCCAGCTATTAAGAGTTAGCACCTGATGGGAACATACATCTGAGTTGCCTTCTCTTATTAGGTGCCTGAAGGTCATAGTGTCCGTCTAAATTGGATTTGGAATTACATAAAATACATGTGTATTCCCAGACCTCCAAATGTCCTTTTAACTATATACAATCTCATTTGCAGTATCCTTCCATCTGGAGGCTCTTGTTACTATTCCAAATGGCCATGGGATGCATTAGCCACTGGGACACATGTTTGCTATTACCAGGTGCTCATAGAACAACTGCCCCCTAGCAGTTCCTAGCGAGAAACCAACAACAGAATCTGGAGGGATTGGAGAGGTCCACAACATCACTTCTAGTGTGGGTAGGAGGTGATTCCTCTGCCAGCAAAAAGTTTTCATCTACCACTGGGCCTGTCTAGTGGCAGTCACACGGCCCTGATACAGGGACTAAAGGCATCTTTCAATTAAGGATTTGACACAGACAATAAAAATTACTGCAAAAACTGTAGACAAATACTGAATCTACTTTGTGGGATATAATACACAGTTCTGTACACTGTTAATTACAAATAGTATCTAATACACTCTGATGCCTTCTTAGTAAAATGGTTGTGAAACCTTCTGTCAGGAGTAGTTGGCACTAAGCTAGGCACCTAATAAGAATGATAATGACAACAACAGATTCTATTATTTTAGTACCTGTTATATGCCAGGACCTTCACGTTCATTATCCCTAGCCTTCAGAGATACACTGTAGGCAGTAATCCATAAGATCCCTATTTTACACATGAGAAAACCGCCATTCCGAGAGGTTAACTTGTCTTAGTATATGATTTTTGAATGAATTAATATTTTTGTATGAATGAATAAATGACAATGAATAAGTGAAATTAATTAAATGAAGGGGGAATTGGGATGCTCTAGAGCTGGTCCAGTAATGCTTCTATTTTTGTCATACTGGGTCACAAATAATATCTTTTTTTTTTTTTTTTTTTTTTTTTTTTTGCTTCTCTTTAATACTTCCTGCCAGGCTGGTATTTTCCTGATAGTGGATCCAAAATACTAATATCACCGTATTGTCATATTTTCCTGTCTGCAATTTCTTATAGTTGTTTTTTGACCCTTACTAAAAACATATGTATTTCTGCCTTTCTGTAATGTTTCACCAACTGTGTAATGCCACAAAGGGTGAAAGAATGACTCTAACAACCTCCACAATATGCTTACAAATATTTTGTGTCAAAAAACTTTTGCACTTGAATTAGAAAAGGTGTTAAGTTTCTTGATTTCTTTTTTCATTATAAAAATACATGCTAATTACAGAAAGTCTGACAAAACAAAATAGAATAACTTTTTATGAATATATATGGTATCATTTTTGAAAGACAAGCATTGTTAGCAGTAGTGTGCTAGATTTCCTTCCTGCCTAGGCTTTTTTTGTTTCTCTTACTTAACTTTAAAAGGTTTTAGCTATTACATACTCTTCTTAAGCATCATTTTGAATAACAACATAAAAAAAGATAACTACTACAGTGTCATTTGGAAAATAGTCTGTATGTCCATCAACTGGAGAATTTAAGCATTTAATGCAAAAAGTTGAAAGCATTTAATGCAAAATTGGGGCTTGAAAGTATTTAATGCAAAAAAATTTCAAAATTTAGATTTAGGTTTATTTCCTTAGGTGTAGTCTTACTATATGTATATATCATACTCATGTATTACATGACTCATGATTACATGATTATTTCTATACATATATGTATAGAAAGACATATACATATATGATTACATGATTACATTTCTATACATATAAATAAATATATGTAAACTATTCTTAGATATGATTCTTCGTCCTAAAATCATAAACTCTTTCCCTGACAGCTTTGTGGTCTTTCTCTGACCATTGAATATTATCTTAACTTTAACAGGTTTGGTAAAAACCATTTGGTAAAAATCCATTGGTTTCCTCACTAATATTTTTCTACTCAACTATTTCATATTCACAACTGTTCAAGCTTCCTACCTTGAGTATGAGAGAAAAGATGGCAGGTTTCACTAAAGTCTTTTTGATTCTAAAGCCAACTAAGAATCAAAGTTTTCCATGTTTTTCCATGTTTTTTCCATGTTTAATGCAACAAGTGAAACAACACCGTTCCAAAGCATATGAAAACAAAGCTAATTATATCCCTCCTGCCCCTATCTCTCCACTTCCACCCCCTGAGGTGCCAAGAGTAGCAACCCAGTGTGCATCCTTCCACATTTTCCTTTTTCCTGGTTCGTGATATTGGCACAGCATACACAAAGATACATGTTGGAAATTCTTACTGAAATACTTCCAGATGAAATCATATGGCATTTGGGATTTGCTTTAAAATATTCATTTGCTTGAATATTTGTTTATAGGTAAATACACACACATTTATTTTTACATAGATAGCATTACATTTTACACATTGGACCATTTTAGGAAAGTTTTTTTGTTTGCTTTTGTTTTTTTTTTTTAACTTGCTTCTGTCCCGCATCCCATCCCCTCTCCACTCACCCTGACTCAATTTCCAACTTTACAGCTCATGTTAACATTAAGGCTCACCCCTCTGTATTTTTCACATACATACAGCCATATACAAGCAAATTTGTGTATATACATATATGTAAATATTCATAAATTATCAGATTTATAGTAGGATTTTAGCATTGTTTGCTACTTGTAATTATAGTTGCTATTAATTCTTAGAAAACAGAAATTGTTATATTTAAATAATCTCATTTTATTCCTATTTTGCTTGTAGTTTTTAGTAGGAACCAATGTTATCAAATGTCTTTTCAGCACTTATTGATATCATATTTTTTTCTCTTTCAATTTATTATTGAAATAATCACCCTCGTACTCATAAAATAAATTTTATATGGTGATAGTGTGTTATTATTGTGATACACTGCTGGGTTCTATGTGCTATTTTATTACATTGCTTGTACTATATCAAGTTTTGGTATTAACATTATGTTGACATCATAAGAATTTTTCCATCATTTTCTATGGTCTGGAATAGTTATATAATACTGAAAATGCCTGTTATTTATTTATTTTTTTAATTTTTAACATTTACTTATTTTTGGGAGACGGAGATAGAGCATGAGCAGGGGAGGGGCAGAGAGAGAGGGAGACACAGAATCTGAATCAGGTTCCAGGCTCTGAGCTGTCAGCACAGAGCCTGATGCAGGGCTCAAACCCATGAACCGTGAGATCATGACCTGAGCTGAAGTCAGATGCTTCATGGACTAAGCTACTCAGGTGCCCTGAAAATACCTGTTATTTAAAGGCTAAATAGAACTCAGCTATAAAAACATCCCATCCTAAAGCCTTTTAGTAAATTGTAGGCCTACAATTACCTAGCCTAAATCTTCTATGGCAGCATTTCCTAAGTTCACTGATAATAGAAATCAGTGCAGGCTCTTGATAAATACAGAAATTATTGGGCCCTGACCTAATAATAGACTTGAGATTCTGGTTCATCAGATCTGGGATACAATCAGTTGTAGGAATTTATAGTTTTAGCAAGCACAGTTGATTTGTATCATAACTCTATAGTAATTAGTCTAATCAAGTTTCCCAATTAATTTTGAATTAATTTGGGTAATTCTATTTTTCTAGAAAATTATTTCTTCTAAGTTTCCAAATTTGTTGCACTTGAGTTATTTGGCATTATCTTGCAATTCTTTCAATCTCGTACATTTCTGTGGTTAAGCTTCCTGTCTCATTTCCAATTTCACGTATTTTTGCTCTCTTTTTTCCTTAATCAAATCTTCATGAACTTATCTATTTTACCAACTTTTACAAAGAACCAATTTTCAGAATTATTTAGTCTCTGTGTCATTTTAAAATTTCTGTTTCATTAATTTCAACCTTCCTCCATATTAGTTTCCTCTTAGGTTGTACACATTCAGATAGTTTATGATTATCCACTTTTATTGAACTACATATATATGTGTATATATGTATATATATTGCTATATATATAGAGAGAGAGAGATAGATATAGATATATAGATATAGATATATATAGCAAGATTCCTACATTACCACTGTTTTCTCCCCTGAACATCTTTTTTTTTTAGGTTTTTTAGAGTTTATTTATTTATTTCAAGAGAAAGAGCATGCATGCAGGGGAGGGGCAGAGAGAGAGAGGGAGAGAGAGAATCCCAAGCAGGCTCCATGCTGTCAGCACAGAGCCCAGTGCGGAACTCCATCCCATGCACCGAGAGATCATGACCTGAGCCAAAATCAAGAGTCCATTGCTTAACCTACTGAGCCACCCAGGAGTCTCTCCCCTGAATATATTTTCCTTTCCTGAAGTCTTTAGTTTATTTATTGTTTGCTTAAAGTCTTTCCTTTAGCAAATTCCTCAGATTTTGTTTAAGTCTGCTGTGATTCTTTTATTTACTCTTCTCTATGGCTGCTGGCCCTTGAGATATAGTGTTATTTTCCTTTGTCCTTGAGGATACTGTAGCACTAGAATCTTGAGAGTGATGAAAGCAGAGGGGTCTCTGACTGTGTGGTCCATTGCATTGATGAAAAGGTTTTCAATCCCTTTCTGAGAAATTGAGAGGATGCCTACCTTCTCTGTGGGAGAAAAACAGCCTTCTTTGTCTTCCTGGGGAACAAAAAGACAGGCACACTCATGCTGGCTAATGTCAACCTTCTCCCTGAGTGCTTGGGGGTGTTCATGGGCCAAGCCCTCCCCAGGAACTGTAGCTTTCAAACTGTCCCCAGGCTTTCTCTGGGCTTTATCTGGCTTTAGAGTGGTAGGGGGAATGGAAGCTTGGCCTCCAAGCCCTAGCTCCCAGTTAATCCAGGAGAAGTTTTAGCTTGGAGTTATCAGCAGTAAGGTGGGCTTTCTCAGACATCATCTCCCAGCATCCCCTATGCCATGTTTAAGATATATCTTGATTATGTAAGTTCTGAAAACATTTATAGTTGTCACAGATATGTATTCCTCCTTTGGGTGGCCCCATCCCAAACCCACCATGTCCAACTCCACCTCCTCCAAGAGCAGTCCTGTTCATTCAAGGAACCAGTAAATCCAACTCCGAGGTATATATGGTCCAGAAAGTATCATGGATATTTATTTATTTTTTTTATCTGAACAGCTTTCCTCTGGGAGATAATCCCCTACTGTCTATATCTTGAAGTGAAACTAAAAGAACTGAATATACTCAACTCAGCCATGAAAGACAAATTAAAGGGTGCAGGTTCTACCAATCAGATGCTTTTATCAGAGACTTTGACTCTTGCTGGCGACACAAAGATCTAGGGATGGCTGAGAAGTTGTACGTGGTGACAGTGCCAGCATCATGAGTCCAGTGAGGGTGGCATTAAGAGGTGGTGAGACTCTGGCCATGTTTACTGCAGCCAAGTCTCTCTTGGTTCCTGTCTATTTTCCAAGCCTAAGCCCAAGTTTTTAGACCTTCTATTGATTCTGTGAGTTGCCTGCCAATTTATTTTTCATTTAAGTTAGCTGGGGTTAATTTCTGATGCTTATAACCAAAAACCCTGCTGGATCCACAATGCCAGAAAACTCCCCTATATCTAGGAACAGGTTAAACAGCTATACCTCAAACCAGATCACCTTCATTCAAATCCAGGATGGCATACTACACGAGTAGCTATGGTTTTAGCCAATTCTAAGTAACACCAGTTTCTCATCACTATCCCTTTAAATCCTACCCTACCCTAAACTCACTCCTATCTTCCAGTGACTATAATCCCTGGAATGACCAACAGTCCTCCCCTGAAATGCAGCCAGATTAGATCACAAAAATAAGAAAATCCAAAATTTCAAATGACTTTTTTTTTTGCTCATATTTTTATTTTAGGATGAGAATCATATGATTTTGTAATAACGTCCTCTGGGATATCATTGGCTTTAGTGCAAGAATATACAAAATATTATGATAATAAAATATTAGGTTGAAACCGGATAAAGCAATCTGACAAAGGTTATCAGCGATTATTTGGTAAATTTTTTATTTGGTCCACATAATTTTCTTAGATTTGTGTACTTTTATTAAGATCATAATTCATTTACTCATAACTCACTTCTGTTTTTTCCTCCGATATACCTAAGAAAATAGCAACTAGTCAAATACTTCAGCACCAAAAATATTAGAAAATGAGAACAGTCAATTTGTTCATTTCTAACATGAGCCTTCTCATCCTACAGCACCACCTCAATACAAACCAAAAGAGATAGTTTCCCTAAATGTGGATTAGTGCATACAGGGTGTATTTGATTTTCTAATTAATTGTGTGCCTGTAAGAGACATGGACTAGAGAACGTCCAATTCTCCATACGCATTGGTTTTGACCTTTAATATCTTCTGGTTTTCAGGGAAATAAATAAACAAATAAATAAAGTAAACTTGATCCACCTTTATCTTTGCCAAAATCATGAGACCGCTTTTAATTTTCTGGCTCTATATGACAGAAATTTCTGGTTCTGATTCAACTTGCTGGAAAAGTAGATCTCATATTTATTTCCTAACACATCGCCTTTATTGAGTCACGTTTTGTCTATTTGAACATATGTTAATTATGTGATACTCTTCTAACTTTCATAAATTCTATTTCTGCCTCCACAGGGAAGTACCCCAAAGCATTTGCAAGATCTATGCATTTCCATTGGTGGCTAAGTCTGTCTCCTTTGGAGAATTTCTCCTTTGTTCATCCTTTTCATTTCCACCCTTTGGTTCTAGACCTAGATTGTGACCTATCCTTCTGTAAGTTTCAGCATGTTTCCTCTGATCCTGGTGCTGCACCAAGTTCTTAATGAGTATCATCTCATTTCAGCCTCACAGCTCCATAGCTTTCTTCATTGTACAGATGATGATCCAAAAATGATAATTAGGCAACTTGCCCAAGACCACACAGTGAGTTAGTTGAACTGAGACCGGAATCTTGGTCTAATTTCATCTGTGCTTTAACTACTACGCATATTGCCACTTTTGGCTAAGCTGCACGCATGCCATTCCCACCAGAGAAGACAAAAAAGGAAGCATTTTCCTTCAGCTAATTACTTGGTTTTACTGTCATTATCCAGGAAAGACCTCAGTACATCATTGGCCCTGCTTCTAATTACTGTTCCAATGTAGCTCAATATCAACTATATCAAAAACATCATATTTGGTAGATGACCCCTTCTCTAATATTTAATGGTCTTATGGCTAACAATCTTATAAAGCAAGCCAAGTCAGGACATCTCAGTGTATATTTTGTAATCCGTTTATATTGGAGATTTCTCTAGAAAGTTGAAAGTCTCAAAGAGAGATATTCTCTGTACACTATTAAGCTTTGAAAGTTTTGAGAACTAAAATCATTATGGTCATGATCTAAGCCTCTGGCTATTTAAATCTAAATTAATTTAAATTATATACAATTAAAAGTCCAATCTATCAGTTACTCTAGTCATGTTTAAAGTGCTCAATAGCTACATGTAGCAAGTGGCTACAAAATCAAGCAGCACAGGCAGCACAGATATAGCATATTTCCATCATTGCAGAAAGTTCTATTGGATAGCTCTGGGTCTAAAGCACATACCTTTGGGGGCTTGGCAGTTGTCTCAGAAAATTGAGACTCTATATTATGTTTCTATAATTTCTTACTCAACTTATAAAATAGCCTCTTTATACTAAACATATATTTTGGTACATTTCTAAATTTTCTTAAATTTTTTTAATGTTTGTTTATTTTTGAAAGACAGAGCATGAGTGGGGGAAAGGCCGAGATAGAGGGAGACAACAGAATCCAAAGCAGGCTCCAGGCTTGAGGCTGTCAACACAGAGCCCGACATGGGGCTCGAACCCACAGACTGCCAGATCATGACCTGAGCCGAAGTCGGATGCTCAACCAACTAAGCCACCCAGGTGCTCCACGTTCCTAATTATAAGATGATCTGACAAGTCTTATTTTGTTGGAGTGAGTTAGAACTTGATCAATGAGGTCAGAGTCAGCAGATCTGTTAGCACAAAGCTGGTTTATCAGTTAGGATTTTCAGCATTCAAATGATCCCAAAATAATAGTAGCTGTAATAAAATAGCTATTTATTTATGTCTCATATAAATGAAGTGTGAATATAAAAGGTCTTAGGCAGGTATGACCCTCTCTATGGTGTCAGAATCCCAGGTCCTTCTATTTTTGCACTGCATTGTCCAAGACAATTTGCCATTCCATCCACATTCCAGACTCCACAAAAGAAGAAGAAAAGTAGGGCATATTCTTGCCCTTTGAGAATATTTCCACGAGTTTACAAATTACTTCTGCTTACATCCTACTGGCCATAGTTTAGTCACATAGCTATATTCTAGGTATCCCTATACTCAGCTAAAAACTCTGTTGCTGTGAAAAAAGTGACCATTGGTCAATAAGTGACCATTGGTGCAATAGAAATCTCTTCACAGTTAATGAATAAAACTTCCTATGGAAAATAAAGTTCTCTACTTAACAGTTTTCTTCATTGAGGATTCTATGAATATAATTTTTTATTTCAAGTATTCAAACCCTCAAAACTATAAGCCAGCAATCCTTGAAACCATTAAAATCTCAATATTTTAGGAAAATTATTTACTTCTATTAAAGAGAAATAGAAACTCAACATAATGCTAAGAAACAAAATAGGAATTAAATTAACCCAAATTTTATGGTGCTGATAGGCAAATATTTTCTAACATACTTTACCTTTCAAAACAAGATGTTAAGAAGCCAACTCAATATTTTGTGTTCCCAGAGCACCTATATCAACAGTTCTTCATTATTTCAAGGGTGCTGTTACTTACTAAATATTTCCAATTTCTGATTTCAGCTGAATTTTAATCAAGCTGAATGAACGGCTTTGGGGTTTGTGTTTTTCTTTTATTTCTATAATTATCTATTCTTCTGTGTGCTGGAATTGAGCCCAAATTGTTTTAAAAGAACGTGTAGAAGCTCTTTATACAAACCAGTATTCTCCCCTCACACATGTTTAGAGAAGGGAATGACTATCTATTTAGATATAGACCCTCAGTGAGTTTCTCTGGTTCCTCGTTGCCTTAAAGGAAATGGCTAACATAAAATATCTTTACTTACCCACATAACCTAGAATTCACAGCTGTTCAAGAAGTAATATTTGTGAAAGACCTCTTCACTGCACTGAATACACTAAAAATTTATCGTCAAATTAAATCAAACCATCTGAAATTTGCACACTGTGTTTTGCCCCTCGTAGAGTTAATTTTACTGATGCAAGTCTTAGCATTGTGCCATAGTCCGATATTAAAACATGTTATAAAGAACTGCCCTGTGGAACTTGTTATTATAGTTATAGTAAAGATACTAAGAATGGTGTCAAAACATTATTCACTGACTTGCCCTGTGATTCATAAAAAATTATTTTTGTACCTCATAAAGAGCCATAGGTGGGATCCGGCACAGTTTGAGCTCAGCTGCTCATACACCTCGGCCACAGGGTCATTGTCAAGATGATGACTTTAAATGCTGTGTATAGAACATATGTTTAGAAATCAGAGCCTTTGTCCCTAGAATAAACCCCAGACATGGCCACCTAAACATACTTTTGAAATTACCTCTGTGGAGGGACTCCTGGGTGACTCAGGTGGTTAAGTGTTCACTCTTGATTTCGGCTCAGTTCATGATCTCAGGGTTTCAGGAGTCCAAGCCCCATGTCAGGCTTTGCACCCACAGCATGGAACCAGCTTGGGATTTTGTCTCTGTCTCTCTCTGCCCCTCCCCCACTTGTGCTTTCAATGTCTTGAAAGGAAGGAAGGAGGGAAGGAAGATTTGTTTACCTCTGTGCTGTGGAAGGAGTTCCAAGTTTGTTAAGAGAAGCATATCAAGACCAAAGTAAACACGCACTCATTGACAATAAGAGGAGAAACAGAAAAGCGGCCCAGCCCAGGAGGGAAATGTACCCAAAAGCTCCATTTGCCCCAGAGCCTTCCTTGCTCTGGCAATCAAGGGAGCCCCAGCTGCCTCCCTGCTTCTGCCAGCCAGCGTAGGGGAAAAGCTGGTTTGGAATAATTGTCAGCCAGAAAAAGGTTTCCCAGGCCTTATTGTTAGCAGCTTGGGAACAAAATAGGAACTGGATTGATTTTTGCTTTTTAACAACTGCTAAATCTACAGGCTGAAGGTCAAACTGCATGATGAAGATAAGGAAATCTGGATTCAGGCTAATATTTAAAAGGAAAAAGGAAGAAGAAGGAAAAGAGGAAGAGGAGGAGCTACCTCCTCGAGATCTGAGGGCTAAACGAAATAATGCAGTAAAGCCTAACACATGGTAAACTTGTTTACTAATTACTTTAATGATTCTTATTGATTACAAGGTTCAAATCTGCGTTTAGTATAGGCCAAAATGAACTGGACTTGATACATCATTTAAAGGGTCAAGTCATCTAGTTCAGCAAATAAGAAGGAAAGGAGAGAGGGAAGGAGGGAGAGGGAGAAAAGGACAGAGGGATGGAGAAAGAAAATGAAGAAGAAAATAAGGAAACAAAATCTGGACCCTAAATTTCAAGTCAAAAGATTATTTTATTTATAAGATATATATTTTTATATATATCTTTATCTTATATATATATATTTATAAGATAAATATTTTATTTATTTATAAGACGTGGCATTTGTCTTGTTACAAGTTAATCTAAACTTGCACTCTACAACTCCAAACTCAGTCAAACAATTAACATTTTAAACCTGCATTTCCCAATCAGAGGGCAGAAAACTCCTAATGAGCTTAGGGAATTATGTCAATGGGCACACCCATTGATATGGGTATTGCCACTTTTATCTTTATGTAGCATCTGTAAAAGATGCTGCTGATCATTATATTCATATATATGAGTAATATATGAATCTGTTTTTCTTAAAAACAAAAACAAATTTGTTTAAAAGTATTACCAAGTTTTCAGAGGCTTCTTGTCATTATCTCCTCAAGCAAAAGATACCATTATGTGGGAAAGGTGATCAGGAGATCAGGGTACATGATATTCTTAAGAGATTCATATTTCTATTTCCAATAATGACAGGCTAGGCTTTTTGATCAGTCCTTTCACTGAAAATAAAGGTATGTCATTATCATTTTTATGGGTTTTCTTAATGGGCTTATTTTTTATACTGGGGACACAAAAATGAATAGATTATGGTCTCCATGTTCAAAGAATTCATAACGAGCACACAAAGTGGAAAGTGCCATACATAGTTGCAGAGGTGACACAGAAAACTCAAAGTGGGGTGAGTTTCACCTTTTTGAAAGAATTCAGTTTTGAAATGTTCTTGAAGTATGTGAATTGCCAGAATTACATGGGGAAGACATTCTAGGTGGATAGCACAGGCAACTTCCCAGAGGAAGGAATTTAAATCCTGTGGATGGACAAAAAATGAATTGACTTGGCTAGAGCCTTGGTCCTTGGCTGGGAAGACCCTAATGACAAATGTGAAAATCTAAATTCCTTATTGAAAAGGATCATAGCTTGCACTTCCATATGATCCCAACGCAGGACCTAGCACAGGACATTTCTAAGATAATAAATAATTGTTGGTTGATTAATTAAACCCAACTCCAATGCAACATATATTTTATTCAGCACTTACTCTAATAAGAAATGAAGCTAAAGACACATGAGAGGGTTGGTGAGATGAATCATCATATGGGGGGAATACCACTGGCCAGCAATTCTGAGAAATTGGAAAGTCAATACTAAACAAAAATATCTGAAAACTTCTTGTTATTCCTGTTTACTTTGGTCTGTCAGGTAGAGACCAGGAGATACACAGAGAAATTCCCCCAAGATTCTGTATCAGAAAGACACAAGTGACTTCAGTCAAGTGAACCTTCTCCTTTTGCACATTTTAATTATGTTCTTGGCCTGCTAAAACAATTTGTGTGTCTCTCCTTTCCACAAGCTACTTTCCTACATTAGAGAGAAGGGTGACAGTGGCACATCCATTATTTGAACTGACTCATAGAGAACCTCCTCTTTTCCCTTATTAAATGTGAAATTATTTCTTGAGCAAATGATTCATGGTCCTAAAATAACCAGCAGTGTATTTACCACTAATCTTTACATTAAACATGAGAATATTTAGATTTTTGCCACCTGTCTCTGCTGCTCTGTGTAAAATAGGATTTTTGAGGGGCGCCTGGGTGGCTCAGTTGGTCAGGCATCTGACTTCAGCTCAGGTCATGATCTCACGGTTAGTGGGTTCAAGCTGCACTGACAGCTCAGAGCCTGGAGCCTGCTTTGGATTCTGTGTCTCCCTCTCTCTGCCCCTTCCCCCCCCTCTCAAAAATAAATGGTAAACATTAAAAAAATTTTAAATAGGATTTTTGAAGGAAGCTTCAACCTATTAAGTTAAAAACCTAATAAATGACAATTGCATTTAGAAGCCCATCTTGATCTTGGCTTTCCTGAACAAATTCACAGTTCTAAGAATATCAGTTTGAATACTCACACCATAGTGTTCAACACAGATTGAAAATTACACAGCATGACTAGTTTCATGGCTACAGAAAGCCTTTTCTAAAGCCTTCTCTTTTGAAATAAAGGAAGAACTTCCGTGTTGTAATATAAAATGGAAACATCCCAGAAAAATCAGCTTTCAAGGTTATCCAAATTGCTAGTTTAGCTTTAAGATTCAACTATTTTCCCTCAAATATACTCCAGGGTACAATGAATTGTTATGGGGTTTTCCATAATAAGGGAAATTTCAAAGTTGCAGATTGAAAACCTCCATTGAAACAAATGCATTATGGCACTCGAAATAAGAGCATCTGTAAATACTTTACAGAATAATTTTCTTTGTTCAGCAGAGGAAGGCCAGATGATGCAATAGCTAGCTTCCAGCTGTGCTTTCCTCCTCCAGTAACTCAGCCTCTTTTAGTGCCATTGGAAGACTCCTGACCACTTACTGTGCAATTTTGATGATGTGCTTAAACTCAGTTCTTCATCTCCTCCCTTATGAGGAAGAAGGAATAGAAATTGTATGGGACTGCATGTGTGTCTACAAAGCAACAGAAAGATGGTTATTTTTCTCCTGGCCATTATTTTTTAAACACACACAGTGCCAGAGGAAGAGGGAAATCAGTCAGAGAGACCTTGGGGGATTCAGAATGAGGAAATCCTTCCACAGGAGGACCTATACATCCCATAGAAAGTACATAAACAGCATTATAAACTGGATATTGTTGTGATTTCTCTGAAGTCTTACATTTTCCAAGTTTTTAAACTATTCATTGTTTTATTGTGCCAAAATAGATGAGCTAATAAGTTGGCTGTCTGCTTTTTAGAAGACTAAAAGACAAGCAGAGAAAAATCCCTTAAATAAAACATAATAGATTTATTTTAGTTGGTTTAAACATATTCTTAGCACTTGAAAGTGATAGTATTATCAGGGCTAAATGTTAAACAATAAATAATGAAAATCAGAGTGTTGAGATGAAACAGATGTTTAATCAGCCATTTAATGGAGGGGAAGAAAAAGTGGTTCAATTAATTGTTTCGTATTATAAAGACAAATGTCTGATAACACTTTAACTTTTCAACTTGGTTTGAAGGTAGTATTGAATATACATTGCCATTGTCTAGTCTTTGATTGGTCTGAATCCAGAAGACTGGACTTTTCCTTATTTTCCGTAACTTTGTCCCAAGGTCAATGTCCTGTTCTCTGGTATAATGAAAGCTTTACAAATAAGATTCATGATGGGGAAATCTCTTGAGGGGACCATCAAAGGTTTCCTGTTGTACCACCATTGCTGGGGCATAGATTAGACTGAGCAGTAGTCATGGATCTTTCCCTCTCCTACACATGCTCTCTAACCTGCACTCCATCACAAACAGGGGTGTGTATCAACACAACCCCTCAAAAGCTAACCACTCTTAGACCCAAGGAGCGAGGTGGAGTTTTGTCTCTCTTTTGTTTCTGCTTTCAAAACCTGGATACTGCCTGCGGTGGCAGCAATGGGAAATGTTGAAGGAACTCTCTGATCTTGACCCCGATTCCCTTGCCATCACCATCACCCATGTACCCCTCCAGTTCATGATGACCACTGTTGTGTTTAGATTGCTCGGATGTAGGAAAAACTTCAAAGTGTGAATTATTTTCATGGGGACACAGCCTATAAACTTCTGTGTTTCATAACTGTGAGCAACAAAAAAAAAATCATTTGAGGATATAAATATTCTTGGGACTCTTGGACATAACACCAAGCTCACATAATTCTGTAACTATTATGATATGGTAGACTTTTTGCTCTAAGGAATTTGTGGCAGAGACTTTAAATAGATATCTACTGTGTTGTAAAGAGAAATACTGCCTGTGGCTCCTCACTTCTTTAAATGAGTCAGTGTATGCAAAGCATCTCAGATTGTGCCTGGTCTTCATTAGACCTTGACACTTTCCCCTTCCAAATGAGCCTCAGCTCCACGTAGGCTGTGAAGTGCCTCCAGTTAATTTCCCACAAATTGTAAATAGCTCTTGATCCAGCACCTGCCCCAAGCCCACTTACACCATCTGTGTGTCTCAAAATCAGATCCAAGGACAACCTCCACCTCAAACACTTGGTGGAGCGAGGTTAAAAATGTAGATTTCTGGGTCTTGCCCCCGACCTACTGAATCCAAAGCTCCTTAGTAAAAAGGACCTATGAATCCACCTTTTTATCAAGATCCCAAGGTGATTCACTAACGCTTGAGAATCTCTGGTATAGAGCCTCACATTCTATCTCTTTATAAACTTAAACCCTGGAAAAACAATGTTTTCTCCTTATCAACAGTCTGTTACAAAATTGACTTCATTGTTGCTTCTTAAAATTATTCCTTCTGTCTTTATAGGTTCAAGAATCATTTGAGGGTTTGTTTCAGTATCCTTTACGCTACTGAAGTTAAGATTCTATTCACTCCATAAATCTTTATGTTTCATACAAGACCCCATGATATTTATTTGTGATTTCATGCAGTTTCAAAGGGAAAAAAAACTATATGCTGATGGATTTATTTGCTTTCTGTTGTCAGAAAATTACAAGTATATAGTACTGTGTTTCTCTTATAACTTTAGCAACTGGAAATCTTACAGCCACTTTCTTGCCCAAATGTGATAATATGTTTGACTGTGTGGTCTAAATATATTTATTCTTTCTCCTCCAAGTAGGCGAACTCTATTTTGTTTACATTTAAATGACATATTGTACTGTCGTGCTCTGTGGTGACCTCCGAACCACTTTAGACAGGGTATAAACTTTTGCAAACTAATGAGTGTACATTTTCTTGTATACAGTTCTTGGCACGCGGCAATTCCTGAAAGGGCACTTGGGTCAAAATTAAAATCTTGCTTGTTGTAAGATGAAGAACTAGTAGTACTCTATTCTGTCCAGTTGAGTCTCTTACTTGGATTGGATGCTTGGGTCAAGTTGTATTCGTTTTGCACATCTATTTTTACTAATACAAGCCAGAGACAGGAAGTTATGATGCATTTCTAATGCCTTCAGAACCCATTCTCCCTTTGTGGACTATGAATTTCTGGAGCAGCACAGTGTCTCTATGGCTACTTGACAAAATTACTAAGGCTGTCAGAGCCTACTCCTATGTAGGGCTGAGTATGAACTAAAATTACTACAGCCTACCCAAGAGAAAGGATCTGTATCTCCAAGCCCTCCAGAGGGAGATGTTGAGCGACCAGTGAAAGCACAACTTTTCTGGCAGTGGCTATATCAAGATTTACTTTGATGCTGGCTGGACCTTCAGGCATAGGAAATAACACCATGGGGTCATTTTTATCCCCCATACCTCCCGATGCTATTCATTACTTAGGGCAACCATACTTACGGCAAATTTCAAGTTGCACCAGCAATGGGTTTTGTTTAAATCTGCCTCCCTGTATGTTTCTTCTGCTGCTTCAACTCCCTTCCACACAAAAGCATTAGTTACTCAACAGAGACAGTCAATGTTCCCAAAAGTTTTTTTATACATTTGTCATGAAATACCTTCTGTGTCTGTCTAATTCAGACACAATGACAAAATCTTCTTTGAAATATTCCTGTTGAACTGCTATCCACACTACCTGATACAAATTCCCTGAGGGCAGTGTGGCATAGGGTTTAAGTGCACAGGCTTTGGGTTCAGAAAGACCAGAATTCATATCCTAGCTCTGTCTGCCCCTTACCATCTGTGTGGCGTTGGGCAAGTTGCTTAATCTCTCTGAGACTTGGTTTCCTTATCTTTAAATTTTTTTAATGTTTATTTATTTTTGAGAGACAGGGAGAGACAGAGCATGAGCAGGGGAGGGGCAGAGAGAGAAGGAGACACAAATCTGAAGCAGGCTTCAGGTTCTGAGCTGTCAGCACAGAGCCCAACATGGGAAACCTAGGAGACATGGAAGCCAGAGATGGAAGAAGCTGGAAACCCTGGGGTAGAAAGCTACCTGTCAGACACCTGCCAGACTGTGACACAAGTAGGAGATAAACCTTTATTGTAGTAAACAGTTAAGACGAAGGTTTATTCATCACTGTAATATATCCTAGTCTATCAAGGCTAATGCATTTTTGTAGTTACCCATCTCTGGACATGTACTTGCTGGTCAGTGGCCCTCTTAAAAGATGACACAATTTTTGTACCATTGGAATACAATTTTCGAATGTGACCTGGCTCTGATGGAAGAAAACTACCTCCTTATTTTCCTGAGTAGATTTGTACCAATGCTTTCCAAAGTTGTTTTATGCTTAGCAAACACATCATACATACATATGAGGTATAAGTTAAACTTGTAGTTAACAAAAAACACCAAAGTATTTGCAAGGCAATTTCTGTTAGCCAGTGATGGCACACTTAGTATTCACCAATTATCCCACTTACTTTCCTATACTTCCCAGCGTCCCTTGCAGTTCAGCTGAAGCCAGCTTATATTTATGAGAATGGAAATGGCATGTATCACTCCTGGGCTGAGGCAGTTAAAAGACAGCGTCCCCCTCCATTGTTCTCTTCTCTACCGCAGTGAACTTGGAGGATGAAGGTAGATTCCAGATGAAGGCAGACTTCACAACTTGCATCAGACTTCGCATAAATGAGAAATAAATGTTTACTGTGTTAAAATGCTAAAATTTCAGAGTTTGTCTGATACCACATCTACCATTAATTAACTTGCCTCCCCAACCTGGTACTAGTGAAATTCATTTGTTTATGCTTTAATTCAAAACTTTGTATGTATCTTTATTAATGTTAAATTGTTTCTTTATTAATTATATACCTATAGGAAAGTGACACATCATAAGTGAGTTAATAATTCAATGAATTGTCACTTAATGAATGCACATGTGTAACTAACACCTAGATCAAAAAAGAGAACATTACCAGCATCTCAGAAGCCCTTTTAGCAACCACTGGTATCTTCCCAGGTGTTTTATTCTTTTTGGTGTAACTGTAAATGGGATTATTTTCCTAATTTCTCTTTCTGATAGTTAATTGTAAGTCTATAGACATGCAACAGATTTCTGTATGATGATGTTGTATCCTGCAACTTTAGTGAATTCATCCAACAGCTTTTTGGTAGAACCTTTAGGGTTTTCTATATATAGTATCATGTCATCTACAAATAGTGACAGTTTTACTTCGTTCTTACCTATTTGGACACCTTTTATTTCTTTTTCTTTCCATGGCTAGCACTCCCAATACTATGCTAAATAAAGGTGGCAAGAGTGGGCATCCTTATCTTGTTCCTGGTCTTAGAGGCAAAGCTTTCAGCTTTCTACCATTGAGTATGATGTCAGCTGTGAGTTAGTCATATATGACATTTATTATGTTGAGCAACGTTCTCTCTATACCCACTTTGATGAGAGTATTTTTCATAAATGGATGTTGGACTTTGTCAAATGCTGTTTCTGTGTCTATTGAGGTGATAATATTCATACGATTTTTATCCTTCATCATATAGATTGATTTGCAGATGTTGGACCATCTCTGCACCCGTAGAATAAACATGGTCTATGATCCTTTTAGTAATAAGATTATTGTTCATTATTACTGAATTATTTTAGCAAATTGTCAAATTCAGTTTGCTAATATTTTGTGGAAGATTTTTGCATCTATGTTCATCAGGGATATTGGACTATAACTTTTCTTGTGGTGTCTTCGATGGTTATGGTATCAAGGCAATTCTGGCCCTTGTAACCTGAGTTTGGAAGCCTTGCCTCCTTTTCAATTCTTTGGAAGATCTTAAGAAGGATAGATATTAAATCATCTTTGAATGTTTGGTAGAATTTACCAGTGAAGTTGTCTCATCCTAAACTTTTGTTGTTAGGAGGCTTTTGATTACTCATTCAATCTCCTTGTTAGTAATTGTATGTTTCCAGGAATGTATGTATGTATGTATGTATGTATGTATGTATGTATGTATTTAGTGTAAGAAAGTGGCCCGGTTTCATTCATTTTGCCTGTAGCTCTCCAGTTTTCCCAGTACCATTTGTTGGAGAGACTTTTTCCCAATGGATGGTTCTTTCCTGCTTTGTCAAAAATTAGTTGACCATGTATGTGTGGGTCCATTTCTGGGTTTTCTGTTCTGTTCCATTGATCTATGTGTCTGTTTGGAGCCCAGTACCATACTGTCTTGATCACTACAGCTTTCTAATATTGCTTGAAGTCCAGAATTGTGATGTCTCCAGTTTTGTTTTTCTTTTTCAGGTTTGCTTTGGATATTCATGGTCTTTTGTGGTTCCATACAAATTTTAGGATTGTTTGTTCTAGCTCTGTGAAAAATACTGGTGGTATTTTGATGTGGATTGCATTAAATTTATTGATTGTTTTGGATAGTATAGACATTTTAACACTATTGGTTCCTCCAATCCATGAGCATGGAATGCTTTTCCATTTCTTTTTGTCCTCTTTCTTTCTTAAGTGTTCTATAGTTTTCAGAGTACAGATCCTTTACCTCTTTGGTTAGGTTTATTCCAAGATATTTAATTGTTTTTGGTGCAATTGCAAATGAGATCAATTCCTTGATTTCTTTTTCTGCTGCTTCATTATCGGTGCATAGAAATGCAACCAATTTCTGTATGTTGGTTTTATATCCTGCAACTTTGCTGAATTCATGTATTAATTCTAGCAATTTTTTTTGTGTAGTCTTTCAGGTTTTCTATATAGAGTTATCATATCATCTGCAAATAGTGAAAGCTTGACTTCTTCATTGCCAATTTGGATGCCTGTTATTTCTTTTTGTTGTCTGATTGCTGAGGCTAAGACTTCCAGTACTATGTTAAATAGTAATGGTCAGAGTAGATATCCTTGTCTTGTTCCTGACCATAGGAGAAAGGCTCTCAGTTTTTCTCCATTGAGGATGACATTAGCTGTGGGTCTTTTTTATATGGCCTCTATGATGCTGAGGTATATTCCTTCTATCCCTACTTTGGAATTTTATTAAGAAAGGATGTTATACTTGTCAAATGCTTTTTCTACATCTATTGAAAGGAGCATGTGGTTCTTATTCTTTCTTCTATTAATGTGATGTATCACATTGATTGATTTGCTGAATTAAATCCTAGGAAAGAGTATTAATGAAACCCTCAGGATTCTAGTCCCAACCATAGTCTTCTGTCCTGATCCTCTGATCACATTCGTATCAGTGGGCTATATTGATCCATATCCCATTCTTGTACCAAATCTAATAGCAACACGTTTACAACATATTACCAATTTCTTTGCCTTCTAGAACTTCTATTTTAACATATACTTCCTAATTCAACCACTTGCTTCATTAACTATGACTCTATTGGTGTAGCTCATTATGCTCCTATACATTTTTACATGCATCCATGCAAATGTTGAAAATACAGTAAGCTCTGACAGGGAAATATACTCTGGAATATTATCTGCAAATCGTCGCCTACAAAAGATCTCTATAAAAATGTTTTCTGTATCTATAAATATTATATTTTTAGAGATCTCCTTACTTGAGTCAAGAGAAAAGTATGGCTTCTGGGCACATTGTTCCCCTGGGCACATTTCTCCCCTCCATTCTTTATAAGTCTTTTTTTTTTCCTTTTCAAGATTATTTCTTGATTCATACTGTGAAAAGATCTCCTACACTTGAATTCAATAACTGACCTTAAAATGAGGTTTCCCATGAAGATCTTGTAATCTAACTGTATTGTGCTTCATATGGCTGTACAAACACATTCACACATGCACACACATGGAGGCACGTGCATATGTATTAGAGATGAAACCCTTGATTTTGAGAACAGTATTGTGAAATTTTGAATTTCACATGCCATTAAGAATTCTTGTTAAAAACTTTTGGATGTGACTATTTAGAAATCCTTCTGGGAGTTAAAAGTTTTATTGCCCTTGTTTGATCCGCGATCCAGTTACCAAATACGGGGATAAAATATTCTACACTTCAGTAGTGGTACTTTTTGTGTCCTTTCCTCCCAATGATTAAAGTGTTTAGTTAAAAAATTTTTTTTAACTGAAAAATCCAAATCATGATAAACATGGAGTCATTATGGAATCCATGTCAATAAACAAAATAAACTATTTTTTCCAGCATCCATTGGAGATATTGAAGATGGGTGGATTCTGCACCCTTTGGTCTGAACTTAAAGAGTAGCCTAGGCTACTTGTCTCTCCTTAAACGACTTTGGTCTTCTTTTAGATCAATCTCCTGGAGCAAAATATTGGTCTAAAGAGAACAGGAAAGCTCTCCACATCCACACATCTGCTCCAGCAGGGAGTGCTGGTTGTACAGAGAAAGACTAGGACCTTCACTGATGTTTATACAGTTGCACACTTCTCTTTCCTTTCGTCCCATCCAGTTACATATACTCAATCAAGTATATAGATTCATTTTCAAAATTTGTAATTGTGTGGTCAGTATGGGTTTGTCATTTAGAGGCAGAAGGCTAAGGTTCAACTCCTTTCTCTTGTACATGTGCTACCATAACAAGTACTTAAACCCTCCATGCCTTACTTTCTTCATCTAGAAAAATGGAACAATATGTCTACCTCAGAGTGTTGCCATGAAGATCAATGGAGAAAGTATATGTGACAGCATTTTATAAGCTGAATTGTGCTATAGATCTTTAGTATTAGTATTGGTGTTTTAATTCTCAACTCCAAACCAGATAAGACAAATATTAGCAAACTTCTGTAGAGGCCAAAAGTAGAAACAAAGAGAATCCTAAACTAGCATCCCAAGATGTGATGCAGAACACTAGTTCCATGAGTTATTAATAGATATTGTATATTTAAAAATAACCAAAAGGATCACAATTAGTTGGATAACATTTGTCAAAAAGGTAAATCAGTTTTTGGTGATCATTAGCACGACATACAGAGTTGTCAAATCACTATGTTATACACTTGAAACTAATGTAACATAGTGTGTCAACTATACTTCAATATTTCAAAAAGGTAAATCCATTTTTTAATTACAAGGCTTCTCAAAACCTTTAATATGCTAACATATATGGTGACTTTCTGAAGGGAATATTATCTGTGGTGTTTCCCCAAATTTTTTGACCACCTTTCTGTTTCCTTTTTGCAAAATCCTATCTTTAACAAGCACAACTTTACCTTTTGCCCATTCTTTTCCATTTCCATACTCATATTTTTGTTACCTTATTCTTAGAACACACTCTCTAATTTTTTGTTATGTTGAATATCTGTTAATATGTGGAGAATAACCGATTTTCCAAAACAATGTTTTGTCAGAGCAAAGACTACATGAGTAAGCCCATTCTATGTAATATAGAATAGCAGATAGGAATGCAAGGGAATAAAGTATTAACAGGAATCCAAAACAACAAAAACATGAATTATACTGTAGTGATACTTACCCCTTCCTGACCTACATAGCAAGTTTTCATAAAGGTAAATAATCATCATAATTTATATTTAATTATTCTGTCTTGTGAAATAATACTATGACATGAAGTCTTAATTGTAGGTCCTTTTACTATAGATTTTCAAGACCCAGCATGAAACTACATGGTAGTTTCAAGTTGTATAGTAGTTTAGATGCCTATACTCTATGATATGGGGTTTAAAGGCATTGGTTTGCATGCTAATATAAAGACAGAATGCATAGTAAGTTTTTTCATCCAGCACATATTAGGCCTTAGCATAGCTCAAGTGGCACTCAACTCCTTACTGGGGGCATGATAAAGTTCCAGTATGCTCTCAAAGCACACATTTGCTATCCTATATGTGTGCATTCATGTCTGACTGAAGCACACATCTTCCCCTTCTCTCAAATGTTTTCATGCCTCTATGAGTCAGATCATAAGTTCTTGGGCCAGACCCTACCCCTCTTTTTTCCTTTTGTATTATATGTAGTACTTGTAATCCTTCCCAAACACCCAGAGGCCACCCAGGTGTAACATATCTCTGACTGTGGTATTGTCTTTCAAAAGATTGCCCACACCTCCCCCAGTATGACCCCCACACTCCTACAGACCATCATGGCTCATTCTCTCCATTCCAGCGAGGGCAGCCAGGCACAAGCTCCACCTAATTTATAAATGACTACATTCTGCAAAGACCCATCTACAGTCAGAAAACAATCTTGGGTTTGATTTGAGTGTGAAAACCACTGTATTCACTTGTTTGTTAAAAGAGTTATGGAGATGTATTAATCACTTCAATTTCTGGACTATCCCCTTCCCCCCACCAAATTATGAAGAAGAGAAAAACAAGTGGGAAGGAAGCCTCATACAGTATTATTTCATATCCCTTTACTACCATGCTTTGACACAAAAGTTCACAGACTTGTAGAATCTCTGAATTAGAAGAGATCTTAAGGTCAGGATGGTTTAAGCACATAGCCCATAGTGAAATTAACATGAGCACTAGTGAAAAGAGAGGAAACTTTGAAGCTGGATGAAATAGTTGGCCTTGCCATTTCTTGTCACATGGACTTAGACAAGTTACTTAATTGTCCTGGGTCTCCATTCCCTCAGCTGAAAAATGCTGAAAACAGACAGTGTTCGGGGCTATCATGAAGATGGGAAGTTATATATTTAAGATGCTTAACATTGTGCCTAGCACTAAACAAATAATAGCTATGGTCTTATTCATTTACTTACTTATTTAGTTCCTACATACTCGACAAATGATCATCCAGCTGTCTTAACTCCTTGCCCGCCGCATCAGCCCATTCCACCTTTGGAAAGTCTTCCAAGAATTACAAAGTGTGTCCTTATTGTTGTTGCCAACTGCCCAAGGAGGAAGAGACTGAGGCTGGATGGTAGCAAGAGCTATATTAATGACTGATAGAGGAGGCTGTGGATTCAGATAAATAGGAAAAGAAAATAAAAATTCAGCCTCAGTCAGGTCAGAATGCACTCATTAGCCCTCCTACATACACATGCATACCCTATCCCCAAGCCCCATAGTCTTGTTCAGAGAAGGTTGAAAGAATTTGACTATCTAGTTGCTAGCAAAAATGTGAAGAGGCTGGCAGTGCTAAGCACTTTGGAACCTGCAATATCCAAGCAATTCTTAGCATAGTTCATTCTCTAGGCAAGTGACTTGCCTCCGTAGATGAACCTCATAGGGCAAAGTTTCAGATTCACATCTAAGAACAATTGCAGTTTACCACAAGTCACGGACACCAATGAGTTGAAAGAAACATGTGAAGCAAAGTGATTAAGAATGTGGCTCTGGAAATAAATTCTCTGAGTTTGAATCTTTGACAACACACTTAAATTCTCAAAGCCTTAGTTTCATTGCATCTAAAATGAACAAAATAATAATAAAGGAAATCACATAGAAAAGTTGTGAAGATTGGATGAAACCGTGTATACAATGCATGTGTTACAGTGCTTGGTGCTTTTAAGCATTCTCTAGACATTGGCCATACATTATTATAGAAAATTCAACTATTAGCTTTTTTTTTAATTTTTGTTTTTTAGAGAGAGGGAGAGAATGTGTGCAAGCAAGGGAAAAGGGAAGAGGCTCCACACTCAGTGCAGAATCCCAAAGTGGGGTGAGATCCCAGGACCCTGGAATCATGATATGAACCAAAATCAAGAATCAAAAGTTAGTATCTCAAATGAATGAGCCACCCAGGCACCCCAACTATTAGCTCCTTGAATGCCAACATATGAAAGCTACACACATATATATAAGATATTTAGAAGGAATTTAGAAGTAATAAAGACTACAGATATTCTGAATGCAGATGAAGGATTCCCAACAAATACTGACATTATCTTCTGACATCTTCATTTCCAAGCGTAAGAGAATATAGAATGTTAGGGCACCTGGGTGGCTCAATCAGTTGAGCCCCCGACTCTTGATTTTGGCTCAGGTCATGATGTCATGGTCATGGGATTGAGCCCTGAGTGGGGCTCCATGCTGAGCATGGAGCCTGCTTAAGATTCTCTCTCTCCCTCTTCCTCTGCCCCTCCCCTGCTCTCTCTCTCTGTCTCTCAAAAAAAAAAAAAAAAAACTACATTTTAAAAAAAAGAGAATATACATTTTTAAAAAAGAGAATATAGAATATTAAAGTGATCGTATATAGCAAATTATTCACCAAGTCAAGTCTCCTAATTCCAAATGTTATACCCTTTCCACTTTGCCATGCTTTGTTTCACTACATTGTTGTTGATTTGGGATTTGGGATATGGCTATTTTAAAATTCTTTGCTCCTCCTCCCATCTTGAGTTAGAGTTTAATTCTCTTCCCTTTGAAAATGGGTTGCTCTAACTCCTAAGGCAAACTGTTTCTGCTGAATCTGTCATGGGATCCTTGCCCTTGGCCCCCAGCTGCCATACTATTAGGAATATTAGCCATATAGAAAATTCCATGTAGGCCAACAGCCTCTGGCTAATAGCACCCCTGGAATTCCTAGCCAGACACCATCGGCTGACAGACTACATGAGAAGCTTTCAAGGTGGAAAGCGTTGGGAAGTTTTGGAAAGCCTGGAAGTTTTCAGGTTTTCAAGAAGCTCCAGAGACCAAAGTGAGGATCAGCAAGCTGAGTCAGTCGACTTTCAAACCATAAGATTTATTATTATTATTATTATTATTATTATTCTTTATTGTATTGTTGTTGTTGTTTTGTGCCATTAAGTTTGGGAGGGTTTGTTACATACCATTAGATAACAGAATGAAAACAGGAGTACCTTTGGGTGTTATTTGTAGGTATAGGCAACAATCTTCAGAGAACCAATTGGTCCCATGTAGGGAATTGCTCTGTCCACACATAAAAGGAATATAGTGCAAGCTCTGATGATTTGTATTTGCCTTTCTGAAATCAAGTCATCCTGTGCATTTTGCACTAAGAGAAGAATTGAAGAGCTTGCTTTGCAGAAAACAAATCCCACTCAGTCCATTTCTTTCTATTTAGTGCATAGTGCAGCAAAAAGATCAGGAATAGGGGCGCCTGGGTGGCGCAGTCGGTTAAGCGTCCGACTTCAGCCAGGTCACGATCTTGCGGTCCGTGAGTTCGAGCCCCGCGTCAGGCTCTGGGCTGATGGCTCGGAGCCTGGAGCCTGTTTCCGATTCTGTGTCTCCCTCTCTCTCTGCCTCTCCCCCGTTCATGCTCTGTCTCTCTCTGTCCCAAAAATAAATAAAAAATGTTGAAAAAAAATTTAAAAAAAAAAAAAAGATCAGGAATAGATGGTTGAAATGGCCTTTCCCCACACCCTAAAAATAATGGATGCTCAGGGCATGCTGTACAGATATATATGTGTAAAAGGCAGCCAGAATCACTCTCCGGGCCAAGATTCAGGGCTCTAGCCAACCCTAGGTCCCCATCCCCAGCACTACCACCCCATTTCAGTAAGGATCTTTCATCATCCATGACTTTCTCTCTTATCCTTTCAGCTCTCATTTCTCTCTTTCTACTAGCTGCCCTCTTTCCTTAAGCAGCTTAAATTTTTGCCTTCTTACAACAACAAAACTTTCCTTTCCTCTTGCTCTCTAATCAACAAACATTTGAGAGACTGTCATGGACCAGTTACTACATAGTGTGCTGAACTTTGGAGATACCATCAAGGAGTTCCCAGACCAATAAAGGAGCTCAGATGTCAAGAAGCTTCTCTTCAGAAGAAACTTCTTGCCAGAAATTCACTCTCTTGACCTCCCATTTTTCACTATCTGATAACAATTTTTCCTGCTAGAACTTCACTTCCAGCCCCACTTTTTAACTGCAACTAGTCTTACCAAGGCCCCAGTTGCGAAATCCGAAGAGCTGATTTCATCACTTATCTTACCTAATGAACACTGCTGACCATGCTGTCAGACTTCAAATTTTCTTCTCTTTTAGAGTCAATGTAATCATTTCTCTTCTTTACATTGAAATGTATGAAGTAACTATCTTTAGCTCAAAAATAGGCAAATAATAAAGACCTTGAGGAAGAAAAGGATGATGGTAGAACTCAGGGAATTTTTTTAGCAGTCTGAAACTATTCTGTATATTATAATGATGAACACACATCGCTATATTATATATTTGTCAAAACCCATGAAATGTACAACACCAAAAGTGAACCCTCATGTGGACTATGGATTGGGCACAGGAAGAAATTGAACTGTGATGCAGTTACAGTTAAAACAAAAGCCTCAGTCAACTCTACTAGAAGTTCTGGAAAAGGGATGGTTGGCCCTGCTGAGTTTTCCCAATGGTGGCACCTCCAAATTGACCCACCATTGAACAAAGTCTGTTCTAAGGGAGAAGGCATAACTCTGGGTAAAGCAGAGAGCAATTCCTAGAGAAGGTGTCATCTGAAGCAAGCACTCTAGCAGCTCAGAAATGAAGCGTTGATTCCGCAGGGGATCTGGACCGCACATCTTCGTATCCACCACATTTACAAGGGCAACTAAATGGGCATTACATGGTAGAGTTGCAAAGCATGTAACCTTTATAAAAATATTAATACCATTTACTCAAATCTTCAAAAGAAATTAATAAAACTATTTTATTTTATTTTATTTTATTTTATTTTATTTTATTTTATTTTATTTTATTTTATTTTTTGGAGGGAGGGAGTGCACAGGCACGTGTCCATGTGTGTTTGTGCACACAGGCTAACAAGAGAGAGGCAGAGGAAGAGCGAGAGAATCCATGCTGACAGCGTGGAGTCTGATGGGGGGCTTGGTCCCATGACCCTGGGATCATGACCCGAGCTGAAATCAAGAGATGGACGCCCAACTGACTGTGCCACCCAGGAGACCCTAAAACAATTTTATTTTAATAAATTTTTCCAATTGTCAAAAGAAAGCCTATGAGAATGACACTAACATGGTTGGAAAGAAAAATGTAGATAAGCCAGAATTTTTGGCCCAAAACACAGAGGTCACATATGATTCATTGTTTGTATTTGGCGCTATATGAGATATGGCTTCAAATATGCTGAGAGTGAACTTTCTTTGAAAAAATTCAAAGATTATACACAATATTTTATGGACCTGTCAAAAGACAGAAATCCTCATGGAACAGATAGCAAATTTGACCTTACAACTGCTTTTGAGTACATGATGGGAATGTCAACTAAATACTGTTAAAGCAATTAGACTTAGCTTAGACAAGACAGAGAATCCATTAGAAGAATGAAGTGAAATAACAGAAGATCCGCAAATAAAAAACAAATTGTGGTTTTGTTAGAAAATGAAGTTACTTCTGTACTTGTTCTGGCTACAGTTATTTGTTATGGACTATTCCTTGTTATTTATTATAAAAAATAAATAGATATAACATGGATATTTTCTTTTTAAAATAAATTGAAAGCACTTTTTATTTTAGAGTAAATTATTTTTCCAAATGAAGAGAAACTACATGTGCAAAATACAACAAAAGTGGCATTTTAATAAAATATAAAGAAATGGATATGAAGAAGATTCACCTATAAGTAATCCTATAACAAATTTCTCTACAGACTATATTCTGACCATCTGAGATCAAGGCATCATCTCAACTGAGACAAAGAATTACAGTGAACACAGATAAGTTGTCTCATTCAACATTACAGTCAGTGATACACAAATTGTGTTTAAAGTCTTGATTATAACACGTATGATTTGTGCTGAAATAAAAACAAGAAAAATAGAATTATGACATAAGTATATGACAAATTCTTAAAACTCTTTGCTACGGTGTAACAATACAGAAAGTACACAAATCATACATGTACAGCTCAGTGAGTTTTCAGAGCAAATAACCAGCACCTAGTTCAAAAAACAGAGCATGATATGTGTCTTAATTTTATTGCTCATTCAGACACCTCAACCCACTAATGGAAGACCAGCCATATGTGATAATAGCAGAATTCAGCTGTAGTCCATAGTTTGCTCTGTCTTCACACTTATTTTTATGTTTTGTCATCATGAAATTCATCTCAGTCGGGGAATAGAACATATTTATTGACACTTTGTTGCCTTGATTTATGATGTTTAGGTATTTAGTACTTCATCTTGAGCTCCACGAAGATTAGGGCTTGGCCTGCCCATGACTTCAACTTTAAAAGGCCCTCTGTTCAAGACCTCCTTAATGCTTGGCACTCTCCAGGTCTAGGTATAGAGATGACTTACCTATGCATAATTTCTCCCCTTGTCCCCCCAGTCTAAATTTGTTTTATGCTGTCATTCTAGCTCATAAGCCTTATTCTTTTCTTCATAGTGCCTACCTCAGACTGTATGCACATTTTTGTAAGTTTATGTGTTACTGTTTATCTTCCACCTTTTTGAAAGTTCCAGGAGGAGGAAATTTGTCTGCTGTCATTATTTTATACCCAGGATGTAGCTCATAGAAGACACTCAACAAACATGTGTTGAAGGAACAAATGAGAAAATGAATAAACTGTGGATTGATGCCTGACTCAAAAATCTATCTACTAGCCCAGGTCTGACTCTTGAGTGCCACAATTCTGTGGCCAGCTGCCTCAGAAGGCATCTCTTCCTGGATTCCCAGAAACATGTCCAACTCAACATATCCAAAGTTAAATTCATCATCTTCCTTCCCTGCTAAAAATCACTGTCTCCTCCTACATCCGTGTCTTAGATTGCAAGTACCACCTGCTGTAGCACCAGTCAGCACCCAGAGAGCAACTCTCTCCCTCCCTCCAAAAACTCCTAGTCAGCCACCATCTTTTAACCTCCCCAAGCACCTTCCACTAACCCTTCCCTCCGTCCCACATTCTTGTTCCAGTTACTATAGCAGCTACCAAACCACCCTTCACACACTAGCAAAATTACCTTTCTAAAATGCAAATCTAATTGGGTCCCTGTGCTTAAAACTCTTCCAGAAAGTTGGGAGGGTAGGAGTTAGTGTAAATGAGCTAGATCTTCATCTTTCACTGTGGAAAGTATTTAAGTACCGTTAAGTTTAATAAATCAAGAAATATGAATATACACATAGTTAGGGTTATGAAAATAAATAGAAACTGTAAAAAAAATGAAGACTAGTACTGTAGCAGAGGGAACAAGGATGAGGAAGACTTTTAGTGTTTATTGTGTGGCTTTCCATAAGGTAAGGTTATTAATCATAAATTATAATAATTTAAAATGAAGATTTAAAAAATATATATATTTTATTAGCTTTCCAATGCCCTTGGGATAAACTCCAAATTTCTTGGCATGGGTCTGTCATAATATGAAGTCAGCCACACTGCTAGTCTCATCTCTTACATTCTCCCATATCAACCTGCTCTCCAGCCACTCTGAAATCATATGCCGAACTCCTCAAAGGCACCATGCTTGTGTTTTTGCACAAGCTGGTCTCTCTACCTGAAATGTAAATCTCTTCTCTGTGATCTGGTTAAGTCTCCCTTCTCCTTTAAGATTCAGCTGGTGTCACGTGTTCCACGAATACTTGCCTGAGTCTCCCCAACTCCTCCCATGCGTAGGTGGTGCCACACCCTTGAGCTCCAATAACTCCCTATGCCTTATTTATAATAGACCAAAAAAACATGGGACTGGTACTGTGTCTCCCACAACCCGGAAGCTTCCTGAGGACAGGGGCTATATCTAACTTCGGTGCCAAGTTCAGTGCAGGCGCAGAATGAGTATTTCACAAATATTGATGAGGAGCTTGCATCTGCTCATCACTAAAATGAAGGAGTTACAAGCAAAAAGCTAGTTTCCTTGAAGAGGTCCTACATTAAAAGGCAATAGTACAGCTGAAAACAAAATGGACAAAAAATGTGAGTAGATAGTTCACAAAAAAATGAGATATGAATGACTCTTAACCATATGAAAAGATACTGAATTTGATTCACAAAAAAGGAAATGCAAATTAACTCAGTGATGAGATACCATTTTAAGCTACCAAATTGGCAAAGATCAAACTGTGATAAAACTGTGTTATTGGTAATAAATAGGATAACAGTCTCTCTCGTACAAGGCTGATGGGAATATATATCAGTATGATCTCTATGCAAAGCAAATTGACAATATTTCTAAAAATTGAAAGTGCAAATACTCCCCCTCAAAGCAATTCTACTTCACACAAGTTTTAAAAGATATATATACAGTAACATTCATTCCAGTCCAGAGCCAGATCTGAAATTCCAGTCCACCATGATCTTTCACCTCTGAATTTGAATTGTATAACATTTAGTTGGAGCTTAGCATATACTGTTTATGTAAATCTCTTCTATTTACCCAACCAGATAGTAAATTTCTGAGATCAGGACTATGTGTTAAACCTCTCTGTCCTTCTCAGTGTCTGTCACTATACTGAACATGTGTGCGCTCAGTTTGCATTCTCTTCACATGACACAAGGCTTCCTCCAGAAAATCCCAAAGCTACTCTAGAAGTTAATGTGTCATCCCAAGGAAGATTGGTGTTACCTGAGTAGCCACTGCAGAAACTAAGAGATACTGAAGTAATCGGGGCTAAGCCTACTAAACAAACCTACTTTGACCTTTTGGTAGGATTTCAGTAGAAGAAAAATGGGAGAGGTTTTTGTTTTGTTTTGTTTTTTAATTTTAAGCTGCTGGTCTAAATCAACAATGTAATTTTTTAATTATATTTTTAACAAAGTACATTTTGAATTTTTAAATTTAAGATATTTTAAAATATTTATTGTTTTACACCTACTATGACCTCTCTCTCTTATTGGTTCCCCGGAGTTTAAGGAGCATTAAAAATAGTTTCAAACAGAGAGGGAGACAAAATATAAGAGACTCTTAGATAAAGAGAACCAACTGAGGATTGATGGGGGTGGGGAGGAGGAGAAAATGGGTGATGGGCATTGAGGAGGGCACCTGTTGGGATGAGCACTGGGTATTGTATATAAGTGATGAATCATAGGAATCTATTCGCGAAGCCAAGAGCACACTGTATACACTGTATGTTAGCTAACTTGACAATAAATTATATAGAAAGAAAGGAAGGAAGGAAGGAAGGAAGGAAGGAAGGAAGGAAGGAAGGAAGAAAGGAAGAAAGGAAGAAAGGAAGAAAGGAAGAAAGGAAGAAAGGAAGAAAGAAAGAAGTGTAGGGGTACCTGGGTGACTCAGTCGGTTAAACATCTGACTTCAGCTCAGGTCATGATCTTCCGGTCCGTGAGTTTGAGTCCCCTACCGGGCTCTGTGCTTACATCTCGGAGCCTGGAGCCTGCTTTGGATTCTGTGTCTCCCTCTCTCTCTGCCCCTCCCTCGCTCATGCTCTGTCTCTCAAAAATAAATAAATGTTAAAAAAATTAAAAAAGAGAAAGTGTCAAAAACTTCAGTTTTTGGCATGTTTATGTAACAGAAAACAATTATTGACAATAAAGGCATAAACAGGTAAAAAAGAGAAACAAACAAACGCAGGGATAAGAAGAGACCACTCAGCTAGATTTTACTGGTGTGTAGTGTCCTACACTATAAGGAAGCAAACCAGTGTTCTTGTATCTCACATATATATTTAATTCAAGCAAAAATAATATAAAAACAGGGAGGGGGACAAAATATAAAAGACTCTTAAATATGGAGAACACACAGGGTTACTGGAGGGGTTGTGGGAGGGGCGATGGGCTAAATGAGTAAGGGGCATTAAGGAATCTACTCCTGAAATCATTGTTGCACTATATGCTAACTAATTTGGGTGTAGATTAAAAAAGTAAAATAAAATTAAAATAAAATAAAATAAAATAAAATAAAATAAAATAAAATAAAATAAATATATATGACTATAAGTTCCCCAGACTCCTTGTAGGAGGTGCTCCTTCTTATCAGTTAAGTCTTACTGATCTCTTGTGAGGTTCTTGTATCTTCAGCTATTCTGCAATCTACAACACCCCAATAGGCAGTGTGTTCAAGGCAGCAAGTTTCCCAAGTTTCCCATGTCAGCAGGTGTGAATACTGTCGTAAGTATACATCTAGCATAACATTTAGTTATTCACAGTTACCAGAGACTAATTACTGAGCATGTCAACAAGACAAGATACTAGTGAGTCAAGTTCTGTGTATACCAAGTAATATAATCTGAGTGTTTATGAACATCAATAAGCATAAACGAGTTACTAGTTAAATGCTTTAAGCTTCATGCAACAGAAAAGCCAACTCAAATGTCTTAATTGATAAAGTTATTTATTGTTTCACATGACAAGAAGTTGAAGGAAGAACAGCTTCAGTGTTGGTTCATTCTACAGCTCAACGATGTCATCAGAACACAGGTTCCTCCTCTCTTCCCACTCTGTGTATCTCTGCGTGTTCTTTTTGGGTTAACTCTCCTCTCCTCACAGTCCTAAAATGACTGTTCCAGATGCCACTTACAGACACAACACTCTGTAGCAGGAAAGAGACTGTTTATTTCCACCGACCTCTTTTTTTTTTTTTTTTAATTTTTTTCCAACGTTTTTTATTTATTTTTGGGACAGAGAGAGACAGAGCATGAACGGGGGAGGGGCAGAGAGAGAGGGAGACACAGAATCCGAAACAGGCTCCAGGCTCTGAGAGCCCGACGCGAGGCTCGAACTCACGGACCGCGAGATCATGACCTGAGCCGAAGTCGGTCGCTCAACCGACTGAGCCACCCAGGCGCCCCTCCACCGACCTCTTTTAAAGAGCCAGGAAAAAATTTCCCAGAGACCTCTTAGAACATACTGCCTTGGCTCTAGTTCAGAATGTTGTCACATGTCCATGCTTAAAACAGTCACTAATGAGAAGATAGGACCACTATTCCGGCTTAAACCAATTATTACCCACTCCCTGGAACGCCCCAGAAGCACAATGGGGGTAGATACATGAACACAATTAGAGTTCTGTTTGTTGCCAAGGAAGGGGAAATGGGTTTTGCTTCTGAATGTCTAAACAATGTCTGAACATGTATATATTAATAGAATACATTTCGACAATTTATGAAATTCTAAATCTTTATCAGTAGTCCTCAATTTTCCCAAGTCTTTTCACAGTAGCTAGTTCATCTGTCAAAGGCCAAAACAGCTTGCAGATATTTATCAAATGACAGATGTTCATTCATCCATCCATTTGTTCATCCAATTAAGATGTGCTGAGTGGGGTACCTATGTGGTTCAGTCAGTTAAGCATCTGACTCTTGCTTTTGGCTCAGGTCATGATTTCATGGTTTGTGAGTTTAAGCCCCACATTGGGCTCTGTGCTGATAGTGCTGAGCCTACTTGGGATTCTCTCTCTCTCTCTATCTCTCTCTCTCTATCTCTCCCCCCCCCACCCTACCCAGCCATCTGCTGCACAGGCATGCTCTCGCTCGCTCTCGCTCTCTCTCTCTCTCTCTCTCTCTCTTTAAAATTAAATTAAATTAAATTAAATCAAATTAAATTAAAACAAAATGTTAACAACAACAAAAAAAGATGTGCTGAGCACGTATCATATTCAAGATAATAGTTCACCATGGAAGACTAAATAATGTAAAGTTTATGTCATCAAGAAGTTTATTATTTGGAAAGTGATAAACTCTAAAAATGATGTAATAGTTTCTTGTGCTATAACATGAAGGTGCTTTTAAGATTAAATTCACACAAGAAATCCATAAGTTCCAAAAAGTTTTCAAGATTTCTGACCTAAAATGTATGAATAAAATTCATGATTTTCTTTAGAGAAAGTAATGGAAACCTTTATGATCAATTATTGAATTTAAGAGTTATAGGAAATTATAGATTTATTCAAATAATCCTTACTGAAAAATATCAAACATAAAATATTTATAGCTATAAAATAGGAATGTGGTGATGGGCAAAAACCCAAAGCAATGAATTTATTTGGGGATGATTATTTTGGCAGAGTTATAATCAGGAATATGATTTTACCATACCTATTATAGATATCAGACTTGAAGTTATTTAGTCCAAGCCCCTCATGTTCTGAGAACTACAAAATAAGAATACATTCTGCCATTAACAGAAAACTTCCAAGGACAGCCCAGGAAAGAACTCCAAACCTGGTGTTCTCCAGGGCACAGGTTTTTTCCTCTGAGATCTGAGCCAGGAAGTTTCTTCTCACATTACTCCTAAACCACCCTCCCCCCACCAAGAAGCATTTCAGAGAAAACCACCCAACTGAATTAAATTGTGCAGAAAAATAAATAAATAAATAAATAAATAAATAATGTGGAAAAGAATACAGAAGGGACCCAAGAGAGAAATTTTTATGGTATTAAGAACAATTCCACTTTTTTGGTTGATTTTTAACTCTTGCTCATCCTAGATAATTCCTGTTTTGAGAATGAGGACCTAATTTATTCTATAAGGAGTTCAGTCACCAAGTAGCAGAAAGGCAAGCATTCTGTCAGGACCTCAGCAGTCCATATGTGTGGGCAGTAGAGAAAGGCACTCTCTGCAGGTGGACATAGCTCTTGCAGGTGAGTAGCTTAAGGGGACCCAAAGGGATTTCAGCCCCCTCCACCCCCTTTGGCTAGGGGCCCTGTGCAGGGCACACAACACATAAATATACACAGTGGGCCTACATGACGGAAAAGAAAAATCTTGGAATTCCTGAGGCTGTTCATGTAGACCCAGAACTTGAATGCCATATACAAAGTCAGGATAAATTCATTTTGCCAGAATCTTTATTCATTACTGACATCCTAGACTATTGGCACAATGATCTTAATCATCTGACCTTTTAGAGGCAATTTCCTCATCTTGGCTGGACAGATCGGACTAAATGCTACATTTGGCTCTATTTTTAAATTGCCCAGATGGGTGTATGACTTGGGGTGCCCACATATGCTGGACTGCTTCCAGAGACTGTTCGTACCTTGGGTGTAACCAGCAGCTGTAGACAAGAGACATGAATGGAGATGAGAGAATGGTAAGAGCCAGGTCAGTGTCCTTCTTATGTAAGTAAAACTGATTTTACCACTTCCCTGTGAAAGTTTGGATTCCAGGGGGTGGTCACTCTTGGTCACCTATAAAATGGTAGCCAAGTGCAGATTGAAATCATGGATGATGGGCAGAAAGTAGGGAGCCAATTCTGAGACAGCTGCTTCTGATCTCTGCTGCACCTACCCCATGTTGGATTGGATTGTGCTACGTGTGGAAGAGTTCACCGTGAAAGTGGTCCTGTTCATTACACTAAACAAGGCCATATTTTTGGGCCCCTACCTGCTGTGACTCAAAATTTGCTTTGTTTCTTTGGAGATTAAAAGGATTTGATGCTTAGAAAAGAGGAGAAAAGGCAAACTGGACTTGAGAGAAGAGTAACCACAATTCCCAAGATTTTTAGGCTTTTAGCAATAATGTGCAGGGGACTGCATCATCATTCAAACAGCTTCTCCTCATCTTTACTTTTAATTTCCCATTTCTTCTACCTAAAATGACTTTCCCTCAGACGAAGTTTCTTCTTCCTTCTTGCATGATCCATGTCCTTCTTTCAAAACAGATGCTTAACATTCACCACTTCCAAGAAGCCTTTTTACACATCCAAACTGATTGCTTCCAGCCCTAAAAATGCAGATGGTGACTGGAACTCAAAGACATAATTGTAACTAAAATTGTGGCGTGGGTCTAAGTCAGCAAACTGCAGCCTGCAGGCCAAATGCAGCCCACAGCCTGCTTTTGAACAGCCCATGAGCTAAGAATGGATTTTACATGTATAAGTGGTTGGGAAAAAAAATCAAAAGAATACTCATATTGTGTAACATATCAAAGTTACATGATATTCAAGTATCAATGTCTACAAATAAAGGTTTATTGGAATGCAGACATGCTCATTTGTTTACATATTGTCTATGGCTGCTTTTGCACTACACTGGCAGAGTTGAATAGCTGCAAGAGACCATGTGGTTGCAAAGCCTAAAATATTTACTATCTGGCCCTTTCCAGAAAAAGTTTATCAATACCTCATCTAAGACATTAAAGGTGCTAGAAATGTTAAATAAGAACACCTCAAAGAAATAGATTTCAGGCAAACCAACAGAACAGAGGTTATCAAAGAGCCACATGAAGGTCTGAGCCCATAATTAAGGCTAAATAGTTACCAAGAGGAGGAGCGTATTTAAAGAAGAAGGAAAAGGGCTACATAAATTCTACCTTTTACATTTAGTAAGTGTGGAGATAATAATGTCCATGTTGCTCACTGTCACATACCCAGTATCTACCCCATTTCTTAGAGCTGAGCAGGTGCTCGTTGAATAGTTATTGAACGAATGAATAGGAAGGAAGGAGGAAGAAGCATAAAACAAGTGAAACAAGAGTTGCACAGGGTTGGGAGTGAAAAAGGGTCCCCAACAGCAATCTCAAGTTTGTCTATCCTTGCATAATATGCCACAGGTTCTCAAAAGTTAGAAGCTAACATACCATTTAGAAGCTAACATATCAATTGTTAATCTGTGCCCAGGAGATGAAAAAATGACCGAATGACTATAGTAATGGCCATGATCCCCATTCAAGCCCACCTTTCCACCCTTCCTCAATCACCAGACACTTATATATTTAGTCCAGAGACAAAATTGAGACTTGAAGATTAACGAGGGGAAGGAAATCAAAGATAAAGCTCATGAAATAAACATCACCACTTGTTGATCTTTGATTAACTGGCTCTTCTTTCCGAAACAGGGCCTCTTTTTCTTTCTCTCTCTCTTTGCTTGCAGGTGACACCCACACATATCCTTCAGTGTTGGCAGAGATGCTCACTCAGATAACAACTGGAGTTCATGCTGCACATTTTCATCTTCATGTGTCATCATCACCAAGTAAAACCACAACTATAGGAAAACAAAGCTGTTTGCTGCTCTTCTGTTTCAACTGACATTTCCACCCAGCTCTCACAACTTGTTCTTTGGAGCCAGAGGAGTGCTTAAATCTGTCATCAAGACAGCACTATCAAGATGCAATGTAAGGAGAATCTAGTCCACCCCTACTCTAGGATAAATTCACCCTTCTGTGACTTTTCGTCCCCTGAATTCCTGGCACTCCAACACCTTTCAAAATTTAATCAAGCAAACAGGATATGAAGCTGGTCTTTGGAAAGCATATATTCTGGCCTTTTGAGTAGCCTCAATAATGAGGTCAGCTTAGAAAAGACAAAATATTCTTGGATCACCTGTATTTCGTCCCGAGCATTTTTCAAGTATGGAGCCCAAGTGTCCACACACCCTGAAAAGAACAAAAGAAATACCGCGAAAGTGTACTACATTCTCCTCTGGACAGTGGTCTGGGTTTCTAAGTTCTGAGAGCCTGTGAATCTTCGAAGGGAAAGCATCCATTCATTTGGGATGCCATCAGAGAAAGTGGAGAGATCCACCCATGCAGATTTGTTCCTTAAGAACCAAACTTCTGAGTACCACTGACGAAAAGTCAAGAGTGAGGCAGTGCCTCAATTTAGGAGACACAAACAAGTTACCAAACAAGGGTCTGGTAATGACTCTCAGACCATTCCAGTTGCTGCTGCTGGTGTGGTGGTTTGGCCTCCATTATGATGGATCTAGAAGTTTCTTTGATTTTTCTCACTCATCCATTATCTCTGTTACAGGCAAGATGAGAGAGGAGAAAGGGTACTGCTTAAAAAAAATCCATATTTTTTATCAGACTAGAGAAAAAAAGGTAATTCAGGGCTGTGAGCAATTATATCATTCAATAGTTATGTAGTTAGAACATGGTGGGAGATCTGTTAGGTAAAGTTATTAAGTTTGCACTTGATTTCACTTTGAACTTGGGTTTCAAGGTGCTAGAACCTTTTTACATAACTAGGTTACACTATTTTTATTAGTCCAATAAAGGAGCACTTATTGAGCAGATTCATTTAATGGCTGATTTTTACCAGTCTTGTCCCTTTCTGATTGAATTGGTTTGTCCAATTGAATTCATGAGTGATTAGCTAAGGTCAGGGTTTTTTGGAGTAGGAGGATGCATATAAACTCATCTTTTTCAAGTTTACCTTTATTAAATTTAATGAGCTCCATTTCAACAAAGAAGAGTCACTTTGGAGAAGAACTCATGGTACACCTATCTGACTTCAGGCCACCTTCAAAGAAGAGTTTGCAATGAAATAAATATGAGCCACTATGTAAATTATCAGACAAGCTCTGTGCCTCTTTTTCAAGGGCCTTCCCCTACCTGCAAGATGATAGCCGTGTGTGTGTGTGCGTGTGTGTGTGTGTGTGGTGATTAACATATCTGATTTGAATTTTCAATTTACTAAAAGTGCCACAATTTTGTTTGTTGTTGGTCTTTTATTTTTAAACTCTTACAAGCCATTAGAGTGTTCAGTTATGAGCATGACAGATAAAGAAGCTGAAATTATCTATCCCCAGCATTCTCATCTGTGAGCTCTTTTTGAATCATAGTCAGGCAAGGCATTTATAGAATTTGCTGGGGTCAAAAAAAAAAAAAAGAGAGAGAGAAATGAGTAGCAGTTCATAGTGAGATGGGATTTTAACTACCAAGGCAACAGTGTTAGAAGTCTCAGTCTAAAGTCATGTTTAAAACATGGTCGATACTCTGTTAAGAGTAAATTTGGGAACTTCAATGGAAAAGCAACTTACTCTTGTCTGTGGCTTATTTAGCATGACCTTTTAAGATGATTCTAACAGTATTGGTTTTCATCACTGCACAAAAATTTCTAAAATGTGAATGAACTTCTATCTATCAGGTTTTCTTTCATCAGGTTCGGCTGTGTATTACATATGTTTTACCTCCTGTTTCACTGATAAAATGGATTTTTGAACTTATTAATAGAAAAGTAGAAAACAGAGCTGACTCTCTCCTTCTCAGAGTATGATTAGTACATTTAAGCTGACCATTAATACATAAGGTGTATGTAGTTCATTCATTTAATCAATAAATATACATTTCATGCCAGGTACTATTCTAGGCACTGGGGATATGGCAATAAACAAAGCAGACAAAGTTCCATCCCTCATGAAGCTTACATTCTACTTTGGGGAAACAAACAATAAACAAATAAATAAGTTTTTAAAAATCTTGCATAAGACTCTCTCTGCCCCTCACCCGTTCATGCTCTGTCTCTCTCTGTCCCAAAAAAAAAATAAATTAAAAACGTTGAAAAAAAAAATTTTTTTAAATAAAAAAAATTAAAAAAAATCTTGCATAAGAGATGGTGAAATGCTATGGTAACAAGGCAAGCAAGGAAAGTATATAGGGTTGGTGGGGCAAGTGGGGGTATTAACTAGGGCAGAAAGTAACATTTAAGCAGAGGCCTGAAGGAAATGAGGGAGCAAGCCAGATAGATACCCAGAAGAGAACATTCCAGACAAAGGAAACAGTATGTGTAAAAGCCCCGAGATGGAAACATGCCTGTGATGTTTGAAGAGAAATATGTTGGAAAGTATGCATATACCTCTAGGAGAGATTTCCTGAGCCTCAAATGTGCTTACAGATCCCAAGAAGTTACTCAGCCCAGGACTTGAGAAAATCCTTGCCAGTGTCCTTGACTTGGGTCAGTTACAGGTCTACAGCAGTGATGACCCTAGTTCTGGGTCCATCACTGCCACCATCTCTAACCTCCAGAATGTATTTGAATTTAACACTTTGAGGTCAGTCCCTAGGTGGGCTGTGGCTCTTATCCAGCAGAGCAAAAAGCTGAAATAAGGGATCTAACATCCATTTAACCATCAACATCCCCATTAAATTAGCCATGATAACTAGTGGATCCGTTAGTTAACCCAAGGGACTGATGGGGTCAAGACTAAAGTTTGATGTCTCTCGTAGAACATTCACATCACACAAAATGCACAGCCTGACATCTCAAAGATCTAAACCATTGGTCTGATGAGAAATTGTGACTAAAGCCAAGTAAACAAACCAGGAGTGTACCTTGCTTGAAATAAAACTACTATCTGAAAGTTTGGGTTTTTTTTAAAAAGCTAAACTGGAGATTTACTTTAAAAGATTTATCCCACACCATTTTTAAATAGCAAGTTTTCTCCAGATTCATGGCCAAAACTGAAGCATACCTGCTTTGAAAGACAAATACTAAAGCATAAATTTAAAAACAGGTACGTGATAGTTCAGTAATTTTACCACTGAGTACACAGAACATAATGTACACTTGGTCTCTTTAAACTGGCATGCTTGGTCCAACATAAGTGAGTTCACAATCAAAAATTATAGAAATACTATTAACTATGAGACTCTTACAATAATAGCAGCAAATGACATTATTTTCTTCATAATTACCTTATGTGAAACTGTAAAAGCATTGCTCCAACCACTGTTTTTAAACCATTTCTTGGCTCATACTAATAATGAAAATGGACTTCCCTGTTAACATTTCTACTTTGGCTCTGTTCAGAGTGAGTAAGAGAAATCTAAAGTGTGATTCATCTATAGTAGACCTATTTTTCCCATCAGAAAATAAAACCATTTGTTTTTACCAAAGATCAAATCTTTCCATTTTTGAAATTTATGTTTTGACATTGCCCTTTCTAAAAATTCTCTAGCTCTATCATTTTCAAATCCAGTCCAGTCACTTGGATTAAAGAACTCTGTGTGCCAAGAGGCTGGCAATGCAGCACACGTGCCAGTAAAAATTCAGGAGTTTTTGTCACCCAAGTACTAGCAAGTTTGACCTTCTTTGGGTTAATTGTATTCATGGAATGGAAGCCCATTTCAAAGTCAACTGAAGTACAATATTTTCTGTCTGGAATCATAGGATTCCTATCCCTCCCCACATCACACACACACACAAAAAAAATTAAAGAAGACTTCTTTCTATACATAAAAGTGGGGGGCAGAATGCTGTACATTTCATTACAAGCTAAAATATCCCAAAACAGGAAAATGGCAGAAGTTAAGAGATTCTCAAATTTTATAGCACCTTATCCCTGGGTAGTGGGTTTAAATTTGTGTTACAATATTCTTCCCCTTCTCAGGGCATTTCCCAGTTTAATCTTTATACATAATTTAAATGGCAATAATAATAATAATAGCTAACATTATTTGTCAGGTATGGTACTAAGCATCAGGGACAAGCATGAACAAAGGACAAATTTGGGCCATGCCCTGATGGAGATTATAGTGTAGGGACAGAGCCGTACATCACTGGTCCAGTACATTATGATCATTACCTCCATTTTATAGTTGAAAAGCCAGAGTCTTAGAAAGTCAGCAACTTTCCTGAGGCCAACTAGTAATGGGACTTGGACAAGATCTATTTCATCTGCTTCTACAACCTAGACTCCTCTAACATCTGAATAAATCGAGGCACTGAACAAATTGTAAAGGCAGCAGTAAAGCTCTTCTTCAAGGTCCCCAGGCATACTCCATTTGACCCAAACCGGAGGCAGAAAAATATCTGTGCTCATTACAAGGTCAGGCTTTACAGGGTCAGGCTTTGTTGAGTATCTTGAGAACTTTGATGTGGACTCAAAAGACATACTCCAAAATACTTTTCCATGTCATTGGACCTCCAGGGCAAACACACAGCTGAACCCACAGAGTTCTGGAGCACAGAGCCCTAAAGCACATAAAGTCTCTGTAAAGGAGTTCTTGCCACATTTCCTTTTGCCTGTTGTCTTCTGGAAATCTTCCACCAGATGCCAGCCACTCCCTGAGCACACTGGCAAGAGTCCCATCATTCCCTTCTATTCTCCTCCTTTAGAAGAAGCATCTTGGGACTCATCCTCCATATACCCTAAGGAGTACTAACACCGCTTTTTCACAGTATCATTGCTGCTCTGGATACGCTTTCAGCATCCCACTTTAGATTTCTGCACAGATAACAAAGAGACCAACCCAGCAAATCTGAAATATATGGAACAGCAAAGCCCCCTCTATGATGTGACTGAAATGATCTGCTAAAGAAATAACACTTCATAGTATTCAAATAATTTTGACATCAGGTGGTTTCATTTCCTGACACATTCTTCTGTGGTTTGGGGGGACTACTTTATTCTTTTCAAATCATATGGTCAATACTACATTGAATTCCCATTGCAGGGAGTAAGAAGAGCAAGACTGCTTCAAATTGCTTTGAAGGTATTCCACTGGTCCAAAGGACTAAATATGACCAGAATTCAAAAAAAAAAAACAAAAAACAAAAAACACAATGTCTATATCTTTCTTAACCTAAAGTATTAAATAGGAACTAGTGGCTCATTTCATGAATGAGAGACAGTGTTTTAATGATTTTAAAAATATGAAGTCTCCCCCCTCCCCCACCCTTACCTATCCCCACCCTAAACCCCCCTTTAACCAAAAGGAATGGTTTTGTAACCTTTCTTCTCCATCTAAAAAGTCCTTCCATATCACACTCCACTTGGCCACAGTGTTCAGGTGAGTGAGATGAAAGAGAAGTGAAATGGAAAACAGATTTCAAGGCTAACAGAATCCACTGGCTTTTTGTTCTCTACTGTAACCTCTTGATCAAGTCAATAAATACATGGTACGTTGAAATTTGGGTCATGGCACTACAAGATAGAGCCTGCCACAGCAATATTCTTTAACTTCATTTCAGAGCCTCAAAATAATGTTATTTGGTCTAGTCATTCAAGAAACATTGGCATCATTGGCCTAATAGGAGCCCCTAATGGGAGCTGGTGGCCGGCTGAAGACGAGGCAGTTTTTTCCTATCCAGAGCAGTTGTGTTGAGCAGGTGAAGCGCTGCCAGCCGGCTTGCATCTGGATAGGCGTCCATGTCAGGAACGGTATGCTGCAAAGTCGCGTGCTGGGGCATAGGGTTGGTAGTGCCTTCGGGTGGGCCCTGGCCTCCGGGGGGTCATGTTCATATAGTCACTCTGAAGGATCCTACTCCTCTTGGTCTTCATCTGCAGAAAAGAGAAACATCACTGTGAAGGGGGCAGGGGCACAGAAAGAGACGTCATGGGAGGAGCTCTAAGACTTGGGAGCAACTATTCAGAACATAGACTGTCAAATGAAGCTGAATACACCTGACTTCACTGAGCGCCTTGGACCTGGATAGTGACTAATCAAACCTAATTACTTTGGACTCTTCCAAATTAACCTGCGAAATCAGAATCAAACAACGTATTTTAGATAAATGTACCCATGTTACTCTTAATACAATCATTTGATCTGAATTCCAAAAGCATATCTAATTAACGTATCCTTTGTTGATATGTAAGTACTCTTTAAGGCCCTTCCTCCTGTGAAAAGGTTGAGCTTCT
The DNA here is from genome assembly GCF_028018385.1 of Neofelis nebulosa. Classification (NCBI taxonomy): domain Eukaryota; kingdom Metazoa; phylum Chordata; class Mammalia; order Carnivora; family Felidae; genus Neofelis; species Neofelis nebulosa. Next base: position 32,293,438 of record NC_080783.1, read on the forward strand.
CCACTGCAATCTTCTTATGTTAGTCATTTGGTTAACAAGCTGTTTTTCCACAGGTAATCCAAGAGGACCTTAGATTCTGAAATGATCATAAAATTCATAGCAGTGGAGTCCAAATTAGTGGAGAGTTATGGTTCTAGACAACTACTTACATTCCTATTCTTTTATATGCACGTACATTTCTGTAAAGACAATAGTGTCCTTCATCTCTGTTCCTCAGACTCTGCTCCTTCTTCCCCTTTCTATCAGGGGTAAGGGAAGAAAGTAGGGGCAATCCTAAACCCAGAGCAAGAGCATACTTGCCATAAATCTTAGCAAAGTTTTGACTGGGCATTAGGAGCATCTTTTCTGAACCAACATGATGGTAAAATTTACATATTTGATAAAAGTCCCATAAAAATTCTAGAAATAGAAAGCTACCCAGATTTCTGAATGCAGAAGTCTCTATTATGAAAAAAAAAATGTCTATTTCTTGGCACCTAGGCCTGGTGCATAAGTAGATATGTTGCATGTGAATGGAATGAACACTTGAATAAATACGTAAGCAAGTGACTTCTGCCCTGGCCTATTTCCATGCACTCCTCCATGAACCATTCATACCTTCGTTGTCAAATGGGCAGGAGCAAATGTTGAAGGTTGGAAAAATACTGACGCCCACATTACCAAATACAGCTAACATGTTTTCAATTGTCATCATTTGAATTCTCAGCCACATTCTACACTAATGATTATTCTCTCCTTTTTGAAGCACTCTTCCATTTGCCTTCTGTGAGATGGTGCCATCCTGGTTTTCATCCTACCTGTCTGGCTACTCCTTGCCTGCCTCCCGTGCAAGCTCATCCTTCTTTAAGTAGTCATTCAATATGAGTTCCCCATAGACTTCTACTCACTCCTTCCTCTCTCTCTCTCTCTAGGCAATCTCATCCCCATTTGCAACTATTCACCCAAATTTATATCTCTGACCTAGACCTCAAAGGCACTTAAAACTCAACATGTCCAAAAGGAAACTCAAGAGCCTCCCCTAAAGTCTGGTCCTCTTTCATTGTTTCTGATCTCAGCGGGTCAGAAACAGTCAGCGGTTGCCCAAACCAGACGACCTAAGCCTCATTCTTGACACAACCAGCTCCCTATCCGCTGTTCCAGGGGACATTTGACAATGTCTGAAGATATTTTGGGTTGTCACATCTAGGAAGAATGTTATGGCACCTAGTGGGTAGAAGCCAGAGATGCTGCTGAATACCCTCTGATGCACAGGGCAGCCCCCTACAACAAAGAATTATCCAGCCCAAAATGTCAATAGTGCCAAGACTGATAAATCATGATCAAAAGAGTCTGATCATGAAAATGAATGGAGTGAAAGGGAAGTAATGGATACAAAATATGTGACCAAATTTAGAATGAATATTATTGGATTGCTTGTCCCTTCCTTTTTGCTCATACCCAGAGATGACTGATGATTTGAGCCTGGGAGCCTGGAAGGATGCTGCTCCATCCATAGATATAAGACAAGACAGTAGGAGAAGAAGATTTGTAAGAGAAGGTTACAAATTCAGCTTTGGTCATTTGGGATTTGAATGATGGATGAATGATCCAGCTGAAACTAAGAAGACCATAACATTAAACAGACATAATTGGGAGATTCATTCAAGAGAAGTAGCCATGGAAACCAAGTGGGTGAGGGAAGTTGCTCTTTAAACATCTTGGCTCTACATCCTTTCTATAAATGAAAGACTAGAGTTCTCTTGGGCACAAGGTTATGACACGGCAGGAGTAAGAGCAAGGAAATGTCTGCCCCCAAATAAATGTGGAAGGCTGCTAATGATACCCTGGCAAGAATTTTAGCTCTTACTACAGCTCTGAGGACTTCCCTTGCGAGACTCCCAATGACAGCCTTTGCCTTCAGACACCCAAATAAAACTATAGCTGGCCCCAATAATGAAGATGTCTTGAGTCTGAGGCTCTCCAGGTTGCACAAAGACTATGAAAGATCTGCTCAATTGGCTCCCATGCTTACCCTCATGCGGTTATCATATAGTGGACTTAGTCCACTTAGCTATAAACATAAAAGTGGGATGGAAATGACACGTGCATGGCTGGGAACACCATACAGTACCCGTAGTGTCCAGCTGCATCTAGCACATGCCTATATGTGTGGGGAGTATTTGCCTTATGTGTCTGTGTGACTGGGTCATCTATTCTGCCCCTTCACCAATCCTTTGTGTCTGCTAAAGATGTGGGACTTCACAATCTATCTTCCCTTGCCCTTCCTCCACTCCCACTCTTACCTCCTTATTTCCTCAAAACAACAGCAAGACAAAAGACAGTTCGCTTAAAGACACAGTCTTCAAGAACACACTGAATTTAAAGGCAGATACTACCTATCCACATACTATCTACATTCCCTACATTGTGATTGATAGTGGAGAAGACCATGTTTTTTAAAAGGCTCCTTTAAGAAAGAGAATAGGTTTTACCATTCAGCTGAGTGAATGGTGGATTGAGTGACAGTAACAGGTGCTGTTCTGCAGCAGCCTGGCAGAGGATAGCTCTTTATTTATTCAAATGTCAGCAACAGGTCAAGAACAGAGATAGAATGTGCAGCTGCTCCCAGAAACCCACTCAACCTACAACTGCCTACAGTAGCACATCACAAGCACTCAGGAAGTTCCGGGAAAACAGCAGCTACACCAAGGCACAATGTAGACCAGTCAAAAATAGGATCCCAGAATAGGACCCAGGAAATGGCTGAACTCTAGGGATCCCTAATTCCCTGTCTAGCTTAGCAAGTTGGTGGTTGCTTAGATAGTAACAGCAGCAAGAAAGATGAGCCAAAGGTAAAAATGCTGTACTATTCTACAAAATATACACATATATTTATTTCACACCCTTTTGGTCAGAGAGTATAAAGATCTAGGTTGAGATGCAAATAAAGAGTTCTTATTGGACAACCTGACTACAAGAGACCACAGAAGATAAGATTATGCCAACAACTGGCTCTTCCTAATTCACGGGGAACCTATGAACTAGAATAAGACTAAAATAAGTTTTATCAAGACAAAGCAAGTAGTGCTACTAAAGAAAAGCCCATAGCATATATGATGTTTCCAATTTGAAAGTAAACTGTTTAAATTCACTGAAAAGGAGAAGCAGGCTTTGTTCCTCTGGGCAGTCCCAGTCACTGGGCCTGGAATTAGTGCCTGATAATAGTAACTGATATTCTAGTGTGTATTTACAATAAGTTTTAAATGATGAGCAGCACCCTTCTGACCACTGAAAGTTAAAGTAATTCTCAAAACTACTTCCTGGGAAGCTGGTAAATTACATTGACCTAAGTCAGCATATTACAGGGGAGCACCTGTCTTGGAGATGTACCCAAAAAGCCGCTGCACCTATATTTTAGATTAAGACATTGAAATTCCTAAGGGATGAAAATAAGGACTAAGGTTCTACATTCTAAATCATTGGCAAGTACCACAGAGGTTCAAAAGTGGGAAGGTACCTTGTATGAAAACACCAAGATCCAGAAAGATGAGGGACTCAACTGACATCAGAGGAAGAATTTAGGCAATTTTCTCTACATAAAAAGCTCTCAGGGTTGGGCAACTTAGAGAAGGCAAGACAGGTAAATATCAACTTGATATCTAGTATAAAGGATTTCCAGGAAAAAGTAGCCACTTTGGTCCCTACCCTGCAGAAGGTACAGATTAGGCAACAGGCAGCTTAGCAAATATCCATCTGCCCTTAGAATCTCTCACAATTCATGTGGGGAATGGGAAGGATGGAGAGGCAAACTTTGGTAATAGGCCAACGAAGTTTAAAAGGATCTCAGGCTGCATCTATCATTGCATGACCATGAACCCGGGATGCCCTCCTCACCTCCACCTACCACCACCACCCCAGCACTATAACAATGCTATAGTAAATAGGATGATTCCACTTGTCATGGTTTTCACTGACCCATGTGTAGATTAGTTAAATGTGTGGAATATGCCTTAAAGACCCTTATGGGGGTTATCAATTCAACAATCTGACAAGCACTCATTAAGCATTAAATATGCTTAATACCAGATGGATGGTGAATATCAAGAGAAATAGTCCTTTGTCCTTGAGGAGTAACATTTCTTATTGAAGACATGACTCATACATGCATCTGACTTATAAAAAAAAATTCAAAGACAACATGGAATCAAAGCAGGAGATACTCTGTCCCACACCATGTACATGAGAATGGGAGGTTTCTGAGTAAGGGGAAAGACCCTTTGGTAAGGGAGTCCCAATTTAACAGTAGATACAGTCATCAAGATATGTTCAAAACTTCAATTTTGAAGAAGGTAAAGAAAAATATGCCAAGTTTGTTACTTGAACATTTGCACAAGTTGGTAAACTCTAATTCAGTGCTGAGAGCTCAGAAAAGTCTAACTCCCGTTATAGTTTCATAATGACAGCAACCATACTTGGCCTCACAAAATTCAACTGCTTCAGAGGAGATAAAAATATGACTCAGATAAACAGACCTAGTTTCTTTGCTAGGTTTGAATGCAGAATGCATAATTTCAGTAGCCAAATTTCTCACAATTTTTGACCCTGAACCAAAATTGTTCATTGGTTTCATTGCCTAGATTCCCAAGTTGCTTAGATTCTTATACATATATGTATATTAAAGCTATTTTACATGTCATAATGATATTGCAAAATGGGGAGAAGAAAAGTACCTGGCCCTAAGACTCCCAACCATCACCCGCAATGTACCCGTTTAGCTTCTTATTCTGCCTGGCCACCTAATTAATGCCTTCTAAAAACTAGAATTCACATTAGGTTTTCATCTCCAATACAGTTGAAAGCTAAAAGAGAGCCTACTCAAACCTAGCAGGGAAATAATAGCAATAATAGTAACAATCACATGTTAAACAGAGAATAAACCACACAGGCACAGTTCTTGAACATGTTCAGATTACATGTGTAGTGGAAAAGGTACACAAAAGCAGTGTTGCTTCTCTTACCCAGCAAGCACAAAGGGCCAATGTTGCTAGCAAGCTATAGAAACCTAGGATTCCACCAACCACCACCAGTGCCCAAAATGGCTTGGAAGATTCAGGAGACAGCTGAGCTGGACAAAGATGTTTCTCTGAAAAATAGAATAGAGTGGGTTAAACGACATGGGAATGGCACTTGAGTACATTTCCTTCCTTCTGAACATTATGGAAGAATGGGAGATGAATCAAAATATGCAAAATATCACTAGCTTAGAATGTGCAGACTTCCTCTTTGGGAAGTCACTGATCATGACCTAGTTTTCAAGACTGCCATTGAAAACCATTACTTTAGAGTGGTGCACTGGTAGAGTTGCATGTTACCTTTCACGTGGATAATGGTCCCATTGCTCTTCTCATTGTCTATGTAAGGAGGTGGATACATGACTTCAATTTTGCAGAAGTAAATATCCGTTTGGTTAACAAACAAATTTCGGAGGTAGAATGTCACTGTTTCATTGCCCAATTTCCCATCACAGTCGAATCCTGTACTTGAGTAGAACTGAGGCTGATGGGAGTAATTTCCATTCACAACGCAGACTTCCACAGCACTATCTACTCCCTTATAAAGGGATGCCCGGAACTCCTTTGAGAAGAGGTTGTGAGTATACTTGCAGCTAAGGTTGACCTCATTGTTGTACACCACAAGCCTGGGCAACTGCTTCACCAAAATCTTGTTTTCTGAAGGAGGAAAAATCATTTGCTTAGAACAAGGTCATGAGGACTTTTTTATCCCCCTGAAATCAAGATATATTAATGAACAAAATAAACAGATCTCCAGCAAAGGCTTTCTCTTGGCAGAAGAAGATGCAGGAACTCTTCGGAAGACAACACACTGAGAGTTTAAAAGTTTACATTTTTATATTATTTCCATCCTTCTTAGAATGGGACAATGGAGAATGTTTTCACTTGGAGGGCAGAATGTGGCCTCCTTTTGGCATTGAGCACCACAGCTATGCGTTTGGAATTTTTGAATCTTGACTAAGATTCCAAAGATGTTAATCATGTTTAATTTTGTTATTTTCCTGATAGAGTGGGATACTTAGAAATGGCTTGTAAACCATGGCATAGATACACAAATAGATTTGTCTTTAAGTTGTGATGCAGGTTTTTGTGAAGGAATTAAAATGTTTTGAGTCATTTGACTTTATTGGGATGAAGAGTAAGAAGGATGAAGTAGGATGAAGAGTAAGAGAAAAAGTAGGATGAAGAGTAAGAGAAAACATAACCCAAGGAGTTTAACTTACCTTCCATAGCATATTCTGAGAGAAGCCTTCTCAAGAACTTCACATATTTGTTCCCTTAAATCACAGAAGATAGAAGAGATATACAAGAGTTCCCCCTCTTTGCCATTTTTCTACCTTTATGCTATTCCAGTAAATGATCAAAGAATATGGAGACCATCTAGTTCAATCTTTTCACTTTTAAAGCAAAGAACCTGAAGCTAGGTGTTATAACCTACATGTAGAAGAGAGCATATCCATCCCATCTTACTTCCCACTATATCCCCATTGCCTGGAACACAACTATATATATAACTATATATATATATATATATATATATATATATATATATATATAACTATATATATATAACTATATATATATATATATATATACACAACTATAACTACATATATATATATATATATATATAATGACTGTTTAAGGGCTAGAAATAATAGATGATTTGTCTAAATCACTAAACAGATGATGAGCAAAGCTAAGACTAAAAAACCCAAGTAAACTACAATAACCTGAGAAATAGACCACTTAAGCATTAAGAATCAACTTTGCAAAGTTCTCTAAATTTTCCATTATTCTAAAACAATGAATTGCTTTGTGTCTCTGACTCAAACTTTAATAAGAACCAAACATTTTTGCCATTATTTTTGGGTATGCTAATAATTGTCTACCTATTTTCATTTTCTTTAAAAAAAAATGTTAGGGGTGCCTGGGTGCCTCAGTTGGTTAAGCGTCCGACTTTGGCTCAGGTCATGATCTCATGGTCCATGAGTTCAAGGCTGACATCAGGGTCTGTGCTGATAGCCCAGAACCTGAAGCCTGCTTTGGATTCTGTGTTTCCCTCTCTCTCTCTCTGCCCCTCTGCTGTTCATGCTCGTTCTCTCTCTCAAAAATAAACAAACATTAAAAAATATTTTTTAAGGTTATTTGAAGCAACATCCCACACACCCATACTGAAGAGCCAAATAGAATAAGAATCTATTAAAATAAAACCTACAATTTAGCCTGGATTTGAATTCAAGTGCTCAGGTGTTTTGTTTTTGCTTTGGGAAGAAGGAAGATGCATAGAACTAAATCACTAAAAGCTTTTCATCACCTATATAGTTCTAAACACTAGTTGTACACCAAGAACTTAAAAAACAAAAACAAAAACCTATCCAGGTCCCATTTCCAGAAATTCTGATGAAATTTGTCTATGCTGGATGGGAGAAGGGATTTGTATCATCTATTTTCATTTTTTAAAACAACTTATTGGGATACAAGTCATGTACCATAAAGCCACTCTTTTTTTTATAAAAAAAAGTATACAATTATACTTATAAAGTATATTATAATTATACTTTATAATAAAGTATATAAGGTATACAATTCAGTGGTTGTGTTTCATTTTGTTTTCTTTGTTTATAGTTGACACACAACGTTACATTAGTTTCAGTTGTACAACATAGTGATTCAACGAGTTTATACTTTATGCTATGCTCACTACAAGTGTAGCTATTATCTTGTCACCATACAACCATATTATAATATCATTGACTGTATTCCCTGTGCTGTACCATTTATTCCCATGACTTACTCATTCCACAGTTGGAAGCCATATCTCCCAGTCCCTTTCACCCATTTTGCCCACCACCCTCACCTCCTTTCCCTTTGGCAGTGGTTTTTTTACTATACTCACAAATTATGAATGGATTGCCACAATCTGATTCCAGAATATTGTATTTTTCTTACCCCAAAAAAGAAATCCCATGCTCATTAGCAATGACTCTCCATTCTTCCTTCCCTCTAGCCCCTGGCAATCACTAAACTATTTTCGATCTCCATGGATGTGCTTATTCTGAGCATTTCACATATATGGAATCATACAATATGTGGCCTTTTTTGTCTGGCTTCTTTCATTTAGCATAATGTTTTCAAGGTTCATCTATGCTGTAAAATGTATCAGAACTTTATTCCTTTTCATGGCCAAATAATATCCTGCTGTATGGATATACCAAATTTTTTTTTCTATTCATCATTTGCTTTCACTTCTTTGTTATTATGAATAATGCTGCTATGAATGTTCATGTGCACATTTTTGTATGGACATGTTTTCAGTTCTCTTGGGTGTATACCAGGAGGGGAATTGCTAGGTCATATGGTTTAACTCTGTTTAACTTTATGAGGAACTGACAAAATATTTTCCAAAGCAGCTGCAGTATTTTACATTATCTACCAGCAGTGTATGAGGGCTCTGACTTCTCCACATTCTTGCCAACATTTGTTATTGTTCATCTTTTTTATTATAGCCATTCTAGTGGATATGAAACTGTATCTTATTGTGGTTTGATATGCATTTCTCAAATGACTATGACGTTGAGCATTTTTATGTGCTTATTAGCATTTGTATATCCTTTTTAGAGAAATGTTTATTCAGATTATTTGCCTACTTAACTGGGTTGCCTTTTTATTGTTGAATCATCAGAGTTCTTTACATATTTTTGATGCAAGTTCCTTATCAGATAAGTGATTTGCAAATATTTTCCCCATTCTATGGATCATCTTTAGTATTGCCATAAAAATTCCCCCCTTTGATTCTAATATTTAGTTAGGGCTGAAAATCACTATCGTGTAACAGATTTCTTAAGCTGACAGCATATTAGAATCACCTGAAAATTTAAAAACCCTTGATTCCCAGGCCTGTTCAATCAGAATCTCTGTGTACAGGATCCAAACATCAGTACTTTCAGTTTCTCAGGAGATTCTAATTTTCAGTGGTTACAGAACCTTACAGTTGAAAATTCATTTCTTATCCTCAACTCATAGGCCTCCATGGGCTTTTCCAACCTCATTTCCTCAAACCCAAGCCTCCATTAGCCAGACTATTTAAGTCAACATCTCAGCAACGTACTGTGTGAGCATTACTCTCTCCATACTTTGTTAACTAATTTCATGGCCTAGAATATCTCCCTTCTCAGGTCTCAAAACAATTACTATCGGTATCACTTGGTCAGGTTCTACATTTTGAGCACCTCCTGTTTCATATGCTTCAAGCTTTTGACTTGTGTGTATTTCCTCTAGACTTCTAGTTTCCATGTCTTCTTTGAGCAAGGACAACCTTTTATGTTTCTTTGTATGGTACCATGTGAATAATAGGATCTCATTAAATAATCAATAAGTGAAAGATGGTAATCTGACTGTATCATTGTTATCGGCAGCTAGGTCTGATTACCATCTCACTAAATCCTTATTCAAAATGTGTGTCTCAACAACTGAGCTTCATTTATGATTCATTCAAACACTCCCTAAAAGCACTGAAAAGCACATGTAAGGAATCAAAAAGTTCAACCTGTTATGATAGGGAAATGCAACTTGTGTTTTGTTTTGTTTTATTTTGTTTGGTTTTATACTTTGCTTACCTAGAAAGAATCATTGAGCCATTTCTGACCAGAAGAACCAAACCCAGCAAGAAATGCCAGCATCTCCCCTCCTTTTCAAGGAGTACAGGTTAGCTATTGGTATTTCCGTTTTCTGAGCCCTCCAGGGGTTGTTTCTCTTACTAATTATTTGGATTCTGTTTTGAGAGACAGTCAAATTCTTCCTGCTCTGCCTTCAAGAGCTGCTATAAGGAAAAAGATGACAACAGGACTTCTCTGCCAAGGTAATAAAAGGGAGAATAAGCAGATAAACCAAGAAAATCTAGAGAGAAACCCTGGAAGGTTAGCCACTTTGGCTTCCTTCTCCCAGCACCCACAGTGAGAGAGGAAGGGAGACGGAAGAAGGAAGAGAAGCTCTAGCATTTATACTCCAGTAGTTTGCTTAATATTCTTGTGTAACTCAGAATATGACACCTTCCCAAGATGCACACAGAAGAGAAAATTTCATTTCCCAAAGATGAATAGGGCACAGTTTCTATCCTTGGGCAGCTTACAGCCTGATGGGAAAGAAAGATACGTAAACAAATGGCTACTTTTAAAATACTGGCACAGTGATCTGCACAGTGTTTCTAGGTGTGACTGGACAACCAGCTCAGGATTTCTGAAAGTGAGTGCTGACCTAAGTGTTGACGTATGCATACACTTATTCAACAAATTTATTAAGTAAAAGCCTAGCTAAGATGAGCCTTTGTGTCAGGGATGGGGTGAAGTAGGAGACTGTGTGGTAGGACATGGGGCATGAAGTAGTGGACTGCAGGGAATATAAGACAAAGAGAGAAAAAGAAGAGTCTAGGCAGAGGAGATAAGGAGGTGAGAAAGAGTATGACAGAGGTAGAGAATTATAGCTACCTCAATTTTGCTGGACCATGACTTGTAAAAGACAAGATTGGCAAACAAGTAGAGTTCATAGCTTGGGCTCTCTCTTGCAGGTGACGAGGACCTATTGAAGCATTGTAAGCAGAAAGGTGATTTCATTTTATAAAAAATATGGAGGGGTGCCTGGGTGGCTCAGTCGGTTAAGCGGCCGACTTCAGCTCAGGTCACGATCTCGTGGTCCGTGAGTTCGAGCCCCGCGTGAGGCTCTGTGCTGACCACTCAGAGCCTGGAGCCTGTTTCAGATTCTGTGTCTCCCTCTCTCTCTGACCCTCCCCCGTTCATGCTCTCTCTCTGTCTCAAAAATAAATTAAAAAAATTTATGGAAGGGCACAAGTAAGAAAACATGGAGACCATTAGGATACAATCATAGTAGTCTAGGCAAGAGGTGATAAGGGCCTGAACTACAATTACAAAGAAGTGGATGAACTCAAGAAATATTTACAAGTTAAAATTGGCAGAACTCAATCTTTTCTATGAGACGTTGACTTTGTATAACCATGTCCACGCCCAGTTTAGGTGGCCATGTCCACACCTTGATGCCCGGATGAGCTGGGCTTTGCCTGTGTCATAGTGGAGGGGTCATTTAGGGTTGGGCTTGCCCCACTCCCTTTTTCTGGTTTCTTTTCTAATAAAGATGGAACAGTTAAAAAAAAATTGGCAGAACTCAGCATTGGCTTAGATGTGGTGAGTGAGGGAGAAGGAGGAGTTAAAAATGATTGTCCTCAGGCCCACAGACCAACCAAGTAAGTAATACTGTTTTGCCTACATCTCTTCTTCACTCATTATGCTCAGAAACTGAGGTAAAGTTTATACATCTGGGCTATGAAAAGACGTTCTTCCAGCCTAAGAGATCACTGCAAAGAAAATGTGAGTTACCTCCAAGGTTCCTGGGAACACAGTTGACTGCCTGTAACTTTGTTCGGTGTTTTCTGTTTTCACAAAGGAGAAGTGGTAGTCTTCCTCTCCTGAAACTGATTTTCCTTCACAAAGCATAATATAGTGATAATATTTTCCTTCTGTTTATCGTGGAGCCTCCAAAGTCAAACCTCAGCATGTTTAAGACTGCTGGGATATCTCCTGAACATAATCTACCTCAGCACTACAAATTGAGAAATTTCTCAGGGAAAAGCAATCCAAGATCCCAGTGTCTTGGCTGGCTGTTACATATTTGGTATTCTCTCGGTTGATGGCACATCCAACAACTGCAAGAGGGAAGGAATAATCCTTTTGTGTGTGACTCCCTGTACCAATACTGTGTCAGGAAAAAGCTTGAAAAATATTGATTACATGGCCATTTGATGAAAGAGACGTCCAATGTGTTTGTCAATGTTTACTTTTCTCTGTCTTCCATGTCAACACATAATATTAAAATTAGGTGCTATGCTTCAAGTGGTTTGCCAAATATGTGTGAGCATGTGGCTATGGTTTCTAGCTTAGGGTTCAACCAAGTTAAGGATTGGCTGATAGAACTTCTTGTTTTCAACATTTATATCCTGATAGCCCTTGGTTCCACCTTGGTTCATGTCAATCATTCAGAGAAGCCTAAGTGTGAAACCATCTCATAGGACTTCAAAATCTACATCTGCTTTAAAGAGACACTAAATGAAGGAAATTCACTTTTGGTGGTAGAAAAAGATAACCAATTCCTCTAAGTGATATTGAATATATGTGATCATTATAACTTACAGTAGACACCTTAATTCTGATTCCTCTTATTTTTTCTTAAAATGGAGCACTGTAAAAATCCACACCTCTTACTCTAGGGGAGTGGGGCAATAACATGGATAAGTCATAGCAACCAATAACGGAAACAACAAATGACATTGGACTTTGATACGTATTTCGGTTCTCTGAGTTTCAGGGAATCCACACAGTACTTCAAATAATTTAAAAACGCATTGAAAAATTTAAGAACATACCTAGACTCACAAAAAAACTAGAGAAATATCTAGCTTCCCCATACTAACATTTATTTGATTCCTTTTTGCTCTTTAGTTCATGCTAGGAGTGAAAAACATCCTTCTCAGGTTAATTTGGTCTTAGCAGACCAAGCCTTTCCCTGTGGATATTTGGTTTCCTTCTTGTGAGTGCTTAGGCAAGGTCCACCTAGGTCAAACCTACTACATTAAAAGAAAAATACTGTAAATTCAAAAATTGTATTTGCTTCTGGTTTCAAAAGATTCGCTTGACTGACATTTCTCTAACTGAATTGACAAGTTGTTTTGATGATGAATTTAGTGCTTTGCTTTCAAAGCCTTTCCTAGCAGCTAAATCAGCTAAAGGTGTGGGGACAGGAAGCTATAACCTCAAACCTCTCTCCCTCACAACTCCTCCTTAACAACAGGCAACATGAAGAATAAGATTGGAGGCGAAAATGTACTTATCTGTTCCTTATAAGCAAGGCAGTGAGAACTAAAAGATTTCCCATAGATAATCTGTGAATCTTGTGATACAGTTGACTTTTGGAAAATTGGAAGTCACACGTGCTTCCATGAGAACTGGTTACAAAAAAACAAAACAAAAGCAAAAACAAAAAACTTTCCCTTTTTCCCTATTGTAAATGGGTCAATTACTACATTAATAGCTGTCAACTCTCTGCACAGGTGAACCGGATAACCATCTCTAAGGTGTGGTTCTAAGCACCAGAGAAGGAACCCTGACCCTGGAAGGACCCTTCTCACCAGCTCAGTTAATGCTTGGATTTCAAAAGAAGATGAATCCTAAAATGCCATGTAGGGAACATATTGACTTCAATTAGTAATTGTGGCCTACAGTCATAGGACTACAAAATGCTTTTTCCTATTTTATCTCATATGAACTCCATATAAACCTCTGAAGTAAACATATAGGACAGCCATTTTTATGCCCATTTTATAGATAGGGAAACTGAGGTTAAAGAGGCCAAATAAGTTGCCCAAGTTTTAGGACAAGTGACCTTAAGGACGTGGCTCATGCTTCATGACTTGTAATGTATTGTTCTTTTCCCTCTGGGTTGCGTTGTGTAAAACTTTCAACACAATTTCGGTGAGTGATATTAGATCATCTGAAAGCAGGACTGGATAGTTGGATGGTACTAGAAGTGAGAATTAGGGAGGAAAACACAATTGAGTAGGGGAATAAATGGAGATCAAGATAAAACCAAATTAAATTCAATTTTCTCCACCGTTTTGCTGGAGTACCATCATGCAAAAAGTGCTCAGCTGGAAGGAATGTTGGAAATAATCCAAGCCAACCCTTTATTTTATAGAAGAGGTAACTGAAAATGAAAAAAGTAAGTGACTTTTTAAACAAGGTCACACAAATAGTGGAACAGCTAAGATTATTTATTTATGTTTCTAGAAATAATGCTTTAAATCATGAATGAATAGAAAACTAACTTTGTGCATTCAGCAGATTCACGTGATTTCTGGTGATTCATGGTCATATTTAGAAAAAGTGTGTTTGGTTTTTTGGGTTTTTTTTTAAGGTTTATTCTTTTTTCAGAGACAGAGACAAAGCATGAGTGAAGAAGGGGCAAAAAGAAAGGGAAACACAGAATCCAAAGCAGACTCCAGACTTACCTGTCAACACAGAGCCCTAATGGAAGCTCAAACTCACAGACTGTGAGATCATGACCTGAGCTGAAGCCAGGCACTTAACTGACTGAGTCACCCAGGCACCCCTAGAAAAAGTGTGTTTTCAAACTTTCTTTACCTGTAATGCACTTGCACAAAACACTTTGAACATGAACATTAGTTGAAACATAGTCACTTTTCATTCAAACCTCACTGGGAAAATTCTTCAGGACACCTGTGAATTACATATATGTATCATGTTTAATTTATGATATGCCATCTTTCCTTTTCCTTATCATAGCACCACAGAGAAATAGAATAGCACCTAGGGCTAGTGAACTAGAGAATAGAGTAGACAGCACTCAAGACTGGTATTTGCATTAAGACGTTAAGGAAGCAGTAAGTAGAAATATAATACATCTTTAATTGGCAATGTGATTTTCTTTCAGAACCTCTCAAGAACTTTATTGGATTCCATCTCTGCACATCACAATCAGAGGTTTTTTTTTTTTTGTTTTTTTTTTGCAGCTTAAAAATCAGATCGTAAGATCCTAATCACGTCGTTTCCTTTTTTAAAATTCTGACTGAACAGAATTTAACGTGTCAGGCAGGAACCCAAGAAAATGAAAGCTTTCTATTTTCAACTATCTTGCTCTGTGGTGTTTGCGAACGCAGTATGAAGGTGACGCTGATTTCCTTGGGGTATGGCACCTCCCTCCTGACCACAGAGCTGGTGAAGTTACTGTAACTTTCCTCTGAGTATATTTCCTCTTCAGGCCTAGGATACTCTTTAACACGTGGCCATCTGACCACTTGCTCCATTTTAGGCTCCATTAAGGGCAGGCTTGCTCACAGGCCAATCCAGTGTTTGCTCAGGGAACTGTAAGACAAACTGTGCTTTCTGGGAAGAAAGTGGCTCTTTCCTCTGTCTGGTGGCTTTGCCTCATACAAATGTGAGAAAGAGGACTACAAAACACTTGTCAGAATTTTGCCATCTTCTTTGAGCTAAAAACAAAGCTAGGAATGACCTAGCATACCTTGAATGGCTCCAGACTCTCTGCAATTCATGTTAAAATGAAAACAAAAATACACATTACATTTTCAAAATCACGTTGTGGTTGTTCCATCTAGTTTTCTAATGACTGTTGTCTTGAAAGTTTCCCCATTTTCCCAAGGAATAAAGATCTAAGGAAAGCTCCTCCAAAAAAAGAGCTTTGAAAAAGCATGTTGTATTTTCAAAGCCAGCCATATGTATGTATGTGTGTGTGTGTATATATATATATATATATATAGAGAGAGAGAGAGAGAGAGAGTGTCTCATTCAGGATCCCTGCGGAAAACAAATGGCACGATCAAAATTGGACAATAGGAGGAAGGCTTATTTATAAAAGGACTGTTGTCAAAAGTGTGGAACCACAAGGCAAATGCTAGAAACTGGCTCACGGCAGCAATTATGACCACCCTTAGGTCTAAAAGGGCATGGGCAGGGTAAGCCTACCAGAACCAGAAGGAAAGAGAATCATGAAGAGGAGGCCACCATGACAGACGCAATGACTTTTTTCAGAGAAACCGGCCACGGGACCAGCCCTGCCCAAGACTGTGTGTGTACAACCATCAGTTCTGTCAAGCATATTTACTCGTATCAAAAGGATGATTTGTATACAAAATCCAGATTCCTTAGTTCAAACAAGTACAATGATTACAGGTAGCAATAAAAATAGAAATAGAAACCTAATTAATAAATTTACTCAACAAGCTGCTGTTAACCAGCACCAATCTAAGCTCCATGTTTCACCCTCATCTTTTTATACACAGGCTGGACACTCTAGCATAGAGGACATTTGTTCTTGTCCTTTTAAAAAACTATTGTGCTCCATGCAATTGTCGGAAGTAACTCAGAGGTCAAATAGTTCAGTAGCAAAAAGTCCCATCTGAGCACCTAGTCATTAATTCTGAAGAGAGAAAAATTATCAAAACGATCAATGAGTACTTTCTGAAAAGAAATTTCAATGTGTCAAAAAATTGTTCTTTGGTATTCTGACTTCTGCCATGACAAAGTCATGCATTTATTCAGCAAATAAGTAATAGAACAAAATGTCCTAGGTTCCTGGGAGATGTAAAAGACTCAGCCTCTTTCTTCTAGGTGAAATCCTAAGGCAAATGCACAATTAGCTATACTCCAAAGCCACGTACGATGCAGGAGCCCTGTCATGGACAGTCGCGTGAAAAAGGCCTTATTTCCAGATGAGATGATTCTGGAGTCTTCTGTGCAGACAGACTGACCTTTAGCCGGGCCATGAAGTCTGGGGCAAATTTAGACAGACTAAGATCAAGGGAATGACTTTTAGCATTAAGGTTCATTGGTGACCAGCAGAGCATTCCTTTTACATAAAGGGGAAATAGGTAAAGATGGCTGATAGCAATCATAGAGAGGTTTCAATGCCAAGAAAAGACACCTGGATTTTATTAGAAAGGCAACGGGAGGTATTGAAGACAGCTGAGTTGAGAACGGTGTGGTAAGTGCTGCCATGCGGGGTGCACTAGCTGGAGGAGGGTGGAGGGGAGGCAGAGACCAATCAGGAGGCTGTTGCAGTAGCTCTGATGTGAGCTCATAGGGCCAGAGCTGAGGAGGGGGCTGGGATGGAAAGGACGGACGTGGAGTTGGTGCTTAGTTGTGCTCACTGACGGTGAACAAGAATCAGAAACGACACAGAGTTTGTGGGGAGGGGGAGGGTGGCAGTGGAGGCATTGTTAACAAAATTTGGTAAGTGAAGAGCGGAAATTTGTTTGGAAAAAAAAGCCGTAGGGTTCAGTTTTAGATACACTGGGTTTGAGAGGTGGGTAAGGCATCCTGAAGGAAAGGTCCAGGAATCAGATGTGCCGGACCAGAGCTCAAGAAAGTCGGAGATAAACACATACATCAGGATGTCCTCTGTATGAAGATAACAGCTAATGTTAAGGCTGCCGAAGGCCATTGCCTGCACTGTCGTAGCCATCCCTATCATCCATCCCCATTCGGACGCTGCCCAGGAGTGCAGAGTGTGAGCGCTCCAGGACTGAAGCTCCCTAAGCACAAAGTGACGGAAATGAGTGTGATGTGACCCAGCCCTACAATTCAGAAGTCCTCAATTGTCCTCTCAGCTCCAAATGCTACAAGGAAAATCTAAGAGGCCAACCAGGAAGAGCACCTTAACTTATACAAACGCTGCCAGACCACCCCCAAATATCCAGTTTTATTACCCTAGTAGTAATTACCTACTACTATTACAGTAGTTACCTATAATCCAAATGGTAGGTAACCAGTACTTCACAGCTTTCTACATAAACAGTATGATGATAATTCAATCTTACATCTCCAAAGAGCCTCCTCGAGGCCACCTTGGCACATACACAATCTTCTAGGCAATGTCATGACCTGGAAGTTTGAAAATAATTACTAAGTTGAACCTTAACATTACACAGGAAGGTGGAAGAGAGGGAGCAAAGACCAAGTCCTGCCATAATTTCTAAGCATCTTAGTACTTAATGTCCTGGCTTGCAGTCTCTCCAAGCAATTTCAGAGATGTCTGCTCTGCAATTCTTTGTATTTTCTCTCTCAGATCATAAGAGCATCCACAAAGGGGCGGGTGGCTGAGTTGCCTCATGAGAGCAGATAAAAGCCAGCATTTCTTATTCCATGTAAGAAGCATTTTTAAACCAGAAATAGACCTGAGATGTCTTCAAATCCAACCTCCTCACATATGAGACAAGGAAATGAGGACCTAGAAAAGTTTTGTCACAATTCAACAGACTAAAACTTCTAATCACATCCCCTTTCCTTGAGAAATCAGTGACTTTAGCTTTTAAGTTTGGGGAAAATAAGGGGGGAGGGAGGTTGTAGAATAACAGACATGTCCTCCACAAAGCCAAGGGCAAGCAGCTACATCCTTGTTCTGAAAAACACATGGAGATTCTGAGATTAACTTCCCTGACTGGAAATTGGAGCCCTGCCCATGATGTTGGGCAAGGTTGTTCTGAACCTTGTGACCCTCTTATCTCAGGCATGAGCTGAGGCCAAGTCCAGCCATATTGTTCATTTTTGAAGGTTCAAGCAAATTTAAAATACAAATGGGCTAAGCCTTCAAAGTCAAGGTATGTATTATCCAGTAGCTCTTGTTGATATAGGTTTAACACCAAGGTCTGTTCTGAAAGAATTATATATATATATATATATATATATATATATATATATATATATATATACACACACACACACATATTTAATAAAAGTTTTTAATGTCAGGTATGCCAGCATGGAATCATCCATCTACCCTAGCTCCATACTAACATACATATCTCTGCCCCTATAAATCTCTTCTTTTCTTCCTCATTCCTCTTAGACATTTATCCTCCTTTCTCTAATACTCCCATCCTCTGTGCCCCAAATCTCCCTCCCCATCTCCTGGAGAAAACTGCTTCCATTCTCCTTTATTTTTCTCCCTCTTCCTCTTTTATTTCCCAATGGTCTTCTTTCCCCTCCACCCCTTCAACACTGCACATTCACTTATTCACTCCCTCCCTCAAGAACAGCATTTGGCTTCTTCCACATGTCAAACGTAATGAAGTCATTCAGTTTGCAAACATTTATTACATACCTATCATATATGAAAAAATGGTAGACATTATAGGTGATATAAGCTCCCAATTGTCTCTAATCTAGCAATTTCCTCTCTTTCCACTATCTCTATTTTGTTCCCCTCCACTTTTTCTTGACCTTTTGAAGTGTTACCTTGCTTCCCCACCATTCTGTCTAAGCTCCAAAATTCCAACTGGCCTCCTTTGAGCCAAAACCAATACCTCCCCAAGTCACTATTCACTTCTCCCCTTATACAATTAATGCTATTAAGCACTATCTCTTTTTGAAATTCTTTCCTCCTTTGGCTTTAGTGGTGTTCTATCGAGCCTTATTCTTTTCTTATTTCTCCAAACACATTCTATGTCTCCTTCACTGGCTCGTCATCTTTGTTAGCCAACTCCTAACCAGAGCTGTTTTCCAGGTAAGATTCAACTCTGCTTTTCTATAGCTATACTCTCTCCTTTCTAGTGGCCATCCATTCTCATGACATCAGCTTTACTCCAAAGATGAGGATTCCTAGATGTTTTATTACCCAACTCCCATAGCTTCAGGTTTTCTGCCATCTCAGGCCCTTACTTCAAACTCAGTGTGTCTAAAACTAAACACTATTTGGCTCCCAAACTCAGCTGCACAGCAACACCTGCATCTCAGGTGGTGATACCACCATTCCCCTGTTAAGCCAAAAACCTTGGCATCACTCTTAATCCCTCCCTCTCTTTCAGGCACTAAATCCTGGAATTTCTACTTTTCAATCATTTCTCAGAATAGTTGTTTCTTTTTGTTCCCACCTTTGCTACCCAAATTCTAATCTACCCCTTCTCCTGGCAAAGTGCAGAGTGTTACAACATGATCTCCTTACCATTAATCTCTAGGCATTCTAGACCATCCTGCTTCCAAAAACTTTCCAGCTGCTTCACAAGGCCTTGAAAATGAAGTCTGAACTTGGGTTATCAGTATTCAATCCTTGGTTTGACCTGATTCTACCCTAACTTTTCAAGCCTCCACACATTCAGACTGGCCCTTTGTTCCAAGAACACGGAACAGTATGCCTTGTTTAATTTCTTTATTTGTATTGCTTCTCCCTCCTGAAGTAACATGTAATTGGTAAGAATATGAAGCCTGGAGCGAGAGTGTCTGGATTTACTCACTTATTAGCTGTGTGAGCACAGGCAAGTCACTCTATTTGCTCCATGCTTCAGTGTCCCCATCTTATAGATAAGATAATCATAGTAACTGTTTCAGAGGATTTCAGGGAAGAATAAGTGATCTAATATAGGGAAAACCGGGTAGAGCAGTGTCTGGCACATTATAAGTGCTAAATAAGTATTAGCTAGCAATTATTATTAATAACATCATCCATTCAAATCCTATTTTTTAATATCCACTTCAATTCCCACCTCTCCATAAATGCTTATATTCTGCATTAATCTTACTAGCATATTTATGTTATGCTTCTTCATTTTAGTAGTAACTCATTCATTTCCTTCTTCAGGTATTTGTTGAACACCTATAATGCTTCCAGCACTGTGCTGAAATAAGTTATAACTTCAGTGTGTTGTTAAGTTATCAGGATGAATAAGACATGATTCTTCCTGCAAAGAGCTCACAGTCTAGGGGGAAAAAACAGATAAAAAGATGTATAAATGCATAATAACAATTTTGGGAAACCTGAGAAGGAAAGAAGTCCCTCACTTTGCCATTTAGGGTCTCAGAGAAGGCCTCTTCAGGTGAGAGGTGTAAGGGACACTTCAGATTACAAGAATAATATATGCAAAATCATTAAGGCACCAAACAGCATGAGGAAGTTGCCCCGAGTTAGTTATCTGTTTCCAGCTGCCATATCCTATCATGTATAGTCTTCTCAACTGGATCATAAAGTCAGAGAGAACTTGGTTAATTACACAAGCAGCTCTTGTGTGCTAAGTAAGTCTTTATAATGCTTTTCCTCTTTTTATATTCCTTCAGACTCCAACAGAGATTAAAAAAATAACAGAGGTTTACTAAATATTTGTTAGATTGAGTTACATTCCCATTGGGACTCTTCTTACAAGTCCATAACACAGGCTGGATGCCCAAGGAGAACTTCCTCAAAGGAGGTGAATCTTGCACTACATTCTAAAGTGAAAGATGAGTAGGATTTGGATGGATAAAAAGAGAGAGAGAGAGTTCCAGGAGGGATGCAGCATCAGAAAGGGCATAAACACAGAGTTCAGGTAGGTGCGACTATGAAGAAAGCTGCAATATTGGGTTTGAGGATCCTATATTAGGGAATGAAAGAAAGTAGATTGGATAAGTGAGATGGATCCAGTCTAAGATCATCCAAAAATGCCAGGACACATTGCAAAGTCACCTTTCTATGAGCATCATCTAGGAACCATCAACACAACTTGCTTTTCTATAGCTGGAGAGATGTCCAAGTTCTTGCCCATCTCTAAGTATCTGTGGTTGAATCCACCACTTGCATGGAGAATTCTGTTTGTAACTGTTTGGCATAAAATAAATTACTGTGAACAGAAAATTATTCTCAATGATACTAAATTGAAAGAAAAAAATTCTAGAAAGATTTCACAATTCTCATTTGTACTTCATTGAAACTCAAACTGGATTTTTATATCAGTCACAGAACCTAGAATAGCACATAGAAGATATTAATAAATACCTATAGAATGAGTACATCAATGAAGACCTGTCTTGCTAAAGCACAAGAAAAAGCAGGCACTTTACAGAACAGAAACCTAGTAACAGCCTGGTTTTAGTCCTCCCAGGAGCTCCAACGTGAAAGGAAACAGTCTTCTTATACGTGCCCATTCTCTCCCAGTTTCTATGGGACAGAGTCTGTGGATCAGAAACGGAACCCTCCTGGACCCGATGTTCCTAAAGCTGGTCTTAAATTGTGTACCCTCTTTTTTAGTAGTGTTCAATATCAAAGAAAGTCATCACATCACATGAAAGCTGCAGATCTAGCGACAGTGATATTCTGCCACTTCAGCATCTGACAAGTGTTCTTAATTAAACAATGAAGACTACAACCTCTACCATCTCAGCAAGTAAAGACAACAAAAAAAGAAAGAAAAGAAAAGACCCACCCACCTCAGTTCCTAACAAGGGAATCTATGTCATTGTTAAAATGCAAGATATGTCAATAATTCAGATTCTTGTGTGAATGAGTGGGTGAACAGGAATTCCTGCTATAATCAATACATTACATGGTGAATCATGAGCCACAAAGTTGACTTAGATACTGCAGAAAAGGGGTCCTGATTAGATCAGAGGTCAGAGTGAATTATGAGTGGGTGACATTTATGACACCATCAGGAACCATTAACCCAGTTACCTTGACAGCTGAAGTCCCACAGATAATGAAGATGATGACAAATGAACAAGATGACGGTAATGGCGATGCACAGATAAAGTTGCAGCTCATAGTTAAGAAATTCTCCACCACAGGGCAGGTTTCCATCCAGCAATGAAAATATAAACACACGTAACATGTATGGTGACACACAGACTAAATCAAGATGCCTATGACGTGAGTATTGAAATACTAGGCCAAAGAAGTCTAAACTCTCTTTTTCACATCCTCTAACAAGTGACCAATGAGCCCTTGACTCCATCCAGTGTTCCTCTCTTCTAATGTTCAGAATCATCAAAATGAGAGTGGCAAGCAAGAAGTTTGACCCCTACTTTGCAATCACTTCTCCCTGGGGCCTGGATTGCCTTCTCTCTCCGGCTTCACGGACCAATTCTTATGCAGCGATTCTCAGACTGAAAGCTCTGGGTACCTTTTTTTTTTTTTTATGACAACACCATGTTAAGACCAAAAGAGTCAAGAAATGACCATAAAAGAGACATAGATTCCTAAACACGTCTTCAAAAACGAGAGACCCCTTCAGTTAGTCACAAAACACCCAGATGTCATTTTTTCCAAGAGTTCAGCTAAACCATCTACTAAGGAGAAAAGTACCAGCCTCTATGAAGTTACATAAGTAACAAATTTCTTGAAGAAAAAGGCAAGCAAAACTTTAACCAAGATGAAAGGGAAAAATGAAAGATTTTATCCTTTTAAGTGACCTGCTGTAAAATAACTGCTTTGAAAGATTGCCCGCCCTCCAATTTGTAGATGAGAAAGTTTGCAATCATGTATCCTTATCAATGCCCGTACTAGTTAATAAAGAGCTATTGTTTTAGAGATGATAAACCACAATGGAATTGTCTTCTAGGATATTGGTGGCATAAGAATTTTCATTTTGTAAACGTCAGCACACTGCATACAGGAACTACTTGGAGGAAAATAACCACATGTTGTAAAAGCTGAATGGTAATCGTGTGGCATTTCTCCACTCAGGAAAATAAAATGAAGACATTAAAAGGGAAGACAGTCTAAGTCTAAAGAAGAGAGAGCAAGATCCCTACCTCCCATCCATAAAAAGGGTTTTAATGTGAGAGCTTCAGAGTTACAATCACAGATCAATTTCTCTTTCTAATCAGTCTGTGAAAATGACTCATTCTATTCCTTGGTATTGATATATTGATATTGATTTTATGGTCCTTGCTATAAAAGTCCTGTCTGGATGGTTGTCTTCAAAAAAATAAAAAGTAATAATCCTATCGTATGTGTGGGAGTAGAGTAAAATAAATTCTTAAGCAATGTCTGTACATTTGAAATGTCCATCAAATTTACTTGAGATGACAAAACACCCAGTAGATTCTTTAACAGTCAGAAAAACAGGCTACAGTATAGTGGATGTCATGAGATACAGCAATCTGCCGATTATATAGCATTTTCAACGCTCATCTCTCTATCTTATCTTTCCGAAGCCCAGCCTCACAGCAACACTTTCCTGTGAGAGGTCAATTACTTCTTGTTGTGGACAACGACCTCAGAGGGGTCATTTGCTGAACTAAAAATGAAGTCTTTAATTACCTTGCTTCATTGATGATTTTTTTTTTTTTAAATCATCTTCCTCCTGCCTTCTATGCCTCTGTCATAAAAAGAAGTGCCAAGGGAAATGCAAAAGCATTGGGGAAATCCACTGTGTTCAAACTGGACATTTGGACAGTTTATTTGTGGAGGTTTGGGGAAAGATGAAAAGAAATCCTCACATAGAAAAATAAGTGGTGTTTTCCTGATTTTTATCTTCATGCTGGATGATTAGCCTTGGTGAAAAATAACCAATACTGGCTGAAAAATCTATGATCAATGCCATCTACGATATGCACATTCCTTCTACCATCAACCACAACTTGGTTCCCTTTCAAGGACTGCAATTCTAAGTTGGACTCTATTTGAAAGTCCAACAAAATCCTCTCAATTTGTAGATCTCAACTGCACAGTTGCCCAAATCTGGTAGGAAGCATGTAACTTTCTTAAAGGATTTGTCTAAGTTAAGGTTTCCTCATGCTTCCTAAATTATATATTTTTTTAAGTTAGCTGTAAAGATCTTTCTACAGTGTCATTAAAATCATGAAGAATCAGGTTAGGTTTAACCTTCATAGAATAAACATTTTAAGCTATGCTGTGAGCCAGTGAGTTCAAATTTTTTAAATAGTGGAAAAGAACAGTTCTACACACACACACACACACACACACACACACACACACGCTTCAACACAGACATACCAGTAATCTCTCTCAATCTTAGGGAGGACAGTTACAGTGTGACAAGAGAATTATTTTATCTATAATTTCTTTATGGAAGGCAAATACAGAGAGGCAAAAAGCATATGGCAGGTTTTGAATCATTGATTAGAATGGATCATGCATCTTTTTATGTTGTAGTTATTTTTTCTCATAAGTTTTCTTACTGGAAGAAGCATTTCAAAGCATTTCTACCCCTACTTCATTAGACGGCCACTCAGTATCAAATCTTAAAAGTCATTTTGGGGGTGAGTTGGCATTTGAAATGCAGATATATCTCCAAGTAGAAAACAGAGGTCCCACATGTGTATATCCTTAATGACAGTTTTAGCTACTCCTCTTTCAATAAATGTTCTAAAGGAAAAATATAAAGCTTTGCATCTTACAAAAAAATATCTTCAAAGGAGATTCAGTGAGTTGATGACAGATGGTTGTCCACAAAGCACATCAGGAGAGTATTTTGTGTACAAATACTTGAATAGTTTCGGTGAGAATGAGGCTTGTCTTTCCTTTCTGTCTATCCTTGACTGTGTAACAAATTGAGAAATTTTAAATATCTTTAAAAAATAAATTTTAAAGATCCCTTAAAAATAGTTTAAAGAGCTTTTTCTAAAAGAAATTTTTTAAATTATTTTAAAATATATTTGGTAGTTTTAAATGCTTGGCACCAGATACTGGGGCATAACCTAGCTCATCACCAGCTTATGTCTTTCGTTGTATCGGCACGTTTTATAAATACACACAGTTTGTAAATGTGCTCACTGGCACAAAAGGCAATGGAATAGATGGGTGTATATGTAACTATTTCACTTGTGCAGGTTGGGAAATTATACCCTTTGGAGTTCATGCACATGATGTTAAGAACAACATCAAATAATGCAGTCTCCACACCACCAAAATAAATGAGAAAGAACATTGAAGATCCTGGCTAGTCAACATACCTTAAAGGAAAAATAATTATCCTATTTAGATGTGCTCACTAATCAGTACAAATCCTGAGCCAAGCGGGACATTTTTCAAATTCTGAGAACGATTCGAATACCCGTCCCCAGCCCACCAAAGCAACAAGCTCTTTCTGTTTGGAATTGTGATTTTCAAAGATAATTTAACCCTGGATATATCTGGAGCTATGAAATCATAAACCACATCACATCAGGCAGAATAGTATAATCGTCAAGAGCTGAAGAGTCAGATTAAGGTGGTTCAGACCCTGAACCAACAACTCATATCTGTATATACTCGGACAAATTAACATCCCTACCCCTTGATCTCTTCATCTGAAAAGGAGTTCCATTATAATAGCACTAAGCGTATCACCTTCATCATCACCATTGGGAATTTAAAGGATTTTAATCTAAGGTAACAGATTTCAGCCAACTGTAAAAGAAACTAATTCTCCATTAGCATTTGGATTTTGGATGGTGCCACCTTCTGCAATGACGCCAGAATTCATTCTGACACACTGAATTCAATTTGAGTAGACATAGGAACTACGACTAACATTCATCTTGCAAGCCAAGCACTGACTGTGCTAAGCATTTCACACAGATTTTTTTCATTTTATCCCCACAGTGACCTTGAGATGAGGTTACTAGTATCCCCATTTTATAGACATGAAAACTGAGACTCATACAGTTTACATACTAGCCTAAGCTCAGCTAGTAAGAAATGGATCTGTGATATGAACCCTAGTGGTCTAAATCCAGAGCTTTCAGAACCAACCCTCTTATAGTAATTGTCTTAATTTTTTTCAAAGCATAATTTTTAGAGCTCCCTGAAACATTGTCAACTACTAGCTAAATAAATCTTACTTAATTCCAAAGAATGTTTCTTAAAATATCATACTGTAGACTGAGAATCAATGAGTTCCTAAATAACAGGTTGCCATATTAGAGCAAAACTACATTTCAAATAGTTGAAACACTACATTTCATAAGTTGTCTGAAATTTAAGATGAGCCAAGCCAATCGAAAACTTCAAAAGAAAAACTGAGAGGAGGAAAGAAATCAACATTCTTTACCTGTTACTTGAATTGAGGGGAAGAAGTTGAGAGCCAGAAGCAGCCTGAGGATCATTGTGCTAACGGTGGGCCAGGGCTCCAGCCCCTCCTCCCCGAGGAGCCCAAAGTGTGAGGGCAGCTGAAGATGCACCTGCCGGAGTCTGAGTGTCTCCGTCATCCACAGCCACCACCAACTCAGGGCACATGATCAAGGGACCTAAACCACAAGGCATCATGACTGCAACATTTCACACAGGATATTACATTGTTTTGATGACTTTAGACTTTTCCTCTTCTTTTAAAGACAAGCTTTTCTTGTCATTGAAAGAGAATGTCAGTTACTCTATGATGGGCTGATGAGAATTATTTTCTGTCCACAGGTATCAGAGCTTGTGGAATAGGTGCTTGAAATCCACCAAGAATTGAAGGGAAGACAAACAAAGCATTCTCAAAAGAGGAAGAGAACCAACCACAGCAGGGAGATTTTTTTATAGCATGAGTAGAGATTGTGTCCAAAAGACAACAACAAGAATTACAGGGTTTGGGAAACATCCCTATCAGTGTTGGGAGGAGTTATAAATATTAGGAATTGAACTTTTGTGTTAGACATAGGTAGCTCTGTGGAGCATTCAGCACACAAGCCTTAGTTTATACCAAGCCTCCCCCAACTCCCTTCCAGGAACTTTGAGGAACACACCCCACACGCAGGTGCCAGCCCAGTGAATATCTGGAAAGGGTTCCCTGAGCAGTGGGAAAGTCAAAAAGTTTCACATATGACATTAGTGTAACCCAAAGCCCCTTTGTATCTCCCTAGGTTCCTCAAGGAACCATTCAAGGTTAAGTAAGAGGCATGAACACAGGCTCTCTAGAAGGCTCCCCAAGACCAGTCACCATGCTTTCACAACCCTCTGCTGCTGGCCAGGCCTTCTGCATATACGGCCAGCCCACTGGTGGAGCCAACACTGCTCTCCTCATCTGGCCATCCAGGTCAAGATCTTGCACTCACTGGCTTTCTCAAGACCTTTCTCATAATTTTTCTACTCCTTTCCTGATAATCTAAGCTTTATATGACTACCCTAATTTGGGGTATTATGTATTTTTTAAGATAACCTGTCCTGCTTTTTATTCTGACTGTGAAAGGACATATTTCATATATAAAATTTATTAAAAGATTCATTTTACCTTTTTAATTATTAAAAATAATTATTAAAACAAAACTCATCCATAATCTTACCACCCTGATATAAACACTGTTAATATTCTGGTCCACTGCCTTCCATAGGTTTTTCTATTAAGAGTTTTATGTATTTAATATTATGTTTTATTTATATTTTCAACAGATATATACTATTATCTGTTATACCGTAATCATTTTCCCATGACATGTAAGTATTCTTTATAAACATCATTTTTAATTGAGATATAATATCCTGTCCTATAATTATATCATAAATTATTTAAAAATCCCTTAACGTTCAGGATGCCTGGGTGGCTCCGTCGGTTAAGTGTCCAACTTCTGCTCAGGTCATGATCTCACCGTTCGTGGGTTCAAGCCCTGCATCAGGCTCTGTGCTGACAGCTCAGGGCCTGGAGCCTGCTTCAGATTCTGTGTCTCCTTCTTTCTCTGCCCCTCCCCTGCTCAGGCTCTGTCTCTCTCAGTCTCTCAAAAATAAATGAACATTAAAAAAAATCCCTTAATGTTCTTACCAACTTTTTGCTATTTTGAAATGCTACTGTGAACATCTTTGATGATTTAGCTCCAAGTGGAAAAAGTCTTCATGTCTCTTCCTCCTCATCTGGTAAATGACAGATCAAAAGTATTTTGTCTCTGGACAGACCCTCTTTGTCCTCATTTCAATTTTCTCACAAACAGATCTTGGTGACCCTTTTGTACTGACATATTTCTCTGCACTTTGGAGCAATTTGGCAGTGGTTCACTTACACTTCTGAACTAAAAGTAAATGAGGAAGTCATGTCCCCAGTCCTGGAGAAAATTCACTTCCAGAATTTGACCCAGTATTCCTGGCTCTGACCCTCTAGATCTTACCTAGGGCCTGATGTCTTTCCAGGAGCAGTGATAGAAGGCAAGGTACCCTTCTCTAAAAGATAACCTCTATTCTGGAGCCACCAGACTACACAGATCTAGAATTTGAGGCTCTGAAACTCATTACCAGGGTTAAAAATATGTATAGTAGAAACGAAGACCACCCAAACTTTCCAATGACTGATAACAAAGGCTAAGATGTGAGTTAATAACTATCTTCAAGTATACCAAGGATGACGGTATAGCATCTAGTTAATATTGTATCTACGGTAGTGTTTAATAGAATCAAATTAAGTAGAAAGAAATAGTGCAGTTATCTGGTCTAATGCCTTTATCTTGCAAAGGAGACTAAAGCCCAGAGAGGATAGATGACTTAATCAAGTAATTAAATGTACTTGATTTTATTACTTGACCAACTTTATTTGGTTTTCATTCTTTAGAATAAAAAGAAACACAAACTTTGACTTCTTGTTTTCAACATGTATCACACACAAAAAGTAAATCATTTTATTAGAATCCTTTCACATTTCCTCCTGAAATTCAAAAGCATTCACATATACTAAGAAGTAGAAATGATAGAGGTCAAATAAGGGACCCCATTTCAGTACATGGGTACAGTACTGAGACTCTAGTGCATTTCCAATAATAGTAGCAAGCGCTAATGTACCAAGCAGCTTACATGCCTGATCTCATTCAATACTCACACAAACTATAGGGAAGAGGCTATTATTATCCCCATTACACAGATGAGAAGACTGACCCTGAGAGAGGGTTAGGAAGTGCAGGAAGCAGTGCAGCCAGGATTCGAACCTAGATCTTTCAAACTTGAACCGCTATTCCTTAACCACAGCACTTTACTGACTCCCTGCTTTCAACCCTCCCCAGTGTTGTAAATTCCTTCAGGACCAAAGAATAGGGAATGCGTGTTACGTTTCCATTGCAAGGCATATTTAAGAAGATGTCTTATTAGAGCCTGTGTGACTGGAGTATGGATAGGAAAGGAGCTAGTGGGCCAAGACAGCACTGGGGATATATAAATCCAACTGTGTTTCATAAAACAGCACATGTACTTTTCTGGAGAAACTCCAGATTCCTTAAATCCGCACATGCTCTTGAAATGCAAGGACATATGCAACATGATGAAACAAATGACCTTACTCAATCAACAAGTATACTGAAGTCCCAACTACATGGCTCATCAGAAAAAAATATAATACAAGTGTCCAAATTCTATAGGCTATTTGAAACCTAATAGGAAATAAGGCTAGGGGTAAGAGCCTGGGGGGAAGAAAAGAATCTCAGAGCATGTAAGATTGTGATGTAATATATATTTTGGTCTTTGTCCTTGGCTCCTGGCAATAGCTCCTAAAACTCTTGTGATTTCCTAATCAATGAAGTTGCTAGGAGCATCTTCTGTTTTAATATTTGGGTCATTGACCCTAGTTTCTGACACACAGCTCCTAAATCCTGTGGAATTTCCTGGGTGATAGGAGCATCTTATATTCTAAGGAGGCAACTTTTGGTAGGTTCCTGGATAGTTTTAGGATGGGGGCAGTTCACCAGAAAGATCAAGCTATGATTAGAAGCTTAGCCCCTATCCTCTGGGGAGGGAAGAACAGTTAGAGATTGAGTTAATGATTGGTTATGCATATATGATGAAGCCTTTGTAAATATCCCTGAAATTCAGGGTTCAAGGAGCTTCTGAGCTGGTAAACATATCACAAGCAAGGAGGGTGATGCACCCTAAATCCACAGAGACAGAATGTCCAGAATTTAGAATCCAGGCCTCACCTTATATCTCTCTTCATCTGGCTATTCATTTGCATCCTCTGTCATATCCTTTATTACATAATAAACTGGTAAGTAAGTGTTTTCCTGAGTTCTGTGAGCTGTTCTAGCAAATTATAGACCCTAAGTAAGGAGTCGTAGAAACCCAGTTTATAGGCAAGCCAGACAGAAGTACAAATGGACAACTTGAGACTTGGAATTGGCATCTGAAGTGAAGGAAGTCTCCTGGGACTGAGTCCTTAATTTGTAGGATCTGACACTAACTAAACAGTGTCAGAACTGAATTGAACTGTAGGACATCCAGCTGGTATTGGAGAAATGGTAGGAATAGGGAGAAAATCACACATCTTGAATTCCAATGGCTAAGATTTGAAGTCCTGTGAGTTTAGGGGTCAAATACCTCAGTTGGGCCACTTTGTAGCTACATGATCCTAGAAATTCACAGTCTGAATTCCTCATGTGTAAAATGGAGATGAAAATACCTCACTCAATAAGCTGTTTCTATCTCACATAATGTGTAGCTCTTCCCACCATCAGGATAGAAATCAGATTTCATGAATCTCCATTTCACCACATTTATAATAGGCTGAATAGATGTTTGTTGGATCAACCAAAATGGATCATTGAATGTATGTTCGGTATATTTATGTGGATTGATTTCACATACTTCATAGCGTGAGCACCACCAGAACTCTTATTTTAGAAATTAGCATAGGGGCGCCTGGGTGGTTCAGTCGTTAAGCCTCCGATTCCAGCTCAGGTCACGATTTGGTCACGATTAGGTCATAATCTCAGGGTTCATGAGCCCAAGCCCCACATCAGGCTCTATGCTCTCAGCGTAGGGCCAGTGCTTCAGATCCTTTGTCTCCCCTTCTCTCTCTCTCTCTCTCTCTCTCTCTCTCTTATCATCTCTCTCTCTCTCTCTCAAAAATAAAAAAAAAACATTAAAAAAAATAATGTTTAAAAAAAGAAATTAGCATAGTATTCCTCCTTGATGCACAATGCTTTAATAGTAACATACACCCGTATAAACTACAAAGTATTACTGAAGAATATAAAGAATCATAGTTGTCAACCCAAACAACGATGAGAAGCCCTGCGGCTCTCTCTAACTCATATAGAGCAAGCCTACCAGGATATTATCTTCTTTGATCTAAATTCCAGCAAGAAACTTGCCTTTCATTTTAGTTTCTAATTCTCCCCAAAACTCTGACTTACAGAGGTTCAAATGCTCACATGGTGATTGTGGGAAAATAACGAAGCCTGAGATTTTCTCCCTGATCTGTGTACTATCACCTCAGCTGTTGGTACGAAAAATTTAAAAAAAAAAAAAATAGACAACAATGACATTAAGAAAGTCATGCATGTTAGCACAAGCCAGCAGGACCAAATCTTGAAAAACATTATGCCTAAAAAAAGGAAAAACAAAAAAATAGCTGCCATATTTGTTGACTAATCCCACCGAGTAAACAGCTATTACAAAAAGATCTTTTTGCAAGAACCATCTAGGAGGTTTTATCAAGGATTACATGAAAAATATGGTAAAAAAAATAGCCAAAAACAACTATCTAAAAACCTTTTGAGCACTTAGAGAGGCAGGTCTACCACTCCAAGTGGTAAAAGCTGGAGCTAACAGGGGTGCCTGGGTGACTCAGTCAGTTGAGCATCCAACTTCAGTTCAGGTCATGATCTCATGGTCCGTGAGTTGAATCCCTGCATCGGGCTCTGTGCTGACAGCTCAGAGCCTGGAGCCTGCTTTGGATTCCTTGTTTCCCTCTCTCTGCCCCTCACCAGCTTTCTCTCTCTCTCCCTCCCTCTCTCTCTCTCTCTCTCTCTTTCTCTCTCTCTCTCTCTTTCAAAAATAAATAAACATTTAAAAAAATAAAAAAAATTTAAAAAGCTGGAGCTAACATTTCCTGGAGACTTCCTGCTAGTAGCTAAGCATTACACATACATTATCTCATCTAATCTCCACAACAACCCTAGTAGGTGGGTACTATTAATATCTCCATTTTATAGATAAGGAAGCAGAAACTTAGAGAATTTAAGTAATCTACCCACAATCACACAGTAAGTAGCAAACCAGGGATAAGCTCCATTTGGTCTGGATCCATACATCATGGTAGAAGCAGACATAACCCTGGTCAACAGCAGCTTGAATATGTAATTGATAGTGCAGTGTTTAGGAGCAAGGATTTTAGAGAGAAATGTATCTTTTTATAGGCACATCTGACCTTTAGCACCAACTTCATAAAGAAGCAAAGAAACAGACAAAAAGACTCTTAAACAGGAAGAACAAACTGGTAATTGCCCAAAGGGAGGTGAGTGGAGATGAATGAATAGATAAAGGAGATTAAGACGTACGAACTTCCAGTTATAAAATAAATAAGTCACAGAGATGAAAAGCACAGCATAAAGAATATAGTCAATAGTACAATAATGATGTTATATGGTGACAATGGTGACTACACTTATCTTGGTAGCACTAATACATAAAATTGTTGAATCAGTATATTGTACACCTGAAACTAATATAACATTGTATGTTAATTATACCTAAAAAAAAAAAAAAAAGATTCAGTGACACTTCTCTGTGACTTGCAAAGTCTTTCTTCAATCAGGAGTATGTGGTTCTCATTACTTTTCTGCTGACCCAGTCGAGAGGAAGAAATAATATGTGTAGAGTTTTGACATCGTCAGTAAAGGAATCCATCCTGACGAGACCAGGAATCTGTGTCCCATCAGCAAAGATACATGGTGAGCTTAGGCAATGCTAATCTCAGCTTGAGGAAAAGGTGTTTTCATGAAAACAGGTTCATTCACTTGGTAATCTGGGGGAAAAAGAAGAGTGGCGAGTACAGAAAATATCGATCACCATCATGAAAGATTGAGAAAGATTACCAACAACCAGATTCTGGCTAACCCATTACGACCATGTAAATTTACAGGTTTTAGGACCTAAAGGTATTATTAGGAGGGAAGTCTACTGTGCTTTTCTCAAATCCTATTATTCAGAAAATCTAACAGCCTCATGGAGCCACATTCTTTCAGTCTTATAGAAGACCAGCTGTCTGCCTTATTTCTGGCATTACACAAAGGTACCAAGGACCTTGAGTCAGGCTGAATTTTTAAGTTTTTGAAGCCACTGGGATATTTGGATATTTGGAATGTTAATTAAATATGACTGGGGTTGGGAGAGCAAAGTAAGGAATGTATTTCACTCCACATCTTGTATTAAACCTGTTTTGACCCTCTTCTATTCCCTACTGTGCAATCAGTGGAATGGTAAGGAGGAAACCTCTGACCTCTTCAGGAAGTGCACTCTTGTCCTGGCCTTGGGAAAACTGTCATGCCTGGTTTTCCTTATTTTAGAAAAAATTTAAGGGCCTTCATCCCCCTAACATGTTTTTAGCCCAGAACCTCCAGGAAATAGAGCTATTCACTTCAACATTATTTTCAGTGGTCTCTCATATTACTGGGCCCCAAGGGAACCTTCCCACCCTCCCTGCTACAGTATCTCCCCTCCCCCTACCCCTTCCCACTGGTTCCCACACTCACAGAATAGGGAAGGTCAATCTGAATACATCTGTCCACATCTCCGGAATGCCACAGAGGAGTAGCAGCTGTTGACCTCTGTTCCAAATACATGATCCTGTTTGTCCCAAAAGTAGCTTGGATGAACTCCAGAGAATATATACAATCTCTACTTCCTATGGAGAGTGTAGGGCCAGGAGAGTATATTCCCTACACATGCTTT
The DNA here is from genome assembly GCF_028018385.1 of Neofelis nebulosa. Taxonomy (NCBI): domain Eukaryota; kingdom Metazoa; phylum Chordata; class Mammalia; order Carnivora; family Felidae; genus Neofelis; species Neofelis nebulosa. The sequence continues at coordinate 32,327,397 of NC_080783.1, forward strand.
GGTGTAAAAACAACCTGCTTTCAAGTACTGGATCCTATTATACTAATAATATTAAAATTAAAAGAACAATTGTAGCAAATGTTTATTAAGTATTTCCTATGTGCCAGATATAGAAATAAGCTAAAAGAACTCCAAGTTTTTAAGTTCTATTTTTTCCTTTAAGTTTTAGAAAAAGCAGGATTTTCCCTTCTAAGTCACTATACCCCCACATCTTATACACTCACACACATTTACTAACCTTCCGTATGTACCGATGATAAAAATGAAGATTTTATGTTTTCTCCTGGAAATTATGGAAGGGAAAAAAGGAAACCTGAGAAGAAAAGACTATAACAAGAAGCCCAACAGTAAGGGATCAAGAATGTTATATGGTGACAGATGGTGACTACACTTCTCTTGGTAGCACTGAGTAATATATAGAATTGTTGAGAGCAAGGCTATGGTCTGAGGCAAGGTCCAGACAAATGTAGTATTTATGAATCCATCCAAGCCACCTGGGTGGCTCGGTCCGTTAAGCGTCCGACTTCAACTTGGGTCATGATCTCACGGTTCAGGAATTCAAGCCCCACATCAGGCTGTGCACTCAGTGCAGAGCCTGCTTGGGATTCTCTCTCCCTGCTCCTCCCCAACTCACACTTTCTCTCTCTCAAAATAAATAAATAAATAAACTTTAAAAAAAAAAGGAAGAATCCATCCAGAAACATCCATTTACACCATAGTGTGTATGTCTTTCATACACGGTCTTGAGGAAAATTTCAGACTAAACTAGTTTGTTTAGTTTCTGTTATATGATAGGTGATTAGATATAGATATAGATGATATAGATACATAGATATATTAGGCTGCTCAGATTTGAAGTGACTAAAAGCTAACTCATCATTCTCTTCATTGAGGGGCAAGAATCAATATTGGAAACACAGGGAAATCTCATCCATGTCAAGAACCTAAATGATTCTGATTTCTCATGCTGCTGTTCATTGTGTGAAGTTTATCCAGCTTTGCTATGCCAAGTAGGACTTTTGTAGAGATAAGGGAATTATTTAGTGGGCTTCAAAACAGAACAAACAACACTAGGAAGTCTGTAGTGACCTTGAAAAGGCACGTGTTCACCCAATAAACCCATGTTTGGTGCCCACAATAGAGAAGGCCTTGTTCTACGTGCTGAGAGTCCAGGCAAGACTCAAGTCTGGAAGAAACACTGAAGAAGAAGCCCCTAACTTGCTTAGAGAAACTTCTCTGGGCAGGGATGCTACAGTTTGGAGGATAAGCAAAATTGGCCCAATCAGCAATGGGGAAGAATGGGAACTTCCTTCTAGGAAAAACCCTGAAAGTTCATGGCTTGTTTAAGGAACCATAAGAAGCTCAGTGTTCTTAGGAACATAAGCATGCTAGATCCAGGCTGTCAGATAGGTTTAATTTCTTACATCAGTTCCAACTGATTGATATCAGCTGCCTGAATCACGGTGGTGACCAGGATTTCAGTAGGAGCATGGGAAGGGCCAGGGGAAGGATAGGAATGGCTCTCTGTGGCTCCCTGACTGGGATTATAGTAAAGCCATGAACACAGATCAGATTGCAGGCTACTCTTCCCCCATCTGTCCCTTAAATCTTGGCATTTTTACATTGTTGGGGTTGGAGGAGGTTAACAAATTATTCCCTTCTACTTGCTAATACGGTTTTAAATCAAGTAAGACTGAAAAAGACAAAGGAGTCAGGCTTTGGTGAAGACGCAAATATCACTGGTAAGAATGTGGCTAAGATGGGCAGCCACAACAGGCTCCCCAGAATTAGGCAGATTTACCCCTCCCCCACCCCGCCAAGTTAGGTCATTGCTAGAAAACCAGAGGCCCCACCTACAGGAGCAGAGTCTTTACCACTAAGCTACCACTGGGGCCAGAGCAGAACACTGTTCTCTGCAGGCAGATGGGTCCCAATCATGCGGACAGGAGGCAGCAGGAGCCAGAGGGAGATGTGAGGTCAGGAGGAGGGTCTGTTTAAGGTAGAAGATACAGAGAGGTAAGCATGTTTTCATGATCTAGCAAGGAAGATACTGCAGAAAGACTGAAGAGGTAAGATGGGATAATTTGTAGGGGGAAAAGGAAAGAGGTGATAAGAAATAGGCCTAGATCATAATCTAATACCTAGCATTAATTAAAAAGGAGGGCACTTCTTTGAGATTGGCACATTCATCTAGGGAAACGGAAGTGAAAGCAGTTCCAGATTAACGACCATTGACCAGGCACCTTTCAATTCACACACATTATCTCATAGAAGCCATGGGGAGGAGCTCTGGCTACTGGTTCATTTTACAGATGAGAAGACTACTAGTAGCAGAAAAGAACCGAACCGCTCTGTTGCTGCTCTGAGACTGATCCTGGGAGAGTTGAATTCTCTGATTCCTTGCTCTTCACAATTAAACCATCATCTCATTAAACCATCCCTTTAGAAAGAGCTTCCACTAGACCACGAATCAACAGAAGAGGCACGTTTAGAAACCATCATTCAGTTTGTGGAGTGGAGGGCGGAGGCTGGGAGCGAGTGAATGGCCTCCTAAGCTTTAAATCCGGTTTCTGAAGTATCTGAAAAAGTGAACAAACATCTCCTTTTCCTTTTTGTCTCCATCGCCTCAGGGTGCAGAAATAGAAATATTTTAATTTTGGGGCGCCTGGGTGGCTCAGTCGGTTAAGCGTCCGACTTCGGCTCAGGTCATGATCTCGCGGTCCGTGAGTTCGAGCCCTGCGTCGGGCTCTGGGCTGATCGCTCAGAGCCTGGAGCCTGCTTCCGATTCTGTGTCTCCCTCTCTCTCTGCCCCTCCCCCGTTTATGCTCTGTCTCTCTCTGTCCCAAAAATAAATAAACGTTAGAAAAAGAAATTAAGGGGCGCCTGGGTGGCGCAGTCGGTTAAGTGTCCGACTTCAGCCAGGTCACGATCTCGCGGTCCGTGAGTTGGAGCCCCGCGTCAGGCTCTGGGCTGATGGCTCGGAGCCTGGAGCCTGTTTCCGATTCTGTGTCTCCCTCTCTCTCTGCCCCTCCCCCGTTCATGCTCTGTCTCTCTCTGTCCCAAAAATAAATAAAAAAGTTGAAAAAATTAAAAAAAAAAAAAAAGAAAAAGAAATTAAAATTAAAAAAAAAAAAGAAATATTTTAATTTCAGCAGAGGGGCATGAAAGGATTTCTTCTCTCTGGGTGCCACCTCAGACTTCTGGGAAACCAGGCTGACTTCTCAGGGCTTTTGGTGTTATGTCCCTGCTGAGAAATTAGACTTCCTAAAAATAGCACCTGCTGGGTGGCTAAGCCGGGGAAGGTGGCAGACTGGCTAACAATCTGCATTGTGCACTCTTGCGGTGTCACCTCTGAGGACCCTCGGTCTACAGCCTGAGGAAATGGGGAAGACTCAGGCTGACTGAATGGCCTTCCTCCAGGAGGTCGGAGTTGCAAGATTATGTGTGCTTTTTTCCAGCCGTCTACTTAAGAAACGTTGAAGGAAATGCAGTCTTTGTACCCAAGATTGTGGGCACTTTCCCTCCTCTCTCGTTTTCTCTCTCTCTAAGTCTCCCTTGATCAATCCCTCTCTTTTTATTTCTCAAAAACTCAGTCTCTGAATTGATCCACAAGCTGAATAAAAATATGTATGCATTTGCACAAACATGGGGTTGATGAGTAAGTCTTGCCTCAGCACTTACTTCACATGGCTTGATATGCAAGAGGACGTGTGGACATTCTGTCCCCAACATTCCTATTACATCCAACTGTCGAGACTGTGTCCATGACATCTGACAGTTCTTAACTTTTTTGTGTCAAGGACCCATTGGTGGTCCGAAAGCCTAAAAACCCCTCTCATAATCATGTGATTTCTACTGATAACAAAGTCATGAGTACTGCTAAAATTACTGTGATTTGTGGCCTAAGTATATTGTTGCAATGCTAAGTTTCAGGGGTTAGTGAAAACGAAGATGTAATTTCTCTCCTGCCCAAGATTACATCAGACTCCTGGTTAACAATCCCAGAACAAGCCAGTGCATCTGGCTGCCGTCAGCAGCCCATCCACCAACCTGTGGGGTGCACACAAGTGCACGCACACACACACACACACACACACACACACACACACACATGCTCTTCAGCCTCAGCTGGAATCTGGCAGCATCTTAATGACATTCATAAAGGACACATCCCAGATGTCTTATATCCTGAAAGGTCAAGGAGCAGAAAGTGTGAATAACATTAGAGACCTCAATATCAGTATGCTCTTCAGCCTCCAATTCCATGCCTGACCAGGCACAGATGGCCACTCCCAACCATGGTTTTCTCATGTGGGCCTGATACTGGGCCAGAATCACAAGCTCGACCGTTCCACCTGTGCTTGTTTTTCTCCTGCATTTTAGATGAATTCCAACATTCCATTCTACTCACTGTCCCTCAACAGGGTGAGACATACAGTGCTGAGACTTTCAATATACAGTGAAAGGACCACACTCAGGCTCAGATCTCCTGCTCTGCATGATAACATCAAGCCCCCTGACCACTGCAAGCACTCCACATCTTCCATTTGATAGTCTGTCCTTGACAGTAAATCAAAAAATTCTTGGAGAATTTCTGTCAGAGCACACTCCCTCCCTCCCTCCCTCTGCTGCAGACCATGAGTGTTGTTTTTAATCCTCTGAAACACCAGTTTCTTCTAGGCAGCAGGACTTCACTTGAGCTTTCTCCTGGAATCTTCTTCCCCTTGGCTCTTCTGGAGGCTTGCTTCTCCTCCTGACAGTCATTTCTGGCTGCCATACTTCTTTTATTCCCTACCTCAATATCCAGCTTACTTTTTTAAATGCCCACAGTTTATAGTTATTTTATATATTTGTACTTTTGTCCATCTCTTCCATTAGAAGCTAAACTTCTTAAGGGCAAGGACCACATCTGGCTTCTTCACCTCTGTATCTCAGCACATAATAGGAACTCAACAAAAAATTTAGTAGTAGTCCATCCAGCCTAGTTCAATTGTCTATCACCTATTGATCTGGCTGCCACAGTTCACTGTACCTGCTATGCCAGTATATAACAACTGGTGTGGATAATCCGTGCCTTACTTCTCTCAACCCGGGGAATATGGTAGTAGGAAGTACAGAATTGTTTAATCTCTGGAACCACAGATTTTGGTGCCTTAGGAATATGCCAATTCTAGCTGGCCAGGAACTCCTTCTGAAAAACTCTCTTATCTCAGTGTCATAGTTCCAGGGACATCAGTTTTGGAATAGTAGTCCCCTCCCTAAAATTCACTTCTTTTACAAGCCATACGTTCATCCACAGATGACTAATGAGCATTGCACTCAGTGATGGGCCTGTTAATGTGGGCTAGGAAGACACAGGCAAATGAAGCATGCCCTCAAGACAGGTAAACGATTAACTACTTTACAAAGTAAGTTTCAACTTTTACATAGAAAGGAGCAGATGGGCCACATGGGTGGCTCTGTCAGTTGAGCATGTGACTTCAGCTCAGGTCATGATCTCATGGTTCACGGGTTCAAGCCCCGTGTCAGGCTCTCTGCTATCAGTGGAGCCTACTTGGGATCGATCTTCTGTCCGTCTCTCTCTTCCCCTCCCCTACTTATGCTCTCTCTCTCTCAAAAATAAAAAATAAATTTAAAAAAAAGAAAGGAGTAGAGAGTATTATCTTGGTTCATATAGACATTCTCTTTGTAAAACATCTATAAAACTACTTAAACGAATCAGCATAAGGGCACCAGAGATATGTTCTTTGTGTGTGTGTGTGTGTGTGTGTGTGTGTGTGTGTACATTTATACTTGCCATCTCTTTCAAGGTCCTGCAAATATTAATTAGAAAATGAGTCTCCCTCCTAGGGGTATATGAACAAGACTTTATCATTCAACATGGTTACTGCTGCTTTAAGGGAATGTCTGGAGTTGTAGCACTGCCCAGCCCAGTAAGCACAATGGAACATTTTCTTTGGAATTACCTCACTCCCAGTGACCCACACAGGAAATAATTATTTTGGTAGTCGCCAGTAAACAGTGAAACACACTTACTTGAAAAATAAGCTCTTTTTGACCCTGCAAGACAGTGGCTTCACAAGCATAGCTGAGCCTAGTTTCTACCCAAATTCAATAATTTTGTACGTAAATGGTGCCTTATTCTTGGATCGTGGGTTCCCAGATCCAGGCCACGCTTCAGAGTTCTGCCAAAACACTACAGCAAACAGCGGTTGCCTTGTATTTCTGGCTAAAGAAGAATGTAGCATCAAAGAAAAATTAGATTTCTTTCCTGGGATAGAATATGGAAATTCCATGGATGTCCTAGCAACAAATTTAAACACTATAGTTGTGTCTGAGAAAGTACTCCTGCTCTTATAGACATCAATCATGGGGAGTGCCAGAGAAATATGGCAGCGTTTGGAGTAAGTGACAGTTCTGGGCAGGATTTCTGAGTCTAAATAAAAATTCCAGATCTCTACTCTATTTTAGCAGAGGCCCAATTTCACAGGGCTTTCTTTTTCTATGTACACCCCAAAAGGCAACACCCTGCATGAAAGCTATAGAGCTCTGAGAAGAGTCACACTACCTGTTGAAACAGATGAATTGCAATAACAAAGCAATGTTCTCAACTAAAACTGACTCTATTCTACTGAAATCCAAAGTCACACTGATTTAGGATCAAGTCTTGACTGCTTTGACAGAGACACAAAATAATAGTGGTTTAAACATAATCGATGGTTTTTCCTCTCTCAGCTAATGGTCTGGGAGTAAGCAGTCCAGGACTGGTATGGCAGCTCAAAGCTCAGAGGCCCAGATGCCTTCTATTGTGTAGTTCTGCATCCTTGAACCCACGTGGTCCAGGATGGATACCTTCACACCACCACCCCAGCCAACCAGAAAGTAGGTCGAAGAAAGACAGGGCCTGCCCCTCCCCATAATGGGCATAACCCAGAAATAACATCACTTCCACTTATATCCCATTGGCCAAAACTTAGTCATATGAGCAGCAGAGCTTTCAAGGCTGTTCCCAGAATCCCAGTGTTAGGGATTCTGTTACTATGGGGGGTGGGGGGGGGGGGAAGGAAAGAATCAATACCAACAGGCAGCTGGTGGTTTTCTACAATTGTCAATTTTCATATTACTCCTTTGGTGATGGTTAAATCATCAGAAGACACAGCCTCTTTTTCTGCAAAGCTACTGTACTGTGCCCCCCTCCAGAACTGGCCCATTTGTCAGACCACCCATGCCAGCATGGTACACCAGTAGTAAGGAAGGAAAGGCCATGAGAGTACAGCCCCAGCACCTGTGTGCTTTGTGTGGTGATGTCTGGCCAGATCAGAAAGCAGGGCTGTACCCCCACCTGGGAAACTCCTGTGCTCTAGTCGGTTCTGAGTATTGTCATCATTTATTCTATAAACCAAAGACTACTTTCACCCAAAGGTTATCCCATGGTTGTGAGGATCACTTTGTCTCACAATGGCTTCTCGACGGCCCTAGAAGAAAAATAAGGTAGGAATGAGTCAGGGGCACAAAGCTCCCAGGCGATTTTAACTTTGGACAGGAGGGAGGATTTCTCCTACCTTGCAACCCTGAAAGAGTTACCTAGTACAAGAAGGGATACATGTTAACCTGGGCTTTTTTTCTGTGAGTTTCTGAGGTTGCCCCAAGAAATAGGCTGTGAATAAAGGAGGCTTGGGAGGAATTGACCCAGCCCTCTTCTTGAGTCATTTTGGAGTGAGATTATGGACTTCAAAAGGTATAGAGAATTCCTGAGCAGGGACTTCCCAGAGATTTTCATTCATCAAGAAGGAAAGAGTGAGGGGCTCTGTGCTGAATGGATTAGAATCCCACCTGGTGTTTACACCAAAATGCAGGATGTACTTAACATCCTGACATGAATGGACCGTCTCTTAGAGGCAGACAACAGCACCAGTTTATAGTGTGCGGTCTGGTCATATAAACTTGATGATATTTACTCTAGTATCAAATGATTAAAAAACCAAAGATATGGATGTTCAATATCTTAAAGATAATCTGTGAAATGATTCATTAAAGGGGGCCAAATTGAAATAATTCCTACCTAGAGTGATGATATAGAAAAGTGAATTTGTTTTGTGTTGTTAGGAGAGTTTGTGATATGTTACTACTAACTTATGATAAAGTCATAGCCAAAAAAAGTCTTTGAGGTGACAAAATCCCACATTATAAAAAAAAATCATCATCATGTAACATAAGACTTATAAAGTATAAAGGTATAGAAATTCAATCTTACAGAAGATTTTAGTGATTTATAAAATGTATATAATATAGTTGATACACACAAAGGTATAGAAATTCAAACTTACAGAAGATTTTAGTGATTTATAAACTATATATAGTTTATATATAAACTGTGTGTGTATACATACACACATATGTATAGTGCAGGACAATAGAGTCTTAGCAATGATTTTAATCACAAAACTATTCCAAATTCCAACTCAAATCTCTAGTCAGGGAACATTAGGACATCCTCTTCCTGTTTCTGCCTTGTCCAAATGTTGGAACAGAACCTTGGAAGGGATCCAAGATGTCAGGAAGAAATTATTTTAAGTGCTGTTGTGCTTGGGAGAAGCAGAAGGACAACATAAATTGAGCTCTGTATCTGAATCCATGGATAGTAATAATAAAGCATGCCCTAAAAAGACTCCACTATGTCAATTTCTGGCAATGGACAAGGGAAACTGCACAGGTGTCATGTACTCAGGCCTGTTTAGTCACTCCTTCCTCTGCTCTCTTAGCACATTGTACATCCCTCCAGTAGCACTTACCTCATTCGTGACACTGTGACTAGTTGTGCACAGGCCTGTCTCCAGCACTGGCCTGTGACATGGAAAGGGGTTAAGAACACTAGCTCTGGGACCAAATGGCCTATATTTGAATCCCAGCTCTTCTACTAATTTCTGTGACTTGGAACAAGTCCCTGAAACTTGCCATGCCTCCGTTTCTTCATCTATAAAATAAATTTAGCAATGGTATCAGTCTGATACGATGGCCATGAATCTTTCACGACAAATGAACGAAAAATACATCCCGCCTTAAGGTACATCTTCAATAACTGCTAGCTGCTCTTCTGATTACCATCCAGGGATAAATCACATCCTATTCATCTTTGCATTCTCAGCATCTCTAGGGTGCCCAGTTCCTGAAAGTTGTGTGTAAGTTGAATGAACTGGTTAATGAGAAAATGTGGTCAACAAAAGGCAGTTCCCTCCAACATTCTTAATTCACCCTACTGGCAGGCAGTGGAGAAAATTCTCTGCCTGGTAAATTTGGGGACAATAAGTAGGCATGTGCAGCCTAGTCTCATCCATCTTCCTCTTGAGAAGGAGCTGGCCTCAAGAGGCACATGCTGGACTTGAAGCCTCCAGCTACCCTGGTGGGTAGACCTACTCTTTCCTCCTCTTCTTTGGGAAAGGGAGGCAGATTGCCCACAGGAAGCTGGCATTCTCTGCTTTCCTCCAGAAACAGGTTTTCCCCCACAGGGTTTGGTGCCAGAGAAGAGCAATGAATTTTGGGCTCAGTTGGTAGATTCACGGGTCCTCACACTAAGCTGTTCCCTCCAACATAACTTAAGCAATCACAAACATGGTATTTTGGCTTCCACCTGCCATTCGCTTGGACTATTTCCTAATATGTTCTATTTACTGATCCCTCTTTAAAACCCTAAACCTAGTTTAATGACAAAAATAATTTTTTCATATTTTTAATTTTTCAGAATCTTTTTTTTTAGTGTGTTTATTTACAGAAAGTATGCAAGCAGGGAAGGGACAGAAAGAGAGGGAGAGAGAATCCCAAGCAGGCTCTGCACTGTCAGTGCAGAGCCCAATGCGGGGCTCGAATTCACAAACTGTGAGATCATGACCTGAGCTGAAGTCAAGAGCCTGATGCTCAACCGACTAAGCCACCCACGTGCCCCTAATTTTTCAGAATCTTAAAGTTTTGCTCTTGGGAGAAACTGAAAACACATGAAACCCTGGGGAATTGAAGAGTTGAAAGAGTAGAGTGCTGGTTGTTCTTCTTTTTTCCTCTCCAGATCTAGTCTTGACTTTTCTTTGCTGGACCTTGAGAGGCTAGCCACTTTGGCTGCATCATCTGGACTCCCTTGCCTTCTGGATTCCAGTTAGGTTACAGATATTGGAGAAGCCTGAGGGTGCAGAAAGTGAGACCAGAGTGTTTATTCTGTCTGCTCTTTCCCCAACTGGTGAGGTTTGGGCAGGGGCTGCAATCCTTTGCTTGTGGCCACAGCTCTTGCTGGCCACCCTTCCTGTGGCTACACTTGTGCTGGGTTCTCTAATACCACTTGCTCTCTGTGTCCCTTCAGGCCTAGGAACAGTAACAGAACCCCAACATTGCTAGTTCCCTGGGTGCCTCATCATCTTTGTTAGTACCCTTTACGCTGCCTGCACCCCTGTAAAGAATCCCTTCGTTAAAGTCTCTTCAACGAAACCTTTGAGTACACGATCTCTTTGCCCCCAGGACCCCGATTGGAATAAGTGATGAAGAGTAACAGAAATCATTGGGCATTGCATAACCTGATGTCACTAAAAACATTACCTTATTCTGATTTTATATCACCTAGAAACTTTCTGATAACTTAGCTTTAAATGTTGTTCTAGCTAAAGGAAGAGAAGACCCTGGTCAGAAGGTCTCCACATACACATTCTCTGTATGGTATAATATCTCCTCTCAAATCAGTAGATTGTTATTGTGCTTCATAAAAATAGTGAATGGAAAGTCAAAGGGAAGTGGGGGTGGTAGAATTAACTTAGTTTACTTTTAGTTCTATGGAAAAAAATCACAAAAGTGAAGAAGTGACATTGTAAGATAAAGAACTCTAAGATCAGGGTTCAAAGATAAAGAATCTGAGGTTTACAAGGCATAAGCTTCTGCAAGCGTAGCGTCTACGTAAACTTGGGCATAGGCTCAATTTTTGTTTTCTAACTCTCTAACTTATTTCCATTTGCCCTTTTATGTTTCAATATGTTTGCCTATTCACCTGTGTTTACAAGCGTAGGCAATTTCTCACCACCTTAAACTTCAATGCAAGAATGAATTCTGGCTCACAAGATAGCATCAGTCAAGATCAGAACTCAGAGAGAAGACAATAGCCAACCAATAATTACTTTTCTGCAGAAAAAGCAAAAAGCACAAAAACAAAAATCCTCAGTCCGGCATTCCAAACTTTCTGAATCCGAAGCCACCACACCCAGTAAACTCACTGACCTCAAAAATACACCAGGCTCTTTCCTGCCATTTGTCCTTTGCTCATTCTATGACCCACACCTGAAAGACCTTCTGGTCCTCTCTGTCTATCCCAACCTGACTTTTCAACCGTCAACACCCAGGTTAACCCCATTGCTCCACAACACTTTGCCCAGCATAGCAGACCACAGTGTTCTCTGTTCTCTGAGCACCTCTGACACTTATTGACTTGCCGCTTACTGAATTGCATGTTTCTTCTTTATTGCTTGAGCCATTTCACTGTCTCTCCCCAGCCTTATTCCTGAAGTCATTCTTGGTGACTTCAACATCCTTCCAATATAATGTGATATCTCATAACCTTTTTATTCACTCCTATTGAGTTGCCCTCTACAACACTTCATCCACCAATCCACCAATGGATTGCCCTCTACAACACTTCATCCACCAATCCACCAATGACAAGGCTATCTTGTCATTACCATTGACTGCATCCCTCGTGATCTCAACTTCAAGCATTATACTCTCCAATCAATTACACTCTCCAATATTTCAGATGATTCCATTATCTCAAACCCCTCCAGTCGACCAGGACTGCCATCCTTTTTCTCCTCCCTTCTGTGTTCTCATTTTCCTCCTTATCCAGCTTAAAGACAAGATCCATTACTATACTCACTAACTCACTAACTCCCTAGACCTGCCTTCTCTCCCTCCTTTATATTCCTCTGGAAAAACCCCAAGTCTAATTCAATCCAAAGCTCTACATTTTCTGTACTTGTACTTGAACATGGCTGGGATCAAGCACACAACCACTTTGACTGTTCTCAATTTAAATTTGAGACTCCCTTTATTGGCTCTTTCTAAAGAATTCAACTTGGTGTTTGTGCAAACAATAATCCTCTTTCTTTTTGCTTTCATAGGCTTACCTGCTATTTCATTAAATAAAAACTAAATATAGTAATAAACACAAGTGGTATTAGCAGGTTTGGGAATGAACCAAGCTGACTCTTAATTAGCATATAATCAGCTGGGGAGAACAGAAGTGTGGGATATAATAGTGAGTAGCCTTTTATCCTGGGCCATGGACCTTAGCCAGAGATTATTACAGAGAGTATGGAGAACCTCTGTTAATCTGGCAAGTAAATTTAGTGGAGGTCAGATAAGACAATGTCTACTGTACAAGTACATGTGGAAACTATAGATTCTGTCCATAAGATTCTATAAATAAGCAAAAAGGGATTTACTTCCCACCACTTCATTATTTCCAAAACAGAGTATATTTGAGCCCAGGTTTGTTAGATTTATAATAAGGCTATTGAGAAGCCTATCAGTTTGCCTCAGGCTCTTCCATCATTTATTAAACATGCTACCATTCGGGCTTCATCCCATCGTGGCCATTTCCTAGTTAATGCACTAACATAAATATCAAATTCTTTAAGTAGTTTCACATAGAAGTAAATTATCTCCTCTACACATCATGAAGATAACATTAAGAGCAATTTCTCAACCATTTATTCTCATTACCATCCTCCCCCTACGGAACATTTTTAGACATTTTTTCTATTTACTCCCTACCCTATGAGAATTAGTATCATAGATATACTTTATGTCTTTTTATATACTGTGCATATGCTTATCCTCTAAAGACTACTATTCTATACACACACACACACACACACACACACGAACCAGTTGTCACCTCCTTGGGAAAGTTATCACACTGTTGAAACTGCATGATTTAGGACATATGAAGTGCATCCTATATATATACATTTTTAAATAAAAATTGTATACATTTAAGGTGTACAGCATAATGATTTGACATACATACACATAGTGAAATTATCACTTCTGTCAAGCTAATTAACATATCATCCACCTTTGTGTGTTTCCAGAGCACCTGAAATCTATTCTCATAGCAAAATTTCAGTATCCAATACAGTATTATTAACTATAGTAGTAATGTTATACATTGCATCTCTAGACTTAGTCATCCCACATAACTGCAACTTTGTATCCTTTGACCAACATCTCCCCACTTCCCCCACCTCCCCACCCTGGTAACCCCCATTCTACTCTCTGCTTCTGTTACACAATCCTTGATTGTCTGTTCTCTGTGGCTGACAAGGTGAACACAGGGCTTATGGGTTTGGGGAAGTGGACTGCTTTAGCTGTGGTGCTGTCAGTGGTGTTTCACGCTTTTATGTTTTTCTTTTATTCCATCTTTCTGAATTGACTATCCTTATTCTACCAATTCAACTCTCATATTTTTATTAAAATGCTAAGTAATTCGATACCAGGCTAAACTAAAGTTCGTATTTTCATCAAGGGTAGTATAATACTACTGGTTTATACTAACAGCACCTGGTTGAGTGTCCAATCAGTTGGGCATCCAACTTTGGCTCAGGTCATGATCTCACAGTTCGTGAGTTCGAGCCATACATTGGGCTCGCTGCTGTCAATGCAGAGCCTGCTTCAGATCCTCAGTCCCCCTCTTTCTCTGCTCTTCCCCTGCTCGCTCACTCTCTTTCTCTCTCTCTCCCAAAAATAAATAAACATTTAAAAAAGAATAGTACAATATTAAGCAACAGTATCAAATAAGCCTTTCCTTTTCAAATTATTATCAGTTTCCTTTACGGGAGAAATAAAATACCTGTGAAAAGTATTCTCCAGTATTATCATACCACTACCTGTGCCTTTTCAGCTCCATATCTATTTACTGGCAAAAGCATATGTGCAAGCATTATTAACATTAGCAACACAACTCGATGGTCTACATGATAGCATTCAGGGGGAGAAAAGGGAAGAAAAAAAGGCAAATGAGAAAAAAACAGAAAAGAAGAGTGCTGATTTTTTTTCCCCTAATTCATATCCACAATTTATGAAACATCAACTTAATAGTAGCGTGTTGTCCTACTATATTAAAGAGGTCACTCTGCTCCTCCAATGTTCACCTTCTAATACTGAAGTTATTTTAAGTTATTTTCTTAGATCTGAAGCCAGAAATAAAAATATGCTGTGTCATGTATAATTATTTCTTAAGCTTCTAAGAGTAGTCTTCCTGACATGTGGAGAGCAGTACAAATGACTACTGCTCTTCTTGTCTGTCTCTGTAACTATTTATCCTTTCATAAGCTCAATATGGAAGAATGTACACCCTGATTTAGAGGTTGGTACTTTTTTGAGCTCCAAAACTTCCATGCAAAACAAGGTTCTGACTCACTAAATATCAAGACCATTGGGAAACAACTTCGGGGAAAATCAGACTGGTGTTTACCAAAAGTTGGTTTTTGCCATTAGCAACGGAACCAAGCCAAGCAGCTGAAATATCTAGAATAAGTATTAATGTATGCCTTTTCCCTATATAGAAATTATGCATCTTGAGTTTACAAACTTCATTATTACAGGAATATAGAAGGGGAGAGAGGAAGAAAATAGGAGTTACATTTCTTACAGATATCCAAAACTCTAACAACACTTTAAATTTTCCTGCTATTTTGTGCTAAAATCTTTTACTTCAGTATTTCTACCTACTTTGTCCCCTTTGGTAGAGTTAGGAATTAGATACTTGAGTGAGAATGTATATGAAGCCTGTTTTCCTCCATTAGACCGTACACCCCACAAGAACCAACACCACGTCTGTTTTTGCTCACGTTCCTATGACAAACATAGGGCCTGCACATAGAGATGTCCAGTAAATTTGTTGAGGGTTGAACAAATTGGATAGGACAAAGGACATTTTGATATATTTTTTTTCCATGCAAAATTATGCTGCAACCACACCTATTTTTTTATTCATCCATCTTGATTGCTTTTTTTAGTGTTTATTTATTTATTTATTTTTGAGAGAGAGTGAGCGTGAGTGGGGGGAAAGGCAGAGAGAGAGGGAGAAAGAGAGTGAAGCCCAAGCAGGCTTCATGCTGTCAGCGTAGAGCCGGACACAGGGCTGGAACTCACAAACCGTGAGATCATGCCCCGAGCCGAAATCAAGAATCAGCTGCTTAACCGATGGAGCCAACCAGGTGCCCCTTAATTTCTTTATTTGCTCATCATAGAACTGTTTTGTGCCTAAACAGAGACTGTTAAGATATAGTCCCTGACCCTAAGAGACTCACAATTCAGAAGGGGAGACCAACATGTAAAACAGTTAATGATACAGTACAGTGAGATGTAAGAAATAATATATATCCCTGAAAGGGGAAGAGAGAGAGGTAGCAATCCAATTTCTCCTATTGAAATCAAAATTGTATCTCCATCAGGCAACCATGAAGGGTAGAAAAAAATAAATTTGAACTGAAGTTTTGTTTTGTTTTGTTTTGTTTTGTAACAGGATTGTTGAAAATGAAACCAAACTAAATTGGAGACTTTGTCCATCTAACTCCTTTCAGGTCTTGGCTTCAGGTCTTGAGAGAAATCTCCTCTGACCCCTCTTCACACACGCACACTAGGATACATCTCCTGCCACACACTTCCATTGCAGCAGAAAGTCCGTGAGGCCAAAGTAGGTGTCTGTATAGTCCACTGACTATTATATCTCTAGAGCCTAGAACTATCTCTGGCACATAATAGGCACTCAAAAATGTTTGATGAGAAAAGTTTCCCTTGAAATATATTTATTTTTCTCTTTTTAAACCAATTTATCTCATTTTTCCTTTCCATATAGAGAAAAAACAATTCCTTTCCCTTAAGAATGTTCTTTGCCTTTTCCTTCAAGATGATTGTTTTTCCAAAATTTTAAACACATATCATTTAATAACTTGAAGTAAATTGCCCTCTATGCATCCACACAGTAGAGAATTGGGCCTGAATTGTACACTGCAGATACCCCAAGGACTGGGACTATATGTAGAATAGCTTCCCCAGAATAGCTTCCCCATGGGTTTCTCCTACCTCTTATTCAAATAATTTCCAAAGGATTAGGCTGAAGAAGGGATACTTTCTTCTGGACAGTAAGGATTAGTGTTCTCAGGGAAACAAGGAACATCAGCATTCACCTTCTGTGCCCCAAATTAATTTTTACCCTCAGCTTTACTAAAGGGAGGAAGAGATGATCAAGATGATGGTTTAAGGCTTGAAGTGCTCCAGATATTTAGAAATAGAAACTTAGGGAGTATCCTGGAAAAGCCTTCAGTCATAAGGCACCAAGTTCTGAGGTCAATGAGTCTTGTGTTTGGTGCTTCCCTAGGCCATGTGGCAGCCAGAGAGAGATATTTTAAGTCATGGTAAGGCCATGTGGCAACCTCAAAAACCACACCCTGTGAATGTGAGCCTTCTCCACC
Source organism: Neofelis nebulosa (assembly GCF_028018385.1). Taxonomy (NCBI): domain Eukaryota; kingdom Metazoa; phylum Chordata; class Mammalia; order Carnivora; family Felidae; genus Neofelis; species Neofelis nebulosa. The sequence goes on from NC_080783.1 coordinate 32,343,899, forward strand.
AATGTGGGGCAAGTCTGACAAAGGACAAGAGATAAAGGCTGTACTATAGGGGAATAAGCCCCACTGAAATGCTGTTGCCTTTTTTTAAATGTTATTATAAGTTTCTTATTCTTTTATTTACCAAATGTTCTGCTGAAAATTGGAAAACTCAGTCAAATTTGGATGTTTTCAATGTCCAGATGTGTCCTAGATACAGCCTAGATGTCAGGAAGAGGCTTGAATTGATTTAAATATGAGGGGTTTTTTCTCACTATAGAAATATCTCTTTTGAATTATATACAGTTTTTCACATGACCCTTGGAGGAAACAGGAAAAGAGGAGGAATAATGAGGAATAATGTTGCCGCCATAAACATTGGCTGAAGTAGACACGTGATTAGAGAAAAGAAATTGCAAAGTTTCTCTTTGTAGTAACTTTCACACACACACACGCATGCACACACACACACGCATGCACACACACACACACACTTAAATGATTACTAAAAGAAAATATTGAGGATTTTTAAGTATATAAGTGTATATTTTTAAGTATGTTTTCTGCCATTTTATTTGTAACATAAGATTGTTATACAATACCATTTGTAACAACTGATATAACTAGAATCTGCTGAACTTCCTACCGGTTATTACACCATCTAGAAACAGGGATTTCTCTTAGTTTCCTTAAGTTAAACTTACTCAAACTGAGGGAAGGAGTCGCACTTCATTGGTCCTAAGATAACTTCAGGTAGAGCATCTCTGGAGGACCTGGGTGCCACTTACTACTCACCTGAAAAATAAACCAAAGAAGATCTCTATGATTCCTCGTAATGCCAGGCTCCCATAATTCTATCAGCCCTTACAATTATATTGGTGACAAATCAGGGGAGCACTGAGTCAAAGGTCCCAGTCATGTCTGCCTATATACACTGTGCAGCTATTTCTTCACTGGAGTCTTGTCACTCCCTCTTGGGCCTTGTGAGCCTAGAAAAATCTACATTTTGGATTTGTTTTTTTTTTTTTTTGCAAGGATGAGTGGTAAATCAATGGGGAAAAGGAAAAACTGAGATACAGCAGCTAATATTTCAAAAATGGCAACAAATTTGGGAGTCATAAGCTTATAAAATATTATTGAAGCCATAAATTTGAAAGAAGTCGTCATGGGAAGATGTATATAGGAAAGAAAGAAAGAAAGAAAGAAAGAAAGAAAGAAAGAAAGAAAGAAAGAAAGAAAGAAAGAAAGAAAGAAAGAAAGAAAGGAAGGAAGGAAGGAAGAAAAGACAAGAAAAGAAGTAAGACTGGGGACTGATTCCTCTAGGTAATAGGAAGGAGGTAAGCATAAGAAGAGAAGTCCTACACTGAGTAATGTATAAAATTGTTGAATCATTATCTTATACACCTGAAACTAAGACAACACTGTATGTTAATTATATTTCAATTTAGAAAGTAGAAGAAGAGAAATCCTAGGAGCCTGAAAAGGAGAACCAATACAGGTATAAAGAAAACTGTGGTGCTTTGGGAGAAGCCAGAGAAGAGATTGCTTTAAGAAATCAGTGGTTAACAAAGCCAAAGCTTTCCTCAGGGCATGTAGCATAGGATTAAACCATTAAATATAATGCTATGGAGTGCTATTAGCAGTGAAAGTTTCCATAGGGTGATGGTAACAGAAGATAAATAGCTTGAAAAGTTACATCAGAACCAGAGATTCAGACTGAGTTAACACTTATCCCTTCTCCATTACAAACACTCAAATACAATGTTGCAAAAATACATAATACTGTACATAGTTGTGCTTAATCAGAGAAGGAAAGTAAAGACAACTCCAACTGATGCCACTACAGTCCAAGCGTTCAGAGCTTAAATGCTGGGACCAGGTTCGGCAGAGTGAGGACAGGAGACATGGTCTAAAGCCCACACACGGAGGGGAGTTGACAGAGACACTGCATATATCCAAGATCCTTAATGGGTGGCTCAGTCTATGAAAATTGGTCTAGAATCACACTATCGAGTATGGTAGCTATTAACTGAATGCGACTATTAAATTTAAATTAAATAAAACTTGGGGTGCCTGGGGGGCTCAGTTGGTTAAGTGTCTGACTTCAGTTCAGGGCATGATCTCACAGTTCATGGGTTCAAGCCCTGAGTCAGGCTGTGCACTGACAGGGCAGAGCCTGCTTCAGATTCTCCATCTCCCTCTCTTTGTGCCTCTTTCTCTAAAAAATAAATAAACATTTAAAAATAAATAAATAGGGGCGCCTGGGTGGCGCAGTCGGTTAAGCGTCCGACTTCAGCCAGGTCACGATCTCGCGGTCCGTGGGTTCGGGCCCCGCGTCGGGCTCTGGGCTGATGGCTCGGAGCCTGGAGCCTGTTTCCGATTCTGTGTCTCCCTCTCTCTCTGCCCCTCCCCCGTTCATGCTCTGTCTCTCTCTGTCCCAAAAATAAATAAAAAATGTTAAAAAATAATAATAATAATAAAAATAAAAATAAAAATAAATAAATAAATAAATATTCAAAATTTAATTCCTAGGTCACACATTTCAAGTACTTAATAACTGCCTATGGCCAGTGGCTAACATGTTGGAAGGCATGGAATATAGAACACTTCCATCATCACTGGATGTTCTTTTAGACAGTGCTAATCTAGAAAATCTCTGGCTAGCATTCCGAAGAAGGAGCAATAAAATGTGCTGTTTATCTCAATCTTGGGATGCAAACAGAAAAACTCTCCTTATAAGAAATTGATACACCAAGCATATTCCCCTTCCGGGTGAGAGGTTCAAATTCGTACTACCCACACGTGCTAGAATCCCAAGCCAAAAGTCGAACAGAGTCCCACCGGAATCAAGTACAGAACATCTCAGTAACACACATCCACAAGACACTCTAGAGTGCACATTCACGACCTAAATCACATAGGGCTCCGCAGTGAAAAAGTAAATCTGACCTAGAAATGAGCTCATAATCAAGTACAAACCTCAGAAAGAATTTTAACATATATCCAAATGACCAATAAACGGAAGAAAAGGTGATCAACCTCATTAATCATCAAGAAATAACTAATAAATGAAAATAAATTACACGGACTCCAGAATGGCTAAAATTTAGAAGACTAACAGTACCAAGTATTGGTGAGAAGGTGAAGCAACTAGAAGTCTCACATATTATTGGTGAAAGTATGAATTGCATATTTGATGACATCTCTCCACGTGTGCAGCAGAAATGGGCACCTATGAACACATACTCAGAGCATGTAGCCAGAAACAGATGTAAAAGAAATATACAAGATGTTCATAGTGAACTATTTGTGTGTTTTTTAAGTTTTTTTAATTTATTTTGAGAAGGGGGGAAGGGCAGAGAGAGAGGGAGAGAAAATCCCAAGCAGGCTCCGCGCTGTCAGCATGGAGCCCAGCGCAGGGTTTGATCTCGCCAACGTGAGATCACGGCCTGAGCAGAATTCAAGAGCTGGGCCCCTAACCAACCGAGCCACCCAGTCGCCCCCATAGTGGACTAGACAAACTAAAGACAACCTAAATGTCCACCAATAGAAGACTAGACAAATAAGATATGTGTATTCATATGATGGAATATTTTACAGCAATGGGAACAAACTACTACCACACCCAATAACATGGATGAATCTCATAAAAATAATATTCAAAGAAAGAAGCCAAGAGTCCGTATAAAATTTAAAACAAATGAAACTAACAAATGATGATAGAAATTAGGATAACGATTATTTTTCAGAGGGGTAGTGACTAAGAAGAGGCACAAGCAGGCTACTAGATTTCTAGTAATATTCTCTTTCTTGATCTGGGGGGTTGTGACATGAGTTAATTCCCTTTGTGAAAATGTATCAAGTTGTAAAGTCATCGTTTCGTGGGAAATAAAAACAAAGTTGAACTAAAATCCTAGAAACCAATACATGAAATAAGGGATGGGTTGTCAGATTTTAAACATGCTATATTATATTGTTCTGAGGGAAAATAGAAATGTTTATTAATGTTAGGCCTCATTGAGTTAACGTAGATGTGTTAAAAATGTAAAAGTAACCATTAAAAAATGTGAAATATATGTTTCTTCTAAAGAAAATAGATATGTATAGATTCTTCTAAAGAAAAATTAATTGATGCTAAAAAAGTGGGGGGGAAAAGTATTATAAAATCTCCCCAAAAGGTGATATAAATATGCTCAAATAGGTCAGTAATCACAGTAAACATAAACAAGTTACACTCCCCAATTTAAAAATAGGTATTCTTGGGGTGCCTGGGTGGCTCAGTCGGTTATGTGTCCGACTTCAGCTCAGGTCATGATCTCGCACTCTGTGAGTTCAAGCCCCACATAGGGCTCTGTGTTGACAGCTCAGAGCCCTGAGCCTGCTTTGGATTCTGTGTCTCCCCCTCTCTCTGCCCCTCCCACGTTCATGCTCTGTCTCTCTCTGTCTCTCAATAATAAACATTAAAAAAAATTTTTTTTAAATAGGTATTCTCAGGGCACCTGTATGGCTCAGTGTGTTAAGCATCAGACTGCCTCAGGTCATGATCCCGTGGTTCATGAGTTCAAGCCCCGAGCTGGGCTCTGCACTGACAGCTTAGAAGCCTGGAGCCTGCTTCGGATTCTGTGTCTCCTCTCTTTGCCCCTCCCCCACGGTACTCTGTCTCTCTATCTCTCAAAAATAAATAAAACATTTTTTAAAATTTTTTAACAGGTATTCTCAGATTGGATTAAAAACAAAACAAAATGCAGCCACGGGTATCTTATAAGGAACACACCTAGACATAGTAGCACATGTTTAAAGCAAAATGGTAACAATGTCTAGTCAGATATTGGATTGATCTAGGGTTTAGGATTTGTTGGGTGAGTGCAGGAGAAGGACAAAGGGTCAGAAAGGTAAAATAATTTTTTTTTCTTATGTTCTTTATTAGGGCCCCAGTATTAGAAGTATTTCCCTTGAGGTGTTTGTAAAGCACAGACAGTTCAGAAGGAAAATGCTTTCATTCTCTGTTGCCCAAAGTTCAGACTTGAAAGCTTCCTCTTCAATACAGGGTGTGTTGGAATCTGAACTGGGACATGCAGCCAAGCACTGCACAGTCGAAAGTACAGGGACAGCCTTTCCTCCTTATCCAGGCACACCATGAACTGGGAATCCACAAAAAGAGACACGGCCTTTCCCCTGACCAAAAAAGAGAGAGAGAGAGAGAGAGAGAGACAGAGACAGAGACAGAGAGAGAGAGACATGACCCAAGAGATCAGGGTTGAGCAGAGATCAAAGCAGCCCTCCTTTTGAGGGGCCCATCAATTCCCCAGGCTGTCCTTACAGAACACCATCAACTTCTGTGCAAAGGCAGAAAGAAAGGAGGTAAAGGGTGGGGCAGGGAATGGACAGTTCACTTCCTGGCAAATGACATGAAAGCCACTCAACAGAATGTCTACCTCCCTGCAACAGCCTTGTTTGCCCTTAGTCTTGTTTCTGATCACCTAATGTGATATTTTGTCACTGTGAGCGTGGCCCAAATACAGACTATGTGAACACATGGTTGTTCCCATAATGGTGAAGGATAAATGCTCCTCTTCTATGTCCTGTCTTGGGAAAAGAAGTACAATTTCCCCTACTAAAGGCAAATCTCCCCTTATGTAGTTTTCAATTCTACTTTTTTCCATTTCCTCTGCGAGCTGTTGAGCCATCCTTTATTCCAGCCCCACCCCCACCCCACCCATTTACCTATACAAATGTCCAAATCATAAAAATGTCTTTTCTCAACCCTCAGCTACTATTTCATCTCTCTTTTTCTTCCCTTTATCAAATTTCTTGGAATTCTACCCTCTCTGCCTCCATTTCTCATTTATCCCAACTCGATCCTTGCAATTTGATCCATAACCACAGGCCAAAACATTCTTTTCCTAAAGATGTCAACATTCTGCTGATGATCAAATCCACTGGCCCCTTCCCAGTCCTCATTCCCACCAGCTTTTCTTTCTATCTGAAACTGGTACCTCATTCCATTCTTAGACTCTTTTCACTGTGCACCATCTAGTCTATCTGACTCTACTTTCTACTATATCTGTCTTCTTTGCATGCCCCACTTTCTCTTATTGTCCTCTGAATGAAGACATTATGTGTAGGTCAACCCTTGAACTTCTCATCTCCCTAGGCTTTGTTCTTCCAACAATCTTTTCTGGACAAAAGATCCCCAAATGTGCCAGCTCTTATCTCAGCCAAGTCCACATTTCTCTCTGCTTGCTAGAGATCTCCACCTATGTACATTTCAAATCCAGTATGTTCAAACTGAATTTAATGTTCCTGTTAAGCCTGTTATTTTTTTCCCAGATACTAGGAGGGAAATCTAGGAGTCATCTTCAGTTAGCTCTCCTTTCCCAACTCCCACATTTAGTTACTATATTGTATATATTTTTACACATTCCCACGCTCACCATTGCCTTTTGTCTGAATTGTCCCAAATGCCACGTGCAGATAGTTCCACATATGCAGTCTCCTTTTCTTCTGACCCCTAAAACACCCTATATACTGCTTCCAAAGTAACCCATTTAAATATGGTTCTTATGGTATAATTCTCCTGCAAAATGAAGCCCAGAAACTTTAACGTGCTGTTCAAATCCCCACAAAATGGCCCTGCCTCTTATTACGCCTCCTTCTGAATCCTCTGCTACAATAATACTGCATGCTTCAACCACCAGCATAACACTATGCCAATGTTCATGGCTCTCACTTCTGCCTGAAATGTTCTCCACCTCCCAAACCCTCTCCACCTATTAAATCTAAAAGAGCATTTCAATTTCTACCTCTGCTATGAAGCCTTCCCTGTTCTCTTAGTATTCCTCCTTTCTTTGTGAGACTTAGAAGTCTGTTATTTATTAAGGTAAATAAATGTCTTTAATAAGCTTACGAGTGTGTGGAGAGAGTCTATTCTACGCCAAACATTATATTCAGGATATGGGGAATACACAGTCTCTGACTCTGGGCAGTGTCTGCTCATAGGGGAGAGAGAACACGTAGTATAGTAAATTGTAATCATGGGTGTGCCTTTCTGTACTCGAGATGCTCATACAGCCACAGGGAAGGAGCACTTAACCCAGCATCGGGCATCAGGATGATTTTCCAGAACAGCAGCACATGACTTGAGCCTTAAAAGAAGGATAGTTGCCAAGGCAAAGACGGGCATAAAGCGCATCTCAGAGATGAGAATAGCATGTGGAAATTCATGATGAGCCATGTCCCATTTCAGGAATTTCAGGTAAATCAGTTGCTGGAACTGAAAGCACATTGGGAGGGTAAAGAGGTGGACAAAGCCATACTGCAAAGAACCTTGAGTGCCTATATCAGTTATGTATTGCCACAGTGGCCCTGCATAACAAATCATCCCAAAACTCTGTGGCTTAAAGCAATAGACGTTTATTATCCCTCGTAAGTCTGCGGGTCAGCAGGTGGCTTCCCTGGTCTCAACTTGAGTCACTTACGTGCCTATAATCAAAGGCATACATTGGGAATGCACTTCAGCTGCTCTTAGTTGAACGTTGTCAGGTGTTTAGGAGTTGACTGACCATCGGCTGGTTTAATATGGCCTTGGTTCTTCTCCACATGCTTCTCATACATCTCAAGCAGGTTAACCTGGGCATGTTCTCGTGACAAGGCAGACATGAAAAAGAAAATAGGTCCAATCATGCAAGACAGCAAGAAGAAACACACGTGCTTTTCAAGTCACTGCTTGTCATTGTGTTTGCTGACATTCCACGGGCCGAAGCAAGTCACATGGATGAACCCAGAGTCAGAACGGGAGCTTGCTGCAAGTTCTTTGCCTTTCACGTTCTCCAGCCTGGAACATGGTTGCCGTAGATACCTACCTGGCTCATCAGTCCTCTGTTCAAATATGACCTTATCAGAAAAACTTCCCTAAATACTCATTATGAATTAACACTCATGGCTCCCTTCCCACCCTATCATTCTCTACTCCTCTCTATCTGAAATGTTATGTATTTAGTTGTATGCTTACCTATTTATCATTTGCCTCTCCCACTAAGTTAAGATCAGTGACAGCAGAAACTTATCTATCTTGCTCACAGTTTTATCCCCAGAGCCTAGAATAGAAATTTGGTACATGGTAGACAATTCACAAATATTTGAACCAGGTAGCTTTGCCCTAGCCACACTGCATGTAAGCATTAAGCACAGGCTAACTCTGAATGGAATTTGTTGGGTTTTATTCATCCTCTCTCTTTCAGATCCATTTCTCAAAACTACTCAGTATTTCATTTGGCTATGATACTAAGAAAGTTGAGGAAAATGAATTCTGTAGTATTTAAAAGGGATCAACTTTAGACATTTGCCTTAAGAAAAAGGGAAAGTTTCCCAGCCAAATTCTTAAATTCATGTGCATAAGAATAAAATAAACTTGCCTAATCTCCCTCAAATCACTTGGGTAATTCCCAACATGGAGTGATAATACCATAAGCTTCCCGAAATGCGTGGCAGGCATTTGCCAACCTAATCTTTTAATACCGAACAAGTGCCAGCTTTTAAGCATATATATATTTAATGCTACTTTCCAGTGTATCTACCTCTAAATCATCAAACTATAAGAATCCATTGAAATTTTTGGCTCATTATCCAGGCTTCATCAAGCTACCTCATGTCCCTATGTTCCCAAAAGCAGACTCTGAGTGTCACTAAAACACAAAATAATCTACTATTGTCACCCTTGCAAGGAGAAGTCTAAAGGTCTGCTTTCAGGTGCCTGTGCAGGCCATCCGGGCAAGCACCCTCAGATGCATTTCTGTTTTCTCATTCTGCTCTTTCTTTTGTCATGACCTACTTTTCAGGTACATCAGACGGTAGGTTTTAAACAATATGCTATGGCACTGCAGCATTTGAATCTTTTACCGAATTTTGTACAATTGATCTTTGCTACAACTGAGTAGACACAGGGCTACTGAGATCTGTCGGGATTCGTCTTGCAAAGAGTAAAAGATGTGGTATAATAGGTCAACAAGGAAGAAAGATTGTATGCTTTCTGAACCATGTAAACGCTTTGTTTCAGGAACATAAAAGGCATCAAAGAAAAGCCCACAAACGGCTATTCTCAAACACAGGCATCGTGCAAAAAGACAAGCACGTAAGCTGTGCCCTTGCTGTGGTTACTTTTATGGACAACAAGAGATATTGTTCTATCATCATGGAAATGGTGCTGTAGTTTTGGTTCTTTGAAGCCCTTCATTTCTGTCGCCAGTAATTCTAGCACTTGAAAGTGTACTACAAACACAGAAGACAGAGTCCCTCCACTGTGACAAAAAGCTTTATCCTTGTAAGGAAGACCTGGGGAATACATATAGATTTTGGCTATCTGTATGGTTATCTGATTTGGGTTATCTGGGCATACTCCTTGACACAGAATATGGAATGGGGGAGAGGCTCAAGTTAAGGATGATTCTGTATCCCAGAGGCAATTTTCAGAAGTGAGTAGTCAAAGTAAATTAGACCAACCCTAAATCTGATGTCTCTATCAGAGGACATTATGTAATCTCAGAAGTGCTCCTTACTCTAATTTGTGCTTTGAGATGGAACTATCCCTCAGGGTGCCCAAAATAGGAGACTCTGAGAACAGAGTGCTCAAAATTCCCCAAAGTATTCCTCCTCTTTCAGCCTCTCCACCTTCCAACTAAATTGTATTGGCAGCCGTTTTCTCCCCTGAAGGGCTGTGTCTGAACCAGATACCATGCTGGGACCTCTTTTGGCAATGCTTTTGCTTCAATAAATTTTGTAAAAGAAATGAATGTCTCATCTCTGTCAATCATATAAATTCAAAATAATAGCACTTGGGAGGATCAGAGGTGGTGGGGAGGCAAGAAAGACGGGGGCGCGGGGTAGAGTCATGAATTGTTCCCCTACAGCTGGCATATTGCTCAAGCAACAACTGTTCGTGCAAAACAAAAGATCACTTCAGAAAACCGGAGACGGAGCCCAATAGAAAGAGATCATTATAATCATATTTTAGAGACCAAACGGCTTGCATTATGTTTGCTGGAGCCTATTTAAGTTTCCTAGTTGTTTGTATAAACATAACACTTTAACATGCCTTACTATAATAATATGTTAATATAATGACAAACATATAATAATATCCCCCCTCCCCCCGGCATCTAGCATCTGGCAGGTTTTTTATCTTCTACTTCTCTCCCACCCTGCTGTGGATAAGAGATAAAAGATGTTCCAACACAGGGAGGCAGTATAGCACAGTGGTTAAGAGCACAGCCTTGGCATCACATCAGGTTAGAGTCCCAGCTTTGCCTCTCACTATGGTGTGACCTTGGGCAAGTTTCTTAACCTCTGCAAAGGCTCGGTCTCCTCAACTGCTAAATGAAGGTTGCAATTTGCCTGCTTGTTGGTTAGTGTAAGAATTAAGAGAGACGATGTATGTAAAACATTGAGCACAGTGCCTGGGCCATAAGGAGCACTTAGTAAATGTTTGCATTTGTAATCAATGAATGGAGGAACAAACACTTTGTTGTTCCTTTGACTTCCCATCTTCTATCCTCATCCTACAACCAACCTAAGCAAAAAGGAGAGAAGTCTTTGGAAGCAGTGGCAGCACGCCTGCCCAGTCAGGTGGCTGAAGGAGACTGAGGGGACTGGAGTCAGCCTTGCTGTGGGATCAAAGCCCTGCTACACAGCTGTGCTTGCTGCAGAGGATTCCTCCCCTGTCCCTTCCAGCAGGCCCCCTGTTGCACTGCAGGACTCCAGTCACACAGCAGCCAATGTGCCTGTCCACGTGGGAGGCCACTGTTATTTCTAAGTACTCAGGTGGTTCCCATTCGGGAAGTAAGGCTTACATAACTTTTATGTGGAGACATAGTCTTCTGGGGCAAAAGTCCACAACGATATACTAGAGACTGTGGCGGGGGGGAGGGGGGTGTCGAGGTGGGGGGAGAGGGTGAAGTCTTCTGAAAAAAAATCTTTGTCCTTTTTTTTTAATAGACAAAGATACGAAGTGTTGCCAGCTTTAGATCTTAGCTATTTCCCTAAGATGTTTACTTAAGGGTCTTACTTAACTTCTTCAAAACATCGAGAATGACCACATACCACATAACCAGAAAAAAGACAAGGGAACATTATTATGTCTGTGTAAACAATGAAATCAAGGAGGAGTTTCACAATTATAGGTTTCCTTTGACAAAAGAACCAAAAGACCTTCTGTACACCAAACTGATTTTACAACCGCTTTGGCCTCACAGGTGGGTGGTACCATCACTTAAAAGGGCTTATAGACTATCTGAATGTCCATCCACACCAGGGAAAACAAATGTGGTCACCTGCAAAGTCCAACCACTGCTTCTAATGAGATTCCATTAAAACGACATTTAAAAAATGCTTCCTAAAAGAATACAGAATGCATACACATAGAGGCATGTGACCATGTCGGACGTTACAGAAGCGCTAAATGACCGTGAGCTTAGCTGGCCAAAAGTCAAGTGAAGCACTTCACCCTGATAGAAATTGTGTTGTAATAATCCTTTATCAAATAAAGCATAGTGTTTCTGCTAAGTCTTGAACAACCACAACAACAACAAAAAAGAATCAGGATCTGGCTTCCTTAGAGGAAGAGGAAGAAGTGTCTGCTTCCGTAGAAGAGGATATTTACTTGGTCTCAGGAAGTCTGCATTTTGCTCATCTTTTTTAAAACTCTGCCTTTGGAAGAGAGCTCGCTTTCACCCAAATGTGAATTCTGCTTAACTCCAGAAGATGTTGCTGTCTTTTGCTCCATAGATTTTTAGAAGTGCACTTGCTGTTTATAACTGGCTTTATGTAGAAGAGATCCATGCGGAGGGAATCAGTATTGGAAATGTGACACACAAGTGACTCAGCATTTTCCCAGAGCCACCCCCCACAATGGATGCAGAAACCTGACCAAAATTTAGTGAGCAGATCCACGAGATGATCCCACATTTTTAAGACTCAACTGTTACATGGAAAATAAGTTCAGCCACATACGCTCAAGTACAGTAAGGCAAACCTGGTAAATACCAATAATGGTCCTAGGGCAAAAAAGGCAAAAGTAGGTTGTCATCCTGAAAGTTTGGTTGCTAGTTAGGAAAGAACAAAGGTCACCATAGTTCAACTTTTACATTTTCTTTTCTTTTTAAATTCCCTAGAGTTGTATAACGTAGTGCTTTAGGTTAGAGACTGCCCAAAGTTATTTTGTATCCTAATAAAATATTCCTATGGTTAATACCTAGCCCAATCCTATTCTTTCTTTATTTCAATACTCTAAGCACCTCTGTCAGTTTTAAAAACATAAATCTGGGGGGCACCTGGGTGGCTCAGTTGGTTAAGTGTCTGACTTTGGTCATGATCTCACAGTTCCTGAGTTCAAGCCCTACATCAGGCTCTCTGCTGTCAGCATAGAGCCCACTTCAGATCTTCTGTTCCCCTCTCTCTGTGCCCCTCCCCTGCTCATGTGCTCTCTCTCTCTCTCTTTCAAAATAAATAACCATTTAAAAACAAAACACATAAATTTTATCAATGGACATATGTTCCAGATTGATTTTGTCACAAATCTCAGACCTAATCTCCGTTAACTTTGAACTTCCCATGGTCTCCAGTCCAGAAGTTGATGTGTCCACTGGAGTGGAAGGCAAGAAATAGCCAATGGCTTTTTTTTTTTAAGTACATCTGTACTCTTGAGGAAATAATAATGGCTAGAGCCACTTTTTATCAAGTGTTACCCTAGGCACCTTGCTGAAGTCTTTAAAACATGATCTCCTTTAATCTGTACAACGCTTTTTGAAGTAGAACATATTATCTCCATTTTACAGAGAAGAAAACTAGGATTCAGAGGAGTTAAGCAATTTGCCCAGCGTCATAGAACTCATAAATCAGAGAGCCAAGAGCTAAACCAGGCCAAGTTAACATCCATTACACAATGCTGCCTCCCAAGCCCTGAGTCTGTTTGTCCTGGGCAAATATTATACTTATATTTCAAAACCCAAGGAAAAAGAGGAAGTGGAAGCTGCTAAATGGGGGAGAAGCAAGTGGAAAATGTTGTGACTGTAAATTCATCTACAAAGATTACTGAGGGACAGACATGCTTTATAAGATCTCTTCAGGGTTATGGTACAGATCCTGCCCTCAGGGAGCTAACATTTTAACTGGAAAGATGCCTAAGAACATAAGTCAAAATCAAATAAGTACTTCAGAAGGGGTATACACAAAGTATTGTATAAGATCATGGAGGAAGAAGGGATTATTTTTCCTGATGGCTTGTCAAACAGTTGGAAAGATTTGTCTTGCCTACTAATCAGGAATAGCACATGTTTTAATTTAGTCATTAAGAACATTTGACATTTGTTTGCCAAAAGTAATAAATATTAATTTTGAATATTTGAAGACTTTCAAGTCAGTGGATTGAAAAATCTTCTATACTCTCAAATGTTGTTGCAGCAATGAAAATGGGTAAAATTAAAAAGAACTGTTTTAGGAAAGCAAGCCAGTTACAGGGACCAGACTTCTAGGAATTTATCTATTTACTGATAAGTTCTTGAGTTAAAGATACATACGTAAGAATGTTAATTAAGTACTTGTTTGTTATACTAATAACAACCCATTGGAAACAACCCAATGTCCATCAGTTGGGGATTGGTTAAATTGTGATACATCCATATGACGGGCTACTATGAAGCTATTAAAAAGAATTCAGTATTCATTAAAGGAAAGAAAATCTCCATGACAGATAGTTGAGTAAACAACAAAGTATACTAGAGTATGATATCATTTTTATAAATATATACACACAGAGGTAGATAAAATAAATACATAGAGAGACGCCAGGAGAAATGCTTACCAAAATTTTAACATTTCTTGGGAGCCAAGATGACTTTATTTTTTTAATACTTTTCCGTGTTGCTTGGATTTTCTGCATCAACCTATTATTTTTGTAATCAGAAAAGAAAAACAAGAAAATTATTTGGGGAAGAACGATGTATTTCCTTTTAGACTTACATGTCATAAAATGATACATTCCAAAGATAATATTTCAAAACACATTTCTATTGAAGTAGTTGTAACTCATCTTGAACAAAACCTTGTCTCTGTCAAGTCATAGGTTTGAATTTGTTTTGTGGACTTGTCATCATCAGAAAACCATTACCACGTTAAAGTTAGCAGACATGTGGTTGGACTTGGCTATCTTGTTCTTCAATGCAGAGAGAGGGTCAAAAAGAGCCAAGGATTCCATTTAGCATATAATTTCTATTCTAGCAGGGAAAATATAGGTCTATGCTTTTGTTCATGTCCACTCTAGGCATGACACTAACCTCAAGGGTCTTTTTGAGGTGATTCTTCTGACTTGTAACCGACTTTCATGCCAAAGAGCCCAAATAAGCTGTACCTTTGTTGTTTCCTTTTTTTCTTTACTAGTGATTCTATGTTTACAAACTAAATGACAGGAGGGTCCAAAAGGCATTTTCAACTTTGCATGCATTATATAATGCACACCTCCAAAACCAAATTAAGTAAGGAAGCATGCATCACAAACTCATTTAATCAATACTGTAAAGAAATGATATCATTTACTTTAAGTTATATAAGTCAGATTGTTGCCTGATAAAAGAAACCAATTTGCACCAAAGATCCCTGGGCTGTTGTTTCCTCCTATACAAAATTAGACCTCTTTCATGCCTAACAATCTAAGATTCTATTATTTACAACTCTAGCAAATGTGCTCTTGAGGATTTAAAAGTTTTATGGTTCTTAATAGATAACATTTAAGAATAGAATTTATTCCAATTATGGGAATGAACTGATTATGTGAGGAGTATGTGTTCTTGCTGCACTCTCTCATTACTAAAAGAGTACAATTACCAATCTCTAAAATACAGTTAAGTAGATTTGATATATACAACCTTATGTCAAGTGCTGAGACATAATAAAAACATATATAATGTTGGTAAATGGGAATGGAAGAAAATTATCAAGCAGAGGAGAATGAAGGGGAAAAGTTGTTTTTAATAATGAAAATTATTTTTAAAAAAAGAAGATTTTTTAAAGTCTAATGAATTAGGGGTGTCTGGGTGGCTCAGTCAGTTGGGCATCCAACTTCGGCTCAGGTCATGATCTCACATTTGGTGGGTTTGGGCCCAGCGTCAGGCTCTGTCCTGACAGCTCAGAGTCTGGACCCTGCTTCAAATTCTGTGTCTCCCTCTCTCTCCATCCTGCCCATGCTCAAGCTCTGTCTCTCTCTCTGCCCCTCCCCTACTCTCTCTCTC
This sequence comes from Neofelis nebulosa, assembly GCF_028018385.1. Taxonomy (NCBI): domain Eukaryota; kingdom Metazoa; phylum Chordata; class Mammalia; order Carnivora; family Felidae; genus Neofelis; species Neofelis nebulosa. Next base: position 32,359,150 of record NC_080783.1, read on the forward strand.
TCTCTCTCTCTCTCTCTGTGTCTCTCTCAAAAATAAATAAAAAATTTAAAAATTAAAAAAAGTCTAATGAATTAAATTAAGGGAAAATAACCAGAAAAGAGAGAGCCAGTCTCTGTAACCAAAATATAGAAGTTTTTGCAATCTATGCTTTTAAATGAATTTTCCAAAATTGTCCCAGATCCTCTTCTTTGTCATTTAAACTATTCTTACCATCTTTAAATAAATGATATATCATCCACAAGTTCCAAAACAGGAAAATCCTTAACTCTCATACACATTTCTGAGGTTAAAAACCAAATCATTTTCTACAAAAGCATATAATTTCCAAGTTTTCCCAGGACCAAAATGAAAAGAAAGTTCTCAGACTCTCAAGTAGTTTAGTTTAGCCTTTCCTAAACGTTAAATGTTTTCATCTTTGACAGAAGTTTTCTAGAAGGTTCTAGTAAATCCTCACCTAACACATTTTCTTCCATGATATAGAAAAGAATAACTTTGTCCAACAGAAAGGAAGGTGTTGCACAAAAAAAAGCAGTGGGCTAGCTCAGAGGATCTGCCGCTTGCCCAGAGCATAAGCCTGGGCAATGCACTCTGCTGCTAAGCTTTGCCTGCTTCGATTGAACAGCCTCTCCCTTAGAATTACATTCAGAACTTGAGCCTTAACGATCTCAGTTCAAATCCTGACTCTGCTACTTGTCAAGTACATGTGAACTTGGGCTCTTTACTTACCCTTTTTGAGTCTGATTCTTCATCTACAAAGTAGAATAAGAATACCCACTTCAAAGAGTTGTTGAAAAATTAAATGAGAAATTGCATAATGTGCTTAGAAGAAAGAAGGTACTTAATAAATGCTATCTCTTATTCTTCCCAACTCTCCTTTTCTATATCCCTGACTTATTTCTTCAGAAATATAATTTAATACTTCATAATATTTTTAAAGTATAATGACTTTAATCACTTTTTTAAACTTTGTTGTTAAAATATAATTTACATATAATAAAGTCTGTGAAGTACAAAAACGAGACAATTTTTATATGTATATGCACCCATGTAATCACCACTCAGAGCTAGATGGAGAATATTTACAGGCCCCCAGAATGTTTCCACCTGCCACCTCTAATCACTACCCCTCCAGAAGTAATTATTATTCTGACTTTCACTGTGATCATTCATCTTAAATATTTTTAAATGATAGCAAAAATAAATGACAGTTATATCCATACGAAAGAATAAACAAGCAGTCATTAAAATGATAGAAGTAGATTGTATACACTAATATGGAAAGATCCCAAAATATATTGTCCTATATTACTGATACAATTCAAAATGAATAACAGACAAGATAACAGAAAGAATGGTAGATGGAAAGAAGAAGAGAAATATGACAAGTGAAGCTATTTTTAGTTTTTGAAATCCTCACCAAGGGTGGCCTTACTTAGGAGCCAAGGAAGCATCCAAACTGAAGTTGGCCACCAGTCACCTAAATTGGAAGATAGCAGGAAGCATTGACGGACCACATATTTACTGAAGCAAATGTGCTCCTCTCCCTCTAACTTGGACACCACCACATCCTGAGTTGAAATGCTTGCAGAGCCCCACCTTCTCCATCCCTATCCTCAGAGGATAAATGAAAGGCAGAGAACCCTTCATTATAGTGTTACTGTGCAATGATATAGACACCAGCACTAGAGTTCATCAAATTCTCCCTAAATGTCACAGTCAAATGCAGTTACTTCTGAGGTTACATAAATAAATGTAGCCTCAAAGAGCATTTTAGCTGGTGTTGGCCAAAACCATTCTAATGGGGCAGAGTTTTGTTTCAGAAAATCCTAAACCTATATTATTTGTGTCTATACCCTCAAACTAACTTTTTGTTAGTAACTGGATTTAAATAGTAAACAACTAAATGATTTTGGGGTGCCTGGATGGCTCAGTCAGTTTAGCGACAAGCTCTTGATTTCGGCTCTATTCATGATCCCAGGGACATGGGATTGAGCCCTGTGTCAGGCTACATGCTGAACATGGGGCCTGCTTGAGATTCTCACTCTCTGTCCCTCTGCCCCTCCCCCTCACTCCCACTCTCCAGTTCTCTAAATAAAATAAAATAATAATAATAAGAAGAAGAAGAAGAAGAATATATGGGGCACCTGGGTGAGTCAGTCAGTTGAGCACCCAACTCTTTCTTGATTTCGGCTCAGGTCATGATCCCAGGGTTGTGGGATCGAGCCCCACGTCAGGCTCCACACTGGGCATGGCACCTCCTTAAGGTTCTCTCTCTCCCTCTCCCTTTGCCCCTCCCTCATTCTCATGCAGCTCGCTCTCTCTCTCTCTCTCTCTCTCTCAAAAATGAATAAATAGACTTAAACAGCTAAATGATTTCAAGCAATAAGCACCTGGTTTGTTTTCAAAATAATTGAAAAGTTAATATTTGAATACCACCTTCATTCTTCCTTTGTAGATACATGTGAATGGGTAGACACACCCACAATTGCACATTAATCCTTTTCCCCCCAGTTGCAAAAAAGAGCCTTGAAAGCCTCCTTGTTAATAATTCTCCAACCCAAAACCATCTAAAGTGCAATGTAAGCTTCTTTCTTCTTGTCCTGTTATTTGTGGAGATGGAAAACAACCAATGTCATTCTTATAATGACTTGTCAAATCTGTTAGACCTTTATTCTCTAAACTAAATAACCCCACAGCTCTTTGGCCTTTCCTCTTAGCCCTTATTTTCCAAGCCTTAATTACATTTTTGCTCTTCTCTGGAGTTCTGCCAGCCCCCCATATCCTCCTTCAAGGGGAGGCACAATGTAGCCACAGTTGGGGTCAACCAGTGCTGGGAAGAGCTGACAGGCCACTTCCTGCCTTTCATGCATCCCACTATCTTATTGGCTTTATAAGTAAACAACACTTAGTTAACCAATTCTATCATGGCTGCCATAGTGAGTTCAAGTCCACCTTTCCCCATCTGGCATGGTAGCATTTTGATTTTGTCCTGTATACTGTTTGTACTTACCCATTTGAACTTTGTCTAATTCAAAATATCTTATCCAATGGATTGTTCAGGTCATTTTACCTTTGATCCCTACTTTCTCCACTTCTTCAATGAAACCTTTTGCAAATGCTAAAAGTGCCTTCCCAGAAGCTAAGACACTGATCAAGATCTACCGAGATTTTCTCTATCTCCCTCACACTCTCCCTAGGCAAGTGCTGACACTATGGGGATAATAACCACTGTTTACCGAGAGATTATGCTAGGAAATCTTACATACATTATTTCACCGTTTCCTCACAACAGCCATATGAAGCAGATCTTATTATCCCCATTTTATTGAAGAGGAACCTGAGTTAGGTATAGATTAAGTACTTTATTATGACCACAGAGCAAGCGAGTGTTGGATTCAAACCTGGGTCTCTTTGACTGCAGGATTCGCTGTGCCAGAATGCCAGGAAATCAGTGCTCATTGGCACTTGGGTGTAACACACTTGACAAATGTAATTTCACGTGTAAAGTATATGTGTGCTTTATCCCAAAAGTGAACAACAGTCATGGGTGCCTAACAGACTTATGAAAAGGAAAAAGGATGAAAATCAAAGAAAGGACAAGACAGAAAGAGAGGGAAAGAAGAGAGGGCATGGTTGAGGGTCATCAGAATCTGTTTCTGGCAACCCTCAGTGAGGCTTTCAAGTGCCCTGTTCTTTCTGATCGTAAAAGTAATAACGTAAGACACAAACAAATTGCTGAATGGTCCTGACAGAGTGTAGCACGTCTCTTCTGTTCCCCTGGACACTAAAAAAGAATTACCCAACTGTGACCAAGAGTAATAAGGCCAGAGAAAAGAGTCCCTAATGGGATACCTGTGCTTAAGCGGTTGTTTCAACTGTTAATTTACTACTAACTATTTGGAGGAGCAAAACATCATTTGTCCTGTTAGGTCTGTTACTGCTTTATCAGTAAATTTAATTTTATGAAAATAAAATTAAAATGTTAGGGGAAAACTCAAAAGTCAAGTGTCTCTGTGCCAGTGTGTATAAACACCTAGAAAGAAGATTGGAGCCATGCACAGAACTGCAGCCAGAGCCAGTAAGGGGAAGGGGGAAGGAGGGGCTCTTTCACACAATACCACCTAAGGAGTGCCAGTCTGGCTTAGATGGTAGAGCCTATGACTCTTGATCTTGGGGTCATGAGCTTGAGCCCCAGGTTGGGCATAGAGCTTCCTTAAAAACTTAATTTATTAATGAAATATGCTTCCAAAAAATGTCATCCAAATCTTTTATTATAAGGCATTTGCATGTTATATGGTTTTAAATTTTTAAAAACATTGTTTTTAACGTGTCATCAGCCCAAAACCCATTTTAAGGACTTTTATTGTTAAAGCAGAAAAAAGCTCTCAGTTCTATGGGAAAAATACTAAAGAAAATACAGTAAAATAATATAAAGTAAAATTAAATAAGAAATGTGGATTTGGGGAAGGTTGGCTTTTAAAAACTGATTTCACAGAATCAATTTTTAAAGCTCCTAAGCAGAAATAGAATTCTTAGTTCTCGATCGATATCAGTTCTACAAACCCAATATTATTAGGAAGAGTGACCCAAATGTTAAACTTTTCCTCAAGGATTTGATGAACTTTCTCTACTGTTAAAAAATAAATGTCCTACTTTTTATTACCAATTCTGACTAAAGTTGGACTCATACTAAATCAAATAAGAATCACTGAAAAATTTTAAAACTTGTTTCATGAGTTTCCTAGTAACTTTACCCTTACGTATCTCAGTAACATATTTTTATAGAAAACTGACAAGTTTATCAATGCATCTCTAAATTTCGACATTAAAGGACCTCTGTTTGCAGCCACTCAGATTTAGATGTTTATCTTATGGAATAAAGACATTTTTTAACTTTCTAAACAAACTGTTTTCAAGATTTCTCAATAGTCCTTCTAAGCCTGCTTGCCTCTGCAATCTGCTTGTTTGCAAAAATAAATCTATTCCAATAACTGCCTGGTCAAAGTTTAAACTTAAAAATAGACTCAACAGTTAATCAATAGGTTGATCTGCTGACGCAGCAGAGTGTAGCTAGGTAGGCCTGACCAGAGGGCATCCTGCAAAAACAGTAAACAACTTATTCTTGGTACAATTCAGCACAGAGAACCCAACCTGGCGATAAAACTACACCATATGGATTTAGTAATAATATGCAAGTCCTCAATCAGCGTCCGTTGAAATTGATGTCAAATCAAATATGTAAGTTCCTCCATTGTATGATACGATAACAATCATTTGTAAATAGTTTAGGTCGGCAACTACGTATTATCTGCTTTTCTACAACTGAATTCCTTTAATACTGTAGTGTTTATTATAAGGTAGTATTTTAAAAAGCAACACTATGTAAATGTAGAGCCCTAGCCAAAATTAACTTTCGCTGAGTTAATGGCTATCTCTATACAGAAAAGTTTCATAATGAGAAAAATATATATTGTTCTATGCAGCCTATGTGGAATTACCTTAATTTAAACATGATGTAATTAGGCCACCTTCTGGTTGACTGTGCATCAGGCTTTTAATTTGTAAGAGTAGTGTTAGAAGAAACTTAAATGACAAACCTCTATTCTTGGTTTTGTTCTTACAAGGCTGCATTGGCCTGCAATATCTACAGGCTCAAAATGTTTAGGGATCTTCCACAGTAGCTTTAAGAAAAACATATAGCTAGTTTGGGTTCACAAAAGATTTTTCTCATCTGATGGTAACTGAAGGATGCTAGTAAAACACCAAACTTAACAGCAAGTAAGTTCTAAAACTCCCATTTTGGAAGTAAATGCATCCTAAACTACTGAACCAAGGTCAAGGAGGACAGGAAGGTAACATCATTAACATCTAATGGAAAGCAACAGGGCAGAATGATCTGAATTTCTTTCCTCCCTCTGTGACGAGCAGTCATGGGAGATATTTGTATAGTATGTATGCCCTATCTCCCATTCTTTGCTCACAGGTCTCCTTTGATTGAAATCGATGCAAGCATTGGCAAGTGTTTGCAGGGTCTCAAAGTCAACAGCTGGGCAAGTGTGCTGTCTGAGGTAGAGGTCTGTGAACAAACATAATAGACAATGAGACAGAGTCATACCAATGGTCCCAGACTGGGTCCCAGCCTTGCCACAATTGCAGGGGAAGGCCAAGAACCAAGAGACTCAGCTACAAATTACTGAAACGCAGTGTAGAACATGGTGGAAGGGGAGGGCTTGCAGCCAGACCACCCCGATTTGTATCCCAGCTCAGATACTTCCTAAGCAGGTAACACTGAGCAACTTTCTTTACAGCTCTGGGACTCAGTTTCCCTCTCTTAAACACAGTGATATTTAATAACACCCACCTCAAAGTGTTGTTGCAAATATTAATTAATGCTTATAAAGCGCTTGCAACAGTAGCTGGCGCATGGAGAACACACAGTTAATGTTAGCTATTCATCCTCATAACTCTGTATTCCATTGTCACTATTATGTGTCTCTAGATGGTTTAATGCTTGGATTTATTATCATTGATTTCCAAGCCTATAGTCTGTCCCTCCTCTGAACCACCTTGGAATGTGTGCCAAGTCAAGCTTTCTAAAAACCCTCTTCCACATTTTACTTCTCTGCTCAAAAACTTTCAAGGGCTCCCTGCATTTAGGAAAATGTCTGACCTCCTCAGTTCAGCTAGCAAAACTTCCTGTAGCTGACTCCGATCTACTTTTCCAACCCTCTACTAGACTGATGGCCCTCTCCTTTGTATCGCCCGTCTGACACATGTTTCTATTTCACTTTTCATATACAACTACTAGATACACACCAAGTGGTTAGTGACTATTTGCTAGTGCTCTTTTTGCTCTGGCAGCATAGGGTATGCATGTTTATGTGTAACTGTAGCAGAAGATCCTGAAGGCTATAGTCTAACCAGAGGAAAGGTATGCAGGAAAACTCCAGCCTGACCACAATGGACCCTGAGATACTCTGCAATAGTAACAGGGGTAAGGTAAGGCCAGTAGCATGGAACTACCATAATATTTAGCCTTGGATGTGCTCAAGGAATATATAGCATATATTAAACCTACTTTAAACTAATATCCCTAATGAGTTTAAAGAGAAATTCTCAGGTAACAGGTCAAAAAATAAGTTGCTAGAGCCCTAGACGATCTAAAAAGCCATAGTTGCATCCCTGGCTCAATATTACTATCCCAACTGTAAATCTTATTCAGGCTCCCACCCATAGAGGTACCCACTTGAAAAGGAATTTATTTGATTTATTTATACAAAGCAACAAAATAATCTCTCCTTCTAATCAACAAAAACGTCCAGACCTATTCACAAAACCGACTTAAAATTCACTGTTATGATGGCTTGCTTCCTTCACAGTGCCACTGGGCTTTGGGAAGGACATAGTAAAGAGCGAGCCCAGTGTGCCTGGGATTCCGGAGGGGTGTGCTGATAACCCCTGAGGCTGGAGTGAGCAATGAAGGAGGATTCTCAGTGTTTGCCCCTAGCTATTCATTGAGGAAATGAAGGGCAGGACCCTTGACAATTTCCAAGATGGACATCTTCCTTCCAAAGACATGTCCTTCATTTCATGACAATAGAGGAAGAACAGAAAAAAAAGAAATTTACAGAATCTTAGATCATGACAGAAAGTTTAGACAATAGCTTTCCCTCATGTAAAGCAGTTTTCAAGACACTGTTAACAAATAAGCACAGCCCAAAAATTCAGACCCTCAATGTTGAGCTCTCACAAGATAGGGGGGTCACAGATTGATGGCCCTTGAGCACAATACAGCTCACAGATATGTTTTGTCTGGTCAGCATGGTGTTGTAATTAATTTTTAATTTATTTAAAATCCTTTATACCAGGGGCACCTGGGTGGCTCAGTCGGTTAAGCGTCTGACTTCGGCTCAGGTCATGATCTCACGGTTTGTGAGTTTGAGCCCCACGTCGGGCTCTGTGCTATCAACTTGGAGCCTGGAGCCTGCTTCGGATTCTGTGTCTCCTTCTCTCTGCCCCTCTTCCACTTGTGCTCTGTCTCTCTCTGTCTCTCAAAAATAAATAAATAAATAAATAAATAAATAAATAAATAAAATAAAAAATAAAATAAAATCCTTTGTACCAGATACATGTTCTGCAGTTCAGCACAGTCCCCACCATTCCTTATGGTCTTACACTCTAACATTTATATTTTCCTCTAGTCCCTGCCTGGAGGTATTTGAGTTTGCAATTCCTACCAGAGTCTGCCTCTTGGATAAGCCTCTTATGGATGGACTTGGGTGATACATCTAGCATGCAGCCCTCACACATACCTTCATTTCCCCTCTATCTCTATCCCTCATTCTCTTCAAGACTCTACCAGTTTTCTACTTGACTCTTTGAGCAATCCACTGCAGACGTCCCTGGAGGCTCATTTTTTAGAAATCATGCAATGAGTAGAAGCCACTCCTAGTTCACACTCTGCAACCCTCAATTAATCTGTAGGACTAACCAAGCAGGTGGGGCTTCCAGAAGTCCATTTCTGCTCTCTTGCTGGAAAACCTCACTTTGAATGTGCCATCAGTAGCTTCTGGCTTCACAGCATCTTAAGAACAGAGAGAGGATGATAAACTGGAATCTTAGCAGTTTATATTGTATAGCCTGTCATGAAACCTCCCCACAACTGCTTCTCTACTATCACCTGCCTTGTCCGGCCCACCAAGAAAGTGATGCAGGCTTTGTTGCTTTGGGTTTCGCCAGAACATTTCATCTTAAGTGAAATGCATGGCATTCCATTTTTTGGCCATGAAAGAGGATAAAGGACAGAGTCAGCCTTTGACATAAACAGGACTCATCCAGTAAGTAGCCAGAGGGAAATGTTGGCGACACGTAATTAGCCAGCTGGTCATCCTCTGTTTAAATCCACCCTCTTCTCTAAATGCCAAGTTTTGAAGAATTAAATATTTTTGCATACCAGGCATAGTTCAAAACCAGATTTTTAAAATATGTTTTCATGTTGCCCCCTTTCTCCTCAACCAGCGTCACATACAAACTAGGGGTCAAGTAAGTTAATACCTTAAATAAAAGGGTGCTGAAACTTTTGTTTGGAGCCAGTTGTGAAGTCAGTATAAACTTCTTTTGAACTCTGGCTCAAGAAGAAAACTTCTTGAGTCTTAATTACGTTTGAGGCTGGAATGCTCAGATCTAGTCCAGCTCCTTCAGTAGAACAAATATTTCCTTTTTGCCTGGGTTGCAAAAGATGTGCTTGGTTATCAAAACAGGCTCAAAGCATGCATGAGGTAACTGAAAACCACTGCAGCACATGACAAGGCCCAGTTCTCAATCTTTTTTTGCCTTTGCAAATCCCAGTCTCCTGTTGAGGAGTCAAGGAAGTAAACAGTCTTTCCCGAAATTCTGGTAGATCTCGATCCTAGGGCTCCCCCTTCTTTGGGATCAGCCTTCCAGCATGCCACCTCCTCTTTGCCTTTCTCCTTGACTTGTAATATGTTTACTTCAACTACACAAAACTCAAATGACATGGTCCTAATCAAAGCAAGAACATTTTAACTCATTAGTTTTTCCTTTCACTTTCTGATACCCAAGAGTGAAAATCTTAAGTTTTGATATTCTCTTTTTTTCTTAATGTTTATTTTTATTTTTGAGAGAGAGATAAAGAAAGAGAATGTGGGGTGGGGGGGAAGGAGAAAGGGCAGAATAAAAGGGGACAGAGGATCTTGAAGCAGGCTCTTTGCACTGACAGCAGCAAGCCCGATGTGGGGCTCAAACTCCTGAACGTGACCTGAGCGGAAGCTGAAGTCAGTCTCTCAACGGACTGAGCCACCCAGGTGTCCCAAGTTTGGATATTCTTGGACAAGAAATGTAGACTAAGAGATAACAAGCATAAGGGTTGAGGTCTCTTATCATGGAAATGTCAAGATTCTGTCCTATATCCTCCTCAGGTTAAAGAGCCAACAGTTCATTTGAGATTTCAGAGGAAAAACAATGACTCTCAAAAATGAATAGCTTATGGGAACCATTCCACATCGAGGTATTCATTTACTGGGATAATTTCCAATTTTGTTATTATTAATTGCTCTTTACAATGAATAGTAAACATTTTTTAAATTCTACTTTCGGAGAGAAATGACAACATGTCTTTTTTTGCACATAAAATTTACCATACAGCCACGTATGAGAATTTCACCTGTGTCAAATATGCTACCAGTTTATGGGCTTTATTTTTCAGGAAATGCATGATTAGGACAACGGTAGAGTGTAGTTCACTGTGTCTCCCGTAGATGCTGTTATGATACTCAGAGCCAACACATTTTCTTCCTTTTACAAGTCATAAGAGAAAAATGCTTGACTTTTTTTCTTACCTACTTCATTTGGTGCCAAAACTCCTGATATACATCTGGAGTCAGATGCTAAGTAGGTGCCATGAGCCAGAGACCATCAGATATCACATGAGGAACAGTCTAAGACAAGATGGGAGCAGATCTCAGCAAATTGCTCTTCTGTGTCACGAACCCCAAATTCCTGTTCCCTATGCCTGGCAACACTGCCCAATTTCTGAAACTCAGTTTCTTCCTTCCTCGTTTTTAGCACCCACCTGCTTGGCTCTCCATTTCCTGCCCAGTTGTGCTTTATGGGTCACAGGCTGACCCAGCCCCCTGCTCCCAGCTGCCTAGGGCTAGTAGCATCTCAGGTGCCCTCTCTGCCTGGTCATTGTATTATGCTGGCTGCACCAGCTGGTTCCCTATCATTTCAGTTGTGGGTGGAATCGTGTCCCCCAAAAAGACATGTTCAAGTCCCAGCCCCAGCACCTATAAATGTGACTAATTTGGAAATAGGGCCTTTGTAAATGTAATCAAGCTAAGATGAGGTCATACTGAATTAGAGTCCTACTGATTCCAATATGATTGGTGTCCTCATAAGAAGAGGGAAATTTGAACACAGGGACACTGTACACAGAAGAGTCTCACACACACACACACACACACACACACACACACACACACAGATGGAAGACACCATGTGAAGACAGAAGCAGAGACTGGATGATACAGCTGCAAGTCAAAAATACACCCAGGATGGCCAGCAAACACCAGAGGCTGTGAGACAGGCATGGAACAGACCCTCCCTCAGAGGCTCAGGAAGGACCAACTTTACTAAAACCTTGACTTCAGACTTCTGGCTCCCAGAACCGTGAGAGGATACATTTCTGTCGTTTTAAGCCACCCAGCCGCCGTGCTTTGTCATGGCAGCCCTAGGGAGCTAATACAGTTTCTTTCACAATTTTGGAGAATCTCTCAGTTCATTTAACACATACTTATTCAGCACCTACTCTCTGCTAGGGGATCTGCTAGGCACTTTGAAGACCACCATAAGTGAAACAGTATCTCCCACCCTGAGACCCTCATGCAGCCTTGTCGGGGAAATGATGTCATGCGAGAAGTACAGTGACAGAGGCACACACAGGGTGTTGAGGAAGCAGGGAGGACACTCACCCTAGAGTGGGGTGAAGGGAGGACATCCTGGAAGAGATAATGCCTGAGGAGAACCTTGAAGTGTTCACTCCCTGGAGGAAATCTGCCGGCTAGAACAGAAGAGACAGTTTCTCCTCTTCCACACCCACCTCTGAAAGCAGCCTCTTCCTGCAGCAAAAGTGTTTAAATGGCAAATTCATGCCATATTGTGCCACATTACGATTCTCCAAGTGCTTTCCCACAGCCCAAATCTTCTTGCCGGCTTGGCTTTATGGGAGAACTAAAAAAGAAGGTCGTTTCTTCGACTTGACGGGAGTGAGGTGAGGGGGGTAGATTTTGTTGTTGTTGTTGTTGCTTTTTTTTGTATCTAGAGTTTGTATAATTTAAACTGTTAGTACAATGCCATTTTTATTTGTAGATATTAGTGCCTATGAAACACAAAATGCTTTGAATTAAGGAAAGTTAAGTGTAAGCTCTTTCAGAAAGGAGTTTATTGGATCCTTCCCATGACACTAGATATATATATAAAACACTAAAACAACTAAGAAAGAAGGGAATGCACAGATGATTTGGAAAATAAAAAACTAGAGGGCTGATGTTTTGAAAAATACTCTTAGCCCTACTATCCAGAAGCTATCATTATATTAATATATTTTGATGGATTGGCTACTAATTGTTTTTCATGCAGTTTTTATTGCATGAAAACAATAAAACAATATGTTTTATTTTGTTTTTCCCTACTCTATAAACAATCTTGTATCCTGCCTTTCTCACACAGCATTATAACATAAACATTTTCCCAGGCCTTTAGAAACTGTCTATAAATATAATTTTGATGGCTAGAAAATGTTTGGTTGCACAGATGCCTGTAGTTTACTTAACCAGGCCCTATTTTGGCCATTCAGGTTAGATCATAACTTCTTACATAGCCTTCAGATAAACTTAATGAGTTTTAAAATGGAGATCTCAAGTAATTTCATCATAGACCAATGGTTGCATTATGATACAAGGACCATTTTATCATCAGGAAGTTGAATTTAAACCAAAAACAAAGACAACGATGTTGAGAACATCAACAGCTGTTGTCTCCGTCCTGCCGCCTACCCCAGAGATTTTTTCCTTCATTGGCCTAGGGCTCTATTACTGAGCCCAGTCATACCCTGCTCATCCCAGTTTCCAGGTCCAGCACTGGAAGTACTCTGGGGTCTCAGCACTGCTCCCCGCTGGTTTGAGTATTGATCAATCTCCCGGTTATTCTGGCCCATGACAAGTGCTTCAGTGCTAACCTAGGCTCCTGCTCTGCTGCCCAAGTCACCCCTGTGGGATTCCCTTGAGTTTTCTTTGCCGCCAGTCTGGCTCAGGACACTGGTAGAGCCCGTGTATGTCCCAAGTCATCATTCCCTCTCCACCTCAAGATGTTCTCTAATAAAGAATCTCTCTCATCTAAGTACCCTAGCCAGTCAGCCTGTCTGTCTGTCTCTGTCTCTCTCTCTGTCTCTCTGTCTCTCTCTCTCTCTCACACACACACACATACACAGACACACACACACACACACACACACACACACACAGTGATACAACTGAGCTTCTGCATCATCGCTATTTTTTCAAGTTTCTCTTAAAGTAACCTATTTGCTACCAATATCCCTTGATGTCCTAGCCCTTGTTTTGACCTCACCTGATACCTGAGACTCATACTCTCTTACCTGTGCTTATTTACCTGGGCTCTTGAGAATCACCTACCTGTGGAGACACACTGCTACTCCCTGAATCCCTGAAGCCAGCCATTTGCCTGATCCATGGCAAGGCATTGCTGCGCACCTTCAGTAAAACACCGTGCTGCCCCAGCTCCGACTTTACTATAGGATAAGCCCACCCTGCCCTCCTCCCCCGACACACCTCAATGTCTTCTGGTGTCACTCAGTATTGCTGCTGTCAGGGTGAGCAATGCTTGTGGCAGGTCCAGGCAACTGCCCCACAATTCTGACTGACTGTGAATGAACAAGAGAGAATAAAAACCACCTTTTTTGTTTTTAATTCCAATATAGTTAACCTTCAGCGTTATATTAGTTTCAGGCATAACAATCACTTTGAAAGATACTTGGGCACCCGTCCTAGACATAGGTCCACAATCTATTTCCAATGCCCACATGCAAAAAACTGAAAATGTAGCCTTTTTTTCATAACTCATAACTCTGACTGTATTAGTTTCCTGTGGCTGCTCTAACAAATCACCACAAACTTGGTAGCTTAAAGCAACAGAAGTTTATTCTCTCACAGTTCTGGAGGCCAGAGTTTTTCAAAATCTGTTTTACCAAGCCAAAATCGAGGTGTGAGCAAGGCTGTACTCCCTCCTATGGCTCTAGGGAAGAATCTTCTTCTTGCCTCTTCCAGTTTCTGGTGACCGCCATCATCCCTTGACCTGTGACTGCATCACTCCGATCTCTGCCTCTGTGGTCCTCTCCTCTTCCATGTGTATCAAATCTCCCTGTGTCTTCATCTTATAAGGATACATTTGATGTATTTAGGGCCCACCCAGATAATCCAGGACAATGTCTCATGTCAAAATCCTTAACTCAACATATCTACCAAGATCCATTTTCCTTATAAGGGTGCATTTATAGGTTCCAAGGATTAGGACCTCATATCTTTGGGTAGCTATTGTTCAGTCTACTGTACTGACCTAAATGAAAACAAGGTTGTCTCTCTCTCATTATGTGAACAGTCATGATTTGCTAATGAAATATTCATGTGTGAGATTATAGGGTATTCCCTAGACCTCAGTGGGGGTCTAGGGAATATTCAATATGGGCACTGTTTTTCCTTTCTAAAATCAGATAAACTCTACTCTCTTCTAAAACCTGTTTGGCTAAAATTACAGATAGAGCCTAAATGTTCAACAACTGATGAATGGATAAAGAAGATGTGGTTTATATATACAATGGAATACTACTTGGCATTGAGAAATAATGAAATCTGGCCATTTGCAGCAACATGGATGGAACTGGAGGGTATTATGCTAAGTGAAATAAGTGTCAGAGAAAGACAGATACTATATGTTTTCACCCATATGTGGATCTTGAGAAACTTAACAGAAGACCATGGAGGAGGGGAAGGGGAAAAAAAAGTTACAAACAGAGAGGGAGGGAGGCAAACCATAAGAGATTCCTAAATACAGATAACAAACTGAGAGTTGATGGGGGGTAGGGGAGAAGGGAAAGTGGGTGATGGGCATTGAGGAGGGCACCTGTTGGGATGAGCACTGGATGTTGTATGGAAGCCAATTTGACAATAAGTTATATTTTTAAAAAATAATGAGATGACACTAACAATAAATAAAATAAAACAAAACAAAACAAAACAAAACAAAACGTGTTTGGCTACAAATATTTGTAAACCTGTTTCAAGTCCACACTGCCTGAGGCATGACACGATTAGGTGGCTCTGAATTCCTCTGACTCAAAAACACCAGACTTTGCCATCTGTAGAGCATCGGTCCTATAAGGAAAGCAGATATCATTATCTCTGTTTTAGAGGTAGGAAACTCAAGGGATTGAGTGTTTTGCCTTGTCTTGTCTAAATCCTGTAGTTTGTCAATGGCAAGAACCAGAACCAGAATTCATGGTTCTAATTCACAGTGCAGTTTTTCCAGTTCATCAGATCTGCCTTCCCACAGAGAGACAATCTGAAATGAATTATTCTTTAAAACATGTGATTTGAATATTTTTACTGGCAAAGGTTAGAAATAGCACTTTAAATCCTGTCAAATGATAAAACAGATGGGCCCTGAGCCAAGATTAAACAAAGGAGACAGGCAAGGTATAATAAAATATTGTCTAGATACTAAAGGCAGCTATGAAGGCTATACTGCTTACTGACTGCCTTTTAATTTCTCTGTATTATCTGACTTTCTGTTTACACATTGTCTGGTTTTAGGATTTGGAAAGATACTTGGCATTCAAATAGAAATTCACATCATTTACAGGCAAGTAGACATATCATTTGTAAAATGAGGATAATAGCACTTTTTTATGGATCATCATGAGAATTAAATAAGAATATGTGAAATGCCTAACATGGAACCTTAATAAACATCCCTTCCCTGGAAAAATTCATTACACTCTTCACCCTCTACTTCCTTTTCCTCATCTCTCAATGCCTTTCAACTTTCTTAAATCGGAACCTGTTCTACCTGATGCCACCAATGACCTCCATATTCCCCATCCCAATGGACACGTCCCAGGCATTGGCTTACTGGACTTCTCTGCTGCCTGTGATGCTGTTGAACACTCTGACCTTGTTAAACTCTCTACACCCTTGATTTCTGTGGAAATATAAATTTGGGGGTAATCAGCATTTATGGTCACAAATGACCACTGGCAAAAAGAATGAGCACCCTTGATGGTGGCTAGAGAAGAACAATCAGGTCAGAGGAACCCTGCACTCTAGAGAATCTTGCACTCTGGCCCTCTTCAGTGATGCCTCTTTTTTCAGGGTGAGGAGCCTGCAGGACCCAAGCATACTTGCCCAAATAGCTTGCCGAGACTTGTACAATCCTCTTGCCCAAATCCTTGCCCATCACCAGGGTGCTCACATCTAAGCCTGAGAGATGACCGGGGGACAGCTGTTTCCAGCAGTGTGAGCAGAACTTAGACATGCAGGTTAGGGTGACCACACACTTGTACATAAGGCCCTTCATAATTTGACTGCAGGTATTGGATGGAAAGTGATAAGCCATGGCCAGTGGCTCATCTCCCCATACTGCCACATTCCAACATGGAACTCTGAGGAGTAAGAGAATTCCAGATTATAATAAGGCTATATTTTTCAAAGCAGGAAGGGAAAACATACATTATTTAACAGTTTGTTAGCTTGATGTATAAATTTTAAATATTTAGACATAAAGTATGTTCCCTCCATTTGCACTTTTATCCCAGACCACAAGTGTTAGGCGTAGGACTGTGTGGGAGCTAAGTGTTCATATTTACCAAGACAGTGACTATTTTCACTTTACATGCCATCTCCAATGCAGCCATAGAATCTGCTCGAGAGCTGTAATGAGAGTAAGCAGGGAAGAATTCCTAGCAGATTAGTGATGGGCACAACCAAAACCTTCCTCGACCTGTCACACCTCTTCATCTCATGTAGGAGACAATTAAAGTCAAGAGCAGTTAAAATACTCTCCCACTCTGGTAGAGGAATAGGATAGCACTAGGACTCAGGTCCTCTGACTCCAGGTCAGGGCATTTGTTCTTGCAATGCTGGAAGCAGGACATGTCTCCATGGGCTGCTGGGCTTGTATGCAGAAAGAGGATATAATGGAATGGGATATTTAATTTTAAAATATGCCATGTAAGGAAAATGCTAGTATGGGGATTTTGTAACAAAGCCCATAGTGTTCCAAATTATGTAGAAATTATTCTTGTTTAATTTTAATGAAAAGGATCTGAGCAATCGGTTTGGAGACACAGGGAAATATTTTAATAGCAAGACTGAGTTTGAGGAATCTAAATGGGGATAAATTACTTGGGTCTTTTAAGCGGACTATTTTAAGAGAGCATTCATCAGCTAATGCTTAATGTTACTCTTGTGACAGATCATAGCACATAAGTGACAGGTATTAGGTGAACAAGGGAGCATAACTGATGTGGTCTGGAAACTGCATTTTTAATGACTACATGCACCACCTTGGAGAAGCTAAAGCCCTTCCTTAATCTAGACTTCAGCTTCTGCATTTGTGATACAGAGGCAGTCATGTTAGCTCACACTGTTGCTGTGACGATTAAAGATGGTGACAAAAAGAAATGGAAAGACATTCCCTGCTCATGGATTGGAAGAATAAATATTGTCAAAATGTCAATACTACCCAAAGCTATCTACACATTCAATGCAATCCCAATCAAAATTGCACCAGCATTCTTCTCGAAACTAGAACAAGCAATCCTAAAATTCATATGGAACCACAAAAGGCCCAGAATAGCCAAAGTAATTTTGAAGAAGAAGACCAAAGCAGGAGGCATCACAATCCCAGACTTTAGCCTCTACTACAAAGCTGTAATCATCAAGACAGCATGGTATTGGCATAAAAACAGACACATAGACCAATGGAATAGAATAGAAACCCCAGAACTAGACCCACAAACGTATGGCCAACTCATCTTTGGCAAAGCAGGAAAGAACATCCAATGGAAAAAAGACAGTCTCTTTAACAAATGGTGCTGGGAGAACTGGACAGCAACATGCAGAAGGTTGAAACTAGGCCACTTTCTCACACCATTCACAAAAATAAACTCAAAATGGATAAAGGACCTGAATGTGAGACAGGAAACCATCAAAACCTTAGAGGAGAAAGCAGGAAAAGACCTCTCTGACCTCAGCCATAGCAATCTCTTACTCGGCACATCCCCAAAGGCAAGGGAATTAAAAGCAAAAGTGAATTACTGGGACCTTATGAAGATAAAAAGCTTCTGCACAGCAAAGGAAACAACCAACAAAACTAAAAGGCAACCAACGGAATGGGAAAAGATATTTGCAAATGACATATCGGACAAATGGCTAGTATCCAAAATCTATAAAGAGCTCACCAAACTCCACACCCGAAAAACAAATAACCCAGTGAAGAAATGGGCAGAAAACATGAATAGACACTTCTCTAAAGAAGACATCCGGATGGCCAACAGGCACATGAAAAGATGCTCAACGTCGCTCCTCATCAGGGAAATACAAATCAAAACCACACTCAGATATCACCTCACGGCAGCCAGGGTGGCCAAAATGAACAAATCAGGAGACTATAGATGCTGGCGAGGATGTGGAGAAACGGGAACCCTCTTGCACTGTTGGTGGGAATGCAAATTGGTGCAGCCGCTCTGGAAAGCAGTGTGGAGGTTCCTCAGAAAATTAAAAATAGACCTACCCTATGACCCAGCAATAGCACTGCTAGGAATTTACCCAAGGGATACAGGAGTACTGATGCATAGGGGCACTTGTACCCCAATGTTTATAGCAGCACTCTCAACAATAGCCAAATTATGGAAAGAGCCTAAATGTCCATCCACTGATGAATGGATAAAGAAACTGTGGTTTATATACACAATGGAGTACTACGTGGCAATAAGAAAGAATGAAATATGGCCTTTTGTAGCAACGTGGATGGAACTGGAGAGTGTGATGCTAAGTGAAATAAGCCATACAGAGAAAGACAGATACCATATGGTTTCACTCTTATGTGGATCCTGAGAAACGTAACAGAAACCCATGGGGGAGGGGAAGGAAAAAAAAAAAAAAAGAGGTTAGAGTGGGAGAGAGCCAAAGCATAAGAGACTGTTAAAAACTGAGAACAAACTGAGGGTTGATGGGCGTGGGAGGGAGGGCAGGGTGGGTGATGGGTATTGAGGAAGGCACCTTTTGGGATGAGCACTGGGTGTTGTATGGAAACCAATTTGACAGTAAATTTCATATATTAAAAAATAAAAAATTTAAAAAAAATTTAAAAAAAAAGATGGTGACAAGATAGAAAACAAAGGCAGAAAGCAGGCATTTGTGTCATTGTCTAAGTAGACTCGGTGTCCTTCAGTCACACAATAACCCTCTACTGAGCATCCAGTGTGCACCACACACAACCGTGCTGTGTGTCCCACCTTCCTCATCAAAGGAAGTTCAAACAAAGCCAGCTACCACCAGAATGGAGCTGATGCCCAGCCAACTAGACGACAGTCTGCATTTTACACATTCTGGCTTCTCACCCCTGGAAATCAGGTTAGTTCCGAGAATGTTACCGGTCTTTTTCATGGAAGAGTAACAAAACCTCTGAGGATAATCCTAACAAATGGTGCTTTGTTCAGTGTCAGAGGCAGTTCTTTTCAATGGTTAGACAGACACACACTATGCACCCCAACAGCTTCAACGTTCAGCTGTGCCACTTAGCAGCCGAGTCAGTTACTTAACCTCCCTGTGCCTCAGCCTTTTCATCTATAAAGTGGGAATAATAATAGTACCTCTTCATGAAGTTGATGTGAAGTCTAAATCAATTAACATGTGTTAATGTAGCTAAAACAGGGCCCGGCACACGTTCAGTGCTATAGAAATGTTCACTATTATTATTTCAATATCAGGGACATCTATGCGTTTCCTATTTCCATTGCAAACATGGGCCTTGTCCCTTTTTAACTGTTCCTGCACTGGGAGTTTCTCAGAAGAACTATAGTGTGAAGAACATCACACTACTGACACTAAACAGGTAAGCAAATTATAGGTACATAGGAAAATTCCAGTACCCACCCTGGCACCACTTAACGCAGGGTCTAGCTTGCCCATAACAACCTGTTTCATCCGTGAGTTAGACCCAGCCATTCCCCCTCAGTCTCACAGTTGACGAAAACAACCAGGCATTTAGAATGAAAATACTTTTTCCAAATCCTTTGAGCTAGTGTTCCCCTTCTGGAAAGCCATCCTAAGGCAAATTACCATCCTAAGAGAAATTCAGAAGTGTACATACAAACATCTCTCTCTGTAATGGGAATTAAAACTGATGCTTCAACTGAAGCACAAAGATACAACAGTTGCTGCATTCCAAAGGGGGTATGAATCCAAATGCAAAATTTCCCGAGGATTTAGCTGAAAATTAGTTATACAAGACTTTAAAATTTCTGACTTACGATGGAGATGAAAAAAGGGCTGAGAGAAAGGAGAAAGAGGGTTTTGGAAGAGTGTCTTGAGAGGAATTGTGTCCTGGGTCCCTCTTCCCCATCAAAGAGACAGGTGGTATGTTCCCTTTACTTCAGGCCCCAGGAGAGGAATTCAAGAGGACCATTTAACAAGCTTGGTATGAGTGCCATGCAGTTCAGGGCACAAGGCACTGGTTCCTAACTCACATTTCAGAGAGTTGTAGTGACTGGGAAGTAATACAATGGATCAGGGATGTGTGCATGGTGGGACCCAGGTGCAGAACTCCTAGGAAGACTGTATACAAAAGGCCATGTTAAAAGGATGCTGTGCACAACCACCTGGGTGCCAATGATAGAACCCTGACAGAGAAAGTCTCTGCTGAGTGGGTGGCTGGAAGACAAGGGGCCGCAGGGAGAATGACCAACCCAAGGGGATCACCTCTCCACCAAGGGAGAGCACCCCAGGGAAGGAGTGAGCCGTAAGCCGTAAACATGGCAATTCTATAATACACACATTTTTATAACATACACATAACTGGAGAAAGAGATGTCATGTTGGAGAGGGAGCCCAACCTGACGAAAATACCGAGAGTTGTATCATTCAACACCGTCCTCCCCTGGAAAGATCAAGTCAGTTTTACTCTATAGCAAGAGTAGTGGGAATGATTCTTACCCAAAAGGACCCCCAATCCTACACACATAGGAGCTGGAAATATAAGTCACTGAGCATGTCTACCACCTCGCTGCCTCTGTTGTATCTTGCTTTCTTTTCTCCCTCTCACACCAATCCCCCAGTCACACCTGGGGATGTCTACTGGCACTGTCTAACCTCTGGCAGTCAAGAAGTCAGTGATGCCTGGTATGGACCACTTCTCCACAGGTCACCTCCTTTCTTCAGTGTTTACAAACTGTGTTCTGTAGACCATTAATTCCAAGACATGTGATTCATACTAATGCATTAAATGTTTTTAATGCCCTGCAGAAAAGTAATTCCTTGAAATTTGTTCAACCCAGGATTTTTTACCCTTTTTTTTTTAACCATACACAATGGTTAAAAAACAATCAAAAACATTACCAGTTTAAGAAACTACTACTGTTCTGAGGGAATCCTGTTTGGGAAGGGCCACCCTGACTTCAACTGGAAAGTTATTGCTAAGGAATTAGGTGGCTCTGGGAGGCCACTTCATTCTTTCCAGCAAGGCTTCCTGACATAAATCTTGCTACTTTGCCCATTAACTAGGGAGAAACTGCCTACTGTTGTCCAAAGAGACTCACCCCACCCATTTTGGCCAGAGACAGCTAAAATGAAGGAAAAAAGGGCTCATGATTGATGGATGCATTGAAGTTAGAGGACTTTTAGAAACAAAGTTATCACTTGGAGCATTCTTCTGGACTTTATTACTTTGCACCTCAATGCTTTATCATTTTGAGGGTGATTTCTCCACAATATCCCTGAAAGATGCCACCATTTATCTCATTGAAGTCCAAAGTTGGATTGACTTAAATGGGCCCTGTAACTGATAAAAAGCCTATTACCACAGGCAGGAAGGCTAAGTTGTGTAACGAAAAAGAAAATGTACATTTATCTAAACCTGTAAGTTCAGATGCAAGGGTCTCCCTGGTCCCTAAAGTTGCCTGCAAGTGATGACTCACTAACTCTTTTCCTGTTAGCAAGCCATCAAGGAGTCATCCCCAAGGCCCAAGTGCCTGTGGCAGCATGAAAAACCTTCAGAGCCACTAACACAGCAGAGCAGTGGGCCCAGGGGACCTGATAGGTCCTTTTCTCTTTGCCAAATACAATTTTCCACAGGGATTCCATCCAAGGACCTAGGGTCCTCTGCAGGAATTGACCTATTATTTGGGACTTCATCACCCACACAATAATCTTAACCCTTGTGAATACACTTCTTCCTCCTGATCACAAAACAACCAAGTCTTGTATTCTCTGACATTATGAGTTTGTTGTTGCTTTAGGTTTGTTTGTCTGTTTTGAGAAGCAGCATAATTTCACTATATAGTGCTTAAAATTTTCTGCTTATATATGTGCAATATTTATTTCATCCAATTTTATGTTTCTCAAATACTAATCTCTTAAAACATTCCCTTTATCTCCATGTTCCTACTTTGGAAACTGAACAGGGAAAGTCCCAAGTGCTAAGCATTAGCAGATAAACACTTACATCCAGGGGGAATCAGAGACACTTTTAAGACCAGCTGGAAAACATTTCATAAATGTGTGGGAAGTGTTTCCTTTTATAATCTATATTTCATTTTAGAGCCATGTGACTGATAGTGGCAAAAAGTTTGTGGTTAAAACACAATACATGAACAACAGAATACTGTAAGCAGATTTAAAAAAAAAAAGATGTTATATTAGAAAAAACACAAAAGGTATAAATAATATATTGAGGAGGTCACTCAACGTGAGCTGCTAAGTCACTCACTTATTAAAATCATTTGTTATATATGGATCCATTTTTACAAACCACCGTTCTTCCTTCCTCCCAAATCTCCTCTGAATGAATGACAGGGGGCCCATGTTGTCCTTCTTTTGCGCGTCTGGTAACTCAGAGGTTTGGTAATTTTCCTAATGAAAAAAAAATCAAATTCATAAAAAACATTTCGTGACAACCTTGGCAGAGGGCCCAAGACTGTATTCAGGATGTGATACAACACATTTATTTGACTGCTTTCTTTTTTTAACATACATTGGAGCTCTCCAAAATGGGTTTTGCTTCTATTCCAAACTCTGTTGGCATAGCTCTTTCCCAGGCCCTCTGATGGAGTAGAAGTATCTACCCCTGGCGTCTCATCCAAGGAAACAGATAATGTGAGTGAAAAGATCCAAACGGTAGCAATCTGATAGGGATGTGGGAGTTTACCTCTGAGAGCACCACCAAAGCAAACCATCCCTGAGGCCACAAGACAGAAAGGCTCAAAGCCTCAAAATTGAATATTCTCCAATTGCACAGTTCGTAAGTCTACTTAAAATGCACCATGAGAAACAGAGGGAAAGAGTTGAACACACTTGGAATAAGGTACAAGTGGGTGGAAGGACCACACTCTTATCTCTTCTCTCTCTTCTTTTGTCTCTACTTTTCTCTTCCCCTCCCTCTCTCCTGTACATCAGCCAATCCCACCCACAGTGAGATGATGAGGACCAATGATGAAGGTGCAGCAAGGGTCCAACAGACAGAGGGTACCCTGGGATAATGACACAACTTGCTCCATCAAAGAGATCCAGGGGCAAGTTCACCTGGCCATAGGTATGGCTTCCCAATTAGCCTAGTGAGCAGTTCTGGGTTTTATGTTCATTTTTTGGGCAGAGGACGTGGGACCAAAATGGGTGTCACCAATGGGTAGCCATCTAGGGATGACATAGCTGTCAGCCCAGAGGTGGCACGATCATGACTTGATCTCTCCATCCCTTTCTCCATCTATAAGTAACATTCATACCTTTTTGTATCATATATTTCATTTATTCTTTCCTTAACATGTTTTATAGACTGTTAACTTATTATCTATATTTAACACATCTCATGAATTCTGCCTGTCTCACAAGCTATTCCTTATCTATATTACCATCCAAGGATAACATCCTAGGAATCTCACCAATATCTCAAAAGCTGCTGGCTCACTTTCTATGCACATCCAACATTTCTTGTGAGCTTACCTTCCCACTTGCTTTCCTGTCTTCCACAGAAGAAGCACATATATAGAATCAAATAGACAAAACCAAAGATGGAGAGTATGTAAGTGATACAGCAAATGTATATTATGCATGAACCTTTTCTGAGCCTTTCAATGGAACCCATAGGGAATATCACAAGAGGTGGTGTAACACTCAGCATGGTCTTCAGGCTTTCTCTATACTTCATAGACTCTTTCCTTCCAGGAAAGCATGAATAATTGTTTCAAGTATATTTTGAGTATTAGTCTTGGGGGCTTGACCTGAAACAGAGTCCCTGTTTGAATCCCTGGGACCACAAACCATTTCAACTCCAGTTTGGGGTCAGTTAGTTGAACATGTGCAAAAGACAGCCCTTGGCCTACTTCTCCTTGGAAAATGTATTTAACATAAATCCCCAGGTAGATGTAAAAAGAGCCTGGGACTATCACCCCACTGAGACAAGGTACAGAACTAAGAGTATAGAATGCGGCTAAGCTAATGCTCCAGTGATGGTGGGACTCAGTAGTCCTTGCACTGGGATTCCAGAAACAGAATCATTCCAGTGCTGCTTCTATGAAATGGAGACTTTGTCAAGGCACCCCTGCCACCTAATCTCATGTTATATGGCCATCTGTGCAAGAAGGGAGGGTAATCTGCAGAAAGAAAGAAGGTAAGGAGAACCTCTGGCTTAGTTCCAAAGGGTCCCCCCAAAGCTTACCTTTCTCCAGCATGGCACAGAGGGTGAGTTCATGCCCAGTCTCTGAAGACACACACACCTGGGGTCAGATCCCAGCTCTTTAACACTTACTAACTGTATTATCCTGAACAAGTTACCTAACCTCTCTAAGCCTCAGTCTCTTCATCTGTAAATTGATAAGTATAACAAGGCCCACCTATAAGGATTGTGGTGAGGCTTGAATGAAATGATTTACATAAAGGGATAGCACACCATACCTCAGCATGTGCCATTCTAATGGCTGTTGCAATCATTGCTATTATAATTGTTGTTATTACTATTATTAGTAGTATGGCCAGCCCTAGAGCAAGAAGTATATTATTTCAGTAGTGTTCCAAAAACATATCCCTGCCTACTGAATAATGAATGTCCCAAACCCCTTCAATGAAATAAAGCCTTTGTTTTTAGAATTGGTGAATGATATTAAAATGAGACTGTCTCTCCGGAATTGTGACACATTGATTTAAATTCACTCAATGAAGACTCAAGTGTCTATGGTAAATGCCTTTTCTGGTGGAGGTTTTGGAAAGGACGGAATAAGGGATAGAAGAAATGTAGAAAAGAAGAGGGTCAGAAAGAGACAATTGGAAACATTTGGCCCAGTGCACAGGCTTTGAAATCACTCAAAATGGGGTTTGATTCCAGACTCTTATCACACCATCATCAGTGTGACCCATTTTAACCCCTCTGAATCTCAACATCCTCCTTCATGAAATGGGGGTAATTATTATACTTACTTCCTAGAGCTCTCATAAGGATTCAAAGAGATACAGTATATGGAACACATTGACTGACACAAAGTAAGTTCTTTTATCTTTGAATCAGTATTTTTGTATCCTTTGGACAAATACCTAGTAGTGCAATTGCTGGGTTGTAGGGTAGTTCTATCTTTAACTTTCTGAGGAACCTCCACACTGTTTTCCAGAGTGGCTTCAACAGTTTGCATTCCCACCACATAGTAAGTTCTCATTAAGGGTCAATTAACATTCCTGCACATTTACAGTGCTGCCCAGAACTGACTCTCATTTTCTTGTGCTGGATTTTCCCTCCTGGCTAGTGTTGGCTTTCCTACAGATCACGAACAGAAAGACTCAGAGGTTTTTAAGATTGGGTTTTTTAAGTTTTTTTAATGTTTATTTATTTTTGAGAGAGAGGGGCAGAGCATGAGCAGGGGAGGGACAGAGAGAGAGAGAGACACAGAATCTGAAGCAGGCTCCAGGCTCTGAGCTGTCAGCACAGAGCCTGATGTGGGGCTCGAACCCACAAACTGTGAGATCATGATCCAAGTCAAAGTTGGATGCTTAACTGACCCAGGTGCCCCTAAGATTAGATGTATATAGGAAAACAATAGCAAATAGAAGCTATATGTTGACAATGCAATTTAGCTGAGAAAATCTAGACACTATCACCCTCCTACCACTGCTTAAAAAAAAATAAAATAAAATAAGATAAAATAAAATAAAGCTAGTGTCTCTACTTCTGGATGTAATCCCAGGCTGGAAGTTCTCTTCAGTTTATACAGTCCTGGGTGACCTTCCAAGCCTTGAATCTCCCAGACTGTGGAATTCACCAAAGGTCAGGTTGGTTAGCAAATGGAGCTGGGACTTCTGCTCTGCTCTATAGCCTAGAATTCTCTCTGAGCCTCTGGGTGTTTTCCTCAAGAACCTGGTCTCAGCTGAGGCACTGGCACTTCAACTGGACACCCAGATCCTCGAGGGCATCCCTGAGCCCCCAGGGTTAATCTGGGAGGGGGGCAGGCAGGAGTTATCAGGGCTCTTGCACAGTTAAAGTTTCTGGTTCTACCCCTTTGTCACCATCGGATGTGTTCCTGCTCAGGACCCCAGGAGAGAGAGAATGGTGCCCTACAGGTTTTGTGAGTTGAGGGTTTTCTAGTAACGCAAATTTCTAAAAAGAGAGAATTCCAACATTGGGGAAGACGGACATGCTAGCACTGGAGTCTGTGTGCCTCACCACTGAGCTAGACCATAATGACAAGAAGCGCTTATTGAGCCCTATCTCCCAGGCATTGCACTAAACGCCTGTTTTACATGGATCATGGCATTTATTCTTCACAGTAACCCCATATGATATCACTTTAACCCCCATTTCACAGATAAGTTAACTGGACTTTGGAGACATCGAGGGATTTATCCAAAGTCTCAGAGGTTCCTTTGTCCAGGCCTACGAAGAGGAAAAGTACCTTTGCCATCTCACGCCGCAAAGGAAAAGTCTTGGGTTGTTGCTAATGCGTAGGCAGTAGGGAGTTTTCGCAACATCTACTTCAAGGGCTCTTCGTTTTGTTGTTTATGGACATCAGGGCTTATTTAAACAAAACGGGTCTATTTGAAGATACAGAGTTTTCATGCTAAGCCTTCTTTTTACTGTTTAGTCTGTTCATGCTGCATCATGCCATAGTTTTATTTGTGTTACTTCTGCCCAGATGTGAAAGACATTAGCTAACAAGGTCTATGCATATATCAGAGAGGGAGGGGACTCCATTACTCCTGAGAATGACAACAGTCCTTTCTGCTTCCTCTGAACATCCAAAACCCATCCCAGCTGATGAGGCTTGCCTGTAGTAAGTGGTTCTCATTTTCTTACTGCCTAAAAATAAAGCAATTCTTAGTGTTCCATACTTTTAATGAGCTTTTTTCCTTTCTTTTTGCGACTGGCATTTGATGTCAATCACTCCTCAGGCATGCTCTGGCTCCGCCTGTGGCTTCCTCAAGAGTGGTGCGTTGATGGTATTTTTGGTTTGGGGTTTGAGGTAGGAGAAGTTTCAGGGAGGAAACAATGAGGCAGCCTGTGATTTCTTCTTCTTCTTCTTTTTTTAATGTTTATTCATTTATTTGGAGAGAGAGAGCATGAGCAGGAGAGGGGCAGAGAGAGGGAGAGAAGGAATCCCAAGCAGCCTCCACACTGTCAGCACAGAGCCCCCATGCACAGCTTGAGCCCGTGAACCATGAGATCATGACCTGAGCCGAAATCAAGAGTCAAATGCTTAACTGACTGAGACACCCAGGTGCCCCCAGCCTGTGATTTCTTCTTAAGTCATGTGCACAACTTACATCAACTCTGAGAAGAGTGAAATTAAATGTAAGAAAGTCAGCCAGGCCTGACTCAGACATAGGAATCTGAGGTAAGTGCCCCCTGAAAACCTGGTGTGCAAAAATCACAGCTGAGTGATGACAAAGGATAACTTCATTCTGAAACGGGAAAAGAGATGTCATTTGGGATGGGAAGGATTTTCCTGGGGGTTTTCCCATGAAATCCAATGCAATGTGTCAGGCGATTGCCCACAGACCTCTCTCGCATCCCATTTGTAACTCCAAAACTGTGCTGAGCCCTGGCCTCATCACTGATCTCCAGTCCAGCCCTGGCAACCAGTAAGACACAGACATGGATAACAGAGCCCCAGCAAGTTCTGTGAGGAGCTCCCGCTCATGTGCTCAGAAGCTGTTGGCCAGAACTAGACACTGGAAGCCAGAAATGCCATGGAAAACCAATGCGCCCTTGAAACATAAGAAAAGAAGCAAGATCAAAAAATGGTCTCTGCATTTGCAAACGCTTTTGCTTCTGATTTCTTTCCCCAGGACTTCTCCCTTCCCTCTCTGTTTTAGGCCATCTTCCCTAGCTTCACTTCCTAAGTTAAGGCCTCCTTCTATTTCCTGTCTCTGTTCTAGTCACATGAAAGAGCACTTGTCTAAGGCCAGGCCCTATGGGAAACGCAGAAGTAGATCTGATAGGTCCCTTGCCCTCAAGGGGCGTACAAACTCTTTGGGGAGATATGGCAAACACAAGGAATATACTTAGGGGACAATCAGGGCCACCACTGGTCCATTTGATGTTTCACGAGAATCTGAAAAGGCACTCCTTCCTCTAGATGGGCTATTGGCTTGGAGAAAGGAATAGGGCTGGATTTCAGTCCCTACTCAACCTATTGGCCACTCTTGAGCAGAGCACAAAATGCCTGTGAGGCAACCCTGGGAACAATAAAAATATTCAGTCTAGAAGCATCCAGATGGCCAACAGACATATGAAAAAAATGCTCAACATCACTCATCATCAGGGAAGTACAAATCAAAACCAGAATGAGATACCACCTCACACCTGTCAGAATGGCTAACATTTACAACGCAGACAACAACAGATGTTGGTGAGGATGCAAAGAGGATCTCTTTTGCATTGTTGGTGGGAATGCAAACTGGGGCAGCCACTCTGGAAAACAGTATGGAGGTTCCCCAAAAAGTTAAAAATAGAATTACCTTACGACCCAGCAACTGTGCTACTGGGCATTTATCCAAGGGATACAGGCGTGCTGTTTCGAAGGGACACTTGTACTCCAATGTTTGTAGCAGCACTATCAACAATAGCCAAAGTATGGAAAGAGCCCAGATGTCAATCAATGGGTGAATGGATAAAAAAAGATGTGGTATAAATGGAGTATTACTCAGCAATCAAAAAGAATGAAATCTTGCCATTTGCAACTACATGGATGGAACTGGAGGGTATTATGCTAAGTGAAATGAGTCAGTTAGAGAAAGGCAAAAATCATATGACTTCACTCATATGAGGACTTTAAGAGACAAACCAGATGAACATAAGGGAAGGGAAACAAAAATAATATAAAAACAGGGAGGGGGACAAAACAGAAGAGACTCATAAATATGGAGAACAAACTGAGGGTTACGGGAGGGGTTGTGGGAGGGGGGATGGGCTAAATGGGTAAGGGGCACTAAGGAATCTACTGAAATCATTGTTGCACTATATGTTAACTAACTTGGATGTAAATTAAAAAAATATATGTTCAGTCTAATGTAATCCACTGCAATAGGCATGGCACAGAAACTGTCTGATATATGCCAGTCACAGAAGGGAGAAATAAATGTTGGCTATTTTTATAGAGAAGGCGTTGTGTAGAAGGTGGGGTAAGCTAGGAGAAGGTCACCATTCTGGATGGAGAAAGGCATTACAAAAAAAAGAAAACTGGACAAGCAGAACCATGGAGGTGAGAAGGAACGTCAGTCCCCATAATTCTCCAAGCCCTTTCTTTCTCCCTTTTGCTCTCACGTGCCTTTGTTTAAAATATCTCCTCAGATTCCTCAGTTCCATTCGTTCATCTTTTTTCCACGGATTGCCTTAATAAAGGATAGGCAGATACTATGTTTGCATAAGAAAGACGGTTCTGATCGTGTCAGTGCTATAGCTCCTCAGTGGTAAATAAATCACTCCAGTCTCCATAGTTACTAACCTTGATCATGTCATGAGCTTCAGACACACAGTAAAAATAAAGATCCTTGAGGCTGCATAAACACCAGACTTTGTGAGCCTCTGAGGTGACTTGGTTTTAGCCCTGTACCCGGGCAATTCCATTCCCAGAGCCTGATTTTTCATGATTATTCTTTTATTCTTTGGTCTCTGTGTATAACTCTGTGTTAAGGGAAATGGCTGAAGTGTGAGAGACATCAACACCAATGTAGTGCTGATCAGTGGATAAACAGAAATAAGATTGACATAAATATATCAATGAGTCATTAACTGCCACCAGCTCGAAAAATATTTTTTCAAACGGAATTTTATTTTCAGATCTCAGCTCTGGTTAGCAAACTGACAGATGAAAACATAGCAGGTTGCCAGAATATTTATATGATTATTTTCTTCCCAGCCCAATATATAAAGTAACAGTTATGAAAACAAAGAGGATTGTCCAATGTCTTTTTCCATACAGGCGTTCTTTCTACAATATCCCTGAAGGGCTATTATCAAATCTCTACTGGAAGACTATCCATGACAAAGGTCACCACAACTTTGGGGACCACCCCTTCCATTGTTGGAGAGCACTTGCTGGGTGTTTGTTTGTTTGTTTAGTCTTCTTTATGTTACACGTATTGCTTTCTGGTTCACTAACACCATCGGTCCTAGGTTTGCCTTCCACGAGAGCGCCACATGGAGCCTTAAGTTTTCAGTGACACAAGGTAATTGAAAGGGCACTAAACACAGGCCAGGAGACCAGTGTTCTAGTCCCAGCATCTCTACTCAACTGACATGCTACTTGGAGCAAAGTGAAGTTAAACAGCTGGTATGACCTTGGTGTTTGCTGACGGGATAGTTTCTAGATTTCTTTTCCATGCCAGTTGTCCTTACCTTGAAGCTTCCCAGTTGTCATTGTCTCTTTTAAGCCTGGTGCTCAGACTAATCCCCCAGAGATGGCAAAACCAGCAAAAGAGAAGGGAGTGATTCCTCCCTTGACTCCCAGGCTGAACACAGTACACCACTTCGATTACCGCTGCCTCAGATTGCACGGTGCTTCTAACAGCCTCTTCCAACTAAGTTAGGGTCACTTAACACCTCTATGTCTTTTTTTATATGAGGTGCTGTCAAGCCAGGTCTACCTTTTCCTGAACCCATTCAGTGTTAGGGTTAACATTGATGAATACTTTTATATTTACATCCCTTGAATTTATCCCTATTGAACTTCGCCTTATTAATATTAACTCATTGTCAAGGAATAGAATGCTGTTTCGTTATTCTTCACTACTTCAGCTGACCTTTGTGTCATGAATGGGAGTTTCTGCAGCAGTGTGTGACAGGAAAACTTCTGAGAAGTCCCAAAATGTTCCATAAACAAAAACATTTGGAGAAAGATCTGTGTACCACAGAAGGAAATCTCCCTAACCAAGGTCTCATAACTTACATTCCTGTGGTGAGAAAACATTGTTTTAATAAGATTTTATTATTAAGATGATTGATCTAGTAAGGTATTTTTAGCATTAATAGACATTTCCGTTTCTCGAGAGTCCCAAACATAATTGTGGTTCCAAAGTTTGAAAGCATCTTTCTATGTTCGGAGCATTTAATGTGGATTTTTTTTAATTAAAATACTTTTTCAGTAAAACAACACCTATAGATTCACATCATCCATCACATGAACTGAGGAATGATGAGAGTTTTCCCAAAGGAGAAAAAAAGCCAGTTAGTGGGTCTAAAAGCATGAGTGGAGAGCAGTGGGAGGACATCATAAATGCTGCTTTACTCTTGGTTTCCCTGAAGGGGATTAGAGGAGTCCAGGCAGAGGGGACAAGATGCCCCTCACCTCCAATGCACAAACATTAGGTAGGAGTCCTTTGCTTGCAAGTGGCATAAACCCATTGCCACACAGTTTAAGCCAAAAAAAAAAAAAAAAAGATGATTTATTGGTTTATGTGGTAACTGAAATGTCCAGAAATTCCAATCCTAGGTATATCCTCAGGCATGCATGAAGATATTCAGAGCAGGACTGTGTGTGGTTATGAAAGAGACTGAGTCAACCAAGGAGCCCAAGCCACAGTCAAGTCAATGAGTTACATACAGTAATGCTGTTAGAACTTAAAAACACAGTATTGGGTCTTAAAAAGGGAGGGGGGTGGTGGAGGACTTAGTGAAGTCTATAATATAATGCCACTTATTTATGTTAAAGACACATATACACAAAACCATGTCAATATATGTTCTTCAACATGCATATGCCTCTGAAAAACATAAAACACATTTAAGCAGGTGCCTGTAGTGGAAGGAGAATGTGAGAGGGCATGGCGGATGAGAGGGAGCAATAATTTTTATTTTAAAATTTTTTTTCAACGTTTTTTATTTTTATTTTTGGGACAGAGAGAGACAGAGCATGAACGGGGGAGGGGCAGAGAGAGAGGGAGACACAGAATCGGAAACAGGCTCCAGGCTCCGAGCCATCAGCCCAGAGCCTGACGCGGGGCTCGAACTCACGGACCGCGAGATCGTGACCTGGCTGAAGTCGGACGCTTAACCGACTGCGCCACCCAGGCGCCCGGGAGCAATAATTTTTAAAATGAGAGGTGGTGACTAGGGGTGATTTATGACAAGAATTAAGGGGTATGATTAACTCAACTCTATGTCCCAATAGTGCAGGAATCTTTTGTTAACATTTTTCATCAAACAGTGCATCATGAATCAGATAGTCTGTCTCTCAATCACTTCCCTCTGGATTGGCTTCATTCTCCAGCAAACACTCTCCACATGGAGGGAAAGTTGACCCTAGAAGCAACAGTTCTTACAGCAGCTTACAGTTCATGGTCTCAGGAGGAAATAGACTACCAAAATTCCTACCCCTCTCTAGACAAGGACTCTGCTTGGCCCTGCTTGGGTCATGTACTCATCTCTGGACCCATCACTGTCACCTGGAAGTAGGACATTCAAATTGGTCAGCCTGCTTAGGCACCTACCTTTGTCGTGGGGGTGGAAAGGTCCTTTGACTGACAGCCCCTGTGCTGAATACCACCAGCCACTCCACCATCTTCAGCACAATTCTGGGGCCCAAAGAAGTCCTAAGCAGTCCAAAGTCAGAGATAACATTCTTCGGACAGAAGGCGCTTATTAATCAGGCTGGACTCTGTGGAGTGCAAACAGGAAATAGGTTTAGTTTCTTCCCCCCCCCCCCATTCTTGTGCTTCAAACATGCTCTGCCAAATCGTTTTCCTGACCCCAGACAATATCTTAGGGAAAATGTGTAACTTTTCTAGGTGCTTTCTATTTTTGTAACAGTCATATTTCAAGGTATCGCACAGGTTCAGTCGTCTCTAATACCCAAACTTCTCTCTTTCCTCTTCTTCAAATCTCCCCTTCCCCTACATTCTACGTCAGGTCCTAATGAATTCCAGTCAACTGCAATGGGGAAGTGGAATGCAGTCCTTATTCCAACCACACCTCAATCTTGTTTGTCGTTCCTCCCCAGTTGAGGGGTGGAGGAGAAAGGAGAAGTAATGCAGCAAAGAGGTCTTCGTTTGTTTAGCTGGTGCTATTTTATTTGGCCCTTGGTGTCCTCTGTGACTCTCCTGACTCTCCTGTGGGAAAATTATGTGTGTTCTTTAGAAAAACACTCCCCACTGGGGTTCTCCAACACATTTCTGTTCCCTCAAGTATAGAATAGACTAACCTGCTGACCATTAATGATTCTCCCTTAGCTCTTGCTCAGGCAGTAATCCCATACACAGACAGTATTCTTGGTCAAGGTCTTTTCAAGTTAGTTACACTCTCCATGGTGTTACTCTAGTCCCTATAAAACACAATCTTTACCCTGCTACCGTGGAATTGTAGCTTACTCCTACTACAATTTCTTTTTTTCTCTTTGCTCTGAAGGGCAGCTCCAGCCAGCTTCATGTCTAGTCAGGGAACAGACTCCATACTGTGTGCTCACAAACTCCAGGGAACAGAGGTTCTATTCTCCTGAGACTACACAACAATGTGCACATGAATGTTCATAGTAGCATTATTCATAACAATCAAAAAGTGGAAACAACCAAATGTCCATTATCAATGGATAAAATGTGGAATACACATGCAATCAGCTATTATTCAGCCATAAAAAAAGTGGCACTCTGAAACATGCTACAGCATGGATAAACCTTGAAAACATAACGCTGTGCAAAAGAAGCCAGACACAAAAGGCCACATATAGTATGAATCCATTTAAATGAAGTGTCCAGAATCCAGAATAGGCAAATCAATAGAAACAGAAAGCAGATTCATGATTGCCAGGGGCCAGGAAAAGGAGAGAAGTTAAGTGACCACTAATGAGTACAGGGTTCTTTGCAGGTGAGAAAAAAATGTTCTAAAACTAGATAGTTGTAATTGTCACATGACTCTGTAAGTATGCTAGAAACCATTGAATTGTATACTTTAAAAGGGTGAATTTGATGGGACGTGAATCTTATCTCAATAAAGTTGTTAGTTCTAAAAAAATTCTTCCAAGAATGCTTATTGGAGTTGGATGAGGGACAATAAAAACTGTTTAGGGGGGCACCTGGGTGGCTCAGTTGGTTGGGCAACCGACTTGGGCTCAGGTCATGATCTCACAGTTCATGAGTTCGAGCCCCACGTCGGGCTCTGTGCCGACAGCTCAGAGCCTGGAGCCTACTTCAGTTTCTGTGTCTCCCTCTCTCTCTACTCCTTCCCTGCTCACACTCTGTGCCTCTCTGTCTCTCAATAATAAATAAACGTTAAAAACAGGGTTTTTTTTTTCTTTTTAATTTTTAGGGCATCTCTTAGCAACCCCTGAAGTTGGTCTAGCTCCTCTCAATGTGGAGGTACTTGTTCCCTATCATGCTCAGAGTTCCTGAGACCACAGGAAAGTCCATTTAGTAATTTCATGCTGAGTTCTATTTCCAAGCTCTAGGAGTAATCAAAATGCATATAGCATCCTCGCCAAACCCTACATGGGCTATTAGCTTTGCAAAATTTTTAGTAGAAATAGAAATCCCTGATTACACAGCTACAGAAACTATCACTGTCTATTCAAAAACCAGGGGCACTTCCCTACTTTGTGATCATAGAAATAAAGGAATGATATGCACTAAATATCGTGATTGAAGGTACAACATGAAGCCGTAGCTTAACCTCACACAAGGTTGTCTCTTAATTTACTCATCTTGTAGCATCATGCAACTGTTTCCACTGTTGATAATTACGAACATTGTTACAGTTTTGGGAGGAATATGTTTTATGCATCCACAATTTTATTTAGGGTCTACTATTCCTGGGCGCTCAGGTGACACAGGTGAATGACACAGGCAGGCTCCTTGCCCACAATGAATTTACTTCATTTTCGATTCAGTGAAGAAGTATTCCAACTATGCTGCCATGAAATTCTTCTGTCAGCAGTTACTGCTGATCAAGAGAAGATGATGGCTCTAGCTAATACCAGTGACTTGCATTATATGATCAGTAAAAGCCTCTAAGCTGATAAAAATATGAAAACACATAGGCACACGAAACAAACACGTTACAAAGCACAATTGAAATCCTTCAAGATTATTAGTTGTGTTACAAAACAGATACTCTTGTGGTCACATCCTTTATTGACTGTTAGTACCATAACATTGTAACTAACACGAGGAGAGGAAGAGAAAGGCTTCCTCTTCCCAAAATGTTACCACAAGATTCTTATGCAATGATTAATAATAAATCCATTGTTTTTCAAAAGGCATTTCATAGTTTTACATTTATAGAAGCAGTTATACTTCAAGATTTTATGGAAGTTTTTCCAAAATTCTAATAGTTATATTGATATTGAAGGAGTCTATGCATGTATAGGGGCAGAAGTTATATGGAAAATCCTTGTAACTTCCTCTCAATTTTGCCGTGAGCTGAAAACTACTCTAAAAAACCATCTTTGACAAAGTTTGATGGTTACCCTGTTTCTGTTAACCATCATGGAGTGAAACTTTGTAACTGATGTCCAGTTTGTTTCTCCCCTAAAGAGACATACTTTCCAACCTTCTCCAATCCTCTCATCCAGGTGGGCTCCGAACTGGATCAAACACCGTCCCGGGCACAAGTCGCCACCTCAAAACTCCCTACAATGAATATTACACCTTTTCAAAAACAAATCATCTTTTCCTACATTCCCAGTTCCCTTGCTCGGGATCCCAGTCAGCAACATCCTTCACTTTGGGACTGCTTTGCCTCAACTCTAGGTCCAAAGAAGTACCTTGATTGTCTGTTGTGTGTGTGCATATGTGTGTTCATATTCCTCACTTGTCAGAGGTTGAGTAGAGGAGGTAAATATGAACATACCTGTTTAAACAAACATCACCCAGGGGTACCTGGGTGGCTCAGTGAGTTGAGCGTCCAACTCTTGATTTCAGTTCAGGTTATGATCCCAGGGTCATGGGATGGAACCCTGCATTGGGCTCTGTGCTGAGCATGGATCCTCTTAAGATTCTCTCTCTCCCTCTACCCCTTTTCCCTGTTCTCTCTTTCTCTCTCTAAAATAAAAAATAATAATAAGAATGAATGAATGAATGAATAGATAAACAAATGTTATCCAGATGTAGAACTGGAAGAAAGTCTATGGAGTATCAAAGTCCCTCTTTCCAGACAAAGAAACTGAGGGATGGAAAGATTAAGTGACTTGCCCAGAGACACACAGTTAGTAATCAACAATGCCAGAGCTATAAGCAGCACTCCAT
Organism: Neofelis nebulosa; assembly: GCF_028018385.1. Classification (NCBI taxonomy): domain Eukaryota; kingdom Metazoa; phylum Chordata; class Mammalia; order Carnivora; family Felidae; genus Neofelis; species Neofelis nebulosa. The sequence continues at coordinate 32,395,668 of NC_080783.1, forward strand.
ATCCTTAGGCTCCCCTTCCGATGCACTGCTGTCCCAAACACACCTTCTAGTTTACCCTCCTCCAGTCTTTCTCTGCACTACTATTTCCTCATCTGTAGAATAGGAATAATATGTTCCACCTACCTCACAGGGCTGTTGGGAGAATTAATGAGATAACACACATGAATGTGCTTTAAAACCCTTGCAAATGTCAGATGCTATTTAAAATGAAAGTTATTTCAACCAAGAAAATAAATGCACACCATAAAAAATTGATAATAAAATAATTCACAAATGAGAAATACTTTGCACATAACTTCTAACACTTATAATTAAGTTTTCAGTTAAATCTAAGTACCAAATAGAACTGAAGGGAGAATGAGATTGTCTTCTGCATGTGGGGCTACAAGAAATCAGCAGGTGCCTAATGGAAATTAGGCAGCTACATGGGGCCTAATGAAAATTAGGTAATGGTGCTAAAAGCAGGGGATTATACTATGCCCTCTATTTCCCTTTCACTATTGCCTCACTTTCACACCACCCTCATCAGTAATGGGGCTTTGAGGTTATTATCTTAATGGAGATGATTAGATTGTCTTATTCAAGAAGAAAGCGGCCATGTTCAGCAGAAGTGAGTTCATGGAAAGAAATTATTTTGGCTGACATTTAAACTATATTCAAGGTTTTAAAAAATCTGAGGGAGCAAAAAATGGGAACGGTGGAGAAAACGGTGGGAGAAACCCATGGTTTCCTGAAATATTGAACGTGTATGTAAACACTAAGAATGAAAAATATGTAGAAAGAACTGAAGTGAAAAATCAAAACTGCAGTATTATGACTTCATTAATTGATGAGTAGTGGGACAATATACATGACTGGTATTGAGCAAGACTGGCTTTTCAGAGAGATAAATTAGCAAAGAAATTTCCTTAACTTGGGCATCAAGAAGAGAAAGTCCCAAGTAGCAAACTTTATATACAGCAATGCACTCCTATGTACACCTACACCAATGCACTTTAATGACAGATACCTCCTAATACACACACTCCAAAAATCCCTTTGAACCAGAACCTAAACTATGTAAGTCACTTCGTGAGCGACACAGAGAATGTCTCAGCCCTTCCCACCTTCCTTCTATCAGTAGGGAAGATTGAGCGGGGACAGAACAGCCCTTCAGTGAGATAAGACCAGACACTAAACACCTGTTTCTGAAGGTCAGGTAAATGCTTTCAAAACAGGCCTTAAGGAGGGACCAGCCATGTGGGCAGGGCATAGTGTCAGGAGAGTAAAATAATGGGTGAATGGCTGAGCAAGTGGAAAAAATAAAGCAATGGGGAATCCTAGAACAAGTACTAGAGATCCAGGCAGCAAGAGGTCTGGCAGCTGGGAGCTGGAACCCTTGGTGGAGAATGGAGTTCAAGTACAGACGGTCAAGATCAAGGCAGAACCTCTGCTCTAGAAGAACTGAGGGCTTGACCAGAAACTAAGGCAGAGGCTAAGGATGCAGGAAAATAAGACAAAGACTCAGTCACTACAATAAAGTTACAAGGAACTGAAGTTAAGATAAAAACTTAAATAAAAAAAAAAAAAAAAGATACAAGGTAGAGGTTTGGTCCAAGGATCAGGGCAAAGGCTCATTTCTGGAAATGAAGCAAAAGATCAGGACAGGCTGACCTGCACTAAGAGTGGTCCTGATACTCAACAGTCAAACTCTGGTCTGGCTTGTTTTCTTTTCTCTGTTCTCTCTGAGGAGGAAGAGGTTCTCAACCCTGGGACACAGCTGAGTGGAAACAAAATGTTAATCTTGCTAAGGACTAGCTGCTCCTGTAATGCCCTGTGTGTCTTACTATCACTGCACTTATTTATTTAACCAAACATCCACATGCACTTACTATACATTTCAGGCATTCTCCAACATATTTCATAAATATTGACTCCTACCACAACCGCAACCCTATGAAGTGGGCCCAAGGATGCTCCCCATTTTACAAATATGGAAACTAGGCATATAAATATTAAGAAGCTTGTCCAAGTTCTCACAAATAGGAAGTGGCAGAGCAAGAATTTTAACCTAGTCACTCAGGTTCAAAGTCCATGTTTCTAACCTTTTATTCCACGCGGGGGGGGGGGGGGGGGGGGGGGGGCTGCAAGGTCCCTAACAGAGTGAACCACAAGGGAACACTGGATTCAAATAATGTGATCTACAAGACTGTGACAGAAGGCAGCCAGGATCCAAGACAGGGAATGGCTAGTGGAGCTGCATGGGAGAGGTGCTGGGGTTATGGTTCGTAACAAGAGCTGTGGATCAGTGGCTTAAAAAAGCAGTTGAAGTCAGAGCAGGCTGGGGCACAGGAAGTGTTTATACAATAATCTGCTACTTGTAAATGCCACACCTCCCACTTGCTATGTGGTATTTTAGAGTGTGTAGCCGCACCTGAGAGAATATATAGACTTGGTCAACCACTATTTTTGTGTATGAAAATGACAGTTCCCATAGGTCATTATTAAGTAGTCTTATCAGACTGGCACACAGCAACCACGGGGTAAGATTAAGCTACAGGGAGCATGGCTTGAATTCAACTATCAAAGGACAGAACAAAATTAAAACCAGAACTGATCTGCCTAATAACACACAAGCCAGAAAAATGACTTCTGAGAACAGTCTTCATATATGTTTGAGCATTCAATGGGCCCTATTTTGCTTTTGTGCACAGATAATGGGTACATATGGGTGTGAAGGTAGACCAGATGGCACATCCACATATTTCTCATTCTCCCATAATTCCCTCTCCAACCAGAACCATAAAGCTAGACAATGAGTAAGTAATCAATTGGCATCATTTGTGATTTCAAGAGAAGAAGAAAATGAAATTTACTGAGCCCTTACCTTGGCTTTGGCTTTTATCTTAAGCGCTCCACATATGTTAACTTATTGAGACCCTATGACAATCCTCGTTTTACAGAGGTGAAGAAAGAGGCACGGTGAACTTAGACAATTTGTCCAAGGTCGCATGCCAAATAATTGGTAGAGGCAGGGTTCAAACTCAAGGCAGCTTATCTGTAGAGCCTGTGCCTCGAATCACAACTCTTACAAATCATCCACCATGAGTACAGCAAGTAATGGAATGACTAGAATGTAATACTCGCTTCTACACCAGCTACACCCAACTTGCCTGTATATACCCACTTGGAGTCCATGGACTCTATGTATGTTCATGACTGTGCTAAATCACCCAGAATGCTTATCCCCTAGGTTTAATAGATATAAGGTAATATATGAATCCCAGAAGTTTCTATAGAGGTACAGTATAGTCTCAGGGTAAAGCCTTTCTGAACCACTGGTAAGGCAAAAGCAGTTTCAAGAAATATTCAATCCAAGATACAACAACCATGCTAGGTTAGTAGAAGCTTGCTATTTCAAGCCACTGCTATAACTCTGGGCTCTCCAACACACTTTCTTGAGACCAAACTTATTCAAATCAGAGGACGCCTCTACATGACTAGGAAGCCTTTGGCATCAAATTTCTACCTTGGCAAGAAACCAAAGCAAGAAGGCCTTCCTCAGCCCATGTGGACCAAGCCCATCCAAAGCAAACAGTTCCCATAAGTGTTTACGGTAGAACAAGCTTCTTCCTTTAAACAGGGTGAATGTGGAAAATCACCCAGCCAGACACTGCTTGTTATTTTAGCACTTCTGAAATTCAGGGAGGCGGCCATCCCAGCCAGAGATGCAGCCCTCTTTAAGTGGGAAGTGGAAAAGTTGGGAAACATCAAAATGTCCTATTGGGAGTCTATAAAGATGTACTTGTTCCCTAAACACTTGTTTTTATCATAAATCCTTAATTGGTGACTGTGTTTAATATCTCCACATAGTAATACCTCCTGGCCCAGCTTGCAGATTCTCCCTGTTTTTCTGTGACACTTACCAGAGGAAGTTCATGATCTGTGTTCCCCTGGCCTGGCACTGGCAAGACCAGAGACAGAAACTTGGTTGAGTCCCTTCCCATCATTAGCTTCCACACCTAGATTATTCTAGCCTTCTAGATATAATGAAAGACTCTTAGGTTTTTTAAATCATTTCTTTAACGTTATTTATTTGGGGGAGATAGAGTGGGGGAGGGGCAGAGAGAGAGAGAGAGGGAGACACAGAATCTGAAGCAGCCTCTAGGCTCTGAGCCTGTCAGCACAGAGCTTGATGCTGGGTCGAACCCACGAGGTGCGGGATCACGACCTGGGCTGAAGTCAGACACTCAACCGACTAAGCCACCCATGCTCCCTGAAAGACTCTTACATGTTTACTGAAATACTTTGAGACAACCGGTAATGTATGCTACATTTAAAAAAAAAATTTCTGGGGCGCCTGGGTGGCTCAGTTGGTTAAGCGTCCGACTTCAGCTCAGGTCACGATCTCACGGTCTGTGAGTTCGAGCCCCGCGTGGGGCTCTGGGTTGATGGCTCAGAGCCTGGAGCCTGCTTCCAATTCGGTGTCTCCCTCTCTCTCTGCCCTCCCCCATTCATACTCTGTCTCTCTCTGTCTCAAAAATAAACGTTAAAAAAAATAATAATAACAATTAACAAAAATTTGCAAATATTCACAGATCCAACTCTGAAATTTGGTGAGCAAGACATCTGGATGATATACAGATTAGTTGACAGCTTCATGAAACATCAGATAAACTAAGTGTAAGGATTACGGCATGCCTATTGTCATTTATGCATATTGGTGATATAAATGAATCTAAATGGATTTAAATTTTCTCTTTTTTCTAGTTTCCCGAGAAGAATATCCCTCATGCGGGGCGCCTGGGTGGCGCAGTCGGTTAAGCCTCCAACTTCAGCCAGGTCACGATCTCGCGGTCCGTGAGTTCGAGCCCCGCGTCAGGCTCTGGGCTGATGGCTCGGAGCCTGGAGCCTGTTTCCGATTCTGTGTCTCCCTCTCTCTCTGCCCCTCTCCCGTTCATGCTTTGTCTCTCTCTGTCCCAAAAATAAATAAAAAAAAAAAACGTTGAAAAAAAAAATTAAAAAAAAAAAGAATATCCCTCATGCAAATTTAATTGAACATCCACTGTTTTAAATTCTGAAATGGCTAGACCAATTAATAGTACAAAATGTATTGGGAATAGCAAAACAATGTTTAATTCTTATTTCTATGGAACCTATTCTAAAAATGGAATTCAGTTCACAGAGAGAAAAATCACCCACTTAAATCTCAATGTCCCTACCCCCATAAAAAGGGGGCAGAGGGCAGGCAGCAGCAAAGGAAGACAGGCTTACTTACTTAGGTTTATTTATTTTTTATTTTTTAATATGAAATTTATTGTCAAATTGGTTTCCATACAACACCCAGTGCTCATCCCAACAGGTGCCCTCCTCAATGCCCATCACCCACTTTCCCCTCCCTCCCACCCTCCATCAACCCTCAGTTTATTCTCAGTTTTTAAGAGTCTCTTACGGTTTGGATAAAGTAGGATCCAGGTGCCTTACGGGATAAATTCATGATTACTCAAGATCCCGACAACTAACGTCCCAGGGGAAAAGGCCGCTGGAAGGGAAACGATCATGGATCATCAGACCCCCTGGCTTTACCCTTCTCAGCCTTCAGGTAAGAATGAGGAGTCCTTTTGGCAGCATCTGCCTCCCTGTCCAGAGGTGAAAAACTGAGAGCAAACGTCAGTGCTGTTGTTGGATTGGCTAATGTACTGGCTTGGCCTGCAGCAGCTGCACGTGTCTCCAGAAAACTCTCCTTCTCCCCACAGATCAGCTTTTGTATTCCTAATCCCCGGAATCAGGAACTATGAACTCTGCTGTATCAGCCTGGGAAATACATAGCACCAACTCCAGGCCCCAGAGCAATCAATCTGCTTATAATTCCAAAAAGGGGTGAAAAACAAATACGTATGCCTTTGTGTATACCTTTTAAATGAAGATTGCTTGAAATGTGAAAAAATGTATTCTACTCAGCTGTTGTTGCTTTCCTTATTTTTAAAAGTAAGAGGGATTAACTGTGAAGAGCTTTGGCTATTTTTGTAAGTAAATTTTTAGTTTTGAGCAGAGGGGAAAATGAAGGAATAATTTTATAATAAATGCTAGATTATTTGCAACTAAAAACAGAATTTAGAAACATATGCAATAAGTACTTAATAGTCTAATGACTATTATTGTGTTCTTATTTCGTTTTATTAAAATGCTGAATATTCTATTCTTCCCCACTGACTATCATTTCACATTCTCATTTGCAGAACACTGTAATTATCAGTCTATTAATCACATGATTATAAGTTTCAGCACTGTACAGGATTCTTTTAGATGATGTTGAACAGAGATTGCATATATGTAGAGACTCCAGGTTTCTCTCTTGGGCTAGGTCAAATACATTCACCACATCAAACAAAAGCCACAAATTTCAGTTTGAGTCCGTTGTATTTGTCTTCTATTTATTTATAAACACTGCCTCCTCCAAGAAAGGATTTGAAGCTCCTGTTACAGTCAGTCACACCAGTCCTTAGGAGTCCAGCAGTTGGTAGAAACCAGTATTTCTGGTTCCTTACTGTCCATGGAACCTCACACATGCTGACTCACAGCAATCAGAGACCTGTGCAGACTGGCTCAGATAACCGCCAATAGAACTTGCCATTCTAGCTTGCTTCATCAGCCATGAGTGGAGCCAGCTGAAGTTGTGAACTCTACAGAGGCTATGTTGTTCTTACCAGTGAAGAATATGCAATCACTACCACCAACACCCCTCCCTCTACCAGGAAAAAAACATGCCCAACTTCAGAGTAGTTGCTCAATGGCATTCTGTCCTAGACTCTGTCAACTGTCAACACAGTCAACATAACCACATTTCTGCCAAATCACAGGATACACATCTGCGTTCTGTCATCAGACAGCTTGCCAAATCTAGTCTTCCCATTCACGTATTTTGACTGTTCATTAGAAGCTGGAGAGTTTCCAGGGAACCCCTACTAAATGGCTGGATGGGTGATCAATGTTTTGATAGCCCAGAGACATAATGTTCCTTCTGGGCTATGAACTTGTTACCTGTCATTTAATTCTGGACAATTCTTATATAAGAGCTTTCAGAGAGAGGGGAAAAAAATCTGATTCCACAAAAACTGGGGTTGATGATCCAAGTGTCTATTTTCTCTCTTGAGTAAGAATTAAATCAACATACTAGTTGAAACATGACCCTCCAGTCTCGGCATGTTTAGATTTTTTGAAAATATGCCAATGCTCACTAAAGGAATATGATAGAAAAGATATTTTGATCCATTCTTAAATTTTCTCATGGTTTCGGATTAGAAGCTGCTCTTGACTTTCTCTCTTCAAAGCTATTGTGAAGTCTTACTGGTGCAGAATAATCCAGCACATTTCCCCAACCATTTACTGATGTCCAGCAGTGTTTCAACTCAAAGATCTACCTGAGGATTCTCCAATCTTCCATCTGCAACCAACCTTCTTCCTGAGGCTTGGAAAGATTCCTGATGGAAGAAATTGGCCATAGCAGCCTACTCCATACATTGTCCAGGAATTTCACCGTTGGCTTTCCCTTTCCTTCTCCACTCTTCCTGCCACCAATTGCCACCAAACTCTTCTCCAACAGCAGGTGTCTGTCCTCTGAAAAGAATATTCTGTCCTTCACCAAAACAACTCTATATCCCAGACTTCACACAACACCTGGCACATAGTGAGGTCAATAAATGGACAAAAGAATTCATGGATGAGTGATTGTCTTTCTCTGTAACTTCACCCCTTTCATCTTCAACCCCCTGAGTACCCCTTCTTTAACTCTAAATACCTTTAACTATCATCCATTAACTATAATGGATTTTATAGAAGGATTATTCAACGGCAAGGGGGAAAGGCTCTTCAGGAGTGAGATAAAATCAAATCACCTCATCCTATTCCCTATAAATCATATATTCCCTCTGCCCTTTCATTTCCATCTAAAAGAACTAGGTTTAATAAGAGACCCTTAAATACAGAGAACAAACTGAGGGTTGCTGGAGGGGCTGTGTGTGGGGGGGGGGGATGGGCTAAATGGGTAAGAGGCATTAAGGAAGACACTTGTTGGGATGAGCACTGGGTGTTATACATTGGGGGAAGTCACTGGAATTTACTCCTGAAAACATTATTGCACTATATGCTAACTAACTTGGGTGTAAATTAAAAATAAGTAGATAGATAAATAAATACATAAATAAATGAACTAGGTTTATCCCTCATAGAACTGATTTGAGGTCAAATAGGAGCCATATGCAAATAGGGTTTGAGAAATGAAAAGCAATATAAAGATAAAAGATACTGTTGTTGCAATCTTATTGTTGTTTCCATAATCACCAGCTGGTTAATCCTACTGAAGAAGGCAAAAGGGATGTTTGCAGTGTAATTCGGTAACCACAGTCTTGTTGTTTAGTGTGCAACCACTCAAAACACCATTAAAGAAAAAAAACTTGGGATCCAAAGAGAAGCACAGAAGTCTGGAGGAGAAATCAACACTCCAAGACAGAGAAAAATCAATGACTAAAGTAGCCTTCACATGCTAAGCCTTTTGAAGTGTACCTTCTCTGCTATTTTCCATCACCTAATCCAGACATCTCCCACTTCAGGGCATAGCTATCTATATGTAATTTCCATTCATAGTATTAGCAAGTGTGAATAATATGGAAGACAAGCCACTCAATTATCTCAACAAAGGGTTTACACTGGCATGTGTGAGAAAGATTGAGATAACCTTACCAAATGTGGGGGTTTTTTTTAATGCTTAATCTATTGTAAAATTATTTCCTTTAGCTATTGCATTATTTCCCTGACATTAAAGGCAGAGTAGTTGCCCTAACAGGAAAATGTGTGATCTTTGTGTAATTTGTTTTATATGCTTCCGCATACTTTTAATACTTAATCTGGCTTCTGCTCCTGCCATTCTACCAAAACCTCCCTCTTAAAAGGCATCCATCACCTTGTAATCACTCAACACCATTTGCGTCTGCATCCTCCTAGAGCCCTCAATTGGCAATCCTGAGTGTTGTTCAACTTCTTCCTGAAACCCTCTTTTAAATTTCAACATGCTTCATTCTCCAGGCTCTCCTGATGCTCAGACCATTCTTTCAGAATCTGAATGCCACTGCCTCCTCTTTCTTTTGTCCTTTGAAAATGGGTTTTCCCTAAAAGTTTCCAGCAGTTTTTTTTTCCCTTCCCTATGTTTTTTTTTTTGGTGTGTGTGTGATCTTATCTCCTCCACAAATTCTATTGTTATTATACCTGCACGTCCATACACATCCTTATTCTCAAATTCTCTTGTTTCCCTCCTTTCTCAAACTCAACACATTCATAGGCAATCTACTTTTCCTCCTGACTTCCATGTTTCCATGAATGGGGCCACCATCTTCCTAGACACCCAGATTCTTGGAGATTCACACCTATTGCCTCCCTTTAACTTTTCCTGGGCATTCTTCTGCTCCAAGCTATCCTGGCATACTGGTTATAAGCTCACTCGTGACATTTAGCATATCCTCCCTAGTAATTTAGTTAACTTAGGGACATAAGACATTTATCTTATGTCCCTATTAGATATAATCTCCTGAGAAAAAGACTGTGCTTTCCTTAACTTTGTACACCCTGCAAAGTCTAACAGAATCTGGCACATAATAGGCATATTTCATTGACAAAGTAAAATTGAACATTCATTGATACATTTTATCTACACCTTCCACTGTCCTTTGTCATCTACAGTCAACAGCACTGAGATAAAATTATATTTAATCTCAGTACTCTGAAGAAAAGTATCAAAAAACACATTCTAAGTAATATCCTAAAATACAGAGTTCTTCATGAACTGAATTTATTATGTGTGCATTCCACATTTTCAGTCATCTGTTACACATGAAAAAGAAAAAAATCTGTATCTGGAAGGGACACCAGAACGTGTGGGGAACCAAATTCATATGTCATGTAAAAGCAATTCCCATAGTTTTCTTCCTCAGTAGTGGAATCTCTTCCCCAGTTCCCTATAATTTGTTTGTTCTATTATAACTCCCACACTTGGTTATAAGAGCGTTGTGTTGTTAAAAGCTACACTCAATACACTGCAACTTTAATTCAGTGAAAGCATGAACCTCTGAGAGTGACTCAGCATTGTAATGATGCCCACGTACTCATGCTGATCGCTTCACTGACTCCTAGTTTGGTGTTAACTGAGCACAGATCACAAGTTTCAGGTTTAGGAGTTGGTTTTGTTTTGTTCGAAAACAGAATAAGCAGAATAATGGAAGGTAACATGGTCAAGCTGTCTGATATCCGGACCTGCATTCCAATGCCAGATACATGGCTTTGTATCCACCAATAAGAAGAGAGCCCATGTTGGGTTTATTGTAGCCTGAGGAACTAAAAAGAAGCTTGCACCAACCTGCACTCTGAAGCAGACAGAGGTTTAAGAAAATTTGAACAAATCATTCCTCCTCTTACTTAAAGGACTATAAACAGGTAAATGAATAGAGTCCTACCTCTGCCCTAAGGATTTTTCCAGACTCATCATTTTATAGAAAAAAAAAAAAATAGGCAATTCATACCTGAACTTGCATTTTTGAGTGCACTTTATCAAGCTCAACAGTTAACTTTTTTTTATGTCCAGCTACTGGACAGTATAAAGATAACACATTTACACCAACACCATTCATGTGTGAAAAGTTTAATTTACTAAGTCAGTCAGAAATGTTACAACCACAGAATTAAAGATACATTTACACCTCATGTTTGGTTCACATCTAATATGGTTGACAACATCTCAAGCTAATCTTTTAATATCAGCCAATTGTTGAACATTAGGTGAAAGAGATCTCTCCCTGAAACAGTACAGCCAGATTGTTTTTAATGAAGCAAAGGTCAAATGGTATCACCCATCTGTTTACTCCTCCCCACTTCCTACAATCTAAATCTCATCTACTTCTACCTATTTCCAGCCCCTCCTTCTTCACACTCCCACATTCCAGCCAGCTAAACAACTCACCCTTTCCACGTACCATCTCATGGATTTTTACTTCTACATATTCAATGTGCTATATTCTGATCTCACTCTCAAATCTCAGATCAAATCTTTCTTCCTCCACAGAATATTCCTTGACTCTCCTTCTTCCAACCACTTATTTCATTTTACCTGTACCTCTCAAATAATTTTCATTACTTTCTATTTTGCATTTTTTTTTTAATTATTTCTGCCTAATTTGATATCCTCTGCTAACATGTAAACTTCCTCAGGGAAAAATCCACAGAGAATTCTTTTCTTGTATATTTAGAATATATGCTATAATCTTTTTTGAGAAAGAGAGAGCATGAGAGTGAGAGCAGTGGAGGGGTAAAGGGAGAGGGAGAAAGAGAATCTTGGACAGGCTTTATGCCCAGCACGGAGCCTGACACAGGTCTTGAGCTCACCACCATGAGCTCGTGAGCTGAGCTGAAATCAAGAGTCGGAAGCTTAACCAACTGAGCCACCCAGGTGCCCTGAGCATACGTTATAAATTTTTGAATATAGAAATCCATTAATATCCCTTGGAATAAAAATGCCAATGTTTCCCAAGGTATAAGTGATATTGGAAAACTGTCAGTAGATTGTACTTTGCAGGTCAACAATCTATGAGTCTTCCTCTGGGTTCATGGTCACTGATATGATTAGCAAGACCTCTCATGAAAATGAGCCATTCCAAGGTTGCTTTGTGCCAAATGTCTCCATTTTCAGTGGTTGTTCTTCAGCATACAGTGGCTTCACTACACATTTTCCATAAGCTGTGTTAGAAGCAAGCATAAGGCACAGGTTTTATAAGCTGCCATGTAGAAAGAGCAAAACACTAGCAGTAAGTAGCAATGTTCCTCTTTCTATTCTAAGGCAATGCCAGCAGTCCTGAAGAAGCCAGCTCATGGCCACTCATGTCTTGCCATGTCTTCTTACGTTATCAACTCCACTGGTATCAAAGCCAGCCATCATCATCATCATCTACTATTGATTCAACTGCCATAAAATGCTTGGCATCATACTAAGAACTTGAGTAAAAATGTATCTTAATTGTTGAAAGCACAGTCCCTGAGTACTTGGAATTTCCTTCTGAGTCAGGTTTCATTGCCATGAAGTATCACCAGTAAGTTACAAGACTAAATTTTCACAAAAGAATCAAAAGTTAGATTTTTAAAGCAATGTAATTCCAATAATGTTGGCATTGCCTACAGTTATTTTAGAACTCTTTTGAATTAAAGTTGATTTATGTGCACCATTTACCACAATCTTTTATTAGGTTTTTTTCATATTTATCACATTTTGTTTTCTTTTAACAAGTGGAATTATGCAGCTCGATTGCCCAGACCTGGATCCAAATGACCATTGGTGATTTTTTTTTGAAACTCACATCCATCTTCAAAAGATGAAGATTTTCCACAACTGAGCATATTCCAAAGAAAATGCTAGAGGCCCTGAAGGCTATTCTAAACATATATTGAACAATAGCAGCATTATTAGAGTAAATGTATAATCTTACTGGGAATGGAAAAAACACTTAGAGTGTTTGTGCTTAGACATATTTACTATATAGTTACACTTATCGTGTTGCCCCAGAAAGCTATACAAGGCAAATAGAAAAAACACTTGGGGTTTTTTTTTCTTTCATTTATGCATATTGTCTTTTTTTTTTTTTAAGTTTATTTACTTATTTTGAGAGAGACAGGAGAGCATGAGCCTGAGCAGGTGAGGAGCAAAGAGAGAGGGAGACTCCCAAGCAGCCTGCATGCTGTTAGCATGCAGAGCCCTACAACATGGGGCTCAAACTCACCAAACCGTGAAATCACGACCTGAGCCAAAATTGAGTCGGATGCTTAACCAGCTGAGTGACCCAGGAGCCCCTAAGCACATTGTCTTTTAAATAAAGTATGCAGTTAATAAGAACGCATCCTTCTAGTGAAAACTAACTTTGGTGGGAGCCAGAACATTGGATCTGAGATCCAAAGGACTCAGCAAAACCTTCAAACACACCACATGGCTACGTAGTCATTGGAGAATAGTTCACAAATTTTAGTTGTTTCTCGTGATACAATACAATTTAATTTGGTTTGGGTACCATAGGATCTCTCTGTTTTTCTAAATCAGGCCAAAAGTTTAATGAATTAGGGCCGCCAACATGGAAGCTTTGCATCTCTGCAGGCACTCTCCAAAGCTGGTACTTTAGCTGCACTTGAACTTGAGGCATTGAAACTTTAGCTGCACTTGAACTTGAGGCATTAAGCTGACACAATGGACTCCACAGGGTACTTGAGAGAACACAGCCAAGCCATACCATTTGGTCACGTTATTCTGTGTCATGAGGGGAAAAAATTATCAAAGACCAAAGGGGAAGTACACACAGTTTCCAGCATCATGTAAACCTATACGTGCAAGTATTATATGTGTTACAAATGTGTGTTGGCTTTTCAACTGCTTAGCTGACTTAATGGTATATAAAGAACCTACCTAGAATGACCAAAACAACCTAAGCTATGAATGTGCTAAATAAAAGTCCAGCAACTAATACATTGCAATTGGGAATTGCAGAATTATTATTATAAATATCATCTTTCCACAAATAATGCCTACATTATTATAAAGAAAATATCTCCAATATTATAAAGCTAATGAATTACTTAATGAAGAGTTCTAAATTTAACTAGTAGTGATTATAACAGCTCCATTTCCTGAGCACTTATTATGTACATGTAGTACCTACTTTAAGGTAGCTATTAACTATCCTCACTTGGCAGGTGGAGCAAATGAACCTCAGAGGCACACAGCTAGTAAGTGCGCAAGGTCTATGCTGTGTGGCTAGACCCAAAATGGTCATCCCTAGAGCCTAATTCCTGTAAGTCCATTTCAGCATTTAAGAATAATTTGAGTGGGGGGCGACTGGGTGGCTCAGTTGGTTGGGCAACCAACTTTGGCTTAGGTCATGATCTCATAGTTTGTGAGTTTGAGCCCTGCGTCAGGCTCTGTGCTGGCAGCTCGGAGCCTGGAGCCTGATTCAGATTCTGTGTCCCCCTCTCTCTCTGCCCTCCCCCTGCTCGTGCTCTGTCTCTCTCTCTCTTTTTCTCTCTCTCTCTCTCTCTCTCTCTCTCAAAAAATAAATAAACATTAAAAACTAATTTTAAAAAAAGAATAATTTGAGTGGTAATAAGAAAAAGAAGGAAGGAAAGGTAGGAAGAAAGGGAGGAAGGGAGGAAAAGAGAAAGAAACACTGCAACACAGTATCTATTGCCAATACTCTATTCATGGCTTCAATGGTTCCATCCGTGAACCCATAACCCATCCACATTCTATTAGTTCTCTGTTTTTACTGAGCCCAAGGGAGCACACAGTCATTTGCTAAAGTGGGAATGGGGTTGTGGCTGGCATAGAACGATTCTAACTCCATATACTATATACCCTGCCTTCTTGGAGCTTATATTCTGTAAGAGAGTATGTGTATTTTCTCAGTAACATATCCCCAACATTTGGCAGTGTCTGCCACAAATTGTATCTGATAAATATGTGTTGCTGAAAGCATGTTCAAAGAGTATTTTGAGGGGAATATGGGCAAGTTTGGGGATGTGGCTGCCAGAAGTAATCATAGAGCAACAGAAACTGCCCCTACTCAAAAAACCCTCTCAGGGGACATTCTACATCTTGGAAGTCCAGTTGTGTTAATAGGCTTCTTTTTGAAAAGGTAAGCATACCAGTCATTTACATCCTGGTGCCACCGTTTTTATTAGGTAAATGTTTTGGGGAGGGTGGGGAATTCAAAGAGAAGGGAGTGGGGAGTTAGAAAGTGTAATTAAGAAGAAGTGAAGAAAATTCCTCTTGCTCCCCCAACTTCTTCCCCCCTCCACTCCAACTTTTTAATGAGTTGTCTTCTTGGGCAAGAGTCCGTTATTAAATATGGCTGAAAACCATCTAATTGCATCATCAACACTACAACAAGATGCCCCAGGTTGTACATGACCTCAAATCTAACTTCTGCTACTTTTATGTGCAACCACAAATGTGTATTCTTGGCCTGGTTTCTAATTCACTAATACATTCCTTGGTCTTTTTACCTTGCCTTTCACTGTATACCAACATCTATGTCTTAAGCTGTGTTTCTCACAAGTTATTTTTCCAAGTGCATGGGATATAGAAAGAAATAGATAAACACATAACTTGGTGCAAGGCAGTTTGCATTCTTCTAAGCAGGAATTGATTTCCTCAAAGGCTTCAGTAGTGTCATTGATGGGGTTTAGGAGTAATAGTGGGATTTGGAGCTGACAGCCAAGAAATAATTCTTGAAGATGTCTTTGGTGCAAAAAGGTGATTTTATTAAAGCACAGAACAAGCTCCTGGGCAGGAAGTGCTGCACTGGGGTTGTGAAGAGTGACTGACTATATACCTTCAGGTTGGGAGGGGGTTGGGGACAGTGTAAGCCTCTAAGGAATGTTGGAAGCAAGGTTTCCAGGACCTTTAGGGGCAAGCTATTGTTAAGAAAACATCATTATTACTGTTTAGTAAAACTTTAGTCATGAGACCCTTCAGATGTATATCAGGAGCCATATGCTTGGAGTATAATTGCCAACATATACTTGGGGGTTAAAGATAAAGGAGGTTTGCAAAGGAATTTTTATGTGTTTAAGGAGACTCACAGGATCATGGGGCTGGGGGGTGAGGGGATCAGGATAATGTTAAGCCAAGATTCCCTTTTGCTCCTACCAAAGTGTCATCATTGAGGCAGATGACACTTAGAAGTCACCTCCTTGAAACACCTTCCTGTTTCAAGAACTTGTCACTTAAATCCCTTTACATCTTGATGAGGGTGATATTAGGGCTCCAGGAAACAGAGTCTATATGTTTCTGGAGATTAGGCTATGGATAAGATTGCCTTTTTCTTGCAGTTTACTAAGTTATCCATAAACCGAAGAAGACTCCTGCCCTGCATGACTGTGATCTCTATCAGTCAACCATTTGCTTTCCTTCCTTTCCCCTGTTCTTGGGCAGCCAGGAGTGTCTGTGGAATACCACATATATCCCATGGGGTGGGGTGGGGAGGTGCTGTTAGCCTGTACTTTGCCATCAGCTTGCCCCTCGCTCTCTCATCATCATGGAGAAAGTGATGACCTTATATTCATAAGTCACCAAGTCCTAGCCCTTTCATCTATTATGTGTTTGACCTTGGGTAAGTCATAGCCTTCTTGAGCTTCATCATTCTCATCTATAAAGTTTTATAATAGTGTATACCTCATGGAGCTGTTGGGAAAATTAAGATGATAACTTATGGGAAAGTGCTTTATAAATGATAGAGCTGTGTATACATATAAGGTACTATTATTGTTTGAAGAAGCAGAGTTATAGGAGTTAGACAAACTTGGTTTCCAATCATGGCTCCACTGTGCAAGCTGTGTGACATTAAGCAATCATGTAATCTGAATTTCAGTTTTTCCATTTGTAAAGTAGAGATAATAATAAAGACCTAACAGGTATATTAGGAGGGTAAAAGAAGAAAATGTTCCTGGAGTACTGCTTAGAACCCAGTAGGTCCTCAGTAAATATTAGTTCCCTTTCCCTTCCCTAATACAGTTTCAAATGCCTTTATCTTCCTTAAGTCAGAATAATTTCCACCATTCTCTTGCCCAGAAATAGCCAAGATGAATCACGACAATAGGATAAAACAACAAAGCAGCAAATCAATGACAAGACACAAATCATGCAATTTTCCCATCCAGTAATAATCTCTCATTGAGCTAGAGTCAGCAACAGCAAATTTCATCAAATGCCAAATAAACAGCCAAGGAAACAGCATGAGGCAACCATGGCAAGGTAAATTAACCTGGAAAGCTACCATAAAAATATGAGAAATAATCCTGAAAATATCCTTATTTGTACTCAAAAACACAATTACAAATTGCCTTGGCAAGCAGAATATGTTCAATTAGATTCTTGAAATTTTACCAGACAACTGGCTTTTGGCTTCCTAAGACCTTGTGGTGTCCTGGGCTCACAGTACACAAGCAATTTATTTGGGATTGCTTTTTGCCACAGACAATTTTTTTTTAATGCATCATACTGCATACTCTGCTGCTAAGCTCTACTGTGTGTTATTTCCTAATTAGGGATGCAGACAGGCTGTGCGGTAATGATGATTGATGTCTGCTGCATGTCTTAGTGAAGAGGAAGGTGAGGCTGGGCATTGGCTGCAGCCCGCAAGAGAAATGTGGTCATCGGTATTGCTCACTATACCATAAATCACATCTTCCTGGAATTATAGAAGAGGTGCTTGAGAATACAGAATTATCTTGCATAAAATTGTAGTTTTTGCTCATCCTGGGGAATAATACTGTGAGGCACTGTTTTTAATTATTTTCAGTATATAAATTAATACACTGTAATTTTTTTTTTTAATTTTTTTTTCAACATTTTTTATTTATTTTTTTGGGACAGAGAGAGACAGAGCATGAACGGGGGAGGGGCAGAGAGAGAGGGAGACACAGAATCGGAAACAGGCTCCAGGCTCCGAGCCATCAGCCCAGAGCCTGACGCGGGGCTCGAACTCACGGACCGCGAGATCGTGACCTGGCTGAAGTCGGACGCTTAACCGACTGCGCCACCCAGGCGCCCCAATACACTGTAATTTTTATCATTTTATTTCATTTGGGGCATCACAATACTACTACTAAAAATAATAATTTATTTTTTACACTCTAACAGGGACCTCTTTTCATCTCTTGTGGTTTAGATTTTTTTTGTGTCTTGAGATTTATCAATCTCCCAGTCTTTATTTATACCTCCTAGCTCAAAACAAGCTATTTTATTGTAATGGTAATAACTTTCCTTGCAATAATGAGAAACAGTTAATGAATAAAGACTAAGTTCAACAGTCAAGGGTTGGCTTTTGGCCTACTCTCACCATCCTCACCGTCCTGCAGCTTGATCTCTCAGTAACTTACTTCTTTCCTCTAAAATGAAACACTGTCATTATCACCAATTAACAAATACCAAGCATATGTAATACAAGCGACTATACCAGGTATCATGCTGATTTCACAACATAAAAAAAGCTTTGCCTGCAAGAATTGTGCCTACTACTTGTCAAGAAACACTAAAAGAAATCCCTGCTCTGAAGATGTGTGTTTCACCCAGGGTTAATCTTATAAAGCAGATTTTCTAAAAAGTGAGAGTTCTTTATCTATGTTGACTCATCCAACTAACAAGTAAAAATGTAGAGTTAAAATGTTTATCAGTTGGGGACTGGTTCAGTAAGTTACAGCACAGCCAATGAAATATTATATGACCCTAGGGGGAAAAAGAAAAAAAAAAAAACAGAAGTGGATGAATAGTATGAGTTCATTTATGTAAAAAGAAGGAGAAGATGAAAGAAGGAATGAAGAAAGAAAGAAAGAAAGAAAGAAAGAAAGAAAGAAAGAAAGAAAGAAAGAAAGGAAGGGGAGATTTTATCACCAAACACACAAAAATTATAACTATGGGAAGGAATGGATGTATTATTTAAACTTATTATGGTAATCATTTCACAATATGTACATATATCAATTATGTTGTACACCTTAAACTTACACAATGTTGCATGGCAATTATATCTCAATAAAGCTGGGGGAGAAGAAGAAATAAATAAATACATACATACATACAAGTTCTCATGGGAGACACTGAGATACCCAGTGTTTCTCTCTTGGTTTCCACCAAAAAAGAAAGAGAGAAAGAGAAGGAGGATGTGTAGGAGGGGAGGAAGGAAAAAAGGAAGAGAGGGAGAGGGAGGGAGGAACAGAGGAAGGAAAGAAAAGAAAAGAAAAGAAAAGAAAAGAAAAGAAAAGAAAAGAAAAGAAAAGAAAAGAAAAGAAAAGAAAAGGAAGGAAAGGAAGAAAGATGGAGAGAGAGAGAGAAAATACATGTGTGTATGTCTATATGCATTGAAGACTTCTGGAAGGGTCCTTGTAGATCTTCTTCACCTATATGTATTATTTACCTTATTCACTTATTACTTTTTAAATCTAAAAAGAATGGGAGTATCTTGGGTGTAAAGATCTTCAAGCCCTGCAAGTCTGTTTTATCCTATTGCTGCCTTGATCAGAAGCAACAACTCCATTCCAATACAGGTTCTGGATATGGGTTTTTTTCTCCCATAGAGCATATCAGAGAATGGACAAGAAGGAAGAGAAGAATGACAGAGTTGACCTCTCTCTAACCACGAGATGATGTGTGAGAAAAGACATTTAACTCACATTTACCTGATGTTTTTCAAAAATCAGAAAGAACACAGAATCTGGATTTTGTAAGAGGTTGCATAGCTTTTTTTTTTTTTTTTTTAAGGGGACTTGTCAGATAAACTGGCTCTACCATTGAAAGGAATCCTGAGTGAATCAGCATCAGCCTTGACTTGGTCAACTCATCACACTCTCTTTAATATTTATTTTTGAGGGAGAGAGAGAGAAAGAGAGAGTGTGAGTGAGGTGAGGGAGGGGGGGGCAGAGAGAGAGGGAGACACAGAACCTGAAGCAGGCTCCAGGATCTGAGCTGTTAGCACAGAGCCCGACCAGGGGCTCAAACTCACGAACCATGTGATCATGACCTGAGCCGAAGTCACACGCTCAACTGACCGAGCCACCCAGGCACCCCATGGTGCATTCTATGTATGTATGTATGTATGTATGTATGTATTATTTATTTATTTACTTATATTTTTGAGAGAGAGAGAGAGAGAGAGAGAGAGTGCGAGCGGTGGAAGGGCAGAGAGCGAGGGAGACACAGGATCCGAGGCAGGCTCCAAGCTCAGAGCTGTCAGCACAGAGACCGGGGGGGGGGGGGGGGGGGGCTGAAACTCACACCAGGCGAGATCATGACCTGAGCCCAAGTCGGATGCTTAACCAACTGAACCACCCAGGCGCCCTAATATATCTGAATTCTTGACTGGATTAGGGGAATAGGTTTTATTCTTTTATAGTGGTACAGTATACAAGATATAATACAGGAAAAAAGCATTGTTAAAGACAAAGGAGGCTCTGACATGTCTAATCTCACATCTAGACTTGGCTGAACAAGACATTTGCATGTCACAGGCCATAACCATGGCCCTGAATGTCTACACTCACATTCTTACAAGGGGTTCCCCAAACTTAGCCTGTACATAAGTCCAGGCATGTCTAAATTTATAGGCACCCAGGCCTGGACACACTCCACACTCACATACTCACTGCCCTGGATTCGTTCATTCCCATCTGGGTTTGCTCATATCCAGGCAGGCCACTTGACAAGGCATAATGAAAAAACAAAATCACACAAACACAAAAGAGAGGATAAAAATTGTCAATTCTTTTCAGCTACCCTGGAAAGAGTTTACCAAAACCAACTTTGCTTTCAAATGTAAATTATGGGGGCTCCTGGGTGACTCAGTCGGTTAAGCGTCCGACTTGGGTTCCGCTCCAGTCATGAACTCCCGTTGTGTGACTTTGAGCCCCACGTCGGGCTCTGTGCCTGCTGACAGCTCTGAGCCTGGAGCCCGCTTTGGATCCTGTGTCTCCCTCACTCTCTGCCCTTCCCCCACTCTCACTCTGTCTCTCTCCCTCTCAAACATGAATAAACATTTAAGAAAAAAATAATAATAAAGAGCAATTTTGAACCATTCTGAATAGAAACCACTCAGGGACTTAGAGTTCAATAGGGCAGAAAAAACTGGAGTCGTTTTGGGTTATTGTGCACTCAAAGTGAGGAGTCGTTAAGGAGTGGGTTCACAACCATGCTAAAAAAAAAAAAGAATTTAAAAGCTGAGTGCGAGCCAGTCTGGGTAGGACTCAAAGTGAGGCAAATCTGACCACTGGGCCCTCGCTCCCTGATTAGAAACCACTGTTCACCTGAGACAACTCAAGATAGGCGCGCAGAGTTGAGAAAGTATTGGAAAGCTGCTTCGGACCTGGCCTTCCAGTTCTCCCACTTTGCAGAGACAGAAATATCAGGATGGGACAAGACTCCTTGTTTCACTAGCCTGGTTCCACTTCACTCCGCCTTCCTTTCCTTAGTACAGTTGTAGAATTTGGTGCTGAACAATACCTTAATTCTACCACTATGGAAAGAGAGGCTAGAGGCTAGGAGAGGGGGTAGTGATGTGCTCAAAGTCATACAGCTAGTTACCAGCAGAGCAGTAATCAGAGTTTTGACGCCCTTCGTCCCCCAGCCAGTGTTCTACTACATCAGTGACCTCTGTTTCTTAGCTCTCCTAACGTTTCCCAAAAATGAATGAATTGTTTATCCCCAAGGTGCTAATAGCTGGCAATGGTCCAGTGTTGTACTTCTTCCGGAGGCTTCTGGATTTTTATCCACCGCTCCTAGAATATTTTACTTCAAAGGAGTGAATCTCCAATGATGGGAATTATAGGTAGCACTGCTGTCTGGTAGTAGTGCTTCCTTTTATTTCTTGCCTGTGTACACAGAGGCTACACAGCCAGCGCCGATGTTAACAAAGCCGAATTTGATTGAGTTGGAGGGTTTGATGGCATGAGTTTCCGTAAGCAGCTCCAAACCTCAAGGTTGTACAAATTGTGTATAATTTTGTAACTAGTTACATTTCCAACTAGTGCCAGTGCTATTTTTCTGAGTCAATTTCAGTATTTGGAAAATAAGTAGAAGAAGTGTTTTCATTCCCTAAGATATAATTTTAACTTCAGATGTTTAGAAAAGTGTCACAAGAAACAACTGAGAAAGAAAGAAAGAAAAGAAAAGAAAAGAAAAGAAAAGAAGAAAAGGAAGAAAAGAAAAGAAAAAAGAAAAAAAGATGGGGCACCTGGGTGGCTCAGTCGGTTAAGCATCCGACTTCGGTTCAAGTCATGATCTCACAGTCAGTGAGTTCAATCTCCACATCGGGCTCTGTGCTGACAGCTCAGAGCCTGGAGCCTGCTTCAGATTCTGTGTCTCCCTCTCTTTGACACTCCCCAGTTCATGCTCTGTCTCTCTCTGTCTCAAAAATAAAAAATAAATAAATAAACATTTTAAAAAATTAGAAAAGAAAAAAAAGAAAAGAAACAGAGCAGGGGAAAGGTATTTTTTCCAATGAAGGATAAAGAATTCTTTTACTTGCAAAAAAGATGACTACATATTGACAGTGCTCTTTATTGTAGTTAGAATTATATACACAAAAAAAATGGTTGGCTCTCCATACATCAAACAAAGCATGTCTAAAGCAATTATTTTTCCATGTTTACAATAAGAAATGATGCCTCCAAGTAAGGTGTTATACAATCCCCATCATTCTGAATTAGCAAAAATTACCCAAGATTCTTGACCAGTAAAAAGATGATCTCTCAGGTCCTCTCCAGCTCACAGGGAGTTTCTCTTCCTTTCACGGTAAAAGAGTTAGTCAAATTAGCTAATTGCAATAAATCAGTAGCATTATGACTTTTACCTTAGGCAATTCTTTCATGTCTTTCCACGTTAATAAAGTCCCTGGACTTAAAAACACACATGGTTTAATTTGTCACATAAGAAATAGGAACAAGATACTTTCCTTAAAAGGAGCCATTTATCTCAGAGGTGGAATAGCTAAGAAACTTTCTACGTCTTTTTATATTCTTTACAGTTTCCATTGTGCTGAAATTTGTTGGCTAATAATTCAAATAGAGCGCTGCCATAGGGTAGATCCCCTAGTGGTTTCTCTGGGTTTAAGGAACACAGAACAGTGTGTTTGGTGAGAACACTGCCTTTCCTTCTTCTTCTTTTTTTTTTTTAATGTTTACTTTTGAAAGCGAGAGACAGAGACAGAGTGTGAGCAGGGGAGGGACAGAGAGAGAGGGAGATGCAGAATCGGAAGCCGGCTCCAGGCTTTGAGCTGTCAGCACAGAGCCCACACAGGGCTTGAACCCATGAACCTGCGCGATCATGACTTGAGCTGAGTCTGACGCTTAACCAACTGAGCCACCCAGGTGTCCTGAGAACACTGTCTTTCTAAAACAATGCATGAGTTCCCTTTCCATGAAAAAACAGATTCATTAACTCAGATGGTTACATTCTTCTCACCATTTTCCTCTTTTTCTATCACACTTGATTTTCAAATTAGGATTCACATAGGGCAATTAAATTGATTCCAGTAAACAGTTTAGTGCCCAATACACATAAAAATGATCTGATTCTTACAAATAGCCTTTTCTTGAAATAAACACTGAAAAGTTTTTGTTTGTTTAATATGCCTCCTGCCCAACTAAATGCATATCTTAGTTGGAGAAAAATTTACCACTCCCCCCAAACAAAGTTTGGATTGCAAATAAAATTGTAATGCTAATTTTGGAGAGAGAGCAGAAACTCAATAGTGTCCTGTAGCTTCTTCTTCTTCTTTTTTTTAAAGGTTGATTGATTAGTTGATTGATTGATTTAGAGAGAGCATGCACATGCATGCACAAGCAGGGGAGGGACAGAGACAGAATCCCAAGCAGGCTTTGTGCTGTCAGCTCGGAGTCCGATGCGGGGCTTGATCTCATGAACTGCAAGATCATGACCTGAGCCAAAATCAAGAGTCGGATGCTCAATCAACTGAGCCACACCATCGCCCCTACCCTATAGCTTCTTAAAAAGTTAAATTTGAAAAATGTAAAATTGTTTTGTTATTTAGATTTAGACCAACATTACATTCTCTGCCTAAGAAGTATTTTCTAAAAAATGAAAAATAAATTTGAACATCTGATTGTAATGCTTCAAGTATCTATTAATGCTGCCAACATGGTTTTCTTCCATAGTTTTTTTTCTTTAATAATTTATCCCTTCTGAAAAAGTGAATTATATTTTTATGCCCCTTTAAAAATAACTTCCATATATATGAGCTGACTTAACCCTAACTACAACCTTAGCAAATAGACAATTATCATTCCCATTTAACAGATAAAATTAAGCCCAAGAAGGTAAGGGCTACTTAAAGCAGACCTTCTGACTCTAAGTTCTCTATACCAACTGCTTCAAAATGTTAAAAAATATTAGAAATAACAAATTTTGCATGAGGTCAGTCAGCAGTAAAACATATTTAAGAACAGTTATCACAAAGGGGATTAGTGAGTATGAGTTTCAGAGAACATGACCAAGCTTACATCTGTTGGTGAGTTCCCCAGAGGTTAATTATCATAATGTCTCTAATATATAATCACCCTACTGTCTGTAGTATAATAACATCATGCCTGAGATCATAGGCTTTCTATAAGGCTTGACTGGATGAACGAAAAATAATTAAATGAATACATGATTTATAATTAAATAGTGTCCTTTTTAACCTCTAAAACAGTTCCAAGCTGTGCTACTCAAAAGTCCCAAAAGATGTTAAGAAGTATACCATAAAAGTGGGCTCTATTGGAATGTTCTACAGACAGATTCCTATAGAGAATTTTCTTTTTTTTTTTTTTATTTTTATTTTTATTTTTTCAACATTTTTTATTTATTTTTGGGACAGAGAGAGACAGAGCATGAACGGGGGAGGGGCAGAGAGAGAGGGAGACACAGAATCGGAAACAGGCTCCAGGCTCCGAGCCATCAGCCCAGAGCCTGACGCGGGGCTCGAACTCACGGACCGCGAGATCGTGACCTGGCTGAAGTCGGACGCTTAACCGACTGCGCCACCCAGGCGCCCCCCTATAGAGAATTTTCAATGCATATTAGCTTAATAAGTGTTCTGAGAGGTACCTGAGAAGTAAAGAATCTATTTTATTTATCCAAGTACTTCTTAAACATTTGCCCACAGAAATCACTCATTTCTTTTTACAGAAGTTTTTTAACTTCCCTTCACACACCAGTGTTCTATGGAATATGGTTTCAAAAAGAAACATTTAAAATAAAATCCCCAAACCTAATAGTGGCAGAAAGATACCACAAAAGAGGATAAAAGTATTCTAGGTATAGGAGTGATATTTTGAAAAAGTTCAGAGACAGGAATAGAACAATGTAACTGAAGGTCAGTTGGTGTGAGATGGACCAGATCAAAAAGCACCAGAAAATCTAGGATGCAATGTCCCATCAGACACACTCTTGTGGACCAGGAGCTCTGGGACTGTTCTAGGTTAGGCATTGGACTAACAAGGACTAGATTAGTGTCAGGAAGATTCCATGTAGGTGCAGGTGAGGGCCAGAAAATAAGAACCCCAGTACCTGGATAGCTTAGTCAGTTGGGCGTCTGACTTCAGCTCAGGTCATGGTCTCACAGTTCATGAGTATGGGCCCCAAGTTGGGCTCTGTGCTGGCAGTGTAGAGCCTGCTTGGGATTCTCTCCCTGCCCCTCCCCCCACTCTCAAAAATAAATAAACATAAAAAAATAAATAAAAGAAAAAGAAAGAAGAACCCAAGCATCCAAGGCATCCAGGAACAGGCAGAAGCAGAGATGGAGGTTGATGGCCATCAGAAACAGAGAGGTCTTAGCAAGCACAAATTTCTGTAGGGACTAGGGCCAAGGACCAGAAGTTTAAGCCTAAGAGCCGTAATGAAAAAGGTAGATTCCAACACCAGAGAGGTTCAAGTAACAAGTCAAGAATGTTGACAAAAGGGAACTAGTTAGGGCCTAATAACTATAAGTGTTATGTACTTATGTAGCATTATATGTTGTATTATATTATATGTATTATATATTATACTTCTCATATTATATTAATGTATATCATATTATGCTATAAATATAATGCAATTAACAAGGGACATCCCTGCTACTAGGACCAAAATTTAGAATTCTTCCATTCACTCTACTCCACCTTAGGGCTTAGGGCATTCAGAACCATTGCTGTATCCAATGCACAAAAAGGGTCTTGGGAACAAACTAATCTATATTGTTTGGGCTTGGGTCTCTTTAGTGGATAGTCAGTTTAGGTCATGATTAGCACCTTCTTAAAAATCAAAGCCCCTCTTTCCCCTCTTGCCTCTTTCCTTTATTTTGGAGATCTTGTGAATGTTAATCTCATCATGCCTATCATGGAGGGCTGCCACAAAAGGCTGTGTAGGCTGTGCACTACTCAAGGGGACACCATTACAACGCACTAACATCCTTGTTATTTGATTACATGTTCCCCTCCGTGCCCCATGTAAATCCCTCCTACACTCTGCCTTCTATATTTCCATCCACAGTTCATCACTTCAGCCAATCCTAAGAATTCTTTTGCTCAGATGCCTTTCATTTCAAATCTATTCATCTAATACAATGTCAGTCCTCTTTTCTCTACTGTGTTAGACCACTGGGGAAAAAACAAGGCCTCCAGAAAAAAAAAAAAAAACTAGGATATCAATATGTCTACATGTTCTTCCAGGGAATCCTCTCACTGTTTCCCATTTTTCTTGCTCTCCTCAAACCTTCTACTCTATCCCTGAATCACTCCCTCTGAACCAGAGACTTAGCCTCCTGCTTCCCAAGACAGTGGAGATCATTAAAAAATTCCCTCAGCTTCAGTTCCCCGACTTTCTGCCTTCGTACTCATCCCTGTTCTTCTTCTCCTGCCCAGTGCAAGAAGGGTCCTTCCTCCTATCCCCCCCCCCCACCTGCTCCCAACTCACCTGTCTCCAGTTTTCACCCTTTTTCCTCTTCTTTCTCAGCTGGTTCTTTATCACCAGCATTTAAACAGTTCACCCTTCACCTACGCAGGTACCTGTACTTACCATGCTCCAGGCCTTCCTTTTCACCTCTAAATTTCTTGAATTCACTAGCTTCCCAAACTCACTGTCCTCTTGTATCTTCCATCCTGAATTCTATTCCTCTCCTTTCTCCCTCACCTCCCATTTACCCTGAGCCCATTCCTAGCTGGCTTCTGCCAAACATTCCACTAAAACTCCTCTTGCCAAAGTTCACCCTATCACAAATGGACTGTTTTGCGTTCTTATCTTATGCACTTCTTAGCAGCATTTGACACTGGTGATCACTCCTGCCTCCTGAAGTGATTTCCCCTTTAGGCTTGTATGACACTGCATGCTGCTGGATTTTCTCCTGCCTCTCCAGTTACTCCTTCTCGATATCCTTCAAGTGTTCTTTTCTTCCTATCTTTCATTCTCAGGATTCTTGGAACCTCTCTTTTTATCCATCTACTCAGCCTCCCTGGATAATCTTAACTCTACTTCTAGGCTTTCAAGTAGCCTCTTCATGCTGACTACTTCCAAATCTTGTCTTTCGACCTAAATATCCAGCTACTTAAGAGATGTTTACACTTGCATCCACAAGCACTTCAAAGACCACATATGAACTCATTGTTTTCCCAGTCCATCCTGCTCCCCAGGCATCACCTTTCCCAGCAGCTGCTCAGTGGAACAGGGGATGGAACAAGAAGCTCACCATCTTCCCTGCAAGGGAGCTAGGTAGAGCAGAACTTCCTCCAGGCTCAACGACTTCAGACAGATGTCTACACTGCAGCAAAGTGACATATTTAAAGCAGCAATATGATGCATAATTTCCCTGTTTATCCTGAAGGCAATAGGGATTCGGTGAATGGTTTTAAAGTCCTAATTCTTGGCACACAAGAGTTTTCTTTGGCCACTCCCTATTTTTTATTGGATACTATAGCTAAATAATAACAAACCCTTATTATTATTAGGCACCACCTACTATTAATAGGCACCATTGTATATATGCTATATATACGTATGCATATATATATATGCATACATATATACATATGCATGTATGTAATATGCTATTATTAGGCACCACTGTAAGTAATTGTACATATGAAGTTTATTATTTTTCATCGCAATCCTATAAGAGTTTCTATTGTTATTTCTATCTTATAAATGAGGAAACTGGGGCAAAAAAGATTAAGTATCTTGCCCAAGGTTACATAGCAGCAGTCAGAATTCAAATCCATGTGGTCTGGCTTTGAGATCATGATCTTAACTCCTATGTTATAGTGCCAAACAGGGCTACTTAGCATTCCTGAAACATGCTGTGCTCTGGTTATCCTCCAGCCCCTCTCTCTATCTCTCTCTCTCTCTCTCTCTCTCTCTCTCACACACACACACACACACACACACACACACACACACACATTTTTCCCTATGTACTTGAGTAACTCCTACTCATCCTTCAGATCTTTGTACAGAAATCAACTCTAGGGGCGCCTGGGTGGCTTGGTCGGTTAAGCGTCTGACTTCGGCTCAGGTCATGATCTCACGGTCCGTGAGTTCGAGCCCCGCGTCGGGGTCTGTGCTGACAGCTCAGAGCCTGGAAGCCTGTTTCAGATTCTGTGTCTCCCTTTCTCTCTGCCCCTCCCCTGTTCATGCTCTGTCTCTGTCTCAAAAATAAATGAACATTTAAAAAAATTAAAAAAAAAAAAAGAAATCAACTCTTTTGGGAAGCTTTTCTGAAACCCTCTTCTGTACCCACCCTATGCTCTCTTCTAGAGGTTGATGCCTCTCCCAGAGGTTCCCACAGTGTCCTGTACACGGCCATGTCACAGCACTTAACACTACTGCAATTGCTGGTTAACTTGTCTGTCTGCTTCCAGACTGAAAGACTCTCAAGATAAAGACTGTGTCTCAGTATTTGTTGGGTCTTCGTTGTTTTACGCTGTGCCTGACACATGGAAGGGAATGAATGGCAGGGGGATAGATGATGAATAAATACAGGGAGAATGTTCAAATGGCATCAGCAGAAAGGCTGGCTTGAGGCTGAGTTTTCTGGATACTGGCCTGGGGCTCTTTAAATTGCCTCAGACCTGATCAAGAGTTGTTCCCAAATATAAGTGTAGGAAAGAATGTGTGAGTGAGGGCTTTGGGATCTCAGCTGTTGGGACCAAAAGAAAGGTGATTGCTGAACACCAAGAAGAGACTAAAGAATTAGCCTTGATAGAGCCTGAACAGGTTTTATAAAGTGGATTAGGATGTAAGAAAAAAAAATGAAAGCAGATAAGCAGGAAAGACAGCAAAGGATTAAAAAGAGTATTACTCTGGGAGGTGAAAATAAAGGGTGAGTATGGGAATTTTACATGGGAGCTTGATCTAAATTTAAACTAGGGAGTTTAAGGTTCCCCACCCCACACTATTGGTTTAGAAAACGTGACCAAGTTGAACAGCAGTGATGGTGCATTTAGAGTAAGCATTTCTGTATGATTTGGAGTGTGCTCTGAATGTCTGTAATGATTTATTTCTTGTAGGTAAGGGCAAGCCTGGCATTTTTCTGTGTTTATTTACCACTCTAGAAAGTAGTGCTGGAGTCAACGTGGCAGAGGATAGAACTCCTATTCTAGCCGAAGGTCCATTAGGTCCAAGGTCCAAAGGGTTGGTTTGCTTTCTGGATGAAAATTGATCCTGGGTTATAATCGCTCCATTCACCAACTCTTTTAATAGATGCCTAAGTCTAGGGCAAAAACATTAATCTACTGTGGCAGTCCAGGCTAAGAAAAGCAACTCAGCAAGAAAAACCAATGCAGCTACCACCACAAACAGCAAAATAACTAGAAATATCAGAAACATGTCTTTTTTGTGCATCTATTTTAATGAACATTATATTTATAATAAATCATCTTGTAAATATTTTAAATATCCTCCTTTATACTAAATTTCATTATTTCAGATTCATTAATTTAAAATATGTAATAATCAGTCCTAGGTTTGATATTAAAAGTTTTTTGGGGCACCTGGGTGGCTCAGTCGGTTAGGCGTCCAACTTCATTTCAAGTCATGATCTCATGGTTCATAGGTTTGAGATCCGTGTCAGGCTCTGTGCTGACACCTCAGAGCCTGGAACCTGCTTCAGATTCTGTGTCTCCTTCTCTCTCTGCCCCTCCCCTACTTGCACCCTGTCTCTCTCTCAAAAATAAACATTTTTTTTTAAGTTTTTAAAAAAGGGGTGGAGTATTTTGGGGCACCTAGGTGGTTCCGTCGTCAAGTGTCTGACTCTTGATTTCACCTCAGGTCATGATCTCACGGGTTCATGGAATGGAGCAGCACAGCATGAAGCCCGCTTGGGATTCTTTCTCTCCCTCTCTCTCTCTGCCCCTTCCTGCTAACACCAGTGTGCACTCTCTCTCTGTTTCTCTCTCTCTCATTTTAAGTTTATTTATTTAAACAAACAAATAAACTTTTTAAAAGGGGGGAGTTTTGCCCCTCAAAACAGTTTTATTTTTCCAGCAATAGAGGTCTGGTATATTTTTGGGGGTCAGATTGAGATGATATATAAAAGGCACTTAAAACAGTGCCTGGCAGGGGCGCCTGGGTGGCTCAGTCGGTTGAGCGACCGACTTCGGCTCAGGATGGTTTGTGAGTTCGAGCCCGGCGTCGGGGTCTGTGCTGACAGCTCGGAGCCTGGAGCCTGTTTCAGATTCTGTGCCTCCCTCTCTCGCTGCCCCTCCCCCACTCATGCTCTGCCTCTCTCTGTCTCAGAAATAAATAAACATTTTTAAAAAATTAAAAAAC
The DNA here is from genome assembly GCF_028018385.1 of Neofelis nebulosa. NCBI lineage: Eukaryota > Metazoa > Chordata > Mammalia > Carnivora > Felidae > Neofelis > Neofelis nebulosa. The sequence goes on from NC_080783.1 coordinate 32,426,014, forward strand.
AAAACATTGCCTGGCACATAGCAAGAGCTATGCAATGTTAAATGTTATATTTAGCTTGTATTGAAATTAAGACTTCAAGAAAACAGTTTACCTCCTGAAGAACATAAGCAGTTATTAAAGACTTTAAAAATGTGTCCAGATGTTGTACAATGGGTATAAAGTTTCAGTCATACAAAGCGAAAATGTTCTAGAGATTTGACGTACAATGATGTGTATATATAGTTAACAATACTACAAGGTACACTTAAATTTTTCTCAGTGGTTAAATTCATGTTATGTGCTTTTTTACCACAGTTAAAAAAAAATCTATGTCCAAATGATCTGTTAATTGCAAGTGAATCTCATCTATTCATTAAAGTAAGCCCAGCAGAATCTCTTATTGGAAATTTCCAGTAAGTGACAGTAATAAGGGTATTTACATTGCTGGAGAAACACTAGTTGCTGTACAAATAAATTTCTGTTGCCTTATAGCTGTTACACACTTTGAAGCCTACTTCTTGCTCTGTAGTACTTCTGGTTGGCAGGCAGCTTTCTTCCAGATGGTGACTTGGGAATCAAGGTTCCATTTGTTTGTGGCCCCACCTCCATCAGGCCCCCACCGTCATGTGCCTCCAGCTGGATGGAGGAGGATAAAGAGGAAACAGAAGAGGAGATTGCAGTAGAAAGTTATGCCTGCTTCTTAAGCCTTGGCCTAGAAGCGACAAAAGTCATTCCTGCTCGCATTCCATTGGCCAAAACTATCACATGGCCACACTTAGGTGCAAGGGAGACTGGGAAATCCAGAGCCTGGCTCAGTGGCTATGTCCAACAACAGCTCTGGAACAGATTTTGTCAGTACAACTGGACGTCTCTGCTACAGCACTTGAAAAGAGTTTTTGAAACATGTTTAATCTTAATTTCAGACCTCTCACAAAATCAAATTGTTATTCTCTTCAGTACTCTGAAAGTGCTTTAATTGCAAAAATACTATACAATTATTTTAGGATTCTCTTTTCTCATAATTTTTCCTTTTTACTTTGTCACATCCTTAATTTCCATATATCTGACTTTTAAATGTGATTTAAAATGATCCAAGAACCACAGAATTCTTATTGAGACTTTAAAGGAATATTCAACGTTGACAACAACATGGATGGAACTGGAGAGTATACTGTTAAGTGAAATAAGTCAGTCAGAGGACGATAAATACCATACAATTTCACTCGTGTGGAATTTAAGAAACAAGACAAATGAGCAAAGGAAACAAAACGGAGAGAGAAAAGCAAGAAACAGACTCTTAACTACGGAGAGAAAACTGGTGTTTACCAGAGGGGAGGCGGATGGAGGGATGGGTGAAATAGGTGAAGGGGATTAGAGTACACTTATCATAATGAGCACCGAGTAATGTATAGAATTGCTGAATCACTATATTGTACACCTGTAACTAATATAACACTGCATGTTACTATACTGGAATTGAAATTAAAACCTTAATTAAAATAAAATAAAATATTCAACACTGACAAAAATGGCCTCCAACACTTCCTCCTGGCTATAAAAACTTATTATTTTATACGATGCCTACAGCATATATTGAATGTACAGTAAGAAAAATAATGTCAGCCAAATTCCAACTTAATTCATATGGAACACTCAGTCAAACTTCTGCTTTTGGCTTGCACATCAAATTCACAATGCAGATTCATAATGCAATAATTTCCTGATAAAATAAATACTGTAAGCAATGTTTAGAAAATCATTTATTCAGGGATTGAAATGGAAAGTAAAAGCCCTGAGTTGACATTAGAGGTGAGTTCCTAAGAAGTAAAAGCAAAAAGGGGCGCCTGGGTGGCTCAGTTGGTTAAGCATCCAACTTCGGCTCATGTCATGATCTCACAGTTCATGAGTTTGAGCCCCACATTGGGCTCAGTGCTGACAGCTCAGAGCCTGGAGCCTGCTTCGGATTCTGTGTCTCCCTCTCTCTCTCTGCCTCTTCCCAGCTCACACTCTGTTTCTCTCTCTCTGTCTCTCTCTCTCTCTCTCTCTCAAAAATAAATAAACATTAAAAAAAAAAAAGAAATATAAGTAAATGGAAACAGGATATCACAAATATGAGGAGCGATAATAGGATTTCAATTTCTTCCTATTTGAAAAATGGATTGAACCAACAATTTGGGTGAATCATGTGAATTCGCACATTCTCAGTATTTCTGTATAAGTAACCTGTGGTCGTATGTACATTTGTATTATCATTATTATTCTAATTAATAGAAATGGTAACTAATAATAAATAGTAGCTTACTATGGAAACCTGAAACTACCTTGTCTAGAATTAGACTGCTTTGTAGTGAAGTTGGACATTTTAAATCCTCCTCCCCACATGCAAATCCTTCTATAAAACTAGAAGTGTGCATTGTGTAATTCAAAAGCAATATTCTTGAGTGGAATAAATGACATTTTCCTTTAGAGTCTTCATCTCCCTCTTCTTAGAAAAGACTCATTTGAGTCTTGCTGCTCAGTGGAGGCTTCTCTCCACCTCATCACCACTTCAAGGACCCAGTAGCTTCCCCCAAATCAGTCACTTAAGCTTACTGATTAACTGGTTTATTACCTTGGTATGAATGAGTTTCAGTCAATGTATCTCTTCAACTAGGCACTTGTCTTATATTCTAATTGTCCATAAAAGGATTTGTCAAGGAAAGGAATGTCAAGCATAATCAAGTGGGTAAAGAGGTCTTTGTTGGGTCAGGGAGACCCTGGAATCACCTATGCCCCCTCTGAATGAAGAACTCATTTTTTCCCCATATTTTAAGTGTGTCAGAATCCCCATTGGGCTGAATCCTTCTCCCTGGCCTTGAAGAAACAGCAGTTTTCAACTGAAAAGAATTCCCTTGATAGGTGGGAGACAAGGTTCCTAAACCAACTTACTCAATCTCCCTGAGAAAGAGGTTCACATCTATGCAGCTTCAGATCAGGTCAGAAGCTGGGACCTCCCTGTTTATTCAAGTTCCTGATCAGATTTCTCAGAAAGGTCAACCATTTGGTCAGTGAGCTATTGGAGACACGGTTGGAGGAATCAAGTCCGAAATTGAAGAGTAAGAGCTTTTGAAAGGGAAAAGGGCCCTGCATGGATGCAAAGTCAATAATGAGGTCAGGCTTTCTAGAATTGAGACCTCAGTAGAACCTTATACTTTGTTAGAGACAATTCACACCCTAGGACATATTCAGTGGATCAAACTCTTTCTGGATGAAGTGCTGTGTAACCCAGCAGACCAGAGCTTTATTTGGGTAGGCCTGAAACTTTGATACTTGGAATATTGAAAGTCTAGGGAAAAGACACCTGCCCCAACCCACAGTTAAATTCTAAAACTATCAGTAGCCTGACCTCAGGTAACCCACACCTGGCCTGACCTTAAGTAACCCGCTTCCTGCTACCTCACCCCATGCCTGGCCTTACCTTAGATGCTACCGCTCTGTTCCCACCTGCAAAACTGTGTCTGGTACAATTTCCTAGCCACTTCCTTGCCCACCAATAAAAGGATAGGAAAATGTCAGCAATGACTACTTTCTTCCCACTTAAATAAATGGCTTTCTCCTCTCCTGGGAAAGGATGTTAGACTCTGGCTCCCAGAATTCTATTCCCAGAGGATAATAGGATCAGAGGAGCAAGAATCTCCTTTTCACCACTAATGTCCTGGGTGGAGCCCAGTCTGTCTTCAAGGCCCTTCTGTCTCCTAGAACTTCCTACTCTCTCCAGCACAGCTATGTCCTCACCTCTTAACCTTAAACTTACTTCTTCCCTTCTTTTCCCAAGACTCCATCATGGATTCCCAGAATGTTTTCTTTAATTCGAGATAGAATTTAATTATACATTCAGATGACAAAACTTATTTTCCTACATCTTACACCTTCTATATTGCTCCTACTTTTTAAAGAAGTTTATATTTATTTATTTTTGAGAGTGTGAGAGAGAGGGGGAGAAGGGCAGAGAGAAGAGAGAGAACCCCAAGCAGGCTCCATGCCGGCAGCGCTGATCCCCACACAGGGCTCGAACTCATATACTGTGAAATCATGATCTGAGCCAAAATCAGGAGTTAGATGCTTAACCGGCTGTGCCACACAGGTGCTCCTCTACCTTTCATTAATAAAGGTTTTAGCCATCTTTAAATGTGATGCTTTATTTGCTAATAAAACACTACATTTATATTATTGTTATACTTTTTCAGACTGAGAAAAGTCTACATAGGTGTTAGTCCTATAAGATCTCTTGACTCTCGTTTCTGTAATTTAGATCAATTTGTCTTTAATAGACACTGTAACCAACTTATTAATGGCGGGGGGGAACATGTGACTTTCCAAGAACTCCAGAAAAATTGTGTTTGCTTCTTTGGTTTATATGATGAGGGACATTATTTTGATGCTTTTAAACAATAGGATGAAATTTTAAGAAGAATTTGATGATGAAAGACAAAACTTTGATACTTCTCTGTCTTCTCTGCCCCCCCCAAATTCTCCATGCCCTAAACTACACCCATTGTCCTCTCATAGGTTCTGAGTCCAATCCTGTTTCCGCGCACAGAGGATAAGAAGCCTGAAAACTAGCTTTCTGCTAGTTATGCTCTGTCTGAATACATTCTCTTGTTGTAAATCACTGAGTTTTGACCTAGTTCCCTATAACCTATCTCCCATCTCTTACTCCTATCTCAATAGCTAAATCCTCACCTCTATCCCTTATTTTCCATGGAGTTTCTATCTTGGTTTCTATTTCAATTAAGAATGTATTTGACTGTAGGCAACAGAATTCCCAAAGGTGGCTTAACCAAACAGGTGCGGTTTGTTTTGTTTTGTTTTGTTTTGTTTTTTAATTACCAGAAGCCTGGAGGGGTGGCATCCAGAGCTAGGATTGTGGCTGCACAGTGTCAAAGACTTAGCTAACCTTATTCTCTTTTCTCCACCATCCTTAGCATTGTCTTGGATCACTATGAACTGAAGCAGCATGCAGCATGCTTACCTTCAAGGCTGGAAAACAAAAAGAAAAGGTTCTTGCCAATAATGTTTATTCCTATTTCTCAGGAAAGCAAAATATTTCCCCAAAACTTTCCCCTTACTCCCAACAGACATCCTTTCATATGTCTTGCATTAGAATTGGATGCAATTGAATGCAAGTGAATGGCTACCCCCAACTGCCAGGGAGGGAAGTGGAGAGGCTTTTGGGTAACAAGCAAGAGTATGTTGCCACTCCAGTTATTCTAGCCTTAGGATCCACCTTGTTCTTGTCCTCCTGGGAACCAGAACCTGCAAATCCCAGATCTATAACAAGGGTAGTGCTACCAGCTTCCAGGCCTCCCTACTGCTAACCCCTGCCTGGGGTTCTACTCATTGCTCTGGGGTTCTACTCATTGCTCTGACATGATTCGTGGCTATTACTCTCAGGAGATTGACTGGACAGCTTCCCATCGCCTTGGCTGACCTCAAAGCACCCACTCTATGTCCAGAGCTTGGTCAGGTACTGTGAGCCCCCCATCTCCACCCCTCAAGTCAAGCTATTCAGGAGGGCTGAGCTCCAATACTGATCCTTGGAGACAATTCAGCTTTTCAGTCCTAGATTGCCTTTGATCTTATGTTTCTAGGAATGTACCTGACACATGGCAAGCCCTAACAAAAGTTTTTCTCAAGGAATGAATGTCCAGGTCTACCCGAGAAACACAGATTCGAATGGAAGTTTAGACAAGCCAAACATCCAGAAGGAATGTTCTGTGATAATCCTTTGTTCTATATGAAACTGTAGGAGTACACATTTCTATGTGATAAAAAATTTACATGTAGATGATTTGTCTTTCAATCGCTATGCTGCTTAGAGAATGCTGGAGGAAAAAGATTTTTCTCCCTTTCTGGAGCCTTAAGGAAAGAATCAGACACACATCCTCATATTACGCTGAGAGCTAGTAACTTTTTTTGTTGGCCTTCCATGCATGCAGCTTTAATGTCCCTGATTCTGTGAACCATGATATATAGACATGGATAATCAGTGGCAGATGTACATATCTTCTCCTCTAGAATAAGTTTAAGGAAATATGATCTAATTGAGGAACAGTTCAAACAAACACTGATACTTAATTAAAGGTCATGTTCCCTTTGGATAATAATTAAGAGAAAGAAAGTTTTTGTCATACAAATAGAAGCTTAAAATGTAAATAGGAAATATAGTAAAAACATTTAGGAAAAAAAATCTTTCACAGTTTTGACAAATATTCTACATGGACATTCCCTCAATAGAAAAATGCATAAAAGGCCCTTGTGGTTTCCCATTATTTGTTGTGGTAACAGCAAAGCACTGCAAAGATGTATCTCATCCTACGTTACCATGATATTCTAATTATAACTTTTACTTAGCATTGCTATCACGTGCATAAGTGTCTCCAAAACTGGAGCAGAGGAGCAGAGCATAGGAAATCTCCAGACAAAATGGAAACTCCTATGTTTCCCTCTGTTAATTTCTACATTTCTAAAAAAGAAAAATAGTAATTACACAGCATAAGTTATTACAGACGTTGCCAATATATATCATAGAAGAAACTACTGGTAGTGACTTGCCTCACTCTTTACCAGATTATTTTAGGAGGAAAAAAAATCAATGAATGAGTTAAACATAAATACATGTGAGAGAATTTGCCAAAAATCACCTGGGGATTCTTCTTACAGTATAAATTGTTAACTATCTAAATTACATTCTCATCAATATTTTTTTTTAAATTTTATTTTTAAGTAATCTCTACACCCAATGTGGGGCTCAAACTCAAAATCCCAAGATTAAGAGTCGCATACTCCACAAACTGAACCAGCCAGGCACCCCTCTCATTGATATTTTTTATGCGAGAATCAGGCTCTCAAAGGACAAAGTCCCTACTGAAATTTTTCAACTTTATCAACTGATCCATATTATAGGTGCTCATGCTTTGAACATTTTACATACTGGAATTAATCTTGTATTAATAAATATCAACCAAGGAAAGAATTCCATACACCCGTTTTCCTCATATCTCTGATCTTAGACTTTTCTTTCTCATCAGAATTTCAACTGAATTTGTAGAACAGGGCAGATACCATGTAGCTTATTAGTAGTTGACCCTTTCACATTAAGACTTCAGGCAGAAGATTCTCATTCAGCGAAGCAAGCTTGGGCAATCTGACAGTGTGGGAGGATGAGGATTTTGAGACATCTATTTATGGCTTCCTTGTATATTTTTCTCTTTCTCATCCTAAATTCAGGAAGGTAGTAGGCCACATACTTCTTTGCCTCGGGGGAGTATTAAATATGTCACAGGGAAGAAAGCAGAAGTTGCCTACAAGATACTTCCCTACTTGGTTTTATTTCCAAATGCCAAAACTGCCCACCTCTTCCCCCTTCAGAAATCTATGCTAGATTCCCTGGAGGGAAAAGAGAACTGAGTATGCATGTAAGGGAAAAAAGGTTGTGCCTTGAGGAAAATTAGACACTTCTGTGCACCCTTCCTTTCCTGCCGTCTCTTCCCTGGTAGTAGCCTGAAGAAGGGGCCAAATATTTCTAGCTCATCAAAGATGCCTGTACCCGATGGTTGAATGAAAGCCACAAGAGTCATGGATCTGAGAGACTCTGAGAACTATGTCAGTGGGCACCTCCACGGAACGCAGAGTGGGTGGATGACAGAAGGGACCTCCCCAGTGCTTAGAGGCTATGTGAAGCCTCGTACTTGCTTGGCAAAGGATGGGGAGCAACAGGGCAGGGGAGTGCCAGGAACAACTGAGCTTGAATTTCTTGCCTACATTGTGGGAGGGGAGATTGCGGGTCAAAATTAATTCAAGAAAACAAAGAAAAGTGGTGTTTTTTGCAAATTAGCAGTTGAGGATTAAGATTCATAGCCAGAACAACTGAACACAAATGCTTAAAAAAAGCATAAAACGGAAAACATACCTCTTTTCCTTATTGAAAAAGGGTAGTAGTCCCTTTTACTGACAACTGATATTCTTTAGAAACAGTGGTGAACCACAGGTAAGAACTAGATGTGTTCATTTGAGAATGTGATCTTCAAATATATACGAAGCATTTAGTGGACCAGTGTGCATTTGGATATATGGTCCTATTTCATTGCTCAAACCTCCCCATTCCTTCATTCAGTCAGTTAATTCCTCTCTGCCCTTCATTCCCTGGGCTCACAGACACCACTCATTCCCTAAGCATATGCCCCATGATGTGTTCCCATAGGATCCTTTTACTTGCCTTTAATAATAATGTCCAGATTCTGCACTGATCTGTAAAGTCCATAAGGGCAAGGGTTTTGAAAGGAATCATTCTTTCTAGAGGACTGCTATCCTCATTATTTGTTCAAGTTTTACAATACAGTGTAGGGGCACTTGGCTGGCTCAGTTGGTGGATTGTGACTCTTGATCTTAGGGTTGTGAGTTCAAGCCCCACGTTGTGTGTAGAGATTACTTAAAAATAAAATCTTTAAAAAAACTAATTTGGGGTGCTTGGGTGCTCAGTCGGCTAAGCATCTGACTTCAGCTCAGATCATGATCTCATGGTTTGTGAGTTCCAGCCCCACAGTGGGCTCTGCACTGACAGTGAGAGCCTGCTTGGGATTCTCTCTCCCCCTCTCTCTCTGCCCCTGTCCAGCTCTCTCTCTCTCTCTCTCTCTCTCTCTCTCTCTCTCAAAATAAATAAATAAATCTTATAAAATAAAATAAAATAAAACAAAATAAAATTTAATTTAATTTAATTTAATTTAATTTTAAAAATACAGTGTAATGACAAGAACAGCAAATGAACATATTAACTACTTTAGACCCACGATGGACCAGCATTGATACCGACATGGTTTCCTCCCCTGACTCTCTGAAATTAGGGCTGAAATACTGCATTATTGGGGGGGTAGAAAAGGAAAGAGAAAATTTTGTCACAAGTGCTTCTGGTTTCACAGGGACAACAATCAGGTATTCTCCCTAATTTTGGTTCATAGTGAATAAGCAGAACCACACACACACACACACATGAATGTTCATGGCTTCAAATTTAATTTATTTTCAATGAGACTCTGATCATTACAGCAACAGGATTTTCCTGGGTGTTTAAAAGATTGGGCAGACAATTTATTACAGATATATATTGGCTATATGTAATATTCTTAACAAAAGATAGCTATTTTATGCTTACTTTCTTTCCCTAATTAAGGGCTCATTCAGGTACTTGGAATCCACTTTTTAAAAATTAGGCTATTTTTTTAGAGTAGTTTTAGGTTTACAGAGAATTTGAGTGGAATCTACAGAATTCTCATACATTTCCCCATACCACTTTCCATGCCTTGTTCCCCTCCCAAGTCTTCCTATTACTAATATCTTGCATTAGTGCAGTATGTTTTACAACTGATGAGGCAATAGTGATACATTATTGTTAACTAAAGTCCATGGTTTCCATTAGGGACCACTCTTTGTAAACATCCCATGGGTTTTGACAAATGTATAACGACACCTATCCACCATTATAGTATCATACAGAATAGTTTTACTGCCCTAAAGATGCCCTGTGCTCCACCTACTCATTCCCCCCTCCCCTGAGACCACTTTTTAGGCTGGTAATAGATATATCTTTGGTACTCTACTGGTCCTGATGGACAGTACTACATAGAATTGAGCTGTTTTGTGCTGTTAGAATTATTGTGAGAAGGGTGTCATTGTCTAGGTAGAGAATACAGTTAAATGGTTTTCATACCTGATTTGGATTTAAAATTTACCTTTATACTTGAAGCAAAAAAGGCAGAAATAATTTCAAAGCCAGAAATTGGGTTATATCTGAACATAATTAAGTTTTTCCTTGGAAGAAAGCAGATGAATAGATCAAGCAAAGTTTTTAACTTATCCCTGCATGTATTTAGAACAAGACATTCTCCTTTTGTGGAGAAAACAACAAACGCATCTGCATACATAGCTATAACATTTATTTTTATTTTTTTTTCAATGTTTTTTTATTTATTTTTGGGACAGAGAGAGACAGAGCATGAACGGGGGAGGGGCAGAGAGAGGGAGACACAGAGTCGGAAACAGGCTCCAGGCTCCGAGCCATCAGCCCAGAGCCTGACGCGGGGCTCGAACTCACGGACCGCGAGATCGTGACCTGGCTGAAGTCGGACGCTTAACCGACTGCGCCACCCAGGCGCCCCATATAACATTTAAATGTAATTCAAATTTTTTCCCTCCTCTGTATAATACTAAATTTTTATAAAATATATCCTTACAGTTAGTAAAAATTTTTTGTGGTCATTTTATTCAACTTCTTACCTTTAGATAAAATCAACATTAAGCCATTCTCCCTACTCCTCCCAATTTTTTTTTTCAGAACTACCATAGAACTACATAATACAAAGTTCAGAATCATTTAATTGTTTGATACTCTTATGGTGATAAATTTATCTAGGCACACCTATATTTCATCGTGTGATTGTATGTTGATTCCCTGACTCAATCTCAGTTCCTAGGAAGAAGAGCCCTATCTTCTGTATAGCAAATTTTCACAAATGTTAACATTATTGTTAGGTTCACTTCCATTTTTTTCCCTCATGGCTAACTGATTCTGGTTTCTTCATCTTTTCCCATTAGGTCTTACTTCCCATTCTTAAATTATTTCTGTGGAAATAATGAGAAAGCATGCTAATATAAGGATGACAATTTAGTATCATGAAACTGTCTTCAGTGGACCAGACTATTTCTAACTTATAAATATTCACAATGGCCTATGCTTTCATCCAAAAAGAACTACACCTTAATATTTCTGAGCTTTGACTTAACATGTAATTCAATCAACATGAGCAATGAGCTCTATGAGGGCAATTTTTAAAACATGGTATGGTTTTCGTCCTCATGGGGTTTATCATGAAAAGTGGACATAGGTATTGAGTGCATGATACGTATTATAAATATATGGAGAAGAGATATTTCTGTGGCTGATTTGGTGGATATTTCCTGGAGTGTCCTAGAGGCGGCCGGGAAGGTTGGTCAGGATTTGGATGCAAGGGCGGGGGGGGGGAGGAGAAAACAGTCCAGACTGGAACAAGAGCAAAGCCACAAAAGCAAAGGCGGTAAAGTGAGTGAAGAAAGATGAGAAGGCCAGCCAGAGTGCAACAATGTTGAGAAGTGGGGGCAGAGAAGGAGGGGGTGGTAAATAGCTTTGAAGCCAGTCAGGGGAGCTAATTTGAGACAGTAAATAATAAGCAACAGGGAATAGCTATGGGCTTAAAAACATATCTAACTATTTTAACCTGACTCTTTTGTTGCAAATTATAGTAAGAGCCAGTTTGGACAGAAAGAGGAATCTATTGGTTTATATATCCAAACCTAGGGAAGGAGAGGAATATAGCGAGCAGTTCATTAGACAATTCCAACCATGCATGCAAAATACCACTGGGATTCTCCCTCTCTGTTTTCCTCATCTCTGCTTTGCTCTCATGTTTTCAATGATATTAGAACCATGATCACCAGGGTGCCTGGGTGGCTCAGTCAGTTAAGCGTCCCACCTGAGTTAAGGTCATGATCTTGTGGTTCCTGAGTTTGAGCCCCGGGTCGGGCTCTGTGCTGGCAGCTCAGAGCCTGGAGCCTGCTTCAGATTGTATCTCCCTCTCTCTGCACCCCCCCACCCACTCATGCTCAGCCTCACTCTCTTTCAAAAATAAATATACGTTAAAAAAAGAAAAAAAAAAAACAAAAACATGGTCACCAACATTTTCTAGTTTGCCTTTTCATGAGTGCCCCATCAGAGAAGAAGACTTTTTCCCCTAATTCTGGTTAAAAGAAAGAAAGAAAGAAAGAAAGAAAGAAAGAAAGAAATTCTGGGAATGTCCCTGGTCACCCCAGTGTGGATCACATGTTCTCATCTATAACCGTGGTAGGGTCCCTTCCCTAAGAAAAGAAAAAACCTCAAGGCTATAGGCATATGTGACAACATCCCTCACGACCTCGTAACATAAAACCACTTAATCAGACTGCATATTTGTGTGTTGCCATATATGGGAGACAAAGAAGCAAAAAAATATATTAAAAACTATGCCAGGTGGCTTTTGGGGTTCAGTTCTTTGGGCATGGACCCAACTGAACAGTGCTGGCAGGAATAAAGTTGTTTCCTGGAAACAAAAGCCTCCGTGTCACAACTCTGTGCGAGAATCCAGCTACATAACCAGTAAAGAGGCACCATGATTGCCAGCTGTTCTTAGAACCACACAGCTGAGGTTGGAGGCTGGATTAGGAGTAGATCCAAAAGAAAAATACTGTCTCCAGAAAAAGAGAAGAGGACAGGGCAGAGAAAATAGCAGATGTCCTCTATAATGACATTTACTTTTTTCATTGTTGTCATTATATGAATAAACAAGTAATGCAAGAGCATTTTGAAAAGTAGGAATATTGATCAAACACAAAGGAGTAAAAATTAAAATCACCTGAAGTTCTTAATCTAGAGATAGCAAACTTCTTAATTTTTCATGCAAATTTTTATGTATCTAATGTTTGGGTGTGGTAGACAGAATAATGTTCCTCCCCTCAAAAGATATCTATGTTCTAATTCCTGTAACCTATGGGTATGTTACTTTACATAGCAAAAGAGATTTTTTCAGATGTAATGAGAGGTCTTGAAACAAACAATCTAACCTTATACCTAAAAGAGCTAGAAAAAGAAGAATATACAAAGCCCAAAGCTAGTAGAAAGAAGGAAAAAATTAATATTAGAGTAGATACAAATGAAATAGAGAAATAAATGAAATAGAAAATTCCAGGGAAACCAGGACCTGGTTCTTTGAAAAGATAAACAAAATTGATAAACCTTTAGCCTGACTCATCAGGAAAAAAAGAGAGATGGCACAAATAAATAAAGTTAAGGATTTTGAGATGGAAAGATTATTATGAATAATCTGGATGGTACCAAATTAATCACAATGGTGCTTAAAAGAGGGAGGCAGGAGGGACAGAGTCAGACACTAAGAGAGATTAGAAGATGTTATGCTCCTGGCTTTGTAAATGCAGAATGCGGCCATGAGCCAAGGAATACAGGCAGCCTCTAGAAGCTAAGAAACAGATTCTTCCCAGAGCTTCCAGAAGAAATGCAACTCTGTCAACACCTCAATTTTAGCCAGCTGAGACTGATTTTGGACTTCTGATCTCCAGCACTGTAAGATAATAACTGTAACTCATGTCATTTATGTATGTATATATGTATGTATGCATATATATGTGGGTTTGGAGTTTTTGCTTCCAACAAAATCAGGATCATCCTGTACTTTACTTGATGTTTTGTGATGTATAGTTCTCCAAAATAAAAAGACTGTATTTTTGGCTTGTTTTTAACAGAAAAAACGACACAGTGAAAGTGGTCCTGGTAGAACCAGAGATTGGTTAGGAATATTACTGCAGGGCATTATCAACAGGAGAAGGGAGAGGCTAGTGGGAGATAAGCCCGCAGACTTTTGCAAAACTCTAGTTAGAGATACTGAAGATCTTGAGAGGTATAGCAGTGGCATGGACCATGAAGAAGGGAAAATTAGGGACATTTGAAGAGCATGACTGATGGGACTCAGTGATAGCACCTTAGGTGATGTCATGTTATTTGGCATAGCCTTGCTTCAAAGCACATAACTGAACAAAAGTTCTAGTGATCAGTGATCAGCCAGTCATCTGTTTACCTTGTTTTTCCATGACATATTTTTCAAATGATTTTTCCCTAAGCAGTTCAAAGAATCATGCAGATATGACCATGAGGCAACAAAGGGAGAAAGCCTTTTCTTAACTCAATCATCAATCCCCTAGAGGAATTACAAAGGAATAAAGTGGTAAGTGATAAATATATAATAGAAGAATCTAAAAATGTTTTCGGTAAAATAACACTTCTAATTGTTCCAAAATGCATATTTTGTCTATATACTGCATATATGCATTTTGACCATTAAGTCTGGAAACCTACATAACATTTTATTTTTTTTTACATATTGAACACTCTTGATTACTTCTAGGATAAGCTAAAGATATACATTTTTCTATTTAAAAATTTTGTTTTAATGCTTATTTTTGAGAGAGAGAGAGAGAGAGAGAGAGAGCAGAGAGAGAGGGAGACACAGAATCCAAAGCAGGCTCCAGGCTCTGAGCTGTCAGCACAGAGCCTGACACAGGGCTCAAACTCATAAGCCGTGAGGTCATGACCTGAGCCAAAATCAGAGGCTTAATCGACTGAGCCACCCAGGTGCCCCAAAATATACATTTATTCAAAGGCAATCTGAGACACAAATCATCTGAAGCAAAGAATCATAAATGAATGTGCAGGGGTCAATGGAAAGACTGCATTAATGTACTATGTCCATTGCTATTTTGCACAGTGAATTCTTTGCTTATGAGGAACAACATAGTAAACCTATCTTGCACTATAATTGAATATATCATGTGTGATCATATCAATAAACCATGTATTATATATAATATATACGTATATGTATATGTGCATGTGTGTTTCTTGTCCTTCGCCCCCACCTCCACCCCAGTCTTCAATTACTATGTTGCCAGTCTCTGTGGCTACAAGGTATGTGTGTATTTATTTCTTCAGCCTTGATTTCTCACCTTAGATAAGTCCCTTCAATTCAATACATATTTACTGGGCAGCTGTCATGGACTGAACTGCATCCTTCTTCTGCCCTAACCACCCCTCCCTGCTTCTAGAATGTTTTCCCCGTTTACAGTGGCAACTGTAGACCTGGCAATAACCCACACTAAAGGGATACTTGATGGAAAGTCACGTTATGCCCTGTTCTTTCCCGTTGCAGACATTTTTGAGATGGGCATAGCCTTTATAGTTTATTATTAAGCACTAAACACTAGTCACTCACTCTTTCAGTTAGTGTGTGTAGCTAATACTACTGCTATTAATTTAGTTATTGAACTAGAAAGCTGGCTCAAAAGTAGCAGTCTGTAACACGTGCATAATCAGAGAATTGCTGCGTTCTGATTGGTTGAATTTCCACGTGGTCTGACTGTGGATGACAGAACACTCGTAAGAGTGCACGTTGTGGTAACTACTCTTGCATAATAGCTGTTGTTTGTTCTAAATAAATATCTGGAAATGTCCAGT
Organism: Neofelis nebulosa; assembly: GCF_028018385.1. Taxonomy (NCBI): domain Eukaryota; kingdom Metazoa; phylum Chordata; class Mammalia; order Carnivora; family Felidae; genus Neofelis; species Neofelis nebulosa. The sequence continues at coordinate 32,441,120 of NC_080783.1, forward strand.
TCTACAGATTTTGCAGATAACATGTCCCCTCCTGTAGAAGGGCTACGTGTAAAAAAAATCTAATATAACGTTTTAAAAAATTACAAAGAATATGTAATACTCTACTTATTACATATTCATATTACATGTAAATCCCACTTGTGAGAAAGAAACAAACATACTGTTATAGGCGAAGATCAAGTGTTCCACAGTTGTTAATGTTCAACTGGGAGGGGTAACATTAACATGGGCTGTGCAAGGCTCTTGCCTCACCTTATTTTACTACCCCTGACAGTGTTTCTCCCCTTGGCATTCAGATTCCTAGTGCCAGCTACATCTCACTTCTTTCACGAAGTCATCTTAACCTGCTCCAGTCCCATTCAATTTCTCTTCTCTTTTTCTTTTTTTTTCTTTTCTTTTCTCTTCTTTTCTTTCTTTTCTTTTCTTTTCTCTTAATTTTTTTGGAGAGATAAAGAATGAGCAGGGCAAGGGCAGAGAAAGAAGTAGACAGAGAATCCCAAGCAGGCTCTGTGCTCAGACGCACAAAAGGCGAGATCATGACCTGAGCCCATCAAGAGTCGGAAGCTTAACTGACTGAACTCCCTAGGTGCCCCAATTTCTCTCTTCTCTTAACTCCTATTGTATTCACAATCTGTATCAGAGCTGAGTTTTTAGTTGTTCTCAGGTTAGTTCATTGGTTCTTGCCTCACCAACAGTTTCTTGAATGCAGAGATGCCTTTTTATATTAAAATTAACTTTATTTTCTGTTAAATATTTTATGCTCTGTGTGTTATTTTCCTCAACATTTTGTTTCAGAGATTTATTTACCTTCATAAATATTAACTTAGTTCATTCATTTTAATTTCTAATTAAAGAATACAAATTCATTAAAAGATAAAGAAATAAAGTACCATAATCTTATACCACTCAGCAATAAACATTTTTGTCTTCTTATGGTATTTTCTACATTTCTCCTATGTAATATGTTTTTTTCATGAATTCATATTACCCATGTTTGTAATTTTTTATTAATCAACATATTGTGCATATCTCTTCATATCAAAAACTATTCTTCTAAAAATCATCATTTTCTTAACCTCATTGCTAGACATTTAGGGAATTTATGATGATTACCATCATGTCACAATATCCTACCTAATGTTTTGGTCTTACTCCTTGGAATAAATTCATAGAAGAGAAATTGCTTGGTCAAAGAGATAAACAGTTTAAGGTATTTTAATGTCTATTGCTAAATTGCCCTCCAGAATAAGTTTGTAACAGTTTACATTCCCACATACAGGATATGAGAATGAGTTGTGTGTTTTTTTCCCTGGCCTTTCCAACAATGGGTGAGATCACTTTTTTAAATCAGAGACTACTTCTTGTATTTCTCTAGTACTGCTTAAAGTGATTCAACAGAGCTGGAGACACGGTAGACACTAAAGAAATAGTTTTGATAAATTGATAAGTAAGTAGTGTTCTTTTCACTTATGACTACAGATTTCTTTAAGTAAATAATTAGTCATTCACTCAACATATTTACACTACATGGGATGGTCCTTGGTGTGCCTACTAAAAATGAAGATAGCATCTAGAAATGAAATAGTTTGTTTAAATTACTAAAACATAAGACTGTGGTGACTAATTTTAAAGGTAACGTGTATAAAAGCTACTCTTAAAAAGAACGAGTCCTATTGTCCCAAGAAGTCTCTTGGGAACAAATAATTTGTCTCCTTTCTCTAAGAATAGGAAGTACTAAAACTTCTCCTCTGGGGAAAAGGACTATGAATTTAGGATATGAAAATCTTCCCATCCATTAGCTATTAGCGTCTTCAGAAGCAGGGGAATTGTGCCAGAGAGGAAGTCAAAACCTGGTGTGGATTTTCATAGTCTCAGCACATTTTGGAACCTGTCCTTTCTTCAAGATGAAGGGGGAAAAATCAACACTAAAATTTCTGGGGAGAGTTTTAATGTTTCCATTCATTCCTGAAAGTTTCTTTATTTAAAGATACCTCAGGGCTAGGGCAACTAGATGGATGTCCTATTTAGTTAGGTGATTTAATTTTACGAGGCTCCTGCTAAATTATCAGAAAGATCATAGTAAGGTAGTAATTGGTCCCACTTTTCCAATGTACAAACATTTTTACCTTATATAAGGTGGTAATTATTAAAAATTATCATAGCTTTAGAAATTATAGCAGAAAGAGCATGTGAGTGGGGTCAGAAGATGTGGATTCTAGTCCAATGTCTTCTAATAATAGCTATTTAACTTTAGGCAAGTCACTTCTCTTGGGGCTACAGTTTTCTCTACTCTAAGCCAAAAATCTGGCTTAGGTCAGCATTTCCCCAAGTGTGTTGTGTGAAACACGTGTTTTCTGAGATGTTCCACTGAAAAAAGCAGTTCAAGGTTGAATACATTCGGGAAATGCTGCATGTAACATGTATCTCTTGAAAACTTCACAGTGAACATTAACATATTAAAACTCCTGAAAACCACTCTAGTTTAAAAACCCACGAAATTTTAACCTAACATTTTTTCACTTATTCAATTAAAGGACAATTTTATGTTTTTAGAATCCTACCTCCTAAAATCGTGTGGAACTCGAGTTCCAAACAACACGCTTTCAGAAATGACAGACTAAGATCCTTTGATGTACCATATACCTGGTGTCTTTCTCCTATAGGTATTCAGCCTGTCCCCTGAAACCTGCTCTTCCTTCTGGGGTCTCTACTTCACAGAGATGGCTACTACATTCCAGTCTGACTTCCAAACCAAAACCCTGAGGATCATCCTAGCTCTCTCCTTCTCTTTCACTCCCTCATATCCAATTACACATCAAATCCTATGGAGTCTCTCTCCTTAGTATTTCTCCCATCTAGTCCATCCTGCCCACTTCACCTGCAGCATATCTTGTCCCGGTTGTTGCCATCACCTTCTAATTTACTCTTGCCCCAGTCTGGTCTCCCTGGTCGCCAAAACACAAACTCAGGTGTTCTGGGGTTTAAAATCTCCAAAGATTTTATTTATTATATTTCCTGGAGTATCAAGTTCAAACTCCTGGGTTCAACACATGAGCCCCCTCCCCCTCCCCTGTTTTAAAGAAGCCCTTCTACCTTTTCCTTCCTCCTCTTTGACCCTTCTCTCTGCTTGTCTGGACAAAATGGAACTGCTTGCAGAGCCTCTAAAGCATTGTGCTGTTTGGTGCCTCCATTCCTGCACAGGCATTGTTGCCTTTGTCTGGAATGCCAGCTCGTTTCTTCGTTAACAGGTTAGCTCCTCCCTGTCACTGAACATTCGGTTCAAGAATCCCCTCCACTGGAAGGCTTTCCTGAGCTGGGAATGGACTCTATGATAGTGACTTCCTTGCATCCTTTACCCATTAGACTGTGTGCTTTTTTTTTTTTTTTTTTAATTTTTTTTTCAACATTTTTTATTTATTTTTGGGACAGAGAGAGACAGAGCATGAACGGGGGAGGGCAGAGAGAGAGGGAGACACAGAATCAGAAACAGGCTCCAGGCTCTGAGCCATCAGCCCAGAGCCCGACGCGGGGCTCGAACTCACGGACCGCGAGATCGTGACCTGGCTGAAGTCGGACGCTTAACCGACTGCGCCACCCAGGCGCCCCAAGACTGTGTGCTTTTTGAGGGCAAGAACCACCCTGCCATGACTTTCTTGAATTTGTTAGAGCTCAATAAACCCTTGTTTAATAAATGAATGGTTTTATGGTTTAAATGTTAAGAACTTGCTTACTTTTCTCAATGGCTGAAAGTGTGTTTCTTTCTTTTTCTTTTTCTTTCTTTCTTTCTTTCTTTCTGTCTTTCTATCTTTCTTTCTTAACCTTGACCAACCTAAGCACTGGGAGGAAAAAGCTATCTAAAAAGCACTCAATGGTCTATTTTTTAAAGGAAGTTCAGTGAAGTGAATATCTTCCTTGTATAGTATCTTTCAGCCTGGTAATAGCGTTTGATGACAAAAGAAATTTATTAGGTCTGGCACTCAGGTGTGCATAATCTCGACAAACCTGGCCACAAGGGAAATGGGATGAATGACTCTAGACAGATACATAGGAGTTATCACTTATCAAAAGGTTTACACTTGTTAATTTAAAAATATTTATTGTACAAGGTACTATGCTAGTATTATGGAAGATATAAAAATAAACTGTTGTATTACATTCATTAGGCAAGATCATAACTTACTAAAATAATTATAATTAGGGGTAATAAATGATGAATTCCACAGAAAGGAACAGAAGGCAAGGAATTGGTCAGCAGCACCATCTTCATTTATAAGATTACGTTATTCTACAGAAGAATATGAAAGCACCTACAAACTCAAAATGCAAAAGTGCAGTTATGTTTCTAAAGTACAAATATCTCAAGCGTGAAATGCAACTAGTAACTGTATTGTATGGTTCTAAATACCAGTTTGAACGGATTGTGCACCAGTTTGGCACAGATTGTGCAAAAAGCCTGAAACCGCGTGAAAGTTCTCAAGGATATATGAAAAAAAAAAATGGAATGTAATTAACCAAACCAGGATATGGCCCCAAGACAGAGAAATGAACACTCTGATTCTTAGAAAGGGAGCCCAGGTGTCAGAAATGGCATAGTCAATCCTTCATCTGTGAAAATTCAAGATGCAGATACTCATACTTAGCAAGCAGATGGGAAGGCATGAAAAAGGAATGTTCACTACAACTATTTCCAGGTCACCTTCCAATTGGTCAATTGTTTTAACGCTGTCAACAAACTTACTTTGCATGTAGCCAGGCAAAAATAATTTAATTCTATTTTTTTCTCTCTTTGATGAACTTTAGGAGGTCAAAATAAAGATATAAAAACTTAAGATTAAACCTGAGTCTGAGTAAGTCAAGCCTGTATCAAAATGAGCAGTATCTGAGGAATTTAGAGCTTGGTAATCCAGAAAAATGCCAACACCTTATTCCTAAACAATTTCAGTAAGGGGGGGGGGATGGTGACAAAACTTCAGAACGCAAGATAAGCACATTTCAAAGGTAAAAAGTAACTAAAAATCATTGAAATGTCCAATTTCTAAAAGCTTCTCCATACAGTGCATGAAAATACAGAGAGTTGTCGGGCAAAATGGGTTTTCCTAAAAAATGCCTCACAGACTGTTACGACCATGGTCCTTTAAGCACCTAAGACATCTGATGCGTTGCTGGGGTGTTTGGATACGTGGATGACATAAAGGTGCATGCATACAGGTCCTTTGACAGATCTGCTCGAAGCTTCCGTGTGTCTCACGGCCCTGGGACCTAGGCCACTGGGCCTTCGTCCAACGAAAGGCGAGCAGGGGGTGGGACAGCACCGGGATTTTCCTTCCTCGCTCATTCATTCTGTGATTCACTGGTTCCTGGAGGCGGTTCACAGGCGCGCGCGGAGGAAAGGCGGAGCACGGAGCACAGCCCCGGCTGGGTGCGGTCCGGCGCCTGCAGGGAGGGTGAGCAGGGCCGGCGAGGGGGCGCGGGCGGGGGGCGCGGAGGGCGCGGGCGGCGGGCGGACGCCCGGGAGGGGCGGGCGCGGCCGCCTGCGCCGGAAGTGAGTGGTTGGCGGCGGGCGGGGGCAGCTAGCGGCTGGGCGTGAGTCGGTCCGCCTGTCCGCTGCCCGGCCCTCAGCTCCGCCTTCTGCGCCTCGGCCGGACGCGGCCCCACTGGGATCGGCCACCGCTGGCCGCTGCGGCCGCCCCGCCTGCTGCGCGCTCCCGCCCGCCCGGTCGGTCAGTCAGTCAGTCACGGTGCGCGCGGCGCGAGAGCTGCGGGCGCTCACGGCGTCTCCGGGGAAGGAGCGCCGCGCCTTAGGAGGCGGCGGGGTGGCGGCGGGAGCAGCGCGAGCGGCGGCTGGCCAGCCCAGGGCCGCTGGAGGATCGAGCAGCTGCCGCGGTGAGTGTTTAGCCTCACCCTCGGGGCGGGCGGAGGGAGCCGGCCGGGCGCGGGCTGTGAGGCGCTGCCTCTGCTCCCGCCTCCATTTTCCCGGCGCCTGGCGCGGCCCAGCCGTCCGGGCGCGGTGCGGGCAGCCGAGCCTGGGGCGGGGTCGCTGCCGGGCTGGGCTCGTGGGACCACGCCCGGCTAGGCGGCGGCGGCGGCGGGTGGGTGGGGGTCGTTGGGGCCTGGGCTGCCCCCTGCGCCCCTGGGGGCAGCGACGGAGGGAGACAATGAGATACAGGACCGCCTGGAGGGTGCGGTTGGGGTTGGACCCAGTACGGGGGGCTGGTGGCCCGGGACCGCGAGGAGGAAAGGACTCTTCCCCGACTCGCCGCAGAATCCAGTGATTCCATGTCTGGGATTCCTCGGGCTTCGGTGGCCCCCACCTTCCATACATGAATTCATTGCAGAGATACAGAAATGCGGGGCGCCTTCTGCGTCTTGTTTCTAATTAAGCAGGCTAAGTAATTGCGCTCTTGCTTTTGAGCCCCTCTCATGTTGCTGTGTCCGTGTGCATTCCCGCCGGAAATCCAAACTGCAGTTCGTTGGGGGTGGGGGGGGGGCGGGGGACGGTAAGGAGGAGAGGGAGGCAGAGTAATACTATTAGGATGCCTTCATTTCAAGAGTCTGTAAGATGCGGTTTTCTTATTCAGACAGTGTCTTAGGGTGTCCCCACAGTGTGAACTGGGAACCGCATAAGCCTTTACTGCTTGTAAGCACGAAGACGTTGCTGAGTATGAAATAAGAGCTTTTTGGAAGGGTATAAGCATCGCATCAAATGTGTCTCGTGTGGGGGAGCTTTCTTCTATTTTGTGGGAAGAGCAGTTGGGGAAATCTGGGAGAACTGAAAGGTTCTTCACTTAACCTCCCCATAAGGGTTGATATGTCTGCAGCATTTCTTTTGAAGATCTGGAGAGCTGCCTGTGTGTATGTAAAATCTGTATAGGAACCGTAAAGGTAATGGGCTAGGGATAGAGCGTGAACGGATTGTTAAAAGGGTGGTAGTGAGTTCAGAGGAATATTAAATTCAGCGAATCTTTGTGGAATACCTTCTTGTCTGTTAGAGTGAGAGACACACAAAGTGGACAAGACCTTCAGCACAGCTTGATGGAAAGAGCTTTTTGAAGCCAGGGAAACCAGAGGCTCCATAAACCTGGAATTGTCTAGTAGTGTGACGGTAAAGCTGTTAACTCTCAGTACTTTTCTATCAGTAAAATGGGAATAACATCACCAGTTTATCTCCCCAGGTGGTTGCCAAAGAGATTGAATGAGATAATGTATGCCAAATGCCTAGCACCTTGCAAGGCTCTGACGTGTTAGCAAATGTTGATTCCTTTCTTCCTTAGCCTACTGCTCTTGAGATTTACCTGAGGGTAAGGTGGGGGAAGAAGTTAAGGTAGATAATTGTAATGCAATGCATTATATAATAAAATGTTGAAGTAGAGCTGCAAAATATGGGAGCAAAGAGGAGAGAGAGATTAATTCTAGATTGGGAGCACTGGGGGAAAATTCATGGAAGCTGTGGCATTTAAGTGGAACCTTTAAGAATGGGTAGAATTTCAGCTGATGTAGATGGGGAGGACATTCCAAGCAGAGGTGGCACTATCCTTTGAGAGCCCAATTGAGTAAGACCAATGGGGGAAGGGCAAAATAGGGACGCTCAAAAGCCTTTTCCGCTCTTGTTGAGTCTGACCTTCAAAGATTGTCTCTGTTATCTTGCTTTTTGTGTTGCGAATTTCCCAGAAACCAGATCTAGCCCTATCCAAAGAAGTACAAAAATGTCAACAAAGCTTTAATACATGAGTTTTTGGATTAGACATTTTGTGTAATTTGGACTGCTGCTCTCTTCTGTTTGAATTTAATAAAGAATTATTTGTAGATGTTTCCTCGTGGTGCATATTAGCTCCATTTGGTAGAAAAAGCAGCTGATTTTTCAGATTGAGAGGTCTCACTAAGATTATATAGTAAGTGGCTAACAGGAGTGGAGTAGTGTGCACATATTGGGTGTGCCTCATACTCTTGGTCAATATAATTTGGTTTTCACTAATGTTTTAACACTTTATTTTCTGAAGAAGTGTTTTTAAGCATGTCTTTGAGAATAATTGAGATGACTTTCCTTTTGGTTTTGCTACCTTTTGGTTTTCACCCCATACATAATTACTGTATTTTTTAGATTAGCATGGTGGATGGTATCACACTATTCATAGAGTCTATAGAATCTCATGGCTTTGCTTTGGTTCTGAAGTATTTGAATGTCAACATTATTGTTAATCTCAAACTCTTATTTTAGAATAATTAATATTAGCAAAACAAGATATGTGACCTAGGCTAACCTCTTATCTTGGATTTTAATTCCTTTACCTGTAAAATGAGAAATTTGGATTAGATCACTGGTTTTCAGTGTGTGTTTTACTGAACTCTGGAATTTTGAGGAGGACCTTCAAGGGCTCTGCGGATGTTTCACTTAAATCTCATTAAAAATGTATTTAAGGGGCGCCTGGGTGGCGCAGTCGGTTAAGCGTCCGACTTCAGCCAGGTCACGATCTCGCGGTCCGTGAGTTCGAGCCCCGCGTCAGGCTCTGGGCCGATGGCTCGGAGCCTGGAGCCTGTTTCCGATTCTGTGTCTCCCTCTCTCTCTGCCCCTCCCCTGTTCATGCTCTGTCTCTCTCTGTCCCAAAAATAAATAAAAAATGTTGAAAAAAAAAAAAAATTAAAAAAAAAAAAATGTATTTAAAACCTACAATGATAAAAAGTGACTACTAAATGACATGCTTGTTTTTAATGCTTTACATATAAAATTTATTTAATTCTTGCCATAATTCTATGAAGTAGGTTCTGTTACAGTCTGAGCAAACAGGCTTAGACTACAGAAGTATAAAATGACAGAGCTGGGTGTGAAACCATTCAACATAATTCTTAAGCTTGTTTTCTTAACTACATTTTTATACTGCCACCATAATAAAATATATAACACACACAAATTTTTTATTGTAAAATATACAACATAAAATTACCATTTTAACTATTTTTAATTGTACATTTCAGTGGTATTAAGTACATTCACAAATTTGTACAACCATTATCACTATCTTCAGAACTTTTTCATCATTCCAAACTGAAATTACTCATTAAATAATAACTCTGTACCCCCCCCCCCCCCCACCTCCCTAGTCCCTGGTAGTTACTTTTCTACTTACTGTTTTTATGAATTTGACTTCTCTAGGTACTTTATATAAATGGAATCCTACAATATTTGTTCTTTTGTATTTGGCTTATTTCACTTAACATAATGTCTTCAAAGTTCATTGTATACCATGAATCGGAATTTCGTTCTTTTTTTAAGTGTGTGTATGCACACACGCACACAGACACACACACACACACACCACAGTTCTCTTGGGTATATACCCTGAAGTAGAATTGCAGGATCTTATGGTAATTGTATGTTTGATTCTTGAGGAACCTCCATGCTGTTTTCCACAGTGGCTGTAGCATTTTATACTCCTACTAGCAGCGTACAATGGTTCTGGCTTCTCCACATCTTCAGCAACACTTGCTGTTTTCAGGGTTTTGTTTTGTTTTATCATAGCCATCCTAATGAGTGTGAAGTGGCATCTTATTGTGGTTTTGATTTACATTTTTCTAATGATTAGTGATATTGAGCATATTTTCAAGTCCTTATTGACCATTTGTGTATCTTTGTAGAAATGTCTATCCAAGTCCTTTGCCCATTTTTAAAAATTGGGTTTTTATTGTTGTTGAGTTCTAGGAATTCCTTATATATTCTGGGTATTAATTTCACATCAGATCCATGATTTACAATGACTTACAACCCATTGCCATGGGTTGTCTTTTCACTCTGTTGATGGTATCCTTTAATGTACACAAGTTTTTCATTTTAATGAAGTCCACTTTATCTTTTTTTTTCTTTTGGTGCTGATGCTTTTGGTGTCATGTCCAAGAAATCATTGCCAGATCCAATGCCATGAAGGTTTTCCCATATGTTTTTTTCTAACAGTTTTATAGTTTAAGCTTTTATGCTTAGTTAATATTTATGTGTGGTGTTAGATACGGGTCCAACCACATCCTTTCACATGTGTATATCCAGTTTACAGCACCGTTTGGTGAAAGGACTGTTTTTTCTCCATTGAAAGACCTCAGCAACCCTCACATACATACACAAAAAATGTTAGTTCACAAGTGGCTGGCATTGTCGGGTGTTTGTGTGTTGGTGTGGAGGTGACTCACTGTGATTGGATTTAGTGTCTTTGCATTCGCTAGCAGGTCAACATGCAAATCTTCACTAAGACTTTGACCGGCAAGACTATTGCCTTGGAAGTGGAATCCAGTGACACCATAGAAAAAGATCCAGGATAAAGAGGCTCATTATTGCAGGCAAGCATCTGGAAGATGGCCAAGCTCTTTTTGATTACAATATCCTGAAAGGGTCGACCCTGTACCCTGCCCTGCATCTGAGGCGTGGTATGCAGATGTTTGCGAAGACCCTGACTGGCAAGACCATCACTCTGGAGGTGGAGCCCAGTGACACCATTGAGAATGTGAAAGCTAAGATCCAAGATAAAGAAGGGATCTGCCCTGACCAGCAGAGGCTCACCTTTTTGCAGGCAAAGCTGCTGGAAGATAGCTGCACTCTTTCTGATTACAGCACCCAGAAAGGATCAACCCTGCACCTGGTTCTCCATCTGAGGGGTGGCTGTTAATTCTTCAGTCTTGAATTTATATACCCAATGATGGCATTACTCTGCGTTCTAGCCATCTGCCCCACTCTAGGTTTAGATATTACCAGTTTCATTAAAGCTGAATTGATGTTTTTTTAGATAGCTATTCAAAATGTTAATAAAGGTTTTGTTGCATGGTAAAAAAAATTTTTTTTTAACAAATTGAAAACTGTAACAACATATTCAAAACCAATTTTGAAAAAAAAAACTTACAAAAATTTTTTTTTCCAATTTAACTGAAGCATATCCTGAGACTACAAAAGCTGCTACCTACTTGGAATTACTTATCTGGGTGAAATCAAAACAAAACTTTACAGTAATAAATGGTTTGCTTAGATTGTTATAAGACTATAACTAACATACTTAATCCTTAACTTGTCTCTTTGAGTTGGTAATAAATTAATATATTTGAACATAGAATAGTATTAGCAGCACTTGTGTCAGTTTTACGTATCTGAGATGCTGTATAAAGATTTCATCTGGAGGGGCACCTGGGTGGCTCAGTCGGTTAAGTGTCCAACTTCTGCTCAGGTCATGATCTCACAGTTTGTGAGTTCAAGCCCCGCATCAGTCTCTGTGCTAACAGCTCAGAGCCTGGAGCCTGTTTTGCATTCTGTGTCTCCCTCTCTCTGCCCCTCCCCTACTCACACTCTATTTTTCTCTCTCTCTCAAAAATAAACAAACATTTAAAAAAAGAAAATGATTTCAGGGGTGCCTGGGTGGCTCAGTTGGTTAAGGGTCTGACTCTGGCTCAGGTCATGATCTCACTGCTCATGAGTTGCCCCTCTGTGTCAGGCTGTGCGCTGACAGCTGTGAGCCTGGAGCTTGCTTCTGATTCTGTCTCTGACTCTCTCTGCCCCTCTCCACTCATACACAGTCTCTGTCTCTCTCTCAAATATAAATAAACATTTAAGAAAAAAATAAAAAGGATTTCATCTAGACATGCACCCCAGTGTTTATAGCAGCAGTATCAACAATAGTCAAAGTAAGAAAAAAGCCCAAATGGTCCATCGACTGATGAATGGATAAAGAAGACGTGGTATATATATAATGGAATATTACTCAGCAATTGAAAAGAATGAAATCTTGCCATTTGCAACAACATGGATAGAACTAGTGTATTTTGCTAAGTGAAATAAGTCAGTAAGAGAAAGACAAATACATGATTTCACTCATATGTGGAATTTAAGAAACAAAACAGTTGAACATAGAGGAAGGGAAGCAAAGTAATCTAAAAATGGAGGGAGACAAACCATAAGAGACTCTTAAATATGGGTAATAAACTAAGGGTTGCTGGAGGGGTTTTGGGTGGGGGGGGGGATGGGCTAAATGGGCAAGGGACGTTAAGGAGGACACTTGTTAGGATGGGCCCTGGCTGTTTTTTGTAAGTGATGAATCACTGAATTCTATTCCGGAAATCATTATTACACTATGTTAACTAACTTGGATTTAAATTAAAAAATTTCATCCGGGAAAGTTTTATTGGGAAGTATTAGAAAAACCCCAAATTACATGTTCTCTAAAGCTTCATCCCATGCTCTTACTGCTGTTACTTTAAGATGTAATTTACCACATGTTGGGGCAGATGTCTTAAAATACATCACTCTTGATTTACAGATTGGCTTTTTAAAACAGTATATATTTTGCTGCTAATAAAATACATATTGTTTTTCTTCATTGGGCAGAGCTAGATGTAATGGAGAAGTCAGAAGAGCTAGGTATTCACCCCCCTAAAACAGGATTCCGGTTTAAGTGCAGGATACAAGGAATCAGTAGAGGATGTAATCAAGGGAGCAGAGTCCAAGAAGAAAGCACATGGTACTGGGATTTGAAAAAGGGGAGGGATTAGATTTAGAAAAGAAAGGACAAGTAAGTCATCCCTTTACATGAGAAGAAAAGGTTGGGAGGTCCATAATGATGTCTTGTCATTATGTGACACTTAAAATTTAAGCCCCCTGGTGAAGAATGGTGAATCTGGAGATAATTGGAACTGTAAACATTTTAAATAGGCCCAAATATTGTAGAATTGCAGTAAACCAATTTTGTAACGGTTCTTAAGAGGTAGATGCTTTTTTGGAAAATACCTTTAAAAGAATCTTGCTAAATTTGATATGTGAAGAAAAGTGTTAGCTAAGTGAGTACAGCAAAACAACTATATACAGTATATTCTTTTCATACCCCAGGTTGTTCATGCCTCTATCCATGGTTCTCAGACATGCTTTGTTCTATTTTTTCCAGTCAAAATCTCACTTTGCGACCCAGCTTCATACACCTTCTTTGTGAAGCTGTTAGACACCAAGCAGAATTGCTTTCTTCTTCATTTCTCTAGACCTTACTTGATTTGCTTTGTGTTGTAGATGATTGTACTGTCTTAAATTCCCCTGAATTTTGGATCATTGGCCCTGCTTTTACTCATCTGAAATACCTCAGTCCCTTAAGCAGAATAGAAATTGAGTAAAGTTTTTAATGAAAACTATTATTTGAAGAATTATTTACAGTTGGTTGCATCTCCTGAAAGGATTCACTAAAATCTAATAATGTTTAATAGTGTTTACTTTATTTATAAAGAATAATTCTTTATTGATTAGTTTATTTTATATTGTAACAAATGGTTTTAGAGACTAGTGAAGGGAATCATGATCCCCTTATCTATCTATGAGTGGAGTACTTTATAAATGTTAGTAATGGCTACAAAACCTTTTTGTTTACAATTTTAAAATAAATACATATTTTTTTAAAGCAGGAGCAATGACTATGCTGCATTATGTTTGAAAAAATCTTGGGTTTACTACTTGGTAATACAGAAATTCCAAAGTCTGCATCTTAAATCTGTTTAATTTGGTACTTGGTTTTAATGCTTGTCTTAACTAGAAGGCAGCTTATATAGGGACATATACCCAAAAAGAATAAGTATATATTTGGCTGTGCTTTCTTCCTGGAGATACCCATTGTTTAATTTCCATCCATCACTTTTGCAGATTTAGCTAGTAAAGTTTGCTTTTCCAGTGTGAGGATTTGCACTGATATATTTTTAATAAATGTGTTCAAAATCCATAGAAAACCCTGGAAAGCTTTGAAAGACTTAGAAAATGGTTTCTCTGTTTTTAGGATATGTGAGTGATTCAAGATGACACACCTTGTTTTCTTTTGGAAAACAGATATTTTCTTACTGAGTTTTAAAATGTCTCATTGATTTTTAAGGTACAGATTAACCAATTTTTTGTTTTTGCTGTTGAAAACAGTGGCTAGGTGGTATGCTACTACAGTCACCACAGAAAGTCCGCAAATTTAGACTCTTTGTAAAAAAATAAATGCTTAACTTTTTGACACCTCTTTTAAATACTTTGCCATGAAACAACTAATAAACCTGTTTGATATAAAATACGATGGTCACTCCTCAACTACATCAGTAAAATATTATAACACTTGACAATCTTCTTGCTTCAGCTTGTCTTTTGCTGGCAGTAGTTGCTTTTGAAATTAAATCTTACTTCCTGCCCCCAACTTTCTTTTGTTGAAATCAAAACAGTTTCTTCATGAAGGATTATATAATATAGTTTTTCCATAAAATACTGTTTCTATTAAGGAAATCGTTTACTGTTGAAACTGTATCTTCTCTGAACCCATTTCTTGTAGCACATTCCAAAAAGTCGTGTTCTTTATTTCATTATTGAAAAAGAATCTAGCAAATACTATCACTGTCTCAGAATACTTAGAATCACTTAGTACCAGAATACTTGGATTACTTTATATCAGGTGTGACCGATTGGTGGCCATAATGAAGATGCCAGTGTCATTTTGTGTGTTAAGGAAATCTATATATTCTATTACCTTATATTATACTTAAAATACATATGTATGATACAGATTAAATACAAAAAGAGCTCCTAATATGTTCTTCTTAGATCATCACTCCTACCTCCTGGGGTAGAGTCACCTCCATTTTAGAAACCACTATACAGTCTTACTGAATTATTATTGTTAATGGACCTTTCAGAAGAGTTCCATTTCGTAGTGTATAATATTATTATATGAATCCATCTTAAAAATAAAGCACGTAGGGGACACCTGGGTGGCTCAGTTGGTTAAGCATCCAACTCTTGATTTCAGCTTAAGTCACGATCTCCCGATTCCTGAGATGGATCCCCACGTTGGGCTCTGCACAGTCAGTGCAGGAGGATTCTCTCTCTCCTTCTCTCTTTGCCCCTGTCCTGCCCCCGTTCACTCACTCTCTCTCTCTTTCAAAGCAAAAAACAAACAAAAGTACTTGGGACAAGACATTCTCAGTTTCTTAATGATTGGGAAATGATGTTTATAGAAGAAAAATATGTAAAGTGAGACTTCACAGCAAAGTGAGACCTAAATAAAATTCATTCTTCACCGCAATTGAAATTATAGACTTTTTTCAGAAACGTAAATTTGGATTTTGCATTATGCTTTTGAGGATTATTGAAGGTGAATTAAAGGTACCAGTTAAACATTTAATTTAGTTATTCACTAGTTTTGATAGACATAATTTTTCCATGTTCGTAGTGAGCATTTTTTTCCTGACATTTCTAGTGAGATCTAAAACATTTCTATGACTACCCTTTACCTTCCCCCACTCTCTCTCTACTTCTCCCTATCCTAGATAGTTACTTCTCCTAGAAGCAACTACAACCATAGGTAAATTTTGCCTTTTCTATAACTTTCTATTAGTTGATTGTGCATATGTACTCTTTTATCCCTGACTTCTTGCACCCAGCATGATGTTTTTAGACACATGCATGTTATTGCTTGTGTTAGTAGTTTGTTTCTTTTTATTGTGGAGTAATATTCAATTTTACAAGCAGTGTGTACCATAGATTGTTTATCTAGTTTCCTATTAATGGACACCTGGGCTATTTCCAGTTTGGGACCATTGTGAAGAAAACTGCTATGAATATGTTTGTACAGGTCTTTTTGTGGACAGATATTTCATTTCTCTTGGATAAAGGAGTCAGATTGCTAGGTCATAGGTAGATGTTATATCTTCTTTTAAAAACTTTGTATTGAGGGACGCCTGGGTGGCTCAGTCGGTTAAACCTCCAAATTTTGGTTTTGGCTCAGTTCATGATCTCACAGTTCGTGAGTTTGAGTCCCGCGTCAGGCTCTGAGTGGCAGTGGGGAGCCTGCTTGGGATTCTCTGTCTCCCTCTATCTTCTGCCTCACTTTCTCTCTCTCAAAAATAAATAAACACTTAAATAGAAGTAAAAACAGCATTGAAGAAAAATATACAGAAAAGTACACGTATCATAAGTGTACACTTTTACAACTTGACTGCTCTTCTGTAACCAGTACAGAGATGAAAAAAAGAAAAACACAGGTGTGCCAGAAGCCCCCTGCCCCACATCTGCTTCTCTATACCCCTGCCCCTCATGGCTAGCCACTACCTTGACTCTAATTCTGCTCTAAAGTTTTTTGGTTTGCTTGTTTCTTGAAAAATTTTTCTTCTACTTTATTGAGATATAATTTCCATATAATAAACTACACACTAAGGTATACAATTTGATGTGTTTTCATACACACATGAAACCATCACTGCAATCAAGATAGTAAACATTTCCATCGTCCCCCAAAGTTTCCTCATAACTCTTTGCAAGTCGTATCTCCCTTCCCCTCTGTCTCCAGGCAACCTGTCACTATAGATTAGTTTGCATTCTTAGAATCTTATGTGTAGAATCACTCAGTGTTTTTCTCTCTCTCTCTCCCCCTCACCTCCCCCTTCTCTCTTTCTCCCTCCCTCTCCCTGAGCTCTAGCGCTTGCCCACGCTGTAGCGCGTGGGCTCTCGCTCTCTCTCTCTCTTTCTCTCTTTCTGTGTGTGTGTGTGTGTGTGTGTGTGTGTGTGTGTGTGTGTGTGTGTGTAATCTGGCTTATTTTCAGGTAGAATAATGATTTTTAGATTGTTCCATATTGTTGCTGATTTATCCATTCACCTGTTGATAGATATTTTGGCTGCTTCCATTTCTGGCTTTTACTAATAAAGCTGCTATAACATTTGTGTACAAGTCTCTTTTATTTGTATACAAGTCTCTTTTATTTCTCTTGGATAAATACCTATGAGAACATGGCTGGGTTATATAGGCTAGGTGTAATTTTAATCCTTCAAGAAACTGACAAACTTAGCCAAAGTTGTACACATCATTTTATATATTCAACAGCACTTGGAATTGTCAGTCTTTTGCCTTCTAGCCACTGTAATGCATATGTAGTGGTATCTCATTGTAGTTTTAATTTGTGTTTCCTTGATCCCCTGTAATGTTGAGCAACTTTTCAGGTTCATATTAGCCATTTGGGAAATGACTGCAAGTCTTGCCCATTTAAAAAATTGGGTTATCTTTTTTTTTGTTTAGTTGTAGCAAGTCTTTATATTTTTTCACAACAAGTCCCTTATCAGATATATTTGTGAATATTTTCTCTTAGTCTGTGACTTGCCTGTTTATATTTTTAGTGGTATCTTTCAAAGAGAAGAAGTTTTTATATTGGACTTTATCAAAATATTTTTACTTTCATGGTTTAGTGTTTTCTATCCTTATACATCTTGACTTACACCAAAGTTGCAAAGGTATCTTATGTTTTCTCCTAAGGGCTTTATAATTTTAGCCTTTACATTTCAGTCTGTGATCCATTTTGAATTGATTTTTGTTAATGGTTTGATAAAGAAGTGGAGGCTTCCCCACCCTCAATATTTATATGTTTGCTCCAGCATCTGTTAAAAAAAGCTTTGTACTTCAGTTTGTCAACTATATCTCAGGAATGGTAGAAAAACAAAACCTTTCCTTTTCAACTTACCGACTTTGACATCCTTGTTGAAAATCATTTGACATTGTAAAATGAGCCTATTTCTGGACTGTATTCTGTTACAATGATGGAATTCTCAATTCTTTTGCCATTACTACATTGTCTTGATTACTTAGCCTTAGAGTAAATCTTGAAGGCAGGTAGTTTACCCCAGGTTCTTTTTCCAGATTCTTTTGGCTGTTCTGGGTCATTTGCTTTTCCATGTAAATTTTAGAATCAGACATTGGGATATTGGCTATAATTACATAGTGAATACTTAGTTCAATATGGGGACAATTGACATGTAATGACGTTCCATCTTTCAGTCCATTAATAATGGTATATCTGCCCATTTATTTAGGTCTTTAATTTCTCTAAACAGTATTTTTTATTTTTCAGTTGCCATGGAGTATGTTATGTGAACACTGCATGCTGTCCTATTTGTGTCATTTCTTACAGCCAAATTGTTATTTACACATGCTTATTTTTATAATATAAATTAAGATTTGGTATGAGATTTTCCATGTGAAAACCTTGTCTAATGCATAGATGAAGGGACCATATATTTTGATGTGACAGTGCTAGAAACAGCAGAGATTAAACAGGTATCTTTAGAAACTTTAAAGTATAATTTTACAGCTGTATAGTTATTGGCGTAATTATTTTGGCTTGTATAGTTGTGAATATTAATATTTAAAGAGGTTTATCTTTGTTAACATAGTCCAATAATTTTAGAATCAAAAGTAAAACAGAATCTTATCAGGTTAATTAGGAAGTAAGTTTTTACAAGAGGATTTTGAGTTTGTAGTTTGCCTTCTCCTTTTTTCCCCCTTTCATTAATGGAAATATGTGACATTTAGAGATGTATAAAGAAGAAAATAAAACTCTGTCCTACCAGGCAGAAATGACTACAGTTTAAATTTTTGATACATTTTCTCACCTTTGTGTATGTATGTTTATATAGCCATTAAGTATGCACAATTTAGTTTTGCTTCTTTCATTTAAAGTTTTATCACTGGCATTTTCCCATACATTAAATGCTTTAGGAATAATTTACAGCACCTGCATTATAATCCAGAATGGACATAAAACATACGCCAGTTTACTCAGATTTGGTTTTTTTTTTTCTTGTAGGATATTTAGTTGCCCCCCCATTTTTTCCCTGGTTTTTTTTCCTTAATATTTGTCTTTGAGCATATTTGTTCACAACTTTTTTTTATCCATCTTTGAATTTCATTTTAAAATAAATTTGTTTTTTTATCACTTCTAGGACTTTGGTTAAGATCAAGTGTGGTGTCTGTTCTTATCTGTTTAATATCCAATGCATCCTTTGTCCCGGGATAATATAGTAAGTAGATTTTTGGAGCAGGGAGATGGAATAGGAGCTTGCTCCATCTACTCCACACATTGACCTGGTATTGCAGTACCCCAGGAATGATGCACTTCCTCAGGGGAAATACTTAGGTGTCTAAAGTCAACTTAAACTGTGGGGAAATGTATCATCTGGGATTGTGTGCACTGGAATGCTTCTGTCTGTGAGTGTTGAGGTGGGTGGCTTGTGCCTGGGTTCCTGGAGGGGAAGGTGTATATATATATGCACGATGGTCATCTTCCACCCTAGGAGCAGCATGAGTAGAAGTATGATTATACCTGTGGTGGAAGTGGAAATAAATAAATTAATTAGTTTTTAATTTTGAAGAATTTTATTTTTTAACTTCAAGTAATCTACAGAGTGGAGCTCGAACGCACCACCCTGAGATCAAGAGCCACATGCTCTTCCAACTGAGCCAGCCACGTGCCCCTAAAACATTTTAAATAAAAGTGTAAAACATGATAGACATCTGCATATACTCATCAACTGTAGTAATCAGTTTTTATTTTCTTCAAATAACTTATTTGAAGAGATACAATGGGTACAGCAGAAATCTTCTCCTAGATAACAATTTGTGTTGTTCTGCTTCGTGTTTTCGTGCATTTAATACACATGTATCCATAAAATTTTGTTTATTGCTGTTCTGTGCTTTTGAATTACATACAAGTCATAAACTATATTTGCCTCCTAAAATTTTCATTTTTTTATTCAACTAGATGGTTTTACAATATTCAGGCTGATTCTTCTAGATCTGGTTCATATTTTTATCAGAATGAGCCAGTTTTTCCATTCACCTTTTGAATGCTGTGGTGAATTTTTTTGTACATTTTTTCCTGACATTTGTCTCTTAAGTACTTGGACACTTAGAGGTCTTATTGCAGGATCTTTAGATATGTAATCTCCAAATGGCTCTCTGAAGTGATGAGGAATGTATGTACGTACCAAAAATGTTCCTCTTGTTCCACATCCTCCCCAACTTCTGGTCTGGGTTTTTTTTTTTTTTTAGTGTGTTTCTGGAAATATAGTTATTAGGATAAGGAGTATGAGGTTCTGCAGTATATTCAATGAAATTTTTCATCCGTGGAAGTTGTGTTCTTTCAAAGGTCTGTTAAAGAAATTTTTTCTGATCACTGACCAAAGCTTTTAAAGAGTTTTGAGTAACGGCATTGTTGCTTATGTTTATTTACAGTGGTATAAAAGTGTTTTCTCTAAAGATACATTAGCTGTCCTAGCTATAAACCTGTTTCATCCTGGAGAATTGACTAAAATACACTAACTCCTATGTTATGACATCTGTATAGATAATTTAGATGATGATTTGGCTAACAACCCCTGACTGATTTTACTTCCAGTATGTTTTTTGGGGAAACATATTTAATTTTTTGTAATCATGTATAGTAGAGTAAAAATGCAGTTATCAGCTAGTTGGTGAATGGTTATAACAAAAGAGTAGAGATTATTTATTCTGAAAATGCTGAATGTATCCTTACAAAATTTGTCTTTAAACTCCCCCACCACGTGCTTGTGTGTGTGTGTGTGTAATATAAAAACATTTCAAATTTAAAATATTGTAGCATGTAGTAGGTGCATTCATTTTAAAAGTAAAAAGTATAAACAGTATACAAGTTCTGTTTTGTTGTTGGAGATTTTAATAAAATTGCCTGAGGGGAGGGACCCTATTTTACTCTTTATATAGCTGTATTCCCTATAACTTACCAGTACAGTGCCCAACTTCATAGTAGTATTTCATTGCACATTTATTGAATGAACAGTATTATTTCTTGTCAAAGAGTACTAATCAGAAGTGAAACATTACTATTTTATTGTACAAATAAGCAGAGTTAATTCTATTTGAACCTAGAATTGTCAATATTCTCAAATAGTAATTTAAACTTTGTTCTTTCTTGTCTTCTGAGAGAGAAGCATGCAGGTAACAGTTGTCCTAAATTGGTATGTTTTATTATAGAGGAACCCAACTCTGGTTGTATTTTTAACCGAAAAGGAAAGCTAACCTATGAATTCACTTGGAATGCCTCATTTGTTTTGTTTCCTAAATTCCACATACTAGTGAGATCTTACGGTATTTGACTTTCTCTGACTGACTTATTTCACATAGCATTATACTCTCTAGCTCTGTCCATGTTGCCATTTATCCAAATGGCAATATTTTGTTCTTTTTTATGGCTGAATAATATTCCATTGTATGTTTATACTATATCTTCCTTATCCATTCAACAGTCAGTAGTCATTTGGGTTGCTTCCATAGTTTGGCTATTGTAAACGACACTATAATAAATATAGGCGTGCATGTATCCAATGTTTTTGTATTTGGGGGATAAATACCCAATTGTGTAATTACTGGATTTACATTCCCACCAACAGTGCAAGAGGGTTCCTTTTTCTCCATGTCCTTGCCAAACACTTGTTTCTTATGTTTTTGAATTTAGCCATTCAGACAGGTGTGAGGTGATACCTCATTGTAGTTTTCTTCTGCATTTCCCTGATGATGAGTGATGTTGAGCATCCTTTCATGTGTCCATTGGCCATCTGGATGTCATCTGGAGAAATGTCTGTTCATGTCTTCTGCCCATTTTTTAATTGGATTATTGTGTGTGTGTGTGTGTGTGTTTGTGTGTTGTATCAGTTCCTTATACATTTTGGATAGTAACCCTTTATCAGATGTGTCATTTGTAGATACCTTCTCCCATTCGTAGGTTGCCATTTAGTTTGGTTGATTGTTTCTGTCACGGTGCAGAAACTTCACATTTTGAGATAGTCCCAATAGTTTATTTTTGCCTTTATTTCCCTTGCCTCAGGAGACATATCTAGAAAGATGTTGCTATGACTGACATCAGAAAAATTCCTGCCTGTGCTCTGTTTTCAGGTTTCAGGTCTCCTGTTTAGGTCTTTAATCCATTTTGAGTTTATTTTTGTGTATGGTGTAAGAAAGTGGTCCAGTTTCATTCTTTTGCATGTAGCTGTCCAGTTTTCCCAACACCATTTGTTGAAGAGATGTTCTTTTTCCCAATGGATATTCTTCCTGTTTTGTCAAAGATTAATTGACCATATAGTTGTGGGTTTATTTCTGAGTTTTCTGTTCTATTCCATTGACCTGTATGTCTATTTTTATGCCAGTACTGTTTTAATTACTACTGCTTTGTAATATAACTTGAAGTCTGGAATTGTGATACCTCTGTTTTTGTTTTTCTTTTTCAAGATTGCTTTGGCTGTTTGGGGTCTTTTGTGATTCCATACAAAAATTGTTCTAGTTTTGTGAAAAATGCTGTTGGTATTTTGATAGAGATTGAATTATATCTGTAGATTGCTTTGGGTAGTATAGACATTTTAACAACATTTGTTCTCCTAACCTATGAGCATGAAATGTCTTTCCATTTCTTAGTGTTGTCTTCATTTCTGTCATGTGTTTTATAATTTTCAGATTTCAGGTCTTTTACTTCTTTGGTTACGTTTATTTGTAGATATTTTATCATTTTTGGTGCAATTGTGAATGGGATTATTTTCTTAATTTTACTTTTTGCTGCCTCATTATTAGTGTATAGGAATGCCACAGATTTCTGTATATTGATTTTATATCCTGCAACTGACTGAATTCATTTATCAGTTGTAAATAGTTTTTGGGTGGAGTCATCAGAGTTTTCTTTTTTTTTTATTTTTTTTTAATGTTTATTTATTTTTGAGACAGAGAGAGACAGAACATGAGTGGGGGAGAGGTAGAGAGAGAGAGGGAGACACAGAATCCGAAGTAGGTTCCAGGCTCTGAACCGTCGGCACAGAGCCCGACGTGGGGCTCCAACTCACAAGCTGTGAGACCTGAGCCGAAGTCGGACACCCAACCAACTGAGCCACCCAGACGCCCCATCAGAGTTTTATATATTTATATATATAAAATCATATCATCTGTAAATAGTAAGAGAAGTTTTACTTCTTCCTTACCAGTTTGGATGCCTTTGATTTCTTTCTTTCTTTTTTTTTTTTTTTAACGTTTTATTTATTTTTGAGACAGGGAGAGACAGAGCATGAACAGGGGAGGGTCAGAGAGAGGGAGACACAGAATCTGAAACAGGCTCCAGGCTCTGAGCGGTCAGCACAGAGCCCGACGCGGGGCTCGAACTCACGGACCGCGAGATCATGATCTGAGCCAAAGTCAGCCGCTTAACCGACTGAGCCACCCAGGCGCCCCTGCCTTTGATTTCTTTATTGTGGGTTTTACTTTTATGTTGTCTAATTGCTACAGCTAGAGCTTCCAGTTCTATGTTGAATAAAAGTGGTGAGATTATACATCCTTGTTGTTGTTGTTTTCCAATGTTTATTTTTGAGAGACAGAGACGGTATGAGTAGGGGAAGGTCAGAGAGAGAAGGAGACACAGAATCCGAAGCAGGATCCAGGCTCTGAGCTGTCAGCACAGAGCCCGATGCGGGGCTCGAACTCACGAACCATGAGATCATGACCTGAGCCGAGGTCGGACACTTAGCCAACTGAGCCACCCAGGCACCCCTTCTTGTTTCTGACTTAAGGGGAAGAGCTCTCAGTTTTTCACCGTTGAGTATGATGTTGGCTATGGGTTTTTCAATTAAGGCCTTTATTATGTTTAGGTATGTTCCTTCTAGACCTACTTTGCAGGTTTTTTTTTTTTTTTTTTTTTTTTTTTGTAATCATGAATGGATGTTGTACTTTGTCAAATGCTTTTTCTGCATCTGTTGAAATGATCATATGGTTTTTACCTTTCTTTTGTTGATGTGATGTATCACAATGATTGTTTTGCTAATATTGAACCACCCTTGCATCCTGGGAATAAGTCCTACTTGATTGTGGAAAATAGTTTTTTTAACATATTGTTGGATTTGGTTTGCTAATTGTTGAGGATTTTTGCATCTTTATTCATGAGAGTTATTGGCTCATAGTTCTCTTTTTTTGTGATATCTTTATCTGCTTTGGTATCAGGGTGATACTGCCTTCATAGAATGAATTTTGAAGCTTTCCTTCCTCTTCTGTTTTTTTTAAATAGTTTGAATAGAATTGGTATTAATTCTTCTTTAAATGTTTGTTAGAATTTGCCTGTGAAGGTGCTTATATTGTTGGGAGTTCTTGGATTACTGGATGAATTTCATTGCTGGAATTGGTCTGTTAAAATTTTCTATTTCTTCCTGCTTTCATTTTGGTAGGTTGTATATTTCTAGGAATTTATCCATTTATTCTAAGTTGTCCAATTTATTGACATACAGATTTTCATAATATTCTCTTACAATTGTTTGCATTTCTGTGGTGTTATTTCTTCTCTTAGTGATTTTGTTTATTTGGGTCCTCTCATTAACTCTTTTTTTTTTTTCTTTCTTTCTTTATTTTTTTTTTTTATGAGTCTAGCTAGAGGTTTATCAATTTTGTTGATCTTTTCAAAGAACCAGCTTCTGGTTTCATTGATCTGTTCTAGTTCTTCAGTTTCT
Source organism: Neofelis nebulosa (assembly GCF_028018385.1). Classification (NCBI taxonomy): domain Eukaryota; kingdom Metazoa; phylum Chordata; class Mammalia; order Carnivora; family Felidae; genus Neofelis; species Neofelis nebulosa. Next base: position 32,465,418 of record NC_080783.1, read on the forward strand.
ATATCATTTATTTCTGCTCTAATCTTTATTATTTCCTTTCTTTTGCTGGTTTTGGGTTTTATTGTTCTTTTTCTAGCTCCTTTAGGTGTAGGGTTGTTTATTTGAGATTTTTCTTACTTCTTGAGATAGGCCTGTATTGCTATAACTTCCCCCATAGAACCACTTTGCTGCATCCCAAAGAGTTTGGACCATTGTGTTTTCATTTTCACTTGTTTCCATGTAATTTGTATTTCTTATTTGATTTCTGGGTTGACCCATTCATTGCTTAGTAGCATGTTATTTAATCCCCATGTATTTGTGCTCTTTCCAGATTTTTCTTGTAGTTGATTTCTGGTTTCATAGTGTGTGCTCAGAAAAGATGCATGGTATGACTGCAACTTTTAAAAATTTGTTGTGACTTGTTTTGTGGCCTAGTATGTTATCTCTTCTGGAGAATGTTCTATGTGCACTTGAAACAAATGTGTATTCTACTGTTTTAGGATGGGATGTTCTGAATATGTCTATTAAGTCTATCTAGTCCACTGTTTCCTTGTTGATTTTCTATTTGGATGATCTATCCATTAATGTAAGTGGGGTTTTAAAGTCCCCTACTATTATTTTATTAGAGTTAATTATTACTTACTGTTTTATGTATTTGTGTGCTTCTATGTTGGGTGCATATTTACAGTTGTTATATGCTGTTGATGGATTGTCTCTAATTTTATGTAGTGTCCTTTTTTTGACTCTTGTTACGGTCTTTGTTTTAAATCCTGTTTTGTTTGATATAAGTATTGCTACTCTGGCTTTCTTTTGACATCCATTTACCTGATAAATGTTTCCCCATCCTCTCACTTTCAAAATGCATGTGTCTTTCGGTCTAAAATGAGTCTCTTGGGGCGCCTGGGTGGCGCAGTCGGTTAAGCGTCCGACTTCAGCCAGGTCACGATCTCGCGCTCCGTGAGTTCGAGCCCCGCGTCAGGCTCTGGGCTGATGGCTCGGAGCCTGGAGCCTGTTTCCGATTCTGTGTCTCCCTCTCTCTCTGCCCCTCCCCCGTTCATGCTCTGTCTCTCTCTGTCCCAAAAATAAATAAAAAATGTTGAAAAAAAAAAAATTAAAAAAAAAAATAAAATGAGTCTCTTATAGGCAGCATATAATTGGGTCTTGTTTTTTATCTACTCTATCACCCTATGTCTTTTGATTGAAGCATTCAGTCCAGTTACATTCAAGATAGTTACTTATAGATATATTTTTATTGCCATTTGCTACTTGTTTTGTGGTTGTTTCTATAGAGTTTCTCTGATCCTTCTCTTGCTCTGTTTCATGGTATGTTGGCTTTCTTTAGTGATATATTTTGATCCTCTTCTCTTTATTCTTTGCATATCTGTCACTGATTTTTAATTTGTGGTTACCATTAGGTTTATATATAACATCTTATGGATATAGTAGTCCATATAAAGTTGATGGTCACTTGAGTTTGAACCCATTCTTTAGTCCTCTCCCCCTCATGTTTTAGGTATATGGTGTTATACTTTACATCCTTTTATTTTGTGAATCCCTTGACTGATTTTTACAGAAATACTTATTTTTACTGCTTTTGTGTTTTTTTTTTGTTTTGTTTTGTTTTCATACTTTCACTTATGGTCTTTCCTTTATACTCAAAGAATCCCTTTTAATATTTCTTGTAGGGTGGTTTAGTGGTCGTGAACTCCTTTAGTTTTTGTTTGTGTGGAAAACTCTTTATCTCTCCCATTCTGAATGGTAGCCTTGCTGGATACAGTATTCTTGGCTGCAGCTTTTTTCCCTTTCAACACTTTGAATATATCATGCTACTTCCTTCTGACTTGCAAAGTTTCTGCTGAAAAATCTGCTTATAGCCTTATGGGATTCCCCTTTTATGTAATTGTCTGCTTTTCTCTTGCTGCTTTTTTTAAAGTTTTTTTTTTCTTATTTATTTATTTACTTACTGATTTATTTATTTAGTCTCTACTGTCAGTGTGGGGCTCAAGCTCATGACCCCCGAGATCAAGAGTCACATGCTCTTCTGACTGAGCCAGCCAGGCACCCCTCTCTTGCTGCTTTTAAAGTTTTTTTGTCACTACTTTTTGCCATTTTAATTACTGTGTGTTTTGGTGTGAATCTCCTTGGGTTGAATTTGTGGGGGGGTCTTGGGCCTCCTGGATCTGAATATCTGTTTCCTTCCCCGGGTTAGGGAAGTTTTCAGCCATTACTTTTTTGATAAGTTTTCTACCCTCTTTTCTCTCTTCTTCTTGTAAGATCGCTATAATAAGAATGTTATTACACTTGATGGAGTCACTGAGTTTCCTAAGGCTATTTAAAGTATAAAGTCAGTAATTAAAAAATAAAACTTCAGGGGTGCCAGAGTAGCTTAGTCAGTTAAGCATTGGACTCTTGATTTTGGCTCAGGTCATGATCTTGTGGTCATGGGATTGAGCCCAGCATTGGGTTCTGCGCTGGGCATGGAGCCTGCTTGGGATTTTCTCTATCCTCTCTCTGCCCTTCCTCCACTCATGCAGGCTCTGTCTCTCTCTCAAAATAAGTAAATACATTTAAAAAATTAGAACCAAAATTGGTTGGGAGGTATTGAGTGAGACTTTTGGATTTGCTAGTCCATCTTTTCTTTTGCATATTGAGAAAATAAGACCTAAGGATTTAAATGATTTAGCCTGAAGTTGTAGTTAGTTAAGTGGCAGAATAAGAATTTCCAGTCTCTCCTGAGTCCTTATTTAGTCTTAGATGACTTAGGCTAGGAATATCTTGCAGACTGTCTTTAAATAGACCCTTTCACTAGTATAAGATAATGAAGGTTCTCTCCTTACTAATTCAGACTTAGGTCATAAAAATGAAATATTTACCTACTTGAGTTTTCTTGTTAACCAGAATTTGTGTTAAAAATTTTAAAGGATGTTTTAGCATTTGCTGTTTGACACCTTTGCAAATTCTTAATGAAAATTTCAGTAACTATTTGCCCTATCTTTTCACCCAAAGCAATTCTTGGCCATTAAATATTACCCATTTCCATTTGTGGCTGGTTAATGTCAGGAATAATGAGCCATCTCTGGTTGGATTTGTGACTCCCGCCAGAATAAAATACTGATATGCAAAGATGGAAGAAGAACTACTACTATATGTGGGATTTACTAGTAAAGTGATTTCTGCCCAATCTTGAGTTTTTATTTAGAGTTCTGGCTAATTCTAAAAATCTATTTTGGCAGTTGTATGAATTCAGTGTTCTGGCTAATTCTAAAAATCTATTTTAGTGATTTGTGAAATTTAGGAATTGGGAGTAGCTTCTTTCAGGGATATGGAGAGAAAAATATTGATGGGACAGAATGAGAAGAGAGAATCTAAAGAAATGGAGATACAGGGGTGCCTGGGTGTCTCAGTTGGCTGATTGTCCAACTTTAATTTTAGCTCAGGTCATGATCCCAGGTTTGTGGGATCGAATCCCACATCAGGCTCCATGCTGAGCATGGAACCTGCTTAGGATTCTCCCTCTGCCCCTCTCTCCCACTTGTGTGTGTGCGTGCACTCTTTATAAAGAGGAAGAAAAAAAAAAAGAAAGAAATGGAGATATAAAGCAGGTTGCAGAATAGGAGTACAGAATTTTGGAATGAAACCTTGGAAAGGAGAGAAATAGAGATGAAGTTGAGAGAAGAGATACAGTGTGATAAATGTACTGACGAATTTCTTTAAACTTTGAATTTGATTATATTCTTTGTTTATAAAATTAATTTCAATTAGGTTTCTGTCATGTGCAGGAACCCTTACTATTATCGTTTGTTACTTGTTAAGAGGGTCATTTTTTAAAAAAATTTTTATTTATGTATTTTGAGAGAAAGAGAGAATCTTAAGCAGGCTCTGCACCGTCAGTGCAGAACCAGACACAGGGCTCGATCTCACGAACCCATGGGATCATGGCCTGAGCCAAAATCAAGAGTCGGACACTTAACCTACTGAGCCACCCAGGTGCCCCAGGAGAGTCATAATATTAATATAGCTATTGAATCAAATCATATCCCTAGAAACAGCCTTATAGAAATATTATAAAAATATTTTGTGAAAACTAAAGTGCATTGTAGAATTTTCTTCAGTTTTTTTTTTTTTTAAACCATTCTTCTGTTGATAGCGATATTAATTTTAAATTAAGTGTTGGTTCCGGGGCACCTGGGTGACTCAGTTGGTTAAGTGTCTTCCTCTTGATTTCCACTGAGGTCATGACCTCATGATTTGTGAGATCAAGCCCTGTTTTAGGCTCTGTGCTGATAGTGCAGAATCTGCTTGGGATTCTCTCTCTCCTTTCTCTCTGTCCCTCCCCTGCTCTCGCTTGGATGCACTGTCTCTCTCAAAATAGATAAATAAACATAAAAAATAAATGTGTTGGTTCCTTAAAATTAGTATTTATTGAAAATTGGATAGGGGCGACTGGGTGGCTCAGTCGGTTAAGTGGCCAACTTTGGCTCAGGTCATGATCTCACGGTCCGTGAGTTCGAGCCCCGCGTCGGGCTCTGTGCTGACAGCTCAGAGCCTGGAGCCTGTTTCAGATTCTGTGTCTCCCTCTTTCTGACCCTCCCCCGTTCATGCTCTATCTCTCTCTGTCTCAAAAATAAATAAACATTTTAAAAAAATTTTTAAAAAAAGAAAATTGGATAAATCAGCCACTTTTTTTTTCTTTTTTAAAGAAGCACACCTTTAGTTTTGAGTCCTCTGAAATTAGATGTCATCTTCTATTTGGAGTCCATCAAATTAGAAATATTTAACAGTTGAAATTCAGATGAAGAAAAAATATATTTCTTTGATAGTGGCTCTGGGGTGACAAATGAGAACCATATGATCTCTCTCCGGAAGTCTGCAACCTAGTTGGGTGTGGAAGGTGATAAGGCAAAGTACACGTAATATAAAGCTGATTTGCTGTAAATGCCATAGAGAGGTACAAAGTTTATGGGCATCTTAGAGAAAGTAGCATCCAACTCTTTTTTGTTTAGCACAGTGCTTAAAATTTTTTTTAGTTTTTGTTTTAAAAATTGAGATATAATACACATATATAACTAACTTTTTTAAAGTATAAAATTCATTGAGTTTTAATGTTTTTACAAGGTTAAACAACTTCATCAAATTCTAGAATAAACTTTTTATTTTTTTTAAAGTTTATTTTCATTTTGAGAGAGAGCAAGCAGGGGAGGAGCAGGGAGAGGGAGAGAGAGAATCCCAAGCAGGCTCCACATTGTCAGCGCACAGAGCCTGATGCAGGTCTCGATTTCACAAACCATGAAGTCATGACCTGAGCCAGAATCAAGAGCCAGCCGCTTAATGACTGAACCACTCAGGTGCCCTTAGAATAAACTTTTTAAAACTTTGAATGTTTTTAGCTGAGGTTGTGCCTTCTGGTTCTTAGGACCACCCACTCCCTATTGTTTTACATCTGGTTGCTTCTGGCATTTATATTGGTTACCTAGGCTTGCTACTAGGCTTGAGAGAGCTGTTTTTTCTAGCTTCATTAACCCAGAAGCAAGTGCCAGAATTTCCCTAGGTTTGCCAGTGTGGGGAATACTGGTTCTTGTCCTGCTGAGCATCCTTTTTCCCACCTCTATCCCTTTGCGCATTTTATTGTCTACCTCCAAAAATGGTCCCCACCTCTGCTGCAGCTTTTTGTGAGGAATGACTTGTCATTGACCTCGAGAGGGCTTTCTTAGAATAAAATCCAAACTTCTGTTTCTTGGTTTACAAATCCTTGAATGATCTGGCTCTCTCTTCCTATCAGACTATTCTTTCTTTCTGTTTCCTGACGCACCAAATTTGTATGCTGTACCTGGAATGTTCTTCTCTCTGATTTGTGCATGTCTGACATCTTTTTGTCATTCATATCTTAGTTTAAATATCACTAATTAGGCCTTTTCTGTGTATCCAATCTAGAGAAGCTACTCCCATCACTTTCCCTATAATTGTAACCTAATTATCACCATACTTGTCATGGCTCTTATTTTTTTGTTTTTGTTGTTTAATATTTCTCTACCTTAACTAGAATCCAAGTTCATTGTTAACAGATCCCTTGTTTGTCACATTTATAACTATAACCTGAGCTTCTAGAACAGTGTTTGGCACACACTGTGTGCTCATATATATTTGTTGAATAAATGTTGAGTGAAAAATGCCTGCTTTGAGGGCTCCTGCTCTGGTTCATCTTTCTGTATCTTCCTGTTTTTGTCTTCCAAAAATTTGCCAGAATCTCTGATCTTTGGATGCCTTTGCCATCTCTAGCCTTCATTACCTTTGAGTTTATTCCCTTTTGCAATTGTTTACTGTCACTTCAGTGGGATTTTAGGGAGAGAAAGAAATGTATTTTCCCCTTTTTTTTTTGACAGATTGAGAGGTTGCAGTCAGGTTGAAAACATGAACACAGGCTATGTTAAGAAAGCATGCTTGTTTTTTGAGAATACTGAGTATGAAAGGTAGAAAATAAGGTTGAAAATTTCGGTTGAGGCCATGTCAGAGAGGGTGTGAAATCATTTGATGAAAAGTTTTACTTAATTCAGAATGTCATGGGAAACCCTTGTGGGTGTTTGATCAGAATCATGGCATGAAAAAAGTTTTTAAGGAAGATTAGTCTGACAGTGATGGATTAAAAAAGAGAGGTCAGTTAGGAAGTTGGTAGAATAATGTGAGGACAGTATAGTATGGATCTGAACCAAGATAGTAGTCATCAAAATAAGAAAGAGGGCAAAGGCTGAGAAAAATAGTTGAGCCTCCTGGTGCTGACACTGATGAATTGCTCTGTGATAATTATAGTTTAGTGATGTGACTTTTATTTAGATGGATTGGCTGATTGTATGGGGGACTGTATTGAATGTACTATCAGCAATGTGTTGTAAATGTCTTTCCTAGGATTTTTACATTTATGAGGGAGATGAAATGAAGCAGACAGCTTTGTTGAAGAGGGGATATTTGGTCAATTCTGGCACTTACTATTCTAGATGTCAGGCAGGAGGTCACGGAATATATTGATGAATAATGCAGGATACAAGTGTTTCACTCCCTTTGTTCTCACATTTAGTAACAACATTTTTAATATCAAAGCAACTTAAAAAACCATCTTGAAGTCTGTATTTAGCTTAAGCCTTATTGTTTGATTAAATACAGTTGACCCTTGAATAGTGTGGGGACTAGGGGTGCTGACCCCATGCAGTCAAAAATCCAAGTATAGTTTTTGACTCCCCTGAAACTAATAGCCTACTGTTGACTAGAAACCTTATTACCAATATAAACACTTTATTAACACATATTTTGTATATGTATTATTTACTGTATCCTTACCATAAAGTAAGCTAGAGAAAATAAAATGTTATTAAAATCACAAGGAAGAAAAATATATTTATAGTACTGTACCATATTTATCTTAAATATCTGCATAAAACTGGGGTCAGTTCAACCTGTGTTCAAGGGTCAAGTGTATTAGTCTTCGATTTAGAACAAATTCTGACTTATTCCTGACATACTATGACATTAACCAATTTTTTTTTTTAATTTTTTAATGTTTATTTATTTTTGAGACAGAGAGAGACAGAGCATGAGTGGAGGAGGGGCAGACAGAGAGAGGGAAACACAGAATCCGAAGCAGGCTCCAGGCTCCGAGCTATCAGCACAGAGCCCTACATGGGGCTCGAACTCACAAGTTGTGAGATCATGACCCGAGCCAAAGTCAGATGCCCAACAGACTGAGCCACCCAGGCACCCCAACCAATTTTTCTAAAGTTTATTCATTTTGAGTGAGAGCACATGCATGGGCAGAGAAGGGGCAGAGGGAGAGAGAGGGAGAGAGAGAATCCAAGCAGGTTCTGTGCTGTCAGTGCAGAGCCCAATGCAGGGTTTGATTTCACAACTGTGAGATCATGACCTGGGCCAAAATCAAGAGTTAGATGCTTAATCGACTGAGCCACCCAGGCACCCCTAGTTACTTCATTTTTCATCCGAAGGTTAGAAATGATTGTCTTTGCTTCTGTGAAAGAATTGTCTATTTTTTCTAAATAGATATTTTTCTATTTAGAAATTTTTCTAAAGTGGTAAGCTTTTATTTGCATTTTTCTAAAGTGGTAAGCTTTTATTTGCATTATTTTTCTAAAGTGGTAAGCTTTTATTTGCATTAAGTAAAACTAATTTTATAATGACCAAAATAAGCTAAAAAAGTTAACTGAGTAAACCAGGCAAATGCAGTTTAGGAATGGTAACACATGCATACAGTAATAAAAATCATGTGTTGGAGAAATTTGCAGTTATTTTTCAGGGACCTTAAACTGCATTATTTTATTTAGTAAAAATGTTTTTCAGCTTATATGGTTTTGTCCTTTAAGTTTATTTCTGAATTTTACATGATGTATTAGTTGACATCCTGTGTTTTCCTAACTGAACTACAATTTCCTGAGGGCAGACTTTTCTTTATCTCCCCTCCCTCCCTCCCTTCCTCTCTCTTTCTTTTCTTTTTTTTTTTTTATAATTTTTTTTAGTGTTTATTTTTCAGAGAGAGAGAGAGGGAGAGAGAGAATGAGTGGGGGAAGGGCAGAGAGAGAGAGAGAGAGAGAGAGAGAGGGAGACACAGAGTCCTAAGCAGACTCCAGGCTCTGAGCTGTCAGCACAGAGCCTGATGCGGGGCTCAAACTCACAAACCATGAGATCATGACCTGAGCCAAAGTCAGACACTTAACTGACTGAGCCACCCAGGCACCCCTCTTCTCTCTCTTTCTAAATTTATTTTGATATAATTTGAAACTTACAGGAAAGTTATTATAAGACGACTTATACAAACAACTCCTACATTCCCTTTACCTAGATTCACCTGTAGTTTACTTTTTGCCTAATTATTATTTCTCTCTCCCTTTATACATATTTACACACATACATACACACATACATTTTTTTTCTGAGCCATTTGAGAATAAGTTGCAGACATTTATGACTAAATTCTTTAGTGTGTTTCCTAAGGGCAAAGATATTCTTACATAGCTGCAGTAGTGTTATCAAAATCAGGAAATGTAACATTGATACAGTACTGTGATCTAATCCACAGCCCGTAGTCAAATTTTAGCAATTGTCCCAATAATGTTCTTTATACCTATATTTATGTATTTTCTCAGGGTCTGGGATCCCGTCCAGGATTGAGCATTGCATTTAGTTGTCATGTCTTTTTAGGTTTCCTTTAATCTGGAACATGTCCTCAGGCTTTCTTTGTGTTCTTGACCTTCACATTTTTTCAACTTTAGGTCAGTTATTTTGTAAAATGTCTTACAATTTGATTCGGGTAATGCATTTTGTCAGGAACACCACAAAATGGTAATATATCTTCTCAGTGTGTTATTTCTGAGAAAGTATATGATATTAATTTGCCTCAATATTAGTGATGCTAACTTTTATCACTTGGTTAAGGCAATTTGTGGGGAGATAGTTTTGACAATATGTAAATAGTCTTCTCAAATCTTCACCCATAAGTTTTTGTATCTATTGATCATTCTTACCTGAATCAGTTGTTACTACAATGGTTACAAATGGTGATCTGTCATTTCATCTACATTAACTCATTGGCATTCTATGAAGAAGAGCTTTCTTTCCCATATGTTTGTTTATATCAGAATGGATTCATGGATTCTTATTTAATGGGCTATGTAGCTTCTTCCTGTCATAATTGATTTTAATGCTTAAATTGTCCCATATTGCTCCAGGGACCTCCTTCCGGCTGGCCTCTATGCCCTTATGACAGACATGTCCCTATCTTTATTGAGCACTTTCTGGCACAGAAGATATTCTAGGTTCTCATCTTGTTTGTTTGTTTTTTCCTCCAGCCCCAACTCTTGACTCATTAATCCAAGGGCCCCTGGTTACTTTTTGGGTAGAGTGTGTATTTAGAAACCAAAAACTGGATGCTAAGTATTCTAATTGCTACTGGGATGTTATTGCTATTAGGCCCTTTGTGTGGACATACCTACAAACACACATAAACATATGTCTATCTTTATTTCTGTCTATTCCGTATTTACCTGTCTGTTTGAAACCTTGAGTTCAAACATAGTGATGATTCATCCTGTCCAAATGGCTTCTAAACTGTCTAGCACTCTCCCTCTCGTTGAAGTCGGAGAGTGTATGCACAATATCAGCTGTATCCAGAAATAACTGGTATGTAGCAGGGATGGTCCCAGGTATGGAGCAGAATAAGCAACATGAACATCTCTGTCAGCAGTCATGTAAGCCCCATTTCTACTGATATGTATAGTGACTGTATGTGTCTCCTAAGGCTGCTGTAACAACTCATCACACACTGGGTGCCTCAAAACAACAGACATTTATTCTCTCACAATTCTTGAACTTCAAAAACTGGAATATAAACAAAAGAATATTACTATTATTTGTTCTTGTTTTTTGGTTTTATTGGGCTTTTATTCTGTTATTTCAGATTATGGTTTATGGTGTACTATATAATTAGTAATTATAAGATTGATCATTAGAACTTCTTATTTATTAGGAATGTTAGGGGTTTCTTTGAGACCATTGAGCTAAGATTTTTTTTTTTCGCTTCAGATAAGGTATTCCTGTTTAGAGTTTAGTATATTAACAGTATCCAATATTATGACAAATACAATGTAAATAAAGAAATGAATATGGTTCATTATCTTGTGAAAGGAATTCCTTTACCAGGGGTACATTTAAGTGCTTTATAAATAAAACATTAAATTAGCATATTGCCTTTGATTTAATTTATAGTTTTCTTAGACATTATAATCACTATCAACTATTAAAAAAATTTCTTGTTTTATGCTGTTTTTTTTTTTCTTTTTATTATCTTTAGTTACCTTAGAGTTAGTGTACATGATAATGAAGAGGATGTGTTAGTTACATCTTGGGTTGTCAAAAACTGAGACATAAATAAAGGAGAAGGCATAAGGGGTGAATCATCTCCCTTAGTGGTTCTCTCTTCTGGGTAAGGAAGGATTCATCTTGGCCAACCAAGAGTAATACACCTCTCTTATTGATTTGGGAGGTTTAGTTCCATGTGGAAACTACAAAACTTAGATCCAGATGTCAGCTTACTCTCATAGGACAAAGTGTCATGCAAGTTTCCTGGTGGCCAATTTTCTCAGGTTGCTCCCATGAAGCCTTCGAATAACAAGTACCTTGCTTCTTTCTTGATCCCTTTCAACACTTAGGAGACCATAACTTCCTTTAGATTTGATTCATGCACAGGCCTACAATAGGAACTTCGTTTTTAGAGAATTTTTTAATCAAGATACTTCAGTATTTACCATCTCTCCCATGGTTAGGATTAATGTTCTTTGAAATAGTGGAATGTATTTTTTGCTTTCTTTGTATCTTGCATAGTACTTGGCATAATGCTGTTTGTAGGCAAAGTATTTGAAGTATTGGACCTTAGGTAAAATTTGGGCCATTTCTGTTGAAGGCCACTAACCCTAACAGAGAAAACTTCAGTGATTGATTTATAAAAAGCAACTTTTGAGTTTTTGAAAAAACTCATCTGCTTTACAAATTAATAAAGTATAAAGTGATGTTTATATAAGAATAGGCTCATAATGGAAAAGAATCCTCAGGAAAAAACATAGTATGTATATGGAACATAAATATATAAATAAAAGAAAAATGAAATTTTGGGAGTAATCAATTAGGGGTCTTATTCTCATGCCAAACTAAGCTACCTATGTTAAATGTGATAACTACAGAAAAGAATGAATGATAAAAAACTAAAAATGTACATAAACATTTATGAGATTTTTGGGTTGTGAATAATTTACTGACCAGAACAGTGCAAGAATTCACCAAGAGGGGCACCTGGGTGGCTCAGTCAGTTAAATGTCCAACTTCAGCTCAGGTCATGATCTCATGGTTTGCAGGTTCCAGCCCTGCATCAGGCTCTGTGCTGACGGTCCGGAGACTGTTTGGGATTCTTACTCTCTGCCCCTCCCCTACTCTCAAATAAATAAACTTAAAAAAAAAAATTTACACACTTGATAACTTAAAAAATAAAACTTTTGGGGTGCCTGGGTGGCTTAGTAGGTTAAGTGTCCGACTTTGGCTCAGGTCATGATCTTGCGGTCCATGAGTTTGAGTCTCATGTCAGGCTCTGTGCTGACAGCTCAGAGCCTGTAGCCTGCTTCAGATTGTGTCTCCCTCTCTGTCTGCCCCTTCCCCACGCGCACTCTGTCTCTCTCTCTCTCTCTCTCTGTCTCTCTCTCAAAAATAAATAAACATTAAAAAAAATAAAAATTTTTAGCAGTATCTTAAAAAAAGGAAAAAAGACCGTACAAAATTAAAAGATAAAACCAGAGGGAAAAGTTGCTGTACATACAACACGGTATTTAATGTCTTGATTCTGTGAAGAGCTTGTATAAATTCAGTTAGTTTGTTAAATTCCCAATTTCCATTTGGGCAGTTTACAAATGGTACCATTTAGTTCACAGCAGAACTAAAGGTTCTATGTTGAGGAGTTGTAGATCAAGAAAGCAGTGAATCAAGCACACCTCTGGATGCCCTAGTCACATGAGGAGTTAATGGCCCTCCATTCTCCACAGTTCTCACTTGATGTACATTATGTTGTGTCCTGTTTCTCTCCTCTTCCTTCTCTGCTGTGGCTTCCTCTCTCCTGCTTTTGATGAGTCCTCTTCCTCTTTTTGTGCCTTGCTAATTTTAACAGAGTTTTTTTCTTATTGTTTCTTTTGTCTGATTTACGTTTCCTTCCTCCTGCTTTTATTTTGCAGGAGTTGTATCTTGCACAGTTGGGGGCACTCCTTGAACCTGGAAGTTTTTACAGCCTCGCTTATCTAGTGCCTGTTTTTCTTTGGAATTATTTATCAGATTAGAGCAGCATAGGAGGTTTTTCAAAAACTGTTTTTGTGATAGAGCTACTGAAATATAACTGGTCATAAAAAATGAAAATTTTATCTCAATGAATAACTCAGAAGAAGCTTGGAACTGTGGTATAATGGAGGAGTAATTGAGATATGTTAATTAAGGGATCTTCTCATTGCCTAAATTATTTATGGGCTTTGAGAATACTCATTCCAGGTTGCTCTGCCTATAACCAAATTGTGATTGTGTGAAACTGCATCACTTTTGTCTTGCAAATCCACCCAGTTATAATTATAACACAACACACTGTGCAGTTGTCAGACTTTAGTAGGCATAAAGAATATGTGGGATGACTTGTTCAAAATGTCTTAGGACCCTGGAAATTAGTATTCAGTAGACATTAGACAGACCATCTTAAAACGGACTTTACAAGAAGCACCCCAGATAATTTTAATGTAGGTCATCAGGAGACCACAACTGGAAATAGATTGCCAATCAGCATCAAGTCCAAACTCTGGTATGGCTTATAATTTTGCCGATAATTCCTTTCCAGCCCCATTTTCCATGGGTCTACACCACATATCTTATGCTCCAAAAATGTTAAGTCACTTAGAATTCTCAACATGTCTTACTTTGTCACAGCTTTATGCCCTTGCACATCGTGGTCCCTCTGTCTAAAACACTCTTCCCCTTCTCTGCCTTGCACATTCATTCTTCAGGTCTGGACTGAAGCGTCATCCCTTTCCAGTCTCCTCAAACTAAATTAAACTATAGTCACATAACATACCCCTGTTGTAGTACTTAACACAGTGTTTTATCATTGTTGGTTTCCTTGTCTGCCCCCTACTAGATTATACATTCCTTAAAGACAGAGGCTATCATGTCCATCTCTCTTCCCCCAGTGTCTAGCACACAGCAGGTGTACAGCAAATATTAAATTAAATCAAAGCTTCTCTTGCCTCTTTGGAACATTGAGCATGTTAGACCTGGAGAAATGCTGTAGTGGCAGCTTTGTACTGCTGCATTCTGGGAGTTTTCATGTGGTTTTAAGTACATATATACATACATACGTATGTATATATATATACATACATACATACATATGTATATATTTTTTTTAACAAAAAAACAATTATTTTTGAATTGTTAAAGGGACAAAAGTTTCAGTAATAAATAAGGCACCTTTGTTTAATACCATGTATTTTTCTTGCCACTCTCTAAACATATGACTTGGACTTCAATTTCCATTTGTGTAATTATCTCTACATAATATTCACAGTAGTCCTCTAAATATTAGCCCCTTCCTAATAACTTTTACACAGTTAAAATACCATTTCTGAGTAAAATACCATTTCTCCCCCTACCCCTTTGCTTCTGTGTTTGAAAACACAGTTGCCTTCTGGGGGAAAAATAGACTTGGCTTTCAAAGTCATATATATGACCTTAGTCCTCTTAAAACTCACTTTTTCAAACTCTTGTTTTATTTGAGTCATTGTCATGACAGTTTTATAAACACAGGCTTTCTCCTTTGCTCTTTATAATTTGTCCTACCTGGAATATATTTATTCAAATTCTTAAATCCTACTCTAAGCCCAGCCTTCTTGATAAAGATCACCATTCTATCTCACAGTGAGAAAATTGAATAGTAAACCAAAATATCTCCCAAGAGGAAATCTAACAGGGAAAATATGTTTAAATAATTAACTTCATAGAAAATTTAGTGGAAATAATATTGTTTCTTACTAAGGAATACTAAATGAATTGTTTTGTTGTGTGTAGTATAGCTTGCTATATGTAAGTTTTAACCTGTAATAATTGAAGCACAGTTATTGACTGTTATCTGTAAAATGAAACCCAACCTGCATATAAGCAACAGTGGATCATTCCCCCATTATTTTTGTTTTTACTACATGAAAAAAATAAATGTAAGTTAGCTTAAAATATTAGTTCAATCATTATTACCTGCAATCTGTGATTATTCTCTAATAAACGTATGATCTTGAAATAATCAGGCAACTAAACCTTCTCATTACCTGACTCCTAACCCTTCCTCACTTTTTCCAGTTCGGTATTTACTAGACATCTCTCAATCTATCTTCAAAACAGAATCTACACCCTCCCCCCACTTCCTGCTCCAAGGAATAGCAGGCAGGACTGTGTGGTTGGAGGGTAGAGTGGGAAGAGAGGTCACAGAGGTCCCTGAAGTCCAGGATTACTCAGGGTTTTCTTGATCTGCCAGTGACTATGGATTTTATTTTATATTCAGCAAGTCTGCCCTTTGGGGAATAAACCTTTTCGTTTGTGTTAGGGTACATTTATTTTTTCAGAACATAATTTCCCTCAGATGTAATGGAGCAGGGAATTAAAGTGAATATTCCCCTCACCCCCAAAGTACCTAATCTAATAGTCATAAGATAATTTAATAGTATTTGTTCTAGTATGCATTATAATTTAAAAACAAGAGTCATAAGTTCTATTTTCTTTTCCTTAATTTTTTCGTCTTTGGAGGGACAGTTGACTGTTGTATTATTTTATTTGCATTTTCTGATGTTATTTCCAGTAGGGGCATTATGTTGGGAAAATTCAGATTTAGAGTTGTGATCTAATTGGAGACAGGTATCAATATGTAATAAGGAATGAATTTCTGTACCAGATTTGCTGACTTTAACAGTACAGCCAAGAGAACTTTGTGGGGGGGGGTGTGCTATTTGGTGTGTGTAATAATTAGAAATGATGCCATTTCTGGGTGTAGGAGAATAAAGATCAACTTCAGCTTCTAGAGAATGGAGAATGGTATTTTAGGGTGTAGATATGTTAAGAAATATTTTAGGACCTAAATTTTTTTTGGAAAAGTCTCTGGATAAGTGTCTTAAGTTAATTTTTATAGAATAACCCATGTAGTGACAGAAATTCAAGAATGGAAAAAATTGGCAAAAGTTACATAAATAGTAAAAGTCAAATAGTTGCTTCATAATTTCCATATTGCTCCCTAGCCGTATTTTCCTCTACTTTAATCTGTAGTAATCCAGATAAAACTATTAATGAAAATATTTAAAGAGATTTAATAAATCTGAATAATTATTGAGTTTGACTAATAGGAAAAAACTCAAAATTAACACACTAGTCTTTGATGTGGAGGCTATAGTTCTGTTTAGTTCTGTGATAATTTAAAATACTTATATTCATTTTGAACTATTTCACATATGCTCTACAAAATTATATGCAAAA
The DNA here is from genome assembly GCF_028018385.1 of Neofelis nebulosa. Lineage (NCBI taxonomy): Eukaryota > Metazoa > Chordata > Mammalia > Carnivora > Felidae > Neofelis > Neofelis nebulosa. Next base: position 32,481,483 of record NC_080783.1, read on the forward strand.
TTATATTCCTATTTTTTTCCAGTATAGCATTTTCCTTATGGGCAATTACAGTGTGTGCTCAGAAGGGAAGTGCAGGCATAATCATTATCTCAAAGCAGAATTCCTGCTAGAATATTTTAGCTTCTGGGTTATTCCAGTGTATTTAATTTTAAGATTAGGAAGGAAGAGGAAGTTGACTTTTAAATTGCAGTTTTGTTGCTTTTTGATCTTCATTATGAAGACTGGATATTACTACCCCTAGATGTTCTCAAGCTAGCAACTGTTATTTGAGTAATTAATTACCTCGTCAGGTTTTTCTTTGTACAAACATTTTATGTCTTTCTGGGTATATTTAGTGATTAAGTATGATATCAGGTTTCTGTTGAGATAGATCTGTAATTCATTAATGAATAAAAATCCTTGAACTATTAACACAAGTGAATTATAAAAACCAAATTTCTTTAAGACTCAAATGTATGAATTGGGGAATTAGTGGATGTATTTTCCATTTGTCAAGACAGAAAGCCCTGGTGGGGGGGGGGGGGCGGGGGGCGGTGCAGGGCGCCAGGGTGGCTCAGTCCTTTAAGCATCTGACTCTTGATCTCTGCTCAGGTCTTGATCTCATGGATCATGAGTTCAAGCCCCACCTCGGTCTCTGTGCTGACAACGCAGAGCCTACTTGGAATTCTCTCTCGCTCTTGCTCTCTCTCTCTCTCTCTTTCAAAATAAATAAACTTAAGAAAAAAAGAATGTCCTGATTTATACATGTTTAAGGTAGTGAAATTAAGAAATGAGAGTTAATCAGTTTACATTAGAGATATTGCTAAGCTATGATCCTTTGTAGTATTAAGCTTAAGAAAATTATTTTCCTTAAGTGATTAAATGGGATATGATCTGATTTTCCACATCCTTAGAACTAAGTTCAATTTGATTTTGCAGCATTATTTGACTCTGCAAAATTTTATCTAGTAAAATAAGGTTTAAAATTTAGTTTCATGATACTTCATTAGACAATGAAATTCCTCACATAGCATACAACCACATTTTAAGGATCACAATTTTGTTGATTGTTGCTTTGGAAGTATAATATGTGTACAAATTCTTATTTGAGATTAGGATATCTTTAATCTCTGAGGAATTGTTTAAACCAACTGACAGGCAGTATTCCAAATATTGCCTAGATCCACTGGCAATTATTAGTGGAACAATAATTATTAATAATTATTAATATATTATATATAATATTAATATATATTATATATCACAAGTTAATATTAATATTAACTTTAATTAATTAATATAAATTAATATTAATTAATATAAATTAATTTAATTAATATTAATAATGATATTAATATATATTATTAATACATAATATATAATATATGATTAATACAATATATTAATATAATATATAATTAATAATTATTAATTAATAATTAATAATTAGTGGAACAAAATTAGTGTTTCAGAAATGTGAGTCAAGAGTATGGAATATAAAATGATGATATTCATTGTGTCCCTGGGAAAGTTAGTAGGTATTACTCCAAGTTGAAGGTGAAGGACTTGGGGTCAAATTAATTTGGAATATGTTGGTTTAAGCAAAGGTAATCTTTACTAAAGATGTCTGAGAGAGAGCCAAGCCAAGAAACAGACTCTTAACTGTAGAGAACAAAATGATAGTTACCAGAATGGGGAGGTAGGTGGGGAGATGGGTGAAATGGGTAATGGGGATTAAGGAGTGTACTTGTGATGAGCACTGGGTAATATATGGAATTGTTGAATCACTCTGTTGTACACCTGAAACAAATATAACACTGTATGTTAACTGTACTGAAAGTTTAAAAAATTTTTCAGAGCCTTTATATTGAAATATAATAATCAGATTAATATTACTTTAAGAACTTTAAGTATCTGGTCAGTAATTGATCTTTGTTTTGTGTAATCTTTTTTGCCTCCTCAAAACAATGTGTAGGTTCCATGTCAGATATCCTATGATTAATGAGAAGGAAAATATCTCTTTCATGAAAGTACACTTGAAAAGTCATACATATAGGAAACTTTGTATAGGAATTTAAAGTTTTCAATTCCAGTTTTCTAAAGTTTTTTAAATTTCAATCTGGTTCCTTCAATCTTGTAGTAACTAATGAGAAAATAAGATAGAAAGAATATAGGAGGAGGAACTAATTCAACAAACTAACCTAGATAAAATATTTTGTTTTGTCTTTTCTCTGAAGTGATTTTTGGACTAAAGTTTTGCAGGATACATACTTATTTGCATCTAAACAGATTTTTACAGAATAAGTGAGATAATAACTTGCTGGATTGAAGTCTTCTGAAATTGTTTCTCTGTGGTGTTTGGAGTGTTATAGGATCAGTTAGTGGAGAAAACTGTACTACCATAAAATCCTCTGATTAATGGGAGGGCTCTGCAATTTTAGAATTACTGTTAATTTGTGATTCTGGTCATAATCTGATACATTTTGCTTTTTCACAATTTCCTAAAAATTTGAGACTTAAGTGCTCATTCCTATTCACTTGTCAGTCCTGTCTCCATTAATGATTTCTAGTTCCTTTGTGTGATGTGATCTCTAGTTTTGAAGATTTAACTCCAGAAAGTTGCGACATATATCACAAGAGATACTGCATAATTTTTCAAGTTCAGCCTGTTACTCTTCATTCTACCCAAATATCTGTATTTCAGATGGAGCAGCTATCAGATGAAGAAATTGACCATGGTGCTGAAGAAGACAGTGATAAGGAAGATCAGGACCTGGACAAAATGTTTGGAGCCTGGCTAGGGGAGCTAGACAAACTCACTCAGGTTAGAAATAGTACTTGAAAAATTATTCGATGATTTTAGTCATCACTGTGTGCTAAAAGTTTACTGTGTGGACATAAGGATATGGATATAGGTTTCATTTTTAAATACTGGTACAAAGGGAAAATGTACAAAACATTCAAAAGTCAATGAATGGTAACTCTAGAACACAGTGTTATCTTCTGTGGTTATTTTAAGAAGTCTAAAAACAAAAAAATACTTGTTGCAGAAGTTCTGTTCATCTAGAGGGATTACTTAAAATCTCTTTTGTAAATTGAGATTGCTAGCTAAAAAAGTTTTAAAATCTAAAAGTCTAAATTTTAGCAAATCTTATTACATAACTTAGTAAATATGAATATATTTTACAACATAAGTAATGTCTTCATATGCAAGTATTTTCTATTACATAATTCTAGAATACTGACAAAACTTCATTCCTGGCTGCATTTTAAAATAGTGGCAAAGCTTTTTCATCTTGTTTTATTGGATCTTGGGTTTAAAAAAGGTGGAATAGTGGGGTGCCTGGGTAGCTCATTTGGTTAAGCATCCAACTCTTGATTTCAGCTCAGGTCATGATCTCACAGTTGGTAAGTTTAAGACCCACATTGGGCTCTGTGCTGACAGCACGAAGCCTGCTTGGGATCCTTTCCTCCTCTCTCTCTGCCCCTCACCCCGTTCTCTCTCAAAAACAGGTAATAAAACATTTTTTTTTAAAGGTGGAATAGTAACTCCATGCTATTTCAATGCAAATGGCATTTCTACTGGTTTGGTACTTGTATTCTTCCCAGTGTTTTAAATTTCTTGCCATATAATGTAAAGAGCCACTCACCAAAAAAGTTGGCTCCTAACCCAATGCTGTGACTGTTTTGTTTTATAAATTTTTTTTTAATGTTTATTTATTTTTGAGAGAGACAGAGTGTGAACGAGGGAGGGGCAGCGAGAGAGGGACACAGAATTCGAAGCAGGCTCCAGGCTCTGAGTTGTCAGTACAGAGCCTGACGCAGGGCGTGAACTCATGAGATCATGACCTGAGTGGAAGTCAAATGCTTAACTGACTGAGCTACTGGGCACCCCGTTTTTTTTGTTGTTGTTGTTCTTGTTGTTTTTGGTTTTTTATTGTATAAATGTGTCTTTAGAGACAAAATTAAAACCATTGCATGCTGTGGCTTACTGCTAACAAGTTGCTTTTCAACACTTTAGAAATTTTCAAAAAATGGTTTATGTACTTTATTAGCTGCTTAAACCTCAAGTTTTTGTTTCATTATTTTAATTTACTACAAAGTGTCATCTGTGCACCTGTATCATACATACTATGTTAATGGGATTTTCAACTTTATATTAAATTGAGTTTAACTTCTAAGTGGTTGGTGAATCCTCTAAACTCATTTGTAAAAATTTTTGTGTATTTGCCTTTTCTTGGAAGAAGGGTCATACATAGCTTTTACAAAATTCTCATGATACTTCCCCCCACCCTGCCCAAACACCCCAAAAGAGTTAAAAACCATACTACTTGGTTACCAATTTCTTGGTGTCAAGGAGTATTTCTTAGTATTTCCCTTGTTCCCCCAGCACTGTGGGCACAGCAGATAATTATAACAAGTATCTGTTTATTTGAACTGGTAAATAGATGGACTCTTAATATGTCCTCAATTATATTCAAATTCTTTTACAAAAAATATTATCTACCTGTTACTTTTCATTTCCACTGAGAGAAGCATTAGGACTTAAATTGCAGAAGAGCTGGGTTTGAGGTTGAAAGAATTTCCTGACAGTTTTGTGAAACTTTGAAATAAGGCAGTGAATGGTTATAGAAATCCTTCATATGATAGCTTTAAAAACTGGTTGGACACTATCTGAATGGATTCCTTTTATCTTGAGACAAGTGAATAAAGAAGGCGCCATTCTAATCTAATTCCATGATTCTACAAAAAGACTATCCAGCATTCTTTTTGTATTTGAAATCTATTTGATTTTAAATAGAAATTAAAGTTTTAAAAGACTATTCCTAATATTTGCAAATTTATTTAAATAGACACCAACTACTGACCTTTCCCCTGAATTTCTCTGTTGTAAGCATCTTATATTCTTTATTGTAGAAAGGTTAGAGAGGAAAAGTGTCATTTAAAGAGTTACCAAGATAACTTACAAGACACTGTCCTTAAGTACAGTGTATTTCTAGACTTATAGGCAGTATCACAGCTGGATTACATTTTGTCCCCCTCTTAATAGAGTTTGAGAAGAAAAAGGATATTCCGTCGTTGTTTGAAGTTGTAGCCACTCTCTGTTGAGATCTTAGGTCTTAGAACTTCTGGGGAAGATGGTGGAGTAGGAAGATCCTAAGCTCACTTGGTCTGATAGATACAACTAGGTGACACCCACATCAGTGTAAATGACCCAGAAAATGACCTAAAGACTGGCAGAACAAACTCTCCGTAGCTAAATGTAGTGAAGAAGCCACATCCAAGAGAGAAGGAAGGGCAGAGACATGAGGGAGGGGCATCCTGGGTGTGGAGAGGGGAGAGAAGCAGATGCTCACATGAGGGACCCTGCATGAGGAAGACATATCCCCATACATTTGGCTTTGAAAACCAGAGGGGCTGAATGTCCCTTCTTATAATCAGTGGAGCTTAACACTTAGAACTTTAAAATCAGGGGGCTTGGCTCTGGGAGACCCAGAAGGGCTAGAGGAAACTGCCCATGAAGAGGCAGCACAACAAACAGCCCCACTGAGATAGAGCATAGAAGCAACAGTTTGAAAAACACTGGGGTAAAGGAGAGGAGGATTTGTTTATTAATCTCAGAGTGTGTGCTGGAGGGGCAAGGATCATTGGGGACTTCTCCAGGAGCAAAGGAGCCAGCTGGCACCATTTCCCAAACCACCCTCCTAGCATAAGCCCACAGACACCTGTAGGAACCAGATCAGAGCCAACCCTCATTACCTAACTTGCTAACAGTGTGCCCTGCTCCAGCATTCTGCAGACATGCGCCCTCTATCCATGCCTCAGCTCCGGGTCTCTTCCCATAGCAGACCTATGCAAACCTTGTTAACACCACACATTCCACCCCACACTTCTGTGGACCTGCTTCCTCCAACCTGGTCTGCCTGTTCCAGTGGCGTTAGGTCCCCTGCCAGAGCAGACAAGCCCAAATCTTGCTAATACTGACCACCCTGCCCTGTGTTCTCCTGTGGTCCTGCCCTCTCTAATAATGCTTTTGGCCAGAGCCCATCCAAAGTGGTACCACAAGCCTAGCAGTAGCAGGGTGAAAGCAACTCCAACAGGGATTGGTGCCACTCCAAAGTGACTCCTGCCCTGGGACTTGGCCCAGCAGTGGCCCAGCAGTGGACTGGGGGCAGATGCCTAGTCTGACTGTAGGTCCCGCCCAGCAGTGAAAAATTTTCAGGGGATAACAGGGAGAGAGCCCTGCAGTTTGGTGTGATTACAGCTCTAGCAAACACCTGGTCTCACTCAAGTCAAGCCCAAGGTGACCCCATAATGGCCCACTAATGACCCAGGGGCCAAACCCTACCCACAATAGGCAAAGAGGACCATTGCAGATGACTAGGCTGAAGGCAAAAGCAGGTGAGCCACGATAGCACTACAAAACCTCTTCTCTGTAAGACCAATACTTTAAAGAGCAGGAGACATAGCTGAATTTCCTAACACGTAGAAACAGACACAGAGAGTTAGACAAAATGAGGAAACAAGAATATGTCTCAAATGAAAGAACAGGACAGAATCACAGCCAGAGAGCTAAACAAAATGGAGATAAATAATATGTCTGATAGAGAATTTAAAGTAATGGTTATAGAGACAGCTCACTAGACTTGAGAAAACAATGGAGGACCTCAATGAGATCTTCAGCAAGATAGAAAAATTAAAAATACAGTAGATGGTGCACCTGAGTGGCTCAGTCAGTTAAGTGTCCTACTCTTAATTTCAATTCAGCTCGATCTCATGGTCATGAGATCAAGCCCCACGTCAGGCTGAGTGTGGAACCTGCTTAAGATTCTTTCTCCCTCTGTCCCTCCCCCACTCATATGCACGCGCGCACACACACACTCTCAAATTAAAAAAAAAATACACTAGATGGAATAAATAATAGACTAGAAGCAGAACAGATTAGCAGTCTGGAGGACAAGATAATGGAAAGCAGTCACGCAGAACAGGAGAGAAAAAAATAATAATACAGATTGAAAATAGACTTAGGGAACTCAGTGACACTAACAAGTCATAACAACATTTGCATTATAGGGATCCCAGAAAAAGAGAGAGAATAGGGGGCAGAAAACTTATTTGGAGAAATAATAGCTGAAAACTTCCCAGATCTAGGGTAGGAAACAAATCCAAATCTAGGAGGCACAGAGGACCCCCAACAAAACCAACCCAAGGAGGTCCACACCAAGACACATAGTAATTAAAACAGCAAAAAGTAGTGATAAAGAGAATTTTAAAAGCAGCAAGAAAAAACAGTTATGTATGAGGGAAATCCCATAAAGCTATCAGCTGACTTTTTAGCAGAAACTTTGCAGGCGAGAAGGGAATGGAATGATATATTCAAAGTTCTGAAAGGAAAAGACCTGCAACCAAGAATACTCTATCCAGCAAGGCTATCATCCAGATTAGAGAGATATAGAGTTCCCCAGACAAGCAAAAATTAAAGGAATTCATGACCATTAATCCAGCTCTACAAGAAATGTTAAAGGGGACTCTGAGTGGAAAGACCAAAAGTTAGAAGTGAGAAAAGTAGGAAGCACAAAAGCAGTAAAATAAGTATTTTTATAAAAATAAGTCAAGAGATTCACAAAATAAAAGGATGTAAAGTATGACACCATATACCTAAAACATGAGGGGGAGAGGAGTAAAAGAATGGGTTCAGGGGTGCCTGGGTGGCTCAGTCAGTTGAGCGTCCGACTTCGGCTCAGGTCATGATCTTGCAGTCTGTGAGTTCGAGCCCCGCATCGGGCTCTGTGCTGACAGCTCAGAGCCTGGAGCTTGCTTCAGATTTTGTGTCTCCCTCTCTCTCTGCCCCTCCCCCCTCATGCTCGCTCTCTCTGTCAAAAATAAATAAACTTTAAAAAAAATTAAAAAATTAAAAAAAAAAAAGAATGGGTTCAAACTTAGGTGACCATCAACTTCATGTAGACTGCTATATACAGAAAATGTTATATACAAACCTAATGGTAACCATAAATAAAAAACCAGTAATACATATGCAAACAATAAAGAAAAAGGAATCCAAGTATATCACTAAAGAAGGCCAAAGAAAAAAAGAGACAAACCAAAGTATAGATTCTAAACTATAGAGAACAAATTGATGGTTACCAAAGGGGAGGGGATTGGTATAATGAGCACTGAGTAATGTAAGAATTGTGGAATCACTATATTGTACACCTGAAACTAATATAACAGTGTATATTAACTAGAATTAAAACTAAAAAAAACAAGTTTTTAATAAAAATAAATACAAAGAAAAAAAAATGATCTTGGATTTCGCTTATTTTGAGTCCAGAATTTTGCCTTATCTTCAGGGTACTTCATGCCAAGAATGAGACTATGCTGGACCAAAAACAAATCCCTTTGAGGAAAGAGATAACAGAATTCCCTGCATTGTTCCTTTCTATTTCTTATCTTTCCATGTCCATATTCATACACTCAGATTATAATGAATTTATATACAATGAGTTCATCACTTGAGGTATTCGGAATGATACTCACTCTGAACTAGGATGGTCTTAAATGCCTTAAAGTAAGCATGTATCTAACAATTGGAAAAAAAATTATAGCCAAAATAATATGAAAAACAATTATACTTTTCCTTAGGACTAGAAGGATTTTGGTTTTATTAACTATTCTATGAAAGTTCACCTAATCAAACTTTATTTATCTTTTTTATAATTGAAGCCTGAAAATAATACAACTTATTAAACTTTCTTTTTTAAAGAGCTTAGATTCTGACAAGCCCATGGAACCAGTAAAAAGATCTCCTCTTCGTCAGGAAACAAATATGGCCAATTTTTCTTATCGCTTCTCCATATACAACTTGAATGGTAAGATGTAATTGGAAATAAAATGTAAAATAGCATACTAAATTATATAATGTGGAAGCAATGCAGTTACAGTTCTGAATAGCTCAATGTAAAAACTACATGCATAACTTCAGTAAGTTCGTATATTTCTTGGTTTATGCATTTTATTACTAATTGAAATGATCACAGAACAAACTGAACTGGAACATAACTAAAATAGTTTTCTAGTGATTAATAATTTGACCAGGTACATACTCAAGTTGGAACCCTATGACAAACTTAATTGCATTGTTGTATTTTCATTGAAATGAAGTCCAGTGAAATTACCTGTTAATTTTTAAATCAGCTCCTCTGGCCTTTATTTAATGTATCTTGCCTAATCAACTTTATAATATTTGGAATTGACATCGTAATCTGCAATTTTTTTAGGCCTTGTATTTTTCCTTCTATGCTCTCAACTCTTCAGGTATTAACAGCTCTACCAAGGCACTGATCATATTAACAGCATATAGCCTACGGTAAAAAGTTGGATGGGGGATGTGGTTAAAACCATAGGACACTATATGATTTTTGCATTATTTTTATCTTTCAACTCATAATTTTATTCTCTGCTGATTACTATAAATCTTAAAAGATGGACTATTTGCTTCTAAAAATTTCTCTGTGAATTTAAAACAAAAAACTCTTAGAAATATATATTTGGTAGGCTTTAGGCCCAATAGGATACATTTCTTTGCTTCTTCCCCTGCATTCATTAGCAGATTTATAATAGAATGTATAAATTCTCATTCAGCGTGATCTGGACACATCATGTATATTGTTTATTGCAGAAGCTCTGAATCAGGGAGAAACTGTGGATCTGGATGCCCTGATGGCTGATCTTTGCTCAATAGAGCAGGAGCTAAGCAGTATTGGTGCAGGAAATAGTAAGCGTCAAATCACAGAAACAAAAGCTACTCAGAAATTACCTGCTAGCCGACATGCATCAAAACATGGCACTTTGAAAGGATTGTCGTCCTCGTCTAACAGAGTAACTAAAGTGTCACATGCCAACTACTCCCTGGATGACATCACTGCACAATTAGAGCAGGCTTCCTTGAGCATGGATGAGGCTGCTCAGCAATCTGTACTAGAAGACACTAAGCCCTCAGTAACTAATCAGCACAGAAGAACAGCATCAGCCGGCACAGTGAGCGATGCTGAAGTGCGCTCTATTAGTAACTCCTCTCGTTCTAGCATCACCTCTGCAACGTCCAGCATGGACTCATTGGATATTGATAAAGTAACACGCCCTCAAGAACTGGATTTGACACATCAGGGGCAGCCAATTACTGAGGTAAGTAGATGGAACTTTTTTTCCTGGTATTTTAGTACTAAAAAAGGGAGGAAATTACATTTTTTTAAATGTAGTTTTAATTAACTATCTTTTTTTTTCTACATTTAAAATTTGTCAAGGATCCCTCTAAGCTAAGTTTTCAAATCAGACTACAGAAGGAATATATTACCAGATACAGCAGTGTCACAGTAATTAAGAGAGTTTCTTCATTTTATTCTTAGGCTGTTTGAAGCCCTTGAATTAATATCATTTGTTTCACATGATTTAAAAACTTGAAATGTGATTTATATTTGATGACATTTTGCAAAGCTGTTATAGTTGTTAAGCTGATAATAGTTGCTTTTAATGTATGTTTATTATAAAACAACTTATGAAAAAGATACCTATCACCACTGTAGTCCTCCAATATTCTATTTTGTTATCAAAGAGTAAGTGTACTGTAGTGAAAAAAGCCACTGGACTTGGAATCAGAAAACTTGGTTCCAAGTGTTATCTTTGCCACTCACTACCATTAGGACCTTAAATGAGTTACTCAACCTCTGTGGACATCAATTTCTCATAAGTAAAATGGAGCTAATAGCACAGGGTGTACTCCTCATCTGGTGGTTCAGAAAATCAAAAGGGATAATATATGTGAATGGATTTTTAAAAGGCAAAGTTTTTTGGATGTGTTGGGGCAAGAGTAAGAAATGGATATATGTTAAAATGAGTTTAGCAAGAGCTGAGTTTAGTGTAGGTAAATTCTTTATTGAATATTTTTGTCAAGAAGAAGGCAATATTATTACAGGGTAAACAGCAAGAAAGAAGAAAATCAGTGTGGGCAAAATAAAGCCAGCCTTCCATTTGGTTTTTGTTTACAATGCTCTCTACCACAGAGTAAAATAATCTATTTGTGAATAGTCAATACTAAGTTAAAATCTTGGCAAACGTGATTTAAAGAATCACAGAGAAATTTAAAATTTACACCTATTACTCAACATTATTGATTTTCTCCCCATTGATTTAATTCATTAGATTAATTTCTGTCAGTAGCTCCTTGTACCCATTAATGTACCTAGCTTGTTCTGGGCACAGTGCGGTATAAAAGAAGCATGGATCATGGTGGTTTGGAGATAAACTCGAGTTTTGTTGCTTGTAAAGAATACGTACGTTATATCAATCTAAAAAATAAACTTTGACTTATTTAAAATGAAGCTCATTTAAGTGGTATGTATATTATATAGAGAACTTAAAAATTGATTTCTGTCTTACAGTGTTTGGGGATTATATTTAGCACCAGCTCCACAGTATGTATCATTTATGTCTTTTAGATTTACCCTTTGGAATATGAGCAATATTTTATTAGGGCTATGCTTTCTTGGTTATTCTGTGTTTTATATATTGATATTCCTTCCTTCTAATCAGGTTACTTTGAGTTGGGTCAAGATGTATGTGGTCAGGTTATGAACTAATCATTAAGTATCTTTGTGTTTCATCTGTAAAAATATACTCATTATATAAATTCATACAATAAAATGAAAAATGAAAAATCCTCTCCCAGCAAACTCTTCAAATGCGACCTTGTGGCATTCATAGGCAAGGATACCTGTGTTCAGTAGTATCATGTTTAATGTAAGACTTCAGTATAAAGTTTGGTGAGTAAACCAGGAGTAAAGCAGGGAAAGAGTTGAAGCCTTCTCTATCCAGCCTGTTCTTTTGCCTTGCCTGGATGAGTAGAAAAGTGGTTTAACAAATCTGGAACTTATTTTAGTGCACTTTTTTATGGATCTAGTCTGTTCTTCAAATTAAGAAAACCAGTTGAGGCTTACTAAATCCCAAACCCATGTATCAAATTGTCCCTACACTCAAATACAATTTTTAAAGCATATTTTAATTACATTTGCCTGCATGGAGTTTAAAGAGGCCAATAGTTCTGTGAGGGTTGTTACAGAAAACACTGCTACACATGTGTACAAACATGCTATATTCTCTCAGAGGTTAGAACTGTCTGCTCTTTTAGCTGATTCTCAGGGTATTTACATCTATATCATTAAATCTATACTTCTATTACTATTTCTTGATTTATTATAGTTATATGTGCTATCTTCTGACTTCTTGCTCTGGAAGATTAGGATTTAGACAGTTCCTTTTTAGACAGCTCCTCTCCCTTCTCCCTTCCTATCCTCCCAGTGTATTTTGGTTGGGATACTATTCAGTGTTTGTATTATCATGACTGTATACATGCAGTTTGGTGCTAAATTCTATATGCTTGTCTTTTCTTTCTTTCTTTCTTTTCTTTTCTTTTCTTTTCTTTTCTTTTCTCTCTCTCTCTCTCTCTCTCTCTCTCTCTCTCTCTCTCTCTCGTTCTAAAATTTTTGGGAGAGATAGGGAGCAAGTGAGAAAGGGGTAGAGAGAGAGGGGGAGACAGAGAATCCCAAGCAGGCTCTGCAGTGTCAGCGCACCGCCCATTGCGGGACTCAAACTCAGGAACTATGAGATCATGACCTGAGCCAAAATCAAGAGACGGACGCTTAACCCACTGAGCCACCCAGGCGCCCCAGGCTCTATGTGCTTTTATTACATTTCCTTTCTGGGACATTACATTTTGCTTACCTGGAATTAAAACTTGTCTTTAAGTTTAAAAACATACAGTTTTTTTGTATGTTTATCACTATTTCAACTCCAAACTTTCCCCCAGTTAATTAAGTCTCTTGGTTCAAACAAAATTAATGTTCTGTTACTATCATCTTAAAATTCTTTGTTGTCTTTTGCAGTCTTTGCTGTAGGATCATTCTTAGGTCTTTTCTCTCAGGTGGGTGAGCTTCTCCAGAGAAGATTCTTCCATTCTGCATGGAGGGCATATGCTTGGCTGCCAGTGCATTAACAGCCCATTTGAGAAGGCTTGCAATGTGAGGTGGTCCTCAGTGTTCAGCATGTGAACTTCTGTCTGATCCCTTTAGGTCAGGATTTCTCAACGTTCACTACTAACATTTTGGGCTAGATAATTCTTTGTTGTGGGAGCTATCTTGTGCATTGTAGGACATTCAGCAGCGTCACTGACATCTATCCACTAGGTGCCAGGAGTACATACGCCTAGTTCAGTTGTGACACTTGTGACAACTAGAAACGTCTCTGGACGTTGCTATATGTTCCCTGTAAGGCAAAAGTTCCCCTTCAAGAATCACTTTTTTTTTTTTAAGTTTATTTATTTTGAGAGAGAGAGAGCTCACGCACACATGATCAGGGGCAGGGCAGAGAGAGAGAGAGAGACAGGGAGAGAGGATGCCAAGCAGGCTCCACACTGTCAGCACGGAGCCTGACATGGGGCTTGATCCCATGAACCATGAGATCATGACTGGAGCCAAAATCAAGAGTTAGGTGCTTAACCGACTGAGCCACACAGGTGCCCCGAGAATTACTTTAAGTAGAAAAGGGTTAATAGCAAGTCTGAGCCCTTATTTTCATGGGAAACAATCTTGGGTGTTTCCCTTCTCCTGGCTTTTTTTTTTTAACTAGAAACTTGACTAATAAATATAGAATGTTTCCAGGTAATATTGTTTATTGCAAACTGACTCCTGATTAGTGAGTGCATATGGACTGGGAAGACTGAGTAAACTATAGAAGCCTATGAAAAGACACAGTCCTTTGTTTCCCAGTGTGCAGTGTGTCAGTTTTGTAAGTGAACATAAATACATCCCTTGAGGGATCCTAGAACCTATACTCATTGGCTGTTAAAATGTACTGCTGATTCATGTGGAGTATGAAGTTTCCCTAAGCCAGAGTGATTTCTGTACTTACCTACATGATCTCTGTCCTTTACAATGGTGTGTCCACAAAAGGCTTCTGGGGGACTGTATAATCCCTTCTAAAGATAGCATGTCTCATGCTAGCATGCTCTGTCTTTCTGCAGAGCTAAGTAAACGTGGTGCCAAGCTATGGTCTGTTGGGTCCTATAAGTGACTGTCAGTCTGAACTTGAGACCACTGCTGTTGGGCGAGTAAAGGAAGGAATCTGGGAATTAACTGCTTTCTTAAGTATGCTTTCAAGTAATCCTCCTGCTTTTCTTCTCACGATCATTTCTGTTGCTTCTGGAGACTTTTGAGGTTACATGATGTACATTGGGTTGTTCCTGTGCTTTTCTCCAGTGTTGGCTCAACATTCAGCTTTCCTTGGGTCTATGAGTTGATTACCACTCAGCCAAATGCTTTCTAGCTTCCAAAATTTTGTCATGTCTTGTGAGTTTGTTATTAATTTTTTTTTAGAAAGCTACACAAGGGGTACCTGGGTGGCTCAGTCAGTTAAGCATCCAGCTCTTGATTTTGGCTCAGGTCATGATCTCACAGTTCATGAGCTTGAGCCCCCATGTCCAGCTCTGTGCTGACCGTGGAGTTGCTTGGGATTCTCTCTCCCCCTCTCTCTCTGCCCCTGTTCCGCTCATACTCTGTGCACACACGCATGGGCTCAGTTGCTCTCTTTCTCTCTCTCAAAATAAATATTTTTTTAAAAGGCAACAGAAAAAAATTTATCTTTGTTTTAGTTTGATTTGGGGAAGGAGTGGATGCATCTCATTGACCATTCCTTCACAATCTCTTTCTCATGTCTATGGTCTCTTGACATTGGAGTACCCCAGGGTGCAGTCCTCAGACTACTTTTCTATCCAAATCTGGTCTTGTGAGCTTAAGCACTGACAACTTCCACATTTTAGTACCCTATTTCATTTATCTAAGACGCACCTGTTCCCCACCTTTTAATCCCTCTAAAACAGTGGTAACTGGGAGCTATTTTGCACCCCCCCCCCCCAGGGGACATTCAGCAGTGTGTGGAGACATTTTTGGTCGCCGATAAAAGAGTGTTACTAGTACGTAGTGGGTAGAAGCCAAGGGTATTGCTAAAATCCTACAACACACAGGACAGCCACCACAGCAAAGAATTATCTAACCCCAAATTGTACCGAGGTTGAGAGACCATGTTTTAGAAACAGGTGGCATTTGTCACTCACTGTCAGTGAGGTGCCAAATATATTCTGTGTGAAGTTTTCTTTTGACAGTTCCTGATGAAGATCAAGAAAGTACCAGCATTAAGTCATCTTAGACTCAAAGAAATACAAGTGTCTTTTGCCAGCACCTCCACCCTGACCTCCAGGCTCATACATCCTTTCTCTAATCAGTATCTCTATTTGGACGTCTAATTGGTAGCTCAAATTTAACTCATCTAAAACTGAAATCCTGATCTTTTCTCCCAAACTAAAAGTCTGGGAGAAAAGTCTTCTCCATCATAGTCAGTGGCTCCGCTGTCCTTCTAGTGCATCAAACAAAATCCTTGGAGTCTTAGTCTACTTTTCTTTCCACCCCGCCATTCCAGTCGTAGCAAATTCTGTTTCCTTTACCTTCAGAATATATCCAGAATTTGATCACTTCTCATGACCCTCACTGCCACCAAGCCAACATCATTTTGATGTAGATTTTTGCAATAGCCTCCCAGCTAGTCTTCCTATATTCACCTTCCCCTTAACGTTATACCATCCATACAGAAGCCAGAGTGATCCTCTTAAAAGGTAGGTTAGGTTTTACCCCTCTTTTCAAACCCAAAGACTTTGTATCTTACTCTAAACCCCAGCTCCATGCAATGGCCTGCAGGATTTGCTTTCCCATTACCTCTCCCTCCTTCTCTCGCTTTGCCAGTCATGCTGCCTCCTACTTTTTTGCCAGACATCTGAGCCAGGTTAGAAGAATCAATCTGAGGTTGGTATTGTTCTATCTTGGGGGCATGGGTAGTCAAAGTGCCCATCTAAAAATGAAACAATACCATGGCTTATCTTTTTGCCCTCTTGCTCTCTGAAACCAGGATAGGCACAGTACCTTTTCACATCTGGAAGAGTAAGTCTTTTTTTCCCTGCCTTTCTCTTTCCTAACTTTTGTTGAAATAGTGTGCTTTATTTATTTCATTTAAGCCTTCTTATTATTTATTTATTTATTTATTTATTCCAAAGAAGACAGTAAGTAGTTCAAGTAACTGGGGAGTCTATATTTGAATTACGAAACTATAACATTTGCCACCCAGTTTTTATCAGTATCTTAAAAATAAACTGAAGCTGATTGTTAAAAAATGATTACTTCCTGAATGTTAAAGAATGCTTTAAAATAAAATATTTTCCATGGATAAACATAAAAATGGATCATAGAATAATTTCAGTCAGTATTCTTATGAAGTCTACCAGTAGTATTCATCTAGTAAATTTTTAAACTGGAATTCATTGTGGTTGAAATAAATTCAAATGTAGCCTCTTTGTATCTTAACCCATGTGAAATAAATGTTGCAGCTGATTTCCTGGCATTGTTATGGCACTTTTATTCATGTTAACTGATAAGACAATAGTTTTAAATTAGATAGCAGTTGGCAAATTTAAATGGTAATTTCATGTTATAAATTTTATATAGAATAGGGTTCACTGATAAAAGGTTAATGCTAAAACATTCCTTTATATTTATTTTTTGGTGAGATTGAAACCTTAATGATTCCTCTGAATTTGGAACTTTATACATGAAGTTGTACTTTTAAAATGAAAATGCTTTTAAGAGCTATTATTGTTGTAGTTTATGGCAGATTCAAAAGGTTTTATTGAATCCTACTAATACTTGATGATTGTACTATAAATATTATGATAGGAAAAAATTTCTTAGTATCTGATCTAGTAAATGAAATCTTTCCTAGATGAAATCTTTCATTGATATACCATTATAACTTGATATGCCAATAGCATATCATAGGTTCAGTGCAATAAATTCTTCCAGTTCCTTCACTTTTTAGAACTATTTAAAGAATTAATTAGAAATTTTGAGGTAGTGGAAAGAAAATAGCAATTGTGTTTATTGTAGCACAAGGAGGTGGGGAACCACACTGGAATTTAAGTCCTGAGTTACTCTTAGCAAACAACCTTTTGGTCTGAGGTATTAACTTGAGAGCACAAGGCTTTCTCAAACTTTAAGAGGACTGCATATCTAAAAGATAGGGATTATTAATTGATTTCTCAATTATTGCAGCTATTTTTCTCTTAAAATTCTGATGGCTATGTTACTGCATTTGACTGAAATTTATTCGCATGTACCAACTTGGGTTTAATTCCAATTTCACTGGCTTACTGAGGTTAATAAATAGTAGAAAGAATAGGTACCAGATGAAAGAACTGAAGATTTGTTGAAAACCAGGATGAAAGTCTAGTTCTCACACTTTTCAAACACACCACCCCAATCAACATTTACATATATACCCTCATTCTTGTTTTGTGTATTTCTTAGTAATCTGTGCGATTTTTCATCTCTATTTGATTTTAGGTCTGTTTTGTTTTTCTTTTTAGTTTTGTGTTATGAGGGCTGGTAAAGGGCCTTTTTTTTGAACAAGAATAGAAATAGATTCATCTGTTTTTACAATGAATAAGGACTATAAAATATAAAAGAAATAATTTTAAAGCATTCAGACATTTACTGGTTACATAATGGCTAGTGAAAGAGGAATAGAGAGAAGAGGGGTGAAAAACAGGGAAATAATAGCCCCTTTACTATATTGGGTGTTTATTCTGTATTGGGCATTGTGCCTACCATGTCTTAACACACTGAATCTGCACAATGTCTTATGGAATAGATAGCATTACCTCCATTTTTACAACTGAAGGAACTGAAGCAGAGAATGACCAAATAAGTTACCCCAGGGTTTGAACCCAGACAGTCTGGTTGTAGAGCTCATACTGCAATACCTTGCTAATTCATCACAGAATTGAAGGAGAATCAAGACAAGGCTAGACTGGCCTGTGCTCTGTTTTTTTTTTTTTAATATGAAATTTATTGTCAAATTGGTTTCCATACAACACCCAGTGCTCATCCCAACAGGTGCTCTCCTCAGTGCCCATCACCCACTTTCCCTTCCCTCCCACCCCCCCATCAACCCTCAGTTTATTCTCAGTTTTTTAAGAGTCTCTTATGGTTTGCCTCCCTCCCTCTCTAACTTTTTTCCCCCTCCCCCATGGTCTTCTGTTAAGTTTCTCAGGATCCACATAAGAGTGAAAATATGGTATCTGTCTTTCTCTGTATGACTTATTTCACAAAAGTATGGCCAACTGATCTTTGACAAAGCAGGAAAGAATATCCAATGGAAAAAAGACAGTCTCTTTAACAAATGGTGCTGGGAGAACTGGACAGCAACATACAGAAGAATGAAACTAGACCACTTTCTTACACCATTCACAAAAATAAACTCAAAATGACCAGTGCTCTTAGACCCAGACCAAGAGACAGAAATACAAGGGTGGACGAAGAAAAAGGGTGAAGAGATTCACGCAGTAATATCCCCATCTTGTGGTGTTTTAGTATATTCCTGAATGTATTGTTAAAATTTAACAACTCTAAACTAGCTCTAATTTAAATGAATTGAGGCATAAATGAAATTCAGATGAAGGTTGATGGTTTCCCACATTTGTAATAAATAGTAATGGTATTCACTTCTTACAACAGCCTTTGGAGGAAATGCTATTATCACTCTATTTAACACATGAGGAAACAGGTTAAATAGTAAGCCTAGAGTCACAATGCCAGTAAATGGCTAAGCTGAGAGGCTCAGACTGGAATGACTATTCCAGCCCTAGGGTCTGCATTATTTACTGCCAATGCTGTGCTCATTTTTAATATTTGTGAAAGATGCACACATGTCAGTAAAGGATGAATGTAAATGTTTTATTGAAACCTAATGTGTGTCCACCGACTTCTACTTCTTTTTTCCAGTTGTAATCTAAGGTGTTAGCTATCAAAAGGAAGTGTTTTGTTCTTTGGTGCGAGGCCATTTCTTGATTATGGTTTGGCTCCTGTATGAGATCAATGCTTTTCTGTGCACCTGCCATCTCCCCCCACCCCCACTCCAACACCAGCACAAGATTCTGGCTTGTAAATGACACTTCATTTTAATATGTTATAGATTCAGTTCAAAAAAGTGGTGATCCATAACTAACTTTACTAACTTTGCAGAGATTTTTGGAGTTTTTGATTGGTTGATGGAAAATTTGATAGCTTGCTAAGAAAAGTTTTTGGAATTGAACATGTTTATAGCAAAATTGATGTGTTGAATTGATTGACCCCCAGATTCGTTTTTGAGGTAAAAATTAGATCTGGGGGAGATAATTTTTTGTAGTAAAGTATTTGAATATTTTGTGGAAGTGGAACCTAATATTAAATAAACTATATCATTCCATGGTCCCTTTCATCTGTATTAATGTAATGACATTTAATCTTTGCACATGTACTATTTCTACTTCTGTTGTCACTTTGCATACATATATTCATTTTTGGTGAGGATGTGTTGAATTAAAAAAAATTTTTAATGTTTAATTTTGAGAGAGAGAGAAAGAACAAGAGCAGGAGAGGGGCAGAGACAAAGGGAGACAGAGAATCTGAAGCAGGCTCCATGCTGTCAGTGCAAAGTCTGACGTGGGGCTTGAACCCACAAACCGTGAGATCATGACCTGAGTCAAAGTCAGACACCCAACTGACTGAGCCACCAAGGCACCCCTCAGTGTGTTGAATTTTAATAACTAATGTTCCGTCAGACTAGCATGGTATATAGTCAGTCATCTCTTTTTGTTGAACACTTCAGATGGGAGTTTGTGTGAGATGGAGTCTACAGAGAATAGATTCTTAACTTTTTATTTTGGCAGAGAACAAACTGAGGGTTGCTGGAGGGGTTTTTGGTAGGGGGAATGCACTAAATGGGCAAGGAACATTAAGGAGGATACTTGTTAGGATGAGTACTGGGTGTTTGTTACATGTAGGGGATGAATCACTGGATTCTACTCCTGAAATCATTATTGCACTGTATGCTAACCAACTTGGATGCAAATTAAAATAAATAAACAAATGAAGAAACTTTTCATTTTGAAATAATAGGAAACTTTCGAAAACTTGAAAGAATACTACAAAGAACTCATGAAACTCATTACTCAGATTCACTAATTTTTGGTATTTTGCAACATTTGCTTTATTGTTTTTTTATATATACAGTTGCTTCCCCATACCATTTGGCAGTCGATTGCATTTATCATGCCCCTTTAGTCTTTAATACTGCAGTCTTTATTTATTTCCTAAGAATGAGGATATTGGCAATATACATTTGATAGGCCTCCCATGATAGAGTGATTGGCACGTTAGAGAATATGTTTAATGAGACAGTGTAGAGAGGGCAAAGAAAAAAGTCTTTTTTTTTTTCTTAAGAGTCATTTATTTGTCAATTATACCTCAATAAAGAAAAAACAGTTTTTTTTAATAAAGTCATTTATTTTACTTCTGAATATTTACCAGTACTGGGCACAGTTATAGATGCCCCTCAATAAATGCATGTTGGCTGGTTTTTTTTTTAATATAATTTATTGTCAAGTTGGCTAACATACAGTGTATATACAGTGTAGTCTTGGCTTCAAGAGTAGATTCCCATAATTCATCACTTACATACAACACCCACTGCTCCTCCCAACAAGTGCTCTCCTCAAAGCCCATCACCCATTTTTCCCTCCTCCCCGCACCCCCAATCAACCCTTAGTTTGTTCTCTGTATTTAAGAGTCTCTTATGTTTTGCTTTCCTTTCTGTTTGAAACTATCTTTCTCCCTTTCCTTCCCCCATGGTCTTCTGTTAAGTTTCTCAAATTCCACATATGAATGAAAACATATGATACCTGTCTTTCTCTGAATGACTTATTTCACTTAGCATAATATCCTCTAGTTCTATCCACGTTGTTGCAAATGGCAAGATTTCATTCTTTCTCATTGCCAAGTAGTATTCCATTGTATATACATACCACATCTTCTTTATCCATCCATCAGTTGATGGACATTTGGGCTCTTTCCGTATATACTTTGGCTATTGTTGATAGTGTTGCTATAAACATTGGGGTACATGTGTCCCTGTGCATCAGCACTCCTGTGTCCTTTGGAGAAATTCCTCGTAGTGCTATTGCTGGTTGTAGGGCAATTCTATTTTAATTTTTTGAGGAATCTCCACACTGTTTCCTAGAGTGGCTGCACCAGTTTGCATTCCTGCCAGTGGTGCAAGAGGGTTCCTGTTTCTCCACATCCTTGCCAACATCTGTTGCAGAAACAGTCTTGATCTGAACAAGCTTGTGGTGGGAAATCCAAGAAGCAGTGGTCATTTATTCATGCCATAAATATTTGAGTGCCTAGGCATTGCACTAGGCTGTAAGGGGTAAAACCGTGAACATAATACACAGTGTCCTTAGGAGGTTATAATTTATAGTGTGAGGAGAAAGTGCGAGTACAGACAACCAAACAATTTCAGTTTCAGTACAGTGTAGTGAGTGCTATGATAGGAAAGATAGAAATCCTTGGTTAAAAGATCATTGATGACTTTGAGAATGAATTGTAGAATGCATTACAACTCAAAGGATGCAGACTTTGGAGAAGAAAGATAGATGCTAGATTGCAGGAAATTGAGAGATAAGTGAAGGGTAGTATACTATAGCTGAATTCAGGAAATTTAGCAGTGAAAAGGAGAAAACACTAGTTTAACAAGAGGTGGGTACCTAGAAGTATTTAATATTTTTCTGTCTTTCCCACTCCCTATAAGCTGGACTAGTTGAATATAGAGACTGGGAATGAGGGGAAATGAATGGGATCTAGGACATACTTAATATATATTTATTCATACAGAAATGGAGAAAAAGATGAGAAAGAGGTGAGGTTCAAGGATACATTTTAGTGATGAAAATCCTCGCTGAGGGATGTGATGTTCTTAGTAATGGGGTGAAATGAAGTCATACGAAGAGGTGGAAGGGTGAAACTAGAAGCTTGACCAACTTGGAAACTGCTTAGAACGAGCTTTAGAGGGAATGACTTAGGAAGTGGGGGGAAAAGACTAATAAGAGTACTGCCAAACAGCAGTCAGGGCCCAGTTGAAGCAGGAATTGGTATTAGACTTGGTGTTTGTGCATAGCTTCCCATAGAGCTCTGCTGTCTCAAAAGTAGTGAGGTTATCCTTAAGTTATCCTTAAGTTATCAAGGGTTAGATCATCTGGTTCTTTTTTATTTTTGCATAATATAATTAAAGATGCATGCAACTTTTCATTACTATTTTGTTTCAACGATTCATTTCAGTGATCTTTTTCTCTTCCTGCATGATAATGAGACTGGCCCTTTTCCACCTCCTTTACCTATCATTTTCTTCCTTCCTGCATTTTCACAGCATGCTATTTCTCTGAGATGCCCCAGCAAGCAGGCCAAGCATCATACTGACTTCACAGAAGAACAGGCTGAGCTGACACCTGTAAGTTCTGTAAACCTGTCCGTGGGACTGCTAAAATAGCAATGAAGAGGAATGCATTCTTTAGAACTCCTGATGATGAAAACTGGTCATATACCTAAATTTTTTGAATTAAAATTAAACCAGTCTTAAACTAGCAGAAAACAAATGAGCAACTGCATGAAACAGTACAACTGAATGTTAATACGGTAAGATTATATAGGTGGTAGGATATCTGATATAAAGAAATTTTGTATCAGAACCTAAAGCTACATACTTTCTTTCTTACTCTGAAACTAAGGGCTTTTGTATATTTCTTAAGGTATGGACAAATTTAGCTGTTCTTCCGAATGGGGTTGTCAAGTAGAGTGACTCTTCCACACTGATGCTTCACTGAAAACCCAATTTCTTTCTTCAAAAATGTACCCTCTGATCAGTGGTTGACAAAGCTGGATGCTTAAGAGCTGTGCTGTTACTTATGGTAGCCATTAAGCACTTGAAATGTGGTTAATCCAAATTGAGATGTGCTATAAAAATAAATTACACCATGGATTTCAAAGACTTAATATTAAAAATATAAATGTTAATATTTTTATTGATTCTTGAAATTATATTATTTTGGATATTTTCAGTTAAAAGATACTAATGTTCATTTTACCATTCCTTTTTTTTTAATGTGGTTACTAGAAAATTAAAAAAAATTTTTTTTTTAATGTTTATTTATTTTTGAGACAGAGAGAGACAGAGCATGAACGGGGGAGGGTCAGAAAGAGAGGGAGACACAGAATCGGAAGCAGGCTCCAGGCTGTCAGCACAGAGCCCGACATGGGGCTCGAACTCACGGACCGTGAGATCATGACCTGAGCCGGACGCTCAACCGACTGAGCCACCCAGGCACCCCTAGAAAATTTTAAATTTTATTTGTGGCTTGTATTATATTCAGTTGGACACTGCTGCTTCAGAATCATCTATGAATAACAAGAAAATGCCAAGTTCCTGACCCCTGTCCAACCGAATCAGATTCCCTCTGACCCTCCTTCCATTTCTTTCCATAACCCTTCCCTTCCCTGGTAATAACCTAGTAACCCAGTGAATTGATTTCATAATTCACTAGTGGGTTATATCCTGCATAGTGAAAAACACTTTTCTTACCTCACCTTCAGCCCCTCCCTTATACTCTTAAGCATCATCGGCACTTGCTGTAATATTTGCATTGCCATCTACTTGTTTCAGTTCTTAATCCTTCCAGTCCCGGTACCCCCATTTTATAACAAATAATATAGATCACTATGTTTATCCCAAGTGAAATTCATAGATAGTATACCCTACCTACATACCTACTTTTTAAAATAAATTTAATGCCCTAATTAATACCCATGGTGGAGAATAACCAAAAAGTAACTTATAATATAATAATGTATCTATTTCAGTTTTTAAATGTTTGACCACCACTGTAGTAAAAGGCATAATAACATAATCATATAAATCAATCATATAAATCAATAAAAATCCACTTATAATTTGGATTTAAGAAAGGTGAGCAGAAGTCATTTTTTACAGGAAAAAAGAAAGGAGAAATATGGGTGGGCCTAGAACTAAAACATTTTATGACAAATAATTGCAGACAAAACATACCTATATTTGGTAATAGAAAAAGGAAAATAACCTTAACTGAAGTAGGGATAATGTGCTGAGGCTACTTATAGGCTCAAAGAAAAGAAAATGGGGAAGTATAAAATTTTTACAAATGAGTCTTACTTCTAATTGTGATAAAACCATTCACTATCTTACAAATTGGATGAGGCAATAATAAAATTTTGATATTTGATATTTTTACAGCATAGATTTCTCATTATGCTATAACTATTTTAAATAAGATAGTAATATGGAATATTTTAAAAGTCTTTATTACTGAAGCTCAGAGAAGTCCTTGCATTTCATGTCTTTTCATTAACAGTATTTAGTTCTTAATTCTGTTAAAAGGAACTTCAAATCTCTCCTGTCATTTACTTGCATGTGACAGAGTGCACAATGATACTGTCCTTTCTGGTTTGGCAACTCTTTAAGCTAGGTTTCCATTGGTGAAATGATTTTCCAACGTGATGAATAACTCTTGGCAAACTTTGGACAAAAGAAAGTGCAGGCTTCCCCCAATTTATTTCACAAGGTAAATAGTATTCTTGGAAGAGTCACTGAATATTAAAATTACACAGAAATATATTGTATTTATATGTAAAACGGAGTTGGGGTCTAAGCTCAGAATATTAGGAACAGTATTTCCCATCTATATGATTTTCTATATAAAGACAGTAAAAGTTCATGTATGATGTGGGACTTTTACCGTTATTATGTGACATTGTTCCATGCTTCAGGGCATCCAGCATTTCTGTTTCCGTCAGAATAAATACCAATAACACCCTCCTCCTCTTCATTGTGACAGTCCAAAATATCCCCATTTTCTGAAATGTCTCCTTGAAGGTAGTACTGCCCCCTTCTAGAGCCTCTGATATCTCTATTTGTTCTGTTTCTACCTCCCACAATACCCCTAGCTGCTGGTTACTCATCTTCCAGGACTCTAAGCATTTTGAGAAATACTTTCTGAGCCCCTAATTTTGTATTAGATACTCCACCTCCTACCTGCTTCCATACCACTTAACACATTGTATTATGGTTGCCAGTTTATCTCCCTGTTAGACTCTGAGCTTTGTGAGAGCAACAGAATGCCTATCCTGATCACCTTTGCATTTCCAGTGCCTTACATGGCTCCAGGCTCAAAGTTGAAATCTAATAAATAATTGAAAAAATAAAGGGGAAAATGGAAAAGAGAAAATAAGCTAATAAACCAGTGAAATGGATTGAAAATAAGCCACTGACTTTGTATTGTTAGTGGTGAATGAAAGAAAATCTAAGAAGGCCCTATTTAAATGAAGTGATGTGCATTTTTGTTACCAGCACTGTGTGCCATGACAGAAGACTAATTTAAGGACATGCACAAACCACTGTGGCCTTTGCTTTTCTCAGTCCTCCAACTGCATACCACTTTTCTCATCCCTCTTGCATTTTTCTCCAGTAACCAGTTCTCCTGACATCCTAGCCCACTTTCTGAGGAATTGTAGAGCAACACATGACTGGCACCATTAGGGGAAGATAAAGTAAGGCATTTGTTGAAGGAAGGAGTTGGCTGCTTGTGGTTTCTAGGTTTTCATTTTTGTGCTACAAATACTTAAAACTTAGAGGAAACATGCCGGCCTGGCTTCCCTCCCAGCTAGTGAGTAAGCAGTGAATACCTATGTGACTGTCCCAAGCACAGAATAATTTATGATCATGTTCAGATATTGTTTGTGGTCTAATTTTTTGGATGTGGATTATTTTTGGTACACCAGCTATGATAATATAATGATTATCTCCCTTTCATTTTAGGCTGTTTAAACCTTTTAATACTTTCTTCTTTTTTTTAATGTTTATTTACTTTGAGAGAGAGAACATGCATGCAAGTGGGATAGGGACAGAGAGGGGGAGAGGGGGAGAGGGGGAGAGAGAGAGAGAGAGAGAGAGAGAGAGAGAGAGAGAGAGAGAGAATGAATGAGAATCCCAGGCTGACCGTGTAGAGCCTGACATGGGGCTGGATCTCATGAACTGTGAGATCATGACCTGAGTGGAAATCAAGAGTCAGGAACTTAACCCACTGTGCCACCCAGGTGCCCCAAACCTTTTAATATTTTTAAATGTATAACTTCTATTTATGAGTCTTTAAACAAATACAGTTAGGTATCATCATTTCTCACTGATTAGATTACAGGCTTCTTTTTTAGTGATTTGAAGTCTTGAGGTGATTTGAGTTTGAGGACTAATTGAGTAAATCCTGTATGATTTTTAAGTTTAAACTCAAATTTAATGTCTGGAATTATATTCACCAAATAATAGTTCATTTTGATGGCATGAAGCAGATTTTTTAAATTTAATTTGAAATATAATTTTCTGAATATAGATATTCTACTTATTTGAGGGATCTTTTTCTGAAAAAGTAATCTTTGAATAAGATAAAGGAAATAAGAGTAGGTTTTTAAGAAATAGTTTTCTGTATTATTCTGTATAATTGTGTAAGAATACATTTGTTTCCAGGGACACCTGGGGTGGCTTAGCTGGTTGCGTGTCTGACTTTTGATTTCATCTCAGGTCATGATCCCAGGGTTGTGGGGCTGAGCCCTGCACCGGGCTCCATGCTGAACCTGGAGCCTGCTTGGGATTCTTTCTCTCTCCCTCTGCCCTTCTCCCTCCCTTGCATGTGTGGTCGGTCTCTCTCTCTCTCTCTCTCTCTCTCTCTCTCTCTCTCAAATGAATGAATGAATAAGAAGTAAATAAATAAATTTTTAAAAATTAGGGGCACCTGGGTGGCTCAGTCGGCTGAGCGTCCGACTTCGGCTCAGGTCATGATCTCGCAGTACGTGAGTTCGAGCCCCACATCGGACTCTGTGCCGACGGCTCAGAGCCTAGAGCCTGCTTCAGATTCTGTGTTTCCCTCTCTCTCTGCCCCTTCCCCACTAATGCTCCGTCTCTCAAAAATGAATGAACGTTAAAAAATTAAAAAATAAATAAATAAAATCTTAAAAAAAAAAATTAAATAAAATACATTTGTTGCCATTGCATGTGAGCAAAAAATGAGTGAATGGAAGAGCAGTGGAAGTTATAGTTGCTCTTTTTAATTGTCCTTCCCAGTTTTCTCCTTGGTCTTAGTGGATTGTTAACCTCAACAATTAAATAATTAAATTGCAATTTTAGAAATTTCTCTTGCCCTGCATCTTTATGGATAAGGCAACTAATCTTTTCCTTCAGGAGGATTATACTATTTAGGTAAATGAGGACCTAGAGATAATTGTCTCTGTTCTTGTTATTGTTTGATCCTGTTAGTGCTAATCTTAATGAATATGCCCAATTTTTTTTAACCTTAGTTTTTTTTCCTTTGTTTTTTTTTTTTTGTTTGTTTGTTTTTGTTTTTGCAGGAATGGGTGAAAGGGGCAGGTATGCTTATAAGGTTCATCTTGTAGTAAAACATAAATTATATAGACAATCAAATATTAAGTAGCAAACTCAACTCAGTGTAGTGTAGATATGAGCAAAGATTAAGTTAATACTCTTTTCTGTAACAGTGTTTCTAATCTTAGAATAGAATTAAGATTAGAATTAATATAAGATTAATCTTAATAGAATATTAATCTTAGAAGTAGTGTGTTTTATTATCTCTGACAATTTTCTGAGAGTGGGTGCTACTCTAGTTCACTTAAATTTCTTTCCAAAGAATTTTTTCTCAAGAATAACTTGATATACAGTTATATTTATAAAATATATATTTATATATTACAAAATATAACTTTATATACAGTTATATTTATAAAATGTAATATCATAGAGTATTTTCTGTAATTCCACTCAGCAGTGTCAATGTATTGTTTTAAATGGTGGTTAGTAACTATAGCTTTAAAAAATAAATTCTAATTCAGAATTATTTAGGGACAGGCAAGTTTGAATTACATATATGTGGAAGCAACTATAATTTATACTCTGTGAGTTCAAATACAGTTGCATGAACTTACATTGAATATGTTACTAAAAAGTTATTAAGGGAGAAAAGGATAGTTAGGGACTTCATTATTCACAAACCATTCTTATGAAAATATATTAAATGCTTGATTTAATCAGTGTAAAGAAACTATACTGTTAATATTTTGTTTATGTCATTTGTTTGCTATGTAAGTCCTTTATTGTGCAATATAGTCCTATTAGTGTTGATATAATGAGTGAATTGATAAGATTTTATTGAAAACAGGTGATATCCACTAGGCAAAATATTTATGGACATTTTTTTCTCTTGGTGTAGCTATCATTGAATTGATCAGAAATACTTGCAGAGTTTTTGAAATGATACAGACTTGTTCTATTTTCATAAGAATATACTACCTAAAGCTATATAGGCTATATAGCTTATAGAGATAAGCTTTAATAAGAGGAAGGAATACATTTAGTCATTGGTCTTCAACACCTATTTATCTGTGCCGTGTGCACAGCACTCACAAACATTGCCCAAGAAGACCAACTGGCTCTGTGATCTGTGCAGTGCATGGTCCATTTTCTCAGAGTGAGGGACCACCAGGAGTCAGGTAGGGCATGCCTGCTGGCATAGATAGTGTCTGCCTCTCCATCCTTTTCTTCTTCTTCTTTTTTTTTTTTTTTTAAGTTTTCTTATGAACACATTTCACTGTAGGAAAGAGACGTGAGATTAATGATAGAGAATCATTCTTTGTCTACTTTATATTTTAAACACATAAAATCTCTGCTGACTTCTATTGCCTTTTTTGTTTTTCTCTCTTTTTCTGCACAAGCACTCCTATCTGGACAGGGAAACCTCCCTTCTTCTGAGAAACATTGCAGGAAAACCTTCTCATTTGCTGACCAAGGTGATACTTCTTCTTTCCACCTGCATGTAAATATTTGTTGCCTTTTAGGTAGAATATAATTTCCAGTTTTGATTGTGCTCTCAGATTGTACTTTCTTATTTAAGCACTTTTGTTGTTAGTAGAGTTATTTTTTCTCTTACTGAAGGTAATTGTTTATTGATCTTAATGACTTAAGATATAATGACTTAATATTCTGCTCTCAATATCAGAAAATATTGAGAGTGGAAAATATTTTCCATAATTTTTCACTAGCTTTTAACTTTTGTAAATGACCTGACCAATCTAGTTTAACATTTTATTTCATTTTAAAGCCAAAAAACATTGCTTTAATTTTAACTTTCATTACTAGTGGTTATCCATGCTCTGAGTTTCTTTAGCAAATTTTGTTTTCTAATTCTTGTTTGCATTATAAACACTTTGTTTAATTAAAACATTTATTTATATAAACAGAATCTTTAATTTACATTAGTTTAATCAAATTGGAAGAGAAAGCTGTAATTTTAATTTCTCAGTTCTCTGCCTTCAGAATGGTTTGAATTGGTCCAACTGGATTTTCACTGGGCTGATATTTTACATCAATTTAAAATCCTTAAAAAAAAAGGGTGGGGAGAGGCAAGGCGGTGGGGGGTTTAAAAAAAATCCTTTAGCCACTGTCTTTATTAACTAAGGAATAACAGAATAGGGAAGCTGAATAGATTTTTACCTCTTTTCAAGTCATGTTTTTATTTCATTATCTTAATTTAAGTACTGTTAAATTCAAGAATGGTTCAAGAATGAATTCAAGAATTCAGACTTGGTTATAGTTTCTTTGGAATATGTGTGGTGATTATGGGTAATGTGTCTTAAGTTATTATGTCTGAGGGTTTTTTAAAAAAATGTATTACTTAACCTTATAAACTTGTGAAAGAGGGTAATAAGGCTAAAATTAAAATCTCTCTGAGAGGGGCAGCTCAAAGACCCATGAGTCCGCAGTGAAATCCTTTCTCTCACTTGAATTTCTCTTTAAAGTGATCTAGGAATGGGGTAGAAGCAGCTTATGGTAGGGAAATGTAGAATTCTAAGCAGATAATAGCCACGTTATACTTTATAACCATAGCAAAGTTTTTTCCTTTCCTCAGCTCCTACTCTGTTTACTCTCTGTCTCCCCAGAATCCACACTCATAGCTTCAACTAGGATCTCTGTTCTAGATGAGATCTCTTTACCTGAGAGCAACATATTTCCAGATCGCTATCAGGCATTTCTTAAAGATTACCAGCATTTTCCCAGCATCTCCACTCCTACAGATCTCTAGCTTTGTTACTCACACTTACCCTGGGGCCTCACAGTTTATGTCCTTCTTCTTGTGACATTTCTGTTTCTGTTCAGAATGCTGCCACTGTCCTGGTTACCCAGGTGTGAGCCCTCGTTACCATCGATAGTGTCTTTCTTCTCAGTTACTATCTTAAAGCTACAATGAAGAAATTGCAGGATTAGGCTCACCCATCCATTTTATTACCATTGCTACCACCCTAAAATAGGCGCTTACCTCTTATCAGGCTACCGCACTGGCCTCTTCATTCTTGCCTCTCTTTCCTCCAGTCCATTTTGTATACTGCACTCAGATGTAACATTATACCATTTCTGTTGTTTATTTATTGAACAAATATTTGTTGAGTCAGGTATTATGCTAGGGACTGAGATACAGCTTTGTATAAAATGGACATATCCCTCTACCCTCAGGAGCTCACAGTCTACTTAGGAAGACAGATAAAAAAAATATTAACAAGCAAATATAAGCAAATTCTAAATTATGTTAAATACTATGGAGGAAGCAAGGTAAAACAATAGAGAGTACTGGGGAGAATATTAGGGATACATTTTCTTTAGATGGTAAAATCAGAAAAGACCCTTCTAAATGGGCAGTATTTAACCTAAACATTGAAGGAAGAAAAGAAGCCAGCTTGAGGGTGAAGGTTAGTGTTACATATAGATAGGCTCAGGGAGAAGACTTAGGTAGGTTTGAGAAGTTGAAAAAAAGGTTATGTTGCTGGAGCCACAGAAGTTGAATGTAGATAGGAGTGGTCTTGATTTGGGTTTGGAGAAGTAGGCAGGAACCAGATTGTTCACAGCATGCTTAAAGAGTTTGTATTTTTTTTCCAAATGTAGTGGCAAACTGTTGAAGAGAATAACTTCATTCAACAGATACATGCTATGTTCACAACCCTGGGGCTTTGGCAGTGAACAGTACAAAATTCCTATCTCGGGGAGAGTTATCCAGTCAGTAACTCTCATTTCCCTCTGCCCAAGAGACAGTGATCCCAACTGCAGCATCAGAGCCATCTCTGCTCGGATTATCTCCTTCTCCCATTACCTAGGTGTTGGAACTGCTGGTCTATATAGCCAACACCTGGCTCCAGCTATGTCCCTGCTTACATACAACAAGAAATTTGAGCAAGAATGTGATTTATTAGCATAGAACCTAAACACATAGGCTGGGATGGGGCATGGAGTCAAGGAGGTGGTAGAAATCCCCAGATAACCCATGCTGCAGGAGCTTCTCAATGTCAGTGTCCTCAATACCACAGAATTTGGCTGTTGTGAAGCTAAAATGAATTTATACCTCTTGCATGCCACCTTTGTGGCAGTCTGGTTCCCTTTACCCAAAAAGCATCATACCCCGGTTACGACCCACCTCTCATATGCACTTTTCCAAACTAAGACATTGTGACACCCAGTAGAATGAACAGTAGAATGAACATAGTGGCACTGTGCTTAAGCCAAGGCAGCAAAGGGAATGTTTTGTTTTGTTTTGTTTTGTTTTTCCGTCATAAATCCAGTTGTCCCTATACCTCTATTACCGAACTATCCTACATACAGTTCTGAGCCGGGAACCTCTGCAAAAACCATACCAACCAGTTTCTTCTAAGAATGGCATTAGTGCCAGCACAGAACTATTTTGCCATAAATGGAGCAGTGGACAAAGGACACATTGTTGATCTGATGCCCTTAAAACTCTGGGTACCATTCTAAATGCCTTCCTTGACCTCCTCATCTAACAATGTGTTTTTGTCACTCTTTACTCCCTTACCCTGCTTTATTTTTTTCCTTAGGACTTATCCCTGACTGACTTATCATACATCTATTTCTTTATTGTTTTATCTCCTTAAATGTAAGCTCCTTGAGAGCAGGAACTCTCTCCCCTGCACTCAGATCCAAGCCTGCATAGTCTCAACAAACATCTGTCACATAACACAGTGGTCCTTTAGTGACTTCTAAGGACTGTTAATAATGTTAACCACCATTTTCTTTGCTTCAGGGAAGTTACAAAAGTGCTATTATATTACTGTAAGTCTTCTCATTTTTCACAAGCAGTTTTTATTTACTGCTTTCCCATAAGTTTGTGCTATAATGTTTAAGAACAAAAGGAACTGTGACAACATTATAGTGGAGAGAGCAAGTAGTCATTTGGTAACTGCCGGTATGATCTTAGAAAGATTAGTCTTTCTGGGCCTTGGTTAATCAGTATAATGGATATAATAATGATATTGGCCTTGTATAATTCAGAATTAAGTGAGATACTATGTGCAAGAATGCCTCGTAGTGTGTGGCAAGTTTTAGGTGTTCAGTTAATGTTAAATGTCCTGATTTCTCCAAGGAAATAAACTAGTTGTTACTATTATTATTTGGGCTCTAAGTATTAAAGAGTAGAACATTTCATAGGCAGTGAGCTATTTACCACTCAAAGTTTCCTTGGAATCTTTTTAAATTTACATAACTTTTTGTAAAATGTGAAACTAGATCCCAAAGAAACTGCTAACCACTTTTTAATCCCTTAATTTCAGTTGGATTTGTTCTGAACCATCAAAGCCTTAATAATTTCTTAGTTGAAGGAATTCATTGGCCATCTCTTAGCAACTGTCACTCTTTCTGTGAGATTTTAATTTTTACACTAAAGAGAATGCTTCAACACTGTGTAACCACAGCATTGGCTTTCATTTAATCAGAAGATCTTCACTGAGTTTTGTTCTTTATGTAAATTTGAAGAGGCTTGGCATTTGATGGTTATTGATAGCCCCACAGGAGTTTTTCAGGTTGAAAATGGGTTGTCTTTTGCTCTTTTAAGAGACAGGGTAGGAGAGAAAGTTGTTATATGTGTGAGATACCTTTTACTTATGCTGTGGGACAAACAATGTGGAGAAAGGGATAGTCAAAAGATAAGGGGCAGAGAAGGCTTAAGACCTGAGGGTTTCTGCATTAACAAAAAGAAGAGAACATGAGATGAATAAAGCTTTGTTCTTTGTATTGAAGTCAGTTTATAAATAAACTGCCATATGTCTTCTTACTATATAATCTAAACATATCAACAAAGAGTGATCTTTATTGTCTACTTTATGAACTTAAAACAATTTCTTCCTCTTCTAGGTTGTTAGGGTCAACATGATAATGTAGGTGAAATCAACCTTTCCGAGGAAGAGGTTATCCATAAGAAGCATAAAATCCTATGATCCTGCAATTTGATATAAATATTTTTATTTTCAATTTTGCTCCAGTGATGATATTCAGACTCTAAAATCTAAAAGTAAGAGGTATCTTGATCACTTGTTTCTTCAAAAAGCTTCTAGCAAGGATCATCCTTGTTAATAAACTGGAGAAGAATAAACTAAAATTTGCCTAGGTTGACATTAAGCACATAGTTCTTAAATTTGAACTTGATATAGTTTTAAAACAGATCAAGAGTACTATTTTAAGTACATGGAAGGGCTGAATTTGGATGTTAAAATAGCCCCACCTAGGGGCACCGGGTGGCTCAGTCGGTTAAGCATCCGACTTGGATGATCTCATGGTTCATGAGTTCAAGACCCCACGAGTTGGAGCCCCGCATTGGGCTCTGTGCTGACAGTTCAGAGCCTGGAGCCTGCTTCGCATTCTGCGTCTTCTTCTCTCTCTGGCCTTTCCTCCACTCACTCTCTGTCTCTGTCTGTCTGTCTGTCTGTCTCTCTCTCTCTCTCTCTCTCTCTCTCTCTCTCTCTCAAAAATAAAGAAACAACAAAAATTTCTACATAGTCCCACCTGGGGTGCTTTACATAAAAATGGTTTCTTACTGATGACTAGGAAATCTAATTGGTTTAATATATGTCAAATGGTTGCACTGTATCTCTTGTTTCATTAATTCTTCTGGTGTGTCAGCATTTTTCCCGTTAGCCTGTGGAACAAAAACTTCATTGAAACTAATCTTACATTTGAATGACTTTTTTTAAATCAGTGCTTCAAAAGGTAGCACTGGTTGTGTTCTTTTGTATTTGGCAAATAATATTATACTAAAAGGGGAATATGAAAATATTATTTTTATATTTATAACCAGTATCAGAATGCAGTATTTAAATTTGTATATTCCTTTTTAAAATAAACTTTATGTTTGTAGAGAACTTTTAGATTCACAGTAAAATTGAGGGGAAGGTACAGAGTGATCAACATCCCCCACCAGAATGGTACATTTGATACAACTGATGAACCTTTGTTGGCATATCATTATCACCCAGAATCCATAGTTTACAGTAGGGTTCCCTCTTGGGAACCCTCCAGTTTATTAACAAGGACAGTCTTGGATTTGAACAAATGTATAGTGACATGTATCTAACATTGTATCATGAAGAATAGCTTCACTCCACTTAATCCCTCCCTCTTCCCCAACCCTGGGCAACCACTCGTCTTTTTACTGTCTCCATAGTTTTGCCTTTTTTTAGAATGTCCTGTTGTTGGAATCATAGTGTGCAGGGTGCCTGGGTGGCTCAGTTGGTTAAGCATCTGACTTCGGCTCAGGTCATGATCTCACGGTTTGTGAGTTTGAGCCCTGTATCAGGCTCTGCACTGCCTGTGCGGAGTGTGCTTGGGACTCTCTCTCTGTCCCTCCCCAACTTGGACCCACGCGTGCCCACTCTCTTTCTCTTTCTCAGATAAATAAATTTTAAAAAAGAAAGTGGAATCATATAGTGTGCAGCCTTTTCAGATTGGCTTCTTTTGCTTAGTAATATGCTTTCAAGTTTCCCTGATGTCTTTTCATGGCTTGATCATTTGTTTTTAGCACTGACTAATATTCCATTGTCTGGATGTAGCACAGTTTATCCATTTACCTACTGAAGGATATCTGGGTTGCTTCCAAGTTTTAGCAAAGTTATAAATAATGCTGCTATAAACATCTGTGTGCAGATTTTTGGGTGGAGGTAAATTTCACCTTATTTGGGTAGATACTAAGGAGCATGATTACTAGATCATATTGTGAGAGCATGTTTAGTTTTATAAGAAACAACCAAACTATCTTCCAAAGTGGCTGTGCCATTTTGCATTCCCACCAGCAATGTATGTGAGTTCCTTTTGATCCACAACTTTACCAACATTTGATGTTTTCAGTGTTTTAGATTTGGGCCATTTTAATAGGTTGTGTAGTGGTATCCCGTCTTAATTTGCAGTTCCCTAAAGACATATGATATTGAGCTTATTAGCCATAGGCTATTAGCCACGTGTGTATCTTCTTTGGTGAGTTGTTCATTTGTGTCTTTTACCCATTTATCGGGTTCATTTTCTTGAGTTTAAGAGTTCTTAGTATATTTTAGATAAATAGTCCTTTATCGGATAAGTCTGATAAATATTTTGCAAATATTTTTTCCTAGTCTGTAGCTTGTCTTATCCTCCTGAATATTCTTTTTCTTTTAAAAATGTTTTTTGGCTTTGGAGACAATTTTTTTAACTTCTGCAGAATAATTATAATGTTATAAAAGTATTTGGCCTTTTGAAGTTCATGTTTATATTCCAAATACACAAAGCATTGATTTTGCATATCAGTCTTTCCTCACCAGACTTTGAGATTTAAATTTGCTTTTCAGAGACATGAAGTAAAACTTGAAAATATGCCTTGATAAATTTTTCTTCTCTGTAACAGCCATTCATACTAATACAAAGATGTGGGAAATGAGCCATGAGGAACATAAGATCATTATCCCATTGAGAAAACATTTGTAAGACTTCCTTCTTTCCTCTCCCCCAACCCAAAAACAAACCAAAAAAAACCTGTCAACTGATTTCATAAAAACCACTGGAAATGCTAGTATTCAAAATTCCTTTCTAGAGTAGTGCTGTACTTAGAAACCCAGGGTTTGGTAATTTAATAATGGTTTGTTTCTCTAAGACACAGAATTCTAGAAACTTAAGTTTTAATGACAGTAGCATAGTTTTCTCACTGTATAGCCTGCATTAAAAAGAAAAAAGAAACTTACTGTGAAATACACAGGCAACATATTTTATGTTGTTTATTTGCATAAAGGGGGGGGGATACAGGATTTAATCCTTTAATCAAATGAATATACCTAGAATAGTCTAAGAATCAAGTCTTATCTTACCCCCTCCATTGTTAAAATAAAGTTCTTTGTTCCATAATTGGGTTTACAGATAGTATTTCCACGCCTCGGTTATTATGTTAATTAACTGGCTCCTTTCATTGAAAAAGATCTGATTTCTGGCAAAGGAGCCCAGTATCTTCTCTAACCACTATTTTCTTCTCTGTTCTACAGAGTAGTAACTATTAAGCTTGAAATGAGGGAAGATAGCCTAGATTATGAAATGGAAAGAGAACAGTTCAGAAACAAGAAAGACAACAATTTAGGAGAACAGGGAGTAAATCTTATAAATGAAGTTCGTTTTTGTTTTTGACTATGGAAGCTTTAGCTTTTTCGTGAAGAGTAACACATGGATTGTATTTTTTAATCATAATTCAGAGCAGGTAAAGTTGGCTGATATAACCAGGGTTTTCTTTTGTTTTAAGTCTTATATTAAATATAGGAATGTATAAGATGGTAGTATATGTTTTTCTTAGATATTTTCCAGAGTAATCAAAAGCTTAGAAATAGAAAGTAATCCTTCATAAGTGAAGATTTACTTATATGAGTTTTTCTCAACTGGAGATTAAGGCTACAGTATACAATGGCCTATTGCTGGAAAGTACAGGTAAGTACCAGTATTACAGTACTATATGTTATTTTAGGAAAAACTAAACTGTGTAACTGTAGTTGTAGTTGTTGATAATTTTATTACTACTTATCTAAATTTTATAAAGAAGTTACTAGAAATTAGATATTTGGAAAAGTATATTTGAAATTATATTTGGAATTTTAAAAATTTCATCAGTGAGTTAGTAGAAACAATGAGTTTAACTGACATAAGACATTGGTTATATTGTATATTTTTTAAGGTAGAATGAAACCTAGTGTATAATGCATTCTTCTCTATCTGAATTGGTATATTAATGAGAACATACCTGTATTTTTTATTAGGGACTTTTATGTCAGTGCAAAGAAATAAACTGATACTTTTTTTTTTTTTTTTTTTTTTTGCTGTTTATGATGAAGATACATTTTTAGTATAATAGAACAAAACATTAGTATGCAGAAGATTGCCCAGACTTCAGAGGCGAGTGTAAATTCAGAGTTGAGGGATTGTGCAGGTGTGACAAACTGGCAGGACCATACACAGCACATTATGCATTCCTGTTTCTCCTACCTCAGAACCTGAAATTTATCTGCTTCAGATTGATAGATTTACTACATTACAGATTGCTTTTCCTTTAGAACCTGAAATTTATCTGCTTCAGATTGATAGATTTACTACATTACAGATTGCTTTTCCTTTAGAAGGTGCAATCTGGTCTTATAAGAGATCTTCAAGTCTTCATCTTAAAAATGTTCTTTGTATGTCTATCTTACTTAGTGAGTAGGGTTCTTTTTTAAATGTGCTCTATGTAAGTGGCTGAAGTTATATTCTTACTAAAATTCAATGCTGGCAAACATCCTTAAGATAAAAAGACTTTTCAAAAATTCTCATTATTTTAGCATCAGTTTACCTGAAGTGCTTTGTGTTCACAGGAAGAACAGGCAGCAAAATTGAAAGCTGAGAAGATCAGAGTTGCCCTGGAGAAAATTAAAGAGGCTCAAGTGAAAAAGGTGATATTTGGGTGTTTTCCTGGTTTGGGATTTTTAAAATCAGATTTATAAAAAATTGCCTTGCTTATATACCATACTTCTAAGGTACAGAGAGATAGAGGGGTATTTCTTCCTAATAACATTTTCCGCATGTATTTTTGGAGATAAAATGTATTATAAAGAAATAACTTTGTTTTAAATTCTAAAACACAGTTGTCTTGTGATAACCTTAAAAATGCTTTAAATTTGTTTAGGTAGGTTATTTGATACCTGATTTTAGAGTTTCTTGCATAATAAAGTCATTATTTGTGTTTTAATTTATATATAACTAAGAACATTACTCAGAACATTGCTTGATATTGGAAGAAATTTCTAGAATGCCTATTTTTCGGTTTGTTTTTAATTTCCTTTTACCTGTTATAGTTGGTGATCAGAGTTCACATGTCTGACGATAGTTCTAAAACAATGATGGTGGATGAGAGGCAGACGGTGAGACAAGTGCTGGACAACCTAATGGACAAATCCCACTGCAGTTATAGTTTAGACTGGTCACTCGTAGAAACCATCTCTGAATTACAAATGGGTTAGTAGTATAATTGCTTTACTTGCTTTTTCGTTTCTGTGTAATTCTAACAGCTTGCGTGTTAACAAAAACACTTTGAGACATCTATATATATTTTTTTCTATATATAACTTTGGATTTCATACACTATCTTTTTTTTCATCAAGTATTTTGAGATTTCTTTGAATGCAAGATCATTCCCAGTTCACTTCAGATCTTACGGCTAAAACTTTTTTTTTTTAAGTAAGAAAATACTTTTTCCCTTAAGTAACTGCATAAATAGACACACTTGCTAAAAATCATTATATCTATTCACATTTGTTCTGAGTTCCTTATTTTTTTAAAAACAAGTCTTACCTTTTTTTTTTTAATGTTTATATTTGAGAGAGAGACAGAGTGCAAGTGGGGGAGGGGCAGAGAGCAAGAGAGGGAGGGAGACACAGAATCTGAAGCAGGCTCCAGGCTCTGAGCTGTCAGCACAGCCTGACGCGGGGCTCGAACCCACAAACCATGAGATCACGACCTGAGCCAAAGTCCTATGCTTAACTGACTAAGCCACTGAGGCATCCCTGTTTTGAATTCCTTAGACCAGCATTTGACTTTTAAAAGGGAAAACATAAAACATCTTTTTTATTTTTAGCTAGATGTACTAAATCTTAGTTTTCTATGATTTGTAATGTAGTGTGGTATTTTCTAATTTTAAAAATTCCTCATTTTTAATGCCATCATGGACTCTTTAAGAAGTTTTCTTTTTATATTATTAGTTGTGTGATTATAGCAACCTGGCAATTATTATTTTATTAGGTATTATTGAATCAGTAATCAATTTCAACTTTATATTTTATTTTAAAAAGTATTTGCATTGCTCTTCCTACCTCTTGTATCTTTAAATATTTCACAGCAGTTTCCAGCGAAATAAAAGTTTAATTATTCTTTGGTCACAGAACACACATACATCACCCCCAAAACTAAGCCATAAGTTATTAGTTTATTAACATGTATAAAATGTATTCTAATAATGCTGATAACTATTCTGAGAGAATTAGAAAGGTTTGAGTTTATGAGTATGGCATCATGGTACACAGAAAATGTTTGGATGCTAGTTTTTGGAATATGTCCAGAGCTATAGGTTAAAGACCCATATATGTAATATTTCTCTATTACAATTAGCTACAGTATCTTAACAAACTGTTAATTTAATCATATATGGCACAGTGCTTCAAACATACATACTTCAGACAGTATGTGATCACTCAGTATTTGTTGAATGAATAAAACGAGGGACTACTAAGTACCCAAAATAAGATGGTGAAAACAAGTTATAAGAAGTGTCAATTATTCAGTTAAACAGTAAAGATTATTAAGGATGAATAAACAAAATGTAAAATGCAGCTGTTTCCCAAAGACCTATTACCTACAGACACAGAAAGATTGAAAGTAAAAGGAGTGTGAAAGATACTCACTAAAAAAAAGATAATTATGTTAAGATCAGACAAAATAGACTAAGCAAAATGCATCACTAGGAAAGGAAACCACACATCTTCACCAGGAAGATGTAATCATTCTAAATGTTATCTAATAATGGCATTACAATGTATAAAGCAAAAGTTGACAGAACTACCAGGAGAAATTCACAAGTCAGCCTTTGTAGTAGAACTTTTTCACCTAAGAATCTCTTCAGTGATCAGTATAATCAAGCAGACAAAAAAGGATATAGGAGATTTGAAAAATAAGTTTGATCTAATAGACATATTAAGAACACTAATAACAGGACAGTGTGCATTCTTTTCAAGCAGAGATGGAATATTTTCAAAAACTGATTCAAATGTCAGTCCATAAGCACCTGAAAGGAAATTTCAAAAAATCCATATCTAGGATGTGTTCCTTGAACATGGGTTAATATATAAGACATGTTCTTTGATTCCTAATTAATTTGGAGATTAGAAAATACATCTGTTTAAAATTAAAACCAATAGACCAAAGAAGAAAACATCTTGGAAATTTTTTAAATGATAAGAACTAAATACTATTGGGAATACTTAATATAAGAATTTATGAAATGCAACTAACATGCTGGGGGATTTTGGTGTTTGTTTTTTCAAGGGTGGGATGGCAAAGGCTGAGGAAGACACAGAAGTCAGAAGACCTAGATTTTAGTCCTAATTCTTCCATGTAGCATCTGTGTGACTTTGCTGAAATCAGTTAACACCACTGGGCACATTTCCTTATATGAAAATAGAGGGAAGACCAGATAATCCCTAAGGGCCAGGGACTATAATGTCAGTTAAAATTGTGTGGTTCTGCTCTGAATTACTTCACAAGGTTGCATACCTTTGATGCAGGTCTGATGAATACTAACAAAATATTGATATTTTATCTTGGGACAGAGAGAATCTTTGAAGACCATGAAAACTTGGTTGAAAATCTTCTTAATTGGACAAGAGATAGCCAAAACAAGCTTATATTTATGGAACGTATAGAAAAATATGCACTTTTCAAAAACCCACAGGTGAGACTGAATAACTTACAGAAGCCATGATTTCTAAATGTTCACCTTATTATTCTATTACTTTTAAGTTAATAGAGTTTAAAACAAAAAACTGACAACCACCTGGTTGGAGCATTGTGGTTGCAAAACCTCATGGGAGCATTCACTACTGCTGAAGTGGAAGGTCTGCTGGGGCCCTGGTGTCAGGCCTCAAAGAGGTTACCAGTCTCACAGAGCCAGATGGGGTGAGCCTTTGGGGCATCAGAAGGAACTCCAGGGAGATACCAGGTTTCTCCTCTTTGTAATCCAGAGCTGTTGAACTCAGCTATTTATTTGGTGAGCTTCTCATCTATCAAAGAAAAGTACTTTCATATTTAAGTTCTCTACTTCCTCCATTTATCCAGTTGACACTTTATTTTGATTTTTTTAAAAAATCTCAGTAACCTTGATTATAAATGATTCTACCTTCTAGTTTAAGTTACCTTGATTTATTTGGCATCTTTGCTTATTTCAGAATGTTTAATACTTCCTAACACAAATATTTTATAAAAATCAGTAGGTAAGAGAAAACAACTCCACTATAAAAGGAAGTAATGAAAAATGGTTGCAGTGTTAAAAGTATTAAATAATTATCCTTCAGACAGCTTAATCAT
Organism: Neofelis nebulosa; assembly: GCF_028018385.1. Classification (NCBI taxonomy): domain Eukaryota; kingdom Metazoa; phylum Chordata; class Mammalia; order Carnivora; family Felidae; genus Neofelis; species Neofelis nebulosa. The sequence continues at coordinate 32,523,018 of NC_080783.1, forward strand.
GATACATTTTTACCAGATATTTTGGTGAACAGTACACATTTGTGAATATTAATAGATCTTTTTATACGTGATTATGAAAAAGTTTAGAATTAGAATTCAGATTTTAGTTGAGTCAAGCAAATGATATAATGATAGTCTGAGAGAATTGAGAATTTCTTCTCTTAAAGCCAGAACACAAATTAAAATTTTTGTATCTGGATCACTTAAGCTTAGCATATTTTAAGGAAATTTGCCTTACTCTACTAAATTTGTAAACCTTTAAGGTCCTTTCATCAGTTGTTGAAAACATTTGCCATCTGTTACCTGTGATACCACCTCCGGATTTGGGGCAGGGCTGTTTATGGAATAGTTCAAGATATTGGGTAAAATGAGGAGGAGGAAGCATTTTAGCCCTGATGCTCATGCACCAGTTACTTTTCAGAGCAGTATTCCTCTCATTCTATACAAGAAGACACAATTGCGAAATCTCTAGAAGAAATCATATATGCACCTGTTCCAAGGGAATAATAGGGTGGGTTTATTCCTTAACTTTCATTTATTTATTTTTCCAGAATTATCTTCTGGGGAAAAAGGAAACCGCTGAGATGGCAGATAGAAATAAAGAAGTGCTGTTGGAGGTATGACTCTTCACTCCCCTCACCCTCTTTTTTCCTGCACATTAAAATATTAAAATGCTAAGTACCTTTTTTGAAGTTGAGTATATCAATGCTATATATTCATAATTGCACTTGCAACTAGAGAAGCCTATATTCCTCCATATCCTGAGGGGGAGAATTCAACTATGTGACTGTTAGGCCACTGAAGAACCTTTTAAAATCTGTTATTTTGCCAAGTAATATATCAGTGGACTAAAAAGGAGTCATGAGCTGTTAGAAGCAGACAGGTGGGGAAAAAAGGCTAGTCAATGAAGGACATGACTGTGGTGTTTTATCTATTTACCCAAAGAGAAATTTGAATATACTTAGTTATTTACAGAATACTTCAAGCCTTACCTTTATATAATTCAAATAATTTTATAAACCATGATCTTTTAAGATGTACACATATGTACATACATACACACACACGCACACACACACACATACATACGCCCCAATGTTAATAAAATAAATTCAAACATAATTCAGTTTTTTGTTTTTTGGCCTTTGCTGATTTTAGAGAACTAAAATCAAAGAAGTTAGTATATTTAAAAACCAGAATAAACTTAGTTAGCAAAAAGGCAATTAGGAAAATGAAGATCAACACTTACCTTTTCATAGTAATACTAGTTACAATTAGAAATCCTCTTTAGGGCACCTGGGTGGCTCAGTCGGTTAAGCGTCCGACTTCAGCTCAGGTCACAATCTCGCGGTCCGTGAGTTCGAGCCCTGCGTCGGGCTCTGGGCTGATGGCTCAGAGCCTGGAGCCTGCTTCCGATTCTGTGTCTCCCTCTCTCTCTGCCCCTCCCCCGTTCATGCTCTGTCTCTCTCTGTCTCAAAAATAAATAAACGTTAAAAAAAAAATCCTCTTTATAATTCCTGATTTCTCTGTACTTGGAGAATAGAGCAATTAATTTAGGTTCAAAATATTCTATGTTAATATTTAGTGAGGATTTCTATTTTTCTCTTACCAAATACATAACTGATTTTTTAATTACATTTTTATCTAATATAGACATTAGAATTCATAATTTTGAGTTTAAATTGCTTTCAACCTAGTTTTAAATCTTTAGAAAATAAATGACCTCTTTGTTTTAGAATCATATAAATTGATAATTTTTAAATTGTGAATTTTAATTTATCACTTAGCATGTTGCTTTCTTTTAAAATTTAGTTTGACAGCTAATCAAAATGTGTTGTTAATTTTGAGAAAAAATCTAATGCTTATGTTAGCTCTGAGACTTATTAAATTTAGTGTTACAGTGTAAAATGCTGTTTACCGATGCATTTAAATCCTGTTACATGCAACTCAGTTGACAGTTCAGCTTACTTTCTTCAAAACAGTGTTAGGTAGGGACACCTGGGTGGCTCAGTTGGTTGAGCATCTGACTCTTGATTTTTGACTCAGGTCATGATCTCAGAGTCATAGGATGGAGCCCTGAGTCAGGCTCCACCCTGAGCATGGATCCTGCTTAAGATTCTTTCTCTCCCTCTGCCCCTCTCACCTGCACCTGCATACCCATGCTCGCTCGTGTGCGCGCTCTCTCTCTCTAAGTTAAAAAAAAAAGGGGGGGGGGGTGCCTGGGTGGCTCACTTGGTTAATTAAGCATTCAACTTTGGCTCAGGTCATGATCTCATGGACCGTGAGTTTAAGCCCCATGTCAGGCTCTGTGCTGACAGCTTAAAGCCTGGAGCCTGCTTCAGATCCTGTGTTTCCCTCTCTCTCTGCCCCTCCCCCACTCCCACTCTGTCTTTATCTCAAAAATAAACATTTAAAAAAATTTTTTTTTTAAGTGTCAGGTGGAAGTTCATAGGGATAGCCATAGTTGTTTCACAATAAATCTACATGATGTTTAGAATAGGATGTTCTAACTGAGGTAAAATTAGCAATGTGGTTTTACTACAAAGCCATTTTGGTTTATAGTATCATGGATTTTACAGGCTAAACACAGTTTTGTTTTGAGAATCAAAAGATCACATGTCTTTCCAAATCATCTTCTTATTTCAGGAATGTTTTTGTGGAAGTTCTGTAACTGTACCAGAAATTGAAGGAGTCCTGTGGCTGAAAGATGATGGTAAAAAGTCCTGGAAAAAGCGTTATTTTCTCTTGCGAGCATCTGGTATCTACTATGTCCCTAAAGGAAAAGCAAAGGTGTGTCCCTTCTGTTGGCTTTTGAGCTTCCTCATTATGGCAATTGATTTTAACCTGCAGTGAGTATGCTGACAGGGTGAATCCAGGCTCTGATGGTTTCAACTCTTGTAGGACACACAGGATACTGCTTTGTTTATTGATCTGTTATAAACAAAAAGACCCCTGAAAGTGGTCACACTTTGGTCATTCATTGGGACCATCTCAATCATCTTGTCACATTTGAAATCATACTGTTATTTAGTATTTTTGGAACTTCTGTCAGAGTAGGTTTTGCTTGTTACTGTTTGGGGAGAATAGAATTTTGGGATTATAGGCATTTCAGCCTCACTGGGATAATATGCTCCTGCTGAGGGCCCGTTTGGTAGCTGTCACTTCTCTGCTTACTAGGGACCAGCACTGTTTTAAACTCTTCACAGCATCATCTTATCCAGTCTTAACCACCATCCTAAGAGGTATATTTTGTTGCCTCTATTTAAGGTGAGGAAACGCTGACTTAAGAATCATTGTACTTGAGATATGCATTACAAGCACTGAACTACACGATTCTTTTTTTCCAGAGCTCTGTTATACTATGTTGTATTTAATATACTATATTATATTTAAAGTCTCTTTAAAATGCCACCCTTTCCAAGTAAGTGTGTTCATTGTGAATGGCAGGCAGTAAGTGAAATGGACTGCCTTTTTGTTGCATTATGGATAAAAGAAGGAACATTTATAGAGAGAATCTCACTGTCTTGTTATCTACAAAATATCACTATTTCCACGAAGCAAAGTTTTTATTCTCCACTAGAAACTGTTAACCAAGTATGATATTTGCTTCTTTATATATTATTGTTCATTCAGTCTTTTGGGTGTTTTTATCTTAGGTCTCTCGAGAACTGGTGTGCTTTCTCCAACTGGATCATGTCAATGTTTATTATGGACAGGACTATCGGAACAAATACAAAGCACCCACAGATTATTGTCTGGTGCTAAAGGTAAGCATGTTTCTCTTTTTAGGAATTAAAAAAAAAATGTAATGTTTATTCTTGAGAGAGAGAGAGAGCAAGTGAGCGGGGGGAGGGGCAGAGAAAGAGGAGGACACAGGATCCGAAGCAGGCTCCAGACTCTGAGCTGTCAGCACAGAGCCCGACATAGGGCTCAAATTCATGAACCGCGAGATCATGACCTGAGCTGAGGTTGAATGTTTAACCAACTGATGCACCCAGGCACCCCTCTTTTTAGGAATTTTAATTGATGTTAGACATAGAACTAGTTATTGGACATTTTAGAATAGTTTATATCTCTATTAAGTATACTATTTTTGCCTTCTCTTGAAGTTTTGAAGAGAATAGTGAAGGATGGTAAGGAAAAGAAGTATATGCTTAAACCACAGCTGACTACTAACTCAATAGCCCTAATTAGATTGATGTTGCTAAGAAATGGATACTGTATAAGCTTTGGGTCAGAATATACAAAATATTTAACTTTTAAATTTGAGATTTTTATCTAAAAGCAGGCTAATTTTAGGAAACTTAGATCAAAGCCAAAAGTGGGAAATAGGTATTTTGTGTTTTAGTTCTTTTCCTGTATTTACCCAGCAGAACCATCAGGGGGCAGTGTGCCCAATTTCAAAGTGGACTGGCTCATATCTGGTCCAGAAATGATTTTTGTCACTTTTTCCAGCAAACCATAACCCTGCTAGCCAATGCATATATTATGACCCATCTGAGCTGTTTTTAGTGAGTTTCTTCCCTCTTTTATCCAAACTTTTGAGCTTCTCACACTGACCATAACTGTGCTTTTGAGAACTGATATTTTTAGTGCATTTTTAGTAACCTTTGGAACACTGATAAAGAAAACATTTAAAAATTCAAGATAGGGGCACCTGGGTAGCTCAGTTGGTTAAACATCCAACTTCAGCTCAGGTCATGATCTCATAGCTCGTGGGTTCAAGCCCCAGGTCGGGCTCTGTGCTGACAGCTCAGAGCCTGGAGCCTACTTCAGATTTTGTGTCTCCCTCTCTCTCTGCCCCTCCCCTGCTCGCACTCTGTGTGTGTGTGTCTCTCTCTCAAATATAAATAAACATTTAAAAAAGTAAAAATAAAAGTTCAAGATAATTATGGAGAGGACTTAAGTTTTCCTCATTGGTTCCATCTTAGTTACCTCTTGGGTAACTACTTATGTCTACATGTTTATATCATTGATTTTTCTTTTCTCTGAGAATTGTCAGTTGAGTTTGGGGGTAGAGTTTTCATGGCTTTGGTAAAATTAACTGTATTGTAATGGTACCCCTTTATTAAATAATCCTTTCCTGGAGAATACCACTGTATCATTTAGGTTATAGCAACAAAGAATTTTTTAAAAGTCATTACAAAGTAGCTCAATCCAGTAGTTTTCAAAATAAAGTCCAAGTTCCCTGGGAGTCCCTGAAACTCTGTCAAGGGGCCTGTGGTGTCAAAATTACTATTCCGGTAATGCTGAGATGTTATTTGTCTTTTACACTCTCATTCTCTCACAAATGTATTGTGGAGTTTTCTAAGAGATTACATGACATGTGATGATAATTTTGCTGTCTTAGGTAATGGAACATATATTTGTATACTTTTGTATTTTAATTTTTCTCAGTTTTAATTTCTTATAAGGTAAGTATCAATAGACATAACCCATATAAGTGAAAGTTATTTAGGGGTCTCATAACATGAAGATAGTAAGAGTTGCCTTACTCCTTGAAATATTTCAAGGAGTCAGGGTTTTAAGAACCGAAATTTCTTCCTTCTTTCCCTATTCCATCTTCTGCCTTATCAGCTTATCCTCAGGCTGGCTTACTTCACAGGTACAGATGACCACTGTAGTTCTAGGCATCACCTGGATGATGGATCCATGATGCAGTGGATCTAGAAAAATCCAGCAGCAGAAGAGGGACTATTACTCCCTGTATTTGTCTAAGAGTGAGGAAATATTTCCCAGGAGCTACCAACAGTCCTTCTCTTGAGAATCATTGGCCTGAGGACATGCGTACCTTTTTTTTAAAATTATTTTTTAAATTGAAGCACAATTATCAGATGGTGTTTTAATACTTTCAGGTGTACAATATAATTCAATAATTTATACATTTCTTCTTGCTCATTAAGAAGAATGTACTCTTAATCCCCTTTATTTCTCCTGTCCCCCCACCCATGCCCCCTTAACCACCAGTTCTGTGTATTTAAGAGTCTGTTTTTGTCTTTTTTTCTTTGTTCATTTGTTTCTTAAATTTCACATATGAGTGAAATCCTGTGCTGTTTGTCTTTCTCTGACTTATTTCACTTAGCACTATACTCTCTATGTTCATCCATGTTGCAAATGGCAAGATCTCATTATTTTATGGCTGAGGAATACTCCTCTGTGTGTGTGTGTGTGTGTGTGTGTGTGTGTGTACACACACCATGTCTTATTTATCCATTCATCTATCAGTGGACATTTGGGTTGCTTCCATAATTTGGCTATTGTATATATTGTTACAGTAAACATAAGGGTGCATGTATTTTTTTGAATTAGTGTTTTTGTTTTCTTTGGGTAAATACCCAGTAGCAAAATTACTATATCATATGGTAATTCTATTTTTAATTTTGAGGGGAAATTCCATACTGTTTTCCATAGTGGCTGCACCAGTTTGCATTCCCACCAACAGTGCACAAACGTTCCTTTTTCTCTGTATCCTAACACTGGCTATATCATATGTTTTCGATTTTAGCCATTCTCACAGTTGTAAAGTGATATCTCATTATGGTTTTGATTTGCGTTTCCCTGATGATGAGTGATGTTGAGCATCTTCTGTGTCTGTTGGCCATATGTATGTCTTATTTGGGAAAATTCTGTTCAGATCCTCTGCTCATTTTTTGATCAGATTATTTGTCTTTTTGGGTATTGAGTTGTGTAAATTCTTTATATACTTTGGATATTAACCCCTTATTTGACACATCATTGGCAAATATCGTCTCCCCTTTGTAGGTTGTCCTTTTGTTGATGATTTCCTTTGCTGTGCAGAAGCTTTTTATATTGGTGTGGTCCCAATAGTTTGTGTTTTTTTATAATTTTTTTTAACATTTATTCATTTTGTGGGGTAGGGGCAGAGAGAGAGGGAGACAGAATTAGAAGCAGGCTCCAGGCTCTGAGCTGTCAGCACAGAGCCTGACATGGGGCTCGAGCTCACAAGCTGTGAGATCATGACCTGAGCTGAAGATGGATGCTTAACCGACTAGCCACAAGGGTTTATTTTTTTTCTTTTATTTTCCTTGCCTGAAGAGACATACTCATAAATATGTTGCTAGAGCTGATGTCCAAGAGATTACTGCCTGTGTTTTCTTTTAGGAGTTTTATGGTTTTCAGGTCTCACATTTAGGTCTTTAATCCATTTTGAGTTTATTATTGTGTATGGTGTAAGAAAGTGGCCCAGTTTCATTCTTTTACATGTAGCTGTTCAGTTTTCCCATCACCATTTGTTGAAAAGACTGTCTTTTCCCCATTGTATATTCTTGCCTCTTTTGGCATAGATTAATTAACCATATAAGCATGGGTTTCTTTCTGAATTTTATATTCTGTTCCATTGATCTATGTGTCCTTTATTTGTGCCAGTAATACATTACTACAGGTTTGTAGTATATCTTCAAATCTGAGATTATGATACTTCCAGCTTCATTGTTCTTTTTCAAGATTGCTTTGGCTATTTTTGGTCTTCTGTGGTTTCATACAAATTTTAGTATTATTTGTTCTAGTTACATGAAAAATGCTGTTAGTATTTTGATAGCAATTGCATTAAAGCTATAGGTTGCTTTGGGTAATACGGGCGTTGTAAGATTTGTTCTCCCAATCCATGAGATTGGACTGTCTTCCCATTTCTTTGTGTCATCTTCCATTTCTTTATCAGTGTTTTATAGTTCTCGTAGTACAGGTCTTTCCTTGGTTATGTTAATTCCATTATTTTTTGGCTTAGCCTAATCAGAATGCACACCCTAAGATGAGGGATTGACACACTTCCAAACAAAATTGAGGCTCTTTCAGAAAAGAAGTAGGGGAGAAGAGATAGCTGTGAGGAAGGCAACAAACAGTGTCTCTTACAGCCAAAATTAATTATGACCACTATTATTTTAATCCCTTTTGCAGCTCACAGAATTCTTAGGTCAGGAATATTTTTGCTCAGAGGAGTTGTTCGTTAGCTTATATAGTAATTTATGTACTTCATATTTGCTTTTAGTGAAGTAGGTTAAGCTGAATTCATATATTTATATTGCCTACCTATTTATATCTAAAAATGTTCAGTGTACTGAAACCATACCACTAGGCACAAATAGTAGTAAAAATAATGGCTGTCATTTATCGAAGAACTCTAGGGTAGCAGACACTGCGCTAGAAGCACTGCATGACAGTGTCACACAGATCTGTTCTAGAGTCCCCATTTTTCAGATATGGAAACTGAGGTTTAGAGGGATCAATGTTCTTGAGACGACACAACTGTTAGTATTTAAGACCTGCCTTTTTTTCCTGCAAAGTCTGTACTAGATTTTGCCTATGTAAGTATTTTTATTCTTGGGCATATGAGTTCTAACAAACCCAAAAATGCTGCCACACAGGATCTACACAAATGTAAATATTTATAGGGTCTGATTCTACTTATCACCTTTGGGCTATAATGACTGAGTCAGTTCTTCCAGTAAAATGCAGGATACAGGAAATATAATACACACTTGTAGAAAGTAATAAAGCACATTGTTTAGTAACTAGTTTATTTTTTTATTTTTTTAATGTTCATTTATTTTTAAGAGAGAAAGACACAGAGTATGAGCAGGGAGGGGCAGAGAGGGAGACACAGAATCCAAGGCAGGCTCCAGCCTCCAAGCTGTCAGCACAGAGCCAGATATGGGGCTCAAACCCACGAAACATGAGATTATGACCTGAGCAGAAGTCCAACACTTAACTGAATGAGCCACCCAGGCGCCCCTTAGTAATTAGGTTTTGTTTTTTTTTTTAATTTTTTTCTTTTAATGTTTATTTATTTTTGAGAGAGACAGAGACAGAATGCAAGTGGGTTGGGGCAGAGAGATGGGGAGGCACAGAATCTGAAGGAGGCTCCAGGCTCCGAGCTGTCAGCACAGAGCCTGATGCGGGGCTCGAACTCACAAGCTGTGAGATCATGACGTGAGCTGAAGTCGGACGCTCAACCAACTGAGCTACCCAGGCGCCCCAGCAATTAGTTTTTTTAAAGGTATTAATAAAAATTATGGGAAGAGTTTACTCATGAAATATGACAATGAGGGAATAAATAGGACATACGTTATCTATTATCTGAAAGAGCTCCGTACATGTTGGATACATGTGTATGCGTGTATATACGTTAAAGGAAACTTACATTTCTAAAATACATATACCATGGTAATTGTTGGAATATAGCTCATCTTACCCAGGTCTAAATGTTTATTCCTAAAGAAATGAGGCAAAGTAATTTATTTTAGTATGTTAGGTAAGAAGGAAAAAATGGTTAATATTTAGAGGTGGAATATGAAAATGAACTTCAAACACCATTATTAAAAGAAAGATGTTATATGATAATGGTGGAAGTAGTAGGATTGAGTGTTATGTATTTTGTTTTTTAACTTCTTACATGTTAGTGAGAGAATTTTCAAGCCTATTTGTGTTTCCAAAGTAATAAATGGGTAGTATATATTCAGTGGTTTTCCTTTGGCACTTGGACTGTGATTTTAGAGCATTACTTTTACTTAGTTTTAAGAATTACCTGTCTCGGGGCACCTGGGTGGCTCAGTCGGTTAAGCATCCAACTGGCTCAGGTCATGATCTCGCAGTTTGTGAGTTCCAGCCTTGTGTCGGGCTCTGCTGACAGCTTGGAGCCTGCTTCAGATTCTGTGTCTCCCTCTCTCTGACCCTCCCCCATTCATTTCTGTCTCTCTTAAAAATAAATAATCATAAAAAAAAAAAAAAAAAGAATTACCTATCTCAATCGAATTTTTGGCATAAACAGAGAAAATTAATCTGATAGTACAATAGTAATCCGGAATTTCCTACTGTATTCTTAAATATTTTTATTTAATTCTCACATTTTTCCTTTGTTTTTTTAAGTGTATTCATTTTTATTTTGAGAGAGAGAGACAGCAGGGGAGGGGCAGAGCGAGAGGGAGAGAGAGAATCCCAAGCAAATTCCATGCTCTTAGCACAGAGCTCAGTGCAGGTCTCAAACCCACGAACTGTGAGATCATGACGTGAGCTGAAATCAAAAGCTGGAAGCTTAATGGACTGAGCCACCCAGGCACCCCTCAGATTTTTTTCCTTTATGAGAGAATGCAAACTTTCCAAATCCACATCGTTTTAAAGATGAAATTATAAAATAGCTGTTAATTTGTTTAGGGGAACAATTTGATTATATATATATTTTTTTTTTCTTTGCAATCTTTAAGAATCTAAATGTTAATAAGCTTTTGGTTTTTGACAAAGAATGTTTCCTCCACACTTGCTCCTAGCTCTTGTGTGATGTTTACAGTGGTGGAATGATAATGGGGGAAAAAGAGGAGAGAGGCATCATTTTTTGGAAGAAGATATCACCACAAATAAGACAGAAGTATGACATTATAATTAAAGGTACAGGCCCTGGAATGGATGGCATGGTTTCAAATCCTAGTTCTTTCACTAATAAGCATGAATATGTGAGCAATTTGGAATACTGAGCCTCAGTTTCTCTTCATTTGGTGAAGATAGTAATATGTAACTCATCAGGTTTTCCTGAGGAGGGAATGCACTAATTAATATATGTGACATATTTAGCATATTGCCCAGTATGTACTAAGTGCTCAATAAATGCCACTTTATATCTCTACACCCAACATAGGGCTCAAGAGCCCCATGACTCCTGATCAAGAGTCCCATGCTCTATCAGCTGACCCACCCGGGCACCCCAATAAATGCCAGTTTTAAGAAAATAATATTTTGGTGGAACAGGCAACTGCCTGAGGTATTATTGCGGAGCCTGGGTGACCGTAATGAAGGCTATAGAAGGATTGTCTCTATTACGTGGAAGGTAAAAAAGAGAAGTTATGAGGTCCAAAAATGAACTTTAAACTAGCAGGTAATCTGCAGATACTCAAATAATCATATCCATAGTATTCTTCAGGGTGTTATATGGATTCCCAGGTTAGAGAAATGAGAGGATGGAGGATTGTTTCTCTTTGATTTTCTCTGATATTTTATTGATAAAAATACTCCCTTAATGTAGAGAATGAGTAGAACACAAACGCTCAGGCAGGGCCACTGCTGCAGTTGAATGCCCATGCGTGGTAGGTAGCCCTGCTCTCGGGAAATGGAAGGAATCAGTCAAGAATGGTTTGTGAATCACCATAGAGGGGGTGGTGGCAAAAGCTGAGTGCCACCTTGTAGACCTTTGTTCAGATGTCCACACTGTGTCCTGTAGGCAGTGCCTGAGTGAAGCAGGAGATGGAGAACAGCTACTCTTCAAGAGCTAGCTGGCAATACTGAAAAAAGCTCTTTTTCAGTCATCCCATTTTATCTTTTTTTTTTTTGTTAATGTTCATTTTTGAGAAACAGAGACAGAGTGAGGGAGGAAGGGCAGAGAGAGAGGGAGACACAGAATCCAAAGCAGGTTCCAGGCTCTTGAGCTGTAAGCACCGAGCCCCATGTGGGGCTCAAATTCATGAACTGTGAGATCATGACCTGAGCTGAAGTTGGACGTCTAACCGACTGAGCCACCTAAGCGCCCCATCCCATTTTATCTTCTGCATGAACTGTGACTTCTTCTGTTTTGCTCACAGTATATCCCAACACCTACTTAAAGATTTGGCTAACAGTTCTTAATATTTCTGTTACATGAATGAATGACATAGAATTCTTCTTTCTTATATGGAAAATACATCTCCTCTACCTGTCCTCCTTTACTTTTTCAAGATTGCTATGGTGGTTTATTATAATGTAATTTAATAAGGATGAGGAAATATATGCCAAGAGAAGGCCGTGGAACCTATAGAATTAGGAGAGAAAACTGTTAAGTATTGTTTTGCTAACCTCTTTTTGCTGAGGACTTATTGTTTAAAACTTTGACTATAGCCTTTAGTAACTAAATTGGTTTTGGTATTAAATGTTTTATTATAGGAGCTGAGCTTTCTAAAGCAATGCATAGAATAAAATAAATGGATTTAAATTTCTTACACTGTAGACCAGAGAGATGGATCTTTTTTTTCTTTTGAGAGAGAGAGAGGAAGAGAGAGACTGATGTGCATGGGGGGACGGGCAAAGGGAGAAAGAGAATCCCTAGCGGAGAGTCCTTTGTGGGGGCTTGATCCCACAACCGTGAAATCATGACCTGAGCCAAAATTTACAGTCAGATGCTCAACCAACTTATTTTATTGATCTCATGGATTCCCACAACAAATGTGGTTAGAGAATCTTTAAAGCCTCTCATAATTGAACATAATCGTAAATATTTCCCCAGGTAAAATATAGCCATTTCAAAGTTTTTTTCAGAATAACTGAAAAAAGAAGTAATAAATTAACAACCATTACATCCAGAACCAAGTGTGATTTGGGGCTTTTCTTTCCAGGTTGTGGCCCAGTAGAGTTAAAATACCTTCAGCCCATTCTAGCACTTGCATTGTGTAGTTGGTCTGGTCAGTCATCTCCCATCCTAGCTGCCGCTGAAAAGTACATTGGATTGTGAAAACTCATTCTGATGATGCAGTTGAAAGGCTGCTCATTCCTTGGAGGGTACGTGCTGTGGGTAGAAGGGGTGCAGAGCAGTGCTCAGTCCACAAAGGGGGCACCACTGCACCAGGTGTCAGCACCCACTTCTGTCTTAGGTGCTGTGTCCTGCACTTCACCCACTCCACCCATTGGTTCACCTCCACAGAAGCTCTAGAAGCTTTACCAAAGATGCTCTCATTTGGAGTCTTCTGAACTCATGATTCCAATGGGTTCAAAGTGAAATCAGAATTTTCCCTTTCATAGTCTTACAGATGAAGAGTTATATTGATTTGTTAACCTTGATGGCCTCTGTTTCTCTGAAATACAGAAGGTATTTGGGAATTAGCCATGACATGAAGGTATTTTTTACCTTGCATATATCTTGACCTAAAATTTAACATAAGTTTCTTTGTAGTTTATTTTGTAAAAATTCTTATGGGCCATTTTATTTGGCCTTATGCCCACATAAGAGGTTTAAATTATTTTTGGCCATTACTCTAATGGCCTATAACTTGTCAGGGTATGTTTCAGCTTTGATAGAGTTTTTCTTTAGTTCTCCAGGGGACTGAATTAGACTTTGCCTTTAATATTGCAGCACCCACAGATCCAGAAGAAATCTCAGTATATCAAGTACCTTTGTTGTGATGATGTGAGGACCCTGCATCAGTGGGTTAATGGTATTCGCATTGCAAAGGTAGGGTGTTTTGTTTTTGTTTTGTTTTGTTTTTGTTTTGATGATAGAATATGATGAGATGTTTCATGTGGTTTTGATTGTCATGACAATTCTAATCGTTTCATGTTTATGATTTTGTCAGTGTTTTCTGAGTTTTATGTTTGAAATGTCTTCTTTCCTTGGTGAGGAGATAGACATTTAACAGTTGGTATCCATGAAATCATACTGCTGGTAAAAGTGTAGCATCAGAGTGATTTATTTTGGCTCTGGAGAACACATTACATGATTGTCCTGTAGCAGAGTTTAGCCTAAGTCAAAGAAAGTTTTTGAGAATTAAATTGCTTCAAGGTGGTAGTAGGGGGATGAATAAGCAGGACACCAGATTTTTAGGTCAGTGAAAATACTCATACTCTGTGTAATACTGTAATGGTGAATACATGTCTTTATACATTTCTTCAAACCCCATAGCATGTACAACACCAAGAGTGAACCTAAGGTAAACTATGGACTTTGGTTATAAGGTATTAATATAGATTCATTGATGGAAACAAATGCACCCTCTGGTGGAGAATGTTGATAAAAGAGAGATTGTGCATGGGTAGTAGCAGGGACATATGTGAAATTTCTGTACCTTCCTCTCAATTTTGTTGTGAATCTAAAACTCTTTAAAAAAAGGAAGTTCTTGAAAAAAATTTTAAGGACATCTTGAAGAAGATTATACATAATACATGAAGGAATAATTTTGCCCATTAAGTAAAATAAAATTTATTATAGCTATAAAATCAGAGTTGCCTTAGGAATAACAAAAAAAATCTTTATTTGATAAGGAATATGAATGAAGTGTTAATTTATTGATATCTTTATTAAAATGAAAAATAAGAGTAGATTATAATTTACTGGTAATAAAATAACTTTTGAAGTATTTATAGCTATTAATTTTAATGCAAACTATGAATCAGTAAACAGAAATGCATCCCGTCTTACCTCACCCATCTGTATCATACCCAGTAAAGTTCACGTCACCATTTACTGCCTTCTGTTTAGTATGGGAAACAGCTCTACATGAACTATCAAGAAGCCTTGAAGAGGACAGAGTCGGCTTATGATTGGACTTCCTTATCCAGCTCCAGCATTAAATCAGGATCCAGTTCTTCGAGCATCCCAGGTAGTTTGAAACACTGAAAGCACTATTTACTGCCAATATGAAGATATCTGCATGAACTGATGGCAGACCTGGTTATTTCAGCATGGTTGTTAAAAGCAGAGCTATATCTAATGTCTAAATTATAAAATAAATTTTTTGGTGATTAGAGGGGACAATATCATGGGCTAGATCACAAATGTATTTGAAATGGAACAGCAGTATAGAGTTGTAAATTCAGGAGTGTTGTTATATATTTGTAAAGTTTATTTAAAACTCAGTCATAGTAGGGCACCTGGGTGGCTCCATCAGTTAAGTGACTCTTAGATCTCAGCTCAAGCCATGACTTCATGGTTTCGTAGTTAAAGCCCCACATCGGGCTCCATGCTGACAGTGTGGAGCCTGTTTGGGATTCTCTCTCTTCCTCTTTCTGCCCCACCCCCTATGCTCAAGTAAATAAATGGGAGAAAAAAAAATCATACTGCCAAAAAACAACTGTTGATTCATACTCAGGGGTAGAAAAGTTCCTTGGAGAAAGTCTCCATACTGAGAATCCATGATGAAATTGCCCTCCTTCCCCAGAGGATTCCTGACATTTCAACAGAGTGGAAATAACTAGAATTAGTTCAATATCACAGTTAAGGAGGCTGTTTAAGTCATCAAACTTAACTAAAGTTTTCACAGAAAATCAGTGATACTCAAAAGGTACTTATTTTCAGATTCCCACATCCTTAAAGTATGCAGTGATCACACCTAAAAATGCTTCTTTCCCTTCAAAATATTTCATGAATATGAGTAACTATGTCCTCTAAAAGCAGAATGTTTTTGTTTGTACTTACATATTATGAAAGAAATAATGACTTTAAGAGGTATTTGAAAAAAAAAAACCTCTCATTATTTATTAGTACAACATATGAATTAATCTTTTACTGTGTTTTTACCAGGCTATGTGTATATGCTTTAAGAAAATTCTACTTTTCAGAATCTGTTTTACTTTAGGATAAAATAAAAACATGGACTTTTATTTTATGTACTTAAAATAAAATTTTAAGTTTATTTATTTATTTTGAGAGAAACAGACACAGTGCAAGTAGGAGGGAGGGAGAGGGAGACAAAGAATCCCAAGCAGGCTCCATGCTGCCAAGTGCAGAGCCTTTTGTGGGAGTAAACTCACGAAACTGGGAGATAGTGACCTGAGCCAAAACCTAGTGTCAGACGCTTAACCCACCTACTTGCCCCAAAATACAGGCTTTTTAAAAAAGAAGTATTTGACTAAAAAGTTGTATGACTTTATTTCATCTCTAAGAAACAAAATGAGAATGTGTATACATACATATATTTCCTAGTACTGTCCACAGAGAGGGCTAGGAGTGGTGACACCCCAGTGGCAGTGAAAATACAGAGAGCCTAGATCTTGGTTTTCTAATTCCATTTTCCAGAACAAAAGAACTAGGGCTCTTTGGCAGATGGCTGATTCTAGGGCTGTGGCAGAGAATAAGAGGAGCCTGGAGCAGCTTGTAATGAAGGAAGTGCTCAAAAAACACAGTGATTAGTCTGTGCGAAGGGACACAGGAGCCACCTGAGAGAGTGTCCAGGGACCAAAGCTGTAACAGTTGGAACAACAAAATAACATAAGATCATAACCCAAATTATAAAATAAACAGCCATCAGTCCACATGGATATAAATTCTTGAATAAATAAATGGGGAAGAGACAGATCTTCTGGATGGAAGAGTTCTAAGTGGTTTGTGCAGACACTCTTCCCTCAAGGAGATGGAGCTTAATTCCCCCCTTAAGTGTGGGTTGGCAGAGTGACTTGCTTGCCAAGAGGATGGTTAGGTGTGGGGGAAGGGGAGTAACTGTACAGTGCAGCAACCTGACAAAAATTAGCTCAGCCAAGTTGTCAACGTCAGTGTCTTCAGTAATATGTCCTGTTGATAGCATGTACCCTTTACATAATGTGATGAAATTGGCACTTTGCCTCTCTTGGTCTTCTTCCCCAAATTTCATAACTCAATCTAATCAAGAGAAAAACATCAGACAAAATAATAATTGAGAGACATTCTCTAAAATACGTGACCTGTTACTCCTCAAAACTGTCAAAGTCATCAAAAACGAAGGAAGTCTGAGAAACTGTCATAGGAGACATGACAACTAACTAGAAGTGAAGTCCAAAAAAAGCTTGTGGAGTTAACAGTGATGTATCCGTGTTGGTTCCTTTATTGTGGCAAATGTACCAGGGTAATGTAGCAACTTAATAATGAGGTAAATTGGGTGCTAGGTGTGCAGGAACTCTGCTAGCTTTGCAACTCTTCTATAAATCTAAAACTCTTGTAAAAATGTTTATTAAAAAGGGAAGACACTTTTGAGACAATGGATTGAGAAAGACAAGGTAAGAATATGTCACAAGTAAGATTTTAGAAAAAGAAATTCAGGGAAAGATTGAGAAAACAGACGCCATAATGTATTTTTTTAAATTTATATAGCATTAATGCGGGTTCTTCCACACATTTTATGACATGGTGTGGTGCCTTTTCCTAGTCCAGCATCATCCCTTCTTATACAGTGTGTTAAGTATTATGCAGCCTTGTAAATATAAATTGCAAAATCATGTGCATTCATGCTGAAGAGAGCTCAAGGATTCACATATTCCAGCCTCTTATCTTACAGGCTGTTGTCCTGAATAGCAGTTAAATAGGGACATACACTAGTGAAGTTGCAACTTTTTAAAAAATATTCAGCAATTACACAAGAAACAAGTGTTGTTGAAGTTATGGAGAAAAAGGAACACTTGTGCATTGTTGGTGGGAATGCAAATCGGTGCATCCACTGTGGAAAATAGTATGGAAGTTCCTCAAAAAATTAAAAATAGAACCAGGAATCACACTACTGGATATTTACCCAAAGAATGCAAAAACACTAGTTCAAAAGGATATATGCACCCCTATATTTATGGCAGCATTATTTACAATAACCAAACGGTGGAAGCAGCCCAAAAGTCCATTGGTAGATGAATGGATAAAGAAGATGTGGTATACACACGCACACACACGCACACATAATGGAATATTATTTGGTCATAAAAAATGAAATCTTGCCATTTGGAAGAACAAGGATGCAGCATGAGAACATTAGGCTAAGCGAAATAAGCCAGAGAAAGACAAATACCATATGATTTCACTCATGTGGAATTTAAGAGACAAAACAAACGAACAGGAAAAAAGAGACTCAAACTAAGAAACAGACTCTTAACTATAGAGAACAAACCTGCTGGTTACCAGAGAGGAGGGGTGGGGGAGCGGGGGATGGGTGAAATAGGTGATGGGGATTAGAGAGTACACTTACCATGATGAGCACTCAGTAATGGGTAGAATTGTTGAATCACTATACTGGACACCTAAAACTAATATAACACTGTATGTTAATATACTGGAATTAAAATTAAAAGCTTAAAAAACACTCAGCAATTAGATGGTGGAGAAAGAAGAAAACAGAGTAGGTTTTATCTCATAGCTTATATTTTTGCCTTGAGGATATGTCCTGACTTTATCCATAGGAGTTTGTGGCTGTCATCTGTGTACTTCTTTGGCTACCTTGGCTGGACTTGATTAATAAAGCAATCTGATAATAACCCCCCCTTCACCAAGTATTGGATGGGACTACTTTAACACCTGAATCTCCATCATTGAGCTAGGTGCTTCCTTCTGCATGGTTATCTTGCCTGACTTGGGGTCCAGTGACTTAATCTCCCCAGTTCCCTGGATGTCAGATTGCAGTGTACCCTTCACCATACCCAGCTCCCTCGAAGAGGTGTTCTTGCCTTACCAGGAGGCCAGGCTGCAGTGTGGCTAGCTGCCTTGTGGTGCCAATACCTGAATCCCTAGAAAACACTTCTCACACAGGTGTAGTTCTAAGTACTAGTCACTGCAGGCAAAAAAGGAAGTAGTCTTCATGTATGATCTGAAGTTGTGAGTGAGAACTCTCTAGGATGGTCTGAAGCAGGGGTGTATACAAAGATTGAGTCTTGGTGTAATGAAGATGTGATTGGAAAAAAAAATTCAACTCCTCTATTGGTAGTTTACTGATTCTCTTAATTGCTAGGAGTTCTTACAAGAAGTTTTCAGGATACCAGTAATGTTACACGAACCTTTCATTGTAACGGTCAGCCTGTCATGGTGAACTATTTAAAAAGAATCAAGATTTCCTATTAGCCCTAAGATAAAAATTTTCTAGTGGAAGGTCCAGACAGTGTTTATATGAAATGAGTTTGAGTAAAAGTAACTTGTTGCACTGTGGCGTAGCATCTTGTCTTGTGTAAAAGAGCTCTCTAAGTGTGCACATTCACATTGTCACAACAATGACTTATTTAATCCTATTTTTGAAAATCTATTTTAAAGAGTCTCAGTCAAACCATTCGAACCAGTCTGACAGTGGAGTGTCTGACACTCAGCCAGCAGGACATGTCCGCTCCCAGAGCATTGTGAGCTCCATCTTCTCTGAAGCCTGGAAACGGGGCACTCAGTTAGAAGAGTCCAGCAAGGTAGGTAACACACTTGTGTTCATTGATAGGAAGAAATCTGTTTGACGTTTCATGGGTTTGTTTGTTGCTCTTTTATTCCTTGGTTAGGACTCTCTGGGCCCTATTTCAGTATTCTTACTTTGACTTCTCCTCAAAAATGAGTATCTGTCACTTGACTCTAATGCCCTAAGATCTCAAACTAGCAGTTTAACGACTTTATCAGTGGCTCACATTTTTAAGAAATAACAATTTCTTCTTTTTCACCCTTAATCAGTTTGGATGGAGTAACGCCATTTAGTGCCAGTGCCCTAATTTTGTTCCAGAGAAGCTGCTTATGGTGCATTATTTGTTATTAATTTAATTTAGACTCACTCCTTTGTCGTCTTTTCCTTTATGCTTTTTTGGCATTTCTCTGCACATTGATGAATTCTCTCAAATTTTAGTATATGTGGAAGACTAAATTCAGATGAATCCCCTTAAAATTTTGGATCCCTGAGCTTTGTATGGTAGTTTTTTCAATGACACTGAAGGACGAGTATGATTATTGCAAGACTATTCAGAAATACAGAGGTTCTTTAGCCCAAGTAGAAGACATCATATCACACTACCTGTGAAGTTCTGTGGGCAGTGTTGTGTCCCAGCTGTCCTTGCCCTCTGAGCAGGCAGGAGTCCACACCATCACCGAAGGACCAGTGGCACACCTGGCCTGACTGTTGTGTTTTTACCCAATAATCATTGTGGTTTTTCTTGTTGTTGTTGTTGTTGTTGTTGTTGTTTTGGTCTGAATCACTTTACACAAGTGTGTTCACCAATGTGAATTAAACAGATATTTTCCCTTAATTTATCCAGTTATTTATTTATGTGGTTGATAAACTGGCCCTCAGGAAGAGGCATTAGTAGGCTGTTAGTAGTAGGCTCTTAGAGGCATTAGTGGTAGTGTGGGGATGGAACACTTTGTCTTAGAAATAAATATTTGAGAATTGGTTCTAATGACCTAAATTCTCAAAACACTGCCAGTTTGTTTAACTCCCATGTCAGGGGTTCATACTTTTAAGAAATTATGGTCTGCCTTTCCCCACTTAATCAATTTGGGTGGAACAGCCCTATCTGGTACTAATAATTTTATATATGTAGAAAAGCAGATTTATACAATTCAGGTATCTAAAGAAAAGTCTTCTCCCTTACTAAATTTTTAATGGTGTTCTCCATGTGCATTTGAAATGAAAGGCCAAGGAAAACAAAGGTCCAAATGCTGTGTGATGAAGCAGCATAGTTCGCCTTAGTAGTTTCAGGAGCGTGCACCCTGCTGTGTAGGGGTTCTAACCTGTTTGTCTTGACCCCCCACCCCTGTGTTTCTTCTGTTACCTCAGCCTCAGGTGCCAAATGAGAAGGCCAGCACAGCTAAGGTCTGCACCCCTGCAGCAGCCAAGACAGGGTCAAGTTAAGGTCAGGGACTGTTCCTTGGAAACACATTAACCTGGGTGACTCCTGTAACCAAATCTCCCAAACTAATGCTTTTATTTTGTGCAGTTTTTAAAGAAACATGTGAGTGTCCTAATGGGCATTAGAATTCAGCCTTCTAGTTTACTAACCTAAGCATTTTTGACGCTAATTAGATGTCATTCATAATTTGGAAACAAATGATTTATATTGGATATTCACAGTTTGTTCAAAGAACCTAAAAGATGTACCCAAACTTAATAAACCAAGGGTCCTTCTTTTGCTCTTTTCAAAAGTACTTGAACCACATTCTTGTGTGAGTTGGCTCCGTGAAATGGATGACCAAATGTGGTAATTCAGGCAATGCCAGAGATGCCCAGATGGGCTGGTCAGCAGGTTGTTGGCAAACTCTCATTCCCATTTCTTGATATATCTTCTTTACTCTAGTTTTCGAAGGTTTCCTCTCATTTTCTCCTGGCTTTTTCTGTGATGGTATTTTAATGATCTTTTGCTGTAATGTTTATGAAGCATTTCTTTATGTATTTTCCAGTAACACAAATGTAAAGAATGCCCCCCCCTTTACCTGCATTGCTGGACTTCTGTGCATGTTGGATGCAAATGTCTCACACGAACACGAGTGTGTGTGTCAAGCGCATTCATTCCTGTGTGACTGTGCACGCCTGCTGAACATTCTCATATTCTCACGTGTCCGCTTGCTAGCATCAAAAAGCCATCCTCATTCCTCAGGAGGCCCTCCACCAGCACTCCTAAACCCAGTTATGGCATCTGCTTGATGTGGATGCAGCCACAGACTGAAAGGTGAACTCGACCCATCACGTCTCCACTTGCCACAGTCCGGGTGGGGTCTGTGCTCGGAGGTCCACCCACGGGGGTGCCCATTCAGGGCAGGTGTGAGAAAGTCAGGGCTCAGAAATCAGGCCGCCCGTCACCCGTCAACAGCTTTTGCAGCAGGACCTTTTTCCTAGATTGTTAGGCAGTCTTGCCGTTTGAGAGTAGTGCTGGGTGATCAAATGCTGTGCCTTGCTGCCCAGGGAGTCCGATTTTCGCCTTTGTGATGTCCCACTGCTGAGTCCTTTCTTGCATGTCCCAGATTCCTTGCTGTTTAGTTTTACGCAAAGCTTACCTCTGTAACTGTTGTGTTTGTTGTGTTTTCTCTCTCCCATCCCACTACCCCTTTTATACTCCTTTTAGGCCAGAATGGAGTCTCTGAATCGACCCTACACTTCACTTATGCCCCCTTTATCCCCACAGCCCAAGCTGGTCACCCCCTACACCGCCTCACAGCCTTCCCCACCTCTGCCGCCCCCGCCCCCACCCCCACCCCCACCCCCGCCCCCTCCCCCCCCACCTCCCCCTCCCCTGCCCAGCCAGTCTGCACCTTCTGCAGGCTCAGCAGCCACGATGTTTGTCAAGTACAGCACAATAACCAGGCTGCAGAATGCTTCTCAGCACTCGGGAGCCCTATTCAAGCCTCCACCACCCTCAGTGATACAGTCTCTGGCTTCCACCCCACAGTCAGGAAAACCTCAGATCCTGGTGCCCCCCAATGGAGTGGTTCCCCCACCCCCTCCTCCACCCCCACCCCCCACCCCGGGCTCAGCTATGGCCCAGCTAAAACCGGTGCCCTGTACCCCATGCCTCCCACAGTTCAGCCCTCCCCCTCCCCCTCCCCCGCTGAAGATTCATCACGTTCAGCATGCCACTCAAGTGGCTCCTCCCACACCACCACCTGCCCCTCCTGCCCCTGCACCCCTCCCTCCCCAGGCACCCCCCAAACCCCTTGTGACTGTGCCCCCACCGACCGGCACCAAGACCGTGCCACCTGTCATGACACAAGCTGTGCCACCTACACCTGCTCCTCCGGCTCCCCCCGCAAAAAAGCAGCCAGCTTTTCCTGTTTCCCACATTCCACCCTCTCCCCCTGCTCCTCCTGGCCCTATTCCGCCACCCACGTTACCCAAGCAGCAGAGCTTCTGTGTAAAACCGCCTCCCTCCCCACTATCTCCAGTGCCCTCGGTGCCCTCGGTAGTGAAGCAGATAGCCAGCCAGTTTCCGCCCCCCCCAACCCCTCCTCACGTGGAGTCACAGCCCTTAAAGCCCCCCACAGCAAATGTGGCCCCTCAGTCCCCTCCTGCTGTAAAAGCAAAACCTAAGTGGCAGCCCAGCTCCATCCCTGTCCCTTCTCCGGATTTCCCTCCTCCTCCACCTGAGAGCAGCCTGGTGTTTCCTCCACCACCACCACCACCACCACCACCACCACCACCACCGCTGGCCTCAGCCCCGCCACCACTGCCAGCCACACCCACAGCTTCTCCAGCCTCCGCCTCCGACAAAAGTGGATCTCCTGGCAAAAAGACCAGTAAGACGTCCAGCCCCGGGGCAAAGAAACCTCCCCCAACCCCACAGCGAAACTCCAGCATTAAGTCCAGCGGTTGCGCAGAGCACCCTGAGCCCAAAAGACCCTCGGTAGACAGTCTAGTGAGCAAGTTCGCATCGCCAGCAGAACCGTCAGGGTCTCCCAGCAAAGAGAGCCCCCCTCCGGCAGCACCCCCCAAACCTGGAAAACTGAATCTTTCTGGAGTTAACCTTCCCGGAGTTCTCCAACAAGGATGTGTATCAGCAAAAGCATCCGTTCTGAGTGGACGTGGAAAAGACTCCGTGGTAGAATTTCCTTCTCCTCCATCTGATTCTGACTTTCCACCTCCTCCACCTGAAATAGAGCTTCCTCTGCCCCCCATAGAGATTCCGGCAGTATTCTCGGGAAACACCTCTCCAAAAGTGGCAGTTGTCAATCCTCAACCCCAGCCATGGTCCAAAACATCCGTGAAGAAGGCCCCTCCCCCCACACGACCCAAACGGAATGACAGCACCCGCCTCACTCAAGCAGAGATCTCTGAGCAGCCAACAATGGCCACAGTTGTGCCACAAGTGCCCACCTCTCCCAAATCCAGCCTTAGTGTCCAGCCTGGATTCCTAGCTGACCTCAACAGGACACTGCAACGGAAGTCCATCACCCGGCATGGCTCACTCTCCTCCTCCCGCATGTCCAGAGCAGAACCCACAGCCACCATGGATGATATGGCATTGCCCCCGCCCCCCCCTGAACTGCTTTCTGATCAACAGAAAGCTGGCTACGGAGGGAGTCATATATCGGGCTATGCAACGTTGCGGAGAGGACCCCCTCCCGCTCCCCCCAAGAGAGACCAGAATACCAAGCTCTCAAGAGACTGGTAGTAGCTACCATAGGACTTTATTTTCATGGTGTCTGTAATCAGTTCTACAATCAGCTCACCTGATCACCTATGAATTCTGGTGTTCAGAGCCTCCTAGTATGATGTTGTTATTCAGGTAGTATCCAGCTCTATGTGTGTGTACATTTGCGTGGACACACATAGCTATACACATATAGTGTGTGTATGTATATGTATATATATGTATACATATATGTATGTGTATATGTATATATATATAGCTGAGAGTGAATCTATTTATTCCTTTTCTCTCCTAATCTGAAAATGGGTTTGTGTATCTTGGGTGGAAGAGGCCTGGAAGGGGATTGTGTCCTGTCCCTTATGATTTCTATTATCTATCATGTGGATTGGACCAAAAACTTATAATGACTTATTTAGAAGGCATTTTATAAGTGTCCATGCACAGCCTGTCTGTGCACGTTGTGTATTCTATCTTAAGGAATAGATGGATTATGTGCTGGTGTCTCAATTTGAGAAGACAACAGAATGTTTGGTGTACCAATGGGGCTTTTGTGTTTGTTTTTTCCCCATTTGGCTGAAGTTCGAACTGCTTGACTAACACTTCATGACTGTACATGAAGGGGCACTTTAAATCAGGAAACTCTGTCAGCATCACGGATGGAGAAATAGTGCAGTATGGGGAAGTTTTCACAGACACCGTATCTGTTCGTGCTTGTGCATAGGCAGTAAATATATGATGTAACCAAACCATTCTAGTTGCAGTATCGCTGCCATGATCCCACCCGTATCTAGGATGTGTTCTGTCACAGGTAAGCTCTTCACCTACAATACATGGATAATTTAGTACTATAATCCCGGGTAGTTCTTTTTGTACCGTTGGAATCTTTTTCATAAGCTTTGCGAAGCCTCATCAAGCTTGGCTTCATGATCCTTGCTTTGATTTGTTGTGAGAGAATGTCTGACACGGTACCCCTGGAATGCTCCGTCCCACCAGTTGTAGTGTGTGCTTTAGGTAGACGTTGATAGTAGATATCTGTAGACAATTGCTGTATCAAGTATACACATCCCATGTCCGAAATAGTGCATCATTACAAAAAACAAAGTTACCTTCTGAAATGCGTATTTTTTGTGTGTTGCTCTAGGATGGGTGATTAGGAAAGAACAAAACTGGCCCCTGTGCAGGTATCATTAATCAGGTTGTACTTCGTTTAAGCATGGGACTGTCCTACAGGGAGGGAAAAATATAAATGAGCTTTTTGACAATTTCATCCTCAGCTACTGGAGTGCACTAGGATTCTTGCTTGCCATAGCTTGGTTGTGGAGATTTGTCCAGGTTAACCAGGTGTTCTGATGGAGTAGTGTAGTCCAAAGTGACAATACATGATATGCATGTGCAATTTGGTATAACACAGAATTATCACTCTCATCACACCCTACAATCCTGTATGCTTCACATTATACTTAGGCTTTTTTTTTTTTTTTTGTCCTGTGAATTTTCCTTGGTATGTGAACTATGTACTGTCTCATCAGTTTATGATGATAAAGTGACCATTACAAATAAAATGCAACCTCAGAGCTGCTCTTACACAATAAAAACTAGCCATCCCAGCAGTGATAAATGAGCACATCTTGTAAATGAACGTCTCTACCTGTTGTGAATACGGATTACCAGTGCAAAATAAGGATTGTCCCATAAGGAAAAAGTGATGCCATAGCAGTGGGGCAGAGATAGTAAATAATTCAAAAATAAGCAAAAGTTGTACTGTATACACAAGATATTCCTATAAAGCCACCTCCAGAAAAGTATGGCACCAGAGAGGATGTGAAGTGGCACCTCACCATTGCCACGGCCCCAGGGTATTGGTCTGCAGATTCATGTGCTTACAGAGCAATGTGTACCTTTGTGCATTTTTTAAAGCCCTGCTTCTTTAAAAGGTACTTGGGACTTTTTCATTTGTTCTCAAAGTTCTGTGTGCTTGATATCCTTAGGCTTTTAAAGCGACCTTTAACACATCTGCGTTGTTAATTAACATGCACAGCAGTTTGGGTAATGGTTGAATACAGATTGCCACGCTCCACTGTAACTCACGAGAGAAGGAATTTCCCATTGTGTTCTGCCTGCAGCTTTGTATTTTAAGGATCACCCTTATTTGTGGGGTAAAGTTACTAATACAGTGGCATATTCATCACTAGGGTTTTTGTTGTGATGGTGGCCTTTATATATATGTATACGTATACGTATATGTGTATATAGGTGGACTTCAGCTTTGCTTGGGGGGGAGGGGGACAATAATGTGCCCTCAGTCTTCCTTCACCCATGATTTGAGCCCTAAGGTACAGCCTCTGTTTAGTCATTGTAGGACTCCTTAGGCCTTCTTGCCTGATAGTCATCTTGAACTGAAGCTTCCAGCATATCACTTTCCTGAAAGAGCAGCCATCCTTTAGAATGCTCATGGCAAGGAGAAGAGAGCAGGGCCAGAGGAAGAACTCTGTCATTCTTACCCCAATCCAATGGCTAGTCTACAATAGGCTGTTTTCTTTTACCTATCTCCAAAGACAGAGAAGGCTATTAATCAACTTTCCCATTTGTTTTTTGTGAAACGCTGAATTTAAAAAAAAAAAAAAAAGTTAGATTATACTTCTAGTGTTTTACTCCCTAGTGGAGTGTTTTTAAATTTGGATTTTTGTTGGGATGTAGTTCTGTGGGCTTTTTTGTTTTGGTTTGGTTTTTTGACACTACTCTGTTCTTGTAACTTTTCTCTGGTGTGTTCATGGAGAACACCTGCTGCCAAAGGACACTAATACTGTGCCTTCTTCCACTGCCAGAATTCTGCTCAGCAGCTCTTCCAACCCCACATAGCCGCATCTGGTCAGAGAAGAAAATCTGGACAGCTGAGACTTGGCTGTGCTGAAAAATGAACAGCATGGATGAGCTCATCGTGCTGCTGAGGGCAGTGCAAACAGGTGCCTGTTTCAGCCAGTGACTCAGTTAATTAGTGACCCCCTTAACTTCTACCACAGATAATTTCAGAATTAGACCACCCTGGGCTTAAAGTTTTGGCACCAACTTGGAAAGGCAGCAGAGCCTATTCTGTTGATAAAACAACTTACACTAGGTTCTAGGTAATAATACAAATGCTAGACTATTCTGTATTGCAGTTTTATTCAGCTGGGCTTTTACTACTCAAATACATTATTTCTTTAGCTGCTGTAATTTTTTCTTAAGTATTCTTAAGGTTTTCATAGGTACTCATTTAACTGTAAATTTGTTTTTAATTTTGGGGACTTTTTAAGATGAGAAAGATGACGTTTCAAAATTACAGGAAAATGATTTTCATGAGAAAATTTCAAAGTAATGTAGATGTGATGGTGTTTTACAGTCCTCTAAAATCAAGGTGCTCCCGCCCACCAATGGCATACTCTGCTAAGGGCTGTGAACTTTCCTGGAAGTCCTCCCTCTGTGTAAGTTTACTTGCCACTAAAAACAATGCCGAGTTTATCAACAAAGTTTAAACAAAATTGGGAGGTCATGAATAAGTAATTCCAGTGGAGTGACGACTCTGAGATCAAGAGTTAATAGGAGCTGTGCATCCAGTTAGAGTTTGAGAAGCTGCTGTTCTGGGGGAATAGAGCTGCTTATCACCTTGTGTCAGGGATGTAAGGTTATAAAATAGCCTGGAAAAAAAGTGTCAGGTAATGGTATGGGTTGGTTTTATTTGACTATCAAGCCACCAACAGAACCCTTTGTCACCTTTTTTCCCTAGTTTTATGTTAACAAGCTTTTTCATATACCTTCAGAGCTAATAAATTATAACTGATAGAATGTCTCACATTTTATTCAAGTTTAGACCAATTAAACCTCTATGGCCCTGTATGATTACAGGGGTAATTACTTGCTTTAAGTAAAGTAGGTATAATAATTTGGACTTACACACTTGATGAGAGGATGTCTAGTCCTAAAACTCCCTTTCAGGTTGCAAGTATCTTTTGGCACTTCGAGTCTTGTTTTATTGACATCACTTATTTATATAAAGTGGGTTATCCCGAACCCTGTAGGAATATGTGATCACTCACAAGTTGAGATTTGATGTACAGAGAAATGCAATACAATATCCCACAATTTTTTAAGATTTATTTTCCTTTAAACATTCAGTAGAAGAACATCTCTATACCTTTACCAGGCTGTCTCTCCAACTAAACAAGTGCTCTGTTCTTATTGTGCCCTCAGAAGGTCTGTATGTAAAAGAAACCTGAAATATAGCTGTAGAGTAAATTTGCTAAATAAAAAGAATATACTTGAGAAACACGTAAGGGAAAACATCTCCAATTCATTTGCTCTTTGTTGAAGAGAAGACACTATCTGCTATAATCCCCAGTGCCTTGAACTCTCTTGGAGGAATAGCATTTAAAAAAAAATCCAACAAGCAAACTTTGAGGTGCTAATGAAAGAGAAGGAAGATGAGTATTTGTAGTTTGTGCAGAAATAGAAAAAAATGTCTGTCTCACAAGAGATGGCTTCATCTAGCTGAAGAGTGGCCACTTTCTACCAAAGACATTTAGAGAAGTCAAGTCAGGGTGATGGCAAGTACTTTCAGAAGTGACCACATTGATCACGGATGGCTATTAATACCAAGCTCATCATTGTTGAAGCCTCAACCTCTTCTTAGGCAGAACATGCTTGCAGCACTTAAAGTCTTTGCATTTTGGGAACTGTCCATTGTTTGATTTATTGTAACCTAATACCAAAAACTGCCACTTTTCATGATTCCTACTTCCTATATATTTTTTCTCTACTTGTAAATAATCCCTCCTCGAAAATAAGCATTAACTGGAATGTTTCAAATGATTTTGCTTAATTTTATCATTAGCCACTAGTGAACTCCTTTTATAGAAATGTACAATTACGGTATCATTAGCTTGTGCTAAATATTGTAAAAATCATTGTTTACTGTTTCAAAGGAAAATTGCACATTATATTTAACTGGGATTGCTCGTTTTCCCATTTCTTTAAAAAATGGAGTCAAGGCTTACACTGACATCCAGGCTGTGGGAGCTTTGTTATAAATAAATAGATACAGTGTAGGAATATAGTTTTTTAAAGCATGAAAAAGGCGGCAAAAATAACTGCATTATAAAGTACCTGATAAGAGGACATTATTCAAACCATTATGATTATGCACAGCTCGGTAAAGGTGAAGTTACAATTTTTCTTTCAGCTTTGTTGCTATTTTCTTCTTAAATGTACGCTCTCATTTCATTATGTGCCTTGCTCCCTGATTGTGCAAACCTATATATAGATATATATAGAGATATATATATATATATATATATATGAGAGAGATATATTCAGTACTACTGACGATGTTTTTTTGTTCTGCTGGATTAAGTTATTTTCCAAATTACTCCTACCAGTTACTGTCGGTGAAATATTGTAATGGCTTAGGACAGTAGTCATACAGTCAGTGTAAATTTGTTTTCAGTTATGTGTTTTCATTATGTCAGCTTACCCAATTCTTAATAAAAAGAATACATAGATTTCATTTAAACATGGGGACTTGACTGTTTGTGGATTGACATCATTAAGAACTTGGTTTCGCTGTTCATGTTGGTGGTACCCATAAATAAGCTGTGCGGTAAGAACAAATTAAATACATTCAACTCATTAACCTTTAGTTTTTACTGACAGATGAGAAAGCTTTGGCTACTGAATACATTAGCAATTAAGTAGTGATAATAAATTTTAAGATTTTTCTTCTTAAACAAAGTACAACCTTTTTTATTTTAAAGCTTTGCTATCACCATTATGTGTTGGCCTGCCATGTCGCCATGTCAAGGCATGTACACCGTGAGTTTGCCAAACCAAGGCAAAAAAAAAAAAAAAAGCTCCTCTTTTTATATTAAGAGAATTGTATTTGGGGGCAAGTGATCAGAAAACAATTTAGAGCAACACAGAAGGATACACTTCAGCTTACTCACCTTAGTACTTAACCTCTTTGGTTACTTGCATAAATACATTCACAAGACATTTGGACTTACTTTGTAGAATTTTATTTAGGTCAAGTTCTTAGTACACAGCAACAATTTCAAATACAATTTTTGAAATTAAGAAGTCAATGTTCCCCCACTCATCTGGAGGTGGCTTAATGGCACACACAAAAAACATTACTGGCAACAGACTGCTCCCTCAAGTTTTCCTGCATGATTTCTACTCAACTCAGAACACCAACCCTCTCTGCAGGAGCTTAAAAATACAACTGGCCAGATCACAAGTGTTTACATTCTTTTTTGTAAACCATTTTAAGAAGAAAGATGCATGGACACAAAGTATGAAAAACTGCTTTTCCATAGAATTCTGAAGTTGCAAAAGACATTACCATTTTAATGTGAAAATAAGCTTTTTGTTTTTTACAAAAAACCTCAAGATATTTAGCAAGGATCATTTATACATAGCTAGGCCCTATTGTCAATTTTAAGAATTATGAAATTCTTAAGAAATAGGAACAAAGATCAGCATAAAGTAAACTTCAGATTATGAGCACAATGCCTCCATTTAAGAACTGTCTTATAAGGCTCTCTCAATAAGGCTTTTTGCTGTGCTCCTGCCAGTGTTGAAATAATAGAACCTATTTTTGCTACATAGTACTGAGTGTAGTAGAGGGTTAAAATGATTATTTTCACTAATTAAGGTTGCACTTAGTACACTCCTTTAAACAATTTGAATACTGATGGTATTTATCGAAACAGCATATCTTTTCAAGTATCTTCCTGAAGACATCAAGTAGAACTCAGTTTTTAAAGAAACATAGCACATTCAATTAAGACAGTTGTAGAAAGAGTACCAGGCGTTGAGTCAGGAACTCTACCACTGTTAACTAGCTGTTATCTGAAACGAAACGTCTAACCTCCTCAGTTAAAATGGAAAATGAACTAAAATTTTTTATCCTCTAGCTCTAAAATTCTATGATCCTAAGTAAATCATGTGAGGGAAATCATCACCTTCACACCAGTCAGGAGTTCCTGGCCAAAGACGTTCAGAAGTGAACAGATGGGAAGTGATTCAGATCCCTTCTTTTTGAAGACTTGGCAGTCACCTGCCAATTCCTCCATCAAACCCTTTTCAGAGGGTAAGGTGGCCTTCAGAACATGTCATGCTCTCTCCACCAAGGAGAAAAGGTAATAAAAATAAAGGAACAGTTCTTAATGTAGAAAGGTACCTGCTAAAAGAAAATGAACACAAAAGGATAAAAGCAAACTACCATCATTTTGATGCCTCTCCAGCAGAAAAATCTTTTAAGTAATCATCAGTAATCAACATAAGACAGCTAAGGAGCACACCTGCATCGCAGACATCACTGTAAAGATGCACAAAACCTTCTCTCTAGCTGGGTAATAAACAGCAGCAGGAGGGGGAAAGAAAGGGAGGGATAAGAATGTCCCACCTAGTGACTTTTAGGAATACAGCAAAAGTAGCAGGCCCTTGCCAACCCTAAGATGGGAACAGCAGGTGCCCCTGAGGGAGATAGAAGGCAACTAGCCAAAAGAATTGAAAATACTGATCAAGACATTTCAAAAGACTCCTATTTACTCCCAATACAGGCTGAATCTCTCGGGGCTAGATTTTGGTTTTTAAATTTATTGCCCTGGTCATAAGGTCAACAAGAAAGTGTATTTTCATTAATTTCCCCATGGCCTTTTAAATAGTAGTACCAAAAGCAACGGGCGGGGGGTGAGGTGCTTAAGTCACTTTTTTTTTTTTAAACGGAAAAAAAAAGCACTTGAGGAGGAAAAAATTCCCCTCTCCCATTAGATTCCCTCTATCCTGTTAGAATGGTTGCTTACTAGTCAGATTTTAGACTTGGATCATCTTTGCCACAATATTATGTATCCTGTAAGATTTCTGTATTCATTTGGAATTCCTACTACCATCTTGTAGTTTATAAAAAGATAAATGGGGGAAACTTACGATAAATCAAGAAATACTACCTTCACAGACTATTAATAGCATGCAATCTATGAAATATTACATACATTAAAAGTCTCCAATTAGTGTAGGCCTGGCCTATCATCATTACATAGCATCCTTCCAAGACAATATAGAGAATTCAAAACTGTACAAAAATTTAAAATATGCCAAAAATCCAACAGGTTTTTTTTAAAACAATCACACAGATTAGTACTAAATAATAAAGAAAAAGCTGACCCATGGATCCCCCTCTGCTGCAGGTCTTCAGTATGAAGGACTTCATCAGTGTCTTCTGCACCCCACAATCCAGAAGGGGTCCAACAGGCAAGCGGACTACCACCAACTGTTTTGCACAATTATCTTCTCTGCTTCTGTAGGTGTGAGCTGTGAGAACTATACTGGATCTCAAAATACCTCCTTGCCTTAAAAATCCACTAAGCTTTCTCAGCACAAAGCTATTTAAGTAAAAACTGGAACATCTAATTTCAAAACAGGTTTCCTAGTTATACACCAACACTAAGAAAAGTTTAATCTATCCAGGTCCATAATGAACCCGAAGGCTCAGACGACACTTCAGGGCCATTACTTTGAAGGAAAACAGGGAGTAAAGAATGTCAAGATGACCTAACAAAAGCATGGAGCAAAGGCAAGTTAATGAACACTAAATTCAAAGTGTTGAAGAAATCTAAAAGCAAACAGCTAACCTGCAGTGTGTGGGAGGAAAACCCCTACAACTTTAAAACGAAAAGTCTTGATAAGGGAACTCTATATCTGGGTCTCAGTTAAATGGGGATGAAGTTCTGTGCTCAGATTTGTAAGAATATTAACTTTTGCTTACACCGAATTCCCTCACACACTAGCGCGCACTTGTTCATTTTTCAAATTTATTGACCTCTACTATCCTGTTAAAGGCCTTCACTTGAAGTAAATGCAGCTATTGCCTCTCCCCTCTCACCCAGCACCGGAAAATGACCTGGCAAAAGGCTCTTCTGGCCAAGTCCCTGGGACTGGGACAAACCCACAGCACTGTTAGGTCTGTGAGCTGGGTCATCGCCACAGCTTCCACCTGCTGAGCAGCAAGCCCTCCTGGACGTTTCCACTATTTTTTATACTGATTAAAGAAGATGAGTAAATCCACCTGCCTTACAAACTCCACTGCATTTGAAGCTATAATTTGTACAGACAGAAAGAAATACTTGTTATTGTTTCTCTCAACATTACATTAATTTTTAGCAATGTAATTAGGTAAGTATTTGGCCTTACACCTCTTATCCCACGATTCTTAGTCTGAGGTACAAGGTTCAAATTCTCACCAACAGAAGCTACTAAAGCCAGTCACACAAAACTGGGAGAGTATTTCCCTTTCCTAGAATTGAGTAAACTACTCAGCAGCAGCTAACACTGGCCATTAACAACAGAGAGGACGGTAGCAAGACTTTTGTTCCCAGTGACTGTTAAGAGACTTGAAAGTAGCTGCTATTTTCCAAAAAAGAATTTTTTCTAAATAGTGAAAGAAGTAAAGAAATAACTGGTCTGACCTCCAAGATTCTACTCCTGGAAAGAATGCCTAAGGCAAGGGTTTAGAATGCCTATTGAGCAGAACGTTTCTACAGTTCAATCTCTTCAGAACCTCAGGACCTCACATCTAGCTTCACGAGCCTACTTCAGTATACGATCCAGGCTACCACACTTCACACATCTGGGTACACAAGCCCTTAGTGGCAATGCAGTCTCATGCAGCAGCAGCACATTAAAATCAAGCCAGCGATTGTTAACCACCCTCAGAATGTTTGGGGACTCATTTCATCATCCTCAATCTACAAACTGAAAAACATGAAGGGATGCAAGTCAGCAGCATTAACTCATCTGGTGCACTCAAAGTGCTGAGAGAATGCAGAATTTACAGTGTTAAGAGGAAATAAGCCATCGAAACAATTATAAAAATGGTTAAGTATGGTATTTAAATACTAGTTCACTTCTCCTCATACAAGTGGAAGAAAGTGTGGGGTGCGGGTACGGCGCGAGACCACAAGGCTGACCCTTTAGCACAGGCACTGAAGAGCATCCAATGCCACAGATTCTGCAGGAGGAGAAATCCCAAGGGTGTACAGTATTCCTGAGAAAAATCCCAGATTTTTTCTGAATCAGTCTTAACCTGATTTGTTTTACAGAGTTATGCTATTATACCTCTGATATATTTAGAAATGGTCACTTTATTTTAATCCAAACAGGTCAGCATAGTAATAATGGCAGAAAGACCCATTTGTTCAGATTCAGCTTGCTTTTTTAATACTGGGGAATAAACCAAAAAAACATAAGTAGTTTGTGTCATTTGTATCTTTCCTTCATTTCACTGGAGGGGAAGCCCCAGGGCCTTTTGATAATCTGGGAAGACCTGACTATTCAGGGAAGCATAGCCCTGCTGAGCTTTACTCAGAATAATGCATGATAGACTCAACATAATTCCCGGGAAAGAGCCCAGTCACTCCATTCATAACTCCCTCATACCAACCATCATCATTCTTCTTGATGACATAAATAATGGCTCCTTCCTGAAAGGACAGCTCATCTTCCTTGTCTTTTGTATAATCATAAATTGCCACAACTAGAGGGAAAAAAAAAATAGGATGTGAAAAGAATAATATTCCTAGAAAGACAAATAAATGAATAATATCCATCCTTTCCCAACTTCTGCAGCACTTCAAATAGTAACTTTCTAAACACAGACTAAAAATTTGTTTCCTAATACCCAGTTTATATACAGTGGAATCCCATCTTGGAGAGGTTAGGTTCAAAACAGTATAAATGGCAAAAAAAAAAAAAAAAAAAAGAAAAGAAAAGAAAAAAAAATCACATTTAGTCAAACTTACCTTCAAGAGCCTATGGACAAATACCTCATTGAAGAAAGATGCACAATCCCAGAATCGGGAAAGATGGCTGCTACTTCAGTTGAGCTTGTATTGAAGCACCATATTGTGTAAATCTTTAAACATGAGAATTATACTAGTGCAGTGAGATGCACCATAAAAGCCAAGTGAGAAATTGAGAGAGAATAAGGGAATAGCAGATTTACTTCTCCTTTCTCAAACTCCCTAGAACTTATATTGGCATAAGGCAGCATGTGTTTTGAAAGAATATATATAGTAGATTCCCATTGTTCACACATATAATTTGTAGGAAATTCAGTAAGTTAGAGTTAAATTGGGATACCCTGTAACTTGCTCAACTCCATGTAAAAATTTATCTTTTTTATAAAAAGATCCTCTGCATCTTCATTATACCACTCAGAACTCCAGTCTCCATCTGGCCATCATTCTGATAAGTATATACTGACTATTAGTTTTTCATACAACCTTAATCTTCACATACAAAAACAAAACTACAACAGGGACTTAGGATGTAATGCAACTTACCCTAGTTAATTTTTGTTTCTGGGCTGCTTTAGTAAAATTTAAATGGCTTTCTTAATCTCTGAATATTTGCCATTATAGTAATCTATTACAGATGCCAGAAAATACTTTGGAGGACTCTAAGAGGAACCTAATTTTTTTTTTAAAGTTTATTTTTTTGAGAGAGAGAGAGAATGGCGAGCGGGGAGTGGCAGAAAGAGAGGGAGGGGCAGAAAGAGAGGGACTGCTCGGACTCATGCCTGAGTCACCCAGGCGCCCCAGTCTAGGAAGAGTTTATAGTGTGGATTTCTCAAAATATAACCAAACACCTAAACACAAATGCAACAGAAGTTTAACTGAATGTAAGATATGTAGAATACTTAGTACTTCATCAACCTAGGTTTTGTTAGTTTTTTGTTTTTGTTTTTTGTGGTTTTTTTGAGTTGATAACATTCTTGATGCTTCTGGAAGTGCAAACCCACTGCAAGTAACTAGCAGGAGAATATCCCCCAAGTCCTGTTAATTCTACCTCCTATGTCTCTCAAATCCAAATACTTCTCTCCATCATGACAGTCACTGCCCTACTTAGGGCAGCAGTCTTTAAAAATACACATATCATTGGGGTGCCTGGGTGGCTCAGTCAGTTAAGCAACCAACTTCAGCTCAGGTCATGATCTCGTGGTTTGTGAGTTTGAGCCCCGTGTCAGGCTCTGCGCTGACAGTTCAGAGCCTGGAGCCCATTTTGGATTCTGTGTCTTCCCCTCTCTCTCTGCCCCTCCCTTGCTCGTGCTCTGTCCCTCTTTCCTTCAAAAATAAACATTAAACACACACACACACACACACACACAAACACACATATCACTGGCTGTACCTGAAGATTTTATAAACAGTATGAGTGACAAATAATTTTATAGAGACACTTTCTAGATTCTCAAAACATACTGCTTCCTTACACCTGAAGCTAATATAATACTGTATGTCAACTATACTAGAATTAAAAAAAAACTGCTTCCTAAAACTGATCTGCTAGAAATGATACCTTCAACCAGACATCAGTCATAAAAATTCTCATTTCCTATTTATCTTTCTCCTACTTCACAGAAGTACAGTTGTGGACCACCTTAAAGTACAAAACAGCTCTGGGTACCAAAAGGACAATTCAAGAATCTGGTGTGGTATTAAAAAGGAATTACTCCACTGATTAACCCAACCTGCTTGCAAGTTGTTCCCCTTCCTTTGCTTTTAACAAAATTTAAAAAATACTGTACTGGAGTTATCAGCTGACACATGATCACAAACATAATTTCTAAAGACAGAACATTATTTGATTTTTGGTACATAAACTCTGAAAGAGTTTAAAAAATGAGTGACAGTGCCACATAAAAATACTTCCATTTGCATCTACTTATTTATGTAAACAAGATTTTCAGCACCACTGCCTCGCCCTAATCTGTTGCTTAGGGAGGTATAAATTCCTGGTTTTCTTATCTCAAATTATCTTTTTTTCAAAAAAGTTAAAATATAACTTTCATGGGAAGTTATTAATCTGCTTAAAAATCTTACACAATTTCCCTCCACCGTTACATTGTTTTAAAAGAAAAAAAAATGCAAACACCTCAGGCTGGTGGTATTTCAAGGCTTCCCACCGCTAATTACAACATACTTCTCTTTCTACACTCCTACCCCACCCTCTCCGTGCCACCCACCCATGTTGCATGTGACACTACTCACCATATCCCAAACCACCTTGCCCTTTCACTCAAGAGGATTCCCTCTGCCTGGATGGCCCTTTCTATCTTTCTTCTTTGCCTGAGACACACCACAAAGCCATGTTCTCTGAGCAGCCTTCTGGAATCCCCAGATAGAATTAATGGCACTATTCACTTTTTGACAATTGTTAATGGAGCATCCGTGCTAATTTCTAGAGATACAAAGATGAACAAGACAAGGGACTGTCATAGTCTTGTGAGGACAGAAATATTATCTGATAAATTACCATACACTGTTTATACTTCTAACAAGAAGTTACAAGAACACAAGAACAGATGGCTTGTTAGAAGGAAGGAATAGAAAATAGGACACTGACAAACAGGTTGAAGTTTGCCAGGAAGAATTTAACACTATTAAATAGTATAGCTAAGACTCAATCCCAGGTTTGAGATCAAGCTAAGGACAGTGGTTAAGAATGTAGGCTCTCGGAGCACCTGGTGGCTCAGTCGGTTGGGTGTCAAACTCTTTTATTTTTTTTTTAAGTTCATTTATTTAGAAAGTGTGAGCAGGGGAGGGGCAGAGAGAGAGGGAGAATCCAAAGCAGGTTCCACACTGTCAGTGCAGAGCCCCGATGTGGGGCTTGAACTCACAAAACTGTGAGATCATGACCTACGCCAAAATCAAGAGCCAGATGCTCAACCAACTAAGCTACCTAGGCACTCCTGATTTCTGACTCTTTGATTTTGGCTGAGGTCATGCTCAGCATGGAGCCTGCTTAAGATTTTCCTTCTGCCCTTCTCCCCCGCTCTCTCTAAAATCAATGAATGAATGAATGAATGAATGAGGGCTCTAGGTTTATACCACCTAGTTCAAATCCCAGCTCTAGCACTTACAAATTTACAGAACATACTTAACTTTCCTAAGGTTCTTTTTACTCAAATGTATAATGGGAATTACAATAGTGCTAACACCTCAAAACAACGTAATAGTGTCATATTAAATGAAACAATGCACATACAATATGTAGCCTAGGACCTTGTTTATAAGTAACCATTATCTATATAAATGTTAGCTTCTTTTATTATCATTTATAGCTATTATGATATACTGTCTTTTCTGAAACACTAACATTTTCTGTTATATAAATAATTTTTGAACCTCAATTTCCTAGTTTGCAAAATGGGGAGATTAACTGCCTTACTAATGTAATAAGTCTTGCATTATGTCAGGCACATAATAAATACATGAAAATATCTGTTCTTAGGGCATCTGGGTGTCTCAGTCAAAGTTTGACTCTTGATTTCAGCTCAGGTCATGATTTCCTGAGGGTCGTGGGATTGAGCCCCGTTTTGAGCTCTGTGCTGAGAGAGGGGGAGCCTGCCTGGGATTCTGTCTCCCTCTCTCTGCCCATTCCCTGCTTGCACACATGCACATGCTCTCTCTCTAAAAATAAATAAACCTTAAAAAAAATAAAGAAAACATCTGTTCTTTACCCAAGTTAAATCAAGATACTTACATATACACATTATCTCCATTTGGCAGGTAAGGGCAGTAATCAAGGGTTAAGATAAACCACCTCCTATGACAGTGGTTCTCGACCCTGGAAGAACTCTAAAAAATTCTGATGCCTGGGTTCTGTGCCCATGGATTCTGATTTCATAGGTCTGGAGGTGCAGACATATTAAATGCTGCCTAGATGACTCTAAAATGCTGGCAGGGTTGAGAACCAGGCCCTAAGGTCTAAGACAACAAAATGAGTCATTAGACAGTAGCCTTAACATTGATGCACACTCAAACAAAAAAAAGCAACCACAAGCTAAGCTCTTTAGAAAGAGTAAGAAAGAGCTTAACTGATTTTCATGTTTTAAAAGATCTGAAATTATCAGCTAAATCAAACTTTGAAAAATATCTTTGGGAACAATTCAGGCATATTCTTTTAAACTTTAAAGGGTTACCTGGACTGAAAACAACTAATTTTCCTCTCTTAAAATTTCTCCAGAGTTTTACACGTTCACCGAGGAGTACATTTTTAGAAAGCAAAATCTTTCATTGGCCGTTCTCAAGGAATAACTGAGCTGGTTTTTCAGAGCTGAAAACTGTCATCCCTTCACTAGGACAGTGTTAAAATTAGGTAGGGAGTTTGTAAAATGTCAATGCCCAAAGCCACACCCTAGTGTAGTGCCTTGGGCTCATTTGTTTTTCTTAAAAACAGCTTTATTAAGGTTTAATTCAGACACAAAATACAACAAATAAGTTTTGCCAAATATATGCACTTGTATATATGACAAATATATAACCACCACCACAATCATATAGAACATGCCCATCACCCCAAGGTTTCCTTTTGCTCCTATGTAATTTTCCTCACCATGGAAACTACTGATCCAGATTTCATTTAAATGGAATCATGAAGTATGAGTCTTTAGTGTCTAAATTCTCTCATTAGTATAATTGTGTGAAATCCATCCATATTGTTGCTTGTATCAGTAAGTCTGTTTCTTTTCATTGCTGAACAGTATTCCACTGAATGGATGGATATCTCACAAGTAGTTTATCCATTCACTAGTTGAAAGATATATGGGTTGTTTCTAGGTTTTAGCTATTATGAATAAAGCAGTTATGAACATCTGAGTTCAAGTCTGTGTGTGAACACAGATCTTCACTCTTAAGTAACTAGGAAGGAACTGACAGACCAGCTTGCAGGTGTATGTCTAACTTCATAAACCGCCAACTGTTTCTCAAAGTAGCTGAAACATGCTGCACTCTTACTAGCAGTGCTTAAGAGCTACAGTTTCACCACACTTTCTCCAACACTTGGTATTGCCAGTGTTTCTAACTGCAGCCATTGTAGAGGGTGTGTAGTGGTATTTAGTTTGGTTCACTGTAGCTTTAATTTGCATTTCCCTAGTGACTAATAATGTTAAGCATCTTCTCATGTGCTTATTTGCAATTCATGGACCTAACTGGTGAAGTGTGTTCAAATTTTTTTTTCTCAAGTTGTCTGCCTCCTTACTGAGTAATTTAGCGAAAATTCTTCCTAATCTACGCTTGCCTTGTCATTTTCTTTACAGTGTCTTTGAAGAAGAAAAGTTTAATGAAATTCAGTCTGTCAATTTTTTCTTTTAAGCTTCATGTTTTTATACACTCTATATATTTTTTTTTCCTAATCCCAGGACACAAAGATTTTCTCCTGTATTTTTCTCCAGAAGTTGTATAGTTTAGGTTTTACATTAGGTCTATAATACATTTCAAGTGAATTTTTGTGTAAAGTAAGGGTAGAAAGTACATGAACATTAGCTTTGTACCTTTACTTTACCATACATAAAATTTTTCCTGGATTTATTCCTAACTTTTAGGTAGGGCAAATCTGATTACTGTTGCTCTACCTTGGCCAGCAGTGGAAGTCTGCTATTTGTTATTGTAAGCTCCACAGGTGATGGATATTCAACTGTTAGAGCATATTTGTTGAAAACACTATCCTTTTCCACCGAATTACCTTGGCACCTTTGTCAAACAATATATGTGGATCTATATTCTATTGATTTATATTTGTATACTTAACATCAGCACCACACTGTCCTGAATACTATAGCCTTAGTTTAAATCTTCCAACATTAGTCTTAAAAAAAAAAACAACAGTTTTGATTCTACTAGATCTCTTGCATTTCTATGTAACTATCAGAATCCCCTTGTCAATTTCCCTAAGAATGGCTGGTGGAATTTTTATTGGAATTGCATTAAATTTCCAGCTCAATTTGGGGAAAGCCAGTCTTTAAACAACAATGATCAAAGAACATAATGTATCTCTCAATTTATTTAAGGCCCTTATTAATTTCTTTTCATGTTTTATAGTTTTCATTATATAGGTCTTACATATATTTTATTAAAGTTATCCTTAAGTATTTCATATTTTTGATGTTACTACAAAAGGTACAGTTTTGTAAATCTCAATCTCCAAGTATGTGTTGCTAGTATATAAAAATCCAATTAATTTTTCACATTGACTTTGTAGCCTATAATCTTGCTAATAATAAGCTTGCCTTTTAGTTATACCAGCTTTTTTTGTAGATTGCCTTGGGGATTTTCTACACATAAGATCATATCTGCAAATGAAGATTATTTCATACTGTCCCACATATCTGTTGCTCTGTTTTTGGTTTTTCTCCATGTCTCATTTTGGATAGTTTCTATTGTCATATCATCAAAGTTGCTGATTTTTTCTTCTGAAGTACCTCAGATACTGTGATTTTTCATCTCTAAGAAATTCTATATGGGTTTCTCTCTTTTTGTAAAGATATTCTACTTCTATCTCATGTTTTTGTTTTCTTTTACTTTCCTGGACATATGTGGCGTTTGTAATATTTTTTGTAATAGCTATATAACATCCTTTGTTAATTCCTCCAGCTCAGTCATTTTAGGTTTGTTTCTACTGACTGACTTTTTAGTTACGACTTACATTTTCCCGCCCCCCCCCCTTTTTTTTTTTTAACATATTTTGTAATTTTTGATTGGATGCTGACACTGTGAATCTTACTTTTTGGTGCACTGGATTTTTTTGCTTTTTTGAACAATGTTGGATTTTGTTCTGTAGATCAATTAAGTTACCTGAAGTCAGTTGGATTGCTTTCAAGGTCTGCATTCAAGCATTTATTGGGGCAATCCACAGCAACCTTTAGTCTAGGGCTAATTTGGACCCATCACCAAGAGGACAGAGTTTTGAGGCCTCTTCTCTATGCCTTGTGTATTACATGGTCTATTCTGGCTAGTTCAGGAGCATGAACTGTTCCCAAGCTTGTTATTTTGAATGATTTTT
Source organism: Neofelis nebulosa (assembly GCF_028018385.1). NCBI lineage: Eukaryota > Metazoa > Chordata > Mammalia > Carnivora > Felidae > Neofelis > Neofelis nebulosa. The sequence goes on from NC_080783.1 coordinate 32,564,406, forward strand.
TTGCATACTTCTTTTTGGTTGTTCTTTCTCCAATCTCGGGTAGTTTCTTCACACACATGCACAGACCAATATTCAATCCCAAAATCTTAAGGGGACCCTTCTGCAGATCTCCGGGGCTCTGTCCTCTGCTTTGTGTAACTACTTTTTCTCTGTGGCCTCCTAAGACTCTGATCTCTATCTTGTCTATGCAGTGAGATCTCCAGGTTCTGTATGGGTTCCACCTCCTTGCACTATGACCCAGAAACTTCCCCAAGTAAAGCAAGCTAGGACAATCAAAGGTTTGCCTTGTTTGAGTTCCTTCTCATAGTCTACCAATGCCTATTATCCAATGTCTGAAAATCATTATTTTTTATCTTTTTTTTTTCTGGATTCATTCTTGTTTTAGGAGGGTAGGTAAATCTGATTACTGTTGCTTTATCTTGGCCAAATTGGAAGTCCATTATTTGTTAATGTCAGCTCCCCAGGTGATTCTAATGTGGTCAGTTTTTAAAACCAGTGAGTCAGTAGCTTTGATTTCCTTAACAGAAAATTTCAAGATAGCACACATTTTTTCTGAGCTAATAAGTCTTGGTGAGATTTGGAAGTCTGTGTCCCAGAAGTGTCATGTCACTATTACCTAATATGTTTAGAGGAACTTTTTAGTAAAAGAAATGCCAAATACTACTTTGCAAAGAAACTAAGAAATCATTATTGTTTGGAAAAAAGTTTCATATGGAGATGCTTAAACTAAAATATCTGATAGAAGATACCACAAAAGAGTGCTTCAAAGCATGGGAGTAGGAATAACGAATAATTTAGAAAAACTATCCTCTTCCTGAGGCATTCCACTAAAGCCCTATTTTTTAAATTTTTGTCTTACTGAAGAAACCACTCATAAAAAAGCATGTTCAGTAAGAACAATAAATAAACAATATAAAATCAAATAGTCACAGAATTTTACTAGTGTGACTTTCAAAAATCATGAGCCTTGTAAACTAAATTAAGAAGAACGTTGCACAGATTATTACAAGCAAAACTTTACCTATCAGTAGAAAGTAAGACTCTCTTCAGTACCAGTAAATTCCATTTCTATGTAGAGGTTTCTTCCCATCCCTCTAGATATCCCTCTGAAACTTACCCTTTTCCAAGTAAGACCTTGGAGCCCACGGTGGGTCTTCTTCAGCATAAGGATCACTATACTCGACCACAGCTGCTTCTTCCTCTTCATAATCTTCTGGAGGAGGAGGTGGAGGGGGGGATTCATCAAAGACTGGTTCTTCCACAGGTGGTGGTGGAGGTGGTGTATCTGAAACTAAGAATGTATCAGGCTGATAACAAAACTACATGTTATGTGAAGTTCAATATTTCCTATCCAAGCTTCTACGTACATGGTATATAAATCTAGACTTGAAAATAATGCTCTTTCAAAAAATGAGTAAGGGAAGGCTCTCCAACTATAATGTTTCAAATCTCCAAGCACGACTTTCTCCTCTCTTTGGGTCAGGGCTGATGGGTGTTAAAGTTTAGCTAAAACAATTATTATTAGAGCCTCCTGGAACCTATTTATACTAATACATCAACCTCTTTTTCAAAGAAAGAAAGAAATACAATATAGTTTGGCTTTACATTATATCCAATGAGTGGTGGTTATCAGAAATATTACTAATTTGGACATTTATAACCATATTTAATTTATAATAAATTATAATGCACCAGTGAATAATCAAATATTGTAATCTACATTTCTCTCAATTTTTTAATAGCATTTTACCAAATTTAATGGGATGGAAATCACAAGACTGGATAACTTCATCCATGAAGATGCTTGTGTTTGCTATTTTTTATATATAGAAAGAATTTTAACAATTCAGACTAATATAGGATCCAGAATTTCTTTAAGCTAAATACCCAAGAGTGATTTAAAAATCTCTCCTTGTAGAGATCTGCTTCCACTGCTCAGGTATCGGCATATAATAACATCTAAAAGATTATCTCCAAACTCTGGGAACTCAAAGCTTTCAAAATACTTGGTACATAAATAAGCACAGCTCAGCAAAAACTGAGTAAAGCTGCATTTATCAGCTATGCAATTTTATGTATTAATTTTTATTATGAGGTATTAGTACTGTTTCTGTGAAATCCTCTAAGCAATCTTGTTTATTTTCTATCTTTCATATAAGCCTACTGATTCAATCAAATGGATTTGAGAAGACTGCTGATGTCTGGTGAGGATAAGCCACATCATTAGCCACAGGATAATGATAATATCATTATCATATTCTGTCCTATTCCAATATTCTTCCACCTGCTGCCACTCTACCTCCCAACCTATCTGCTTTATGCACTTCAAAACTTTCCTCATTAAAAGTAATTCTTGGGGGTGCCTGAGCAGCTCAGTCAGTTAAGGGTTCTACTCTTGATTATGACTCAAGTCATCTCACAGTTCATGAATTTAAGCCCCATGCTGGGCTCCACACTGATGGTGCAGAGCCTGCTTGGGATTCTCTCTCCTTTCTCTCTGCCCCTCCTGCACTTGCACACTCTCTCTCAGGAATAAACTTTAAAAATCCTTAGAGTTTAAAAAAAAGAAAAAAGTAATTCTTTAGGGGGGGCGCCAGGGTGGCTCAGTTGGTTGAACGTCCAACTCTTGATTTCAGCTCAGGTCATGATCCCAGGGTTGTGAGATCGAGCCCTGCATCAAGCTCCAAGCTGAGCATGGAACATGCTTAAGATTCTCTCTGTGTGTCCCTCTGACCCTCTCCCTCACTCTCTCTCTCTCTCTAGAAACAAACAAAAAAAAAATTCTTTTAGTACTAATGGGTTTTTTAAATAAACAAAAAATATAGAAATGTGATTTAGCATATATTTTATGAGAAATTGCATATGGTTGGGGTAAGAATCAACAATATAAACAACATAACCTATTTGCATTTACAAGGTAAAGAAACTGACTTTAAACAATTACACAAAACAAAGATCCAAAGGAATACTGTCTTTCAAAACAATCACCTTGAGAAATTACACTACAAAATTACTCAAAGATTCTGCCATTGCTCATTTTTTACCTTTTCTTATAATGCCTCAGAGCTAATGAGAGTAACATAAGCTACCATTTTTTACTTAAAATGTTCTAATTACTCAGCTAGCACTTTATTTCATTTAATCTTTACCTTGGGAGGTGGTGTTTTTAAGCCTCATTTTATGGATGTGGAAACTGGCTTTCCAAGATTAAGTACTACTATACTAAATAAGTGGAAAGCAAGAATTTGAACTTCAATGCCTATGATCTTAAAAGAAACACTATGGGAAGAGATCAATTTGATAACTTTGAAGTCATGGTTCATTATTACTCATTCAACAAAGATCAACTGAAAGCTTACTATGGCTAGTTACTATGCTCAGCACTAGGATAGAGCAGTAGGCTTAAGTCATAGAGACACAGGCAACCAAATTATCACTTATATAATCAAGTGTGGTAAGTGCTTTAAGTCATTATGGAGAACAGAGGAATAAACCAAAACTCTTACGTGGGTCAGGAAAGGCTTCCTGAATCTGAAGGATAAGTAAGAGTTAATGGCCAGAGGGTAGGATGGAGTGAGGGTGGATATTTCATGTTGGATGTAAAGGGGAGAAAAAAAAAAAAGATAAAGTAGGAACTCTTCAAAGAACTAGCCAAAGTTCAGCAGGAAGAGGCATGAGGAAGCTGAAGAGGATTAAGCAGGAAGGGCCTTCAACAGTTTGAATTCTATCCAAAGAGTAATGGGGTGCCATAGAAGGATTTTAAGAAGAATAATAGAATCATAGCTGCACTAATTAGCCCAGGATACCTGGTTCCAAATAATTCCAGACTGTTTCCAAACATCAATCTTATTACAGACTAAGTAAGTATCTGCTAACCACAGAATATTTTCAAACTAATATACCTGAAAACTATGAAGATAATTCCAAAGACAGGTATGTATCTTTCCAAGGTGAATGTTTTGAAAAAAACAACATTCATTTGAATGTAGAAGTCCTGCTATGTCTGTAAAATCAGCCACAGCTCACCTCATATACAAAGTTTTCTTATTTTTATACATTTTTAGGTGAGAAATGTATATTACTATTGAAAGAAGAAAAGACTATTCCAAAAAGCAATCACACTATGATAAACACTGGAGCTGCTCATGGTTTACCTTCCAATAAACAGAAGTTAAACAGACTATTTTCAGAAGCTAGCAAACAGAGGTGCAAAGGCACCTGAAAGAGATACTGAGCCCTCAGGCAAGTAAGACTGGATTATAGCCAGTTAAAATACAACAAAGAAATGTGTTCATAAAAAGGGGGCATTTAGTTAGCTATAGAAGCACAAAAAAACAAAAACAAAAACAAAAAATACCAGGACTGTGTCAGATGCTTCTCTAAGTGCTGGGGAAACAGCCAGCCAACAGAACAACCAAAAATTCCTGCTCTCGTAAGAGCTTACATTCTAGTATTGGCAATGCACATTTCCAAAGAAGTAGGAGTCCTAAGCAACAGAGTGCCAGTATTTCTATCCCACTGGTGAGACCATCCCTGTTATGAGATGCATACACTGGGCTCCTTCATACTGATGGCATTAAAACTTTCATTAATGTAATGCCTCTCATTCAGATTCCATGCCCATCATGCAACCTTACAATTGTGATGTGGGCTCCTTGTGTAGACTGCTGACAAAAAGAGAATTCACCTATCATACAGACTATGTTCATTCGTCTCTTTACCAGCAATTCCTCACTGAATATTGATCTAGGCCTCCTGCTTTGTAGACATCAGTCTCCTGAGCTTCCTTAATGCTTCCCTAGGAGAAGACTGAATGTGTCAATAAAATTATTTGATCCTGCATTGCTCAACACGAGACCATAGGCCAGTATAAATTCACTGCCAATCTATGAGGTCTCCTGGGAGACAGACTGATAATTTTGCTTCCCTGAGACCTACCATGGCATGGCCATTTTTACACCTAGAATCCCAAGACTGGGGAAGATTCTCAAGCTGGCCATAACACCCTACAACTCCAGTGACAGAAAACTAGGCTACTACTTGCTTGAGCAACTCAGAGAAAAAGATGGGATATCTGATGACTAAAGAGCATCTCCTTGGTTAGAAATGGTTTTTGTTCTTATATGTGCTTTACTTTACTTTTGTATTATCTTCACTACCAGATTTAAGTTACCTGAAAGTAGAGAACTTCATCTTATTTTATCATTCACACTAGCTGCTCACACAGTGACTTGTTCATAATATTCAAATATTTGAAGTATTAGCGATATGAATGACTATTCAGCCAATCATATATAAATGACATTTTATGCCTATAATCTGATCTACAGCATAAAGAAGACATAAACTTACTATTTTCTTGGACTCGGGCCACAAATCCCATTAAAGGTAACTGAGGAGTTACCTGTAGGATGGAGGGAGGAGGAGGAGCAAGAGATACTGCAAAAACAAAAAAGGTGTGGAGGATAAGGGGTAAGGGCAAGTTACATTAAAAGGAAAGGATAATACAATAAAACAAACATATAAGGAGGGAAACCACTACGTACAAATATTTTATAAGCTATCTTAAAGATCCTCGTTTAAGGGATAATACATTAACACAAAAAATACAAAGTATTAGGGGGAGTTTTAAGAATGTTTCAAAACTTGCAACAGGAAGCATTTATTATATACAGATCTACTCTAACATGTAATGGCAAACTGATCTGGTCATATCGCTAACATGTCTTCTCAAAGAAAGAATATCTTCAGATTATCATGAATAATTTGGTTTTCAGGATTTTAAAGGTTACAAGTTTAATGTTCATCAATACAAGAAAAAAAAACATCACATCCCAACATCCTAAATTTATACTTTTCATTGCTTCATTAACAGACAAAGTAAGTAGTTCTTCATTCATTAACTAAACAAGTATGTACTGACTTTCTATTAAGCAGTAAGCACTTTGCTAGGAGACGAGTATCAAAACCATTCTAACAGGTCTGAGTCATTATAATTTTTCATAATCCCAACTCATACAAAAAAAAAAAAAACACTGGCCTCATTCAAATCATTCTCTCCACCCAAGGTGTCTTTCCTTCTATCTCAAACACTGGTACAGCGCCTAGCACTAGTCAGCATTCAACAAACATTTAACGTATATAAATAAACCAGATACATGCCCAACAATTGCCCAAGATTAATTCTACAGTTATAGTTTCCTTCAGAAGGGGTATTAAGTATGGTATACATCTTTTTATAAAAAGACAACACCTTTATTAACTCCAAATTACAGTTAAGACCAATACAACTAAGAAGATGAATAAGAGTCACTACCCTCAAAGAGATCACATTGTACGTGGGAATATAAAACAAAATAATAACCTTAACCCAACAATGTTTATGCAAGAGGCAGCAGTAGTGATGGTGCAGTGTGATGGTGGTGGGGGTACAGGGTGGGGTAGTGGTAAGGAAGGCCACATAGAAATTACCTCTGAACAGGCACTAGAAGAAAAAGGAGTTCAATACACAGACAAGAATGAGAATCAAAAGAAGCTGAAAACCAAGTGACGGGCAAAGGCTTAGAGGTATAAAACAGCATGACCAGTTCACAGGACTGGACATGTTTCTATATGACTAGCATAAAATGGCCCAGGGAGAACATACAAACCTGGAAAAGTAAAGTGTTTGGATATGAAATAGGAAAGTACCTTAGGTGAAAGATTGCTTAGTGGAAAGAGACTGGACTTTAAAGTCATTCAACGTCAAATATCTGATTTACCATTTCCTTGTTGTTGGAACACCAAGTAAAAACTTCTCTGAGCCTAATCCATAAATGTAATGAAAAAGAGTGGTTTACTTTACAGAATGACTGCAAAGATTAAAAAAATCAAAAAACTAATGCACGTAGAGAACCTAATGCAGGACCTGGCACAAAAAAAAAAAAAAAAAAAAAATCAAGGCTGCATAAACAAAAGAAAAGGAGAGAACTTAGTGAAAAAAGTGCCACTTGGTACTTCTGGGTAACTAAGGAACATATATAATGCAGACAAGACCTAAGTTATTAATCCTGAAGAATATCTAGATATAAGGGACAGAGCAGAATAACCCTAGAAATGGGTACCTTTTCTTTTTATAAAAGACACCTGTTGATTAGGTTTTTCCCTGAAGTCATACTTCTTGATAGTAAACCCTTAAGTTGTATGTCTCCCACTTGCAAAGACTTGGAACAATCTGATATGGTCACAATACCCTATGTTTCCAAACTTAGGAGAAGATGACATAATGAACACAGAAATAGCAGAGACAAAGCTGATAAAAGAGAAAGAACAGCAGGCAGCAACTGGCACTTCTAGAAAAATAGAAATCAGGTATATGTTCATATCAAATAAGATGAAATGTTCCTCTTCTGTTAGCACCAGTCCCAACCTCTCCTAGAACGGAAAAGCAGGAAATTTCCCACTTCAGATATTGTTTCTCATCCAAATTGAAAAAAAAAAAAAATGAACTTCTGGTACTAAACAAGAATGATTAGGTGTTTAACTCAGAACACTGCTTTTGTAAGTAGAGTTTATTATTTTTTAAGATGAGTATTTTTTAATTTTTTTGCTAGTTCTGAAAGTGAAAATCTGAAACCATATTGGTTTTAAGAAGTCCACTGACAGCACCTCAGGTAAAAACCAATCCCAAATCTTTCTAAAACAGAATTACTTTACAGCAAAACAAGTTAGATTTTTTTCAAAGCCCATCCATGTTAAAAAAAAAAATTCAGTTCCAAATGGAGTTTACAAAGGCCACCCCAAATGCTACCCCCCGCCCAGGGAAAACTTTTTAGGTGATGGTCTAAATTAATTCAGATACCACAGCATTTTCTTTCTGGACCAAATTAAGAATTCATCTGACCAGAACTCTTTTTTTTTAATATGAAATTTATTGTCAAATTGGTTTCCATACAACACCCAGTCCTCATCCCAACAGGTGCCCTACTCAATACCCATCACCCTCCCACCGCCCCATCAACCCTCAATTTGTTCTTAGTTTTTAAGAGTCTCTTATGTTTTGGCTCCCTCATTCTCTAACCTTTTTTTTTTCCCTCCCCTCCCCCATGGTCTTCTGTTAAGTTTCTCAGGATCCACATAAGAGTGAAACCATATGGTATCTGTCTTTCTCTGTATGACTTATTTCACTTAGCATAACACTCTCCAGTTCCATCCACATTGCTACAAAAGGCCATATTTCACCCTTTCTCATTGCCAAGTAGCATTCCATTATACATACAAACCACAATTTCTTTGTCCATTCATCAGTTGGTGGACATTTAGGCTCTTTCCATCATTTGGCTATTGTTGAGAGTGCTGCTATAAACATTGGGGTACAAGTGCCCCTATGCATCAGCACTCCTGTATCCCTTAGGTAAATTCCTAGCAGTGCTACTGCTGCGTCATAGGGTAGATCTATTTTTAACTTTTTGAGGAACCTCCACAGTTTTCTGGAGCAGCTGCACCAGTTTGCATTCCCACCAACAGTGCAAGAGGGTTCCCGTTTCTCCACATCCTCGCCAGCATCTCTAGTCTCCTGATTTGTTCATTTTAGCCCTTCTAACTGGAGTTAGGTGGTATCTGAGTGTGGTTTTGAATTGTATTTCCCTGATGAGGAGCGACGTTGAGCATCTTCTCATGTGCCTGTTGGCCATCTGGATGTCTTCTTTAGAGAAGTGTCTATTCATGTTTTCTGCCCATTTCTTCACTGGATTATTTTTCGGGTGTGGAGTTTGATGAGCTCTTTATAGATTTTGGATACTAGCCCTTTGTCCGATATGTCATTTGCAAATATCTTTTCCCATTCCGTTGGTTGCCTTTTCGTTTTGTTGGTTGTTTCCTTTGCTGTGCAGAAGCTTTTTATCTTCATAAGGTCCCAGTAGTTCATTTTTGCTTTTAATTCCCTTGCCTTTGGGGATGTGCCGAGTAAGAGATTGCTACGGCTGAGGTCAGAGAGGTCTTTTCCTGCTTTCTCCTCTAAGGTTTTGATGGTTTCCTGTCTCACATTCAGGTCCTTTATCCATTTTGAGTTTATTTTTGTGAATGGTGCGAGAAAGTGGTCTAGTTTCAATTCCTCTGCATGTTGCTGTCCAGTTCTCCCAGCACCATTTGTTAAAGAGACTGTCTTTTTTCCATTGGATGTTCTTTCCTGCTTTGTCAAAGATGAGTTGGCCATACTTTTGTGGGTCTAGTTCTGGGGTTTCTATTCTATTCCATTGGTCTATGTGTCTGTTTTTGTGCCAATACCATGCTGTCTTGATGATTACAGCTTTGTACTAGAGGCTAAAGTCTGGGATTGTGATGCCTCCTGCTTTGGTCTTCTTCTTCAAAATTACTTTGGCTATTCGGGGTCTTTTGTGGTTCCATACAAATTTTAGGATTGCTTGTTCTAGCTTTGGACGAATGTTGGTGCAATTTTGTTTGGGATTGCACTGAATGTGTAGATAGCTTTGGGTAGTATTGACATTTTAACAATATTTATTCTTCCAACCCATGAGCACGGAATGTTTTTCCATTTCTTTATATCTTCTTCAATTTCCTTCATAAGCTTTCTATAGTTTTCAGCATACAGATCTTTTACATCTTTGGTTAGGCTTATTCCTAGGTATTTTATGCTTCTGGGTGCAACTGTGAATGGGATCAGTTTCTATATTTGTCTTTCTGTTGCTTCATTATTAGTATGTAAGAATGCAAGTGATTTCTGTACGTACATTGATTTTGTATCCTGCGACTTTGCTGAATTCATGTATCAGTTCTAGCAGACTTTTGGTGGAGTCTATTGGGTTTTCCATGTATAATATCATGTCATCTGCAAAAAGTGAAAGCTTGACTTGATCTTTGCCAATTTTGATGCCTTTGATTTCCTTTTGTTGTCTGATTGCTGATGCTAGCACTCCCAACACTATGTTAAACATTAGTGGTGAGAGTGGACATCCCTGTAGTGTTCCTGACCTCAGGGGGAAAGCTCTCAGTTTTTCCCCATTGAGGATGATATTAGCTGTGGGCTTTTTATAAATGGCTTTTATGATGTTTAAGTATGTTCCTTCTATCCCGACTTTCTCGAGGGTTTTTATTAAGAAAGGATGCTGAATTTTGTCAAATGCTTTTTCTGCATCGACTGACAGGATCATATGGTTCTTATCTTTTCTTTTATTAACGTGATGTATCACATTGACTGATTTGCGAATGCTGAACCAGCCCTGCAGCCCAAGAATGAATCCCACTTGATCATGGTGAATAATTCTTTTTATATGCTGTTGAATTCAATTTGCTAGTATCTTATTGAGAATTTTTGCATCCATATTCATCAGGGATATTGGACTGTAGTTCTCTTTTCTGCTGGGTCTCTGTCTGGTTTAGGAATCAAAGTAATACTAGCTTCATAGAATGAGTCTGGAAGTTTTCCTTCCCTTTCTATTTTTTGGAACAGCTTGAGAAGGATAGGTATTATCTCTGCTTTAAATGTCTGGTAGAAGCCATCTGGTCCTGGACTCTATTTGTTGGGAGATTTTTGATAACCGATTCAATTTCTTCGCCGGTTATGGGTCTGTTCAAGTTTTCTATTTCTTCCTGTTTGAGTTTTGGAAGTGTGTGGGCGCTTAGGAATTTGTCCATTTCCTCCAGGTTGTCCAGTTTGTTGGCATATAATTTTTCATAGTATTTCCTGGTAATTGCTTGTATTTCTGAGGGATTGGTTGTACTAATTCCATTTTCATTCATGATTTTATCTATTTGGGTCCTCTCCCTTTTCTTTTTGAGAAGCCTGGCTAGAGGTTTATCAATTTTGTTTATTTTTCCAAAAACCAACTCTTGGTTTCATTGATCTGCTCTACAGTTTTTTTTAGATTCTATATTGTTTATTTCTGCTCTGATCTTTATTATTTCTCTTCTTCTGCTGGGTTTGGGGTGTCTTTGGTGTTCTGCTTCTCTTTCCTTTAGGTGTGCTCTTAGATTTTATATTTGGGATTTTGCTTGTTTCTTGAGATAGGCCTGGATTGCAATGTATTTTCCTCTCAGGACTGCCTTTGCTGCATCCCAAAGCGTTTGGATTGTTGTATTTTCATTTTCATTTATTTCCGTGTATTTTTTAATTTCTTCTCTAATTGCCTGGTTGACCCATTCATTCTTTAGTAGGGTGTTCTTTAACCTCCATGCTTTTGGAGGTTTTCCAGACTTTTTCCTGTGGTTGATTTCAAGTTTCACAGTATTGTGGTCTGAAAGTCTGCATGGTATGATCTCAATTCTTTTACACTTATGAAGGGCTGTTTTGTGACCCAGTATGTGATCGATCTTGGAGAATGTTCCATGTGCCCTCGAGAAGAAAGTATATTCTGTTGCTTTGGGATGCAGAGTTATAAATGTATCTGTCAAGTCCATCTGGTCCAATGTATCATTCAGGGCCCTTGTTTCTTTATTGATCCTGTGTCTAAATGATCTATCCATTACTGTAAGTGGAGTATTTAGAGTCCCCTGCAATTACCACATTCTTATCAATAAGGTTGCTTATGTTTGTGATTAATTGTTTTATATATTTGGGGGCTCCCGTAATCGGCACATAGACATTTATAATTGTTAGCTCTTCCTGATAGATAGACCCTGTAATTATTAAATAATGCCCTTCTTCATCTCTTGTTACAACCTTTAAAGTCTACTTTGCCTGATATAAGTATGGCTACTCCAGCTTTCTTTTGACTTCTAGTAGCATGATAGATAGTTCTCCATCCCCTCACTTTCAATCTGAAGGTGTCCTCAGGTCTAAAATGAGTCTCTTGTAGACAGCAAATAGATGGGTCTTGTTTTTTTTTGTTTTTTTTTTTTTATCCATTCTGATACCCTATGTCTTTTGGTTAGAGCATTTGGTCCATTTATATTCAGTGTTATTATTTAAAGATACGGGTTTAGAGTCATTGTGATGTCTGTAGGTTTCATGCTTGTAGTGATGTCTCTAGTACTTTGTGGTCCTTGCAACATTTCACTCACAGAATCCCCCATAGGATCTCTTGTAGGTCTGGTTTAGTGGTGATGAATTCCTTCAGTTTTTGTTTGGGAAGACCTTTATCTCTCCTCCTATTCTGAATGACAGACTTGCTGGATAAAGGATTATTGGCTGCATATTTTTTTCTGTTCGTCACATTGAAGATTTCCTGCCATTCCTTTCTGGCCTGCCAAGTTTCAGTAGATAGGTCTGTCACTAGTCTTACCAGTCTCCCTTTATATGTTAGAGCGTGTTTATCCCTAGCTGCTTTCAGAATTTTCTCTTTATCCTTGTATTTGCCAGTTTCACTATGATATGTCGTGTAGAAGATCAATTCAAGTTACGTCTGAAGGGAGCTCCCTGTGCCTCTTGGATTTCAATACCTTTTTCCTTCCCCAGATCAGGGAAGTTCTCAGCTATGATTTGTTCAAGTACACCTTCAGCCCCTTTCTCTCTCTCTTCATCTTCTGGAATTCCTATTATACGGATATTGTTTCATTTGATTGCATCACTTAGTTTTCTAATTCTCCCCTCATACTCCTGGATTTTTTTAGCTTTTTCTCAGCTTCCTCTTTTTCCATAATAATATCTTCTAATTCACCTATTCTCTCCTCTGCCTCTTCAATCCAAGCTGTAGTTGCCTCCATTTTGCACCTCATTTATAGCATTTTTTAGCTCCTCATGACTATTTCTTAGTCCCTTGATCTCCATAGCAATAGATTCTCTGCTGTCCTCTCTACTTTTCTCAAGCCCAGCGATTAATTTTATGACTATTATTCTAAATTCATGGTCCGCTATATTGCTTAAATCGTTTTTGTTCAATTCGTTAGCTGCCGCTACTTCCTGGAGTTTCTTTTGAGGAGAATTCTTCCGTTTCATCATTTTGGATGGTTCCTGGGGTGGCGTGGAACTGCAGGGCACTTCCCCTGTGCTGTCTGGAGTAACTTGTATTAGCAGGCAGGGCCGCAGTCAGACCCCATGTCTGTCCCTAGCCCACCGCTTTGGCCACAGTCAGACTGGTGTGTACCTTTTCTTCCCCTCTCCCAGGGGCAGGACTCACTGTGGAGTGGTGTGGCCCCTGTCTGGGCTACTTGCACACTGCTAGGGTTGTGGTACTTCTTTGATGGGATCTGGCATATTAGCTGGGGTGGATCCGCAAGGTGCACAGGGGCAGGAGGGGCAGGCTCAGCTCACTTTGCCCTCGGTGGTCCCCTGCAGGAGGGGCCCTGCAGCACCAGGAGGGAGGCAGACCCATTGGAGGGATGGATCCACAGAAGCACAGCGTTGGGTGTTTGTGCGGTGCAAGCAAGTTCAGTGCCAGGAACTGGTTCCCTTTGGGATTTCAGCAGGGGGATGGGAGAGGGAGATGGCGCTGGCCAGCGTCTTTGTTCCCCGCCAAGCTGAGCTCTGTCTTCCGGGGCTCAACACCTCTCCTTTGCAGTGTCCTCTCGCCCTCCCACTCTCAGAGCAGAGCTATTGACTTATAACATTCCAGATGTTAAGTCCCGCTGGCTGTCAGAACTCACGCAGTCTGGCCCCTCTGCTTTTGCAAGCCAGACTCGAGGGCTCTGCCTTGCCTGGTGGGCTGCCCCTCCACCGCCCCAGCTCCCTCTTGCCAGTCCATGTAGCATGCATCGCCTCTCCACCCTTCCTACCCTGTTCCGTGGGCCTCTCGTCTATGCTTGGCTCTGGAGAGTCCGTTCTGTTAGTCTTCTGGCGGTTTTCTGGGTTATTTAGGCAGGTGTGGGTAGAATCTAAGTGATCAGCAGGACGTGGTGAGCCCAGTGTCCTCCTACGCCGCCATCTTCCTCCTCCCTACTATCTGACCAGAACTCTGTGAACCAGAAAATCCTACTTTAAACTAGATTTATCTTTCTTAGAGCTGAATAGAAAATCAACCATTCTAGGAGATTTAAGCAGGAATCTGATGAGAAGAATTATTTGCAATATTCAGTCTAGTCCTAGGCATCTTGTGAACAGGGAAGGGCAGCGAGTAACTAGACATTTGTTTTCACTACACTTAGCTAAGATGATTCCTCATATGACAACACCCTTTCCCTATAACCACCAAAAGGTCTCTAAACTTAGTAATTTTATGTTCACAATATACACTAATGATGTTAATGTGAGGAGATGTCCTCACCAAGTGACTGGACCAAATACACACACAAACACTCACACACACACACACACACACACACACACTAAAAGGCTCTGCAAGCAAACCAAATTTACATTATGAGTCTGTGCTGATGAAATATATAGCCTTTCCAAGCATGACCTTCCTGGTTATTTATAAAATCCTTTGTAGCACAATCTTTGAGGCTTATTGTTTTAAAACATCCAGTTCAAAGAGTTCTGAGGGGCACCTGGGTGGCTCAGTCAGTTAAGCATCCAACTGTTGGTTTCTGCTCAGGTCATGATCTCATGGTTCCTGAGTTCCAGCCCCACGTCGGGCTCTGCACTGACAGTGTGGAGCCTGCTTGGGATTCTCTCTCTCCCACTCTCTCTACCCCTCCCCTGCTCTCTCTCTCTCTCTCTCTCTCTCAAAATAAATAAATGGACTTTAAAAAATAAAAAAAAAGTTTTGAAAAATCACTTAGGATTTTACATCTTATTTCTACAGGTTTATAAATACTCTGAGAAAAGCAGACAAAACAAACATCCTCAATACTACTACTAAAACCATTAAAGAATACCACCTTTAGAAGTTATATTTATCTGACAGCCCATTCAGGTTTAGCTGCTTATATTTTACATTGCAGTGAGGGAAATGATTTAAACAATTCATTTTAAGAGTGAAATATTTTCTGAGCACCTGGGTGGCTCACTCAGTTAAGCATCCAATTTTAGCTCAGGTCATGGTCTTGCAGTTTGTGGATTTGAGCCCTGTATTGGGCTCTGTACTGACAGCTCAGAACCTGGAGCCTGCTTCAGATTCTGTGTCTCCCTCTCTCTGCCCCTCCCCCACTCGTTCTCTGGCTCTCTCTCTCTCTCTCAAAAGTAAACATTTTAAAAAGTGAAATATTTTCTAAACATGAATAGCAAGGAGTATTTAAAAGTGAACTTAATGATACTCAGTAAGGAGGCTTTTTTGATGGAAGAGTATATGGTTACCAAATAATTATCAATTCTGTAGTCTCAGAAGGGTTAAAAGAACTGGATCATTGTTGTTATTCCTTTTGAACCAAAAGAGTCACAAGAGGTTATGCCAAGTGAAAGTAGCAAATTAACAGTTTAAAAACATAACTTGTATTAATAATCAGTGTAAAGGGCCTATCTGGCTTACTTGGTCATCTGAGAATATACGTACCACTGTTCAGTTGTTCCCTTGCTTTTTCGTTCTTAGAGTAAGCATTCTCTAACAAACACTAAAGACTGCCTAAAATAAGGATTTGAAAATAGCTTCTTGCTACTGCTCTTTTATTCATACTTTGCTAAAGCTCTACCACATCTGCATTTTTCTGGAAATTTATGGTAAGCATCATTTAGTGAATATATGTTATTGATTTCTCTTCTGCAATATCACCAACCCAATATAATTTTTTCATTGTTTCTTTTTAGTTGTTTTTAATAACATTCAGTGGTTAAAACCTGGCATTTTCCCTGTGTAAAACACAATACTCATTTACAAATTCCTCATACAAACTATATACAGTCACATTTCTTGCAACCAACATTCCACTTTATGAATTAGATTTTTTTTAACCTTTGCTATAAGAAAATATGAGCAGTATACTATAGGATATCTATTAAAAAAGGTGTTGGTACTTAAATACATTACTGATTCTTTAATGTTATGGATTGAATATTTATATATCCCCTAAGTTCACAGGTTGAAATCCTAATGTGATGGTATTAGGAGGTGGGACTTTGGGAGGCAGTTAGGTCATAAGAGTGGAGCCCTCATGAATGGAATTAGTGTCCTTACAAAGGAGACCTAGAGAACTCCCTCTCTTTTCCACCATGTGAGGATACAAGAAGATAGCAGTGTGCAACCCAGAAGAGAACTCGAGAAATTGACCATGTTAGCACCCTGATCTCTGACTTCCAGCTTCCAAAACTATGAGAAATAAATTTCTGTTGTTTATAAACCACCCAGTCTCTGTTATAGCAGCCTAAACTAAGACACTTACCAAACGAGGTTTATATATGTAAATGTACAAATGTACAAACACACACATACTTATTTACCACCAGAGTGCTTCATATTGATATTTAAAATAAAAACTGTTAACTTGTTAGCTCTATTTGTTTCAGTGACTCTCTTTGCAGCTGACAAGATGAATGATACATTGATATTCCTATTTCTGTGACTACATTTTTAAGAAACAATGAGAGCCAAAGGGATTTCAGTTATGCCCCGATCAAAGTGTTCCTTTCATTAAATTGCTTCTGAAATAATCTTATTAGAAAACAATTACTGTACCCTTAGGATCATTACAAAACAATTATTGTACTCTTAGGACTTGGCACTTCAAATAAATTCCACCAACAGTTCTCATAATTCCATATTTTAATTCCTATGTTTGGTTGCCTTTTCAACTCAAACCAACTACAGTAACAGTGCTGCTAGATTTCCATCTCACAGAAAATCACACTGAATTTAGAGACACATGAATCCCAGCCTGTCAGCTCACCCCTTCAGAAGTCCACATCCATTTTAAGCCTCTGATTGTAAAAAAAACAGGCTCATAAAAAACACAGCTGGGATCATTTTTGTTAAATCAGAGAATTAGCTGCTTGAGAAAGCACAACACACGTTTTTTCATTTTAAATATTAATAAACAGGGATGAAGGTAAGACCCATGGGAATAATACAAGACACATAATTTTCTAAAGCAAATAAAAAGAAGAAACACCGAGTAGCCTTAGGACACTGGTTTGCAAAGTATTGATTCGAAAGAAAGAAAGAAAGAAAGAAAGAAAGAAAGAAAGAAAGAAAGAAAGAAAGAAAGAAAGGAAGGAAGGAAGGAAGGAAGGAAGGAAGGAAGGAAAGAAAGAAAGAAAGAAAGAAAGAAAGAAAGAAAGAAAGAAAGAAAGAAAGAAAGAAAGAAAGAAAAGAAAGAAAGAAAGAAAGAAAGAAAGAAAGAAAGAAAGAAAGAAAAGCTTTTCAAAGAACATGATTTAGTAAAAATAAATTTTAATTCAAAAAAGCACCATGATTAATAAACTAACAAAGCTGCAGTCACCCTCTTTAAACAGTTACCAAATCCCTAGAGATGAAAGGCAGAACTTAAAAGAGAGGCATACAGGAGAAAAAAAATAAATAAATGAATTGTCTCACACATTATATTGAAGGCTCAAGAATCTCAATTCGTTTTATATCCATGAGTGTGAAAAATACTTTCATTAAAATTATTCCTGAGAGTAGGGCATTTTTCTGCTTTAATCACATACTTTCGTTAAAATCAGATTTACAAAGAAAGAAGTACTGAAATATGTACATAAAACACATTTAAGTATGTGCTCAAATAGCCTTCAAATAAATTCCACCAACAGTTCTCATAAGACCAGTATTTTATACGTGTATATGTACACAAAAAGAAGTAAATATCCTTGTACCTATTTCCTGAATATCATATACACATGGGTCATCAACTGTCACAGTGAAGTATCTATCTCTCAGCTCCATTAGGGAACCAGCCATTTTAGACTGACACCACTCTTTCAAAATTCTACTTGAGCATAGGGAAGGGTGTATGGGCCATAAGCAGTATTTGTCTAGACTTCCAAGGAGGGCCAGAGAGAGACCTTACCTTCAACACAACTATGAAATAAGCCATATCTACTAACAAACTAAAGTTTAAAAATAAAAACTGCATTTAGGTATAAAAATGAGTTTGGAACACATGATTTAAAATCAGAATGTATGAAAAAGATAGGCAGATTTGTCAAAATTAAGCTCAAAATGAGTTTAAAAGAATGGCACAGCAAAAAATCATTAAGTGTAATCAAGGACAGCAGCAAGAGTATATTTCAGCTCAGGCAGTTGGTCATCACACTACAGTGTAAATATGGCATTTAATCTGTAAGAGGGACCCAAAAGAGTCAAAGGATTTGAGTAAAGGAACAGGAGTTCATTCTACATCCAACAGCTACTGAGCACTATTCCCAGGATAAAACTGTATAAAAGACTGACGAGGTCTCAGGCTCTCAAGCACTTTATATCACATTGTGGGATCCTCCTCACCTCCAACCCCCTACCTCCCAAAAAGAGACTACGAGAGTAAGAGGAAGATTTTTTAAAGTCCGAAGTTAGGTAGGATAGTATGAAAGAACATGGAACTCAGAGGCAGACGATCTAAGTTCAAATCCTAACCTGACATCACCTCAGCCTCAGTTTCTTCACCTATAAAATACAGATGAAAATGAACACATGATTAGAGGAATCAAATGAGATAATATATAAAGGCATTCTTTAAACTGCATTTATCAAGGGGCACCTAGGTGGCTCAGTCTTAGGTTAAGCGTCTGACTTCAGCTCCGGTCGTGATCTCACGGTTCGCGAGTTCAAGCCCCTCACTGGGTTCTGTGCTGACAGCTCAGAGCCTGGAGCCTGCTTCGCGTTCTGTGTCTCCCTCTCTCTCTACCCCTCCTTGGCTTGTGTTCCCTCTGTCTCTCAAAAATAAATAAACATTAAAAATAAATAAGTAAACTGCATTTATCTAGAAAGAGAATCAAATTTCTTCTGCATAACTCCCAAGGAATAAGGAGGTTTCACCAAAAGGTAGCCATGGTTGACTGGTTTCAGGGCTTATCAAAAATGGAATGGGTTGTCCCTTAATATTAAAGGTGATCATATACAGACTTACTGGCCTCTTAGCAAAAATCCAGAAAAACACAGTAAGTTGATATACCATGTCCACAATAGTCACAGTGTCTAGTATTTGCTTTCACCTTCTCTGGGGAAGAAGCAAAAATAATGTTTGCATGTGACTTTAAATATGTGCCAGATTAATTTTTTTCTGTATGCATGATGCATGATGAAAGACTGACTGTAGTATCTGGATCAATCTGTCCAAGTCCCAGCTTTCCCATCATAGGTTTGGTATGAGACGTGAATACGACAGTATAACTGCCTAGCACAAAACAGCTTCAAAAATATCATCTCTCCTTTACTATGCCACTTATAAAACTATGTTCATATACAGTCAATTTTCATTATTTGGTATTCGTAGAGCAAGGATATCTGATAAAATAAGAAGGAAATACTGTTCACCATAGTATTATTTTTAAAAGCAAATAATCACCAGCACAATCAAAAAGATTGTTTGGAAAAATTAAGTTCTACTTTATATGGAAATCGTGTACTGATTAAAAAAAAAAAAAGAAATGGATGATATAGTATTAGCAACCTTGTAGTCATTCTTCCATTCATTGAACAAATAGTACTAAACACCTATTATGCACTAGTCATTTGTAATTAAAGGTCTTTTCTTCTGTAATTGAAATTTTAAATATTCTATAAAATGCAAAAGAAAATCTAACCTGGATTCTGGCTATAAAAAGGTCCTCCATTCATCTGATTCTGAAGGCTTGTTTGTGAAGTTATGGAAGGAG